>NC_064924.1:64998935-69998935 GCF_023897955.1 Schistocerca gregaria | reverse complement strand
TCTTCAAGTCGGCTTTTTAAGAATATTTCTGAAACAGCGTAATCTTCTTGAGTGGAATATGCAAAATCAACATTTGTGATATTATCTACTGCCCCCTCAAATAGATCTTGTGCAGTTTGGATCTGATTTTGGTATGGCCTTTGCAAACTTGCACGGGCTGCCAGTCTCTTTACTGAACCCCCTACTCCATCACAAGGCCCTTTCCCATGTGTTGTGGCTGAAAAGTGCCACTCAGCTTTTATGTTGAAGTCTTCCTCATGAAGGCAAAGGTTCAGGAAGTTTTTCTTATTTTTATACTGAGCGGCAGAACTGTCAGAATAATAGTACATCATTTTTGGAATCTCTTGAAATTTATTTGTTAGATATGAAATTAGCTTTTTTTTGGAAGGTGTAAACCGCAGTTGTAGTGTGCTCCAGGCAATCAGAAACAATGACAAAGCTCATATGCTTAATTTTGTCTTCCTGTTTGTAATATATAACAACAGGATGAATGGTAATCTGTTATCTTGTCCAGTGGAAATTCTGAGTTTCATCCTGTAGAACTGTACTATAATTTTCTGAAAAGTCACATATGACAAAAAATTCAGATTCCATAAGGTTTTCTCTTGTGGTGTTAAAAAATGTTCGTTGTTGCTTGGCAACGAAGTCATGCCGAATCAAAGTCGACACCTTACTACAAAATAAATCTATGAATTCTTCAGAAGTTTTCTGAACAATTTTTCCAGATTACATCGGTCAGCTGACATCCACTGTTGGAACTGAACTTGTTCAATTAAGTTTTCATGAAAAGTCTTTTAAAATTTTATGTATGACAGTTTCTCCTGGGTAGTATTCACAGTTTCCCTTGTCACAATCAACTGATGGTTTTCAAAGCATTTTTGCAATGCACTGCTTATAATTGTTTAAGCTGCTATTTGTTACTGTATTTAGTTTGGCATTTTCTATCATTAATTTTATGTTTTGGTGAGTTGTGCACACGCAGACAGTGTGTGTGTGCACCACTCCGGCCAGCTAATACACAATGTTTTGGTCTCAACTCAGCAAATTTAGAGAAACCTATTTTTAAGTTAGGAAACTTGTCTTTAAAATGCTTGTAAGCTTCTTTAAGGTTATACAAAATAAGTCTTTTTGATATTTTTGTTTTATTTCCATTTGTTTCTGTAATTGTCACACAATATTTAATACCTGGCATTGCCCTGCTAACTTCATCATTTTCATAAAATGAATGTATAGTTTTGACAGTTTATGTTGGTAAACACTTCCCTGGTTTTGGGTTTGGACCTTCCATGAATCCTCCTCCTTTCAAAATTTTTTTAGACTGCCGAACACTGTAATTAGGAGCATTAAATTCCCTCATTATTTACCTGACACTCCACTTTTCAGGTAAACTTGTAAGAATCATTAGTTTTTTTGCTCTACTTATAGAATTTTTAAAGTTTCTTTTAAGATTTTCAAGAACGGATTCAATAGTATCAGTATCTGATGAAGAAGTTTCAGGAGCAACAAAAAGTTTACGTGTCATTGATGAGATTTTCTTCACTTTTGATTTGGCGTAATGCCTAGATGTTAGTTTTCTCTTGTCAATTGGGGACTCAACTAGTTCTTGAAGTGTTGTGTTAAATGTTTTAAAAGCTACTGAAGTTGGAGTGAAGTCAGGGTCTTGGACTCGGATGATTATCTCTGATCCAGAAGATTCTTCTTCAACACTTTCATCACTGATGCGCTCTGGTGTATTTTTCAATTTGGTTACATCTTTCCTACATTTATCACAAATCCTGGCCCCACTTGGTATTTTATGAAATAATTTGGGCATCCATGTTGTGACATTTCTCAGTTTTTTTCTGTCTCTAATAAAATGATTTGACTTCAATGGATTACAACACTGCAATTTTTACTTGGTTCCATATTTATACAAAAACCACTTATAAACTGCCCTTCAATGTATAGATTTACTTGAAAATGAACTATTAAATATAATAGATACGGACTGGTCAACACAGAGGTAACAATTGATTTGCACTAAAACCACAGTGCACAGTAATGCTGTAGGCGCACAAAGCCTTAGAAGGTAACAATGCAGACTACATCATCTCAACAATGGCTCCAGTCTCTGAATTATTGTATAGACATCAAGCCCTATGTATACGGTCCTCTACTGACGTACTACCTTAAAGGTCAGCTTGGTCAAACTAGGGCCGTTAGTGAAAAACAAGAGTCTGGAATATTTTTTTTTAACAATGAACCCATCATCATTCCACATTTATGTTTTGCCATGTGATTTACAACAGTATGAAGTAGTTATGGAAATATTTTGAAAATTTTCAATTATGTACTTTTTGTAAAAAAAAATTAAATCAAAGTATTAATTACCATTTTGAAAAAAGTTATTAATTAGAAGCTATGTTTTTTTTGTCTTTGCTGGAAAGAGCATGAAAAATGCTGCGAAATGATACCTTTCCCAGTTCTCTAGCTCAATTAGGGCAACTCCTAGGGCAATTTAAAAAAAGTCCGTTCACACATTTTTGGCCAGTTTTTGAAAAGTTTACATGACCATATTTCAGGAATGGTTTGAGGTAAAAAATTGAAATTTGGTATTTCTTTTAGTTTCAGCACACACTGTAAGTATACCAACTTTCAGGAAAATCTAAAAGGATGAGGTAAAATTTTTATTTAAAGTGTGTTGATTTTACATGGAATGACCCATATTTAAATTTTCATCACCATTAGCCCTCGAGTGGGCATGCCTGTGTATAAATGCATCAACCACAAATAACATTGTTTTGTAGTTGCAGTATTCCTCAAGGTTCCATCGTGGGTCAGTTGCTTTTTCTCGTGTACATTAATGACCTCTCATCTGTTACATTACCAGATGTTAACTTTGTTTTGTTTGTAGATGAAACCAACACTGCGTTAAATAGCAAGTCAAGTACGAATTTAGAAATAATTGCTAATCGAAATTTAATAAATAAATTAATTTTGGTTTAAAGCTAATTAACTGTAATTAAATTTTGAGACTCACTAAATGCAGTTCAGAACCTGAAAGAGACTTCCTTCCAGCATGTGCACAACATATGAAGACATGCAAATGAAAGAGGTTAACAGTGTTAAATTTCTGGGATTACAATATGACGATAAACTCAGTTTGGAAGGGCATACCATAGAGTGCCTAAACAAGTTTGTATTTGCAAAGCAAATGATGTCATATTTAGAAGATATAAATATAAAAAAAAACTTGCATACTTTGCTTACTTTCATTCTATTATGTTGTATGGGATCATATTCTGGGGTAACTCGTCAAAACGAGAAAAAGTTGTAAGAGTGCAAAAGTGTGTCATTTGTCATGTAAATTCGAGACCATTATATACAAACACATTCAAGGGACTGAATATTTTAATGACTGCTTCTCTGTATACTTAATCCAATGGGAAATTTGTTGCAAATAATGTATGTTTCCAACCAATAGCTCAATACATAGTATCAATACTAGGAATGAGAACAGTCTACATAAATGTTATAGTTTATGCAAATAAATGACAGGTAACAACTATTTAAGGGACAAAATAAACTTATGCTTTATTCGCACAACACATATGAATACATTTGACTACCAAATTATATTACGTTGCCCCATCAACAAACACGGAACATCTATATTTCATAGAGTCTAATGCACTGTGCACATCATGTCTTATGCGCCACTATGCACACTGGAAAATGTTTGTTCACGTATCCCCAACACTCCCCCTTGAACAAATATTTTTCAGATACTCAACACTATTCAGCCCAGGTTAAACCATAATGTTTCACCAGCTTTTGAAATTTGTCCTTACGGAGAGGCTTGGCTAGGAAATCGGGTAACATTTCTTCCGTGCATAAATAACTGAGAATTATATTCCCCTGTTCCACATGATGTCTTACAAAGTGATTCCTTATGTCAATATGTTTGGATCTTGCACTGGTGACATTATTTTTAGCAAGTTTAATAGATCCTATATTGTCACAAAATATCACAGTTGGCTTTAATGTTGGAGGAGATTCTATTTCACTCATAAGTGTACGGATCCAAAGAGCTTCTTGGATAGTGGAGGACAAGGCCATATATTCAGCTTCTACAGTACTCAAAGCAACAGTTCTTTGTCTCTTACAAGATCATGATATCAGTCCTCCCATTAGTCTAAAACAACTTCCTGTGATGGAATGTCTGCTTTCCAACTCATTTCCCCAGTCTGCATCACTGTATCCTTCCAAATTTACATTTCCAGTTTTAGAATATTTTAATTTACAATCAGCAGTTCCATTTAAATATCTGAATATTCTCTTGAGTGCCATCCTGTGCTTTTCTTTCCGATCACTGCAAAACTTGCTTACTGCATTTGTGGCAAATGCAATGTCTGGTCTGGAAGTCTGTGCTAAGTACAGTAGGCTTCCTACAGCTTCCAAATAGGGCACACTTTCCTTACGTTTCTTGTCATCATCAGTTATTAGCAGTTTTGCATTGTTTTCCATAGGAGTAGAAACAGGTTTACAATTTTCCATATTGAACTTTTCTAAGATCTTTCTTGTGTACAGAGATTGATCACTCCATAATTCTTCTCTGTTGGCACATCTTACAATCTTAATGCCTAAGTATTGATTCATTTCCCCTATGTCATGCATATTACATTATGACCGTAACTGTTCTTTAAAAAAGTTCATCTGGTTTTCAGTATTGGTTAAAATTAAAAAAAAATCATTTACCCATATGGCCATGATTGCAATTTCTTCATTGCTCCCTTTATGATATATACTGGGATCTGCCTTTGACTGTAACATGCCTAGTTTTATCAAACTTTTATGCAAACATTTATTCCAGCAATGGCCACTTTGCTTTAATCCATATACTCTATGCCTTTCTTCAAATGCCAAATTCTCTTTTTCCCTTGATAAGATCGCTTAACTTCATCAGGTATGCAATAACATATATTTCCTCTTCCAGTCTTCCATTCAGGTAGGCTGTTTTCACATCCATTTGATGAATTAATAAATCTTCCTTCACTGCCAGAGATAAAAGGTATCTTAATGATGAATACTTCACCACTGGTGAGAAAGTTTCATTGTAATCTATTCCTTCTTTCTGGGAATATCCTTTTAACTACCAATCTGGCTTTGAATTCTGGTATTGCACTCTCAGGGTTTTTAACACTAAACCCCCATCTTGTTCTTAGTGGCTTTTTATTTTCAGACATGTCAACCCATTCATATGTATCATTATCCACAAGAGATTGCAGCTCCTTTTCAATAGCCTTTTCCCAATCTTGAGGATTTGAACTTGCTAAAGCTTGAAATGTGATTGGTTCATTGTTGATTTTTTGGGCAGCATAATCTGGATATTCTTTTGGTTTTGCTGTACGCGAAGATCGTCTTAAACTGACTTTCTCTGTTGAATCTTCTTCCTCAATTTGATTCTCGGGTAGCACATCAGCTTCCTCTTTATTCTCGTCTTCCTCTGTTTCAGTTTCCATCTCTGTTTCAGCACTATCACACACTATGCTTGGTTACATTACTGTGTCATTTTGACTACTTTTCTTTATTTTAGGTCTATAATCTTCCAAAAATACTACATCTCTACTGCTTATTATCTTCTTATTCAGAGGATTATAAAATCTGTAGCCTTTTCAATCCTCACAGTAGCCAACAAAAATATATATTTGAGATTTTTGCATCCCACTTTCCTCTTAATGGCTTTGGAATCTGAACCATGGCTTCACATCCAAAGACTTTTAAGTGCTTTAGATCCGGTTTCTTCCCACTCTATACTTCATAAGGTGTCTTGTGTCTTACAGCTTTGGTAGGTGATCTGATAAATACACTGCTGTTAACACAGCCTCTGCCCAAAAACACTTAGGTAGTTCAGCATCGCTTAACATACTTCTAACCTTTTCTACAATGGTTCTGTTGGCTCGTTCTGCAACTTCATTCTGAGAAGGACTGTAGTGAATGGTAGTCTGATGCCTAATACCGTCTGTTTACATATTCTGATCCATTGTCTGATCTAATGATTTTAATTTTCTTCCCAGTCTGTCTTTCGACCATTTTGCAATAAACAACAAATACATCATTCACTTGATCTTTGCTACATATAAAATAAACATGCATGTATCTAGAAAAATCATTTATGAATGTCCGGAAATAGAAGCTACCCCCTAAGTATTCATTCTCCATAGGTCCACAGAGATCTGAATGTATGAGTTGCAAGACTTCGGTAGATCTGCTCTGACTCGATTTGAATGGCAATCTAGCCTGCTCCCCTAGCAAATACACCTCACATTGGACCTTATTCATTCCATAACTTTCCATCCCAGTTGCCATATTTTTCAGTAAAGTCATACTTTTCCTATTCAAATGTCCAAGTCTCTTACACCACAAGAAACCTTTTGCAGCATAAACAGAGTGATTTCCTGTTTCAGCAGTATTTTGAACTTTATTCACTTTGTAAATACCTCTTACATTATTTGCAGTAGCTACAATATCACCACAAGAGTCTACCACTTTGGCTCCCTCTAATTCGAAGATAACTTTATTACCCTTCTTTACTATTTCACTTACTGACAGCAAATTAGTTGTGATATTCTTTACATAATGTACAGCATGAGCAGTAACAATTTCCTTTTCCCCATTCACAAGCAAATTAAGAACCACTTTTCCTGCAAGTTCACACCTTAACTTAGATCCGTCAACTGTAGAAATTCCAATGTTGGGCCTTGACTGAACATCATACAAACCTGACGGAGCTTTGGTAATGTACACAGATGCTCCTGAATCTAGAAACCATTCTGCATGATAGTCACTCGCTTCATCAAAAGAGTAAAAAACAAAAAAATGCCTTACTTTATCGGTAGACTTTCTCTCAGAACTACTAGAATTAACATGCATATTTTCTTTTGTACTTAACTTTTCATTACACTTTGAAGCAATATGTCCAATTTTCTGGCATCTGAAACATATTATTGGCTTCTTCTCCTTGTACTTATAGTACAAAGCTGACGCTGTTTCCTTTTCTGAAGCATTAGAATCTGGTTCATTCTTCACATCCTGTAGAATCTTTACTTTAACACTATCCGCTGTAATGGATATTCCCGAACTTTCCAAACCCATAATCATTTCAAGATTTTTGGCTATCATCATTTACCATGAACCACAATTATATTTCTCTGCTAGTCCAGCTAACAATACAGTTCCAATCCATTCATCTGCAATTCCAAAACCAATATTCCTTAGATGATTGGAGATTAAAATTATTTTATTCACATATTCATCAACGCTTTTACACTTATTCAATCTTGTGGTTATCGGCTCACGAAGTAATCCTACTTTTCTGGTTAAACCACCATCTTCAAATGCGTTTTTCAGTTTGTCCCATACCTCCTTTGCTGACGTAGCCTTTTCTATGTGAACATAATTCAGTGGATCAATTAAAAGGGTTAGTTTTGATTTTGCCTTCCGATCCTTAGTAGCAAAACTTGATTTCGTAGGTGCCAATTTACCGTTTACGACGTCCCGTAAGTCATCCAAGTGGAAATATGCCTCAACGGCAAATTTCCAGGTCACGTAATTTTCGTGCCCTACAAGCCGCTGTATTTGCGGTATCTGTGTTGTACTCATTTTACATTTATTTTCTTTTTCGTATAGCGTACACAATCCA
This sequence comes from Schistocerca gregaria, assembly GCF_023897955.1. Lineage (NCBI taxonomy): Eukaryota > Metazoa > Arthropoda > Insecta > Orthoptera > Acrididae > Schistocerca > Schistocerca gregaria. The sequence continues at coordinate 69,991,254 of NC_064924.1, read as the reverse complement.
AGTTTATATGAACTTCTGCGCACCTTTTGCACAAATACACGTCATCTTAAAGCTTATTATTTAATTGCCAGCAACTGTTAAAACTTGGTTTAAGATTAAAAAAAAGTTCAAACAGACTTTGAAATACTTTTTGATAGACAGCTCCTACGTCTCTATAAATAAATATCTTGACTGGGACTCTTAGACCAACTTAAAGGAAAACATTTGTTAGATTTCAGTTTTGACAGCACATGGTCACAAAAGCCAAGATTAAGTATTTTGTGTATGATAAATTTATTAAAAGTACAAAACTACGTTTCATTCTGACAGTGGATTAATTCTGCAAATATTAGCAGTTCCAGTTTACTGTAATGTAGTCACATATTTTGACAATCTCCTGATAAATGATCAGTGAAGTGAGTATTATATTCAAATGTTCTATGTTTTTCATGTTATACTTGCTAACGTGTTCCACACTCTTGAGGATCATCTCATTTTTGGCTTTATGGAATGAAAACTGAATCTAATCTACACTCATTGTCATAAATTAAGGATAATTGCAGAATGTGGTGCCACACAGCGTGGCACTACACAAGACTGGCACTAATAGCATAGGCACCTAGGGAATACACACAACACAGATCTGTAGGTTCATGGTATTGGTAATAAGTTTAAAAAAAAACTGTCCTGAAGCACGTGCTACGAAACGTCACTGTTTCCTGCGCATGTACCCAGACATCAATATGATCACCATGCACGTGTGCACAGGCTGCACAACGGGTTGGCATACTCTGGATCAGGTGGTCGAGCAGCTGCTGGGGTATAACTCCCATTCTTGCACCAGTGCCTGTCGGAGTGCCTGAAGTGTTTTAGGGGTTTGAAGACATGCAGCGATACGTTGACCGAGAGCATCCCGAATGTGCTCAATGGGGTTTAGGTCTGGAGAACAGGCAGGCCACTCCATTCATCTGATATCTTTTGTTTCAAGGTACTGCTCCGTGATGGCAGCTCGGTGGGGCCGTGCGTTATCATCCATCAGGAGGAAGGTGGGACCCACTGCAGCCCTGAAAGGTGGACATACTGATGCAAAATGATGTCCTGATACACCTGACCTGTTACAGTTCCTCTGTCAAAGACATGCATGGCTGTACCTGTATCAATCATAACCCCCCCCCCCCCCCCAACCTCCCATCGTCAATCCACAACCTCCATACAGGCCCCTTTCAAGGACATTAGGGGGTTGGTATCTGGTTCCTGGTTCACACCAGATGAAAACCCGGTGAGAATCACTGTTCAGACTATACCTGGACTCATCTGTGAACATAACCTGGGACCACTGTTCCAGTGACCATGTACTGTGTTCTTGACACCAGGCTTTATGAGCTCCCCTGTGACCAGGGGTCAGTGGAGTGCACATTTCAGGTCTTCGGGTGAATAAACTATGTCTGTTCAGTCATCTGTAAACTGTGTGTCTGGAGACAACTGTTCCAGTGGCTGCGGTAAGGTCCTGAGCAAGGCTACCTACATTACTCTGTGGCCATATGCGGGCACTGATGGTGAGGTTTCGGTCTTCTTGTGTTGTTGTACACTGTGAACGTCCCGTGCTGTAGTGCCTGGACATGTTTCCTGTCTGCTGGAATTGTTGCCATAATCTTGATATCATACTTTGCGGCATACGGAGGGCCTTTGCTACGACCTGATGTGTTTGACCAGCCTCCAGTCGCCCTAGTATTCTACCCCTCATAACATCATCAATATGTGTTCTTTGAGCCATTTTCAACACACAGTCACCATTAGCACATCTGAAAAGGTCCGCACACTTACTCGCTGCAGCATACTCTGACATGCACCGACACACCTCTGCATACGTGGACTGCTGCCAGTGCCACCGTGCGACGACCGCATGTCAAATGCACTGCATGGTCATACCCCAAGGTGATTTAAACCCGCAAATCTCCCACCAGAGTGTTGTTTCACCATGTATCAGCATTGTCCTTAATTTATGAGCACAAGTGTAATTCATTGTTGTTATACAATGATGAGGGCATACCTATTTCTTCATTACTACTTCAGCTAACACAGTAATAACTTGTGTAGTCATACACCAAAGTGAGCAGCAGTAATATAAAAGAAACAGCAAGCTAGATGAAAAAAAATTATAAGATCTGTGCAGGAAAGTGACCCGGATCCAAGCTAAACACACAATCCCACAACAAGGCAATTATCTAAAAGACAATTAATAACTAAATAAGCGGTCAGCAAGGATCTGATGCAACTGTGCTGTTTAATGCTTCCAGTGGTTCGTTACTTGGGTCAACACTTGTGTACAGGAACATGGTGAAACAATGAAAGGTTTATTTTATTACCGTTTTATTACACAGTTATTTAGCTCATACTATTTTAGTTAATTTTATTGTTGTTTAATTAAACTAATATTAAACTGTAATTTTGTTCTTCCATGTTTACCTTCATAACATAAAGACAGCTTTTCCTTACATGTGTACAAGCATGCTGCTCGTCCACTTGTGTTATGAAGAATGGCACACCTGCTTGAGGGTTAATAGTCAGAATAATTTCTTATGTCTCACCAAACTTGAACTCCTGTGGTGGGTGTTAACTTGTTGACTGTATTCGCTATGATAATATAATCACTATGTTGTTCATAGTAGTTTATGTACAGACCTATTTTATTATTCTTTTTTAGGCCTATTTGTGCATTGCCTCTATTTGATTGTATGTTGGGAATCCCATGTTCACCTGACCGGAAGTCTTGTTTTCTTGTCACCACGCTTCACTAATTCCTACAATATTGTGAAAAGGATGGTTGCTACTTGCCATATAGTAGAGATGCTGAGTTCAAGATAGGCACAACAAAAAGACGGTAACAAAATAAGATTTCAGCCATCAAGACTTTTTGTCAAAAATAGGCAACAGACACATACATGGATACAGTCTCTGGGAGCTGAAGCCACACTGTGAGTAGCAGCAGTGCATGATGGGAGAGGAAACTGGGTGAGGATAAGGAGGAGGCTGTTGTGGTGTGGGGGAGGCATACCAGGATGGGGTTGGGGGATGGTAAAGTGTTGATGGCAAGTGTGCTGAGACAAGGTGAAGAGAGTAGGGCAGCTAGGTGCTGTGAGGAGGTTAGAGGGACAGGGGAGGGAGGGGGATGTAGTGGAAAAGGAGAGAAGTAAAAAAGAATAGAGGGCTTTGTAGTGCTGGAGTGTGAACAGGGGAAGGGCTAGATGTATGGGACAATGGCTAACAAAGGTTGAGGCCAGGAGGGTTACATGAATGTAAGATATACTGCAGACAGAGTTCCCAATTGCACAATTCAGAAAAAGCTGGTGTTGGTGGGAAATATCCATATGGCACATGCTGTGAAGCAATCTTTGAAATTAAAGACTGTTAAGTTGTACGGTATGCTCAGCAATGAGGTGGTTCAGTTGTTTCTTTGCCACAGTTTGTCGGTGGACATTCATGGCTGTGTACAATGCAGCACACTGGTTGCGGCTTAGCTCATACATCACATGACCGGTTTCACAGGTAGCCCTGTCTTTGATGGGATAGGTGATCTTGTGACTGGGCTGGAGTAGGTGGTGGTGGTGGTTGGCAAGATGTATAGGACAGTGTGTTCCTCTTGGTGTATTACAGGGATATGAGGCAAAGAGTTGGGAGCAGGAGTTGTGTAGGAATGGACAAGGATATTGTGTAAGTTTGGTGGTTAGCGAATTACCACTAAGGGGGGGGGGGGGGGAGGAATAATAGTGGGTAGGACATTCTCCATTTCAGATAGTTGAAACCCTGGCGAGAATGTGGTTCAGTTGCTCCAATTCTGGCTAGTATTGAGTCAGGAGGCCAGATGATAGGACTTCAGAAGGTGGTAGGTGACTGGAGAGATAAGGCAAGTTTTTGTACAAGGCAGAGAAAGCAGAAATGCTGAAATTGACAATGCTGTCAGAATGATCACAACAAAAGCATGAGCCAAGCTCAAAATTGTTTGACAACAAGCTGACTAATGACAATGGAATGGGTAGCTCAGCAAACATGGCAGATCTAAGTAATATGACAATAAAACAGGAGACCGACGATTCATACCAGGGAAATATGGAACAGATGTTCTCATACCCATGAGATTGCAATGAGAACAGAAATAATAAAACCAGTAGTGAATCATATGGGTGATGTGCAACTGGGCATTCTGAATTAAATGAAACAAGTGATATTAATGATGAATAATGGTTTGAAAAATGAAATATCTTTGCCAAGTCAGACATTGGATAATAAGAACAAATTCGTTGGCTCCAAAATTGGTGAACTAAAAAACTCTGACCAAACAAACATACAATAAGAAAAGAAGAGAGCTAGATGGTAAATTGGACAGTAAAATGAAGGCTTTAAAGAAGTCTGTAAGTGATTAAATCAAAAAGCAAAGAGGAGAATTGTATGGTGCAGTTAGCAATGAAATAGCTGAAGATCTTAACGCTACTCGTGAGGATTTAAAGACAAAGGTAGACTAGGAAATAAAATAGTCAATCATCAGCAAGGAACAACTCATAGCGAACTAGATCTGTCTGTAAAAACTTTTAAAGGGCAGATCGTGAAAGTTCTAAACAAGACAGAGACCAAATTCCAAGAAACCATATGTGCTATTAACACTGATGTGTAGGGTAAAACTCAGACGTTAGAAGTTAGCTTGAATCACAAACTGGTGGAATTTAAAAATAAAGAACTAGTGAGTTTTCTATCAGAAACTAATAAAACCAAAGAACAAATGAAAACCATGAGACTGAAAAATTTGGCAGCTGCATTTAGAGCAAGAGGCGCTTAACCGAGTTGTGCAAATTTCAAAATCAAAAAGTTCCATCCAAAAGGCAGAGGTCATCCTGTTATTTTTGTGGATGCATGCAGGGAAATAATCTCTTCAGCATTACCTGAAAAGGATCATATTAGAATTATGCGAAAAAATTAGTTCTGTTCCTAATACATATTAATGACTTGCCATTGTATATTCACGAAGATGCAAAGCTGGTACTTTTTGCCGATGATACAAGTATAGCTATCACACCCAAAAGACAAGAATTAACTGGTGAAATTATAAACAATGTTTTTCAGAAAATCATTAAGTGGTTCTCTGCAAATGGGCTCTCATTAAACTTTGACAAAACACAGTAAATGGGATGACACCATTAATAAATATAGACTTCGATCAGAAATCGGTAGCTAAGGTAGAATATTCAAAATTTCTAGGTGTATGCATTGATGAGGGGTTAAACTGGGGAGGAGGGGGGGGGGGGGGGGGGGGAACCACTGAGGATCTGCTGAAATGTTTGAGTTCAGCTACTTATGCTATTAGGGTCATTGCAAATTTTGGCGATGTACATCTCAGTAAATTAGCTTACCACGCCTATTATTTCAGAATAATTGCTGGAGCTCATCCAAGATCATCCTGCAGACACTTATTTAAAGAGCTAGAGATCTTCACTATAGAGGGAAACATTCCATGTGGGAAAAATAACCAACCGTGGGTTGCAAAAGCTTGAATTTTGTGTGTCTATCAACATACCAATGCTTTCAGGGAAACATTCCACGTGGGAAAAATATATCTAAAAACAAAGATGATGTGACTTACCAAATGAAAGATAGACACACAAAATTCAAGCTTCCGTGGCCAACGGTTGCTTCATCAGGAAAGAGGGAAGGAGAGGGAAAGACGAAAGGATGTGGGTTTTAAGGGAGAGCGTAAGGAGTCTTTCTAATCCCGGGAGGGTAAAGACTTACCTTAGGGGGAAAGGAGGACAGGTATATACTCGGACACACACACACACATCCACATCCATCCGCACACATACACACACAGGCAGACTTTACATATTTCTGCCTGCCTGCCTGCCTGCCTGCCTGCCTGCCTGTGTGTGTGTGTGTGTGTGTGTGTGTGTGTGTGTGTGTGTGTGTGTGTGTGTGTGTGTACCTGTCCTCCTTTCCCCCTAAGGTAAGTCTTCCCACTCCCGGGATTGGAATGACTCCTTACCCTCTCCCTTAAAACCCACATCCTTTCGTCTTTCCCTCTCCTTCCCTCTTTCCTGACGAAGCAACCTTGGGTTGCGAAAGCTTGAAATTTGTTTGTGTGTTTTTTATTGGCTCTATCAACATACAACGATTTCGTTTGGTAAGTTATAGCTTCTTTGTTTTTATATACACACATTTATGAAATTTGTTAATAACAATCTGAACAAATTCAAAGGTAATAGCAGTGTACATGGCTACAACACTAGGAGAAAGGATGATCTTCACTACTCAAGGTTAAATCTAACTTTGGCTCAGAAGTGGGTAAATTGTGCTGCCACAAAAGTCTTTGGTCACTTACCTAATAGCATCAAAAGTCTGACAGATAGCCATATAGTATTTAAAAGGAAATTAAAAGAATTTCTGAATGGCAACTCCTTCTACTCATTAGATCAATTTTTGGATATAGTAAGTGGGTAATTTCCCCAACCACCCCCCCCCCCCCCCCCCCCCCAAAAAAAAAAGAAAAATAAGTGTCATGTAATATTTTGTGTAATGTAATAGACAGCTTTTATTAATCTGACACGTTCCACATCATTACAAAGTGTTGTATTCATGATCTATGGAACAAGCACTAATCTCATCTAATAGCTGGGTAGTCCACGGCTATGGACAGTTGCGGGACGTAAGAAGAGTTTTTAAATAAGTTTGAGGAGAAACACTGATCTGTATATAAACAGGATGAAGTATTATAGGAATTTGTACAAGCTTCTCCATGACAGTCTGGAAAGAAACAAATGTGAAATCCTACTATGAGTACATAAGAGGCCAGATGCCAGAAAAGATTATGTTAATGCTACTTTGCAGAAAATTACCATCTCTGCTGAATAATTATAATTTTAAGAATAATAATTGTGATGGAAGTTTTCTTGTGCCACATGAGAGGCGCAACAATAAGAGTTCACCCAAGAGTTTGTGTCTCCGCTAATTTACGCACAGTGATGCACACTCCAGACAGTCAAGCTTATGATATTTCGTATACACGAAAAATCTGTAACACATAATATTGGATTATTAGATGATAGTTCTTAGAGCCTTGAACTTATTTACCACCTCTTCATCCTTGAAGACAGTGTTACCGCATCCAGCTTGCTCTGCTTAAATTTCTTGCATCTCCGAAGATTTACAGATACGTGCAACGCAGCTAAATAAGTTGAAATAAGTGACCAGTAAATGAAACTGACTTCGTACTATAAGAATTAATGTATGTCACATTATTAGTGAACTAAATGGAAATCAACATCCCCCCCCCCCCCCCCTCTCTCTCTCTCTCTCTCTCTCTCTCTCTCTCTCTCTCTCTCTCTCAAGGATGGGAAAAAGACCGACAGTACAAAGTTGATGAAACATCCAGTAGGATTTTTTTTTTTTTTACAAACATAAGAAAATTAATATTCTTCATCTTTTCTCACTGGCTCCACAGGTTTGACTGCTGCAGGGATATTGCATCTTCATCTTTGCTGCAAGCTATGTAAGCTTTTGCTCTTTTTCCAATAAAGTGCACATACTCACGCGCACCCAAATGAACAAAGCCTTAGCCATACAGAAGTGTCAGTCCATTCTGAAGGCCTCACCTTTGCCACACTCCCAAATTCAATCATGCAGGACTTGTTAAATACCTTCTCTCCTTCTCCCAGTCCCTACAATAGAAGTACCTTTTCGCCACCAGCCTTATCAATCAGCCTCAACAGAAGACCAGTGTTGAACCCGCCCTGACTCAATTCACTCCTCCATCCAGCTGTGATCCACCCTCACTTCCCTCAAAGCACCCCTTGTTAACTTTCCAACATTTCTGAACCTTGAACCTTCAGTCCCCATCATTCCTCAAATCCACCCAACATACAAACTAACCTTACATCAACAGAAAGAACCACAATCTATCATGTAAAAAGTGATCCCAACTTTATAATCCTACCTACTGAAAAGACTCCACCACTGTTGTTTTGAACTGTAAGGATTACCTGGCAGAAGGACTCTGCCAGCTGTCAGTCATCTACTGACAAACTCTGCCACAGTGATCCCATTCCAGAAATCCAGCAAGATCTCCACTCTGTCCTCAAATCCTTAGGCCCATCCCAGAAACTCTCTCTGGAGTCCATCTCTCTCCTCATCCCAACCACTCCCCGCATTCCTACCTGCTGCATGCTTCGTAAAATCTATAACACAAAGCACCCAGGATACTCCATTGAGGCGGGTTACTGTGCCCCCACTGAGAGAATCTCTGCTCTTATAGACCAACAACTTCAGCTTATTACCTGCAACCTACCCCCCTATATAAGAGATAGCAACCATTTTCTCCATTGAGGTACCAAAATGCGCGCGCACCCCCCCACCCCACACGCACACAGTGCAAGCAATGCTAAGGAAATACACATTTCTTACACAGTTTCGAGCAGTTAGTCCACGAACCCACGCAGATTGTGAATGGTTACGAAAACACACTTGACTTCTTAGCCACAAACAATCCAGAGTTGATAGAGAGCATCATGATTGATAAAGGGATTAGTGATCACAAGGTTGTTGTAGCTAGGCTCAATACCATTTCTTCCAAATCCACCAGAAACAAACACACAATGATTTTATTTAAAAAAGCAGATAAAGTGTCACTAGAAGCTTTCCTAAGAGACAGTCTCCATTCCTTCCGAACTGACTGTGCAAATGTAGATGAGATGTGGCTCAAATTCAAAGATATAGTAGCAACAGCAATTGAGAGATTCATACCTCATAAATTGCTAAGAGACGGAACTAATCCCCCATGGTACACAAAACAGGTCCGAACGCTGTTGCAAAGGCAATGCGAAGTTCAGAAGAACACGAAATCCCGAAGATGGGCTAAAATTTACAGACGCGCGAAATTTGGCACGTACTTCGATGCGAGATGCCTTTAATAGGTTCCACAATGAAACATTGTCTCAAAATTTGGCAGAAAATCCGAAGAAATTCTGGTCATATGTAAAGTACACAAGCGGCAAGACGCAGTCAATACTTTCGCTGCACAGTGCCAGCGGTACTGTTACTGATGACTGTGCCACTAAAGCGGAGTTATTGAATGCAGTTTTCCAAAATTTCTTCTCCAGGGAAGACTCAAATTCTGGAATATTCCATTAAACACGAACAGCTGCTAGCATGAGTTTCTTAGAAGTAGATACCTTAGGGGTTGCGAAGCAACTCAAATCGCTTGATACAGGCAAGTCTTCAGGTCCAGATTGTATACCGTTTAGGTTTCTTTCAGATTAGGCTGATACAATAGCTCCCTACTTAGCAATCATATTCAGCCGCTCGCTCAGTGATAGATCTGTACCTACAGATTGGAAAATTGCACAGGTCGCACCAGTGTTTAAGAAGAATAGTAGGAGTAATCCATCGAAATACAGACCTATATAATTGACGTCGGTTTGCAGTAGAGTTTTGGAGCATATACTGTATTCAAACATTATGAATCGCCTCGAAGGGAACGATCTATTGATACATAATTAGCATGGTTTCAGAAAACATCGTTCTTGTGCAACGCAGCTACCTCTTTATTCGCACGAAGTAATGGCCGCTATCTACAGGGGATCTCAAGTTGATTCCATATTTTTGGATTTCCGGAAAGCTTTTGACACTGTTCCTCACAAGCAACTTCTAATCAAGCTGCGGGCCTATAGGGTATCGTCTCAGTTGTGCGACTGGATTCGTGGTTTGCTATCAGGAAGGTCGGAAGCGTCCTGGGACCTCTGCTGTTCCTGATCTATATAAATGACCTGGGTGACAATCTGAGCAGTTCTCTTAGACTGTTCGCAGATGATGCTGTAATGCTCAACACGTGGGGCGTGAGATCTCCACAGTACATCGATGTTGTCGCCAGTGGTCGGCGGAAGGTGCCCGTGCTCGTCGACCTGGGACCGGATCGCAGTGACGCACGGATGCACGCCAAGACCGTAGGATCCTACGCAGTGCCGTAGGGGACCGCACTGCCACTTCCCAGCAAATTAGGGACACTGTTGCTCCTGGGGTATCTGCGAGGACCATTCGCAACCGTCTCCATGAAGCTGGGCTACGGTACCGCACACCGTTAGGCCGTCTTCCGCTCACGCCCCAACATCGTGCAGCCCGCCTCCAGTGGTGTCGCGACAGGCGTGAATGGAGGGACGAATGGAGACGTGTCGTCTTCAGCGATGAGAGTCGCTTCTGCCTTGGTGCCAATGATGGTCGTATGCGTGTTTGGCGCCGTGCAGGTGAGCGCCACAATCAGGACTGCATACGACCGAGGCACACAGGGCCAACACCCGGCATCATGGTGTGGGGAGCGATCTCCTACACTGGCCGTACACCTCTGGTGATCGTCGAGGGGACACTGAATAGTGCACGGTACATCCAAACCGTCATCGAACCCATCGTTCTACCATTCCTAGACCTTCAAGGGAACTTGCTGTTCCAACAGGACAATGCACGTTCGCATGTATTCCGTGCCACCCAACGTGCTCTAGAAGGTGTAAGTCAACTACCCTGGCCAGCAAGATCTCCGGATCTGTCCCCCATTGAGCATGTTTGGGACTGGATGAAGCGTCGTCTCACGCGGTCTGCACGTCCAGCACGAACGCTGGTCCAACTGAGGCGCCAGGTGGAAATGGCATGGCAAGCCGTTCCACAGGACTACATCCAGCATCTCTACGATCATCTCCATGGGAGAATAGCAGCCTGCATTGCTGCGAAAGGTGGATTTACACTGTACTAGTGCCGACATTGTGCATGCTCTGTTGCCTGTGTCTATGTGCCTGTGGTTCTGTCAGTGTGATCATGTGATGTATCTGACCCCAGGAATGTGTCAATAAAGTTTGCCCTTCCTGGGACAATGAATTCACGGTGTTCTTATTTCAATTTCCAGGAGTGTATTTACGAAATTTCAGTCACCAACTTTCTCTTTCGAATGCGAAAATATTTTGTTGAGCCCAACCTACATAGGTAGGAATGATCATCAAAATAAAATAAGAGAAATCGGAGCTCGAACAGATAGGTTTAGGTGTTCGTTCTTCCCGTGCGCTTTTCGGGAGTGGAATGGTAGAGAGATAGTATGATTGTTGTTCAATAAACCCTCTGCCAAGCACTTAAATGTGAATTGCAGAGTAATCATGTAGATGTAGGTGTATTAACCAGTCACTACTGGATCCCTCTGCACAAGGAGTGATTCTGCGTCACATGAACAGTATGATCAGCAGTGTGATGGCATATCATAGTGCTTAGGGTATAAACCTGTTGTGTATAAGGTTGAATGTTGGAATCTAATCAAAGAACTTTGATCATCATTTATATTCAGTTAATTGATTTAAATGTATTTTTTTGTTCTAATGCTTTGTCATGTCATTTTCTTCATTGTATTGACTTTATTTGCTCATTTTTTTGTTTCTATCATTTTTCCCCCATTTGGAATCTGCTCATGTCGCCTACATCCGCAACCAAGTGCCAAACAGGACTGCTCATCAGATGGTAATGCGGCATAGCATGTAGCCAGTGTGATAGTAGTTTCACAGAAAAATTACATTTTGCTTTCACCATTGAAACTGAAATTTTGCTGCGGAAGAGGGATGTACAAACTTAGTACTAAAATTTGTGTTTGCTTTTAGAGGTTAGCCTTAACCACTGTGAACAAAGTGATTGTGAATTTAGTTCTGCTGATGATGATTGTTAATCGCTGTTTTCTCAGATACGTTTAAAATTGTGAGGTCATGGTTAAGTTAGGACATGAGCTTAAATTTAGGGCTGCAAAATGTGTGGTCTGCTGCAGTTCAGTCATTGGTCACTTCAAATTGTCAGAGCAGCTCTCATTTCCATCACACCTCGCAGCAGTGACTTCCAACATTACTCTGAATTACACATTAACAGCATTTGTGAAGTGAGTGAAGTGACGCATCATGTTTGTGTGTCACCTGAGTGGTAGTGGCAGCAGGCCTGGCAACACTGAAGCAGAAAGTGACATATGTTCACTATCAAGTAATTTTACTTGGTCTATAGCTCAACATCAGTTAGTGCATTCTTTTTTATACTTTTTTGTGTAAACTGCTTTTCAAGTGCGAAGTACTTAAGATAAAAGAGATACATCAGGAAGTTAGAATTGTATTCATGTTCTCAGGTACCTGCCACTAGAAGATGTATATGCTCAAAACTAGTATTTCCCACGTGAGACATCTTTCAAGGCTATAACAAGTGATATTTGTTGTCGGTGTAGGATTACAGAATACAGTCCAACACATCAGCTTTAACAAGTGCCCCTTTCAACCAATATGGTGATTATGACAACATAAGATGGTACATATTTTAACTGTAAAATTATTGGGATGTTCTTACTATTAATGTCTTCAGATATATTAAAAAAGACGAAGCATAGACCAAAGAGAGAAATATTATAGAATGTGTGTAATGAAAAAAGTACATAAATAAAGTGGTGGTTAGTGTTTAACATCCCGTCAACAACGAGGTCATTAGAGACAGAGCGCAAGCTCGGGTTGGATTGGGAAGGAAATTGGCTGTGCCCTTTCAAAGGAACCATCCCGGCATTTGCCTGAAACAATTTAGGGAAATCACGGAAAACCTAAATCAGGATGGCTGGAGACGGGATTGAACCGTTGTCCTCCCGAACTCGAGTCCAGTGTGCTAACCACTGCACCACCTTGCTTGGTAAATAAATAAAGTAAAAATACACAGTGACCATTCATTCATTGAGTTTCCCAAGTTGGAAGCAATCACCTTCCAACACAACAAACAGTGATCCGCCTGTATCAGTGACTGGCTCGACCTGCCAATTACGTTAAGGTGCAAACTTGCACTTTGACCTTCCTGTTTCTAGGCTACTTGCTTTATGCTACATTCCTCTAGTACCCAAACACATTTTGCTGCCTGCCACATAGGATGTAGAATGAACATATGTGTTCGGACAGTGCAGTGAAATTTGGCATTTTCTAACAGCATGACAATGCCTGCACTACATTTCCTGGGCTCATGACCATATTGGTTGGACACTGGAAAACTGTGGCCTGGTCAGATGAGCCCTGATTTCAGTTGGTAAGAGCTGTTGGTATGGTTTGAATGTGGTGCAGGCCCCATGAAGCCATGCGCCCAAGTTGTCAACAAGGCACTGTTCAAACTGGAAGTGGCCTCATAATGGTGTGGGTTGTTGTTTACATTGGATGGACTGGGTCCTCTGGTGTAACCGAACAACACCATATGTTTGTTGTACGTCCTATGTTTGTTTCTGTGCTTATCTCACACAATGTTGCTTGTATGTTAGCACAGACAATTATACGCAAATGCCACTGGTCTCAGTTGTTAAGTGAAGGCTGTTGGCCACTACATTGCCTGTAGTGAGAGGTAATGCCTGATTTGATGTCCTTGGCATATCTTGACAACTGTGGATCTCACAATATTGAATTTCGTAACAATTTCTGAAATGGAATGTCCCTTGCATCTAGCTCCAACTACTATTCCATGTTTGAAGTCTTAATTGTTGACTGGGAACTGTTATGGTTGGCTACTTGAAGACCATTTTCATTTGTGTACTTCATATTCCAAAACAACAATGTCACTGGGTCCCAATTGCTTGCGATTGGTTTGAAGAACATGCTGGATAATTCGAGCAAATGATTTAATCACCCAGATCCCCTGACATTGAATGCTTACGGGACATAATTGAGAGGTCAGTTTGTGCACAATCTCCTGCACCAGCAACACTTTTGCAATTATGTACTGCTATAGAAGTAGCATGGTGTAGCATTTCTGCAGGGGACTTCCTGAGACTTGGAGTCCATGCCACATTGAGTTGACGCACTATGCTGGGCAAAAGGTGGTCTGACAAGATATTAGGAGGTATCCCATGAGTTTGATCACCTCAGTTTGTGCTAGTTATGTTCCTTTCAGAGAATGCTGATATAACAGCTTCATGCTTAGCAATCATACACAACTGCTCGCTTTATGAAAGATCCATGCCTGAAAAGTTGCACTGGTCACACCAACACCCGAGAAAGGAAATGATTCTTCCACTGAATTCTGGACCCATATCACTGACTTTGATTTGCAGTAGAATTTTGGAATACGTACTGTGTTCGAACATCATGAATTACCTCTAAGAAAACAATCTACTTACAATCAGTCATCACGAATTCAGAGAATATTGCTCTTGTGAAACACAAATAGCTTTTTGTTCACACGAAGTAATTTGTGCTATCAACAGGGGATCTCAAATTGAATATAGATTTCCAGAACTCTTTTGACAATGTTCCTCACAAGAGACGTCAAATCAAATTCCGTGCCTATGGAATGCCATCTCAGTTTTGCGACTCGATTAGCTGCTTCCTTTTGGAAAGATCATATCGTATATAGTAATTTATGCAACGTCTTCAAGTAAAGCAGAAGTGGTGATATCTGGTGTTACCCAGGGAAGTATTATTTGTAATCTACAGAATGATTATTAAACTTTCAAACCACTGTAGAAATAAGGGGGAAAACATGTGCCAGAAGAAAAATAAATAGTTACAAAATGTAGCAATCAATGGCGCAGTAAGCATCATAATTTAATAGTAGTCGACTACGAAAGGCAAATGAATTGTAAAATGCCTAAGGTGTAAGTTTGATGTTAAACAAACTGTACTATTCAGTGTGCATGGGTGCACAGGTGTGATACTGTTAGTTACGTAAGCCCATCCACCACGGCAAGGTCATATCACATCGGAAGGGAAAAATCAGTTTTTAATTGTCCTGAGGCCAAAAAACTGCATAAAAAGCAGCAAGCAAAATCAAATTTGATTATTAATTTCTGTGTGACTTGCAACAAGTTGAAATTGAGAAACAGCATGTTCCACAACTGATAGAAGTTTTTCTGGGGTCACATTCACAATGTTACGCAATGCATACCTTCAATGCAGCTAAGTTTGCAATTGGAATACTGAACGCATCATCTTTCAGAGAGCCCCACAACCAGAAGTCACACAGATTAAGATCAGGTGATCGGGACGGCCAGGCTGCTGGGAAATGGCTGCTGATAATTCTAGCATTTCCGAAATGTCTCTTCAGCTGCTGCTTAACTGGATTTGCAATGTGCAGAGGTGTGTCCTCTTGGATAAAAATGATCCCATCCACGCTGTTGGAGAGTTGGAATGACCTGATTGCACATGACACTTGTAGCGCTTACCAGTGATGTTACAGGTAACAGCACCGGAAGCACCTGTCGTCACTTCAATAAGAATATGGCCCTGTGATAAATGATGCTGTAAACCCGCACCACACAGTGCCCTTTTTCAGGATAAGGGGTACTGGGTGATTTATGTGTGGATTTTCCGTTGCCCATATTCGACAATTCTGTGTACTGACATATCCTGTCAGATGGAAGTGGGCTTCATCTGTCCACAAAATCTTCCACGGCCAATCATTGTCCAGTTCCATCTGAGCAAGAAATTCTAAAGCAAAGATCTTGCTTGCTGGCAGGTAAACAGAAAGCATCTCGTGCACATGGGTAATTTTGAACGGACAGGAAAGAAGGATTTTACGCACCATACTCATGGGTATGTCCAATGTTCAGGCCATTCTCCATGCACTACATGTTTGCATACAACCACTCGTCTCCTGCTTTGCTGTGGCCACTGCTTCCACTGACGTCAAATCAATTTGTTTCCTCCCTGTACCAGGTTGCAGACCAAGAGAACCCATCTTTTCCGAATCATTTTTCCCAGACCAACAGTAGTCATCAGACCAATGCCTTTTTTTCAAACTCTTCAATGTCCAGAACATCTGCAAAACGACATGTGCAGTCATAATTCTTGTAATACAGTTTTACAAGCAGAGTGCGATCCTGCATTGAAATAGTCATGATGAACCTCGCAGACGCGAAAGGAGGAAAAGCTGTGTACCTGGCTTGTTTATGCCAACTTCAATGAGTCATGCGCGTGACAGGTGTTTTCATTTACGTTTGGCATCTATTGAACAGTTTTCGCACTATTCTTTTTTTATTTTTTATTTATTTTTGTGTTCTTCCATAGTAGGTGAATATGGATTGGGGGGAAGAAACGAAAGAGGAAGCCGTCTGGTAGAATTTTGCACAGATCATAACTTAATCATAACTAATACTTGGTTCAAGAATCATAAAAGAAGGTTGTATACATGGAAGAATCCCGGAGATACTAAAAGGTATCAGATAGATTATATAATGGTAAGACAGAGATTTAGGAACCGGGTTTTAAATTGTAGGACATTTCCAGGGGCAGATGTGGACTCTGACCACAATCTATTGGCTATGAACTGTAGATTAAAACTGAAGAAGCTACAAAAAGGTGCTAATTTAAGGAGATGGGATGTGGATAAACTGAAAGAACCAGAGGTTGTACAGAGTTTCAGGGAGAGCATAAGGGAACAATTGACAGGAATGGGAGAAAGAAATACAGTAGAAGAAGAATGGGTAGCTTTAAGAGATGAAGTAGTGAAGGCAGCAGAAGATCAAGTAGGTAAAAAAACGAGGGCTAATAGATATCCTAGGGTAACAGAAGAAATATTGAATTTAATTGATGAAAGGAGAAAATATAAAAATGCAGTAAATGAAGCAGGCAAAAAGGAATACAAACGTCTCAAAAATGATATCGACAGGAAGTGCAAAATGGCTAAGCAGGGATGGCTAGAGGACAAATGAAGGATGTAGAGGCTTATCCCACTAGGGGTAAGATAGATACTGCCTACAGGAAAATTAAAGAGACCTTTGGAGAAAAGAGAGCCACTTGTATGAATATCAAGAGCTCAGATGGAAACCCAGTTCTAAGCAAAGAGGGGAAAGCAGAAAGGTGGAAGGAGTATATAGAGGGTCTATACAAGGGTAGTGTGGTGTACTTGAGGACAATATTATGGAAATGGAAGAGGATGTAGATGAAATGGGAGATAAGATACTGTGTGAAGAGTTTGATAGAGTACTGAAAGACCTCCGTCGAAACAAGGCTCCGGGAGTAGACAACATTCCATTAGAACTACTGACGGCCTTGGGAGAGCCAGTCATGACAGAACTCTACCATCTGGTGAGCAATATGTATGAGACAGGCGGAATACACTCAGACGTCAAGAAGAATAATACTTCCAATCCCAAAGAAAGCAGATGTTGACAGATGAGAAAATTACCGAACTATCAGTTTAATAAGTCACAGCTGCAAAACACTAACGCGAATTCTTTACAGACGAATGGAAAAACTGGTAGAAGCGGACCTTGGGGAAGATCAGTTTGGAATATTCACTTTCAAATTCTGAAGGTGGCAGGGGTAAAATACAGGGAGCAAAAGGCTATTTATAATTTGTACAGAAAGCAGATGGCAGTCAAGGGGTATGAAAGGGAAGCAGTAGTTGGGAAGGGTGTGAGACAGGTTTGTAGCCTCTCCCCGATGTTATTCCATCTGTATATTGAGCAAGCACTAAAAGAAACAAAAGAAAAATTCAGACTAGGTATTAAAATTCATGGAGAAGAAATAAAAACTTTGAGGTTCGCCGATGACATTGTACCTGTCAGAGACAGCAAAGGCCTTGGAAGAGCAGTTGAATGGAATGGACAGTGTCTTGAAAGGAGGATATAAGATGAACATCAACAAAAGCAAAACGAGGATAATGGAATGTAGACAAATTAAATCGGGTGATGCTGAGGGAATTAGATTAGGAAATGAGACACTTACAGTAGTAAAGGAGTTTTGATATTTAGGAAGTAAAATAACTGATGATGGTCGAAGTAGAGAGGATATAAAATGTAGACTGGCAATGGAAGGAAAGTGTTTCTGAAGAAGAGAAATTTGTTAACATCGAGTATATATTTAAGTGTCAGGAAGTCGTTTCTGAAAGTATTTGTATGGAGTGTAGCCATGTATGGTTGTGAAACATGGATGATAAATAGTTTGGACAAGAAGAGAATAGAAGCTTTCAAAATGTGGTGCTACAGAAGAATGCTGAAGATTAGGTGGGTAGATCACATAACTAATGAGGAGGTATTGAATAGAATTGGGGAGAAGAGGAGTTTGTGGCACAACTTAACTAAAAGAAGGGATCGGTTGGTAGGACATGTTCTGAGGCATCAAGGGATCACAAATTTAGCATTGGAGGGCAGGGTGGAAGGTAAAAATCGTAGAGGGAGACCAAGAGATGAATACACTAAGCAGATTCAGAAGGATGTAGGTTGCAGTAAGTACTGGGAGATGAAGAAGCTTGCACAGGATAGAGTAGCATGGAGACCTGCATCAAACCAGTTTCAGGACTGAAGACCACAACAACATACATTTTCCCCCCTCTCCGATAATATTCCGTTGCAGTTTGACATTATTCTGACCAGTGGTGTTATTTCTACAGCATTTTGAAAGTTTAACTTGAACTATAATCATCGTGGATATAAACAATTTAGGACAAATCTGAGTATCCCCTTTCGATTGCTTGCAGAGGATGCTGTCATTGACTGTCTAGTACAAGAGGTACCGAAATTTTCCTCTGATGGAACTGTTTGAGAGTGCTGGTACTTCGATGTATTTGATGGAACACCTGGTTTATTTTAAAGGCTAATAAATTTTTTAAAAAATGAACTTGTTTTATTCTGTGATTACTTCAATTTTAAATCTTAATTAATAACAAAGCAATAATAAAATTTTAAGAAGCCCTGTTGTTAATAGTTTTTCTTTAAGGACTCTTTTCACAAACCCCCAGTATTCCATGGAACACAGTATGGGAAACCCTGGTCTAGTAAAGCCATCAGAACCAATCTCAAGAGCTCTAATTTCAATCTGTTATATGTTCAACCCCCAAATTAAAAGGTGTAAATACGTAGGAACTACAATTATGAACAGCTTAAATTGGAATGGCCACATAGAAAATGTTGGGGGAAAGGCAAACCAAAAACAGGTTTATTGGCAGATGTCTTAAAAGATGCAGCAGTTCTACTAAAGAGATTGCACGCATCATGCTTGTCCATCCTACTCCGGAGTATAACTGTATAGTATGAGATCCCAACTAGATAGGACCAATGAAGAGCATCAAAAAACTTTAGAGAAGTGCAGCTCGTTTGTATTGCGAAACGAGAGAGAAAGTCACAGAATCAGTAAAACAGTCGTTTTTATTTTCGGCAATTTCAATCACCATCTTTCTCCTCTGGGTGCCAAATATTTTGGTGGCACCCATTTACATAAGGAGAAATTATCATAATGAAATAAAAGAAATCAGTGCATGCACAGAAATATTTAAGCATTCTTTTGTCTCACACGCTATTTGAGATTGAAACGGTAGAGAAATAATCTGAAGGTAGCTTATGAACTGACTGCTAAGCATCATTTGTGAATTGCATCATAGTAAAGTAGAAGTTGAAAGTTTCTGTGCCCTACTGTGTGCATTACTTTAATATTTTTTTTTCTCTTTTTTTATCCTTTAACTGGCACCAGTGAAACAACTTATGGATTATTTGGCAAAGATTCAGATTTGTGGCAGTTAAGTGTGTGCCTTCTATGTAATGAATTTGCTCACCTTTCATTTTAAACTTTCATGTTTTTTACAATGAAAATAAACATCATAATTAGGTTCTCAGTATTTCAACTGAGAAATTTTGTTTACAGAGATTTATCAAGTTCATTTGCTGAAGGAGACGTGGAGAAAGCAAAGCGCATCCTTGTGAGAATGAAATATTATTCGACAGCAGAATCTAAAATAAAGGAAAAAAGGCAAGAATTCGGTTTTGAATGACTGATATCAGTTATTTGAAATCTTGGTATTAAAACAGTCAGTAATAAATATCAGCACTTCCTGTTGTGAAGGTAAGCCGTTTAGAAAATAATAATTTTGTTGTACTGAAACAACTTCAACTTCAAAAATCACAGAGATAACAATCCTATTTGTATTGTATCATGTGAAATGTCTATTTAATGAGGTTTTCCTCCTAATGTAATACGAAGAATGTGTTATACCTATTTTGCCATCTTACATCAAAATGTGGATTGAGAATTTTCAACAATGAATGATAAATCATACGCAGTTATACATTTCAATATTTGTGATCGTTTATGTCTATTGGTACCCTGAAATGTCACTATGACTTGTAAAATTGAACTGAAATCCTGGTAGAAGTGTGCAACCGTAATTAGAGTAATTACGAACATGGTTTTAAAAATGTTGGCAAGTTGTGTAAGTAATACAGATCCTGATGGTATAGAATCCTTTATGGTGCTTTTGACATGCCTCAGGCCAAGCCCATCATCAGATGACCTGGCAACAAATAATGAGAAATGCAAATAATGGTACTGTACAATACAGATTTACCTAGAAATGTGGTTATATAAACCTCTAATGAAATTAATAAATTGTACTCAGTTTTGCATCCCCCCATGAACCATGGACCTTGCCGTTGGTGGAGAGGCTTTGCCTCAACGATACAGATAGCCACACCGTAGGTGCAACCACAACAGAGGGGTATCTGTTGAGAGGCCAGACAAATGTGTGGTTCCTGAAGAGGGGCAGCAGCCTTTCCAGTAGTTGCAGGGGCAACAGTCTGGATGATTGACTGACCTGGCCTTGTAACACTAACCAAAATGACTTTGCTGTTATGGTACTGCAAACGGCTGAAAGCAAGGGGAAACTACAGCCGTAATTTTTCCCGAGGGCATGCAGCTTTACTGTATGGTTAAATGATGATGGCATCCTCTTGGGTAAAATATTCTGGAGGCAAAATAGTCCCCCATTCTGATCTCCGGGCGGGGACTACTCAAGAGGACGTAGTTATCAGGAGAAAGAAAACTGGCATTCTACGGATCGGAGCGTGGAATGTCAGATCCCTTAATTGGGCAGGTAGGTTAGAAAGTTTAAAAAGGGAAATGGATAGGTTAAAGTTAGATATAGTGGGAATTAGTGAAGTTCAGTGGCAGGAGGAACAAGACTTTTGGTCAGGTTAATACAGGGTTATAAACACAAAATCAAATAGGGGTAATGCAGGAGTAGGTTTAATAATGAATAAAAAAAAAATAGGAGTGCGGGTAAGCTACTACAAACAGCATAGTGAACGCATTATTGTGGCCAAGATAGATACGAAGCCCATGCCTACTACAGTAGTACAAGTTTATATGCCGACTAGCTCTGTAGATGTCGAAGAAATTGAAGAAATGTATGATGAGATAAAAGAAATTATTCAGGTGGTGAAGGGAGACGAAAATTTAATAGCCATGGGTGACTGGAATTCAAGTGTAGGAAAAGGGAGAGAAGGAAACATAGTAGGTGAATTTGGATTGGAGCTAAGAAATGAAAGAGGAAGCTGTCTGTTAGAATTTTGCACAGAGCATAACTTAATCACAGCTAATACTTGGTTCAAGAATCATACAAGAAGGTTTTATACATGGAAGAATCCTGGAGATACTAAAAGGTATCAGATTATATAATGGTAAGGCAGAGATTTAGGAACCGGGTTTTAAATTTTAGGACATTTCCAGGGGCAGATGTGGACTCTGACCACAATCTATTGGTTATGAACTGTAGATTAAAACTGAAGAAATTGCAAAAAGGTAGGAATTTAAGGAGATGGGACTGGATAAACTGAAAGAACCAGAGGTTATACAGAGTTTCAGGGAGAGCATAAGGGAACAATTGACAGGACTGGGGGAAAGAAATACAGTAGAAGAAGAATGGGTAGCTTTGAGAGATGAAGTAGTGAAGGTAGCAGAGGACATGCACGCTTCCCTTGTTGAGAGCCCTTCCTGGCACAAAGTAACAATGCGGATGCAATTGTACTGCAATATTGACCATCTAGGCATGGTTGAACTACAAACATGAGCCGTGTACCTCCTTCCTGAAGGAATGACTGGAACTGATCAGCTGTTGGACCCCCTCCGTCTAATAGGAGCTGCTCATGCATGTTTGTTTACATCTTTCGGTGGGTTTAGTGACATCTCTGAACAGACAAAGGGCCTGTGTCTGTGATACAATATCCACAGTCAACGTCTATCTTCAGGAGTTCTGGGAACCAGGATGCCGCAAAACTTTTTTTTGGCATGTGCACTACCAATAACACATACTATACCACCTGTGAAATGACAAATCATATACCAGCTGTCACGTAAACATTGTTAGCCATGACTACCTCCCAGTTATCAGTTACTGATGAATGGGAATAGGCAGAAGATGTATTCCAGCAACACACAATATCCTGTTGCAGAGAATGCTCTACAATGTGACAGTTGTGACTTTGGTGCCTGTTTCACCATACATGAGTTTCTCAGAACTCTGCAGGTGGGAACTAGCACTACATGTCCGTGGTTCTTGCCATCCACCTGGCCTCAGTTTAAATTAATTTCTTCTTCCTCGGCATGTCTTCAGAATAACTACTCCTTCCTTCACACTGTTTTAGTTTGTTACATCTTTCATTTTCACTTCAAGTGCCATCTAGATTCTTCCCCCAGGCACCAGTTTTTCAGACCTCTGCAAGTGGGAACTAGCATTACAACATGTCCTTGGTTCTTGCCACCCACCTGGCGTTAATTTCTTCTGTCTCAGCATTTCTTCACAATAACTACTCCTTTATTTACTCCATTTTAGTTTTCTACATCTTTCACTTTTCGACCTGTCTATTTTTTGCCACCACCCTCCCACCTCCTTTGTATTCAATGCACTTAGCTTTTCATTCTTATTAACTCGTGCACAAAGTTTTTTGCATTAATCTCTGTCTTCCACTCTCAAGCTATCACACTTCCAAATCTCTTCTGGTGCAGTCCCCAACACTCAGTCTTTCCTTCTCATTCCGTCCGTTAAGTCTCCCCTGACCTGCAGTTCTGTGTGATTTTTCTGAAATCTACCCCTTTTCCTGAACTTCTCCAGTCCTTTTCCCTTCACCCCTTGTGTCAGGAGGAGGAGCCACTGACTCCTAAAGCTTGCTCAAGCATAACCTTTTATGTGTGTGTTCTCGTGCTGCAGCTTGGTGAGTAGACTTTTTATTTATCCAATTACAGTGTAAGTACATACCATCTAAGATTATATGCATTCTCAGACACATTGAATAATGTCTGTAAGTGTCAAGCAAAACTTGTGCTGCTGTATACAGGAAGTAGGCTGTAGACCTAATCAGTAGCTGATTGCAGTTAGTGTCAAGGCACTGCTAAAGGTGCAATAACTAAGCTGATAGAGTGCAGCACTTCTGATGACATTTAAAATTAAAATGCTACTGTAAAATGAAAGCTCAGTCAGCATTAGCACAAGACATTAGACTTAAAATGTCAATAGAACCGGATTTGCTGATTTGTAACAGTAAGTTTGTTTTGTGAAACCTGCACTCTTGCATTGTGTTTTACTGATGACTTTCATACACAACTTTGCTGGTAAAAACAAAATATTTTAATTAACTTGGTGTTGATATGAAATGCCTTCTACTGAAATCATCAACAAATCATACATACCGAATGTGATTCTAAGTGACATTGTTGTAAATTTAATGCCTTGTACTACTGTTATAATGGTTGTACATTTGACGTAGCATATTAGGGTTGATTGAGCTTTATTATTTTATAGTAACATTTTGTTTTAAACATCAAAAGTGCTGCTCTCTAGTGATACGAGCTTACACTATGGCTCCATTAGTGGTGTCTTCACACTGTAACTGTAGTCAGCTATTGGTTAGGTTTACTTCTTGCATACTACAGCATATGTTCTGCTTGACATTTGTATGGATATTATTCAACATTGTTGTCAGTGCATATGATCTTAAATGGTATGTACTTACATTCTTCAAAATTGTGTACAATTAATTTCATTAGAGATTTATATAACCTCATTTCTTTGGTAGAGCTGTATTGTATAGCATTATTTGCACTCTTTATTATTTGTTACCAGGTTATCCAATGACTGGCTATACCTGAAATGCATTGTGAGTACCATAAAGGATTCAATATCATCTTAATGTGTATTACTTACGCAACTTACTAGCATTTTTAAATTCAGTTTCATAGTCACTGACTGGCAGGAGTTGGGTGAAGACCAAAGGCAAAGGGAAGTGTTAATTTAGTGTATAATAAATCATTTTGCAAATGATAGTTTTCAGTGTGGATAACAAATTTTGCTCACATATGTTATCCACTATTTGATAGCTTAAATTTCATAATAATTTGTGTTTTGGCCAAACCAGTTACAATATGGTAGCAAATAAGACATTCTTCTTGATGCCAAAAATTTTAATTGTGCTTTTTTTTTACAGTACTCACTTCTACAACAGCAACTAGTACACTTAGACTAGATCTCCACAATGAAAGAAAGGATGATCTGATATTCATGCAACTAAGAAAATCTAGAAGTGGCTGAAGGCATATTTTGTATTTCTCAGTTGTGAATGCTGTTATTTAATAGATGCTGCCAGCAGATTTGTCCAGAAAAGCAGCACATATTATTATCTTTCATTTTCTAGATTTTTGTATCTGAGAAAAT
Organism: Schistocerca gregaria; assembly: GCF_023897955.1. NCBI lineage: Eukaryota > Metazoa > Arthropoda > Insecta > Orthoptera > Acrididae > Schistocerca > Schistocerca gregaria. Next base: position 69,966,798 of record NC_064924.1, on the reverse strand, counting down.
AAAAATATTTTATCCTAGATAGTTGTTTGAAAGTTTCTTTAATAAGCAGTCTGCCTCACTTTCTACAGTGACACGACACACATTGCAGTGGTGTTTCCTGCATGTTATTTAGGATTGATTCAGGTAGCAGAATAGTTCCCTCATCACCCATTGCACAGTGTGACAATGAAATTTGTCACACTACAAAAAGATGTGGTGATTACAGAGTTACATTCCCTGATGACAATGGTGAAACCCATTATCACCTAAACTTTCTTCTGGAAACACAATTTTATCTGCATATGTGTGTTTTTGTTGTTGCAGCACTTATCACAGTTGTTATTTTAGTAATATTATTGCTTGGGGGGGTGGGGTGGTAAAAGGAAAGTTGCAGTTGTCAATCTACTATCTCACTGTGAGATCAAACAGTATCGATTCTTGATGTGTGTGCATCCACTGACATGAAGAATATTGTTTGTACATGATCACGTTACTTCCACTCAGCGATGGCTTGCAAGTGTGTTAATTCACCAAATATTTTTTTGTGTGTGTGGTAAGGATACTACTAAGTCTGACATCTGTCAAACTCTTGGTCAACACAGAAGAGTTGTTCCACAGCTTAAGAGGCTGGTTGCATGGAACCCACCCATCTATGCCATACCACAGTTGTGGAAGAAACAAACCACATTACAGATTGCTAATTTTGTTTAACAAAAGTAAAATAAGTCTCAAGTAAATAGAAACACACAGTTTCTTATGCAAATTTGCCATTTCAAAATCACCAATGGAACGGACATGTTAGTGATAGACCAATAGATCATGAAGATCCTGAGTACATGCCATCTGCAGCAACCACTGTTGCGGGCAGAACTATACAACCGTGTAAGATCTAAATCTTTCAAAGAGGGAAGCAGAGTTACTTGGGGGGGGGGGGGGGGGGGTCATCTGCAAGAAAAGAACCTGTTACAACCAAACATTAGTATTTCATTCTGTAAACGACAGCTTGGTCTACCCACTCTTTTCTCAATGACAGAGGTTGTGGTATATTGTAATGACAGAAATGGGCTGGTTCCAAAATTTGGGGTGATTCACAATCCAGAAGTAGTAAAGGAATTTAAAGATTCCTCAAAGAGTAGTCTCAAAGTTGTTCTCTTACATAATGGGAACAAGATACCTATGATACCAGTTGCCCATTCCATTCAATTAAAGGATCAATTTTTGGGGACTACTTCTGGGAATGCAGACTGGTTACACAAAATATTGCTGTTTCTTGTGTCACTGGCATAGTAGGGCAAGGAAAGACCCCGTGTGTGTGTGTGTGTGTGTGTGTGTGTGTGTGTGTGTGTGTGTGTGTGTGTGTGTCGCACATGAACTCCTTGTGGGAGTGACGAACATGGTGACTGATTTCCCAAGATATTACTGCTAGACATGAAACTTCATCATCCATCCACCCACCCACCCACAGATGGAAAGCATCCAGGAACAGTTTCTAACCTGTAAGTATATTTGAAGCTTTATTCAGCTTTCTCATACTATTTTCATTTTGTAAAACAATTACTTTTATTACATGGTCTTAATACTAATCAACTACATATTCCTCCTGTACTATTACCAAGACATTTCAAAGATTCTCGAAACAGATGTGTGTGACTTATCTTCTCCAGAAAAATTGGTACGTGGTGGAACATTTCTGATTAGATTTTAGCAATTTTGATTTAGTGCAGACTACATACTTTCATCTCGTCGAGAGACACTAAGTTCAAATTTGTTGTCTTGTGTTATCTAATTAGCCTCCTCAAAAAAGTGGTAATTAGGGTGATCTACATTTGATCATTGTTTTAAGGGAAATTTATCTGCAGTATATTGCAACTGGACAACATCACCTTTCCTTGGAATGCGTGAAAGTGGAGACATACTTTGTTTTCCATTGCGAGAGCACATAATGAAAAAGATCCTCTTTAGAAGCAAATGATGTGTTTGAACACTGAACAGTACAGTTAGTATGACTGGAAAGATTACACAAATCTGAACATTTTTCCTTGACTATCTTCAGTTTTCGATTTCTGCCACCTGAAGTGACTGGCTCATTCAAAGTTGTTGTAACAAGTGGGACTGAACATGAACATCTCTATAATCCATTTTGCAAGTCCTTGTTACTTCCATGTGTTATTTGTACCATCCATGTGGATCAACCACACTTTATCTAAATAGGGCCAATCCTTACCAAGTGGTCCAAGAAAAAAAATAATTGGTTGCTCAACCATCTCAGAAAAAATTTATATTCGCTGGGTGAATTCCCTAAAGTTTAGTAGTCACAAATATATAGTTTTTTAATTTTTTTTTTGGGAGTGGCAGCCATATTTGTTCCAGGCCGCAGGAATTTTTTTTTTTTTTTGTATTTGCAAGCATAGACATTTTTTTACAATTATTCAGTAGTTGATTGTCCTATGCCTTTCAGGTAAAATGCATTTAGTTCAACATACCCTGCGCTACAAATTAACATCATTATCACTTAGCTGAATGCATTCTTTAATATATTTTTAATAGTTCAAAGTTATCAGCCACAAATTTAAAGAAAACTCAATATTTGAACGGTAGTTTTCCAAAGAAAGATTAATTTCTCAGCTTTAATATTTTTCCTGCTATTACACTATATAGTATACTTACTTTTTATAGAGTATCAATGGTGAGCAGCTTACACTTAAAAAAAATGGATGTTTTAATTTTTCCATTTTGTGGCCTGCAATATCTTTGTTGGAGGACCAGATAAAAATCTGAAAATTTCACAGTTAACAGACCTTTGATATCAAATTTCAGTATAAATTTCAACTTTGAGTTTGTTACAAACAAGAGTCAAAAACATATTTTTTAACATCTGCGATATCAAGGCTTATGGAATAAAATATATAAGTTACAGTATATAATTTAATCATATCTATGATTACTTACTTTTTTATTGAAAATAAGCCTACTAATTAAGTTATATTGTTCTCTTGTTATTTGTTTTTAGTACATTGCCCATTGAACATTTGAGGATTTTGTTCACTCAGTTTGGGTGTTAGATTATAAGTTCAGTTTGGGTGTTAGATTATAAGTTCGCCCAGTCACAGTTGTAAATTCCATGGAAGACAGCTTCCTCCGTACACTTTTAAGTGGCATCCAAACTTGATCCTTCTCAATTTTTTAAAAGATGTCCTTGGTCGTAGAGGGTGATAAAATACAACATGTACATCTTGGTCTGACAGTCAATATTATCAACTTCACCAAACCACCACTGTTCATCGTAAGCACAAGCCACTATGTCTTTATTTTGAAGAGCCAATTGTACAAGTTTTCCACACTGATGAAGTTCACTATCAGGCGAAGTTGATTTGATCATACACTTCAGTAAGTTGTGTGAATAGAGTACAAAACAATGAAAAGAGTGCCTTCAATGATATGATTGTCATCAGTCCGCTGCAGACTTGCTTTTGTGACAGCTCGCTTGAAGAAGGCACGATGAGCCAGAGCATTGTCATGATGTAGCACCCAACTCCTATCTTACCAAAATGCAGGCCTTTTCTTCTGCACCTTTACGCGCAAACACTCAAGGACAGGTTAATTCTCTGTCCTCCAGGGGCAAATTCATGATGCACAATACCAGTAGAATAAAAATCACCAACATGGTCTTAACCTTAGACAGACTTTGCTGTGCTTATTTTGGTCATGGTGAACCTCGAGTCTTCCACTGCAAAGACAGCACTTTGGGTTCAGGATTATGCCCATATACTCATTAGTCATCACCTGTAATTACCCTAGTTAAGAAATCTGGGTCATTTTCAGTCTGATTAATCAGTTCTTGGCACACTTCAAGTGACACTCGACAACACTTTGGAATGAATTCTGCGGACACTCAATGCATGTTCAGATCTTCAGTAAAAATTGATTGAACTACATAGAAACTGAATTTAAGTTCTTCAGCAATTTCCCTAATTGTAAGTCTATTATCAGAGTGCATTAAGTCGTGAACTTTCACATTTTCATTCGTTTTTTTTAGGTGGAACTGTGGTTCATCTTCAAATGACTTGTGGAACCTGACAAACATTTGACTGGTTCATACAATTATCTCCAAAAGCTGTTTTTAATAGTCCGTAAGTGTCAGAAGCTGATTTCCCAATTTTAAAAATTTCAAACAAACTCATTGCTCCATTTTCACGCATACAGAATCCAGCAACAAGCCCTAACAGGCCCAAACTCAACCAGCTGCCACAACAAACTGAATAAAGGAAACAGGTTCCTGTCAGAGGGCGTCCAAGGACAAGGCAATGACTCATTCCCCACCCTCCGTGTGTACCTACCCACCAAACCAATAAGCAGTAGCAGACCCAATCTTAAAACTTTCCACTCACATCTCGTACTGTTAGGGCATTTGATTATTTCAATGGTCTCATATTTTTCACTGTTGCATCCAAGGCTGCCGAGCAAGAACACAACCTTCTCGAAAACTGATAGTACAGTCACATTTCTGGTGATGTTCAGCTATAGCTGACTTTGTGCTGTCCAGTTGTACATAACATTCACGCTCCAACATGTGAACGCTAAGGGGGTCTCTTGGTTTCACCATCACTAACTATGCTGCATTCACACTGAAGTTTGTAGATGCCTGAAATGTGGAGGGCGTACATGGAATCCTTAGTGGGCCGAAACAGATTTCAGATTTTGTGGTCACTCTGGAATATGGGTTTGATTCCTCCGTGACGCAGAACCTTGCCTACACGGTTGCCGACACCTCCCACAGCGAAGAGGCAAGCCCTACTCACGACTTCTAGAATAAATTTGTTGACCTAAAAGGCTCATGTCGAAAATTCCAGTGCCACCAAAAATATTTTGAGCACTGAAGGTTCACAAAGATGGCTGTTCTATGGGACCCGTTGTCAATGGGGTCAACTAGTCCACATATTACCTGGAAAAATGCCTGGCCCACAAATTGCATATGCTGCTAAGGATTCTATGCATTTCAACCAGCTCACAGCAAGTAATAGCTACGGATCTCACAGTTAGCTTTGATGTAAAGTCATTGTTTACCTGTGTGCCTGTAGCTGAAACCATCAATATCCTACAAGAACAAATACCGCCAGACATCTGTGACCTGGTGTGGTTGTGCTCGCCTTAAACATATTTTAGTTGGCAGGGAAAATTTCATGAGCAGATAGATGGAATGGTAATGGCCTCTCCGCTTTCACTGACATATTCATGAAAGCTTTCAGAGCGTGCTAAATTCCATGCCACTGCACCCACACTACTGGCTGCAGTACGAAGACTCCAATTTGTCATATGGTCAACTGGAGAAATAGAACTACATAAGTTTTACGAGCAACTTAACATCTTACACAGAACATACAGTTCAAACAAGAAATGGAAAACGATGAAGCTATTCCTTTTCTGGATGCAAAAGTATATAGCCTTCAGATAACCGAAATAAAGCAGTATATATGGGAAGACATTCAACAGTGGCCAACAGTTAACCACCCTGAAGAGGACTGCAGCAGGTCAGTCAAAATTTCGGCAATTGCTTTAGTATTTTATGACGATGCAGCCCAATACATAAAATTATTTTATTCAAAATGACACTGGTTGTGGAAGCCTACTTACGTTCATAATAATGAACAGTTCAATGCCCTTAACAGTCTTCCAGAATTATCCTAAATTTCTCTAACTTTTCCAGTGAACTAAATTTTACTGAGAATTCCAGCTCTGCTATCTTGATTTATTAAAGAAAAATTATTGTTGCAGTTTTCAATCCTACTTCTAGTCTACATTAATTGCAGCTGTCAAGAAATAATTCCAAAATCAGATTAAGAAGTTGTCTGTAAATATGGAGTATTGAAGGGGCTCCTGGCTGGACACTATACCATAAATTGCTTTTGAACCTTTCAGAAACCACACTGATGGTGATGGCCAACTTTATGGGTTCAAAGATCTACACCAAATGGATGTTAATTATTAGTTCAATACATATCCTCTACAGCTGGTGAAGTGCTTGCCATCATAAGAAAGCACTTTATCTGGCTTTCCCATTGTATTACAGATCATAGATGAGGCATGTTCTAATTCCCATATATTCAAGGGATGGCTGTACTCTTTAGTGTCATTGCAGCTAAATTCACTGTACTCTCTGTGGTAATCCGTGTAAAGCATTATCTGTGCTATAGCTTCCAGTGCAGTAACCAGACCTCTGCTCACATTTGGTCACTGCACTGCAATGGTACAATTATAACATACAAAAATATAAATAATTGAAATAAATTCTAAGTATAAAAATTACAAAAAGAAAGAAAAAATCAAACAATGGAAATTCCAGATAGGAATATCGACAATGTAGGAAAAAACAGACTGCCACTTGCTGGAGGGGGGGGGGGGGGGATTACTAAAATTGGCTGTCTGGATTAAGGAGACCTAATAAACACATCTCCAGGATGACAGACTAGCAACATTCGAAATCAAATCTCACAAAACTTGTTCTACAAAAGTTGTTTCTAATGTGGGAAATACAGAATAATATGAGAAAACAATGTAGTATAACACACACACACACACACACACACACACACACACACACATATATATATATATATATATATATATATATATATATATATGGAAACATTCCACGTGGGAAAAATATATTTAAAAACAAAGATGATGTAACTTACCAAACGAAAGCGTTGGTATGTTGATACACACACAAGCAAACACAAAATTCAAGCTTTCGGAACCCACGGTTGCTTCATCAGGAAAGAGGGAAAGACGAAAGGATGTGGGTTTTAAGGGAGAGGGTAAGGAATCATTCCAATCCTGGGAGCGGAAAGACTTACCTTAGGGGGAAAAAAGGACAGGACGCACACACACATATATCCATCCGCACATATCCAGACACAAGCAGACATTTGTAAAGGTAAAGATTTTATTAAACGACAAGTGAGGTATGAGCGGCGGCAACTTGAAATTAGCGGAGGTTGAGGCCTGATGGGTAACGGGAAGAGAGGATATACTGAAGGGTAAGTTCCCATCTCTGGAGTTCTGACAGGTTGGTGTTAGTGGGAAGTATCCAGATAACCCAGACGGTTTAACACTGTGCTAAGATGTGCTGGCATTTGCATGAATGGACACAGGCAGACTGTTTGTTTGTAATGAGGATCACCCTGTGGCTAAACATGCCTTGGTGCACGCCCCGCACATCTTGGCAAAGCGTTACACAGTCCGTGTTATCTGAATACTTCCCATTAACACCAACCTGTCAGAGCTCCGGAGAAGGGAACTTGCCCTTCAGTATACCCTCTCTTACCGTTACCCACCAGGCCTCAACCTCCGCTAATTTCAAGTTGCCGCCGCTCATACCTCACCTGTCATTTAACATCTTTGCCTCTGTACTTCCGCCTCGACTGACATCTCTGGCCAAACTCTTTGCCTTTACAAGTGTGTGTGTGTGTGTGTGTGTGTGTGTGTGTGTGTGTGTGTGTGTGTGTGTGTGGACGCCCTCGCGCTAGTGTATACCTGTCCTTTTTTTCCCCCTACAGTAAGTCTTTCCGTTACCGGGATTGGAATGACTCCTTACCCTCTCCCTTAAAACCCACATGCTTTCGCCTTTCCCTCTCCTTCCCTCTTTCCTGATGAAGCAACCTTGGGTTGCGAAAGCTTGAAATTTGTGTGTGTGTTTGTTATTTTCTATCAACATACCAACGCTTTCGTTTGGTAACACAAGTGTTATGGGCCACTGAAGAATGTTCATTAGCAAAAAAAAAAAAAAAAAAAAAAAAAAGTTAACTGCCTTTGATTTAGTTGGAACAACGGAAAATAGGAAGAAATGACTTGTTTGTTATTTGATGCAGACCACTGAATCAAGATACACATTGCTTTTAAAAGATGGAAATTCAGACCAACAGCTCCAGTTTGTTGCAAACCATGTGCAGAGATTGAATAACAGGGAATATATAAAATTGAAGAAATTTAAGTTCTATTCCCTCATTTAGAAAAAATATTTTTTGAAGCAATTTTTTTCATGTCTACCTTGAATGTGACAAACTTTGGAGAGAGATGTTTCTTATTGATCACATTTCACACATCAAGTTTGTAGTGGAGATGGTAATAGAATCCAGTGCATATTGAGTTATCCTTCACTTGAATCACACTACTATAGCCAGAAGTATCTCAATTCCAGCCTGAATATTACTTCAATGTACAAGGTGTCAAATGTTCTGCATGTGATTCGCTAGCAGAGGAGAAGCAGCTGACACAAAAAATATCATGAAACTCATTTATAGGTCTCTCAGATATAGTGTGAGATTCTATTCCCTCTAATATATGGAAGTATTTGCCACAGTATCTCCCTGAAAGATGGGCACAAATCATTGAAAGGTGAGGAGGAATCCTCTTATTTTCATCAGCCACTCTGCACTGAAGAACATGTTCCTCAACTTTATAGGTTACCAGATGGTCAGCCACAAACTACACTATGCTGTGTACCCCACTATGACAGATACAAACCTCACTCTTTTATAAGACAGAATTTTGATGGAGCCACTACTGAAGTTGCCTTGAAAATAAAGGAAACACCTACGGCATACATATATGTACCCATAGTACACATCAGATTTCAACAGTGAAAACTGAATATCTGCTCACATTCCAAAGGGAATGCGGCAAACATTACCATGGTCTGTTGAGTGATGGAACTGTGCATGAAACATTGCTTGAAAGACACACTGAAGAGGGCTCTGATGCAGATTAAAATGTTTATGTGGATTCAATTTGTTTACAGTATACTGATCAAAACTTCGTTTTACATACGCGAAAATCAAGTAAATGTTTTTAATGCCAGAATGACGCATGCACAATTCTCTCTCTTCCCTCTTTCCCTCAGGGGAGGGTGCACCATTATGACTTATCATAGCTGAATATTTATAAGTTTAGTAACAATACAAGACATAAAATGATTCTTTTATCTCCCACACTTGGTTTTATGGCTCTTTAAAACACTGAAGCGGTTGTTTGAAAGGTTACTGCAATATTATAAACTGTTTAAAGTTTCTCAATATACAATACTTTCTCACAATAGTTAATCATAATAATCATTGTATATCACGTCAACAGAATATAACGGAACAACTTGAGAGCATAACACTGGAACTACACTGAAATGGCTTGCATTACACGTCCTGGCAGAGTATGCACTGGCACTTTAAATATTGTCATCACTGTACCACTATAATACACTGATCTTTTTGTTCCAACACATTCAAATTGATAGTGTCAGTACATCATAGTTTTACTTTCAACTATTTCTCCAGTGTTCCAGCCACTGCAAGATCTTTTCTACATTATTCTCCATGTCATCAGCACTGTTACTTGGCAATGCATGCACAATGTCTTCTTTGTAGGAACCCAATGCTTCATCCAGTATTGTTTGAAATATTTCACACTGTATATTGTCTTCCAGTTTCTTTCCACTGTATCCACTAGAACATGACAAAACAAGCTATCTTAGCCACAATAGGGTTTGAAAACATTGTTAAGTGATACATACCTACAATTAAATACATTTTGTTTTTGTATATAACTATGATGAAAATTTGAGGACATAATCGCAAATAAAAATTAGGCACACATACAAGTGGCATAAATATGCTACTTAAAGCTCAAAAGTCATTAAAAAAATAGAAGTTCCCTGGACAGAGTCTCTAAGAATCATGATAAATAAATGGTTACTGAAAAACAAGTTTAGCTTAAGATTACTAATGGGCATCCAAAAGCTGCACTACTACAGCATCAGACTTGCGATGAAATTGATCCATTTCTGGCCACTGTCACAGTGTTCACAGATGGCTGTGCAGCACCTGCATCTAGTGACTAAGGTTGCTGCACCATTATCTTTCTAACAGTTTATGGGGACACATTCTGGATGCTAACCCTGGCCACTGGCTACCTGTGATTTGCCAAGTTTTTGCTGCTTTCAGTTTGCACTTTGCTGTTACTGAGTGACTACATCAAAGTCAAACACTGGTGAGTATGCTTTAATAAAATGAACACCATGGACCTAATTTCATGTAAGGTGAAACAAGAAGATTTCACTCTACTCCACGAAACCAAATTTAAATTGTTGATTTGACATAAACATGGTAAGCATTTGACGACAGGAAGAAAATCAAAGACACAGTGGCTCATTATGCACATAAAAAAATGTATTCTTACACTGGACACAAAACTAGGACTTAAAACTTGATAAAGTCTGTAAAGTTGGACAACATAATACTGCTGCCTGTGGGTGCATGCAGGGATGTGACTGTGACAGGATAGGGCTGTTACGTGTAGCATCGGGAGGCTGTGCTGGGAGGAGGGGAGCAGAGGTGAATAACTGACTTGTAAGAGAGAGGTGAAAGTTACGGCAGTCCAATTGAGTTTGATTGTAGCTATGACAAAAAAATCAATCTTGTCAGCAACGACATTTTATCTTTCAAAATTTTCAAAGATGGCACACTCCCTTACTGATATGAAGCCAGACTACAGTGTAGTGAGTGCCATGTGCAAGTGAGTGTTACAAGTGTGGTGTCACATTGTATGTGCCCTCGAATCTGTTGCCAACTGCATCAGCATGGGCCTGCTGCTGGAGGCCAGCTGTAAGAGGCGTGCGCGCAGCACCCCGTCGGCTGCCGATGACCCGCTATATACATACATTGAGCACTGCTGACTGATGGGCTCTATGTTCTTTCAGTTTGTACCACTCACATCAGTCGTTCTGTTTCTTGTTACATGTAGAGACGCGAGAGGCTTATTTCTGTTATTATTCAGAGGTTAATGAAGACGACATATTTGTATTACTTGGACTGGATTTGTGTATTACTTGGTTACTAAACGATTGGCGACAAATTTGGAATGATTTCCGTATAGTCTTTATGTGCAGTTTCATCAGGTTTAGTCATTATGGATGCTGTGCTACTGGCCACGATTGAATAGCTTTCTTCGGCAGTGACCACTTTGTCGGCTTCCATTAAAAGACGAGGTACTGTTCTACCAGTTTCTCCATCTACTTTTCCTCCGTATGATGATTCAGTCAAGGATTGGGGACTTCCTTTACAAGAACTGGCAGCTCTTACTTTGATCACATGTGCAGCTGATTGTCCAACTACCATCGCAAACAAACGTCTATCATAGCAGAGAGAGTTGAACTCTACCAATGCCACAAAAAAACCAAACCAGTCACACAGGGCCTGGCTGAACTTCACAGCCTTGGCTGCAAGTGTCAGTTACTGATGCCTGTAATGGCTCTCATGCAGACACTATGATGAACAACACAATTACCAGTTTAGCCACAGACAAGGAAGTGTGCCAGAAGGGTTTACACTATGAGAAACCTAATTGGAAAAGTTTTGCAAACAGAATAATCTTTTGAAGTTTCTTGGCAGCGGGCGACCAAACTGAATTGTGGAGTCATGTGGCAGTCGTGTCACAAGATGTGCCCACTATCACAACAGATAGCTTGCACAAAGAAGTGGTAGTGGTGACAGTAAACATGCAGGCCCAGCACCGGGCAAGGCCAGCCCAAGCATCTGCAACCGCCACAGCACCAGAAACAACGTTCTTCCATTTTCATCTTGTGCTTTCTGTTTTGTCCAGCAGAAACATTTGGCGTGCCGTAGGCACTAGGTTACTTGTAATGCTTGTCAGAAGAAAGGCTACACTGCCTTCGTGCCATTTGCCGAACGTTGCTCAGAATAAGGACTTGGCCGTGAACTATGTCTCCAATGCTTGTGACTTCTCCCAAGTTGTTTACCAAGTTACATGTTTTTTACCGAGTGCTCCAGCTACAGACCAACATGGGTGCTCCAGACCAAGATGACTGCTGCAGTGACATTATTGAATTTTCAAACCTATGAGAGTTTAGGCTCACTGTTTTGATATGCAGAAGCTGATCAGTTATACCAAAAAGAACATTGCACTGGAGTCACGAGAGGCTTATTTCAGTTACTGTTCAGAGGTTTAAGTCATGTTTGTGTTACTTGGATCAGTTTCGTGTATTACTTGGTTGCTACATTTTCAGAAACTTCAAAGAAACCATTGATTGTCCGCGTGAATCTGTTTCTAGAGATATGAGGAATGTTTTCCCGAGATGTAGGATATGTACTAACAATGAAGCTACAGAGTGATTCACACCATAAAATATACAGCATCCGAGTGATTACACATTACATTAGTAGTGAAAACGGAAAACTTGAGGATCGAGTGTTGTGCGCCGGAGATGGAGAGAGGGATTAAAAAACTGGAGAAACTGTTAAAGATGAACTGATAAAAATACTACAGCCATTCAGTTTATTCAGTACTGTACAAAACAACATGTTTGTTACAGACAGAGATCCACATAGTGTAGCCATACTTCATTAACATAACAGGCTTTCATTCTCAGCATACATCCTCAACATTGTAATGGAGCACACGACTCTAGGATAATAATAAAAAGTTACGAGCAGCAATTAATAAATTCTTGTCAAACTGTCACAATTTTTTTTGAAAGAACCCTTCACAGAAGTTGTTGCAAGGAAATGTGGGCATACTAATGGAACAGCAATCTACGACAAGTTCTAGGAATTTCTCCCGAGAAAAATCAAGACAATTTAACTTTCTGCTGACAAAAATTTGGAAGAGATAATAAACTTTCTGGTAGCACTTAAACATCTCCCATGTGATCTCTAACGCACCTCAGCACCAACGACCTAGGTGTACTGTAGAAGTCTGAACTACTCTTTTTTAAAATTAAAAAAAAAATTAAAGACTATAAAATCACATTTGGGAAACAATAACAATGCACAAATGTTTTTTAATCCTAAATACGAAAGCTTAAAACTTCTTGGCAGAGCCAAAAAAATATTAAGAAGTTTCCACAACTCAAATATAACGAGTAGATCACGTCTAACATTCCTGCAAAGGAACAGAAACTTTACGGGTTTTTTGGTGAATCTGAAGATTCGTTGGAGGAAGAATCCGCAAAATACACTGGCATTTCCAAAGAGGAACTCTAATTTGTGGAAGACTATGACCTGATAGCCTGGTGGTGTGGTGTAAAACGTAGACACATCTCTTTCCAAACTGGTATGCTTTATACAGGGTGTTTATAACTTAATTATATAAAACTAAATTTAATAGTGAAAAAGGTAAATAACTTGCAAAAATGTTCGATACAGCACTGACTGCAGTATATCATCCATGTTTTGTTTACAATGTTCAATGTAGCTACCTTTCGTAGCATGACAAATGTCCCGCCTGTAATCAATTTCAAGGCAAACCCTACAAAGCAAATCTTTATGTGTAGATGGTGGCAACTGCTTGTGTTTTCCAACGTTGCAGCTCACTGATGTTTCCCCAAAAGTGGAAGAATAAACACTCCATCTTTAATTGTCTCTGAACTGTAGTAGTGGATTTGGTTTCAAGAAAGCTAAACAACATTGTGCACACTCTGCACTGTTATACAACTCAAAGACGACTGTTAGAGTAACTCTTTTGTGCATACCACCTAGCAGGTATGTTGGAAACTAACAAGTGATGGGAAAGGGGGAATGACTAAAACTTTAAGATTTACTCCATTCAGTGCTGTATCAAACAATTTTCACAATTAAAGGTTACTTTTGTGTAACTAATTTATAAAGATCCTGAACATTATATTTCAGCATCCACTGCACCATCTGAGAGGAGCTCTGACAAATTAGTGCAGACTGACAATATTATCTTCCTGTGTATGGTCATGTGGCCTAGAGGTTCCGCATAACCATAATGGATTTTGATGAAATATTGCATGAGCAACTGCACATATTCCCAACGAACGCTGTTAAAATTTCATGATCATTAATTCAATACTACATACCAGTTTAATTCTGGTTTAAAGTATAGCATACTTAGTATTAGCAAAGTTTACAGTTAATGTGGAACATGAGTGTACAGATGAAAAATCGTATAAATGTGTTAGTATGGCCCATAGTGGCTAAACCACTACTGGTCTGGTTTTAAATAAGAAAACAAGCATTCCCGTCACCATTGGGGCCTGCCCGATAGCTGTGCAACAGCAGCCATGGGTTAGTGTTTTTTTTTTAACCACAGGTTCCCAAACCTAATGAGCGTTTCTTTACACAGGATCCCAAGTTTGTGATCCAATTCTATAAGAGACATCAGAGTTAACTTGAGTACCAGCGGAGTATGGGCCGATTTTCAATGCACTTCCACCTTGTCGTTCTTATTTAGGGCCTTGTATGCTTGCACGGCAAAACCAAATATAGCTTTTTAGGTGATTTAGAACATAATCTTTCTAATAAAAACTGTTTAAAATGGTTTGCAGAGAAGTCTTTTTGTAAAAGTGAGCCAAATGCAAACTTTTTGGAGAGAATAAAAACAGCTATTTGACTGTGATTGCTGCCTTAACAGATATATGACATGTTAAAAATGGTTCTAAGCACTATGGGACTTAACATCTGAGGTCATCAGTCCCCTAGACTTAGAATTAATTAAGCCTAACTAACCTAAGGTCATCACACACATCTACGCCCGAGGCAGGATTCAAACCTGCGACCGCAGCAACAGCGCGGTTCCGGACTGAGGCGCCTAGAACCGCTCGGCCACACCAGCCAGCACATGTTAATGACCTAATAACTTTTAGTACTGTACTTGACGACAGAAAGGCCAAATCTAGATAGTACAGAAGACAAATACAGTAATATAGTCACATGGCAGTTTATTCTCTTAAAAAATATTGCCTGACGGTGGGTCAACATCATCGATGACATTTTTGGCCTTTTTAGAAAAATCATCAATTTTTCCCTGAATTTGTAAACTCTTGGCAAGCAGTAGGAGAATGAAACTTTATATGCTAAAACCTTGTACTGAAAACTTACTACATGCCAAGTATCGAGGGCATCTCGCAATTACTTCGAGAGATATAAAAAGTTGAATTTCACTTTTTTTTCGAACATCTGTTTTCAAATTACCCACATGCAAATTGCTCAGAACATCTTTTTTATTATTTTGCTGAAGAGTGGGGGAAAAAAAGAAAAAGAAGACAGAGAGAGAGAGAGAGAGAGAGAGAGAGAGAGAGAGAGAGAGAGAGAGAGAGAGAGAGAGAGAGAGAGATTCCAGATTTTCTGGTTAAAAATACACATGTACCCTGCATATTTTTATATTATGATACCATGCAAATTTTCATATTATGAAAGTATAAATTCGAATTCCACCAAACATAGCACGTTAGTTTCCAAAGCACTGAAACCAAGATTGCAATACACTTTTTTATGCCAATCATAGCTCACAAAACATCATATGACCCTCCAATGACAGCAGATATTTAGAACTTAGGACATGTGATGTAGTTAGCCAATAGCAACATCATTGTTAAGTAGTATGAACATAAAAATAGGAAAAGTTAATAGTTTTAATTAATGTACACAGGGAATCCACAAGAAAAGCTAAGCTTTCACGTATAATATTGGTCTTTTTGGCATGTGTTATTCTTTAAGACACCTCATACAAATGTGCCAGTAAAATTTCAAATGATGACATTAATGTCTGGCTCATCCTCAAAGTGTTATGTTTTAAATTAGAGTCAAATGCTTTGTCATAAAGAAATTCACTGCCCATTCTCACAGTAACATAATTTAGTGTTGCATACAAGTAAATTTACTTTGAAAGTAATGCTTTTCAAAGCACGATTCGCAATATTTTCCTGCAAATTTTTAAGAAATACGTTCATTTAAGCAGTTGCTAGAGTGTGCCAGAAAACAGGCGTTACTGCACATGGGCAGCTACAATGATGTAGTAAGCCTGTACGTTCATACACATATAGCATTAAGAGATCTTACATTACATCATAAAAGAAATAGCATATTAAAGGAAACTAAGGACATTAGAATTTCGTAAACCATTTTAAAATGCATAATTCAGCTTAAAGTGCACATTCATATGTCCAGATTTACAATGAAGTAGGCTGCAACCTGATATTTAGCTTCTCAGTGCAATTTTGAGATGCATATTTTCTTGGAGTACCAGTACTGTATTATCTCATGTTTGGTTCTTTAATATGGCATAATGCCACACATGCCAGAAGATGAAAATGCGCACCTGAAATTCTGTGTACAGTTTAAACTAGCCAACAATGAGAAATGAAACACTTAGTTTCTGATAAACTGACTGCCTCTGCGGAAAAGATAAACAAAAGCGACATTTCTTTACAAAACTGACAAAAATAACACACTTATTCTGCAAGGCAATTAATGCTCGACTGTCAAAAACGTGTAAATAAAATAAAATCAGAAAACTGAAATATTTTAGCCTTCCATAATTATAAGAATGTATTTAAATTTCCTTAATACCTCCTGTCAACAGGAATCCATTTTGTTTTCATTTGACGTGAGAACTGTAAACAAATAAGAAATAGCAAAATCACTAAACAAACATCGGTCATGTGGAGACTACCCTCACCCTACTACAACTGAGACTAATCTGCACACATGCGAATCTGGCTACTTGGACATGCCAGAAAATTTTTTCTGGATCACATCTGGATGCTTGCTGCTACTGGTCATACAGCTAACAGCCACACAAAGTAGCCAGGATCGGGAGAAGGTACTGCTCACATGAAACTCAACTGTGCACTCACACATAAGCCTGCTGTCAACTGCTCAAACGAACTTAATGTAAACACTTGTGATGTCACACTCATTGGAAGCTGTTTGTTGTTATGAAGTCTTCCACTGTCTTTGTCCTAAAGCCTTTGACACATTATGCTGTTGGCAAATACTTGTATGTGCACTGTGTTTTGTTGTTGTAAATAGCACATTTCCTTTGTAAATTCATTTTTCTAGTTTTAAGTTTTATTGTTGTGATACTGTTCTGCAGTAGCAGGATACAAAAAAATTCTTGGTTAGAGTGTCAGTTCTGACCAGCCAAATTACAAAAATGTAACTGAAGACTCAAACAATGAAAAATTCCTGGGTTTTCCCAGCTTTCTCCCAGATGAAATAATTCCTGAGTTTTCCTCGCTTGTCTCTGAGTGTATACACCCAGACAACAAAAGGTAAGTGTTCATTTTAACTGTACATATATTTCAATTCTTACATTTTACGCATGCAATGATCATATCATTTACCACCTGTTTGGAATTCATTTGTGACAATCCATCACAACAATAATTAACAGTACGTTATTATTTGCCAACCATATCAGTAATGTGGCAGGCCATGTGATATTACAATATAGTTATCTAAATTATGAATCCTGTGCATAAAATGTTAAACATTTGGCATAAAATTTCATCGCGTCAAATTGATTTCTACATAAATAATTAACAAATACACTTTGTGCCACACTCTTATGAAAATAGGGGAAATAATAATAATAATGAATGTATGAATTTAATGTATCACTGAAAATGTCCAGCCTTGATTCAATCAAATGAGTGCAGAGTTCATAAGATGAAAATTCGGGCCAGGTACAAGTCTTGTCACAGCAGCAGCAGATTAAATTGCTTTACTAAACTGCAGATGCAGATAAGAGTTCTGCAGATGAGCATTTCTCTTACCCATGCAGACCTCTACTTTTGACTATAGTAAAATCTGTGAAAGATTATCTCCGGCTGATGCAGTGGACATGGCAAGACCGCTTTGGGCGTCTACTTCCACCAATCATGTAACACGATAAGACAAGCAAACTGACCTCAAAGATTTTTTTAGCTGTTTGTCTGTGCTTTTTGAAAGAATTACAACAAATTCTTTGATGACTTTCAAAAACTTTTAAGTAACGGTATCTGTGATGTCCACATATTGCAGCACTTTCTTGATCTTCTGGAAAGCTTACACTGGATCGCAGCAACATCAAATCTCGCTGGTCTTTGCTCAGCTCTTCGATTTTTTGTAGAGTTTTTACTAAGGTACAGATTGTCAAATGACATGGTGTTTTTAGCAATTTTCCAACATTGCATGAATTCACATTTTCCATTGCAGCTAACTGAGCACTAATTCACTTAAAACATACTTCACAAAAGTGGAATGATAGGGTCGCATCAAGAAGGTTTCAAACATGCTACTGCTGCCTAAGAACACTTTTTTATCACTGTGAGCAGGTGATTGGCTGAACACACAAATCACATGTTATAGTCTTTAAAAAAATTACTGAATTAGTCAAATGAAAGGAAATACATTTTCATGCAAAGTCAACTTGCCTGCCTAGAATGAGTTATACTTAAATGTGCTAATTTGATACCCTTGCATCTGAGGCAGTGAGTGGATGAACTTATTTTAAACGACCCTTTTCTATCACAGCAAAAAGTATTATGATTCCCAGCAAGTTGGAGAAATGTGATATAAGCATTTTTTCACATCTCACAATTCTTCTGAAATTGAAAACTGACATACATTAACATTTTTTAAAAATTTTCTTTGTACTTTACTGCTTCCATAACTGAACCAAAAGCTTCATAAATACCTGAGTTATGGGCATTTATATAGGTAAGTACCATTTTGCATTGATATTCTTGCAGAACTCAGTTATCAGAATACCATTACGTTTAAAATTTGATATAAAATAAAGTTGTAGTTTGAGACGTAAAAGGTTTTGCAGAAGTTCCTATGTTGTAAGTATCAGCAAATGTGCAAAGTTTTGTGAAAATCTAAGACAGAGGGTGACAAATCCTTGAATTATTGCGTTTTGATGTTGAATGCCCCTGACGTAACTATTAAGTGGTGAAAATGAAATTTAGGTGAGCATATTATGTAATCAGGCAAATGGATGGTAAATGGACAGAGGGAAGCTCTTTACTCAATTTCAATAGATGAAAAGATCATGATGATGATGACCTAATGGAAGGTATGTACATGACAACGGAGAACAGGTGGGTAGAGATGAATCCATTAATGCTTCCAGCAGTAGACGTGAAATACCCAATTAAAATTAATTTGCGAGTTTCTAGTTGCAGTTACAGGCCATATATTTCAAAAATACTCTTCTTCAATGTAGTGTGTAGTAATCTCAATGGCTTAAGAGATTATTCTGCTTTTCTTGAGTCATCAGTGACTACTACTCAGCATGTATATATAGAAATCAGGACATAAAAAAGAGAAGAGACTTTCTTTCTGCTGCATACTTACCGCTGGACCAAACGATCATATAGAACAGTGTTGTCTGTTCTCAATACAAATACTATGTCAAACCATCTTTCTGGGAAGAAATCACAACTATGATAGTCCACAATTTTTCCACCTTCTGCCATTTTATCTTCCATTTCATCCAACACCTAATAAAGAAATAAAGATGTTACTTATCAATTTAGAAGTTCACAGAAAAAAAGACAAAAGTAGTATGACAAATTAGAAATACAAAATTTTTTAGTAATAAGTGTCTGCTCTAATTTACAGTTGGTAACACATTGTGTTCCCAAAGTTCACCGTTATGGTGCATTTACACCTGTGCACCTCTGCCTCATTGCCTTTCGCCTATGTTTGCCTCATGTACGGACACGTGTGCACACATGCTTCCATTTAGGCCTAGACAAAACTACATACAATGTTCCAGTGATCAAGGTGTATGCTTTGCCAACAGCAATTGTCACTGCAGCCGCTAATTTCGAAACAGACAAAATCGTAAAAAGAAGCTCTCATACTGAGATAGTTAATACCTTTTGCGTAATCCAAATGTGAGTGTGGTGGAAGATGTTTAATAACTGTACTTATTATTTTGAAGTAATAAATCATCTTGTTGGGCCATGGATAGTAAAGGAAAATAGCAAATACAGAAGTGCTATACCAGTGGGAAGATGTTTAACTCAAACTCGCATAGAAGGCTAGAGACTGTCATGTCAATACTGAGCAGTTCTTTTGTAATCGTTAGTATGAAACCCATATTGCGTGTGCACTGAGCATGTGTAGGTAATTCATGGGCGGAGAAGATGAAAGCCTTGTCTAGTGTTTTACAACGAATCTTAATTTGAGATACATAGTATGTTATGATGTCATGCTATTTGACAATCAGTGAGCAGTGGGTAGTGCTAGCGCCTGCATGACACTTGAAGGGTCAACACGCAGCACTATACATGGGGAGAACTGTGAAACATGCACTTTTTTTTATAATGCAGCCGAAGGCAATAATCCGAGGGCCGAGAGAATGTTTCCCTGCATACAGATGTCCACATTATCACACATTTACTGCACACTATGCTCGACTTGGAAATATCAGCACGGTGATGGTATGCAGAGCTGCTGCGGGCAAACTAAGGACAGTGCATACACATAATATTGAGGTAGAAGTACTGTTACACTTTGAGAACAATCCAGAGGCAAGTGCAAGAAGAATTGCTGCTGTGCTTGGTATTCAGCATAGCTCAGTATGGGATTGTTGCATGAACAGCTGCTTCATCCTTATCGTCTACAAACCCATGTATTGCAGTTGTGCAACGTCATCAAAGACGTTCTGCAGTAAATATGTGGTGTGGTATCATGGGAGACTACTTATCTGGGCCTTACATGTTAACTGGTCTGGTCAGCTCAGGTTGGCAAGGTATAGAGTTGTTTGAAGCTCACAGGCCAACATTATAGGATGTGGTTTCGGCATGATGGGGGACCAGTGCACTTCGTAGAACCAGTCTAAGCAGTAATAACCAGATCTTTTGGCACTCAGTGGATCGACGGGGGAGAACATGCACAATGACCTGCAAGATCCTCAGGCCTAACCCCATCAGATTTCTTTCTCTGAAAGCCGATGTGTATTCTACCCCTGTTGACTTGGAAGCAGATTTGGTTGGAAGAATTCTTACAGCACCCACACAAATACGGATCATATAAACAGGGGCCCCCTCACTTCAAAATTGGCTCTGCACTGGGGTTAATGGTACTCACTTTGAACATTTATTGTGACACATTAGTCACAAAATAAATAAATAAATAAAATTAAAAATAGTTTTATTCACAATCTCACACAATAACCACCAGCATACTTAGTATTCCAGCAATATTTACAACATGTGGTTGCTTTACGAAACATATTTGTTTTGTCACTATCATCATCCCCGTTTGGGCACTAAATTTTTGAACATCCCCTATAAGATCCAATGGCGGCAAGAAAGACTAGACCCCCTTGAGGATGTTGACATACAAACTGGTACCAGCAACAATAATTTGTTGTTGTGTTACCCCCACTTTTAACCAAAATCTACTATACATCCATCACACAAAAAAACTGTTCACTGCTTAGAAGTAAGTATAGCTCACACCTATCTACAACAAGGGTAGCAGAAGTGACACACAAAACTACTGTTCAATATCCTTGATATCCATTTGTTGTAGAATCTCATAACACAGTCTCAACTGAAATGTAATCATGTGCCTCAAACACAATGACCTCCATCTCAAACAGCATGGATTCTGAAAACATCAGTCATGCAAAACTGAACTATTTTCTCACATCGCATCCCGAAAGTGGAGGAGCACGGCACTCAGGTAGATGTTTTATTTTATTTATTTATTTTTGCTCCCTAAAAGCATTTGCTCGGTACCATACTTATCAAAGGTATGATCACATGGAGCATCCAGTGAACTTGGCGACTGGACTGAAAATTTCCTGGTAGGGAGGACATGTGTTGTCTCGAATTAGTAATTGACACAAGGAGGAGGAGACTTCAAGTGTGAACCTGGCAAGATAGGACCCTTGATTTTCATGTTGTATATTAATGAAGTTGCAGAAATCATCATCACTAGCAATGTCAGAATTATCAAAGATGATGCAGTCATCTATTATGAACCTGGAAAAAAACCTCAAATTGGTGCAAAGATTGAAAACTTGCTTTAAAAGTGCAGAAATGTAAAACTGTGCATTTCACAAATGGAAAAAACATAGTAACTGATGGATACGGCATCAATGAATCTGTTAACTCTCACAAATACTTGGATATGAAGTGAAACAATAACAATCACAGTCAGTCACATGTAAAGCCCTGAAGTACTTCAGTCCATTGGTAGAATATTAGGAGAAATGCAATTAATCTACAAATAACACTGCTTACAATATACTCATGCAATCTATCCTTGAATACTGTTAAAGTGTGAGGGAACCATACCAAACAGGGGATATTTATGTATACAAAGTAGGGCTGCATCAATGGTCATGTTTGTTTGACCCATAGGAGAATGCCACAGAGAGGTTCAGAAACATGTACTAGCAATCACTTTCATGACACAGATTATACAATGAAAATTTGCTATGAATGTTTAGAGAACTAACTTCAAGTCATGAATCATGGACAACAAACCCTTACAAAGCTCTCATAGGGATCGGAAAGACAAGATTTGTCTAATTACAGTAAAACGAGATATACGTTTTGCATTGCACTTCCAGTGTTTGCAGAGTATGGGTGTAGATGCAACTGGTGCTAGACTCTAGACAAACACATAATACATGCACCTATGTATTCTGACACTAGACCTATCATCAAGGGAAATTCTGTTGTAACTGTAGAGCAATTATAATATGCTAATGCGTTCCTGTATAGCTTTATATACACACCAACATATTCCCTGATCATAAATCTTCATAACCAGATAATGAATACCAAGGCATCCATTTATTAATTCAAGCATGTTGTCAAAACTTACTCTTTGTAGCGTGTTACAAGACATGTTCTTCAATGTGCAATAATCCAAACTGGTGGGAACACGATACAAAAATAGCTTGACAGTGACAACCGAAATCGATAATATACGAAATCTGACAGTCAATTACAAAACAAAAAATTTCATAGCGAGCCAAATAAAGCCAACTCCACGCAGCGACATAAAATGCTTTCCAAAGATTTGTTCGTTAATTGCTTTTTCAATAACAACCAAAACACAAACTTAAGTTAAATTCCATTGTTCAACTCACTTCATGTTATTTTTTCTCTATTGAAACTCACCCTCTCTTCGTCGAGTATAGGGCATCCATATACTTCGTCAAAACCATCAAAGCATTCAAATTCCTTCGCAATATTACCTACGTCCAACCATTCAAAACCAGTGCGTTCCTGCAATTGTTGGCAAAGTGTTGACTTTCCAACACCAGGAGTCCCTGTTAAAAACAAAACAAACTGTGTAGTGGTCCTAATAGAGGTCAGTTTTGTTAATATAATAAAAGTGACACATACCAGTGACAAGTATATTAGGCATAGCTCTCTTTTCATTAGCCATAGTAATTATCTTTTCGGAGATTTATTGCTATTTCCCTCCAGAACACAAATGCGTCCACATACAGACACATGTACTAAAACTACATGAAAACAATTCCTCTGTTACGTCACGCAACACGTGCGTGAAACCAATGCAAAGATAGTATAATTAATATATTAGATTACTAGAGATGGTGATTGTTCCATGCATAAGGACTTTTTCCTAACCATTTTGTTATGGTAGCCTCATTGGAAATATTTATTGAGTATCTAGACGCTAGCACCAACGGTCAGTCTGCAAAAATGTCTGCTCAAGACGCTACGTGTCGTGTGTAAACCTGGAAGCTGGTTGTGAAAAATCGCTAAAATCTGTGAGTATCAACAGTATTTGGACAGATAAATCGTGGCATGTGAACAGAAAAGGCCGCAAACCTGAAGCACGAAACGTGCCTCTAATATTGCTAATTGTGCGCCGTCGATTTTAAAGTGGCAAATACAAATCAGTGGTCTAGAAAGTTAATATGTTGAAATGTTTTGGAGTCATACATGTTTTCGGAACATTAAGAGTAAGGAATACAGCGATCGACGTAAGAAGGCAGTTACTTAAATTTTTTAACAGAACAAATACGAGCGGTGCACACTGCGCCAAACAGGGAATAGCTAATAATAAGAATAAAATTTGTTGCCGACAGTTTAGTGCAGAGGGCTAAGCAAAATAACGAAATCATAATACAATACGAGATTCCTAACAAGGGCGAATTAGATTTGAACTATAGAATGTACTACCACAATACTAGAACTCCCCAGATATTCTATGAATCCATATCTAGAGTTCAGAACGGAGGTTTATATTCTGCAGTAAAAGTTTATAACTGATTGCTGGTCGACTTCAGGCAGAGAATTGAAACACCCATCTCACAAACAAATTAAACTATAGTTCATTGACCACACCTCTAACTTCTTAGAATATACTGACTTTCAAATGGGTAATTTCCAAGAAGCGTTGCTTATCGAACGCGCAGGGCCGACCGATATACACTGATGGAAAAAATTCGCAACACTAAAAAATAATTAACGTAGAGTAATGAAATTTCGGAAATACATTTGTCTACGTAATATATTTAAGTGACTAACTTTGCAAGATCACAGGTTAATGCAAGTGCGAGATAAGACACTGCAAATGTGAAATGCTGGTACATTAATAACCAGTGAAAACGCCAGAACTGGATTCAAGCATGCAAATGTGCATGAATTGTGTTGTCAGTTTGTGGGATGGTTCCATGCCTGTTGCACTTGGTTGGAGAATAAAAGGACAGTTTATGCTGCTTGTAAATGACACTGGAGTTGTCGTCCGATGATGCCCTTTATGTACTCGACTGGAGACATATTGGTGATCGAGCAGACTGCTGCAACATGCCTAAACTGTGTAGACCATGTTGAGTTACAACAGTTTTATGTGAGCGAGCGTTGGAAAACACCCTGTGGAATGAAGCTTCCTGGCAGATTAAAACTGTGTGCAGGACCGAGACTCGAACTTGGGACCTTTGTCTTTCGCAAACAAGTGCTCTATCAACTGATATACCCAAGCACGACTCACGCCCTGTCCTCACAGCTTTACTTCCACCAGTTCCTCGTCCCCTACCTTCCAAACTTCACAGAAGCTCTCCTGTGAAACTTGCAGAACCAGCACTCCTGGAAGAAAGAATATTGCAGAGACATGGCCTTGCCTCAGCCTGGGGTATGTTTCCAGAATGAGATTTTCACTCTGCAGTGGATTGTGCACTGATATGAAACTTCCTTGCAGATTAAAATTGTGTGCTGGACCGAGACTCGAAGTTTGGAAAGTAGGAGACGAAGTACTAGCGGAAGTAAAGCTGTGAAGACGGGGCGTGAGTGGGTGCTTGGGTAGGACAGTTGGTAGAGCATTTGCCCACCAAAGGCATACGTTCCGAGTTCGAGTCTCGGTCCGGCACACAGTTTTAATCGCCTTAAAGGCATTCTTGACTAACTTCAACTCACCACATCCAATCTCAAAGGTAAACAACCTCACGACCGACACAACGTATGTTTAAAGCAAATCTGATTTGCATCCCCATAATGGCGCTACTGCCGCCACTCTTATGCGACATGCACAAATTTGAATATACATCATCTCTTAGATGTAGGAGCACACTTACCAACTTTCGTTTACGTCGCACAGTTCCTTTCTGGTGATGTGATTTTTTTATCTGACAGTGTATATCGAACAACGAAATACGTAGAACGACGAAATACATCGAAAGCATGGTGGCGGAAAATATGAAAAGAGTTTAGTGCATTGACAAGTGAACATCATGTGATGTTTAGCGTTGTGAATAGTAATGAGTAAGGTCGCTGCACACTGCTTTCCGGGCAGGAAGGCGTATCTGTCCTTATCACGAACCCAGCCAGCGGATTAGTGTCGAGGTAATTTCGCTTAAGGTACACTATGTCGGTGTTTGCTGCGGAAACACTTTCTCCACGAACATGTACACCAAAATTTCTCTACCACGCAAACATTGGGGATACACTCGCCTGGTCTCGTGAGACATTCCCAGGGGGGGGGGGGGGGGGGGGGCACTGGGGGCCAAACTGCACAATAACCCAATAACCCTGGGTTTGGTGTGGGGCGGCAGTCGGGTGAGTGGACTGCTGTCACCTGTTTTGGGGTTGTGAACCACTGAGGGCTACAGCAGGGACAAAGCCTCTCCATCGTTTCTAAGTCCCCAGTTCCATACAATACAATACAAATCCGCTGCAGTCTCGAATTCCGATACTCTTATCTGTGTAGTTTACAGTCTTGTTTCGACTGCAGTTGGGAATATGGATGGCAACGAATATCAATTTCCTGAACTGTGTGAATTGGCATGGAGACAGCTGTGTCAAACTTCGCAAGGAAGGTGTCAGTGCTGATTTCCCATTTCATTTGTGTTGTGTGCAGGGTCATAAAAGGCCACTGCTAGGGAAAACACGTGGTTTAATATTGTAAGATGACCATCGAAAAGAGTATTACTTTACTCTCATATTCCTGTCGGTGGACAAAAAAAGATTGTTGAAGTAGACGAATTGCATACAGTCACTTTGAAACACAAGAAAGGACGACGGCTAAAAAACGAAATTTAACACATGTGGAACATCAGTAACATCGAAAGGGTATCTTAGAATTCGTAGTTTAAGCTTATTCGAGCGGCAAGAAAACTTTAGTGTTTCTTGTAAAGTAATTCATCTTGCCTGGGACCAAAATGATAACATACGTCTTTAAGCCCTACAACTTGAAGAAAGAAGGATTGAAACATGAATTTGTAAATCATTCTGTGGTATTTGTCTCTTTTGACTATCCACAAGGCCACCCACCGAATATAGAGCATTTGTGGAATAAAATGTGGAGTCGTCCATTAAAAGAGAGGGCCGATCTTCCAACATCTGCACTTCCACAGTTTGCGGTTACATGGGAGAATTCTAACTTTTGAGACTCACTCAATATTCCTCCGAGACATATCTGGAGCGTACGTAAGTTACAGGAAACAAGAATTGCTTCCAATGGCATATACAATCTGCGGAATATTCATTGAAGCAGAAGTGGCTGGCGACTAAAGTAACTGAAATTAGTAGTTTCTTTTGTAATTAATATTAACTTTGTAAAGATTCGTATCTTGTCGTCGCTCTTGTAAGCATAATAAACAGAATCTTTTAAAATGTTGTCAGGTTTCTCAAAAATAATGGAAAGGATAATGTATCATAGACTATACAAATTTCTTATTAAGAATAGAATATTGGTTAATGTGCAAAATGGTTTCCATAAAAATAAATCAACTGAAACAGCTTTCTTCAATTTTTTGCAATTGGTTCTAAATTCCATAAATAGAAAGGAATTAAATTGTGGATTGTTTCTATACTTATGAAAGGCCTTTGATGTCACCAACCATAAGTTCCTGCTTAGGAAGTTATATGCCTATGGGATATGTGGAGTTGCCCACAAATGGTTTGAATCATATCTGTCGGACAGGTATCAGAAGGTGGAGATAAGCCATGCAGGTAGAACATGTTAATCAAGATTCGATAGAGTTTTGTATGGAGTACCCTGGGGATTTGTATTAGGGCCATTACCGTTTTTAATATTTATCAATGACCTACCAAGTCAACTATCTGAAGCAGAGGCAGTACTGTTTGCTGATGATATAAGTTTGTTTGTTAAAGCAATTAGAGAAGCTGACTTACAGGAAACAGTCACATTAGCAACAGACGAAGCAGACAGATGCTTTAATGAAAACAGACTCATTGTGAATACCATAAAAAATGCAACATGGATCAACTTCAGACATATTACAAATAAAATAAGAACTAACCTTGCAGTAGAACTGGGTAAGTGTAAGACTGACCAAGCATCATCCACGAAATTCTTGGGAGTATGGTTTGATGAACACTTAAGATGGGAAAATGATGTAATATCATTGAACGAAAAATCAAGTCAAACATATCATATACTTAGAATGCTTAAAAGCTCATGTAATATTAAAACAGTGTTATGTGTTGATTTCTCATTCATGCACAGTTTATTAAGATACGGTGTACAGTTTTGGGGGAACAACAGTTTAACAGAACATTCATTTAGACTACAAAAGAAGCCAGTCAGAATAATAAAAGGTGTAGGATATAGAGACTCTTGTAGGCATGCTTTCAAAGAATTAAAAATCATGACACTACCATCCTTATACATATATGAAAGCATATGTATTTTAAAAGAACACGGGGAATTTTCTACACTAAACAGAGAATTTCACAACTATGAAACGAGGAATAGGAATTATTTCCACAGAGAAATTCATAAAACAGCTATGTATCACAAAAGTGTACTACGATGTGCATTCAAGTTCTAAGGCCTCCGATTTTTTTTCTCATTAATTACTCAACCGAAATCGATGAAACTGGCGTTACTTCTCGACGTAATCGCCCTGCAGACGTACACATTTTTCACAACGCTGACGCCATGATTCCATGGCAGCGGCGAAAGCTTCTTTAGGAGTCTGTTTTGACCACTGGAAAATCGCTGAGGCAATAGCAGCATGGCTGGTGAATGTGAGGCCACGGAGAGTGTCTTTCATTGTTGGAAAAAGGCAGAAGTCACTAGGAGCGAGGTCAGGTGAGTAGGGAGCATGAGGAATCACTTCAAAGTTGTTATCACGAAGAAACAGTTGTGTAACGTTAGCTCGATGTGCGGGTGCGATGTGCGTGAAACAGCACACGGGCAGCCCTTCCTAGACGTTTTTGTTGCTGTGCAGGAAGGAATTTGTTCTTCAAAACATTTTCGAAGGGAAGCTTCTGTTACCGTAGTGCCCTTTGGAACGCAATGGGTAAGGATTACGCCCTCGCTGTCCCAGAACATGGACACCATCATTTTTTCAGCACTGGCGGTTACCCGAAATTTTTTTGGTGGCGTTGAATCTGTGTGCTTCCACTGAGCTGACAGGAGCTTTGTTTCTGGATTGAAAAATGGCATCCACGTCTCATCCATTGTCACAATTGACAAAAAGAAAGTCCCATTCATGCTGTCGTTACGCGTCAACATTGCTTGGCAACATGCCACAGGGGCAGCCATGTGGTTGTCCGTCAGCATTCGTGGCACCCACCTGGATGACACTTTTCGCATTTACAGTTCATCATTCAAGATTGTGTGCACAGCACTCACAGAAATGCCAACTCTGGAGGCGATCTGTTCAACAGTCATTTGGCGATCCCCCAAAACAATTCTCTCCACTTTCTCGATCACGTCGCCAGACCGGCTTGTGCGAGTCCGAGGTTGTTTCAGTTTGTTGTCACACGACGTTCTGCCTTCATTAAACTGTCGCACCTTCATTAAACTGTCGCACCCACGAACGCACTTTCGACACATCCATAACTCCATCATCACATGTCTCCTTCAACTGTCGATGAATCTCAATTGGTTTCACAGCACGCAAATTCAGAAAACGAATAATTGCACGCTGTTCAAGTAAGGAAAACGTCACCTTTTTAAGTATTTAAAACAGTTCTAATTCTCGTCGCTGGTGGTAAAATTCCATCTGCCGTACGGTGCTGCCATCTCTGGGACGTATTGACAATGAACACGGCCTCACTTTAAAATAATGCACATGTTTCTATCTCTTTCCAGTCCTGAGAAAAAAAATCGAAGGCCTTAGAACTTGAATGCACCTCGTATACCAGCCCAAAATCCTCTACAGTGCTCTCCCCAAAGGACTAAAAAAACACCAAAACTGCATATATTTAAAAGATAATTAAAAACATGTTATTGAGCAATAGTTTTTACAGTATAGGAGATTTTATGAATCATTGACAATAAAAGCGCAGTTAATATTTCCCTGACATAATAAGTATGTGTAATTGCTCACATTTAAATACTTGCTGTTTCTATGAAAGTGTGAAGCAGCTTTAATGTAAGAATGGAAATAATCTTTGATGTGAGAATCACTAGCTCTTTTTTTGCATGTTGTTATACTACTTGTATATTTTTATGTTAATGTTCTTATAGTTCTATTAAAATTGTAATATCTAAGTGACAAGTAAATGCAATTATAAAATTTCATGTACATGTATTTTAAATTGTAATTTTTATTGACCAGCCCTATGTCATTTTGATAATGTACTACAAGGACGCAAATAAATTGAATTGCATCCACCTCAAGAGTCGCGTGGTCGATATATATCGTTCGGAGCATGCGCATTCGATATGGAAACTGTCTTGAAAATTATAGTTAAAAGATTCTAAAGCTGTCGAAATATTATCTAATTATCTATATACTTTGTCACAATTGATTAATAACAGATTTGAGGTGAATACTTACCTTCAAGAAATCCTCCTTCAGTACAGTTTTGTGGGGATGTAAAACCATTGGCCCTAACCCCCTATACTATCGCTGCCCTACCGCAGCAAGAACAACTGTAACTTTGCCAGATCAGTTCTCTGTAGTATGCAGTCTAAGCTACCCGCATTGTGTATACGCTGTGAGAATAAAAGTAGTCATAATAAGTGATGGGAGTGCGAGAGATTAGTTATCGTCGTAATTACCACGCCCCCTCTCCACTACCAACCTTATAAATAGCTTTGCTTTTGTTGGATGTGATTTCACTCATCCCTTGTTTCGAAACTGCAGTAAAGAAATGTAGATACTCATACCTTCTTGCTGTTTCCAGGACTGTTAATGTCACCATCGGTGGCTTATGTGGAGAAATTGCTGTTCTCAGACAGGTATTTTTTCGTATCACACAAGAAGTCATGAGTGTCGAAAGGTAATTATATTTTCAATTCTGTTCACAAGTAATTACGCCAGTCGTCGGGTATAGCCCTACGCTTCTCGAAGTAAATTTAAGTGCAAAAACTGTCTTCAATCAATCAGACATTATGTAGACCATTTTGACTGGCCTTTCTGTTTCTCAAATATTTTGCCACACTATAGTAGAATATCCTCCATTACAGATTTATCCATAAATGAAATAAAGTTCCACATTGTGAGAGCGCAGTCACTTGCCAATGGAATTTCTTTTGTAGACCGATGGATGGTGGGTAAGCTGTACTCTACACACTGTGGAGCCTTCAATCTGATACCACTGTGCCGCTGTCAAGTAGATCGCCAGATTCACAGAATGGGATCTCCTTGCACATTAAAAAACAAGTGTGTTTCACTCTGTGATATGTGCAACAGTGCTTTTAACACTTGCATACAACAACTAATCACTGATACCTTCCTATTTAAATATCCACATATATAGTTTTAACAAGTGCTGAAAATTATGAAATACAAAAACGGAATATTGTGTGAAATACAGAAATCAGGTACCATAAATCACAGGACGTGTCATATGATTATACATAAATGCGACACTGCGATTAATATATGTGTACAAGAACAAATCAGTAGTATTTCCATTCAAACGAGCAAGCAAGGAATGTTAACAAATGACGAAAAGTATGATACACCAAAACTAAACACTGTGGAGCTGTCAAGTATAGTGCCTAATATATGGCACGCACATTTCTTTTTAGTCATCAGTCTTCTGACTTGTTTTATGTAGCCTACCATGAATTGTTCTCCTGTGCCAGCCTCTTCATCTTAGAGTAGCACTTGCAACCAACGTCCTCAATTATTTTCTGGCTGCATCCCAATCTCTGTCTTTCTCTACAGTTTTTGCCCTCTACAGCTCCCTCTAATACAATGGAAGTCGTTCCCTCATGTCTTAACAGATGTCTTGTCATCCCGTCCCTTTTCCTTATCAGAGTTTTCCACATATTCTTTACTCTCCAGAACCTCCCATTCCTTACCTTATCAGTCCACCTAATTTTCAACATTTGTCTGTAGCACCACATCTCAAATGCTTCAATTCTGTACTGTTCCAGTTTTCCCACAGTCCATGTTTCACTACCTTACAATGCTGTACTCCAGACATACATTTTCAGAAATTGCTTCCTCGAGTTAAGGCTTATGTTTGATACTAGTGGGTTTCTCTTGGCCAGGAATGCCCTTTTTGTCATTCCTAGTCTGCTTTTGATGTCCTCCTTGTTCCGTGCATCATTGGTTGTTTTACTGCCTAGGTAGCAGAATTCCTTAATTTCATCTGCTTCATGACTATCAATCCTGATGATATGTTTCTCGCTTTTCTCATTTCTGCTACTTCTTATTGCTTTTGTCTTTCTTCGATTTCCTCTCAATCCATATTCTGTGCTCAGATTGCTCGTTTCATTCAGCAGATCATTAATTCTTCTTCACTTTCACTCAAGATAGCAATGTCATCAGCGAATCATATCGTTGATATCCTTTCATCTTGAATTTTATATTCCACTCCTGAACCTTTCTTTTATTTCCGTCATTGTTTCTCGGTGTACCGATTGAACAGCCAGAGCAAAGGACTACATCCCTGTCTTAGACCCTTTTCAATCCTAGCACTTCTTTGTTGATTGTGCACTCTTATTATTCCCTCTTGGCTCTTCTACATATTGCATGTTATCAATCTCTCCCTATAGCTAACCCCTATTTTGCACTATTTTACATTGTCGAATGCTTTTTCCAGGTCGACAAATCCTACGAATGTGTCTTGATTTTTCTTTAGTCTTGTTTCCATTAACAATCACAACATCAGAATTGCCTGTCTGTTGCCTTTACCTTTACTAAAGCCAAACTGATCATTATCTAACACGTCCTCAATTTTCTTTTCCATTCTTATGTCTGCAACTATGCAACTATGCATGAGCTGTTAAGCTATTTATGCGATATCTCTCACTGTCTTCAGAATTGTGGGGATGATAGTTTTCAGAAAGTGTGATTGTACATAGCCAGACTCATACACTCTACACAGCAATGTGAATACTCGTTTTGTTACCATTCCCACAATGATTTTAGAAATTCCGATGGAGTTTAGTCTATTCCTTGTGCCTTACTTGATCTTAAGTCCTCCAAAGCTCTCTTTAATTCTGATTCTAATACTGGATCTCCTATTTCTTCTAAATCGACTTACGTTTCTTCTGCTATCACATCAGACAAACGTTCCACCCCATAGAGGCCTTCAATGTACACTTTCCACCTAACTGCTCTCTCCTCTGCATTTAATAGTGAAATTCCTGCTGCACTCTCAATGTTACCACTCTTGCTTTTAATGTCATCAAAGATTGTTCTGAATTTCCTATACACTGAGACATTTCTTCCGACAATCATTTATTTTTCGATTTCTTCACTTTTCATGCAGTGGATGTCAGGGATCATGAGTTTGCTTAGCTCTCTCTACATCAGCAGCAATGACGTTACCACTCTTGCTTTTAATGTCACCAAAGATTGTTTTGATTTTCCTATATGCTGAGACATTTGTTCCAACAATAATTTATTTTTCGATTTCTTCACCTTTTCATGGAGCCATTTCGTCATAACTTCCTTGCACTTCCTATTTATTTCATTTCCCAGCGATTTGTATTTCTGTATTCCTGAATTACCCAGAATATTTTTGTACTTCCTTCTTTCATCGATCAGCTGAAGTATTTCTTCTGTTATCTATGGTTTCTTTGCAATTACTTTCTTTGTACCTATTGTTTTCTTTCCAACTTATGTGATTGCCGTTTTCAAATCCTCTCCAACTGTACTGCCTACGGAGTTATTTCTTATTGCTGTATCTATAGTGTTAGAGAACTTCAAGCATACTTCATAATTCCTTAATACTTCTGTATCCCACTTCTTTGCCTACTTATCCTTCCTCACTAATCTCTTAAACTACAGCCTACTTCTCATCGCTACTATATTGTGACCTGAATCTATATCTGCTCCTGAGTACATATTACAATCCAGTATCTGATTTCAGAATCTCTGATTGACCATTATGTAGTTTTACTGAAAACTTTCCTCATCACCCGGCATTTTCCATGTATACTTCCTCCTCTTCTGATTCTCGAATAGAATATTCACTATTACTAACTGAAATTTATTACAGAACTCAATTAGTGTTTCTCCTATCTCATTCCTTGTTCCAAGACTATATTCTCCTATAACTGTTTCTTTTACTCCTTGTTCTAGAACTGGATTCCATATTCTGTGAATATATAACATGTTAAAACTCTAATTTTCCATGACAACAAATGTTCATTTACACTCCTGGAAATGGAAAAAGAACACATTGACATCGGTGTGTCAGATCCACCATACTTGCTCCGGACACTGCGAGAGGGCTGTACAAGCAATGATCACACGCACGGCACAGCGGACACACCAGGAACCGCGGTGTTGGCCGTCGAATGGCGCTAGCTGCGCAGCATTTGTGCACCGCCACCGTCAGTTTGCCGTGGCATACGGAGCTCCATCGCAGTCTTTAACACTGGTAGCATGCAGCGAGAGCGTGGACGTGAACCGTATGTGCAGTTGACGGACTTTGAGCGAGGGCGTATAGTGGGCATGCGGGAGGCCGGGAGGACGTACCGCCGAATTGCTCAACACGTGGGGCGTGAGGTCTCCACAGTACATCGATGTTGTCGCCAGTGGTCGGCGGAAGGTGCACGTGCCCGTCGGCCTGGGACCGGACCGCAGCGACGCACGGATGCACGCCAAGACCGTAGGATCCTACGCAGTGCCGTAGGGGACCGCACCGCCACTTCCCAGCAAATTAGGAACACTGTTGCTCCTGGGGTATCGGCGAGGACCATTCGCAACCGTCTCCATGAAGCTGGGCTACGGTCCCGCACAGCGTTAGACCGTCCTCCGCTCACGCCCCAACATCGTGCAGCCCGCCTCCAGTGGTGTCGCGACAGGCGTGAATGGAGGGACGAATGGAGACGTGTCGTCTTCAGCGATGAGAGTCGCTTCTGCCTTGGTGCCAATGATGGTCGTATGCGTGTTTGGCGCCGTGCAGGTGAGCGCCACAATCAGGACTGCATACGACCGAGGCACACAGGGCCAACACCGAGCATCATGGTGTGGGGAGCGATCTCCTACACTGGCCGTACACCTCTGGTGATCGTCGAGGGGACACTGAATAGTGCACGGTACATCCAAACTGTCATCGAACCCATCGTTCTACCATTCCTAGACCGGCAAGGGAACTTGCTGTTCCAACAGGACAATGCACATCCGCATGTATCCTGTGCCACCCAACGTGCTCTAGAAGGTGTAAGTCAACTACCCTGGCCAGCTAGATCTCTGGATCTGTCCCCCATTGAGCATGTTTGGGACTGTATGAAGCGTCGTCTCATGCGGTCTGCACGTCCAGCACGAACGCTGGTCCAACTGAGGCGCCAGGTGGAAATGGCATGGCAAGCCGTTCCACAGGACTACTTCCAGCATCTCTACGATCGTCTCCATGGGAGAATAGCAGCCTGCATTGCTGCGAAAGGTGGATATACACTGTACTAGTGCCGACATTGTGCATGCTCTGTTGCCTGTGTCTATGTGCCTGTGGTTCTGTCAGTGTGATCATGTGATGTATCTGACCCCAGGAATGTGTCAATAAAGTTTCCCCTTCCTGGGACAATGAATTCACGGTGTTCTTATTTCAATTTCCAGGAGTGTATTCATTTCCGAGTCCGGTCACCATTTACAGAAGGTAGCAACTCCTTGTTGTTTCCCCTGATCTGGTCCTGTGTTGTGCAGAGTTGTTCAGTTAAGGACAAATTACCTTTGTGGGCTGGGCCTTGTGTATCTCCATCAGCTGGAAGAATGCCCCATTTTCACATGTTGGTCTTGCAAAGAGGAACGCCCACCCTAAGACGATTGAGCGATCTGTAAATAGTGTAGGGTAAGTAATTTCCTGGAGCTAGCTTTTCCTTTACAGGGATATCAGGTGGCAGTTTGCTCTTCCACCTGGTGATGTGGTTAGACTCTGGTGTTCCCTCTAGTGGTTGACTCCTGGCGATGAAGCTCTTTCTCGACTTCAGTCGATGGACTACAGCCTGATGGTCATGCAGTGGATGTCAGGGATCATAAGTTTGCTTAGCCCACTCTAATCAGCAGCAACAGCCCTCCTAATAGTAATGGGAGCTATGCCACCAGTCAGGTAGATTTTATCGACTGGAGTTGGCTTCATACATCCCGACAAGTTTGGACGGTCTCACTGATTGCAATATCAACTTGCTAACCTGTTTGGTGTGAGTGGATGCACTCCACACAGGCGAAGCGTACTGTGCAGCAGACACACCCAAAGCAAGAGCCGAAATTCTCAGGATAGGTGGACTTGCTTTCCAGGTGGTGGATGTGAACTAACTTTCAGCTTGGTGTTATGGCAATGTTTCTTGAAGGACAGAGTTCAGTCACGGGTAACACCCAGGTATACTGGTGTTGAACAATGCTCCAATCGTTTGCCTTGTATTGTAACGTCCAGTTCCCGCCGAGATTCTCTATTCTTCAAGTGAAATGCTAACACCTGAGTCTTGTTGGGATTCGGCTTTAGATGATTGGCTTGTAGTAGGAGCCTAGCGTATCTAGCGCGGAAGTCAACTTTTCCTTTAATTCTTCAAACGTCTTTCCTTGAGCAGGAACTGCATTATCGTCAGCATAGGTGAAAAGCCTGAAATTTTCCGTTATGGGCTAGTCATTACTGTAAACACTGAAGAGCACAGGGACGATCACACTGCCCTGAGGTAAGCCATTCTTTTCTATGTGTCATCTGCTCTTCTTACCGTGGAGAGAGACTTGGTATCTTCTGTTCTGCAGGAGAGTACCAATAAGGGATGTTAGTTGGTAATCCGTGGAGAGTTGGTAAATTTTCCTCAGCAACTTCTGGTAGTTGATAGTGTTATATGCAGCTGTTAGGTCGACAAAGGCAACTCCTGTTATCTTACCCTGTTCGAAACCATCTTCGATGTGTTGAGTGAGGTTCAGTATCTAACTGCAGCACTACTTTCCAGGTCGAAAGCCAGCTTGTTTCTCCTAAGATGCCTCTAATTTGGTTAAGAATAAGACGCTCGAAGACCTTGAAACAGTGGCATAACAGTGATAGTGGGCGAAAGTTTTTAGGGTCGTTTGATTCCTTGCCAGGCTTAACTAGTGCAACCACACGATCTTTCCTCCAGAGCTTGGGAATATATAACCTTGATACACATTCATTAAACATTCTAAGCAGCCATTTTAGAGTGGTATGGCCAAACTTCTTGATCTGTTCTACTTTGATCTCATCGATGCCAGCAGCTTTGTTCAATTTCAAGGTGGAGATGGCAGTCTAGTTCATCCAAGGTGAATGGTTCTCGGAAGTTATGGTTCTCGCATCCTGGGGTTCGTTCCAGGTACTTCTATGTACAACGACCTTTAGTCTTCCCATTCATTAGTAACTGTGTTGCAATGTGGTCTGCTGTCATTGCAGAGATGTCTCTAGATTTCGGTGGGTACTCCTATGTACAACGACCTTTAGTCTTCCCATTCATTAGTAACTGTGTTGCAATCTAGTCTGCTGTCATTGCAGAGATGTCTCTAGATTTCGGTGGGTCACCACTCAGGTTTTCCAGGAGATTCCAAGCCCACCTACTATTTAATTTCACGCCAAGGCTCTCTACCAACGAATCCACTTAACTTCGCGATTTACTGAGATAGTTTGCAGCAATTCCTCACCAACCTCGATAGTGTCATCAGCAAATGGGTCTACATCGAAAAGGTCTTTGTAGTGGTTCATTAGCTGTTTGCTGTCATTAGTCAGTCCTTGTATGTAACTTGTTCTACAGGCTTTTGGAATAGTCCTTCTTGAAACCGTTAGGACGCATTTGACAAATGCATCAACATCACAGATTGCGGTGGAATCTTGGCAATCTCTGTGTCGGCATTCTGAAAATTAAATCTTCGTATGAAAGGCATCTCTTGTGACATTACCATGACATTCACTTTTCAGATTACAGGTCTATGTTGTATGAATGGGATGGGCTTACCCATCATCTTGACACAGTTCCAAGCAACTTTTGATGACACGAATATATTACCGGGGTTGTAGCCTCTCCTCCACCGACCACTGTTAAAGGATGCCGACCGCTTTGGATCATGAATTAGCAGAAGAATACGATTCTCTGCCCAGGTCTCTAGTTTTTCACCATTGGTACCTGAGTTTGGCTATCCCCATGATGTGCTTTGGCAGTTGTAATCGCCAAGGGCGAAGTTTACGTCCTGGTAGTTAAAGTTGTTACATGCTTCAAACGTGAAGTCGACTCTGGGAGGCTTGTATATAGAAGTAGCGCAGAAGTGTGGCATACATACTGAAAGAATCTCGATGTCATTCCTGTCGGTCAGCGAGGTTAACGTGATATTTAGGTTTGGTCTGCTGAAAATGGCACTACCATATTTATCATGAGACCATTCCAGAACAAGTTTCATGCCTGCAATTTTGGGGCGATGGCTACTGTAGCCTCAGTGAGTCTCTTGTACTAAAAGGATGTCACATTTATATTCCGCACATAAATCAGCCAGTAAGGTCTCTTTGGCACACGAAAATCCCTCAATATTTATCGAGATCATAACAAGTGATCTTAAAAAAGACCCTTTAGGAAGATTACTACTTCTGTGTGGACTGGTGGTGGAAGAATCAGCCGCTGCTAATGTGCAACGTTGCTTAGGGTGCGCCCGACTGTACTGATTTTTCATTGTGTAATCCATACAATCTTCGGGGAGGCTTCTTGCTTGCACAACAAATGTAAAAGACTATGATAAATTGGTATTATGTATTGATGCACAAATTTGTTTGTAATATTACTACGTAATCGCTTAATCCAAAGCAAATTCATTATCTGTTTCGTCAGTGCAAACATTAAAACATAGTGGGATGTCTGAGTTCACAAACAATACTCTTCTGATGAGCTGTTTCGGCAGATTCATTCTAGGAGTTTGTATATTCATAAGCAGTTACTCAAAGGAAAATCTAAAAAATTACGAGAGGCAGGAAAACATGCACAGTATGAACACAGGTTTCATTTAAGCAATTGTTTTAAATATTTTGTGTAGTATGAGGTATGTGTCATGTTATTTGAAATTCAAATATACTTCACTTTATGCTGTTTTATTGTCACATTTTCTTAATAGAAAAACCAACAGTAAAAATTAACATGACAGTCAGAAAGAGCGTGAAAAACATATAAAGGTGTTGCAGGGTAGGTTGTGCTGAGAAATACTCGTCAAGAAAAAATTGGTACAGTGCGCCATTTTTTAGTTAATTAGCAACAAAACTAGCGAGTCGGCTGTTTCATGCACAAATTTAACCAGCCCACCAGAGATGGTGTCGCCAAATGTGTGCATTTGATTTCCTAAAACCGAACAAGAGAGCTATACAAAAATTGGACTCAAGACAGTCGTAAGGATTTTATCCAAGCAAGAGGCTGAGCAATCTCAACTATTACCATCTACGATAAGAGACCAAATGATACTATTTGTATCTGATGGGTCACTCGAATCTGTGTGAGCAGTGGCCCGATTGGCTAACGGCAACTTGGAATTAGCGCAACATGTCGAATTTTTTCTTAACATTTATTTCTGAGCACAACCTACCCTGCAACACCCATACGAGCTATTCAAGCTGTTTGTGACACCTTGTATATGAGAACAAGGTATGAGATTAGTAGAACACAGGTTGATTTGACTTTTATTCAGCTGAACGTTGTAAGAAAGTAAAAATTTTACAGCTGTCAACCTTTAATCTAGTTTGAATTTTTTGGGTTTCCTTCCACTGGTAATCTGTAGTAAGATAATGGATCGTTTATTACCGTATGATATACTACTTGTCATTTACTACAATATTATGTACATTTTCACAGGTCAGTAAACCTTTTAATCACAACTTCTGGAAGTCACTCTTCATTTCTCTTACGATGATCTTGATCTTGATCCAGCATTCTTCCATTACGATCTTTCCTTAAGTGAATAATGTGACAGATTGGGGAAAATTCTTCGAATTGCATCTTTACTTTACTTCTTGAAAATGCTTCACGAATACCACATATCTCCTGGATATTATCCAGCCTTTCCTCAGAGTTATTCTGTGCATGTCTGTATCTGTTGAGAACCAGAATACTACGGTGTATCACCTCTGTAACAACTGTCTGTACATCCTGGGACAACATATTTGAATGGCATCTAAAAAATGCTGTTTAATTACTTATAATACTGATGTACTATAACTGCCTTTATAGACAGATCAGCGCTCTTTGGAAGTCTAGGGGAAACGTTTTATCAGGCTTTACACATGGTATAACAACAGAAATGAAAACGATCACAATCAGTATTTCGCTAAATACACTACTACATCTGTAATAAGTCGTCTTCACAAGATTGCCACTTGTCATTACTCCAGCTTGGGTACAATCAGCTGACATCATGTGAACACACCACATTTTAAACGATTTACTGCACACAGAGACATTTCAGCAAATTTCTGCAAGGACAGATTGTTGCATATGGACAGACCTAAGTAAGTAATGATTCTTTTATACCATGCTGATTTATTTATGTATTTAACCTGACCAGATTAGGGCCATCAGGCCCTCTCTTACATCAGACCAGTGTTCCACACATGCAGCATTTCACACATCAGAGTTACATCATGACAATAGTTTAAATGAGAAAATTAGATTACTCTAGTGACAATATGAATAAAGTGTAGTGACTACGATCTAATAAAGTAAATGTGGCAGTATTTTTACAACAGGTGCTATACATGCAGATTATGATAAAAGCAATAATAATAACAGTAAAAATCAAATAATAATGATAAACATGACTAAGACATAATAAAGTAAATACCTTCAGTATTTTTACAACAGGTGCTATACATACAGATTATGATTAAAGCAATAATAATAACTGTAAAAATCAAATAATAATGACAAACATGAGAAAAATTGGCAGTAGTAATGCAGATTTGTAGAGATGTACATTAGTATCTTAGTGTGTAAAGTAGATGTTTCCTAGTATAGCGAGTTTTGGGGAAGGGAGATTTAAGGAGCAGGAAAGAGGGAAGTAATGAGGCGAAGTGCATTCATGTACAGAGGAAGGCATTACTGTTGCTTAAGTAGATACGTCATTAACTGTTTTTTGAAGCTGGGCATGTTTTCTAGTTCTCTAACATAACGAGGGAGGTTATTCCAGAGTTGGGTTCCCGCTACTGTAAAGGACTCGGAGAACGTGACTGAACGATGCAGTGGAACGGAGAGGATTTTATTATAATGGGAACGTGTGTTTCTGTCATGTTGTTCTGACATGAGCGTTAGGAACGAGGAGAGATATGATGGACAGTGTACATTTATAAGGCAGTAGATGAGACAGAGTGTATGGAAATGTCTGTGTTTGTCTGCATGCAGCCAGGACAGTTGTGCATATGCTGGTGAAATGTGATCGAAAAGTTGATAATACAAATAATAACAAAAATTACACAAGAAAAAATACTTAGAGATAAAAAAATAGTTATGTAGAGAAACAAACAATTTGATAATACATTAGTTAAGTTATGGTCAGATCCTCGCATACTGTCAGACCTGACTTCGCAAGATTCTTCTTTGCTCTGAAGATTTCAGATCTTTTCCTATAGGATGTAAATTTCACTATTATAGGTCTTGGTTTTGTAGAACTTGGCGACCTACAACCCACTCTATGACTTCTGTCAATGTCATTCAGAGTCACCTGGACGCCTTGCTTTTCTTGGACAAGGTTCATTACTAGTTCATGTGTGTCCTCTCTGCTGCTCTCTGAAATGCCGAACAGTCTGAGATTGTTGCGTCTCTGATATTGTTCGAGCTCGTCCGTCTTCTCGATCGTGTTCTGCTCGAGCAGTCGTGCTTTCTCCTCAATTGCTTTTAACGATGTGTCAAGTGCACTGATCTCGCTCGCATTCGCCTCCAGAGTTTTCTGTATTTTGTCCATCACTGGTGCAGTGACGGCAGCAGTGATGGTTTGAATAAAG
Source organism: Schistocerca gregaria (assembly GCF_023897955.1). NCBI lineage: Eukaryota > Metazoa > Arthropoda > Insecta > Orthoptera > Acrididae > Schistocerca > Schistocerca gregaria. The sequence goes on along the minus strand of NC_064924.1, from coordinate 69,925,223 downwards.
AGCCCGAGCGTCTCCTTAGCCTGCAGCGCAGCATTCACCTCAGCCTTCACGAGTGCAGCGATGTCAGCGATGCCGGGCGGTGTAGACTCCACGCCTGTGCTGTCGCCGGCCTGGCCGTTGGTTGCACTGCGTGTTGTTCGGCGATTTTCCATTTTAAGTGCGATTCCGTGTAATTGGTGCTCAGTATGTGATGTAAAATACGACACTCGGCAGTAGATATACGGCTTTAGTATATGTAGACTAACCTAACTGCTTAAAACACCTCCAGATTTCACGTAAACTTGCGAACCAAGCTAACGCATCCCACTAACTTGCCGCCATGTTTATTATTTATTTATTTGTATGTGTTTCCATTTGATTTCATTATGTACAGATTGTACAAATGTAATATAGGACAAGTCGATTTAGTCTAATGTCTTGAAACAGTTAGCCAACATATCACAATATAAAACATTAAAATGGCAATAATGATCATAACAATGATAGTATTAATGATAGCAATGCTGCATACATTTTTCTCTCAAGTTATATTTTGTTGTTAAAGTTATTTACACACTTTTACCTCAAATGACTACAGAACAGACATACAAAAACGTATGATGTATGCAATATATTCAAATGATTATAGTAGATATATACAGGCAACAATAACTTTCCTCATTACTTATACATATTCTCCTCTACATCATAAAATTCTGTTTCAGATTAAATATTCGTTAAGAGGTGGATGTCTTTTCACTTATACTAGACTCTTAGGAAAAGACTTTACCAATTGGGCACCTGGGTAGATGCGTAGGATACAGTTTGAAGCATTACATAGACAGACTCACGTAATTTTATATAAATGTACGCCACGAAAACGATGGAAAGCACAAAAATACGTACTAATCTTTTCTTACTATAAATAACCTCATATCCAAATAACTATATTAATTTTGTGAAATATAGTTATAATTTCGTAAATAACATTTCAGAGGTATAGTGACAGTCAGCCTGCGGTTGACTGCAATCGACTACACTTTTTTGTTTAAGAAAGTAAGTGAAGAGCGTTCCTACTCGGATCTGTGTCTCTCTTGTCTTTTAGCCTTGAGAATGATAGGACGCACTACAGCTGCATTACGTGTGTATCAGTATGTATGGACAAATCTGATGTGAATATCATGTATTAACTTGAGAAGCATTTGCGATTAAATTGATGTAATTTAGTTAAGTCTCATGAGCTCTCATTTCAATACTTCCGCTAATAAATGTAAGTTACATAAAATACTTTAATGTTTTGTTGTTACAGCCAGTGACCGATACAAGCTTAATGGATTATGGCGTGGAGACACAATAGCTAAATACAATTAGTATTCTGCCATTTACTCATTTGCAACTTGCTACAGAGTCCCCGAGATTGATTGGTGGTCATCTCAAAGCGTTTGCAAACTTGGATGCAAGTGCAGAACTTTAAATGATCTGGTCATACTTTCCAAGCTAAGATAGCATTTTCCCCACAAATACCGTTACCACCCCCACAAAACTGAGGTGGATATTAAAAGATGTAATCTTCTCTCAATTTTACAGCATTTCTCTAGAAGTCTATTTGGCCACCACCAAAAATGCATCGACCATCAACAATGGGCGTCTGCTCGATTACCTTCAATTTCTATTTGAAACCAAATTTTAGTAATTCTGTGTGATCAGACGCGTCACATTGCTGAAGCACAGTGACCAATTTTCGTCTAAAGCAAAGTGGTAGTTTATTCATTTTTATGAAACGGGAGGTCAAAAGTGATTGCCACCTCTCGGCCAGTCGGCGATGACCCTGCAGTTTTTCTCAAACAGTTTTAGGTAAACTATCTGGTGAAAAACTCCATTTTTGCGTTACTTTTTGCTTCATATGTCAGATTAATGATTTCTCAAAACGTCTATTTTCCAAGTCATTGAGAAAAATTACAGACAAGATGCTTGATAAACTATTACCCATCACTAAGATATCGCCAAATCAGTAAATTTTTCCATTAAAGGTACAGGACCTGAAATTAAGGCTAAATTGCAAGAAGTCTAACAACTCTATAATTTCACTTCCTTCCATTGTTTTACGTATTAGTAAATTACATTTAATTATTTGTGATGTTTTGTCAACTGCTATATCCATGAACTTATTTGTCACATCACAGGAAGAGCAAATTGTATCATCTGGGATAACCATATTGGATATCTATATTGAATGCTACTATTAATGTTGAAAATCTTGTAAAATTTGTACTCTTATGTTTTTTTATCAAGTATGTTACTTAGTTCACCATTGGGAGCATACTCACTGCTTTTAATAAGTCTTACTTGTCAAGTCTGTTTTATCTAAGCTCTTTCAATGGGAATTTTTGGTTTCATTAACTTTAATCTACGTTTTTATAGTGGGTGAAACAGAAATTGAGAATCATCAATTTATCTGTTTAGCTCCAGTTGGAACTTATTGAATGGATCTTTACTAACTTTGTTTATGCCATTCTGTTTAGAATAATGCTTTTTTGTCAACACAATTTTTCTCAAAGAGTAACATTGTTATGTTACCCTTATCAGCTTTAATACCTAGAGTTTCCAATACCATCAATTTCCTTTTTATTCAAATTTTTAACGATCTTAAGTTCCCACATATTATCACTATTTGCGGTGGATGCTTCATGTATGTCTTTGCTTTCCTCGTTTCTGGTTAACTTGGCAGTAGTACAAACTGCTATTACCTCAGAAATCATTTTTATCATCTGGCATAGTTAAATGGTACTTCAAGTTATGTTGAAGTCCTATTTATAATACGCATATCTCTCTCTTTTGTTAAGCTATCTATCACTTAAATTTATATGCTTGCTATAAAATTTAATTTGTGTTTCCGACTCAGCTATATTTTCATTAGTCGAGAATTATCACAGGTTATAAATTTTCATATGACGAATACTATTACAACTGATACACAGCACTTTTATCCCTACTTAACACTTCATTAGCCACTGTGCTGCACTGTGCTGGAGTTAGCAAATTACCTAATTGAAAATTTAGATTATACAAAGGGATATTAAGTTGTTGAGTAAGTTTGTTGCTTCTCTGATCTCTGCTTTTATCCAACTTATCTTCACTTTACATGTAATATGATGTGAGATGGGTTCTAGATCTGGACTCCTGCACACCTTGGAATGAGATCAGGTTGTAAGCGATCTTTCAGGGCAAACAGCGACTGGTGAAATTAAGCATGTGGGACAACCACAAAACACAGTCAGTATTTTTTATTGATGGATTTTGTTTAGTTTAAAAAGAGCATCCTCAGAAACTATTAAGTTTTTTGCTGTGGTATTTACAAAATGTTACAATATGGAATATTAAACTGACATAATAGGAAATATTCCATTTATAATATTAAACTTACATTCAAAATAATTGGCATATTATATTACCGACATCAGAGATTAAGTTAGTTATACATCAGTATTTGTAACATTTGCAATCATGCGCATCCAACAATAACACACTACTTTTTACTGAATGTGACAAAGTAATACATAAACACTAAAGCAAAAAGAAAAATCGCAGCACCAAGAAAGAGTTTAGCAACATTAATGAACGTTGGTAGGCATGCTTCTACACCTGAAAGATGTCTATTCGTGTTTCATGCAAGTCACAGAAGAGTTGCGCTAGTACGGCTACTATGAGGAAGCGAATCAGGTTTGCTATAAATACACGCTGTAACTGTCATGAGTGTTAGTTAAACTTGTTATTGGATGTGGTAAGTAAATGTTAGTCAAGAATGGCTATTAGGTAACAGAGATGTCACTATCAACACCTCTCTGAACTTGAACAAGGTCATGTAATAGTGCAACGAGAAGCTAGATAAGATATTGCAGAAAGACTTGGAAGGAATGTAGCTGCTGTACACGACTGCTGACAACAGCAGTCATTAGAATGTATGGTCGCAAGAACAGTGATCTCTGGACGGCTATGTGGCACTACCGAGTGGGAAGATCATCATGTTTGGCTTATGGCTCTGGCTTGTGCCACAGTGATACAATGAACTGTTACAAATCAGTTACTTCAAGGAAAGCTCAGAGCCAGACAACCTCAAGTGTGCATTCCACTGACAACGAAACCAACCGCCGTTTACTACTTCAATGGTGTCTGATGAAAGCTGGTTCTGCCTCAGTGCTAGTGTTGGCCATATGTTGGTTATAAGGAGACCAACCTGCCTGATTGCTAGACACACTGGACATACATCTGGAGTTATGGTTTGGTGTGTGAGTTCATATGAGAGCAGGATATGCTCTAGTGCTTATTCCATGCACCCTGATGGCAAAACGGCATGTAAATCAGATGATCTGACCTGTTGTCCTGCCATTCATCCCATGCATTCCACAGCGTGTTTTCCAACACGATAACGCTCGCCCCACAGAGCGCTGTTGTAACCCAGCACGCTCTACAGAGTCGACATGTTGCCTCTGCCTGTTCGAGCACCATGTCTGTCTCAATCGATCTTATATGGGCCATTATTGGATGACAACTCCAGTGTCATTCACAAACCGCATTAGCCATCCCTGTACTGACTGACCAAGTGCAACAGGCACAAAACTCCATCACACAAACTGACGTCTGGCACCTCTACAACACAATCCACGCACCTCTGCATGCTTGCATTCAACATTCTGGCGGTTTCACCAGCTTTTAATATATGTACCAGCACTTCACATTTGCAGTGACTCATCTCACACTTTCATAAAGCTGTGGTATTGAGATGTTAGTTAAATATGTTACCTAGACAATTGCATTCCCTAATTTCATTATTCTACATTAATTATCTTTTTAATGCTGCGATTTTCTACAATCAGTGTGCATTTGAATGTAATTCACAAAAAACAGTTTGATTTAACTACCACATTGTTATCAAACTATGGTAAATAATTGCCATTTGTTAGTAAATACATTTCAATTGATATAGAAAATATAATTTAAATGTGAAATGTCGGTTTTATGGGCATATATATAAAATGAGTTACCACAAGTCATGCGATAGCGATTTACAGATAGTGGTAGTATTGCGTACAAGAGGTATAAAAGGGGAATGCGTTGGCGTAGCTGTCGTTTGTGCTTTGGTGATACATGCGAAAATGTTTCCAACTTGATTATGGCCACACGACAGGAATTAACAGACTTTGATCGCGGAATGGTAATTGGAGCTAGTAGCATGGGACATTCCATTTCGGAAATCGACAAGGAATTCAGTATTCCGAGATCCACAGTGTCAAGTGTGAGCCGAGGATACCAGATTTCAGGCATTACCTCTCACCACAGACTACACACTGGCCAACGGCCTTCACTGAACGACCAAGAGCAGCAGCGTTTGTGGAGAACTCTCAGCGCTAGCAGAGAAGCAACATTGCGCGAAATAGCTGCGGAAATCAATGTAGGCTGTTTGAGGAACGTATTTGTTAGGACAATGCGGCTCAATCTGGCGTCAGTGGGCTATGGCAGCAGACGACTTGGCCTGCAGCAGCTCTCCTGGTCTCAGGATCATATCGGTTGGACCCTGGACGACTGTAAAACTGTGACCTGGACAAATGAGTCTCTATTTAAGTTGGTAAGATGGGGCTCGAGTGTGGCGCAGACCCCACGAAGGTTGCCAATAAGGAAGTGTGCAAGCTGGTGTTGGCTCCATAATGGTGTGTTTTGCATTTACATAGAACGGACTAGGTCTCTGATCCAACTGAGCCGATCATTAATGGGAAATGGTTATTTCGACTACTTGGATACTGTCTTCAGCCATTTATGAACTCTAAGTTCCCAAACGACGACGGAATTTTTATGGATGACAAAGCGCCATGACACTAGGCCAAAACTGTTCGGAATTTGTTTGAAGAATATTTTGGACAATTCGAGCGAATGATATGGCCACCCAGAACTACCGACATGAATCCCTTAAACATTTAGGGTATATAATCAAGAATTCAGTTTGTGTACAAAATCCTGCACCGGCGACATTGTCGTAAATATATAGAGGCAACATGGCTCAGTATATTTGCAGGGGACTTCCAGCGGCTTGTTGAGTCTATGTCACGTCGAGATGCTACATTATGCTGGACAAAAGTAGGTCCAACACGATATTATGAGGTATTTCATGACGTCTGTCACCTCAATGCGGATGCGTCACTCTTGAATTTGCAGTGAACGCCATGTAGCATGGTTGGTGAAGTTTGGATGCACAGTAGCACAGGTACTCCAGAAGACATGTTGACCAATCGTAATCAGACATATAGTGTGCGCCCGAGTTTATTCTGTACTGTGCAGAGCGGTTTTACAACTGGTTTTAGGATTCTACGTGTCATCTTTCAAAAATTTATTTTGAAGAATTTGATCAATAAGAGTGGAAAACGCAAATCTCACGCAATATTACCAGAGCAGGCTAGAGAAACAGTGTTTCGTGTGTATCAGTACATTAAGAGGGAACTGAAAGCGGCATCCGCGTCTGATCACGAATTACCTCCCGGTGTTGCGAAGTGCCAAGAACGAACAGCTGAGGCGTAAGGTATCGGGATGAGAACTGTTCAGCGGACCACGAGTGAAGCCAGTGCATCTGCTGAAGAGAACGAATCACCTATTTTTGTCTCCTAGTTAGTGCCGAAATCGAAAGTGATTTGTAAGTGATCTCGACGGTTTCATCAAGAGTGTCTTACGCTGCAAAAATGTGACATTTATAGTAAAGGTGAATTCCTATGCCAGATAAACTATGTTCATACATGAAAGAAGCCGACAGTTTCAACGGGAGCAGGTCTACTGTGCTCAGAATATTAAGAGAAATAGGATTTAAATATAGAAAGATCAATGACGGAAATAACTACTCTTGGAGAGAAGTTACGTTGTAGAAGCAAGAACTGCTTTCTTGAGAAAAATGCAGGAGATGAAACAACCTAGATGGAATGAACATGAATCAGAACCATTCAACACCAATGTGTTGGAAGACAAGTGAGCATGTTGGAAAGCTGAAGGTTCCTTTGGGCAAAGGAAGACACCTTTTTGCGCATCCCGCTGGTTCTGCAGAGACAGACTTCATACCAGAAAGTTAATTAATATTTAAAGTATAAAAGTGGACGCATTCAGATGACTACCAATCTGAAATTACTTCCGCTGTCTTCAAGAGGTGCTTTGAACAACAGCTACTTCCATATCTGTGAGGTAATTCTGTTATTGTCCTGGACAAAGCAAGCATGCTTTCTGCTCAAGTTAATAAGGCACCCTACTACAAAGGTCATTAAGTATGAAATTATTTCATGGCTGTCTTCACGTCACAAAACAGGATAGACCTACTTGTGCTCGTTAATATTTAAAAGCTGTACTGATTTTTTTTGTGTATATGTGGGTGTTCATATTTTTCTCGCCGTGGCTTTTCCTATCTGGGCTTTGAATATCACACAACAGATAAATAATAAAAATTGTTACTAATAGTATGTGATCAGTTTATACAAACTTTGCGCGTATGAGAATGGCTGTTTGCGTAAGGTCCGGTCATTGTAAATTGATCGTGATTTTCTGGTAAATATCGGACTTTGTAGTTTTAATAATTCCAAAGCTTTGGTTCGTACTGGACCTTGATATAATTTGTAACACGAAACCTTTAGCCTTGCCAAGACGCCATTTAATTGGAACAGTAGCTTGCAACATCAATGAAACACAAGATTAAATAATATGACCGTATTCACAAGATATTATACTAAATTGTATAACACAGGCACTTACATTAATTCTGATGCTATGTGCAACTATGAGTATGCCTAGTGAGATTGCGTCTCTATATATATAATAATGGCGGTGTGTCAAAATATTATCGGCTTCCAGAACAAAAATGGTGCCGTCTTCTCGGCAAGACAAATGAACCGCGTAATTATTCGAATGTTTCAGCGGCTGCACGCCACAATCGATACAACCGCTTATACTAATTAACATCTTATATATTTTTTTATTTATGTTCTGAACTTACATCTACATTTTTGCTATGTATCCATGCCCATCCTACAAATGTGCCTTTAAATTGCTCCCTGAATTGTGAGGCGAAAGGACGAATCTCCACGCGAGCAATTCACCCTAGAGCACATTCAGTACAATATTTACATACATATTCAAAAATAATTCATGGTATACATTATTTGAATGAGACGCGTGCTCCCAGAAGATTTCAGTGTTGGTACTGAGGCTGCTGCGCATGCTCAGTCGCGTGTATTTCAATCTGGCAGGAGCAGTTAGTTGAACTCGCGATATAGTTCGTGCGCGCAAGACATCACTCTGACACGACATTCCAAGAAGTTTTTATACAAAAAATATGCACTAACAATTAAAACAAGTACAATAATTTTAAAACTACTACATACGTTGAAGCAAAATACATTCCAATATTGGTCATTGTCCCTCACGGAAAGTATAAGATTTAAAATGTCTTTCAGTTTCAGATTAGCTGTCGTTATACGACATGTCGTCCTTTGCAGTTCATATACGTAATACATCTAATAATAATGCAAAGGTGACCATTGTTTTAGTTGCTCGCCTAACGTAAATGTTATTGCATATCGACGTCACTGTTCACAGATTAGACAACCGATATGTGGGCACGTTCATTCATTGCACTGAAAACACTGTATTCCTAGGCCATGCGTCGCGTGATTGAAGACCAGGCGATTTCCATTCCACAACATAAGTTTCGTGAAGGCATGGCTGTAAGACTTCGGGCGGCAAACTACTGATATCGATCCTCGATTTGTCCAGGTAGGAGTGGCCGTCGTATTCCGAGAACATTACATTTCCAGAAGTCCCATCCAAAATTCCTCCTACCGTGGAGTTGTCTTCAATGCTTTTGTGCGTCGCAACCGTAGGTCCAGTGGTTTACCAGTTCCTTATTTTGCACAGTTACATCGTGGTAAATGTCATTAGGCGGTGCACTATAAATGTTGTTGGACTTTACATGCACAGTTCCATCGCGCTCACAGTTTACCTGGCGACGTACAAAGAATGTTTGTTATCAAGTTCTTACATAAATATTTATCGCGATCATTCTCATAGCGATATATGAAGAATAGTTTTAACAATTTTGCAGACATACTTCATCGCGGTTACAGGCATTGAGACATATGCAGAACATCTTTAAAGCAGTATATTTCACATAAGTCTCAGAGTTTTTACACATTTTGATACATTTTGCAAATTGTGATCATATTTATATACCAACATATTACATTTTGTTCTTCACCAATACAGATAATTACAAACATATAAATTACATTTTTATACGGAATACAAGTATTTACATAATTTTACAGACATTACAGATTTATGAACCAAATTTTGCATTCGCGCAACGATTAGACCAGAAATTGGAAAAGTTAGACAGAACATCTATATACATCAGCAAACAATTCCAAGCGCACATATACCAATGGACAAACGTCTAGATTCAAACCTGTGGAATTCTCACGTTAGGAGTGTGTGTCATGTGTGTATACGGCCTTGGCTTCACATAAACATGTGTTATGCAGTATGAAGTGCATTTAATTCGTTCCTAGGTGATAGCGTTTGGTTGTTGTGTGGTTTTGTGTATACGTCAATCAGTCACGAATAGTCCTTGACAGACGCTACAGTTACTCAATTGTTGTTGTTGTGGTCTTCAGTCCTGAGACTGGTTTGATGCAGCTCTCCATGCTAATCTATCCTGTGCAAGCTTCTTCGTCTCCCAGTACCTACTGCAACCTACATCCTTCTGAATCTGTTTAGTGTATTAATCTCTTGGTCCCCTCTACGGTTTTTACGCTCCACATTGCCCTCCAATGCTAAATTGGTGATCCCTTGATGCTTCAGAACATGTCCTACCAACCGATCCCTTCTTCTAGTCAAGTAGTGCCACAAACTTCTCTTCTCCCCAATCGTGTTCAATACTTCCTCATTAGTTATCTGATCTACCCATCTAACCTTCAGCATTCTGCTGTAGCACCACATTTCGAAACCTTCTATTCTCTTCTTGTCCAAACTAGTTATCGTCCATGTTCCATACATGGCTACACTCCATTCAAATACTTTCAGAAACGACTTCCTGACACTTAAATATATACTCGATGTTAACAAATTTCTCTTCTTCAGAAACGCTTTCCTAGCAATTGCCAGTCTATATTTTATATCCTCTCTACTTCGACCATCATCAGTTATTTTGCGATAGCAAAACTCCTTTACTACTTTAAGTGTCTCATTTCCTAATCTAATTCCCTCAGCATCACCCAACTTAATTCGACCACATTCCATTATCCTCATTTCGCTTTTGTTGATGTTCATCTTATACATTCCTTTCATGACACTGTCCATTCCGTTCAACTGCTCTTCCAAGTCCTTTCTGTCTCTGACAGAATTACAATGTCATCGGCAAACCTCATAGACTTTATTTCTTCTCCATGGATTTTAATACCTACTCCGAATTTTTCTTTTGTTTCCTTCACTGCTTGTTCAGTATACAGATTGGATAACATCGGGGAGAGGCTACAACCCTGTCTCACTCCCTTCCCAACCATTGCTTCCCTTTCATACCCCTCGAATCTTATAAATGCCATCTGGTTTCTGTACAAATTGTAAATAGCCTTTCGCTCCCTGTATTTTACCCCTGCCACCTTCAGAATTTGAAAGAGAGTATTCCAGTCAACATTGTCAAAAGCTTTCTCTATGTCTACAAATGCTAGAAACGTGGGTTTGCCTTTCCTTAATCTAGCTTCTAAGATAAGTCATAGGGGCAGTATTGCCTCACGTGTTCCAATATTTCTACGGAATCCAAACTGATGTTACCCAAGGTCAGCTTCTACCAGTTTTTCCATTCCTCTTTAAATAATTCGCGTTTGTATTTTGCATCCATGACTTATTAAACTGATAGTTCGGTAATTTTCACATCTGTCAGCTCCTGCTTTCTTTGAGATTGGAATTATTATATTCTTCTTGAAGTCTGAGGGTATTTCGCCTGTCTCATACATCTTGCTCACCAGATGGCAGAGTTTTGCTACTGGCTCTCCCAAGGCTGTCAGTAGTTCTAATGGAATGTTGTCTACTCCTGGAGCATTGTTTCGACTCAGCTCTTTCAGTGCACTGTCAAACTCTTCATGCAGTATCGTATCTCTCATTTCATCTTCATCTACATCCTCTTCCATTTCCATAATATTGTCCTCAAGTACATTGCCCTTATATAGACTCTCTATATACTCCTTCCACCTTTCTGCTTTCCCTTCTTTGCTTAGAACTGGGTTTCCACCTGAGCTCTTGATATTCATACAAGTGGTTCTCTTTTCTCCAAAGGTCTCTTTAATTTTCCTGCAGGCAGTATCTATCTTACCCCTAGTGAGATAAGCCTCTACATCCTTACATTTGTCCTCTAGCCATCCCTTCTTAGCCAATTTGCACTTCCTGTCGATCTCATTTTTGAGACGTTAGTATTCCTTTTTGCCTGCTTCATTTACTGCATTTTTATATTTTCTCCTTTCATCAATTACATTCAATAGTTCTTCTGTTACCCAAGGATTTCTACTAGCCCTCGTCTTTTTACCTACTTGATCTTCTGCTGCCTTCACTACTTCATCTCTCAAAGCTACCCATTCTTCTTCTACTGTATTTCTTTCCCCCAGTCCTGTCAATTGTTCCCTTATGCTCTCCCTGAAACTCTGTACAACCTCTGGTTCTTTCAGTTTATTAAGGTCCCATCTCCTTAAATTCCCAACTTTTTGCAGTTTCTTTAGTTTTAATCTACAGTTCATAACCAATAGATTGTGGTCAGAGTCCACATCTGCCCCTGGAAATGTCTTACAATTTAAAACCTGGTTCCAAAACATCTGTCTTACCATTATATAATATATCTGATACCTTTTAGTATCTCCAGGCTTCTTCCATGTATACAACCTTCTTGTATGATTCTTGAACCAAGTGTTAGCTATGATTAAGTTGTGCTCTGTGCAAAATTCTATCAGGCGGTTTCCTCTTTCATTTCTTAGCCCCAATCCATGTTCACCTTCTACGTTTCCTTCTCTTCCTTCTCCTACTACCGAATTCCAGTCACCCATCACTATTAAATTTACGTCTCCCTTCACTATCTGAATAATTTCTTTTATTTCATCATACATTTCTTCAACTTCTTCGTCATCTGCAGAGCTAGTTGGCATATAAACTTGTACTACTGTAGTAGGTGTGGGCTTCATGTCTATCTTGGCCACAATAATGCGTTCACTATGCTGTTTGTACTAGCTTACCCGCATTCCTATTTTTTAATTCATTATTAAACTGACTCCTGCATTACCCCTATTTTATTTTGTATTTATAACCCTGTATTCGCCTGACCAAAAGTCTTGTTCCTCCTGCCACCGAACTTCACTAATTCCAACTATATCTGTCTTTAACCTAGCCATTTACCTTTTTAAATTTTCTAACCTACCTGCTCGATTAAGGGATCTGAGATTCCACACTCCGATCCGTAGAACGCCAGTTTTCTTTCTCCTGATAACGACGTCCTCCTGAGTAGTCCCCGCCCGCAGATCCGATTGGGGGACTATTTTACCTCCAGTATATTTTACCCAAGAGGACGCCATCATCATTTAACCATACAGTAAAGCTGCATGCCCTCGGGAAAAATTATGGGTGTAGTTTCCCCTTGCTTTCAGCCGTTCGCAGTACCAGCACAGCAAGGCCGTTTTGGTTAGTGTTACAAGGCCACATCAGTCAATCATCCAGACTGTTGCCCCTGCAACTACTGAAAAGGCTGCTGCCCCTCTTCAGGAACCACATGTTTGTCTGGCCTCTCAACAGATACCCCTCCGTTGTGGTAGCACCTATGGTACGGCTATCTGTATCGCTGAGGCACGCAAGCCTCCCCACCAATAGCAAGGGCCATGGTTCTCGGGGGGGGGGGGGGGGGGGGGGTTAGTCAATTATGTTGTCTCAAAAATATTTTCATCGCACTTGCGTAAATGTCGTCATAACATTTGCGTTACAATTTAGGCTGATGTTATACATGTACGTTCGGTGAAGGCGAAATCTCTTCTTTCTTCTTCTGCTAGTGGCTGGATCAGCTGAAACAAAATTTTTATGCTACCTTATTTCCTTGCAGTAGTACTGAGAGGCACGTGTGTTGTATAAATATACACTTTATTTAATCATTACTAACAGATATACGTTTACTGCTTAGAATGAAATATTCTTAAGTCTCGATGAGCGTAAAGCCCAAGGATGCTATTCGTTTTTGTTTTCTGCAACAGGTATGCACCAGGACGCATTATGTTGACAATTACATATGGACCGTGGTACAGCAGACGCCACTTCGCTTTCCGCCGTTGTAGTGTAGAAGATTTATGGTGAGTACACAATTGTACTTGCATCGCTACGTTGACTCCCTACTTTCGCTTAATAGTACTAGAGTAGTATCTGTTTCTTGCATTAACAAGCTGCGTCAACGTGTTTAGTACTTCTCTTATCTTTTCATCGTGCGACTGCTGCTAAGGTAATAGCTTCGGCAGCGGATCGCTCCACTCATTTGATTCTTTGTGGTCGAACATAAGCTCGTTAGGTGTATAGGTTGTGTCATAAGTATTCACGTTGTTGTGAACTTCTTCAAATAGTGAAACATAACTTACCCAATTAGAATACTGTGTAGGTATATATGTCCTTATGAATCTGTTCAAAAAATGGTCAAATGGCTCTGAGCATTATGGGACTTAACTTCTGAGGTCATCAGTCCCCTAGAACTTAGAACTACTTAAACCTAACTAACCTAAGGACACCACACACATCCATGCCCGAGGCAGGATTCGAACCTTCGACCGTAGCTGTAGCACGGTTCCAGACTGTAGCGGCTAGAACCGGTCAGTTCTTTGAAAATTCGTTTAGTGGTGTTAGATTGTGGGCTAAACGTCGAGATAAAGACGCTCGTAATGCTATTGTCCTTTAAGAATTTTCGCTATTTGTACCCTGTGTAGTACGTGGCGTTGTCAGATAAAATTGCCTTGGGTTTACCTATGGGAGGAATGTAGTTACGTGAGAATCGTCTCATGATTGCATTAGCCCTTCCAGATTTTATCGTGTACAGCTTAACATGTTTAGAAAATATGCCATAAAATGCTAAAATATACTTCCCACCAGCGCTGCTTGCTGGATGTGGAGCACTTATGTCCGTACTTAACAGTCTCCAGAGGTTTGGTGGGAAGTATGAAATGTAGATCTGTCTTTGAAGATAGGTTCTGAGGCTTAGATTTGTGACAAGATATGTACGTTTTAAGTACATTGTGAATTTTTCGTCTCATATTAGTGAAATAACAATCCGTGCTAAGTGTTGCAAGGGACTTCTTCGTTCCATAAAGTCCCCAAACTAAGTGTGTGTGCCAGATTAAGTTGTGTTCCGTGTCCTTGGGAATACATAAACATCAGTTAGAGCCATCAGGATGACGACGATAGAATAACACGTCATTATAGTATATAAGATAACGGCTATACAGTGGATGATCAGGCCGATCTATGACTGAAGTTCTTACCTTGTTCCAGTGAGGATCAGATTTTTGTAAAGCTGCTATATTTCTACTCAAATCAATCTAATATTGGTAATACCGTTTATCCTGCATTAGGAGTACTCTGTAGTCCTTGACATTATCAAGATCAGTTTTACAATCATCCATATCTTGTGGAAGATGGGACAAAGCATCAGCAATATTGTTGTCTTTACCCTTAATGTATACAATCTCAAATGAATAAATCTGCAGAGATAAAGCACTGCGTGATAATGTAGGATGAACTATCTTATATGTTGACAAAAATGTCAGAGCTTGGTGATCTGCATAAATTTTCGTGTGTTTACCGTACAAATAATAGTTGAACTAATTGAACACCTAGACAATAGAAAGAGTTTCAAGTTCAGTACTTGAATAAGTATGTTCACATTCACTTAAAATACAGCTTGCAAATCCCCAATGATTTTTACATGTTCCTCTCCTCCAGTCTTAACTACTTGAAATAGGCAACAACCCAAGCCACTGCATGACGCGTCACACATCACACAAAAATCTCAACTAAAGTCTGGATGGTCTAACATGTTTGGAATCACCAATGCGTGCTGAATGTTATTAAAATCTTGCTGGCACTGCTCAGACCAGATCCATACCTGATTCTCCTTATGTAAATCTACACTCCTGGAAATGGAAAAAAGAACACATTGACACCGGTGTGTCAGACCCACCATACTTGCTCCGGACACTGCGAGAGGGCTGTACAAGCAATGATCACACGCAGAGCACAGCGGACACACCAGGAACCGCGGTGTTGGCCGTCGAATGGCGCTAGCTGCGCAGCATTTGTGCACCGCCGCCGTCAGTGTCAGCCAGTTTGCCGTGGCATACGGAGCTCCATCGCAGTCTTTAACACTGGTAGCATGCCGCGAGAGCGTGGACGTGAACCGTATGTGCAGTTGACGGACTTTGAGCGAGGGCGTATAGTGGGCATGCGGGAGGCCGGGTGGACGTACCGCCGAATTGCTCAACACGTGGGGCGTGAGGTCTCCACAGTACATCGATGTTGTCGCCAGTGGTCGGTGGAAGGTGCACGTGCCCGTCGACCTGGGACCGGACCGCAGCGACGCAAGGATGCACGCCAAGACCGTAGGTTCCTATGCAGTGCCGTAGGGGACCGCACCGCCACTTCGCAGCAAATTAGGGACACTGTTGCTCCTGGGGTATCGGCGAGGACCATTCGCAACCGTCTCCATGAAGCTGGGCTACGGTCCCGCACACCGTTAGGCCGTCTTCCGCTCACGCCCCAACATCGTGCAGCCCGCCTTCAGTGGTGTCGCGACAGGCGTGAATGGAGGGACGAATGGAGACGTGTCGTCTTCAGCGATGAGAGTCGCTTCTGCCTTGGTGCCAATGATGGTCGTATGCGTGTTTGGCGCCGTGCAGGTGAGCGCCACAATCAGGACTGCATACGACCAAGGCACACAGGGCCAACTCCCGGCATCATGGTGTGGGGAGCGATCTCCTACACTGGCCGTACACCTCTGGTGATCGTCGAGGGGACACTGAATAGTGCACGGTACATCCAAACCGTCATCGAACCCATCGTTCTACCATTCCTAGACCGGCAAGGGAACTTGCTGTTCCAACAGGACAATGCACGTCCGCATGTATCCCGTGCCACCCAACGTGCTCTAGAAGGTGTAAGTCAACTACCCTGGCCAGCAAGATCTCCGGATCTGTCCCCCATTGAGCATGTTTGGGACTGGATGAAGCGTCGTCTCATGCGGCCTGCATGTCCAGCACGAACGCTGGTCCAACAGAGGCGCCAGGTGGAAATGGCATGGCAAGCCTTTCCACAGGACTACATCCAGCATCTCTACGATCGTCTCCATGGGAGAATAGCAGCCTGCATTGCTGCGAAAGGTGGATATACACTGTACTAGTGCCGACATTGTGCATGCTCTGTTGCCTGTGTGTATGTGCCTGTGGTTCTGCTAGTGTCATCATATGATGTATCTGACCCCAGGAATGTGTCAATAAAGTTTCCCCTTCCTGGGACAATGTATTCACGGTGTTCTTATTTCCATTTCCAGGAGTGTAGGAGATGCTTACTGTTCAATAGTTGTTGTGACAGGAAACGTCGAAAGAAAGAACAGAGTCCTAGAAATGATTTCAGTTGCTCTTTTGGCGTGAGGACTAGGAAAATTCCTAATAGCGTCCAACTTACCTTGATCAGGTCTTATACCTTGTGCATTAATTATGTGTCCAAGATACCTATTCTCACTACAAGCAAATTTTGACTTCTTTAGGTTAGCTGTTGAACCAGCCTCTGCAAATTTAACCGGAATCATTTTAAGGGTGTCAAGTTGTTCATTCCAAGTCTTAGTAACTATCAGAAGGTCGTCGACATAATGTGTAATAATCTCAACCAACTTGTCACCAAGCACAGTATCCGAAGCAGTGATAAATACGCCTGAGCTGACGCTCAATCCGAATGGAAGAACACAGAATTGATATGTTCGCTCTCCCGAATATGAAAGCAGTATGTTTTCTGGAATCAGGCGTGACTGCGACTTGCCAAAACGAATTTGGTAGGTGTAAGTAGGCTGTTTAGGCTTTTTTAAATTGTAACACCACCTCTGTATGAAAATCACTGGCTGTGCTGTGTGCAGTCTGTGGCTAGTTGGCATTGTTGTAATACTCGCCATTGTAGCGTTGGGCAGTTGGCTGTTAACGGCGAGTAGCGTTGCGCAGTTGGAGGTGAGCCGCCAGCAGTGGTGGATGTGGGGAGAGAGATGGCGGAGTTTTGAAATTTGTAAGAATGGATGTCATGAACTGCTATATATATTATTACTATTAAGGTAAATAGATTGTTTGTTCTCTATCAAAATCTTTCATTTGCTAACTATGCCTATCAGTAGTTAGTGCCTTCCGTAGTTTGAATCTTTAATTAGCTGGCAGTAGTGGCGCTCGCTGTATTGCAGTAGTTCGAGTAACGAAGATTATGGTGAGGTAAGTGATTTGTGAAAGGTATAGGTTAATGTTAGTCAGGGCCATTCTTTTGTAGTGATTATTGAAAGTCAGATTGCGTTGCGCTAAAAATAATATGTGTCAGTTTAAGCACAGTCACGTATAATTTTTCTGAGGGGACGTTTCATGTGTCGACCCTTAGCCGAGGATACTCACTGGAATCTTCTGATTTTTTCTTGTAGTTTGTGTAATTAGTGTAGATATTGTTTATTGCTAGTGTGTAATTGTAGGAAGAATCTCCTTTGTAGTTGCAGTCTTTCATTGTTGTACAGTAAAACAGTTGTGGCATGCATGTAGATTTGCACCAAGTATTTCGCAGATACACTTGCAATTAACTAGATATTATTTTCAGTGCTATGTTAATGTGTTCTCTTATTTTTGGTCTTCAATGTGCTTATATGTGTTATCGTGTGAAATATTGTGACAATAATGGCGTGTGAAAAACGTAATACTAGGCTCTTCAATGTGCTTTTATGTGTCATCGTGTGAAATATTGTGACAATAATGGCGTGTGAAAAACGTAATACTAGGCTCCAAAGTAAACTGAGAAATGACAGTCAAGACGAAAGCAGTGTGTTAGCGCCACCATGTAATGAATTAACTAATGTTCAAAGTAGTATAATTTGGTAATTGTGCATAGGGAAATGGAGCGGGCTGCAAATAATGGTGTAGGCAGTGAAACAATTAGTGAACAGGGAAGCATTATCGATCGATCGGTCGGCAACAGCTCGCCTGAGGATTCCGAAATGACAGGACACAATCTTGCAAATACTGTAGATTCAGGTTTTGCGTCCTCGCCGTTTTCTCATATGAGTCAAGACACATTTTCTGCTTGTTAAAATGTGAATGTTGCCGGTGCAAATTCACTGCCGAAAAGCACTGAGGAACATGTTTCAGACACCAGTTCTTTGTTATTACAATTAATGCAACAAATGGGAGAAAAGCTTTAAAAGTTAGACACAATGGAACAAAATCTTCAAAAGTTAGAGACAGTGGAACAAAATCTTCAAAAGTTAGACACAATGGAACAAAAGCTTCAACAGTTAGACTTAGTGGAACATACGCTTGAACAAACATGTGAAGATTTAACTACTGAGTTGCATAAAATCGAATCGAAATGTCAAAAAGTCTGTAATGACGTAAAAACACAAATTTCTGAGCATTTCCATCCTATTTTTTCGCGGCATGAAAATACATTACAGAATCAAGAATCAGCCATAAAAGAACTGCAAACTATTGTTCATGAAAATCATGAGACGTTGCAAGCTAAAATTGACTCAGTTGCATCTACCGATTCGGTTACGCAACTTTCAAAAACTCAGCAAAACTTAAAGGACACAGTAGATACGATTTCAACACAAATGAACACTCTGAAATTTGGTTCAGTAAAACACACTGAGGAAATAAGTACACTATCGGAAAAAGTAGCCGAACTTTCGGATCAGTTCATTAACTTATATGCAAAGGTAGATGATGATGTGAATGACACAGAAGAGTGCGAACAAATTAGGAAATTCAAACAAAATCAGAATCAAATTAATATGCAACACCAAAGAGAAATCGGGGAAGTACAAGATCAGCTGACACAGGTAATAGAAGAATTACGTATTTCAGAGGACACTCGCGCTCCAACACGGGAAGAGGGACTTAGAAATACGGAAAAGCCACAAAATAATAACACAGGGCATTTCGGAAATTATGGAAGAAATTGGCAAGGTGCACCGAATTTTGAGATGGAACCGCCGACACGACGTAACAATGACCGATATGCTACCCGCCGACACGATGATTTTGACTATAAGATGTTCATTACTACACGTTAAATCAA
The DNA here is from genome assembly GCF_023897955.1 of Schistocerca gregaria. Classification (NCBI taxonomy): domain Eukaryota; kingdom Metazoa; phylum Arthropoda; class Insecta; order Orthoptera; family Acrididae; genus Schistocerca; species Schistocerca gregaria. Next base: position 69,905,849 of record NC_064924.1, on the reverse strand, counting down.
AACATTTAAGAATTCTGGCAACGACATTCATCCACAAGCGTGGCTCCATCAGTTCTCTCATTGTTTTCCTCCCAACTGGTTAATAGAGCACAGATTAGAATTTATGTGTGGCTACTTGGAGAATGAACCAGCTGTAAGAATGCGATCGGTCATTCACGACTGTCACAGTGAAGGAGAATTTTATCATGCCTTTCTCTCAGCATATTGGTCTCAAGCTACACAAGACCGAGTAAAACATAGCATCATGATGATGAAACACTTTGAACAATCTGAATTTTACTGTCTTGTCAAATATTTTGAAGACATGTTGTATAAGAATCAATATCTTTCAAACCCATACAGCCCTTCAGAACTCATCCGCATTTGCTTAATGAAATTGCCGGAACATTTAAGGAATATTATTTTGACAGGACGACGCAAAGACGACATTGAAGCTTTTCAGGGACTGTTACAAGAACTGGAAATTGACACTGACAATCGCGGAACGGGAAAACAGGAACACAACAATTACAGGTCACATCCGTCGCAATTCCCCGATGAAAGAAACAATAACTGGACACGACAAGGCTATTCTTGAAACGCAAATCGTGACCAAAACAGACACCACCCATATGACAACCACTGGAAGAATAATAATAGTTACAGAGAAAGATCGCATTTCTGTAGTAATGAATATGACAGAGATTACCATAGAAACAGACAATATGGGAACAAAAACAATTATTATCAAGGGAGACAGAATAACTTCAGACGCAACGGTCCAGCGCACAGTTACGATTCAGGGAGAAATTCTCCACCACATGACCGACAAACAAGAAACTATGTAAACTACCGACAAAACGACAGACCTGAATTCCATCAGAACTGGCGAGCTTCAAACAGGGCAGGGCCTTCTCGACAAGGTGAATTTGTAGAAGTTAGGTCTCCTAATCCCAATAACGGCGCGCGCCAACAGAGAGACAGACAATGACTCGCACCGCAGGCAGCCGCGTGCGCCGGCTGGCTCAGAGAAAAATAACATAAGCTAACCTTAAGCAAAATTCCATTGTTCCTTACCGACCTAACCACATGATAATTGCATTGAAACTGAAACTCTGCGTACTAGGAAGAGTAAAAGATTGCACCACATTTCACATGTAAAACCGTTTATTGAAATATAATCTGCTTTTTAACACCAGGATCAAGTAGGCTAGCCTGCGCGTTTTGCATGCCAATGACGTACATATTGTGGCAGCTGTTTTGCCGTGCGGAACGTTGATCCTCATATAACATATCAACAGAATCAGGCACAGACAGAAAATATTGTCCATCATTGTCTGGAATGTGCAGTAACTACTCTTTCATGTTAAAGGCAATCTGGCTTTTAGTGCGCGGAGTATATCGCGCGGAGCTATAGGTTCGTCAAGAAAGAGGCCCATATTCAAATATTTCTGAAAATACCGACGCAAATTACCATGTTTAGCACTGAAAGGCTCTGATTCCACGATCTTCCCTTAGACGTTCTTGTACCGACTGCAACCAAAATTTGGGCAAAAAAGCTCTTTCAAATTGCTCATGCCACTCATCTCTCGGCTTCATTATATGCCCAGACAGCTGCGTCACCTCGGATGTAACCTACAACGTAAGAAATTCTCTTTTGGTCACTCAATGCTCTTGCGAACGCATTTCTAAATGCTTTCAGAAAAATTACAGGATCTGCAGTCCTTTTTTCTGGGATGAAAAGTTGAAATTGCCGTTGTTTAATCAGACTTTCTTCTTCTTTGGCACTGTAATGTCGAGTCGATTGCTTTCTTTGTAATTATTGTAGTGATCGGTTAGTGAATGGAAAGGAATGTACTGCCCATAAATGTCACACTTGGAATTAGGTGTCATGTGCAAGGGTGTGTACAGTTGCTGCTCTGAGGTGCGTGTTGTGTATGGAGAATACGTGTCATACATATATTTGTTTTCATTACCAAAGCGAGCACTTTGATTACTAGTATTACAACACTCCGGTCGTATGTCATCGTTGAGTTGTTTCTGTCGTGCTGGGCCGTATTAAGCTGCTGTGACATGTTTGTTATTTTTAACAAATTTGGCTACGGTATCCTGAGTAGTAGAGCAACCTATGTATGATGCCACTCTGCATTGTTGCCAAATTTATTCAAGATGGCGGCGATGATGTCATGCAAGATGGTGGCATGTAGACTGGGCAACAGCACATGACGTCATCCTAGATGGCGAATTTTGGCGGGAAAAAGGCCATTTGTGCTACGTCCACTAACCCCAGAAAAACGGTGGCTATTTTGAATTTTGGCGGGAAAATAGGTCGATTGGGCTACGTCCACTTACCTAACCCGCCAGTAAAAATTGGCGCCAATTTCAAATTCCAACAAGATAATGCATGCAAAACCATACTTGTCTTTATTATTATTCATTATTATTGATTATCATTTATTATTATTCATTATCATTCATTACTGCGGACGTCGGACCACTTACGTCACACACGCTCGATGACCCCTCCATACACGCGACAGACATAGTCTTCTGTAAATATGCTGACACCCGCATCACACATCTAACTTATCAATTAACTAAGTACTTCATTCCATTTCAATTTTAATCATATTAAATAATTCAATTTACAATTTCATATACGTATGCAAAGGTGTTCAACTACCTACTTTCAACTACTTTTGGAGGACCAGACCACCATCTCTTCCTACGAACCCTTGTCAACTTTGAATTCTGTCAGTAAAGAAACGTAGCTTGCACTTTCGCTGTCAACCTTAGAAAGTTGCGCTTAAAGAAAGAACACTTGTACTAACCTCATCCACCTGACCACAACATCCTCCTAGGATCAGGCGCCAAGTTTGAAATCTGCCAGTAAACAAACCTCACTTGCGTCTTCGCTACCAACATAAGAAAATTTCTGAAAACCAAGCATACCACCACCACCACATCCTAGGGGGCGGCTGGTAAAAGGACTCAGCATGCACTAGGCTGAAGGAAGGAGGAAGAAGTGTACTTTATTTATTTGGGAGCCATTTATTTAGGGATGGTGTATATATATCACAGAACTCACTCTCTGACATGCCCCCACAGCATACAGACCTGCAAACTACTCCTACATAACTCATTTATAACACTCTACACACACGCTTGCTAATTGTAAACCGTCAAAAAATTCACTGAACAGCCTACAGACATGTGAAGCACGCCTAAATAATCCAAAACATTCACGCCCATAGAACGGAACAAATCTTAATTTCTCTAAATAATAATCCATCTAAAATACCTTCCTCCCTAATTGTCAACTTTTCAAAATCATACACATGTCTTTATTTAAAGAACTAGAGACAGACAGCACCACCACTCTCTATATTCGCCACTCAGTCCACGGTCCAACTGACTGAGTACACAGGACACCCTCCCCTCCTGACATCAGAACATGTGAATAGTTTAACATATCTTTTTGAATCGTTTGGTTGTCATAGGTTTCGATATGTAAGGCTGACCTAAGGCATGTTCTGTACTGCAGTAGTGCACTACACTTGACAATACAACCACACCCATCAAAATATTCATTCCAATCCAGGCCTGTAACTCCTCTACAGACAAATGTGTCCAGTTATTTGTTGACTCACTTACAGTCTGAACAGATCACCGTTTTTGCGCAAAAACCACTCAGACTGCACTGTGCTGCTTAGGGATCTGAGGAAGGACTGTACTCTATTTATTTCGAGCTCTTTATTTACACATGGAGCATATTTGCCACACTGATCTGACTATGGTCATGTGACACAGCCCACAAACATGTAAACAACTCCTAATTTCTGTAGTCTTAAACTCTCCATATTATGCGCAGCACAGTGTACTGTCATGCTCCCAAAATAGTGCGACAGACGCGCCCAAACACCCTCACCCAGTACCCCACCCCCAGCTGCCAAACCGACTAAAAGTCTCGGCTCGCTCCCCCCTCCCACCCCCAAATATGACCCCCCTCAAAGTCGCATTCGCACCTAACACCAGAGAAATTCATATAACGTATGCGCTTTAGATTACCCTGCAAGGCACCCTTCGAGCGCTGCGGTAGGCGTTAGGGGAAGTTCCAGATCCTCCAGCCAAGTTCAGCTTCCGGGCGCTGGTGACAGCCAACCAGAAAGGGCGCTCTCCTCTGACGCATGCTAAAGCTGCATTGTTTTTCTCATGTATACTCCCGTCATCCCAGGTCTGGACATGCCTTCACGTCTGTTGTCAGAGTTGCCCATAGCTCGTTGACACACACGATTAAAGCAGCCACGAAAACACTTACTACTCGCCTGCAACTGAGATGGTGATGGAGAACCAATCACTCTGATATGCGCTGAAGGGCGTGTAATGATTGGCCATTTATTTTTTCAGACAACTTATTTAACCATACGGTAAATCTATCATACTATCACAAAACACCCACTCAGATGTGCCCTGGGCCATGTTGCACAGCCTACAGACACACACCCAACTTATAATTTCAGTACACACAATAACGAACTGCTACTAAATAATTCTTCATACTGATGTCTAGATCTCAGTTTACCTCCTATGACACACTGTGCATTTCTCCTGATACAACATTACACGGCCCTTTAACTAAACATAACTACACATCCCTGTTCTCGCCTAGTCACGTGACCTTCTCAATAGTATTCTTACTTTACAACTTTTTAAAAAAAAGAGATCTAATTAACTCCTCCCAACGCACCTAACCTCACTCCTGTCCCACCATCAACATACACAAACGTCCTCAACCCTATCTTGACTCTCATATATCATGTCCATCAATCAATTTACCATTCTCAACTCCTACAAACGTAGCCTCTATTTAAACACCAATCTACTCATCTTTCACGCACTTTCAAGAGTAAAATTAATTTTACACACACCCCGAAATATCAAAGGCAATTAAAGAGTCAAACTTTTATACAGGCCATCAAGCACATACCATCCTCACACCAATATTCAAAGCCTGATCCATGTTTACCACCTCCAACTTGAATTAAATATTATTTCCATTACCCCGACATTGTACCAGTGCTCGACTTGGACTTAATTTTCCTCTCTTGACTGTTGTCACTAGCGGTCCAATATCACTATCTATAGATTCCATAAATTTCCACATAAAAAAGTCTCATTCAATTATCTATGTCATTAAGCTGCATCCTCACACGACAGCATACAGACTCATCTTACTCATCTTCTCTAGTCATTATACAACTTTTATCAGCGACATACCTCAGTCGCTATCCCCAATAATGAATATCCGACCAGTGTGCATAAGGCCTGTAAAGACATCGACGACACGGGTCTGTGTACTGTAATCATAATCACGTTTCATTGAACAACAAGGAAAGAAACGAATTCGCTCGTCCTTGATGTTCTAATGTCTCACTCATTCCATCATGCATTACACTTCATCCAGTCATCATACACATTCATTTGCGTTTAGAGACTCCTATATCCGAACACATACCATTATTAAACAACTATCACTAGTTCTTATCTAATAACTCATCCATCAGATCTGGGGGCAAGGCCACCCCTTTCTTTCAGCAGGAGACAGCTATTTTTTTCTTTGCAAAGGTAGCTAAATGGCGCCATCAACATAACATCACCATCGCGAAACATATCTTCAAATACGTAAACACTCTTTCTCAATTACACAGAGTTTCCGCTGTGGACATGACCTTCAATATTACAGTTCTTAATCCAATAACTACCAAAACAAGTAGTACATGCTGAAACTAATCCCATTGACCCTTACAAAGGGAGCGTCCGAACGCAGTCAGTGGCATGTCAAAGCCACATATCTGTCCATCTAAACAGCCATCCACTCAGCCCCAGGACCAGCATGCGGAAGTGGACTCTCTGTATACCTGCTCTCCAGCTATTGTCTAACGACATACACTGCACAAATGGACTCCTGAATAGTGCAGATCTCTATCCCCCCCCTGCTTCTTCAACTCAACATGTAAACAGTGTCTCCCCCAGCCAGCGAACCCGACATCATTCACACAGCGCTGACAGTTTCCACTCACAAATCTTAAAGACTCGCATAATTAAAAGCCTATTTACTACTGCCAAAACTCAGTTAATAATAAAAAAGCATTCTCCCATTCTACACATAGATGAGTATGCACTTAGAACAGACAAAAATAATTTCATTCAGAAGTCACACATATGATTAAAAAGAAAAAAATGACCTCAGTTTAGGTTATGTTCTAATGATACAGTCGTAGATGAGTCGTGTCATCCATTCGCCCATTCCTTCAACACACGTTTTCACTGAACTTGTTCTACTTACATGTTACACACACTGTTATAATAATTTTGTACAATCATTTACGCCCCCATATACAACCCAGCTCAATAGAATATAATAATTCCTTTTCCCACAGATAGTCATATTCGATGAATAATTAAACATACTAAATTACATACACATGTAGTCAAATAACCAAATATTTTACCGACATACATAGCCCTCTCACTGAGGATAGGACATTTAATATTATATACTTAAACACAGACCAATGATAACAATACTCCAACACGCACCTTGTCCTTGTAATAAAGATACAATTCATTTTCCTATATGGTACAAAATCACCATTTTACATCAGAGCACCCTCAGTCGACCCAAGTTGCTCTCAGAACAGTTAAGCTAATTAGAGCATTTTCCCGTTGGCAGAAACGCGTCAGTCTTTCTGATCAGAGCTTGTTCCCTTCACTTACTCACATTTGTGTTAAGGATAACAGAGAGTGAACAGGTTGATCGATTGAAATAGAGCTGTAACTAGGTACAATTTAAATGTTGACTCATTTATTCTAGAGAAGGACAAGTTGCTGAAGGTCAATTTTTTACAGTGTTCTACTTGGATGCTTTAGTCACGTGATTAGCCTGCATTCTAGTCTAATGCAGCTACAGTACTTTACACATGATAGATTGGATGATTTATGTAAAAATATGTCGAACGACGTTGCGTATAAATATCATTCCATTCTTGTTCTTCTTAACTGCATGCTATTAAATTAAAGAACTTTGAGATTTGCTACTATAGATCGATATGGTGTGCTAAGCTCCAAAAGTTGGTTACATCTCGAGAAATGTGGTACATTTGGAGGGGTTAGTACTAGAAATCTCTATTCAGTCAAGAGAGGTGAAGTGAAGCTATATTCATCTGCTCAGTTGAGGATTAATTGGGTAGCGATGTTGAGGGGTAGGCTGGTCAATGCTGAAGTGAGGATGGTCTTTTAACGTAAGAGGGCGAGATTGCTCTGTGACCACCATATGCAGAGAGATTGATTGAGTACTATGTGCAAGGTCTTAGAAATATGTATATTGTTGTCTGGTATACTTTGATTGTTTTTATGTGTTCGAGAATTAAGTGTGAATGTATGTACTAAGCAGTCATCTATCAATGCTCACAATGATACTAGCAAAGTTAGCAAGTAGAGGAGGTATGGTTTAGCTATGATACTAAAATGAGGAAAACATGCTGTCACATGATTGGCCAGTGTTGGACTTGGTGTAAACTTTTTCGCGATATCAGCTGTGATGGATAACATTACAGTAGATCGGTGGTGTCTTATCCATCCCATCCGTGCATTGGCTACCACATAATGATTGAGTGACAATGCTTGAACTTCAGGGGTTGCTAACACCGAAAACGGTGATCCCATACTTGTGTGCAAAATGAAGAATCACTAGAAATGGAACGCAGATTAACAAGTATTGGGTCATTGCGACATATGAGTTTAAATGTAGAGGCTGTCAATCACTTATGGGGGGGGGGGGGGGGTAGTTTGGAAAGTCGCCACAACGCCTCCGGGCTCTTGTAGTTTCCTTGTGTTGTGGCTGACCTTTATTTAAAATCATTCAATGTTATGCTATCGACTGTAAGGTTTCCTGTGAGAGGATGTGCATCAGTCTGTGTTAATGTCGGTGGAGGGCAGGTATTCTAGTTACTCAGAGGTCTATGGCACGCTAAAGTACTAGGACTGTGCTAAAAATAGATGAGTATGAGGTGAATTTTATAATATTATATTAAAAATGTTTTTTGTCTTCTAGTACGCGAGTCTGGAGATGTCTGTAGAAAAGGGAGCAGGCTCTGATCAGAAAGATTGACGCATTTCTGCCAACAGGAAAAGGCTCTAGTTAGCTTAACTGTTCTGAGAGCAACTTGGGTCGACTGAGGGTGCTCTGATGGAAAATGGTGATTTTGTACTATATAGCAAAATGAATTGTATCTTTATTACAAGGACAAGGTGCACGTCGGAGTATTGTTATGGTTGGTCTGTGAGGGCTATGTATGTCGGTAAAAGTATTTGGTTATTTGACTATATGTGTGCGTATTTCGTACGTTTAATTGTTCACCGAATATGACTATCTGTGGAAAAAGAAATTATTATGTTCTATTGAGCTGGGTTGTATATGGGGGCATAAATGCGTGTACGAAATTACTATAACAGGGTGGGTAGCATACAAGTAGAACAAGTTCTGTGAAAACGTGTGTTGAAGGGATGGGCGAGTGGATGACACGACTCATCTACGACTGTATCTTTAGGACATGTAAATAAATGTCGGATAACCTAAATTGAGGTCATTTTTTTTCTTTTTAATCATATGTATGACTTCTGAATGGAATTATGTTTATCTGTTTGTTCTAAACGCATACTCATCTATGCGTAGAAAGGGAGAATGCTTTTTTTTTATTATTAACTGAGTTTTGGCAGGAGTAAATAGGCTTTTATATATGCGAGTCTTTAAGATTCGAGAGTGGAAATTGTCAGTGCGGTGTGAATGACGTCGGGTTCGCTGGCTGGGAGAGACACTGTTTACATGTTGAGTTGTAGATGCAGGGGGAGATAGAGATCTGCACTATTCAGGAATCCATTTGTGCAGTGTATGTCGTTAGACAATAGCTGGAGAGCAGGTATACAGAGAGCCCACTTCCGCATGCTGGTCCTGGGGCTGAGTGGATGGCTGTTTAGATGGACTGATATGTGGCTTTGACATGCTGCTGCCGGCGCTCAGATGCTCGCTTTGTAAGGCTCAATGGGATTAGTTTCAGCATTTAGTACATGTTTTGGTGGTTATTGGATTAAGAACTGTAATGCTGAAGGTCATTTCCACAGGAGGAACGCCGTGTAATTGAGTGAGAGTGTTTACATATTTTAAGATATTTTTCACATTTGGTGAAGTTAAGTTGATGGTGCATTTTAGCTGCCAGTGTTAAAAAATTGCTGTCTCCTGCTGAAAGAAAGGGGTGACCTTGCCCCCAGACCTGATGGATGAGTTATTAGATAAGAGCTAGTGATAGTTGTTGAATGATGGTATGTGTTCAGATATAGGAGTCTCTAAATGGCGATGCGAATGAATGTGTATGTTGAATGGATGAAATGTAATGCATGATGGAAGGAGTGAGACATTAGAATTCGTGTCTTTCCTTGTTGTTCAATGAAATGTGATGATGACTACAGTACACAAACCAGCGTTGGCGATGTCTTCACAGGCCTTACGAATGCTGGTCAGGTATTCATTATCGGGGATAGGGACTGAGGCGTGTCGCTGATGAAATGACTAGAGAAAATGACTAGAGAAGACGAGTTTGTATGCTATTGTGAGAGGGTGCAGCTTTATGACATAGATAATAGGACGAGATATTTTTGTGTGGAAATTTATGGAATCCATAGATAGTGATATTGGAGCACTAGTGACAACAGTCAAGAGAGGAAAAATAGGTCCAAGTCGAGGGCTGACACAATGTTGGGGCAATGGTAATAATATTTAATTCAAGTTGCAGGTTGTAAATCTGGACCAGACTTCGAATATTGGTGTGAGTGTGGTATATGTTTGATGGTCTGTATAAAAGTTTGCCTCTTTAATTGTGTTTAGTATTTCAGGGTGTGTGTAAAATTAATTTTACTCTCGAAAGTGCGAGAAAGACGAGTTGATTGGTGTTTAGATGGAAGCTACATGTATAATTCGGAAAGAGGGGATGAGAATGGTAAATTAATTGATGGACGTGGTTAGTGGGGTTAGGGAGGAGGGTATTTTAGATGGATTATTATTTAGAGAAATTAAGATTTGTTCCGTTCTATGGGCGTGAATGTTTTGAATTATTTAGGTGTGCTTCACATGTCTGTAGGCTGTTCAGTGAATTTTTTGACGGTTTATAATTAGCAAGTGTGTGTGTAGAGTGTTATAAATGAGTTATTTATGAGTAGTTTGCAGGTCTGTATGCTGTGGGGGCATGTCAGAGAGTGAGTTCTGTGATACATATACTCCATCCCTAAATAAATTGCTCCCAAATAAATAAAGTACACTTCTTCCTCCTTCCATCAGCCTAGTGCATGCTGAGTCCTTTTACCAGCCGCCCCCTAGCTACGTTTATTTACTGACAGAATTCAAACTTGGTAAGGGTTCGTAGGAAGAGATGGCGGCCTAGTCTTCCAAAAGTAGTTGAAAGTAGGTAGTTGAACACCTTTGCATACGTATATGAAATTGTAAATTGAATTATTTAATATGATTAAAATTGAAATGGAATGAAGTACTTAGGTAATTGATAAGTTAGATGCGTGATGTGGGTGTTAACATATTTACAGAAGACTATGTCTGTCACGTGTATGGAGGGGGCGGTCGAGGGTGTGTGACTTAAGTGGTCCGACGTCCGCGGTGTGGTGGCGCGGCACGGCGTGCGAGGGAGAGTGAATTAACTTACCGATGGGTCTTGTGGCGACCAAAGGTGCTCTTGTACAGTCATGGTGGATTCAACCATTGAGCAAACTTCGGCGCTAAAAGTGTAGCACGGCGTTCTCGGTCACACAAAGACACATGGTGGGTGTCGAACGGTCGGCATCGAAAGGTTTGAACGTGCGCAGGAAAACAACTTTCGTGCCAAAAGTGTGGCAGGGCGTTCTTTGTCGAACCAGCGGAGCCAAACGGCCGACCGTTGTGTGATTCAACTCCCAAGCAAACAATTTTGGCGGGAAACGTGCGGAGGCGACGAATACACGTGGTGAACGGACAAGGGGCTGTCATGACGTCAACCTTGGAAAGTTCCAGCGTGTCCAGCGATAACATGTTTACGACGTGGGAGCGATCGCCGGTCCAGCGACTAGCGCGGGCCGGCCCCAATGCACCGCCTCACGTCATTGCCGTAGGTAACAGCTCTCGCGCTTGCCGACGGGCCCAGGGGGTGACGCCGATTTGAACTAATTCAGTTGTAGCGCGGACGTCGTGGCCACTGCATTGGGAATTGCTGCGATCTCAGAGATGTGTACTGATTGTGTTGGAGAACAAGTTATGACCGTACTGCTTGAAACAGAGACTTCAGTCCCTTTCCCCCTTCAAAATCAAAGGATGTGACTTAGATTACTATAAGAGCACTTTATTATTTGATGCGATTTTGATAGGTTACCAGTGAAAAAAGATAAGTGACCATTAAAGTTCGCACGTATGATCGATTATGGTGTGGGGATTTGAACTTTGATTTTTGTTAGGGATGTAATGCAAAAGGGCTTTCTCACCGAGAAGATCAGACATCTTGAATAAATAATAATAACAAATGAAAATAAATCATAAAAAATAGAAGTACAGTTTTCAAGACATTATCATGTTGGAATTTGGCACAATTTTCTAGTGGAGGTAGGCCAATAATAATAAATAATAGTAAATGATACTGAGTAATAATAAATGTTAATCAATAATAATGTATAATAATAAAGACAGCTTTCTTGTATGTATAGGTAATTTCAATGATGCGTAGTCATTTGCCAACTGCTGAGTGGAGAACTGCTAACACACAGTCTTTCTAGACTGCAACATACATTTCCTCCACTACTACTAACTGCTGACTGAGCAGAAGTCTTGGGTCACCTGCGAAATTATGTGGTGTATACTCTAGACAAATTTCATTCTGTTGTAATATCTATTAAAATACATCTTTAAAAGTATCTAAAAATTTACCTTCAAAAATACAAATTTAAAAAGTACTTCTATAAGGCTAAAATGGCAGGTAGTTAAGACCATGTCATCCCTGTTTATCTATAGTGCTCTATGGAACAGTTGGATGAATGACTGTAAACTGAATTTGCTCTGTTCATTTAATTCATTTTGCAGTTTCTCTTTTTTTTACAAAAATTTCTAATTCTTACAAAAAATTAAAAAGTACTTTGTGGATATTTTTCTTACAATCTTGAACCTCATCTAAAATATGAAACAATATACACTCCTGGTTGCAGTGTCAACAATGGAAATGAAAATGAGCATATGGCATCGTTGGCCAGGAGGCCCCATGCAGGGAAGTACGGTTTTGCATGCATTAGCTTGTTGGAATTTGAAATTGGCACCAATTTTTTCTGGAATGTTAGGTTAGTGGACGTAACTCAATCGACCTATTTTCCCGCCAAAATTCAAAATTCCCACCATTTTTTCTTGGGGTTAGTGGACGTGGCACAATTGGCCTATTTTCCCGTCAAAAGCCGCCATGTAGGATGACGTCATGTGCTGTTGCCAAGTCTACATGCCGCCATCTCGGATGACGTAATCGCCGCCATTTTGAATAAATTTGGCAACAATTCAGAGTGGCATCAAACATAGGTTGCTCTACTATCGTCCTGCACAACCGTCGTTAAAATTTCTTCTATACATTGGTCGAAACATTTATTTTTCTGATCAACCTAGTCATGAAATTCTTTATTTATGTTGGCAAAATGGGGTTCAGTGTGTAGTTGCAGTTTGTCTGTAAACTTTTTTATCTATAGTGTTAACTTTGCCTTCAGTTACAGTAATGCGTGATTTTATTGAGTCATGAACTGAGTGGCAACAGCTTCGCATGTAGCGTTTAAATGTTTGACTTCAGTCTGAATATATTTTACGTCTTCAGTAGTTTTTCCTGCTGCAAGTTCAATTCGAAAAATTTTGTGTCAAGTTCGGACACTTGGCTGCTCAGTCTCGCGTTACTGTCGTCTAATCTTACACACAAAGTGTCGTTACAAGTTTTTAGTCCTCTTAATTCAGCCTTAACCTTGTCATGTCGCGATCTGAAAACTGGAATGTGTTTGTCAATGTATTTTTTGCATTCAGTTATTATGTACTGATAACATTTTGCTCGTCGATGTCTTCCTTGTTTTTAGTCATTTGATTATGTATTGACAACATGTGTACATTGGAGTCTTCCTTATTTTTAGTCAATTGACTTTGTATTGATGTCATGTGATTTTTATTTGCAGTCATTCGCTTGATAATAGTGTCAAACATGCTGGCAGTATTCGTCAACTGAAATTGCTCTGCCCCGCCAAGTCGTTTGACATGACGTTATGGACAAGAATGGGCTCTGAGGTGGATTTACCTATTTGACTATTTACAAGATTTCCATGACTAGGCAGGATACTTGCTGATCCTTAACATTGCAGTTACTTCTGGAGTTACTATCACTGTTTTGTAGATGTACAAGTTGCATTCGGTTTGTGCCTGATGTCTGTCGTGTAACATTTTTGCTAATTGTGTACGCATTACCAACATTCTACACGTAATGTCTAGTGCAAGAAAAATCTTTAAACACGTTTGAGAATGAATTGTAAGACTAAACAAAAAGATGAACCATTGAAATTGATAGTGAAACCTGGAATGATCTTACGCAAAAATGACTGCTAAAGTTACGGAAAACTTTCATAAAGTTGGGAAGCAAACTGCAATTACTGAATGCACTTGGACTAGTGTGATAATGTAAAAATGTACTGTCTTACTGTGGACCCAAGTATCCAGTGTAATGGTTTGTCTTTTTGCTTGGTCTTGCAAATATCCAATGGCAATGGCTCCTCAGATATGATTCCATTATTCATGCAAAAAAGAAAAACAATGTAGCAAAACAATAAAAGGTCCAGACACGAGGTCACCAGTTTGATTTTTCTCGCTCTAGCTTTGCCCATTTGGTTTCTGAATATAAGACAGAAGATAAATAATAATTATTATTAATAACAGTTTGTTATGAGTTTATATAAACTTTGAGAGTTTGACAATGGCTTTTTGCATAAGGTCCATTCGTGGTAAATTGACCGTAATTTTATGGTAAATATCGGACTTCGTAGTTTGAATAATTCCAAAACTTTGGTTCGTACTGGACATTGATACAATTTGTAACACGAAACCTTTAGCCTTGCCAAGACGCCGTTTAATTGGAACAGTAGCTAGCAACATAAATGAAACACAAGATTAAATAATATCTCTGTATTCACAAAATATTATATAAAATTGAATAACACAGACACTTACATTAATTCTGTTGTTTTGTGCAACTGTGAGTACGCCTAGTGAGATTGCGTCTCAATATACAGTTTGTCCCATTTATCTTGACCACGCTAAAAAACTATTCATCCAAACGCAAATTACAAAATATTTCAAGCAAATGTTCTTTAGCCATCATGGGGACATCAATCAGCATGACTACCTTCGTTGTAGCTTTGTTTTTTACAAAGATATGAACAGCAATATGATTTTTTTAATGGCTCCCTGTCTTTTTTATTCGGTAATTCATTTCCTCTTCTAAAGACCTATTCAAATGTGTATTACGGTGTACCATTCACTGAAACACAACTTTATTAATTACATAACACAACACTGACTTTGAGTCCGGGATCGCAAACTTGTCAACTTGCTGGAGTTGTCAGAAAACAAATGAAAGCCAAGTAAAAACTTAACACAAAACTGACTTTGGCTCTCCTGTACCACTGCCCAGGAGTAAAACGATCAAAGGAACTCAAAGTGGTGACCCTTGACACCGATACACTGGTGCACTCGTTGAATGAAGGCATTATTTACTGCTTCCATTGTTGCCTGCTGAAGAGAATTACAAGCAAGCACGATACGTTCCTGCATGTCCTCTGAAGTTGTTGGAATACCGCGATAGACAACATCTTTAGTGCATCCCAAAGAAAAGAGCCCAGAGGATGAAAATCGGGAGACCTGGCAGGCCTAGTTACAGTTCCTCCTTGACCAATCCACCTGGAAGGATACCTTCGGTTCAAAACACTACTTGAACGCAAGGCATTATGTGCTGGTCACTCATCATGTTTATACCACATCAGCATTCTGGTTCTTAGTGTCACTTCAACCAGAAGATTAGGAAGAATCCGTCTGAGGAAGTTGGCATAAGCTGTGCCATTTAGACCACCGTTGATGGAATAAGGGCCAATAATTGTAGCACCAAGCATCTCACACCAGACGTTAACTCTCCATTGACGCTGATGTTCCACCTGTGTAAGCCATCATGGGTTATTGCTGGGCCAATAACGCATGTTTCTTGTATTTGCCTGTCCTTTGTTTGAGAAGGAACATTCATCAGTAAATAGAACGTTTGAGAATAAATTCGAGTTGGCGAGGTTTTTCTGCTGTGCTCTCTGACAGAACTGAACACGATTCAGGAAATCATTCCCATGTAATTCTTGATTTGAGGATGGAACCGATAACGCGTAAGAATACGATGTACACTGGTTTTAGGAATGCCAATCCCGTGTCCAAACTTTAGTGTGCACAAATGTGGATTCATAGCAAACGTAAACGGGAACAGTAACTTCGGCAGCTTCGTCTGTGCGAGTGCTACGACAATTGCGTTGTCGTGGGATGAAACTTCCCGCTCCCTCAAGAGTCGCAACACGACGAGAAAACATCCAACGGGAACCATCGAAAGATTGAACTCAGCTTGATGCAATATGTAACTCATCATGTTTAAAAATGATTGCCTTAATAAAATCCCAATGTTTTCTAATGTTTGCCTCTGTGATTTGTTGATGGTAATCCCAAATGCAGGAATATTTGGGAATTGTTTTCTTTGAAACTCAGAAGGTAAAACAGGACTGGTATATGCCATATGTATCCACAGATTTAAAATCCGTTTATTTTGTTGTAAGTGCAGCAAATAAACATCAATTTAATTTCGTTTACTCTCAGTCAAATGCAAGTGAAAACGACTCCAACAAACAATATTATGTACAGTCTCTGTTGCTCTGGTAGGCTTCATTACTATGATGTTTTGTGTTCAACTCCCAACAGCATTAACTACTTACCAGTTGTGGCATTGTAGCTGCTTGGTTTGCACATGATACTGCAAATGAGACATATGCAACAATTAAACATGAACGCCCCAAGATGCGATTTCAAGAAACATTGTTTCTTTTGTGTTTCATTTCTACAATAGCACCAGACTGGTACACAGGTGCTGTGTGAGAGACAAAGGAGAATTTCACTCATGTACGTCTATCTACTTCCTGATACCTCTCTTAAAGCCAATGTATACACATGATTTTTTTGTGCACATCCATGGCAAAGCACCTTTTTAGTTATACATGTAATTTTCATTGGCTGCCTTACATAATTAATATTACAAATAGTTACTTCAATTTTCAGTGTTCACATATTAATATTTTTATTATTAGTAGTAGCAGTAGTAAGACACAAAACATTGATAGTGTAAAGTAGTCATCTTTCTGTCAGTAAATTTGCAAGCAGGCCATCCAGAAAACAAGTGATTCAGAAACATTGAGTATAGTGTTCACATTTTAGCTTGGTTAATTTTAGATGGGGATGCAGGATGTGGCTGAAGCAAGTGCTGCTCGAGAGAAATGGTGCAGATAAAGCGTGTTTTGTAACAAATATCCGCTTCAGTGGGGACAATTAGCTTACTTTTCTGAGAAGTTATCAGTTGTGATGCACTGCAAATTGATTCATGATTCTAAGTAGTTATCCAATGGGGATTCTAAACCAGGAAACAACCAGGAAACAAAATTAAATTTAAATTTTTTTCCCAGACATAAAGAATGCAATTTTTCGACCTACTGTTTTTGAAAACCAAAAAAACTTTCCACTCCTAATGCAGTAATAACAATGTGATTAAAATTAAGACATACCAAATGGTACAAATTGATAAATTAAAAAATTATAAATAAGGAAACAAAAAATTAAGGAACCAAAAAGTTCCCAACTCTTTTTGCAAATCGAAAACATTCTGAGAACAAATATTAATTTTGTTTTTTACCTCTACACAAAAATTTTAAACCAATAAGAGTCTCCAGTTTATCTTCATCATCCCAAAAGCTCTTAACATGTGATCTGAAAGAATAATTTTACATTTATTATTGAGAACTAAATGTACTTCTGACTAGTCAGCAAAAATTCATCTTCTGAAATATTATATTTTTAAAAATTCTATTGATTTAGTAGAACCTTCTCTAGAGTAATTACTAAAACTACTAAGCTCGTACAATAGCACAAAATAAAATGAAGTAAAGATGAAAAATAAAAGTTCAGTACAGAACTTTTTGAAGACGATTTTCCAAATTTAAGACGGCCATCAGATTCTTACCATGAGAAAAAGGGCGAAGAACTACATTGTTTCTGCATAGCACGGCCTCTTCATTGTACTGATTTGAATCCCATAGTGTATATCTGAGATACCTAGGGAGACAGGTCCCATCACATCAGTATCCATCAACCACTCTCCATGATTAGTGAGCAGCTCCAGGTGTTATTGCCTCAACATGAGGATGATGACATCATTCACAGCATGTCCTGTCGTTATCAGGCGTTTATTGCTGCCAGATTTGGTCACACTCCATACTAAGGACGTTAACCAATTGTCAGAATGTGTATACAAGTCCATTACAAAATGAAGAACTTTTTGGCTACCATTATGTATGTTGCAGTCGTTAACACTCCATATTCTTTACATTGTTTCTACTTTACTATCACCTGTTTATACTATTTTGTAGCAAAATAAACACATCCTTGCAAAATTTTGTTTGTTGCTTTAATTTTGGACGCCAGTGTATGTCATCAATCATTTCTTCTTGTGAGTAGCTTTCCAAAATATTGAAATAGGTGCTACTACTAACAATATTCCATCTTCCTTTCATTCTTTGGTATAAATTAATCGAGTTAGGATCATAATCCCCCCCCCCAAAGAACCATGAACATTCCTGTTGGTGGGGAGGCCTGCGTGCCTCAGCGATACAGATAGCCGTACCGTAGGTGCAACCACAATGGAGGGGTATCTGTTGAGAGGCCAGACAAACGTGTGGTTCCTGAGGGGCAGCAGCCTTTTCAGTAGTTGCAGGGGCAACAGTCTGGAAGATTGACTGATCTGGCCTTGTAACAATAACCAAAACGGCCTTGCTGTGCTGGTACTGCGAATGGCTGAAGGCAAGGAGAAACTACAGCCATAATTTTTCCCAAGGGCATGCAGCTTCACTGTATGGTTAAATGATGATGGCGTCCTCTTGGGTGAAATATTCCGAAGGTAAAATAGTCCACAGTTCAGATCTCTGGGCGGGGACTACTCAGGAGAACGTCGTTATCAGGAGAAAGAAAACGCGTTCTACGGATCGAAGCATGGAATGTCAGATCCCTTAGTTGGGCAGGTAGGTTACAAAATTTAAAAAGGGAAATGGATAGATTAAAGTTAGATATAGTGGGAATTAGTGAAGTACTCTGGTAGGAGGAACAAGACTTTTTGTCAGGTAAATACAGGGTTATAAATACAAAATCAAATAGGGGTAATGCAGGAGTCGGTTTAATAATGAATTAAAAAATAGGAATGAGGGTAAGCTACTACAAACAGCATAGTGAACGCATTATTGTGGCCAAGTTAGACACGAATCCCACGCCTACTACAGCAGTACAAGTTTATATGCTAACAAGCTCTGAAGATGACGAAGAAATCGAAGAAATGTATGATGAAATAAAAGAAATTATTCAGATAGTGAAGGGAGGCGACAATTTAATAGTCACAGGTGACTGGAATTCGATAGTAGGAAAAGGGAGAGAAGGAAAAGTAGTAGGTGAATGTGGATTGGGGCTAAGAGATGAAAGAGGAAACCGCCTGATAGAATTTTGCACAGAGCGCAACTTAATCATAGCTAACACTTGAATCAAGAATCATAAGAGAAGGTTGTATACATGGAAGAAGCCTGGAGTTACTAAAAGGTATCAGATATATTATATAATGGTAAGACAGAGATTTAGGAACCAGGTTTTAAATTGTAAGACATTTCCAGGGGCAGACGTGGATTCTGACCACAATCTATTGGTTATGAACTGTAGATTAAAACTGAAGAAACTGCAAAAAGGTGGGAATTTAAGGAGATGGGATCTGAATAAACTGAAAGAACCAGAGGTTGTACAGAGATTGAGGGAGAGCATAAGGGATCAATTGACAGGAATGGGAAAAAGAAATACAGTAGAATATGGATGGGTAGCTTTGAGAGATGAAGTAGTGAAGGTAGCAGAGGATCTAGTGGGAAAAAAGACAAGGGCTAGTAGAAATCCTTGGGTAACAGAAGAACTATTGAATTTAATTGATGAAAGGAGAAAATATAAAAATGCAGTAAATGAAGCAGGCAAAAAGGAATACAAACGTCTCAAAAATGAAATCAACAGGAAGTGCAAAATGGCTAAGCAGGGATGGTTAGAGGACAAATGTAAGGATGTAGAGGCTCATGTCACTAGGGGAAAGATAGATACTGCCTACAGGAATATTAAAGAGACCTTTGGAGAAAAGAGAACCACTTGTATGAATATCAAGAACTCAGATGGAAACTCAGTTCTAAGCAAAGAAGGGAAATGAGAAAGGTGGATGGGGTTTATAGAGGATCTATAAAAGGACGATGTACTTGAGGACAATATTATGGAAATGGAAGAGGATGTAGATCAAGATGAAATGGGAGATATGATATTTGCGTGAAAAGTTTGACAGAGAACTGAAAGACCTGAGTCGAAACAAGGCCCCAGGAGTAGACAACATTCCATTGGAACTACTAACAGCCTTGGGAGAGCCAGTCCTGACAAAACTCTACCATCTGTATGAGACAGGCAAATTCCCTCAGACTTTAAGAAGAATATAATAATTCCAATCCCAAAGAAAGCAGGTGCTGACAGATGTGAAAATTACCGAAGTATCAGTTTAATAAGTCACAGCTGCAAAATACTAACGCGAATTCTTTACAGACGAATGGAAAAACTAGTAGAAGCCGAAGTCGGGGAAGATCAGTTTGGATTCCGTAGTAATGTTGGAAAACGTGAGGTAAGACTGACCCTATGACTTATCTTAGAAGCTAGATTAAGGAAAGGAAAACCTACGTTTCTAGCATTTGTAGGCGTAGATAAAGCTTTTGACAATGTTGACTGGAATACTCTCTTTCAAATTCTTAAGGTGGCAGGGGTAAAATACAGGGAGCGAAAGGCTATTTACAATTTGTACAAAAACCAGAATGCAGTTATAAGAGTCGAGGGATATGAAAGGGAAGCAGTGGTTGGGAAGGGAGTGAGACAGGGTTGTAGCCTATCACCGATGGTATTCAATCTGTATATTGAGCAAGCAGTAAAGGAAACAAAAGAAAAGTTTGGAGTAGGTATTAAAATCCATGGAGAAGAAATAAAAACTTTGAGGTTCGCCGATGACATTGTAATTCTGTCAGAGACAGCAAAGGACTTGGAAGAGCAGTTGAATGGAATGGACAGTGTCTTGAAAGGAGGATACAAGATGAACATCAACAAAAGCAAAACGAGGATAATGGAATGTAGTCGAATTAAGTTCAGTGATGCTGAGGGAATTAGATTAGGAAATGAGACACTTAAAGTAGTAAAGGAGTTTTGCTATTTGGGGAGCAAAATAACTGATGATGGTCGAAGTAGAGAGGATATAAAATGTAGACTGGCAATGGCAAGGAAAGCGTTTCTGAAGAAGAGAAATTTGTTAACATCGAGCATTGATTTAAGTGTGAGGATGTCATTTCTGAAAGTATTTGTATGGAGCGAGGCCATGTATGGAAGTGAAACATGGGCGATAAATAGTTTGGACAAGAAGAGAATAGAAGCTTTCGAAATGTGGTGCTACAGAAGAATGCTGAAGATCAGATGGGTAGATCATATAACTAATGAGGAAGTATTGAATAGGATTGGGGAAAAGAGAAGTTTGTGGCACAACTTGACCACAAGAAGGGATCGGTTGATAGGACATGTTCTGAGGCATCAAGGGATCACCAATTTAGTATTGGAGGGCAGCGTGGAGGGTAAAAATCGTAGAGGGAGACCAAGAAATGAATACACTAACCAGATTCAGAAGGATGTAGGTTGCAGTAGGTACTGGGAGATGAAGAAGCTTGCACAGGATAGAGTAGCATGGAGAGCTGCATCAAACCAGTCTCAGGACTGAAGATCACAAGAACAACAACAGGCACAAACTTCTCTAGAGCATGTTTTACTATCTATTTTAACTTTGTCTATAATTCCTCTTTGTCCATCATACTGGAACCGAATGATAGCAAATCATTGTGTGAGTGAGATGATAACATCTACTTATCTGCTCCTTCTAGCAGAAACACTCTTCTAGCCTTCTTGACTGATTTATTAACTTTTGTGAGCATAGTTGGCTATGATGACATCATGACCAATAATGTCTTTCCCTACAATGACGGGAGCAATACGATCTGGCCTGTTTGTGGCTACAAGATCTAAGTTCTTTTCATTGCATGTTGGATAGTAATAAAGAACAATTTCATGAACGTGATGTAACGAAATTGTGCCACACTATAAAGAAAAAAATTAACTGAAAGTAACAGAAGAATACAAGCAATCCAGTAGAAAATAAATGGTATATCAGACTTACATATAAAACCCATATTGTGAGATCCCAAGATGTATGTTAATGTCTCATTTTAAGAAAAACACATCGGTCAGACTTGTGCTAAAACACAAGGAGAATGTGCATGAGTGCATGTTTTAATTCAGGAGCAGGCCTTTATAAAATAAATTGCCAAAATTTTCAGAGAACATATACTGGCCAAACCAAAATACTGTCTAAAAATACGTTATGAAGAACATTCCAATTTAAATTCCTACCATACAGCATTAGGTAACATTTGAAGACACCTAACCATACTTTAGATGACACTTACACATTAGCTTTAGACCACAGCCTTCACCAGAAAAAGAAAAGAAATACACACCATTCATTCACACAAGCAAGCACAACTCGCACACATGTGACTATCAACTCCGGCAGCTCAGACCAGAATGTAGCTGACAGTGTACCAGTGGGGAGAAAGAGGAACACTGTCTAGCAGAGGATGAATGGAGTAGACCACCAACAGGCATAGTTTCAGGAGGCTGTGGAGCAGGAAAGTAGGGAAAGTGGAGCACACAAGGAGCACAGAAAGATGGGCACATGTGTTGGTAGAGGGCAACACACAAGTAGGGTGGGAGACGAGAAAATGTAGGAGGTGATGGACAATGGGGGTAGAAACTGTTGTGTGGAGTGTGTGGAAACAGTATGTTACCGTAAGTAGAGGCCAAGATAACGTCAGGAGCAGAGAACGTGTTGTGGGGATAACTCATATCTGGACAGTTTAGAAAACCTGGTGGTAAAGGGAAGGGTGCAGGTGGCTTAGGCAGTGAAGCAGCCATTGAAATCAAGCATATTATCCTCAGCTGCATGTTGTACCACAAGGTGATCCACTTTGCTCTTGGCCACAGTTCTGCAGTGGCCATTCATCCTGATGGACAGGTGACTGGTAGTCACACCAGTATAAATAGCTGTGCAATGATTGCAGCAGTCCTAGTCCATCACTATGCCACTCCCAATCCCATCCCCTTGCCACAAGGATCATGTCCCTGTGGAAACCCAGGTGCAAGAACTGCCCAATCCATCCACCAAGCACTTCCTATTCCAGTCCTGTCACAGGCTCATCCTACCCCAGCAGAGGCCATTCCACCTGTGAAGCAGCCATGTCATATACTAGCTCTGTTGCACTTATTCCACAGCTATTTTTATAGTATGACTACCAACTAACTGTCCACCAGGATGAGCAAACACTGCCAAACTGTGGTCAAGAGCAAACTAGACCATCTTGAGGCCACTTTCCTGAAGTGGAAAAAAAGGAGTTGTCCTTACAACACATTCTCCGCCTCCAAAATTATCTCATCCTCAACCTACAGTAACATACTGTTCCAACACCCTCCAACTAACAGTTTCCATCCCTCTGTCTATCACCTCCCCTCTATTCTCGTCTTCCATCCTCCTTGTGTGCCACCCTCTGATAACACAACTGCCCACCTTCATCGCTCATCTCCTTTTTTTGTTTCGTTTTTCCCACCTCGCTGCCTTATAACATTCCAACACTGTGCTTGTTGGTAGTCTAGGTCACAAAGAACACTTTGACAGACAATGCTCCTCCCCCCCTCCCTTCCACCTGTACACTGCTGTCCCTTCCCCTTCCCTGCCACCTCCAGATTGCTGCCTTCATTCCACATGAAAGTTATATTCTGGTCCGAGCTGCTGAAGTCGGCAGTCATGTCTGTGTGAGGTGTGCTTGCTTGTTCAAACGAATGGTGTGTGTTTCCCTCTCTTTTTCTGATGAATCCTGTGGCCAAAAACTAATGAGTATGTGCCTTTTAAATGTGCCTATTTTCAACATACCATGTCATCTTTATGGTGATAGCAATCTATCGTTTACTTACATTGCTGACACTGCCCACCTGCTTAGCTGGGTGGTAACATCCTTGCCTCCCATGCAGTGGGCCAAGGTTCGATTCCCCGCTGTGTTGAAGATTTTTCTCCTCTTATGGACTGGGTGTTGTGTTGTCCTCATCATCATTCCATCCTCATCACTGTCGCGCAAGACACCCAATCTGGCGTCGACTGAGACAAGACTTGCACTTGGCGGCCATATTTCCCTGCATGGGGCCTCCTGGCCAACGATGCCATACTTTCATTTCCATTGTTGACACTGCAACCAGGAGTCTCCATGGTTTCATATTTTAGAAGATGTTCAAGATTGTAAGAGCCTTCTCCAAGTTGTAGGTAGCTCCCACAATGAAACAGAAAGTGCTTCATTATCGACTTTATAATGATAAACAAAGTGACACCACAATGCAGCAGCAATTATATAATTGCTATTACACTGCTGTAGGACCATATCTGTATAATTATTACTAGTTTCACATGCGGTCGAAATTCGACCAATTGTATTCATAAAGTACAAATGTCAAATTATGTCAAATGTCAAATGTCAAATGTCAAATGTCAAATGTCTCCATTTTCGTGTGGGAGATGCATGGTAAAAAGTACAAAGTAACTATGAAATGGGTGGGCTGTGGGTAGAATATATTTTTATACAACTATTTTACAAGCTGTAAGGTCCTACATATTGTATCACTTGTCAATGATAGCATTTTTAAAGAACATTATTGGTCTGTTGTTAACTTATGTAATCAGCATAGCAATGGGTTGGGTTGTTTGGGGGAAGAGACCAAATAGTGAGGTCATTGGTCTCATCGGTCTAGGGAAGGATGGGGAAGGAAGTCAGCTGTGCTCTTTCAAAGGAACCATCCCAGCATTTGCCTAGCGCAATTTAGGGAAATCACAGAAAACCTAAATGAGGATGGGCAGCTACGGGATTGAACCATCGTCCTCCCGAATGTGTGCTAACCACTGTGTCATCTTGCTTGGTAATAAGCATTACAGTCTCATGAAATATTGATTACAGTAATGATGCTTTAAAAATTATTTCATTTCATTATCGAAACACAATCGAAGCCTCTTCTTTTTTACCCCACAGAAAATATAATTTTACCCTCACGGGGTTGGGGACTACTGGGCTGGAAGAGGAGGCCATAGCACATACCTTTGAAATTAATGACACTGAAGACTGCACAGTAACACATGATGCCATACTTCCTTAAGTGGCCCCTAGACTGTCAATAGCATTGACAGTGTTTCTTGGATGTGCAACAATATTGAGATTTAGAGGGTGCACAATAATATGAGAACATCAAAAACTTTGAAAATATAGGGTAGGTCAAAAGGACTACAACTTTCGAAGAGTACAGAACTTTATTGAGATAACTTACAGAATCGATAGATTTGTCATTTTCACGTAAATGGGCCAAGTTTCATTTTGGTTCGACGTGACTACCAGTTGTGATGTGACGAATATCCCACCAGTTATCAATTTCTACCTACATTCCTTATAGCAAATCGTGTATAACTTATGCAAGAGCAGCATACATTCGATTTTTGAGATTTGTCAGGTTGACTAAATTGTTTGGTAAGGGATGAACATAAACATGGTCTGCAATGGAACTCCAGAGAAAGAAATCTAGTGGTGTCAAGTCTGGGGAGCGAGATAGCAATGCGACTGGCTCCTTGCTGTTAATCTGCCGATCTGAAAAACTATTGTCGAAGAAACCTCGACCTTCTTTGAAGAAATGAGATAGTGCACTGTCTTGCTGGTAGTAAACCAACCCATTTAGGTCTTCTTTATCGATCAGTGGAATTAAAAAGTTTCAAGCATATCCATATACACAATAACAGCGACGCTTCTCTCTATGAAGGAGAAACGCTCAACATACTTTCGGATCGTTAATGGTTGCAAAACACATTTACTCCGCGGTTGCCATGGACATGTTGCAGGACTGCATGCGGATTTGACTCGTTGCTGAAGACTATTGTGTTCAAGAATGTCTCGTCGTTCTCTATCTGATGCAACATTTCCACACTGAAATCCCCACAAGCAGCCATATCTGGATCACTGAAGTGCTGTGCCATTGTGGATCGGTTTAGTTTCAATTGTAAATATCTATGCAGTTCACTCCACAACAGTCTATTGTATCGTGAGACGCAGATCACACTGATTTTCCTGGACTGCGGGCAAAAATCTCTCACTAACCTGTTCGACATAAACATTAACATTTGGGCGATCTGGTGACTTATGATATCACAGTGAACAACCCGTATCAACAAAGTCCTTGTGGATAAAGTAAAATGTACTCCTCCTTGTGTGTCCTGTAGGGTATTTGGTGCGAATTTTACGCCGAACAGTTGTTGCAAAGCTCGTTTCATGAAACTGTTCCTCTCTGTATGTATGTTAATGTTTGCTGATGACGAGCTACATTTGATTATCTGCAAACCAATTTCGATTAGCACAGTTATAATACATGTAAATGTTGGTCCCTCGATGTAGGACGAGTTAGAACAACCCAGTCTCGAAGACATATGAGCAACTTTGTTGCCATTCTATATACTGCGCTGGATCGATTCAAGATGCCAATCTCCCTGCAATAGTGAACGAGTTCCGCACCTGGAGGAGCCAGTTGGAGGCAGTGGGAGGGGGAGTAGAGAGACGATGTAAAGACGCACCCAGCAAGCATCACTCAGTCACCAAGAATACCTAAAAATGGCAGAAAGTCGGTTTGCGAAATATTGCATCTTTTAAACGACGTCAAACACCTGAGTATCTTAGAATTTCCTATGCTTTGAAAACCTAAAATCATACACAATTAATATCAATTGATGCTATGAAACTCTTTTACACTGTAAATCAATAAGTTAGCTTATAGGATTAGAAGGCCCTCATTCATTGTTAGGTTTGTTGTCTCTATCAACTGATGTACCATAGATGCTGCGTTTGTTTGAAAATAATGTTTTTGTTGTTGGTTTTCTGTTCCTTCCGTTTTAGATGCAATGCAACATACTTCTGCAGACAAAGGATTTGCTTTTAACCTAATTGTGATGGTTATAATGTTGGCAGGTTATCCTGTGCTCTTACTTTATACCTTTTAGTGGTGCTATATAATGTGCTCTTGTCCTCTATTTTTATTTTTTGAAGGGGCATTTTAGATCAAAGTTTTATTATTCATCTACATCACTGACTGACTTATAGTGTACTTTCTACTTTTTGCAGTGTAATGTAAGTCATTCATGCATTTTACACTTTTTAATAGTATCTTTATTTTCAGTATTTTTTGATCCTTAATGTATTTATTGTGCATGCTGCACTCACATTGTTAATAACGTGTTTTGTGAATTCCTTTTCAATAATATACCGAGCAAAGTGTCTACTCGAGTCTTAATTTACTGGACTACAGAGGACTGGGGTTTATTCTACACCCACTCATCCTTACTTGAGTTTTCAATGGTTTCCCCCTTGTCAGTAAGCGGTATGCTAGAATCGTTGCTTTGATTAGGCCTTATTGTCACCTTATACCATCCTATTTTGTTAATACTTTTGTGTATATATTATTTCTATTGCTTCTGAAATGTCAGGTACTACTGTAATAAATGATCTATGCATGAATAATAAATAAGTCTAAATAAATAAGTAGTAAGTGGGTATGCCAAATGCACTTGGCATGTTTTTAATACATTGGAATAGAATGAATAATATCTTTGATTTCAAAAATTTCTATTGACCAGTTAGCTGTATAATCTTTTACCAAATTTCGTTTATGTTCGATGACTAACTTTATCATCAAACTTAGAGTTAGGTTTGTTATTAAATACAAAGACAGTATATAAAGGATTTATTTCTGAAATTGCTTTCAATTTAAGAGAATCCATTTTTGACAGATGAGCTTGCTATAAATCATCTATAGCTAGAGAGATTACATTTCTTCTTTTAAAATTTTTTCTTATCAGTTTATGTAGTTTATTAATAATTTATTCACGAATATTAGGACTGAGAGATTTGCTCGGCACTTCACCTACACAATTTCTTAATGAATTTAGTCTTTCTAGTTTTACATATTGCACAAATTCCTTCATTCTTTGTCTTCCATTTCTTGTTGTTCTATTTGGATGTGTCATTAAATTTTTTATATTTTAGATACCAAATATAATCCATTTATATAGCTTAAAAAAGTCGCATTAAATTTTGCATTATTTCACTAAATAAAATTATATTTATGTGTATAGGTAGTGCTTTAACTATATCCTTTTGCAGTCCTACAATTAGAAAACTTGATGTATTTTCTATTATTGACTGATTAATATTATTTATCTCACACTGCTTAGCACCTCTTAATGCAATATAAAAGTCATTAAATGGTAGTTTTCTGTTTGCATCTTTTTCAAAAATATAATTTTTTTCAGTGTGAAAACATACTGAAAGCCACATTTTTGTAGTTCATTTCGAAAGTTAAATGTAAATTCACGTGCTTGATTACCATATAACTTTCTTTCCAGTGCACTCCATTTATCTAAAATATAATTAAGAGTTGTGTTGCTGCTATGTATCTTTTTATGGCAATACTCAATAGCACTATCATAAATTGTATTTCTTTTGTTGAACTGTGTAGAATATTTTCGTATTCAGCTTTTGTAGAAAGACTTTTTAGT
Source organism: Schistocerca gregaria (assembly GCF_023897955.1). Lineage (NCBI taxonomy): Eukaryota > Metazoa > Arthropoda > Insecta > Orthoptera > Acrididae > Schistocerca > Schistocerca gregaria. The sequence continues at coordinate 69,877,659 of NC_064924.1, read as the reverse complement.
CGCTAACTAAGTAGCTGACTAGAGTCAGCAATACCTGATACAAAGTCTGCTTTAGATAATGATTGGTAACTGCACATAACTATTTACAGGCTCTGTTATATCTACGAGTTTCCACTTTAAATATCAATATAATTTTTAGATGCTTCAAAAATGTTACTTAATGTTTTGGAAATTGCTTAATTACACTCTCTATTTTTTCACCTACTACAAATTTTAATTCTGCACACATATTATAAAAATTAATTAGATTATTGTTGAAGTTTTTAGTTAAATTTTTTCCGTTTTTTCTCTTTTTTAATGCTTGATTGAAAACCTTTGGATTCTTATTCCAGTTGTTTTCTGATTTTTTTCTGAGTTTAGTACCTCACTGATACGGCAGCTGTCTTTAGACTGTACCTTAGTTCCAAAAATGTCCATTTATTAGATTCAGCACATGGTAAGACAGAGATTTAGGAACCGGGCTGTAAAGGTGGGACGTTCTGGAGATGGGACCTGGATAAACTGACTAAATCAGAGGTTGTAGAGAGTTTCAGAGAGAGCATTAGTGAACAATTGACAAGAACAGGGGAAGAGATACATTAGAACAAGAATGGGTAGTTTTGAGAGATGAAATAGTGAAGCCAGTGGAGTATCAAGTAGGTAAAAAGACGAGGGTTAGTAGAAATACATGGGTAACAGAAGAGATATTGAATTTAATTGATGAAAGGAGAAAGTATAAAAATGCAGTAAATCAAGCAGGTGAAAAGGAACACAAAAATGAGATCGTCAGGATGTGGAAAATGGCTAAGCAGGGGTGGCTAGAGGTCAAATATAAGGATGTAGAGGCATATTCAGTAGGGGTAAGACAGATACTACATACGGGAAAATGAAAGAGACCTTTGGAGAAAAGAGAACCACTTGTAAGAATATCAATACCTTAAATGGAAACCCAGTTCTAAGCAAAGAAGGGAAGGCAGAAAGGTGGAAGGAGTATATAGAGGGTCTATACAAGAGTGATGTACTTGAGGACAGTATAATGGAAATGGAAGAGGATGAAGATGAAGATGAAATGGGAGATAGGATACTGTGTGAAGAATTGGAAGAGCACTGAAAGACCTAAATCAAAACAAGGCCCTGTGAGTAGACAACATTCCATTAGAACGACTGACAGCCTTGAGAGAGCCAGTCCTGATAAAAGTCTACCATCTGGTGTGCAAGATGCATGAGACAGGAGAAATACCCTCAGACTTCAAGAAGAATATAATAATTCCAATCCCAAAGAAAGCAGATGCTGACACACTGAATGGGTACAGTACCGCCCAACATTGAAACTAGGTACAACATTCTTCGTTATTCTTGTCATAACAACATATTTTTTGTAATAATAACTCAATTTCACTTAATATACCGAAGCTGGATACCAGTGTAGGAAAGAAGGATAATTTATTTATTTAATTGATCACATGTGCACTCCCACAAAATAAATCCCTACATCCAATTTGGTGAGATCTGTGAAATGAAGGAATGCTAACCGCAGATAGTTAATGTTCAATATATGATCATCTTTGAGGCGGGCCTTTTGTCACCTTTGGTGGAACCAAAGAGATGAAGTTTACCTGAGCTTTGAACGCCTGAAATGTGGCTGACCAATGGGTAGCATGGTCTTCCCCCACCTCGACAGAGGTGCGAGATGACCTGAAGAACGGCCATGTTTCAGCATTTTGGCGGTGGATCTTGTGTTGGTAAGACCTATCTTAGGTGTGCTCCACAAAGACAAAAGAGCGGATAGAATGGTATGCATGTGAAATACTTAAGAGTAGTTAGGAATAATAATTTCTCTATTTCAGGAACTTTTGTGGGGAGAATTAAATTAAATTAATATTAAGGGGATTGTAGTAATCTTCGGAAGTGAGCAATGGTCACAATGAAACCACGTGTGGCAATAAGTTGAAACTCTTCTGAGTGCTTAAGTTAAGCTGAATTACTGGCATGTGTACTATAAGTTGGAAATATTTAAGAAATGGCGTGTGCAGGAGTTGAAATTAGAGACGAGTACTTCCACGTGGTGAGTACTGTGTGACTCTCAATCTGTGTATGAGACAAAGGGTGAACAGAAGTTCTCGTCCATGGTATCAGTTGAGGACTCGCGTGTGTGATGAATATGTTCTTAATATTACTTTGCATGTTATGTTTCCGTGTGACTCTTGATTCAAACTATAATACTCTGAGAGAGAAGTAAGGTGAGACAGGCGTCTATCCAGCAACGCCACTTGGCTTGCATTGCACAGGAAGACGTGCATATATCCTCCAGAGTTCGTAGTGGGGAAGCTGAAAGTGATGGGATTGTAACGTTGTGACTATTCTTGGTGTTGTATTGTATGTTGCCAGTGTGATGTATTTCATGTAATTTAAGTATGTGTGGTTTGCATTGGAGAGTAGCAAGATAGGTTCAGAGGTAGTGGGTTATGCATGTTCCTTTTGTACCACTCGGCCTGGAGGAAATTTTCGTGATGATGTGTGTGAGAGTCTGAGTGTGAGATACAGCAAAATATCCACCATCCTATCTAGAAAGTGCACTGTAGCGTTAAATAATTACGAGACCATAAGATAGAGAATCACCAATGTAAAGCCATACCCACTGGGCGGATTTTCTCATGTGTAATTGTTGTAGAAAATGTAATGGTGTGTTTAGGTTATAGATTTTATCAGAATAAAAAAGATAGTGAAAAGAAAAAGATAGGTGGCCTTTTCCTTTGAACAGTATGTTGTCATGATATCCAGAATTTATAGTGTGTGCGCCATTCATATTCAGTGCGATGGCCATGTGTTGATCAAAGCTGTTGGGTAAGAAAGATAATGTGATATTGCCAGTGCGAAGTGAACAGTCAGAGTTGTGTAAATTACTAATAGTCAGATGTACGTTCTCTGTTTCCGTTGCGTAATATGGAAACAGGAGAATAATTTTTAACTTAATTGTGAGTACTAGAGCTTATGTTACTTGATAAATAAGAATGAATACACTCGCTTGGCAGACCACTCATCTTGCAGGCGTGACTGCTTGATGCCACATTATGAGCAAGGTATGTGGGTCCCTCTCGTAATTTCTACCCTGGCAGGATTGTGCTATTAGGGTTTGCACCTTTTTTTTCATGGGATTTGTGAAGATTTTTAAGTATATTGTGATAGCGCTAAGAAGTAAAATTTTTAGTTTGCAATTTCTTTCTGGATTGGTGAGGATCTTTTATTTTTTTATGTAATTGATCGCTACGTCGTCCAAGGCTGGAAGATTGTTGTATACATTTTTTTTGCATAATGTCCGTAGTAACTAGGTCGCAGTCGAAAAGTGTAGTCACCATGGTGAATAGTGATTCTGGGGTGAACGTAGTATTGCAGCAGGAAGTAAGTGTCGACCTTGGGTTAATGAGCAAGAACGGCAAACACTCAGAAGGGGCTGAATTGGTCAGTGGACCGCAGCTGGGTGATTCTTTAGGCGGCGGGCTTTGTCCACAGTCGGGGACTTTTCCCGCCGACGCGAGCGAACCGGGACTAGGTCAGGTATGCAGTGAAAGTGTAGCTACCCTTAGCGAAGCTACAGTTTCTCAGGCGAACGAGGTGAGCGCACCGAAAGTAGCAAATGACAATGTGCTACTGCAGATTTTACAGAGGATGGATAGAGACAATAAGGAAAGATTGGAAGCGGTGGATAAAGATAATAAGGAGAGAGATAGGGAGACTAAGGAAAGATTGGAAGCGAATAAGGAAAGATTGGAAGCGAATAAGAAAAGATTGGAAGCGATGGATAAAGATAGTAAGGAAAGATTGGAGGCAATGGATAAGGGAAATAAACAGGCAATGAGGAAGCTACACTGTTATTGATGAGCGATTGTCCGCAGTTAATAATTGGTTAGATGAGGGGGAGAAGAATCTGGATGCGTTGAAGCAAGAATGTGACACTGTGAAAGAAAAAGCGAACAATTTGGAGGTACGAATAATTGCAATAGTGAGTAATATTACAGAACGTAGGGACATGTTGCCGGATGAGCGAATCAAAGAGGTAGTGGAGGACTTACTTGCAGATAAACAAGGGGTATTAGACAGTATGGAAGCTCAAGTCACCCAGCAGGAAGTGGCGCTAAATAAACACAGGGATGAAGTTGCGGAGGTAGTGGTCAGAACGAATACGATTAGCGCAGATGTAGAAAAGATCAGTATAAGAAACGAAACAGGCTCTGACAGTACGCAACGAGATGTTTATGCCGACCAGGAGGAGATACAATCACTATTACAGTTAAAAGAGGCACAATTAGAAATAATAGGAAACATAAGGAAGAACTAGCACAGTTGCAATTAGTGTGCAGTAGCGAAGGTGAAACACCACCAGGTAGATTGCAGAGGGAGAGTGAGATAACTTAAAAAAAAGAAAATAATCAGAAAGAGGAAGACGAACTCAGAGAGTTAGAAGAACGGTCGTGTCGGATAAAACAGGTGGCAAACCCAACTGGCTATATCCAAGGTCGGAAAACATAAATGCGGAAGAAGAATGTAGGAGGCACTTCGTGTTGGTACAAACGTACACTTGTTTTCCGGATCCAGATAACCACCAACATCCATGCCTTTGGCTGTCTCAATTTCAAGATTCATTACCTTCATCGTGGGGACCGCTTCTCATAATGAAGTTTGTGTGTAACCATTTGAGGGATTCTGGTCGAAAAGTAAGCAGGACAAGGTTAAGTAAAGCATATTGATGATGCCAAATTGTAACAAAGGTGGTGTAAGAGATCCAGTGGCGTGGCATCAGGAAATGCTGAGACGAAAAAGGTATTTGGATGTGCCATACGAAACTGAGGAGCTCATTAGGATCTGTATAACGAAATTGCCAGTGAAATTGCGCAGAGATATAGTGATAGCAGGCAGAGGCGTTGATTTTTTGAACCAATATACAGCAGTTGTTAACATGAGAAATGGTTCGATGGAGTTGAAACGAGATTCGGAGGAAATTACATTAAGATTCGACGATTGCTTGTGTGCCAAGGATAACGCACACTTAGCAGTCGGCCGCGGTGGTCTAGCGGTTCCAGGCGCTCAGTCCGGAACCGCCGCGACTGCTGCGGTCGCAGGTTCGAATCCTGCCTCGGGCATGGATGTGTATGATGTCCTTAGGTTAGTTACGTTTAAGTAGTTCTAAGTTCTAGGGGACTGATGACCATAGATGTTAAGTCCCATAGTGCTCAGAGCCATTTGAACACATAGCATTATGTCTGGCGGTAAAGTCCGGTAGACAGGCACAGAATATGGGGCTCGATCAAGAGAAGAAGGAAATTCATAAATGTTTGGAGGAGGAGATCAAGGAGAAAATGCATTTACGAGGGACCACGATCTACGGGGAATTGCAGAAAATTTTACACGAGAATAGGAAGGTATTTAAACATGCTGTGGGTACAATAAGAAATTTAGTGTATAGATTCAAGGTCAAGCCTCATAAACAGTTTAGGGCCCAAGTGTACCCGATACCTGTTGTGTACAAAGAAAGAGTAGAAGCTGAGATCGAAAGCATGCTAGAACAAGAGATTATCGAACTAGCAGCCAGTCTGTACAACAGCCACTTAGTCTGTGTTGAAAAAAAGCATGGGTCAATTAGACTAGTTTTGGATGCAAGAAAGATTAATAAGATAATAGAGCCAGAGACAGATCGGCCACTCACACTTGACGAATTGCTGCAAAGGTTTCACGGGATCAGAGTTCTCAGCTCAGTTGATTTGAGAATGAGTTTCTGGCAAATGGAGTTAGATAGGGGGTGCAGAAAATACACTGCTTTGTTGTACTACGGGAAATCATATCAATTCCGGAAACTACCATTTGGGTTAAATGTATCATCCGCGGCGTTTATCAGAGCGCTAAATACTGACATTCCTAATGAAATAAAAGATAACGTAACACAGTATGTGGATGATGTCCTGATAGCAGAAAGAAACTGGGAAGACCACAGTAGAACATTAAGCACATTGCTTGGTGCATTGGAGAGACATGGGGTAACCGTGAATGTAGGAAAGTCAGAATTTGGACGAAAAGAAATCGAGTTTCTAGGTAACATTGTGACACCAGAGGGAATAAGACCAAATCCAGACAAACTCGAAGCAGTCAGAGATTTTCCGGTGCCAAGAACAAAACGTCAGCTACAGGGTTATTTAGGATAAATCAATTTTTTACAGGAGGTTTATTAAGATTGGGGATGCAGCGACATCCAGACTATGTCAGCTGACTGGAAAGAAAACGGTATGGAATTGGGACCCTGTCGCGCAGGAAGAGTATGAGGAGTTAAAGAAAGCACTGCTATCGGCACCTCTTCTCTGGCATCCAGAGCTAGGGGAAGAGTTTTGTATGTCCACAGACAGTTCCCGTAGTGGACTTGGGGTAACATTGTTCCAAGAGCAAGAGCAAGGAGGAGAAGTAATGCAATGACCTATTGCATTTGCGAGCCGAGTGTTTAGCAAAGCTGAGAGAAATTACACAGTAACTGAGCTTGAAGCTTTGGCAATAGTATGGGGTTTTAGTAAGTTTAGATACTACACTCCTGGAAATTGAAATAAGAACACCGTGAATTCATTGTCCCAGGAAGGGGAAACTTTATTGACACATTCCTGGGGTCAGATACATCACATGATCACACTGACAGAACCACAGGCACATAGACACAGGCAACAGAGCATTCACAATGTCGGCACTAGTACAGTGTATATCTACCTTTCGCAGCAATGCAGGCTGCTATTCTCCCATGGAGACGATCGTAGAGATACTGGATGTAGTCCTGTGGAACGGCTTGCCATGCCATTTCCACCTGGCGCCTCAGTTGGACCAGCGTTCGTGCTGGACGTGCAGACCGCGTGAGACGACGCTTCATCCAGTCCCAAACATGCTCAATGGGGGACAGATCCGGAGATCTTGCTGGCCAGGGTAGTTGACTTACACCTTCTAGAGCACGTTGGGTGGCACGGGATACATGCGGATGTGCATTGTCCTGTTGGAACAGCAAGTTCCCTTGCCAGTCTAGGAATGGCAGAACGATGGGTTCGATGACGGTTTGGATGTACCATGCACTATTCAGTGTCACCTCGACGATCACCAGAGGTGTACGGCCAGTGTAGGAGATCGCTCCCCACACCATGATGCCGGGTGTTGGCCCTGTGTGCCTCGGTCGTATGCAGTCCTGATTGTGGCGCTCACCTGCACGGCGCCAAACACGCATACGACCATCATTGGCACCAAGGCAGAAGCGACTCTCATCGCTGAAGACGACACGTCTCCATTCGTCCCTCCATTCACGCCTGTCGCGACACCACTGGAGGCGGGCTGCACGATGATGGGGCGTGAGCGAAAGGCGGCCTAACGGTGTGCGGGACCGTAGCCCAGCTTCATGCAGACGGTTGCGAATGGTCCTCGCCGATACCCCAGGAGCAACAGTGTCCCTAATTTGCTGGGAAGTGGCGGTGCGGTTCCCTACGGCACTGCGTAGGATCCTACGGTCTTGGCGTGCATCCGTGCGTCGCTGCGGTCCAGTCGAAGGTCGACGGGCACGTGCACCCTCCGCCGACCACTGGCGACAACATCGATGTACTGTGGAGTCCTCACGCCCCACGTGTTGAGCAATTTGGCGGTACGTCCACCCGGCCTCCCGCATGCCCACTATACGCCCTCGCTCAAAGTCCGTCAACTGCACATACGGTTCACGTCCACGCTGTCGCGGCATGCTACCAGTGTTAAAGACTGCGATGGAGCTCCGTATGCCACGGCAAACTGGGTGATACTGACGGCGGCGGTGCACAAATGCTGCACAGCTAGCGCCATTCGACGGCCAACACCGCGGTTCCTGGTGTGTCCGCTGTGCCGTGCGTGTGATCATTGCTTGTACAGCCCTCTCACAGTGTCCGGAGCAAGTATGGTGGGTCTGACACACCGGTGTCAATGTGTTCTTTTTTCCATTTCCAGGAGTGTATTTGTATGGGAGGCATACTAAAATCTATACTGACCACAAGGCATTACAGTTTTTGATGTCGGCCAAACTTAACCATAGACGACTCGCTAGGTGGGCACTCTATTTACAGGAGTTTCAGTTTACAGTCATGTATATTCCTGGGCCACAGAATATAGTGGCAGATGCGTTGTCAAGGAATCCAGTAGGTCATGGTCAATGCTTTGATGAGGAGGTTAACGAGAACAGATATGACATATTGCATATGCAGGGTGTGCCGTTCGAGAAATACTTAGGGGCGGTACTCACAAATATCGCGAAAGAGCAGGACAAAGACGCGTCATGGGGAATGGTGAAGGACAGAGTTAGAGCGAACTTAGATGCCAATATAGCGCGCTTCTATGCAATTCAGAACGGGGGCCTTTTCTACCGTAGAAATCCGAACATACAGGACTGGGTGTTGTGTATACCAAATGAAATAGTCAACAAGCTGATCTGGTACACACAGCTAAGTTATGGGCATTACGGGACAAGGAAATGCTGTAAGAAGTTAAGGGAATCAGTTTATTTCATTAGTATGGAGAGGAGGATCAAGAATGTGCTTGGAAGTTGCAAATTATGCCAGAAGGCAAAATCGTTAACTATATCATGCAAATCACCGCTTTTTCCGATAGTGCCAGGTAGATTGAGGGAATTCGGAACAATAGATTTGTTTGGCCTGCTACCTAAGTCAGTGCAGGGATATAGATATGTTTTAGTAGCGGTGGAATTGGTGTCAAAGTATGTGACTTTTACCGCATTGAAACATGCGACGGGAAGGACAGTAGCAGCAGCGATCGTTAAAAACTTTTTGCGAGAAGTAGGAACTGTAGAAAAGTTCATAGCTGACAATGGACCACAACATAGATCAAGACAATGGCTAACCACACTGAAGAGAAGAAGGATAAAACCGATGTTCATACCCCGATACCATGCTGCAAGTAACCCCAGTGAAAGAGTGGTAAAATAACTGGGAAAGATGCGTAAGATCTATTGCCATAGGAAACATAGAAGTTGGAGTATTTTTCTCAAAGATTTTCAGGACATCCTCAATGAGCTACCACATGGAGCAACTGGTTTATCACCAATTACGGTACTAAAGAATGAACCACCACCAGATCGAGTCAGGGAGCTGGTAGATTTTCCAGAATCAGGAAAGCAGAGGCACACAGAAATTGCCAAGATTACGATAGAGCGTATTAAGAAGGCAGCTAAGGATAGGAAGGAGAAGCAGAAAGGAAAGTTCCATAAGATCGAATTAGCAGTAGGAGACAAGGTTCTAATTAAAACTCATCGACCATACATTCCTTCATTTCACAGGTCTCACCAAATTGGATGTAGGGATTTATTTTGTGGGAGTGCACACGTGATCAATTAAATAGATAAATTATCCTTCTTTCCTACACTGGTATCCAGCTTCGGTGTATTAAGTGAAATTTAGTTATTATTACAAAAAATATGTTGTTATGACAAGAATAATGAAGAATGTTGTACCGAGTTTCAATGTCGGGCGGTACTGAATCCTTTCACCACCGCCTACCCAATGCAGAAAAAAATGGCACGGTACTATCCTTGCAATGCGAGGGTAGTTCCGAACATTTTTTTAAGGAAACTGTTTTCTAACAAATGTATCAAGTCATCATCATAACCAGGAGGAAACCTTAGCCCCTGGTGATCTGAAATAGACGACCAAATGCTGTTACTTTACCAAACTATTGACACAGTTTTTGTATTATTGTACTCTCCACAATCCGGATTAACGTACACATACAAATTTACAACAATCCAAATGACAAATAAAACATTACCTTATACAAATAAAAAATAATGGTGAGATAAAAATTTGCTTAGTTACTGGGATCACAGTTATTTTTAGGAGTAATCCAAACTTCACTAATTCTATAACAAATAAAAAAATACTAATTGTACTCATAAAGTTTTAAATAGCTCACCGTCCAAACACAGAGCAAGTAACCTGACTTTCATAAATTTTGTTGTAATAATCTTTACACAGCAATGTCTAAATACAAAACAAAATCAACAAATGAAAAAAAACTGGGTACACTAGTTACATGTAGAATGTCAGGCTCCATATCATTACTTTAAAATGTACGTCAAACCTATCGAGAAATTAAACTGAGAAAAAAACAATGAAATATAGCACAAGTTACATACTGGTTACGTAATATAGTCTGTCTTAGACATCATGTCATACCTCATTAACTATCATCACTTAAGCAATTACCACCACTACTCGACTGTGAGTTTAACCTTATCCTTGTCCACCAGTACAAATACCTGCTGCTGAGCTAGTTAGTCCATAAACTTTGATCAATACACGCATTAAATAGCTAGCAATAAGTGCTTGAATCCACCAGTAACTCTCGTATTTTACTGTACTGCTCATTTCTCTGTTGTTACATATTTAGACGACAAAAACTTGAATTTCGACTAGACTCCGTTATACTTCAATGTGAAATATCAGCACTGTGATAATGCAAATAAGTGGCTTCAGTCAACACACCAACAAGATTATTTCTTCTTCATGCTTTCCCGGCGATCTGTTGACATCTTGGATATTCGGGAATCCAGCCGGATGTTCGCGTCGTTCTCGCACGATATTTCAACAGCGTGCCTCGCTGTCTTCTTCAGGTGCTACCTGAGACTGGTCCTTGGGTCGATCGAGTCCAGTAATTATGCCTGGGAGGAGCTGGGCGTTCCCTAATCGGTCCGCGCCGCGTCGAGTGTTCCATCTGTGGTCCGCGCCCGCCAGACTCGACTTCAACGGACCCCTCCAGTCGCGGATGTTCCGACTGCCGTCGGCGCCGGTTTTGGCCGTCCTCAACGGTTGTGGTTGTCATTTGAGGTGTGTCAGACCCGATCTGAGATGTTGGGTACTCTATCTCATGACTGTTACTACGGTTTCCACTTCTGTTACGTGCTGGGCGCTCCCTAATCGGTCCGCGCCGCGTCGTGTGTTCCATCTGAGGTTAGCGGCCGCCAGACGCGGCTAGATTGTCCCTCTCTGGTCGCCGGTGTTCCCTCCGCCGTCCGCGCCCGGCCTGGCCGTCTTCTGAAGTCGAGTTCCTGATCTGGGGTGTGTCAGATCTTGTCTCAAATGTCCAACACCTTGTCTCACGGCTGTTCCCTCGGTCTCCACTCATATTTCTTGCAGAATGCCAGAGTGTCCTGCGTTGAGTTTTCACAAGCTCAAGTGCAGGATTCCAGGCAGTGCTGATTTGGTATCCCGAGTCACAGTTGATTAGATTGTCTGTGACCTTAATCTCAATTGCTTCTTTAATGACACTGTCCCAAAATCTTGAGGTCTGTGTCACAATCTTGGTGTCATTGTAATCCATTGAATGACCAAGTTCCAGACAATGCTCTGCTATGGCTGATTTAGTTGCCTGCCTGAGTCTGGTATGTCTCTGGTGTTCTTTACACCTGATGTCCACAGTTCTGGTGGTCTGGCCAATGTATGACATCCCACACTGGCATGGTATGTTGTAAATACCTGACTTGCATAGCCTCAGGTCATCTTTTACATTCCACAGCATAGTCCCAATTTTGGTGGGTGGGCAAAATATGCTCTTGATGTCATATTTCTGGAGAATCCTACTGATCTTGGTAGAGATAGGTCCGCCATATGGCAAGTATGCCATCTTCTTTGCCTCTTCTGGTTCTTCTTCTGGATCCTTTGGCCGGTTGGCAGGTTGAAGTGCCTTCTGGATATCTCTAGAGGAGTACCCATTCCTGCTGAACACTGATTGTAAGTGTTCTATTTCTGTGGCCAGACTACCAGGATCTGACAGAGTTCGTGCTCTGTGGACCAGTGTTTTGAGCACTCCATTCTTCTTTGCCAGATGGTGTCAACTGCTGGCTTGAATGTATAAGTCAGTGTGCGTAGGTTTGCGGCACACACTGTGTCCAAATGTGCCATCTCCCTTTCTCTTCACCAGGACATCCAAGAATGGAAGTATTCCGTCCTTCTCCATTTCCATTGTGAACTTAATGTTCCGATGGCAAGAGTTCAGATGTAGCAGGAACTCATCTAACTTCCCTCTACCATGGGGCCAGATGACAAAGGTATCATCCACATACCTAAAAAAGCACTTGGGTTGATATGTGGCTGAAGAGAGTGCTTCCTCTTCAAACCCTTTCCATAAATAGGTTGGCCACCACTGGTGATAGATGGCTGCCCTCTATCACCAGTGGTGAGTACTGTGTGAGTCTCAATCTGTGTATGAGACAAAGGGTAAACAGAAGTTCTCGTCCATGGTATCAGTTGAGGACTCGCGTGTGTGATGAATATGTTCTTAATATTACTTTGCATGTTATGTTTCCGTGTGACTCTTGATTCAAACTATAATACTCTGAGAGAGAAGCAAGGTGAGGCAGGCGTCTATCCAGCAACGCCACTTGGCTTGCATTGCACAGGAAGACGTGCATATATCCTCCAGAGTTCGTAGTGGGAAAGCTGAAAGTGATGGGATTATAACGTTGTGACTATTCTTGGTGGCCTTTTCCTTTGAACAGTATGTTGTCATGATATCCAGAATTTATAGTGTGTGCGCCATTCATATTCAGTGCGATGGCCATGTGTTGATCAAAGCTGTTGGGTAAAAAAGGTAATGTGGTGTTGCCAGTGCGAAGTGAACAGTCAGAGTTGTGTAAATTACTAATAGTCAGATGTGCATTCTCTGTTTCCGTTGCGTAATATGCAAACAGGAGAATAATTTGTAACTTAATCGTGAGTACTAGAGCTTATGTTACTTGATAAATAAGAATGAATACATTCGCTTGGCACACCACTCATCTTGCTCATCTTGCAGGCGTGACTGCTGGATGCCACAGTATGAGCAAGGCATGTGAGTGCCTCTCAAAAGTTGCAAAATACTAACACAAATTCTTGACAGGCGAATGCAAAAACGTGTAGAAGCCAACCTCGGGGGGAGGGGGGGGAAGGGGGGGGGATCAGTTTCGATTCTTTAGAAATATTGAAACACGTGTGTCAGTACTAATACTATTACTTATCATAGAAGATAGGGTAGGTATAGGCAAAAGTACATTTCTAGCATTTGTATTTGTAGATTTAGAGTAAGATTTTGAGAATGTTGACTGGTATACTCTCTATCAAATTCTGAAGGTGGCAAGGGTAAAACACAGGCTATCTACAAATTTGTACAGAATCCAGATGGTAGTTATAAGAGTTGAGGGCACAAAAGGGAAGCAGTGGTTGAGAGGGGAATGAAAGAGGGTTGTAGCCTATCCCTGATGTTATTCAATCTGTATACTGAGCAAGCAGTAACGGAAACAAAAGAAAAATTCGCAGTAGGAATTAAAATCCATCTAGAAGAACTAAAAACGTTGAGGTTCGCCGATGACATTGTAATTCTATCAGAGGCAGCAAAGGACACGGAATAGCAGTTGAACAGAATGGACAGTGTTTTGAAAGGATGGTATAAGATGAACATCAACAAAAGCAAAACAAGTATAATGGAATGTAGTCGACTTTGGGAATTACACTCCTGGAAATGGATAAAGGAACACATTGACACCGGTGAGTCAGACCCACCATACTTGCTCCGGACACTGCGAGAGGGCTGTACAAGCAATGATCACACGCACGGCACAGCAGACACACCAGGAACCGCGGTGTTGGCCATCGAATGGTGCTAGCTGCGCAGCATTTGTGCACCGCCGCCGTCAGTGTCAGCCAGTTTGCCGTGGCATACGGAGCTCCATCGCAGTCTTTAACACTGGTAGCATGCCGCGACAGCGTGGACATGAACCGTATGTGCAGTTGACAGACTTTGAGCGAGGGCGTATAGTGGGCATGCGGGAGGCAAGGTGGACGTACCGCCGAATTGCTCAACACGTGGGGCGTGAGGTCTCCACAGTACATCGATGTTGTCGCCAGTGGTCGGCGGAAGGTGCACGTCCCCGTCGACCTGGGACCGGACCACAGCGACGCACGGATGCACGCCAAGACCGTAGGATCCTACGCAGTGCTGTAGGGGACCGCACCGCCACTTCCCAGCAAATTAGGAACACTGTTGCTCCTGGGGTATCGGCGAGGACCATTCGCAACCGTCTCCATGAAGCTGGACTACGGTCCCGCACAGCGTTAGGCCGTCTAACGCTCACGCCCCAACATCGTGCAGCCCGCCTCCAGTGGTGTCGCGACAGGCGTGAATGGAGGGACGAATGGAGACGTGTCGTCTTCAGCGATGAGAGTCGCTTCTGCCTTGGTGCCAATGATGGTCGTATGCGTGTTTGGCGCCGTGCAGGTGAGCGCCACAATCAGGACTGCATACGACCGAGGCACACAGGGCCAATACCCGGCATCATGGTGTGGGGAGCGATCTCCTACACTGGCCGTACACCTCTGGTGATCGTCGAGGGGACACTGAATAGTGCATGGTACATCCAAACCGTCATCGAACCCATCGTTCTACCATTCCTAGACCGACAAGGGAACTTGCTGTTCCAACAGGACAATGCACGTCCGCATGTATCCTGTGCCACCCAACGTGCTCTAGAAGGTGTAAGTCAACTACCCTGGCCAGCAAGATCTCCGGATCTGTCCCCCATTGAGCATGTTCGGGACTGGATGAAACGTCGTCTCACGCAGTCTGCACGTCCAGCACGAACGCTGGTCCAACTGAGGCGCCAGGTGGAAATGGCATGGCAAGCCGTTCCACAGGACTACATCCAGCATCTCTACGATTGTATCCATGGGAGAATAGCAGCCTGCATTGCTGCGAAAGGTGGATATACACTGTACTAGTGCCGACATTGTGCATGCTCTGTTGCCTGTGTCTATGTGCCTGTGGTTCTGTCAGTGTGATCATGTGACGTATCTGACCCCAGGAATGTGTCAATAAAGTTTCCCCTTCCTGGGACAATGAATTCATGGCCTTCTTATTTTAATTTCCAGGAGTGTAGATTAAGAAATAAGACACTGAAAGTAGTAGATGAGTTTTGCCATTTGGACAGCAAAATAACTGATGACTGTCGAAGTAGCGAAGATATAAAATGTAGACTGGTATGTCAAGGAAAGCGTTTCTGAAGAAGAGAAATTTGTTAACATGGAGCATAGATGTAACTGCCAGGAAGCCTTTTCTGAAAATATTTGTATGGAGTGCAGCCATGAATGGAAGTGAAACATGGATGATAACTACTTTAGACAAGAAGAGGATAGAAGTTGACAAAATGTGGTGCTGCTTAAGAATGATGAAAATTAGATGGCTAGATCATGTAACTAATAAGGAGGTACTGAATAGGACTGGGGAAAAGAGGTATTTGTGGCACAACTTTACTTGAAGAAGGGATCTGTTGGTAGGACACATTCTGAGGCATCAAGGGATCACCGATTTAATATTGGACAGGAGGATGGAGGGCAAAAATTGTAGAGGGAGTCCAAGAAATGAATACACTAAGCAGATTCAGAAGTATGAAGGTTGTAGTAGTTATTCAGAGATGAAGAGGCTTGTACACCATAGAGTAGCATGGATTCCTGCATCAAACCAACCTCTGGACTGACGATAACAACAACAACAACAATATCATTAACTTATCGTTATCTGACAATAGTTTCAAAACGAGTATCCACAAATGATCACAAATTACTTCATAAAAATTTTGTACTTATTGTCTATTACAGTATGACTCACTTGGGTCAAGATGTTTAACTACTTCGTCACAAATACTTCCTCCAAGTGAATCAAACACATTTGTTCTTATAATAACGGAACCAATGTGAACATGTTTGATCAGATGTATCTAAATTAACTGTTCTGGATTCATATTCCCTAGGATTAACACGTAATCCGTCAGTCATAAAATCACAACGAAAGAATCTGATTTTTAATTGTTTAAAAAGTTTTCAAATAAGAAATTACTTAATTTATTAGGATACATATTAATTCTTTTTTGAACTTTTTTTTAAATCCAGCACCAGCTTTCTTGTCCATTGCTAAATTATGTCTTCATTGTTCTTCTAATTCTTTAACACCTTTTTTGTCCATTACTGCTTTTGCAATACCAGGTGGTCCATCTACTAGTGAACCAATAGATGTTAAATATATCAATGGTGCCAATAACAATGAAAGACATCTTTCCTCATGGTTTGTTAGTCCCAAATTTTCTTTCCTTTTTGCTAGGGTTTAAACAACAATTATACCTAATGTTATAAGTAAATTACAATCAGTTTTTTACCTTTTTTGCACCACTTAAAAATTATTAGTACTACCTAAGTGACCATTATTGAATTTAATTTTAATTGATTTTGTCTTAGTTTAACACAAGGTAGTAATGTATAATCAAGGGTGAAGTTATCCATTTGTATAGATCAAATTTTTATAAGGATTAATACTTTTATAGTTCCCAAACATTATCATGAAGAACCAGGCCCACACCTAATTATCTCTTTCCATACATTATTCCTCTGACTGCTGTAAAGGCTAATTTTTCTTCAATTGATGCATCAGAAGCATGCATTCTTTACTTTGCAGCTAGCTGAAGTTCTTTGTCTGCTTTGTGTCCTGTTTTTAAATCTGTATTCTCTCGTAATGCAAGATCATGTTCTTTGCAAGCAACATCTAGTGGATTTATTCCTTGATCACCTCTAGCTAAACTTTCTTCTAATATTGTTCCTGGACTGCAACAATTACCAGGGAGATACATTTCGAATACTAATTTATTAATTAAAGTGTTAACTAATCTGTTTTCATACTTCTTATTTTTCCAAAATGTGTCTGGCAAATTATTTAAAAATATAAAAATGTGAAATCCCTTTTGGACTGTTGATATTTCTGTTATTCCCACTTTTTTATTATTTCGATTTTTGTTTCCAGGTAATTCTGCTAATAACTGCTAATTTATGGATTAAATCTCTGACATCAATCATCCAAATATATTCAATTGGTTTTCCTTTATATTTTTAGTAAATCTTCGCCTTGTTTTTCATCTTCACATAAGTGTAATCTACTTCTGTTTTTGAAAGTCATCATCTGTATTTGATTGTAATTGTCAGACTATTGCATTTAATACCTGTACTTGATTTTATTTTATTTGGATTCTTTTCAGAACATAATGCATTTGAATGATAAAACATATCTGTATAATTTGATAAATCAACAACATCAGATTTTTCATGCATGTGATCTATAGTAATGTGTTTTTTACTTAACAGATTCCTTTGTCCATCCATACCTTCAAATTCCTTTCCATTGACCGATAACTTATCGCCAACAAATTTTACTGATTTAACTCCAATATATTTAAATATACCAACAGGCTTCACTATGGTTGATATCCTATAACATTTTTGCATCCATATTTATTTTTCTAACATCATTCTCATTTACTTTTTTAACAACACCCTGAGCTTGAGCTATCTTTTTTCTATCTTTAGCCTCTTCCTAATATTTTGTCAATAATTCTTGTATTTCTGATTCACTTAGCATGTAGTCTCATTATTGTTTAATTTGTGGTATATCTCCAAATTCTTCCTATTGCTGATGATGAGGGTAAGGAACAATTTGTTTTTTTCAACTTTCTGTTTTCTTCAATAGATTTCAGCACATTATCATCTAATCCTTCAAGCCCTTCTTTAACTTTTTCACTTGCGTCAATAACAGGCTGATCTTCCTGTTTATATTCTTCATATTCTGTTCTCGGTTCTTTTTTCCAAAACTTGAATCCTTCATTCAATCCTTCAATATTTTTTCTATTTAGGTTAGCTTTTTTAGGAGCCTCTGGGTCATATTTCAAAAACATTTACAAAGTACAAAAAAATTAATAAAATGTATTCTTGTGTAGGAATTTATAAAAATTAATAAGATAGTGCATTCTGCTTATACACTTATCAAATAAAATAGCAACAACATGTATCTGGCCAACATTTAGCTTCTTTGCTACCCCATGAACAATTTGTATAATGTTTACCATTTTTTTCTAATTTTCCGTATTCTATTGTAGAGTCAATTAATTCTTTAAATTCATTTGTGTGTCTAATTAAAATACTATCATCATGGTCTAATACATATGCAATATCACCTTTTAAAGAACTCATTTAATAAGTAAATCCTTTATACAATATCTGTGTTTCTCTTCATTGGGTTCCCAGGCATATCCATTGTAAAAATCCAATCTAATCATTCCAACATTTACCGCACATTTCTTTAAAATCATCAAATTTTAAATCACCACCAACAAACTAATGTTGTATGTGATTTACATTTGTGTCATATTGCTTAAAATATTTAAAAAATTAGATTATCACTTACTATTTGTTTTGATATTTTTGAATATGTCTGAGTAAAATAAAAACAATCTGTTCCTTTATGTCTTCATCTAGTAAAATATACTCTAACTACATCTTGATTTTCAAGCATGAAATCATCAAATATTACAAGTGAATTATCTTGGTATTGATCTAGTGGTAAATTTCATCATTGTTTTCAAGAAATATTGTAACATTTTCATTATTTTTATCTTCAACTTTTTTAAAAAATTCATGTTAATTCGGTTGATCTAAAACATTTGAATAAACATACAAGTGATTTATCTTATTCTAATTCAACCATCTTGGAGCTAGAATATAACTGTCAATAATTGATGTTGTCTTACCAGAACCATTTGTATCTTTTACAACACATTGAACAGAGTTAGATAAAAGAAAAGCATACTGCGTTTAGTTTTTTTCTATGAAATTCTTATCTTAGGTTCCATCTGAAAAAATTTATTAATATTTAATGAGTCGCCTATTTCACTTCAGTGGCAAGTCATCTGTTCTAAAAAAAGATTGACTGTACAATACAAGAAACTCTCAATAATGTTGTACTAGTTGGTTTTATACACAATTTCTAACTCCAAAAATTACACAAAAAAGAATAAATCATATTGTGATGGATAAACTACAGAAATTCCTGTTGATCAATAATCTGAAAAGGTTGAAAAAATTTATTCATGCAAAGAAATGAGATATTCAGCAGATGAAATTTTAAGTAGAATTATCATTGATATTAAGTTATATTTAAATATAAACAAATAATATTGGAAGTGTGTTTGGGTTTAGTAACCAAATTATTGAAGCTGATGAAAAAGAAGTTGCTAATGATGTTACTAAACATATTCCATTCAAATTAATCAACATAAATTTTATTTAAAGTGGAGAGGGGAAGACAGGAAAGGAAAGGGAGAGTACTGCTGTCAGCTGCATCAGGACACCTGCATGTCGAATGAGTAGCGATGAGTGAAAATGTGCACCAGACTAGGATTCGATCCCAGGACATCCTGCTTATTAGGACACAGTCTCATCAACTGTGCATGTCTTATGGGTGATTCACATTCTCACAGAACATGACCTATCTGGAGTCTCTGTCCATTCCCACCATGTTTGCTCTCTGATATTCCCACAGGAGGCTGGATGTATTTGTGCATCCACACTGAGGAAGGTGGATCCATTGCCCAACTATGCCAATCAAATTATATGAATCTGTGGTGTATGTTCTTTCAGACATGTCCCCAACAGGATTCCTTTCCGAAAGCACCAAAAGGTTTCGCTGATATTTTGTCCTCTGTATATAAAGGAGTAAATAATGATTTGGAATCTCAAATTCTTTTTTACATTAGAGCTACTGCACTCGAAATCCCTATTATTTTCAACTAAAATTGTATTTCATTCTATACAGATTTTAATTAGTGCACTCAAAATTGGCTTGATTTTTATATGTATTAGTAAGTGGGTATGTCGAGCACACTTGGCATATTTTTAATACATAAACTTTTTATGATTTAATTAAATTAACTATATTATACTATATTTATAAAGATTTACATACCTTATTTTTCATCAATATTGTGTAATATAATATAAGTAATTTAATTATTTCATAGAAAATATTCAATAAATAATAATAAAGTTATTGCACAATGTTATTGACAATGAGGCAAGGTAGAACGTTAATAATATTGCACATTATTATTGTGCAATATTTTTGTCTATCTAGGAGCTGCTTTTAGATGGCTACTCGCACCATCACCACGGCATTGTTTAGGAATTTAAGAGCTTGGATAGGCGCTACTGTGCCCCTCCACACAGTGTGGTCTGTGTGCATAGAGAGTCAAGAATGCTCTTTTAGCAGCCTGACCAACAACCTATACAAACAAATTTACCTCTTTGAAGGTGATACAGTTTAGTACGTCGTGACAAAATCGCTAGTTGCTGTGAGCTGATGTACTCGCGCCAGGTGTCGAATTGTTCACATGCCACGCACCACAAATTATACCTTTCCTTTGGTTTAACGCTCCTTGATTAATATGATTTTCCTTGACTTGTTCATAGAGCCCAATTTTTTCTAATTTTCTGAGACACTTCAAGCAGTGTTGTTAACCTTTCAGTTGCTAAGGAGTACTGATGTCCATATGAGTTCAAGTGTGTTCTTCCTTGTGCGTTAAATAAAGTTGTTTCCTTCCTGTTACATCGGAATTTATCTTATGTATTATGGCTAAATTCCAAGAACATCCAAGAGTATTTACAGAAGGCTAATCTTATAGAAGTTTAACAGCACAATACATTGGGAGAAAGACCAAATCACTGATAGAAACAGTACATTCGCTTTCGCAGCTCCCTGTGTATTTACTGCCAATGTGGACGCTGAAGCTAGTGTTGTAGTTCACTCAAGTGGATACCATCTTTCTCTAGGCAGTAATTGCGGAGAGCTCTACTATATTTGTGATTGTGGTAACCCAGCTACACTAAAAATTTGTTGCAGAAATTAAAGATGTAATCACAAATCCACTTGTGAGAGATGTTTATGAAAAACTACAGACAAAACTGATCTGCAGAGTGTCCCCGTTGCAAGAGGAACATATTTGCCAAGTTTTAATGCAAGAAGAAGTAAGTGACAGGAGCATATATGGAGTAAAGCTGATATTGGTACTGTGCCTGTTAGCGTACTACATGCTTTGTGAAGCAGCCAACTACCTTCTCAGGTTACAGCCTATTGCATGACAAATTTACATGGCCTTGGACGTAGGGGCTGAATTAATGGACAAGAGATTTGATGTGATAATGCCTGCATCAGCTAGCCTAGTGAGGGTGTAATGTAACAGCCTGTCGAGACCATGGGTTTCGTGGACAGATTATAATGTTCTAGCTGACAAGGTCGATATGCTGATGAGACAAACTGGTGAACTGTTGGCCAGTCAGGACCACAGCAAAGACAGAAACTTCTACTGGAGGCACTTGGCAAGCCACTCTTCTACTGCTTCCTCAGCTTCTGGGGCTGACCACCATATTGTCTGTTAGTAACACAGAAGATTTGGGAATCAGCTGTGTAAACTACAATGTTGTGTTCTCACCAAAATGCCAGCATCAGTCGGACTTAGGTGCCTTGACCGGTTGCACAATTATGTTGTGGCACTTATTTATCAGTAACCATAAATCAGGGCAAAGATACATAGTGGATATTGGATCAAACCTACACATATGTTTATTTCAGCACATGCTGCTACACTGCGAGCGACAACCAACCGTTTTCTGCCTGAGTGCAGTTAATAATTCAAAACAATGACATACGGAATGCTGCATATCAAGCTTGACCCTGGACTACGACATGACCTAGCATGGGATTTTACGATCCTTCATGTGTCGGAACCCACTACAGGAACAGTTTTCTTGGCATATTACGAGCTGTTGCGAGACATCGCGAACGCAAAAGTCGTAGACGGCGTCAACAGCTTGTCATCGTGGAGTTTTCGAAGGAACACAGATACATAAATACCCAGGCTCATAAGAGCCAAAAGCGGCATGTACACACACTTACTGCAGAAATTTCCTGGCTTGACATGACAAGCTTGGAGCGCCAAAACAGTTGTGTCATGACACACTGCACTATATTAAAACTATTGATGGTCCACCTGTATCCTGTCGACCTAGACGTTTCACTCCAGACCGCCTGCCATTGAAAAAGCAGAGTTCGATGGTATGCAGTGTGAAAGTGTTACGCGACCGTTGAGTAGTCCTGGCCATCCCCACTTTATTTGTTACCCAAGATCTGCGGAGCATGGAGGCTGTGTGGAGATTATCGAGCCCTCAATGCCAGAACGGTGCCAGGTCGTTACCCTGTACCCTTGCTAAGATATTATAAGTACTCACTGAGAGGTGCGATCTTATTCAGCGTCCTAGATTGTGCCAAGATGTACGCTCATGTTCCTGTAGCCGATGAAAACATACCGAACATGACTGTAATCAGTCCGTTTGACCGTTTTGAGGGTTGTTTCATGATGTTTGGCCTTCGTAATACAGAACAAACACAGCAAAGGTTTGTAGATACTGTGTTACAAGGACTCCTACCTTGTTTTGCATGCCTGGACGACAATCCGGTTTCCTCAGAATGTCCAGAACAACATCAATGGCATCTAACTGAGGTGTTTCAATGATTAAAGCAGTACAGCATAGTCCTGAACACCACTAAGTGCATTTCTGGTGAGACAGAGATCAGCTTTCTGGGCCATAAAACCTCATGGTCAGGTTCACTAGCGTTGCCTGAGAAAGTTGAGGCTATGTTAAAACTCCCATGATCAAGCACTTTTAAAACATTGCATCAGTTCTTTGGTATGCTCCATTTTTACCACTGACATCTGCCACATGCAGCTGAGTTGTAGGAACCATTAACAACTGCGCTTCATGATCCAAAAAGCAAAGGCAACACTACATATACACCGCAAGCCATCGGACGGTGCATGGCGAAGGGTACGCTGAACTACTGCTAGTCGTTTCCTTTCCTGTTTCACTCGCAGATAGAGTGAGGGAAAAACGACTGTCTGTATGCCTTCATATGAGCCCTCAAATCTCGCATCTTATCTTCATGGTTACTTATGCAAAATGTATGTTGGCAGCAGTAGGATTGTTCAGCAATACAGCTTCAAATGCTGGTTCCCTAATTTTTCTCAGTACTGTTCCTCACAAAAATGTTCCTCCAGGGCTTCCCATTTGAGTTCCCGAAGCATTTCCATAACACTCGTATGTTGTTCAAACCATCCAGTAACAAATCTAGAAGCCCGCCTCTGAAATGCCTTTGTCTTAAGTCAATTTGTGTCATCCTTCAGTCACTCATCTTCGACACCTTCCTGTCCACTATTGTATCATCAGCAAACAACAACAGATTGCTGCCCACCCTGTCCATCAGATCATTTATGTATATAGAAAATAACAGCGGTCCTATCACAGTTCCCTGGGGCACTTCTCATTATAACTTTGTCTTGGCACTCCTGACGATAACCTTGTCTTCGATGAACACTCGGTATTGATGATAACATGCTGGGTTCTCTTACTTAAGAAGTTTTCGAGCCATTCGCATGTCTCGGAGCCTATTCAGTATGATCACATCTTCGTGAACAGCTTGCAGTGGGGTACCATACCAAATACTTTCCAGAAATCTAGAAATTTTGAATCTGCCTGTTGCTCTACTTCCATAGTATATAATATATCGTGTGAGAAACGGAAAAGCTGAGTTTCTCATGAGTGATGCTTTCTAAAGCCATGCTGATTCACAGACATAAACTTTTCGTTCTCTAGGAAAGTAATTATACCTGAACTCAGAATATTTTCTGCAATTCTGCAGCAAACCGATGGTAAGGATGTTAGTCTGTAATTTTGCAGGTCCTTCTTATAGGCAGGGGTCACCTGTGCTTTTTTCCACTCACTTCGGACTTTGCACTGCGCGAGAGATTCGCGATAAGTGCAAGCTAAGTAAGTGGCCTATGTTGTAGAGTGCTCTCTGTAAAACAGAATTTGGGATTCGATACAGAGCTGCGACTTATTTCTTTTCAACTCCTTCAGCCTGTTTCTCTATGTCAGCGAGACCTATTACTATGTCGTCCATATAGAAGTCTGTGCAACTTTCAAACAATAGTATGTTTGTACGATCCATCTGAGTACTTAAACACAAAATTTCAAACGTTGCCTTTCTTTTTGCTGTCTTGTGTTCCAATGCCAGACTGGTCGATGAGTGACTGAACAGAATCCTTCGACCCACTTAGAGATGTTATGCAGGATCAGAATTTTTACCGGTTCTTGGAAGGAGTTTTCACTGAGGTATGACAGTGTTAGTTACTGTATGCTCTGCACGTCAATACATACAAAAATGTTTACTGTATTCGAGCCTCGTTCACCCTTTACAATCCTCCCCCCATCTCCCCCAACACTTCCTTCCATTATCAAAATGACGATCCCTTGATCCCTCAGCATTTTTCCAGTCAGCTGATCTTTTCTTTTAGTCAAGTTACGCCACAAAATTATTCTATCTACCCATAAAAATTTCAGCATTCTTTTCTAGCACCAAAAACTCTGTTATTTACTTCTTATATGAAGTGTTTATTGCCCATGATTTACTTTTGTACAAGGCCACACTCTAAACAAATACCTTCAATTGGGACTTTCAATTTTTTAAACTTTTATTCAATGTTAACCAATACCTCTGCTTAGCAAGACTTTTCCTGCTATTGCCAGTTTGCATTTTGCATCCTTTCTGCTTCCTTCGTCCTCAACTTTCTTTGTTGATTTGCGGACAGAAGATTTTCTGCCTCAAGGAAATTTCTTATATTCGAACTGAGAATATCTTCAAGCATTCTGCAGCACACAGATGTTGAGAATGTTGGTCTATAATTATGCAGGTCCATTCTTTTACCCTTTTCATATGTGGGAGTTATGTGTGCTTTTTTCCTATCGCTTGGGACTTTGTGCTAGCTGATAGACTCACGACAAATCCAAGCTAAGTAACTGGCCGATGCCGCAGAGTACTCTTTGTAGAACCGAACTGGAATTCCACCGGACCTGGACTTATTTGTTTTCAACTCCTTCTGTTGTTTCTCTACACCAAGGATGCTTATTACTATGCTGTCCGTAAAGAACTCTGTGCTACGTCAAACCAGGATATGTTTGTATGAATCTCTTGCGTAAACGATTTCTTAAATGCGAAATTTAAAACTTCGTCTTTCGTTTTACCATCTTTAACTGCCACATCAGACTGGTTAATGAATGACTGGATGGAAACCTCAGACTCACTAGTGACTTTACATAGGACTAAAATCTTATTGGGTTCTTGGCCTGGTCTTTCGCTAAAGTATGACAGTGGTAGTTGTTGCACGCTTTGCACATAGATCTTTTCACAGACGCACGAATCCGTAATAACTGTTCATTGTCGTCATTTGTGCATTCTCTTTTGAACCTAGAGCGCATCAGCCATTGGTTCCTCAGCTTTTTCCGAATTTCGTTGCTGAAGCACTGTGGGCCTTCTCCATCCTTAATCCACTTATTAAGCACACATTTATCCAGAGCACAATGTTCAGTCTGTTTAAACTTTGTTCATAATCTCTCTATGGCCGCCATGCTGGAATTAAATGATTGCAGATCAATATCTAAGTGAGATACTAACAAGTGCTTATGTGATCTTTCTAGTAGAAACACTCTCGTAGCCTTCTTGGCTGATTTATTAACTTTCGCAACCGCAGTTGTTATGGTGACATAATGGTCACTAATCTCCATCTCTATCACAACACCATTGCTAAGGTCCGGTGTGTTTATAGCTACAAGGTTTAAGACATTTCCATTGTGTGTGGACTGCTGAACTAGCTGTTCAAAACAGTTTACGGAAAACGTGTTCAAAAGTGCTTCACACAACTGTCTGTCTGCACCCCCTACAGTGAATCCATAGATGTTCTAGTCTGTATTCTTGAGGTTAAACTCGCCTCCAACTGGTACTGCATGATGTGGGCATTTAGGTACTACTGACTGTATGATTTCTTGGAATGACTCCAGAACTGTCACAAGAGAATCAAGTGACCAGTAAAAACATCCAACAAGTAACTTGGTTTCACCTAGACCTGTTACATGCTACCAGATAACTTGACTGTCACACTCAATTTCAACCTCAATAGACACGACATTATTGTTAACTACAGTAAACACTGCCACTCCTATGGCGTCTAATCTGCCCTTCCAATAAATGTTCCTTGACTTTCTAAATACCTCAGAGCTTTGTATTTAGATTTTTAGCCAGCTCTCGGTCCCAACAACAATTTCAGCGTAAGAACTTCCCTAGAGGGCAATAAATTTGGGACCTTTGCTGCAACTACGTCAACAATTTACTGATGTAATGTTGATCGTCGAAATGTCTTTAGTCTGAATGTGGTCTGTTGTCCCTATCAGTGTATCGACTGGCGAGTATTTTTTACAGTATCTCAGACTGCTGCCTAGCCTAAAAAACCCTTGTGTGCACTCCACAAGTGCTCTGCTACTCAACCATTCCTTCTCTGATAGCAAGATCTCCACTTTCAAGGCAGTCAAAGAAAGAATAGCAAATACTGCACTACTAGCACACCTTAATCCAAATGCTCCCTTGACATTAGTGGTCAACATGAATCAGACAATGACTGATGCAACACTACAACAGTGGTGTGATCATGCATGGCAACTGTTAATTTTCTTCTCACAAAACTTTAGCCATCACAACGAAAATGAAGAGCCTGCAATAGAGAGCTTCTGGCAAGCTATGAGGCCATTAAATACTACAGACATCAAAATTAAGTCAGAGAGTTCAATATTTATACTAAACATAAGCCAATGGCGTATGCCTTTCGCCAACACAACATCAATTGTTCACCTCAGCACTACAATCAGCTGGTCTACATAGCCTAGTTTAGCACAAATGTGAGGCACGTCTCTGGGCTAAAAAACATCGTAGCTGACTACCTTTCCTGTGTTAACAGTTGCTACAGTCACTGCTGATCAACTTCACTCAAGATGCAGCAAGAAAAAGGACGAACCAAGAACTACACAGTCTGCATCATCTTTGGCATTAGACATCCACTTAGTCGTTGATCCAGTAGCTGAGTCAAGCTATATTGGGACATATCCAATGGTAAACCCTGTCCTTTCCTGCCTTGGAAATTTCTAAGATGTATGTTTGGGAGCTCAGATAATCTGTACCACACTGGGGTCTGACCAACAACTCGCCTAGTTTCTAACCATTATGTGTGGTTGGGCATCTATAAAAACTGCCGGGAATGGACACTAATGTGCGTCAAGTGTCAACCCAGCGAAGTTAACCACCATGTGCATGCACCAATAGGAGACTTTCTGGATACAACTGCTCACTTTATGCACATCCATACTGATGAAGTAAGCCCTTTGCCTCCATCCAATGGCCAATGCTACATACAGATGATGATCGATTGCTTCACCAAATAGCTGGAAACGATAACGTTTCAGCAGCCTCTTTAACTTCCGCCTTCATATCCATGTGAACAGCGCATTTTGGATGTCCTCTGCATGACACAATGGACCGCAGATGTCAATTTAACTAGACATATTTACACAGTTTAACAAATTCGGTGACACTGTACACCATAAAACCACAAGCTATCACCTTGCCAGCAACAGAATGATAGAACGCTGGCAGTGTTCGCTGAAGGCTATGTTCATGTGTCATAATTCAAACTTGACCAGCGATACCACTGATCTTGCTTGGCCTGTGAAGCACGTACGAACTGACCTGGACTCGTCATCGGTTCAGCTAGTTTATGGAGAAACACTACAACTACCAGACGCATTTATCGATCCACAGGCAGTCCACACTGATGAAATCAAACACAGAGATTTCGTTTCTCACCACAGGAAACGAATCATTCAGATCCGATTGAGGCATGGTACTTCACCCCCATATGTGCACCATGAGCCACAAGCGTGCACACACATCATGCTACATGCATATGGAGTGAAACCAGCATTGACACCTCCATCCACACACAAGCCCTCAACACATAATTGGCAGAGGTGAAAGAACCTTCAGTGTCCTTGTCAACAACAAGCTCTATGCTGCATATGTATTCCAAGAAGAACCTACTGCTGTATCATGGCATCCATCTACCACAACATTTGCACCAGCACCAGAGTAAATACCAGCACCATCATCAACACTCGCGACACCACCAGCCAGCACAAGCAACCATATGACAAGATAGAGAGATGAGGTCTATTTTCCAGTGCACTATTTGTATGATGCTCTGCTTTCCCAGAAGGACCTACTGTAGTGAAAAAATCGCTAGTTGCTGTCAGCTGATCGGCACACACAAACTGTCAAAGAGTTTACGCACCGTCCGCCAGAGTTACTGTGTTGTCGTTGGTTAACTGCTCCTTTGTTAATATTACTTTCCATGACTATTGTTTTTAAAGACCGATTCTTTCTAGTTCTTCGAGACAGTTCGTATACTGCTGTTGACTTCTCAGTCGCCAAGAAATACTAATTTCCATACGTGGTTAATTGTGCTCTTGCTTGTCTGCCAAATAAAGGTCTTTCCTTCCTCTGACGTCGAAATTTGTGTCTCATATTGCAGCTAAATTTCAAGAATAAGCGCGAGTATATGTCAAATGGATAGTCTGCCCATGGAGGTACTCCTTATACCTCCATGAGCCTGGCAGTAGTTTTGAAAAATATATCTTTGGATGTCATATAAAGTGCAAAGCACTGAACAAGATATTGTACTCGATTTTCTGTACATCAGTGGCAGCTAAATCTAGCAGTACAAATTAATACACAGCACTGCTCTATATATTGTTCGAAAAATAGTGGGACATGTAGCTGCCAGCAGGCACACTGCGCCAAGCGTGAACCTCTGCTGTGTCCATGGGCAGCTTCATGGCAGCCAACATGTTAAGCGACCTGTACCTGAAGTGAGAATTCTCTATGGTGTAAACACTAGGCGCATGTGAGCAAATGGCATTCGGGCATGTGCCGTTCGCATTCACTCATGTTCACTCGTGATCCACCGATTGTCTTTCAGAAAGCTTTCATCAGCTATTTGTGTACATTTGTTGTTGTAGATATGAACTTTGCAAGCGATAGGTTGATCCGAGGAGAATGTAATGTTGCTGATAGAGGAATATAGATATCATACGTGCTTCTGAGATCTACAGCACAAATTCCGATACAAAAGAAATATAACAGGTAGAAAACTGCCAAATCACTCAAAGATCGTACTGGTGTTATGAGGAAGATGATAAATTAATTAGTTGGTTTCATCAGATGGGAATGGAGAGAATAAGAATTAATTTTGTAATTCTTTTCACTAAAAAGGAACTGCACAATCAATTTCCTTGAAAATTAACAAGTACAAAAATTTATCTAGTATGCTGACTAAAAATGAAAAATATATGGAAGACCTGGTAATTCTCATTACTTGTATTAGTGGTATTTGTAATTACATGGATGATGCATCAGTGCTATGTTAGAGATTTTTCGTGATATATAAAATTAGTTTATATGGGATGATACTATCTGCCCCCTAACAAACAACTGTACTTACTAGTAGTAGATTTTATCAAATGGACTGACAGATGGTATGTATTTTCACATTTTAGTAATCGGCTTTTGTTGACATTGTCTTTCTTATTTTAATAAAATCCTTGAAGTGCTTCGCATATGTCACTGTAGATATTAAAAACTATCTTTTATATAGCACCTATTGAAATGTACTAATGTGAATGCCTCTGCTTGCTAATAACCTGAGTGTAAATGTTAGACTTTCGTCAGGTTATGTTGATCGTCGGTAATTAGGGTTCTTTGTTTAAATTACCTCCTCAATTGTGAAAGGAAGCTAGTATATGTCCTCAACCGACATACGAGCAAAGTTTTGGACTAATGCTAACGCAAGCTAGAGTTCTAAATTCAATGTTACACAGGGTGCCTCCAAGAAGTTCGTTTATATATAAATCGAGACACCTTTATTCTTATTTTCCTACGTAATTTTGCGTACTTCCTAAAAAACAGCGCTTTCAGCTGGCAAAATAATACTTCCTAAATATCAAAATTTTGCATCGTAGCTTTAGTTACATAATGTTGTGTCACAGTCTTGGTTGTATACTACGTGCCAACTGTTAACACGAAAACATGACAACACAATGTTCGTAGAACCAAAAAATGACAACACAATGTTCGTATACTATGTTCATCATCTTGTGTTCTCTTCCGTTTCCTCACGTGTGAATGCTTGTCCACAGATGCAAGCAAATGCTATTGAAAATTGGCGAACTGTCTGCCAATGCTCTTGAGTTCGCTTCCATTCGCTCCTATGTAAAGGTCTATCAACTAAGTGTGCACTCAAAGACGAGAAACAGTAGACTGAGCAAACAACTATTACAGATAGTCAGATACGTTTCGCTCGCCTGATTGGCGGGGATTTTCAGTCCAGTCGCTAAGATCTGATTTACAACTATAGATTTGAGCAATTTTGTTCTAAACTTAAGTTCCTGTTTCCAGCACTGCGCAAATCTCATATATTGTGCATTCCGATCCACATGTTATTATTTCTTTGTGCAGATGTGATGTGCACAGGGAGTTCGAGTACTGGCGCCAATACCTGAACAACAATTTTTCGCCCGAAATTTATCCACACAGTAGCTACTAGCTAGTATGCATCGTCTGCTGGTTTGATGGTGTTTTGATAATGTTACTTTTTCTGTACGCTGCATAGGATTTAAGCCTTGCTAGTTGCCGAGTATAGTCCCTAATTCGACCCTTTTTGACTACCTGTTAACAGAAAGAAATTCGTTATTCCGTATGAGCGCATTTCAAAGTAGCCGATTTTCTCAAATTTGCAGTTTCAGCCCGTTGGCATTTCATTTCTATTAATCATTTGTTGAATAGCGGTACGTTGGTATTTGTGACTGGATGCCAATTGTATCGCGTTACGAAAGAGTTCGTAGTGTAGGGTATCAGTATGCAAATAATTTTTAGTAACGGTTATGATAGAAAAAGGCAGCTGAGTCACGTATAACAGTTCTGCAGTCGTAGATAAGAGACTCGTTTTTCTATGTATAACTGTATTATTCACTGAAAGGAACTCTTCAACAAAACCAGGAGCGCTTTTACGTTTTCGAGTAACTTGCTCACTATACAGAAATCATGCTGTGGCGGCTGGGGATAGGTACATTCTGTTATTACAGGTAAGACTTACTGGTAGCAGGCACGATAAAAATATTAGCAAGCTTAATAAGATACATTTGTCTTCGTTTGCGCCAAAACACGCTAAATAATTGTTACATTAAGTCAGTCCTATGTATATTGGATTTTTTGCGCATCTGTAGTTCCACAGTAGTATCATAGCCTCTGAGAAGTTAAAATACAACATATATATCAGTGACCTCTTGTACCGTAATGAAAAAGTCAAAGAAACAACAGGTCTGCTATTATGTGCTTCCTTCCACAATGTAGGCTTATCATCAAGAAATTCAGACAACTGTAACATATCATCAGTACTCAAATTTTGACGCAATGAATTAATTTATTGAGGCTGTCATACATTGAGATTGGTGTTGTAGGCAGCCCTCTCCTCTATTTTCCAGTTTCGTTTGTTTAGTGAAATGTTTTTTTTTGTTTATTTATGCGTTGGTCCAAAAACTTTTCAGGTTGTGAGATACAGTACTGCACAAATATTGTGTGTGTGTGTGTGTGTGTGTGTGTGTGTGTGGTTTTTTTTTTTTTTGTAAATTTGTATCACACTATCTGTAGTCAAAGTTTTAAAAGCTGATGTTGTTACTAAGTGAGTGAACATGGAAGTACTTTTTTGGCCTTTCATCATGCTCACAGATATTAAGTTTTTTCTTTATGTATTATAATTTCTTTCTAATGTATTGACAAAATTTTAGCGTATACATACAGGGGGATGGGAGGATTTGTGGTTTTTGAAAGCCAGGTTTGCGAGAGTTTTGTCGAACATCTTGGTTTGCCTCTGCATCTCTTTCCTCAGCTGAGAAAATGACTGATCTAGGTGACGTATTATCCCAGAGGAGTAACAGAATCATCAGATTCCACCTGTCAGTTTTGACCTTTGATGTCATCAATATGGACACACACACACACACACACACACACACACACACACACACACACACACACACATGAATAAAAGTAAAAATGATACATTAACATCTCACTCCAAAAATAAAATGAAACTAACAGGACAACTGTCAAAAATTGGGCGTTTAGGGTGGGAGCAAGCAAAATATACAATAATAAACAAACACTGCACCATCCCAAGGCAAATAACATCCAAAAATATTTAAATTACAGCATTCTGCTACACCACCAAAAAAAAGAGACAAGAATCGGAAATTTCCCTTGACCTGTACAGGTCAGTCATAGCTACCGATACCAAAAACCAAACACCTACATCAAAAAGTGGAATTGGACATTTCCCTTGGCCTATATAGCTCAGCTGCAACTATCTGTACCAAAAGACCAACACCTACAAAAAGTGGAACGAAAACCCCCCACAACACAAAAACACAAATACCCCATATTCACTACATCAATTAAAACACAATCGACCTACCATAAATATACAACACACAAAGCATCATAATTACTATACAATAAAACCAAAGAAAAAAATACTTACTAACAAAAATCAGAACAACCAGTAATTAAAAAAGTTAGAGTTCTTTCCGCACAACAAACACCAAACTAATCAGACCTAACAAAAACGCCAAACACGTAAACAAAAAAGCACCTTAATCACTCACTGAAAACACTTCCGAAACCCACATTACCACACCAACTACCTAAAATCAAAACCACGTTAGCACAGTGACAACCAAAACTCAATGAACCCAGTACCACAAGTTAAACTCAGCATGTCCACATCCACCACCAGAGGACACCATCAAATACAACACAACATCTACAAACACAATCAAGTTGAAAACTGCTCGCCGATGTCACACACCACACTGTTATGTCATGAGTCAAAGGAGACAGATGGAATAGGACACTTCCATTGGCCCATCCCAGAATGTAATTCAATACAGTAAGATGCTGTGAAAGTAGGCAATTCAGACAGTGTTAAAACTTGTTTTATCAGAAAGTAAGTGTAGTATACCATATTTTATTTACACCAATAATGGAAATTTGTGGATGGAATATTATATAAAATAAGGAAAAAGGCAACAACTCACCTGTAGTGGACCTGTGTGGAGCATACTGTAGGAACACATAACTGAAACCAGTATTGACACTCTTTTGAGCTCGTGTGCTCTTTCTAATAAAAGTACCCACAATCAAACTATTGTGAATACTGTTTCATCCTGACTGCAGTCTCAGCCAACTGAAACCACACTGTTATATCAGACTGCAGTGTGTGTGTGTGTGTCTGTGTGTGTGTGTGTGTTGGTTGTTACATTCCATCCTGGATTTTCCATTATTTGTGTGTGTATGCTATTTGAAGTCAATGTGAAGCCAAATGTCTAAAAACTTTGTAGCCAAGGGATTTTGTTGGAGTTTGTTGCACTGATGTTGCATGCTTTACGTATTAAACAGAAATTTAGAAACATTGTTTTGTTGTGTGACTGTTTACTTGGGCTGTAGTTTTATTTAAAGCTGCTTATAGTTGACTTGAGATGTGGAATAAAGATCCTCTGAGGCTTTTAGTTATTTTAAAAATGATTTCATGTTACTTGTGGAGTGAATTCATAAAGTAACTGTAGCCATTTCCATACTCATTCTTTGGCTTTAATGAAAAAATGACTGTATACTCACAACCATCAAAGTACTTCCTCTGAAAGCTGAACCAGTAAGAACAAAAAAGTAAAAGTAACATCCTCTAAAAACTTTGGCACCTCCAAAAATCTGTTAGATGTTTGGTGCACCAGCAACATCAGTAAGGTTCTCTACACAGCAATACAATGCCAATGAAGTGCATTATGTCTCCTTGTCATAGTGGAGGCCTGTAAACTTACGAAAAGTACATAAATAAAAATATATTACCACCATTAATCTTCTTTTTAACTCCTTGTGAGGATAGTTAGTGGCTTGTATGCTGATACTGTTTCATATGTATGCTTCTGAGAGAATTATGTTTTCCCCTGATATTCCAATTGTCTTCCTCTTTTTAACAATTATGAAATATAAACCCTCCAAACAAAAGACTGTGCCCAGTATTTGATAGGAACACAGGTGACATCTATCTGCAAGAAGGTGAGCAAAATTGATCTGCAAAATTGCAACCCAATATCTTTGGCATCCATTGGTTGTAGAATTATGTAACATATTAGCAGTTCAAATGTAATGAGATATCTTGAACAGAATGACTACATCCATGCCAGCCAGTGTGGATTCTAAAAACAGCCCAACCCAACTGAAAATTTTCTCAGGTGACATCCCGAAAGTCACTGGTCAAGGCAGACAGGTAGATCTGATATTTCTTGATGTCCAAAAAGCATTTGATATGGTACCATACCAAAGCTTATTTACGAATGTACAATCGTATGCAATATCAAGTGAAAATTGTGCTGGATTGACGAGTTCACGGCAGGGAGGATGTGACATGTTGACTGTGATAGAAGTTGGAGATTAATATAGAAGTAATTTCAGATGTGTCCTAGGGAAGTGCGTTTGTACCCTTGCATGTGTGTTGTATATTAATGAACTTGCAGATGATAGTAATAGGGTCATTCCATGTCAGTTCAACCAGGGGCGGCAGCTCACAGTCTCAGACTTGACCGAAATTCAGTACACTAATTCTACCATGTACGGAACACTTGTGTACAAAGTATTAGTTTCCCCTTCCAATTAGTTTCAGAATTATGACTTGTGAAACAAGGTGGCGTGACCCGGAAATTGCAACGCGCATCTGGCAATCTATCTTCAGACCCAACTTGAGATCTTACTAACTTTGGAACTATTCCACCCAGTCCAGTGAAATTTTTACAACACAGTAACATCCATATAGAGAACACACTCCATGAATCAAAACACCAACAACATATTTCTGAGGAAAGAAAAGAATTCCAAAATTTGATTAAAAAATGTAATATGTTAAAATGTACATGTTCTGGGTGTCCTCTATGCCAAATATAATTCACTCAAAAAGGGTATAAATTTCTTTATGGTAAGCTTAATGTGACCTAAACACATACAGTACTCATCATGCCCATATCAGTCAAAAACTGAGTTACATGCAAAAAAAAATACAAAAATTTGAAACATTACCAAAAAACATGGATTTTGGAAGTGTGGTAGCACAAAAGGGACAAGTGGTATCCAAGCCAAATTTCACACATTGCATAAGTAGACCATAATGATGTATATATCAAAATTTCAGCATGTTATTGCAAGACATTTGTGTACAATGGAAGTTGACAGATGTGTTTGGTGATGTGGCCATTGTTCCACAACTCAATTTTGTAAAAACATATCGTAAACTGTTCTTCCTCTCCTTATCTTCACCCAGAACTGTTTAATCACTATGCATCAACATATAGACAGATTAACACAATCTATCATTAATGGTTACTGCACCTTAACTGCTAAAAACCAGTCGATTGTGCTTCGAACAGAAGTTCTCCCACACTTTAGCTACTGTACTCTGTACATTGAGTGGCAAATTCTACTGTCTTCCTGACACTCTGGTAGGAACTGGAACTGTCATAAGAATATGTTCAAAAGGGATCCAACACCTGTCTGTCAAACATGGCCAATGAAATGATTTTGCTGGTGCCATGAAGTTCACAAATACATCACCTTCTGCTTCACGGCACTCTGCAACACATCCTAAGTTCCATTTGTCATTATAAACAGCAGTAACATAGCAACCTGGTTGTATGTTGCTTCTTTTGCTTCTGAATCCTAAGTCAGACAAACTGTGAAGACACATGTTGTGCATGAACCTATAGTTATAACCGGACAGTCTGCTCATCTGCACATTGTCAGAGTCTGCTGGAGAGAAGTGATGGTGGCTCCTAGTGGCTGCAACAGTTTTAACGTGTTCTTGTCTGCTTTTTAGCAACTCTTCGACTCATTTCACCTCATGAATTGTTTGACAGAGATATTTTTCTGTACCCAGGTAAATAACTGAAGAGGTGTTAGAATGTGACCTTCTGTAGGGTGCTGCTGACTAGCTCATGATGTCATGCACTTAATGGCAGCAACAATACCATCACATACATTTTTACCATGACTTGTTGCGAAAAAATTCCATTCTGCGTGAATCTGAAAATCATGGTAATGCATGCATAAATTTTTGAGATAGTTTACCCCATCACTGAAGTATTTTGCAAAATGTATGTGAGGCAGCTTGTTTTTCACATATATCATGCATGACAGTGCGAATGTGGGCATGAATTAAACAGTCACTAAAAACGCACAGATTCAAGACAGACACATCACCTGATTCACCTCTATAGTAAATCACAAATGGCTGGAGAGTTGCCTGACTGTTGTCCCAATGATATCCTTGAATGGCATCTTGAACTATAAATGCATACTGCGCGAACAGTCCACGGGTATACTGCCGGTTCATAGTGTCCAACGGGCACAATATTTAGCTGATCAGACATGTTGCGATCTTCAGGTGCGCTGACAAAGAGAGCTCCTGAGGGCGGGTGGGCGATTTAAATCCCCTCCCCCCGCGGGCCGCTCTCTTTGCCGTTCGCGCCCGCCCTCAGGAGAGCTCAGTTCGTCAGCGCACCTGACGACGGCGACATGTCTGATCGCCGAAATATTGTGTCCATTGGACACTATGAACCGGCAGTATACCCGTGGACTGTTCGAGCAACAAATATGCCGGGAGAAACTGAAGAATCATATAAACGCATAATTTTCAGAAAAGTCTAGTATTACTATAATTTCATCTTGTTTCAAATTATCCTTACAAAACTGGAGATAAGCCGATTGTGCTGTTACTGTGAAGCTGTGTGTGGTCAGTGTGTCTGTTTTTTGACAACACATTTCAACAAAATCTTCCATTGTACTTTGCTTTGTTTCAAGACTTGTGTGATCATGTGTCCATTGTTTATAAGAAACAAGTTCATCGTCATCCATAAGGAGTTCACCATACAGTTTATTTATGTGTTCTGTAAGATTTGCCTTACCAGAACACTTTTCACACCTGTGCGTCATGCACTGGTAGGAACTGATGTCACACTCTAGCAGCTTCATTGCACCTTTGTAATCCAGACCAGAATCCTTTATAGCAGCAAACATCAGCTCAGCATTTTGATGGGTCTCACATACACAAACATTGTGTGTGCCCCTTGCACTTACAAGCACAACACATTTTGGCCAAAGATTGAAAAAAAGATGATAAACCTACTTTGGTATTGGGATACTTTTCCTTGAATTCTGCATATAGTTCTGATATATTGCATAGCAATAGTCTTTTTTGCATCTGTTCACGTACATTTCCATTTTCACCGTTACGTAGTTGTTTTTTTTTTTTTTTCCAGGCATTATTCGGCTGTAGTCACCATTTTCATAAAACTCTGACACTAGCACCTTTATTTCTGAACTCAGTTGCTTACCCTGAGCATGCTGAAATTGTGCAAGCACTCCTTGGGTTGCTTTTATTTTCCTAGCTTGCTTTACTATATATGTAGAAACATTGTATTCCTTTGAAGTATAGTCAATAGACCAGCTGGAAGGTGAAAGGGTAAGAATATACTTTTTTGTGGCGTGTGGATATGGCACATTTTTCTTTCAAATCATGCACAGTTTTGGTGTTTTAATTTCATTTGAGCTTCTTGTAGTTTTCTTCTACCATAACTGGGCGTGTCTCTTTTCACAACTTTGTATGTCTTCATGGGAGACAAACCAAGAGCAGTCACTGAAGTATTTAATTGCTCATCCGCTGTGGTTGTAGGTGGCTGATACTCTTCGTCACTGTCATATAAATTATCAGAATATTCTTCATTTTCTAGTAGTGTAACACACCTGGAACATAACTTGGTCCTGGTTTCATGTTAAGTCCCATGCACTGATTCACTTTCAATACTGATTTTATCTCAGTTTCTCTGAGGCTACACTTCACTGTCTTCTTATGAATCCGAAATGGATCAGAACAACTTCTTCATAGGAAAGAATACTTATCCAGATACACTTTCATATGATGATAACAAACACTAAAGTTTCCTGGAACTGTACTTCTTGTGCCCACTGAGTGTGTCCGGATCTTCATAGCAACAAATCTTGGTCCGATTCATCCAGATTATACAGTACAAAGTGACTGCCACATTTTGGTCCATATGTTGCTTTATGACATTCAGTGCTTGCGCTCTACCAGTACTGCAACGTGTTTGAACAAAAACACCACTAGTACACTCGTCTGTCTCCATACTGACTTTCCACGACAGTACTGACCAGTCTGAACTAGAATCTTAAAAACATGAGTAACCTGTAATTGTTGCTTGTTTTGTTTGTTGTTCCTGCCTAACAATGACTCATTCTGTCCCTGAAAACTACAATTGTTTAACTTTCTGTTGCCTAATGGTTCCAAAAAATTGCTGCAGCTTTATCTGAAACTAGCTGTCTGCATCATCACTATTACTTGCTAAATCGTGTTAAAAGAAACGTAACCAAATACATCTCTGTCAACTTTTATTGTACACAAATGCCTTGCAATAACAAGTTGAAATTTTGCCACATATTATATTTTGGTCTACTTATGCAGTGTTTGAAATTTGGCTTGGATATCATTTGTCCCTTTTGTGCTACCACACTTCGAAAATCCATGTTTTTCAGGTAATTTTTCAAATTTTTGTATTTTTGTGTGCATGTAACTCTGTTTGTGTGACTGATATGGGCAAGATGGGTTCTGTGTGTGTTTAGGCCACATTAAGCTTACCACAAAAAAAAAAAAAATTATGCCCTTTTTGAGTGAATTATATTTGGCACAGAGGACACCTACAATATGTACCTTCTAACGTATTACATTTTTTTAATCACATTTTGGAATTTTTGATTTTCCCTCAGAAATATGTTGTTGGTGTTTTGATTCATAGCGTGTGTTCTCTAAATGGATGTTACTGTGTTGTAAAAGTTTCACTGGACTGTGCGGAATAGTTTCAAAGTTATTAAAACCTGAAGTAGGGTCTGAAGATAGATTGCCAGATACGGGTTGCAATTTCCGGGTTACGCCACCTTTTTTCACATGCCATAACTCTGGAACTAATTGGCAGGGGAACTTAAAATTTTGTACATGAGAGTTCCACGCTTGGTAGCACTGATGTGCTAAATCTCAGCCAAATCTGAGACTATCAGCTGAAACATTTT
Organism: Schistocerca gregaria; assembly: GCF_023897955.1. Classification (NCBI taxonomy): domain Eukaryota; kingdom Metazoa; phylum Arthropoda; class Insecta; order Orthoptera; family Acrididae; genus Schistocerca; species Schistocerca gregaria. The sequence continues at coordinate 69,838,563 of NC_064924.1, read as the reverse complement.
CTCAAATAGGCTGAATTGACATGGAATGACCCAATAGCAACATCAGATCTTTTGCAGGTGAATAAGTTACCTACAATGAAGTATTGTTTGAAAAAAGCTGCGTAAATATTCAGTCAGATCTTGATAATATTTGAGAATGGTGCAGTGTTGGTCAGCTTACTGTATCAGTCTGAAAAGTATTTGACTCAATATCATACCTGCACTTATTAATGTAAATACAATCGTGTGGAGTTTGAAGTGAAATTTGTAGCTGGACTGAGGAGTTCTTGGATGGAGAGTCATTGACAGATGTAAGTGTAACTTGAGGTGTGCACTAGATAAGATAACTGTGTTCTACACGTACATTCACATTTACGAGGCGTGTTTTTTAAGTAAGTACCATTTTGAAAACAAAAAAAGACGTGCTAAGATATCTCAATAATTTTATTTTTACATGAAAGCATGTACCTTAATTTACTTTTCTACATAATTTCCATCAGTATTGAGGCACTTTCATAATGTTGTACCAGTTTTTGAATACCCTCCTCATAGAAGTCTGCCGCCTGACTTGTTAACCACTGCATCACCACTGTTTTGACTTCATCACCTTGAAGACGCTGACCACCCAGGTGTTTCTTCAAGTGCAGGAACAGATGGTAGTCACTGGGTACAAGATCGGGGCTGTACGGAGGATGATCTAGAGTTTCCCATCGAAAAGATGTGATGAGATTTTTGGTCTGATTTGCTACATATGGATGGTCATTGTCTTGCAGCAAAACGATGCCGTTGCTCAACTTCCATGGACTGTTGCTTTGACTCTAGTGTGACGTAGGCCACCCATGTTTCATCGCGCATAACAATTTGGTTTAAGAAATCATCACCGTCATTGTGGTACTGCTCTAGGAAAGTCAATGCACTGTCTAAACGTTTGGTTTTATGCACATCCATCAACATTTTTTATACCCAACGTGCGCACAATTTTTAGTAATTCAAGTGCTCGGTCACAGTGCCATACAAAACACTACGAGAAACATTAGGGAAGGTATCTCTCAAGGAGGAAATTGGAAAGTATCTGTTTTCTCTCAACTTATTGTCCACTTCCTGCAACAAACTTTCATTAACGACTGAAGGATGCCCACGCCATTATTCATCATGCACATTTGTGTGGCCATCTTTAAATGCTCTCACCTACTTTCTTACCATTCCATCACTCATAATGTTTTCTCCGTAAACTGCACAGATCTCACGATGAATATCGATTGCTTTTAGGCCTTTAGCATTAAGAAATCTTATAACAGTCCGTACTTCACAGTCAGTGGGACTCACAATTATCGGAGACATCTTAAACACTCAGTGCACAACATAAACAGGAAGAATCGTGATTCTTGAGTTTCTCCCGGCATATTTGATAATCAAAATATCCACGGGTGTACTGCTGGTCTATAGTGTCCAACGGGCACAATATTTCGGCGATCAAACATGTCGCCATCATCAGGTGAACTGACGGACTGAGCTCCTGTGAACGTGCCGGCACGGAGATCCGTACGCTATGGCTGCTCAGGGGGAACTGGGTTCGGTCGCGGCGGCGGTAGATTTAAATACCCTCTGCCTGCGGCGCGCTCCCTCCGCCGTCCGCGCCCCGTGCCACGGTAGCGCGGTGGAACAGATTGCGACGGCGTCTGAGATGACGTCGGTGTGATGGCTCTGTCCGTCGTGGTCGTCACAACTATGCGTTTGCTCGATTTACTCTTGATTAGTGCTTGGGAACCAGCGATTGGGTTAATCAAGAGTAAATCGAGCAAACGCATAGTTGTGACGACCACGGCGGACAGAGCCATCACACCGACGTCATCTCAGACGCCGTCGCAATCTGTTCCACCGCGCTACCGTGGCGCGGGGCGAGGACGGCGGAGGGAGCGCGCCGCGGGCGGAGGGCATTTAAATCGGCCGCCGCCGCGACTGAACCCAGTTCCCCCTGAGCAGCCATAGCGTACGGATCTCCGTGCCGGCACGTTCACAGGAGCTCAGTCCGTCAGTTCACCTGATGATGGCGACATGTTTGATCGCCGAAATATTGTGCCCGTTGGAGACTATAGACTGGCAGTACACCTGTGGATATTTTGATTAGGAAGAATCAGACTGTAGTAGCGTCAGTGTGTAGAGTAAGGTACAGGCTTTCTTGTAAACATAAAATTATTGAGATATCTTAGCACATCTTTTTTATTTCAAAATGTTGCTTACTTAAAAAACACATCGTGTACTAAGATTCTCCGCAAGCCACTGTACGGTGCATGGCGGAGGGTACCCTGTACCACTATTAATAATTTAATTTTCTGTCCCACTCACAAATAGACTGAGGGAAAGTGCCTTCATATGAGCTCTAATGTCTTGTAGCCTATCTTATCTTTGTGGTTCTTATGTGAAGTAGATGTTGGTGGCAGTAGAATCATTTGGCAGTGAGCTACTGATGCCGATTTTCTAAACTTTGTCAATAGTTTTTCTCGAAAAGAATGTCATCGGCCCTCAAGGGGCTCCCATTTGTGTTCTCGAACCAACTCCATAATGCTTACATATTGTTCAAACCTACAGGTAACAAATCCAGCAGTCAGCCTCTGAATTGTTTCGACATACTCGTTCAAACCGACCTAGTGTGGATTCCAAACCCTCAAACAGTATTCAAGAATAAGTCAAACCAGTGCCCTATATGCTGCTCCTTTAGAGATGAACCACACTTTTCTAAAACTTTCTCAACAAACTAAGTTCAAACATTTGCCTTCCCTACCACTGTTCTTGCATGCTCATTGGATTTCATATTGGTTCACTACATTGTGCCCAGATATGTCAAGCAGTACACCACTAATGCAGCATCCGAATATTACATGTTTGGTTTTCCTACTCAGCTGAATAACTTACATTTTTCCACATTGAGAGCCACCTGCTCAGCTGCTTGTGTTCTGTATCAGTGACCTTGCTGACAACATTCATACCACCTGAGATTTTTCGCAGATGATACCGCTATCGGTAATGCAATACTCTCTCGAGAAACTGCAGAAATATTCAGTAAGTTGTTGATAAAATTTCAAAGTTGTGTAAGGACTGGCAACTACTTTTAAAGTTTTAGAAATGTAAAATTGCACACTTCACAAAACGAAAGAAAGAAAAAATAGTATTATTTGTTAGCAATATTACTGAACTACAGTTGGTCAACTCAACAATTGCTGGTGTGTTACAGTTTTTGGAGATATTTTTGTAGGTAAGAGAGACTTTGGTTCAAAGATGTAATATTTGGGAAATTTAATCAGTCTGCAAAGGAGATGGCTTACAAAACATTCGCATGATCCATTCTCAAATATTACTCAAGTGTTTGGAGCCTGTACCAAACAAGACAGGTGATATGGATTGTATACAAAGAAGAGCAGCATGAATAGTCGCAGGGTTGTTTCACCCATTTGAGTGTGACAGGGATGACCAAAAACCTGAAACCTGAACTGATGGACACTTACAGATATATGCAAACTATCCTTAGAAAGCATACTTACGAAGTTGCAAGAACTAGCTGTAAGTGATGAATCTTGTAATGTACTAGAGTAACCTACATAATGAACCCAGTAGTGACCTATGTGATTAGACTAATTACAGTACCCACAGATCGATTTAAGTACCCATTCTACCTATTCAGTTGGAACACTAAGAAATCCTAGAATGTGGTAGAATAGCAAGTACCCTTTGCAGGTGCTTCACAGTGATTTGCAGAGTATGTATGTAGGTGCAGAAGAGAGGCAGCAGCCTTAACAGTAGATGCAGTGACAACAGTCCAGATGTTTGACTGAAGTGACATTGTAAAATTAACCAACATGACATTGTTATGTTGGTGCTGCAGTTACTGAAAAAAAGGAGAAACATATTTCCCAAGGACTTTAACTCTTCTCAGTGGTTTAATGACGGTGGAATCCAGCTGGATAAACACTTCAGTTGGAAATTACTCCCCCATTCCTATGTTTGGGTTTGGATACTTGCACTGGTAAGTAAGCGGATCTCACATTCTAAGATGTTGGAGTTTGAAATATTGGATCCTTTATACTTATAGGTATGTTATAGAACTTAAGGGAAATGCAGGTTACATATTGTGGGAACTGGTGAAATTAGATAGCAGGAAGAACAGCATTTCACACCAGGTGAGAACAGCAGGAGAGGGCAGAGGAGATGTACATAGAAAACGGGAAGGAGGACGAGATGGACAAAGAATGGGGTTGGGAGAGAGACAGATGAGAGGCGGAGATTAAAATGTATATCCAACTCCCATACACATTAGAAATATGTGCTTGTTTCATTTCTTTCTTTTCCATTTAAGTGACGGGCACAGCAAAGTGGGGTCAGGTACAGGTAGGTGTTATATAAAATTGGCTGAGCACACAAATGAACACAGAAATGTTTTCTGTCATGGGAACGTACAGTGCCCAGTTGCTGAGCATGCTCTGCAGCATGGCTCAAATGGACGGAATGCCTCCTAGACCATATGGGTACTTGAATCCTCCCACCTGGTGTTAGCTTCTCTGAACTGTGGAGATGGCATTTGGTCTTCTACGTATCCTCACAGCCCACAACTCTCATACTCTCATGGACTTGAACTCTATTTTCTTATATTTATTTTGATTTCCTTATATCCCTGCGCCCCCACATGAAAGCCCCCCCTCTCCCTCTCCCTCTCCCTCTCCCTCTCCCTCTCCCTCTCCCTCTCCCTCTCCCTCTCCCTCTCCCTCTCCCTCTCCCTCTCCCTCTCCCTCTCCCTCTCCCTCTCCCCCTACCCCTCCCTCTCCCTCTACCCCTCCCTCTCCCTTTACCCTCTCCCTCTCCCCCCTCCCCCTACCCCTCCCTCTCCCTCTACCCCTCCCTCTCCCCCTCCTCCCCTCCCTCTCCCTCCCCCTCTCCCACTCCTCCCCCTCCCTCTCCCTCTCACCCCTCTCTCCCCCTCTCTCCCCTCTCCCCCCTCTCCCCCACTCTCCCCCTCTGTGTCCTCTCCCCACTCCCCCCTCTCCCCCCTCTGCCCCCCTCTCCCCACTCTCCCCCTCTCCCCACTCTCCCCCCTCTGCCCCTGCCCCCTCTCCCCACTCTCCCCCTCTCCCCCTCTCCCCCCTCTGCCCCCTGCCCCCTCTCCCCCCTCTGTCCCTGCCCCCTCTCCCCACTCTCCCCCTCTCCCCCTCTCCCCCTCTCCCCCCTCTGCCCCCTGCCCCCTCTCCCCCCTCTGCCCCCTGCCCCCTCTCCCCCCTCTGCCCCCTGCCCCCTCTCCCCCCTCTGCCCCCTGCCCCCTCTCCCCCCTCTGCCCCCTGCCCCCTCTCACCCCTCTGCCCCCTGCCCCCTCTCACCCCTCTCCCCCCACCCCTCTGCCCCGTCTCACCCCTCTGCCCCGTCTCACCCCTCTGCCCCGTCTCACCCCTCTGCCCCGTCTCACCCCTCTGCCCCGTCTCACCCCTCTGCCCCGTCTCACCCCTCTGCCCCGTCTCACCCCTCTGCCCCCTCTGCCCCCTCTGCCCCCTCTGCCCCCTCTGCCCCCTCTGCCCCCTCTGCCCCCTCTGCCCCCTCTGCCCCCTCTGCCCCCTCTGCCCCCTCTGCCCCCTCTGCCCCCTCTGCCCCCTCTGCCCCCTCTGCCCCCTCTGCCCCCTCTGCCCCCTCTGCCCCCCTCTGCCCCCCTCTGCCCCCCTCTGCCCCCTCTGCCCCCTCTGCCCCCTCTGCCCCCTCTGCCCCCTCTGGCCCCCTCGCCCCCCTCGCCCCCCTCGCCCCCATCTCCCCCATCTCCCCCATCTCCCCCATCTCCCCCTCTCCCCCTCTCCCCCTCTCCCCCTCTCCCCCTCTCCCCCTCTCCCCCTCTCACCCCTCTCACCCCTCTCACCCCTCTCACCCCTCTCACCCCTCTCTCCCCCTCTCTCCCCTCTCCCCCACTCTCCCCCTCTGTGTCCTCTCCCCACTCCCCCCTCTCCCCCTCTCCCCCCTCCCCCTCTCCCCCTCTCCCCCTCTCCCCCTCTCCCCCTCTCCCCCTCTCCCCCTCTCCCCCTCTCCCCCTCTCACCCCTCTCACCCCTCTCACCCCTCTCACCCCTCTTCCCCCTCTGCCCCTCGCCCCCTTGCCCCCATCACCCCCTCTCCCCCCCTCTTCGCCCTCCCCCTCCCATCTCCCCTCTCCCTCTCTCTCTGTTTTTGGTACTTTCCTGTCTCCTTTTGTGATTTGCTCCAAGTTCTTGATCATTTTACTTATCATTTATCTCTTCTTAATGTATATTTATGCTGCTCGCCATTAAAATTGTAGTACCTTGAACATGGCACGTGACAATAGTCAAATATGCGTGAAGTGTGCTATGTGCTTGGATATGGAAGTTGTTAGCATTCCAGTGTGCCTGTACAAAGTAGGTAGCAGTAATGTGATCTGCACTTTGTATACAGGGTGACCCAAAAGTCAATGAACATTTGACAATGCACTAATTCACAGAATAATATAGGTAGAAAGATAAACTTGACATACATGCTTGAAATGAAGTGAGGTTTTACTGAAACCAAAGTAGAGTGGAAAAAGTGGCCAACAGTTGATACTGGACAGGAACACGTCAGTGACACCACATGAGAATTGTGTGTAAAATGTTTAGCACATTGTTTGGTGGGGATCACGAGCCGCCACTTACATCACGCTTGACCTCACACATCCTCAGACCTCAATGTGTGTGGTTATTGGTTGTGTCCATTACCTGAAGTCGGAAGTCTCCGGCAGTTGTGTGGCCTCATTAGGAATGCTAAAAGAGTACATTTGACGGCAATTTCTCACCATACCTGCCGATATGCTGTACTGTGCTGCTCTCAACATTGTCCCTTGACTACAGGTATTGTTGATAGATGACGACCGACACAATGAGAATTTGTTATAAGGTACCTCATCTTTTCTATAAATCAATTGTTATCCTAATTATTGCTTTTGTGTTATATGAAGCACAATTTGTTGGTTGTTTCATGCACTTATTTGGTTTCAGTAAGACCTCTTGTCATTTCAAGCATATGTGTCAATTTTTACCTTTTCACTCACATTATTCTGCAAACCAGAAAAAAAGCACATGTCACACCTCTCTAGAAGGATGGTGGTAGAAGTGATCCACAAACTTACCATCCAATATCTTTGACACTGATGTGTTGTAGAATCTTAGAACATATTCTGAGCTCAAACACAGTGAAGTATCTTGAACAGAACGACCTTCTCAAAGCCAACCAGCATGGATTCCAAAAGCATCGATCATGTGAAACCCAACTTGCACTCAGCTCATGTGACATACTGGAAGCTGTGGATTTACTGCAGTTGGGTAGATGCAGTCTTTATTGATTTTCAAGTGTGCTCCAGGGGAGTTTGTTGAGACTCTTGCTGTTCATGTTGTATATTAATGACCTTTCAGATGATATTAATAACAACCTCAGAATGTAGTTATCTACAAGGAAGTATTATCTGAAAGAAGCTGCATAAATATTCAATGTTGATAAGATTTCAAAGTGGTGAAAAGATTGGCAGCTTGCTTTAAATGCTCAGAAATGTGAAATTGTGCACCTCACAAAATGAAAAAAGTGAAGAAAATAGTATTATATGACTATAATATCAGTGAATCACTGTTGGAATTTGGCCAACTCCTACAACTACCTGCGTGGAACACTGTAGGGATATGAAATGGAATGATCACATAGGCTCATTCATTGGTAAAGCAGGTAGTGGCCTCCAGTTTATTGGTAGAATACTGGGGAAGTGCAATCAGTCTACAAAGGAGATTTCTTAAAAATCACTTGTACTATCCATCCGAGAATATTGCTCAAGTGTGTGGACCCCTTCCAAACAGGACTAACAGAGGATATTGAACTTATGCAGAGATGGGCAGCACAAATGGTCACAGGTTTGTTTAATCTGTGGGAGAATATCACGGAGATACTGAAGAACTGAACTGGGAGACCCTTGAAGATAGACGTAAACTATCCCGAGAAAGTCAATTAACAAAGTTTCAAGAACTGGCTTTAAATGATTACTCTAGGAATATACTATAATCCCCTATGTATCACTCACATAGGGATCATGAGGATAAGATTAGAACAGTTACAGCACACACACAGGCATTCATTCATTCATTCATTCTTCTCATATGTGAATGGGCTGGGAAGAAACCCCAGTAACTGGTAAAATGGGTTGCACCCTGTGCATGCACCTCATGGTGATTTGCAGAGTATGGATGTATGTGGAGAACTATTTAATTTTCAAATGTTAATGAACTTTTGGGTCACACTGTCTAAAGCAATCTTACAGACCTGATTTCTCAGTCAGCTATTGTATTTGAATGTTGGTCTTTTATGAGAAGTCTATTTTACACCTCATGTAAAGAGGAACATCCCCCAGTATGTGGTGGAATTTAACAGTGGCAGGATTGTGGCCCAGGATGACAGCATTTTATTGCAGTATTGCTCATGGGGATTTTCAGGATCATAAGACTGCCATGTGAAAATAGAATGAATGAAGTCAGAAGGATCACACTTAATGCTATGTGGGATCTGAGCAGCCTCGTGTGACTGGTGGCTGCGAGGAGACATTGTTCATTCATTGTGCAGGAGTGTACAGCTATATCATGTACCTCGAGTGTTGTTCTCATTTGCAGTAAGAGGACAAAGTAGTGGCACAGAGTAGTGTTATCAGTCAATTCCCAGTCCTGTGTCACAGTGGACAAATCCTTATGAGAAGGATGCAAGGAGAGTGAATATTGCCAAATAGCATTCCTCATTATCACGCATATCCAGCACCAGGTGTAAAGATATGGGATGCCAATTGGGTACATGACACAACCGTCTCTGGTTTGGATAGCCAGTAATTTGGACAGCAGTTGTTACATTTGACTTCTAAGGCCAGAGGCTGTGCCTTAGTCCCTGTGATGTTATATTTCAATGTGATAATGTGAGGCCATGTGTTGCTGGTGCTGTCCTGACATACTTAGATACAGAAGTTGCCAGACTGTTGCACAGGTCAAAACATTCTCCAGATTTTGCACCCACTGAAACATCTATCACATGTCGATGAGAAAAACGTGTGCCACAACTTGCCAGCCTCTGTTTGATGAAATGTGGCATCGAGTTTAAGCAGCCTGGAATGACATCGCCATATCTGCTACCCAAGTTAGTTTGACCCAGTGCCTAGCCAGGTTAGTGCTATTTTTCCTGGCAGAGTTGACAGCTCTGTGTACCAGATTTTGGACTCTGTGTAGTACCAAATCACCTGCAAATTCAATCCTGCATTCTTCCCACTGTAATTTATATGCAAAATTTCATTATTTGTTGTTCTTCCTATTTTAACCCTTTCATGGTTAAAATTTGTTTTGCATGTATTTGAAAAATAGAAGATCATAAACTATCTTTGTTTCTGATAAATGTTTCAGTTTCACTATCAAAAAAATTTTAAGGTGATCAATTTTGGAAGTCAGTGAAGTGGGACACATATGTCCTACAAACCTTACTAGATCCATGTTTTCATGTGAACCAAATATTTTCAGAATTATAGTTGTAATTTTAGAATGATTGTATCAGGATGGCAAATATGGGAAGAAGTGTAACAAATTAGTACCCCAACATATTTATTCTTCTGACAGTAAAAAACATGAGTTTTCAACATAACATTTGAAGATGGATGTGACATACCACAAACCAGTATTTTCTACATTGTTCCAAGTTTTCTGGTGCATGTATGTCCCACCACATACAAACTATGTACAAACCAGCAGAATGACAGATATGTAGTGATGTTTCAGTACAGTGTTTATTATGTATAAGTAAACACTATTAGTCATTTCAGACATTCCTGGGAATGGTGAAGATGGTGACTTGATCTGATTTCCGTGAAGCAAACACTCACAGCCTTCTATATATCCCTCCCATGGTGCTTAGTATATTTCTCCAAGTTTCAGAAGCACCTAGCTACATGGTAGCAGTAAACAGATATGAAAGACAGATGTCCCAGAACTCAGATCTGTGTTTATTACTTTAGCACCACAAAAGGGTTAACTGAAGCTGGCACAGTGCTCACAAGTGTACTATAATTGACATCTTACTCTCTGATGCCTTTTCCTTTATCTCTTCTCCCCTTGTCATTGCAACATCCTGAATCCTGAGGTCAGAGATACCTGCACCTTCCCCTAACCTGTCCCTCTTTACACCCTTTGAAGAAAAAGTAAAAGGGAAATTTTTTTTTCCAAAAGCTGGAATAGTACGTGTGTGTGTGTGTGTGTGTGTGTGTGTATGTGTGTGTGTGTGTGAGAGAGAGAGAGAGAGAGAGAGAGAGAGAGAGAGAGAGAGAGAGAGAGAGAGATTTAATTTTAATTAAATCTGTTTATTGGCTTGTCTTTCACACCAACACAAACTACTGTTTCCCACATTCTGCTTCACTATGAGTGACCTTTTTATAATCAGACTGTCGTGTTTCCTTTTTCCTTCTACTGGTGGCACTTCCTTTATATATTGAGCTACTATTCCTGTACATGATCCATTCTTATATTTATTATAAATTGTTGATAAGGGAAAGAAAGTTTTAAATTATATGAATTGGAACTGGTTTATAAAACCACCTAATTTAGTTACTAGCACTAGTAATTCAAAATTATTAGGTTTTCTAAACAAGTTTCAAGTTAGAAATATTGCAGTGTTTACCTGGCATGTAATTGCAAGTCTGTTTTCTTTGCTTCAGGAACATCACCACTCCTAGATATGGTCTTCAGATGCAGAAATCACTTGTCAAGAAACCTGTACTACAGAAGCAAGGACATATTCAGCAGAAAGCATTTAGTCATCAATCTACCCCTAAAGTGTCACTGAAACTGAGCCTCGGTTTTATAACTGCTCTTGGAATAAGGCACTGGGCAGGCAATTTGAAAGTTCTATGTCAAGCCAGCAATGAAGGCACCAGGCTTGTTGGAGTAGACAGCCAAATTCCCGAGCCCAGTTTTGACTGGAAGAAGTTCTTGGGGATGCTGTGGCCACACGTTTGGTACCTCTTGGCAGCTGTGGCGGTGTGTGTAACTCCTCATCATACCTAAAGGTTCATTCAGGATATTTCTCCCTAAATTTCAGCATACTGCATTGGCTCCAAAATTAATTACTTTATTAGATTATACTTGTCAGTGTGTTGTTTGACCTTTTGGTAAATCTTAAGAGTTACTTATGTGAATTTTACCTTGATTTCACATTTTTATTGTACTAAATCACATAGTTTTAACATCTTTTGTTTCTGATTAATCACAATAAAAATGTGTTATATACTACTACTACTACTACTACTACTACTACTACTACTATTATTATTACTACTGCATATCAAACAAAAGTGTAGGAGACATAAATTTCTGTTACATCACACTTGAATTAAACTTTCTGTAGGTAATATTTTTCAACAAAGATAAATGTTATGTTAGGTTGAGGAATGTCATCTTTACAAGGTAAAGCATTTTTAGTCTTATGGTATTCTCGGAGCTGCATATGTATATGTGTGGCCTTGTGCTCCTCTTGTCCAGTGCAGAGTACTAGGTGTACGGGTTTTAGAAGTGGAAAATCATGTTCCTCATTAAGAGACACATGCTGTTGGGAAGTGGAATACCTGAAAGATTCATTTAATTGAATTTGACACAGAGACGGCAGCTTCTATCCATTGGTAATGAGGTGCATGTAATATTTTAAGCAAGTATTGTGTCTCGTAATTGTGATTATCTTCAAGAGGTTAAGTTGCTGCTGTGACCTCCAGTCAAAGACTGATTTGATGCAGCTCTCACTCTAGTCTGTCCTATGCAAGCCTCTTCATCTCCAAATCACCACTGCAACCTTCCATTTGAATCTATCTACTGTATTACTGCCTAAGTATTCTCCTCCCCTCCGACCATATTGCCATATTGACTATTCCTCACTGCCTTTGGGTATGTCCTGTCAACCGATCCATTCTTTTCATAGGTGTTCACACTGCAACAAGTGGGATACAGTTCTCTCCAGAATTCTCATGCATTTGTAGAAGCAATTCCTTGTGATTCTGCTAAACATCTCATTTAGCCCTATAAAATTTAGCTCTTGTGGCATGACACACCTCAAAACTAACCAACTCATTTATATGAAAAATGGCAAAATTAGAGTCTTGCAGCCCATGGATAAATTTCTGGTGTCACCTTTGTTTCTTTTAGTCAGATTTTGCCATAAGTTTATTTTCTTCCCAGTTTGATTCAGTAAAACCTCATGTATTATTCAATCTGCCTATATAATCTGCAGCATTCTTCTGTAGCACCACATTCGAAAGGCTTCTGTTCTCTTCTTGTCTGAACTTTTTATCACCTAGATTTCACTTCTGTACAAGGCTACACTCCAGACATTTACCTTCATAATAGACTTTCTAACATTTAAACAGGTATTAGATGTTAATAAATTCCCCTTTTTCAGAAATGCTTTTTTTGTTATCGTCGGTTTGCATTTTTATCCTCTCGACTTTGGTCTTCAGTAGTTACTATGCTGCCCAAATAGCAAAACTCGTTTAATGCTTTCTGTGTCATTTCCTAATGTAACTCCATCAGTGTTACCTGATTTAATTTTACTACATTCCATTACCCTTTTTTTTGTTTATCTTATCTCTTTTCAAGAAACTATCCAGTCCATTCAACTGCTCTTCCAAGTCCTTTGGTTTCTCTGGAAGAATTACAATGTCGTCAGTAACCCTCAATGCTTTTTTTTCTTCCTGAGCTTTAATTCCCTTACAAATCTCTCCTTGGTTTCCTGTATTGTTTGCTCAAGGTACAAACTGTATAACTGAGGGACAAGGTACAATCCTGCGTCACCCCCTTCTCAACCACTGCTCTCTTTGACCTTTGACTCTTCTGACTCCAGTCTGTTTTCTGTACATGATGTAAGCAAAGATATGCTCCCTGTGTTTTTTCCCTGCTACATTCAACATTTCAAAGAGTGTAGTCCAGTTAAAAACTTACGAATGCTATAAACAAAGGTTTGCCTTGCTTCAACCTATCTTCTAAGCTATGACATAGGTTCAGGGCTAAATATCGAAGAATTCTCCAAATTTTTAGGTACGCATTTTGATGAAAACTTTGAACTGGAAGAAGCATGTTACTGAGCTTCACTAACAATTAAGTTCAGAACTTTTAACATTGTAGCGCATCAGCAAATAATTTAATGATTATAAAGAATCCACCTCAATTGCAAATAGAAACCAGATGTTGACCTATGTTTCAGCGTGGATAACCATGCTTTCTTCAGAACGCACTAAAACTACAAACTGCCTAAAGAGGCATGGTCCAACATTAATACAGAACACCCAGTGCTGAAAGATTAAGGAAAGGCAAACCTACGTTTCTAGCATTTGCAGACTTAGAGAAAGCTTTTGACAATGCTGACTGGAATACTCTCTTTCAAATTCTAAAGGTGGCAGGGGTAAAATACAGGGAGTGAAAGGTTATTTACAATTTGTACAGAAACCAGATGGCAGTTATGAGTCGAGCGACATGAAAGGGAAGCAGTGGTTGGGGAGGGAGTGAGACAGGGTTGTAGCCTTTCCCCGATGTTATTCAATCTGTATATTGAGCAAGCAGTAAAGGAAACAAAAGAAAAATTCGGAGTAAGTATTAAAATCCATGGAGAAGAATTAAAAACTTTGAGGTTCGCTGATGACATTGTAATTCTGTCAGAGACAGCAGAGGACTTGGAAGAGCAGTTGAATGGGATGGACAGTGTCTTGAGACGAGTATATAAGATGAACATAAACAAAAGCAAAACGAGGATAATGGAATGTAGTAGAATCAAGTCGGATAATGCTGAGGGAATTAGATTAGGAAATGAGACACTTAAAGTAGTAAAGGAGTTTTGCTATTTGGGGAGCAAAATAACTGATGATGGTCAAAGTAGAGAGGATATAAAATGTAGACTGGCAATGGCAAGGAAAGCGTTTCTGAAGAAGAGAAATTTGTTAACATCGAGTATAGATTTAAGTGTCAGGAAGTCTTTTCTGAAAGTATTTGTATGGAGTGCAGCCATGTATGGAAGTGAAACATGGACGATAAATAGTTTGGACAAGAAGAGAATAGAAGCTTTCGAAATGTGGTGCTACAGAAGAATGCTGAAGATTAGATGGGTAGATCACATAACTAATGAGAACGTATTGAATAGGATTGGGGAAAAGAAAAGTTTGTGGCACAACTTGACCAGAAGAAGTGATCAGTTGATAGGACATGTTCTGAGGCATCAAGGGATCACCAATTTAGTATTGGAGGGCAGCGTGGAGGGTAAAAATCATAGAGGGAGACCAAGAGATGAATACACCAAGGAGATTCAGAAGGATGTAGGTTGCAGTAAGTACTGGGCGATGAAGAAGCTTGCACAGGATAGAGTAATATGGAGAGCTGCATCAAACCAGTCTCAGGACTGACGACCACAACAACAACAACAACAACAACAACAACAACAACAACAACCCAGTGTTGGACCATGCCTCTTTAGGCAGTTTGTAGTTTTAGTATGTTCTGGAGAAAGCATGGTTATCCGTGCTGAAACTTAGGTCAACATTTGGTTTCTGTTTGCAATCAAGGTGGATTCTTTATAATCATTAAATTAAGTTCAACTTCTTTTGTTCTTCCTATAATTGCTAGTCTTGGAAACAAACAAATTATCCTTTGGCTTATTCAGCACCTTTCCACTCAGTAATTTTTTGTGGAACAATTTTCTGAGCTAACTCATCACTTAGCAAGAAAGTATTGATTGCACAAAAGTGAGCAGTAAGAATGATGTGTGCTGTTCACTGGTAGTTGTCATGTAGACACTACTTCAAGGAGTTGGACATTTTAACTGCACCATCACAATATCTATCCACAAATAGTTCTGCTCTACCATATATGCATGTGATTTCTTATTCTCCAACCACATCCACCAACCAGCAGCAATTGAGCACCCTCCCCTTTGTTACCTACTGTATGCTGGAGTGCCACAGCATTATCATAACATCTACCAGGGCTTTTACTACCCTCTATTATACTGTGAAATGAAGACCATCTTGCCCAAATGAAATAATCCATCACAATTTGAGAAAAATAGTGATACCCATATCTACAACATTTGAGGAAAAAATCAGGTTTATCATGAATTATCAAAGCTGCCAATAGCTCAGAAGGGAGTTTAGTATGCAGCAACAAAATTTTTTGATCATTTGCCCAATACCATAAAATGATAGGTAGCAAAGCAAGGCAGCAAATATAATCTGAAATCATTTCTCCTGGACAGCTCCTTGTACATGGACAAACTTTGTTTAAAAGATGGTAGCCTGTTTTGGGGAGGGGGGGATGGGACGAGTTTTTAAGTGTAGTGGCATAAGAAGAACTAAAAAAAAAAGTGTTAATATTAATAAACTTAATCATGTATACGTGTAAACTGACATATTCCAAATCATTCTGACAAAAGAATCATTCTCATTCAAATGATTTGTGGAACATATAGCTAACTCTATCTCAACACAGCCCTTTCTCATGGATGGGACTGGCTGGCATCAGAGCTCTTATTGTACATTGTAGGAGACATTCCACATCACTGCTAAGCTCACATGAGAGCTAGGATTTGCCATATTGTCAGTACCTATTTTGTTCTTTTGTAGGAGAGTTGCTAGCTTTGTTACATTTTTTTTTATATTTTGTGTGTGCGTGGGCGTGTGCCTGTGCGTGTGCGAGCGCGCGTGTTTGCGTATGCATGTGTGCATTTGCGTGCGTGCACGAGAGAGAGAATTACAATGTTACCAGTTACCAAATACCTCAAGTTCTTATTTATTCTCCCTGAACTGTAATTCTATTTCTCCTTGGTTTCCTTTACTGTCTGCTCAATGTGAAGATTGGAAAACATGGGTGATAAGCTACAACCTAGGGAGAGCCAGCCATGACAAAACTCTTTCATCTGTTGAGCAAGATGTCCAAGACTGGTGAAACACCCTCGGACTTCAAGAATGATGTAATAATACCAATTCCAAAGAAAGCAGTTGCCGATAGGTGCAAACAATTACTAAACCATCAGTTTAATAAGGAATGGTTGCAAAATACTAACACGAATTCTTTACAGAAGAATGGAAAAACTGGTAGAAGGCGATCTTGGGGAAGATCACTTTGGATTCCAGAGAAATGTAGGAACACACAAGGCAATATTGACCCTATGACTACTCCTAGAAAATAAGTTAAGGAAAGGCAAACCACCATTTTATAGCATTTGTAGACTTAGAGAATGAATTTGACAAAGTTGAGTGGAATACTCACTTTGAAATTCTGAAGGTAGCAGGGGTAAAATACAAGTAGCGAAAGACTATTTACAACTTGCGTAGAAACCAGACAGCAGGTGTAAGAGTCGATGAGCATGAAAGGGAGGCAGCAGTTGATAAGGAAGTGAGACAGAGTTGAAAAATGTCCCCAGTTATTCAGTCTGTACATTGAGAAAGCATTAAAGGAATCAAAGAAAAATCTGTTGTAGGAATTAAAAATCCAGGGAGAATTTAAAAAAAAATGAGGTCTGCCAGTGACATTTTAATTCAGTCAGAGATAGCAAAGGCCTTGAAAGAACAGCCGAATGGAATGTACAGTATCTTGAAAGAAGGGTATAAGATGAACATCAACAAAAGCAAAACAAGGACAATGGAATGTAGTCAAATTAAATCAGGTGACAGTGTGGGCAGCAATCTGCAGTTATTAATTGATGATGATGTACTGTACAGGAAGGTGTTGAGGATAAGTGATTGTAGGTTGATAAAAGATGACATAGACAAAATTTTTAATTGGTGTTGTGAATGGCGTCTGGCTCTTAATGTGGAAAAATGTAAATTAATGCAGATGCGTTGGAAAAGCAAATGCTTAATGTTCAGATACAGCGTTAGTTGTGCCCTGTTTTACCCAGTCACACCGTTTAAATATCTGGGCGTAACAATATGAAACAGAAGCTCAGGTGGGAATGCCCGGAGGGATTCATTTTGAACGCTGTTGAGAAAGTTTAGAGAACTGGAATTTGAACCTGACTGCAGAATGATCCTACTGCCACCTACATACATTTTGTGTATGGACCACAAAGATAAGAGAAATTGGGGCTCTTATGGAGGCATATAGACAGTCGTTATTCCCTTGCTCTATCTGTGAAGGAAAGGAAGTGACTAGTTGTAGTATAGGGTACTCTCTGCCATGCACCGTATGGTGGGTTGTGGAGTATGTATGGAGATATAGATGCTGTGGGAATTAGGAATATGAGTTTTGTTATTTGGACAGCAAAATATTGGAAGATGGCTGAAGTAGAGAGGATATAAAATATAGACTAGTAGTGGCGAGAAAAACGTTTATGAAGAAGAGAAATTTGTTAACATCGAATATAAATTTAGTTGTTAGGAAGTCTTTTCTGAAAGTATTTGTGTGGAGTTTAGCCGTGTAGGATAGTGAATCATGGATGAAAAACAGTTTAGACAAGAAGAGAATAGAGGCTTTTGAAATGGAATCTTCAGAAGAAAGCTGAAGATTAGATGATAGATCACATAACTAATGCGGAGACACTGAATAGGCCTGAGCAGAAAAGAAATATGTGGCACAACCTGACTGAAAGGGATCGCTTGATGGGACACATTCTGAGACATCAAGAGATCACCAAATAGCATTGGAGGGAAATATGGGGGCTAAAAGTTATAGAGGGAGACTAAGAGATTTAGAAGGATGTTGGCTGCATTGGTTATTTGGAGATGAAGAGACTTGCACAGCATAGTGTAGCATGGAGAGCTCTACCAAACCAGTCTTTGGACTGAAGACTGCAACAGCAATGGGCTACAACCTTTGCTTCTGCCCTTGACTCTTCAAATTGCTGTCTACTTTCATACAAGTTGTAGATGACCTCTCATTCCCTGTCTTTCATCGCTGCTACCTTTAGAATTTCATGAAGCATATTCTATTCAACATAGTTAAAAGCTTTCTTTAAGCCTGCAAATGCAGTAAATGTAGGTATACTTTTCTCTTGTCTATTGACCCAGATACAGTAAATTGTAGGTTCAGTAATTCCTTGGATATTCCTACATTTGTCCAGAACCTGAACTGATCTTCCCCAAGTTCAATTTATGCCAGTCTTTCTATTCTTATGCAGTTAACTTCTCTCAAACCCTTTTTTAGTATTTATTTTTGTCAATGAGTTTTGAACTATGTGGCTTTTAAAAAATTTCCATGTGCACGTTGTTCCAAAACATGATCACCCCCTGCTTTCAAAAATTTAATTTCTGGTAAAAAAGTTTTTAATAGTTGCTCTTTGTTTCTTATGTACACACACTCTCTGTTTATGCTTAAATGATCTTCAAGCTAGGTTCATTTTCAGTTTGCTATTGTTTTTATTGATCTAATGTGTGTTATTTGCCATTCTCCGACAACTGATTTTGTTCCTTCCTATTCATGACAGGTAGTGCAGTAAACTCTTTTAATCTAGTTTATTCTTTGCTTGTATGCTGGGCAACGTATATGTCAACAGGGCAGGAACACACGGAAACTAAACATTCCAATAATTATTTTATGTAAAGACCATGAAATTCAATGGTAAACACTCACTGTATAGTTGAGACTTTGAGTGGAATGCTGCATCTGAACTGATGAACAATTGTCTTCCCAATATCTTTAAGGTCTTACTAATGCCTTCACAGACTGACAGCACCCCCTTAAATCCAGTCAACAAGTAGTTCTCTTGTAGCATATCCATATATGCTCCTAACACTCCAACCACCCACGCAAAACAGCAGCAAACAAGCACCTCACCTTCATTACCTACTGAACTCTGGAGTGGAACAGTGTAAGAACATTGTCTGCCACAGGTCTGACTGCCTTTCTTTTTGGTCTGAAATGACCAAACTCCTCCCCGTAGTGCTCCCAAAACTGTCTTCTATTTGGTGAGAACAATATCCTGGTCCATCCTCATGCCATATCTACCTCCCAACCCCTTACTGTAACGGTCATATCTCTGTGAAAGATCCGGATGCAACATTTGTCCTGTGCACCCAAGCAGCACATCCTGTTGCAGTCCCCTCCCCAGCATATCCAAACACATCATAGAAAGGGCTACTTGTGGAAGAAGCTGTCATATACTGTCTGCCTCTTCTGCACAGCCTTTTTTGTTAACATAACTACCAACCAACTGGTCACCGTAAAGATTGGCCATTGTCAAATCATGGGCAAGAGCAGAGTGGGCCATCCAATTGCAGAGCATGCTACAGAGCACAAGTTCAGTGGTGCCTGCTGCTACTGCTTCACAATCCATACGCTTTGGATTCGTGACCCCCTTCCATCCATTATACAAGTTTGTTTAAAGTGCATAAATGGTGCATTATCTTTGAAAACAAAGTTGGTTGTCTGAAACATAGGCATGAGGTTAATCTTGTTATTGTGTCTGTCTTCTGCTCAACGTCCCAACTGTACAGTGAGTGGCTGTCTTTGCTCCAATGCTCATCTTTCATCCAGAACTTTCCAATATCGTAATTGCGGTTTTATGTTTTTGTAATAATCTGTGCCTGCTTTTACGAGTTACACATGAATGCACTACTTAATTGTTTCTTTCTTCTTACAGAGTGCTCTGGTTGTGGCTGTGCTGAATATACAAATCCCTCAGCTGCTGGGTGGGGTGATCAATGTGATGGCAACGTTCATACAGGGGAAGGAAGGAAGGCAGTTCAGCAGTGATATGAGAGCCCCTGTTGTAAGGCTTCTTGGCATGTATTCATTGCAGGTGAGCAATTGTCAATAACATTCTCAGTGGATGTTTTTCTCTGTAACTGGTTTCTTTCGAAGAGTTTTGAAATGTTTCATGTATATCTGGATTTTATTGAACTACATACACACTACTTGTCTTGTGTTTCCAGTATAAATAACAAGAACACAAGACCATGAAGAGTAATAGTTACTAATTAGAAGCAGTGTTGGAGTTGTCACTAATGAAAACATTGATACTGGTCATAAAGTATGCAATGCATACTTTTGTCTCAGTTTGTCATTAAACATTGCTGTCCAGATTTTCATATTCAGTAGTTGGCTACAAGTACAGGAATAAATTACTTTGATCTGCAGGATATTTTTCTGGCCACAGTGATGTCGGAGATTTGATGTTTTACCGGATTCCTGATATTCACGGTACACTCGTTAAGTGGTCATTTGGGAAAATCCCCACTTCATCGCTACCTCGGAGATGCTGTGTCCCATCACTCGTGCACCGACTAGAACACCATGTTCAGACTTACTTAAATCTTGATAACCTGCCATTGTAGCACCAGTAACACATCAAACAACTGCACAGGACATACATTGTCTTATGTAGGTGTTGCTTAATGTAGCACTGTATTCTGCCTGTTTACATTTGAATATGCATGCTTATACCAGTGTCCGTACAGCTACCCACATTCACTGCCTCATTTTCTTCCATTTTCAAGCAGCCAGTACAGAAAACCGATGCCACCACACAAACAGAGATTGCTAGGTCAGCACTAGCTCCTGTGTTTATCAGTGCACATTTGCTGCTGCAGTTCCTTTGGAGCTTGCCCTCTCCCTAGAACTTAAGAAAAGGCTGTGGTTGCTTACATCGTAGAACTTCCTGCCCTTCCAAGGTCAAGTCTTGCCCACTGCCAAGTGCTGCCACCGTCACTGCCACTGTTACTCCTCTGCTCTTTCTCTGGCTATGTACCTGCAACCAGTAGCTGTTGAAGTTCATGTCTGTTGGAGGATCACTGTGTGCTCTCTGTGTCTCTCTCCATAAGATGCAATTGACTCTGAGGCTCTCCTAGATCTTGTGTAACAACTCCCATGACCGTTTTTCCTACTGGGAGATATCAATACCCATCGTGTCTTGTGGGACGTGACTTCTTCTTGCCCATGGAATTGGGTTTTGGAGAGCCTCATGACGTCTCATAAGCTGTGCATCACCAATGTGGGTGTTCACACTCATTTCTGTACTGCTATTAGGTCATTCACAGCCTTCAACCTTTCTTTCTGCTCTCCAGCCCTCGCAGACTCTGTTCAATGGGAGGTCATTGACAACTTTCATTCTACGACCCTTTCCCACTCCACATTCATCTGCTGGATGGAGCGATCTGCACCTTGATGGTCAGATGAGTGCTGTTCAGCAATCCGGGACAGACATGCAGCTCTCAGACAATTTAAATGCCACACGACAGCAGACCACTTGGTAGCCTTCAGAATCACAATAGCCAAGGCTCGACACTTAATTAAGTAGAGCAAGAAAAGATCATGGTAAGCGCTCCTGGACTGTATCAGTCATTCCACTTGTTCTATGAATGAATAGGAAGCGATCCAGAGGAATTCCGGTAAACACAGTCGTTTAGCAATAGCAGCAGTGGTGAAACAAGGCTGTCTGCAAACATCTGGACATGTCATTCAGATTCCAGCATAGCATTTTGTGAAAACTACAGCCAGTACCAGCCAAGATCCGCCATTTCACCACTACTGTGCAACAGTAGATAGGGGCAAGAGGACTTAGGTACCATGATTAGGAGTATTACAACTGCCCTTTCCCCATGTGGGAGCTGGAATCGGCACTATGAGACTCATTATACTGAACCTGGTCATGATCAAATCCGGTACTGCATGCTTCCACATTTGCCACCTGTGTCAAAGGAAATCCTCCTCAAATGTTCTAATCTTATATGGCAGTCAATTTCCCAACTCATGGATAGAGGCACTTTTGTTACCTCTCCTCAAACCAGGAAAGGACCGCACATGTCCCAGTAGTTATCAAAGTATCGCCTTAACGAACTGTGTTGGAAAGACCCTGCAGCAAATGGTTAAGTCGTCTGGTCTGGTTGCTAGAGACCAGGCATCTCCTTAGCCACTATCAAGGTGGATTCCGGGAACTTTTGGTCGACTGTTGACAACCTGAACCTACTTTTCAGCAGGCTTTCCTACGTAAATATCTCTGTGTTGGCATATTCTTCGATATCAGAAAGGCGTAAGATACTACTTGGAGACACAGCATTCTCTCACAACTCCATCAGTGGGGCTTTCATGGCCATCTCCCATTCTTCATATGGTCTTTCTGTCTCAGCGGTCTTTTAGGACCTGGATTGGTGACATGCTGTTAGATTGTTTTGAGCAGAACAGTGCCCCTCAGGGCAGTATTTTAAGTGTTACCCTTTTTGCCACATCCACAAACAGCATCACATCTATGGACCAATCCCATATCCAGTCTCTATGCTGAGGCTGGTGAACTGCCACTTACCATCCAGTGGCAGCTCCTCATGGTGTGTCAGGCATGTAAGTTCCATGCAGCTTGCCTTCATCCACATACACTAATGTTGCTCATCCACCTCTGAAATGCCTTTTCTCCACCCATCCACAATCCACAATGCCATTTGGGATCTGTGTGTGATGTGTGCTGGAGTCTCTTGGTTTGGAGTATGTACAACCGCAACTTCAGGGTTTTAATTGTCAAAATTCCTGGTTAGTGCTTTGACTCAGATTAATTTTAGAATTGATGCGGTACAGGAGAGATTGCACCCCTGCTTCAGTTGTTAATGACATTTTATATGAGCACCACAACTATGTATCTGTGTTTACTGGTGGGTCTAAACAGGGGGCCTCTGTTGGTTACTCTGTCATTTTCCCGGAGTGTGTCCTCAAGGTCCGACTGCCTCAAGAATTTACTGTCTCCAATCCAGAGTTATATGGGATCTTGTGGGTTATAGGGCAGATAAGACGTTCTTCCAGTGCTAAATTTCTTGTCCGTTCTGATTCTCTGACTGCCTTTCACTCTCTGAAACATTTGTACCCAGCAGATAAAATAGTCCAGAATATCCAGGATACCCTCCTCCAGCTAAGACGACTGTGGAAAAGGTGTTTTTCTGCCAGGTACTAGGGCACATGTGACTTGTGGGGAATGAAGGGATAGATCTAGCAGCCAAGGAGGGAGTTGTGATCCTCATGTATTTCAGTGTGCCATCCCCCTGCATGCCATAACCTTGCCGTTGAGATCCAGAGTCTTGTGTCGGTGGGAGGATGAGTGGCTGGAAGTGACGGACAATAAGCTCTGTCTAGTAAAGCCCACAACACGACCGTGATATACCTCCTGCCAGCCATGTCGATGGTACGAAGTCATCCTTTCCCGTCTTCACATAGGCCACAGCCCTGTGATGCATGGTTTCTTGCTCCCTCAAGAAGACCCTCAAATGTGTGGTGCTTGTGGCGCACAGATAACTTCAGTACATTTTATTGGACTGCATTTTATTTTCCATCCAGTGGGCCACAGCAGATTTGCCAATTGATCTGCCCTCTCTTTTAAGTAATGTTCAAATGAATGCAGTTCAAGTTTTAAGGTTTTGTGGATTGTCCAACATTTTTCCCAATATTTTAGGGTGATGATTTTAATGTGTTAACAGGGTGACTGGCTCATTCATATATTTGTAATTGATTTGTCAATCACATTTGCCTGTGCCTTTTGTTTAGCTCATTTGTCATTTTACTTTTATTTTAATCTTATGTATAGCTACTCTTCTCCATTGTTTTAGGGCTTGTAAGATGGAATGATTGTATGCTCAATTTTGAGTACATGAGTATGGAGCAATTTTCAGTGTGTTAGCCACATTCATTTGTTTTAATAAGTGTAACGACACTGGAAACCTCCCCATGGAGTGCCCATAAGCTCCAATAATAATAATAATAATAATAATAATAATCATAATCATCATCATCCTCTTCTTCTTCTTCTTCTTCTTCTTCTTCTTCTTTTTGAAAGGGAGCACTGGCCTGCAGTTCTATCTTTGAAACATCAGGTGAAGCCATCACACTGGACAAATCGGCAGTAATGGATTGCCCAGAAGTAGTGACACTGCTTTATTGTACTGGCCACTTTGGGCACTGATTGACTTAGCAATTGAGATAAAAGGATAACTGCATTCTATTTTCAATAAAATGTTTTTGGGTGTGTGACTTTGTTTTCATGTTGTTTTATAGGTGAGTGTTTTGGCCACTGTTAAATAATGTCATCAGGGTACTTCCTGTATTCTGTTGAAAGCCAGTTGTCACTAGTGCCTGAAATGATCAACTATTAAACAGGATGACATGGTCAATAAAAATAATGACGTTAACAGCAAGTTATCACAGCTTCTCATGAAGGTATTTTATACAACCACCTCATGGTCACTATCAATGTGTGCACTGCGAGGTAACAATACGTATTACTTTGAATCAGAACATACTGTACCTATTCCTGCCACCAACTTAGTTCCCATTACAGCAGGATTAGCAGTTTGCCATGCTGAGTAATAAGGACCTATGTGGCAATGTCAGTGTGCTAGAAACGTGTATCTGTGAATTTCTTTCTTTTGTGTAATATGAAGTAACTCTCTTATGTTCATCATACAAACTTTTCAAAGCTCTTTCAAAACTGTATATGTTGAGTGTATGGCAGCTACTTCATTGTGGTATCATATGTAAAAGAATAAATAATTTCTAGCATGTTGTCACCTCAGTTATGGTCCATTCATAATAACTGATTTTCTGATGTTGCTGTGGTATTAAAATGTGCACTGGCATAGTAAAACCACTATATGAAAAGCCAGTAGATGTAATCTTTTATTATGTAGAACCGTGTTTGAAAGAAAAGACATTGTTGACAATCCTCAGCTGTGCAAAATACTTTGAAAGTAATTTGCTGACTGCTAATTCTGTGATAATAGCTGTATTTGGTATACATCTACTACCCAAGAATGACATGTGAAAATCTGCACAGGACTGGGACTCAAGCCTGGATTTCCCACTTACTGCGAGTGGTTGCCTTAACCGCTTCACCTATCTGTGCGTGTACCATGGACCACTGAGCCAAACTTGTGCAAGTCACACTTTCTACATCCTTATATAATTGTCGTCCACTATATGTCACAGGCCAGTACAAATTCTCATATGTCACTATTGGGTTGTAGCCTCTACATGTCCATCTTTTCAGAGAATGTTCCAGGTCTCAGCTGTTTAGTAGAGAATTTCAAATCAAACGCCCTTCAGCCATCTAATTTCCAAATTGTTATTTTATGGCAGATGATGGTTGAAGTGACTGCTGTATCAAGAAGAAATCTATTTAGACGGAAACCAAGGTTGGAATCTTCTTACATGTTGGTCAGGGGACCTGGAGATGGTGCAGTACATCACCGAAACTGGTAGCCAAAGAAAATAACAGTTTGGAAATTAGATGGCTGATTTGACACTCTGTTGGGTAGTAGACCTATACCTAATACAGCTGATGTTAAGGAATTGACAGTCACCAAATTAATTTCAAAATCTTTTATTAAGCTTTCCAGTCCCTCTTCAGTTTGTCAGGGATAGCCACTGTGGCTAGAGTGAAGAAAGACAAAAAGAGCAGAAAACAGAATATATTTCACCTCTTGTATCTTACAGTGTGAATCAGTGAATTTCCAAGAGCTGCATTTCATATTAATATTAGAATCCCAGAGCTGAAAATCAGTCTGTGTGGGTATGTTTTTAGCAAACTACATATTCAAGGGAAGTCTCTTGTTCCTGCAAAATTTAGTATGCACCAAAACTAGAAGAAACATTTCTATAATGATATTTCCAGAAACCAATACCTGTTAAGATACGGGCTGATCTGTCCTGTGATTCCCATCTGTTCATTATGTAGAAGAAGACGCTATAAACAGTGTTGCATGTAGTTATCACACATCCTCACATATTCTTCAGCCCTTCTTTGCTGTGAATCACGCACTCCTTCAGATACACTTGGCTCCATTTTGGTTGCATGTCACACGCACCTGTAATGTCTACACATTGTCACAGGTACACGCCAATGCCTTTAAACGTCCCCAAATTCAATGGATTCGGATGATCACAACGTTTGTATGCTACCACACCTCCTCAACCAAGCCATCATCCATACATGGCACTATGAGTCTGTCACTAACAATTCATGCCCATGGGTACTGAATCACTCCTGTGTGTGTGTCACTCACTGTGAAGAAAGGCTGAACCACGTGCAGTACTGCCTATAATCTGAAATTGTATGCAGCAGACAGATGGTGATGAGATGTCAGACTGGCCCATATCCCAACAGGTGTTTGTTTCCAAACATATCATTGTAAGAACTTTTGTGCTTTTTTTGACCAATATTATATACCTCTTGTAGGAATAGGACACTTTTTAAACACCTTTTGTATTACTATTCATTGTATTATTTTTTGCTTACTTCTCTTTTTATTGGTAACTAATTATTGTTACTTTAATTTTTTTGCTGAAAATGATGTTTGTTCATGTAATGGAAAACTTATATTTTTATAGGGTGAAAATAGTAAAATGTGTGACCAATTTAAAATACGAGGTAATAGTCTTTAAATATGCAATAAATGAAAAAAAAATATTGGTAGCAATAACAAATTAATTTGACAGTTTCACTTCCAGTATTTTCCATGACTGATGTACCTCCATGAATGATGATTCTTGTTTCCAGTCGATATTTACATTCATCTACATTTATCTTCTATCAAGTGTTGGTGAACGAATTGCTGCCTCAATGCGGAAAGATTTATTTGCATCCGTAATGCGTCAGGATATGTCTTTCTTTGACAGGCACAGGACTGGAGAAATTGTTAACAGGTACATCATTTCCTAAATGCTTGAATACAGATTACTTTCTAGTGGCTAAGATTGTATAATTAAAAATTGGCGCTTACAGTCACCGTTATGCTATCATTTTCTGCATCCAATTTCTTTCCTTGTAAACAAGAAATATCCACATCATTGTTTTCTACCCTTTGTTTGCTTTTTCTCAATTAAATACTTTTCATACTAATTTTCAAATTAATTTGGCTTTCAGTTTATATCCCTGTTAACAAGTGTTTTAAAGATGTGTGTTGCAAGACATTAATGTTTTAGAGACTGACTCAGTTTGAAGATCGTGAGTAAGTGGAACACGTTGAAGTGATAATCGGTGAAACATACCATAATGAACACCACATTATATATTTATATTACTGATGGTGTTAGCTATCAGCCGTCAATTCTAGTAGTATTGTATGTAATTGGATAGTTGAAAAATCTTCTCACCAAGCAGCAGTAGGAGCACACAGTTATAAAGTTATTTGAATTTGTAAGCTTTTGGAGCCAGTGGCTCCTTCTTCTGGTAGAAGGGTTGAAGGGGAAGGAAGAGTGGAAAGGAAAAGAGCTGGTGAGGTTTAGGAAATGGGGAGAGGTCAGAAAAGTTGGCCAGAACCCTGGGCCAGGGGCGACTTACTGGATGGGATCCTTCTCATACTGTCCAGTAAGTCTCTCCTGACCCGGGGTTCTAAGCAGCTTTTCTCAACTCTCCCCATTTTATAAACCTCACAAATCCATTTTCTTCATCACTCTTCCTTCCCTCTCAATTCTTCTGCCAAATAAGGAGCCACTGGCTTCAAAAGCTTGTGAATTTAAATACCTTTATAAGTGGGTTCTTCTTTTTCTGCTGCTGCTGCTGCTGCTGCTGCTGCTACTGCTGCTGCTTGGTGAGTAGATTTTTTATCTATCCAGTTACTTTATATTATCAGAACTTAATTCTAGTAGTAAAGCTCTAAATACTTATTACAAAAGACTTGGGAAGCATAATTAATGGATTCCAGAACAATCTGCATTACATTTCAGCAAACTATTTTATCACTGCGGTATGATGTCATTGCTTGATGTATTGGAATGTAATTTTTGAATAGAAGTTCTTGGGTTTCCTTAAGGACTATACTACATTGTACGTTTAGAGTGAGCAAAATGAAGCCTTATTCTTAATATGCATGCATTATATCAATTGTGTATGACGAATGGCAACTGTTAATACTTACATCTTATGGTGAGCTTGCAGTGTTTTGAACCTAGTTAATGGTACAATAAAAACAGTAATGTAATAATTGTATAGATAAAAGATCTACTCACCAAGTGGCAGTAGAACTTACATGTAAAAGAAGGTTATAATTAGGCAAGCTCATGGAGCCAGTGGCTCTTACTTCAGGCAGAAGGATTGAAGGGGAAGGAAGAGAGGGGTGAAGCAAAAGCTCTGGAGAGATCTAGAACAAGGGGTAGATTTTGGGAGAGTCACCCAGAACCACGGGGCGGGGAGACTTACTGGATGCTGTGAGAAGGAAAGACTAATTGTCAGGAGTGCTTTGTACCCACCATTTGCCTAAAGGGATTGGTAACACCTCAGACACTGAAGCTCACGGGTTTGCATATGCACAAGACATTGCTTCCCCAGACTGCATTGATCACAACAAGGATGACAGATGGCAGGACAAGTGCAGTTAGAGGTCCTCTATGCCGGGGACCTATTTCCTCTGCCGTGTCATGTGTGCAGAACTGGATCAGCATGAATTCCAATGTCCAAAATAATGGGGCGGCACAAGCCAACATATTGGCAGTGCACTCCACCGGACCTCTGGGCCCATTCATGAATTGGCTCTTAGCAGCCTATCAGTAAATACCAGTCAGAAGCAATCACAGCGGGACCTATGACTTTTCACCTATATCCTGAGACATACCTGTCGAATGGCTATGCTGAACGCTCAGCCTCCACAGTTAGGGATTATCAGTAGCATAATCTTCACCTCCCACTATGTTTACTCACTGTGTGTTCTGGGCGTATGCCTGTTAGTGTCTGAGAAGTTGTCTTATTTTATGTTGAAGATTTTTCCTTTGTTATTAAATCTCCCTACTGGGGTTGTAATAAACCATTGTTCTTGTTTACCTCTATATCAGCAAGGAAAGCATTCAATCTTTTGCAAACACATCTGTCATAAGCCATTTAAATGATCAGAGGAACTACACAGTTTTTAATGATGAAGTTTATCATGTTAGTTTACTTCCAGTGTAGTCTTTCAGACCTATTGTATTGCTGCAGATCTATCGTGCATTCTTCTCATCTCTGTTTGTAAGATTGTATGTCATTGACTGAGGACAATAGTTTGCTTTGTCTTTACTAATATCAGAAGAAAGCATGCAGTGGAACAGAAAATTACAAATCACTGAAAACCTAGCTTTAATCCCTTCAGCATCAGAGGAGAGCTTCAGCTCTGAGTTAATTGTAAATCACTTTTTTGGGGATGAATTTCAATTTCGTGTTCCTTGTATTTTGTCTAGATTTTAGTGCAGAAACCATTATGCATTTTGTTACAGTCAACAGCTTATTATGTAGTGCACTGAACAGTTGTTTTGTTAACACCTCCGAGTTAATAACATTTGATGTAACTCTTAAGTGTGGCTCGGTGCCAGTGGTGTTATTTGATAATACTTGTTCACTTTGTTTACTCCTTACTGATAGGCATCATTTTAGTTGTGTAATTTTGCCTGTGGATCATACCCCTTTCTGGTGCTCATACCTGTGTTCTCTACTTGGCTGTACATTCATCTCCTTCCTTTATAATGCAGTTTGGATTTTTTAGCATTCACTTTAATGGTAGTGAAATCAGATTTATTGTCATCATAATATTTGCCATTTGATGCCCATAGCTGAATAAAAGCCTCCTAGGCTTGCCCATGAATGACAGCCATCAGCTGTATGCAGCTGTGTTTCTCCAGTATGTTTTCTAATATAATATGTCCTCCTTCTGGAAGTTCATCACATCAGTCTTTTTTTATCTCTTGCAATCCAGCAAAGAACATCTTTGGCATGTTTACCATCCTTACGCCAGATTATATTTCCACCCAACTGTGTTTCATTTGCACTAAAGTTGTACTTACGCCTCCCATCCCAATCTTTTCCTTCATCTCTACATATGTGTGCTCGTCTTCCTACAAATTCCCAACATGCATCTCTTTATTGCTTGCTGAGCAGCCCCCAGTTATTGAATGATTTTTGGATGAAAAGTCCATTTGTCACTACCATAACTCAGATCTGGTAACACACTTTCTTTGGAATCTTTCCTCTTCAGATGTGTCCAAGTTTGGTTTTGAAAACCCATTTTAATTTACAAGAAACACTACAGCAGTCTGTTGTTTTTTCTTTTACAGTTCATTCAGTCTGCCTTCAACTGTCTTAAATATAAAAAGCTCAATTCTTTAAAATACTTTGTTGTTTACTTGTACTGTTTGCTTTTTTAATATCTTGGTTATACAATATTTTAATCTTATAATAGTTGATTTTCTGGCCTCGTCAAATTATATTGTTATCAGTGAGAAGGTAATTATTAATTTCCTGTTGAAAAGTCTTGAAAACAGATTAGTCCCTGTATGTATGGAAATATCTCTCATTTAGGACCTGCTCCATTCATTCCAGTGTTGTCTGACTATTTTGTTGATATGTAACAGTATTAAACAATGGAAAATCTAGAATGGAATATATATTACTACATTCCATCCTGGATTTTCCATTGTTGTATTTGGTTGATATTGTAACTAAAGTGTTAATGTGTTCTGTGTCTGCAGGTAACATTGCTACCATGGTATGTGTTTTCTTAAGTATATGACTAAGAAGCTGTTACTTGACCTGTGAATGGCCTATCTCTAGGAAGTCATTTATGTATATATGTGTGGTGTATGTATGTGCTTGCTTTTTTGTCTGAACAAGTGCCAGGATACACAAATAGCATTAAAAGGTTTGTTTTCCTCTGTCTTAAATTTAATGAATATCATGTTGGTGATTTTCAGGTTAACAAGTGACATCCAGGAGTTCAAGAGCTCCTTTAAACTGTGTATCTCACAAGGTCTTCGCAGCACTGCACAGGTATGCTACAGTACCAAGGTTTTCTGTGAATAGTTTTATATATTATTTGATGGATATTGTTTTTTATCTTTCTTTTTATCTCTTGTTGTTGACACAATAGCATTAGGTTATGTCTCCATAGTTTTAATTTTGGTTGCTTCCCAATAGCTGGTAACAAAACACAAAATATGCTTTAGTATGGCCATAGTTAACACTTGGTTCAAGAATCGTAAAAGAAGAATCCTGGAAATACTAGAATTTATCAGATAGATTATATAATGGTAAGACAGATGTAGGAACCAGGTTTTAAATTGTAAGACATTTCCAGGGGCAGATGTGGACTTTGACCACAATCTATTGGTTATGAACTGTAGATTAAAACTGAAGAAACTGCAAAAAGGTGGGAATTTAAGGAGATGGGACCTGGATAAACTGAAAGAACCAGAGGTTGTACAGAGTTTCAGGCAGAGCATAAGGGAACAACTGACAGGAATGGCGGAAAGAAATACAGTAGAAGAAGAATGGGTACCTTCGAGGGATGAAGTAGTGAAGGCAGCAGAGGATCAAGTAGGTAAAAAGATGAGGGCTAGTAGAAATCCTTGGGTAACAGAAGAAATATTGAATTTAATTGATGAAAAGAGAAAATATAAAAATGCAATAAATGAAGCAGACAAAAAGGAATGAAAACATCTCAAAAATGAGATTGACAGGAAGTGCAAAATGGATAAGCAGGGATGGCTAGAGGACAAATGTAAGGATGTAGAGGCTTATCTCACTAGGGGTAAGATAGATACTGCCTACAGGAAAATTAGAGAGACCTTTGGAGAAAGGAGAACCACTTGCATGAATATCAAGAGCTTACTTAAAGTAGTAAAGGAGTTTTGCTATTTGGGGAGCAAAATAACTGATGATAATCGAAGTAGAGAGGATACAAAATGTAGACTGGCAGTGGCAAGGAAAGCGTTTCTGAAGAAGAGAAATTTGTTAACATCGAGTATAGATTTAAGTGTCAGGAAGTTGTTTCTGAAAGTATTTGTATGGAGTGTAGCCATATATGGAAGTGAAACATGGACGATAAATAGTTTGGACAAGAAGAGAATAGAAGCTTTCGAAATGTGGTGCTAATCTGAAGATTAGATGGGTAGATCACATAACTAATGAGGAGGTATTGAATAGAATTGGGGAGAAAAGGCACAACTTGATAAGGAGAAGGAACCAGTTGGTAGGACATGTTCTGAGGTATCAAGGGATCACAAATTTAGCATTTGAGGGTAGTGTGGATCGTAAAAATCGTAGGAGACCAAGAGATGAATACACTAAGCAGATTCAGAAGGATGTATGTTGCAGTGAGTACTGGGAGATGAAGAAGCTTGTACAGGATAGAGTAGCATGGAGAGCTGCATCAAACCAGCCTCAGGACTGAGGACCACACCAACAACAACATGGCCTAAAATAAAAATTGCATGTGGTAAGTTACATAATTTACTAGCTTTGGAACTTGGTATTTCTTTGTTTGATTAGAAACAAAAAGGAAGCATTGCAGGGATCAGTTCTAGTAAAGGGACCGAGTAGTTATGGCAGGAGTGAGCAAAAGGCAATGTTTACTCCAATGTGGATGCAGATCATGAGACAAGAGTTGAGTAAGTATTTTGAGTAGGATGACAGAGATTTATTGATTGGCAGTAGAGGACAATGAAAAGTTACTCTTCATTGTTTGGGAAGCATACAATTTGGATAAAAAGAAAAGGACCAGAAGACCTAAAGTTGTGAAAGTTACTGATTCTTTCATCTCTCTACGTGCATCTATTGAACTGTTATAAATACATACACCATCCATCCAAAATGTTCAGAGACTATTTTCTTCCTGAGTATAGGTGACAT
Organism: Schistocerca gregaria; assembly: GCF_023897955.1. NCBI lineage: Eukaryota > Metazoa > Arthropoda > Insecta > Orthoptera > Acrididae > Schistocerca > Schistocerca gregaria. The sequence continues at coordinate 69,805,978 of NC_064924.1, read as the reverse complement.
CAATAATACAGTGACTACAGTGGCAGCTTAAACTAGCAAGTGTAAACCACAGATATGCATTCGACAGATCAGTTTGAGCAGTGATAAGCACTGGATGTGCAGCTGTATTGAGTCAACATTGTTGTCTAACGATCTCAAAATCAAATGCTCAAGAAAGTTGCAAAAATGTTTTTAAGAAGCAGAAAGTGTGTCAGTTTGTCCCACATACCTTGACTGTCAAACAAAAACGATGATGCATGGATACCTTCTGCCACGTAATTGAAATGAAAAATGCGGACAGTTCTTTTCTAGAGAAAACCATCATGAGTAACAGGATCTGCTGTTATCAATGCACATTTACCACAAAATGACAAAGTGCTGAAATTCCATGAAGGGTCAACGCTTTCACAACATAACCAAAATTCAAGCCAGCATGGCATGTGGGTTGAACAATATCCCAAAGGAGGACTGTCCTGATAGTTTCACATGGTTGTATGAATGTTCTGTGCATTTTACTAAAGTGTAGAACACTTGCATCATTACAACCACCATCTTAACTTTTCTCAATTTTTTGTTGTTCCAGACTCAAAACTTTTTGAGCTGATGGAGTTTTTACATAATTTTTGTCACCTATGGAGAAAATCTTTTAGACTTAAAAAGTAAAAGTCAGATAACATCATGCATGAAAACAGTAATCATATCCCCATACGTAATGTAAATTTTGTAGAGATAACCTGGAAATTGAAACATATTTTTGTCAGATTTGATAATGACAAAAAAATTTGGTTGTAGGGGAAGAGTTTAAAATGTATGGTTAGAAGGAATTTAATGAGGTGGTAGTTAATATTTATGATGTTGGAAGGAACAACATTTTGGTCGTGCTACAGACATCAGAGATTTTTCAAATGCTAGTTTTGAAAATAGATCATTTTTCACCACAGATATATGTAATTACAATATGAAATCACTGGTTTTTGCCATCATTACCCATCTTCAGATCATGAGACAGATGCAGTAGTTCAGTTAACCACAGTGATGATGTGGCTCTCTCAGAGATTCGAGTGAACTGCTGCATTTGTTTTATGATCCGAAGATGGCATGTGATACCAAAAACTGGTGATTTCTTATTAAAATTGTGTGTAACTGTACCAGAAAATAGTTTATTTTTGAAACAAGCATTTTTAATGTCGTTGACTTGACTGTCCTCAGTTGCTGGTAATATATTTTGAGGTGGAAAAGTGTGTGTCCATTTTGTGTGCTGTGCTGACAAATGGTTGGTATGCTTGCTCATACTTCTTCCCTTCTTGATGTTAGTCTCTCGATGCTCTTGCATCTTCTGCCAGCTTTAATTTCATTGAAGATCTCCTGTCTGTCATCCTCACAGTCTTTTCCTTTTGTCATTCCTTCCATCAGGACAGTCAACTGAACTGGCACGAATGACGAAGTAGGTGACTAAGACCAGTATTACACTATCATATTTCTATGTAGAAGTTGATATGTAAAATATTTATGTCAAAGAAATTTGATGGTTCAATACGGAATTTTGTCAAATCTCGCCTGTCGTCAAACAAATATGATCAAATCTAGGTTCTCACCATAGACTTCATCATAAAAGCCGTTTGTCTTCTGTTCACTGCAATGTGAAATGTAACTGCTTAGAACACTTTTGTTGCCACAGCTACAGTCAGTGTAACTGCCGTCTGCTTCACATCTGCTGTGCAGCGAGCTACGTTAATTTAAGTATTAACTGTATTTTTCTTACTTGTCACTTCTTCTTCCATGTGTTTTTGCTTTTTGGAAGCTCTAATTTTTGTACACTAGTAATAGTGTTCCACAGATTTTGTGTTTGTTTTGAATACTGTCAGAGTGAGTCCCTTTAGTGAGCTGTAGTGCCAGCAGTGCTAGTGTTTTTTTTTAATACAGTCCAAGACAGGTAGTGTTTATTTTAATTGTTTCCAACAAGAAGTGTCTAGTTACCACAGTTTAGTCAGCTATCAGCTGCCTTTAGTGAATTAGCAGTCTAGTTAAAAGTTGATTAACTCTCCACAGTAAATTGTTGATTTCTTTGGATGGATAGGATGTGTGACTGCTGTGTACGGACGCAGGAGGAGCTGGCCACTGTTTGCGAACAGCTGAACGTGCTGATGGCTGCGGTCAGCCGTCTTCAGACTGCTGCCTCGGAGTGTAGCGGCTGTGGGGAGTCTGGTGCGTTGCATGGTACGGCCTAGGTGTTACATGCTTCACTCATGGTCCCAGCTGTCGAGACATTTTCGTGGGTACTGGGTGCAGTTGGGCCAGCCTCTCCCCAAGGGTTGTGGCGTATTCAGCGGAGTTCGCGGCGCATGAGGTGGAGGGTCATTGTGGAGGCTGGCCGTGTGACATCGCCCGCTCTGCCTTTGAGTGGACATGTGGCCACTCCTTCAGCAAGGTCCGCGAGCAGGCACACGGGGGGGAGGGGTTTATTAGTGATTGGGAGCTTCAACATCAGGCGGGTGATGGAGCCCCTTAGGGAAATAGCGGAAAGGTCGGGGAAGAAGGCCAGTGTTCACTCTGTCTGCTTGCCGGGGGGTCTCATCCGTGATGTGGAGGAGGCCCTACCGGCGGCGATAGAGAGCACTGGGTGCACCCGACTGCAAATTGTTGCTCATGTCGGCACCAATGACTCCTGCCGTCTGGGTTCAGAGGTCATCCTCAGTTCGTACAGGCGGTTGGCGGTATTGGTGAAGGCGGAAAGCCTCGCTCGCGGGGTGGAATCAGAGCTAACTATTTGTAGTATCGTTCCCAGAACTGATCGCGGTCCTCTGGTTTGGAGCTGAGTGGAAGGCTTAAACCAGAGGCTCAGACGATTCTGCGGAGATCTGGGGTGCAAATTTCTCGACCTCCGCTATCGAGTGGAGAAATGTAGGGCCCCCCTGAATAGATCAGGCGTGCACTACACGCATGAAGCGGCTACAAGTGTAGTAGAGCACATGTGGAGTGCACATGTAGGTTTTTTAGGTTAGAGAATTCCCTCCCAAGGCCCGACAAAATGCCTCCTGAGACGCGACGAGGTAGTAGTAGGCAAAATGCAACAGGGAATAACAATATTAATGTGCTAATAGTAAACTGCAGGAGCATCTATAGCAAGGTCCCAGAACTGCTCTCATTAATAAACGGCCACAATGCCCACATAGTACTAGGGACATAAAGTTGGCTGAAACCAGATGTAAACAGTAATGAAATTCTAAACTCAGATTGGAATGTATACCACAGAGACAGCCTGGACAGTGAAGGGGAGGCGTGTTTATAGCGATAAAAAGTACAATAGTATCGAAGGAAATTGATGGAGATCCAAGTACAATAGTATCAGAGGAAATTGACGGAGATCCAAAATGTGAAATAATTTGGGTGAAGGTCTTGGTTAAAGCAGGCTCAAACATGGTAACTGGATGTCTCTATAGGCACTGTGGCTCAGCAGCTGTTGTGGCAGAGCATCTGAAGGAAAATTTAGAAAATATTTAGAGTAGATTTCTCGGCCATGTTATAGTTCTGGGTGGAGATTTTCATGTGCCAGATACAGACTGGAAGACTCAAACGTTTATAATGAGTGGCAGGGACAAAGAAACCAGTGAAATTTTTTTAAGTGCATTGTCTGAAAACTAACTTGAGCAGTTAAACAGAGAACCAACTCATGGCGATAACATATTAGACCTTCTGGTGACAAACAGACCCGAACTCTAGAGCACTTGCCAGCGAAAGGCAAAGATCCTGAGATCGAGTCTCAGTCCGGCACACAGTTTTAATCTGCCAGGAAGTTTCAGACCCGAACTATTTGAAACAGTTAATGCAGAACAGGGAATCAGTGATCATAAAGTGGTTACTGCATCAATGATTTCACCCATAAATAGAAATATGAAAAAAAGTTAGGAAGATTTTTTTGTTTAGCAAAAGTGACAAAAAGCAGATTTTCAGAGTACTTGGTGGCTCAACACAGAAGTTTTGTCTCAAGTACAGATAGTGTTGAGGATCAGTGGACAAAGTTCAAAACCATCGTACAATGTGCATTAGATGAATAAGTGCCAAGCAAGATGGTAAGAGATGCAAAAGAGCCACCATGGTGCAACAACAGAGTTAGAAAACTGCTGCGGAAGCAAAGGGAACTTCACAGCAAACATAAACATAACCAAAGCCTTGCAGACAAACAAAAATTACGTGTAGCGAAATGTAGTGTGAGGAGGGCTATGCGAGAGGCTTCAATGAATTCGAAAGTAAAGTTCTATGTACTTTTCTTGGCAGAAAATCCTAAGAAATTTTGGCCTTATGTCAAAGTGGTAGGTGGATCAAAAAAAAATGTCCAGACACTCAGTGACCAAAATGGTACTGAAACAGAGGATGACAGACTAAAGGCTGAAATACTAAATGTCTTTTTCCAAAGCTGTTTCACAGAGGAAGACTGCACTGTAATTCCCTCTCTAGATTGTTGCACAGATGACAAAATGGTAGATATCAAAATAGACGACAGAAGGATAGAGAAACAATTCAAATCGCTCAAAAGAGGAAAGGCCGCTGGACCTGATGGGATACCAGTTCAATTTTACACAGAGTATGCGAAGGAGCTTGCCTCCCCTTCTCGCAGCGGTGTACCGTAGGTCTCTAGAAGAGCGTAGTGTTCCAAAGGATTGGTAAAGGGCACAGGTCATCCTCGTTTTCAAGAAGGGACGTTGAACAGATGTGCAGACCTATGGACCTATATCTCTAACGTTGATCAGTTGTAGAATTTTGGAACACGTATTATGTTTGAGTATAATGACTTTTCTGGAGACTAGAAACATACTCTGTAGGAATCAGCATTGGTTTCGAAAAAGACGATCATGTGAAACCCAGCTTGCGCTATTTGTCCACGAGACTCAGAGGGCCATAGACAAGGGTTCCCAGGTAGATGCTGTGTTTGTTGACTTCCGCAAGGCGTTCGATACAGTTCCCCACAATCATTTAATGAACAAAGTAAGAGCATATGGACTATCAGATAAATTGTGTGATTGTGTTGAGGAGTTTCTAGATAACAAAACGCAGAATGTCATTCTCAATGGAGAGAAGTCTTCCGAAGTAAGAGTGATTTCAGTTGTGCCGCAGGGGAGTGTCGTAGGACTTGCTATTTACAATATACATAAATGACCTGGTGGACAGCATCGGAAATTCACTGAGGCTTTTTGCAGATGATGCTGTGGTATATTGAGAGGTTGTAACAATGGAAAATTGTACTGAAATGCAGGAGGATCTGCAACGAACTGACACATGGTGCAGGGAATGGCAATTGAATCTCAATGTAGGCAAGTGTAATGTGCTGCAAATACATAAAAAGAAAGATCCTTTATCATTTAGCTACAATATAGCAGGTCAGCAACTGGAAGCAGTTAATTCCATAAATTATCTGGGAGTAGACATTAGGAGTGATTTAAAATGGAATGATCATATAAAGTTGATAGTCGCTAAAGCAGATGCCAGACTGAGGTTCATTGGAAGAATCCTAAGGAAATGCAATCCGAAAACAAAGGAAGTAGGTTACAGTATGCTTGTTGGCTCACAGTATGCTTGTGGGATTTGTAACAGATAGGGTTTATAGAAGAGATAGAGAAGATCCAACAGAGAGCAGCGCGCTTGGTTACAGGATCATTTAGTAATCGCAAAAGCGTTATGGAGATTATAGATAAACTCCAGTGGAAGACTTTGCAGGACAGATGCTCAGTAGCTCGGTACAGGCTTTTGTTGAAGTATCGAGGACATACCTTCATTGGGGAGTCAAGCAGTATATTGCTCCCTCCTACGTATATCTCGCGAAGAGACCATGAAGATAAAATCAGAGAGATTAGAGTCCACACAGAGGCATACCGACAAGCCTTCTTTCCACGAACAATACGAAGGGAGAAGCAATAGAGGTACTCAAAGTACCCTCCGCCACACACAGTCAGGTGGCTTGCAGAGTATGGATGTAGATGTAGATTTGACGTTTCTGTAGTCAAATAGCTGTAGCGACACAAATGCTTCAAACAGTTACATTTCACACTGCAGTGAACTGAAGATGAAAGACTTTTATGATCAAATCTCTTCCGAGAACCTAGATTTATTTGTAAACATGGCTTCAAAGTTGGTGTGTTCCTTCGACCTCTTTTTTTTTTTTTTTTTTTTTTAAATAAAGTTGCTTCACTAGTGTGGGGGGGTGAGCAAGGGGCACATTGCATGCTATTAATTGTGTGTTGATGGATAGGTGGAATATGCTGCAGGTGACTTCATATCCACAATCACCACTACAGCCATCTACCTCTACATCTGGAAACATCCAGCAGCTTTTCATCAAGCCATAATAGATGATGTGGTCCAATTATAAAGTAAAAATTTTTCTTAGCTTTCCAATCAACTTTGTCTATTTTTGAACTCTGGATGCCACAAGTTGAGAAGCACTTCATCTGTTTAATACTTTTTATTAATTTGTAGTTGTTGGAACACTATTTCTGTTAATTAAATTTTCAAAAGTAAAAATAGTTGCTATTGCCCATACATTGTACGAAACATTTATTTTCCTTCACATATTCCCTCTTCAGTGCTTTATAAATCACTTCACACATTTCTGGAATTATTTTGGTTAATGTGCAATGTGATACTCAAGTGCTATGTTGTAAACCAGAATAGCTCTCTCCTGTTTCAAGAAATTGCTGTGTCACTGTTTGCCTTTCTGCACATATAGAATTTCTGAAGAGAGTTTTCTGTTTTATAATATGAGGAAGCATGTTACTGAGCAAATACTAAAATATTCACTCATCCATCTGTAAGTAAGTATATATGACTTGAAGTGTTCCACTTGCAGCTCTCGTTACAAATTTTGCTGAATGCTTTTATTATTTCAACGTAAAACCTATGGCTTCATCCAGTTATATTTACTTTTTTCCCCGCCACTTTTCTTTCAAATATATACTCAATGCAACTGTGGTACTAGCAACTATAGTTGTCGTCCACCAACTTGAAATTTGATGAAAAATACGACAGTGTTATACACCATTTAGGTGCCATGTCAAAGATCTTTGTCAAAGAAATTTGATGAATATTTGATCATATTTCTTTAGTGTAATATTGGCCTAACCAATTTGTTCCTCCTAATGGTTTTGAGTAGACTCTGTCTCTTCTGCCCTCAGCACGTCTTCATTTGAAAATTTGCCAGTTCAAGCAACATCCAAATTTTCCTCCAAACATCAGTTCTTGAAAGCTTGCAGTCTTTTCTTTTTAGCCTTCTTCAAAGTCCAAATTTCTTCCCCACACAAGCATAGGTTCCAAATGCAGCTCTTTGAAAATAATTTCCTGTTAGTGAAGGAGATACTGTTTGATGTCAGTAGTGTTCTTTTCTGGGTAAGTTCTTGTCCTCCCTCCTCCCAGGAGTATTTTAGCTTTAACAACCTTTGTACTTCTACCAGTTGCAGTAATTTAGTTTCTGACGTACCTGAAGATAGTCACTTGTGCCAGTCATTTGCTTTCATGATTTTTGTTTTGCTAGTTTTTCTCCATGCAACATTTAGACAGTTGTTCATTGAAATTTTGAAAAATGGTGACCACACTATCTTCTTAAGTATTTTGAGAAAGTGTTCAAGGCAGTTGCCAATTATTTCACTGCATTAAGAAATTAAGTCTTAAGGTGAGTAATTTGTGTCTTAACAACTTTAATATTTTTACATGATTAGATTAGTAAATACTTACAAAGTTTCAAATTGTATGTGGTATTTCAAAAGGGATTATAAGAGGGTTTTGGTAAACAAACATATTGTGCCACAGATAGATAGGTTATAATCAGAGACCGGAGTATATGCATTTGCATATTTGGCTTCTTTTCACTGGTTTTTGCATATTTTAACTAAAAACTAGTGACAATGCATATTTTTGCTCTACATTTAAAATATTTTAAAAATTTAGATGGGCAGTCTCTAGCTCGATCTACTTTTTGTGTCTCATAGATTAACCGCAACCTAGAACAGTGTGTCATCCGCTAACTGAGAGGCCTGCTGCCTAACGAAAGCATTACAGATGAGAAGCAGGAACAAGCAGACAGAGTCAATGCTTCTGTGCCCGTGCCCCAGTTAATCCCCTACGCTGTCATACCATACACATCGGCAACGATTAAATTAAACTAATCATGATTTTAGTTGCATGTCCATTGTTTCAGTTGAGCTTTCTATTTACTTGTACACAATCGAACATGTTTACAATGTGTCGTGTGTAATGTGCTGTGCACCATGCCACCCCAAAAAAGAATGTCGTTTTGTGGATAGCTGGCCATCCTGGAACATTTACACATGATGGAATTGTTTTATATTGTTGAATTTGCAAGAAAAATGTTTTGTGCAAAACAATGTTTCAAATAGACCAGCATGTCAAGACAAGTCTTCATATTGCAGGAATACAGAAGAAAGTATAAAGACAGATTTGTGAAGGAGGGTATTAGAAAAATATTTCCAGAATCTTCTACAGATGGAAGGCTGTTTATCTTTATTTCAGATGCTGCTCCCTATATGATCAAAGCAGGAAAAGTTCTCGAGTATTTTATCCAAATGTGAGTCATGTGACGTGCTTTCTGCATGGAGTATTTTGCCTTGCTGAAGAAGTATGCTCCACATTTGTGAATGTAAATAAACTGATTTCATCCGCAAAGAAAGTGTTTCTAAAGGCTCCTTCTCACATCAAGACCTACAAAGAAAAACTACCAAATGTGCCTTTACCTCCTGAACCAGTGGTAACTCATTGGGGTACGTGGGTCAAAGTTGTGTTGTTTTACAATGAACGTTTCAAGGCCATTAGAGGGGTAGTAAACAACTTCAGTAGTGCAGAGGGTTTGGCAGCTTGCCAGTGCAATCAAGCATTTGATGATTCTGGTATTAAAAAAGACATTGCTGTGATTAGCACCCATTTTTCTCATATACCTGCAAGTATTAAAAAGCTTGAAACACATAGTTTGGCATTGAATGAATTTATTCAGTTAATGAATAAAAGTATTCTTGTGAACTCCTCACTGCCAGAGGTATTCCCAAGAAAACTTAAACAAAAGTTTGAAAACATTTTAAATAATAACCCAGGCTTTGAACCCTTGTACCAAATTGATAGTTTTACTAATGGGACGGGTGAGCTTTTACCAGAAACAATAAGTGCCAACACAGCACCCAAATTCAAATACTGCCCAGTTGCCTCAGCTGATGTAGAACGGTCCTACTCTGCTTTTAAAAATGTTTGGAGTGATCAAAGACTCAATCTTACTACCGAATATTTGTAACAGTACTTGGTTGTTTACGTTTGCAATACTAGGAAAACATAAAATAAATTGTAAATGATGATTTGGCACAATAGTATTAATTAAAAGTTAATGCTGTTAAAAAAATCATGATTGTATGTTGTTTTTTAAATAAAATATTATGGAGTTTTTGAGCGTGCCCCTCTGCATGCGATATATCTTGAAATTGGTTCTGTACATACCAACTCGTATGACATCTGCTTGTTACCGACAACAACAGCAAACAAAGAACAATTATTGAAACATTGTATGCATCCACATTTTGCAAATTTTTAGAAAATAATTCCAGAAAGGCCCTCTTCCTAACCTCTACCGGAAAGTATTCAGAAAATGATATCAGCATTCTAAATATACCGTTTTGCGTGGCCAGATTGATATACACAGATTTGACTTTGAGATATAATGCATGCATGACTACTATGTTTTTATTATTATTTGATCCTGCATATTTCGACAGTTTTCATGCGTTTTTTAAGCATTTCTCATGCATATTTAAGGTTTTTGGGATGAATACAGTCCGGTCTCTAGTTATAATATTTCACAATAGCTGTCATCAGCACAGTAAATGGCATGTTTGTAGTGTAACCTATCAGCATGCTCTGTGGATAGATAAAGAATTGAACTGACAGTCACCTTCAGCAAGGCAAAGGAAGATGAAAATGATGATTGTACTATGAAATGAGGAATTACATGTTTGCACAGTGTTTGACAGAGGAGAATGAAGAATAGTATAGACTTTGATCAACACCTAGAAGTCTGTCTGGTCTCTGTTTTGAGAGAGAGAGAGAGAGAGAGAGAGAGAGAGAGAGAGAGAGAGAGAGAATCCTTTGGAAACCAAGAAAATTGATTTCTATTGTCTGTCACAATTATGCCAAAGGGCATGTGTCACTAGAGTTGTATTATGTTCTACAGATAAGATATTAAAGCTTTCTCTCTTAGTCACCTGAATCGTTGTAATAATGATTTGTTCCTGATAGCAAATTTAAGCTTTTTTTCTGCATCTGGTTTGCAAATGAGTGGATTTACCTAATTTTGGGGTGCTGAATACACTGGTAAAATTAGTTTTTCTCTACGATGTCACATTTCTTAGATACACAGCAGAATAAAAAATGATAATAGCAAAAATTGACACAATTAAGTTAAACATAAATACACATTCAGATTGTTTGAAAACAATACTATTTCGTATGTATATATGGGCATGATGCCAATAAAAGGTCCAAATTAGTTCAGAAGATATTTTCACCTTTAATCGTCTTTGGTTTTTGAAAAATGCGATGACAGAGCTCTTCTTTTGTTTGCCGTTTCACCACTCTTCCTAACAAGATCCCAGCAGTAGTCACCCATCATTGAAGGGTTCCAGTGGCCTTGGTAACGGTGTTCCATGGTAAGAATGTCTTGGTTAAAGCGTTCACCATGCTCATTACTTAAGGCTCCCAAATTTTCTGAGACGAAATCGAGGTGTGAATGTAAAAAGTGAATTTTAAGTGACATTCTACACCCCATGTTCTTATAGTTGTCCAACAGATCATTCATAGTGGTAACATAATTTTTGTCTTTTCTGTTACGTAAAAATGCCCTTCACAATTGCTTTAAAAGAAGATCAAGCAGATAATGGGATATCTGTGAGTTTTGTATCAAAGGTTGGCTCTTTCAGCAATTTTCTTATTTGTAGTCCAACAGATATACCCTCTTTGGGCTCTGCCTCACTTAATTTGGGAAACTTTTCTTTTAAGTGATTGAAGGCCTCACCTTCTTTATACTGAGCTTTTACAAAGTTATTGATAAGGTCCAGCTTCGTATGAAGGGGAGGCAACATGATTTTATCAGGCTCAACCAATGGGATATTGTTCACATTTACGTTTCCAAGAACAAATGGCTTCCTTATAGGCCATTCCTTGACTGTACAGTGATTCTTGGTGTTATGGCTGCCCCAAAGGCACAAAAAGCAGCAGTATTTCGTGAACCCAGCATGTAAAACCTGTAAGGAGTGCAACAACTTTTAAATCACAGTAAATCTGCCATTCATGATCCTTATATTTGACTACCTCTAGCAACAAAGCCATGGTTTCATACGTTTCTTTCATGTCTACTGCGTAAGCCATAGGTACTGATGGAAATGCATTGTCATTATGCAGTACTACTGCTTTCGAACTGGTTTTACTGGTGTCAATAAATAGTCGCCATTCCTGTGGATTATGTTGTACACCTAGCTGCATCATCAGACCATTGACATCTCTACATACACACACATTGAATTCTATATATTGAAATATTGAGTGTAGGAAGCACCTCTTGATCTGAAACTGGAAATTTTTGTCCCTGTAGCTAGAAGGTTCCATTGTTGCAGTCTCGACCCCAAGAGTTCAGCGTGCTGTTTCGAAAGTTGTAGATTGTGAACCAAATCATTCAATTCCTTTTGATTAAAGAGCTGAGGTGAAGTGTCATGATATTGAGGGCAGTACTCTTCTGTATGTTCAATATTTTCTGATTCACTTGCCATGGTGTCTGGTTCCATGGCTTTCAAGATACAGACAGGAACAGGCAACCCCTCATCATGAGGCACAGGCAAATACACTGAAGATACATTTGGATACTTTATTTCATGTCTAGTTTTGGTTGAATGTCCTGAAATATTTGGAGGAAGGAAGTAACAGTCTGAATAATGGTCTTTAGGCTCATACCACATCATCAGAACAGTGAATGGCATGGCTCGGCATTTTCCTTTCAACCACTTTGGTAAGGTTGTAGTACAGGTTATGCAGGCCTTATGAGGTGCAAAATTTTTATGTTGATCACCAACAGGGCAATCAAAATACAATTTATATGCCGTCTTAACCAAATCAGTGACTGGTTTCCTTTGGGCTTTTGAAGTGAATTTCTCACACACTTGACAAAAGTTGTTGGGGTTGTTTGGACAGCAAAGACATTTACTAGTTACCATTTTGCTTAGTGTAAGTTTTAAACACAAAAAGTTTGCATTATATTTCATAGGAAACACTCAGTGAGGATCTCTTTCACACCACTGGATTACTACAACCACCATTTACTGACTGTTTGTAGATCTTTTAGTTCTCCTCTGCAAATAAAAAACAAACAATTAAACATCAAAACAGAAGAACAGCAAAAAGCAAAATACTGAAAACAAAAAATGATACCTTTAAAAACTCAAAAATGGCACATGCTAGAACATTTTGAAAGGTGTATTCAGATGCTACACACCAAAATACATACTAGTTGATGTATCACATCCCAGATGCAAAATGGCTGTTGATTAGTGTAATGAAAGACCAACTAAGAGAGAAACTTTTTTGTGAGATTTAGCTTCATTTCTGCAATTGGACACTGTCTTTACGTTCTTCCATAAAACGTTTCTCAATGGCATGTACCAGTTGCCAGTTGTGTATCAATTGTTACTTTATCAGCAGGATATTATATCAAGTGATGGTGGTCATTTCTAGAATAATAATTTTTGCATTGTGTGTGTAGCAAATGGTGATCTTACTTCCTCATCTGCATGTGGCAAACCAATAGTATAGTTTTCTTTATACAGAAAATTTTACGTAATCTCCTCAGGCGCGACTGAACTCATAGTTCCAAATGAAAGAGGACACCTAGTACTGAAATAATTGGATATTTTTAGCACTTTTCTCAGTATTTTTGTAAATTGTATCATGAAATTAATTGTATTAAGTTCTCCAAAAAATAGTTCTAACCTATTATTTGATGCAGCAGTTATCTATCAGTCGTCCTAGAGTAACAAGCTAAAGGTATTATAAAAGATAACAAATACAGTAATTGTGGACACTTTCATTCTGGCATCAACAGAATCACTGCAGCTTTACATTCTAGTTCTGACAAGGACTCATTTTTGTACCACCTGTTTAACCTTTCATGCTTCATTAGAAAAATTTTATGTTCAGTTGTCATAATTAGTTGATGGTTAAAAATACAGAACGTGTTTAGTTATTTGTTTATTTGCAGATAGTTGGCTGTGCTGTCTCTTTGTTCATTATATCCCCCCAAATGACAGCAGGTATGATGGTTGTGATTCCTGCTGTAATTGTAACTGGGACATTAATTGGATCTGTTCTGCGTAAGATGTCTAAGCAAGCTCAAGAACAGGTGAGTTTTCTGTTGCTGTTGTAATTCACATTTTCATCGAGTATATAGTTTTTAATGTTGGCTTCTCTTCAAACAGGCAGCAAGAGCTACATCTGTAAGTGATGAAGCAATTAGTAATATTAGGACTGTAAGAGCTTTTGCAATGGAGAGAAAAGAATGTGAACTGTTCAATCAACAGATTGAAGAATCTCGCAAACTTAATGAAACACTTGGTCTTGGTATTGGCCTGTTCCAGGTAAGATATAATTGAAAAAAAGATACCATAACTAATAAAAATTGTGCTGTCACAATCTATCTAGATTTAATGTTTGATCCTAGCGTGTTTTTTTATAACTAAATGATTTTAACATATATAACTTTTTTTACAACAGAAATGCTTTCATGTATATTGTCAGTAAATTCCATCATGAAGGAAAGCCTTCTGAGATAGGGGAGTCCAATTACACAATATCAGGCAGAAGCAGTTGTTCTAGACTAATTGTATAAAATATTCTAACAACCAGTTATGAGTAGTGCTAATCTACTCAAAAGGCCAGATATGGGAACTACCTCTACATTACTTACTTTTTGCATGTTTTAAATTAGGATGTGTAGCAAAGCAGCTACTTTGAAAAAAAGAAAGAAAGAAAGAAAGAAAAAAAGAAAAAGAAAAAAAAGAAAAAAAAAGTCCACTGCTCTTTAACATACACCATTGAGCTGTTCTTTTAATCAATTACGTCATACTAAGTATTTACAGGGTGTTTCAAAAATGACCAGTATATTTGAAACGGCAATAAAAACTAAACGAGCAGTGATAGAAATACACCGTTTGTTGCAATATGCTTGGGACAACAGTACATTTTCAGGCGGACAAACTTTCGAAATTACAGTAGTTACAATTCTCAACAACAGATGGCACTGCAAGTGATGTGAAAGATGTAGAAGACAACACAGTCTGTGGGTGCGCCATTCTGTACGTCGTCTTTCTGCTGTAAGCGTGTGCTGTTCACAACGTGCAAGTGTGCTGTGGACAACATGGTTTATTCCTTAGAACAGAGGATTTTTCTGGTGTTGGAATTCCACCGCCTAGAACACAGTGTTGTTGCAACAAGACGAAGTTTTCAGCGGAGGTTTAATGTAACCAAAGGACCGAAAAGCGATACAATAAAGGATCTGTTTGAAAAATTTCAACGGACTGGGAATGTGACTGATGATCGTGCTGGAAAGGTAGGGCGACCGCGTACGGCAACCACAGAGGGCAACGCGCAGCTAGTGCAGCAGGTGATCCAACAGCGGCCTCGGGTTTCCGTTCGCCGTGTTGCAGCTGCGGTCCAAATGACGCCAACGTCCACGTATCGTCTCATGCGCCAGAGTTTACACCTCTATCCATACAAAATTCAAATGAGGCAACCCCTCAGCACCGCTACCATTCCTGCACGAGAGACATTCACTAACGATGTAGTGCACAGGATTGATGACGACGATATGCATGTGGGCAGCATTTGGTTTACTGATGAAGCTTATTTTTACCTGGACGGCTTCGTCAATAAACAGAACTGGCGCATATGGGGAAACGAAAAGCCGCATGTTGCTGTCTCATTGTCCCTGCATCCTCAACAAGTACTGGTCTGGGCCGCCATTTCTTCCAAAGGACTCATTGGCCCATTTTTCAGATCAGAAACGATTACTGCATCATGCTATCTGGACATTCTTCGTGAATTTGTGGCAGTACAAACTGCCTTAGACGACACACTGAACACCTCGTGGTTTATGCAAGATGGTGCCCGGCCACATTGCACGGCCGATGTCTTTAATTTCCTGAATGAATATTTCGATGATCGTGTGATTGCTTTGGGATATCCGAAACATACAGGAAGTGGCGTGGATTGGACTCCCTATTCGCCAGACATGAACCCCTGTGACTTCTTTCTGTGGGGACACTTGAAAGACCAGGTGTATCGCCAGAATCCAGAAACAATTGAACAGCTGAAGCAGTACATCTCATCTGCATGTGAAGCCATTCCACCAGACACGTTGTCAAAGGTTTCAGGTAATTTCATTCAGAGACTACGCCATATTATTGCTACGCATGGTGGATATGTGGAAAATATCGTACTATAGAGTTTCCCAGACCGCAGCGCCATCTGTTGTTGACAATTGTAACTACTGTAATTTCGAAAGTTTGTCTGCCTGAAAATGTACTGCTGTCCCAAGCATATTACAACAAACGGTGTATTTCTATCGCTGCTCGTTTAGTTTGTATTGCCGTTTCAAATATACCGGTCATTTTTGAAACACCCTGTATATAACGTTATTTCAGAGAATGCTGTTGGCTGCCTATGTACCAAAAAAGTTAAAACATGCTTAATATAGTTACTTTGTTGTGTGTACCGGTCATTCTGACAAATGAAATAGTCAGTGTGAAACTACACTACTGGCCATTAAAACTGCTACACCAAGAAGAAATGCAGATGATAAATGGGTATTCATTGGACAAATTTATTGTACTAGAACTGACATGTGATTACATTTTCACACAATTTGGGTGCATAGATCCTGAAACCACCTCTGGCTCTAGAAACGGCCTTCATACACCTGGGCATTGAGTCAAACAGAGCTTGGATGGCATGTACAGGTACAGCTGCCAATGCAGCTTCAACACGATACCACAGTTCATCAAGAGTAGTGACTGGCGTATTGTGACAAGCCAGTTGTTCGGCCATCATCGACCAGACATTTTCAATTGGTGAGATATCTGGAGGATGTGATGGCCATAGCAGCAGTCGAACATTCTCTGTATCCAGAAAGGCCTGTACAGGACCTGCAACATGCGGTTGTGCATTAACCTGCTGAAATGTAGGGTTTCGTAGGAATTGCATGAAGGGTAGAGCCACGGGACATAACACATCTGAAATGTAATGTCCACTGTTCAAAGTGTCGTCAATGCGAACAAGAGGTGAGCAAGACGTGTAAACAATGGCACCCCATACCATCACACCGGGTGATATGCCAATATGGCGATGATGAATACACACTTCCAATGTGCGTTCGTCGCAATGTCGCCAAACACGGATGCGACCATCATGATGCTGTTAACAGAACCTGGATTCGTCTGAAAAAATGACGTTTTGCCATTCATGCACCCAGGTTCATCGTTGAGTACACCATCGCCGGCGCTCCTGTCTGTGATGCAGCGTCAAGGGTAACCGCAGCCGTGGTCTCCGAGCTGATAGTCCATGCTGCTGCAAACGTCGTCGAACTGTTCGTGCAGATGGTTTTTGTCTTGCAAATGTCCCCAACTGTTGACTCAGCGATCGAGACCTGGCTGCACGATCTGTTACAGCCATGCGGATAAGATGCCTGTCATATCGACTGGTAGTGATACGAGGCCGTTGGGATCCAGCACGGTGATTCGTATTACCCTTCTGAATCCACCGATCCATATTCTGCTAACAGTCATTGGATCTCGACGAACACGAGCAGCAATGTCATGTTACGATAAACCGCACTCGCGATAGGCTACACTCTGACCTTTATCAAAGTCGGAAACGTGATGGCACGCATTTCTCCTCCTTACGCGAGGCATCATAACAACGTTTCACCAGGCAACACCGGTCAACTGATGTTTGTGTATGAAAAACTGGTTGGAAACTTTCCTCATGTCAGCACCTTGTAAGTGTTGCCACCGGCACCAACCTTGTGTGTATTCTCTGAAAAGCTAATCATTTGTATATCACAGCATCTTCTTCCTATCAGTTAAATTTCACGTTTGTAGCATGTTATCTTGGTGGTGTAGCAGTTTTAATGACCAGTAGTGTAGTTCTGTTTACTGCAATACATTTAATGAACATTTTTTTCTCTCCTTTGTGAGGTACTCTTGAAGTAATTAGTGGTTTTGGTGTCATGGAGAGATATATTTTAGTTTACAAAATACATTTGTAGTTCCGAAGATGGTGAAGCTGATACCTACAGTATCAGTCAAGAGATGGCGTAAAATGACATTCAGAAGGCATACTGTTGAAATGCTACGGAGATTAGGGAAGAACTGATTGGAATTTTGGCAGCCGATTGTGGGTCCTCCAAAGACTATAATCTTATCTTCTTCACTCAGTGTTGTTGTTGTGGTCTTCAGACTGATCCTGTGCAAGTTTCTTCATCTCACCTGAACTTTGCACCCTACATCCACTTGAACCTGTTTGATCTCCCTCTACAATTTTTATCCTTCATACTGTCATCCATTACCAAACTGACATTTCCTTGGTACCTCAGAATGTATCCTGTCAACTGAGCCCTTCTTTCATTGAAGCTGTGCTATAAATTTCTTTTCTCCCTAATTTGATTCAGTACTTCTTCATTGGTTACCTGATCCATTCATTTAATATTCAACATTCTTCAATAAAATCTAGTCACCAAACAGGTAACTCATTAAAAAATGGAAGACCAATTACAAAAATGAGTAAAAATACCAGGCTACGAAGTGCTAGCTGCTCCGTATCATCCACCATATGGCTTAGCTACGTACATTAAACAAGATACGCAAATGAGAGCCATTTCCTATATCTACCAATGATGAAATCAATAATGTTGTTGTAAAAATTGAAAGCATCACTGTCTCCAACACTTACAAGCCACCAGTCACATCCTCGTCAGCCCAAGTAATCCACCCACATCCTCATTCTGTTGTATTAGAGGGTAGCTATAGCGGCCACAGTAAACAGTGGAAATATAGAGACTGCAACGACAATGGTAACACAGTAGTAAAATGGGCAACGGATGACCACTTTAACTCTTGTGTTCAGTGCTTGAGACTGATCTACTTTGAAGTTGGTAGCATGGAGGCAGGAATACAATCTCGATCTATGTTTGATTCCAGTAGACAACTATGGCCAGACCCTAGCATTCTTACAAAAAGTCCTCTATCACTTCCTACACAGGCAGCAAAGACAAACAATAATAGAGGTGGGAACACAAATCCTTCTAACCACATCTATCCACCGCCAAAGGTGGAATCTAAAGAAAGCCAACTAGGCAGAGTTCTGTATAGAAACAGACAATCTCTTTGGCTGAATATCCTCTACTAGCAGAAACTACAAAAGAGATACCGACATCATAATTAGGACTGCCAAAGAGTATATACCAAAAGGCTACTGGGAGCAGCAATACATTTCTGGCTGGTCCCAAAACAATGACCGAGAGGTGGTGCAGTGGCTAGCACACTGGACACGCTTTCAGGAGGACGAAGATTCAGCCCCGTGTCCAGCCATCCTGATTTAGGTTTTCCTTGATTTCCCTTAGTTGTTCCAGACAAATGCCAGAATGGTTCCTTAGAAAGGGCATGCCGACTTTCTTCCCCGTCCTTTCCTAATCCTATGAGACCCATGACCTCGCTGTCTGGTCTCCTCCCCCAAAACAGTGAGGAATTGTACCAGAATTTCCTCAAAAATGCTGACCAAGAAACGGCTGAGGAACTGATACATAGTCTAGATGTGGCAAGACACCAAAAGTAGGTGAAAACAGTATAAAGCCTGAATTTTCAGACTTTGAGCAGACTTCATTAAGGAAACAATGAAGTGGACAATTACTCCAAATGACATTGCTTCACGTCTAGCAGCAACAACCAGAGCATCAATATACAAAGCACATGCAATCATAGTGACACAAAAACTCAGAACACTGAAAGCCTAAAGTGCAGATACCAAACTCCTACTTGTGAAGAAAATTCAACAGCACATGTTAAGCCATGAAAAGCTCCAGGGTTTGACAGTATACTAGAATGGCGTATCCATAAAAGAATAAGTACAAATTAAATGAAGGTATCTCGCTCGAACACACAGGCTTCCAGCCAAAACAAAGCCACGCTATAACTCACTACTTATGTTACGGTAGTGAAGTGTTACTTCAATTAAAATTTGTTCAGTCTAAGAAAGAGTGTATATTTTGATTGTATGGCTTTTGACATTTTCAGCTTGAAGAGAAAAGATAAAATCTGTAATAATTTGTGAAGTGTTGTTAGTGTTTACTCTGTATGAAACTTCTAAAGAGAATAAATTGTTATGTCATATCACAGGGAAAAAAAGAACCACTCTTCTGCAGGTTTCAGCTTGTTTAGTGGTCTGTTACTCTCTCTTACTTACTCTCTTCTGATGTTTTTGTATGCTAAATTAGTTGAATAGTTAGTTAATGTTAATGTCTGATATATTGCCATGTTATTTAGATTCCAGCACCTATCTGAATCTTTCCTTTACAAACTTTACTCACCGCATTTTTAGATTTTTATTTCAGACTTCATATGAGAGAGGCTGGTGGCAACTTTTTGGACAGCAAATGACCAAATGACAATCATGTTCTCTCACTGAATATTTCCTTAAATAAAACTAACACATCCCTGACATACTTCATACTGATAAGTCTTCATAGCTTCTGCAATATTGTAGTAAATTGATCAGTCACCTGCCATCAAACTAGAGCATCAGCCAATTTGCTCAATTATCCAGCATACAAGTATAAGACGAAGGAGGTTTTGAGGTAAACGTTGTTAAATGAATGTTATTGGCCTCTTATGTGGTGTACTGTAAGTCGTAGTAAATAATATTGTGGCCCCATCCTCAATAAGGCTATCTTTTGTGTTGCAGATGATCAAAAATAAAAAAGATTTTCACCTCAGTAGGATATTAAAAAAAAGTTAAAACACAGCTGCATTCATTGACTTATCAATGCCCTATAACAGAGAGTGGAGAAAAGGTATGATGTAAAAACTTTTTCACGTAAATCCTTGGAAACCAATTGTTTGCTGTTCAACAATATTCTAAATGACTGACTGTTCAAAGTAGTCCTGGGGTTCAACATCAGCACCCCAAGAAAATTAAAAAGTGTTCCACCACAGGAATCAGTCCGTCCTCTACTTCTCTTCAGCTCAAACATTGCAGACACACCAAAAACAAAATCAAGGAAGTTTGGTTATGCAGTTGACTGGATACTTGCAACAAGGTGTTCCAAAATTGAACAGTCAGAAGAAATCCTAACAGAAGACCTAGATGTAGTGCGAAAGTACTTTCACAATTGTACACTCCAGTCAAATGCCTTCTAACCAGAGGTTTACTGTGGCACCGAAAAAATAAACTTGCCAGACGAACATTCAACATACAATTTGAAAACAATTTGATAGATCTCTTTCTTTCAGAGAGCATTTAACAAAAACAGCAAAAAAATTGCAAACGAGAAACATCATCATTCAAAGGCTGTGTGGTGCAACGTGGGGAGCAGAGGCATCCACCCTGCATTTTTCTGCACTGGGTCTTGTTGTCTCAATCACTGAATATTGTTCCCTAATTTGGCTAAGCAGTCCATATGTTCAAAAGATACAAATCCAACTAAATAATGTCATGAAAATGATTGCTTTTGATATCAGATCAACTACTATAGAATGGTTGCCAGGATGGAGCCACATTCCACTCCCGCAACTATGACACATAAATGCTCTCACAAATGAATACAAAAATATCATGGATAATAAAAATCCACCAATTCACCAAGATGTTGATGAGGAAAACAATAACTGATTCTGCACTAGATGACTACCAACTGTAGCAGAAAGGTCACTGTGGAAGATGAGTTCGACATTACAAATGAATGAGCTCAAGAATGGACTGGACAACAAAATAATAATATGCTGTATATCACCCAAAAACCCTTGGGATTTGACTGGCCACTCAAAACATGTTAGTGCTTAACAGAATTAGAACCCAACACAGTAGATATGCATATGTTTTACACAAATGGGCTAAGTAATCATCTCAATTTGTGATTGTGGAGAACCACAGGCCATCAGATACATTGCAGAACAACACTCCACAAGATCATGCAGTGGTAGACCAGAAGACATTATGCTTGCGACTCCAAAGTCAACAGGTCACCACCTGTAGTATTGTTGACAAGACTGACTGCAGACCTTTGATACAGAGCTGAATAGTGTGTCTGAATCATAGGCTCAGACCCATCTATGACTGTGTAGGCTACTGATTCCTCGATCTGTGCCACTGGGTAATGGGGTTTCAGGTTTCATTTAATCAGTCACCTAAATATACATCTACATGGATATTCTGCAAATCACACTGAAGTACCTGGCAATAAGTTTCAAATTCCTCTCTCGAACAGCGTGCAGAGAAAATAAATGCCTATATCTTTCTGTGTGTGCTTCGATTTTCCTTACTTTATTATGATTATCATTTCTTCCTATGTAGGCCAACGTCAACAAAATATTTTTGCATTCAGAGGAGGAAGTTGGTGATTGAAATTTCATGAGAAGATTCTGTCGCAGTGAGAAATGCCTTTGTTTTAACTATGTCCACCCCAAATCCTGTATTATATCCCTAACACTCTCTCCCCTAATTTCTATTAATACAAAATGCCCTTCTCATCTTTGAACTTTCTCGATGTACTCCAATAATCCTATCTGGTAAGGATCCCACACCATGCAGCAGTGTTCCAAAAGAGGACCAACAAGTGTAGTGTAGGCAGCCTCTTCAATAGATCAGTTGCATCAGGTCCATTACATTCAGGAAGCAGCTACATGGGTAGTGAGGGCTGTGTAGAGTGGACTGGGCAGGTGTACTTTTTGTAGTTGCAGATTGTTATAGCTGCGTTTTAAAGGAACTTGAACTCCAAGCACTAATAGAAACCACCGAAGCTCAAATTATTACAGGTATTGAAAGCTGGCTAAAGCCAGCCAAAATTTTCACAAAGGAACTAACAGTGTTTTTAAAGAATAGATTAAATACAGTTGATGTAGGAGTGTTTATTGATGTTGAAAATAGTTTATCTTATAGTGACATTGAAGCAGATAGTTTCTGTGAGTTACTATGGGTACAGGTTATATGTGACGCCCAGAATAAATTAATAATTGGTTCCTTTTACTGACCCTCCTCCAGCTCAGGAAGATACAGTTGTTGAACAGTTTGAAGAAGACTTGAGTCTCATTTCAAATAGGTACTCCACTTACAATTACAATTTATGGTGACTTCAATCTACCCTCATATGTTGGAAATGGTTTGAAATCGTACTTGACCTTTTAGTAACAAATAATTGTGAGCAGATAGTGAGCATCATGACAGATACAGGGATTAATGACCACAAAGTAGTTGCAATGAAACTGAGTGCTGTAACATCCAAATCCACCGAAAATAAATGTAAAATATGTCTATTTAAACAAGCAAACAAAAAATTGCTCAACATCTTCCTAAGATGCAGTTGCCAGTCCTTCCAAACTGTGTAATCATAGACTAGATGTGGCTTAAATGCAAAGAAATAGTATCAATGGCAATTAAGAGGTATCTATGAAATAAATTAATAAGAGAGGGTACTGATCCTCCATGGTGCAGAAGCAGATCATATCATTGTTGCAGAAGTAATTAAACAGTATGCCAAATTTAAAAGAACACAAAATATTAATGATCGACAATGTTTTACTGAAGTTTGAAACTAAGCTTGGACTTCAATGCAAGATGCTTTTAATAGTTTTCACAGCAAAACTGTGTCTCAGAATCTGGCATAAAATCCTTTGAGATTCTGGTCATATGTGAAGTAAACCAGCAACAAGACACAATCGATACCTTGACTATGTGATAGAATTGTTAATGTTACCAATGACAGAGCCAATATAGTGCAGTTACTAAACATGGTTATGTGCAAGTTGTTTACCATTGAAGTCAAAGTAAATATTCAAGAATTCAAATCAATAACAGCTGCTAACATGAGTAACTTTAGAAGTAGATACCCTCAGTGTAGCAAAGCAGCTTAAATCACATAATAAATTAAAGTCCTGTGGTACAGGTTGTGCACCAATTAAATTCTTTTCAGTGTATGCTGATATAATTGCTCTATACTTAGCAATCATATACAACTGCTCACTCAACAAATACAACCGTTCGTTTGATGAAAGGCTCCTACCTAAAGAATGGAAAACTGCACAGATCACACAAATCCTCAAGGAAAGTAGCTAGAAGTACTTCACTGATTTACAGACCCATATTACTGATGATGTCATGTTGCAGTAGAATATTGGAACAAGTGGTGTGCTTGAACATTATGAATTGCCTTGAGGAAAACAATCTATTGACCAGTAATCTACACAGATTCAGAAAATGTAATTCTTGTGATATGCGACTAGCTCTTTATTCACATAAAGGAATGATTGCTATTGTCAGGGAATCTCAAATTGATTTTATATTTCTAGATTTCCAGAAGGCTTTTGACGTCATTCCTTACAAGTGACTTCCATTTGAATTGTGTGCCTGTAGTGGATTGTCTCAATTGTGCAGCTGGATTTCTGGTTTCCTGTCAGAAAGATCACATTTAGTACATATTGACAGAAAGTCATTGAATAAAACTGATGTGATATCTAGTGTTCTCCAAGGAGAAATTATAGGCCCTCTGCTGTTCCTAATCTATATAAATAATTTAGGAGACAGTCTGAGCAGCCCTCTTAGATTGTTTGCAGATGATATCATTTACTGTCTGGTAAGTCATCAGATTGCCAAAACCAATTACAAAATGATTTTGACAAGATACCTGTATGCAGCAAAAATGACAACTGACTCTAAATAATGTAAAGTGTGGTCATCCACATGACTACTAAAAGGAATCTGTTAAATTTTGATTACACAATAGTTCAGATAAGTCTGTCAATTCAGTTAAATACTTAGGGTTACAGCTACAATTAAGTTAGAATGATAATTTAGATAATGTTATAGGGAAGGCAAACTAAAGACTGCATTTTATTGGCAGAATACCTAGATGATGCAACAAATTCACTAAGGAACTGCCTTCACTACAATGGTCCATTCAATTTCTAGAGTATTACTGCATGTTGTGGGATCCACATCAGATGGGAGGACATCAAAAAAGTTCAAAAAGAGGCAGCTCTTTTGTATTATTGTGAAATAGAGGAGAGATTGTTACAGATATGATATGCAAAGTGGGCTAAAAGTCGTGTAACGAAAGGCATTTTTCGTTGCGGCAGGATCTTTTCACGCAGTCTCAATCACCAACTTTCTCCTCTGAATGCAAAAATATTTTGTTAGTGCTCCCCTACATAGGGAGAAATGTTGGAGCTTGCCCTGGAAGATTTAAGTGTCCATTTTTCACGCATGCTGTTGGAGAGTGGTGTGGCAGAGAAATAGCTCTAAGGTGGTTTAATGGGCACTATGCCTGGCACTTGGTTGTTAATTGCAGTGTAGTTGTTTACATGTAGACAGATTACATAAATATTCTACATGTTTGTTTACAAGATTTTATGCAGTAAATATTATGCTCTGCACTCTATGTATTATTTTTTTTGGTTTTGTTTTCAGTGTGTCTGAAAGCCATATGATTAATTAATTAATTAATTAATTAATTAATTAATTGTCTGTACAGTTTTTGTCCATATTTGACTTGTGTATAGGGCAACAATCAGTACTAACGCTTTAAGAAAATATTTCCTTACACTTAAGTGTATGTTAAATGATAATGTTATTTCTCTTTTTTGGAGAAACTTTCCTTGCAATTAAAAGTATGGCTTTTGTATCCTCTTGACTTCAGCTCTCTTCAGTTATTTTTCTTCTAAAATACCAGAACTCAGCTACTACTTTCAGTGCATCATTTTTTAGTCTAATTCCCATGACATGAACTGATACTCCAAGTCATTAGCAGTTTCTGACATAATTACTGTGTCATGAGCAAACCTTGAAGCTTTTATTTATTGTCCATGAACTTTAATCCAAATATTTCCTTGGTTTTCTTTACTACTTGCTCATTGTACAGACTGAATAATGTCGGAGGGAGGCTACAACCTAGTCTCATTCTCTTCTCAACTACTACTTCCCTTTCTTTTCCTTCGGTCCTTATAACTGCAACCTACTTTCTGTACAGATTGTACATAATCTTTCAATGCATGTGTTTTATCCCTGCTCCCTTTCAGTATTTCTATATGTACACCTCCATATTTACTCTGCAAGCTACCTTACAGTGTGTGGAAGAGGGTACTTTGTGTACCATGGTCACTCCCCCCCCCCCCCCCCCCCTTTTTCCTGTTCCTCTTGGAAGTGGTACAAGGGAGGAATGATTGCTGGTTAGTCTGAGGGTGATGTGAATCTCTCTAATTTTGCCTTCATGGTCATTTCATGAGATATACATAAGAAGAAGCAATAGGACTCTTCTAGGAGCATATGTTCTTGGAATTTTAGCACTAAACCACACCTTGATGCAAAATGCCTCTCTTGAAATGTCTTCGACTGGAGTTGGCTGAGAATGTCTGTGATGCTTTTTACACTTACTAAATGATCTGTAATAAAACATGTTCTTCTTCTTGTGATCTTCTGTTTCTTCTTTTAGTCCTAACTGGTATGGATACCAGACCGATGAGCAGTATTCAAGTGTTGGTCGAACGAATGTGTTGTAAGCTGCCTTCTTTGCAGGTGGGCTACGTTTCTGGAGGATTCTTCCAATGAATCTGTCTGACATGTGCATTTCTCATTCAGTTTTATGTGTGGTTGTTCCACTTTAAATTGCTCCTTACGCAAACTCCTAGATATTTTATGGATGTAACTGTTGCCAGTGAGTGATCTGCAGTTGTGTAAGCATACAGTAATGGGTCTTACTGCCTATTTATGCATAATGTATCATATTTGCTTATGTTGAGGATCAGTTACCATGCTCCGCACCAAGCATCAATCATCTGTTGGTCTCTCTCCATTTCACTACAATTTTCTACCATTGTGACTTCGCTTATATATTATCATCCATGAAAAGGTTCATGAAACTTCTGACATTTTCTGCTGGTGATTTATATATATCGTGAAAAGTAATGTCCCCGTAACATTCCCTTGCAGTGCAGTCAAAGTTACTTTTAGTTTTGAAGATTCCACTCTGTTGAAGATGATGTGCTTTGTTCTGTTTAATAGAAACTCTTATATCCAGTGACATAGTTGGTCTGATATTCCATATGCTCATATTTCATTCATTGGGCGGCAGTGTGGAACTGTATAAGTCAAGGAACAAAGCATCGGCCTGGGTGCCAGTTTCTACTCTTTTCTGTGTTTTGAGCGGAATAAACAGAGTGAGCTCAGTTTCAAATCATTGTTGTTTCCAGATCTCATGTTGATTTCTACAGAGAAGAACTTGTATCCAGAAATATCACAATATACAAGCATAAAAAATGTTACAAAATTCAATAACAGACGGACGTCACAAATTTGGCCCTGTAGTTTTATGCATTTGTGTGACAATCCTCCATGAAAACAAGAATGACCTGCATTTTTTCCAATCATTAACAGTTCTTTGCTCCTCCATTGATCTACAGCCCTGTGGCCGCAAAGTGTCTCTTCTCGTTAGTATTGTTGGAAGCTTTCTCTAATCTACATATGCTGTAAACAGATGTCTGACTTTCTTAAACCTCTCTATAAGTCATAGGCCAGTATTGCTTTGCATGTTCTTACGTTTCTTCTGGACCCCATACTAATCTTCTCCAAGGTTTTCCATACTTGAAAAAAAGTTTTAAAAGTTTTGAAGAACATTGAATTTGCAGCAAGTGTGATGTCATAAAAAAGTTGCATTTTATGCTCAAGTTATTATCCATTTAAGAAAATTAGTTTCCCATACAATTTTTAATTGTTATACGAGGAAAATTCAGTGAATCCATGAATCAATGTAAGCACAGAATTTATTTAAAATAAAGAAATATACAAAATAACTAGAATAAAGCAGCAATTAGAAATAGATTCATTTTATTAGCAATGTTATAATTTATGAAGAAATGCTGTAAAATAAATTTAGTTTTGATATCTTATCTGAAACGCTCAGCTCACGAAGATGAAAGAAACCAATATGAAATATTGTCAAGAGTCAAGGACAGCATGTGTTAGCATATTGTAAATACACTCATGCTCATAAATTAAGGATAACTGCAGAATGTGGGGCCACACAACATGGCACTACACACAAAACTGGTGCTAATAGCATAGTCACTCATGGAAAAATTCCCGTAGTAGTTGGTGTTAGAGCTGCATCTTTTTTAGATTGAAGTCAGCTGATAGGTATACCTGCGTAAAGGAAGTCCCTCTAACAAAGGAATCGCCTTCAGTGTTGTGGTTGGCAGGAGAGCCAACACAGGGTTACTAAAGGAGGCTGAAATGCACATGTTTTAGCTCACACAGGCTGGCGTGAGGTCTGGAACATGACAAGGGAATTAGAATTGAGAAAAACGGAAGTAGCTGGTGGAATACTTAACTTTAATCCATTAATGATGAACGTCGCTCTTGACGGTAAATGATTTACAATATCAATAGAAACTGATCGTGGCGCCTTGCTAGGTCGTAGCAAATAACGTAGCTGAAGGCTATGCTAACTATCGTCTCGACAAATGAGAGCTTAGAAGTCAGTGAACCATCGCTAGCAAAGTTGGCTGTATAACTGGGGCGAGTGCTAGGAAGTCTCTCTGGACCTGCCGTGTGGCGGCGCTCGGTCTGCAATCACTGATAGTGGCGACACGCGGGTCCGACGTATACGACCGGACTGTGGACGATTTAAAGGCTTCCACCTAGCAAGTGTGGTGTCTGGCGATGACACCACATTCAGAGGATGTAATGTTTCCAAGTAGAGAATGAATTAACACATTACATCAGAATATAAGAGGTATTAGAGATAAAGTAAGTGAACTGCTAATAGATGTTGACTCCAAAATTACTGGTATATCAGAGCACCACTTAAATAATTTGATAACTCAGAGGCTTACTTTACCAGGCTACAGGCTAGCTGGCTGTTTCTCAAGGAGTTCTTTGCAGGTTGGGGGAGTGGCTCTGTACATAAAAAAACAGTATTCCATTTGAGTCCATAGACATATCACGACACTGCACTGAACAGATATTTGAAAGTTGTGCACCGTTAGTTGAATTTAGTGAAACTAAACTTCTAATCGTTGTTCTTTACAGGTCCCCTAACTCAGACTTAAGAGCATTTCTGCTCAAGCTAGAGAGGGTTCTTGATTCACTTTGTAGGAACTACCAGAAACTAGTTACATGTGGTGACTTCAACATTAATTTTGTATATGATTGTGCAAGAAAAAGGATGTTGGTAGATCTCCTAAATTTATATGATCTCATGCAAACTCCGTTTTTTCCAACTAGGGTGCAGGGGAACAGTAGAGCATTCTAAACAGGGTACTAGCAGTAAAGGGCAGCCCAGGTGGCTGACTAGTGGGATAAGGATATCATGTAGAACAAAGTGGGAATTATATCAAAATGTTAGAAGTATTCACAATCAAGCTACAGTAGCCCATTACAAACAGTATTGTAAGGTGCTTAAAAATGTTATTAGGAAGGCAAAGGGTATGTAGTATGCAAATAGAATAGCTAATTCACAGGATAAAATTAAAACCATATGGTCAGTTGTGAAGGAAGTGTCTGGTCAGCAGCACAAGGTCGACAATATAAAGTCAGTTCGCAGTAAAAATATTTCTGTTACTGATAAATCAGATATACGTACAGTATTTAACAATCATTTTCTGAGCATTTCTGGTGAATTAAATAAAAATTTAGTTTCTACAGGAAATCGTATAACTTTCTTGGCAAATGCCTTTCTGAGATTGATGTCTGAAATACTCCTCTGTGATCTAAATGATTAATGGAAAATCTTATATAAAAATGTGAAAAAAGTACTAACAAAGAGATAGAGGGGCTGGCTAGTACTTACCTCAGCTCAGTACAGCCGATAGATACACAAAAAACAACCGAAAATTTACATTCCTAGCTTTCGGAATAAATGTTCCTTCATCAGGGAGGAGAGAGGGGAAAGAAAGAGAAGAAGGGAAAGTGGATTTAGTTACTCACAACCCAGGTTATGAAGCAACAGGGAAAGGAAAACTGGGTAGCAAGGATGGAGGCATGGCTGTCAGAGGGAAGCCAAAGATATTATATTGTAAGTACTGTGCCAGCTTCAAACCAAAGAGGATGCATAAGAAGTAAAGAGGTATATAGTATAAAGATGTAGGATGAAAAGATGCATGAATGGCTAAAGAGGAAAGGGAAAGAGGAGAAGACTGAAGAGCAAATGGGAGTGAGGTTGTTTAACATAGGTTCAGTCCAGGGGGATGGCGGGATGAAAGGATGTGTTGGAGTGCAAGTTCGCATCTGCACAGTTCAGAGGGACTGATGTTGGATGGGAGAAGCCAAATGGCACATACGGTGTAGCAGGTTCCTAGGTCCCTATAATTATGCTGGAGGGCATGCTCCGCTACTGGGTATTGGACGTCTCCTAGGCGGACAGTTCGTCTGTGTCCGTTCATGCGCTCAGCCAGTTTAGTTGCCAACAACTACTTCTGTATGCATCCTCTTTGGTTTGAAGCTGGCACAGTACTTACAATAGAATATCTTTGGCTTCCCTCTGACAGCCATGCCTCCATCCTTGCTACCCTCCCTGTTTTCCTTTCCCTGTTGCTTCATAACCTGGGTTGTGAGGAACTAAATCCACTTTCCCTTCTTCTCTTTCTTTCCCCTCTCTCCTCCCTGATGAAGGAACATTTATTCCGAAAGCTAGGAACGTAAATTTTCAGTTGTTTTTTGTGTATCTATTGGTTATACTGAGCTGAGGTAAGTACTGGCCAGCCCCTCTATCTCTTTGTTAATACTCCTCTGTGATACAGACAAGAGGGAGATTGAGTCAATAATTAAATCACTGAAGACTAATGATTCTCATGGCTATGATGGAGTGTCTAGCAGAATATTAAATTACTGTGCTACACAAGTTAGCTCTGTATTTAGCCATATTTGTAATTTTTCCTTTAGGAATGGTCAGTTTCCTGAGCGATTAAAATTCTCAGTGGTAAAGCCGCTTTATAAAAAGGGAGAAAGGGACAATTTAAATAATTTTAGACCTATTTCTGTGCCATCACTGCAAAAGTTACTGAAAATGCTGTGTATGTAAGGATAATTGATCAAATGTACAGTTCGGCTTCAGAAGTTGTTTAACAACTGAAAATGGTATATTCTCTTTTCTCTGTGAGGTACTGGATGGGCTAAACAAAAAGTTTCGAATGCTTGGCGTATTTTTTGATTTAACTAAGGCATTCGATCGTGTTGATCACAAAATATTGCTCCAGAAGTTGGACCATTATGGAATACGGGGAGTAGTTCACAATTGGTTCACCTCTTACTTTAGCAACAGGCAGCAAAAGGTCATTATTCACAATGTTGATAGCGGCTGTGATGTGGGATCTGAGTGGGGGGGGGGGGGGGGGGGGGGTGCCCCAGGGATCAGTGTTAAGGCCACTTTCGCTCCTTATTTATATAAATGATATGCCCTCTAGTATTACGGGTAACTCTAAAATATTTCTGTTTGCTTGATAGTAAAGGATGTTGTGAGTAACATTGGCTTGGTTTCAAATAGTGCAGTACATGACCTCAGTTCATGGCTTGTAGAAAATAAACTAATGTTAAATCTCAGTAAGACTCACTTTTTACAGTTTCTAACACACAATTCAACAAAACCTGACCTTTTAATTTCACAGAACGGGCATATGATTAGTGAAACTGAACAGCTCAAATTTCTAGGTGTTTAACTAGATAGTAAGGTGTTGTGGGAAGCCCACTTTCAGGATCTTGTTCAAAGACTTAATACTGGCATTTTTACTATTCGAACGGTATCAGGAGTGAGTGATACGTTGTCACGAAAATTAGTCTACTTTGCTTATTTTCATTCACTTATGTTGTATGGTACTATATTTTGGGGTAACTTTTCTCATTCTACAAGGTTATTTTTGGCTCAGAAAAACGCGGTTCGGGCAATACGTGGTGTGAGTTCATGAACCTCTTGTCGACCACTGTTCACGAGTCTGGATATTTTGACATTGGCCTCTCAATATGTATATTCCTTATTGTCGTTTCTTGTTACCAATATTAGTTTATTCCCAAGAATAAGCAGCTTTCACTCGGTTAATACTCGGCAGAAATCAGACCTGCATTTGGATCAGACTTCCTTTCGTACAAAAAGGTGTGCAGTATACTGCCACTTGAATTCAAAAAGCTTAGCAGTAATCCACGTGCTTTCAAATCAAAACTGAAGAGTTTTCTCATGGGTCACTCATTCTATTCTGTTGAGGAGTTCCTTGAAAAATTAAGCTGATTCTTATTGTATTGCTGCTAGTGTTTACTTAAACTTATGGACTGACTTTTTTCATGTTCATGAACATTTATTTTTATCTGTTAGTACATTTATGTTGTAATTTAATGTACTGACATTTTCCATGCCCTTGGATATTTGTTCCTTATTTTGGTCCTACGGAACTTGACATGTAAATAAAAAAAAAAAAGAAATAGGCACATAGGGAACATACGTGACACAGATCTTTAAGTCCACGGTATTGGTGATAAGTTGAGAAGACTGTCCCGAAACACATGTGCTACAAAACACCACTGTTTCCTGCGCATGTACCCTGACATCGTTATGGGATATGATCACCATGTGCGCGCACACAGGCCGCACAATGGGTTGGCATACTCTGGATAAGGTGGTCGAGCAGCTGCTGGGGTATAGCCTCCATTCTTGCACCAGTGCCTGTGGGAGCTCCTGAATTGTCGTAGCGGTTTGAAGACATGCAGCGATACGTCGACTGAGAGCATCCCAGATGTGCTCGATGGTGTTTAGGTCTGGAGAACAGGCAGGCCACTCCATTCGCCTGATGTCTTCTGTTTCAAGGAACTCCTCCACGATGGCAGCTCAGTGGAGCCATGCGTTATCATCTATCGGGAGGAAGGTGGGACCCACTGCACCCCTGAAAAGGTGGACATACTGGCACAAAATGACGTCCCGATACACCTGACCTGTTACAGTTCCTCTGTCAAAGACATGCAGGGGTATACGTGCACCGATCATAATCCCAACCCACATCATCAAGCCACGACCTCCATATAGGTTCCTTTCTAGGACATTAAGGGGTTGGTATCTGGTTCCTGGTTCACACCAGATGAAAACCTGGTGAAAATCACTGTTCAGACTATACCTGGACTTGTCCGTGAACACAACCTGGGACCACAGTTCGAATGACCGGGTACTGTGTTCTTGACACCAGGCTTTACGGGCTCTCGTGTGATCAGGGGTCAGTGGAATGCATCTTGCATGTCTCCGGGCGGAAAAACCATGTCTGTTCAGTCGTCTGTAGACTGTGTGTCTGAAGACAACTGTTCCAGTGGCTGCGGTAAGATCCTGAACAAGGCTACCTGAAGTACTCCATGGCTGTCTGCGGGCCCTGATGGTGAGGTATTGGTCTTCTTGTGGTGTTGTACACTGTGGACGTTCTGTACTGTAGCGCCTGGACACATTCCCTGTCTGTTGGAATCATTGCCATAATCTTGAGATCACACTTTGTGGCACATGGAGGGCCCGTGCTATGACCTGCTGTGTTTGACCAGTCTGCAGTCGTCCTAGTATTCTACCCCTCATAACGTAATCATATGTGTTCTTCGAGCCAATTTCAACACACAGTCACCATTAGCATGTCTGAAAACGTCTGCACACGTACTTGCTGCACCGTACTCTGACATGCACCAACACACCTCTGCATATGTGGACTGCTACCAGCGCTACTGTGCAACGACTGCAGGTCAAATGCACTGCATGGTCATACCCCGAGGTGATTTAAACCTGAAATCCGCCCATCAGAACATTGTTTCACCATGTATCAGCATTATCCTCAATTTATGAGCATGAGTGTAGATAAGGACCAAATGACCCAAATCCTTTAAAACAAGTTACTGCTCAGTGTTACTTTTAAGATTATGGAAAACCTGACATTGCATTGTATCACAAAAAAAGGCTCATTCACATGCAAGCAGCTTGGGATTCATATACTGGCATGATCCTAAATCTGAAATAACATATTGAGTACAGCTTTTAGCAAAAAGACTACTGTGGTACCTATTTCGACCCTACATTTTGAAAGTGTTGATTAAATTTTGTCATCTGAAGAGAGACCACTGCCAGACAAGCCCGGTTAGCATTTTACTTCATAGGAATTATCTCTGTCAGTCTCTGGGAAGAAAAGAGCATTTGGCAGATGGAGAAACCAGAACAATGACTTACCACAAGGAGGTTTTTGTCACAAGCACTGTACAGTGTACGCACAAATGATCAACCAATGTCAAATTTATCCGTGTAATTTCGATACACATGATATTATACGGCAATAGTAGCTGTAGGTTTTGAGTTATTCAGTAGTAGAAAAGAAACTGATGCAGACTCTAGACACACTGTTCCTTCTGTATGATGCTAACCATGTGACACTGAACCTGTAGCAGAGAAGTACAGCAAGGAATCTGCAATGTGCCAGGCAAGATGACTCCTGCACAACCGAACCGTGTGTACGTGACTTCAGGTCACATTCTGATATTGAGACTGTAGCACATCAACATTGTAAGTCAAAGTCTGTACTAGAAACAATGTTATCAGAACTCTGATGAGTAAGACACTTCTTATTGGCATTACAAATAACAAAATAACTGTTCATTTAAAAAAAGGGGGGGGGGGGGCGCGCGCGCACACACACACACACACACACACACACACACACACACACACACACACACACACACACACACGCGCGCGTGCGTTTTCCTATAAGACCAGTACAGCAAAGTCCTCAAGAGCAAAGCAATTACCAAAACCTCGATAACAAACAATATTTGAATCCTTATTAAAATGTCACATTGTGCACACAAAACAAGTCCAACAAATAAGATTTCAGCTCAAATAATTTTCTTGCGTGATGTACATTAGTTGTGTTGCTTCTGTTAGTGATCTGCTACATGTTTTTGGTGGTCAGTGTTGCCAGTATCCTTCAGGTACTCCACTGAAAATTCTGTGGCCTTAGGCTTATCAAGCCAAAGTTAATTGCACTACAGATCAATCAAAGAAACACAGCATTTATCCCTAACAAGTTTTTCTTACTCATCATAAGCTTTGATAATCTCATTAACATGTAAGCACATTTTCTATGCTCTTTCATTCTTTGTTTTGTGTTCCCCCACAAAATCTAAATCTATATGGATTCCTTTTATATTTTAGTATACATATTTATTTCCTCTGGAGAAGAGGAGAATTGAGATGAAGAGCTAAGTGTGGGAATGCAATAGAGGATGACATAATGGAAATTAATAGTGAAATGCAACAATATAAAACTGAAGTTCAAACAGTGTCATTGTAGAAAGATCAAGGTTGATGTGAGTTTCATTGCTTAATATATGCTTCTGACTAGGTGAAGATGAATATTTGAAGACATATGAAATGTTTGTGTCTGACATCATTGTAGTGACCCTACAGCTTTGCATCAGTGCATCTTTAAGATGATAACTATCTTTTTTTATAAGAAAGGTAAAAGCTTTAGATTATAGACAGAAAAAATGTCCAAAATTTTCTAATGGTGTCTTTTAGTTCGGGCTAAGAATAAAAGCAACAAAGAAATTTCAAATATTTGTGGAAAATATTTGTGATAGTAATATCATCAAATGTATACAAAAAAAGAGCAGTGTAAATGGTCACTAACTTGTGTCTCTCACAACAGGGTATGGCAGAAATGCTGGAAAATCTGAGCTGTAAGACACTTTAAGAAATATGCCAACTATTTTTCTGAAAATTTCAAGAACCAATTTTAAGAACAGAAATTTGAAATATTTCACAGCTCTCCCCCCCCCCCCCCCACCCCCCTTGCATATTAATACTGTGAAGACAGTCAAGATAAAATGAAACTAATAACAGGCCACACAGACAAATGTAAGTTATCATTATTTCCAGACTTCATCTGTTAGTGGTAGAGGAATCTTAATATATGACACAGTGAGAAGTACGCTCTTCAGTTATTTGCAGAGTGTATATGTAGATCCATTATAAATATTCTTCTTAAACTGGATGGAGTCAAGAAAACTTGCCATATAGTTGAGACATTAAGTGATCAATGATATGTTCATAAACCAGGATGAGAATGTTGCGAAGCTTTCAGACATTTTCCTTCAGTGCTAGATACAGGAACACACACACCTGTGTGGCTTCTCTGCCCTAACCTGTTACATTGGGCGAGGAGAAGGGTTGTATTGTGTGGCAGACTGGAAGAATGTTTATCATTTGCCAGCACTTAGAGTTTGACTTCGTATCTTCATTTCAGTAAATCAAGAATGTCCTACCCAAAATATATCCTACCCCTCCCCAATTGGTATGCAGCTGCCCACCCAATATAAGAAGTATCCTAGTCCATCCTTATACCACATCTACTACCAACGCCTACCCACATAGATCAAATCCTTGTACATAGGACCTGTCTTATGCACCCACCCAGAACATTCTGTTCCTGTTCCATCCTATCCCGCCAGGGACCGAGGTGGGGGGGGGGGGGGGGGGGGGATGAGTGAGAGAGCACCTTTGAAAGCACTCATATCATATACCAGTTGTGCTGTAACTTTTGCAAATTCCTATCCTGCATGTCTCTCCTTCCCAGCCATCAACTTCCCTTCTCTTGCAACCATCTCTCCCTCTCCTCACCTCATTTCTCCCTGTGTCTATTTCGTAGGATACAACCCCTCACCCAAGGAGAGCAGAAGTGCCAGTACTCTGTGGTATGCCAAAACTCTGTAGATGGACATTGTCTTGTTTATGTGCCTGTCAACTGCTCTACACCTCAGTTACATGATGAAACAGTGTGGGTAAGGGATCCAGTAATCTGCCTTGGAGTATGTGAGTATGTATTTTTCTCGTGTTGGAAGGAGTAAAGATAATTATTTATATTCCACCAAGAACTTTCCATTCCCATATTAGTAGACACCTGATCTCGTTAGTACTTTTGGGAGACAAGTAAGTTATTGAATTTCATTTCAGGCAGGAACGAACATTTTCCTGAATGGTGTGGTGCTGGCGACCCTATGTGCTGGTGGCTACTTGTTGTCTTTGGGGCAGCTATCCTCTGGAGATCTCATGGCTTTTCTTGTAGCAGCACAAACAATTCAGCGTTCTCTGACACAGCTGTCACTGCTGTTTGGCCAAGTGGTTCGAGGGCTGGCTGCTGGAGGCAGAGTTTTTGAGGTTATCTTCTTTTATTTACCGTTCATTTTGGTTTATTCTGTTGTGAAACATTATATTTTCCACATTTGAAATTTGAGAGTAGTAAGAATTTGTAGTAAAATTACACATATGTAATGTGCCCAATACTTATTCATCACATAAGCTTTTACTATGCTATTCCCATTGAGTTGATTTTTATATCCATTCTTTTCTAGTACCTGAATATGGAGCCAACAATGCCATTATTTGGAGGTTTGAATATACCCTTCCATTCTCTTCTTGCCAATGTAGTTTTCCGTGATGTTACATTTGCTTATCCTTCAAGACCATCCCAGGTATATTTTGTGTTACTGTATTTAAGTGAAAATTTAATAATGGGATGAGTTCTTTATTTGGTCCTTAACAACTGTGTGTAATATGTTTTTATTTTTCAGATTGTGCTTCAACATTTCAATTTAGAACTTCCTGCTGGAAAGACTGTTGCCATTGTTGGTTCATCAGGTAGTGGCAAATCCACTATAGCAGCACTACTAGAAAGGTGAATTTAATGACTGTGTCAGTTTTCCATATTATGTAAATTCAAAGAAGGGAGAAAATTCTTGGAAATAACTTACCTCATAACAGTGACACAGCAAAGCAGCTGTACCTTACAGGTGTATATAAAATGGAACATTTGGACCATAGTTGCCTTTAGATGTTATCAAGCAGGCAGACCATTTGAGATTTAAGGAATTTATTGTGCAACTGAGAAACAATAATACTACACTTTCCTACACACTTGCATAAAACAAATCATCATATTGATAATATGAACATTAATATCCTACATGCCCAACATACAGGTGAAAAACTAGATGTTCAAACACTTCATATGTGGAGACATCAAACCTGCAACCTAATTGTTTTCCAAATTATGAAGGTGTCAGCATATACAAGGCCAATATGGAAAGTAAGGTCCGATTGGTCACAAAATGGAAACCACTGTGAAAATCAAAAATGTTTTATTTGCAACAATTAGTTACACCTTCCAGCTACTTCTCTACATAGCTGCCCACTCTGATTGAGACATTTGTCATAGTGTTGTAGTAACTTTCCAATATGCACATCATAGAAGGCTGTCGCCTGTGCTTCCTGCCAACTCTCTACACTGGTCTACACCTCATTGTCTGTGGCAGAACATTGTCTTCATAGCCAGTGCCAGCAGTTCATCTGAGCAGAGATGAAACTCTGGGAGAGTCGATTACGGGCTCTATTACAGTGCAGGAGCATCTTCATTGCCCCTGCAGTGTGCGGCCGAGAATTGTCATGCATAAGGAACCTCACGACAGCTATGTTATGTGGGCTGCATGACATCAGGCGAAATCTCTCACCTGGCTCCCATACTTGGCAGGAGACACTATTGTTCTAAGCATCTTCACATGCTCATTGCGTGCTCAGAACTAAAAAAACAACGCATCACGATCGATTGGCATATTAGAGGCACTGCCCAACGCATTTGTGCAAAGCTTCATCATATTTCCATTTCACACACCATCAGACCTTACTTTCCGAATTGCCATGTTACAACACACACACACACACACACACACACACACACACACACACACACACACATATTAAGGGTGGGTGAGGGGGGGTGGGGGGGCGGAAGCAGGAGAGAAATTATGTATAATTCGCCACTGTTGATAGCATAATTATGTTATAATCATGAATTAAAGAGGACTCGTCTCCTTGCAAGAACACAATTTTTGTTTCGTTTAATCTTGAAACTGTGGCATCTTCAGTTTTTTTTATTATTATACATTCCTACATTTGTTGCAGAGCTTTGAGGAAAATGCCTGTTATGCAGGAAAATGCCCATCATGGCGTTGATATTATCTCAGTAGGATTTTAAACTCTGTTCCTCATCTTTAATTCATTTTATTTTCTGCAAGTATGGATACAGAGCTTAAAATTCCATTATGATAAGTTCATTGCCATGCTGGACGTTTCTGTTGACATACGCTTGCTGCATTGATAAACATCCCGTTATGATAATTTCATTGGCATGCCAGACATTTCCATTGACACACACTTGCTGTAGTAATAAACATCCCTTACCATACTGCACTATCATTCACTGATGATTCGAATTTGTGGTAATGACTCAGGATGGTGTCTGGTGGGTATGGCAGATGTGAAAGTTGTCAGGCATTACCATGCAGCAAATTGATGCTTGCAGTCAGATATCTATGTAAGTTTGATCTGACTGCAAACCGAAGGTGGTATTTCAACAAATCAGAACATGGCCCACTGGTGATAGTGTTTCCCCTACATGTGTTGTGTTCCAAGATAGTACTTCGTTCATCCCAGAACTCTCAGCTTAATTCTCCCTGCTGATGGCTACACATGGAACTTCTTGGGTTTTGTTTGTGAGGAATAGCACCATTTCTTGCTTGCTCTCATGATTTTGGGTTTTTGATAGTGAACATAGGTTTCATCTCCTGTAATGATTCTTGCAAGGAAGACATGACTTCCTACTTAAGAATGCCACTGAAGTTCTTCAAACATCAACACATTAACCTTTTAGCATTGGAATGAGTTACCATGGCATGCACCTTGAAGACAATAAGACATGAAGTTCAGATTTGCAGCTATTTCATCCAACACCACACAGCAGTTATCAGTCAAAATGGCTTCAGCAGTTGCAAAAACTCTGGTGTCACAGTGCAGTGTGCCTGACCTGTAGTGTGTTTAAAATTAGTTGTGACTTTTGACAGTTCAGTACAGAGCGGGTGGAAGGAAGCATGGTTGCGAGTGTGTGCTGAATGCGTCAGCGGGCGACGATAATGCCGGGTCTGCTGAGCTTAACCTGTCAGACGAGTAAGCTAGTCGATCTGCGATCTTTCTCATATGATTTTAAAGAAACTATATGGTAATAAACTCTAAGGCTTGCACATCTTATAGCTTCTTTTGTCAGCTTCATGATGAATTTCCTATCATTACGTTAACTGTCATAGCTATTGTGATATTTTGGTATTGGCTTAACTATTGCAAGGAATTTTAAAGTTTAAGTGCAAAATAGGGATCACTGTGAATTTGCGTTAGGTGTCTTTTAGGTCATATGTTGCAGCATTTGAAATTTAGATAACATATTAAATTATTTTTTAAACCTCGAAGGATATCGCTGTCTGCCTCCAATGTCGAGAAAATGGAATGTCTGTAAATGGCTCCGCCACGAACGCATTAACCAGTGGGAAAGCCAAGATGAAATATTTATCAATTTTTTCGTATTTCATGAACTATCTGACATATCAAAACAGGATTTTGGTAATGATAGCACGAAAAGTGAATAGTATTTTGCCATATGATTAATATGCTAAACTTCCATATCTCATGATGTTTGGTCTGTGGGGCACTCAACTGCACAATCATTGGCGAACTTACAAAAGTCCCTATTTTTACACAGTCCAGTTTTTACACAATCCAATCTAGCCACTGTCACAAATGATGATGATGATGATTATGATGATGATGACAACAACACAAACACCCAGTCCCCGGGCAGTGAAAATCCCCATCCTGGCCAGGAATTGAACGAGGAACCCTGTGATACTTCCATATCTACCGCTATATTCAAGCAACTACAGATTTAGAAAAATGATATAATGTATTTTTTAAGGATCATCAATAGCCTATGAAATGAGAATTCCTATGGGTTCTGCAACAATATAAGTAAAGAAGCTGCACATTTATTTTTGTACTGAGAATGGGTGTTCTCATAACTATTGATATGTCTCGCCCTCAGTTGCTAGTTTAATAACACACTAGTTTAGGATTCTTCCACAATTTCAACTGTATTAGAATGTTAGCAAGATGTATTCCTGTATAAACTGTGCTGTGTTTAGGCAAAAGAAGCCAATGTTAAGACAGCAACAAGAGAAGTAAAATATTACTCAAAGCTCGACACCGTCTTTCATGAATCCCTGACTCCTTAATTACATTCATGTTGGGGCTGACATTTTGAGACAGGTCCTTTGATGAAACATTTGCAATGACTTCTTTTATCAGTATTTCAATCACACTGAGAGTAAATTTCTTGTTGTTTTGCTATATTATTTTTAAGCTAGGCCTATATATTCTCAGTCGGATTTAAATGAGCATGATACAGAGGAAGCCTGATTACACTATGCTCTTTACCATTAGCTTTGTTGATGACCTGGTAGCGTAGAGTTTTTAGCTTGTACAGTATTACAAATTCCACTAACTTCGCCTTACACAAGCTAAATAGCCATTTTCCTCTGCTTCATTGTTGGAGCTTTATCAATCACAACAGAGTGGCATTGCGCATTGTCCCGTTACTATTGTCGAATTTGGAGGAATATTTTGCAACACAATGTTATGTTCACAACTGGTAAGTGTGTTCTTGGATGACCACTTTTACTGTGGATCTCTTGTTCAGATGTACTCCACTGTTGTTATTAATGAAGCGCCGACATGAAACACTTGTTTGTGGTACCTGATGATGAAGAACACTTCAACACCAGAAAATATCACTTTACAATGAGAGCTAATTAAGATAGATGCCTCTAATGTGTGACACCGTGTGGTACTCTTTTATGCATGGCATGGCAACAGTGCCGCGTTACCAGCTGAACTGCTGGCGGCATGGTAGGGGAAACCAGCTCGCCATTGGTGTTACCTGGGCAATGGCGTCATGTCTCCTCCAGTGAGCCAATCGTCAAAAGTCGGAACTAATTTTAAATGGACTATAGATGGTGAGCATCTGCCACAAAAGTAATCCTCTCTCTGAAATTCCTAATCCACTAACATCACTGATTAGAAAATGTAAGTCATTTCATGTTGCAAGTGGAATATTTAAAAAAAAAAATGGTATTTCTACATCTTCATCTACATCTATACTCCACAAGCCACCCGACAGTGTGTGGCAGAGGGTACTTCTGGTACCACTGTCTGATCTTCCCTTTCCTGTTTCATTCACAAATGATTTGTGGGAAGAATGATTTCAGTAAAGCTCTCTTAGCTCTAATTTCTCATCTTTTCTTATTGTGGTCATTTCACATGTTTGTAGGAGGAAGTAGAGGAAGTAATGTGTTACCTAACTCTTCCCCGTGTACTCACTGTTACGCGCAATGCCTCTCTTGTAGTATCTACTGCTGGAGTTTGATGAGCATCTTTGTAATGCTCTTTAGCTGACTAGGATCTTGCCTATCTCTCCTATTAGTCCCACCTGGTAAGTGTCCCAGAATGATGAGCAACACTCAAGAATCATTTGAAAATGTATTTTGTAAACCACTTTTTTGTAGATAGTTAAATTTCCTAAACATCCTTCCTATGAATCTGTCTAGCATGTGCTTTTCCTGCTATTTATTTTATGTGCTCATTCCACTTAAGGTATCTCCAGATGGTTACTCCTAGACATTTTATGGTACATACTGTTTCCAGCAATTTGTCATCAATGGTGAAGTTATACAGTAGTAGATTTTTTCCTCCTATAGATGCACAGCATGTTAAACTAATTTACATTTAGGCTCAACTGCCTGTCCCTGCACCATTCCTCAATCCTTTGCAGCTCCTTTTGCAAATTGCTACAGTCTTCTTGCGATGCCACCTTCTTGTAGGCACCTGCACCATCTGCGAATAGTCTTGTGGACCTTACAAAATTTTCTGTGATGTCATTTATGTAGTGTAACGGTCCTGGCACACTTAGTTGGGGTATTGCTGAAACTACTTTTACATCTATTAATTTTGTTCTGTTAAGAGCAACATGTTGAGTTCTCTCTGCAAGGAAGTGTTGAACCCAGTCACAAATTTTGTCTGATGCTCAGTAAACTAATGTTTTTTCATTAAATAGTAGTGTGGGACAGTGTCAAATACCTTTCTGAAGTTAAAGGAACAAACCATCAACCTGTGCACTGATGTCTACTGTGCTGTGGGTCTCGTGGAGAAACAGAGTGAGCTGAGTTTCGCAACATCTCTGTTTGTGAATCCATGTTGAGTTTTATGTACAGGTGTTTTTCATTTTCCAAAAAGACATACTATGTGAGCATAAAACATATTCCATAATTCTGCAACAGATTAACATCAGTGAGCATAATTATGAGCCTCTTTCTTAGAACTTTCTTCAAAATTTGGGAATGACCTGCACTTTTTTCCAGTTGCTAGGTATCTTTCAAAACTCCAGTGACCTGCAGTGGGAGCATTTTGCTTGTCAGCAGTATGAAGCCATACTTTGAAAATTCTTTGAAGCATGGGGTAACTGTACTGCCAACATACAAGCAGAAATCAAGTGCTTATTAGTAGACACTGGATTATATACACCATAAAAACCTCGAAATATGCATGAAAATATCCGTGAAAAATGCTTAAAAAGTTATGAAGAGTGTCGAGGGATGCAGGATCAAATAATAAAAAAATAGTAGTTACTGTGTGCATTATATCTCAAAGTCAAACCTGTGCATATAAGTTACAAGGAGGAATGCCAGCCACTCGAAAAATTGATACGTTTAGAACACTGGTATCATTTTCTAAATACTTTCTGGTAGAGGTTAGAAAGGGGGCCTTTCTGGGATTATTTTCTAAAAATTTGCAAAATGGGGATGCATACAGTGTTTCAACAATTGTTCATTCATTGCTGTTGTTGTCGGTAACAAGCAGATGTGGTACTGGTGAGTTGCAGCACAACAGTCAATATATACAGGACCAACTTAGAGATATATCACATGAAGCGGGGCACGCTAAAATTTTGTAATATTTTATTTAAAAAACACCCTACAATCATGAATTTTTTTGAACAGCATTAACTTTTAATTAATACTATTGGCCCAAAGCACCATTTACAATTTATTTTACATTTTTCTACTGTTCCAAATGTTCGGTTGTAAGATTGAGTCTTCAATCACTTAAAACATTTTTTAAAAGCAGAATAGGACCATTCTCTATCAGCTGAGGTAACTGGGCAGTATTTGAATTTGGATGCTATGTTGGCACTTATTGTTTCTGGTAAAACTTCACTTGTCCCATTAACAAAACTATCATTTTCACACAAGGGTTCAAAGCCTGGATTATTGTTTAAAATTTTTTTAAAACTTTTCCTTGAGGTTTCTTGGGAATATCTCTGGCAATGAGAAGTTCACTAGAATAATTTTATTCATTAGTTGATCAGATCCATTCAACACCAAACCTTGATTTACAAGCTTTTTAATACTTTCAGGTATACGGGAAAAATGAGTGCTAATCACAGCAATGTCTTTTTTAATACCGGAATGATTAAAAGCTTGCTTGTACTGGCAAGCTACCAAAGCCTCTGCACTATTGAAGTTGTTTACTACCTCTCTAATGGC
The DNA here is from genome assembly GCF_023897955.1 of Schistocerca gregaria. Taxonomy (NCBI): domain Eukaryota; kingdom Metazoa; phylum Arthropoda; class Insecta; order Orthoptera; family Acrididae; genus Schistocerca; species Schistocerca gregaria. The sequence goes on along the minus strand of NC_064924.1, from coordinate 69,762,178 downwards.
CTCGAAATGTTCACTCTAAAACACAACCACTTCGACCTACGTACTCCAATAAGTTGCCACTAGCTTGGGAGGTAAAGGCACATTTGGTAGTATTTCTTTGTAGGTCTTGATGCGAGCAGGAGCCTTTAGAAACACTTTTTTTGTGGATGAAATCAGTTTATTTACTTTACAAACGTGGATTGTACTTCTTCAGCAAGGCGAAATACTCAATGAGCAAAGCATGTCACATGAATCAAATTGGGATAAAATACTTGCAGAACTTTTCCTGCTTTGAACATGTAGCGAGCAGCATGTGAAATAAAAATAAAAACCCTTTCATCTCCAGAAGATTCTGGAAATATTGTACTAATACCCTCATTCACAAATCTGGTGATCATAGATTTACTTTTTCAAGTTCTCTGCAGACTGCTAAATAGGAAGAAGGAGACTCTTCTTTTGAAGTACCAACAATTAAATTTTTGATGTAACGGCCACAAGCTTCTGCAGTTTCGACAACTGAAATCCAGATAATGCTGTCCTTGAGTTCATTGTGTATTTCTTCCAGAACATTTACGTGAAGTGTCGATACGTAATTTTTATGCAATGTTGATTCATCTGGTATATTTTGATTTAAGGAAGCCTTTGAGGATAGGGTTTGTAAGTTTGTGAAGAGGAATATTGCTTGCAATGAATGCTTCACATAGATCCATGTTAAACCAACTTTTTTGTTTATCTTTGTACAAATCTCTGCTACTGCAACTTGCTGTTGTTGAAAGTTGTTGTTGTGGTCCTTTCTTCTTCATTCCTGTGAGATGAAGACTTGTTAAATGTCCCAGGATGGTCAGCTATCCACAAAACGATGTTCTTTTTTCGGGCGGCATGGCACACAGCACCTTACACATTAAATGTTGTAAACACTTTCAGCAGTGTACAAGTAAATAAAAGCTAAACTGGAACAATGAACATGCAACTAAAATCTTGCGTAGTTTAATTTAATTGTTGCCGATGTGTGCGCAGGAGCATTGACTCTGTCTGCCTTTTCCTGTTCCTCATCTGTAATGATTTCCCTAGGCAGCAGTCTATCGGTGAGCAATTGCACACAGTTCTAGGTTGTGGTCAATCTGTGAGACATCAAAACTAGATTGAGCTAGAGACCGCCTTTCTAAAATATTACAAACACAGTGTGAAAATATGCATTGTCACTAGTTTTTAGTTAAAATATGCAATAACCAATGAAAAAGAAGCCAAATATGCAAATGTGTATCCAACATGCAAATGCATATGATCTGGTCTCTACTTATTACACTTTTAAGATTTTCATTTGACTCTTGTTCTCTTTTGACTCCTCATCATATTGTGTAATAAATTTTTGGGAAGAGAAGTGTATTTATTCCGTTCTGTCATTCGTCCACTAAGCGAGGTGTCGCAGTTGTTAGACACTGGACTCGCATTCGGGAGGACGACGGTTCAATCCCGCTTCCGGCCATCCTGATTTAGGTTTTCCGTGATTTTCCTAAATCACTCCAGGCAAATGCCGGGATGGTTCCTCTGAAAGGGCATGGCCGACTTCCTTCCCCATCCTTCCCTAATCCGATGAGACCGATGACCACACTGTCTGGTCTCCTTCCCCAAACAACCAACCAACCAACCAATCTGTCATTTGTCTCTGTTGTGTGTGTTTTTCCATTTTCCTTTTTCCCTGTCCTTTAAGTCAATTTTGCTGCAATTTGTTTTAAAAATTCAGCTGTAATAAATTACATTTGATTTTCCAGGTTTTACGATGTGGATAAAGGTTGCATTTCAATTGATGGTGTGGACATCCGCAACCTGGATCCTTCTTGGTTGCGTGGTAAAGCTATAGGGTTCATAAACCAAGAGCCTGTGTTGTTTGCAACAAGTGTAATGGAGAACATTCGATATGGACGACCTGATGCAACAGACCATGAGGTTATTTTTAAAAACAGTCTGATTTCTTCACCTAGTGGATAATTTATCTATGGACCTTTCTTTACTACTTATAAAGGAACAGCTTACTTATAATTGGCTGATGTGTGGTGCGTAGAAACTCTTCAACAGAATACAGTATCTACATTAACTTTTGAGTGCTTGGCCTTTTGCTAGCAAAAGTATGCACACTTACACACCCAAATGATCACATTGCCCTTTATTACTTCATATTTTGCATGCCATCATTACAATCATCTTATAAATTAAAGTGAACCAATGACTGTGTAAGAAGTAGAAGAGGCAAAATTATTTCAAAAGTAATGAACTAAGTTTGTTAGTAGGTGATTTTGTTTTTACCCTACTTTGTATTAAGCAGAGAACTTAAGGTGATAATAAGTTATGAACTAAAGTGAAAGGAGAAGGGCTCTGAGTGGACTATGAATAGACATAGGATATTGACATAGTTTCACCAAGGTTGTAGTGTTATTAGAGGATGCTGCTGGTCACATGATACACCATTAGTCTCTGGATACAAAGCTACCTTAGGGTTTAAACCTACATCAACAGCAAGCATGTCATAAATAACAGGACTTATGCTGTCTCCGTCATACTTACTACCAATAATTAAGAAAATGGCACACTTACATGGGCTTTAGAAGTGTACATTAATTTTTCTTCCCTCATACTTATTTATTCTGTTTGCATTTTGCAGGTAATTGCTGCAGCAAAGATGGCAAATGCCGATGAATTCATCACTGCCTTCCCAAACGGGTATTCGACTGTAGTTGGAGAAAGAGGTGTCACAGTATCGGGTGGTCAAAAACAGAGAATAGCCATTGCACGGGCTTTGTTGAAGAACCCTTCAATACTGATTCTTGATGAGGCCACAAGGTATGCTGTTAATCGCTGAGCTTTTAACCACTGTCGCAGGTAGTTACTGTAGAGCACATAATGTAGTCTGCTTACCATAAAGTTGATAGTTTGTAAAGTAAAATTGCACTTACCACACAGCACATAATACAGACAGCCCATAGTGAAGCACACAAAATTCATAATTTCTATGAGGCAGCTAAATATAATCACATTGCAGCTTCATGATGGTGATGCACATAAATTTTCTACTACAAGTCCTTCGTGATGTGATGAAATGGTTCTGCCCATGAGATGACTCTTAAAGACGGACTATCTTGACTTTGTCAACTCTCTACAGTGTTTGTAAAGACCTTCTGTGGATTTGACCGCATGTGATACATCAATCTGATAATAAGTGAGAACCAGGCTAGAGATTACAGAATGGCTAAATTTTTAATTTTATTGCTTGTAACTTTCCTAATTGTGATTTTGCTAAAGCAGCATTTTGTATTTGTGGTAGAGGCCTGTGAAACTGGAGAAATATCAGCCCTCTGATCTTGATGCAACTTTAGTTTCATACGATAAAATAACACACGTAAAGTTAAAAACTATTAGACGGTTTTTATTAAATTGAAAGGCGTAACAGAACAACTGAACAAAAATGCTTTTTTTACTCTTTGATGGTGCAGCACTTAACGAAAATCACACAGAGAATCATTAAAATTGAAATCTTAAACACCCATCCCCAATTAAATGATTTTACATTTAACACTAACAAAAATTAAGGCAAACCCAACAAGCTCCTCAAGGTAATGAGTCTAGGAGCTGGTAAGCCTTTGGTAAAAATATCTGCAATCTGGTCCTCAGAATGTACAAGCCTGGCTGTGATGATCCTGCGGAGGTGAAGTTTACACACAAAAATATATTTAACATTGACGTGTCTCAACCGTTGATGTTCCCATGTTTTCAGTAACTGTATACAGGACTGATTATACTCAAATATATGAATTGGTAGCTGGAGTGGAATTTGGATATTGTCCAGCAAATATTTGACCCAGAGTAAATCAGCTGCAGCTGTCGCCAGAGCTACATATTCTGCCTCTGTAGAAGACAAAGCAACACTAGTTTGTTCCTTTGTTGGCCAACAGATGGTGTTTCCAAAACATTTTAATAGATAACCAGAGGTAGATCTTGCGTCTTCTTTTCTATTCCAGTTTGCATCAGCATAGGCCAGAAGAACTTCTTCATTCCCCTTTCGATAATGTAGTCTCATATTGACAGTTCCTTTGATATATCTCAAAACTCTTTTTAAGCTTTCCAGTGTTGTTCTGATGGATCGTTTTGGTATCTGTTCAAGAAGTTGACCACAGCACACAAATCAGGTCTTGTTGCTGTCATTGCGTACATCAAACATCCAATCAACTCTCTGCAGTACTTGTGGATCATTTTTCCTTCCTTGATTTCCAGATTAACTTCCATAGGCTTCTTGACTGGACTACAATCTTGCATGTTGAATCGTTGTAGCAAATTATTCAAATATGATGTTTGGCTCAGATACATTTTTTCGTTGCCCATAGAAATCTCAATTCCCAAGTACAATTGTGGTTCTCCCAGTTCCTTTATTTCGAACTTCTGTTTTAACTTTCACTACTGGCCATTAAAATTGCTACACCATGAAGATGACGTGTTACAGACGCGAAATTTAACTGACAGGAAGAAGATGCTTCTATATGCAAATGATTAGCTTTTCAGAGCATTCACACAAGGTTGGTGCCAATGACGACACCTACAACGTGCTGACATGAGGAAAGTTTCAAACCGATTTCTCATACACAAACAGCAGTTGACCGGCGTTGTCTGGTGAAACGTTGGTGTGATGCCTCGCATAAGGAGGAGAAATGCGTACCATCACATTTCCGACTTTGGTAAAGGTCGGATTGTAGCCTATCGCAATTGCGGTTTATCATATCGCGACATTGCTGCTCGCATTGGTCGAGATCCAATGATTGTTAGCAGAATATGGAAGCGGTGTGTTCAGGAGGGTAATAACGGAATGCTGTGCTGGATCCCAACGGCCTTGTATCATTAGCAGTCAAGATGACAGGCATCTGCAGGGCTGTAACGGATCGTGCAGCAACGTCTCGATCCCTGAGTCAACAGATGGGGACGTTTGCAAGACAACAACCATCTGCACGAACAGTTTGACGACATTTGCAGCAGCATGGACTATCAGCTTGGAGACCATGGCTGCGGTTACCCTTGACGCTGCATCACAGACAGGAGTGCCTGCGATGGTGTACTCAACGATGAACCTAGGTGCACGAATGGCAAAACGTCATTTTTTCAGACGAATCCAGGTTCTGTTTACAGCATCATGATGGTCGCATCCGTGTTTGGCGACATTGCGGTGAATGCACATTGGAAGCGTGTATTCATCATCGCCATACTGGCATATCACCCGGTGTGATGGTATGGGGTGCCATTGTTTACACGTCTTGGTCACCTCTTGTTCGCATTGACATCACTTTGAACAGTGGACGTTACATTTCAGCAGGATAATGCACAACCGCATGTTGCAGATCCTGTACAGGCCTTTCTGGATACAGAAAATGTTCGACTGCTGCTCTGGCCATCACATCCTCCAGATATCTTACCAATTGAAAACGTCTGGTCAATGGTGGGCGAGCAACTGGCTCGTCACAATACGCCAATCACTACTCTTGATGAACTGTAGTTTCTTGTTGAAGCTGCATGGGCAGCTGTACCTGTACACGCCATCCAAGCTCTGTTTGACTCAATGCCCAAGCGTATCAAGGCCGTTATTACGGCCAGAGGTGGCTGTTCTGGGTAGTGATTTCTCAGGATTTATGCACCAAATTGCTTGAAAATGTAATCACATCAGTTCTAGTATAATATATTTGTCCAATGAATACCCGTTTATCATCTGCATTTGTTCTTGGTGTAGCAATTTTAATGGCCAGTAGTGTAAATTTCACTCTGTCCATTTCCTCTCTATTATTTCCTGCCATCAAAATGACATCAACATAGAGCACAATATAAATAATAACTTCCATTAAAATCATATAGTAAAGATGTTTATCTGCTTCTGAAAGAGTGAATTTTATAGACATAAGAAAGGCATGAATAGAGTGATTCCATGCTTGCTTTAAGCCATTTAAAGATTTATGTAACCTGCAAACCAAACAAGTTGTGTCTTTCAGTTCTTCTGGAATACCCACTCCTTCAGGAATAGTCACATATATTTCCTCCTTGAGTAATCCATGAAGAAAAGTTTTGGTGACATCAAATTGTTCCAGAACTAGTCCTAGTTGGTTGCAATAACTAGCATTATTCTAATAGTTGCAAGTCAAGCCACTGGTGCATATGTTTCATCATAGTCAAATCCACTTTTCTGTGGACATCCTTTTGCCACAAGTCTAGCCTTGTGTCTTATATTTCCATCCTTGTCCTTTTTTAATTTGAACACCCACCCACTTACCGCCAATAGTCTTCCTTCCAGGTGGTAATTTAACAAAGGTCCAAGTCTTGTTTTCCTTTATAGAGCCAGTTTCATCCTCTACAGCTTTATACCAGTATTCCTTATCTTCACGATTTGAAGTTTCCTGGTAACTTTTCGGTACATCATCCACAAATGAATCAGCATTGAGTGCCAGAACAGCATAGTCTTTCAGATATTTAGGAGGGTTCGTCTTCTTGGTAGCACACTGAACAGTTTTCTTTTCTGATAAATTTTCTGCTTCCTCTTTGTCACTGGTCAGTTCTGGTAAGGGAATACTTTCACGGCACTCATCACTTAGTTTGGCATCTTCTTCGATGATGTCTTCTTCATTATCATCCTTCTCGGATGATTCCTGTACAGATTCTGGGATCCATTCCTCAGCTGCTTTATTTTCAAAGCCAAATCTTCCTTCTTAGAAAACAATGTTCCTTCTTGTGACTATTTTTCCTTCCTCTGGACACCAAAGCCTGTAGCCATTAGGATAGTAACCAGTGAAATAGCATTTTAAGGACTTGCCTTCAAATTTCCCTGTTCTCAATTCCTTTGGTACTAGTAAATAAGCAATACATCTGAACACTTTCAGCTTACTCAAATTAGGTTTCTCGTTATACCAAACAGCTGCAGGCACCTTTCCTTCCAAAGGCGTGGTAGGATTTCTATTAAGCAGGTTCATGGCAATACGAACAACTTCTGACCAAAACATGTTATCTAATGTACACTGAAGTACCATACAGTGAGCTTTCTCAATAATAGTTCTGTTCATTGGCTCTGAAACACCATTTTGCTGAGGAGTATATCTGATTGTAAACTGAAACTGTATTCCCCGTTCTTCAAAAAACTGTTTCAATTAATTTGACGTGTATTCATGACCACTGTCACAGTGCAATCTGCTAATCTTCAAGTTGAAATGAGCTGTAGCCATGGCATGAAACGTCTTCAGATAGCGAGTTACCTGACTTTGATTCCAGTACTTAGGCCACTGTGAAATGTGTCAAGTCGTTGACAAACATGAGCACATACTTCTTTCCGTTGAACGACTCTGGTGCAATTGGCCCACACAGATCACTGTGGATCAGCTGAAGAGATCTGGTGGCATGTTTCCTATTGTGATTGTATGGCAACTGTGATTGTTTCTCTTCGACACAATTTGAACATTGTTCTGTGGGGACTGTTGAAGTGTCCAGTTCCATACCATCAACTTGTGACTGGAGGCATTTAATGTTATCATAACTCAAATGGCCTAATCTGTTAGGCCACAGTTTCACATTAGTTGCAGTTGAAGCAGCTGACAAGGCTTTTCATTGCAAAAAATTTAAAATATATAACTGAGATTCATTCCTATTTGCAATGGTAACAGATTCTTTTCCATTTTAAATTGAACCTTGAGCCTTTTCAAATGTGATACTAAAACCATTCATTTCCAGTTTTTTAACTGACAGCAAATTATAATTAAGATCAGGCACAGACAAAACATCTTTAATTGTTACCTGAATTTCCTTTCCTTTTGCCACACTAGTGACTTTAATTTCTCCTTTTACTTTAGCCTCAAGAAATGTGCCTGACTTAAATACACTGACTTTAATTGGCTGTTCCAGTTTCCTTAAATCAGTGAGAGGTATATTACTGTTAATCAGATGTTCCATTGCTCCAGAGTCCAAGAACCAATTTATGTTGTTCGTTGACTGATCTTCATTTGATGCTGCAAAACAAAACCAATCTTCCTCTTTGACGTTAGCTATGACCACAGAGTTGCTGATTCCTGAGTTCTTGTTTGGTATCTTAACTCTACAATTAGCCCTTTTGTGTCCTGGCTTCCTGCAATGGTGACAAGTAAAGTTGAAAGAAGTTCCTTGTTGACTTCTTGTTTTACTGGTGTCTGAAGAACCCTTTTTTGGATACCATTGAGTCTGAAAAGCTGTAGGAGGCGGTGTATCATCATTTTTGTTTTTCCTGATGACTCCCTTCCGCTTCGAAACTTCATCCAGTAGCCTATTTTTCATGAAGCTCAGCAGCAAGTCTTTCATTGAGAGAGTTTCGATTGCAGTGACCACTACGTTGTATTCTACAGGCATCGTTAAAAGCAAATGGCACACTATGTCCGTTTCTTCGACAGTAGCTCCAGTTGAATGTAAATCACAAATCAGTTTATCAAACTTCAGAAAGTGGTTAAATAGCAAATTATTTGTTGTGTTAAATAATTTTTTTCTCAACAGAAGTTGACCAGCATTTCCTTTTCTCTTGAACATATTGCACAGATAGGTCCATAAATCAAAAGAAGTTACCTTATCTTTCGTGTATTCCAAGTGACTGTCAGCAATGCATTGAACAAGATGAGACTTTATGATCTTGTTTATCCATTTCAGCCAGTCGTGTTTCCTTTGTGGGACACTGCGTGTTCTCCTCCCCATCAACAAATTCCACCTTCGTGAGATAATTTGCTTGCACAAATGGTAATAGTTCAGTTTCTCAAGGAGAATTACCATCCTGAATTTCCAGTTGTTGAAATTCGTTTCGTCGAATGAAGGAATAAGGTATTTTTCTGCTTCAGTTGCCATCTCGGCTTAACTGTATGTGAGAGTACACTTGGGGCCAGGCATTTATCGCAGATTCTGTTTACTTAAAACAAACCTGGGCCCATAACCTGATGTAATTTTAGTTTCTTATGATAAAATAACATAGGTAAAGCTAAAAACTATAAGATGGTTTTTATTAAACTGAAAGACGTAACAGAACAACTGAACAAAACGCCTGTTTTACTCTTTGATGGTACAGCACTTAATGCAAGTCACACAGAGAATCATTAAAATTGCAATCTTAACAGATCTTACAAACATTTCTAATATAACGAAGTACGGGTGCTGAAACACAACCCTCAATGTACAATGGAGCTTAATTAAAATTCATTATACCCCAAAGCATTAGAGATAAAAGGTAAAGCTGCCAATAACCCAAATGTTGGTTTAAACACCATAGTGATTTACTACACTATGGTACTATCAGAGGTAGCATGTTTATGGCTTCCTCTGACTTTTAATCCGGTTTACTCAACTAATTAAAGGGCAGAGTACAGTTCAATTACAAATAATGCACTTGGCATTTTTTGCGTTAAAGACAGTGCCAGACATGAAAGAAGTGATAAGTGTCAGATATGTTGTTAGACTGACAGATACAGAATTACAAAAACTGGTATAGCTTTCCGAATATTCAAACTGAAAATGGTCCCAAAAAAATCTAAGTTCTAAGTGGCAGTTAGTCTATCACATATTCATAGTACAAAATTCTGTTTTTCAATATAGCTTGGAAAATACTGAAAACATTGATAAATGACATTTAGGGCCAGTTCTTTTTTTTTTTTTTCTTCCATGTTGAAACCTATGTACCTTGCTAGATTCAAGTTTGTAGCTGTTGTTTACACTGCCAGTAAAATGTACAAAAGAAGTACAATACCTCTAAAAATTCTCTAGGAATCTAATCTCACAAATTCTACTTTGAATGTTGTGAAATGATTGTGGGTTATACATCAATTGTTGTGGAGATGTGGTATTGTGTGATTTTTTTCCCCCCACCAACCAACACACCCTGTTCATTGTGTGACATTACACACTGGCAAGAAGCAGTTCCCTTACAACGTGCTTAAACTTGATAAACATCTCCACAACATATAAGAAGCCTTACTTGCTTCTGCACATCTGCTCAGTGTTTTGATAAACGAAGGTCAAATTCATGTTTTGCAGACCTTCTTAGGCACCTACAGCTGTATACAGACAAGGGATTAATTACTTTTGCTTTGTTCATTAGTGTATAAGTTGGAGTGCAGAAATGTACAATGACGACAACAACAACAATGATTAGAGACCTACATAGATGAGCAAAATAATATCCACATTTGCAAATGCTTGTGCATTTATGATTCAGATTTCCACATTCTAAAATTTTATAAACCATTTTAACGTGTTTGTGGAACTTCAATATGAATATAGGTGGTGTAGAATGACAAACAGGTACATTTAAAAATAGATTGTTGAAAACAGTCCATCAGATAACACACGTCTACCACTCTACACTTCCTCTATGTGGTTGTATGCCCGACAGGGAGTTATTTCCATTTCCTTTGCTGGAATATCTGGGTGCCAGTTAAACCAAATCATTTATAAATTAATTTATTTCTGCTTCCAATTGCGACTTAGTGTAAAATAAAACTGCATAGGCCAATCAAGATCAAATTTTACTGCAGCGAACTCTGCCAATGGACAGACTTTCAAATCCTGCGCCAGTCTTTGTGGAATTAATATTGAGTATAGCTTAGAAAATAAATCCTGCAGTGCATAGAGCATATACCGATACTCTACCAAACAGGTTATGCCATTGCCTTAACCAGGATTAATAGTAATGCTTGCTGTAATGATTGACTTACTTTATGTGTCACATCTATGTGGTTGGAAGAAATTTTCACAAATTTAACTTACGTTGGGAATTATTTTTGTGCTTCAGTGCTGAACAGTAACAACGGTAGCATCCATATGTAATTGCATATCCTTTGTTGCAGGCATCTTGTCGTTCTTATTGAATTGTGCTAAATTCATAACAGTGTAGGACCTGTGAATTTCTGAAACCACGTATTCTGCTTTGCCTTTATTTGTGCTGGATTGTATTCATTCTTGATGTGAATGTAGTATATTATTTCCTATCACATTTAATTGTACATTAACTATCTTTTTCTTTCAGTGCTCTAGATGCAAGTTCAGAGCAACTTGTCCAAAAAGCCTTAGATAACGTGACTCGAGGTCGGACTGTGCTGATAATTGCTCACAGGCTGAGTACCGTTCAGAATGCTGATGTTATAGTTGTTCTGAATGATGGTGTCATTGTAGAGGTATGCCTTATTTTGTGCATTGATATAACTTGCCTGTTGTTGCTTTTTTGATTCCATAATCTGATCTGAAACTTTATTAAAGTACAGAAACTGTCTCCTGCATGAATCATGAAAAATCATTTAAATTAATTATGAAATCTTCTGAATCATTAGGGCATGTCATGTTCTTAAAAATTCTTCAATGATTGACGCTTTGACCCCTCTGCTGCATCCTGTTCACCATGCCACTGGTGTCCACAGACAGCTGAACGCTGTCAAAACACAGTGTTGCATTTACTTATAAGAGCCTGTTTACCACTTTTTTGGAGAAATGGAGTTACTGGGTAAAAATGTTCAGTCTGCTATTGGCGAGAGTTCATCTTTGGATAACTACTCAAAGCAGATGCTGAAAGACAGGGGGGATCAAAAATATCATTGTTGGGCTGCCTTGGCTGTTTTCTGGTAGCTGTTACAATATGTACTCGAATTTAAGGCACATTCAAATCCAAGCCACACCTGAAAAATGAGACTCGAAATCAAGGGAAAAAAAATCCCAAATCTAAGCTGCACCTGAAATTTGAGACTCAAAATTCAAGAGGGGAGAAATGTTTTATGCCGCACCTCCAAATTGAAATAAAGTTGATCCATGGTAACATAAGACACAATTTAGGTCGAATGGATGAAGATACAGCTACAGCAGTTTGGTTTGAGTCGTAAGCTGAGCAGTTAAGCTTTACCAGGTAGCCATTGCTATGCGTCAGGTGCTCCATCCATATTTATATGGGTACCCTTGCTTTTTCACGTGCTTCGTCTGGCTATAATCGATTGCTTATTTTGCTTTGATCTGATAATTGCTGTTTTCTTTGTTATAGGTGTTTACGTCACTCTAAGCTGAAAATGCATAATTGTACTGTGTCATGCATTGTTTGTCACATTCTGATAATGAGTGTTTACGGCCTGTTACCACTTGTGGCGTGCCTTGCTTTTGTGCCACTACCGTAGGGGGGGGGGGGGGGGGGGTTGAAGTGTATCATTAGTGAAATAATGGCAAAAGACTGCTATTTGCTGTTACTTACACTGCTGCTTTCTTTGATAATGATCAAAAAGAATCAAATAACAGATTGAATATGATAGAAAATGTTCTGAACGAGAGTTTCGCGAAAATTTTTCTCCGTTTGAAAATCTTTGCAGACGCCTCTGTAGTACATTACATTCTGCACAGAAATTAGAGTCATCTTAGATTTAAAAATCTGGTCAGTTACCATGCTTCATTTCTGGCTGTATCACTATTCAGCATAAGAATAATACAAATATAAACATGATGTGATATGTATATTCTCCCGCATTTGCTGTTGTCTCACTCTAGTTTCTTAGTTTATTAGGCAGACACGATTTAAATGAGATAGCAGCAAACAAGAAAGAATGCGTGGCATAATGTTTACATTTATATTATTCTTATGGTGAAGAGAATACTGCATGTGATTCAGGATTCATAAAAGCTCCTATTAGCAACGATCTCTTGTCACAGGCAGGAAAAGATTCAGAATGTAGAGTTGACCATATTGACATACATCTTGCCAGTCGGATTTTTGTAGTAGATTTTTAGTGATGACTTGAAATGCAGAGTGTGTTGTTGTTGTCTTCAGTCCATAGACTGGTTTGATGCAGCTCTCCACGCTTTTCTGTCCTGTGCAATGCAGAGTAGCAACACTTATAAAATGAGAATGAAAAGAACTTAGAAATTAAAGGCTGGAATTTAAAACAAAATTTTATTAGATTTGTAATACATCTTATATGAAATGTTTAAAATATCAGTCATGATTCTGAATCACTATCACTCGATTCTATGTTGCTCATTTCTTCATACAGAGCATCGTCCTCTGTACAATCTAGTGCACTGGATATCGAACATTTTTTTTTAATGCTTGTTGTACAGTCTGATTTGGGACACACTTCCATGCATCATAAATCCATCGGCACACTAGCGACAAACTTCCACATTTTACATGTCCTATTGGTGTCAGTTGTCAGTCGCTTTTCGAAAGCCAGTCTGTGTACATGCGTTTAAGCTTGTCTCGTCTTCTACGTTTTTTTTTTTTTTTTTTTTTTTTTTGTTTTTGTTTTTTTACTGACGCAGGTATATTGGCGCCAGTATTCATCGTATGCCTGCAAATCATGCCTGTGTAGTGCTGAATATATATATATATATATATATATATATATATATATATATATATATATATATATATATATATTCGACGTCAGAAGTTAGTTGTGGCAGCACCTACCAACATTTTTCAGAACTTCCGCTTACTTTGCACTGGATTCTAAGCCTCAGGCGGTTTTTGGATTACAAAAACTGGAAAAAGGTGCAGCTTAGATTCGAGTAAATATGGTATTGTTCCTCATTTGCCTTGGCTGGGTGTTATTTCAGTGATAGCAGACACCAACAAAGATGGAAGCCCATAACTGTCATCTTTGTTGACATTGTACTCATTCCTAGATATTTTGACTGTTTGATGGACGTTCCTTCTACAAATATTACTTTCTCTGCCTAGCACGCATATGTTCTGAAAATCGACAACCTGATCACATTACTCTTGGTGCTCCAGTCCGCAGCTTGTGGTCTCGCGGTCGTGTTCTCACTTCCCGAGCATGGAGTCCCGGGTTCAATTCCTGGTGGTGTCAGTAATTTTCACATGCCTCGAGATGATTGGGTGTTTGTGTTGTCCTTATCATTTTATCATCATTCGTGAAAGTGGCGAGATTGGACTGTGCAAAGGTTGGGAATTTGTACGGGTGCTGATAACTGCGCAGTTGAGTGCCCCACAAACCAATCATCATCATCGTCATCTTGGTGCTCCACTACCACTGATTTTACATTTTGTCTTAAATATTGCTCTTCCCGATATATACTTTGCCATGACTGTATGTCACTTCATGGATTCGTGCAGTGAGGTGGTGGTCAGACACATCCGTTGTAGGCCATAACAAGTCTTATTTTGTATTGACTTAAGAATGTTGCCCTTATAGTATTCTTCTGAAGGATTATGCCTATATGGCCAGTTAATGTAGTTACAAATGTGTATCTGTATCTGCTTTTAGTCGTTATTCAATGACAATGGCCCACCAATAGCAGCCTGAAGATTTTTAGCCATTAACTCTCATTCTCTAAAAAAGTGCTGCAAAACAGCCTTTTAGAAATGAATATAACACTGTCTTTTGGTAGTGTTCAGCCATCTAGGGATGCTGGTGGAATTCTGAAAAAAGATCCTAGCAGAGGGATCAAAATGTTGGTCATTGAAGAAGTTTGAAGAAGAATATGAAACAGGCTAATGTCTCAGAAGATTTTATCATCAAAACAGTGGCCACGAAAGAGCTTTAATATTTTAACTGTCTGTTTTATTGTTTGTGTCTATGACTGAACACCACCTCTAGAGGGTCAGTAGCAATCTATCCTTTCCATGTTGTTGTTAATAGTTTTACCTTATATAATCTGAAGAATTTGTCAGACAGGGATTACCAGAGAAAAATCACTATGTATCTTCAAATTGTCACATAATATTCAGACAAAAGCAACATATTTATGGGTAGAATTAGTCAAAGCTGTCAATTCCATAGTGTGTGATATCTAGAACTCTAACTTATTTGAAATGTTGTGTGTGGTAATTCTGAAATGTCATATATACGACTGAGGGGGAGGGGGGGGGGGGCAGGGGGGCGGAGGAGGATATTTTACTGATGTTTTGGTAAACTGACAGACTTTGAAAGGTAAGAGTACAGAAATTTGTAGTGTTCTCTGTTTGCTGTTAGCCAAGAAATACTTGCATACCAGATCTCATTGTCAAGATCCATTCGTTCACTATGTGCTGTGGTAATTTATTATAGATGGAAACTTTCCATT
This sequence comes from Schistocerca gregaria, assembly GCF_023897955.1. NCBI lineage: Eukaryota > Metazoa > Arthropoda > Insecta > Orthoptera > Acrididae > Schistocerca > Schistocerca gregaria. The sequence continues at coordinate 69,747,124 of NC_064924.1, read as the reverse complement.
TTTTATATTTATTTATTTTCTTTTTATTTTTTTATTTTATTTATTTATTTATTTTTTTTTTTTTCAGACTGGTACTCACAGTTCTCTGGTGAAAAAGAGGGGCTTCTACTGGAATCTGATAAAAGAACAACAAAAGGCTGAGCAGACAAGAGGTACAGCGTAGCCTCTTTTATATGGATTGTTCTGTACCAAATGAAGTACAAATTATGCCCATGACCTTTATATTTACAGCAAATAAAGAAATATATATTTATTGTGCAAGTGGATTTTTTAATGAGAAAGACAACCACTCATCTTTATTTCATCTTAACATAATGATTTGACATGTATAGATAAACTGTAAGAAAATGAATCTTCAAATGGAAACTACAGTAACAAGAGATTAAAAAAGCCTCATTTACAGCTGGTGGTTGTAGGTGTATAGCAGTAAAAAGTGCACACCTAAATGTTCTACGATCTTCCAAAATAGAGAAAATCAGACTAATCAGAGAATGTTGTTCTCAATCTTCTGCTGTTGCTGCAGGTCTTGTGACATAAGGTCACCGTGTAACTTCCATACCTAATACCTAGTCTAATTTTTACAGACAGTTTGTTGTTTTGTTATATGAAGGGCCCTATGATATAACAGCTAGATGTGTCAACTTTGAAACACCTTGGTGGAATAAAACTGTGTGCCAGACGGGGACTTGAGCCGGTGACCTCCCCCTTTAACCGGCAAGTGCTGTACAAACTCATCTATCTAAATATGACTCAAGCCCAGGCCGTACAGCTTTACACCCTCCAGTACCTCTCCTGCTTTTACAAACTTCACAATTCTGCATACGTTGTGGAACTTGCACTTTCAGGTGAAGTTTGGCAGACACAAGAGTTGCCAACGGATGTAAAGCTGTGAGAGAGGTTTGTGTGTTAGTAGAGCACTTGGCTACTAAAATAAAAAATTCAGTTTTAATCTGCAAGGAGTTTCAAATCAGTGTACACTCCACTTCAGAAAGAAAATTCATTCAGTATCATCTTTGTCTGTCTGTTACCATCTGTTGAGTAGAAGCTTGTTCCTCTTTGATGACAGCAAACAACACATTACACAGAAATATAAAATTTACACTTGAACTTCAAGACAAACTCATCATAAATTTTCTTAACTTAAGTAACTGCTCATTTTTCGTTTATAGGAACTCAACATATTTTGGTATCATGATCCACAAAAAATCTTATCAACTGTGATATACATGTTCCTTTTAGGTAAATGTTATAGAAAATCTTACCACATAGTGAGGTGTTTACTGACCCAAATTGATCTGTAAACTACACTCAAAACCTGAACCAAACTTGAAACTAGAAGAAGTAGTGCATAAACCTGTCAACATGTGCAAGCTTTACTAAACATTCCACTATGCAAACCACATTGCGGCAGTAAACTTTGGTGGGTGGCCGTGAAGACCATAGCTGTGTATACCAGTAAGTTGGACTTGCATGAATGATGATCAGTTGAAGATGTTACTCGTTCAAACTCAGTTTGCACTTTGAAGCTTGAGAATGTGCTCATTCATTTGAACTGATATTATCACTCTAGTGTCATAACATATATTTAAACACATCATCCGTACATTGTTAGCCTAAGGAACTTACCACATACTTTATCAACATTTATAATTCATTACCATACCTGTATAAGGGAAAATTGAAAAGTTGGAGGAGGTGAAAAACAGGAAACTGCTGAAAGTTGATTGGAAATCTAAGTTTTAAAACAAATTAGAGCAGATAGACACTGATTCAGACAGTGTGTTACTATGAGGAAAAGAAAATGAGAAAAAAATAAGGGTAGCCAAGTATCAGATGTCGATATAAAATCAAGTTCCTAGGCTATGGTAAAAAATGTTTTTCAATTTTTATGTAACCAAAAACACTTAGATTGCCAAAATCACATGTTGTGGGATCACTGTCCCAAATGTATTTAATTAAACACTACACTGTTTTAGAACCCATTTACAAAACAACAGTCTACTTTTACCTTGGTTTTGGTATGGAGGCATTCAGATTACTTAACTGTATGCATTTTGTACCATTTATATTACACATTCTGTTCTGCCAAGAACTGAGCTGCCTCTGTTGGAGATGTTGTGTAAAAACCTCCTCTATAATCTTCATATATCATTTTAATGGAGTCTGTGACATTCTCTTTCAGTGCCAGTGGAAGTGGAATCATTTGTTTCTACAATTAATCATTGGATGCTGTGTGAAGCACGTTCATAATCCATGCTTCTATTTGGTGTGTAGTTTGTTCAATATTTACTTCCGAATGCTTGATTGTAACAAAATAAAGAGAGTTCTGGTGCCGTGACCTTCACAGGTACTGGTTTGTCATACCAGAACGTACTGTCACAAATCAAGCACTGAGTCACCAATATCAACATTTTTAGATCCAGATTTATGGCATTGGGCCAATTTTTTAATCTAGAAGCTGAAGACAACTGCATTTTGCAGAGTGTCCCTAGATCTTCCTAAGTATTTCAGGTGTGTGTGTGTGTGTGTGTGTGTGTGTGTGTGTGTTTTGCAGACTATACTCAAAACAAGCCAGGACTAAATTTATCCTTAACTCAAGTAGGATAAAATAGACAATGGTTGCACAAATGTAGTAACATCTCACTGTCTTGCACAGTCCATTAGTTAAACAAGTAGAAGCATCTACAGGTGGTTGAAAGAATATTTGCAGACATTTTGTTTGAGTCACTTTACAAGTTACATAGAGAAAACAAGAGAAAGAAGATTAGTCTCTTGTAGGAGTTTTTAATTCACCACACTTCCTCCAATAACCCTATGACCTACTTAGTGGGAAAAGTGATGTTAAGAAGCAAATATTTGTACTGTTACATTACATTTTTCCTCAAATGGCAGGGAACTGCAGAAGGAGGTCATAAGCTGAAAGCCTCTTCTATACCCACTTGCCAGTCATGTTTTATCCATCACATGTCAGTTCCGGAATAAATAACGAAAGTAAGTCTTTGCAATCACATTGTTTTTTTTACAGTTTTGACATGTTCACCAAGTTTACTAACCGCAAACCAACAAAAAATCTTACACTTGTAATAGCTTTAGTGTTACTGTCCTAAGAAAGCATAAAAATAAAGTAATAAAAATGAAGAGGAAATGTAGTTGCATCTATGGATTTAGATATAAAAATTGATGTATGTGTAATAAATGTAGTAGTTCAGGCTTTTTTTGTAACAAGGATATACAAGAAATACCTTTTCTACTAGTGTGGCAGTTGTAGCAAGCATCTGAAAATGGATTGTACATTACATGATATACTTTGACCGGACTGAAAATTTTTTTGTGATTATCAAGTACTAACACCTCCAGTGGATACAGTCTCTTCTATAGGTAATACAGAATATATCACTATGTGTAAACTTAATTGCAAGTGGCATGTCAGTGGTACCTACCTTGGGAAACTCGGGTGCTGTTCCAAACTGAAATTGAGCCAGTTTGATAAACAATTTACCTGCCAGGAAGTTTACTGTGACCAATGTGGGAAGGGGGAAACACTGTAAATGGGCAGGTGTATGACAATCATCGGTTGTTTGAACATGTGACACGTAACAGTATCCATGAGGTAAATGATGGATATGAACGATTCCTTGTGCACTCAGTATACAGGGTGTCCCATTTATCTTGACCAACCTAAATAACTGTTTGTCCATATGCAAATTACAAAATGTTTCAATCGAATGTTCTTTAGCTGTCGGGGGGACATCAATTAGTATGACTGCCTTCTTTGTAGCTTTGTTTTTTACAAAGATATGAACAGTGTTATGACTTTTTAAAATGGCAACCTGTATTTTTTATTTGCTAATTCATTTCCTCTCCTAAAGACCTATTCAAAATTGTATCACAGTGTACCATTCACTGAAACCCAACAAATACAACGTTATTAATTACATAACACAACATTGACTTTGAGCCCTGGATCACAAACTCATCCACATGCTGGAGTTGTCAGAAAACAAATGAAAGCCAAGTAAAAACACAACAGAAAATTGACATTGACTCTCCTGTACCATCGTCCAGGGGTAGAACATTCAAAGGTGCTCAAAGTGGTGACCCTGGACACCGATACACTGGTGCACACATTGAATGAAAGTATTATTTACTGCTTCCAGTGTTGCCCGCTGAAGAGAATTACAAGCAAGCACGATATGTTGCTGCATATCTTCTGGAGTTGTTGGAATATTGCAATAGACAACCTCTTTAATGCATCCCCAAAGAAAAAAGTCCAGAGGATTTAAATCAGGAGACCTAGCAGGCCAAGTAACTGTTGCTCCTCAACCAATCCATCTGGCAGGATACTTTCGGTTCAGAACACGATGTGTACGCAAGGCATTATGTGCTGGACATCCATCGTGTTGATACCACATAAGCATTCTGGTTCGTAGTGTCACTTCATCCAGAAAAGGAGGAAGAATTCGTCTGAGGAAGTTGGCATATGCTGTGTCATTTAGACTACCATAGATGAACTAAGGGCCAGTAATTGTAGTACCAAACATCCCACACTAGACGTTGCTGATGTTCCACCTGTCTAAGCCATTGTGGGTTGTCGCTGGACCAATAATGTTTGTTCCTTGTATTTACCTGTCCTTTCTTTGAGAAGGAAAATTCATCGGTAAATGGAAGATTGGAGAAGTAGTTTGGGTTGGTGAGGATTTGCTGCTGTGCTCACTGACAGAACTGTACACGATTCTGGAAATCATTCTCATGTAATTCTTGATGTAGGTGTTCACCGTAAGGACGGAACTGGTGATGTGTCAGAATATGATGTACACTGGTTGTAGGAATGCTAATCTTGTATTCAAGCTGTCGTGTGCTCACATGTGGATTCATAGCAACAGAAGCAACAACAGTAACTTTGGCAGCTTCGTCTGTACAAGTGCTTCGACAATTGCGTTGTCGTGGGTTGAAACTTTCCATTTTCTGAAGCGTAACAACAAGACGAGAAAACATCCATCGGGAAGGTGGGTTCTTGTCAGGATATCGCTCTGTACAGTTCCACTGCCTGTGTAGCATTTCACCTACCTTCAACAACAATAATAAAAGAAACATTATGTCGATGCTGTCTGTTTGAAGGACAGCCTTTACTGTATGCCTACTCTACACGGCAGTATTTAAAAGGCCTAAACTACTGTACTAAATGTACCCATACATAAGAAAACAGTATTGCAATTACTGTTCTGCTAACTTACATTCCCCGTAGATCAATAGCATTTCTACCTTCTCTTAGTTGGTGTACATCCTCCTCACACATTTCTTCAGCTGATGATGGTTGACGGAATGATATGTGTGCATTTTACTAATTTTTACATTTGTGCTCTGTCAACGTCAGCATGTGGATGTGTTCTATTATCCCGAGTACCTACACTAAACTCCGGAAGTGTCAACGTCAATGTTGTGTTATGTAATTAATAACATTGTGTTTCAGTGAATGGTATATTGTGATACATTTTTGAATATGTCCTTAGGAGGGGAAATGAATTACCAAATAAAAAATACAGGGTGCCACTTAAAAAAGTCATACCACTGTTCATATCTTTGTAAAAAAACAAAGCTACCACGAAGGCAATCATGCTGATTGAAGTCCCCCTGACAGCTGAAGAACATTTGCTTGAGCTTGAAACATTTTGTAATTAGCATCTGGACAAACAGTTATTTAGAGTGGTTAAGATAAATGGGACACCCTGTATATGCGAGGAAATGACATTCAACTTGTTGAATAAGCTATTCCAGCAACCATTGTGGGAACAGGGAGCACCCAATTGTATATTGTGGCACACATTGGAATAAGTGATGCCTGTCATCTGGGCACTGAGAGAATATTTTCATCATTCCACAAACTGGCAGAGAATGTTGAGTAGACCGTTAGGGGGGAAAATTCGCTTAGTCACAAATTTTTGTACAGTAGTAAGGGAGACTGTCATGAACAACATAGTGAAAATCTTCACCTGTGGGATGTGAGCTTTGGGGTAGTAGACCTTTGAAGGTAACTTTTTACATTTTTCTGGAATAACAACAAAAAAAAAAAAAAACTGCAGCTTCCAATGAAAATGTTTCCCAATACAAAATTAAACTACTTTAAATTTTCGCCAAAAGTAGATGCTATTCATTTTCTCTCGAGAGCTAATAATTTCTGCAATGTAAGCAATGGAAAAATCACAGATTATTAAAAATAGTGTTTTAATTGTAAAAAGTTAATATTTAAACCCATTAAACTTCAGAAATAATGGAAAATCTGCATTAGTTATTATAAAATAACATCTTATCTTGAATCAGTACATTTCAAAAATCAACAATTGTATCACTATCACCATCTCATTTTGCAGATTAAGTAACGGAGCTCCATTCATACATATACAATGGAATATGTAATGCTAGCTTTTTGGCATCCATATCATCCCCCACACCCAGTAGAATATCAGCAAAAGATGTTGTTCACAGCTTCAGATGCCACTGTTATTGCATAGGAGCAATCCATACTCTCCTCAGTTCCATCTCTACCCGCTCTGCAGTAGGGTGTTATTGAGCCATAGTTGTATCTGTAAATGAGTAACCAAACATCTGTAAGTAGCAAGAAATGAAGTTGTAAAAAGCATTACATAAAAATAGGAAATTAATGAAATTAATATACCTGTAAATAAATTTTAAAAGAGTGGTGGTGCACAGCTCCTGTCGCTGGTGGCAATGAGGCGAGGTCTGGATTTGGCTTTGTTGATGCTTTTAACGAATGCAGCATACCGGAGTTTATTTAGGTGTTGTTGATATTCAGGTGCTTGGTAAATATCCTGTGCAACCTTCCACTAAGGAACTGCTGGAACTTCTAGAGTGGACTGCATGGATTGCTCCACATCCACAGCACATCTGGCTTGGTGGGTTAATATGTCCGACGGAACCCATAATTTTCAAATCAAGGACAGCAATCTTCCGTAACGCATTGTTTCTCTTATGTCCAAGTACCTGAAATTCCATAACACACACAGGTGGCCTACGTCTGTGGCAGAGGGAGCCGATTGAAGCTTCTGGATCTCTATACATGGTGGAAGAACTGAGGTTGGTGTGCGATTTCCCCCAATACTGTGAAAAGTGCAGATGCTGAAATGAACATTGTGGAATATACCGGGTATTGACAACATGTTCCACTTAGTGCAGGCATTTCAGTGCAGTATGCAGTTGATAGCTCCAGCTGTTGTGCTTCATAATACATTCCAATGAATTCCAAACCAGCAAGTGGAATGATGAATGTTTTTGATACAAACTTCCTGTGAATGAAGATCAACAGCACATCGTATAGATGATACGAATGATCGAGGGCAAATGGCAGCAATGAGGGCATGGGATGCAGAGGTCAGCTTCTTTCCAATTTTCTGTTTTGCCCTTTTCTTCGCTGAAATGCAGTCCCTGAAGACATGAAGTGTATTAGGTACCATTTCCTCAGCCCCATTACAGAATTTGTCACAATGTACCATTGGCTGATTATTTTTCTAGATTATAGTTGCAGCTGCTTTTACAATTCTTTCCCATTCTGCTTGTTCAACTTTGCACTTTGAAGAGTACCAAGTGTCATTCAAAATTTTTTCACCTGAACTACGGAAACACCCAACAGTTTTTCTGATGTGGATCATGCTCAAAAACAATGCAGTACCCATACTTTTCTCTCATTATGCTCTTGACTGTCTTTATGTGAGGTAATGTTCTGAAATATGCTCCAGCAACTCGTCTATAGGCTAAGGTGAACTGTGAGCCATCATTTCCCTCATGTTACTGAATATTTCCTCCATTAACACATTAATTCCTTCATTCTCAGGGCGTCCACTTTTCCGATATTTAGGTGCTGAGCCTATAAAGAACATTTTGTATCAGCCTTCATGATACCTTACATCTCCAGTGTGTAGATCCCCTATAGAGAAGATATGCCTTCGGATGCTGTGTCTCCATTAATTCTTCCTCACCTCTGCATGAACTTAATTATTTTCTCATAACTGAAGAAGCAAACACTGTAAACCTCTCACCATCATTTTTTATTTTTTTTCTTCTGTTTATCAAAAAAATCATCATCAATAGCCTTCACACAAAACAGGCAGCTAGTTTTAAAATCAAATTTTTCTTCTCCTGAACACAAATGTTTGACTCCAACTAACGTTTGAAGGCTGTTCTTTTGAAACAATCTCTCCTATAAATCTTTTAATTGGCTTAGCTCTGGAGTACTCTTTTCTGCAAGATGCATGAATAACACTGTGTTTTTTCCCTGAAACTATTAACTGGTATTTACCTTTCCATGTATTCCAGTCTCGCCAACATTGCAGCATTCACTGACAATGTCACATTAACAGATTAAACACTTTTCAGCCACTCTCACTCTTAATTGAGGCAAATAAGTGCTCACTTAATAAACTGGGTCCCCTCACTATTTACACATGAGCACAGTGAAATTATTTTGTCTACCCACGTAAGATAATTGGACTGGAAATACTGGGGTGGGTGTAGTCAATTATTCTGTGTGTGTACTTGGAGAGTGAGCAGATCTGTTTGTGGAGGAACTGACTTTCTGAGAAGACAGCCGCAACAATCATACAGGATGACTAACAATTATTTTCCAAGTAACAGTGCAAGGCGGTGTGTGGATATTTATGTAGATTCTCTTCATGTGTGGAGTTTTATTAGCAACTAATATCTGCATTCCATTTTAGTGTTAACACATTTTGTGGAAAATAAACACACTCCAGTTGTGTCTGTGCACTGCGACAGCAGTGATTTATTTCATTTTTTCATTTAATTTTATTTTTTATTGACCCTTTTAATCATTTGTTGTACAAGGTACTATGATACTGGACAAGCTGTTGTGATTTACAATACACATTTTTAAATTGTACAAGAATATTTATATTGATTTAGGCTTAAAATTACCACAACTGAAAATTCAGTTTTCATACCTGATGTTTAACACAAGTACTTCAATCAGTTTTTTTCACATAAAACTTTTGATTAGCATTTCATTCATTCTTTTTTTAATATTTGGCAATAAATTTTTATGTTTCAAGATTTTCTCTATACTATAACAACACATTTTCAATAAATATTTATGGACAGCAGTTTTAAATTTCGAAATGTCTATTGGTTTAATGTTATTAGTAGCTTATTGTATAGTCTGTTTCATGTTTGCAGTGGTCCATTCTGTTTTAGTGCTGTGTATGCATGTTGAATGTGTATATACTGCTTTCTCCTTGTGTTGTGCAGATGGATACCCCGGTTTAGTTGATAAAAGATTGTTGCTAATTTCTAAGATTTTCCTAACAAATATTATTACCTGTAAAATATAGAGACATGGTAGTGGAAGGACATGAAGTTTCTTAAATAAGGGCTTTCATGAGCTTCTTGAGGCAGCATTTTCTATGTCTCTTACAATTCTCAAATCAAACAATGGAAAATTCAGGATGGAATGTAACAATATTATGAAAAGATAAAGTTGCTACTCACCTATAGAGTGGAGATGCTGAGTCACAGATAGGCACAACAAAAAGAGTGTCACAAACAACAAATAAAGCTTTCAGCCATTAAGGTCATTGTCAACAACAGACGACACACACCCCTTCTGATAGTAAACAGTTACAGATATTGGCAACGGGAAGAGGAGAGCACATTTCTTCAAGGTGTAATCACTGATATTGTCAGTACCAACAGACAATTTGGGCTTCAGTTCTTTGATTATAGCAAGTAATTTCCTTTTCATTGGTGGGGTATGGAAAAATAGATTTATTATTTATAGTACATCTGGATTGATTTCTGGGAGTACACTGTAAATTTTGCTTTATAAGATGTTCAGCTATCTGTGTAAAGTAGGAATTAAATTCATTTGCCGTTTTTATATGTTCAGTTATCACAGCTGACTTCTCCACTAGGCTGTTAATATTATGGAAATGTATCTGCTCTGCTGCAGTTTCCTTCCTTACAATATTCCATATGGCTTTCATCTCATTGATGGAATTTCCTATGTATGTGCCCTTTGTTATTATTGTTGCTTGTTTGACAACATTTTTGAAGATCTTTTTATAGGTTTTGTAATAAGTACCAAATTCTGATGACGTGAGTTGTTTAGACAATCTGTGTAGTAATCTTTTTTTTTTTTTTGAGTATACCAAACTCACAGAAGTGATCCACTTATTTTTTGTTTTCCTAGTGTATATTTTCCTCTGTGTTGGAGGGAAGCACAATTCAAAATAGTAGGAAATTTTTTTTATAAGTTATTAAATTTTACATCGGTGTGTTTGCAGTTATGAACCTCTTTCCAGTTTTCTTTGCTCAGGTAGTGAAGGAAGTGATTTATATTTTCATTACTGTAGTTTAAATTACAACTCAGTTTCCATACTCAGAGAGAGTTTTTGAGCTATGTGATCCCCAAAGCCCGTGTTTAGTGTTTTTATTTTATAGTTCATGTCTACCGTTACAAATATGTGATCAATGGTGGTAGATGAAGTCTTTGTGATATGAGTTGCTGTTTCTATGGTAGATTTGCAAGAGATTCAGTAATTAATTTTTTTGTTTGGTGTCCTTTGAAAAGTCAATATTAAAAGTATCCTGTAGAATAACTCTTCTGTTTCTTTGTATTAGTCTCTTAAGTGAATATTCGAAACTTTTTAGGAAAGTATTTATGTCATCAGTAGGAGCTCTCTATGAACAAATAATGGCTAGTTTAGTGTCCATTATCTCAACTCCTCGTAGCACTACATCTTTTTCCTTCATTATTTCAACAGGAAATTTTATATCTATAAAGTTTATATTATTTTGTACAGACACACAACTGCCACCATTTCGCTTATTTTACTAGTTAATGATTGCACATTTTGATGAAAACGAACCAAGTTATTATTTTTGTATTTACCTGTGAGTTTTTATTTTGTGCCCTCACAGAAAATTCTGGCTGTGAGGCGGACGTCTGCATTCTCGATATTTTCGTCCTCTTGTTGTCCGAAGCTGTGATATCCACTGTGATGGGGTGGAATTATTTTGTGATCTTGCAGGTGCTGCTACTGTTGTTGATGCTGTTGTTCCTGCTAATGTTGGTGAGGGTTCTGCTAGTGTTATCATTTTCTCAGCAGCTGTCTTTGTTTCTCCTGCTGCTGCTGCAATTGTAATGGCTGTACCAGTTGCCCCACAGTGTAAGACTGGTCCTTTCTGTTGCTGTGACTTTTGCTGATTCTGCTGTTGCTTCTGTCAGGCTGCTGCTATGTCTGCTTCTGTTTTGATCCAGTTTCTGCTGCTACAAGTTCTGACGCTGATCCTTCTGACAGTAGAGGAATGTGCCCCACAGCCCCATTACTTGACACAGTTTTCACAAAATCCATGATTTTTTTTGGCCCAAATATATTTTGTCCCTTTTATTTAGGTTTATCCAGCGTTTTGTGAAATAAGCTCTTTCTAAGACATCTGTGGTGAGAAATAAAGCACTGTTGGTCGATTTGCAAATTTTTTTGTGCATCCTGTTTGCTTTCTGACTTGTCTTTATTTACACAGGATGAAACAATTAGGGCGTGCCGTGGGGAATGCCTGTAGCAACAGATTGATTCTGTAATTGATTTAGAATAAGACTCAAACTGCGAGTTGTTCCTATTAATTAATATCTGTAAACATCATATGCACCACCGAGGATTACAATGCGTTGCTTCTGTGTCGCGCTGTTTTCGTTTATAGGCGTACAATTTTTTACGATTTCTTGCATACGAGCCTCTGGTTTTATGAAACTTGTTGCTTAGGTGCATACTGGTAGTGCTGAGTTTTGGTAATTCCTCTTTCAGGGCTGTCTGCACATAACACAATTTCTATTTCTTTACGATTTGTGACCGCACTCTTTGTTTTGTTTGCGGCATTATTTTGCCGTGCACTTATTTGAACGGAAATTTTGCTTCATTCCCGATGTGTTTTACCCGCTTGCCATCGACACGGGATTACAGTGTAAGTGAGCACTTAACATATTATTTTTTAATGCATTTACAAGGTGTGCTGCAGAATGGCCGGTATGATGTGAAACTGTGTAATTCTTTCCTGCGACGTAATGGCGTAAAGAGAGTGGGGGGACTCGTTTGTTTCGTTTTGCGGTCGAACAAAGGATGGAAGTAAGTGACGTCATTCTGGGCACCTGCCCTCCCTCACACCTCTACCCTCCATCCATGGCTTCCTCCCGCTACCACCAGTCACAGCACCACTACACAATTTATCCCTCAATACGGCTCTATTGTCATTCGATAAGGTACAGTAATTTACTATTCGTTCTTAACCCACTTCATACAACAGTAAACATTAATTAATGTTCAATTTCTACATCCTCTGTAGCTCAGAAACTAGTAGTTCTGGGAAAAAAAAGTATAGCATCTTTTTTTATAGGATATTTAATGCAGTTTAATTTTGCACTGGGAAACGTTTTTGCTAGAAGCAGAGGTTTTCGAGTAATTCGAAAAAACGTAAAAAGTGACCTTTAAACGCTCCCTGCTCCCACGCCAAAGCTCATACCCCACAGTTGGGCATTTTTAATATGTTGTTCATTACACTCTCCCCTACCACTTCACAATATTTTGCGACTACTCCAGTTTTTTTCCCTTATTCGTCCTTTTTTGGTCTTCGTTGACTGTGTTGTTGATCACAGAATTTCAACGAAGATCGTAATAAGCAGCATTATTCCCAGAAAATAATATGCAGCATTATCACCAGAAATAATTGAGGCCCCCTGTTTCTGTGCGAACAGGAATGGTTTTTAGGTTCTCTGGCAAGCTAGGCAATTACTTTCTTGACATGCATCACATCCAAATAATTACTATTACATTTAAATATTTTATATATTTGATGGTTGTTATTATTATTAAAATCTTCCACACGTGTGACATGTTGAAAGTGGGTCTGCAGCAAGTTATATTTCAGGGAGAAAGGACTAGAAAGAAAGAGTGTAATAAACTGTTACACTTTTCAAAATACTCTTTATATCGTTGCGCTGACGGCCCGGGTTCGATTCCTGGCCAGTGCAAACTTTTAGCAAAGGTGAGTAGAGGGGCTAGGCCAGTGCGAGCACATTTTGTTAGTACAGGTTGGCTACATCAGGAACAGGTACTTAACCTATTGCTCTCCTTTGATTGACAGGTCCTTAGCCTATTATTCTGTTAAGTGGTTTTCCATGTCGCTGCACTTGACTTATTGTTCCCCCTCCCCCAACCCCCTCCCCCCTTGGTGCTGCAGGTACACTTTCAGGTCTGAGTTACCCTATTATTCTGTTAAGTGCTTTTCCATATCACTCCCATTTCCTTTTGATTGACAGGCACTTAACGTATTGTCCTCCACCCACCCCCTCTCCCTCCCCCAACCTCTTCCCCCCCCCCCCCCCCCTTGCTGTTACAGGTACACTTACAGGTCTGAATCATTGGAATAGACACCCTCTCACTCTTATCAATTTGATTAACAACTTAATTAAATTGATCAATTTATTAACCTCACTGGTGGTAAAGTGCCACGCCCTCCTCCCCTCCCCTCTACCAGAAAAATGGTGGAAAGTTCAAATTCCTACAGGATAATGCATCACATCACAGTTATCTCTACTAAGCTAAGAAAATCGTAGTAAGATAGGTCATATGGGCTACCCCCACTAACCTAAGTCATCCAGCTGCCACTTCTTCCTATGAACGGGCGTTAAGTTTGAATTTGGGTGGTAAAGAAGGGTCACTTGGGGTTTCGCTACCAACATACGAAAACTGCGGCAAACAAAGCTCACATCCACTAACCTAAGTCACCTGACAGCCACCTCTTCCTAGGGATTCGTGGGAAATGGAATCAGCCTGCACTGGGCTGCTGGAGAGAGGAATGAGTGTACTTCATTTATTTTGGTACAATTTATTTAGGAATGGAGTATATTTATCACAGTGATACAGAACACACGCTGTGACATGCCACACATCATACAGACCTGCAAACCACTCCTAAATAACTCCCCTATAATCCTCAACACACATGCCTTCTAATTGTAAACTGTCAAAATAGCGCATTGAACTGCCTATAGACATGCAAACCACTCGTAAATAATGCAATACATTTACTCCAGAGAACCAAACAACTCTTAAATTGTCAAAATAATAATCCATCTAAAACACTCTACAACATGCTTGCTAATTGTCACCTATCAAAATCATGCACCAGTCTTTATTTAAACAATTACATACAACACCACCATCCAGTGTGCTCGCCAGGAGTTCCGCACTCCAACTGACCAAGTACACACTACCACCACCAGAGAGTGCTCTCCTCCGTTCCATGATGTAATCTAAGATGGCGGGGGGAAATGGTGGGACAACGACTCTGCCTATGATGGACATAAGTTTTTATTTTGCAGGCAGTGTCCCCACCACTAGATCTAGACTACAACTGACCTAGTACACAGTAGTGCCACCAGAGGGTGGTATCATCCTTCATGTGATGTAATCGAAGATGCTGGTCAGTAGGGGGAAAATGGTGCGAAAATGACTCGGCCTGCACTGGGCTGCTGGAGAGAGGAATGAGTGTACTTTATTTATTTTAGAACATTTTATTTAGGGATGGAGTATATTTATCACACTGGTACAAAACACATACTGGGGTTACGCCACACATCTCACAGACTTGCGAACTACTCCCTAATAACGCTCTGTGCACATGCAAACAACTCCTAATTTTCCGAAATAACTTCAGTGCAGACCTGCAAACAACTCGTAAATAATGCTGCACAGTGATGTGTAGACACGCTCAGTGTTCGTAAAATGTCCAAATAGAGCATGGCACAGCCTATACGTCCACTTGTAAAGTAATGCAATCAATGCGCGCATGCACCGCTCCTCCACACCCCAACCACTGGACTGCACGGGATAGTGACAGCCCCGTGAAGTGATGCGAATGTCATCTGTGAAACCACGCAGATGACCACACACGAGTTGGCGATATCCCTTTCATACTTGGTACCTGAGAGATTCCTCTTGGAACACGTAATCACCTAGTCACCATTGATGACGCGATTGGACAGGAGCGAAGACTTATTTACAGATCGCAGATGCTCCAAGCTGGACCACATGCTTAGGTTCGTCGCTACCCTCCCTCTAACTGTGGTCCAGTGAAGACGCTGCAGAAATCAGTTCCAGAATAGCATGAGCTGCTTTCTCCTTAGTGATTCTAACGGGCCATGCATGACGTGTGGCTGACACATCACTGCGCATAGCTACTTATCATCACAAGTGCATCTAGCAACATTCTCAATGTTATACTGAAGCCACATTGCTATCTAAAATAACAACCAAGTCGAACTTGTGGAAATTGTATAGTGTCCCAGAAATACTTAACATTGTGAAGTTTGTGGTGTGAACTTGGTGAGGTACTGGGTATACCGTTAGGAATGTTTGGAGAACTGCACACTTCGCTATTCTGAGGAAGCACTTCAAAATCTCTTTCTCTGTACTGGACTGCACCACAGCTATGCGTCATTGCGTGAGCAACGGCGACTACATGACGTCTATATCAGATGAAGTTAGTGGAACTTCTATAGTTCTTAATTTTCCTATTTGTGGGGTGGAGAATAACGATGAAAGCATGTTAGGGGTGATAGATTTGATTGGACGTAGATCTATAGTACTTGTACATAGTTTGGGAATGCACCACAATATGTGCATTTCCATTTAATGGTCAAAAAATGCTCGTGTCGCACTAACTCAGGTCGCTCTGTTTCTCCACAGGTTGCAGAAGGTGGGGGGGGGGGGGGGGGTATGGTTTTTTCCGACTTCTGATTAGTTCTGACTTAAAATGGAACAATCACCTGCGCAAAGCTGTAGAAATGGGCGCAGGTGCAGGATGTGTAGGGACTGGCTAAAACCAGGTTGTAATTTTACTGTACCAGACAGGTTCGAGGAAGGTGACTCGTTGAGAGATATGAGAGTGCCAGAAATATGACTGAGTAGTGTTTGTAATCATTAAAGGAATTGTCAATAGGATCCAACGCAGGTATGTGATTGAATGGAAAGAGTTGTTTCTAGTGGATAGCGTAACACTAGAGATCTGAGAATCTAGTGTACATTTTTTTCCTTATGACTTCAATCAGCACATCATCTACTACTACTGTTTGTGTTTCTTCCCAATCAGTCATCGCCTATAATTCAGTGGATATATCGTGGAACCTCTGATATGGTCTCGAGACAGAATGCACTGCAAATACTATAGAATTATCTAGCTGGTGGCCATTTGAGGGAGTGACAAATACCGCTTACATACTATGTTCCTTAGCCAAATCAATTTCAAAATGTGATAATTTTACCACAAGGTTGCACCATGATCTGATAATACACATTCATACGATCACCGTCACAG
This sequence comes from Schistocerca gregaria, assembly GCF_023897955.1. Taxonomy (NCBI): domain Eukaryota; kingdom Metazoa; phylum Arthropoda; class Insecta; order Orthoptera; family Acrididae; genus Schistocerca; species Schistocerca gregaria. The sequence continues at coordinate 69,730,726 of NC_064924.1, read as the reverse complement.
TATTTGTCCATAAAAAGCACCTCATTCAGAGGTAATGTTGTACCTCGATTTGTAAAGCGGGTACAGCCTTTAACATGGATACTTGTGTGCACCTGTAGAATCAAGATCGCTTGTGACAGTAACATGCAGTAGTTGTTGCGATCGGTTTTTTTTTAACATCTGTCCGATTACACCTCTCTTTCTAAGACACAGTGGTAGTTCTTGCAGGAAGAAATCTAAGAGACATGCACACCCATCGTTGATTTTCGGTCAGTATTATTTCGTATCGTAGGCAATCAGCTATTGAGAAAGTATTATACTTAGTAGTAGGGGATGTGTGGTATGTTCACATTTGAGCTTCAGGTTTATGGATTTGAAGTACTGTGATTGCAAAGGGAAGAGCACATCGATTCATAAGAAGGGTAGTGATATTTATATTTACAGAGCCACTGCTGACAGCAGTGTGTATTTCCGATACCTTGCTCATTGTCGAATTATGTTCAATTCTGACTGCAATCGTAAGATGGGCGGCTTTCGTGATCAAGTGGAAATTTGAGAAGATTGTGTATGGAGGTGTGTTTGCACTGGACGGTTATTCCCTCCCATGTAAATTGTTTGGTTGACTGCTTCTGCACATTTCGCGCCTTTATTTAGTTGAGAGAAGATCGATTGTGGTGTGTGCATCTGGCATGTAGAAGACACTTTTGCCTGTTCTCTAGAAATGGGAAAGACTTTAGTTGGCTTGTAAATTATAGGGATGATTTGGAATCTACACTCCTGGAAATGGAAAAAAGAACACATTGACACCGGTGTGTCAGACCCACCATACTTGCTCCGGACACTGCGAGAGTGCCGTACAAGCAATGATCACACGCACGGCACAGCGGACACACCAGGAACCGCGGTGTTCGCCGTCGAATGGCGCTAGCTGCCCAGCATTTGTGCACCGCCGCCGTCAGTGTCAGCCAGTTTGCCGTGGCATACGGAGCTCCATCGCAGTCTTTAACACTGGTAGCATGCCGCGACAGCGTGGACGTGAACCGTATGTGCAGTTGACGGACTTTGAGCGAGGGCGTATAGTGGGCATGCGGGAGGCCGGGTGGACGTACCGCCGAATTGCTCAACACGTGGGGCGTGACGTCTCCACAGTACATCGATGTTGTCGCCAGTGGTCCGCGGAAGGTCCACGTGCCCGTCGACCTGGGACCGGACCGCAGCGACGCACGGATGCACGTCAAGACCGTAGGATCCTACGCAGTGGATCCTACGCAGTGCCGTAGGGGACCGCACCGCCACTTCCCAGCAAATTAGGGACACTGTTGCTCCTGGGGTATCGGCGAGGACCATTCGCAACCATCTCCATGAAGCTGGGCTACGGTCCCGCACACCGTTAGGCCGTCTTCCGCTCACGCCCCAACATCGTGCAGCCCGCCTCCAATGGTGTCGCGACAGGCGTGAATGGAGGGACGAATGGAGACGTGTCGTCTTCAGCGATGAGAGTCGCTTCTGCCTTGGTGCCAATGATGGTCGTATGCGTGTTTGGCGCCGTGCAGGTGAGCGCCACAATCAGGACTGCATACGACCGAGGCACACAGGGCCAACACCCGGCATCATGGTGTGGGGAGCGATCTCCTACACTGGCCGTACACCTCTGGTGATCGTCGAGGGGACACTGAATAGTGCACGGTACATCCAAACCGTCATCGAACCCATCGTCCTACCATTCCTAGACCGACTAGGGAACTTGCTGTTCCAACAGGACAATGCACGTCCGCATGTATCCCGTGCCACCCAACGTGCTCTAGAAGGTGTAAGTCAACTACCCTGGCCAGCAAGATCTCCGGATCTGTCCCCCATTGAGCATGTTTGGGACTGTATGAAGCGTCGTCTCACGTGGTCTGCACGTCCAGCACGAACGCTGGTCCAACTGAGGCGCCAGGTGGAAATGGCATGGCAAGCCGTTCCACAGGACTACATCCAGCATCTCTACGATCGTCTCCATGGGAGAATAGCAGCCTGCATTGCTGCGAAAGGTGGGATATACACTGTACTAGTGCCGACATTGTGCATGCTCTGTTGCCTGTGTCTATGTGCCTGTGGTTCTGTCAGTGTGATCATGTGATGTATCTGACCCCAGGAATGTGTCAATAAAGTTTCCCCTTCCTGGGACAATGAATTCACGGTGTTCTTATTTCAATTTCCAGGAGTGTATTACATCAGCGAGAAAGGTATTCACGGGTGCAAATTTCATTTTTCATCTGTTTCTTTCTAGTTACTCAGTGGTCTAGAGCACGCTCCATCTAGCTTAAGTTTCGGGTTTGTAGAGAAATAGTTTCCAGTATATATCTTCGGAATTATGTTTCGTGAGCCATTGGGAGGCTACTGCTGTGTGCTTGATATCGAGAAGTACCGCGAAAATGATATAATATTATGGAAAACGATGCGGAAATACTTGTGTTCGTTTAATCCCAGAGCATGGAGATGGGTGAGAAACGCAAGCAAGCAGGAAGGTCCGGACCAGAAACAGTAGCGTGTTTGTACTGAGGGGGAAACCAGCCTGTATTTGCACATCAGTTCTGAGAGTCATTTCAATTCACTGAGGGCTTTCTGAAGTAAAAGGGATGATTTTGTATGGTGTAGGATATGAATTGTATGTTTACTACATCGACATCGTACCCATTGATATATTGCTGAGAATGGGGATCGGATTCATGCACTAATATTCAAGCTCCTGGTCCCAGTGGGAGGACAGTGTAATTGACTAAGAGTCTTTCCATATTTGACGATATGTATGGCGCTTTGCAAGGTTTAGTTGTGTGTGCAATATGGCGATAGCTTTTGTACTGCTGAATGTCACGTGAGTAGAAAGAATGAAAAGGTGGATGGCACTTCCCTAGGACTGACGAGAATTATGACATATAGCCGGTGTGAGTGTAGGCATATCAGTCGGCTGGTGTGGCCGAGCAGTTCTAGGCGCTTCAGTCTGGAACCGTGCGACCGCTACGGTCGCAGGTTAGAATCCTGTCTTGGGCATGGATGTGTGTGATGTCCTCCGGTTAATCAGGTTTAAGTAGTTCTAAGTTCTAGGGGACTGATGACCTCAGATGTTAAGTTCCATAGTGCTCAGAGCCATTTGAAGCAGTTTTTTGTAGGCATACCATTATTTTTTTGGGTGCTGTACAGAGATAAAACATAACGGTGATGTTTGTGTAAAATGTGTATATATTGCATTGTAAAGTTGCTAAGGCTTAGGTTTTGTAAAATCTGTATATATTGCCTTGTAAAGTTACTGTGTTTTATGTTGTGGCATGACTAGATAGGATGACTGTGTATCCTATCATGAGGGACATATAGATTTAGCACATCAATAACCGTGAGAGATTTTTTATGTGGAAAATTATGTGTGCTATAGATACTGAGATTGGTTCCAGAAGCACAGCTGTCAATAGGAGACGTTACCTGTACATCGATCAGTGTCAGAATGATGTAGCATCAATCGTAGTATTTAATTGTATTTGCACTGGTAGATATGTTCCTGGCTTTCAATATACTTTTGAGTCTCGTATGTATTTGATGATCTATAGGCAACTTTGCCAGTTTAGCTGTCAATGCAATTTAGCGATTTGTGCAAAATATTTTTTCTGCTGAAAGTTCCATCTGCAGAAAGAAAGAAGAGGTGGATGGTGCTTCGATACGGACAGCATCAGTAATTCAGTGGGTAAATTCGATAAGAGCCAATCATAATGCTAGATTCATTTACATCATTCGTGCCGGGATATAGGAGCCTCTACATAGCAATGAGAACATTTGCGTATGTTAAGAGCAGGAAGGGCAACACGTGATGGAGTGGGTACCACATTAGACCGAGCGAGGTGGCGCAGTGGTTAGCACACTGGACTCGTATTCGGGAGGACGCCGGTTCAATCCCGTCTCCGGCCATCCTGATTTAGGTTTTCCGTGATTTCCCTAAATCGCTTCAGGCAAATGCCGGGATGGTTCCTTTGAAAGGGCACGGCCGATTTCCTTCCCCATCCTTCCCTCACCTGAGTTTACACTCCGTCTCTAATGTCCTCGTTGTCGACGGGATGTTAAACACTAATCTCCTCCTCCTCCTGGATACCACATTAGGACTGCTGGGAAGAGTGCATTCGATGTTATTGTGCTCTATTTTTGTAAAAAGGTTCTCTTAGGGCAATAATTTCGGAGCATACAAGCTGAGAACACGAAAACTCCTACAAAAGCGCATGTTAGGTATTTCTAGGCCACTATATAATTTCCGCCAGTAGGACTTGGTTATTATTTTAGATAGCAATGTGGCTTCAGTATAACATTGAGAATGTTACAAGATGCACTTGCGATGGTAAGTAGTTATGCGCAGTGATGCTTCAGCCATACATCATGCATAGTCTGTTAGAATCACTAAGGAAAAAGCAGCTCATGCTATTCTGCAGATTCTTTCCTGGACCACAGTTAGAGGGAGGGTAGCGATGAACCCAAGCATGTGGTCCAGCTTGGAGCATCTGCGATCTGTAAATAAGTCTTCGCTCCCGTCCAATCGCGTCATCAATGGTGACTAGGTGATTACATATTCCGAGAGGAATTTCTCAGGTACCAAGTATGAAAGGGATATCGCCAACTTGTGTGTGGTCATCTGCGTGGTTTCACAGATGACATTCGCATCATTTCATGGGGCTGTCGCTATCTTGTGCAGTCAGGGTGTGGAGGAGCGGTGCATGCGCGCGTTGATTGCTTTACTTTACGAGTGGACATATAGGCTGTGCCATGCTCTATTTGGACATTTTACGAACACTGAGCGTGTCTACACATCACTGTGCAGCATTATTTACGAGTTGTTTGCAGGTCTGCACTGAAGTTATTTCGGAAAATTAGGAGTTGTTTGCATGTGCACAGAGCGTTATTAGGGAGTAGTTCACAAATCTGTGAGAAGTGTTGCGTAACCGCAGCATGTGTTTTGTACCAGTGTGATAAATATACTCCATCCCTAAATAAAATGTTCTAAAATAAATAAAGTACACTCATTCCTCTCTCCAGCAGCCCAGTGCAGGCTGAGTCATTTTCGCGCCATTTTCCCCTACAGACCAGTATCTTCGATTACGTCACATGAGAGATGACAGCACCCTCTGCTGGCAGTACTGTGTACTAGGTCAGTGGTAGTCTAGATCTCGTTGTTTAGACACTGCCTGCAAAGTAAAAACATATGTCCATCATAGGCAGAGTCGTTTACCCGCCATTTCCCCCCACCATCTTGGATTATGTAACTGGTGGTGGTACTGAGTACTAGGTCATTCGGAGAGTGGACCTCCTGGCGAGCACACAGGATGGTGGTGCTGTCTGTAATTGTTTAAATAAAGACTGATGTCTGATTTAGACATTTGACAATTAGCAAGCCTGTTGTAGAGTGTTTTAGATGGATTATTATTTTGACAGTTTAAGATTTGTTTGGGTCTCTGAACGTAAATATATTGCATTATTTACGAGTGGTTTGCATGTCTATAGGCAGTTCAATGCGCTATTTTGACAGTTTACAATTAGCAGCCATGTGTGTTGAGGATTATAGGGGAGTTATTTAGGAGTGGTTTGCAGGTCTGTATGATGTGTGGCATGTCACAGCGTGTGTTCTGTATCACTGTGATAAATATACTCCATCCCTAAATAAATTGTACGAAAATAAATAAAGTACACTCATTCCCTTTCCCTTGAATCCCTACAAACAGGTGGCGGTCAGGTGACAGGTTATTGGATTTGAACTTTGTAGCAATTTTCTTAGGTTGGTAGCAAAACCGCAAGTGACTCTTCTTTACAACCAAAAATCAAACTTGACACCAGTTCATAGGAAGTAGTGGCGGACAGATGACATAGTTTAGTGGGGGGCAGCCCAAGTGACCTATCTTCCCGCGGTTTTCTTCGCTTAGTAAAGATAACTGTGGTGTGTTGCATTATCCTGTAGAAATTTGAACTTCCCACCATTTTTCTGGGGGAGGTGAGGGGAGGGGGGCATGGCACTGAACTACGAAATTGGTTATTAAATTGACCAATTTAATTAAGTAGTCAATGAAATTGATATGAATGAGAGGGGGTCTGTTACAATAGCTCATACCTGAAAGTATACCTGTAGCAGCGAGGGGTGGAAAGGGGTTTTGGGAGGGGTGGGGATTGGGGGACAATAGGTTAAGTGCCTGTCAATCAAAAGGAAATGGGGGTGACATGTCAAAGCACTTAACAGAACGATAGGTTAACTCAGACCTGAAAGTGTAGCTGTAGCAGCGAGGGGGTGGGGGGAACAACTGGTTAAGTGCAGCAACATGGATAACCACTTAAAAGAATAATACGCTAAGGATCTGTCAATCGAAGGAGAACAATAGGTTTGCCCCTGAGTGCATACCTGTCCCTGATGTAGGCAACCCACACTATAGTTCAATTCTTTTATCTTGGCAGTTCGCGTGTGCCTGCCCAGACGCGGGAGATTGCTACATTGTCAGTTGTACGCGCCAAGAGAAGCAGCGCCAAAGTATAGTTCGCAAACTTACGTTTATGGGGGAGCCCGCAGTTTATGAAGTAAAGCCACCACGGCCGCATTAACCCTCTTGCTGCTACAGAGACGTGCTGCCCGCATTCTGCAATGTGTGCGACTTTGTCATCATTGCACATGGTGTTTCGACTGCTTTGACACACTTTATCATTCGATTTCACAAAAACCATTTGGCCCAAAAATTTGATTTTTACACATCTTCTTGACTGATACCTTCCCCCCATAAATGACTTAATTTTGTTTCGATGTTCAACGCAGTTATTGTGCAGCATTAAATGTAGTAAACCAATGCACGAAATTTTGAAGAGTTTGCAGAGGTAAAAGTCTATAGCGTATACTTTCCATATGGTCGCTTTTAGTTGCCACTAGAAATTTCAAAAAATTACATTCAAACGAATAAAATTCATGAAGTAAGACACTTCGATGTTGTTTTTAAATAAAGAAAATATTAAGCGCCGATCAAAGTTTGAACTCAGAACCTTTCAGTTTGCAGCCATACACTTCAACCATTACGCTAACGCAGCTCGTCGTTGATATAATTCCTGGAGGACTTTAAAATATCACGCAAAATACCGACAAATACTGTTGGTGTGATTATGAATTACTCACGTTTCGTCGAAGTACAATAGAAAATAAACAATTACCGCTGTTCTTTATTGCGAAAAAGCGGTTAATGAGAATGATACAAACACCTTTCCTTGCTATCGCCTAAATTAGGAGGCTTATTGCTTGTTTGGTTTAATTAATTAATAGAATATGAAGCAATTGGTATAAAGAATGCTTTTTCCAAACTTTCTATAAAAGAAAGTCTGCTATTAAGACATTGCTTATGTTCAATTACTTTATTTATGACTGAACGTTTCTAAAACTGAAGACACTCGTCCGTGTTCTGCACTGCACTCGAGCTCTGGCAACGCCGTTCTCTGTTCATTGGCTGACTGTTTTGTGACGTCAGATGTGCAGAACGAACCTAAACTCGGCCGCTGTCATAAATGACGCGCACTTTAACATAATGCACTTGAAGCGGCCTAGGCCCCCTGCTAACGTGTATTTCCATGAAGTGTCAAATACATATGCGTGAAAAAGAAAGAAATGAAGCTTGTACCAATGGAGACTGTTAATCACTGGTTCAGTCAAAATACCTACAGCATATATGACTCATTCACGCGAAAATTCAGGCGGCCTGCTAGGTATAATTACTGTAAGTTAATTTGATAGTATAGAACCACACGAGGCTGCGCAGCCGTTGGATTGAGCTCGATCCTTCATACCAACCCATGTCCAATTCTTGTACTGCTCATTTGTTTGGTTTTAGGAAACCAAACGAAGAACATGTTTGGCGATACCGCTTGGTGGGTCGTATGAATTTGCGAGTGCAGTAGTCCGGTTTGCTAACTTCGAAGCTAATTAACACGGAAACGGCGCAATGTGCTGAATTCTTTTCTGAACAATTATTTCTCAGCACAGCCTACGCTGCAACACCTTTACAAGCTTTTCAGACTACTTTTGACCACCTTGCATATATTGCTATCGTATGAAGGAGGAGGTGGGGGAGCATTTTGCATTTAGGGGAGGGGAGGGCAGTGGCGAAAATTATGATTGAACACTGAGTCGCGAATACTGAATGGTTGGAAAACGCTGCACTACAGTAACTAGTCTCAAGACGTTTTATTCTGTCAAGTGACAGCCATATTCAGTCGCTAATGGAGAACTGGTTACCTTTCTTTTTTTTTTTTGTCCCTCTTTGTAGAACGCATTAAATTCAACATTGCACTCGCCTAATTCAAGACCGCTCTATCGAATGGACAAGTAACAAACAACTTTTCTTAAAATTATTTGCAACAAGAAACATGCCAACATTTTCCGTTGCTAATGTGCATGTGAATTCCTGAGACCAAACTGTTGAGGTCATCGGTCCCTGGACTTACACACTATTTAAACTAATTTAAACTAACATGCTCAGAACAGCACATACAGCCATGTCTGGGGGAGGACTTGAACCTCCGGCGGCAGGGGCAGCGCAGTCCGTGACATTGGGCCTCAAACCCCGCGGACGTTGATAATGGACGGCGCATGGAACACGGGATAAGTGACAATACATCCAGCTCACTACATGGCCTTTCTCCCCTTCTTCTTCTTCTTCTTCTTCTTCTTCTTCTTTGTAATCAGACTTCTTACTAGTTTCATTCAGCCCACGGAGACTTCCTACCGTGTTCCAGCCTCTTCGTCTCAGACTAGCGTTTCCATTCAACGATTTCAAGTATTCCAATCATTGTATTCCTGTACAGTTTTTACCCTCTACAACTCATTCCACTATCCTGGAAGTCTTCCCTGACATTTTAACACGCCTTGTCAACCTGTTTCTCCTTCTAGCAAGTGTTTTTCGTATATTCCTTTCTTCATCTATGCCGAAGAGAACTCATTTCTTATCCATCTACTTATTTTTTACTCTCTCTTTAATGGTTTGAATTGATTCTTTCCCGATTTACCCATAGTCCAGTATTAACATCCATATGGTACCATTGTCCGGACCTACATTCTCATAAATTCCTCCCTCAAATTAAAGCTTATGTTTGAAACTATCAGATTTGTTCTAGCTGGAAATGTCTTCTGTGCCTGTGCCAGTGTGCTTCTTATATCGTCCTTACTTTGTCCATTCAGCATTATTTTGCTTCCAGTGCAGACGAATTCCTTCACCTGGTCGATTACATGGTTCCCAGTTTTGCCTCTAACTTTATGGATAACCTCATTTCTGATTATCCTGATTACTTTCGTCTTTCATTTGTATACTCTCAGTCCATATTCTCTGTTCATCAGACAGTTCCTTCCATTTTTTATATCGCCTGAAGTAGTTCAATGCACCTCTCAAAAATTCTCGAGAAAATGGACTTTAAGGTTTTCCGACCTAAGTTAAGTCATTAGAATTACAACAATCTTTCCACAAGACACGTAGTTCTGTGGCAGAGTGCTCATTTGTCACGGAGGCGGGGCGGGTTCGATTACTGCCGGGCACAAGCTTTTTAACATTTCCACGAAGCGTTAAATGCATAAGCATGAAAAAAAAGAAAAGAGAAACTGGTACCAATCGATTTCTACACCACTTAAAAATAGAATTCGTCAAATATATGCACCTTAACACTTCTAATTAATTAATGAAAAATATAGATCATCTTATTTCTAATTACATGCTGTATGAAAGATTCCAGGTTCCATAGCAAATATAAATGTTTAATTAGCCAGTTTTATAAAATACTTTTACTAGAGATTGTTTAATTTTTGAAAAAATAAAAATATTGCAGCAAAAATTATAATTCAGATACTCTTTATCTGGTCTGTGTCCATTGTTTCATACCACAGATGTGATGCTACAGTACACCATTTAAAAATAAAATTAATCAAATGTATGCACATTAACACATCTAATTACACAATGAAAAATGCAGGCCATCTTATTTCTATTTACAGTAGTCAGAATCATAAACATCGTCAAAACACAGAAAACTATAATTTTCACAGCATAGATCACACTGTAGAAATGCTGCGTTTTTAACACGATTCCACTCAACTTATTGCGACAAAAATGATATTTAGACGTGTCAGCATACATTTGATGAATTTCATATTTAAATAATGTAAATATTCTAACTGAACGAAAACGAAACGAAAATAATAAGGACTGCAACGAGACTCAGACCAACGACAACCAGCCACAAACGACAGAATGTCTTTTGATTTTTCGTTTTTCATTTTTATGTATTTTTCTCGGGTAATACTTTTTTTAAAAAGCTGCACGAGGTGCGAATCGAACCCTCGCCGCCTGTATGGCAGGAAAATATTCTTCTACAGAACCTCCTGTCCTTGGAAAAACTGTTGTTATTTTAGTGAATTAAACTCGCGCGAAAAATTTCAAACTCGATTTTCTCGGCAATTTTTGAGAGTTGCCCGAACTGCTTTGGCAGATTTGTGGATGACTTCTGAACTTCACGTAGCGTTAAATGTTGAACTATGAGCACTGAAGGGTGTGTTCCAAAACACTTGTGCCTACGCCACCATTGTACTCTGTTGTTAGACCTGCCACAGATTTCCGTCTATCCTGTTTCACAGAGCGAACAAGCCTTCGCCCTTCATGTCCTGTGAAGTGGCCTGGATGTCCAGTGTCTCGTATCTACTCAAGCTCTCACCATCCTTCGACCACTTTCTATAAATGCTGACAACAGTAACTAACAGCCAGCTAGTTTCGCTGACATGATTGTTCTCCGGCGCTGGGCCATAAAAATCTGCCCTTTGTCAACGTCGCTTATATTAGTGAATTTGCACATTTTCGGACTGTAGAATGATTCATCGTTCGACGCTGCTCCACTTATAAACACTGAAGGGCCAAAGAAACTGGTACACCTGTCTAATATCTTGTAGGGCCCCTGTGAGCACGCGGAAGTACCGCGACACGATGTGGCATGCACTTGACTAATATCTGAAGTGTTACTGGAGGGAACTGATATCGTGAATGCTGCATGGCTGTCTACAAATCTGTAAGAGTACAAGGAGATGAAGATCTCTTCTGAACAGCGCATTGCTAGGCCTCCCAGATGTGCTCAATAATGTTCTTGTGTGGGGAGTTGGTGGCCAGGGAAAGTGTTCAAATTCAGAAGTGTGTTCCTGCAGCTACTCTGTAGCAATTCTGGACGTGTGGGGTTTTGTATTCTCCAGCTGGAATTGGCCAAGTCTGTCAGATGCATAACAAACATGAATGGATGCATATGAGACAAGATGTTTACGAAGTGTCACCTGTCAGTCGTACCTAGATGTATCTGGGGTCCCAGGTCACTCCATCTGCACATGCCCCACATCATTACAGAGCCTCCAGCAGCTTGAACAGTCCCTGTTCACATGCAGGGTCCAGGTCTCCATACCCGTACACGTCCATCCGCTCGATAGAATTCGAAACAAGACTCATCCGACCAGGCAACATGTTTCTAGTCATCAAAAGTCCAATGTTGGTGTTGATGAGCCCAGGCGAGGCATAAAGCTTTGTGTCGTGCAGTCATCAAGGGTACATGAGTGAGCCTTGATAGCAGAGTAGGTTTTTTGGAGCATGACGTCATCCAAGAAGGCGGCTGTGACGCCAGCTGATGAAACGAGTACCGTTATCCAATATGGCGCCGATAAAGTCATCAAATATGGCGGCCTATAGATTTGGCAACAGCGCATGACGTCATCCAAGATGGTGACCGTGACATCAGCTGATGTCACAAGTATCGTAATCCAAGATGGCGGCTATTGGTTTGAAAGTGCCACACCCTCCTGGCGGGAAGTTTGAATTTTGGCGGGAAATTGAATTATGTGCTTCTATGGGTCACCTGGCAGTCCCCAGTGCCCCCTTTCCGACTTTCTGCATGATGATGCGTTGGTCCCTTGGAAAATGAAGTGGGAAATTTGAATTTTATAGGGAATTTTGCTCTAAGAGCTTACTCCTGCAGCTGAGGGGAGTTAGTATGGCGTTTCCTCCCCCCCCCCCCCCCCCCCCGCTAGAGACTGCTCATGATGTCATTCAATTCGAATATAATTTGTTTAAATTTGTATAAATTTGTTGAAATTTGTTTAATTTGTTTAAATTTATTATCTACCTACAACATTAGTGGCTTAGTGGTGGTGTTACCATCACAAGAGGCTGAGGCATCAGTGCTTGTTGAGGTGTTGGCGTGGAAGGAGCATGTGTTCAATTAGCGAGATATTTGTGCCAGACGGGGAGTCTTAAAAGCTGTATTACATGCACTCATTCAGCCGAGGAGTGCATCCACAGCTCACTGCATGAAGAATGGAAGCGAGCATTAATGCTTTAACATATGAAGAAGAAGAAGAAGAAGAATACAATCGTGCAAATAAATGCTTTGTATCAAGTTGCATTAACGATGCACTCCACAACATGTGGAAACTTCTGTCTCTGCTGGAACTGTCTGTCGTTTCTAAAACCTACAAATGAACTCCTTCCCCACAAGGGACAACTGCCTGTGATCCAGCTGGCCAAAGAACTGAGCTAGTTCAGGAGTTCACCTCTAGAGGGAGCCGCAATAGGTCACATGATTGTGCAAATCAGCCAACACCTGAAGTATGGGCGGCCACTCTGCCACGTGGGGTTTCCCATCCCCTCTCAGTCAGATCGGCGTCTGACTGCCGCACCACTGTTACCTGCTGCCTGTAAGAACAAAAGATTCACTTGCTCCCAGCCTCACCGGCACCATGACACAAACACCTGCTGGAACCCTTTGCTTCTTCATAGCAGATAACAACAAAGAAATGCGTGGCTCTTAAGAGGTTTTTCACATGCTGGTCTTTCTGAACATAGGTTCGCTCTCAACAGCATAAACAGCGGTGTGACACCGTTGTATGTATTTGCCAACACAAACAAACACCACACCTGAGCTGAATGCGGCCACCTGCGGGAGTCTGAGAATGCTTTTATAACAGATAACAACGACAACGAAGGCAACATGAGCTCCTTAAAAGGACTGAGAAATTTGTCTTTCGCAAAATAGAAATGGCGTGGACAAAGGCAAGACGTTGCAGAGTGTTCGCCCTACTGGAGAAGCTTTTCATACTGCATGTTCAAACGTGCCACCACACACATGTGTTCAGTTCATAGCAGCGTTGAACAAAGCTATTCACATATGGCCCTTTCCCAAAACAGGAATGATGTAAACAAAGCGATGCACTGCTAGGGAACACATGCAGGTTTTCTTAACAGCAATGAACAAAGCTATTCACTTATGGGCCTTTCCCAAAACGGAACCGACGTAAACAAAAGGCGATGCGATGCTAGGGAACACATGCAGGTGTTCTTAACAGCGTTGAACAAAGAGTTCCTTCAAAGCTCTTAACATATGGGTCTTCCCCAAAATGGAAACAGGACCACCTGCATGAAGAAGGTAGCAAGTAGACACTCATTATGCTTCATAACGACTATAAACATTTAGAGACTTATCGAAGCACTGAAAGACTATGAAAGCCTCTATTAAACGCGTTAGATATTTAAATCTAGCACTAAAGAGTTCGAGACATGTAACACTTCAGTACAAAAGTTATAACTCTGCATTTCGAGAAACATTTTTCCAGCATTGTGGTAGAATAATTTACTAAACTTTTAGCAGTCATATAAGCTGTCGATTCCACCGACAGCGCTGCTGGAAATTTGATATTTTCCACTGTACAACTTTCCTAAATAGTAAAATTCCTCGTTTTATCATCTGAAGAATTTGTAAATCATTTGCTTCAGTGTTTACGAAGCTAAGCTAAATGCAAGAAACAGTAGGTAGAACAGTCAAAGCCAGTGCTGATACCAGCAACGTAGAATTTCTTGTATACAACATTTGCAATATCTCATCAACAACACGATAAGTGTTGAAAACATTCTCACAGCCAGTAAGGATGTAAAAAATACTCGCTTCCTTCACAGAGCTGCGACTCCAACTATCTGCCAGGATATTTCTAAAATGTTCGGATAATAGGAGCTGTAACTGCATTCTCCGCAGCTGAAACGTCTGATGGACATATCTGCTGAATGCACTGAGCTGGTAATACAGTGTGGTTTATTAATGGACTACACATCATCATCCAGCGTGTATTCGAAATAGTATCGTTACGCATAGTATAAATGCTAACGCTGTAAATCCATAAATTATGAGATACTTCGGTCTCTTCGAGGTTTTGGACGCATGTTGCTAGTTGAGGTTCCAGTCGCCAGGAATGCTTGCGGGCTCACCCCATCACACCTCAGGAAACTCAACACCCATTGGTTAGCATCTTGGGAGTGGGCTCGGCATCCCTTTTAAACCCCAGTATCCTTGTGTTCCCTCATTCCGATACAGTCAGCCAGTCCATCTGCCTGCGTTTCGTTGTCTTATTCAGAAGTATCTTCAGTGCAGAGCAGCGGTGAAGGGAAGTGCCCTCGCCTGAACGAGGTCCCACGTAAGTTATCACTTTCGTATGAGTGTTATTTAGTATGTGAAACCCCGTTTAGAACACAGAACTGCTCTATGCATGTGTGAAAGCGAATTTCTTCTCTCCTCGTTTCAGCATTCATTGCTGAGATGCTGGGCTCACTGGATGATGCGCTGGGAAGGGAGAATCCGACCCCATCAGCTCAAAAACGTGAGTATGAAATTTGTTTTGTGTTTTCGTAATATTTCTAGAGTGCGATAATACTGTAATATAATGTATACTTCATTGTTGGTGTTGTAGATGAATCGCAAGAGGGTGCACTTTAGCCTTGTAATTTAGAGGATGGTGCTGTTCGCCAGGAGGAAGAGTACCCATCTCTCCTCTGTAAGATTCGTTCCCATGGATATGTAAATACAGGGTAATCAAAAAGTCCGTATAAATCTGAAAACTTAATAAACCACGAAACCATGGAATAATGTAGATAGAGAGGTAAAAATTGACACACATGCTTGGAATGACAAGGGGTTTTATTAGAACAAAAAAAGTTCACAAAATGTCTGACAGATGGCGCCAGACAGCAAAACTGCTACCGTGATAGGCGAGAGGTACGCCGGTATGTTATAGAATCACATAATCCCCAGCCTGGATGATAAAGACCTGCTGGAACGTACGATGTTTACACAGGATGGCCCTCCACCCCATATTGCTAGACGTTTGAAAGATCTCTTGTACACATCGTTTGGTGATGATTGTGTGCTCAGTAACCACTTTTGTCATGCTTGGCCTCCCAGGTCCCCAGACCTCAGTCAGTGCGATTATTGGCTTTGGGGTTACCTGAAGTCACAAGTGTATCGTGATTGACCGACATCTCTAGGGATGCTGAAAGACAACATCTGACGCCAATGCCTCACCATAAGATGGGATATGCTTCACAACATTATTCCTCGACTGCAGCTGTTGTTGAGGAATGATGGTGGACATATTGAGCAATTCCTGTAAAGAACATCATCTTTGCTTTGTCTTACTTTGTTATGCTAATTATTGCTATTCTGATCAGATGAAGCGCCATCTGTCGGACATTTTTGAAAGTTTGTATTTTTTTGGTTCTAATAAAACTCCATGTCATTCCAAGCATGTGTGTCAATTTATACCTCTCTTTCTACATTATTCCGTGATTTATTCAGTTTTCAAATTTATACTGACGTTTTGATCACCCACTACATTTTTCTGCACATACAATTTCTCTAATTCTAATCTTTTTTTTTTTTTTTGATACACATGATTTGGATCGGGTTGACTATTTAAATGTGCACTTTCAGAACGAGGCAGAGGCAGTTGAGGTAGCTATAGCCCGGGAGTGAGATTTATCGATGCACAGTCTGTGGCAGATGGGGACTTCGATACCAAAATACACAATGAAGGCCGGCCGGGGTAACCGAGCGGTTCTAGGCGCTACAGTCTGGAACCGCACGATCGCTACGGTCGCAAGTTCGAATCCTGCCTCGGGCATGGATGTGTGTGTGATGTCCTTAGGTTAATTAGGTTTAAGTATTTCTAATTTCTAGGGGACTGATGGCCTCAGAAGTTAAGTCCCATAGTGCTCAGAGCCATTTGAACCATTTGAACACAATGAATGCCTGGCTGTTGTGACTGAGCCGTGGTCCGAGAATGAAGAAGGTGACTGTTATTATAGCTTTCATATTCTTCTTCTTATTATTATCATTCATACTTCCATATAAACCTATTTATAATTATTTAAACATGCTATGTAATGTGATGGTTATTATTTTTTTTACAGAGGTGAAGCCTCAGATAGCCGTAGCATTTGTAGCAGGAGTCGGGGTGCGGCACACTATCATTAGCGGCCCACTACGACGAGCGGAGCCATGTGTTGCGCCAATCACCGCAAAGCTATCGGCCGAGGGTCACCCCACCTGGACCTGCATGTCAAAGAGTCAGCCATCACTGGGTCCCCACGCCCCTTCCGGCCCGTCCTTGGTCGGCCGTGGAGGTGGGCAGCAGCAACAGATGACAGCCAACGCCTGTGCAATTGGTAGTGGACAGCTAATTCTGAGGTGAGGTTGCAGCCTCGTCCCAGTGTTATTCTCTACGCTCCACCCGCTGCTAGGCCTGGCTGTTCCAACTGGCTGGACAGCGCCACCTCACCCTTGGCTCCACCCACACACCACCAGCAGGTACTATGCAGCTGTAAATGTGTCACTCCCAGGTATTTGACGCTGCTGACCGCATCGCCAGCTCAGTTATCCACTGGGTGGACAACTTAGCATAGTAGTACTACCAGTAGTATTAATATTAATGATAGTGAACCCATGGATAGTGGTAGAGCTCTGTCCCATCCTGATAGTGAAGGACATTGGAATAGAGGCATCATGACCCCTCTAGAATACTTGGCACTTGCTAGGGCCTTTGAGGGGCGTATCTCTTGTAAAGAATAGAAAATCAGGCTGGGAGGTTTCGTGAACCAGCCAACTTTCTAGAAACGTGCCTTTCGGTGTTAGAGGCAGAGTTCCTGAAAGCCCTAGACAATCTGAGATATGTTACAATTAAATGTAATGCAGTGCGCTGTTGCGAGTTGACTCCCCCCCATACAACAGGATTCTCCACAGAAGACAGCCTCACATTACATCTGGGGTGATAATGTCGTTATATCTTAGAGTACATCAATTGCCCAACTGCCGAGTGGTATCGTGAATCCAGCTTGGGTGCTGTACTGGCCGGGTTCTCCAAGATGGAGGTAAGAGGGCCATCTAAAGCACTCAGCCAAATACCACAACTCGACAGCCATATTCATGTCTATGATCCATTAAATACAAGGTCCAGTTATATTTACCTCCCTGAGGATATTAAGAATGAGCATGCCTGCATTATCGTTCAAAACGAAAAAGATAGTGCTTGTTTTGAATGGTCAGTCCTTGCATTTGTGAGAGAAAGTATGCAAAAGATCTGCAGCACACATCTTGATACGGAATAGATCGTAACATTCGTGGATGTCATAACTTTGATGGTATCGAGTTCCCTCTAAAGAATGGGGACATTTCAAAATTTGAGGCACAAAATCCCGGAATATCGGTTCATGTTTATTGCCTGAAGAAGAAGCAGAAAATCAGCACAGATGCGCAGGACAAGCATACTATAGTTGGACCACTTAATTTTTCGAAATATGCAGGTGAGTGTGATCTTCATGTAAACATGCTACTATTCTCTGAAGGTGATAATCAGCATTATGTATGGATCAAGGACATGTCCCACGTCCTTTTCAGCCAATTGTTGAGAAAGAAACATGTTGTTGTTGTGGTCTTCAGTCCTGAGACTGGTTTGATGCCGCTCTCCATGCTACTCTATCCAGTGCAAGCTACTTCATCTCCCAGTACCTACTGCAACCTACATCCTTCTGAATCTGCTTAGTGTAGTCATCTCTTGGTCTCCCTCTACGATTTTTACCCTCTACGCTGCCCTCCAATACTAAATTGGTAATCCCTTGATGCCTCAGAACATGTCCTACCAACCGATCCCTTCTTCTGGTCAAGTTGTGCCACAAACTTCTCTTCTCCCCAATCCTATTCAATACTTCCTCATTAGTTACATGATCTACCCATCTAATCTTCAGCATTCTTCTGTAGCACCACATTTCGAAAGCTTCGATTCTCTTCTCGTCCAAACTATTTATCGTCCATGTTTCACTTCCATACATGGCTACACTCCATACAAATACTTTCAGAAATGACTTCCTGACACTTAAATCTATACTTGATGTTAACAAATTTCTCTTCTTCAGAAATGCTTTCCTTGCCATTGCCAATCTACATTTTATATCCTCTCTACTTCGACCATCATCAGTTATTTTGCTCCCCAAGTAGCAAAACTCCTTTACTACTTTAAATGTCTCATTTCCTAATCTAATTCCCTCAGAATCACCCAACTTAATTCGACAACATTCCATTATCCTCATTTTGCTTTTGTTGATGTTCATCTTATATCCCCCTTTCAAGACACTGTCCATTCCATTCAACTGCTCTTCCAAGTCCTTTGCTGTCTCTGACAGGATTACAATGTCATCGGTGAACCTCAAAGTTTTTATTTCTTCTCCATGGATTTTAATACCTAGTCCGAGTTTTTCTTTTGTTTCCTTCACTGCTTGCTCAATATACAAATTGAATAACATCGGGGAAAGGCTACAACCCTGTCTCACTCCCTTCCCAACCACCTGCTTCCCTTTCATGTCCCTTGACTCTTATAACTGCCATCTGATTTCCATACAAATTGTAAATGGCCTTTCGCTCCCTGTATTTTACCCCTGCCACCTTCAGAATTTGAAAGAGAGTATTCCAGACAACATTGTCAAAAGCTTTCTCTAACTCTACAAATGCCGAAACGTAGGTTTGCCTTTCCTTAATCTAGCTTCTAAGATAAGTCGTAGGGTCAGTATTGCCTCACGTGTTCCAACATTTCTACAGAATCCAAACTGATCTTCCCCGAGGTCGGCTTCTACTAGTTTTTCCATTCTTCTGTAAAGAATTCGCGTTAGTATTTTGCAGCTGTGACTTATTAAATTGACAGTTCGGTAATTTTCATATCTGTCAACACCGGCTTTCTTTGGGATTGGAATTATTATATTCCTCTTCAAGTCTGTATTTCACCTGTCTCATACATCTTGCTCACTAGATGGTAGAGTTTTGTCAGGACTGGCTCTCCCAAGGCCGTCAGTAGTAACAATGGAATGTTGTCTACTCCGGGGGCCTTGTTTCGACTCAGGTCTTTCAGTGCTCTGTCAAACTCTTCACGCAGTATCATATCTCCCATTTCATCTTCATCCACATCCTCTTCCATTTCCATAATATTGTCCTCAAGGACATCGCCCTTGTATAAACCTTCTTGTATAAACGCCTCTGTATAGACCCTCGATATACTCCTTCCACCTTTCTGCTTTCCCTTCTTTGCTTAGAACTGGATTTCCATCTGAGCTCTTGATGTTCATACAACTGGTTCTCTTATCTCCAAAGGTCTCTTTAATTTTCCTGTAGGCAGTATCTATCTTACCCCTAGTGAGATAAGCCTCTACATCCTTACATTTGTCCTCTAGCCATCCCTGCTTAGCCATTTTGCACTTCCTGTCGATCTCATTTTTGAGACGTCTGTATTCCTTTTTGTCTGCTTCATTTACTACATTTTTATGTTTTCTCCTTTCATCAATTAAATTCAATATTTCTTCTGTTAGCCAAGGATTTCTACTAGCCCTCGTCTTTTTACCTACTTGGTCCTCTGCTGCCTTCACTACCTCATCCCTCAGAGCTGCCCATTCTTCTTCTGTTGTATTTCTTTCCCCCATTCCTGTCAATTGCTCCCTTATGCTCTCCCTGAAACTGTGTACAATCTCTGGTTCTTTTAGTTTATCCAGGTCCCATCTCCTTAAATTCCCACCTTTTTGCAGTATCTTCAGTTTTAATCTACAGGCCATAACCAATAGATTGTGGTCAGAGTCCACATCTGCCCCTGGAAATGTCTTACAGTTTAAAAGCTGGTTCCTGAATCTCTGTCTTACCATTATATAATCTACCTGAAACCTGTCAGTATCTCCAGGCTTCTTCCATGTATACAGCCTTCTTTTATGATTCTTGAACCAAGTGTTAGTTATGATTAAGTTGTGCTCTGTGCAAAATTTTACCAGGCGGCTTCCTCTTTCATTTCTTTGCCCCAGTCCACATTCACCTACTACGTTTCCTTCTCTCCCTTTTCTTACTATCGAATTCCAATCACCCATGACTATTAAATCCTTCACTATCTGAATTATTTCTCTTATTTGATCATACATTTCTTCAATTTCTTCGTCATGTGCAGAGCTAGTTGTCATATAAAATTGTGCTACCGTAGTAGGTGTGGGCTTCGTATCTATCTTGGCCACAATAATGGGTTCACTATGCTGTTTGTAGTAGCTTACCCGCATTTCTATTTTCCTATTCATTATTAAACCTACTCCTGCATTACCCTTATTTGATTTTGTGTTTATAATCCTATAGTCATCTGACCAGAAGTCTTGTTCCTCCTGCCAACGAACTTCACTAATTCCCACTATATCTAACTTTAACCTATCCATTTCCCTTTTTAAATTTTCTAACCTACCTGCCCGATTAAGAGATCTTACATTCCACGCTCAGATCCTGCAGAACGCCAGTTTTCTTTCTCCTGATAACGACATCCTCCTGAGTAGTCCCCGCCCGGAGATCCGAATGGGGGACTATTTTACCTACGGAATATTTTACCCAAGAGGATGCCATCATCATTTAATCATACAGTAAAGCTGCATGCCCTCGGGAAAAATTACAGCTGTAGTTTCCTCTTGCTTTCAGCCTCTCGTAGTACCAGCACAGCAAGGCCGTTTTGGTTATTGTTACAATGCCAGATCAGTCAATCATCCAGACTGTTGCCCTTGCAACTACTGAAAAGGCTGCTGCCCCTCTTCAGGAACCACACGTTTGTCTGGCCTTTCAACAGATACCCCTCCGTTGTGGTTGCATCTGTATCGCTGAGGCACGCAAGCCTCCCCACCAACGGCAAGGTCCATGGTTCATGGGGGGAGGAATAGAAACATAAAAAACACATTTTCTTTAAGTGTCTAAATAACTTTTCAGAAGAAAAGTATTTAAAAGGCATCTGCAGGACTTTGAATTCAAGAAACTGGTATGTGTTGTTATGCCTACAGAAGAAAACAAGTTCATTAAATTCAAGAATGCTCACCACCAGGAACGATGTCTGTTTGTTGTATACGTAGACTTCGAATGTCTCCTTGCCCCTATTACCCATTGTGAAGGGAACCCCTTAGCCCCACTTACCACCTTCATGCAAAAATTGTACCATATGCGGCAGTGTACCAAATTGCATGTTCCTATGATTCAAGTCTTAACTGCTATGAATCTTATGTCGGGGATAATCCTGTGGTTTGGTTGCTCACTGAGCATGAGAAAGTCTTATAGCATGTTGATAGGCTTTACAGCACCAACATCCCCATGACTGAATCGGAGGAGGATAAAAAATGATGCAGTTAACAGTCATATTTGTGGGCTGCCTTTAGATAGAAAAGCTGAAATTCCACGTAGAGATCATTGTCATCTTAGGGGGAAGTTTCGTGGTGCAGCTCACAATGCATGCAATTTGAAGTTTCACTTACCACGACACAAACCCGTTTTCTTCCACAACTTAAGTGGGTATGACACTCAATTTCTAGTTCAACAATTGGCTAAGTTCGGTGGGGAGAAAAATCTTGTCAGTGTTCTGCCTGAGAGTCTTGAGAAGTATATTTCATTCTCCAAAACAATGTCGCCAAAAATTTTGCTCCATTTCCTTGACACGCTACGTTTTATGCAGGTGCAACTCCAAAAACTCATAATGAGTATCTGGATAGCAAAGCAAAACTCGCTGAAACCAGGCTATGCAGCATTTCTGCATTTACCAGTACTCTCACAAGCGACGCCATAACTAGTGCAGATTCCAAATTTGGGTGAATACGCAAGACTACACATGGACACCGACGTGCACTTCCTTGCGGATGTTTTTGAAAAGTTCTGGAGTGTAGTAGTAGTAGTAGTAGTAGTAGTAGTTTTATTCATCCGTAGATCTCTTTTTACAAGGATATAGGACATGTCAAAGTATTTACAAGCTTAGATCAATTTACAATAAGCTAATTCGTATACACATATGTTTACAGACTTCTAGTTAGAGACAATCATTAGATTTTACTCCTGGTATACAATAATTTATTTACAAATAACTCATTAAATAATGTAATGCCACACTATTCACTCATATTTCACTATCAGTCACTGCACACACTATACACACATTGTTTCATAACACTTCACTCACTACACACACACACACACACACACACACACACACACACACACACACACACAGGTGATCCTTGGGCCATTTTCTGTACTGCAGGTTCCCATTTGCTATCCTGAAAAACTGAGTCAGCATCCCTTCATAATGAGTGAGATGTTGAGCTCAGAAAGAGGAAGAGGTGTTAGTATTGTGCTATGCATAGCTTGAGGGGAGAGTGTCTCTAGAAAGGAAAAAAGAAGAAAAATAATAAAGTGAAGGTGTTATGTGGAATATTGGATGTTTTATAATCATCATTATTATTATTATTTGTTTGTATAACATTTTTTTTATCAAACACCTACTCTGCTTTATCTAAGTAATCCTTCAATGTATAAAATGTATTGCATAACAGGTACTTTTTAGCTGCCTTCTTAAATAAGTGTATTTTTGAAATTTCTTTAATCTCTTTTGGTAATTTATTGTACAGTTTTATTCCTTGGTAGAAAATGCTGTTTTGAGTTTTATGTTTATTTTTTCTTGGTAAATGTAAGTTGAGTCTATCTCTTGTTGCATGGTCATGGACAGAGCTGTTTGTGCAGTAATTGCGAATGTTACTTTTGATGTGTACAACTGACTGGTAAATGTGTTCACATGGAGCAGTTAAAATTCCCAGTGTTTTGAACAGATCTTTACAATGAGCTCGACTACTATTTCTGGTTATTATTCTTATGGCTCTTTTCTGGAGTTTGAAAATTGTGTTCATATTTTGTGGATTTGTTCCCCAAAAAAAATGCCATAGCTAAGAATTGAGTGTACATATGAATAATATGTAACTAAAAGACACTGCATGTTACACACAGATGATAGAATTCTAAGGGCATAACATGCTGATGACATTCTGTTTGCAAGTACCTTTGTGTGTTCGCACCACTTCAGCTGAGAGTCAATATTCATTCCTAGAAATTTTGCATTTGTTACACAGTCTATAGAGGTGCCATCTACATTTAATTTAACATTGTCATTTTTCCTCTTCAAATTGAAGTTCATGGCATTAGTTTTCTTTATGTTTAATGTCAATTTGTTGCTTATTGACCAATCGTAAACTTCCTTGAGAGTTTCATTTGCTTTCTCGGTAAGGAGTTCTCTTGTTCTCTCAGTGACTATAATATTGCTGTCATCAGCGAAGAGAATTTTCTCACCATGAGTAACACTACTGGGAAAGTCATTGATGTATATCAGGAATAGTATTGGTCCTAATATGCTACCTTGTGGAACCCCTATATTAATATGTTTTGGTTCTGATAAGTATTTTACTAAATGTTTAGATCTATTTGAAGTATGTGTTATCTCTACTCTTTGTACCCTATCTGTTAGGTATGATCGAAACCAGCCAACCTAATGCTTCTAATTTATTTAATAGAATCTTGTGGTCGACTGTATCAAAAGCCTTAGAAAGATCCAAAAATATGCCTGTGACACACTCATCTTTATCAAGAGCATTAAGTACAACTTTTGTGAATTCTACTATGGCTGACTCCGTATTTTTGCCACTTCGAAAACCAAACTGTGATTTGCTTAAAAGATTGTATTTATTCAGATAATTCATTAATCTGTCTTTCATAATTGCTTCTATTATTTTTGAGAATGCTGACAGCAGGGAAATGGGCCGGTAATTTCCTATGTCTTCTGCATTACCTTTCTTAAGCAAAGGTACAACTCTTGCCTGTTTTAGCTGCTCTGGAAATGTCCCTGATGTGAAGGATTCATTTATTATATTTGTTAATGGGCCTTGTATAATCCCTATGCATTGTTTCAGTACACACATTGGTACATCATCTAAGCCTTCTGACTTTTTATTTTTTAGCTTTTGAACAGTTTTATTGACTTCATTCTCTGTGGTTGGAAGTAACATCATTGTATCTAGTGCAACAATTTTTGCAGGTGTTATATTTGTTTTGGGGAATTTTTGCTGTAACTTCTCTGCAATACTTGAAAAATGCTCGTTTACATAGTTTGCTAAGTGTTGTGGATCATTTATTACCTTATCCCCCTCCCTTAGCAGTATGTTATTCTGCGTTTGTTTGCCTCTCCCCGTTTCCTTTTTTATAACATCCCAGACTGCTTTGCTTTTATTCTCTGCATTATATATTATTTTGTCATTAAATGACTTTTTTGCAGCAATCAGCACCTTCCTATAAATCTTTTTGTATCTATGATAGAAATTTAAGAATTCTGGATCATTGTGAATCTTTTTCATGGAACTGAGGTGTTTAAGTGTTTGTGAGGACTTCTTAATACCTTCTGTTATCCATCTGTTTTTGTGAGATGTTGATACAGTCATGCATACTTTTGGAAATGCTGTTTCAAAGTTCAATTTAAACAATGTGGAGAATTTGGAGAATTTCATATTCACATTGGTTTCCTTATACACTTCATCCCAGCTTTGTTTTTCTAGTTCTTTTGAAAAATCTTTTATTTTGATTTCTGATAGATGTCGTTTATAGGCTTGTAGTTTAGGGAATGATTCGATGCCTGATTTTACTGTTGTTATTTGACAGAGATGGTCTGATAGTCCGAGATCTTTTACAGCTACATCACATTTTTCCCTGTCTATATTTGTGGCCACATGGTCAATTACTGATGCAGTCATTGTAGTAACCCTTGTTGCACTATTGACCAATAGGGACGTGCCAAAACTTTGAAGGATATTTATGAAGGTGCTGCTGGATTCATTTATGATATTAGTGTTGATGTTTATGTCCCCACACAGAATTATGTTGACCTTTGTACTTGAGACTTTATCTAGAACTTCTGTTAATTTATTGAAAAAAGTGTCCACACTACCACTGGGAGATCTATACACACACAAAATGATTAATTTCTTGGTGATATCGAGCCCTGATAATTCAATAGCTGATATTTCAATGTGTTTGTCTTCACTTACTGTACTGAGGTCATGTCTAGATTTGAACTGTGTTCCTTTTCTGATATAAATGCATGATCCTCCACACCTTGAAGTAGTTCTGCAGTAAGAGTTTGCCCTTTCATACAATGATAATACTACATGTTGGATTTCTGTGTCTCTACACCAGTGCTCAGTAATACAAACTACTGTGCAGTTCAAAGATTGGAGCTCAACTTCTAATGCTTGTATTTTATTTTTTATTGATTGCATGTTTTGATGGAGGATTGTTAAGTCTGTGAAATGCCCCATGTTACTCTTTCCGATGGTTTGTTTTTCTTTGTGACATCTGGTATGTGTGATTTTTGAAGTGTTATAATCTGTCTTGTGAGTGATTGTTTCAGTATTTTTTGAACTGCTAGAGATACTCTTTAGGCAGGGGAACCTGTTGTCTGGATTTATCCTAAAAAAGACCTACTTTTCCTACCTATGACAACAGGTATTTGACCATGTGTGTCCCGAGATCCACCCCCTATACTTTCATGAATCAGCTGTACCAATCTTCCCTTCCCAGTCCTGTTTAGGTGTAGGCCATGCCTAGTGAAACCCCATCTGTTGATAGTCCCGACGGGCACCAGAGAAACATGAGCAAAGTTGGCCGTCCTCAGAGCCATCCCCAGCCCCACATTGATTCACCTCACAGCTCCATCAAGGCGTGGCTGATCATGACGCCGGAACAGCTCAACAAAGTGTACATTGGTGCCATGAGTCAGGGAAGCTATCTTGTCCAGGTCACCACCTATTTCATATGCCCCATCCCTGTCCAAACTGTTTCCCGCCCCACCCACTATCACTACATGGTCCTCTTTTGTAAAATCCTTACATAAAGACCCTAGGTCCTCTATCACATGACTTAGCCCTGCATTTGGTTTGAAGATACTGGTGGCCTGGTACGCTGCCCCTAAACTTTCCTGTAACTGAGGGCCTACACCTCGCCCATGGCTACTACCTAGCAGCAGCACTTTCTTCTTCCTAACACTTTGTACATTCCTAGGCTTCTTGGCCTCGAGTGTGCTGCACATTTCCTCCTCCTCGTTCTACCTGAGGCTCTTCTCCACTTAACTCTGGCAGTGGCAGATACTTGTTTTTGGTGTTGATGATAAAACTATCAGATCGCGTTCTCTTTCTTCCTATCCTCCTACCAGCTGCCAGTTCCCAACCACCCTCCTCCCCCCTATTTCCCTTGATCCTTATCAGTTCCTTCCTTGCTTCCTCCAACTGTGCCTGAAGGGCACAGATTTTCCTTTCCTGCTCCCGAATCAAAATGTTCCTACTGCATACTCTGCAGTTCCAGGAGACAGCCTCTTCTGTTCTCCCAACATTCTCCCCACTGCATCCCCCCCAGTGAAAATATTTCCTACAAGATTGGCAACAAATCCCTCTACTCACTACCCTATAACAGCTCCCACATTTCTCACTCATGGTCAGTTTCGAAAGAATAGTTAAGTTTAAACAATGTTTTAAATTTGTCAAGGTCGCGAGATTGTATGTCTGCAAGCAAAAAAAAAAACGACACAAAGATCTTATGTGCGGTGGTTGTTGTTTTTCTACTGATTTAGAGATGCAAAAACAGAAGAATGAATTTGTAATTACTTTGCTTTTAGAGAATTTAAGTTATCAGGCGTGTTTGGTCAGGTTTTTAAACGTTTATAACTCGGAAAATTTAGACCTAGATCGCGTCTATCTAACTAGTAAACAATACGAAATGTGTTAGTTAAATACGATTTAGAAATGTTTAATTACACTTTTATTGCGACAATAGACACTGATGAAACTAGTAGCTGTCTTTTTTAAACGATTTTTGCACTATCAAGAAAACTTGAATAGAATTTGTTGTGTTTATGTCACGCAAAATTACGGGTTATGCCGCGATTATCGGGACCTCAGCTAAAGAACAAGTTTTTTCAAGAACAAGCTCTGCTTGGACGCTAATATTCAGTTGTGTGACAAGAACGGACACTACAGCAAGTAATAAAAACAAAGAATATTTAAACTTGGCACTATTTCCTCTTAAATAAGTTATTTTAGCGGACGAAGAAAATACCTGTGATCTCACTCGGCGGCCATCTTGGAGAAGTATGTATGGCCATGTATTCTCTTGACCCCGCCTTTTATTGTATGGCACCTGGGTTGCCCTGTGGTGCAATGCTCAAGAAAACGAGGCACAGCGTCGAACTTCTGACCGATGCCTATATGTTTCTTTTCTTTGAGTGTGGGATCCATAGATGAATTTGCCAGTGTGTCCATAGACACACCAAGGCAAACAATCCATGTATGGTTGTGGGGTTTAATGCATCTCTCGATTCCAGTTATATTCTATATTTGGATGTAACTTATACGGTCACGTCATGATGCAGCCACTGCCAGTGGGTGGGTTATAATGGGTGCCTGAAAACGAATTAGAGGGATTAGGTGGAAAAATATTGGGTCTAGCGGCTGATTCTGATATGGGGTATGTGGTGGAGGCAGACCTCATAAACCCTGTTAGTTTGCATGAAGTGACAAGTGACTTGCTGTTATGCCCAGAGGAACAAGTTCCATGAGGAAGCACAATTTCTAAACTGATGACCACTGTTGAACACAAGTAGAGGTATGTAATTCATTATCGTAATCTCCAGCAGTGTCTCAGCTTAGGGTGGAGCTAGGTAGAATCACCTGGGTATCTCCTGCAATCAATCCCCCTGGTTGAAGAAGTATATTGAATTAAATACCAAAAAAAAAACAGTGTGATCACAACTAGTGATTTCGAAAAAGACTTTTACAAATTAATGAATAATTCCATTTTCGGTAAAACCAGGCAGAATGTAAGAAATGATATTTTGATTGGGACCAAATGAGATAGGCGTTGGGGCGTAAGAAACTGCATCGCCAGATCAAATATTAAGCAGGTCACAATTTTCAATGAGAACTTAGTTGCTGTGGTGACGTCAAAGGTTTCAGTATAGTTTACGAAACCAATCTTTTTGAGTATACATGTACTCGACATCTCCAAACTCCACATGCACCGTTTCCACTGTGAGTTTGCTAAAACTCATTTCGTGGAGCCCAAGTTACTTTATATGGATACAGATAGCTTCATCAACTGGGTGAAGAACTGCGATCCACATGAAGTAATTAGGTGTCATGGTAATGAATTCGTCACATCAGGATAAGCAGCCGATAGTCCTTAGGTATTGTTCCTAAGAACTAGAAGGTTATCGGCTTATTGAAAGAGGAGGCGGATGGATTGCCGATTGTGGAGTTTGTGGGTCTAAGATCCAAAATGTATACATATCGTACAGTAGATGCAGCCACCCAGAGGCAGGCTAAGGGTGTGCGACATGCAGCATCACGTGTCCTCATTGTCGAAGACAGTGTACCTGTACGGCGACGTTCATGGTACTCTACCACAACCACCGCATTTGGCACAGCAAACTAGCATTCGATCGCGAGGTCACGAGGTGTGCACTGTGCTGCAATCTTAAGTCGGATTGTCACCTCATGACGATAAAACAGCCATTTGTGATGGCGGAATCGAAACCCTCCCGTACTCACGCTATTTACTTGAAGTGGAGAGGGGGTTGGGGACTCTGACGGTGTGAATGAGAAAGAGTGAAAGAGAGCTTGTATCTAATAGTACAGATCTTTTATCATAGTTTAAATACTGCATGATGTATGGAATGCCTGAAAGTGTGAGTGCTTATGTGCGTCTGTTCGTATGCTTGTGAGTGCGTTTGAGAGTGGATGTCTGTGTAAATATGTATGCCTGTGTGTAAATATATATTACCATAATATCTAGTCAGGACTATATAAGCAGTATATGCTGGGCAAAAATTAAAAATTTGCAATGTATATCAAAAATTTAAGAAATTGAACCAAAATCAATAAGAAAAATGTAAATGAAGGAAAAATAGTTTACCTTATTATTTCTCGCTTTTGAATTTCATGTGAGTGTGTGAGTGGATGAGTGCGTGTGAAATAGATCAGGTTCTAAGTTTCACCTACTGTTAACTATCCAAGTCATACTAGTTTTAAGTGTGAGTTCCACCCAGTTCATTTTGGTGCAGTAGTTTGGGATGAACATTTTAGGGCCATTTGCTTCATTGTATTATTAAATTACTTCAGCTGTTTGAGGTGGAAAATGTTTAGAGCCACCCAGTTCAAAACATAAATTAAGACTTGTGTTTGGGTGGAATTTCACTGGTAGTAGTATTAGTGTAAGAGAAACGAAACCTCTGCAATAGCTGTAACCAGTACTGCACTGCAAAGTACAAAAAATTTTTCAATCATTAATATTATTTTTAAAAATTAGGAACTTTAAACAAAAACATTACAAACAGTTACAAGAACTGTGTATTTAAAAGCAGTATTACTTCGTGTACTGAAAAAACACCAAGATTTGTCGATCTAAAGCTGTATTACTACTGTGAGTATTTATGTGTGAAATAAAAAATTGTTATTCGTCACAATACACCTTTGTTGTTACTTCACGA
Organism: Schistocerca gregaria; assembly: GCF_023897955.1. Classification (NCBI taxonomy): domain Eukaryota; kingdom Metazoa; phylum Arthropoda; class Insecta; order Orthoptera; family Acrididae; genus Schistocerca; species Schistocerca gregaria. The sequence continues at coordinate 69,700,989 of NC_064924.1, read as the reverse complement.
ATCCCTACCCTTACAAATGAATATAAAGGATGTGCAAGGTGCACAGTATATTAGTTTAAAGCATGAGGGAGGTGACGTTTAAGATGGAGGAAAACAATATATATATATATATATATATATATATATATATATTGCATGGGATTTCGCCTATCGTGCTGCATGTATAGACTTTTGGGAGCAGGTGGGGTGTGATCGTGTCCGCTTCCAAAAACATGTAGCAAACATGGCTGCAATTATAGCTCCTGTGCTTGAACAACAGACGTAGGGTTTGGGCAAAGCTACGTGCTATCTAAGTAAGAGATAGGTAGAAAGAAAAAACCACATAGAATGTGAGGTAAAAAATTCTTTTATTTTCATTAATCCATCTTAAAAGTACATTTTCATAAGCAGACACAACACTATTTTCACACATCTTCTTTTTCTTGAGCTTATGGATAGCAGGGCACCTGTAGAACTCCAGGTCTTGGATAGATGCAAACTTGAAGGTTCGCTGCATCCATGCGATCTTCTCCTCGCCTGTGACGTAGATGATGGTCTCAGGATGATCGAATTTTCGAAGTGACGTAATAATTTATTTATAAGGTATACCAGGATCGTCCCAGTGGAGTCCATGAAAGAAACATGTTAGCCACTTTCCACTTCTCCTTGTTTTAACGCACTTCACATCTTTGAAAGCTTTCGGCGATGCAACGCCTGTTTCGAAGGTTTCTATTATTCCATCACTTTATGTGAGGGCTATTATTGCACAGTCTTTAATTATGAATCGCTTGCGTTCGTTGTAATAGAACCCTTGAACGTCAGCTACGATCCTTACACCCTGAGGTAACATCGTGAACTGTGTTGGTGCTAGCAGAGCACCCATTAATTTGCACAACTTTCTGCAGACAGCTGTGAGTGGGCAATAGTTAACAACAAGATCATGCAGAACTAGAGCATACGTTACAGTGCGATATGGGAAGTTTGTTGAAGATTCAAATTCAATTCGTATATCTATCGGTCCCGATGGATATACGACCTGACCTGACCTGTTTTCAGCAGTCTGTCACTATTATTGGTGCCAGCTTCTTGAAATTCTGTGAACTAAGCAGGCATTTTCAACTCCTTCATAGTAAGATGCACGGAATCTCGCATACATGTCAAATGATGGACTGTATACTTTGCTGTCCCACTGTGGATGTAAATTCTGGTATAGATATATTCCGAATTCAGGTAGACTCTGGCGTTAGTTAGCTTGCAGTAGTCAAATTCATTTGAGTCTTTTGATACATTCCCTCGCCTTTGAGTTTAAAATGCAAGTATGATGAATCGTGGTGCCACCAACTGAACTGATGTTTTAATAGCCCACGTATGTGTTGGTGCTGTAGGTAAGACAGGGTATTCAAAAAGCTCCCATGATCGGAAAGTTAGCGGCCGATAAGTGCCGGCATTCAGAACTTTTAAAAATTTCAAGCGTTCCTTGTCAGCAACACTGATGTTGGGCATTTTCCATACTACACTATTAATATTGATTTCGAATTCCTCTGCCTCTGCTTGAGTGTATGAATTAGCATCACTTGCACTCCACACCAACATAAGTTCATGTTTGACGTTCATAATAATTCGTTGCATGTCCTCAAAGTGAACCATAAGCATTTTTAGAGGCACACAAGCAGTAAATCGAGTGTATCCGACATCTGGCGCGTCTATGAACCAGCCCGCATTTTCCAAGCCATTCGAATCGGAGGTTGAGGTTGAAACGTACGTCTTAAGGGTTGATGCTAGCCCAACATTACGCGTGCGGTCAATTTCTGTTCCATTAAGTTCATAACGGATCTCTTGAAACAGGAATCCTAGAGCATTACATGTCAGTTTCGAGAGTGTTACCGTAGCGCCATCAGTTTTCGTAAATGTGCAGTCCAGATATAAGAAACTCTTGCAAGGTAGTGTTAAAACGTGCTGGTGCTGAATAACAATCCTAATTTCATCATTTTTGTTAAATGTGGTTGAAGCGTAGGGTTTATGTGAGTGGAATTCATGACGTATATTTCGGTCATCATAGTCCACTGACTGCGTTACGTTGAGTGACGTCATTGCACGGTTTGAGAGCAATTGAAACAAGGAACTCGTAATTAAGGCGTGTTATCACTTTGTGCTTCTGTAGCGCACTGACTGTCAGCTCTGCATGTTAGCCTTATACCTTACCCCCATCTTGTCTTAGATGCAGACGTACAATGATTTCTCAACCCAGAAAGTCGACAAGTCGATTATTCTGATCCACAATACGTAGCTCCAGGTAGTCCAATGTCTGAACTGTCACCGGAAGCTACATCGCCTTTGTGGGGGTCTGAACTATCTTATACCCAGTTCCAACTGTAGGGAAGAATCCGTAAATAGAGTGAATCAACTTATCGTTGAGATATGAGTTTGTAGCTATATTACACTCAACGTGGATTGTGCTGACTGGTAGTATGTCCACAGCGTGATCTGATGCCTAAAATTTATTGGAATCCTTCACCAAAACACGATCCTTCGCAAAACCTAGCAGTGAAACTATTCTATCTTTCTGCCTGAAGTCGATCGTCGCGTTCTCTGTTCGTATTTCAGATTAAAGCGTATTGATGTTTGCGCGTAGTTCAATTCCTTTTCCAGAGTGTTTTAAGACTTCTTTTAAATCATCGATGTCTTAGGCACCAGGTTGTATTTCTAGAATCTCCTTCTGACCGTCAATCCAGATGGCCTTTGTGATATTTGGGATGCTGTTATAAGTCTGCGGAGCAATCAGCGTAATACTCCAATCACTAGAACTTTAATCAATCGGCGGAAAGTAATTTGCGCGTAATACAGACGCTCGTTCTTTTAACGTCAGAGTGTACGACATCGCATCTAAACCTCAACTGATGGGTGCACGTTCAATGATGGCTGTTATATACATCAACCGTCATAGATTTTGAGCATAGACTTATCTTTGGTGTAGTTTTACATGCTGTTTCATCAAGGATGTGAGGAGGAAACGATGCAGAGATGTCCACACAAGTATGTGTTAAAGCCCTGATATTGCTGAAAATTGTAGAAGACTCGCCTTTTGCTGGTGAAGTATCGTTGCAATTCTTCAGGTGGTTGTTAATCTCCAAATGAATCAAAATAATAAACTGTATTTGCACTTTTCTTGACATATGAGACTCAGTGGGTTCCTGGACCCACTGCAGCATCTAAATTCATAATTTCGCATTCATTAGTTCGCCACATGGTCTTCGATAATGTATCTCGCACCAAGACACCACGGAATCTTGGTATGTGGAGTTTTTCTTTAACAACCTTAAGCAGATCTTTATTCGTGAGTGCTAGGTGGAGTAGAATAGCTAGAAGGCTTTTCTTTATTTTTATTTATGAAGAGACCCAGTCCTTTCTGGTACGGTTTCAAGTACAGACCCTGTACAATGGCTGCAGCTTCCATGAGACGATTATGCCTTCTTTCCTCCTCTAGTTGTGCTTGGACGTTTTGAGCATTCTTGACTGTTTGGGCTACAGCTGCAGCCCGTCCTGTGAGTGAGGCTACTGCCAACAGAGCTGCAAGGGCTGGACTGAGGAGTGGAATAATTGCACCTGATGTCTTGGGTAAAGGTGTAACGCGAGATGGTTTAATTGTACTCTTGTTGTTGTTGTTGTTCTTCTTCTTCTTCTTACTAATCATTGCATGCTTAGCTGCACACATCGATGTGAGAATGCAGCTTTTCAGGCAGCCAGATTTCTTCTTCTTCTTACCCAAATCAGACCACACTGCTTTCACAATTCGTTTGAATTTCATCACTCCTAAGCCTAATTTAATTTTAGCATGCATGGTTTTATCAACAACGAATGCAGCCACACGTTGACCTATACGAAATCTTTTCTTCGTGTTATATCCTTAGCTCTATCAGCTAAAATTCTATCTGTGACGTGTCGTGCTGAGAGATCTTTATTTGTTTTGGCGTAGGCTAGGTCGTGCTCCAGGCAGGCTTCGTCGAGTAGGTTAATATCTTTACCGCCACATGCCAAGCGTTTATGAAGCAGGTATATCCCGGAATGTGTAATTTAACTGATAATTTGTCAAGAATACCACCTTCACCTCTTATTATGGCGTGTCTCCTGTCATGCATTGTACGCTATTGAGGTGATTGAGGTCAATGCATCCTGTTATACACTAATTCGTCAGCATCAATCCAGCTGTTTTCTGATGAAGGAAAGCGCTCTATTCCCACGACGTCTTATTACTTGTACATCTGGTACAGAGCTCTTATGCAATTCCTCTGTGTAAAAGCATCCTGCAATTTCTTCACCCTTGCTATCTTCTAAGATATATGTTCGGAAATTCGTTCTCTGCACTTTGGATACTGTGAATATTTCAGCTGACCAGTTTGGTAAGTACGATTTCTCAAATGTATTCTTGTGCATTGGGCCACGTACTAAGTCACCTACATTAAACCTTTGTTTTCGTGGATCCAGCATTTTAATTCGGAAATGTACCGACTCCATGAGTGAATTGTCACGAACATCAATCGGTCCCATTTTTTATTGTACTATGTTTGGTTCGACTATACGTTGATATTATCTGTGGTAGGATATCCGTCCATTTGTACGAACCACGAAGATTAAATCGCTTCCACATTTGAGCTTTCACTGTTCTGTTCAGACGCTTTCAGGTGGGTAAACGTTGAGTAGTGGTGTATTCCGTACCACTCCATAACAGTCTTGAAACGTTCATTGTAAAACTCCCCACCACGATCGGTTTGAAGGTTGTCTGGACATCGATTCATTCCTGTTTGCAGCGAACGCTCGAACACCGCAGGAACATCTCTCCCTGCCTTTTTTTTCACAGGTAAGGCTCATGCGAATTTAGAGTATGTATCAATGACCATTAAAATATACTTGAAACCTTTATTCTCACGGTTGTACAGGCCCACATCCACAATATCCACCTGCCATAAGTCATCCAGTCCTTTAGTCATCACATGTCTGCGAGGGTATGTTCTGCTTGCTGGTTTGTGCAGCACCTGAACTACTGTTTCCATACTTACTATTATAATTCGATGATTCTTCTTTCTCTAAGCTCTGAAATTATTGAGACAACCTATTTCGAATGTGCAGTGTTACCCGTTGCAGCCAAAGCCATCAACAGCCGAAGTCTATCTATTAGTTCATATGCCTCATCGTAATATATATATATACTGGGGAGGGGGGGTTGCTGCTCACTGTCCACTCGTTTATGTTAAATGTCAAGGCCTTCACCAAAGTTTTGGGTTTGCTCATTCAGTAAAGGTTGTATACTGCTAGTGTATTTAGAGTTTTGTGTGCTTTTCAGTGTTTCGTCTGCATTCTTATATACTTCAGTAAACTGTAGCATTTCTCCATACACCTTGCGATCACTGCCAGTGTATTTTAAGCTTTTTAAGGCTCTTAGGAAGATAAATGTCATTAAGCCAGCTGTTCTTTTAAACTCTTTATCCCCAATCCGTATTATGCTATCGGTTAAACTTATAGATTGAGAGCCGACTATGTACGGTCTCTGTTGCTGACACCAAATGAGTAGTAGGACAACAACGGCGCCAGCCCATTTTGTTAGTGCAGGATGCCTCTATCAGGGGCAAGTACGCACTCAGAGGCAAACCTATTGTTCTCGTTTGACTGACAGGTACTTAACCTATGACTCTCCTCTGATTGACAAGTACTTAACCTATTGTTCTCCTTTGATTGATAGGTACTTAACCTATTGTTCTGCTAAAAGGACCCTTCCTTTTGATTGCAGACACTTAACCTATTGTTCCCCTGCCCCCTCCCCCCATGCTGCAAATGCAAACATGTTGCATAATATTATTTTTGGCACTGTACTCTGCATGTCTTCACCTAATGCTTGGGCTTTGTCAGCACTTAACCTATTGTTCTGTTAAGTGGTTTTCCATTCACCTCCATTTCCTTAAACTATTGTAGCGCCTTTGATCCGAAATTAAATAATTAGTTATGTCCTCCCACCATTTTCTGGTACACTTTTCGAATTTCACATGCTTTTTTACGCCGTTTCTGGCGCATTCTTCTTTGTCACCCATCCTCTTAAACTATTGTACTGTGCTTTACATAAAAATTATGCAAATTAACCTAGTGTTCTGCACTTAACCTGCTGTTCTGCTCCATGTGACCCACTCACGCACACCCTCCCCTTAACTATTGTACCACTAACACCATGATGATGTAAAAAATTTGTGCAAATTGATTAAATCGAAATTCTTCACATGTATGGGGTAGGTTTTCTTAATTTGCAGCATCCTATTGGTTGATCAAATCGATGGAATATAGTTTATACAAAAGATCGCTAATAAAAAACACATCCAGCCACCCAACACCCAATGCTGACACTGGAATCCAGGTGTATCGGCGGGCCCCATGAAGCGGCGAGGTGGCCGTCAGCTGCCTAGCGACGCACAGGTGCCCATTTGGGTCCCCAAGCATGAGGCGGCAGCATCTCTTTCATACTTCACATCCGACAAATTCATCTCGAAATACGTGATCACCTAGACACTGTTGCAGATGCGACCGGATGGGAGTGATGAGCTATTTGCAGAGCGCAGATGCTCCAAAGGTGCATGCACATCGACACTGCTGCAACCGACCACCGGACGCAGGCCAGTGCGAGCCATCGCTCTCATGCCACTGCTGCCTACAGTTAGAGTTCTTCAACTATTATACTCACGTCACAGAACTCCAAGGCGCACTCACGCCAGTCCCATATGTGAGATGCCTCTGGGCAGCACTTGTGTTTACCGTTGCTTATGCGATACCTGCAGATACTGACATCACAGAGTAGCACAGGGTGCATTGTTCCTAGCGATCGTAATGGGACATGCGAACTGCACCTAACCGTACATGCATACCCAGTGAGGCTGATGCATTGCTCAAAACGTTCATCTTGCTATCAATGTATGTGTCAGAAGCGTTAAACGTTCTGTGCACACTCGCTAAAACACAATTAATCATAAAAACATTCTTGTCGTTTGGAAAAAGAGCATTCTCTAACCACAGATGGGGGAAACTCAGAACAATTACCCAAACAGAATTCGAAGCACTGTCTTACAGAAGAGAAAAAATGGCCGGAATTTTCGGTATCCTTCAGGTACAGGTCTGGAAATGTCCTAATGTCACTTTGGCGGAGAAGTGGATGAGTGACAGCATCCCCACTAGAAATGGATGGTCTCCTTAAACTTGTCTTTGAACCCTTGTTTTCTCAGAACTTTCTGTACATACCTTGACTCCGTGTTGTTCAAATCAGTTTGTAGATGCTCCTACATCCCAGTGCAAAGGATGCCTTGTGAATGAGTAGAGCATGATATTGTATTTTGTACAGATTACCATATTCCACCGACAATTAAATCCTGCAAAGTGGCTTATAGATCGTGAAATACAGAAAGACTCTTATTCAATTACACTGCTCTCCTACTGAGGATAGGAGCTTGAATATTAGAGTGTGAAACATTTCTCCAACCCATCAATATATCACCGCATACCGTGTCGATTTAGTAAACACACAATTCGTATCCTGTGCCACACACAATCATACAATACATACAATCATACAATCATACAATACACAATTCGTACATATACCACAGAGACAGAGAGCACCGTATACACTCCTTGCAGCATTGGATATTTCCCTATGAGGTTGGTGGTCATCCACCCCCGACTGGTGACCAGAGCGCCCTCAACAGACCGAATTCACTCTCAGAACTGTTCTACAAATTTGGGCTTGTTCCCCCTCGGCACAAACGTGTTACTGTTTCTGGTCCGAACCTGCTTGCTTTTTCTACACCCATCTCCAGACTCAGGGATTACAAGAACACATGTATTTTCGCATGGTTTGTCATAATATTATACCATTTTCGCGGTACTTCTCGATATCAAGCAGTATCCTACCGATCGCTCGCGCAACCTAATTCCGAAGATATAGACTGGAAATCACTTCTCTACAGACCTGAAACTTTCAGCTAGGTGGAGGGTGCTGTAAACCATTGACTAACTAGAAACTTGTCACGTCTTTGAAGACATTTACGTGTAAACTTAAAAAAAAGAGAAACTGATATTTCCACTCACGAAAACCGATGTCGGTGATGTAACAGATTGCACGTCATCCCTCTAATTTACAAGGTGTAACGTGTTTCTCATGTCTAGAGAATCGGCAAACATGTCTCCCACCTGCTAGATGCACACATCACAGTCGATCTTCTCTCAACTAATTACAGACACGAAATGTGCAGAAGCAGTCAACCGGACACTTTACATGGGTGGGAATAATGGTCCAGCGCAAACACACGTCCATGTTCAATCTTCACAAATTTCCACGCGATCACGAAAGCTATCCGATAGAAATTCAGTATTAGTTCGCTATTTGGTCATCTAGAGGACAACACAGTTAAGTCATCTACATTCCTAAACAGGCCTCTCCACTCAGATAGCTCCTACTGTTAATGGGAAACGTGAATCATTCCCGTCACTGGAGCTGCATGCCAAGCATACACAGATAGAATCATCATCCTAAGAAATCGGTCACATATATATTTTATCAGTGTACTTACAACTAAATGTTACGATCACAGTCTCAGTTAAACGACATTCAACAATGAGCAAAGTATCGGAAATACACCATGTTGATGGCTGTGGCTCTGGAAATAGAAATATCAGTACAATTCTTTTGACTTGATATACTCTTCCCTTTGCTATCACAGTACTCGACATCAAATGCGTTCCTTCCTTACGAATGTAGATAGTCATTTCCTTTGCACATGTTGGAACACAAACACATACTTTATAAGCCTGATACTCAGGTGAACCTATCGTGCATCCCCTACTACTAAGTATAATACTTCGTCAATAACTGATCGCTGGCGATACGAAATAATACTGACCAAAAATCAACCATTGGTGGACATGGTTAATAAGATTTTCCTTGCGAGTGGTACCACTGTGTCTTAGAAAGAGTGGTTTAATCGTCTTACAAACTGCCCAATGTTAAAAAAACCTGATCCCAACAACTACTGTATGATACTGTCTTGGTTCTACATGTGCATGCAAGTATCCATGTTAAAAGCTATCGGCTTTATAAATCCACGTATGGCACTACCTACAAATCAAGTGGTTTTTCCAGACAAATACTGAGATGGTGATCACCAGAGTGTATATTATCAGACCACCTGTCAGGTTACATGTAGCCCATGATACAACCTCATCATAAAATCGCTGAATTTTGAAAGTAATTCTGCTAAGGAATGTGGTATGAAGCCGATATTTACACCCCCCTCATGCATCCGCCACTAGATACGTCTCCTGTATTTTTATCGTATTCTATCTTGATACCATGTCAGAGGTTCTGTGATATATCCACTGAGTTATAGGTGATTACTGATTGAGACAGATCACAAACAGTAGTAGATGGAGTGCAGATTGAGGTCGTAAGAAATGTACACTAGTTTTTCAGATCTCTAGTGCTACACTATCCACTAGAAATGATGTCTGTGATTTGGAATCAAGTCTTCTCATTCAACCACATACCTGCGTTGGATCCTATGGAGAGGTCTTTTAATGATTATTTCCACAAGTGAATCGTATTTCTGTCACTCTCATATCTTGAAACGAGTCACCTTTCTCGAACCTACCTGCTACAGGCTCCATGCTGACATATCTCCAAGACAGTCACAAGCACTCAAACCTCTATTAGGTTTAACTGATGTACTGCTGCCACATAACTGTAATCCCCACACCCTCACACTGACGATGTGACACAGAAATTGTTTCACGATTGCATACCACAGGCTCCCTGCCAACGTATCTCCAAGAGACTTATATCAACTTCATGACTCTTTTATCTTGTAACTGACGCAACGCTGCGACTTTACTGTAGTCACTGTACCCTCGCACTGATGACGCAACACAGAAACTGCTTCATGATTGCATTCTATAGAATCCCTGCCGACGTACCTCCAAGAGAGTAATACCACACTCAGGTCCCTAGTAGCTTGTAACTGATGCACTGATGGCAGTTTACTGTAGTTGCCGCACCTTATACTGACGATGCCATACAAACATTGCTTCGCGATGGCATACTACAGGCTCCCTGCTGACGAATCCGCAACAGACTAATACCGGCCTCAGGACTCTAGTAACTTGTAACTGAGACGCCGCTGCCACTTTACTGTGATTCCCACGCCTTCAGTCGCGGGGTTGCCGTGAAGGAAAGCGCGGCGGGACCCACGGAGCGGCCAGCGAACAACACAAACGGGAGAGGACGGACGCAAACAAGGAAGGACAACCGAGCGAGAGCTTACGAACAGCAAGAAGCAACAAACAACGGAGTCACAATAAAATCTCACAAATCAATCACGTTCACTCGTACACGGAACGAAGTAACGTAAATAAGCTGTCTGAGGGAGATGTCGATAGACGCACGCAAAGATTAGACTCACTGGCTGAGCGAGAGGCAGGCGCCTAAATACACTCCTGGAAATGGAAAAAAGAACACATTGACACCGGTGTGTCAGACCCACCATACTTGCTCCGGACACTGCGAGAGGGCTTTACAGGCAATGATCACACGCATGGCACAGCGGACACACCAGGAACCGCGGTGTTGGCCGTCGAATGGTGCTAGCTGCGCAGCATTTGTGCACCGCCGCCGTCAGTGTCAGCCAGTTTGCCGTGGCATACGGAGCTCCATCGCAGTCTTTAACACTGGTAGCATGCCGCGACAGCGTGGACGTGAACCGTATGTGCAGTTGACGGACTTTGAGCGAGGGCGTATAGTGGGCATGCGGGAGACCGGGTGGACGTACCGCCGAATTGCTCAACACGTGGGGCGTACATCGATGTTGTCGCCAGTGGTCGGCGGAAGGGGCACGTGCCCGTCGACCTGGGAGCGGACCGCAGCGACGCACGGATGCACGCCAAGACCGTAGGATCCTACGCAGTGCCTTAGGGGACTGCACCGCCACTTCCCAGCAAATTAGGGACACTGTTGCTCCTGGGGTATCGGCGAGGACCATTCGCAACCGTCTCCATGAAGCTGGGCTACGGTCCCACACACCGTTAGGCCGTCTGCCGCTCACGCCCCAACATCGTGTAGCCCGCCTCCAGTGGTGTCGCGACAGGCGTGAATGGAGGGACGAATGGAGACGTGTCGTCTTCAGCGATGAGAGTCGCTTCTGCCTTGGTGCCAATGATGGTCGTATGCGTGTTTGGCGCCGTGCAGGTGAGCGCCACAATCAGGACTGCATACGACCGAGGCACACACGGCCAACACCCGGCATCATGGTGTGGAGAGCGATCTCCTACACTGGCCGTACACCTCTGGTGATCGTCGAGGGGACACTGAATAGTGCACGGTACATCCAAACCGTCATCGAACCCATCGTTCTACCATTCCTAGACCGGCAAGGGAACTTGCTGTTCCAACAGGACAATGCACGTCCGCATGTATCCCGTGCCACCGAACGTGCTCTAGAATGTGTAAGTCAACTACTCTGGCCAGCAAGATCTCCGTATCTGTCCCCCATTGAGCATGTTTGGGACTGGATGAAGCGTCGTCTCACGCGGTCTGCACGTGCAGCACGAACGCTGGTCCAACTGAGGCGCCTGGTGGAAATGGCATGGCAAGCCGTTCCATAGGACTACATCCAGCATCTCTACGATCGTCTCCATGGGAGAATAGCAGCCTGCATTGCTGCGAAAGGTGGATGTACACTGTACAGTGCCCACATTGTGCATGCTCTGTTGCCTGTGTCTATGTGCCGGTGGTTCTGTCAGTGTGATCATGTGATGTATCTGACCCCAGGAATGTGTCAACAAAGTTTCCACTTCCTGGGACAATGAATTCAGGGTGTTCTTATTTCAATTTCCAGGAGTGTACATTATCGGAGACGCTCCTATTGGCCGCTTTGACCACGTGTTCCACCGTGGCGGCCTGACATTTAACGTAGGCCAGGAGGCTCGCCGCCACGGCTTACACTGTGACAGTGCACAGGCCACTAGGCTCTCCGACGCCACGCCGTCTGGCGCGGATGCAAAACCCGCAGCACACGGTACCAGACTCACACTGATGATGCGACAAAGGAATTGCTTGGCGATTGGATGTTGCAGGCTCCCTGCCGACGTATTTTCAAGAGACTAATACCACCCTCATGCCTCTAGTAGTTGTATCTGATACACTGCTGACACTTTACAGTGGTCCCCGCACTTTCACACTGATGTGTAAAATAGAAATTGCTTCGCGATTGCATACAACAGGCTGCCCTGTAACCTAACTCCAGGAGACTCATAACGCTATCAGGTCACTAATAGCTTGTAACTGATGCACCGCCACCACCTTACTGTGATCTCCGCAACGCTTCGTGGTTCCGTAATAGAGGTCCCCTGCTGGTGATCCACCACTGCCACTTTACTGTAGTCCCCACACCCTAACACTGACGATGCGAAACACAAATCGCTTTGCAGCTGCATACTAGATACCCTCAGGACCTATCCATGAGTGACTAAATCCTCCATCAAGTCCCGGGTGCAACAAAGAAATTACTTCGCGATTGCATACTAAGGCTCTTTGTCAATGTATCTCCAAAAAACTAATAACCTCCCCCGCCCTCAAGACTATAGTACTTTGTAACTGAAGCACTGCTGCCACTCTACTGTGATCCCCGCACCCTCACACTGACGTTGCAATACAGAAATTGCGTCGCGATTGAGTACTACAGGCTATACACCGGCTTCTCTCCAAGCGAAACGACACTACGGTGACCGGATCGAACTCCTCCTGGGAGTCAAGTAGCTTGTTTCCAATGCACATCTGCCAGTCTACAGTAACGTTTGCACCTTCACATTGACGATGGAACACAAAAATTGGGTCGCGATTTAATAGTACAGGCTCCACGCCGACTTCTCTCCAAGCGACTATCGCGGCTACAGTCACCGTATGGAATTTCTCCTGGGAGTCAAGTACACTCCTGGAAATTGAAATAAGAACACCGTGAATTCATTGTCCCAGGAAGGGGAAACTTTATTGACACATTCCTGGGGTCAGATACATCACATGATCACACTGACAGAACCACAGGCACATAGACACAGGCAACAGAGCATGCACAATGTCGGCACTAGTACAGTGTATATCCACCTTTCGCAGCAATGCAGGCTGCTATTCTCCCATGGAGACGATCGTAGAGATGCTGGATGTAGTCCTGTGGAACGGCTTGCCATGCCATTTCCACCTGGCGCCTCAGTTGGACCAGCGTTCGTGCTGGACGTGCAGACCGCGTGAGACGACGCTTCATCCAGTCCCAAACATGCTCAATGGGGGACAGATCCGGAGATCTTGCTGGCCAGGGTAGTTGACTTACACCTTCTAGAGCACGTTGGGTGGCACGGGATACATGCGGACGTGCATTGTCCTGTTGGAACAGCAAGTTCCCTTGCCGGTCTAGGAATGGTAGAACGATGGGTTCGATGACGGTTTGGATGTCCCGTGCACTATTCAGTGTCCTCTCGACGATCACCAGAGGTGTACGGCCAGTGTAGGAGATCGCTCTCCACACCATGATGCCGGGTGTTGGCCATGTGTGCCTCGGTCGTATGCAGTCCTGATTGTGGCGCTCACCTGCACGGCGCCAAACACGCATACGACCATTATTGGCACCAAGGCAGAAGCGACTCTCATCGCTGAAGACGACACGTCTCCATTCGTCCCTCCATTCACGCCTGTCGCGACACCATTGGAGGCGGGCTGCACGATGTTGGGGCGTGAGCCTAAGACGGACTAACGGTGTGCGGGACCGTAGCCCAGCTTCATGGAGACGGTTGCGAATGGTCCTCGCCGATACCCCAGGAGCAACAGTGTCCCTAATTTGCTGGGAAGTGGCGGTGCGGTCCCCTACGGCACTGCGTAGGATCCTACGGTCTTGGCATGCATCCGTGCGTCGCTGCGGTCCGGTCCCAGGTCGACGGGCACGTGCACCTTCCGCCGACCACTGGCGACAACATCGATGCATTGTGGAGACCTCACGCCCCACGTGTTGAGCAATTCGGCGGTACGTCCACCCGGCCTCCTGCATGCCCACTATACGCCCTCGCTCAAAGTCCGTCAACTGCACATACGGTTCACGTCCACGCTGTCGCGGCATGCTACCAGTGTTAAAGACTGCGATGGAGCTCCGTATGCCACGGCAAACTGGCTGACACTGACGGCGGCGGTGCACAAATGCTGCGCAGCTAGCGCCATTCGACGGCCAACACCGCGGTTCCTGGTGTGTCCGCTGTGCTGTACGTGTGATCATTGTTTGTACAGCCCTCTCGCAGTGTCCGGAGCAAGTATGGTGGGTCTGACACACCGGTGTCAATGTGTTCTTTTTTCCATTTCTAGGAGTGTAGTTTGTTTCCGATGCACCACTGCCAGTTTACTGTAACCATCGCACCCTCGCACTGACCATGCAACAGAAAAATTGCGTGACGATTGAATACTACAGGCCCCGTACCGACTTCTCTCTAAGCGACTAACGGGGCTACAGTCACCGAATGGTACTTCTTCTGGGAGTCAAGTAGCTTGATTCCGATGCACCACTGCCAGTTTACTGTAACTGTCGCAACCTCACAATGACAATCCAATACAGAAATTTCGTTGCGCCGAATACTATAGGCTCCATTGCATCTTCTCTCCAAGTGACTTGTGTGGCCACGATTACACTATGGAACTACCCCTGCGAGACAAGTATATTGTTTCCGATGCACCAGCGCAATATTACTTCAACCCTTGTGCCCTCACATTGACGATCCAACACAAAAATTGCGTCGCACTTGAAAACTATTGGCTCAATGATGACTTCTCTCCAGGCAACTGACATGCCAACAGTTTCCGTAAGGAACGTACCCTGAGACTCAAGTAGCGTGTTTATGAACCACCCTGACAGTTTATTTTAACCCTCACATCCTGCCATTGACCATGTATCACTGAAATTGTTTCGTGATTGAATACTACAGCCGCCATGGCGACTTCTCTGCATGTGACTAACGTGGCTACAGTCTCCTTATGAAATGTCCCCTGGGAGTCAAGTGGCGATTTATCAGTGCAACACTGCCGGTTTATTGAAATCCTTGCACCCTCACATTGACCAGGCAACATAGAAATTATGTTGGCATTGAAAACTACAGGCTCCATGCCGACTTCTCTCCAGGTGACCCTCGTGGCTACAGTCTCTGTATGGAACGACCTCTGAAAGTCAAGTAGCTTGTTTCCGATGCAACACTGCCAGTTTACTGTATTCCTCGCACCCTGACATTGACCAAGAATCTGAGAAAAAGCTTCGTCACTGGATTCTACAAGCTCCATGTCGACTTCTCTCAAAGTGTTAACGCGTCTACAGTCTTCGTATGCTTCTTCCTTAGGGAGCCAAGTAGCTAGTTTCCGATGCAACACTGCCAGTTTATTGTAAAACTCCCACCCGCACATTGACCATGCAACACAGAAATAGCGTCGCGATTGAAAACTACAGGCTGCAAGCCGTCTTCTCTCCAAGCGATTAACGGGGCTACAGTATCCGTATGGAACGTCAGCTGCCAATCAGGTAGCGTCTTTCCGATGCAATATTGCCAGTTTATATTAACGTTCGCACCCTATCATTGATTGTGCAACACATAAATTGCTACTTGATTGAATACTACACTCTCCATGCTGCCTTCTGCCAATGAAAATAAAGCATCTACAGTCTCTGTATGGAACGTCTCCTGGATCAAGTAGCAACTTTACGATGGAATATCGCCACTTTATTGTAGCCGCAGCACCCTTACATTGATCATGCAACACAGGAATGGCATCGCGATTGAAGACTATTGTCTTCATGCCGACTTCCTCCAAGGCGACTAACGGCTATAGTCTCCATATAGAACGTAGCCTTACACTCAAGTAGCGTCTTTCCCATGCAACTTTTCCACTTTATTTTAACCCTCGCACCCTATCATTGACCATGCAACACAGGAATTGCAACGTGATTGAAAACTACAGTCCCTATGTCGACTTTTCTCAAAGCGGCTAATGGCTACGGCCTCCGTATCGATTTAAGAGTGAGACCAGAGTAGCGTCTTTTCCATGCAACTCTTCCACTTTATTTTAACCCTCGCACCCTATCATTGACCATGCAACACAGGAATTGCAACGTGATTGAAAACTACAGTCCCCATGTCGACTTTTCTCAAAGCGGCTAATGGCTACGGCCTCCGTATCGATTTAAGAGTGAGACCAGAGTAGCGTCTTTTCGACGTAACTCTGACACTTCATAGCAACCCCCGAAATCTCACATTGACCATGCCACACAAAAATTGCATCGCGATTGAAAACTATGGTCTCCATATCGACTTCTCTCAAGGTGGCTAACGGCAACAGTCTCCATATCGAAATAAGCCTGAGACCCAAGTAGCGTCTTTCCGACGTAACTCTGCCACTTTATTCTAACTCTCGAAATCTAACACTGATCATGCAACAAAGCAATTGCATCACGACTGAGCACCACGGTCTCCATGTCGACTTCTCTCAAGATGTCTAACAGCTACAGCCTCCGTATCGAACTAAGCGAGAGACTCAAGTAGCGTCATTCCGATGTAACTCTGCCACTTTATTGTGTTGTTGTTGTTGTGGTCTTCAGTGCTGCGACTGGTTAGATGCAGCTCTCCATGCTACTCTATTCTGTGCAAGCTTCTTCATCTCCCAGTATCTTCTGCAGCCTACATCTTTCTGAATCTGCTTAGTGTATTCATGTCTTTGTCTCCCTCTACGATATTTACCTTCCATGACGCCCGCCTAAAATAAATTGGTGATCCCTTGTACCTGAGAGCCGGCCGGGGTGGCCGCGCGGTTCTAAGCGCTACAGTCTGGAACCGCGCGACCGCTACGGTCGCAGGTTCGTATCCTGCCTCGGGCATGGATGTGTGTGATGTCCTCAGGTCAGTTAGGTTTAAGTAGTTCTAAGTTCTAGGGGACTGATGACCTTAGAAGTTAAGTCCCATAGTGCTCAGAGCTATTTGAACCATTTTTTTGATACCTGAGAACATGTCCTACCAACCGATCCCTTCTCCTGGTCAAGTTGTGCCACGAACTCCTCTTCACCCCAATTCTATTCAACACGTCTTCATTAGTTATGTGAACTACCCATCTAATCTTCAGCATTCTTCTGTAGCACCACATTGCAAAACCTTCTATTCTCTTCTTGTCTAAACTACACTCCTGGAAATGGAAAAAAGAACACATTGACACCGGTGTGTCAGACCCACCATACTTGCTCCGGACACTGCGAAAGGGCTGTACAAGCAATGATCACACGCACGGCACAGCGGACACACCAGGAACCGCGGTGTTGGCCATCGAATGGCGCTAGCTGCGCAGCATTTGTGCACCGCCGCCGTCAGTGTTAGCCAGTTTGCCGTGGCATACGGAGCTCCATCGCAGTCTTTAACACTGGTAGCATGCCGCGACAGCGTGGACGTGAACCGTATGTGCAGTTGACGGACTTTGAGCGAGGGCGTATAGTGGGCATGCGGGAGGCCGGGTGGACGTACCGCCGAATTGCTCAACACGTGGGGCGTGAGGTCTCCACAGTACATTGATGTTGTCGCCAGTGTTCGGCGGAAGGTGCACGTGCCCGTCGACCTGGGACCGGACCGCAGCGACGCACGGATGCACGCCAAGACCGTAGGATCCTACGCAGTGCCGTAGGGGACCGCACCGCCACTTCCCAGCAAATTAGGGACACTGTTGGTCCTGGGGTATCGGCGAGGACCATTCGCAACCGTCTCCATGAAGCTGGGCTACGGTCCCACACACCGTTAGGCCATCTTCCGCTCACGCCCCAACATCGTGCAGCCCGCCTCCAATGGTGTCGCGACAGGCGTGAATGGAGGGACGATCGTCTCCATGGGAGAATAGCAGCATGCATTGCTGCGAAAGGTGGATACTAGTGCCGAAATTGTGCATGCTCTGTTGCCTGTGTCTATGTGCCTGTGGTTCTGTCAGTGTGATCATGTGATGTATCTGACCCCAGGAATGTGTCAATAAAGTTTCCCCTTCCTGGGACAATGAATTCACGGTGTTCTTATTTCAATTTCCAGGAGTGCATTTATCGTCCATGTTTCACTTCCATACATGGCTACACTCCATACAAATACTTTCGGAAAAATACTTCCTGACACTTAAATCTATACTCGATGTTAACAAGTTTCTCTTCTTCAGAAACGCTTTCCTTGCCATTGACAGTCTAAATTTTATATCCTCTCTACTTCGACCATCATCAGTTATTTTGCTTCCCAAATAGCAAACCTCCTTTACTACTTTAAGTGTCTCATTTCCTAATCTAATTCCCTCAGCATCACCCGCCTTAATTCGACTACATTCCATTATTCATGTTTTGCTTTTGTTGGTGTGCATCTTATGCCCTCCATTCAAGACACTGTCCATTCTGTTCAACTGCTCTTCCAAGTACTTTGCTGTCTCTGACAGAATTACAATCTCATCGACAAACCTCAAACTTTTTATTTCTTCTCCATGCATTTCAATACCTACTCTAAACTTTTCTTTTGTTCCCTTTACTGCTTGCTCAATATACAGGTTTAGTAGCATCGGGGAGAGGCTTCAACCATATCTCACTCCCTTCCCAACCACCTGCTTCCCTTTCATGTCCCTCGACTCTTATAACTGCCATCGGGTTTCTGTACAAATAGTAAATAGCCTTTCGCTCCCTGTATTTTACCCCTGCCACCTTCAGAATTTGAAAGAGAGTATTCCAGTCAACAATGTCAAAAGCGTTCTCTAAGTCTACACATGCTAGAAACATAGGTTTGCCTTTCCTTAATCTTTCTTCTAAGATAAGTCGTAGGGTCAGTATTGCCTCACGTGTTCCAACATTTCTACGGAATCCAAACTGATCTCTCCCGAGGTCGGCTTCTACTAGTTTTTCCATTCGTCTGTAAAGAATTCGTGTTAGTGTTTTGCAGCTGTAACTTATTAAACTGATAGTTCGGTAATTTTCACATCTGTCAACACCTGCATTATTTGAGATTGGAATTATTATATTCTTTTTTAAGTCTGAGGGAATTCCGCCTGTCTCATACATCTGGCTCACCAGATGGCAGAGTTTTGTCAGGACTGGCTCTCCCAATGCTGTCAGTAGCGCTAACGGAATGTTGTCTACTCCCGGGGCCTTGTTGCGACTTAGGTCTTAAAGTGCTCTGTCAAACTCTTCACGCAGTATTGTATCTCCCATTTCATCTTCATCTACTTCCGCTTCCATTTCCATAATATTGTCCTCAAGGACAACGTCCCTGTATAGACCCTCTATATACTCCTTCCACCTTTCTGCTTTCCTTTCTTTTCTTAGAAATGGGTTTCCATCTGACCTCTTGATATTCATGCAAGTGGTTCTCTTTTCTCCAAAGGTCTCCTTCATTTTCCTGTAGGCAGTATCTATCTTACCCCTCATAAAATAAGACTCTATATCCTTACATTTCTCCTCTAGCCATCCCCGCTTCGCCATTTTGCATTTCCTGTCGATCTCATTTTTGAGATGTTTGTATTCCTTTTAGCCTGATTCACTTACTGCAGTTTTGTATTTTCTTCTTTCATCAATTAAATTCAGTATCTCTTTTGTTACTCAAGGATTTCTACCAGCCCTCGTCTTTTTACCAACTTGATCCTCTGCTGCCTTCACTATTTCATCCCTCAAAGCTGCCCATTCTTCTTCTATTGTATTTCTTTCCCCCATTCCTGTCAATTGTTCCCTTATGCTCTCCTTGAGACTCTGTACAACCTCTGGTTTAGTCAGTTTATCCAGGTCCCATCTCCTTAAATTCCCACCTTTTTGCAGTGTCTTCTGTTTTAATCTATAGTTCATAACCAATAGATTGTGGTCAGAGTTCACATCTGGCCCTGGAAATGTCTTACAATTTAAAACCTGGATCCTAAATCTCTGTTTACCATTATATAATCTAGCTGAAAGCTTCTAGTATCTCCAGGCTTCTTCCATGTATACAGCCTTCTTTTATGATTCTTGAACCAAGTGTTAGCTATGATTAAGTTGTGCTCCGTGCAAAATTCTACCAGGTGGCTTCCTCTTGCATTTCTTAGCCCCAATCCATATTCACCTACTACGTTTCCTTCTCTTCCTTTTCCTACTATCGAATTCCAATCACCCATGACTAATAAATTTTCGTCTCCCTTCACTATCTGAATAATTTCTTTTATCTCATCATACATTTCGATAATTTCTTCATCATCTGCAGAGCTAGTTGGCATATAAACTTGTACTACTGTAGTAGGCGTGGGTTTCGTGTCTATCTTGGCCACAATAATGCGTTCACTACGCTGTTTGTAGCAGCTTACCTTCACACCTATATTTTTATTCATTTTAAAATGTACTCCTGCATTACCCCTATTTGATTTTGTATTTATAACCCTGTATTCACCTGACCAAAAATCTTGTTCCTCCTGCCACCGAACTTCACTAATTCCCACTATATCTAACTTTGACGTACGATTTCCCTTTTTAAATTTTCTAACCTACGTGCCCTATTAAGGGATCTGACATTCCACGTTACGAACCGTAGAACGCCAGTTTTCTTTCTCCTGATAACGACGTCCTCTTGAGTAGTCCCCGCCCGGAGATCCGAATGGGGGCTATTCCCCTCCGGAATATTTCATCATGTAACACAGAAATTGCGTCGCAATTGAAAACTACAGTCTCCATGCCTACTTATCTCAAAGCGTCTAATGGCTACAGTGTCCGCATCGAACATAGCCTGAGACACAAGTAGCGCGTTTCCGATTCACTTCTGCCACTTTGTTTTAACCCTCACAACCTAACATTCAAAATGAAGCACAGAAATTGCATACTGGTTGATAACTACAGTCTCCATGAAGACTTCTCTTAAGGCTACTGACGGCTAAATTCTAAGTGTTAATCGTACCCTGAGAAACATTTATTTCCCTTCGCATTCAGCTCTGCCATTTTATTGTATTGTCTACAATTTAATCCTCACACCCCATCTGACCATGCAACACAGAAATAGCGTCGGAATTGAAAACTACAGTTTTAATGCCGAATTATCTCAAGGCGTCTAATGGCTACGGTCACCGTATCGAATGTATCCTGAGACACAAGTAGCGTGTTTCTGTAACCCTCGCACCGCAACATTGACCATGAAACACAGAAATTGCATCGCAATTGAAAACTACAGTCTCTTATCTCACTGCGTCAAATGGCTACATTCTCCGTATCGAACGTAGCCTGAGACGCAAGTAGCGCCTTTTCGACACATGTCTGCCACTTTATTTTAACCTACACTAACACTGAAAATGAGCCACATAAATTGAATCCCGCTTGATAACAAGTCTCCATGCAGACATCTCTCAAGGCTACTAACTGCTAAAGTCTAGGTATCAAACGTAGCCAGAGACACAAGTGTTTCCTTTCCGATTCAGCTCTGCCTTTTTATTTTAACCCTCGCACCCCAACATTGATCATGCAACATAGAAATTGCATCGCAATTGTAAACTACAGTCTCCATGCAGACTTATCTCAAGGCGTGTGGTGGCTACAGTCTCCATATTGAACCTAGCCTCAGACAAAAGTAGCTAATTTCCGATTGAGCTCTACCACTTTATTGTCACCCTCGCACCCCAACACTGATCATGCAACACAGAGATTGCATCGCAATTTTAAACTACAGTCTCCATGCAGACTTATCTCAAGGCGTCTAATGGCTACAGTATCCGTATCAACGTAGCCTGAGCCACAAACATTTTCCTTCCGATCCAGTTTTGCCACTTTATTTTAACCCTCACAAGCTAACATTGACAATGAAGCACAGGAATGGCATCCTGGATGAGAACTACAATCTCCACGGGGACTTCTCTGAAGACTACTAACGGCTAAAGTCTAAGAGTCTAACGTAGCCTGAAACACAAGTTTATCCTTTCCGATTCTCCTCTGCCACTTTATTTTAACCCTCGCACCCCAACGTTGATCAAGCCACACAAAAATTGCATCGCGATTGAAAACTACGGTCTCCATTTCGACTTCTCTCAAGACATCTAACAGCAATAGTCTCCGTATCGAACTAAGCGAGAGACTCAAGTCGCGTCTTTCCGATGTAACTCTGCCACTTTATCGTGTTGTTGTTGTTGTTGTGGTCTTCAGTGCTGAGACTGGTTTGATGCAGCTCTCCATGCTACTATATCCTGTGCAAGTATCTTCATCTCCTAGTATCTACTGCAGCCTACATCCTTCTGAATCTGCATAGTGTATTCATCTCTTTGTCTCCCTCTACGGTTTTACCCTCCACGCTGCCCGCCTGTACTAAATTGGTGATCCCTTGACACCCAAGAGCCGCCCGGGGTCGCCGAGCAGTTCTAAGCGCTACAATCTGGAACCACGCGACCGCTACGGTCGCATGTTCGAATCCTGCCTCGGGCATGGATGTGTGTGATATCCTTATGTTAGTTAGGTTTAAGTAGTTCTAAGTTCTAGGGGACTGAACCCTTAGAAGTTAAGTCCCATAGTGCTCAGAGCTATTTGAACCATTTTTTTGATAACTGAGAACATGTCCTACCAACCGATCGCTTCTTCTGGTCAAGTTGTGCCACAAACTCATCTTCTCCCCAATTCTATTCAACAGCTCTTCATTAGTTATGTGAACTACCCATCAAATCTTCAGCATTCTTCTGTAGCACCACATTTCGAAACCTTCTATTGTCTTCTTGTCTAAATTATTTATCGTCCATGTTTCACTTCCACACATGGCTACACTCCATACAAATACTTTCAGAAACGACTTCCTGACACTTAAATCTATACTCGATGTTAACAAATTTCTCTTCTTCAGAAACGCTTTCCTTGCCATTGACAGTCTACATTTTATATCCTCTCTACTTCGACCATCATCAGTTATTTTGCTTCCCAAAATCTGACATTCCACGTTCCGATGCATAGAACACCAGTTTTCTTTCTCCTGATAACGATGTTCTCTTGAGTAGTCCCCGCCCGGAGATCCGGATGGGGGACTACTCCCCTCCGGAATATTTTACCCAAGAGGATGCCATCATCATTTAATCATACAGTAAAGCTTTATGCCCTCGGGAAAAATTAAGTCTGCAGTTTCCCCTTGCTTTCAACCGTTCGCAGTACCAGCACAGAAAGGCCGTTTTGGTTAGTGTTACAAGGCCAGATCAGTCAATCATCCAGACTGTTGCCCCTGAAACTACTGAAAAGGCTGCTGCCCCTATTTAGGAACCACACGTTTGCCTGGCCTCTCAACAGATACCCCTCCATTGGGGTTGCACCTACAGTATGGCTATCTGTATTGTTGAGGCACGCAAGCTTCCGCACCAACGACAAGGTCCATGGTTCATGGGGTAACCCTCGAAATCTAACATTGACCATGGAGCACAGAAATTGCATCGCAATAGAAAACCACAGTCTCCATGCCGACTTATTTCAAGGCGTCTAATGGCTACAGTCTCCGTATCGTACGTAGCCTGAGACACAAGTAGCGCCTTTCCGATTCACCTCTGCCGCTTTATTTTAACCCTCACAACCTAACACTGAAAATGAAGCACAGAAATTCAATCCCGGTTGATAGCTACACTCTCCATGCGGACTTCTCTCAAGGCTACTAAGGGCTAAAGTCTAAGAGTCAAACGTAGCCTGAGACACAAGTAGCTTCTCTTCGATGCAGCTCTACCACTTTATTTTAACCCTCGCACCCCAACATTGATCATGCAACACAGAAATTGCATCGCAATTGAAAACTAAAGTCTCCGTGCCGACTTATCTCAAGGCGTCTAATGGCGACAGTCTCCTTATCGAACGTAACCTGAGATACAAGTTGCACTTTTCCGATTTAGCTATGCTACTTTATTGTAACCCTCGCACCGCAACATTGACCATGCAACACAGAAATTGCATCGCATTTGAAAACTAAGTCTCCATGACGATTTATATCATGGTGTCTAACTGCTTCAGTCTCCGTTTCAAACGTACCCTGAGACCCAAGTAACGCCCTTCCGATT
The DNA here is from genome assembly GCF_023897955.1 of Schistocerca gregaria. Taxonomy (NCBI): domain Eukaryota; kingdom Metazoa; phylum Arthropoda; class Insecta; order Orthoptera; family Acrididae; genus Schistocerca; species Schistocerca gregaria. The sequence goes on along the minus strand of NC_064924.1, from coordinate 69,676,904 downwards.
CACTCTGCCACTTTATTTTAACCCTTACAAACTAACATTGAAAATGAACCACAGAAATTGCATCCCGGTTGATAACTACAGTCTCCATGCGGATTTCTTTCAAGGCTACCAATGGCTACAGTCTCCGTATCAAACGTGGCCCGACACACAAGTAGCACCTTTCCGATTCAGCTCTGCCACATGATTTTAACCCTCGCAGCCCAACACTGATCATGCAACACAGAAACTGCATCCGGGTTGATAACTACAGTCTCCATGCCGACTTATATCAAGGCGTCTAATGGCTACAGTCTCCGTATTGCACGTAGCCTGAGACACTGGCAGCGCCTTTCCGATTCACCTCTGCCACTTTATTTTAACCCTCACAACCTAACATTCAAAATGAAGGACAGAAATTGCATCCCGGTTGATAACTACCATCCCCATGCGTACTTCTATCAAGGCTACTAAAGGCTAAAGACTAAGCGTGAAGCGTAGCCTGTGACACTAGTAGCTTCTTTCCCATTCACCTCTGCCGGTTTATTTGAATCCTCGCACCCCAACATTGATCATGCAACACTGAAATTGCATCGTAATTATAACTACAGTCTCCATGTCGACTTATCCCAAAGCGGTCAATGGCTACAGTCTCCGTATCTAACGCAGCCTGAGACACAAGTAGCGCCCGTCCGATACAGCTCTGCCAGTTTTTTTTAAACCTCGCCCCCCAACATTGATAATGCAATACAGAAATTGCATCGCAATTGAAAGCTACAGTCTCCCTGTCACCTTATCTCAAGGCATTTAATAGCTACAGTCTCCGTGTCGAGCGTAGCCTGAGACACATGTAGCACCTTTCGGATTCACCTCTGCCACTTTATTTAAACCCTCACAATCTAACATTGAAAATGAAGCACAGAAATTACGCCCTAGTTGATAGCTACAGTCTCCATGCGGACTTCTTTCAAGGCTACTAACGGTAGCCGGCCACGGTGGTCTCGCGGTTCTAGGCGCTCAGTCCGGAACCGCGCGACTGCTACGGTCGCGGGTTCGAATCCTGCCTCCGGTATGGATGAGTGTGATGTCCTTAGGTTAGTTAGGTTTAAGTAGTTCTAAGTTCTAGGGGACTGATGACCTCAGATGTTAAGTCCCATAGTGCTCAGAGCCATTTGAGCTACTAACGGCTAAAGTCTAAGTGTCAAACGTACCCTGAGACACAAGTAGCTTCTTTCCCATTCAGCTCTGCCACATTATATAACCCTCTCACCCCAACATTGATAATGCAACACAGATGTAGCAATGCAATTGAAAACTACAGACTCCATTCTGACTTATCTTAAGGCGTCTAATGGCTACAGTCTCCTTATCAAACGTAGCCTGAGACACAAGTAGCTTCTTTTCGATTAAGCTCTTCCACTTTATTTTAACCCTCGCACCCCAACATTGAACATGCACCACAGAAATTGCATCGTAATTGAAAACTACAGTCTCCATGCAGACTTATGTCAATTCGTCTAATGGCTACAGTGTCCGTATCGTACATAGCCTCAGACACAAGTAGCTTCTTTCGATTCATCTCTGCCACTTTATTTTAACCGTAGCACCTCTACGCTGACCATGCAACACAGAAATTGCATCGCAATTGAAAACTACAGTCTCCATGCAGACTTATGTCAAGGCGTCTAATGGCTACAGTATCCGTATCGAACGCAGCCTGAGACACAAGTAGCGGCTTTCCGATTCAGCTCTTCCACTTTATTTTAACCCTCACAACCTAACATCGAAATTGAAGCACAGAAATTGCATACTGGTTGATAACTACAGTCTCCATGAAGACTTCTCTTAAGGCTACTGACGGCTACAGTCTCCGTATCGAACGTAGCCTGAGTCACGAGTAGCGCTGCGGTTGAAAACTAGATGTTCCATGTCGACTCTTCCCCAGGCTCTTAACGTGGCTACAGTCTCCGTATGGAGCGTCGCCTAGTAGTCCAGTAGAGTGTTTCCGATGCAGCTCCGCCACTTCATTTAAAACCTTGTATCCTAACATTCACCACGCAACAGAGAAATTGCATCTCTATTGAAAATTACAGTCTCAATGGCGACTTTCCTCCAGGCGGCTCTCGGCTACAGTCGCCGTATGGAAAGTCTCATGAGTTTCGTCTAGCGTCGTCCCGATCTTCTCTGCTACTTTATTTTAATCCTCGTACCCAAAAATTGAAGATGCAGCACTGAAATTGATCATGATGCAATTCTATAGGCTCCATGACGACCTCTCTTTAGCGAATAACGTTGCTACATTCACTGTATGGAACGTCCCATTGCGGGCAAGTAGCGTCTATCTGGTGCAACACTGTCAGTTTATTGTAACCCTCGTATTCTATCGTTTACCATGCAACGCAGAAATTGCGTCGCGATTGAGTCAAGTAGGGTCTATCAGATACAATACTACAAGTTTATTGGACTATCGGACTCTCATATTGACCATGCAGCAGAGAAACTACGTCGCCATTAAAATCTACAGGCTACATGCCGACTTCTCTCCAGGCGACTGACGTGGCTATTGAATCCATATGGAACGTCCTCTGAGTCTCACGTAGCGTCTTGCCGATGCAACTCTGGTCTTAATTTTAACGTTCGGACCCTTATATTGACCATGCGTCACAGAAATTACGTCACGATTTAAAACTAGAGGCTCCATCCAGACTTTTCACCAGGCGACTAATGTGGCTACAGTCTCAGTATGGAAAGTCGCCTGAGACTCAAGTGGCACTCTGCAATTTTAACTGAACCCTCGCGCCATAACATAGAACTTAATACTACAGGGTCCATGACGGATTCCTTACAAGCGACAAGGCGGCGACAGTCTCTGTATGAAACGCCCTTTGGAAATCAAGTAGCTTGTTTCCGACCGTACACTGCCAGTTTATTATAACAGTCGCATCGTCACATTGGCCATGTAACTCAGAAATTGCATCGCGCTTGAAAGCTACGATCTGTATGCCGACTTCTCTCCAGGCGACTAACGGGTACAGTCTCCGTATGGAACGTCCCATGAGACTCAAGTAATGTCTTTCCAGCGCGACTCTGCCACTTTATTTTAACCCTCGCACCCTAAAAATGACAATGCAATACAGGAACTTCTTCGTGATTGAATACTACAGGCTCCATGCCGACTTCTCTCCAAGCGACTAATGCGGCTACAGTCTACATATGGAAAGTCCTCTGGGAGTCAAGTAGCTTGTTTCTGATGCAACGCTCCCAAGTTATTGTGAGCCTCACACCCTCACATTCAGCATGCAATACAGAAATTACGTCGCAGTTGAAAACTACAGGCAACATGTCGACTTTCCCAGGCTCTTAAAGTCTCCATATGGAACGTCCACTGGGAGTCAAGGAGCGTCTTTGCGATGCAACTTTCCTGCTTTGTTTTAATCCTCGCACCCTAACGTTAACCATGCAACACAGAAATTGCGCAGTGTTTGAAAACTACAACGTACATGCCGACTTCTCTCCAGGCGACTGAAGTGGCTATTGAAACTGTATGGAAGATCCTCTGACTCTCATGTAGCGTCTTTCCAACACAACTCTGGTCTTAATTTTAACGTTAGGATCCTTAAATTAGCCATGTAATACAGAAATTGCGTCCCTATTGAATACTACAGTCTCCATGTCGTTTTCTCTTCAAGCGACTGACACGGCAACAGTGTTCGTACGGACCCTCTCCTGGGAGTCAAGTAGCGTCTTTGCGATGCAACTCTGCCACTTTATTTTAACCCTCGCACCCTAACATTGTCCATGGACCACAGAAATTTCTTCGTGATTAAATAGTATAGGCTCCATGTCGACTTCTCTCCTAGCAGCTGACGCGGCTACAATCTCTGTATTGAACGTTCTCTGGGAGTTTAGTAGCTTGTTTCCGATTCAATACTGGCAGTTTATTGTAACCCTTTGCATACACACACTGACCATGCAACAGAGAGATTGCGTCGCGATTCAGTACTACAGGCTTCATGTCGACTTCTCGGTTTGAGTCTCCATCTGGAACGTTACCTGGGAGTCAAGTAGCTTGTTTCCGATGCAACTCTGCCACTTTATTTCAATCCTCACAAATAAACATTGACCATGCAACACTCAAATTGCTTCGTGATTGAATACTACAGGCTCTATACCGACTTCTCTCCAAGCGATTGATGCGGCTACAGTGTCCATTCACAACGTCTTCTGGGAGTCTAGTAGCTTGTTTCTGACGCAACACTGGCTGTTTATTGTAACCCTCACGCCCTCACATCGACCATGCAACATAGAAATTGCGTCGAGATTGAAAACTACAGCCTCCATACCGAATCCTACCCTGGCGACTAACGTGGCTACAGTCTCCGTATGGAAGGTCCGATGAGACTCATGTAGCCTCTTTCTGATGCAACTCTGTCACTTTATTTTAACCCAAGTAACCTAGCATTGAAGTTACAACATAGAAATTGCATCGTGATTGAATACTACAGGGTCCATGACAACCTCTCTCCAGGCGATTAACGCAGTACAGTCTTTGAATTTTACATCCCCTGGGAGACAAGTAGCTTCTTCCCGATGCATCACTGCCAGTTTATCGTAACCCTCGCACGCTCACATTGGCCATGCTACACATAAATTGCTTCGCGATTGAATACTACAGGCTCCATGACAGCCTCTCTCCAAGCGATTAACACAGTACAGTCTCCGAATTTTACATCCCCTGGGAGACAGGTAGCTTCTTCCCGATGCAACACTGCCAGTTTATCGTAACCCTTGCACGCTCACATTGACCACGCAACACAGAAATTGCATTGCAACTGATTACTACAGGCTCCATTCCAACTACTCTCCAAGTGACAATGCATCAATAGTCTCCCTATGTATATTCCACTCTGAATTAAGTAGCCTCTTCGCGATGCAACACTGCCAATTTATTGTAACCCTAGCACCCTCACACTGAGCATGCAACAGAGAAATAGCGTCGAGATTGAATACTACAGGGTCCATGCATACTTCTCTCCAAGCTAGTAGTACCATTCCGACTTCACTATAAACGACTATGGCTAGTGTCTCCATATGGAACATGTGTCCAGTGTTAGTCAAGTAGCTTGTTTCCAATTGAACACTGCCTTTTTATTGTAACCCTCGCACCCTCACATTGAGCATGCAACACGGAAATAGCGTTGAGGTTGAATACTACATGCTCCATGCAGACTTCTCTCCAAACGTCTAACAGGGCTACAGTCTCCATAGGTAAAGACTCCTGCGAGATAAGTAACGTATTTCCGATGTAACACTGCCAGTTTATTGTAACCCCTGCACCTACACATTGACCAACACAGAATTTACGACTAATCTCCAAGCGACAACGCGGCCAAAGTCTCAGTATGCAACGTCCACTGGCGTCAAGTAGCTCGTATCCGATGCAACACTAACAGTATATTGTATCTCTTGCACCCTCAGATTGACCATGCAACACAGAAATTGCTTTGCGATTGAATACTACACGCTCCATGCCGACTACTCTCCAAGCGACTAACACGGCTACAGTCACCATCTGGAACGTCCCGTTGGAATCAATTACCGTCATTCCAATGTAGTACTGCCAGTTTCTTGTAACCGTCACACCCACACATTGATCATGGAACATAGAAGTTGTGTCACGTTTGAATACCACAGGCTCCATGCCGACTTCTCTAAAAGCGACTAACGCAGTTACAGTCTCTGCAAGGAATATCCACTGGGAATCAAGCAGCCTGTTGCCAATGCAACACTGCCAATTTATTGTTATCCTCGCATCCTCACATTGACCATACAATACACAAATTGCGTCACGATTGAATACACCTTTCCGATGCAATCCTGCCAGATTTTTGTAACCCTCGCACCCTCAAACTGACCATGCAACACAGAATTGCCTCGTGGTTGAATATTACAGGCTTTATGCCGACATCTCTCCAAGCGACTAATTCGGCTACTGTGACTGTATGGAACGTCTCGTTAGATTCAAATAGCGTCTTTCCGGTGCAATACTAAAAGTTTATTGTAAACTCCAAACCACAATTCCACAATGTAACATAGAAATTGCGTTGCAACTGAATATTATAGGCTCCATGATGACTTCTCTCCAAGCGACTAATGCGGCTTCACTCTCCATGTGGAAGGATCTGTTGCAGTCAAGTAGCATCTTTCCGATGCAACACTGCCAGATTTTTGCGACCATCGCAGCATCTCATTGATGATGCTATACAGAAAGTGTGTCGCAACTGACTACTACAGGCACCATGTCGTCTGCCCCGCCCCCCCCCCCCCCCCAAGCGACTACAACGGGGCAACAATCTCCATATGGAATGTAGCATGGGAGTCAAGTAGCAACTTTCCGATGCAACACTTCCGGTTTATTGTAACCCTCACAAATTCACATTGACAATGCAACACAGGAATTGAGTCCAGATTGTATACTAAGGGCTCCATGCCGACTTCTCTCCAAGTATCGAAAGCGGCTATGGTCACCGTATGGAACTTTTCCTGGGAGTGGAGTAGCTTGTCTCCAATCCACTACTTCCAGTTTACTTACACCCTCGACCCCTCAGATTGACGATGCAACACACAGATTCCGTCGGGATAAAAAACTACAGGCTCAATCACGACTTCTCTCCAAGACACTAACGCGGCTACAGTCTCGGTAGGGAAAGTCCCCTGGCAGTCAAGTAGCGTCTTTCTGATGCAACAATGGCATTTTATTGTTACCCTCACACACTCACATTGACCATGCAACAAAGAAACTGCGTCGCGACTGACTACCAGTGGCTCCATGCCGCCATTTCTCCAAGTGTCTAACGAGGTTACAGTCTCCATATGGAACGTCCCCAGCACGCCAAATAGCTTGTTTCCACTGCAACACTGGCTGTTCATTGTCGCACCTTCAGATTGACCATGTAACACAGAAATTGTTCCGCAATTGAATACCACAGGTTCCATGTCAACTTCTCTCCAAACGAATAACTTGGCTACGGTCCCCGGAAGGAACGTCCCCTGGGAGTCAAGTGGCGTCTTGAGGATGAAACACTGGCAGTGTATTGTAACCCTCCTATCCTCACATTGACCATGCATTCCATAAATTGCGTCACGATAAATTACTAAAGCTCCATGCTGACTTCTAGCAAAGCGACTAACGCGGCTACAGTCTCTCCATGGAACGTCGCCTGGCAGTCAAGTAGCGTCTTTCTGATGCAACACTGTCAATTTATTGTAACCTTCACACACTCACATTGTCAATGCAATACAGTAATTGCGTCGCGATTAAATACTCCAGGCCACGTGTCGACTTCACTGCAAGACACTAACGCGGATGTACTCTCCATATGTAACATCCCGAGGGAGTCAAGTAGCGACTTTCCGATGTAGAACGGAAAGTTTACTGTAAGCATAGCTTCCTCATATTGACCGCGAAAAACAGATATTGCCTCACGATTGAATTCTAAAGTCTAAATGTCGACTTCTCTCCAAGCGCCTAACACGGGTATAGCCTCCGTATGAAACTAACCGTGGGAGTCAAGTAGAGTCTTGCTGTTGCTTCGTTGCCAGTTTATTGCCGCAATCGCACTCTGACACTGACCATGCAACACAGAAATTGCGTCGCGATTGAATACTACAAGGTCCATGCAGACTTCTCTCGAAGCTACAGCCTCCATATCGAACGACCCATGGGAGTTGAATAGCGTCTTTCCAATGGAGCACTGCCAGTTTATTGTAACCCTCGAAACCCTCACAATGACGATAGAACACACAAAGTGTGTCGCAATTAAGTACTACAGGCTGCATGACAGCTTCTCTCCAAGCAACTAACTTGGCTACAGTATGCGTCTGGAAAGTTCCCTGGTAGTCAAGTTGCATCCTTCTGATGCAACACTGCCAGTTTGTTGTAACCCTCCCAAACTCTCATTTACCAAGCCACATAGAAATTGTGTCGTGATTGAATACTACAGTCTCCATGCCGACTCCTCTCCAAGCGACTAGCGCTGGTACAGTCTCTGTATGGAACGTCCCGTTGGAGTCAAGTAGCGTCTTTTCGATGCAACACTGCCAGTTTATTGTAACCATAGCATTCTCACATTGACCATGCAGGAAAGAATTCGGGCCACGATTGAATACTACAGTCTAGATGGTGACATCTCTCCAATCAAATATCTCGTATGGAACGTCCTCTGGAAGTCACGTAGTTTGTTTCCGATGCACCACTGCCAACTTAGTGTAGTGCTCACATAGACCATGCAGCACATTAAGGCGTCGCGATTGGATACTACAGGCTGCATGCCAACTTCTCTAATAGCGATTAACGCGACTACAGTCTCCCTAAGCAACGTCCTGTGGGAGTCAAGTAGAGTCATTCTGATGCAAAACTTTAAGTTTATTGTAGCCCTCGCACCCTCACATTGACCATGCAACACAGAAATAGTGTCGCAATTGAATACTACTGGTTACACGCCGACTTCTCTCCAAACGACTAATACAGCTACAGTCTCTCGTAAAGAACGGTCCCTGTGTAACCATTACTTCTATTGAAAATTTTAGTAGATGAAGTTGGTGCCCTGACCAGCTAGGGGTAGAATGTCTGATAAGGAACATTGCAAAAGAAGTCTGTGCTGCTGCACTATATTCACGCCGAGTGCGTATTAATTACACTGGCCAGCTCAAATAATCATATGCTCCCCGACGTGTACGGGCACAGCAACACATGGATGCATACAGACTACTATTATTACACTAATCATGGTTACAGTCTATATACAGCAATAGTTTCTCCACTAAAGTTTTCAGTTTACGTAAGCTAAATAGCCTGAATCAGTACGATAACTTTTTTAGAGCGACAAAGAATAGATATATGTAAGCAGCGCTCTGTTATGAATGTGTATCGTTGGACTGATAAATTGTTTCGCAAGCACGTAATATTATTTGGTTTCAAATAAATGCCAGACACGGTACATCACGTTATTTTGGTTTATTATAGTCTAAACTCATCTTACCGTTGTCTTAAAGAAGAACTTTTCCCTAAGCTGGGCGGAATTAGTTACGTAAATTTCAGTCAAAGTGTCTGAATAAGATCCAGATTTCACCAGTTACTTTAACGAAATCTAAGTCTTTTCCCACAATTCCATACTAATATCCACTTCCTTTTCCGTTAAATTACTAACAGTCTATCACTTTGGGGCAAAGTTCAGTCTTCCATTGATAATAATCAATTTAAGTCAAATATCGGTTCTTTTCCTATCCTGACTTTACGTAATCATATGATCAAGGCAGCTGATCTACCTATTTCAAGCTTAATAATTTCTAGCAGATCGCAAACCTCCAAAATGTAAAAGCAATTTCGTGTCGCCTTTGTACAAGAGCACACGTTAAGTTTCGACACGATCAAGCAAGCCCTAGAAGCACATAAACAGCGTAAACTTTATCATCTGTATCCCACAGTGTCCTCAAAGAGTACTCACAAGGAGTATTTTTTGAGGTCACTTATACTACTCCGTGTTCTATAAGCACACTGATTTGTGATCTACTTTTACTTTAATTTGATACAAAAGGGATTCTATTTTACTTTCTTTTGCAAAAATACTGAGTTGCTTTGGACTGGATTTCTTTTCTATTTCTTTTTACATTGTTTCTCTTCAGTATACTTGCTAGTATTCAAGCGATGCTATCACAGTGGGACTTTGTTTTCTTTTTTTATGAAATCAGGTTCTTGGGTTTGGGGCTTGTATTGGGTTTTGAGTGATATTTTTATATTTTCATCTTTGCTTTCGAAAGAAACGGCGTTACATGGCCCCTTCCCCCCCCCCCCCCCCCCCCACACGATTATCAGCGCCATCCTCTTTTTACTGCGGGGTGCGTTGATGATTCGACTTTGTGAGTTACCTCCCTAGTACGATATAGATACATTGCTAACAAATACAATGGTACTTGTCAAGAATTTGAGCCCATGGGTCAAATAGGATTTTCCATTTAAAAATTTCAAATTTTCTAGGATTAGTTACTTGGGTATTTCAGAATTAATGTTACAAAGGTCTAAGAATTTTGCCTGTTTAAATTCTCATTTCTTAATCATCTCAATGCTAAAGTACTTCCGGCTTAAGTAAAGTGTCCACTAAGTAATTCAGGTCTTAAACAGTTCCAACTATGATTAAGTAATTTAAGAATGTCCTATGTTATTTGCCAAGTCTAAAAATTTAGTTATTAAATTAATTAGACTACACATAATTATGATGTTACAAAGTGTGTACAACAATCAGTTTCGTAGTCTTCTCTCTTGTGCGACACTCGAAAAGTAGGCAGACAGTAAGTCCTGTGTTACTGTCTGCAATCAGCGCTCAGCTCCCCATCGAGTCATTTTACTCGCATGAGAGATTGACCAGACTGTGCAGGCTGGGATCACAGTCTGATCATCCACTACCTCTGCTGCCTCTCGGATGACTAGGCAACAGGAACCCCAGGTGACGTGCATCTTTTCCTCTGCTACTTCTTGAATAAGCTAGTAGCAGGATGCTATCTTCTCATCTGCTACCTCTTGAACAGGCTAGTAGCAGGATCAGGCTGTTCTTGGTTCATCTGCCGCATACCTGTTGGCGAGCGGCAGAAGCTGAAGAACCTTGTTTGCTGCTACTTGCTGACTGGTAGAGCAACAGACCCCGGTAAGTTTTCAACTCGCCCGTCTTGAATAATTGCCGACCAGACGCAGAAGGATTGAGCAGTATTGTTAACTGTTGCCCTAAGTTCTTCTATCTGTGGGCGCTTCAAAAGTCTCGCCTATGTTGATTTTCTTATGTCATCTACTTGTTTTCTTAGTTGACCAGCTGCGTCTACTTCATCTTCTGTTGGCGTTTACATCAATGGCTTCTTCTATGTGGAGCAGTTGCGTCCTGGTTGCATCGTTCTTGATCTTGACCAAGCTCATGAAATTAGTGGTTGGCTTCGTCAGATTATTGCATTATTTTGATAATTATTCGTCTGTTTCTTCAAGGTGGACCATGTTCTTGAGGAGCTGTCATCGTATTTATTGGTATTCTGTTCAGCTGCTTTTCTGATGACGACATCTTTTTGGAGAATGTTAGTTGAGTATGAAGTTATTCTACTAAACTTCTTCCTAAATGGCGATAAGATCTTCTTGAAGATAGTATCTGTGGGTGATGACAGACGGCTCAAGGTCTTATGTAGCGAAGTCATCTTCTTGACAAACACTGACTGCAGTTGTAGGTAGACTGGCTGCTCGAAGACTCTTATCCGCTCATCAGCTGGTACTGCCATAGTCAGGTAACAGCGATATTCTTCTTCTGTGAATGGCCGCTAACGTGTGCACTCCCCATCGGTTTTGCCTTCTTCATAGTTTGTGGTTGGCGAGCTGTGGCGACATTAGCGGTCCACCAGAAAGCTGCTAACTTCACTCTCGTGAGATGATATGAAATAAAAATATTGTTAATATACCCGATTATAAAACAATACAACCACTCATTATTCCATTGTTGGCAGCATTTATGTGGTTTGCTCATGTAAGTATATCGAAGTATACTTTAGTTCAGCTTTTCAAGTTTGTAAGTTCGTACTAGAATTCTTGTAGCAGTACATCATCTTGACTTGCCTTTGACCAAGTTTAAGACAAAGTAGTTATTCCCAGCGACTAGTATTTAGAAGTTCGCCTAATACTATTTCGTCACACGAAACACTTTTCACTCAGGTTTAACATTGTTAAAGTTCAGTTACCTTCATGTGAAACAACTCAGCTTAGTCAGCCATCGTGTTAAAAATTTATCAATGCCAACAGTTTCTTCGTGGTAAAATAGTAATGCGGAAATCATTGTACCATTTCCTGTCTCTACGAACATGGCTACAAGTAATTTCCTGTTACGAATAGTCAATTACATGTAATTATTATTCACAAAAGTTTCTTTCTTATGAAGTTCTTCCATCTTTAGTTTCTTGAGTCTATTATTACTTAAATAGTTTATAGTATTCTGTGAAATACTTATACTTGCGTAATAGACTGAAAGTTCCAACCCAGCACATCGTGCAACATACGAAATTATTTTTCAACACTTAATTGAAAATGCAAAGTTAATGCCATTCTGGCTCTGAAAAAGGAAAGTACTTCACTTTACTTATTCTAAGTACAAAATATAGCCTTATCCTAATAGCAAATATTCAAATTGAAATCAATTTTAACTGCTGATCTATATTCTAGCTCTCATTCTTGTTGCAGAATGCAACTATGACTTCAATTCTTTCCCTTATGCTAAATAATCAAATCTGTAATTAAAGTACAGAAAATGAAAACAGCTAAGTATTATAGAATGTCTTATTCCACAAATTGTGAAATCTCTTTACAATCAAGCTCAAGTTTCTTGATTCTCTTCTTTTCACAATGTTGTTAAGCACACGAATTCTTTGCTATAGGTGCACAACAACAGTTTATAATATTCTCAGGGTGTGGGTTCTTAGTCTATCATTAAATTCTCAATAGTATATTCAAAGGTTTTCAGACTAGGCTATTTTATCTGTCAATATTACTGAAGATCTTCTTCCCCATAGTTTCTCTCTGACAGAGAAGTTCCCTGGTAAAATTACTTACTTATACATCATCAATTTAGTTCACAGGGAAAAACAATATATTAAAATTACAAATATTTCTTCATAGTTTGAATAAAGCTTAAATCTACTGCCAAAATCGTTTCAAATCTTGGTGACTTTGGATTTCTTTGTTCTTTCCTTTACAATTCAATAAAACGTAACTTCCAGGATGCAGTATTATAACTATTTTGAATGGACCTCCATATTTTAATTGCCATTTCTTGTTTAACTTCTTTATGGCGGAGGATTTAGCATGAGATCTTAATAGGATATGTTCTCCAACTCTGTGAGTAACAGGTTTAATTAGATGTTTATCATAATATGTTTTTCTGAAGCTTGCGTGATGCTGAAGCACAGCACCCACTTTGTTAAATAGGACAGATTTATCTACAGGTAATGGGTTACTGAATTTTTGTAGGTTTTCATTCCATTTGTCCATTTGACTAATACCAAACAAGATATTGTAAGGAGTAAAACCGATAGATGAATGAGGTAACTGATTATACATTTCCTCGAATTTTTGCAGATACTATATCCAGCAGTAGTGCTGACTGGACATGTACGTTCTCATGAATCGCGCTCAATTGGACTACTTTTTGGGTTGAAACGAGAAATCTGGGTGTGACTAATGCCTCTTTCACGCAGACACTTTTTCCAGGATCTACATGATAAGTACGAAGCATTGTCCTTCAACAAGGCACTCGGTTTTCCCACTTGAACTATGTCTTTCTCTGTAGGAATCCTCAACATCGGCTTTACCCTCAGTGATTTTAATGGATACACTTTTACGTATTTGCTAAACAGATAGTAAAATGCAAGCACATATTTAAAACTGCCCTTTGATGCTGATAAAGGACCCATTATGTCACACGAAACTAGATCAAGGACATTGTCGACTACAATAGTTCACAATTCTGTTTGCATCGAATAATTGATCGGTTTAGCTTTTTGTCAAATTACACAAGTTTTTAAAATCCTTTCTGCAATATGTTTTAAATTTAGATAATGTGTGTGTGCCATTATGAGTTTAGCACATTTATACCCACTTGCATGTCCCCAAGAAGTATCTGTATGCCACAGAAATTTGTACAAATAATCTAAGGGAATGCAAAACTTCCAGTTGGAAAAAGTCACTGTTTTTGTAGAACAAAATATTGTCTCGCAGGCAATATTTCGTGTTATAACAGCTACTGTTGTTTCCTATTAGTGATTGTCTGATAATTTTCCATTTAGAATCTTTTTCCTGAAGTTTAGTAAAGTTTTTGCACATGTCTTTTTCAAACGGAGAGTTCTGTATCAAAATAACTCGAAAATTGTCACTTTTGTTCCGACAACACCACGTGGTAACCTAAGGAGAGTATCAGCAATAACATTATCCTTACCACGAATATGTCGTATGTCCAACAAATATTCAAGCAAGAGTAATGCCCATTTGGTTAGCTGTGCGTGTAACAATCTACATGTCATCAAAAAAGTCACAGCTTGGTGGTCGCAATACACTATTTTCGGTTTTCCATATACAAAACATCTAAATTTCTTTAATGACCAATCCAAAGCGAATACTTCTAATTCCGTAGTGGTATAAGCGCTTTCACAGTTTATGAGGGTACGACAGGCAAAACTTATAATTTTTATAGTATTAATGTCATTTGGAATATCCATTTGAAAAAGTGTTGCTCCCAGACCAGTGTCTGAAGCATCTGTGGCTATGTAAAATTGCTTATCCATTCGTGGGTGATGTAATGTCTGTGTGTTCAGCAAAGCATTTTGTATTGTGTTGAACGCTTCGAGACATTCAGCTGTCCATTGTCATCAAATGTTCTTGCTCAACAGGTTAAGTAAACAATCCTGGTTTAGCTTCTGATCAGGGAGGAATTTCCTGAAGAAAGACACTAAACCAGGAAAAGACTTTAGTTGTTTACAAGTGCAGGGGTACGGAAAATAACTTCCATCTTCCATCTTTTTAGGGTTAGGTGTAATACCCAAGGGAGAGATAATATACCTGAGAAACTTAACTCTTTCTTTTCCAAATTTGGACTCAGAAAAGTTTACAGTTACTCTGTAATCTTGAAAAAGACAGAACACTTGATGTACCAGTTCTATATGATGCTCCCCGGTGTCGGCTGCCACAAGGAGGTCATCGAAATATAAGCTTACCGTGGTTAACAAGTCCAGGCCTAAAATCGTATCTAATGGAGAAATAAAAACTCCACCACTAATACTAAGACCAAATGGCATGACTTTGAAGTGAAAACTTCTTCCGATGAAAATGAAAGCCGTATATTTCTTAGACTCTTCATCCAACTTTAACCTGCCAATAGGAGTACGAGGGTCAATGGAGATCAAACATTTTACGCCAAAGAACCGCTGCAATAGTTTGTCTAAGTTCTCTGGCCTCGTCTGAATAGGTATTAAAATTTTCTTGGTGTTTCTGGCATCAAGCACAAGTCTTATATCATAATTAGCTTTCACAACTGCTAAGAGTTGGCTGCTATACTCAGAGTTGGACGGTTCTATTATGTCCCACTCCAACATTCCCTAAATTTCTACTCTAATGGATTCTTGTTTAGACCAAAGTATCGAGTAAGTTGTTTTGCAATATGTTTCATGAGGCTGCACACACATCTTATACTTAAACCCTTTGATGACACCAGGGTTGTTTTCAAAAATTGGTGTGTCTTCAGTTAGTAAATTTGATAGTTCCTGTCTCTGTACACTTGACAAATATTCAGATTCGGTTATTTTGTCTTTGATAACTTGCTCGAGACCTGAACTGGAATCGAATACAGGCAAACTAATCGTGTTGGTTGACATTACATTATCATAATTACATAATAACGGCAGATTCGGACAGTATTTGTCGAGAATCCTTGTTTCCCTTAACAAAGACAACTCAGCGATCCCATTGGTTGTATTTAAAACACACGCCGCTTTCTGTAAGTTAATGACTGCCCAGTATTTGACTAAATAGTCCCATCCCCAAATGCACAGTACGGATAAACTCTTGACTACCAGGTAGGTACTCTTAAGTTTTTCCTCCTGTATGATTAATTCCCCCAGCACTTGAGCTTTAATCGGTTGAATGCCTGTGCCGAAAGCTACGGAAATAATACACCCTGTTACAGGAAAGGTAAGTTCTTTTTCTATTTTATTAATACATTTTAACAGGTCAAACGACATCACATTAGTGGTAGCTCCTTTGTCTATAAGAACGTGTACAAATATATCATTTGTATCTCCAGCTATTACAGCTTGCACGTATTCTTTGGATTCAGGTTGGTGCGAAGTTGCCTCATTCAGTAATTCATCTCTAATGTCCACTCCAGAATTGTACCTTAGTAAACACACAGGTTGATTATGTTGACCTCCCTTAAGTCCACCAGCCACCCCCAGAAGTCTAGGATTGGCTGGTTCTAGTTTGTTGCGTTATTTGGTTCATGACGTGGCTCCTCTACTGTCTTCACAACGTGGACGTTGTGATTCTGTGGGTTGTACATTGAATTCCGAACATCAGCTGTACCGTTTTCTAACGAAATTCCGGCAGAAGTGTTTTGACGCGAAACGTTGAGTATGCTGTTTTGGTTCATTCGGTTGTTGCAACGAGAACTTGTTGGAACCCACTGATATGACTGATTTCGATTCTCAGGATTGTTTTGTTCTGGGTTAGGATATTGCCTTGTGTCACTGAATTTTCTCTTTCGATTTTGAACATTAGCCTCGCCAAAATGTGTCTTATTTACATCCGGTAGGTAAAGCCGATCCCTGGCTGTATGCATTTCTATTGTTCTGGTTGTTGGAATTTAGGTTATGAAAGTTTTGATTATTGAAGTTCTGTCTACTTTGTGAGTCCCTGTTATTCGATTGCCGATAATTGCTGCTGTTAGAGAGAGAGTGGTTATTACTATTATTATGTCCGTTGTCGTTGTTGTAACACGCATCTCTGCCGTTTAACTGACGGAAATCCTCTTGGATGATATCTATCGAATCAATTGTGGACAGAAATTGCTCAGAATCATTGTCGGATGCATGAACAAGCATTTCACGAAGGTTAATCGGAAGCCTGGTTTTTAGGATCTAAATAACTTCACACACTTCGGTCCAATACTGAATTTTTTAATGTACTTTTCAAAGTACGATCGAAAGTTTCCTTTCTTAGGGTTATAAAACTCGGGACTGCACACCTCCTTTCTTAAACGCTCTTGCTTGCTCGTGGACCAGTACTTAACCAAAAATAATTTCTCAAACTCATGACATGTCCTACATGTTTCACTAACTTCACTCGCCCAGAGGTATGCCTCACCAACAATCTTTGAAACTATAAATTGAATTTTATCATACTTGGTCCATACCTTTGGAAATACTCTCTTGAAACTGTTAATGAAAATTTTGTGGTGGGTTGTGTTCTTTTCGGATGAGAATACCAAAAACTGTCTACTTTTAAATATGCTGTTTTCAATTTTAATGGACGACAAAGAAGTTTTCTGAGTGAATGGCTCAAACTCAGGTAAAGAGTGTTCATCACTATCGATTCCAACAGTTCTATACTCATGATGTCTTTTCTTCTAGGGTCACGATGTTGATTTCTGACAAAAAAATCCCATATGTCTTGGCTAAAATCCTTGATGCAATCATTCAGAACACAGCTAAAACGACTTGAATTCTTCGTTCCTTAGGTATTTCGCTGGTTACTTAGTTTTTGATCACGTGAAATTCCTCTTTCAGTTATTCAATATCATCTGTATGTCCCAATAGTTGAGTTTAATTTAAGTTCAACAGTGTCGTTTACTTCCTTCTTTATCTTCCTTGCTTTTTTCATCTATCCATAGAGACATTTCCTTTTCCCATTGATTAGATTTTTCAAGTAGAAACCAATCAACATTTTGTTTATTGTTGAACTCCAGTTGATTCATTTTGTCAGACAATTCCGAAACCTGCTGAACTACAGAGTTTTGAATTGATTTTACTACAGCGACATTTTCTTCTAGTGTTTGTACAGCGCCAGAGATGTCATTGATCTTAGTCTGTACTTCTACAATTTTCTGACCATATCTCAGATCACAAGCCTTCTGTAATTCTAAAATTTCCTGTTTAAATTTCCTTTTTTCCTCTTCCCTCTTTCTAAAATATTCCTTTCTTTCTAACTCTATCTGTGCCACATATTCTTCTCTTTCTTTATTTTTTTATCACGTTTCCCCATTTCAACTCTAAATGCCTTATCTCTTTCAGCTTGACATGAATCACATTCTTCCATATGGGACACGAAACTGAACAACACGCTCATATCAAAGTGCTGCATGGAAGAAACATTCATCAACCCAGAAGTTCATCTTTGATCATTAATTACTGTCACTTGAGCCTCCACAACATCCAGAATTTTTTCTATCTCATCTTCGGAAGTCGCGGACACTTCCGGGTCATTCATTCTTTCTCTTAGCTCATTATCTGTATCAAGAGAAACAATGTTCTCTACAGTTTGACTCATTTCCTCTACAAATTCTTCTCTGATTTCAGATTCGTCTTTTTCGTGTTCTAATTTACCGTTTCTTGTCCTCTTTGGCATTTTTTTAACGTTATACCAACTAACAATTTAATAAATCTCTCTGCACACTTAGTTCGAAGTTGTCTTTCTGGTTGTACACACAATGTTACACATACATAATGGTACAAGGATTTTGGTGTTGGACCACAATGACAAAAATTTAACTAGACCACACTAATGTGAGTTGTTCAGTTTATTACTTACTATTGATATTTGAGTTGAGTGGTGGACGCGCAGTCAGCTTTGCCAGCAACAGCGCCCCCCAGTCTTCACGGCGTCGGGAGTCGTCGCTCTCAGCAGTCGGCAGCCTTCGTGTAGTCGAAGTCGACACGTCGTCATAGCTCTGTCAGCATTGCGTCCCCCGATATCGACTCGAAGCTCTACGCAGTTGTGTGTCTGTGGGGGGGGGGGGGGGGGTGAGGGGGGGCGCAAGGTGGCGCTTACTTGAAGTAATAATGGAATCTGGGCCCGCTTTAAGGGCACTAATTTTGTTACTTGTGTCCTAAACGTGGTATCCCAGTTTTTCAATGGAATCGGGCCCCACATTGGGCGCCATTTCTTTGTGACTGGTCCTTCTATTGAAAATTTTCGTTGATGAAGTTCTTGCCCCGACCAGCTAGCGGTAAAATGTCTGTTTACTGTCTGATCAGAAACGTTACAAAAGAAGTCTGTCCTGCACTATATTCACGGCAAATATGTATGAATTATACCGGCCAGCTCAAATAATCGTATGCTCCCCAACGGGTATGTGCACAGCAACACGTAGATACATACAAACTGCTATTATTGTACTAATCATGGTTACAGTCTATATACAGCAATAGTTTCCCCACTAAAGTTTTCAGTTTACGTAAGCTAAACAGTCTGAATCAGTATGATAACTTTTTGAGAGCGGCAAAGACTACAAGCAGCACTCTGTTATTGTTTTTTATTGTTGCACTGCTAAAATTTTTTGCAAGCATGTAATGTTATTTGGTGTGAAATAAATGTCAAACATGGTAAATTCACATTATGCTGGTTTATTACAGTCTAAGAACATCCTATCATTGTCTTAAAGAACTAATCTTTCTCTAAGCTGGGTGGTATTTGTTACGTAAATTTCAATCAAAGTGTCTACAATAAGATCCAGATTTCACCAGGTGCTTTAACGAAATCTAAGTATTTTCCACAATTCGATATTAATATTCAACTCCTTTTCCATTAAATTACTAACTGTCTGTCACTTTAGGACAAAGTTCAGTCTTCCAGTGCTAATAATCAATTTAAGACAAGCACCAGTTCTTTACCATCTTGACTTTAACATAATGATATACTCAAGGTAGTTGATCTACCTATTTAATGATTTCTAGCAGATCTCAAATCTCCCAAATGTAAAAACAATCTCATATCGCCTATGTACAAGAGTACATGTTAAGTTATGAAACGATCAAGCAAGTGCTAGGACACATTAACAGGGTATGACTTTATCATCTCTGTTCCGTGGTGTCCTCAAAGAGTACTCACAAGGAGTATTCTTTGAGGTCACTTATTCTACTCCGTGATCTATAAGTACACTACTTTGTGATCTACTTTTACTTTAATTTGACACAAAAGGGATTCTATTTTACATTTTTATGCAAAAATACTAAGTTGCTTTATGCTGGATTTCATTACTATTTCTTTTTACATTGTTTCTCTTCAGTATACTTGGTACTATTCAAGTGATGCTATCACAGTGGGACTTTGTTTTCTTTTTTTATGAAATCTGGTTCTTGGGTTTGGGGCTTGTATTGGGTTTTGGGTACTATTTTCATATTTTCATCTTTGCGTCCAAAGGAAGCGGCGCTACAGCTGGGAGTCAAGTAGTCTTTCCAATGCAACACTGTCAGTTTATTGTAACAGCCGGTCGGTGTGGTCGAGCATTTCTTGGCGCTTCAGTCTGGAACCGTGCCACCGCTACGGTCGCAGGTTCGAATCCTGCCTCAGGCATGGTTGTGTGTGATGTCCTTAGGTTAGTTAGGTTTAAGTAGTTCTAAGTTCCAGGGGACTGATGACCTCAGTTGTTAACTCCCATAGCGCTCAGAGACATTTGAACCATTTATTGTAACCCTCGCACCCTCACATTCACCATGCAACACAGAAATTGCTTCGCGATTGAATACTACAGGCTCCATGCCGACTTCTCCCCAAGCGACTAACACGACTACATTCTCCATCAGGTACGTGTCTTGGGAGTCAAGCAGCGTCTTTCCGATGTAACTCTGCCAGTTTATTGTAACCCTCGCACCTTCACATTGACCACGCAACACGAAATTGCGTTGCGATTGAATACTACATGCTCGTTGGCGACTCCTCTCCAAGCGACTAACGCGTCAACTGTCTCCGTATGGAACATCCCCCTGGAGGCACGTAGCGTACATTTCCACTTCTGTCGTGCTCAGCCAGCACACTGGTCACTTCACCAGCCCTCCCTGTCACAGGCAAGATTAGACAGGTAGGTGCAGCTTTTGTAAACATCAAAGGCTGAGGTAATCCAGTACCTCCAGTCGCTGAATCCTCGTCACCACACTTGCAGGCAGCTGCAGTGCACTGCGAAACAAGCAGCTGCAGCTTGGCCGTATATGTAGTTCTGAACAATCCCAACCCCATATAGATCCGCCAGTTTAAAACATCTACATTACCCAGCCCGAGGGCAGTGATGTTGATGACCAAACACCTCGAATTTCTTACGCAAAATGTAGATTCCTCTCGTTTACACGATAAATAGTTTGGACAAGAGGAGAATACAAGCTTCCGAAATGTGGTGCTACAGAAGAATGCTGAAGAGTAGATGGGTAGATCACATAACTAATGAGGAGGTATTGAATAGAATTGGGGAGAATAGGAGTCTCTGGCACAACTTGACTAGAAGAAGGGATCGGTTGGTAGGACATGTTCTGAGGCATCAAGGGATCACCAATTTAGTATTGGAGGGCAAGGTGGGGTTTTAAATCGTAGAGGGAGACCAAGAGATGAATACACTAAGCAGATTCAGCAGGATGTAGACTGCAGTAGGTACTGGGAGATAATGAAGTTTACACAGGATAGAGTAGCATGGAGAGCTGCATCAAACCAGTCTCAGGACCACAACAACAACAGTATACGAGCTATGTTCGAAGAGAGAAGCAATTGGACAATACACGCGTTTTCAAGTCGGTAAAGTATCGTTGTTTGTTGTGAAAATTCCGTACAGGACTATGGAATAGACTATGTGCCCTCAAAAAATCTTTCATCAAGTAGAAAAATGGTTTTTTTATCTGCCACGTCATGCATCACAGAACTAGAATATTAAACTCATTTTTGGTTCATGAAGGAGTGCTAAGATCTACCACTGTCACAGGACAACCCTCACCTGCAAGCTCTCTCTTTAAATAACCAAATGTCTCGCCACATACGAAGTCTCTTAAGGTAACAGCACAGAGAAGTTGTAAATGGAAGTTTTGTACTATGTATCACTTTATACGAGCACATCTGATTTCATTACGATGGTTGTCTCTCCCTATATAACTGGACGATTGAAATATCTTTACAAGTTATCGCCGCAACGAAAAAAACATCAAGTGAAAAATCGTATCTGTGGTGCCCTAGCCATCGGCTATAGCCGGCAGGCGTCATATCAGTAATATCAAATTGACAGACTAATTAATTAAATTGATCATGAGAGTCACTTTGCCTTGCGAGCAATTTTTCTTTTCCAGTAGTCGGATTACACTCACATGGTAGTTCAAATGGGAAAATCTGGAGAGAAAACGATGTTCTTTTGGAGGAACATTACTGAGAACTGACATTTGAAGCTGATTACAGAAGGATTCCACCGCCCGCAACACACGTTTCGCGTAAGATCCGCACTATTAAAAACACGATAACAATGACTATCTTAGCATCACCCTACATAAGGAGTGGTCTTGGTCTTACATGCACAACCAAGCGTGGCTGACAGTGTAACACTTTCTGGCAGAAACGCTGCCTGCGATTTGGAATCAATTTTTTCCATTGAACCACACACTTGCGCTGGCGCCTTTGGAGACATCTTTAACGATTACAGCCACTGGTGAACAACGTTCATGCCACTCTGATATCCCGAAACGAGTAACCTTTCTCGAACCTATCTGCTACAGCAAAACTCCAAGGCGATCCTTATGTTTCTTGTAACTGTTCCTCAGTCTCTGCCCCAGCCTCCCTGCAGCTTCGTCCAGGTGATCATCCCAATTTAAGTCGGAACGGAACGGGAGTCAGAGAGTGCTATATACACCACCTTCTGCAGGTTGAGCTGGGTTGATGCAAAAGGACTGTCGCTGAAAATGGGAACATATTGTCGTAGCTCCGCCAACAAAGCTGACCGTGGAAGGAATCTACCGGCTGCAACATACTTATATGTAACGACTGCACTATGAAAAACGTGTTCACAACGATTATGTTAACATCGCCCTGCACGAAAAGCAGTCTTGATTATACAGGAACACACAAGACTCAGTGATAGTGTTCCGCTTTCTGACAGTAATGATGTATGTGATTTGGAATCAAGTCTTTCCATTCAAACTTTGTTGGATGCTATCGAGATGTCTTTTAATGTTTACAGCCGCTAGTGCTACATATTCGAAGCACTTTCATATCTCGAAACGAGTCACTTCTCCGAACCTATCTGCTACAGTAAAACTCCAACGCGGTTTTAGATAGTCCATATGGATCTTGTAGCTGCTTTTTAGTCTCTCCCCGCCACTCCAGAAGCTTTGTGCTTGTGATTGTTCCAATTTAAGTCGGAACTAAACGAAAGTCGGAGAGTGTTATATCTACCACCTTCTGCAACTCGAGTAAACAGTGTAACCTGAGTTAGTGCCATAGGACCGTGTTTCGACCAATCGATGGAAATAGGAACATGTTGTCGTATCTCCGCCAATGGTGTACAATGTATAAGGTCAGCGCCAAAACGAAGCTTTCTCCTGCAACATGAGGTAGGATGAAAGACAGTATGAACATTAATCGTGGTTTTCCGTATTTGGAAAATAAGGAAGACTCTACATCATACAGGTACTACAGTCCAAAGGAGATCTGTGTCCCTCAGGATGCGTTTACGTCTGTCACCCAAACATTCTATCATCATTATTTTGTACCATTCAACAGAGAATAAGAAACCACAAACTAAAAAATCTCCTTTAACTTCATCTGACAGAAAACTCGATAAGATTTTTACCATATCTCTCTCTTCTGAAATATGAAAACAGATACCGTCTACATGTCGGCATCGGGCATCTGTGATGAACCTGTTAAATATACGGGTATTGATCCATTGGAGCAGGTAACCATTGATCGAAGTCACTTACACAGACTAGCGTACAGTTTCATTGCCTATACTGTAGGAGACTCGTATGCTACAGACTATCAGTTGCAAGAGAGGGTCCCAGTTTTGTTGTTTTATATATTTTTTTATGCTGTAACAGGCTTTGTACTTGCCATGCAATTTGTTTCTATCTCCACAACTTTGAGGTCTGTATCGGGTTCTAAACTGACATTAACATGTTTCAATCCAATGGCTCTCACAAAAAACTGGACATCGCACAGTGTAAATCATGCTGCTGGTGCTCCCACCACACACACCCTGGATGATTGAAATAAAAGACAGAGACAATATAAGGAAACTGAGAGAGCTTTGTTGCGTTGTGGAACATTTCCAAACAGCTATCAGAAGGTGGCTGATGGCCTCTACATTTAAATTCATTTTTCACAGTGATGGGATAGCTGATGGCTTGGTGTTCCATTTCTATTGATTCATGATGTTGCTGTCATGTACGCAATCACTGTTTCGGTGCTAGCCATCCCCAGATGGTGTTGCCCCTCCAAGTCTCTTTCTCCATCTCAACCAAGCAATGTCAGTCAATCAACAGTATACTAGTGGACGGATGGGTCGGAAAAGACACCAGCCATTTACTGTAATAATAAGCATCACAGTTGATAGTGTGATAAATTTTAGTTATTTTACCAGCTTTTTACAACACTGACCAGTGACACAGCAGCTTGCTTCCCAATTTCTGTATCATCGCTAAACAGTCCCTCCACTACTTTGTGAGTACCAATGCGAATTTAGATAGATGGCTGTGCAGTATGCCCATTCATTGTTAATTCTCGAACATATACATCAAAGTATACCACACAGCGATCTAGGGGCTGGGTAAAGTAGATGTTTTGAACTGGTGGATCTATATGAGGGTGGGATTGTTCAGAACTACATATACGGCCAAGCTGCAGCTGCTTGTTTGACAGTGCATTGCAGCTGCCTCCAAGTGTGATGACGAGGATTCAGCGACTGGAGGTACTGGATTACCTCAGCCTTTGATGTTTACGAAAGCTGCACCTACCTGTCTAATCTTGCCTGTGCCAGGGAGGTCTGGTGAAATGACCAGTGTGCTGGCTGAGCACAACAGAAGTGCACATATATTCTATGTGAGAAAGGATTCAAATGGTTCAAATGGCTCTAGGCGCTATGGGACTTAACATCTGAGGTCATCAGTCCCCTAGACTTAGAACTACTTAAACCTAACTAACCTAAGGACATGACACACATCCATGCCCAAGGCAGGTTTCGAACCTGCGACTGTAGCAGCAGTGCGGTACTGGACTGAAGCACCCAGAATCGCTCAGCCAAGAGAAGATTCAAAATGATGGACGTTTGTGCTATTGATAGTCTCTGAATTCCTACCACTTCAGTCATCCCCGGATGCCCTACATAGCTAATGGTTGTGCAGTGTGATATATGTATGCAGCTGCAGTGGAAATTTTCACTGACCTCTTTACATCGACAGTGACAGTGTACATCGAGACAGGGAGTGCCCCATGTGGACCTTGGGATAGGAGCACGCGGGTATGTGTGAGTGTTTCCAGCTCTATCTGATATCTAGTCCTGAAAGCTTATTGCTACAGACTGGATATCATGCAGTGGAACCTTCCTCCCTCCTTCCGAATGTAGTGGGAAGAATCAGATTAGGAAGTCTATAGTACTTCTAAACACCCAATCACGACATTAAGTTCCCTATCAGTTTATTGTTTCTGGTAGTTGTATTGCGTGCACGCATGCATTTGGTGCAGGGAGGCATGGGCGATGACTGCAGAGTACAAGAGCAGTGAGCGACACCAAGTGGTGTGTGCTTCGTGATCACAAGTTTGTGTGTTTGTCAGGACTTTTTCTCGTGCGATATGTTCTGGTGGAGAATATATTTAGCGCTACGATCTATTTGTGACGGAAATATCATTACTTGATTTATATGATATTTGCGTGTGATACTCAAACGTTGGAAATATGTTTTATTATGAAGAAGGGTCATTGTAAGATAGAAGTGAGTGTTTTAAGCGATCTGTTTGACTAGTTTAAATTGTTGAACAATTAATTTGACAGGGTAGTGCAAATTGATTATTTCACTCTATTTTTGATATAGAAATTGCGCCAGCTCTCCCTTTGTCTCCAGCGTTAACTAATAGGAACACAGTGTTCTGGGGAGAGATGAAAATCTCCATCTTCGTGTATGGAGATGTTGGTTCGCGCAGACAAGCATGGAGTGACTTCCTGGGAGCGACAGAGAGAGGAAGTGAGTCTGGAATTTGCCACTCAACAGAATGCTGCCACTTGATGCTTTGTTTGAGGGCCATGAGATCAAAGGAGCCTGATATCTTGTCCATGGTCGGTGGTATTTAGTAATGTGATCTGTAATTAGGGCATTAGGCTGTTCCGTGGTGGCGCCCCGACCATAGACACACATGCGGGAGAGTCCAAATGGCGACTACAATATCGCTCTGCATTCAATTCCCTAGTAATTACAGTTATTATGTCATGTGGATCAAGGGTGGGGGATGCAGTCACGATGTCTTCCCAAGTGGGGGAACCCTGTCTCCAGAAAAGTGATTAAAGAACATGTATCAATATATTATTGACTCTGATTTGAATTTCGCGTCGTGAGATTCCTCTTCTCCAGCACAGAGTGTTGTTCTCCTACAATTTTTTTTTCTGGGAGTAATGGAAAGGGACGTGGCGACGGTAGAGGGGATGGAACGTCGTCTGGTGGTGTCACTGCACATTAGCACAGTCGATCGCCGCATGTCAATTTGAGCGAACACCGGAAAATTTTCCAGTAAGACGACACCTTCAATCTGTCACAGGACATGTAGTCGTTGTATGTGGGCTTTTCCCACCAAAAAAAGTGAGATCCAGACCATTCAAACTGAATTTTATAAATGAACTGTATATCCTGTGCTATATAATTGAATTTCTTGATCCTTTCTCTCCAGCACAGACAACAGATTACAGCCTTGGCAGAATCCGTTCTCTGTCAGGAATTTGCTTAGCAAGGAAGGCATATAACATGTGTCAGTATTCTACAGGGGTTTACTGGGTAAACACTGCTTTGTTTGTGGTGGGGTCCAATCATGACCGATGGCACATACAGGCCCGGCGGGACACGGGGAGAAACAGAGAAAGAGCACGTGTTTTGACAGGAATTTCTCTGATGCTTTTCTTTGAGGATTAATGTGACATCCCGTTCGTCAGTCACAGAGCTGGAGTGGTCACTCCTGGACAGGCGTGTGGCGTGGACACACTTTGTAGAAACCCCAGTGTGCTGCAGATAGAGTGGTGTGAGCCAGTATTGGGTGTGGTCCAGTGGATTGGGAACAGAGGACGGTGTGTGCTTTGTGACTGAAAGACATCAGAATAAAAAGAAAAGCGATTGATGTAATTACAAGGCCTGCATCTTCCCTAACAGCAGAAAACGTTGAGCAAGAGAAATCCAACCACTGCTAACTGCATTTCTTATAAATAAGCAGTATACACTTTCCTTTGTAACTGAATTTCCGGTCATGAGATTCTTTCTCTCCAGGACAGAACTGCCAGTTTCCATGTAGGGGAGGGGAGGGGAGAAGGGAGGGGTGGTTGGGTTTAGCAGAGGGGGAAGGGTTGATCAATTTAGTTAAGTAGTCAAACAAACTGATAACAGTGAAAGGGGGCTATTCGAATAACTCTGGCCTTTAAGCGTATCTGTATCAGTGAGAAGGAGGCGGTAGATTAGAGGTTTCCTGAGTTGTTGGGAGGAGGAGGGGTAGAGGGAGGGGTGGGGGAACGATAGGTCAATCAAAAGGAAGGATCATCCCCAGGGGTTCATTACCTGTCAATCAAAAGAGGACAGTAGGTTTGTCCCTTAGGGCGTACTGCCTCAGATATAGGCAACCCGCACGAACAAACCTGCTGATACTCTATATGTCCTACTACTAGTGGTACAATTGATTCACAACAATTTATACTAATTACACATTATGATATTTGTATGATTATCGATATATTATACAGAGGTATCTGGCATAGTTACACTACTTTGGATAAATCTGGTGTAAAAGTCGGGTACGTTGTGAAATGTTATATGGAAATAGCAATTGCACTTCACTGCCAGTTATTAAGGATTCAGCATCTGTATAGATGGAGCTACTGGAACTTCAAGATGACAAAGGACTATAGGGCATGCAATGCAGTAGTTGTTTAAGTGATGAATTCGGAAGAAGTTTTCAGAAGATAAATATCCATTAACAAAAACGTATGTCAAGAGACTGATCTCTACTTTTGGGACAATTTCTGTGTATGAACTATAGTTCGGTACACTGGTACCTAAATATATAATCGTGCTTTTGATTCAAGTTTCATTTTGGTAATAGTTCCAAATGATATCTAAACACTTCCCTGATATGCCACACTTATTAATTACACCTCAAAACATACAGTTTTGACAGTATTTTCACATTATATTCATCCATAAAACAGTAAAAATTTATAACATACTGAAAGAAACTGGAATTCTTGAATACAGCGAAATAATACAAATCCACTATGGTGGACCAACTTATCTGCTTTAAGCCAATAACTGTGCAACTCGTTCAGTGGAATGTTGCGGAGGGGAAATTTCCTGCAGTCCTAACATTTGCAGCTCAGGTCGATGGAAATGACACAAGCAAGTAACAAGGTTTCGTGAAAGTGCATTACAAACTATATTAATGTTCACATCTGGTACTTATTTGTAGCTATGAATGTGAAATGAAATTAAATTAATGCCACAGCTCAAGGTCAAGAAGTTCACAATGTAAATGCTAGTATACTACAACTTAGTGTCAGCTTGTGTAGACTGACAACCATGGTGGCAACTGTCACGAAAACTTTCGAATTGTATCGACGAATTCTGAACAGTACCAGAGGGAACCGCCTCAAGAAAAGTTGGACAAGCTATATAGTTGGGTAGCATTATGCAAATGCAGTGTCCCCTAGAGTGCAAAGTAAGAAACTGCAATGTTACTTGATGCAAACATACGTGTATGGTGTGGGCCCATTGCCTGGTTCGCCGCTACAGGAGTCTGAAAGAAAAGGGAATGGTGTGTTACACTACTGTCACTTGGATACGGAGGCAATTCGATTTAAAAAAAAAAAAAGAAAAGGAAAAGAAAGAAAGAAAAGCAAAACAGCGAGCAACATATGGTCAGTAGTGAACAATCAGACTTTTTCGTAAACAAAAACTTCAAAATGGAGGTGTAAGTCATAGAAATATAACTCATCACACTCCCATTACACTCTCCAGGCAACGAAAAAATAATCTACTGAGTGCTATACTAACATCTTAAAAATTAATAATTATGTTATTGTAATGAATGAAAACTTGTGTTGTGTTTTTTTATCTTCTGGTGTATTACCAGAGCCAGTCGGTGAAATTTTGAAATATTTCATTATATCTAATTTCTCATTTTTCAGATTATACATTAGAAAATCCATATTCTAGAAGTTCACCTTATTTACACAACTTACACTATTTTAAATATACAGTATTTATGATTATTTTAACCCTGCAATGCCACAAAATTTCAACAGCGAACATTGGCTCCTTTTAGGAACTCTCGAGGAGCCAATAACTCAAAAAAGACTTTCACAGCCATCAAATAAATAATTTTTGCAAAGTAGAAAACTGGAGTAACCCAATAATGAGTGAAAGAAAGTGGTGAAGATTTGTTAGGAATATAGGAAGCTGTATCTAGTTTCACTTCATGTTCTCATTCTGATGTAGCCTGTTTAGAAGATAGATGCGATTGTATTAACGTTTCTCCATTTCTAACACCAACTGTAAGAAAATGACATTTCTTTGTTTGTTGAAAGACGTATCTTTAGCGATGCTGATGGATCTGCAATATTCAGCAAAGTATGAGTAACTATCGTGGGTAAGAACGCATTTGAAGTGGAGCCTTGCATAATCTGTAGTTTATAGGCGCTGAATGCTCGCGATTTACATCATCAAATTCTTCTTAATTTTTCTGTTACAGTGATTTCACTTCTGTTCAGTTCTATCAGAATTTTAACACATACAACTTGTGTTCCAATTCTAAATGTTGAAAAAGTTTATGAAGTTTAGCTGTTAATATTTTGGGATACTAATCTCAATGGCCATCTTGTAATTCAACAGAACTTGACTAAGAAAAATTGTCTACGCCTCTGCTCATTACCTTTCTTACATCGTACAGAAATGGATTAAATGAAGAAACATAATGGGTTGACATTCCGTCTGCTGTAAAGCACGACATTCTTTGACAGAGACATCGCCTGCCGTTAAATTCCGATATCTTGACTTCTAGTGTGAACTGACCTTCAGACGTAATAGAAATACGAAAGTACCATGTGGTGTGCCGTCGTCAAGTTAATCACAAATGGAAATTTTTAGATCAATACAAATGGAAGTCATAGTTTTATGAAGCAGTATTAGCCAAATAATACATATACTAAACCGGCGATAGATGCCATTGTTTTAATTACCTGGAGAAAGCGCAGAATGTGCTAGCTGCGTGTCAAATAAAAAGGGGAAGAACATTTTTTTTTACATTTCTTCGAGGTTAGCCAAAGATATTGCTTTCTTTTTTGTTTGGAAAAAATAAATGTATGACTCTCAGTTTCCAATTGTGTACGGTGTCGAGTCTGATTGCTGTATTCAGCGAACATATAAGTCATTTATAGTTACTGAAGTAATCAGAAGAACGAGCTTGGTGCTTTATGATACGTTGTGGTTACATAGAGTTATCTTTGTGTTCTTTACTTCGTTGTGGCAGCAATGCTCGTGTAACTCAGTCATCTTTGATCCATTGTGTGGAAAGAGGGGATTGGTGATTGCGGGTGTACTGAAAGAAAAGGTTTCGTAAAGTCGTAACAGGACACCGACACGAAATGGCTGACGGCAGAAAGTAAGATTGTTATATTTTGATTGTGGCAGCTATATTTGATTTACTTCTTAATTGTTTTTGTGATTGTTTCCTTTAGTTTGTCTGTTTGGAGGAAGTTTCACAGTCAAAACTACGTTGTCATCATGTCGTGAGTCATTTGTTTTCTAAACTTCGACAATATTTGTAGATTTACTTGATTTGTCTCGGCAGATTGTTTAAATACGGGCACTGATCAGTTTTGATAATCATCCAGTAGTAGAATTTGAATTCAGTACGTCAATATTTGGTATAATGGAATCTGTTGATGTAACGTCCACTTTAGCCATGAGAGTCACTTTTACTATTTTCGTTTATAATTGGGACCGTTGCTGATGTAGGCTACTATCTGGTTTTTATAATTATTTTCGCCGCAGATTTTTCTTTCAAAGGCCAATAACAGTTGGTATTTGCATACGGAGAAGATTTCACAATGGGTATTGATTTGCTACATCATTCGGACGTCATGTTAGCACCAGTTTCGTGTGGATGAAGAATGCACTAAATTTTTACTTTAACAAATAGTACTGTTGTGACAATTGAACAAGATATGTTTTTTAAGTTCGTGAGTAAAATCACGGTTGTTGGAAAAAAAGCATGAATCATGGTTTCTTCGAAGAAGGCCTTTGATAATACTTTGATAATCAGTGTTATTTAGCCTTATATTTATTACATATGTTAAACGTAAAGAACGAATTAGACACTCGTGTAAATGTTTTTTACTCTTAGCAAAGGCTCCATTTTTCCCCTTAATCTTGTTCAATGAAAATTAAAAAATAGGGTTTCGTTTGTGTGTGATATGGCGAGAACATAGTTTTCGCTTAGACACTGTACCTTATTTTTTGGTTACCTTAATGTATTGTGATTCTAGTGGTGTCATGGGGAAGTAGGTAGTCAACATTAATCATGGTGTTACCTCTGATGATCTGCTGCATCCAGCATATTATACTTCATGTTTTCTGGCAATTACTTATATTTATGAAGCTTTTTTAATGTTGGCTTTGCATAGTCTTGGAAGTGGTTTGCTAGTTTGTAAAATGGTTTCATTTGTGCAGATGATATGGTATATATTTTTGGGTCTTTCCTCATCCCCCTCTTTCCTGTAAACTGTCCACTGGAAAGTGATCTACCCATATTAATGACCTTGACTGTTAAAAGGGCAAGAGGACCTGAGCCATTAAACATTGTGACAAACTGCGAGATTTAAGGTTGTTTGGTGCTTTGGATAATTGGTGTTACTAAATAATTTCATTATTTTCAGCATGTATAGGTTTGGCAAATTTTAACTGTTAAGTCGCTGTGGAGAGCTGATATATACATATTCACAACATTAACAGATTGTATGCTGCACTAACAAAGAACCAAACATAACACTCAATAAGCCTATGGGCAATTCATCATACTGTAAACTACACTATACTATGCAGTAGCTATTAAGAGTAGGCATCTGTGCACTCACATTCATGGCATGGAGGTTTTGTGTTGGTTATGTTTGTAGAGGTGCGCGTTGTTATATTTCAGCGTGCCCTCTGGTGGTGGATGTGGACATGCTGAGTTTAACATGTGGTATTGGGTTTGTTTGAGTTTTGGTTGTAATTGTGCTAACATGGTTTTGAGTTTAGGTGGTTGGTGTGGTGATTTGGCCTTTGGAAATATTTTCCTAAGTTATTAACCTTTTTTGTGTGTTTGGTGTTTTTTAGGTAGGGTTAGCTTGGTGGCCACTGTTTGGAAATAAGTTATAATTTTTTATTGCTTTTTGTTAGGTATTGATGTGACAGTGAAGTTAAGTGTTGTTTTAGATTTGTATGTGCAATAATTGACGGAAGGTCACATTTTATTTGAGTGCATATTTTGGTTTATTTCAGCTTGCCAGGAAGGAGATACATAGAAGTCAGCCAGTGTGTTTAATCACAAAATAGTCAAATAGTTTAATTCTTACTTCTGGCTAGGTGAAACTGCCTCCTACACTATTTTGTCATTTAAGCGAATGCCATTCTTTGTGATAAACAGCAGCTTGTAATCTCACGAAATTTCAAAACTTCTGTGGATCTTAGGACTTAAATTCCTTTAGTAGTAGGGAATATGTACCACTGCCTTTGTCCCTTATTCCCACACAGGATTTGAACCCAACAACATATGACATTTTGCCATCTTTGTCATGTCCTAATACTAAGATTAACTGACACTGCCAGGGTAATAGCACCAAAAACAACTGCATCCTCAATGTGCAAACATATGTATAAATGTCAATTAGATCAAAAGCTTCTTCTTCCACCATGTTTGATAATATCAAACAAATAGTTCAGTCCAAAATTCAGAACAGTAATAAGATAATTCCATGGTAGTAGTGCAAGAGAATATTAATTAATAAATAACAATAACAGAAATAAAAACAATTACTCTATAAATAGAAACCTTGAGCTATCATAAATTTTTAATTTGAATGAACAGCTTTACAGTCCCATCAAGAGTTTCTTGCACCAGGACTACCCCGTGTGCTTTATGTAATTGGGCAGTTCCTGGCATGTACGCTTGGTGCACTGTTGCATAGGTGTACCTGTTATGTTAACAAGGGGTTAGGGTACTCACTCACAATGTCTCTCATTATGAGTATTAAGTCACAGGTACTGTCAGTTGAGACCCGCTTCTGTAGTGCGGTATCTGTTGAGTTACACCCACAACTTCCTAAAATGATTCTAACATTTACTGGTGGGTTGTCAAAGGTTTAAGGTTCCACGTGTTCCTAATTTGACTCTCATTTCCTGTAAGCATCTCAGTTGAGCCCAGTGGAGAGCATTTGCACTCTCTCTTTGTATGGCGGTCTTCTGGTTTGTTGTTCTTTCCAGTTGGTAAGAGTAAATTATTGTGGAGAGTAATTGATTCATTTTTAGAAACTTGATGTATTGGTGGCCGATGTATCCTGCATGTAGGTCTGACTGTGTGACTGTGCCCATAATTGCATTCAAATTTGTCAGCTCCCCCCTCCCCTCAAAGAGTGCTGCAGCCCACACTGCTGGAGTATACCAATGAAAGCACTGCTCCACAGAGAACTGATTTATTTGTTCTCCATGTACTACATACTAGCTTCTCTGCCAGGTTTAGTCGTGTTAGTACCTTCTTAGCTGTGGTGGAATGGGTAGGGGAAGGTTATCACAGAATGAGTGGAACTCCCGTGTTGGAGGTGGTAAGTGACAAATTATGGTCAATGACATGAGTTGAAAGAAGTATGCTAACAAAGTTAGGAATATTACACTATCCTTTACCTCATATGTCTGCATTCTGTCTAATTACACCAGGGTATTTTGGTTCATTAACATGCATGAATGTACCAAGAGGGCCAAAGTGTGGGCTGATCTTTGCTACTGAAGCGAAGAGATTAGAATGGTGGAATACACACATTTTTGTTTCAAAAGTATTGGGGATAAGTCATGTCCTGAAAAATTGTTTAGTGAGCATGTCTGTTAGGTGTTCTTCACATTCGGAGAAAGTGTCACTTTTAATGTTCAATTGCAATGTCATGGAACTATACAGGCCTGCTGCATAAAGACCTACTGAACTGAACCTTGCTTTACCTAGAAACTTAGTTATTCAAATTTATGTGCAACATACAACAGAGTGCAATTATGTATTTCAATAATATAAGTATTCTGCTTGAACAGAACTGCTGCCCATCAGAAAATGCTTTATAATACTCCATTACTTTCTTATACTATTTTACACAGAACAACAAAAAAATTACATGCGGGTAGCTGAAGTGATTTTCTGAATTCTGTAAACTTGTTTATACCGCTTAAATCTTCGGCTGGCCGGGGTGGCTGAGCGGTTCTAGGCACTACAATTTGGAACCGTGCGACCGATACGGTCACAGGTTTGAATCCTGCCTCGGGCATGGCTGTGTGTGATGTCCTTAGGTTAGTTAGGTTTAAGTAGTTCTAAGTTATAGAGGACTGGTGGCCTCAGAAATTAAGTCCCACAAAGCTCAGAGCCATTTGAACTATTTTGAACTTAAGTCTTCATGTCAATGAGACATTACTCTTTAATTTTGCTTTTGTTGTTTGAATGTTAATTAAATCATGTTCTCGTAGCAGGTTGTGTAAGAAGAGGTGGGGGTGATTTGGCACCTGGATGTGAGAAGGATGGGGATGCTTGACAATAAACCTGATGGTCATGAAAGAAGGTTGTGGAGTACGAACTGCATGCAGTTAGTCTTAGAAAAATTCCATCCAGTCATAGATTTTGTAAGTTATACTGTTTGTCAAGATGGCCTGTGTCGGCTGTGGCATTAAAATCATTTGCACTTCCACACCAGTCATTGTCATCAACACTAATCTTGTTGGTTTGTCCGCTCCTGTTTCCTACAGGGCAGTTATTAGTGACCTTTTTTTGTCTGTTTCATTGCTTACTTTTCCCATTCTTTGTCCTTCAGTTATCATGTACACTGGTTGTATGTAGGCCTACTCCATACTGTATTTCTCTCTTCCATTTTTCCCCCTCAGGATCATTGGCATAACAGGTGCATGATTTGTATTTTAACAAACAAATGACAGGCCTTTAAAGAGGGCAGAATTAATGGCCAGTACTTACTTTAGGATGTGAAATCTTTAGTATTGTCATTAAGTACATTTGAAAGTTCTCACATTGACCTGGCATTTGGCACTATTGGTTTCTTCCTAGAGGAGGACAGAGGGGTAGCAAGGGGAAGGTTACCACAGAATGAAAGGAACAAATCTGTAGGAGGTTTTAAATGACAAATTATGGTCAGCGACAAGAGTTACAGGAAGTGTGCTCGCCAGGTTAAGAAAAGGACACTATCCATTCCCTCGTATTGTTGTGTGGTCAACCAGTATGTGAAGCTTGTCAAATGCACCTTTCAGTACTCTGGTACCCTGTTAAGTTCGAAAACCCACCAGAATGTGTGGACCTAGATGACAGGTGCTAGGTGGCACTCCTAATATTTGTGAGCACTGCCTTAGTGCTAGGTGCAGGTCAAACCCCACATGCCAACCTATAGGTTTTCTGCACTCGTCAGTTGGCCATTATATCTCCGTTGTTCATCCATTGCTGTACTCTTTTTGTGTTTAGCACACTGTTGATGTCCTTGGCTGGTCGGCCAGTGCCTTCTGGCTGTATCTGATTCTGGTTACTATAATTGGCGATTAGGAAAAATTTAGCAAACTGACTTGTTTTGTCAGAATATTCAGTTTTTTCCCGAATTCTTGCAAGTTGTTTCATAATTTCTGGGTGTGTCAATGGCCTCTAAGCCTGTCACAGTGCGTCATCGCTAGCAGCATGTACCCCCATCTTGTCCTGACTACTTCACGATGCACCAACATGCAGACCTTCCAGATCACTGGGCACATTGCATCTGTTGTGGAAAGGGTGGGCCTCTCCAAACTGCTTGCCTTCAAGCATTGGGACAGTCAAAACCCATTCCACTCTTGTCAAGGGACAGTGTGTGAACTCAAGACCATTTTCCCCGCAGGGCAATCTCCTGCCACACTGTTGTTTATTGGTCTCATGATTGTGCAACAGGATGTTCATTTCCCAGTAGACATTGGAGTGATAGTTTCTATGGTGAACCTTCCAACATATGCGTGTCTGGGTTACCCAACATGGGCCCCCACCTTCCTGCAATTTGGTTGCATATGGTGACAGCACAATTCCAGCAGGAGATTAATTCACACAGCAGCATAAGAAGATTGCATAGCCGATAATGTCGTTCGTCAATAGTCACTTGGTTGGCAACATTTTTGGCCAGGATGCCTTCCGATGACCTTTGCGCCTCTTCTTTCGCTTCTCTATTTGAACCTGGCCTGGGGTGCGCCATGAGTTTTGAGACCGTATTTCTCTACATACAGAAGCAGTGACTTATTTCTTGGACACATCTGCTTTCTGTCTCCTTTCGGATGGTGGTTAAGCTCAATCTTGATTGCCTTCACAACGCGCAACCTCTGCAGCCTCTTTACTATGTTGCTTGATGCAGGGCTCAAGTGCCGCATACAGAAATGCCGGTATTTTAGGAGCAGTTGGAATACCTTGCGCACACACTCTCAACAAAGATGGGATTCATACTACTTACCACAGCGCTGCACTTGTTGCCTCTCCCCAATGTCCTCAAAACCTACACGAGCTGCAGGCCTTTTTGAGGTAGCACACATTATGCACCCACTCAAACAGTTTGCAGAAGAAGAGCGCCCAGTTACGGTGGTTGGCTGTCTGTGAGATTGCTTTCACCCAACTGAAGCACATGTTATGCTCGGCACCCTGTCTTACATCCTTTTCTCCATCGTGTCCCTTTGTTTTAGCTGCTGAAACTTCCTCCTACATCGTTGGTGAAGTGCTGGCACACCGTCACAATGATGGTACTGAGGAACCATCACCTGTGCATCAAAGACCCACACCTGTTGTGAAAAGCTTCTCACAAATCGAGAAAGAGGCTTTGGCGATCATTTTTGCCATTAAGAAATACCATGTGTACCTCAGTGGGACTAGATACACTCTCAATTACTGACCATAATCAGTTTGTAGCACCCTTTTGGGCCACACTCTTGGCTTCCAAAGTGGATGGCTCAAAGACTCCAGCATTTGGCTCTTTTCCTTAATTCTTACAATAGCAGCATTAAGTAAAAGCCCGTTGAACAACACCTAGATGTGGATGTGCGCTCTCATCTGTCCTCAGGACCACTCACCATTTGACAAACAGGAGATATCCTGGTTCCACGTTGACACAGAATGAAATCATATCTTGGACGAGTTTTCCATTACTAGTACTCACATTATTACAGACACTCACTGTGCCCTTGTCTTACAGCTCGTCACACAGTATATGCTGCGTGTCCAGCTTACTTTTCAAAATCTGCTGATCTAGAATTCAGGGTTGTGCTCATCTTGCTCATTGTTTCTCTAGTCTACAGTGTTCTGCTGCTGGATGCCGAGGCGGATGTCATTCCGAATACCTTGTGCCTCATGTCTTGGAATTTCTCCATTGTGGACATTGAGGTATATCACAGGTGAAAGCCCATACTTCGTGTCATGTCTCCTGGCCAGGACTGAGCAAATACGTGGAGACCATGGTGTGCAGCTGTTCTACATGTGCCCAACATCAGGCTGCTCTGCCACAGTTTTTTGCCCCTGACCCACTCTCCATTGCCCCAAGCACTGCATTCATCTGGACTTTTCTAGGCTCTTGTGGCTCATTGTTATTGGCATCTATGCCAACATACCCATATGTGGCTCATGGGGCCTTTGCGGTCGTCTTCCCACTTTCATCTGGGAATTTTTAACAGACAGAGTTTTCCGGGTACATGTGGGTTCCTCCTTATCCCACACCCTTTTACAGTAGAACGGGGTGCTTCAGGGCTCTGTACTGAGTGTCGTCCTCTTTGCCATGGCCATCAACCCAATTATGGACTGCCTTCCAGCTGGCATTTCTGGCTCTTTTCATTGACGACTTTGCTATTTATTGCAGCTCCCAGCAAACATATCTCCTGCAATGCTGTCTTCAGCATTGTCTGGACTGTCTCTATTTGTTGAGCGTCACAAATGGTTTCCTCATTTCTGCTACCAAATCAGTTTGTGTCAACTTCTGGCAGTACACGGCATTTCTTCCACCGTCCTTATGACTGGGCCAAAATGCTCTCACGTTCGTGGATTCATCGAAGTTCTTAGAGCTTACGTTTGATAGTAAACTCAAATGGTCTCCCCACGTGTCCTACCTGGCTGTATGGTGCACCCATTCCCTCAATGTCCTTTGTGTATTGAGTTGTACCTCTTGGGGAGCTGACCGGACTGTCCCCCTCTGCCTCTATCGATCTTTTGTCCACTCAGTTTGATTATGAATGCATTGTCTACTCCTCTTCACCACCGTCCATCTTACGCCGTCTAAACAGAGTCCACAATTTGGGATCTGTCTCACCACTGGTGCCTTCCGTACTACCCCAGTTGAGTCTATACACAGAAGCTGGTGAACTACCACTGTCATACTGGCACTACATTATACTCAGTGGGTATGTGTGTCAGCTTTCTTCCATACCAGAGCACCCAACCTTTGACCCTTTTTTTGATGACATTCTTTACTGCCAATACGAGATGTATGTTCCTTCTCTATGGCCTCCCGCATCTGCTATTGTCACCTGCTTCGGCAGCTGCAGTTGACACTTCCTGCCATTTTCCGAATGGGCAAGACCCCTTCACCACCTTGGCATCAGGCACAGGTCACAGGTTTGTGTTGATTTTGACCTCAGCTTGTTACCGAAGGATTCAACTCCCGAGCTGACCTATCACTGCAAATTTCTCGAACTTCACTCACAACTTGCCGATAGCATATTTTTGTACACTTATGGTTCCAAGTTTGCCCACGGTGTTGGCTGTGCTTTTGACGTTGGGGAAGATAAATTTCAATACCGTCTTTTCGACCAGTACACAGTTTCTACCACACAGATTTTTGCCCTCTATCGGGCTGTTAACTATGTTCGGAGGCACCAGCTCACTCGCTGTGTGATCTGCTCCCACTCCCTCAGTGTCCGGATGATCCAGATCCAGTCCACCCCATCGTTCGACGGATCCAGGACTGCCTCCCTTTGTTCCCGGATGGGGGAGCCCAAGTGATGTTCATGTAGGTTCCTGGCCATGTTGGTGTGTCTGGGAATGAATGCTGCTGATGCTGCAGCCAAGGCTGCTGTCCATCTGTCGGCCCGCCTCTTACTCTGTTCGTAATTTTCTCTATCGGCGTATTACGTCACTTTGGCATGACCATTGGTGCTCTCTTCATGGGAACAGACACAGAGAAGTCAAACCTCTCCTAACAGCCTGGTCAACTTCCTCCTGACCATCTCGCTGTGAGGAAGTAATGTTGGCTCAGTTGCAAATAGAGCACTGCCGGTTATTCATTGCTACTTGCTGAGTGGTGACCCTGCCTCCCGCTGTCCATTCTGTAGCCAGCCATTAACAGTCAGGCATTTCCTGATCCTCTGCCTCTATTTTAACCACTTATGTCTGTCGGGATGCTGCCTGCCTTGCCGGACATTTTAGCGGATGACAAGCAAGCTATGGCTCGTGTTTTAAGTTTTTTAAGAAGCAGTAATATGACGAGAGGTTTGATTTTTACCTGGTGACTCCGGTGTCTTGTCATAGTTTTTTAGATACTCTTCCGTAATGTCTTGACGTTTTAGATTTGTTTTTTTTTTCTTCCTTTCTGTTTGGACCTAGAAATGGTTTTTTCCTCTCACGGTCCCAGCATTCTACGGTCCCATACTGGGTGCTTATGACCCTAGGTGTTTTGCGCCCTAAACCCACCCAAAAAACAAAAAAATACATATGTGGCTCCCAAGATGTCCACTACTCCAGCCATCACGCTGAATTTATTCATCCAGATTCTCACCATGAAGTGTTTCCCTGCATTCTTGTTAGTCAGTGGGTCCCAGTTCACTGTGGCGGCCTTTGAACAGTTCTGCAATGCCAACGACATCAAATATTTGTTTATCCCTCCTTTTACCCATCCACCTTCCAATGCCGAAGTGAAATGGATTGTGTGAACATTTACACTACAAGTATTGAGAACAGTGAGCTCATCCACCACCACAATGGCACTCTATGTTCCTGAGCAGTTACAGGATCACCTCTGTCCATGACTGTAGCACAGCGGATCTCTTCTGTGGGCTGCAGCCACATACTCTCCTCCATCTCCTCAAACCACAGCCCTTAGAACACCAAATTTGAAACGCTGGATGATACCCCGGCGCCAGGTTCAGTGGTATGGGCCTACTCATATTGAGCAAAAGCTTTGTGGGTAACAGTTACAGATGAGCAGTGCATTATGACTGTTGATACTCCATGGTGTTTGGAATGTTGACACCATCCAGTACCATCTGTGTATCGCTTCGAGTTGGGGACCCACACTTGCAAAACCCTCAACCACGCAGGTAGAATTTGCGCTCCGGGGTACCATCAGTGGTTCCCGTGGATGCAGGTTTGTAGGTTGAGACCTCCCTGCAGCATCCCTCCCCCAACAGTTGTATCCCACACCTCTGTTCTCTGATGCATCACTAGATGCCCCATGTGCCTTTTCCCAGCTGGTGGGCTCCTCCACCAGGATACCAACTATGCCATTGGTTCATCTTCTGAAACATCATCCAGGGTGTTTCATGCCCTACACGCCTTGTCCACCATCCTCACTGACAATGGCGACAGTGTAACACATTATAAAATCTTGTGAATGTGTGGTCTTATACTTGCAGTTTTGGGGAAGAAGTGTCAGTAAGTTCTGAGCGGATGGTTGGGTCCCTATTGTTTTATTGTGCTGACAGCTAAACACGAATGACAGGCAGTCTTAGCTGGACAAACCACATACTTGAGTTGGCATAGCTCAGTGCTTATCTGGGTTAACTGGCGTGTCATTGCTTTTGAGAACATAAAGCATTCAAATGCAGAGATGGATATTTTGAGAGCCTGTAAGGCACCGTCAGTGACCATAATGGAGAATGCCCTAAATCCGACAGCTACAACATCATAATCAGTCATAAAGTATGAACACATACAGGATTTTAACAGTAAAACACACCATCATGAACAATACTCCTTTTGCAGCATCTACCACTAGAGTTGGATGCACATCTGTGATGCTTCCATGCTTAGTTAAATGAATCTGTGACAAAATGTGTACTTCTTAGGTCCATTTCTGTTTTGAGCCTATTTGCTACAAGTCGTTGACTGGCCAGCAAGGTGAAAAGTACCATGTGTTTACATGTTGAACAATACTACATCTACACTGTGCAAACCACTGAGAGGTGCAATACAGAGGGTACGTCCCATTGTACCAATTATTGGTGTTTCTTCTTAGTCCATTCATGCATGGAGTGCGGGAATAATGATTGCTTATGCATGTGCAGTAACTATCCTAATCCTATCCTTACCATCCCTGTGTGAGCAATATGTAGGAGATTGTAGTATATTCCTAGAATCATTTATAGCTGGTTCTTGAAGCTATGTTAATAGGCTTTCTAAGCATGGGTTACATCTATCTGCAAGAGTCTTCCAGTTCAGTTCCTTCAGTATCTCTGTGACACTCTCCTGTGGATTAAACAAACCTGTGACCATTCATGCTGCCCTTCTCAGTATACGTTTAATATCCCCTGCTAGTCCTATTTGTCATGGGTCCCACACACTTCAGCAATATTCTAGCAGCAGTCACATGAGTGATTGCACATCCCCAGTATTCTCCCAATAAACTGAAGTCTACCATCTGCTTTACCCCCGACTGAACCTAAGTTATCATTCCATTTCATGTCCCTACAAAGTGTTACCCCCTAGGTTTTTTATGAGTTGGTAGACTCCAACAGTGACCCCATTGATATTATAGTCTTAGGGTACATTTTTTCGTTTTGTGAAGTGCACAATTTTACATTTATGAAAAATTAAAGCAAGTTGCCAATCTTTGCACCACTTTGAAATCGTGTCAAGATCTGACTGAATATTTATGCAGCTTCTTTTTGACAGTACTTCATTATAGATTACTGCATCATCTGCAAAAGGCCTGATGTTACTGCAAGGTCATTAATACACAACCTGAACAGCAAGGGTCCGAACACGCTTCCCTGGGGCACACCTGACATTATTTCATCTGATGACAGCTCTACATCCGAAATAACATGCTGTGTGCTCCTTACCAAATAGTCCTCAATCCAGTCACAAATTTTACTTGATGCCCCATATGATCATACTTTTGAAAATGAACAATGGTGTGGTGCTGACTCAAATGCTTTTTGTAAATCAAGAAATACTACTTCTACCTGATCGCCTTCATCCAAAGATTTCGGTATGCCGTGTGAGGAGAGTGTTGAGTTTCACATGATCAAAGTTTTCAGAATCCATGCTGGGTGGCGTTGAGGAGTTTGTTCTGTTAGATACCTCATTATGTTTGAGCTCAGAATATGTTATAAGATTCTACAACAAATTGATGTCAAGGAAGTTGGATGGTGGGATCGTTGTGACCTGTGACTTTTTCCGAGAACTGGG
This sequence comes from Schistocerca gregaria, assembly GCF_023897955.1. Taxonomy (NCBI): domain Eukaryota; kingdom Metazoa; phylum Arthropoda; class Insecta; order Orthoptera; family Acrididae; genus Schistocerca; species Schistocerca gregaria. Next base: position 69,634,474 of record NC_064924.1, on the reverse strand, counting down.
CTTGGTTTTTTGTTAGAGGGCTCTATGATAGATTATAGTTTGGGGCTAGTGTTGATTTGGGTGGTTGAGCTCGTATTGGCAGCAATGTTAATTGTTTGAGTTCTTAAGTGATCTGTAATAATGTCCAGAAGTGGAACATAACCCACAGTGTGGGGAGAAAGGTTGCTGTGTAGTGTAAAACAGACAGTGCTTCCATCTCCGCAATAGTATATATATATATATGTCTGTGCAAAATATCTTGCACATACATTTTACCTTGAAAAACCACTCCTCTTATCTGTTGTTTGCTGCTTACAAGAAGGCTTTTCAGGCCTACATTGACCTCAGGAGCTAAAAGTTTTTTCTGCTACGTGTGCTCATATAACCCTGACATATCAAGATGAAATATTGGAAGAGTTAGACTTTCATTTCCGGTGTGTCGTATAAAGAAATGAATGGGTTATGTTCCAAATTGTTCTTGTAAAGGGTCATTCCATCCAAGTGGTCTAGATGTTACTGCATGACCACATTGGATTTTGATAAAACTTTATTGGGGTGTTCGCAAATGTTCCCAATAAAATTGGTAAAGTAATGCAATTGCCTATTCAATACTTCCAAAGATGTAGTCATTGGTTTGACCCCATATCACAGTTTTAAACAGTGCACCCATGAGAGTTCAACAACTTTGAGGCATAATAGTGCCAACAATATTATCTTGAAAGAAACAAAACTAGGCAGTCATGGATAAATTGAAGCAAAGTTGGCTGAAAAAATACACTTGGAAAAAAATGTTAAGTTCAGCTTTTTATATTTCTGGAAGTAATTGCGGGACAAACCTGAAACTTTGCCCGGAATAACCTGCCAACACATTCTCTTAGAATATAAATTTTTTTGTGCTAGTGCTTTCCTGTTGTTTACAATTTGAGGGAAAAGTTGACAATTTTTATAAAAATGACAGTAATGGGATTTTTATCTAACTTCTATGAAATTCTTCTACATAGTCTTAAACAGTTTTCATGAGAGACCAAATTCTAAACCACCTAAAAAAACTTTTAGTTTTGCAGTGTGAGTACATATTCCACTGGTATTCAAATGTGACATCTCACTGTATTCTACAGTTGGTTGGCACTCTCCAGATAAGGTAATACAGAAGTTGTGACAACTAGCAAATGAGATTGAGTCAGAACTTAAAAAATTCAGGAAAGGGGGTGTCATTTGTCATGACTTCTCAAGGTGTTGCAGCTGGTTTTCTGCTATAACAACTACAGAATCAATTGGTTTACAATCTTCGAATTTCACTGGACATTGAAGTAGTAAAATTGTTGCATACAGTTGCACATTGAATAAATTGCCTTAAGTTTTACACCATTGCCACGTTGTGTAAATTTTGGTGAAGTTCATAGCAGTCTGCCCTATTATTTTGTTTTAGAAAGGATTTGTTAAAGAGAATTTTTAGTGTGACCTTTCATTGTACAGTACAATTGCCAAGATAATTTAATTCTGGTTTAAAGTGTAACATATATTGTTTCGAATAATGAATGCTAGACTGTGTTCCACGAGAAAGAAGGTGAGACAAAGAGCTAGATGGATGGACAATATTCTGGCTGACGTTGCCAAGAGAGGATCTGTGGATGGAAGAAAAAAAGTTGAGAACAGAGATATGGAGGAAGATTGTTTAGGAGGCAAAGGCCCACCCATGGCTGTAGTGCTGGAGAAGATGTATTGGGTTTGCAGTTAATGTGGCACGTTAGTGTATGGATGAAAAATTCTGTAAATTTGTTGATATGGTCCATGCTGACTTGACCACGTATTTTTTTTTTTTTTTTTTTTTTTTCTTCTTCTTCTTCTTCAAGTAAGAAATCGCCAGAGTACCCGTGCCCAATAGCCATGCAGTAACATCCTCCAGTGGGTTTCTTTACATAAGATCCCAAACATGATGATACACTTCTTTGCCAGAGGCCAAAGCTAGAAGTTCTCTTTTAGGATCCTAACCTTATGTTTACTTGAAACTACATTTTTTTGCAGCTTTCATTAATTTTTTGTAGACTGCCATGAGGAAAACTATATTGGGTGGTCAGTGTCACTGTTGGTGCTGGAATAACTGCTGTAAAGTGCTCTTGTGGACCCCAGCACTTGTTGCTCCTTGATGCCAATAAAATGAATTTGCTAGGTGATGTGAGGACATAAGGCTCATTAAAGTGTCCTTGCACTCAGAGGAAGTCTCAAATATTTCCAATCCAACACACTTTTTCATAAATGCATGTAGAGTATTTTCCTGGCTGTAGGTCCAATCTCTCACACTGCTGCTCTGAGAGCATTAATGACATTACATTTGCTTTTATTAGCAAAGAAGAAATTGAGCAAAATTTAAAGAAAAGAGACTCAAACATGGATATACTCTAACAGGAACTTGAGACAGTCCTCATTTTAAGCCAACTGATGAATTAACAATTTAGGCCAACAGAGTTTCAAATGGTGCATCATCTTTTGTGGCCAAAATTAATTATGGTAGTGAATGAAACGTGTTAATGCAGTACCTCCAGTCAGGACAACAAGCTGCATGCATTTATGAAGAAGAGTGGTGAATTGGAAATATTTGTGAAATGTCTGCCATGTAGAAAGATGCATTAGTAAGCTTTATGTACCCAGTGGCCCAGCGAATGTGCTTTATTAGTTATAGAGAAGTGACAAGTGCTGGATTCTAGAACAGCACATTATTGCTGTTATTCCAGTACTATCATGGACAAGATCTGGCTGGCAATATATTTTCCTCACGACATTCTATAGCAAATTAATGAAATCTATAACAAAAATTCAATTAGTTTGAATTAAATATAAGCTAAGGATTCTAAAAAGCTTCTACCTTTGGCTTCCGACAGTTAAATAAGTTTATCATTATTCTTGGAATTCCGTGGAAAGAAACCTTTATCAGGCTTGGGAACCTGTGGGAAAGAAACCCACTCGAGAATGGTATTGCACTGCTATCGGGAGTGGTCACTATGGCCATGAGGTTGTTTGTTTTCTCATTTTAAAATAAACAAGCAGTGGTTAAGCTGTCATGGGGCTTAGCAGCACTATTTTGTATCAGTACATTGTTACACAAAATTGCTTAACTTACGAACATAATTATTAACTAGCACTGTACAATAATGAACATACTCAAAATTCTCTAACGTATGTTCTTTCCGGGAAAAAGAAGAAAGGAAGTCTACTGTGAACTCCAAAATTTGCACAGCGGTGTAAAACTTGACGGTAATTCATACAATTTGTTGCAGCTGTCATGCAACAATTTTACGACCTTGTTATCCAGTACTTTCACAATGCACAGTTATTTTGAAGTTTATAACCTGTTTGATTCTATAGTTACTGTAGCAGGCTGAAATGTCAAGATGAGTCATGACAATTAAATCCTCCCTCGCCCTGAAATTTCTTCTGACTCGATCGCACTTTATAGTCATAGTACTTTTGATAACACCTTCCCCGGAAAACATTTATCAAATGTAGATCATAGTAAGTAAAAGAAGTTAAATTTGAGTACCAGTGTTGTATTATTTGTATTTGCAGTGCACCTCCACCTTTTCATGGTTGTTTGGAGCCTTGTATGCTCGCATTGCAAAACTCAGTACAGTGTTTTAGCTGGTTTAGAATGTGGTCTTTCTAATGGAAATGGCTTTGAGTTTGGTGTGCAGAAAACTTGTTTTTGATTGGCAAAGAATACCCTCCCCCCCCCTTTTTTTGTTTACATGCATTCTAATTGCAGGCAGCATTATTGTGCTGTGCAGTCAGTTCAGTTTTATTTGTTAATCACAATTATAATTTTGAAGTCAATTCTTGTACTTGATGAGCTGCACGTGTGTTTGAGATATATATTTTTACATGTTGTATAAAAAAGGAAACAAAATTGTAATTGAGGAATATGATGTCATAAATATGTATGAAGCCATTTATATATGTTCTTTATTTATTAAATCCCATCTCTTAATATGGCTGTCGGAGAAAACTGAATAGGGTTTCATTTTCTGGTGTCAGCATTCAACCTCATATGAGTGCCATTCATTGTTCAAAATAAAATGTTTAGAAATATATTTTTATCTGATGTGAAAGAATTAGGGTGATTTAATGTTTCTTCTTTGTCACTTGTAAATCACATGGGAAATGCTCTTTAAGTGATAATTACTGTTTTATTGTCAAAATCCAATAAAAGTATTTTGTTTGCAGTCCTGATGACTTAGCCACTGCAATTCTTCGCAAAAAGGATCGTCCAAATAGGCTAATTGTTGAAGAAGCCGTGAGTGATGACAACTCTGTTGTTGCATTGTCACAGGTTAGTACATGTGTGCCTTGAAGGCATAATCTGAAACAATTTAGTCAATAGAAAATTTCAGTACTGCATATTTACCACTTTATCCAGGTTGGGAACATTGTTTTTCTGTCTTACATCCAAGTGTGTGTGAATTTTTGTTGTTGTGTGCCAGATTAGAGTAGAAGAAAGCGTGTGTGTGTGTGTGTGTGTGTGTGTGTGTGTGTGTGTGTGTGTGTGTGTGTGTTTTCATTTGTGCAGTGTGTCAGAAGATTAATATATGCGTTGAAAAAGAATCACCATCACTTAAACTTAACGCCTTGATCAGGATAGCTAACGTTCACACTGCTCTGTATTACAGTGGGGAAGATATTCCATGATCAGGATGTGACTGGCAAGGGGGAAAAGGTAGTGGCCTAAATTTTCTGTTCACCATTCCTTGTGCTAATGTTCTGTAGTAAATTTGAGACCAGTACATTGGAGTAAGAGTATGTGATATTGTTACTGGGTGATCTGTTTGTCAGGTGGGGATGTGAAGTATGTTATTAAAAAAGTATTAAGTTACATTCCAGCACTGGCTTTCATCCTCTTTCATAAATGACAGCTTAAAACAATATAAGCCTTTCACGCTACTCAGTCACTTGTATGAAACTTGCGTCATATTGTCTGCCACTTGAATAAATAAAACCTGTTGTGTGTGAGTGAACTTTTGTATGCTAAAGACAAGAGTGGAAAAATTGTGCCATTTCCATGTATAATACATTATTAAGTGATGCTATTGCCTGTACATCCATGGCTAAAGCTGTCATAGATTGTACACAAATGAGCCATGTCAATTATCAACATACTTTGCTTAGTCAACCTGAAAATGTAATTACTGGATGATGTCCTCTATTGCAGTTCTGGCAATTGTTTTAAGATATGTAATAATTCAGATATTATGTGGAGAAGATATATTGGAAATTAACAGATAATGTTTATGGTGTGCTTTGCTCTTTCAGGCCAAAATGGATGAACTGCAACTGTTCAGGGGAGACTCTGTTCTCCTGAAAGGAAAACGGCGAAAAGAAACTGTATGCATTGTTCTGTCGGATGACAGCTGCCCAGATGAAAAAATACGGATGAACCGTGTTGTTCGGAATAATTTGAGAGTCCGATTATCAGATATTGTCTCAGTCCAGTCATGTCCTGATGTTAAATATGGCAAAAGGATACACGTTCTCCCAATTGATGACACAGTTGAAGGCTTAACTGGGTAAGAAAATAATTCAAGATTTTCATGTTTAATGGCATTGTATCTTCTAAATTTTGTCAGCTTCTGAAGAAATACACACAGAAATCTGATTTGGTTCATAATGTTCTTGCTTTCAGGGGTCTATTTTTTTGTGTATACTATTGCATGAACTTTGTGCCTTTCAAATACAGTAATTTAGTTTTTCATGTGTATATGACTATTTTAGGAATTTGTTTGAGGTATATCTCAAACCATATTTCCTTGAAGCGTACCGACCCATACACAAGGATGATACTTTCATTGTACGAGGCGGCATGAGGGCTGTGGAATTCAAAGTAGTTGAAACTGATCCTTCGCCATATTGCATTGTTGCTCCAGACACAGTCATTCATTGTGAGGGAGATCCAATAAAACGTGAGGTATCAAATTTGTACTATTGTTTAATTTCACCTAATAACAATACTTTTTTTTGCATATTTATACATCCAAACAATTTCAGATGTCAGTAAAACAATTTTTGTGTGCTTAGGAAGAAGAGGAGGCATTGAATGCTGTCGGCTATGATGATATAGGTGGTTGCAGGAAACAGCTTGCACAGATAAAAGAGATGGTTGAATTGCCGTTACGTCACCCGAGTCTCTTCAAAGCCATAGGTGTCAAACCACCCCGAGGCATACTGCTTTATGGGCCTCCTGGTACAGGAAAGACATTAATTGCTCGTGCAGTAGCCAATGAAACAGGAGCATTTTTCTTTCTCATAAATGGTTGGTGACGTACTTTGAGATTATTGCATTAATAAAAGTTGCTATATAAATTTTACACTTTTTTTCTGTTTTGGGGATATCAACTGCAAAGTATTGCTGGTGCACCAATGTTTCATGTTTTTTTTTTTTTTTTTTTTTTTTTTTTTTTTTTTTTTTTGTATCAAGTGAAATAGTAACTACTACTGATACACACATTTTTAAAAAAAAGCTGTCTCAGCTTTCTTAATTGTTAGTTTTTTCCTTGGGGAAGAGAACAATAGATTAGGAAAGATTGGAAAGAAGGGCAGGTTGCTTGGATCACAAATTGTGTGGGTCTCTCTTAATGTTTTTTCTAACTATTTGGATCGTACAGTTTGATCTCAGTAATTAACTTTCCAACACAGGTGGATAAAGACAGTGAGACACTGATTGATAATGTTTCCTTTGGTGAAGCTCAAAGCAAAAACAAGAGGAAGGACAACCAGCCTCATAGAGACATCACTATTGAACTGAATAGAAGGGTTATAAATAATGAGTAATGGGTAGCAAATGTATTTAATAACCAGTTCTTATATATAATAGAAATTGTAGGGACAAACAGTTACAGAGAAATCACGTAAGTGTGTTGAAAAAATTAATTCTAATAAAATCCAATCAAATGAATGTATAATCAATTTCTTCTTCTGAAATTAGGGAAATTGTATGGTATGTGAAAAATAAAAGCTCATCTGGTTTTGATGGTGTTCCTAACAAGAGTACTAAAGATTTATTCCCATATAATAAGCGTTGTGGTTGGCAGGAGAGCCAACAGAGTGTCGCTAGAGGAGGCCGAAATGCACGCGTTTTAGCTCACGCAGGCTGATGTGAGGTCTGGAACAGGACAAGGAAATTAGAATTTAGAAAAATGGACGTAGCTGGTGGAATACTTAACTTTAATCCATTAATGATGATCGTCGCTCTTGACGGTACATGATTCACAGTATCAATAGTAACTGAATATGGCGCCTTACTAGGTCGTAGCAAATGACGTAGCTGAAGGCTATGCTAAACTATCGTCTCGGCAAATGAGAGCGTATTTTGTCAGTGAACTATCGCTAGGAAAGTCGGTTATACAACTGCAGCGAGTGCTAGGAAGTCTCTCTAGACCTGCTATGTGGTGCGCTCGGTCTGCAATCACTGACAGTGGCGACACGTGGGTCCGGCGTATACTAACGGACTGCAGCCGATTTAAAGGCTACCACCTAGCAAGTGTGGTGTTTGGCGGTGACACCACAATAAGCCTGGTCTAATCTGAAATACATAATGCATCACTAACTCAAAGCATTTTTCCAGAGGTACTGCCATTCTTAGATCCCTCTAAAAAGATAACTAGTTACCTGTCTCACTGCTGACACCACTTTTCAAACTTTTTGAGATGATGATGTATTATAGAATATCTCATCTTATTAATAATATTATGAAAAGGAAAGTTGCCACTCACCATACAACTGAGATGCTGAGTCGCAGATAGGCACAACAAAAAGACTGTCATTATTATTAACAGTAATATCCTCAGCAAGTCACAGTTTGTATTTCATTTACTAAGAATGTCATTTACATGTTTATTCATCAGATATTAAGAGTGTTGGGTAATAAAATAGTGTCAGTTGGTATTTTCTGTGACCTATCTAAGGCTTTTTGTGTGAATCACAGTATTCTCAGATGAATTGAAGTTTTATGGAATTGTTGGTATAGCCAACCAATGAATAATGGTATATCTAACCAAAATATTGCAGAAAGTTGTACTTAGTAATTGAAGGAGGGTATGTGGGGAGACAATGCTGAGCACAAAGAAATCACATGTGAGGTCCCCAAAGCTCAGTCTAGTACCTCTTTTATTCTTCAGTGTCAACGATCTTCTGTCTACTGTACAGTAAGCAGATTTTATTTTTTTAAGATGACTCTATAGCATTTTAGTCAATCCAAGCATATATACAGAAATGGAAGGGGCAAACAAAGTTCATAAGTGCTTTTGACTAGTTTTCTTGGAATCGTCTCGTCCTTAGTGATTTTTTTTTTTTTTTTTTAAAGGCAGCATATTCAATTCTGCACATTTAGTAGTACTACACTAATTATTTTGTCAGTGTAACACATGACAAGGAAATAATAAATAAAGTGGCAATTTCAAAGTTTGTAGGTGTCCATATTTACGAGAATTTAAATTGGAAAAAGCACATTTTGGAACTCGTAAAGCAGCTTAGTTCAGCCACACTTGGATTTAGAATCATTGCAAATCTTGGGAATGAGTAAGTTGACTTATTTTCATTTATCATCATATGGAATAATTTTGTGGTGTAACTTATCTTTAAATAAGATAAGCAGTGCAGTAGATAGTGTAGAACTGGTCATGCGATTTTCCATGGCTTCTTAAGTCAAGAGTCATTTTGGTGCATACATACTAATTTGCTATCTGGATTCAGTGCATTACAGTAAGGCACATTGGCATGATGATGTGACAAAATGGCAGAAAGGAGTTGTCATCTTTGGCTATGCCCTTGACCAAACCATGAGTAAAGCCAGTATTACGTGATCCACCTGTCATAAAAGTCTGCATCAACACCCCAAGCGTACAAGTCTAGAACTCCCAGCTTCTTTTTGGTAGTTCTAGTACACAATGTACGTAACATGTAAGTCTGCACCAGCACTCCAGGGACACAGTCGTACCTGCAGGCTTGTTTATATAGTTGAATGTGTAATTTAATATTTTTATGAAGCTACTATTTACTCAATAGTGAAATTTTGTGTGTTGTGTATGCTCATATTTATTAAGCAGTTACTGCTGTGTTGTGCAGCTAGAAAGAAATTACATTACGGTTATGCAGAATTATGAACTAAAGTGTTAGTTCATGCCGTTCAGGTGCAAGCAAATGATGTAGTCTAAATTTCACAGCATTTGTATGTGGAGGACACAATTATCCATGCAACACTTGCGTAACAGTGGCTGCTGTAGTAATTAGAACAGTGGAATGACAGCTTAATGCCAGGAGTAGGAATTAGGTTGGCTGGGAAGTGTGGGTGAAGGCAGAGACATATACTCCCTCTTAATGAAAGATCCTCTGTAATTTATGGGGAAATTGGTTCTGAGTGACTTTAGTATGAAAAGAAAAGTTGTGACTTTGCCTTGGGTTGTTCTTTGGAGAAGCCTACGCAATAACTGTTGCAAACTGATATATGAATTAAGCTTGCTAATGAATAAAATCCTTGGCTGCAGTAATTTATTGCTGAATCAGTTATCAGAATTAGCTTTTTGAAATTAAAACTTGTCTTGTTATGACATTTACAGTTGCGTGTGGTTGAAGTGGCCAATGTGGAACAGAGGATTTGTCAGAGGATTGCTTTAAATTTCTTCCATAATTATTTCAGAAACGGTAGCAGAAGTTTTGGGATTCAATTCCAAGTTACTTATTGCTTCCTTCACCTCTGGCGATGATTTATGTATGTGAGACATGTCAGTGCCTCATCATGGTTTGCAGTTCGTATTAAACCTTAACCATTGCTGCCCCTATGCTATCCCCCTCCAGAACTGACTGGGGAAGTCTGTTCAAAGGTCTGAGGAAGGCAAGGACAAATAATTCCTGTAGGACCATGCCTACTAGGAAAGCACTGACCTCTCGGTTGATTATTGTACTAAATGTGACAGTGATGATCAGTTTGCTTATTTATGCCCAGACTAGTCATGTAATACTGTATATGGAATGCACTCTATCAGACGTCCTCTTTTGACTACAGGCAATTGTTCAAAAATAACGAAAAAGGAGACTGCATATGACAAGTGATATAGCCAGATCAGCTGCAGAATTCCACATAAGCATCTTGGCTACAACCTTGTCACGTATTTATGTTGGGTCTGCTGTGATACGCAGTTCATTGTCTAATGAGATTAACCTTTTGCTAAGGCATTTGGATTGATGCAGTAGTCCATAGCTGGCTAACAAGCATACTTCCCTCTGATGACTTCTGTGTTCCTAATTCTAACCCTTTTAATGCTGAGTGTCATGGATTTGCATTGTACCACTTTGTCGCTAGTAAATGGAAGTTACCTGTTTGTGTGCCAGTTATTGTGGTAGGTGCAGATTATAGATGAGGCTAACAATGCTTCTGACACGTACAGCCACACCTGGACTTCAGACTTGAAAAAGTTTTGCTGTGTCCTATATCAATATTGGAAATTGTTTTGTTACTGGTACAATCTTTGAAGCATATTTGTTGTTTTACCACTCCTGATGCCAAACCTGTACTCAAGTAGTAAGTAAAAGCCCTAGGTGCAAGATAATGCCAAGTGTGCTCCAATCACCTTCTAGTAATGTCGTGAGCACATATTTTTGCATGGACACAGCCACATATGAAGGAACCAGTCGTGCCATATGGTGGTGTAACTACCAACTCATCTGTCTGAATGGACTTCGTCATATTGTGGTTTTTGGCAAGCCCAGTTGTAGAAAATTCTTTTTGGGAGATTTTGATAGTTGCATTATGTCGTATGTCCAAAGGGTCATTTTAATCCCCTCCGTATTCTAACTTCTTTGTATTTTGTATATCTGAATAGTTCTTAAAATATAACCATTAGTTCCACAACCATGTGCTAGCAATCTCCAGTATTCCTTTTCCTTTACCTCCCTATGTGATTTTATGACAGAACTTGTTGAAATTTGGAAAAAACTTCACAGAAAAAACTATAACTATACAAGAAGCTGTGAAAGGTGAAAAACTGAATGCTAGCAAGACCACCAGGAATCTATATTACTAAGCATCTACGCCAGAACCCAGTTCCAGGTTGCCTAGCTGACGGCTTTCAGAGGAAACAAAAATTTGATTTCCAATATTTCATATAATTATTGATTGAATTTAAAATGCTGTTATAATCTCCACAGTATCTGGACACCTGGCTGAAAATAACTTGAAAGTTTATGGTGCCCTCCATCGGTAATGCTGGTATTTAGTGTGGTGTTGGTCCACCTTGATGACAGCTTCTACTCTCGCAGGCATACATTCAATCAGATGCTGCAGGGTTTCTTGGGGAATGGCAGCCCATTCTTCACAGTGCTGAACTGAAGAGAGGTATGGATGTTTTTCGGTGAGGCCTGGCACGAAGTCGACATTCTAAAACATCCTACAGGTATTCTTGGGGATTCATGTCAGGACTCTGTGCAGGCCAATCCATTGCAGGGATGTTATTGTTGTGTAACCACTCCGCCACAAGCCATGCATTATGAACAGGTGTTGGATCGTGTTGAAAGGTGCAATCGCCATCCCCGAATTGATCTTCAACCGTGGGAAGGAAGGTGGTTCTTAAAACATCAATGTAGCCCTGTGCTGTGATAGTGCCATGCAAAACAGGGGATGCAATCCCCCTTTGTGAAAACACGAGCACACCATAACACCACTGCCTCCAAATTTTACTGTTGGTACTACACATGCTGGTAGATGACGTTCACCGAGCATTCGCCGTACCCACACCCTGCCATTGGTTCGCCGCATTGTGTACTGTGATTCATCACTCCACACAGTTTTCCAAACGTTTACGCTCCTTACACCAGGCAAGGTGTCGTTTGGCATTTACAGGTATGATGTGTGGCTTATGAGCAGCCACATGACCATGAAATCAGTTTTCTCACCTCCTGCCTATCTATCATAATACTTGCAGTGGATTCTGATGCAGTTTGGAATTCCTGTCTGATGATCTGTATAGATGTCTGCCTGTTAAACATTATGACCCTCTTCAACTGTTGGCGGTCTGTTCAGTCAACAGACGAGGTTGGCTTGTACACTTTTGTGCTGTACGTGCCCCTTCACGTTTCCACTTTACTATCTCGCCGGAAACAGCGGACCTAGGGAAGTTTAGGAGAGTGGAAATCTAGCGTACAGACGTATGACACAAGTGACACCCAGTCACCTGACCGCGTTCGAAGTCGGTAAGTTCTGCGGAGCGCTCCACTCTGCTCTCGCGATTTCTACTGTGGTCACTGATATGGAGTACCTGGCAGTAGGTGGTAGCACACTGCACCTAACATGAACGTATGTTTTGGCGGTGTCTGGATACTTTTGATTGCATAGTATAACTAGACTTTTTCACCCTGTATTTGGAATGAGAGCACTTGGTGACCTGCAGCAAATTTTACATACACTTTCAGACCTTTATGAAACTTTTTCTTGTGAACATGCCCACAAAATGATAGAAAGAGAAAAGTTTATTGCTTGTGACATTCTTGCTGTTTGTGCACCAAAACTTTAGCATCAGATATGATAATTTTAATATATTACTACTTTACTGCCAACTCTACTCTCACCATGGTTTGCAAGGTGCATGTAAATGCAAAAAGAATATTGTACAACACATAGTTCAGGAGATATAATATCAAAGATTTAGATTTGTGAATAATAAACTTCTGCTTAAAAGGCACGCAGTAAAACTTGAGTATCAGGGCATGGCATTTTAATTTATTTCTTTACTACTAAGTATTCACAACATGCTTGCAAACAGTCTCTTTACATATATCACTGAATGTACCTGCCGAATTATGTCATTGTGTGACACATGGTTCAGAATATAGGATACCATAAACATTGAGGTACATGAAAACCATAATTTCACTGAAAGTGGAATGCAAATTGGGTGGACTATATAGAGTCAATGTCTCCTAATGAGAGCAGGTAGCAACTTCCAGCAAAGCTTTAAGCATAGTTTTAAACATAACTTTTTTCTTGTTTACATGCTTAACATCAGATATTTAATACATAACTTATTTGTAAAGTAATCAGATGTCTGGTGCTATTTTATAAGTGGTAATTATGTTATTTACAGAATCAGTACATTACTAGTACGAATATAAGCTTGAAAAACTGAAGGGGACATATGAAAACTAAAATACTTTGTGGTGGTGGTAGCTACAGAAACATAATTCAATGAAAATTTATACAGAGATAGAAATAAGCCTGTCATAAGCTGTTGAGTATATTTTCAGCAAAATTTTTGTTCCATTTAATGTGAAATGGATTACTGTACCGTGAAACTGTTTACAGGTCCTGAGATTATGAGCAAACTTGCTGGGGAATCTGAAAGCAACCTGCGAAAGGCTTTTGAGGAAGCTGACAAGAATGCTCCTGCAATTATCTTTATTGATGAACTTGATGCAATTGCTCCAAAAAGAGAAAAGGTGTGTTAGAATCAGCACTTGCTTTTGTGGTTGCTTATAATGTTGTGTGTCTCAATTCTTGTTACCTTCTACTAGTGAAACTGTTACTAGAAAAACAATGTCAATGTCATAACAAAGATATATCTTTGAAAAAAGACACTCTATGGAAAAAGTGATTTGATGAGTATATTGCCATTTTTACCTACTCCATACTTTATCACAGAGCACATTGTAAATTGTGACTGGATTTGACCATGTGACAATGCTTGTGGGTATGTTGATTTACATATGCCCCCTATGTGTTGATTCATTTGTAGGAGCTGATGGTTTCTTGTAAAGTATCAGTGTTACTCAATGCTTTATTTTTAATGTAGCATCCTCCCTTCCCTGCAATCTCCCATGCCTCAGACATTGTCACTTCTGTTGAACTTTACTGCATTTCCTTTTGGCTGCATTTACTCCTTTATGTCTGCTTTCCTTTCTTCTTCTTCTTCTTCTTCTTCTTCTTCTTCTTCTTCTCTTCAAAAGTGTTTTATGAAAAAAATTATTGAAAATATAAATTATAAATTTTAACAATATTTGCAACAAAATAAAAAGCCCTGTTGCAAAAGCTCCAGAAACGGATACTTGGAACAGGGCAGGCACACACATTTAAAAACAAGCCTCTGAAAATTAGGTACTAAGTCTTTGTATGTAAAGAGTACATAATTAAACCCTTCTTGTTTTTCTTAGACACACGGAGAAGTTGAGCGCCGCATAGTTTCACAGCTCCTGACCCTCATGGATGGGTTAAAACAGAGTTCACATGTTATTGTAATGGCTGCTACAAACCGACCAAATTCCATAGATGGTGCCCTGAGGCGCTTTGGTCGTTTTGATCGGGAAATAGATATTGGTATTCCTGATGCAACTGGTCGTCTTGAAATATTACGTATTCATACAAAGAATATGAAGCTTGCAGATGATGTAGATTTGGAACAGGTAAGTCAGATTCTTGGTCCTCTTTTTCCTTCTTTTTATAAACATACTGCTTGACTCATATTTTTTATTTCCAGATTGCAGCAGAAACACACGGTCATGTTGGTGCTGATTTAGCTTCTCTGTGTTCAGAGGCAGCTTTGCAGCAGATTAGGGAGAAAATGGATCTTATCGATCTAGAGGATGATCAGATAGATGCTGAAGTGCTGAGCTCTCTGGCAGTTACTATGGAGGATTTCAGGGTAAATGTCGCTTTTTTAGTTGGTACTTTGTTACTACAGTCTTCTCATGTGTTAATATTTCTTACATTTGCATCTGTAATGAATTTAAGATATCTTAAATATTTTAATATGCATATCTTTTAATTGTCGTATTCCAGTATGCCATGAGTAAGAGTAGCCCAAGTGCTCTAAGGGAAACAGTTGTTGAGGTGCCGAATGTCACTTGGGAAGACATAGGTGGTTTAGAAAACGTGAAGAGAGAGCTGCAAGAGCTTGTACAGGTTAGTTTTTGAAGACAAAGCATTGTTTTTATTTTTATTATAATAATAAAATTATTGAATGCAGTTTGGTGATAGCTGTTACATTGAAAATTGAAGTTTGTTTTCTCTCGTGTAGTATCCTGTAGAACACCCAGACAAGTTCTTGAAGTTTGGTATGCAACCATCAAGAGGGGTGCTTTTCTATGGGCCACCAGGTTGTGGAAAGACACTACTTGCAAAAGCCATAGCGAATGAATGTCAAGCTAATTTTATTTCTGTGAAGGGACCTGAATTGCTAACAATGTGGTTTGGAGAGTCTGAAGCCAATGTTAGAGATGTCTTTGATAAGGTATGTGTTCTGGCAGTTAGTAAAATATGTGCTTATTTTGTCTTGTTGTGATTGCTAACTTCTGATTTTTCTCTCTTTGTATAGGCGAGAGCTGCAGCACCATGTGTGTTGTTTTTTGATGAACTGGATTCAATTGCAAAATCCAGAGGTGGTAATGTCGGTGATGCTGGTGGAGCCGCTGATAGAGTAATAAATCAGATCTTGACTGAAATGGATGGAATGGGTGCAAAGAAAAATGTATTTATAATTGGTGCCACAAATCGTCCTGACATTATTGATCCTGCTATACTAAGGCCTGGTAGGCTTGACCAGCTCATTTACATTCCTTTGCCAGATGAAAAATCGAGGGAAGCTATTTTCAGAGCCAACTTACGCAAGTCGCCTGTTGCAAAGGTATGTATTGTAGAAGTGATCAGGCTTGTAAAATTTTTTGGTGTAAATGTCGTAGTGTAGCTATACAGTGTGAATAATTTTGTTTCAGGATGTAGATCTGACGTACATAGCTAAGGTCACTCATGGCTATTCAGGTGCAGACTTAACTGAGATATGTCAGCGAGCCTGTAAATTGGCAATTCGACAAAGTATCGAAGCTGAAGTGAGAAGAGAAAGAGAGCGAGCTAACAATCCAAATCTTGCAATGGATGTAAGTACTTAATTTTTGTATATTCTTCAGTGTGCATACAAAGACTCTCCTTTACATTTGTGAGTTTTGTATGTGTGTACAGAAACTGTTGTCAGTACAATCAGGATAGAACTCTGTTTTGTGGGCAGAAATGTACATCAGTCATACTACGTGTGCATTTTTTTAAGGTTACACAAAAGTTCATACAATGGAGCCTGGCGAATTGGCTGTCTAATTAATATCAGGATCCTAACAAGGGAACCTCCACATCGCAACCCCGTCAGATTTAGTTAAAAGTTGGCACAGAGGCTAGGCCTTGAAAAACTGAACACAGATCAATTGAGAAAACAGGAAGTAGTTGTGTGGAACTATGGAAAAAATAAGCAAAATATAGATTTTTCAACATTATCTTTCTCTTCAATGAAAATTTTCATAATTCATTATCAAAGATAAGCTGTATGATTGGGATCACTTACCAAACATTACTAAACAGTCCACTTATGAATAATGTTTTTACTATGTGTTTGTTTCTCTCTTCGAAATAAAAAGTCATTCTGATGTGAAAGTTTTTGAAGCAGTCAGTAATGCAATCCCCTTGTTTCCAACAGTTCTAGTATTTTCAAGCAGGGTTTATCGTCTTCTGTGTTGGTTGCAGTTTTTCTGGAAAATGGTATGCTGAGTGCTCTGCATTAGCAGTACCAAAAGCTGGAAATGCCTTCATTCATTACCACTATTTTCAACCATTTGCATTACTAAGATACAAATATAAAATCTTCAAAAGAATTTATTGGATTTAATTTTCAACAGTCATTTGGCAGATAATGGTTGTTGTCCCATATTAAGTCTTTCAGTGGAAGGGATAACAGCAAGTAAAACAAAAATTACAGAAGTTTTTAAAATAACATTTGAAATACGACTTTCCACAGTTCCCATCTATAAACATTGTAAATGTGATGGTAGCAGCTTACTAATATTGTTAATTCATACTTATCTATTGTTGAAAAGTCTAGATTTTCCCTCAAGTCTGGGGATGATTGTTCATTTCCCATGTGAAGAACTGTTATCCTAGATGTTACACAAGATCAGTGGGAGGAGTTGGTGGGCTTTGTCTCTAAATAGAAAGATCATACTACTGTGAAAAACTCTTATCTAATTGTGATGGTAATGAAGAACTGACATACATTTTGTCACTTTGGAGGTGGACAAATGTTAAGACCCTTTGAATATAAATGCAGACACTAGTCAAGCCTGCAGGTTGTGCTGTGGTGTTTGACCACGAATGGTTCCTGTGCAATTTCCATAATACACGTGATTAAAAAGTACATGGCAGTGCGTATCCCTCTCTTCATCCAGTTCTCGTGGGAAGTATGCACCTCTAGTCAAACTATCACTCTTTGATTCACTCAGTAGTAGTAGTACATGCAGACATGAAATTTTTGAAGTGTGCAGTTGCTCCCAACTACAGGGCATGAGAATTCTCAGTTGATTATTATATGCTCATGGATAAATCAGTGGTATGTTGGGATAATGAAACAGCAGAGTTTTTGGGATGGAAACGTACATGTGCAGAGTGACGAGCTGAAGGGAAATACATGGAAGCATGCTAATGTGGCAATGAAACAGCAGTCTGTGATTAATAGTGGTCTTGAAGCTGTAAAGAAAAAAAAAACAGTAAATTTCATTCTTTAATTTTTCAATTTTGAAAGCAAACATTTCACTCCACAAACTAAGATGTCGATAGTAGATATGTGAATTAATTGAAAGTGAGCTGTAGCTTCCAACGAGACTGACAACTGTTATAACAAAGATCCATGAAAATCTGGCAGTGTTAAGTCCTAGGTTCTTGTTTCAGCTGTAGGATGTCATAAATCCTGAGATTGCAGAAGTTCTGTCATGTGTATCTTGAAATGCAGGCCTCAGCAGTATAAATGCATTGCCTGACTGAAAAAAGTAAAGTACACAGAAGACATGGTAGGATATCAGTGTATCTTCGTACAAACAGTTGGCAGATACATAGATGATTGGAGTTGCAATTAAGTGTGACAATCCAGATTCGTGGGACATTCGGACATGACAGTGGCTCGATGTTGGACTGCGTGATAATGTTAGGGCAAGCATACTTGTCTTCAAGGTTCTAGTTGAACATGTCTGAGCACCAAAAGAGACGATTGCTGTACTGTCCACCAGGTCACTGTAACCCTGTCATATCCATTTCTGCCACATAAGAAAAAGACCCCCTGCAGTGTTCTGTTGTCCCACACCTTTGATCAGAGACTAACAGCAGCTGGACTAAGGGATTACTGTCACACACATAGGCTGCCATTAACATAACACAGATGGCTGCACTTGGGAGTGTTGCCATGACTGCTACCATATTTCAACAGGACATTTCTTGTCTACACATGGCAGTTTTGTCCATGAACTGTGTGTCATGTTGCATTCCCGCTAACAGTGAGATCCCCCGGATCTGTCACCCATAGAACATGTAGCGCACCAACTCATATATAAACTCTTGTCCTGGTACCAGTACCTAGGATATTAGGATATCAAGGTCCATTTGCAACAGTTTTGGGAGGTTGCCTCAGTAGAGGATACAACACCCTTGATATCCTTCCCAACTGAACCAGTGGATGCATCCAGGTAAGGGTTAGGGGGGTTGGTAATGTCATAGTGATAAGTGGGCTCATCCTGCCAAATTCTTTGTAAATTTGACTTGACTTTGTAATCATTGCAGTAACATTACATACTCTCTCAAATTGTGAAGTTTTATTTTGTGCCATCTTCCCCATCTGGGTGTTTTGCTTTTTATGCCAAGCAGCGTATTATGAAGGGTTGCATATTCCCCTAGAATTAGTGAAAAAGAAACTTTCATGCCCGAAGGAAACATAGACATTATCAGATGCTCACAGGCACTGAAACATTAGCATCCACAGTTTGCTGATGTCATGCTGAAGCAGTTTGGCTTCTCTGGTCCAGTATAGGCTCAGTGGCTATTCTCGCACTCCAGTGAGGTGTGGAGAAAAACTCTTAGATTATAGCAATAGCTTTTTTACTTATTAGTGTGCAGTTTATTTTCTATAATTGAATGGATTTAATTAATTGGCCTAAAGGTTTCGTTTTATTTCCAAATTCAGGAACAATTAACAGGAGCTGTTACTCCTGTAACAAATGGAGATTCATCTGGATATAATAATTTAATAGAAAAGGCTGATATTGCTTCTGCTGCGTACAGTATTAGACTCCATGATACAAATTTTCAGCCAAGTCTTCATGTAGGCATAAATCCTACATATGCTTTAAGTACTAGTAGTTTAAATAGTGATGTTACAAAGTATACAGATACACAAATGTTGTTTGAAGTTATAGCTGAATGTTCTGTATATTCAGATGGTTTAGAAACTCATTACCCTCGAGCAAATGTACCAAATATATGTGATGTGTAATGTCCAATAAATACAATATAATTGAGATATATTTTTATTGTTGACATAAAACAACAAATAGGAACACTATTAATCATAAATGAATGCTCCAATTTTGTGTCATTATTTATAGTGCACTGCCAACTTACAGAAATATGTTAGAGAAGGAAACCGCTTTTGGAGCAGAAAATAATACAAAAATCAGTCATAAAATAATTTTTTTTCTGTCCCAAATATTATATTGTTAACTGGCTTGTATGTCAACACCTTTCAGTCTACACTGTCTAATACATCATCTGGGTTTACTATTTCATTACATCTGTGCCTGGATTTCATTCTAGCATATGAGACAGTTGCATGAAGCCACATTATCACATGTATATCACTCCTGGCTTTGCTTTTCAGGCAGAGAACGTGTCCTTCGTGCAAAAATGACTTTCTTTTCATTAGTTACTGATTCACTAGGTCAAAACATAAAGTAGGACAGGATTAGGCAAAGATAAGGCAGGGAGGTGACCATGGCCTAATCATAGGAACTATCTTAGCATTGACCTTAACAACTTAGGAAAACTCCAGTCAGGGTGGCTAGAGAGGTATGTTGCTCTGCATCCCGAACAGATAAAACAGAAAACGAACAGCAAAAACATTATTTTGCAGGGGGCAAACACTGCATAGATTGTACATCAGTTAGCAAATTAGCAAGTACCCAACAATAAATGGGCGACTGGTAACCCTATATGCTAACATATTCACTTACATTTTAGAAATACTTCTCAACGAGAAATGACTTTAACTATTCCCCAAAAGCCATTTCCTTGTCGAGCATATTTGCATGTTGGCAGTGCATTAAAATGAATGACACAAAAGTGGCCCTGTTGTTTTTGAGTAAGAGTTGTTCCTGTTTGTTCCACATTATAGTCTGCTGTTTGTTGAAGTATCCATGAGGTGGTTATGGTTACATGCAGCATCCTGAATGTGACAAATCTCTGTGTGCCAAGTGAATAGCAAATAACGATGCAAGTGCAGGAGTGTTCTCAATCCCCTCCTTTATTTCTGTAATGAATTAAGTTTGATTTTTTTTTCTGCTTAAGTTCTGGATTAGTGTCATAGCACATCTGTTTCTCAGATTTTATTTTTAAGAAAGTTCTTGGAGGATCAAAAATCTTGGAGAGAGAATAATCTATTAACAGAATCCTCAATTCCATTGGTTTCATCAAAGTGCTCAGTGTGTGTATTGAAATAACTGTTACAAAGGGCAGATTGCTGAATTGAAAGATAAACCTGAACATTTGAAACTTGTAAAATTATTTTCTTGATGATCATTTCAGCCTTCTTTAGCTGCAACTTAGTTTCCACCTTCCAACTCACATTTGTGTAATCAAGTTCTGGAAATTCATTCCCCCCACCCCCTCACCCCCCGAAAGGTGACCTAGTCCCAAACTATTATTCAAAAATTTCATCATTTTTTAAAATTTGATAATTGATTTCTGTGAACCACACTGTGTGAATTGTACTGTTTATATGATTTAACACACTTCATCAGACACACTTCAGCCTGGGTGTGAAACAAATGCTTTGAATGAAAATTTGCTATTTTCCCAACCTATGAACATTGTAATTACTACAGGCTGTCAATAAGAGCATGTCACTTATTCTTAGGATTCAATGTTAAAATGTAACCCACACATTTAGTACATCCGTCACTGCCGGTGTGTTACAGTCTCCATTGTTTATGGATTCTCCTGTGAAAGAGATGGTATTCTAATTGTAATGTGATTGCTTCACCCAAAAAATTCTTTAGAAAGTAGTTTAAAATGTTTGAGATGAAAAGAATTATTCCTGCCAGAGAAATTCAGAAATCAATCAAAAATTGACTGATACAGTAGTCTTGCACTGAAGTTTTGGTACATTTGTTCTGTAATTGTATTAGCTTTGAAATTCCTCTGTATCTTCATCTTTAAATGTCTTACGTTTATATATATATATATATATATATATATATATATATATATATATATATATATATATATATATATATATACACACACACACTTGTGGTATGTACAACATTAAATAGAAATATATTAGCAAGAAGTTGCAGGCTAAACTGAAATGAAGAGAGTAAAACATTCTGCACACAATTTATTGCCAAGCTATCCAGTCATTTCTCACATTATGTTCATGTTATGCAAATGTTTGTTGCTGCAGATGGATGAAGAAGATCCAGTTCCTGAAATTACACGTGCTCATTTTGAAGAAGCCATGAGATTTGCAAGAAGATCTGTATCAGACAATGATATCCGCAAGTATGAAATGTTTGCACAGACCTTGCAACAGTCCAGAGGATTTGGAACGAATTTCAGGTATGTAAAATATTTCCTGAGCTGCTCATACTTGTGTAACAATATACACAATCATTAGTACTTTGGATCTACATGGGACAATTAAAGTTCTGGAGAAAACTATAAACTAACCAAAATATTTGTAAGCAAGTGAAATTTGAAACTTGTCTGTGTGTCTCCTTCTAAAATCTTCTTTGTTATTGGAACTTAGGAAGACTGAACTTATTGTCTGTCCAAATTTTGCAAAAGTTGTTAGATCTCTAGCAAAATCTGATCATTGGTAAAAGGATACTAAATTTGTGTGTAGTTTCTCCTTCCATCAAGGGGAAATTCATAAAGATGAGAACATTTTCTAGTGAAAATAGTATTAGTGAATTTACATTTGTTTAGTTAAAATCTGTCCATCTGTCCAGACTTAGCTTTATAGGGTTTTCATAAATCATTTACGACCATTTTTGTCAGATGGTTCCTTTTCGAAAAGGACTGGTAGGCTGTGTTACATACAGATTAATAACAGAGGACAAAAAGATCCTAACTAACAGGGAGCAGAGATGGACAGGTGTGTCATTTCTCATTGATGACAATCTGTCTCAAACCTGACAGGAATTTCTGCTGTCAGTGCATGCCGGTCCATGTCCTCAAATTCCAAATGAACATTATAAAGGACGCTGCGTACTGTGAATATTTCAGTCGGGTACCTTGCAATAGGCCATTGCTCTCAGCACCACATAAAGCTACACACCTTCAGTAGACCAAAAATTACAGAAACTGGACAGCTGCTCTCTGTAGATGATGATTTGTGGTTTTTGCCATTTTCCAAATGATGCAAGGCATTGAGTGCACTGATGATGTCCCAGTGTGGTGTTAACCCATAATACAGTGTCATTCATGCTGGAGGTGGATCAGTGAAGTTAAGAGGTGTTTTTTGTGTGATATCTTTGGACTCTGCAGTGGGGTTAACATGAACATAACTGGGATATTTGTGTGAATATTCTCAGTGACAGGGTTGCCCTTTCTCTACATCTTCATGGTAGGTATGCTGTGGACATTCTGATACTTGTAGACAATATCTGTGTTCACAGGTGTGCACAAATGCTCATTTTATGAACATACTGGTACCTTGTCGCAACCGGACAGGCTCAGTGAATTGCCCGTCTTAATCCCATAGAAAGTGACTATTTGAAAGAGCTGGTGAAACATATCAGTCAACATGGCTGCAATTTCTAGATCTTTGTAATGGAATCATCAATGACTGGCTTCAGTTGGGTAGACATACAGTATAACCCCCCTTTCACATTCCTGGAATTAACGTTTTCTCACCATTTACGACATTTTTTTTCGCTCCCATCAAATTTCTCTTGTCCATAATCTTAACTCTCACCTCAATTTGCGTTAACATATTTATAATTTTCCTGCAGTTTATGCTTTATGAAAAATGTTCATGGAGAAAAAACTTGACTTAAAATGATGTTGGCATGAAGTCGGCCGTCAAGTGGTGCTTACAAACATTACGTGGTTAAGTTTCTTTGCACCAGGGTGCTCCACTGCTCGGACTTGGAGTGGAGAATGTGTAAAAGTTGGAGCAATTTGTGCGGTGTCTCTTGCCGCTGCCAAGCTCCACTCGGTGTGGTGGCGTGGGAGTAACTAGCTCACCGTTTACGTGGTGCTCCCAAAATTGGATTTCAGAGTTCCCACTACCATTTCTGGGTGGTAAAGATTCATTGGAATAGATATATCCTGACCAATCACAACCATTTCCAAACCATCTCTACTCTACATATGCAAATTCATAACTGTTGTGACCATCGCTACACCTTTGTTCAATCATATTTAGTGTGTTTTGTTGTTTAGCCACTAGTAGCACAAATTTACATCTTTCTGGTTTAAACACAGTACCAATTATATACTTTATCATGCAGGATGAAACGTGTTTCGAGGAATTATTCTTGTTGTCGGATGCAGTATTTACATATGTATTTTTTGTGATGCTACTTAAACAATGTACGTGATTTTAGTGTGTGTGTGTGTGTGTGTGTGTGTGTGTGTGTGTGTGTGTGTGTGTGTGTGTGTGTGTGTGATTTATCTGCGTAACTGAGGAGGCACAGTACCTGATAACCTCAAAAAGAAGAATACAGTGCAAGAGATGTAGAACAACGTACATGCAAATGCCACAAAAGTACTTAACGTAAATATTTCCATTTAACAAGGAGAAAAAATTCTCAAAGCACAGTGAGCTTAGTGTGAAAAAATACATAACTCGTGCAGTGCTTCATTATTTAACGAATAAATGGCAGCTGCAAGCTTGCCTAAAATATTGATTATGACTTATGAAATTGAGTCACACATTTCTACTTCCCAGACAGTTATCAGTTCCCGTTACATCAGCAGTTTTCATTAGATAATAAACTTTTATCCGATAATAAAGTCCTTGAAAAGTATTTTGATGCCTGTTGTGCACATATAGTTCAAAAATGCAAGGGGGAATCATATACAAAACTTCTACAGCTTAAAACGTTATTTCCCACATTTTACACTTCCCACATTTTACACTTCCCACATTTTACACTTCCCACATTTTACACTTCCCACATTTTACACTTCCCACATTTTACACTTCCCACATTTTACACTTCCCACATTTTACACTTCCCACATTTTACACTTCCCACATTTTACACTTCCCACATTTTACACTTCCCACATTTTACACTTCCCACATTTTACACTATTTTGTTGAAGTCCCTTGAAAATTGTAAAAGTGAGGTTTCACTCTGTATCCTGGGTAAGAATTTTTGGTCCAGTATGATCATGTAGAAGAGCACACGACCTTTTTCCTGCCTTTTCCACTTGTTGCTTGTGGTAAACAGTGTAAGAAATACACTGTTGGTACTAGAGCTGCAAACTCGCCATACGTGCCAAGACATATGTGCGTCTTGTCTGGGATACATCAGTTCTGAGCAACAGTATCTTGTGCCAGGCAGCCATTGTTGTGACAAGATGAGTTTGGTCAGATTGAGTTGGCACCATGGTACACCAGGTTTCGGTGTGCTGGTAATCACAAGGCCCCAGCAGGCTCACCAGGCAGAATAAGTCAGTTCAGTGCAGAAAGGTGCGCTCCAGTAGCTTTCCCTCCACTTACCACGCCATGGGAAGAAAGTAAATGTAATAGAAATGTCAAGAAATACTTCTATCAACACCTAGCTAGCACCCGAGTTCGTGGTGAGCCTTTTTGAGTAAAAAGATTGATTGTTGTTGAACATATTTAAGAAAAATTCTGGGACCGTCACCAACCAAACAGCCGCAACATGATCCAGGGCTTTATTTTTCATTATTTCACATATGCAGATGAAAAACAAAATGGTTTGTTTGCCATGTCTAGTGGGAGCAAAAGAATAAAAGTGGGCACTGCAGCCTTCACTTACGCTTTCAAAGGGATGGATTACCTGAAAAGATCAAAGTAATGGTCTACTTTGTGATTTAAAGCCTTACTTTCCACCACTCAAGCAGTGTTTCAAATGTTTTTTGGCACATCAGCACACACCAGTACCTATATGTGGAGGACCTTGTTCTGTTCTGAGTTGAAGAAAGCATATGTATGCCTTCATCCAATTCAAATGACCACAGACTTTGCAAACATGGTTACTAATCCTCCATCTATGATAAAGTAGAAGTCATCTGCTTTTTCCTCAATATAAGACCCAGATGGATGTGCGTCTGAGGTGCTCGAGGACTCCCTGTACTTCTGTTCCCACTACGCCAATATGTAGAAAAAGTCTTGCTCATCTGGCATCCATGCCCAGCAGAGGGTTACCTTCCTCAGAACCTTCTCAACAGATCAGTGTTGCCTCTTGGCTCGACATGGGCTCATTGGAGACAAGTTACGGGCTGCAGCATAGCTTCTTGTTACACGACCAAATAATCCCCAACCAGAGTTAAAACTGTGCAAGAACATATACCTCTAACCTTAGTAATCGTCATGCCTGTTTCAAAAATAAGGGTTGCTCTGCAATGGCATTTGCTAATATATGGATATATGGCTGTTTGGGTGTGGCATCTGTGGGTTTTATTCAGTGTAATGCTGCTCTCTGTCCAGACAGTGCTGACATATCAGAAGATAGCTGACTTGATCCATCAGCTGCCTTTCCCTATTTCTTGGGCGATTTCAAAATGCACAGTGCATTGTGGTGGTGGTAGAACAACTAACATAGGCACTCTGACGAAGCAAGTAATCACAAACTCATTTTAGTGTGGCACTTGAAAAATATACCGCTGTCAATCCCTCAATTGTAGCACTAGCTTTCTCCCATAATTCCAGTGGCTCTTTGAGAGCAGTCATTCCCAGATTGTCATGACCCTTCCACAGTTACCCAACTGAGCACTCTAGACGATGGAGCCAATTGTCATTCTTTCAACACATGAGACAACTACTTCAATACTAAAAGCAGCAGTATTGGCAAGTCCCCTTTCTTCAGCTACATATTGTCAGAAACCAGGCTTGTTTTGGACATAGGAAATCGCTAAGTCAATTAAAGATAGCCTTGAATGCTCCAACAATATAAACTTTGCCTCTTTTAGTGGAAAACCTCATTGCCTGTAAAAGGCTCTCAACCTGCTCACACTACTTTACTAAACACCAGAAGAAGGAATGTAGGGAAACGTGTTGCTACTGTAGGAACCCATACCTCTTGTTCACAATTATTGGCCAAGTTTCATTGTATCTGTAGTCACTGACTAGCAATCAGTATTTATGGGGTATCCTCGAATTTAGCAATATTGATTCTGAATGTACTATTACCACAAAATTTTCTGGTGTACATTGCTCAAGCATCTGCATCCAATGACTACTACTCAGCTTTCTATCTAGGGTAGAAGATAAGAACCTGTCTTTCAATGCTCAATGTCTGGAACCATATAATGCTACTTTCAGTGAGTGGGAGCTCCTCAGTGCTTTGGTCTTTGGTTACAATGGGGTGCTTTATCCTGCTGGAATCTGTGGATTACTGATGCCACATACTTGAGACTTCAGTCATATCTGATGTATGGGTGTGTTTCCATCCTAGTGGAGGAAAATCATGATTGTCCTAGTTTTCAAACTGTGTTTGTGAAATGGATGGCCATAGACCCAGCAACCTCATTAATGTTCTGTGTAAGTTGCTTGACTGTGTGGTGCACTGACATTTGTGTGTGACTCTTGAGATTAGGGGTTCTTTGTACAACATTCAGTGTAGATTTAGAGGGGCCACCTGACTTAAAAAGTTGACCAGAGTCTGCTGTAAGGACAGCCTTTGCATGTTGCCAACACCTCACTTACTGTTTTCTTGACTTAAAGAAGTACTGTGAAATTTTGTGGCTTTACCTCACTGTGTGAGTGGAATTTTAAAGTCCCCCTCCAGATTATTTTTTGTTTTCTATCACTCTGCGTGGTTCTAGCCAGCTTTGTAATACTCTTTAGCACTCTCCATATACAGGAGAATGGAGACCCACTGAGCCCATACTGAGTGTGGCCCTTTTTCTTATTGTAATTAATGGCTAGCAGAGGCTGTGGGGACTATGGTCTCACTGTCCCTATACGTAGACAACTTTGTATTTACTACAATTCTTCATCCATGAATGTTGTTGAAAGCCAGCTGCAAAGTGCCATTAGGAAAGCACAGTCCTGGGCTGTCATAGGTTTCAGTTTTCCACTACAAAGATGTGGTATGCACTTCCGTTCACACACAGCTGTTCATCTACATCCAGAATTTCACCTTTGTAATGGATGGCTCATTTTGGCAAGAGTCTGATTATTTTTCTTTTTTTTACTTCCATTTGAAGCTTAGTTGACATGGTTACCACATATTTGCCATCTTAAAAAGAATTACCAGTTGAAACTGAATGCATTCTGCTTCCTCAGTCATTTCTCCAGGAATGCAGAAAGCATCAACCCTCTCTAAGAAGCACTTGTCCTATTCAGACTGCATTACAGGTGTTTTGCTTATGGATCAGTGACCACTTTAGTTTTAAAACTACTGGATCCTATTCACTACAGTAGGATCCATGTTGCGACTGGTGCCTTTGCCCCCTTCCAGGTTTACTTCACGCCCCTCCATCCCCATGGTTCAAAACATCAGCCAAATACCTGGTCACACCTTTCTATTGGATCAAAGGAAATTTGACATCTCAGCATTTTGGATTTTGTTTCTTTTGGCACTGATCAAATTTTATGGTTCCAGTTATCTGTTCTGCCAGTTTTGAAGGTCTAAAATGACATTGGTGGCTGTGTCTTCTCACCTTCTGCAGCCCCTGGGTAGCTCATAGTCCATTTAAAATTACTTGATAGTCGACATCTGTCACTTGGTGCTGCAGTGTTGCCACGTCAGCTGCCATTCTGTTAAATATGACATGTAAAGACGGCAGATCACTTAACAAGTGCTGAAATGCTGTTGATGTTGTGTGTAGTGATGTTGGAAGCTGCTGCTGTTAGGTATGGGGTGAATGCGAGATGCTCTGTCCGCAGCTGATTTAAAACAAGCAATGACTGAACTGCTGCAGGCAATGCATTTTGTAGCCTTGAATTTACGCTCGTGTCCTAACGTAACCTCTTCATGTGCAGTGTATCAGAGAAAAGCCTGGACAGCAATCTTCAGCACAATTGTTAATCGTGCTCACTTTCCTTACAGCGACTACTCAGAAAAAATTCAGTTTCAGCACTAAAAATCTTGCTTGTGCTGTGCAACCTGACATGATACCGATTGATGAGCAGTTCTGGTTGGAATTCATTTACAGGCTATGTGTGACACAAGCATATTCCAAATGTAAAAAGAATGATAGGAAGAAAAATAACAGCAAATAAAAAATTAAAAATTAAACTACATTGGAACCAATTAATTGATGATGATGATGATGATGGTCATCATTTTGATAGAGATTTAAAAATCAAAAAATTCATCCCTCGCCAGGATTCGAACCCACGACCTTAGATTTCTGAAACTTAAGGCTTAGCACTGTTCTATGGAAGATCAAAAGTTACTAATGTTAAATTTATTGATCTGTACGACCAGTTGCAACGATCATTTGCTGGCTTCAGAAGTTTGGTTTCCCATCAGGTTGTACAAAGTTTCCTTCTGCAAGCCAATCTCTGTGATGATATTTGAATATGTCAAGTCGAATCACATCTTGTACAAAAGAATCCAGTAGTCTTTGTTTTGTGGTGTGTACAAAATGTGTGTGATTTCGTTGTCATTGTTTTGTGTGTGGTGTTCCGAGTGTGTTTATCATGTGTGATGAAATGCCAAATAAGAGCTGGATCCAGTATTTGGAATTAAAGTCCAAGAAGAAAAAATGCCAAACAAGGAATTGTAAGTGAACTGACAGTTTGTTGTAGCAGTTTGCCATTGCCAAACAGTTCGGGCACAGCATTGGGTGCTCTGTTTGGAGGAAGACACCTCCAACACATGAAGTGTCAGTTGTCAAGTAATTTAATCAGACAATACACTCTGGTTGTAGCTAATTTTTCAGCAGAATTAGTTGCTATAAGGCCTCCATTATACTTGAACTTGCATTCCTGAATGTTTTCAAATCTGGAATGATACTCTAAGCAGCCAGTGTGAAGCCGATGCTCTCCACAGAATTAGGTTTTGACCATACACACTCCTTGTTTCTCGTCTCCATGATAATAGGATTTTAATTGGATACCTTTGGACATAATTAATGTAGTGATTCTTAGGAATGATCTTGTAGACCAGTACCGTATTTACTCGAATCTAAGCCGCACCTGAAAAATGACTCAAAATCAAGGGAGAGAAAAGTTTTAGGCCACGCCTCCAAATCGAAACAAAGTTGGTCCATCATAATATGGGACACAATTTAGGTCGAATGAATGACGATACAGCTACAGTAGTTTGGTTCGAGTCATAAGTTTAGCAGTTAAGTTTTACCAGGTAGCCATTTCTATGCGTCAGGCCCGTATTTATAAGAGTACCCTTCCTTTCTCACGTGCTTCGTCTGGTTTGAATAGATTACTTATTTTTCTTTGATCTGATAAGTACTGTTGTTTTTGTTATAGGTGTTCACGCCACTCTAAGCTGAAAATGCGTTATTGTGCTGTGTCAAGCATTGTCGCATTCTGATAATGTGTGTTTACTATCTGTCGCCGATCGCAGCATGGTTTTTTTGTGCGCGCTACCGCCACTTACGATAAAAAAAGAGGAATTGTCTCATTAGCGAAACAATGGCAAGAGACTGCTATTTGTTGGTACTTACGCTGCTGCTTTATTTGATAATGATCAACAAGGACCAGATAATAGACTGCATATGATAGATGTTCTGAACGAGAGTTTGCTAAAATTTTTCGCTGTTTGAAAATCTCTGCAGACGCCTCTTTTGTACATTACATTCTGTACAGAAATTAGTCGTCTTAGATTTAAAAATCTAGTCAATTGCCGTGCTTCATTTGTGACTGTACCACTATTAGACATAAGAATAATATGAATATAAACATGACATGATATGTATATTCTTCCGCATTTGCTGTTGTCTCACACTAGTTTCGTAGTTTATTAGGCAGACAGGATTTAAATGAGATAGCAGCAAATACGAAAGAATACATGGCAAAATGTTTATATTCATATTAGTCTTATGGTGAAGAGAATCCTGCATGTGATTATCAATTCATAAAAGTTCCTATTAGCAACCATCTCTTCTCACAGGTAGGAAAAAATTCAGAATATAGAGTTGGCCATATTGACAAACATCCCAAACAGTCTTGCCAGTCGGATATTCAGAGTACATTAAAATGCTGCTACATTCGAAGATGAACAATACGGAATTTGTATTTACTTTGTTGGATAATGTATGAAAATGCAGTGGTTGAAACTCGAGGCAGAGAAAAAAAGCTCGTCTTTCACCTTTTTTTAAACTTATTTACTGACTCAGATGTTTTGGTGCCAGTATTTATCTTCGTGCCTGCAAAGCATGCCTGTGTAGCGCTACGTATATTCGATGGCAGAAGTTAGTTGTGGCGGCACCTACCAACATTTTTAAGAACTTCCACTTGCTAAGCCGCAGGTGGTTTTTTGGATTACAAAAACCCGAAAAAAAGTGCGGCTTAGATTCGAGTAAATACAGTAAGTAAAGGAAGCTATGTTGATGAAAACTCAGAAGATAAGGATACCAGGTTCCTACTTACGGTCAGCCCTACAGTTTCAGCTTCTAAAGGCTTGGAACAAGGAATGGCTCACTGTGGCCAATATGAACCACCTACATATGTCAGCTACAATTACTGTGCAGTATCATACGTGAGCATGACAAGTACCAAACTTTCTATTTGCAACTGCAGTGTGTGCTGTCCACTTGTTATAAGCCGAGCGGTTCTAGGCACTTCAGTCTGGAACTGTGCGACCGCTACGGTTGCAGGTTCTCATCCTGCCTCGTTCATGGAGGTGTGTAATGTCCTTAGGTTAGTTAGGTTTAAGTAGTTGTAAGTTCTAGGGGACTGATGACCTCAGATGTTAAGTCCCATAGTGCTCAGAGTCGTTTGAACCATTTGAACGTGTTATAAATGCAGCACACCATGCCACAAATTACTTAAACAGCTACTTTAGTATGAATGTCATTTGGATATTCCCTTCTAGCACAAGTTTCTCTGAACTACACAAGGGGAATTGAGTCCCCAGCATGTACTGTACATTTGCAAACCCTCCGCCCTAAACCTCTGCTAACCTATTTCCCACTGCCTCCTGCCTTATCACAACTCTCTTCCTCAGATTTTAATTCTTCTTATTCTTTTACATCTGTCATTTGCTGGCAGACACATTGCCATTGTTCTCTTTCCTGATATTTTTCTTGTGGTGTATCTGATTGCATAATGTGTCCTGGGGGCCTCTAGCTGCTTTGTGGATGGGGCAGTTCTCCTTCCTTTACCATTTACCCCTCTCTCATGTCTACCTCTTCTGTCTTTGTTTTCCTGATTCTTACAAACAATAGAATCCATTGGGATTTGTTTTTTGTCCTTCCTCTCTGGGGGCTATTTTTGTATTGACACAAAGGATCAAGGGATCAGTGATCTCATCTTCACACATCCTTTGTGAATGTGTACACTCCTGACTGATGATCTGGAGCTCGAAAGCCAGTTAGTACTGTCTTAAATTACATGTCTGTATGCCATTTATCAGTCTGCTAAAGCTGAGGGCTTGCTTTTCTTATATATTACATATTATTCCATCCAGGAATTTCCATTATTGTCCTACTTACAATAAAGGTGTCCAGGACTGCATTGTGATCTTCCCTTAGCCTTTCTCTAAGGGAATTTAATGTCCTTTGCCATCTATGTATCAGCCATCGTATCTTCAGGTGAAAGGAATGCTCTGCTGTAATCATGATAGCTCTGTTAGTGGCCTACATTCTTTTGGTGTCCCAACTTCGCTTATTTGTGGTAAACACTGAAGCAGAGAGTGGTTTATATATTTTCATTTGAAGCTCATCACCATGGTATTTTCAATCTTTCAGTGCTTTTACCTTCCCCCCTCCCACCCCCTCCCTCTACCTTTTCTACCTTTTCACCTACTGTGGCTGAAACATCAAGCTTGTTTTCTATACTGACTGCTAGTCCCTTGTAGAAACTGACCACCCTTCGCAGTCTAGACTCGAAAGGAGATGGACCCAGATTGCTTCAGACTAGCATACCTCTTCTACCTTGTAACATTTCATTACCTTTAGAGGTTTTTTCCTTATCTCTGTTTTTTCCTCTTTCTCTGTCTCAGATGATTCCACAAAGATAAATTTGGCAGTCCGTCATTTATCTTCTCTTGGAAAGATGTAAGTCTTTGATTATTAAATGGACAAAAAGGATCATGATTCAAATGTTAAGTCCCTTTCCACCCATCCCAAAATTCTTGTGTGTGTTCTGTCTCTGATGAACTCATTGAGGGGACATTAAATGTGCCATATTTCTTGTTTCTGCATTCAGTTATACAAGTAATATAGGCTATACACAGCTTGTGCAATTGTAAGAAAAGTCTTACTTAGGTCTAAATAAGACTTTAATTACGTATTGAAAAGATGGTATATAACTTAAGCTACTTGTATTAAACTATAATCTTTCCTTTAGTTTGATTAGCATAACTTTTCATCACTATTCTCCCACGCCTTAAACAAAACAAGACTTTGACACATTTTAATAGCAGAGATTGTGGAATGCAGCATATAACACACTCTTCAGTCGTTAGTGCCAATTCAGCTTCAGTATGTTACTACATTGGTGTCAGAACAGACACGTGTTGTCATTGTATGTGAAATGTGAAAAACAAAACAAGAAAAAGCATTTTATTAGCAGATAATGTAAATCCTCTCAAGGGTTTACATTTTACCAGCAACCATATGGGAACAGGCGCTAGAATGAAAAGATTTTTACACTTAAAGGGTGTACAACTTGGCTTCCGCCATTTGCCGATAGGTGGCAACAACAGTATGTAGCAGTCAAAAGAAACAGATCACAGACGTCTGGCAGTTAGTTGGACATCAGTCAACATAACCTCATCAAAACATTAGTCGATTTGTGTCTGCACCATAAAGTTGTTCTTGGTTGAAAATGTCAGTTTATGACCCTAATTCTCGTCACTTGCGGGAGGTGTTACTGTTTTGTTTCAATATGAAGAAAACAGCAGCTGCGTCTCATCAAATGCTCACAAGTGCGTATGGTAAGGACGCTATTAGTGAAGGGATGTGTCGTGAATGGTTTCAATGCTTAAAGAACTGTGATTTTAATGTCGTAGACCAGCATAGTGGTGGAAGAGAGAATGTTTTCGAAGATGCAGAATTGGAGAGATTGCCGAGTGAAGACTCGCATCAGACTCAAGAAGAATTGACACGATTAATGGGAGCGACACAGCAAGCCATTTCAAAATATCTCGAGGCTATGGGTATGATTCAGAAAGAAGGAACTTAGTCCCATGTGAGCTGAAACCAAGACACATTGAACAGTGTTTGTGTGTTTGTGAGCAGTTGCTTAAGAGGCAAAAACAATAGGGATTTCTGCATCACATTGTGACCAGGGATGAAAAATGGGTTCTTACGATAACCCTAAACGCAAAAAATCATGGGGATATCCCAGTCATGCTTCCACGTCGACGGCCAAACCGAATATTCGCGGCTCCAAGATCGTGCTCTGCATTTGGTGGGACCAACTCGGTGTTGTACTATGAGGTGTTAAAACCAAGTGAAACAATCACAGGTGTTCATTATCAGATGCAATTAATGCATTTGAGCAGAGCATTAAGACAAACGGCTGCAATACAGTGAGAGGCATGATAAAGTGGCTTTCCAGCACGACAATGCTCAACCCCACATTACAAAAGAGGTCAAAACGTATTTGGAAACATTAAAATGGGAAGCCCTACCCCACTCGCTGTATTCTCCAGACATTGCTCCTTCCATCACTTGTTTAGATCAATGGCGCATGGCCTGGCTGGCCAACACTTCAAATCTCATGAAGAAATCACAAATTGGATCGATTTGTGGATTGCTTTAAAAGAGGAACAATTTTTTTGGCGCAGAATTCGTACACTGCCCGAAAGATGGGAGAAAATAGTGGCCAGTGATGGAAAATACTTTGAATGATACATGTGTGACCAATTTGTTTCATTAAAGCCTCAAATGTTGGGGGAAAAATGGCAGAAGCAAAGTTGTACACCTTGTATAAATATTGCTAAATTTGTCCTCAACCTGTTTAATGGTGTATTTTTAATATTAAAAAATTGCTGTCATTGTAAAGGGCGCAAAAAAGATACTGAAAAGTATCGGTACAAAAGGATGGCAATGAGTTATGTACCACACAAAAGCTTCAAACACTGTCAACCATAAGTGAAATAAATGTGTTTGTGTTTTTAGGAACAAAAACTATTTGTTGAATGCGAGGAAAAAAGGATTGGATGAAATCTGGAATATGAGACAGATTTCTTGCACAGACCTCACATATTGAGTAAAGATACCTAATAGTTCAGGCACTAGACTGTCATGCTGGCTATCCTCATTTAGGTTTCCTGTGGCTGTGTTCTGTCCTTTAGGTCATGTTGAAGTGAGATGTCACAGTGCTTAACAAGATCAGAGAGAGAGAATGGCTGGCCAGTGGGAATGTCATGGTATTTGAGGGTGTAACATTGGTTAGGAGGGCAATGAAACATAGGTGGTGTAGGGAAGATATCAGTAGAGAGAATCTTGAGTGCTTCACTAGAGAAATTCATATCCTTGGCAGAGCAAAGTATTGAGGATGACAGCCAGGTGGAATGTTGAAATAGTGACACAACTTGACTTGAAGTTCTGGCTGCTAATTCAAGAAGATAGCAAAAGTGTTGACACATTTGTGGCTGGGTGGTGAGGGATGCTTCTGAATTTGAATTTTTTGGAAATGGGGTGCAGTAGTAGTTTAGGGTGTAGGGAAGGGAATGTTTGCTATGGAAAGGGGGGGGGGGTGTGGTAGCTGTAATAGCTTAATTTAATGTTAAAGGTGTAATGTTGCTGTCTGGGATTATATTGCAGCTGAAATACTATAAATTTTTTCCACAAAACTCCAGCTCATCACTGCTGCCCTCTTAAGCTCCTTTCTCCATAGTTATTGAAACTGAGTTTGCACCAGAGATAAGAACTTATTTGCTTGTTTGTGTGTTTAGTTGTAGGTATTATTAATATATGCATGGTAGGTAAACGGCAGAGAAGGATAAAATTACCAATGGGACGTGACGTATGCTACTGCCAGTCAATCTGTGTTGGAGTTAGTTTTTGCATTACATTGGGTTTGTGGCAGTATTAGTGTTCAGTTCTAAACAGGTGTTTTCCTTTGTTTTGTTATTAACAATAGCCAATAGTGTCTTTGTGGTGTTACCTATTAAGTTGTTACCTGTTATAACTAGATTTTGTGTACCTTTTTGAAAACGTGCTACTGTCATATGAGTAACAAGCATGTTAAATAGGAAGCACTTTAATTGTATTGTTCCGTAATTTTATGTGGAATTGCAGTGGTCGGGCATTTATAGGGGAGAGGGTTTTACACGAGATTTTTGAAGTGTTGGGCTCATTTAGTGATTTGGTACATGAAATGATTCTAAAGATAGAGGTACCTCTGTGAACTGTTTTGAAAAGCCATTTTGTTTTTCAGATTCCCAAGTTCTAACCCAGGTAATCCATCACAAGGAGGGAATAGTGGAAGCCAGCCAGGAACTTTCCAAGAAGATGGTGATGATGACCTGTACAGTTAAATGAAGACTGAATAACAGCAATGAAGTTCAGTTATAATTGTGAAGAAAAATCGATACACAATGTCTGATTGTTCAGTAATAAGGCCAGTTTTCACAGCATACTGTGAAAACGTGTGATATCTGGAAATGTTTGCATTTGTGTACATTGCTTGAGATCATTGTGGTTGCTTCCATAAACTCATGGTTTTAAAACTGTGTGTATGTGTAAGATTCTGTGTATGGAAATGCGAATTGTGCCTAATGTGAATGATAAAATTAAATGCAGAACAACAATAGGTTTCACATTTATTCTTGCAGCATTCTCTGAACTTGGTTTGACACTATCAAACATCTTATATTGCATTAGTGGTTAATGAAGAAGCAGATGTTAATGTAATGCACTATTTTCGAAATTCATGCAAAATATTGATACTACTGATTTTGCTTTGTGGCTGTAATTGTCCTTTTGTAAACTAGTATTTTGAATGTCAAGTGTTTTCATCATGCCAGTACAATGACTGGTGGTTGTTGTAAATATGTGATGGAAACACTAAAATAATTTATTATTTCTGTGATTTTTTCCCAGTTTTCGTATTTTAAAATTCATTGCATACTTTTAATTAAGAGTATCCTGTAAGTTTGGAGAATGAATAAACAATGTCACTGTGGTATAGAACTTAGCCTACTGGAACCATTAGCCTTTGTGTTTTCAGTACTTTTTTTATTTTTCTAGCAGGGTACTGTCTGTCTGTAGACTGGAACTTTTTAAGTAATTCAGAATAAAGTGTTAGATTCATGAAATCAGTTTTAGTTAAAAACTTGTCGTATTGTTCTTTAATAGGCTATGTTTACTTTCCCTCTCAGATGAAATTACTTGTATTTGATATAATTTCTTGCTTTTAATATTTTTCTTCATTACAATTTGTCCTTTCCCCAGCCTTGGTTAAGTGAGAACACATGCATTGTGATTGCTAGGAATATTATCAGCATTTGTACTCCCCTTTGACATTTATTTGATGTCGTTCTTGACACTGTGGCTGTGTTTATAAAATACTGCAAGCGTTTTTCATCTTAAATTATTTGTTTTAGTTCCGTACTTTCTGGAAAGTGTTAGAGAAACATGTGGTGGATGAAATAAAGTGTGTTTGTGAAACAGGCTTCCAGTTACTCAGTATACTGCACTTTTCTTTTGCCAATTTTGTAAATATTAATGTTCATGCCATGTATCATGATCTTGTTTTAATTTGTGAACAGTCATTTGATCTTCGAAATGCTGTTGTGAAGAGTCAAAGTTAACTATGAAAACGTCACTTTGCATCAACTACTTGTTCATTTTTTTTAATGCTATTTGTGGTATACTGGGATTTTATGCGAATGACAATTTTTTGTGGCAATATTTGTTGACGAAATGAATTGCGTCGACAGTTAACAGAAGCGGTGGTGAAACATATCTTTTGATGTTACTGTGTTGGGATCAAAGTGGTGCTATCGTAAAATGCTAGTAGCCACAAGAGATTCCTGATGTTATCAAAGATTCATAAATAGTGCTGATATACATGTTGTTGCCACCACCACCACCACCACCTCCAGCAACCCCAACCCTCCCACCCCACCCTTGATTTTTATTCCTCCACTTGAAATACGACACTACATCCACTTTGAAGATGCTAAGACAAAATCAGTTATTATTTAAAAATCTTTCGGCTGTACCTGCAACATCAAAAAAAGATGTTTCCCAGTTATGCTGTTATGTAAAAGCAGATACTGATGATTCAAGGCAGATTTAAAAAACCATAGTTTGGTATATGTGGAAGCTCTATTGGATGGTATTATGGAGATTAATTTGAAGTTAAAAACCAAAATTTATGTAGGCTGTTGTTTACAAAGTGTTCTACAATTAAATAAGACAAGTAGCACTTGATTCCGGGTAAATTCATGCCAGTAACTATAGAGAGAAAGGAAGAAGACTTGAATAGACTGTAACCGTACGACTGCTACGGTCGCAGGTTCGAATCCTGCCTCGGGAATTGATGTGTGTGATGTCTGTAGGTTAGTTAGGTTTAAGTAGTTCTAAGTTCTAGGGGACTGATGACCTCAGATGTTAAGTCCCATAGTTCTCAGAGCCATTTTAAATAGCCTGTCCATACTACGCATGTGTGAGAGACATTGCCCACTTCAAAGAAAGGAAGGAATATAGGTAACAATTCACCAAATAATTCAGATACCAAGTCATCAGTATGAACATGAAAGACTAAGAACATTGTTAGCTTTCATACCAATCTTCATTCAGAGCTGTGAGTACATGAACTATTTGTTCACTCCTTGAAGACGCGGGCCACTGTGGGTGATTGGCGCTAGCTCATGCAATAAAGTTCGAAGGTATTTAACCAGCTTTCCTTCATTGTGAAACTAGTTTAATTTTGTTAGCAGGTGGCACTGAGATTGGCAATCTGATCATGTATACAAAAAGTAAGAATCACAATTGAAGGAAACTAAGCACAATTGCCACAACAATGCTAGTGCAATTGCACTGCCTGCTGGGCTATGGTTGGTTGGCAGTCTGAAAAATGAGTTCTGATCCAAAACCGCACGCCATCCTGTGGCATTTGTTGTTTGTCTTGCACCATGCTGTGTTGTTCCTGTCTTGCATGATGCTGAGTGTGTTCTTCAAGAACACAAATGGCAAAAATACACACACACACACACACACACACACACACACACACACACACACACACACACACACACACACACACGTTACCCAACCCTGCTTCACACAAGTAGCATTAAGTCGAGCACAATAGTGTGTGTGAAATGCAAGGTGAACAAAGGGCACAGGCCTTTGATTATATATCCTATGTTCTTCTATAGTGTCTCCTATAGATGCAAAGTTACAGAAAAACCAGCCCTTAAACTATTCTGATGCCATACCTGCATTGAAACAGCTCCATAAATTGCAGGAAAATTTAAAATGCCTTTAAACATTCTTGGGATTTTGTATTTGCCAATAACATGAGTTAACATGTGATAACCTGAAGCACTGGAACAATAAAACTGTCAACCAAAACGCCCCTCCCCCTTTCTTTGCCAAAGTAGAACTATGCAAGCAATAAAGTAGACCCATGACCCATTTCATCGGCATTGTAGATCTGACTAGGTATGGTATTTTAACTAAATTGCAAAAAGGTTTTTGTATTTTTCAGTCGCTTTTTTATCTGATGATCAAACTCCCCATGTACACCAAGCTTCCGAATTCCACAAAAAGTTTTGAATCTGCAGAGCCAACTGCAAGAAAAACCACACATTTAGTTTCTGGTAAGCCCAAATAATCATGGAACTGTTTACATTTTTCCATTATCATAGGCCCAGTTGAAGATTTTCTTCCAGAACTTTTGGCACAACTGCTTGAACAAAATTTTATGCAACTGTTCTAGTTTTGGCTTTTTCAAAGTCTCTCATGATTTAGTGTCTTTTAATGTGATTGTCTGTGAGGCAGACCTTTGAAGTTAGCCTTTATTTCTTTTTAATGTCATAGGTTGTTGAAGAACCAACTTCATATTGTTTCATAATCTTATATCTCTTTTCACCGAGTTACTGATGTCAGGCTTTTGTCATATTGTGAGTATAATGTGTGCACATTTGACTTTCCCTTTCTTTTGAGAAGTGTTTGGTTGAGAAGACTCTCCCACAGTGCACAGCACTATTGTAATTGTAATATGGAACAGCACTAATCGTTCTTCCACTGGAAAACACTATTTTTTAATCATTAGACAACTGATGCATTGTAGAAGCTGTCTGACAGGTGACTGAAACAACTGTTGGCACTACAAGACTCAATTGTTGACTGTCAAATGCATCTGAACTATTCAATAGATATGAAGTGATGCTGGATTATGAGGCTTTTACTGTATACTGGATTTACGTTTCTTTTTAACTTTGCAGTTTTAAAACAATGATGGGGAAAAATATTAGGTTATTTAAAATTTTCTTACATCACAGCCTGATGATGTGATAGTCGTCTTTTTGTTGTTA
The DNA here is from genome assembly GCF_023897955.1 of Schistocerca gregaria. Lineage (NCBI taxonomy): Eukaryota > Metazoa > Arthropoda > Insecta > Orthoptera > Acrididae > Schistocerca > Schistocerca gregaria. Next base: position 69,594,613 of record NC_064924.1, on the reverse strand, counting down.
GTCATATGTGTTCAACTCACTGCTGCCCATTCGAAGAATTTACAGTGAATTAAGAGTGCTGATCGGAAGGAGGCAGAAATTGGCAGTGTGAAGATTTGTGTGATCCCCTCCCCCAAATCAACCAACCGAAAAAGAACGGAACAGCTGTTAAGATATTAGCTGCCGCACACTTAGTGATTGCTTTTTTCCCTGGTGGGCACAGTGTCAGGCATGAATGAGGCTCTGATGTGGCCACCAGTGGGGATACGGCATGAGGCTTCACTGCGGCCTTGTGGCAGTCAGTGTGTTAAAGAGATGGGAATTTCAAGCAACTGATGGCAACGAATTTATTTGCTGGACACACAATATAAGAAAAGACAATGAATACCTACTGGAAGGTAAGTAAACATCAAAAAACCTAGCTCTTTATATCTGAAGATACTAGTCTGTAAAAGCCTCAAGTGACATTTTTCAATCACTGAATGTCAAATTTCTAATTTTATTATTCCACTAATATCGCCAGGTTGTTCAGAGATTAGCAGTATTATGAAGATTAGGATTACTGGAATACATAGTTGAATCATCTGTAGAATGAGTGCTGCTGCATTTTGGAATGTCATTCGTGTCAATGTAGAAGATTGGTCCAAGTACCATGGTGTGGAAGATGACATTTTGAGAATAGTCTTGGTATTGTTGCTTTGTAAAAGATAATTATTAGAAAAAGCTGAATGTTTTATACAAATTTGAATAATTAAGAAACATTTTATAGACTACATTAGTTCTATCAAAACTAACAAATGTTGTTACATAGTAATGAAGCTGTTGCTCTAATTCATGCATCCTCGATTGAGCTTCATGCTCTAGATTTATGTTCTGTCACTTGGGTTCTAATGTCATTAGGATGAGAAATAAATCACCAAGAGGTCTGACAAATCTTTGTAGGAAATTTGGAAGCTTCTACAAGCAAAGAAATGCTTCAGAAAGTCTTAGTCGGATTGCATTCCGGCAGACAGGAGAAATGGCAGCATAGCTGAATTCAGTAGTGCATGCTGGCTGCAAAATGTGTCCTGAATTTGGATATATTAGTACAGTGACGGTATTTGAGAACTTCCAAAAGGAGTAGGGACCGATAAAGCACTTGACCAGAGAAACAACTGCTTATAATGTTCTTGTTTGTAGTGTTAACATCTGTCTATACATGTGAGAATCTCATTCATTGCTGAGAGATAGAAGAGTTAACCTCCCAGCAAGCTTAACACATGGCAGTACACTTTTATTGTTGTATCAATAGTGTATTTAGGTTCAGCTGTTTGTTTCTCATTCTTACTTGCTCATAACAAGTGTTTAAGTTGCTGGGAGATTGTTCTCAGTGACTATAGTTGAAATGGAAACTAGGGGTCATCTGTGGCATTGCATCATGGCCGTACTATCAAGCCACTTGTGACTAAGATCTTCATCAATAGTGCAAATTACAGCCCAGTGTAAGGTGATACTGTTGAAATGTGCTTTGAAGATCACTGTCCACAGAATTGTCAGAGGAAGTAGAACGTCATTCATCACATACCATTGTATGATGATCTCCAATACACAACAACCAGCAACAAAACTTGAGATGCAGATCACCATCATCACAACAGGTTGATGACGACGATTGTGTGGCATTGATAGCCGGAAGTCCTCATCTGGCAAAGTTCAGCCGCCAAGTTTCAAGTCTTTCACTCGGCGCCACATTGGGCAATTCGCATGTCGGTGGGGGTGGTGGTGGTGGTGGTGGTGGTGGTGGTGGTGATAACACAATACCCAGTGGGCAGCATACTCCAACAGCTGGATCGTAAGCAACTCTTAAGGGAAGTAACGTGTTCCTTAGCAACAGGAAATATGCTAGCAGAGATAATACACAGCAGTTAAGACATGGGTCCATATGTTGTATTTGTAGAGGGAGAAAGTTATAACGTGGAAAAAGTTATATCCATGGGAAGAATATTGTTTTTTGGAAGTATCAGTTTACAACATGAAATTCTTAATATCTCAGCTGTTGACAGAAGGTACAAAATTGAAACTAAAACTGGGCACTCTTCAAATAAGTTGCAGTTGCTTGATACCTTTGTGCAGAAGTGTGTGAAGGCTTGCATTGCTAATTTTCTCATATAGAGGTGGGGTGTTACTTGAGATGTTGATAATGGGACATTCTTACCAAAATAAAGTGTGCATTTTTAGGTACCAAAATGAGAAGATTCACAAAGAAAGTGATTTGAAGACAGAGAGATGAAATATGTTTTCACACCTAAACACATTGTAACATTGAAATTTCAACCACTTCCCCAATAAATGTGTGTTTGTGCATGCACGTGTTCGTATATACGCTGTCCAGTTTCACTATATGTTCAATCAGTTTTGCAATGCTATAATGGCCTTACATATTTCCATTTTAGTATACAATGTCATAGTGGTGTCCACTGTGCCATGTGCACAGGAGCCTATGAAACTTGAGTGCTCATGTAGTAGAGCAGTCAGGTGTTTGCACTGCAGTGAAACCCTACTCCCACCAACCCCTGTTTCCCTATTTATTAGCGGTACATGGAAGCCATGTACAGTGAATTTTACAGCACTTGTTACCCATTTGATGTTCCATCCCAGTGTTCATCATTTGTGCAGGTTACTGCCAATGTTCCTACAACTCGAATGCTCTCCCCAGTGACTGGCCTTGAGTATGTGAGAGACCAAGTGGTGTGAATATGATGGAAAAAAGGCTACTGCAGGGGTGTAAGCAAGCAGTTATGTCAATTCCAGCTTCCATGTCTCACAAATATAAACATCACTCATATTCCATACCAGCATGGCTGTTCTGACATGTTAGATGAATTCCAGGGTCCACTGAGTCCCATACGATACTATCCATATCTTCCTATCCCTCTGACCAAATTTCAGCCAGACCGAGAAGCTGTTATTAACAGCTTTTGTGCTTTTAATGCTGCAGATCTTCATTTCATTAAAAAACGAAACAGATATGGTAGCATCACAGGCTCGTAAACATAATGCTGTTGAACACTTCTGCAAATCTGACAAGGGCTTTTAAAGTCCTCCACTGGAATGTACAATTGGGTACCTCGGACAGAGAGAGTTTTTATAGGAAACTTAGCAGCAACCTCATATCCATATCTTGTATTTGTGTAACTCGATTTAAGCCATCCCATTGAATATAATTCAAAGGTTATGCACTGCTAAGATGTGACTTTTTTTAGAGGATTGAAAAGGAAGCATAGCCATTTTAATTAAGGGCACAGTTCACTTTAAAAAATATGACGCTAATCTTGGACAACAGACTGCCAAGCAGTGATCACTGTAATTTACCATTATCACCATTTACAGACCTCATTAGTGGAAATTCAGAAACATTGCTCTGGATCAGATTATTGGCCAGCTTGAAACTTTATTTCTCCTTTGTGCAGACTTCCAATGCGTACCGCTCTGTATAGGATTGTGAGACAGACAACATAGATGACAGTGAGGAGTACACCACTCTTTTAATGTGCTGGGCTCACTGGGTGATGACTGAGATGGTGACAGGTCCAGGGCAAACACTGTTAACAGTTACAAAGAACCTTATTGATCTTGGTACATGTAATAGTGAGATAGGCAAGCTCCCTCGCTGACCTTAGGTAGGGCTGATGGTTGGACATATAATTGTCCTGTTTTTTAATCTAGAAACAAAATATGTGCAATAATATTTCTCATTTAATTAAATATTTGTGAGAAACAAATATGGCACAAATAAAAATATGTATTTCCACAATACCTCCCAAAAGTCTACCGCATTTGGTCTAACTTGTCTTGTGCCTTATGAAAGAGTTAGAACTGTATCCCAGCCTACAGTTTGCCAACTTTACACTTTATGGCCCTCGAGACAAGTGAAATCAAAACCATAGTTTCTAAAGGAACATCACTTAGACTATTTCCTCGTATAGGACTGCAACTATATGGAAGTTGACTGTGTGAAGAATATGAGCAGTGCGATGTGTGTTGGCAGTGCTCGTAAAATATTATTTAGCATGTATGCACACTTGCCCTAACAGTATGCAACCGAACAAAATATTAAATTTTAGTGTGAAATTTATAATTTATATCTGATCAGTAATATTAGAAAGATTTTAGGATTAACAAATTTTAACCAAGTACCTAGTAAGTGACTAAACATTGTAGAGAATAATCCAGGCTATTAGAGTAAAAAAGGTATATAACAGTCTTTTATGTATGGAGAAAATAGTTTTATTTGTTTGTATGTTCCTCTACATGTTCCTTTCCAGTTCACAAAATGAAGTTACATTCTTTCTGTGGCATTTTCAGCTGCTGCATCGACATAGGCCTGTTATTGATCTCAAAAGTATCAAAATAATAGGTATAAAGTATTAACACAAGTTTCCCAGGTTTTACTCTTTGAAACCTGGTCAACCCCTGCTGAACTGGCACCTCATGGTGCAGAGGCCAGCAGCCTCTGTATGCTATAGGTGCTAACGTCAGTGTCATGTTTTCTGGTGCTGTGATGGTGCCACACTCAGGAGATGGCTCCACATGTGGCCATGATGGCAGCATGTGGAATCTGCTCTGTGCTACTTCTCTCAGTATCATGTAGGGCCGGCAGCTCCTCATCCCACTTGGGTTGTCGCAATGGAACGCGAAGACACTTGTGTGTGGGGTACAACTCTCTGTCCTTGGGGGCAGTAGTCAGCCGGTGATGTGGCACTGAGTCCCACTAGGAACTCAGTGTCAGAGCCGGTAGATTAGCAGGGTTGATTATCAAGTCCAGTGACTGCAGACAACAGGCACGGCCCAGTCATGGCTGCAGATGGCGGAGTCCAGTCGTCTCACTGCATGGCATTGTGGTGGTGTTGCTGGCTTTTGGCAATGACAAGTGATCCCTGCCTTAAATCCAGACTTGTTTCTGTGCCTCCGGTACCTATATGTTTAAGTAAAGTCTGGCATCCAGTCACATTGCTAAAACGAGACTTGTCCCAGTGTGGTGATACCATCCCACTTGCTACACAGTTAGAGCTGTACAACACTGTTTACCATTGAGCTCAGCTATCCTCATTGCGCAATCCACTGGCATGTCTGTTGTTGTAACTCACATGTTGTCACACAAGCGGCTACTGATCTGCAGCTGTTAAAGCAACATTCTGCTGCAGTTCCATGCTACTTTTCCGTATTTTTGTTAAAGACAATTAAATTTCCAACCAGATATTGGGTCACAACACTACACTGTCCTCTGCTGTGGAGACCCAGACCCTTTGGTCTTACCCTGGCCCAGAACTCAATTTTAAGTACTTCTACTCTTAATCTCTAAAACAAGTACCTAATGCTAAACAAGCTATTCTTAACTACTATGCAAATTAGTGTGTTCATTCCTGACTCCATAAATCTATCTTTCATCTCCTGCTTGTTGTATCCAGTTTACAGAAACCTGTGTTGGTCTCCTGCACAGTTCTTTGTTTCAAATACATGAGAGCTGGACAGAATAAATTCCGAGTCGCCACAGCCCTTGGAATTTCAACACTCAAAGTCACAGTTTCTCGACACTACCATTCCCATACTGTTGCACATGGTGCAACAATTGCTCCGCAGTGATCTGCTCCTCCTGGGCTGCTATCATTCGGCTTAGTGAATGGTCTAGACTATGTTCCCAGGTGTTGTTAAGGAAGGTAAGGTTTTGTTTGCACTGCACCTCTAAGGGTTTGTGTAGCCAGTACAGCTAAATGTGTCACATTTAGTAGAGTAATCCCTATCATAGTGGCTGGCAAATGAAACCTGAGTCCCAAAACATCAAACATAGTGCTGTTGATCAGTAATCCAGTGCATCATAGTTCGTCATGTCTCATTCCCATTAATTTCCCTTGTTCATAACAACTGTCACTACATCATCGTATACCAAGTACTCCAATGCAAACTTGTTTCCGAAAATATGGTACCATTTTAATCACACCTTTAAGGCAAGGACATTCCTCTGTTTTACCCCTGAAGAGTTGAATGATACCTGTACTCCTGCTTGTCACAATTTCACACATCAGGCATATGGTGACTAGCTCGCTCTGGTATTGCTGGAGTTCCCCTCAGACATTACCATGTGTTGATCCCCTTCTTCCGCTAAAAGCAGCACCCCTTCCTCTCTTACTTGCATGAATTTCCCGCATTCCACTGACTTCATTGGATAAGTGTACACTGTGTAACCTGTGAACACCGTGTGCTAGCACGCTACCAGTATCTTCACCAATAAGGGCAATCGCACCATGGTGGTAAAATGGAAAATTCTGGCTGCCCAGCTCTACCACTAGCCATAAGTTCAGTGGCAATTTCCATACACCTTCCCCAATCCTTTCAAATACTATTCAGGTGACTGCAAAACAGGCCCACTTAATGGATTGTTTCCTGCAGACTCATTAACTCCACCCTAGCGTCCCTGACACTACCCCCAAGGATTCCAGTAGTCCTATTAATGTTAGTCTTGCATCCAGTACCCACAGTCAAGCTTGTACTGCTTCCAAATCTGGGTTACGAGTGCTATTTGAGGCCCTGGCATGGTCCGCAACTTCCTTAGTTTATGGCAGAATATGTGTGTGTTGTTAAGTATGCAACTCTCTTGAGTTTGTGATCTGCATAGAGTGCCACTCCACAGTTACTTTATTTGCCTCTGCCAATCTCCTTGCGGTCTCTGCTGTTTCGCTCAACTTGCTTATGTCACTTACATCTGCCATCATGAAGATGGTCTTTAATATTCTATTCCCAGCATCTATCTGTCGCACTTTTACTCTGCTGGATTTGTGCAGAACCACTCCAATCACCACCTGCACCTGCTCCTTTTATCATCCATATGTCTCAAATTCCCTTGCTCCTTCGAGACCTCTCACAGCCTCCCACTGCTGCCCACTAAACACTTCTTTCAACCTCCAAATTTCATTCTACAACTCCCGCACATTAAACACAAAACCTAATGACTGCTGTGGCTGTATAACACTGTGTCTGGTTACCTGGAAAATGTAGCTCTGCCCAGGTGATGATACTGCTGTGCTCACTCAACCTCAAGCCAAGAGGTACAGCACTTCCAAAACTAGCATTCTTGTCCTTCATTCTATCTCCTGTACGGAAAACTGCGGACAGGGCCTAGTATCATCTCTGCTCACCCAGAAGCCTGATGTCTCTGAACAGCAAGTCTCATTATACTTATGATGAAACCGAGCGTACACAAAAATATAATGTTATCCGAAACAACAGTAATACTGTAGCTATATTAAAGGAAAAATGTTCAGTAGTTGCAAAAGTCACATCCCATATCAGTTAATTTCTTGGCCTTAAGGCAAATGAGCCTGATGTTTCTGGACCTCTCTCTCCTCTCACTCACCCTTGTACTGCTGCTTTTTGATTTCTCTCCTCGCCTCCATCAATGCCTCTCGTGAAATTGCCTACCATGCACATTTGAATGGTCATAGGCACCCAACATGCACAATTGTTGTCCTTGTTGGCAGCTGCAGTTTCACATTTACTGGTGATGTAGATTCAGTTTCTTGATATGGGCCCTTGTACCAGGTTACAAATTTCTTCATCTTTCCCTTCAGGGTATATAGGCTCGACAACTTTATATTGAAGTATACAAATTTCTTCATCTTTCCCTTCAGGGTATATAGGCTCGACAACTTTATATTGAAGTAATGTTCCCACCCATTTCACTGCCTTTTCCTCTTTCTCCAATGCCTTACTATTTGCTCAGTGGACTTATCTCCATACTTCCCTTCCCGTTGCAGCAAACTCGCATACTGCCTCTTCTTTCATGCCACCTTCTTCCCAAAAATAACTTCAAATGCTGACAACCCTGTACTAGTGTGTACTACGGAGTTGTATGCACTCATCAAGTAGAATAGATGCATATCCCAGTCCAAATGGTGAGTGTTCACGCAATAAGTATGCATCTTTCCAACTGTTCAGTGAACTATTTCAGTTCTCCCATTAGCTTGTGGGTGAAGTGGACTGTTTCTCAGATTTTTCACCTTTAGTAACTGCCACATCGCTTACATCAGGTCTGACAAGAAGTTCGCCCCTGGTTCGTAACTATCATTTCCAGCATCCTGAACTTCAATAGCCATGTATTTACAAACGCTTGTGCACTGTGACTGCCTGTTGGTCCAGTATCATCACAATCTCAGTGTAACAAGAAAAATAGTCTGGATCGTCAGCTTAAAACAATTAACTGCTGGTGTTCAGTTGAATTAAACTGAATAGTTTCATTGCTTCTGGCAGCCTCTGTAACACTACCTGCTTGAGATTCAAATCTGCTCACTGTGCACAGTCCACGCAATTCCTTAAATATCAGTCAAACTCATCTTTCCTTCCCTTCCACCAATATTTTCTCAGTGATAAAATGTGACCATGCATCTCACAGTCCATTTCTAGCTTGGCCACCACCACCACTTGTGGTCCCAGTTTTCTCTCTACATAATAAGCCAAAAGTTCGTGCTAAACCATTGTTGCTTACCATACTGCTTACATTCATCCGCACTTAGTGCCACTTGCCATTCCGCAAGGCCCCCCCATGGAGGCCACAGTCCTTTTGTGGGTACGTGTGTGGCGCACAACGGGGCCCCGAGCTATTGCAGTCTCCTTTCCTTTCCAGGCTGCATTACCATCCCTGTTCCTCTCCCTCCCTATCCTTAATCCTTTATCCCTGCCCCCTCTTTTCCCTCTTAGTGGACTTCTTTATGTTGGCCTGGCTATCGTCCTGGCCCCTTTTTTTTTTTTTTTTTTTTTTTGTGTTTTTGGTCCCCTTGGGGTTTGACCTCCATTCCCAAAATTTTCCGTTCAGTGTGAGCCATTTGGGGATGAACTCCCTACCTAGCTTCCATGGTGCAGGTTCCTCTTACCCCTCCACCCCCACCCCCTCCTGTTTCCCTTTGCACCCTGGCCCCCCTCTTGCTAGGTCACCAGCACAGTAGCCAGTCCATGTGGTGGGGCTGTTAAGTACCCACTTGGCTGAGCCACCGGAATCCACAGGGATCACACTGCTAGTAACTGAGCTTTTAATGCCTCGTGTATGCCCACGAGTCGATGCTCATCACTTTGGGGCACCAGAACTCCCGGCAATGGCTGCCATGCCAGACGGCCCTTGCTGTGGCTAGGTGGTGCCCATGGGGTGAGCCCCTGATTGGAGTGGGTGGTACTAGGGCGGACACCTTGTGCATGAAGCAACAAAAGCTTTACCATCCTGGCCATTCTGTGTCCATCTCTAAGAGTGGTAGCAGACCTTCTGATCCTTCGGCCTTCCCCTCCCTTGCCATCCCCTGGGAGGAGGGTCAGGCTTGTCGGCTTGGGTTGAAACCTTTCCCCTCGGTACCTGTTTTGTACCAGGATGGATGACGGAAGTTTTGCCACGACCAAGCCTTTGTTTTTTTGTGGAGACGATTGAAGATAAGTATGGTGAAGTGGAATCAATGAGTAAAACGTGGTCCACTGCTTTGGTCATAAAGACATATTCTGCTGCCCAATATGACACCCTGCATGCTTGTGACCGTCTCAGTGACGTCCCAGTCTCTGTCACTCCCCACCAATATTTGAACTCAGTACAGGGCATTATTTTCCACCAAGATCGTCTTCTCCAAACTGACGAGGAGCTCCATCCTCTGAGTGAAGGTCAAGGTAATGGTGTATGGGTGTTGTAAAACCTTATATTCCACCACCGATGAGACGCTTTAAATGCTTACGGTTTGGACACGTCTTCCCATTGCAGCGCTGATGCCCTCTGTGGTGATTGTGGGCACCCCCGCCATGAGGGGAGTGCCTGTGCTCCCCCACCAGTGTGTGTGTGTAAATTGTCATGGAAAGCATTGTCCATGCTCGCCAGTATGCCCAGTGTTCGTGAAAGAAAGGAGGATTCAAGAGTACAAAACCTTAGAGCGGCTCACCTATACTGATGCTCGACAAAAGTATGACCTGCTCCATGCCATGTCTGTGTCTTCTACTTTTGCTTCTCTTACGTCCATTCGCCCTCCTACCCCCTCCTCTTCCCAGCCCCACCCCATTCACCCCATGCCTTCAGCCTCCTCCTCCCTCTCCCACTCCCCCTCCCTGTCAGTACCCATACCCACCCCTTCGGGTGCTGCTCCCCCTCCCCCGCTGGAGAAGTGCTCCCCTCCTTCGGTGGCTGCCGGTACTGGAGCTCCCTCCGGGGATTCCTCTTCCCAGCACCCCCCTGAAAGGCGATCTATGGCTCCACATTGGCAGCACGATCTGTGGCCAGCTGGTGCCAAGATTGCCCGGTGTAATTCCGTGCCCGCTCTTGCTGAAATCTGCCCTTCTGTTCCTTCCCAAGAGAAGAAGCAGAAACACAAGAACAAGGGCGAGGCCCCTCCGGTACCCCCTGATGTGCAGCCTTCCCCTCCTCCAGTCAGTGAACCCACACAGTCTCACCCTACCTATGTGGATATTACCCCATCCTTATCGGTGATGGATGACAACTCGGCAGCGTCACCAACTCCGGTCCCTTCGCTTCCCCTTTGGACTCCAGCTTGAGAATCCTCCAGTGGTGTTGTAATGGCTATTTGTGTCACCTCCTGGAGTTGCAGCCCCTTCTTTCCTTCTACTCTGCCGCTTGTATTCTTACTCAGCCGCCCTTTGTGCATTCCACGCTTTCTGGCAGAACTGAATTGGCCCTTTACAGGCTTCTGGTGGTGTTTGCACCTTGACCTGCAAGGACATTGTTAGTAAAAGGGTTCCCCTCCATACCACTCTGGAAGCCAACTCTGTCAGGGTCAATCTGGCCACTCCACTCGCAAACTGTGACCTCTACCTCCCACCTGACAGACCGCCCACATCCCATGCCCTCACCACCCTTCTTCAACAACTCCCTTCCTGTTATTAGGGGACTTTAATGCCCACAACCCTCTTTGGGGTTGACTACTGGCCTGGGAAGGACAGTTGAAGTTGTTCTGGCAGGGCTTGACCTCTGTTTTCTAAACACAGGCACTTCCACACATTTCAGTGTGGCACACATCACGTTCTCTACCATTGACCTCACCATCTCCAGTCCTGGCCTTCTTTCCTCTATTCAGTGGGGAGTCCGTGATGACTTATGTGACAACGACCATTATCTGATTGTTTTGACCTTCCTTCAGTGTCTCTCACTCTATCCCCACCCAGGTGGGTCATATCTAAGGCTGATTGGGGTGCCTTCTCCTCTGCTCCCATCCCCCCTGTATTGCCACATGAGAGTGTTGATGAATCTACTGAGACTTTGACTGCTGCCATCCTTTCAGCAGCTGTTTTAGCAATCCCTTCTTCCTCAGGTTCCCCACACCAGAAGATGGTCCCTTGGTGGACTCCGGAAATTGCTGCATCCATAAAAGACCACCGCCGTGCTCTTCAACACTTCGTGCGGCACCCTTCTACTGCTGTTCTTGTGGTCTTTAAACAACTCCGCACTCGGCCCACTACCTAATCAAATTTCAGAAACGGATTTGCTGGGAATATGCAGCTGCCATAGGACCACACACACCCCCTCTTCACAAGTCTGGATGAAACTCGGGCGGATTTTTGGACACTGTCCTCCCAACAGGGTTGCAGGAATTTCTGTGCATAGTGTTGTACTTAACAATCTGGACTTTGTAACAGAAAATTTAGCTCAACACTTTGCTCAAGCTTTGGCATCGGCTCAGTATCCACCCACGTTCCTCCTCCTGAAAGAGCACTCAGAATGACTGCCTTTGTCTTTTGTTTCTCGCTGCTCGGAGCCATATAATGCTCCATTCAGCGAGTCGGAATTTGCCAGCACCCTAGACCCCATCCACCACTGTGGGATCCGACTTGCGACTGGTACCTTCCAGACTAGCCCCGTACTTAGCCTTCTCGCAGAGGCAGGGATTGCACCACTGCAAGTTTTGCACCATTAACAGCTGATATCTTATGTGCTCTGCATTCACTGCACCCTAATTATGGTCTCCTTTATCCAGACATATTCCGGAGGTAAAATAGTCCCCCATTCGGATATCCGGGCGGGGACTACTCAGGAGGACGTCGTTATCAGGAGAAAGGAAACTGGCGTTCTACGGATCGGAGCGTGGAATGTCAGATCCCTTAATCGGGCAGGTAGGTTAGAAAATTTAAAAAGGGAAATGGATAGGTTAAAGGTAGATATAGTGGGAATTAGTGAAGTTCGGTGGCAGGAGGAACAAGACTTTTGGTCAGGTGAATACAGGGTTATAAATACAAAATCAAATAGGGGCAATGCCGGAGTAGGTTTAATAATGAATAAAAAAATAGGAGTGCAGATAAGCTACTACAAACAGCATAGTGAACGCATTATTGTGGCCACGATAGACACAAAGCCCACACCTACTACAGTAGTACAAGTTTATATGCCAACTAGCTCTGCAGATGATGAAGAAATTGATGAAATGTATGATGAGATAAAAGAAATTATTCAGGTAGTGAAGGGAGACGAAAATTTAATAGTCATGGGTGACTGGAATTCGTCAGTAGGAAAAGGGAGAGAAGGAAACATAGTAGGTGATTATGGATTGGGGCTAAGAAATGAAAGAGCAAGCCGTCTGGTAGAATTTTGCACAGAGCATAACTTAATCATAGCTAACACTTGGTTCAAGAATCATGAAAGAAGGTTGTATACATGGAAGAATCCTGGAGATACTAAAAGGTATCAGATAGATTATATAATGGTAAGACAGAGATTTAGGAATCAGGTTTTAAATTTTAGGACATTTCCAGGGGCAGATGTGGACTCTGATCACAACCTATTGGTTATGACCTGTAGGTTAAAACTGAAGAAACTGCAAAAAGGTTTGAATTTAAGGACATGAGATCTGGATAAGTTGAAAGAACCAGAGGTTGTACAGAGTTTCAAGGAGAGCATAAGGGAACAATCGACAGCAATGGGGGAAAGAAATACAGTAGAAGAAGAATGGGTAGCTTTGAGGGATGAAGTAGTGAAGGCAGTAGATGATCAAGTAGGTAAAAAGACGAGGGCTTCCAGAAATCCTTGGCTAACAGAAGAAATATTGAATTTAATTGATGAAAGGAGAAAATATAAAAATGCAGTAAATGAAGCAGGCAAAAAGGAATACAAACGTCTCGAAAATGAGATCGACAGGAAGTGCAAAATGTCTAAGCAGGGATGGCTAGAGGACAAATGTAAGGATGTAGAAGCTTATCTCACTAGGGGTAAGATAGATACTGCCTACAGGAAAATTAAAGAGACCTTTGGAGAGAAGAGAACCACGTGTATGAATATCAAGAGCTCAGATGGCAACCCAGTTCTAAGCAAAGAAGAGAAGTCAGAAAGGTGGAAGGAGTATATAGAAGGTTTATACAAGGGCGATGTACTTGAGGACAATATTATGGAAATGGAAGAGGATGTAGATGAAGACGAAATGGGAGATAAGATACTGCGTGAAGAGTTTGACAGAGCACTGAAAGACCTGAGTCGAAACAAGGCCCCCCGGAGAAGACAACATTCCATTAGAACTACTGACGGTCTTGGGAGAGCCAGTCATGACAAAACTCTACCAGCTGGTGAGCAAGATGTATGAGACAGGTGAAATACCCTCAGACTTCAAGAAGAATATAATAATTCCAATCCCAAAGAAAGCAGGTGCTGACAGATGTGAAAATTACCGAACTATCGGTTTAATAAGTCACAGCTGCAAAATACTAACGCGAATTCTTTACAGACGAATGGAAAAACTGGTAGATGCGGACCTCGGGGAGGATCAGTTTGGATTCCGTAGAAATGTTGGAATACGTGAGGCAATACTGACCTTACGACTTATCTTAGAAGAAAGATTAAGAAAAGGCAAACCTACGTTTCTAGCATTTGTAGACTTAGAGAAAGCTTTTGACAATGTTGACTGGAATACTCTCTTTCCAATTCTAAAGTTGGCAGGGGTAAAATACTTGGAGCGAAAGGCTATTTACAATTTGTACAGAAACCAGATGGCAGTCATAAGAGTCGAGGGGCATGAAAGGGAAGCAGTGGTTGGGAAAGGAGTGAGACAGGGTTGTAGCCTCTCCCCGATGTTATTCAATCTGTATATTGAGCAAGCAGTAAAGTAAACAAAAGAAAAATTTTGAGTAGGTATTAAAATTCATGGAGAAGAAGTAAAAACTTTGAGGTTCGCCGATGACATTGTAATTCTGTCAGAGACAGCAAAGGACTTGGAAGAGCAGTTGAACGGAATGGACAGTGTCTTGAAAAGAGGATATAAGATGAACATCAACAAAAGCAAAATGAGGATAATGGAATGTAGTCAAATTAAATTGGGTGATGCTGAGGGAATTAGATTAGGAAATGAGACACTTAAAGTAGTAAAGGAGTTTTGCTATTTATGAAGTAAAATAACTGATGATGGTCGAAGTAGAGAGGATATAAAATGTAGACTGGCAATGGCAAGGAAAGCGTTTCTGAAGAAGAGAAATTTGTTAACATCGAGTATAGATTTAAGTGTCAGGAAGTCTTTTTCCAAAAGTATTTGTATGGAGTGTAGCCATGTATGGAAGTGAAACATGGACAATAAATAGTTTGGACAAGAAGAGAATAGAAGCTTTCGAAATGTGGTGCTACAGAAGAATGCTGAAGATTAGATGGGTAGATCACGTAACTAATGAGGAGGTATTGAATAGGATTGGGGAAAAGAGAAGTTTGTGGCACAACTTGACTAGAAGAAGGGATCGGTTGGTAGGACATGTTTTAAGGCATCAAGGGATCACAAATTTAGCATTGGAGGGTAAAAATCGTAGAGGGAGACCAAGAGATGAATACACTAAGCAGATTCAGAAGGATGTAGGTTGCAGTAGGTACTGGGAGATGAAGCAGCTTGCACAGGATAGAGTAGCATGGAGATCTGCATCAAACCAGTCTCACGATTGAAGTCAACAACAACAACATTATCCAGACATGGAGATCACCCTGTCGCAGCAGCGGCGAGTATGTGGGCTTACCATGGCTGTCCGCATTCAGTCGCTCTTTTCTGCACTCCAATAATTCCCTTTACCACCTCTCTTCTCTGCACATGCACGTACCCCTCCTTGGTGCATCTCTCAGCCCAACTCTCTCTTGATCTCTCAATCGATTCAAAGGATTCTGTCCCTCCAATGGCTCTTTGACACCAATTCTACTGTCTCCTCAGTACATTCCAGGTTTTAGAAGTGATTTATACAGATGGCTCCATGGTTTCTGGATACACTGGTTTTGCTTACACCTATGCACGACGTACAGAACTTCGTTCCTTTCCAGATGGCTGTAGTGTTTTTACTGCAGAATTGGTAAAAATCTTGCATGCACTGGACAATATTTGCTCCTGCTCAGGACCATCCTTCACTATCTGTAGTGACTCATTGAGCAGTTTGTGCGCTATCAGCCAGTGCTTCCCTCGCCACCGGTTGGTCATTGCTATTCAGGACTCCCTTTCTCTCTTTGCTCATCGTGGATGCTCGTTGGTTTTCATTTGGACCCCAGGCCATGTTGGGATTCCTAGCAATGAACTTGCTGATCGACTGGCTAAGTTAGCTACTACCAGGCCATCTATTGCTACTGGCATTCCAGAAATAGACCTCTGCTCGGCATTACGTCATCAGGTTTTGGGCCTTTGGGATGCAGAATGGCACACTCTTTCTTTGCCGAACAAGCTCAGGGCGATTAAGGATTCTACAACTCCGTGGCGGTCCTCCTCCTGTGCCTCTTGTAAGGCCTCTGTTGTCCAATGCCGACTCTGCATCAGCCATACTTGGCTGGCTCACAGTTATCTCCTCCGTCGTGAGGACCCCCCTCTCTGTCGTTGTGGATCGATGTTGACTGTGGCTCACATCTTACTGGACTGTCCCAACTTAGCCACCCTGTGATGGACTTTTAGCTTTCCACACTCGCTATCCCTGGTGTTTCCTGACAATGCCTCAATGGCAGATGTCGTTTATGTTTTATTCGTGATGGAGGTTTCTATTGCTTTATTTAAGGGAGGGACCTTCCACCTTATCAGTGAGTGTAAGGGATGGCAGGCCCCCTTGCTCCCCCCTTCGCCACGACTGAATTGGCTTCAACTGGGCTTGGTGGTTCACCCCAATCCTCTGCCTTCCCACTCCTTTCCTTATGGTGTCTGTTATGTCTTGAGCATCTCTCTTGTCTCCTGTGATTCTTCCTTCACGTCCCTGTCATTAGTCACTTTCTTTCCCTCACCTCTTCTTCTGTCCTTTTCCTTCCTTTCCTGTCAATAGTTTATCGTTTTATGGATATTGTAGTTCCCTCTTTTTTGATGTATGATTTTATTGGTTTTAGTTAATCTAACGACGCAGGGACTGATGACTGCATAGTTTGGTCCCTTCTCCAACCAACCAACCAACCATTCCCCAAGGTTGTGACCTTGTGCTTGTATAACAGCTGTTTTTGTGCTTAGCACACCTGTTTCTTTTCTGGTTTGTGGATTACTTTGTACTCAAATTGACTGAGTTTGAATGCCCACCTTGTCAATCCACTGCATGGGTTCTCCAGACCAAGTGACTACTTCACGCTGGCATGGTCACGTAAGTGTCTGCCAGAGGGTTCATTGAACCACCTTCACAATAATTCTTTATTATTCCACTCTCTTAACAGTGCACAGAAATAACAAACACTTGTGTCTTTCTGTGTGTGCTCTGATTTTCCTTATTTTATTATGATGATCATTTCTCCCTGTGCAGGTCAGCATCAACAAAACATTTTCGCATTTGGAGGAGACAGTTGTTGACAAATTTTGCGAGATCCCACTGAAATGAAAAACGCTTTTGTTTTAATGATTTCCACCCCAAATCCTGTATCATGCCTATTACACTCACTCTCCTATTTCTCAATAATACAAAACATGCTGCCCTTCTTTGAACTTTCTCAGTGTACTCTGTTAATCCTCCATGGTAATTATCCCACGCTGTGCAGCAGTACTCCAAAAGAGAATGGACAAGTGTATGTAGGCAATCTCTTTACTAGATCTGCAGCATCTTGTAAGTGTTCTGCCAATAAAACACGATCTTTGGTTCATCTTTCCCTACAACATTTTCTTTGTGTTCTTTCCAATTTAAGTATTAAGTTGAATTTGTGACCTTTAGATTTGATGTATTTATTATGTAATTATTTTTAGCACTCACGTGGATGGCCTCACACTATTCATTATTTAGGGTCAGTTGACAGTTTTCACACCATACAGATATCTTACGTGAATCATTTTGCAATTGGTTTTGATCTTCAATTGACATTAGTAGACAATAAAAGTATCATCTGCAAACAGCTTAAGACAGCTGCTAAGATTTTCTCCTAAATCATATAGAAAAGGAACAGCAGACAGCCTATAACAGTGCCTTGGGGAACTCCAGAAATCACTTCTGTTTTACTTGATGACTTTCTACAAATTACTATGAACTGTGACCACTCTGACAGGAAATCATGTATCTAGGTGCATAACTGAGATGATATTACATAAGCACCCAATTTGATTTCAAGCTGCTTGTGAGGTATGGTGTCAACAGCCTTCTGGAAATCTAGAAGTATCAAGCCAATTTGAAATCTCTTGTCGATAGCCCTGAACACTTCATGTGAGTAAAGAGCTACTTGTGTTTCACAAGAAAAGTGTTTTCTAAATCTGTGTGGGCTATGTGTCAATGGACCATTCTCTTTGAGGTAGTTCATAATGTTCAAACACAATATATGTTCCAAAATCATGTTCCATATCAACATTAATGACATGAGCCTTTAATTTTGTGGATTATGCCTATCGCCTTTCTTAAATAGTGAAATTAAAATGTCAAGTTTTATTGAAATGTGTGTTAGAAACTGTAAAAACTGAGTCTTACTGTGATTTAGCATTATTTTATTTTCTACAAGCCATGAACTTGGTCTAGAACTGCACTATTTGAAACTGAGCCATTGTTGCACAGAACATCCTTTACTACCTACGTAGTGTCATGAGCAATCAAATGTTTTAGAGTTATCCATGATACTAGAGGGCATACCATTTATATAAATAAGGAACAAGAGTGGCCCCAACACTGATCACTGGGGAAACCCCCCCCCCCCCCTCCCAAATACTCTCTTCAACTCAACAAATGCTTCCCCTTCTTTAGAAACTGTGTAAGCAGTCTGGGAACATCAGCAAAGCCCTTCATGAATTTTCTATAATA
Source organism: Schistocerca gregaria (assembly GCF_023897955.1). Lineage (NCBI taxonomy): Eukaryota > Metazoa > Arthropoda > Insecta > Orthoptera > Acrididae > Schistocerca > Schistocerca gregaria. The sequence goes on along the minus strand of NC_064924.1, from coordinate 69,576,448 downwards.
ATTTGAGAGACTGGTAAAATATTTTAATTCCCTGATTGTTTGTGGTATTAGAAACTCTTGCACCACCTTTGTTAAACTGAGATCAGTCCCTACACTGTCCCTACTAATGATATGCCCCATATTCTTAACCTCGTCCAGCACAAAGTTACATCTTTCAGTGCAGAGTGTCAGGTGGGCTGTTCATAATCTTTTGAAACACTTCCCTCAGACATTGTCTGTGCTCTTGCATATCCCTTGTAAAAGACGATTTCAATCCCTTCGGGAGTCTGTCCAGCAACTGTGCATTCTTCATTCCATAAGGCATCCACATATTTTGATGCTGAAAATGCTGTTTTCAGTCGGTCTCCAGCAGCAACTTCCAACTGATGATAACCACCCCGTAAGTCCATTGTTATGAAGTAGTGGCTTGGCATTAGGTTATTTATCATATCTGTAATGTTTGAAAATGGATAAGCATATAATGGTCATACTACTCAAACAGCAGTAATTGCAACAAAACTGAGATTTATTTGAGATATCCATAGCACCATCACAACTCCTGCCCCACAGGGTCTCTTCCATAATTCATCCAAAACTGCTTGCAGTGATCATGGGAGTCTGTAGGGCTTCCAATACAGATGTACTTCAGTTCCTGTCAGAATCCTGTGTTGTGTTACTGGTGTCGCAGGCAATGACTCTCTTGAGATGCAATCCTAGCAGCATCCTGTGCCTCAATGCCCCCTGTTTGGCAATCATCCACATCTGATTGGATGGTTGATTTGGGGGAAGGGACCAAACAGCGAGGTGTCATTGGTCCTGTCAAGTTAGGGAAGGAAGTCAGCCATGCCCTTTCAACAGAACCATCCCAGCATTTTCCTGAAGTGCTCTAGGGAAACCATGGAAAACCTAAATCAGGATGGCCAGATATGGATTTGAACTGTTGTTCCCCCAAATGCAAGTCCAATATGCTAACCATTGTGCCACCTTCCTTGGTCCCACATCTGGAATCTCTAACGTACCCAGTAATATTCTCTTAAACAACTTAAGTTCTTCGCCACCAAAATTATCCACATTGAGTGGTACTACTTTGCCTCTGTCCCTCTCTTGTACATGCACAATAACACCTCTCACCGAACAAGATGCTGAATCCAATATTTCATTACCCTCTAGTGGTTCTATTACACATAACATATCAACTGATAATCCACACTCCACATTCAACTATAGTGACTTCCTGGTGCCTCCTGACACACAATCATACAAATCGAGCGTTAATGTCTTGCTCACAGTTTAACTGGATTCTTTTGTACCTTAGACATTCCTTGTGGCATATCAACACTGACAACAGTTTCTCCTAGTCGGAATATCTTCCCGCTGAGTTCTACTACACATTGTTGAAGGTTAATTATGGCATGATATTGATGCAGAAACTCCAACCCCAGGATCATGCTGTAGCCCTCACTTACATGAGACATGTCTTCTACAAATTGCTTAAAACTCATCACTTTGACTGCAATGGTCGTATATCACTGTCTGCTACCCCACATAAATTATAATGTGGGGGATTCCAGCACCTTCTTACCAGCAGCTCTCTTGGAATGGGTCACCCTCTGGGTCTGCCAAGTGCTGTTGGCAAGCAGGGTGCACTTAGCCCTTGTGAGACCAATTGAGGAGCTGTGACATGGGTCACGAAAACTGACAACGACCGGGCAAGAAGTGTGCTGACCATATGCCCCTACGTATCTGCATCCAGTGATGCCTAAGGGTTGAGGATGATGTGGTGGCTGGTCAGTACTGTTGGGACTTCAAGGCTTGTTCAGATGGTGTTTGTGTGTATCACTCCCATGTGGCACATTTCGTCTCTGCATTTGTATTCACTGCATTTATTTTTACTGGGAACTCCTGCCAGTGGCCGAGTGGTTTTAGGCACTACAGTCGGGAACTGCTACAGTCGTAGGTTCGAATCCTGCTTCGGGCATGGATGTGTGTAATGTCCTTAGGTTATTTAGGTTTAAGTAGTTCTAAGTTCTAGGGGACTGATGACCTCAGAAGTTAAGTTCCATAGTGCTTAGAGCCATTTGAACCATTTTGAACTCCTGCCAGTGGCCATAGGGTTCCCTCCTAAGTTTAATGGACCCTTTTTTTCCATCTGGACCAGCTGTATTACCACCACCATATTCTTTTTCATGACATACACCTCCCCTACTACCATTCCCATGGTATTGTTGGCCACCTCTATTAGATTCATCTCTCCTTGATTATTGTTAACACTCTCTGCATATGACCTGTTTGTCCCCAACTAAAACAGTTTTCATTCAATGCAAATGGATGTCCTTGATTCCTCAACCCCTTTCAATCTATCAGTTTCCTTTTATTCCAGCACTAAGCTAATCCCAGAATGAAGCTCTTTAAGTGCCCCCATATGTGCCCTCCAAGACATCTCTGGTACCAAATCCCTCAGAAAAGCATTGGGTGTTCACTGCTCAGCATCCTGCAGCACCACTTTGTTCACTTCATCACTGTAAAATACCTCGTAGGTGTGGACACTTAACTTCCTAAGCCTGTCTATGAAATCATCCACTGCCTCATTATCCCTTCTGGACACAGTACCCAACAGCTTTCTTTTTTATTTTATTTTTTTAGGAAAAAAAAACTGCACACTATTCTGCTTCGTGTACCATTGTTCCAACCCTTTTCTCAGTTGATCAAAAGTCCCTGCATCACACACTGCTTCTGTGCACCTTATGAACAACCTCACTCGCTCCACCATAACCTCACAGTCTGCAATAACTGCTTATCCAATTTACCCTGAAAGTTAGACAATGACTTGAGATCTTCGACAAATCCTATCACATCCTCTGACACCCTGCCAGAGAAGGGAGGAACAATTCTATTTTATGATCCATCTCTGACAATACATTATTTACAACCACATTATATGCTCTCAACTGAGCTACGTTATTCACTAATGATTGCAAAGCCTCCTAACTGGCAACACCTTCTTTATGTCTTTGACTTGGCCTCTGCCTCAACCATACTTATTTTTGTTACTCAGGCAGATACAGAGAAATAACAAAACTAATGTAAACAGAAGAGGTAGTCGCAGAGTATTCTATCAGCCTGCTTCTTCTGTCTACGTGGACTCCCTGCTGTCAATTTTTGTGCCCAAAATGATTATGTGCAACGCAGTTGCTTACTGGAAACTGAAATGTTGAAAGTGCCACGGAAAAAAAAAAAAAAAAAAAAATCGGCACATAAAAAAAATTGATTTGAACTGTAACTATAAATTTTAAAATTCTGAAAAAAGTGTTAGCAGTACATAATACAGTGCAATGTTAAAAAGTATAGTTTTTTACTTACATATATACACATAACTTGACATTCTATGGGAAAAGCTGAAAGTGCCATCTGTCGTTTTTTTTAGGAATGTTGTAAGTGCCATGTCAGTGTGATTAAAAAGCAGCATGTCCAACTTTGTTACCCAAAAATGATGAATGTTCATAGTAGTTTTGCAAAGTTTATTAATTTTTTTAAATTTAGTTTGATTTTTATAAAAGACTTCTCAATAAAATTTATCCAACTTTACATGTTGGTTTGTGAGCTTTTTGTTATAACATCAAGTTGAACACATATATTTCAAAACGACACAACACATGTAAGTCACTGAGCAAGTTGACAAAGCAAGACATGTGAACACGGTAACATTCGAATGAGCACTGAGTCAAAGTCTATCGGCCGCTGGCTGGCTAGCCGCTTATGTGGCGCGACTCCTGCATGGCTGGCAGACTGCGCCGCATGTAGAGGACGCACATAATTGCACGGAGGCACTTTCAGTGATCGGCGAGTCACAACACTTTTCCCCCTTTGAAATTTTTGCACTGGTCTTGATGGAGGTGGCTTGCAGATGGCTGACGTCCATAGGTGTTGTTTGACTGGCCGTAAAGTCTCGAGGAGGAGGTTTCCCGTACGGACGGAAGTGTCCCCGATGATAACAGGTCGAGATGACAGGAGACGTAGGAGTCGAATCTGCTGGGGCCCCATGCACCAATCTGCCCATTGTGGTAAGTCCGGTTGATATAACAGGAGACATGGGCGATGTGTCGGCGTCTGTAGGAGAAGGAGGCGAGTAGAATTGCTCTGACAGATGATGGTCATCCGGTTCCTGCATGGGCACATCTCCTGGTAGCGTCCGTTCTTGGAATGGCACCAAGATGATGGTGAGAGGGCTGTGTTGTGAGTAATGAGAGATGTCTAGATCCCGAGCGTCAGGTAGAGCTGAATGTGGTGTAGCAGAATTTTAAACAGGCGTTGCCGGCACATGAGGCCGAAGCTGGTCCGAATGACGCACTGCAACACCTGTGTCCATCTGGACTTCATACAGGCATTGGCCACAGTGTCGTAAGATGCGGCCCGGACTCCATTTTGGCTGCCTGCCATATCCCCGTACCCATACAAGTTCATCGGCGGTGAACCAGCCAAGTGAAGCCACCTCCGGCCGTGAGGTGGAAGGCCGCAGAAGTTGAAGTAGCATGGAGGGCTGTCGGCCATGTAAGAGCTCAGCTGGGCTGTGGTCGCACATGGGGGTGAAACGGTATGAAGCCAGAAATTGGAGAAGGGCATCATCAGCAGCAGAAGAAGTCAGGAGTTTCCTCATCTGAGCCTTAAATGTGCGTATCAGTCGTTCAGCCTCACCGTTTGATTGTGCATGGAATGGAGGGGCCATGACAAGCATGACACCATCAAGAGCACAAAAATCCTCAAATTCGGAAGAGGCAAATTGCAGACCATTATCAGTAACAAGAATAGAGGGAATATCTTCTGAAGAAAAAATGCGGGCGAGAGCATTTTTGGTTGCCGTGGTGTTAGACGACGTGCAATGAACAATGAAAGGAAAGTTAGAGTAGGTGTCAATTACAAGTAGCCAATAAATACCTAAAAAAGGTCCCGCAAAGTCAGCATGAATGTGCTCCCAGGGCGTCTCAGGCGGAGGCCATGGTAACAAAGATTACTTTGGGGCGGCGGCCTGTGATGCACAAGGGCCGCAGGCAGCAACCATGTGTCCTATTTCAGGGTCGATGCCAGGCCAGTACACATGACAGCGTGCCAGAGATTTTGTGCGAGAGACACCCTAGTGCCCTTGGTGAAGGAGGTGCAAGACCGAAGCACGCAAAGACGTAGGTACCACAACACGCGGCGAAGCATTGTCGGTGGAAAGAAGGAAAACACCATCTCTAGCTGTGAGGCGGTAGCACAGAGCATAGTAGTTCCACAGCAGATCAGAAGTCTTAGCAGGCAGACTATCTGGCCAACCCTTCTGAATACAGCGTAAAACCCAGGAGAGGGTAGGGTCAGAACCCGTAGCAGCCGCCAGCCGGTCCCTGGCGATGGGGAATCTGTCCACAGCCCGCTGCTTGGCAACATCCAGTGGAAACACAGAAGTTCGTCCCTATCAAATGCCAGATCTCAGGACCCATGGGAAGGCGAGACAGTGCATCAGCATTCGCATGTTGAGCCGTCTGCCAGAAATGAATCTCATAATTGAAACGAGACAAGTAAAGAGCCCAACACTAGAGGAGGTGTGCAGCCTTGTCAGGAAGTGACGTTGATGGATGAAACAAGGAAACAAGTGGTTTGTGATCCATAACAAGATGAAATTTGGATCCATAGAGAAAAACACCAAACTTATGAAGAGCATAAATAATGGCCAAAGCTTGTTTTTCAATTTGAGAATACTTTTGTTGGGCAAAATACAGGCAGTTTTCACCTATGTCATACCTTCCAGAGAATTGGGCATGTTATAATAAAATTTATACTGATGACTCAAAAATGGATGCGGAATCTTATTAAGGGACATTTTCTTTTTCCCACAAACTGTGGAAGAATGAAAGTTTTAGCTACCAGATGCTGATTCCATATTCCTCACTGAAACATTCGCTGTTCTGTAGGTGGTACAAAGTCTAAGCTCTCTCCAATTTCCATAGCAGTAATAATCACTGACATGCAAAGCATTCTGAAATCTATTAGCTACCAGAATCAGAACAAAGGAACTTGTAAATACATCCTCAACCCAGTAGATCACTACTCTCAAATGAAAAAGTCTGGTCACATTATATAATTAGTTCACATAAAATCACATTCTAGCATTGAATATAATGAAAAAGTAGATCAACTAGTGAGAGAAGCGATTACAGTGGCAGTGGAAGGTCTGTGGTCATAAAGACTCCCATACACAGGCTACCTTTTGCATGTAAAACAAGTGATACTTTTGTGGCACCAAGAATGTATTGACAGTCATAAAATAAAGGGTAAAAACTTCGCAGGTATACAGTCCATCATACCAAGAAAGCTGTGGTCTGTACAGTCCAAATACTTAAGGAAAATAATATTGTTTGTTGTGCGAATGCGCCTCAATCGTGGGTCTTTTCCTGCCGACATGCATCAAATCGGCATATCAGAGACAACCTACTGTCCATAAGGTGATGTCACAATTTGTGATATCAGTCATGTTCTGTTTCAGTGCAAGTATTATTAAACTGACAACGGCAAATTTTTACAGGAGGTTATGAGACTTGCTCATTGCCAACTCCTCTGAACATCCCGAGTTCTTGACGATACAACCAGAATGACATGTGATGCTGTAGCCCAGTTTTATAGCTCAAGAAGATAAACAAATCTAAAAGGAATGATGATTGTTGGTCTTACTACAAAAACGGAATTACCTGCTTCCATGCAAAAAGGTGGTTTGCTGTGAACTGTATCTAGTACTCTCTCATTGACTACATGTCACCATTATGGAAATTGGTAGAGGTGACGTCCATGTACAAACAAACAAATCATTACAGCTTCAGAAAAATTGGATGATTTATACAAGAGAAAGAACTTCACAGACTGAACAAGTCAATAATGTATTGGTCCACCTCTGGTTCTTATGCAAGCAGTTATTCAGTTCAGCATTAATTGATAGTATCCCTGAAGGATACTGTGCCAATTTCTGTGTAACTGGCACAATAGATCAAAAAGTCTCAAGCTGGCCAGAGGCCCTGCCCATAATGCTCCAAATGTTCTCAGTTGGGGAGAGATCCAGTGATCTAGCTGGCCAAGGTAGGGTTTGGCAAGTAATAAGACAGCAGTAGAAACTCTCGCCATGTGTGGGCAGGCATTTTCTTGCTGGAACGTAATCCCAGGATGGCTTGCCATGAAGGGTAACAAAAGGCGCATAGAATATTGTCCACATACCACTGTGCTCTAAGGGTGCCAAAAATGACAACCAAAGGGGTCCTACTATAAAAAGCCTGATTGTTGGGCTGTGTGGCATTTGACAGTCAGGTGTGTATCTCGCCACTGTCTGGGGAGTCTCTAGACATGTCTTTGGCCTGCAATCACATTGATTGGAGTAGAACTGTCTTCAGTGATGAGTCCTAATTTGAATTATGCCCTGAGGACCAGCAAAGATATCTCTCGAGATGCCCTTCACAGCAGTGGGACACCAACTTGACTGTCACACACTACACGGCCCAGCTCGAAGAGTGATGGTCTGGTCTGCCAGTTATTTTCATAGGAGGACCCATTTGGTTCTCATCTGCGGCACCTTTACATCACATCAGTATGTCAGTGATATTCTATGGCCCATTTTGTTGCCCTTCATGGCAAGCCATTCTGGGCTTATTTTCACAATATAATGCGTGCCCACACATGGAGAGAGTTTCTACTGCTTGTCTACATGCTTGCCAAATCCTACCTTGGCCAGCAAGATTACTTGATATCTCCCCCACCCCCCACCCCCCTTCAAACTCGTACACTATCATCTCTCCCCCTTCCCAGCCCCACTCTGAATTAGTGATTCTGTCGATGCCACACACACAGTTGCATTCTGGCTGGAGACAGCAGTCATGCGTGCATGAGGTGTGCTTGTTTGTGTGAATGTGTGTGCATGTGTTCTCCTTTTAGAATAAATCTTTGGCTGCAAGCTCAACATGTAACAGTATTTTCATTGTGCCTGTCTGAAATTCAATGAGTCACCTTTACAGTGAGTAACAGTCTACCCTTTTTCATAAGATTGTTGTGATACATTAATGTAATAAGTGATTTTATGGAATTTCTGGTGGCTAGAATGAGATTCTTATCACAAGGTTTAAGAATATTTTGCTACTTCGCAAAGCATTTACTTAGTTAGTTGAGGGCAAGGCCCATTTTTGCACATATGCTTGCTATTCATGTACACAAACAATTGAAGACATATGCTGCTCAGTGAATGAAAGCAGAACCATCTAGTGGTACTTGCTGAAGCTTTTGAATTGTAGTGCAGAAGGCCCTCAAATTCTCTGACTGTCAGCCCAAGTGGCATCATAGTGAGCCAGTAGGGTGTTTCCACAGGCCAGTTGATTGGATTGGCAGGGTAGTGCTGGTTGGGCAGCAGAGGGGGGGGGGATGCATGTGCAAGTTTCCACTACTGCTTGTGGATACAGGTCTTTACATTAGTAATAAAGCTCTCTTTAAAATTATTTGCTGAGAATGTTAGGAGCATTATGTGCAGAGCCCTCCAACCATCTCAGGATGGTGAAAATCTAATACACCAATTGGACAGAATTGCCATCATATCCTTCAGGAGGACATACAACAACTCTACCAATCAGCTGACTAACTATTTGCATCTCTGGAATTTCCTGTAAACTGTTATCAGTCAGCCTGCTCCTCAAAACCTGTAAAGTTAATCCTCATAGCATTATGTCCCCTTAACTTTGATCCCATTACTATCGCCACACAACAGCAAAAGTTATCTCTCTCAGCCTAATGATGACACTGGGGGCCATAGCTTGGTTGATGCACTGTCCCCCTCCACTGCTAATTAAGACAATGTCAGCCCTCCTGACGTCACTGAAGAGTGACACCACACAATAGTGTGCTGGGAACACGGGGGGATGGGTGATTGTTGATGACAGGATGTGGGACCCAGGGCAAATGCTGTTAACAACTGCAAAGAACTGTATTTAACTTGGCACATGATATGAAATGGGAGATACGATACCGCATGAAGAGTTTGACAGAGCACTGAAAGACCTGAGCCGTAACAAGGCCCCGGGAGTAGACAGCATTCCATTAGAACTACTGACGGCCTTGGGAAAGCCAGTCTGACAAAACTCTACCATCTGGTGAGGAATATGTATGAGACAGGTGAAATACCCTCAGACTTCAAGAAGAATATAATAATTCCAATTCCAAAGAAAGCAGGTGTTGGCAGATGTGAAAATTGCCGAACTATCAGTTTAATAAGTCACAGCTGCAATATACTAACATGAATTCTTTACAGACAAATGGAAAAACTAGTAGAAGCCGACCTCGGGGAAGATCAGTTTGGATTCCGTAGAAATGTCGGAACACGTGAGGCAATACTGACCCTACGACTTATCTTAGAAGAAAGATTAAGGAAAGGCAAACCTACGTTTCTAGCATTTGTAGACTTAGAGAAAGCTTTTGACAATGTTGACTGGAATACTCTCTTCCAAATTCTAAAGGTGACAGGGGTAAAATACAGGGAGCGAAAGCCTATTTACAATTTGTACAGAAACCAGATGGCAGTTATAAGAGTCGAGGGACATGAAAGGGAAGCAGTGGTTGGGAAGGGAGTGAGACAGGGTTGTAGCCTTTCCCCGATGTTATTCAATCTGTATATTGAGCAAACAGTAAAGAAAACAAAAGAAAAATTTGAAGTAGGTATTAAAATCCATGGAGAAGAAATAAAAACTTTGAGGTTCGCCAATGACATTGTAATTCTGTCGGAGACAGCAAAGGACTTGGAAGAGCATTTGAATGGAATGGACATTGCCTTGAAAGGAGGATATAAGATGAACATCAACAAAAGCAAAACAAAGATAATGGAATGTAGTCGAATTAAGTCAGGTGATGCTGAGGAAATTAGATTAGGAAATGAGACACTTAAAGTGGTAAAGGAGTTTTGCTATTTGGGGAGCAAAATAACTGATGATGGTCGAAGTAAAGAAGATATAAAATGTAGACTGGCAATTGAAAGGAAAGCGTTTCTGAAGAAAAGAAATTTGTTAACATCACGTATAGATTGAAGCGTCAGGAAGTTGTTTATGAAAGTATTTGTATGGAGTGTAGCCATGTATGGAAGTGAAACATGGACGAGGTATTGAATAGAATTGGGGAGAAGAGGAGTTTGTGACACAACTTGACAAGAAGAAGGGACCGGTTGGTAGGACATGTTCTGAGGCATCAAGGGATCACAAATTTAGCATTGGAGGGCAGTGTGGAGGGTAAAAATCATAGAGGGAGACCAAGAGATGAATACACTAAGCAGATTCAGAAGGATGTAGGTTGCAGTAAGTACTGGGAGATAAAGAAATGTGCACAGGATAGGGTAGCATGGAGAGCTGCATCAAGCCAGTCTCAGGACTGAAGACCACAACAACATGATATAGAGAGGCAGGCATGGTTCTCCTTGCTGACTCTGGCTGGGGCTGATGGAAGGGCAGCAGCTTCTGTGTGGTGTTGCTGGCTGGCACATGCTGCTGAAGCCATTAGCCTCTGCAGGCCCTAGACATTGATGTGTCATGTGATGCTGCAATGACACCTGACTTAGAGATGGACCATCAGCTCTGGATGTGGCTATGGGGCAGCATATGGAGTCTTCCCTGTGCTACTTTCCTCAGAGTTGTGTATGCTTGACTGCCCCACCACCCATTGCATCCCCATCACGGAACTTAAAGGAGGCTGTGCATGGGGTACATCTCATTGCCCTTGGGCTGTAATCAGCTGGTAGCTGGCGTTGTGTTGTCAAGTTTCACTAGGATCTCAGAGTTGGAGTCAGCAGGCATGGACAGGAGATCAGCTGGGCTGAGACACCAATTCACTTGAAACACTTAGTGTAGATGGTAGGTACAGCCTGGTCTTGAATTCATGGCTGCAGCTGGCGAAGCACAGTTGTCTCAATGTCTGGTGTCGCTTTGGTGTCATGGTGCCATCTCTGTCATTCATGGTAGACCAACATGTAATTAAACTGCTCAATTTGTGAAGCTCTTTCTCTTGAATAAATCATCCTACTTTTCTGAAACTGTAATCATGTGTTTGTCTGCACATGTGCATCTCATCTACCAATTTCCATCCCATTTGGATAATTCCTTCATGGTGTTTCCTTGTTTTTGAATATATTTCTAATCAAGATTAAATGTTATACCTTTCTATAACTGTCATTTTTTAAAGTAATGGAGGCTACATAGTGTAATGCTGGAACCCAAAACAAATAAATTATTTTAAAAAAATGAGAATGTTGCAAGATGTGGTCCATGTCCTGCTACTACAATAGGATTGATTATAGGTTGACATGGATCACCAGAGCAGTTGCAAAGGAGCTGGAGGGGGAGACTATATGAGGTCTGTTCAAAAAAATTCTGGAACATTCATAATTTTGCACCAGTGGTGTGTTGGAGCCAAATGTGGTTGGCATGAAGAATGAGAGCAGTGGTGTTAAACATTAAAGCATCTATGTGAAGTTACAAAAATTTGTTAAAATACCATGGGCAAATATAAAGGCACTGGGTCTGATCTAAAAAATAGTGATAGGAACTCGAAACACATCCAGAGAAACAGCAATATGTTAACTAGATTATCAATACTCTTAATTAAAATGAGTATGCGTAAGACTTGAGGATTATTCTAGTTGTATTGTTTTGCTGAGTGGTCTATATTGTTTAGTGCATGTGTAAATCAGCAAATAATTTTAAGAGATCTTTGTTACTAATGTAAAGACCTATACCCCCCCCCCCCCCCTCTCCTGCCCAACCAGCACTACCCTGCCAATCCAATCAACTGGCCTGTGGAAACACCCTACTGGCTCACTGTGATGCCACTTGGGCTGACAGTCAGGGAATTTGAGGGCCTTCTGCACTACAATTCAAAAGCTTCAGCAAGTACCACTAGATGGTTCTGCTTTCATTCACTGAATAGCATATGTCTTCAATTGTTTGTGTACATGAATAGCAAGCATATGTGCAAAAATGGGCATTGCCCTCAACTAAGTAAATGCTTTGCGAAGTAGCAAAATATTCTTAAACCTTGTGATAGGAATCTCATTCTAGCCACCAGAAATTCCATAAAATCACTTATTACATTAATGTATCACATCAATCTTATGAAAAAGGGTAGACTGTTACTCACTGTAAAGGTGACACATTGAATTTCAGACAGGCACAATGAAAATATTGTTACATGTTGAGCTTGCAGCCAAAGATTTATTCTAAAAGGAGAACACATGCACACACATTCACACAAACAAGCACACCTCATGCACGCATGACTGCTGTCTCCAGCCAGAATTCAACTGTGTGTGTGGCATCGACAGAATCACTAATTCAGAGTGGGGCTGGGAAGGGGGAGGGATGATAGTGTATGAGTGAGAAGGGGGGTGGGGGCGGAGGGAAGTCAGGGCTTTGATTATCTGTCATCATGGTCTGATGGCCTGAAATGTGGTACATCCTACCTAAGATCCTTCCCACTCTATCTAAAGTGGGAAGGGGGAGGGATGATAGTGTACGTGTGAGAAGGGGGGTGGGGGCGGAGGGAAGTCAGGGCTTTGATTATCTGTCATCATGGCCTGATGGCCTGAAATGTGGTACATCCTACCTAAGATCCTTCCTACTCTATCTAAAGTGGTGATCTGTTGCCCACCTAACCTCCACAATGTTGTAGTCAATGCTTATGCCACTTCCAATGCCACCCTCTGACACACGGATCATATCCCTGTGAGTCACCCAGATGTGCGATCTGTACAATCCACCCACCCAGTATTTCCCATTTTTTCCTGTCACATGCTTATCCTACCACATTAGAGGCCACGCTACCTGTGAAAGCAGCCATGTCATGTACTAGCTCTGCTGCAATCACTATACAGCTCTTTATACTGATATGACTGCCAAACTGTGGCCAAGAGCAAAGTGGAACACCCTGTGGCACAACATGCAGTTGAACATAACATCCTTGGTTTCAGTGGCTGCTTCACATCCCCAGGCCATATGGATCCTCCCCTCCATCACCAGCTTTTCTGAACTGCACAGTTGGGAATTATCCTTGCAACACATTCTCTGCTCTCGAAATCATTCTGGCCCCAACTTATGGTCTACTGTCCCCACCCCTCTGTCCCATTAACTCCTCTCAACTCACATCCCCTCACCCTCATTGTGTGCCACTCTCTGCCAATACACCCCTACCCTTTTCCCCTTCTCTACTCCTCTCCTTTTCCAGTCCTCATTCCCCTCCTGATAATGTGCTTGGTAACCTCATCTTGCAACATCTAGTCCCTTAGCCCTGTTTGCTCCACTAGGCTGCTCTGGCTTCTCTCCCGCCAACTGTACCGTTTTATCCCTACCACTTCCCAGCCCCACTCTGCTGCTTCTGTTGATTCCACACATTTGCTTTCTGGTCAGAGGTAGTGGACATGTGTGCATGAGGAGTGCTTGCTTGTATGGGTGTGCTCCTGTCAGCAGAAGGCTTTGGCCAAAAGCTCAATGTAACAGTCTTTTTGTTGTGCCTGTCTGTAACTCAATGAGTTATCTCTACAATGAGTAGCTATCTATCCTTTTCGTAACATTTCTGATATTCCAACCTGGGCTTTCCATTGTTTGAATATAGTAGCACAACCTTATTTTAAGTGATGCAGTTTATTCCCAAAGTATTGAACTTAGAGCATGGACATACTAAGGTTCATATTTCTGCTGAACAGGCGATATTGTAAAGATGTTTCAGTATAATAAAGATAACTTTTTGCTTTAATCATTAAGCATAAACATTGTGAGAAAGTACAAATAGAAAATTTATGTGTGTATTCTGATATGTGAATCTACTCATGGCCTACTTAAAATTCCATTTATATACAATAGTTTAATAAAATATACTTACCTCAAATCTTTTTTTATATATTTTTGTTAAACTATTATTTACAGTGCTTTAAAAATACTGAACAGTCAAGTACACATAATTCTAAGTAGTGTTCAAAGTGGCTAACACTTAATTTTACTGAGAAAAAATAGGCTGTCTGGTGTGGGACTCATGATGCCACAGGTCCTATAGCATCTGCTATGTGTATAAACTGCCTCTGAATGCCAGTTGACATTTGGCAGGAAATTCCCCAATAATCAAAAACAAAATAATAACTCATTAGGCACTCCTTCCCCAATTTTTCAGAATGTTTGGACTCAGGGATGTAAATTTCACATAACTCTAATGCTTGTATTGAACAGAAAGTATTAGTTTAAGGGCAGCTGATAGTGGTCTGTCTATAGTAAATGCTTTGTTTGAAGTACTAGATAAAAGCAGCAACTAAGTCATATAAGAGAGGAAGTGACGGCTATTTATACATATAAAGTAATCTAAAGCTGCCATAATTATCAGTATGAGTGTAATAGAACTAGTCATAATTTATGGTTATTATACTTTACAGAAGCAGCTTGGTGTGACTTTTCCTTCCTTTTAAGGTACCACATCACGTAACGCCCTCCTTCATGATGAGATTTATGGAACACAGTGTGTAAGTGGGTCAGAAATTAGACTTATATGTTCTGTGGATATGTTCATTGGAACTGTTTATTTTCAATGTAATATAATGACAAATCATGTATCGGACTGAAATTATCCCTGGATGAAGGAATGAATGAATGAATAAATAAATAAATAAATAAATAGTCTATGTGCAGCATCTTGAGAAGTCTTTCCAAATTAAGTGCATACATGACATCTATCTTTCATTCAATTTTTTGCTTTTTTACTTTTCATGTTGTTTCTGATTTGCCTTTGTTGTTCTATTTACTTTAAATGTACTCACATTTTTGTTATTTATTTATTAATTCCAGTATCTCACCTCTTTTCTGTATTCTTCAATACTTCAGTGGAACTTCGATTTTATGTTCTCAGATTTTACATTTTTCGAGATTCTACACCATAAATTCCAGTATCTCACCTCTTTTCTGTATTATTCAATACTTCAGTGGAACTTCGATTTTATGTTCTCAGATTTTGCATTTTTCAAGATTCTACACCATAAATTCGTAGCCCCTGTGAAAAACTCATAAGAACAATGCAAAAAATTCCCTGACTTTACATTTCTTCCTAGTAAATTTACCTTGATTCTAAGTCCTTATTCGACATTCCATTTTCTTCCCATGGAAATCTGATGTGGCTGAACAAATTATAAGTGTCACAAAAGGTAGATGGTTTGCACCATGAGTGATGGTGAAGCCACCATGAGTGGTGGTGAAGCTAAGGGAATATTTTAGCTATTGTGGGGAAACGAAATGTGAGAGAGGAAATGCTTATATAATCCACAAATGGTGTTACCAGCGCAACTTGCAACATTTAGCTTTTTAGCTTGACCATGCAGTTATGATTCAACTACTGCTAGGTTGCAGTGATGATGGAAAAACAAGACAGACGACATTAAGTGTTCCAGACTGAGCCAGTATATGATGAAGGGTCCCAGCCACAACCTTTTCTTGTGTTCCTTATAACTCAATCTCATCTTGTTGCATGTATTTCTGATGCACTGTATTCAGCAACAATATCAATCATCAACCTTTTAAATTCAGACACTGAGTCTTGAAGAATATGCTCACTCATAATCAAGGGAATGTTTCCCATTTTCGGCAAGTGAACTCATATTGGCTGGTGACTTGTTAAGTCACCCAATAGCCAGTGCAGCCACCACACCACACTAACACATGAAAAATGAGCTTGCCTACTGGATGTTTGGGGAAGGGGAGTGGCCCCTTGCAGTACAAAATTAAACTATATTAAATTTCCTACAAAAAATGTCCTATTCATTTTTTTCTCTAGAGTTAATTGTTCGTGCACAGAGAGCATGAGAATGTTGAAAAACTTGCTCTACGCTGTAGCTTACATAATTTTTGTAAGCCAATTTGAGGTAGCTTCCCGACTTGATGCACCACAAGTGTCCCATATCAAACTGTTCGTCTCAACTTGCTACCTCAATATGCTACCTCAAATTGGCCTGCAAAAACTACGTAAGCTACAACGCATGCATGTAGAGTGAGTTTTTCAACATAGTTTAATTTTGTACTGCAACACGTTTTTGCTGAAGGTTGCAGTTTTTGAGTTATTCAAGAAAAGTATACAAAAGTGGCATTAAATGTGTTCTATTTGAGAATCGATTTGGGATATGGCATAAGTACATATGAAGATTTTTGTTCAGAATCACTAATACTATCACCCCCTCAAAGCATGCACCTTTCCTCCTGTCTCACCTTGTATATCTGCCAAAGAGACTGGTGCACTGTGTGACATTTGTTTATGTAAGGACAGTGTACTTTGCTTTTTTTCAGTCTGTTTTAAGGTATGGGTTAACATTCTCGGAAAACAGCAAAAACATAAGTGAAATTCTGGTGACCCAGAAGAAAGCAATCAGAGTAATAGCAAAAGGCAGATAGTAGCACACACTGTAAATCATTGCTCATTAAATATAGAATATTAACTGTTATTAATCTACTTATTATTGATACTGTTAATTATGTACTTGCTGAACTTCCAATTTAGATGTAACGAATCAATGGCACGACTACAATACAAGAATCTGTATTTTTCTGTTCTTGCCACAAAATAAATTAGCAAGAACTAACAATAGTCATAAGACACAGTGATTAAAATACATAACAAATTATCTAAACATGCCTCAACATGCCAGTCAGATTATTTAAGGGAAAGTTACACAACTTCTTGTTAACTAACCCTTTATATTCATTAGAAGAATTTTTGGACATACCCAATATCAACTGAAATATGTAAAAATGTATTTTATAAAATTAATAGATTCCCATGAACCATACAGGACTGGAACAGGAAAAGTGGGAAGTATAGTGGTGCACAAAGTACCGTCTGCCACCCACCATAAGGCAACTGGTAGAGTACAGATATAGATGAAGATGTAGACAGTGTATGTCAGTCAGCAAGCAGTTATGGCACACTGTGATGTTCTTCTTTATAATATGGTCTGGAGACAATATTTGGATGCCTGTACATGGGGAAGAATCATGGGGAAACTGGAAGAAGGACAAAGTGTCATAACTGTAGCCCAGGGGTTTGATGTTGCTTTGCTCATAGCATTGTTCCATGTCAATGGAGAACATTTCAAACCTCAGGCACTGCTGACTGAAGGAGAGGAGGTGGTCAATCGTGGTCAATTACAGCAGTAGATGATCACTACATTGTGCAGCAGGTCAAATGATACCCACGTCAAAGAGCAGCTGCAATTGCAAAACACATTTAACAGGACTGCAAGACATGTAATCTCACACTCCACAGTAGCACAGTAATGACCATATGTTGTGTTCCATTGATAACCGCAGCAACCAGTTGCAATGGCATCAAGAGCAGAGGGATTGGACCAGCAAGAAGCAGTATCAAATAAAACCAGATTCAGGATTAGTGTTGATTCTCGATATACCTTTACATGGTGAGAGGTGGGAACACACAGTGCACTCAGGAACACTGCCGAATGTGATGGTTTTGGTGGTACACGTGATATGCTGTTGGGAGGCATAATGTTGCACATTGTACATTCACTGGTCAATGTTATTGTGACACTTTACTTCTTCCCCATGTGGATATTTTCTGGATGCTTTCAGTCCTGACTTCATTTTCATAGATGATAATGCATGAATGCATCAAAGAATGCAGGTGAAAGAGTCTCTGGAATGAGAGGATATTCAGTGAATGAACTGGACAGCCCATTCCACTGACTTAAATCCCATTGAGCACATGCAGGATGCATTGGTGAGACATACTGCAACACATCCACACACACCAGTGACCATCCAACAGCTGTCAACTGCACTGGTGGAGGAATGGGACTCCCTACCACACAAACTCCTCACCAAACTAGGGGCCAGCATGGTAACATGTTGCAGAGCATGCAGTGCTGTTTGCGTTGATCATATATACTATTAAGAACCATATCCCTCCATTTGTAATATCCAGGGGACCATCCTAAATCATGTTGATTTAAGAGTAATAATTGTCTTACAACTAAAGTGCCATTCTTGTTTGTCACATGACATACTGGCATTTCTTTCAGTTATCTTTTGTACTATACTGTCAGAGTTCTTTCTATGTGTGTTCCACATTTCATTAAACTATTTTACTTGGTAATGACACATCATATGAAAGTTACTCTGTCCTTAAGCTTTGTGCACCAACTCATTTCAAGAACTTTAGATAAATGATGTTATTGTTGTTGTGGTCTTCAGTCCTGAGACTGGTTTGATGCAGCTCTCCATGCTATTCTATCCTGTGCAAGCTTCTTCATCTCCCAGTAACTACTGCAACCTACGTCCTTCTGAATCTGCTTAGTGTATTCATCTCTTGGTCTCCCTCTACGATTTTTACCCTCATCAGTTATTTTGCTCCACAGATAGCAAAACTCCTTTACCACTTTAAGTGTTTCATTTCCTAATCTAATTCTCTCAGCATCACCCAACTTAATTCGACTACATTCCATTATCCTCGTTTTGCTTTTGTTGATGTTCATCTTATATCCTCCTTTCAAGACACTATCCATTCCATTCAACTGCTCTTCCAAGTCCTTTGCTGTCTCTGACAGAATTACAATGTCATCGGAGAATCTCAACATTTTTATTTCTTCTCCATGGACTTTAATACCTACTCCAAATTTTTCTTTTGTTTCCTTTACTGCTTGCTCAATATGCAGTTTGAATAACATCAGGGGCAGGCTACAACCCTGTCTCACTCCCTTCCCAACCGCTGCTTCCCTTTCATGCCTCTCGACTCTTATAACTGCCATCTGGTTTCTATACAAATTGTAAATAGGCTTTTGCTCCCTGTATTTCTACCCCTGCCACCTTTAGAATCTGAAAGAGAGTATTCGAGTCAACATTGTCAAAAGCTTTCTCTAAGTCTACAAATACTAGAAATGTAGGTTTGTTTTTACTTAATCCATTTTTTAAGAGAAGTCGTAGGGTCAGTATTGCCTCACGTGTTCCGACATTTCTGCGGAATCCAAACTGATCTTCACTGAGGGTCAGCTTCTACCAGTTTTTCCATTCGTCTGTAAACATTTCACGTTAGTATTTTGCAGCTGTGACTTATTATACTGATAGTTTGGTAAGTTTCACATCTGCCAACACCTGCTTTCTTTGGGATTGGAATTATTATATTCTTCTTGAAGTCTGAGGGTATTTTGCCTGTCTCATATATCTTGCTCACCAGATGGTAGAGTTTTGTTAGGACTGGCTCTCCCAAGGCTGTCAGTAGTTCTAATGGAATGCTGTCTACTCCTGGGGCCTTGTTTTGACTCAGGTCTTTCACTGCTCTGTCAAACTCTTCACGCAGTATCATATATCCCATTTCATATTCATCTACATCCTCTTCCATTTCCATAATATTGTCCTCAAGTACATCGCCCATGTATAGACCCTCTATATACTCCTTCCACCTTTCTGCTTTCCCTTCTTTGCTTAGAACTGGGTTTCCATCTGAGCTCTTGATATTCATACAAGTGGCTCTCTTTTCTCAAAAGGTCTCTTTAATTTTCCTGTAGGCAGTATCTATCTTACCCCTGGTGAGACAAGCCTCTACATCCTTTCATTTGTCCTCTAGCCATCCCTGCTTAGCCATTTTGCATTTCCTGTTGATGTCATTTTTGAGACATTTGTGTTCCCTTTTGCCTGCTTCATTTACTGCATTTTTATATTTTCTCCTTTCATCAATTAAATTCAATATTTCTTCTGTTACCCAAGGATTGCTACTAGTCCTCGCCTTTTTCCCTACTTTATCCTCTGCTGTCTTCACTACTTCATTCCTCAAAGCTACCCATTCTTCTTCTACTGTATTTCTTCCCCCCCCCCCCCCCCCCCCCAATTCTGTCAATTGTTCTCTTATGCTCTCCTTGAAACTCTGTAAAGCATCTGGTTCTTTCAGTTTATCCAGGTCCCATTCCTTAAATTCCCACCTTTTTGCTGTTTCTTCAGTTTTAATCTACAGTTCATAAACAATAGATTGTGGTCAGAGTCCACATCTGCCCCTGGAAATGTCTTACAATTTAAAACCTGATTCCTAAATCTGTGTCTTACCATTATATAATCCATCTGAAACCTGTCAGTATCTCCAGGCTTCTTCCATGTATACAACCTTCTTTCATGATTTTTGAACCAAGTGTTAGCTATGATTAAGCTGTGCTCTGTGTAAAATTCTACCAGACGGCTTCCTCTTTCATTTCTTAGCCCCAATCCATATTCACCTACTACGTTTCCTTCTCTCCCTTTTCCTACTACCGAGTTCCAGTCACACATGACTATTAAAATTTCATCTCCCTTCACTATCTGAATAACTTCTTTTATTTCATCGTACATTTCTTCAATTTCTTCATCATCTGCAGAGCTAGTTGGCATATAAACTTGTAATACTGTGGCAGGCATGGGCTTCATGTCTATCTTGGCCGCAATAATGCATTCACTATGCTGTTTGTAGTAGCTTACCTGCACTCCTATTTTTTTAATTCATTATTAAACCCACTCCTGCATTACCCCTTTTTGATTTTGTATTTATAACCCCGTATTCGCGTGACCAAAAGTCTTGTTCCTCCTGCCAGCGAACTTCACTAATTCCCACTATATCTAACTTTAACCTATCCATTTCCCTTTATAAATTTTCTAACATACCTGCCCAATTAAGTGATCTGACATTGCATGCTCCAATCTGTAGAACGCCAGTTTTCTTTCTCCTGATAATGATGTCCTTCTGAATAGTCCCTACCCGGAGATCCGAATGGTGGACTATTTTACCTCTGGAATATTTTACCCAAGAGGATGCCATCACCATTTAACCATACAGTAAAGCTACAAGCCCTTGGGAAAAATTACGGCTGTAGTTTCCCCTTGCTTTCAGTTGTTCGCAGTACCAGCACAGCAAGGCCATTTTGGTTAGTGTTACAAGGCCAGATCAGTCAATAGTCCAGACTGTTGCCCCTCTTCAGGAACCACACTATTGTCTGGCCTCTCAACAGATACCCCTCCGTTGTTGTTGCACCTATGGTACGGCTATCTGTATCGCTGAGGCACTCAAGCCTCCCCACCAACGGCAATGTCCATGGTTCATGGCAGGGGGGGGGGGGGGGGGGGGGAGATAAATACTAAATACTAAATAATAAATAATCGCTGATGGTTGGGTTTGAAATGGCAACCCACAGTATGTCAGCCACCGATACTGACCACAATGTACGAATCACAAGTTGTAGCATTGCCCCCCTCTCCATGAGAAACAGGAACCTGCTGTTTTAGTGTTTCAGCATGTTGGAATGGATCTTGTCAATGGTCCTATGTATGGCAGTGTTGGCACATACTACCATTCTGTTTATGTTGTTACATCCTCTTCACTATAATGAACTACATGAAGGTAGGCTCTCCTGTTGATGTTTCACAATCATTGAATGGATCTTCAGTTTCCTTGAACCTCTCATCAGTAATTGGTGATTCTGAATTGTAGTAGAGCTTCATACAGAGGACATGGACAATGTGTCTGCACTTTTGTCTTCTTGATGAAGGGGTATAATCCTCATTTTTTTGTGTGAAGTATGACTGTTGTGTACAGATTTGTACACAATGGCAAGGAGAGGTGGGCTACACGGAGGTATGACAACTGTCATCAAAGGAAATTTGGACAGAAGCCAAAATGAATAGTTAACAACTTAACATAAAGAAACGAAAGATTTGCTTAACTTGTATTTTCCAAATGTACAAAGACTCACTACAACTTATGCAACAGTAAATAGCATCCAGCTATCATAATGTCCACAAGGAAAAGTCTTTCTGTGCTAAAGCACAAATGATAAAGACAGAACTGCGACCAGGCAGTGTTTGCATAACATCATGCTGCAAAGCAGCTACAAGCATCTGTGGGCCATGTTTCTGCCACCGGCTGCCCTATATTGTGGTGGCAGAGGGTGCTCGAAATACAGAGTCACTGTTGGTGTGGCTCAGTAGGCATGCACCATTGGGTCTGTCAGATCCCGGGCAACTGCTGTCAGCGTGTCATGAAAACTTGCAATTCCATTGCTATGATGCCTGTGAGGTGGTATAAATATGTGATACCACACTGACAAGCAACAAAGAATGTGATACAGCCCAAAATAGCACCTTAATAACTTTTCCTATAGTCCCGCTCTCTGCACAGATATAAAAATTCATAGCAAGTCTCCCAGGTGTATCTCAGTCGCCACTGCCTTGCATTATAGTGCTCTCAGTCTTTCTCTTGGGTGTTCACGGCCCATATGTGAGCCAGATGCCTTAGTGCTGGTGATGAAATGTTTCACAGTCATTCTGAATATCATCTCCTTAAAATGGGAATACTGCATCCATTGCCATACTTGGCTCATGACTGTGGAGCAGAAAGAACAGTGTGAAGCTTGTTGTGTTCTGCTTTGCCATGTTGTATGCAAATGTCACAGTGGGCAGTAGTGTATCCCAATTTCTCTGTTTGACATCAGTGTACACAAGAACATATCTATCAATGTCTGTGGATGGTAGACAGTTGTCATCCTGTGGGTGAAGTCAGTCTGAAATTATCTCTGATACTAGTTGCATCTGAAAAACGTTTCCACAATCATAGATCATCACACAGGAAGCTCCATGCTTCAAAATGACTTCTTCTACAAGGGACTATACTGTTTCCAGAGCTTCAGCAGTTAGTATAGCTTTAGTGACAGCACAGTGTGGGAGGTAATCAGTGCAGATTATTATCCATTGATTCCATTTATTAACTTTGGGAACCTCCTCAAGTGGTCAATTTCAATTCAGTGGAACGGTGCTGTTGCAAGCAGAAATGGTACCAGGTGCCCCTTAGATAATCATGGCATGTGCTTCTGTTGTTGGCATTCCTTACCATGGCTAAAATAACTTTAAAGTGACCAGACATCCCGATTTGGCCGGGGCAGTTCCGGTTTTTGGAGTTCTGACACACTGTCCCGACTGGGTTCAGCTGGGTTGCCTAAATGTTCCAGTTTTTACAAATCAAGTCCAAGTCTCAGTCATGGGATGTTTCAGCATGCAGCTTCTCACATTTTTAGCATTGTAAAAGTGTTTTACACTTTATTTCCATATCATATCCCAAACCTAACAAACCACATTATAGAATGTGTTTATGCGACCTGTCTGCTGACGCATTCAAGTTCAAGACCTTCAATAACACTTGCACTGAAGTTGGTACTACTGAGCTGGATTTCCCTAATGGTAGCCCTTTCATGACTGTTTTGTTGGCGTGAGTATTGTAGCATGTACAGATTGTAACCAGCTTCGCAATGCCCAAACAACTGTGTGTTTTCAGTTCTGAACTTCACAGGAGGTATGCAACATATTACTAATTCAGTGTCATAAACACTGTGGTAACTCTGCTTTTAATGACTATGAATTAAATACTATGGATCACCTCTCAGGGTGCAAAAATTTTTTTCTTTTGGGATATAGGACACACCCACACAAATGGAAGTAGGTAGGCTCTTCCTATTGGATGTGATGCCTGGATGTTAGAACTTTAGACTATTACAGCACTTTTTTCCTTCTTAACTGGTGGCACAAACAGAGAGGTGTTACATGTTTAAAGTGTGTTTGCCTGCGTATGTCAGTGGCATCATAACTTCCAAACAAAAGGTCTGATTTTAATGCAGTTTTTTTTATTTGACATCTGGTTTAATTAAAATGGATCTTAGCTATGCTCCATGAAAGTTTGTACAGCAGTTCAAATTTCACGAGCTAAATTTTAAGTAAAAAAGTTTTATGCTAGCTCCCCTGACAATACACTATATATTATGATTCATAAGAACTACATCAAGTTACGTAGTGCCAGATTGTAGAGCTTAACATATTGCCTACTAACTATGAGTTATCTCGTATGAACAAACTGGCCACTGGCACCAACTGCGAGTTAACTCATAGGAAATAAGTTTCTGAATAAAGCCAGATATGAAAACATTAATAGCAAATATGTGTGAGTTACAGGTTTTGGGCATAAGGAACAGGTATAGTAAGTGATCTGGATGTGGTGAAACAGAATTTTTATTTTCATACTTTGAATAAATTGTTAATATGTCGTAAAGGATAGGTTCCCAATTTTTTTGGCTTGGCCCTTTTTTTTAGCCTTCCATTTCCGAATTTTCGTGTCACACGTTATAAGAAGTGCTTTAAGCAAACTTGAATCTGAGTGGGACATAAACATTATAAATTCACCACAACCATATCTAAATTTTATGATAGCAGTGCACAATACATTGAGCAGTTGACAATTATGTGTACAGTATTTAATAATCACTTTATGAATATAGAAGGTGAACTAAATGGAAACCTAGTCCCAACAGGGAATCATATAGCGCTCTTAGAAAAAAGTGTTCTGAGACTGTTACCTGAAATGCTCCTCCATGATACTGACAAGAGGGAGATTGAGTTAATAATTAAATCATTAAAGACCAAGAACTCTCATGGATATGACGGGGTATCCAGCAGAATACTGAAGTATTGTTCTATGTATGTTAACCCAGTACTTAGCCATATCTGTAACTTTCCCTTTAGGAGTGGTCGGTTTCCTGACTGATTAAAGTACTCGGTAGTGAAGCCACTTTATAAAAAGGGAGACAGGGATAATATTGACAATTATAGACCTATTTCTATGCGGTGTTTGCTAAAGTTATCGAAAAGGTTGTATATACAAGGTTACTGGAGACTTAAATTCACATAATTTGCTGTCAAATGTTCAGTTTGGTTTTAGAAATGGTTTAACAACTGAGAATGCTATATTCTCTTTTGTCTGTGAGGTTTTGGATGGATTAAATAACTAGGTGTTTTCTTTGATTTAACGAAGGCTTTTGACCGTGTTGACCACAAAATATTACTGCAGAAGTTGGACCATTATGGAGTAAGGGGAGTAGCTTACAATTGGTTCGCCTCTTACTTTAAGAACAGAAAGCAGAAGGTAATTCTTCGCAATATTGAGAGTGGTAGTGATGTTCAGTCCCAATGGGGCACTGTTAAGTGGGGCGTTCCCCAAGGGTCGGTTCTGGGGCCACTGCTGTTTCTTATTTATATAAATGATTTGCCTTCTAGTATTCAGGTGATTCAAAAATATTTCTGTTTGCTGATGACACCAGTTTGGTAGTGAAGGATCTTGTGTGTAATATTGAAACAGTATCAAATAATGTAGTTCATGAAATAAGTTCGTGGCTTGTGGAAAATAATTTGATGCTAAATCGCCGTAAGACTCAGTTTTCACAGTTTCTAACCCACAATTCAACAAGAACCGATATTTTGATCGGACAGAATGGGCATATTATAAGCAAGACAGAACAGTTCAAGTTCCTAGGTGTTCGGATAGATAGTAAGCTGTTGTGGAAAGCCCATGTCCAGGATCTTGTTCAGAAGCTAAATGCTGCTTTATTTACCATTAGAACAGTATCTGAAATACGTGACACTTCAACACGAAAAGTAGTCTACTTCGCATATTTTCATACGCTTATGTCGTATGGTATTATTTTTTGGGGTAATTCTTCTGATTCAAAAAGGGTATTTTTGGCTCAAAAACGGGCTGTTTAGCTATATGTGGTGTAAGTTCGAGAACCTCTTGTCGACCCCTATTCAATAGTCTGGGAATTCTGACATTGCCCTCACAGTATATATTTTCTTTAATGTCGTTTGTTGTTAACAATATTAGCCTATTCCCAAGAGTTAGCAGCTTTCACTCAGTAAATACTAGCCAGAAATCCAATCTGCATGTGGAATGCACTTCCTTGACTCTTGTGCAGAAAGGAGCGCAGTATTCTGCTGCAACCATTTTCAATAAGCTACCACAAAAACTCAAAAATCTTAGCAGTAGCCCAAACTCTTTTAAGTCTAAACTGAAGAGTTTCCTCATGGCTCACTCCTTCTATTCTGTCGAGGAGCTCCTGGAAGAACTAAAAAATTAAGCAAATTCCAGTGTTACATTGTTTATTTTCTTTATTTAAACTTACAACTTGTCACCTCAATATATTTTTTTATATTTCATTTTATCTGCTTCTAATATCATGTTATAATTTCATGGATTGACTCGTTCCATAACCATGGAGACTTCTCCTTAATTTGGTCCCACAGAACAATAAATAAATAAATAATAATAAATTATTTTAATGTCTTTCTGAACTTCAAATGGGTTCTTTTAAATGATGGTCCTACATGGGCTAAGGTCCAAAATTGCCACAAATCTCTCATAAACACATTGGAAAAGTGTAACATCAATGTTGTTGTTGTTTTTTGTTGTTTCTGTCTTCAGTCCTGAGACTGGTTTGATGCAGATCTCCATGCTACTCTATCATGTGCAAGCTTCTTCATCTCCCAGTACTTACTGCAACCTACATCCTTCTGAATATGCTTAGTGTATTCATCTCTTGGTCTCCCTCTACGATTTTTACCATCCACGCTGCCCTCCAATGCTAAATTTGTGATCCCTTGATGCCTCAGAACATGTCCTACCAACCGGTACCTTCTTCTCATCAAGTTGTGCCACAAACTCCAATTCTCCCCAATTCTATTCAATACCTCCTCATTAGTTATGTGATCTACCCATCTAATCTTCAGCATACTACTGTAGCACCACATTTCGAAAGCTTCTATTCTCTTCCTGTCCAAACTATTTATCGTCCATGTTTCACTTCCATACATGGCTACACTCCATACAAATACTTTCAGAAACAACTTCCTGACATTTAAATCTATACTCAATGTTAACAAATTTCTCTTCTTCAGAAACGTTTTCCTTGCCATTGCCAGTCTATACATTTTATATCCTCTCTACTTCAACCATCATCAGTTATTTTGCTCCCCAAATAGCAAAACTCCTTTACTACTTTAAGTGTCTTATTTCCTAATCTAATTCCCTCAGCATCACCCTACTTAATTCAACTACATTCCATTATCCTCGTTTTGCTTTTGTTGATGTTCATCTTATATCCTCCTTTCAAGACACTGTCCATTCCGTTCTACTGCTCTTCCAAGTCCTTTCTGTCTCTGACAGAATTACAATGTCATTGGAGAATCTCAACATTTTTATTTCTTCTCCATGGACTTTAATACCTACTCCAAATTTTTCGTTTGTTTCCTTTACTGCTTGCTCAATATGCAGTTTGAATAACATCAGGGACAGGCTACAACCCTGTCTCACTCCCTTCCCAACCGCTGCTTCCCTTTCATGCCCCTCGACTCTTATAACTGCCATCTGGTTTCTGTACAAATTGTAAATAGGCTTTTGCTCCCTGTATTTCTACCCCTGCCACCTTTAGAATCTGAAAGAGAGTATTCGAGTCAACATTGTCAAAAGCTTTCTCTAAGTCTACAAATACTAGAAATGTAGGTTTGCCTTTACTTAATCTATTTTCTAAGAGAAGTCGTAGGGTCAGTATTGCCTCACGTATCTGACATTTCTGCGGAATCCAAACTGATCTTCACTGAGGGTCAGCTTCTACCAGTTTTTCCATTCGTCTGTAAACATTTCACGTTAGTATTTTACAGTTGTGACTTATTATACTGATAGTTTGGTAATTTTCACATCTGCCAACACCTGCTTTCTTTGGGATTGGAATTATTATATTCTTCTTGAAGTCTGAGGGTATTTTGCCTGTCTCATATATCTTGCTCACCAGATGGTAGAGTTTTGTCAGGACTGGCTCTCCCAAGGCCGTCAGTACTTCCAATGGAAAGTTGTCTACTCCCGGGGCCATGTTTCGACACAGGTCTTTCAGTGCTCTGTCAAACTCTTCACGCAGTATCATATATGCCATTTCATCTTCATCTACATCCTCTTGCATTTCCATAATATTGTCCTCAAGTACATCGCCCTTGTATAGACCCTCTATAAACTCCTTCCACCTTTTTGCTTTCACTTCTTTGCCTAGAACTGGGTTTCCATCTTAGCTCTTGATATTGATACAAGTGGCTCTCTTTTCTCCAAAGGTCTCTTTAATTTTCCTGTAGGCAGTATCTATCTTACCCCTGGTGAGACAAGCCTCTACATCCTTTCATTTGTCCTCTAGCCATCCCTGCTTAGCCATTTTGCATTTCCTGTTGATCTCATTTTTGAGATATTTGTATTCCCTTTTGCCTGCTTCATTTACTGCATTTTTATATTTTCTCCTTTCATCAATTAAATTCAATATTTCTTCTATTACCCAAGGATTTCTACTAGCCCTCATCTTTTTACCTACTTGATCCTCTGCTGCCTTCACTACTTCATCCCTCAGAGCTACCCAATTTTCTTCTACTGTATTTCTTTCCCCCATTTCTGTCAATTGCTCCCTTATGCTCTCCCTGAAACTCTGTACAACCTCTGGTTTAGTCAGTTGTCCAGGTCCGATCTCCTTAAATTCCCACCTTTTTGCAGTTTCTTCAGTTTTAATCTACAGTTCATGACCAATAGATTGTGGTCAGAGTCCACATCAGCCCCTGGAAATGTCTGACAATTTAAAACCTCATTCCTAAATCTCTGTTTTACCATTATATAATTTATCTGTAACCTGTCAGTATCTCCAGGCTTCTTCCATGTATACAACCTTCTTTCATGATTCTTGAACCAAGTGTTAGCTATGATTAAGCTGTGCTCTGTGTAAAATTCTACCAGACGGCTTCCTCTTTCATTTCTTAGCCCCAATCCTTATTCACCTACTACGTTTCCTTCTCTCCCTTTTCCTACTACCGAGTTCCAGTCACATATGACTATTAAATTTTCATCTCCCTTCACTATCTGAATAATTTCTTTTATTTCGTCATACATTTCTTCAAATTCTTCAGCATCTGGAGAGCTAGTTGGCATATAAACTTGTACTACTGTGGTAGGCATGGGCTTCATGTCTATCTTGGCCACAATAATGCATTCACTATGCTGTTGGTAGTAGCTTACCCGCACTCCTATTTTTTTTATTCATTATTAAACTCACTCCTGCATTACCCATATTTGATTTTGTATTTATAACCCTGTATTCGCGTGACCAAAAGTCTTGTTCCTCCTGCCAGTGAACTTCACTAATTCCCACTATATCTAACTTTAACCTATCCATTTCCCTTTTTAAATATTCTAAACTACCTGCCCAATTAAGGGATCTGATATTGCATGCTCCAATCTGTAGAACGCCAGTTTTCGTTCTTCTGATAACAACATCCTCACGAATAGTCCCCACCCGGAGATCCGAATGGGGGACTATTTTACCTCTGTAATATTTTACCCAAGAGGATGCCATCATCATTTAACCATACAGTAAAGCTGCATGCCCTCGGGAAAAATTATGGCTGTAGTTTCCCCTTGCTTTCAGCTGTTCGCAGTACCAGCACATCAAGGCCATTTTGGTTAGTGTTACAAGGCCAGATCAGTCAATCATCCAGGCTGTTGCCCCTGCAGCTACTGAAAAGGCTACTGCCCCTTTTCAAGAACCACACATTTGTCTGGCCTTTCAACAGATACCCCTCCATTGTGGTTGCACCTACGGTACGGCCATCTGTATTGCTGAGGCACACAAGCCTCCCCACCAACGGCTAGGTCCATGGTTCATGGGGGTGAGTTATTTCAAGTGTGTTTTAATATGCAGCTGTTTGTTACCCCTCAGAAGATAGGCAAATGTGACGTAGAAAAAATTGACACTAATATGTGTTGGGTACAGTTGTTTCAGCACTTCACATCAAAACAAATTCCTTATGAGAATATTTTAAGGATTGTGGAATTTGCATTGCTTCTTCCAAGTACAGATGCAGCAGTTGAGTTGTCTTTTCTTTGATGAATAAGGTATGGAGCATCTGAGAAAACTCAAATGAAAATCAATTCTGATGGTTAAAATTAATCTGAATTGCAGTTGTTAAGAATTCTGTGGGTTTCTTAACTTAAAAGAAAGCAAACATTTGTTAAATAAAATTCATTCATCAGGGAAATATGCGAGCATGAGCAACTGAATTTTTAAAAGTTGTCTACAGTTGTCTAGCAAATGTTTTATAACTTTTAATATTTTGGTGCATCATTATTGTACAGTAACTGTGAATGTGTCTTATGTTTTATACTACATTTGTTATATTGTCATTTGATGCCTGTTACTTATTTCAGTGTAAACTTTAATAGAGGATAACAATTATAGAACACTGTTGTATTCCAAGTAGTGAGTAATTACTGTATAAAATTGGTCCCCAATCTACTATTGTCAGTGGTAGCTAACATTGTTGACATACCTACCTTACCTCTGAGCAACTGGACTCGCCTGTCCCAAGTCACCAGCGTGTGCACAGTCAAGGGAAACACAGTCAGTTGTGAGTGAGCGGTCTAATGTAACGGTGTCACTATGATTTCGAAACAGGAACAACACAGTTGGATCAAGATTGAATGTGCCAGAGGTCGTACCACATGACAGTATCATCAAGGTCTTCAAGAGGCATGCAGGGAATTGGCATTGCCATACGGAACATGGTACATTGTGTAAAAGCCTTCAACAAAGATTGGCAAACTGTGGCAGACACGCATTGGGCAGGTCGTCCTAGCATCTCTGAAGAAGAAATGCATGCTGTTGCCATGTCAGTGGACAGTGATTGATGCTGTACAATTCGTGAGCTCATCCACGAAACCTGATTAGCACATACGACTGTGCTTTGCATCCTGAAGGAATGCCCAGGCATGCAAAAAATTTCATCACGATGGGTTCCGCATGACTTGACGGAAATGCATAAACGTATGTGTTACGACGCTGCTCAGATGCACTTGGAGAACTATGAGCACGAAGGAGAGGCTTTCTTATGCCATATTGTAACACTGGACGAGACTTGGGCCACATCATATGAGCCCAAACTGAAATGCCAATCCAACGAATGGCATCATTATGGGTTGCCGCAAAAGTTGAAAGTGTGTCAGAGCCCCAGTACGATGAAAGTTATGGTGATTCTCATGTATGACAGTGATGGTGTTATCCTAAGGCTCTACATTCCTCCACAGCAGACCATCAATGCACAGTATTACTGTTCATTTTTGAAGCAACACCTGCACCTAGCTCTGCGAAAGAATCGGGAACACTTTCTGCACAGCCCACCCATCATTTTGGATGACAATGCACAGGCACATACAGCACAAGCTGTGACTGAGGCACATACAGCACAAGCTGTGACTGCTCTGTTTGGTTGATGGGCGTGGAAGTACTGTCCATCATACTCCCTGGAGTTAAATCCTTGTGACTTTGCTTTGGTTCCAAAGATGAAGGAACCACTTCATGGCATTCGCTTCAGAACTGTTCCAGATATTCAACAGACAGTAGACTACTCCATTCGCACCAGAAGAGGCTCTGCTAACAGTATACTACACCTTCCACATTGCTGGTAATGGGTTCTACACAACACTGGTGACTACTTTGAAGGACAGTAACAGGTGCAAACATGTAACTCTACTGTATTGGTTGTGTATGGGCACCCATATTAGTCCCAGCTTCAGTTTCCAAAAATATGGTCACCTTAACATAGTATCTAATGGATCTGTAGATAGAGACATGCACAGGAGTACGTGCATCTGATCCTGTCTAGAGATATGAATTTCAGGTGACCAGATGTTGAAGCCTCATGGAAATACTTCAGACATTTAATAAAATTTTCTTGGGCTCCCAGCCATGTCAGGTGGTTAAAATCCCACAAGCTTTCGATCGAGCTCTTCCCGGTCGTTGTCAAGTGGTAAGGCTGACTGCTGTGTCGCCATGGCCGCGTCATTATATAGCCACACTGCTGGCTGTGACATCACTGGTGCTCTCTTCCTTGGCGTATATGGTAATGTTTTCATCCCGCATCCATCACGCCCATTTTAACATCGTGATAGCTGGGTCCCAGGCTATGCTGAGCTGCAAACTGCTGTCCTTGTTGATGGTGTTTTCAGAGGTTTTTATATCAATAGCTTCTTTTATGACACTATCCCAAATTCCCTTCAACTTCATAATGACAGATGTTTTGTCAAATAGAATTCGGTGTCCATTTTCTAAGTCATGTTCTGCCACGGCTGATTTTTCTGGAGGCAGTTTTCTGGACAGCAGTTTGCTGCTCAGTGCAGCCTGCGACCCGGCTATTGCGATGTTAAAATGGGCGCGATGGATGCGTAATGTAAACATTACCATATATGGTGAGGAAGAGAGCACCAGTGATGTCACACCCAGCAGTGTGGTTATACAACGATGTGGCCAGGGTGACACAGCAGTCGGTCTTACCACTTGACAATGACCGGGGAGAGCTCGATCGAAAGCTCATGGGATTTTAACCACCTGACGCAGCTGGAAGCCCGACAAAATTTTATTAATTCATATCACCACAAAACCATGCATTCATACTTCAGACAGTTGGTTGTAGATGATCTGGGATGCCAAGTGGCCATTTCCATCCCAATAGATCATAGTCCCTCTTATAAAACATTCTATTTATTAACTGGAATTTATATTTAGCCAGTTTCTCCATCTTCGAGTTTTCTGTGATTTTCAGCAATGTTGGATCTTTCCTCTGTTAAGCAACAATGTCATCTAATGCAGGAATGACTGAGATTTCATCCACACTGTTGGATTCCACCAAATGATTCCTTGCGAGGCAGTCAGCATCCTTGTGTTTGTACCCAATTTTGTATTCCACTGTGATGTTGTACTCCTAAAGCCTCAGCACCCATCTCACCAGTCAACTCAAGAGATCCTTCATGCAAATCACCCAGCAAAGAAAATGATGGTCTATCACAATGTCGAATGGTTACTAAGTACATATGGCCATAACTTCCTGAAGTCCCAAACAATTGCAAGGAATTCTTTCTCGGTTGTAGAGTAATTTGTCTGGGACTTATAGAGTACTCTGGAAGCATAATCTATCACCTTTTCAGCACCTTCCTGAATTTACACTAGTGTCAATTTAAGGTTCTGTCTCAGCTTTCTCATCATACTCTACTAGACCTGGAGAGAAGATGTTATTCTCTCCTTAAAATCAAAGAGAAATCTTTATTCCATTTCTTTCCAGAAAAATTTGACAGCTCTCTGCAGTAGTTCTTGCAAAGGAAATGTCTTGGTACAGAAGTCTTTAATGCCAGTAGAATGAGCACATTTGAAGAAAATTTTTCACATCAAGAACGAGCCAAGGAGTAAGAAAATCTGAGACTGCTCTTATTTTCTCTGGTTCAGGATGGACTCTATTGCCATTCACTAAATGCCCCAAGATTTTTATTTATGTGGCTGTGAAGAGGCACTTTTTCAGATTCAGGCAGAGGTCTGTAATCTGAATGTACTTCAACACAGTTGCCAGGCAGTTTCAGGAAACAAAGACATAGTGTCCCCATAAGATCTTGAAGCAGGTTATCTATCATGCATTCAAAGATGGCTGGAGCATTCCATGGTCCAAATGGCATAACTTTAAATCCACAAAATCTGCCATGAGTTATGAAGGAGTGTGTCCCCCATCAGCATCATCAACTGTGATTTTCCCATAGCTTGTCTGCTTGTCAACTGTTGAGAAATGCTTTGCTCCTTTTAAGAAGTCTATAGTATCATCAATGTGTCACAATGGATAGATATTTTACTTCATGGGTTTGTTAAGCTGCCAGTAGTCAATGCAGACTTGCCATGTGCCATGCTTTATCTCACAAGGACCACAGGAGAGAACAAAGGATTTTTGAAGGTTCAATGACTTCATTTTGCAGCATCTTTTCCACTTCTTCTTAGATTACTTGTTGTTCATCCAGTGAAACTCTAAATGATTTCGGCTAATTGATGGGTGATACCCATTGTTGGTCTGTCTTTCTCCAGTCCAGTTTTAAACTTTTCCTCAGTCAAGCCGGATCCTATTGGCTGTTTGATAACAGGTTTCTCTCCTGTGTTGCCTGTTGTGTTAGTGGAGTGCTTTTGCTTGTTGATGACACTAAGCTGCCCTTCCTGGACTGATTCAGCTTCCCTGCACACACATCTTTAGGGATGAGTTGTTGCTGCTGGTGACCATTAGTGCTCCAGATTTCTCCTTGACCACATATAAGGTTTATGATCATCACTGGAATGTAGATTTCTTTTGTGAGCCTGAATAGCTTTTTGCAGTCCACAAAAGGTTCACAATTTAACTGAGTATCCTGATTGATGACTGGAACTTGTCTGACTGGTCTTCAGTGGAAAACAGAGAGCCAAAATAATCTTTATTATGTGTGCTTGTTGGAATAGCTTCATCAGTCTCGAGTTCTGATCTTCCACAGTCTATTATTGATTATGACCCCTGCTAGAAGTCCCACCTGAGAATAAAATGACCTCATCTTCTGCGAAAGTCATAAATTTGAAGGGCTGTGTTTTGCCATTGTTGCTGTAAATGTTCTTATCAGCTGGGCATATTTCCCATTTGTGACAATGTGTCATGGGTATCTGCAATGGAAAAACACCACCATGTATTCCTCTTCTTCTACGAGACATTATACTTAGCATAGGAGTTGGTTGTATCTGCATTGGTTGAGTGCTGGGTTGTGGTTTGACCGCTGCACTCTTATGTCAAAGTTGGCCAAGCCCATTCTTCCTGACACATTCACCTGATGGCAGAGATTGGTGCTAAAGATTGATACACCTCTTCTTCATCATTCTCTTTTACTTTCTGATGTGATGGGCTGCTATATTTCACTTACTCAGTAAGACAGTTCTGGCCCCATAATGGTGGTCTCTGTTCTTCAATTATTCTCTGTTAAGCACATTTGCTGTTGATTGTCACCAAATGGTTTCTACCATTTGGTATGGAATTTATCCCAGCTATTGAGCTTCTCTTCTTCACTCTCGAACCACTGCCTGGTTGTGCAAGCCTAGTAAAGGATACATTTGCTAAACATGTCACCATGTCTATGGATGCAACAGTTTTTGTTTTACCTGATTGTATCCCTAGTGATGTACAATATGTACGTGGAAGGTAAGTGGCATCTCCATCAAACAATGCCACATTACAATAACATGGAAGTCCAAACCTGAAAGCAAGGTCATCAATGAAATACAGCACTTAGCGCAGTGAAAGCATTTATTATGAACACTCATGTATGGCATGCACATAACTGACCTCCTGGAAGGGAATGCAGCTATTTACACAAACAACAAATATTCCAAAATATGCATAAATGATAAATACTAAGTAATAAATAATTGCTGTTGATCAGGTTTGAACTGATGATTTATTCGCACCATCTCATGACACTAACCATCACACCACACTGCATGCAACACAGTTTGCTGCAATATGATTAAATTGTCATCTCTGATGACATATCTGCAAATGTAGTTGATATGTATACTAGTTTGAGTACAAAATTTATTGGATATCATTCGGTGTTATCATCAGTGTTGTTTCAGCTAACCTTTACTCCAAGGCCAATTTCCCTATACATTACTCTTCCTGCACAGCTTTGTCCAGAAACCTGAAAACTGATTATCTATTGTTATT
The DNA here is from genome assembly GCF_023897955.1 of Schistocerca gregaria. Lineage (NCBI taxonomy): Eukaryota > Metazoa > Arthropoda > Insecta > Orthoptera > Acrididae > Schistocerca > Schistocerca gregaria. The sequence goes on along the minus strand of NC_064924.1, from coordinate 69,540,998 downwards.
CAACCTATAATTCACAAAATCTACTGAAATTTCCATATTTCTGCTGCCTGTGTTGAGAAACTGAAATCATTTTGTGAATTTACTGAAACAAGAGTGTGAGAGATAACTATATCATACTAAAACCAGGTTGTTATATCTTTTACCAGCAATTGAATGAATCATTGTTGATTTTCAAGCTTCAGATTCTTATTTTCAGTCCCTTCATGAATGGTCTCTCAGTCTGAAGATTTTTTAAAAAAATGCCTCTGTTCTTCATCATCCTCCAGCTCAAAATACGAAAAACTTTTAACAACTACAGTAAAACAGCAATTACAAAAATTGGAAAGTGAGTGAATTGTAAGACTGAGTCAGTTCAAAATTATTGTTAGAAATATCTATCTTGTTTACAAGTATGTTCTTGAAAGATATGAACTATTTTGGGAACCTCTTCAATCAAAGACATAGAACACCCTAAACAAAGAAATTATAGTTTACAAGTTTAGCCTCAAACTTTACTGTAGACAGCCAAAATTGGGTACTGGTATCTAAATATTGTGAAGATAAAATTTTGGATTTGAATAGCAATCAGGAATTATTATTAGCAAATATGATAGGACATTTCTGCTCACTTTTACAATGAACTTGACAATGAATTGACTAGTTGCGATGGGCGTGCATCATGTGCCTGCTGGTACATCAGCTACCAGCCACCTCATAAGGGGGTCAGGGACTTCAATGATCAATTGATTGCAAAGTTCTAAAATCCATAGTGTGTGACAGACTGTGCATGCCCAAAAACAGAGGACTACAGATTCATCAGCTGTAGTAGCTTGCACGTCAAGCCTTGTTTACTACGGGGCAAATGGAAATGGATGAGCATTCACAGACAATTCTCCAGTGTTCACTACTCTTGGCTTGTAACTGTAAACAAGCTTTTACACTGGGGAAAATGGAAGCGAACATGAAATAACAAGCATAATGTGTTGCATTATTATTTTTCGGGCACTACTCAGGTTTCTTTTTTGGGCACTACTCAGGTTTCACTTGATAAATACTAGTTATAACCGTGATTTGAAGGTATTATATTCAGAGAAGATTATTTGACATGGCGAGAATACTATTTCTGACAGAGCATGCAAACAGTCATAGGAAAAGGAGGACGTTGTAGGAGTCTGAATTTGTATGAAAGTATAATACTAAATTGTTGCCCCAGACTTTCTTTTTTATTCTAAAGCTTTCCACATATTTTGGTGGATGCTTTTGACTGTCTTTTCAGTACAACTGAAGGTGAAATTTAAAAGTAGAATAATAATAATTACTCACTATGAACATTACCTGAAGATGGACTGGCATTTACACTCTGGTTATTTTTGTTTATTTACCCATTGTCATTATTGTGCTTGTTATTGATGACATCCATATTTGTACACAGTAAGAGATACCGTCATGATATGCACACTAATGTCAATGCACATTTGCATGACAAGACATTCATGTTATCAACATGTTAATGTAAATAAGCTACATGTAATAAAAGTGCATAAAACAGCACACTGCTAGACAAAACCACATTAGTGACCAATTGGTACAGTGTAGTACTACAAAATCAACACAATGAATTCATATCAAGAACAATAATTGGAGACATATACTGATCAGTCAAAACATAATGATCTCCTGCTTAATAGTGTGTTGGTCCACCTTCAAAATACAATACAGCAGCAATTTTGTGTGATCTGGCTTCAACAACTCCTTGGTAGGTTTCCAGAGGTATGTGGTAGTCTGCACAGAGATCATATAATTTCTGAAAATTATGGGCCAGTGGTTTTACAGTGTAGAGTATCCTAGGTGAGTTCCAAGGGTTCAGATTAGTCAAATTTGATGGCGAAGACACCAGCACAGGTTGACTAATATGCTCCTCAAACCACTGCAGCATGATTCTTGGTTTGTGACACAACCATTTATCCTGCTGGAAGATGCCATCATGGTCAGGGGAGACATCAAGCATGGTGGGATGCAAGTTCTTCACAGTAATGTTAACGCAGTCCATAGCTGTCATGATGCCTTCAGTTACTACCACAGGTCCCATGGAACCCCAGATGACTGTCACCCATACCATAATACTATCCTCAATGGCTTGCATCTGTGATGTTGTACATATTTCCAGCAACCAGTCATCCGACTGGCAGTGTATGTGTACATAATCATTGACCCGATGTAGCATGCAATATGTCATCTTACCAGACAACATACTTCCATTGATCACCTTGATGATGCCTAACCTAGTAATGTCATTGGGTCAACTTGCGAACACATGGGGGTACTGTGGAGCCTCGTGGTCACCATTGTGTGATGAATAGTGTGCTCTGAAGTGCTTTTGGCTACATGATTATTGTACTCGTATGCTCAAGTGTGCCACAGAACATTGCCTATCCTACGTCGTAGAGTGGGTCAGCCTCTGACTTCCACATTCTGAGATGACACATGGGTATCCAATATCTTGTCGACTGCTTTCACAATCTTTCAATCACTTTCCATAATTTCTGTAACACCAGTGTCGAGCAGGCTACTACCGTGGCATGCATAAAAGCATCATCACTCAATGACTGTCTGCTGTTGCTGCCATCAACATCAGTCAGATTCAGTCAATGGGAGTACTTTCCTTGCAGACTGAGGATCAAACCAGCATCCTACTAGTCACTGCCAACTCAGTGAATGCCATTGCTGGACACCACCACGTAGATGTCGATCCAGTATTTGATAGATCAAATGGCTCAGATGCATGCAAGTAATATTGAGTTAGGCAAGCAATTAAGTGTGTTAAAGGAAGAAAGATCAGAGCAAACCACACCCACTGTTTCTTTGCCCATCCTAGATGCCAGAACTACAACCCTAGTGGCTTCTTTTTCTGATAAGTTGGGAGAGGACATTCTGGTATTTGAGACAGCCTGCACAGCCACAAAACTGGGAGCTGTTTTGAGAAGAAAACACTCCAGATTTCCCATGTAAGGTTACAGTTGATGCTAAGGATTATATCATGTATCATGAAAAGCTGAGGAATGACAAGATATTTGAGAACCTAAGCAAAGGTATATTGGAATGTTACTGCAAAAATAATACGTCTAGATACTGTAGGGAACATATGATATATGTGAGGCAAAGGGAGTCAGTAGAGAGTTACGTTGACAGAAATAGGAAGTTCAGTTCTAACACTGATGAGCTCATGGACAATGATTGCGGTAATAAGGACCTCTTACATGAGGTAGAGAAAAGGACATTAAAGTCGTTCCACAGGGATTGCCAATTACAGCATCCAGTAAAGTAAGAAATGAGTTTCCAAAGATAATATCTGAAGCTATAGCTACCATAGTGGCATTCAAAAAAACTTGATGTGATAACTGTGGTATCATAGTGCAGTAACAAAGTCATCAACTTACATTAATACCACAGAAGATAGCTATGTCTCACTGCATACTGCAACAAGGAGTGGAGACACTGACAAAGCCACATCCTCTCTCCCAGCTCCACAATACCACCACACAGAGGTCTATGTGTGGGCGAGTAGATGAAGCCGCAGCTTAGCTCCTGACCTCCGACCAAGCAGACGACATCATCTAGTTAGGACACATGTGTTACTCATGTTTTAGATTAAACTATCATTATGAACTTTGTACTTCAAAGGAAGTGTTTTGTAAAGATGTGCATGAAGTGATACTTTAATATTTGGCACTTTCCTGCAACAATGGATTGTATAAAGCAAACTAATTTATTTTATCATTCTTTAATGAAGTGAACTAGTATTTTATGTGTTCTAGTTTCCACCCATTCTCCTCTCAGAACAAGTAAAGAACTCATAATTGTACTGATGACAACTGCATTTTCATCAGATACAACAGTAACTCAGCCAAGGGACTAGAAGGGTTTTTCAAATGAAAACCACTTGCAATTGGGGTGGTTGACTGTGCCATATACAGTGGTAATGCAGGGAACCAACTGATGACCTCAGAAGTTAAGTCCCATAGTGCTCAGAGCCAATGCAGGGAATCATAGCACGAGAAATGTGGCAGGATAGGGTTTTTGGAATGAATCACCAAGGATCTATGAGAGCATGAAGTAGGTGGCTATGAGATGGTAATGACACTCTGCCAACAAGCAGCAATGGGAGCTCTGCAGCCATTGCATGGCACTCCTTTTAAACATTAGCATGATTAAACCAAGTGTGACAACAATGGTGGAAATTAAGTTAATTGGACTGGTCAGGGAAAGAAAGCATAAATTTTTATTAGACATGTGATTACAGATGTCCATGGTTAGGGTGGGCATTAGGGAAGCTACAAAGTTGAATCCACCACACTGCAGGTTGAGAGAGGTAGGTAAGGGTAATGTACATATGAGTTTGAAAATTTGGGTAGCAGAGACACACTTCTGGGCTTGCCTCATGTAGGTAACAGCTACATTGTGATACTGGGACTAAACTTCCTGCTTAAGCATCATGCCAATATTGACCTTGAATCGCATATAGTGGAGCTCAATAGAAACTTGTTCAACTTGGTGGACAACTGCCATACATACTGGACCGCCATATGGTTTACCTAGAGGCTAATGGGAGCCATTTGAACTGTGAGTACAGCGACTGGAGGTTGATATGTGCATAGTGTACATCCAGACACACAGAAAGGTAGTCTGTATAACACAGCCTCTAGAGGAAAATGATGAATTTGATGAGATGCAGCATTTCATGTGCCAGAGCGTGTGCAAGAGTTTTATGGGAATTGGGTACTGTCCATCAAAGTAGTTAATTTTGGAACCATGGATATGAGGTTATCTGAAGGATTGTTGGTCACTAATTTAGAGGTTTTACAGAAAGAAAAAATTGGTAGGGGACATTTGGAACCCAGGCTGAAGCAAGCCTTGTACTTCTCCTCATTGTGGAGAAAAGTAGCTCATTTAGAGGGAGCAGAAAAAATAGGGAAAAATTTGTGATAAAATATGATGGTTTGTATACAACCTGATGCTTTACTAGTAACTCCAGTAACATAGCACAAAATCTCAGCTCTGAATGAATAGCCTGTATATCACAAACCTTATCAGGTGCCCCATCATGTCTAACCACTGGTGGAGGAGGTTATCAACCAGTGATGTAATTACAGGTACCTTTATAAATGGACAGTTATTCCAAGCACTGAATAAACATTTGATAAACTTGGGATATAACACAGGTACTTTATGATAAAGGATCTACAGAATGGCTATCATTCGGTGGAAATGGTACCTGAACATGATCTAAAAACAGAATCTATTGTTCCATCAGGTAACTACCAGTATCGGGATATGCCATTTGGGTTAAAGAATATATTAGGCACATTTTAGTGTTTCTTAGATGGATTATTGTGAGGAAAACAAAGCAATGTGCATGGTTTATTTGGACAGATAATCATGTTTTTGAAAGACCTACAGGAACAGATAGCATGGGTACAGGAAGTATTCAGCATATCTTATGCCGAGTCTTAAGAAACGTCATTTTATATTATAAGGGCACTGTATTTGGGAAATTTGATCAGCCAAAAAGGTGTGTGGACAGACAGCAGGGTGAAGGCTGTAAATAATTTCCCAGCACCATGTACAGAGGTAGAATTGTAATCTTTCCAGGGCCTATAAAAGCAAACTATTATAGGAAATTTATTTTTAAGCTTGCAAGACAGTGTCGCCACTCAGGCAAATAAAATTTAATTGCACAACAGAGTGTGAAGGAGCTTTTAAGCAGCTGAAGTATTTATTGACAATGGGCCCCATGTTTGCATTTCTGGACTTCCAGAAATAATTTATTCTGCCTTTCAGTGCATTTAATCGCACATTAGGCTGCATATTAAGCCATGAGATTGATGAGGCTGAACATCATGTGATGTGTCAGTTGAACAAAATAGAGGAAAATTACACCAACACATAAAGATATTAAGTCTTATTTATGGGATATTTTGTTTTGCTGCTATTGATATGGAGGGAGTTTTAAGGTCACAGTGGACTATGCCTGTGTTCAAGGTGTTAGTGTGCCTGGAAGGCCCATGGTGGGCACTTAGGATCAGCGAGTGGGTAAGATGTACAGTAATATGGATGCCTATAATCTAAATTGTATGCAGAAGAGCATATAGGTGTTCTGTCATCAGAACAGAGAAGGGTGCAAGCTGATGAGGACTGCCAACAGTTTGCATCACAATTGCAATCTGTTATAGACAATGATCTGTTATGTAAGCAGTCTAGGTAGGAGCTGCAAATAGTTGTATCAACTGTTTTGCATGGTGCAGTAGTCAGTCAGTCATGCTGATGATTTTGTGTTGACAAGTCATGGAGTACATAAGGACTCAAAGCAATAGGCTGCTGAAAATAACTGGTGGCAATAATGTGGATCAGTACCTAAAGAACCATATATCACACATTCAATGAATTTAGCTGAGCCATAAGTGAATGCAACTGCACAGGTTTTCTGAGCTAAGAGTCCATTTCCAATGATTTAAATGGACATTCTTGATCTTTTTGGGCAATTCCCAACATATTATCAACATATTTTGACAATTATCCACTGAAGAGCCAAAGAAACAGGTTCACCTGCCTAATATTATGTAGGTCCCCCATGAGCATGCAGAAGTGTTGCAACATGATGTGACATGGACTTGACTAATGTCTGAATTAGTGCTGGAGGGAGTTGACACTATGAATCCTGCAGGGCTGTCCATATATCTGTAAGAGTACAGATTAGATTAGATTAATACTTGTTCCATAGATCATGAATATGACACTTCGTAATGATGTGGAACGTGTCAGGTTAATGAAAGATGTCTGTACAAGATATTACATTACACAAAATATTGCATGACACTAATGCTTAAGTTAGTTTTTTTCCCTCCCTTGATTTATATCTAAAAATTCAGCCAATGAGTACAAGGAGTTGTCATCTAGAAATTCTTTTAATTTATTTTTAAATGTTGGTTGACTATCTGTCGGGCTTTTGATGCTGTTTGGTAGGTGACCAAAGACTTTTGTGGCAGCATAATTTACTCCCTTCTGTGCCAAAGTCAGATTTAACCCTGCATAGTGAAGATCATCCTTTCTCCTGGTGTTATAGCTATGCACACTGCTATTACTTTTGAACTGGGCTGGATTATTAACAACAAATTTCATAAGTGAATATATATACTGTGAGGATCCCTAGATCCTTAAATAGATGTCTGCAAGATGACCGTGGGTGGGCTCCAGCAACTATTCTGATTACACGTTTTTGAGCAATGAATACTTTTCTACTCAATGATGAATTACCCCAGAATATGATACCATACGAAAGCAGTGAATGAAAGTAGGCATAGTAAGCTAATTTACTGAGATTCTTATCACCAAAATTTGCAATAACCCTAATAGCATACGTAGCCAAACTCAGACATTTCAGCAGACCATCAATGTGTTGCTTCCAGTTTAACCTCTCATCAATGGACACACCTAAAAATTTTGAAAATTCTACCTCAGCTACAGACTTCTGTTCAAAGTCTATATTTATTACTGGAGTTGTGCCATTTACTGTACGGAACTGTATATACTGTGTTTTACCAAAATTTAAAGAGAGTCCATTTGCTGAGAACCACTTAATAATTTTGTGAAAAACATCATTTACAATTACATCACTTAGTTCTTGGTTTTTGGATGTTATTACTATACTTGTATCATCAGCAAAAAGAACTAACTTTGCATCTTCATCAATATGGAATGGTAAGTCATTAATGTATATCAAGAACAGTAAAGGACCTAAGACCGAACCCTGTGGGACCCCGTGCTTGATAGCCCTCCAGTTTGAGGAATCAGCTGTTGTATTAACATAACATGAACCACTTATTTCAACTTTCTGCATTCTTCCAGTTAAGTATGAATTAAACCATTTGTGCACTGCCCCCCTCAAACCATAATGATTTAGCTTATCTAAAAGAATTCCATGATTTACACAGTCAAAGGCCTTTGAGAGATCACAAAAAATACCAATGGGTGATGTCCGGTTATTCAGAGCATTTAATATTTGATCAGTGAAAGCGTATATAGCATTTTCTGTTGAAAAGCCTTTCTGAAAACCAAACTGACATTTTGTTAGTACTTTATTTTTACATATATGGGAGGCTACTCTTGAATACATTACTTTCTCAAAAATTTTTGATAGAGCTGTCAGAAGAGAGATTGGGCAATAGTTGTTGACATCCAACGTATCCCCCTTTTTATGCAATGGTTTTACAATAGCATATTTGAGTCCATCGGGGAAAACACCCGGCTCCAAAGAGGTATTACATACGTGGCTGAGAATCCGACTTATCTGTGGGGAACAAGCTTTAAGTATCTTGCTGGAAATGCCATAAATTCTGTAAGAGCTTTTACTTTTCAGTGAGTTTATTATTTTACTGATTTCTGCACAGGTATGGCCTCTTCTATTAGAAGCCTTGCCTCTTCTAGTGAAGATCTAGATCCTACTTTCTCCACAACATTTAAAAAATGATTATTGAAAATATTTCCAATTTCAGATTGTTTGTTAGTACATTTGTCATTCAGTTTTATGGCACTAAAGTCTTCCTGTGCTCTTGGTTGCCCTGTTTCCCTTTCAATAATATTCCAAATTGCTTTAATTTTATTATCAGAGTTACTGATCTCAGATGATACACATGCTTCTGGACTTTTTAATAACTTTTCTTAGTACCGCACAATAGTTTTTATAATATTGAACAATTTTGGGGTCAGTACTCCCTCTTGCTGTTAGATACAGTTCTCTTTTAAAGTTGCAAAATATTCTTATTCCTTTAGTTAGCCAAGGTTTTTTATATGTTTTCTTGGAATTATGTTTCACTGTTTTCTTGGGAAAACAATTTTCAAATACCCTAAAAAATGTATCGTGAAATAAGTTATATTTCAAGTTTGCATCGGGTTCCATATACACTTCATCCCAGTCTAGCTCCTTTAGTCTTTCCCTAAAGTTTGCAGTATTTATATTGTTAATTGAATGCACTGCTTTGAAATTCTGATTTGATATACTGCATGGAGCTATAGCATGTACTGTAACCAGCTGTGCACCATGATCTGAAAGACCATTCTCAACAGGATAAGCATTTATGTCCTTAAACTTATCTTGGTCTCTAAAAAAAGTTATCTATCAATGTCCTGCTGTTCTTTGTTATGCGAGTAGGAAAATCAATGACGGAGCTCAAATTGAAAGAACTGAGTAATACTACAAGGTCATTCTTCCTATCACACTCTTTCAGGGAATCAACATTGAAATCCCCACAAATGATCATTTGCTTCCCCCTGTCTGACAGATAGCACAACAAAGCATCCAAGTTTTCTAGAAATAGCTGGAAATTCCCTGAGGGGGACCTATACACTGTTACAATTATGAAAGTGCCATTATTTAGTTTTAGTTCAGTGGCACATGCTTCCATATGTTGCTCTACACAAAAATTTTTAGTTTCTAAATGTTTTGCGCTGTGGAAGCTTTTGACATATATGGCAACTCCTCCTCTCATCATATTATCTCTACTTACATGTGCAGCTAATTTGTACCCATTGATGCTAACCTTTTGCATATCAGTGACAATATAATGCTCAGACAGGCATAGTACATCTATTACATTCTCAGTTTCTATATCTTCTAAACAAAGCAGAAGCTCATCAATTTTATTCTTCAATCCCCCAATATTTTGATGAAATATACTAACATTTTTCATTTTACTTTTGTATCTTGAACTTTTTTAACATCTTTAGTACTTGCCTGGCTGAGTTTCCCACTGGACACTGATCTTACACTAAAAAAGAGTTACCACCATGAGATGTAGTTCCTCCCCCCTTTAAATTTCCTGCTATCAGCCCAGCCAGTTTACCCTTCCCCTTCTTGTTGAGGTGTAGGCCATGTCTAGTATAGTCCCACCTACAGAGTGAATCAACAGGAACCACACCAATGTGTGACCCTGCATCAGATCCAAGTAGCCATTCCAACTCCAAATTAACTCTCCTGACAGAAGAGCTCAAATGAGGCCGGTTGTGGCGCTCCAGAACCGACACAAACCCAACACTGGTATGACTCGATGCCGATACAATATTTGCCAGGTCACACTCTATGCTGTACCCCGGATCTCTGTCAATACTGTTGCCCGGCCCACCCACAATAACCACGGTATCTTCCTTAGTAAAGCCTCTACATAGTGAACCTAAATCCTCTGTAACCTGAACTAGGTTTTTTAAAAATTTGTGACCTGGTATTCTGACCCTAATTCATCCTGCAGAAGTTGGCCCACACCCCTAGCATGCGAACTACCTAGCAACAAGACTTACTTTCTCTTTGCACACTTCCCTATCTTCTTATTCAATTTGCTGCTGAAAGCTTGTTGAGCCCTGTCTACATCTACTTCTGTGAGAGGCTCATCAGTTTCCGACTGAGGCAACAGGTCAAACCTATTTTGTACATTAATAACAAAGCTGTCAGAAGAATTTCTTCGCCTGTTCCTTATGCCTGTTGCCACTTCCCACCCCTGTTTACCCTTCTCCCCCCTTAACCTGCACAGTTTTCGTCTAGCCTCATCTAACTCAGCCTGAAGGGCAGCAATTTTCCCCTCCTGTTCCACAATCTTTCTATCTCTACTGCATAGCCTACAGAACCACTGATGAGTCTCACTCATTTTCCCAATTCCCATGCCACTACAAACTCCCCAAAGAAAAAAGTTACTACATCCATCACACCAGACCCCGGAGCTAACAATTCTACGGCACGTCAGGCACTTTACACTCATGGTACAAATCGATTTTAGTGACAGAAAGACAATTAAGTTACCGGAAAACAATGAAAATACGTGTACAAAAAAATTAGGCCTACCCGCGACAATGTAAACAATGGTTCAGAAGTTTCTTACTGGAAATTACTTAAGAAATGACGATACTCTACAGATATAAAGGGGCATGGAGGTGGAGGTCTCTTCTGAACAGTACATTGCAAGGCATCCCAGATATGTTCAGTAATGCCTGTGTCTAGGGAGTTTGGTAGCCAGTGGAAGTGTTTAAACTCAGAAGAGTGTTCCTGGAGCCTCTCTACAGGAATTCTGAAATTACCCAAGTCTGTCAGAATGCATAATGGATATGAATGGATGCAGGTGATCAGACAGGATGCTTTTGTACATGTCAGCTGTCAGAGCTGTACCTAGACATATCATTTCTTGCAATGACTGCCATTCCAGTAGTGCAGGCTATGGTCAATAGTTGGGTGTCAAAGTTGCCAGCAGTGCAAGCTGTGGCTAATAATTGGGTATTGAAGTCTGGAACCCTGGAAGTGCTAATTATGGATCAAACTATGAAGAAAGAGGAGCCATGTTGTGTGTTCAAATCACATTGGGTCACCACTTGTGGTAAATGTTAACCCACAATAAGTTCAGTATGTACTCACTAAAAGTGAGATTAAACACTTTATTATAACTCACTTTTGAATATGTGAAACATAGAACAATACACTATATGAAAAGCATGTTACACCCAAAAAAAGGTGGAGAGGCATACACAACAGAACAAAAGATATTCAACTCTTCAATGAGTGTTTCAATGTTTGATTTGGTGTGTCACCACAACAACAACAAAAATCACATGAGATTAAAAGACACTTTTTGAGATCAGAAAGCAGGCAACAAAAATAATTAGACACACAAAGAGGATACACATGAAAGAACAAATGAACTCTACTGAAAACACCACAAAACCCATGACTTTTACAGAACATTCAGAGGAAAGATCAGTAGATACAAAACAAAAAACCTGAACTGGCTCTGAGAAATAATACAACTATAGGGAGATAGCTCAATACTTCTCTGATCTATTCAATGGTCGGGACCATCTTCAGGAATTCACACAATCAGAATCTCAACCATATACCAAAGATGAAACCTACAAACATAATATTAGGCTCAAAAGCAATAAGACATCATGGGAATTATCAAAGGACATAGAGATAGACACACTCAAGGAACCTTCACAAATCATCATAGGTATTTGGCACAGAAAAAAACAGCCACAAGACTGGACCTCCACACTCATCAGTCCACTCCACATGAAAAGTGGCAGGACATACATCAATAACTACAGAGACGTCTTTCTTCTTCAAGTCACATACAAGGTATTCTCAGAATATTTACTTCAAATAAAACAAGCACAGCTTGAGCATAGAATTGGCAAATACCAAGCACAGTTTCCACTAGAGCCCTCATGTATAGAACAATCTTTAACCTAAAACCAATACTGAAATATAAAGCAACAAGAAACAGTCTAATCATCTGAGATTCTACCAATTTGAGGAAAGCATATGACTTGGCTGACTCTCAGTTCTAGAAGGGCAGAGACTAAACTTAAGAACAGTATTCCTCATCAAGCAGATACTCATGGATACAAAGTCCAAAGCAAAATTTATGAAGGAATATCAAAGCCCTTTGAAATTAAAACCCTTGGTCACCAAGACATGGACTGTTGCCATTCCTCTCCAATCTCACCATATATAAAATCATTGGAAAATGCAAAAAAAGTTAAACAACTAAAATCAATGGAAGTCTACTCAACTTGTCTCAATAAATGACAACATTAAGATCTCTTGCTTAGATTTCACAGACATTTTAGTGATACTAGTGGACAGCAAAATTCATGGGATATGCTGGTCAAAAAAATATTCTAGAGCGCATCACAGTTTTATGAGTTGCTCTATCTTAGGTACATAATTAGGGATTGTACAGTGTTATAACCTGGTTTATTGTGTTGTAGTACTTGTTGATACTGTTCTAGAGTTGCATCTGCATCAGTGTGGTGTGAAGCACTGCACATAAATGCATGGTGTACAGCAGTGCAGACTGGCACAGAACTATACAGAATAGAGCAGCGTGTTCATAGATGTGTAGCATAGTTACAGAGCATGTGCACACTTGTGTCAGTAAAATGGAAGACAAAACTCTAAAATTCCATGTGTTACTTTCATAGTTTTGTCATGAGCTGAAGAGAGTAAATAAGCAGGAAATATTGTCAGTGGGTAATACCAGTACTGAAAAGTCAAAAGATATATGGCAGAAATAATCTTTGAGGTAATTTACATATCAGTAGGATATCAATATTAAGATGTGCTGATAAAATTGTTACCCTCAATGGATGAGAGGAAGACTTACAAAATGTAATGAATGGAATAAACAGTCTACTGATCACAGAATATGGATAGAGAGTAAACCTTAGAAAGACAAAAGTAATGAAGAACAGCATAAATGAGATTAGTGAGAATTTCACTATTAGAATTAGAGACCATGAAGTAGAAGAGGTGAAGGAATTTTGTCATCTTGTAAAAAGAAAAAATGTGACAGGCAAAGCAAGGAGGACATAAAAAGCAAACAAAGACAAAGAAGGTGTTCCTGACTAAAAGAAGCCTACTGGCATTGAGGAAGAAATTTATATGGAATTCAGCTTGACTGTGAGAAAACTGGAAAAGAAGAGAAATATGAAGCTATAGAAGGAAACTGAAAACCATGTCGACTGATGAAGAAATGAGGTTTTCAGCAGACTTGGTGATGAGAGAAATGGATGGAAAACATTTACATGAAAAAGGGGTGTTGGGACATGTATTGAGAGATGAGGGAATAAATTCCATTATACTATAGGGAACTGTGGAGGGTAAAAACTGTAGGGGAAAGTTGATTGGAATATACCTAAAAAAAATTGAGGACGTTCAGTGGAAGTGTTACCTTGAGATGAAGAAGTTGGCTCAAGAGGGGAATTCCTGGTGAGGCACATCAAACCAGTTGGAAGTCAGATGCTCACAAAAAAAACTGATGGATTGAACATTTTTATCACATGTCATTGGAAGACTTCTAACACTTGGTCAATTTGAAAATTATTGACAGATGGAAATTGTGAGCTTGAGCAGAGGAGGATATTAGTGTTTAATGTCCTGTTGACAATGAGGTCATTAGAGACAGAGCACAAGCTCAGATGAGGGAAAGACTGAGAATCAAGCAGCCATGCCCTTTTGAAAGAACCATCATGGCATTTGCCTCACGCAATTTAGGGAAATCACAGAAAACCTAAAGCACAATGGCCAGATGCAGGTTTGAACCATTGTGTGTTAACAACTGTGCTACCCCACTTGGTACAGTTGGAGTGGAACTCAAACCTGGCACCTATACCTTTCACAGGCAAGTGCTCTACTGACAGAACTATGCAAGCACAACTCATAAACCACACACACAACTTTAAGTAAGCTAGAGCCTCTTCTGTCACTTGACAAATCTGGTTAGTTTGATTAAGTCTGATTGGTCCCATAGGCATCCACAAGAGGGAGAGGGGACACTTGCCTCCTCCTGAAATCTGGCATACTGGGATTTTAATTGTTACAAAGTTCTCCTGCACCTTGGTCCCCCAACCCCACACCCCACCCGACCCATATACATTTCTGCAAACAACCATGATTGAATCACTAATAAAGAAACAAGACACTAATTATAGAGATGCAGTATGTTCCAAAGAATGAATGGCAATAAGACTGTATTTCTTGGATTCATATATAAGTTTAATTCATTGCTTCAACATATCCAAGCAATGCATCTCAGTGATTGTTCTGATTATTCATGAAGTGTGCAGGGCTCTTAATGATACAATGAAAAATTATATGGCCTTTATTTAAAATTTCCCTTATCACCGGTACACTTAGGAAGTAAATTTTGTAACAAATTCCTGCAAAGAGTCACTCTACTGACAAGGAAGCACATGTTGTCCTTGAAAGGGCAACTGGGCTACATGTTGTGGAGAACATAGAGGCCAAGGGGTGATTGGTAGGCTGGTTCAGAACTTTATTGAACATGATTATATGCTGGAGTGATGTCAGCACCACGCTTTTTATTTTTTTATTTGGTATCCATTATGTGTTGGACTCCATAATTTGGGCTGTTCTCTATGCAGATCTATTAAGTTTCCTATTTTCTGAAGATTTTACTCTAAACTTGTTTTGAGATTCAATGTAAATTAATTTACCCATCTCCCATGCATGCACTACTGTCTCATTCTGGGTCAATAGCAAGAAGCATCATCCAAACAGAGTGCACATAAAAAACCATTTCCCCTGATGTACCAATGCTGTGCACAACTTTTTCAATGTTTCTTGAAAGTACACAGAATGGCACACTTTGCCACCTACACCAGATACACTGCACTCCATCAAACGTCTTTTCTTGGTTTTGCACAGCAAGGCACATCTTGTTTGGATATGGCTTAGTATGTCAGTGTGTAGGAGGGAGGACGATGCTTTAGTTGTCACACAGTCTATGATTCTGGCCTTTTTATTTTTTTACTATTTTTTTTTAAAAAAAAGCCTGGAGTCATATATGTAATTGTTGGAATTTGTGCAATAAAAGACCTTAACACTTGCTTCAATTTACAAGTGGAATGAAGAGCAAATAGTACATGTCTCTCTCTCTCTCTCTCTCTCTCTCTCTCTCTCTCTCTCTCTCTCTCACACACACACACACACACACACACACCTTAAGGGCCTTAAGGGCCCTACACATGCAGTGACCAACCAATCCACAAGTTGGACATATGTAGATGCTTTGACCAACTGACTGGCCAAATTTTCTCGTTGGGCATTTGGTTGGGTATGATCAGCTACAGCCAACCTTTCTAACGCTTTCCCTGACCTCAACCCCCACTTCACCCAACAAATTGTGCCATTTAAAAATGATGTAGCACAGCAATCAGTCCTTTTCTAGCAGGTTTTATTCATCAAATCTAGATTTCAGCTAGTGCCTAGTCATTATCAATGCTAAAATATACAAGAACTATATTGTCAGCTGATGACATCAAAAAGTTACAACTCATAGCATAACCTATATGACTTACACATTAAACTACACACCATCATTTCATGGTATCAATGCATGTCCCAGTATCTCAGTCTCCTGTTGGTAGGGTTTTTATCACAGTTCTCTCAAGAGTACTGTATAATGAAGGTAGGCTTTGCAGAGAACACGTCGATCAGTTGTATGGTGCCCTCTATATGAAGTATGTAATATATAACACTCAAAGGAAAGCAGCTATGGTTTCCAGTGTTTGCTTAGGAATAACACAAAATAAAATACAAGTGAAATTATTTACATTGTTGTCCAACTTATTTCCACATTTAACAGTAAACACAGAAAACATTAAAAATTCCAGATTCACTCCTTGTGAGTCAATTGTTTTGTTATTCTTTAAAACACAAATGTAATGTCAGATTGGTAAAACTCTTTCTAAAAAATATTTACAAAATACAAGGAGGTACATTCTATATTCTGAAACTATTAGAATTGATTTGATTTAAATATTTTTACCTTTTGTACTATTTTTCTCTTTATTTAATCATGTTGTAGGCTATGTGGTTCCTCTTATTTACTGAATAGTTCCTAGACAGTGCCAAATGTTAGCAAGATAGATAGTAGGTGTGATTTGCCATTCTGTTACTGATGTAGAGAGTACTGTCTCTGTGTCACTACAAACAGATTTAAATTACAAATACAATAAAACCAATATACTGAATTGCTGTTACTAACAATGTACATGCATCTGAAATAACATACCATGGAAAAAGTTGTGTGGGTTCAATGTTATAACCATAATACTTGTACAGTATTATGTTAATGGCTGCTATGTATGTATTGGCAAGATGGCAGAAGCTACTTTGTTCCCCCTGGTTAAACCCTTCACTGCTTCCCAGCACGGGGTTGAGGAACCTGGACTTCTCATGCAGCAACCTCACATTAGATGTCAAAGTCAGCAACTTATGTTTTGTTGTAAGTACATGAGCAGCCATACTCAATTTCTCCGTGGTATTTTTTCTGCCCAACGTGACATGCTCCCCAAAACCTAATTTCCAGCCTCCTTATTGTTTGGCCAACACAAGAGGCCCCACAATCCAGGCAATTTAAAAAACATTTTACCAATCTGGCGTTCCATATTGGTTTTAAAGAGTAACAAAACAATCAACTCACAAGGAGTGAATCTGGAATTTTTTATATATCCTATGTTTAGTGTTAAATGTGGAAATAAGTTGGACAGCTACATAAATAGTTTTAGTTGTATTTTATTTTTTGTTATTCCTATGCAAATTTGAAGTTTTTTACTAGGGACCATAGTTGCTTTCCTTTCAGTGTTATATGTTATGCAGTTCATACAGAGGGCATCATACAGCCAATCAACATGTTCTCTGCAAAGCCTGCCTTCATCATACAGCAGAACTGAAAGAACTGTGACAGATGCCTGAACAACAGGGGACAAACGTACTAGAATATGCATTGATACTATGAAATGGAGGTAAGTAATCTAGCATATAAGCCATATAGGTTATGCCATGAGTGGTTATTCTTTTATAATATTGCCTGATTATGTAATTCTTGTATTTTTTTTTAGCATTGATAATGGTTGCCACTATTTGAAATCTAGATTTGCCAAATAAAACCAGCAAGGAAAGGATGACTGATTGCTGTGCTCTGTCATTTCAGAGTTGCATCACAATTATTGAGTGCACCTGTGTTCTTAATGGAAGGTAACCCAATGAAACTGTTCCATGTGTAGTTGTCTCAAGCTGATCCCCTGCCCCCTCCCCCCCATCGAAAGTTTGTCTTCTGTAAGTCCCCACAACAATAAACACTGCTCAAATGTAATTAAAATGATAGAATGTGAGGCAGATGAAACTTTGATTACTGTGTTTCTAGAGAAGTATAAAGATTGAAAATGTTTGTGGGACAAATGGTGAAGGGAGTATTGCAATACAGTTGCAAAAAATGAAGCACTCAGTTCATTTTTTAACAAATGCATAATGCTTTCATGTGGAAGACAAATGCAGTAAGAATATAAATATGTTGACTAATCTGTATTTCGATTTTTAGACTTTATTTCCAATAGACTGACTGTGTCTTTTTCAGTTTTATTCCCAACATGTATTTATTTTATTTTATTTTATTTATTTATTTATTTATCCACCCATAGACAATAAATATTGTATGATATTATCCAAAAGTACATGTAAATTTATGGAAAACAATTTATGGTAAAGGAACTTACAAAATTTTACATTAAATCATACAAAGAATATTACATACAAAATTGTACAAAAAATATACACAGAATAATACTTGCTCATACAAGACATGGTAATACAACTTTTTATAAATGTATACTAACAGTATTATAACTGCATAGTCTGTTTACCCTAAGCCTTTACTTCTGTCTTCCCTAAACAGGAAGCCCTTATATGCAATACAATAGTTCAGTAAATACTTTACCAGACTCAACAGCTGCCCATCAATATGCAAAATTAACAGTAACTTTGGGGAATAAAAGACAGTGTTTTCAGTTTTGCCTTAATATAAACATTATCAGAATTATTTATTGGCCTAAATAGTCATTTACTGAGTAAAAACATTGTTCAAGTAGAAATTTATTAATTCTACTTTAAATCTGTTTTCATCTTCTAACTTTCTGATGTTGGCTGGCAGTATGTTGTATGGTGGAACCCCAAAATATTATTCTGTATGTACTGGAAAAAAAAATCTACAATTTGGAATACAGGCTTCTGATGGACTTCAATTCATAAAATATACTTGCTTCATTGTTAGAAGTGTTAAAAAATGTACAGGTAAATGCCATGATACCTGATAAGAAGTTCAAAGTGTAGTACTGAACATTTTTTGTGCTTCTAACAATCCAAGTTTTTGTTTTATCAAGCAATATTTTGACCTACAAAACCTCAAAGAACATTAACATAAATAACAAGCAGCCAGTGATAGAAACAGGAAGGCACTCTGATTTCTATGTGATGTTGGTGAATCAGTGTGGAGGCTGCCATGAAGTTCGTTGATAAATCATTGCTTGTGCTGTAAGACTAAGTACTGTTCATTTTGTGAGTAATAGGTTGTTAGCTAGTTGACATTCAGAGACTGCCTGGGGCAGTCTGAAGTCTAGGAAGACAAAATGATCTTTTCAGTGGAGAAGTCTGTATCTGCTGCAGAGCAGATAAGTACTCAATGATTATCATTAGATGTCTGCACAGTTTCAGCTGAGTTTGGAAGTGTAGGAAAGTTGAGCTGACATAATCACAGTTTTCTACATCTACATCTACATCTACATGGTTACTCTGCAACTCACACTTCAGTGTTTATTGAACCATTTTCATACTACTTCTCTACCATTCCACTCTCGAATGGTGTGTGGGAAAAAGCAACACCTAAATCTTTCCATTCGAGCTCTGATTTCTCTTATTTTGGTATGATGATCATTTCTCCATATGTAGGTGGGTATCAAAAAAATATTTTTGCATTCAGAAGAGAAAGTTGGTGACTGAACGTTTGTAAATAGATCTCACTGCAAAGAAAACCGCCTTTGTTTCAGTGATGCCACCCCAACTCGCATATCATACCAGTGACACTCTCATCCCTATTGCACAATAACACGAAACAAGCTGCCCTTCTTTGCAGTTTTTTGATGTCTTCCATCAATCCTACCTGGTAAGGATCCCACATTGTGCAGCAATATTCCAGCAGAGGACGTACAAGTGTAATGTAGGCTGTCTCTTTAGTGGGTTTGTCACATCTTCTAAGAGTTCTGACAACAAAGCGCAGTCTTTGTTTTGCCTTCCCCACAATATTATCTATGTAGTCTTTCCTATTTAAGTTGCTCATAATTGTAATTCCTAGGTATTTAATCGAATTGACAGCCCTTAGATTTGTGCAGTTTATCGTATACCCAAAATTTATCAGATTTATTTTAGTACCCATGTGGATGACCTCGCACTTTTCTTTGTTTAGTGCCAATTGCCACTTTTCACGCCATACAGAAATTCTCCCTAGATTATTTTGTAATTGGAATTGATCATCTGAAGATTTTACTAGACAGTAAATTACAGCATCATCTGCAAACAATCGAAGGGGGCTGCTCAGATTACCACCTAGTTCATTTATGTAAATCAGGAACAGCAGAGGACCTATGACACTACCTTGAAGAACACCAGATATCACTTCTGTTCTACTCAGTGATTTACTGTCAATCACTACGAACTGTGACCTCTCTGAGAGGAAATAACGAATTCAGTCACACAACTGAGACAATACTCCATATGCATGCAATTTGATTAATCGTTGCTTGTGACGAACGGTATCAAAAACCTTCTGGACATCTAGGAATATGGAATCGATCTGAGATCCCTTGTCGACAGCACTCATTACTTCAAGGGAATAAAGGGCTAGCTGTGTTGCACAAGAATGACATTTTCTGAATCCGTGTTGGTTATGTAAGTCATTTTCTTCAAGATGATTCATAATGTTCGAGTATAGTGTATGCTCCAAAATCCTACAGCAAATTGAGGTCAGTGATATGAGTCTGTAATTCAATGGGTTACTCCTATTTCCTTTCTTGAATATCGGTGTGACCTGTGCTACTTTCCAGTCTTTAAGAACTCACTTTTCGTCAAGTGAGTGGTTGTATATGATTGCTAAGAAAGGTGCTATTGTGTCTGCATACTCTGAAAGGAACCTGATTGGTATACCATCTGGACTGGAAGACTTGCGTTTCTTAAGTGATCTGAGGTGTTTCACAACACCTAAGATAGCTACTTTTATGTCATGCTAACAGCTGTTCTCATTTCAAATTCTAGAATATTTACTTCATCTTCTTTCGTGAAGGAATTACAGAAAACTGTATTTAGTAGCTCCGCTTTAGTTGCAGCACCATCATTGGTAACATTTCCATTGGTATCACACAGTGATGGTATTGACTGTTTTTTGCCACTGGTGTACTTTACTTACGACCAGAATCTCTTTGGGTTTTCTACCATATTTTGAGACAATGTTTCACCGTGGAAACTTTTAAAGGCGTCTTGCATTGATATCCACACTAAATTTTGAGCTTCTGAGATACTTAGCCAGTCTTGGGGATTCTGGATTCTTCTGAATTTGGCATTCTTTTTTCGTTGCTTCTGCAACAGTGTTCAGACGTATTTTGTGTACCAAGATGGATCAGTCCCCTCTCTTATTAACTTACACAGTAAGAATCTATCTATTGCTGTTGATACTATATCTTTGAATTTGACCCATATCTAGTCTACACTTACATAATTAGCTTGGAAGGAATGGAGACTCTCTCTTAGGAAGGCGTCAAGCAAATTTTTATCTGCTGTTTTAAATAGATATAATTTGTGTTTATTTTTAGTAGTTTTGGTTAATATGGTTTTGGGCCTTGCTACAATGGCCCTATGTTCACTAATCTCTGTATCTGTCATGATGCTCTCTATTAGATCAGGATTATTTGTAGCTAAGAGGTCAAGTGTGTTTTCGCAACCATTTACAATTTGTGTGGGCTCATGAACTAATTGTTCAAAGTAATTCTCAGAGAAAGCATTTAGTACAATTTCAGAAGATGTTTTCTGTCTACCACCGTCTTTGAACATCTATTTTCACCAACAAATCGAGGGTAGATTGAAGTCTGCACCAATTACAACTGTATGGGTGGGGTACTTATTTGTAATGAGATTCAAGTATTCTTTAAACCATTCAGCTATTATATCATCTGAGTCAGGGGGTCGGTAGAAGGAGCCAATTATTATTTTGGTACGGCTGTTGAGTATAACCTCTACCCATAGTAATTCACAGGATCTATCTATTTCAACTTCAGTACAAGATAAACTACTACCAACAGACACAAACACATCACCACCTACTTTATTTCATCTATCCTTTCTGTAAAAATTTTGGCAGAATCTATCTCTTTAGCCAGCTTTCTGTTACTATAATGATTTCAGCTTCAATGCTTTCTATCAGCACTTTAATCTCTGGTACTTTTCCAACACAGCTACAACAATTTACAATTACAATACTGACTGTTTCTTAGTTGATTCTTGTCATATCTTTGCCCTGTACCCTTTGAGACTGGAGCCCTTTTTGATCTTTCCCCAGACTGTCTAACCTAAAAAACTGCCCAGTCCATGCCACACAGCCCCTGTGTGTAGTGAACACCTGACCTACTTAGCAGAACCTGAATAGTGTAATGATTTCATTAACTGACAGACAGTTTACAGTTGGTTGCTTCTGCATCTGTGGTTTAAAATGTGATGTGATTATTAATTGACAGAAGATGAGTTTTAGATAAGGAAGGCTTGAACAACAATTTTTTTGTCCTTAATTACTGGCTTGTGGAACTATCAATGAATTGTGTAATATAGGCTCAGAAGTTTTTAGTGAGTAATCTACACTTTATGTGGTTAAACATTTTTTAGTAACATTAAGTTTTGGTAGCACATAGTTATTTTTATTTCTTTTTTTATGTTGAAAACCAAGCCAAGCTTATAGGAAAGAAGGATTCAGTTGATGGTTCACACGTCCAAGAGCACTATAAAAAAGAAAAATAAACAGTTTTACTTTGAAGTGTACAGAACGAATTACCTGGTTATTAATTTATCAAGGATCCCACAAAAAGAATATGTAGTATTGTAGTGTTTGTGAATGGGAGGGGGGGGGGGGGGGGGGGGAGAGAACAACAACATGTAACAGTTGAAGTGCCCAGGTAACAAGAAACAATTGATCTTTACTTGGTGGCACTTGAAGATGAAGCCGTACACTTTGAAACCAGTCGTGGAATAAATTTTGAAAAATTACTAGCAACTGAAGTGCAGATGTTAACCTGATCAAATATTTTACGTTGCAAAACTTTCGCAGATCTTTGCAGAGGACTGTACAACAGGATTAAACTTTCAGCCTTGTAAGCTGCAAATGATTCAACAGTCAAAGCTGGGAAATAAAATGAGTAGGCACAGTTTCTGCAGAACATTTTTGGACAGAATTGACTGGGATGATGCATTTCAGACAAGTCTCATGATGCCTTAAGAGCAAAATTTATTTTGAATGAGTCTGTCCTATATTTTTCAGACACAAAGCATGGCTGGTGGGATATTCCAATCTTTCACTCCCTGATTTTCCTGTGGAATTATTTCAAGGACAAAGGCTACCCCCCTGCTCCCCCCTCTCAGTGACATCATAATACCTAGATGGCTGCAATCCAAGAAGAGATAGAGGCCATTTCTCCAGAAATGATTGAGACTGTAATGTGGAACTCCTGCAAACATTTTCAGCAATGCATAGTCAGTTATGGAAGAAATTTGTGTGTTTTACATTTTAAGAAATGAACTTGTGTTGGGCTTTTCAGTGAAGGCAGCGTGTGTAGAACAGTTGTTTACATGTTATATTGCTGCAGATAATGCTAAACTTCATACTAACCAAATGAAAATGTACTACACCCCATTGGCCACCCTGTAGTTTGATGGATTTTCATCTGTAGATAATAAATATTTTAGTTTATGTAAAAGACTACTTTGGACCAGTACTCTCATCTTATTTGTGGTCACTACCAATCTTAGCTCAGCAGACATTGCAGTGTATGTGGTAATCACCACTGGCAGAGTAAACTGCACATTGTATTTTTGTGTA
Organism: Schistocerca gregaria; assembly: GCF_023897955.1. Lineage (NCBI taxonomy): Eukaryota > Metazoa > Arthropoda > Insecta > Orthoptera > Acrididae > Schistocerca > Schistocerca gregaria. The sequence continues at coordinate 69,517,494 of NC_064924.1, read as the reverse complement.
CCTTGGAACAGAGAATCAGTTTGACATTGCATTTAGGTTTCAAGCTAGATTTTACTCTTTGTATTTTTGTCATTTGACAGTTTATGTAAGTTTGTAGGTTACATATTAATAAAAGTCATTGTAACATCCAAAAATGTATTTTAGGTAGATGATGAACATGCAGGATAGTTACAAACTCGTGATCCCAAAAACACAGAAAAATTCACAGACAGCAAAGACTATGCAGAGTCACATGTATTGACATGTCAAGAAGCTAGTCAAGCTGAGGCAGAGTTGCAGTTGTTAAAACTACAAGAAGACTCATAGAAACAGATTAAAGATCATCAGGCTGCAATAGGAATGCAGGATAACAGAGATATTTGTGCACAGTTGTTGAGAGGTGACAGACATTCAATAAGCAGGCAAGCCAACAAACACGAGGTAAGAGTGAAGCCAAGTATAAAAGTGCAAACTCGATAGTTATTGCCAGAAAATCTGCTATTGTGGTTTGCAATGTTATGAATAGCATTTGTACACAACAATATGACTGACAATCACACAAAATTTGTGATAAATGGTAAACAGTTTGGTTGGTAGGGTAGCTGCTATAGTCATGGACTGTAGATTGAAGTGCTGCATAGCAAACACATAGCTGGTAGAATTCCTTCAGAATTCTGCAAACATTTGCAAAGCATCTTTAAAGAAGAAGAATTATTGGGCATAGTGCTACAACATGTACGGATGGTGCAGCTGCCAGAAATGGTAAAAGCAGCTGCAATTACATATAAAAGAACCTACATCAACTCGGTAATCATTATTGAAAATGGGGTTATGCAGCATTGGGCAAAGCAAATGTGTCAAGGGTAATAACAGTGGCTGTCAAAAACAATGCACAAGAGACTGCAGCTGTCTGAAAAGAGCAACATATGGACAATGGTAAACACTTAAGGTACCTGAAGAGCAGATAGAAGTGTTGCAGAGACAAGTAGCCATGCTGGCAGAAGGTAAAAAGAATAGACTCAGACAAGATGCTCGAAGTAAGAGTAGACTATATGATAAGAATCAGCAATATTCCATGTGTTGGTACATCAGCACTTTGGTGAGCAGGGCACAAGGTGTACCTCTCCATGGATACACCCAGATAGTGCCAGTGGCTGGCAGTAGACATGGCAGGCTGCAGAATTCAACAAAAGTATCATGATAAGGAAGCTGAAGACAAAGTGGATCCAAAAAACCAAGCAAGCCTTCTAACATTGTCACGAAGATTATATATGAGAAATGTTACGGCAGATTGTTACTATCCCATCAACTAGGGGTCTGATGTTAGCACGTTACTGGCTGGTAAAAAAAAAAAAGAAGTGCAACACCTGCCAAGCACACTTATGTCATGGCAATAAACAATTCGCCCATAGCAACATACAGAAATCGTACTGTTGAGGAGGATTTGGGATTTAGTAGGAAATCTATATGGAATTTAGTACTAGCACGTGTAGTAGAGCCCATTCTGGGAGCAGATTTTATTTGGCAGCAGAAGATTGAGATAAATGTAAGAGTGAAACAGACAAAGATGGATGGAGAGGTCGTAACAGCATCTTTAGGCCAAAGTGCTGTGAGCATCATGGGTACCGAGGAGCAGATAAAATGAGTGTTGCATAACACAGTGCACAATATCAAGACAAGACCAGGCAAATCAGTCTCACAATGTCAGAGAGGATTACTGTCCAATTGTTTACAGTGGCAAAGGCAGAATTTGTGGAAATACGGCCATTATTCACAGGTCAGACCACTGGCGGAAGAAGACATACTGAAGACTACTGTGATAACTCTATTCAGTTCATTCAAGTTTTTACAAATGCTATTTGGGTCAAATAATGCCGTGCAGACATGGCAGCATTTCGTGGACAAAGTCCTAAGAGTGCTAGATTTCTGCTATTTTCCAGGATTGCTGTAGTGCAGAAGGAATACCTCAACATAATGTTTGTCTGGATTCACAAGTGCAGCATAGTGGTCAACTAAGTGAGGTATGCTTCGAGGCAGAAGCAAGTGAACTTTCTCAGCTATGGACAGTATTCAACCCTCAAAGAGCAAAATTAGTCATAAAGAATCTACCTTATCCAAGAGACTTTCATTAGTTAAAATGATTCCTAGGAGTCATAAACTTCTACTATCAGCATCTACCAAGAGCGGCTTAGGTACAAGTGCCAATGATGACAGAGTTATGGGGTAAAGATGCCACAGGTCGACGGCCACTTCAGATGTAACAAGCCTTCAACCAGGTAAAAGCCAGCTTGTAGAAAGCAATTCTTTTAGCCTGTCCCACACATGATGCTCTGTTAACAATTGTCACAGTCCCAACCAACAGGCAATTGAAGCTGCACTCTGCCAGTGTGTGCAAGGTTATTGGTAACCCTTCGGCTTTTTCTTGCAAGCTCACGGTATCTGAGGTTAAATGTGTCACATTTGATTGCAAACTACTAGCTGTGTGTGAACCAATGTAGCACTTTTGCTGATATGTAGAGGCCAGACCATCCATAATATACACTGAAGTGCCAAAGAAACTGATATAGGCATGCATATTCAAATACAGAGACATGTCAGGCAGAATATGACGCTGCTGTCAACAAGTGTCTGGCACATCTATTAGATTGGTTACTGATGCTACAATGACAGGTTATTAACATTTAAGTGAGTTTGAACACAGTATTATAGTTGGCACACAAGCGGTGGGACACAGCATCTCCGAGGTAGTGATGAAGTGGGATTTTTTGTACCACCATTTCATTAGTGTACCATGAATATCAGGAATCCGGTAAAACATCAAATCTCTGATATTACTGCAGATGCAAAAAGATCCTGCAAGAATGAAACCAATGACAACTGAAGACAGTAGTTCAACATGACAGAAGTGCAACCCTTTTGCAAATTGCTGCAGATTTCTATGCTGGGCGATCAACAAGTGTCGGTGTATGAACCGTCAATGAAACATCATTGATATGGGTTTTCTGAAGTGAAGGCCTGCTTGTGTGCCATTGATGACTCCACGATGCAAAGCTTTATGCCTCGCCTGGACCCGTCAACACCAACATTGGACTGTTGATGACCAGAAACATGTTGCCTGGTCGGGCGAGTCTCATTTCGAATTGTATCGAACAGACGAGCGTTCGCAGGTATGGAGACAATCTCATGAATCTGTGGATTGTGCATGCTAGAAGGGGACTGTTCAAGCTGGTGGAGGCTCTGTAATGGTCTGGTGTATGTGCAGTTGGAGTGAGATGGGGCCCCTAATACATCTAGATATGACTTTGACAGGTGACAGGTATCCTGTCTGGTCACCTGCATCCATTCATATCCATTGTGCATTCTGATGGACTTGAGCAATTCCAGCAGGACAATGTGACACCCCACATGTCCAAAGTTACTACAGAGCGGCTGCAGGAACACTCTTCTGACTTTAAACACTTCTGCTAGCCACCAAACTCCCCAGACACGAACATAATTGGGATGCCTTGCAACATGCTGTTCAGAAGAGATCTCCACCCCCTCGTACTCTTGCAAATTTATGGACAGCCCTGCAGGATTCATGGTGTCAATTCCCTTCAGCACTACTTCAGACTTTAGTTGAGTCCATGCCACATTGTGTTGCTGTGCTTCTGCATGCTTGTGGGCGGCCTCCATGATATTACGCAGGTGTACCAGTTTCTTTGGCTCTTCAGTGTATGTGGATCACAAGCCTGTAATCTTCATCTTCATCAAATACAAGAACAACTGGTCCCTAAGACAATTACAACAACTCATGTTTGTTAGACAGTTTACTACAAGTATTAGACATATTAAATGAGCCAAAAATGTAGTGGCTGGTTTTTTTCCCCCCATGAGTTGGATCTATCTCATACCTGGTGGACTACAGACAGCTGGAAGCCTGACGCTCATCTGCAGGGATATTTGCGAAGTGAATCATGATATATCAAAAGGCAAACCCATATCTGTTGTATCTGAAGGAAAGCAGTTTTCGAGGTAACTCACAACTATCCCTCCCTACCACAAACATAGTCATTAGGCTCATGACAGAACAATTTGTATAGCACAGTATACGGAAGGATTCTCACAGATGGGCAAAAAAGTATGTGGTGTGCCAAATATGTAACGTGGGCAGAAACATCCACAAGCAAGTGGGAGAATTTCCAAAAATGATAGACCATTTCTCTCATATATATTTGGTCATGGTACGACCATTCCCCTGTTGGAAGGGTACTGATGCTTGCTAACAGCCATTGACTGATTTACTTGTTGGGCAGAGGCAGTCCCAACCAAAGACATCTTGGTGGAGACTGTGGCAAAATTTTCTTTAACAATGTGGATCCCATGTTTCGGCTACCTGTCACACGTTTCTTCAGAGCAGCACTGTTCCTATAACTGGGTAATGTGTGTGGTTTCTGACATAATCATGCAATCAGCTACCATCTGGCGAGTAACAGATTGGTGGAACACTGGGTCAGGACTGTGAAATCCACAGTCATATGTCACAAACACAGTTGGTTCTCCGCACTGCTAGGTCTAGACAATGCAGATAAATAAGGTACAGGAGCTTCGACAGCATAGATAGTCCAAACAGAGAAGTTATGCCTACCATTATTTTACCATGTAAACAGAACCAAAACTGACCAGTCTGCCGTACTTGCTACACCAAGTACAAAATTAAGCATGCAAGATTACTCTTTGGAGGTAGAGATTGCACGTTGTGTTTTTGACGTTTGACAGTTGGTATAAGTTCGTCAGTTATGAGTTAATAAAACTCATTGTAGCATCCAAAAGTGTCTTGTTGTTGGCTTACTATAACGATGGACATGCGGGGTAGCATTGGAATTGTTGTCGACATTTTGTGTTGTTTTCGTCATGCTGAGGTTTGGGTTCTCGTGTCATTCACTCAACGTCGCGTATTTTCTCGTATGTAGAAGAGTACGATATGCTAAACTCAATGAAGTATTTTAAGGAAATGAGGCCAGATTAGCAGCAAGGGAAAACTGTTAGTGCTGCTTCAGGTTTCTAAGTTCTTGATATAAAATCTGCGCAGTCACAATATTGCCCGCAAGAGTTGCTTTGAGGTTAATGCAAAAACTCTTAACAGCAAAAAAGTTGAACGGTATTTGGAAACACTATCAATGCTCTACAGGTTGCAGGGGATCCATGTGCAAGTTTTCAATGCTTGTGAAAACGCAGATTTCTGTAACATAACGTAAGATCTTTGATTGTATTGACGTTTGCGTCACTGCGGCGGCAATGACGGCGTGTAGTTCAAAATTTGTAGTCATTGCTAATTGCTTTTTTCTTCTTGGAATTAAATACGTCGAAGCGAAGAAAGAACAAAAACACCCTCCTCCTATAGTATTTCCGCAAGCGAATGATGGAAGAGGTAAATAGATGTCATCTCAGTTTTTACTCGTACGCTCATATATTGACAGCGATAGGTTACTAAATTCTGTTAGGATTTCTGTCAAGCTGTCAAAGATTATCAATTAGGTATACAATAATAACACCAAGAGTACAACTCCTGGCTGCACCCACCGAGAGTCAAGTTTTACGTGTCCCAAATTTTGTTTGGTACACCATTGGTCGCGTCGAATTAAGATTGCGCCCTTCTCCTGACCATATATGATACAAAGGAGAGCTTCAAGCCTTCAACTAAAGGAGTTGTAATGTCACATACGGCACAAAAAGTTATCTGTTGTTTTTATTTTAAAAATTGCGATTGTATCATGACCGTTGTCATATGCTTTCCTCGAGTGCAAATAATGACGTTAGCAGAGAATCGTTTCACAGATTGCTTCATTTGGATATTGGAGAATATATAAACGATGAATTATAGATACCTATTCAATTACATATAAATAATAATTTGGAGTACAGTGACGTGCAAATTAGATGTGAGATGAATGTAATTATATCATTAACACTATGTTAACAGGGCTTGTCTGTACATAACTGCATAGTTCGCGTATTCCTTTCTTTTAGTAGTGGGCATTCACATGAAAAAGAATTTGCATCCAACGAAAAAAACGTATTTTCGAAAACTCATAATGCCGTAGTGCAATCCCTAAACACTGAAAGTCGTTACTGGATATTGTTGTCTTCTGCCTGAAGATTGGTTTGACGCAGCTCGTCAGAAGAGTTAAACCTACCCAACCCCTTTCATCAATGAAAAGCTACTGGAACCTACATGCATTTCAACCTGCCTACCGGTGACACTGTGTTCAGCTCTTTTTTGCCTTCATATACAATTTTTAGGCCCAGACTTTGCTCCAGTATTAAATTAATGAATTCTTGATGTCTCAGGAGAATCAGTCCTAACAACCTGTATTAGTCAAGTCGTGCCACAAATCTCTTTTCACCATGATTCTGTTCAGTAACACCTCATTAATTATACGATCTGCTCATCTAATCTTCTGTAGCACCCTATTTCAAGAGCTAGGATACATTCCAGACAAATACTTCAAAACATTTCAACCATCAAATGGTAACAGAGCAGTGTGCTAGTATTGTATTGCTATCTGTGTGTTCATATTCATTTTCTTAGGTGGGAAGCAGCACTATTATGGTAATATATTATTGGTTTATCACCACGAGTGAAATGAAATTATTACCCATTTTGATCAAAATTGTTAAATGTATTTCATTAGTCTTAGGCCTAAATGAATAGTGAATACTTGGATTTGAGATACACAGCGGCATTCTGAGTTGTAAGAGATTGGTACATAATTGCACCATAATTTTCTATTGCTTGCATATTGATTAGTAATCAGTTCTGTCTGTAGAAATGTGAAGGAAGAGAGAATTTTGCAGTGATTAATTTTATAGACACAGGAATATTCCTTAGTATTGTAAGTTCATGGTTGGAAACTTAATAATTTATCTATCGGTGAAGCAGTTAAAAAAATGCCACTCGTTTTTCATTAATGGTTAAATTAAACTTAAGTGGTGTAATATACTTTATCAATTAAGGTGATGTAATTATTAGGGCAGTAGACTTACATTTGGGAGGAGTGTTGTTCATATCCCTGTCTAGGCATCCATATTTAGGTTTTTCCTGGCATGCTTAACGATTAAAATTCCTGTCGGAATGGTTCCTTTTAAAAGAAATGAAGAGTTTCATTCCTTATCTTTGTCAAATCCAAGCTTGTGCATGATCTCACCACTTAAATTCTTTCCTAGGGCTATATTCTCTTGTTACTCATAATGCTGTCACCATTTTCTTGCTTGCATGAAAACTAACACATCCTACTTTCTAAGTGATTAGTGTATGTAACATATGGAACATAATTAAAGAAACAAGAAAATTAATTTGCCCTTGTCATTACATAAATTATAATTTTTTCATAATATTATTTAGGCATAAATGCACTAGTGTCAGTATTGTTGACATTCCAACCAGGAGTTTCGATTGTTTGATTTTACCTATTTAATGTGGAAGATGTTGATATTGAAATGGGAATTAATTGGAGAAAAATGTAAAAATACAAGGAGACTGAATGGCTGACTAGATTTCGAAGTACTATCGACCATATGGGAATTATGACTCCTGAAGATAAGTTATGGGCAGAAATACAGTTTGCTTGTAATTTTATATACAAGTAATTAAACTCTTGTCAGGCAAAGCAGTTATGGAACTCAGTTGATTAGATGGTGGGGATTCTGTGCATTGTGACACTAGTGTATAATTTTTAGTTTCATCATCCTTTACTGTCAAAAGATTTTGACAATATGGTGATGTTCTTGCATTAAGTGCTGCATATTCAAGATGTAAAAGTATGGTATAATAGTGTTCATTATTATTTTGGGAAAAGTGTCTTGTCCCAAACTTGTTGTGATAATTCTTAAGTGTAGTGTTTCCCGACGAATTTTAAGTGTAAACTGATGATCAGGAGTGTCTGAAGCAGAATGTTGACAGCAAGCTATAGAAATAAATAGTGTGAAAGTGTCAAAAAAGTTTCATGTCCATATTGATGAGAATTTAAGTGGAAAAAAAAAAACCTTATTAATAGAATCTTCCATCAGTTCTTGGTAGAACAACATTATAATAAATGAAAAGTGCCAGTTTGCTTTTGTTCTACTGTAGAAAAAAAAATTGTAACTTCTAAAGTAGCTTAGTTCAGCCACATTCGCACTTTGAATCATTACAATTTTGGGGAGAGAAGTCAGTAAGTTGACTTATTTTGCACATTTTTATTCAGTAATGTCATATGGAATATTGTTCTGGGGTGACTCATCTTTAAGAAAGAAAGGAAGTCTTCATTGCCCAAAAACATGTTTAACAATAATATGTGTTGTTAACCCACAGTCATCTTGTAGACATCAGTATTTTGAGTACTACTTTGCAGTATATTTAGTCCCTCATGATGTTTATTGTAAAAAAAATCCACTGCAGTTCATAAGAGAATGATGTACATAATTACAATACCATAAGATAAAATGTCTTTATTTGTCCATTAGCCTGTCTCATAAACTTATCTATAGAAAAAGGAATACTTCCAATGTGCCTGAAAATGAGTAAAGTAATCCCTATACGTAAAGGAGGCTGTAAAAAAGGCCCAGGAAATTACAGATATGTAACTATTACATCTGTACTCTCGAAAATAATAGAAACCATAATAATAGACAGAATATTAAATTTTATACAAACATGCAATATTCTTAATAATGAACAACATGGATTCAGAAAGGGCAAATCTACCAAAACAGCAATAGCTGAATTCGTAAAACTTGTAACTAAAGCACTTAATGAACAGAAGAAAGTTTGTGGTTTGATTTGATTTTGTGTTCCATAGGTCCAACTGTGTTGGGTTCACAAGGACGTGGAATGAGCCACTTTTTTACAAATATCATATGATAATCTTACAGCATATACAGACGTTTGAGTAGATAGTTGTATAAAAATTTACACAGTACATTCTTTGAGCAGCGATACAGAAAAAAAGACGATACATATTTTCTTAGAATCATTAAAGCACTATGGAAAAACAGATACAGAGCTCTAGTTAAATAACATTCTTAGTGGCATTATGTCAACTTGTATTATATAATATTAAAATTTTACAATTTATTTATTTAAAAATTCATCTAGACTGTAAAAAGCTTTTTCTAGCAGAAATATTTTTAGTGCTTTCTTAAATTTACTCTCGTTATGAATCTCTGTCTTTATTTAGGAGGAAGAGCATTGAAGAGTTTTGTTCCAGTGTAGTGGACACCCTTTTGTGCCAAACTCAAATTTCTATGCTCGCTGTGTATGTCATTCTCCCTCCATGTGTTATGCTTGTGATAATTACTGTTTAGTTGAAATATCTGTATATTTTTACAGACAAAACACATGAGAGAAATAAAAGTATATTGGCATGTAGTTGTGTGTATTTTAAGTTTTCGAAAGCTATTTCTACATGAGTCTCTTGGGCACAGTCCACATATAACTCATGAAGCTCACTTCTGAGCAATGAACACTTACAGTTTCCTTGTTAATGGCTGGTTGCCCTGAAAAATAATGCCATATCCAAGAAGTGAGTGAAAATAGCCATAGTATGTCACTTTTGCAGTGTAAGGTTCAACACATGTAGCGACAACTCGTAAACCATACGTAGCAGAGCTAAGCCTCTTACAGAGATCTATAATATGCGAAGACCAGCTTATTTTCTTGTCAATGTGCACTCTAAGAAATTTTGTTGTTTCCATTCTTTCTATTGGCTGATTACCACATGTCACACTTATCTCTCTCTCTTTTTCTGTTTTTGTACAGAACTGAATAAATGAGAGACCACTCACCTTGAACCAATTGACCACATTTGAGAGTATGTGATTAATGGATTCCTCAAGATTACTATCTGTTATACTGCTCATAAAAATTGTGGTATCATGAGCAAATAAAGTAAATTTACGCAGCATGCTTGTACATGGTGGTAGATCATTTATAAAAATTCAGGAATAATAGTGGCTCAAAAATTGAGCCCTGAGGCACTCCACATGTAATGGAACTCCATTCAGACTGCGAGGAAACATCACATACCCCACTTGAACTATTCAAGACAATTTTTGTTTCCTGTCTTGGAGATACGACTGTAGCCAGTTGCCTGCAACACCACTTATTTCTACTAATTTTGCCTTTTGAAAGAGAACCTGGTGATCAACACAGAACAATTCACAGAAGACACCAAGTGCTAGCATTTTTTCAATAAGGATTTCTAGGACTTCTTTTGCAAGTGCGTAGATTGCATCTTCTGTTGAGCAGCCCTTTTGAAACCCAAATTGGCTCTTGCTGATAACTCCATTCTTCATGAGATGATCAGTAATTCTTACATGTATTAGCTTTTCTAGAATTTTAGAGAAAGCTGTCAGCAAAGAGATAGGTTGATAGTTAGTTAGCTCAGTTTTATCGCCCTTTTTGTACAGGGACTTCACAATGGCATACTTAAGTCTACTGTGAACAACAACTTTCTGGAGGGAAGCATTGAAAATATGACAGAGAATGTCCCTTATCTACACACAACAACATTTCAATAAATTACTAGAAATATTATCAACCCCTGCAGAGTTCTTACTTTTTAGAGACATGATGATTTTTTGAATTTCACCTGCAATGACAGGCTTAAGGTACATTTCTGAAATTGTGTTTGATATACAGCTTGATAAAGAGTTACAGCTTCATCAAAATTGGGCTTGCACAACCAGTCTGTTGAGTTACTGTTAGGAAGTGTTTATTAAAAATCTGTCATGTTTTCGGGTTTATCTACTAGGGTACTTTCATATCTGATGTTATTTACATATTCTTTGCTGGTTGTATCTCTTCCTGTTCCTTTTTTTTACAATGCTCCAGATTGTTTTTATTTTATTGTTAGAATTATCTATTTTATCCTCATAATAAAGGGCTTTTGATTTCTGTATTAGTTCCTCTAAAATTTTGCAGTATAATCTATAGTGTTCCAATTTTTCTACATCTGTAGATAATCTTACTGCAGCATAAGTTTCCCTTTTTGTTTTACATTACTGTTTTATACGTTTTGTAATCCAAGGCCTACTTACAGAATTGTGGTATATTCCTGGACCTATCTAAAGCATCTGATTGTGTACATCATGATATCCTATTAGAAAAGCTTCATTGTCATGGTATAAGGGGAAAGGCAGTAGATATCATTAAATCTTTTTTGGAAAATAAAATGCGGTGTGTAGAAATAAAGCAAAAGTGAACAATAATATTACAGGTGCCTTTTCAAATTTTGAAATTGTGAAATATGGAGTACCTCAAGGATCTGTCCTTGGTCCACTACTATTCATTTTGTATGTCAATGATATCAAATCAGTATCTAATAGTATAGTCATGTATGCAGATGACGCTTCATTTGTTGTTACCAGTCCTACAACAGATGACCTGCAAGAGAAGGCTTCGCTAAATATGAAAAGTGGAAACAATTATTTCAGGGAAAACAATCTCTTTATAAGTGGAAACAAAACAACATATATGCAGATACATGCAAACAAAAAACACACTTTGGACATCACAGTTGGGCACATAGTTGCAAGCATATTTCTGATGAGAAAAATGTCAAAGTCAGTAAACAGACATGCACAAAAAACAATCTACTATTGACTAGTCCATCCACACCTCTCTTATGGCACCCTGGCTTGGGGAAATGCTGCAAATGTACACACACAGAGGGTATAAAGATTACAAAAAAGAGCCATATGATGCATCCCGAAAGTATCACTAGAGAATCCTGCAGAAATAAATTCAGGGAGCTAAAAATTTTAACAGTAGCATCAGTATATATTGTAAATTAACTGCACTGCATTGCTAAACAGAAAATATCACAAACATAATACAAGAATAAAAAATAATTATCATATAGAAGGAAGCAGGCTAAAATTAACAAAGAACCTGTAAATGCTGGGCGCATACTGTACAATGGATTACCACAATGTATAAAGATGATAGAAAGTGTCTCTTTTAAAAAGAAAATTAAAAAGACATCTGATCAATATTTGTCCTTACAGTGTTAAAGAATATCTTGAAATAAACAATTAAATAGTGTGTCAGTATACATTTTTTGCAATGTCGTTTAATGACATTGCCGGTGAAAATTTTATTAAATATATGTGTATGTACTATCTTTTTGTAACTAGCTATGTATATGCAAGATTTATGTAAACATGAAGTTTCCAATATTATTGTAAGAAATGATCCACGGATAGATAAGGGGTGCACAGTTTTGCCAGCAAACTTTTTGATAACTTATCCAATGATACAAAATGTCTGACAGACTGCAAAGTTAAATTTATAAACTAAGAAGTTAGTCCTTGACTATTTCATGGAAGAATTTCTAATTTTGTGATGTGTAAAAGGTGTGTTAGGAATTATTAACTCATAACACTACTCAAAAAATAAGTAAGTTGTAGATGATTAGCTATAGCCATATATTTAAATAGATTGTGTAATGTGAATGTAAAATGACTTGGTTTCACATCATTATGATCAATTGCCGTTTATGAAAAGAAACCGTGAGAGTGACTCGGAATACCTCATGTTACAAGCAAGATTTGGTGATTTAAAGTATAAAAGGGGGTTAATTGAGGTATTACATACCAACTCTCAAACTCTCAGCCAAACTGAGTTGCAGAGAAAGTTTTTTATAGAGCAACACTTCTGTTTCTCCAAGAACTCCAAATTTCTTGCATGCTACCGAAGAGAAAAAAGGTGGACTGTAGTGCAGAAATTGTCTTTGACTTATTGACAGTTACATTGTGTGGAAATTGTGTGTACTTTGTTTGTTACAATCCACGGTTCTACATTTCATCCAAATCTGAGATTTATTATGTTGCATTTGTTTTATAGTTTATGCACAACATACGTACAGAATATGCACCTAAAGATTCATTGCATTTAGTTATTATGAGATACAGCTTTTCCCAATGTACCTTGTAGTTTTAGTTCTTTTTACTGAAAAGTGCGCAAATATAGTGCTCAGGCTATGCTATAGATCACGGCTAACAAAATCTTTATTTTGTATTCACATCTGTTGGTTACAGTAACTCATTAAATTGTGACCTTCCGACCTTACGTAGACACCAGGCTATGCTGCAGATCAGTCTGTCATCACAGCATGTGTTCAGTGTAAAACATGAACATAGGTGTGAGCGAAAAGATTTTTGAAGGCTAGTGCTAGAATTTTTCAGAAGACACTTTTACTGTATAGTAGTATATTTTATTTATTTATTGTTTGATGACTGATGACTGACGACTATTTACTACAAATATATAAATTTCTATACAGATACATACAATCTTAAGTTCAGTATGGGTTAATAGCTCTTAAGTCGAGGCTGGGAATCGGGTCATAAGCTCCTGCAGACAAATTGTAAAGATGTTTCACTGTTCCTTTAAATGCTCTGAAGGAACATTAAAATGTTATGTAACTTTCTGTTTGGTGCTCTTCACTGCAGTAATATTCCAGGGGGACTTCGATACCCATTGGAGCAGCAATGCTGCACATCTGCCTGACTGTTCTGATCTAATTCAGGATGCACCAGTGTTGTGGGGTAGGATGTATTTAAATGTTCTTTGGCACTGTTTATGTATGTACAAGGGTGTAGTGAAAAGTAAAGCCTCCAAATTTTTTATGTGAAAATTCTTAAAGCTTTTGAAACAGAACAAACATTATTAATATCTATATCTTTATTCTTCATGTCTATGTCTTTATTTCACACCATCACAATGAACATATTTCTCTCGAGAGATCAGTTTGTTGTTACTGTCATTGTAGAAGACTTGACTTCATTGATGGAGCCACAGTCTCACTTTTGCTTGCACCGCTTCACTACTATGAAAGTGAAGTCCTCAAAGGTGTTCCTTAACTTTTATAACAGATGAAAATTGGATGGGGCCAAATCAGAAATGTATGGATCATGATTGACGATAGTGAACCCTAGGCATTGGATTGTTGCAGATGTAGTGGTGTTCATGTGTCATTGTCAAGCTGAAAAAGAGGGTGCTCTATTTGTGGATGAACTTCGAAACTTGATTACAGTACACTGTTTCTCATGCATTTACCTTACATTCTGGCATGTTATGTGCTACAATTTGGTGCTCTATCGACACAGGATTATAGATATGTAGGCATAAAAAATAAGATTTATAGTGTAATTTTTTTTATTTAAAAGAAGAGCAGAAGCATTTGAGATGTAGATTTGGAGGAGGATGAAAGGGATAAAATGGGTAGACAAATTAAGAAATGAGGAGGTGTTGAGAAGAGTTGGGGAAGAGAGAGAAATTTTAAAGACAATCTGGAAGTGGAAAAACAATTGGGTTGGACATGGATAAGAAGATTGTTTACTGACGGGTGCTATGGAAGGAATGGTGAATGGAAGAAAGTGTATATGCATTTGAACTTGCTCACAGTATCACATTGGTTATAGATATGTAAAAATGATATTCAGTAGAAACTATCTGGCAGATTAAAACAGTTGTCTGGACTAGAACTATAGACTGTAATTTTTGCTTTTCACGTGCAAGTGCTCTATGGACTGAGCTATGGAAGCCTGATCTACCTTCACAGCTTCACTTGTGCCTTACCCCATCCTAACTTCCAAACTTCATATAAGTTCTCCTGCATACCTTTGAAACTAGCACTCCTGGAAGCAACATTATAATGGAGAATTGACTTAGCCACAGCCTTGATGATTTCCACTCTGCAGTGGAGTGTGTGATGACTCTGTACTTTCTGACAGATTAAAACTGTGCACTAGACTGAGACTTGATCCTGGGACCCTTGACTTTCGCACGCAAATATTCTGCTCACTGAACTATTCAAACATCACTCATTATGAATGGCAGTGTTCAAGCTTTGTTTTGGTTCAGTTCTAATCTGCTATGACATTTAAAATCGGCACATACTGTCCTGCAGAGTGAAAATTTATTAATGAAATATTCAGTGACTTGGACAATGACCATTTAAGACAAGTAAATTTTTAGTTCTCTTTTTCTGTCTCTTTTGCAGTTTTAGCCATATTCATCACCCATGTGAGTTGCAGGTCTAGAATACTGGTAATTTTTCTAATACACGAAGTACAGGTATAGTGTGCCCAATGACCAGTTATAAAAGATGAGTTTGTAAAAGTTATCAAATATCTGCATCTACCTTGTTAGTTAACAATTGTTTGTGTATTGCTTCCTATGTTTTCGGTTTCTTTTTACATTAGTATCAGTATTTTTATATCTCATTGCTAAAAACGATTTACGGAATTAATAAAATATGTAAATTGTGTAAGAGAATATATAACAATCCCAGAATCACAACATTAAGGAAACAAAAGTTTGAAGTGCAGAAATCATTAAGTATGTTTTCTTACTGGCTGCGAATCTCATTTGAACAAATGATGCAAATAATTGTCTCTTCAAGTGTCAATTTTAATTTTTTTTTGTCATTTCAGGATTTGGGCCTCAATATCAGTGGCTAGATTTGGAAAAGGCAATAGAAGTTTCGAGATTGACCCAGAAACCAGTTATGGTTATTATTCATAAATCATGGTGTACAGCATGCTCAGGTATTTGTAGTAACATAATTCCTGTATAAGTTGGAAAAAAATTGATTCTTTGGTTTTGCTAATTACTTCAATCTACATGCACTCTTGGATTTCTCAAATTCACATAGTAAATTCTGTAGAACATATGAAATCAGTTTTAAAAAACTGACATTACATAAATATTGAACCTGCCAGTACCACTCATGAGATGATCAAAATAGCGGACGTAAACTACTCATAAGAATAAACTGTAGAGGAAGACAGAGATTGGAATACATGCAGCAAATAATTGAGGACATAGGTTGCAATTGCTACCAAAATAACTAGACCTTGTGCTACGCTTCACGTCTTTGTCACCACAACCTACATATTTCAAAAAATAATGTAGAATCAAAATGTACAATTTCATTATTATATTCTGTCTCTTTTCACGTATGATGTCACGAACAACAATATCATTGTTCACAGGGAAAAGTAGACATCTGGTATCGTAGGTTCATGTGACACCATACTACCTGCAGAAAGTATTGTGTTGTGCTTTACTGAACCTTTTAATCATTTCAGTAAAAAGTTGAGGGGCTGTCAACATTTTTGCCGTGAAACACATATTGCTAATGTTTGCCTCAATGGATGGCTTTTTGTTAACATTACCCATCATTTCTTTCATGTAAACAATATATTGTTGGTGCAGCCAGCTCCATTTACAGAATGTGCATCATTGACACTGACAATATTTTAATAGCAAAAGATTCAGATATTCATCATGTTATTTAAATTTTTGTACATAACATTTTTGCTTGCAGTTCATGTTTATAGTTGTAAATCTAATATTTAGATCTTTGTCCTTCTGTAAATGGGGGGTTGTTTTAGATTATTAGCCAATATGTTAGTACATTGTAACTGGTTTTTGTGTGTTTGTAATCAGATGCTCTCCAGAAAACTGATGTCAGATTCACTTCTTAATTCCATTCTTTAACTCTTGGGTATTTTCTTAGAAATTTCGGTCTTTTAGGAATTTGGTGTATATGTGGCATGGCAGGTTCTTGGTCACCTACTTTTCTGTGTAGTTGGAATGTTTTTTTCTTCTTAGAGTAGTTCAGCTATCTATTCTCTGGTTTGCAGATATGAATTTGTTGCCTGTTCTCTCACTGCTAACATATTCTAGTTTGATACACAGACAGTGTAGCCTGAGAAGTCAAATGCCTGTGAAAGGTATAAAAATTATTTTTAATTCTGCTCTTAATTGTCAGTTCATCATCATCATCATCATCATCATCATTTAAGCCTGATTATGCCTTTCAGCGTTCAGTCGGGAGCGTAGCCCCCTTATCAAATTCCTCCATGATCCCCTATTCATAGCTAACATTGGTGCCTCTTCTGATGTTAAACCTATTACTTCAAAATCATTCTTAACCGAATCCAGGTACCTTCTCCTTGGTCTGCCCTGACTCCTCCTACCCTCTACTGCTGAACCCATGAGTCTCTTGGGTAACCTTGCTTCTCCCATGCGTGTAACATGACCCCACCATGTAAGCCTGTTCGCCCTGACTGCTACATCTATAGAGTTCATTCCCAGTTTTTCTTTGATTTCCTCATTGTGGACAACCTCCTGCCATTGTTCCCATCTACTAGTATCTGCAATCATCTTTAAATTTTCATTCACAAACAAAAAATGGCTCCTTTGGTAAATTTTGATATATGGAAGTTACATTGAGTTACAGAAGTAACTAGACCTATTAATATCAATACGCCTAAATATTGTGTGAAAGGTTTTGTAGAAACAACGTGGTTTGATGTCATTGTTGTGGTCTTCAGTCGGTAGACTGGTTTGATGCAGCTCTCCACACTGCTCTATCCTGTGCAAGCCTCTTCATATCTGAAACTTCTGCAACCTACATCCTTCTGAATCTACTTACTGTATTCATCTTTTGGTTTCTCTCTATGATTTTTATGCCCCACATTTCCCTCCAATGCTAAACTGATGACCCATTGACATCTTAGGATGTGTCATCATTAGTTACATAATCTACCTATCTAATCTTCAGCATTCTTCTGTAACACCAAATTTCAAAAGCCTCTTTTTGTCTTTTTTTTTGAGCTGTTTGTTGTTTATACATAACTATACTCTAGACAGATACCTTCAGGAAAGATTTCTAAACATTTAAATCCATATTCAATGTTTACAAATATCTCTTCTTCAGATATGCTTTTCTTGCCATTGCCAGCCGATGTTTTATATCCTCTCTACTTCGGCCATCATCAGTTATTTTGATTTCCTAATAGCAAACCTCATCTATTACTTTTAGTGCCTCATTTCCTGACCAAATTCTCCCAATATATCCTTGTTTTGCTTTTGTTGTTGCTCTTCTTATACCCTCCTTTCAAAATGCTGTTCATTCTGTTCAACTGCTCTTTCAGTTTTTTTGTAGTGTCTTACAGAATTACAATGCCTCTGGCAACCTCAAAGTTTTTATTTCTTTTCCCTGAACTTTAATTCTTACTCCAAATTTTTCTTTTGTTTTGGATACTGTTTGTTCAGTGTACAGAGTGAATAACATTGGGGTTAGGCTACAACCCTTGCTCACTTATATCTCAACCATTGTTCCCCTTTCATGTTCATCAACTCTTTATAACTGCCATTTGGTTTCTGTATGAGTTGTGAATAGCGTATCCCCCGTGTATTTTACCCCTGCTACCTTCAGAATTTCAAAGAGAGTATTCCAGTCAACATAGTCAAAGACTTCCTCTAAGTTTATAAATGCTATAAACATAGGTTTGCCTGTCCTTAACCTATTTCTAAGAGATGTAAATGTTATGTTTTGATTTTCTGGTACTGTGTCATCTGACAGCAAATAGTTGAAGGTCTAAAAGGTCTTTGCTACAGAGATAGCATGGTACTTTAAGCTATATATCATGGCATGTTGTCAATGCGTAAGGAGAATTTTGGTTTAAGGTACTTAATTGTAGTCAGTGTTTCATTCACATTGTTAGATTATAGAAAAATAAATTTACTTTTAATTACCAATGGATCTTGAAGTTTTGTATGATTTTCAGCTATGTCTTTAAACTGTATTCACGAATTTCAGGATCAGGTTGGATGTTTCAAATAATAATAATAATAATAATAATAAAAGGCGAAGAAAAGAACAAACCACTAATAGGGCTAACCCCCCTTTTAGTGTGATTAGTTGGTTCTGGACAGGACTAATGAAGCCTCGGACAAGCGCTGTCATGGTTGGGGACAATGCTTGAACCCTATGCCCGTCCACAATGGTAACGACACTGCTAGCCACACAGAAAATGATTTAAATCCAAATTGAGGTGTTTTACAGGATATGCTGTAGAAGGAAAACAAAGACAGAGGATGAGATGGTCAGATGAAGTTAACCGACACCTCATGTTCTGTTATTACCAAGCAACAAACTTAGGAACCAACACAATTGGATACAGATCACAAGTATACACAACATTTATTACCAGTTACCCAGAATTAATATTTTTAACAGAACGACTAGCTGATCAGATCCGTGTCATAATAAAAAATAAATTGATACCCCAGTCAGAATTAGAAAACATCAAACAACAAGTACAACAAATACTGGAACAAAATAATGTGCAATCAGAAGAAGAAGAAAATACAGTAATAGACTCAAAAATCCCAGAGCAAACAAACAAAGAACAACACGCATCAGTTAAACAATCAGAGGAAAACGAAATCTTAAGACAGCCACCAGAACAAGCACAAATAGAACACGAAATGACACACATGTTAGATATAGAAGAAAAATTTCAGCTGACATATATAGAATACAAAGAGACAAATACAGACATTAGACCATTCTTGCATAGACCACCAAATAACCCCCAAGTTGAAACAACAACAACAAAAATTATCAACACAATCGTACACAACAAAATAAATGAAAATACAACTATGGAAGAGTTACAACTGCTGGTTTATATAGGAGCACTCACTACACTAAATATACACACAAGGCAGAAATCAGAAACAACCAACACACAGAAGAAACCCACAAAACCAGCATGGCAACACAGGCTACAAATCAGAATAGAAAAACTGAGAAAAGACATCAGACAGTTAACACAATTTATAAGAAATGAAATATCAGACAAAAAACGAAAAAGGTTAGGTAAAATCTCACAACAAGAAGCAATAGAGCAATTAGATGAAAAGAAGCAGAAACTACAAGCAATGGCCAAACGACTTAGAAGATACAAAAAAAGTGAAAATAGAAGGAAACAAAACCAAACATTCAACACAAACCAAAAGAAATTTTACCAGACAATAGATAACACACACATTAAAATAGACAATCTGTTGTGGTTGGCAGGAGAGCGAACACCGTATTGCTAAAGGAGGTCGAAATGCACGTGTTTTAGCTCACGCAGGCTGGTGTGAGGTCTGGAACATGGCAAGGGAATTAGAATTGAGAAAAACGAACGTAGCTGGTGGAATACTTAACTTTAATCCATTAATGGAGAACGTCACTCTTTATGGTACATCATTCACAATATCAATAGTATGGATACTGGCGCCTTGCTAGGTCGTAGCAAATAACGTATCTGGAGGCTATGTTAACTATCGTCTCGGCAAATGAGAGCGTAGAAGTCAGTGAACCATTGCTAGCAAAGTCGGCTCTACAACTGGGGCGAGTGCTAGGAAGTCTCTCTAGACCTGCTGTGTGGCGGCGCTCGGTCTGCAATCACTGATAGTGGTGACACGCAGGTCCGACGTATACTACCGGACCGCGGCTGATTTAAGGGCTACCACCTAGCAAGTGTGGTGTCTGGCAGTGACACCACACAATCCACCAAACATAACAGACATAGAAAACTTCTGGAGCAACATATGGTCAAACCCGGTACAACATAACAGGCATGCACGATGGATACAAGCAGAAACAGACACATACAAGATGATACCACAAATGCCTGAAGTGATAATTTTGCAACATGAAGTCACCTGAGGAATTAATTCTACTCACAATTGGAAAGCCCCTGGAAAAGATAAAATAGCAAATTTCTGGCTAAAGAAATTCACCTCAACACATTCACATCTAACTAAATTATTTAACAGTTACATTGCAGACCCATACACATTCCCTGATACACTTACACATCTTATCTGAAACCTAAAGATCAAGCAGACACAGCGAACCCAGCTAAATATTGCCCCATAACATGCCTACCAACAACATACAAAATATTAACTTTAGTCATTACACAGAAATTAATGACACATACAACACTGAACAAAATTATAAATGAAGAACAAAAAGGCTGTTGCAAAGGAGCACGAGGATGCAAAGAGCAACTGATAATAGATGCAGAGGTGACATATCAAGCTAAAACTAAACAAAGGTCACTACACTATGCATACATTGATTACCAAAAATCTTTTGATAGTGTACCCCACTCATGGTTACTACAAATATTGGAAATATACAAAGTTGATCCTAAATTGATACAGTTCCTAAACACAGTAATGAAAAATTGGGAAACCACACTTAATATCCAAACAAATTCAAATAATATCACATCACAGCCAATACATATTAAGTGGGGAATATACCAAGGAGACTCATTAAGTCCTTTCTGGTTCTGCCTTGCTCTGAACCCACTATCAAACATCCTAAATAATACAAATTATGGATGCAATATTACTGGAACATACCAACACAAAATCACACATTTGCTATACATGGATGATCTAAAACTACTGGCAGCAACAAAACAACAACTCAACCAATTACTAAAGATAACAGAAGTATTCAGCAATGATATAAATATGGCTTTTGGAACAGACAAATGTAAGAAAAATAGCATAGCCAAGGGAAAACACACTAAACAAGAAGATTATATATTGGATAACCACTGTGACTCCATAGAAGCGATGGAAAAAACAGATGCCTATAAATATCTAGGATACAGACAAAAAATAGGAATAGATAAGACAAATATTAAAGAAGAACTAAAAGAAAAATATAGATAAAGACTAACAAAAATACTGAAAACAGAATTGACAGCAAGAAACAAGACAAAAGCTATAAATACTTATGCTATACCAATATTGACTTACTCATTTGGAGTAGTGAAATGGAGTAATGCAGACCTAGAAGCACTCAATACACTTACACGATCATAATGCCACAAATATAGAATACATCACATACATTCAGCAACAGAAAGGAATGAGGAAGGGGATTTATCGACATAAAAAACCTACATTATGGACATATCTAAAAACAAAGTTGATGTGACTTACCAAACAAAAGCGCTGGCAGGGTGATAGATACACAAACAAATACAAACATACACACAAAATTCAAGCTTTCGCAACCAACGATTGCTTCTTCAGGAAAGAGGGGAGAGGGAAAGACGAAAGGATGTGGGTTTTGAGGGAGAGGGTAAGGAGTCATTCCAATCCCGGGAGTGGAAAGACTTACCTTAAGGGGAAAAAAGGACAGGTATACACACACACACACACACACACACACACACACACACACACACCCACACACCCATATCCATCCGCACATACACAGACACAAGCAGACATCCTTTCGTCTTTCCCTCTCCTTCCCTCTTTCCTCAAGAAGCAACCGTTGGTTGCAAAAGCTTGAATTTTGTGTGTATGTTTGTGTTTGTTTGTGTATCTATTGGCCTGTCAGCGCTTTTGTTTGGTAAGTCACATCAACTTTGTTTTTAGATATATTTTTCCCACGTCGAATGTTTCCCTCTATTATATTCTACATTATGGACAGGTAGACAATTTAAGAAAATTCTTTCTAGAATGAGCACAAACTAGCAAAATACACAAAGCAATCACTCAAATAAATACATCGGCTACACCACTGCAATTTCATAACCACTTCTACAACCCTTTAGATCACATAACATCAACAGATACGAAGAAAGTAAATTGGAAAAAGAAAACACTACATGGCAAGCACCCGTATCATCTATCACAGCCACACATCGATCAAGACGCATCCAACACATGGCTAAGAAAAGGCAATATATACAGTGAGACGGAAGGATTCATGATTGCAATACAGGATCAAACAATAAACACCAGATATTACAGCAAGCATATTATTAAAGATCCCAATACCACAACAGATAAATGCAGACTTTGCAAACAACAAATAGAAACAGTAGATCACATCACAAGCGGATGTACAATACTAGCAAATACAGCATACCCCAGAAGACATGACAGTGTAGCAAAAATAATACATCAACAGCTTGTCTTACAACATAAACTTATAAAACAACACGTTCCCACATACAAGTATGCACCACAAAATGTACTGGAGAATGATGAATACAAATTATACTGGAACAGAACCATTATAACAGATAAAACAACACCACATAACAAACCTGACATCGTACTCACCAATAAAAAGAAGAAATTAATACTACTAATTGAAATATCCATGCCCAATATGAGAGATATACAGAAGAAAACAGGAGAAAAAATTGAAAAATACATCCAACTGGCTGAGGAAGTCAAGGACATGTGGCATCAGAATAAAGTTGACATTGTACCAATTACACTATCAACTACAGGAGTCATACTACATAATATCCACCAGTACATCAACGCAATACAGCTACATCCAAACGTATATATATAACTATAGAAATCTGTAATTATTGATACATTTTCAATTACCCGAAAGTTCCTAAATGCAATGTAACATATACCACACAGTTAAAAGGAAGTCACACTTGATCAAGGTCCACATCACTTTCCATTTTTAACCAGACATAACGTCTGAGAAAGGAATATAATAATTTTTGTTTGCCCATAATAGCTTTAGAGTCATGGACAATATCATTATTTTGTATATTCACATTAATAAATCATATCACTAATACTGAAATTTAATAGGTATGTAAAGCAAGAGAAAAACACGTTACACATAAGATATCAGTAAGCAAACATTACCTACTCATAATGTTCTAGACCTGCATGCCGCCACTGTGGCCAAGCAGTTCTAGGCGCTTCAGTCTGGAAACACACGGCCGCTACGGTCACAGGTTCGAATCCTGCCCTGAGCATGGATGTGTGTGATGTCCTTAGGTTAGTTAGGTTTAAGTAGTTCTAAGTTCTAGGGGACTGATGACCTCAGATGTTAAGTCCTGTAGTGCTCAGAGCCATTTGGACCATTTTTAAACTTGCATAAAAATATAATAGAAAGTGAGTGTATACATTTTCCAATGAAAACTGTTTTGAATTACCTTTTTGATTTTCGTGAAGGCGCTGTACGCAATGTGGCATCCCATTAGTGAAATGTCTTCCAGCAGCAAATGGATTACTATGCTCTTTCATTACCCAGTATGATATATAATCATGTCTGTTTCATGTATTAGAATTGTGACTCTCCTCACAAACCATGGACTGTAGGGGGGGGGGGGGGGGGGGGTGCAACTAAGTGATAGAGATGGTTGTACGATAGTTGCAGCCATATCTGAGGGGTGACTTATCTGACTTTGAAACATTAGTCAACTTGGCCTTGCTATGTTGATACTATGCTCAGCTGAAAGCAAGGGGATTTACAGCCATTACATTTCCCAAGTGCATGCATCTCCACTGTTTGGATTAATAATGATGACATTCTCTCGGATAAAATATTCTACAGCTAAAAGTCTCCAATTGAGATGTTCGGACAGGACTACTCAGGAGAATGATGTCAATAGGAAAACAAATCTTTCATTCTAGATTGAAGTATGAAATGATAGATCCCTTAACTGGGCAGCTAGGTTAGACAACCTGAAAAGAGAAGAGGACATGTTGAGTTAAGTTATAATAGGAGTTAGTGTAGCACAATGGCGGAAGAATAAAATTTCTGGTGAGCTGAGTAAAGGGTTATCAACAAGAAATTATATGGGGGTAATGCAGGAATAGGTCTAATATGAGGAGTAAGCAAAGGGGGATGCGGGTGAACTATAGTGACAGCATAGTGAACACATTATTATTGCCAAGATGGACACAAAGCCAAAAACCACACAATAGTAAAAGTGTGTGCGCCTATCATACTTTGATTAAAATGATTTTGTGGTGACAGATGTCAGTGATGGAGAGTCGAATTGCCGGCTAGTACACAACATGTTGTGGGGTCATGTAGTCAATATGTGCACTAGCACCAGAAAAAAAGCAAGTATTTACGCCCTGTTGTCATTATCTTCATTGTTAATGGGAAGGTCAGTGGTTGTGGCCGCAGCAGCTTTAGGAACAGCAAGGCATAGTACGATGCCATAATCACGTTTGAAGGTGAACAACAACAGTAAAATGAGCATTAAGTCACACCTGTGTTGCACAGTAACAAGATCTCTAAAGACATGGAAAAAAATTGTAAAAAGTGAATGCAGCTGCGCCTGAATTGACACTGTGCAACAAATGGAAGCACACCTGTTATGTCTGTATCACTTTCACATTGTCTGTGTGCAACTAGAACTGCTGTCAGAATTTAATGAAATATAAATACTTAAATAAACATAATAGCATAGTAAGTTCTTAATTATTGTTTTCCATTATACATTAATTCTTCTATGCTGCCATCATTACTTCCTTTGTGTCGCTTAAAATATTATACCAGTGCAAGTTTGGTTCATAGTGTTACTTATCAGTCTTCACATTTCTTTCAGCATGCATTGTTCAATTGTTCCTTGCCGCATAGCCCTTAACTTGGAACTCATATTAGTTCAATGCAATTAAAATTGCAGTTATATGATATCAGTCTGAGGATCCTGTGGCCATATTGTTTGCTGAATCATGTACACCACATTGTTGATATTACTCTGAAATTAGATGTATTTTCTTTAGTAGCAGTAAGAACTACAAAACGATACGCTTTTCCAAATTCTGTTTGCTTTTAGTCAAGACAAATCTGTGTTTCATTTCAGTGCAGCAACCAATAACTAAAACAAAAGAATAATGTTAAAGGATAGGTTGCTACTCACCACACACAGGAGGTGTTGAGTTCTAGACAGGCAGAATGAAAAACAATGCTGAATGTATTCAGCTATCAGACTATTTCCTTCATCAGATGAAGAAAACTCTCACACAAACCCAACTCACACACATGGCATCTATAGTTTCCGGAAGCTAAGTCCCGATCTTTTTTTTTTATTTTTATTTTAATTTGCTTTAGTAATGGAGTATTGGGAGTTATAGAAGCAATATGGGGTGAGGAGAGGGAGAGATAGTTGGGTAGGAGTGGTGGAAGTTGCAGGGATGTGTTGGAGACAGGACAGGACTGCAAGGTGCAGCATTGGGAGCTCTGCTTGGTGATGGGAGGGGGTGGGGGGTGAAGTCTGTGACTCAGTGCTTCCTCTGTGGGGTGAGTAGTAATCTGTTCTTTCTATAAAATAGTTATTCCATCCTGTATTTTCAATTGCTTGAAAACCAAGGAATGCAAAATTTATGTAAACTATCAGTTTAAGTAATTGTTTAACTGATAAAAGTTTAATACTGACTAGAATGAGAGCAATCCATTTTATGACCATATGAACATAATTTACTTAGAGAAAAATAAGAATGCAAACCTAGATTGTGGCTATGACTGATCTGATAAATTGCTCGATGAAAGGAACACCAAAAACGCAAATGAATTAAGCATTACTTGCGGAACAGCTTCAACTATGGTATACACCTGCATACCATGTCTGTGTGAAATGTATTTATTCCACATTTTTCAGCCTTAATTTTTTCGTATAATGGCTGCATTTATTTCTTTATTTACCTGTCCAAGAATCATTTTGTTACGTTATTTGTACATGTGATATAGAACAGTGGTAAACCTAATTAATTTACTATACAGTAGTCATTTTGACTACATTGTTGACATAATCAAAACGCATAATAATGTAAGTTGGTGTACTACATTGCTTCTACATGTCATATACCAGATATTAAGTGAGATGACAGGATAAGCACAACATAAGCTATATTATGAATTGACAGTTAGTAAAATTTGGGAATGAGCTTTACTTATTATGATGATCCATAAATTCAGACAAAGAATAGAAGCATTGGTCAAGCAAGAACTGTTTTAACTTTATTTTAAATGCATGCAATGTTGGCATGCATTTTAGCTAAAAAGGCAAGTGGTTATATAACGTAGCTACAGTATGATACACTCCTCTTTTGCATAAGTTTGTATTTACTGTGTTCATGTGTAGGTTCATCTTTTGCCTAGTTTCATATGTGTGTAAATCATAGTGGTGTCTGGAGAAATTTTCTTTCTTTTTTTTAAAAAAATGCTCCTTTCTGTGAAAATCAGTATTTCGTATATATAAAAGCAAGGCAGCGGCAATATTTTTTTAGAGTTTTCAAAAGGGGTATACAGGAATCCTTGCATTTAGCCTTTTTTTATCACCCTGATAATCTTTTTATGTATTTTAAATGTTTTTGTACAATTTGTAGAATTCCCCCCAAAATTATTCCGTACATAAGTAGCGACTGTATACTAGAATGGTACACTGTCAGCACTGATGTACAGCTTGTATTCTGAGTAAGGATTCTAACAGCATATGCTAGTGAATTCAGTGTCTTATGTAAATTGGTTAGGTGCACTTCCCACTTCAGATCTGCTTGAACATGAATGCCTAGAACTTTTGTATGACTGACCTTCGGCACATTTTTTCCTTTGACAGTGAAAACAGTTTTTGCAGGATGGAGGTTTTGTGTGGTATTGAAGTTAACTGCCACAGTTTTTTCAGATGAGTCTATTGGTCCTGAACCAGTGCATGAAGGTATGCATGATTGATATTGCAGCCTCCTGCATATTTTCCTCATTCTGTGATTTAAAAAGAATATTGTTGTCATCTGCAAAGAGTGCAATGGTTACATCATGTACTTTAGTAGCCAAGTCATTTATATAAAGCAGAAATTGAACAGGTCTCAGAACTGGCCCTTGTGGTACTCCATACTTGATTTTTCTCCTCATCACTGTAAAAACTAGAAATTTTGCGAGGTTCACTGTCTTTGTGTTTTATTTCCGTAATTTGCTGACGATTGCTGAAGTACGACTGGAGCCACCTTTCAGGCTGGCCTCTAATTCCATAATTATTTAATTTATGCAAGAGAATGCCATGATCAATAACATTGAAGGCTTTACTTAGATCCAGAAATATCCCAGATACATGTTGCTTATCATCCACTGCTTTTAATACTTCATTAAAGAAGGTAAAATTTGCTGTCTGAGTTGGCTTTCCAGCTCTGTATCCATGTTGGGTGTCACTTATCAGCCTCTCTTTATTTAAGAAAACTGTTAATCTTCTAAGGAACATTTTTTCCATACTTTCGCTGGAGCCTGACAATACTCAAACTGCCTGTAATTAACAATATCACTTTTTGCACCCTTCTTTTGCAGTTTTTAGATTGTTTGGAAACACACCACTCTCAAAAGAGGGATTTACTATGTCTGTTAGTGGTTCCACAATAGATGTTGCGCTAACTCTGATAATAGCATCTGGTATTTCATCAATACCCACTGAATATTTATTAGGTACTTGTTTTAGGATTGATGAAAGTTCCTGAGGTGTTGTTGGATACAAGAATAATGTGTTTGAATGAATTTCTTGGAATGACTGACTAGCTATTTATCAAGGTGTATATTTATTAACTGCTGTGCTATATTAGAGAAATAATTATTGAAAGCAGTAGCCATATGTTTGGGGTTAGTTAATTTATTTTTATTCATAATCAGCTCTATGTTACTGCAATTAACTGGGCTGGTGCCCATTTCTTTCTTTATAATTTGCCAGGTTGCTTTAATTTATTCTTGGAATTAACAATATTTTGTCATTTTCTAGTATTTTTTGCTTTTGAAATAACCCGTGATAGTATTCTTTTGTGTCTTGGAAGTATCAAATAAAGTCAGGATTAGTATTTTGCTTGGAGTACTTGTACAATGTCCTTTTATTTTGACATGATATCCTTATCCCTTTTGTAACCCACTTGTTTGGTTCTTGAGTAGAGTTAAACATAGTTATTTTCTTGGGAAAACCCATTTCAAAAACAGTATGAATGTACCCATAAACTTACCATATTTCTCATAGGTATCATTACAGTCATATACATCTTTCCAGGTTTTACCTTTTAGGAGAGAACAAAAATATTCCACATTTTATGTACTGAAATTCTACTGAGAATATTTGATGCAAGTATTTGAGCATTGTGATCACTAAAACCCACGTTTACAACTTGTATGTAATTGGCATATTTACACATATTTATCAAGATGTAATCAAAATAGATGCAGAGGTTGGTGTTTCTCTAGTTGGTACAGTTACCATTGCACTGATGTTGAACGATTGTAGTAGATTTATAATGTCATCTCTGAATTTATTGGGTTTCAAGAAATCAATGATAAAGTCACCACATATAATTATATTTTTCTTGGAAGAGTGAATTTCTTGCAAGAGTTCCTCCATGCGATTGTAAAACACTTTTTTGTCTCCAACTGGTGGCCTGTATACCCAAATAATAACTGTATTTTGCCTTAGTAGTTCAGCTATATCTTTTTCGCAGGGCAGTTTATGGTGAATTCAATATTGAATTCAATGTTTTCTCTAACATAATAGAGGGAAACATTCCACATGGGAAAAATATATCTAAAAACAAAGATGATGTAACTTACCAAATGAAAGCGTTGGTATGTTGATAGATATACTAACAAACACACACACACACACACACACACACACACACACACACACACACACACACAAAATTCAAGCTTTCGCAACCCAAGGTTGCTTCATCAGGAAATAGGGAAGGAGAGGGAAAGACACAAGCTTGTGTCTGTATATATGTGTGTGTGTGTGTGTGTGTGTGTGTGTGTGTGTGTGTTTGTTTGTTAGTGTCTCTATCAACATACCAACGCTTTCATTTGGTAAGTTACATCATCTTTGTTTTTAGATATATTTTTCTCTAACATATACGCAGGTACCCCCATGACTCAAATATTTTCCTACAAAACTTACTTGCACATTTGAACTGAGGAATGTATGTTTGCTCTAACGTATCTTGTTTTGACTCAGTGTTCTGTAAAGCGTAGTACAGAAATATCATTTATGCCATTTAACACTATTTATATTTCATTTAGTTTATTTGAGTTACCTCACTATTTGACCTATTGTATTTAGTAGGGAAAAAACCTCATGTTTTCCAGAGATGGTATTCATGGTGTTTGATATATGGCTTGCTGGTGCACCATATGTGGATTCCCACCTTCCTTCTGTTGAAATATTCCCAATTGCCACTTCTTTGATCCTTTTTCACCCATCTGTCCATTAACGACTGCCTTGTTGCTACATTTGATGACTTGAAATTTAACCTAGTAAGTGTGACTTTCTGTGAGCTTATTTTCTGTTATATACTGGTCCATAGCTGTCTGTTTTTTCATGGGTTGCACTTTCATTTCAAGAACTTTGATACTGGCACTTTTTATCTGATTGTCCATTTGCATATGCTTTTTCCCTGTGCCGGTACTTGGTTTTTCAGTTTTTGCCTCATGTATGAAAGAAGCAAGCCTGTTACAAATCTTTCCTTGTTTGTTTAGATGTAAGCCATGAGTTGTACATTTATTTCTTCTCTTGTGTTTGATCTCAAAATTCACAGATAATCTTTTCCTACATGTGCCTATGGCAGTGTTGATTTTTTCTAACATAACACAGTTTAAAGATCTGATTTTTTCATTCAGACCTTGTGCTTCGTGTCTAAGCTGTATTGGATGACTTATTACACTCGTTTTGTGCGTGAGTTTAAGTATATATTCCAAAGAATTTATCATGTTCTTTTGAAATTCTTCCAGAGGCTTTTCAGTGTCATTTGTGCCACCAGTAATGGTTAATGTATTGTTAATGGACAAGTTATCAGTTAATTTGTCCATGTATTTCACAATTCCCTTAATTGGTGCACCAGGTTTTATAATACTTTGCACACAGAATTTTTTACCTAATTTGCCTCGCAGTAGACCCCCACAGTTTCTGCCATGACTGTCATTTATTGTATAGTAACACGTGACCTAAAGTCCATTGATCAAACATCCATGTTTTTCACTGCAAATTCTCTGAGTGAAGTGCCGTAGGTTTCTTAATTTTTAAACATCGTAATAACTGTGACCAATAAAGGAAAAATAACCAATTCATTATCATGCTGTAAAGTGAGACTATAAGAAGCGAAACAAAGTTTTTAAACACACAGTTTCTTTATGATGATTTTTTTTTCTTTCCGGAGGTTCGTTACACTGTCGTAATAAAGGTGGTTAAGAAAAGATCCTTGTTCCCTGTGACACACATTTTTCCACCACCATGTAGTGTTCGCTGAAGCATGCCCAAAGCTTAAGGTGACAGAACGGATGACACGGCCAGCCCAGGAAACTCAGGTTTGCGAAGCCCATACCCAGTAAAAAAATACTGAGCTCCCTGGTGTGCTCGCTATTTAGAATGGCCCTGGGCCTTAAGTAGCTGGGGTGGGTGAGGGAATGATGCGTGGCAGCAATGGTCAGACGAACCATGTCGTTGCAGACCTCACTGCTGCTCCAACCCGACTGCACTAGTGCCGCATCGCAACTCCCTGACTGGTAGGTCTGGACTGCGCTCCAGGCACGTTGGGGTCACATGTGGCTTTATTGAAAATATCACAGGTTCAGTAAGCATTAACCCCAGATTTCTGTTCTGTCCTGTACACATACCACTGTACATTACAGCATGTTTGTGGGCAGCAGTCTTGTTTCTATGTGTTTGACAAAACAGGCACCAGTTTCTTTAGAACCTATAGATCCAGTCACTACATCTCAACAGAACATAAATCTTAACACTGATGACAGTTTCTGGCAACCCAACTTGTAGGCATATAGATTACTTTTGTACAGTCTATTTAGCATGTCAGTCAACTTTATATTTTTGCTAATAAACTCAAGCATTCAACAGATGGAAAAGAAAAGAGACAACTTCAACGATACCATGAATCTCATCTATGTAAGGCTAAAAAAACTCGGTAGTCCACTGAAAAGTCTGTTTATAATAGCCCCTAGTATGCCTTTTCTTTTGATTTAGAAAAGCCTCTACCCTTTCCAGATCGACATATCAAATAACTTATTACAAAAGTAATCTATATATTAACAGTTTGGGTTGCCACGAACTGTCATCAAAATTAGGATTCATGTTCTGCTGATATGAAGCGACTGGACCTGTATGTTCTAAAGAAACTGATGCCTGTTTCATCTAACATATTGGAACAAGAGTGCTGCCCACAAGTTAGTTAGTACTCATTATGTGGTATGTTTCATGAAGCCACATGTGCCCCCCAGGGCCATTCTAAATTGCAAGCACATGAGGGAGCACAGTGTTTGTTTGCTGGTTATGGGCTTGGTGAACCTGGCTTTCCTAAGCTGTGGACTGACTAATGTTGACAGTTGTCTGTCACCATAAGATCTGGACATGCTTCAGTGACCACCACATGGCAATGGAATATTGAATGTCACAGGGAACAAGGATCTTATCTTAACCACCCAGATCATGATGGTGGTACAAGCCTCTGCTTTTTTTAAAAGGCAACCTCAAGATGTGTTAGGATGTTCTGGATTACTGTTGAGGCAGAACAGTCACTAGTGGGCAACTTTTGGGATCCTGCTATGCTGCAGTTGTATAAAGCAAGTGCGGCTTTATTTGGGTGGATTGTTTGTTACTTAGCTGGTAATGGGAACACCCTAGCAACTATGACTTCTTGAACACTAGATTCTGATGGTTTGGATAGTCCATTGGGTAGTAACAATGCCCATTCTACAGTGTGTGGAAGGGTAGTCCTCCTGAGTGGGTTTCATCTAAAGTTAAGTCAATAATTCATAACAGGGCATGCCCATCATTTCAAAATGTCTTTCTTGTGATGCTAAGAGAGGGGGGTATATACAGAAAGGGCTCCATGCATTGACTGGAATCCAACAAACTGTTAACCAACTACTTATTTGAATATTACTGGTTAAAACAGCAACATCACAGCAAGGCACCCAGCTCCTGAAGTCAAAACATGTGGGTAAGTAAGCTATTGCGTTGAACTGCACTATACCTTTAACTACAATCGAGGACTAGTAACTTGCAGTGACATCATGCATGTGGATAGTGCAGAGCTTGAGGAGGACTGGGTTGAAGAAAGGGTCATTGAAGTGTAAAATGTAATGCATCGTGTGAATGAAACACTGGAAAAATTGGGATCGCTTGCATGATATTCAGTTTGCCAATTCTGCCAGATAATATTAAAGGTGGATATTTAAGGCTAAAAGCCAGGCCATACTTTCCAACTCCTGGCTGCCCTTGTTGAAGGAACTACATGTACCTCCCCTGACTTCAATTTCAATTGCTCATGTCAACATCGAGTGTGGAGCAGGGAGTGCAAGATGTTTAAAAAAAAAAAAATCCACAAATTGTAGGTGACTAAATGCAAACCACATGCTGAATTGAAGAAGGTGTGCCCCACAATAAACATGAGTGGGTTCAGAACACACGTGGAGGAGGTGAAACTGTCTACAGGAAACACATTTTAAACATAGTTTCACACCTTGCTCAGGATATGGCCTGCACCAAAAAGACGAACTGAGTGAGGACAGTGTTAAAGGAGTAGTATCCTCAACATCTGCCCCTTTCAGAACAGCTATTCATTCAGTTGCTACTGATATGCACATGCCATTCGATATTAAAGTTTATAATGTGTATCTGCCACCAATGAAATTTTTGATAGTGGCTTTTTTTTTTTTTTGACAAGATTTCACAGCTCCCCAACCACTCCTACAAGAAGGAGATTTTAGTGCACATAATGTGCTAGAGGGATCGAAATTAGCCTGCCCCAGGGGATGAGTTGCCAAAAGCCTCATTGTGTCAGAAGAGCTATGTCTTGTTAACTCAGGTAGTCTGGTGTCTTTCATTCAAATGACCACTTTCCTATCTAGTCCATCTTTCATACAGAGCTATCCCTGAAAGGTAGCCACCATAGTGGATGCTCAGCAGAGCAAACTTGATACTGCACAGCCAACTAGCTGTGCTTGAACGCTGAGATAGCAGGCAGTACTGGGTGGATCACATTACCAGCATGATCCACTGTGCTGCAGAGGCATGTGTCCCAAAGTCTGCAAACCAACTGTAGAGGCGACATGTCCCATGTGGAAATGATGAGGTTAGATATGCGGCTTTGCAGCAGTTCAAATACCAAACATCTGCTACGATCCTCACAGCCTTTCGGGTCACAAGAGCAAAGGAACAAAGGGAAATTAGAGAGAGCAAGAAGAGGACATGGCACTAGCTTTTCAAAGGAATGGGATGCTGTAAGGAAGGTGTCTTACAAATGTTTCAGAGACTTATAACTGTTGTACTGTTGTCTCCAATGTACACATGGGAACATCACACAGGCAATGACAGAGTAACTCAGTATCACTGCTACTGTAGACCAGGATCCAGCTTTCCACTGCTATCTGGCACTAATGTAGATGGGTGGTTAGAATTTCCATTCCAACCCCACCAAGGACTAAAATTGCCCCATTTCTATGTGGGAGCTTGAGTGTGCATTGTCTCCAATCAAGGAGACTGTACTAAGAAACAATCAAATCCTTTACATCATGTTACAGTACCGCAAACATTATTCAGAGGAAATCCTCCTATCCATTTTAAATAAAATTTTGTAGATGGAGGATTTTCCTGATTCTCGGAAAGAGGTGAGTGTCCTTCTGAAATCAGGGGAGGACCACACGTTGCCCAGTAGTTATCATACTCATGAGCTAAATAGGAAAGGTGTTAGAATGGATGATCAACTATTGTCTGATTTGCATCATAGGATTGTGGGAACTACTTGGTCAATCTGAGTTTGGTTTGCGAGGTATCATTCAACCCTCGACAACCTCACCCTGATGGATGTGGAAATACAACAGTCTTTTCTATGCATGCAGCACTTAATAGATATCTTCTTTCGTCGTGAGAGTGCCTATGACACTACTTGGAAACACATCAAATTCTGAAGTGATTACATATATTCATATAGTTCTTCCTTTCAAGGAGATATTTTAGATATGACATTGATGATGCTCTGTCCAAGTGATTCTAGTGAGAGAATGATGTCATTCAGGGAGCGTAATCTGGTTTGCTATTGCCATCAGCAGTATTACATCCACAGTTAAGTCTCCTGTTCAGTGTTCATTGTTTGTGGGTGGTGTTACCATATTCTGTTCCTTCTCCAACCTTGTAACAACCACTTGCCAGGTGCAGCTAATGATAAGACACTTTGAACAGTGGACAGATAGCACAAGTTTTAAATTTTTTCAGATAAATGTAGTTTTGTTTATTTTAATTGTCTTGTTCTTTTAACGTACCTGTCCTTTTAACGCGGCTGTTCTTAAAATGAGGGACAATGTTCTCAATTTTAAAAGTTCTGTGAGGTTTCTGCTTCACACATTTGAAGAGTGGGTGACATGGTTACCATGTCTGAAGCATATAACGGCAAAAGGCCTAAAGTCATTGAATATTTTAAAATGACTCAGCCACAGGCCATGGCGATTAGACTGAACATGTCTGCTCTAGTTTTACAAGATGTTTGTACGATACTGCCGTGACAGTGAATGCACAGTTTGTGGCTTAGATAGGCCATCTAAACTGAAAATCATCAAAGCTGTTCCCCAGAGGGGACTGGGTTGGCAACAGGAGCGTGCAGGATAAGTCTGATTCCTAGTCTCTTTCTAGCGGAATTCCATTGGCTGTACTGTATTATTTCCGTTCTTAAGATTAGGTTACCTGATTCATCCACAGTGTGTGATGCTGAATTATATGTGACCTTGAGGCTGCAGAAGCAGATGCTGTGTCTTCCTGGTACAAAATTCCTCATCTGCATAGGCTCCCTAAGTTCACTTCAGGCTATACATCACATGTACACAGCATAAAAGCATATTCAGCTGATCCACAACACCTTTTTCCACTTTCAGAGACAGGACAAGGAAATATTCTGTTGAGTACCAGGACATTTTGGAATCCAGGGTAATGAAGGAGCTTAGAATGCCTGCTCAGAAAACTCAGTTTCCGAATGCGCTGCATGTGTACATGCAAGTACCTCACAGTTGAAGCATAAGATGATGTGTCTAAGTGGGAGGAGGAGTGTTTATGAATGGGAAACAATAATCTGCAGTCAAAAGAAACCAATGACAATAGCCATAGAGTTCCTCCTCCTGGCACTGGGGTGAGAGGAAGTACTCTTAGCTCACATCCGGGTGGGGAGCTGTCCTCAGACACATGGATTCCTTCTCTCACTGGAGAATCCACCAGTATGCAGTGCATATGGTGTACAGATATCTGTACACTCCATTTTAACTGAATGTGTTTTGTACCAAGCTGCGAGGGCTGTGGAAAACTGATTTGCGCTCTTCCCTCCATTTTAGGAGACAGTGAATGGTGAATTAAATGTGAAGGTTTGTTTTTTAAATAGATTAAGATTCTGTGTGATGTCCAACATTCTCAATAGTTTCTTAGGTTGAAGATTTCAGTATGTTTCCAGGATAATTGAGTCATATTTTATTTTCCAATGTATGTGCCAAGTCCTGTTCCCTGTTAGGTTATTTTAGATGTTGTTTTTTTATTTTTTTTATTTACAATTCAAGTGTAAATCTCCAAGGTAATGGAATGTGTCAGTACATAAAATTACAACATAAAAGTATAAAAATAAATGTTCATGAACCTGAAAAAAGTCAGTCCATAAGTTTAAGTAAACACTATCCGCGATACAATAAGAATCAGGAACTCCACGACAGAATAGAAGGAGTGACCCATGAGGAAACTCTTAAGTTTCGATTTGAAAGCACGTGGATTACTGCTAATATTTTTGAATTCCAGTGGCAGCTTATTGAAAGTGGATGCAGCAGTATACTGCACACCTTTTTGAACCAGAGTTGAGGAAGTGCGATCCAAATGCAGGTTTGATTTCTGCCGAGCATTAACCGAGCTGCTTATTCTTGGGAATAAACTAATATTGGTAACAAGAAATGACAATAGGGAATATACATATTGAGAGGCCAATGTCAAAATACCTAGACTCATGAATAGAGGTCGACAAGAGGTTCGTGAACTCAAGCCACTTATTGCCCGAACCGCCCATTTCTAAGCCATAAATATCCCTGCAGAATGGGAAGAGTTACCCCAAAATATAATACCATACGACACAAGGAAATGAAAATAAGCAAAGTAGACTAATTTTCATGTCAAAGTATCACTCACGTCTGATTCTGTTCGAATAGTAAAAATGGCAGTATCATGTCTTTGAACAAGATCTTGAACATGGGCTTTCCACGACAGCATACTATCTATCTGAACACCTAGAAAATTGAACTGTTCAGTTTCACTAATCATATGCTCGTTCTGTGAAATTAAAATGTCAGGTTTTGTTGAATTGTGTGTTAGAAACTGTAAAAACTGAGTCTTAGTGTGATTTAACATTAGTTTATTTTCTACAATCCATGAACTGAGGTCACGTACTGCACTATTTGATACTGTGCCAATGTTGCACACAACATCCTTTACTACCAAGTTAGTGTCATCGGCAAAGAGAATTATTTTAGAGGTACCTGTAGTACTAGAAGGCATATAAGGAACAGGAGTGGCCTCAACACTGATCCCTGGGGCACCACCTACTTGACAGTACCCCACTCAGACCCCACATCACAGCTGTTATCAACATTGTGAATAATGATCTTTTGCTGCCTGTTGCTAAAGTAAGAGGTGAACCAATTGTGAGATACTCCCCGTATTCCATAATGGTCCAACTTCTGGAGCAATATTTTGTGATCAACACAATCAAATGCCTTAGTTAAATCAAAAAATATACCAAGCATTTGAAACTTTTTGTTTAGCCCATCCTGTATCTCACAGAGAAAAGAGAATATAGCACTTTCAGTTGTTAAACGACTTCTAAAGCTGAACTGTACATTTGATAGGCAATCATATGATATAAAATGATCAATTATCCTTACATACACATCCTTTTCAATAACATTTGCAAACACTGATGGCGTAGAAATAGGTCTAAAATTATCTACATTATCCCTTTCTCCCTTTTTATAAAGTGGCTTTACTACTGAGTACTTTAATCGCTCAGGAAACTGACCATTCCTAAAGGAAAAATTACAAATATGCCTAAATACAGGGCTAACATGTGCAGCACAGTACTTTAATATTCTGCTAGACACTTCATCATAACCATGAGAGTCCTCAGTCTTCGGTGATTTAATTACTGACTCAATCTCCCTCTTGTCTGTATCACAGAGGAGTATTTCAGACATCAATTTTGGAAAGGCATTTGCCAAGTAAGTTGTATGATTTCCTGTAGAAGCCAAATTTTTATTTAATTCACCAGCAATGCTCAGAAAATGATTGTTAAATACTGTACATATACCTGATTTATCAGTAACATAAATATTTTAACTGTGAACTAACTTTATATCGTCGACCTCGTGCTGCTGACTAGACACTTCTTTCACAACTGACCATATGGTTTTAATTTTATCCTGTGAATTAGCTATTCTATTTACATACCACATACTCTTTGCCTTCCTAATAACATTTTTAAGCACCTTACAATACTTTTTGTAATGGGCTACTGTAGCTTGATTGTGACTACTTCTAACATTTTGATATAATTCCGCTTTGTTCTACATGATATCCTTATCCCACTAGTCAGCCACCTGAGCTGTCCATTACTGCTAGTACCCCATTTAAAATGTTCTAATGGAAAGCAACTCTCAAAGAGCATGAGAAATGTGTTAAGGAAAGCATTGTATTTATTATCTATGTTATTGGCACTATAAACATCCTGCCACTCTTGTTCCTTGACAATTTTTAAAAAACACTCTATTGTTGTTGGATTAATTTTCCTACATAGTTTGTAATTAAATTATTTAAATTATTTAATAGTTATTGTTTGTATACTTTAATCACAAATTGCCTTTGGAGATTCATTTTTTGGTCTTTTGTGTCAAAGTGTCATTATGAGTGAGAGAGAGAATAACAGGGTGATTGAGCTTTCCATTTTATATTTTACCTTTGGTGCATACTTTTCACTGGATGGTGCATTATCAGCTCTTCAGTTATCAGGACTTGCATTGATTGTGGTAGGTTGTTGTAACAGGTTGATGTCATCATAAGTCACAGTATGTCTTTTAGAGATACAGTATTCTGTAACAGTTGACTTTGTTGATTGTTCTTTATCCTTGTGGTGCTTATGCTCTGTGTGCTTTTTGTGCAGTATGGTTCATCTGCCCTACATACATTTTCCCACACTGGAATGGTAGTAGCGACACAGGGACTCGGGAATGCAGTTCAAATCCTGTCATGTACTTCCCACCTCAATCTTACATTTGAGCTGTGCCCACACAATGCCAGCCCATGATTGACAGCAAGGAGGAGGGGATGTTAAGAAGGTGCTCAACAGAATTAATAAGGGAGTGGAACAAGTCAGTTTGTCAAAATTTTGCTCCATCTGAATTATGCAATATGGTTGAATAACAGTGAGGAGTACAAAATAATTATATGCCAGGACAATCTAAAATCACAAACCTGAAGGTGCTGCAGTGTGTTACTAGACAATGCTCTTTTTCTTACATTCTTGCAATCTCTGAACTGACTTATCCAGCCAGTGTGGGGGGATGTACAGTTTGATGTGGATTCTGAACCACAATGCAGTTTGGTACTTTTCACACAAATGACTGATAAAAATCATTGAACAAACTGGATATTGAGCAACAGGTTTTGGATCCAGAGTCTCACTTAATCACTGAGCCACACTTCTCTGTACAAACACATTAAAAAAACCATTTCCTTCCTTTTATATTTTCATGTGATACTTTCTATGCTTTTATCTTGCTCTCTTTTAAATTTATTAATCTACTATATCTGTAGTGAACTGCTTCTGACAGTAACTACATCATTCCCAATGTGATTACTGCCATTATTCGTATGCTACCATCTTTATTCCATTTTTCTGTGGTTTTAATAACTAGCACATTGTTTTTTACCTATTCTCTGCCAAATTAGCAGTGCTCCAGTTCTCATGACTTCATATTGAAAAGTATGTCTAACTCCAACCGCCCCTTCCTTTTTAATGTCACAGTACTGCAGTCTGATTCATCACATACATGCTAGTCTAATAATTACCCCATACTAGTATAATATTTGCAATGGTCTAGCCACTGTGGTAACACCGGTTCCCATCTGATCAGTGAAGTTAAGTGCTGTTGGGGTGACCATCCAGTTTGCTGACCACTGTTGGCAAGCAGGCTGCACTCATCTCTTGTGAGGCAAACTGAGCTACTCGATTAAGAAGTAGCGGCTCTGGTCTTGTAAACTGGCATATGGCCAGGAGAGTGATGTGCTGACCATATGCCCTTCCACATCTGCATCCAGTGATGTCTGTGGGCTAACAATGAATTGGTGACTGGTTGGTACTGTTGGGCCTTCGTGGCCTGTTCAGACAGAGTTTTCTTTAGTATAATATTTAAGTGTCAACCAAATGGTTGACTATCCCTTTAGTGCAAACTGGGCATTTAGGCATACAAAATAGGTCGCATCTCCTCACAAATTCTGTATTCATTACGGATGATTGAAGTTATAAATGAAGATGAGGAATATGATTTGTAAAAAAATTTGGATCTAATTTTGTGTATAGCACAGAGCAAGTTTACTGTGTGTTCTGTATTCACATATGGGGTGTCTCATATATCTTGTTCACCCATATCTAATTGTCATGTATAGTGCAGAGCAAGTTATGTATTCTTATGCAATATCACATATATTACATATACCTCCCCTCCATGAACCATGGACCTTGCCGTTGGTGGGGAGACTCGCGTGCCTCAGCGATACAGATAGCCGTATCATAGGTACAACCACAACGGAGGGGTATCTGTTGAGAGGCCAGACAAACATGTGGTTCCTGAAGAGGTGCAGCAGCCTTTTCAGTAGTTGCAAGGGCAACAGTCTGGGTGATTGACTGATCTGGCCTTGTAACAATAACCAAAACGGCCTTGCTGTGCTGGTACTGCGAACAGCTGAAAGCAAGGGGAAACTACGGCCGTAATTTTTCCCGAGGGCATGCAGCTTTACTGTATGATAAAATGATGATGGCGTCTTCTTGGGTAAAATATTCCGGAGGTAAAATAGTCCCCCATTCGGATCTCCGGGCAGGGACTACTCAAGAGGATGTCGTTATCAGGAGAAAGAAAACTGGTGTTCTACGGATTGGAGCGTAAAATGTCAGATCCCTTAATAGGGCAGATAGGTTAGAAAATTTAAAAAGGGAAATGGATAGGTTAAAGTTAGATATAGTGGGAATTAGTGAAGTTTGGTGGCAGGAGGAACAAGACTTCGGGTCAGGTGACTACAGGGTTATAAACACAATATCAAATAGAGGTAATGCAGGAGCAGGTTTAATAATGAATAGGAAAATAGGAATGCAGGTAAGCTACTTCAAACAGCTTAGTGAATGCATTATTGTGGCCAAGACACATACAAAGCCCACACCTACTACAGTAGTACAAGTTTATATGCCAACTAGCTCTGCAGATGACGAGGAAATTGAAGAAATGTATGATGAAATAAAAGAAATTATTCAGATAGTGAAGGGAGACGGAAATTTAATAGTCATGGGTGACTGGAATTCAAATGCAGGAAAAGGGAGAGAAGGAAACATACTAGGTGGATATAGATTGGGGCTAAGAAATGAAAGAGGAAGCCGCTTGGTAGAATTTTGCACAGAGCACAGCTTAATCATAGCTAACACTTGGTTCAAGAATCATGAAAGAAGGTTGTATACATGGAAGAACCCTGGAGATACTGACAGGTTTCAGATAGATTATATAATGGTAAGACAGAGATTTAGGAACCAGGTTTTAAATTGTAAGACATTTCCAGGGGCAGATGTGGACTCTGACCACTATCTGTTGGTTATGACCTGCGGATTAAAACTGAAGAAACTGCAAAAAGGTGAGAATTTAAGGAGATGGGACCTGGATAAACTGAAAGAACCAGAAATTGTACAGAGTTTCAGGAGAGCATAATGGAACAATTGACAGGAATGGGGGAAAGAAATACAGTAGAAGAAGAATGGGTAGCTTTGAGGGATGAAGTAGTGAAGGCAGTAGAGGATCAAGTAGGTAAAAAGATGAGGGCTAGTAGATCCTTTGGTAACAGAAGAAATATTGAATTTAATTGATGAAAGGAGAAAATATAAAAATGCAATAAATGAAGCAGGCAAAAAGGAATACAAACGTCTCAAAAATGAGATCGACAGGAAGTGCAAAATGGCTAAGCAGGGATGGCTAGAGGACAAATGTAAGGATGTAGAGGCTTATCTCACTAGGGGTAAGATAGATACTGCCTACAGGAAAATTAAAGAGACCATTGGAGATAAGAGAACCACTTGTATGAACATCAAGAGCTAAGATGGAAACCCAGTTCTAGGCAAAGAAGGGAAAGCAGAAAGGTGTAAGGAGTATATAGAGGGTCTATACAAGGGCAATGTACATGAGGACAATATTATGGAAATGGAAGAGGATGTAGATGAAGATGAAATGGGAGATACGATACTGCGTGAACAGTTTGACAGAGCACTGAAAGACCTGAGTCGAAACAAGGCCCCCGGAGTAGACAACATTCCATTGGAACTACTGACAGCCTTGGGAGAGCCAGTCCTGACAAAAC
The DNA here is from genome assembly GCF_023897955.1 of Schistocerca gregaria. Classification (NCBI taxonomy): domain Eukaryota; kingdom Metazoa; phylum Arthropoda; class Insecta; order Orthoptera; family Acrididae; genus Schistocerca; species Schistocerca gregaria. The sequence continues at coordinate 69,475,206 of NC_064924.1, read as the reverse complement.
TCTACCATCTGGTGAGCAAGATGCATGAAACAGACGAAATACCCTCAGACTTCAAGAAGAATATAATAATTCCAATCCCAAAGAAATCAGGTGTTGACAGATGTGAAAATTACCGAACAATCAGTTTAATAAGCCACAGCTGCAAAATACTAACACGAATTCTGTACAGACGAATAGAAACACTAGTAGAAGCCGACCTCTGGGAAGATCAGTTTGGATTCCGTAGAAATACTGGAACACATGAGGCAATACTGACCTTACGACTTATCTTAGAAGAAAGATTAACGAAAGGCAAACCTATGATTCTAGCATTTGTAGACTTAGAGAAAGCTTTCGACAATGTTGATTGGAACACTCTCTTTCAAATTCTAAAGGTGGCAGGGGTAAAATACAGGGAGCGAAAGGCTATTTACAATCTGTACAGAAATCAGATGGCAGTTATAAAGAGTCGAGGGACATGAAAGGGAAGCGGTGGTTGGGAAGGGAGTAAGACAGGGTTGTAGCCTCTCAGTGATGTTATTCAATCTGTATATTGAGCAAGCTGTAAAGGAAACAAAAGAAAAATTTGGAGTAGGTATTAAAATACATGGAGAAGAAATACAAACTTTGATGTTCGCTGATGCCATTATAATTCTGTCAGAGACAGCAAAGGACTTGGAAGAGCAGTTGAATGGAATGGACAGTGTCTTGAGAGGAGGCTATAAGATGAAAATCAACAAGAGCAAAATGAGGATAATGGAATGTAGTTGACTTAAGTCGTGTGATGCTGAGGGAATTAGATTAGGAAATGAGACACTTAAAGTAGTATAGGAGTTTTGCTATTTGGGGAGCAAAATTACTGATGATGGTCGAACTAGAGAGGATATAAAATATAGACTGGCAATGGCAAGGAAAGCGTTTCTGAAGAAGAGAAATTTGTTAACATCAAGTATAGATTTAAGTGTCAGGAAGTCTTTTTCCGAAAGTATTTGTATGGAGTGTAGCCATGTATGGAAGTGAAACATGGACAATAAATAGTTTAGACAAGAAGAGAATAGAAGCTTTCGAAATGTGGTGCTACAGAAGAATGCTGAAGATTAGATGGATAGATCATATTACTATTGAGGAAGTATTGAATAGGATTGGGGGGAAGAGAAGTTTGTGGCACAACTTGACCAGAAGAAGGGATCGGTTGGTAGGACATGTTCTGAGGCATCAAGGGATCACCAATTTAGTATTGGAGGGCAGCATGGAGGGTAAAAATCGTAGAGGGAGACAAAGAGATGAATACACCAAGCAGATTCAGAAGGATGTAGGTTGCAGTAGATACTGGGAGATGAAGAACCTTGCACAGGCCAGAGTAGCATGGAGAGCTGCATCAAACCAGTCTCAGAACTGAAGACCACAACAACAACAACAACAACAACAACAACATCACATATATCTTGCTCACCCAAAATAACTTTTTTCTAATATTTTGAATGAAAAATTGTTTCAACCAATGTTTTTTAACGTCCTTGGGTAGTTCTTGCTGAGGGTATATATTTTATGTAACTCCACAGATATAGGCGATATGGGGTAGAGTTTAAATTTTTTAGTACAACCATGAACATTTTATTCCACAATTGACTCTTCCTCTCCAAGAGCTATTCAAAAATGTATCACACTGTACCATTTTATCCACAAAACTAGTATTAAGGGAATGACAAACAATACATAACTTCTCTAATTTAAGTATCACTTCAGTGCATTTCATTAACTAAATCACTTAACCTTTTCAAGGGACATTTGGACATTTTACAAATTACCAATAAACAATGAATGCAACAATACTGCACTGTAGAGTAACTGGGTCTTAATATTGTACAATACTATATTACAGTACTTACAACAATGTGGAAGTAAAATTGCCCTTTCAGTAATTTATACTGTGATACTATCATTACATGAAAAGCAGCATTTACAGTGTATGCTCAAAATAGTGACCATTGGCATTCATACACAGGGTCACTCTGTAGATGAAGGATGCCCTACATTGTGCTACTACTTCTTCTGTGATGGCTGTACAATCATCAGTATTATGTTGGTGCATGTCTTCTGGTGTTGTTGGAACATTAGGTAGACTGCGTCCTTAACTGCCAACCACAGAAAAAAAAATTCCAGTAGTTTTAGGTCCAGAGATGGGGCAGCCATTTAACTGGCCCAATATGTCCAATCCACGTACAAGGGTGTGTACAATCCAGAATTTGTTGTGAACATAAGGCATTATGTGCAGGGCATCCATTGTGCTGATACCACATGATCACACTCTGATTCAGAGGTTCAGTGTCTAAAAGAGCAGGAAAAATGTGTCTTAAAAAAAATCAGGCATATTGTCTGCCATATTAGTTGTCATTTACAAAGAAAGTTCCAATAACAATATATCCAATAATTCTGCACCAAACATTAATGTTCCATGGACATTGAAGCTCTACCTGTCAGAGCTGTCATGGATTCTTGACAGAACAATAAGGCACATTTCTCATATTGGCAATTCCTTTGTTGGAATTTCTCATATTGGAAATTCCTTTGTTGGAGAATGGAAAATGGAAATGAGTGTTTGGCATCATTGGCCGGGAGGCCCCTTGCGGTGCAGGTCCTGCAGGTCCGGCCGCCTTGGTGCAGGTCTTATTTATTTATTTATTACGTTAAATGCCACAATGGGTGACCTGCATGCCGGATGGGGATGAAACGATGATGAAGACAACACAACACCCAGTCCCTGAGCAGAGAAAATTCCCGAACCAGCCAGGAATCGAACCCAGGCCCTTAGGACAGCAATTCGTCATGCTGACCATTCAGCTATCAGGGTGGTGATGGAGAATGATGCCTTGTCGCTAAAAAGAACATCTGAGAAGAAAGTAGGATCAGTCAGAAGTTGTGAGCCCACTGACAAAATTGATCCCTATTGTTGAAGTCATTTCCATGAAGTTCTTGGGGTAAATGAACATAGTAAGGATGAAACTTATGGCATTGCAGAATGTGATGTGCACTTATTTTCAAAACAACTACTTCATGTTGAATTCATCATGTGCTGACTTGAGGATTCACCTCTGCAGCAGCGAGCACAGTGACTTAACAGCTCTGTCTGTTCATGTTCTAAAACAGTTTTGAGGACTTGTATTTAAGCTTCCTGTTTTACGTAAATGAAAAATGAGATCATTGAATGTTTAGCAAGAAGACGATGGGTTGTCAGGGAGTCATCTGCTGTATAGTATTTGTGCCATAAAAAGGATTTTGCCCCCCCCCCCCCCCCACAGCTAATTACAGTTCAGGTATGTACAGTAGAGTGCAACATAGACGTAATAACATAATAATCACAATGTTCTGTAACAGTAGTGAACGTAAAAATGCAAGTTACTATATCATTTCTTATGAATGTATTTCCTCCGTAGATGAGCAGCGTTTCTACCTTATCAGTATGTGTGTGCATCATACACCTTTACACAACCAAAACTGTATTCACAATGTATACTACTGCCAGAGCAGCTACTAAGTTACTCTGATGCATGACAACACTGGTTTGCAGTGTACTGTACACTAAACCAACAACAAATGAGGTCCGTGGGGGAGAAAAGCGTATCTGTGTTGACATGAACCCACACCTCTACTGCAGCACTACAACAGGTATGTAATGTGTACAACCAAGGCAGTAGACAGCTCAGTTTCTTCACAACCCGTGTACTCTGTATAGTTTGCATATTACCTTTTATTGACAGAAATGGTACAATGTGATACACTTCTGAGTAGCTCTTGGAGGGGATAAGTGTATTCTTGAATAAAATGTACATGGTTCCATTTAAAAAATTTAATCTCTACCCTAAATCTTCTACACCTGTGGCGATGCATAAAACATAAAAACTCAGCAAGAACTACCCAGTGTTGCTAAAAAACATTGGTTAAAACAATTTTTCATTCAACACATTAGAAAAAGTTATTGTGGGTGACTAAGACAAATGGGGCACCGTGTATATGTTACTTTTAATAACATTAATTTTTTTGTGCACACTATTTTTGTTGCATAATATGTATTGCAAGGGTTCAGTTTGTAAGTTAATGTTGTTAACTTTATGGTTACAGTATTTTTTGTGTGTCATTATATATGCTATGCTTACAGTTATATCTATTTTTATTTTTTCTCAAAGCACAATGACTTGGTGCGATATTTTTAATTACATTAGTTTTTATTTAATTTTGTAATGAAATATAGAAGTGTAACTTAACACAATCGCTATTAACAACAGAAAGAGCTTCTGTTGGATATTGAACATTAGCTCCTCAATGGGGTTAATTTCTCAGGAGTAGGGAAAGAAGAGAAGAGCAGTTATAAAAGTGAACATCATTCTTAATTTTTCATTAGTTTTATATCTGCACTGTAAACACACTTTATTACACGTACAGAATATATAATGGCTGAAAGCTAGTCCCAAAAGTTCCCAATATGTGCAAAAGAAATTATCATTTAGCCACATAATATCCAGTTTCCAATAACATGCATACATGTGGAAAAATGTAGATGTTGGTGGAGCTTAGCTACAAGTGAAGTTCAAAGATAGTTGGCTGTTGCCTTAAGGCAATCTATCGCCTACAAAATTTACTTTCATGATTCCTCAGATGTGAGAATGTTACCACTGGTATGTTACAGACATTCAACTTATGGTATGGGGGCAGTTTCTTGTTACCTATTTCTTTGTGTAAATTATATTCTAATTGGGATACATTCTGTAGCAGAACACAAGGGCAGAAAGTAACATGTTGTGCCATCTCTGTCAGGGTAGTGGAGTGGTGATTGATGTCCAGAGTCAACTGCATTTGTAAGGTCACTGGGAGTGGAGTCATCTGGGAAACTTAACTCTTGTGGGTGCTGGCAGTGAGTCCCAGATCTTCATTGTCTTGCATGTCGTGCAGGGCTGTTGTAGATGTATGGAGTCTTGTGGGATGAGGTAGACTTCTCAATGACTGCTCCCTACCCTTTACCACAACACACACACACACACACACACACACACACACACACACACACACACACACACAAATAAAATTCTCAGATATTAAAAAAGTGCGTGAATTCTTCCATTAATATTTTGATGTATGTAGAACCACTCATTCACTGTACAGTATGCCTTCATCAAGAAGTAGTGCTGATCCTACCCCTTATAGGGTCCCAGACATTTGATTTGTTTAAAATTTGGTAGGTATGTGAGGAACTTACTTTAAGCTGGAATCATATTTTGTTGCGACTGCTGCATGAGTGTACTAGGCCCTGAATGTTTTTTTTTTCTACGTGATTACCCCACTGGACAGTAAACCTAATCACTTTTATTTGATTCAAAGATGAAGATTGTTTTCCAGGTATCTGCAAATGATGCACAGAGACTGTGAGCTCTCTGTGCATGTGTTGCTCCAATGTGAAGCTTTCATTATTGTAAAGGAGAGTGATTATAGTCCTGGCTGCAAGTTGTCTCTTAAACTTCCTTGGCTTTTGTGAATATGGTTGATGCCGTTCATTGCTTGCACTGACTTTACTCCCATTTCCTAATTGTGACCTCCGGTTTCATCACATGTGATAATTCTGACAAATAAGTTGTTTCATTCATATATATTTGGACTAATGTTATTGGACTTGTTTCTCATGAATCCCAGTTAGACCCACAACTTTACGGTACAACTGTTATGGCAGTACATTTTCATTTTGATGCCTCATGTAGGATTATTCACATAATTTCTGTCATCGTACTGTTGTAATATATTGCATTGTTATTGCAGATTTCAAGCTTTCATATAAGTGACTCTCGTATTTCAGTTAACCTCAATGTTAAGTTAATTAGTGACTGAAAAGTCTTTGAGTATCTGTTCATAAGTTTGTTTATTATGGTATCAGTTTTTATGCAGTAGATATTTGATCTTATAAATGTTAGTAGTGAAGATGATTAAACTTATTGAATTGTGTCTACCTTTGTAAACAGCTTTATTTTATGTGAGATTTAAAACTTTCACAGCATACATATTGTTCCACAAAATTTTGGAAGAACTGCTGGATGTTTGTAACTTCCTGCCACAATATTTCGATGCAGTATCTTCTGGCCATCTTAAGGTGATACTGGCAAAAACTCCCTGAGCTCTGGTATTTAACGCCCTGCTGGCACATGCTTGGTGGATTCACATAGCGATGCACATGCGCTACTTGAGTGCATTCAATTCTGCTGCGCTGCGCGCCCTCCATTGTGAAAACTCACTGCACCGATATCAATTCGATTATCTTCCTGCAGTTCCATCACAGAACTACGCCGGCTACAGAGGCCATGAAGTGATTCGATTATTGGATTACAGGCCAAATTCATTTGGAAACCACTGTCATGATTAATAAGAGACTCATTGTCAGACAGCCATATTTCCAAGGACCATTAATAATAGAACTCCAAAAGTTAGACGTATGGGCCCCAATTTTCTGTCTCATTGTAATTCATGACATGACCAGTGGAAATACAGTGTTCGGCGATGGCAGTCTTACAAGGCTGAAGAAGGTGAGTATGCCGCTGATGTTCCACAATGCGATCCTGCAAGGTATTTGCCTTACTTAAGATTTGCCACATTCACACATAATCCTGTAAACACCTACCTTGCACAGCTCTAGGATGTCTTTGACAGATCCCAACAGTGACAAAATTTTTGCAGGATGATGAAAGATTGCTTTCACTTTATATTTTCTTAGTATTCTGCCTATTTGCACTGAAATATTACTAATGTATGGTAAATAGGCAGTCGTTTTAAAGGCCTCTTTCTCTTCTTTGCTCCGTCATTTACAGTCTGCAGTGCTCTCTCCACTTGCTGGGATGAATACCGATTCTTCAGAAATACAGTCTGCAGGTGCTCCAGTTCTGTTTGCAAACTATCGGTGTCAGAGATGACATGGGCTTGGTGAAGTAATGTCTTTGAAACACCCATTGTTTTTTCTGGATGGTGGAAACTAGCTGCTTCTAAGTAAAGGTCTGTGTGAGAGGGCTTTCTGTATACTGGATGAACAAGTGTGCTATTGCTCTTACGTCGCTCCAAGTCATCTAAACACTGCAGGCAACCCTCCTTCTCCAACTCCAAAGTAAATTTTATGTTTTCGTGTATGGAGTTCAGATGTTGTAGGAACTCTAGCAGACTATCCAAACCATGAAACCAAACTATTAAATTATCATCAACATATCGCCAAAATACTGTTGGTTTAAAAGCAGCTGAAGCGAGTGCTCGCGTCTCAAAATCTTCCATCAAAAGATTGGCCACCAGGGGAGACAAAGGATTCCCCTTGACATCACCGTCCGATTGCTCATAAAACTCGTTGTTAAATAAAAAATATGTACAGGAGAGGATGTGCTCAAATAGTACTGTAATGTCAGTTCCAAATCTATTGCCTATGAGATGTAGTGAGTCCACAAGAGGTATATTTGTAAAAAGTGAAACTATGTCAAAACTGACCAACAAGTCATAACTTTGCAGCTGCAATAACTTAAGTCTGCTGATAAAATCACTAGAATTCTTTATGTGATGTGGACACTTTCCTACCATTGGTTTGAACAAAGATGCCAAATAATTTGCTAAGTCCTAAGTGGCTGCTCCAGTATTACTCACAATTGGACGCAATGGCACGTTATCCTTATGGATCTTCGGCAATCCATACAGCCTAGGTGGATCTGAACTATTTTGTTTCAGTTTCTTAATTACCTCCTTTGGTAAGGAACTGTTTGTTGGAAGTTCTGTTTTCCACACCACTTGGGTAGCAGGATCCTTATCTATCCTTGCCTATGAAGAGGGCAGCCCTCGGGAAATTGTGAGCAGACCTGGATACATTGGTACTTAAATCAGACAAAGATAATGCTACAGGAGGGCTATATTAATAAGATCAATGTTTTATTAAGCAATTCAACATATAGCAAAATAGATAAGGATCCTACTAGCCACATGGAGTGGAAAACAGCAGAACTTCTAATCAACAGTTCCTTACCAAAGGAGGTAATTAAGACACTGAAGCCAAATAGTTCAGTTCCACCTAGGCTATATGGATTGCCGAAGATCCACAAGGATATCGTGCCATTATGTCTAATTGTGAGTAATATTGGAGCAGCCACTTAGGACTTAGCAAAGTATTTGGCGTCTTTGCTCAAATCAATCGTAGAAAAGTGTCCACATCACATAAAGAATTCTAATGATTTTATCAGCAGACTTAAGTTATTGCAGCTGCAAAGTTATGACTTGTTGGTCAGTTTTGACATAGTTTCACTTTTTACAAATATACCTCTTGTGGACTCACTACATCTCATTGGCGATAGGTTTGGAACTAACATTACAGTACTATTTGAGCACACCCTCTCTTCTACATATTTTTTGTTTAACAACGAAGTCGCCATGGAGAGTCCTTTGCCTCCCCTAGTGGCCAATTTGTATGGAAGATTTTGAGGAGCGAGCACTCGCCTCAGCCCCTTTAAACCAACAGTATTTGGCAATATGTTGAGGATACTTTTATCGTTTGGTCTCATGATTTGGATCGTCTGCGAGAGTTTCTACAACATCTGAACTCCATACACGAAAACATAAAATTTATTATGGAGTTGGAGAAGGAAGATTTCCTGCTATTTTTAGACGTCTTTGTGGATGTAAGAGCGATGGCACCCTTGGTCGTTCGGTATACAGAAAGCCCACTCACACAGACGTTTACTTACAAGCAGCTAGTTTCCACCATCCAGGACAAACAATGAGTGTTTTGAGGACATTGCTTCACCGAGTCCACATCATCTCTGACACCGATAGTTTGCAAACAGAACTGGAGCACCTACAGATTGTCATTCTGAAGAATGGGTTTTCATCCCAGCGAGTGGAGAGAGCACTGCAGACCTGTAAATGACAGAGCAAAGAAGAGAAAGAGGCCTTTAAAATGACTGTCTATTTATCATATATTGGTAATATTTCAGTGCAAATAGGCAGAATACTAAGAAAATATAAAGTGAAAGCAATCTTTTGCCCTCTTGTAAAAATTTTGTCACTGTTGAGACCTGTCAAAGATGACCTAGAGCTGCGCAAGGCAGGTGTTTACAGGATTCCATGTGAATGCGGCAGATCTTATATAAGGCAAACGACGTGTACTGTGCAGGATCGCATTGTGGAACATCAGTGGCATACTGCCTTCTTCAGCCTTATAAGCCTTCCATCACTGAACACTGTATTTCCATTGGTCGTGTCATGAATTACAATGAGAGAAAAATTGTGGCCCATACGTCTAACGTTTGGAGGTCTATTATTAGTGAGTCCTTGGAAATATTGCAGTCTGACAGTGAGTCTCTTTATAATCGTGATGATGGTTTCCAAATGAATTTGGCCTGGAATCCAATCATCGAAACACTTCATGGCCTCTGTAGCTGGCGTAGTTCTGTGATGGAACTGCAGGAAGATAATCGAATTGATATCGGTGCAGTGAGTTTTCACAATGGAGGGCGTGCAGCGCAGCAGAATTGAATGCGCTCAAGTAGCGCATGCGCAATACCAACTGAATCCACCATGCATGTGCCAGCAGGGCCTTAAATACCAGAGCTCAGGGAGTTTTTGCCATTGTCACGTGAAGATGCCCAGAACACTGTGCCGAAATATCGTGGCAGGAAGTTACAAACATCCGTCAGTTCTCCCAAAATTTTGTGGAACATCTGTATTTTATTCTTCTTGTGGATCTAAATTTTCATTGCTACTCAGTCAATTAAAAACAATATTGAACTTGTTGTAAAAATCTCTAAAGAGTTGGGGATTATACCAGCAAAATCCTGAGTACCTCTACACAACCAGTGTTATTCAACAGTATAAAAAAATTAGCACTTATCACATTAACAGATTTTTTCATGAATGTGTTTTGATGAAACTTAAAAATTAAACAATAAAGTCTACCAAGTAATCAAACTATACAATAAATTGCTTAAAGAGAAAACTACATCAATGTTTTCAAAAACGCATGCGTTTTAAATAAGAGATACCGTACTGTAAAGTACTGCTTAAATGACACAAATATGTGTTAAGAAAAATAATGAAGGTTGATAAAAATTTAAAAATGATGTGTGTCTGTCATTCTTAAACACTCTTTTAGAGTATCATCTCTGTTACTGGAAAATTGTGTAACTACATCTGTGATGGTCATGAACTCGGTATCTCCTATAATGTGTAGGCATGCTGACTCAGAATTGCAGACAGACAAATGAATGTGCTAAGAATGAGGCAGGAACAAAAGCAAACTGGTGCTTTTCATGTATTATAATGTTATTCTATCAAGAACCGATGGAAGGTTTTGTTTAAAATGAGGCAGAGGTATAATAACGGTCCTATTGTAGTTGAACAGCTTTGTTCAGTGTGTGCAGTGACATGTTATGATGAGTTTGTGAATTAAATAATATAACATTAGTTTTGGAATTATCCAGACCTGTAATTGATCATGTGCATGTTTAACTATTAATTAAGTTTCAGTCTATACTACTATATAAAGACAAGTGGTTGCTTAACATTGTTACGTTCATTTGGATATAGCTTCAGAGGCTACATATGTTTTAAATGTGTATGGTATATAAATATCAGCGTATTGTGTAAAGGGGAAACGTTGTTAGCGAAATTCTCAAAAAGTTATGGATCAGTGCACTTCAGATTTTTACACAGTACTGTAATAAACATCCAGAAAGACATAGGCTATATATTTTTTAAACAACAATGTACAGGTTTTCTGTTAAAACCAATTATGAGAAAGAAAATGCTGTGCCGTACTATGCTTTGAAAATGTTCATTTAAAATATGTAATAAGTACACATACACACACACTTTCTCCTTACATATAAACAAAAACTGAACTACACAACTAAGTGCTGTTTTGTTTTCTTTCTTGCTGTCAGTTTTAATAGAGAATGGGAAAGTTGTATCTCTGGATTATCAACTTATGATTAGAATACTACTATGGAGTCTGAATAGTTCAAATCTTTGTTATCCAGCCCATTTGTAGATTAAAACTATGAGAAATACACTCATCGAAGCTTCTATCCTCACAAGCTCAGTGGCGGGAGAGGTCTCTCGCACCCCATATACCAATGTCCCCAACTGATTTACCCATGTATTGTAAATTATTCAGTTCCTAGTCAAGGCTTTGTTGTCAATAACAATAAACAAGCTCAAGGTCTGTGAGGGGTGGGAAGAGGAGATGGAAAAGAGGAGGAGGGGGGGGGGGGGTGGAATAGGCAGAGAGAGGATGAGGTGGTGGTGGGGGGTATGTGATGAGGAATAGACGGAGAAGGTGATGGACAGCAAGAGAGGAGAGAAGGAGGAGGAGAGTAGGATACATACCCAATCCCATACATATTTAGCTGTTGTGAAGCATTGTCTGGTTTGCTAGTAGTGTATATAAGTTGATGAGTCTAATATCATTGAAAAATAATATGTGAGTAAATGAACAATTAATTAAAGTTTTAAATAATGTATTGAATATTGTATTAGCTTTGATGTATCATTGAAAAATAATATGTGAGAAAATGAACAATTAATTTAATGTTGTAAATAATGTATTTGAATACTGTATTAGCTTTGATGTAAGCAATCACAGTCCATTTGTGAGCAATGTTTTATGTTTTCAGCTTTGAAACCTCAGTTTGCAGAGTCCAAAGAAATAGAAGAATTGAGCAGCAACTTTGTGATGGTGAATGTTGAACACGCGATCTAGTGTACAGTTCATTTGCCCCAGATGGAGAATATATCCCACGCATCATTTTCATGAGTGAGTTTATTAAACATCTTGCATCTCTCTCACTGAAATTGATGTATATGTTGTGATGCCATTGATATTTGTCCACAAAACTGTACTGCAAATTATCCTTAAATTTGTAATTTTTGACTGGTTTTAACATGAAGAGTGTTGTATAGTTATTGTTATTATTTTGCCAGGTCCAGATGGTGAAGTGAGGCCAGAGTTTTATAATGAGGGAGGCAGTGAAGCATATAAGTATTTCTATTCTGATGTTTCAAATATAATAACTACAATGAAGAAAGTCCAGAGGGCATATAAAAAGAAACTCAAATCAAAAGACACGAAAGAACTTTAAGAGGGATGCATGATGCTTCTTTTCTAGTCACCTATATGTATATCACAGAAACTTGAGATTTCTATGAATTATTTAGGTACTCATGCACTGTTTTGTGAAAATATTGTAGTTAATTCTCTTGTCATTTTGTATCATTAAAAAATATATATTTTGAAATTTTCTGAACTTTTCTTTAAACCTCACATTGTCTCCCACATGTAACTGAACCCATTTGAGAGTCTATTTTATTATGACTTGAAAATTACTTTTTCATATCATCGACACTTTGCCGCAAAGTGAAAAATAAATTCTACTTTTAAAAGGCCTCACTCAGGTTTATTGATGTGCTTAGTATTTGGATTTCGTGTGTTTTATATACCCAGCTAGACTGCTGTTGTGCTGATTACTTAGTAGTATAACATGTTTTAGTTGTCTAAATTTAATCTGACTCTTTCACTAGATCATAATGACAGGTAAGATAGGAAAGACCAAATGGAAGAGGAAGTAACAGGGAAATAGATATGATGGCTGTATGTATAGATTTGTGTTGAATGTTATGAAAATTCTCTATCTAACTCTTGAGATTTCACTTTTAATTTTTCACTAGATATGAGTGTCCCCTCCTCCATTCTTAGAGTTCAGGTTTTCAGCTTTTTTAAACACTTTACATTATCTTAAAAGTCTTGTATTTAATAAGAACATGTTTGGACTACTCCTTAAGAATCTTAGGTCAGTACTTTGCTAGTAATGCAATGTGTGTTCAAAACATTTGGTGATTTGTATCAAATAGCAAATAAAATGGAAGATAATAACAAAGTATACTTATTTATCTCCAGAATAATATAACTGGCTAGAGGATTTTTTGTAAAGTTAGAAATGATATTGGAAACTTTCAATTTCTTAGACATCTCTGGATATCCATCAAAATGTGACATAGGTAGCTGTGTGCTGCAACAGCGATGGTTGCTTTCACTTTAGAACAATTTGATAATATAAACTCTTAATTCCTACTATGAAAAGATTGCAGAATATTTGGATCTGTCATGTTCACATGTTTTATATGCCTGGCGTGTTGCACTTCACACGCAACTCAGAATCTTCATTTTTTGTGAGTAAAAGTTGGGTTGGCTTCTGTGAAGCCAGTGTAGACTTGTAGTCATTACAAATAAAATTCCTGACAGTTACATGCTCAGTGCAATCTCATTAAGTTTCCACCTGCGTTGATATCCCTGAAGAAGCTATTTGCATGGTACAGATGGGGAACAAATCTTTTGATTATGCAAATCCTTGTGAATGTCTAGTTTACTTTCTGTCTGCACATAGCCTGAACAATCCATCAACATCCTTTGTGCTTATGATACCTGTTCCATAGATTTCTGTCAACATTGTTGTGTGTCTGTGTTGCTCATTTTCCGGTGTACTACAAAACTTATGTTTATTTTGCGTCATTGTTAGAATAAATGTTTTTAGTTTTGGTGCTTTTTACTGACCAATGCAGACATGTTTTTGTGGTCTTCAGTCTGAAGACTGGTTTCGTGCAGCTTTTCATGCTACTCTATCCTTTGTTCGTCTTTTCACCTCTGAATAACTATGGCAACATAACATCAGTAAAGGTAGAGAGACTGCAGAGAATTAGACCGCACTCTGCAATGATTGTAAGTGACCAAAACTTACAGACTACAGTTAATGCAATTACATATCAAATATAGAAAGCACTTCTCAGGTTTCAGTCTATAAGATTAAATGGACACTCCAAATATCAAAATGACATCAACAAATCACAAGAAGCGCTTACACCACAATATTTATCTTTCAAGTCACGTTATGCCACAAATATGTTTTCTCCCAATTTCTATCCATTACTTCCTCAGTAGTTAGCTCTACCCACCAATTTACAGCATTCTTCTGTAGCATGACCTTTCAAAGATTTCTATCGCTTGTTGCCTGAACTACTTATTATCCACTTTTCAAATCCATACAAGGCTTCACTCCAGACAAATACCTTCGACACAAGTCCTTCATTTTGGTGTGTTTAGACACATCTTTACAGGTAATTGCACATGCATGAATTTCTAACACACATTAGCATTTAAATATTGGTTCATTCATCAGATGTTTTAGGTAAACTTTGTGTTTCCAGATACAATATAATTTTGTAGTAAAAGTTTGATAATGAATAATGTATTTTTCTGAAATTTATTACTTCTGAAATTATTTTTTTCAGGATATTTTTGAGCGGGGAGCATCCTGTGATGTACCAAAATTTAGTGACAGCCATTTACAGGCAAGGGTTAATATTATTTTAACACACTGCAGATGGATCCGGAATGCCAGTGCCTGGGTGAGACTCAGGTGTCATCGCAAATGAATTAAGAAATCAATGTAGTTACTGCTTTTTCCATTACTTTATGATAGTTTGAATTTATTACAACACATGCATTATCAGGAGAAAGAAATAATTGCTTTTCTTGCCTGGTATGAAATAGGTGTAACTCGTGCAGATCAGGTATTGTAGAGATGCCCCAAGTAGCTTCTACAACTTACTATTCATGGTTTTCCTAAATCATCACTTCTTTATAGGTCTCTTATCACAATTAGCCAAACATGCATATTTGTTCCCTGTATACTGACTTTTTATGTTAGGTGTCTAAAAGTGGACAGTAAATCTATACTCTTTATTGACAATAACCACATATACAAAAATTACATCGGCTGATAACTGGACTCTGAATAACGACAAGATTGGAGAAACATTAACTGTTCAAGTGCAGAGCGCTATCACTGACAGTAGAATGTTCACTGGCGCAGAACTAATCTGAGTTGAAAATGTTTGCATATTGTAGTGAAGATGCAAATGGATGAGGCCCCATTGGCTGTGGCCCAGTGTATTCATATTTGCTGGCTGGGGCTCTGGCTGTGGGTGATTATGCTGTGCTTGTTCCAGCTACCCGTTGCTGATGCTGGACAAAAACTCTATAGTGGTGGATTGTATGGGCAGGGCACCATGTCCCTCCCCTCTTCTGCAGAGCTGATGCCACAGGCAGCAGCCCTCGAAAACAGAGGAGCGTGCTGGCTGGATCACTGCTTGCAGAAAGCCAATGTGGGTGAGGAAGCCACCCGACCCACTCAGATGACTCGATGATGACAACGGTGGTGGTGATGGCAGTGGTGCAATGGCAGTTGCACAATAACAAGGTTGGTGTCATCGGCTCATCATCATTCGAAGAGGCATTGCCCTAGCAAGGATTGGCCTAGTGCTGTATATGGGCAGAAGTGGCCTGGACAGTGGGGCACTGTGGAGACAACCCCGCATGTGGGCCATGCAGCAGCGAGAGATGGACGCATCGACAACAAGGCAACATGTGTCTGGTGCTCCAGTGAGTGGGCAGTGTTTGGGTAGCTGCGATCAGGTACCAGTTGTTGGTCTTGGGCATGCAGAGACTCGATCCCAATATCGTTGATGCCCACTAGTGCATTCAGGGAAGGAGACTCATGTGGTGCCTGGCCCTGGCAGGGGTGGAGGGGGGGGGGGGGGGGGCACCTGGAGTAGGTCCCTCCAATGGTGTCCATTGCAGCGGGTTTTTGCCTCACTGTGGTTGGATGGCAGTTATAAGAGTCGAGGGACATGAATGAGAAGCAGTGGTTGGGAAGGGAGTGAGACAAGGTTGTAGCCTATCCCTGATATTATTCAATCTGTATATTGAGCAAGCAGTGAAGGAAACAAAAGAAAAATTTGGAGTAGGTATTAAAATCCATGGAGAAGAAATAAAAGCTTTGAGGTTTGCCGATGACATTGAAATTCTGTCAGAGACAGCAAAGGACTTATAAGAGCAGTTGAACGGAATGGATAGTGTCTTGAAAGGAGGATATAAGATGAATATCAACAAAAGCAAAACAAGGATAATGGAATGTAGTCGAATTAAGTCGGGTGATGTTGAGGGAATTAGATCAGGAAATGAGACACTTAAAGTAGTAAAGGAGTTTTGCTATTTGTGGAGCAAAATAACTGATGATGGTTGAAGTAGAGAGGATATAAAATGTAGACTGGCAATGGCAAGGAAAGCGTTTCTGAAGAAGAGAAATTTGTTAACATCAAGTATAGATATAAGTGTCAGGAAGTCCTTTCTGAAAGCATTTGTACAGAGTGTACCCATGTATGAAAGTGAAACATGGATTGCATCTTGTTTAGACAAGGAGAGAATAGAAGCCTTCAAAATGTGGTGCTGCAGAGAATGTTGAAGATTAAATGGGTAGATCACATAACTAATGAGGAGGTAATGAATAGGATTGGGGAGAAGAGAAGTTTGTGGGAGAACTTGACTAGAAGAAAGGATAGGTTGGTAGGACATGTTCTGAGGCATCAAGGTTATTGGAGGGCAGTGTAGAGGGTGAAAATCATAGAGGGAGACAAAGAGATGAATACATTAAACAGATACAGAAGGATGTAGGTTGGAGTAGGTACTGGGAGATGAAGAAGCTTGTACAGGATAGAGTAGCATGGAGAGCAGCATTAGACCAGTCTCAGGACTGAAGACTGTTGTGGTTGGCTGTAGAGCCAACCCTGTGTTATTAAAGGAGGCCGAAATGCACGCGTCTCAGCTCACGCAGGCTGGCGTGAGGTCTGGAACATGACAAGGGAATTAGAATTGAGAAAAACGAACGTAGCTGGTGGAATACTTAACTTTAATCCATTGATGATGAACGTCGCTCTTTATGGTACATGATTCACAATATCAGTAGTACGGATACTGGCACCTTGCTAGGTCGTAGCATATAACTTAGCTGAAGGCTATGCTAACTATCGCCTCAGCAAGTGAGAGTGTAGAAGTGTGGCGGCGCTCGGTTTGCACTCACTGATAGTGGCGACACGCAGGTCCGACGTATACTACGGACCGCGGCCGATTTAAAGGCTACCACCTAGCAAGTGTGGTGTCTAGCGGTGACACTACACAACAACAACAACAACACAACAACAACAACAACAACAACGTTGTTGTAGGTGATTCCGGTGGTGGGAGAGTGTCACCTCACTGGCATCTGTGGTGAACATTCACTGACCACGCATTTGCAATCGCGTTATGGACACATATGCAGCAGTGTCCAGATGCCAGTGCTCTCAGTAAATTTCTAAATAACTGACGAAACAAGTCTAACTGCTGCTGTTGTTGCTCAAGCTGTTGCTGCTGTTGTAGCAGTTGAACCAATTCCAGATCCATTTCACTTGTGAAAGACATGCACAGAACAAACTGCTTTGTCACCAAAACTGATGTAGCTACAGTCTTCATTGACAACTGCTACATACACAAAAAAATTATGTATGCTGATAACTGTATGCTGAATAATGAGGAGGATAGAGAAACATTAACTCAACTAGTAACTGTTTAAGCAGAGTCCTGTCACTGAAACTGAATGCATGCTGGCATGGAGCTGGTCGGACTTGAGAATGTTTGCATATGGTGGAGAAGATACAAGTGGATGAGGCATCACTGGCAGCAGCCTGACGCGTTTGTATTTGCCGGCCAGGTCACTGGCCGCAGGCGACAGTGGCTTACTTGTTTAGCCCGGTCTGCTGCTGGCACCAGATACAGACACTATGATGGCAGATTGCGTGGGTATGCCGTCACACCTTGTCACATGAAGGTTGTTTGACATTTGAAATTGTGGTCAGTTGATTATCAGTCATGCAGATGTGGAAAACTTCCGTAATTTATTATTTTTTTCAGAAACTTCAATAAATATCAGCAAATGCAGTGGGCACACTGTTGCTATTTGTCCTATTACCCTTCTGACAGTGGCAAGAACTTTACAATCACGAAGCTTGCTTCTTTTTGTGAGGAATCGGGTTTTTCATTTGGAGGAAGAGAAAATGATTGGAGACAACTATTTTATTCTGCTGTTAATTAGAAAAGCCACACAGGATCACAGGTGAAGGGACGCACCGCCAGACAATATGAGAGACAAGTCAACAATAAATGTATAAGATTTGAAAATTTTACGAGTTAAGTTGTGTCAGAAAGAGCAGTTGATATATTAGAGATGTGGAAGCTAGAAGCTATAACTAGGAGCATAGATCAGAAAAAAATGCAAGGATTACAGAAAATAAACAAGCAGGAACTGGGCTGAAGTACAGCAGTAGCAATCAATCAAATGGCTTGGGGTGGGGGAGGAAGCTGTAAGGACAAGGTTTGAGAAGTTGATGAATGGCAGTAGTGGATATTAGTGCAAAACCAGACGAGACAAGGAGCGTGACAGACCTGAGCTAATGCAATGGAGTAAATTCTCCATGTATTTACTCTGATTCTGGTGTGAGGAGGAAGATCCAAATCACGTGCATGGTTGGGTAGTCACCAAGGTTGCAGCAATCATGCTATTCACAATATACATAAATGACCTTGTGGATGACATCGGAAGTTCACTGAGGCTTTTTGCGGATGATGCTGTGGTATATCGAGAGGTTGTAACAATGGAAAATTGTACTGAAATGCAGGAGGATCTGCAGTGAATTGACGCATGGTGCAGGGAATGGCAATTGAATCTCAATGTAGACAAGTGTAATGTGCTGCGAATACATAGAAAGAAAGATCCCTTATCATTTAGCTACAAAATGTCAGGTCAGCAACTGGACGCAGTTAATTCCGTAAATTATCTGGGAATATGCATTAGGAGTGAGTTAAAATGGAATGATCATATAAAGTTGATCGTTGGTAAAGCAGGTGCCAGACTGAGATTCATTGGTAGAATCCTAAGAAATGCAATCCGAAAACAAAGGAAGTAGGTTACAGTACGCTTGTTCGCCCACTGCTTGAATACTGCTCAGGAGTGTGGGATCCATACCAGATAGGGTTGATAGAAGAGATAGAGAAGATCCAACAGAGAGCAGCGCACTTCGTTACAGGATCATTTAGTAATCGGAGATGATAGATAAACTCCAGTGGGAGACTCTGCAGGAGAGACGCTTAGTAGCTCGGTACGGGATTATGTTAAAGTTTCGAGAACATACCTTCACCGTAGAGTCAAGCAGTATATTGCTCCCTCCTACGTATATCTCGCGAAGAGACCAAGAGAATAAAATCAGAGAGATTAGAGCCCACACAGAAGCATACTGATAATCCTTCTTTCCACAAACAATACAAGACTGGAATAGAAGGGAGAATCGATAGAGGTACTCAAGGTACCCTCCGCCACACACTGCCAGGTGGCTTGCGGAGTCTGGATGTAGATGTAGATGCTGATGCTGTAGTGTGTACCTTGTGACTGGATATTGTAAGTGAGCAGCACAATCTCATTTTCTTTTATTCATGGCCCTATCACTGAAAGGATAGTCACCTGTCACAATTGATGTCAGATGCTACTTAACCTACAAAGTTTATGTTTCTATATGTGTTTGCTGACCTCAGTACTGTCAGAGATGTCAAAACTGTAACTGACAGATAAAATGCAATGCTCTGTTCAATAACAGAAAATTGTGAAACTGGAGATGATAGTTAATCTGAAAAGAGAATGGATGCAGGTAAAAGATAAAAACCTCATAACTTGGCTTGTGAGTGAGAGAAACTAGGACCTCTTATGAATGCAAAGGAATGGAGAGTGCAGGAACACAATGTTGACACTTCTAAAACATGTCAAGAGAAAAAATGGACAGGAAAAGAAGAGTTTTGTTGGTACATGGTAACCATGACAGGACCATAGCCCAGTAGTTACAGGCATAGATTTGGGGAACCAGTCACAAGTTTTGTGAAATTAAGTCCTGGTATTAGTCAGGTAAAAAAAAATGTAGCAACTGACCTAAAGATGAAATATATGTGTCTGAGTTGATTAAAAAACCAAGCAGAACATAATTATGTGTCTGGTTATATTTCCTATTCACCAGGTGTGGTGATGAAAAGCAGACTTCAGAAAAATGCAGAAGGTTACCGACTTTTTTAATAATTTTGTTAAATTTTGTAACAGGTGAATTAGTTCATGACAGGCTATTTTCCTATATTGAAAATATGGTTCATATTGTTGTTATTGTGAATGATTATAACTTTCAAGTAGCATTTTCAATCAATATTTTCACAAAATATAGTATTTTTTTACTGACTCTACGACTTATCTTAGAAGATAGATTAAGGAAAGGTAAACCTACATTTCTAGCATTTGTAGACTTAGAGAAAGCTTTTGACAACGTTGACTGGCATACTCTCTTTCAAATTCTGTAGATGGCAGGGGTAAAATACAGGGAGTGAAAGGTTATTTACAATTTGTACAGAAACCGGACGGCAGTTATAAGAGTCGAGGGACATGTAAGGGAAGCAGTGGTTGGGAAGGGAAGGGGACAGGGTTGTAGCCTATCTCTGATGTTAATCAATCTGTATATTGAGCAAGCAGTAAACGAAACAAAAGAAACATTCGGAGTAGGAATTAAAATCCATGGAGAAGAAATAAAAACTTTGTGGTTTGCCGATGACATTGTAATTCCCTCAGAGATAGCAAAAGACTTGGAAAAGCAGTTAAACGGAATGGACAGTGTCTTGAAAGGAGGATGTAAGATAAACATCAACAAAAGCAAAACGAGGATAACGGAATGTAGTCGAATTAAGTCAGGTGATGCTGAGGGAATTAGATTAGGAAATGAGACACCTAAAGTAGTAAAGGAGTTTTGCTGTTTGGGGAGCAAAATAACTGATGATGGTCAAAGTAGAGAGGATATAAAATGTAGATTGGCAATGGCAAGGAGAGCGTTTCTGAAGAAGAGAAATTTGTTAACATCGAGTATAGATTTAAGTGTCAGGAAGTCGTTTCTGAAAGTATTTGTATGGAGTGTAGCCATGTATGGAAGTGAAAATGGACAATAAATAGTGTGGACAAGAGGAGGATAGAAGCTTTCGAAACGTGGTGCTACAGAAGAATGCTGAAGATCAGATGGGTAGATCACATCACTAATGAGGAAGTGTTGAATAGAATTGGGGAGATGAGGTATTTGTGGGACAACTTGACTAGAAGAAGGGATCGGTTGGTAGGACATGTTCTGAGACATCAAGGGATCACCAATTTAGTATTGGAGGGTAAAAATTGTAGGGGGAGACCATGAGATGAATTCACTCAGCAGATTCTGAAGGATGTAGGTTGCAGTAGGTACTGGGAGATGGAGAAGCTTGCGCAGGACAGAGAAGCATGGAGAGCTGCATCAAACCAGTCTCAGGACTGAAGATCACAACAACAACATCATATTTTTATGCAATCAAAACTAAAAATCATTAAATTTAAAGGTTTGGCCTTGTGATTGAAAATGCTCTGTTATTGACTGAAGCTGTGGCGACGTCACAGGCGCTATGAGTAAGACTAAGCTATATAGAAACAAAGGGGAAATCCAGGAAGTAATGTAACAATAATAGAGAAGGAAAGTTGCTACTCACCGTATAGGAGAGATGCTGAGTTGCAACAGGCACAACAAAAAGATTTGTACAATTATAGCACTCGCCCATTAAGGTCTTTGTCAGCAATACACACATACACACATACACACACACACACACACACACACACACACACACACACACACACACACACACACACACAACTTGCACACAAGTCTGCAATCTCAGACAACTGAAACCACACTGCGAGCAGCAGCACCAGTGCATGATGGGAGTGGTGACTGGGTGGGGATAAGGAGGAGACTGGAGGCTGGGGCAGGAAGGGCGAGAGTTAGTATGGTGGGGGGGTGGCAGACAGTGAAGTGCTGCAGTTTAGATGGAGGGCAGGAGAGAAGATTTGGGGGGGGGGGGGGGGGGGGGATAGTGGAAAGGGGAGAAATAAAAAGAAATTAAAAGACTGGGTGTGGTGGTGAAATGATGGTTGTGTTGTGCTGGAATGGGGCAGGGAGGGGCTGGATGGGCGAGGACAGTGACTAACGAAGGTTGAGGCCTGGAGGATTATGGGAATATAGGATGTGTTGGAGGGATAGTTCCCACCTGCGCAATTCAGAAAAGCTGATGTTGGTGGGAAGGATCCATATGGCACAGGATGTGAAGCAGTCATTAAGATGAGGGATATAATGTTTGGCAGCATGTTCAGCAACAGGGTGGTCCACTTGTTTTCCGGCCACAGTTTGTCAGTGGCCATTCATGCGGACAGACAGCTTGTTGGTTGTCATGCCTACGTAGAATGCAGCACAGTGGTTACAGCTTAGCTTGTAAATCACATGATTGGTTTTACAGGTATCCTTGCCTTTAATGGGATAGGTGATGTTAGTGACCAGACTGGAGTAGGTGGTGGTAGGAGGATAAATGGTACAGGTCTTGCATCTAGGTCTATTACAGGGGTATGAGCCATGAGGTAAGGAGTTGGGATCAGGATTTGTATAAGGATGGAAGAGTATATGTCATTGGCGAACCTCAACATTTTTATTTCTTCTCCATGGATTTTAATACCTACTCCGAATTTTTCTTTTGTTTCGTTCACTGCTTGCTCAATATACAGATTGAATAACGTCGGGGAGAGATTACAACCCTGTCTAACTCCCTTCCCAGCCACTGCTTCCCTTTCATGCCCCTCGACTCTTATGACTGCCATCTGGTTTCTGTACAAATTGTAAGTAGCCTTTTGCTCCCTGTATTTTACCCCTGCTACCTTCAGAATTTGAAAGAGACTATTCCAATCAACATTGTCAAAAGCTTTCTCTGAGTCTACAAATGCTAGAAACGTAGGTTTGTCCTTCCTTAATCTAGCTTCTAAGGTAAGTCGTAGGGACAGTATTGCCTCACGTGTTCCAACATTTCTACGGAATCCAAACTGATCTTCCCCGAGGTCGGCTTCTACTAGTTTTTCCATTCGTCTGTAAAGAATTCGCGTTAGTATTTTGCAGCTGGGACTTATTAAACTGATAGTTTGGTAATTTTCACAGCTGTCAACACCTGCTTTCTTTGGGATTGGAATTATTATATTCTTCTTGAAGTCTGAGGGTATTTCGCCTTTCTCATACATCTTGCTCAACAGATGGTAGAGTCAGTAGTTCCAATGGAATGATGTCTACTCCGGGGGCCTTGTTTCGACTCAGGTCTTTCAGTGCTCTGTCAAACTGTTCACGCAGTATCGTATCTCCCATTTCATCTCCATCTACATCCTCTTCCATTTCCATAATATTATCCTCAAGTACATCGCCCTTGTATAGACCCTATATATACTCCTTCCACCTTTCTGCTTTCCCTTCTTTGCCTAGAACTGGGTTTCCATCTGAGCTCTTGATATTCATACAAGTGATTCTCTTATCTCCAAAGATCTCTTTAATTTTCCTGTAGGCAGTATCTACCTTACCCCTAGTGAGATAAGCCTCTACATCCTTACATTTGTCCTCTAGCCATCCCTGCTTAGCCATTTTGCACTTCCTGTCGATATCATTTTTGAAAAGTTTGTATTCCTTTTTGCCTGCTTCATTTACTGCATTTTTATATTTTCACCTTTCATCAATTAAATTCAATATTTCTTCTGTTACCCAAGGATTTCTATTAGCCCTTGTCTTTTTACCTACTTGATCCTCTGCTGCCTTCACTACTTCATCCCTCAAAGCTACCCATTCTTCTTCCACCGTATTTCTTTCCCCCATTCCTGTCAATTGCTCCCTTATGCTCTCCCTGAAACTCTGTACAACCTCTAGTTCTTTTAGTTTATCCAGGTCCCATCTCCTTAAATTCCCACCTTTTTGGTGTTGTATTGACAGTAAACCTATTTTGTGAGTTTCTGAATGAATTATGGTATATTAAGTTATGAATTTCATCATACAGTAATCCATTTGATGCGCTGACAAGGGAAACTTCCCATCGCACAGCTCTCTGATTTCGTGGTAACAGGGCCCAATGCACCAAAACCTGAACACAGATGAGGCTTGAAAACAGGAAGAAGGTGTACTGAATTAAAAACTAGAAACAGTGAACGGTCCAAGGAAAAGAAGTGCAATATAGAATGAGCTGAAAGAGCAATAGCATCATGGATAAGTGGTCAAGGTGTTGGATTACCAAGCAGGTGAGCCATGTTCATACCTCCTGTGTGCCACCTTTCTTTTCTTTTTCTGCTGCTTGTTGTATACTAATTTGTGCACGCGTCATGGTGTAACATCCGTCTGCAAAAGCGAGGTATAGTGAAGAGACCTATAATGACAGTTCATTTTGCACAACTGCTCTATTAGGAGTGGCTTTTGAATAGAAACTGCAAACGTTTGATGGCAAGGCGACAACTCAACTGAATGTCCACCAGGAAACAAGTCTGGTGTGTCACACACATCATTAGTGACAGTACTTGTGTAATATGATAGGAATCTCTTATTGATGCGCCTACCTTGCATGCCTGGTGAGTGAGTAAGATATGCCTCCTTGCATGATTTAGGTGTACACATGAATAAGAGAATATGAATGTGACCACTCCCAAGGAAATGATGAAAACATAATAGTGTGTCACATAAGCTGCAAAAAACGAACACAACAGTTTCACTATCACAAAGTTTCTCTATTCTCTCTCAAAACATATGTTTTAATGTCTTTGAAGTTGCGTTGCATTTTGGAAGTTTTGAATCTTGAATTCCTTCGTTATAACATAGTTCACACCCGTTTATTTGTTGTTTTCAGTTCTGTGAGACGTCTGTTGGTATCTCACCTGCTCTCACTGTTCATCACGTTTACTTATGACTGTAACATATTACTTATGACTGTAACATATTCTCTAACCAATGCGTAGTATGACACGTGCCAAGACTACAGAAAAAGAACAAACATTTCAATTACCAAAAGAGCAGTTCATAATGTTGTTAAAAATAAATAAAAACAAATGGCATTAGAGAGTTTGAACACAGTCCATCCACTTCACAGTATGACGCCATGATCAGTCAACTGCAACACCGCGCTTCCGATTGTGCGCTTAATATTGCCCTTGTTAAGCTTGGATGGTTCACTGTTTTTATTTATTTATTTATTTATTTATTTTTAACAGTTCAGTGCACCTTCTACCTGTTTTCGTCCTTGATCTGTGTTCAGTTTTTGACAGGATATCCACTGGGCCACCTTAGCACTAAGCATGAGAGGGTGTGATGGGGAATTTCCCTTGTGAGAGTCATAAGGGCCTAAAGCACATCACTGTCAATTGTGAGTGTGAAGGATTTATTCATGCTTCTTGAATCTGTTAATCTTGTGGTGAGTCAGGTTTATCTGTGCTGTAGGCCCACATTGTATAAATCCACAAGAACCTGTAACACTGGTTTCTCTAATATTCAGTTAAATGTGGAATTGATGGCAGTGTGCTTGAGGCCCTTACGGATCTCAGCACTTCATTTTTATTCTAATCAAGTGACCATGTTGGTAGACATTATTACTTGAGTTTAGTCATTTCCACAAATGGCACTTTGTGTTTGGAGTTGGTTGTTTAATGAAAGGGACTTGGCTTTAATGTGCAGTGTAAACATGAACTACATTGAATATATTTCAAATGCTGACAGAAAAGTAAAGCTGGGAGGACAGGTCATGAGTCACTGTTGGGTAGCTCAGACAGTAGAACACTTGCGAACAAAAGACGAAGGTTCCAAGTTCTAGTCTTGATCCGACACATAGCTTTAATCTGTGAGGAAGTTTCTTGTCAGCACACACTCCACTGCAGAGTGAAAATCTCACTGTGGGAACAGAAAAGTAAATTACTAGGAAAAGTTAGCCACAAAGGAACTAGGGCCTCTGAGAAAGGATCCTTTGACTGAGAGAGTGATGAAATCAAACGAGTCTGACTACAAGTGAACATTTAACAAGGAAGTGTACAATTAGCACAAGTTGTTGCGTGGGTGCAGCATAGGAGTATCTGATTTTCAGCCCAGAATGAAATTCATGAACTATAATATATTTCTTAGCAACCTTGTACATTTATCTGAAAAAATGGAAAAGCACAAAACCTCTCACTTACACAAAAATCCAAAATGGAGAGTTGCGAAAGCTTGCACATTATTTTGTTGTAGTCCTATACTGTAATTAATTATGTGCAAAACAATAAAATTCCACAAAAACAAATCTTTCGTTACTATTATTGGCAGTGGCTGTAGTTGTATAAATTTGTTGGTAAGCATATCTGTTATATGGCAGATGCTATTAATTTCACACACTCAGATTTATCTGAATCTAAAAATTTGTGAACACTCAGAACACTCAAGAGCCACCACTGAAAAGGTGTAAAATGAAGCTAATTAATGAAAATAGAGATTAAAATGTAATATGATATAGAATTTAAAGCTCTTACTTAGCTGTATTTCGGATAAAGTAAACTTAAAAAAACAGTAGCATTAAGTGAAGATAGGGGGAAAAAAAGAAAAAAAGAAAAAACATGCTCTGAATGTGGTTCAATCTTGCAAACATTGCATTAGAAGTCCAGCATACTAACTATTATGCTGCAGGTGACACCGTGTTCATATGAAGAATATACTTAACATCAAAATGATCCTTAGTGAAATAAACACACATAGTGACCACTGCCACTTTTAGATCCCTACAAGCGAGTTGCAACCACATTTTTTGCCTCTTCACATTCTTTGGAACACTCAAATACAATTTTTTCAGGAGATTTTATTGATGTGTTTGTGCAATGTGGTACTACACACAGGTTGTTACCCATTTTTAAAAACATGAATTTAAAACAAGATGTCACTGTGAAAGAGCTTTACAATAGGAGGAGCAGTGTGCTAGTGAGTGGTGTCACAGGTGTCACACGACTCAAATGGAACATTGTAGTGGGCTTTCAACGTATTTAAATTTCAGTTTTTTAAATATTGAAATTCTTTGGGGGAAAATTATATGTAGCAGAGATGCTGAGTCGCGATAGGCACAATAAAAAGATTCACACAATCATAGCTTTCGACCATTAAGGCCTTTGTCAGCAGTAGACACACATAACACATACACACACACGCACACACACACACACACACACACACACACACACACACACACACACACACACACACACACACTCATGCAAGTGCAACTTGCACACGTCTGCAGTCTCAGAGAGCTGAAATTACACTGCCAATATATGTATATAATGTATGTGTGTGTATATGTATATAAACGTTTTGCTCAGGGAGACTCATTATCTTTCATTTATTTAATTCAAACCCATTTCTTTATCATTCAATATACATTATCAGCTGAAGTAGCATGCCATAAATTCATTCCATTTAGAATACTCTTCATTTTCAGTGGAAGAATAACACATTAACTCAGAATGTGTTTTTCTGCCAATAACTTGGAATTTGTATCCAGCTTTATTACACACCAGAGACTTGTGTGTAGTTAACCTAATGTCTGTCCATATACATGCAGGAACTGCATCAACTAGTAACTCTTCTCCTTTGTATGTTGCTAATGCACGTATGTTGACAAACAATGGTTATTATTCACTTGCTGGGTATGAAAGGATATTTTATACTTACTCTGAGGAGAAACCATTTTGATTGTGTCTTCATAAGCATCACATTCATTACATTGTTTGTCTTCATTGTAGCCTAGATATTTCTGCTTTGGTGCCGGCCGGAGTGGCCTTGCGGTTCTGGACGTTACAGTCTGGAACCGAGCGACCGCTACAGTCGCGGGTTCGAATCCTGCCTCGGGCATGGATGTGTGTGATGTCCTTAGGTTAGTTAGGTTTAATTAGATCTAAGTTCTAGGTGACTGATGACCTCAGAAGTTAAGTCACATAGTGCTCAGAGCCATTTGAACTATTTTGAACCATTTCTGCTTTGGAGGTGGTTTATAAGATAAATCACAGTGTCAACAAGAATGTGTGGTGCAGATTGTAGATTTTGTAGTATTTACTTTGCATGTGAACTTTGGTACACAGAAATGATGAAAAATGAAACATAAAATAACTGAAAGTCCGAGTTGGAATATCAACAATAGTGGCTGCAAATAAAACTTGTGTATGTGGGGTATGCTTGCTTGTGAGATTGTGAGGTGTATTTTCTTTTTGGAAGAAGGCTTTGGCCAAAAGCTAGTATGCAACAGTCAGTTTGTTGTTTCTGTCTGCAACTCAGTGTGTCATCTTCATGATGAGTGAAAGTGCAACATTACTTCAAATAAAATAAAACTGTATGCAGCTTTCCATTTTAAATGTGCAACGAAGTGCTTGACAGTTAAGCAGGGAAAGGAGCTGTACTGCCAGTTGACTATGCCAAGTGCACACAGTATGACTGTGCACCAACAGATGTGCACTCTTTAATTCCATAACTGGAGCATTAAATTGACAATGAACAGAAATATTTATTTTGCACAAAATATTGTAAGTTGCAGGAATAATGGGCTTGGTTTCTTATTTTCACGATCACGTCAACTTTGAATCTCTTGAGTGCACCAATATTTTTTGCACTAATTTTTGTAAATTAAAAAGCAGGCAGGTTCTGAATAATTGATACAATTCATAGCGATCTTGGTAGATAACCATAGCGGTGGCTAACAGACATCATGCAAGCTGGTTATTCACCCTCATACAATCAGACTGACCTGCATTTCCACTGTAAAATGTTGAAACAAGTGTCTAACAGATCTCAGCTAGAAGGAAGAAAGATGAAGAGGGAAGCAACAAGTGAAGAATGTCAGACAAAATACAGATATTGATTTACAAAGACAACACATTTTCCAACATTATTACTCCAGACTTCACACATTATGACCATACGCTCCACATTCATGTGTCCCTTCTTCATCACAAATAACACACTTATAGTCAGACTTATATTTGTTCTAAAATAAAATGGTTTTATCAAAACAGGAAAAAAGGAGAAAATTTGTAATATGACATATACTGTCCCCTTTGTTGAGAGAAAGAAATCATCATATGTACTTGATGAAATCAAATTCAAAAGTCGTTCACTAATTCCAAATGTCCAGAAATAATTCATATTTACTATCTCAAATAAACCAAAACTTCAGATAAGTGTATATTTGTGAGCAGAAATAAAGTCTTGCACAATTTGCCTTGTCAGACCCATGCATTATTCAAATGCATATATAGAGAAAGAGCAATCCTGTTCTTCATTATGTTGAGTTGTCAGTTGTCATAATAGTTTCTACATCCTCTCAAGAGGCACATCAGTTACACAATTATCACTAGCAATAGTTGCACACTACACTTTTAATTATTCAACATGTTCGACCAAAACACAAGTGGCTTGGTTACTGTTTCTTTTCTTTTCTTTAAAAGACTGGGATAAAAATTGATTAGTCATACCATCCAAGGGAATTTTGAATGGGAGCTTCAACTAGATAGGGCCAGTGACAATGGTGTTGCAGACGATGGAACAGGACCGTAAAGCAGCATATGCAATGCTGTGATGTCTCAGGACCCACCATCAAAAGCCAATACCATCCAGGAAGGTTTCTTCAGAAATAATGGACATGGTACCTCAAGGCCATTCAGGGTAGGATTCCAGGAGATTAGGATGATGTTGACATTCACTGGATATCATGAAAAAATAGACAGACACATAGTAGAATATGAAACTTCCTAGCAGATTAAAACTGTGTGCCCGACTGAGACTCGAACTCGGGACCTTTTGCCTTTCGCGGGCAAGTGCTCTACCAGCTGAGCTACCGAAGCACGACTCACGCCCAGTACTCACAGCTTTACTTCTGCCAGTACCTCGTCTCCTACCTTCCAAACTTTACAGAAGCTTTCCTCCAGGCTGTGGCTAAGCCATGTCTCCGCAATATCCTTTCTTTCAGGAGTGCTAGTTCTGCAAGGTTCGCAGGAGAGCTTCTGTAAAGTTTGGAAAGTAGGAGACAAGGTACTGGCAGAAGTAAAGCTGTGAGTACTGGGCGTGAGTCGTGCTTCGGTAGCTCAGCTGGTAGAGCACTTGCCCGCGAAAGGCAAAAGGTCCCGAGTTCGAGTCTCGGTCGGGCACACAGTTTTAATCTGCCAGGAAGTTTCATATCAGCGCACACTGTGCTGCAGAGTGAAAATCTCATTCTGGAAATGTAGTAGAATAGTTGCACACGAGATACCTCTGTGTGCGACAAGAAAAGTTTATTTTGGGGTACAGTTAATTTGTTTTCGCCTTATGTAATAATAGTCATTTTTACTTGCAGCAGCATTTGTTTATAAGGAATTCTTGTAAGTTGTAAGTATAAATCTGAGGCCACTGTACAGCTATGTCAGTCTTATTTTTAGTACACTTTATTTACAGAATACTGTAGATACTTTATAGCTCATTTTAATTGGTGACTGTTCAGTCTAGGGATAACTAAGCAAATGGATAGCATGCAGTGTCTTTGTGCATCTCACTCACAAGTAGTTGACTATTATTTAGCCAAGAGTTCATCTGATGCTTTTACATTATGTGACAAAATTTTATAAATTCACAACTTACTTTTTCTGTGTGAAGTGGTCATCCAAGTGACCAGAGACTCCATATTTCGTGCTTCAGTTCCACTCGGAGGGAAACAGTTTAGTGCATATAGTGTCCCCATCAATTGTACGTAGCTAGACAATACATCACTTGTTCATTCACCAAAGAGTGAAGATAATAAACTGCCAGTACATGAATGAAATCATTACAAGCACCAATTTGTGAGCCCAGCAAAGTAGGCAACAACTGAAAAATTCTAATGGCAGAACTCACAGAAATATAAGTAAAATTAAATTAATTTGTTTGAAACTTGTACATAGAATTCTATAGCATCTCTTATTTGCTTATTTGTCCATGGAAATAAGTCTCACATATTACTAGAAGTATATGTTTCTTATTTACCTGGTTATCTTCAGCTGGCATTTTAAAGCTGTAACTTTGTTCCTTTTCTTATTCACATATCAGATGCCATCCTAATAACTAATTTTATATGAGACTACTCACTTACTATTGCTGATAGGTTTAAACATATTTACAAAAATTCATGGAAGTAAGAAAAATAGGCTCAGTCTAATTAACTTGTGACTTTTCAAAATTCTGCACTTTCTTCAAAATTTAGTCAGAAGTACCTGTATAACAAGCCAAGCATCATATTACTATTTATTAACACTAATTGATGAGTTTCTTATCACCTAAAATATATAGGGCTAAAAGTTAAATTACCCAGCCAAGGCACCTCTATATTTTTCATCAGACCATTTTGTAGCCAAGATTTTCACTAGGATATGATCATTTTATGTTCATAGCATGGAGTTCTATGGTTTTATTCTCCTAGGAAGAGTATGTCTTATTCTCAGCAAGTTTGAAGACTAAAATCTCTATATTCTAATCACATTGCTAATACAAATAGTTGACTGTCAGGGTTCATTACAAATGTTTTTTCAGCTTTCATTTGTTAGCAAATGAGGTAGTTACTTATACATTAGAGAAAGAGATCTTCACATCACTACAAGATCACCATTAATTAATTACTCCCGCTGTACTTGGTTCCATATTTTTATCGTTATATGGTAAGAAGCTTTCTTGGATCTATAACATAGGAAAGAAATATTTTTGAAAACTGGCTGTAAATGCAACAATACGTGAAGTTTCCTGATCATGGCTTAAAGCTAGGGCATTCATATTTATTTTATCACTTGATACAGTTCAACTTAGATCTGTACAGGCATTTGTTTCCACATTACTTATTCATTCAAACCTCTGAAACTGCTAGTATTTATATCGCAGTTAACACAGGTAGATATCCATACATGTTCTGCACAAGACAGTATCTACTCATTTCATAACATTCGATATACACCTGTTTACATGTTCATTTGTTAAATTCCATTCCTTTTGGAAGATAGATCCATTGGTTCCTTCCCAATATTCCATAATATTGACCATCTTGACTGAAATACTTATTTGGGTAATGTCATTTGACTCTGATTCCCTTTTACAAATATATCCTAAAAATTACAGTGGTTGTATGCATATTGTTACCAAGTGTGTATGTAATGAATAATTGCAACTAGCTACACTATAATCTAGTTACTTACAAAATAGTATTAAGATTCATGTAGTAGAATATAAATAAAACATCTCAGAGACAACTTAGGACATTATTCACAACAAGCAGGACAATCCCTGTTCATTTTTAATTGCATTAGATAAGCCATAATTTGAAAGCATTGTGCAGTGACTAACTAGACAAGTAATAAATATAACCTCATGTAAAAAAGTATGACTTCTGAGCGCATTGTTTATTTTCTACTTTTGTACTGGGTGAAAATATTTCTTATGGTCTCAGTGCAAATAAAATCCTGTAATCTTTTTGCTAATGGGATTGCTAACAATTAACACTATCATGTGGAATCTGTACTGTTTGAAAATGCCCTGTAAACAACTACTGCCATTTCTTATTCTTCTTTAGTAGTAGTGAACATTTGTAATGAGTTTTCAGTAACTTCTTTTCTCCAACAGAGTAGCTTTGCATTTTTCCTCGTCTGCTATCATGTTGCTTTTCCCTTCATTTTACACTTCCTTTAATGGAGTTTACTATTGTCTAACTTTCTCTTCTCAGGGGCTTGAGCTTGAGGTAAATGTGGTATGGGATCTATCTGTTCATTCATTTCTTTCTTTTTTTTCTATCAGATCAACTGTGTTGTATGGTGCTGAAAGTAAGGGAAGGTGGTTTGCTATCTCTTCAAGACTGCTAGAAAATCTACCCATTTTGTTTGTTTACTGGGTGCACATGTTTTCATAAACTGATTAAACTCTTGAAAGATCCTTTCTATGGAGTTGGCTTGAGGGTTAAATTTCAGTATTAAAATCAGTTTAATCTCCTGACCATACAAAAATTCTTTCCACTTTTTACAGGTAAAATTTGATGCATTGTCAGATAACATTGCTGTACGGTTACCCACCATGGGAATATAATCATTTGTTAGATGCTTAATGATTGCTATAGTAGTGGTTGAATTTACTGCACAGTATTTGACATATTTAAAAAATATATCATACAATCAAACTACATATTTCTTACCTCCACGAGCAGTGGGCAAAGGTCCTGTCATGGTCACAAATTTAGCTCTGTAACTGGAGTGTTAAATTGGTGATGAATGTAAATGTTAATTCTGCACAAAATATTGTAATTTACAGGAATAACTGTCTTGGTTTCTTATTTTCATGAGCATATCAGACTCCAGTCTCTCAAGTGCACCAATATCATTCGCACTAGCAAATAGGACTTTTGTAAATTTAAAGGCAAGCAGATTCTGAATAATTACTACAATTCACAGAGATCTCGGCGAGATGGTCATAATAGTGGCTAAAGAGACATCGTGCAAGCTGCTTATTCACCTTCGTACAATCAGACTTACCCACATTTCCATTGTAAAACATTGATACACGTGTCTTAACAGGGAACCGGTAGGAAGAGGAAAGATGAAGAGGGAAGTAGCAAGTGAAGTATGTCAGAGAGAAGGCAGTTATTCATTTACAAAGACAAAACATTTTCCAAACTGATTACTCCAGTCTTTTCACATTATGACCATACACTTCACATTCAGTAGACCCTTCTTTCTCACACGTAACACATTTGTAATCAGATTATTACATTTGCTCTAAAATAAAATAGTTTTATAAAAACAGGAAACAAAGAGAAAGTTACTGGTGTGTCATTGTAACTCCAGTGGATGTGCTCACAAGCTCCTCATCTGCAAGCATTATTGGGTTTGCATGGTGAGACACTTATGCAACTAGTTTCCAACATCCTGTCATATAAAATAAATGTATATGGAAAAGATACCATATAGGTAGAAACAATATGAGCAACAAAAATGGATCACATTGTTATATTATTGACCTAAAGCATTGTCTGCAACTCACTGCAATATCTACGGTCGAGTTGGTGTAAGAAGATCCCTGATAGCTATAGTGGACTGGGTGTGGCAGGTTCACATGTGTGCCTTAGTCGGTCATGTAACACAGTTCTGTAAACATCTCTGTGCTAACGACACATTGTGGTAGCTATCCTTCATAGAGCTCTCTCTCAAATTTTCTCAGCATGATTGATTAATGGTATGCTTGTGGGTGTCTGTCAAGTTGTTGTTTCAATTTTATGCAGAATATTTTGATGACTGATGCCACCATTATCCTCAGCTGTATGAGATTTTCTGTTATGTTTACTTCCAGTACTTCCGAAAGAAGCCTATGTTGATTATCAAAATATTGTGTATAAAACAAACAACTTGGCATAACACTCAGAAGTACACTGTTAAATAGCTGTCAATCATTTTGATGTTCTGATCTGGATGTAAGTGAAAAGTTACTGTTCTAGTATGAAGGCAATAATTATGATGAGGGTTGTGTGGAGATTAATTACTGCAACAGTATCAACACAGAGTGAAGACTAAAAACTTGGAATTGTGTTTAGGCACAAAAAAAAGGTGTAGAATGTGTAGGCACTTCTCTTAGATGATGAGAGTGATGCAGGAGTGGAAGGTGTGACAGGCCGAATCAAATTAGTTATAATTATGAAGACAAAAAAGCAGCACCATAAACACATGTCTTGGTTCTTCTGCAGAAGCTCTGTTTGGAAGCATTCATTAATTAATTATGTCAATTTTGATGTCACCTGCTTCTGGAAATATTTTCATCATAGTGATTGTATTTCTGATATGATTCTTCTTAGAGCAGGATTCTCAGACATTTTAAATAGGGAGATTGAATGTTTTTAGTTGTCTTGGAGTTTTGTGCAGGAGTCACATATAGTGTTTGCAACAGTATGCTTGCTATTGCTGCCCTGTTGGAAGATTAATTTGTTTTCAACTATATCTGTACTTTGCAGGCTGCCATATGGTGTGTGGTGCTGGGTACATCATGTATCACTGTTTGCATGTTAAATGTAGTTTATCTGCAGTCATGCATGTTTGCCTTCAGCATGTCATTGTCTCATGTTGATCCAGCACAACTTATTATGCCACCACAAATAAGCACTGACTCCCCTTTGCTTTTTGTGATTGGAATTATTGTACATGTTTTGGCTGAAGCCTTGTATATGCTAGGCATAAAGTAAAAATATGTAAGAAAAATAATAGAATGAAATGTTATTGAAATAAGAAAATATTGTTTTCATTCAGAGCTAAAATTTATTTTATTCAGTCTTTTTGGCCAAAGTGCAAATACTTTCATGTTCTCTTTGCATTTTTTAAACAGTGTATTTATGATTTTGAAAACAATGTTGAAAGCTAAGTAAGCCAATATCTTATTTGCAACCTTTTCTGCTTTCATTCTTTTACTGTGCCCAAAGAAAACCACTCTTCTTCTCTTTATTGTGGTTGAGATCTTGTAAGATTCTCATTCAATTTCTTATTAAATCTCAAGTGAAACATGAACTCATCAGCTGTTACTTTTCAGAGCCAAGGATCTTCCTTAGAAATAAACTTTCTATTTCTCTATTTTAGAGAGTCTATTTGTGGAAATGGTCTCTGCTGTGGATGAACATTCAGGTTTTTGCAACTATTGTGGCATATTCAGCTGTGTCAACTTTTCCAGCTCTTTCTGACAACGGTTGTCTTTTCATTGATGTTCAAAATGAAAATCACACTAGATACTTGAACTTCTGTGTTGTTTTGATGACAACACATTATCATCATTGTCCACTTTGCAACTTATGCATTTATGTCCATGTACTCCGTATTTTCAAAACAAATTTGTAATTGTCTTTTCTGTGCTTATTCTTTTAGTACAATTTTGTTTGCTACATCCAGATTTTGCATTTAATTATATGTGGAAGCAAGATATTTGAATTTAAGACCATTCTTTTGGTAGCCTGATGTAATTTACTTTGTGGAGTTGCGTCAACATATTTCTTGAGTACAAAGAAACAGAATTGATCAGAAACTATAGCCTTGTTGTGACTCTTCAAGCTTTCCCATTGGATGTGTTATGAATAGTCTTAACGGGTTTGCCACCAGATCATGTTGTGGAAATTGCACAATGTGATTCGGCGGCAAATCCATGAAGACTATTTACAACTATAGCCTTGTCTTATTTCACTATTGATTTCAAATGATAGGGATAGCTATCATACGAATTTAACTGAGGATTGTGGTTTCCTTAATGTATTTTGTGAAAATATTCCATTCTTGTCATCCATCCCAAACTTTTTCAGCACATTTATAAAAGTGTCTGTCTACGTAGTCATATGCAGTCTTGAAATCAACAAGTGTCATAATCACCTCATAATACCCAATTAGCATCTTGGTTTTGATCAAGGTCTTAATGGTGAAGATATGGTACTTGGTAGTCTCCTAGTTGCTGATCTAAGTGACATTCTATTATGTTTTATTATGCAGTGACTGGGAGAAGTGATATGCCTACATTTTTACTGACATGCGTTTTATCCCCTTTAATCCTTTAATGGATAAATTGTTTCATCTCTCTAGGCATTTGGTATCTTTTTTGTGTGCCAGAGCTCTTCAAAGAGTCTCTCTAACTGGTCTAATTTTCTGTCCCCAGCATCTTTAAGAAGCTTCACGATAGTTGATTCCTTGCCATATTATTATTATTATTATTATTGTTGTTGTTGTTGTTGTTGTTGTTGTTTTAAAGATCTTTTTAATTGATATCCAATGTGAAGGTGTTAAGTAAGAAATTTTAATAAAGTGGTCCTTGAAAAACTGGATTGTTCTGCAGAGGTACATAGCTGAGAAAGCATTCAAAACATTTGGTCAGATGGTCATAATTCTCTTTATTCTTCAAAATCAGTTTTGTGAAGTTTCTTCTTAAAACGTATGTTTGGCAGTGAATTGTCACACATTTTTGACATAATGTCATGAGAGAAGTCTGATTGTGAAAACGTGCTCTATCAGTAGTGTGTTTGACTAGTAATGAAAATGTCTTGGGGAGGGGACGGACAAGGAGAAGGTGAGCATGAGAAAAAGAGTCAGAGGGTGCAGTGTCAAAAGTTTGAACATGGTAGGGAAGATGGAAAGTCTGAAAAGGCATTTGGGTTCAATCTAGACATATATATCAGTGAAGTGAAAAGGAAAGAAGGTAAGGATTTCAGCTCAGAAGAATATAGGGTAATATCAGCAACAGCAGAAAATGGTATAAAGGGAGTAGGATTCATTCTCAGCAGGAATGTAGGACAGAGAGTGAGTTACTGTGAACAATTCTGAAATAGTATTGTTCTCACCTGATTCAACACCAAACCAACACTGACAATAGTTCAGAAGAAAGTATTTTTTAAAATGTATAGTCACACTTTTTCTTTTTTGCCTGCTAGCTACCAGTTTTGGTTCACAGTACCATCCTCGGGCCATCCTATGGTCAAAAAATATCACAGTGCACAGTTAAAATAATAATGTGAGGAACATTTACGTGGTATTTTTCCTTCAACATTGGTAAATGTGTAGTATTAAGTGCAACCCTCAAATATATAGGCAGCCTCTTACCCCTTGCAGACAAATGTCACATTTCCTTCTCAAATAGGTGTGTCAAAAACTTAAAGTAAAAATCAATGCTAAGTTTTAAATGCATACAAATTGCAGCCAGCAGCAATGAGAGTGCCCCTTACATACAAAGTTTTTTTTCTTAAAAAACACTATAAAAGTAGGTAAAGAAAAAAATTATGAGTTTACAAAATCACTTAATAAAACAAAGAATAAAACAGTCCCCACTGTAACAAATCATTAAAAGCAAAATTGCAAATTTTTGGTTGCTATGTTTACATTAACTATTTTTATTATGGTTTATGACACAAACATTGGTATGACCACGAATAATTTAACCAAGTAAGTGTCATCATAACAGCATTAGACACTGAAAACCCAAAATTATTTTTATTGAAAAGATATCCACTATCCAGGGAGAAGAGCAGTGCAGTGCAATTGTCACATTTCTATTTTCCTACACTGTTATTCTCCCTGGATGCTGGGTATCTTTTCAGCAAAAATAATTTTGGGTTTTCAATACATGTAACACTTTTATTACGATGACACATGATTAAATGATTTATGGTCAAATTAATATTTATAATGATCTCAATAATGTCAAAAATGATTAAGGTAAATATGGAACCAAAAATTTGCAATTTTGCTTTTAATGATTTATTTAAGTGGGGACTGTTTCATTCTTTGTCATATTACTTGATTTTGTAAATTCATGTTTTTTTATTTGTTAGGCAATGTTTATAGTGTGACTATTTTTTAAGAAGGAAAACAAATTGTGTACATAGTGGTTACTTGTGTGATTGCTGACCACAATTTGTATCCATTTGAAGTGTAATGCTGATTTTTACTTTTTAGTTTTTGACACACTTATTTGGGAAGCATATGTGATGATTCCCCATTATGGGAGGAAAATACTATGTAAATGTTTCTCACATTGTTATTTTAACTATGTGCTGTAATATTGTTTGAGCATAGGATGCCCTTAGGATGGTATTATATACCAAAAGTGGTAGCCAGTAAACAAAATAAAGAAAATTCGCAACTATAGACAAAACAAATAGAGATAGAGAAAGTATATGATGATGATATTGAATGCGTAATTTGGTATATAAAGGGAGATGATAATTAGATAGTCATGGAAGATTTGAATGCACTTGTAGAATTGAAGAAATAGTTATGGGAGAATATGGGCTTGTTAGTAGGAATTAGAGGGCAGGAAGATTGAGTTCTACAATAAATTTTATTTAGTTATAGTGAATACTCTGAGAATCACAAGAAAAGTTACACTTGGAAAAGATCCAGAGACCCGGGAAGATTCCAGCTGGATTACAACATGATAAAATGGATTCTGAAATCAGATATTGAATTGTAAGGGTTACCCAGGAACCAGATATAGACTCATGTCACAATTTAGTAATGATGAAGAGTAGACCGAAGTTCAAGAGAATTGTCCAGAAGAATAAGTGCGGAAGGAAGTGGGATACTGAAGTACTGAGTATTGATGAGATACTAAGGATGTGAATACTGCAATAAAGAATACCATAGTTGGCTCTTCAGTTGAAGAGGAGTGGGCAACTCTAAAAACAGAAATCAGAGACATTGGGCAGACAAATGCAGGTAGAAAGAAGATAACTGTGAAGAAACCTTGGGTAACAGGAGAAATCCTTAAACTGATCAATGACAGAAGAGAGTACTGAAATGTTCAGTGAAAGACATGAATTCAGAAACATTAATCACTGTAGAGTGAATGAAGTAGGAAGTCTGCTAAAGCCAAGGTGAAAGTGGTAGCAGATTTGCTGACAGATCTGCCCACTATTTTAGGTAACATTCACATCATCCACATGAATGAGGTGAGAGGTTAAGATTTTGTGAGATGTCCAATTTGTTTCCTAAAATTTTTTGAGATGTTCTTAATGTGTTAAAGGTTGACTGCCTCACGTATATTTTTTGTAAGTTTTAGTCCCAGGTACATCACTTTTCACCCATTCTCAGCTGTCTTCAGGATTGTGTGAGAGAGTGATTGTGTAGCTCAACAGGAATGAGGTGGGAGTCAGTGAATGAGTGTCATTTCATTGATTCCCTCCTTACTATGTGCAATAATTTTAGGGACTTTATCCACATTCATTTGTGTTAATGAGGTTAAGGCCAGTGATAACCTCACTGTTGAGTGACCATAGGCTCCCCCCCCCCCCCCCCCCCCCCCCCCCCACACACACACAAAGGTGTAGATGTCATAGCATAGCATGTACATTATAATCAGTAAAGCTGTTGTGTAATGGAACACTGTTAGTTGAATCTGCTAGTGATAAGCCTCTGGAAGGCTAAATACCTAGTGGAATGTGCCATAGAAATGGAGCGCCACAACACCTTGATCTGAGAAAAGATGTATCATGAGATCGGTCGGCATTTCCAAGGAGGAAGTGAAAGATGAATGGGCTCAAGAATGGATCATTGACATGCAAAATATGTCGAAAAGGGTGGATGGGGCTCTAATAAAATCTGACTCCTTCATCCCTTTCTTCAGTAGCACAAAACTCTCTAGGGTATATAAAGGCAGGTTTTCTTCACCTAAGTATACAGTCCTATGTCCCCAACACAATGCACTGATTTAAATACCAACACTAAGGGCACACCATGTAGAATGTAAGGGTGTAGCCACTTTTGGCAAATATGTTGAGGCTGCCCAGGACAGAGTTTGTTGCTCCTCATCTGAAGTGCATAAATTGCTCGGGCGGATCACCCTATCTGGAGTATGGAATGCAAGGTCTTCATTGAAGAAATGAATACATCCCATATGGAGATTTGTAAGGCCACACACCCTCCCACATTCACTATTTGATTTGATTTTGCCATTAAAAAGCATATGGAATGCACAGTCTCTCCAGGGCAACCATATAGTCCCAAGGCAAGGCAATTTTGATACCTCTCCTCAAACCAGGGAAGGACTGCACATGTCCTGGTAGTTAAAGAAGTGTTGCCTTAACGAGATGTGTAGTAAAGAATCTGGAGCAACCATCATTTGGCCTGCTTATTAGAAAAGAGGCAACTCCTTAGCTGCTCTCAGTCTGGATTCCAGAGACTTTTTATCCACTGTCAACAGCTTGACACTACTAGAATGGGCTATTCAGCAGCTTTCCTACATTAACATCACTGTCTTGATATATTATTTGACTCCAGTAAGGTGTATGACAGTACTTGTAGATACAATATTCTTGCACAACTCCATCAATGCAGCTTTCGTGACCATCTCTCCATCTTCATATGGTCTTCCATGTCTCAGAGGATTTTTAGGTCCAACGTTGGTAACACGCTGTTGGATTGTTTTGAGCAAGAGAATGGTGTCCCACAGGGAAGTGTTTCAAGTGTTACCTCTTTGCCATAGCCATAAACAGAATTGCTACTACAACAAGGAGTCCTGTACAATGCTGCTCATTTGTGGACGATTTTGTTGTTTTCTATTCCTCTTCCAGTGTTGTGACATTGACTCATCAGTTGCAGTGCAGAGGTTAGAGCAGTCGGCTGAAAAGACAGGTTTTCAGTTTTCTGCACATAAGTGTGTGTGTAATCATTGTAATTATTCTTGTCATATTTTTAATTTATCTGAGTTGCATTTGAGGGATACCATTCTACATTTTGGGCCTCATTTTTTTAGACTCCAAATTGTTGTGGTTACCCTACCTGAGAGACTTGAGAGCCAGAATGCCAAAGGCACTCAATATCAAAAAGTACTTTAGGCACAGATCCTGGGGAGCATATAGGGCACATCTGCTGCAGTTTTGTAGGGCTTCTGTGCATTTGCACCTAGACTATGGGTGCACAATGTGTGGTTTGGCAATGTATTCTTACCTGATGATCATTGACACTATCTAGCATGGCCACATGTGCTTATAGGACCAGCCTCATACTCTATGCTGAGGCTGGGGAACCGACACTCACCATCAGCTCCATGTGT
The DNA here is from genome assembly GCF_023897955.1 of Schistocerca gregaria. Lineage (NCBI taxonomy): Eukaryota > Metazoa > Arthropoda > Insecta > Orthoptera > Acrididae > Schistocerca > Schistocerca gregaria. The sequence goes on along the minus strand of NC_064924.1, from coordinate 69,433,815 downwards.
TGCATCAGGCATGTAAGTTCCTCACAGCTCCGACTTCACCTGGGTATCACACTGTTGCTCATCCACTTCTGGCCTGCCTTTTCTCCAATCGTTCATGAGCAACAACACCATTTGCAATCCACATGCAGCGTGTGCTGTAGTTGCTTGTTGTGGTGCAAGATCAACCTCAAATCCAGGTTTTTATATGCTTGCCACCATGGTTACTGCAGAGGCCCAGAATAATTTTATGTTTAGTTCAGTACAGGAGGGATTGCACTCCTACATATGTTTTAAGACATTATTTTATGTCATTTTAAATGAGCTTCAGAACTCCACAGCTGTCTGTATGGTCGGGGTGAAACAGGGGGACTCAATGTCCATTGCGTGACAACTTTTCTGTCTTCAGCACAAAATTATATGTGATCTTTCCAGCACTGAAGTAGATGAGGCATTCTTCAAATACTAAATTCCTTGTCTGTTCTGATGCTCTGAATGCCCTTCACTCTCTAAAGTGCTTGTGCACCACAGATAAGGTAGTCTAGAATGTTCAGGATGCCATCCTCCAAATACAATGGCTAGGGAAGAAGATGTCTTTCTGCTAAGTACCAAGGCACATGGCTATTACAGGGAACAAAAGGGTGGATGTAGCAGCCTAGGACATGTGTCGCAGTCCCATATTATTTCAGTGTGCCGTCAACATGAGTGTGATCTCCTCACTGTGGAGGTACAGAGTGATGTGTCAATGAGAAAGTGAGTGGATGGAAGTGACAGATAATAAGTTGCATCTAGGAAAGCCCACTATGCAGCCATGGCATGATTCCTTTCGGCCACGAACATGGGATGAAGTCACCTTACTCGTCTTTGCGTAGGCCATAGCCCTGTGACACACGGATTCTTGTTCTAGTGAGAGAACCGTCCAATGCAGCGGCAGATTTACCCTTTATTTTAAGTGATGTTTATATGAATGAAGTTAGAGTTTTAAGGTTTTGTGATCTGTCCAGCTTGTTTCCAGAAATTTTACGGAGATGATCTTAATGAGTTAACAGGGCAACTGGCTCATTCCTGTTTTTTGCAAGTGGTCAGCCACTCACATTTCCCCGTGCTGTTGTTTTAGCTCCTCTCTCATTTTACTTACATTTTGATCCCAGGTGTAGTACATTTCATAATTTTTCCTTTGTTTTATAGCCTATGTTATGCAATGATCATGTCGCTCGACACTGAGTGAGGTTGGAGTGAACAAAAGCAGACTAGCAGAGGCAAGGAGGCCATTCCTGTCCAAAAGAAGTCTATTAGTTTCAAACATTGGTCTAAATCAGAGGAAGAAATTTCTGAAAATGCATGTTTGGAGCACGTCATTGTATGGTAGTGAATCATGGACTGTAGGGAAACCAGAAGAGAAGAGAATCAGAGTTTTTGAGATCTGTTGCTTTTTAAGAATGAAAAAAATCAGGTGGACCAATAAGGTAAGGAATGATGAGGTTCTCCACAGAATTGGTGAAGAAAGGAAAACACAGAAAGCATTGACAGGAAGAAGGGAGAGGATGGTAGGACATCTGTTAACGCATCCAGGAATAACTTCCATGATACTAGAGGGTAAAAACTGTAGAGGAAGACAGAGATTGGAATACATCCAACAAATAATTGAGGACATTAGGTGCTAGAGCTACTCTGTCATGAGATGAAGAGGTTGTCACAGGAAAGCAGTGCACTTCGTTACAAGATCATTTAGTAATCACGAAACCATTACGGAGATGATAGATTAACTCCAGTGGAAGACTCTGCAGGAGAGACACTCAGTAGCTCGGTACGGGCTTTTGTTAAAGTTTTGAGAACATACCTTCACCGAAGAGTCAAGCAGTATATTGCTCCCTCCTATGTATATCTCGGGAAGAGACCACAAGGATAAAATCAGAGTGATTAGAGCCCACACAGAAGCGTACTGACAATCCTTCTTTCCATGAACAATACAAGGCTGGAATAGAAGGGAAAACTGATAGAGATACTCAAGGTACCCTCTGCCACACACCGTCAGGTGGCTTGCGGAGTATGGATGTAGATTTAGATGTAGAAAGGAATTTGAATTCATGGCGGGCTGCAACAAACCAGTCAGAAGACTTAAAAAAATGTTGCTATTTTTTCTAATTTTCATTTGGAGCTTCTTTTCTTTTGGGGACTAGATTTATTTGAAATTTTGTATAGTGCAGTTCCACTTCTTCGAATCTTCAGAATATTTTCATAGAGCATCTTCAAATTCATCATTCAACCATGGGTGTTTTCTTTTTATCTAAAAGGCTGTTCATTTTGAAGCTTCTTGAATTCTTTTGGTCATTTTTCTCATTTCTGTGAATCCATTGTGACCAGTAGTTCCTGGTATGTATTTATTATTTCCTGATCGACAGTTAGTTATTCTATCCTGTACTTATGTATCTCAGAAATTTTCTTGTTGATGTTGTTAGGAACGGATTTCATTCTTGTTAGATAATGATCTGAATGGAAACTGGCTCTTCTCTCTGCTATTTTCCAGTCCTGGTTCTTGTTGCACGATCAATTTTAATCTCTCCTAATATGGAATTGGGTGACCACCGTGTCTTCATTTGGAACAGTTGTGTTTTCCCTTGGTGAACTATGTAATACTTTCTACAGTGTTATAACATTGGGAGAGAATTCCACACATAAATACAGACATACAGTGTGCATTTAGTTTTGCTTCATATCAGTTGTATAGTGGCTGCAGTCTCAAAAGAGACACAGTATGAGTCAAATAAGAAAACTATTTCAGTGTCACTTACCTCTTGAAATATCAAAAAGAGATTCATTAATGTAATTTGCTAGAAAATGATTGAATTAATGCATGCTTCCAACAAATAAACCCAACAAAACATACAAAATCAATTTACACGTGATCAGCATACCACACCACACTGCTTGTCTAAAATGATCAGTTTTGAAATGGTCATTTTAATGTCCAAATATGTACGTTAGCTGCCTGCCAGTGTTGCTGATGATTTCTTATTATAGCTTGCTGAAGCTCTGGCTAATAAAACGAAACTGTGGTTTTTTAATTTAGTCTGTTCAGTGCCTAGGCAGTGTTTACCAGTTCTGTATTTTGTACTCACATGCACCATATTTTACATATTTATTGTGGTATAGTGAGGTTTCACTGTTGGTGCTTATGACAGTTTGTCTTAATATAGTGTCCCAAAGCTCTCAGATTCTTGAAGTTTCTTTTTCTCCACTTCTCTTGTGGTTCACATTACAAATCCATTTGCTATGGTACTTTAGGCATGCAGTTTCAAAAACTTCTTTCTCAATTATGTGTCAATGTTCTTACATTGAAAAACAAATTTTTCTTGTGCATCAAACTGGTTCTCTTCTATAGATCCTATGGCCACAATTAAATTTAACTTGGATAATGTTCATTTATAACATACATCATTGACTGTTCATTGATTAAATGGCTCTGCACTTTTGTTAATATTATTGGTTACCATCCAGTTGATGCTGTTGTGCAAGTTGTACATATCCATAAGAAAGGGCAGATTATCTATCATATGCAGGTCAATACCAGAAGCACATAAAAAACTGAAATCTTGAGTTTCCATCTCATACAGACCTGCTGCGTCTTATCAACCAAATCTTACTTTTCTATCTGATGTGGTTTGTTGTTATTGTTGTGGCCTTCAGTCCAAAGACTGGTTTGATGCAGCTGTCCATGCTACTCTGCAAACCTTTTCATCTCTGAGTAACTACTGCAACCTACACCCCTTTGAAACTGCTTACTATATTCATCTCTTAGTCTCCCTCAACAACTTTTACAACCCCACATTTCCCTCCACTACTAAATTGGTGATCCCTTGATGCTGTAAAATGTGTACTATTAACTGATCCCTTCTTTTAGTCAGGTTTTGCCACAAATTTCACTTTCCCCAATTCCATTCAGGGCCTCTTCATTAGTTACGTGATCGACCCATCTAATCTTCAGCATTCTTCTGTAGCACCATATTTCAAAAGCTTCCCTTCTCTTCTTGTCTAAACTGTTTATCATCCATGCTTCACTCCATACAAATACTTTCAGAAAGGACTTCCTGACATTTAAATCTGTACTCAGTGTTAACAAATTTCTCTTCTTCAGAAACACTTTTCTTGTCATTGCCAGTCTACATTTTATATCCTCCCTAATTCGACCATCATCAGTTATTTTGCTTCCCAAATAGCAAAACTCATTTACTACTCTAAGTGCCTCATTTCCTAACCTAATTCCCTCAGCATCATTGTCCTTGTTTTGCTTTTGTTGAAATTCATCTTATATCTTTCTTTCAAGATACTGTACATTCTGTTCAACAGCTCTTCCAAGTCCTCTGCTGTTTCTGACAAAATTACAAGGTCATCTGCAAACCTCAAAATTTTTATTTCTTATTTCTGAACTTTGATTCCTACTCCAAATTTTTCTTTTGTTTCCTTTACTGCTTGCTCAATATACAGATTGAATAACATCGGGGAGAGGCTACAACCCTGTCTCACTCCTTTCCCAACCACTGCTTCCCTTTCATGCCCCTCGACTCTTATGACTGCCATCTGGTTTCTGTACAAATTATAAATAGCCTTTCACTCCCTGTATTGTACCCCTGCCACCTTTAGAATTTGAAAAAGAGTATTCCAGTCAACATTGTCAAAAGCTTTCTCTAAGTCTACAAATGCTAGAAACGTAGGTTTGCCTTTTCTTAATCTTTCTTCTAAGATAAGTCGTAAGGTCAGTATTGCCTCACGTGTTCCAACATTTCGACGAAATCCAAACAGATCCTCCCCGAGATCTGCATCTACCAGTTTTTCCATTCATCTGTAAAGAATTCGCGTTAGTATTTTGCAGCTGTGGCTTATTAAACTGATAGTTCGGTAATTTTCACATCTGTCAGCACCTGCTTTCTTTGGGATTGGAATTATTATATTCTTCTTGAAGTCTTAGGGTATTTCGCCTGTCTCATACATCTTGCTCACCAGCTGGTAGAGTTTTGTCAGGACTGGTTGTCCCAAGGCCGTCAGTAGTTCTAATGGAATGTTGTCTACTCCGGGGGCCTTGTTTCGACTCAGGTCTTTCAGTGCTCTGTCAAACTCTTCACGCAGTATCGTATCTCCCATTTCGTCTTCATCTACATCCTCTTCCATTTCCATAATATTGTCCTCAAGTACATCGCCCTTGTATAAACCTTCTATATACTCCTTCCACCTTTCTGCTTCCCTTCTTTGCTTAGAACTGGGCTGCCATCTGAGCTCTTGATATTCATACACGTGGTTCTCCTTTCTCCAAAGGTCTCTTTAATTTTCCTATAGGCAGTATCTATCTTACCCCTAGTGAGATAAGCTTCTACATCCTTAAATTTGTCCTCTAGCCATCCCTGTTTAGCCATTTTGCACTTCCTGTCGATCTCATTTTTGAGACGTTTGTATTCCTTTTTGCCTGCTTCATTTACTGCATTTTTATATTTTCTCCTTTCATCAATTAAATTCAATATTTTTTCTGTTACCCAAGGATTTCTAGCAGCCCTCATCTTTGTACCTACTTTATCCTCTGCTGCCTTCACTACTACATCCCTCAGAGCTACCCATTCTTCTTCTACTGTATTTCTTTCCCCTATTCCTGTCAATTGTTCCCTTATGCTCTCCCTGAAACCTTGTACAACCTCTGGTTCTTTCAGTTTATCCAGGTCCCATCTCCTTAATTTCCCACATTTTTGCAGTTTCTTCAGTTTTAATCTACAGGTCATAACCAATAGATTGTGGTCAGAGTCCACATCTGACTCCGGAAATGTCTTACAACTTAAAACCTGGTTCCTAAATCTCTGTCTTACCATTATATAATCTATCTGATACCTTTTAGTATCTCCAGGGTTCTTCCACGTATACAACCTTCTTTCATGATTCTTAAACCAAGTGTTAGCTATGATTAAGTTGTGCTCTGTGCAAAATTCTACTAGGCGGCTTCCTCTTTCATTTCTTAGCCCCAATTCATATTCACCTATTATGTTTCCTTCTCTCCCTTTTCCTACACTCGAATTTGTGACTTATTAAACTAATTATTTGGTAATTTTCACACCTGTCAGCACCTGCTTTCTTTGGAATTGGGATTATTATATTCTTCTTGAAGTCTGAGAGTATTTCACCTGTCTCATACATCATGCTTGTAATGGCTGGCTCTCCCAAGGCTATCAGTAACTCTAATGGAATGTTACCTACCTCCAGAGCCTTTTTTTTTTATTTAACTGTCTCAGTGCTTTGTCATATTCTTCTTGGAGTATCATATCTCCCTGCTCATCTTCCTTTATGTCCTCTTCCATTTCAGTAATATTGCCCTCAAGAACATTTCCCTCATATAGATCCTTTATATACTCCTTCCATCTTTCTGCTTTTCCATCTTTGCTTTTGACTGGTTTTCGAGCTGAGCTCTTGGTATTCATACAGATGGTTCTCTCTTCTCCAAAAGTCTCTTTAATTTTGCTGTAGGCGGTATCTATCTGAACCCTAGTGATATATGCTTCTACATCCTTACATTTGTCCTCCAGCCATTCCTGATTAGCCATTTTGCATTTTCTGTTGATCTCATTTTTTAGACATTTATATTCCCTTTACCCTGCTTCATTTATTACATATTTATATTTTCTCCTTTCATCTATTAAATTCAATATCTCTTGTGTTGCCCAAGGATATCTACCACCCCTCATCTGTTTACCTACTTGATCCTCTTCTGCCTTCTCGAAGCTACCCATTCTTCCTCTACTGTATTCCTCCTCCTGTTCTTGTCAATAATTCCCTAATGCTCTCTCTGAAACTCTCTACAATCTCTGGTTCTTTCAGCTTATCGAGGACCCATCTCCTTAAATTCCTGCCATTTTGAAATTTCTTCAGTTTTAATCTACAGTTCATAACCAGTAAATTGTAGTCAGAGTTCACATGTGCCCTTGGAAATGTCTTACAATTTAAAATATGGTTCCTGAATCTAACCATAATACAGGGTGATTCAAAAAGAATACCACAACTTTAAAAATGTGTATTTAATGAAAGAAACATAATATAACCTTCTGTTATACATCATTACAAAGAGTATTTAAAAAGGTTTTTTTTCATTCAAAAACAAGTTCAGAGATGTTCAATATGGCCCCCTCCAGACACTCGAGCAATATCAACCCGATACTCCAACTTGTTCCACACTCTCTGTAGCATATCAGGCGTAACAGTTTGGATAGCTGCTGTTATTTCTCGTTTCAAATCATCAATGGTTTCTGGGAGAGGTGGCCAAAACACCATATCCTTAACATACCCCCATAAGAAAAAATTGCAGGGGGTGCAATCAGGGCTTCTTGGAGGCCAGTGATGAAGTGCTCTGTCACGGGCTGCCTGGCAGCCGATCCATCACCTCGGGTAGTTGACTTTCAGGTAGTTATGGACAGATAAGTGCCAATGTGGTGGTGCTCCATCCTGCTGAAATATGAATTGTTGTGCTTCTTGTTCGAGCTGAGGAAACAGCCAATTCTCTAACATCTCCAGATACTGTAGTCCAGTTACAGTAGCACCTTCGAAGAAAAAGGGACCAAAGACTTTATTGGCTGAAATGGCACAGAAAACGTTCACCTTAGGTGAGTCACGTTCATACTGAGTTGTTTCCCGTGGATTCTCAGTGCCCCATATACAGACATTGTGACGGTTGACTTTCCCATTAGTGTGGAAAGTTGCTTCATCACTAAACACAATCTTTGAAACGAAAGATTCATCTATTTCCATTTGAGCAAGGATAAAATCACAGAAATCGATTCTTTTAATCTTATCAGCTGCAGACAGTGCTTGAACCAATTTCAAACAATAAGGTTTCATAACTAACCTTTTTCGTAGGACTCTCCATACAGTTGATTGTGGAATTTGCAGCTCTCTGCTAGCTCTGCGAGTCGATTTTCCTGGGCTGCGAACAAATGCTTGCTGGATGCGTGCTACATTTTCATCACTCGTTCTCGGCCATCCAGAACTTTTCCCTTTGCACAAACACTCATTCTCTGTAAACTGTTTATATCTACATTTAATACACCACCTATCAGGAGGTTTAACACCATACTTCGCTGAAACGCTCGCTGAACAACTGTCGTCGATTCACTTCTGCCGTACTCAATAACACAAAAAGCTTTCTGTTGAGCGGTCGCCATCTTAGCATCAACTGACGCTGACGCCTAGTCAACAGCACCTCAAGCGAACAAATGTACAACTAAATGAAACTTTATAGCTCCCTTAATTTGCCGACAGATAGTGCTTAGCTCTGCCTTTTGTTGTTGCAGAGTTTTAAATTCCTAAAGTTGTGGTATTCTTTTTGAATCACCCTGTATAATCAATCTGAAACTGTCCAGTGTCTCCAGGCCTCTTCCACATTTACAACCTTCTCTCATGGTTATTAAACCAAGTTTTAGCTATGATTAAATTATGTTCTGTGCAAAATACTACCAGGCGGCTTCTTCTTTCATTTCTTTCCCCCAGTCCATATTCACCTACTACTTTTCCTTTGCTTCCTTTATCTACTATCGAATTCCAGTCCTCCATGACTATTAAATTTTCAGCTCCCTTAACTATCTAAATAATTTCTTTTATTTCATCATACATTTCCTCATTCTCGTCCTCATCTGCAGAGCTATTTGGCAAATAAACTTGTAATACTGTGCTGAGTGTGGACTTCATGTCTATCTTGGCTTCAATAATGTATTCACTATGCTGTTCATATTAGTTTACCTGTGTTTCAATTTCTTTACTCATTATTAAAGCTATTTCTGCATTACCCCTATCTAATTTTGTATTTATGATACTGTATTCACCTGACCAGAAGTCCTGTTCCTCCTGCCACTGAACTCACTAATTTCCACTATATCCAACTTTAAGCTATTCATTTCCCCTTTTAAATTTTCTAACCTACCTACCTGATAAAGGATCTGAAATTCCAACCTCTGATCCATAGAACACCACTTTTGTTTCTCCTGATGACAACATCCTTGCCAGGAGATCTGAATGGGGAATATTTTGCCCAAGAGGATGGAATATTTTTCCCAAGAGCATGCCATCATCATTTAGAAATACAGTAGAGTTGCATGCCCTCAGGAATAATTATAGCTGTAGTTTCCCCTTGCTTTCAACTGTTCGCAATCCCAGCACAGCAGGGCAGTTTTGCTTGGTGTTACAAGGCCATATCAGTCAATCATCCAGACTTTTGCCCCTGCAATTACTGCAAAGGCTGCTGCCACTCTTCAGGAACCACATGTTTGTATGGCCTCTCAACAGATACCTCTCTGTTGTGGGTGCTCCTACAGAATGGCTGTCTGTATCACTGAGGCACACAAGTCTCCCTATCAACAACAAGGTCCATGGTCCATGGGGACTGATTTGGTTTATGAAGTACTGATTAGTTGTCCTCTCTGTTCCAACTCTATGTAGCTTTATGCCACAACATTAACATACAATGTTTTATGAAAACTAATTGTTATGGCTTATAGAGTACTAATTAGTTTACATAAAATATCATACCTTACTGTTATTATTTAATTGCATAGATAAAAAATGTACTCGCCAAGTAGCAGCAGAACACACACATAAAAGATTGTTGTGACTGGCAAGCTTTTGGAGCCAGTGACTCCTTCTTCAAGCAGAAGGGTTGAAGGGGAAGGAAAAAGGGCGAAGGAAAATGACTGAATAGGTCTAGGAAGAGGGGTAGATTTTGAGAAAGTCACCTGGCATGGTAAGTGTCCCCTGACTGACAGTTTCCCAAAATCTACCCCTTTTCTAAGACCTCTCCAGTTCTTTTCCTTCACCCTCTTCCTTTCCCTTCAACCCTTCTGCCTGAAGAAGGAGCCACTGGCTCCGAAAGCTTGCCAATCACAACAGTCTTTTATGTGTTTGTTCTGCCGCTGCTGGTGAGTAGAATTTTTTGTATGTCCAATTAAATAATTTTATCAATAATTCATTGCTTTTGTATGTTAATGTTGTAGCTAAAGTTCACAGAGTTGTGATAGAGAAGAAGATATGGAAAAAAAACACTGTGGAGAGGTGGCTGCTGTTTTTCTTCATGAACAGATGGCATTATGTTATTAGTGTAAAGTCTTGTCAGAGTGGTTAATGTCGAGCTTTCGACAACTTTCTCCATTATTGTCATCGAGAGATAATAAGTCACCATGGAATATAATGCTCTTTTGTCAACCATGTTCACGTAAACAATACTGATTAAGGAAACTAACTGAACTGTGAATGCCGTTGGTACATTGTTTTGAAGTAATGTGTTTGTGACATGCCATTGGAGGTAGGGGATGGGCAATAGCTGATATTATTTTGAGGAAAGATAAATACATTTGTAAGGATAGTAGGAAAAAAAGAACCTCAGTCATTTTTTATGACATTCATGATACTGTACATAGCTTTTAATACTTTTATGATTATAGCTGATAGGAAAGTAATTACTGTAATGTCCATTCCATCCTACATTTCTGAACTTCATTTCTGAAGTTCAGAAATGTAGGATGGAATGGACATTTAACATTTTATATTCTTTAGTGGTTTTGTGTTATGGCTTCCTCCGTGTAAAGTAAATTATGATTGGCTGGAAAAACTACTAAACTGATTATTAATTCTAGTTTCTGTTCATTGTCCCCAATTTTATTTACAATTGACCAGCAAGTCTTTGAAATGTTATTTGAACCTCATATCTGTTGGCTGAGTCTTTCTGACTTTAATCTCCTGACTTCTTTGCAGTACTTATATTTATGCTGCTTGTAGAGTTCTTCACATAACTCTGAGTTAGTCAGTCTGTGTAAGCTACACATGTTGTCCATTTTTTCTTTCAGATCTTTTGTTTTAAAATTTAATGGCACAGGTTTTGATTTTGAAGCTTGATTTTTCTGGATACTCACTTGTTTTAATGGAATGGCTGTATTTAAGTGCTTAACCATAATTTCTGTTAACATTGTCCATTTATTTGGAAGGAAAATCAGCATTGGCCATATTTTTTGTTTTATTGTCCACAAAATCGATTTTCGGTCACTTAGTACCCATCCTCAGTGCTGTGATATACAATTAAAACTGGTAGGCACTAGTACCAAGCTATAACCACAAGCTTAGAGTGATCACATTGTTGACCCCAATGGTAATCATAACTGATTACCATGATGCCTGGCTTAAACTGTGTCTTAGTGTAGCAATGTCATTTGCAGATAATATTCACCTCTGTTCATACATTTTCCTTGTTATGTATTTGGTATTACATTTTAACACCAGTGTTTGGCCTAATTGATCTGAGAGGTGACCATTTATAATGTATGTTGAGATGATGTGGTCATGATGTGTGATAACATGATCAATTGAACTACTATGTGTGTTAGCTATTCTGGTGGGTACTAATCCAAGAAGATCTTCAGCCCCATAAGACAGAATACAATCTGCAAAATGTTTGCTTTCCTGAATATCATGTAAAGTGTTGATGATCAGATCTCCCAGCATGACAAGATTTATACTTCTACAGCCTGACATTAATTTACTTAGAACTCCTTCAAGTGATTACAGAAAAGCATCAAAGCTTCCACATGGGGATTTTTATATACCTATGACATAGAAAGGAACAGTGAAAAATGTGATTTTAAGAAATGCAATTTCAAAATCTGTGTCAACACAGAAATTGTTTCCCCATAGCACTTTTTCCATGTGATTATGAACTTACATTTTCTGGAGTAGATAGCAACTGGTGTTTATTGTGTGTTCTGCAGTAGAATGTAGCTAGGTTTTAGCCTACTAATTACAATATTGAATGTTATTCACTGTTTCCAGGTGTTCTGTTACTATTACTACATGTGGAGATAGTCCTGTGATAAATTACCCAAAAGCTTACGTTATAATGAAAAAGTGATAAATTATTCTCATGTGGACTGACATCTTTTTGAGGCACATATGAAACACATACGGTTGCAGCTGGTGTTGTGCTGGTGGAAGGTTTCATTACCTCTTTTTTTTTTTAATTAAAAAAAAAAAAAGAGACATTGCTGTTGTCCTGCCTGTACTGTTTTACTGACCTGGCATTTCATGGTTGATTCTCCCAAGTATTTGTTATTTATGTCCGTAAGAGGGATGGTTTCTGCAGCACAACACTGCACATTCATTTTGCTGTTCACTATTTCTTAGGTCCATTTTATAACTAAGTCCTTCTATAGTCTGTTGAGATGCAAGCCATGTGATGTGTGGAAGCTCCTTCCCGCAGAGCTTATGTCCACAAATATAACATTTGTGAATCTTGTACATATATTTAGGATCTGTTTATTTGGGCTTCGCACTTTGTTTCTTCTTGATATGACTTGCCAATCGGGTCATGTGTAAATAACAGAGAAGATGATCACATGTGAACTTCTCAGCTCATGTAGCCTTCTTTTAAGTGAGATATCTAGGTCTTTCATTTTGTTTTTTGCTACATCATTTGTTCCTGCTAAGAACATGAAAAATTCATTACTTGTTGCTGCTGTTTTCATGTCATGTTTCATGGAAGTCACTGCCTGGTTGAAAGTGACACTCTCGTTCTTTGTTTCTGATGTCCTTCTTTCCATGTGATTCGAAGCAGCTTGTTGAGATATCACAGTCTACAGTTCCAAACAGACAATAGTTAAACTTTTAAAGTGCCCATATTAGCTGAATACCCACATCCAAATTTCAATAAAGTTCAACTAGCAAAATTGATTTTCTGATTTTGCTTTTATCTTCTTGATCATAAACTTGGAACAGGCATGCCTCCAGTACCAATAATGAGGTATCTGAGGGAATACAAAAACCTTTTGTTGTATCCAGATGATGTAACATCTCAAACTGTCTAAAAGAATATTTTATGGATTTAAAATCTTTCAGAGATTGTTCCACACAAGATTATTGTGTATTTTTGTTTAATAAACACACTAAGGTAATGCTGTTTAATAGTGGAGGGACAAAATTCCTAAAGAATGAGCATAAGCCCATTAACTAATTAATTAATTTAATTCGTGTTCTGTAGACCCATTAGCGATAAACTGCTTGGGTGTAGAACGTGTCATTTACATAGATTTGAGACATTTGTTTATATTAATAGGTTGCACAATGAATAATATATTACATAGAAAAAAATATTTACAAGAATTGTTTTTTGTAAAAATGAACAGACTTACAATGGATCAAAATCAATTCATATATTCTCATACATAAATTCATCCAGTGAGTAAATGGTTTTACTTAGAAGATACTGTTTAAGTTGATCTTTAAAAGTAGGTGGATCAGTAACTGACATTTTTATTGCCTGAGGGAGAGCATTAAATATTTTTATGCAAGAGTAGTGTACTCCTTTTTGTACCATACTTAGATTTTTTGTTCAAGATGTAGATCATTTTTTACCATAGTGTCATTGTTATGATACATGCTGTTCATTTCAAAAAGGGAATGGTTTTTAAACAAGAAACACATGAGAGAGGAAATGTACTGAGATACTGTTCTGAGTACTCTCAGCTCTTGGAAGAGTTTCCTGCAGGAGTGTCTGTAATAGACACCACACAGAATCCAAATGACTCTTTTCTGGGCTATGAGGATTTTGTTTGCCCTTGGCTGGTTTCCCCAGAATATAATTCCATAGGCCATCAGGGTAAAAAAATAACCAAAATAGGCAGCTTTCAAAGTATTTAAGTAATTGAAGCAAGCAATCACACGAATAGCGTAAATTGCTGAGCTTAGTTTTTTATATAGGTAAGGAATGTGTAAGGACCAGTGTAGATTGCTATTGTAACATCCACGAGATAAATTTTTGGTTACAGTGTGACGAGTGGAAATTATGCCTCTAACAGTTATAAACATTGTCTTTTCGACGTATGAAAAAATAGTGAATTAATTATTTATATAAGATTCTATGATGTAATTAGACATATTGATGTGTATTATACAAAGACAATGATAATTGTAAATTCCTTTTATAATCTGCATTTTGTCTTCCTTTGTTTTTACTTTTTGTTGGATGGCTTTTGTAGGTTCAGCATGCAAGATGCATATCAAACTGAGGTCTGTTAAGAAATTGTAATGATTTGTTAATTATTACTTGAAAATAGAGTTCATTATCATTATAAACATGAGCGAATAATTACTTGTAACTTTAATTCCTCTCTCAGTAAGCGTTATCTGTGTTAATTATTTCTTTCCGCTGCAACGAGTGCAGCCATTGATGATAGCAATTTGTATCGCGTTTTTGTCTGTGTTTTCCTTAGAAATAAATCAAATGTTTGCTTGATGAGGTCTAAATAGTGCACAATACGAAAGTAGAGTTTCTGTAAAGTTTAATAATCAGTTAAAATACTTATTTGATCTAACAATAGAAAGTCTCTATCAATTGTCTGCCGCCATCTTAACAATTATCACAGCGGCAAATTCAAATTACACAACTCTGCAGACATAACTGCTGAATGTAATACAAATGTGTAAAAATAAATGTGCACCAGTGGTCCCAAACTCATTTTAATGAAAATAATTCGAATCAGATTGGTTCTTAAAAAACAGTGCTCATAGCATGAACATTATAACAAACTTTTCTAGCTGATGTATGGAGCCGAAATTAATTACGCATGAGTTGCGAAGAATATTGTTTCAGATAACATACGTCAGTGTTGTGCGTGGCTGATATTCTGTGGTTTTCATGATCATTTTGCTGAAGATAACTGTTTCCATCATAATCCATAGTTGTATAGAATCTGTTGTATGAACTGTGATTTAGTGACACTTACACAACTTACAGACAACACTTTAACACGGCGTTAACTTGGAGTTCTTTAGCAACTTGACCAGTTCTTTAGCCGGGAGAAAATTTATTTAGTAATAAAAAAATGAAACTCACACTCGGTAAAAAGCAGATTATTGCACTCGATGGAAATGACAGTCGAATCACTGAAAAGGAGGAGGTTTTGAAGTTCATCAGAGACTTTTATAGCAATTTGTATAGCAATCCAAGGGAAAATTTGAGTGTACCTAAATTAAATGATGTACCTAGTGTTCCAGATATACTCCCATCAGAAGTCAAGTGTGCTATAGATACCATGAAGAAGGGAATAGTGCCAGGTGATGATGAGCTCAGCGTTGACATCCTCAAACTGGCAGGAGAGGTAACAATAAATCACTTGGCAAAAGTATTTACTTCCTGCCTGCACTATGCTTCAATCCCATTATCGTGGAACAAGGCTAAGATTATATTCATACACAAGAAAGGAAGTATTCACAATATTAAAAACTACCGATCTATTAGCTTGCTTTCAATTTTGTACAAAATTTTCACAAAGATATTGTTAAACCAAATTAGTTCCTCCCTAGACTCAGCCTAACCTATAGAACAAGCAGGATTCTGAAGCAATTTTAGCACTATTGATCACATTCTGACCATTAGTGAAGTGATAAGCAGAGCGAACGAATACCAACTGCCACTCTGCATTGTCTTTGTTGACTTTGAAAAGGCATTTCACTCCATTAGCCATTTAGCTGTCCTCCAAGCTTTGAGTGAGCAAGAAGTGGGAGCAGCATACATTGAAGTGCTCAGGAAAATCTACGAGAATTCTTCAGCTTATGCTAACATCGGCAAATCAACTCAAGAATTCCGCATCATGAGGGTTGTCAAGCAAGGCGATCCCGTCTTCCCAAAACTGTTTTCTGCTGTATTGGAAATGGCTATGTCAAAGTTGAGGTGGGAAGGTAAGGGAATTAGAGTTAATGGAAGAAGGCTTACCAACTTGAGATTTGCTGATGATAGTGCCTTACTGACCAAAGACTTCGCAGAGCCCCAAAACTTATTTACAGATCTTGCATCGGAATGTCAGCTGGTTGTCTTGAACATGAAACTTTCCAAAACAAAAGTAATGTCCAACAAATGGGTCCCAGCTGAAGATGTGAAGATCAAGGCCAGTCTACTAGAAGAGGTCAGTGAATATGTCTGCCTTGGCCTTATAAATATGAAGGGAGACATAAGGCCAGAAATCTATCGACACATCAAGCTTGGCTGGCAAGCATTTGTGAAGAATTGAAAAGTATTCAGATCAAAAATGCCAGTAAATTTGAAGAAAGCAGTATTTGATCAATGCATTCTTCCTGTGATGACGTATGGCTGCGAGACATGGACACTGAACTCATTTACAAAAGGGAAACTTAGGACAGCACAGAGAGCCATGGAGAGATCAATGCTGGGCTATACAAGAAAGGACAGGAAAAGGGGAGATGACATCTGGTCTGTGACGAAGGTTAATGACATCTTAGAGACAGTAGGTTCCTTGAAATGGCAGTGGGCTGGCCACATCGCAAGAAGAAAAGACAACAGATGGACGAAGCTAGTACTGGAGTGAAGTCCGAGAGAGCACCAGAGACCTAGAGGAAGACCACCAGACAGATGGGACAAAGATATCAAGAAGGTCACTGGTAACACCTGGCAGAGAACTGCCCAAGACCTTCCCACTTGGAGAAGACTGCTGAAAGCTTACCTGAATCCACGACTCAAAGAGGCCACATCATTTAATGATTGAATTGGCTGATGATGATGATGAATAAAAAAAGATTATTATTTTCATTTACAAATCAGTTAAATACCAAACCACTGAATAACCCAGCGAATGCCACACTGGTGCCCAACTTGGGGCCACCAATGCACATTTATTCATTTTAATAATTGAAATTGTGATCTATTACAGGTACGGAGTACCAAAACAAACTATTAATCATTGTTTATTTACTTGTTTCATGAGCATTGACATCTTCCTACCGAACTGCTGTACGAATCTGTGTCTGCACTGGTGTGACAGTAACTTCATATAAGCAGTGCAGTCCGCAGCTCTCGATCAACTCAGGTAGGGGCAGATGGGCATGTTCAGTAGTAGCATAGTAGCACACAAACAACATTTGCTGCATGTGCAATTTAAAATTAAAATCAGTACCTGCAGCCATAAGTGGTATAATTGAATATTCTGGCTGCGAGAATAATATTTTTAAGTGTTATTTGTGTAGATGTGTTAGTTATAAGATTATTTTGTGTCAATTGGTGCTTGTCAGTGATTTATATATTTGTTGTGCTATATTGGTGATAGAATGGTTAAACAAAAGAAAAATAAACCGAATGAGCATGCTGATGTAGAGATGACATCAGAGTCTCAGGTAGAACAATGTACCCATATTTCTGTTGATTTATTAGAAAATTTAATTATGAATGATAATTTAGTAACTGATGTCCCGAGTGATAGTAAAACTGAGGAGCTGCCAAAACAAACTGACACTCCTGCATTCAACCAGTTAGGAATTAATGACAATATTTGTTCTGGGCAAGGGGCAGAAGTTAGCAATGCTCAAGCTATGTCCATACAGGATATGCAAACAGCATTTTTTTTAAAAGTTTGCTATTAAAGAGCAGGTGCGTGAAAGACAACATAAGCAGGAAAAGGAAAAATGTAGACAGGAAAAGCTTATAGAAAAACAGCAACAGGAGCTCAGGGACCAAGAAAAGAAAAAGAAATTTATGGAAAATATAAACAATATTTTTCTGGAAAGAGATAAAGAAATTGTCCGTAGGATAAATCTAGTATTGGTCGATCATGATAATGCTATTACTACCCATTTTAAGAAGAAGATCAATGCAGTAAAAACCGCTATCAAACCATTAACAAACATTCCAGTTCAGGTCAATAGTCTTCAAACTCAAGTAAATAGACTAGAGAATCAATTCAAAGCCTTGGCTACTGCTGTGGAAACAATGCAGGAGGACATTCCCTCAGAAATCCAAAAGCAAGTCCGAACAGAAGTAGCCAGGGTGCTGAGCTCTGAAAATCAAAACTTTGAAAATCTGAAAGTATGCAGTAATGATAACACTAGTACTGACAGACAAAAGATTGCAGATAATCTGAGGGTGAATGTTAATGCACCGCAAGGAAGACCAAATTTTGGTAATCCATCGATATTACCAGAGCAATATGTGACACCAAGGAACAATAATAGTGGAATAGAATGTACTTGTAATAAAGTAACCACACCACCTGTGAATGATAGCAATTCCATGCACTTAACTACTTTGATGCATGAAGAAAGCCTGATTAAGCATAGACAGTTTCAAATATTTAATGAAGAAAGCAAGAAAAACATACATCCAGTAGTTTTCATTCATAATTTCAAAAGTGTTCTTCCAAAATCATGGTCAGAAGAACAGAAAATACAGTTTGTGGTTTCACATATTTCTGGTGATGCGTTGCTCTGGGCATTAAATGCAGCAGAAACTTGCAAGACTTTCCATGACTTTGAGAAGGCATTCCTTGATCAATTCTGGTCAGCGTCTGGTTAAGAGTGACTCCGTAAAATTGTTTACAATGCAGAAATGTCAATCCGAAGTCAGGTTCTTTAAGAAAGTACTTTGAAAAATATATTAACATGACCCGGTACTGGGATGAGCCAGTAACCACCAGAGACTTATTGCGAGTGTTAAAAGCTAGATTATCCATACATATTAGAGAAAAATTATTTAATGTTACAGACACCGATCTGAAAGAATTTATGTCTGTAATTGATTCTCTGGATCTAGTGCAAGAAGACGCCAGAAAAAATTCTGATGTGATCAGCAATAATAATAGTCCTAATAGAAAAAATTCATGGAATGGGAATAGGGGTAAAGGTAGTCCAAAGAAAAATAAAAGTAAAGCTTATAGTAATGGAAAATACAATAATAATAATAATAATAGTAGGAATCCCTACAACCAAAATTTTGGTTATCCTAATAATAATAATAGTAATTATCAAAAGGCTGAAGAACACCAACAACCAAATGGTAATAAGAGACCGTACCACAATGAAAACCCAAACAATAACATTAGCAACCAAAAGAGACGAAATGACAACAGGTCAGACAGTCCATATAAAGACAAGCCTAAAAACATGCGGGGTGACAGTGAATATTGGCAACAGCCAGGGACAAGTCATTGGCAGCTGCAGCAAAATTCTATCAATTCAGGTCAGCCAATAAATTATGTATAGGCTATACCTATACCAAGCAATCAATATCCACCGTGGTGGGATCCAAGCAGGCCTCCTCCGACTGAAAACTCACAAAATGTTAGAATAGTGGAGGTACCTTCGGAAACAAAACAAAACACTTAGAAGCCAACAAATTAATTTCGGTCCCTGTAGGCCTTTGCCAGGTGACTGAGACCAACAATGAAGGCAATACGTCGACGGAACAAAAAATTTACATTATACGGTATCAGCATGGCAACAGGATCGAAGATGAGCTATACCAGGAACCTGCTGTCTCTGATAAGCCACAAAGGGAAAATATCCAAGCAAGTGTCACCAGAGCTGTAAATGGTGTAACAACTACTATTCTGCTTGACACAAGTGCGAATGTATCAGTTATGAACACGCAATTTTTCAGAAGGTATCAGAGATAAGAAGATTGCCGATTTTGCCGGTTGCAAATTGTAAGGTTATAGGGGCATTGGGAAAAAAGGCACAGAGTATAAAATACCAGACACAGATGGAAGTTTCCTTGGGAAATGATCGCTTATTATGCACGTTCCTACTAACGGATAACTTGTCAGTACCGGTGCTTCTGGGTCTTGAGTTCCTTCGGGAAAGGGAAGCTGTAATTGATCTCGCCTGTGGGACATGTGCACTTATGTACCAACAGCGACCCATAACATTAATGCTGAATCTGGAGTTCGGTGCAAACCTTCTGCTGATGAGAAAAATGAATATTTCTGTCAGCAAACAGAAGTTGTTACTGTTGGATCATAAGCACCCACAGATGTGCCACAAAAATCGAAATAATGATGCACCCAGCAACGTGAGTGACATCGTCACAACAATAGAAGAGAAAGTACAGGAGGCAACTTGCATTAATGCTGCAGAGGCTAGACAATTAACAGAATTATTATCCAGATACCTCAAAGTATTCACTGAACGCCCTGGAATCATAAAAGATTACCAGTATAATATGAAAGTACATCCGCACAAGACCTATTGCAGAACATCTTACTCGGTCCCCTGGACTATGAAAAACAAAGTGATACAAAGGACCAATCAGAAGTGCAAATGCTCTACCCCATAACTGTAGATATAGTGTTTATGGTAAATGGTGGTGGTGGTTAGTGTTTAACGTCCCGTCGACAACGAGGTCATTAGAGACGGAGCGCAAGCTCGGGTTAGAGAAGGATTGGGAAGGAAATTGGCCGTGCCCTTTCAAAGGAACCATCCCGGCATTTGCCTGAAACGATTTAGGGAAATCACGGAAAACCTAAACCAGGATGGCTGGAGACGGGATTGAACCATCGTCCTCCCGAATGCGAGTCCAGTGTGCTAACCACTGCGCCACCTCACTCGGTTTTATGGTAAAATAATTAGCAGTAATAATGTGATAATCTTATGTATGTATTAGTTTATAAGCTTTTATGTCAAGTATTACACTGCAATGTTGTTGAATTATTTGAACAAGGAGTAGAGAATCCACATAATAAATGTATTTTTACTCTAAAAGGGGTAAGTAACTTGATAAACACTTGAGTGTTGTTGCATTAAATGTGAGGAATTTTACCTTTCTATACATAGCATAGAAATGATTAAAGTGCTTAAATAATATATTTGTTCATGTGTGAGAATGGATATAAAAAAAAACATATTTTCATAAGATTAAGCCATGTAGTCTCACACACGTAGTGAGTCTTGGTGGTATGTGAGCTGTGTGACTGAGAAAAAAAAATAAAAATAAAAAAAATAAAATAAAATAAACTGCTTTCACCACTAGTGAAGAGAATTCTGAATGTGTACTGATTTACGTACACGGTTTCATTACGAAGTCATTTAAAATGCTCTTATGAGCAACATTCCGCTTAGATAAACCGAACATGGACATCTGTCCTAAAAACATGGTAAATAATAATCCGAATATAAAAAAATATATAAAGAAACTTCCACATGGGAAAAATATATTAAAAACAAAGATTCCAAGACTTACCAAGTGGGAAAGCGCCGGCAGACAGGCACATGAACAAAACACACAAACACACACACAGAATTACTAGCTTTCACAACCGATGGTTGCTTCTTCAGGAAGGAGAGGGAAAGACAAAAGGATGTGGGTTTTAAGGGAGAGGGTAAGGAGTCATTCCAATCCCGGGAGCGGAAAGACTTCCCTTAGGGGAAAAAAAGGACAGGTGTACACTCACACACACACACACACACACACACATATCCATCCGCACATACACAGACACAAGCAGACATATTTAAAGGCCATTAAATATGTCTGCTTGTGTCTGTGTATGTGCGGATGGATATGTGTGTGTGTGTGTGTGTGTGTGTGAGTGTACACCTGTCCTTTTTTTCCCCTAAGGGAAGTCTTTCCGCTCCCGGGATTGGAATGACTCCTTACCCTCTCCCTTAAAACCCACATCCTTTCGTCTTTCTCTCTCCTTCCTGAAGAAGCAACCATCGGTTGTGAAAGCTAGTAATTCTGTGTGTGTGTTTGTGTGTTTTGTTCATGTGCCTGTCTGCCGGCGCTTTCCCGCTTGGTAAGTCTTGGAATCTTTGTTTTTAATATAAAAAAAATATAAATATATAAATAAAATATAAAGAAACTTCCACATGGGAAAAATATATTAAAAACAAAGATTCCAAGACTTACCAAGCGGGAAAGCGCCAGTAGATAGGCACAATAAATAAAACACACAAACACACACACAGAATTTCTAGCTTTCGCAACCGACGGTTACTTCTTCAGGAAAGAGGGAAGGAGAGAGAAAGACGAAAGGATGTGGGTTTTAAGGGAGAGGGTAAGGAGTCATTCCAATCCCGGGAGCGGAAAGACTTCCCTTAGGGGGAAAAAAGGACAGGTGTACACTCGCACACACACACATATCCATCCGCACATACACAGACACAAGCAGACATGTATAAGGGAAGTCTTTCCACTTCCGGGATTGGAATGACTCCTTACCCTCTCCCTTAAAATCCACATCCTTTCGTCTTTCCCTCTCCTTCCCTCTTTCCTGAAGAAGCAACCGTCAGTTGCAAAAGCTAGAAATTCTGTGTGTGTGTTTGTGTGTTTTATTTATTGTGCCTATCTACTGGCGCTTTCCTGCTTGGTAAGTCTTGGAATCTTTGTTTTTAATATATAAAAATATATATAAATATATGTATTTGTAATAAAAATGGAAATGTACTGTTATCTGGACAGTTCAGTAATGATCTCATGGTCAAGATAATGTAGCAGATTCTGAAAGTTTTATATTGTCTCATGTTCATGTAACAGTGTAAAATTTTAAATTTTGTTATTCAGTCATGGTAATATGAACTTACGTGCAAGTGTACCAGACCTCATTATTTGAAAAGTGTCATTTGCATATAGCTTGTCTGTTAAGTACTGTGGAAAACTACTGACAACAATCAGAACAGTGAAACGTGTTTCGCAGGAACTAGTGGACGCGTGGAGAACTGTGATTTAAATTGTGAATAATGATGAACAGTGATAAAAACTGTGATCATGTAACCTTATGAATGCTCTTGGAGTGCCAAAGTTAGCAGCAACGCTATGAACGTTGAGTACTGTTGACTGTATTAATAATTAATTTGAACTGATTACCTTCAGTAGTTTGATATGAAGCGTCTCCACGTGCCAAATTTAATGTGACAGACTGTACAGCCAGCCACGCGGCAAAACAATAATGCAACATTGGCTACGCAGCGCGTCGCAAAAATATTTACATTCCGCTTAAGTAAACGAAGCACACTACAGACACTTGTATGATTAACGGTGCAATGTTCAAAATATGCATATTGTGATGAACCTACATGTGAATAACTACATTGTGTTGAACAGTGTCAAAATACAGAACATACTCCAAAAACAGTCTAATTCCATCTTTGTGAATGCGAGTGATATGGACACTAATAAACTTTTCCACAGGATGAGAATAGTAATTATCTTGTCACTGATGCTTATATTTTGACATTTCATGTACCCGTCTTAAACTGAGGGACAAGGGAAAGGAGAAACAAGACCTGCTGCAGTGGGACTTCTAGCCAGCAGCAGATCCAAACCACAATGCAGCCGACGGCAACCGACGCACTACCGACTCGGCCGGGGGCGGTCCAGCAGCAACCACTACCTGTCTGCGGTCCCATGGCTCGACACGGGGGTGGTCTTACAACGTCAGCAGCAAATTGTTATGACATACGATAAATGAGTGACTTTGCAAATTATGATATACTACCATGAAAAAACATTCATTATCTCAGATGCTTACAACAGAGTCATAAATTTGCAATTTCCAGCATATTTTATTACATTCATGTCAAGCCTGACTGTTAAAAGTAGGTGTCTGTATTTTCTTGAAGCCCCTTGGACAATTTTATTCCCGGTTTTCCGAGTCCAGTGAACCCAAATGGGGGGTGGGGGTGGATAAGTTAATCCGGGGAGTATCCGCAGCAATTTCCGATATAATACAGTCACTGAAGTCATTTAAAGTACTCAATTCAACTACAATTTTGTCATGTCCAAAACAACATTGAAACTAAACATATGCGTCTTGAGAGTAGCAAACCTACATTGGTTACGTGGTCTGATAAAAAAAAAAAAAAAACAAATACAATAGATAAACTAATTTTTTTTCTCAGCCCAAGGGGCATTGTAACATCCATGAGATAATTTTTTGGCTACAGTGTGACGAGAGGTAATTTTGCCTCTAACAGTTATAAACATTGTCTATTCGACATATGAAGAAATTGTGAATTAATTATTTATATAAGATTCTATGATGTAATTAGACATATCGATGTGTATTATACAAAGACAATGATAATTTTAAATTCCTTTTATAATCTGTGTTTTGTCTTCCTTTGTTTTTACCTTTTGTTGGATGGCTTTTGTAGGTTCAGCACGCAAGATGCATATCAAACTGAGGTCTGTTAAGAAATTGTAATGATTTGTTAATTATTACTTGAAAATAGAGTTCATTATCATTATAAACATGAGTGAATAATTACTTGTAACTTTAATTCCTCTCTCAGTAAGCATTATCTGTGTTAATTATTTCTTTCCGCTTCAACGAGCGCAGCCATTGATGATAGCAATTTGAATCGTGTTTTTGTCTGTGTTTTATTTAGAAATAAATCAAATGTTTGCTTGATGAAGTATAAATAGTGCACAATATGAAAGTAGAGTTACTGTAAAGTTTAATAATCAGTTAAAATACTTATTTGGTCTATCAATAGAAAGTCTCCATTGTTTCAGGTAACATACGTCAGTGTTGTGCGTGGCTGACATTCTGTGGTTTTAATGATCATTTTGCTGAAGATAGCTGTTTCCATCATAATCTATAGTTGTATAGAATCTGTTGTATGAACTGTGATTTAGTGACACTTACACAATTTAAAGACAATACTTTACATCTACATGACTACTCTGCAATTCACATTTAGGTGCTTGGCAGAGGGTTCATCGAACGACAATCATACTATCTCTCTACTATTCCACTCTCGAACAGCGAGAAGGAAAAACGAACACCTAAACCTTTCTGTTCGAGTTCTCATTTCTCTTAATTTATTTTGATGATCATTCCTACCTATGTAGGTTGGGCTCAACAAAATATTTTCGCATTCGGAAGAGAAAGTTGGTGACTGAAATTTCGTAAAAAGGTCTCGCCGCGACGAAAAACGTCTATGCTGTAATGACTTCCATCCCAACTCGTGTATCATATCTGCCACACTCTCTCCCCTATAACGCGATAATACAAAATGAGCTGCCCTTTTTTACATCCTTTCGATGTCCTCCGTCAATCCCACCTGGTAAGGATCCCACACCGCGCAGCAATATTCTAACAGAGGACGAACGAGTGTAGTGTAAGCTGTCTCTTTAGTGGACTTGTTGCATCTTCTAAGTGTCCTGCCAATGAAACGCAGCCTTTGGCTCGCCTTCCCGACAATATTATCTATGTGGTCCTTCCAATTGAAGTTGTTCGTAATTTTAACACCCAGGTACTTAGTTGAATTGACAGCCTTGAGAATTGTACTATTTATCGAGTAATCGAATTCCAACGGATTTCTTTTGGAACTCATGTGGATCATCTCACACTTTTCGTTATTTAGCGTCAACTGCCACCTGACACACCATACAGCAATCTTTTCTAAATCGCTTTGCAGCTGATACTGGTCTTCGGATGACCTTACTAGACGGTAAATTACAGCATCATCTGCGAACAGTCTAAGAGAACTGCTCAGATTGTCACCCAGGTCATTTATATAGATCAGGAACAGTAGAGGTCCCAGGACGCTTCCCTGGGGAACACCTGATATCACTTCAGTTTTACTCGATGATTTGCCGTCTATTACTACGAACTGCGACCTTCCTGACAGGAAATCACGAATCCAGTCGCACAACTGAGACGATACCCCATAGCTCCGCAGCTTGATTAGAAGTCGCTTGTGAGGAACAGTGTCAAAAGCTTTCCGGAAATCTAGAAATATGGAATCAACTTGAGATCCCCTGTCGATAGCGGCCATTACTTAGTGCGAATAAAGAGCTAGCTGCGTTGCACAAGAGCGATGTTTTCTGAAGCCATGCTGATTACGTGTCAATAGATCGTTCCTTTCGAGGTGATTCATAATGTTTGAATACAGTATATGCTCCAAAACCCTACTGCAAACTGACATCAATGATATAGGTCTGTAGTTAAATGGATTACTCCTACTACCCTTCTTGAACACTGGTGCGACCTGCGCAATTTTCCAATCTGTAGGTACAGATCTATCGGTGAGCGAGCGGTTGTATATGAGTGCTAAGTAGGGAGCTATAGTATCAGCGTAATCTGAAAGGAACCTAATCGGTATACAATCTGGACCTGAAGACTTGCCCGTATCAAGCGATTTGAGTTGCTTCGCAACCCCTAAGGTATCTACTTCTAAGAAAGTCATGCTAGCAGTTGTTCGTGTTTCAAATTCTGGAATATTCCATTCATCTTCCCTGGTGAAGGAATTTCGGAAAACTGCGTTCAATAACTCCGCTTTAGCGGCACAGTCGTCGATAACAGTACCATCGGCACTGCGCAGCGAAGGTATTGACGGCGTCTTGCCACTTGTGTACTTTACATACGACCAGAATTTCTTCGGATTTTCTACCAAATTTCGAGACAATGTTTCGTTGTGGAACCTATTAAAGGCATCTCGCATCGAAGTACGTGCCAAATTTCGCGCGTCTGTAAATTTTAGCCCATCTTCGGGATTTCACGTTCTTCTGAACTTCGCATGCTTTTTCCGTTGCCTCTGAAACAGCGTTCGGACCTTTTTTGTGTACCACGGGGGATCCGTCCATCTCTTACCAATTTATGAGGTATAAATATCTCAATTGCTGTTGCTACTATATCTTTGAATTTGAGCCACATCTCGTCTACATTCGCATAGTCAGTTCGGAAGGAATGGAAATTGTCTTTTAGGAAGGCTTCTAGTGGCACTTTATCCGCTTTTTTAAATAAAATTATTTTGCGTTTGTTTCTGATGGATTTGGAAGAAATGGTATTGAGCCTAGCTACAATGACCTTGTGATCACTAATCCCTGTATCAGTCATGATGCTCTCTATCAGCTCTGGATTGTTTGTGGCCAAGAGGTCAAGTGTGTTTTCGCAACCATTTACAATTCGCGTGGGTTCGTGGACTAACTGCTCGAAATAATTTTCGGAGAATGCATTTAGGACAATCTCGGAAGACGTTTTCTGCCTACCACCGGTTTTAAACGAGTATTTTTGCCAACATACCGAGGGTAGGTTGAAGTCCCCACCAACTATAACCGTATGAGTGGGGTATTTATTTGTTACGAAACTCAAACTTTCTCTGAACTGTTCCGCAACTGTATCATCGGAGTCTGGGGGTCGGTAGAAGGAGCAAATTATTAACTTAATTCGGCTGTTAAGTATAACCTCCACCCACACCAACTCGCACGGAGTATCTACTTCGACTTCACTACAAGATAAACCACTACTGACAGACACAAACACTCCACCACCAATTCTGCCTAATCTATCTTTCCTGAACACCGTCTGAGACTTCGTAAAAATTTCTGCAGAACTTATTTCAGGCTTTAGCCAGCTTTCTGTACCTATAACGATATGAGCTTCTGTGCTTTCTATTAGCGCTTGAAGCTCAGGGACTTTTCCAGCGCAACTACAACAATTTACAACTATAATTCCGACTGTTCCTTGATCCAAGCACGTCCTGTAATTGCCAAGCACCCTTTGACATTGCAGCCCATCCCGCACTTTCCCGAGGCCTTCTAACATAAAAAAACCGCCCAGTCCACGCCACATAGCCTCTGCTACCCGTGTAGCCGCCAGCTGAGTGTAGTGAACTCCTGACCTATTCAGCGGAACCCGAAACCCCACCACCCTATGGCGCAAGTCAAGGAATCTGCAGCCAATACGGTCGCAAATCCGTCTGAGCCTCTGATTCAGACCCTCCACCCGGCTCTGCACCAAAGGTCCGCAGTCGGTTCTGTCAACGATGCTACAGATGGTGAGTTCTGCCTTCATCTCGTAAGCAAGACCGGCAGCCTTCACCAACCGACGTTAACTTGGAGTTCTTTAGCAACTTGACCAATTCTTTAGCCGGGAGAAAATTTATTTAGTAATTACTCAATGTAATAAAAAAATTATTATTTTCATTTACAAATCAGTTAAATATCAAACCACCGAATAACCCAGCAAACGCTACACTATCAACAAGTAGACCCAGGAACTTTGTTGACTCCACTCTTGCTAAATTCCCATCATTGTATTTAACATTAATCTCAACTTTGATGTTTTGGTTTGTATGGAATTGAATCACTTGAGGTTTTTCAAAATTTAGTGATAGTCCATTAGAGGTAAAACAGTTAAAGGTCTCCTGAAAAATTGCATTTACAGTGATCTCAAGATTAGTATTTGTTGAATTGTCTACCAGAATCATCGTGTCATTGGCAAACAAAGTAAATTTTACCTTAGCCCATGTACACATTGGAAGGTCACTTATGAAAATAAGGAAAAGTAGAGGACGCAGAATAGAGCCCTGTGGGACTCCACAGTTTATTCTGCCCCAAGAAGAGAACACTGGTTCCCCATTAATGTTGTTTACCATGAATTTCTGTTTCCGGTCCTTTAAATAGGAAGCAAGCCACGTCTCTGCTTCTCCAGTTAACCCATAAATCTCTGCCTTTCTCAGAAAAATCTCATGGTTTACACAATCGAACGCCTTAGAAAGGTCACAAAAAATTCCAGTTGGAGACATTTTATTATAGACTGATTCAAGAACTGCATTGGTGAAAGAATAAATTGCATCTTCTGTTGAGATGTTTTTCTGGAAATCGAATGGACTTTTATTGAGAATATTGTATTTACTAAGATGTTAAAGAATCCTTCTGTGTACAAGTTTCTCGAGAATCTTGGAGAAACAAGAGTGAAATAGGACGATAATTGGATACTTCATTTCTGTCACTCTTCTTGTACAATGGTTTCACAACTGCATATTTAAGTCTATCAGGGACAATTCCTAGTCTCAGTGATTCATTAAAGATGTGGCACAGGACTTCACAAATGAAAATGTGCATGTGTGTGTTGCAACACTTTGATGGAGATACCATCAATACCAGTTGAGTTTTTGTGTCTCAAGGTCTTTATTATCTTCTTAATTTCCTCAACAGTGACAGGAAGCATGCAGTCAAAAAACACTTGTTGAAAATTTTTGCAACATTTTCACCTTTATCAATGATATTCCCATTATGTATAACTTCAATATTTTCTACATCATTTGAGTAACTACCAGTTTCTCTTTTAATAATACCCCAGATGGTTTTTATTTTGTTGCCAGAATTATCTGTTTCTGATTTGATGAATATACTTTTTGCCTTTATCACAACTTCATTTAAGATCTTGCAGTACCTTTTATACTGAGCTCTTATTTCAGGATCATTTGTATTTCTGTTAACACTTATAATTGTCTCTTGGTTCAGGGAGCTGGAAAATTTTCTATAGCACTCATTTTATCAAGATCCACGGTTGTAACTTTTGAAAATATTGTTTGTTCTAAAAATTTAATTTCATCCCTAATAAATTTTTAGTTTGACAGACTGTCTGTGACACCTGTGGATAAATACTTCTGCAATGATTATTCCAACAATTATAAGTGATCTTGTCAAGTTGGACTGGCTATGAGAATGTCATCAACATGAAGTGTAATTTTGTCTAATAAATGGAGTCCAAGCACATTACCAAGGACAGTGATGAAGACTGCAGAACTGACATTTAGACTGAAAGGTAACATGCTATATAGATAAGATGTTGCAAAATATATAAAGGCTGTAGTTTTGTGGATTCCTTGGAAAGTGGTATCTACCAGAACAAAGCTCTAAGATTGATGCTATATGGAGACTTGACTGCATGAAATGATTAAAATTGTTCTTCAAGGTTTCCTTGACTCATTCGCACAGATGTAATAATTTCATTGATTGCGCTACCCTATCACTAACCTTCCTATTCAGTTCAGTTACTTCTGAGAGTGGACTACAGTATGGAGATAATGAAGGTTCAATGACTTGCCGCTCTAACATATGTCTAATTTCTTGGATAAGTGCTTCCCTCTCTGACAGTGGAATGTAGTAAGTTTTGTTACAGTATGTTTCAAGCAGTTTGACTTCCATATGGTATTAATCACATCTGCGTTACTATCAGAGGCACAAACAATATCTTGCTGCTGTTGACAGAAATTCCAATAGTTTCCAAAACTTTGTTACAAATATCATTACTGTCTTTGTATGTTATAGCACCATGTTCAGAGAGATTATGGATCAGCAACTCTTTATTTCAGATAAGCTTTATCTGTCTACTTCAACATAACTTGCCCTGAAAGCCACTTATCCTAACCAAACCCACAGCACAAACTTACCCTTCTGTTTGCCGGAGGCACTTTCCCAATTGAAGATCAATTTTTGCATTTGTTTTTCAAAGAAACTTGAGACTGAAATCACACCTTTCAGTTAAACCCCCTACCAAAAGAAAGTTATTCACATACCTGCATTTGCACTTTGACAGGTTTCAACTCACCACCTACAGTACCAATTATTCTGTAGTTTTTGCAGGGTAAGTAAATAGTTTTTCAACAATACTGACTTCATTAAATAGTCTCTCAAATTAACTAGGGCTCCAGTGTCAAGTAGAATAATAGTTAGAATAGTTCCTACAATACCACATATACAAGTTTGTATAAGTTCTTCTGTTCACATTTATGATAATTGTCTAATAATTCATCATGGATATCAATATCAGCATTATATCTCAACAGCTTATCTGTCAGATTTAAATTGCCGCCACCTCATTTCAGGGCCATCAATGGGGAGCTTAATGAGGCCAATCCTAATTTGACAGATTCATGGTCACAGGTCAAACCTCCTCTCTGACCTCAGCAGTACTGACAGTGGGATTCTTATTTCTGCACTGTGGTTCAACATTATTGAGAATATGGCTGCTGCTAAGTATTGTTCTCATTAAAGTATGGCCAGTTTCTTTGATAAGGGTGCTACTGACTACCCCAATTGTCTGGCTTCATATTAAACTGTGTCAGATTCAACGGGCTGGAATGCAACTGATTATTGCTGTTATGATTATTCCATGGATGTGATCTGTTATTTTGATAGCCAGGATAATACCTGTCATCAGCTTTCTTCCTTCTGTTGTAGTTTGGAGAACTACCCTTTGATAGTCGACAAATTGATATCCAGGAAGCAACAAAACCACAGCAAGCATAAGCTGATTGCTAGTGCTTGTTGTTGGCACCACTGACATTTTGATTACTGTTACTGTTAACTCTAATGTCCTCATTTATTAAGTCAATCAAATCTAGAATGGATAGAAAATATTCTAAATTTTATTCATGTATTTGTAGTAGTTTTTCTCTGATGCCAATTGGTAGATTCCCCTTAAGGATGCATAAATATTTCTTCTTCTGATACTGGTTTATCCCAGAAATGAGTTTTATTTAAATAACTATTGACGTATTTTCTTAAACTCCCTTTGTTTGATATTATGTGGTTTTGGATTAAAAAGTTCCTTTGACAGTCACTCCTGAATACATTGCACCAGTATTTCTCTAAAAAGGCACTCTCAAACTGTTGATATGTTTCATAAGATTCTGTAGTCTTGGTTGTCCAAAGGGCTGCCTCTCCTTGTGCAAATCCTATGAGAAATGGCATTTTTTGCTGTTCAGACTATATTTCATGTAAACATCTTTGAAAAAGTTAATAAAACTGACTGGGTGTACACTATTCTTTTCTGGAACAAATATCTGGACTTGTATATGCTCAAAAGACTTTCTTATAGTAAAATGGAAGGAAGAGTTGGTTCTACCCCCATATTCCTGGTTGTAAGGTCATCAGTTTCAACCATATGCTTTCTCTGTATACATGTTTTCAGGAGATGCAGCACTGTGACAGCCATCAGTAGTCCTAATTACATGGACTGTACCTTCGGTACTCGTTGCTTAACCACTTTCCATTCTTTTTCTGTATTACTTATTTGAATACTAAACTGAGTTTGTATACTTTCTTCCACTGAACCAACTCTTCTGTCCGTCTCCTGTATTTGTCCTAAATCACACTTTATTGCCTGTACTGAAGTGCTTTGCTCCTCATATGCTTTAGTAATGGTCTGTTGTATACTCCTTTTTAACTCTGACTGTAACTTTTCTGTGATCTGATCATTTGTCTCTCTTAAAAACTATCTACCTTCTTTTCATGTTTAGTAGAAAGATCCTCTTTGTAATCTCAGTTATTGTGCTCTCTATGTTGGTATGTAACACTTTGGTTATGTGACTGACAAGTTACACTTTTAATTGCTGAATTTGATTTTTTACCTTTTCATTAATTTTTGCAATCTTACTAGTGTAATTGTGCTGCTGTTGCGTCTTAGTAGTAAAGTACTCTCTTGCTTTTGATTCATAGTAGTAACCTCCATAGTCGTAGCGCCTATTGTTGTTTTTAATTCTTGCAACATCTGCATAATAGGGTCAGGTGGTATAACAACAGACTCAACAATAGTTCCACTCACACTAGGTGACATTGCCTCCTTGGCTGAAATGGAAAAATCATCTACATTTTCACTGGCAAATTCACCATCATGTACTTGATCTGATACATTTTCTACATATAACAAATCCATCATAATATGTTGACTTCTAGTCCTAACCATATTAATGTACAAGAACAATTTGTCGAAGCTATTGGTTATTGTATTACTATGAACTATATGGTAGTTGCAGGTGGTATTTTTGTGCGGCACAACATTATTGACAATAAACATGTCTTTGAAGACAATTGCAGATCACTACTGCAAACTGTTTGCAGCTAACCCTGAACATCCCCCATGTGGTGGCGGCCTTACAAAATGTAAAATAATTAGCTATATAGTAATTACAAATTTTGTACACTGCTAAACTTCTAACAAGAAAAGGATTCCACTGGTACTAAAGATGACACTACTGTTCATTATGGAATGAGTGAAACAATGTCTTGCCTTGTTTCATTGTAGGCGATAGAATAGTTATTTTAACAATTTTCTTAATTTTTTATTTTCCCAGTTTCTTGTATTTTATGGTTTTATTTAATTATTTCTTGATTATTGTGATAGATTTTATTTTTTGTCCACGTTTATCTTGACTTCAAATTCTCAAATATGTTGTGTGGTTACATAAAAAAAGTCATGAAACATACATATATAACATAATATTTTTACCATTACAGACTTTGGCACAGTCACCAGTGCAGCCACAGTTGCTGAAGACTGCAGTTGTGCATGTGAGTTATGTTTGCATGTGTGTGTGTGTGTGTGTGTGTGTGTGTGTGTGTGTGTGTGTGTGTGTGTGCCAATTCTCATCATGAGACAAATGCACCAATATTTTCAAAGTATTAACTGCTAAAATACAAATGTATCATTAGTGTCAGGAGAGTGAATAAGCACAATGTAATGTGTCTATTTGATCACATTTATTATTCTCCAATATGATAATTCAGATAATTACACACATCCATATGGTTAGAGACTAGAAGGAGAACAGAAAACAAAGTGACAAGGGAAAGTAGCAAGACAAAAAAAGAAATTCCAGAGTTATCAATATTCCAAGCTTACGCACTATAGAAGTCTCTCTTTATCATACAAGAAAATATAAATTGACCACATGAAAATACGTCATAAAAGAAAATTGTCTCTCTACACTGAGCAATGACCAGACATTAAAAAAAGATAATTACCCTGAGGCAGATGGAAGAAGGGGCAGCCTGCCAGGCAGATTCCCTAAATTTAGACAGGATAATGTATCTCAAATTTGAAAAAGTCTTCATAGAAGAAGAGTGCTCACAGAAAATGCAAGAAGAAGTCAAGGATGAACTCAGAATACAAGCATATAATAAACAGATAGATGGCTCACTGCTTGGCATGTTAGAAAAAGTCAATAGAATTGAAAAAGATATTTGGATACACACACTTGAGAGAAACTCATACTAAGATAGTTAATGAACAGAGAACCAGTGCAAATATGGAGCTATGCCATATCGTCTGATGGCTGATAAGGAAGAGCAATTAAAATTATTTTAAAATGCCTTGAAGAAAGACAGTAACATGAAGGCCATGACAGTAATAGGAATAATGTGGTCCCAAACTACCAAAATCATGAATGCAGAGGTGAGTGGTTAGCTCCCCAGCAGCATGACAATAACTGGCACCTTGAAGCATGGAATGATGTCAGCGAGAAGACAGGCAATAGAAAATTTCCGAAGACATGGCAGATATAATCACAGCACCTTTTGGCCAGGTTATTGCCCACATGAACAGGAGATGAGACAATGGTGGATGAAGCACAATATGAAGAGTGCCATGATAACTGGAAACAGCAATGAGATGCAACACATCATGCCGAGAAGAGAGGAAGAAATATGTAGTCCTGGATGCAAAAACAGTTGAGCGAGAAATGGGAACTGGCAAAACAGATTAGTTTCAGCTCGTCTGCAACCTGTGACTAATACTGAGGGGAAAACAGTGTCATTATGAATTTTAAAGCCCAGAAGACAAAATGGAAACATGAAACACACTCATAGAAATAAAGTGAAGAATCATTCAGTCACATGCATAATGACACAAAGTAGTCAGTGGATAATAATGAAGAAAGTGACTATACAATGGTTAAGAAAAATGGCAACGCTTTCGGCAACAGTACAGTCTTTTCAACTAAAGATGATGATGTAATTAAAGAGGAGGTTGTGACTGATTCAGAAGAAGAAAAAGAAAATACTAATTTGAAGTTATGGCAGATATGCATGTGAGAGATGGGTGCAACAACAAGAAAGTAGAAGAAGAAGAAGCAGAAAAGGAAGGAACATGAGATATGGACAAGAATGAGGCTAACATCGTAACATTATCTGAGACACAGGCACAGATAAACTAGATGAGTGGAAGCTGAATGTTGCACCTTCAGAATTAGGTTGAGCAGACATTTCTGAACTGAAAGTTAGCTGAAATGGTTTGACAATTTGAGGACTGCTCAAAAAGTAGTCACCTTCAAAGTAGTCCCCTCCAGCTTCTAAACATCTCTCCTGACACTGCTGGAAGCACTGCTGGAAAGCCTCTTTTGGCATGGAGCACAGCTGTTTCATCAGTATCTGCATAATGTCTTTGCTGTTCTGAAATCTGGTTCCTTTCAGAGTCTTTTTTAGTTTACAGAAAATCCAAAAGTATCTTGGGGGCTAGATCAGGTGAATAGGGAGGCTGAAACAACAAGGTGTTGTGTTTCACCAAAAGACTGTGAATTAAGACTCTTCCAAATTAAGCTTTCAGCATGTAAGGCCTTTGTCAAAAATAGATCTCTCTCTCTCTCTCTCTCTCTCTCTCTCTCTCTCTCTCTCTCTCACACACACACACACACACACACACACACACATGACTTCAGCTAATGCAACTGTAGCCACAGCACTGTGTGGCTACAGTTGCCTTAGGCTGCAGTCATGTCTGAGAGATGCATTTGCGTGGGTGGCTCTGTGTGTGTGTGTGTGTGTGTGATCTATTTTTTGACAAAGGCCTTACATGCTGAAAGCTTTATTTGGAACAGTCTTTTTGTTGTGCCTGTCTGCAACTCAGCATCTCCACTATATGATGAGTGGTAACTTTCCTTTTCATAATACTGTTACAGTTCATCCTGTATTTTCCATTGTTAGACTATGAATTAATTGAGAACAATGTGTGGTGCATTATTGTGGTGAATATGTCAACTGACTGCTGCCCACAAGTCTAGCTGTTTGCATCTCATTGCTTTATGAAGGTGATACAGAACCTCTTGATACTACTCTTTATTGACATTAGTACTTTCTGGGTCATATGAATCATGGACCATACCATAGGAGTCAAAAAAGATGATCAGCATGGCTTTCTCATTGATGTGGACCTGCGTCACATGTTTCGGTCTTGGAGATGATGGATGCTTCCATTGCAATGACTGGGAATTTGCTTCTGGATTGTACTCATGAACCCAAGACTCATCACCAGTCATCACTGCATTAAGAAAGTTTGGATTAATGTTCACAGTATCCAGTATGTCCTGTGCAATCTCGAAATGGAATTTCTTCTGCTCAATTGTTAGCAACTCTGGCACAAATTATACTGGGATCCTCCTGTGGTACACATGTTCCATTAAAATGGAATGAACGGATCCGTTGGTAATCATAACCTGGTCTGCAATTTCCCTGATAATGATTCATCCTTTCTACATCACTAGGGTCATTACAAGATCAATAACAACAGCATTTGTGGATGTTGAGGGCCTACCTGAACATGCTTCACTTTTCACTGTTTGGCGGTCATCTTTGTAGCAATTGTATCACTCCTTTATGTGTGTGGTACCAATTGCTTTGTCCCCAAATGGATGTCAAATCTTGTGGATTGTGTCAACTTGAGAATTGCTGAGCTTAAAACAAAATGTGATGCAATAACTTTGTTCCACTTTTTCTGTCATTTTTCCCACAACACAATATCCACCAACTAGCATTTACATGTGTTCACATGTCAACAGCTAGCCAGGGTCTGGTTATTTCCAAAGTCATGAAAAATATCAGACATGCACACTATGTATGCCTACAAACATAGAGAGCATGCATGCTGGTCTCAACAGTTAAAAATAAGGTCAGATTAATTTTGAACATCTCTCGTAAATCTACATTCTATAAAAAAGAAATATGAAATAGAAAAGGAAGATTTATATATGGCAAATAAACGTTTAAAATACCTATTTTCTGTCAAAAACAAGAACTGGAAGCTACCAAAATGAGGATAAAAGAGTTAGAAAGGAGAAGGGCCCACATGCAACAGTCGATGGAAGATAGCAAGAAGGTAGGAAGAAAGGTGATGCTGCAAAATGCATTATTTCCAGATACTCTCAGTTTGGACCGGCATACATTAAATTATAACTGAAAGTGTTTAATAGTGCAATGATAGGACTATTTGACTAAAATAGGAATGTTGACTTGTCCACAGCTTTTTCAGAGCAAATGATTATTGAAATTTTTCAGTCTCATCAAAGTGAACAATAGCGATTTGGTTAGGCGTGTTTCTATTGTTGGAAGTTAAATAAACTACATTAAAGGATGTCATCTATTATTCCAGAAGAACCTTACCATCTTTTATGATTACCATATTTACCCAAATGTAGGACGACCCTGAATATAAGATGGCCTCCTTTGTTAGATGTCTCCTTGGGGAAATTTTATTTTTTAACGTAATCTGACTAATCAAAATTACAAACAATGCAAAATCCAGGCTGGAATAATGAGAATATTATGAAAAGGATAGATTGCCACTCACCAATTAGCAGAGACACTGAGTCACAGACAGGCACAACAAAGAGACTACAAAACATGTAAGTTTTTGGCCAGAAGGCCTTCTAATGAGCATTTACACAAACACAGCTCACAACGTCTCTGTTATTATAGGGTGAGTAGCAATCTATTCTTTTCATAGTATTTTCATTAATAAAAATTCCAAACTGTTTCATCCCTCCAAAACTTCACATTATGTCTATTGTAAACTCAAGTGATTTATTGATTATATACATTTTTATAATAAAATGAGAAATAAAATAAATAAAGTATGCTTTATTTTTATTCACTTCCTTTTTGCATAGAATCTCTGTGGTGTCAAGAAGTGTTGCTATCTTCATTTTAAGGCTGTTGATAAATTATCAGTTTATCGATATACCAATATTTTTTCTAAAAAATATCAATATTTATTGTCGACATTTTTGTCACTGGTACATTGATATATTGATATCAAAATGGCAATATTGAATGCCAATATTTTTATTTATATAATATTCTTTACAAAATTTTTGATATATATTTGAAGTTTTCTTTTGAAAGTGTAGTAAAACATACTTTTACTTTCACTGTGTGAAGTAAATATGCATGGCACAAAGAAGAATTTTTAACGCAGTTAATGTGCTATTTCTTCACATCAGCATTCTTCAAAAACAGTTGCTCAAACTAATGAACAAAAATCTAATTGACAAGATTAGTCTTTGCAATGGGCAGAGACATTTTAGGGAAAATGCTTATGTATTCGGTGCTTGGTACTACCAACAGAAACTGCAACATTTGTCTTCAGCACGCAATTTTGACTCTACAACTGCTAGGTTGCTGGCGTTTGCAGAAATAAAAAAACAGGGAAGACAACATGAAGTGTTCCAGTCAAATCCAATATGTTCTGAAAGCAAATGACGGACCCATCTGACACCTTTTATTGTGACATTTATCTGCAGTTACCACCGTTAGCATAGTAGTTATTGCCAGGCATGAACACACATCACTTTCCTTTTAGTTCTTGCTCTAAGGCTGCTAGCTTGTTGACATAAATAATATCTAATAATAAATCAATACTTAAATAAACAGCTCTTAAACTGGTAGTGTATTTACAATGTGCAACCGATATTTTTTTGGCTGGTATGTCGACAGTTTTTCTATTGAGATAGTGATTTTTTCCCTATATTGGGGGATGATAATGATGTTTTTTGTATATCAATTGGACTCCCAATATTTTTAAAAATATCAACAGTCCTACTTCATTTGTAAGCTTACTGCCATTCCTTCCTTCCTGATTCCCCACCCACAGTTTATATCTTCTGAACCATCCAATGCATGGGATATGCACCACCTTTTGAACTGTTTCATAATAGATTCACTGCCTCCAGACAGTTAGGATACACTGGCCCAGAATGGGTACTGACGGTTTCCTTAGCTTCCCCCTGGAGAGAGGGCATGGTCTCCTTGAACAAGCCACTCATTGTAAAGCTGTTGTAAATGAACCGTAAAAGAAAGAGCAGGCATTGCCTGTAGTGGGAGTGACTGTTAAAACTAAGTTTTTGAAAACAGCCACAAGTTGCACATTGTATTTTTTACTGACCTGGTTTGCTCTTCACATGAACAAGAGCATCACCAGAATGTACAGTTTAAAGTTGGCTGACAGCATTAAAGATTGTGTTTAAAGTTGGCTAACAGCTCTAATGATTAATTTGACTGTGTTATAGTACTTAAACTTACTTTTAAAGTACATTTAGAACACAGTAGTAAATCTTTTACTGCTGTTTTTTAAATGTGCTTAAAAAGTACTACTATGAGTAGTAAATCATTTCCTACTGTACTTTAAATATACTTTAAAAGTAAGTCTAAGTACTACAGTAGAGCCAGTTTAATCTTTAGAGCTGTCAGCCAGCTCTGTATACAATCTTTATTTTTAGAAGAAAGGTCAGCATTGGCCATAATATTGATTTTCAATCACATAGTGATCATCTTGCTGTCAATAAACCATCAATATTATGGCTAATGCTGACCTTTCTTCTAATTTCACGTATATGGTCATTGTGCACACAGCACTCTATTGAGTCACCAATCAACAATCTTTAATATTATCAGCCAGTTTTAAACTGTATATTCTGATGATGCTCTTGCTCATTTTGAGACTGAAACCATTCAATAAAAAATACAATGTGCGACTTGTGGCTATTTTCAGAAACTTAGTTTGAACCTTAAAAAGTTTATTCAAAACAACATCTGTTACTTGAAATTGTGAGGTCAAGACACCAGAAATTATTACTACACCTGTGCTGTTCTTGGATATCACAACCTTAATTTCTTGTGTAAGGTGTCTCCTGAAAGAATCCAGCACAAACATTTTCCTTGTATTAATCAAAGAGGACGGCATTCTGTTCTATTCAGGCTTCAACAAATACAGCACCAGGCATCTAAAATAAACCCTGAAGGCAGTTATTCTTTTGGTATTGTTTTCCTGTAAAGAATTACATACTGGGAGAGGGGAGGGGGACGGGGGACTTACTTCCATCCGCTAGTTCACCTGGCATTACCATCATTCTGGCATTTTCGTTGTTATAATTGCTTGTAAGAACACTTTTAATGTCCTTCACATTGACGGTAACATTTTATGGCATATCAAAATAAACAGGCTTCTGATCAGAGTTGCCCATATGACATAGCAAGTAATCTTGTTTATATGACACTGATACACATGTAGTTTTTCCATCATACATAATGAAAATTCACTAAGCTAAGATAATTCCGCATCATAATGTAAGTGCCACCCTCTTCATTGTCCTCGTGCACCAGCTAATACTTGCTTTGAGTTCTACAATGTATGGAGTTGGAAAATTCTTTTTTATCTGAAGTGCCTTCATTTAGGTAATTTCTTGAGCAATCAAGAAGCCTTCATTGCATTTCTCTTGCACATATTGGACAACCTGCTGCTCCAAATTGTGAAACATTTTCTGGTCGTCAGGATCTCAGCATTTGATTGCTGGGTGCAGGGTAGGCGACACCGGGATTCCTGAGCTGGGGACTGGAAATCACCACCAGTCCTCTGTTACTGTTAGCTCTGGGCATGCTTCATTGACCACTGTATGGGTTGGTGGTGGAATGTTGTGTGCCACATGGAACAGGATCTTGGCTTGACTGCCTAGATCATGAGTATGGTAAAACCATCTATAAGAAATCCCTCAGTCTCAAGCTGTGCTGTGCACTTATGAGATGCATGACTGTTGTGGTGGAACAGGCATTAGAAGGCAACCTCTGAGAAACCTGCCACACCTTAGTTGTATAATGGTTACTCAGGCAACACGGCTCTGTCTGAGTGGACCCTTATTTCCCTAGCTGCTCGTGGGACTGAGATGGTCCCCTCAAAATTAAACTCTCCAGCTCCCTGTGGAATGGGTATAATGCTGCTGGGTATCAACAACCCAATCTAACAAGAGGGCTCCTGTAGCCAGTCCTCCTGACTCTGTAATTAATTCAAAGATTTTCTGCAAGTAACAGCATGCAGGCTGCTACTCAGGATGTACTTTTAATAGTTAAAAGGAAAGAGGGCAGCTTTGGAAAAGTTTCACTTTTTTATATTCAGAAAGGTTTAGAGGCTACTGCTGGCACTTTAAAAGCTGTCTAGCAATTGTGCAAGAGAACATCATTGTGGGCTCCCCTCTCTGGTGGAAAGACAGGACAATATTGCTACTCCTGTGATAAATGGCTCCCATACTACATTGGAACATGAACGGGTTCAGGACATTTGTGGGGGAACTAAAAGACCTAGCATACGACTTCTCCCTGTGTTTGTGTCTGCAGGAGATGCATTTTAAAATGTTTGATGCCCCTGTACTTTGGGCTATACCCTCCATGACTTGCAAAATGGCCAAGTGTGAGGGGTCACTCTGTCAACAATGTGCACCACTCCCCTGCTCTTCCACTGAGTACTGACCTGCAAGCAATTGCAGTTGAATTTCATGTGTCAGAGGAACACAGTATGCTCATTGTATTTACACCAAAAGATGCAATAGACTCTGAGGCTCTCACAGATCTTATAGAACAACTCCCCTCACCATCTCTTCTACTGGGATACTTCAATACCCATCACATATAGTGGGGCTTGACCTTTACTTGTCTTTAGGGTTAGGATTTGCAGAACC
This sequence comes from Schistocerca gregaria, assembly GCF_023897955.1. NCBI lineage: Eukaryota > Metazoa > Arthropoda > Insecta > Orthoptera > Acrididae > Schistocerca > Schistocerca gregaria. Next base: position 69,392,766 of record NC_064924.1, on the reverse strand, counting down.
TCATGATGTCTCACAAGTTGTGCATTTTCAACACAGGCACTCTCACTCATTTCAGTGCTGCTACTGGGTCATCTTCATCAGTCAACTTCTCTTTCTGGTCTCCAGCCTTTGCGGACTCTGTTTAGAGGGACGTCACTGATGACCTTCACACTCTGTATGAACTTACTGGATGAAGCTCTCCTTGAAACAACACAGCTGTAATGGATGATCAGCAGAGCCAACTGGATGCTGTTCAGCCAGATGGCTGTGTGTGAACACCATGGCAACATCCAGGAGTGGGTGGACCACATCACATAAGTATCCACTGTGTCACCTGATCGCAACCAAATCTTGTACAGCATGCTGCAGCACTGGCATCTCCATCCCGAAGACTTCTGGACATCTTCAGAGGAAACCTGTTCCTTGATGATCTGATGAGTGCTGTTCATTAATTCAGGTGTGCAGCTGTGCGATGGTTTAAGTGCTGTCCAATGGCAGAAAACCTTGCAGCCTAGATTACATGGGCCAAGGCTCAACACATCAAGGAGGGTAACAAAATGGCATGGCAAGCATTCCTGGACCCTATGAACCATTTTACTTGGTCAACAACAGTATGAGAGAGAAGCTATCAGTAGGATTTCCGGTAATGGGAACCAGTTATCTGTAGCAGAATTGCTGAAACAAGGGTATCTCCAAACAACACTTTTAGACATTGCACAGACAATGGCAGAGAATTTTGCACTGACTACCACACCTGTCAGCTAGTATCCAGCATTCCGTCATTAACATGCAACCACTAAGAGGGTCAAGTTGGACTACATGTCCACCAATCTGGTGTCCTACAACTGCCCATTCTCCATGTGGGAGCAGGCTGCTCCACTGTTTGACACTCACCATAAGGTGCCTGATCGCAACCAAATCTTGTACAGCATGCTGCAGCACTTGCAAACAGTGTCAAAGCAGTATCTTATGATTTTTTAATTCAAAATGCTTGACAGGACAAATTCCCAATTCAAGGTGATAGGCAATTTTGATACCTCTTCTCTAATCAGGAAAGGACAGAACATGCCCCAGTCGTTGTTGGAGCATCGCCTTAATGAGCTGTGTAGGAAAGACCCTAGACTGCATGGTCAACTGCAATCAAATCTGGCTATTACAGACCAAGTAGCTCAATAGCCACTTTCAATATGGATTCAGTAGGTGTTGGTCAACTGTTGACAGCCTGACCCTCCTACAGCCAGATATCCAGCAGGCTTCCCTACACAACAAGCATTGTCTAGGGGTATTTTTTGACATAAGTAAGGTGTACAATACTTTTTGGAGGCACAATATTCACAGTCAGCTACCCAAATGGGGCTTTCATAACCTGCTCCTCATCTACATTTGGTCCTTCCTCTTTTTATGTACAGAGTCACCAACATGCTGTCAGATAGTTTTGTGCCACAAAATGGGCTCTCCTGGGAGCATTTAAAAGTGTCACCCTCTTTGCTATAGTCATTAACAGTATGAAATCCACAATACAGTGTCCTGTCCAGTGCTCCTTATTTGTGGTCAATTTAGTGGCCTTCTGGTCTTCTTCCAGTACCATAACAGCAATTCTTTAGCTATTGTGAAGAGGTTGTAGATATGGGCTGCACAGACAAGTTTTACATTTTCTGCAGAGAAGTGTGTGTGTGTGTGTTCATTTTAGTCACTCTCGTGTTTTTAGTTTACCTGAACTGCTTACATGGGACACCATTCTCCCTTTTAAAGACTCTGTGAGGATTCTGGGCATCATTTTTGAGTCCAAACTGTTGTGGTTACCACACCTGATGGACCTGAAGGCAAGGTCCCAGAAGGCACTGAACATCTTTAAGTGTCTTAGCCACAGGCCCTGGGCAACAACAGCATGGATCAGTTCCAGTTTCATAGGGCCTTTTTTCGATTTTATTTGGAATATAAGTACACAATGTATGGGTCAGCGAGGCCTTCTTACCTGAAGGTCGTCGACCCTATACACCCTGAGGGAATCAGGCTGACCACGGTCGCTTACAGGAGCAGCCCCATACCCAGTCTCTTCCCATCTGGTGGCATCTTACGAGGTGTGTTCAAAAAGAAACTAAACTTCTGAAATAGCATGACAACCAGCAGAGAGAGTGCACTGCTGCTGCTGAGCACACCTAGCAGCAGGTTTAAACAACAAATTGCCATTTGCCTTGTGTTGCTCGGACAATTAGCAAGCGAACCACAGCCGCTGAAGTAAGCATGTGTATAGCCTGCTTGTTGGATTAGTGCAATGCAGTAGCTTGAATAACAATGTGTGTGTGTGTGTGTGTGTGTGTGTGTGTGTGTGTGTGTGTGTGTGTGTGAGAGAGAGAGAGAGAGAGAGAGAGAGAGAGAGAGAAATTCTGCTGCAAACTTGGCAGAACTTTCAGAGACATTTCAGATGCTTAGTCAAGCATACAGGGAGGGCTGTATGAGCTGCATGCAGTGCTTTGAGTGGTTTAAACATTTTCAACAGGGAAGAATGTTGGTCTGTGATGATTCCAAGTCTGGACGCCCTTCCACATCAACAGATGATGGCCACATGGATAGCATTAATGCTGTGATTCACAGAAATTGTCGTCATTGAGTTGCTGAGGATGTGGGCGTCAGCATAGGATCATGCCATCCGATTTTGAGTGAAAAACTTGAGATGCTTCATGTCAGTGCAAAATTTGTACCATGCTTGTTGACTGAAGATCAGAAACAGACCCATGTCGAAACGTGTGAGAAACTGCTTTCCACTGTTAACTATAATGAAAACTTTCTTAAGAACATCATAACAGGTGATGAGACATGGGTTTATGGCTATGGTGCTGAAATGAAGATGCAGTCATCACAGTGTGTAGGCAATGGGCCATCTGGTCCAAAAAAAGCACGCATGGTGATGTTGGTTGTGTTTTTTGACTACAAAGGCATCATCTATCATGAATTTGTTTCACGTTGTGAGAAAGTAAATAAGGAAGTATACAGGGAATCCTAGTGTGCATGAGGGATGCTCTGTGCAGGATGAGGCTTGAGTTGTGGGAAAACCAGAGTTGGATGTTGCAATCATGACAATGCGCGAGCTCATGCGTCACTCCTTGTCGGCAGCTATCTATCAAAACATCACATTCTTGTTGTGCCTCATCCACCGTATTCTCCAGATGTATCTACAGCAGACTTTTTTCTGGTTTCCCAAACTGAAAAACACATTGAAAGGGCGTCTCTTCCAAACCACAGAGAAGATACAGGACAATGCAACGAGAAACCTGTGCACTATGCTGCAAAATGTGTTCCAGGAAGCATTCCAAAGCTGTAAGAAGTGATGGGAATGGTGTATTGCCTGTAGAGGGGACTATTTTGAAGAGGACATTGCTTAAAATATAGTACAATAAGCCATAAAGTTAATACAGCAAAAGTTTGGTTTCTTTTTTAACACGCCTCACATGGTGTGTCAGCTGAATAAGTTCCTCACTAGTCCCACTTCCCCAGCATACAGTACCATTGCTCATCCTGCTATGGAATGCATCTTTACCAAAGATCCATGGGCAATGAGACCGTTTGGGATCTGTTGGAGTCCCATGGTGTGGGGAACATACTGGCTCAGTCTTGTGTTTTAACTAACTTCCATCCTGTTTGCTACAGAAGCCTAAAATGATTTTAGATTTAGTGCAGTGCAGCAGATATTGCACTCCTGCTTACACTTCTATTAAGATATTTACCAACATTTTAAATGAGCACCACAACTGTGCACCTGTATTCATGAAGTGGTCTAAGTGGGGGGGGGGGGGGGGGATTCCATTGGCTTCTCTGCTGTTTTCGCTGATTGTGTCCTTAAGATTTGGTTGTCTCCAGGCTTCACTGTCTTCAGTTTTGAATTACACACGATCTTGAGGGTTGTGGAGAAGATGAGATGTGCTGTGCCTGCTAAATTCCTCATCTGTCCTGACTCCTTGATTGTCCTTCAGTCTCCTCAAGGCTTCTACCCAGCCAATAAAGTGGTTCAGGATATCCAGGACACCCTTATCCACTTACAAAGGGTGACAATGGAGGTATCTTTCTGCTGGGAGCCAGGGCACAAGAGTATTGTGGGCAATGAAAGGGTAGACAGAGCAGTCAAGAAAGGCATATCATGATGCTCAGTTAATTCGGTGTGCCCTGCATGCATTGATGGGAAGATAAGTGGCTGGAAGAGCCAGATAGTAAGGTGTGCCTAGTAAAGCCCAATATGTGGCTGTGGCATACTTCCTTTCAGCCATGAAGATGGGACGAGGTCCTGCTTACTCATCTTTGCATAAGCCACAGCCGTATGAAGCATAGCTTCTTGTTTAACTGAGATAACCATCCAGTGTGTGGTGCTTGTGGCATAAAGACCACTGTGTGCCACATTTTATGAGGCTGTGTTTTATTTTCAGAACAGTAGCAGATTTTCTGACTGATCTGCCCTCTATTTTAAGTGACATTCAAATAAATATGGGTAGTGTGTAAAGATTCATAATATGTTGGATTTGTTTCCTAAAATTTTAGGGAGATGTTCTTAATGTATTAGCAGGATGACTGACTCACCCATGATTTTAGTAAGTGATCAGCTAATCACATTTCTCTGTGCTGTTGTTTTAGCTCCTCTGTCATTTTCTTTATGTTTCGATCCGACATTTGGCACTTTTCACCCTTTCTCTGTTGTCTCACGGTGTGTGTGTGTGTGTGTTTGTGTGTGTGTGTGTGTCACCATAAAGTAGAAGTGAGTTAGTGTCATTTTATAGGTTTACTACTCATAGTGATGCTATCCATGAACATTCGGGTCTGTAAGGTGTGTGTGTGTGTGTGTGTGTGTGTGTGTGTGTGTGTGTGTGTGTGTCACCATAAGGTAGAAGTGAGTTAGTGTCATTTTATAGGTTTACTCCTCATAGTGATGCTATCCATGAACATTCGGGTCTGTGACACCAAATTTTCTTACTGCTGCACAGTTATTTGTGGTCCTTGCTTCATGAATCACCATTACCTTAAAAATAGCATCTTATTGTCTGTGTGGACCAGTTGGGAACTGTGATTTCTTAGTCCCTTGTTTCTCAGCTGACAACCTTCTATGGGACGTATGTATTACATTTCACAAAATGGACATCATCAACATTCAAAACAAACCATTAGCTTGCACCGTGAACACTGAATGGAAAATGGTGTGCTGCAGTGATCAGAGAGATTTGTGCCAAGAAGATGAAAGGAAAACTCATTGGGAGTTATAAACCATACAGAAAGTTCAGCTAGGTAGCCACTCTTAAAGAATGGCTGTGGCATACTTCCTTTCAGCCATGAAGATGGCTGTAAAGGAGTGATGAGAATTGATGGGAGGTGATGGCATGCTACTGAATGCAAAACAGTCTCTCATGGAGCTTATCATGAAACTGGCAATCCTTTAAGTCGTAGCTGAAGTTAGTGTTAAAGTACATTTTATAGGCACATAAATAACAAACGTCCAGAGGCTGAATTTGTCCCATGGTTCTAGGTGGTATGAATTGCAATGTTACACACTTTTCAGGAAGGATAGTTTGCTCTAATGGAATATGATTTTTATATGCAGGCTAGGAATCAAAAAAGAGCACATTACTTTGACCAGCTATTGGCTAAAAGCAGTGCTCGTATGATAGTTATGTCAGTTTTCCCACTCTTGCTTGTTGTGACAAATATTCCCTGGTGCCCTTGCAAGACATCACACACAAGAAATAGTTGTAGGAGGCAGAGCACCTCCAACTTCTCACAGCACAATAAATGACTTTCCAGCCATTTATCATACAGATTAGTGTATGGCATAATGGTACATAAACATGTTACGGCATTGATGTCAGTTGATCTTGATACGACTCTCTTGGTACCTCTGATTTCCTGGGTTCCTTTCACATGCATTTCTTCTTTGAATACTTATTGGTCAAAGTAGAAAACAAATTCCTAAATGTACAATGGGGTATGTTTGTTTATGTCATCTACAAATTTTTATGCCAATTCTGCAGTTTATTGTGCATCATCAAGTTGATGATTTGTTTGAAATTTCATTAACTTCTGTCTTCCAATTCTGTAGCATTGTTTGAAGTTATGCAACGATTGTGTTTTTCACAATTTGATTTGTGTAGCTTAGTAGATCTCTATCATGCACATCCTGTAAACTGTATAGAGCATTATTGAAATGCATTAAGTCAAGTTTTTGTAACAAGTATGCCTTGTCCTCCCTTGCACACTCATAGTTTTTCTTATTCACTACATGGTCATATTGATGTGGAGCTATTCAAAATCTATTCATAATTGTTGTCTTACTATGCTGCAGATGATCTTCCATCTACAAGTACATAATTATGTTTAGTACTTGCTCCTTGGACAATGGTTGTCCTTTACTACATTGCACTGGAGATGGGATTTGTGGCTCCTTGTTCAACAAGGATGATAAACTACATGGCTTGACACCTGTCTCAATATCACATATATTTGTTAAGCAAGTATTGTCATCATTGTACATTGTCCACAAAGAGAAGCATATCAACATCAGACATTCCACTGACTCGTCTTGCAGAAGTGACAATATTTCATCTGCCACTTGTTTCTCCTTTGTGAAATTTCTTCGATTCCTTTCCGATGAAACGTCAGCTTCAGAAACTGTTGTAGATAAATGCAATGTTTGCTTTGTTTATCATTACCACTACTGTGCTTTGTAGCAACTCCACTAGCAATGTAGGACTGTTGTGAGTTACTCATTGACAAAGCATTTCAACTACACTCCATAGCCTCACACTGAACTCACCATTGGGTACCTCCAATCCTGCTTCATGTTGCCATCAGCAGCCAATGTTGTTGTAGCATGATAGATAACATGTGGGGTGTTGAATGCCCTAAATATCATTGGTCTTTTGTGGCCTTGCACTCAAGGAGTTTCCTGTGAATCACACCTGTAGTTTTCATCCATTATTGGTTTCTACAATTTGCATTTTTACAGCACTAGCAATCCTAGCATATTGAATGCCAACAATACAGTGTCCTCTCACCTCTCTACAGCTGAATCAGTAGAAATGGTAGAATATCAGGTTAACACTGTAAACACCCTTGAAAATCAACAGTGCTATAGAGCAGTGGTAGCTTTAAAGGCCCTGCACGTGAGCAATGGAAATCATGACATTCGGAAATAAACAGCCAAATATTTTTAACAAGCAAGAACGTAAATATCATTGCTGTCTGTGAGCTGTGCTGAGTTCCTGTCAGACATAGCTTTGCTTTTTACAACACCATTATTTTGAGACGTTAACTTCATTTGTGTGGCCATATTGTTCACATTTGTTGTATAATGTAAGAGAGAGAGATTGCTACTCATTGTAAGGATGACACATTGATTTGCAAATAGGTGTGATGAAAAGACAGTTACATGTGAGCTTTCAGCCAAAGGCTTCTTCAGGAAGGAAAAAAAGCAAAGAAAAACACACACACACACACACACACACACACACACACACACACACACACACACACACACACACACATTCACAAAAGCAAGCCCATCTCACATACGCATGGTTGCTACCTCTGGTGGCCCAGACCAGAATGCAACTGCAATGCATTGAACAGGAGCAACACTCTGGAATGGGGAGGGAAGATGGAGGGATAGCAGGGTACAGGTTGGAGAAGAGTAATTAGCATTGCCTGGCAGAGTGTGCAGGGCTGGAGGTGGCAGGACAAGGCTGCCAGGCACAGTGTTGGGAGGCTGTGAGAGAGAAAGATGGAGGGAGAACAGGTAGTGGGAAGGAGAGGAGCTGAGAAGGGGAAAAGACTCATAGGTGTGCGAGCAAAGAGCAGTGCATGATGAGGGTTAGGAGAGGCAAATTGTGGGGAGGTGACAGTCAGAGGTGGGAGAAACTGTTTGGTAGAGGATTTGGGGACAGTAGCTTATCATAGGTTGAGGCGAGGATAATTCTGAGAATGAGGGATGTGTTGTAAAGATAACTCCTACCTGTGCATTTTAGAAAAACTGGTGGTGGAGGGGAGAATCCAGACAGACCATATTGTATAGCAGCCATTGAAATCAGGCTTGTTATGTTCATCTGCATGTTGTGCCACAGGGCAGTCCACTGTGCTCTTTCTCACAGTTTGGCAGTGGGTATTCATCCTGGTGGACAGCTTGTTGGTAGTCATACCCATATAAAAAGCTGAGCAATGATTACTGTGACGTAATATATCACATGGCTTCTTTAACATGTGGCCCAGCCTTTGATGTTGTGGCATAAGCCTGTGACAGAACTGGAACAGTTAGTACTGGGTGGGTGGATTGTGCAGGTCTTGCATTCAGGTCTTCCACAGGAATATGAATGCTGTAGCAAGGGGTTGGGACTGGGAGTGGTGTACAGAAGGACTAGGCTGTTGCGAAGGTTGGGTTGGTAATGGTACAGACTTTATCAGGGATGGGAAGGATATTGGATAGGATGTCTCTAATTTCAGGGCATGATGATAGATAATGAGCCCACGCTCTATGTTGCTTCATTAGTTCAGCTAAGTACTCCTTTCCCTATCTAAAACCCAGTCTCACAGCCTGTTCCTTAAATGCTGCCTAAAACATGGCACCCTCTACAGCTTAGCCGCAAAAATTCCTGTCTCTGGATCATTTCACAATGACCTCCATGATATGTTCCATTTCGATCTATTGATCTTCATCCTCACTGAGTCGTTTTGAGCAGTCTGTCATTTTGAGAGGGCATTTCTTAAGCCATATGCAAGCCCGGAGTGGAGATTCTGATTACAGCAGACCGAACAGAACACATACAAGGCTGATGGATGGTGCTAAACTTGGATGCTTGTGATCTTCCCTGGGCCAGTGCGGTGCATGCCAGAGGCACCTACGGAGGATGGGCAGAGCTGTTACCAGTCTGACCAGGGATTTACACTGCAGAACACAGTAACCTGAGCCTGAGTGGCGAAGTTAAATCCTCCAAAGAGAAGTACAAATTCATCTTATGTCCACAATGTTCTGCTCCAGTGATTGATTGCCTACCTCATGATTGTTAGTCCAGTTATTGCACTCATCATTTGATTTAGTATTAAAGTGTGTTCTATTATTTCTCTGCATTGGCTGAAACTACACCAGTTTTGTTATTTATGTGCCAGTTCTTGCAAGACACACCAGAGAAAGTTTTGGTGTACTTGATTTCATTCAGTATTAATCCTTGGACTATTACCTCTATATGTCAGCTAAAACTACATCATTTCACTATTTATATGCCATTTCCTGCAAGACTCATTAGAGGAAGTCTTAATGTATATGATTTACTTCAGTATTAATCTGTGCACTATAGTTATTTGAGAATTTCTGTGTAAATTCTAGAACCACTCTGCCTTCTACCATCTCAAACACACAGTATCCTAGATAAGAGTGTGGGATGGTAGAATCCTACCTACTGCACATCACATGTTTGTGTGTGCAGGTTTAAAATCAGTTCTGGGAAGAAAACAGATGCAGCAGTCAAACGGCACTGACAAGTACCTGTCGGACAGTCCATAGATGTGTTAGTGAGTGTGTAATGAAGAATCATGGAGTTTACATGCCACTCTGTGCTTATGGTGTCATTGACTATTATTAAGACAAGAACAGTTGAAAAAGTACTCTTGTAGACTCTTGACTCAGCCTTGTTAGAGGCAAGAATTATTTTCAGACTCTTTTTTCTTAAAGTCATGGTGTCTAAGCAGACTTTCTTTTGAATGTAAAACAATTTGTTTCTAATGTACAACTTTATGAGAAACTTGCTGGAAGTTACATATTTTGTTGAAAGTGAGAATTTTTATTGTGCTTGAAAGTCAAATACATCATTGACAGACAAAACATAAAGTTTGTATGGCTATTTATTTCACAGGTAGAAAGAGGCTTGAAAGTTCCTGTACCTAGCGCTATATGATGGAGAAGAAGTCAAGAGAATTTTCAGCAGCTGACTATCCAGCACAGAAGAGTGGCTGCAAACCTCAAGTAAGTCATCTCATAAAGAAGTGGAATGTGGTTTGGGGAAATAAATCAGTGTAACACAGACCCACACTCACACTTTAAGTCATCAAAATCTTAGGGCACTATTACCTCTTGCATCTTTTAAAATTAAATCATTTTGGATATTTATGTGCCATTTATTGTGAGTCATGGTAGAGGGAGATTCTAGTGTTTATGATTGCTTTATCATGACATGTAAGTTTATTGTGTTTTCCCTTCTGTTATAAAGGATGAATTGTATATTGTGTATTGTAAGGCACCCTGGCACAGTGTGTGGCTCAAGGGCACATTTTACTTGCTTGCTGGCTGTGAAAGTTGACTGCACCCTGGTATGGCACCTTCATGAGCAACTGCTGCACCTACATTTCTCTTTAAGTGTGTTACAGTAATGATATAAGTTTTGTATCTTGATCTGGTCGTATGTAAAGTACACAAGCGGCAAGACGCAGTCAATACCTTCGCTGTGCAGTGCCGATGGTACTGTTATCAACGACTGTGCCGCTAAAGCGGAGTTATTGAACGCAGTTTTCTGAAATTCCTTCACCAGGGAAGACGAATGGAATATTCCAGAATTTGAAACATGAACATCTGCTAGCATGAGTTTCTTAGAAGTAGATACCTTAGGGGTTGAGAAGCAACTCAAATCGCTTGATACGGGCAAGTCTTCAGGTCCAGATTGTATACCGATTAGGTTCCTTTCAGATTACGCTGATACTATAGCTCCATACTTAGCATTCATATACAACCGCTCGCTCACCGATAGATCTGTACCTACAGATTGGAAAATTGCGCAGGTCGCACCAGTGTTCAAGAAGGGTAGTAGGAGTAATCCATTTAACTACAGACCTATATCATTGACGTCAGTTTGCAGTAGGGTTTTGGAGCATATACTGTATTCAAACATTATGAATCACCTCGAAGGGAACGATCTATTGACACGTAATCAGCATGGCTTCAGAAAACATCGCTCTTGTGCAACGCAGCTAGCTCTTTATTCGCACGAAGTAATGACTGCTATCGACAGGGGATCTCAAGTTGATTCCATATTTCTAGATTTCCGGAAAGCTTTTGACACCGTTCCTCACAAGCGACTTCTAATCAAGCTGCAGAGATATGGGGTATCGTCTCAGTTGTGTGACTGGATTCGTGATTTCCTGTCAGGAAGGTCGCAGTTCGTAGTAATAGACAGCAAATCATCGAGTAAAACTGAAGTGATATCAGGTGTTCCCCAGGGAAGCGTCCTGGGACCTCTATTGTTCCTGATCTATGTAAATGACCTGGGTGACAATCTGAGCAGTTCTCTTAGACTGTTCACAGATGATGCTGTAATTTACCGTCTAGTAAGGTCATCCGAAGACCAGTATCAGCTGCAAAGCGATTTAAAAAAGATTGCTGTATGGTGTGTCAGGTGGCAGTTGACACTAAATAGCGAAAAGTGTGAGATGATCCACATGAGTTCCAAAAGAAATCTGTTGGAATTTGATTACTCGATAAATAGTACAATTCTCAACGCTGTCAATTCAACTAAGTACCTGGGTGTTAAAATTACGAACAACTTCAATTGGAAGGACCACATAGATAATATTGTCGGGAAGGCGAGCCAAAGGTTGCGTTTCATTGGCAGGACACTTAGAAGATGCAACAAGTCCACTAAAGAGACAGCTTACACTACACTCGTTCGTCCTCTGTTAGAATATTGCTGCGCGGTGTGGGATCCTTACCAGGTGGGATTGATGGAGGGCATCGAAAGGGTGCAAAAAAGGGCAGCTCGTTTTGTATTATCGCGTTATAGGGGAGAGAGTGTGGCAGATATGATACTCGAGTTGGGATGGAAGTCATTACAGCATAGACGTTTTTCGTCGTGGCGAGACCTTTTTACGAAATTTCAGTCACCAACTTTCTCTTCAGAATGCGAAAATATTTTGTTGAGCCCAACCTACATAGGTAGGAATGATCATCAAAATAAAATAAGAGAAATCAGAGCTCGAACAGAAAGGTTTAGGTGTTCGTTTTTCCCGCTCGCTGTTCGGGAGTGGAATAGTAGAGAGATAGTATGATTGTGGTTCGATGAACCCTCTGCCAAGCACTTAAATGTGAATTGCAGAGTAGTCATGTAGATGTAGATGTAGATGGTCAGATTACTGAAGTTGTACCTGAACATTTTGGGGAGTGGTATTGAAGAATTATTATGGTTTCCTTTGGGAGAGGGGAGTGGGGGGGATGTGATGTGAATCTTTATAAATTTGCTGTATAACTTCTTGTGTGTCTGCAGCATTTGTTGACCATGGGAGTGCGAAGAGTACTACTAGTGAAACGTTTGAGAAAAGACCACCTGTTATATGAACTACATATCTGTGACAAGCTGGTGGAAGGCAGCATGACAGAATTATGTCAGCACCTGCAGGGCCATTGTACAAGCCAATAACTATCACCACAGAGACCGTTCAGTAGGTGAGTATTGTCTACACTACATGTCACTCCTTGTTGTGTGTGTTTCAAGAGGGTGTTATGTTATTAGAAGGCACATCCTTTTCGCATTCTCAAATGTTGCACTTACTTGCACTGGCAGACCATGTAGCAAATAGGATTGCCAATGTGCATGCTATTAATAAAAAAATTCTAAATTCACACCTGATAAAAAGGCTTTGCAGGATGAGCTTTTGTTAATACAGCAGTGTTCACTATTAACTCTCCCATAAGCAATCTGTGGTCATTAAGTGATCCATTGCTGGAGCTTGTTAACCCCCCAAGGAATAGAAGCCCAAATATCAAGCTGCAAGGAGAAACACCATGCTTGCTCATCACCAAGAAAACTGTAGATATAATAAGGGGCAAAATGCAGTGTCAGTAGTGGTGGGCATATGTACGAAATGCATGGAATCAGAGCAAAAGTGCCCAGGGGATTACTGCAAAATGCTGTGACATTTTGTAGGTCGATATAGAGTCATTAAGGTTCTAACTCCCATCAGCTTCCTGGTCCAAAATATGCTTGAATTGGGCAGTGCTGAGTTGGAAGTCCATGAGTAAAGGGAAGGGGAGAATTGAAAGAATTTCAGCCCTCATTGACCAAAGCCTCCAACCTATTGCCCAGAATCTAGTATCCCACGTCAGAGATATCAACTAATTCCTACACCAGCTCGTCACCATCTACAGTCCTTTACCTCCTGGATCTTTACTCATCACTACTGATGTCATTTCCCTAAGCACCAGCAGGCCTCATGCCCAAGTTCTTGATGCTTTTGAACACTACCCCTCCCAATGTCCTTCAGATTCCATACCCACTGCCTTGTTCCTCACACATCTTACTACCTATATTCTAACACACAACTACTTCTCCTTTGAAGGGAAGGTATACAAACAAATCAGTGGCACAGCCATGGGCACCCTCATGGCACCCTCCTATGCCAATCTGTTTATGGACCATCTAGAGGAAATCGTTTTAGCTTCACAAAACAGCCAAACCCCTGCTCTGACTCAGGTTTATTGATATTATTTTCAAGATCTTGATTCAGAGCTATGCCACTCTATCCTCATTCCTTCTCAACCTCAACACCCTCTCTTACATCCAGTTCACTTGGTCTTCCTCAACCCAGTGTGCCTCCTTCTTGGACACCGACCTCTTCTCTGATGGATCCATCCACACCTTTGTCCACATTAAACCCACCAACCATCAACAATACCTGCATTTTGATGGCTGTCATCCCTTCCACACCAAAAGGTCCCTCCCGTACAGCCTAACCACCTGGGGATAGCGTATCTACAGTGACAAGAACTCCCTCACCCAGTATGCTGAGGGTCTCATCAAAGCCTTCAGAGACAGACACTACCTTGGGGTAGTTGTTTTTGTTGTGCTTATCTACAACTCAGCATCTCTGCTATATGGTGAGTTGCAACTTTCCTTTTCACAATATTGTTACATTCCATCCTGGAGTTTCCATTGTTTGATTTTTATCCATCCTGGATCTCATGAACACCATGGCCTTAAATGATTGTTGGTAAATAACCCAACTAGTTTCAAATACTTTTAAATGCTTTATTTTAATGTCATAACTGGTTTCGGGCTCATGCTTACATTCAGATGGCAAATGTTTCTGATAAAATTGATGTTTTGTTCAGCAGAATGACGCCAGCTCGTGCTCTGCACAAGAATATTTAGCACCATTTTATAAGTTGTTGCAGTAGTGAAAACATATTAATTGTTCGATGAACCCTCTGCCAAGCACTTAAATGTGAATTGCAGAGTAGTCATGTAGATGTAGATGTAGATGGTCAGATTACTGAAGTTGTACCTGAACATTTTGGGGAGTGCCGTAGTTAAATTGTCAGTTGTGCTTAACGATTTCAGGCAATTGCTTGCATTCTGAATTTTAATAATTTTTGTTGCAGGTTTTAGTCAATCCACTTACCTTGAATTTAAAATTTATTATGGTATTCTCAATTGTGTTTAAAGATGTTAATAAATTTCACAATTTAAATTTAAAATTTTATTTTATTTGCAATGACCTTAAAGGTCTCCGGTTGAATTAAAAATTTCATTACTGCAATTATCAGGTCTGCCATAAAGATTTCTAGCAAATTGACTTGTTTTCGTAATATTGTTCAAGTACCAATGTATGCAAGTATTTCACATTTAATAAGTGGTGTGATTGGAATCTTAAAGTAAGTGGACAGTGGCTTCTCACCTATGGATCCCTGTATCCAAGTTATCCTGATCAAGCACACTGAGTGTATAATAAATGGTAGCAGTAATGCTGGATGCATACTTTGGTATTGAAGAATTATTATGGTTTCCTTTGGGAGGGGGGAGTGGGGGGGATGTGATGTGAATCTTTATAAATTTGCTGTATAACTTCTTGTGTGTCTGCAGCATTTGTTGACCATGGGAGTGCGAAGAGTACTACTAGTGAAACATTTGAGAAAAGACCACCTGTTATATGAACTACATATCTGTGACAAGCTGGTGGAAGGCAGCATGACAGAATTATGTCAGCACCTGCAGGGCCATTGTACAAGCCAATAACTATCACCACAGAGACCGTTCAGTAGGTGAGTATTGTCTACACTACATGTCACTCCTTGTTGTGTGTGTTTCAAGAGGGTGTTATGTTATTAGAAGGCACATCCTTTTCGCATTCTCAGATGTTGCACTTACTTGCACTGGCAGACCATGTAGCAAATAGGATTGCCAATGTGCATGCTATTAAAAAAAAAAATTCTAAATTCACACCTGATAAAAAGGCTTTGCAGGATGAGCTTTTGTTAATACAGCAGTGTTCACTATTAACTCTCCCATAAGCAATCTGTGGTCATTAAGTGATCCATTGCTGGAGCTTGTTAACCCCCCAAGGAATAGGAGCCCAAATATCAAGCTGCAAGGAGAAACACCATGCTTGCTCATCACCAAGAAAACTGTAGATATAATAAGGGGCAAAATGCAATGTCAGTAGTGGTGGGCATATGTACGAAATGCATGGAATCAGAGCAAAAGTGCCCAGGGGATTACTGCAAAATGCTGTGACATTTTGTAGGTCGATATAGAGTCATTAAGGTTCTAACTCCCATCAGCTTCCTGGTCCAAAATATGCTTGAATTGGGCAGTGCTGAGTTGGAAGTCCATGAGTAAAGGGAAGGGGAGAATTGAAAGAATTTCAGCCCTCATTGACCAAAGCCTCCAACCTATTGCCCAGAATCTAGTATCCCACGTCAGAGATATCAACTACTTCCTACACCAGCTCTTCACCATCTACAGTCCTTTACCTCCTGGATCTTTACTCATCACTACTGATGTCATTTCCCTAAGCACCAGCAGGCCTCATGCCTAAGTTCTTGATGCTTTTGAACACTACCCCTCCCAATGTCCTTCAGATTCCATACCCACTGCCTTGTTCCTCACACATCTTACTACCTATATTCTAACACACAACTACTTCTCCTTTGAAGGGAAGGTATACAAACAAATCAGTGGCACAGCCATGGGCACCCTCATGGCACCCTCCTATGCCAATCTGTTTATGGACCATCTAGAGGAAATCGTTTTAGCTTCACAAAACAGCCAAACCCCTGCTCTGACTCAGGTTTATTGATATTATTTTCAAGATCTTGATTCAGAGCTATGCCACTCTATCCTCATTCCTTCTCAACCTCAACACCCTCTCTTACATCCAGTTCACTTGGTCTTCCTCAACCCAGTGTGCCTCCTTCTTGGACACCGACCTCTTCTCTGATGGATCCATCCACACCTTTGTCCACATTAAACCCACCAACCATCAACAATACCTGCATTTTGATGGCTGTCATCCCTTCCACACCAAAAGGTCCCTCCCGTACAGCCTAACCACCTGGGGATAGCGTATCTACAGTGACAAGAACTCCCTCACCCAGTATGCTGAGGGTCTCATCAAAGCCTTCAGAGACAGACACTACCTTGGGGTAGTTGTTTTTGTTGTGCTTATCTACAACTCAGCATCTCTGCTATATGGTGAGTTGCAACTTTCCTTTTCACAATATTGTTACATTCCATCCTGGAGTTTCCATTGTTTGATTTTTATCCATCCTGGATCTCATGAACACCATGGCCTTAAATGATTGTTGGTAAATAACCCAACTAGTTTCAAATACTTTTAAATGCTTTATTTTAATGTCATAACTGGTTTCGGGCTCATGCTTACATTCAGATGGCAAATGTTTCTGATAAAATTGATGTTTTGTTCAGCAGAATGACGCCAGCTCGTGCTCTGCACAAGAATATTTAGCACCATTTTATAAGTTGTTGCAGTAGTGAAAACATATTAATGTGCTAGCATTTACTTAAGTACAAGGTGAAATATTTTTATGCATTTACATGTATCCCAGTGGATGGCACTTTTGACATGGTGAGTCATAAGATAGTGCTCTCAGAGCTTGAGAAGTATGGTAAAAAGATCTGTCCAAGCAACTAATGAGCATGAAGCTCACTAATGGCTGCCTTAAAACTATTTTTGAACACTTGTTAAGAGTATATTGTAGGTAAATACAGTGTGTTCCAAGGATTGATAATAGTGCCACTTCTGTTCCTTTTGTATGTTAATGATTTAAGCTTAAACATGGATGTTCATAAAATGATCATATTTGCAAATAACTCTACAAATCTAATAAAAGAGGAAAGTAAGGAAGAATTACAGCAGTCAGTAAACACTGATGCAAAACAACTTAGTAACAGCATTTAATAAACAGGAAAAAACTGCACTAAAATCTCACAATCTTCTGACCAGCCCAGACAATGGCAGAACATTATGTAGGTTGATGGCTACAGTCAGTGTGGATCCAGTCCTTTGCTATCACAGAACTGTGGCCAAGAGAAGCAGGTGGGACTTTAGTTTCAATGATGAGAAACTTTACAACTACCCTTTCTCCATATGGCAGCTAGATTCAACACTGTCTGTGGCTTGCTACATGACACCTAGTCAGAATAAGGTATACTACACCATACTGTGGCATCTTGCAGGAAGTGTAAAAGAAATCCTCTTTGCCTTGATCTACCACATGTAGGGGATAAGAAGGTTCCCCACCAATGGAGGGAGGCAGTACTAATTCCCCTCCTGAAACCAGAGAAGGACCATAGTTGCCTGAATGGTTATTTCAACATTGCCCTCCCAGCTGCATGGGAAAGATCTTAAGAGTACAGTGAATATCTGTCTTGTCTGGGTTCTCAAATCCAGGCAGCTCTTAGTCACTTCCAGTGTGGGTACATGAAATATCATTCTACGATAAATACCTTTACCTTTCGTGACCCATGTATACAGACTTTCCTATGTAGGAAAACCTCATAGGAATCTTTTTTCAATCTTGAGAACGACTATGATACCACTTAGAGTTATAATATCTTTTGACAGCTCCAGCTTCTACTGACAACTATCCATCTTTACATGGTTCCCCCTCTCACCATACTATTTCATTTGTGTCAGAGCAGTATGAGCAAGAGAACAGTGTTCCACCAAGAAGCGTACCAAACCATCTCATCTTTTCTGTTACCATTAATAGCATTATGTCCACAATAAGGGAACATTTGACTTCTTCTCCAACCCAGCAGCAGATCAACAACATATGTTAGATATATTGGAGGAGTGGACTATAGCCACAGGTTTCAAGTTCTCAGCAGACCAAACTGTGTGTGTAAACTTGCATCATTAACAACACACAGGTATACTCAGAGTCTTTCTTGGTAGCATGGCTGAATAAAATCATCTCAGTTTTCAAGCCATGTAAATTCTAACAAATTCTAAAGCTTTTGATGGCTGTCTTCCTACAAGCGTCAAGCATCCATCATTGCTTTCTTTCAACATCCAAAGCCCGCTCGAGAATTTTATTCAAATTGACGTGGCTTCAAAAATGAGAAGATTTTATTCTAACATATGGTACTACACCTATATTGATAATGAGGGACACTTGAATTGAATTGAATTTTATTTGATCCTGTAAGATTACATTGTGTACAATAAATGTATGTGTAATATAGGACATGTCAAAGTGTTAACATTCCTTATCACTTATTTTTCTACATCTTTGGCTTACATTTTTACATTACTGATAATGAGTAACAATATATACAAATTTAATGGCATAAGTATTCTGCAACACTGTAAAACTCTTTTTCAATGAGATAGTCTTTAAGTTTCTTTGGAAAGTCATTGTGAAGTACACTATCTTTCAGGGTTTTGGGCAGACTTCTTAGTAGTCTGATACCAAAGTACTGGGGTCCTTTTTCTAGCATTGCCGGTCAGTGGGGTATGCTCCGTACTTCATTCTTCTTTCTTGTATTGTGGGTGTGTACACTAGCATTTGTAATCCAGTCCTCACTACCTTTTGTGATGTACATTATTGTTTTGTAAATAAAATAGAAGGAAACTTCCACATGGGAAAAATATATTAAAAACAAAGATTCCAAGACTTACCAAGTGGGAAAGCGCCGGCAGACAGGCACATGAACAAAACACACAAACACACACACACAGTTTGTGTGTTTTGTTCATGTGCCTGTCTGCCAGCGCTTTCCCGCTTGGTAAGTCTTGGAATCTTTGTTTTTAATATACATTATTGTTTTGTATATATACAATGATGAAAAAGTTAAGATATTTAAATTCTTGAAATAGTTTCTGCATGTTTCAGAGGTCTTTCTTCTTAAAATGGTCCTAATTGCTTTTTTTGTAATGTGAACACTCGTTTTATCTCTTATTTGTTTGAGTTTCCCCACACAGTCACTCCATACTGTAAGTATGGTTCGAAAAGTCCATGATACACTGTACACAGAAGGTTCTTGTCTGAATACTGTGATAGCTGCATCATTAAGAATATGACAGAGCTCAGTTTCTTGCAGACATTATTAATATGTTTTTTAAATTTCAGTTCATTATCCACAAGAATACCTAAGAATCTAGCACATTCTACTTCTTCCAGCCTTGTTCCATCAACCTCTAAATCCATGTCTACAGCCTTTTCCTTGTTTTTAAACACTGCATACATAGTCTTTTTTAGATTTATAACCAGTTCATTTTCCAACAGCCATTGAGCTGTGACATTTGCAGATATGTATGCTCTTCTCTCAAGCTGTTCCATATTTTGGTCACTATTTAGTGTTGTCATGTCATCAGCATACAATATTTTCTTTTCTTCCTCCTCAACACCTATATCATTAACAGATACATTAAATAACAATGGCCCCATTACCGAACCCTGCGGCACTCCATATTTGATGGATTTGGTTTCTGGTTAGTACGAGTTTCCTAATGATACATACTGCTTGTGGTTGCACAAGTATGATTTTATCCATTCACCTGGTTGCCCCCGAATGCCATAGTTGCTTAATTTTTGTATCAGCATTTCATGGTCAATGGTGTCAAATGCCTTTGAAAGATCCAGAAACATTGCAGAGACAACCTTTTTCTCATCCAAGGACTGTAAAATGTATTCTGTTAGACTGACAATAGCTGATTCTGTAGATTTACCCTTTCTGAACCATGTTGTGAGGGCATGAGAATGCTATGTTTGTCCAAATAGTTAACTAATCTGATATACATAAGCATTTCTAGGATTTTTTGAGAAACCTGATATCAGTGAAATTGGTCTGTAGTTGTTGGGATCATCCCTACACCCTTTCTTGTACAGTGGCACTACCTTCGTTATCTTCAGCTTTTCTGGAAAAATTGCATCTCTGAAAGAACAGTTTGCTATGTTCTTCAGTGGTGTTATTATCTCCTCACATACCCACTTTATTACATGATTTGATATTTCATCATCACCAGCTGATTTCTTGGACTTCAGTTTCTGTAGAGTTTTCCGTAATTCATCTTCTGTGACTGGTCTTAAGAACATAGTACTGCATGATCTTTTTGGTACCTTAATATCCTTCTGTTTTTGACTATTTATTTCCAATTTTAGGTTTTCTGCTACATTGATATAGTTATTATTATGTATGTTTGCTATTTCCATACCATCTGTGACCACTGTGTTGTCTATTTTAATTGACCTAATACCTTCTTCTTTGTTTGACCCATCTTTTTCCTTTCTTTCAGCATTGACTGCATTCCAAGTTGCCTTTGCCTTGTTTTTTGAGTTCGCTATAGTGGTGACAATTGCTCTTGCTTTCGCTTCTCTTATTGTTTTTCTATACTTATTTTTTAACATGTTATAGTTTTCAGCTTTGCCCATCGGTCTCGCGTCCTGAAGCTTCCTTCACTGTTCTAGTATTTCACTGGTAATCCACTGTGTCTGATCTTGCTGCCTTTCTTGTCTTTACTTTGGGAAATGCTACATTAAAATGGTACTTAATTGTTGAAATAAATGCATCATATTTTTCATTTACACTCTGGGCCTGTAGGGTTTCACTCCAGGTTTCCTTACTTAACATTGTTCTAAAGATGTTGATATTTTGTTCACTGATGATCCTAATTTATTTGGTTGTTTGTTTTGGTTCTGATACTGAGTCATTACTTCTGCAAAAGCTGATTAGTTGTCCATGATGATCAGATATTCCTGTCTGAACTACATGTGACTCATAGTTACACATATTAGTAATTATGTTGTCAATAATTGTCTCACTTTGTGAAGTCACTCTTGTTGGTGCAGTTATTGTCACTTTCATGTTATGCTGTATTAAAAATTCTTCAAAATCCTGTCTTATTTTGGTGTCTTTTCCCATGTCAGTGTTGAACTCTCCACATATAATAAGATTTCATGTTCATTCTCAATAAGCTAGCAATTTTTTTTAGAAAGATGCTAATATTGCCGCATGGTGAGAACACTGTTCTCAGCATGAGAAATTTGGTGAGGTTTCTGGCCGTGGTTTTTGACAAAATGCTATCATGAATACTGCAGCTGACAGATCTGAAAGCACACTCTCTCAAGGCACTTAAAATTTTAATCTGCCGCACCTACAAGTCTTGGAGGGCTGGCAGAGGACATCTATAAGGCTACCATGTGGTCTAAGCTGAATTATGGTTGCGAAGTACATAGATCAACGTGCCCTTCACAGTTAAGGATGTAAGATGTCATCTGCCTTGTTGGGATAATATTGGCCACAGGTGCTTATAGGACCAGTCCCAACACCAGCATGTGTTTTGAAGCTTCTGAGCTGCAACTGGCAATCTGAGGGCAACTCTTCATGGTACGAGAGGTGTATAGGTTTGTAGCTGATCTGCAGTCACTGGTAATACTCCTCATTTAATGACCCCCCATGGGACTGACCTTCATAAATTTCCTCCAAGGAACAAGCCAATTGCAATGTATGTGAAAACAGACATAATGGCATTTGGTAGAGATCAAATATCAGCCGTTCTCCAGGGTTAGAGTAATCTCCCATGATGGACAATACCAAGGCCTAATAGTATTTTAAAATTAAAAAAGAGACAGCACTCCAGACAAAAGTTTTAAAATCATATTTTAAAATACTTTAAACCAGATTCACAAATATATGGCAGCCTACAATGATGGATCTAAGCAAGGGAAAAATGGTGGCTACTGTGTGATTTGCCTTGATCATTTTCTCAAAATGTGCTAACCAATGAATTCTCTTTCTATGGTGCAGTGCTAAAGGTGATCTTGGGGGCTCTGGAGCAGATGACACATCCAAGTTAACAAAGTTATTGTACTGTGACACAATGTGAAATTCCTACATATTTAGTGCTCTCATTGCTGAGGCACAGAACCATGAGTCATTGGGAGGAAGAGTGGATGGAAATGATAGACAACAAATTGAGATATGGTGGGAGAAGTCATCTACTCAGCCATGACACAGCTCCTTTCAGCCACAGAGGCAGAATGAAGTACTACTGACATACACCTGTATTGGATACAGTTCCCTGACACATGGGTTTTCCTCCTATGAGAGAATATGTCAGTGTAAGGTACTTGTGATTTACCATTAAAGGTATGCCACATTTCATTTTCATTGTACTTTATTTGAAAACAGTCAGCTATAAAGTTATCTGTTGATTTACCCTCTCTTTCAGATTACAGCTGAATAAGTGTTGCATGGCTTTCAAAATTTTGTAAAGTAACATGACTATTTTGTAAAGCATTGTAGTGCCTGATATTTCCTGTTTTTCTTTATTGGTTGTTAGCCAACAACAAGATTTGAGAAAAAAGTTTTAACCAGTCATATATCATTACTGAATTTTAAATGCCTTAACTTGTTACTAATACAAAATTCTAATCATGTGTGTGTGTGTGTGTGTGTGTGTGTGTGTGTATGTGTGTGTGTGTGTGTGTGTGTGTGTGTGAGAGAGAGAGAGAGAGAGAGAGAGAGAGAGAGAGAGAGAGATAGAGATTTTTTTGATTTGTGATCAACCAGAACCAGCCACTTTCATCTTATTATTGGATATTTATTAACAGTTATTTTATTATATGGCTTTATCTTGTTTTAATGAAGAAGCATTTTATTAATGTTTAGGTTCACTCGTTCACAAAAATTCATGGATGCTTATAACTTAGATGTTAATCACTGCAAATGCAAACAACAGAAAATCGAGCCTGAGCTTGTGTTCCAGTCTAATGACCTCACCATTTATGGAATTTTAAAACCACAATCTTCCTTCCTTCTGTTTATTACCACCTAGTATCTGCTTGTTATGTACATTCTGCAGTCTGTTATTTTGGAGTCACTAGTTCTAGACAATCACTCCTTTATCAATGGACTGATTTTTCAGGAAACTTATGTGTACAAATGTGCCCTTATACAGGGGTTGGACAAAAATATGGAAACACCAGAAACACATTGCACTACATGCCTAATACTGTGTAGAAATCCTGTTGGCATTCAAAACAGCTTTTAGTCTAGTGGGAATGGATTAATACAGGTCATGTATAGTTTTCAAGTGATTGTTACACCATTCTTCTTGCAAAGTAATGGCAAGTCCACGGCAAGTTCAGGTAATGATGATGGAAGTGGATATAATGCACCTGCAAATTCAGAGAACAGTGTTCTGACCATGACTGACACTTGCAGCATATTGAAGGCATTGCACAGGTGCCATTGATTGTAAAGTACAACAGCGCAAACTGCACCCTTGGCTAGCCCCTCCACTTATGTTAAAGTATGCATTTCTCACAGTCTTTCCACATTTTTGATCAACCACTGTATACAGATAGCAGATATTTCTATTTGCAAGTGAGGATGGTGTACTGGACAACATTACATCAGTATTTACTTCATTTGCAGAGTGATAATTATAGCTATTAGGAGTAGTATGTTAAAGTTGGTTAGCACTTCCAAGTACATGTGGCAAAAACATGCCATTAATGCTAATTTTTCCCTGGGCAGCAGGTCAGGTATTGAAATGTGGAAATGTAAATGCAGAATGGTTAGTCTATACTGATAGGCATAGTCCACTTACTGACACAGTTATGGTAATGCAGGACACATCAGGTTGTAAAGCTTCATTGAGTGGAAGTGCATGGAATGGCAAGAGAATATCTCCAACAAGTAAAGAGAACTTGATGTGACCACTCCACACATCGGTTATGACCAATCACACAGTTTGATTTTGTTTTCATTTCTACGACCTCTTCTCAGTGTTGCCATACAGTCGGATGGCTATGCTTCCAGCCAGTATTGTGACAACCATTTATGTTTTACAACTGAAAGCTGCAGCTGATTTGATAACAGTTATGGATCTTTTTTCTGGATCTACATCTACATCTACATCTGTATCTATACTATATAAAGCACTATGAGGTGCAAGACAGAAGGTATGTTTCATTGAACTAGTTATTAGGGTTTCTTCCTGTTCTATTCAGACATGGAGTGCAAGAAGCCTATTTGAATGCCTCTGGCTTGCAGTAATTCTAATCTTATTTTCAAGATCCCTATGTGTGTGATACATAGGGGGTTGTAGTAAATTCCTAGAGTAATCATTTAAAGCTGGTTCTTGAAACTTAGTTAATAAATTTTCTTGGGATAGTTTACATCTGTCTCCAAGAATCTTCCAGTTCATTTCCTTCAGTACCTCTGTGACACTCTCCCATGGATTAAAAAATCCTGTGACCATTTGCGGTGCCCTTCTCTGTACACTTTCAATGTCCCCTGTTAGGCCTACCTGGTGCGGGTCTTACACACTTGAGCAATATTCTATAACTGGCTGCACAAGTGATTTGTAAGCCATCTCCTTTGTAGATTGATTGCACTACCCCAATATTCTACCAATAAATTGAAATCTTCACTGTACAGAGAACAGTATCATTTTGCATCACTTTATCATTTGATTTGAAGATAGTTCATTGAAGGAATCTCTCCTCATATTTCTGTATATGTTACAGTAATGACATGCATTTTATATGTGGGGGCAGGTGGGTAATGTGTTGTTGAATATTCTATAAGGATAAATTAAGGGTAAGTCCTCCATCTGATTGAAGCCTTACTTATAGTATTTCTCACTAGCAGTTTTTACATTAATAAATATAAAGGAAAGAACACAAACCTTTAATCACAAATGTGGTTTGTATTTAAAGCATGATGTATTACATGCCTTGAAGGCATTTCTTTAAGTGCATAACATAATGACAAAATACCACATTAAGGGATTTTTTAAAATTATTTTTCACATCTGCTTACATAAATGGTTTCACAACCAATTCTTAGCAAGTCATTATCAAATAATCTGCTCAAAAAAGGGGAGGATTGTAAAATACTAAGAGACTAGTTAAGTGTGTGAAGTTGGGCCTTCAGGGTTTTAAATTTTTCTGTAAATGAAAACCACATCTGGTTGAAGGGTGAAGTTCTTTCCTTTATATTTTGCAATTTTCTTGGTCATTCTGGCTTTCTAAGGATTTCAGATTATGAACAACAATCAAGAAGGTGATACATAACTACAGTAATTTAACTATTTAACTATTTTTTTCTTCCAGATAACCCGTTCTTCTCGAGAATAATCCTACAGTAGCTTATTTTGGTATCTGAATTCCCATTAAAAGATTAACATGAGAATGTAAGTTTTTTTTGTAAGTGCAAAATAGTTTAAAATTCACTGATATGTAACTTTTCCTATCCATGTCCTCAAGAATCCCTTTTCAAATGAATTTGGTGTTTCTGACAGAAGTATGTACATCCACAAGGACACTGGAGTTATGATGTATGATCAAGCACTGAAATTTTCATCTAGTTTAACTTCCTTTGTGCTCACAAGCTTTCAACATACATACGAAACTCTGATAGTATAAAACACCATGGATATCCTTTCCTCCCCTGTGGAGCATGTAGTCTGTTGGCTACCATTGCAAGTGTGAATTCTGGAAAACTATTTGTTGGATGCAGTAATATAAAAGGCCTGACAATGACACACTGTACACAACATGTTGAGACAATTGGGCTTTGAGTCAAAGGGAGGACGAGTGTCTGAAAATAAGAGAAAAACACTAATGCAAGTGAAAACACAGCCTGAGCTTGGTGTATCCTCTCTAATGATATGGAGTACTTGAAATGTACCTCTAGGTAAGGGATAGTTTTACTGTACTTTAATTTATACTCTTGAGGAGGGCATTTCCTTGTATGTAATAATTACAGTGTCTGACAAAAGAAGTGAAGCACTCAGAAGATGATGTCAGACATCAATGTAACTTTGTACACAAACACACTGTCAGCAGGTTTGTAAATTATTAGACTTCCATTTCTCTGTGACATATAGTATTTCACCCAGAGTGGATTAGGAATGTTAGTGTTTAGTTTTGTTACCAAGCTAGGTAGGGTAAATAAGGGGCATGGACAATGTTAGATGTTGAGTGATCACTGTGAAGGACATGGAGGTGCTGCGCCCTTGTGTCGTACAGTGTTATCAGCCAGTATGCAGGATATCAAGGACCACTCAAACAACATCACATACCCACTCAGCCTGTGAAGTTTCATTTTGTTCCCCTCTCCCTTTCTGGGCATTTCACTCTTTTTTGTCAGACAGTGTATTTTTAAATACATGCAAAAAACTGGAGATTATGAAGTTAGAGGGGGAAAAACCCCACACAATATGACATCAGGCACATCATTTGCTGTTATGTGACATATCCATTTAATGTTAAAATTTTGAGCCTCTCCTGACAGATAGCAAATGGCATGCTATTCTGAAGCCCAACAGTAACAATCAGCATCTGCAGGGACACAACTGTAATTTATTCATTGATATTCTGCTTCAGCTGTTCACCTCTGTGACACTTCACCATGCTACATTTACCTTTTCATCATCCACAACAAGAGAAGTGCGCCAGGAACAGAACAGAACCTGTCATGCAGGGGAAAAGTTATTTCTTCTAAGGTGCACATAGCAAACTGCCTTGTCCTGCAGAAAGTAGCCAGTATGTCATAACTAACTGAATAATGTGCAACTGGAGTAGGGCTAGGCATGAAACAAATACACTCAGTAAGGCAAATGATACTTAACATCCTGCTGATAGTTGCAGTGAGACAGATGATATTAAATTCAAGCAATTGGCTTCTAAACTCAATGAATTAGTCATAAGACTGGCTGAAAACAAAGGGACAAAAACTGACAGCTGAAAGACATATATTAGACAAGCAATATATACTCCATCACCAATGTCAGTTTTGCTATGTCTTCTGCTGGACTTACTAGAGCACAAAAACCAGTAATCTTCTGGCTATTCATGGTATTTCAACCAAAGCACTAAAATCTTGTCCACACTTGATAGCCATGTTCCAGTCTCTTTGTGGTTTGATTTTATTTGATATTTATTGATCCTAAAATTGCTACAAATGGATATTTGTGCATAAAGTGATAATCAGTTCTCTGATGTCATCTCATATATAATTCTTGTTGCTGTTTTGTGGTGCTAAAATAAATAATATCAACAGTCATGCAAAATTAACACGAATTCATTTGTAGTAATCTATTTTATTCCCAGACTTTCTTCAAATATCACCTTCAGTTTACCAGAATTCTGCTACAGGATATGAAAAAGACTGCCAGCCATAGTCTTTCAGCCAAAATGCTACTTGTAACATTTACTGGCAAGTTAATAAAAAGAAGCAGCATTTCCATGCTGACTTGTCCATTTTTGCTGTTTTTCACCTTTTAAAAAGAACTGTGCAACATGAATGACTCAAAAGCATTTCTAATTATGTCAGACTTTTAAAACCTCATGCTGTCATTGTTCTGCTGAGGAACAGTTACAGTGATAAATGTCCATATGTACTTATTACTTGAAACAAAGTATGTATTAGTGCTAAGCTGAATCTTGTGCTGTCTTTGGTATGTAAAATTATTCAAGTGCTCCAAAATCACTACTCTATGGAAGAGTGAATACTTCTAGTAGTCATCATTTACATAAATCTATTTAGCTGTTGAGCATTTTCTTTATTGTGTTACCAAAAATTTGCAACATGCAAAATACAATATAACATTTAATAATCATATAAACAGTCATTATATTTAAAATTTTACTTAAATATCAACAAATATACATACACTTCATCTTACATGTCTCAAAACTCAATGCAACATACATACATACATACATACATACATACATTTCATCTCATAAGTATCACAACTCAGTATTTTAATATCTAGTCACATAATACCCAGTCTCTGCAGTAATGGAGTGATGAGACTGCCTTTCTGGCAGTATATAGAAGCATTCAGATTGGAAGATTGGGATACCATTCAACATTATACGCTAGGTATTAAAATATTTTTCACCAAAAAGTCACATAACAAATCTCATTCAAACCGAAGATCTTCATTATAAACAACAACATTTGAACATTCATATGGCAGTGAACATATTTGGGTATTGATGCATTATAACTGAATACAATTGGATAGGTGTGAATAATCATGAATATTGCAGGTGTATGAGTCGACTCAAACTGATAGCTCAATGTTTCCTGTGTGTAAATTTCATAGGTATACCAGCAGACAATAAAAAATACAACAGACATTTGCTTATGGGTGAAGGACTAAAAGTTAAATGGAGTTGCCACATGAGGCACGATGATATCGATTTGGTGTGTCCTGAGTTTTTATTATTATTATAATTATTCACCTCTCACAGTATTCATTTTAGCCAAAACAGTCGCATGATCACCAATAGTTTGTGATAATTCACCAGGTGTTCACTTATATAAAATGAAAGACATATTTGTATTTCTGTTCAACTACTTTGAACTATCAGGGTTTTAGCACATACACACGCACTCAGTTTGCTTATAAAAATTATGTATATGCCATGGAAGCCACTGCTTTTCAAAAGTTGCCTCGGCCGACAGACATGGACACATTTTGCAGAAGAGCAATGTGTGCAAGGCACAGTAAACAGCTAGACATCTATCTGGAAGGATGTTTCCCTACTAAGTCTGGTGCTTGCACCACTACGGCCAGATTTTCTGCCCAGCTTACTCATGTCACATTCCGCTTCACTCAACTCATGGGAATGAGAATCAGAAAATCTCGAAGGGGGATGTATCCGATCACTGAAACTGATATCAGATCACGTTATTTGACATTGTTTAAGAAAGTGATGTGCTAAAAAAGTTGTTTGACCTCACATACCTGAATGTAGTTTCTTCTGTGTGGCTAGAATATCCACTACTGCTGCGAACTTGTCTTTTTCCAAGAACCTGGCCTTTACTTTTTGATTTTCGAGATGGAAATGGTTTTCTAGCTCCTGAGGGAGATGTCTCTGATGAGGAGCTTGATTCTTCCATTCCAGACTTCCCCACTTCTAAAATGCATCAAAAGGAGTTCGCAGCAATGTTTATTCATACTAAACATTGTAATGTGCATAGTCTTAAAATAACATGAATTGTTGTAGGAGAACATTAATAATGAGATTTTCCCATGGAATTACTCAATATTATTCAAAGTGCTGATTTCAGATCTTAGAGAGTAATAAATGGATGGTACTTACCTTTAGTAGGCAAAATCGTATGTACTGCCAAGAGACACATTTAAAGGCAGAGAAAGCTTCTCGAACTGCTTTTCCCTTCAATAGAGAAGAAACAAGAATTGTTAGGTGATGTTGGAAAGGAGGGGAATGTCACTCAGAACCTATGTGGCACACTCCTGTTAGGTCCCTCTCAACCTAGATTCTGAGTCTCTTGCCCCTCATTTCCACCCTCCATCCTCCCTGAGGAAGGAAATAACAGTTCTTAAAGCTACAATATTTCTCTCTACTTGTAAAAGTGTCTATAACCAGTATCTGGAATTTTGCCTTCTAAATTTAAGTACTGGCCGGGCACTGTGTCTCCTTGTAAATTTTACACTTTCCTTGAGTGAATTTTCTTTTTGATAGAGTATTAATAAAAGACTAACTCACAAAGAACAGGCTTTTTTTTTTAATACATTAAGAGATTAAACTAACCGGTGAAGTGGAAATGTATTGTGTAATCAATATGCTATATGTGATACATTACTTATGTTGCAGAAATAATGTGAACACTTTGGGAAAAAAAAAAAAAAAAAAAAAAAAAAAAAACAACAACAGACCAAAACATTTGAATCTTGCGCATAACTGTGTGTTTACCATTCTAATATTACAAATCTGTTTTTGATTTCCTACAGTCATAATGGTTATGACATTATTTACACAAAATAAACTAATTTGGTACTGTAACTTTCAAACAAGATATCAACCCCTTTGCCTGAAGAAGGAGCCACTCGCTTGGAAAGCTTACCAATCACAACAGTCTTTCATGTGTGTGTTCTGCCACCATTTGGTGAGTAGATTTTTAAACAAGATATAAAGTGTGTGTGTGTGTGGGGAAGGGAAGGGGGAGAGAGAGAGAGAGAGAGAGAGAGAGAGAGAGAGAGAGAAAACAAGGAAAAAAAGAAATATAATCAATGTCTTTGCTTTTAAATGAACTAGTAACAGTTTAATTCATCTGCACTAGTCACTCTTGACTGTACCTGTTAAATGGTGTAACTTAGATTACAAGGGATAGGTGAAGACAGTAGGAGTTTACATGATTAGACAGTCTTATTTCACACTACATCTGTTAAAAATTATAAAGGAACAAGTAGTGCAATAATGGAAATTCCTGAAGGAAAAATGTGTAAAATAAGGGTAAGGCAACCATTTACTTATAGAGGATTGGTGTCTATTACACAGAAACACGTAACAGAAAACTGTTAACACTAGCTTTTGAGCTCTTGGTCTTTTTCTAGTAAAAATAAACACATTCACTCACACGAAGACCCAAACTTATAGATGTTTTGGTGTTTGTGTGGTTGTGTGTGTGAAGGTGTGTGCTCTTACTAGACAAGGAGTAAGGGCTCAAAAACCATTTTCTATAAAATGTTTCTGTGTGCCACACACCAGTCCTCTATAGCAAGCAGTTGCCTTTCCCTTATTATATTCAAAGAACAAATAGTAAGTATATGATGAGGGTACCAGCACTGCACTTCGATTATGCAGTGGAAAATATATGCTGACAGGATGACCAGTGTATATTATTACTACAGTGACTTTAATGGATCTTAAATTATTAATAGTTTTACCATCTTTTGATCTGTACCAGTAGTTACTTTTCTCAAGGTGCCATGGAAATCTAGACACTTTATAGACAGACACAGGTGTGTAGGACTGGTGTAACTACACTATTATACTATGCTTAGCTAACAATACTTCCTTTGAGTGAAATAGGAACAATAAGTCAAATGAAATAAAATGTCTGAAGAACTGCATCAGAAGTACTTTCAGTTTTTTAAACATGACCAACTATGATGTCACTCTGACCGGCAAAAATGCAATGTCTTGGCTAAATTTGAATATAAACATAAGGTATGAAAACCTGATGAATCAAATATTCACTTACAATTGCCATTCAAGAAAAGAACTGATGACTCACAGAGAGAGAATTGCATGAAATGTGTTTTATTCATCTCATGATGTACATTTGCAATCCATTAGGTTTGCATACAGTAGACATGTCAAACATTTATAATACAGCTACAATTAATTTTACACTAATAAATAATAGCACTACAATAAATAATAACACTATATTTCTTGGCGTATGTAACACATTGTATCCAGCTCAACTTTCCAGTTTGTCCTGCATGAATTTGTCCACTGAGTAGTAACACTTCAGTGGTAGTACCTCATATAGCTTTCTTTTAAGTGTGACCTAAATTCATCTGTATCAACTTGTTCTTTTTTAATTTAATACAAATTTTCATTCCCATGCATTGAGGTCCCTGGGCATACAGTATGAGGCAGTAGGTGGGGAGCATAAAATTTTCTTTGTTTCTAGTATCATGTGAATGGACAAAATAGTTTCCCTCAAATAATTTATGTGTGGTGTACAAAAATATAATAATCTCATATAATGTATGTGTAAGGATGGCAGAGTTAATATTTTAGTTTCCTAAATAATGGTCAACATTGTTCTTTGTGATTTGCAGTGCACATATTTCGAATGATTTTTATTCTGTATTTTTAGTATCTGCACTATGTCTGTCAAGTTACTCCAAAAAACAACACCATGCCTAATAATCGATTCAAAGTACCTTGTATCTGCTACTTCTTGTGTGTCTATGTCAGTTGCAGTTGATAATATTTGCACTGAAAATGCAAAGCTGCTCAGTCTGTTTGCTAGGTATTCAATGTGTGCTTGCCAGCTCAAATTTTTATCTACATTTAAACCTGAGAATTTGACTGAGTCAACTTCTTCTGTATCTTGGTTGTTGTGTACCTTAAACTGCTTACATTTTGACTGGTTTTGGACTGCATCATGTGAGTCTTAGATATGTTTAGATTCAACCTATTTAGCTGAAACCAAGTTTCTAAGGGAGTGAGGGTACTGATCACACGTTTGGGAATTTTGTCTGTGTCCTGATCTTCAACTAAGACAGAAGGATCATCTGTGAAAAGAGCTGATGAGGAGCTGATATTTAATCGCAAGTAAATAACAGAGAAGAGAAAGAAGACAGGGCCTAATATGGAGCCTTGTGGAACACCCTGAGACTTTTTTTCCAGTAAGAAAAATAATATGCACTATTAGAAGAGATGCTAACTCTTTCCATTATGGTTGATAAGTAGTATTTAAGCTATTGTCAGGCACTGCCACTAATGCCATACTTTTCAAGTTTGTAAACAAGCAATGCTTGATGTGCATTTTCATGTTTTTGCGGCGTAAAGACTGTTCCATAATGTTTTGGGAATGCAGCTGCATACATTCAGCTTCTTTTTCTACTATTTAGGCTGAATACCATCTAGCAATCTTCAGAGTGAGCCGAGGTGACTAACACTCCAGCACTTGCTCTGTCCTTTTAAACCCAAGTACCGAACCACAGCGTATGTGGCCAAAGATACACAAGGTGCCAGAGATGTTGATAGGTGGCAAAGAGGTGTAACATATGAATGGAAATTAAATCTATGGCTGCGCAGTTATTCCTCAAGGTGATAACGATGTGTCACGGAGAGCTACACTGTCGCGACATTTTGTGATTTAATTACAGACATTGCTGGATTCCATGATTTGTCCAAGATAAGAAATCTGCAGTGGTGGAGTACTGTATTGACACTGGGCACTCTACAGTGTATGATAATGTCAAAATTTTAGCCTCAACTTCATCTTTCTGGGACTCAGTAGTGAAAGAAGCAACTGAAATTTGAATTTAATTAATAGAGATAGCAGCTCCAGCTTGGACAAATCATGGGATTCGGCAATTTCCGTCATTAAACCACAAAGACGTTGCGATGGTGCATCTCTCTGTGACACATCAGTATCACTACGTGGAATGACGACTGCACAGCCATATGTTTAATTTCTACGCATATGTTACACCTCTTTGCTCCCTATCAACATCTCTGGAGCCTTGTGTATCTTTGGCTGCATACAAAGTGGTATTATACTCGGGTTTAAAAGGACAGAGCAAGTGCTGGAGTGTTCATCACCTTGGCTCACTCTGAAGATGGCTGGATGGTATTCAGCCAAAATATTAGAAGAAGAAGTTGAATTTATGAAGCTGCACACCCGAAACTATGGAACCAGCAATGCTTGGGTTACACAATCAAATGCCGTTGGGAGATTACAGAAAATTCCTGCCACTTTATTTCTCTTGTCTCATGATGTACTAGAGAGAGAGAGAGAGAG
Source organism: Schistocerca gregaria (assembly GCF_023897955.1). NCBI lineage: Eukaryota > Metazoa > Arthropoda > Insecta > Orthoptera > Acrididae > Schistocerca > Schistocerca gregaria. The sequence continues at coordinate 69,359,212 of NC_064924.1, read as the reverse complement.
AGAGAGAGAGAGAGAGAGAGAGATCCAAATGAAATGATGAAAAAGAAAGCAATGGAAATATTTTTTTTTTTACTTTCCAGTCATAATTTAAATTCATGCTTTCTGTGACTCAAGCATTTGATAAACCAATTTTTCATTTTCACTAGAAACTTCTGGGCTGGTAGGCCATGGTCGATGTATAAAACTCTCCCCTGATGTTTCGTCTCCGACTGTGGGAGATATCCTCCGAGGTATAGCAGTGACCTCTACAGCTCACCACTTTACCTCGGAAGATGTCTCCCACAGTCAGAGACGAAATGTCAGGGGAGAGTTTTATACATCGACCATGCCTATCAGCGCAGAAGTTTTAAGTGAAGACAATACCGGCCATGAAAGCCTACATTGCATTTTTCATTTGTTATTGAATTCTTCTGCAACTTTACTTTTGGGAAATCTGTCCAGACCAACATGCTGGAGTTGGTGGACATGTGTGTATGAGGTGTGTGAATGTTGTGTGTCTCTCTGTTACTGCTGAATGCTGCAACCAAAAGCCATATGTAAGTGTCTTTTAATTGTGCCTGTCTGCAAAGTGACATGTCTTCTTTATAGTAAGTAGCAATCTGTCTTTTCCTATGTTGTTAAAAGAATTATTTTTATCACACACTTTTATTTTCTGCCACAGTACACTTCACAGGCTTGCACTTTCATCTTCAGATGCACCAGTTCATTATAGTACAATTTCAATTGCTAGTTGTAGCCCAGTTATTTGTTTTGAACTTCCATTCAAAGATGTTCCAGCAGAAATAACCTTGAGGGTTATTATAAATTTCAAAATTAAATGGTTACACTAACACAAAAACAACAACACAAATCTCTGGACTGTTTATGTCTCTGATTTTCTGAGGTTCACTGATTCATGCATTGAAGGGAGACTAGAATAACCGGAAGATAATCTGGATGATTGACTGATCTGGCCTTGTAACACTAACCAAAGCGGCCTTGCTGTGCTGGTACTGTGGATGGCTAAAAGCAAGGGGAAACTACAGCCGTAATTTTTCCAGGGGACATGAAGCTGTATTGTATGATTAAATGATGATGGCATCCTCTTGCGTAAAATATCCTGGAGGTAAAATAGTCCTCCATTTGGATCTCCGGCAGTGACTACTCAAGAGGACGTTGTTATCAGGAGAAAAAAAACTGGCATTCTACGGATCAGAGCGTGGAACGTCAGGTCCCTTAATCGAGCAGGTAGGTTAGAAAATTTAAAAAGGAAAATGGATAGGTTAAAGTTAGATATAGTGGAACTTAGTGAAGTTTGGTGGCAGGAGGAACAAAACTTTTCATCAGGTGAATACAGGGTTATAAATACAAAATCAAATAGGGGTAATGCAGGAGTAGGTTTAATAAAGAATAAAAAAATAGGAATGCAGTAAGCTACTACAAACAGCATAGTGAATGCATTATTGTGGCCAAGATAGACACAAAGCCCAAGCCTACTACTGTAGTACAAGTTTATATGGCAACTAGCTCTGCAGATGATGAAGAAATTGATAAAATGTATGATGAGATAAAAGAAATTATTCAGATGGTGAAGGGAGACGAAAATTTAATAGTCATGGGTGACTGGAATTTGATAGTAGGGAAAGGGAGAGAAGGAAACATAGTAAGTGAATGTGGATTGAGGGGAAGAAATAAAAGAGGAAGCCACCTGGTAGAATTTTGTACAGAGCATAACTTAATCATAACTAACACTTGATTCAAGAATAATGAAAGAAGGTTGTATACATGGAAGGAGCCTGGAGATACTAGAAGGTATCAGATAGATTATATAATGGTAAGACGGAGATTTAGGAACCAGATTTTAAATTGTAAGACATTTCCAGGGGCAGACGTGGACTCTGACCACAGTCTATTGGTTATGAACTGTAGATTAAAACTGAAGAAACTGCAAAAAGGTGGGAATTTAAGGGGATGGGGCCTGGGTAAACTGACTAAACCAGAGGTTGTACAGAGTTTCAGGGAGAGCATAAGGGAACAACTGACAGGAATGGCGGAAAGAAATACAGTAGAAGAAGAATGGGTACCTTCGAGGGATGAAGTAGTGAAGGCAGCAGAGGATCAAGTAGGTAACAAGATGAGGGCTAGTAGAAATCCTTGGGTAACAGAAGAAATATTGAATTTAATTGATGAAAAGAGAAAATATAAAAATGCAATAAATGAAGCAGACAAAAAGGAATGAAAACGTCTCAAAAATGAGATCGACAGAAGATGTAAAATGGCTAAGCAGGGATGGCTAGAGTTAATGTATGGATGTAGAGGCTTATCTCACTAGGGGTAACATAGATACAGCCTAAAGGAAAATTAAAGAGACCTTTGGAGAAAAGTGAACCACTTGTATGAATATCAAAGAGCTCAGATGGAAACCCAGTTCTAAGCAAAGAGGGTAAAGCAGAAAGGTGGAAGAAATATATAGAGGGTCTATACAAGAGCGATGTACTTGACAATATTATGGAAATGGAAGAGAATGTATATGAAGGTGAAATGGGAGATATGATACTGCGTGAAGAGTCTGACAGAGCACTGAAAGACCTAAGTCGAAACAAGGCCCCGGGAGTAGACAACATTCCATTAGAACTACTGGCAGCCTTGGGAGAGCCAGTCCTGACAAAACTCGATCATCTGGTGAGCAAGATGTATGGGACAGGTGAAATAATCTCAGACTGCAAGAAGAATATATTAATTCCAATCCCAAAGAAAGCAGATGTTGACAGATGTGAAAATTACCGAACTATCAGTTTAATAAGTCACAGCTGCAAAATACTAATGTGAATTCTTTACAGACGAATGGAAAAACTGGTAGAAGCTGACCTCAGGGAAGATCAGTTTGGATTCCATATAAATATAGGAACACGTGAGGCAATACTGATCCTATGACTTATCTTAGAAGATAGATTACGGAAAAGCAAACCTACGTTTATAGCATTTGTAGACTTAGAGAAAGCTTTTAACAATGTTGAGTGGAATACTCTCTTTCAAATTATGAAGGTGGTAGGGGTAAAATACAGGGAGCAAAAGTCTATTTACAACTTGTACAGAAACCAGATGGCAGTTATAAGAGTCGAGGGACATGAAAGGGATGCAGTGGTTGGGAAGGGAGTTAGACAGGGTTGTAGCCTCTCCTTGATTTTATTCAATCTGTATATTGAGCATTCAGTAAAGAAAATGACAGAAAAACTCGGAGTAGGTATTAAAATTCATGGACAAGGAATAAAAACTTTGAGGTTCACCGATGATTTGTAATTCTGTCAGAGACAGCAAAGGACTTGGAAGAGCAGTTGAATGGAATGGACAATGTGTTGAAAGGAGGATATAAGATGAACATCAACAAAAGCAAAAAGTGGATAATGGAATGTAGTCGAATTAAGTCAGGTGATGCTGAGGGAATTACGTTAGGAAATGAGACACAATTAGAGAGGATATAAAATGTAGACTGGCAATGGCATGGAAAGCGTTTCTGAAGAAGAGAAATTTGTTAACATCGAGTATAGATTTAAGTGTCAGGAGGTCGTTTCTGAAAGTATTTGTGTGGAGTGTAGCCATGTATGGAAGTGAAACATGGAATGTAAATAGTTTGGACAAGAAGAGAATAGAAGCTTTCGAAATGTGGTGCTACAGAAGAATGCTGGAGATTAGACGGGTAGATCACGTAACTAATGAGGAGGTATTGAATAGAATTGGGGAGAAGAGGAATTTGTGGCACAAATTGGCTCGGGATCGGATGGTAGGACATGTTCTGAGGCATCAAGGTATCACCAATTTAGTATTGGAGGGCAGCGTGGACGGTAAAAATCATAGAGGGAGACCAAGAGACGAATACACTAAGCAGTTTCACAAGGATGTAAGTTGCAGTAGATACTGAGAGATGAAGAATCTTTAACAGGATAGAGTAGCATGGAGAGCTGCATCAAACCGGTCTCAGGAAATGAAGACCATAACAACAAGAAGTTATCTTCATTTAGCAACTGCATTTTTTTGGTAAACATTATCCACTCTATGCAGTATTTTCTCAATATCATCAGAAACTTCTATAAATGAGATCTATTCATTAATTCATTCATTCTCAACTCACTTGTGATAGTGGCATAGTATGAGAGCACATGAGGTTGAAGAAAAAGTAAATACTGTTGTACAGAGTGTTCTGGGGGAAAGCTACATCCATGCCACTTTTAAAAATTTTAAGGGCTGTCCAATTTTATGCATAATTGTCAGTTTACCTTACAATTTTTGTGTGGAACAACTTACTTCATGGAAGGTGTATACCTTCAGTGCAAAGAAACATGATGAGTTCTGCTGCACTTCTTCCTATTGAAAAGGCCACATTTGGACATTACCCTAGGTGATCAATTGATAAGGGAGAACAGCAACTGCTACATGACCAATATAATTAGATAACATAGTGGTAGTTAAGGAACTGGTCTTTTATTGAGCAGGAGAGATTTTCAATTTTTTTCCCACCATCTTCATTCACTTTTCCATGCTTCCCCTTAATCAATCAACGCAAATGTTTTCACTGATCTTATAAAATGGCCATGTCTGTTTTTATGTTGTATCCTTGCCCATCTGAGCTAGCACTATGATGTAATGGTTAAGGCATTAAACTTCCATCCAGGAGAGTAGAACCCTATTCCTAACCCTCTTCAACAGGTTAAGTTTCCACAGTTTCCCTAAATCTCTTAAGGTGAAATCTGGGATATGTTTGAGTAGATGACAATTTCTTTCCTGATGCTCATTTTTATTCAGTCTGAATTTGTCATCAACTTATAATGATATCTTCAGTTATATAATGTTAACCAATCATATTCCTTCCTAATTTGCTCTAATGACCCTACAATTGATGAGAAATTAATTTTTCAGCTTCCATTTTTTATAACTTACTGCTTGTTGATGTATTTCTGTGGATATATGGGAGATGTGTTACAGATCAGCTACCATAAGAGTTTAACTCACTATAAAAATATTTGCTTTTGCCACATAAATCCCTTCCAAACCTCAGTTCTCTGTGAAAATATGACATTTTAAAAGTAAATACATAATTCATATTGTTTCACAACGTTGTCTGTCTATTCTGTGCTTCATGGCTTATTGAATGATGCATTAGTGAACATGTGTCGGGGGGGGAAAAAAAAAAAAAAAAAAAAAAAAAAAAAAAAAAAAAAAAAAAAAACACCCTCTGTTTATGAAGGCACATCAACTTTAGTTGCAAGGATCAGGGATTATTTATAAAAACAACCTTTACTTTTGTTTTGAGAAAAGAAAACTCATCAAGACCACAGTACAGATTTTTATTTACATTACTCTTCCTCATTTATCGCTCTCTCTCTCTCTCTCTCTCTCTCTCTCTCTCTCTCTCTCTCTCTCTCTCTCTCTCTCTCTCTCTCTCTCTCTCCCCTCCCTCCCCCCTCTCTCTGTCTCTTTCTCTCTTCCCCCCCTCTCTTATTCCTCCCCTACCTCCAATCCCCCTCTCCTCGTCCTCTTGTCTGCACACTGTCAAACAATCTTTTACACATGCACTACCTTCCTCCCATATATTTCTTCTACAGTCTTCTTACATTTTGTTCCTCCATTTTGTGTTCTTTGTCTTCCTTGTCTCCTCCCCCCCAACTAAACGAAGCATGGGCAATACAAACTACTCGTTACAACATGGTATAAGTTGATCCATGGTGTCATATAAGGATTTGTGCTTATTTAATGTTTCCCGTGTCTCAAATAAGAACACACTACCATGAGATGGTAAGGCAACTGCAAATGTATTTATAATGTACAGGATGATTTGTTAATAAGATATAAGAAAGAAAAAGTTTCTACTTACCTGATGATACCAGACGAAGGCACTGAAAAATCACATGGATTCAACCAGACAAAGAGAAGAATGTGTTAGGAGGAACAAGAATCATCAAGAATTTTGTAGGAAAGTCATTCAAGACCTCATCCCAAGGAAGAAACAACAGACCAGGGTGAAAGTAAAGTCTTCTCAAGTTTCAATACACTGGCAGTTGCTAGCAGCTGACTACTAGCATCCCTTTTGTCTCATGTAGTTTTTGCCTTCCTTGGTCAGAGATACATGGCATTTCTAATAAATTCGTGAATAGGCTCATTTCACCAATCTTTCACTCTCTTTAGTCATGATCAAGCAGTCTCTTTTTTTGTATATGTTTGTATCTGTTGCTTTTATGTAATTATGTTTAATTGTAGCTTTATTTTCAAGATCCTTATTCTTATAGATGTTGTTTGGTTTGGTTTAAAATGGTGTTCAAGTTTTACAGTTAAAATGTCTTTACACAACCAAGACGCAAACAGTTACCTAACTTTTTATGAATAGCGGTGACATGCTTTAATCTTATGTGTATTAGTTGATAACATAGTGAACCAGATCATTACTTTAGTTGACAACATCAAACATGACCTAAATAAGCTCCAGGCAATTATAAAAGTCTACAATGATAAAGAAATAGAAAAACAACTTCCAGTTGCTCACTTATCATAAAACAAAGATTCCAGCAAGGTAAGGTGCTTTGTTACTGACATCAATCTGATACCATATAGTGGATGTAAGATATAAATCATCTCTTGACATGTAGGATTCTGCCAATGCTCTCGGCACTACTAGCATAAACTATGTTTGGTGTGAGTTCAGCAATGTATATTTTGGTACATTGGAAGACTGATAAGCAAATATGTATCAGAGCACAATCACTATTTGTGATTGTGGCAAAACTGCAAAATGGCAATAATGCATCATCATTTGGACTATAGTTGGTCAACCAGTTACCAAGAAATTTGTATGCTTCCCAGGCAGGCATGAATGAAGCAACAAGAAATAAGAAATACTATCAAGATAGTCATAGATGTCTGACTAACATGATCAGGGTGGACAGCTGCAAGCTGTTTATGTCCTGCATGCCAACAGACACAGTTCAATGGGCTGCATGTGTTTGTTCAGCAGCTCCACATGACCTTGTGTGCAATGGAAGAGACAAGCAGCCACAAAAGAAATGCTGCATTGCATTGATGCCTTCTGCAGGAAAATATTTTTGCTGGGTGCAAAATGCTGACTGACTATTGCCTTCCAGTCATCTGCCGGAGTAGCACAAGCAATTGCTTCTGATATGATCACTCGTCAACAGGTTTCTTGACTTGAAACAATCCAGTTACATCCGTATCAGTGATGTTCTTCATCACATGACAGTCAATACAGAACACAGTGTAAAGAGTAGGCCACCTCCAGAACCCAATTATTGTCACTCATAGTTTTAAGAATAATGCAGCCAAAAGCCCCAATGGACATAATTCAAAATTGGCATTGGCTGTGGAAGCATACACACTTCATTATGTTTCAGTTGTTACAATGAAGAGCTTCATGTTTTTATGGATGACTGTATCTGTATCTTACACTAAATCATTTATGCACATGGTCATTCTCCAACATTTTGCATGGAATATGCTGTGAGAATAATGACTATCAATGTGACAGCTGTGGGTTTCAAACATTCTGGTTCCATGTGACAAACAATATCAAAATAATGGACAGAATTTATTATAATACAGAAGAGTAGTATCCAGGGAATTTCTGGTTTCTGTTTCATCCAAGTAAATTAATTAAAAAATTAATATTTTTATTGTTGTATAGTTCACAGTTTAGATTAGCCCACTATTCATCTTTTTCCCCCATGCCACTGCTGTACACCAGGTATGTTAGCTGTAGTTGTGACTATGGAGTGATTTTTGTAGGGGTGTAACATTCCCACCATTTCAGTCAGAGCCTTGAGATCTCTAATTTCCCTTAGTGACTATTTGTCTATGGCTTCATAAAGTAGTGAACAGCACATTATTGTAACCTTATTAACCACCAAGTTGCAGCTATCATTCTTTTTTTTTTTTAATGAAGCTTAGTTCTTGAAAAAAGTTACTAATTAATAACATTACAAAGTTAAATATTCTACAAATGACACAAATTAAATGAATTTCATATGTCCCAATATCCCTAATAAACACAGAATCTGATTCCATTGTACTCTATTAAAATTTTCAGTAGGTCAATACAGGATCAATCTAGTATCTCCTATCTTGGCGGAGAAACAAAATTCCAATCAGAACTAAACAATGGTAAGAATATAAGAAAAATTCAATTTTAAATAGATTTTTATTACATAATTTCTTTCCAGATGAAACTTTTATATTGATGAATTATATACTCCCACATGTACACTGCCCCCCATCCACCATCCCACCCGACATTCTCTGTTCCTGATTTGTCTGCATACAATTATCTTCAGATATTTTCAAGTACATGTTTTCCTTTTCTTACTTTTAGATTCACTTATATTTTGGCTGCTCATCATTATAATAATATCTGTACCATTGTTTTAAATGATAGTGGAGCTTACACATTCCTCCACTTGTGTCACAGGACAAGCAACATATACCTTATTTTTCATCCTTTGCTCTTTTAGAAAACTGCCACACATCCGATTTCCATTTTGACATATCCAAAAAATATTTATTACAGATGTAATAATATTCTCAGATAAAGCAATTGTGCGAGAATCTAGATAAACTTCAATTTATCTACTGTTGTGTATGATATATAAAGTATATTAGAATACACAATGTGAATATCTATCTTCTATCTTTTGTCAAATAACCACCTCATCTGTTTCATCATTGCCTCCTAAGAGAGCATGGTACATAAATGGAGCGAGCACACAAGCTGGAGTCACCAATTTACTTGTCTCTTAACTGGATGTCTCACTAAAGTCCCATCAAAGGAATGCCTTCTCTGTTTGCTCTGGCCTCTGCTCATCAGCTCCTATCTGAGTATGGGAGATAACCAGAGGGAGTGTTTTACTAGGGACTCCTGAGTTATTCATCAGTTCACCTGATCCACGGACAAGATGAAGCTGCCTATTACTCATGAGAGGTGCACGTTGACACTTTGTGGTGAAACAGCAACACCACAGCATACATACAAAAAGCAGATGACATTCTCTCAAAACTAAGTAGATGACATTATCTCAAAACTATTAAGATACTTTGGAGAACCAACCACAAAAAAACTGTTCCATTTGCTATGTGAGATGTATGAGACACATGAAACACCCTCAGATGTCTAGAAAGAACATAATACTCCCAGTTCCAAATACGGCAGGATGTGGCAAGTGTAAATGTTGTTTCATAATACTGATACAAATTATTCACAGAGGCATGGAAAGACTGGTAGAAACCAACTTTGGGCAAGATCAGTTTGGGTTCTGTTTTTAGTAAGCTTTTGGCAATTTTAACTCAAATTTGGAGCCATGTTTAAGATGAACTGGAATATACTGTTTACAATCCTGATGATAGCATGGATAAAATGTAGGAATCAAAGGATGGCCCACAACTTGTACAGAAACCAGACTGAAATGGAGGCAGTAGTTGAGAAGTGAGTGAGGCAGGGCTGTAGCCTACCCTTCACAGAAACCTGCCTTAGAACAGAGCATAACCAAATGGGAATACCAGCTTTGAATGCCTGCACTGTATGATCCAAAGCTATAAGGTTTGAAACAACACGGTAATTCTTTCAAACGTAGCAAAGACTTATAAGAGCAGTTGGAGACAATGGATAATATCTTGAAATGAGGTTGTAAGATGAACTTGGATAAAATTCAACAACAAGGGTAATGAAGCATAGTTGAATTATATTGAGTTATGCTGAATGTATTTGATACAAAATGAGGCACTAAATGTAGTAATTGCTATTTGGGGGACAAAAGAATTGACCATGGCTGAAATAGTTAGATTATGAAATGCTAACTGGTAACAGGTAACAGCAAGAAATGCATTCGTGGGAGGGGGCATGTGGTGGTGGTGTGTGTGCATTTGTCAGGGGCAGGGAATCAGCTAATTCTGAGTATAAATGTATTTGCAGGTCTTTTCTGAAGATATTTGTGTGGAGTGTAGCCTTGTACAGAAATGAAACATGATGATAAGTTGTTCAGACAAGAAGAGAATAGTAGCTTAGGATGTGAAATGTTAAAGATTTTTTAGTAAAATGTTTAAATAGCCATATTCCAACATTTTTCAATCATTGATTACCAACGTCTGCTGGGCGGGTAACAAAATGAATGCAGTATCTAATCATAAGACTGGGCAAAGACACAATACCATCAATATGACACATGCTTGTGCATGGAAGAGACAACAGGAAAAGTTTTGCACATTACAAATCAATGAATAACCATTTAAGCAATATCTTTCTTATTCAAACATGTAAGAACGTCAGGCATACTGTACAGTAATGTTGTAGCACTTAATATTGTGTGTTACGTGGCCAACACTGAGCAGTGAACTTACTTGCAGACATAACATAGTATCAGTCAACAACAGTAATGTGTGTCCTACTCAGAGCAATGAGCATACTGACCTGCTCAGTGGTCTGATCTGGCACTCATGACTGTTGTTGATTGACACTGCACTATGATTGCAACTCTGTTCACTGCTCTGTATTGGGCACATAACACTGTTATTAAGTGGTACAATGTTGCTACACTATGTGTGTGATTTGCATAAATGTCTGAATAGGAAAGATACCATTTACATAATTTTTGTCAATTTATAACATGTACTTTATCTGTGGTCACTTTCATGCACAAGCACGAGTTGTATTGATGACATTGTGTCCTCACACAGTGTTATGATTGAGACACTGCACTCATTTCATTAACTGATCTGAAGATGGCTTATTGCTCAGCCAGAATTAGTAAGTGTGTGTGTGTGTGTGTGTGTGTGTGTGTGTGTGTGTGTGTGTGTGTGTGAGAGAGAGAGAGAGAGAGAGAGAGAGAGAGAGAGAGAGAGAGAGGAAAGGGGTGACACAGGTATTGTAAAGGAAGACAACAACTTGACTACAGTAAGCGGGTTCAAATAGATGTAGGTTGCAATACTTAAGCATAAATGAAGTGGATTGCACCGGATAGACCTAGTGTGGAGAGCTGCACCAAACCACTCTTCAGATTAAAGACCACAACACGATAACATAGCACACAGAGGGCATTACGATGCAATAAACCACAGTCCTGCAAAAAATCAGAAATTCTGATATCTTAGTGCATAAGTAATTTACTATTTATATTTTGAACTATGGTGGAGCAATTTGATTGAGCTTTGCAGTTTTTCAAATGTTGTAACAAAACACTTTAACAGCACAGTAAACAACAAAAGAAATTCAGAGACTCCATTACTGGTAATCAAAGGTGGTGTAAAGAAATCTTGTAGATGCTGTCTACAGTTTCCATGCACAATTATAAAATGATAATATTGAAACCTCTACTGTGCAAACAAACCTTGTTTTATTTTTCTGTACTCCTTAACCTTTGTACACTTAACTCTAGCTATAGTACTGCATTAATAATGTTTAAAGAATTATAACTGTAGTGAAAAATGGAGTGTTTTGCGTACCGTGGATCTCACCTCTTGCCATTCTATGTCTGAAAGAAACAAGCTCCTGACTGGCTGCCACTTGGCCCCCAGGAAGTTCTCCTTCTGAGTCACTGCCCAATGTATCGTACTCTGAAATAGGCAGGTGCAGTGTTAAAATCTTCTTAACCTCCGAATCAGTGCTTCCAAGGTTGTCTGATTCTGAAACAATGTTGGTCTGGTATCAGAAATAATACTAGTCTCCTAAACTTGGGAACAGGTAATTTCCCAAATGCCTGTAACATTCTTTTGTTTGAGACTCTTTCTTCTGCTCATACGTATAGCATAATATTTATTTGTAAATATGAGTCACGGTGTACTCAAGGTGACATTCCGTTCTACCAATGGAAACTCCAGGTAGGAATATCAACAATGGAGGAAAAGACATATTGCTACTTACTGTAAAGAAGATGCATTAAAAGCTGCAGACAGGCACAATTAAAAGACACTTACATAAAGCTTTCGGCCACAACCTTCATCAGCAAAAGAGAAACAAACACCATTCATACATACAAGCAAGCACACTTCACCGAGATGGTGGTCATTTGTGCATGATGTGTGCTTGCTTGTGTGTGTACATATGGGGTGTGTTTCTTTTTTGCTGATGTAGGCTGTGGCTGAATGCTTTATGTAAGTGTCTAGTAATTGTACCTGTCTGCAACTTGTTGTATCTTCTTTATGATAAGTAGCAATCTATCTTTTCCTATACAGTTGGCATCCTGTTCTCTCCAGCTGTCACTTACAATGAGGTAGTAACTTATCCAGCTTATAGAAAAACAAGCAGGTGAGAATGATCTAGAATAAGTTACACATCATTGACGATTGAGCCTGTATGGCATGTTATTAATTTTAATTTTAGATAGTCCAATAGTGGTTTTTTAGTACCTAAAAGAAGCACCATTTCTTTGAGCTATGGTATTTGCCACATTTCCTCATTTGCTTCATAGCTGTTATTATAGGCTTTCTATTAGTCCAAATTAAAAGTACAATTTTCTAGAAACTGGAGATTCATTTCACCTTATGTACAGAGCTCTTACATTTGTTTGATTTCTTTATGTTCCATGAGCAGTAAAAAGTTTTCAACACTGTTATATTGTATGAGTTTGTGCCAGTTTTGTGAGAAATAGACTCTGATTCCAGAGTTGAATAAAACTATACAGTTTTAATGTCCCATAAAATATGATATTTTGGCTTCACAAAATGTCCCAGACATTTAACAGACATAATACAGAGAGACTCAGAATGAATTGTTGCAACATGGAAATTTGAAAATAGTTGATGAGTAGTTAATTTTAAAGTTATTAAAGAATAAAGGGACTGTCTGTAAGAGCTGTTATATAAATAACTTAAGGAATAAAGTTATTATGAGAATTAGTTATTTGTTTCATACATCAGTTTCACAATATTATAATGATATGGAATGGGTCACTCTCCTTAAAGAAAGTCATTTTTCTATGTGAGTGGATGGTGTTCATATGTAGATGAGTGCATACAATGTACATCAATCTGTGCAATAGCATGGAATATTTTAACTGACAATAAGCGTGTTATTCTTTTACACTGTCTACACTTATTAAGTTTCCTGTAAAATTTTATTTTTTGAAAAAGAAGTTTCTTGTCAATAAAAACCAACCACAATTCACTTTTAAAATAAACTTTTACATACTTGAGGCATTTTACATCACTACAAAAGTGGTACATAATTACCATCACAGTGTAATTCATCAGTTTTTGTACCAAGGGCAATTATAAAGAGTAGGCCTTATTTTTCTGTTCATAAATGTAAACTTGGAAATTTAATTCAGTGGTTAAGATACTAGACTCATATTAAAAAGTAGAGACATTCAAATCACAAACCACATTTGGGTTTTCAATAGGCTTTCTTAAAATCACCTCAGGTGAATACCAGGATGTTTCTTTGAAAAGGCTGCAGCCAGTTCCCAACCCCATCCTTCCCAATCTACTCTTATGCTTCATATCTAATGACCTTTTCACTGATACAGAATGAAATCATTATTTTCCTCCTTAAACCCTAATATCTGAGGCTGAAATTAAATACAATTTTGTTAAAAGACTTGTCCGCAAGATAAGCATGCCTGAACATAATTTTTTATTATTAGTGTGTAGTTTTGAGCAATTAGAACTCTCTTTCTATTACTTGGGTTGCCCAATGATATTATTCAATAAGAGATTAAAAAATAAATACAGAAAATATGCTTAAGTTGCTATTATTGTCTCCAATACTTGCAATGACACAAAATGCAAAAGTTGCTGAACTTAATTATTTACAGCAGCTATGGTCTCACAATACTAGTCTGAGTTTCGCAGTTTAAACAAATGAATCATGTACTCAGCCAGAGCTCTAACACCCTTGCCTCACTCACAGTTCCTATTTGCCTCTCATCATCTTTGCTCTCACCCCCTCTTGTTTCCATCTGAAATAAAGTAACTTACCATTTTGAAAAAAAAACAACTACCATACATTATGCTGTAGTCTGACTGTTAAAAGTGAGTACAATGCCCAGATGATACTGGAAACTCCTGTGTGGAATACATAAAATGGAATCATTGAAGGTAACTCACAATATGCTGAACTGTTAAATGATAGACGAACATAATACTTGTGTCAGTTACCAAAAGGACTGGTTCTACTTGTAGCTTATACAAATATATGAGGAACAGTAGCAAATCCAAATTACATCTTCTGCCACCGTTATCTGAATTATTTCCTTGAGACACAGTGCATCTCTTGCTATACTGAATATGATAGAACACAATCATTTGCCATTTTCCTGGCCACATGTCATAAGTGCGCAGGCCACAAAAAATATTGGTTGGTGCTATTTTATCTACTGCTTATGATTCTGCAGTTCATGCCAAATGCCACACATTTTGTGTCTGAATCTGTTGCATAAGGCATTGAAACCAATCATGTGTTAATAAAAATACTTTACAATCTAGACAGAAAATTTTTATACTACTGACAATACTGCAATCTTTAGATTGCAGTGATGAGGTAGCCATTTCAAGTAATCAAAAAATGACAGACAAATATTATATAGGGAACCATGTTAAGCTGTTGAAAACATTTATGAATTGAGCTTAGCTGACTTATAATAATTACAGCAAATCTTGCATTTTTTTGGTTGCTTTTATCCATGGTCCAACCTTTGATAGGATGGGAAACACCTTTGACTGATCTGTAGGAGGTTGTGGGTGGGTTAATGAGGCAAGTATTTCACCTGGCCTGTCCACAGTGGAATGATCAGTAGGATTCAGGATTGTGAACATGGGTGACTTAGGGATGGACTTTGATATTTTATAGGCTGGATGGTGAGTGATTGAGTGACGAAATTCTGGAATTCTACTTTGAGTGATGAGAAAGAGAGAGAGAGAGAGAGAGAGAGAGAGAGAGAGAGAGAGAGAGAGAGAGAGAGAGAGAGAGAGAGAGAGAGAGAGAGGGGGGGCGGGGGGGGGGGGGAGTTGAGCAGTGATAACAATCATGTGGGCTAATTTGGATCCACACTGTCTTTCTTCAGCAGCCAGATACTGTGTCATATGCTTGTGAGCATGTTGTCTCTATTTCCGATGAAAGCCTTGTTGGCCAAAAGCCCACTTTGTGACAATTATTTCTTGTGCCTATATGTGACGCAGCATCTCCACTATATGGCAAGTAGCAACTATCCTTTTCATAATATTGTTACTTTCTTTCTTCCGCTGTACAAATGTAGCGCAAAACATTTAGAAACAAACAGGTAAATCAGTTATTAGTTTCATGTGTACAACAAATGAGTTTCACTACAGGCAGTTAACTCTGAGTTCTGAATTAAGTGCTCCAATCACATACTAGGTTTGATGCAGCTGAACATCAATACGAAACTTTAGAGGTGAGGATTGAGCTATGGTGTACTTCAGTTGAGAGAATTATATCTTTTATAAACTGCCTTGCATGTTATTAAAACTATTGGTAATAACAGCATTCATCAGTTACATTAACTAGAGTCTTTTGCTTTACACCATTTCTACATAAAAAGCTGAAAATAAATATGTTGCCCAATAACAGATAACAACTAACTTGGAAAAAGGTAATCTCTTTTTCTTATCAAATTACATTGTAACTGGTCCACCATAAAATCACTACGCAGGTCATTTTCTTGTGCTGCTCTGTCAGCTGTTTTGTTTGCACACAGTCACTCACTGATTAGTCTGGTGTTGCAATAGAAGACAGCAAAAGGAAAACTGAAGTTATAAACTTTGCATTTAAGGAATCATTCACGAAGGAGTATTACACAGGTATGCTGTCATTTCACTGTCACATAGACTCCCCTATGGAGGACATAGTAATAGGTATCCCTTTTATAGAGAAGTTGGAGGGTAAAAGAATTGACCACAAAATTACAGACCAATATCTTTAACATTGGTTTGCAGCAGAAATCTTGCACATGTTCTAAGTTCGAATATACAAGGCATGTTCAGAAAGTTAGTGTACTAGATTTTCTAAAAGGCATGTTCAGAAATTTAGTGTATTAGATTTTTATATTTTTTTAGGAAAAGTGTATGTGAAAAAAATACAGGATATTGTTGACACACTTTCTGACTATTTTTCTATGTAATCACCATCCTGATCAATGCATGTGGTAAGCCATTGCACAAACTTCCTTATGCCCTTCTCGAAGAAATCTTCTGCCATCTTCTTACCCCACTTCAGAACCTCTTTCTCTATCTGCTTGTCAGCTGAATATTTAATTCCACTTATGCATGCCTTCCGGGAGGTGAAAATGTGATAACCCGATAACCTAAACGTGCAAGGTCAGGGAAACAATGGCCGACAAGGGGAGGGGGGGGGGGGGGGGGATGTTTGAAATATCCCAACCAAATGACTCCAAAAGCACCCCAATGGCTAGGGCCATGTGAGGACAAGCATTACTGTGCAATAAACACACTCCTCTTGTCAGAATCTACCTCCCCTTCCCTGTTTTGAATGCTCCTTTTGAGATTTTTTAGTGTATCACAATATTGTTGTGCAACTCTTTGCGGCAGAAATTTGACCAAAATGGTGCCACTTGGGTCCCTAAACACTGAAGCCGTGATCTTTTGGCTCAAAATGATAGTTTTGAATCTCTGGCAGATGGGGAATTGGTGTGATGCCACTGTGATGACTGTCTTTTTGTCCCAGGTGTGAGCGACCCATGTTTTGTCTCCAGTCACAAAAGAGCTCAGACATTGTCACCATCCAGTCAAATCACTCAGGAAACTTGGGGGTGCTCCTTACCCAATTTTTCTTGTGCTGTTATGTCAGCTGTTTTGGGCCCATCTTGCACACAGTTTCTGGTATACCAGCATTTATGTTAGCATCTCATATAGGAAAGTTCTGGACAGTTGTGGAAACAACACAGAAATTTCATTCACTGTCAACAGGCGGTCTTCACAAACAGTTTCCTCAAGTTTTTGCACCAACCTATCAGTCAAAATGGAAGGTCTTCCACTCCTCTGTTAATCATGAACATTTGTTCTAACTCCACTAAACTTGCTGCGCCACTTAAACATACTTGTTCTGTTGTGACACCTTCACTGTAAACCATTTTGATCTGCAAGCAGGAAGCAGATTGCACCACATGGCTCACACTTGGCAGGATTTGTTAGCGACATCTTTCATGCAACTGGACATTACAATATGAATTTATGTCTAGTCAGGGGATCCCCCTCTACCATGGAGTGTTGCTAACCCTGTAATAAATTTCCTTGAGATGAAACGCAACTGTTCACAAATCAGCATTGATTTTCTTGTAATATTCTAATATATTGTTAGAAGATAACCTCTTGAAACAGTAATGTTCATTAAATATCCACACATAACTCTGCATAATGATACAAACTGCAATGAGCATGTAAGGGCATTAGAAGGAAAGGCGAATGGTCGACTTTGGTTTATTGGGAGAATTCTAGGAAAGTGTATATAGAACACACTTAAGTGATTCATTCTTGAGTACTGCTTGCTTGTTTGGGATGCCCACCAGATCAGATTAAAGAAAGACATCAACGAAATTCAGGGATGTGCTGCTAGATTTGTTTGTTACCAGTAGTTTCGATCAATATATCAGTATTATGGGTGTGCTTCATGAATTCAAACGGGAATGCCTGGAAGGAAGACAATGTTCTTTCTGCTAAACACTACTGAGAGAATTTAGAGAACTGATGTCTGGAGCTCCACTGCAGAATGATTATAAGGTTGCAAACATGCCTTTAACGTAAGTACCACAAAGACAAAATGAGACAAATTAGGGCTCATAGAGAGGCGTATAAACAGTCTTTTTTTCCCTCACTCCATTTGTGACATCAGAGACCTGAAATCATACCTTATGGCTCCCCACTCCATGATGCCAGGAGTAACAATGCTGTACATCTCCAAAGCACTGGAGAAATGGGATCTTTCCCCAGGTCACCAACATACTTGCCAACAATGCTCATCTAGGGTACTGCAGAGCCATGATTTATCGCAGAACAGAATGTAATGCCTTTCGTCAGCAGTCTATGCTTTTTAGTCACTGCAGGGTTCCAAACACAACAACTTGTGTTGTGGTGTTAAAAGCAGCCCAGGCATGGGAAGATAATTTCCTAGTATGGCTGCTGCTTGTTTCTTATAAATGGTGTGAGATTACACAATGTAGCAGGTAGTCCACTATTTAGTCTCAAATGGCAGACGTAGATGTGAAGTGGTCACACTGCACTTGGTGCACATGGCAGTCCTCCCTTGTGTTGGTCAGATGTGGTCAAATGTGCCTGCTCTCATGTTCCCATGCAGTCAAACATCAAACCACTGTTTCGTACAAATGCCCCAAAAATCTGGATAGTGCATGACTCAACCGTTTGCCAAATGGAGAGCCACAATGAGACCTCTTTATAATTCTGTCAGGTGCTGATAACTTTGCCTTAGATGAGTATGTGGCATATCCCTGTCCTCCACAGCTATCGCTCATCACCTGACCCCTTATTTACTCTACTGGCCTGGTAACACCACTAAACCCAAACAACACTAAGGCACTCTGGTAGCCTTTCTAACTGTAACAGAGAATATAATTCTAATCATTTACATACCTGCTGATGGTGTGTATGTGTACAAAGCTACATTGGCATGTATGGTGTGAAATATGTTAAAGCAACCACCCTGTATGGATTATGGTCTGGGGGATGTTTTTGTGGCATTCCCTGCAGGAATCAACTTCCTGGAAGACAGAATGGATCAACACAAGCACACATCTATCCTTGGGGACCAAGTCCATGCCTACGTGCACTTTGTTTTTTATCGGCACAATGGCATAAATACCAGCAGGACAATGCAATGTGTCATACAGCTCGTGCTTTACATGCATGATTTAAAGAGCACCAGCATGAGTTTACCATTCTCCCTATCCACCAAACTCCGTGGATTTATGAGCACTCAAGAAAACAGGGGGGCCTCTGCGATTGGGCTGTTTATGCCATGGATACTCCAATGAGCCAGTCAAGTCAGCATGGCTCCACATCCTTGTTGGTTCCTTCCAGGACCTCAATGACACTCCTGCATATCTCACAGTGGTCTGCATGGCAAAAGGTGGTTGTTCATGCTTTTGACAGAGGGTCACATTAATGTGACTGGACAGTGAATAACTGCTGTTATGGTAGAGACAAATGAGAGCAATGTTTAATACTAGTTAACAATTTTAATAACACTGCTGTCCTAATGGCACAAATACATACAAATAAAAACCCATGATATACAAAATCAGTCAAAAGTTTTCAGTTACCCATTATAAAAAGTACATACTCTGTTTTAGGGTACAAACATATTGTCAAAACTAAATAGACCAACAAAATAAATATTTTCTCTCTCTGTCATTAAGTACAATACAATATGGTTCAGATTTTAGCCTCTCCAGAGTATTCATTCTTTATCCGCAGAAAAGCTGCACACAGTCTTGGCATTCTCGAGATAAGATTTTGTACTGCTTTTCGCCAATATTGCAGTCCAAACATCGATAAATTATTTCATAGATCTTCAACATTAGACGACCTCAGTTTTCTGACCTCCTTGTCACATTGACCCCATAGTGGGATTGTGACTGACTTGGCCAAATTGTATCTTCAGATCCCCACATTCCTCTTTCCTATTGACATACCCTCTGCACAAATTAGAAGTATGTTTGTGATCATTGTTCTGCTGCAGAACAAACCCAAACCAGTAAGTCTCTTGCTAGATGGAACTGCATTGCTGATCAGCATTCTGTGGTAAACTTCCTTCTTTAATGTTACATTAATTACCAGTAAGTCACAGAGTTTATCACCTGTCATCCTCACACCATGATGGACCCTCCACCATCTTTCACTCTTGGTGTCACAAACTTACTTTTCATATGTTCTCCATTAAGTCAATGAACAAACATTCAATGATGGTTTCTACATACTTAAAACTCAGATTCACCCATGAATAACACCATGGGTCATAGCTGCATGCTCTAGTTTCTATGCTGCTGTGCCCACTGTAGTATTTCATTTTATTTTATTTGTGTAATAAAGATTATTTGGCTGCTATGCACCCCTTAAAACATTGTTCACGAAGACAGCATTGCACTGTCGAGACAGAGATGGGAACTGTTCGCACACTACTTTCTCATGAATTTCAGTTGCAGTAATAGTCTTCTAACATTTACTCCATACACATGAAATGATGTTCCTTGAATAATGTTATTTGGGATATACCAGATCACAAAACACTTGCACTGCTTGAACCACTGCAATGTATACACCACTGTAGATTCAGCTATGCCAACTTCCATTACTGTAGTCTTACTAGAATAGTCTCCCTGCTGCAGTGCATCAATTACAGCATGTTTTTCAAATCCAGTCTCCTGCTTCCATGTCATTAGGAGGTAATATGGTATGAACTAGATAAAGTATACAAACACACTGCTAGATGCACACAGTGTATTGTAAACTAATGTGAACTGGTTGCTATACAGACAGTTGAAGGAATGAAACCTATTGGACATGAACAATCTTACTTAAAGGAATATCAGCATTGATTCAGATATTTTTAAAAAAAAAAAAAAAAAAAAAAAAAAGAGAGAGAAAGGTTTTGAAAAGTTCTTTGATGTGCAGCAACATATACGCTGCATATTTTCGTATCTGGAAAGTCTAAATTTAAATTCTACCACACGCTGCATGTTACTTTCCGAAGCACTGAAATCAAAATTGCAATGTGATTTGTAGCCAGTCATAGCTCATGTCACGTGATCTCACCAGCCTATGACAGAGGATATTCAAGCTTAGGACACGTGATGTAGTCACCCAATAGCATTATAACTGTTAAGTAGGGCGTGCACACAAATACACTCCTGGAAATGGAAAAAAGAACACATTGACACCGGTGTGTCAGACCCACCATACTTGCTCCGGACACTGTGAGAGGGCTGTACAAGCATTGATCACACACACGGCACAGCGGACACACCAGGAACCGCGGTGTTGGCCGTCGAATGGCGCTAGCTGTGCAGCATTTGTGCACCGCCGCCGTCAGTGTCAGCCAGTTTGCCGTGGCATACGGAGCTCCATCGCAGTCTTTAACACTGGTAGCATGCCCCGACAGCATGGACGTGAACCGTATGTGCAGCTGACGGACTTTGAGCGAGGGCGTATAGTGGGCACGCGGGAGGCCGGGTGACGTATCGCCGAATTGCTCAACACGTGGGGCGTGAGGTCTCCACAGTACATCGATGTTGTCGCCAGTGGTCGGCGGAAGGTGCACGTGCCCGTCGACCTGGGTCCGGACTGTGGGACGCACGAATGCACGCCAAGACCGTAGGATCCTACACAGTGCCGTAGGGGACCACACCGCCACTTCCCAGCAAATTAGGGACACTGTTGCTCCTGGGGTATCAGCGAGGACCATTCGCAGCCGTCTCCATGAAGCTGGGCTACGGTCCCGCACACTGTTAGGCCGTCTTCCGCTCACGACCCAACATCGTACAGCCTGCCTCCAGTGGTCTCGCGACAGGCGTGAATGGAGGGACGAATGGAGACGTGTCATCTTCAGCGATGAGAGTCGCTTCTGCCTTGGTGCCAATGATGGTCGTATGCGTGTTTGGCGCCGTGCAGGTGAGCGCCACAATCAGGACTGCATACGACCGAGGCACACAGAGCCAACACCCGGCATCATGGTGTGGGGAGCGATCTCCTACACTGGCCGTACACCTCTGGTGATCATAGAGGGGACACTGAATAGTGCACGGTACATCCAAACCGTCATCGAACCCATCGTTCTACCATTCCTAGACCGGCAAGGGAACTTGCTGTTCCAACAGGACAATGCACGTCCGCATGTATCCCGTGCCACCCAACGTGCTCTAGAAGGTGTAAGTCAACTACCCTGGCCAGCAAGATCTCCGGATCTGTTCCCCATTGAGCATGTTTGGGACTGGATGAAGCGTCGTCACACGCGGTCTGCACGTCCAGCACGGATGCTGGTCCAACTGAGGTGCCATGTGGAAATGGCATGGCAAGCCGTTCCACAGGACTACATCCAGCATCTCTACGATCGTCTCCATGGGAGAATAGCAGCCTGCATTGCTGCGAAAGGTGGATATACACTGTACTAGTGCCGACATTGTGCATGCTCTGTTGCCTGTGTCTATGTGCCTGTGGTTCTGTCAGTGTGATCATGTGATGTATCTGACCCCAGGAATGTGTCAATAAAGTTTCCCTTTCCTGGGACAATGAATTCACGGTGTTCTTATTTCAATTTCCAGGAGTGTAGAAAAAGTAAATGATTTAAATTTTTTTATATACTGTTACTACAAGAAAAGCAGAGCTTTCACATATTATCTTGGTCTTGAAGATTAATAAGCTGCAAGAGAAGCTAAGCTTTCACTCATAATGTTGATCTTTTTTGCCTGTGTTTCTCTTTAAGATATATACCACAAATGCGACTGTAAAATTTTTAATGAAGACATAAATGTCTTGATCTTCGAGGCTCGAAATTTTTCTAAATGTTTGTACTCAAAGACTTGATTTTTAAATGAGAGTCAAACGCTCTGTGATTTAAGAGATTCATCGTACATTCTCCCACATAGTTCATCTTACATACAAGGAAATTTACTTTGAAAATAACGCTTTGCAAATAACCATTTGCAATATTTTCCCGCAACCTGTTAGAAATAGGTTTGTTTGAGTAGTTGCCAGAGTGCGCCAGATAACAGGCATCACCACGCTTGTGCAGCTACTAGGATGCTGGAAGGGCGTATGTTCATAAGAGTAAGACATTAAAAGATCTTACGTTATGTCATAAAAGAAACAAGACACCAGAGGATACTCCAAGAGCATCGGAATTTTTGTGCACCATACTACAATGCGTAATTTGGCTTAAAGTGCACATTCGTATGTGAAGATTCGGATGTAAATTTTCTTGGAGTACCAGTACTGTATTATCTAATGTTTGGTTCTTCATTATAGCATAGTTTTGTCATACATGCTAGAAGATGAAAACATGCACTTTTGAAATACAGAGAACAGTTGAAACTGTCCAATAGTGTGGAATGAAACACTTCGTTTCAAATAAATTGACTGCTTCATCAGAAAAGATTAATAAAAGCCAAATTAATTTAGCAAATTGACAAAAATAACTTCATTGTTCTGCAAGGCGATTAATACTTGGGTGTCAGAAAGGAGGAAATGAAATAAAATAAAAACTGAAACTAATAACATATTTTAGCCTTCCGTACCCATGTCAGTGTATTTTAATTCACTTGATAGCTCCCAGTCACAGAAATCCATTTTGTTTTCACTTAACGTGAGAGCAATAAATGAAGAGGAAACAGCAAAATCACTAAAAGTAAATGCCGGTCATGTGGAGATTATCCACTTTACAACTAACTCAGACTGCTCTATGCATCAGAATAAAAAAAAAAAAAAAACTCGCAATCAATATTGGATGGGATAATTTGTAACCGGGAGAACAAGAACTCTCCAGAAAATTTGCATTCTTTATTGCCTATAGCTAATAACTTGCTTTTTTGTGTGATATAAAATTACATTTAAGATACATGAAACCAGTAGAAGAGACAAGCAAGACAGTACACACTTCTTCAGTCCGTAAGTCCTAGCATTTTTTCTCTCCAACCTTATTACAGCTTTACATGGCATGCTTTCCTTTCTGGGAAAGAATCTATTATCTCATCAAAGGTCATCAAATGTTTTGCTACATAAAGAAAAGAAATGTCTAATACTGAAAAAGCTGTTAATACAAACAGTACCCAAATCTTGTGTAGGTTGTCAATCAGATTACGTGTATTTTGTCACTGTCTGCTAGATAAAATGAAAGAGGCCTGTCTAATACTGCAGCTACTGTAACACACACCAAATAAACTAGACTGTTTTGGAACAAATGGTCACTTTTATAACATGAGAAAATATAATTCACAAAGGACCAATATCAAATGCCTATTAGGCCTACTAAAAGCAAAAAGTTTTATGTTCAGAAATAGTTTCACATTTCATTCATATGCTCCAGCTTCTCAAGCATGAGATCGAAAAGTAGTAGTATGAAATTTTCATATAAATTTGGAATCATGTTATTCTTCCATAATTTGTGTGATGTCCCCATTTCTTCTCCTTCCTCATTCTACCAAACAATCTTGTGATCCCTAATTCTGTAACTTATTTTCCAGTTAACTTCGCTAGCCCTGCCACAATCGATGGTTTAGGTATCCCGCATTTATTTTCCAGTCAGGCGTTATTACGTGTTCATACAATGTGTTTTCCGCACTACTCAGGTGACTGCTACAGGGGACAGTACAACTGGTCCTTGTTGGTGTAGTGGTCTGGCCAAAAATTTTCTATCAAAATTTAATTTTCTTGGATACACCAAGAAGAAAATACGTAATCTTTCTTACCTATGATTCCTGTTAGTCGTTTATTTCCACTCTGGTAGTCTCAATCTATGGATTTCGCTGGTAATTATAACAACACTGATCATTCACAAACACAACCACATAAACAAACAACGATTGCCATTCACCCATTCGGCTTTATTCTGCTCAGCTCGTATAGCCCCGTCCCCTTCTGTCTGCAGGAAAATTTATTTGTAGATGCGACGGGATTCCCTTGGCAGATACATGACGTACACTATACACACATTCAAAATTAAACTTATGATTCATTCAGAAATAAACTTGGAATATGTTCTAAAATGTTCAAAAACCAACAGGGATGCATTTCAAAATCATATGAATAATCAACAGACCAACGTGCACTGGATACTAGGCACTTTGTGAAACAAGTTTTTTTTTCCTCAAGAATATGAATTTGGTGGCCCCTTCCCATTCCCTGAAATTGCCGCCCATGGTAGATACCCTGGTTTGTCCCCAGTGAATCTGGCAACTAGCATGCGCCAGTAAAATTTTTACGGGTAGCATTTTGCTGCAGCAGCTGCTTATAGAGCTAACAGTCAGTCAGTCACACTTCTGTAGCTAGGAGTGGGAGAAGGTACTACACACGCACAACTGAACTGCGCATGCACATGAGCCCGCCGTGCTCAAACGAATCCAAAGTAAACAGTTGTGACGTCACGCTCATCGGAGACGGAAGCAATTTGTCATTATGAAGCACTGAACAGTTTTCCTAAGGCCTTTAACACATTTTGCTGTTGGCAGACGCTTGTATAAGCACTGTGTTTGTTTGTTGTATATGGGTTTTACTTTCGTTTTTTTTTTCTCGCGTTCATGTTTTATTGCTGCAGTATTATTCTGCAGTAGTGGGAGACACAATACCCTTTGTTAGAATATTGTTTCTTGCCAGTCAAAATCACAAAAATTTAACTGAAAGCTAAAACAAAAAAAAGTCTTGGAATTCCAAAAAATTCCCGGTTTTTTTGCCAGTTTTCTCCCAGATGAAAAAATTCCTGGGTTTTTCCCGGATCTCCCAGGTCGTAGTCACCCTGGTATATAACTTGGAATTGTATATTGGTCAAATATTGGACAGATTTGTGAAGGTCTCTTTTTGATTAAAAAAGTAAATATCAGCTTGTGTACTAAGCATACACTGAATAGACTGATGCACCATGTAAACAACAAAGAAGATCCCTTGTGATGGTCTGGTATCTACCAACTTAACTGTGACAGATGTCAGAAATGTATATACATCAGATGGGACGTAATTTCAACACCAGGTTTATAGAGCACACTAGATTGATTGAAAACAAAAATTTCATAGTGGCAACATGTTTGAAAAAAACTGACTTGATTGTTTCAGAGGTAGGCAAAGTCCTACAATGACTACATACAAGCAAGAAAGGAAGAGTTGAAGATGTACTCACAGAAATGGAAATACACACACATACTGAAAAAGAGGAGGACAATATTTTGAACAAATAGACATAATGATATAACATAAGGTTTTTATAGAATTTGTTACACTTATTCATAAAATAAGTGTAACAAATAAGAGCTAGGTATTTTTCTGTTACTTGTGTGTTGTTATATGTTAGTTTACAACTTCTATAAGCTATTGAAAGTTTTTAAATGTTATTGTTTGTAAATGGTTTTGAAGTTTTTGCTTCAGTTTTATAGACGGACTTACTTGCTATATGCAGTGACATAAGCCTGTACAGATTAGTGTTTACAAGGTACAAGTCTTATATGATGATAACGTTATACTTGGTGACAAAAGATATAATTGGCACCTTCTCCCCAGAACACATTGATAAGTTTGATATGCTGGTCAGTAACAACTGTTGTCAGTATAACTTTGCATTGCTGCTGGCTGTATACTGACATTATCAGATAAACATGTGTAGAACAATGTACTGGGTGGTATAGCATAAGTTTTTGTGTTTATGTATGTATGCAGCTATGGTATTAAAACCAAAACTAAACTAAACTCCTCCTGCACAGTCTATGAAGGCCCAAGGGACCAACTGGATGCCGTGCCATCCTCAGCCCACAGGTGTCACTGGATGCAGATATGGAGGGGCATGTGGTCAGCACACCACTCTCCCGCCTGTATGTCAGTTTCCGAGACCAGAGCCACTACTTTGCCTCAGTTTGCCTCACAAGGAGCTGAGTGCACCCCGCTTGCCAACAGCGCTCGGCAAACCGGCTGGTCACCCATCCAAGTGCTAGCCCAGCCCGACAGTGCTTCACTTCAGTGATCTGACGGGAACCAGTGTTACCACTGCGGCAAGGCCGTTGGCACCACTATGTTAGTAGTGACGAGTATGGAATGTTGTTCTCATTTGAGTGTACTATGACAGCAATTAAGTTGACAGACCATAAAAGCAATTTTGAAGCAGATTGAAATCATGTAATGCAAGCTTTCATGTCTGGCATTTGCATTCTGTATGATTTTAGTTATATGAGCATTGGCCATAGTCTAAGGAATGTTTCTGTTTCTCCTAATGGCACAAACATCCTCACGAAGCTGTCTCCAGCATTAGGAGCAAAACATAAATTCCTTCTCTACTGAGAAAGGTGGCAAAAAGGTTAAGAAACTGATTTTGTATTAAAGTGGAAGGAAGATTTGAGTTTTACATCTCATTGACAATGAGGTCACTAAAGATGGAGCACAAAATCATACTCAGGAAGGATAGTGGAGGAAAGTGGTCATGCCCCTTTCAAAGAGACCATCCTGACTAGCCTTAAATGATTTAAGGGAACCATGAAATTCTAAATGTTGACTGACAGACAGGAGTTTAGCTGGCAGTGTCTTAACCACTGTGCCTCCTGGCTCGGTCTTATCTGAGAGGAGTTGGGTGCAGATTCCATTCTGATGTAGGGTTTCATTGGTTTCATTAAATCGTTTAAGGCAAATGATGAGCTAGTTCCCTTGCAAGAGGCTAGTAAAACTCCTTTGCCATTATTTTCTAATCTGAACTCCCTCTCTAGCAACTTTAATGTCTAAGATATTATAAACCTTAATGTTCCTTGCTTTTAACTTCTACTCCATGTAGAAATTTAGGAGCAACTAATATCATTCTCTCTTTTTGTGATGATGATGTTTGCAAATATGTTTGCTAATACATTTGGATGTAGACTGAACTCTGATTAAAATTCCTTTTTGTTTGACACTTTCACATGTGCCCAAATTGTTCATCTTTGCCATACTGCTGCCACAACAAATGGTCAGCTCACTTTCATTGTTTGGCTAGTGCTATGCACAAAATGTGTGAATTTCATTACCACCATTGTGTGTGTGTGTGTGTGTGTGTGTGTGTGTGTGTGTGTGTGTGTGTGTGTTTGGTGTGGTTACAACTGGTGAAATATGAAATATGAGGAGAAGAAAATATGAGGAGAAGAACCGGTATTTGTGATTGAAACACATCAAAAAAGAAAGCCAGACAAGGAATTGTGTTCAAAGACCAACTGCAACAATTTGTGTGCATGTGCAGAAATACTTTGAGAGGGAGGACCTCTTATATCAGTTTCCGTAGCCCTACAAACCACAGCCACATTTATGATTAGTGAAACGACCATATTTTGTATTGGTAAAGAAAAAACATAAGAATGAAGTGAAACAGGACACTATTGTCTTCATATGCAGGGCAAGAACAGAAGTATTCAGAAATATGTAAAAAAATCTGGATTCTTTCCACAAGATCAGGGCAGCTAATCATCATTTTGACTGGTTTGGCAAGGCCATAAAATATTGATGGAATGAGAAGACATGGTGATGCAAACTTTTGCATCAAGTGAAAGGATATGTTGCTTGCAAAAATAAAAAGTTTACTGTGAGTGAAGTAGGGAAACTAAGTATCCAGGGTCTATAAAAGTCCACAAAATGAATGGATGACTGCTGTGATGCATATGAAGTGAGTAATACACAAAGTGCAGAATAAAGGTGCTCTTCTCAAATAGTTGGAGAAATGTAGAAAAAAAACATTTCCTTACTTTTATTCTTTCTACATGCTGTGCCTGTGTCACCTATAACCTGCAACCATGTGCCAACTAGGACTGCTCATTAGTTGGTAACACATCAGCATTTGTAGCCAGTGTGTGGATAGTTTCAGGTACCGTTGAAGCTTATTTTTCGTGTTGAAACTGAAATTTTTCTCTCTTGAAGTTGCTCACAGAGATTAGCGAGTGTAGTTAATAGTTCTGACGCAGGTTGTTGACCACTATTTTCTCGAGTACATTGCACATTATGAAGCTGTGGTTACATTAGCAAATGAGTTTAGATTCATGCTTACAAAACACATACAGGGTGATTCAAAAAGAATACCACAACTTTAGGAATTTAAAACTCTGCAACGACAAAAGGCAAAGCTAAGCACTATCTGTCGGCGAATTAAGGGAGCTATAAAGTTTAATTTAGTTGTACATTTCTTCGTTTGAGGCGTTGTTGACTATGCGTCAGCGTCAGTTGATGCTAAGTTGGCAACCGCTCAACAGAAAGCTTTTTGTGTTATTGAGTATGGCAGAAGTGAATCGACGACAGTTGTTCAGTGGGAAACAACTCAGTATGAACGTGACTCGCCTAAGGTGAACGTTTTCTGTGCCATTTCAGCCAATAAAGTCTTTGGTCCCTTTTTCTTCGAAGGTGCTACTGTAACTGGACTACAGTATCTGGAGATGTTAGAGAATTGGCTGTTCCCTCAGCTCGAACAAGAAGCACTACAATTCATATTTCAGCAGGATGGAGTGCCACCACATTGGCACTTATCTGTCCGTAACTACCTGAACGTCAACTACCCGAGGCGATGGATCGGCCGCCAGGCAGCCCGTGACAGAGCACTTCATCACTGGCCTCCAAGAAGCCCTGATCTTACCCCCTGTGATTTTTTCTTATGGGGGCATGTTAAGGATATGGTGTTCCGGCCACCTCTCCCAGCCACCATTGATGATTTGAAACGAGAAATAACAGCAGCTATCCAAACTGTTACACCTGATATCCTACAGAGAGTGTGGAACGAGTTGGAGTATCGGGTTGATATTGCTCGAGTGTCTGGAGGGGGCCATATTGAACATCTCTGAACTTGTTTTTGAATGAAAAAAAAAAACCTTTTTAAATACTCTTTGTAATGATGTATAACAGAAGGTTATATTATGTTTCTTTCATTAAATACACATTTTTAAAGTTGTGGTATTCTTTTTGAATCACCCTGTATTTTCCTGCAGGTCAGTCACTGGTAACTTAAAAGCAACTGTCAACATGGCATTTCATGTTCATAATCTCTCATGGTGGCTGCAGCCCACATGTCTCTGCATTACGCGTAGTGCTTAATTTCTAAAACTGTAGGTGCTGGGACACACTTCTTCAGCCATACCAGCCCCCTATGGACACGTCCCCCCTCCCACCTAGCCATAGAAATCAAAAGTTTCTATTGGTGAAAACTTTTACAAAATCTGTTCTGAAATTCAGGTTCTTAAAACATAATTTCTTATTATCACAACAATAAAACTGCAACAGGTGCTAGTGTCTGTCCGCATACCAGTGTCACTTTTCTCCCTAGTTCTGCTTGATGTACATCAGCATATGCCAGTAGTTTTTGTGATTATGACGTCAGGTTTTCAACTGCTGCCAGCCACAACATTCAAAAAGTTGCACTGTAGCTGGTCAGTGAACATGTGTCCAGGATCTATATAAATAAAAATGTAGATGTTCATTTTTTCAATATTTTATATCTTTTTTTTCACCAATTGCTTTGAAATTTTGACAACACAGTCTCAAGGCCAGACCATTAACATGTTGCTGTTCATGTGTCCACAGTATTAAGTCTTCACCACCACCAATTGCTTTGAATGCAGTTAGCAGACAAAGAAGTTGTAATTATGGGCTATCAGCTGATTATTATATCACTTCTACAGAATTTGAATTTGCAATTTCAGCAAACAAGGTTCATGGTCAGAGAGGGGGGAGAAGAGAACTCGACATAGAGAGTGGAAAGGAAGAGATGGACAGATATGGGCCAGCAGAAGATGGAGAGTGATGGAGAACAAAAGATGGACACAGAAAGGTGGGAGGAGGTGATGGACAGAGAGAGGGGGAGAGATTGGGAGCAGGAGGAAACAGAGAGAGAGGTGGGAGGAGTAGATGTACAGAGAGAGAGGTGGGAGGAGATGATGTACAGAGAAAGGGGGAGGAGGTAATGGAGTGGGAGAGGGGGAAGAAGAAGGAGATGGGCAAAGAGAGGGGGAGAAGGAGAAGTACAGAGATGTGGGATAGAAGAAGATTGGGATGTATATCGAATTCCCATACATATTAGAAACATGTGTTCTTTTTTTCTTTTCTTCCATTTCCATTTAACCACACTGAGTCACAGCAATGCATCATCAGGAACATCTAGTTGACCAACCCCCGACACAAACAGAGGGGTATTATAAGTTTAAACTGTGTATATCTGTCTGTGGCATCATAGCTCCCAAATGAAAGATCTCATTTTAATACAGGTTTTTCTTCTTTTTTTTCTTTCTTCTGTTTTTATACAAAAGCTGGTTTAATTAGGATGGTTCTCAGCTATGTTCCACGAAAGTCTGTTGAGCCATTTAAATGTTGTTGGCTAAATTAAGTAAAAATATTTTTCTCCAGCATGATCTCTTGATATATGCTACAGAATATATAACGAAATTGGATAGGGGGAAACAAAAAGTATTCTTGAGAGAGTGCAATGGCAGGTCACTTTTTTCTGACTTGATTTAGAATCATCAGCATTGCTTAAGTTTAAAAAGCTTGAAATAAAACTAGAATTTTTAAAAAAGCTGACACAAAAACCTTCTAAAAAGTATATATATAAAAACAAAGATTCCAAGACTTACCAAGCGGGAAAGCGCCGGCAGACAGGCACATGAACAAAACACACAAACACACACACAGAATTACTAGCTTTCGCAACCAATGGTTGCTTCTTCAGGAAGGAGAGGGAAAGACGAAAGGATGTGGGTTTTAAGGGAGAGGGTAAGGAGTCATTCCAATCCCGGGAGCGGAAAGACTTCCCTTAGGGGAAAAAAGGACAGGTGTACACTCGCGCACACACACAGACACACACACACACACACATATCCATCCGCACATACACAGACACAAGCCAACTTGTGTACATCTGGCCCTTTTTACCCCCTAAGGGAAGTCTTTCCGCTCCCAGGATTGGAATGACTCCTTACCCTCTCCCTTAAAACCCACATCCTTTCATCTTTCCCTCTCCTTCCTGAAGAAGCAACCATCGGTTGCGAAAGCTAGTAATTCTGTGTGTGTGTTTGTGTGTTTTGTTCTTGTGCCTGTCTGCCGGCGTTTCCCGCTTGGTAAGTCTTGGAATCTTTGTTAATATTTAAATATAATTGAATATAAATAGTAATATTTTGATCCAAGCATCATCTTTTTGGGTTATTTCTAAGTAAATAAAATAAAAGCAGACTAGATCTAAAAATGATAAACTATGAGATTTAAACACAAGTCAGCTATCTTGGTTACAACGATGAATATCAAAATCATATCAAATCACTGAGTCTAAGTCTTAATTAATTTACTCTGAAAAATTTGCAATTCAGACACAAATGTCAATGGTTCCTGCCCTGGCATGACTGTCAGCTCATGCCCCGCACTTGGTCACGTCATGCCCCACTCGCCACATACCACACAACATGCGACTCGTGTTCACAGTTTAATGAATTTTGAGTTAGCATGATATCATCGAATGACTGCAGGACAGAATTAAGGAGAAAAAAATCACGATTTGACATGAGGCATGGTGTTAGATGTTTAGTAAATGCTTTAAATATCACTTGTCTTCCACTCTTTGAATTGTATTACAGTTGGATTGATTTAAGTTCATATTCTTCACTACAAATAAGGAACACATTTGAACATGAATAAAGCCTGATTTATCTTGGTTAAACTATATATCTATGAGGTTGCTGGCAGTTGCTAACAAAAGAAAGTCGACATGAAGGTTACTGATATGTACCGATTATAACAAAAGAATGAAGCTCAACTCTTATAGTTATGTTGCAATTAAAACCTATGTACTATTGCTGACTTGTTCCAGGGAGTTAAAAAAAAGTGATCCTCTGTGTTTTTTTTGTGCCTCCTATAATCAGTTGGCAGCCAGCAGCTAATGTGACAACACAGGAAAGTCAAGTGACAAGACATCAATTAACAAATAATTTTAACCAGACTTTCTGATAAATATACGTAAAAGAAATTTGTATAGTGTAAGTGATCAGTATGGAGTCACACAGTCACAAAAAACATGCACTATTTTGTAAATGAAATTACATGTTGTAAGCAAATAGGATAATTGTGATCTGTGGAAGGTTCAAAAAAATTGCTGACAGTTTGAGATTTTTCCAAGTTGACAGCTGTATTATCTGTATTATTTGTGCTTAATTTTACTAACTTACATATGACCATCATGTAATTCCATCAGTGGAGAAGAATGGATTCTATGTTAAATTTTTTTTATGGAAGCACTGTAGATAAGCTTACAGTAGCTAAATATGTAAATATAAAATGACTCTGTATAGTAAATTTACATGTATTTCTAAATAACATCCGATGACTCTAGGTATTAAATTGTATATGAAAAGAGAGAAGAACTACCTTGGCTTTCAGAGTGTGGGTCCCTGAGCTTTCCACCTTTTCTTCTCACTTTAGTGTATTCCGGTTCTTTCTGCTGAAAAAAAAGTCACATAAATGTACCAAAACGAAAATTCATGTGAGAAAACTACAAAATAATGAGATAGAATTGCTGCCCAGTACTTACCATTAGTGCGTGATATATCAGTACTACAGGTAAACAAATATGAAATACATGATGCTATTCCAGTTTTCTAATAGGGACTTCCTTGGGGAATGCAGTTACAGAGGAATGTCAAACCATGAGGTAAGATGGACCAATCTGCCTTGATAATGCAGGAAGATACAAATGAGAGGTGGAGGAGAGACACGCCAGACGGAGTAGGATGTCCAAGATTTTGTATATATATAACTTATATTGATAAGTTCTGTGCCAGCTTCATTCCAGAGATGATGACAGTCAGAAGTACAGATGGACTTAGAGTTAGAGAAATGAAAGATACAATTTAGAACTGTGGAAAAACAGAGGGGGGGAGGGGAGAGAGAGAGACAGAGAGAGAGAGAGAGAGAGAGAGAGAGAGAGAGAGAGAGAGAGAGGGGGGGGGGGGAGGGGGGGAGGTGGAGGGGAGCAGAGGGGGGGAGGGAGAGGCTGGGGGTGGAATGAATATGAAGAAGTAAATGCAAAAAGAAAACTAAGATGATGTAACTTACCAAACGAAAGTTCTCGCACACACACACATATCCATCCGCACATATACAGACACAAGCAGACATTTTCTGCTTGTGTCTGTATATGTGCGGATGGATATGTGTGTGTGTGTGTGTGTGTGTGTGTGTGTGTGTGTGTGTGTGTGTGTGTGTGCGTGCGTGAGTGTATACCTGTCCTTTTCCCCTCCTAAGGTAAGTCTTTCCGCTCCCGGGATTGGAATGACTCCTTACCCTCTCCCTTAAAACCCACATCCTTTCGCCTTTCCCTCTCCTTCCCTCTTTCCTGATGAAGCAACCGTTGGTTGCGAAAGCTTGAATTTTGTGTGTATGTTTGTGTGTCTATCAACCTGCCAGCACTTTCGTTTGGTAAGCCACATCTTCTTCGTTTACACACTCCAATAAACTTTCAGACGGACACAGGTTATACCATTTTTGAAACAACAAGTTTTAGGTTTTCTATTAAAACAAACTAAGAGAAAGAAAATACTATGCTGTGAAAATGTGCAGTTTTGTTTTCTTTCTCACAGCTGGTTTTAACTACAATAAAAGGCATTACACCATTATCTAAACTCTTCCCCTGT
The DNA here is from genome assembly GCF_023897955.1 of Schistocerca gregaria. NCBI lineage: Eukaryota > Metazoa > Arthropoda > Insecta > Orthoptera > Acrididae > Schistocerca > Schistocerca gregaria. The sequence continues at coordinate 69,324,902 of NC_064924.1, read as the reverse complement.
ATGTATAATTTAAAAACAAAAATTTGATTTCTTCCTCAGGGTTGGTTCTAACAGCAAACCCATACATCATTAAAGTTGTACGGTATTCATTTCTTATCAGCAAATGATTAGAATACCACTTAAAATCTGAATCATCTCAAACTTTGTAATGGTATCAGTTGTTGTTGCTGTTGTTGTTGTTGTTGTTGTTGTTGTGGGCTTCCGTCCAGAAATCTTGTGAATCTGCTTAGTGTATTCATCTCTTAGTCTCCCTCTATGATTTTTACCCTTCACGTTGCCCTCCAATACTAAACTGGTGATCCCTTGATGCCTGAGAACATGTCCTACCAACTGATCCCTTCTTCTAGTAAAGTTGTGTCACAAATTCCTCTTCTCCCCAATTCTATTCCGTACCTCCTCATTAGTTATGTGATCCACCCATTTAATCTTCAGCATTCCTCTGAAGCACCACATTTTGAAGGCTTCTATTCTCTCCTTGTCTAAACTAGTTACAATCCATGTTTCACTTTCACACAAGGGTACACTCTGTACAAATGCTTTCAGAAAGGACTTCCTGACACTTATATCTATACTTGATGTTAACATATTTCTCTTCTTCAGAAACACTTTCCTTGCCATTGCCAGTCTACATTTTATATCCTCTCTACTTTGACCATCATCAGTTGTTTTGCTCCCCAAATACCAAAACTCATCTGCTAATTTAAATGTCTCATTTCCCAATCACCTGATTTAATTAGACTACATTCCATTATCTTCATTTCCTTTTTTGATGTTCATCACATATCCTCCTTTCAAGTCACTGTGAATTCCGTTCAACTGCTCTTCCAGGTCCTTTGCTGTCTCTGACAGAATTACAATGTCACTGGCAAACTACAAAGTTTGTATTTCATCTCCTTGGGTTTTAATTCGTACTCTGAATTTCTATTTTATTTCCTTTACTGCTTGCTCAATATATAGAATGAATAACATTGTGGATAGGCTACAACCATGTCTCACTCCCATCCCAACCACTGCTTTCCTTTTGTGCTCCTTGACTGTTGTAACTGCCATCTGGTTTCTGTACAAATTGTAAATAGCCTTTTGCTTCCTGTATTTTACCCCTGCCACATTCAGAATTTGAAAGACAGTATTCCAGTCAACATTGTCAACCTTCTCTAAGTCTACAAATGCTAGAAATGTAGGTTTGATTTGCTTACTCTATCTTCTAAGATAAGTCATATGGTCAGTATTGCCTCACATGTTCCAACATTTCTACAGGATCCAAACTCATGATCCCTGAAGTTAGCTTCTACCAGTTTTTCCATTTGTATGTAAACAATTCGTGTATATATTTTGCAACCGTAACTTATTAAACGGATAGTTCGGGAATTTTCATGCCTGTCAACACCAGCTTTCTTTGGAATTGGAATTATTATATTCTTCTTAAGGTCCGAAGGTATTTCACCTGTCTCATACCTCTTGCTCACCAGATGGTAGAGTTTTGTCAGGACTGGCTCTCCCAAGGCTATCAATAGTTCTAATGTAATGTTGTCTATTCCCGGGGCCTTGTTTCGACTTAGGTCTTTCAGTGCTCTGTCAAATTCTTCACGCAGTATCATATCTCCCATTTCATCTTCATCTATGTCCTCTTCCATTTCCATAATATCACCCTCAAGTACATCACCCTTGTATAGACCCTCTGTATATTCCTTCCAATTTTCTGCCTTTCCTCCTTTGCTTTGAACTGGTTTCCTATCTGAGCTCTTCATATTCACACAAGTGGTTCTCTTTTCTCCAGATGTCGCTTTTCTCCAAATGTCGCTTCCTGTAGGAAGTATCTATCTTACAGCTAATGATATATGCCTCTACATCCTTACATTTGTCCTCTACCATCCCTGCTTAGCCATTTTGCACTTCCTGTCGATCTTATTTTTGAGATGTTTGTATTCCTTTTTGCATACTTCATTTACTACATATTTATATTTTCTCCCTTCATCAATTACATAAAATCAGTATCTCTTCTGTTACCCAAGGATTTCTACTAGCCCTCTTCTTTTTACCTACTTGTTCCTCTGCCACCTTTAGTATTTCATCTCTCAAAGCTACCCATTCTTCCTCTGCTGTATTTCTTTCATCCTTACTTGTCGGTCATTCCCTAGTGCACTCTCTGTAACTCTCTACAACCTCTGGTTCTTCAAATTTATCCAGATCCCATCTCCTTAAATTCCCACCTTTTCACAGTTTCTTCAGTTTTAATCTACAGTTCATAACCAATAGATTGTGGTCAGAGTCCATATCTGCCCTCGGAAATGTCTTACAATTTAAAACCTGGTTCCTAAATCGCAGTCTTACCATTATATAATCTACACGAAACCTTCCAGTGTCTCCAGCCTCTTCCACATATTCAACCTTCTTTCATGACTTGTAAATCAAGTGTTAGCTATGATTAAGTTATGGTCTGTGCAAAATTCTACCAGACAGCTTCCTCTTTCATTCCTTACTCCCATTCCATATTCACCTACAGCTTTTCCTTCTCTTCCTTTTCCTACTATCGAATTCCAGTCCTCCATGACTATTAAATTTTCGTCTCCCTTCACTACCTGAATAGTTTCATCATACATTTCTTCAATCTCTTCATCATCTGTGGAGTTAGTTGGCATATAAACTTGTACTACTGTGGTAGGCATGGACATTGTGTCTATCTTGGCTATCATAATGTGTTCACTATGCTGTTTGTAGCAGCTTACCCACACTCCTATTTTTTTTATTCATTACTAAACCTACTCAATTAGCAGATTAAAACCATATGAAACAATGTCATTGAAGCTACTATCCTAACAGATGCAGCAGCTGGAGAGGTATCCCTGTATACCAATGAATCAAACTGGCTTAACCTTTCCATATAAGCATATAAGCAGCAACAATAAACAAAGCTCAAGGTTGTACACTCAAGTATATTCGAACTGATTATGATCCATGTGTTTTTAGCATGCTCAATTGTATGTGCCCTTTCATTTAATCTTATTACACAATATACCTAAAACTAAAACACAAATTTTTTGCATGGTCACTTTCATCTCATTCTTTCGTGACCTGGTAGCTCGGAAAACCAGTTCATACTCTTACCACACATCATAAAAAAATGTTGTAGATACTGAAGTATTATTATAATGCATTGTGTACAAAAAATAAAACTTAAAACAATAGAAACCAAGGACAGAAACAAGGGAGTCTTTTCCATTCATATTCTACATTATTTAATTGTAACCTTATGTCTAAACCTTAAGAATGGGAAAGGTAGCAATAAGCAGCCACAATTTGCATCCTGGTACAATTCCTAGAGATACCCCTGATTAGGATTTATATTCAGCTCCAGTTCCCATACATATTTAACCAGTTGCAAAGCATTGTTGGGTTCGCTATTCGAATATAATGAAAAGATGATGATGTGAATGAAAAAGAGAGAGTGGGGAATTCAGTTAATGCAGGGCAAGTTCATATCTCTAGAATTAAGAGAAAATGAAAATAATACTGGCCAGCAATTCAATCCCACAATTAAAAAAAAATTAAATAATTCAGATATTTACTGTATTTTCTTTGAAGAAAGCAGTTATCACAAAAACCATAATGTGATTAAAAGATATTGATATAGTAAGAAACATTAACAACCAACTAACTTACATGTCTAAATTTGTAGCTCTCTGCTCCTGACAGCTTTGGATCATGATACACAAAAGATCCCCGGACAGAATGGTATGGACCACTGTACACATTTCCACTGTAAGTGCTTTCACTGTATGGTGGCTTTGCCAGCTGGAAAGTTGCATATGGACATATATCTTCAATGTAATCTGCAAAAGCAAAATTGAATATAGAAAATCACTTAGGATCTATTTTTACTATGGAACAAATACATAGATAGGATTCATATGAAATGAGTAAAATTTTGGTTAGGAATCTTCTGCAACAGCAAAAAGTCATGGATTTCACTAAATGTGTCTGCGATTATTTCAAAGCATCTTCATCAGTCATGCTGAAGTTTCCTTGCTTCTCGCTAATGTGTTCTAACAGGCACTGGTATCAGTTTTCATCATGTACAGCAGTGCACCATACAACATTTATGTATTGTACATGGTTGTGTTAGTTTTAGTGTAACATTACTAATTATGTACTGCACAATGAGAAGTGCTTAGCTTGTAACAATATTATGAAAAGGAAAGTTGCCCTTCACCATATAGTGGAGATGCTGAGTTGCAGAAGACTCTCTTTTTGTTGTACCTATCTGACACTCAGCATCTCCGCTATATGGTGAATGACAACTTTCCTTTTCATAATACTGTGACAGTCCATCCCGGATTTTCCATTTTTTGATTACTGCTTAGCTTGTGTTACTTTTCTGTGTAACATTACTAATTATGAGCATCATGAAAACTGCTTAGCTTATCATTAAGTAATATGAAATTTTCTTAGGAGGAAGCGGATGGTAATACACAACCAGAGAAAGCTAGCATGGCTGCAGATAGTGTAGCTACCCCCTCCTTGATAGCTCCAGCTTCTACTTTCCTCTCTCCTCTTCAATGCTCAACAATTGCACCCCAACCGAAACAAAACTAATGCCAGGCAGACGACCGTACTGAGAGAATGCATTTCATGTGTATTTATATGTGGCCAGGTGCACTTTTGTGAATGTGTGCACATTCATTCAAGAAGCTGAGCAGCAATGTTATTTCTTGTTTATATTTATATACCAATCTTCCATGTTTCACTCATTCACATGCTGTATTCTGTAAATCTTGCCATGAATGAGAGCTGTCACAAATGTGGAACTAGTCAAGTTACACATAAACATGCAGAAGTAGCCACTGGCTACTTTGAAAATGCCACTGCTCTTTCTCTTGTACAAGACCGTATTATTTAAAAAAAAAAAAAAAAAAAAAAAAAAAATCTAATACTTCAAACAAAGCATTTATGTATATTAAAAAAAAGATTCCAAGACTTACCAAGGGGGAAAGCACCAGTAGACAGGCACAATAAATAAAACACACAAACAATCACACAAAATATCTAGCTTTTGCAACCGACGGTTGCTTCTTCAGGAAAGAGGGAAGGAGAGGGAAAGATGAAAGGATGTGGGTTTTAAGGGAGAGGGTAAGGAGTCATTCCAATCCCGGGAGTGGAAAGACTTACCTTAGGGGGGAAAAAGGACAGGTGTACACTCACACACACATATATTTTTCCCATGTGGAAGTTTCTTTCTATTTTATTTACATTATTAATATATTTTTCCCATGTGGAAGTTTCTTTCTATTTTATTTAAATCATTAATATATTTTTCCCATGTGGAAGTTTCTTTCTATTTTATTTACATCATTAACAACAATAATATGATAATAAATCACTAAATAAAAATGGAAACAAGACAATAAATTAGTCTTCTGAATTAGAGCTCAGTGAGAGTAGTGAAGTAATAGTGAAAAAAAAAAAAAACAGAAAATTTATAATTAGTGCTAAAAGTAAAAATAAACAAAAAAGGATGACAACATAAATTGTTCTAAGGGAGGTATTACAAAAATAAACTATTTCTTTACAAAATAAAGGCACAAAAATAAATATAAAAACTATTATAGAAGCAGCAAGAAATGACATGCTTTTAGCTTCTAAAGCACCGGTATTGAAGTTTATCTGTGTTGTAGACTGGTCTTTACAAATTTTCGGCCTTCAACATTATTCAGTCATCATTTATTTTCCTGGTTCTGTCTGCTTTGGAAAATCCCACCTTTACTTGTATCACAAACTGCTTATTATGAGAATTGGTTGCAGAAATCAGAATGAGAAGGTGAGAGAACTATAAGGGAAAGACCAAACAGGGAGTGTGTTGTAAGTTATGACAAAATAATGAATGAATGTCAGTCATATATTAGAAAGCAATCAAACCCATCAATTTCTAGTGACATGTGTCAGTGTAACTTCATGCATATACTGCAATATGTGTTTTTTCCCTTAGAAGCTGTGTGCAAAGTTAAAGTGGACCTAAAGAAAAGAGTGTTGGCTTATTCTGCACATTTTTAATCCCTGTTATTTATAGAATTATCTTCTTGACACAGTACTTAATATAAATACCATATTGATTCAGCAAAAGTAACCAGTGAGAACATTGTGCAAAGCAGATAAATGCATATTATACAGTGGCCTCTTTAAGGATTTTAGAATTATTACACTACCTCCCAGTATGTTTACTATTTCAATGTATTTTGTAATTAAAAGTAAAAATCAGTTTCTGATGAACTATGATGTATACAGTCATAACACAAGAAACAAAAGTAGTTTTCATGCACTGTCTCCTTGTCCAGAGTTACATGTGCAGTTATATAAACTGATACAAAGTTAGTCATCAATTTACCATCTAACAGAAGGCAAGAAATTAGAAATGACAACCAATAAAAACATCATGATGTTTAAAGCTTTCTTGGTGTACTGATTGTTCCATAAAAACATGGGAGAACTGCCGGATATCAGTAACGTCCTGCCCCGATATTTCAGCACAGAGTCTTCTGGCCATCTTCAGGTGAGTGCCACTGTAGTAGTACTGGTGTGTACGCGCTCAGCTCCACTATTTAAAGCCATACTGAGGTGACATTGCACATGCGCTGCTCACCGTGCGCGTTCATAACAACTCCGTGCGCTGCGCCTTGCTCCCTCCATGGTTAAAGCTTGGAATATTGATATCAGGTCGATTTTCATCTTTATGCAGATAACTATGTTCTTTATGCAGATAACTATGTTGACTACGAAGTTTCTCTATAACAGGATTCCAAGCAGAATTTAGCTGATAACCGCTATCTCGATTGATGAGACTCTCATTGTCAGACAATCTTATTTCCACAGATTCATTGATAATCGAGCTCCAAAGGTTTGACGTATGGGCCAAAATTTTTGTGTCGTTGTAATTCCTGGAATGGTCTGTGGAAATACAATGACATAAAAATTTTGGCCCATACATCAAACTTTTGGAGCTCGATTATCAATGAATCTGTGGGAATAAGATTGTCTGACAATGAGAGTCTCATCAATCGAGACAGAGGTTATCAGCTAAACTCTGCTTTGAATCCTGTTATAGAGAAACTTCTTAGTCGACGTAGTTATCTGCATAAAGATGAAAATCGACCTGATATCGATACACCAAGCTTTCACCGTGGAGGGCGCGAGGCACAGCACATGGAGTTATTATGAACGTGCACACTGAGCAGCGCAAGCACAATGTCACCCCAGTATGGCTTTAAATAAGGCAGCTCAGCACTTGCTCTCCAGTACTACCACAGTGGCACTCACCTGAAGATGGCCAGAAGACTCTGCATTGAAATATCGTGGCAGGATGTTACCAATATCTGGCAGTTCTCCCATGTTTTTATGGAACAATAAAAACATTACTCATCGGCCACTCCCACAATCCAAATATCTAGAGTGAAGGACTGAAAAGTTCTGGCAGAAATGTGGCAACTTTCCATTGTTTCATTGTTAAGTAATGCATTATAAACAGGACTGTGTACTTACAGATGTATAAGGGACAATCAAATGGTCTCTATTAGAAGGCTGTACAGTCCAGAATTGGTATGCCAACCAGGCAAAATCACTGTGAGCATTGTGGCAATCATCCCACTGATGCACGAGGTTGAATATACCCACTTGATAAAACACCATGTCCTCCAGTGTAGAGAAGTCAGTAACTGCCTGCTGCACAACCTCATACAGGAGGTTGACACTTCAAGGCCTTTTTTAAGGAGCCGAAGGCATCATATTCCAGCAGGGAGAGATCATGACTACAGGGTGGGTGCTTGATGTCTCCCACTTGAGCCACCCAGTTTAGGCTGGCCTCCCATATCAACCAGTGGCCTGTGTTGGATCGCGACCAGCACACAACTTAGTTCATCATTTCGCAATGGTGGTTTTCAACAGATATGCTACCTCATGTATATTTTTTATTCCCTGATGGATGTCTACCCATGTTTGTGCTCCAGCAACCAAGAAAAGAATAACAGCATGTTGGTCCTAGACACATTTGGTAATAACTTTGCTACAGTTCACATTTCTGCATTCACCGCTTGCATGTTGGAAAAGTACGAATGCTGCCCTAATCCCATCCCTACATGTCAGTGATTTTATACCCACATCACAATTGCACTAAATTGCATATACACTGTAGCAATGCCCTCTAATTGAAACTTTTTGATTGCCCCTTACTGATAACCGATTTCCTTTCAAAAATACCAATGTAATCAGTCAGTTGTTTCCAAAGCAGCAACTTTCTATCTAATTTACTCTGTTAAAAAATACAATGGCTATGGATTAATTTCCTTTGATGTGGTTGTCTTTTGTTGGTGTATACCTTAACTTCTTGCATATCCCTAAAGAGTCTCCTTCTTGATGTATCCGAAAACAGGATGAATGAATGAATGAATAAATGAATTGTAAGCAAAATGAAAAAGGAACAGATCTTACCTGCTGAATCAGTCTTGTAGCTCCCAGAGTCTATGCTGAGTGCCTGCTGACCACTACCTACTCGGACAGCAAGGTACTGCTGGTCCCTATTCTGTTGATTCTGCATTTGTGCCACAGATGGAGACTCACCCATCTGTGCACTGTCATTTTGTAATTCTGAAATTATAATGTTTTCTTGTTGTATTTAACATACATTTTAACAATAGTGTACTAAAAATTAAGTAAAAATACTTACTTTTTTTTCTAATAAATGCTGCTACTCCAACAAGCCCCAGTAAGAATATAAGGGATACTATAATTGGCACAATAACACTTACATTAGCATAAAAAGGCACTTCTCTTGTATGCAGAACTGGGGGCGCAATCTCTGGTATCACTGTGGCTGAAATAAGAGATAATACAAGGTTAGATAACAACTATAGAAATATTAATCTAATAAATATTTTATGGATGCAATCAAATGCCTACTAGGAGAAATTTTAAAAATTAATAAGGATTCTTAAATAAATGCCCTTGGAACTAAAACATTGGAAGAAACAATAAGAAAAAGTTGGAGTGGTGAATAACTTCAAAATCAATCAGTCAAAACAATTAAGGTCTGTATTGGGAATAAAGTAATCAATATACTACAGTTTAATTTTGACATGTATATGTCTTCTCAGCAGAAAAAAAAGTTGTCAGGACTGACGTGCTGTGATAACAGGTAAAGTTGTACAACAGACTGTAAGAAGTGAGACTGATATGAGTGACTAAGAAAAAGAAAATTTAAATTTTGTTTTCTGATAGAACTCTCTCTTTGATAACAACTTTCTCTCCCTGCACTTCCAGAGTACACATGCAAGGACGAGGTAAAAAATACTTATCCTCGGATAGAGGTTACTTTGGTATCAATGTAGTTTTATTCTTGTTGTGTTCTATCTATTCCATTTAGCTCAGATCAATGTAACCTGCTTTGTCTGTTAAGGGAACTGTACCATGCAAAATGATGAGACAGTAGACAATGATGACATTGAACTTGCCTTAGCTATCTCACTGAGTGGAAAATTTGAAGCCAGCTAACACAGTAATTGTCAGCTAGACTGTAAATCTGTTTCCCCTAAGCATATAGTAGATGTGGAAGTAAAACTTAGTAACTACATTGTAAGACAAACTATAGAATTAATAAGCCATCCCCTGAACAGCCTTATAAACTAGATGTTTGAAGAAAGTGTCTTTCCTGACTTTTTAAAGCTAACTGTAGTGGTATATATGTGCATAAAAAGGGAGATAGGGAATCACCAGAAATTTATGGACTGCTTTCTATAGTCCCCATATTACGTAAAGTCACTGATGTGATAATGAAAAAGCAACTAAATGAATATTTTGTGAACAATCGCCTCTTAAATCAGTCCCAATATGGATTTTATGAAGGTCAGACCACAATTAAGGCAGTGCAGGATATTTGGGGGAAGAAAAGGCCTTTGACTCAATATCACATAATATTCTTGTAAATAAACTGAAACATTATGGAATAACACATATGAAACTAGCAGTATTAAAAATCATACTTGAATTGATTGTATAATGTATTTTATAGCTACAGTTGTGCATGAAAGCAGCTTATGCATAAGATATTGGATAACCAGTTTATAAGTAGTCAGGTGAAAGTGATTTCTATGCACACTTATTCAAAATTACAATAACACACTGCATACATTAAATATTTATATACTTTCATAAATTTAAATATTCTTCAAGAGAGTAAAAGCAGGGATGCAATAATATGACTTTCAAGATTTTCTGAAGGTTCTGACCTCAGTAGTTGCTGTTATGTTTTTGGGAAGTTTGTTATAAAGTTTAACTCCCATGTGGGAATTAAAGTTTTGGCATAGGGATGTGTTGATTTGGCTCATATGTAAGTTTTTGTTTTGTCTGATAATGTGATCATGAACCTCAGAGTTTTTTTCCAATCCTTACCTATTACATTTATTTCAAAGAATATAAGGATTTCCATAATGTACATGGAGTCATCAAAGACAGGGGTCAAGTTAAGGTTTGTTTACACACTTGATGACATGCATTCTACAACAACCAATGAGCATTCAGTAGTATTCAAAGCACTCTGCTGAGAACATTGTAGCCACTGTGAGCATTAAACATGATCCAGAGAGTTATTTAGTGATTTTTTAAAATCCTATCTGTTTGAGTTGTCATGGGTGATAATGGTGCTAAATGACAAATTCTACAAAAACAAGTGACAGATAATAAACTTTCTACAAGCGCAAACTACATGTATGCAAGTACTGCAACAATTGCTTGGAATGAACAATACTTCAACCTCGTCAATGGCTCATTCTGCGTGGGCTGCCATTGTTCATGAATTGGATTGTAATGAGCCTTTTTTGCAGTTTGAATGTTCTGACAGCTTCTTTAGAGTTTCCCCAGAAAGTGATGCGGTATTTCAGGTGAGAATGAAAGTTGGCATGATATGCCTTCTTTACTGTTTCCTCACTACAGCAGGGTTTTAGTGAGTAAAGAAGGGAACAGGTCTTGCTTTTCTTCAAGGCAGTCAATATTTTTATTCCATTTTACATTGTTTTACAGCTATAGTTCTAAGAATTTGGATTCTGTGCTAGTTCATTGTTGATAGAGAGAAATGGGATGTTCATATCCTTGTTTGGAGCATTGTGAAATTTTAGTGTGATAATTTTTTTACTATGTACTAAAAACTGATTATTTCGGTAGGATGCAAATGGTCCTGACAGACACAAACCAAAAAATCAGACTTTCTGAAGGTCTTAAGAGGAGTGCTTACGGATCGGTACTCATAACTGTTTTGTACATTACTTTTGTTAATGATGAGCCTAGCCTACTACCTTACAAAGCAGTAATGTATGCAGATGATACCACAATTTATCACTTCCCATACTGACTCAAATGCTATGGAGGAAATTACCGAACTCACAATGGAGAAGTCATCTTCCTGGTTTCAGGCAAATGAATTAACACCAGACAACAGCAAAACTGAAGAGTACAGCATATTCCCTGAAAGGCGCAAGTAATGCCTGCCACGGCAAAGACACTGTCAAATTATTAGGTATCTACCTCAATACCAAATTAAACTGGAACACAAGTAAATATAATTTATACAGCAAACTATCCCATGAATTTTATCTAATCAGGAAATTAAACACTCATGTTAGTATAAAACAACTATTGTTTACTTATTATGCCTTCCTCCACATGCAAATCAACTATGACAAAATTATGTGGGTTAACTCTGCTAGAGCAAGAAGAGTTTTTCTTTGCCAGAAGAAAGCTATTTGATGCATGTGTCTTAACAGCCAATACTGCTTGCAAAATTCATTTCACTGAAAGCAATATGATGACTGTCCAATGTCTACACATTTTTCACACTATTATGCACACAAGGTCAGTTGGGATAAACATGATACTAGACCAGAAATTAACTCTTATAGGACTAGGAACATGAAATATTTGAATATTCCCTCGATGAGACTAAATAAATAAATTCTGCAAATTACACAGTGGGATGAGGAAGTTGAAAACTAATAAGTTTAGAAAAGTTATAAAAGGAACTAGCTGAAAAGAAAAGCTTTTCTCATTGTTGATGAATTTGTAATAAGTGATATAAGTAATTTTAAACAAACAGCTCCTATGCTTATTACTCTTAAGCGTGTGTATATAACAACTCTTTATAGTATAACTGACTTAACCTGTATATCATAAGTGTAATCAAAGTGCATTTATGCAGCTGCATATTGGGTAATACAACCAGTATTTCAACAGCGATAACATACATATGTAACAGTGGACAGTGCCTTTTGCAGTTTGAAAACTGGCTAACAGGCTTATGAATAAATAAACATGTGCAGGTGGCGCATGGGAGGACATAACACAAATATCTTTCTCATAGCACTAAATGGCATAATTCCTACAAATACTCCACTGGTGGATCTCCTAGACGATATGTCTCCTGCTGACCTCAATAACATCTTTATTATCAATAACAAATTTCAAGTTACACAGACTCTTAGACAGTTTTTAGTCACCTCAGACCTCTGTCTTCACTATTAGACTATTAGTAAATGTATGAAAAGTTGTGTAAAATTATTAACAAGTTGTAAATTATTTATTTTATTGCTTTGTATTATTAGTTGTAAATGTAATAATGCCAGCTGCAAAAGAACTGCTAAGGTTCCCGGAGAGGGAACAAGTGGGCAGCCATGTGTGTGTGTGTGTGTGTGTGTGTGTGTGTGTGTGTGTGTGTGTGTGTGTGTGTGTGTGTGTGTGTTTTTCTTGTACTAACACACTGAAGAGCCAAAGAAACTGGTTCGCCTACCTAATACCGTGTAGGGCCCCCATAAGCATGCAGAAGTGCTGCAACATGACGTGGCAGGGACTCGACTAATGTCTGAAGTAGTTCTGGAGGGAATTGACACCATTAATCCTGCATCTGTAAGTGTACAATGGGGTGGAGATCTCTTCTGAACAGCACGTTGCAAGGCACCCCAGATATGCTCAATAATTGTCATGTCTGGGGAGTTTGGTGCCCAGCGGAAGTGTTTAAACTCAGAAGAGTGTCCCTGGAGCCACTCTGTAGCAATTCTGGATGTGTGGGGTGTCGAATTGTGCTGCTGGAATTGCCCAAGTCTGTCAGACAGAATCACCTGTCAGAGTCGTATTTAGACATATCAGGGGTCCCATACTGCTCCAACTGCACATGCACCACACCATTACAGAGTGTCCATCACCTTGAACAGTGCCCTTCTGACATGCAGAGCCCATGGATTCATGAGGTCATCTCCATATCTGTATATGTCCATCCGCTCGATACAATTTGAAACGCTCGATACAATCTGAAATGAGACTCGTCCGACCAGGCAACATGTTTCCAGTCATTAGCAGTCCAATGTTGGTGTTGATGGGCCAAGGCGAGGCTAAAGCTTTATGTTGTGCAGTCATCAAGGGTATACGAGTGGGTCTTTGGCTCCGAAAGATCATATCGATGATCTTTCATTGAATGGTTCATTCGCTGACACTTGTTGCTAGCCCAACATTGAAATCTGCAGCAATTTGCAGAAGGGCTGTACTTCTGTCAAGATTGAACAATTCTCTTCAGTTGTCATTAATCCAGTTCTTGCAGAATCTTTTTCTGGCCACTGCTATGTTGGAGATTTGATGTTTTACAGAATTCCTGATATTCATGGTACACTCGTGAAATGTTCGTATGGAAAAATCCCCACTTCATCATTGCCTCGGAGATGCTGTGTCCCATTGCTCATATGACACCATGTTCAAACTCATTTAAACCTTGATAATCTGCCATTGTAGCAGCAGCAGTAACCAAACTAACAACAGTGCCAGACACTTGTTGTCTTATATGCGTGCTGCTGTTCGCAGTGCCATATTCTGCCAGTTTACATATCTCATACACATGCATATACTAGTTTCTTTGGTGCTTCAGTGTAGATAAACAAGTACACCATTCTTTGAGTTCTTGAGTTACATGGTTTATCACCAATATAAATTCATCCAAATTGGTGAAGTTTTATAAGGAGTCTGTTCCATGATTTTCAACAGTTAACGAATATACAGCTGAATTCAAGCATGCCAAGCTTCTTTTGGAGATGTTGAGTGACATCCCAAAACTAAAAAAAAACACAGATGAATACACTGGGAAAGTGCAAAATATGGTACTGGAGCAACAGAAATTAAAAAGATGTGAAATAGCTGATGCCATAGCAATATCAGAGGAAGCAGTACACTAAATTTATATTAAGAAGTAATTAGTACTTAAAAATAAGCACTATCTTCATTTAATGTTGACCAAAAGCAAATGTGAGAAGTAATTTCTCAGAGGACTCTATTGTATTTGTGCATAAATTTGTTATTGTGAATGGGATATGAATCGCCAACATTAAGGCAGTAGTGAAACAGTAATCAACACTGTGAGTGAAAGCTGGGTGACCTGCATGAAAAAAAGGCAACAATCATTTTCATAATCCAGATATGTCATGGACAGTGTTTCCTTGGAAGCAAAACTGAATCTTCCTATTGATTACCTTGTCTAAATCAATAACTGAAATGGGATCCATCCTTCATGAAATCCTCCCCACTCCACCAAGAGTGTCTTTCCGCCATCCACCTAAACTTCATAACCTCTTGGTTCGTCCCTATGAAATCCCCAAACCCTCTGGCTCCTACCCTTGTAACCGCCCCCGGTGTAAAACCTGTCCCATGAATCCTCCCACCACCACCTACTCCAGTCCTGTAACCCGGAAGGTGTACACGATCAAAGGCAGAGCCATGTGTGAAAGCACCCACATGATTTACCAACTGACTTGCCTACACTGTGCAGCCTTCTATGTGGGAATGACCAGCAACAAACAGTCCATTCACATGAGTGGACACAGGCATACAGTGTTTGTTGGTAATGAGGATCACCCTGTGGGTAAACATGCCTTGGTGCATGGCAGCACATCTTGGCACAGTGTTACACCATCCAGGTTATCTGGATACTGCCCACTAACATCAACCTATCAGAACTCCGGAGATGGGAACTCGCCCTTCAACATATCCTCTCTTCCCGTTACCCACCAGGCCTCAACCTCTGCTGATTTCAAGTCCCCCCCCCCCCCTCCCCCCGTACATCACTTGTTGTCACTCAACAACATCTTTGCCTTTGTACTTCTGCCTCGACTAACATCTCTGCCCAAACTCTTTGCCTTTACATATGTCTGCCTGTGTCTGTATATGGGCGGATGGATGTGTGTGTGTGTGTGTGTGTGTGTGGTGTGTGTGTGTGGTGTGTGTGTGTGTGTGTGTGTGTGTGTGTGTGTGGGGGTGTGTGGGTGGGTGTGCACGCGAGTGTATACCTGTCCCTTTTTGCCCCCTAAGGTAAGTCTTTCCGCTCCCAGAATTGGAATGGCTCCTTACCCTCTCCCTTAAAACCTACATCCTTTCGTCTTTCCCTCTCTTTCCCTCTTCCATGATGAAGCAACTGTGGGTTGCAAAAGCTTGAAATTTGTGTGTGTGTTTGTGTGTTTTTTATTGTGTCTATCTGCCAGAGATTTTTTGTTTGGTAAGTCATGGCATCTTTGCTTTTCAATAACTGGTAACTATCACAATAGCCTTATGGACGGACTATCTGAAGAAATGGCTAATATGATGCCTGGATTGTAAAAGAATAGTGGGGAAGTCATATTTCGTGTCCTGTCTATAAAAGTAAATGCACAGTGGAAAAACTGAGTGATATGAAATATCAACTGTTCAACCATCCACCATAATCATCAGATTTCCTGTACTCTGACTTCCACCTACTCTCACATATAAATAAAAAAGTTTTATAGTTTAGTTGGATGTTTTCCAAACTTCTCACAATTACTCTTCAGGGATGGAATCTAAAAGCTGGAAAAATAATGAAATGGTGCATTGAATAAAAAGATAACTTTTTCCACCTACTCTCACATATAAATAAAAAAGTTTTAAAGTTTAGTTGGATGTTTTCCAAACTTCTCACAATTACTCTTCAGGGATGGAATCTAAGGGCTGGAAAAATAATGAAATGGTGCACTGAATAAAAAGATAACTTTTTCCACCTACTTTCACATATAAATAAAAAAGTTTTACAGTTTAGTTGGATGTTTTCCAAACTTCTCACAATTACTCTTCAGGGATGGAATCTAAGGGCTGGAAAAATAATGAAATGGTGCACTGAATAAAAAGATAACTTTGCTAAAATATCATACAATGAAGTCCGGATGTCATAGTTGCTTACAAGTCTTCTGGCTGTATGGCTGTGGTTGAAGAAACTTTCCACTTACTGAAATTCTGCCCAGAGCTGCGGTGGACGTCTTTGCAGGTGCTCCTAGCAATAATATCTGTCGGCAATTTTCAGCATTGCCAGGAGCACATCCAAAGACATCCAGCGCAGCTCTGGATGAAATATCAGGAACTGTAAAGTTTCTTCGACCATAGCCATACAGTCCCGAAGACTCATCAGCAACTTTGTAAAAATATGATCATTTTTTAACTAATAATTGGAAGTGTGTACTGTTAGGCTGAGAAATTTTCACTTTGTCTTCACATAGCAACACTTATGAGTCCGTGGTCTAGGGAAGTGTCTCTGTGTCTCTGACTAGTAACCAAAACATCCTGCTTTCCAGATTAGAACCCAGCCACTGTTTAAATTTTGAATAAAAACTGTCAGCAGTTGTGAACAAAGACTTAAGAAGTCACCCTCACTCTGCCAACAACCTTGTCAAAGATGGCAGAGGAGCTGATAGATGTTCAGGGCACTCCACTGCCCTTGAGGTCAGAAACTGCCTGTAAATGATAGAAGAATCTGCAATGATTGATGGCATGAGGATGCAGAAAGCAACGGAAACCACTGCGTTAACGGCACATAATGTGTAGCCAATGAACATGTGGCCTGCAACTGAAAAAGTTCATGATGGTCCCTCTATTAGCAAAAGATTCTGGATTTGTCCCCCATTCAGATCTCTGGGAGGAGACTGCCAGTGAGAAAGTGAACCTGAGAAAAAGATGGAATAGCCAATGAAGGAATAATGAGTCAGAACATGGAATGTCAGAAGTTTGAAAGTAATAGAAAAGCTAGAAACTCCAAAAATGGAAATGCAAAGGCTCAGTCTAGATACAGTGTGGATCAGTGATGATATATGAAAAAAAGATAATTTCTGGTCAGACGAATATGGGGCAATACCAACAGCAGCAGAAAATGGTATAATGGAGTAGGATTCATTATGAATAGGAAAGAAATGCAGAGAGTGAGTTACTACACTCCTGGAAATTGAAATAAGAACACCGTGAATTCATTGTCCCAGGAAGGGGAAACTTTATTGACACATTGCTGGGGTCAGATACATCACATGATCACACTGACAGAACCACAGGCACATAGACACAGGCAACAGAGCATGCACAATGTCGGCACTAGTACAGTGTATATCCACCTTTCGCAGCAATGCAGGCTGCTATTCTCCCATGGAGACGATCGTAGAGATGCTGGATGTAGTCCTATGGAATGGCTTGCCATGCCATTTCCACCTGGTGCCTCAGTTGGACCAGCGTTCGTGCTGGACGTGCAGACCGCGTGAGATGACGATTCATCCAGTTCCAAACATGCTCAATGGGGGACAGATCTGGAGATCTTGCTGGCCAGGGTAGTTGACTTACACCTTCTAGAGCATGTTGGGTGGCACGGGATACATGCGGACGTGCATTGTCCTGTTGGAACAGCAAGTTCCCTTGCCGGTCTAGGAATGGTAGAACGATGGGTTCGATGACGGTTTGGATGTACCGTGCACTATTCAGTGTCCCCTCTATGATCACCAGAGGTGTACGGCCAGTGTAGGAGATCGCTCCCCACACCATGATGCCAGGTGTTGGCTCTGTGTGCCTCGGTCGTATGCAGTCCTGATTGTGGCGCGCACCTGCACGGTGCCAAACATGCATACGACCATCATTGGCACCAAGGCAGAAGCGACTCTCATCGCTGAAGACGACACGTCTCCATTCGTTCCTCCATTCACGCCTGTCACGACACCACTGGTGGCGGGCTGCACGATGTTGGGGCGTGAGCAGAAGACGGCCTAATGGTGTGCGGGACCATAGCCCAACATCATGGAGACGGTTGCGAATGGTCCTCGCTGATACCCCAGGAGCAACAGTGTCCCTAATTTGCTGGGAAGTGGTGGTGCGGTCCCCTACGGCACTGCGTAGGATCCTACGGTCTTGGCGTGCATCTGTGCGTCGCTGCGGTCCGGACCCAGGTCGACGGGCACATGCACCTTCCGCCGACCACTGGCGACAGCATCGATGTACTGTGGAGACCTCACGCCCCACGTATTGAGCAATTCGGCGGTACGTCCACCCGGCCTCCCGCATGCCCACTATACGCCCTCGCTCAAAGTCCGTCAACTGCACATACGGTTCACGTCCACGCTGTCGCGGCATGCTACCAGTGTTAAAGACTGCGATGGAGCTCCGTATGCCACGGCAAATTGGCTGACACTGACGGCGGCGGTGCACAAATGCTGCGCAGCTAGCGCCATTCGACGGCCAACACCACGGTTCCTGGTGTGTCCGCTGTGCCGGGCGTGTGATCATTGCTTGTACAGCCCTCTCGCAGTGTCCGGAGCAAGTATGGTGGGTCTGACACACCGGTGTCAATGTGTTCTTTTTTCCATTTCCAGGAGTGTACAAACAGTTCAATGATAGGGGTATTCTCAGCAGATTTGACAGCACATGGAAGCCGACAACTATAGTTCTAGAATACATGTTCGCTTTGCAAGGAGATGAAGAGATAGAGAAGCTTATGAGGGTACTGGGTGGATAATTCAGTATGTAAAGGGAGATGATAAGCTAATAGTCATTGGGGATTAGAATGCGGATGTAGGGGAAGGGATAGAAGAAAGGGTTATGGGAGAATATGGGCTTGGCAGTAGGAATGAGGGAGGAGAAAGAATAATTGAGTTCTGCAATAAATTTCAGATGGTAATAGCAAATGCTCTGTTACAGAATTCCAAGAGGGGAAGGTATAATTGGAAAACACCCAGACGAATTACAGATACAAATCAGGGCAGATTCCTAAATCAGATACTGGATTGTAGGGGTATCCAGGTCCAGACAGATAATTTAGTAATATTGAAGAATAGACTGAAATTTAAGAGAATCGCCCAGAAGATTTATTGAGGAAGGAATTGCAATACTGAAGTACTTAGGAATGATGAGACATATTTAAAGTATGTTAAGAATGTGGATACTATGATAGAGAACACCACTGTAGGCAGGCCAGTTGATGAGGAGTGTCTAGAAAGGGCAATCACAGATGTTGGGCAGTCAGACAGAGGTACAAGGAAGATAACTCTGAAGACACCTTGACTAACAAAAGAAATACTTCAACTGACTGATGAAAGAAGGAAATACATAAATGTCCACAGAATAACAGAAATATAAATCACATACGAATGAAATAAACAGAAAATGCAGAGTAACCAACACGAAATGGTTGCAGGAAAAATGTGAAGAAATGAAAAAAGAAATGACTGTTGGAAGGCCTGACTCAGCTTATAGAAAAGCCGAAAGAATTTTGATGAATTAAAAGAATGGGTGATAACATTACGAGTGCAATGGGAATTCGACTGTTAAATACAGAGGAAAGAGTAGATAGGTGGAAAGAGTACAATGAAGGTCTCTATGAGGGAGAGGACTTGACATTCCACTGGAATTTCTGAACTCACTAGCAAGAAAGGGAAGAGAGTGTGTGTGTGTGTGTGTGTGTGTGTGTGTGTGTGTGTGTGTGTGTGTGTGTGTGTGTGTGCACGCGTGCACGCGAAATGCAGGGTTGGGAATATATGTGACAGTAGATATCATCCATTCAGTTTTGAAGAAAGAAGAGCAGATAAGTGTGAGAACTATCGCACAGTCAGCTGAACAGCTCATGCATTGAAGTTGCTGACACAAATAATATACAGAAGAATGGAAAATCCAGGATGGAATGTAACAATACGTGAGAAGGAAAGTTGCCACTCACCACATAATGGAGATGCTGAGCCTCGATAGGCACAATAAAAAGATTCACACAATCATAGCTTTCGGCCATTAAGGCCTTTGTCAGCTGTAGACACACACACACACACACACAGACAGACACACACACACACACGCAAGCACAACTTTCACACACATCTGCAGTCTCAGAAAGCTGAAACTACACTGCGGGCAGCAGCACCAGTGCATATGGGAGTGGCGACTGGGTGGGGGTATGGAGGAGGCTAGGGTGGGGAGGGGGAGGGATAGTAAGGTGGGAGTGGCATACAGTGAAGTGTTGCAGTTTAGACAGAGTGTAGGAGTGAGGGTGTAGAGGGGTAAATAGTGGAAAGGAGAGAAATAAAAATAAAAATAAAAGAAATTAAAAGACTGGGTGTGGCGGTCAAATGACGGCTGTGTAGTGCTGGAATGGGAACAGGGAGGGGGCTGGATGGGTGAGGACAGTGACTAACGAAGGTAGAGGCCAGGAGGGTTATGGGAAGGTACGATGTATTGCAGGGAAAGTTCCCATCTGCACAATTCAGAAAAGCTGGTGTTGGTGGGAAGGATCCATATGGCACAGGCTGTGAAGCAGTCATTGAGATGAGGGGTATCATGTTTGGCAGTGTGTTCAGCTACAGGGTGGTGTACTTCTTTTTTGGCCACAGTTTGTCAGTGGCCAATCATGTGGACAGACAGCTTGTTGGTTGTCGTGCCTATGTAGAATGCAGTACAGTGGTTGCAGCTTAGCTTGTAGATAACATGACTGGTTTCACAGGTAGCCCTGCCTTTGATGTGATAGGTAATGTTAGTGACTGGACTGGAGTAGGTGGTGGTAGGAGGATCTATGGGACAGGTCTTGCATGTAGGTCTATTACAGGGGTATGAGCCATGAGGTAAGCGATTGGGAGCAGTGGTTGTGTAAGGATGGACGAGTATAGTGTGTAGGTTTGGTGGATGGTGGAATACCACGGTAGGAGGGGTGGGAAGGATAGTGGGTAGGACATTTCTCATTTCAGGGCATGACGGGAGGTAATAGAAACCCTGGCGAGAATGTAATTCAGTTGCTCCAGTCCCGAATGGTACTGGATTACGAGGGAAATGCTCCTCTGTGGGTGCACTGTGGGACTTTGGGAAGTGGTTGGGGACTGGAAAGATAAGGCACAGGAGATTTGTTTCTGTATAAGGATGAGAGGATAATTACGTTCAGTGAAGGCTTCAGTGAGACCCTGTCTGCTACTCCCACTTTACTATCCCTCCCCCCTCCCTGCCCCAGCCTCCTCCTTACACCCACCCAGTCACCACTCCCATCATGTACTGGTGCTGCTGCTTGCAGTTTAGTTTCAGCTCTCTGAGACTGCAGATGTGTGTGCAAGTTGTGCTTGCGTGAGTGCGTGTGTGCATGTGTGTATGTGTGTCTACTGCTGACAAAGGCCTTAATGGCCGAAAGCTGTGATTGTGTGAATATTTTTATTCTGCCTATCGTGGCTCAGCATCTCTGCAATATGGTGAGTTGCAAATTTTCTTCTCTTGTACTCATACAGAAGAATGGAAAAGAAAATGGAGGAATTGTTTGGTGATGCCCTGTTTGCCTTATGAAAGGTAATGACACCAGAGAGACAATCCTGGCATTGTGCTTGGTATTGAAAGCAAGAATGAAGAAAAACCAAGACACACTCATAAGATTTGTTGTGCTGGGGATCTATTCAACAATGTGATCAATACAAACCTGGAAGAGCAGTTTGACAGAATGGACAGTGGTTTGAAAGGAGGCTATAAGATGAACATCAAGAAAAGCAAAATGACAATAATGGCATGTAGTCTAACTAAATAAGGTGATGCTGAGAGAATTAGATTATGAAGTGAGACACTTAAAGTAATAGATGAGTTTTGCTATTTGGGGAGAAAAATAACTGATGATGGTCGAAGTATGGAGGATATAAAATGTAGACTGACTATGGCAAGAAAAGCGTCTCTGCAGAAGAGAAATTTGTTAACATTGAGTATAGACTTAACTGTCAAGAAGTCTTTTCTAAAAGTATTTGTATGGAGTGTAGCTATGTATGTATGTGAAACAAGGATGATAAATAGTTCGGAGAAGAAGAGAATAGAAGCTTTCGAAATGTGGTGCTACAGAAAATGCTGAAGATTAGATGGGTAGATCGCATAACTAATGAGGAGGTACTGAATAGAATTGGGGAGAAGAGGAGTTTGTGGCACAACTTGACTAGAAGGAGGGATCGGTTGGTAGGACATGTTCTGAGGCACCACCAACTAACTAACTAACTAATTAGTTTGGAAGGCAATGTGGAGGGTAAAAATCATAGAGGGAGACCAAGAGTTGAATACATTAAGCAGATTCAGAAGGATGCAGGGTGCAATAGGCATTTGGAAATTAAGAAGCATCTACAGGATAGAGTAGCATGGAGAGCTGCATCAAACCAGTCTCTGGACTGAAGACCACAACCACAACAATCAGTCAATACAATTTTTATTTTTTGGTTGTCATCTTCTAAATATTGAAGTCATTACTAAATGCATTGACAAACCTATGCATTTCAGAACTGCTATCTTTTATATTTTTAATATTTACCAAAATATACTTGGATAAGAAACTTTTAGTGGCCAAGGTAGCATTCAATATTATTTACTCCTGATGATCAGTTTCATCTTCTGATTTTCAAATAAAGTTTGTTTTTATACTTCCTGTTCCAATATGACTGTATCACACCCGCCATATCAATATTATAGTGGATAAGTCAAAGTACATTTCACACAGGTTTGTTACATATAAAAAATACAATTAAAAACACTTTCTGTAACTAGGGATGACCACACATACAGAATTCCACTGATGCCTATTATATGATGATTTGCATAACAGTGCACACATGTGCACTGTTACGCAGTAGAGCATTTGACTGTTAAATGGTTAATTATGTCATTTTATGATCATAATATCCTTTTTCCTTCTTGAATTTCAGTATTCTTTTATAAAAACAGAAATGAATTCAAATAATTTTAAAGTCTGCTAAAATCCTCCACTCAAGTCATGTGATGCCTATGGTGTCACTGGCCAGCTTGCTGCTACTACTATCGTAAATCTAATTCACAGTGATATCTTGTTTTGGAATTTACATTTGAGAAAATTGGTTACAAAGGGTGTGTAGTATCACACTATACAAATACATCCATAAAAACTCTTGAAAAATTGTTTTTGTGTGTTCCAGAGATTGAGAAAGTGCGTAAAAATTGCTTGCACTGTACTGGCAAAATGCCACCATATCAACGCCAAAGTTCTCTTAACTCTCTGAAGTTAAAATTAATTTACTTGTCAGATACACTTTCTCGCTGTTACAAAGGAGGATTGCATAAGTCGAAAAATGTAAAGTCTTAGTAAAAATTATCATTCTACCCGCTTCCTTGCACAGCATTTGTAGATTGTTTGGATAGAGTTGTGGACTGTGAACTATTGAAGGATGAGATACATAGGCTGCTGATTCAAATCTAGCTTACAATGATATTTTAACTTATTTATGAAACATATTGACAGTCCTTTCATATGAAAACCAATTCACAATTACTAAACTTCACCACACTGATTACAGAGTATTATTGTGTTTTCCTTGGTGTTTACATGCACTTAATTTTTGCAATAGCTGTTCGCACATGTCACATTCAAAATGAAATTTTCTTTTTATTTTTGTACTTTCCAGCTAAAATCCTTATTGTTTAAGCTTTTGAAGTTCTATCATGTTGTAATATATGAGGTTAAGTATGCTTCACACATGACGTTAGTTTACACTTACAAATGGCATGCTTGTGTTACCTGCATGTTGTAAATGCTTTATATCTCTTTGCATACAAAACCTCATTGTCCTACACCTTGTTGTAGTGGGGGAGTATGGTGATACCTTCACTACTAACAATGCTTTCCAAAAAAGATAATATTTTGTATTTCTCAGACTAAGATTAATGTGAAGCTGCATACAATACATCCCACCATTGAAACAACTGCTACAATGAGATCTTGTTAACACAAATTTCATATCTCATGTAAAACTTTTAAAAATTTATGACCCCTCCAGGATTTGAACCTGTTTTCTTCTTATCCATAGTCACATACACTATCCAGTGGGGCACAGAGCATGTGCTGTATGTGACATCTTTCCTGTGTACCTTGTATACCTGAAGTCAGCACTAAGATATTCCACAAGAATAATTTTATTGTTCTTTGAGTTATATTTCATGACTGATAGTCAACAATCTAGATATAAGATATGGACCCATTAGCAAAAGTTCCACAATTCCTTAGTTTTGAGTGAGTTCAATAATGTTGCATGGAGGAGGGATAAGAATGTCCATCCTTGCACATATTGCTGCTTTAAATGAGAGGAGCATAATTTTACTAAGGTTTCCACTATCAGTCTTCACAAAATTTCTTTTTGTTGTTGCTTAAAAGTTGTAAATGCACTTTCCGTCATTAAATATCTTAATTATTTGCAGAAAAAGTTTGTAGATTCCTAGTAACTTTGGCTAACACTCCTGTGAAACATGTATAGCTTCATGTCACTGGAAATCTGTGGTGTCACCAGAGCTTCAGCCAATAATGAGCATTTTAAATTGCATGACCAAATCATGATATTTAATCTTTAATTACATAAAAATAAAAGAGATATTTTGTGAGAATATTCAGTGTAATAGCAATTTGAATGTTATAATTACTCAAATTAACAACAATCCAAATCATATTTTTAACATAGTAAAATAGCCTATTCAACATTTAACAAGCACTAGTGGAACATTGTGTGTGCACATCCATCCCTAGTTATACATGGTGCTTTTTAACAGTATTATTTTTATTTGTGACAAACCTGTTTTTATTTTTAACAAATGTGTGGGAATGTGCCACATCCTATCCACTAAAATGTCAACATGGCAGGTGTGGTACAGTCCTAATGGAACAGGACATAAAACAACAAAATTTGTTTGCTGAAACCAGTCATCAGAATAAATAATACTGAATGCGATCATGGTCATTAAAGGTCTTTTCAAAGCGAAACAGTTCACTCCTTCCCTTCCGTAGTTATGAGAAATTTCAATCACTGGATAAAACAAATTCAACTATTATTTTATTTCAGATTTTAGTTAATGGCGTTAATTTTTCATTTTAACAGAGAGAACCATTCACAATATACTCATTTAAAATGTGAAACTATAGATAGTGTTACATATTTCATGTATATAAAAATTATATCATACATACCACCTTCCACAGTAAGTGTAGTGAAGTTGTAATAAGCTATTGTTGAGCCTGCATTGTTGTGAGCTGTAACTCGAAGCCTATACTTTGTTGCAGGTGTAAGATCCAAAACACTGTAAACTCGTTCTGTTGGAAGCACATTGTTTGACACTAATGTCCAGTCTCGAGACCGTTCAGTATCATGGTATTCAATAATGAAATAGAGTATTGCACAACCACCATCACCCCAGGAATCCAACCAAATGGTCACAACTGTTGAATTGACAGTCAGCAACTGGCTCTGTTTAGGTTTCACCGGAACTGTAAACAAATGCATTTACACGCATAGCTATATTAGTCCTTTTTCAAGAAACACAACATTGTAACTTCCCTATTTCCTCATCTTAGCAAGTTATATACCTCATTTACAAATTTAACATTATAAATAAGAAGATATGTACCTGTTCCTTTTGTGTATGCATTCACAATATCACATGGAAGACCTGTACCTATCTTGTTGTAGGCTGTTATGTAGAGCTGATATCGTGTACCACACCATAAATTTTGTAGCAAGTGGGAATTTGCTCTTGATTCAATATGCAACTCCTCCCAGTCACCGTGGTCCCTTTTATAGTTAATCACATAGCCTGTAAATTTATATCCCATTGTAAATAACTGGACCAATAAATAATATAAACATGACATCAAGATATAAAATTTGCATGCTGTAGAGGAAAGTGTGCTGAGGGCATATCTTCACTGCACAGTACAAGAAAATATTACCCTTTAAGAATAATTATTAGAAAAACAGAGACAAACCTAATATTGGGCTTCCACCATTGTGGTTATCAGTCCATTGTAGCTGGAGGCTATCAGCATAAGATGCTATCACTGACAATGATGGAGGATCAGGTGGAACTGAAACCAATTTAACATTACACACTATAGCAGGTGTACACAAATTGTCGTAGTTTACTGGTATTCTTAGTTTTAAATCTAGTCAAATGAAGGATGAAGTGACTTTATTGGTGCACACTAATTAGAAACACATGGCACTAAAATAAGACAGCAGTAAGGATATAGTTTAAAATCTGCATTTTAAAAGTCCATTTACCATAACAAACTCCACTTGTGTACAAATAATATCTGTATCTCTGAAATAAAATATCTGAAGGATACAACACATGAAGCAGCATGTTGTAAAGTAAATGAAAAATACTTTATGTTCATGGTTTTTCCATTAATTCTTCATAGAAAAATACATATTTCAAATATGTCTGCTTGTGTCTGTGTATGTGCGGATGGATGTGTGTGTGTGTGTGTGTGTGTGTGTGTGTGTGTGTGTGTGTGTGTGCGAGTGTACATCTGTCCTTTTTTTCCCCTAAGGGAAGTCTTTCCGCTCCCGGGATTGGAATGACTCCTTACCCTCTCCCTTAAAACCCACATCCTTTCGTCTTTCCCTCTCCTTCCTGAAGAAGCAACCATCGGTTGCGAAAGCTAGCAATTCTGTGTGTGTGTTTGTGTGTTTTGTTCATGTGCCTGTCTGCCGGCGCTTTCCCGCTTGGTAAGTCTTGGAATCTTTGTTTTTAATATATATATATATATATATATATATATATATATATATATATATATATATATATATATATATATATATATATATATATATATATCCAGAGATTACATGGAAGGCAGGGGAGAGGGCCCACAGCCATACCCCAATCTGGATTGAGGGTGAGGACACCCTATCAACATTCCCCAGAACCTCAACTACTTCTTCCCCATTTGCTTCTCCTAGTCATACTCAACCCAACAAGCCCCTTCCTAGATGTTGACCTCCACTTCATAGTACCTCTGTCCATATTAAACCTAACCTAACCATCAGCAATACCTCCAGTTCAACAGCAGCCACCCATTCCATACCAAGAAGTCCCTTCCATACAGCCCAGCCACCCACGGTCGTCGCATCTGCAGTGACGAGCTGTCCCTCTCAAAAATATACCGAGGGTCCCACTGAAGCCTTCACAGACCGTAATTATCCTCTCATCCTTGTACAAAAACAAATCTCCCATCCTTATCTTTAAGTTTCCCACCACCTCCCTAAGTCCCACCTTCCACAGAGGAGCATTCCCCTCGTAACTGAGTACCATCCAGGACTCTACCAACTAAATTTCATTCTCCACAAGGGTTTCAACTACCTCTTGTCGTGCCCTGAAATGAGAAATGTCTTGCCCACTAGCCTTCCAACCCCTCACGTAGTAGTATTCTGCCATTCACGGAACCTACACAATATACTCATCCATTCCTACACAACCCCGGCTCCCAATCCCTTACCTCATGGCTCATACCTCTGTGATAGACCTAGATGCTAGATCTCTCTCATACATTCTCTCACCACTACCTACTCCAGTCCAGTCACAAACATCAGCTATCGCACCAACGGCAGGGCTACCTGTGAAACCTGCCATGTGATCTACACGCTAAGCTGCAACCACTGTGCTGCACTCTATGTGGACATGACAGCCAACAAGCTGTCTGTCTACATGAATAACCTGACAAACGAGGCCAATAAACAAGTGGACCATCCTGCTGCTGAATACGCTGTCAAACATGACATCCTTCATTTCAATGACTGCTCCACAGCCTGTGCCACATGGATAATTCCCACAAACACCAGCTTTTCTCAGCTGCACATGTGGAAACTTTCTACACAATATACCCTACATTCCCGTAATCCTCCTGGCCTCAACCCTTGTTAGTCATTGTCCTCACCTATCCAGCCCCTTCCCTGTTCCCATTCCAGCACTACACAGCCCTCATTCCACTGTCCCACCCAGTCATTTTACTTCTTTCTTTTTCTGCTACACCCCCCTCCCACCCCATCCCATCCCACCCCACCTCTACCCTGCTCTCCATCTAACCTCCAAACTGCACATAGCTGCCCTACTCTCTCTCCATCTCA
Source organism: Schistocerca gregaria (assembly GCF_023897955.1). Lineage (NCBI taxonomy): Eukaryota > Metazoa > Arthropoda > Insecta > Orthoptera > Acrididae > Schistocerca > Schistocerca gregaria. The sequence continues at coordinate 69,296,670 of NC_064924.1, read as the reverse complement.
TCCGTCCTCACTCCCCAGCACCGCTTCACTGTCCACCACCCGTACCCTACTATCCCTCCCCCTTTCCCGTCCCAGCCTCCTCAATACTCCCACCCATTGCCACCTCCATACACTGGTGCTGCTGCTCGCAGTGTGGCATCAGTTGTCTGAGATTGTAGTAATGTGTATATGAGTTGCGTTTGTGTGAATGTGTGTGTGTGTGTGTGTGTGTGTGTGTGTGTGTGTGTGTGTGTGTGTGTGTGTGTGAGAGAGAGAGAGAGAGAGAGAGAGAGAGAGATAGAGAGAGAGAGAGAGTAATCTATTTTTGACTTGTGCCTATATGCGACTCAGCATCTCTGCTATATGGTGAGTAGCAACTTTCATTTTTATAATATTATTAGATTACATCCTGGATTTTCCAAAAAAAAAATTAATATTATTAACTGGCTTTGCAAACTCAGAGCTATACTGAAATTTAAATAAATTGTAATAAATCAGTTACAGATATATGTTTCTTTCCTAGAAATGATGTATTAACACATAAAACTCCATATATCTCCCCCCTTCCTTCACCATTCTGACTTTCCAAACCTACAAAAACATAGGTAAAAGCATGTGTGTGCTTGCACTCAAACACCCCCCTCCCCCCCCCCCCCCTCTCCATCACACACAAATATAGAAATATAGATTGCCCCTCATACGGTCTTGTAGCAGCAGCTGGCAAGTTGTAAGGCCTAAGGCATGAGTGGTATTTTCTGACCTCCTGTGTTGAAATATTAACTTCTCTTAAAATGTACCTGTAGACCTGGCAGGGTCAGGGGGGATTTTCACCTGCCTTGAGATGATTGGGTGTTTGTGTTGTCCTCATCATTTCATCATCGTTCATTAAAGTGATGAGATTGCTGGTAACCATGCAGCTGAGTGCCTCACGATCCAAAACATCATCATCATCCTTTGTTCTAGAGCCCCAAACAGGAGAGCACAATTTTACATCATCATCATCATCATCATCCTTTGTTCTAGAGCCCCAAACAGGAGAGCACAATTTTGAATCCCAGTGTGAACACACTGATTTAATTTTACAGATTTCATTACATCAACTGAGATTTTTTGGCTAAATACAATGTGGCATATTTAAGTCTGTATTGTGGCCATATTTAAGAAAATTTCCTGTTTGTATTAGGTTTACTATCAGCATAATGTGCTGCTTATAAAAATGCAAAAAGTGAACAAGTCACTCTACCCATAAGCTATGTTGTGGTCACTGTTTGCTTTATGGCTTTTAAATATTTCCCTGTATGTGGATTGTTTCATAACACACTGCACCATATTTCATTCTCAAGTCTTCTGACGATGTTCAGCTGTAAACTGTATACACTTGCAGCTGGCCAGAAGATTCTACACTGAAATATTGTACCAATAAGTTGTTGGAACTCCACTATAGAAGCACACCTCACAACTGATTCAGAGATTCAGCTGACTGCTATTGCCTCTCTGTATTTCCCAAATTCCACATTGGGTTTCCTGTGATGTGGGAGTAGCAACCTGGGAAAAAATAATGTAATGGAAACCATACAATGCAGCTATTCATAGCCAGTATGCCAGTATTTATATCCCTCTCCATTTTAGTTACATGGCCATTAGGTTATGGTCTAATGTATATTTCTGTGCCTAACATTTCGTCCCCTAATGCTGGAGACATCCTTTGGATTTTGTTAGTTGACTTTCCAACTCAAACAAGCTCAGCAAGCCAAACTGTTTATATGTAAGTGCGCAATGGTAGGGTTGTGACTCATCTGGCCACTGCCAAAGATCACTAATTATCACAGCATCTGTAACAGAGCTCGTACTGCAGAAGAGTTGGGGCTGTTTGCTTTATTTAGAACTAAGGCCCTCAAATTGCCTAATTTCAGACAGTCTTCATTTCTATTAAATTTGTTTTTATGTTACTGAATATTTGTGCACTCCCCAAAGTTGTAATTATAGGACCTTGATAAAACTTCAGTATCAAGTAATCGAGCTAAGTGATTCTCTTGTCCCAGTTCACAATCTGTGACTACTGATTTATACATTTTGTCCAGGACACTATTGCTCTTATGTTCATTAAACTGGGTGTAGGTGCTTCTTTTAGTAGTTTCTATGTACAGGAGAAAGAAAACTGGCATTCTACGGATCGGAGAGTGGAATGTCAGATCCCTTAATCGGGCACGTAGGTAAGAAAATTTAAAAAGGGAAATGGATAAGTTAAACTTAGATATAGTGGGAATTAGCAAAGTTCGATGGCAGGAGGAACAAGACTTTTGGTCACGTGAATACAGGGTCATAAATACAAAATCAAATGGAGGTAATGCAGGAGTAGGTTTAATAATGAATAAAAAAAAATAGGAGTGCGGGTAAGCTACTACAAACAGCATAGTGAACGCATTATTGTGGCGAAGATAGACACGAAGCCCATGCATACTACAGTAGTACAAGTTTACATGCCAACTAGCTCAGCAGATGATGAAGAAATTGATGAAACATATGATGAGATAAAAGAAATTATTCAGATAGTGAAGGGGGAAGAAAATTTAATAGTCATGGGTGACTGTAATTCGAGAGTAGGAAAAGGGAGAGAAGGAAACATAGTGGGTGAATAGGGATTGGGGGAGAGAAATAAAAGAGGAAGCCGTCTGGTAGAGTTTTGCACAGAGCATAACTTAATCATAGCTAACACTTGGAAGAGCAGTTGAACAGAATGGACAGTGTCTTGAAGGGAGGATATAAGATGAACATCAACAAAAGCAAAGCGAGGATAATGGAATGTAGTCAAATTAAGTCAGGTGATGCTGAGAGAATTAGATTAGGAAATGAGACACTTAAAGTAGTAAAGGAGTTTTGCTAGTTGGGAAGCAAAGTAACTGATGATGGTCGAAGTAGATGGGATATAAAATGTAGACTGGCAATGGCAAGGAAAGCATTTCTGAAGAAGAGAAATTTGTTAACATCGAGTATAGTTTTAAATGTCAGGAAGTCGTTTCTGAAAGTGTTTGTATGGAGTGTAGCTAGCCATGTATGGAAGTGAAACATGGACAATAAATAGTTTGGACAAGAAGAGAATAGAAGCCTTTGAAATGTGGTGCTACAGAAGAATGCTGAAGATTAGATGGGTAGATCATATAACTAATGAGGAAGTATTGAATAGGATTGGAGAGAAGAGGAGTTTGTGGCACAACTTGACAAGAAGAAGGGATCGGTTGGTAGGACATGTTCTGAGGCATCAGGGGATCACCAACTTAGTATTGGAGGGCAGCATAGAGGGTAAAAATCATAGAGGGAGACCAAGAGATGAATACACTAAACAGACTCAGAAGGATGTAGGCTGCAGTACGTATTGGGAGATGAAGAAGCTTGCACAGAATAGAGTAGCATGGAGAGCTGCATCAAACCAGTCTCAGGACTGAAGACCACAACAACAACATGTACGCTTCATTTCTTGAGCAAGGAATTTTGTGCACTGCCACTGTATCAAGTGGTGGGTGGTGGTCAGTGATCTCTATACAATCTGGATGTAAATCTGCTGTCTGTGACCACAGTGTTTTCCTGTACACCTTGAGAGTGTTTGCTCACATCACCTGCCATCTTCCAGTTAGGATAGAAAGTTTCACTTGCTATTAATGGAGTGTGTGTTGTGAGTGTAAAATGGTTATTTCTTACTCTGAATACAGCTTTAGGAATCGGTGGAGCAAGAAAGGTGACTTAACTTTCCCTCGATATTAAGTGAATGTCAAGAAATGACAAAAATCACATAAATATCTTTACCATCGCCTTACGCATGTTGCAAGGTTTGTTCTGTTTCAAACACATTTCCTTTGCAAAAATGTGACTTGTTGAAGCACTGCCACAAAACACAAAGGTTTAACACCTACATACAGTTTTTTGTGTGGACATCACTTCTTGGAAGAAGATTATTTTGTAAGGCCTGGTACATTGAGAAGACATCTCAAATCAGAAGCAGTGCCATCATCGTTTGCATTTCCAATGTTTTTAATGCCCAAGCACAAGCAACAAAGTTGGCATATGAGAATAACAACTGAACACCCTACTGCAGAATCTCACGATTATACTGGACAGATCAGTCACTTGAATTCTTAGGCACATAAATGTTGCATTTGTTTCCAAACAAGCACATTTTATCACTAGTATTCTCCAAGCTTGGTTTCACATCTGTACAACTAGGATTTGAATCTTGTTTCATTTCACTCAGAGTTAGAAGGCATCTAAGGAGTTTGAACTGAGACACAAATAGAAATGGTTGATATAGCCACTGAAATTGATAGTTTTTTTTAAATCAGTGCTGCATAGTAACAGATGAAAATTCTAGAGTATGCAGGAGAAAGTTACAAGAAGAGAAAAGAAAAACTTTTCAATGAAAGACATTATAAGAAAAAAAAAGATTCATCTAACAGAGAAGCTGAATGAATTCCTGAATCAACAAACAGGGACTCAGGTGGAACTAGTGTGTAATTTGTTAAATAATAATGTATCATCCACAGGAAATAGATACAGGACAGGCATTAAAACATTTGTTGGGACTCTGTATTTTTACTCCCCCAAGGCACATGAATAGTTACAGACATTAATGCCTCTGCTGCATAAATAATTGATTTCTCATTGGGCATTGACGGAATTGTGAACCTGGTTTTTTAGGTGGCATGTTACAGTAGCAGTGTTGAAGAACACATATACGCAAAAAATTAAGTTCATATTCAGTATTTTCAATGTACTACTGTGTACCTGGTTTCGATCTCCTTGTTAATACTTAATGTTTATGAGTTCATCTTATTATGAATGAGGAAAAAGTAGATAGATGTATGAAGATGTCTTTGGGACATTACTATGGAAATCTGTTAACTTTTATTACAGAAAAGCACTTTAAACTTCTTCATTTCATTGGAGTTCCTTTTTGGTACATGTGCATTAGTTACAACAAAAGAAGAGAATATAATTTTCATGTCAGTGTGAAATAACTTTGGCTATTAAATATTGTATCTGATAATAAAAATATTAAATTTTGTAAAATACTCCATATTTAGTTGTGGATATCCATGTACACATTTAAATAAACCCTATTATGTTTTCTCTGATGTAAAGATGTTACCAATGAGCTACAACCATTTTCTGAGTGCATGGGAGTCGACACATCCTGACCAACAAAGACAACCACACCTAAATCTCCAGCAAGATACAATGCAGGAGGTGTTCCTGGGAAATAAACAACATAAAAACTACCATTTTAGAAAGAATGCCATAAAAAAAGAAAAAAAAGAAAACAGGTAAATGTTTCAAATGCAATAAACTGTCATTGGATGAAAGACTACAGAAATGTTTTCTCCAAATATAATAAACCTGGCCATTATGCAAAAGGCTGCAGAAACCCTATGCCAAGGGAACAAGGTCAGAATCAGTATAAATTGAGAGGGCATGTCCTGATAAACAAAACTGCTTCACCAGTAGTAAGCAAGCATATAGAGGAACGTGTGAGGATTTTAGATTTTGCTGCTACTGATCACATGTGTATCCAAACTGAATGGTTTACTAACTACAGTTCATTTGGCAGTGAAGCTCCTATCTGTGTTGGTGATGGCAGCTTTATTAGCTTTATTCCATCACAAAAAATGATGAAATAAACATTTTAGGCTTTGATGGAGAAAGCTGGAGTGAGAAACACCTGTAAAATGTTTTATATGTGGCTGGGACTCAGTTGAGTTTATTCTCACTTGGGGCAGTTCTTGATAAGGAAATTACAACATGCAGATGTTTCAAGAGAGAAACATGTTGTTGGAATGGGAGTTTGTGATCAAAAGTTGTTCAGGATGAAGTTTAACATTTTGTTGAGTGTAAATGAGACTGCTGCTATGGTCTTCAGTCCACAGACTGGTTTGATGTAACTCTCCATGCTACCCCTATCCTGTGCAAGTCTCTTCATTTCTGAGTAACTACTGCAATCTACATCCTTCTGAATCTGCTAAGTGTATTCATCCCTTGGTCTCCCTCTATGATTTTTATCATCAACACATCTCTCCATTACTGTTGATGCTATTAGGTAAGTGACCATAGACTTTTGTGGCAGCATATCTTATCCCCTTCTGAGCCAAAGTTAGATTTAACCTTGGGTAGTGAAGATCATCCTTTCTCCTAGTGTTGTAGCCATGTACACGGCTATTACTTTTGAATTCGTTCAGATTGTTAATAAAAAATTCCAAAAGTGAATATATATATAGTGAAGATATCAAGCGGGAAAGTGCCGGTAGACAGGCACAATAAAATAACACACAAACACACACACAAAATTTCTAGCTTTCGTAACCAACGGCTGCTTCTTCAGGAAAGAGGGAAGGAGAGGAAAAGACGAAAGGATGTGGGTTTTGGAATCTTTGTTTTTAATATATTTTTCCCATGTGGAAGTTCCTTTCTATTTTATATATTTTGTGAGGCTACGGTGAAGATCTCTAGCTCTTTAAGTAAGTGTCTGCAGGATGATCTTGGATGAGCTCCAGCAATTATTCTGATTACAAGCTTTTGTGCAATGAGCACTCTTTTATTTAATGATGAGTTACCCCAGAATATGATGCCATATGAAAGCAGAGAATGAAAATAAGCATGGTAAACTAATTTACTGAGATGTATATCGCCAGACTTTGCAATAACCCAAATAGCATAAGTAGCCGAACTCAAACGTTTCTGCAGATCCTAAGTGTGTTTTATCAAGTTCAACCCCTCATCAATGCATACACCTAGAAATTTAGAATATTCTACCTTAGCTACCAATTTCTGATCAAAGTCTATATTTATTAATGATGTCATTCCATTTACTCTGTGGAGCTATATATACTGTGTTTTGTCAAAGTTTAATGAGAGCCCATTTGCAGAGAACCACTTAATGATTTTCTGAAAAACATCATTTATAATTTCACTAGTTAATTCTTGTCTGTTAGGTGTGATAGCTCTACTTGTATCATCGGCAAAAAGTACCAGCTTTGAATCTTCGTGAATATAGAATGACAAGTCATTAATATACACTCCTGGAAATGGAAAAAAGAACACATTGACACCGGTGTGTCAGACCCACCATACTTGCTCCAGACACTGCGAGAGGGATGTACAAGCAATTATCACACGCACGGCACAGTGGACACACCAGGAACCGTGGTGTTGGCCGTCGAATGGCGCTAGCTGTGCAGCATTTGTGCACCGCCGCCGTCAGTGTCAGTCAGTTTGCCGTGGCATACGGAGCTGCATCGCAGTCTTTAACACTGGTAGCATGCCGCGACAGCGTGGACGTGAACCGTATGTGCAGTTGACGGACTTTGAGCGAGGGCGTATAGTGGGCATGCGGGAGGCCGGGTGGACGTACCGCCGAATTGCTCAACACGTGGGGCGTGAGGTCTCCACAGTACATCGATGTTGTCGCCAGTGGTCAGCGGAAGGTGAATGTGCCCGTCGACCTGGGACCGGACCGTGGGACGCACGGATGCACGCCAAGACCGTAGGATCCTACCCAGTGCCGTAGGAAACCGCACCGCCACTTCCCAGCAAATTAGGGACACTGTTGCTCCTGGGGTATCGGCGAGGACCATTCGCAACCGTCTCCATGAAGCTGGGCTATGGTCCCGCACACTGTTAGGCCGTCTTCCACTCACGCCCCAACATCGTGCAGCCCGCCTCCAGTGGTGTCGCAACAGGCGTGAATGGAGGGACGAATGGAGACGTGTCGTCTTCAGCGGTGAGAGTCGCTTCTGCCTTGGTGCCAATGATGGTCGTATGCGTGTTTGGCGCCGTGCAGGTGAGCGTCACAATCAGGACTGCATACGACCGAGGCACACAGGGCCAACACCCGGCAACATGGTGTGGGGAGCGATCTCCTACACTGGCCGTACACCTCTGGTGATCGACGAGGGGACACTGAATAGTGCACAGTACATCCAAACAGTCATCGAACCCATCGTTCTACCATTCCTAGACCGGCAAGGGAACTTGCTGTTCCAACAGGACAATGCACGTCCGCATGTATCCCGTGCCACCCAACGTGCTCTAGAAGGTGTAAGTCAACTACCCTGGCCAGCAAGATCTCCGGATCTGTCCCCCATTGAGCATGTTTGGGACTGGATGAAGCGTCGTCTCACGCGGTCTGCACGTCCAGCACGAACGCTGGTCCAACTGAGGCGCCAGGTGGAAATGGCATGGCAAGCCGTTCCACAGGACTACATCCAGCATCTCTACGATCATCTCCATGGGAGAATAGCAGCCTGCATTGCTGCGAAAGGTGGATACACACTGTACTAGTGCCGACATTGTGCATGCTCTGTTGCCTGTGTCTATGTGCCTGTGGTTCTGTCAGTGTGATCATGTGATGTATCTGACCCCAGGAATGTGTCAATAAAGTTTCCCCTTCCTGGGACAATGAATTCACGGTGTTCTTATTTCAATTTCCAGGAGTGTATATTAAGAACAGCAGAGGACCCCAAGACCAAACCTTGCAGCACTCCATTCTTGATTGTTCCCCAGTTTGAGAAATCACCAGTTTTTTGCATATTATGTGAACTACTTATTTCAACTTTCTGCACTCTTCCAGTTAGGTAGCTTATCTAGGAGTATTCCATGATTTAGACAATCAAAAGCCTTTGATAGATCACAAAAAATTCCAACGGGTGACTTCCGGTTACTCAGAGCATTTAATATTTCATTAGTGAAAATATATATAGCATTTTCTGTTGAAAAACCCTTCTGGAAACCAAACTGACATTTTGTTAAAACTTCAGTTTTACAAAGGTGTGAAGCTTCTCTACAATATATTACTTTTTCAAGAATTTTGGATAAGGCAGTCAGAAGAGAGATTGGGTGATAGTTGTTGACGTCAGATGTTGAAATGGTTCAAATGGCTCTGAGCACTATGGGACTCAACTTCTGAGGTCATTAGTCCCCTAGAACTTAGACCTACTTAAACCTAACTAACTTAAGGACATCACACACATCCATGCCCGAGGCAGGATTCGAACCTGGGGCCGTAGCGGTCACCCAGTTCCAGACTGTAGCGCCTAGAGCCGCTCGGCCACTCCGGCTGGCTGACATCAGATGTATCCCCTTTTTTATGTAGTGGTTTAACAATGGCATACTTCAGTCTATCTGGGAAAATACCTTGGTTCAGAGAACTATTACATATGTGGCTAAGAATCCCACTTATTTCTTGGGAACAAGCTTTTATTATCCTGCTGGAAATGCCATCAATTCCATGTGAGTTTTTATTCTTGAGAGAGATTATTATCTTCCTAATTTCAGGAGGAGAGGTGCATGGAATTTCAAGTGTATCAAATAGTGTGGGTAAGGCCTCTTCCATTAACTTCCTTGCTTCTTCTAATGAACATTTAGATCCTATTTTCTTTACATCATTTAAAAATGATTATTCAAAATGTTTTCGACTTTCAGCTTGTTGTTTATCAAGTTGCCATTCACTTTGATGGTGACGCCATCATCCTGTACTCTTGGTTGCCCTGTCTCCCTTGTAATAATATTCCAAATTGTTTTGATTTTGTTATCAGACATGATTCACATGCTTCTGCACTTTTTAATAACCTTTATTAATGTAGCAAAGTAGTTTTTATAAAATTTGGCTGTTTCTGGGTCATTACTCTTTCTTGTTGTTAGATACAGTTCCCTTTTGTGGTTACAAGATATTTTTATTCTTTTGTAAGCCAAGGTTTTTTGGATGGTTTCTTATAAATTGATTTAACTACTTTCTTGGGTAAACAGTTTTCAAATTCTCTTACAAGTGTATCATGAAATAATTATATCATGTATCATTTTAAATTAGCATCCGGTTCCTTGTACACCTTATCCCCATCTAATTGCTGAAGATTTTCTTTGAAATTTCTAATTGTTGAATCATCAATTGAATGCACAACTTTGGAGGGTAGTTTTGAATTACTGAATGGAGCTATGTCATATACTGTAACTAGCTGAGCATCATGATCAGAAAGGCCTTTCTCAACGGGACAAGACTTTATGTTTTTAAACCTGTCTTGGTCTATAAAAGTGTTATCTATCAATGTGGTGCTGTCCTTTACTACCCAAGTAGGAAAATTAATGACAGATGTCAAATTGAAAGAACCGAGCAAGACTTCAAGGTCATTCTTCCTATTACACTCTTTCAGTGAATCAACACTGACATTCCCACAAATAATAATTTGCTTTCCCCTATCTGGCAGATAGCACAACAAGGCATCCAAGTTTTCCAGGAATAAATGAAAGTTTCCTGAAGGGGACCTATATACTGTTACAATTATAAAAGAGCCCTCCTTCAGTTTAAGCTGACAGGCACATGCTTCTATATGCTGCTCTAGATAGAACTTTTTTTGTATCTAAGCTTTCTACACAGTGATAACTTTTGACATATATGGCAACTCCTCCTCTCACCTTATTCTTTCTATTCATACATGCAGCTAGTTTATAACCACTGATATTTACCTTTTCCATATCAGATACAATGTAATGCTCAGACAGACATAGTATATCTATTACATTATAAGATTCAATGTCATCTAAACAAACCAGGAGCTCATCTACTTTATTCTTCAATCCCGGGATATTTTGGTGAAAAATGGTAACATTATTTTTTACTTTACTTTTGTGAGAATCTACTTCTTTCTTTAATCCATCAATATTTTGGTTAAATATGGTAACATCATTATTTACTTCCCTGTTGTGAGAATTTTGTGAGTTTTGGACCTCTTTAGCACCTACCTGCCTGAACTTCTCATTGGACACTGATATTAGTCTAAAAATGAGGTACATCCATAAGTACTAGTGTCCCCCCTTATGGAATTCCCTAACAACCCTGCCAGTTTACTCTTCCCTTTCCTATTGAGACAAATTCAATTTAGAGAGAAGATAAAAGCTTAGTATTGTGGGTAAAATTCATAAGTTGCCCTTCTGCTAAAGTGATTCACAGCCAACAAATACAGGTGACCTGATTCACAGTGATTTGTGTGTCCTTATGCAAGTTAATTCGATTGGTGGTTTTTAGGACTTTCTTTTTTTAAAAAAATGACTATTTCCTTTGGTGAACTGAGTATTTCTTAAAACATTTATCTGAAGTGGCTAAAGACCTGGAATATTTCTTAAAGATCAGTGAAAGCAAACTGAGCAAGTGATCAGAACTGATAAGTGACTAGAATTAATTAATGCAGAATCAAGGGATAATGCATAAAAACAGTGGCCTACAGTCCCCAAGTGCAGCTGAATGTGAGAACAGAACCTTGGTGGAGACTGCAAGGACAATAAAAGCTTCATCCAAGTGGACTATCGGTTGAAGCCACAAACATGGCTACTTTTCAAAATATCCACGGGTGTACAGCCGGTCTATAGTGTCCAACGGGCACAATATTTCGGTGATCAAACATGTCGCCATCATCAGGTGAACTGACGGATGATGGCGACATGTTTGATCGCCGAAATATTGTGCCCGTTGGACACTATAGACTGGCAGTACACCCGTGGATATTTTGATTATCAAATACGCCGGGAGAAACTCAAGAATCACATGGCTACTTTTATTTTGAATACAACTAGCACAAACATTGTCTATCTCAAATCACCTTATAAATTATGAACTGGATTGAACTGCCATGGTCAAACTGAGAATATTTAGAAAGATGATTTACACACTTCTCAAATGCTAGACAGCAGAAATGGGATTCCAAAGATGTAAAAGATTTTCTGGTTGGATATGATAAGAGGTAAAAGGGTATTGTGTTTTGTTCCCTTGTGAAGATAAAATTCAAATAGATTATTATGTTGCTTTTGTGAACAAATTGTACAAGAACTGTCAAGCTGAGAAAATTATCAATAAAGAAGATGAAGCATTCTTAATATCTGAAACCACTGACTAACTCATAAAGAAAGCCTGAATCAGGCAGAAGAAGAATCTGAAGGAGAACCACATTCTGAAAACATCTTTACTAAAAGGAATGTCAATGAAGACTTCTCAGAACCTGTGAATCAAATAGGAGGAAACCTACGAGAGAGGGCAAACATCAAAAAGCCCATTAGATATTCCAATTGCAATGCAAACTCTGCAGAAGTGATACAGTGTTATGAACCCATCTCATACCAAGATGCAATGGACTAAGACAACTCAAAAAATTCGAAATTGGCCATACACAAAGAAATGATTCACTTAATATTAACAAAACTATGATCGTAACTGAACCCCCCCCCCCCCCAAAAAAAAAAAAAAAAAAAAAAAAAATACGTGACAATAGACACGTATTCAAAATGAAGGGCAAAACAGATGGAACTGGAACTGTGGATAGATTTAAAACTTGACTTGGTGTTAGATGACTTTGAAAGAGGCATGGCATGGACTATTCTGAAAATTTCAGCCCAATGGTACAATGTGACTCCATAAGAATAATCTTCGCTATCCCAGCATCCTAAGATATGGACATGTGACTGCTCGATATTGAAACTGACCTTAACGCAGTGAAGTCAATACCTAGAAACACAGGTGGTCGGAAATAGTCTGGGGAGCTTGTAGGGTGTTGCAGGGAAGATTGTGCTGAGTGATCATTTTTAAGAAAAGATTTGTTACACTAGGCCATTTCTGAGTGTTTAGCATTGAATTTAGCCAGCCATGTTACTGTGCATGCAAATTCAGCCAGCTTGCCAGATACAATTAGTGTCAGCTGTTCTCATAGCATAAATGGCAGGTCATGAGACAGCTGAATCTTTGACTTGGGTTCAGTCCTTACTATCATTCCATGTCCAATTTTTGTGTCACTCTCTCGTTCAGTTTTAGGAAACCAAATGAAGAGTATACTTAGTGACACTGTTTCTGAGAGGACACTCGAATTTGCACACACAGTGGTTTGATTGCCTAACTTCAATGCAAAATAACTTGGAAACAGTATAATGTACTGAATTTTTTCCTTAACAATTATTTCCCAGCACAACCTACTCTGCAACACCCTTACAAGATTTTCAGCCTGTTTCTGACTACCCTGCACATGAGAATGGTACCAAAAGAATATGCAAGCTGAAGAAAAGTATGCATGGACTCAAACAAGCATCTAGTGTATAGAATCAACAATTCACCAGTGCACTAAACAAATTCGGCCAGATGGCAATAGACATAGATCCCTGCATTTATGTGAATGACCACCCTAGCTATTCACGCTAATAATGGCCTGGTTCTACCAATATATAGAGAAGTCATCAATCTGTTGCTGAATAATTTGGAGTAGGAATCTGATGTAACTACCTCAGTTTGCAAACAGAGCAGTTTCAAGATAGCCCTGTCTTCATAAATCATTAAGCATGTGTGGGGGCTATGCTGGAAGAGTACAACATGGCAAATGTAAATGGTGTGGCAATACCTGCTGATTGTGGTCAAGAGTACCCTGAGCTGAGACTCAGTTCAAAAAATTATCAATGCACCATATAGCTAGAGTTAACATTACTTTTGCACTGCACAAAGCTAGTCAGCACCTCAGAAAACTAGAATAAGACACTCTGGAAAGTTGAGAAGAGAACTTTAAACTACCAAAAGGTAACAGTCTCTTACAGCTTATATTACTCAAGAAGTTAGGATAATTGTTTGTCTGTTGTAAATGATTCAGACTATGCAGGGGTTTGTTTGTACTTGGAAATAAACCACAGGTTTTGTTGTTAAACTTGGATCTCACAGAGTCAGAAGGTGGTAGGTAGCCTTGTCAGCAACAGAAGCAGAATGTGTAGCTTCCTGTCAAGCTGTAAAAGAAACCATGTGCATCCAGTCAATTTTGAAAAATATTAAGAGGCTAAAAGAATAACTACCACCTTTTGCATGGGCTGTCAAAGTGCCATCTAGTTGCTCAAGAACCTTGGGAATCATTAGTGAACAAAAGTCGTTGATGTGAAGTATAATTTTATAGAAGGAAAATTCACCTTGGGCATCTTCAACCAGGAACATGTCAGCTCTGCAGGTCAGCAAGCAGATATTCTCATCAAGCCAGTCAGCAGGAGCAACTTCGATAAACTAAGTCAGCTACTTTCTGTTGTCAATATTTAACATATTAGACACAAAACACAATGAAAGTGTTAAACATTGGTCAATTGAAGTGGGTGTGTTTAATAATCAATTTAAAATGTTTTGTTTTGTTTTGTTTGTTTCTCTGATAGCCGTAAACAGTGTTACACTTTTACAGTCGTATTTGGCACAGAGTCAAGTTGTTTACGCTGTGCTGCAATCTGGGAGTTACACAATGAACTCAGTGTGGTACAGAGACCGCCTTCTTCTTGTGATGCGTGTGCATTATTAATCGCATTTTTGAATCCATGTAGTGGATAAGGCATACTCATTATTCTACAGTGAGAATCAGTGCTGTTTACTGTGACTCCTATATCAGTGATAATGATTTCTTGGATTTCCCTACAACTATCTTTTATGGAAAGCAAATGTCAGATGCAACTAAAGCAATGTTTAAAATAAGTTCTTCCTCCACTCCACAGAAATGTTTTAGTTCATCATGTGTTGTATTTAGAAACACTGATTTACCTCTCACATGAACTGAGTAAACAATTTCATCTTTTCCATGCTGGTTCTCCACTGAGCATGTATAATTCCCTTCATCAGTGCGCTGAATATCTTTTATTACAAGGGAACCATTCTTGTTTACCTGCAACATACATCAAAACAAAGTTCAGTAATAAATGTAGGTGAGTTTACACAATGAACATTTGTTGTTAAGTTTACCTGCTTCCTTCCATTTGGTTCTAATACTTTGTCATACACACGCCACATAAACTGAGGAGTAGGAGCACCAACTTTCCTACATGGAAGATTTATATCTTGCTTCCAAGGAGTGATAATTGTACGACTGAATGAAACTATCCGTGCGGGGACTGCAATAAAAACATTGTTGTATTGTAAGTTAGTATAGCTATGGAACCATGTCAATGATGCAGTTTTTATTGCTAATAAAATAGCAGCTCTGTGTAAATGTCTTATGTGTGCAGTCACACTTGAGCATATAACTAATGTAAGGTTAAGATGTGCTTGTACTTCAGCACTTAAGTTGTAAACATGTGAACATAACAAAAATGTTATTAAATCACAAGATGATTTAGATAGTGATCATGGAACATTTCATACAGTCATCCACAGAAGCAAAGTCTTCTGCACCAGAATGCTAAAATGATTCTCAGAAATGTTTTAAAAAAGTGATACTGGCAAATTTTAATTTATAAGCAAATGCAGTTGTTCTTTAGTATAGAAAGTACATTCCATACAGAAACCATTGACAACTGTTAAAATGGCTGCTGCTTATATTTAATCTGGTACTATTCATACAACATGTTTTGCATTTAACAGCTAAAAATAATATTCAGACTTATTAAACATGATCAAAAGCAAGTTCTACAAGGGCTTCAAAGGGTTAATGTCAGATACATGGGTACATATATATTCAACAACTGCCACAGCAAAATTAAATATGATACAGGAAACGTAGTAGACTTTAAGACTGAATGAAAGAACTTTCTGTTGGGCCTCCATTGAAGGGTATCTTCACAAAAACCATTAAAAAACTAAGAGTTTTAGGTTATTTCATTTTAGGTTATTTTATAATTAAAATTAGCAATGTAATTCAATACTCTTTCATAATGTTACCTCATTTCACAGTATTGTACTCAAATGAAATAAAATGTACATTTTTGACTTCTTCCCACATCCCAGAGGTGAAGTTTCACCTTTGTCTACTCTCATCCTTGCCATTTGGGTCCAACTAATCTTGGTGCCTGAGTGACTTTCATTTCTTTTTTATCCTTCACCACACTGTCTCCCTCTCTCTCTCTCTCGCCCTCCTCTCCTAGAATGGAACTAATAGTTCTGAAAGCTAGATGATGTCATTACTTTTACTTTACTTTTATGAGTATCGACTGGCAGTACTAAATGTTTTTCCTCCTGCAGCCACCAATTCTGTCTCATATTTGTTAGTTTTCTTGTTAAAATTTTCCTGTGATACAAAATAGTTTCATTTTGCTTCTTAATATGTTTACAATAATTATATGTACAATTTGATCACAGGAGAAAACAGCCAATATTTTTTTAAATAATAACATAAGTGGATAAACATTAACCATAGTTAGTTGATTTATGCCACACTAAAACATTTTACTATGGCTACATCGATGTGCTATTTTATTTGTACTTCTTGGCTCATTTAAGAAATATCCTCTTCAGGTTAGGACCTATAAATATGCTTTAGGGAGAGAAATTCCTACTGTTGTCTGTTGGCACAATGATGACAGACAAAGATTCACCAGCCAACTTACAGATGGCATTGCCACTGAGTATGTCCAGAACCTCCCATAGAGTACCCCTAATAGTGAGTTCTGTGGGTAGTCCCATTGATTATGAGCTGGTATTAAGGAATGACCATAAGCAGACAGTACCAGTGCAGTGTTAATAACTTATTGTCATGTTAGTATTGTGTATGACTGTGACTTGTCTGGAACTTTTTATGTATGGGTTGTGTATCGAGCACTGGTTGCTTGCTATTGTTGTAGCTCGGTACTGAATGGCTTATGAGAGTTTCAGACCATGCTTATATTACTGATAACTATGTGGTGGCAGGTCAATGGTTGAATCTGTGTGTAGCATTGCTTGGGAACAAGCCACTGACATTAATAAAGTTAGTTTCATCTACAGTACAAAAATGAACATATTGTCTGTGATGTTTTATTTGTTATAAGGTTTACACTTACCTTTGTTAGATGGTGTTATTGTTACAACTCTAGTACTTTCACCTTCACCAACTGCAGTTGATGCTGTTACCCAAAACTGATATGTGGCACCTTCCTTTAGTTTATCCGTTTCATGGACTTCATTCTGAGGATTTAGAATTCGTTTGTGGGTTCCTTCCTAGAATATTAATTTTTTTCCATAGTTAAACAACAAGTGACACTAATCTCTTTCAAATTATAGACATCAATTAAGTGTTTATAATATTTCACTACCCAATAATTTGGATATTAATACTGAAAGTGAACACATAATGGAAAACTGGTGCTTCTTCTTTCTGGAAATAGTGAAATACAAGAAAAACAAATCACGTTATAATTATTTGATGCACAGCTCATCAGAAAAATTCAAATTTATAGGTGAAATACACTTTTAACTTGTATATAACCACTAAAGCAGTTACACAGAATGCAGAAAGCATAAGGATCCCATCCAGTCCAACTGTCTGTCCATTGTTGTAGGATATTAGTTGAGTTTATGTTCTTGGTCACTTGTCTCAGTATCTGTCATTCTGGTTCAGTTTACACCTTGTAATGTAACGGACTACTGAAGAGTGTGATACCACCCTTATAGTTGCATCTGCCCTTGCAGGGTCAGTGCTCCAATTTCATTTCTATGATTTTTTTATTTAATATTATTGTATGTAGTATTTAATTTTGCCCAAATCTTTTTTATTATATTATTCTATAATGTGAACTTTATTTGTTTATTTCTGGAGAATATGTTGGCACCAGTGTGAGCCAAAGACATTCGTGTGTGAAAGGTAGAGAGTCGGACATTGTTAAGGTGATTGTTGGAGTGAGTTAGTTGGACTGTTGTGGGGAGAGCATGGTTTTGTGAGGTGGACTGTTGATGGGAGTACGGAAGGAAGTCTGTCGTCTTATATAGAGAGTATCTATAAATAGTATGTGATATGAAGATGGAAATTATTGTGAAAAAGTTAAATTAATAAAAATGAAGAATCAATAGTAAAACAAAAAGCGAGTATCAGATTTCATTAGCACACAAAGACCCGGACCTAATATTAACAATGTTAGATGGATGGAATGCACCATGGCGAGAATCAAGACAATGAGGCCAAATTCAGCATCTAAAGGTAAGGTATTTTAATTAGTTTTAGTATTCTGTGATGTATCATTCTTTTGTCTAAATATTAAGCTTAACATCGTCTGTTGTAGATACAGAACACCCAAGCTGGTGGGGTGTCGTCAATTGATCATCATAATCTCAGGGTTTGAAATAGCATTTAAGTGAATTGAAAGTTTGTCGCTTGATATTTGATTTTCACCCTGGATGAAAGAGGGTACATTACACTTGGGGCCTCTTGTTCGGGATCCATTGCATTATTGGACTGATACTCGTTTTATGTTAACAGGTATGGACTAATAATGTATTAGAAAGAAGAGGAGAATGATCTAAATGAAAGGAAATATAATCTACTGACAAATGGAAGTAACAACCCAACAAGAATAAGAAAAGTAAATAATAACGGACGTGGGACCACGCGGAAAAACAAGATAAGTACACCTATTAAGTTATTTGTATTGTTGACATTTTGGGCGTTTTGTCAGAGCAAGAGTTTCTTAATTCGATTAAAAATGACCGTGACAGACGAGTTGGAACAAAATCAGCAGGGGGATAAAAAGTCTATCGAAAGTGTTCAAGCAAGTGCTAGTGCAGAAATGGCAGGTAAAAAATCGGAAGGAAAGGTTGAAGAATTAGATATGTCCACTATGTTGCAATTACTGTTAACACAGAATGCTGAACAATTCGATACTTTGAACAAATGGTTTAGTTGTTTGAATAAGCAATGTTCTGAACAATTTAGTTTCTTGAATAACGTAATTACAGAAAACGCAAAAAGTATGGAAAAGAAAGTGTCTGGTTTAGAAGAGAAGTTTTTAAAAGAAAATAGCCAATTGGCTAAGGAATTCCTTAATGAATGTTCAACTATCAGATCGGAAATGAAAGAGACGAAAACCAGTTTGGAGGAGCGAACAGATGAATTTGAAGATAGGGTAGACAATGTGGAAGATAAACTCAATAAAGTCAAATTAACAATCAAACGGGAAGTGGAAGAAACCGCAAAGTATTTTGAATTGTTTTCGAGTGAGAGAAAAATTAAAGATAGGGAAATGATTACCAGAATTGATTTACATACGAAAAATGTCGATGACAAATTGTCAATGTTGGAAAACAAGGTAACAGAAAAAGTGAAAATTACTGAACATAATGTAGATTCTTGTAACAATGTAATTAAAGACAATGAGCTTGAGGTAGTTTGACTACAGAAACAATTAAATGAAATTCGGGATAATTTAGCTATGAAATCGGTAGCGACTTCATTTAACGGATTTTGGCCAGGTACAAACGTGCGTAATTTTCTGGGAGACAGAAAATTACAGCCAGTTGATTTCATTATGAACTGTCGTGACAATTTTTTGTTTGAAATGAGTGACACTGTAAAGATCAAATCTGTTAAAAAATTCTTAGATGGAGAAGCATTGTCGTGGGCTAATCTAACCGCTAGTTCTGATTTAACCTATAGTCAATTCGAAAAAAGTTTTTTGAACAAATTTTTCTCAGCGTCTGTTCAGGCCAAAATCAAAAGCGATTTTCTTAATGGGGCTAATTATAAAGAATGTGATGGTACAATGAGGGAATTTTGTGAGAAACAGCTAAGAAAGTTGGCCCATTTAGACAGACCTTTTGATGGACTAACACAAATAGACGCTCTAAAAAGGAGGTTACCAAATAGTGTTCAGTGGGACTTGGTATATGGGCCAGATGATTCAGTTGAACAATTTTTGAATTACGCGGAGAAATTGGATCGTGCATTAGAAAGAAGCAAAAGATTTAATGGGCATCATTATGAACAAAATCATGGAGGGTGGAACCAAAAGTATTTGTTGTGATTAAGAATGATGCAGATGTAGTTATGAAGGAGGAGGGTAATAGTGTTAGAGAAAATAATCATTCAGTACAAGAGGATCAGGCTGCATTCACGTGGGTTAATACATCACCAGTAATTGAGGGGATAGACAGGGATGACATTAATATTGCGAATGAAGAGAAGGTAATTATTAACTTAGGAAACCAAGGACAAGAGTTCATTTGTAGATTGTGGGACAGCCTTAATGAGGCTAATAAACATAATATGTTTTGGATACAATTGTTATCCATCTGTGAGAAGGTATATCCTATTTGGTGGGAAAAAGCAAAAACAGGTATAAAATGTAAAGAATTGCCTATGATTACTGATAATAATAATGTGTCTAATTATGTTTGTGTTGAGAATCCTAGTTGGCTTCTGCACAATGTGCAGACTGAAAATAGTTTAGCTTATGTCAAACAAAATGAAGATCTGAATTTTAAAAGCGTAGAAGATGACTTGATGCATGAAGATGTTGGTGAGCAGGAGAGTGAAACTGTAGGAAGCCCATACATGCAAATTTGTATTAATGATTGGATAGGTTAGTGTTTGATTGATACTGGAAGCCCGATATCAGGAATCAGTGAAAAATTGAGGGATAGGATAAATAAAAACCACGAATTTGCAGAATTACCAGTAGTTGGGGTTAAAATTAGGGGAGCGACAGGAAGATTCAGTAAAACAGTAAACTGTCAAATTCTTTTGTCTTTCAAAGTTGGAGATGTGGTCTTTGATCAGGGTTGTCTTGTCATTCCAGACCTGAGTGCGGACATAATTCTAGGTATGGATTGGATAGTAAAAGTGGATATGGGATTTAATTGGACAAACAAAACTGTCAAATTTAGGGAACCAACAGATAAAAATAAGTTGTATACAGAGAGCTTCATTGAGAAGAATAGTAATAGTCATAATCAGATCAGGGGGTGGATTATTTAGATGATGGGAGATGCACTGATCCTTTTGAAAAACAGACTTCTATTGGTGACAAAGATTATCAAACCATAGTAGAAAATAAGATTGCTGAAGCAGAGAGTTTAACTAGGGAACAACAATCTGATCTCATGGAACTTTTATGGGAATATTCTGATGTATTTAGTGACAGACCAGCCAGAGTGAAAGGGTATGAATGTAAACTTGTACTCAAACCACATGATCCATTTTTCATTAAACCTTATGGGATTCCATTCAGCAGGAGGAAAGCTGTAGAGAGGGAGTTGGAAAAGATGCAGACTTGGGGGGTTATTCAGAGGTGTAATAGCGAATATAATAATCCTATCATAGCCATTTCCAAGAAGGATAATAGTGTAAGACTTGTCCTAGATTCTAGGTTCCTCAGTAAATTATTACGTAGGGAAACTGGTCATCCTGAAAACATTGATGAATTACTACACAAGTTTGAACATGTAAAGTTTATGTCTAGCCTCAATCTGACCTCTGGATTTCATCAAATACCATTAGCAAGGGAATCTCAGAAATACACACATTCTTATATAATGGAAAATGTTATACCTTTAGTGTAGTACCATTTGGGCTGAATGTATCTGTTGCAGAGTTTATCAGAGCTTTAGATTATGTGTTGGGAAAGGAATTGTTACATAAATTAACTATATATGTAGATGATATTTTGGTATCCAGTAAAAGTTGGGAAGAACAGATAGGGTTAGTTAAGGAAATTTGTGAGGAGTTTAGAAAAGGAGAAATGTCACTGAAGTTATCAAAATGTAAATTTGCAGTGAAACAATTAAACTTTTTGGGGCACATTATATCTGACAATGGAATTATGCCAGATGATGAGAAAATTGAAGCAATTGCATAGTTTCCACCACCTAGGAATAAGAAACAGCTAAAGTCATTTCTCGGACTGTGTGGATTCTATAGGAAGTATTGTGCTACTCAGGCTCTTAATGCACCTTGTTTAGGGAATTTGCTTAAAAAGAATACTATATGGGATTGGAATAAAGATTGTCAGATTGCTTTTGAAGAGATTAAACACCAGTTGGTAAATAGTAAAATCTTATGTAGGCCAGATTTTGGGTTGCCTTTCTGTATTATGACTGACAGTAGTAACTATGGTTTAGGGGCACACCTTTTCCAAGTGAGAAGTCAGAATGGGGTGGAGGAACATACATCTATTGCTTTTGCCAGCAGGACATTGCAGAAATAGGAGAGGCAGTACACCATTACAGAAAAGGAACTATTAGCTGTTCATTGGGCTTTCTCCAAATTTAAGAATTATTTATTGGGTCATGAGGTGATAGTCTTTTCAGATCATAAGGCACTATCCTACTTACAAGAATGTAAATTATACCATAGTAGAATCACGAGATGGGCACTTTCTCTTCAGCAGTTTAACTACACCATCAAATATATTAAAGGTGATGAAAATTGCATAGCAGATGCTCTTTCAAGGCATCCTTTGGGAGAATCTATTGGTGACAATGGTGATGAAGGAGGGAATGATTTTAAAATTATGTATTTAAAAGGGATAAATGAGGAGAAAGATGTCATGAAAATCTGCAGTGA
The DNA here is from genome assembly GCF_023897955.1 of Schistocerca gregaria. NCBI lineage: Eukaryota > Metazoa > Arthropoda > Insecta > Orthoptera > Acrididae > Schistocerca > Schistocerca gregaria. The sequence goes on along the minus strand of NC_064924.1, from coordinate 69,274,417 downwards.
CATTAGACGGTTTTAGAATCATGATGAAGAGTGGAAACTGGTGAAAAGTTATATTGGAAAGAAGGGAAAAGAAAAAGTAGGGCAATATTACAAAGTTCATAGGGGAATATTATTTCGGAGGATGAAGGAAGATAGTGAGGTATGGAAGTTATGTTGGCCATATGAATTTGTCAAATTACTTGTAAAATATACCCATGAAAGTATGGTCATTGTGGGGCAGCAAAATGTATACAAAAGATTCAAGAAAACATTTTCGTTTACAATATGGCGAGGACTGTGAGGAAAATCTTCTCCACTTTTGACTTGTTTCAGAGAGTCAAGGTAACCAATCAAATGAGTAGAGGTCAGATGCAAAATATACTTCCGAAACAGCAGCTTGATGTTGTAGCAATTGACTTGTATGGGCGACTGCCAACCACTAGAGGAGGGTTTATGTATGTTTTTGTAGTGGTGGACTTATTTTCCAAATTTATTAAGTTGTACCCATTAAGGAATGCTACTAGCAAAAACATTATTTCATGTTTTACCTGTGACTATTTTAAATGTGTAGGTGTACCCAAGGCAATTCTTAGTGACAACTGATCACAGTTTACATCCAAAAGTTGGGAAACAATTATATATAGAGAGGAGATCAACCACATACTTATTTCAGCTTATCACCCATCCAGCAACCCAGCCGAAAGATACATGCGTGAAATTGGGAGATTATTTAGGACTTACTGTCATACTGACCACAACACTTGGATACATTACATTAGCAAACTTGAAGATGTGATGAATAGCTTACACCACAGTTCAACATGATTCTCTCCACATGAGATACTTTATGATAATAAGCCACCAAATCTTATTAGTGAATTGATTGAGTTTCCAGCATGTAACAGCTTGTCAAAAGAAGAAAGAGAGGAGATTGTAAGGAACAACATGAAAAAGCAAGGGGAAATTAGGAAAAGTAGAGATGATAAGAGAGGGGAAAATGTGCGAGTTTAATGTGAGAGATTTAGTCCTAGGGAAAACAGTAGAAAAGTCAAAATCATTGTGTGGGGAACTTAAGAAATTCTTTGATATTTATATAGGACCATTTGTGATATCTGAGAACCCACATCCAAATGCCTATAGGTTGATCTATCCTGAATCTAGAAAACTTTTTGGTCTACATAACATCACGGAGTTGAAGCATTATAAAAGTCCAAGCTGAGTTTACAGTGTCACAATTTTGAACACTTGGGACTCTGTCTTGATCTGTATCTTTGCTGTTTAATCTTGCATTTTGCTTTGTATATATTTATGGTTATTACAATGAATATCTTATGCTCTTTCCTTGCACGATGAGTGCAAAACTTAAATGTTTCTTTATACTCATGTGATTTGAAAATATAGATTTTTAATCTTAGTATCATTGTGTTAGTGTAAGTTGATGAGGCCATACTTCATCTGTTTGAATATGTCTATGTTGTGCTCAAAAGAGCTTATTCATTTAGACATTATGCTTAATACCTTTGTTATTGATATTTATTATACACAGTGTAAACTGTTTGTAACATTTTGTTACTGAAGATCCTTTATGAACCAGACTTTATGAGTAACTGACCAACACACTCTTATGCTAAGTATTTGTGTTGGGGAGAGAAGTTTTCATGTTTCTATTCTTGTTTATGCTTATGGAGTTTTAACTTTTGTATTATCATTTTTATTGCGTAACTTTGTCTGGTCCAATAACTATGGACTTTTAACGCAGTATTGGGCCATGTTGCTTCAAGACAGATCACTAGTCTTATCTTGTTTGAAAACATGTGCACTGTGCACATTAGTAGATACCTGGACAGGCATTTACTCTTGAACCAGTGAAACAATTATCATTTCTGTGAGAAACTTACCTGAAGTATAGTTTTAGAACACTTATATACGCTATACATTGTTTTTCTTGTTGAGGCATAACTCACAAAATATGAGTACTTAAGTATAATAATTTGTACCATTGCCTGTTGTGAGGCTTATCTACTATTACCTCAAGTATATATGGATTTAATAGGATACCATACCCTTTAGAAATGTACATTTTGATTTACTGATACCTAACATAAAAACACAATGATAGGACTGGAGAGAAATAACAGTAGATGAGATTTTTCAGTGGTAAAATTTTATTCGTGAATCCTTTTTATGTAATATTTAAATTTCTTTATGCCTTGCGTTATTACTTAGTCAAAATTCCGGAGGTGTGACGTTTGTTCTGTACCACTGAGACATCTCATTCGAAACTTACCTTGCCACTGACAATGTTGTGTCTGTAATACACAAACACTTAGGTAATTCTGTCAAGATTTGATTCTAAGATCTATGAAATAACTGTGAAAGCAGTCTATATATGATAAAACTGTCACTCTAAATGACATTAGAAATCTGGAATTAATCACTTACTGAAGATATACATTGAAACTGCAGATATCAAAATGCTGACTATTTCACTTACTTATGCACAAAGCTATGAAACTTTGGTTTTGTTGTGTGGTCAGCTCAGTAGGGGTTAATGAAATGGGGAGTAGACGTCATGTCTTATGACATAGGCAACTACACTAACCACAAATTTACTCTTGTGAAGTGACTTATATGCTACGATATGGATATGTGACTGCGAGAAGTTATGACCAGAGTAATCTGTCTTTACTACAAACTATGTGAGTTGAAGTATGAGGATGAAAAACTGCAATTCATCTTGAGTGAACCAGCGTTCATACTCTAATAGTGATGGTGATCCTGTTTTGCCACAGTTGTGGATACTATGTGGTTCCCATGGAGACACATAGACACCGTGCACCTTGGTTCTGGTTGGACTTCTGCATACTGTTTAGTCTTGTGTCCTGTGCAAATGGCCAAGATTGATTGAAGGCTGAGTATTGGTGGCAGAAGGTGGATGATTCTGCAATATAATTAACTAATCTACATGTTTTATGTGACAAAGGAACTGGGTATGGAGAGAGGACTACACACTGTACATAGATGTACACTTTACATGATTACACATTGCCTATGCCATGAGTAGAGGGAATTTTCATATATATATATGTATTAATATTTTCTTTGAATTTTAGGATTAGAAGTGTGTTTGCTATTTTATTATCTTATATTGAAAAACTGACCTGACCAAGCAATTGCTAGCTTCTGTTCTGATCAGTTGAGAAAACAACAACACTTTTATGTGGATGGAGCTCTGTATCTCCGCAGATTTATGTTTTACTGACTAACTCTGAAAGAAATTGATCTTGTATAGACACAGAATATGAGATAAGGGTAGGTTGGATGAGTGTCAGCATGGAGTGGATTAGAATTAGAGGATAAAGTACATGCAGGAACTGACAAACACAAAACTTTGTGTAGTATTTACATGTATTCACTTTATTACTATTTAATTTATATTTGTGAGAAAAGTATTTTCCCACTACATTTGACGGGGATTACAGATTCCCATTGCAATGCCACCTCTGAATTTGTACATTTGAATTATTTTATACATATGTACAAATGAAGCATGATACCACTGATGATGGCTGGGTTAACATGATCCCATTGCACTGCCATTTCTAAACTCTCACTTTTTAGCTATTTTACATTACATTATGGAAAACTTATTGATATGAGGACGCTGACATGCTTATTTAACTGAGATTGTTCAAATGATACTCTTTACATAAAAAAAATAGCCACATATTTCTCAGTAGATGTCTGAACTAAATTGAAAATAACCTTTTTAGCTGATGTAAAAACCAAGTCGATATAAGACCACATTTATCTCTTTTATGTCTTACTTTTAGTGTCTAAAATATTTGTACAAACATTATATAAATATGTAAGTCAACTCTGGTAATCAAACCCAGTATGGTAAGGAAGAGGCATCCGGGGTGAGACACCAATGTATTTATATGTGACTAATTAAGTGTTGTATGATTTCAGGAAAATTACCATGATATAATTTGACAGATGAGGCGATTAAGGGGACAAATTCAAGAGGAGGGTGTGGGGGTGTGTAATGTAACGGACTACTGAAGAGTGCGATACCACCCTTATAGTCGCATCTGCCCTTGCAGGGTCAGTGCTCCAATTTCATATCTATGATTTTTTAAATTTAATATTATTGTATGTAGTATTTAATTTTGCCCAAATCTTTTTTATTATATTATTCTATAATGTGAACTTTATTTGTTTATTTCTGGAGAATATGTTGGCACCAGTGTGAGCCAAATGAATTGAATTGAAAGTTTGTTGCTTGATATTTGATTTTCACCCTGGACGAAAGAGGGTACATTACAACCTCATTCTCTGGTCATGGACAGAGATTTTTGTTCTGTAGCTATGAAGTTTCTTTTTCATATGCATAACTGATTGGTAAATTAATTCACATGGTTTCATTAAAATTCCCAATGTTTTGAACAGACCTTTACAGTGAGCTTGTTATTATTGTTGTTTTTATTTTTATGCTCCTGTTTATTATTATTTTATATTTAAATTGCTGGAGGCAGTTGGGCAAGGTTGACTTAATCTATTTGTTTACTGTTCAAATGAACTTTGCACCAGCCACAATGTAGCCTCATTGTGAATGCTGTTCTCAGGGAAAAGATGAATAAGCTGCTCATCATAAGTAGCTAGAAATTGTCCTGACTGCTGTCAATGAGATTGAAAGCTGTGGCGAACAGACATTTTATGCTAATTTTTGAGACTTGTGTGCCAAAGATACCAAAGAGATCTCAAGCATTATCTTGTCTTGTGGATACTGTCTCCTCTGCAGGAAATAAATGAACTATCACCGAATACTCACTTAACTGTGACTGTCAGTGGTAGATCTAGTGCAGAGGACACGGAGAAAAGGGAGAACTTAGGATACTACACTCACACTCCTTAGCAACAGGTATTGAGGTGCTGTCTTCCACTGAAACTGAAATTGAGACAGTGTGACATGCTTCAAATGTTGGGAAACCTGCTATATCCTGTGTCAGGAGAAATCATGTGCAAAAGGGCAAGCATCTGTTAATTGTTGGCAGTTCAGACAAATGGCAAATTATTGTGCCTCTTAGGGACATGACACCTAGTTTGTAGCACTGTTGGAACAAACGGTGCTGATGTTCTAACGCTTTTGACAATAAGAAGCGATGTGCAGCTGGTCAGCAAGTCATTTCTGATAGGACAGTACAACTTCATCAAAAGAGTGAATATCTGAATAGTGAAGCCTACTGTTTGCTTTTGTTTTTAACTAAATCTTTTAAGGAACTTTTTAATTTTCAGATTGATTGAATCTGGAATACTATTAATGATTGGCTTCATAACGACAAATATGAAATTAGCACCATACATGAAAATAAATTTTTGAATTTCAGTAATAGGGTCACTTCTAACAATGGCAATGTAACTGACTACAATGTGAAGCATCAGTTTTATGATAGAGTGCTTAACAAAATGGACATTACTTTCACACAGGCTTAAGTACAATCTACCACCTTTACTTAATAAGGTGCCTGTGAGTTGTAGCCTTATTGTCGATCTTAAAGTTGGTTAGGAATCTCTTAAGCTGGATAAGGTCAATGAAGTCAAAACTGAATATGAATGCAACAACATAATAGATAAAGAACTTCCACTGCAATCTGATGTTTACTCTGCTGAACAGGGATTAGTAAGAAGTATTAATTGTAAGCTGAAAGAAAATGCTGCTTTAATTTACAAAAGTGATCAAGATAATATTGTTATCATTGCTTGTAAAAAAAAATAAATAAAAAAATAAAAAAAATAAAAAAAAAATAAAAAAGAAAGGTATACTGATGAAACTGTAAAGTTTTTTGAGGATAATAATATTGTTGAGGCTACAGTATATCCAACTGCGGATCTATAAAAAGATATTTGGCAAGTTTTGTCTAACACAAAGAGTTTGTTCACCAATTTTCAAAAAAAAACACGGCTTATGAAGAAGTATCTGAAGCTACCTGCACTCAAAAATCAGTTGAAGTTTCACAAACAGTGTCATCTGGTTCATCCTTTGGTGAATGGGATAGGTAGTGTCCATACACATTGGCTAGGCCTCTTCATTATAAAATTAAAGATTCGTTTGTGTTTGAACAAAACTTTTCTGTTACAAATAGTAAAGATTACAGTGCACAGCTAATACTAGTTTGGTCTCATTTGACATTGTCAGTCTCTATACCAATGTTCCTGAAGAGCTACAGCTCTCCTTGAGAGAAACTATACTACAACATAAAAAATGAGTAAAATAGAGACTTTTGAACTCATCAGTTTACTGAAATTTGCTCTTGAATATAAGTATTTCACATTCAAAGGAAAAGTGTATATTCAACCTTACTGTTTGGCTAGGAGGAGTTCACTTGGTGGCATTTTGGCTGTCTTCATCAACATACTTGGAAGAACAGTCTTCAATTGCAATTTGGAACTACATCAAAAAATTTGATTTTATGTTAGATACGTTGACAATATTATCATTGCTTTTGATGATAATGATGACAAGCTGGAGATTTTTTTCAATTCACTTAATAACTTTCATTAGAAAATCTGCATTATGAAAGAACTTCAAAAAAAAAAAAGGGGGAACTAAATTTTGTTGATTTAACAATTTCCGTAGAAAATGATTCTTTCAGTTTCACAATTTTCCATAAGCGAACTTATTCAGACAGTATTATCCCCACTGATTGGATGTGTCCAAAAGCTCATAAACTAGAACTTTCTCATTCCTCTATACACCGTCTTGTAAGTACTCCTGCCTTTATTGCCAACTAAATGAGTTTAATGTCACTGGATCAATCACAGTCAACAAGTGGTATGACCAGGGTATGGCAGATTACATCTTCAGAAAGAAAACCTCTCAAAAATGTTTGACATTGAGCAATGACTTTTTCTCACAATAAGAAATTCATATGCATTTCCTTCTATGAATTAATTGCCCATGCTATTACACTGATAAACAGGCAGAGCTTTGAGGACAAAATATAAAGAACTTGTTTTAGGAAAGAAAGGAGCAAACATACAAAACTCTACGTTTGCTGAACATCTACTGACCACCAATCACACTCCAAAAAATTTGGAAGACAGCTATTCTTCACAGAGATGTCAAAGGGTCCAGGATGGACCTTTGGGTACAATTAAATATCTATACACATCCAGAGCACAGAGATGGGAATTTACTAAATGACCAGCTGCAACTCAATGACTTTAAACCCATACTGTTTGCAAAAACATCTTCATATGACTGCTGGTAGCCTTTGCGAGTTGTTCATTTCAGTCAAATAAAGTTCCACAGTTTTTCTGCATACAGTTTTGTTCATTAGTTTATATAGTACTAAGATAGTGATGACACCCACTCTTGTTACATTTGTTACTATACAGAGACCTATGAATTTTTGCCCATTATTGTTTAATAGTGTTCTTCGTGCTTATGTACTGGCATTATTACTTTTATATGATGATGAACTGGAGGTCATATTAATCTGTTTACTGTCACTGTGCTTGTAATAATGTACTTTTGCACAGATATCATTATTTGTGATAATGTACTGATGGTCCTATAAAGGTTCTAATGTGTGCTAGTACATTTTATTTTGCATTTATTTTATACTCATTTAGTTGCATGATTTACTTCTGTAATTCTGTTATTAATTTCAATGTGCTTATAGTTATTGGCTGGTTATGCCACCAAGGATACACATTTATCAGAGCACACACTTTAGGATTTGTTTTCCTGGTATCCACACACTCCACTCTCCTTCAGTCAACACATTATGTGGAGATGTTACATCACTGTACTGGACTGTTTGCTAATTTGAAGTTTGTAAGTACTACTTTTCCTATGTTGGTATATATCATGCTGTTTGTGACATGCCTACATTTTTTGCAAGTAGTAGTTTCTGTATGACATGTAATATTGGTCCATGGAGCTTTGATTGTAATTTATGTTGTTGCACATATGTATGTTCCTAGTCCTTTTGAAAAAGATGGTTAAAATCCATTGAAACCATGGTCATGGTTGCAACCAGTTGGCTGTACTATTCACCTGCTATACTGAAAAGGGGTGGTAGTTATAATAATTATGTTATGGTCTATAATGGGATTGTTTGAAGAGGAGGCACTGTGATGGGCTAAATCTGAGTCACCATGTTACTAGGGATGACAATAGTCACTTAACTAAGTTTATTATACAACCTCAAGTACTAACCAACAGTAAATGATTAAGGTTTTAGTAATAATGTCTAGGTATGCGTGTGTTTGATGTTACAGTGACACTCAGCAAAGCAGAAAATTGTTGCTTTCTGTTATTGATGGAAGCTGAGAAGCTGGCTACAAGGAGAGCCTATGATAGCCATTCGAAAAAGTCAAAGCTATTGTTAAAAGGGGGTAAAAAGTTTCACTTCTTTGCCTGTACATGAATGGTTCCCTTTTTTTCCACCGGAATGCGAAAGTTGGTATAGCTGTGAATTATTGATACTAAATGGGAACGTATTTGTATTTTTGGTAGTGAATCAGGTCTGAAAGAAGATTCTGGTATGTAATGGGTGAGTCATAAGAGTCTTCTGGTCAGACAAGACCACAGACAAAATGTCTGGCCTGTGGGAGACTTTTAGTTTTCTGGTTAACATAGTCTGGATCAGGGGAAACTCATAGTGTAATTATGAAAGATTAAAGTAACCACTTGTATTAAATAGTTGACTGGATGATGGAATTCTTTCCACAGAAAGTTACGAGTTGAAAATATCTAATTTCTTGAAGTTATGGAATCACTGAACAACTGGGAGTCACTATTTTTAGTCATTTTGGTATCTAACTGAAATTGAGTCTTCCAGGATATTTGATTTGAAGGCTAGTGGGAGAAGTTATTTGGGAGGAGCCACTGTCTGAAGAGGGAAAACTTAAATAAACATATGTGCGGATGGATATGTGTGTGTATGCGTCTGCGAGTGTACACCTGTCCTTTTTTTTCCCCTAAGGGAAGTCTTTCCGCTCCCGGGATTGGAATGACTCCTTACCCTCTCCCTTAAAACCCACATCCTTTCGTCTTTCCCTCTCCTTCCTGAAGAAGCAACCATCAGTTGCGAAAGCTAGCAATTCTGTGTGTGTGTTTGTGTGTTTTGTTAATGTGCCTGTCTGCCGGCGCTTTCCCGCTTGGTAAGTCTTGGAATCTTTGTTTTTAATATATTTTTCCCATGTGGAAGTTTCTTTCTATTTTATTTACATCATCATTAAAATAAACATATGTAGCGGACAGGGATGAAGCAGCAATGGTGAGTGGGGACGTATCATCAAAAAACTGAATGTAGTGGGAACAAACTGACTTCATGTAAAAGAGTAGTCATGGGAAGTTATATCTCTGACTGCTGATCAGTGTAGATCTTTCTTGTCCAGCTGTGTGTATTTGTGTATCCAACAAGTGAATGAGCACCCCAAAAATTTGTAAAGATTTTCTACATTAACAAACTGGTGAAACAAGAACTCTTGATAGAAGCTGTTGAGAGGTGAATGCTAAGAATTTCATCACAAAAGAAAAGGCATAAGTATTCATGTGATTGCACACATATTATTCTGAAGTAAGAAACACAACACTCAAACAGTGACATATTATGTTAGTTGAAATTTAATTGAGCCTAAAGCTGACAGCCAAACTTTCAAAGACACTGCAGAATGTTAAATATAAAAATTTATCATAAAAGTGAAGTAATTGTAGACAAATGAGTCAGCAATTCTAGTTGAATGTATGGAAAGGGAAATTTTGTACCTGACCTCTCTAATACACATATTAAGTGTACAGTAATTATAGAGGCTTGTTACACTAGGTAGCTGAATGTGTATGGAACACACATGAGAGCTTTTGTTGTATTAGATAACTCCCCATGCCAGTCAATGAATAGTAGCTGTAGCAGAATGACTCCCACAGATGAGTCTACTAAAATATTAAATCAACTACTAAAGCAGTAGCAACAATATCCCAGAATTTGAAGCACTGCTAAAACGTAGTGCAGCTCAAATAATGGTTGGCAGAGAAATCTGGCCAGAACATAAAATTGATAGCATTGAAACTTTTGTGGCAAGTCTATGTTTATTTTGAAAGAACAGGTTAATGGGAAATTGAGATGGTGTATTACTTTCAACAGACAAGAAAATCAAATCTATAAAGATAAAAACTGAAGCTGCATGTGCGACTGTTTTAGCAAGACTCAGTATCAAGGGCAAGCATAAATTTATAACTGGGTCCTTTTATTGACCACCAGGCTCGCACCTAGACGAAACCAAAAACTTGAGATAAATCATTCTCCTCCCCCCCCCCCCTCCACGGGTGTGACAAGAACACCCTATGAAATAATACTATAATGCTTTATCCAAAAACTACTTAGAACAGATAGTTCAAAAGCCCACTCATGATGGAAACATATAAGATCTAATGGCAACAAACATACTTGATCTCTTACAGTATGTCCACATTTTTCCTTTTAGCAGTGAACATCACTGGTATTGGCTGTAGCAATAAAGTACAAAGGGCAATGAAACAAGTAGAAAGCTGTCAGGGTGCGTATAAGTTTTCGCAAGTGAAATTCTCTGATATTTTTCTGATTTCCAGACAAGCTTTAGCATTTTCCCTTGACACATTTTGAGATCTCAAGGATAAGTTAAGATGTAAGTTGACATTCTGCCTCTGCAGCTATGGTGTAAGAAACACTAGTGCAAAAGAAGAAATATCTAATAAAAAACTTGCAAGCTGATGGCATTTCCTGATGTGGGCTGAAGTCTTAAATACTAACATCAACATCTTTTGTAATGTACTGCTTGAGATGGAGAAAGCAAGTCAAATGGTATGTGTGTTTCATTAAGACTACTGATGTTATTTTATTTCAGTAAAATGAAACACATTTGGTGACTTAAAATACCTTCACTTATTTCAGAAATAACCTCACAAAGAAGTAGCCTCCTGAAAGAAGTGTATAAAGCGGAGAAGAATTGTGTAAACTAACAGTGTAGATGACTGCCAATAAAATGTTGGTTCTACTATGATTGTTGTTGTCGGTTATTATCCATTCTGTTATATCTATTATTTTACAGGTATTATGTGATTTTTCTTTCGAGAAATATACGAGGACACAGCGTACAAGCTGCCAGTGACTAACACAATTTTCTTCTTCTTATCACCCATACTTCCTAACATGTAAACTACTTTTGAAGTGCCACAATGCACTTGAACAAATAAAACATCTATAAAGCACCACACTGTACTATGTATTTGTGGTGAAACAGTCACTATTCTTGAAATCCATCACTCATGGCCTCTAGCCTGTTGAGGAGCACTGCATCCTGGGTCCACGAATAAACCATGAAAATCCGCAGCATTACGCTGCACACAAACAGACCAGGCTAGTGGGCAGATCGGTGAGACTAGATCCAACGAGCAGGGTCTGCACATTAGTGGGAACCAGATGGCTTCAAATCGACCGGTCTGACCCATTACAGATGCCCACAGAAATGGTCTGTAGTTTTGGCTTGTTGTGGAAATCCACTTGTGTGGCTAGCTATTCACAAGCCACAGATAGCATCATGTCGATGAAATGAGACCACAGTGATCAATCCATGTAACAGATAACTTGTTCGAATACTCTGAGAATCAATAATAATGAGGATAGGTAGCAACTCACAATAAAGATGATTGCTGAGCTGCAGACAGGCACGTAGAAAAGACAATCACACTTTCACAACCAAATTTTCAGACATAGCTCTACTCAGAAAATGATAGCACATGTACATTCACACAATCACTCAGACAACTCATGCACACATGACCACCATATCCAGAGACTGCGTTTACAGTCTCTGAGAATCAGATTCAAACAAACCACTTCTCATGCCTCCCTGCCTCTCATCAGCCGCCGCTAGGCTAGTGGCAGAACTGAATGCAAGCTGAGGGGAGTGGTAGGAAGGGGAGAAGCAGTAGTAATGAAAGAGTACAGAAGCAGCCAGTGATGATGCGTGACACCTCAGTAAACAAACCATTTCATCTACTGAGACAAAAATAAGATTTTTCCAGGTTTTTTTTCCAAATTTCCCAGCTATTTCCCTAACACATTTGAAATTCCGTTATTCCCTGATTTCCAGAACCTGTGGCAACCCTGGCTGTATATATTCAGTAAACTGCATAAGGCACTAGGAGCAACTCAATGAGGAAGTTGAAACCTTTAGCTCTGGCAGGACCATGTAGTGGAACTGTGAGTCAGTTCTAGAAAAGTAGTTACTAACCACTATCTTGGTATGTACCTAGTACGACAATTCATGATGGGAGGGATCCTCCATTGCATGTGGCCACTATAAAGGAACTTTTAAACAAACAGAAATCTTTGTATAACAGCTGTAAAACAAAGCAAACGCCTGTAGGTGGAGAAATGTTGAATGAAATGTGTTTGGGTATCAAAAAGGCAATGCATGAAGCAAACACAAGAGGCTGATTACAAAGCACCCATGTATCCTGTCTTGGATAATAAATAAATACATGAAAAAAATAGTATATGAATTACCAATGTGGCTGGAATACATAAACATAGCATCACTCAACTAAGTTCAGAAACCTTTAGAAAGGTAGATAAACAAGTGGAATGATCACTTACAGAAAGATGTGGATAATAACTAGAGAAATACCAGCATGATTTTATGGAATTAAACACTAACCAATGTTGGATGAAATATGTGAGAAACAATATACATACCTGAAGAGTTATTCAGCAATTTTTGATAGTTCACAATGAATATTTGTTTTCTGTATGGCTAGCTCACACAAAAAAGTAATCTATCCCTATAATTTGCAACTTACTGTCTCTTTCGGTGATCGGCCTCTCTCCTGACATTAATTTTTTAGTAACTGTCTGTTGCTAGTACAGACATCCACTGTAATTTAAACTGGTCTCTTAATACAGCTTTTAGTTACCATGTACAGCAAATAAATAAATAAAAAAATAAATAAGTAAAAAACTGGATAAATTAGTCTATGTTTACAGACTAAAGACTTTAAAAAGCAACATGCAAATATGGTTGTCTTACGGCAAAACATGGTCCTATCGACTGTGAACATCTGCCAATGTCACTAATGTTGGAGCAGATTGTTACTCTGCATTCTGTCTTATTTCTTAAACAATCAGCTAATGAATGTTATTTACTTTTGATTCACATCATGCATTCATGCAGAATGAAATATGATTTACACCTTAAAGTTATAGATAAAAGAGATTTTCTAGTAATGGCACAATTATTTTCACATTTACACTGATATTTTTACTCATATCAGAGACATCTTCATGTCAGTTACTAACATAAAATTTGGTAGCTTTTTATGCAAAATTATTGCAATTTTCATTCTACGCAATAAATGATGAATTTTTATTCAAATTACTTTTATAAAGTTTTTACTGTACTCCACAGATATCTTTGTTTTTAATTTCCTACCTCTTTGCCATCTTCTATAATCCCCATGTAAAATGTGTAACCAGTAAGTTTTCCATTGCGTCGCTGTGGAGGCAACCATGAGACAAGGATCTTATTTGATGAGCTCACCACTGCTTTAATATCAGCTGGTGCAGATGGAACTGCCAGTAAAACAAACACATTTCTCCTCAGCATTCAAAAATTGTATAATTTTCATGAAACACATGTAAACCTTTTGATAAGGTGGCAATAAAAGTTATTTTAATGCAAAAATGCCAAATGAAGGTATGTTAATTTGGTTTATTACTACAGAAAAAAAACACTCAAAAGTGCTATGTGAATTTAATGGTGGGAGTGTTTTAATGTTATTAATACACATTAAATCATAGGTTGTCCATGACTGTAACTTCTAGGTTGAGGATATATTAATTAATAACATTCTGTCTTCAGTCACAATATTTTTATTTTCTAGTTACTGTCCAACACATTTCAGAGCTACAGCTTCATTTTCAATGAACATATAGATATAATGAATGTCACATCTACTTCAGTCTTTCATCTAGCATTAACAGGATGTCTGATTGTTAGATCTAATGAGTAAACTATCTCAGGTGAGAAATGCTAGAGATTACATAATTAGACATGATTGTCTTAGGGAATGTGACTAAACATAAGTTTTTTTCCAGATTTATTTGACTTCAGTACAGTAGTCACGCCATAGTCGCAGTAAATTACAGAAAGTTTATGGCAACTATTGCTTGACTACTGAACTAAAGTCAAATATTCTTGAAAAAAAAAAAAAAAAACTGCATAGTGAGGTTTAATTTAAAATGATAAATTCACAGTATTGTTTCTCATGACCAAAGGTGTTGTGGTCAGATGTTTTTCATATTCCAGGTTCTCATAATGAACAGCAGACTTATTTAATACTTGTTACATTTGATAATGGTGACTGAACTTCACCAAAATTAGTCATGTAAACTTCCTGTAATTTACTATCACTATGGCTTTGTTACTGTACTGAAGTCAAATAAATGTGGGGAAAAAACGCTAGGGAAATGAGAGAAATAAATTACTGTAACATATTCCACACAAGATTATTGACATGCTTAATAACATACAGAAAAACTCTTGTTAAGTCTGTAAAGTCTTTACATTACTTTAGTTAAGCATACAAATTATGTAACTAAGTGACACTGAATAAGTGAATATGATGGGAGGGAGGGAACCAGGGTGAAGAGGGGGGGAGGGAGGGAGGGAGGGAGGGAAGGGGTGAAGGAGGGAGGGAAGGAGACGGTGGAGAGGGAGAAGGGGGGGATAGATGAGAAAGATAGAGAGAGGGAGAGGGAGGGGGAGAGAGAGAGAGAGAGAGAGAGAGTGAGAGAGAGAGGGAGAGAGGGGGGGGGGGGGCGAGATACCAGCACAGATGGATTAAGATTGAAATAATAGGGTGTATTTAAATTTGATACAGGGATAAGGAAATTGTGTACGTTGCTTCTTGTGATGCTGTTGTATTACGAAACACTCATTACTGAATGCGTAAGGAAATCTGTTGTATTTACTATCTGTCTGATTGTTTAACATCTACGCAGGCTTGGAAGTCGATTTGTGTATTTCAAGTGCTTGTAGTATATTGAGCCCCACCCATGAACCATGAACCTTGCCATTGGTGGGGAGGCTTGCGTGCCTCAGCGATACAGATGGCCGTACCATAGGTGCAACCACAACGGAGGGGTATCTGTTGAGAGGCCAGACAAACGTGTGGTTCCTGAAGAGGGGCAGCAGCCTTTTCAGTAGTTGCAGGGGCAACAGTCTGGATGATTGACTGATCTGGCCTTGTAACATTAACCAAAACGGCCTTGCTGTGCTGGTACTGCGAACGGCTGAAAGCAATGGGAAACTACAGCCGTAATTTTTCCCGAGGGCATGCAGCTTTACTGTATGATGGCGTCCTCTTGGGTAAAATATTCCGGAGGTAAAATAGTCCCCCATTCGAATCTCCGGGCGGGGACTACTCAAGAGAACGTCGTTATCAGGAGAAAGAAAACTGGGGTTCTACAGATAGAAGCTTGGAATGTCAGATCCCTTAATCGGGCAGGTAGGTTAGAAAATTTAAAAAGGGAAATGGATAGGTTAAACTTAGATATAGTGGGAATTAGTGAAGTTCGGTGGCAGGAGGAACAAGACTTTTGGTCAGGTGAATACAGGATTATAAATACAAAATCAAATAGGGGTAATGCAGGAGTAGGTTTAATAATGAATAGGAAAATAGGAATGCGAGTAAGCTACTACAAACAGCATAGTGAATGCATTATTGTGGCCAAGATAGACACAAAGCCCATGCGTACTACAGTAGTACAAGTTTATGTGCCAACTAGCTCTGCAGATGATGAAGAAATTGAGGAAATGTATGATGAGATAAAAGAAATTATTCAGGTAGTGAAGGGAGACGAAAATTTAATAGTCATGGGTGACTGGAATTCGTCAGTAGGAAAAGGGAGAGAAGGAAACATAGTGGGTGAATAGGGATTGGGGAAGAGAAATAAAAGAGGAAGCCACCTGGTAGAATTTTGCACAGAGCATAACTTAATCATAGCTAATACTTGGTTCAAGAATCATAAAAGAAGGTTGTATACATGGAAGAATCCTGGAGATACTAAAAGGTATCAGATAGTTATATAATGGTAAGGCAGAGATTTAGGAATCAGGTTTTAAATTGTAAGACATTTCCAGGTGCAGATGTGGACTCTGACCACAATCTATTGGTTATGAACTGTAGATTAAAACTGAAGAAACTACAAAAAAAGAAATACAGTAGAAGAAGAATGGGTAGCTCTGAGGGATGAAGTAGTGAAGGCAGCAGAGGATTAAGTAGGTAAAAAGACGAGGTCTAGTAAAAATCCTTGGGTAACAGAAGAAATATTCAATTTAATTGATGAAAGGAGAAAATATAAAAATGCAGTAAATGAAGCTGGCAAAAAGGAATACAAATGTCTCAAAAATGAGATCAACAGGAAGTGTGAAATGGCTAAGCAGGGATGGCTAGAGGACAAATGTAAGGATGTAGAGGATTATCTCACTAGGGGTAAGATAGATACTGCCTACAGGAAAATTAAAGAGACCGTTGGAGAAAACAGAGCCACTTGTATGAATATCAAGAGCTAAGATGGAAACCCAGTTCTAAGAAAAGAAGAGAAGGCGGAAAGGTGGAAGGAGTATATAGAGGGTTTATACAAGGGCGATGTACTTGAGGACAATATTATGGAAATGGAAGAGAATGTAGATGAAGACAAAATGGGAGATAAGATACTGCGTGAAGAGTTAGACAGAGCAATGAAAGACCTGAGTCAAAACAAGGCCCTGGAGTAGACAACATTCCATTAGAACTACTGACGGCCTTGGGAGAGCCAGTCCTGACAAAACTCTACCATCTGGTGAGCAAGATGTATGAGACAGGCAAAATATCCTCAGACTACAAGAAGAATATAATAATTCCAATCCCAAAGAAAGCAGGTGTTGACAGCTGTGAAAATTACCAAACTGTCAGTTTAATAAGTCACGGCTGCAAAATACTAACGCGAATTCTGAACAGACGAATGGAAAAACTGGTAGAAGCGCACCTTGGGGAAGATCAGTTTGGATTCCGCAGAAATGTTGGAACACGCGAGGCAATACTAACCTTATGACTTATCTTAGAAGAAAGATTAAGAATAGGCAAACTACGTTTCTAGCATTTGTAGACTTAGAGAAAGCTTTTGACAATGTTAACTGGAATACTGTCTTTCAAATTCTGAAGGTGGCAGGGGTGAAATACAGGGAGCGTAAGGCTATTTACAATTTGTACAGAAACCAGATGGCAGTTATAAGAGTCGAGGGGCATGAAAGGGAAGCAGTGGTTGGGAAGGGAGTGAGGCAAGTTTGTATCCTACCCCCGATGTTATTCAATCTGTATATTGAGCAAGCAGTAAAGGAAACAAAAGAAAAATTCGGAGAAGGTATTAAAATTCATGGAGAAGAAATAAAAACTTTGAGGTTCACCGATGACATTGTAATTCTGTCAGAGACAGCAAAGGACTTGGAAGAGCAGTTGAACGGAATGGACAGTGTCTTGAAAGGAGGATGTAAGATGAACATCAACAAAAGCAAAATGAGGATAATGGAATGTAGTCAAATTAAATCGGGTGATGCTGAGGGAATTAGATTAGGAAATGAGACACTTAAAGTAGTAAAGGAGTTTTGCTATTTAGGAAGTAAAATAACTGATGATGGTTGAAGTAGAGAGGATATAAAATGTAGACTGGCAATGGCAAGGAAAGCGTTTCTGAAGAAGAGAAATTTGTTAACATCGAATATAGATTTATGTATCAGGAAGTCGTTTCTGAAAGTATTTGTTTGGAGTGTAGCCATGTATGGAAGTGAAACATGGATGATAAATAGTTTGGACAAGAAGAGAATAGAAGCTTTCGAAATGTGGTGCTACAGAAGAATGCTGAAGATTAGATGGGTAGATCACATAACTAATGAGGAGGTATTGAATAGAATTGGGGAGAAGAGGAGTTTGTGGCACAACTTGACAAAAAGAAGGGACCAGTTGGTAGGACATGTTTTGAGGCATCAAGGGATCACAAATTTAGCATTGGAGGGCAGCATGGAGGGTAAAAACGATAGAGGGAGACCAAGAGATGAATACACTAAGCAGATTTGGAAGGATGTAGGTTGCAGTAAGTACTGGGACATGAAGAAGCTTGCACAGGAGAGAGTAGCATGGAGAGCTGCATCAAACCAGTCTCAGGACTGCAAACCACAATAACAACAAGTAAATTGAGTTTGTGCTTGAAGGTTGTTACGACAGTTTGTGAAATATTTACTCTTGTTTAAAAGGCTGTCTAATGAGGGCAGTGGTCCAATAAGAACTTCTACATGCTGCTGGCTGAATACACTGTGCCATGACTGATACTAATTTTTCTTTCATGTATGTACAGGGTATATCATAACTAATGGCATAAACACAAACAGTTGAAAATACACAATACTAAAAGCAAATGAGTCTCAGTAGGCATAGACTGCAAATGAACTGCTTGCCAAGTAATTGCAACTTTGTGGTTGGCAGCCACTGCCGACATGATTCTGTGTAAACATGGCATGCTTGTCCATGTGATCTTTGTTTACTTTTTCAACATGTGGATTTGTAAACTGAATGGACACACAGGCAGAATGCCACTCATGTCAGATGTTTGCAAAGTGTCAGTTGTGCTGTAAATGATTTTGGTAACATGGAATATAAGCATTTTGGGGAGTACACAGATATGCATTTCACATATGGTGGGACTAACAGCAATGCATAGAAGGCTGCATGCTTGTACCAAGAAGCGCACCCCACCTGAAGGCACCCTAAGAAACAAACGTTTACAAGGGTGCACCAACACCTTTGATAAACTGGGAGCTTTGCACATGCTGCAGGAGCGGGAACTGCGCAAATTATGCCTGGGCTTGAAGCTGTTGTGCTGGAAACAATCGAACACTCCCCAGGAATCTCTACATGGAGATTTGACACACAAATTTCTGGAATGAACCACAGTAGTGTTTGGAGAATAATGTAGTGTTTGGCGAATAATGCATTGCATTGCACCTATTACATCTCCAATAAGTTCATTGTCTTAGTCAGGTGGACTCTGGTCCTTGACTAATACACTCCTGGAAATGGAAAAAAGAACACATTGACACCGGTGTGCCAGACCCACCATACTTGCTCCGGACACTGCGAGAGGGCTGTACAAGCAATGATAACACGCACAGCACAGCGGACACACCAGGAACAGCAGTGTTGGCCGTCGAAAGGCGCTAGCTGCGCAGCATTTGTGCACCGCCGCCGTCAGTGTCAGCCAGTTTGCCATGGCATACGGAGCTCCATCGCAGTCTTTAACACTGGTAGCATGCCGCGACAGCGTGGACTTGAACCGTATGTGCAGTTGACGGACTTTGAGCGAGGGCGTAAAGTGGGCATGCGGGAGGCCTGGTGGACGTACTGCCAAATTGCTCAACACGTGGGGCGTGAGGTCTCCACAGTACATCGATGTTGTCGCCAGTGGTCGGCGGAAGGTGCACGTGCCCATCGACCTGGGACCGGACCGCAGCGACGCATGGATGCACGCCAAGACCGTAGGATCCTACGCAGTGCCCTAGGGGACCGCACCGCCACTTCCCAGCAAATTAGGGACACTGTTGCTCCTGGGGTATCGGCGAGGACCATTCGCAACCGTCTCTATGAAGCTGGGCTACGGTCCCGCACACTGTTAGGCCGTCTTCCGCTCACGCCCCAACATCGTGCAGCCCGCCTCCAGTGGTGTCGCGCCAGGCGTGAATGGAGGGACGAATGGAGACGTGTCATCTTCAGCCTTGAGAGTCGCTTCTGCCTTGGTGCCAATGATGGTCGTATGTGTGTTTGGCACCGTGCAGGTGAGCGCCACAATCAGGACTGCATATGACCGAGGCACACAGGGCCAACACCCGGCATCATGGTGTGGGGAGCGATCTCCTACACTGGCCGTACACCTCTGGTGATCGTCGAGGGGACACTGAATAGTGCACGGTACATCCAAATCGTCATTGAATCCATCGTTCTACCATTCCTAGACCGGCAAGGGAACTTGCTGTTCCAACAGGACAATGCACGTCCGCATGTATCCCGTGCCACCCAAAGTGCTCTAGAAGTTGTAAGTCAACTACCCCGGCCAGCAAGATCTCCGGATCTGTCCCCCATTGACCATGTTTGGGACTGGATGAAGCGTCGTCTCACACGGTCTGCACGTCCAGCACGAACGCTGGTCCAACTGAGGCGCCAGGTGGAAATGGCATGGCAAGCCGTTCCACAGGACTACATCCAGCATCTCTACGATCGTCTCTATGGGAGAATAGCAGCCTGCATTGCTGCAAAAGGTGGATATACACTGTACTAGTGCTGACATTGTGCATGCTCTTTTGCCTGTGTCTATGTGCCTGTGGTTCTGTCAGTGTGATCGTGTGATGTATCTGACCCCAGGAATGTGTCAATAAAGTTTCCCCTTCCTGGGACAATGAATTCACGGTGTTCTTATTTCAATTTCCAGGAGTGTATTTTGTTTGACAGTACATGCAACAACAAAGTGTAAACAAGATATTTTTGTTTACAAATGAAGTAGGGTTCTCTTGTGATAGTGTGTTTGATTAGCAGAATTCTAACATTTGGAGTCGTGCTGACTCCACCTTATAAGCTGTGCATGAGTCTCCACATCAGTGACATTTCTTACTGAATGTGTGGTCAGGGTACTAGGTCATCATCTTATTGTGACAAACATGTTGTGAAACAAATGTAATGGATGGTATTACCTCCAGTTTCTGTAGCATCATCTTCCAGGATTGCTTGAGAATGTTCCCTGAGAGCAATGCAAAAGGATGTGCTACATGCACGCATGATGGGGCACCGGCGCATTTCGCTGGTACATTGAGAATACATCTAACATGCCAATATGGACAAAGAAATACTGAATGAAGAGGACCCGTACTGTAGCCTCCAAAATCACCTGATTTTAACTCCACAGATTTCTGTGTTAGGCACCACTTTAAAGGTGTAGTGTATGCAATTCTGGTTGACACGGTCGAAGAACTGGAGCAGAGACTTGCCAATTTCAAAATGATTATGGTACACCCTGTATATTTCCACTAAATTATCAAGAAATGTTTCTTTGGACTCTTTTTTCTAAATTACATTTTGGCTAAATAAAATAGACCAACACTCAGTTAATGGGCAGTTTCTCAAATTTTACACTATTCCCATTTATAAGATACACTGATTATGTTTACACTAAAAATTAGTTTGACATAAATGCTTTTCCATGGAAATTTCACAAGGTTGTTACAGTGTCTCTCTATTGTAAATGAACTATGGTAAGGAAAAATTGTCTCTTATTTTCTCATCTGAGTACAATGATGGAAACAACATGCAAGCTACACCATGAAAAAACAACTGATATTACACCATAGAATCAGACAGTGAATTAGTAGCTAGAAATGGTGAATTCCCTGTTCTTTCATCTCTTTGCGCCTTTTCCTGTGAAATATCCAGCTGCATACTGTAGTATTCTGTTCAACTCTGCATGTACTGAATAATGTGCAAAAACTATTACTAAAGTTTTGACTTACCATCTTCTTCTGTGCGACAGTAAACTGGTGGACTTTTTACTCCATCTCCACTGTTGGTAAAGGCTAGTACAGAAATGCTGTAATTTGTGTATTTCTGAAGGCTCTGAAGAGCAGTCTTGAATGAGTCTGTTACAACTTCTGTATCATGTTCATTAGACTCTGAAAAAAGCACATTGTGACATTAAGCACTGAGATTCAATTTATAACTTAAGCACTGAACTAAATTCACCAACTTTTTAATATTACTCTACATTTTTCTTACAAAATTTTTTCTTTTCACTGCATTTAATTATAATGCCTCCATGTTTCCCAAACATTTAATATCAATATCATAATCAAAAATCCTGTGTGGAATACAAACAATTTTAAGTTAAGGACAACCACTAAACATACAGAAGAAGTGCAGATCATTAAGTAGCCCCCCCCCCCCCCCCTTCCCCAATTCTTCCTTTCTACCCATGCACTCGACATGCAGCTACACCTGCTTATAACTGGGTGGGCCACTCGAGAGGCACTTCCCTTTTCTTCTTCTGTCCTTTCTTCTCCCTGTTCTTGACCTTCCTTCCAAAACAATCCTCCCACCCCAACTGCTTGCTCTCTCTCTCTCTCTCTCTCTCTCTCTCTCTCTATCTCTCTTCCACCCCCCCCCCCCATCCCCACCCCCAAGTATGTGCAGGTGTGTGTGTGTGTGTGTGTGTGTGTGTGTGTGTGTGTGTGTGTGTGTGTGTAACTGATATGCACATTTTACACAAGAATTTTTTTTTAAACATTGATGCTATAGAGTCTAAGTGAAGTGCTTCTCAGGATTTGAGTGGGGAAAAAAAAAGACTGCCAATTTAAGAATAGATGGCTACACCAGATTCAATTAAGCAACACATTCCTCATCTTAGAAAATATAGATTATACGGACATAGGAAGAGAGAGAATTATTTAACAATGGTGCTTATGCAAAGAGCAGAAGATGTTGTAGATACAAAGAAAAGAAAATCTCAAATGGAATAAGGCAGCTACTTATACACACGTCTTCAGAGGATGTGAGAAGACGCAATGGAAATTTTGTAAGAGAAACAATTGAAACAGTAAAACTGTAGAGAAAACAAACAGAAACTTATGTTGAGTAGGTATGATTTTTCATTGGCTAAGGTGGCAAATGAAGTAGCTACCAACTCTTGGCTGTCGGGCCATATGGTGGGCAAAAGTCAGGTTGGTGGCCCATCGCTATCCGTGCTTCTTCTGACTTGTCTTTGCTGATCTTTGTGGCTCAGTTAGAAGTAGAACTTATCACTGAAGACAGTTCTACTGCAGTAAATGAGACTCCAGACCAAAGAATTGTCTGGAGAAGCCCCAGATTGCAATGGAAAACCAACCTTACTGTTGCCCATCATATGGGTCAACAACCAGGAGTGATGGTCTGGGGTGCCATTTCTTTACATAGCAGGACCCCTCTGATAGTCACCTGCAGCATTCTTACAGCACAGCACAGCCCTCCAACCACATCGGGATTTTGATGATTTAACATGCCATATGGACAGAATTTGGCAAGATGTCTTTCAGGAGGGCATTCAGCACCTTTATCAATCAATGCCTAACTGAATCAATACTTGCATAAAGGCCACAAGTAGACATATGCATTCTGACTTGCTCAATTTGTGAAGCTCTTTGTCGTGAATAAATCAACTAGTTTTTCTCAAATTGTAATCATTTATTTTTCTGTACATGTACATCACATCTACTAATTTCTGTTCCATTCAGGTAATCCCTTCAAGGCGCATCTAGCTTTTTTCTTTCTTAGAGTGTGTAAAGCACCTATAAAGGCAGGAAATGCTCTTTAGTTTCAAACAGCTGCAGAAAGAACATATCATGAAGGCAAATTTACTTATCACATCCTACTACACTTTGTGAAGCTATGTCATCTAGCAAAATTCAAGACAACACATCAAATACTATGATGAGTGAGCCAGGACATAGTGAGAGAATCCATTCGCTTCACCAGAAGAGAACTGGACAACAATACATGGACTGTAGTCACATGCAACCTACATACTGCTGATACATTATAAACATGATCCTGGGGATGGGCACTTTGTAGCTCATATACCATCAGCAAAATACAAAGGTGGTGCACCAACACCAGACAACATGGACAATTCGAGGTGCTGATGGGTGTTCAGATGAAGACGCAGGGTGTCAATGATGCCAGAACAGGTGTTAACCTGATGATAAAAGAACTAGGTGCTGCTAAATCCTGCCCTATCCAAAAGGCTTGATTTTCTCCTGTTTAAAACACTATACTGAAACAGGACTTTATTAGCAGTGACAAAGAAACAATCCACAACCTGTAGGTGGAAAAGGCAGAGAAAACATGCAGGATCATTGGCAAATCTTGACTGCTGAAACCAAACATAACAACAGCACAACAGAGAGCATTAAGGTTGCTAACAGAAGATGAGAACATCATAGTCCTATCCACTGACAAAAGAAAAGAGAGAACTCTAAACCACCAGGAAATGAGCACTCTGCTACAGGTTGTGGCCTACAAGAAGCTGAAGTAGGCCCTAACATCAAAGAAAAGAAAAAACAATGGCTCTGGTTGACGAGTCTGCTCTAACAAAAGAAGATATGAAACAACTCTATCCAAAGGCTTCAGCACCATCATGCCTGAACAGACAGCTGTCATTCATAAAGAAGGTTTATCACTGTAGCCAGTAGTCAATAACATTAATGCACCCATGTATGGAGTGACCAAGTATCTAGCCTCTAGGCTGAATTCGTGACCACAGGGAAAGGGATGCCCTGCAGAAGGAAGGCTTGCTTGTGAGCTTCAACATAACATCTCTTCACTAAGCACCAGTTCAAGATTGCATGGTACATTAGCACATAATTTTTAGCCCAAAACAGTGAAGCTATCTGAGCACGTACTCACCACAACCTACTTCAAATATGGTGGGGAGCTCTATGAACAAGTTGTTGGAGCAGCCCTGGGCTCCCAACCGGGCCCTAGGATTGCCAATCTCTATACAGAGAACTCTGAGGAGACAGCACTAAAAACTGCATGGATTGAACATAGAGACTTCTTCCATTATGTGGATGACAACTTAGTTGTGTGCAAACATGGCAGTGAGACTCTGGATGAGTTCCTAGGCCACCTAAACAGTAACCATCAAAACCTACAGTTCATGATGGAGCTGGAACAGAATGGTTATCTTCCAAATATAGACATTTTAACAAAAAGAAAGGTGGATAATAGGCTAGGACATGCAGTCTACAAAAAGAAGACCAACACAGATCTATACCTAAATGCAATGAGCTGTCATTGTTCGGGACAGCGGTACACTCTTCTAACAACACTAGTTCATAGGACATGTGCCATTTGTGACAAAGACAGTCTCGCAGCTGAGCTGCAACACCCCAAGGACATGTTTCATCAAAACGGGTAAAGTGAAGTGCAGATTAGATGTGTATTGAAGAAAATGAGTGAGACAGACATCTCAGACAAGAAAAGAAGAGGACGAGAAAGAGAAACTCGCCTTCATCCCCTACATCAGGCCACCTTCAGCCAGAGTTGCAAGAATTCTGTGAAACAACAACATCAAAGCCATCTTCTGACAAAAAAGAGAGAGACAGGGGGAGAGTGAGAGAGAGAGAGAGAGAGAGAGAGAGAGAGAGAGAGAGAGAGAGAGAGAGAAGGAGAAGAAAAAGAAGAAGAAGAAGGAGAAGGAGAAGAAATGCTTGGCTTAGTAAAGGACAGGCAAAAACTTCAAATACCTCATATGTGTAAGTACTCTTGTGAGTGTGGCCTCCAGAACATCAGGCAAAAGCTTTGTTGTATCTCACAACACTGTGTGGAATGCATCAGATAGATATATATGGGGCATAAAGATAGTTCAGCAGTGGCAGAACACAGCCTCAAAAAAGGCTATAAGTTTGAGTTTTATTGAATTTTACAAAACAAAAGAACTAGAGCATTATTAAAGAATTGACTGAGATAAGCATCCGTAGCAATCTTGTCAACAGGGATGTAGGTTAAGTTTGGCATGGAATCCTGCAGTTGCAGCTATATGCTGAGACTGCACCCAGCAGTTGATGCTCCACATGTCCTGGATGAGAATGGATGTGCAGAGAGTTGAACCATGGTGTGCTCTCCACCATGAGATGATGACCCCCATATGAGGGAACGGATGGAGAGAGATGATTGCTGATGAGGTATATACACTGAAGAGCCAAAGAAACTGGTACACCTGCCTAATATTTTGCACAGACCACGCAAGCACGCAGAAGTGCCACAACACAATGTAGCATGGACTGAACTAATGTCTGAAGTAGTGCTGGAGGCAATTGACACTGTGACTTGTGCAGGGCTTTCCATAAATCTGTAAGAGTCTGAACAGCACATTGCAAGGCATCCCAGACATGCTCAATAATGTTCATGTCTGGGGATTTTGGTGGCCAGTGGAAGTGTTTAAACTCAGAAGAGTGTTCCTGGAGCCACTCTGTAGCAATTCTGGATGTGTGGGGTGTTGCATTGCCCTGTTGGAATTACCCAAGTGCATAGGAATGCACAATGGACATGAATGGATGCAAGTGATCAGACAGGATGCTTATGTATGTGTCACCTGTTAGAGTTGTATCTACTCATATCATGGGTCCCATATCACTCCAGCCGGCTGGAGTGGCCAAGTGTTTCTAGGCACTACGGTCTGGAACCGTGTGACCACTACGGTCGCAGGTTCGAATCCTACTTTGGGCATGGATGTGTGTGATGTCATTAGCTTAGTTAGGTTTACGTAGTTCTAAGTTCTAGGGGACTGATGACCTTAGAAGTTAAGTCCCATAGTGCTCAGAGCCATATCACTCCAACTGCACACACCCCACACCATTACAGAGCCTCCACCAGCTTGAACAGTCCCTGCTGACATGCATGGTCCATGGATTCATGAGGTTGTCTCCATACCCATACATACGCATCCACTCAATACAATTTGAAATAAGACTCAACCGACCAGGCAACATGTTTCCAGCCATCAACAGTCCAAAGTCGGTGTTGACAGGTCCAGATGAGGCATTAAGCTTTGTGTTGTGCAGTCATCAAGGGTACATGAGTGGGCATTCGGCTCTGAAAGCCCACATTGATGATGTTTTGTTGAATGGTTCATGTGCTGACACTTGTTCATGGCCCAGCATTGAAACCTGCAGCACTTTGCAGAAGGATTGTACATCTGTGATGTTGAACAAGTCTCTTCAGTCATTGTTGATTCTGTTCCTGCAGTATCCTTTTTCCGACCACAGCGATATTGGAAATTTGATGTTTTACCTGAGTCCTGATTTTTATTTATTTATTTATTTTATTTACACATCAAGTTCCATAGGACCAAATTTAAGAGCAAATCTCAAGGTCATGGAACATGTCACTACATGAAATTACAACATAAAAGTAATAACAGATAAAAAATAAAATGTTAATGAACCCGAAAAAAGTCAATCCATAAGTTTAAGTAAACGCAATCAACAATACAACAAGAAAAAATGGATGCAGCAGTATACTGCACACCTTTCTGTACAAGAGTAAGGAAGTCGGATCCAAATGCAGGTTTGATTTCTGCCGAGTATTAACTGAGTGAAAGCTGCTTATTCTTTGGTATAAGCTAATATTTCTAACTAGAAATGAATGTAACGAATATATATTTTGAGAGGGCAATGTCAAAATACTGAGAATCATGAACAGGGGTTGACAAGAGGTTCGTGAACTTGCACCACTTACTGCTCAAACTGCCCATTTCTGAGCCAAAAATATCCTTTTAGAATGGGAAGAGTTACCCAAAATATAATACTATATGACATAAGCGAATGAAAATAAGCAAAGTAGACTAATTTTCGTGTCAATCAATCACTCACTTCAGATACTGTTTGAATAGCAAAAATGGCAGTATTAAGTCTATGAACAAGATCCTGAAAGTAAGGTTTCCAAGACAGTTTCCTATCTATACTATCTATCTGAAGACCTTGAAATTTGAACTGTTCAGTTTCACTAATCATATGCCATTCTGTGAAATTAAAATGTCAGGTTTTGTTGAATTGCATGTTAGAAACTGTAAAAACTTAGTCTTACTGTGATTTAGGGTTAGTTTATTTTCTACAAGCCATGAACTTAGGTCATGAACTGCGCTATTTGAAACCGGATCAGTGTTGCACACAACATCCCTTACTACCCAACTAATGTTGTCATCATACAGAAATATTTTAGAGTTACACATAATACTAGAGGGCATGTCATGTATATAAATAAGGAACAGGAGTGGCCCCAACAGTGATCCCAGGGCAGCTGCTTGACTGTGCAATGTTATTTTCTACAAGCCATGAACTTAGGTCATGAACTGCACTATTTGAAACTGGGCCTGTGTTGCACACAACATCCCTTACTACCAAACTAATGTCGTCAGCATACAGAAATATTTTAGAGTTACACATAATACTAGAGGGCATGTCATGTATATAAATAAGAAACAGGAGTGGCCACAACAGTGATCCCAGGGGCAGCTGCTTGACTGTGCCCCATTCAGATGCCACATCACAGCCATTCTCAACATTTTGAATAATGGCCTTTTGCTGTCTGTTGCTAATGTAATAGGTGAACCAATTGTGAGCTACTCCCTGTATTCTGTAATGGTCCAACTTCTGGAGCAATGTTTTGTGATCAACACAATCAAACACCTTAATTAAATCAAAAAATATACCTAGCATTCAAAACCTTTTTTTAACCCATCCAGTACTTCACAGAGGAAAGAGAATATAGCATTTTCAGTTGTTAAACGACTTCTAAAGCCGAACTGTACATTTGATAGCAAATCATGTGATATAAAATGATCAATTATCCTCACATACACAGCCTTTTCAGTAACTTGAGCAAACACTGGTGGCATAGAAATAGGTCTAAAATTGTCTACATTATTCCTTTCTCAATTTTTATAAAATGGCTTTACTACTGAGTACTTTAATCATTCAGGAATCTGACCATTCCTAAAGGAAAAGTTACAAATATGGCTAAATACAGGACTAACTTGTGCAGCACAGTACTTTAATATTCTGTTAGGCACTCCAATTAGGATTCCGTAGAAATATTGGACCAAGTGAGGCAATACAGACCATATGACTTATATTAGAAGCTAGATTAAGAAAAGGCAAACCTACGTTTCTAGAATTTGCAGACTTAGAGAAGGCTTTTGACAATGTTGACTGGAATACTCTGTTTCAAATTCTGAAGGTGGGAGTGGTAAAATACAGGGAGCAAAAGGCTATTTACAATTTGTACAGAAACCAGATGGCAGTTATAAGAGTGGAATCACATGAAAGGGAAGCAGTGGTTGGGAAGGGAGTGAGACAGGGTTGTATCCTATCCCCGATGTTATTCAATCTGTATATTGAGCAAGCAGTAAAGGAAACAAAAGAAAAATCCAGAGTAGGTATTAAAATCTATGGAGAAGAAATAAAAACTTTAAGGTTCTCCGATGTCATTGTAATTCTGTTAGAGACAGCAAAGGACTTGGAAGAGCAGTTGAACATAATGGACAGTATCTTGAAAGATGGATATAAGATGATTATCAACAAAAGCAAAATGAGGATAATGAAATGTAGTCTAGTTAACTCAGGTGATGCTGAGGGAATTAGATTAAGAAATGAGACACTTAAAGTAGTAAAGGAGTTTTGTTGTTTGGGGAGCAAAATAACTTATGATGGTCGAAGTAGAGATGATATAAAATGTACACTGGCAATGGCAAGGAAAGCGTTTCTGAAGAAGAGAAATTCATTAACATCAAGTATGGATTTAAGTATCAGGAAGTTGTTTCTGAACGTATTTGTAAGGAGTGTAGCCATGTACGGAAGTGAAACATGGACGATAAATTGTATGGACAAGAAGAGAATAAAAGGTTTCAAAATGTGGTGCTACAGAAGAATGCTGATCAGATGGGTAGATCACATCACTAATGAGAAGGTATTGAATAGAATTGTGGAGAAGTGGAGTTTGTAGCACAACTTGACTAGAAGAAGGCATCAGTTGGTAGGACATGTTCTGAGGCATCAAGGGATCATCAATTTAGTATTGGAGGGCACCGTGGAGGGTAAAAATTGTAGTGGGAGACCAAGAGATGAATACACTAAGCAGATTCAGAAGGATGTAGGCTGCAGTACGTACTGGGAGATGAAGGAGCTTGCACAGGATAGAGTAGCATGGAGAGCTCCATCAAACCAGTCTCAGGACTGAAGGCCACAACAACATCAATTGATTAATACAAAAAAGAACAAATAATCTCTTTATATTGGCTGTGCAATGGCATAAAATGTATTTCTCATTAAACAATATACATTTTTTTGGGTGGTAATTGTCGTATAAACATATAAAACATAAATTCTGTTTGCAGTATGGACAAATCAATGCTGATGAAGGTGTAAATGAAAGAAGGGATTATAAACAAAACGAAATTCAAATAAAGTGAGGAATAGAAATGATGAATACAATAAGAGGGACGAGAATATAAAATGGTACAACATAAAAAATTAAATTGAAATTGTTAAATCAAAATAATTACATGGGCAAAGATTCCAAATGAAAAAAGAAAGTGTGGCAATGGATAAAAAAAGATCAGATTAATTCAGTTTTCCCTCCATAGACCCAAAAATGAAATGATCTCGTGAGTGTGGAACATGTCAGGAAGTGTAACCTAAGAGACATAGAGATTTGAGTATAATACTCATTTCCTTGATCATTTGTCAGGAGATTGTCAAAATATGTGGACACATTACAGTAAACTGGAACAGCTAATATTTACAGAATTAATACACTGTCAGAATGCAACATAATTATGGACTTAAAACAAATTTATGTTACACAAAATACATAATCTTGAGCGTTGTGACCAAGTGCTGTAAAAAGTGAAATCTAACAGACATTTTTACTTAAGCTGGTTTAACAGTCCCTGTTAAGATATTCATCTATAGAGTAGAATGAGTTGCCTATCAAAAAGTCTTTCAAACTCTGTTTAGACTGTGCTTCATCTGAAATCAAGTTTCTAACAGTTGCTGGCAATTAATTGAAAATGTGTGTTCCTGAATATTGGTCCCCTTTTTGGACCAAGGTAAGTGATTTTACGTTGTTATGTAGTGTGTTCCTAATTCTTAGTATCAGGGCTGGCACAAGGCACGTGCGAAACATGTGGCCACATGGGGCGGCAAATCTGCCCCCCCCCCCTTTTTTTTTTAGGACAAACTCAACATCCATGCCCAAGAGCAGATTCGAAACCAAACCTCATAGGGACCGGCTTCCGGAACTGGCATGGTGCCTTGACTACCTGTCGGCCGCCCCTGTTGAACAAGGGGAGGGAGGAGGACTAGTTTCTTCCTCGCCACTGTGGCAGCACCTTCATGTTTACGCTGGAGGAACAGAGAGGGGCAAGCAGTCTGGTGTACACGCCAGTATTCTTATGAGTGGAGCGATGCCGGCCTGTTACATGATGTGCGTTTACTCACAAGTAATTTTGTAGAAGACGAAATCTAATATGGAAATTCGAATGAAATGTTCAATACTGTGGTTACATTTTAAGCCTGAAGCATTTTTGCTAAGCCCTTCAATGGCAGTTTCTGAGTGTTTTATTCTTCCCACATTATGGAAAAAAAAGGTTGAACATTACTACAGTCAAACATGTCCAACACCTACAATGGCTAGAAGTAATGTGTATGGATAAATACGCTGTGAATAATTACAAGGGATAAAGACACTGCTAATAAGCCTGACATAAGTTGGTTTTGACGTATTTTTGAAAATTTTTGCTATCCATTTCTGAGTGATAGTCAGACATTTCATGTGGCTCAATTCTTATGAGTTCATATCCTGAACAGTTTATCCTACTGTAATGTAATTTTCCGTTTACGTGCAGTGGAATATCAGGAAATTGTCTGCAAAGTGTGTTGTAAATAAAGTTAGTACACTGACATCAACAGTTAGTTTCATGTAATCATTCTTTACAGGATGGATCAAAACATGTTTGACGGTAGAAAAAGACTGTCTGGCAGTGAATATAGGAAAAGATGGGCACTGAAGGACGATGATGAGAAGAAGTAAAAGGATGCACTACAACGATATTTCAAGCCAAAGAGAGAATGACTTAGCAGCGGCGACGCTGGAGAAATAGATCCTGAAAATACATAAATTAGTGGAGCTACTGCAGCTACATCTTTATCTTCAGGACATGACCAGAAAGTTGACAAACACAGTACTGCAACCACCGCATACAGTAGCAATGCTGATGGTGGGCCATCCACAACATGTTCAACAGACCTTGTCTGGACTCAAGACCTGCTTTGTGACAAAAGCTCCAAGATTGAAACATCAAGCAGAACTGAAATTAGGCCACCCAACTTGGAAAATACCGGAGGAACATCAACCGAGGTACTCACCACTGGGGAAGGGATTGGAGGCAAGCCTAAACTGGACGACACAATTGACTCAGATCCTGGAAGATGGCCAGAAATTATTACAGGGTGTATACGGGGCCAAGGAAAAAAAAAAAAAAAATCCCGGATTTTTCCTGGATTTCCTGGTTAAAAATACACATTCTCCCAGATGAAAAAACACCTTTTCTGTGTTAAGTGACAGTATACTCTTCCTCGGCACTGTAAAATTCATCAATCCTTCGAATGTTTATGGTTTTATATACTGACATATAATTTCCTGACACTTTAGAAAACAAAATTCAGGGGGAAAAATATGTTTTGAAAGACCTTTGATGTGCAGCAACATGTACACTGCAAATTTTCATATTACGAAGGTATAAATTTGAATTCCACCAAATAACTCATATCACTTTCCAAAGCATTGAAATTGAGATTGTGATGCACTTTTGTAAGTGTCATAGCTGATTACAGCAATAGGACACGTGATGTAGTCAGCCAATAGCAAGATCACACTTAAGTAGTGCGAATACACAAATAAGAAAAGTTAATGGCTTAAATTAATATATGTAGAATTCACATATAATATTGGTCTCATAGATTAATAAGTTGAAAGAGAAGCTAAGCTTCCACATATAATGTTGATATTTTTTGCGTGTGTTGCACTTTAAGATACACACACAAATGTGCCAATAAATTTTTTAATAACAATGCAAATGTCTCATCTTCTGGGCTTTAAATACTTCTAAATGGTCACCCTCAAAGATTTGATCCTTAAATGAGAGTCAAATGCTTTGTGATTTAAGAAATTCATTGTACATTCTCACACATAATTCATCTTGCGTAAAAGGAAATCTGCTTTGAATGTAACGCTTTTCAAACCACCATTTGCAATATTTTCCCGCGACCTGTTAGAAATAGGTTCATTTCAGCAGTTGCAAGAAAGCGCCAGAGAACTGGCGTCACCACGCTTGCACAGCTAAAATGACGCAGGAAGCCCATATGTTCATACGTGTAAAACATTAAAAGATTTTACATAATGTCATAAAAGAAACAAGACATCAAAGGATACTTCAAGAGTTCCAGTACTCATGTTTGGTTCTTTATTATAGCATAATGCCACATGCGCACTTGAAATGCAGTGCATACCTGAAACTAGCCAATAGTGTGAAATTAAACACTTCGTTTCAAATAAATTGACTGCCTCAGTAGACAGGATTAATAAAAGCCAAATCTCTTTTGCATATCAGCAAAAATAACTTCATTGTTTGGTAAGGCGATTAATGCTTGACTGTCAAAGATGGAAATAAAATCTGAAACTATTAACATATTTTAGCCTGCCATAATTATTCAAATGTATTTTAATTCATTTGATAGCTCCCAGCCACAAAGATCTGTTTTGTTATCATTCAACGTGAGATCAATGAACAAAGAGGAAACAACAAAATCACTGAACATAAACACAGGTCACATGGAGCCCTGGATCTACGATATTTCCGAACCAGGGCAATATTAAATAGTGGCGCCCAGCCACACTTCTGTAACCAGAAGCGGGAGAAGGTACTACTCATAAGCGACTCAACTGCGCATGCACAAGAGTCCGCCCGCAACTGCTCAAACGAATCTAATTTAAACAGTTGTCAAGTCATGCTCATCAGAGGCAATTTTTTGTTATAAAGCAGTATTGCATAGTGTTCCCAAAGCCTTTGACACACTTTACTGTTGGCAGATGCTTGTATGATCACTGTTTTGTTGTTGTATTTAGCGCATTTCCTTTGCAACTTCAGTTTTTTTTTTCTTTGCTTTTTTTTTTTTTCAGTAGCGGGATACAATAATATCCTTTGTTAGAGTATTGGTTCTTACCAGTCAAAATCACAAAAATTTAACTGAAAACTAAAACAATGACAAATTCCCAGAATTCTAAATAATTCCCGGATTTTTCTCGGTTTTCTCCCAGATCTCCCGGTTTTCCCGGGTCGTATACACCCTGTAGTACTGACTGCATTCGAATGACTTTGGTCATGCGAGGTCCTCCCAAGTGCTTTAAGGAAGCTTAAGAATGTCCTAAAAATGTGGACAACCGCAGTTTCAGCCCTGTGCACTACAGCTATTCTTTGAAGAATTTAGAAGAAGCAGATAGACATTGGTTGGTGTACTCAGAGAGCAAGGGTGCTGTGTTCTGCTTTTGTTGCAAACTTTTTTCGTCATCTGTAGTAAAAATTGCAAAGAACGGTACAAGCAACTGGCGGCATCTTGCTTTGAATCTCAAAAGTCATGGGAAGTCTATCGAGCATTTGAATTCACATAAAAAGTGCATCGTGTTTTTCGAGAGACTGAAAAAGCCATGAACTGTCGATGCCCATCATCAAAGACTTCTGAATACTGAAAGCGAACATTTTTCCAATGTTCTTGAGCACTTAATAGCAATAATTCATTTCCTGGGTTGGCAAATTCTGCCTTTGAGAGGAAGTACAGATACACTCTTTCAGCCCGACAACAGAAACTTCTTGAATTATTTGGAAAGTTCGACCCTGTGATGATGGAGCACCTGCACAGAACAAAGCAAGGTGAGAATAAGGCTCATCATTATCTTGGAAAAGAAGCACAGAATGAAATAATTCATCTTATTGGATCATCTATAACCAACAACATTCTATTAATGATGAAATCTGCAAAGTATTACAGTATAATTCTGGTCTGCACACCAGATATTTTAAAAGTTGAGCAGATGACAGTTGTGGTACATTTCGTCCAGGAAACAAGACATGACGGGGTATACGATGTCCAAATTCGGGAGCATTTCCTGGGATTTCTTCCAGTGCCCGATTCTTGAAGCTTACTTTGACACAGGTCTTACTCAAGTTCTTGGAAGATAAAAAATTCCTATTGTGTAATATGAGAGTGCAAGGATACGACAATGGAGCATAAATGAAAGGAAAGAAGTTGGTCTCCAGAAAAGAATTTCAGATATGAACAAGAGAGCATTTTATGTACCATGTAGCAGTCACTCATTGAATCTTTTTGTAAATATGCTGTTTCCATGTTTTTGACAGTGAAAAACTTGTATGACTTCTTCTCGTCCCCTGTTCAAGGTTGGGATGTCTTAAATAAGTATCTGCCTAACCTGTCACTGAAGCCACTGAGTGATATTAGTAGGGAAAGTCGCTTCGATGCACTTACCTCCCTGAGGTTTCAAACTGGAGGTGTTTATGGTGCACTGGTTCAGATATCAGAGGAATTTGATGGGATGACCAGTCACGATGCAACGTCACTTGCGAGTCAAATAAACAATTACACCTTTCTCACTTTTTTAGTAATCTGGTACGAAGTTCTGCTTCACATCAGCATAGTCAGTAAGACCCTCCAGACCCTTGACATAAATGTTTCTGAGGCCGTGGAAATGCTTGAAAAAATGAAAGCATATTTTGAGACCTGCAGAACAGAAGAAAAGTTTGTGTCTTTCTTGTCAGATTTCAAAGAATTGGCTACAGAATTAGGGCTAGAAGATCTAACGTTACCATGGATAAGTGTTTCTCGATGACGAAGTAAGAAGCCAATACAATTTACCTACGAAGGAAGGGATGGGACAAAAGATGACCCAACAAAACAAGATTGAATTCTACTATTATCTTTTAGATGTAATAACCACATCCTTGGATGAGAGATTCAATCAACTGAAATCTCATTGTGATTATTTTAATTTTCTCTACGACAATGGCAAGCTGAATAATGCACCTCCTGACAGCCTTGACACAAAGTGTAGAAACCTCGCAGCGATTTTGCAAGATCATGAGTCAAGCAACATTGATGCACTGCAGTTGAGGGAAGAACTAAAAGTGCTTTCAACATTGTTGAAACCTGGAATAGGTCCAAAAGAGACTTTGAAGTTTATAGGAAGACATAATTTTTGCCCTAATGTTAACATTGCTCTGAGAATTCTCCTAACACTCCCAGTGAACCATTGCGAGTGAAGAGAGGAGTTTCTCAGAACTGAAATTGATAAAGACATACCTCCGATCAATGATGAGCCAAACTCGTTAGAATGATCTTGCAGCAATATCAACTGAGCATGAGCTTGCAGAGGACTAAAATTACATAAATCGTGTGAAAGAGTTTGCACAATCAAAATCCAGGAAGGTTTGATTTGTCTAGTATTTGGTCAAATTTTTATAGTATGATCAGTGTCTTGGTTATTTACTGTGTTGTTTTTTATTTTGTTCAACATTTAATAGTTATTGTAAATATTATTGTTCAAACCAAATTATCATTAAATTGTAAATATATTTTGTTTTCCATTAAACACATTATCAATTCACAACTATTGAAAAATGTTTATTTACGTTAACTGTAAGTTCATGCCATGTGGGATTAGCACAGCGGTGTAAGGCGCTGCAATCATGGACCGTGCAACTGGTCCTGGCGGAGGTTCGAGTCCTGCCTCTGGCATGGGGGTTTGTGTTTGTCCTCAGGATAATTTAGGTTAAGTAGTGTGTAAGCTTAGGGACTGATGACCGTAGTAGTTAAGTGCCATAAGACTTCACACACATCTGAAAATTTTTTAAATTCACAAGGCTTATTAAATTTAGCTAGATTTCTTCAATCAAGTCTGACTCCATTTTTGAGCTGGTGCCCAGCGACTGTTTTGTACAAATCTGTAGAGAATGTTACCAATCAGTCACAATTTTTGTTTTTATTTACCAGATCTACATAGATGTGGCTATCTCAATGCTTTGAGTTATCTTTACATCTATACCATCATGCTGAAAGTAACTGTCAACATGACGGTTTAGATGTAAGCACATATTAAAAGCTTTGAGACTGGCCACTCAGGGACTGAAACCTAGGTAGATCTGAAAAGTAAAAACAAATATTGTGATTGATTGCTGACATTTAATACAAATTTGTTTGTTGTTGCTGTTGTTGTCTTCAGTCCTGAGACTGGTTTGATGCAGCTCTCTATGCTACTCTATCCTGTGCAAGCTGCTTCATCTCCCAGTACCTACTGCAACCTACATCCTTCTGAATCTGCTTAGTGTACTGATCTCTCGGTCTCCCTCTACGATTTTTACCCTCCACGCTGCCCTCCAATGCTAAATTTGTGATCCCTTGATGCCTCAAAACATGTCCTACCAACCGATCCCTTCTTCTAGTCAAGTTGTGCCACAAACTTCTCTTCTCCCCAATCCTATTCAATACCTCCTCATTAGTTACGTGATCTATCCACCTTATCTTCAGTATTCTTCTGTAGCACCACATTTCGAAAGCTTCTATTCTCTTCTTGTCCAAACTAGTTATCGTCCATGTTTCACTTCCATACATGGCTACACTCCAAACAAATACTTTCAGAAACGACTTCCTGATCCATAAATCTATATTTGATGTTAACAAATTTCTCTTCTTCAGAAACGCTTTCCTTGCCATTGCCAGTCTACATTTTATATCCTCTCTACTTCGACCATCATCAGTTATTTTACTTCCTAAATAGCAAAACTCCTTTACTACTTTAAGTGTCTCATTTCCTAATCTAATTCCCTCAGCATCACCCGATTTAATTTGACTACATTCCATTATCCTCGTTTTGCTTTTGTTAATGTTCATCTTATATCCTCCTTTCAAGACACTGTCCATTCCGTTCAACTGCTCTTCCAAGTCCTTTGCCGTCTCTGACAGAATTACAATGTCATCGGCGAACCTCAAAGTTTTTACTTCGTCTCCATGAATTTTAATACCTACTCCAAATTTTTCTTTTGTTTCCTTTACTGCTTGCTCAATATACAGATTGAATAACATTGGGGAGAGGCTACAACCCTGTCTCACTCCTTTCCCAACCACTGCTTCCCTTTCATGCCCCTCGACTCTTATTACTGCCATCTGGTTTCTGTACAAATTATAAATAGCCTTTCGCTCCCTGTATTTTACCCCTGCCACCTTTAGAATTTGAAAAAGAGTATTCCAGTCAAATTTGTTTAAGTATAAAAAAAAGAAAATCAAACAGGGGGGGGGGGGGGGGGGGCAATTTTGCAGCTCGCACGGGGCGGTACTTAGGCTTGCACCGGCCCTGCCTGGAAATAGAGACAAGTGATTTCAGGTCCTTATGTAGATTGTTCTTATTCCTAGTATTGACACTATGTGTTGATCTATTGGCTGAAAATAGAGATATATTTTTTGCAACAGATTTCAGTAAGGATTAAATATAATGAGAAGCATTGGTTAGAATACCCGATTCTTAGAACACATTTATGCATGATGTTCTTAAATTTACACCACACAAATGAGTCTTATTATATGCCTTTGCACCATAAAAACTTTTTCTTGGTTTGATGAATTATCCCAAAATATGATCCCATATGACATAATAGAATGAAATTATTAAAAGTATGCAAGATTTTTATATTTTTATCTCCTACAGCTGACATCATTCACATTGCAAATACAGGCATGTTTAGGTAGTTCGAGTCTCGGTCCGGCACACAGTTTTAATCTGCCAGGAAGTTTCATATCAGCACACACTCTGCTGCAGAGTGAAAATCTCATTCTGGAAACGTCCCTCAGGCTGTGGCTAAGCCATATATCCATAATATCATTTCTTTCAGGAGTGCTAGTTCTGCAGGTTTCACAGGAGAGCTTCTGTAAAGTTTGGAAGGTAGGAGATGAGATACTGGCAGAAGTAAAGCTGTGAGGATGGGGTATGAGTCGTGCTTGGGTAGCTCAGATGGTAGAGCACTTGCCTGCGAAAGGCAAAGGTTCCGAGGCAGGCAGGCAAGTTGCCACACGATATCAGCAGGACAGGCAGGCTGCACTACTCCCATCCAAGCCAAGCTGTACCCAACCCAAGCAGGCTAGAAGAGTCTTGCTTGCCTGCCCATCTTCCCACAGTGCTACACAACGTAGAGTTTATTCTGTACACTTTAACTGTAGTGTTATGAGTAGGGTTCGGATGGTTTTTACCCAAATATTACGAGACCCAATACACTATATATATTCATTTTAGGTATCAGTAGCCCAGATAATTGTAAATTTTATGTGACCTTATTTTGTCATTTTCAGGCTTACTTATTTACTTCGATATGGATGGCTTTCTCTGCAGTTTCACACTCTTTTGACTACTACTGGCTATTTTTGTTTTGAATCATCATCAGGTCATCTCTAATACATATTTCTATAGCAAGCTCATCTATCTCTGAAAGTTGAGATCTTTGCACGTATTAACCTGGAGATGTATATTATAGTGTAACGCCAAGTAAGGTTTTGGAAGTCTAATTTTTGTAGCCTTAGTGTGTTTCAGCCAAATATGAACCAAGACATAAAAATTTTAATTACATTTTTCCACGGATTGCAGGTTTGCTGAATTCATTCTAATGGACAAAATAGTTCATCCTAAATACCCCAACTGCATTTTAGCACAGACAAAGTTTTTTTCTCATACTATATTAATCTAAAAAGTACAAATTTCATTCAGCTTATTGATCATGACTGACCATCAGCTGGCTGACTAAATTAAATTGGCTGCTTAATATTCCAGCTCCCTAGTGATTTATGGCCCAAACTGCTGAGTTCATCCTCCTATAAGCACTTTTCTGTTTCATTTGTTAAGCTGTAAATCAAGTAAAGCTGTGTTCAACTTGAAGGATGGTTTCAGCACTGCATTGTTTTATTAGGCATGGTGGTGTGCCCTTGACTTCCTCTCACCTCTAAGCAGACATGGCCAGTTACAGGGGAACTTAATCCACTGAGCCACAAAGACACATTGTTGGACAAACTATTAATAAGTTATTTATAAAACAAAAACTGCTCTGAGCCAAGACAACAAATACTAATTTTGTACAAGATGTAAACAAAGAAAATACAGTGGCAATATATCTTATTTGTTATTTAATTTACAGATAATTTGTTGGTGAATAAATTTGTCTGAATGATCTATTTATTCAAATACTTACACATATAGAAATCTATTCGAATTGTCTCATGAAAGCCTATGGTGTAGCTGGACTGAAGTTTTTAGTTAATTATAAACAAAGTTGGTAATTATGGTGTGTTGTCATCCTGTCAACAAAAATCATTTTAATTTATTCTGTTCAAAATATGTCTAAATGTCAGTGTGATTTTAGCAGCTGACTGAAAGGGAGAATTCATCCAATAACTATTATTTCATGGGAATATACAGTTCCACAACTGAAACAATGATCTTCAATAACTGTCAACATTATGTTACCACTTTAATTTTTGTTGTTCTGTGGTGACATCTGGTGAATATCAAGTATACAGTGCTCACTTTGTCAATAGAAAACATGGAAAATTGACAACTAAAAAGAAGTTTTAATTCTAAATGCATCTGAATGCTTGCCAGGCCCCTTAGTGCCACCATGTTGTATCAAAGCTGTATAGGTAGGGTCTGTGTTTCCTTACCCACATGGCAAGGCCATGCAGCTGTTGCCCATCGTTCCCTGAGTGAGCACCACATGACATCGAGTGACTGAATTGCCAGCCTTGTGCCCTCTTGTGCACATCCATATTGAGTGACATGAGAGGGAGAGTGGCCTGAGCTAGCAAGGCGAGCACATCGGTGCCATTGCACACTATGCTTACTCGGCTGTTCAGAGCTTGTGAAGTGGTTTCTGTGCTGTGGGTGCCGCGGAAAGCAAATTGTCATGTGTTGTTTTCACAATTCCTGCAGATTGTCATGCTCCGCGCCTCGCAGCATGGGCAAGAAGTATGCACAGAGGAAACATGCCACTACGAAGGGTCCTTCAGTTGTTCAACTCACTGAGTCTGCCGACCATGCAAGGAATTCCCGTCTTTGTATGTCTTGTGCAAAGGTGGGTGGACATCGCTGTTCGATACCATGACGAATTGCACTAGGAACGATGCGGTCTACGAGTCTGTTGAAACAGACTTACTGATCTATGTTCGAGCTGCAAATGTGGCCGACCACAGGGCGATCAAGGTCGCAGTGG
Organism: Schistocerca gregaria; assembly: GCF_023897955.1. NCBI lineage: Eukaryota > Metazoa > Arthropoda > Insecta > Orthoptera > Acrididae > Schistocerca > Schistocerca gregaria. Next base: position 69,233,405 of record NC_064924.1, on the reverse strand, counting down.
CCGACCACATTGTCGACGCGCCGCTGGCACATGAGAAGGCACCTTCCGTAGCAAGGATGAAGATGACCGAGGTACTCCTCAGGGGGTTACTTTGGTGCTGTGATGAGGCAGCGGTCCAAGAAGGGCTGCTGCAAGCCAGGTATGGTAATGCAACCGCAATGGTGCACAACCGGGCCAACAAGAAGAGGGTGCCGCTCTATGCTGTGCCCCAGCAGCACCGCAGGTGAAAGGTGCAAAGAAGAAAACCGCCACCCCAGCGGCACTGGTGGCGACGCCAACCGCTGTGGGATCGGCCCCCGCAAGGGACCGAGAAGACAAAAAGGCAGCCTTCATCACACGAGCGTGAGCATACGGCCTGCATTTCTCCAACGCTGAAGTGGCGCAGCTCTCTGAACAAATGGGGCTGCTCGGAGCTACACTGCAGAATGCCTGAGCCGTGCAGTAGAGGAGAACACCGAACAGCGGCCGGCTGCCACCTTTCGCACCAGCCTGATGAAGCTGTACCAAGTCACTGAGGCGCAGCAGAGGGCGTAACACCAACACATGTGTTGCCACACCGAATTCCTTTGTTACAGGGAGGAAGCCACTGCAGCAGGCCAAGGAGGCTACACACGAGCCCATACGCAGCACCCGGACGGACCCAGTTAACGAACATGCAGCACATAGGTAACGATGTATGATACCTCACACTAACCTTACCTCACCTTGCATGCTCTGTCGCAGCTAGCAAGCTGCTACTGCCCTTAGTACCCGACCTACTGTTGCAGAGGTTTTTTTCCCTTGGCGCTTGCCTCTGCCCTACAACCACTACCCTTCGATCATTTTTGAACAATTCTATCTCCAGATGGACCATGTTAATGAGTAATTGTGCCCAGACGCATGGATAACATCACAGTCCGCATCCTATGACTCCTGATTCAAAAACTAACATGTTCATGAAGGTGATAGTAGAACTTTTAGTTTGGTCACCACGTTGGTGTGGGCATGGAGGGGCCCCATCCTTTATAATGAGTAACATAGACAAGTGCTATTCACATCGATTTGCCACATTGTTGCAGTGCTCTAATTGACATTCACTACCTTCTACATGGCTGGAATGTATCATAACCAGGATGCTATGCCACCAGTCAGCATAATGCACTAGAACAGTGGTCCCCAAATTCAAGAAGCTTTTGAGCTACCATAAAAAAATTAAGACAACACTACAAAAAGAATGGATTGCTACTGACCATAAAGAGGAGATGTGGAGTTGCACACAGGCATGACAAAGGGACTACTAACATTTGAGCTTTTGGCCAAAAGGTCTTCTACTAAAGTAGAAAACACACATAGATTCATGCAAGCACAACTCTCACACACATGACCACTGTCTCTGGCCACTGAGGCTGGACTGCGAGCAACTGCACCTGATGTGGGAAGAAATCTGTGGGTGGTGGGGGCAAGGAGGAGGCTGGGACGGGGAGGGGAAGGATAGCACGGTAGAGGAATGAGAGGGTGTAGAGCTCCTTGTGGGAGCATTTAGGGACATTGATGGGGATGGTGCTGTGCTGCAAGTTGCACCTGTAGCCTCCCCAAAGCTCTTGCGACTACACCTAGCAGCCCTATCTGTGTCCCTTCATGCTCCCACAAGCAACATTCCACTCTCCTCCACCCTCAGCTCACTATCCCTTTCCCTCCCCGCCCCAGACCCCTCCTTATCCCCACAACTCGCAGATAGCTTCTCCCATCAAGTGCAGTTAATTGTAGTCCAGTTTCAGTGGACAAAGATGGTGGTCACGTGTGTGTGTGAGTTGCGCTTGCGGGAATGTGTGTGCATTTTCTACTTCAGAAGGCCTTTTGGCTGAAACCTCAACTGTAGAGCAAACTTTTTGTTGAGCCTGCCTTTCAACATCTCCTCTATATGGCAAGTAGCAATCTTTCCTTTTCAACATATTAGAACAGATTTTTTTTTAAACAGACTTATTAACTTTAATGAGAAGGATGGGAATCTTTTTCTTTAGGAACAAGAAGGCCAAGTATTTTCAAAGCTTGAAAGTGATTTTAAAGGGAAATCATTTTGAAAATCAATCAGTTTCAACTCCACTGCAGCATTGTTCTCTTAAAAATCAAAAGGCCCCATGACACAAGTAAAGAAATCTTCAGCATCAATCTCTATACAAGGCAATTTGACAAATTGTGCAATGTAGGAAATTCTTCTGAAATTTTGGAAGTTCTCAATTCTGAAAGAATTTCAGTGTATTGTTTGATATTGTAAGACAGCACTGAAGGGCCTTGATTGTGAAGGATTTGTTTCAAACCGGCAAAGCGTTTGTAATCATCTTCATCATGACATTCTTCCCCCACAGTTCCAGCTTATTTAAGAATGAAGTAACATCTGAAATTGTTCCACCAATATCTTTACCCTTACCTTAAAGCTACCAGTTAAGAATATTTACAGGGTGTATACATGCATAAGAAAAAAAAAATTCCTGGATTTCCCGGTTAAAAACACACTTTTTCCCACATGAAAATACACTTCTTCAAAGGTGAAAATACGCTTTTTTTCATGATAAGCGATAGTGTACTTTCCCTTGGAGCTGTAAAAACATCAATCCTTTGAATGGTAAAGGTTTTATTCACCACCAAGAACTTCCCGGTACTTTAGAAAATAAAATTCAGATGAAAAAGAAATGTGTTTTGGAAAGATCTTTAATGTGCAGCAACATGTACGCTACCTATTTTCATATTACGATATGCTGCATATTTTCGTATTAGGAAAGTATTAATTAGAGTTCCACCAAACACAACACGTTAATTTCCAAAGCATTGCAATGCTCTATTGTAAGCCAATCATAGCTCATGTCATGTGAACTCGACAGCCAATCATAGCAGACATTCATAGCATAGGACACATGATGTAGTCAGCCAATAGCAACATCACTGTTAAGTAGCACAAACGCACAAATAGGAAAAGTTAATGTTTTAAATTATTGTACATAGTGTGGGTACAAGTAAAGCTAAGCTTTCACATATAAAACTGCTCTTGAAGATTAATAAGCTACAAGAAAAGTTACACTTTCAAATATAAAATTGGTCTTTTTAGCATGTCTTACACTTTAATATACATCATACAACTATACCAGTAAAATTTTAAACAATGACATTAATGTCTAGTCTTCTGGGCTCGAAATTATTCTAAGTGGCTGGCCCAGAAAGTTTTAAGTTTTAAATGAGAGTCAAACTAACTGTGATTTAAAAAATTCATTGCACATTATTATACATAATATAGTTCATCTTGCGTAAAAGAAAATTTCCTTTGCAAATAACACTTTAAAAAAAAAATCATTCATAACATTTTTGTGTGACCTCTTAAACATGAGTTTGTTTCATCAGCTGCCACAGAGCACCAGAAAACAAGCATTACTGCACGAGGGCAGTTATGAAGCGTAGGACGCCTTTATGTTCATACACATATAGCATTAAGAGATCTTACATGTCATCATAAAAAAAGTAGGACATCAGAGGATACACCAAGAGCGTAGGAATTTTGTAAGCAATGCTAAAATGCATTGTTAGGCTTAAAGTACACATTCCTAAGTGCAGATTCAAAATGAATTAGGCCCCAACCTGATATTAAGCTTTTCGGAATGCAAATTTTCTTGGAGTACCAGTATTGTATTGTCTCATGTTTGATTCTTTAGTATGGCATAATGCTATAAGTGCCAGGAGATGAAAATGTGCACTTGTAATTCAGTGAACAATTGAAGCTAGCCAACAATGTGGAATGAAATGCTTGTTTCGTATAAATAGACTGCATAGACTGCATCTGCAGGAAAGATTAATAAAAGCCAGATTTATTTAATAAGTTGACAAAAATAACTTCATTGTTATGCATGCCAATTAATGCTTGACTGCCAAAAACATGGAAATAAAATCAGAAAATTGAAATTAACAACAGCCTTCCGTAATTATGTGCATGTATTTTAATTCACTTGATAGGTTCCAGCCACAGAAATCTGTGGTGTTTTTTTTTTTTTTTTTTTTTTTTTTTTTTTTTTTTTTTTTTTTAAAACTGTAAATGGCGAGGAAATAGGACATCAGGAAACAGCAAAATCACTAAATGTAAACATGGGTAACTATCCCCCTCCCCACTAAAACCCAAACTGCTCAGTGCAGGTGCAAATCTGTCAGAGCTTGTTCAATGACAGCATACACATTTGATGTTTTTTGTGTGAGGCAGTCAGTTACAGGCAAGAGTTCATAAGAGATACTGATTATTCTCTGTAAGATCATACACTCCTGGAAATTGAAATGAGAACACCGTGAATTCATTGTCCCAGGAAGGGGAAACTTTATTGACACATTCCTGGGGTCAGATACATCACATGATCACACTGACAGAACCACAGGCACATAGACACAGGCAACAGAGCATGCACAATGTCGGCACTAGTACAGTGTATATCCACCTTTCGCAGCAATGCAGGCTGCTATTCTCCCATGGAGACGATCGTAGAGATGCTGGATGTAGTCCTGTGGAACGGCTTGCCATGCCATTTCCACCTGGCACCTCAGTTGGACCAGCGTTCGTGCTGGACGTGCAGACAGCGTGAGACGACGCTTCATCCAGTCCCAAACATGCTCAATGGGGGACAGATCTGGAGATCTTGCTGGCCAGGGTAGTTGACTTACACCTTCTAGAGCACGTTGGGTGGCACGGGATTCATGCGGACGTGCATTGTCCTGTTGGAACAGCAAGTTCCTTTGCCGGTCTAGGAATGGTAGAACGATGGGTTCGATGACGGTTTGGATGTACCGTGTACTATTCAGTGTCCCCTCGACGATCACCAGAGGTGTACGGCCAGTGTAGGAGATCGCTCCCCACACCATGATGCCGGGTGTTGGCCCTGTGTGCCTCGGTCGTATGCAGTCCTGATTGTGGCGCTCACTTGCACGGCACCAAACACGCATACGACCATCATTGGCACCAAGGCAGAAGTGACTCTCATCGCTGAAGACGACACGTCTCCATTCGTCCCTCCATTCATGCCTGTTGTGACACCACTGGAGGCGGGCTGCACGATGTTGGGGCGTGAGTGGAAGACGGCCTAACGGTGTGCGGGACTGTAGCCCAGCTTCATGGAGACGGTTGCGAATGGTCCTCGCCGATACCCCAGGAGCAACAGTGTCCCTAATTTGCTGGGAAGTGGCGGTGCGGTCCCCTATGGCACTGCGTAGGATCCTACGGTCTTGGCGTGCATCCGTGCGTCGCTGCTGTCTGGTCCCAGGTCGACGAGCACGTGCACCTTCCGCCGACCACTGGCGACAACATCGATGTACTGTGGAGACCTCACGCCCCACGTGTTGAACAATTCGGCGGTACGTCCACCCGGCCTCCTGCATGCCCACTATATGCCCTCGCTCAAAGTCTGTCAACTGCACATACGGTTCATGTCCACACTGTCGCGGCATGCTACCAGTGTTAAAGACTGCGATGGAGCTCTGTGTGCCACGGCAAACTGGCTGACACTGACGGCGGCGGTGCACAAATGCTGCGCAGCTAGCGCCATTCGACGGCCAACACTGCGGTTCCTGGTGTGTCCGCTGTGCCGTGCGTGTGATCATTTTTTGTACAGCCCTCTCGCAGTGTCCGGAGCAAGTATGGTGGGTCTGACACACCGGTGTCAATGTGTTCTTTTTTCCATTTCCAGGAGTGTATGCCAAAATGGATAATAAGTAATAATTGTTTAGTGACAGTAGCATCATATAATTTCAAATAATGGTTATGACTATATATTGTTTAACAGAATTGATTACTGGAAAATAAGAAAACTATGAATTAAATAGTTTGTGAGGGAAATATGATTGGACTAATAAAATTTTGAGAATTATTTAACTCACAACAGTGTTTACAGCTGCAGAAATGGAGGTTAGGTTAGCTTACAGCCACTATACAAGCTCAATAGGCAGTGATACTACTTTCCAGTGTAAAAAATCAAGTATACCTGACTTAAAACCATGCAAGCTCATAAACAATGTGTCAATGCCCTTTATCAAGAACATAAGCAGGCTCTCATTAATAATAGATATTTGTGAATGTAGCAAATATCCATGAATTACACAATGATTATGCATAAAACACAGTTTATGCTATTAATTGCAGTTCTGAGGCAACCATTTCAATGCTGTTACTTTGGGAAATCTGTAGTATAGCTGGAGGGATAAGTGCAAGGATGTGAGACAGAGTCCTTTTTGTGATGACAGAGAATCTACATAAGCTAGCTAACATAGAAGTCACAAGTGTCAGATAATTTTGTTATTCTGAAGTCAAAATTTATTTACGTAAGCTTAACACTTAGTGTGTAAGATGTGTGCTGGTTGCTAATGCAGCAGCTTGATAGCAGAATAATGTTAAAGTTAATATTTCATTCTCTAAAGACCTGATAAATAATTTTATATTAATTTATTTTTACTTGAGACAAAGATTGCTGTATACTGAAATTACCCACCATACCATTCTTCTGCTGGCTGGTGAGACACCTTGAAGCCCTGGATGATTCCATTTCTTCCTTCCACAGGGGGAGTTTCCCAAGATACTTCCAAGCTCTGAGAGGTTAGTGCAGAACATTGCACATTTTCTGGTGGAAGGCTTGGTACTGTTAACAAAAATCGAATGTGCACATGGTCATTACAAAACATTTACAGTTTTAGAAGACTGCATAACTATTGTAATAAGTGATTCAAATATTTTTATTTGAAATGTCAAGACATTCTAACAGAGTAGAACCTTCTTGGTATAAAGTGATTAGCTACAAACTTTAGAGCAAGCATTGCCTGGAATAAAATTTCATGGCTTAAATGAAATAACAATGCCTACCATCCTCTAGGGTCTTCACTGTTATAGGATCTGATGCTGGGCCAGCTCCTCGACTGTTGTAAGCTTGAACAATAATTGTATATGTGGTAAATTTTGAGAGTCCTTGAAGAGTAGCCTCACCACCATACTGAGTACCAACTTCCACAGTTTTAAGGCTATAGTTGTGACTTGTTGGAGATGGTGATGGGGATGATGGAATGAATGATGGTTGTTCTTGATAACCAACATAGTAACCAAGAAGATTCCCATTCCAGTGTTCTCTCAGTGGTGGCTCCCATGTAACAAACAGCTCTGTAGAGCTTCTAGCTTCAGCACGAACATCTTGTGGAACTCCAGTTGGAACTGAAAATTGAATCAATGGATTACCTCTTATTTTAAACAACACAATATTCACTAAAGACCTTTTCTTGCATTCAAATTTCACATTGAACATCAGTTACTAAATTTCATGAAACAATTTAGAACTATGAACACCTTTGCTGAAATTCACCTCTGTTTTTTGCTGTTCAACTCGATTTTGATGCAAACTGTCTCTGCAGATTTGTACATGTCAGACTCAATGAGAAACTGGACAATTTGTTTCATATTATTAGTGCAATTTGTGCCTTCTTAAAAGGTATATATATTTTTATGCTTATACATTAAGAAAGCATCCCATAACATCATGACTGCATTCGTATCATGTAACCACCCTATAAACTTTGTGTATTTATAGATTTGTTGGTTCTGTATAAGTATTTTGCCATACATAAAAAGATGATTATATCCAACATTTGATAGCAGAGGATGGGCATCAATTCAGCTGATGTAGAATGTAATAAATCAGAGCTTCCTTTTTCAAAATTATTATTTCAAGCCTATTTACAGGGTTAAAAAATGTAGCCAAGTTAGAGAGCACAATTAGACCTACCCCAGGGTCTGCCCTGATTCTCACTGGCCAGTATAAATGGTCACACACACACACACACACACACACACACACACACACACACACACATTTAGAAAACTGCAATGAATGATCCCCAGCAAGACAGATTTTGTTGAAAATCTATAATGATTTGCAGTTTTCATACAATACTGACAATGATGTGCATATTATGGACTATGAGCCAGGTAAAATATTCTATTAATGTTTCAAAAAAGTGTTTTTTACCTTTCAAACGACTGTCAATTCTACTCAAAGGCTTTGCAGCAACTGAAACAAGATTACTTACTATGTAACACAACTGCATTCTTTGGAAGCTAGATTGACAGTGTGCTGTATAAACTGAATAGCCTAAACATGTAGGGTCTGTACCCAACAACTGCAGATACAGGGAATCAATAGAAATAGGACTGGGGCTATGTTTCTGCACTGCTCTGCAAAGGTTTGCATCTGACTTGAGTTTCAGTCAGCTCAAAAATGCAGCTGCAACAAATGAATGGCAGATTTTTCCATGAATGGTGTGATGACCAATAAAACATAAGTTAAGCAAAATTTGCGTAAAGACACAGCATTTACATCATGTTCACCTATTGCCTAAGCCTGTTCTTTAACAGAACTATAGACCATCATTTCTTGAAGTGCATGAGAATTCAAAACTCTCTACTCCAAATTCCAGGGGAGGGGAATGATGGTAGCAAGTGTCCTCACTTATTGCCCTCCGCTCTCATCTTGCGAGTAGCCACGTAACAGATCCTCAGGGCCAAAGTATACCTCCAATTCTCCCAGTGCTACTACTTTTAAATATGTGGACCAAATTAAACATAAGAAAGTATGACATCGTTCGCATATGATTGTTCCTTGCTGCATTGTTCACTATCTTGCAGAAAATGATGCTTTCTATAGAAACTAAATAAGAAAACAAAATGAAATAAACAAGCTTTAGTATGAAAAAAGTACTTTTAATTAGGAATACTGTTGGATAAGAATTTTTTAAAACCATTAGTCACTTATGCAAAAAATAGTACGTAATAAATATAGTTCATCTCATAAAAATGTTCAAGAAAACAATCACAGTTTTCATCAAACATTGAAGATGATGTGATTTTTACCTTCCTCTTGTGTTGTCACCTGGATGACTTCACTAGGATCACTCATGCCAAGTCTATTCTCAGCCATTATTCGAAAATGATAAGAGCTTGCTGGGTTAAGATTTTGTACTGTAGCTGAGGTTTGTGTTCCAGGAACAGTAATTTTTAATGGCTGTGTCTGCCAGGTTTCTGGTAAAAAAGTCATCTCGTTATTAATCTAAAATGAGGACAAATACTAAATAATAAGTATAAATATGTCTTAGATAGTTACCTGATACCAGTTTGTACTGAATTGTGTAGCTTGTTATTGGGCTATTTCCAGCATAAGGCTGTGTCCACGAAAGCTGTAGAGATCGACTTTGTTGATCATTGACACGAATATTTTTTGGCATTTCAGGAACCTCTGAAACAAAAATTTTAAATATTTAACTAAGTTATTAATTTATTGGAAATATTGGTACAAGACAGGGAGTATCACAGTTAACAGCAAAAACTGATACTGGTTAAAGTACATGGTAATGGAGGCATAAACATTCTGATAAACACAGGTCTGCAAACAATCCACTTGCGTGACAATAGTGAATGTGTGGGTTAGATCAGTCACTGACTTCAGTAAGAAGTATTCTCCTAGTCAGTGCAAAAGCATGTCATCTTATATAAGAAGCAAAATGTGAAGATGGTGAACATCCTCAAGCAATCCTGGAAGATCCAGATCACACTGCAGAAACTGAAGGATACATCATTGTGTGGTTTCAGTGAGACAGTCAGCTAGTAACTGTAAACACACATTCAACGACAAATGTTGCTGTTGTGGTAACTCATGAGAAGCTTGTGGATTCGCATCGAACTTGAGTCCAATCAGATGGTGACTCAATCAAAATGTTTACATTTCAAATACACCATAATAACTAGGACAATATTTCATACTGAACTCAATGATGGCTCATAACCATCTCGCAAATGGCCCATTTGCAGACTCATCTGCACTAGAGTAATTTTTCATCTGTTATCATACACTTTCTATCATGTCAGATCTGTCAGAAAAGCTACCCAAAAAATCAGTCATAGGTGAGAGGAAAGGCATGATGACAGAAAAATCAACAATGAAATTACCAAAAAGAGATGGGAATTGAAAACCAAAGAGGTTACAAGTGACAGAGAAGCCTGCTATTGACAAGTCAGAAAAAAATCAGAGGCAACTCTCGTCCACTTCAGCTGGTGTTGATGTCTGTTTATTTGAAGGAGGATAGTATACATGTTTTCTCTATTATCATTCACCTTTATCATTTCTATGACAGTATTTACATCACCTCCATTTTTTCTCTGGATTGTCAATAATGCCCTCTCTGTTATTTACAAACTCCCTGCTTTTCTATTCTCATCTCTTTTCTGGTATTTCATCATGACTTTTCTGTCATCCTGCACTGCTGTTCGCCTTTAAGCCACTAGGTTGAATAGCTTCCCTGTCAGATCCTCAAATAGTTTTGTTTCTTGCAATGCTATTCTTTCTTTTGTCATCTGAAAGATTTTCTTATTCTAGAAGATAATTTTCCTGTCAGATTTTTTTCATGTGCACGAGTCTGCTGCCAAGTCGAAAGCACAAGCTTTTCTGCCTTTATTTGTTTGTAATTTCACTACAGTTACCACCTGTTTATAGATATAGATATAAACATATGTGAATTTGTTACCTTGAACAATGAGCTGTATTGCCATTTCATCTTGCCCGTATGAATTACTTGCATAACATGAGAAGACTCCAGTGTCATGGCGATATGTGCGAGAGATTCCTAACTCAGAGACCATGCCATCATCCAGTTTCTGTTCTCTTATTGTATACCTGGAAAAAATTATCTGAAACTAATTGCCACATTCTGTTCTTAATAGCTACATTATGTTACCTTTTTGTTGACTATCCACATTTTTGGTTATTAAGTCATATGAATAAGCTCACTAAATCAACATGAAAGTATTTCTTCTAGCAGGGGCAGTCAGATAAAATGAGACAGACTACATAATGAGGATGGCATGAACTGATCTGTGTGTACAGAAGTGCCCTCTATTGGGAATGAGGAAGGAATAGCATGAGTATCCACAACTGTGCAACTTGTCTCTAAGACTAGGTCAACATGAGGTCAGAGAGTTGTGCCTGCATCTGACTTAACTATGGAGGTCAAGAAAGAGGAACAGTTACATGTAGTGCAATTTTTGACTGCAGAAGGAGTGTCAGGAAGTGAAATTCTTGCCAAATGTCTGCCTTGTGTGGGAAACACAGTATGTCATGTGCACATGTGTTTGTGTGGAATTAACAATGCTGAGAATGTTGGGTGTCACTGAAAGACAGTAGTCAGTCAGGACAGGCTCAACATGTCATTACCCACTCTGTCATTGCTGCAATGGAAGCTGCTGCCATCAGAAATGACAGACAGTGAATGGTGTACGTTAGGTTCATGTTGGGCATCAGGCATAGTACTGCTCACATCATATTCTGAAGTTCTGGAAAATCTGTGCATGATGATAATGATGATGATGATGATGATGATGATGATGTTTGGTTTGTGGGGTGCTCAACTCCGCGGTCATCAAGCACCCGTACAAAGTCCCAATTTTTACACAGTCCAATTTTTATCACAATCACACAACTGTCATGAGTGATGATGATGATGATGATGATGATGATGATGATGATGATGAAATGATGAGGACAACACAAACACCTAGTCCCATTGTTGCTTGAGATGAAACACGGCATCATCATTTTGAGCCTAACAATGGAAGCACATGGATACACTCCTATCGAAATATCCAAAGACTTACATGACAGCTCTGAGAGAGTCGTGACGATCTTTTTTTATTTTATTTTTTTTTACTACAAGAACTCATTGCTCATTGACTTTCTGGCATATGGCACCACAATCAGTCCACAGTAGCAGTGGACAGTTTGCAAAAACTGAAGCATGACATCAAGTCCAGACACCCAGGTATGTTTATGGGTGGCATCATTCTGTTGTAGGGTAATGCCCACCCTCATGTTGCCAAGGTTGCTTCAATTATGCTGCAGAAGTTTTGCTGGGAACCCCCTAGCGCATCCTTCAAACAGTCCTGATCCCTCCTCACATGATTTCCATATTTTTGGAGCCCTGAAGAAAGACATTCATGGCCATCGATTTGCTTCAGATGAAGAGGTGCATGCCTGGGTAAAATCATGATTCCATAGACAACCACAAACATTTTTTCCATGAAGGCATTGACCATCTTGTCTCACAATAGGATAAATGTATTAACAGGTATGGTAAATACTTTTGAAATAATAAAGAGTTTGCTTACTTTTTTCCATCTGTTTTCATTTGACTGCCCCTTATATTTTATTATGTTATGAATGAGGTGGTGGTGGCATGTGACGAGTGCCTCCCGTTGGCTAGACCACTTGCGTGGAGCAAGTCTTTCGATTTAACGCCACTTTGGCAACTTGCACATTGATGGGGATGAAATGATGATGATTAGGACAACACAACACCCAGTCCCTGAACGGAGAAAATCTCCGACCCAGCCGGGAATCGAACCCGGGCCCTTAGGATTGACAGTCCGTCACGCTGACCACTCAGCTACCAGGGGTGGACAATGTTATGAATGAAAACAGTTTATAGGAACAATTATAACTCTAGTTATGTAAAGTAGATAGCCCTACAACTATCAGAAGAATTCATAAGGATCTTTTCATTTAGACTTTTCCTCCTTATCTAGAGTTCAGAAAGTAGTTACATGCTCTGGTACAAAGGTATTCAACAAGCTCCCAACTAATACACAGCACGACATTTGAATCCCAACCAGTTCAAAAGAAAATTAAAATCACACCTCATTAGCCATTATTTATACAAATTATCTGAATATTTCTATTCAAGGATTGAAAAGTTTGTTAGCTTCAAGGTAAGTAGCCGTGTTAATTCTAAAGCTGCATAACAGGCAGTAATGAATTGTAAGCAGGATTCTATAGCTGTAGGTAACTTTTCTTTGAATAATATCAGTGCACTCAACTGGATACTGATCCTTAGGATATAAGAGACAATTTATGGATGGAGAATTTAATGTAAAGAATGCATAATTTAAATAGTGGAGCTAAGACTATTCAAGTAGATAACACACAACAGAAGATAAACAGCAGCTATTAGATAAAAATGAGGGGGCTGCAGCTCCTTGAAAATTAACAGCCACCTCCCTAATTTACTTGATTAAATTTAGCTGGATTCAACATGAGTAGGTTAAGCAGTATAGTGGCTGATTTGCTAAAATAGCATACAAATTATGTTTATCTTATTTGCTTGTCTTTTTGTTAATGTATAACTTGACTCATTGCACATTCCTAAAAGTTCTCTTTCCTGATAGGATCTATGGAACATGATGAGTGAGTGCATGAATGAACTATCTCAACTGGATACCAATCCTTAGGATATAAGAGACAATTTCTGGATGGAGAATTTAATGTAAAGAATGCATAATTTAAATAGTGGAGGTAAGACTATTCAAGTAGATAACACACAAATGCAGAAATGTAGTGAATTGGTTGGGTCAAGGAATAATTTATAATCACAACAAAGTTCCTGCTCAATGATAAATAACATATCAATAAAGGACACCCAGCTAGTTCCTGAAAAAAATACATTCTTTTGGTGTATTTGATCTCACTGGAGTTGCATTAGTTCATGCTTCTTATCATCTGGTCATCACTAACAGGAAATCTGCGTAATCATTTTTAGTATTTATATCAGTCAATAATAAGTTATTGTATAAAAATCTGTTCTTGCAATAAATTCTCATAAAATGAAGAATTATTGTGAATAATAAAAAACGAAATAGGTCACATTAATGAGACAGAGAATAAGACAACCAAATATCCTTAGCAGCTATACATTACAAGAGAATGTACATTTATTATCTGCATCTGTCTTCAGCCATACTGTGCAAACTACTGTGAAATGCATGACAAAGGATATTCCCCATGGTACCAGTTGTCAGGATGTGTTCCTTTTCCATTCATATATCTAGCATGGATAGAATTATTACTTAAACATCTATATGTATGTGCTATAATTAGTCTAAATTTGTCTTTGTGATCCTTATGGGATCAATCATTAGGGGTTGTAGTATACTCCTAGATTCATCATTTGCTGTTGGTTCTTGGAACTTTGTAGGTATGCTTTCATTGGATAGTTTGCACCTATCTTTAAGTGTTTGCCAGTTTTGTTTTTTTGGAAACTTCATGACAGTCACATTTGAGAATTAGTCTATGATGAGTCACACAAGTGTTTTCTAAGTAATCTCTTTTATAGATGGATAGCATTTCACTATAATTCTACCAGAAATATCTACATCTACATCTACATCTACATCCGTACTCCGCAAGCCACCTGACGGTGTGTGGCGGAGGGTACCCTGAGTACCTCTATCGGTTCTCCCTTCTATTCCAGTCTCATATTGTACGTGGAAAGAAGGATTGTCGGTATGCTTCTGTGTGGGCTCTAATCTCTCTGATTTTATCCTCATGGTCTCTTCGCGAGATATACGTAGGAGGGAGCAATATACTGCTTGACTCTTTGGTGAAGGTATGTTCTCGAAACTTTAACAAAAGCCCGTACCGAGCTACTGAGCGTCTCTCCTGCAGAGTCTTCCACTGGAGTTTATCTATCATCCCCGTAACGCTTTCGCAATTACTAAATGATCCTGTAACGAAGCGCGCTGCTCTCCGTTGGATCTTCTCTATCTCTTCTATCAACCCTACCTGGTGCGGATCCCACACTGCTGAGCAGTATTCAAGCATTGGGCGAACAAGTGTACTGTAACCTACTTCCTTTGTTGTCGGATTGCATTTCCTTAGGATTCTTCCAATGAATCCCAGTCTGGCATCTGCTTTACCGACGATCAACTTTATATGATCATTCCATTTTAAATCACTCCTAATGCGTACTCGCAGATAATTTATGGAATTAATAATAATATGAAGTCTGCCATCGGCTTTACCTCCAACCAAGCCTATGTGATCGTTCAGTTTCCTGTCCCTATTACAGAAGTGTAGTGCCTCAGAAAAGTGCATTGCTGTTGGGTTTGCTAATGCCAGATAATGTTGTGCTATGATGCCTGAGGAAATGGCGTAAAAATGGCAGAGAAGGAAATGGCTCATCATCTGCTTAGCACCACACACACGAGACACATTATGGTTATCACAGAGTCCCCATTTTAACATGGCAGTATTACTTTGGTCAATTACCATGTGAAGAAGATTAACTGATCTACATGATGGCCATGGCAGCCTGTTTCCTGGGGTAGTTTCTTTCTTGGTGGGCTCCAATCGCATGTAGCTCTGTCCTGCCAGTGATGATGTCTTTTTCCTGCCTTTGACTTCACTAAAGGGGCAGTACTTGAGATAAACCTTTCCTGCCATGAAGACAATGAGTAACAGCTTCATACCCCTGAAGCTGGTGTCTATCATCGGTGCTCACTTTGCTCCTTTCAGATTTGTGCTGTCAAATTGGACTATCATTCTGATGTTGAATGGTGCTATTCTGGCCAGAACTGAGATTTTTCTCAAATAGAGTTGGTGTCAAGTATCCTGTCACCGAGTTTCGTGAAGAGCAATGTTTCGAGTGGCAGGACTGGTACCACAAGGGGGAAGCATTTTCTTCTGCCAAGCAGCACAAGGCCAGATACGACTTCCAAAGTAAATGTTGCTCGCTACCCAACTTGTGCCTTTGAGCGATTTTAAGATACTGTTTCATGCTGTGACCTTTATTCTGAAGCTGTCAGATTGCTCCTTGAATGCAGACTCCAATCAAGAACAACCCCGAGTCATTTATGGGTAGAGCTGTTGACTGAGAGGAGTTCACAACCACAAGACTTTTAACTTTTAATTGGAATGTTTGTTGTGAAGGTGGAAAGTGCTGACTACTGTTTTACTAGGATTTGACTTCATGCTGTTATCTTTATAACACTCTCCCAGATAGCCAAGAGCAGACAAAAGTTGCCTTTTGGCACCTTCAAATATGTTACACTGGGTACAGAAAGACACATTGCTGGAATAAATAAATGAAGTGCATGCCTTGTTACATTGTTGATCATTGGTGTACAGTTTAAATAATGCGGGAGAACAAATGCTTTCTTGGGGAGCCAGATATTCGTATGAGTTGACTCATTTCCATTGTGACTAACTGATGTCATAGTCATCGGATACCACTTTTTTTCATTTTGTGAAGTGCACAATTTCAAATTTCTGTACATTTAAAACAAGTTGTCCATCTCTGCACCACTTCAAAATATGACTGATTATTTGTGACCATATTGTAGACAGTGCTTTATTATACATGATACCTGCATCATTTGCAAAAAGTCTGAGGTTACTATTAATTTTTTCTACAAGGTCATTAATATACAGCATGAATGAAAAGGGCCCCAGATCATTCCTCTGTGGTACACATGAAGTTAATTTTACCTCTGTTCATGATTCTCCATCCAAGATAACATGCTGTTTCCTCCCTATCAAGAAATTTTCAATCCAGTCACAATTTTTGCTTGATAAGCCGTATGATCATACTTTCAATAATAAGTGTATGTTATTACTGAATCAATGCTTTTTGGAAGTCAAGAAATACTGCATCTACCTCACTGTCTTGAATCAAGGTCTCAGAATATCATGTGACAAAAGTGGGAATTGGGTTTTGCATGATTGATACTTTCAGAATCCCTGCTGATTGGCACAGAGGAGGTCATCTGTTTGAGATACCTCATTACATTTGAGCACAGAATATGTTATAAGTTTCTACAACAAATGGATGTCAATGATATAGGATGATTTTGTGGATCATCACTGCTACCCTTCTTGTAGACAGATGTGACCTGTGCTTTCTTCCACGTGTATTGTCATGGTCATGGCCACGTAAAATTTAGAGTACACTGACAATTTTCTGTCAATTACTCTTATTGTCATTTCTCAAACATTTCAGATGAACATGGCAACAGTAGCTTGTTTTGATGCTTATGAAAGCAAGACTTCTATTATGTGTAAATTATCCTCCATATGTATGGTCTCATAAGGTTCCAGTGTTATTTCACTGTAAGAACATCAACCACTTTTCACACCTTCTGATTGATTAGTCTCTTTGCTATTCTCCTTCTGTGAAAACAATGTCTGGATGTAGTTTAACACTTTCATTTTATAGCTGACACTGATAATTCATTAATAAGATGACTGCAAAGCGCTGGCATCAATAAATTCTCCTAGAAGATGTAATGCTTCACCATAAATCAGTTCTGCTGCAGAGGAATCAATGTCTGGCTTGTAAGTGTTCCACAGACTGAGAAGAACTGTTGGCAGAATGGTCACCCAGGTGTTATTGTGACATAAGTGCGGCTCAGTCATGCCATTGCTCTGATCAGATGATAGCTGGTGGTCTTCTGATGCATATATTCACACACTCTTGCAAGCTGTGTGAAAAATCAAACTCAAATTATCATCCACGGTCAGCCATAATGTGGAGAGGACAACCAACCCTATTTAACAATGTCATCACAAAAGCAGAAGTTAATATTTCTGTGGAAATATTGTCCAAAAGCACCATTCTGGCCAATGAGTGAAATGATCTGTCGTACTAAGTAGTATTGGTCATTTTATGGAGGCAATGGTCCTATTATGCCAATGTGCACATGAATGAAATGTAAGGTTGTATCCTGGAAATTGCCAACGGACATGTGCATGTGACAAGACACCTAGTTACATTGGCACTATAGGCATGTATGTGTCCAGTTGATACAGTCTTTTTTCCACACTGATCCATACAAAATGCATTGACATCAGATGAAAAGTCACACAGATCCAGAGTGACACAAGTTGTGTGGGCTGTCTATGAATTGCAGCTAGTAACAAGGAGTGCGATTTCCTGAGAGGTATCACAATACAGTTTGGCTTCCTCACCACACACGTTGAAAAGTTGCAGTTGTGTCATCAAATAAAAAAAAAAAGGTTTGGAGCTCTTGATCATCTTGCTGTGCCCAAGTCAGTTCCATGAAATCTACAGGCCACGAGATGCTGTTGATGTTCAAGAGGCAATCAGCAACTACATTGCTCATACCAGAAAAGTGCTTGATGTTTGTTCTGAATGTAGCTATGAATTCTAGGTACTTATATTGGTGAGGTGAGGAGTAGTTGCTGTTCTGCTTGAAGGCATACATAAAGGTTTATGATCAGCATAGATGTGAATACTCTTGCCTTTAACTGTGGTCAAAAGTACCTAAACTGCTCGGGACACAGCAAGATGCTCATGCTTGTAGGCACTCCACTTCTGCTGTAA
The DNA here is from genome assembly GCF_023897955.1 of Schistocerca gregaria. Classification (NCBI taxonomy): domain Eukaryota; kingdom Metazoa; phylum Arthropoda; class Insecta; order Orthoptera; family Acrididae; genus Schistocerca; species Schistocerca gregaria. Next base: position 69,215,204 of record NC_064924.1, on the reverse strand, counting down.
TGGTGACAGCTCGTGTGAATAGTATGCAAGGGGTTGCCATGAGTCATCTGACCACTGCTGCAACTCTGCACCAATAGTGCCTGACTTGCATCCACTACTAATAATAAGGGGGCATCCAGCTTGGGGTGTGTGAGAAATGCAGCATTCACCATACTCTGTTTTGTGGCTTCAAACGTAGAGCTCGTCACAACCATCCACTGAACTGTGGTGTTGTTTCTGACTTTCGGGGCAGACGGTGCAGCAGTCCCCAGAAACATGCATGATTCTTTAATGGTGTTCAGTTTTGGTATCTGCAGGACAGCTTTGACTTTTTCCGGTAATGGTAGGGAGCCCACAGAAGAAATTCGGTGGCCCAGGAAGGTGATCTCAGATTCTTTGAAACCATGTTCAAAATCACACTATACTGCTCTTAACATATGCACACTTTGATTAAGTGCTGTTGATGTTGCTCCCAGTGGCACAAAAGATATCATCCAGGTATGCAAAACAATATATCAGGCCTTGCAAAACTGAACTGATAAACAACTGCCATGTCTAAGCGCATTACATAACCCAAATGTCATGTACATGCATTCAAAGAACCCATACAGAGTGATGATAGACACTTTGGGTATGTCCTCCTCTGCTATAGGAATTTGAGTGTAAGCTTTGGTACAATCCAGGATGCTGAACATAGTGGGACCATGTAAGGCGTAACAATGGTACTGGGTAGCTATCTGGTGGATTTCTGCTGTTAAGTGCATGATAATTTCCACGTGGGCTCCATGCTTCTGAGAGACTAGGTGTAGAGGGGTGAACATGGGCCACTTGGTGGTTGGATAATGTCTTTTTTAACATAGTGTCAAACGCGACTTTAGTGATAGCCAGACGTCTGAGTGTCAAGCATATAGACCTCCATGATACAGGTGGGCTGATGGTAGTCTTAATATAATGCACTGTATTGTGTAGCACTTGTTTAGGAACATCTGGAGGTCTGATCAGATTAGTAATCATTGTAGCAGTGTTGTGTGCTTATGGTTACCCCCTTGCATCAGCTTGGCAATGTGAACTGCTGCGATGCGGCTGAATATCACTAGTCAAGCATTAACCACGAGTGGGAGCAGATTTTAATAAGCTAGAAAGTCAACTCTCATGATGGCTTCTGAGATGTAGGTGACGTTACATACCTGATGAAAGAGTATCATAGTCCCAGATCTAATTCTGTCTGCTGAGTTATGTAAACTGATGTGGAGGAGTTGTTCACCACTGTCAAACAGAATGCTGCCTGTGGTATGCAGTGAAGAGTTGAAGTTCACAGCAAAATACTTAAATTGGAGCTAGTGTCCAACAAATACTTTTGACATGATTTTCTGTCTCTGATGAAAAAGCACCGTGATGGTGACAGGCAGTTGGCTGCATCTATGACTGTCTGCTGTTGGCATTTGGTGAAGTTCATGGTGCAGTACACTTCCTCACCCACTCACTGTACTTATGATAGTACCACCATGTAGAGTGGTCTGCATTGGAGGATGCAGTGCTGGTTGACGAATGGCCCCAAAATTTCTTATGATATCATTCTCTAACATTGGCACTGGTTTGGTTCAACAGCTTGCTAATTTGTGTGCACAGTAAATCCACTTCTGCCACTAAAGGACTGTATTGCTGTATGGTTTTGTCACTGTGCTAACCTGAACAGCAGTGATGGCTTCCTATATTTGGTCTGCAAGCTCTTCAATGGCATCTAATAGCATTTTTGATTGTGGTGTTATCATCACCTCAACCTGTGATGGTAAATGACTGCTTCAAATGGCGTGCAGCAAATTATCTGGGACCAGTCTCTACCTTGCTTCTTAGGCATTGAAGGTACTGTGGTGGTCAGTGGTCACCCATATCCTCTTATGTCAGCATTTGACAGATTCTGTTCTGGAAGGCTGCAACTGTTTGAATTAATAAGCTTGTCATAAGAATTTTCTGCCAGTGGTGTGGTTATTACATCCTGTACTCCCTCATCGTAATGGTGCTCCAACTGGCTCAAAATCAGCACAAACTTCATTGAGTGTGCCTGATTCCAACATAACAAAAACTCGCCTTACAAACCACAGAACTGTGTTATGTGGCCAGAATAGGAACAGGAGTGTGGCTAATCTTGACACTGCTGTTTGCCTTGCATCTTAGAAGTTTATATCAAAATCATGTTGGCTGAGTGCTCTTCAGCTTGCAAATCATGTGAGCTTTCAAATCACACCAACTTTTCAATCACATTTGGGTCACCACTTGTTATACACTGCTTGAATTATGGCAGTCTGACCTTTTTCATTATGTACTATCAATCTGAGTGATAAAGCCCGAATTAGCACTGTCAGGAATCAGGAACATAAGAATATTATTTTCTTGAATTTACATGCTCAGTTTATGGGCATGAGAATATATTACTGTACATGGACAAGAGTAAGCTGTACAGAAGTCAAAGAATAAACACTGTCACTGCTACTTCTGTATACAGTGTCAAAGGTTGAACCTGGGGGGATTACAGAATCATAGGATATATTGCAAGGAGAGTTCACACTGCACAATTTAGATAGGCTGAGGCTGATAGGAAGAATGTAGGTTGCACAGGCTGTGAAGCAGTCTTTGAAGTAAAGCACACTATTACAGGCAGCATGTTCAGCAGCTGGGTGGTCCAGCTATCTCTTGGTGGGGGTCATTCATGCTGACAGACAGATTGTTGGTTTTAATGATCACGTAGAAAGCAGCACAGTGGTTCCAGCTTAGTGTGAAGATCACATTATTGCTTTCACAGGTAGCCATGCCTTTGGTAGGATAGATGATGCCTGTAACCACACTGGAGTAGGTGGTGGTGGGTGGATGTATAAAACAGGTCTTGCATCTAGGTCTACTGCCGGGATTTGAGCCAAGAGGCAAGGGGTTTGGAGCAGGGTTAGGGTGGAAATGGAAAAGGGCATTGTTTAGGTTCAGTGGGCAGCAGAATTTTGCTGTGAGAGGGGTAGGAAGGATAGTGGGTAAGGTATTTTTCATTTGACTGCATAACAAGAGATAGTTGAGACCCTTTTAAGAACGGCTCCAGGCCTTGGTGGTACTGACTCACAATGGGCGTGCAGAGCATCGATGTGTGCAACATTATGTACATAACAGAGCAAAAGGTATTGATTAGGGAAGAATATTTGATAGAAGTACAAAATAAGGGTAGGAAACAAAGAGAGCAAGAGGAAAAAAAGCAGTTTCAATAGCAAGCACTAACAATAAAATCTTTAAAAAATGAAAATATAAAAGAATGTAGCAGTGCTACAAATCTGAAATTTAAGTGAGCAACCTTTACATTTTATATATCTTTACCTTTGGTCCATGTCATCAGCTATGCGCTTTCCTCCTACCTTCCACATAATATCAATTGGTGTGTCACCTAGAGCCGTGCACTGAAGATGTGCCTGCTCACCCTTCTCCACTTGCATTTGTTTTGATTTCTGTGGAAAGTATGCCGGAGCTGAAATATGTAGTTGAAAGACAATCATCTGCATATTTTCCCTGAGAAAGTTTTAAGTATACCATTAACACTTTTTCAGTGGTTAGGTATGTTAATAGACAAAGTAAGTGTCATGCAAATGTTGTCTTTCTGAATGTACAGTCTGCAGGCACTGTGAACAATACTACAGAATACTTTTAAAATCAATTTATGAAGAATTGTTCTCAACATCTCTTTGTATAAGCTCAAGTTGATGTTTTGTCTTCATCACTTCTTAGTGACTAATACGTGATATTTTAGGTTTCCAATGAAGACTTGTAAACTTATTTTTATTTTAAATAGACTGTGCCACAGTTTTATGATTGATGCTTTGGCTACCAGGATAAGAACTGTGCAATGAACTCTGATGGGAAGAAATAGAATAACACAAAATATTTATCTTTTTCATTATCAATAAATTGGATTGAGCTCTTATACTTTCAGAAACAATGTACCAAATATAAAACAGAGCAGTGTTAACACAGCATTGAAATAACAATATGTTTAAAGCTAAGACAATAACTGTAGCAGTTTTTTTAAAAAATCACTTCTAGTGTGGATGACAGTTTAACAGATGGTTCAGGGAATCTAAATTTATTGTAAATACTGAAAAAACCTTGAAAGATTGGAGTTTGCAACTGAGTATGACCATGTGCACCATGCATGAATATATTCTAAATAAAAGTTGTATAGTCTGTATGTCATTAGCATATGCAAGGGTTGTATATGGTCATAAGCTTCTTATAAAACAATAGCATAAAACAGTACAGAGTCAGATGTTAAAGGCCAATGAGAATATCTAATGTATTAAACACCATGGCAAAATACAGTACATACCATTAACTTTCAGAAATATGACTTTGCTGACTCCAGTTCCAACCTCATTCTTAGCTTCACATAAGTAGTATCCTTCACTGTCTTTGCTTATGTGTAAGAACTCAAGTGAACCATTACGGTAAAAATTTACATTTGGTTCATATAGAAATTCTTTATATTCACCAGGATGTGAACCTGTAAACAAGAGATTGGTCACTAATATTTATTTCATTTATTTCTTGGTGTGGGACAATGATTACTGTGATTTTTTCCTTGAGTCATAAGGGAATAAAATCAATGAAAGTTGTTATAAGCTAGCAACAATTGGATTTAGGTTCAAAAACTAAAATAAAATGAAAATCAGTGAACTGAAAGAGTTCCCACTACATTCTCCACAAAGGATGTCAGATGCAGAATAATTTCATAAGGCATGTGTGAGGAGATAATAGTCACCGAGTGAAAGCTCATGGCTGTAGGCCCCAGCAGAAATGCTGAATCTGTGGACACACATTGTAGTGGGAGAGAATGACACTATAGTGGAAGAGAAAGACAGTTTCTCACTCCATCGTTTTGGGTGTCATAAATCAGTTTGGGGACTATTTTTTCATTACACATCAGCTGTAATCGTTGACCCACATCCATGACAGCAACCATAAGAATTCTCTTTTAACTCTAGAAAACATTAGTCATCATTTTCAACTTATTAAAGCAATTATTTAAGTATTCTTTATAATGATGAAGTTTAATGACTACACAACACAGACTGTCATTTCGATTCCATGTTGGTGTACAATATCCACATCTCATTGCCCATAAAAATACAGGAAAACAAATCACTTCCATTTTGTCAATATCAGTCCAAAAGTGCTCACACGTTCAGCATTCACTGTCCTTTGTGCTGTCTGGAAAGCATTTTCAGTAGGCATCTTGTATACAGTTTGCAATAGCCAAGCTTTGCTATGACAATCATGATGTGCCAAACATGAGGAATACATCAGGCAGAGTAGCAATCATCAACCGTTGATCAGATCACAGTTTTTTTCCACTTATTGGACAATTTCAATGGTAAGGGTTTAGAGTCTGCCACTCTGCTCTTCACAATACACAATTGTATGACCACTTTTAACCCCATACCTGATGATTTTTTAGTGAGTTATGACCCAAAAAATAGTAATTTTTATTAAATACATCCTATACTCCAAGGCATTACATACAGACATATAATGATAGTTTTTTTTTAAAAACAAAAAACATAATAATGAATCACAGATTTTTAAAGAGCACCATTAATAACATCCTGGGAATACTCACGAACTAGACTTTGATTAAAACACCCTGAAACTAAAACTAATTTTTCAGTATCTGTGTAGAAATGAAGTAGAGCCATGTATTTTACAGTGGCTTCCTGTGAACATATATCTTGGAGGAGCTGGATGGGGCACAGTGCACATATTTATGTTACATCACTGGCAAGCAATTGTCAGTTATCTGACAAACTGTCATTACTTTCAGTCTTTAATGAAATAAAATCACACTATTCTTCACTTTCTGAGCTGCTAAATTCAGTGTCAAATTAAGGATCACTGCAGCTAGAAGCACTGCCTAAACAATAGAGGACAGAGCTTGAAAGCTTATGTCTTATTGTTGAGTAACCAAAGCTGCACACAGTAAAGATGATACCTAGTGGCAACCACCTCAACCAGAACATGACAGCCAGGCTACAAATACAGGACTCTTTAGCAGCCAATCATTTAACTATCAGCACTGAAATGGGTACAAGAGAGGTTTTATCTTTTCAAAGTCTGTTCTTAAGTTGCCGAGTATACTCTGGATTTTAAGATTCTGTCAAAGTAATAAAAACAAAATAAGTTGGGACTTTATGTTATGGGGTTAAATTCCTAGCACCAATGTCTAACCTTTCTATCACTAATAACCATAGGTTCATAAACTAGGCCCAACTCCTGGTGACTATGAGCAGCTACGCGTACAAAGTGCAAATTACAAAATGCACTTCACAACTGAAGTAGCACTGCATGACTTTATTCTGAGCTGCCAACATTTAAACATAAGCAAATGGCCATTACTTTTAGAATACATCTTATTTAATATCTTGTCTAGAGCAAGCTGCTCTCACAAAGCCAAACTGTTTCTTTAAATATTTATCTACTTTATTGTTACACTGAAATAGAGCAACAACCTAAATAGAAAGGACAAAGATAAAATATACATTCATAGCTTTGGGTGCTATTTCTTTGTGCAAAGGGGAAGGGGGGGGGGGGCAAGGAAAATTCTTCTTAGTTTTCAGCTGTTCTAATTAATGATTTTGAGACACCACTGGAGATTTCACAACCATTAAACTACTCTCTGTCCAGGTTCAATTTTCCTTCTATCTTTTCATCCATCATAAGTTGCATGAAGAGGAACAGTTTGCTCTGTAGATGTGGTAAAAATAATCTATTTTTTGTGTTTTTCCTTTCTTTTTTTCATTCCTTCACAAATCATGTTCTGGAAATCCCATCCAGATGGAAATTCTTCAGAGATTTGGAACTCAAATCCTGCTCTTCCTGAATGCAAGTCTAATGCTTTAACCCCAGTAATATCTCATCTTATCATTGGTCATCATCTACCCACATAATTTTTGCATGCTGCAGTATGTACACATTTTAATTCACTTTCATCATATTTATTGATGAAATATTGAATATTTGGGTTCAACTCCATACAGGAATACTTACTACACATCAAATCTCATTATTCACAAGTGCATGTTAAACTGAAGATCACAAATGTGTGTAAACTGCTCCAAGTTGTTTCAATATAGCTTTGCTGTATCAATTCTCATTCTTATTTTTCTAATTCTTTTCTGTTAAGAAACTAGGTGTTTGTTTAGGTCATTTTTGTTAGTACATATTCATCTAAGTTTATAACTGTTTCAGTTATTTTTTTTTGGTTGACAAATATTAAATCTGGTTTCTGAAAATTGATTTTAACTTCAAACTCTTCATTGCTATATTTACTCTGTCTAGAAAGAATCAAGGAGAAACATAGTGTCATCAGCATGAAGGATGTTGTTTAAGTGTAACCTCTGATTTTAATTTTTCTATCACCATTCTCAAGGAATTTCAAAATATGGTTGAAGAATGTCAGGGATACAGATCAATGTACCATTGTTTCACACTTTGTAGTTTTCTTATGCCACCTACAGTCTTAAAAGTAATGAAGGTAGCAAAAGTATCTGTATTTCACAGTTGGTTAGTGTGAACACGAATAATCAGACAGTGCATGATACAAGTGCCTCCATGGCCAGCCTTGAGAGGTTGCTTCATAATCTGGACAGATGGTGCAGCAATTACTGTGCTGTGTGCACAACAGCCCAATATAAGCCTAGCACTCCACATCCGTGCCCTTACTTATGTTTACTTGCTGAGACTGTATTTTGATGTGTTCTATAGTGATGACACTTTGTACTCTTTATACTTCATTCCTCATTCCCCCCCCCCCCTCCCCCCCCCCCCCCGCCCTTGAACCATGACCTTGCAGTTGGTGGGGAGGCTTGCGTGCCTCAGCGATACAGATAGCCATAACGTAGGTGCAACCACAACGGAGGGGTATCTGTTGAGAGGCCAGACAAACATGTGGTTCCTGAAGAGGGGCAGCAGCCTTTTCAGTAGTTGCAGGGGCAACAGTCTGGATGATTGACTGATCTGGCCTTGTAACAATAACCAAAACGGCCTTGCTGTGCTGGTACTGCGAACGGCTGAAAGCAAGGGGAAACTACAGCCGTAATTCTTCCCAAGGGCATGCAGTTTTACTGTATGATTAAATGATGATGGCATCCTCTTGGGTAAAATATTCCGGAGGTAAAATAGTCTGCCATTTGGATCTCCGGGCAGGGACTACTCAAGAGGATGTCGTTATCAGGAGAAAGAAAACTGGCGTTCTACGGATCGGAGCGTGGAATGTCAGAACACTTAATTGGGTAGGTAGGTTAGAAAATTTAAAAAAGGAAATGGATAGGTTAAAGTTAGATATCATGAGAATCAGTGAAGTTCGGTGGCAGGAGGAACAAGACTTCTGGTCAGGTGACTAGAGGGTTGTAAACACAAAATCAAATAGGGGTAATGCAGGAGTAGGTTTAATAATGAATAGAAAAATAGGAATGCGGGTAAGCTACTACAAACAGCATAGTGAACGCATTATTGTGGCCAAGATAGATACGAAGCCCAACCTACTACAGTAGTACAAGTTTATATGCCAACTAGCTCTGCAGATGACGAAGAAATTGAAGAAATGTATGATGAAATAAAAGAAATTATTCAGATAGTGAAGAGAGACAGAAATTTAATAGTCATGGGTGACTGGAATTTGGTAGTAGGAAAAGGGAGAGAAGGAAACGTAGTAGGTGAATATGGACTGGGGCTAAGAAATGAAAGAGGAAGCCGCCTGGTAGAATTTTGCACAGAGCACAACTTAATCATAACTAACACTTGGTTCAAGAATCATGAAAGAAGGTTGTATACATGGAAGAAGCCTGGAGATACTGACAGGTTTCAGATAGATTATATAATGGCAAGACAGAGATTTAGGAACCAGGTTTTGAATTGTAAGACATTTCCAGGGGCAGATGTGGACTCTGACCACAATCTATTGGTTATGAACTATAGATTAAAACTGAAGAAGCTGCAAAAAGGTGGGAATTTAAGGAGATGGGATCTGGATAAACTGAAAGAACCAGAGGTTGTACAGAGTTTCAGGGAGAGCATAAGGGAACAATTGACAGGAATGGGTGAAAGAAATACAGTAGAAGAAGAATGGGTAGCTTTGAGGGATGAAGTAGTGAAGGTAGCAGAGGATCAAGTAGGTAAAAAGACGACGGCTAGTAGAAATCCTTGGGTAACAGAAGAAATATTGAATTTAATTGATGAAAGGAGAATATAAAATTGCAGTAAATGAAGCTGGCAAAAAGGAATACAAACGTCTCAAAAATGAGATCGACAGGAAGTGCGAAATTGCTAAGCAGGGATGGCTAGAGGACAAATGTAAGGATGTAGAGGCTTATATCACTAGGGGTAAGATAGATACTGCCTACAGGAAAATTAAAGAGACCTTTGGAGATAAGAGAACCACTTGTATGAACATCAAGGGCTCAGACAGTAACCCAGTTCTAAGCAAAGAGGGTAAAGCAGAAAGGTGGAAGAAATATATAGAGGGTCTATACAAGAGCGATGTACTTGACAATATTATGGAAATGGAAGAGGATGTAGATGAAGATGAAATGGGAGATACGATACTGCGTGAAGAGTTTGACAGAGCACTGAAAGACCTGAGTTGAAACAAGGCCCCGGGAGTAGACAACATTCCATTGGAGCTACTGACAGCCTTGGGAGAGGCAGTCCTGACAAAACTCTACCATCTGGTGAGGAAGATGTATGAGACAGGCGAAATGCCTTCAGACTTCAAGAAGAATATAATAATTCCAATTCCAAAGAAAGCACGTGTTGACAGATGTGAAAATTACTGTTGCAAAATACTAACACGAATTCTTTACAGACGAATGGAAAAACTAGTAGAAGCCGACCTCGGGGAAGATCAGTTTGGATTCCGTAGACATGTTGGAACACTTGAGGGAATACTGACCCTACGACTTATCTTAGAAGCTAGATTAAGGAAGGGCAAACCTATGTTTCTAGCATTTGTAGACTTAGAGAAAGCTTTTGCCAACATTGACTGGAATACTCTCTTTCAAATTATAAAGGTGGCAGAGGTAAAATACAGGGAGGCTATTTACAATTTGTACAGAAACCAGATTGCAGTTATAAGAGTCGAGGGACCTGAAAGGGAAGCAGTGGTTGGGAAGGGAGTGAGACAGGGTTGTAGTCTCTCCCCAATGTTATTCAATCTGTATATTGAGCAAGCAGTGAAGGAAACAAAAGAAAAATTCGGAGTATGTAGTAAAATCCATGGAGAAGAAATAAAAACTTTGAGGTTTGCCGATGACATTGTAATTCTGTCAGAGACAGCAAAGGACTTGGAAGAGCAGTTGAACGCAATGGACAGTGTCTTGAAAGGAGAGTATAAGATGAACATCAACAAAAGCAAAACGAGGATAATGGAATGTAGTCGAATTAAGTCGAGTGATGCTGAGGGAATTAGATTAGGAAATGAGACACTTAAAGAAGCAAAGGAGTTTTGCTATTTGGGGAGCAAAATAACTGATGATGGTCGAAGTAGAGAGGATATAAAATGTAGACTGGCAATGGCAAGGAAAGCATTTCTGAAGAAGAGAAATTTGTTAACATCGAGCATAGATTTAAGTGTCAGGAAGTCGTTTCTGAGAGTATTTGTATGGAGTGTAGCCATGTATGGAAGTGAAACATGGACGATAAATAGTTTGGACAAGAAGAGAATAGAAGCTTTCGATATGTGGTGCTACAGAAGAATGCTGAAAATTAGGTGGTGTAATGTAATGGACTATTGAAGAGTGCAATACCACCCTTATAGTCGCATCTGCCCTTGCAGGGTCAGTTATTTAATATTATTGTATGTAGTATTTAATTTTGCCCAAATCTTTTTTATTATATTATTCTATAATGTGAACTTTATTTGTTTATTTCTGGAGAATATGTTGGCACCAGTGTGAGCCAAAGACATCCGTGTGTGAAAGGTAGAGAGTGGGACATTGTTAAGGTGACTGTTGGAGTGAGTTAGTTGGATGGTTGTGGGGAGAGCGTGGTTTTGTGAGGTGGACTGTTTATGGGAGTACGGAAGGAAGTCTGTTGTCTTATATAGAGAGTATCATAAATAGTATCTGATATGAAGATGGAAATTATTGTGAAAAAGTTAAATTAATAAAAATGAAGAATCAATAGTAAAACAAAAAGCGAGTACCAGTTTTCATTAGCACACAAAGACCCGGACCTAATATTAACAGTGTTAGATGGATGGAACACACCATGGTGAGAATCAAGAAAACGAACAAAATTCAGCATCTAAAGGTAAGGTATTTTAATTAGTTTTACTATTCTGTGATGTATCATTCTTTTGTCTAAATATTAAGCTTAACATCGTCTGTTGTAGATACAGACCATCCAAGCTGGTGGGGTGTCGTCAATTGATCATCACAATCTCAGGGTTTGAAATAGCATTTTATGAATTGAAAGTTTGTCACTTGATATTTGATTTTCACCCCAGACGAAAGAGGGTACATTACAATGGATAGATCATATAACTAATGAGGAAGTATTGAATAGGATTGGGGAGAAGAGAAGTTTGTGGCACAAGTTGACCAGAAGAAGGGATCGGTTGGTAGGACATGTTCTGAGGCATCAAGGGATCACCAGTTTAGTATTGGAGTGCAGTGTGGAGGGTAAAAATCGTATAGGGAGACCAGGAGACGAATACAGTAAGCAGATTCAGAAGGATGTAGGTTGCAGTAGGTACTGGGAGATTAAGAAGCCTGCACAGGATAGAGTAGCATGGAGAGCTGCATCAAACCAGTCTCAGGACTGAAGACCACAACAACAACAACAACAACAACATACTTCATTCTGTGTAACTTTGGATCTCTTCATGTGGAAGCAGAATATAACTTGGTTGGTGTAACTTCTGGTATTGTGTCTGTATAATATTAAAACATACTTGAGGTTGAGGATAGCATACTCTGAGTGTTTCATCTCTTTGGTGTGATTTACAGCCAATGTGTGAGTGGAATTAGTTCTCCAATCTCTTATGGAACAACAGCGAGCTCTCACTGACCAGCAGCAGGCTCTCTCCATGAAAATTTGGCAGCAGGTTGGAACACCATGTTCCACAGCCACTGATGAGACCCCCACCATTTCCTCTGTATGACTGTGAAAAATGACTTTGGCATCATTTTCAAGCTTCTGGAGTGACTGAACCCAATTTAAATTTTTATTGGACTACTTCTTGTGTATATCACCTTTTGTTTCAGCAGGCTCATCTCCAAGAACCTGCCAGTCTCTGTTTTGGTAAAAAGTGTTAACAGCTCTCTAATTATCATTGCAAATGTACTCATGTTATTGCTGCTTGCACTGAGTTCTATCATTGTCAAAAGTGGCTGCAATAGTCATAGAGTTTGGGCAGCACAACTCCATCGGCTTAGCTATTGTTGCAGTTTCTAACAGAGAACCACTGGAACATAAGAATATTATTTTCTTGAATTACATGCTCAATTTACAGGCATGAGAATACATGACTGTACACAGACAAGGGAGTAAGCTGTACAAAAGTCAAAGAATAGACACTGTCACTGCAACTTCTGTATACAGTGTCAGTGGGGTGGGGGAAGGTGTATTTCTGCTTGTGAGAGCATGGAGGGGTATGATGGGGACAGGGTAGGTCTGGTAGTAGGTCTGGGAGCTTCGAGGGTTGGGGGGAGGGAGCCCAATATAAGTCTGTTGCACCAAGCCCTTGGGTTCACTTATGTTCACTGGCTTATTGTACACTCGCCTACAAGACTGCATATTGATGTGTTCTATAGTTATGAGACTTTGTACTGTTCTATACTTATATAGTGTTATTGTGGATCTCTACATGTGGAAGCAGAGTAAAATGTGGTTGGTGTTACTTCTGATAATGTGTCTGTATAATGTTACAGCTACAAATGATCTGTGTTTTCTTAGAGGTTAACTTCAATGAATGAGAGGATAGTCAAGAAAACTGAAAAGTAGTTTATGTGAATATTCATATTTTCATGACATATTGATTGAGCCATTAGATTTTGGGTATGCAGCTGCAGAAACTTCATTTCTTCTATTTATATTTCAGCCATATACCTTTTGGCCATCTTCTGAGTGAGCACATTTGTTATTTTAAATACGAAAGCCATCAATGTGCTTGAAGCCACACAATACACAAGGGCCTCAGATGTTGTTGGTTAGACACTTGATCCATGTTGGGATATCGATACACCAATTGGATATGCACAGTAGTGATGTCTTTGCAAGTTGATCAAAGAAAGTGCTGAATTCCATGCTTTGTCCAAGCAGAAACTGCAATCTCCACTAATTAAATCCCAAGCCAAACAAATTTCCACTTCTTCCTTCACCACTGAGTCCCAGAGCGGTGAAGTTCAAACTAGAATTTCTACATTCTCATACAAAATTATTGGCCTCTGTACACAAAAGAAGTGTCAGCGTACATAGCACAATAATTTATTGATTATGTAGCTTGTACACAAGAACTGTTACTTTCCAAATGAAGTGAAAAAAAATTAATTATGATAATTTTGATGATACATCAAAAATCAAGGAGATAAAGTTCCTGTGCAAGTGGTAACAAAGCATAGCAAATGTATGAGAAGTATACAGCCTTCATTAAAAATAAGGCAATCCACAATCTGAAGGTTGGTTTGAACAAAAGTTTGCTTTAATAACTCTGGTCCTATTGGGGGTTGCATAACCTTGATTTCCTGTGACACACTACCACTTTTGAGAAGAGCCACAGTGTAATATAAATTCCAAAACATAGTGTATCTTTACATTTTTGACATTAACAAATCATTGTCATGGGTGAAATAACTGATAAGTGACAGAAAAAAATCTGCAGTCTGACAGACGATTGAACTAAAGGCCTTTGGATGACAGCCTGACAATTACCTACTTAGCCACCAAACCACTTATAGCCCTTAGGCAAATGTTTTTACCTTAGCAAATATTTAAATTTCCATGACCAACAATATCATAACAGTGCACTGAGTTTTAACATATGTAATGCCCTTAATATCATCAAGAGCACAGGAGAATAAACATACAGAAGGATTTACAGTGTAATTACCAACTGCTTTTCTCCATGTAATACTAGGAACTGGGTAGCCATCAGCTTGGCAGTGCAATGTAACGTCTTGACCAGAGGCAACATTTGCATCAGTTGGTTCTACTGTCCAATGTGGTGGTACTGAAAAAAAAAGCAATAAATTAGTTTTTCTCTATCCTACAAATTTTTTGGTAGCTCTCATCCGTTCATACACATGCACAGATGCTGTAGTACTTGGAAAAAATGCATACAGTTTAGATAATGTACCAAACCAGCAAATGTGCACCCACTTGCCTATTTTTGTTTTTAAATCTACTGGTGTCCATGGGAAACTAAATGATTTGAATATTTATTCCATCTGAATAAAACAAATAGAGATAGTTATTGTCTTCGACAAATCAGTAAACTTTTACACAGGGATCTTTGAAAGTCAATTTTCAAAAACTTTCATATTAATTTGAAATAGTATTTTGTTCAATTAATAAAAATTCTGAAATAATTCTATAATTGACATGGTTGTTGCCTATAAGGAGGAATATTTATTAACATTTTGTAATCAGTTATTGTATTTGATTATCAGAGACAAGCAATTTTATTGAAGAAGATGAAGTCTGTCAGTTGATGTCAACATAAAATACTAACAATATTTGAATATTTGAAAATTACAATAAAATCAACATGTTAGAGCAGTTAAACAATGGATCTGTTCTCATATTATTGTATTACAATTAAAAGGTTTCTAAATAGCAACATATAAATCTGATAAACCTTAAATTGCTGTAATTATTCCATTTTAGTATTGCAATAAGCAAATCTTTCTTATGTAAGAAATGTACAGTCATGTGTGTACCAACAAAAAATTCTGAAATTAGCTTAATTTTTATAATCTGTATTATTAAGAATGTAGCTGAGACTTGAGGCACCTTGCTTAGAAACATTTTATTTAAGGTAATGGGCAAAATTTAAGATTTGGAAAAAAACTACATGCACTTGAAAATCAGACTTAGCTTAGAAATTTTTGTTTTAGGATTAACATACCTCATTTGAAAGCCTTGATTGTCTTCTACATTAAGAATATCTTGTATTGCTTAATTCCCACAAAGAAAAGCTCCTTATGATAAGTAGCAATGCACCCTTTTCATAATATTGTTGTTATTCCAGCATGGACTTCCCATTATTTTATTTATTTATCTTTCATTCTTTGCTACTTACTGCCTTACTGAAGTGTTGGATCCTCTGTAGTTTACCACTATTAGTCACTATCCAGCAGTAACAAAACTGCTGACCAGAACTCACAGGGGACCACGAGGAGGCAATGCCGTTGACACATCCATACAGTTAGTGCAGACCCAAGGTTCAAATTTGTTTGATGTATTCAATGTTAAACACAGGTTGGCCCTGGTTCAAGGACAATTCCAGTGCAACAAATGGTACTCATACTAGAGTATTCACATTGGTGAATACTCTGGCATTACCATGGAAGCTCTAACACAGATTCCCACTGCCAGTATATGCTCATTACTTTTAGAGGAGCAACTGGACAGACCATAGACACCTTTGGAGTGCTGCGCAGTCTGCATAGGGGCTCCATTGTAGTCTTTCTAGGGACTGCAGATAATAGCAAATGCTGACAGCTCAAACAACTGCCTTAGCATTTATTCACAGTATCATGGTACTTGTGGTGACAAGCTTTCTCTCCTTGCATTTGATGAGATGTCACTGAGGACATTTATGCATTACCTCTGCTGGTCAACATGCATTAGTTACCTACAGGTGTGGGATCTGATAGTTCATTAACAACTTTAGGGGTGAATTCCATATGCTATGCACAAGAGTTTTGTCAAGGTCTGGAGGTGCTCTCAGGCACTAGTGCAAAACACATCAGCAGTGACTGTTGCACTGTGCACTATGCAACTTGCAGGAGAGTGGTAATCAACATGCAAGACAGTGAAAAATGCAGAATTTATAATTCTCATTGACACTAGAAAATAAATAGTACTTCCCACTTTTTACATACTCTGCTACAAGTTTTTCTTAATAATCGAACTATGTGGTATGAATCTAAATCTGGGTGCAACTGAACCACATCTTCCTTACAACATTTTACACCAACAATTTATTGTTACCATTGGTGGTAGTCAAATGTCAACTTCTGGGCAAGAAGCCTTAGGGTTCAGTATGGTGTTACTGTTGTTGCTGCATCTCTTGTCAGACAGAAGAGAGTATAGTGCTAGGAAGAACTGAATGAAAACAATTGATTCATACAGCTGTTGGAAAACAACTGACTCATTCGGTTGTAGTTATACATATCAGTTCAATTATTCATTCATTCTTTTGAGTGAAAGTAGTCTGTGGGAGCAACAGAATGGAAAACAATCAATTTAGTCAGATGGGCTCCTCATTCATTGTTTCGAATGAAACCCACTATCTGGGGCAACTGAATGAAAACAATTGTTCAGTTGGTTGGACTACTCATTCATTCTTTTGAATGAAACTAATGTGTGGGAGCAACTGAATGAAAATAATCGTGTCAGTCCACTGTAGTTTTACCTGTCATTTGTATTATTATTCACTTGTTTTGAGTGCAGTCAGTGGGACAAATCGAATGAAAAAATTGGACACTGTTGTAGCTTTTCATATTGACTGAATTATTCAGTCTTTCTTTTAAGGGAAAACAATCAGTAGTTTTTCTGTCCATTGGACCATGTACTCATTCTTTTAACTGAAATCACTCTTTAATTTTTAGCTGACAGAGTTATCCATTCATTTTTCTGAGTGAAACCAGCCTGCAATAATTTAATTAGTTGAAGTAAAGCAGTGCTACATTATACTGACAGAGGGTGGTCCTAAGTGAAGACATATATCAGGGGTATGCCAATGTTAACATAAGCAGTATACATGTTCATTTAATTATGAAGTGAATGGAGTGATTTTTCTTTTCATCACTTAAAATTGATTAATATACTGTTGTAGATTAAACTGCCAGCACCCATCGGTGCATAACTAATTAACCTGATGTATCACTGGAGTAGGCCTGCCATCACTTAAATTGCCAACCCCCAGACAAAAATTTCAAAAACTCCAGACATGTGGGTCAAATCAGATTATTATCCCAGAAAAAAACAGTCTGTAGATGGCAAGTTGGCTGGTGGTCACAATGTTCCATGAGCAGCAGTGACATTAGAGAGGGAATGTTTCCTCACTTGCATTTCAGTGCTAATAATGCTAATGGCTGTGTGCCTCCTACCAATTAGCATATACATATTACACATGACAGTAACAAGGATTTGCGAAAATGCATTCGAGAGACATTCATATTAAGACATAGTATTAATTAGCAGTAAGGAAAATGAAAGTAAATGAAATCAGTTTTATACAGCTTGATAAATAGAAGGCAAATGACATTTAAGACATTCAGTTGTCTGGTGGGCAGGGCGGTGTCATGGAGTAAGTGATTGCCCATTGTTGGTAGTTTCTCACTGTCTCAATAAAGAAGTATGGAAAATACAGGGTGTTCCAAAATTGTCTTCACAACTCTGATCACATATATTTCAGAAATGGAGAAAGGTAGACAAGTGTGATTTGTGGCATAGTGTTCATATTCACCTAAGGTTCTAGTGGCTGCTTAAGAGTTCCATGTGTTAAGATGAACATATTTTCTAGAGCCAAGTTCAGTATACATTAAAAAAAAATTATATTACAAAAAAAAGTATGAATTGAAAGTAATACATGCAAACTATCACTTTGGTTTGTTACAAAAAGGCATTATTTTATATTTTATTAGTACCTTCTAGGATGAAGGAATGTGAGCAGGCAAACAGTATCTATCAGTGCTGTAAATTTTCTTCAGTATGTCTGTATTCTTCAACAGTCTTATGAAAACATTCAACTCAAGTTTCATAATAATTCACTCTAGTCATTAACACTGCTTTTGCAGTTTCTACAGCAAATTGTGTTTTGGCACTGCTCCATACATTACTTATTTGGGAAAATATCCTTTCAGTAACAGCATACTGATACAGGTGAATCAATCATTTCATAATTGTTAAATCCAGGACAAATAAGTGTTCCAAATTAATTTTGAAAAAATTCATAAAATAGCTAGAAAAATTACAAGTCTCACGAAACAGGGGGTCGGCTGGATGGGTGTCGCTTTAAATGTGTGTGCTGCCTGTAGCACATAGATTATCTAAGTGATATTCCAGTTCCATGTCTGGCCTAGGCTCTTCTCATTAAAGAATGCTATTGCTGCTTTGATGTGAGCTCACAGTTCATGCAAGTCCTCATCAAAGAAAAAAATGTAATGGAGTTCCACATGAGATGGGTGTCAGATCTGGTCTGTAAAAATCATTACACATACTGTGCCAAATGCCGGAGGGTGGTCAGTCAATAATTAACATGGAAAAATAAGAAAAATCTGCTTTAGGTGTGTGAGACCATTATGCTACAAACTGGATATTTCTACCAACTTCCGTGTCTAAAATATACATGATCAGAGTTGTAAAGACAATTTTGGAACATATTGTATGCACATAGGAGAGTGGCTGAACGTGCTTGCTGCTGTGCTTTTAATAGACTACAACAAAGAAACTATCTATAATGAGCCTGTCCTTTACTGAATTTTAACTTAAAATCTAATTCCAAGCAATTGAATTTCCCCAGGCATGAAAAAAGGTCCAGGTTTTCCCAGACAGTTGTATAAAAATCCCTCCAGCATGCCTCTTATGCCCTCAAAACTAGAAGCAATCCAGGAAAATCTGAATGTATTGCAGCCCTAGTTAGGGATGCAGAGGTGAGTGCAGTGGTTCCCTTAAGGATATTTCAAGAAGAAAGGAACCTTGCATTGTCTTACCAACAGTTTTCATTCTGTTTTATAGGCAATATGTAATGATGTCCACAAATGCAAAATCATTTGAATATTCGCCCATTTCATTGTGTGCAAGGTAAATATTATATACATAAAATTACATCACCACCTATACATTTTCATATATTAACAACAAAGATTCCAAGACTTACCAAGCGGGAAAGCACCGGCAGACAGGCACAATGAACAAAACACACAAACACACACACAGAATTACGAGCCTTCGCAACCGGCGGCTGCTTCGTCAGGAAAGAGGGAAGGAAAAGGAAAGATGAAAGGATGTGGGTTTTAAGGGAGAGGGTAAGGAGTCATTCCAATCCCGGGAGCGGAAAGACTTACCATAGGGGGAAAAAAAGAAAAGGTATATACTCGCGCGCGCACACACACACACACACACACACACACACACACACACACACACACACACACACACACACACACACACACACACACACACACACGCACATCCATCCATACATATACCAATGGATGGATATGTGTGTGTGTGTGTGTGTGTGTGTGTGTGTGTGTGTGTGTGTGTGTGTGTGTGTGTGTGTGCGCAAGTATATACCTATCCTTTTTTCCCCCTAGGGTAAGTCTTTCCGCTCCCGGGATTGGAATGACTCCTTACCCTCTCCCTTAAAACCCACATCCTTTCATCTTTCCTTTTCCTTCCCTCTTTCCTGACGAAGCAGCCGCCGGTTGCGAAAGCTCGTAATTCTGTGTGTGTGTTTTGTTCATTGTGCCTGTCTGCCGGCGCTTTCCCGCTTGGTAAGTCTTGGAATCTTTGTTTTTAATATATTTTTCCCATGTGGAAGTTTCTTTCTATTTTATTTACATCATCATTAATTTGAACCTATACATTTTCAGTTTCACAGGTGGTGTCACAGCTACTAAATATCCAGAAGTTCAAATTTATGGACTTAAGCCAATGAAATATTCGAAATTCCTAAAGTACTGGATTATAAATAAGCACAGAAGCTATAAATCAAAGTCAGTGTGAGAATTTAATCCTCCTCCTCTCATGTAGCAATTTTACCAACACTCATTAAGTCAACAGACATAGCCAAATCTCAAAGCCATAAACAAACAACAAAGTAATTTCAAAATTTTACATCATATTATAGACCTACAAGGAAAAAAGTGGGCTTTGCCATTTCTAATACTGTAGAGCACGTAATTGAAAAGTCTATTACTTTTGATAATGATATATGAGGTAATTGAGCCATTTCTCAACACACTACTGCCACAAATTATACCTTAAAACACTTAGTTTTGAGGGTTCTTTCATATTATGTTCACCTTGAAAATAGCAAAAATTTATAGCTTACATTGTGAAATACAAAGAAAACTGTGAAATATGGTGAAAACTGCCGGATTACAACAGCTTGGATGTTTGTTTTTCACCTGCTGCCAACAGCTGTTTAGCTTGGTTAACCCTCACATTACCAAGAGGTGTATTACTACCCCACATTGATTTTTTCCCTCTAATAATGGTATCTGAAGGGCCACATGCCTGTGGTTTCATGAATTTGCGCTAAAATGATTGACGTTGAATTCACACTCACAACTG
Organism: Schistocerca gregaria; assembly: GCF_023897955.1. Lineage (NCBI taxonomy): Eukaryota > Metazoa > Arthropoda > Insecta > Orthoptera > Acrididae > Schistocerca > Schistocerca gregaria. The sequence continues at coordinate 69,194,675 of NC_064924.1, read as the reverse complement.
TCTAATTTTTTTGGCTTTATCATTGTTATTCAAGTCATTTATTGGTGGGATTGTGAGACTACCCCACTTGGTATGAAATTTCTTATTTTCTTATTTGTAGAAAAAGAAGATTTTGGGAAATATATCTGTCATTCATCTTCTTTGTTGAGTTTTGCCATAGATCCAATGTTTGTTACTGTTGCTGGTTACTATTGTTGAGTTGAATTTGATGTTCACTGTTGAGCTGACAATACACAAGTCAGTATTTCATCTGCAAGTAAGGATGTCCAAGGGGTTTTCTAGCGAAGAGATCATGGAAATTCTATACAATTCTGATGTCAGTGACAATGAAAATGAATGGGACATTGATAATGAACAGAATGAATACATGGAACCTCTTGACAAAGACCAATTCGTAGCATCAGATGAAGCTGATGATGAAATATCAGAAGACACTACACATTCATGTGAATAAGTAGAAGAAGAAGAAGATGATGATGATGATGAAGAAGAAGACGAAGAACTGGAGATTTGTTTGTTTCTAGAAGTGGACTACAGTTTTCTAGTGTATCACCAAAAGGTGGGCATCGTCAACGTTGCAACATTTTGAATGTAACACCTGGCCCAGTGAATGATGGAAAAACAATCAAAACAATAACAGAGTCATTTTTGTTATTTATCTCACCAGAAATTGTGAGCATCATTGTAGAAGAAATGAACAGGGAAGCCAAACGAGTAATTTCTTTGTGGAATGCAGCTCATTCTTCGAACACAATGAGAACGTAGAGATATAAATGCAACTGATGTGTACGCTGTATTAGCAATTCTAATAGGAGCTAGTCGAACTCATGGACATCGTACAAGTACTTCTGATCTGTGAGGAGGTAATGTTCCCTTTTGGCAACCATTCTTTTTGCTGCCATGTCAAGAAACTGATTTTTGTCTGTACTGAAATTCTTGCGATTTGACAACAAAGACATAAGAACACAGAGAATTGAAGAAACCAAGGACAAGCTACAATCCATCAGGGTAGTGTTTGACAAATTTCAATCAAACTTGTGCAAGAACTTCTATCCTTATGAATACGTGACTATTGATGAACAATTAGCAATGTACCAAGGAAATTGCCCTTTTAGGGTTTATATGAAGAGAAAGCCTGGCAAGTATGGCATTAAAATTTGGGTTTATGCTGATGTGAAGACATTTTACTTATTACGGATCCCAATTTACAAAGGAATGATGGACAATACTCAGGAAGTGAATCTAGGATAGAGAGTTGTTTTGGATCTGATGGAACCATTTCTGAATAATGATCATGGTGTAACAACTGATAATTTTTTCACCAGTTTTCCATTGGCTGCTGAACTACTAAAATGAAAAACAACGTTGGTTGGTATCTTGAATTCCAATAAGAGAGAGATTCCAAAGGAATTCTTGCCAAACAGAGAGAGAGAAGTTCACTCTTCAATGTTTGGTTCCACAAATGACTTGACCCTAGTTTCCAATGTTCCAAAGAAGGGAAAGGCAGTTATCATAATGAGAGACAAGTAAGTGGTGAAGAAAGTGAACACAAACCCAAAATGATACTGCACTACAAAAAAACGAAAGGTGCTGTAGATAGTGGGGACAAAATGGCAAGAGAATACAGTTGTGTTAGAGGAATAAGGCGGTGGCCACTAAGAATTGAAAAAAGTCTTGTGTCATTTTACTGCAGTGGCTGTTGAGGTACATAGATTATTAATTTTCTGTTCATTGAGTACTGAAATTAGTGAAAGATATAAAATTTTTTTTGTACTTTGTATCTGTGATCTGATTAAATATGTCTAACAACCTGAAAAACAGTTTTTAATACTAAATAAACCCATTCAATGGAAATAACTAAATCTGAGGACAAATATTATAATAAAACACAAAACTCTTTTGGGGTAGTCCAAATACCCGCTTGGTGAAATAGAGGTGTGAAAAAGCTTGGTAATGGGAGGGTTATGTCACACTAACGCAGTGGCTTGTAGCAAGTTTACTTGGTGGCTTGTTCCAAAGAATCGCTGATGTGATCAGTGTATAGCAAATGGGCTGACCGCAGCTGCCACTTAGGTTTAATTTGTGTAGTTAAACCTCATTTGCACTATACTAATATGCATTAATTTTATTTACAGTAGTTCTGCTTGGAGCGTGTCGACATAGGCAACTCCATTTGCTATATGAAGCACCACAATTAACAGAACATGTTCAGTGAACAGTTGTTCATCTTTGTTGCAGTCCTCAATTGTGTTTAATTAATTACAAAGGCAGACAGATTGTTGTAAATGTAACAGATTGCTAGGACAGCAAAACACTGAAATCACAGCAGGTTTAACTTTATTTCATATTCACTTGTATAAATAAGTACTACATATGAAAGAAAACTTGTGTGTATATATGTGCTTCCATAAAACCTGCTGTGTTTACATTAAAGCAAGTGATGAGTTCAAAGTGTAAATGGCATGTGTTGGCAGTACTGCAGAATGCTCCACTTTGACAACACAACATAATGAACAAGGAAAAGTTTACAAGCAGTATAGTAGAGGTCACTGCCTTTGCATCACCAAAGTATGCTGCACTGCTATTTTCTACAGCGGGAGAACACACACCTTGACATGTTAGATTCTGATGTCTTTCACCGTACTTCACAGTTTTCAATTTAATTCACCATGTTCACCAATGTTCGATTTTTTCTGGGTGGTCACAAAGGAAAGATCTCTCAAAAACACATGTTGTGATGTATAATTTGTAGTCATATCATGTTGGCAAATAGCTCAATTATCTTGTACCCAGATGCAAATATCAATTTTTTAACAAGTTTATACTTCTTGTTATGCAACTGCATCTTTTTAAGAACTGATGAAACTCAAAACCACAAATTATTGTATAAACATTGTATTGTGTGTTTAATTTCCTTCACTTATACAGATTTTATACAATGTATTGAAGAGGATTACAATTTTTAATCATATATGCTAGTTATGTATGTTTTTGCTCGTATTTTTTGGGTTTTAACATTTTCCTCAGTTTTGTGTTTTTAAGTCTGGACTGCCTGAAAATGTAAAACAGGGCTTTCACTGTAGTATCTTGTTTTGTATCAAGTGATATACTGTATTAACGTTTGGTAACAGTAATAAATGCTAATGACGTTCCTGTGAACAAAGTTAAATATTTCATCTTGTTAAAGTGTAATAAAGTGATCCCATATTTTATGAGTTGTACTATAATCTCAGCCCCTCCAGAATAAAGGTAAGAACCTGCCACTATACCGACAAGTGTTATTTCATCTGGTACAACAGTAGTGATGTTTGTGCCAACTCAGCACTTACACAATTGGGATCTTTCCACCCAATCTGATGGAAATTTATTGTACAACATGTTTGATGGCAAGCAGACACCTGGTTGCAATTTACTTTAATCATGTCTGTTGTGGTGTCACCGCCAGACACCACACTTGCTAGGTGGTAGCCTTTAAATCGGCTGCGGTCCGGTAGTATACGTCGGACCCGCGTGTCACCACTGTCAGTGATTGCAGACCGATCACCGCCCCACGGCAGGTCTAAAGAGACTTCCTAGCACTCGCCCCAGTGGTACAACCAACTTTGCTAGCGATGGTTCACTTACTTCTACGCTCTCATTTGCCGAGACGATAGTTAGCACAGCCTTCAGCTATGTTATTTGCTACGACCTAGCAAGGCACCATTATCAGTTAGTATTGATATTGAGAACCATGTACCGTCCAGACCGACATTCATCATTAATGGATTAAAGTTAATTATTCCACCAGCTATGTCCGTTTTTCTTAATTCTAATTCCCTTGTCATGTTCCAGAACTCACACCAGCCTGCGTGAGCTAAAACGCGTGCATTGCTGCCTTCTTTAGTAACACAGTGTTGGCTCTCTTGCCAACCACAACATTGGCGACGAGGCACAACTGCGTTCTTATCGATATTGCCCTGATTTACTTGTGTAATGGCTTCGTCACAATCTTGAGATGTACTGTCCGAATTTTATCGCTTACAGAATCAGCAGACGCAGGCCTGTTGGATGCCCTTGGACAGCTCGTCCACGCTCAACGTGTGATGCAAAACGATGCGGCAGCAGCCGCTTCACCGCTAACGCTGCCACAACACACTGTTGCACCAACTTTTTGACCTTTTGATGCTGCACTGGAAAGCTGGACGGAGTGGTCACGCCAATTTGGATTCCATCTTGCCGCCTACAGAATTCAAGGTAACGAGCGGCAGCCTTTTTTGCTATCGTCGGTCGGCGTGACCACGTACCGTGTGATAGTCAAATTATTTCCCCGACACGACGTAGCAACTCTGTCCTATGAAGAAATTTTGTCTGCATTAGATGCATATTTCAAAGAATCGGTCAATGTAGTTGTCAAAAGGTATACCTTCTTTCGTACAAAACGTACAGCAGGTCAGACTAATCGGGAGTGGATTGCAACCTTGCAAGGCCTTACTAGGGATTGTGCTTTTGAATGTCAATGTGGACTCCCTTATTCAGATACTATGGTACGTGATGCAATTGCACAAAACGTTTCTTATGTTCGTATAAGGGAACAGATTTTGAAACTAGTAAATCCCTCCCTTCAACAAGTCATGGACATATTGGATCGGCAGGACACACTTGACTTTGTTCAGGAATCATTTGAAACTTCGCCAGCAGTGTGTCACGTTAACCGGCCCGCCGGGCGAGCTGCACGGAGCAGTAAACAGCCCTCGCGCCCGGCCGCGCCGCTGCCGCCAGGCTCTCAGCCACGTGTACCGCGCCGCAAAGCAAATGCAGTGATCAAATCATGCCCGCGGTGTGCTGCTAAATATTCTAGTGAGAATTGCCCGTCACGCTAGGCTATTTGCTTTTATTGTAATAAAAAAGGACATGTTCAGAATGTTTGCCAGAAAAAGCTCAGGTCGGAAGCTCAAAACTGTTCCAGGCCCGTTGCTTCACGCCAGAATCGGAATCAAACCAAGGATACTCAGGCTCGCGACACTTCGCCCATGGAAATTCATGTAGTTCATTCCACTCTGCTCAGTGCCACTCTCTCTAACAGTGATTGTGTTCATCCCAGAAATAGTGTGCGTTGACATCGCCGGAACTCCCGTCAAGTCGCAAGTGATTATGTACCAGTGTCAGTTCACGTTGCATGAGACAGTCGCTCTTGTCGTCAGCAGGACAATAAACTTTTTGTAGACTTGGACATTAACGGCAAAGTGATACCATTCCAGCTCGATACCAGAGCTACAGTTTCACTGATCAATCAAGACACTTACAAACTGCTGGGCACACCTCCGCTGCATGCTGCAAATGTTAAGTTAAGTAGTTATTCAGGTCAAGGTATCCCTGTGTTAGGACAGTGCAACCTTCTGGCAACATACAAAGGACAAACAAAACTTGTGTCATTTTACGTCCTTCATTCTTATTCTGCAGTGAACTTGTTTGGTTTCAATTTATTTCAGTTGTTTAACTTGTCTATAGTAAATCAAGTCCTATCAGTGAACCAGACAGTGCCTTCAGACAGTGTTTCTCGTCTATGTGAAGAATTTGCAGACATTTTTGCACCGGGCCTTGGTTGTGCTAAGAACTGTAAAGCACATTTGGAACTGAAAGTAATCGCGCAACCGAAATTTTTCAGAGTGCGCAATGTTCCCCACGCATTGCGTGATGAGGTTGCAAAAACATTACACGATTTGGAATCACAAGGTGTAATAGAACGTGTGCAGGCTTCTCTCTGGGCATCACTCTTAGTAATTTTGCCGAAACCGTCCAGAAAATTGAGACTTTGTGTGGACTTCAAGGCAACAGTGAATCCACAAATAGTGATTGCAACTTTTCCTTTACCCCGCCAGGAAGATCTTTTTGACAAACTGTGCCCGGGTAAATATTTTTCGATGTTGGACCTGGCAGATGTGTACTTGCAAATACTGGTGGACGAAGAATCCCAGCGTGTTTTGGTGGTTAACACGCATCTTGGTTTGTATCGATTCAAACTACTGCCATTCGGGTGTGCCTCCGCCCCTGCATTGTTTCAGCAATATCTACAAACTGTTTGTGTGTCGGTCCCTACTGTAGCAAATTATCTGGACGATATTGTGATGTCTGGAAAGACGGAAGAAGAACATTTGGCCAATCTCAGAACTTTATTTCAGGTCTTGCGACAAAATGGTCTTCGTTTGTGGAAGGACAAATGTGTGTTTTTTGCTCGTGATTTGCCATACCTGGGACATGTAATCAATGCCCAAGGCATACATCCCAGTCTCACGCACCTTTGTGCCATACAAGACTTGCCTTCGCCACAGGATTTGAAGCAGCTACAGAGTGTGCTGGGAAAAATTAATTATTATTGCCGTTATATACCACACGCCTCTTCCATTTCAGCTCCACTTCATCACTTATGCCGTAAAGGTGTTCCGTTTGTCTGGATGACGGAATGCGAACGCGCCTTTTGCCAGTTGAAATCGGCGTTGCTTTCTAATACTTGGCTGACATGATTCGATCCCTAGAAGCCCCTTTTGTTGATAATGGATGCATCGGATTTTGGGATCGGTGCTGTGCTAGCACACAAAGATGGATCGCACGATCGCCCTATTGCCTTTATGTCCAAATTGCTCTCGTCTGCGCAAAGAAATTATTCACAGATCAAGAAAGAAGCATTGGCTCTCGTATTTGGTGTTACAAAGTTTCATGATTTCTTGTATGGTCGTCACTTTACCATAATCACAGACCACAAACTTTTGACATCGCTTTTTCATCCAATCAAGCCTGTACCTCAACGTACAGCGCAGAAATTCATTCGCTGGTATATTTTCCTCCCGCAGTACAGCTATGATATCTTGTATCAGTCCACTGCTAAGCACGGAAACGCCAATGCGTTGTCCCGCTTGCCTGTTGCTGAGGATAGGGCATTTGATTCCTCCGAACTTGCTTGCATGTTCATTGATGCGGAAACCGATGACGTGGTCAAATCGTTTCCGATTGATTTTTGTCGTGTAGCTACAGCCACAGCTGCCGACCCTGTCCTTGCTCCCATTCTGCATTTTGTTGCTATGCAATGGCCCTTGTCAAAGTCATGGATCGGGGAACCATTGGTTCACCGATTTTTTTGCTCACAAGGAGAGACTTTTTGTACGACATGGTGTTTTGCTGTTGCGTTCTGATAATGATCAGTCCAGGGTCGTGGTACCACATTCATTACAGTCCTCTGTCTTACAGCTTCTCCACCAAGGACATTGGGGTATAGTGAGAACGAAACAACTTGCTCATCAGCACTGTACTTGGTTTGGAATCAATGTCGCGATTATGAATATGGGCTCTTCTTGCATTGTGTGTGCCGAACAACAATCAGCACCCCCGCAGAAATTCTTTGCATGGCCAAAAGCCACTTCCCCTTGGCAACGCTTACACATCGATTTTGCTGGTCCATTCTAGAATGCTCGATGGTTGGTTGTGGTAGATTCTTTCAGTAATTTTACTTTTGTTGTCCAGATGTCTTCCACGACGTCATCTGCCACCATCCAAGCGTTATCCACTATCTTTTGCATTGCAGGTCTTCCACAGACTATTGTTTCCGACAATGGCCCACAATTCATGTCCGCAGAATTTCAGTCATTCTGCAAGGCCAATGGTATTCAACATCTGACGTCCGCACCGTTTTCGCCACAGTCAAACGGTGCCGCTGAACGATTGGTCAGGACTTTCAAGTCACAGATGTTGAGGCTGAAAGAGTCTCATTCTCAGGAAGACGCGTTATTGCTCTTTTTGTCCTCGTATCGCTCTCAGCCTCGAGATGGTTGCTCGCCGGCTGAGTTGCTCCACGGTCGTCATTATCGAACCTTGATGTCTTTGCTACATCCGCCACTTCAGGTTCCTGTGCAGCGGCAGACACCTGCTTTTGCTCCAGGCGACGTTGTCTACTATCGCCACTATCGAGGTTCACGGCATTGGCCCGAAGGGCGCATTCTTCGCTGCCTCGGCAGCATTATGTATCTGGTTTTGGGGGCCTCTTGTTAGGTGCTTCGGCATCTCAATCGGCTGCGCCTCTGTCGTCATACGGGATCTGCCACTCGCCATCTGCTTTTAGCGACGGTGCCGTCCTGTCAGCGCCCTGAGGACCCATCTACTGGCTCGCCTCAGCCCCAGGTGTTACCGCCGCTGCCTTCCATTTTGCCCCATGACAACGTGCCGCCATCACCGCCGCCGCCGCCTGTTCTCCCGCCGGCGACGCCTGCAGTGAACGCGTCGCTACAACCACCGGGCACCTCCCTGGTCATGCACTGCCGATCGCTTCCTGTGATCAGTTGCACCCTGGAGCAGGTTTTCAGGCGTTTCCTAGCTCCCCGCAGTCCGAATGGTAGGATGCGGGTGGCACAGCCTCGCCTGTTGTTAGGCTCCACACCTCATCGCATACGTCAACATGCAGTCCTCCCCACGGCGGGCGACAGCCTTATGCCACAACCGTATGCAGATTTGTGGGGGAGGAATGTGGTGTTACCGACGGACACCACACGTGCTAGGTGCTAGCCTTTAAATCGGCCACGGTCCGGTAGTATACGTCGGACCCGCGTGTCGCCACTATCAGTGATTGCAGACTGAGCACCGTCACACGGCATGTCTAGAGAGACTTCCTAGCACTCGCCCAAGTGGTACAACCAACTTTGCTAGTGATGGTTCACTTACTTCTACGCTCTCATTTGCCGAGATGATAGTTAGCACAGCCTTCAGCTATGTTATTTGCTACGACCTAGCAAGGCGCCATTATCAGTTAGTATTGATATTGAGAATCATGTACCGTCCAGACCAACGTTCATCATTAATGGATTAAAGTTAAGTATTTCACCAGCTACGTCCATTTTTCTCAATTCTAATTCCCTTGTCATGTTCCAGACCTCACGCCAGCCTGCATGAGCTAAAACGCATGCATTTCGGCCTCCTTTAGTAACACGGTGTTGGCTCTCCTGCCAACCACAACATCTGTCATTCTTTTCTGCTCCCTGTAACATCAGACATGTGCCACTATCAGTAATTTTACGTCTATCTATGTTTCCATATTCATCATTAAGTTAATTTTTGTTGATTTTCTTGCAGTTTATTCCTAGAGTATTTCTTCAACATGATTTCCATCTCTCATCATTTCCTGTTGCTCATTTTTTCCCTTTAATTTGTTGATATCCTTCTTAGCTTGTCCCACTGTTCTTACTTTGTGTATCATCGTTCTCCAACCCAAATTGGCCTAATTTTTTGAAACTTTTGATGGTTGAAGTGCCTCTGGTTCCAAAAAGCTAGCCTTTATGTGACTTTTTCCCTTAATTTGTATCTGATGGCGCTTACAAAGTAGGTTTCTTTTACTTACATTTAATTGTAGCTTAATTACAAAGATCACTTCCCTGAGTGATGGTTAGTTAAATTTGAGTACTAGTATAGTAGTCTCACATTAAATGAACACTTCAGTTCTGCTGATATGGGAGCAGTATTGTGTGTTTCAAACTACCAGGAAACATCAGTCAATTCAAGTCACAGAAAAAATATCATATCAACTACATTATTATTTAGCATTCAATGATTTTAGTACCACAATGTTGAACATCGAGCATGCACTGATGTATTAGCTATGCAGAAAAATGTGCTAGAAAATTGTATTAAAAATTTAGTAAAAGTATTTGAACTCTGGGGCAGAAACATACAGAATTAAAAGTACAATAAACTACATTAGCTTTTGTCACTATTAGGCCCTCCCTCAGGAGGGAAACGTGGATACGCTGATGTTGGTTAGAAAGGGGGACAAGTCACACAGAAACTAGTATGAAAAGAAACCATCTTTTGTGTGGACTGTTTCCCCCCATCCTGAGATCTTAGTGACCTGCCTCTGATTTTTAACATTCCCCTGCCTATTCCTATTTTCTCATCAGTGAAGGAATTTATAGTTCTGACAGCTATGACAGTTTCCTCCAGCCACACTGAGAATTTTGTCTCCTGAAGATAAGTACTGGCCACCCAACTGTCTCACAATTTTATATTTTATTCCAAGTGAATTTTTCTTTTTTGTACATAAAACATACATTGTTGTCATGCAGTTAGTACTTAACTGAAACAGACATAATGTTCAAATGTAGCGCTAATATATATGGTTTACACATAGGTTCATGCTGTACACATTATGGTATTTTTCTACGCAAATTACTAATGCCACAATGTTCAATACAAGCTACAATTCCATGTACATACCATTCACTGTCAGTGGAACTGTGAAACTCTCAGAGCCAGCAACATTGTGAGCAACACAAGTATAGTTCCCAGTATGTTTTGAAGTTATTCGTTCTATAACCAGTGATGTCGAATATTCGTCCAGGCGACGGGTTGATATACCATCATCCGAGTTTGTAACAGGTTGCCCATTACGTTCCCAACGGAATGTTATAGGTAGATCTCCTTCAAGTATCTGACAGGAAATTGCTGCTCTCATGCCTTCACGTAAAAGATTTGTCATAGCTTGAATAGGCAAGATCTTTGGTGGCACTGTAACAAAAGAAAATAAAGTTACAAATATGCTGTTTCCCTACACAATCTGAATATTTGTGACAGAATCTGAAAGGAATTAATCTGATTTCATACCAAGAACCTGTACTTCAACATCCCTTCGAGCTGTGTGTTTCTGCCTGTTTTGTGCTTGACATGTGTATGTGCCTGCATCTGCTTGCCTTTGGGCATGTTCTATTACTAGGGTACCATTAGGATACACTCTCTGCCTACGATTCATGGGAAGTATATTTCCATCTGAAACAGGTATTATAAATTGCACTTACATGTAAAATTTTTGTTTTAGTAATACATTTTTATAGTTTTTTACCTCTCTCCCAGACAATTGACTCTATAGGATAACCAGCAACAGGGCACTTTATAACCAAATCACTCCCAGCCACAGCAGTTATCTTTGGCATTATTCGTATAAATGGCAAACCTGCAACATACACATTATAGTTGGGTGAAAACACATCACTGACACTTTTGTAAACTATCATCTTCTAATGCTATAGAATGTACACGTTATGCACATCAGATATCTATACACACAACAAAATTATTACTTCATGGTTGTTTGTTGACTGAAAATGTAAATGCTAGAAAGGAAGTGTAAAAGCCACCAATCTGCAGAATAGCGCTAAGGTTAAAACTGAATTGATAATGTACATGCATGAAGAGCATAACTATTTGTCCTGTTTCAAATAACCATTAGTTATTTGTTAAATGTAGTAAGTTTTTTAGCACATACACTCCTGGAAATGGAAAAAAGAACACATTGACACCAGTGTGTCAGACCCACCATACTTGCTCCGGACACTGCGAGAGGGCTGTACAAGCAATGATCACACGCATGGCACAGCGGACACACCATGAACCAGCATTTGTGCACCGCCGCCGTCAGTGTCAGCCAGTTTTCCGTGGCATATGGAGCTCCATTGCAGTAATTAACACTGGTAGCATGCCGCGACAGCGTGGACGTGAACCGTATGTGCAGTTGACAGACTTTGAGCGAGGGCGTACAGTGGGCATGCAGGAGGCCGGGTGGACGTACCGCTGAATTGCTCAACATGTGGGGCATGAGGTCTCCACAGTACATCGATGTTGTCGCCAGTGGTCGGCGGAAGGTGCACGTGCCCGTCAACCTGGGACTGGACCGCAGCGACGCACAGATGCACGCCAAGACCGTAGGATCCTACGCAGTGCCGTAGGGGACTGCACCGCCACTTCCCAGCAAATTAGGGACACTGTTGCTCCTGGGGTATCGGCGAGGACCATCCGCAACCATCTCCATGAAGCTGGGCTACAGTCCCGCACACCTTTAGGCCATCTTCCGCTCATGAAAAATCTTTAGTAGAATATAAGAAATAAGAGGACTGAGGGTAACAGCCCAATGCATAGTCAAGGCATTGAGTAGTTATTGACACGTAGTTAACCCACCCTTTAACCCCAGAGCAGTTAAAGGGTTAAGACCGAAAAGTTGCTAAACTTTTGGACAATACTCAAGAAGAAGAAGAAGAAGAAGAAAGGAGAGAGGGGGAGGGAGAGGGAGAGGGAGAGGGCGAGGGCGAGAGAGAGAGAGAGAGAGAGAGAGAGAGAGAGAGCAAGCTTGCTAGGTTTCAGATGAACCCTTTCAAGATTTAGAAGACACACACCACTAGCTGATCAAAAATATTTGCACACCCCTACACAATGTGGAATTGACCTTTAGATGTCACAAAAAGTGGACTCACCACCAGTATAAAAGGAGGCAGAGAGTACTGTGCTGTCAGTAAAGAAGCAATAACAGTGAAATGGCTCAGTCAGAAAAGTCAAGCAGTCCAGCAAGTGCAATTACTGTAGGTTAGTTCAAAAGAATGGGGTACACGGCTGAGTAGCTCCTCATAAGGCAAGTATTTCTGTACTTAAGGCTAAGTAGTGCTTGAGATGGGTAAAGAGCAATGCCACTGGACAGTGGATCACTGGTGATCTGGAGTTCAAACTATCATAAGGGTGAAGGGTCAACACTTTTGATCAGACAGTGTACGTACGCACAAATGTATACATAAGCAAATGTCTGTGTAGCTACATTGTGCTGACTGAAATCACCATGTTGGGACTGCAGTTTTGCTGGGATACTGAGGTGAGGGATCATGTCACATGTGGTAATAGAAGAGGAAAGAGTTGGGAAGTGGGAGGAGGGGTTGGGGGGAAGGGTGAAGAGAGCTAGTGGCTTGGAGGGAGGCAGCAGGTGTGCAATATAGGAATGTGGGAGGGACAGGCAGCAGGAGCACAGGACAGGAGTGTGACACATGGGCAGCAGAGGCAATAAATTTTTGCAGCATATAACGATCATGATGTAGACTGCGGGGGGCGACAGGACGAAGGAAGCAGATACTGTTGGGTAGAGGGTGTTGGTGCAGATTGCTAGCAAAGACTGAAGCCAGGATGATTCTGGGACTGAAGGATGTGTTGCAAGGAAAACTCCCATCTTCATGGTTTGAGCTGGTGCTGTAAGAAAGGATCCAAATGGCACAGGTTGTGAAGCAGTCATTGAACATGTGCATTTTTGAAACATAGCAAGCTGGAACCTCTCCATCTGCTAACGTTGTACTCTTATTGATAACAATATTTTACTTCCTTTTATGTTACAGCTGTGTCTACTGAACATACCATGTGTATGTTAATTTTGTTGAAATGGGCACAATGCTGTACATGCAATATCTCATTAATTCATTATTTAAACGGCCATTTCCAACCTGCTGATTATAGTGATATAGTCATAATTGTTTAAAACCATCTTCTTTAAAAGCAATGCATAAATGAAATTACTATAACAGCATCAAATGAGCTAATCATTAGTTTTCAGAGGGTTAGCATGACTCAATAGAAAGTCCTGAGCACATGTTTTCCAGTAACTTCCTTTGCGTGCCCAACAACTAAGTAATTTGACAGATATTTATAATTGAAGTTTGAACATACCCAAATTTTCTTGTGACATTTGAGCCACTACTCTTGCTTAATCCTCAAAGTCCTCAATAAGCTTCTGTTGCCTTAATTTTCCTTAAGCAAATGACACCTTTCAATATTCACTTTAGCCATTACTTACAAATTTGTATGAATTAACATAATTTCAAATATGATAACTGTACTTGTAAAGAGGTAAGTCACAGCGGAGGCATAAAAATAATTCTGGGATCTTTTTTACTTTTTAACTAAGCATATGTAATGCAGACCAAATTATTGCTGAAACATATTGCTCATTTGCAATAGTAAATTCTTACCTTGCAGTTTTATAAATTAATATGTATCTACTGAAATCGTAAAATGTCCTTTCACCTGTCTATAAATAACCCTCCCATTCCTCAACAATCTTCAGTCCAGGCTTGGAATCTTAGTGATAAAACTGAGTAGTACCTCACATTCTAATCTTCTAATACATTAGTGTCTGCCTCCATAACTGAGGGGTCAGCACAGTGGAATGTCACGGGAGGGGCTCAGGTTCAATTCCTGGCCAAGTCAGAGTTTTTCTTAACTCAGAGACTGGCTGTTGTGTTGTCTTCATCTTTATTTCATCCTCATCAACATGCAAATTGCCGAAGTGGTGTCACCACGTGACTGGTCTACTGATGGGAGGCCATAGCTGAATACACACATGCGTTCATGAGACTCCATACAAGTAACAACCAAGATAACATCGCAATAAAAGTTAGTGACACACATTATGGAAAGAATATCAAAGTTCACAGTTCGCGGTCACCAAACTAATTTATCTGTAAGTGTTTGTGGTCACTTCCACCTCTTTAGGTACTGAAATGTATGGAAGTCAGGCTTCTGTCCAAACTGTTTAAATTAACACTTTCATCTCATTCAGTATCATTGTGAACTTCTTTGGTTGATATAAATGAGACCTGTGTTTATTGCTTTGCACTTTATTGCTGTATCATTTGACTTGCACCACACTAAATATCTGTGGTGACTTCAGTACAGAACTGTACTTATACGGTTATGTTTTTTTTATGAACTATGATTAGTGGAAGGATGAGGTCTGTGATATGTGTTGCCACTGAACTGTCACTGATTGTATTGGCAAGTGCATTTTTTTAATATATAGATAGAAGATTTAAGAAAGTCATCATCATTCAGAAAGACAATTTAAAGGTAATACATGTGTGAGCAAGTGAAACTAAAAACAATGGTCTTGCATCTGTTATTGTTTGACACTGTGTCAATACCAAAAATGTTTTCATTTTGGAAGTGATCAACTTGTATTACTGGGAATACCATTACGTATTGTGCCACCATGTTAGGAAGTATTCCTCTTTTGGTAACGCTAAAAGAATTCATGAACTAAAATGTAACATAGCAAAGACCTGTTTGTTAATAGTGGTACTAAGGTTGATGAAGACTGAAAGCAGAGGTACTGTAAAATTAGCAGTCAGTGATAGTGAACTGTTTACAATTAAATGGTGTAAGAAAGATAAAAAAATTAGTGACAGTACAAATAAAAGACTGAGAGATAAATTGTTCACTTGAAATGACAAGAAACAGTGTACTAAATACTAATAGAAGAGAAAGTTTAATTTGAAGTTGTGCAAATGAAGCAAGATAATGTATGAACAGTGAGTTGATGATAAAACAGTGGGAGAATAGGAATTAGCTGGCATCCTTGGAAAAGTGGCAGCCAATACAATAACAAGACGGTGACACCAACTTGGACAAAGGAGCAGCTTATGATGAGCAAGTCTGGAGTCTAGATGTAATCACAGCTGCTGAATGGGGCAGTATTGGCAACACTTATTGGCAATAATTGCAGTTGATGTGAGAGAGAATTAAAGTCCTCCTGTTGATAAGCATTGTTGATTATTTTATAAATTCGTTATGAATCAGTGAGAGACAGTGACTTGATATTGATAGACTTAAATGTGAATTGTATGAAGAAAATAATGAGGTATATGGAAAGTCTGAAACTGAGACGCTTAGATTATTATTATTATTATTATTATTATTATTATTATTATTATTATTATTATTATTATTACTGTTATTACAGTTAATATCAGATCTCAAAAGTGAACTTAAAAAAAGACATTGGAAATTTAGATTCAAATGTGAATTTGAAAGTGGGCAAAAATACTGAGAACATTAGTGAGATCAAGGTTCACACTGATGGTCTGAACAAGAAGATAAAATCTGTGTGAGCTTGTTTAGAAAATGCATTGGAAACAGTGACTAAAGACATGGATGAAAAAAAAATGTTAGTAAAGAATGTGAAGAGAAAATAGTAAGATGTTGTAATAAGAGGATGGAAGCAGTTGCCGATTCCTGTCAGAAAAACTCTGAAGGGCTATGAAAAATGTGCTCTGAAAATAAAAATGTGTCAGAGACACAGATTGGAAAGAAAACTAACTCAGACTTAAGTAATAGAACAGAAACAGTAAAACAGAAGTAGAAAATAGATCCATGCTGTCTACCGAAGAAAAAAATTGAAGTTTAATGAAACCACAGAGCAATATAAAGTTATATATGATCTAAATTTGCTGAAACTGAAAACAAAGTTAATAAAGTCCAAAGCATTAATCATGGCATTTGTAATGTGTCTAATCAAGATTTGTTTGTTAACTGTTAGAAATTCAGCCGCTGGGAACCATACGGTAATGTACACCCAACTGATTTTATAAGAAAATTCAGTGATTCTCCATCAGTTGGACTTACAAAGAGAATATGTCTTTTCTTTCAGGTTATTTAAGAAGCAATGCTTATGAATGGGCAACAGAAGTCACCGACTCTTGTAATTCTTGGGAAAAATTTAAAAATATACCAATGAAAATAAGCCATTTTTGAAAATATAATGTAACTGGACAGATAAAAAATATACTAACCAAGCAGTGGCAGAAGATTACAAATACAATGACAGAAAAAAAATCATAACACCAAGAAGGTGTTTTGCAGCATCAACGAAAATTGTTAGGCATGTTTCTACATCTGAAAGATGATGTCTATACAAATTTCAACCTAGTCACATAAGAGCGGCGCCACTATAAGGATGCAATTCAGATTGCTTTAAAGACATGCTGTAACAGTTGATGAGTGTTAAGGTCTGCATCATGTTGGAAGACGGTACAATTTTCAGCCATTCTGCACATCGCCCTCCACTAGCCACTGGTAGCCAATAATATTCACTCAATTTCGAAGTGGCTAGCAGTGAGTTACAGCTAGACAGCGAGAATCTCGCTCCTACAGGCTGCACTGTTGCCATACTTCATGACAACTGAATTATTCATTAAATATCAGTTGACCCCCCCTCCCCATGAACCATGGACCATAGACCTTGCCGTTTGTGGGGAGGCTTGCGTGCCTCAGCGATACAGATAGCCATACCATAGCTGCAACCACAACGGAGGGGTATCTGTTGAGAGGCCAGACAAACATGTGGTTCCTGAAGAGGGGCAGCAGCCTTTTCAGTAGTTGCAGGGGCAATAATCTAGATGATTGTCTGATCCGGCCTTGTAGCACTAACCAAAATGTCTTGCTGTTCTGGTACTGCTAATGGCTGAAAGCAAGTGGAAACTACAGCCGTATTTTTTTCCGAGGGCATGCAGCTTTACTGTATGATTGAATGATGATCGCATACTCTTGGGTAAAGTATTCTGGCAGTAAAATAGTCCCCCATTCGGATCTCTGGGCATGGAGTACTCAAGAGGACGTCGTTATCAGGAGAAAGAAAACTGGCGTTCTACGGATCAGAACGCGAAATGTCAGATCCCTTAATCGGGCAGAGAGAGTAGAAAATTTAAAAAGGGAAATGGGTAGGTTAAAGTTAGATATAGTGGGAATTAGTGACGTTCAGTGACAGGAGGAACAAGACTTTTGGTCAGGTGAATACAGGGTCATAAATACAAAATCAAATATGGGTAATGCAGGAGTAGGTTTAATAATAAATAAAAAAATAGGAGTATGGGTAAGCTACTACAAACAGCACAGTGAACACATTATCTTGGCCAAGATAGACACAAAGCCCATGCCTACTACAGTAGTACAAGTTTATATGCCAACTAGCTCTGCAGATGATGAAGAAATTGATGAAACCTATGATGAGATAAAAGAAATTATGCAGGTAGTGAAGGGAGACGAAAATTTAATAGTCATGGGTGACTGAAATTCGAGAGTAGGAAAAGGGAGAGAAGGAAACATAGTAAGTGAATATGGATTGCGGCTAAGAAACGAAAGAGGAAGCTGTCTGGTAGAATTTTGTGCAGAGCATAACTTAATCATAGCTGACACTTGATTCAAGAATCATGAAAGAAGGTTGTATACATGGAAGAACCCTGGACATACTAGAAGATATCAGATAGATTGTATAATGGTAAGGCAGAGATTTAGAAACCAGGTTTTAAATTACAAGACATTTCCAGGGGCAGATGTGGACCACAATCTATTGGTCATGAACTGTAGATTAAAACTGAAGAAACTGCAAAAAGGTGGGAATTTAAGGAGATGGGACCTGGATAAACTGAAAGAAACAGAGGTTGTACACAGTTTCTGGGAGAGCATAAGGGAAAAATTGACAGGAATGGGGGAAATAAATACACTAGAAGAAGAATGGGTCGCTTTGAGGGATGAAATAGTGAAGGCAGCAGAGGATAAAATAGTAAAAAGACAAGGGCTAGTAGAAATCCTTGGGTAACAGAAGAAATATTGAATTTAATTGAAGAAAGGAGACAATATAAAAATGCAGTAAATGAAGCAGGCAGAAAGGAATACAAACGTCTCAAAAATGAGATCGACAGGAAGTGCAAAATGGCTAAGCAGGGATGGTTAGAGGACAAATGTAAGGATGTAGAGGCTTGTCTCACTAGGGGTAAGATAGATACTGCCTACAGGAAAATTAAAGAGACCTTTGGAGAAAAGAGAACCACTTGTATGAATATCAGGAGCTCAGATGGAAACCCAGTTCTATGCAAAGAAGGGAAAGCAGAAAGGTGGAAGGAGTATATAGAGGGTCTATACAAGGGCGATGTACTTGTAGACAATATTATGGAAACGGAAGAGGATGTAGATGAAGATGAAATGGGAGATGTCATACTGTGTGAAGAGTTTGATAGAGCACTGAAAGACCTGAGTCGAAACAAGGCCCCTGGAGTAGACAACATTCCATTATTCCATTAGATCTACTGACAGCCTTGGAAGAGCCAGTCCCTGACAAAACTCAAACATATGGCGAGGAAGGTGTATGAGACAGGCGAAATGCCCTCAGACTTCAAGAAGAATATAATAATTCCAATCCCAAAGAAAGCAGGTGTTGACAGATGTGAAAATTACTGAACTATCAGTTTAATAAGTCGCAGCTGAAAAATACTAACGCGAATTCTTTACAGACGAATGGAAAAACTGGTAGAAGCCGACCTCGGGGAAGATCAGTTTGGATTCTGTAGAAATATTGGAACACGTGAGGCAATACTGACCCTACACTAATCTTAGAAGCTAGATTAAGGAAAGGCAAACCTATGTTTCTAGCATTTGTAGACTTAGAGAAAGCTTTTGACAATGTTGACTGCAATACTCTCTTTCAAATTCTGAAGGTGGCAGGGGGTAAAATACAGGGAGCGAAAGGCTATTTACAATTTGTACAGAGACCAGATGGCAGTTAAAAGAGTGGAGTCACATGAAAGGGAAGCAGTGGCTAGGAAGGGAGTGAGACAGGGTTATAGCCTATCCCCGGTGTTATTCAATCTGTATATTGAGCAAGCAGTAAAGGAAACAAAAGAAAAATTTAGAGTATGTATTAAAATCTATGGAGAAAAGGTAAAAACTTTGAGGTACACCGATGACATCTTAATTCTGTTAGAGACAGCAAAGGACTTGGAAGAGCAGTTGAACGCAATGGACAGTATCTTGAAATGAGAGTATAAAATGAACATCAACAAAAGCAAAATGAGGATAATGGAATGTAGTCGAATTAAGTCAGGTGATGCTGAGGGAATTAGATTAGGAAATGAGACACTTAAAGTAGTAAAGAAGTTTTGCTATTTGGGGAGCAAAATAACTGATGATGGTTGAAGTAGAGAGGATATAAAATGTAGACTGGCAATGGCAAGGAAAGCATTTCTGAAGAAGAAAAATTTGTTAATATTGGGTATAGATTTAAATGTCAGGTAGTCATTTCTGAAAGTATTTGTATGCAGTGAGCCATGTATGGAAGTGACATGTGGATGATAAATAGTTTAGGCAAGAAGAGAATAGAAGCTTTCGAAATGTGGTGCTACAGAAGAATGCTGAAGATTAGATGGGTGGATCACATAACTAATGAGGAGGTATTGAACAGAATTGGGGAGAAGAGGAGCTAGTGGTACAACTTGACTAGAAGAAGGGATCGGTTGGTAGGACATGTTCTGAGACATCGAGGGATCACCAATTTAGTATTGGAGGGCAGCGTGGAGGGTAAAAATCGAAGAGGGAAGCCAAGATATGAAGACACTAAGCACATTCAGAAGGATGTAGGCTGCAGTACGTTCTGGGAGATGACGAAGCTTGCACATGATAGAGTAGCATGGAGAGCTGCATCAAACCAGTCTCAGGACTGAAGACCACAACAACAACAACAACAACAACAACAACAACAACAGTTGTTTTTGTTTTATTTTACTTTTTTGTAACAGTGTACCTGTAGGTGCACCTGTAGGTGTTTAAGTTTATTATTTTCAGCTTTTCCTCATTACAAGGGTTATCTCCAATATAATAATTTACTCAGAAATTACTATACAAAGAATAAATGTTCTTAAACTACACTTTGAAAATATTCCTCCAGGTGTTTCGATGTTGTGTGTCCTCTTCTCTGAACCCATTTTCCTCATTGTGTGCTGTACATTTTGGAGTCAGGGGGTCATAGGTCATCCTCTCCTTCTTCTTCCCATTTCAGTATCAATTTTGGTACTCTGTCTTCCTCCATTCTTTGTACATGCCCATACCACCATAATTTTTTTCTATCCATTACGTCATTTCCATTCTCCTTATTATTTGGGTGTTCCTTATCTTCTCTTTCCTGGAGAGTCTGGCCAATCTTCTCCAGAAGTCCATCTCTAGAGCTTATAATTTTTTAATGTGCTTCAGGTTAATTGTCCAGGTCTAACCACAGTCTCTAACATAGATTTGTATATTAATTTTTTAGTTCTGCTCATTACTTTCCTGCTCCATAAGACTGAGTTAAGCATCCCAATTACTTTCTGTACGCTACTAATTCATTTATTGATTTCTGACTCTGATTTTCACTCGATTTCTAAGATGGATCCCAAATAACAGAAAGTGTTTATCTTTTTGAGTTTCTTTCATTCAATGTATAGCTTATCTGAATCATTAGTCAAGTATTCTGTTTTTTGGTAATTAATCTTCAAACCCCAAGTTTTGTATGCTACTGCTAGTTGATTGCACATATAGTTAGCATCCTCCCCACCTTGTGCTATGACTACTTGATCATCAGCAAACAATAAATGATGTATGTAAACTCCATCTCTTATTTCTAATCCCATACTATTACATTTACGAGACCATGTTCTAAGGCTAATATCTATATTGGTTTTAAATAATGATGGTGATATGGGACAGCCCTGTAAAAGGCCTTTGCTTGTTCTAAATTTCTGTGAAAGTTTATTACCAAATTTCACTTGGCAAATGTTAGCTTTATACATCTGTTTATTATTTTAATCAAGGAAGGGTTTATGTTTGCCATATATAGTGCTCTCCAAAGTAATTTTCTTTGAACAGTATCATACACTTCTTCTAGATCTATGAAAATTAATCCTATATTTTTTTGATTTTTCCCTATGTTTCTCCAAAATCTGTCAATCTGAAAATATGGTCTACACATGATCTCCCAGCTGTGAAACCACATTGTTCTTCTTGGGTTCTAAATTTTTTTTTCCAGTTTGTTTTTAATTAGTTTCACAAAAATTCTCATTAATGTGTTTGTAACACAAATTCCTCAATAGTTTGAACAAATGTTGTGATCTCCTTTCTTAAATATGGTATTAATGTAACCTAGCTTCATCTTATTGGATACTGAATGTCCATGTATCATGTTGTTGAAGAGCTTCACAATTTTGTCACCACCATATTTCAGACACTCCAGACTGATATTGCCTAGTCCAAGTGATTTACCATTCTTTCCTGTTCTCAACACCTGAAGTACTTCACTTTCTAAAATCTGTATCTCATCACCTTCATGTCCATTTCCTTCCACTGTTCCTTCTTCCTGATATTCTTCTCTGTCCTCATTTAATTATTTTTTTAAATACTCTTCCCATTCCTTTTGTGTTATCAGTTGGAGATTGGTTTTGCTTTTTGTATCCTTTAATACTAACCATGTCTCTATTGCTCTCCCAAATCCTAATTTGCTATTAACCTTGGCACACTTTCTTTCCCACACTTCGTTTTTTGCCATCCTTATTTTTTCATCACTTCATTCTTCTTTTCCTTGTATATTGATCTTGTTTCTTCTGATTTATCATTCAACCATGCATTTCATTTTTCTCTAACGACGACCTCTGTTTCCTCTGACCACCACTCTGCTGCACGGTTGTGGTTGATGTCTTTTTTACCCAACACCTCTGTAGTATGCTTTTCACATTATTTTTTATATAGTCATATATTTCCTCTGTACTTCCTTCAGATGATTCAACCAGTTTCCTTTCCATCCTGGTGATTTAAAAAAAAAAAGGTCAGGTGACAGCAATGAATGTGAAGTGTTTTGAAAGCAGGCAAGGGGAATTATTTACCACATTTATAATGTTTTAAAATGCGAATTTGAAAGCAAGTCTCCTACTGTTGTTGTTTGAAGCCAAAAGGATGGCCGGCCGCAGTGGTCTCGCGGTTCTAGGCGCGCAGTCCGGAGCCATGCGACTGCTATGGTCGCAGGTTCGAATCCTGCCTTGGGCATGGATGTGTGTGATGTCCTTAGGTTAGTTAGGTTTAAGTAGTTCTAAGTTCTAGGGGACTAATGACCACAGCAGTTGTGTCCCATAGTGCTCAAAGCCATTTGAACCACAAAAGGATGAACTCTGAAACCATATGGTGTCAGTAAGAGAACTGTAAACAGAATTATAAATGAAAGTGTCAGAGCTGTAGGAGCCATAGAAAAAGTTGGTTACATGTCACCTGGAAAGCATCAAAATTGCAAGGAACCTGTAAAATGAACGGATGGTTTTAACAATGATTTTTTTAAAGTGCTGCAAGTGAGTGATGAATGACAGACATCACAAAAATGTGTTACAGCTATGCACGAGAAAATAGGCTTCAATGGTAAGCACTTCATCAATGTAAAGAATTTTAAAAGATGTTGGTTCCAGATATATTAAGAAGAGTTTTTAGTTCAAAGATTCACAATACAAGAGACGGAGATAGTTCAACAGTGACCTTGATAAAACATGGATCAATTAGGATTATTCCAGGAAGGTCTTCTCGAAAATGAGTGATGGTACTGGAGGTTTTAAAGTTTTCACAGGAACATGGGTCTCGGATAATTTTCTGCATGCTGACTCTACACCTGGTTTTGGTTCTGAGAGTAAACTTGTATTTACGTGTAAGAAAAACAGCAGTGACTACCATTCCGAAATGAACACTATCAGTTTCATGGTGCAATTCACAATTCTTGTCATACTTTGCTTCAAAGTCGCTCATTGCTTTACAATTCAACTCTTTGAGAGAAAACAGCAAGTATAAACACCAGAAAAGCGGATATTTTTCTCTGGCTTAAAAATAAAAATATTAATCACAGAATAAACCAGACTCATGTTGATCTCCTGCAACTCGTCAATTTATACAAGTCACGTGACTGAATGTACAAATCTGACTTCCTTGCACGTGAATGGGGTCACACAGTTTTGTGTTTACCTCCATGTCACTGTCAATGTAGCCATATGGAATAAATTTAGGCAAGGGATATGGCTATGTGGGAGGTGGAGTGGGGCGGGGGGGGGGGGGGGGGGGGGGAATTGAAGATAATATTCACTGAATTGTTCATGCATGAGGCAATAGACAACATCCCACCTGTAGTGTGGCACAGTCTGTGTGACTGGCTGAAAAGCTTCAGAAAGAATAATTTGACAGAGAAGTGATGATGGATATAGGCCTTGAACCTATCATCGTAAATTTACAATCAGATTATTCGGAAACAGATTCAAATAGAAGTGATGGTGGTGTTGCGATGTAGACTTTAGAACAATGTAATAATATTTCTTAGTTTTAAAGACTCATGGTTTAAAAAATGTTTGTCAACATATCAGTTGCATACATAATAATGAGAACTTCCTAGCCATTTTGATTAGGACTTTGTATCCTTTGAATTATCCAGACTATAATGTTCAACATATTGCCCAAGAATAAGTTAAGCTTCTCCCACCATGTTGTATGCTCTAATAACTCGTGAGAATGCAGCTCACTATATTTGTGAAAAGTCGGATATTTCCACATGTAAACCCCTGTCACTTTCAATGCACGAATTGCATTAAGGCCCTAAAATGACACTAATTTTTACTTGCGAGATATTGGTCATTTTTGATCTTATCGATAATCATTCTCTGGAGTTATTCCTAGCTGATGCTTAGATATTTGCTTGTTCAATGGATTATAAATGCGGTCCCTCACTACAATGCCAAACAGGTTAGTTTACACTAATAATGCCCAGTAATTTGATAAATATGACGACTTACTGACCATTTTTACGATAGTCTTTTTTACCACTAATTCTTTTTTATGCACTGTGATTACACTTAACTGCAGTCAGACACATCATTACAGACACCTTATACATATTTCCAAAAATTCTATTGAGTAGAAGCAGTTGTCAAGCAAATATAATGATTTTGGTTTGTGCTTGAAGTTGATTTTGTTGTGTAGTGAACATTTAATTATAATACAGTTCAAATCACAATAAATGATAATTATTGCAACCAGTTTCAATGATCTTGTTGTTAGACAACTGTCCTGTTGAGAGAAATTGTACTTCACGTCTTCACAAGGATGTGTCAGCTGTTCTTGCCTCCTGATGTCAGTGAAGTTAGTTAGTTAGTTAGTTATATTACTTGTTCCATGGATCATGAACACGATTCTTTCGTAATGATGTGGAACGTGTCAAAGTACAAAAGATTCATTTATCCCAAATAATCTTTGTTAGTCTTATATACGGTACAATTGTTAATACTTACTGTATTTCTTTAGCCTATGTCTAAAAATTCATCTATGGAGTAGAAGGAGTTGTCATTCAGGAATTCCCTTAACTTACTTTTGAATGCCAATTGGTTGTCTGTCAGACTTTTGATATTGTTTGGCAAGTGACCAAAAATCTTTGTGGCAGTATAATTCACCCCCTTTTGTGCCAATGTCAAATTCAATGAACGGTGGTGAAGGTCACCCTGTCTCCTAGTATTGTAGCTGTGGACTGTGCTATTAATTCTGAAGTGATCTGGGTTACTAACAACAAATTTCATTAGGCTGTATATATATTGTGAAGCTACTGGCAATATCCCTAATTCTTTAAATAATTGTCTACAAGATGATCTTGGATGAGCCCCAGACATTATTCTGATAACACGTTTTTGTGCAATAAATACCTTCTTTCTTAGTGATGAATTGCCCCAAAAGATGATTCCGTAAGAAAGCAACGAATGAAAATATGCATGGTAAGCTAACTTACTGATATGCTTGTCTCCAAAATTTGCAATGACACTAATAGCATAGGTAGCTGAGCTCTATTGTTTCAGTAGATTGTCAATGTATGTCTTCCAGTTTAAATTCTGATCAATACAGACACCCAGAAATTTTGAACAATCTGCTTTAGCTAAAGATTTTCCCCCACACTCTATATTTATTTCCGGTGTTATGCCTTTCCCTGTACTGAACTGTATGTACAGTGTTTTTTCAAAGTTCAATGAAAGTTCATTTGCGGAAAACCACCTAATAACTCTTTGAAAAACATTATTTGCATTTTCCTCAGCTGATTCTTGCTTTTTAGGCTTGATTACAATACTTGTGTCATCTGCAAAGAGAACCAAGTTTGCATCTTCATGAATATAATTAGGCAAGTCATTAACATATATTAAAAACAATAAAGGCCCCAAGACAGAACCCTGTGGTACCCCATTCTTGATACATCCCCAGTCTGAATAATCTGATGCCCTTTGTGTACTATGTGGGTTTACTGTTTCAACCTTCTGCATTCTACCAGTTAAATATGAAGTGAACCATCTGTGTACTGAACCATTCATTCCATAGTACTTCAGCTTATCTAAGAGGATTTCATGATCCACACAATCAAAAGCCTTAGAGAGATCACAGAAAATCCCAATTGGTGATGTTCTACTATCCAGAGCATTTAAAATTTGATCAGTGAAAGCATGTATAGCACTATCTGTTGAAACACCTTTCTGAAAACCGAACTGACATTTTGTTAAAACGTTATTCCCACTGATGTGTAAAGTTACTCTTGAGTACATTACTTTTTCAAACACTTTTGAGAAGGATGTCAGAAGTGAAATAGGACGATAATTGTTGACGTCTGTCTTGTCACCTTTTTTATACAAGGGTTTAACTATGGCATATTTCAATCTGTCAGGAAATATTCCCTGATTCAATGAGCTATTACATATGTGGCTAAGAACTCAACTTATCAGGTGTGGACAAGATTTTAGTATTCTATTGGAGATACCATCAGTTCCATGTGAGTTTTTATTCTTAAGTGAATTTATTATTTTCTTAATTTCAGACGGTGAGGTGGGTAGGATTTCAATTCCATTTGTTTGCACCGGGAATGCCTCTTTCATATAGAGTTCTGCCCTATCTGGTGAGCAGCTAGTGCCTATATTTTCCACTACATTTATAAAATGATTATTAAAAATATTTTCAACCTGTGATTTTTCATTTATAAGCTTTTCATTGTGCTTAACAGCAATACTGTTGTCCTGTGACCTTGGTTGCCCTGTTTCCCTTTTAACCATATTCCATATTGTTTTAACTTTGTCATCAGAGGTGCTAATCTCAGACTTCATACACATACTTCTGGATTTTTTTATAACTTTCCTTAGTATATTACAATATTTCTTATAATGGTTGAGCTTTTCTTCATCTCGACTTATTCTAGTGTCTTGGTATAGTTCCCATTTCCGGCTACAAGAGATTTTATCCCTTTAGTCAGCCATGGTTTTTTATCAAGTTTATTTGAATTATGATTCACTAATTTCTTAGGAAAACTGCTTTCAAATATACCCACAAGTTTATCATGGAATAAGTTAAATTTAACATTTGCATCAGGTTCCCGATAAACATCCTCCCAGTCTACCCATTTCAAGCTTTCCTTAAATTGTTGAATTGTTATATGGTTAATTGGGCGTATTATTTTGTTTGTTTTTTTCACATTACTGTATGGAGCAAAGTCGTGAATTGAAAGTAGCTGTGCATCGTGATCAGAAAGCCCGTTCTTAATAGGATAGGTGCTTACTTCTTTTAATTTATCTTGGTCTATGAAAATGTTATCTATCAGGGTGCTACTGTCTTGTACAATACGAGTAGGAAAATCAATGACTGATGTCAGATTGTAAGAGCAAAGTAATAGTTCAAGGTCGTTCTTCTTGCTTGAGTGTTTAAGAAAATCTACGTTAAAATCTCCACAAATGATAATGTGTTTTCCTTTTTCTGACAGATAACGCAGCAAGAGATCTAGGTTTTTAAGAAACATTTGATAATTTCCAAGTGGGGACCTATACACAGTCACAATTATGAATTTACTACTGTCCAATTCAAGCTCACAAGCGCATACTTCAATGTGCTGTTCTACACAGAATTTTACGGTTTCTATGTTTTTAAAACCATGTTCCCCCTTAACATAAATGGCAGCTCCTCCTTTCTCCATATTGTCTCTACAAAAATAAGTTGCTAGTTTATACCCATTAATATTTACATTTTCTATTTGTGTAGTTATATGATGTTCAGACAGGCACAGTACATCAACTTCTGTTGTATTTTTAATGTTCTCAAAACAAATTATTAGTTCGTCTATTTTGTTCCTTAATCCCCTGATATTTTGGTGAAATATATTAACACAACTGTTTCCTCTACCTTTATTCAAACCATTTATTTTTTTACCTTTCTGTGAAGCAGTGGAAGCAGTGGACGCAACTTCATCAAGATGTGAATGGCTGATTGAAAATGGGTTTAATATTTACTATTCCCTCATAGATATGAAAATATAATTTGATGTACTGTAGGAAAATGAGCCTTACTGTTATCCACAGCAATGCAGTTTGGCAAAGTGGACTCTGTTTGCCCGCTCTCTGCTGCCACGTATGCGCAGTTCTCACCCATTCGCTGCTCCGCCTCTATGCACGGAAGTGCCTTATTACATGACATGAGCTGTAGTTACCTTTGAGGTAGATGTTGTTAGTTGATGTTAGTCAACACAAATGTGTTAGTAAATTTTTAATAACAATGTGAATGTCTGATGTCCTGGGCTCAAAATTCTTCTAAATGGTCTCCTCAAAGAGTTGATTTTTAAATGAGAGTCAAACGCTTTGTGATTTAAGAAATTCATCACACATTCGCACACATAGTTCATCTTGCGTAAAAGGAAATTTACTTTGAATGTAATGCTTTTCAAACCACCAATCGCAACATTTTCCTGTGACCTGTTAGAAATAGGTTCGTTTCAGCAGTTGCAAGAGAGCACCAGATAAAAGGCGTCACCGCACTTGTGCAGCTATGATGACGCAGGAAGCCCACGTTTGTACATGTAAAACATTAAAAGATCTTACATTATGTCATAAAAGAAACAAGACATCAGAGCTTCAAGAGCATTGGAATTTTGTGAACCACACTAAAATGCATAATTCGGCTTAAAGTGCACATTCGTATGTCCAAATTCAGGTGTAAATTTTCTTGAAGTACCAGTACTGTATTATCTCATGTTTGGTTCTTTATTATGGCATAATGCCATATGTGCACTTGGAATGGAGCAAACAGTTGAAACTAGCGAATAGTGTGAAATTAAAACTTCATTTCAAATAAATTGACTGCCTCAGTGGGGAAGATTAATAAAAGCCAAATCTCTTAAGCAAACTGACAAAAATTAACTTAATTGTTCTGCAAGGTGATTAATGCTTGACTGTCAGAAAGGAAGCAGCAAAATGTGAAATTAATAACATATTTTAGCCTTCTGTAACCATGCGAACGTATTTTAATTCATTTGCTAGCTCCTGGCCACAAAAATGCATTTTGTTTTCATTTAACATGAGAGCAATAGACGAAGAGGAAACAACAAAATCACTTAACATAAACACAGGTCACGTGGAGACAACCCACCTCCCCATCACAACTTAGACTACTCTGTGCATCAGCCCCAGGTCTACGATATTTCCGAACCGGGGCAATACTAGATAGTTGGCACCCAGCCATACTTCTGTAACCAGAAGCAACTGTGCATACCCAAGAGCCCGCCCGCAACTCCTCAAATGAATCTAATTTAAACAGTTGTCACATCACGCTCATCAGAGGCAGTTTGTTGTTATGAAGCATTGCATAGTCTTTCTAAAGCCTTTGACACACTTTGCTGTTGGCAGATGCTTGTATGAGTACTGTGCCTTGCTGTCATATATGGCGCATTTCCTTTGGAACTTTAGTTTCATTTCCATTTTCTTTTTTCTCTCATTCATGTTTTGTTGCTGCAGTATTATTCTGCAGTAGTGGGATACAGTTATATCCTTTGTTAAAGTATTGGTTATTACCAGCCAATATCACAAAAATTTAACTGAAAACTAAAACAATGAAAAATTCCTGGAATTCTAAACAATTCCTGGGTTTTTTCTGGATTTCTCCTGGATGAAAAAATCCCCGATCTTTTCCCAGATCTCCCAGTTGTCCCGGGTCGTATTCACTCTTTTGTACAAAGGTATTAAAATCAGCAAGCTTTCAGAGCCAGTGGTTCCTTCTTCTGCCAGAGGGTTGAAGGGAAAGGAAGAGAGATGAAGGAAAAGACTGGTAAGGTTTAGGATGGAAAAGACTGGCAAGGTTTAGGATGAGACGTACAGTTTGGAAAAGTCACACAGAACCCCAGATCAAGGGAGATTTACTGAAGAGCATGAGAAGGAATGACAGATTGTTAAGGGCTGCAGCAGATGAGGTTTGAAAATGTGAGAGCTTAAAAGAGGAAGATAGGGTAACACACAAGACAGAGATTATGCCAAAACATCGTGGATGAGCTAATAAGAGTGGAAAGGTAAATGCATTGTATGTGATAGAGGTGAGAAGTGGGGATGCAAAATAGACAGGTCAAAAAATGAAAGAAACAGTAAATTACACAGGAGTGAAGAAAGAAATAGTTACTGTGAAGAAAAGCTGAGATCATAGAAATTAACGTAAATTAAGGCCAGTTAGGTGGCAAGAACCAGGGCCATACTGTAGTGCCAGTTCTGCCAAGTTCTGTGAAACTGGTTTCTTGGAGAAGAATCCAGATGGCATGTGTGGTGAAACAGGCACGGAGGTTACGTGCTATCTAGATTCTGATACAATAATCCCTGTGAGCCTCCAGAATCCACAAAGCCAAAAACATGTAACTTGCACTCAATGTTGCATCGCTTCCATTATCCCAATCAGCTTTTCAAACAGAACTATAAACCATCAAACAAATCACTTCCAGCAATTGCTTTAGCTCTGCAGACAATCTTGCAAAAACGTTAGTTTTGCAATTTCAGACCTGCACATCAATAACATGTTGAAACTATTATTCGGTATTAAGGAAACTGCAATCCTTGGCCCAGAGTGGTGTATATAAAATCACTTGCAAGCAGTGTATATTGGTCAGTCAGGCAGAGCTGTGACAATTACACTACATGAACACAAGAGACATTATGGACTGAAGAAGAAAGATTCAACCTTTCCTGATCATCTTCTAGCAGAAAAATATTTGTATGATCTAAAATATGAAGTTTTACATTACACTAAGAAAGACAGAAATACGACCCTGTTGGAAATAATGGAAATCAACAAACTGATGACACAGAATGCCAGCCTAGTATGAAATGATCAAACTCTGTTTCCTTTTCCTCCTTTCTTAAAATTAAGTTTTCATTGCAAATATTAGATTGAAAATGTAAATTTGTCTTATTATTATTTGTTAAATTTATCTCCACACAAAAACTTTGTATACCTCTTTTTTTAACTACTGTAACGTTTTCCTACGTAAAAACTTTGTCATTTTTGTATCTTATGTACAGATAATATCAGTGTAAGTCATGCCTCATATTTATCTGTGTTTGCGACATTCAGCTGTAGCCTGAAGTGGCAAGAGAAGCTGAAAGGTGGTTTGTGAGCAAACCGAATAAATATAATTCTGCAGAACATTAGAAACTGTTTTCTTTCTTAATTTTATTATCATGTTCTCCAAAGCACCAATGGAAATTCAGTTAATGTTATACATTTTTAGACAGAGCAGTAGTGAATTACCCTGAAGTCAAAGGTTAAATTTCATTTTTGACATGTTGTGTGAATATTTTTAAGCATTGATATTGTTTCTGAATTCAACTCATACAAAATTGTCCAAGGTGGGCTACTGTTCTAGATTTAGTTATTCTTTGGCCAATTATCTGAAGCTGATAATTTGTGAAAGAATGCTCTCTTCATTGTCATTCATTACAGTGTTGCACACATGATTAAGGTTTCCTTTACAAATATGGTTATTGTGGAGATCTTGATCATTAGGAACTCATTTTCTCCATTGATTATTTTCAAATGTCAACTTGACAAACAGAAATGAACAATTCACTTCACAAGAAACAGTGGCTGGTTATGATTTAAGGGTGGTAGGATGACAAAAGGGACGTCTTGGAGCAGGAGAGGCACCACAGGACATTTTAATTCCCAGTGCCTATACTTTTACAAATAAATTCATAAAGCTTTGTCAGAATGACCAGGAAGGATTCCAGATTCACACTCATAACAGTGGAAGTTCAAAAACATAACAAAATAATTGTTTTTTTAGATATGAAATTTCATCATTTTTTCACTTACTGTTGGCTGCATTTGTTGCTATAGGTACATTTTTCTTCAGAAGTAAGAGAGATTCTTTGATGAATTTTTCACAGCATACAAACCATACTTACAGCTGTATGAAACTCTAGAATTTTCCAAATCTATTAAAAACTATGGTAGAAATTGAGATAATTAAATACAAAATTTGATTTTTTTCTAAACATAAAGTTTAAAACGTAACAGCTCATTCATTTTTTCATAAGTTAAATAGATTCTAGAGTTTCAGACAAAATTAATTGAACAGTCTCTCTTACTTATGAAGAAAGTGTACCTATAACAACAAATGCAGCCAATAGTAAGTGAAAAAATGATGAAATTCCACATGTAAAAATTTTTATTTTGTTATGTTTTTGAACTTAGCACACTGGACTCGCATTCGGGAGGACAATGTTTCAATCCTGTCTTCAGCCATCCTGATTTAGGTTTTCCGTGATTCCCCTAAATTGTTTCAGGCAAATGCCTGGATGGTTCCTTTGAAAGGTCACGGCCTATTTCCTTCCCAATCCTTCCCTAACCTGAGCTTGCGCTCTGTTTCTAATGACCTCGTTGTTGACGGGACGTTAAACAGTAACCACCACCACCACCGCTATGACCGTGAATCCTGAATCCTTCCTGGTCTTGCTGACAAAGTTTTATGAATTTACTTGTAAAAGTATAGACAGTGGAAATTAAAATCTCTTGTGGTGCCTCTCCTGCTCTAAGTCGGCGTGCATGACATCCTAACTCCCCTTAATATCACAATGAATTCACTCTAGAAACCTTTTACTTGAATTTAGATTTCACATAGATTAAACAAGTAAACTTTATTCATAAAAACTGCATGTTTGACAATGGAAATATCAGTTAATAATATTCCCACACTGCCTGAGAGGATAATATATTAAAATCATGGCACAGATAATAATTAAAGAAACAGTGGCCAACTAGAAATACTGGATGCGAGTGTCCCATATTACTTTGATTACTTTTAATAGTATTGGGCAAAGAGAATAGGCAGCAGATCAGAATTAGGATGATTCAAGACCTCCAAGTCACATTATTAGAACAATTATCAGCAATATTACCAATACATTTTGTTTTTGAATGAACTGTTTTGTTGCACTGTCCTATTATTTGATGTTTTTGCCAAGTACCCTTACTGACTGTAATTTTATTTAATCTGCAATGCCAATAGCTTAAGACAGACATGTTTAATTACAGACTGAGGAAAAATTGTGACCAACCAAAAGTTAACTGTCTTATATGTTGATTCCTTAACAATAAGTGACCTTATTCTTACAAATACCACATTCCACACACTTATAAATACTATCATGCATAATTCAGAGAAGCAGAATTCAAAATGGATAATAACAGTATCTAGGTGCTTGAAGGCATCTAATGATTAAACATGAAATCTTACCATAGACATTAATTCTAGCACTGTGTGAAACTTGAGCAACAGAGTTCTTGGCAGTACATGTGTATTCTCCACCATCCTCTTCCTTCAGATTTGAGATATTTACATGGCTAATGACATCATCATGAACAGTAACATACTGTCCAACTAAAAACCTGTTGATGAGACAAGAAAAAAGAAAATGTGTTAATTCAGATATAAAGGTGCTAATGGAAAGCCAAAGTAAACCTGGAGATACAAGACAAACATTCTAAGTAACAACTTACATTATTATAAAGTGTAGTCTGTTTAACCATCACACTGATAATCTTCAGTACTTTACTAGTGGCTAACACTACTTCTTCATTTAAATATTAGTATGAGAATCAAATTAATTCTAACTTACTTTCAAGCACGTTGGCGAGAAATGCAAGCAATGGATGCAATAGGTAAAATTTAGCTATGAAAGGGCTATCATCACTGTTTAACTAGTCCATTTTCATTCTCATAAGGAGCTTCGATTGATTTATTTTTCTGAAAAATAACAACTGTTTTTACACGATTCAGAATTTAAAGGTCCCTAACTGAACTGGAATATGTACCTATACCATGTTACGAACTATAAGATATGATGTGTGAAAAAATTATGTATGATATCCAGCCTGTTATTTTGAACCACTAGTTTAATACAGAGTTCAAACCATGAGGCATTGCTCATATTTTATGCAAATTACCCAAGGAACAAGTTTTTTGTCAGCAACCATTTCAGAAGCTCTTCCCTGTAGCTCCCCTTCTGCCTGAGGAGTCTAGAAATATAATACAGCTACCTATGTATCACTCCCATAAGATCTGTAAAAATAAGATTAAACTAACTACAGTGTATTTTTAAGCACTCATTTCCTCCACAACCTATATGCAAATGGAACAGGAAGAAACCCTAATACTGTATATGACACAAAGACAAATACCCCATGCATGCACTTCACAGTGGTTTGTAGAGAATGGATGTAGATGGAGATTTGCACTTATGTTTTCATCTCAATATCCCCCTTCTCCCCAAGCTCACCTCTTCCTTGATGACCCATTTGAAATGATATAAGCAGTACCTCCCTTTATGGTCATCACTATATCTTGTTGATGTATTCCCTATTACCTGTGCCATAATATTAATTCACTCAGATGCTACGATAGTGGTTCTATTGTTCCAAATTTAACAGCTTGAGTCTCTCGAATTTGTAGTAACTTTCAAGGAAAAGTTGGTGAAGTCAAAGGAACTTAACAACTGGCACTGCGTATAGTGC
Organism: Schistocerca gregaria; assembly: GCF_023897955.1. NCBI lineage: Eukaryota > Metazoa > Arthropoda > Insecta > Orthoptera > Acrididae > Schistocerca > Schistocerca gregaria. The sequence goes on along the minus strand of NC_064924.1, from coordinate 69,160,427 downwards.
CTATCAACTACCTACAAATCTATCTAAATTTAGTTTTTATCCTTCATGCTTTGGAAGTTATGCCAAATTCTGATTTTAGAGGTTACAGTTCTGATTGCTAAAGTATCTAAATTTATTTATATTTTAGCTGATGAAGAAATCCATACAAATTGTAAAAATGTATGTATGTATTTATGTATTGGGTAAGAACCAATCACATATCAAGGGGGTGGGGGTGGGGATGGAAAAGTAGTGCAGCCCAAGGTGCAAGAATACCTGCACTTAACTTATCTAGTATTTGAGAATGAGAGCACTCAGAGATTTGCAACAAACATTACACATAGGTTCAAACCTTCACAAAACTGTTTCTCATTGATGATCCCCACAAAAAGATGAAAGGAAAACAGTTTATCACTTACTACATTTTCGCTGTTCATGCAGTAAAACTGTCACATAAAGCATGACAATTTAATTTATTACATCTTTACTACTGACTCTATTCACAACATATTTTGGAGATAGTATCTGCATATTCCATTAATGTATCTATAGAAATATATCTTTGTATGACACACAGTTCAGGAAGTGCAATGTCATAATGCGGAGATGCATGAGAAATAGCTGCAACATGCATGACATTTTAATTTATTACTTCCTTACTAAAAACTATTCACAACACATTTCAGAGGTAGTATACACATATGTCACTGAATGTATCTAGGAAAATATATTATTGCACAACACATAGTTCAGAAGATATGATGTCATAAACACTGAGATGTCTCAGAGACAGACACATCAGGCATGATGTTTCAATAAATTACCACTTTACTACTAATTCTGTTCAAAGCACATTTCATAAACTGCAAGCACATGTACTACTGGATACACTTACAAAATTATATTATTGTACAGCACAAGGTTCAGCACATACGATCAGCATAAACATTAAGCTGCATGAAAATGGAACTGTTGTGCAAAATTCACTAGACATACAGGTGAAGTATGTGTGAAACATATCTGACATGTCAATGTGAGCAAACACTGGAATGATTTCAATCAAATTTGGCACATATATAAGTTACAATTTGGAAAGAAATACTGTAGGGGTAGGAACCACACACCTCCTATTGGGGTGAGTGCGATAATATGCAGAGAGAAGGGAGGATGAGGAGATGGACAGGGGGTGAGGGGGAATGAGGAGATTGGCACAGATATGAGAAGGGGAAGGTGGCTAGAGACAGGGGACAGAGAAAAGGACACAGTGAGAGGAGAGGAAGACGAGCAGAGAAAGGAAAGAGGTTGAGACAGATAGAGGCAGGGGGAGAGAGAGAAAGGCATAGAGACAGGGGAGAGGAAGATGAGGAGGCAGAGGGAGAGGACAAGGTGATGAAGAGGCAGAGAGAAGGGAGAGGAGGAAATGAACAGATGGAAATGGAGGAGTTATTGGACAGAGAAAGGGAAGAGAAGGAGATGGACAGAGAGAGGGGAGGAGATGGACAGAGAGAGCGGAGCTGATGGACAGAGAGAGGGGAGAAGAGATATATAAAGGAAAGCAGAGAAGATGAACAGGGAGAGAGGGGGGTGGAGGTAGGTTGAGACATAGGGAGGGGTGGAGGCTATGGACAGGGACAGAGGGGATGTATATAGAAAGGAGAGAAGGAGAGTAAATTTGATACGGAGATGCTTCCATTTTTAGACGTAATGGTTTATAAAAATACAGATGGAACTTTGGGACACAGTGTTCACCAAAAGCCGACACACACAGATTGGTATCTGCATCCTAAGAGTTGTCATCCACCACAGCAATGTAGTGGCGTCCTTAGGACTTTGGTATGGAGAGCATATGCCATCTCCGACGCAGACAGCTTAACCCAAGAACTTGAGCATTTGATGACTGTTTTTAAGGAAAATGGATACACCGAGAAGCAGATTCGTCAGGCTATGGAGTTTGGACCATCTCCAGAGGTGTACGAAGAGGAACATAGCTCTGTGGCCTTTCTTCCTTATGCTGGAGGCTTATCCTTTAAGATTGGACGAATTTTAAGGAATTTTAACATTAAGAGTGTTTTCCGTCCACCTTCTAAGATTAGGGCACTGCTCGGCTCTGTGAAGGATGATTTGGGGCTTAGGAAACCCGGGGTGTACAAAATTCCGTGTCAATGTGGGAAAGTTTACGTTGGCTGTTCTATTCGCACAGTGCAAGACTGGTGTGTGGAACATCACTGACATAAGAGGCTACAACAGCCGGAAAAATCGGCGGTAGCAGAACACTGCCTAAATGAGGGACACAAAGTGAAATTTGAGGAAACTGTTGTGGTTGCCAACATTTCCGGTTTTTGGAACAGTGTGTACAAAGAGGCGACTGAAATTAGGTTGACTGATAATTTAATCAACAGAGACAATGGATTTCCTCTTAACAAAACGTGTAATCCTGTATTATCCCGCATCAAAACTGAATGATCTTCTGTACGGCCTTGATTGCGATATATCGTTGCCAGCAGTGTTTCTCTAAGGGCGGCGCCACCTCCCTGTTTTGGAAGGCAGAAACCGTGATGGGTGGTGCATGCGCCGTGTACTGAATGGTGGCCTATATAGGACGTCGATTTGCAACCTGGCGTCAGTTCTCAGCGGGACTCATCAGCATAAGCAGCATTTTCCTGAAGATAGCGAGCAGATGGATCACCAAAATATCGAGTCAAGTTGATTTTAGGATCCGGCAGGAAACCCTAAGAGACATTCAAGACTTATTACGCCAGGAAAGCCTACGTAATCACATCCATGTGAGTACACTTGTACTACAACAAATTGCTGCTACAAACCAACTCTTGCACTTGTATGCACATAAAATCCATTGTTGAATTCAGGGAGGCAGTTTTATTTGTTTTTGAAAATCCCTGATGTTATTATCTTAAGACGCTCATACACATACATCGATAACCAAGCAAAGTGTGGCAACAGTAAACTTCCACATTTTAATCACGTGCAGTGACAACGCGGTTGATCATGATTTGTTAGTTATTGTGTAGATGCTTCTTTCCTGTGACTAACATTTATCAATATTTTTTCTTTTGTCTTCTGTCTTATAAATTCATTTGTAGTAACACCTAAAATTTTTCTAGAATGTAAACTAAAATATGACTTTTCTTTCTTTTTCGAGTATTAATAATTGAGATTCATGGATAATTCTCTGATGAGCTACAAATGGACGGAAAAGCTTCAAAGAAACCAAGCAGGGTTTTATTCCACAAGATTGCACTCATATGATGTATATTCCTCAGGGATGGGGAAAAAAACTTGTATGACAACTGTTGAAATAGTTTCAGCAAAGAACAAACTGGGTTAGGTTGAAGAGAAAAAGGTTCATAGAGCTGCATTCTAGCAAAGGAAATATACTGAATGTATAAAGTTTAAATGAGAGGGTCTTTGTAGATAGCTCCATAACTGCTATTTCTAACTTTAAATTTCACTCCTGTTCAATCACATCTATACCTACTTTGAAAGTATAAATGTAACATAGTACTAATCAGTAAGAAGGAAATCTCATGAAAAGAAGGTTTCCTTGTGAAGTTAGCATTACTCTTGAATGTAATGCTGAAATGACACTGCAAAGGTTCCACTTTGGTTGTTGTGTAATGTATTTACTTTATTTAACTTCACACAACTGCCAATTTTGGCCTTACTCAAGTGCTGTTGCATTAGCACCTACAGGACTTGCTGAAATCAGCCAACTGTGCAAAGCTAAAAAAAGTAAATACATGTAAGCAAGAGTCAAGGTGGAACCTTTACAATGCCCTTTAACAAACATATGGCTGTGGTACCCCACATGAAAAAAATAATAATGCTTAAGATTCTGGACCTTGTAGATCTCGAATCAGATATATTAACATCTTACTATAGCTCATAACAGAGGAAGGATGAAAAATACTATGATGTTCACAGTCTGGTGTATGCTTTTCAGTTTGGTGATAACTCAGAGGCTCACTAGTCAATATAACATCTGCTTTATTGAAGTGGGTGTTTGGTTAGCATCATGAAGTAGAGTTGATTCCACTCCAGATTATTCCATGGAAGAAAATTCTGTAATGGTCACAAATGAAATCAGAGGTTTGCTGAAATTAAACTGTCTCGGTCAGGCCATGATGATGTGTTTGATTCTAGATTTAGTGAAAAATCTGATACATATGTATTTTTCAATCTGTATTTGGCCTTTTCACAATTTTGGACTATTATGTTGGTTTTGGACTGTTGTGTTGGTCTGAATAGATAATGGATACTTTTTGTCACTAATACATGATTTTGCCTCATTTTGTAATAAGAATAATTAATAAATTCTAATAAAAATACACATACAAGTATTGAGCAGTTAACAGACTGTGTAATTTACATAAACGGTGGCTTTTGTATCAAAATTACAATTGGTTATGAATTTAAGATGATGTTATATCATTGTATTTGTGTGGGTGAGTGTTGAAGCCTGGTGTTAGCAGAATAATTTAAGAGGTTCAAGAAAATCATAATAGATGTACCAAGTCAGAGTTTTAAATAGTATTAACATAATTATTTAACATAAAGCATAAATTTTCAATGAAAAACAACAACACTTTATAAAACTTCCTGTAATATGTGCTTTAAGGAAAGGATTTGTTAAATGAAATGACAAATGCTACCAAATAAAGGTTTAGTTGGCAGGTAGTTCCAGAAAAAGGTATAAAGAAAATGAAGCACAATCACCAATTTTTACAATAATGAGTTGAGTCAGATGGCAAAAAATAGGAAATGAGGCCATTCAGGGACAAAGTGTGGCATCTAGGAGTACAAGTGAAGAAAGACACAAAAAATACGTACATATATACACAAAGAAACATGACAAGAACAACAGAAAGTGACATATGCACATATAGTTTGAGGGAGGGGGGAAGGGGGGCAGGGGGGGGGGGGGGCAGAGGAAAGAGGCATAAGGTGCAGAAGGTGGAAACTGTTCAAAAAAAGGCATCCACTCATTATCTCATTTCAGTACTGCTGTAGCCTGTAGCCTGACAGCACTGACCTGGGACTATCTGGTACTGGAAATCCATCCAGGGTCCATATGAACTGTGGTGGTGGATTCCCTGTTGCAACACATTTTAAAGATACAGCTGGGCCAGGTTGTAGAGTCTGTTCTGCAAACCAGTACAGCAGTTCTGGGCTAGCATCTGTAGTAGAAAAGCCACATAAACACTTATAGATGAAGACACATCTGTTGATAGAAAGTTATTCTAATTGCTTAATTCTAATTATTTTGTGAAATATATAACATAACAGTTTTTGAGTCATTCTCTTGATGACCTGAATGTGCAGTAGTTTATCTCGGTGTGATTTATTATGGTAATTATTTTTACCTGGACCACAATGTGACAGGCTAACGTATACTTCTTTTTTTTCTATATATGGTCTCCTGAGAATGCTTTAATGACATCAACAATTAAAATGTGCAGTGTTAGGGCAGGGTAAGAATGTGTTGGTCTTGCATGGCCATTAAACTTTTATGTTGGTATATTTTACACATAATAATAAACCAGACATGTCAAAATAATGTGCAGAATAGTTTGGTTATAAGGCATTTTAAATTGCTCATACTGCACATGTTTGGTACAAATGGGTAAAATAGAATCCTGTGCCATCATTGTATGAATCTGTTATGTATTTATCACTATTTTTGAGTTTGTTAGTGACCACAGCCTTGGGAAAAAAGTTCCAAATTGCTTCTGTGAATCAATAAATTGTATCCCCATGTTTTTTTATTGTTACAATAGAACTCAATTTTTTGGGTTTTTCAGTTCTTAAAGAGAATTTGCGATCCTTGTAGCACAACATATCAAGAAATTAGAGGAAAATCAGCAAGCTCAGTTAAAATTATTTGTTTACTGTTCTGTAAAACATGGCACCACCCTCAAAGCAGCCCACTTTGCTGTTTTTGGGAACAAGAAGAGTCACTTACTGTCCAAAGGCAGCTGGAAATTGCTCTGACTACTATCAAATGATTGGAAGCTGCAGAAAATGAATGTGTTGGTAGAAGTACCAAGTGTCATGTAAAAGAGACACCAAAGATTTTATTCTCTCCTTTGTATACTGTCTCCTCTACAGGAAATAAATGAGCTATTATTACTTATTGACTTGGCAGTCAGTAGTGACTCAGTGGTAGGTCTAGGGATCTGGTACAGGGAAGACAGGGAGTACAGAGAATACTGGCGTAGGGACAACAGGAAGTATGGAGAACTCAAAGTATTATATCCATTCCTGTGACTAACAAGTTCAAGGTGCTCTCTTCCACTGAGACTGAGCCACTGAGACGCACTACACCTGATGAGAATCCTACTGTGTCCATGTTAGGGGGCAGCACGTGCAAAAGGGTAGGCATTTGTTAAAGGTCAGATGATTGAATGAATGACAAATAATGGTACCACATAGGGAATTGGATGCAATCTATGGGAAGGATCATCATCTTCACCCATCATGTACCTGCACTTCACTCAACACATTGAATAGACTGTTCCAGAAGCCATGGGGGACAGGGTGCAATCAGTTACAAACAGTGATGGACCCTGGAACAAGTGATATCTGTTGTGTGGTGTTGTGCCATGGTTCAGCATGGCGTAGCAAACAGCTCTTGTGAGGACTCATCAAAACGATGTCATAACAATGGTATCGTCACTCATCTTGGTAACTAGGTGCCATATCACAAGTATACTCATTCAGTACGCAAGCTGACATTGAAAATGGTGCCACACAGTGCTTCTGAAAGGAGAACTTGTGGCACCTTTATAGTACTACCTGGGCTGTGCAGTTGCTGATATAATGGACTAACTGTTGTATGATGGGCTTTCCCAATTTGACTTATAGGGCAGAACCGTTACTGTTGCAGAAATGACATCAGACATGGCTGGCATAAATACCATTAAATTTAGACACTCACGCCCAGTCATCACCAAGCGCCAGCTGAGTGGAGGTCTATGTAAGTCTACACACCGAGATGAACCAGCAGATGCCAACATGAAACTCTGCTGTCAACAGGTGCAGGCCACTGCCTGGGCTTAGTCCAAATGCTGCCAACTTGGCATCTTTCTGCCGGTGGGTCATGTGGTGGGTGACTGTCATCTGCAATGGTTGCCGTCCTGGCAGACTGGGGTACAAGCCAGGACTATCGCCATATACCTGCCCAGCTGTTAACCTCTTGTGTGAGCAAACACTGTCACTGTCCATCACACAGTGAGGGCATATGCTTTCATCATCAACCATGCCAGAGGCTGTGGTTTGACCTCACCTGCTCTGCAAAGCTGCAGAAGTAGGCCAGCAGCTGATGCCACTTTCAACTGTCCATCACTTGCTATCACTGCAGCCCTGCATCACCGCCTCTGCTACTCAGCTGACTACAGAACCTTGCCAACCACTGCCATTGCACTGTGGCACAGGCAGTTTTCTGGTGCGCTATTGCTAAATCTGGCATGCCACAAAGGCCATGGCCATCTAGGTCACAAGGCCATTGTCTGACTTTCCAGTTCCATCTCCACCGCTGTAATTGTTATGGAATGAAGGACTAATTCAACCAGCATGGTTTCCAAGAAGGTTCATCACCTGACATGTGCCATCACTCCACTGCAGCCCTCACTTGGAGGTAAACTGCCATACATCCTGATCTATCACAGCCAACTTCATCTTCCATCAGAAAGGTCACTCACTCCAGCTGCTATATTGTGATCTGAAGTCATACCTGTAGAGGAGTTTGAGAAGATCAGCCTTGCTTAAGGAAAACAAAGCTCACTATCTACAGCACTGTCACAAGAACGGATTGTGGTCCCCTGGTTCTGAGCTGAGCAGAAAGATTGTACCATCAGACTTTAAAGATTCTGTGAAAAGCTAGGCTACAATGTCCTACACTAGTGCCACAGGGTTGAGGACTATAGGCTCCCCATAAATGGGTCTGTGGGGAACCACACAACAAGGGGCTGCTACCAGATAGGTATATGTCTGTGGTTTCTGCACCACAGTATCTTAGTTTAGGCAATTCTCAGTCCAGTCCAGATAATAATAGCTGTAGGAGGCCATTAAGTACTAGCGTAAGATAGAATCAAATAACCCCCAAAAATGAGATTATTAAAATCCTAGTGATCAACAACTAAAGCATTCATGAATTTGAATCACTCCTAAAAACAGTGGAGCTCTCATAATATTAGATACTGAAAGCTGGTAAAATGCAGAATTGAGATTTCTGGGGACAATTTAAATGTGTATTGAAAGGATAAGCTGACAGGAAATGGAGGTAGTGTATTTGTCACAAAGCAAGAAATGCAAATACTCCAAAGAGAAATTGCAGCAAGAGTGTTTGATCAAGACTCAATATCAAAGATGGCCACAGTTTTATAATTGAATCTTTCAACTGACCACCAGATTCAACCCCAGATGAAACTGCACACTGGACTAACATTCCAGAAGACAATGGTTCAAATCCCTAGTCAGCCATCCTGAATTTCCCTACAATGCTCACAATAAATGACAAGATGGTTCCTTTGAGAGTTTATGTCCGATTTTCCTCCCCATCCTTTATTAACATGAGCTCGTGCTCCAACTCCAATGACCTCACTGTCATCAGGATGTTAAACACTAATCTTCCTTCCTTCCCAGATGAAACCAAAAATTGTACAGGAATATTCTGTTCAGTGGTCAGTACATTTCCAAACCTTATTGTCATAATTAGAGGATATTTTAATCATCCCAAAATTAATTACAATGTTTAGAGTTTTTTGATGGCAGAAATTATGAACTTCAGTCCCATTTGAATTCCTACACCACTGAAAAGATGAGTGAAATATATACAGCTGTGTTAGTCTTTTTTTTAATCATAATAAATGGTAGATCTAGCAATGGAAAATCCAGGATGGAATGTAACAATATAATGAAACAGAAAGTTTCTACTCACCATATATAGTGAAGATGCTGAGTTGCAAATAGGCACAACAAAAAGAGTGTCACAAATAAATCTTTTGGCCAGTAAGGCCTTTGTCAAAAATAGACAACAGATACACACATACACACTGACACAAACACACACAACTGCAGTCTCAGGCAATGGAGGCCACACTGCGAGCAGCAGCACCAGTGCATGATGGGAGTGGTGACTGGGTGGGGGTTAGGAGGAGGCTGGGGTGGGGAGGGGGAGGTGTAGCAGGGTAGGGATGGTGGACAGTCGCATGCTGCTGAAAAGCATGCAGGGAGAGGTGAAGAGAGGGTAAGGCAGCTACTTGCAGTCCGGAGGTTAGACGGAGGGCATTGGAGAGGTGAGGCGGGGAGGAGTAGTGGAAAAGGAGAGAAGTAAAAAGACAGGGAGCAATGGTGGAATGAGGGCTGTGTAGAGCTGGAATGGGAACAGGGAAGGGGGTGGATGGGAGAGGACAATGACTAACAAAGTTGAGACCATGAGGGTACGGGAATGTACGATATATTGCAGGGAAAGTTCCCACCTGTGCAATTCAGAAAAGTTGGTGTTTGTGGGAAGGATCCAGATGGTACAGGCTGTGAAGCAGTCATTGAAATGAAGGATGTCATGTTTGGCAGCATGCTCAGCAACAGGGTGGTACACTTGTTTCTTGTCCACAGTTTGTTGGCGGCCATTCATATGGACAGACAGCTTGTTGTTTGTCATAACCTACAGGGAATTCAGCACAGTCATTACACATCAGCTTGTAGATCACATGACTGGTTTCACAGGTAGCCCTGCCTTTAATGGGATAGGGGATGTTTGCGACCAGACTGGAGTAGGTGGTGGTGGGAAGATGTACAGGACAGGTCTTGAATCTAGGTATATCACAGGGGTGTGAGCCATGAGGTAAGGGGTTGGGAGCAGCAGTTGTTTAGGGATGGATGAGTATATTGTATAGGTTCGATGGATGGTGGAATACTACTATGGGAAGAGTGGGAAGGGTAGTGCACATGACATTTCACATTTCAAGGCACAACAAGAGGTAGTCAAAACTCTGGCGGAGGATGTAATTCAGTTGCTTCAGTCCTGGGTGATACTGAGTTACGGGGGTATGCTCCACTTTGCCCAGACAGTAGGACTTTGAGAGGTGTGGGAGACGGGAAAGATAAGGCACGGGAGATTTGTTTTTGTACAAGTCTGGGAGAATAATTACGGTCTGTGAAGGCTTCAGTGAGACTCTCAGTATAGCCATCTTTGAGATAGAGGTCAACATCTAGGAAGGTGGCTTATTGGGTTCAGTAGGACCAGGTGAAGTAAATTTCCCATATCCCCCGACATGCAAACCAACAGTACATCCATAGAAACAACTGCAGTCCACCATCTAAAAGCTGATCCCAATCTTATAATCCTACATGGGATAAGGGCTCCACTACTGTTATTTTGAACCGCAAGGATTACCTGGCAGAAGGACTCTTCCAGCTGTCTGATACAGCTACCTACAAGCCTTGCACAGTGACCCCATTCCAGTTATCCAGCGGATCTCCAGTCACTCCTCAAATCCTAAGGCCCATCCCAGAACCTCTCCCCAAAGTCCATCTCTCTGCTCACCCCTACCACTACCTGCACTCCTACCATCTACATGTTTCCTAAAGTCCATAAACCCAACCACCCAGCACGCCTCATTGTGACTGGTTACTGGTTCACAATGCCCAGTGGATTCCAAACCAACAATCTGCTTCCTATTCACCATGACCAACTGTATCCTCACCCACAATTACTTCTCCTTTGAAGGCATTACCTACAAACAAATCCGAAGTACCCCTATGGGCACCTGCATGTCAACATCCTATGCCAATCTATTCATGGGCCATCTAGAGTAATCTGACCTAAATTGTGATTTGGATTGAGGGTGAGGACACCCTATCCACATTCCTCCAGAACCTCAACAACTTCTCCCCAATTTGCTTCACCTGGTCCTGCTCAACCCAACAAGCCACCTACCTAGACGTTGACCTCCACCTCAAAGATGGCTACATCTGTACTTCCGTCCATATCAAACCTATTATCGACCAGCAATATCTCACCTTCGACAGCTGCCACCTTTTCTATACCAAGAAGTCCCTTCCATACAGCCTAGCCACCCATGGTTGTTGCATCTGCAGTGATGAGCGGTCCCTCTCGAAATATACTGAGGGTCTCACTGAAGCCTTCATAGACTGTAATTATCATCCCAATCTTGTACAAAATCAAATCTCCCATGCCTTATCTTTCCAGTCTCCTACCACCCCCAAAAGGCCTACAATCTGCCCACAGAGTAGCATTCCCTTCGTACCTCAGTATCCCAGGACTGGAGCAACTGAATTACATTCTCTCCCAGAGTTTAGACTATCTCTGATCGTGACCTGAAATGAGAAATGTCCTGCCCACTATCCTTCACACCCCTTCCACAGTCGTATTCTGCCATCCACCAAACCTACACAATATATGTGTTCATCCCTAGACAACCACTGCTCCCAACCCTTTACCTCATGACTCATACCCCTGTGATATACCTAGATGCAAAACCTGTCCTGTACATCTTCCCACCACCACCAGCTCCAGTCCACTCACAAACATCACCTATACAATTAAATGCAGGGCTACCTGTGAAACCAGTCATGTGATCTACAAGCTGAGCTGTAACGACTGTGTTGGATTCTCTGTAGGCATGACAACCAAGGAGCTGTCTGTCCATATGAATGGCCACCGACAAACTGTGGACAAGAAACAAGTGGACTACCCTGTTGCTGAGCATGCTGCCAAACATGACATCCCTCATCTCAATGACTGCTTCACAGCCTGGATCCTTCCCACCAACACCAACTTTTCTGAATTGTGCAGGCGGGGACTTTCCCTCCAATGTATCCTACATTCCCATAACCCTCCTAGCCACAACTTCATTAGCCATTGTCCTCTCCCATCCACCCCCTTCCCTGTTCCCATTCCAGCACTACACAGCCCTCATTCCACCATCGCACCCCATCTTTTTTACTTCTCTCCTTTCCTGCTAAGTGACTCCGCCCCCCCCCCCCCCTCCTCACCACTCCACCTAGCCTCCAGACTGCACATAGCTGCCCTACCCTCTCTCCACCTCGCCCTACACACTCCCCCAGCATGTCACTGTCCACCACCCCTACCCTACTATTCCTCCCCCTCACCACCCCAGCCTCCTCCTTACCCCCATCCAGTCACCACCTCCATCATGCACTGGTGCTGCTGCTCACAGTGTGGCTTCAGTTGCCTGAGACTGCAATCGTGTGTGTGAATTGTGTTTGTATAAGTGTGTACGGGAGTGTCTGTCATCTGTTTTTGAGAGAGGCCTTATTGGTTGAAATCTTTATTTGTACCAGTCTTTTTGTTGTGCCTACTTCCAACTCAGCATCTCCTCTATATGGTGAGAAGCAACTTTCCTTTTCATTATATTGGTACATGGTAGATCTCTAGAATAAAAAATTGTGGATGAAAGACAGCACAGGTCACACCCATCTACAAGAAGGGCAGCAACAGAGGTCCATAAAACCACCATAAAATATCTTTGTTGTCAGACTATAGTACAAACATAGAACATGTTCCAAGTTCAAACATTATGAGGTAAATTGAACAGGATGACCTCCTCTATGAGAACTGACATGGATTCTGAAGGCATAGGTCATGTGAAATGTGACTCACATTTTCTCACATGACATCTCAAAACCCATAGGTTAAGACAGTCAAGTAGTTCTTGCCTTTCAAAAAGTAACTCATTCAGTATCAAATCAACATTTATTAGCATGATCATATGGGTATAAAATAAAATTTGTAGCTTGTAAGAAGGACACAGCATGTAACTTTAGAATGAGTATCACTGACCGAAGTAGAACTCATTTCTGGCTTTCCCCAGAGAAGTAAGTTGAGATCCTTTTTGTTCACTTTGTATATTAATGACATGGCAGTCAATATTAATAGCAACCTCAGATTTTCTGCAGACAATGCAGTTACCTGTAATAATCTTCTGCCTGAAGAAAGCTACACAAATATTCCATCAGATTTTGGTAATATTTCAAAGTGGTGCAAAGAATGGCAAGTTGTTTTAAATATTCAGAAATGTCAACCTTTGCAATATTTTCCACAAAATGTTAGAAGTAGTTTGAGGATTTGTCAGAGCCCACCAGAAAAAAGGCGTGTGTGCAGCTATGATGATGTAAGAAGCCCTTATGTTTGTACGTACATAGCTTTCTTACATTACATCGTAAAGGAAACAGGACACCTGAGGATGCTCCAACAGCATAGGAATTTGGTAAACCATACTAAAATACATAATTCGGCTTAAAGTGCACATTCTTATGCCCAGAGTCACAAAGAATTATGCCCAAACCTGATATTAAGCTTTTCAGTGTGGTTTTCGGGATACAAACTGTAGTATCTCACGTTTGGTTCTTTATTATGCTGCCGGTCACTGTGGCCGAGCGGTTCTAGGCGCTTCAGTCTGGAACCGCGCCGCTGCTACGGACACAGTTTTGAATCCTGCCTCAGGTATGGATGTGTATGATGTCCTTAGGTTAGTTAGGTTTAAATAGTTCTAAGTCTAGGGGACTGATGACCTCAGATGTTAAGTCCCAAAATAGTGCTTGGAGCATTTTGAATATTTATTACGATGTAATGCCATTCATGCCACAAGATGAAAACATGCACTTGAAATTCAGGAAACAGTTGAAATTAACTATTTGGAATGAAACACTTAGTTTCACATTAATTTACTGCCTGTGCGGAAAAGATTAAAAAATACAAATTTCTTTAACAAATCGACAAAAATAGCTTCATTGTTCCTCAAGACAATTAATGCTTGACTTCAAAAAATGTGGAAATATAATAAAATCAGAATCTGAAACTAGTAACATATTTCAGCCTTCCGTAATTATGTGAATGTATTTTAATTCAATTGATAACTACCGGTTACAGAAATCTGTTTTGTTTTCATTTGACATGAGAGTTGTAAACAAGAGGAAACAGCAACATTACTGAACATAAACATGGGTCACTTGGAGACTAGGCCCCTCTCCACCACACTGCGAATGCATGAATCTGGCATCTTGAGGACGCCAGAATTTTTTTTTTTTTTTGATAGCATTGTCTGCTTGGTTGTACTGCTGATTCAGTTAACAGCCACACTTTAAGTAGCCAGAAGCGGGAGAATGTACAGCTCATACGTGATTCAACTGTGCATGTGCATGAGCTCGCTAGCAACTGCCCAAAAGAACCTAATGTAATCAGTTGTGGCATCACGCTCATCGGAAGCAGTTTGTTGTGTATTGCCTAGTCTTTGTCCTAAATCTTTTGACACATTTTGCTGTATCAAACACTTTTTGCACTGTGTTTGGTTGTTTTACATGGTGCATTTTGGTTTTTTCCTCTCGTTTATGTTTTATTGCTGCAGAATTATTCTGCAGTAATGGGATACAGTAAAATTCTATGTTAAAATATCAGTTCCTACAAGTCAAAATTACAAAAGTTTAACTGAAAACTAAAACAATGAAAAATTCCCAGGTTTTCCTGGTTTTCTCCTAGGTGAAAAAACTCCCAGTTTTTTTTCCCAGGTTTCGTGGTTGTCCCAGGACATATACATCCTGAAAGCAGTGCAGCACAAATGTCACATGTTAGTTTGCTCCATGAGAGTCACAGAGATACTGAAAAACTTGTGCTGGTAGAAACCTACAGATACACACTAACTATCCTGCAAAGGCCTACTTACAATGATTCAAGGTGCTGAACTAAGTGAGACATCTAGGAACACAACCCCATACATATCACTTCCGTACAAACTGTGAAGACAAGACTGAACAAATTAAAGTGTGTATAGAGACATTTAAATAGTTATTCTTTCTTTACTCCATATGTAAATGGAATGGGAAGAAACCCTAATAATTGTTGTTCAATGCAATGTACTCTTTGCCACTCATTTCACAGTGGTTTGCAAAACATAGATATAGATGTAGGTATACATCATAAAATTCTTGGATGTGAGTGGTTTATCGCCACCAAAAAATTTATCCATTGCCAGTGAAGGTTTGTAAGATTTCTGTTATTTCATTTATAGCAGGTAAGAAAGGGACAACTGAATTCAACTGTGCCACACTTCTCCCAAAGGTGACTTATGTGGAGGACACCATGAAACTCCTACCCAGATGAAAACATTCAGTAACGTCACAATATCATCTTGGGCTATCTTCAAGTAAAGGTATATGAAATAACTGATGCCATAGCCATGTCAGAAACAGAGTAAAACATGGCATGTTTTTTAAGTGCATGTTAATGAGACATGGGTCCACCACTTAGTGTCAGAACAATAAAAGTAATTGAAGCAGCAGCTGGAAACTAGTGAACTTGCACCAAGGAAGATGAAGACAATTTTATCCATAAGAAAGGTGATCAGTGATTTATGTGATTGCAAAGGGATTCTTTTTATTGATTATCTTCCAAATAGTAAAGTAATCATTGATGATTACTAAAAAAATATTGTAGACTGTGTAATGAAAAACTAGAACAGAGTTACTATCCCACTGACAGATTTTGGTACCTCTTGCCTTCCATACATTCCTACATCTGAGGAAAACATTGGAAGCCCAATGAAGATGTTATGAAAATAACTGTGTGATGGAATATACGCACAGGGGTGGGGGTGGTGGATGGGTGGTAGTGGTGGAGGGGTGGGGAGGAGGAGGGGAGGGTTGAACAGGGTGCATGCAGTGAGTTAAGAGGAATTACATTAAAAAATAATGGTATAAGCAAATAGGAAACTTTAGTCATCATTAGTGACAGTATAGTGGTAGCAGTGAAGTGTGAATATCTATTATTAAATCAGTAAACAGAGCCTTCATAAATATGGAAAGGATTGAGAACTGCAAATACAAAAAATGACACTATATTACAAAATATACGGGTTTCTACATATAAAGGAAATACCTCACACCTTATTGTTATAATCCTCACTTAGGACTAACAATATTTACTGAACACAAGTAAGTTATGTAATAACAAATTAAAATTGTCTATTAGACAACAAATGAAAAGTAATTGTTCTTGGTGAAGTAGTCATCTGAGCCACAAAAACTAGCACAAGAAAGATCCTGATTAAACTGAGTGAAACCTAAGCACTACATAGCCAATAAGAGTGCATTTAGTAATTGAAAGTTCCATTTACATTTACCTGCCATTGATACCGTAAATTTATAATTTACAGCAACATGCACACAATAAAAAGTTGCAGTGATAAGAGTTCACAGGTAGAGACAAATTGGATAAAAGCAACTCTGGTAAAAACCACCTCTAGGTAGCCTTATATTTGTGTACTACCGAAGCTCATGTCACGAGCCTGCAACAATGGCCATGTTCCTATCACATTTGCCCTCACAGGATGAAGGGGTGATGTTATGGGTATTGGTATGTCTGAATCTTCCATTCACAGGTCTTGTGAGATTTCTAAACTTATGATAATTGAGACAGTTACGTATCAAATCTGATGAAACTTAGCCAAGGTCTACACCAAATGATGTGACTGAAATAAAACAAAAGCACACTTCTAACAATGATTTTATGCCTGAACTTTGAACAAGTTTGAAACATGCAAAATAAATGACATTTTAGACTGCCACAAATAGTACCAATATAGTGTGTGGTTTTCACTGGCAGCAATACAACCAGTAGAGTGAAATTTGATGCTATTACAGACTGAGTCTTTGGACTTGATAAAAAAAATGTCATTCTTCTTGCAAACCTGATACCAGTGGTATAAGGCTCTATGTTGGAGTACCATGAGTAGAAATGTGCCTTCTGAGAGCACATCAAACATGCTTTGTGGGATTCAGGTAGGACATTAAGTTATCTGTTCCATTTGCTAAATTAAACAGTGGAAAATCCAGGATAGAATAATACAGTATTATGAAGAGGATAGATTGCTACTCACCATGTAGTGGAGATGGTGATTCACAGACAGGCACAACAAAAAGACTTCTAAACAAGTAAGCTTTCAGCCAAAAGGCCTTCTTCTAAAATGGACAACATGCACACACATTCACACAAAAGCAACTCACTACACACATGACCACCATCTCTGGCTGCCAATACAAGATTATGAGCAACAGCACTTGATGGGAGAAGCTATGTGGAAGGTAGGGATAAGGAAGCTGGTATGGGAAATGGGAAGGATAGCAGGGTATGGGTGGGGGACAATGAAATGGAACTTGTGGGAGCATACAGGGACGTGATGGGGGTAGGGTAGCTGGATGCAGACAGGAGGCGGGAGGAGTGAGGGGCCGAAAATGGAGAAGTAAAAAAGGCTGTGTGTGCATTGGTGGAATAGAGGCCATGTAGTGCTCGAGTGGGAAAAGGAAGGAGATAGGTGGGTGAAGGACAGTGACTACTGGAGGTTAAGGCCAGGAGGTTATGGGAACTTAAAATATATTGCAAAGAGAGTTCCCACATGTGCAGTTCAGAAAAGCTAGTGTTAATGGGAACGATTCAGATGACACAGGCTGTGAACCAGTCATTGAAGTGAAGAATGTTGTGATTCGCAGCATACTCAGCAACTGGGCCGTCTAGCTGTTTCTTGGCCTGGCCACAGTGTGTCAGTGGACATTCATGAGGACAGAGAGCTTGTTGGTTGTCATGCCCACATAGAATGCAGCACAGTGGTTGCAGTTTAGTTTGTAGATCACATAACTGCTTTCACAAGTAGCCCTTCCTTTTAGGGGATAGGTGATGCTTGTGATCAGACTGGAGTAGCCTATTACCCATAACCTACCCGCATCAAAAATTATGTTACTTGGGTCAAAAGTTTGTCCCTATACCCAGTACATCGATGTTACCATTGACCGACATATTATCTTTATTATCTGACCATTTTTCCTATAAACTGTGGGTGGGAATGGTGAGGCTAGAAGTCTTACAACATTGCAGGTCGCACACTGTAAGTTATACTTCTTGCATTGCAGATTTACAGTGGATGGATAGAAAATATGCATGTGTGTGGTAATTTATATGTAGAAAGTTTACTTCACATAGCCTTGGACAGGGAAGGCTGCACAAAAGCTTTAAGATGCACTACAGACTTTTTCAGCAGACTCTGACATTTCACTCGTCACTCAGAAGCGTAGTGATACAGAGCAGCAGGCTCCATGCCGGATTCTAAAGCAGTAAATAAGTTCTGTTCAGTGGCAACCAACTGGCCTCATTTTCTGCATACCCTGCTTAGTACCTGTCATCATTAGTGGTGACACACTTATTTTCAAGTTGCCCTGACTGCTTTTTCTTGCATTCCCTGCAAGAATGTCTACATTATGAGAACAAGTATTGTAAGTGTTTACACAGAGGCCATATTGTAAGAGTATGCCATAGCTCAGTGGAACCATGAATCCCCACCAGACAATTCAAATTAATAACATTTCAGGAAGTGATCATGTGTTGACACCATTAAAAATTCTGTTACATGCAAAAGAACAAGTGACTCTGGTGACTTTTCTTTTTGATGCTATTGCACTGATCTCAGTCATCAACTGGCATACACTCTTAAGCGTAGGCAATTTAAGTTGTGGGTGGTGTACAGTCATCATGAAGTGGTACTCCTGACTCAGGTGCAACTAACTGTCACTTCTAATCAGGTGTCTTGGATTTTGTCATTTTCAGGCAGATTCATTGATCAAAAACATTTCTGGTCTCTGCTTTTGGATCTATGTCATGAGTTGCACTACACTAATTCTTTGGTCCCCTTTGAGGCCATTGATATAGTTTGTGCACAATTTGCACCACTATTTGAATCAGGTTCAGGGAAGGTGGTTGAGAACCAGACCCACAACAACAGAAAGTCCATATTTTGCAAAATTCACCTGATTACATTGACTGAGGTTAAGATTGAACAGCGCCTATTAGAACAACAAGTTTTGTCCATTTCTTACACTCATTTGATTTGTCTCTTTGGCTCTGTAGAGATTTGACACAAATCTTTGATGCACAGCAAACATTGATCCTTATCCCTTGCTTTGTCCATATGAACTGTTTTGCAAACTTTGAACAGGAAATACGTTTTCTTAAACTGATGTAGCAGAGGCATATTTTTAGTTTGCTCTTGATGAAGACTTAAGGAAGATTTTAGTTTCGAAAAAGCCATTCAGACTGTATCATTATAACAGGTTGTCTTTTTGCATTGCTAGCACCATGCCATATTCTAGGGAGTTCTTGAACAAGCTATAGCAGGAATTCTGTATTGTGTGAATTATCTTGCCAATATTTCACATCTGAACATTTTCACAACCTAAGTCTGCGTCTTGCTGTCCTTGCACAGAAAGGTCTACAGCATAACTTTTCAAAATGATTACAGAACCATACCGTATGTACAGCCACTTCAGTTGCATAAAATTTTGTCAGTTGATCATGGTTTTGACTGCACTAGGGCAATAAGCTATATATGTATCTTTTTATTCTGATGAGGATTGCCCTAGTGCAGTCAAAACTGTGATCAATTGAGAAAATTTTGTGCAACCGAAGTGGCTGTGCTTATGTTTCAGTAATTAAATAGCAAATGGTTGCTGGATTACAGCCAAAAACATGTTTAAAATTTTCAAAATGAGCCTGCCTTCAACTGATGATCACTTACTCAGATTATATTCTCAGTGCAGAGGACCTTCCATCCAGCAGAGAACATGTAGAGACTACTCAGAACATGCCTATGCATAAATACATAAAAGATCTTAAACTATTCTAGGAAAAGTGTATTACTGTGTTTAATTTATTTCCTAAGCCGCCCCCAGAGCCCACCTACTGAATCATCTCTGTAAAAAGGGATGCTATCTGAATTTTTAGACGTTCATCAATCAGAATCTTGCCTTGTCATTTGCCAACTCCCCTTGCCATTGGTTTTGGCAACTTTCCCACACGGAACAGGGGTTTTTCTTTCCCATAAGCTGATGGATGGTATGGAGAGACTAATCTCATTTATGTCAAAGGCACTTACTCCAGCTAAAGAACATTCTTAATCCATTGAAAAGGAAGTGTTGGCTATCATCTTTGGTGTCCATTAATTTCACATCTTTCTGTATGGTCGCAAATTTTATCTGTCACCGACCATAAACTGCTTGCTATTTTTTGGACATAAGTAAAATTGTGAATGTATATGGCTTATTGCCTCCATCAATGGGCTCTCTATTTGACAAGTTTCCAATGCTCCATACACTATCATAATTTTTACATAGTTTATACACTGAAGAATCAAAGAAACTGGTATTCCTGCCTAATATTGTGTAGGGCCCCTGTGAGCTTGCAGAAATGGTGCAACATGATGTGGCATGCACTCAACTAATGTCTGAGTTAGTGCTGGAGGGAACAGACACCATGAATCCTGCAAGGCTGTCCATAAATCCATAAGAGTATGAGAGGGTGGAGATCTCTTCTAAACAGCACATTGCAAGGCATCCCAGATACGCTCAATAATTTTCATGTTTGGGGAGTTTGGTGGCCAGTGGAAGTGTCTA
The DNA here is from genome assembly GCF_023897955.1 of Schistocerca gregaria. Classification (NCBI taxonomy): domain Eukaryota; kingdom Metazoa; phylum Arthropoda; class Insecta; order Orthoptera; family Acrididae; genus Schistocerca; species Schistocerca gregaria. Next base: position 69,139,955 of record NC_064924.1, on the reverse strand, counting down.
AACACAGAAGGGTGTACTTGAAGCCACTCTGTGGCCATTTTGGACATGTAGAGTATCGGATTGACCTGCTGTAATTGTCCAAATCTGTTGGACTGCACAATGGACATGAAAAATCTCCACTTCATCACTACCTTGGAGATGCTGTGTCCCATTACTCATGTGCCAACTGTAACACCACATTAAAATTCACTTAAATCTTGATAACCTGCCCTTGTAGCTGTAGTAACTGATCTAACAACTGCTCCATAACTAGTTGTCTTATACATGCATTGACATCCGCAGTGCTGTATTCTGCCTGTTTACATATCTCTGTATTTGAATACATATGTCTATAACAGTTTCTTTGGTGCTTCAGTCTAGCTGTTTTTGCATGGGAAACTGGGATAGTGTTCGCATTAGATAGCACAAAGACAGAAGTATGTCCATGAGCAGGGTTCCATTTTTGGTATTTCAAGCATTTACACTTGATGAGAGGATTGATAAGGGTTGCACTCAGTCTCATTATGCCAACTGAAGAGCTACCTAAGTGAGAAGCAGCAGCTGCAAGGCCTAGGAAGTTAACAATGGCCATGAGAGCAGTAATGTTGATCTCATGCCCCTCCACATTGCATCAAATGGGGTAGAGAATAACACAGTAGATGGTCAGTACATCAAAAAGGTCCCACAACTTTGCAAGTTAATTTTTGATATGTCCAGGATCATACAGTGCTAAGTCCCTGTCCAATTTTGATCAATTCCATGATAAAATCTACAAATTTTGTCAGTATATAGGAACATACTGGGGGCTATATCCTGAGCTAAAAGAAAAAAACCCTTAAAATGAAAACAATTTCTTTTAACAAAGAAATATGATGATGATAATGATGTTTGGTTTGTGGGGCACTCAACTGTGCCGTTATCAGCACCCATACAAATTCCCAATCTTTGCTCAGTCCAATCTCGCCACATTCAGGAATGTTGATGAGATGATGAGGACAACACAAACACCCAGTCATCTCGAAGCGGGTGAAAATCCCTGAGCCCACCGGGAACTGAACCCGGGACCCCGTGCTCGGGAAACAAGAACACGACCGCGACTGCGAGACCATGAGCTGCGGATTTAAACCATGAAATACACATACCAGGACCTGACAACAGAATTAAGTGTAAAATATGATTTGAACAAAAAAAGATAAAATACAGAAAAGTAATTAGAATGAGACTAAATTGTGAAGGCAGTAAAACACTATTAATGAACATTTACATTAGGAACAATAAGCTGTATGGAGCTCACAGACATAAAAACAATGAGCACTATCTGTTTCTGTAAAAAACTGCCCTTTTTGCAAATATATCTAAGAATAAAATTCAAATACAATTTTAAGAAAATGAGTATGCAAGGAATAGAAACAGACTTATCTGATAAGGACACATACATGAACATTAAGTGAAGTAACAAGCAGGAAGTTTTCAGTGATAAAACTACTATTTCTAACTGAGAAATGTCTTTCTCAGCAGTTTCCATTAGTTTTGTTTTCACACTTTGTTGCATTCTTAGCTTTTCTCAACCCACTTTGTCCTTTCTCTTATTTTCCTGTAAGGATTTCTTAGTTATCCTTTTATCTGCTACTTTTTCGCTGTACTTTCTATGAGCATTTCTGAAGCTGTATATTAACTGCTTTGTGATAGTTACAGATCCAACACCCCCAGCGAGCTTTACCACATCTTGAATGGTACGAATGCCTATGGGAGACTTTAGACAGAGTTTTGACTATAATGAAGCTCTCAGAGAAACATCTTTCAAGACTGGCATTGCCGCAGAGGAGGCTTCAAGCAAATTTGATAACAGGATGTATAAATGGACAAGGAAAAAAATTCCTGGATTTTTCCCAGATTTTCCAGTTAAAAATAGACTTCTCCTGGTGAAAATACACTTCTTCCCTGTTAAGTGACAGTTCACTTTTCCTCAGAACTGTAAAACTTGTCAATCCAGTGAATGGTTACAGTTTTACACACCAGCATAGAATTTTCCGGGACTTCAGAAAATGACACTCAGGGGAAAAAAACACATTCTCGAAAGATCTTTAATGTGCAGAAACATGTACGCTGCATATTTTTGTATTACGAAAGTATAAACTTGAATCCCACCAAACACAGCATTTTATTTTCCAAAGCATCGAAATCAAGATTGCGATGCGTTTTTGTAAGCCAATCATGTGATCTTGCCAGCCGATGACAGTGGATATTCAGATCATAGGACATGTGATGTACTCAGCTAATAACAACATTACTGTTACGTACTATGAACACACAAATAGGAAAAGTTAATGGTTTAAATTAATATTCATAGTGTTGCCAGAAGAAAAGCAAAGCTTTCACACATAATATTGGTCTCTAAGATTAATAAGCTTCAAGAGAAGCTAAGCTTTTACGTATAATGTTGACCTTTTTTGCATGTGTTACACTTTAAGATAAATCATACAAATGGGCCAGCAAAATTTTTAATAACGACATAAATGTCTGATCTTCTGGGCTTAAAATTATTCTAAATGGTCATCCTCAAAGAGTTGATTTTTAAATGAGAGTCAAACACACTGTGATTTATGAAATTCATGGAACATTCTCGCACATAGTTCATCTTGCATAAAAGGAAATTTACTTTCAAAGTAACACTTTTCAAACCACAATTTGCAATATTTTCCAGTGACCTGTTAGAAATAGGTTAATTTCAGCAGTTGCTAGGCATCACCATGCATGCGCAACTATGACGATGCAGGAAGCCCATATGTTCGTATGTGTAAAATATTAAAAGATCTTACATTATGTCAGAAAAGAAACAAGACATCAAAGGATACTCCATGAGCATTGCAATTTAGTGAACCATACTAAAACACATAATTTGGCTTAAAGTGTATATTTGTATGTCCAGATTCAAATACAGATTTTCTTTATTATGGCATAATGCCACACGTGCTAGAAGATGAAAACATACATTTGGAATGCAGCGAACAGTTGAAACTAGCCAATAGTGTGGACTTACTTAAACACTTTGTTTCAAATAAATTGACTGCCTCAGTGGAAAATATTAATAAAAGCCAAATTTATTTAGCAAACCGACAAAAGTAACTTCATTATTCTGCAAGGTAATTGATGCTTGACTGTCACAAAGGTGGAAATAAAATAAAATCTGAAACTAATAACATTTTTTAGCCTTCAATTTATGTGAATGTTTTTTAATTCACTTGATAGCTCCCGGCCACAGAAACACATTTTGTTTTCATATGACATGAGAACTGTAAAAAAAGAGGAACCACAAAAATTACTAAATGTAAACACGGGTCATTTGGGGACTACTTTTCAAAAATATGCTCATTTTGTGGCACACATCTTTGTCTGATACACAAAAAATGTGTGTTCGAAGAAATGTAAGACATGTTATTTGGTCTTTAAGTGTTTCAAGGTGCAGTGCCATGCCTCTTCACAGAGCATTCTTCTACTGTACATCCCTGTATTTCACTCTGCCATCAAACTGTATTCATGACAGTGGAAATTAAAGTGTCCTGTGGTGCCTCTCCTGCTCCCAGTCAGCTGGTTTGACATCCTGCCCCTCTTAAAGAAAAACTACTATTAATACCAGATGAGATTATTTGTAACTGGGAGAACAAGAACTCTTCAAAAAATTTGCACTGTTTATTGCCTATTAGCTAATAATTTGCTGTTTTGTGTCACATAAAATTAAATATAGGATATATAAAACCAGTGAAGACAAGAGACAAACAAGACAATACACATTTCTTCAATTCTTAAGTCCTAGCATTGTTTTCTCTCTAATCTTGCTAGAGCTTTACATGGTGTGCTTTCCTTTCTGCGAAAGAACCTATTACTTTATCAAAGTTTGTCAAATGTTTTCTTACATGAAAAATCAAAATGTCATAGTCTAATACTGAAAAAGCTGTTAATTCAAATAATACCCAAGATTGGTATGGTTTCTTGATCTGATTGTGTGTATTTTGTCACTGTCTACTAGATAAAAGTAAACAGACCTATCCAATATTGCAGTAATTATTAAAAACACCAAATAAATGAGACTCTTCTGCCACAAATGGTCGTTTTTATAACATGGCAGAATATAATCTACATCTACATCCGTACTCCGCAAGCCACCTGACGGTGTGTGGCGGAGGGTACCCTGAGTACCTCTATCGGTTCTCCCTTCTATTCCAGTCTCGTATTGTACGTGGAAAGAAGGACTGTCGGTATGCTTCTGTGTGGGCTCTAATCTCTCTGATTTTATCCTCATGGTCTCTTCGCGAGATATACGTAGGAGGGAGCAATATACTGCTTGACTCTTCGGTGAAGGTATGTTCTCGAAACTTCAACAAAAGCCCGTACCGAGCTACTGAGCGTCTCTCCTGCAGAGTCTTCCACTGGAGTTTATCTATCATCTCCGTAACGCTTTCGCAATTACTAAATGATCCTGTAACGAAGCGCGCTGCTCTCCGTTGGATCTTCTCTATCTCTTCTATCAACCCTACCTGGTGCGGATCCCACACTGCTGAGCAGTATTCAAGCATTGGGCGAACAAGCGTACTGTAACCTACTTCCTTTGTTGTCAGATTGCATTTCCTTAGGATTCTTCCAATGAATCTCAGTCTGGCATCTGCTTTACCGACGATCAACTTTATATGATCATTCCATTTTAAATCACTCCTAATGCGTACTCCCAGATAATTTATGGAATTAACTGCTTCCAGTTGCTGACCTGCTATTTTGTAGCTAAATGATAAGGGACCTATCTTTCTATGTATTCGCATCACATTACACTTCGCTACATTGAGATTCAATTGCCATTCCGTGCACCATGCGTCAATTCACTGCAGATCCTCCTGCATTTCAGTACAATTTTCCATTGTTGCAACCTCTCGATACACCACAGCATCATCTGCAAAAAGCCTCAGTGAACTTCCGATGTCATCCACCAGGTCATTTATGTATATTGTGAATAGCAACGGTCCTATGACACTCCCCTGCGGCACACCTGAAATCACTCTTACTTCGGAAGACTTCTCTCCATTGAGAATGACGTGCTGCGTTCTGTTATCTAGGAACTCCTCAATCCAATCACACAATTGATCTGATAGTCCGTATGCTCTTACTTTGTTCATTAAACGACTATGGGGAACTGTGTCAAACGCCTTGCGGAAGTCAAGAAACACGGCATCTACCTGTGAACCCGTGTCTAAGGCCCTCTGAGTCTCGTGGACGAATAGCGCGAGCTGGGTTTCACACGATCGTCTTTTTCGAAACCCATGCTGATTCCTACAGAGTAGATTTCTAGTCTCCAGAAAAGACATTATACTCGAACATAATACGTGTTCCAAAATTCTACAACTGATCGACGTTAGAGATATAGGTCTATAGTTCTGCACATCTGTTCGACGTCCCTTCTTGAGAACGGGGATGACCTGTGCCCTTTTCCAATCCTTTGGAACGCTTCGCTCTTCTAGAGACCTACGGTACACCGCTGCAAGAAGGGGGGCAAGTTCCTTCGCGTACTCTGTGTAAAATCGAACTGGTATCCCATCAGGACCAGCGGCCTTTCCTCTTTTGAGCGATTTTAATTGTTTCTCTATCCCTCTGTCGTCTACTTCGATATCTACCATTTTGTCAACTGTGCGACAATCTAGAGAAGGAAGCACAGTGCAGTCTTCCTCTGTGAAACAGCTTTAGAAGAAGACATTTAGTAATTCGGCCTTTAGTCTGTCATCCTCTGTTTCAGTACCATTTTGGTCACAGAGTGTCTGGACATTTTGTTTTGATCCACCTACCGCTTTGACATAGGACCAAAATTTCTTAGGATTTTCTGCCAAGTCAGTACATAGAACGTTACTTTCGAATTCATTGAAAGCCTCTCGCATAGCCCTCCTCACACTACATTTCGCTTCGCGTAATTTTTGTTTGTCTGCAAGGCTTTGGCTATGTTTATGTTTGCTGTGAAGTTCCCTTTGCTTCCGCAGCAGTTTTCTAACTCGGTTGTTGTACCACGGTGGCTCTTTTCCATCTCTTACGATCTTGCTTGGCACATACTCATCTAACGCATATTGTACCATGGTTTTGAACTTTGTCCACTGATCCTCAACACTATCTGCACTTGAGACAAAACTTTTGTGTTGAGCCGTCAGGTACTCTGTAATCTGCTTTTTGTCACTTTTGCTAAACAGAAAAATCTTCCTACCTTTTTTAATATTTCTATTTACGGCTGAAATCATCGACGCAGTAACCGCTTTATGATCGCTGATTCCCTGTTCTGCATTAACTGATTCAAATAGTTCGGGTCTGTTTGTCACCAGAAGGTCTAATATATTATCGCCACGAGTCGGTTTTCTGTTTAACTGCTCAAGGTAGTTTTCAGATAAAGCACTTAAAAATATTTCACTGGATTCTTTGTCCCTGCCACCCGTTATGAACGTTTGAGTCTCCCAGTCTATATCCGGCAAATTAAAATCTCCACCCAGAACTATAACATGATGGAGAAATCTACTCGAAATATTTTCCAAATTATTCTTCAGGTGCTGAGCCACAACAGCTGCTGAGCCCGGGGGCCTATAGAGACATCCAATTACCATGTCTGAGCCTGCTTTAACCGTGACATTCACCCAAATCATTTCACAATTCGAATCTCCGTCAATTTCCTTCGATACTATTGCACTTCTTATCGCTATAAACACGCCTCCCCCTTCACTGTCCAGCCTATCTCTGCGGTATACATTCCAATCAGAGTTTAGGATTTCATTACTGTTTACGTCTGGTTTCAGCCAACTTTCTGTTCCTAGTACTATATGGGCGTTGTGACCGTTTATTAATGAGAGCAGTTCTGGGACCTTTCTATAGACGCTTCTGCAGTTTACTATTAGCACATTAATATTGTTATTCCTTGTTGCATTTTGCCTACTCCTGCCTTGCCGCGTCTCAGGAGGCGTCTTGTCGGGCCTAGGGAGGGAATTCTCTAACCTAAAAAAACCCCATGTGCACTCCACACGTACTCCGCTACCCTCGTAGCCGCTTCCGGCGTGTAGTGCACGCCTGACCTATTCAGGGGGACCCTACATTTCTCCACCCGATAGCGGAGGTCGAGAAATTTGCACCCCAGCTCTCCGCAGAATCGTGTGAGCCTCTGGTTTAAGCCTTCCACTCGGCTCCAAACCAGAGGACCGCGATCGGTTCTCGGAACGATACTACAAATAGTTAGCTCTGATTCCACCCCGCGAGCGAGGCTTTCCACCTTCACCAACTCCGCCAACCGCCTGTACGAACTGAGGATGACCTCTGAACCCAGACGGCAAGAGTCATTGGTGCCGACATGAGCAACAATTTGCAGTCGGGTGCACCCAGTGCTCCCTATCGCCGCCGGTAGGGCCTCCTCCACATCTCGGATGAGACCCCCCGGCAAGCAGACAGAGTGAACACTGGCCTTCTTCCCCGACCTTTCCGCTATTTTCCTAAGGGGCTCCATCACCCGCCTAACGTTGGAGCTCCCAATAACTAATAAACCCCTCCCCCCGTGTGCCTGCTCGGACCTTGCTGAAGGAGCAGCCACATGTCCACTCACAGGCAGAGCGGGCGATGCCACACGGCCAGCCTCCACATTGATCCTCCGCCTCGTGCGCTGCGAACGCCGCTGAACCCGCCACTCCCCTTGGGGAGAGGGTGGCCCAACCGCGCCCGGTACCCGCGAAGATGTCTCGACAGCAGGGACAGTGGGTGAAGCATCTAACACCTGGGGTGCACCATGCGACGCACCAGACTCCCCACTGCCGCTACACTCCGAGGCAGCAGCCTGAAGACGGCTGACCGCAGCCATCAACACGCTCAGCTGTTCACGAAGAGTGGCCAGCTCCTCCTGCGTCCGTACACAGCAGCCACACATCCTAGCCATCCTAAGAAATCAATTTACTATAGAGTGTTAATCAGCTTTTAACTAGACTGCAAATTCACTAAAGGCGGTTGATTATTGACTAAACTGTGATTGCTAACCACTTCTTGTAGAAACAAGGAAAATAGCACTACCTGTCTCTGGACGGTATTGAAAACAAACACTAGCACTACGAGCACTATGGCTGACTAAAGGGACTCTCTGACTGTATTCGAAACACACACGAGATCTATGGAACACTTAATAGCACTCTACTATTAAAGCTTCCTAAAAGCAAAAACACGCAGAAGAAGAAGTGACAAGTAAGAAAAATACAGATAATACTTAAATTAAGGTAGCTCGCTGCACAGCAGACGTGAAGCAGATGGCGGTTAGGGCGACACTGACACAAAGTACCAATATCAAATGCCTATTAGGCCTACTACAAGCAAAAAGCCCTATGTTAGGAAATAGTTTCACATTTCATTCATACACTCCAGGTTCTCAAGCACGACATCGAAAAGTAGTGCTAGGAAATTTTTATATAAATTTGGATCTGTCATACTCTTCCATAATTTGTGTTATGACCCTGTTTCTTCTCCTTTCTCATTCTAACAAACAATCTTGTCACCACTAATTCTGTAATTATTCTTGCCAGTGTCAACGTTTATTCTCCATTTATCTTTACTAATGCTGCCACAATCATGGATTTACTTACCCCTCATATATTCTCCGGTTAGGTGTTAGTATGTTTTCGTACAATGTGTTTTCGGTGCTACTCCCAGAACAGAACTTAAGCAGCTACCAGCTGAGCACTGTACAACTGACCCTTACAAGTGTAGTGGTTTAGCCAAAACTTTTCTGTCAAAATTTCATTTCCTTGGATACACTGAGAAGATAATACATAATCTTCCTTACCTGTTGTTCCTGTTAGTCATATATTTCCACTCTGAGAGTCTAAACCTATAGATGTTGCTAGTAATTATAACAACACTGATCATTTGCAAATCTAGTCAACCGCATAAATAGAGAGCGACTGGCATTCACCTGTTCAGCTTTATTCTGCTCAGCTTGTATAGCAGGAAAGTTTATTTATAGATGCGATGGGGATTCACCTGGCAGAGACATCATGTACACTATGCACACAGTCAAAACACATCTTATAATTCATTCAGGAATGAACTTAGAATGTTTTGAAAAATGTTCAGAAACCAGCAAGGTGTATTTCAAAATCATATGAATAATCTGAATATAGTAGAGGGAAACATTCCACGTGGGAAAAACATATCTAAAAACAAAGATGATGTGACTTACCATACAAAAGTGCTGGCAGGTCGATACACACACAAACAAACACAAACATACACACAAAATTCTAGCTTTCGCAACCAACAGTTGCTTCTTCAGGAAAGAGGGAAGGAGAGGGAAACACGAAAGGATGTGGGTATTAAGGGAGAGGGTAAGGAATCATTCCAATCCTGGGAGCGGAAAGACTTACCTTAGGGGGAAAAAAGGACAGGTGTACACTCGCACACACACACACTCGCACACACACACACACATACACACACACACATATCCATCCGCACATACACAGACACAAGTAGACATTTGTAAGGGCAAAGGGCTTGGGCAGACATGTCAGTTGAGGTGGAAGTACAGCGGCAAAGAAGTTGTTGAAAGACAAGTGAGGTATGAGCGGCGGCAACTTGAAATTAGTGGAGGTTGAGGCCTGGTGGATATCAAGAAGAGAGGATATACTGAAGGGCAAGTTCCCATCTCTGGAGTTCTGACAGGTTGGTGTTAGTGGGAAGTATCCAGATAACTCGGACGGTGTAACACTGCCAAGATGCGCTGGCCGTGCACCAAGGCATGTTTAGCCACAGGGTGATCCTCATTACCAACAAACACTGTCTGCCTAGGTCCATTCATGCGAATGGACAGTTTGTTGCTGGTCATTCCCACATAGAAAGCTTCACAGTGTAGGCAGGTCAGTTGGTAAATCACGTGGGTGCTTTCACACGTGGCTCTGCCTTTGATCGTGTACACCTTCTGAGTTACAGGACTCGAGTAGGTGGTGATGGGAGGGTGCATGGGACAGGTTTTACACCAGGGGCAGTTACAAGCGAAGGAGCCAGAGGGTATGGAAGGTGGTTTGGGGATTTCATAGGGATGAACTAAGAGCTTACGAAGGTTAGGTGGATGGTGGAAAGACACTCTTGGTGGAGTGGGGAGGATTTCATGAAGGATGAATCTCATTTCAGGGCAGGATTTGAGGAAGTCATATCCCTGCTGGAGAGCCACATTCAGAGTCTGATCCAATCCCGGAAAGTATCCTGTCACAAGTGGGGCACTTCTGTGGGAGGTTCTGGGTTTGAGGGGATGAGGAAGTGGCTCTGGTTATTTGCTTCTGTACCAGGTCGGGAGGATAGTTGCGGGATGTGCAAGCTTTTTTCAGGTTGTTGGTGTAATGGTTCAAGGATTCTGGACTGGAGCAGATTTGTTTGCCACGATTACCTAGGCTGTAGGGAAGGGGCCGTGGAATGGGTGGCAGCTGTCATAATGGAGGTACTGTTGCTTGTTGGTGGGTTTGATGGGGACGGACGTGTGAAGCTGGCCATTGGACAGATGGAGGTCAACGTCAAGGAAAGTGGCATGGGTTTTGGAGTAGGACCAGGTGAATCACTTCCAAACCATAACCAAAAATTTTTTTCTGCTTTCAACACTACCGCTACTATAAAATCAACCGTTTCTAGTTCACTAACAGTTTCTTTCACCTATTAAACAACCATTTCGGCTAGTTCTAATAACTTTTGCTTTATTTCCATTTCCGCTTTTCCCACGTCACTGATCCTTTCTAGCCGCTTCCCACAGGTTTTAACGTAATTATTTCTTCGTCAGACAATTGTTATCCTCATTTTCTTAATCTGCCACCACAAACCCACTCCTTTTAGTACATTTACACGTAGTTTTTTCGAAATTTTCACTAATTTCTCCATCCTTTAACATGTTTTGGCGGTAACACAACCACCTAACCTTTATGCATATCGTTGTCTACCAACCCAAGTTCACCACAGCATCAACATAACCAGTTTTAACCAACATTTTTTCGACTTTTTTCACACCAGATCTCCAGTTGCTTTCTAGTTCACCTTTATCTCTCCCCATATATTTTTATTTTCATTTTCATTTCAACCTCATGTTCCACCTTCTAATACCATGTCACCCTCACAACACCCACACAACGACACTATTAAGTTTTATTTACATTCCCTCTGCAAACATGCCCTCACCCTAGCCAGATTATGCTCTCATATTTTATTTTCTCAGGCTTGTCTGACATTTGGTATTACCCCCAAAGGCCTCACACTTAAAGTTCCCATCTCTGGCTGCAACCCTTCTTTCCATCAGTCCCTATACCAGTTCCAAACTGAAAATCCATTGCCCTCACCCACTTAATCCTTCACCTACACATCAACTCAGCCAATGAACACACCCGTCAACTCCTATCCTTAATAAAAGTCCTCAATCTTTCCTCTCTCACATCCACACTGGCTGTTCAGAGCATCCTCCTACTGGCCAACCGCAAATTAGAACAGCATGCCACCCTCCACCTCCATCACATCACAAACTCTCAAAACCATGGTACAACAACAAACCACAGTAGCATGGCCAGGCTGGAGCTGATGATGAAAGGTGAGCATAGAACTGCAGAAGGCAAGTGAATACCTCTGACCAAAATCAAATCAGGTACCATGGTCTTTCCAAGGTTATTAGGCAAGACACAAAAAATCCCCAAGTTACATCTGGTTTCCCAGAACAAAAAAATTCCCAGGGATTTCCCTGTTTTCCACAATGCTGGGCACCCTGATGCTGAATGATCCATCAGTGCCAGTATGCAGAGCTTGTTAATAGGCAGTGTCTCTCAGATTCCACATCAGGTTATGAAAGTTAAAGCAATGATATATTTATAGAATTAGGGTATATAGGTTCAGGTACAAACAATTCAGCAATAACAAGAAAATGGAAATAACTAGGGTTGATTATTTATATGTGCTGTCTCTTTGTAAATAATCAGAAAATAATACTCTCATAGAGAAATAGCAGAAAGGAGCAAATGGATAAAGTACAGAAAGAAAGGGAAGGTAAAACGATTAATGGTGGGTGTGTAGAAAAGTGAGTACAGAGATCCATTGGAGAAATATGGGACATGTTGCAATGGAAAATTACATCAGTATAGTGAGCATGGGATTCAGGGAGGAGTAAAGAAGAAACTATTAAATGCATTTGTTCACTGACAGCCCAGTAGAAACTCAGATTTACCTCCAAGCTGAAGTTCTGCTGTTGCTTGAGCCATCTCCCATTCATTGCTCACAAAACACTGATACATCCCATGGTCTTCCTTCTGCAGTGGCTTAACAGATAATTTCTCAGGTGATGAAGTTATCTCAAACCTTGAGTCAGGCACAATAGGTTTCCCATTCCTATACCAAGAAACTCTTGTTATGGGATATCCACCAGGAATGCACATGAATGATGCTTCCTTTCCTACATCCACAACTTGTGACTGTGGCTGCACATGTGCTGAGAGAGGAGCTGGAAAGAAAAAAAAAATGTTAACAACAAATCAACATCAACATTACCCTGCTGTTACATAATAAGTCAAATATGCCTGCATCTTAATTTTTGTTTTAAATGACAGCACATAAGTAGTTCAGTTTGAAATAATTCTTATACATGTGATTCAAATACTTTTCCACTTTTAATATTACCTGTCACTGTAAGTGTTACTTGTACAGTTTCTTCACCTGCTGAGTTGTTTACCCAACATAAATATTTTCCCTGGTCCTCAAGACGTATTTTGCTGATTCGCATTAAACCTGCAGCTAGCACACTCACACGATCACCAACAGCCATAGGTTGTAGCTGATCATTATCTTCTCTAAACCACCTGTTAACAGACATCAAATACCACTTCAAAACACAGTCACAGCTGTTAAGCATTACATGTCTGCATTTCATTTTAATTCTGTACATCTAAATAAATGAAAGAATCTTCACCAATACCAAATATTTTAAAAGAGAAAAAACTAGTTCTCAGTCTAATTGCTGTCATTGATCATTAAGAAAGAGTGGACATTTGTCTGCATGACAAACAATGGAAGGTAATAAGATAATAGCATCAAGCCAGTTGTTTTCATTTATCAGTTTTTATTAACTTCTTTTCAACTAATTTCAGAAGTTGCATGATACACCATGGATTGGGAAAATAGTAGTAAAAGCTTTTAACTCCTCTCTAATTGAGTCCAGAAGTTTCATGATACACAGTGAGAAGAGAAATTAATGACCAAAGTATATGTATTTTGGAGCTGCAATACACACACACACACACACACACACACACACACACACACACACACACACACACACATATCCATCCGCACATATTCAGACGTCTGCTTGTGTCTGTATATGTGCGGATGGATATATATGTGTGTGTGCACGAGTGTATACCTGCTCTTTTTTCCCCCTAAGGTAAGTCTTTCCGCTCCCGGGATGGGGATGACTCCTTACCCTCTCCCTTAAAAACCACATCTTTTCATCTTTCCCTCTCCTTCCCTCTTTCCTGATGAAGCAACTGTGGATTGTGAAAGCTTGAATTTTGTGTATGTGTTTGTGTTTGTTTGTGTGTCTATCAACATACCAACGCCTTCGTTTGGTAAGTTACATCATCTTTGTATTTAGATATAGTTTTCCCACGTGGAATGTTTCCCTCTAGATGATGGCAGGACAAGTCTGCCACATACAGTGTCAGGATGCTGTACAGTGTCAGGATGCTGTGAGGGAGGAAGGGAGAGGGGAGGGGAAATGGGGAGGGGAAAAGAAGAGGAGCAGAGAAGGGCAAAACGATTCTTAGGTGCATTGGCTGAGAGTGGCACACAATGTGGGTGAGGGATGTGATTTGGGAGGAGGTGATAAGACAGAAGGGATAGGAGAATGTGGGAACAGCAGGCTGCTGTAGGTTGAAGCAGCTAGGGTGATTCTGGAAGGCGAGAATGTGTCCTTAGGATAATTCCAGCCTATGCAATTCAGAGAAGCTGGTGATAAAGGGAAGAATCCAGATGGCTTGGGTTGTGAAGTGGCCATCAAAATCAAGCATGTTATGTTCAACTGCATGTTGTATCACAGGGTGGTCCCTTTCCTCTTGGCCACAATATGGCAGTTGCCTCCAGCCCTACACCAAAATTTAACCATTTTTGACAAGTCAAAGACCTACTCTCCTTCTCCCCGATCCCTGCAATGGAAACACTTCTCCTGGTACCTGCAATGGAAACACTTCTTTGCCACCAATCTCTCCAACACAAGCCAACCCAACCCCAACACTGAGCTCTGGCTCTCCCAGTTTATAGTACCATCCAACTGTGATCCTCCTACCTAACCAATCCCTTGTCACCTTCCATGAATTCCTTACCTCAAATCTGGCCTCAGTATCCTTCTCCAGGTCTCTTCCTAAGGACATAAATATTTCAGCAGAAGTAAGAACAGCCATACACAGCCTCAAAACAGATACTATTTGGTGGAAGACCTCTGCCAATTACCGTATTTATGCGAATCTAGTATACACTAATTTTTTACCATACAAAGTCCTCAAAATTGGGATGCACATAAGATTCGATGGCACATTAGATTCGAGTACAAATTTGAATTGTTTACAGGTATTTCTTACCATGTGTAATCTGAAGTAGCAAAACATTTATTAAACTGTAGCAAGGAAATGTAGGTACAGTATCTATGAATTAAAGAAAGGAAGACATAAATCAGGTAAGAGGCTACTGAGTTAAAAAAAGCTGTTATGTTTCCAGTTCTGAATTCTGTTTACAGGCATCAGGACAAAATCCATTACTGTGATGAGAGAAGGTACTGTCTCATACATTACAATGCACTGTTGTACTTCTTAACCTCGTTTCGTTATTGTTGGCTACTGCAATACTTTGCATTGTGTTTGCATTAGGTAGTCGTGAAATGGAAGGCAAGCAGAGAAGAATATTGTATGTAGCTACTTTCATGTGTAAAGTAATATCTTTATGCTAAAAAATATGGTAACAGATGGGCAGGAAGAGTGCTTAATGTAGCTGAGATTAACATTTGATTACAGAAGAAACAGAAATGGGATTATTTGTAACTACCACTACTAGAAAGCAATTCACTGGACCTCACAAAGGAAGTCATCCTGATGTTGAAGTAAATGTTTTGGAATTCGTCTGAGAAAGGAGAAAGAATGGGCAATCTGCGATTATTGACACCATAATTAAAAAAAAAAAAAAAAAAAGCAAAAGGGCAGTTGCAGCTCTTAATATACCGAAGCAAGAGTTTAAGGCTAGCCGGGGATGGGTTGATCACTTTATGAAACAAACGGGCTTATCTCTGTGACACTGTACAACAATATTCCAAAAGCTTCCACAGGATTTTGAGAAGAAACTTCAAGAATTTCAGCAGTATGTTATCACACTTTGGAAAGACAAGAATTTTTTGATGGGCCAAATAAGCAATGCTGATGAGACTCCAGTTTGGTTTGATATGCCATGTAATTACACGGTTGACAAGAAGGTTACAAAAGAAGTTACCATCAAAACATCTGGGTGTGAAAAACAGTGTGCAACATAATGCTGGCAATCACAGCAGATGAGAACAAACTTCCTCCTTTTTTAATCTTCAAATGAAAAACAAACCACAAGACTCCATAAAATGAAAAGCTATTCCCTGATGATGCCATCAAGAGAAGGGATGGATGACTGAAACTTTTATGCTTGACTGGTTCCAAAACATGTAGGAACTCCATCCTGATGGGCTTTCCAATTAACCATCAATGATTTGTCTTGATGCATTTCATGGTCATCTCACTAACAATGTAAAAAAGAAGATCCACTGCCTACCCAGTAACCTGGTTATTCCTGGAGGAATGACTTCTGCATTATAATCCCTGGGCATTAGTATAAATAAATCTTGTTACGTTTAGGAACAGTACAAAAAATGGTTATGCGAACCAAATTGTGACCTGAGTCTGACAGGAAAAATTAAACGTGCTGCACCCTACATTATTGAGCACTGGGTTTCAGCTGCCTGGAAATACATCAAAGCACCAATGATCGTAAAATCATTCAAGAAATGCAGGATGTCAGTGAAGATGATGTGTTCCGCAACAACATCGAGGATGGCAGGGAAGGAGTAAATGAATCTATTTCTGATGTAGACTCTTCCAAGGTTTCCAGTAATGACGATATTAGTGAATAATGATGAGTAACAGCCAAAATTTACAGTATTTTTCTTCGTATGTCATGTAGTTAACCAAGTTAGGCGTTCTTTTTTACCAATGAAAATGTCACTTATTACCATAATGAGAAACTTAAAAATAAATTATTGTTGCTTTTCATAGTTTATGTATACATTCATTATTGTTTGAAATAAAGTTAGCATTGTAAAATAAATTTCAACAATACAAAATACTCTACCAGCCCTGTGGCAAAATTCCTTTTTCTTATTAATTTAATTTTTAAAACTGGGGTGCACATCACATCCGGTGGTGCATCAGATTCATATAAATACAGTATCTGACTCGTACACCTACAGATTCTGCCATAGTGATTCCATCCCAGAAGTCCAACATAACCCAAAAGCACCACTTAAAGCCCTAAGCCTTTCCCACAACCACTTCCCAGAATCCATTTCCCTCCTCTCTTGTAACACCCCACACAATCATCTTCTCCTTGCTTCCCAAAATCCATAAACCCAACAATCCTCCATGCACCACTGTAGGTGGTTACTGGTTATTGTGCTCCCACTGAAAGAATTTTGGCCTTCACTGACTAACCTCTCCAAACAACTGCCCAAAATCTAGCCTCCCACATCAAAGATACTAACCACTTCCTTCACCAAAACCCCACCGTCACCATCTGTTTACCTCCTGGATCCGTACTCATCACTGTTGATGCCACTTCCCTTGACACCAACATCCCTCATGCCATGGCTGCTACTGAACACTACCTCTCAAAACATTATTCAGACTCCAAACCCACTACCTCATTCCTCGTACACCTTACTAACTTCATCCTAACACACAACTACTTCTTATTTGAAGAGCAGGTACACAAACAAGTCTGCAGCACATCAATGAACACCCAAACAGCAGCCTCCTGTGCCAACATGTTTATTGGCCATCCATATAGAACCTTCCCAGACTCCCAAAACCACAAACCCATGGTCCACTGATAATATCTTCATGATCTGGAATCCACATCCTTAAAACATTCTCTGCCATTCACTTCACCTGGTCATCCTCAATACAGTGTGCCACCTTCCTGGATGTCGACCTTCTCCTCACTGATGACTCTATTCACACTTCTGTCCACATGAAATCCACCAACAGTACCTGCATTTCATCAGGTGCCATCTCTTCCACACCAAAAAATCCCTCCCTTGCAGCCTGGCCACCCAGGGACGGCAAATCTGCAGTGACAAGAACTTCCTTGCCCAGTATGCTGAAGATCTCAAAAATGCCTTCACAGAGAGGCGCTATCTCCTAAACCTGATCCAGAAACAGATTTCCCCTGCCATATTCCCAAACACCCCCCAGTCCTCCCACCAACCCAGGAACCAGCTGCAAAGGAGTGCCCCATTCATAGTACCGCCTGCGAATGGAACAACTGAACCGCATTCTTCGTCAGGTCCTTGATTATCTATCATAGTACTCTGAAATGAGGTACATCGTATCCAAGATCCATCCCAGCCCTCCTAAAGTGGTGATCCATTCTCCATCTGACCTCCACAACATACTAGTCCATCCCTATGCCACTCCCAGTTCCACCTGTATCCACAGGGATCTTATCCCTCTGAAAGATCCAGTTGGAAGACCCATCCAATCCACCCACCAGCACTGCCTATTCCAGTCATGTTGCAGACTTATCCTTTCCCATCAGAGGCAAGGCCATCTGTAAAAGCAACCACATCATACATCAGGTTTGCTGCAATCATTGCTCAGTTTGTTATATTGGTACGATCACCAACTAGCTGTCCACCAGGATGAATGACCACTGCTCAAGTGTGGGTAAGAGCAAGGTTGACCATCTTGCAGGACAATATGTTGCTGAACAATAAATGCTTGATTTCAATGGCTGTTTCACAACCCAGCTCATCTGTATCATCTCCTCCATCACCAGATTTTTTTAAATGTATAGACGGAGGTCATCCTTACAACACAATCTCCACTCCCAGAACCACCCGGCCTCAACCTATGGTAACCTACATTCCCCATACCCTCCATCCAACAGTTTCTGTCCCTGCATCTTTTCACCACCTCCCAGTTCACATCTCTTCACCCTCATTGTGCACCGTTCACTTCCAGTGCACTCACCAGTCTTTTCCATCTCTTTGCTCCTCTTCTTTTTTCTTCTTCCCATCACCCCCTCTCGCTCACCGATTCTCCTGATGCTACACACTTGACAGCCTTGTCCTGCCACCATATAACCCCTCGATACTACACCAGGCAGGACTCAATTCTCTTCTCCCAGCCATCCCCTGCTATCCTTCCTCTTCCCAACCCCACTCCAGATTGCTGATTCCATTTGACACTGTTGGTTTGTGGCCAAAGTGGCTGGAGATTACAGTTATATGTGCATGAGGTGTACTTGCTTGAATGTTTGTGTGTTTCTTGTGTATTTCATTTCTGAAGAAGGCTTTGGCTGAAAGTGCAATGTATAACAGTCTTATTGTTTTGCCTGCCTGTGACTCAGCATGTCATCTTTATGGTGACTAGCATTCTATCTTTTCATAATATTGTTGAATTACCTGCAAAAGAATTTTTTAGAAGCTGTTGATTAAGAGATACTTTAAATTTTACATTTTTGTAATTTGAATAATATGATAATTCATTATACAGTTACTTTGTTCCTTTTTACTGAGTAAGTTTTGTCTCCATGTTGCATATCTGTTCTGAATGTTTAAATACTTCCTTTTGTTATATAATGGGAATAGACATTTAAATTAATAAATGAAAGATTTTCCCAGAATGAAATTGTTCTCTACACACCAGTTCATACTGGCTTGGGGGAAGAGAACTTGCTGCACTTCTAACCAGTCAGTTGTCTTTCACAGACAAGTTTGATATGTCCATATAACTGACACTTGAAACATTTTGCAAGATTCAACTTGTAACTTTGCAATAGGACACAGCTTTCTTTTCAAGGTGTGGTTTCTCTGAACACAGTGATAAGGCTTTCAGAAATTTTCTTCAGTGTTTATGACTTTTATAAATTAGTATTATGCTCTACAGTACTTGACTTTTTAATATTTAATTGTTAGGAAATATTTTCTGAAGGTATTTGTCTGACATGTAACCTTGTACTACAGTGAAACATAGATGAAAGAAAAAGAAGAGAACAGAAGCTTTTGAAACATGGTGAGACAGGAGCATGCTGAAGATTAGATGGGTAGATCGAGTAATTAATCAAGAAATTTATGGCACAACTTGACTGCAAGAATGGATCAATTGATAGGGCATACGATGAAAGTTAAGCATCAAGTTTCAAAGAGTAAACCACCATTTGACTGCGTCTTACTATATTTATCTTTTGTACTATCTAGATTTTGGTTGTTTACCTTCTTTGGACTGCCTTAAAAGATATGACATAATAATTGTCTAACAACTTTTAGCATTGTACTTGATTGTGACATAAAAGCCGAAATCTAAGATAGTACAAAGATAAATATAGTAATACAATAGTGGTTTACCATTTTAAACAGTATTTCGTGACTATGGCTCAATATAATTGAAAACTCGAAACATCAAGGGATAATCATTTTGGTTATGGACAGAAGTGTGTGTGTGTGTGTGTGTGGGGGGGGGGGGGGGGGGGGGGGAAGGGGAACTGTAAAGGGAGACCAAGCTCTTAGCACAGTAAGCAAATCCAAACTGATGCAGGCTGCAGTAGTTATTCTTTCAAAGGATGGATTTCTGTAGATAGCTACATTAAACCAATCTTCAGACTGGAGGCAACAACAAAAACAGAAACAACAACTGTTGTATTCTATAATTGTAAAACTATACTCAGTGGCCATCTCCTTGTTATTCCATACTTCCTTATACTGTTTATACACTGCACAGTTCATAACCAACATTAATAACATCTTTTTTGTGCTTAAATCCATTTTTTTTATGTTAGAGTTTTGGAGTCGAAATCAATTGTAGAATCTCTGAGCATAGTAAAAAGGAAAATTATGCCCTGCTTCTTATAGAATGGCTTCTTTTTTGACACAAAAATAAAAGAATCAGCGTCACTCATTATATATGCCAGAAATGTTAGTGGCAACTGTCTTAGTTTTCCTTTTTGCTTTTTCTATTGTTATTTCTTTCAGGAAAGTCATTGTTAAAGGGTAACTCATGTACCACCTATAATAAGTTACATGTCTGCTCTTCTCCTTCCACAGATGGAATAAACAATATGTATTATCAGTTAGTGTAATGACGTGATAAGAAGAAGTATGAAGGAATAATATTCTGTTGGATCAGTCCATAGTATGGCTTTCCACATTTCCTGGAAGATGAGCCATGAGTTATTCACAGAGTTATTTTGATTTAGGCCAATATGGCTACAGCACTTTTACACACAACCATAAGATAGAATTTGAACAACAATGGAATGATTATGACAGTTCTATTGTAGGGGAAGGTTGATCAACATTCGTGATACTGATGGAGACTATACTCAAATGGACCAAGTTGCTGGGATTTTCACAACTACAAAAACTGAATGTAGATGATCCAATATATTGTAGCATGAGATATAGTTTACATCTATACTCTCCAAACTAGTGTTAAGTGCATGACAGAGCGTACTCCTCGCTGTACCACATATTATGGCTTCTACCCATTCCATTTGTGTATAAAACATGGCTGTGCAAATGCCTTTATGCACACAATAATTTCCATTTTGGTCTTCAAGGACTTAAGTATATTCCCGGATTCCTCACTTCATACTGCTTCTAGAAACTAAGTAACCAAGCCTTCATGGGATAGCAGGGGCCTATCTTCAAATGTGTGACATTTTAGGTTTTTCAGTATCTCTGTGACTTTTTTCCATTGACAAACTAACCTGAGATAATCTCTGATTGTCACTCCATGTATTCATTCAAGATCCTGCATCAGACCAGCTTGGGATGAGTCTCAGACACTTGTCCAATATTCTAAGAGTTACAAGAAAGTTTTGTAGTCCTTATCATTTGCAGAAAACTACTGAATATTCCCAGTAGGCAGTATCCTACCAATTAACTGTAGTTTGTGGCCTGTTTACCTATGACTAAGCCTATGTGATCATTCCATTTCATTTTGCTATTAACAGGTATTCCCTCATACTTGTATGTGCTAACTGATTCCAGTTGTGATGCATTGATAATTTAGTTATAGGATGCTACATTTTTGCTTTTTGTGAACTGTACAAGTTCACAATTCTCAACATGCAAGTTGACACTCTTTGCACCACTTTGAAATTCTATTAAGAACTGAGTGAATACTTGCATGTCTTTAGGTTATGGTGATTGACACACTGAATAAATGTACATTAAACTATTCTGTACAGTAGCAGAACAAATACTGGACAGTATTGTAAGCAGAATACACATTTTGCGCCAGGATAGTTGCATTTCTAATTTAATTTGTTTTACAATTTTGGACATTCTCTGAACATGGATGTTATACTTGTCTGAAAGCAAGAAATTGCTGACCGTTATATTTTTGGTATCAAAATCTATTTGACATGACCCAGAGGCATTACATTCTAAACATGTGCATTGCCACTGGATGAATAAACTACTAATAACAAATTACTTAGAAATGAGCTACTAAAGGTAAAGATATATCTAACCACCCAACATACGCCACTGAACAAAACCATTTTCAAGATGACATTTTCATTCTTCAGTAGAGTTTATGCAACAAAAACTGTTTGCTAGATTGAAGTGGAAGCTCAGAGGTTTGCCTTTTGTGGGCAATACATTACTAACTGCACTAATTAGCCTGCTTCTTGGACCTATCAAAGTTCCAGCTTGCCTCTATCTGCTTCCCACAACTTTCAAAATCCATCAAGGCTCTTTTATAGTGCTGTTTGACTGTAACTTCTGTATGTAAGAATAAAATAAAGTTATAGAAATCAGAGAAGCCACTCAGATGGCGCATTTTTACCATTTAGCTATACTGTGATGATGCTTGAGAGAGCTAAAACTGTTTGCCTGACTGGTACCTAAACCTGAACACTGTTATGATCCTTCTCACAGGTCACTAACGTATTTACTCGAATCTAAGCCGCACTCGAATCTAAGCCGCACCGGAAAAATGAGAGTCGAAATCAAGGAAAAAATATTTTCCCGAATCTAAGCCGCACCTGAAATATGAGACTCGAAATTCAAGGGGAGAAAAAAGTTTTAGGCCGCACCCCCAAATCGAAACGAAGTTGGTCCATTGTAATATGAGAGACAATTTAGGTCGAATGAATGACTATACAGCTACAGGTAGTTTGGTTCGAGTCATAAACTCAGCAGTTAAGCTTTATCAGGTAGCCATTGCTATGCGTCAGGCGCTCCGTCCGTATTTATACTGGTACCCTTCCTTTTCCACGTGCTTCGTCTGGTTTGAATCGATTGCTTATTTTTCTTTGATCTGATAAGTGCCGTTCTCTTTGTTATAGGTCTTTACGTCACTCAGCTGAAAATGCATTACTGTACTGTGTATTGTTTGTCACATTGTGATAATGAGTGTTTACGGCCTGTCGCCGCTCGCGGCACGGCTTGCTTTTGTGCGCGCTTCCGCCGCTTACAATAAAAAAAAGACAGGACTTGTCTCATTAGCGAAACCATGGCAAGAGACTGCTATTTGTAGTTACTTACACTGCTGCTCTCTTTGATAATGATCAACAAAAACCAAATAATAGACTGGGTATGACAGATGATGTTCTGAACGAGAGTTTAGCGAATATTTTTCTCCGTTTGAAAATCTTTGCAGACGCCTCTTTAGTACATTACATTCTGCACAGAAATTAGAGTCATCTTAGATTTAAAAATCTAGTCACTTGCTGTGCTTCATTTCTGACTGTCTCACTATTAGGCATAAGAATAATACGAATATAAACATGACACGATATTTATATTCTTCCGCGTTTGCTGTTGTCTCACTCTACTTTCGTAGTTTATTAGGCGGACAGGATTTAAATGAGATAGCAGCAAACACAAGAAAAAAAATGGCAAAAAGTTTATATTCGTATTATTCTTATGGTGAAGAGAATACTGCATGTGATTCACAATTCATAAAAGTTCCTATTAGCAACCATCTCTTCTCACAGGTAGGAAGAAATTCAGAACGTAGAGTTGGCCATATTGACAAACATCCGTCTTGCCAGTCGTAGTAACTTGAAACGCTGCTACATTCGAAGATGAACAATACGGAATTTTTATTTACTTCGTTGGATAATGTATGAAAATGCAGTGATAGAAACTCGGGGTGGAGAAAAAAGCTCGTCTTCCAACATTTTTTGTTTTTTTAATTTATTTACCGACGCAGAGGTTTGGGCGCCAGTCTTTATCTTTGTGCCTGCAAAGCATGCCTGTGTAGCGCTACATACAGGGTGGTCAGAAAATATGTGAAATAATTGTAGGGAGACATAAATGTTAAGAAAGAAATTCGATACGTTGCGCCGTTTCCGAGTTATTTAGCATTGAGCGTAAATTCAAGTTTCAACTAACGAGACAAAGCAATCGTTGGGCAACACCGCCCCTGGCAGACCGCTTGAATGCGAGCGCGCGACGCCGCGATTGGCTAAATTCTATGCTAAATAACTCGGAAACGGAGCAACGTATCGAATTTCTTTCTTAACATTTATGTCTCAGTACAACCTGCCGTGTAACATCCCTACAAGCATTTCACACTTTCTGACCACCCTGTATATTTGACGGCACAAGTTAGTTGTGGCGGCACCTACCAACATTTTTCGAAACTTCCGCCTACTTTGCAGGCGGTTTTTTGGATTACAAAAACCGGAAAAAAGTGCGACTTAGATTCGAGTAAATACGGTAGTTTCATTTGGATTGATCTGTCAGGGAAGGAAGTGCACTGCTCAAAGAAGACAGGTATCTGTGTCTGAGTTCCAATCTGGCACACTGTCTTAACTCATGATGAAGGTTCTGAAAACTCTGCTGATAGAGTAGATACACACCAATTTAAAAATTAATTGCAAGACTACTGACAATGAAAGCATACTCTAAAAACACACTGTGGCATTAACATATAATAACAGTGTGACTGAAGCGATAAAATTCTGTTATTTGTTGGGATACTGTTGCAGACAACATCCTAAACCTACCGTCATTATAGTGAAAAGATAAAGTTTTCATGAGATAAATCTGTATGTTAGGTGTGTATGAATCACTTTTTCCTCCAAATTTCGGGAGTTGTTAGAGGAAGTGAAAACAGCTGGGGGAAAGAAATACAGTAGAAGAAGAATGGGTAGCTCTGAGAGATGAAGTAGTGAAGGCAGCAGAGAATCAAGTAGGTAAAAAGACGAGGGCTAGTAGAAATCCTTGGGTAACAGAAGAAATATTGAATTTAATTGATGAAAGGACAAAATATAAAAAAGCAGTAAATGAAGCACGCAAAAAGAAATACAAACGTCTCAAAATGAGATTGACAGGAAGTGCAAAATGGCTAAGCAGGGATGGCTAGAGGATGTAGAGGCTTATCTCACGAGGGGTAATATAGAAACTACCTACAGGAAAATTAAAGAGACCTTTGGAGAAAAGAGAGCCACTTGTATGAATATCAAGAGCTCAGATGGAAACCAAGTTCTAAGCGAAGAAGGGAAAGCAGAAAGGTGGAAGGAGTATATAGAGGGTCTATACAAGGGCAATGTACTTGAGGACAATATTATGGAAATGGAAGAGGATGTAGATGAAGATGAAATGGGAGATACGATACTGCGTGTAGAGTTTGACAGAGCACTGAAAGACCTGCGTCGAAACAAGGCCCCGGGAGTAGACAACATTCCATTGGAACTACTGACGGCCTTGATAAAACTCTACCATCTGGTGAGCAGGATGTATGAGACAGGCAACAGACCTTCAGACTTCAAGCAGAATATAATAATTCCAATCCCAAAGGAAGCAGGTGTTGACAGATGTGACAATTACCGAACTGTCAGTTTAATAAGTCACGGCTGCAAAATACTAAAACGAATTCTTTACAGACAAATGGAAAAACTGGTAGAAGCCGACCTCGGGGAAGATCAGTTTGGATTCTGTAGAAATGTCGGAACATGTGAGGCAATACTGACCCTACGGCTTATCTTAGAAAATAGATTAAGGAAACGCAAACCTACGTTTCTAGCATTTGTAGACTTAGAGAAAGCTTTTGACAATGTTGACTGGAATACTCTCTTTCAAATTCTAAAGGTGACAGGGGTAAAATACAGGGAGCAAAAGGCTATTTACAATTTGTACAGAAATCAGATGGCAGGTATAAGAGTCGAGGGACATGAAAGGGAAGCAATGGTTGGGAAGGGAGTGAGACATGGTTCAGGCCTCTCCCTGATGTTATTCAATCTGTATATTGAGCAAGGAGGAAAAGAAACAAAATAAAAATTCGTACTAGGTATTAAAATCATTGGAGAAGAAATAAAAACTTTGAGGTTCGCTGATGACATTGTAATTCTGTCAGAGACAGCAAAGGACTTGCAAGAGCAGTTGAACGGAATGGGCAGTGTCTTGAAAGGAGGATATAAGATGAACATCAACAAAATCAAAACGAGGATAATGAAATGCAGTCGAATTAAGTCGGGTGATGCCGAGGGAATTAGATTAGGAAATAAGACACTTAAAGTAGTAAAGGAGTTTTGCTATTTGGGTAGCAAAATAACTGATGATGGTCGAAGTAGAGGATATAAAATGTAGACTGGCAATGGCAAGGAAAGCGTTTCTGAAGAAGAGAAATTTGTTAACATCGAGTATAGATATAAGTGTCAGGAAGTCGTTTCTGAAAGTATTTGTATGGAGTATAGCCATGTATGGAAGTGAAAATGGACGATAAATAGTTTGGACAAGAGGAAAATAGAAGCTTTCGAAATGTGGTGTCACAGAAGAATGCTGAAAATTAGATGGGTAGATCACATAACTAATGAGGAGGTATTGAATAGAAATGGGGAGAAGAGGAGTTTGTAGCACAACTTGACAAGAAGAAGGGGCCGGTTGGTAGGACATGTTCTGAGGCATCAAGGGATCACAAATTTAGCATTGGAGGGCAGCGTGGAGGGTAAAACTCGTAGAGGGAGACCAAGAGATGAATACACAAAGCAGATTCAGAAGGTTGTAGGTTGCAGTAAGTACTGAGAGATGAAGAAGCTTGCACAGGATAGAGTAGCATGGAGAGCTGCATTAAACCAGTCTCAGGGCTGAAGACCACAACAACTAAGGAGAGGGAAAACAGGAGCCAACTAACTTGTGAAAACATACTAGCCTAACAAAGTATCAAGAACCAGTTTCAAGTGACGAATTTACGAATATACAGCATCGCTCTACATATTACACCTGTAGCGATTGCAAAGACAATATTAGACTAGTTAAGTCACGCACAAAGGCTTTTAAATAATTAGTCTTCCTGCACTGTGTAATTGAATGGAATGGGAAGGTACCCCAATAAGCAATACAATGAGAAGTACTCTCTGGCATGCACATCAATGGTTTTCAGGCTATGTACAGGGTGTTTCAAAAATGACCGGTATATTTGAAACGGCAATAAAAACTAAACGAGCAGCCTTAGAAATACACCGTTTGTTGCAATATGCTTGGGACAACAGTACATTTTAAGGCAGACAAACTTTCGAAATTACAGTAGTTACAATTGTCAACAACAGATGGCGCTGCGGTCTGGGAAACTCTATAGTACGATATTTTCCACATATCCACCATGCGTAGCAATAATATGGCGTAGTCTCTGAATGAAATTACCCGAAACCTTTGACAACGTGTCTGGCGGAATGGCTTCACATGCAGATGAGATGTACTGCTTCAGCTGTTCAATTGTTTCTGGATTCTGGCGGTACACCTGGTCTTTCAAGTGTCCCCACAGAAAGAAGTCACAGGGGTTCATGTCTGGCGAATAGGGAGGCCAATCCACGCCGCCTCCTGTATGTTTCGAATAGCCCAAAGCAATCACACGATCATCGAAATATTCATTCAGGAAATTAAAGACGTCGGCCATGCGATGTGGCCGGGCACCATCTTGCATAAACCACGAGGTGTTCGCAGTGTCGTCTGAGGCAGTTTGTACCGCCACAAATTCACGAAGAATGTCCAGATAGCGTGATGCAGTAATCGTTTCTGATCTGAAAAATGGGCCAATGATTCCTTTGGAAGAAATGGCGGCCCAGACCAGTACTTTTTGAGGATGCAGGGACGATGGGACTGCAACATGGGGCTTTTCGGTTCCCCATATGCGCCAGTTCTGTTTATTGACGAAGCCGTCCAGGTAAAAATAAGCTTTGTCAGTAAACCAAATGCTGCCCACATGCATATCGCTGTCATCAATCCTGTGCACTATATCGTTAGCGAATGTCTCTCGTGCAGCAATGGTAGCGGCACTGAGGGGTTGCCGCGTTTGAATTTTGTACGGATAGAGGTGTAAACTCTGGCGTATGAGACGATACGTGGACGTTGGCGTCATTTGGACCGCAGCTGCAAGACGGCGAACGGAAACCCAAGGCTGCTGTCGGATCACCTGCTGCACTAGCTGCGCATTGCCCTCTGTGGTTGCCGTACACGGTCGCCCTACCTTTCCAGCACGTTCATCCGTCACGTTCCCAGTCCGTTGAAATTTTTCAAACAGATCCTTTATTGTATCGCTTTTCGGTCCTTTGGTTACATTAAACCTCCGTTGAAAACTTCGTCTTGTTGCAACAACAGTGTGTTCTAGGCGGTGGAATTCCAACACCAGAAAAATCCTCTGTTCTAAGGAATAAACCATGTTGTGCACAGCACACTTGCACGTTGTGAACAGCACACGCTTACAGCAGAAAGACGACGTACAGAATGGCGCACCCACAGACTGCGTTGTCTTCTGTATCTTGCACATCACTTGCAGCGCCATCAGTTGTTGACAATTGTAACTACTGTAATTTCGAAAGTTTGTCCGCCTGAAAATGTACTGTTGTCCCAAGCGTATTGCAACAAACGGTGTATTTCTACCGCAGCTCGTTTAGTTTTTATTGCCGTTTCAAATATATCGGTCATTTTTGAAACACCCTGTATGTCCATGTTGAAATGCCTTAAGTTTTATATTGAAGTTACATTAACCGCAAAACAGGATAGAAGTGGAGCCATGAGTAAGAAAAGGACTGACCTATAGGTAGGAACTGGAAACCCTTGAGCAACACAGGGCAGTATGACGTCGTCGCCCGCCTTGACCTGTTTGTTGACGTGCTTCTCGACAGTTATCCTGGGCTGCACACTTCCCTTCGGTTCTGCAAGAGAGAGAGAGAGAGAGAGAGAGAGAGGAGGGTTTTTACCGCTAGATGTATGCAGTTGTACGCACTAGAGCGGGGGATGCAGTGCACACACACCTGTGATGATGATGCGACCCGGATACGCACTGGCTCGCACCTCGCCAGTTAGCCGGTGCACACTGCGACACGAGTAGCTCTTGTAGCCGTCGCTGGGCCCCGCGTTGAAGATGTAAAGGTCCCCGCTCTCCAAGACGGCATACTTTCCTCCTGCACACCACAAATTGTCTAATGGCGATTATTTTGTTTTTATATAATTCATTAACCACATTCGTTCAAAATCGTGCAAAGCTGTCAAAGGAGACAGGCGTCTAAAACCGATTAAAAGATACGGGCCCGTAATACACAAGGCTCTAAATTCATAGAATACTGAAAAGTAGACAAGAAAGTATATCTGCTACTGTAAATTACAAAACTTGCCATATGGTACGCTAAAAGCGATAATTAAAGAAAAATATTAGAAATAGCAGTTGTCAACAAAAGATGATGACTGCTTATAGTGGCGATAACTTACAGCTGCGTTGGCGGTACTAATGACAGAATTGCGTTCGATAAACGTCACTGTGATGTTGCCTGTACGAAGATATCGGTACTATACGCATAATATACATAGGTACGTTGGCAGTGCCTGCTACAATGATACGGTCAACTGTGTGTGTCGTATTGTGTAGGGTTGATAACGGGCGGAAATATTCCACACCGTCCTCAAGTTACCCGACTTTCTTGATTACTTAGCGCCCACAAATGTGAGGAGTTCTATTCTACGTACTCGGATGGTACAATGAAATAAATATGTAGCAAAAATGTAAATGTAAATCAACCACCATAGCGAACATTTCTAAAGAACCGCCTAAAGCGTTTGACTGTAATGACCTTTTATCACTTTAAGATGTGGCCTTAGATTCCAACTTAATAACCACCTCGGAAATCTGCCGGTCGCGGTGGTCTCGCGGTTCTAGGCGCGCAGTCCGGAACCGTGCGACTGCTACGGTCGCAGGTGGGAATCCTGCCTCGGGCATGGATGTGTGTGATGTCCTTAGGTTAGTTCGGTTTAATTAGTTCTAAGTTCTAGGCGACTGATGACCTGAGAAGTTTAGTCGCATAGTGCTCAAAGCCATTTGAAGCCAACCTCGGAAATCACGACATATTCCGAAAAATTATGATGATTGTAAAAATCATTTACTCGCAACAATGTAAGCTGCGCTAGTAAATGTCGTACCAACCTAACCCCACCTACAAGAGCGCTACAGGAAAAAAAACCTCGTGCTCCATATACAACGTAACAGCGTCTGACTGCAAATCGAAGTTACTGTAATTTTTTTACGAAATTATATCACAACTCAAATTATGTTTATGCGTTTTCCGCAAGAAACCCTACATATGCGTTGATTTGAAGCTACTTAGTTGGTTACCCGAAAGAGCCGCTACACAGCCCTTGGTTATCATTGCTAGCTTATCGTCCATATAAACGAATGCCAGTTCAGATTTCAGAAGGACGCTACCAGACAATGAAGTATATTTCTGTTATTTTTTTCGTTTGTGAACATTTGTATTACACCGTTCTTGAATGGTTTTTGGGAGGGCTTGTGGCAAGAGGAAAAAGTAAAAAACTTCCTGGCAGATTAAAACTGTGTGCCCGACCGAGACTCGAACTCGGAACCTTTACCTTTCGCGGGCAAGTGCTCTACCATCTGAGCTACCGAAGCACGACTCACGCCCGGTTTGGAAGGTAGGAGACGGATACTGGCAGAAGTAAAGCTGTGAGTACCGGGCGTGAGTCGTGCTTCGGTAGCTCAGATGGTAGAGCACTTGCCCGCGAAAGGCAAAGGTCCCGAGTTCGAGTCTCGGTCGGGCACACAGTTTTAATCTGCCAGGAAGTTTCATATCAGCGCACACTCCGCTGCAGAGTGAAAATCTCATTCTGAAAACATCCCCCAGGCTGTGGCTAAGCCATGTCTCCGCAATATCCTTTCTTTCAGGAGTGCTAGTTCTGCAAGGTTCGCAGGAGAGCTTCTGTAAAGTTTGGAAGGTAGGAGAGGATACTGGCAGAAGTAAAGCTGTGAGTACCGGGCGTGAGTCGTACTTCGGTAGCTCAGATGACAGAGCACTTGCTCGCGGAAGGCAAAGGTCCCGAGTTCGAGTCTCGGTCGGGCACACAGTTTTAATCTGCTAGGAAGTTTCATATCAGCGCACACTCCGTTGCAGAGCGAAAATCTCATTCTGAGGAAAAAGTAAAGTTCCACACAGCAAATAACGTCGCGGAAAGAGAAGCTTCGTGGAACTCACCACAGACTACATGTGACACATCTTCCGGAAGACGGAAACTGAATTTCGGAAACCGTTTTTCGCTGTCATGTTTACATATCAAGGCCTGAAGCGGATTTTAAGTACGGCGGCTGGATAACATCGGACACAGTTTCTGATTCAGTCAACAGAATCGTTACTTCTCTTCACTTAAATATTACAAGTAAACAATTTCATGCTTAGTCTAATATTTCTGCTTCTCCTCCACTGCACAATAATTCCATATTAACTGAATATTCTGAAAACAAGACGTAACTTGACGATCCAAGCTCGTTTCAAAACCGGGTGCGTTTACTTTGGTAGCCAAGATCGATTGCGGAAATGAAAAACCGGCAACTAGAAGTGGATTTCCAGAATAAGCGTTTACATAACAACTCAGAAGCGGTATTGGGAAATCGGTTTAAGAAATCCGATTTTAGGAACTCCACGTGAACGGGGTGATACATTACAAGACCCTGGCAATACCCTACAGTATCATTGATGTCACTGCAGCGAGAACTTCGTGTGTGCTGCCACTTTACTATACTAAAGTGCTTGTAAACACATATTTGTATCTGGATAAAGCAGACGTTTGAAACAAGAATTAACTCTAATAACTACGCCATCGTTAGTGTTTTGACGTAATGGTCAGTAAATGCGTTGTGTATTGATGTAATTTTTCGTGCAGCAGACAGAAGCTATTAGGAAAGGAACATGTCTCAATACATGCGTAAGTAGAAACACGTATATTGGCGCGCGCTTGTGTGTGTGTGTGTGTGTGTGTGTGTGTGTGTGTGTGTGTGTGTGTGTGTGTGTGTGTTTGAGGTTTACGGGTGCTAAACAGCGTGGTCATCAGCGCCCAGTATATTTGCTTTTGTACCATATGCAAGCCTAAATAATTACATTACAGTTTGTCTTGTCTGAAGTACCGGCAGCTTTTAAGTAGTTTATGCATGTTTTAAGGGTTTAAACAAATCTGCTATTAACACACTTATGTTAATGATGTGTGTTTGACATATGGCTCGGTTATCTCGCTGTTAGTACGTTATTATTGTTTCTTATATCGTAGCCATTACGATATTTCAGATTTCCAGAAAGGGAAGACATAAGGGATGCCTGAATAAAAGCAGTTCACAGAGAGAACTGGACACCTATAAGTGCTTCAGATGTCTGTTCCCAGCATTTACATGACGACGTGGACCCAATTCGTCAGACAAGCAGACTTGGGGAAGGAATTGTTCCATCAGCATTCCCTTCACATCCATCATATTATCAGAAACTGCCACCTCAAGGACCTGTTCGTTAAAGCGCCGGTGATGAAACTGTACAAGTGTGTTCTAACAGTTCATCGTAGAGTTCTGATGAGCCTGACATAGCAGATGATTAGCATCACACAGCAGATCTGTCACCACACAAAAAGAAACTAATGGAAGAGTTGAGGGAAAAAATCTTAGAGTTAGTGAATGCAAAGAAAAAAAGGAAAGTGTTACAGCAGAAGGTTAGGCAAAATGAGAAGAGAGGACAGACAGACAGGGAAATTATTGACGTGGTCTCACGGTTAGAGGCGCTCTGTCACAAACTATGCAGCTTCTCCCGCCGGAGATTCAAGTCCTCCTTCGGGCATGGGTGTATGTGTGTGTGTTGTTCTTAGCATAAGTTGGTTTCAGTTAGTTTAAGTAGTGTGTAAGTCCAGGAAACGATATCCTCAGCAGTTTGGTCCCTTAGGAATGTAGTCACTTTTGTACAATCACAAACAGTTTTGATTTTCTTCTCGAAGATAAAATCATTAATGAAAACGGTGCTGAAATGTTATAAAAATCGTTACCTTTGTTTTTCTGAAAACCAGCACAGAACACATGTAAGAAAACTTGGTGTAAAGTATGAAGATGATCTGAGATAATTTGCCTTAACCTTTCATTACCTGTCTACCAAAGCATTTGACTTTGTTATGCCGAAATTTGATAATGCTTTATCATGTCCCAGAAGAATAAGATAATGGTACATGAAAGTAAATTGCGAACCAGGTTTTAACCAGCAATGTTTTAACGCTATTGTGGAGGAGGTAAGAGAGTCCAATCAGAAAGGTAGAGTGCCAATAATAGGTCTTAGTGTGGATGGTGTGTGTTTAAAGGAACATACAGATTATCCTAATAATAATATTATTGGTTATGCTAACTTTGGGACTGACAGCAACAATGACTGTTTGCCAGCTGCCAAAATGGCTTGCATATTTATGAGGACAGCTGGAAAACTCCCTGTGGATATTTGTTACTTACTTAGCATTTACCTCATTTTGTAGGCGACGAAAACGTTTTCTTATTGTTGATAGGTTTAGAAACATCAACATCCAACTCAAAATTGAACTAATAGTGCAAACGGTTACCTTGTTGTTTGATTTCTGGTATTGTCACCCTAGACAGTACTTGACTGAATTTCACAAAACAAACATCAGTTTCAACTAGTTTAAAAAATGTTTTACTTTTTCCCACTGACTTCAGAAACATTATTTTCACACCCTCATCTTCATCAACCTCACTCTGGCAGATTCCCAAGTAACAGTATTGAATTTTGGATAGGGTTGGCTTCTTTTTGTCACTTGGAATGTCAACCAAGGCAAATAACCCAAATTTTAAATCAGGCTTTTCAATTTTATTAGTTAGGCTTAACTCACAAGCACATCCAATACTGTCTTGTGATTCAGATAGTGAAACAGTCTCCTGATCAGAATCATCAGAACTGCACACTTCATAGAAGTTTATGCATCTTTTTGCATGTAATGTTTTAACTTTGGCCTTCTCAGTAATAAATACTGACATTCTTGTCATTAATGACTGCTGTTTTTGAAACCAGCAAATCAGTTGTGTTATAAGGCCGAAAGTGATGGCAGCCCTGGATTTGAGGAATTGCTTGTAAATGGTTCCACGTTTCATCCAAAATAGAAATGTTATGCTCCACTGTTATCTTATCAACTCATAGTACCTTAATTTTAGAAAAATTCTTCAGAGTGTAGTCATAAAAGTCAATTGCGTTGTTAATAATAACTTTCCTAGATCTAACAGCTGTCCACACACTCCTCTTCAGTGCACCTCCAATGCCATCCATGGCTCCTTTACCATGTGAACTGGCAAAAAAATTCCACTCAACTGTCAATCCAAAGTTTCAGAGGCAATTATATCGGAAGCTATCTTTCTAATAACAGCAGATTTTTTACTGGGGCTTTTTGGAAGTACCTTCAACACTTTCTTCACAGCTTTACCAAATGTCTGTTTACACTTATAAGTCCCAATACGAGAAGATTCATTTGGAACTTTTGATCTTGCGAGTTCTCGTTTTTTCTTTCTCTGAATGCTCTCACTCTCTCTCCCATATTTTTCTTCGATTCTTATCTGTAAGATGTTGATTATTTTTCAATTTTTAAACCTACTATCTTCTTAATTAGTCTCTTTCTTGTTCTTTCTTCAAGTAAGCTTCTCTGTTTTCTTTTATCTTTTCTCGGTGCTTCTTCACTCGTTTCCTTACTGGTACTGGTGTCATGGTCTCCGAAGACAGAAATCCTGGTAATATAGGCCTATATATGTAAAAACATAACACTGAGCAGAGCGATAAAAGTAAAAGACGTTGTTAAACATAAGCTCTTACGAATGACTAGAATTTGCCTCAATAAGCAGTTTACTGGGCCTATATAAAATTTAAAACTGAGGTTAGCAATATTGTTGTTTTTGGAAAAGTTAGAATGGAAAACATAAACTATATGTAATCTAAAGAATTTTGGGCTTAATTAACTTTTTACGAGAATGTCAGTTGAGTCAGGTTAATTCCCTAATTAACTTTTATAATGTAGGTGTAGTGCTTAAACAAATGTATGCAAAGGAATAAAAATTTTAGTTTTCATGCTTAAAACTGTTCACAGTGTAATAAACATAGTTAAGAAACTTTATTCATTCAGAATAATACTCTTTGGTTATAATTTAAACGTAGGGCCTAGGCCTACTAAAGATGAAGGTGGCATTAAACCTTCCAATTCAAGTTACGGGTGTTACGCGTGTGTTAAATAACACCTGAAGCAAAAATAAGTAACACCTGTAACAGCTCTAAGAGTGTTAAATAAGTAAGATTTCAAAATGCCATGTAATGGTATGATATTGTAAAACATGTGCATAACCTCACTTTTACAGAAAGGTATTGTATATAACAAATTTACTAGATTACAAATTAAACTTCTGTATCTTTTTTGTTATGGGTGTTACAAGCTGCTTATACATTATAAAACTAACAAAATAAAGAAATGCAATTAGCTTACCTCAACAAAATGAATTATTATGAGCTATAACAATGTTGACTTCAGTATTCTTTGCAACAATAGAACAATCAGCCATAGATAACACAACTAATACTCATCTGGAAATAGCACAAAACATACCTCTCTTTGGTGCCATAGAGTAGTGCACTTTAAACACTTAGTGAAGGTAGAAATCTATTTTTTTCATATTCATGATTATTTTTCAGTGAACAAATGTGCTTTTAACTTGGCATTTTTAAGCTTATATTTGTAATATTGTCATTCTAATTTTTTTTGTCACAAAGTCTCTTGAACATGGAATGAACCTGCAGTTAAAAAGCTCAAGAATAAACGAAATGTCAGTATGATTTAGGTTCAATAGTAGCAGCAGTAGTATTAGTAGTCAATCTTCATTTGTACATGAAAGTACCAGGAATGTTTAAAAAAAACGTAAGTACAAAAATACTTCCGCTATTCTTTATTATTAATTATATTCTGATCATACAGTAATGAGTTGTGTTCCTTCAGTTATGTTCCTGAATTTATTGATCTATTACTAATTTAAATCAACTTTAGCTGTTCTTCAAACAGTACGCTCACTCTAAAAGTGCTCCTGTTCTTACAAAAACAGAAGTATCTTTTAAACAAGTTAGTATGTAACTTGACGGTCTCATAACACGATTCTACGAAATATGTGTTAAATTAAAATAGTACGCAAATATTAGCTCAAATGCAGAACTTGTTTGTACAACCTCGTAAAGCTTAAAATGTCATTTCGCTTCAAAAAATCGTTGTAGTACTATACACAAAACTCTCAGGGTTCAGTAAGAGCTGCATCTTTGCCAGTCTAGTAACGTATGTCTGTGGAACACACTAGCTCAGCTACCCGCCTTCACTGCAGCCATAAGAACTAAGATTCGTACCGAGCGTCTTTGAAACTAAATGTTACACTTCCAAGGTTGCATCTACATCAGTACTTACTGCAGCACCAAATAATCTGAAAAAAGCATGGCGAAACGCAGCATACACCAACAGCTGTAACACTGGTACTCCACTATGGTATTGTCTAGAGATCAATAGTATTATCAGACTGTGACACTGGCCCGACTGGAGGCAAAACGAAGTCTCAGGGTGGGTTTACATTGAATTTGAGACGTGTTTGGCAACAATATTAGCAATGTTGTTTGCAACATGTACAGCATTATCAATGTTTGCAACATGTTGCGAACACAGGAGCTGCTATTAAAATCACAAACAAAGTTGACACTCGGCGCGCTGGCTGATGGGAGCGTCTATACATGGGAAATACCTTTGCAGTCGCTCCCATCAAGCACCACTCCCGAATGTCAACTTTGTCTGCGCGTTTAATACTTGTGACTGTGTTGGTAAAACTCAAAGGAAACATCATTTCTGACCTGTTACTGCTAAATGGCACTCAATGGCACTAATGTCTGTTATGTATAGTAAATAAATATGGTAATGATTTAATTATTTATTGAATGTCTGTAGTGTTCTACACCACCTCTTACTAACTACGGACATGACAGGTTATGCACATCTTTCCAGTATTCAAATACAATTAGTTCTTAATTTCTTTTTCATTCATTACTCTTACAGTTTAACTGCAAGTCCCGACGTGTATGTAGAAATGTTGTCAAAGGGAGAGTTAGATTATCTGAAAAAACAAAAGACTTGAGTATAGCTACATAACAGATATGCACCAAACTTAATATTACAGTATGTCATTATGTTTGGAAGATTAAAATTTTAATAATGTATGTCATTGTTTCGTAAATAACTCAAAACCACCATATTTAACCCACTGTATCGTGACTATTACTACGGACTTCCCATCAGTTCTACTTCTCAAAGACACTACACACAGGCGTCAGATTACATGCTATGTAGCTGTAATCGCTCACTCGCCTCGAACCCGCCACACATGAACAACAAAGCAAACAATTATTGTGAACGCAACTATGTTAAGAAGTTCGGTTATTCTAAATGAACTACTGTGTTTAGCAGATTTGCAACTGATATTCGCAAAATGAACAAATAAAATGGGAATTGCAGTTTATAAACTTGTTTTTAAACTATTTTAGGAAATGTAGGCTATGTTTACAGACTATTTTACATATTTCACTGACGCCAAGATGGTTATGTAGTTTCCATGATATCTTTGTTGACTGCACACGGCGCGCCGCTCAAATCTCTGCGGAAAGAAACATTCAAACAGGCTGCCAGCCATTCTCTCTCTAAGGCTTGCTGTCGTCTTATGGGGGACGCTATTGACACTACCAGAGGACGCCATCTTCACTTCGACTCACTGCTTGCAAACGTAATCCTTCATGCGTCTTTTTAAGATGCCCTACACCGAGTTCCATGCCAAATGTAGGAAGACTCACAGTGAGAATCGAATGAAGTTGCACGATGGTACTACATTGTCCAGTTACATTAATGTGACCGCGTATGTTAGACATCAATGTGCAATAACCACACACAGACGGTAGGTTTCAGCGCTAGTAATGGAGGTTATATAAAGTTTGTTAAGGGTGTCAAGGAAACTAGTGCAATCGTTGTCATAATGGGGAAACGGAGCGATTTATCTGACATCAAGGAGGATGTAACATTGACTTTCGGGCCAAGGTTGGAAGCATTTCCGAAATGGGTAAATTTGTAAAAAATCTGCTTGCCACGATGGTTAAAGTATACAGTGCATTTGCAAAATGGCGCTATCCAAATCCGGCACCGAGGCAGTTACGGTGCATCGCAAGTCATAGACGACAGGGGCGAACGATGGCTGCAGAGATGTGTACGGGTGAACAGACATGCAACTGTTGAGCAACTAACCACCCAGATGAGCCAAGGAGCTACCAACATTGTCTCCTATGGGCCTCTGCAGCAGGCGCCTGGTTCACGCATCAATGCTCTGCTGTTCACCGGCGACGAAGTCGGGAACCTGCATGCCGATACCACAACTGGATGTTAACAAAGTGACAACAGGAGGCTTTTTCAGATGAATAACTGTTTTCTTCCATCTGACAGATGGCTGTCGTCGCATACGGCGTGAAATGTCTGAAATCCAACACCCTCCAACAATCATTGGAATTGTCCAGACTGGAGGAGAGTGTTATGGTCTGAGGAAAGTTTTCGTGGCGTTCCCTGGGCGATCTGGTTATTCTGGCAGGCAAAATGTGGAATCTACCATTTGGGACCATGTCCTCCCCTACATGCAGTTTGTTTTCCTTCAGTGTGATGGCATCTACCAGCAGGACTATGGCACATGTCACACAGCTCACAGTGTACGTGTGCGGTTCAAAGAGGAACGAGGGTGAGTTTACCTGCACATCTGACCACCAAACTCACCATACTTAAACGCAGTAGAGAAGCTTTGGGACCACCCCTCGATAGGGCCACAGATCTTCAGTCGAGAAACCTAGAGCAGCTGACCACAGCACTGGAGTTATCATGGTTCCACGTCTCTGTCAGTATGTTCTACAACCTCAATGACACGTTTTTTCCTGTATGTATTGCAGTGGTCTGTACTGCAGAGGGTGGTTATTCAGGGTTTTGACAGGTGGTCACCTTAATGTCAGTGGACAGTGTAATAATGTTACAGTCAACAATTGATATACATAATTGTATCAAATCCAACTCAATAATCTGATGGAACAGAGAGATTGCTGAAGTAAACTTGCAGGACACAAACTTTTGTTTATTACTTTGTATGTATAGTAAATAAATATGCTAATGATTTAATTATTTATTGAATGTCTGTAGTGTTCTACACCACCTCTTACTAACTATGGACATGACAGGTTATGCACATCTTTCCAGTATTCAAATACAATTAGTTCTTAATTTCTTTTTCATTCATTACTCTTACAGTTTAACTGCAAGTCCCGACGTGTATGTAGAAATGTTGTCAATGGGAGAGTTAGATTATCTGAAAAAACAAAAGATTTGAGTGTAGCTACATAACAGATATGCACCGAACTTAATATTACAGTGTGTCATTATGTTTGGAAGATTAAAACTTTAATAATGTATGTCATTATTTCGTAAATAACTCAAAACCACCATATTTAACCCAGTGTATCGTGACTATTACTACAGACTTTCCATCAGTTCCACTTCTAGAGCACAAGCTCAAAAACACTAGTTACTGCAGAATTCGAGGATGTATTTTCTATCACTTCTTAACTGACAATTACGGCCTCAACTTCACTTCTCACAGTGGTTCGTGGTCACTGAATAACTATAACTTTAATGTAAAGTCATTTATAATCATCATCATCATCATCATCATCATCATTTAAGACTGATTATGCCTTTCAGCGTTCAGTCTGGAGCATAGTCCCCCTTATAAAATTCCTCCATGTTCCCCTATTCCGTGCTAACATTGATGCCTCTTCTGATGTTAAGCCTATTACTTCAAAATCATTCTTAACCGAATCCAGGTACCTTCTCCGTGGTCTGCCCCGACTCCTCCTACCCTCTACTGCTGAACCCTTGAGTCTCTTGGGTAATCTTGCTTCTCCCATGCGTGTAACATGACCCCACCATCTTAGCCTGTTCGCCCTGACAGCTACATCTATAGAGTTCATTCTCAGTTTTTCTTTGATTTCCTCATTGTGGACACCCTCCCGCCATTGTTCCCATCTACTAGTACCTGCAATCATCCTAGCTACTTTCATATCCGTAGCCTCAACCTTATTGATAAGGTACCCTGAATCCACCCATCTTTCGCTCGCATACAACAAAGTTGGTCGAAAGATTGAACGGTGCACAGATAACTTAGTCTTGGTACTGACTTCCTTCTTGCAGAAGAGAGTAGATCGTAGCTGAGCGCTCACTGCATTAGCTTTGCTACACCTCGCTTCCAGTTCTTTCACTATGTTGCCATCCTGTGAGAATATGCATCCTAAGTACTTGAAACTATCCACCTGTTCTAACTTTGTTCCTCCCATTTGGCACTCAATCCGTCTATATCTCTTTCCCACTGACATTACTTTCATTTTGGAGATGCTTATCTTCATACCATAGTCCTTACATTTCTGATCTAGCCCTGAAGTATTACTTTGCAAACTTTCAATCGAATCTGCCATCACAACTAAGTCATCCGCATATGCAAGACTGCTTATTTTGTGTTCACACATCTTAGTCTCACCCAGCCAGTCTATTGTTTTCAACATATGACTCATAAATAATATGAACAACAGTGGAGACAGGTTGCAGCCTTGTCTCACCCCTGAAACTACTCTGAACCATGAACTCAATTTACTGTCAACTCTAACTGCAGCCTGACTATCCATGTACAGACCTTTAATTGCTTGCAAAAGTTTGCCTCCTATTCCATTATCTCGTAGAACAGACAATAACTTCGTCCTAGGAACCCGGTCATATGTCTTTTCTAGATCTATAAAGCATAGATACAATTCCTTGTTCCATTCATAACACTTCTCCATTATTTGCCGTAAGCTAAAGAGCTGGTCCTGACAACCTCTAATAGGCCTAAACCCACACTGATTTTCATCCAATTGGTCCTCAACTAATACTCGCACTTTCCTTTCAACAATACCTGAGAAGATTTTACCCACAACGCTGATTAAAGAGATACCTCTGTAGTTGTTACAATCTTTTCTGTTTCCATGTTTAAAGATTGGTGTGATTACTGCTTTTGTCCAGTCTGATGGAACCTGTCCCGACTCCCAGGCCATTTCAATTATCCTGTGTAGCCATTTAAGACCTGAAATTCCACTGTATTTGATGAGTTCCGGCTTAATTTCATCCACCCCAGCTGCTTTATTCAAAATGGTTCAAATGGCTCTGAGCACTATGGGACTCAACTGCTGTGGTCATCAGTCCCCTAGAACTTAGAACTACTTAAACCTAACTAACCTAAGGACATCACACACATCCATGCCCGAGGCAGGATTCGAACCTGCGACCGTAGCAGTCGCACAGTTCCGGACTGCGCGCCTAGAACCGCGAGACCACCGCGGCCGGCGCTGGTTTATTGCACTGCAATCTATTGACCATTTTCTCAACTTCCTCAAATGTGTTCCTATTTCCATCATCATTCCTATCCCATTCTACCTCGAAATCTGAAACATTGCTGATCGTATTTTCACCTACATTGAGCAACTCTTCAAAATATTCCCTCCATCTGCCCAAGGCATCCACAGGATTCACCAGCAGTTTTCCTGACCTGTCCAAAATACTTGTCATTTCCTTCTTACCTCCCTTACACTCCAGAATGGTTTTCCAGCAGCTTGACCCATAGTCTCCAACCTGTTTCCAAAGTCTTCCCAAGGTTTCTTCTTGGATGCTGCAATTACCTGTTTGGCTTTGTTTCTTTCTTCAACATATCTTTCTCTGTCTACCTGAGTTCTAGTATGTAGCCATTTTTGATACCCCTTCTTTTTCCTTTTACAAGCTGCTTTGACTGTGTCGTTCCACCAAGCTGTTTGCTTCATCTTACTTTCACACACTACTGTTCCAAGACATTCTTTAGTCACTTCTAGTACCGTGTCCCTGTACCTTGTCCATTCCTTTTCCAATGACTGTAATTGACTACATTCAACTAACTGGTACCTTTCTGAGATCGCTGTTATCTACTTGTGCCTGATTTCCTTATCCCAAAGTTTCTCCACTCTTATCCTTCTACATATGGACCTGACCTCCTGCACTTTCGGCCTCACAATCCCAATTTCACTACAGATTAAATAATGATCAGTGTCATCAAATAATCCCCTGAATACACGTGTGTCCCTCACAGCCTTCCTGAATTCCTGGTCTGTTATTATATAGTCAATGACAGATCTGGTTCCCCTGCCTTCCCAAGTATACCAGTGAATGTTCTTATGTTTGAAAAAGGAGTTTGTGATTACTAAGCCCATACTGGCACAGAAATCCAAGAGTTGTTTCCCGTTCCTGTTGGCCTCCATATCCTCTCCAAATTTACCCATAACCTTTTCATACCTTTCTGTTCGATTTCCAATCCTGGCATTAAAATCACCCATGAGCAGAACACTGTCCTTGTCCTTTACTCTAACAACTATATCGCTGAGTGCATCATAAAAACTATCCATCTTATCTTGATCTGTCCCTTCACAGTGCGAATATACTGACACAACCCTAATTTTCTTACTAGACACTGTCAAATCGATCCACATCAGTCGTTCGTTTACATACCTCATTGCAACTACGCTGGGTTCCATTTATTTCCTGATGTAAAGCCCTACACCCCATTGTGCTATTCTTGCCTTGACTCTTGACAGGTAGACCTTGTATTCTCCCACTTTCTCTTCTTTCTCACCCCTTACCCGGATGACACTAACA
Source organism: Schistocerca gregaria (assembly GCF_023897955.1). Classification (NCBI taxonomy): domain Eukaryota; kingdom Metazoa; phylum Arthropoda; class Insecta; order Orthoptera; family Acrididae; genus Schistocerca; species Schistocerca gregaria. Next base: position 69,097,573 of record NC_064924.1, on the reverse strand, counting down.
GCTAAAACATCCAGCCCCATCTTACTTGCAGCTTCTGCCAGCTCTACCTTCTTCCCAGAGTAGCCCCCATTGATATTAATAGCTCCCCATCTCATTACCATTTGTTTGCCGAGTCGTATTTTAGGAGTCCCTGGTTTGTCAGTTAGAGGTGGGACTCCGTCACCTCCAAAGGTCCGAGGCATTTTGCTCTGATAGTTGCCAACATCATATTTAAAGTACCAGGGAAGCAGGTCGCTAGCATACTTGCCCCGAGTCCCATTGAGTTTTACCCCTGACGGTTGAGGGACTAACCGGTGGATTTGGTAGTCTTTGCCGTATGACCACAAAGGTGACCACGACTCAGAAAATGTCCGAGATGCCCAGCTTTATTCCAAAGTAACTGGTATCCCGACTGTCGGGACCACTTACTTGGCCACCCATACGTTTCCCGTGGTTCATGAACTAGGACATGACTACAGGAACCCACACCATGAACCACAGTCCTTCCTAAACACGGGAAAAATGAAACAAAACAAAGCTACAGAAACCACACTTTAAAACTAGGCAAACCAGTCACAGCCGCAATGCCACACATCGTTGCTAACCAGCCAGGCAACTGTACTGCACGAAAGAATCAGTCACATTGCTTGAGATTTCCGTGCGACCAGCGACCGATCGGTGCGATTTTCCCACCTAAGTGTGATTTACCAAGCGATCGATAGCCCTAGCAACCGGCAGCTGCAATTCGTCACTCGCAGCGCGGTGGCTGATGGGAGTAGCTGTTCCGAAAGACATCAGAAGACAGTGTATGACTTAGAACCGATATTCACTTCTTTCTCCCTCCATTTTCTGCATGCCCACCGGATTTCTAATAAAGCAAAACGTTATTTCTCAGCACTGCAGCACGTTGAGAGAAAAAAAAATGTAGATGTCGCCCCACCTGTTTCCAAATACACGGTGATTTCTGATTGCCGTGTTAGCATGTGCAATATTTTTAAAGAATAGATTGAAATGGTGACTCGATTATTTTTTACACATCATTGTATACCCCATCTTTGATGAACTCTCTGCATGGGTTTGGTCAAAACTCACATTTTGTCACTATTATTCTATAGATTCCATTAACTATTGTTAGAGACTTATCTTAACCTGATTTAAAGGAGGTAAATGATTCTCACATGATTTCCAGAAGTACGAGGAATGTTCAACAAATGCTGCAGCACATGTTTTTCTCGGCCAATTTCGGGTTAAGAAATTAAGAATTTGTTGTGCGACTCCGTGGAATATTCCTCCTTCAGCCCCTATGGTCTCATGAGGTTCCGATAGGTATCGGCACTATATCTAGCATTCGAAATGGTGTTAGTAACGGACGTGTTGTTCCAAGCAGAGAGCTGTCACTGAGTTTCTTTTGGCAGAAGGCCAGAGCATAGCAGATATTCATAGGCACTAGTGTCTACGAAGACTCAGCACAAAAGCATGGTGAGACATTGGGCGAGGCGTCTTGTCGTCTGTCACCATGGTAACAAGGTCACGTAAACCTGTGCAGTCTTCTGTGTGCCGGCCTGTGACGCCTGCAACGTTGGAACGAGCGGACACTCTCATTCAAGGTGACCGACGGATCACAAACACCTCGTTGCACAACTGGACGTCTCTGTTGATACAGCTGACACTCGTCCACCAGTCGGGGTACTCAACAGTGCACGCTCACCAAGTTCCCCGCCGCTTAACAGAAGACCTTTCGGCTTTCATTTGTTTGGCGTAATGAAGGATGCACTCAGTGGGAAGCAGTACGTCGATGACGTGGAGGTTACTGTTGTAGCAAGACGTTGCTCCAACGTCGGCCAGTAGAGTGCTGCCATGTGGGCGCACAGACCTTCCCAGTAAGGTGGCGGAGGCCATCGCGTTGAACGGAGATTGTGTTCAGAAATTGGGTTTCCTAGCCAAACCAGCGGGGAATAGTATGGTGTATGGTGTACTGGAATAAAACCAACTCGCTTTCAGAAGAAAAAGTGTTGCATTACTTATTGAATGCCTCACGTATCTTTGATTGTTTTAAACATAGCGGGGGACGTATATTGACTGATGGAGTTTACTAATTTTTCCACTTTACGTTCCAATTTTAAATTTTCCTTATTTCTTTTCTTGAGATGCCATGGGTACATTATCCTCGGGAGCATTGCCCCAGATGCCAGCGCCCACTTACGCCCCTGCTACTATCGCTGGGTAGTTTCTTTACCTGCATGGTACAAATCTGTGAAGCATAAATCGCGATGTGACGCAATTCTCAACAGTACAGGGGTCCCTGCAACGGCCCGCACCGCTGCTTAGTATCAGTTTGAGAAGAGGCGAACGGCGAGCAACGCGAGTGTTTCTGGCCCCATTCGGCAAAATCTTAAGAAAACCGTGACATGCAGTAAGAGCATGGAGCAGCGATGGCAGTCAAAAGGTAAGCCACCAGCCGACACTAATTTCTGCCAGTCCTTGGCACACAAAACGCAGGCAGCAAATCTGTTCCACCTTTCTACGGACGCATAACACCAGTCCTCGTAAGCAGGTATGTTTAGTGAATGCGGAGACCTTATATGCAGGGAAATCCGAGTTTGCAAATCAGTCATCCACACTGTTTATCATAGTTTTTCTGAGGTAGTTTATGTTGGAGAAACATGAATTTTCTGAATCTCGTAAATGCAGGTAAACAGAAATTCTAGAAATTATACATGCTCCTACGACGCCATGCCATCTGCCTTCTGTATTCATTTGTACAGACAGCCCTAATGTCGGACAAAGTGAGTGTATTACCATTGTGGCTTGAAACATACATTTACCATGCAAACATTGTAAGTAATATATTTTATAAACATTTACATTGCACTATAGTTGGATTTCACGCATTTTTGTCAGAAAACTAATTTGCCTTTTAAATCATTGGAGTCTTATTAACGGAATGCACTGCAATTTGGAATTGTTATTTCTGCTTACGTATTAATAAATAAGCTGGGCCAGGTCTAATGCCTTTGTGCCAGTGCAGGTGGTATCCTCAATAAATATACATACAGGGTGACAAATATTGAACTACATGAAAAAAAACGTAAATTCGTTACAAACTACAGCGTGCACACGCTTTATTCAATAAGTAAACTTAATTACAGATATTCGCGTTTAGGTTATGACATGTTATTACAGATATTCGCATTTAGGTTATGATATGTTAGATATGCCTGCCATCAATTGGGATGATGTGGCGCAGACGAATAGCGAAATTTTGCATGAGCCGTTGAACTGTTGGAACATCGGTGCTGTCGATGACCTCCTGAATGGCTGTTTTCAGCTAAGCAATGGTTTTGGGGTTATTGCTATACACCTTGTCTTTCGTAGAGCACCACAAAAAGGAGTCGTATGTGTTCAGATTCGCAGAATATGGCGGCCATAAACATTGCACCACGGGATGGACCTGATCAGCCAAAACAGCCACATAATTCTTGGCTGTAGTGCGACCTTCCTCAGTAACCCTGGAGCCCATGGAATACCACGATGTGGCTGCTCACATCATCACCGAACTGCTGCCATATTTCTCTTGGGGCGTACACCCAGCCACAGGTTGGAAGCGGTTGAAACAAGACTCATCCGACCAAACGGCATTCTTCCACTCCTCCATAGTCCAAGTTTTATGACTTGGACACCACGTTTTCATGTTACGAGCGTTCCCAGCACTGATGAATGGTTCTCACTCGGCAATTCCCAGATCCGAGAGCTCCCTTGGCGTTGTTTAGGTGCTGACATGATTCGGAAATCCGATCTTCAGGTCTACAGTGTCTTTTGCAGCCGTCGTCCTCTTATTTTTCGTCACACTCCATTTCAATGACCGTCTGTGACGATCACTCAACAAAGACTTATGTCCGCGTTTTGACTTTTCGGTATAAATCTTCGATACGTTGCCTCTTGAAACAATAAACATTTCGGTTACGCTAGCATTAAAAATAAGACTACGTTTTAATTCATTTAACTGGGACATAATGGCCTCAGCTACACAGAGCACTTTTCTGACCACGGCGGCAACTTGCAGTGTTGGTTAGCTGGTTGATGTCGGGGATAGGACCAAACAGGGTCACCGGTCCCGTTGGGTTAGGGAAGGATGGCGAAGGAAGTCGGCCGTGCCCTATCAAAGGAACCATCCCGGAATTTGCCTGAAGCGATTTAGGGAAATCACGGAAAACCTAAATCAGGATGGCCGGGCGCGGGTTTTAACCCTAGTCCTCCCGAACGTAAGTCTAGTGTGCTAACCACTGCGCAAAACGCTCGGTGCAGCGTATTGAGGACGTTGCAGAGGTGTCGTTCGCGGTCAAATACAAAAGCGTATCCTGAGACTTGGTTGGCTAGCATCTGCATATATTCTCAAGCATGTATTTCTCGCGGTGTTCCCATATTTTTTCCCAATCTCGGTATTTCACGCAAATAACAAGCCTCTTATCTACCACATTTGGTTAAAATAGCATCAAACGTTCCTCAGTTATGCTTTTATGTCATCACCATGCACTCCGAATCTCAACCTTAGGATGCTAGGGGTGTCTATGAAATTTCTTCAGGGCTTAGCGACCCCGAAAACTATTGATTCAATATTAATATTGTTAATTATGGAATATTTGTAGCCGGCCTCGGTGGCCGAGGGGTTCTAGGCGCTTCATTCCGGAACCGCGCGACTGCTACGGTCGCATGTTCGAATCCTGCCTCGGGCATGGGTGTGTGTGATGTCCTTAGGTTGGTTAGGTTTAAGTAGTTCTAAGTTCCAGGGGACTGATGACCTCAGATGTTAAGTCCCATAGCACTCAGAGCCATTCGAACCATTTTTGAATATTTTTAGATGTCACAGTTTGTCGGCCACACGTTCACCCCAAGGGGTGGTAGGCGTAGCCTATACTACCCCACAATATTTTATAAACGGAATTATACCAATAATGTGTCATGTATACGCAAAATTTGGTTGAAATTGGTCCAGAGGCCCCTGAGTGATGCTTTTTCGTCACCCCCCCCCCCCTCCCCCTATGACAGGTAGGTAGTGTTTCCTCACACAGTGTTTCTTTCCAGATAGTAAGTGATATCGTTACTAAGTTTGGTTGAAATTAATCCAGTAGTTTAGGAACAGGTGTGAAACTTAAATAAATACCTACGTACATATACTTTTATAGTACAATATACTCAGCACATGTTGCACACTCTGCACTGTCGGGGGCCCCGCAGCCGTACTGCCCAGAGTTTTAAGGTGAATTAAACGCTGACAGTTCTGAATCAATAATAGTAATAATAATAATAGTAATAATAATAATAATAAGAAGAAGAAGAAGAAGAAGAAGAAGAAGGAGAGAGGAGGAATAGTAACGCTGTTTAGACATGTTAGCACCATGAATGTGCAGCACTGTATGTAATAGTTATTAATTTTCCAATGTTTGAAAGTTTGGATCGTAAGGTGTCAGGCAAATCCAACACCTTCCATGAAAACCCTGACATGATAAGCAAATCCAGTAGTATGTCTCATAGCTCCGAATAAATCGTGACATTAAATTAACCAAAGTAATACGAGTAACGAGTGAGCAAATGGAATACCACAGACTAACACAAGAATGCCTAAATGCATGTCGTACCTTCCCACTGTGAGACCGACGCAGCTCCAAGTGGAGAAACGAGAACAGAAGCCGAGAGCAGAACCGTGTTAAGCTAGAAGGCCCTACGATAAGGGACGGACTGGACACCCACGTCGCCAGCTAACCACGAGGACAAAGCCAGCTGCAAGTTTTAGCGTGAGACTTTTTCGCGTCTCTGTTACGTTAGGACCACCCCCAGTCCATGTTAAAAGATAGAGCCCTCCAGAAGAACAGCATAGATCTTACGATAACTAAAAGGGCCACACCAGCTGCAAGTTTTAGCGTGAGACTTTTTCGCGTCTCTGTTACCTTGCAAACTTTAAAAACATTGCCCCACCACGAAAAGTATAACGTTTCTCATTGGATAGGCAGAATTTTTGTAGGCGGAGCTTAAGGTTAACATTGAGGCCCTGATTGGTTAGATGAAAACACAACCAGATAGTTTTTTTTTAAACCAACTTCGGTAAATGATAGTAAGGAGAAGTTAGTTAGTTCCGAGACAGCGAGCTGGATGGCTGCTGCGCCGGCTACCGCCCCCTGACGAACACCAACAAAGAAATGAACGCACGCGATGCCGCATAGCAGCGCATAAAGCTTCACTCAGAACTGCAGAAGTCTCATCTGTTACATCCCCTTTTTGCGTAATACTAGTGTCGATCGTCAATAAAAGCTCATGGCGTTCACATTTGCCACTTGAAGTAAAATTCTGAAACGCGATGATTTTTCTGTTATATAGTTATTGAGAAGCCACATCAACCACTGTAATTTACGACAAGTTAGATAAGTAATTAAAAATAATTGAGGGTCACTGTAGACCATTTTGATAGTTTTCTCTTTTGTGAAACTTAATTTAAACCTAGGTTATAGATGTGATATGGCATAGGTCATCCTTCGATCCATTGTAGAACTTGGAAACCCATTCAGGGAATATTCGTTCACATTTTTGTTGGACGCAGTTGGTTTTTACCATTCTGTACTAAAACACTTCCTTTTATCAATAGTGCAATTTATAAACAATGTTTTGTGAGTAGAATAAAATTTCCAATGGTAAACTTAACTGCTTTTTCGACGTTATTTTACCAGCTAACTAAAAACAGGAAAGAGCCTTCAACCCCTTCCACTAAATTTAGTTAGTATTAAGATTCTTTTACAGGGAGTGCAGTGCAGTTGACGCTGAAATCATTAAGTATTTGGTTATACCATCGCTAGTCTCACTGAACTCTTCTGAATTATACATGTCATGTGTGGTCTGGCGTCTCCTTACCAGCAACAGGTCTCAGGTTCAAACTAGTCAATTCCCTAAAAAACACGCTCAGAGCGTCGTTGCTCAAAAGTGGTAGGGAGACACGATATAGAACAAACAGACACCACCCAGAATATTAGAGGATAATACATTAGTCACGATTCTACTTTATTAACCTAAACTGAAAGTGTTACAAATTGCCAAAGGAGTTTTATTTACACGTTTGGCCCCCTTTAAACCGGTGCCGATGGAAGTGAACACAAGGGAATGCGCATTCGCAGACAATTCGCCAGTGTTCGGTGCCGTTCTCTTGTATCTATGAACAAGTGTTTACAATTGAAGCGAACGAAAGAGAACACGAGATAGCGAACGTAGAGTATGACCGCTGTGTTATTGTTTTCTGGCGCTGATAAACGGCTCGTTGAATACAACACTATATAGTGCGTCATGATGCATTCTGAGAAGACTCTTTCGCATGGTGATCGCACTGTTTTTGTCGAAGTAAGCAAACGTAGGAAACGAAGAATACAAGTGTCTCAATTTCTACACAATCGCGGAATGCGTGGAGGTAAAATATAAATAAAATATGGATACCGAAATGTGGAATATGCACACCGCCTCTTACATAGGCCAATTGAGAGACTTTTCTATATATTTGTTAGAGACCAAGTAGCTTGATACCGGGGAAATAATTTTTATTCGTCATCAAAAAATCTCTAACATAACAGTGATACAATGAAGCGCCAAAGAAACTGGTATGCGTATTCAAATACAGAAATATGTAAACAGGCAGAATACGACGCTGCGTTAGACAACGCCTGTATAACACAAGTCTATTGCGCAGTTTTTAGATCGGTTACTGCAGCTACAATGGTAGGTTATCAAGATTCAAGTGAGTTTGAACGTGGTTTTATAGCTGGTCCACGAACATGGGACACAGCATCTTGGGGGTAGCGATGAAGTGGGGATTTTCCCGTACGATCATTTCACGAGTGTGCCGTGAATATCAGGGATCCGGTAAAACATTATATCTCCGACATCGCTGCGGCCGGAAAAAGATCCTGCAAGAACGGGACGAATGATGCCTGAAAAGAATCGTTCAACAGGACAGAATTGCAAACCTTCGGCAAATTGCTGCAGATTTCAATGCTAGACCGTCAACTAGTGCCAGCATGCGAACCACTGAACGAAACATCATCGATATGGGCTTTCGGAGCCGAAGGCCCACTCGTGTACCCTTGATGACTGCACGACACAAAGCTTTACGCCTCGCCTGAGCCCGTCAACGACATTTGACTGTTGATGACTGGAAACATGTTGCCTGGTCGGACGAGTCTCGTTTAAAAATTGTATAGAGCGGATGACGTGTAAAGGTATCTCCATACCTCATGAGTCCACGGACCCCACATGTCAGCAGGGGACTGTTCAAGCTGGTGGAGGCTCTATAATGGTGTGCAGTTGGAGTGATATGGGACCCCTGATACATCTAAATACGACTCTGACAGATGGCACGTACGTACACATCCTGTCTGATCACCTGCACCATTCATGTCCATTGTGCATTCCGACGCACTTGGGCAATTCCCGCAGGACAATGCGACACCCCACACGTCCAGAATTGGCCCCAGGAACACTCTTCTGAGTTTATACACTTTCGCTGTCCACCAAACTCCCCAGGCATGAACATTACTGAGCATACCTTGGATGCCTTGCAACGTGCTTTTCTGAAGAGATCTCCAACCTCTTGCGCTCTTACGGATTTATGGACAGCTCTGCAGAATTCATGTTGTCAAGTCTCCCCAGCACTACTTCAGACATTAGAGGAGTCCCTGCCACGTCGTGTTGCCGCAATTCTGAGTGCTCGAGGGGACCGTACACGATATTCGGCAGGTGTACTAGTTTGACTCTTCAGAGTAAATGAGCTATGAAATAACAGACAGCCTCGCAAGCAACGAGAACGGCATGTCTTTCGTATATCTTTAATTTTAGTCGGAGTAAGAGATACATATTCTCACTCGTTTACTTTCGAGTAAATGTATTGCTTATTTCCTTTCTAATAAGAGGACTTAGACAGCTTGTGTCCCTGCACACAGGGGCAGTGATGGGGAGCAGTGGTAAAGCCAGTAGTGGCCGCTAGCAATTGTCCCTCCACTGTCCTAGTGTGTAGGAGCGAACACAGGCGGTTGCGAACTGAATGCGACTTAATCGCGCTTGCTCACACGCCTTGCGTTTACAACAGACTATTCTCGTTCGCTGTTGCAAGGTCGCTTGTGTTCGCCTCGGTGTACAGGGGCTTTATATTCCACTCTTGTCTGCTGCACAGTGTAGGAATGTACGCCACAATATTGTCTTCAGAAATGTTTTGTTATTGTGAACAAAATCGTTTGTTGATATATCCTCGCACCAAACGGCATAAACCACTAAACGAAACAACAGTACAACCAGTGATCGTTTGAATTAAGTTTAATAACAATGTAGCCCACTTAGTGCTGTAATTGCGAGCCTGCTTTTGCCCCTCCCACGAATTTTAAGTTCAGCCAGTGTATCTTAACAGTATGTTCGTGTTTCAAGGTATTTCTGTAAGTTTTCGTACATGCTTCAATATTTCATCTTTACAGATACATTATTGTGGTCATTCTAACGGCCAACTGGTGCATTGTTAGGTTTCCACTTTCCCTGCAAAGCTCAGAGTAGACAGGTTTTCCCATCAAGTAATCGTGACGTTTCAGTGTGTGGGTTGTTCGCACGCTGTAGTTGAGTGTGCTGGCACAGTAGCTCAGCGTGTTCGGTCAGAGGCCTGCTCACCCTCTGTAATAAAAAACTGAGTAAAGGAATCAACGATCAACTTGAACGGATATCTTGTGACGTCCGCCCAGAACAAACGCAATGCACAATACCGAACAAAATGAAGAAAAAAAAAAGTGATCAGCTCGACGGAATGTCAATGCTAAGTGCCTGGGTTCTGTTCTCGGCTGGGTCGGATATTTTCTTTGCTGAGGGACTGGGTGTTGTGTTGTCCTAATCATCATTTCATCCCCATCGACGCGCAAGTCGCCGAAGTGGCGTCAAATGGAAAGACTAGTACCCGGCGAACGGTCTACCCGACGGGAGGCCCTAGTCACAAGACATTTACATTTATTTAATGTGTGAGTTGTATCGCTAAATTTTGTTCTAAACTTGACAAGCTTACAGTGCAACGCATTTTGGTTTTTAACGTGAGTTTTTATAATTTTTAATGAGTTACACTGCAGTTTGAACAAGCCAGCGCCTGCAACGTCGGCCAAATATCAGTTTTTCTTGCCAGTAGTTCGAGGGATATAAAAATCTGAATGAGTGGTTGCCTTGCTCCTATCCAGTGACGGTTCTCGTATGTGCACTGCAGAGTTGCTGCACCTCCTATTTCCACTTGATAACGACCAATGTAATGAGTCCTTTTTACTTTAATTCTTTCTTTATACTTGTGCGATATGTAACCCTTAAGCTTAATGTCAGTAGCCATTATGAAAAAACTATAAAAGTCTTTGTACTCTGCTGTGTGCTTCAGAATTTCAGTGGCGTAGTGTTCGGTTGTTGTGTGCGTGCTTACATATGGAGCTGCGCGCGAGCCTGCGAGGGCGAGGGAGTAGTGTTGCTTCCACAGTGCCAACCCTGACACTGTTGCCGGAGGGGGGACGGGAGGGAGGTGTATTTTGCATTAAAAAAGGCTTGTGTTGTATTTAACCGTTTAGCATTCTCTTGAATGAGATAAAGTGTGGAATTAGATTACTATTCTGCTTCCGACCATTCTAGTTTATTAATTATTTCTTTTCTTTTATTTACAGAAAATTTTAACTATTGCCCTGCATATGCGGAAAAAACCCGTGAATGTAAGTGAACTTCAACAGAAACAGCTTAAAGTTTTACAGCTCTCTTTCCGTGATAAAGCTACTGTTAAGAAAAGAGGTCGTTCAACAAAGACAGTGTATTAGCTAGGCATAAGCAACAACAGGAATTAAGTTTGTACTTTTAATTCTGAATAGCTCAACGGGAAGGCTGCCTTTTTGCTGTCCGAGGGTGACATAACGTGAAAAAAGGTGGTTTTAAAAAGATCAACAAAACGAAATAAAAGACTGAAAAGCCTGAGAAGTCAAAGGAGCATATTCATAATGCAGTTCCGCTGCACTTTTAGGAACAGTTAATGTTAAAGGGAATCTTAGTGAGCCATACAGACATTGTCAACAAGCGTAATATAAATACACTCCTGGAATTTGAAATAAGAACACCGTGAATTCATTGTCCCAGGAAAGGGAAACTTTATTGACACATTCCTGGGGTCAGAAACATCACATGATCACACTGACAGAACCACAGGCACATAGACACAGGCAACAGAGCATGCAAAATGGCGGCACTAGTACAGTGTATATCCACCTTTCGCAGCAATGCAGGCTGCTATTCTCCCATGGAGACGATCGTAGAGATGCTGGATGTAGTCCTGTGGAACGGCTTGCCATGCCATTTCCACCTGGCGCCTCAGTTGGACCAGCGTTCGTGCTGGACGTGCAGACCGCATGAGACGACGCTTCATCCAGTCCCAAACATGCTCAATGGGGGACAGATCCGGAGATCTTGCTGGCCAGGGTAGTTGACTTACACCTTCTAGAGCACGTTGGGTGGCACGGGATACATGCGGACGTGCATTGTCCTGTTGGAACAGCAAGTTCCCTTGCCGGTCTAGGAATGGTAGAACGATGGGTTCGATGACGGTTTGGATGTACCGTGCACTATTCAGTGTCCCCTCGACGATCACCAGAGGTGTACGGCCAGTGCAGGAGATCGCTCCCCATACCATGATGCCGGGTGTTGGCCCTGTGTGCCTCGGTCGTATGCAGTCCTGATTGTGGCGCTCACCTACACGGCGCCAAACACGCATACGACCATCATTGGCACCAAGGCAGAAGCGACTCTCATCGCTGAAGACGACACGTCTCCATTCGTCCCTCCATTCACGCCTGTCGCGACACCACTGGAGGCGGGCTGCACAATGTTTGGGCGTGAGCGGAAGACGGCCTAATGGTGTGCGGGACTGTAGCCCAGCTTCATGGAGACGGTTGCGAATGGTCCTCGCCGATACCCCAGGAGCAACAGTGTCCCTAATTTGCTGGGAAGTGGCGGTGCGGTCCCCTACGGCACTGCGTAGGATCCTACGGTCTTGGCGTGCATCCGTGCGTCGCTGCGGTCCGGTCCCAGGTCGACGGGCACATGCACCTTCCACCGACCACTGGCAACAACATCGATGTACTGTGGAGACCTCACGCCCCACGTGTTGAGCAATTCGGCGGTACGTCCACCCGGCCTCCCGCATGCCCACTATACGCCCTCGCTCAAAGTCCGTCAACTGCACATACGGTTCAAGTCCACGCTGTCTCGACATGCTACCAGTGTTAAAGACTGCGATGGAGCTCCGTATGCCACGGCAAACTGGCTGACACTGACGGCGGCGGTGCACAAATGCTGCGCAGCTAGCGCCATTCGACGGCCAACACCGCGGTTCCTGGTGTGTCCGCTGTGCCGTGCTTGTGATCATTGCTTGTACAGCCCTCTCGCAGTGTCCGGAGCAAGTATGGTGGGTCTGACACACCGGTGTCAATGTGTTCTTTTTTCCATTTCCAGGAGTGTATTAACAACAAGACTGAAATTTTGTCCAAATTACTGGACTCCATTTAGTAAATCTGGGGGCCTTTAGATGATCAGTAATTTTTGGGTCTAAATTAGATTCAGATTTGAAGAACCACTTACAAACCTCTGCTGTCTTGAAACACGTTTCTTAGACGATTCAGAATAAGATATCTGACTGCTTGCTACAAAGGGGACAAGGATGGAAACTAAAAAAGTTTTCTCTGTAGCTCTCTTGGCTGATGACACAATAGATGTTTCAGAACACACTCAAGTCAGCCGCTTCCCACGCGTGAGCAGAGTGCCCTCGGGGGGCCGAAATCACTCTCTGAACTGTTGTACGAAGACGGACTCGTTTCTACACCTATCTCCAGATTCTGGGGATTACGAGAACACACATATTTTGACACATGGTTTGCAAGAATGAATATTATATCATTTATGCGATACTTCTAGATATCAAGCACATGGCAATATCGTTTGCATGGCAGTATCGCTCGCGCAACATTATTCTGAAGATATAGACTGGAAATTATTTCTCTAGAAACCTGAAACTTTAGCTAGGTGTAGCGTGCCGTAAAGCACTGAGTAATTAGAAACTTATCCCGTCTGTGAAGACCTTTATGTGGGAACTCGAAAAAAAAAGTAGAGGAAACTGATATTTCCCCTCGCAAATATTGATGTCGGTGATGTAACAGATTCCAAAGTCAACTAAGGTGTTTCTCATGTCTAGGGAACCAGCAAACGTGTCTTCCACCCGTCTTTCACCTGCTAGATGCGCAAACCACAGTCGATGTTCTCTCAACTAAATAAAGGCGCGAAATGTGCAACCACACGTCCATATTGAATCTTTTCAAATTTCCACGTGATCACGAAAGCTGTCCAACACATACTAAGTATTAGTTCGCTATTCGGCCGTCTAGCGGACGACACGGTTAAGTCAGGTATGTTCCTGCATCCCAACTTCCATTCGGACAGCTGCAACCATTAGCCAGAAACGTGGATCATTCCCGCCACAGGCCACCAGCACGGCGCGGCATGCACCCCCAGCCAGAGAATCATTCTAGGAAATCGATCACATACATATTTTATCACTGTACTTACAATTAAATATTACGATCACGGTCTCAGTTGAACGACATTCGCCAATGAGCGAAGTATTGGAAATACTCTCTGCTGATGGGTGTGGCTCTGGAAATAGAAATATCTGTACTATTCTTATGACTTGACATACCCTTCCCTTTGCTACCACAGTATTCCACGTCAAATCGATACCTGCCTTACGACTGGACATAGTCATTTCCTTTGCACATGTCGGAATACTTTATAAGCCTGATGCTCAAGGCAAACTTAACACGCACCCCCTACTAATATGTATAATACTTCGCCAATAACGAATTGCTGTCGATACGGAATAATACTGACCGAAAATCAACAATGGGTGGAAATCTCTCATACGTTTTTCTTTCGAGTGGTACCACTGTGTCTTAGAAAGAGAGACGTAATTGTGTTACAAACCTCCAGATGTTGAAAAACACGACCATATTACAAGCGGTCATGGTTCTACAGGTGCACACAAGTATTCATGTTGAAAGCTATACTGGCTTTGTACATCGAGGTATGGCGTTACCTCCGAATGAATTGGTTTTTCCAGACAAATACCGCGACACTGAATATAAACAGTGATCGTAGGAGTGTATAGAATCAGACAAGCAACGCGGTTACACGTGGCCCACGATACAACCTCGTGATAAAATCGCTGAATTTTGAAAGTGATTCGGCTAAGGTAAGTGGTATGAAACCGCTATTTGCAACTTCCTCATGCCGCTGCTAGATATTTCTCCAGTATTTGTTTTGTATTTTGTCTCGATACAGTGTCAGAGGTTCCACGATATGTCCACTGGATTATAGGCGATGGTTGATTGAGAGGGATCACAAACAGTAGGTGGTGTGCTGATTGAGGTCGTAAGAAATGTACGCAGGCTTCTCAGATCTTTAGTGTTACGCTATCTGCTAGAAATGATGTCTATGATTTGGAATCAAGTCTTCCCATTCAACCACATACCTGGGTTGAATCTTATGGAGAAGTCCTTTAATTATTACAGCCACTAGAGAATCATATTTCTGGCACGCTCATATCTCTAAACGAGTCACCTTTCTCGAACCTGTCTATTATAGTAAAATTCCAATGTAGGTTTAGGTGGTCCCTATGCATCTTGCAACTGCTGCCATTACTGCAGCTTTGTGCATGTGATCGTTCCAATTCGTTGAACTGAGCAGAAGTCAGAAAGAGCTATATCCACCACCTTCTGCAACCTGTGTAGAAACAGAGTGACCTGAGTTAGTGCGACAGGTCCGTGTTCTGACCATTCAGTGGAAATGGGAACAAGTTGTTGTAGCTCTGCCAACAGTGTACTACGTGTAAGGTCAGCGCCAAACGAAGCCTGCTCCTGCAGCACTAGATAGTATAAAAGACAGTGCGGGAAATGGGATAAGGACGAGGATTTTGCTACTGCATTGTGGTGCATCCCCAAACTACATACATTTACTACAGTCCGAAGCAGATCCACGACCTCCAGGGCCCATTCACGTCTATCAGCCCAACACACTATCTTCATTATTCTGAACCATACAACAGAGAAAAATTACTAACTATAAAAGCTCCACTAACTTCATGCAATAGAGAACTCGATAAAATTTTTACCGCATCTCTTTCCTCCTATATTTCGAAAACAAATGCCTTCTGTGTCCCAACATCGAACGCATGTGACGATCCTATTAAATATACAGGTATTGATCCAATGCACAGACCAGTTTAAAGATTCATCACATGTACTGTAGGAGGATGACCGCATCCGACAAACTATAAGTCTAAGAGACCCTCCCTGTGATACTGCATCATTGTTTGAAACATTTTTTTTTCTGTTGTAACACGCTTTGTACACTGCCATACTTTTTTTCCGTTACGATTTCGAGGTCTGCCTCAGTTTCTAAACTGCCGTTAACAGGTTCTGATCCATTGCTTCTCACAGAAAACTAGATTTCGCATGGTATAAGTTACTTTGTTGCTGCTGTTAGCATAAAATACCACACACACTGGATGATTTTAAGTAAAAGACAGTTACAACTTAAGGAAATTGGAAGAGTTTGGCGGCATTGTGGAGAGTTTCCAAACTGCAGTCCGAAGGTGACTGACAACCTCTTCATTTAAATTCATCTGTCACTGCGACGGAATAGCTGATGGCTCTGCATTTCATTTCCATAGATTCCTCATATTACAGTCATGTACACGATCAGCAGTACAGTGATCCCTCCTACGTATATCTCGCGAAGAGACCATGAGGATAAAATCAGAGAGATTAGAGCCCACACAGAGGCATACCGACAATCTTTCTTTCCACGAACAATACGAGACTGGAATAGAAGGGAGAACCGATAGAGATACTCAAGGTACCCTCCACCACGCACCGTCAGGTGGCTTGCGGAGTATGGATGTAAATGTAGATCACTGTTTCCGCGCTAGCCACCCCCAGAAGGAGTTGCCCCTACACCAAACCTATTTCTCCAACTCAAACAAACGATGTCAGTCAATCATTATGTGGTAACAAACAGCGTACCAGTGGACGGATGGGATGGTAAAGACACCGTCGTTGTACTATAATAACAAGCATTACAGTTGATAATGCGAACAATTTTAGCAATTTTACAGTAATTTCAACACTCACCAATGATGTTACAGCATGTTTCCCCTATTTCAGTAAAATAGCTAAACTGCCCTTTCTGTACTTTGCGAGAATCATTGCGAATCTCGATAGATAACTGTGCAGTTAATTCTCGAACACATACATCATCAGAGTATACCAGACAGCGCTCTACATATTTCTAACACCTCGAGCACAGTGCATAATTTACGACCTATCTCTATGCAGATGGGAGTCACAAAACATTCTCGCAGTCTTAAAATAAAATTAGAGACTGAAAGATACCCTCGCTGTCTTTGACCAGCCCGACATGCAGCACCGTTATCAACGTTCTACAGCGATCAGAAGTAGACCGTTACATTTCACGTCTCGTGAATGAACGGAGCTTGCCGAGTCCTTGCCCATCCAAGTGGACATGATTTCTCCAGATGTGCCCATGTCGAGGAGGTCAGCACTCCTTACCGATGTATAGTAACAGATTTGAAAGTGGCTGGTTCAAAGGGCTCTGAGCACTATGGGACTTAACTGCTGAGATCATCAGTCCCCTAGAACTTAGAACTACTTAAACCTGACGAACCTAAGGACATCATACACATCCGTGGCCGAGGCAGGATTCGAACCTGCGATCGTAGCGATCGCGCGGTTCCAGACTCTTGCGCCTAGAACCGCTCGGCCCGAGATTTGAAAGTGTTGTGATGTAATAGCAGACGGGTGATTTTTATGCTTCATGGAGCTCCAGACGGATGGAGTTCGAAGCATTTTATGTAAATCAACTACGCTATCAATTTTAAAGTATTGTTCTAGTGTCTGGGATCAGTATCAGGAGGGTATTGGTACGAGAGAACATAAACACACACACACACACTCCTAAGTCTACACGGTTGGTTCTGCACTTAAAACAGGCTATAATATTAGCTCGCTTGAGTTTCTGACCTATCAGTCGTGTAGAATGCAGCGCTGGTAATATTCCAATGTCAGAAATATATTTCCAGCATATGACGTACATCCATCTTGCAGGTTTCCCTAAGATAACTATGGCAACAAACTGTAAAACTAGAAAACTACTTCCTCAAAACAGTGGCTCTGTGTGATACATGCACAATATAACTTTCCAGATATGTATAGTGTCTACTGTTCACATCCGATCATGGTTCAGAAATTATACAATGCCTACATCAGTCCTATATAAAATACTCGTTAGTAACGGAGAATACTTCTTACAAGGACACAGATAAAGGCATAGCAGTAGCATCCGACATGTGAAAATTACTAGTCATGCTACCAGTAACTCTGTAAATAGCACATCTGTCAAGCAGATGTATACATGAGGATTGCAGCGTCTCACAAGCGCAAATCGCTAACTTAGATATGAATTGAAGTATCGATTTTACATCCAAGATGCGACGGGGGAATGGAGTACATCGCATAAATCTTCGTTCGTTTAGAGGAATGTGTCACGTTTCATCACATATGAGATGGAAGTCCTCTGATGACCGAGAGATTTACTGTTAACGATCGGATGTAGAAACTGCTCTAAGACCCACACAGAACACGCGGTTGTGTACGAATTGAACGCAGGCTTTGTCACACAACTGATGCATCCTGACAGGACGTCTGGAAAGAATGGTCAAATGACGTGCAACAACTTCTGCCTCTCTCTCTCTCTCTCTCTCTCTCTCTCTCTCTCTCTCTCTCTCTCTCTAGAATGCATCTTCAGTTTACCATTAAATGGTACCTCGTTACAACTCCATCTCAACCGACCACTCCACCCACTCTAGGTAATCCTTTAACGAGAACAAGAAACCCTTAATTATGTTTTGAAACGGAAAGGCGATTTTCTGGACCTACAGTGACCAGTCTATGGAGACTGGCGTTCCAGTTGGCAGCGTGGAACATACCGGATCGTTTTAGCAAACAGTTAGAGATCTCAGCCAAACATAGCGCCATAATATTGGTCTTAGGAAGCTTACCTCAGTGGCTAGAAGACAGAGTTTTAATAAGGTCAATGTGGACTAGTTTTTTGGTAATCTTAATATAAAGCAAGGAAAACGATTTCATCCACATTACCATATTTTTACTGTGGCTAAACCGCTGACAGTTCGGCCCCGAACAGCAAAGTGGCTAGTGCAAGGAAGACGCCAAATAGGTGGTATTATTTCAGGAGAAAGATACTTGCTGTTCACTTTCGGAGTATGTATGTACGCAATGGCGATATTACGCCGTTACGTTGGGAAAAGTAGCCACTATTTAAGGGTTCATAAATATGCAGAAAGGTCCGATTCATTACACATTCCTTACTATATTCAGTGTGAGACCTTGTAATAGGTAGATTCAAAGTATGTAAGCAAAAAGCTCTTGTGAGTAAGCATGGTTTGGTGAAAATTCAATTTTCCTTATAGTGGCTGCTGTACCCCAGCTTCCCCTAATGGCGAACGCACACTTCCATTCTATACCTTCTAATGTATGACGATGTCAAAGTTGTGAGAGTTCGTCTCTGTCGTAGTTCTTAAATCGATCTAAATTTTTCCGACGTATGGTTTTGAAATTATATTTTTCTTTGAACTGCAGCTTGTTGGAAATTGTGTTAAAGCAATTTACTAAGCACTGATTTAAACAAATTATTATTAATATTATTATTATCATTAATCATTATACCAAGACATTTTGTGGCACGCTAAAAATGCAGCTGACGAACCGGGCTCTCATCCACGCATGTAATCTACACGAGTTTTTCAGTCCATTACAGTCACGATGCAAAACTGTTATGCCCAGACAGGGTATTTTGTACGAACGCGCTGTCGAAGAAGTAAAGCACCGTAGGGGAAGAAACAAAACGTAGGTGTCTGAAATTTTACGCAAGCGCGGTGCTGGGTGATACCGCACTTATCACTGAACTGCAACTGCAGACTTCCGTAGACTTATTGCAAAAGTTCGCACTTATGTCGATGGACTATTTATGCTAGCTTCTCACTGCAATTGACGGGAGAATATCACAGCAGGGCACTAAACTGCCGACGAGCAGCATCACCTGAGACTGGCTAGCAGTTGCACTCCGGATCTTAGCAACTACAGACAGCTGTGTTAGTTATCTGAATAGCTGGGAAAAAATCACATTTCTACCAGTTTTAAGTTTTAGGTGTGGATGCAGTATGCTGTACATAATCGGCTGTATTCAGATGGATGCTCTGGTGGCGGAATGTAGGTGATCAAACGAATCTGATCCTGAGTAACCTTAATCCTTGGCCGGCCGCGGTGGCCGAGCGAATCTAGGCACTGAGTCCGTAACCACGCGACTGCTACGGTCGCAGGTTCGAATCCTACCTCGGGCATGGATGTGTGTGATGTCCTTAGGTTAGTTAGGTTCAAGCAGTTCTAAGTTCTAGGGGACTGATGACCTCAGAAGTTAAGACCCATAGTGCTCAGAGCCATTTGAGCCTTAATCCTTGTTACAGTTATCACGCGGTTTTTCTCTGTGTTGCTGTCAAGCTCATGTAGTCATTTTATTAAGTAAGCATGATAACATCAAAAATGATTTCTTTCAAGCCAGTTATGTAGGGTAACCATCACTTTGTAGTTATGTGCCTCAGTAAAGCTCATTATACTTTTTTCCATCTTTTGTTAGGTCACCTGTTCACTTGCATGTGCCCCTATAAGTGTAGAGACAAAAAATGGTTCAAATGGCTCTGAGCACTATGCGACTTAACTTCTGAGGTCATCAGTCGCCTAGAACTGAGAACAAATTAAGCCTAACTAACCTAAGGACAGCACACACATCCATGCCCGAGGCAGGATTTGAACCTGCAACCGTAACAGTCCTGTGATTCCGGACTGAGCGCCTAGAACCGCTAGACCACCGCGGCCCGCGTGTGTAGAGACATAAAATCACCCCATGGACGGATACTGCAAAGTGAATTTTGGAAACAAACATTAAAAAATAGAGGACATTTTCTTGTTTGGGCTAATACATCATGCGCTGTTAAAAAGGAGACGGAAGCCTGCAGACGATCGCGAATCTCATCTCTCTGGAGAACACTAACTCCTCGTGATCGCCTTGAACTATGTGGTCCGCCGCTTGAAAATATTTTGGCACTCTTTGGAAATTGTGCTCACACTGTCATAGAGAAAAAGAACGAGTGGACGTCATTCATGAAGATCTCTTAAACATGAAGACTCAGTGCCATCGCCGTTAAGCTTAGACTGAAAAGGAAGCAGCGCTCAGGTGGTAGACGTTACCTCTGTCGAAAGAATACAACTGATCCAACAGCAAGAAATCGTGCCAAGCGTAGAGCCTGCTCGCGTGCGTCTCAACTACTGCCGTTAGTACATTAATGTTTTAGTCGTGTAAAATACGAGTATTTGCTGCATGTGGGGCATAGGCCGTAGTTCTGGACTTCGAAAAGAATTCGCCAGAAGCTGTCAAATATGATACTTTTGTACGCTTTACGTCATTAAATGTTTATCTTGGTTAATGATCGTACGATTCTAAGAAACGTAACTTAGAACAGTTTCACGACAGCTGTACCACAAAGTGCAGAAAACTCTGTACAAATCCTAATTAGAGTTTTCGAATTAATTTGCAAAAATTTTGGCTTGTGGTGAGAATAGATGCTTTTCAATTGATCTCATCAAATCTCTAAGTGACGAAAGATAAATTTTAAAAATATGGAACTACCTCAGTTTCTTTAAGTGATTGCGCTATACAGCGTGGAAAATCTTAACCAGATAAATCAATCTGTTTACAGGACGATAACGCACGGTCCTGCATTTAGGCAAATGGGCACTGCTACTACATATTTAGAAGACATAAATGTCAGTTTGAATTCTGTCAGTCTTATGACTTAAGTTGGTATGTAGTTTATAATGTTGTCATTTGACAGAAGGAATACCTCTACATCTAGCCTACCTCTCATTTAGCCAGTTATAGCATTACATGGCTGATCAAAGTGAGACAATGCTAAGCTTTTAGCAATTTCTGTATAACTTACATTTGATTGGTTTCCAAAAATGACGATTTTAGAATGGACGCACTGTGTAGCTTTGATTTTTCCTTGTATAAAAAATGTTTTCCTACGTAAATTTTGTTACCTTCCTGTGATGTTGAGCTGAGGATTCAAGATGATCAGTTTCAAGGTACTTTCGGATAACACTATTTGAGCTCGCTGTCGTAACAGGAAGTGCGAAATCATTCGCGATGGTGGCAGTAAGTAGCAGCAACACCGAAACGGAGTAAACCTCGTCATAAAGAACATTTTTCGACTCTTTTGCTCCAGTCTTTTTGTTTCTAAGTATTCGAGACCAATTTAAAGCAACTGCTCTACCTTATCAGTACATTAGGTAACTGAGGTTGCTTGTTTGATAGAAACGGCTAACTGTAATGTAGATAACACTTTATGAGCAGCAGAGCGATGTGTCCCAAAGTTGCGGCTGCTGGCGAGTTCCGTTTTCTTCCCTGACAGATCTCTGTCCCGGCTACAAGAAGCAATGTCTACTTCAAAATTGGATACCTTCCTTTATTTTACTGTATGTTTTATGTTACTGTACAGTTGGCTTGGCACAAATGCTTCTTCAGCCAATCGCATAACGTGATTTCGTAGCGTCTCTATGGCTACACCTCAGCACAATCTAACACACACAGTTGTGACACTCCCTGATGCGAAAATGGTTGTAAGATGCTCATGTCATTTTGATTTTTGTATGCTATGATGTTCACGTAAGAGAGAGAAAGAGAGAGAGAGAGAGAAAGTTACGTTACTGTTTAGCAGTCTTTGGTCTTGCCAGGGCACAGTCTTTGCCTCTGCGCAGTCTGATACATTCTTGAAACTTCCTGGCAGATGAAAACTGTGTGCCGGACCGAGACTCGAACTCGGGACCTTTGCCTTTCGCGGGCAAGTGCTCTACCAGGTTCGCTGAAGAACTTCTGTAAAGTTCGGAAGGTAGAAGATGAGGTACTGGCAGAAGAAAAGCTGTCAGGACGGAACGTGAGTCGTGCTTGGATAGCTCAGATGGTAGACGACTTGCCCACGAAAGGCAAAGGTCCCGAGTTCAAGTCTCGGTCCGGCACACAGTTTTAATTTGCCAGGAAATTTCATATTAGCCCACACTCCGCTGCAGTGTAATAATCTCATTCTTGATACATTCTTAGTTGACGTGTGGTACGCGGCAGACGTATTTTGCAGTGCTGTGTGGATTTGTGACTGTATCTGTAAGATGCAGAAAGGACAGCAAGGATGAATATAAATTACACATTGAAAGGTGAGAGGAATATATATTTCGAATAATATAATTATTTTTGAAAAGAAGAAGTTTGAGGTATGACTGAAGCATTGCGCAGCTAGGAATGATTACTGTCAGCTAGTTAACTTGCTCAAAGCTGGGAGAAAGACCACTCCGCTTCCTTGAATCATGTATTAGCATGTTAATTGATTACGCTGTTTGATTTTTACGGAATTTCTCTGTGAACTTTGTAAACTTTTTAAATCATTGTTTACCTTGGTTAGCATAGTATGTTATGTGTGAAGATCACTCGAAGTTTTACTCTGCCTTTTTGAATACATATTTCTACATTTCATTCTAAAATCGTTGTCTTGGAAAGTCATTTCATAGAAATAGTTACTCTCCCTACCCCATTGTTTATCCTTATCCATTAACACATACAACAGTTTGAATATGTATTTAGAAAAAAAAAAATTATAGCTCAGCCATTGCCTGCTAGCTGTTTGCTGTTGCGCGTTCGAGAAATCTGCAACAAAGTTGTCAAAACGCGAGGTAAGTGGATAATTTGTTTAGGGCCAGATAACTGTTTTACCTCAGTTGCCCATTTAATACAAATTCGAGCTACATTCAGATCAGTTAGAGTTCAGTTCATATTAGGTTCTGTAAAGATGGACTAAATTTCAGACAGAAACAAAAATATAGTGCGGAGATTACATGGTTATCGTTTGAGAGTTGGAACGACATTAGCGCTCCAACCCGTCACATGTGTCGTAATGATAATGTTTGTTCTTAATTATTTTTCTACTTAATTTGAGAGATAGTTGTTATGTACTTCGGTTCCATGCATTAGTAAATTACCAAGAAACATAATTATAATAAAAAATGTGAAAATAACCGATCTTACTAATTCAGTGATATAAGCTACAACTTATTCGGGAAGACATATTTTCGAATCCATAACTGGCGCATACTCCACTGAAACCAAGAGAATATAAACACATATTTCAGACATCAGAAGCATGTTTTTCTATAGTGGTCTGTTATTGTTGCTCCGGCCTAGAATCAAGCGCCAGCACGTCGGCCTGAACGACACGGCAGAGAAGGCTGTGAGACGACGTCAGCCAATATCACGCTGCCTTGGACGACACCACGACAGGAGTGGCCTCTATAAGAAGAGAATATAAGTGCCGCTCCCACAAGCCTCTGGCGTACTAGAAGAGCGGCAACAGAAGACGAGCTGTGATGTAAATTCTATAGCAGTGACTTATGAACTTGTGTGGTTGTTTGCATGGAAATTGCATATATCGAAGAACATTGATTATTTGCATGTTACCATTTGCTTGAGACTCAGTTTTGAGGAAACGCAAAGTCAAGTATTGCCAATTTAGTTTATTGTAATAAACACCATTGTGGAACGTAACAATATTATGAAAAGGAAAGTTGCTACTCACCATATAGCAGAGCTGCTGAGTCGCAGAGAGGCACAATAAAAAGACTCTCACGATTAAAGCTTTAGGCTATTAAGGCCTTCGTCATCAATAGACGACAATGTGTGTCTGTCATCTATTGTTGACGAAGGGATTAAAGGCCTAAAGCTTTAATTGTGAGCGTCTTTTTGTTGTGCCTATTTGTGTGGAGTGAAGCCGTGTATGGGAGCAAAACATGGACGATAAATAGTTTGGACAAGAAGAGAATAGAAGCTTTCGAAATGTGGTGCTACAGAAGATTGCTGAAGATTAGATGGATAGATCACATAACTAATGAGGAGGTATTGAATAGAGTTGGGGAGAAGAGGAGTTTGTAGCAAAACTGGACTAGAAGAAGGGATCGGTTGGTAGGACATGTTCTGAGGCATCAAGGGATCACTAATTTAGTATTGGAGGGCAGTATGGAGGGTACATATCGTAGAGGGAGACCAATAGATGAATACACTAAGCAGATTCAGAAGGATGTAGGTTGCAGTAGGTACTGAGAGATGATGAGGCTTGCACAGGATAGAGTAGCATGGAGAGCTGCATCAAACCAGTCTCAGAGCTGAAGACCACCACAACAACAACAACAACAACAACAACAACAACAGCTGCGACTCAGCATCTCCGCTATATTGTGAGTAGCAACTTTCCTTTACATAATATTGTTACGTTCCATCCTGGATTTTCCACTGTTTGAATAAACTTTATTAATAATATTTGCTTGAATATTGTCTAGCTAGCCGAGAAAACAGCTTCCTTGGCACCCTGTGGTAGACGAGTGAGCAGGATCTCTCAGTTATTATGACAGGCTCTTTACTTGGCTCCTAAAAAGTTTGTATGGAGTCTAATGATTCAATCATTCTTAGAATTCACTTGACGTTCTAATACTCGTATATTTTTGTCGATCTAATTACTTCCACTTGTGAATGCGCTGAAGACTCTAGCCGTTTGTGGCTCACATGTAGCAACAGTCGTAGAATTGTTTTCTTTTGTATTGGAGAATAGTTTAATGGTTTTGACGTTTTATCATCGCGTCTGTGTGATTTTCTCTTCGTGGCTTATCTGGTACGTTAAATGATGTAAATATTGCTTTCCATATAAGTTTTCTGCGTTACATATCCACAGAGTTGGTTGGAAGTGTAGTGAATAAAACTTCGCGTTTTTGTCTACATATACGACGTATTTCTGCAAGTGGTCAGGTCTGCTGGTACTCTCAAAATAAAATGATATTCTTCGGAAAATATGTATATGTCACATGAGAATTTCAAATGAGCTCTCCTGTAATGTACCGTTTCGTACCTTCCAGGGTCCTTAGAAAACTAAAGAAAGCAAATGTAGTGTCATTTTCTAGTTATTGTCGATTTTTTGGCACTACATAGGCTCCCTATTGTAAAAACCATGCTACTAATCCATACATACAATACTATTCAGACTAATTCAATACAGTACTGAGAAGTGTAGCTTGCTAGCCTCTTGGCACGCTTTTGTCGCTGTGGACAACAAAAACACTCAACCTAACTATTGAATCGCCACTGTCGCGTTCGACTGTGGTCTCAATGTTATCGCAGCTTAAATGGCTATTGTTTTCGCCTGCAGCTGCTGCCTCTTCGCAGTTGGGAGCTATTTACATTGCCGCCACCTCTCAGAGATGTTACCTTACACTGACTCTACTGCAGCAGGTGCGGTGTGCGCTTGGCAGCCAACTTACCGGTGTCGGTGTTGGGGTAGATGTTGACGGCGCCGTCCTGCAGCCACGAGGTGACCATCACGTACTCGGCCACGTAGCTGGGCACCTGGCAGCGCAGCACCGCCGTGTTCCCGCTGATCACGTACTCGTCGTACACCTGCACCTCGTACTTCTGCTTCACCACTGCAACACCCAAACACACGTCCTAAGGCGGCTACTTCGTACTCACGACGAGGAAAATGGAATCATGACAGATTGACACCTAGTCCAGGTAGGACCGTACTTCAAGTGTCGAGAACAAAGGGGGGCGCTGATAGATCTCGATCGGCGCTGGAAAAAAAAGGGTGTGCAAAACCATGATTGAAGAGAATTAGCGATTGTGTTGGCTAAATCAGGAACTATAACAGCTGTTTTCCAGGCACCATATGTAACCGGGTTAGCAAATCCGTTTCAGACCTTAACATGTAAACGCGACGGCGAAAAACGGTTTCTGAAATTCGGTTTTCGTCTTTCGGAAGATGCATCACATGTAAACGTAGTGTATGAGTGCGTAACAGATCCAGTAACTCAAATACATTTCAGTCATTTACAAAAGCAGCAGTGCTGCCAGCTGTCGGAGTTCTTCCTTAGACACCTCTATTATGGGCTCCAACTATCCTCTTGCGTGGGCGTGGCGAGGTTTGAAAAACAGAGAACTGTGTGGCAACAAAACTTGGCGCGACCAATAAATGAAATGTTCTTACCAGAACCCATGTAAGCAGACAGCGAATGGATTGTATACTTACAGAAGAAGAAAATTAATGTTAATTGAGAGATGGTGGAGTGTTTCGCGAAGGCTAGTTTGTCGAACTCTAAAGCTGAACAATTACAGATCCACGGAGGTGGGATCTTCGAAAGTGCAGACAATCTCATTCTACTTCTTGATGTACCTCTGGAGAGGCAGGACGTGTCTTGCTCACTTACATTCTGGGTAACGTAAGACTTGATTTAACTCGTAGCAGAATCAGTATTGGACTTCATAAGCAGATGATATGCCGTGTGGAGGCACATTAAAAGCGTCAGGACAGTTAGGCGGAATAATTGCTAGTATCTAATTTTTTCCAAGAATTTTTTGATCGTATACAGTATAGTAAATTGAGCCTTACCATAAATATCATGAGTGCTAGGCACATTCTACGAGTTACAGTATTGTGGATTGTAGACATGGAATAAAAAGGGTACAGCACCAACACATACTAAACGAGGAAAACCGGCTTCCCACAATGGACAGAATGCTCTATATCGCATTTTCGGATTGTTGGGCTTGCAGATTATTCCTGCAGGGTTATCGATTTGTGAAAACAAAAAACGAATCTAGTCTGCTATATACCGCCTCACTGACAACAATCAAATGGCTCTGAACACTAAGGGACTTAACATCTAAGATCATCAGTCCCCTACGACATCACACACATCCATGCCCGAGGCAGTATTCAGCCTGCGACCGTAGCGGTCGCGCGGTTCCGGACTGAAGGGCCTAGAACCGCTTGGCCACCGCGGCCGGCAGAAATCAATCACGCAAAAATTGAGGAGGAAACGAAATGAAACTTCACTGGTTGAGAGTGTATGTGATGTTATTTCGGTGATACAAAAACGAGTCAAATTTACAAAGAACTTGGCAGTATGAGCTCTAGTGTGTGTATGACGCTGTATTCCCTCCACCATGTTGCATGTACTGACTCGTTTAGCAAGGGTGCTGTAACGGTGTTGTGCCCTCTCCTGATGCAAGCTAACTCACAACTGTTGTACCTGGTCCTTAATATCCTCGACGCTGGCTCTGGGACGGAGCTGACATCCGCGATGGTCACACTCAAGTCCTATCAGGTACAGATATGGGAAACGTATTGGCCATAGAAGTACCCAACAAAAAAATGGGTGTGAATTCCTATGGGACCAAACTCCTCAGGTCATCGTTCCATAGACTTACACACTACTTAAACTCATGCAAAGAATAACACACACACCCATGCCTGAGGGACTCGAACCTCCGGTGGGAGGGGCCGTGCAGTCAGTGACATGGCGCTTCTAACCGCGCGGCAGTACCCACGCATCACGCATACAATACACAGGCACAAGTGCTAAATGTGGACTAGCATTATCCTATTGCAAAATGGCTCTATGATACCGTCACGTGAAGGCTAATTGTTACGTATTGAAATAGTAAGAGAAAGAAAAACAAAACATTTTTTCTAAGTTCCTACAGCCAGGCATTACTCAAGCACATGGAACCATCAGAACGAGTCAGCTGCTAGGCGTAAACATTTCGACACGGTTAATCAGTCACGAAGATTGCGACATCAACACTTCTCTGAGTGAGTGGCGGTGAGTTCAGAGGAAAAGTGTAAGTAAAGTGCACACCAATCTGCGACCGTTACTCTTGTAAGAAGGACTAGGGAGGACGCAACAATAAAAAATGGTTCAAATGGCTCTGAGCACCATGGGACTTAACTTCTGAGGTCATCAGTCCCCTAGAACTTAGAACTACTTAAACCTAACTATCCTAAGGACATCACACACACCCACGCCTGAGGCAGGATTCGAACCTGCGACCGTAGGGGTCGCGCGGTTCCAGACTGCAGCGCCTAGAACCGCTCGGCCACCCCAGCCGGCACGCAACAATACCTGTCAGGTGTTTGATGAAGCGGTTACGATACTGAAACAAATTTGTTAAGCCAATTCACAGCAAAAATGCAGATCGCTGATGACTCGTAATGAGCAAAACTGATTCGGTCATTAGAAATGACGTCGTACAGCAAAGCAACTCTTCAGGGCCATAAGTACTCCATCCCTCTAGCCTCGAGTCATTCGATCAGTAGGATCGATTGTGTTCATGGGGTTCACACTCGATTCTCTGAATATTGTACTGCAACATCTTATGTGAAGATTGTTCCAGCTTTGGTCCAATCTTGATGCCTGATGAGTGAGCCATACCCACGAATGACTATTAACAAGCATCCAATACTGAAGCCGCCACTGATTGGTAGCCCTCAAGTCCACCAACACCGTTTCAGTTCAGGGCATCAACAGCTCTGGAACTTCAGCGTTGCTGGGGTGAGGCAGTGTACCAAAGCAGCGGGCCAGGATCAACACTCAACACGACATCACAGCATCTGAAACTGCGGTCCATCTGACGGGACAACACAGGCAGTGACCTGAGAGGGACAAAGTACTCTCAGGACGGCGTGTGAGCCAAACACACACGCCCCGGGGTTACAGTCTCATCCGTACTTGACCACCCGACGGAAAGTGCTTCCTGAACAGGCAGGCAAACCACTAAACTCTGAGTTACCAGCCTGCACTAGGCGCTGATGCCGCGATCTTCATCACTCCTCAGTCTACTTCTGGATTGAGCAAATATCATTCTGGCTTAAAAAGCCACCAGACACTGTGGAAGACAAGGTGACAAGATGTATTTTGTGGAATAAAAGAAGTAATATTTAATTTTGTTTTATTGTGTCCAACAATGCCACATACGTTTTTCAGCCGCCATCTTAACGAAATAGTAGGTACAGAACTTGGGAGTGGGCAGTCCCTAAAAATTGGCGTCGGAAGTGGGATCCTGTGAGGAAGCCTGATGTCCCTGACATACTGTTCCCTCAATCACTACCAGCCTCGACTGAATTATTATCTGATGGCTTACCATTCATCATGAGTCCATCATCTGTGGTCACAGCAGCCGGATGTGTAGTGGCGTTAACGACAGCCTACACATGAGACCGTAATTCCCTATTCTGGTTACTGCTAGTCTCCAGACAATAGTGTGCGATGATGCAGAATGTTGCAAGGAGTGCATTACTTCTTCTCGGATGTCAGTTGCAGATGTGAGAGAGTTACGTTCTGCATCAAGCACAGTACAGCGACGGTGGTCACGTGTGGTCGGCCTGAACGTTGGCGGCATTACAACACCCTTCCGAACCGAATCAGTGAGTGCATCCAAGTCAATGGGGGTGTAACGGCATACTGAGAAGTGGGCTCATACTGCCAAGTTGGCCTGCTCTCATATTCCCATGCAGTCTACCATTGGCCCCTCTCACATCCGAATGCCCCGCAAATTCTAATGTTGCTTGATTAGACCAGCCGGCGAAATGCAGACCCACTATGAGGCGCCTTTCAAACTCCGTCAGATGTAAAAGACGACTCTGCAGCTGTCCTGGTCCTTCAAAGTGATCCCTCAACATTTGACGCTGTTCACGCCCCTTATAATTATACGCTACAGGGCCGGTGATACCACTAAACACGAACGTCACTTTGGTGGCTGTTCAGCCTGTCGCAGAAAATTGAAACTCTAATCATTTAAACAGTCGCTGACGATATGTGCAAGTATGAAGTTACATTGACATCTGACCACGTCTTCTGTGTGCTTCACTTCTTTGTGAAGTAATTTAATTAGAAAGATAATTTTGGTCTAAAATACAAATTTCTGCCTGTGGAGATGTAGTTGCTAAGTGACGCCGATATACAGGGTGGGGCAATTCATAATGGCCCGGACGATTGTGTACGATTGGACGTGATTGTATGCATATAACCACACGCCGTAACGTGCACACCACATGTATGCCCGCCAAATAATCCACACTGCTTCGGAGCGTAGTGTGGGCTGTGCCAGTGTGAGTGGAGCAGTATAAAGTGGACTAAGGTAACATACACTGGAGCAGTGGGTGTTCGTTGTGGAAGGCTAGGCAAAAACAGTCGCGGAAACCGTGTGATCAGTTCAAATGGTTCAAATGGCTTTGAGCACTATGGGACTCAACTGCTGTGGTCATCAGTCCCCTAGAACTTAGAACTACTTAAACCTAACTAACCTAAGGACATCACACATATCCATGCCCGAGGCAGGATTCGAACCTGCGACCGTAGCAGTCGCACGTGTGATCAGTTGTTTGCTGAGAAATTTAGTGGTGTCAGAGTGCTAACAATGCAACGCTTAGTCCGAAAATGGCGTCAGACCATATCTGTTTCGAACAAGTAAAAAAAAAAAAAAAAACAAAAAAAAAAAACATTCGAGACGTGCGCGCACACCACAAAATGTCGCTATAGTTCACCAGAAAATGCTTTACTGTCCTACGAAATCAACCTGACGCCTGTCGTAAGAGACCGGCATATCACTTCGATCATGCAAACGAATACTTCACCTCGACCTGCACATGCATCCTTACCGAGTGTCTTTTGTTCAAACATTACCACCAGCAAATGCTCCTCAGCGCCTCCAGTTTTGTGAGTGGCTGTTCACTGAGATAACAATGAATGGCTTGGAAATGGATCTGTTCTTTATGTCTAATGAAGCCTCGGTTCACCTGTGCAGCTACATCAACTCACGGAATCACAGATTCTGGGTAGCGAAGAATCCGCATGACTTCCACGAAGCACCATTGCATGGTCATAAGGGTGGGGTTAGGTGTGTAGTGTCTGCGTGCCACGTTATAGGTCTCATCTTCTTACATTAGATGCAGACTTCGGCGTGCTACATTCCAACTTTTTTTTTTTTTTGCGGCAGCCTTAAAGGACGGAAAGACCTATAGTTACTTCCAACAAGACAGAGAAACAGACCATTCAGACGGCCGAACCTTGGAGCACATTTACATAAACTTCACGCCTAACAGAGGTGTTAGCAGAGGTCAGTCTGGACTTGGCTCTAGCTGGCCACCCAGGTCAAGTGGTTCAAGTGGCTCTGAGCACTATGGGACTCAACTGCTGTGGTCATTAGTCCCCTAGAACTTAGAACTACTTAAACCTAACTAACCTAAGGACATCACACACATCCATGCCCGAGGCAGGATTCGAACCTGCGACGGTAGCAGTCGCACGGTTCCGGACTGCGCGCCTAGAACCGCGAGACCACCGCGGCCGGCCCCACCCAGGTCACCTGATCTGTCAGAGTGGGGAGCACTCAAGTCTAAGGAGTATCACAACAACCCTCATAGTGTTCAAGGACTGCAGCGGAACATTTCGGACCAAACTGGAGCAATTCCAGCAGTCCAGCTTCGATCCGCCTTCGGCAACTTAGTGATCAGGGGCCAAAAGTTGCAACTGATGAATGGTGGTCACTTTCAACATCTGCTGTAGTCAGTTTAGTAGAGTATTTCCTTTCCTACGCTATATTTCTTTGTACCCTGGAGCTCTCTTCTCCGGGCCACTTTTATTTGCACCACCCTGTATATAGTGACCTAAGATGAGGCGATCAGGAAACTCGTTTACCACGACCACCGAGACAGTGAAGTGCGTAGGTCCGCTATTATAGTAAGCAGGACAAAATTCGTTTGACTTTACTGATGATTTGACACTGGAAAATGAGAACCGTTGTCAGGGAAAAAGAGTGAATGAAACTCAGAAACAGAAAAAACTGGAAACTTATTTCTCGAAAGTAGATTTAGTCACTTATTCGAAATACAGTGTGTTTTAAGAGTAATTTTATAAAAAAGTAGTCAGTTTCCAGTGAGTAAAGCGTTATGCGACAGTGAGCTTTCAAATGGGTCATGTAGCAGATCCTTAAATTCAGCAGTTTCCGGTAAAACATGTGGTTTTCCGTGCTTTTCGGATTAATTGTATCACTGTGAACAGGCTGTGCATCCAGCACAGAAGAAGATCAATGGCCGGTTATCCTTAGCTATAAGATGGCATCTGTTCTTTCGGACAATTGCCCGAACTCTTACGGGACTCAGTAAGATTTCCGCGAGTAATGCGTGTAGTTGGCAGGGGCACTACGAATGTAGTGTGGACATTAAGTTGGAAATGTGGGTCTCACGGGGAGCGTGACAGGGATAAGTCCTTGCAGTAGCGCTATCCTCTGTGCCCTCGGTGGCTCAGGTGGATAGAGCGTTTGCCCTGTAAGCAGGAGATCCCGGGTTCGAGTTCCGATCGGGGCACACATTTTCAACTGTCCCCGTTGATGTATATCAACACCTGTCGACAGCGTAGGGTCTTGATTTAATTATTATTTCATGCGTGGTCACCGATGGTATTTGTTCTTTCGGACATGTCAGAAAGAACAGATGCCATCTTCATACAGGAACATCAAATGTTCCTAGGTACAGTTATCTTCCCTGTCCAATACTTTCCCTCATAGATATTTAGGGGTGATACTAATAAGCTATTCGAAAAGGGACGATCAAGTAAGGAAGGCGGATAGAATATTTGTTGACACAATGTTGTGAGGCAAGTTAGATAACTGAAGTAGTGAAGTCAGCAGTACTGTACAGACTCATGCAGCAAGTGGCAAGGCAGATTTCTGCACTGGACGCGGCAGAGGCGTTTTAGGACAGATGATTTGCACAACAAGCGCGTCGCCGATGGTTAACAAGGGAAACTTCCCATCGCATCCCTTTCAGATTTAGTGGTAAATGGGCCCAGTGGACAGGCCGTCAAAAACTGAAGACAGATAAAGCTTGAAAACAGGAGGAAGGTGCGTTGGACTGTGAAAAAAGCAAAATAGAAAAGTGAGCGATTCAAGAACACCAATTGCAATATACAGCAGTCGGAAAAAGAAAAGGAGTCGTGTTTAAGAAGTGATTACATTTTTTTTTCGCTGTTCGCTTTATTCAAATTCGTTCCTGTGCCGTGATGTAATGTCCGTTGCGAACAGCAAGATGTAAGATGACAGTTGATTCTGCACAACTACTCTATTAGCAGCCGAAAGGAAGTGGCTTTCGAATAGCAACCGCAAACGTTTGATGACAAGACTACAAGTCAACAGAATCCTCCACCGGAAAACACGTCTGGTGTGTGATACACGGCGTTAGTGACAGTGCGTGTGTCATCTGATACGGATCTCTGATCGACGCACCTAATTTGTACGACTGGTGAGTGAGTGAGATACGCCTCCTTGCCCGATATACACTCCTGGAAATGGAAAAAAGAACACATTGACACCGGTGTGTCAGACCCACCATACTTGCTCCGGACACTGCGAGAGGGCTGTACAAGCAATGATCACACGCACGGCACAGCGGACACACCAGGAACCGAGGTGTCGGCCGTCGAATGGCTCTAGCTGCGCAGCATTTGTGCACCGCCGCCGTCAGTGTCAGCCAGTTTGCCGTGGCATACGGAGCTCCATCGCAGTCTTTAACACTGGTAGCATGCCGCGACAGCGTGGACGTGAACCGTATGTGCAGTTGACGGACTTAGAGCGAGGGCGTATAGTGGGCATGCGGGAGGCCGGGTGGACGTACCGCCGAATTGCTCAACACGGGGGGCGTGAGGTCTCCACAGTACATCGATGTTGTCGCCAGTGGTCGGCGGAAGGTGCACGTGCCCGTCGACCTGGGACCGGACCGCAGCGACGCACGGATGCACGCCAAGACCGTAGGATCCTACGCAGTGCCGTAGGGGAACGCACCGCCACTTCCCAGCAAATTAGGGACACTGTTGCTCCTGGGGTATCGGCGAGGACCATTCGCAACCCTCTCCATGAAGCTGGGCTACGGTCCCGCACACCATTAAGCCGTCTTCCGCTCACGCCCCAACATCGTGCAGTTCGCCTCCAGTGGTGTCGCGACAGGCGTGAATGGAGGGACGAATGGAGACGTGTCGTCTTCAGCGATGAGAGTCGCTTCTCCCTTGGTGCCAATGATGGTCGTATGCGTGTTTGGCGCCGTGTAGGTGAGCGCCACAATCAGGACTGCATACGACCGAGGCACACAGGGCCAACACCCGGCATCATGGTGTGGGGAGCGATCTCCTGCACTGGCCGTACACCTCTGGTGATCGTCGAGGGGACACTGAATAGTGCGCGGTACATCCAAACCGTCATCGAACCCATCGTTCTACCATTCCTAGACCGGCAAGGGAACTTGCTGTTCCAACAGGACAATGCACGTCCGCATGTATCCCGTGCCACCCAACGTGCTCTAGAAGGTGTAAGTCAACTACCCTGGCCAGCAAGATCTCCGGATCTGTCCCCCATTGAGCATGTTTGGGACTGGATGAAGCGTCGTCTCATGCGGTCTGCACGTCCAGCACGAACGCTGGTCGAACTGAGGCGCCAGGTAGAAATGGCATGGCAAGCCGTTCCACAGGACTACATCCAGCATCTCTACGATCGTCTCCATGGGAGAATAGCAGCCTGCATTGCTGCGAAACGTGGATATACACTGTACTAGTGCCGACATTGTGCATGCTCTGTTGCCTGTGTCTATGTGCCTGTGGTTCTGTCAGTGTGATCATGTGATGTATCTGACCCCAGGAATGTGTCAATAAAGTTTCCTCTTCCTGGGACAATGAATTCACGGTGTTCTTATTTCAATTTCCAGGAGTGTAGATGCTCGTATGAATGTGAATGTGATCAGCCTCAAGGAACTGACGAAAAATAAAAATTTGTCACATATGCTGCAACAAATGGACGCAACAATTTCTCAATCACACAGTTTCTCTGTGCTCTGTCATAAGAAACGTTTTTAAAGTTTTCGAAGTTGCGTTCCGTTTTGGAAAGTCTTGACTCTTTAATTCCTTTGTTGTAACATAGTTCACCCGTATGTGTTTGTTGTTATCATTTCTGTGGGACGTCTACGTGGTATCTCGCCTGCTCTCACTGTTTACTTGCGTCGTTAACATATTCTTGCCACATGACTCATATCCTTTAACCAATGTGCAGTATGACAACTGCCAAGACTACAGAAAGAGCACAAACGTTTCAATGACCAGACGGACAGTTCATAACGTTGTGAAAAAAAAAATGCACGAGTAAGTTTTGAACACGGGACATCCGCTTGGTAGTCCGACACCAGAACCACTTACACATGACGACGTTGCTGTTGCAAGCTGCTCTTTAATGCACATCTTGTTCTTGGACCGTTCTCTGTTTCTATTTTTTTTTTCACACTTCAGTAACCTCCTTCCTGTTTTCATGGTTGATCTGTGTTCAGTTTTTGTCAGCCTATCCACTGGGCCATGTTACCACTAAATCTGAGGGGTGGACGAGGGTGCGGTAGGGAGTTTCCCTTGTAAATAATGGACAGTTTATAACGAAATTATTTTCAGTATCGCGACCTTGACAACACGACAAAGCTGTGCTGGACGAAGACGACAGATTGATCTGCCAGTAGAGGCCATTAGTTCGGAGCCATGATAGAGTAACAACTCTACTCATTATGTCATTCGTGGAGTTAGTGCCACAGTGCAGCTGTCCATCTCAGGTCAAGTCCAATAGTAGGGCCAACTCCTGCTCAGGAGTCACTCCCCGTGTACACCAGCTGTCGTCCACTATCGCAGGACGGGGACCGCATCGATATGGGTATCCCCGCCGTGAGGCTGCAGGGGAACCGCCCATTTCCGTAGCAGATACACCACCGCCGCCACTGGCGAGGGAACGTCGCTGTTTGGCTTACGTAAAGAGGTTTTCGGCACTCAGTGGAGAACCCCTGTCAGCGTCATGGGGCGTGCAAATAGCCAGCCTAGTAGAATTTAGTGGCCAGTCGGCCATTGACCCAGTGCGCTATGCAGCGCAGATGCTTCACACAGAAATTATTACACTAGCATCTGCAATTCTCTGGAGTTCCTGGGACCTCACCTCGCCTCCACCATCTGCTCGCACCAACCTGGCTCATAAGCCGCCGCTCCCTTCACTGGGGCTCTCTAATTTCGTGTCAGTGTTTGCGGTGGCGTCTTCACTCAGTGCTGTGTCTGAACCACGACCGAGAGCGTCAACATGGTGCGCTGAGTGATGAGGGAGTTGGTTATGTTTTGGAGGGTGTAACGGACATGGAAGTGAGGTGTGACTGTCATCGTAATTTAGAGGTTGCGTTGTTGAGACCAAAGGAGCCGAATGACTTATGTGAGTTTAAGGATAATTGCAGAGAGCAGTATTTGGTGTCTGTAAGGTGTACACAATGTAACTTGCTCGGGCATACTGCGCTATGCAGAGGGGCAGGGTCTCCAATCTGTTCTAATGTAGTCGATATGATCATACTGCAAGACAGTGTAGGAAGGCTGGGTGGGTCATGACACGATGTAGAGACTAGTTTGTAGTAATTTTCCGGAATTGTGGCTTCTTGTTGTATTATTGTGTGTAATGAAGAGTAAGGGTGTCGTAATGGTGCAGTCAGAGACACGAGTTGTGCCGGAGTCGAAAGCAGTATGGATATTGTTGGGAAAGGCACTGCAGCCGACTGCACGTAATACGCAGCTGTATGGGCAGTTGACAGCTGGGGACAAACAGATAGGATTGCTTCAGGTACCACAGCATGAGGTGGACTCAGCGTGTGCTGGATTACTACTTCACTTTTCTGGAACAATTTCATTCTTAGACGACCTTAAGACGTCAGTGGAGATGGGTGGTTGGACTAGCAGTTAGTTGTTGCGTGTAGCAAAACTGCGACTAGTGGGAGAAGTGAAAACGTACGTGAGGTGTACAGAAGCATTAAAAATGAAGCAAACTTTGATCAGTTGAAGAACGGGTTTTTGGAAAGGTACAAGAAACAAATTAGTGCGAGGTATTTTAGGGAGGAGTTCGGCACTGTTGTGAAGAGGCATGAGGTAACTGTGGAAAGTTTTGTAGACAGGATAAGAAAATGTAATGAACACACGTCTGAATTGAAGCAGAGAAGTTGAGAAGGGGTGCTCGATACTTTTTTGGCGGGGCTGCCGTCATAACTGTCAAGAAGAGTGCATAAAAGTGCACCGAAGGATCTTTATTCTGCTATTAGGTCAGCGATGGAATGATATATCAACAAGGGTACGAGAGAGACATGGTGTATTTTCTGCAAACATTAAGTGTTACAGGTGTGGATGGAAACGGTATTTACAGAGGCGGTGTCGCCAGGCACATGGAAATAAAGGAAGCAGAAGGTATCAGCAGCAGAATTTTGTTAATGGACGTAGGGCTGGACGAAGAAGTGGTAAGCAGCCATTAAACATAGGGTGGAACCCAAAGTCCATCTAAAGGTGTTCCCGTTAAAATTAGATGCAACGAATACGTATGAAGAGGCGGAGTCTGGTTGTCGTAAGAGCAAAGGGTACCAAGTTCTTGTTGTACACAGGGACACAAGTGTCGTATGCCAGTAGAGACTTCGTGGGTCGGAGGCTATGGAATCCGCCACGCTATGGGCGTCGGGGATAATGATGGGAGACCACTGGGGCCACAAGACGTTGATTTCTACATAGGTGGTGTTCGGTTTAAGTAGTGTGTAGAGGCGGTACCGCATATAAGAGAGCGCCACAGCATGGTCCTGGGGTTAGACTTTTGTATCAATATTGTGCTAGAACTGACTTTCGGAAATATGCAGCAGCACTTTGTAGAATGACAGTTCAGCGAGCGAAAGCTGTTACCAGTGTAGGACTGTCGTGAGGCGCGTATAGCGTAGAATTGCACTGAAACTTTATTCGCATGAATGTGTGCCAGGTAGCACAAGGAAGTCGCTTTGGGTGAATGTGCAGCCAGATCTATCTCTGGTTATGTTATGTGTTGCACAGCCTCTGGGAGGGAACGATACACTGGACGCAGAAACTTGCTTTATTAAGAGAAGCGTCGCACGCGTAAAATAGAAGAATGACGGGAGAGTGGTACATGTAAATACAGATAATTTTGGCGCCAAGGAATGGGATCCTGATAACGAGTTTGGACACTCTGGATGAGGATGAGCGGTGTATGAGCAGTGTGAACCACAAGCAGCCGCAAGCCACCGTTAAGACTGCGTTACGTAGGAAAGTGGAGCATCTGAAGGGAGTAGAGAGAAAGTGATGGAACACTTACTGTTGGAATTCGAGGATTTATTTTTTCCACGGGGTCCGTTGCCAGCAACGCCTCTTATTCAACACCGAATTCCAACAGAAAAGTAGTACTGGTGTATCGGAACCCACGTCGCATACCTAGATCTTTGATCAACAAAACCGAACGATGTTCCATGGCAATTTAGAGACATGTCAGCAACTCTTGATTGGCCTATGAGTGAATGCAGGTATTTTGTTTTCACAGCTGAATTGCACTTCAGTTTTGAGAATGATTTTTACTGCAGATGCGTCTCTGAGGGAAACACTGCAAAAACGTTCGATGTATTTCCGTCCTAGGGAAGCGCCATTGGACGTTACATCGACAGATACTGACCTCTAGTCTCCTGATCGACCATTTCCAGCTCCAGACTGGTTATAGTTCCATGAAGAAAAGAAAAATGGTTATGACAGATTCTCCTGTCCCATTAGGAATGAAGCCTTAATGGTTTAGGTTAATAGTTAAATGCGTGCCGGTGGACACACACACACACACACACACACACACACACACACACACACACACACACACCATGTAGTCAAGCTTCTCATATTTCCAGTCACTGCTGCCGAGACCTTGGTTTTCCATTGGGATCTTTGCTATGAAGAAGTCACCTAAACACACTTCTGAGGGACAAAAATGACAGAAAGAGACTGTTTTGAGAATATAATGTTTCATTACGTCGACATGTTACATATTTGTAGGTCACTTCATTCCCATTCCTACAACAAACATACATGAGTTTCACATCAGTTTCGCCAGCATGAAAGACGCAGCTCGAAGGGTAGTCTTACCCAGCACTCATTGTATCGAGCAATTAAGCTTAATTGGATGACAGCGCCACGGATGCTGCCACTTATTGGGTGAGCGTCAGCGAGTGACATTGATTTGTCTTGTACTGCCGCTGCACATGAATGCGTCGCTTCTCGAAACATCAATAGAACACCACAGTCTGGGTACTCGGAGTTCCGCTGCACGTTATCTTACCAATTCCAGTCAACGCTTAATTAAAGGCATAAAATTTTTAAAGAGCCAACATAAAGCGCCGTCATGAAGCTCTCATCCAACGACTAACGTTCAACTCTTAAAACATAACAGAAATTTTTTCTGTGAACAAATGCCTGCACTGCAGCGTTGTATCTGAGCTTCTTAGTGCACGCTGCGTGTACTACCTCTCGTATGTCAAGTGAATCGTAAATGAGGAAAAGGACCCACTTCATGCAAATTATCACGCTACATCTACAAAAACGTATTTACCAAGGTTTCAAGTCAGGAAACGACGACACAAAACTGAATTTCATAATATCGAGAAAGTGTCGCTGGCAATATTGATTTGATATTTCATGACTCTCAAGAAAAGGCGGTGATGGTAGTAGGTACAGTGACTGCGGTGCTTGCTGTTATGATCGTTACATTGACGTATGGATTTTTGCTGGCTCTCACGCGGCATCAATTTTACCTGATCGACAGATGTGTTCCTTATTTCACTGGAACAAGTATAAATAACAGCATTCTCTTTTCTTAAAATTTAAGAGTCTGAAAGGAGGAGACAGTTGGTTTTAGCGTCAAAGTCAGTTACTACACAGTCGAACAAAATTCAAGTATCACTTTTTCGAAATACCTCAATTCCCACACATTGAGACTCATGTTTGAAATTTGGCTCGAAGGTGCGTACAATCCTCCCCCGTGATTGTGCAAAGGTGTGGTGCCCTGCGACGTCACTCTCAGACTCGATGTCGCTTCGAACAGCAAGGCGTCGACACTGCGAGAAAAGGCCACAGTTCATGTGACGTGTAAGGTGGGCACCAAATTTCACTACAATATTGCACAGAGCCACCGTGGGCGTGCCTCACGATCGGAAGGTCGTGACATCCCCTTTTACCTATACGGAGGTCAGAACTGCGACGCTTAGCGTTGAAATTACGCAGCTTTCTTTTGAGTGGAAGAGAAAAATATTACAGACGCACCGCCGCTCAAACCGGCACGGAAAGGTCGCAGGGGATGGCATAAAGAGCATCAATGAAACCATGTGAACGACAGTTTGCAGTTCGATGAGC
Source organism: Schistocerca gregaria (assembly GCF_023897955.1). Lineage (NCBI taxonomy): Eukaryota > Metazoa > Arthropoda > Insecta > Orthoptera > Acrididae > Schistocerca > Schistocerca gregaria. The sequence goes on along the minus strand of NC_064924.1, from coordinate 69,057,191 downwards.
AGCAGGAAGAAGTTCTTCACAACGTTTGACGCTGCTGACACCCCCGGCTTTTCAGTTCTTCTGTAAGGACGTTGTCGGGCTGCATCCACCTCGAATGTAATCGTGTCCCTTTGGCGCTCAATGCGACCGCAATTTTTGTTATAGTGTACAGGTTGGAAACCGTTCAAAACCACTTGACGAAATTTGAACGTGATACAAAGCAGCTGAGGTTGCTTATGCTTTGTAGGAGCTTTTATTCTGTGTCCTCCAGTGACGTGATCATGTTGGGATGCGACATTGACACGTACGGGAACGAAACTCCAAAGGCTTGCTCTTATACGTCGCAGTTCGACAAAACCCTCGGTGCCATCCGACCACCATACTTGCGAATTTTAAAACTGCACCGGTACATACAGAATCCGTGACGAGAATACCACGCGACTGAAGGCAGGCTACACTGCCGCTATTTCGCCACTACAACGCTGCTCTTGCAGCTGATAGTAGGCCATCCGGAATCGGAGAGTATCAAAGGGGCTACCGATCTGCTAGCGCTTAAGACGTCTTCACTGGTTCTGTCAGTACAAGTGAAAATTTTAAATTCTCAATAAAGGTCGGAGGGTACCACTGAGGGGTGTTATTCACACGTGTGTCAATGTTGCATCCCCCATAATCACGTCACACGAAGACAAAGAACGGGAGATCTTCAAAAAATGGTTCAAATGGCTCTGAGCACTATGGGACTTAACATTTGAGGTCATCAGTCCCCTAGAACTTAGAACTACTCAAACCTAACTAACCTAAGGACATCACACACATCCATGCCCGAGGCAGGATTCGAACCTGCGTCCGTAGTGGTCGCGCGGTAAAGACTAAAGCGCCTAGAACCGCTCGGCCACATCGGCTGGCTAACAGGAGATCTGAAAGAAGTATAAGCACCCTTAGCAGCTTTAGATCACGTTCAAATTTCGTCGAATAGTTTTGAACGTTCACCAGTGGTTCCAACCTATACACATTAGCAAAAATTGCGATCGCGCTGCACTCCATACGGGTGCGATCACGTTCGACGTGGATGCAGCCTCACAACGTCCTAAGAAAACGCGTGAAACGTCCGACGGTGTCAGCAATGTGGAAGGTTGTGAAGAACGTCTTCCCTTTGGTCATCGCAACTGCGAACTGTCGTTTTAGACTGCGAAATGTTTAGGAATCAACGCCCCTGGGAAAATGGTGGTTTCACTGACGCCCTTTATGCCACCCCCTACGGCCTTTTCGTGCCGATTCTGAGCGGCTGCGTATCTGCAGTGTTTTTCTCGCCTACTCATAAGAAAACCGCGTGATTTCAAAGCTGGGCTTCGTGGTTCTGACATCCATGGCATAAGCGTCAACAGAAGGGACGAAATGAGGGTAAGAGGATGAGAGATGTTCACGGTGGCATTGGGCAGAATTGTGGTGAAATTTGTATGTCACATGAACTTCTGAGTTCTGGTCTTTTTAGCGAAAGTGTCGACACCTTGTAGTTTGAAGCGTCGTCGAGCCTGAGGATGAGTCGCAGGGTGCGAAACTTTTGCACCGTTCCAGAGGAAGGTTGTACGTACCTTTGAGCCACATTTCAAACTTTGCGTCCTAGTGAGTGGGAATTACGTGGTTTCGAAAAAGTGATCCATTACTTCTGTTGCGCGGTGTTTAATGTTGTGAACCCGAGTCACAACCCTGTATGGTTGACTCCCCTTGAGCAGCAGAGTCCTACGACCAGGTTGGCTATTCTGTATCTATCCGCCATTGTGCCGATCATTTCGGTACTCAATAGCACCGAACGGTCTAGTACTCGAATTAGTCTCTGCGTTATTTAGTTTGCATTTCGGTAGCGATACCGTTCGGGTGTAGAGAACCGAAGCACTGTTGTCGGTTTGTGTCGCGCAAGCCAAACAAGAGCAAGCGGCCGCAGTTCCGCGCATGCGCTCTGCAGCGCGCACAGCGCCACGAACACAAAGCGGCTAGCAGACGACAGAGGCGCGCTATTCTTCCAAGTACCGAAAATTGCGTTTACGTTGCCATAACACATGACGCCGCATTCCGTCGAGCTGACGTGCCCGCTTTCATCGCACTTGCCTCCTCCTTAACAGTATCAGGCGCAATATATCCATTTCCATGATTCTCAACTGAAATGCACAAAATTTTTTACAGTTTCTCTGACCGTATGTTTCCATGCATGCATAATAACGATATCGTATTTGACTGTATTCTGCAGATTGTCGTAAATGCCGGGTTATGTCATCTTATTCTCATTCACACTGACATCGTATTTTGGATTTTACGTTTCGCAAATTGTACTAAAACATCTATAAAAACACCCGAAAAATTGATTCTGAAAGTTTCAAAGAATAAGAAGATAAACAGAATGTGGTTATAACACGATCTTGGAGATCCAAATGATTAAGTATCCCACGTCCCTATATGATACGTCAACGATTTGGGTCTTAAAAACAAAACTGAAAAAAAAAAAATTCGAGAGCTCCTGCAGATCGTCGGTTTATAACATGCATCTCATGAATGAAAATGTTTCGTATATGGTGCTGCAGTCTAAAAAATTACGGCAGAGATCTTTCATCTCGGTCTACTGATGTTGAGGATTCGATTGCAGATAAATACTTGTGACCAGGAAGATTATGAAGATGACTGCTGCTGGTTACATTCCCAGTAATTTAAGTTGTGCTCTTAGATTCCTGTCTAACCGCATACTCGGAAATTGCTACATATTCGGAAGAAATGGTGAATTATTTCTGACAAGAAAAAATATAAAGGTCACTGTCGGTTGTTTCACTCAGAGCAATTTCATCTCCAACAATTTCATATTTCGTATTTTAAACACATAGAAATCACGAAATCATTACTGAGGAAGTGCGCTCATATATAAGTAATAACGAATATTGGGAAAAAATCTTAGCTTACACGAATAACAATGTCTCAGAACGTGTTGCATATATGAAGCGAAAAAAAAAAAATGCGGCCACCCATGCGCAAACCCGTGACCTTAGGTATCGCATTCTCGCGCGCTTTTTTTTTTTTGCCACGCCAAACAACAAATGAGCACTCATTTGTTGTAGTATTCTGCAGAGGAACGCAGGCTGATTTCGTTACCAAACGGTGCTCCATAACCCATAAATGCGTGATAGATTGGAAGGTTTCCAATATCAGGCCTCACATAATTGCTTCCCATTGTTACTTGAAAGTTGTAAACACAATTCGATAATTACTAAGCAACCTATTTGTGGGAAAAGTACACAAAGGCACTAGTAACATCAGTTGGCACTCATATAATATACGTAAGCAGAGCCGATGTCTTGATATTTAATCACCTTTAAACTGTTATTTGCATAAAAATAACACATATTTTGAGAGAATATTGACAGAAAACTTTTTTTGTTTTTGATGCAATCACTCACAGTAACAACCTAACCTAACCATATTTCTAACAAAGGAAAATAGGCTATTACGAACACACTTTGCAAATGGATGCGTCCTCTGGTGATTATTTAGTAACAAAATCACTAAACCCAAAGCTAAAACCGCTCAATATGTTTAAAATAACAAATTATAGGTGTACATAAACCACAGCTCACCGATCGACAGGGCCAGACCGAAACCCAAAACCTCTCTGTACAATTGCCGTAAAATCGGTGGAAGGACCGTTCGATAACAAGTCTCAAAAGCTTACTGAATAGGATATTTCGATAAAGAACCGAAAATGACGTCACTACCGAGATTAACCTACTACACCGATCGGTATGAACGATACAGAATAGGGTCCCAGGCGATGCGAGTCCGCCAGCACTTTCTAACGGCCGGCTGCAGAGATGGTTAGCAGCGCGAGTTATTTTTCATGTTACGCTCTGTGAGGAAGAGATACTGCCGAGCTTTAGTACTATCGATGCGCACTGGGATGTAAGTCGCGATTCGCAGCTCAACTGGCAGTGTGTTCCTGCGAGAGGGTCTCACCTGTCCGAAGAGGATCCAACGCTCTTAGATGGTGCCGGGTAGAGAAGTGTATTGTGCACCAACCGGACTGAACTTCAGAGCGGGGCTGTCACAAGCTAGGACTATTGTGCAACGACCTCTTAAAGCTGAGTATTTGTGCGTCGCTGAATAAATGTTGTTTTGAAAGATAATTTTAGTAATTTCATTAGTTGTGCTTATAGGTATGCGTACCTGATGTTTAGCTGAGAGTACCAGCCCTGCTCACACTTACATTAGCGGAACCTAGAAGTATGTTATGAGCATCACACACTGAAAACAAGGGGTAGCTACAACTATAAATTTAAGAAGGTGAAGCTTGTGGATTTTCATTAAACATACACTCCTGGAAATGGAAAAAAGAACACATTGACACCGGTGTGTCAGACCCACCATACTTGCTCCGGACACTGCGAGAGGGCTGTACAAGCAATGATCACACGCACGGCACAGCGGACACACCAGGAACCGCGGTGTGGGCCGTCGAATGGCGCTACCTGCGCAGCATTTGTGCACCGCCGCCGTCAGTGGCCGCCAGTTTGCCGTGGCATACGGAGCTCCATCGCAGTCTTTAACACTGGTAGCATGCCGCGACAGCGTGGACGTGAACCGTACGTGCAGTTGAAGGACTTTGAGCGAGGGCGTATAGTGGGCATGCGGGAGGCCGGATGGACATACCGCCGAATTGCTCAACACGTGGGGCGTGAGGTCTCCACAGTACATCGATGTTGTCGCCAGTGGTCGGCGGAAGGTGCACGTGCCCGTCGACCTGGGACCGGACCGCAGCAACGCACGGATGCACGCCAAGACCGTAGGATCCTACGCAGTGCCGTAGGGGACCGCACCGCCACTTCCCAGCAAATTAGGGACACTGTTGCTCCTGGGGTATCGGCGAGGACCATTCGCAACCGTCTCCATGAAGCTGGGCTACGGTCCCGCACACCGTTAGGCCATCTTCCACTCACGCCCCAACATCGTGCAGCCCGCCTCCAGTGGTGTCGCGACAGACGTGAATGGAGGGACGAATGGAGACGTGTCGTCTTCAGCGATGAGAGTCGCTTCTCCCTTGGTGCCAATGATGGTCGTATGCGTGTTTGGCGCCGTGCAGGTGAGCGCCACAATCAGGACTGCATACGACCGAGGCACACAGGGCCAACACCCGGCATCATGGTGTGGGGAGCGATCTCCTACACTGGCCGTGCACCTCTGGTGATCGTGGAGGGGACACTGAATAGTGCACGGTACATCCAAACCATCATCGAACCCATCGTTCTACCATTCCTAGACCGGCAAGGGAACTTGCCGTTCCAACAGGACAATGCACGTCCGCATGTATCCCGTGCCACCCAACGTGCTCTAGAAGGTGTAAGTCAACTACCCTGGCCAGCAAGATCTCCGGATCTGTCCCCCATTGAGCATGTTTGGGACTGGTTGAAGGGTCGTCTCACGCGGCCTGCGCGTCCAACACGAACGCTGGTCCAAGTGAGGCGCCAGGTGGAAATGGCATGGCAAGCCGTTCCACAGGACTACATCCGGCATCTCTACGATCGTCTCCATGGGAGAATGGCACCCTGCATTGCTGCGAAAGGTGGATATACACTGTACTAGTGCCGACATTGTGCATGCTCTGTTGCCTGTGTCTATGTGCCTGTGGTTCTGTCAGTGTGATCATGTGATGTATCTGACCCCAGGAATGTGTCAATAAAGTTTCCCCTTCCTGGGACAATGAATTCACGGTGTTCTTATTTCAATTTCCAGGAGTGTAGTTTCTCATATACGAAATCGACGAGCTAGTGGAAAAAATGGTTCAAGTGGCTCTGAGCACTATGGGACTCAACTACTGTGATTATCAGTCCCCTAGAACTTAGAACTACTTAAACCTAACGAACCTAAGGACATCACACACATCCATGCCCGAGGCAGGATTCGAACCTGCGACCGTAGCAGTCGCACGGTTCCGGACTGCGCGCCTAGAACCGCGAGACCACCTCGGCCGGCGAGCTGGTGGAAACATACTGGCATTTTGTAACTATGCTGCCACTTTGTTAGTGCTATTTAAACCCAACAGAATTCACATGGACCCAAATTAAAGACTACACTACCAGAAATAACAAGAAGAAAAATATGTTGTCTGCAGTAGAGGTATTAGGCAGTAAATCAGTTAGGGACGTCGCCTACGAAAATTGGATGAAAGCTGTCAATCATACGCTGCTCATTGTGCAAAAAGCGTGGCGGAAGAAGGCACCTTCAAAACATCGTAACAAGCAATGATCTTGTCATTAAAAAAACGGCAGTGATGGTGTTACTTTTGTATTAGTGGAGTGGAGGCCGAAATGCACTCGTTTTAGCTCAAGCAGGCTTCCGTGAGGAGGGAAGAACTGTACTGACGTGAGGTCTGGAACATGACAAGGAATGAGAATTCAGAAAGCAGACATAATTAGTTTGATACTTAACTTTAATCCATTAATGATGAACGTCGCTCTTGACGGTACATGAGTAACAATATCTGTTCAGAATGCATTATTGAAGTAATTATAGTAACTGAATATGGCGCCTTGCTAGGTCGTTGCGAATGACGTAGCTGAAGGCTATGCTAAACTGTCGTCTCTGCAAATGAGAGCGTATGTAGTCAGTGAACCATCGCTAGCAAAGTCGGCTGTACAACTGGGGCGATTGCTAGGGAGTCTCTCTAGACTAGACTTGCCGTGTGGCCGCGCTCTGTCTGCAATCACTGATAGTGGCGACAAGCGGGTACGACGTATACTAACGGACCGCGGCCGATTTAAAGGCTACCATCTAGCAAGTGTGGTGTCTGGGGGTGACACTACAGTTACTTCAAGCTTCTGTGACTGCGTCGACAGTAATATCAGCAGATTTTTTTCTTTGTCATCACAAAAAATGTGCACTGAATTGAGTTTGGTGGTTCGGTTTAAGTACACTACTGGCCATTAAAATTGCTACACCAAGAAGAAATGCAGATGATAAACGGGTATTCACTGGACAAATATGAATACTAGAACTGACATGTGATTACATTTTCACGCAATTTGGGTGCATAGATCCTGAGAAATCAGTACCCAGTACGCCTGGGCATTGAGTCAAACAGAGCTTGGATGGCGTGTACAGGTACAGCTGCCCATGCAGCTCCAACACGATACTACAGTTCATCAAGAGTAGTGACTGGCGTAATGTGACGAGCCAGTTGCTCGGCCACCATTGACCAGACGTTTTCAGTTGGTGAGAGATCAGGAGAATGTGCTGGCCAGGGCAGCAGTCGAACATTTTCTGTATCCAGAAAGGCCCGTACAGGACCTGCAACATGAGGTCGTGCATTATCCTGATGAAATGTAGGGTTTCGCAGGGATCAAATGAAGGGTAGAGCAACGGCTCGTAACACATCTGAAATGTAACGTCCACTGTTCAAAGTGCCGTCAATGCGAACAAGAGGTGACCGAGACGTGTAACCAATGGCACCCCATAACATCACGCCGGGTGATACGCCAGTATGGCGATGACGAATACACGCTTCCAATGTGCGATCACCGCGATGTCGCCCAACACGGATGCGACCATCATGATGCTGTAAACCGAACGTGGATTCATCCGAAAAAATGACGTTTTGCCATTCGTGCACCCAGGTTCGTCGTTGAGTACACCACCTCAGGAGCTCCTGTCTGTGATGCAGCGTCAAGGGTAACCGCAGTCATGGTCTCCGAGCTGATAGTCCATGCTGCTGCAAACGTCGTCGAACTGTTCGTGCAGATGGTTGTTGTCTTGCAAACGTCCCGATTTGTTGACTCAGGGATCGAGACGTGGCTGCACGATCCGTTACAGCCATGCGGATAAGGTGCCTGTCATATCGACTGCTAGTGATACGAGACCGTTGGGATCCAGCACGGCGTTCCGTATTACCCTCCTGAACCCACCGATTCCATATTCTGCTAACAGTCATTGGATCTCGACTAACGCGAGCACCAATCTCGCGAAACGATAAACCGCAATCGCGATAGGCTACAATCCGACCTTTATCAAAGTCGGAAACGTGGTGGTACGCATTTCTCCTCCTTACACGAGGCATCATAACAACGTTTCACCAGGCAACGCCGGTCAACTGCTGTTTGTGTATGAGAAATCGTTTGGAAACTTTGCTTATGTCAGCTCGCTGTAGGTGTCGCCACCGGCGCCAACCTTGCGTGAATTCTCTGGAAAGCTAAACATTTGCATATCACAGCATCTTCTTCCTGTCTTCCTGTCGGTTAAATTTCGTGTCTGTAGCACGTCTTCTTCGTGGTGTAGCAATTTTAATGGCCAGTAGTGTATTTTCGTAAGTTCTGATTACTGCTAAACAGGCGGTCCGAATGAAGTTCATCTCCGGAACTCAGTCTTAATTGCCCAAATGAAACTATTGTCCTCACCATTTGCACTGTATTTGTTACAATACTGGGGAAGTGTATTCTGTTATTACCATGCCTCCTTCTTCGAAATAGTTAAGTTTCCTCAAGTCAATTAACGGGCATAATGTTTTGTTATATTGCAAATTATTAGAAAGTCTGATCAGAAAACGTAACAGTATGTTAACTATGAACCCAGCTTTCTGTTTCTCGAAATGATACCCAACGGGCGACTGCTAAAGTTAACTCAGACACTCTTCTGTTTGAAACCTCCGACAGAGTTTCGGTTTGTATCAAATTACAATAGTCATAGCCTTAAGATATCTTTCGTACAATGTGTTCACGTAAATTCAGTAACAAAAAAGTTTTTAATTTGTGAGAAATTCTGTAAAAATGACAAGAAATATATTTTTGCAAACTTTCCGTATATCGTCTTCAAAGTTTGCTACCGCAAATAAAACTAAAAGGAAAACAGAATGTTGCTGTTCCAGGACACACTGATGCCACGTACCATCTTCGTACGTCGAATAGTTTGCTAGTTTGAGCGATTGTAACGAAATGTAAGATTATGCGTCTGTTTTGTGCTGTTTTGTGCTGCCCGGTTCCGTGTTTCCCTGCTGAAGTGTTAAACCTAACCTAATTTAGAGCAGACTATGTCGGCCACAGAGTATAGGTGGCATAGAGAATTTGGAATCTTGAGATATGTGTGTCACTTGAACAATGGAGAGCTCAGATGGAGAGTTCAGATGGAGAGTTCAGATGGAGACATCACATGGAAAGAAGGGAGATTTCAGTGCTTATTGCATAATGAATGAAACCAGAAAAATCAAGAATAACTTTGTGACCGCCCTTTGAAAACGATTAGTATATGATAACGTGTTAGTACTATGAGTTGCACTTTGTGTCCTGAAATGGTGTGTCGTTACTCAATTTAGATGAAGACGTTTTGCCAACAAAGTCTTAAGAACAAACCATATTTTAATTTAAGAAATTTCAGAATGATTGGGACAAGATACTTCCGTGCTGCGAAAAGTATGTATGGACCCTAAACAATTAATCTTGTGAAGTACTCCACATGTGTACTAAAAAAACCGTTAAATTTCGGCCAGACGATGAATCACACAAAATTAAAGGTTGTCGATTCAACTAAAGACATAGGGATTACTATTGCAGCTTAATTTGGAGCCATGACATAGAAAATATTGTGCGGCAGGCGAACTAAAAACAGCGTTTCACTGGCAGAATACTTAGAATGTGCAACAACGCTACTAAAGAGACAACCTACACTAAACTTGTCCGTCCTCTTCTGGAGCACTGCTGTGCCGTATGGAATCCTCATCAAATAGGACTGACGAAATATATGGAAAAAATTTAAAGAACGGCAGGTCGTTTTCTATTATTACAAATGTAGTAGAAAGGAGAGAGTGTCACGAACATGATACGCTAGTTGAGGTGGCAATCACTAAAACAACGGCAATTTTTGTTGCGGCGAGATCTTTTCATGAAATTTGCACCACCATCTTTCTCCTCCGAATCCGAAAATATACCACCTGAGAAAAAAACAAAACGTGTGTATATTTGCAGGTGGGGTTATTCAGCCGCCAAATAATTGTTAAAATTCATAGTGAAACCTTCAGCTGTCATTTATTTTGCACAATTAGCTACTAGTTTCGGACAATGAGCATTATCAAGTTTTGCCTGAACAAATAAAACACCTTTAAAGAATCGAAAGTTTACAGAGAAATATGAGGTTAAACAGTGTTTCACTTAATGGCTTAAACGGCAGGAAAGTTAAACCAAAATTTGAACAAAAGTAATTTGCTCTTTTAATCCCACTATATTACTGTGAGAAATCTTTATGTACTAACTGTGTACAATAATTTTCTTCAAGAAGCAAGTCAACATCACAGACAGTAACACACTGACAGATGTAACTAGACCAAACAGTCAAGGATACAGGTAAAGAAAATGCCATGTCATAAATAAAAGTATAGTGTATGCTGACAATTGCAGTATCAACTTACAAAGATGTACTTGGAAGCAAAGATTATAATGTTCCTAACGGGTAATTGATACTGAAACTGCTAGCTTGTACTGTAGTTTTATCTCTGACATGGCATTTTCTTTGACTGTATCATTGATTATTTGGCCTAGCTGCATCTGTCAGTGTGTTACTAGCTGTCGATGTGGACTTGCTTCTTGACGAAAATTATTGTACACAGTTATTATTGTGAGAAATTTTTTACGTACTATGGTGGGATTAAAAGAGGAAACTTTACATCTACATCTACGTGATTACTCTGCTATTCGCAATAAAGTACCTGGCTGAGGGTTCAATGAACCACCTTCAAGCCGTCTCTCTACCGTTCCACTCTCGAACGGCGCGCGGGAAAAGCGAGCACTTAAATTTTTCTGTGCGAGTCGTGATTTCTCTTATTTTATCGTGATGATCATTTCTCCCTATGTAGGTGCGTGCCAATAGAATGTGAGAAAACTGGTGATTGAAATTTCTTGAGAAGATCCTGTAGCAACCAAAAACACCTTTGTTTCAATGATTGCCACTCCGGTCCACGTATCATGTCTGTGGCACTATCTCCCCTATTTCGCGATAGTGCAAAACGAGCTGCCCTTCTTTGAACTTTTTCAATATCATCCATTAGTCCCACCTGATACGGATCCCACACCCACAGTAATACTCCAGAATAGGGCCGACAAGTGTAGTCTAAGCAGTCTATTTATTAGATCTGTTGCACCTTATAAGTGTTCTGCCAATGAATCACAGTCTTGGTTTGATCTACCCACAGTATTATCTATGTGATCGTTCCAGTTTAGGTTATTCGTAATTGTGATCCCTAATGAATTTACAGCCTTCAGATTTGTGTGACTTACCGCGTAATCGAAATTTAGCGGTTTTCTTTTAGTACTCATATGAACGATTTCACACTTTTCTTTATTCAGTGTCAATTGCCACTTTTCGCACCATGCTAATATCTTGTCTAAATCATTTTGCAGTTCGTTTTGGTCATGTGATGGATGACTTTACAAGACGATAAATGACAGCATGATCTGCAAAAATCTAAGACGGCTACTCAGATTGTCTCCTATGTCGCTAATATAGATCATGGACAGTGGAGGGCCTATAATACTTCCTTAGGGAACGCCAGATATTACTTCTGTTTTACACGATGACTTTCCGTCTATTACTACGAACTGTGACCTTTCTGACAGGAAATCACGAATCCCTTCGCACAACTGTGGCGATATTCCATAGGCACGCAGTTTGGTTAGAAGACGCTTGTGAGGAACGGTGTCGAAAGCCTTCTGGAAATATAAAACATGGACTCATTTTGACATCCCCTGTCGATAGCACTCATTACTTAGTGAGTATAAAGAGCTAGTTGTATTTCGCAAGAACGATATTTTCTGAATGCGTGGTGACTGTGTGTCAATAAATCGTTTTCTTCAAGGTACTTCATAATGTTTGAATAAAGTATATGTTCCAAAACCCTACTGCAAATGTTTGAATACAGTATTTGTTCCAAAACCCTGCTGCAAATCTTTTGTTCAAATTATAGTTTAACTTTCGTGCCGTTTATACTAGTAAGTCAAACATTGTTTAACCTTATATTTCCCTGTAAACTATGTAATCTATAATGGTGATTTATTTGTTTTAGGCTAAGCTTGATAATGGTCCTGATCGAGTTGTGGCGAGTTGTGCAAAATAAATGGCAGCTGTACGTTTCATCATGAATAAAAAAATAAAAAAAGTGTAGCACCCTGAAGACATGGTCGAATGTCAATGGAACTTCGTACATGTACGCACTATGTGAATAATTAGATTGTAATACCCTCTGACAAGTAGTATGGCTAGATGTGTGCATAAGTAATGTTCGTGATAAGTAAGAGGTGCATTCAAGTTCTAAGGCCTCCGATTTTTTTTCTCCGGACTGGAAAGAGATAGAACCATGCGCATTGTTTTAAAATGAGGCCGCGTTTATTGTGAATACGTCCCAGAGATGGCAGCACCGTGCGGCAGATGGAATTTTACCGCCAGTGGTGAGAATGAGAACTGTTTTAAATACTTAAAATGGCGTCGGTTTCCTTATTTGAACAGCGTGCAATCATTCGTTTTCTGAATTTGCGTGGTGTGAAACCAATTGAAATTCATCGACAGTTGAAGCAGATATGTTGTGATGGACTTATGGATGTGTCGAAAATGCTTTCGTGGGTGCGACAGTTTAATGAAGGAAGAACATCGTGTGACAACAAACCGAAACAACCTGGGGCTCGCACTAGCTGGTCTGATGACATGATCGAGAAAGTGGAGAGAATTGTTTTGGGGGATCGCCGAATGACTGTTGAACAGATCGCCGCCGGAGTAGGCATTTCTGTGGGTTCTGTGGACACAATCCTGCATGACGACCTGCAAAATACAAATAGTGTTATCCAGGTGGGTGCCACGAATGCTGACGGACGACCACACGGTTGCCCGTGTGGCATGTTGCAAAGCAATGTTGACGCGCAACGACAGCACGAAGGGGACTTTCTTTTCGTCGGTTGTGACAATGGATGAGACGTGGATGCCATTTTTCAATCTAGAAACAAAGCGCCAGTCAGCCCAATGGAAGCACACTCATTCACCGCCACCAAAAAAATTTCGGGTAACAGCCAGTGCTGAAAAAATGATGGTGTCCATGTTCTGGGACAGCGAGGGCGTAATCCTGACCCATTGCGTTCCAAAGGGCACTACAGTAACAGGTGCATCCTACGAAAATGTTTTGAAGAACAAATTCCTTCCTGCACTGTAACAAAAACGTCTGGGAAGGGCTGCGCGTGTGCTGTTTCACCAAGACAACGCATCCGCACATCGAGGTAACGTTACGCAACAGTTTCTTCGTGATAACAACTTTGAAGTGATTCCTCATGCTCCCTACTCACCTGACCTGGCTCCTAGTGACTTTTGGCTTTTTCGAACAACGAAAGACACTCTCCGTGGCCGCACATTCACCAGCCGTGCTGCTAGGCCTCAGCGATTTTCCAGTGGTCAAAACAGACTCCTAAAGAAGCCTTCGCCGCTGCCATGGAATCATGGCGTCAGCGTTGTGAAAAATGTGTGCATCTGCAGGGCGAGTACGTCGAGAAGTACGCCAGTTTCATCGATTTTGGGTGAGTAGTTAATTAGAAAAAAATCGGAGGCCTTAGAACTTGAATGCACCTCGTAATGTTCGTGTTTAGTAATGTTTGTGTTTAGTGATGTTTGTGTTTAGTGATGTTCGTGTTTAGTGATGTTTGTGTTTAGTGATGTTCGTGTTTAGTGATGTTCGTGTTTAGTGATGTTCGTGTTTAGTGATGTTCGTGTTTAGTGATGTTCGTGTTTAGTAATGTTACCAGGCATGGCGGGATATATAAGAGACATGAACAGCTTCAGATATTGAATGATCTTTGTCTGGCCGGCTGGTCGAATCGTGCAATATACGGATTTGTGGGTCATATGGATATGACGACGATCCGATGTTGGACTGCATGGCGACGTCATAGCAGACATGCTCGTAGTCAAGGTTCCGGTCGACCACGTCTTGCCACAAGATTGGATTGCCATATTGTGCACTACATACACCTTAACGCCTTCAAATCTGTGCCTGTCATCCGAAACACATTCTGTGTCATCCTCCACCGTTGTGTGGAGACTAGCAGCAGCCCTACTATGGAATTACTGTCCCATACCCGGCTGCCATTAATTCGACAACACGAACGACTGGGTTTGGAATGGTGCCGTGACAAGACAGCACCGATTGCTGACGAATGACGCACTGGGTCTGGCGATGAGTTGAGGTTCTGTACGACCACTGATGACCAAATATGGCGGCCAGCTGAGGAGAGGCCTCATTCTTCCAATGTTTCGGAGAGGCACACTGTTGTTACTCCTGACATCATGGTGTAGAAGTCATCGGCGATGACTTCAGGTCATAGCTGGTACTGATTGGCGAAACTCCGATGGCACAATGGTACATCATGAGCATCCTGCATCCTCAGCGTTACCTATTATGTGACAGGATCGTGGTGCCATTTGCAGCAGAACAATGATCGTAAACACGTGACGCGTGTCTCTACGAACTGTCTGTGTGATGTCGAGGTACTGCCGTGGTCAGCAAGATTCCCAGATGTGTCCCCGATAGAACATGTGTGGGACCAGATGGGATGTCACCGCAGGGCCAGTATCCATGACATCTAGGACTGGTTTCAATGGTTGTGAGACAGCTACCACCTGTAGAGGATACAACGGATTCCTGACACCCTCGGAATCAGTGCATGCATCCAGGCTTACAGATAAGTGGATTCATACTGCCAAGTTTTTAGTAAATTTGATCTGATTTTGTAATCAATGAGATAACGTCACATGCTCTCTTCCCTGGTGCTTTACGTTTCTAGTTAGGCATTTAATTTGTTAACAATTGCCTACTTAGCGAGAATTATAATAATAGAAATTAGAGCTCTCATGGAAAGATTTAGGGGTCCGTAAAACCACATACTATTCAAGAGAGGAACAGTTGAGAAATAGTTCTATGAGTCCAGAATGAGATTTTCACTCTGCACCGGAGTGTGCACTGATAGGAAACTTCCTGGCAGATCAAAACTGTGTACTGAACCGACACTCGAACTTGGGACCTTTGCCTTTTGCAGGCAAGTGCTCTACCAACTGAGCTACCCAATCACGACTAACGCCCGTCTTCACTACTTTACTTCTGCCAGTACCTCGTCTCCTACATTCCAAACTTCACAGAAGCTCTCCTGCGTACCTTGCAGAACTAGCACTCCTGAAAGAAAGGTTATTGCGGAGACATGGCTTAGCCACAGCAAAGGTCCAGAGTTAGAGTCTCGGTCCAGCACACAGTTTTAATCTGCCAGGAAGTTTCATATCAGCCCACAATCCGCTGCAGAGTGAAAATCTCGTCGTAGAAACACCCCCCAGGCTGTGGCTAAGCCATGTCTCCGCAATATCCTTTCTTTCAGGAGCGCTAGTTCTGCAACGTTCGCAGGAGAGCTTCTGTGAAATTTGGAAGGTAGGTGACGAGGTACTGGCAGAAGTAAAGCTGTGAGGACGGGGCGTTAGTCGTGCTTGGGTAGCTCAGTTGGTGGAGCACCTGCCTACGAAAGGCAAAGGTCCCGAGTTAGAGTCTCGGTTCAGTACACAGTTTTAATCTGCCAGGAAGTTTCAGTTCTATCAGTCCTCCACGAGACACTTGAGTGTGAACTGCAGAGTAGTTCTGTAGATGTGCCACAACTTCTACACGTGGGACTTTCGCGTTCAACATATTTCTTACTTGTGTTTGAATTTCAGAAAGCTGGTTATGGTGTTCTTACGTTCTGCTCCAACTGGGAAGCGTCCTTCTTGTTCACTGTCAGCTTGGACGACCCTTTGAGTGGCTCTTGCTTGTGTACAGGGCGAGGGCAGAACAGGTACAGTCTGCCAGGAATTATACTATGGCCTAAAGGGGTAGGAGGGAGGTGGGAGGTGTTCTAAGGGACGAGCCAGAGGCGGACAGCATAGCCCGCGGTTCTCGGACACAAAGGGCCGGCATCCTGCCGGGACAAAAGGAGTGGGGCAGGCGAGGGCGAGTGGTGGGGTTAGCGAAGGGGCCGTGGGTGGGGGTAGGTGCGGCCAAGCGGTGGAGGAGCCGTGCCCCGACTGTGAGAGCGAGTGGTTCACAATACATCGCGTGGCTCACCAGACGTGCTAAACAAGCAACAGAAGAATGCTGTATACTGCTGTCTCGCTCCTGAAACAGTATCAGCTTAATTCCGTGGTAACTCTTCGATGTTTGCGTTGTGCAAATTTCTACACAAAATGTGACGTTATAGTAAAAGAAAAGCTGTCATCGATCCACAGATTGATTTGACTACTACAGTGCTTTACCAAACTGTTGTGCACGTAGGAAGGCGGCAGAGCGATACTTTACGGGCAGAGAAATACAGAGAATACTTTACGGCGGCGTCAGCGTGCTCTCTGCCTCTGTCCCACATCTCAAACTCCAGCCTTTGCTGACCCTTGTAACTGGGTAAGCTGCGGCAAGCGCTACACGGTGCAGTGTTTTTGCTTCTGACTCTCGCTAACAGAATTCACACTACTGGCCATTAAAATTGCTACACCAAGAAGAAATGCAGATGTTAAACGGGTATTCATTCGACAAATA
Source organism: Schistocerca gregaria (assembly GCF_023897955.1). Lineage (NCBI taxonomy): Eukaryota > Metazoa > Arthropoda > Insecta > Orthoptera > Acrididae > Schistocerca > Schistocerca gregaria. The sequence goes on along the minus strand of NC_064924.1, from coordinate 69,040,621 downwards.
TATTACACTAGAACTGACATGTGATTACATTTTCACGCAATTTGGGTGCATAGATCCCGAGAAATCAGCACCCGGAACAACCACCTGTGGCCGTAATAACGGCCTTGATACGCCTGGGCATTGAGTCAAACAGAGCTTGGATGGCGTGTACAGGTACAGCTGCTCATGCACCTTCAACACGATACCACAGTTCATCAAGAGTAGTGACTGGCGTATTGTGACGAACCAGTTGCTGCCACCATTGGCCAGACGTTTTCAGTTGGTGAGAGATCTGGAGAATGTGCTGGCCAGGGCAGCAGTCGAACATTTTCTGTATCTAGAAAGACCCGTACAGGACCTGCAACATGCGGTCGTGCATTATACTGCTGTAATGTAGGGTTTCGCAGGGATCGAATGAAGGGTAGAGCCACGGGTCGTAACACATCTCAGATGTAACGTCCACTGTTCAAAGTGCCGTCAGTGCTAACAAGAGGTGACCGAGACGTGTAACCAATGGCACCCCATTCCATCACGCCGGGTGATACGCCAGTATGGCGATGACGAATACACGCTTCCAATGTGCGTTCACCGCGATGTCGCCAAACACGTATGTGACCATCATGATGCTGTAAACAGAACCTGGATTCATTCGTGCAAATGGTTGTTGTCTTGCAAACGTCCCGATTTGTTGACTCAGGGATCGAGACGTGGCTGCACGATCCGTTACAGCCATGCGGATAACATGCCTGTCATATCGACTGGTAGTGATACGAGACCGTTGGGATCCAGCACGGCGTTCCGTATTACCCTCCTGAACCCACCGATTCCATATTCTGCTAATAGTCCTTGGATATCGACTAACGCGAACAGCAATGACGCGATACGATAAACCGCAATCGCGATAGGCTACAATCCGACCTTTATCAAAGTCGGAAACGTGATGGTACGCATTTCTCCTCCTTACACGAGTCATCACAACAACGTTTCATCAGGCAACGGCGGTCAACTGCTGTTTGTGTATGAGAAATTGGTTGGAAACTTTCCTCATGTCAGCACCGGTGCCAACCTTGTCTGAATGCTCTGAAAAGGTAAGCATTTGCTTATCACAGCGTTTTCTCCCTGTCAGTTAAATTTCGCGTCTGTAGCACGTCATCTCGTGGTGTAGCAGTTTTAATGGCCAGCAGTGTATGTTCAGAAAACTACCACTGTCTCATCTTAACATAATACTGCTCATGTTTACTTAATGTTACCCACAATGAACACTAATGTGGCTAAGTAATGTCACCATTCTTAATCTGACACGGAAATCAATTCTAAATGTTCTATGTGCAGCCTGATGCGTATGCTGCAGGAAAGACGCCGGAATGAACTATTAGCTGGAGCATCATGTGGTACACTGCTTATTCCCAGTTCGTATCGCCCAACCGGCCCCCTTCTTGTATGTTCACTACTATAAGTGTGGCCTTGTTGGAGATAGTGTGGCATTGCCTTCCTCTGACCTATGAGATGATTTACGCTGCCAGTTATAGGGTGACCTACAGTTGAGCATGGATCCCAAATCACGGAAAAGCTCAGCAAATTTTACACAAAAAATGTTACCACAGGTGAAAGAAGTGGTTAGTGACAGATAAATATTCTCAAATTGACTGGGAATTTAACCCAAGACCTTTAGATCCATAGTCTAAAATCGTATCATTAAGTCACCTTACTGAGAGTTCCGCAGGCAACTCAGAAGAACGCCTTAGAGGTATGAGGAAGAGAGCAGGATAACACTCCTTCCCCTCTCTCCCTCCCACCCCAGATATGATGTCTGCTTGTGGTCTGTGTTGTTAACGGTCCATAACCTTTTACCTTATTTGTAAACATTATTGTCAACATTACGGTGTTGTGTATACTCTCCAATTTATTTTTGTTAGTACATTATATTTTCTAATTATTTATGTCTATATTCCTTTGCTGTTATCTTCATGGTAGCTTTTCATAGCAACAATATCAGTAGACTGACAAATACCTACAGTTTCTTTCACTGCCCTCTGAATAGATGCCTCACTGACTTCTGTTAGAGCATTAAGAAAACGCTTATAATACCTCTGAAATTTGACACATAGTGGTGGAGGATTCTTCAAAGCGGAGAATATCTGGGCTGCTTTTCTTGCCTTCTCAACACACCTCTCCGCATAAGGAAGGTGAACATTCACCTCACTATATGTTGTGCATGTTACAGGAGATGTCACTGTACATTTCGTTATTTTACACACTTAACATTCCACCACAATTTCGCTGGATAACACTCAGAAAACGTTAGGAATTTTTCACTATTACAGTATTACAACACACAAAAGCATTCTCAAATCTTGCACTTACTAATTAAAAAGCAAACATTATTTTTACTATTTACAACACCACCATATTGTTGATTTTCGGTTCTGCTCAACAGAAATTAGGAAAAGAATTGCAATGGCAAAAGTAGGTTCAAGAGGAAACAGAAATTACTTTGTGGACCACTAAACAAAGATCTGAGGAAAAGACTTGCCACATGTTACATCTGGAGCGTTGCACTATATGGTGAGGAGACCTGGACATTGAGGAACGAAGATGAAACGAGATTGGAGGAACTAGAGATGTGGATATGGAGAATAATGGAAAAAGTGAAATGGGAAGACCGAGAAAGGAATGAAGAAGTATTAAGAAGTGTTGGATAAGAAAGAAACATGCTGAAAGTCATCAGAAAGAGAAAACGGAACTGGATTGGACATTCTTTGAAGAGGGACTGTTTACTGAAGGAAGGAGTAGAAGGAGTGGTGGAGGGAAAATGGGAAGAGGAAAAAGAAGGTATCAAATGCTGGACAATACCAAAGAAAACAAACATTCAGAAATGAAAAGACTGGCTATGGCCTGACAAAAGTGGAAGAGGCTTAGCCCTTGACAAGACCTGCCGTAAGGCAGAATACCATACTACTACTCGGTAAGACGCTTGATTTGCGTTTTGAAGTGCTACCTGGCGAGCTCTTAGGCCTAACCTCGCTTCGCCATGGCATAGCAGTTTCTTCATCTTTACGATTTCCATCTACATCCTTGTATTGATTTCCATATGATTTAAGACAACAATTAAACTTCTTCGTTTTTGACGTTTACGATGTAAAACGGTCGAAATACTCAAACGCAACAACACGTTTACATCACGAACGCACGCGAAAAATATAAGTAAACACAAGTTTACAATCAATTTTTATTGACAGAAAGATCGATTCCAATAAATACCTATCCATAGTGCAGCTGATATGTTCTGCAAAGATATTACACATACAAGTTTGTGCAGAAATAGTGGCGCCTAAATTAAATAATGAGACGTTGTAGGCAAGGTTTTATGTTTGACAGCAGTGTGACGGATAGGCACTGACCAGCTGCACCTGCTTTACATAGGCATTTAAACTCGGAAATGATGAGGTACCTTACATAAAGGATATATATTCAGAATCTGGAAGAATTACAGTATTTTATTAAATACAAATTGCATCTTTTGGGCCCTCATGACGTCCAAGTCCCCTTAAGCTCGTAAGCTACCATGTCACATGACGCGACAACAGCGCTCATAGGTAATAAAGTCAAAACTATAGCATTCGTGAAAATGTTTATGGGGTTGATATGAATGGCACTCCTTCCACGATACGCTACGTCACCAAATTATCCTTCAGAACACGCGATTTTAGGGGTGCGTTCATTTATGTTAACACTCATCCGTGGGTGCTTACTTTTATTTGCGCGTCATGAACATTGTTTCTTTACTTTGACGTTTTACAACAGCTGTCTTAAAAACTTGCGCTGCGACATTCTGCGACGCCGTTAGCAAAGCAACAATGTTCACAGCACTTAGATAAATGTAAACATCTGAAGATTGGGTGCCAGCCGTCTTAAAACGGCATCATGGAAAAATAAACACGTGAATCGACACCAGACAATTAGTTTTTTTCATCAAGTTATGTACCCTGCTGCCGTTGTTCAAATCGGCACATTTCACAAATAGTCAGTAATTTTGGTACGATTGTCGTCTACTACCAACGTTTACGACCTATCAGTGTGCAGAAGAGACGTAGGCTGCAAGCAGTAAACAACATACTTGTGTTTTTAGCAGTGACACATAGACGAAATTACTTTTCCCACATCCCTTCAAGGTGGCAAGCTGCTTCTCCACCTTCCTCTCAACACACAACATGGGATATCACGAACATGGGCCATAACTTCACGCGCAGGCTCGAAACGTGTTTCTCTTTGTTATTCAACTCCAATGGCGGCGAAATGACAGGCAGGTAGTAATCAAAACTTCCACTGACCTGCATCATGAGCTGCAAAACTCGAGGCGAATCGAGCGTCGGTGCAAATAACCGGAACTACGACCCGGGAGGAATACAATGCGAGCGCCTCGCTCTCTCTGCCACGAATTTCATTCGCAGGCCGGACCGAGACGAGTCGCGAGCCGGATTGAACCGAGTCGCTGGCCGCATCCGGGCCCCGTGCCACCGGTTGCCAACACATGCTGGAGAGGATGACAAACACTCGGGCCGACCTTCGTCAGGCACAACCCCGGAATCTATTGTAACAGGGCGCGAAGAGATCAATAGCAATGGCCCTAGTAGCGTCACTATCAAGTGGCAAATTATGTTTGTTTAAATACAAGCTGTAACGGTCGGTAGCATTAGTTACCTTTGAGACTGGACGTGATGAGTTGATGTTACGTTAGTCAAGAATGTCTTTAAGGCGACAAAGTGAAGTAGAAGTGGATAGTTCCTGCGAAATATTATGGGTGGAGGTTACACTCAACAACCGAGCTAGGTTACTAATTGGCTCCTTTTACCGACCTCCCGACTCAGCAGCATTAGTGGCAGAACAGCTGCGAGAAAATTTGGAATACATTTCACATAAATTTTCTCAGCATATTATAGTCTTAGGTGGAGATTTCAATTTACCAGATATAGACTGGGATACTCAGATGTTTAGGACGGGTGGTAGGGACAGAGCATCGAGTGACATTATACTGAGTGTACGATCCGAAAATTACCTCGAGCAATTAAACAGAGAACCGATTCGTGGAGATAACATCTTGGACCTACTCATAACAAACAGACCCGAACTTTTCGACTCCGTAAGTGCAGAACAGGGAATCAGTGATCATAAGGCCGTTGCAGAATCCCTGAATATGGAAGTTAATAGGAATATAAAAAAAGGGAGGAACAGTTTATCTGTTTAGCAAGAGTAATAGAAGGCAGATTTCAGACTACCTAACAGATCAAAACGAAAATTTCTGTTCCGACACTGACAATGTTGAGTGTTTATGGAAAAAGTTTAAGGCAATTGTAAAATGCGTTTTAGACAGGTACGTGCCGAGTAAAACTGTGAGGGACGGGAAAAACCCACCGTGGTTCAACAACAAAGTTAGGAAACTACTGCGGAAGCAAAGAGAGCTTCACTACAAGTTTAAACGCAGCCTAAACCTCTCAAACAGAACCTAAACGATGTCAAAGTTAGCGTAAGGAGGGCTATGCGTGAAGCGTTCAGTGAATTCGAAAGTAAAATTCCATGTACCGACTTGACAGAAAATCCTAGGAAGTTCTGGTCTTACGTTAAATCAGTAAGTGGCTCGAAACAGAATATCCAGACACTCCGGGATGATGATGGCTTTGAAACAGAGGATGACACGCGTAAAGCTGAAATACTAAACACCTTTTTACAAAGCTGTTTCACAGAGGAAGACCGCACTGCAGTTCTCTAAATCCTCGCACAAATGAAAAAATGGCCGACATCGAAATAAGTGTCCAAAGAATAGAAAAACAACTGAAATCACTCAACAGAGGAAAGTCCACTGAACCTGACGGAATACCAATTCGATTCTACACAGAGTACGCGAAAGAACTTGCCCCCCTTGTAACAGCGGTGTACCGCAAGTCTCTAGAGGAACGGAAGGTTCCAAATGATTGGAAAAGAGCACAGGTAGTCCCAGTCTTCAAGAAGGGTCGTCGAGCAGATGCGCAAAACTATAGATCTATATCTCTGACGTCGATCTATTGTAGTATTTTAGAACATGTTTTTTGCTCGTATATCATGTCTACTCTGTAGGAATCAACATGGATTCCGGAAACAGCGATCGTGTGAGACCCAAATCGCTTTATTTGTTCATGAGACCCAGAAATTATTAGATACAGGCTCCCAGGTAGATGCTATTTTCCTAGGCTTCCGGAAGGCGTTCGATACAGTTCTGCGCTGTCGCCTGATAAACAAAGTAAGAGCCTACGGAATATCAGACCAGCTGTGTGGCTGGATTGAAGAGTTTTTAGCAAACAGAACACAGCATGTTGTTATCAATGGAGAGACGTCTACAGACGTTAAAGTAACCTCTGGCGTGCCACAGGGGAGTGTTATGGGACCATTGCTTTTCACAATATATATAAATGGCCTAGTAGATAGTGTCGGAAGTTCCATGCGGCTTTACGCGGATGATGCTGTAGTATACAGATAAGTTGCAGCATTAGAAAATGGTGCTAAATGCGTGAAGATCTGCAGCGGATAGGCACTTGGTGTAGGGAGTGGCAATTGACCCTTAACATAGACAAATGTAATGTATTGCGAATACATAGAAAGATGGATCCTTTATTCTATGATTATATGATAGCGGAACAAACACTGGTAGCAGTTACTTTTGTTAAATATCTGGGAGTATGCCTACGGAACGATTTGAAGTGGAATGATCATATAAAATTAATTGTTGGTAAGGCGGGTACCAGGTTGAGATTCATTGGGAGAGTCGTTAGAAAATGTAGTTCATCAACAAAGAAGGTGGCTTACAAAACACTCGTTCGACCTATACTTGAGTATTGCTCATCAGTGTGGGATCCGTACCTTTCGTCACAGGGTTGTTTGGTAAGCGTGATAGCGTTACGGAGATGTTTAGCAAACTCAAGTGGTAGACTCTGCAACAGAGGCGCTCTGAATCGCGGTGTAGCTTGCTCGCCAGGTTTCGAGAGGGTGCGTTTCTGGATGAGGTATCGAATATACTGCTTCCCCCTACTTATACCTCCCGTGGAGATCACGAATGTAAAATTAGAGAGATTCGAGCGCGCACGGAGGCTTTCAGACAGTCGTTCTTCCCGCGAACCATACGCGACTGGAACAGAAAAGGGAGGTAATGACAGTGGCACGTAAAGTGCCCTCCGCCACACACCGTTGGGTGGCTTGCGGAGTATGAATGTAGATGTACATGTAGATGTAGATTATGAACACGTCACCGAATTTGAGCGAGGTCAGGTGATAGGGCTACGAGAAGCTGGATGTTCCTTCCGCGATACTGCAGAAAGACTTGGCGGGAGTTTAGCCACTGTACGTGAGTGCTTGCAGCGGTGGTCACGAGAATGTAAGGTCGCAAGATGACCAGGTTGCGGACAGCCACAAGACGTTACCGAGAGAGAGAGAGAGAGAGAGAGAGAGAGAGAGAGAGAGAGAGAGGGTATCGTTTTTGTCATATGGCTCTGGCGCAGCGTACTGCATCTGCAGTAGTAATTTGGGCAGTAGTTGGCACTACAGTGATTCAGCAAACTGTTACAAATCGGTTACTTCAAGTACAGCTCGGAGCCAGACGCCCTGTAGCTTGCATTCCACCGACCCCAAACCACTGCCATTTGCGACTTTAATGGTACAAACGTGAGATCATTGGAGGACAGGATTGAGGTTTGTGATATTTTCTGATCAAAGCTGGTTCTGCTTCGGTGCCAGTGATTACCCTTTGTTGGTCAGAGGGAGTCCAGTTAAGGATCTGGAACCACCCTGTCTGCGTGCTGTATACACTGGACCTACACCTGGAGTTATGGTCTGGCGTGCGATTTCGTATGACAGCAGGAGCACTCTTACAGTTATCGCACGCGCTCATACTGCATTTGGTGGCGTCATTCATGAACAGCACTCCAGGAGTTATTTTCAAACAGGATAACGCTCGTCCACATACCGATGTTGTAATCCAACATGCTCTACAGAGTGTTAACATGTTGCCTTGGCCTACTCGATTACCACATCCGTCTCTAATTGATCACATATGGCACATCATGAGACGACAACTCCAGCGTCACCCATAACCAGCATTAACCGTCGCTGTATTGACCGACCAAGTGCAACAGGCATGGGACTCCATCGCACGAACTGACATCCGGCACCTGTACAACACATTGTGTGCTTTCAACTATCTGGCTGCTGCACCGGTTATTAATGTATCAGCAAACCTTAGGTAGCTCAGTTGGTAGAGCACTTGCCCGCGAAAGGCAAAGGTCCCGAGTTCGAGTCTCGGTCCGGCACACAGTTTTAATCTGCTAGGAAGTTTCATATCAGCGCACACTCCGCTGATGTGTGAAAATCTCACTCTGGCACATTTACAATAGTTTATCTCGCGCTTGCATTAACCTGTGATCTTGCAATGTTAATTACTTAAAAATGTCAGGCCTACCTAGACAATTTTTTTTCCCGAAATTTCATTATTACACGTTAAATATTTTTTGGTGTTGCGATTTTGTTGTGTCAGATTGCTTGTGAATTTCATACGGGACACATCAACGCATCGTGGCTGATGAATTGAAAATGAGACGCTTATGCCCCTGAAACAAAAGAGCAATATTCACACTATCCTCTCTACGGCCAGAAAAAAGCACGCCAGCTGGCAGCAGTAGCCGAGCGGTTCTAGGTTCTTCAGTCTGGGACCGCGCGACCGCTCCGGTCGCACGTTTGAATCCTGCCTCGGGTATGGATGTGTTTGATGTCTTTAGGTTGGTTAGGGTTAAGCAGTTCTAAGTTCTAGGGGACTGATGACCTCAGATGTTAAGTCCCATAGTGCTCATAGCCGTTTGAAACATTTTTTGAAAAAGCGAGCCAACTTTGCAGCGACATCAAGTCAATGCTAATTATCTTTCTCGACATTCATGGGACTGCCCATAAGAAATTTCTTCCTTGCTGTCGGTAAGTTATAGGGAAATTCTATGATGATGTTTTGAGAAGATTAAGGGAAGAAGTTAGACACAAACGGTCTGAGACATCGGAGAACAAAGACTGGTTGCTGCATCATGACGCTAGCGGCAAAAACAAGACAACTGTCCCCCAGTCGCCATATTTGCATTATCTAGCCCCTTGCGATTCTTTCTCCTTCTCGAAGAGATCCAAGCGGAATTGTAACTAATTACGAACGCGATTCAGCCAGCAAAGTTCCAGCAATGGGAAAATTCGCTGGAAGCGCAAGCGCACTACTTTGAAGATAACTGTGGAAACAACGTGGAGCGTAAAGCCCGCTTTACACGGATGCGAATGCAAGCGAACACAAGTTGCTGCGCATTGCAGACAATTTGATAGTATGCGCTAACGTTCGCTTGTATCTGTAAGCAAGCGTTTACGCTAGAGGGAACAGACGAGGACACAATGAACGTGGCCTGCGAACGCTTCATTACTGCTTTTTGGCGTTAAAAACCGGCACACAGGAAGGAACACTATTTACTTGAGCCACGACGCAAAACTTTGATATTCTGAGAGGATTACTTTGCAAGGCGACTCCCTTGTTTTTTACAAAGTAAGCAAAACAAATTAGGAAAGGAGGAATTTAGATGTATCAGTTTGTACGTAAACGTGAAATGCTTAGAGGTAGTCATATTAACATTGAATTGCTGCTGCAGCTTCTCTTAGCATTGGTCTAAAACTTTGCGAATATGTCAGCTGATGCTTTTCGCTGTATTTTCATTACAACTCAGAAGGGAATTTAAAAGCAGAACCTCATTCATTCATTTCATTTCTGTGTTCGGTCCGCTTTTCCAGAACATAGCAACTATGATGGCCTTGTCATTAGCCTCTGTCAGGCCCCGTGTCGTGCAAGCAGAACAGTAATTACCAACGACTTACACAACATGGAGAAAGGCTACTAGCATTTACACTCTTGTTATTAGCAGCCGAAGACATTTACGTCATGTATTGTTTCGCTGTTCAGTGGCTGGTATATCAGATAGTTTCTGATCTTTGCTGTGCCAAATTAGGAGCACTTTAAAGATTTTACTAGGAAGATAATGTCAATAAGACGTGGTCACTGAAGTTTGAAATACTAGTACACATACTACCTGTCAAATAGGCTACTTGATAAAATCTGCAGTATGCGAGGGAATGCTGAAAAGTAATTATTCAGAAATTTTGCGTAAAAACTCTTAAAATTGTGGTATCTACGTTCGTTACCACACTTGGTAGGGGCTGCAGTTATCTACCGCGGTCCGTATTAGTATCGCTGGACCCGCGAGTCGCGCCCAGCGACGCTAGGCCGCTCTGCGGCGTGTGTCAAGTTTCTGGCGAGCTCTCGTCCACTCTTGCTCGGGACGTCAACTAGGAACGTAGCATAGCATTCAGCTGATAGGAAGCAACCTCTAAGAAGGCGCTTAGTCAACTATGGCATATACCGAGCGAGATGGCGCAGTGGTTGGCACGCTGGCCTCGCATTCGGGAGAACGACGGTTAAAAACCGCATCCGGCCATATCCTGATTTAGGTTTTCCGTGATTTCCCTAAATCTCCCCAGGTAAATGCCGGGATGGTTCCTTTAAAAGGGCACGGCCGACTTCCTTCACTGTCTTTCCGTAATCCGATGCAACCGCTGACCTCGCTGTTTGGTCTATTCCCTCAAACAATCCAATCCAATCCAACTATGGCATAAGTAATGCTTCTCTAGATATCTGTTGGTAATTATATGATGCAGTTTGGTTCAAAAGGCTCTGAGCACTATGGGACTCAACTGCTGTGGTCATCAGTCCCCTGGAACTTAGAACTACTTAAACCTAACTAACCTAAGGACATCACACACATCCATGCCCGAGGCAGGATTCGAACCTGCGACCATAGCAGTCGCACGGTTCCGGACTGCGCGCCTAGAACCGCGAGACCACCGCGGCCGGCTGCAGTTTGGAATTCCTGTGTGATGGTGTGGGTAAATGTCTGCCTATTACACATTACGACCCTCTTCAACTGTGGGCGGTCTCTGTCAGTCAACAGACGAGGTCGGCCTGTACGCTTCTGTGCTGTACATGTCCCTTCACGTTTCCACTTCACTACCACATCGGAAACAATGGACCTAGGGGTGTTTAGGAATGTGGAAATCTCGCTTATAGACTATGAGACGAGTGATACCCACCTGACCACGTTCGAAGTCCGTGAGTTTCGCGGAGAGCCCCATTCTGCTCTCTCACGATGTCTAATGACTATTGAGGTCGCTGATATGGAGTACCCGGCAGTAGGTGGCAGCACAATGCACCTGATATGAAAAAAAACGTATGTCTTTGGGGGTGTCCACGTAGGCATTGCGGACCGCAGCGATGTATTCTGCCTGTATACGTATCTCCGTATGTGAATACGCATGCCTACACCAGTTTCTTTGGTTCTTCATTGTTTATTGTTACCATTCTGCTGTGGTAAGGGATTGACGTAGTCCATGTTATATGAGGATCTGGAGGGGAAAATACAAGAGCTGTGGAGGTCAAGTAGAAGCCTGTAACACAAGTTAAGTACTATATAGGTTGTTTTGGGAAGGAGACCAGACAGCGAGGTCATCGGTCTCATCGGAATAGGGAAGGATGGGGAAGGAAGTCGGCCGTGCCCTTTCAAAGGAACCATCCCGGTATTTACCTGAAACGATTTAGGGAAATGACGGAAAACCTAAATCAGTATGGCCGGATGCGGGATTGAACCGTCGTCCTCCCGAATGCGAGTCCAGTGTCTAACAAGTACTATATATATAGGGTGTTACAAAAAGGTACGGCCTAACTTTCAGGAAACATTCCTCACACATAAATAAAGAAAAGATGTTACGTGGACATGTGTCCGGAAACGCTTAATTTCCATGTTAGAGCTCATTTTAGTTACGTCACCTACGCTTCCACGTACGCTCAATGGAGCACGTTATCATGATTTCATACGGGATACTCTACCTGTGCTGCTAGAACATGTGCTTTTACAAGTACGACACAACATGTGGTTCATGCACGATAGAGCTCCTGCACATTTCAGTCGAAGTGTTCGTACGCTTCTCAACAACAGATTCGGTGACCGATGGATTGGTAGAGGCGGATCAATTCCATGACCTCCATGCTCTCCTGACCTCAACCCTCTTGACTTTCATTTATGGGGACATTTGAAAGCTCTTGTCAACGCAGCCCCGGTACCAAATGTAGAGACTCTTCGTGCTTGTATTGTGGACGGCTGTGATACAATACGCCATTTTCCAGGGATTCCATGCGACGGAGGGTGGATGCATCTATCCTCGATAGCGGAGGACATTTTGAACATTTCCTATAACAAAGTGTTTGAAGTCACGCTGGTACGTTCTGTTGCTGTGTGTTTCCATTCCATGATTAATGTGATTTGAAGAGAAGTAATAAAATGAGCTCTAACATGGAAAGTAAGCGATTCCGGACATGCGCACGTAACAAGAATGTTTCCTGAAAGTTTGGCCGTACCTTTTCGTAACACTATATATATATATATATATATATATATATATATATATATATATATATATATATATATATATATATATATAATCCCCCATGAACCATAGACCTTGCCGTTGGTGGGGAGGCTTGCGTGCCTCAGCGATACAGATGGTCGTACCGTAGGTGCAACCACAACGGAGGGGTATCTGTTGAGAGGCCAGACAAACATGTGGTTCCTGAAGAGGGGCAGCAGCCTTTTCAGTAGTTGCAGGGGCAATATTCTGGATGATTGACTGATCTGGCCTTGTAACAATAACCAAAACGGCCTTGCTGTGCTGGTACTGCGAACGGCTGAAAGCAAGGGGAAACTACAGCCGTAATTTTTCCCGAGGACATGCAGCTTTACTGTATGATTAAATGATGATGGCGTCCTCTTGGGTAAAATATTCCGGAGGTAAAATAGTCCCCCATTCGGATCTCCGGGCGGGGACTACTCAGGAGGATGTCGTTATGAGGTGAAAGGAAACTGGCGTTCTACGGATCTGAGCGTGGAATGTCAGATCCCTTAATCGGGCAGGTAGGTTAGAAAATTTAAAAAGGGAAATGGATAGGTTAAAGTTAGATATAGTGGGAATTAGTGAAGTTCGGTGGCAGGAGGAACAAGACTTTTGGTCAGGTGAATACAGGGTTATAAATACAAAATCAAATAGGGGTAATGCAGGAGTAGGTTTGATAATGAATAAAAAAATAGGAGTGCGTGTAAGCTACTACAAACAGCATAGTGAACGCATTATTGTGGTCAAGATAGACACAAAGCCCATGCCTACTACAGTAGTACAAGTTTATATGCCAACTAGCTCTGCAGATGATGAAGAAATTGATAAAATGTATGATGAGATAAAAGAAATTATTCAGATAGTGAAGGGAGACGAAAATTTAATAGTCATGGGTGACTGGAATTCGTCAGTAGGAAAAGGGAGAAAAGGAAACATAGTGGGTGAATATGGATTGGGGCTAAGAAATGAAAGAGGAAGCAGCCTGGTAGAATTTTGCACAGAGCATAACTTAATCATAGCTAACACTTGGTTCAAGAATCATAGAAGAAGGTTGTATACATGGAAGAATCCTGGAGATACTAAGAGGTATCAGATACATTATATAATGGTAAGACAGAGATTTAGGAATCAGGTTTTAAATTGTAGGACATTTCCAGGAGCTGATGTGGACTCTGACCACAATCTATTGGTTATGACCTGTAGATTAAAACTGACGAAACTGGAAAAAGGTGGGAATTTAAGGACATGGGATCTGGATAAGCTGAAAGAACCAGAGGTTGTACAGAGTTTCAAGGAGAGCATTAGGGAAAAATTGACAGGAATGGGGGAAAGAAACACAGTAGAAGAAGAATGGGTAACACTGAGGGATGAAGTAGTGAAGGCAGCAGAGGATAAAGTAGGTAAAAAGACGAGGGCTGCTAGAAATCCTTGGGTAACAGAAGAAATATTGAATTTAATTGATGAAAGGAGAAAATATAAAAATGCAGTAAATGAAGCAGGAGAAAAGGAATACAAACGTCTCAAAAATGAGATCGACAGGAAGTGCAAAATGGCTAAGCAGGGATGGCTAGAGGACAAATGTAAGGATGTAGAAGCTTATCTCACTAGGGGTAAGATAGATACTTCCTACAGGAAAATTAAAGAGACATTTGGAGAGAAGAGAATCACTTGTATGAATATCAAGAGCTCAGATGGCAACCCAGTTCTAAGCAAAGAAGGGAAGGCAGTAAGGTGGAAGGAGTATATAGAGGGTTTATACAAGGGCGATGTACTTGAGGACATTATTATGGAAATGGAAGATGTAGATGAAGACGAAATGGGAGATACGATACTGCGTGAAGAGTTTGACAGAGCACTGAAAGACCTGAGTCGAAACAAGGCCCCGGGAGTAGACAACATACCATTAGAACTACTGACAGCCTTGGGAGAGGCAGTCCTAACAAAACTCTACCATCTGGTGAGCAAGATGTATGAGACAGGCGAAATATCCTCAGACTTCAAGAAGAATATAATAATTCCAATCCCAAAGAAAGCAGGTGTTGACAGATGTGAAAATTTCCAAACTATCAGTGGAACTATCGGTGAACGCATATTGGAAGCGTGTATTCGGCATCGCCTTACTGGCGTATCACCTGTCGTGATGGTATGATGTGCCATTGGTTATACGTCTTGGTCACATCTTGTTCGCATTGACGGCACTTTGACCAGTGGACGTTACATTTCAGATGTGTTACGACCCGTGGCTCTACCCTTCATTCGATCCCTGCGAAACGCTACATTTCAGCAGGATAATGCACGACCGCTTGTTGCAGGTCCTGTACGGGCTATTCTGGATACAGAGAATGTTCGACTGCTGCCCTGGCCAGCACATTCTCCAGATCTCTCACCAATTGAAAACGTCTGATCAATGGTGACGGAGCAACTGGCTCGTCACAATAGGCCAGTCACTACCCTTGATGAACTGTGATATCGTGTTGAAGCTGCATGGCCAGCTGTACCTGTACACGCTATCCGAGCTCTGTTTGACTCAATGCCCAGGCTTATCAAGGCCGTTATTACGGGCAAAGGTGGTTGTTCTGGGTACTGATTTCTCAGGATCTATGCACACGAATTGCGTGTAAATGTAATCAAATGTCAGTTGTAGTATAATATATTTGTCCAATGAATACCCGTTTATCGTCTGCATTTCTTCTTGGTGTAGCAATTTTAATGGCCAGTAGTGTACATTTTCATATCTGAAGATGACAATTTAACTTGCCGAAACTATATATACATATCGATATGTGCAAATACTTGTCACCAAAAATCTTTAACATAACAGCTGTACACCAGCCTTATAATTACATATAACACGAACGTAAGCAACTAGAGTGATCAGGTACTTCTGAGTATCTTAAATTTTAATTATCATAATTAATTATTTTCAAGGGAATTTTTTACGCTTCTCCTTTTTAATAAAAAGAATTACATAGCTTGGCCTTATTCACTCCTTCTCATCTGATGCAAGCATCTGATGAATGTACCGTCTTTCACTATTAGGACCTTGGGGTGTTTCGGAAATTTTCTACCAATAAAGTATCTTCTCCTCCGGCATTCGTGCTGTGCATCTCTTGGATCCCAGAAACATATACGATTTCGCTATTCTTCTATCATCTACATTACAGTCTCTTCGGGCCACTCCATTGTTCACGCTGCTTATTTCAACAAAAAGAAAAGTAGACAAGACAGCAGACGAAACCTTCCTGTACTGGTAATGCCAAAGTGGAGACGACGTGAACTTCCTCCGATGTTTCGCTACAAGATCGAAAGCAGCGAAACACATGCGAATAGAAATGGAACAGAACAAAAAATCGTTTGCTTTTGCACTTTGTCTTGTATTCGCGTCGGTGTGAAGGGGTTTAAGATTCCTTTGTCTAACGAGGATATCCCGAAACTGCAGGCAGCACCTTGTATAGGCTACGAGCTGCAACTCGCCACGAGTTCGGCGGCGCCGTGAGGGGTAGGCAACCCGCAGCGCCCGCCCTGGCTGGGCACTCGGTCGCGATTTACGGCGGGCGCAGTTGCGGAGGCTGCAAATTAGATTATCGGTCGCGGCCGGCGCTCCTTATTTATGACGGCGGGGATTACCGGCCGAACTGCCGCTAATTTAAAACGTAACGTGCGGATTAGCCGCGCGATGGTCATTTAATCAGCATTAACGTTTCAACTGTGATAGCCCACATGCGCTCCCCACACCCCCTAGCCGGGTGGCGCTCATTTCCACGATTAGCTCCGTGTCTGGCGCTGCCGAAGGAGGCGCTATAAGCTCCCCGAGCTAATGGAATTCGCTCTCTTAAAAGCGAGCAAACCTTTACTTTCGTTAATGGCTCATTCGTACTAGAAGTGAAGTTTAAACCTTCCCAATTAGGTGCAAGCGGTTACTCGACTGCGATTAAGTTTTTCATTACGATCTGTGAACAGATCAATTCTCTCTTTGTAACAGTGCGTTGCCGCGTGTACTCAGTTGCAGACGCCGAAGCGGAAATTCACTGTGGAGAAAAAGTAAAAACTTTGAGGTTTGTTGATGACATTTATTCTGTCATAGTCAGCCAAGGACATGGAAGAGTTGTTGAGCGGAATGTGTAGTGTTTTCCGAATTGGTTATAAGACGAACATGAACAAAAGTAAGCCGAGGGTTCTGGAATGGTGAGGGAATTACGTTTTAAAATGAGGGGCTAAAAATAGTAGATCAGTCTTGAGATTTGGACGTCAAAATAACTGATGGCCGAAGTAGAGAAGATACAGAATGCAGACTTGCAATAGCGAGAAAATCATTTCTGAAAAAGAGTAATTTATTAACATCTAATATAAATTTAAGTATAACACTTTGTACTTAGGGCATCCACAGTCGAACTATTCCATTTTGAATAAGAAGAGCCGCTGCGACTTCTTAAAATTTTTATTCAAAGATACGACGATTTAGCAGACTGCATATCCATCATCAGCTATTTATAGTCAGTCCACAAAAGCGATCTGTCTAAAATTCGGACAAAAGCACATTTCCTAATATACTGACCAAGGTATTTAAAATTTCTAGCTCGCAAATGTGCGAAAGCTCAAAAACTTTGGAGAATGTGCTTTTCCCGGCTTTTAAACAGATCGCATTTGTGGGTCGATTATAAACATATGACGACGCTAATACAGCTTGCGAAACTGGTCGTGTCTTCGAATAAAGATTTTAAACAGTCGCAGCTGTCCTCCATACTCAGCATAAAAAGTATTATGAAGACCTTCCTAAAGATAAAATTAACCGCAGCCCTCGGTCGCAGAAAAGGAAGTCCTTTGACCCAGCTTCCGGCGCTGCTATGAGTGCCTTCATCAGAAATAGAACTCTCAAACTGGTGTATAACATAATTACAGAATTACAGGAAAGAAGTGTAAGTACTGGCTAGAAGTACGAAAAAAGAAACAGTGCTTACATGTCACGTATTAAGCTAAAAAACGAGCGATAAAACTTCAGTCACAAAAAACGTAATACATTAAAGGCAAGCCACTATGAGCTGCTCAAAATTTTTTTTGGGGTCTAGCTTTGTACGCAAATGAAATATGGACGATAAAAAATCAGAAAAGAATAGACTAGAAGCTTTTGAAATGTGGTGCTACAGAAGAATCCTGAAGATTAACCAGATAGTAGTAATAATTGTTAGCAATCAACCGTATTTCTGTCTACATGTAGCTCAACAACAAGTTTCGAGATACAATTCCGTTATCATCATGTTGTAAAACTTAGTTCATGAAGTTAAAACAATAAAATATCTACCGACAATAGTAACTGCAGCGTTCTTCTTCTTCTTCTTCTTCTTCTTCTGCTTTTACGGCCACATTGGACCACTTCAGTCAGTTGTGTTTCTGGTCATGATGTTCAGTAGACTTTCTTTTCGAATTGCCCAGTATCTTTTCATTGTTTCTGATCATTTTTGCCGTTCTTCGTCTGTAAATAAACTTTTGATTATTTGTCGTTTGTCTGTTCTTGGTTTAAATATTTTCGGTTTCTTTAAATTTTCCTTTTTGCTTTGCAGATCGTCTAGGATTAATTCTAACTCTTTCGTATCCTCCCTGACTTCCTTCATCCTTCCTACTTGTTGCTTCATGTACCAAAGCTTCTGTATAATTTTTCTTCGGAATCTGGTTTCTGGTGTCATCATAATGTACCCAACAATGAGATCCTTTTCTCCGTATAGTACCTGTAATGGGCTTCACTTCGTTGTCCACCACTTCATCTGGCATTATGCGCCATTGTCCATCTTTTTGATGCATCTTATTTATGCCTGTTCTACTTATTATTCCTCTAATTTTACAATTTTGCTGATTCTGTTTTTCTGGGTGACTCTGAGAAGAGTTTTACTTCCTCACTTCGCCTGTGGTTGAACTAGCGTCTTGTATTGTTTTAATTTTTCACTGCTAGACATTTTTCTTGTAAGCTAATTACGGCTTTTACTGCTTTGTTAGTTATTTCTTGCCATGCAGGTTTCTCGTCCAAGTTGTACGTTATAATGTCTTCTAGGTATTTAAATTGTTTCACTATTTTTACTTTCCTGTGATTTATTTTTATGTGGTTGATTACCTGCTGCCATTATCTCAAAATTTTCGAATGATACGTGGAGTCCTGTTTTTTGTGCTATATTTTGTAGGGTTTTTATTTGATTTCTGGTTTCATGAATGTTATTAGCTAGTAACGCTAAGTCATCTGCGAATCCAAAGCAATTTAACTTTGATCCTTCTTGGTTCCAATCTTATGTTTTTTAGGATTTTCTTCGTACCATTCCTTCATCAGATACTGCAGAGCCAGTTGAACAGTAATTACAAAAAACTAGCTCCTTGTCTTAACTATGTTTTGTTCGTACGTGGGTAATTCACAAAATAAAATAAAATACAATACAATAAAAACATGTTGGATTTTGGGTCCTCGCCTTGCATTAAAATTGTCGATATCTGACAGTGACCCATACTTCGACCATAATAACAGACTGCAGGCGACGTTGTAATACTGAAACCAACATCTAAGTCACGTGACTCGCGGCAAGAAGCTTGAGGAAGTCGAATTTCTGCGATTGCTAGTGTGATGTATAAGTATTAGTGGTAGACTTCTGGAATACGTTTGCTTTATGGCAAGTGTTGTATTTTCAATTACGGTTTCTGTTAACGATAACTACTGTACGACAGAAGTGTAATGATAAATGTTTTTAGAGAGACTGGCCGCCCTAAAATTCCACTAAATGTTCCGGAATACTGCCGACAGCTTAGCAATAGTCGAACGGGTTTACACAAGATTAACTTTTACTAAAAATTCGGTTCCAGAAACAGCAGTTTTCGAAGTGTTATTTTTTATTATTCGTTGCGAATGCTTGGTTTGACGGTAAGACAACCGTTCAAGGCTGTAGAAGAGTCACGCAGTTACCAAACATTCGTAAAATAGACGATTAAAGTTCACTATATTTGTACACAGTAGAGCGAATTTTCGTTACAAGTTCAGTATTATGGTTGTACTCATCAGAATTGACAGCACATCAGTGCCAGCAACAATAGTTCACGTATAAATGCCGACGTCACAAGCATAAGACGAAGAGGTAGAAGAAATACAGGAAAATGTCTATTCGATAATTGAATATGTATAGGGAAATCATAATCTCGTAATAATGGGTGATTGGAATGCAGTTGTAGGAGAAGGAATAGAAAACAGACTTATAGAAGAGTGTGGGAATGATGGCAGAAATGAGAGACGAAAAAGGCTAATTGAATTACGCAATAAATTTCAGGCGGCAATAGCGAATTCTCTGTTTAAAAATCACACAGAGAGGAGTTATACTTGGAAAAAACCCAGAGACACGATTCCAGTTATATTACATGATGGTCAGACAGATATTCCAAAATCAAATATTGGTTCTTTAGGCATACCCACGGGCTGACATTGAATCATATCACAATTTATTAATGATGAAGAGTAGACTGGAGCTTAAGAGAATCGTCTGGAAGAAACATCGTGGAAAGAAATGGGACACTAAAGTACTGAGGAAGGACCGGATGCTTAAGATCGTTAAGGATGTAGATACTGCAATAATGAATATTACAGTAGGCAGTATAATTGAAGAGAAATGGAAAGCTCTAAAAACGCAATCACAGATGTTGGACAGAGAAACAAAAGCACAAGGAAGTAACCGCTAAGAAACATTGAATAACAGGAGAAATAGCTGTACTGATCGTCGAAAGAAGGAGATAGAAAATTGTTCAGGGGAACACAGGAATAAAACAACGCCACAAGGGGACGAAATAAACAGGAAGTGCGGGGAAGACAAAACCAAATGACTGTAGGAAAAAATAGAATAAAAGAAAAAAAGGTCGAAGGAAGGCCAGATATAGCATACAGAAAGGTGGAAACAACTTCCGCTGAAATTAAAAGCGTGGGCTTAAGAGTGCAAATGAGAATTCTATGTTAAACCCAGAGGAGAGAACGGATAGGTGAAAAGACTACACGGAGGGCTACACGGAAGCTTCTACGATGGCGAGAAGTAGTCTGACATCACATGAAGCAGAAGCGGTAGATAACATCCCTTCGGAGTTTCTAAAATCGTTGTCGGAAGTGGCAGCCAAACGACTATTCGAGTTTATTTGTAGAATATATGTGGCTGGAGACATACCATAAGAGTTTCGAAAAATTCATTGACTCAATCTTGAAGACAGTAACGGCAGATAAGTGTGATTCACTGAGTCAATCTCGAAGAGAGCAAGGACAGAAAATTGTGAGAACTATCACACAGTCAGCTGAGTAGCTCATGCATCGAAGTTTCTGAGAAGAATATATACAGAAGAATGGAAAAGAAAATTGAGGATCTGTTAGATGATAATTAGTTTGACTTTAGGATAGGTGAAGGCATCAGAGTGGCGGTCCTGACATAGAGCTTGATAATGGAAGTAATACTAAGAAAAATCATGGCATTTGTTGACTTATAAAAAAGCGTTGAACAATGTTAAATAGCGCACGTTGTTCGAAACTATGAAAAATGTCAGTAAGTTATAGGGAAAGGCGGGAAATGTGCAACATATACAAGAACGTAGAGGGCACAATAAGAATGGAAGACGAAGAAAAAGTGCTTGGATTAAAGAAGGTGTAAGACAGAGATGCAGTCTTTCACCTCTAGGATTTAGCCTATGCATTGAAGAAACAGTGAGGAAAATACAAAGAAAGAACCAACAGTGAGACTAAAACTTGAAGTGGAAGGGTATCAGTGGTAAGATTCGCTGATGACATAAAGCAAAGATGAATTACAGGGCCTGTTAAATGGAATGAACAGTGTAATGAGTACGGAAAAAGGATCGAGAGCGAACTGAAGGAAGAAGAAAGTAGTGAAGAGTAGCAGAAATAAGATGAGTGACGAACTTTACTTCAAAACATGATATGAAGATATTCTTCTACCGTGGAAACAAAATAACACAAGATGGATGAATCAATAATGTCCACGAAAGTAGACCACCACAGTCAAATAGGACAGTACTGGCCAAAAGAAGTCTAATAGTAGAGTCTATCATTAAAACGTGTTGCCGAATCCATAAAATCTGGATTATGGAACAATGAAAGAATGTCATTTGATCAGATGAATCTTATTTCACACTGTTTCCATCTTTTGGCCATGCTTACATCCCAAGAGTGAAATATGGCGGGGGTTTGGTGATGATTTGGACGGCCATATCATCGTATTCCGTGGGACGCTTTTTACTCTGCAAGGTCACATCACTGCCAAAGATTGTGTGACCATTTTGGCTGATACGGTTCATGCCATGGTACAACGCTTGTTCTAGAATGGTGACCCTGCGTTCCAAGACGACAGCGCCCATGTTTACACGGTTCCCATCATCCAGGACTGGTTTTGTGAGAACAAGAATGAACTGCTGCATCTTCTCTCCCTGACCACCACTGTCACCAGATCTCAATGTTATTCAGCGTTTGTGGTGTACTTTGGAGAGAAGAGTTCACTTGGTTCAAATGGCTCTGAGCACTATGGAACTTAACTGCTAAGTTCATCAGTCCCCTAGAACTTAGAACTACTTAAACCTAACTAACCTAAGGACATCACACACATCCATGCCCGAGGCAGGATTCGAACCTGCTATCGGAGAAGTCACGCGGTTCCAGACTGTAGCGCCTAGAACCGCTCCCCACCCCGGCCGGCCAGAAACTGTGTCAGGGCTATTTCCGCTCTCACATAGCAACCAGTCAGACATCAGCGTCAAGCGGGTGGCCTGTAAAGGAACGCCGCAGGGGCCACATCAGCAGACGACAGCGAGAAGGATCCGCGCACCTGTTGGGCAGCAGCCGCCAGCGTGATCGCCCTGAGAGGTCGCTGGCCACGAATAGGCCCCACTGTATCGTGGACCCTTCACGGTATTTAGGCCTGTGCGTGGGCTGTTCATTACTAATGACCTCTCTGAGAGGAGTCCCGACCGCAGTAGCGATTCCTCAGGGACCATCAGGATTTTCGATGCCATATGTTAACAGCCGCCATACTCAGTGTGGAGCAGCCAGTGCAATCACCAGGCTTTGTGATGACGTGACCTCTTCACTGGAGACATTTGCGGACTTTCATACTGGCTGCCGTGCTGCTTCGTGTTACTAAATTTTGCGTTTCAAAGGGAAGAAAGTGATTCACTTTGATATATCTCGGGGCTGTTAGCCCAGCAAACACTTATTGTGCAGTTCGAGTGCAGCTCTGACTTAACCATGTACTGTCAGTGTAAAAAATTACTTCAAGGATCAGATTTGAGTTAACGTGTTTACTAAGAATCTTGTTATGTATTGGTTACCTGGACTGTGTTCTTATTGCGCCTCCAGAAGCGCACTACATATCACAAGAGTTACTCTGACATGAAGAGGTTGACACGTGAGAGGACATCCAGGCGGACTGCACTAAACCAGTCAAGAGCACTGGGGAATATAGGGAAAAAAGGATGTCCAGATCACGTAAGAAACAGATTGACCATCCTTACGGCGGAACTGGCAACCGTAAAAATAGTTTTCCCGTCGGTCAACAGATGTCGCAGGCGATGCTACAATGCTACCTGACCTGTCCGCGTCACGGAATTGGCAACGCTGTATCTTCGGTGACGTGAATGGCGCTGATTTGTGTTCGGCTAGAGCGCTGCGCGCGAAATGCATTCGTGACACAGCTGACTGAGCTCATGATCAGCTGTGGTTTTTCCCGAGTTTTCAACCGAATAATGTAGATTAGCTCCTGTAATTCTACAAATGAAGCTTATTTCTAATGTAGGGATACTTCACACAATCATATGCGAAATGAAATAAATGAAAAGTAAGACACAAACCTTTCTCGCGAGTTACTGTTTAAATGCAGACTGCATTGCAGTCGCATACGTTTTACACTCGCCTTCCATGCCGTCTATTTCCTGTTTGTTATACAGCTCTTCTGATACGGGTTATGGTGGTAAAAAAGATCTCCACGTGCAGGTTAACAGTAGAAAGTTCTCAGAATCTTCTCAAAGTCTTTGAAATATAATCAGTTAATTTAGTGACAAATATTGCATTGAGCAGTCTGTTTCGCGTCCTGACATTACCGACATAATTATTTATTTTGCATAGAGTATGTATGGGAATTATGTGAGTTATAACGACAATATATTTTTCACACTGAGACTGTAAATAAGTTTAAGAAACAGATTTTGCTTCCATTCTAAGTATCTCTGTAAGCGTTCTTAAGTATAATCACATTTTGCATTTGATTACTGTTGGTTGTAAACGAATGTAATTTCATGTAAGCACTTAACAACGATATTACTGGGAATATCCTCACTCGCGCAGAACTATTGCTATAATTAGTGTTGTTTTCGAGTGAAAGCTGTGTGAGGATTATTAGCGCACAGATAACAAAATTAAAATCGGCAGCGTCTATAGTTCGCATGCTATGCTTGTTCTCTTCTATTCTCCTCCCTTCATTCCAGTATAAACGCTTGTTCACAGGTATAAACGAATGGCAATGAACATTGGCGAATTATCTATGAATACTCGTTTGCAGCAGTGTAAACGACGTTTTACACTCGTTAACTTCGTTCGCTCTAGTACATACCAGGATTTAGAGGGACCGATGACGTAGCAGTTAGATGACGGTATTATTCATTTATTTCACTGTTGCGATTTCAGCTCTAGAGCGATTTTCAAGTACCAAGCGAAAGGTCTTGTAAGGTAATGCTTCTTAAATTGTTTACCAAAAATGCTTTGCATTTTGTTATCCAAATCATATATTGGTTTCAGTTTTCATACTGTACACAAAAATGCCTCTACAGAAAAAATTACGATATTGAAGTGAATAAACAGTTTTAAAAAGTTCAAATCGCTGCAGAGATTTCGTTTAAAAATTATATGATATGATTCTTGTACAGGAAGGGCTACCACGTTATATCAGAATATAAGTGAACAAAATTTGGATAGGATCGAACGCTTAGGGCTCTTTATTAATTCTTACTCGTAACTAATTTATTGATTTACCCGAATTTAAAATCCACTCCCGTAACCTTTCTTCATCTTTGTCGGGAAATCTGAATATTTTTAGTTCAGCATTTGTCCGTGTACTCCTTCGACAGTTGATATTCTCGCAGGCACTCGGAATGACGGCTCCATCCACTACCACCGGTATGTCAGAAACAGCTGTACTTCACAGACGCCAAATGGTGGAAAGCTGCAAGCGTTCGGACGATGTTGCCACGTATGTCACAGAACGGAGTGCCATCTAGTGGTTGGTGCCACAAGTAAGGGTGTGACGCTGTTGCCGCCTGGTAGTCGTTCCCTGACAAGGGTTGCCTGCTAGACCAAGCGATCGGGCAATCTGTTTCTTACGTCACCTGGGGTGTAAGTCTACTGAATGGCGTTGTGGGAAGCGAGCGGCACGTACCTGCTCGCACGAGCACGTCCCTGGAGAGCACGGTGCCGAGGGCGTTGGCGGCCCTGCAGCGGTAGCGCGCCGAGTGCACGTCGTGGCGGTAGCGGTCGGCGGGGAAGGGCGGGAACTCCAGCGAGCCGTTGTCGTGCGGCAGCCGCAGGCCGGCCACGGGCGGCGCCGCAGACCCGTCGGCCAGCAGCCACGAGAGCCGCGGCGGCGGCGAGCCGTGCGCCGCGCAGTCCAGCCGCGCGCCGGAGCTGTTGGAGAACTCGAGGCGCGCCGGCGGCTCCACCACCAGCACCGGGCCCTGCAGCTCCAGCGCCACGCTCCACACTGCAACACGGCCAGCAGCGCGCGGGCGTCAGCCGCCGCTCTGCCCTCCTCTCACAACAGCACGGCGCAGCTTCGCTCACGTGCGGATCCAGCGACCCATTGTGAAAGGAGACCACAGTTGGCTACCACCAGCTCCTCCCCTCCCCCACCCCTCACTCTCCGCCCAATACCACTTACCACCCAAGTAGCTTCTTACCCTCCCCTCCAGTTCCACTTCTGACCCCCTTTTCGAACACGCCACAGACACCTACGATTTTAGTAACAATAACAATAGTGTACAAAGAGCTAGTAGAGAAGTGAAGAGATAAAAATTACACTACTGGCCATTAAAACTGCTACACCAAGAAGAAATGCAGATGACAAATGGGTATTCATGGGACAAATATATCATACTAGAACTGACATGTGATTACATTTTCACACATTTTGGGTACATAGATCCTGAGAAGTCAGTACCCAGAACAACCACCTCTGGCCGTAATAACGGACTTGATACACCTGGGCATTGAGTGATACAGAGCTTGGACGAGGTGTACAGTTACAGCTGCCCATGCAGCTTCAACACGATACCACAGATCATTAAGAGTAGTCACTGGGGTTTTGTGACGAGCCAGTTGTTCGGCCACCATTGACCAGACATTTTCAATTGGTGAGAGATCTGGAGAATGTGCTGGCCAGGGCAGCAGTCGAACATTTTCTATATCCAGAATAGCCCGTACAGAATCTGTAACATGCGGTCGTGCATTATCCTGCTGAAATGTAGGGTTTCGCAGGGATCGAATGAACGGTAGAGCCACGGGTCGTAGCACATCTGAAATGTAACGTCCACTGTTCAAAATGCCGTCAATGCGAACAAGAGGTGACCGAGACGTGTAACAAATGGCACCCCATACCATCACGCCGGGCGATACGCCAGTATGGTGATGACGAATACACGCTTCCAATGTGTGTTCACCTCGATGTCACCAAACACGGATGCGACCATCACGATGCTGTACACAGAACCTGGATTCATCAGAAAAAAATGACGTTTTGCCATTCGTGCACCCAGGTTCGTCATTGAGTACACGATCACAGGCGCTCCTGTCTGTGATGCAGCGTCAAGGGTAACCGCCGCCACGGTCTCCGAGTTGATAGTCCGTGCTACTGCAAACGTCGTCAAACTGTTCGTTCAGATGGTTGTTGTCTTGCAGACGTTCCCGTCTGTTGACTCGGGGATCGAGACGTGGCTGCACGATGCGTTACAGCCATGCGGATAAGATGTCTGTCATCTCGATTGCTAGTGATACGGGGCCGTTCCGTTTTACCCTCCTGAACCCACCGATTCCATATTCTGCTAACAGTCATCGGACCTCGACCAACGCGAGAAGCAATGTCGCGATTCGATAAACCGCAATAGCGATAGGCTACAATCCGACCTTTATCAAAGTCGGAAACGTGATGGTACGCATGTCTCCTCCTCAGACGAGGCATGACAACAACGTTTCACCAGGCAGCGCCGGTCAACTGCTGTTTGTGTATGAGTAATCGGTTGGAAAGTTGCGTCATGTGAGCACGTTGTAGGTGCCACCACCGGCGCCAGGCTTGGGTGAATGCTCTGAAAAGCTAATCATTTGCATATCACAGCATCTTCTTCCTGTCGGTTAAATATCGCGTCTGTAGCATGTGATCTTCGTGCTGTAGCAATAATAATGGCGAGTAACGTATTAAAGTAGTTGAAAGCATTAAAAGGGTCTGAAGGAATGCCGATTTCTGTTAGCAGCTCTGGAGAACGAGGGGGTGGCGTACAACTGTTGTGGGCCAGCTTCTCTCAGGAGAGGATACAATGGCTTTATGACAACCTTCCCAACGGAATCAGTCCATGCATCCAGATGAGAGGAGGTGTAACATTTTTCCTAACAAGAGGGCTCATACTGCCTAATTCTTCGTAACTTTGACTCGATGTTATAGTCACTGAAATGTCATCATGTACTCTCTCAAACCAAGAAATTTCGCTTCGCTTCCTTGTTAGTGCTTCACCCTGGAGAAGTAGAAAGTCGATTCTAAGACGGCGCGTCACTATTTGTCTCGGGAGCCCGCGGCTTCCCTATCACGCCGATGCGCGGCGTGACCATTTGTCGAGGTGTCAGGGCGGGCACCCTCGGAGCCAGACGCGGTAACGCCGACCCCTTTGTCCGGGTCTCATCTGGGGCGCCGTGTCTCCAGGGGGAGGCGGGCAGCAATTCGCGCGCGCTGCTCCGCAGCGACACTGACGGATGGAGCCGTCGGTGTGCCAGCCGCGCCGCCCACCTGTTAGTAGCTGGGTCAACCCAGCGCCGCCCTCCGGGGCGGAACACGGGCTGTAGGCACCGCGCTACCAAACCTGTGTATTGCACGCTCTGCTCATTTAGTCACACACAATGTAGGACTAGCGGCTCTGATGCCCTTGCCTTGCTTTTCACCCATTTCTAAGAGAGTGTCGTTGCGTCCGAAGACTGTTTTCTACATTAGTCTGTCCTGTTTCTGACAGAACTACACCTCAAAGTTTTTATTACTCCTCCCTGAACTTAAATTCTCTCTTCAAATCCTCCTTGCTTCCCTTAGCTGCTTGCTCGTATGTAGAGATTCAATAACATCATGGATATCCTAAACCTTGTACACTACTGGCCATTAAAATTGCTACACCACGAAGATGACGTGCTACAGATATGAAATGTACCCGACAGGAAGAATATGCTGTGATATGCAAATGTTTAGCTTATCGGAGCATTCACACAAGGTTGGCACCGGTGACGACACCTACAACGTGCTGACATGAGGAAAGTTTCCAACCGATTTCTCATACACAAACAGCAGTTGACCGGCGATGCCTGGTGAAACGTTGCTGTGATGCCTCGTGTAAGGAGAAGACATGCGTACCATCACGTTTCCGACTTTGATAAAGGTCGGATTGTAGCCTATCGCGATTGCGGTTTATCGTTTCGCTACATTGCTGCTCCCGTTCATCGAGATTCAATGACTCTTAGCAGAACATGGAATTGGTGGGTTCAGGAGGGTAATACGGGAACATGGTGCTGGATCCCAACGGCCTCGTATCACTAGCAGTCGAGATGACAGTCATCTTATCCGCATGGCTGTAACGGATCGTGCAGCCACGCCTGGATCCCTGAGTCAACAGATGGGGACGTTTGCAAGACAACAACCATCTGCACGAACAGTTCGACGACGTTTGCAGTAGCACGGACTATCAGCTCGGAGACCATGGCTGCGGTTACCCTTGACGCTGCATCACAGACAGGAGCGTTTGCTATGGTGTACTCAACGACGAACCTGGCTGCATGAATGGCAAAACGTCTTTTTTTTTTTCGGAAGAATCCAGGTTCTATTTACAGTATCATGAAGGTCGTATTCGTGTGTGGAGACATCACGATGAACGCACATTGGTAGCGTGTATTCGTGATCGCCATATTGGCGTATCACCCGGCGTGATGGTATGGGGTGCCATTGGTCACCTCTTGTTCGCATTGACGGTACTTTCAACAGTGGACATTACACTTCAGATGTGTTACGACCCGTGGCTCTACCCTTCATTCGATCCCTGCGAAACCCTACATTTCCGTAGGATAATCCACGACCGCATGTTGCAGGTCCTGTACGATCCCTGCGAAACCCTACATTTCAGTACGATAATGCACGACCGCATGTTGCAGGTCCTGTACGGGCCTTTCTGGATACAGAACATGTTCGACTGCTGCCCTGGCCACCACATTCTCCAGATCTCTCACTAATTGAAAACGTCTGCTCTATGGTGGCTGAGCAACTGGCTCGTCACAATACGCCAGTCACTACTCTTCATGAACTGTGGTATCGTGTTGAAGCTGCATGAGCAGCTGTACCTGTACACGCTATCCGAGCTGTGTTTGACTCAATGCCTAGGCGTATCAAGGCCGTTATTACTGCCAGAGGTGGTTGTTCTGGGTACTGATTTCTCGGGATCTATGCACCCAAAATGCGTGAAAGTGTAATCACATTTCAGCTCTAGTATAATATATTTGTCCAACGAATACCCGTTTATCATCTGCTTTTCTTCTTGGTGTAGCAGTTTTAATGGACAGTAGTGTATTACTTCTCTTCCGACCAGTGTTTTCCAATCATATCGTTCGACTATTATAACTGCAGTCTGCCCTTTCGGATCTTGTAACTAGACCTCTAATTTCTTTCCAAGTAAGGTAATTAAATTTGCACATATAACTTGTGCCTGCATACCTTGTGCCTGCATCTGATAAAGGAAATAGAGGACTACTTGCAATCTAATATTGTAAATTTAATTTTTATCTAACAGTGCTTGGCATTACAGCCCAAAAAATTTTTATATACTTTTATAGATGTTACTAAAGTAAGTCCCCTCACCAGATTATCTCCCCTGTACTTGAAGGCTAATCTCAGGAACTACCGTAATTATTTTGCTGCTTTTCATTGTTAGATAGACGGGTTCACGAGGAAGATCGCGTATACAGCGTGTATCATAATTAATGGCGTAAACGCATACAGTTGAAAGTTCACGATACTGGACAAAAAAATGTCTCAGTAAACATAGGGGCGAAAATGCATACCTTCAGAGCTACGAGCAATTTTTCATCTTCGATACTGTGAAGCAAAGCTCTTTTACTGAAAGCTCTTTGCTTTCCACATTTTGGGAAGCAGTAGTATGGACCAAAACAAGAAAAAATGTCCACTAAACATTTGATCTAAAATGCATACCTTAAAAACTATGAGCAATTGTTCTTTAGAACAGTTGTATTTCGAAGTAGCCAAGATGAGTACGTGCTCATTGATATCCCACATGAACCGCAAGGGTCCCGACACATCCCTGCCGCACGCCTGAATTTACGTCTAGATAACTGATGATTCTCCAGAGATAACATCCTGCGTTCTCTCCACCAAGAAATCCTTAACCCTGTCACCAGTCTCGCTTGATACATCATAAGATCGTACTTTCGATAATAGTTGTATTGAAACGTCCCCTTAGAAAAATTATACGTGATTGTGCTTAAACTAACACACAATATTTTTAGTGCAACCCAATCTGACTTTCAATAATCCCTACAAAAGATTAAGTAACTTGTAACTTACATTTCACCGCACACGTTTCTGTTGGTCATAGTATATGGACAATATGTGAGAAGTAGGGACTGATAGTGTTTGCACGTGTGTTAACAATTCAGCAAGGGACTGGATAACAGCATTGCTGGTTCTAAGGACATTTCAAACAAATTCTTTGTGAGTGGACAAGTGGTGGTTTATGGACTTGCTATATTGTCCACGAGACTCTTCGATGGTGACTGTGCACCTGCACAGTCGCAACAGTTGGCTGCTAGCCATCTCTACAAGAACTACAGTGGGTCTACACCTTTGATGACTCACCAATATAATTATTTCTACAAGGACTGCTGTGGGTCTGCACCTCTGGTGGCCCACCAATACCATAATCTCTACCAGGACTACAGTGGGTCTGCTCTGTGATGACCTTCCTACCAATAGTCTTCAACCTTGACTGACTCTGCTGTGGGTTTGCTCTGTTGTGGTCTATTACCTGTCAGCATGTCAAGAGTCAGCACTGTCTTTCCGTTGGAAGGACAACACTACTTCTTCAAGACTGCATGGAAATCCACTACTTCCGTGTGCATTTTCTTTTACTGCTCAGACATTGAGCAAAAACACTGCTATTTTACTGTGATGAACGATCAGGACTGTCTTCATGGAATGTGAGAAAATTATAGCTTTTGACCAACATTGTATCAATAAGTGTGTGCATCTGATTTCTTTGTTACTGTAATTATAATTATGAAATTTTTTTTCAAATCTGTATTGGCCAGTGCCCAAAACAATTTGTAAAATTTTTTGTGGGGAGCGTGGGGGGTATGTAAGTAGGCTGTTTAGGTTTTATTATTTGTAACACCACCTCTGTATGAAAATCACTGGCTGTGCTGTGTGCAGTCTGTGGCTGGTTGGCATTGTTGTAACATTCGCCATTGTAGCGTTGGGCAGTTGGCTGTTAGCGGCGCGTAGCGTTGCGCAGTTTGAGGTGAGCCGCCAGCAGTGGCGGATGTGGGGAGAGAGATGGAGGAGTTATGAAATTTGTAAGAATGAATGTCATGAACTGCTATATATATTATGACTATTAAGGTAAACACATTGTTTGTTTTCTATCAAAATCTTTCATTTGCTAACTATGCCTATCAGTAGTTAGTGCCTTCAGTAGTTTGAATCTTTTATTTAGTTGGCAGTAGTGGCGTACGCTGTATTGCAGTAGCTTGAGTAACAAAGATTTTTGGTGAGGTAAGTGATTTGTGAAGGGTATAGGTTAATGTTAGTCAGGGCCATTCTTTTGTAGGGATTATTGAAAGTCAGATTGCGTTGCGCTAAAAATATTGTGTGTCAGTTTAAGCACAGTCACGTATAATTTTTCTAAGGGGACGTTTCAGTATGTGCAGTAGAGACTCAAATGGTTTTCAGAAATCGAGAACCGCTGCATCTGCGTAACTGCCTTGGTCAGAAGCATTCATGACGCCATGTGAGAAAAGCGCGATTTGGGTTTTAAATTACAGATGTTTTCGCAGTCCATGCTGGTTAGAATTGTGGCAGGGTTGGTACGAGGAAGCTTTCCACACAAGGGACATACCATTTGGCGCCCCCGTCTCCAACCCTTCCTCCTCCTTTCATCTTCGACATCAGTTGTATTTCCTTAGTAATACCTTTGAAAATAAAATCATATCTAGTGATCGTGGAAATAGGATTTTTTTTAAAAAAACGAGTATCACATAAACAATCTTTTGTATCAACCCATTGTTAAATATTAAAGGAGGCACAATTCCTGTTTAAGGTACTTTCTAAGATCTTTAAAACTATAAGTGAAAGCGAAAGGAAGGAGGCCTATTTTATTGCTAGAGTTTCAATAAATATGTGCTACATATTAGCCTGAGGCCTTTTAGTTTCCTTTATGAGCAGCGGTGTATATGAAATGTTTTCCTCGGCCATACATAAGAAAACCACCTGATTTGAATGTTGGGAGTCGCGGTTCTGACCTCCATCGCAGAGGCAACAAAAGAAGGGGCGAAATACAGGTAAGAGGGGCTGTGACGACCTCCCTATCATCTGCCTCGTCCACGGTGGCGTTGGGCAGAATTGTGGTGAAATTTGGTGCCATTGTGACGTCATTAACCCACTTTATACATCACATGAACCTCTGAGCTCCGGCCTTTTTTTCGTATGTGTCGACACTTCGTTGTTTGCAGCACCGTGGAGTTCGAATGTAATGTCGCAGGGCAATACGGGTTTGCACTATTATAGAGGAAGCATTTCAGTACCTTTGAGTCAAATTTCAAACTTATGCGTCGGAATGGGAGACAATTATGGGTTTTCCGAAAAAGTTATCATTTAATTCTGTTGGGAAATGTAGTTTTCAGGACAGCGATATTAAGTCATCAGAAACAGCTTTGGAACGTGAAGAAAAATCAACTTTAAGTGTAAATTCCGATACTAACAAAAGTATTAGTCATCTACCTGATGGAAGCTGTACTTCATCAAAGCATCAGTGACCTTAAAAGTTTTTGGACTACGTATATAAATGCGTAAAAATAAGTCACAAATTAGAAAAGAGAATTAAGTGGATACATCTAATAATCAAATGTTATTGTACTACTCGAGAAACGTTGTAGCTAAACGAAATTTTATTTTGCACAAGGCAGCTGCAGCATTCAAAATGAGATCGACAAATATGTTATGCCGATGAAGATACAAATGCGTTATGCCAGCTGAAGTTTGGTGGAAGCCGATACGCCTCTTATCATAAAATAAAGATTTTGAAAAGTGACTGTTTACTTCGTTTCTTCAAATAATTTGATTTATTTTCTATTCTCATTTGTCCCTGAAAACTTGTATCGTAATCGCAGAAACATCCTGTGTAATTTATTTACGAAATTCAGCACACATTAGCACTGTCCGGTAGGGTTGTCTCCATTTCAACAAAAGAAAGAAAAAATCTAGTTTACCGGTAATAATAAATATGGAACGAGGGATACGCTTATACTGTCGTGAACGTGAATACAGGAGTATCGAGCGTTACAAATTCCGGCGCTGGGCACACGTCGGCGGCTGTGAAAGTGGGATAAGTAATTTGTTCTTAACAGGGATTGCTGCAGCGACGCGAAATTTCACGCAAACATCAAAAGTCTTTCCACCAGCCGTTGCGCAGATATCTGTAGAAAGACACGTGAGTTTCTGCGGTTTAATCAGTGTCGTAGGTAGCTCAGTGACTACTGAATGCCGGAACACACGACTGACATCCTCTCTTTTCGCGCTTACAATCACATATCTGAAGGAAGCATACATGCAGTACGAAACCAAATATGAAATAATTTCAAAATTTAACGCGGAAATAGCCCTCCATAACTGTGAAAGTGTTGCCGGTGCAGGGTTTTGTACGCGAATTGACCTCGATTCATGTCGGGCATTCTGGACGGCCAGATCGTTCGCTCGAATTGTCCAGAATGTTTTTCAAACCAATTGCGAACACAGCTGTTGATTGGTGACATGATATCCGTGTTTGGGAACACACGGACTGGGCGCGCTGTTTGAGGCGCCAAGTCACGGATTGCGCGGCTCCTTCCGCCGGAGGTTCGTGTGCTCCCTCGGTCACGGGTGTGTGTGTGTTGTTCTTAGCATAAGTCAGTTTCAGTAGTGTGTAAGTCTAGGGACCGATGACCTGAGCAGCTCGGTCCCTTAGCCATTCACACACACACTCCTGGAAATTGAAATAAGAACACCGTGAATTCATTGTCCTAGGAAGGGGAAACTTTATTGACACATTCCTGGGGTCGGATACATCACATGATCACACTGACAGAACCACAGGCACATAGACACAGGCAACAGAGCATGCACAATGTCGGCACTAGTACAGTGTATATCCACCTTTCGCAGCAATGCAGGCTTCTATTCTCCCATGGAGACGATCGTAGAGATGCTGGATGTAGTCCTGTGGAAGGGATTGCTATGCCATTTCCACGTGGCGCCTCAGTTGGACCAGCGTTCGTGCTGGACGTGCAGACCGCGTGAGACGACGCTTCATCCAGTCCCAAACATGCTCAATGGGGGACAGATCCGGAGATCTTGCTGGCCAGGGTAGTTGACTTACACCTTCTAGAGCACGTTGGGTGGCACGGGATACATGCGGACGTGCATTGTCCTGTTGGAACAGCAAGTTCCCTTGCCGGTCTAGGAATGGTAGAACGATGGGTTCGATGACGGTTTGGATATACCGTGCACTATTCAGTGT
Organism: Schistocerca gregaria; assembly: GCF_023897955.1. NCBI lineage: Eukaryota > Metazoa > Arthropoda > Insecta > Orthoptera > Acrididae > Schistocerca > Schistocerca gregaria. Next base: position 69,006,034 of record NC_064924.1, on the reverse strand, counting down.
CCCCTCGACGATCACCAGAGGTGTACGGCCAGTGTAGGAGATCGCTCCCCACACCGTGATGGCGGGTGTTGGCCCTGTGTGCCTCGGTCGTATGCAGTCCTGATTGTGGCGCTCACCTGCACGGCGCCAAACACGCATACGACCATCATTGGCACCAAGGCAGAAGTGACTCTCATCGCTGAAGAAGACACGTCTCCATTCGTCCCTCCATTCACGCCTGTCGCGACACCACTGGAGGCGGGCTGCACGATGTTGGGGCGTGAGCGGAAGACGGCCTAACGGTGTGCGGGACCGTAGCCCAGCTTCATGGAGACGGTTGCGACTGGTCCTCGCCGATACCCCAGGAGCAACAGTGTCCCTAATTTGCTGGGAAGTGGCGGTGCGGTCCCCTACGGCACTGCGTAGGATCCTACGGTCTTGGCGTGCATCCGTGCGTCGCTGCGGTCCGGTCCCAGGTCGACGGGCACGTGCACCTTCCGCCGACCACTGGCGACAACATCGGTGTACTGTGGAGACCTCACGCCCCACGTGTTGAGCAATTCGGCGGTACGTCCACCCGGCCTCCCGCATGCCCACTATACGCCCTCGCTCAAAGTCCGTCAACTGCACATACGGTTCACGTCCACGCTGTCGCGGCATGCTACCAGTGTTAAAGACTGCAATGGAGCTCCGTATGCCACGGCAAACTGGCTGACACTGACGGCGGCGGTGCACAAATGCTGCGCAGCTAGCGCCATTCTACGGCCAACAGCGCGGTTCCTGGTGTGTCCGCTGTGCCGTGCGTGTGATCATTGCTTGTACAGCCCTCTCGCAGTGTCCGGAGCAAGTATGGTGGGTCTGACACACTGGTGTCAATGTGTTCTTTTTTCCATTTCCAGGAGTGTATATCGGGCAAGGAGCTATGTTTATATGGAATGGATTGGGTTCTCTAGTTCAACTCAACAGATGATTGACTGGAAATGCTTATATTCGGCTACTTGGAGACCATTTGCAGCCATTCATGGACTTCATGTTCCCAAACAACAAAGGAATATTTATGGATTCCTAATTTTGAAGGTACACTCGTAAAATGGTCGCACGGGAAAATCCACGCCGCTACCTCGGAGATGCTGGTCCCATCGCTCGTGCGCTGACTACAACAGGGCGTTCAAACTCACTTAAATCTTGATAACCTACCATAGTAGCAGCAGTAACCGATCTAACAACTGCGCCACACACTTATTGTCTTATATAGGCGTTGCCGACCGCAGAAACGTATTCTGACTGTTTACGTATCTCTGTATTTGAATACGTGTGCCTGCACCAGTTCCTTTCGCTTCAGTGTGTTCAACATTGGGCCCCTTGAGCCAGTCAGCCAGCAGCAGAATTACGGCATTTCTATTGGCCGTTTTCACCTAACGCTAACTGTACTTATTTGCAAGGTGGTAAGGGGAAGTCCAGTCCATCGTGCCCAAGCTGTAGGAAGCCTCGTTCCCCAGGTACTGGAAACCGGCTTTGGCATATATAACAGCTACAGGCCGAACACACAGGTGCCGCCAGGAAATCATACTGGTTCCAGTGCCTGAAAGTATGTTTAATGTATTCGCAATTGCGAATATGGACAGTCGTCAGCTGCAGAATGGCATCACGGCAATGAAAATTTCATTGTGCAAAAGCGCCCCAGTGGCGAAAACAAGGTATGTCCAATGTTTTCCATGTCTGTGGAATTGTTATATGTTCTGGGAATTTGTGTATCTTGAAAGAAGGTAATAGTAATCACGATCCAGAGATTTAATTTGAACAGTAGGCTAACACGTGGACTTGGTGGTAACGTGGTAGGCAATGTGTAGATCCACCGTTTGCTTAATACAGTGAATTAGTTAGGATGCCAGAGAGCTGTTCTTGTTATTTAAGTTGTGAATTAATATATTGTAGGGCGATTTCAATAACCATCACGTGGGTAATGTTTATGAAGTTTCCAAGTAAGAAGTGGGTTCGATCTTATTGTCCAGGGAATGCCACGTGCCTTACATGAATTAGCTTGTCTTGTATAGCGTTGAAGTAGCGAGAGCAATATTCCATTCTTGGACAGTTTGTCTTAGTTAAGCTACGCGTGTATCTTCACCGCAGGAGGAGACCCTAGTCGGCAGTTTGGTTAAGGAACCCTCTTAGCGTTCGAGTCTGAAAGGAGTTGGGCTCCGAGGTAAAGAACCGCGTTGTCCAGAAGGTACAGAGGCTGCGATGTGCCGAATTCTGGTCGCTCTGGGGAAATGCGCGGTCTTGGAGGCGAGCAAAAAGGGGCCCGCTAAGCGATGTGTAGCGGCTCGTTAGTGTGCGGAGCTAACGGCCAGACCTCTGCTAATTTAGAATCGCGGAATGCACCTTAGCCCGGAACTTCATAACCAAGTCCAGATAGCGTTCGACTGTGCTGAAATACTTGTAACTTGTTGCACGATACTAATCGTGATGCATAAAATAAAATAAGGTGCGCAGTAAATGTATGACTCTGGCACACAAGTACTAGCTTGAATGTGAATACATCCAGTCGTCACCCATTACTTGAGTAAATTATCCGTTGGCTTATAATTGTAAAGGCGACCAGGAGATTGACATAATTATCTGCATGTTAAATGTTGCAATCAGTAAAATAAATTAATGTTTAATTCATTGATTTGCTATTATTCCAAACAATTAAAATAGAATCCCGTATTTATAATGAGAATGAAAATCAGAGAAGTAATTATCAGAGAAAGAGAGAACGATAAATAAGCTAGAAGCATTAGAAGGAGAAGCCTTTTATTAACCATCCACATGGCCAGGAATCTTTCTAGTTTTTCCATTAACAAAGATATTTTCATGAAACGAATCTTCCCCGTAGCAGGAACCTTTGAAATATGTACAGGAATCATTCATGGGCATGCATGCACCAATGTCTGTTCAGCACCAAATGCTACTTGTCTATCCATAGTCATAAATTAAGCACAATTGACGGATCAGAATTCTTAAGGAGATTTGTAGCAAGAACAATCAGCATTGATAGTAAGCACTGATAAATACACTCCTGGAAATGGAAAAAAGAACACACTGACACCGGTGTGTCAGACCCACCATACTTGCTCCGGACACTGCGAGAGGGCTGTACAAGCAATGATCACACGCACGGCACAGCGGACACACCAGGAACCGCGCTGTTGGCCGTAGAATGGCGCTAGCTGCGCAGCATTTGTGCACCGCCGCCGTCAGTGTCAGCCAGTTTGCCGTGGCATACGGACCTCCATCGCAGTCTTTAACACTGGTAGCATGCCGCGACAACTTGGACGTGAACCGTATGTGCAGTTGACGGACTTTGAGCGAGGGCGTATAGTGGGCATGCGGGAGGCCGGGTGGACGTACCGCCGAATTGCTCAACACGTGGGGCGTGAGGTCTCCACAGTACATCGATGTTGTCGCCAGTGGTCGGCGGAAGGTGCACGTGCCGTCGACCTGGGACCGGACCGCAGCGACGCACGGATGCACGCCAAGACCGTAGGATCGTACGCAGTGCCGTAGGGGACCGCACCGCCACTTGCCAGCAAATTAGGGACACTGTTGCTCCTGGGGTATCGGCGAGGACCATTCGCACCCGTTTCCATGAAGCTGGGCTACGGTCCCGCATACCGTTAGGCCGTCTTCCGCTCACGCCCCAACATCGTGCAGCCCGCCTCCAGTGTTGTCGCGACAGGCGTGAATGGAGGGACGAATGGAGACGTGTCTTCTTCAGTGATGAGAGTCGCTTCTGCCTTGGTGCCAATGATGGTCGTATGTGTGTTTCGCGCCATGCAGGTGAGCGCCACAATCAGGACTGCATACCACCGAGGCACACAGGGCCAACACCCGGCATCATGGTGTGGGGAGCGATCTCCTATACTGGCCGTACACCTCTGGTGATCGTCGAGGGGACACTGAATAGTGCACGGTACATCCAAACCGTCATCGAACCCATCGTTCCTAGACCGGCAAGGTAACTTGCTGTTCCAACAGGACAATGCACGTCCGCATGTATCCCGTGCCACCCAACGTGCTCTAGAAGGTGTAAGTCAACTACCCTGGCCAGCAAGATCTCCGGATCTGTTCCCCATTGACCATGTTTGGGACTGGATGAAGCGTCGTCTCATGCGGTCTGCACGTACAGCACGAACGCTGGTCCAACTGAGGCGCCAGGTGGAAATGGCATGGCAAGCCGTTCCACAGGACTACATCCAGCATCTCTACGATCGTCTCCATGGGAGAATAGCAGCCTGCATTGCTGCGAAAGGTGGATATACACTGTACTAGTGCCGACATTGTGCATGCTCTGTTGCCTGTGTCTATGTGCCTGTGGTTCTGTCAGTGTGATCATGTGATGTATCTGACCCCAGGAATGTGTCAATAAAGTTTCCTCTTCCTGGGACAATGAATTCACGGTGTTCTTATTTCAATTTCCAGGAGTGTATGACCTGGCTGATAGTTAATTTGCAAATATTTGATGCTGACCTGTCAAGCACTTAATCAAGATAATCAGAGTGACCACGACTCTGTTGAACGACTAACATTTTAGAGAGAGCTATAGGACAGATGAGGGTCTCAGATATTTCCTGCCTCAAATATTTGCCATCTGACATATGATAATGGCATCCTGACAGCTATCGGTACCATCCAAACTTGGCTTCCAGTGTTTTGTTGTCTAGCACAACTACAACTATTTCAACACGAGGTTTATGATTTCGGCTGCCACTGGACATCCTCAAATCGTAAGAAAAATGCTTTCGTTGACTTTCGCTATTGTTCGGGTTCCGCTGAATAGATCAGAAGTTCACTACACTCAGCTGGCGGCTACACGGGTAGCGGAGGCTGTGTGGCGTGGACTGGGCGGTTTTTTAGGTTAGAAGGCCTCGGGAAAGTACGGGGTGGGCTGCAATCTCAAAGGGTGCATGGTAAATGCAGGGCGTGCTTGGATCAAGGAACAGTCGGAATTGTAGTTGTAAATTGTTGTAGTTGTGCTGGGAAAGTCCCTGAGCTTCAAGCGCTTATAGAAAGCACATAAGCTGAAATCGTTATAGGTACAGAAAGCTGGCTAAAGCCTGAAATAAGTTCTGCAGCAATTTTTACGAAGTCTCAGACGGTGTTCAGGAAAGATAGATTGGGCGGAATTGGTGGTGGATGTGGTGGTGGTGGTTAGTGTTTAACGTCCCGTCGACAACGAGGTCATTAGAGACGCAGCGCAAGCTCGGGTTAGGGAAGAATTGGGATGGAAATCGGCCGTGCCCTTTCAAAGGAACCATCCTGGCATTTGCCGGAAACGATTTATATTGGTGGTGGAGTGTTTGTGTCTGTCAGTAGTGGTTAATCTTGTAGTGAAGTAGAAGTAGATACTCCGTGCGAATTGGTATGGGTGGAGGATATACGTAACAGCCGAACTAAGTTAATAATTGGCTCCTTCTACCGACCCCCAGACTCCGATGATATAGTTGCGGAACAGTTCAGAGAAAATTTGAGTCTCGTAACAAATAAATACTCAACTCATACGGTTATAGTTGATGGGGACTTCAACCTTCCCTCGATATGTTGGCAAAAATACTTGTTAAAAACCGGTAGTAGGCACAAAACATCTTCCGAGATTGTCCTAAATGCTTTCTCTGAAAATTATTTCGAGCAGTTAGTCCACAAAACCAGGCGAATTGTAAATGGTTGCGAAAACATACTTGACCTCTTAGCCACAAGCAATCTAGAGCTGATAGAGAGCATCATGACTGATACAGGGATCAGTGATCAAAAGGTCGTTGTAGCTAGGCTCAATACTGTTTCTTCCAAATCCACCAGAAACAAACGCAAAATAATTTTATTTAAATAAGCGGATAAAGTGTCACTAGAAGCCTTCCTAAGAGACAATCTCCATTCCTTCCGAACTGACTATGCAAATGTAGACGAGATGTGGCTCAAATTCAAAGATATAGTAGCAACAGCAATTGAGATATTCATACCTCATAAATTGGTAAGAGATGGAACGGATCCCCCGTGGTACGCAAAACAGCTCCGAACGCTGCTGCAGAGGCAACGGAAAAAGCATGCGAGGTTCAGAAGAACGCGAAATCCCGAAGATTGGCTAAAATTTACAGACGCGCGAAATTTGGCACGGACTTCAATGCGAGATGCCTTTAATAGGTTCCACAACGAAACATTGTCTCGAAATTTGGTAGAAAATCTGAAGAAATTCTGGTCTTATGTAAAGTACACAAGCGGCAAGACGCAGTCAATACCTTCGCTGCGCAGTGCCGATGGTACTGTTACCGACGACTGTGCCGCTAAAGCGGAGTTATTGAACGCAGTTTTCCGAAATTCCTTCACCAAGGAAGACGAATGGAATATTCCAGAATTTGAAACACGAACAGCTGCTAGCATGAGTTTCTTAGAAGTAGATACCTTAGGGATGGCGAAGCAACTCAAATCGCTTAATACGGGCAAGTCTTCAGGACCAGATTGTATACCGATTAGGTTCCTTTCAGATTACGCTGATACTATAGCTCCCTACTTAGCACTCATATACAACCGCTCGCTCACCGATAGATCTGTACCTACAGATTGGAAAATTGCGCAGGTCGCACCAGTGTTCAAGAAGGGTAGTAGGAGTAATCCATCGAACTACACACCTATATCATTGACGTCGGTTTGCAGAAGGGTTTTGGAGCATATACTGTATTCAAACATTACGAAACACCTCGAAGGAAACGATCTATTGATACGTAATCAGCATGGTTTCAGAAAACATCGCTCTTGTGCAACGCAGCTAGCTCTTTATTCGCACGAAGTAATGGCCGCTATCGACAGGGGATCTCAAGTTGATTCCGTATTTCTAGATTTCCGGAAAGCTTTTGACACCGTTCCTCACAAGCGACTTCTAATCAAGCTGCTAGCCTATGGGGTATCGTCTCAGTTGTGCGACTGGATTCGTGATTTCCTGTCGGGAAGGTCGCAGTTTGTAGTAATAGACGGCAAATCATCGAGTAAAACTGAAGTGATATCAGGTGTTCCCCAGGGAAGCGTCCTGGGACCTCTGCAGTTCCTGATCTATATAAATGACCTGGGTGACAATCTGAGCAGTTCTCTTAGGTTGTTCGCAGATGATGCTGTAATTTACCGTCTAGTAAGGTCATCCGAAGACCAGTATCAGTTGCAAAGCGATTTAGAAAAGATTGGTGTATGGTGTGGCAGGTGTCAGTTGACGCTAAATAACGAAAAGTGTGAGGTGATCCACATGAGTTCCAAAAGAAATCCGTTGGAATTCGATTACTCGATAAATAGTATAATTCTCAAGGCTGTCAATTCAACTAAGTACCTGGGTGTTAAAATTACGAACAACTTCAGTTGGAAAGACCACATAGATAATATTGTGGGGAAGGCGAGCCAAAGGTTGCGTTTCATTGGCAGGTCACTTAGAAGATGCAACAAGTCCGCCAAAGAGACAGCTTACACTACACTCGTTCGTCCTCTGTTAGAATATTGCTGCGCGGTGTGGGATCCTTACCAGGTGGGATTGACGGAGGACATCGAAAGGGTGGAAAAAAGGGCAGCTCGTTTTGTATTATCACGTAATAGGGGAGAGAGTGTGGCAGATATGATACGCGAATTGGGATGGAAGTCATTACTGCAAAGACGTTTTTCGTCGCGGCGAGATCTTTTTACGAAATTTCAGTCACCAACTTTCTCTTCCGAATGCGAAAATATTTTGTTGAGCCCAACCTACATAGGTAGGAATGATCATCAAAATAAAATACGAGAAATCAGAGCTCGAACAGAAAGGTTTAGGTGTTCGTTTTTCCCGCTCGCTGTTAGGGAGTGGAATGGTAGAGACATAGCGTGAGTGTGGTTCGATGAACCCTCTGCCAAGCACTTAAATGTGAATCGCAGAGTAGTCATGTAGATGTAGATTGTGGAAAACCACATGGTCAATCATGTGGGAGTGGACCACGACGACTGTCTTACGACCTCAGGAAACCGGCAAGTGCGAACTGAAATTGTTGTATTGTGCAATAAGATACATTATTTACATCACACGTATCTCACAAAAGCCTCTTTCTGGAATTTTCTTCTTTTTAAGTTTTAACAAGTAACAGTCAGGGAACAGTAGATCAGATAGCTATCATACCTCTAAGAAAACAGATATAGGATAGGACTCTAAACATCCTCGGATGTTTTTCTCAATCAATTCTGTGTGCATTTTGTAATATAAACGGTTAGGAGCGGCTGTTTGACCATCCTGATGTCGTTACTGGTTCCAAATTGTAAGGGGTGGCAGGGGTAGGACGGAAGACGTCCATGTGAGAGCTTCACGCAGGAGATAGGCTTTGAGTTTCATAAGATACTTTTCGAACCTCTTTTCTTGTCTGAAATATGGCTCAATAGGCGTCAGAAAGTACCTACTAGATATATCACATGTAAAGACGTATCGGTGCAAGTGAACAATGAACATATTTCCACTCACAGCGTTCATAATAAGCATCGTGAAACTTCTATTTATAAATCGTTGAGCGATGGCGAGCTGAAAAGTATTGCCTCCGAATTTTTCATGCGAAAACTCTACAAGGTTTTTAAATAAAACAAACGTTATTAACGTTCTACATTTTTATGTTTCATGTCTATATATCTTCAGCCCTCTGCCAGTAAAGAGCTTATATTATAGCTTATAACATGGTGCAGTATAACGTAACTATGTCGGTGTGTGCGACACAGCGTGCTGTAATCGAGTTTCGAATTAAAAGTTAGTGCACACACTTATCACCGTTTCCTTGAGCGTGACAATACCGGACCACACACGAGCGCTACGACATCTGCCACAAATTGTCGCCTTCGATTGACTCTTATCGATCATCCTCCGTACAGTCCTGATTTGGCACCATCCGATTTTCATCTGTTTCCAAAACTTACAAATCACCTTCTTGGACTTTACTTTGACAGTGGTGAAGCGGTGCAAGCAGAGGTGAGATTGTAGCTCCGTCAACTAAGTCAAAGAGATGTGGTACAGTGAGAGCATCAATAAAGTGGTATCTTAATTGGAGAAAGGTGTTCGTCTCCAGGGAAACTAAGTTGTGGAATAACGTTAATTATGTTGTAGAATAACGTTAATAACATTTATTTTATTTAGGAAGCTTTAAGAGTTTTCTCATAAGAAAATCGGAGAGATAACTTCTCAGCACGGTCTTGTAAATTGTTACTAATCTGTGCCGACATCTGTTCATTACAATAGCTGTTGTGTAACCCTATTTGGCCATGTGACGAACTTGTGTAGTTAATTCGCGCAAACCAACCACGCGTAATATTTCTGGCTTAGTAAGCCATCATATTAGGCTCCAAGAAGCTGTTCCCAGAGCAGTGGAGATGTAAGGAGTATATAGATGACGAAATGTGGTGTCAGGTACCTGTGACAGATGTTAGATTCGGTACCATTCCGGTGAGAAAGACCGCCTACATAATGCTACTGCTGTGTGAGTGGCTGCTGTGTTCGGAACAAGGGCGCCAAAACGTTAAAGAATAGTTATTATTATTAGTTAAACTACTCACTGGAATGACTTCACTTTTTAATATAAACATCTCTCAACAGCTGGCTATCAATCAGTAATTTTAGAATTATTAAAAACAATTTAAATCAAAAACAAAAGACTGACGTAACTGCAGACGAAGCACTTCGGAAGCGTTCGGGTCACGCCTTTTCTGGTATGGTGCGCTAAGTGTTCCGGGCTGTTCGTCACTCTGGATTAGGCAGTCGAAATGTACAGTCACGTTGTCTGTGGCAGGATGTGTTTGCCAGAATTCAGTATTAAAAGATTCACTCCGGTAGTGGCTGGCTCTGAGCACTATGGGACTTAACTTGTAAGGTCATCAGTCCCCTAGAACTTAGAACTACTTAAACCTAACTAACCTAAGGACAGCAAACACATCCATGCCCGAGGCAAGATTCGAACCTGCGATCGTAGCGGTCGCGCGGTTTCAGACTGTAGCGCCTAGAACCGCTCGGCCACCCCGGCCGGCTCACTCCGGTAGTCATGAGTCACAGACACATGCCACAAATAGTGTAAAGATACATTTTCGTAAACATTGTGTTTGATCGTGTACTTTGCTGTATAAAAGGGTGTTGTCTTATTAAGATCATGTACTCTTCTCGTGTGGCTATATCAAAATACGCGAGTGGCATCCCAAACAAGTGATACATTATTTCAGAACAGAACCTCGCTAAAAGTTAGTTTCAGCCTCAAGATACAGAACCTACGACCTGCATACTGTTTACTGCGCTGGGGACATCAGCTTGAAGACAGCAGGTTAGTGAACTATAACAGAACCTTTGTATTCCACACAGTGCATTGGAAACAACGAGGCGCCTCACGTGTACTGCATGCACAGAACAAATGTGCTCAGTGACACGTCATCCGCAGTAATTCAGAGGAGGTAAAGGACGATGATCGTTGTGGTGTGCGTAGTGTAAGACCTTCGGTACACACACCATCAGATTATTTGACTTGTCGCTCTAACGAAGTAGGCAAGTGTCAGCAATATGTCTCGTGGTCTTACCGTGGCGTGTTTATCTTCTGCCGTTAGGTCAGACGACAGAAAAGCCACTTGCACGCTTAGAGTAGCAGACTGACGGTGACCAACTTTAAACAGAACTTGATTAATTATCAGACACATTTATTAAAATAATAAAAAGCATAGACATTACGTAACTTGATTCTGGATGCTGTTTACAATTTACAATCTGAAGTTCCTTTGGTGTTGGTACGTTAAGATTATTCTCACATGTCTCTAATACTTGACAAAGTGTCTATTCATTTATGTTCATGGCTATGCACAGGAAAATGGTAATCTTATTAGGTGCAGACTGAAACTTGACTATAGACTGATACAGACTAATGCAGACTGGTACAGACTGGTGCTTACTGACTAATCGGAGGTCTCTACACTCGTTATAATACCTCGCGCGTTCAGGTATCACTGCGCGAGTGTGATCCACGAGGAGAAAAGGTTCTACTTTAGCAGCAATCTCATTGGCTGCGTTACATATTAATACGCGGATCAGCGGAAGCAGAATTTGGTCCGTCTCTATGGCAGCGCCATCTCGTAGTGTGGAGACAGATGAGCGCTGCGCCTGCGCTGTTGTGCTTAGCGGGGCGCGCTCTAGTGGGAAAGCTGTGCACGCGCTGACCTCGCGGTACTATGTACACAACATCGTTATTAACACCAACAATCAATTCATTCTTCCTGTCTTGCCGTACACATCAGAATGGGGTATGGGGCGTCTTGCTGCTATTCACATTTGACGTCAGGCGGATTTGGGGAATGCAACTGTTGTGGTTGGCAGGAGAGCCAACCCCGTATTGCTAAAGGAGGCCGAAATGCACGCGTTTTAGCTCACGCAGGCTGGCGTGAGGTCTGGATCATGACAAGGGAATTAGAATTGAGAAAAACGGACGTAGCTGGTGGAATACTTAACTTTAATCCGTTAAAGAAAAACGTCGCTCTATATGGTACATGATTCACAATATCAATAGTACGGACACTGGCGCCTTGCTAGGTCGTAGCAAATAACGTAGCTGAAGGCTATGCTAACTATCACCTCGGCAAATGAGAGCGTAGAAGTCAGTGAACCATCGCTAGCAAAGTCGGCTGTACAACTGGGGCGAGTGCTAGGAAGTCTCTATAGACTTGCCGTGTGGCGGCGCTCGGTCTGCTATCACTGATAGTGGCAACACGCGGGTCCGACTTATGCTACCGGACCGCGGTCGATTTAAAGGCTACCACGTAGCAAGTGTGATGTCTGGCTGTGACACCACAGCAACAACCTACATAGTGCAAATTAAAACGCCAGCAGGATAATTCTAAAACTTGCTAAAGGTTCCGCAGCGACGAGCTACAACGGAACTACTCACTCGTTAGAGAGGCAGCAACTGCTCGCAGATGTCTCTGCGCCTCGTCTTGATGCTACGCCCTCCCCTCCCCTCCCCTCCCCTGCAACGGCGGTCCGACGCCTGGAATTAAAAGCCGCGCGCGTGAGGCGGCCACGGCTGCCCAGTACGCGCTCGGGGCTGACGTTGTTTGTGCGCTGGGCGGCGCTGCGCTCGCCGGGATTTATTAATGCGCGCGGCGCGCCGGACGCGTAATTTCCGGCAGGCGGGAAGGCGCGCCTGCCGAGTGGAGTGCAGGCGCTGCACTACACGTGGCGCTGCCTGGCGGTCGCCGGCTGAAGCTCGGCGTCGGCGCTAACTGCTCCGGCCGTTCCGCTCACTTTGCCAGCTGGCCGAACCGTCGGCGAGATGGGTGTGTGGCAAGCCGAGGAGGCAGCTTCTACATCCACTTACACGGGTTGGACAAAAATAAGGGAAATGCATGCTTGATGTGAATGCAAACATAAATGCCGAGCCCCCAGGTTGCACTGTTGTATCTGATCAACAGCGGCACCTGTGCAGTGTCCTCAATACCTCGCAAGTGTCAGTCGGGGTCAGAACAGTATTGTGTGTAGCTGCGAGTGCATTACCTCAGAACTAAATGGCTTCAAGCGTGGACTAAGTGTTGGTGCTATTACGGTGGTACTTCCGTAACCAAAGTAACTGAACTGTTTGGTGTGTCAATGGGCACCATATCGAAGTTTTATACCGTTTACATGGAAAGTGGAAGATCAACATCCTTTACGTAACAACGTGGATGAAAATGTGTTGCGTGATCATGATAGATAGTCACTGAAGGGGCTTTTGACGAAAAATAAGAGGACGATAGCTCCAAAAATTACTGGAGAAATGAATCTCTCTCTCGCGAATCTTGCGAGCAACAAAACAGTAAGAAGGCGACGCTATAATCTGGGAATTTCATGGTCAGCTGGAATACCAAAAATTCACATCAGAGATGCAGATAGTTGGAACAGGAAAGTATGGGGCCAAAGCCGTAAAATTTGGACTGTGGAGCAATGGTAGAATATCATTTGGTCACACGAGTCTCGTTGCAAACTGTTTCCAGCTTCTGCTGGAGTTTACGAGATATGGGGGTGGGGAGAGGTTCGGCGATAGTTTGGCTGACAGTATCGTGATATTCTATGCGCCCTATAGATGCTGTGCAAGTTCGTATTACTGGCAAGAATTATGTGACCATTTTGGTTCGTCATGTCCTTACCACGGTACAATGCTTGTTCCACAATGGTGATGCTGGGTTCCAAGACGATGGGCCCATGTTCGCACAGCTCACATCGTCCAGGACTGGTTATGCAAGTGCAGTGATGAACTGTCCCATCTTCCCTGGCCACCACATCTCCCTGATCTCAATATTATTGAGACTTAGTGGTCTGCTGTAGAGAGAATTGTGTGCGATTGCTATGCACCTACCTTACCGTTGTGTGTACTTGCCACTGGTTTGTAGGAATCATGGTACACGATTCCCATCAAAACATTACAATACCTGTATTTATTTATTCCGAGACGACTGGAACTTGTTTGGGTGCCAACAGGTTTTCTTATACCATATTAGATATGGTAATTTAGTGTATTTTTAGTGTTTCAACATTTTTGTCCAGTCACTGTACATACTCAGCAAACCACCGTGAAGTTACTGGCAGAGAGTGTTTAACACGGAATAAAAATCAGTAGCAGTCAGTTCACATACTGACAAAGCACCCAATGAAATATCTATATTGGGGTGTGGACAGAATAGCGCGCTTTGTGGAATGATGTCACATGATGATCGACTTTCCATCCCTAAAGGGTAGTGGCTGACGAAATACCCATCACGCTAACTACTCCCAGCATTACGTAAACGTATGGCAAGACTCTTGTAACAAAGTATATATGTGGTATCTGTTCTTTCAGACATGGCAGAAAGACCAGACACAGTAATATATATACACTGTATGATCAAAAGTATCCAAATACTTGGCTGAAAATGACTTACAAGTTCGTGGCGCCCTCCATCGGTAATGCTGGAATATAATAAGGTGTTGGTCCATCCTTAGCCTTGATGACACCTGCCACTCACGCAGGCATACGTTCCGTCAGGTGCTGGAAGGCTTCTTGGGGAATGACAGCCCATTCTTCACGGAGTGCTGCACTGAGGAGAGGTATCGATGTTGGTCGGTGAGGCCTGGTACGAAGTCGGCGTTCCAAAACATCTCAAAGGTGTTCTATAGGATTCAAGTCAGGACACAGTGCAGGCGCCGGCTGCGGTAGCCCAGCGGTGCTAGGCGCTTCAGTCCGGAACCGTGCGACTGCTACGGTCGCAGGTTCGAATCCTGCCTCGGGCATGGATATGTGTGATGTCCTTAGGTTAGGTTTAAGTAGTTCTAAGTTCTAGGGGACTGATGACCTCAGATGTTAAGTCCCATAGTGCTCAGAGCCATTTCTTGAACCACTGTGCAGGACAGTCCACTACAAGTATGTTATTGTTGTGTAACCACTCTGCCACAGGCCGTGCATTATGAACTGGTCCACGATCGTGTAGAAAGATGCAATCGCAGTCCCCGAATTGGTCTTCAAAAGTGGGAAGCAAGAAGGTACTTAAAACATCAATGTAGGCCTGTGCCGTGATAGTGCCACGCACAACAACAAGGGGTGCAAGCCCCCTTCATGAAAACCACGACCACACCATAACACCACTGCCTCCGAATTTTACTGTTGGCACTACACACGCTGGCAGATGATTTTCGGGTTCCCGGGTTCGATTCCCGGAGGGGTCAGGGATTTTCTCTGCCTCTTGATGGCTGGGTGTTGTGTGATGTCCTTAGGTTAGTTAGGTTTAAGTAGTTCTAAGTTCTAGGGGACTGATGACCACAGTAGTTAAGTCCCATAGTGCTCAGAGCCATTTGAACTATTGTTTTAAATGACGTTCACCTGGCATTCGCCATACCCACACCCTGCCATCGGATCGCCACCTTGTGTACCGTGATTCGTCACTCCACACAGCGTTTTTCCCCTGTTCATTCTTCCAATGTTTATGCTCGTTACACCAAGTGAGACGCTTGGCATTTAACGGCGTGATGCGTGGCTTATGAGCAACCGCTCGACCATAAAATCCAAGTTTTCTCACCTCCCACCTAACTGTCACAGTACTTGCAGTGGATGCTGATGCATTTCGGAATTCCTGTGTGATGGTCTGGATAGGTGTCTGCCTATTACACGTTACGATCCTCTTCAACTGTCGGCAGTCTCTGTCGATCAACAGACGAGGTCGGCCTGTACGCTTTTGTGCTGTGCGTGTCCTTTCACGTTTCCACTTCACTATCATATCGGAAACAGTGGACCTATGGATGTTTAGGAGTGTGGTAATCTCGCGTACAGACGTGTGACACAACTGACACCCAAACACCTGACCACGTTCGAAGTCTGAGAGTTCCGCGGAGCGCACCATTCTGCTCTCTCACGATATCTAATGACTACTGAAGTAGCTGATGTGGAGTACCTACCAGTATGTGGCAGCAAAGTGCACCTAATATGAAAAACGTATGTTTTTGGGGATGTCCGGATACTTTTGATCACATATTATATATAAGGCGAGGACGACCAATGGTCTCTTCAGTGCAGATGCACATGAGGTATGCACTGCATTAGTAGTGTGTGGGATGTGTAGGTATGTTGAGAATTTTGGTTGGACGGGAGGCGTGCTAGGGCAGTCTTCGCAGCTGTGGTGACCACTGTGTTCGATGGCGCTGTGGTCAGCGCATCTGTCTAGCGAGGAGGAGACCCGGGTTTGAATCCCTATCCAGCACAAATTTTCAACTTTCCCCACTGATTTATATCAATGCCCATTCGTAGCTAATGTCTGTAATTCCTTTGTGTCTTGTAAGAAAGACTCTTCAATCGCCCTTGTGTGTCTCTGCCACCAGGCAACAAAACAACTCAGTGCGAGGAACCGCCAGACATCGAAGAATTCGGCAATAGATCTCAGTGCACCTGTGTTCGCCGTGACGCCTTCCGTCATGCTTCCTCGCAGCAGTAACTTTACGTATTCCCGGCTGGTCGTTCAGAAGGCACACTGAGATGTACTTTCAAGACTTAGTGTTAATAACAGTACATAAATGAGTCATAGGCGTGGGTTCTCCTGTCATGTGGATAATGCAGTGAAGTTTAAGGTTGAATTAAAGAACTTTCTGTTGGGCAGCTCCTCCTACTCAACTGAAGAATATCTTGACATAATCTCTTAACGTTTTAGGTTATGTTAAAAGACACCCACTATTTGTTGACTAACAAAAACATTTAAATATTGGTAACCGGATCTTTGGTGAGATGCTCTTTCGCCATATAAAATGGACTTTTCACAGTCTCTGGCTTCCTATCGAAAAAAAAAAACAGTGCGTAATATGTCCTAGCTTCCCCTGAATGCCATGTTGTCTGGACTTCCGAAAACAGTAATTGGATTTAGCCGTAGGGTCTATCACAAAGAAAACTGAACTTCATATCAACCCGCCAGAAAATGAACTTTACTAAATGATTCCTAGTAAATGTCTCTCACATGGCCCATGGCGTTAAACGATCTCACAAGTTGGGCAAGCCTGCTGGTACGAACACTGGGGAAAAGTTTAGCGAACTAAGTTGATGCTTAAAGGACATTTATTCACAAAGTGGAGCGTACATATGAACTTCATTAAACAAGGAACACGTATAAAATGCTGGGTTAGACAAACAACGGAAAGAATATTTTCTTGAGAGGGACAAACTTCTGTCCTCAAATCAGCATGGTCGAGGCTGACTACAGAACGATTCTACTACCGCCAACGTACATCTCGCGTAAGGACCGTCACGATATAATCAAAGAGATTCGAGATCGTACGGAGGCATATAGGCAGTCGTTTCTACGAGAGTTCCATGGATATGATATACGAATTGGTCTGGCAATCGTAAAACAAAAGCGTTGTTCGCTGCGTTAGATGAAATTTCGATCACCAACTTTCTCCACATAGTGCGAAAACCTGTTGTTGACGCCCACTTACATAGGGAGAAATGATCATCATAATAAAATACGCGGGATCAGAGTTCACTCGGAAATATTCCAGGTTTGTTTTTCCCGCCCGCTGTTTGAGAGTGGTTCAAAAATGGCTCTGAGCACTATGGGACTCAACATCTTAGGCCATAAGTCACCTAGAACTTAGAACTACTTAAACCTAACCAACCTAAGGACATCACACACACCCATGCCCGAGGCAGGATTCGAACCTGCTACCGTAGCAGTCCCGCGGTTCCGGACTACAGCGCCAGAACAGCACGGCTACCGCGGGCGGCTGTTTGAGAGTGGAACAGTAGAGAAGTACCATAAAGGTGGTTCGATGAACCCTCTGATATTCACTTAATTTTGAATTGTTGAGTAATGATAAAGATGTACATGATGACAGCATGCTTCCGAAACGCATCGTGGTAATAAACATTATTGAAAAGTGCCTGAAGCAGTAAAAATTGTTTCAGAAGCAGCATCTTCTCAGGTCCGGCGCTGAGAATCTGCGTCACCTGAGTTGGGAACTTGAGGTAACGCAGTTTTTCTGTAGCGAATTTTCCACTCAGCCGTCACGACTTAAGTTTTCTGCGCATGTTCCGCTACTTAGCGGCGGGTTTGGGTCGAGGGGTGTGGTCGGGTTTTACTGCTGAATAAGACGCGCAGGCCGGGCCGACAATAACTTGGGCCTCCTCATCTGGCGGCCCGCCCCTCCCCCCGGGATTAAGATGGGCGGCGATGGGCCTCCCCCCCCCCCCCCCCCCCTCCCAGCACTCCGGCGTCGCCCGGCAGCGGGCGACTCAGCAAGTTGCTGCGTAGCTTGGCCAGCCCCTGTGTTTGCAGACGCGCGCTGCCTGCTAAGCTGCCGCCAGCGGCCGGCTTTAAATATATTTCCCGAGAATCTCCCAGGCGGGCACTTGTGTTGATCTTGCGGATTACAAACTCCCCTGGCATCTCGAGTTAACAGTTTCATCGAGAAGGTACTGCCCTGCATATCGAATTACTACGGGCTGGCGGAGGAGCGGAAGAAGAACGCACGTTCTCTCTGGTGCATCTGCGGGAAACAGCTCACTGCTTTTAGCCCATTCAGTACCATTAAATTTGCGAGAGCAAGACATTAATGGGCGGCTATTTTAATTACTGTCATACTCAGAAAGAACAATGTGATAAAAATATTGCCACCGTTTCGTTTTTCGGCGCAGAAAGTGTCACAGAGTGTTATTCATAACTACACTGCCCAACAAAATTATAGGTTCACTCTTTCGAAGCCCTCTAATTGTATTCTATTCCGACGCATACGAAAGGGGGAAAAAACAACAACAACGGAATAACACATTGCCATCGGCGAAGCTTGTGTAGTACGTATTCCTGCCGCTAGGTGTGTGTAGCAGCCGGCAGGAGTGGCCGAGTGGTTCTAGGCGCTACATCTGGAACCGTGGGACCGCTACGGTCGCAGGTTCGAATCCTGCCTCAGACATGGAAGTGTGTGGTGTCCTTAGGTTAGTTAGGTTTAAGTAGTTCTAAGTTCTAGGGGACTGATGACCTCAGAAGTTTAGTCCCATAGTGCTCAGAGCCATTTGAACCATTTTTGTGCATAGCACAACCCACTGCCAGTTCAGTGGCGCCTGTGTTGTCGACCTGGCTTGTTCTATTAATCTGCAGTGATTGATTTTGCCAGCGTTGGTTTCTTCTTGTTTCGTTTTTTTTTTTATGATGGCAAGTTTAAGTGAATAACGTGCAGCTGTGAAATTTTGTTTTGTACTCGGTAGGAATGGCTCAAATGATTCAAATGACTCTGAGCACTATGGCACTGAACATCTGTGGCCATCAGTCCCCTAGAACTTAGAACTACTAAAACCTAACTAACCTAAGGACATTACACACATCCATGCCCGAGGCAGGATTCGAACCTGCGACCATAGCGGTCACGCGGTACCAGACTGAAGCGACTAGAACCGCACGGCTACACCGGCTGGCGGTAGGATTGCTGCCGAATCTGTTTTAATGTTGAAAATCCTGCCTCGGGCATGTATGTGTGTGATGTCCTTAAGTTAGTTAGGTTTAACTAGTTCTAAGTTCTAGGGGACTGATGATCTTAGAAGTTAAGTCCCATAGTGCTCAGAGCCATTTGAACCATTTGTAATGGACAGTATTTTGAAGAGGATAAGGTTGTTTTGTAAACAATTTCAAAACATAGCTTTTGGAAAATAATTCCCTTTTCTTTTGGGTGTCACCTCATAAGTTTCAAATTTGGCACAACAGCGCCTACAGTCTTCCTGCCGGCCGCGGTGGTCTAGCGGTTCAGGCGCTCAGTCCGGAACCGCGGGACTGCCACGGTCGCAGGTTCGAATCCTGCCTCAGGCATGGATGTGTGTGTGTTAGTTAGGTTTAAGTAGTTCTAAGTTCTAGGGGACTGATGACCACAGATGTTAAGTCCCATAGTGCTGTGAGCCATTTGAACCATTTTTTACAGTCTTCCTCTGTAATGGTGCTAAAGCGTGGCGCTCTGGGATCTTACCCTCCGGCCTGGCCACACGTCACACAGCAAGGTGTCGACACATGCGAATAAAAGTCTCCAGCCTAGAAGCCCACGTGAGTGATAAGATGGGTTAATGTGTTACAGTGTCACCAAATTTTATCGTAATCATGCCGAACGCCACCATGGACGTACCACACGATGGGAGGTCGTTACACCCCTCTTATCCACATTTCACTCATTCTTTTGACGTCACTGCGACAGAGGTAAGAGCCGGGACACCCAGTGTTTAAATTACGCGGTTTTCTTGTGGGTGACCGAGGAAAACATTTGAGACTCACCACCGCGCAAACCCGACAAGAAATGACCCCACGGAGTGTCGTAAAGGGCGCCAAAGGAACCAACGCTTCCCTTCGGACTTAGTTTTAAACACGTTTCGCGTAGAAAACGACTGTTGGCAGTGCGACGAGCAGCAGGACGACGCTCTCTACAGCATTCCACAGCCGTGACATCCCCTTGGCGTTTCAACCCTGCTCTAAGAACGTCGTAGACCTGGAACTCCGTTGAGAGAATTAGTCAGGCAGCAGCAGCCAACAGAGACACAAGCAGCAGCAGGAAAGTAACCGATTTTGTCACGTTTTACGAGTTCCCAACCAGAAGCTAATTATATAGTTTGAGCTGTGTGCTTTGGTACTTTAGTTTCTGAATTTGTGCGTGGTAATTTAATATATAATAGACACAGTTCTCGATTTCTCGTTTGTATCATAAAGTAAACAAATTTTGTGGCATATTACAAATTCCAAATCAGAAGTGAATTATTTAGTCTCACCTGTGTCCTTTAGTAGTTTAGGTTGGCAAACTCTGCATGTTAATCTAATTTACTAAAAACACATCTTGCGTTTTCGTCAGTGTCTAACACAGAGTTTGATAGTCTTTGTTTGTCTGTGTAATGTAGTTTTCCGTGGCCTTTAATGTGTGTAGGGACTGTGATTGCTGTGTGTGGCCGCCTGGTGTGGCCGAGCGATTCTAGGCACTACAGTCTGGAACTGCGCAACTGCTACAGTCGCAGGTTCAAATCCTGCCTCGGGCATGGATGTGAGTGATGTCCGTAGGTTACTTAGGTTTAAGTAGTTCTAAGTTCTAGGGACTGATGACCTCAGATGTTAAGTCCCACAGTGCTCAGAGCCATTTGAACCATTTTTTTTTGCTCTGTGTGGATGCAAGCCGAGTTTGTGATACTTTGCTCTCAGCTCCAGGCTGTGTTGGCTTTAGTTACATAGCTTGAGGCTGCAGTGGATGGGCGTCACCGTTGTGGGCCAGACGTGTGGATCCGATTGGTCCACACTGGTCGCCAGCCCAATTACTGCTCGCATTGAAGTTGATCCCTCATCCATTGTTGAGTGGAAGGTCCCTTGGGCCATAGCGTGCTGCGAAATACTGTCTGGGGGTGGTGGGGGCGGGGAGGGCGAATGTAAGATGTCCCTGGTTAGTCTGACAACAGGTTCCTGGTGCTGTCTGAGGCTGACACTGTCCTTCAGCCAGGTAGAGACGCTTGTCCTGTTTCAGAGTAAACCTCTCAGCTTGCAAGATCTGGGCTGTCACAGTGGGTGGGATTATTAGTTGTCGGTATCTCCAACATTATGACCGTTATGGGACGCCATAGAGACATGGCTGTAAAGGAAGGGAACAAGACCCTTGTGCACTCCTGTGAATTGGTATGTGTAGAGGTCATTGTTGGCAACCGGAATAAAATGAGAGTGGGATCCTGTTGAATCATGCAATGTTTATGCTCCTTACACCAAGCGAGGCGTCGTTTGGCATTTACAAGCGTGATGTGAGGCTTATGAGCAGCCGCTCAACCATGAAATCCAAGTTTCCTCACCTACCGCATAACTGTGATAGTACTTGCAGTGGATGCTGATGCAGTTTGGAATTCCTATGTGGTGGTCTGGATAGATGTCTGCCTACTACATATTACGACCCTCTTCAACGGTAGGTGGTCTTTGTCAGTCAATAGACGAGGTCGGCCTGTAAGCTTTTGTGTTGTACGTGACCCTTCACGTTTCCATTTCACTTCACATCGGAAACAGTGGACCTAGGGATGTTTAGGAGTGTAGAAATCTCGCGTACAGACGTATGACACAAGTGACACCCAATCACCTGACCACATTCGAAATCCGTGAGTTCCACAGGGTGCTCCAATCTGTTCTCTCACCATGTTTAATAACTACTGAGGTCGTTGATATGGAATACCTGGCATTAGGTGGCAGTACAATGCACGTAATAAGATAAACGTATGTTTTGGGGGGTTTCCGGATACTTTTGATCACATAGTGTAGATATAGGGAGTAGATCAGCTGTTTTCTATTTTTATTGCAAACTGTGAATGAACTATTAAGATTTCAGTTTTTTCTTATATTATGTCACAGGTTTGTTGTGACTCCTCCCGGTTTTGGTCTTTTAAAGCAAATAGAGGACTATACTTCATTGATACCATGCTTTGTGAAACATTTCCAGACTACGGGTGGTGCCGTGGCAAGTCTTACACACTGAATGTAGGCACGCACCATCTGATAGGCCACGCCACATGGTAAAAGGTAAAATACTGTCTGGGCAATGTTGTACCAATTTTTGTGCCATGTGTTTATTGCATTCTTATTAAAGTGGCGCTGACGCATTTCGCATTTTCATAACAATGCAAAATTTTAATGCAATGCAAATTTTACAAATAAAAATTAGTCGTTGTTAAAAAGAGGTTTATTTAAGGTCAAAAATTTTTAGATGTGCTGCTATGACTAATTCATATTTCGTGTTTTTACCCCGTTATTAGCAAAAACTAAACAAAAAAGGCTGAGACTAAACAAACGCCGAAAAATACTGGTTCTCAGAACTAAAATACAGGTATCGGTTTTAACCGGTCATTTTCTCCCATCCCTAAGAGGCACAGCGGTTCTGCTCAGGTATCATCGTGTGCGGAGCAGCCTGGAATGGCCACAGATGACGGGTGGCGATGACTGAGGGCACTCTGACGTCACAACCGTAAGTCACGGGCACCCTGCGGCCAGTGTCCACTACCTCTCATGCCACAGTATCTTGGTGCAATTTTCCAACAGGACAATGCTCGTCTACACATGGCGTGTGGCCCTATGGACCGCCTGCGTGATGCGAGGTGGTCCATGGTCCAGTGGCCAGCGAGATCACCAGATCTGTCGCTGACAGAACGTGAGTGGGGTCAACTCCGTTCCAGGAAATCAAGAGCTACTTACAACGGCTACGGGCCAGCTAGACTCAGAAAAAGATACAACGACCTTACATCATCGTTCCAATGGAATCAGTGCAAGCATACACACCAGAGAGGATGCCATGTCGTAGTGATAAGTAAGATAGTAGAACTAAGTTCGTTGCAAATTTCACTCGATTTTGTAATCACTGATATAAAGTCACATAGCCTCTCAACCTGTGAAATTCCATTTTGTTTCCTCCTCCACTTCTGCCTGCTTCACTCTTTGCAATTTCCGCTATGTTTTGGAGAGTAAGAAAAATATACCAGTTTTAGTAAAACTTCACAACAACTCTTGGATTTCTGTGCCAGTATGGGCTTACTAACCAGAAACTCCTTTTTTAAACATAAGAACATTCATCGGTATACTTGGGACGGCAGGGGAATCAGATCTGTCATTGACTATATAATAACAGATCAGGAATTCAGGAAGGCTGTGAGGGACACACGTGTATTCAGGGGATTCTTTAATGACACTGATCATTATTTAATCTGCAGTGAAATTGGGATTGTGAGGCCGAAAGTGCAGAAGGTCAGGTCCATATGTAGGAGAATAAGAGTGGAGAAACTTCAGGATAAGGAAATCAGGCACAAGTACATAACAGCGATCTCAGAAAGGTACCAGTTAGTTGTATGTAGTCAATTACAGTCATTGGAAAAGGAATAGACAAGGTACAGGGACACAGTACTAGAAGTGGCTAAAGAATGTCTAGGAACAGTAGTGTGTAAAAGTAGGATGAAGCAAACAGCTTGGTGGAATGACACAGTCAAGGCAGCCTGTAAAAGGAAAAAGAAGGCGTATCAAAAATGGCTACATACTAGAACTCAGGTAGACAGAGAAAGTTATGTTGAAGAAAGGAACAAAGCCAAACAGATAATTGCAGCATCCAAGAAGAAATCTTGGGAAGACTTTGGAAACAGGTTGGAGACTATGGGTCAAGCTGCTGGAAAACCATTCTGGAGTGTAATTAGCAGTCTTCGAAAGGGAGGTAAGAAGGAAATGAATGACAAGTATTTTGGACAGGTCAGGAAAACTGCTTGTGAATCCTGTGGATGACTTGGGTAGATGGAGGGAATATTTTGAAGAGTTGCTCAATGTAGGTGAAAATACGATCAGCAATGTTTCAGATTTCGAGGTAGAATGGGATAGGAATGATGATGGAAACAGGATCATTTGAGGAAGTGGAGAAAATGGTCAATAGACTGCACTGCAACAAAAGCAGCTGGGGTGGATGAAGTTAAGTCGGAACTCATCAAATGCAGTGGAACGTCAGGTCTTAAATGGCTACACAGGATAAAATCTTCTCAGGAATTGTTGAAAGGAAAGTGCGAATATTAGTTGAGGACCAGTTTTACGAAAATCAGTGTGGGTTTAGGCCTCTTAGAGGTTGTCAGGTCTAGATCTTTAGCTTACGGCAAATAATGGAGAAGTGTTATGAGTGGAACAGGGAACTGTATCTATGCTTTATAGATCTAGAAAAGGCATATGAGCGGGTTCCTAGGAGGAAGTTACTGTCTGTCCTACGAGATTATGGAATAGGAGGCTAACTTTTGCAAGCAATTAAAGATCTTTACATGGATAGTCCGGCAGTAGTTAGAGTTGACGGTAAATTGAGTTCATGGTTCAGAGTAGTTTCAGGGGTGAGACAAGGCTGCAACCTGTCTCCACTGTTGTTCATATTATTTATGGATCATATGTTGAAAACAATAGACTGGCTGGGTGAGATCAAGATATGTGAACACAAAATAAGCAGTCTTGCATATGCGGATGACTTAGTTGTGATGGCAGATTCGATTGAAAGTTTGCAAAGTAATACTTCAGAGCTAGATCAGAAATGTAAGGACTATGGTATGAAGATTAGCATCTCCAAAACGAAAGTAACGTCAGTGGGAAAGAAATATAAACGGATTGATTGCCAAATAAGAGGAACAAAGTTAGAACAGGTGGACAGTTCCAAGTACTTAGGATGCATATTCTCACAGGATGGCAACATAGTGAAAGAACTGGAAGCGAGGTTTAGCAAAGCTAATGCAGTGAGCGCTCAGCTACGATCTACTCTCTTCTGCAAGAAGGAAGTCAGTACCAAGACTAAGTTATCTGTGCACCGTTCAATCTTTCGACCAACTTTGTTGTATGGGAGCGAAAGCTGGGTGGATTCAGGTTACCTTATCAACAAGGTTGAGGTTACGGATATGAAAGTAGCTAGGATGATTGCAGGTACTAGTAGATGGGGACAACGGCAGCAGGGTGTCCACAATGAGGAAATCAAAGAAAAACTGGGAATGAACTCTATAGATGTAGCAGTCATGGCGAACAGGCTTAGAAGGTGGGGTCATGTTACACGCATGGGAGAAGCAAGGTTACCCAAGAGACTCATGGGTTCAGCAGTAGAGGGTAGGAGGAGTCGGGGAAGACCAACGAGAAGATACCTGGATTGGGTTAAGAATGATTTTGAAGTAATAGGTTCAACATCAGAAGAGGCACCAATGTTAGCACTGAATAGGGGATCATGGAGGAATTTTATAAGGGGGCTATGCTCCAGACTGAACGCTGAAATGCATAATCAGTCTTAAATGATGATGATGATTTACAAATTTTGTCACAGAGAACTGGCCTTTAAGGCTCACAACGTAGTTGTGAAAAATTGCTATGTCTATGGGGTTTGCCTTTAAGAACTACTTGAAGAAAAGAGTCATCATTTCTGAATGAGACGGAGTAGTTTCAGTAATGGTATACACATTAGATTTTTTACGAAAAAATTAACCATCTAAATTGAAAGTGCTAGTAGTGTCTTTATTCAGACGACACGTCACTCCGTACGTATTATACTGCGAATAATGTTGTCACAGTAATATCATCCGAAACACTGCCTGCAAAAGTTTATTTGTTATACTACGCAGGACATTAGTTAATAGACGTGTAGTGCGTGGCAGCGCTGCACTCTTAAGAATATTGGTGTGTATATTGTTACTAACCTCCCCTCCCTGTTTGTAGGCCGTGAACATGATTGTGCTACCAAGCGTTTTATATTAGTGTTTAGTTCTTTACAGCTTTGGTTCTGCCATAGCTCGTCTCAGTCCTGGTTGCATATGAAGGACGTGGTCGACTATAAACTTGTCAAAAAACCTTGGTTCACCTGGTTCCAGGTGGTAGTACCTCGTGAGGGTGCCTTCTCAGGGTTACGACGAAGACCTCTATGGCAACGACGGCGGTGGAGATAATGCGAAGTTGGCGGGAGAGGCAGCCGTATCTAGTCTAGGAAGGAGATTAAATCCAGGTTAGACGATACTCTGAAGCTCTGGAGAACACAAAACAATTCCAAGTGATTAAAATTGTTGAGGTTCTGCAAACGGTTAATGACCTGTAGGAGCCGATGTTTGAGCTATAAATGACGGAAGAATGTCGCTTTGTACTGAATAACGGCGAGGAGTGATTAATTACTAAAAATATTTTTGTTAAGGGCTTTATGTATCTGTTCTGTTTAATAAATGATAACGATCCTATAGTTACAAATCGGACGGTGCGATCACGTATGGCTGAAAATCGGAGACTGTGAGTAAACTGAAAATATTTGTCCCACCCGGATGTACCATCTACATCTACATCCATACTCCGCAAGTCACCTGACGCTGTGTGGCGCAGGGTACCCTGAGTACTTCTATCGGTTCTCCCTTCTATTCCAGTCTCGTATTGTTCGTGGAAAGAAGGATTGTCGGTATAGTTCTGTGTGGGCTCTAATCTCTCTGATTTTATCCTCATGGTCTCTTCGCGAGATATAGGTAGGAGGGAGCAATATACTGCTTGACTCTTCGGTGAAGGTATGTTCTCGAAACTTTAACAAAAGCCCGTACCGAGCTACTGAGCGTCTCTCCTGCAGAGTATTCCACTGGAGTTTATCTATCATCTCCGTAACGCTTTCGCGATTACTAAATGATCCTGTAACGAAGCGCGTTGCTCTCCGTAGGATCTTCTCTATCTCTTCTGCCAACCCTATCTGGTACGGATCCAACACTGTTGAGCAGTATTCAAGCAGTGGGCGAACAAGCGTACTGCAACCTACTTCCTTTGTTTTCGGATTGCATTTCCTTAGGATTCTTCCAATGAATCTCAGTCTGGCGTCTGCTTTACCGACGATCAACTTTATATGATCATTCCATTTTAAATAACTCCTAATGCGTACTCCCTGATAATTTATGGAATTAACTGCTTCCAGTTACTGACCTGCTATTTTGTAGCTAAATGATAAGGGCTCTATCTTTCTATGTATTCGCAGCACATTACATTTGTCTGCATTGAGATTCAATTGCCATTCCCTGCACCATGCGTCAATTCGCTGGAGATCCTCCTGCATTTCAGTACAATCTTTCATTGTTGCAACCTCTCGATACACCACAGCATCATCTGCAAAAAGCCTCAGTGAACTTCCGATGTCATCCACCAGGTCATTTACGTATATTGTGAATAGCAACGGTCCTATGACACTCCCCTGCGGAACACCTGAAATCACTCTTACTTCGGAAGACTTCTCTCCATATTGCTCCCAGTTTGTTTATACTTGTCAAAAAAGCCGTTTCGAGCCGACCCAGTTTGTTACCTTGGAGCTCCAATAACCATTTTTGGTGTGTATTCGCGTAAACTCAATAGAGGCGCCGCTCCGTCTCAGCAAAATCAGTGAAGCCAGAGATTATAGTATCTGCCTCCATCTATGTATATCCTATGGTACATCTACATCATCATGTATCTTTGCTTATATCCTCGCATATCGAGGAACATTGGCAGCAAAAGTGAACAAAACAAGTACGGTCACGTCTGCATAGTAAGAGCGAACATGCAGTTTAAAGAATTATTTCTATTAAGTGGAAAGAAAAGCTAGCATGCAGGCGGAATTAACATCATAGTTGCGCTGGAGCACCGGTGTTTAGAAAGTAACAATCGTACTTTATAACTTGCACTAAATCTTGTAGCCAGTGGCTCATTAAAAGATATAATCTTTTGGAACCAGTAACCATCTAATTAATTGAATGCATTATTACAAATTTGCCGGCCGGGGTGGTCGAGCGGTTCTAGGCGCTACAGTCTGGAACCTCGCGACCGCTAAGGTCGCAGGTTCGAATCCTGCATCGGGCATGGATGTCTGTTATGTCCTTAGGTTAGTTAGGTTTACGTAGTTCTAAGTTCTAGGGGACTGATGACCTCAGAAGTTAAGTCCCATAGTGCTCAGAGCCATTTGAACCATTTTTATTACAAATTTAGTTGAAAGAAACTATCATAGTAATAATGTTTAATCCATTATATCTCTCAGCAGTTATTATAAAAACACAAACTGATATTTTAATTTATGCTCATTTTTGTTTTGTGTTATGGAGAAATATATACGTCTAAAAGATAGTAGTTCATGTACACTACAGAACATTGGTTTATCACGACATGATGGTACACGACTTGATGGAACGAGATGAACCGAATTTATTTAATGTGGACATGTGACATGTGAAAGTTGTGATCTCTGTCTTCAATTTCATTAGCTGCAGTATTATGAAAAAACACAGAGCCAAGTTATAGATCAAGCGGAAACGGAAACCACTGGCTCTGGCCAAGAAACAAATCTTATACCAGACGAGATCAATACTCGTTCCTTCTATGAATTTTTTAGTAACTATTCGTTGAATTAGGCACCTGTTCACAATGAATACATCGTCGCCATGATATCGACAGCATAGTTTTATAATATATTATATTTATTGTCTATGGGAAAGTTGAAGGACAGTAAGGAATTTTTAAATATAAGTCAGTACTGAGAGTCGCAGATATATGTTTTCTCTTAATCACTGGCATGTTGGCAGTTAGTAACACATAGCAACGCACATATTATAACCAACTAGACAACATAAGTTGGGTGGCAACGTAAGTAAGTAGCAAGCTGCTCAGAATATCAACTGTGCTACCATAACTGAAAAACTCCATTTCCCCATAAATTAACTGACTTGTGGGGATCAGAACCACGTGTCGCCCGGGAGACAAGCTGACCACAATTTTAGTTCAGATCTTTCAACTGCTAACTTCGATTTGTCAGACTTTTCGTGCCAAGCATGGCGGTGAGAGCGACTCATGCGATACGACACACCAAAATTTTGGAGCGATAGCAACCGACTTTCCCACGCCGCTCCGGTAGCTTCAAGGTGTCCTGTCTTTTGATGAATGTATACAAAAGGCAAAATTTTCACGCTATGTTATCATCATAATCGGGCAGGTGGGTTAGAAAATTTAAAAAGGGAAATGGATAGGTTAAAGTTAGATATAGTGCGAATTAGTGAAGTTCGGTGGTAGGAGGAACAAGACTTTTCGTCAGGTGAATACAGGGTTATAAATACAAAATCAAATAGAGGTAATGCAGGAGTAGGTTTGATAATGAATAAAACAATAGGAATGCGGATAAGCTACTACAAACAACATAGTGAACGCATTATTGTGACCAAGATAGACACGAAGCCCAAACCTACAACAGTAGTACAAGTTTATATGCCAAGTAGCTCTGCAGATGAAGAAATTGATGAAATGTATGATGAGATAAAAGAAATTATTCAGGTAGTGAAGGGAGACGAAAATTTAACAGTCAAAGGTGACTGGAGTTCGACAGCAGGAAAAGGAAGAAAAAGAAACATAGTGGGTGAATATGGATTGGGGCTAAGAAATGAAAGAGGAAGCAGCCTGGTAGAATTTTGCACAGAGCATAACTTAATCATAGCTGACACTTGGTTCAAGAATCATAAAAGGGGGTTGTATACGTGGAAGAACCCTGGAGATACTAAAAGGTTTCAGACAGATTATATAATGGCAAGACAGGGATTCAGGAACCAGATTTTAAATTGCAAGACATTTCCAGGGGCAGATGTGGACTCTGACCACAATCTACTGGTTATTAACTGCAGGTTAAAACTGAAGAAACTGCAAAAAGGTGGGAATTTAAGGAGATGGGACATGGATAAACTGACTAAACCAGAGGTTGTACAGAGTTTCAGGGAGAGCATAAGGGAACAATTGACAGGATTGGGGAAGGAAATACAGTAGAAGAAGAATGTATAGCTTTGAGGGATGAATTAGTGAAGGCAGCAGATGATCAAGTAGGTAAAAAGACGAGGGCTAGTAGAAATCCTTGGCTGACAGAAGAGATACTGAACTTAATTGATGAAAGGAGAAAATACAAAAATGCAGTAAGTGAAGCAGGCAAAAAGAAATACAAATAGCTCAGAAATGAGATCGACAGGAAGTGCAAAATTGCTAAGCAGGTCTGGCCAGAGGACAAATGTAAGGATGTAGAGGCTTATCTCACTAGGGGCAAGATAGATACTGCCTACAGGACAATTAAAGAGACCTTTGGAGAAAAGAGAACCACTTGCATGAATATCAAGAGCTCAGATGGAAAATCAGTTCCACGCAAAGAAGGGAAAGCAGAAAGGTGGGAGGAGTTTATAGAGAGTCTATACAGGGCCGATGTTCTTGAGGACAATATTATGGAAATGGAAGAGGATGTAGATGAGGATGAAATGGGAGATATGATACTGCGTGAAGAGTTTGACAGAGCACTAAAAGACCTAAGTCAAAACAAGGCCCGGGAGTAGACAACATTCCATTAGAACTACTGACAGCCATGGGAGAGCCAGTCCTGACAAAACTCTACCATCTGGTGAGCAAGATGAATGAGACAGGCGAAATTCCCTCGGACTTCAAGAAGAATATAATAGTTCCAATCCCAAAGAAAGCAGGTGTTGACAGATGTAAAAATTACCGAACTATCAGTTTAATAAGTCACAGCTGTAAAATACTAACACGAATTCTTTACAGACGAATGGAAAACCTCGGGGAAGATCAGTTTGGATTCCGTAGAAATGATGGAACACGTGAGGCAATACTGACCCTACGACTTATCTTAGAAAATAGATTAAGGAAAGGCAAACCTACGTTTCTAGCATTTGTAGACCTAGAGAAAGCTTTTGACAATGTTGACTGGAATACTCTCTTTCAAATTCTGAAGGTGGCAGGGGTAAAATACAGGGAGCGAAAGGCTATTTACAATTTGTACAGAAATCAGATGGCAGTAAAAATGAAATGTCGTGTAACGAGGGCCTCCTGTCGGGTAGACCGTTCGCCTGGTGTAAGTCTTTCGATTTGACGCCACTTCGGCGACTTGCGCGTCGATGGGGATGAAATGAGGATGATTAGGACAACACAACACCCAGTCCCTGAGCGGAGAAAATCTCCAACCCAGCCGGGAATCGAACCCGGTCCATTTGGATTGACAGTCTGTCGCGCTGACCACTCAGCTACCTGGGGCGGACAGATGGCAGTTATAAGAGTCGAGGGACATGAAAGGGAAGCAGTGGTTGGGAAGAGAGAGAGACAGGGTTGTAGCCTCTCCCCGATGTTATTCAATCTGTATATTGAGCAAGGAGTAAAGGAAACAAAAGAAAAGTTCGGAGTAGGTGTTAAAATCCATGGAGAAGAAATAAAAACTTTGAGGTTTGCCGATGACATTGTAATCCTGTCAGAGACAAAAAAGGACTTGAAGAGCAGTTGAACGGAATGAACAGTGTCTTGAAAGGAGGGTATAAGATGAACATCAACAAAAGCAAAACGAGGATAATGGAATGTAGTCGAGTTAAGTCGGGTGATGCTGAGGGAATTAGATTAGGAAATGAGACACTTAAAGTAGTAAAGGAGTTTTGCTATTTGGGAAGCTGATGATGGTCGAAGTAGAGAGGATATAAAATGTAGATTGGCAATGGCAAGGAAAGAGTTTCTGAAAAAGAGAAATTTGTTATCATCGAGTATTGATTTAAGTGTCAGGAAGTCGTTTCTGAAAGTATTTGTATGGAGTGTAGCCATGTACTGAAGTGAAACATGGACAATAAATAGTTTAGACAAGAAGAGAATAGAAGCTTTCGAAATGTGGTGCTACAGAAGAATGCTGAAGATTAGATGGGTAGATCACATAACTAATGATGAGGTATTGAATAGAATTGGGGAGAAGAGGAGTTTGTGGCACAACTTGACTAGAAGAAGGGATCGGTTGGTAGGACATGTTCTGAAGCATCAAGGGATCAACAATTTAGTATTAGAGAGCAGCGTGGAGGGTAAAAATCGTAGAGGGAGACCAAGGGATGAATACACTAAGCAGATTCAAAGGGAGGAGGGTTGCAGTAGGTACTGGGAGATGAAGAAGCTTGCACAGGATAGAGTAGCATGGAGAGCTGCATCAAAGCAGTCTCAGGACTGAGTACCACAACAACAACAACAACATGTTATCAGCAATGATAATGATCAACGGTATGAAGATGCAGACACACAGTGTGTATCCTCAGGGCATGAAGACTGTATTTGTACGAGTGTCACGGTGATCAATCCGCCTGCAAATGATTCCGGACTTGTCCCCTATTCGGATCTCCGGGAGAAGTCTGCTAATGGGGAGGTGGCTATGAGAAAAAGAGCGGATAACCAACGAAAGGGTAACGTTTGATGAGTCGGGGAGTGGAATGTCAGAAGTTTGAACGTGGTAGGCAAGTTACATAATCTGAGAAGGAAAATGTTAAGACTAAATCTAGATATAGTCGGGGTCAGTGAAGTGAAATGGAAATAAGACAAGGATTTCTGGTTAGAAGAATGTAGGGTAATATCGACAGTAGCAGCAGAAAATGGTATAACGAGAGTCGGATTCGTTATTAATGGAAAGTCAGGACAGAGAGTGAGCTTCTGTGAACATTTCAGTGGTAGGATTATTGTCATCAGAATCGGCAACTAACCAACACGGAGAACGATAGTTCAGGTATACATACCGAGGTCGCAAGCGAAGCATGAAGAGGTAAGATATATGAGAGGCTACTGAATAGGTAATTCAATACGTAAAGGAAGATGAATAGCTAATACTCGTATGGGATTGGAGAGCGGTCGTAGGATAGGGAGTAGAAGAAAGGGTTACAGCAGAATACGAGCTTGGCAGTAGGAATGAGAGAGGAGAAACACTAATTGACTTCTGCAATAGATAGGAATTAGTAATAGTGAATACTCTGTTGAAGAATCACAAGGCGAAGAGGTATACTTGGAAAAAGCTGGGAGATATGGGAAGATTCTAGATAGATTACACCGTGGCCAGACAGAGTTTGTGAAATCAGACATTGGAATGTAAGGAGCACTCAGGAGCAGATACATAGACTTAGATAACAATTTAATAATGATAAAGAGTAGGCTTAAGTATAAGAGACTAGTCGGGAAGAATCAATATCAAAGAAGAAGGATATGCAAGTACTAAGGAATGAAGAGATGTCTTTGAAGATACTGCGATAAGGAATAGCTCAGTAGATAATTCAGTTGAAGAGGAATGGACATCTCTAAAAAGATCAATCACAGGTGTTGGAAAGAGAAGGTAAATGCGAATACACCATGGATAACAGAAGAAATATTTCTATTGATCGGCGAAAGAAGTAAGTACAAAAATGTACAGGGAAATTCAGGAATACATAAATACAAGCCACTTAGGAACGAAAGAAATAGGAAGTGCAGGAAAGCTAAGGAGAAATGGCTGCGTGAAAAATGTGAATAGAAAAAGAAGCGATTGTCGGAACGACTGGCTCAGCATATAGAAAAGTCAAAACAACCTTCAGTGAAATTAAAAGCAAGAGCGGTAACATGAAGAGTGAAATGGGAAGTCCATTGTTAAATGTAGAGCAGACAGCAGTTAGGTGGAAACAGTGCACTGAAGGCCCCTATGATGGGGATGACTTGTCTGATGAAGTGATGGAGGAAGAAACACGAGTTAGTAGGGAAGACATAGGGGATCTAGTATTAGAAACAGAATGTAAGAGACCTCAGGACGACTTAAGATAAAATAAGGCAGAAGGGATCGACAACATTCCACCGGAATTTCTAATATCATTGGGGGAAGTGAGAACGACATGACTAGTCACGTTAGTGAGTAGAATGCATGAGATTGATGACATGCCATCCGACTTTCGGAAAATTATCATCTACGTAGTTCCGAAGACTGCAATAGCCAGCAACTGCGAGAATTATGGCATAGTCATCTTAAAAGTTCAAGCACCCACGTTGCTGACAAGAATAATACACAGAGGAATGAAAAAGAAAATTTAGGATCTGTTGTATGACGATTAGTTTGGCTTTAGAAAAAGTAAAAGCATCAGGGAAGCGGGTCTGACGTTGCCGTTTATAATAAAAGCAAGACTGGAGAAAAATCAAGACACTTTCATAGGATTTGTTGACTGGAAAAGCGTTAGACAATGAAAAATGGTATTAGTTGTTCGAAACTCTGAGAAAAACAGTTAGAGGATGAAGTGCTCCGATAAAAAATGGTGTGAGACAGGGATGTAGTCTTTCGCCCCTACTCTTCAATGTTCGAGACTGAGATTAAAATTCGGCGTGAAAGGATATCAACGATAAGATTCACTGATGACATTGCTACGCTGAATGAAAGTGAAGAAGAATTACTGGGTCTGTTGAATGGAATGAAAAGTCTAATGAGTGCAGAGTATGGACTAAGAGTAAACTGAAGAAAGACGAAGTTACTGAGAAGTAGCAGAAATGAGAATAACGACAATCATTAGAAATTTCGGATTACGAAGAAGGTGAAGTTAAAAAATACTGCTACCTTTGCAGGAAATTAACCTATGATGGACGGAGCAAGGAGGCATAAGAAGCGGACTACCACTGGCCAAAGGGCATTTCTGGCCAAGACAAGGCTGCTAGCATCAAGCACAGGTCTTAATCTGAGGAAGAAATTTCTGAAAATGTTCGTCCGAAGCACAACATTGTTTGGTAGCGAGACGTGAGCTGTGGGAAAACCGGAATAGAAGAGGATCGAAACATCTGAGATGTGGTAGAAGTATATCGAAAATTAGGTCTGCTGATAAGGTAAGGGATGGAGAGATTCTCTGCAGAATCAGAGAGGAAAAAAATATGTGGTAAATATATGGTAAATGCTGACAAGAAGAAGGGACGGCACAGAAGAGGAATTTGGGTGGGGGGGGGGGGGGGCATCATACCATTCAGAAGACTAATGACTAAGATTGTCTGGTGACGTTACTGGAAACAACAAATGCTCCGTTGTGAGAGAACGCAAGTGCCGGATCTGCCAATAAAAGCTCGGAGCAGACAGCGGCCCAAGCTCCATGACAAGTGCCCAGCTCCCTGGAGATGGCCGTGCCTCCTAATGAAAGCATCTCCTGCAGGCATACAGGAACTGAGACCACACCGGGAGTGTACCTTCCTAGCGAGCAAAACGCAAAGCTTTCCTCCCAGGCACACGTGCCCATTACACTCAATAAAACAAGCACGAAATAGTGGCAGAAAATAAAACAATATCGCATGACATTATGTAACAGTCATTTCAAACATGTGTTGAGAAATGTTGTATTGCACCTGAAGATGTCTATAAAACCGAATTTGTAATAATGGGTATAGTAAACACAATTACAGACAAACGGTGAAAATGTTGTCATTTAGAAAGTTTTCGATGATTGTGGTTCGCAATACAGGAAAACGTATATACGTCTAAGTCGACAATAAGGCTTGATGTTATACAGGGTGTTACAAAAAGGTGCGGCCAAACTTACAGGAAACATTCCTCACACACAAATAAAGAAAAGATGTTACTTGGACATGTGTCCGGAAACGCTTAATTTCCATGTCAGTTCCGTCAGTATGTACTGTACTTCCTCGATTCACCGCCAATTGGCCCAATTGAAGGAAGGTAATGCTGACTTCGGTGCTTGTGTTGATATGCGACTCATTGCTCTACAGTACTAGCATCAAGCACATCAGTACGTAGCATCAACAGGTTAGTGTTCATTACGAACGTGGTTTTGCAGTCAGTGCAATGTTTACAAATGCGGAATTGGTAGATGGCCATTTGATGTATGGATTAGCACGCGACAATAACCGTGGCGCGGTACATTTGCATCTAGACAGATTTCCAGAACGAAGGTGTCCAGACAGGAAGACGTTCGAAGCAATTGATCGGCGTCTTAGGGAGCACGGAACATTCCAGCCTATGACTCGCGACTGGGGAAGACCTAGAACGACGAGGACACCTGCAATGGACGAGGCAATTCTTCGTGCAGTTGTCGATAACCCTAATGTCAGCGTCAGAGAAGTTGCTGCTGTACAAGGTAACGTTGACCACGTCACTGTATGGCGAGTGCTACGGGAGAACCAGTTGTTTCTGTACCATGTATAGCGTGTGCAGGCACTATCAGCAGCTGATTGGCCTCGACGGGTACACTTCTGCGAATGGTTCATCCAACAATGTGTCAATCCTCATTTCAGTGCAAATGTCCTCTTTACGGATGAAGCTTCATTCCAACGTGGTCAAATTGTAAATTTTCACAATCACCATGTGTGGGCTGACAAGAATAAGCACGCAGTTGTGCAATCACGTCATCAACACAGATTTTCTGTGAACGTTTGGGCAGGCATTGTTGGTGATGTCTTGATTGGGCCCCATGTTCTTCCACCTACTTGTGCTGCTAGAACATGTGCCTTTACAAGTACGACACAACATCATGCACGATGGAACTCCTGCACATTTTAGTCGAAGTGTTCGTACGCTTCTCAACAACAGATTCGGTGACCGACGGATTGGTAGAGGCGAACCAATTCCATGGCCTCCACGCTCTCCTGACCTCAACCCTCTTGACTTTCATTTATGGAGGCATTTGAAAGCGCTTGTGTACGCAACCCCGGTACCAAATGTAGAGACTCTTCGTGCTCGTATTGTGGACGGCTGTGATACAATACGCCAGTCTCCAGGGCTGCATCAGCGCATCAGGGATTCCATGCGATGGAGAGTGTATGCATGAATCCTCGTTAACGGAGGACATTTTGAACATTTCCTGTAACAAAGTGTTTGAAGTCACGCTGGTACGTTCTGTTGCTGTGTGTTTCCATTCCATGATTAATGTGATTTGAAGAGAAGTAATAAATTGAGCTCTAACATGGAAAGTAAGCGTTTCCGGACACATGTCCACATAACTTATTTTCTTTCTTTGTGTGTGAGGAATGTTTCCTGAAAGTTTGGCCGTGCCTTTTTGTAACACCCTGTATAGGGCCTGAATGATTTTGACAGGCAGGAGTCCAGGATCAGATAAGCAGAAAAAATAAAACAAACTCAAGAGAGAATGAGAAATATCCAGTGTTCGTTTGCATATTAGATCGGGGAGCAATGAATTTTGTAAAGTGTGCTACACATAAATACTGAGAAAATCGAACTTGGTAGTGCTCAATAAAACGAGAAAACGCAGACCGAACAATTATTTCCGACCGCCGCACATTCGCTTTTTTAATATTAACGAGAAATATCGCGCAGAGTTCAATATCGCTGCGGCAAGCAAGCCATAAATATCAGAGGAGGTGTTCCAGGTAGTGGGCGAGCATAAAGCGGTGGAGGAACAGCTCCGCCGCTGGAGGCACAATAAAAGCCAGTCATATTTCTCTCTCGGTCGGTCGTAAGGTGGGCTGTCCCAATCTGGAAG
The DNA here is from genome assembly GCF_023897955.1 of Schistocerca gregaria. Classification (NCBI taxonomy): domain Eukaryota; kingdom Metazoa; phylum Arthropoda; class Insecta; order Orthoptera; family Acrididae; genus Schistocerca; species Schistocerca gregaria. The sequence goes on along the minus strand of NC_064924.1, from coordinate 68,968,796 downwards.
AGTGCTGCGGCACCGCACGCTCTGACGTGCGAGGCCAAGCAGCGGGGGCGCCTCTCTCTGCTACAAGGGCTGCCCCGTGGCCAACGCTTGCAGCACCGAACGGATCTGACTTCATTAGTGCGACCTAGAAGGTGGTGTATGGACAAGAGCAGGAATGCCCCAGGGAAGTGTGGTCGGACGGCTGTTCTTCTCTACATTGTCACATAGAAGAAAGTGTAATTAGATGAATGACGAACACCAACTTCACTTAACGAAGGTTTATTCAGCACTTGCACAGACAAGAGCGTGGAGCAAACTGCCTCCGGCCAGAACACGTACAGTATGTATACAACTACAGAACATTCTAGTACAATGATTCTTGACATTTGTGGATACTCCTAGAGTGTACTCGAACCGAATATAGAAATTAAATTGTACAGTCCAGGTGAGTTTTGAACTCACGACCCTCCATGCAGCAGTTTAGTATCATAACCACCTATTCTTGAGTACTGCTCGAGTGTTTGGGATCCGTACGAGGTGGGATTGAAGACAGACATCGAAGCAATTCAGAGGCGGGCGGATGGATTTGTGACCGGTAGGTTCGATCAACACGTAAGTGTTACGGAGATGCTTTGGGGACTCAAATGGGAATCTCTGGAGGGAATGCGACGCTCTTTTCGCGGAATACTACTGACAAAATGCAGAGAATCGACGCTTGATGATGACTGCAGAACGATTCTACTGCTGCCAAGATGCATTGCGTGTAAGGACCTCGAAGATAAGATTCCAGAAATGAGGGCTCATACGGAGGCATACAGACAGTCTGTTTTCTCTCGCTCTGTTTACGAGTGGAACGAGGGGGAGGGAGAAATGACAAGTAGTGGTACAGGGTACCCTCCGTCACGCACCGTACCGTGGCTTGCAGAGTATCCATGTAGATGTAGATTTAAAATACCTAAATACCGTGAGGTGCTTGTAGCACGGCTCTAGCTGCTCTTTCTCTTAAAACGAGGGTTATTTATTGCTGTTTAAGACTGACTGCAATTCAGATGGCTACAGCTAAGTAATAATGTAGACTATTTCTCATAGTTTGTTTCGGCTGAAACACTGCAATAATGGGCCTCAATAAATGTCTCCTGGAAAATTTAAGTTACCAATAAAAAAGACGTAACTGTGCCCCTAGATTTACTATCTGAGGTAAAATATGTCACTACAAGCGCCGCCAATAAAACAACTGATGAAAAGTGTTAGCCCTAGAAATAAATTTTTGTCTTAGTTTCTCACAGGGATTTTAAAAACGCACGCTGCGCAAAGCGCAAAGTTGGCGACAATAAACAGGTAGCTAATTTTAAATATACACCATCAGTCACTGATATAAAACACAATATATTCTTCAATAACCTTACCGACGCTGCGCCTCGCTCAGCTAACTTCCAACCGTCTTTAAAAATATTAATGAGAACTCAGAAACGTGGCCTTGCCTCGTTATTTACTCGTGTCTGTGCCTGAGACTTCATATGCATGGAATTTATTTTCGGCCAGTAAGACCTATTGGTATATAACGTTTTATGTCGAATGAGTGAGGACATGAACGAAGAACTTTTTTGCCTCACTATCATCGGAGAAAGCCATGTAGATATGGTCGTGTGAAAAGCAGCTGACACTAAGGTCTACATCTGCAACACACAGCGCCTGGCCTCTTGTTTCGTTTGTGGTCTTAGAGTAACATAGTCTCACTAGGAATTATGAATGTTTAAAGCGAAATGGTAAACTCTTATGAATAAGCAGTATTTGGGGTAAATGTAAATGTCGTGTGACTAGGGCCTCCCGTCGGGTAGACCGTTCGCCGGGTGCAAGTCTTTCGATTTGACGCCACTTCGGCGACTAGCGCGTCGATGGGGATGAAATGATGATTATCTAGAAAATCTAAGACCCAGCCTGGAATCGACCCCGGGCCCTGAGGATTGACATTCTGTCGCGCTGACCACTCAGCTTCCGGGAGTGGACAGTATTTGGGGTATAAAACTTTCTCTCCTGCACTACTTTCCACCAAAATTTCCGCTCCTATGATGTAACGATGGAGAGAAGTAACTTTGAGCCCCTGCGAATGGAAGTTCCTGAGGAATGAGATAATGCATGATGACGCTCTCGATCAAAGTTAACGTCGCACCTTGCTTCTGCAAGAAGTTTCCAAAGAACGACTTAAAGCATGAGGTTCTTGAGCTGCAGCAAATTTCCCCTCACTATCTGCATTGGTTTCTTGAGACCGCGTACTTCTCAATATTTTACTCGTTTTGGAGGGTTCAGAAAGACTTCATCGTTTTCTAGGCTTGTTTGCTTTAAACGAAACGAAATCAAAGTGCAATATTAGGCATGCAGTTCGTTTTTCCTAGCAAATAATAGAAATAAAACCAATCGAATGAAACAAAGCAATGTCGTTAAGCTTTAAATACACGAAGTGAAATTCTTAAATCTGAATATCTCAACCAAATGAATTCATTGTTAATTTGTATTCATAAAAATAAGATTACGGTGCTTAATTTTGTCACTGACGTAAACTTTAGAAAATACTTCTGTCACTGAGGAAGTCAAATATACGAGAGTTGGGACTTTAATAGTGAAAACTATTTACTTACTGCTCGTTTTATTGGCCTTCAAAGTAGTCACCAGCAATGTCTATAACCCGTTGCCTGCGATGTGGAAGTCGTAGGATACTCTTAGAAGTGCCAGTTGTGTTGGTAGTTCGAGGACGCGGTCTATTGCCCAACGAATTTGTAGCAGTTCTGAAGCGAACGCCTTGAAGCATTACCTTAAATTTAGAAATTGAGTTGAACTTACGAGTGCTTAAGTCAGGGGAGTGTAGTAGCTGTTATAGCACTTAAACAGCCCCATCAGTCAAACATATTGGTAACAGCTTGCACTGTACGTGCTTGAGCCCGCCGGAGTGGCCGAGCGGTTCTAGGCGCTATAGTCTGGAACCGCGCGACCGCTTCGGTCGCAGGTTCGAATCCTGCCTCGGGCATGGATGTGTGTGATGTCCTTAGGTTAGTTAGGTTTAAGTAGTTCTAAGTACACGGGACTGATGACCTCAGAAGTTAAATCCCATAGTGCTCAGAGCCATTTGTACGTACTTGAGCATTGTCCTGCAAAATGATGGTCACGTCCTGCAGAAAGTGTCATCACATCGCTGGCAACGGGTTATACACAATGCTGGTGACTACTTTGAAGGTCAGTAAAACTTTGAAACACGTATCTATTTTGTACGAACTGTAAATAAACAGTTGCCACAATTAAAGTTCCAACCCTCATAAATAAAATCTCTGGAAATAAGCAAACAGATGTCTTTAAGTTTGTAATGCACAAAGCGAAATCAGTATATTCATGTACCATAGCCAAGTAAATTCGCTGTTATTTGTACTCGTTAAAATGAGATTGCGGCGCTTAACTATGTCACTGAGGTATACTTCCGAAAACAAATTTGTCACTGAGTTAACATAACTGTCAGCGCCATCCATTACTTCTTTGGTGTACTACAAAACTAACAGCGCTATCTATTGCTTGTTTGGTGTGATACACCGCGATGATTAAGCATGTCAACTGCTGAGCTTAACAGACGATTTTAGAAAAACTTTAAATCACCATATCTATTTTTTCGTCTTTCGGTTTTGATGAAATAAAGCCTGTACGTTGCCCAACGCTATTCTCAAGCTACCTGCAAAACTCGCATGAGAATTCGAGTAGGACTTTTGCAGATTACCGTATTCGAAGAAACATACAGACACTACGATTTTACAGTTTTATTATTTGTACAGATACAGAAATACGGGGTGGTCAGAAACAACCTGAAAAGTTTGTAAGAGTGTCGCAGGGTAGGTTGACTGAGAAAAATTTTTAAGCAAAAAATTCGTTAAGTTGCGCCGTTTCAGAGTTAATTAACATCGAAGGTGGCCAATCAGGCTGTTGCGTTGGCAAATTCAAACGGCCAGCCAAGCATGATGTCGTCAAAGGCGTTCTTCGTTTGGTTTCTTAAACACGTAAAACGAGATCGATATGAAAAATGGACGTGGGACGTTAATAAGAAACGAATCCGAGCCAAAGGCTCAGCAATTCCGTGGACTGTCATCTATGCTATGAGAGCACCGGACACTAATTATGTCTGGCGGAGAGGTTGAATTTGCGAGCGCAACGGCCTGTTACGTTAACTTCAATGCTAATTAACTCGGAAGCGGCGCAGCTTGCCGAATTTTTTTCTGAAAAATTATTTCTGAGCACAACCTACCCTGCAACATTCTTACAAGCTTTTCAGACTGTTTCTGACCACTTTGTAGAGATAGAAGAAGATATAGAAAGCTGCAAAAGCTCTGGCGCAATTAAAAACCGTTCAGGCCAGAGTGAATAAAACATATTACAGTATTATATTTGAGCTAATTCTTGAGAAAACAAAGACTCCTTATTGGGTGTCGTGTCTTTCAGATCGTTTTCCCCGTACGCACCACGTTTTTCCAGCTACTGCATTCACTGAAACGTGCAGCTGGCTGGAGGCTCGGTCGTTAATTGCAATGTACATAAAACAATTGTTTTCAAATTTATTAATGAAAGGATGTTGGCCACTTGTTGCCCATCTCTCATTACTCAGTAACAATTTAATATCCGCTGTCCTTTTCAAATTAATATTTTAGCGGGGAATTTAAAAAAGGCGTGTAACTAGAATGTTACAAGCTCACAGGGGTAAAATTTAAATGTGGACTATGTTTTCAGACGACTTCCCCGTAAATAACGGACTCAGGCACGGTTGTTGTTTGTCAGCAACATTTTTCAAAATCAGATGGGTTAAATGGACTGGAATGAAATAAATGGATTGGGATAAAGTAAATGAAGGTGAAATGACATGAAATTATAGTGTTTCCATGATTAAAGTTCCAGTTTCAAAACGATGGAGAGAGAGAACCACTGCTCAAAATAACGTCAAATTTGGGCAGCATTTTTTGACGCAAGGCGAAACGTCATTGAACAAAAATTTTTTAATGATAAATGGTGCTGTAAGCGTCTTAACGTCAATGGCGTCGGCTAAAAATGATGGATGGATCGCAGTACGACGGCTATAGTTGCGTTGCACATTACACCGTCACTGCACAAGTTTGGCAGTCAGCATTTGTGGCAATAGTAGTTAGGTAAGCCCATCCACAAAGTCAAGGTCGTACCAAACGGATGGGAAAAATCTGTTTTTAATTTTCTTGGTGCCATAGGCCACTAAAAAATCGAAATGACATCAGTTCCTAATTGTCTTGAGACTGGCGCAAGACATGCTCAATATGCTGTCCACCGTTTCCTGCGACAAGTTGAAATCGAGGAACAGCATGTTCCACAATATATCGAAGTGTCTCGGTGGTCACGGTCAGAATGCACTGCGCAATTGGTGCCTTCACTTCATCTACGTTCATAACTGGAGCACTCAAAGCGACATCTTTCAGATAACCTCACAGCCAGGAAGTCACACGTTTTACGTTCAAGTGATACGGATGGCCAAGCTGTAGGGAAATGACGGCTAATAATTTTAGCATTTCCGAAATGCCGCTGAAGCATCCGCTTCTCTGGATGTGCAACGTGCGGAGAAGAACCATCTCCATCTTGCATAACAATTACTCTACCCACACATCCACGCTACTGAAGTGTTGGAACGACGTTGGTACGCGAAAGACTCTCACAGCATTTGCCAGTGACGATACAGGTAAAAGGAGCCGCAGGATTCATCTCCTCGAAGAAATACGGCCCTACGATATACGATACCGTCAACCGTCACCATGCAATCATATTTTCAGAATGAAGCGGTACCGGTTGATGCGCGTGCGGGTTTCCCGTCGCCCATATTCTGCAGTTCTGCGTATTGACATGTCTTTAGAGATGGAAATGGGCTTCGTCGCTACACAGAATTTTCCACGGCCATTCATTGTCCACTTCCATGCTAACAAGAAATTCCAGTGGGTACGTTTGTCTCACTGGCAGGTCAGCAGGCAGCAGTCCTGAGCACAAATGATTTTGTATGGATAGCAACGGAGGATGTTTCATAGGATTTTATGCACCGCCCTCGCAGGCATGTCCAACATTCGGACATTTCCCGTGCACTGCATGTTTGCACACCATCGCTCGACCCCTCCTGCAATTCTGTGGTCACGTCTTCAACCGATGTCGGATCAACTGCTTGCCTCCCTCTGCCACGTGGCACTTCAAAATAATCTGTCGTTTCGAATTTTGTAATCATTTTCTCCGGACCCTTGGCAGACATCGATGCCTTTTTTTCATATCTTGGAATGTCCGGAACCTCTGCAGAGCTACTGCCATTCTTGTAAAAGAGCTTTACCAGTAGTGCCAAATTCTGTATGGAGACAATGATGTTGGACGTCTTTGACGCAAGCTGAGGAACAACTGTGAAATGGGGTTCTGTTGGTATGCGCGTTCTGCGCTTACAGTATCTTCTGTTGTTCGTATTTTCGTTATTTTTTTGTTCCATGACGTTTCCCCCTGCGTCAATAATATGCTGTTCAAATTTGAAGTCTCTTTCTACAGCGTTTTGAAAATGGAATTTTAATTATGGACGCCCTGCATCTTAGTAGAAACTATTCCGCGCATCTGAATTGCAATTTACTGAATATGAAATGTCAGCTGAAAATTAGAGGCAATCTGAGACATAGTCCCGGATTTCATGCTGTCCAGCAACCAGTTGGAGGCCTCTCAAGAGCCGCCAGGCAAATTTTCTATGGTGTGTCGGCAGATATTTGCGGTATTTAGTTGGAGTCAGCCTATACAAACACTGCTGGGACGTCTTTAATGTAAGCGCAGTGTCAACGAAAAGTGTAGATTTCTTTCCCATTACAGACAAAATGATTTTTACAGCGGAATTTTACGTGCCTGTGCAAAATAGGAGTCCAAAATTAGCCTTAGCGATATATTTATAAAAAGGTACGGCCAAACTTTCCAGGAAACATTCCTCACACACAAAGAAAGAAAATATGTTACGTGGACATGTATCCGGAAACGCTTACTTTCCGTGTTAGAGCTCATTTTATTACTTCTCTTCAAATCACATTAACCGTGGAATGGAAACACACAGCAACAGAACGTACCAGCGTGACTTCAAACACTTTGTTACAGGAAATGTTCAAAATGTTCTCCGCCAGCGAGGATACATGCATCCACCCTCCGTCACATGGAATCCCTGATGCGCTGATGCAGCCCTGGAGAATGGCGTATTGTATCACAACCGTCCACAATAAAAGCACGAAGAGTCTCTACATTTGGTATCGGCGTTGCGTAGACAAGAGCTTTCAAATGCCCCCATAAATGAAAGTCAAGAGGGTTGAGGTCAGGAGGGCGTGGAGGCCATGGAATTGGCCCGCCTCTACCAATCCGTCGGTCACCAAATCTGTTGTTGAGAAGCTTACGAAAACTTCGACTGAAATGTGTAGGAGCTCCATCGTGCATGAACCACATGTTGTGTCGTACTTGTAAAGGCACATGTTCTAGCAGCACAGGTAGAATATCCCGTATGAAATCATGATAACGTGCTCCATTGAGCGTAGGTGGAAGAACATGAGCCCAATCAAGACAGGCCAATCTGTGTTGATGACGTGATTGCACAATTACGTGCGGATTCTCGTCAGCCCACACATGTTGATTGTGAAAATTAACAATTTGATCACGTTGGAATGAAGCCTCGTCCGTAAAGAGAACATTTCCACTGAAATGAGGATTGACACATTGTTGGATGAACCATTCGCAGAAGTGTACCCCTCGAGGCCAATCAGCTGCTGATAGTGCGTGCACACTCTGTACATGGTACGGAAACAAATGGTTCTCCTGTAGCATTCTCCATACAGTGACGTTGTCAACGTTACCTTGTACAGCAGCAACTTCTCTGACGCTGACATTAGGGTAATCGACAACTGCACGAAGAATTGCCTCATCCATTGCAGGTGTCCTCGTCGTTCTAGGTCTTCCCCAGTCGCAAGTTATAGGTTGGAATGTTCCGTGCTCCCTAAGACGCCGATCAATTGCTCCGAACGTCTTCCTGTCGGGACACCTTCGTTCTGGAAATCTATCTCGATACAAACGTACCGCACCACGGCTATTGCCCCGTGCTAATCCATACATCAAATGGGCATCTGCCAACTCCGCATTTGTAAACATTGCACTGACTGTAAAACCACGTTCGTGATGAACACTAACCTGTTGATGCTACGTACTGATGTGCTTGATGCTAGTACTGTAGAGCAATGAGTCGCATGTCAACACAAGCACCGAAGTCAACATTACCTTCCTTCAATTGGGCCAACTGGCGGTGAATCGAGGAAGTACAGTACATAGTGACGAAACTAAAATGATCTCTGACATGGAAATTAAGCGTTTATGGACACATGTCTACGTTACATCTTTTCTTCATTTGTGTGTGAGGAATGTTTCCTGAAAGTTTGGACGTACCTTTTTGTAACACTATATATATACACTCCTGGAAATGGAAAAAAGAACACATTGACACCGGTGTGTCAGACCCACCGTACTTGCTCCGGACACTGCGAGAGGGTTGTAAAAGCAATGATAACACGTACGGCACAGCGGACACACCAGGAACCGCGGTGTTGGCCGTCGAATGGCGCTAGCTGCGCAGCATTTGTGCACCGCCGCCGTCAGTGTCAGCCAGTTTGCCGTGGCATACGGAGCTCCATCGCAGTCTTTAACACTGGTAGCATGCCGCGACAGCGTGGACGTGAACCGTATGTGCAGTTGACGGACTTTGAGCGAGGGCGTATAGTGGGCATGCGGGAGGCCGGGTGGACGTACCGCCGAATTGCTCAACACGTGGGGCGTGAGGTCTCCACAGTACATCGATGTTGTCGCCAGTGGTCGGCGGAAGGTGCACGTGCCCGTCGACCTGGGACCGGACCGCAGCGACGCACGGATGCACGCCAAGACCGTAGGATCCTACGCAGTGCCGTAGGGGACCGCACCGCCACTTCCCAGCAAATTAGGGACACTGTTGCTCCTGGGGTATCGGCGAGGACCATTCGCAACCGTCTCCATGAAGCTGGGCTACGGTCCCGCACACCGTTAGGCCGTCTTCCGCTCACGCCCCAACATCGTGCAGCCCGCCTCCAGTGGTGTCGCGACAGGCGTGAATGGAGGGACGAATGGAGACGCGTCGTCTTCAGCGATGAGAGTCGCTTCTGCCTTGGTGCCAATGATGGTCGTTTGCGTGTTTGGCGCCCTGCAGGTGAGCGCCACAATCAGGATTGCATACGACCGAGTCACACAGGGCCAACACCCGACATCATGGTGTGGAGAGCGATCTCCTACACTGGCCGTACACCTCCGGTGATCGTCGAGGGGACACTGAATAGTGCACGGTACATCGAAACCGTCATCGAACCCATCGTTCTACCATTCCTAGACCGGCAAGGGAACTTGCTGTTCCAACAGGACAATGCACGTCCGCATGTATCCCGTGCCACCCAACGTGCTCTAGAAGGTGTAAGTCAACTACCCTGGCCAGCAAGATCTCCGGATCTGTCCCCCATTGAGCATGTTTGGGACTGGATGAAGCGTCGTCTCACGCGGTCTGCACGTCCAGCACGAACGCTGGTCCAACTGAGGCGCCACGTGGAAATGGCATGGCAAGCCGTTCCACAGGACTACGTCCAGCATCTCTACGATCGTCTCCATGAGAGAATAGCAGCCTGCACTGCTGCGAAAGGTGGATATACACTGTACTAGTGCCGACATTGTGCATGCTCTGTTGCCTGTGTCTATGTGCCTGTGGTTCTGTCAGTGTGATCATGTGATGTATCTGACCCCAGGAATGTGTCAATAAAGTTTCCCCTTCCTAGGACAATGAATTCACGGTGTTCTTATTTGAATTTCCAGGAGTATATATATATATATATATATATATATATATATATGAGTAGGTACTGTAAGAGAGGAAGAAGTACAGTATTGCAGCAGCGATAGTACTGTCTTAGCCCGCACCGGCATGCAGGAGAGCTGCTCAGTTGCTGCTGGAATACTACTAACTCTCTCCGTTTTACTGGCCCATATTAATACATATGGCTGAATTGAATGTCACGCTAGACTAATTTGGGTTCTCTGTATTGAATAAGCACTTAAAATTCCTCTTTAAAAACAGTTTTGTTTGTAGTGGGAAACAAACCGACGCTTTCTGTTGATACTGCACGTCGCATGAAAGACATGATGAGCAGTACCAGTATGTATTTGCATTGATTGCCGCTACGTATTTCACAAACGATACTGCGAATATCTAGACAAACGTCAGGGAAAATGCTCGTGAGTAGTCTTAGGAGGGACACCCAGATTGATAAAAGAATAACGAGGATTACACACACACACACACACACACACACACACACACACACACACACACACACACACACACACACACACACAGAGAGAGAGAGAGAGAGAGAGAGAGAGAGAGAGAGAGAGAGAGACAGACAGACACCGCCCCCCCCCCCCCCCCGCCACACACACACACACATACACAGACACACACACACATAAAAGAACACACACTGAACAGGCCTAGAAGACCCAACGTGTCATCCTTAGCCCACAGGAATCACCGGGGCTCCCTATATGGAGAGGCAAGTAGTCATAGCCTTGGCTATTATTCCGTTTTGTGGGGCCTTATCCGGAAAAACTGGACGCATTTTACGTAAATATCAAGTGACAACCATCTTCCGTCCTCCAAGCAAAACCAAGAACCTTTCTTGGTAGTGTCAAGGACAACCTTGGTCTAGGTAAATCAGGCTTTTATCAGATACCTTGCCAATGCGGGAGTGTATACGTAGCTCAGACCATTCGCACCATTGAGGACCGATGCCGAGAACATCAGCGGCAAACTAGACTGCAACAGCCCAGTAAGTCAGCAATCGCTGAGCATTGCCTGTCGGAACTCCGCAGAATGGATTATGACCAAAGTCCTGAAACAGCTTTCCAAATACTGGGACTGTGTCATCAAAGAAGCCATAGAGATTAGAGTAAGGGAGCCACAACTAAATCGTGACAGCGGTTACATCTTTTGCAAGGTGTGGGAACCCGCGATCACCCAGTTTAAGAAGAAAAAGGATATTTCCCAGAGTGTACCGACTTCGGGAGAGGAGGGAAGAATAACGAGAGCGGTGCCGGCAGAACCTCCTGAACGAGAAGACCTAGGACGCAGCGCCCAGACGGCGGGAGAATGGACGCTGTACCTGGACAGCGCGCGGGGCGCGGACCGCGACGGCTCATAGGAAGCGCCTGATGGAGGAGGGGGATTGTCCTATATATACATGCCGCCGGATCACCGCCGTTCAGTACATCAGCGCACCTGATGATGGCAATGTGGTCGATTGCCGAAATATTGTGTCCTATGCACACTCATACCAGGCTGCTCACCCGAGATTTGTCTCGTCAGAGGACACAGTTCTTGAAACCAGTCACCTAAGTTCCAGATATCTCAAAGAATGGCTGTTGAGGTGTTGCGCAATGAAGAAATGCTCCATATTACTACACGTTAACTCAACACCAGCGCCCGTAAGACCGCATTGATGAGTATAGTTTTGTGAATGGCTTTTGCAACAAGTGGAAGACAACGAACACTTTACAAATAACGTGATATGGACTGACGGACCTAGTTTCGCTCGTGAAAATATTTTCTATCTCCACAACAGTAATTACTGGTCGGAACACAACGCACATGTCACGCGAGAACGTGGCTTTCAGGCACGCTTTGGCGCAAACGTGTGGGCTGGAATCGTGGGAGGAGCGCTTTTGGGCTCTTACGTACTGCCAGAAAACTTGAATGCCCGCCTGTATCATACGTTTCTTTGCAATACTTTGCTTGATGCATTAGGAAACGTTCCACTTGACGTTTGGTGGTAGCTATGGTTTCAGTATAATACTGCACCGCCACACTTTGGAATGAATGTGCGTAACTATTTAAATGAAGCTTTTCCGAGGAAATGGATTGGTCTTGAAGGTCCACTGTTCTGGCCTCCAACTTCCCCGGACCTTCATCCACTGAATTTTTAAAGGAACAGGTTTATAGTAGTCCAGCCATGGATGTACATATGCCATAATGGCTTGCGTGTATGGCGCTTCTTCAATGCTGGATACAGGTGTGTTGCATAGGTTCCAGCAAAGTATGATCCAACGAGTAGCGAAGTATTTGCAGATGCAGGTGGTCACTTTGAACATCTTCTCTAAAGAGAACGTTGCTCTTACATGTACGTACCGGCTCCGTAAAGACAAGCCCGGACGTCAAAAGTACAGTATATGAAATTACTGTGCTTAGAGTAATGTGCAATTTACTGTAGCCTATCTGTTGTGTTTGTAGTATCGCGTTGAATAATGATGATGTTACTGCATCCACTATTATTTTCTATTTGCTTTATTTGTGTCATGGACGAAACAAAGTGTTCTTTTGCATCTGTAAGAAGTTTGTGTGATATGTAAATGTTTAAATAAAGGTAACAGTAACAGAAAGAAATACACAAGACACTGCATTGTGGAGGTACAAACTGGATACAGGTCGATGCTCTAACTGAAAAAAGAAAAAGAGTTTGGTGCGAACATTGACGAGTCTGTGTATCCGATTCCCACGGCATTCACTCGTCTCACTGAACTAATGGGACAGCTCCGGTACAGCGCAGAGTTAACGCTGCCTGTTCTTGGCCACGCTGCACGCAGTTACAGCATTGTGACGGTCTCGTTTTTTAAATCGCATTTGTATTAAACCTATTGGCGGTACTAGGTTTTGTTGGATACGTTTTTGTCTTGCACTTGGATGAGAAATCACATGCCAACCGCCAAGTATAGCATTTTTCTTCACCGTATATATAACTTTTTTAAGTCTTGTGTCAGTGTACTTACTGAAGTGAGATTTCTTTTCAATACAGTGGCTTGCTTTTTTCATGGTATTCAACTCTCTTGGAAAGCCGAGTACAGCGATATAAGACTTGTTAATGTTGTTAAATATTCTCGTAAAAATGTCGACAAATGTACGAGAATTGGAGGTAGAGGCGACCAGAATCTACTATTGCAGTGCAAAGAACGGTAAGTGGGGCTGTTGTGTTAAGATACACCATTGTATCAGGTCTTTCGAATGTTTCCTTGCTTCCACAGAAGGTATTCACTTAAACATGACTAGGTATACACGTCTCCCATAATTTTCCTAGGACCCTTCTGGTACAGTATCACATAGACATTATAATTAACATATAACTGCATTTACGACAGTCGTAGCTGACCCTGTATCTGTGCCGTCTAAAGTAGACCAAACAAGAAATAGGTTTTATCTTGGCAGCATAGTCCTGTCTTCTTCCTACATATGACGAAAGAGCTAGGCTTGACAACCCAACTTGGTGGTATTTACATAACAACAGTGAATTCCCGCCCTTTTGCCTTTTAGTTTTAGTTCATTTCTTGCATACTTCCACGATCAGCTTTTACGCCATCATCAATGATGGCGTACTCGTTTTTTAAACAAGGTTTGAATGCCATTTAAAATCATATCGTTCCATAAAAAACAGACTTGTCCCAATATCTCAGGTGGTATCACAGCTAAAAGTATTTTACCATTACGAGACCCATAAGCGTGCTTTTACGTTTCATCATAACACCGGTTTCATTCATCTAGTGGCTGCGAGTATAGAAACGATGTGGCTCTGCTTCCAAAAATCTTTCGTGTTCACTAACTACACTCTTATATTTCATTCATTGCTTCCCCTCTGTTCGGCTACACATGAAGCTTGTAATATAATTAGAGAGCACTATTTCTGTTCTACCAGATGAAATGGAAGATATTTCTATACAGTAAGGTCAGCTGCATTCCCAACATTATCTAGATTCGTCATTAAAACTGTATGAGCTCTCTATTACGACCCATTGGTATCTCTTAGTAAGCTATGAATTGAAGCCCTTCCTAATTGTACATTGAAACTTACAAACAATATCTTTCTCTTTATTGTATGATTACAGCATGTCCGTCCCCGGTAGCTGAGTGGTCAAGTCGACGGAGTATGAACCCTAAGGGCCCGGGTTCGATTCCCGCCTGGGTCGGAGACTTTCTCCGCTCAGGGACTGGGTGTTACGTTGTCCTAATCATCATCATTTCATCCCCATCGACGCGCAAGTATCCGAATTGGCGTCAAATCGAAATACTTGCAACCGGCGAACGGTCTACCCGACGGGAGACCCTAATCACACGACATTTACATTACACCATTATGGAACATTAACTGGAAACAGCCACACCAGTTAAATATCTGGGAGTATTTGTACAGAGCGACTAAAGTGGAACAACTGCATAAAACCAGTTAACCGTTAAACAACTACTAGGCTTAAGTCCATGGGACGGAATTTCGGGAACCATAGTCCACTCTCGAAGGAGATTGCTTATAAAACACTCATTCGACCGATACTTTAATACTGCTCATCAGTCTGGGACCTGTTCTGAATCGGTTTGAAATAGAGAAGATTCAAAGAAGAGCAGCACGTTTCCTCACAGGTTCATTTAGTGTGCGTGAAAGGATCTTGGATCTACCCATTCTATTACAGTGGCAGACACTACAAGAACGAAACTGTGCATCACCCTGCAGCGTACATTCCTAGACCAGTCAACCATTTTATTGCTTACTGCTACATACATCTCACAGGAAACACCGGGAAGGTAAGAAAATCTGGCAGAAAGGTTTACTAACAATCATTCATTCAATATATCATTCATGACTGGAGCAGGAGGTGGAGACACAGTGCTCCACTGCAGCCTTTTAAGAAATGTCCAAGCATATGGAATAGGTTTATGATCTACTTCATTTTTCTGGACGGTAAGTGTTCATCAGAGACAATGGTTTGGTCAGGAGTGCCCCAGAGAAGTGTGTTAGGACGACACTTGTTCTCTGTATACGAAAACGATCTGATGGATAGGGGGAGCAGCAATCTACTACTATTTACTGACGATGTTGTAGTATGCTGGAAAGTAAAGTAACTGAGTAACTGTCCTAGGACACGGAATGACTTAGTCTTAATTTTGTGTTATGCATACGGAGCTTACTCTCAATGTAGAAAAATGTACGTTTATGTGGATTAGTAGGAAAAACAGCCACACGATGTTTGAATGCAGCCGGCCTGAGTGGCCGAGCGGTTCTAGGCGCTGCCTTGGGCATGGATGTCCTTAGTTAGGCTTAAGTAGTTCTAATTTCTACAGGACTCATGACCTCAGAAGTTAAGTCCCATTTTGTTTGAATGCAGTATTAGTGGTATGCTGCCAGACACTCTCAGATCGATTAAAAGTCTTGGCATAACGTTGCAAAGCAATATGAAGTGGAACAAGCACATAGGATACTAGCAGGGAAGGCAGATATAAACTTTGGTTTATTGGGAGTTTTAAGAAAATATAGCTCATCCACGTATAGAACACCTGTGTGACCCAATCTTGAATACTGCTTGAGAGTCTGGTAGCCCACTATTTTGGATTAAAGGAAGACATTGAAGTCGCTAGATTTGTTATGCTGCTAGATTTGTTACCAGTAGCTTCGATCAACATGAAAATATTACAGAAGTGCTTTGTGAAGTCAAATGT
This sequence comes from Schistocerca gregaria, assembly GCF_023897955.1. Classification (NCBI taxonomy): domain Eukaryota; kingdom Metazoa; phylum Arthropoda; class Insecta; order Orthoptera; family Acrididae; genus Schistocerca; species Schistocerca gregaria. The sequence goes on along the minus strand of NC_064924.1, from coordinate 68,953,186 downwards.
GGATCCCTAGAGGCAAGACAATATTCTTATTCTGAAACAATACTGAGAAAATTTAGGGAAATGGCATACGCTGCTGACTGAAGAACTGTTCTGTATCAGCAAAAGCACTTATCATAAGACATAGCAAGAGAGATATATGGAGGCATATAAACAGTTGTTTGTCCCTCATTGTTTGTAAGCAGAAGAGGAAAGGGAAAGATACCCTCCATCATATTCCATATGAGAGCTTGCAGAGTATATCTGTAGATGTAGATGTAGCAAGTGGCAGTGATACACAAAGCACCCTCCGCCAAGCGCCATAAATGTAGTTGTAGATGTAAAAAAGAGTGTTGTGACCTGTATTGTAAAAACCTTAGACAGACCTAAAAAAAGCTCACACTATTAGTCACACAAGCTTTCGTTGCCTCCTGTCACCCTTCATCAGGGTTTTTGCGCTGGCTGGTAAAGTACGTGAGTTGTCCCCCATCTCCTCGCCACCCCCTACAACGTGACGGTTTGCCACGAGTTGCTGCGACCGGCCGCCCCTCCTGTGGCGCACGGCCGTTTATCCCGAATTTAAGCCGTGGAGCGAGGGCCCTGGTCGCACACAACGCACGCCCCGATGTTATCTCCATAAATGATTACTGCGGCGGGCAGGCGCTCCCGCCCTTTTTTTCCACCCAAAGCGGAGTCGCGACCGGCGAGTGCGTGACACGCAGTTATTCCCGTCCCAGGAGAGGAGGCCCCTCTCGTATTTTATATCTCATTTATGCGCGACGTGAAAGCGGGAAAGGATGGAACGGTTTCTGTTTCAAGTTGGCGTCCCCCGCAGAGGGAGAAGTTCTCATAATTGGCTGTACCGATGCCGCCGCCGCCGCCGCCGCCGCTGTCTCTGCCGCAAAGCATTAATTCGCAGCCCTGTGAGCCTCGGCTCGTTAGAAGGCGTTTCGTTCCCGTCCGCGAGTGCCGCGGAAACTTCGTCTCTTGGGCGAACAAAATATGAAAAGATGTAGACACGCCTCGCCGCGAAACTGCGACCGCTCTCAAAGACGGGGGACAAATTAAAAGCTCCGAGCTTTTCAGGTAATTAATGACGTGAAGTTCCGCGGTGCTGCCTGCAGTCGGTCGCCACACAGATATTTTTTTCTGCCCTGTGGTGCAGTCCTGGACTACCAGAACACGAATAGCAAAGGCTGACGACTTTCACACAAGTGCATCGGCAGCTCTTGTCAGTCCCTCGTTCTCTAGAAGAGTTGCCAACTTTCAAGCTACAGAGATCTACGGAATATCTCAAAAAAGTCGTACCACATGGCTATTAAAACACCGCAAAGGGCACAGAGGGAAGAAATAAACGAGCGATGACGACGAAGACAACGACGACGACGACGACGACGTCGATGATGATGATGATTATGATGATTATGATGTTTAAGATTGTGGTGGTGGTGGTGGTAATGGTGGTGAGGATTATGCCCATCAACATACTGAAATACTCTGCCAGCCATTGAAACACCAGGAGGGATAGAAGATAATAACGATATTTCACTTACATCTACATTCATACTCCGCAAGCCACCCAACGGTTTGTGGCGGAGGGCACTTTACGTGCCACTGTCATTACCTCCCTTTCCTGTTCCAGTCCCGTATGGTTCGCGGGAAGAACGACTGCCGGAAAGCCTCCGTGCGCGCTCGAATCTCTGTAATTTTACATTCGTGATCTCCTCGGGAGGTATAAGTAGGCCGAAGCAATATATTCGATACCTCATCCAGAAACGCACCCTCTCGAAACCTGGACAGCAAGCTACACCGCGATGCAGAGCGCCTCTCTTGAAGAGTTTGCTACTTGAGTTTGCTAAACATCTCCGTAACGCTATCACGCTAACCAAATAACCCTGTGACAAAACGCGCCACTCTTCTTTGGATCTTCTCTATCTCCTCTGTCAAGCCGACCTGGTACGGATCGAACACTGATGAGCGATACTCAAGTATAGGTCGAACAAGTGTTTTGTAAGCCACCGCCTTTGTTGATGGACTACACTTTCTAACGACTCTCCCAATGAATCTCAACCTGGCACCCGCATCACCAACAATTAATTTTATGTAATTATTATATCCACTTCAAATCGTTCCGTAGGCATACTCCCAGATATTTAACAGAAGTAACTGCTACCAGTGTTTGTTCCGCTATCAGATAATCAGACAATAAAGGATCCTTCTTTCTATGTATTCGCAATACATTGCATTTGTCTATGTTAAGGCTCAGTTGCCATTCCCTGCACGAAGTGCCTATTCGCTGCAGATCTTCCTTATTGTGCGTGTACAATATCGGAGAAATAATACACTCTAAGGAAAAAAAAGACGCACTACGAAAAATTTTCTGAATGGGACGAAAATCGGCAGATGTGATGTACTTGTACAGACAAACAAATGATTGTAATTTCAGAAGAATTGGATGATTTATTCCGGAGAAAGAACTACAGAGATTGAGCAAGTCAATAATGTGTCCTCAAGCAAGCAGTTATTTATCGTGGCTGGTCATCGGAGCTCAGTTTGAAGTGGTACCCATCACTGAAGACAATTATACTCCAATGAGATTGCAATCTGAGACATGTCGGAAAACGCCCTCCCCTCCCCCCCCCCCCCCCCCCACAATGGTGTCATATCAACACTTCTGTCGCCCGGCATATGGCCCGCCAACATGAAGTGATGATCAAGGGCGCCATATCTTTTCCTAGCAGGAACCCTTTTGGTGTGATTCGAGGAAACGTTACAGCACCGTGATATGTCGACGACATTCCACACTCGTATTCTTGTCCTTCGTGACAAGCCACCCTGGACACTGACCTACCAAACACGGCCATCGCTTCTTCTGCTTGTCTCCGTGCTCGCCAAACACCGTCCCGGCCAGAGAAGTTGCCGGATCACTCCCCAGTTGAGGACGTTTGGGGCATTTTAGGGAGGTCCTCCAACTATCTCGCGATTTTGCCGATTTAACGCGCCAATTGGACAGAATTTCGCACGACGTTCCTCAGGAGGACAGCCAATATCTCTGTCAATCGGTGTCAAGCCGTATAACTGCTTACATAAGTTGAGGTGACCAACGAGTTATTGACTCGCTCAATTAGTGAAGCTCCTTCTATTGAATAAATCATCCAATATTGCTGAAACACATACCGATTTCCGTCCCATTCGGATAATTATTTCGTGCAACGTCCGCTCTTTTTCCTTTTTTCGTTTTCTTTTTGTCTTAGATTGCACGTGATGGCATTTGTAGGAGATTTCGGTATAACAGAGTGAGGAATCTGGTACACGATCTGGCACTTTTGGCAGCAAAAACGTGTATAAGCCAGCTAGGCATTGAGTTGAACTACGCTTGGATGACATGGGTATCTGATTCGACCGTGCATCAACTCTCTACCAAGGTTCATCGATCACAGTGGCTTCCCTCAGGAACTCATGGCTACATGCCTTCAGTGGGTGACAGATCTGAATATGGCGATGAAAATGTCAGACCATTGCCTAACTGGCTCATCTCGTATTTCAAATCATCTCATTCTGAGTCATTCTCCCGCCAGTTAAAAAACATTTAATGCTAATTATTGTAGCAGCGAGAGCAATAGTTAAACCTACAATTCCTATCTTAAATATTTCCCCCATTCTGGTGGTAGTTTGCTCGTTGCATACTTCTGTAGTTGCACATTCTTAGCTCGGTAATGACAAGCCGAGGAAAGAACAGAACCACAGGGCAGTTATTTGGAAACCCATTGAGTTTCCTAGGGAGAGTGGCCGGGCTTTCAGCGGAGAAAGCACCAGGGTTTGGGGAAATGTGTCGTGTCCAGTCGCTCGAAGTTAGGCCACTATGGCCGAGGATTGTCAAGCTGGGTGTCTGCCCACAGCTGGTGCAGTTTTTTCCACTAGCTGTGCTCTGTGTGGTATATGGGGCTTGGTTCAAATGGCTCTGAGCACTATGGGACTTAATTTCTGAGGTCATCAGTCCCCTAGAACGTAGAACTACTTAAACCTAACCAACCTTGGAACATTACACACACCCATGCCCGAGGCAGGATTCGAACCTGCCACTGTAGCGGTCCCGCGGTTCCAGACTGTAGCTCCTAGAACCGCTCGGCCACTCTTGCCGGCTTGGTATATGGGGTCAGAGTCTCTAACTAAATGAAGTCAGATAATGAACTGCGAAAACCCTTGTGCTCTTCTGAATACTATCGTTTTACTAGCCGAGCTGTTTGGTCAAAGAACAGTTCTAAAGTATGTATTCTTCTCTAACTGGGAACCTCATAGTTAGCAGTGGAGTGTGATGGTACTCACATACACGGATCTCTGTTGTCTCGTGGGAACGGACGCACTTGTGTTTCCTTTCTTTGTAAGGGCGCTGGAGCTAATTTCTCGGCGCCGCTCTAGTGGAGTGAATAGCCTCTCGTCTAGTTAATAGTGGGAAGGAGTTTCATTGGGTAATCTCAAAAAGGTAATAGAAACTCCGAGTCAGAATGGCAGTTTCTGAGCATGTTATGTACGAGAGCATATTGGCTGCAGTAATGACGCGAATGAAGAGTTGGAGACTGACACAACTGTTTAAGAACAGTATATACAGAAAGACAGCTGACTGGCTAACGTAATAGAAGTTTTCCCTGGTGGGTAGTTAGCGTGTTAAAAATAATATCATTGTCCAGCATTTAGCGGAGCCTTTCCATTGAGGTAGGAAAGTCACACAAAGTATGCATGGAGCAGAGAAAGGAGTAATTGAGTCTGGGTCTGCAGCTAGGGAGGAACACACCCTTGCTCTGTCTATGTTGGAATGAGCTCCAGTGGGTGAGGTGTTGCTGTGGACATGTAAATGTGTGTGATAACAAAGGATATTATCATAAATTGGTGTTAGTTCTAGACCGAACTTTCATTTCATTAGTTTAGATGATCACTTTTCAATAGTCTATTCATTTATACACTACAGGCCATTAAAATTGCTACACCACGAAGATGACGTGCTACAGACGCGAAATTTAACCGACAGGAAGAAGATGCTGTGATATGCAAATGATTAGCTTTTCACAGCATTCACACAAGGTTGACACCTACAACGTGCTGACATGAGGAAAGTTTCCAACCGATTTCTCATACAGAAACAGCAGTTGACCGGCGATTCCTCGTGAAACGTTGTTGTGATGCCTCGTGTAAGGAGTAGAAATGCGTACCATCACGTTTCCGACTTTGATAATGGTCGGATTGTAGCCTATCGCGATTGCGGTTTATCGTATCGCGACATTGCTGCTCCCGTTTGTCGAGATCCAATGACTGTTAACAGAATATGCAATCGGTGGGTTCAGGAGGGTAATACAGAACGCCGTGCTAGATCTAAACGGCGTCTTATCACTAGGAGTCGAGATGACAGGCATCTTATCCGCATGGCTGTAACGGATCGCACAGCCACGTCTCGATCCCTGAGTCAACAGATGGGGACGTTTGCAAGACAACAACCATCTGCACGAACAGTTCGACGACGTTTGCAGCAGTATGGACTATTAGCTCGGAGACGATGGCTGCGGTTACCCTTGACGCTGCGTCACAGACAGGAGCGCGTGCGATGGTGTACTCTACGGCGAAGCCGGGTGCACGAATGGCAAAACGTCATTTTTTCGGATGAATCCAGGTTCTGTTTACAGCATCATGATGGTCGCATCCGTGACTGGCGACATCGCGGTGAACGCACATTGGAAGCGTGTATTCGTCATCGCCATACTGGCGTATCACCCCGCGGTATGGTATGTGGTGTCACTGGTTGCAAGTCTCGGTCACCTCTTGTTCACATTGACGGCACTTTGAACAGTGGACGTCACATTTCAGATGTGTTACGACCCGTGGCTCTACCCTTCATTCGATCCCTGCGAAACCCTACATTTCAGCAGGATAATGCACGACCGCGTGTTGCAGGTCGTGTACGGGCCTTTCTGGATACAGAAAATGTTCGACTGCTGCCCTAGCGAGCACATTCTCCAGATCTCTCAGCAGTTGGAAACGTCTGGTCAATGGTGGCCGAGCAACTGGCTCGTCACAATACGGCAGTCACTACTCTTGATGAACTATGGTATCGTGTTGAAGCTGCATGGGAAGCTATACCTGTACAAGCCATCGAAGCTCTGTTTGACTCAATGCCCAGGCGCATCGAGGCCGTTATTACGGCCAGAAATGGTTGTTCTGGGTACTGATTTCTCAGGATCTATGCACCCAAGCTGCGTGAAAATGTAATCACATGTCAGTTCTAGTATAATATATTTGTCCAATGAATACCCGATTATCATCTGCAGTTCTTCTTGGTGTAGCAATTTTAATGGCTAGTTGTGTAATTTTACAAGAGGACCAACACAAAGGACTCAGTAGTTAGGGCTGAGCCATGCTGGCTCGCCTCTATTCGTCTTTCGACCTGCTGTCATGACCTTCCGCGCTGGCGCTTCGCGAGGTGGCACTTCAGCTGTTCGCGAGCAGCCTTAGCGACGAAGGGAGAGAGATGAGGTGAAGTTGGGCAGCCTACCGGGCCAGAGGCGGAGCGAGGTGGTTCGGGACTGGCGTTCGGCACGTGTTGCTTTCTGTGTCTCGGCGTGCTTGCAATTTCCTGTTTGGTTAATCGCCTGAGTGCCTTTCGAGGGCTATCCGTTCACTGCTTATTTGATCTGTCCCTGCTGGCTTGTTTGCGTCGTCTATGCATGACTTTAGTGGATAAACCTTGTGGCTGTTGGTACTGAGGGTCTACCTGCCGCTACATAATCGAGTGTTTCTCCAGCCTCCGTTGCCATGATTTGGCTTACTGCCTTATTAGCGGCTTATTGTGTAATTTTACTTGTGTCCCATGAATGCGTACTTGATATTTTGAGAAGGTTTTTGAGCGTGGTCTAGCTTCCAGGGTGTGTTGTAGAAGGGCTTGCTCATCTTAGTATTAGTTTAAATAACTTATTATTTTAAACTGTTTTTCTAGATACGTTTAAAAGGTTACCTTTTTTAAATTCCGTATTTATTACGGTCATTAGCTATTTTTAGGCAAGTATGTTATTGAACTATGTTTTAGATGTCCTGGTGCACACCAGCTAGGTGCATCTATTCATGTGTCCATAAGGTTACTGTACTTGTGTTATTTAAGATGAGCTGGACGTTGTGACTTCATGTCTACGCCTTTCAGTTTACTGTTTAAGTGCTCATTCTATTTCAGTACCTGCAGGCACATGTTTGTGTAAATTTAATAAAGTCGTCTTGGCTTGGTGAACTTTCGCCACGCTGAGGCGTGCGGGACGCGGGGCGAGCCCTCTCAGCAGGCGAGCGCACCGTCGAGCGACAGGACACACTTGCTCAGAAGAAGGGTCCGCCACTGCCCAGGGCCGCCTGGGCGCGCGCGGTCCGGGCTTTGTTGTCGACTGTCCTTGGCCTGGCCGAGCGGACGGGGCCCAAGGACGGAATCAGCTGTCCGTTTCGAGCGTCCGATTCAGGAAGTTATCCGTCGGGTCAACACGCAGATAGCCTTTGCCCCCTCTGTAGCACGGCCAGCACACCGTTGTCCGGAAGCTATCATTTCATCTACTTTCTGTCTTCCCGCAAGCCGAGAGGAGGCCGCGTGGGCAGCAGCTCACTGAGGGGAGGGCAGTTCTCCGCGAGACGGCGCGCAAACGTCTGAGCGAGCCTACTACTGCCACCCGCAAGGAGCTATACCGAAAGAACGTGTTTTAAGTTGGTTAAAACGTGTAATGATACAGTACTGTGTGGTGCTTGCCTTGGTATAATGACACTTGCGCGGACATGTGCGTGATAAACAGTGGTTGGTGTTTTCTTTCAAGTGCCATTCACCAGCCAAATTTGTGGTATGATTTCGAGCGGCGTTTGGCTCAGTCCAAAAATTTTAAAGCTTCCAGAGGAACAAATTCCTCTCTGTGATACTGATCACTTTTCTGTTTTGGGTATTTAGCAGTGTACTTGTTATTGTTCCTGTGATTAATAACCGGTCAAGATTACCCTCTACGGGGTTAACAATTTGTTCTCCAGGTAGTGCACGACTTGATAGTGACCAAAATCCCTTATCTTAAAAGTTTGTCCTAAATGTGTAATTGTTGCTGATTTTCTAGTTGATCGTTAGTCATCTACAAATTTGAGAGAATTTGTGGTATAGGTGAACGTTGTTATGTTGTTTTAAAACGGAGAATTTGTAAATTTGTATTTGTTAAACAGTTTTCTCACTGGGTGGGTCGATCCATATCCCTCTTGACATGTTGGGGATCCATTATTTCAAAACATCTTGTGTATTTGTTTTAGAAGTACCCGGTATTGACGATACCCGACCAGTGTGTTCTGGGGATCGCCCTGACTTGTGAGTATCGGGGTTTGCGGCCTGTCTTCTGGGATGCTACAGGAGACAGCCTTAATTGTTTACATCTCGATTACCTGCGTCTCGCTTTTGTATTGTTGAAGTTATTCTAATGGAGCGCCACATCGGCAGATGAAATAGAGTGTGTGGCTATTGTGAATGGCGTTCAACTCCAACTGCCTAGTCCTTCCACTCCCCACGTAACCACTGATAGGCTGGCAGCGTATCAATGCTGAAACACTAATCATTTGCATCTTCAAGCATGGGATGCACTTCATGCCACTGGTGCCTGCAGAAACTTTTCGAATTGGCGGCAAGGTTCCAATACTGGTGTTGTTTTTTATGCAACTGACTACACTGATTTGAGAATGGATCGAGCCCCAAATACTGAATTGAACAATTAGGTTCACAAAACGTATGATCAATAGTTTTGAAGGTATACTACTTTGACACCTATATATTAACCATGTTACATTACTATACATTAACTTCAACGTTTTGTATTTAAAATCTGGTTCCGCAGGACAGAGCGGATCAGGTTGTAGAAAGGGGCCAAGGTCAATTACTGTTAGTTATACAAGAACACGCACAAATTTATTGCTCAAACCACTGCACAATTTTCTCTTTAAAGAAACAAAGATCAGTTCACGGGTGAGGGCCAAGTAACTGCCCCAGAATAAGATTAAGCGAAGTAAGTCCAAGATGGAAACGAACCTCGGCAAGGAGCCAAGGAGAGGGCTGGGGTTAAAGACTTCAACTTCTCGTGAACGTAGCAGAAAACCTGAGATGAAACTTTCGAGTCTGGATACGAAAGCGGACTCGAGGAAATGGTCAAAAACAGGAAGAGTAAGAGGTCGTTGGTGTGACTGCTGTTACGCACGTAGTTGATTTTATTTGTGACGTTGATGAGCAGTCTTACAAACGTGTGCCTTCCGAGTGTCTTCGATTCTCCTGTTTCCGTGCGAACAACATTTTTATTTGTGTGTGGCTTCGATGTTGCTCCTTTTTCCGCGCCTCGTTCACCTTTCCGCACTGTATGCGGCATCTGCGCCCCGTTCTTGTGGCTGTCATCCGCGGGGTGCCGGCCTTTAAATTCTGCCGTCTGGGTGGTTTCCGGCGCGGCGTGTCGGGCGGCTGAAAGACTTCCGGCCCGAGAGCTTCGCGAAAAGCGGCGGATAGCAAACCCAGCCCTCCAGCGGGCGAGCCGTCTTGCTGGTCGGTCGGTGGCCGGGCTGTAGGCGAACAGCGTGAATACGTGGCTGCCGGCTGCGCGCCATCCGATTCGGAAGACGACTGGAATGTTCGCTTTGACTGCCAGACTGGAAGCGGAGCGATTTCGGCAAGCGTAAAGGTCCCGGGACCCATGAATGGCGCAGAAATAGACTGACAACAAACAGATGAGAACACAAATTTTAAGGCGATATATTTATTCCCACATTTCACTTGACAAGTGCAGAGCTTCCCTTACATCTAAACGGACGTCCTTAGCGAGACAACATATCACTGACAAGGGAACCTCCCCATCGCACCCCCATCAGATTTAGTTATAAGTTGGCACAGTGGATAGGCCTTGAAAAACTGAACACAGGTCAATCGAGAAAACTGGAAGAAGTTGTGTGGAACTATGAAGAAAATAAGCAGAATATACAAAATGAGTAGTCCATGCGCAACATAGGCATTATGGAGGATGGTGAGCGCTCAGGAGCGCCGTGGTCACGTGGTTAGCGTGAGCAGATTGGTTCAAATCTTCCCTCGGGTGAAAAGTTTAATTTTTTATTTTCGACCAATTATCAAAGTTCAGGCACTCACACATAATCAACTTCGCTCTCCAAAATTCCAGTACATGTTCAGATTTGCTGGGATGTATGTAGGATTTTACGGCCTATACACGGAAAAATTTGAAAACGTTAAAAGGGACAACTGTGCGACTGTGAAACTGTTGCATTCATTTGTTGCAGTTTATGAGAAACTCTTATGTTTTCATCACTTTGTTGGGAGTGATCATCACATTCACAAGAAAACCTAAATCGGGCAAGGTAGAAGAATCTTTCTACCCATTCGCCAAGTGTACAAGTTAGGTGGGTCGACAACATATTCCTGTCATGTGACGCACATGCCGTCACCAGTGTCGTATAGAATATATCAGACGCGTTTTCTTGCGTAGGAATCGGTTGACCTATGACCTTGCGATCAAATGCTTTCGGTTCCCATTGGAGAGGCACGTCCTTTCGTCTACTAATCGTACGGTTTTGCGGTGCGCTCGCAAAACACAGACACTAAACTTATTACCGTGAACAGAGACGTCAGTGAACGGGCTGACAGACCAAAACTTTGCGAAAATAAAATAAGTAAACTTTTCACTCGAGGGAGGACTTGAACCAAAGACCACTCGCTCCGCAGCTGCTCACGTTAACCACAGGACCACGGCACTCCTGAGCTCAATTTATCCATGATGTTGCATATCTTGCGCATGGACTTCTCAGTTTGTATATTTTGCTTATTTTTTTCATAGTTCCACACAGCTTCTTCCTGTTTTCTCGATTGATCTGTGTTCAGTTTTTCAAGGCCTATCCACTGTGCCAACTTATAACTAAATCCTTAGGGGGGGGGGGGGGGGGTGCGATGGGGAGGTTCCCTTGTGAGTACAGTAAATCAGCAATATTCAGAATGTTAAGGGTATAAATGCATATATTTTTATTGGTGACAGGACAGTGTACTGAACAAGATTGTCAATTTTTACTTCATTTGTACACTAATAATTATCGGTACTAGCAATACTATGTGAACCGTGAATTTACTTTCAAAACATTTTCGTAAGAATTTACTTTATTTACTAGCGATTCATCAAGAACATTAACACGTTTAATCACACTATGCGGTCGTGGAAGTAGTTGCCAGTGGGTAACTGATGAAAAACAAATTAAATGTTTTTTAATAAATGGAAATTTATTCCTAAAAGCTCTTTTTTTAAAACAGATTTAAAATTATAATTCAGAGGCAGAAATAACAAAAAAAAAAAAATTCTTGACAGTATGAGCTTTCGGGCTGAGAACCTTGCCGCTCCCATTTAACACGGCCATAGTCAAATGGCTCTGAGCTGGGACTTAACATCTGAGGTCATGAGTCTCCTAGAACTTAGAACTACTTAAACCTAACTAACCTAAGTACATCACACAAACACTCATGTCCGAGGCAGGATTAGAGCCTGCGACCGTAGCAGCAGCGCGGTTCCGGATTGAAGCGCCTAGAACCGCACGGCCACAACGAACGGTTCGGCCGTAGTCACGACCGCTCACAACAACCTCTGAAAGAGTACACTGGTGCAAATCTGCAACACACCAGATTACTTTAAAGTAAAAATTTTGACAACTCACACAAACACATAAACTACGCACGCCGTAGGAGGGATGGAAATGGTACAAAACACTCACATTAAAAATTATTTGCCACCGAAAGTGCAACATGTTTTTAAAAGAACTCTTATGGTAGAAGGGTGGCAACTTTATATATTAAAATGACCATTTAAATAAAACCCCATGAAATACAGTCTTTTATAATATGTACAAACATGCTTTACGTTACACATATACCACCTCCCAAGATGATAGGCAAGACAAAAAAATATTTCAGCAATTCGGCCTTTACACCTTAAGCAATAAATTCGTTAACAGCGATTCCGACAACCATGACAGAGGCAGCTATTAACGTACGGCAGACCGACAGACAGACACACAGCCACTAACTGCCTAACAAATGCGGACGAGAGACAGACGAGCAAGCTGGGGACGAGAGACTGACCGAGAAAACAAGTAGAATTTAACATGTTAATGAAACAACATCTCCCAAACCACTTAACTTCTAATAAACTGCGAAGTCTGGCGAAGAACCGGCGCAGCACACCCAAAACGCTCTCCGAACCGTCCGCTGTTATCCGCTTCAACGGACGCAGGAAGGCGCGCCGATCTCCCGTCTCACGGCGTCGCAGATCGCACCGGACGGACTGATGTCATGGGTTGACTTCTGTTGCTCTCGTGTCGGCCGCGAAGCCACTACCCCTCGCTATACCCACTGTACTGACATGGCGACCTCACATGAGCTGACGCTCAAGAAGGACAATCCGTGTCCCAGCGCGACCGACCAACCGATCGATCCAACCCCCAATGCGCGTTGCCTGAACACACTCGAGCAGACTGGCGGCGTAACACATACTAGCATTCCGGACGACAGACACTGACTGACCCACACTGACCCGGCTGACCAACTGACCAGACTCGCCGAGACTGACAGACTTTATTTTTTCTTTATTGTTATTTTCAAACCTGTTTACAGGCAGACCTGCAGCAGCATACTACGCCGCTCTTTGGCCTCAGAGAAACACACAAGATACAAATGAAGACCATGTGAGACAAAAATACGGTGGACAGATAAACGGAGACAAACACTGTTTAAAAATACATGGAGCCGTTCACGGTCGTGGAGTCCAAGATAAAAGTTGTTCAGGCACTTGGACCATACATAGACGAAAATTGTCACACGTGAATGTAGGTGCACAAAACGAATAACACTCAACCACTTAAGCACAAACGACGGCACACACAGAAACACGAGGCGTTGATCTCCGGCGTGCGAATGTTCAATAACCGGGTACAAGTCCGGGGACCTGCCAAGAGAGGAGGAGGGGGGAGGGGTGGGAGAGGGAGGAGGAGAGGGGAGACATAATGCCATGGGCAGGGGAGATAGGGGGAGGGGAGAAGGGGGGAAAGCCAGGGGGAAATGGGTGGAGGAAGGGGATGGGGGTAAAGGAAAGAGAAGGGAGGGAGGGTGCCAAGAGGAGAGGACACAGGAAGTGGGGGCAGGGAGGATCAAAGTTGATAGGAGGGGTAGATGGAGGGGAGGAGGACATCATCAGGGAGGGGAACTGGCGGAAGCCACCTTGGGAGAGGGTAAGGAGGGTGGAGAGATGGAGACTGGGTGGGACGTGGGAATACAGGCACGACAGCGGGCGGGGGTGGGAGAGGATGGGCGAGACAAGCAGGTGAGGAGGGTCGAGTTTGCGGGAGGTGTACAGGATCCATATCCTTTCAAAGAAAAGGAGGAGGTGGGGGAAAGGAATGAGATCATACAGGATCCACGTGGGGAAGGGGAGACGGATGCGATAGGCGAGGCGGAGAGCATGGCGTTCAAGGATTTGAAGGGATTTATAAAAGGTAGGGGGGGCGGAGATCCAGGCCGGATGGGCGTAGCAGAGGATAGGGCGGATGAAGGATTTATAGGTGTGGAGGGTGGTGCAGGGGTCCAGACCTCTCATACGGCCCGAAAGGAGCTTGAGGAAACGGAGTCGGGAGTGTGCCTTGGCTTGGATTGTCTGGAGATGGGGGGGTCCAGGAGAGGCGACGGTCGAGGGTGACGCCAAGGTACTTGAGGGTGGGAGTGAGGGCGATAGGACGGCCATAGACGGTGAGATAGAAATCAAGGAGGCGGAGGGAAGGGGTGGTTTTGCCTACAATGAGCGCTTGGGTTTTGGAGGGATTGACCTTGAGCAACCACTGGTTGCACCAAGCGGTGAGCCGGTCAAGATGGGATTGGAGAAGGTGTTGGGAGCGCTGCAGGGTGGGGGCAAGGGCAAAGAAGGCGGTATCATCGGCAAATTGGAGAAGGTGGACGGGGGGGTGACGGCGGCGGCATGTCCGCCGTGTACAAAAGGTACAGAAGGGGGGAGAGGATGGAGCCTTGGGGCATACCGGCGGAGGGAAAAAGGTGTAGGAATCCGTGTTATGGATGGTGACGGAGGAAGGATGGTGGGAGAGAAAGGAGCCGATCAGGCGGACGTAGTTAATGGGAAGGGCGAAGGTTTGGAGCTTGAAGAGGAGACCGGAATGCCATACGCGGTCATAAGCTCGTTCGAGGTCCAGAGAGAGGAAGATAGCGGAGTGACGGGAATTAAGCTGGTCGGAAAGGAGATGACTGAGGTGAAGGAGAAGGTCGTCGGAAGAGAAGGACGGCCGAAACCCACACTGGGTAACCGGAAGGAGGCGGTGGTGGCGGAGATGCTGGTGGATGCGGCGGGTGAGGATAGATTCCAGGACCTTGCTGAAGACCGAGGTAAGGCTGATGGGACGGTAGGAAGAGACGGCCGACGGCGGTTTGTCAGGTTTAAGGAACATCAGGATATGGGAGGCTTTCCACAGGTCGGGGTAGTAACCGGTGGACAGGACTACATTGTAGAGCCTGGCCAATGCGGAGAGGAAAGAGACAGGAGCTTCACGAAGGTGACGACTGACAGACTAGTCCTTGAATGCACGTGAACAGGCAACCTCTCCCCTTTTCCCCCAGAGGGGGGCACCAAAGCTGCGATTGCCACTCCAGAAACAGAGGGCGACTGCTACACACTACGCGATGCGGCGCGCTCTTCAAAACAGCAAATTTTACCACAGCTCACTATGTTTTTAGGTTAGTTAGTAGCTCCAAGTACATGTAGTAAGAGGAAGCCATTAATGCTTATTTTCCCCTCTCTAATAGATCAGGTGTTGAAGTGCGGATACGTGGACCGGAACGGTTAGTCTTTACAGATATGTGTACTCCACTTAATGGTGCTGTTATGGCTGTGCAGAAAACATTAGGTAGTACATCAGGTAACGTGTTAGATGTAGATGAAAAACAATTAACAAGCTGAAGAGGGTACATATTAAAGTACCAATGATTGGAGTATCTGCACTTATACCCCTAACATCTTGTATAACGATAATAATAGCAATAATTCTCTTCTACTTTTTTATCACTACGTGGAATAGGCTCATACCTGTTCGTTCCTTAACTGAAGCCATTCATTCCTCGGTCGTCCTAAAACCCTCTTTCATATTGATTTTTAATTAATTACTTATTTAAGTAATCTTTCCTCTAAAGTCTACTCACTGTTCTCGCGTTCGCAAGGAAAGTAGTTCAAATCCCTGTCCAGCTGGGTTTTCTGTAACCTCCACAAATCTCTCCAGCCAAATGCAGGGATAGTTCCTTTCAGAAGGGCACGGCCCATTTCGTTCCCTATCGTTTCGAAATACGAACTTGTGCCGCATCTATATTGACCACACTGTCGACAGGGCGTTACGTTATAATCTTGCTTCCTTTTCCTTCACTTTGTTAATACGTTGTTTCCATTTATGCATTCATGTTCTATTTTTTCATTTATACAGCATATATTTATCTCTTATAATATTTGCCAACGACCTTGCCACAGTGGTAACACTGGTTCCCGTCAGATCACCGAAGTTAAACACTGGGCTGGCATTTGGATGAGTCACCGTCCGTATCTACCCAGCAACGTTGACAAGTGGGGTGTAGTCAGCACTTGTGAGGTCAATTGCACATCTACTTGATTGAGAAGTAGCGGCTCCGGTCACATACACTGAAAACGTGCCCCTCCTCATCAGCATCCTGTAAAGCCTATCGGGTGAGGATGACGCGGCGGTCGGTCGGTACCATTGGACCTTATGCGGCTTGTTCAGAGGAAGTCTCTCATAGTTTTTTCATATTTTATCTCTGACAGCCTATCCTTCAACTTTCCTTAAAAATTTTGTTTGAAACGACTGTCTTTCTTAGTTAACGTCGAGTATTCGTGTCTATATATCAGAACAAGGGTAGTCAATACTTTGTAAAACATCAGTTTTGCAGACTTTCTTATCTTGGCATCTTATCTTGGCACCTGTAATGTGCCACATATCACTTCAAATTTCCTTAATTCATTAGCGACATTTTCATATTCATAGCTAATTTGACAGCCTAACTGATGAAAACATGACAGCTGTTCTACTGTCTGTTTATCTAGTACTATTTTGTAACTTACTAGAAATTTCCATTTGAAAACCATCACTTTAGTTTTTTTCTTACTGAAATTTTTAGATGATGGTTCTTACATGATTGTTTTAGGCGATGTATTGCAAAATAGAGTTCACTTTGTGTCGCCTCACTGACTCTATGTCATCGAAAAAAGCGGAGTATTTACGTACGTTTCCTGGTATATGTCAGACACCTAATTTAACTTCCAGCTGCCACTGTCTGGCGATGTCGTCAAGTAAACTTTTCTGCAAAACTTAATGACGGCATAGACGGGTTGGTTGGTTGATTTGGGAGAATGGAACAAACAGCGAGGTCATCAGTCCCAGCGGATTAGGGAAGGGTGGGGAAAGAAAGCAGCCGTGCTCTTTCAGAGACCCATACCGGCATTTGCCTGAACCTAAATCAGGATGGCAGGACGAGGGGTTGAAGCGTCGTCCTCCCGAATGCAAGTTCAGTGTTTTAACGACGGCATACATAAAGTAACATTGCATAATAACTACTCGACGTAAACTAGAGAACGTTCTGGAACAGTTACCGCAGGTCCCCCCGTCGTGAACATGAAGCTGGATGTCACATCGGGGCCAATGAGATATACAGGCTGTGCAACGAGCTTGTGACGTCTCACTGGCCGGCTTGACCGTCACACGTCGCGAACGTCGGCTTCGTGCAGGGCCCGCGGGAAATCAGAATGTAACTGAAAGGCCGCAACTTCGTCCTGAGCTGTCTATAGCTTGCATGCATTTATTAAATTCGTCTGAAACAGTTGCTCGCTTCCAGCCGGAGGCGGCTGCTGGCAATCATAAGACATGCAGTGTCACGTGCTGTCACGTATGCGCCACTTTGTCTTTCTTGTGGTCCTCGTGTCACTTAGTATGAGATCAGCATGACTGCAGTGCCAAATGGGGCAAGGCCCACACCACGAGGCAGTTGAAGGAAGGGGAAAGACAATGTGTGTCAATTAGCGAGCAGTTACGGTGCACTGAGATGGTGTTCGTTAAAACATGTCCCAGAAACATTTGACTAATTTCACACGGGGGAAGAATCATCGGGAGATTGGAAGAAGGACGACGAGTGTAGTTCAGGAGTTTGGTGGTGCTCACAACATTGTTTCGCGTGCAAGGCGAGAGTTGGAAACCACATGAACTGCTGTCCGAAGGAGAGGAGGGGTTTGGCCATGGTCAAATACAATGGCAGATGATCGCTACATTTTCCAACAGGCAAGAAGGGATCCACGTCAAATATCGAATGAAGCTGCAACCATATTTAACAAAACTGCAAGGCACGCTTTCTCTCTCTCCACACTGGCACGGCGAATGCATGGCGGTGATCTCTTTGCCAGACAACCAGTATTTGTGTTCCGTTGACACCCGCATATGGGTGGCATCGTTGACGATGGCTGTCGTGTCCTGAAACAGGATAGAGGAAAGTCATGGAGGTTTAAGGTCGGTCTGCAATTTCTGAGGAGTGAGGAGCAAATGCAGAAAGACCAATTCCCTGAGAAGGCAGGTTGATGGATAAGCTATAAACATTGTCACAGGGCATCTACGAGATAAGCGTATTTTGGGACTCGACAGGCTGCTCGCAGCAGGAGACTCATGGAATTAAAGGGTCTGATTAGCACTATTCATTTACGATCAGACTAACTACTACACTGCAGGTTAATTCTAAACATTAGAAAAAGCGAAGGAGGCAGTTGGTTGCACAACATAAGTAAGTGCCTGAAGCCATGAAGGCGGATGCTAACAAAAGTAGCGAACACTATATTCCGTACGTCGAGAGACGATCTCTGACAGCTGGCAGCGCAGTTCCCATTATTCGACAGAGACGAGCAGCGGGCAGGGGGGGGGGGGGGGGGGGGGGGGACAGGTTGAGTAAAATTGTGAGGGACGGGAAAAACACTCCGTGGTTCAACAACAAAGTTAGGAAACTACTGCGAACAAAGAGAGCTTTACTGCAAGTTTAAATGCAGCCAAAACCTCCCAGACAAACAAAAGCTAAACGATGTCAAAGTTAGCGCAAGGAGGGCTATGCGTGAAGCGTTCAGTGAATTCGAATGTAAAATTCTATGTACCGACTTGACAGAAAATCCTAGGAAGTTCTGGTCTTACGTTAAATCAGTAAGTGGCTCGAAACAGCAGATCCAGACACTCCGGGATGATGATGGCATTGAAACAGAGGATGACACGCGTAAAGCTGAAATACTAAACACTTTTTTCCGAAGCTGTTTCACAGAGGAAGACCGCACTGCAGTTCCTTCTCTAAATCCTCGCACAAACGAAAAAAATGGCTGACATCGAAATAAGTGTCCAAGGAATAGAAAAAAAACTGTAATCACTCAACAGAGGAAAGTCCACTGGACCTGACGGGATACCAATTCAATTCTACACAGAGTACGCGAAAGAACTTGCCCCCCTTCTAACAGCCGTGTACCGCAAGTCTCGAGAGGAACGGAAGGTTCCAAATGACTGTAAAAGAGCACAGGGAGTCCCAGTCTTCAAGAAAGGTCGTCGAGCAGATGCTCAAAACTATAGATCTATATCTCTGACGTCGATCTGTTGTAGTATTTTAGAACATGTTTTTTGCTTGTATATCATGTCGTTTCAGGAAACCCAGAATCTACTCTGTAGGAATCAACATGGATTCCGGAAACAGCGATCGTGAGAGACCCAAATCGGTTTCTTTGTTTATGAGACCCAGAAAATATTAGATACAGGCATCCAGGTAGATGCCATTTTCCTTGACTTCCGGAAGGCGTTCGATACAGTTCCGTACTGTCGTCCGCTAAAATAACTTATTTAAGAGGAAATAGTGCCAAGTTCAAATATTCTTTGTTTTTATTACTTGCTGTAGTGTCCGTTCTTGTCACACAACTGAATATTAGCGTCCAAGTAGAGCTTGTTCTTGAAAAAACTTGTTCTTTAGCTGAGGTCCCGATAATCGCGACATAACCCGTAATTTTGCGTGACATAAACACAACAAATTCTATTCAAGTTTTTCTTGATAGTGCAAAAATCGTTTAAAAAAGACAGCTACTAGTTTCATCAGTGTCTATTGTCGCAATAAAAGTGTAATTAAACATTTCTAAATCGTATTTAACTAACACATTTCGTATTGTTTACTAGTTAGATAGACGCGATCTAGGTCTAAATTTTCCGAGTTATAAACGTTTAAAAACCTGACCAAACACGCCTGATAACTTAAATTCTCTAAAAGCAAAGTAATTACAAATTCATTCTTCTGTTTTTGCATCTCTAAATCAGTAGAAAAACAACAACTACCGCACATAAGATCTTTGTGTCGTTTTTTTTTTTTGCTTGCAGACATACAATCTCTCGACCTTGACAAATTTAAAACATTCTTTAAACTTAACTATTCTTTCGAAACTGACCATGAGTGAGAAATGTGGGAGCTGTTATAGGGAAGTGAGTAGAGGGATTTGTTGCCAATCTTGTAGGAAATATTTTCACTGGGGGGGATGCAGTGGGGAGAATGTTGGGAGAACAGAAGAGGCTCTCTCCTGGAACTGCAGAGTATGCAGTAGGAACATTTTGATTGGGGAGCAGGAAAGGAAAATCTGTGCCCTTCAGGCACAGTTGGAGGAATCAAGGAAGGAACTGATAAGGATCAAGGGAAATAGGGGGGAGGAGGGTGGTTGGGAACTGGCAGCTGGTAGGAGGATAGGAAGAAAGAGAACGCGATCTGATAGTTTTATCATCAACACCAAAAACAGGTATCTGCCACTGCCAGAGTTAAGTGGAGAAGAGCCTCAGGTAGAACGAGGAGCAGGAAATGTGCAGCACACTTCAACCGAGGCCAAGAAGCCTAGGAATGTACAAAGTGTTAGGAAGAAGAAAGTGCTGCTGCTAGGTAGTAGCCATGGGCGAGGTGTAGGCCCTCAGTTACAGGAAAGTTTAGGGGCAGCGTACCAGGCCACCAGTATCTTCAAACCAAATGCAGGGCTAAGTCATGTGATAGAGGACCTAGGGTCTTTATGTAAGGATTTTACAAAAGAGGACCATGTAGTGATAGTGGGTGGGGCGGGAAACAGTTTGGACAGGGATGGGGCATATGAAATAGGTGGTGACCTGGACAAGATAGCTTCCCTGACTCATGGCACCAATGTACACTTTGTTGAGCTGTTCCGGCGTCATGATCAGCCACGCCTTGATGGAGCTGTGAGGCGAATCAATGTGGGGCTGGGGATGGCTCTGAGGACGGCCAACTTTGCTCATGTTTCTCTGGTGCCCGTCGGGACTATCAACAGATGGGGTTTCACTAGGCATGGCCTACAACTAAACAGGACTGGGAAGGGAAGATTGGTACAGCTGATTCATGAAAGTATAGGGGGTGGATCTCGGGACACACATGGTCAAATACCTGTTGTCATAGGTAGGAAAAGTAGGTCTTTTTTAGGATAAATCCAGACAACAGGTTCCCCTGCCTAAAGAGTATCTCTAGCAGTTCAAAAAATACTGAAACAATCACTCACAAGACAGATTATAACACTTCAAAAATCACACATACCAGATGTCACAAAGAAAAACAAACCATCGGAAAGAGTAACATGGGGCATTTCACAGACTTAACAATTCTCCATCAAAACATGCAATCAATAAAAAATAAAATACAAGCATTAGAAGTTGAGCTCCAATCTCTGAACTGCACAGTAGTTTGTATTACTGAGCACTGGTGTAAAGACACAGAAATCCAACATGTAGTATTATCATTGTATGAAAGGGCAAACTCTTACTGCAGAACTACTTCAAGGGGTGGAGGATCATGCATTTATATCAGAAAAGGAACACAGTTCAAATCTAGACATGACCTCAGTACAGTAAGTGAAGACAAACACATTGAAATATCAGCTATTGACTTATCAGGGCTCGATATCACCAAGAAATTAATCATTTTGTGTGTGTATAGATCTCCCAGTGGTAGTGTGGACACTTTTTTCAATAAATTAACAGAAGTTCTAGATAAAGTCTCAAGTACAAAGGTCAACATAATTCTGTGTGGGGACATAAACATCAACACTAATATCATAAATGAATCCAGCAGCACCTTCATAAATATCCTTCAAAGTTTTGGCATGTCCCTATTGGTCAATAGTGCAACAAGGGTTACTACAATGACTGCATCAGTAACTGACCATGTGGCCACAAATATAGACAGGGAAAAATGTGATGTAGCTGTAAAAGATCTCGGACTATCAGACCATCTCTGTCAAATAACAACAGTAAAATCAGGCATCGAATCATTCCCTAAACTACAAGCCTATAAACGACATCTATCAGAAATCAAAATAAAAGATTTTTCAAAAGAACTAGAAAAACAAAGCTGGGATGAAGTGTATAAGGAAACCAATGTGAATATGAAATTCTCCAAATTCTCCACATTGTTTAAATTGAACTTTGAAACAGCATTTCCAAAAGTATGCATGACTGTATCAACATCTCACAAAAACAGATGGATAACAGCAGGTATTAAGAAGTCCACCCAAACACTTTAACACCTCAGTTCCATGAAAAAGATTCACAATGATCCAGAATTCTTAAATTTCTATCATAGATACAAAAAGATTTATAGGAAGGTGCTGATTGCTGCAAAAAAGTCATTTAATGACAAAATAATATATAATGCAGAGAATAAAAGCAAAGCAGTCTGGGATGTTATAAAAAAGGAAACGGGGAGAGGCAAACAAACGCAGAATAACATACTGCTAAGGGAGGGGGATAAGGTAATAAATGATCCACAACACTTAGCAAACTATGTAAACGAGCATTTTTCAAGTATTGCAGAGAAGTTACAGCAAAAATTCCCCAAAACAAATATAACACCTGCAAAAATTGTTGCACTAGATACAATGATGTTACTTCCAACCATAGAGAATGAAGTCAATAAAACTGTTCAAAAGCTAAAAAATAAAAAGTCAGAAGGCTTAGATGATGTACCAATGTGTGTACTGAAACAATGCATAGGGATTATACAAGGCCCATTAACAAATATAATAAATGAATCCTTCACATCAGGGACATTTCCAGAGCAGCTAAAACAGGCAAGAGTTGTACCTTTGCTTAAGAAAGGTAATGCAGAAGACATAGAAAATTACCGGCCCATTTCCCTGCTGTCAGCATTCTCAAAAATAATAGAAGCAATTATGAAAGACAGATTAATGAATTATCTGAATAAATACAATCTTTTAAGCAAATCACAGTTTGGTTTTCGAAGTGGCAAAAATACGGAGTCAGCCATAGTAGAATTCACAAAAGTTGTACTTAATGCTCTTGATAAAGATGAGTGTGTCACAGGCATATTTTTGGATCTTTCTAAGGCTTTTGATACAGTCGACCACAAGATTCTATTAAATAAATTAGAAGCATTAGGAATAAGAGGGGTAGCTAATGACTGGTTTCGATCATACCTAACAGATAGGGTACAAAGAGTAGAGATAACACATACTTCAAATAGATCTAAACAATTAGTAAAATACTTATCAGAACCAAAACATATTTATATAGGGGTTCCACAAGGTAGCATATTAGGACCAATACTATTCCTGATATACATCAATGACTTTCCCAGTAGTGTTACTCATGGTGAGAAAATTCTCTTCGCTGATGACAGCAATATTATAGTCACTGAGAGAACAAGAGAACTCCTTACCGAGAAAGCAAATGAAACTCTCAAGGAAGTTTACGATTTGTCAATAAGCAACAAATTGACATTAAACATAAAGAAAACTAATGCCATGAACTTCAGTTTGAAGAGGAAAAATGACAATGTTAAATTAAATGTAGATGGCACCTCTATAGACTGTGTAACAAATGCAAAATTTCTAGGAATGAATATTGACTCTCAGCTGAAGTGGTGCGAACACACAAAGATACTTGCAAACAGAATGTCATCAGCATGTTATGCCCTTAGAATTCTATCATCTGTGTGTAACATGCAGTGTCTTTTAGTTACATATTATTCATATGTACACTCAATTCTTAGCTATGGCATTCTTTTTTGGGGAACAAATCCACAAAATATGAACACAATTTTCAAACTCCAGAAAAGAGCCATAAGAATAATAACCAGAAATAGTAGTCGAGCTCATTGTAAAGATCTGTTCAAAACACTGGGAATTTTAACTGCTCCATGTGAACACATTTACCAGTCAGTTGTACACATCAAAAGTAACATTGGCAATTACTGCACAAACAGCTCTGTCCATGACCATGCAACAAGAGATAGACTCAACTTACATTTACCAAGAAAAAATAAACATAAAACTCAAAACAGCATTTTCTACCAAGGAATAAAACTGTACAATAAATTACCAAAAGAGATTAAAGAAATTTCAAAAATACACTTATTTAAGAAGGTAGCTAAAAAGTACCTGTTATGCAATACATTTTATACATTGAAGGATTACTTAGATAAAGCAGAGTAGGGGTTTGATAAAAAAAATGTTATACAAACAAATAATAATAATAATGATGATTATAAAACATCCAATATTCCACATAACACCTTCACTTTATTATTTTTCTTCTTTTTTCCTTTCTAGAGACACTCTCCCCTCAAGCTATGCATAGCACAATACTAACACCTCTTCCTCTTTCTGAGCTCAACATCTCACTCATTATGAAGGGATGCTGACTCAGTTTTTCAGGATAGCAAATGGGAACTTGCAGTACAGAAAATGGCCCAAGGATCACCTGTGTGTGTGTGTGTGTGTGTGTGTGTGTGTGTGTGTGTGTGTGTGTGTGTGTATGTAGTGAGTGAAGTGGTATGAAACAATGTGTGTATAGTGTGTGCAGTGACTGATAGTGAAATATGAGTGAATAGTGTGGCGTTACATTATTTAATGAGTTATTTGTGAATAAATTATTGTATACCACGAGTAAAATCTAGTGATTGTCTCTAACTAGAAGTCTGTAAATATATGTGTATACGAATTAGCTTATTGTAAATTGATCTAAGCTTGTAAATACTTTGACATGTCCTATATCCTTGTAAAAAGAGATCTACGGATGAATAAAACTACTACTACTACTACTAAACAAAGTAAGAGCCTACGGAATATCAGACCAGCTGTGTGGCT
Organism: Schistocerca gregaria; assembly: GCF_023897955.1. Lineage (NCBI taxonomy): Eukaryota > Metazoa > Arthropoda > Insecta > Orthoptera > Acrididae > Schistocerca > Schistocerca gregaria. Next base: position 68,928,932 of record NC_064924.1, on the reverse strand, counting down.
GGATTGACGAGTTTTTAGCAAACAGAACACAGCATGTTGTTCTCAACGGACAGACGTCTACAGACGTTAAAGTAACCTCTGGCGTGCAACAGGGGAGTGTTCTGGGACAATTGCTTTTCACAATATATATAAACGACCTAGTAGATAGTGTCGGAAATTCCATGCGGCTTTTCGCGGATGATGCTGTAGTATATTGAGAAGTTGCAGCATTAGAAAATTGCAGCGAAATGCAGGAAGATCTGCAGCGGATAGGCACTAGGTTCATGGAGTGGCAACTGACCCTTAACATAGACAAATGTAATGTTTTGCGAATACATAGAAAGAAGGATCCTTTATTGCATGATTATACACTACTGGAAATTGAAATAAGAACACCGTGAATTCATTGTCCCAGGAAGGGGAAACTTTATTGACACATTCCTGGGGCCAGATACATCACATGATCACAATGACAGAACCACAGGCACATAGACACAGGCAACAGAGCATGCACAATGTCGGCACTAGTACAGTGTATATCCACCTTTCGCAGCAATGCAGGCTGCTACTCTCCCATGGAGACGATCGTAGAGATGCTGGATGTAGTCCTGTGGAACGGCTTGCCATGCCTTTTCCATCTGGCACCTCAGTTGGACCAGCGTTCGTGCTGGACGTGCAGACCGCGTGAGACGACGCTTCATCCAGTCCCAAACATGCTCAATGGGGGACAGATCCAGAGATCTTGCTGGCCAGGGTAGTTGACTTACACCTTCTAGAGCACGTTGGGTGGCACGGGATACATGCGGACGTGCATTGTACTGTTGGAACAGCAAGTTCCCTTGCCGGTCTAGGAATGGTAGAACGATGGGTTCGATGACGGTTTGGATGTACCGTGCACTATTCAGTGTCCCCTCGACGATCACCAGAGGTGTACGGCCAGTGTAGGAGATCGCTCCCCACACCATGATGCCGGGTGTTGGCCCTGTGTGCCTCGGTCGAATGCAGTCCTGATTGTGGCGCTCACCTGTACGGCGCCAAACACGTAAACGACCATCATTGGCACCAAGGCACAAGGGACTCTCATCGTTGAAGACGACACGTCTCCATTCGTCCCTCCATTCACGGCTGTCGCGACACCACTGGAGGCGGACTGCACGATGTTGGGGCGTGAGCAGAAGACGGCCTAACGGTGTGCGGGACCGTAGCCCAGCTTCATGGAGACGGTTGTGAATGGTCCTCGCCGATACCCCAGGAGCAACAGTGTCCCTAATTTGCTGGGAAGTGGCGGTGCGGTCCCCTACGGCACTGCGTAGGATCCTACGGTCTTGGCGTGCACCCGCGCGTCGCTGCGGTCCGGTCCCAGGTCGACGGGCACGTGCACCTTCCGCCGACCACTGGCGACAACATCGATGTACTGTGGAGACCTCACGCCCCACGTGTTGAGCAATTCGGCGGTACGTCCACCCGGCCTCCCACATGCCCACAATACGCCCTCGCTCCAAGTCCGTCAACTGCGCATACGGTTCACGTCCACTGTGTCGCGGCATGCTACCAGTGTTAAAGACTGCGATGGAGCTCCGTATGCCACGGCAAACTGGTTGACACTGACGGCGGCGGCGCACAAATGCTGCGCAGCTAGCGCCATTCGACGGCCAACACCGCGGTTCCTGGTGTGTCCGCTGTGCCGTGCGTGTGATCATTGCTTGTACAGCCCTCTCGCAGTGTCCGGAGCAAGTATGGTGGGTCTGACACACCGGTGTCAATGTGTTCTTTTTTCCATTTCCAGGAGTGTATGATAGCGGAACAAACACTGGTAGCAGTTACTTCTGTAAAATATCTGGGAGTATGCGTGCGGAACGATTTGAAGTGGAATGATCGTATAAAATTAATTGTTGGTAAGGCGGGTACGAGGCTGAGATTCTTTGGGAGAGTCCTTAGAAAACGTAGTCCATCAACAAGGGAGGTGGCTTACAAAACACTCTTTAGGCCTATACTTGAGTATTGCTCACCAGTGTGGGATCCGTACCAGGTCGGCTTGACGGAGAAGATAGAGAAGATCGAAAGAAGAGCGGCGCGTTTCGTCACAGGGTTATTTGGTAAGCGTGATAGCGTTACGGAGATGCTTAGCAAACTCAAGTGGCAGACTCTGCAAGAGAGGTGCTCTGTATCGGAGTTATTGAACGCAGTTTTCCGAAATTCCTTCACCAGGGAAGACGAATGGAATATTCCAGAATTTGAAACACGAACATCTGCTAGCATGAGTTTCTTAGAAGTAGATACCTTAGGGGTTGCGAAGCAACTCAAATCGCTTGATACGGGCAAGTCTTCAGGTCCAGATTGTATACCGATTAGGTTCCTTTCAGATTACGCTGATACTATAGCTCCCTACTTAGCACTCATATACAACCGCTCGCTCACCGATAGATCTGTACCTACAGATTGGAAAATTGCGCAGGTCGCACCAGTGTTCAAGAAGGGTAGTAGGAGTAATCCATTTAACTACAGACCTATATCATTGACGTCGGTTTGCAGTAGGGTTTTGGAGCATATACTGTATTCAAACATTATGAATCACCTCGAAGGGAACGATCTATTGACACGTAATCAGCATGGCTTCAGAAAACATCGCTCTTGTGCAACGCAGCTAGCTCTTTATTCGCACCAAGTAATGGCCGCTATCGACAGGGGATCTCAAGTTGATTCCGTATTTCTAGATTTCCGGAAAGCTTTTGACACCGTTCCTCACAAGGGACTTCTAATCAAGCTGCGGAGCTATGGGGTATCGTCTCAGTTGTGCGACTGGATTCGTGATTTCCTGTCAGGAAGGTCGCAGTTCGTAGTAATAGACGGCAAATCATCGAGTAAAACTGAAGTGATATCAGGTGTTCCCCAGGGAAGCGTCCTGGGACCTCTACTGTTCCTGATCTATATAAATGACCTGGGTGACAATCTGAGCAGTTCTCTTAGGTTGTTCGCAGATGATGCTGTAATTTACCGTCTAGTAAGGTCATCCGAAGACCAGTATCAGCTGCAAAGCGATTTAGAAAAGATTGCTGTATGGTGTGTCAGGTGGCAGTTGACGCTAAATAACGAAAAGTGTGAGATGATCCACATGACTTCGAAAAGAAATCCGTTGGAATTCGATTACTCGATAAATAGTACAATTCTCAAGGCTGTCAATTCAACTAAGTACCTGGGTGTTAAAATTACGAACAACTTCAGTTGGAAGGACCACATAGATAATATTGTCGGGAAGGCGAGCCAAAGGTTGCGTTTCATTGGCAGGACACTTAGAAGATGCAACAAGTCCACTAAAGAGACAGCTTACACTACACTCGTTCGTCCTCTGTTAGAATATTGCTGCGCGGTGTGGGATCCTTACCAGGTGGGATTGACGGAGGACATCGAGAGGGTGCAAAGAAGGGCAGCTCGTTTTGTATTATCGCGTTATAGGGGAGAGAGTGTGGCAGATATGATACACGAGTTGGGATGGAAGTCATTACAGCATAGACGTTTTTCGTCGCGGCGAGAGCTTTTTACGAAATTTCAGTCACCAACTTTCTCTTCCGAATGCGAAAATATTTTGTTGAGCCCAACCTACATAGGTAGGAATGATCATCAAAATAAAATAAGAGAAATCAGAGCTCGAACAGAAAGGTTTAGGTGTTCGTTTTTCCCGCTCGCTGTTCGGGAGTGGAATAGTAGAGAGATAGTATGATTGTGGTTCGATGAACCCTCTGCCAAGCACTTAAATGTGAATTGCAGAGTAGTCATGTAGATGTAGATCGCGGTGTAGCTTGCTGTCCAGGGTTCGAGATGGTGCGTTTCTGGATGAGGTATCGAATATATTGCTTCGCCCTACTTATATCCCCCCGAGGAGATCACGAATGTAAAATTAGAGCGATTCAAGTGCGCACGGAGGCTTTCCAGCAGTCGTTCTGCCCACGAACAATACGCGACTGGAACAGGAAAGGGAGGTAATGACAGTGGCACGTAAAGTGCCCTCCGCCACACACCGTTGGGTGGCTTGCGGAGTATAAATGTAGATGTAGATGTAGATGTAGACCTTTCTGTCCCACCCTTCGGCCCGCGGCAAGACTCAGCTCCTTCAGAACCTAACAATGTCGCGTCACTCACTGCAGCATTCCTGTAGGGGCAGCATTTTGCTGACCGTTGTATTTCTTAATGGAATATTTTTTCACATGCACTACCAGGGTTTGTCACCTTACACAAACACACACATAAATTTTTTCTTTAATGATGGTGCACCCATTTGACTGCAACAATTATTATTTTATTGTTATATGGTTCAGATTTCGCTGTATTCCGTACCAGTCTGATATCTTTTGACATGTAAATAATGTACTGTATTTAAAAATGGCTTATGGCCGAACTCTGTGGCACTATAGGATGCAGAGGAGTAAGGAGGAAATTCTGTCGATCTTCTCAAGATGCTATAGAGACGTATCTGCTCGAAGTGTAGTGGCTAGCTTCGTGCTCTGTAAACGTGAAGCCACGTATGCGAGTCCATTCCATTTCCTAGTTCCTTGAAATCGCATATCGGATACCTGGTAAGGTTATAAATGTGATGGGACCTCAAACATAAATCGTTCCATTTCCTAATATTTAGGGGAGGGGGGGGGGGGGGTAGGACGTCAAAGGGGCCGACTCGGAGCAGGAGAGGCACCACATGACATTTTAATTTCGACTGTCTATACTTTAACAAATAAATTCATAAAACTTTGTCACCATGACCAGGGAGGATTGAGGACTCACACTCATCGCAATGGAAGTTCAGAAACGTAGCCAAATACCTTTTTTTTACATGTGAAATTTCATCATTTTTTCACTTATTACTGGCTGCATTTGTTGCTATAGGTACACTTTTCTTCCTAAGTAAGAGAGATTCTTCGATGAATTTTTCATAGCATACAAACAGTAGATACAGGTGTATGAAACTCATGAATTTTCCAAATCTATTGAAAAACTGTGGAAAAATTGAGATAATTAACTATAAAACTTGAATTTTTTCTAAACATATAGTTTAAAATGTAACAGTTCATTCATTTTTTTATAAATTAAATAACTTCTAGAGTTTCATACACCTGTAACTATGGTTTGTATGTTGTGCAAAAGTCATCGAAGAATCTCTATTGCTTAGGAAGAAAAGTGTACCTATAGCAACAAATGCAGCCAGTAGTAAGTGAAAAAATGATGAAATTTCACATGTAAAAAAATGCGTTTTGTTACGTTTTTGAGTTTCCACTGATATGAGTATGAATCCTCAATCCTTCCTGGTCATTCTGTTAAAGTGTTATCAATTTATTTGTAAAAGTATAGACAGTGGAAATTAAAATGTCGTCTGGTGCCTCTCCTGCTCCAAGTCTGCCCGTTTGACGTCCTACACCCCTTAATTTAACATATTACAATGCGTTTCAGGCATGTTTTGCTCATCATCAGTAACTTTGCATTTCTGTTCAAATGGCTCTGAGCAATATGGGACTTAACATCTGAGGTCATCAGTCCCCTAGAACGTAGAACTACTTAAAACTAACTAACCTAAGGACATCACACACATCCATGCCCGTGGCAGGATTCGAACCTGCGACGGTAGCAGTCACTCGGTTCCGGACTGAAGCGCCTAGAACCGCTCGGTCACCGCGGCCGGCTTGATGAACAGAACGACGTTTAACCTTCTCCAGTACTTCGCAGAAGTAACGACTAGATAAAGTAGGGTCCAGTCGCCACAGAATGCCGCAACCATATGCTGTGCACTAAATATTTCTGTGTATTTGGGCCGCAGCTTGTCAGAATGACCATGAAGCGTTAAATGTTTCCTTCAAGCACGATTGTAGCAGTAGCACAGTGTAGATGTTAATGGTGTTAATAATCCGAATATTTGATAACTTTTGACACTTGAATGGTATTTCTCGATCCAATAAATTTCTTGAAGTAGTGAAAATTACAAAGTGACTTTCGAATCTAGTCCATGGTGACTAAAAGCATCTTTACATCCCGCTAATATGCGAATAGCATTAATCCAGTAAAAGCCTCCTCATAAGTTGCCAGTTAATAGGTAACTGAATTTTTTCACAGTGCCTGATTTGTAACCTAAGCGCAACGTACGCTATGACGCTACGACGAACGTAGGAAATGTGGGCTTCAGATGAACTGATACTACTTTGTTGTTTGTGAAGAATGGGTTCGATTCCCACTTCTGGCGTGTATCTTAAACTCACACTAACAAACTGCGTTCACTTCTGGTAATGCCAAGTGGAGAACCTCATGATACATCGTAGTTCAGAATCCGCGTTATAAACATCAAACCCCTTTGCTACGAATTGGGTCAGAGCCACTTTAGGTTAGGCTCTAGCAAAGGTGTGTCCCCTTCACAAAACTTTGCACTCAGACACTTCGTTGTATAAAGGTGCAAATTTTGTCACTTGACATTATATTAAACATTTTTCGTGGTTAGTTAACATGGAGGTAAGGGTCTTGACAGGATTCCAGGCAGACCACAAAATTTTTCTTCATTTGCTAACTGGTACTGGTGGAAACTTTGATATTTCTCGACTCTTTACATGCAGTCGCCAGAGGGGAACGCTGCTGTAATTTAGTGTCGGTAAGGTTAAACTTTGCTCGATTGCAATGGCTATGGGTGTTTAGCTTCAATACAGATCCAGAACAAAAAAGTTTGTGATGTTATTTAAAGAGCAGATATGTTCGGAAATAAGTTCTCATCATGAGTACAGATAAATTACTGGTGATAAAGTGTTAACTGTGATGTTTCCATATAGTGCTTGCCACTATTAATCGCGTTGCTTTTAAATGGTTAGTTCAACATCCAGCTTGTGACAAACCGCTCGTATCAGGAACGGGAGTTTCACAGGTGTGGAAAACCTTTAAAAAAGTCCGCCTGCTTTGTGGAGTGGCAACGTACTTGCCTACCATGCAGCAGTCCTGGGTTCGATTCCGCCCGGGTTGGAGATTTTCACCGCCCGTGGACTGGGTGTTGTGTTGTCCTCATCATCATTACACTATCACCGACGTGCAAGTCGCCCAATGTGGCGTCACCTGAAATAAGACTTGCAACCCAGTGGCCGAACTTTCCCGGATGGGCCTCTCGGCCAACAACGCCACACAATCATTTCATTTTTACCTTTTAAAGAGCAAAAATACTTCTCTCATATAACTTCAAAAGTCCAGATAGTCTCTCGAAATCTGTTGTTCAAAGAATTATTTAATTCTGGCCAAGGTTGCTGCAATTATTTATGTTCCAGAGTTAATTAAATTCTAATGAGAGTGGTAGTGATTTAGTAATGTCACTTACTGTAATAAATTTTTTTTCACATGCGCTACCTGGGTTTGTCGCCTTACGCAAATACACACATAAATGTTTTCTTTATTGATGTTGCACCAATTTGACTGCAACAATTTTTATTTTATTGTTATACGGTTCAGATTTCGCTGTATTCCATATCAGTCTGATATCTTTTGACATATAAATGAGTTACTGTACTTGAAAATGGCATATAGCCAAACTCTGGATCGTATAACAATAAAATAAAAATTATTACCATCAAACGACGGTAACATCACTAAAAAGTTACCGTGACTTTGGTTCCAGACAAAATAAAAATTACGCACAATCCAATTTCCAACATTAACAAAGTGAAAGAAATTGCACAAATGTTAGGTGTAAAATATCGAATAAGGACGTTACGTCTATTTTTCGTACTGAGAACGGTAATGTCAAGATCATCATCATCTGATTGGTCATTTCTCGTCACGAGCACATAGTCTTCGGTATCTTCGCTGCTGCCGTCCTCATTGTCTGATAAAGAAATTACAATATTATGAACGGTTTCTTCTCTTACACTTTCTTCTATGTTTGAACTTGTAATCTCTTTCCATACGTGGTTCACAACACTCTTCCAATTTTCTGGCGTTATTCGTGTGGCAGTCTCATTTACCAGCCTCTCTGTCTCTCGCAACGTAAAGGTTTTGTTTCGCTCCGCAACATCTGCTTTTATTTGAGCCCAGATGAGTTGAATTGCATTGTAATAATAGTGGTACGGTGGAAGATATATAACTTTGTAGCCGTGGTTCTCTGATAATGTATCAATCACATAATGCGACTTCTGTGGCTTGTATCATTTCAATAATTCAATAAGTTCCGCGCCACATATTCTCTTCAAAGCCTATTTTACTATCTTTCAACATGCTGACTATTTCGTCTCTCCTTGCAGCATCCGTTGGTGTCTTATTTAATTGGACAACATGGTTTGGCGCATTGTCCATTACAAAAACACTACCAGAACTGACTTTTGGTAGCAAACGAGCAACGGACCAGTCTTTGAATGTATCTGCATTAATCTCCTCATAGTAGTCGACAGTTTTTTTGACTGAAACATTATCAGAGCACCGGACATAAAAACGTTCAAAGAGCCAGCATGAACTATAATTAGTGGCTCTCTCTTACCAGTTGGCACACTTATAATTCGGTGGCGCGTGTCGTCTGTCTATGCGACGGAATGTGCGTGACGCACGTTGACCCATGTTTTGTCAATCCATGTTACATTTTCCGGATTTACTGCTAGCAACTCGCGCAGGTAACAACATCTTCATGCTAAAATGTCTCCGTCTTCCATTAATTCCTTTCGTCCTGAGAACTTTTTTCCAACGAGATCCAATTTGTTTTCAAAACAGTGGAGAGATTGTCGTTCTGCCTGTGAACAAACCACTGTCCGACAGTTATGCCATCAACTCTTTAAGTGTCGGATACTCATTTCTAGTGTAGTACGTGTGTATGTGTTGCCTGATAGCATTTTCGTCAAAGTTGTCTGTTTCAGTCTCACAACACGATCTCTTCCTTGAGTTTCCAGGCGGCACAATAACAGGACTCGCAGCTGAATTGCCAGCCTCTTTATCATTTGTTACTCTCTTCACTGTCACTTTAGCGATGTTCAGTGCTTCTGCCACTCTGTCAAGTACTTTATGCTTATATGATAGCGGAAGAAACACTGGTAGCAGTTACTTCTGTAAAATATCTGGGAGTATGCGTGCGGAACGATTTGAAGTGGAATGATCGTATACAATTAATTGTCGGTAAGGCGGGTACCAGGTTAAGATTCATTGGGAGAGTCCTTAGAAAGTGTAGTCCATCAACAAAGGAGGTGGCTTACAAAACACTTGTTCGAACTATACTTGAGTGTTGCTCATCAGTGTGGGATCCGTACCAGGTCGGGTTGACGAAGGATATAGAGAAGATCCAAAGAAGAGCGGCGCGTTTCGTCACAGGGTTATTTGGTAAGCGTGATAGCGTTACGGAGATGTTTAGCAAACTCAAGTGGCAGACTCTGCAAGAAAGGCGCTCTGCATCGCGGTGTAGCTTGCTGTCCAGGTTTCGAGAGGGTGCGTTTCTGGATGAGGTATCGAATATATTGTTTCCCCCTACTTATACCTCCCGAGGAGATCACGAATGTAAAATTAGAGAGATTCGAGCGCACATGGAGGCTTTCCGGCAGTCGTTCCTCCCGCGAACCATACGTGACTGCAACAGGAAAGGGAGGTAATGGCAGTGGCACGTAAAGTGCCCTCCGCCACACGCCGTTGGGTGGCTTGCGGAGTATAAATGTAGATGTAGATGTACTCACTGATACCAAAGGCTCACCATTGTCTCTTCCCCTTTCAAAGTCAACACGCAGTCTGTATATAAATTCGCATGCTTGGGGTTCCAGCGAAACTCCTTTCCGAAAAGCCCTCTTCTCAGCACTACAGGCAGTCACGTTCCACTTATACACACTTTCCCACTTATACACACGTCAAGAAACTCCCATTAGTAGCGGAATGCACACGTATGCACACAAACCTGAACGTGGCACGTGGCGCAAATGACTTAAAGCAGCGGACGCCCAGCACTACGGCAACGCTGGGGCGTTTCCACGGTAACGTAAACAAAAGGTCACGATGTGAGTGGCCGTCGTGGATTCGCAAAGCACGTGCGCCAAGTACAAACTTCAGAGCAGCACTCCAAGTGTGAAAAACAGACATGTCGGAACTTACCGAGGCTGGCCCCGAGCGGCACGGAGTCGGCGCCCCAGCGATCTGATTGACAGCTCACCCTGAATACAAAAACATTGGCGGCGGTGGCGGTGCACCATTCCTGCCTTCCTGTAGTCGACCCATCAGTCCACCGGCACTTAACAAGCTTTGGCTAATCTGGCGATTCGTTCTGAACATCCAGGGCGCCTCTGGCCAACCACATTTAGATTCCTTCCCTACTCCTATTCTGTAGGTAGGTATGTTTCTGGATTTTACATTAAGAAAGTCCATGTTTGGTCTCGTCAGCGTTCAGCTGAAAGCTAAACGTCACTGTCACTTCTATTATGATCAGCAACAGCAGTGTTTTACGTCACTTAGCCCCGCCCTCCGCCCTCCTGTGGGTAGGGGATTGCTGCAGTAGCACTCTAACCTGTGTAAACCCACAGGCGTTGCAGTCCACAGGAGCAAGTATCAAGCTTGCTGCCTCTGCTACACGTGCCTTTTCGAGGCCGTGCTCTATAATGTCGCCTTACTACGGCATCTAGGAGGTGGATGGCGTTATCAGTTAAGTCTGTGAAGTGGAACTTCTCCCCTAGGACAGGTGATCAGATCGTCTGTAGTTTGCATGGCTCTAGTGTTTCTATTTATCTCCGGTAACCTAAACTCTACCACTTTTGCGTGCTGTTTGCGTTGTGTCCCTGATTTCCTACCTTCGAGTGCCCTTGAGGGCTCCAAATAGCCTTAAGCGTAACAATGTAAAGTCATTATGTCGTCCATATATGACATTGTCCCAGGAGCATAGGGTCTGGACCAACGATGAGTGGGGTCGCATTTTTTTCTCGGATGAGAGCAGATTCATTCTGAATAGTGATTGCGGACGTAACCTCATATGGCGAGAGGTGGGAACACGTAATACATTCCTGGAAATGGAAAAAAGAACACATTGACACCGGTGTGTCAGACCTACCATACTTGCTCCGGACACTGCGAGAGGGCTGTACAAGCAATGATCACACGCACGGCACAAGGGACACACCAGGAACCGCGGTGTCGGCCGTCGAATGGCGCTAGCTGCGCAGCATTTGTGCACCGCTGCCGTCAGTGTCAGCCAGTTTGCCGTGGCATACGGAGCTCCATCGCAGTCTTTAACACTGGTAGCATGCCGCGACAGCGTGGACCTGAACCGTATGTGCAGTTGACGGACTTTGAGCGAGGGCGTATAGTGGGCATGCGGGAGGCCGGGTGGACGTACCGCCGAATTGCTCAACACGTGGGGCGTGAGGTCTCCACAGTACATCGATGTTGTCGCCAGTGGTCGGCGGAAGGTGCACGTGCCCGTCGACCTGAGACCGGACCGCAGCGACGCACGGATACACGCCAAGACCGTAGGATCCTACGCAGTGCCGTAGGGGACCGCACCGCCACTTCCCAGCAAATTAGGGACACTGTTGCTCCTGGGGTATCGGCGAGGACCATTCGCAACCGTCTCCATGAAGCTGGGCTACGGTCCCGCACACCGTTAGGCCGTCTTCCGCTCACGCCCCAACATCGTGCAGCCCGCCTCCAGTGGTGTCGCGACAGGCGTGAATGGAGGGACGAATGGAGACGTGTCGTCTTCAGCGATGAGAGTCGCTTCTGCCTTGGTGCCAATGATGGTCGTATGCGTGTTTGGCGCCGTGCAGGTGAGCGCCACAATCAGGACTGCATACGACCGAGGCACACAGGGCCAACACCCGACATCATGGTGTGGGGAGCGATCTCCTATACTGGCCGTACACCTCTGGTGATCGTCGAGGGGACACTGAATAGTGCACGGCACATCCAAACCGTCATCGAACCCATCTTTCTACCATTCCTAGACCGGCAAGGGAACTTGCTGTTCCAACAGGACAATGCACGTCCGCGTGTATCCCGTGCCACCCAACGTGTTCTGGGAGGTGTAAGTCAACTACCCTGGCCAGCAAGATCTCCGGATCTGTCCCCCATTGAGCATGTTTGGGACTGGATGAAGCGTCGTCTCACGCGGTCTGCACGTCCAGCACGAACGCTGGTCCAACTGAGGCACCAGGTGGAAATGGCATGGCAAGCCGTTCCACAGGACTACATCCAGCATCTCTACGATCGTCTCCATGGGAGAATAGCAGCCTGCATTGCTGCGAAAGGTCGATATACACTGTACTAGTGCCGACATTGTGCATGCTCTGTTGCCTGTGGCTATGTGCCTGTGGTTCTGTCAGTGTGATCATGTGATGTATCTGACCACAGGAATGTGTCAATAAAGTTTCCCCTTCCTGGGACAATGAATTCACGGTGTTCTTATTTCAATTTCCAGGAGTGTACAATCAACAACACTGGAATACTTGGTCTAGGGAACATAATGCTACATGGGCATGCTGACCTCCAAATCTCTGTACAAGGCACAGTCACCGGTCAACATTATTATGGTACTGCACTCCTTCCCCATGTACGTCATTTCAGGGTTGCGTTCGGCCACGACTACATTTTTGTGGATGACAATGCGCGACATCGATCCGCATAGGGGACCATCATAAATCACAGTGATTTCAGTGTAAGTAATGTCTTTGAATAAGAATGTCATTCGTGATCTTCTCATTGCTCATTCGTTCTGTATTATACCATAACAGTTCTTTCCACTCTTGTTATTCGAGCTATGTTACTTTGCACTGAAAAAAATCATGCGGATGTTACTTGGGTCCTTAAGTTTTGCTCACCAATGCATACAAGGTGTTCGGAAATTTCCGTTAGAAGCTCGTCGAAATTGTAGAGGGCAGTGAGCACGTAATATTTTGAAAAGCGACCCATGTCCGAAAACGTACCTTTTCGTGCTATAGCCTTTTGAAAACATGTTTACTACTTACGTATGCAACGGGGTAGTAACGGTGGGCGGTAGTTACCGTCGGATCGGCTGACGTCATCTGACGTTTAGCCTACCTCTCTGACCTGGTTGGAGCCTCATTCGCTTGTCTCTGAATGTTAGAACAACATGGTTGTGTACACGTTTGCAGACTAACCGACATGATCTTTCTGAATGGCAAAGTTCACGGTAATATCTTATTTTTCGTCTTTCTCAAGATCGTTCTCCACAACGTCCGACTCCATCTCATACCCTTTTCGCCACAGCTACGCAACGACTTCACGAATGGGTGCCTTCACCGTCTACTGTCGTGACTGTGCTGCTCCAAAGAGATGCCGCACACCCGAGTTGGAAGAGGCCGTAACGTCTCACGTTGAAGAGAACCCACCAACGAGACCAGAGGAATTTATTTGGTTATTAAGAGTGGAATTTTAAAACAAGTGATGTACGCCTAATCATTAATTACTTCTAATCACTTACTTGTAAAAGTGGTCACGTTACCATCATGACCAGCCGGTGTGCCCGAGTGGTTCTAGGCGCTTCAGTCTGGAACCGCGCGAGCGCTACGGTCGCAGGTTCGAATCCTGCCTCGGGCGTGGATGTGTGTGACGTCCTTAGGTTAGTTAGGTTTAAGTAGTCCTAAGTTCTAGGGGACTGATGACCTCAGATGTTAAGTCCCATAGTGCTCAGAGCCATTTGAACCATTTACCATCATGTTTTCAAACGCTTGTAGCACCGAAACGGTTCGTTTTCGGGCATGGGTTCCAATTCAAAATATTACCTTCTCTCTTCATGCTCTAAAAGTTATTAAAAGGAATTTCCGAAAACCCTGTATAATGAATATAGAAGATAAAAGGTTAGACCCATATCGCAGTACTTTGTTGATCATGGTTGACCTTGTTTTTTCTTCTCCTGTGTTTATTATTTATTATAATTTGTTTGTAATTATACAAGCGGTTCATTACTTTTATTCTATGTCTCCGATATCTCGATTTTCCACTATGTTCCAAAGCTTACTTCACTCTGCCGTCACGGGAAAATTTAATAAGCCCGAGATCATGCTCAACGAACACCAGTGGTAGACGCTAAGAGTTTGGCGTCGTTCATCACAGAGAGGTTTACTGCTGAATCCAGAATGACTACGTTCCAAGGAGCTTTGGACAACACATTACTTGCTGCCACATGCGAAATAATCACTACAAAAAAATCGGAGATTTTAGATCTTATACGTAAGCTTATTGCGAATCTTTCTTACCACGCATCACTCGTAAAAGGAACAGTGAAGGGGCAACGATATTGATGCCAGAGGTATTCTCTGCCAAACACCAAAATGACGATGTAACGTTCCGCCTATGTTGGCCGGTTATACTCCTGTTTTATTTCCTCTAAGTACGAAGTAATGAGGCTAGGGAGGTGTGAGAAAATTGTGCTGACCAGCAGAATTTAGTTATGGGTCGGTGTATTAACAGCGTATTTTCAGAACTGTTGTAGTAAGAATAATAAACTGCCACGCAGTAGACTGAAAAGCAGGGGAGGGAAGTACCCGGCCTTAATAGCGTGTGTAGTGACAACAGCGTGGCGTTGGACTGGAAGCCAAGCAGCGTCCAGACACCACTGCAGATACTGAAGAACTGCATTAAAACTCTTTACTCGTTACACACCGTATTTTATAATTGTATAACTAACGATCGTACGTACTGATCTATGTTGCACGAGGCTAGATGATTTATTGAACTGAATGTTAAAATAAACTGAATATTTAAAGATATTTAGGGTTCATGAGGCGCAATTAACATGAAAAACAGATTTCTGCACCATCAGTTTTCACTTTTTAGCACTGACGACTGTTTGTAATGCCCAAATAGTGGTATGATCCCCGATTAGCACATGATTTTAAAGGAGAGTTTCAAAAAATTTGAATCAATAGGGGAGCAGTGGTGATTTTTGTAGTAATCAACCAATTATCACTTTTCAAGAAAAGACTAAGTTTTCTTTTATTTGCCTATATGACTAAATATTTTGATTCTATGTATCTTGAAATTGAGAGAGTCGTAATTTTTCGATCTTTCTTCGACTTCTACATTTAGTACAGGAAATAACAGGAATAAAAAACTAAAAATCGGTTATTTTAGGAAGCGGATGTATTGAGTGGCTGTAACAGTCAGGTTAACGTGGTGTGGGAAAAACCAGTTTAACGAAAATCGTTTGTTTCAGCGATAACTGCCATCCCTACCACAGATACTACTTTCAGGATTTTGTTTCTTGGCAGCAAAGGAGTGTCCCGGAAGGACCAGGAGCCCGGCTGCAGGAAGAGAGGAATGGGGACGTCTGAATAATTCATCCCGGCGGCGACATCGGCAGGGGGCGCGGTTTGATGCCGAGCGCCCCGTAGGGGGTTCCCCGGCAGTGGCGCGGCGCGGCGCGGCGCGGCCTTCCTTTGTTCGGCCGAGTGACGAGCAAAGTGGTTTCCTGCGGCCGCAGCCCCGCCTGCTGCTTATGCAGGCCGCCGCGCCCGAGCCGAGCCCCAAAATTGTATTATTCCCGGGGGGAAACGCCTTTGCTATTGGTTTTCGATTTCTACCAACACTTTCACTGTTCCAGTTTTTATGCAGCCTCATTTATAAGGCAATTTAGGAATGTTGTCATAGGACAGATGAAATTACGAGCCCTGCTGTGTTGTACGTTCCCTCGCTTCAATCTGTTCTAATATTCGAAACCAAGGAAAAATTTAGAAAAAGCAAAAAAAAAAAAAAAAAAATATCTTTGAGAAATTGTTATATAATTTCAGTTTGTATACTATCAGTGTAAGACCTTATGGTTTTATGTTTTCAAAGTTCCACGCTTCTAAATGTTTAAGACACTAATTCAGTTGTAGTTGCTTGCTTTCAACTTTTATAATTTACCGAAGATTTTGTTAAACTAGCATCCGTGCCGCTGCCCCACCATACCCTCCCCCTTGTCTCCTTTCCTCAAGCTCAGTCTCGAGCGCTACATTTTATAATTTTACTTTTTATGCTGTTTAATTTCACAAAACAGTTGTTCTACACTATTAAAATTTTGACGAGAATTTTTACATAATTATACATTCTTTAATTTTAGCAATATCCCTCTTATTAAACTTTGACATCCCCTCACTCACCCTCCATGCTTCCTTTCCCCTCCCCAATTATCATTTCGTTTTCACTTTCCCCTTTCCTTCTTTCCCCCTTAGACTTCTCCTCTCCCCTAACTACACCAGATGCCTATTTAAAACATGGACTACAGTTGCAAAATACAGTACTTTTATATGAGATTCTGAAAAGACAATACGGTATGCTGACACATCAGCTTAGGTAAATCTACATTTATGTACAATTCTTTTTTCTATTTATTGTAAAATTTTTGGCGGTACGTATTTAAGATGATCCAGAGTGATCAAAACATGTCGTTTATTTTTTTTTAAAAAAAAGGGCAACTGAAACATAATAATAAATGAGAATTATTTTAAATATCAATACAGTTGATGGTCCTCTCAAGATGAATACATTGGCTATAGAGAAAATATTCGAGGTTTTCCGAACATTGTAATCCTTTCAAAGACGACAAAGTACACTCCTAGAAATGGAAAAAAGAACACATTGACACTGGTGTGTCAGACCCACCATACTTGCTCAGGACACTGCGAGAGGGCTGTACAAGCAATGATCACACGCACGGCACAGCGGACACACCAGGAACCGCGGTGTTGGCCGTCGAATGGCGCTAGCTGCGCAGCATTTGTGCACCGCCGCCGTCAGTGTCAGCCAGTTTGCCGAGGCATACGGAGCTCCATCGCAGTCTTTAACACTGGTAGCATGCCGCGACAGCGTGGACCTGAACCGTATGTGCAGTTGACGGACTTTGAGCGAGGGCGTATAGTGGGCATGCGGGAGGCCGGGTGGACGTACCGCCAAACTGCTCAACACGTGGGGCGTGAGGTCTCCACAGTACATCGATGTTGTCGCCAGTGGTCGGCGGAAGGTGCACGTGCCCGTCGACCTGGGACCGGACCGCAGCGACGCACGGATGCACGCCAAGACCGTAGGATCCTACGCAGTGCCGTAGGGGACCGCACCGCCACTTCCCAGCAAATTAGGGACACTGTTGCTCCTGGGGTATCGGCGAGGACCATGCATAACCGTCTCCATGAAGCTGGGCTACGGTCCCGCACACTGTTAGGCCGTCTTCCGCTCACGCCCCAACATCGTGCAGCCCGCCTCCAGTGGTGTCGCGACAGGCATGAATGGAGGGACGAATGGAGACGTGTCGTCTTCAGCGATGAGAGTCGCTTCTGCCTTGGTGCCAATGATGGTCGTATGCGTGTTTGGCGCCGTGCAAGTGAGCGCCACAATCAGGACTGCATACGACCGAGGCACACAGGGCCAACACCCGGCATCATGGTGTGGGGAGCGATCTCCTACACTGGCTGTACATCTCTGGTGATCGTCGAGGGGACACTGAATAGTGCACGGCACATCCAAACCGTCATCGAACCCATCTTTCTACCATTCCTAGACCGGCAAGGGAACTTGCTGTTCCAACAGGACAATGCACGTCCGCGTGTATCCCGTGCCACCCAACGTGTTCTGGGAGGTGTAAGTCAACTACCCTGGCCAGCAAGATCTCCGGATCTGTCCCCCATTGAGCATGTTTGGGACTGGATGAAGCGTCGTCTCACGCGGTCTGCACGTCCAGCACGAACGCTGGTCCAACTGAGGCGCCAGCTGGAAATGGCATGGCAAGCCGTTCCACAGGACTACATCCAGCATCTCTACGATCGTTTCCATGGGAGAATAGCAGCCTGCATTGCTGCGAAAGGTGGATATACACTGTACTAGTGCCGACATTTTGCATGCTCTGTTGCATGTGTCTATGTGCCTGTGGTTCTTTCAGTGTGATCATGTGATGTATCTGACCCCAGGAATGTGTTAATAAATTTTCCCCTTCCTGGGACCATGAATTCACGGTGTTCTTATTTCAATTTCCAGGAGTGTACTTGGAAGGCCAGTTGAACATACTGAGCGAAGATGGGGCAGTGGTGAGCACATTGGACTCGCATTCAAGAGGAAGACGGTTCAAATCACCGTCCAGCCATCCGTAGTAAGGTTTTCTGTGGCTTCCCAAAATCGCTCCAGGCAAATAGTGGGTAGTTACTGTGAAAAGGCGCGGCCTGTTTATATCCCCATCTTTACGTAATCCCAGTTTGTGCTCTCTCTCTAATGGGACGCTAAAGTCTAATCTCCATTCATTCGTTCAGTGGTTGAACAGAATGGGTACTACTTGAGAAGCGGCTGTAAGATGAACATCAACATTAGGAAAAAAAGGGTAAAGGAGTGTCGCCGAATTAAAAAAAGTATCGCTGAGGGAATTAGATTACGAAATGAGACACTAAAAATAATTGATGAATTTTGAAATTTTGTTAGCAAAGTAGCTGATGATGCCAAAGTGAAGAGAATACGGAGACTGACGAAAGCAAGAAAAGTATATCCGATAAGAAAAATCGTTAACATAAAATGTAAATGTTAGGAAACCTTTTCTGAAGGTGTCTGTTCAGAGTGTAGCGTTATTCGGAAGTGAAGCAAGGAGATAAACGGTCTTGACAAGAAGAGAATGGACTCTTTTGAAATGTGGTGCTACAGAAGAATGTTGAAATTCGATGGGTTGATTGGATAAAAAACCTGGAGATTTTAGTGCCCCTCCCTCTCTATTCTTTGTTTATTCTTTTTGCAGTGAAGATTAATCAATTAAAATAATTCAGAGTTGTGTCATTACCTTTAACGCAACTCAACTGTAAAATGTGATCCACGGAAAGCCTTAGGTAATCAGATGATAAAGGGGAAAGTCGTTTCTCAGCCAACACTATGTTAATACTACTGGCGGAATGAAGCTGCGAGGACGGGGCGTGAGTCGTACTTGGGTAGCTCTGTTGATAGAGCACTTTCCCGCGAAAGGTAAAGGTCCCGAGTTCTAGTCTGAGTCCAGCACACAGTTTTAATCTGCCAGGAAGTTTCATATCAGGGCACACTCCGCTGCGGAGCGAGATCTCATTCTGGACTATGTTAATAATTAATAGGAGTGATTATCGGAATAACAGAAATAGTAAACGTTTAAATTACGGTGTGTAGCATTTACTATGCCTCGATAGCATTTAGACTATCAGGAATGAGCTAAGGTGCAATCACCATTGATTGGAAACCCTCATCACAATAAAAATCGCAAATACAATACTCCACTCTGTTTAACAACGATAAGTAAACACTAGATTCCCAGAGCAACACGCACAATGAGTAATATAGCAAGGCTGGACAATTATACATGACCGCTAGATCTCTGAAATAGTATGCTAATACTTAAATCACAAAGGTTGATTAAATATTAGCTCACTTCCTGGTCCATTACACATATTCTAACACTAACAACACATATCAAGAAAATGCAGCATGTGAAACAATCTCTAAAGCGGGTGTCAGCTGTCTTACTTTAGTAAGCCCTGCTAACTTCAGTATCGTTCACTAGTGAGTTTCGTTAACACACCAATCCACTATGATAATTAGTTCTTGAAAACCATGTAGCGATAAGCCTTTAAGATCAGATAATTGCTGTGTCACTTTAAAAGATTGTAATATGTACTTCCTTGCAGTCCACACTTCCTGAGAGTCAAGTCTGGTAATTAACTTGTTAAGTAAACAGAATTGTGCTTTGGACTATCTATCGACATTTCTTCACTATATACATAATATTAACGGCCCTTTTTCATCGAACAAGACGGCTGAGACAAGTCTGTACTACTGCTTGTTCACTAAAATGACTGAAATACAAATTTCACGAATGACATTTATTAAATAGAATATAACTATGTGTTGAGAAATCAGAGATTGTAAGACGTCTCTTTCCACATGTGACTGACGCTTCGTCCCAGTGAGCTTTTAATACATAATGTAGTTGTGGGTGTATAGTCCAAACTTTTTTCATGAAATTTTGGCAATTTTGTTCGACCCCAAGTCTATTTATAAGCCCTCATTACTCCATAGCCATTCCTTTACTACTACTTCATAACAAAACATGTATTGCTATCTCAGTTCGCGCCACATTATTACCACACATACTGTATCACAATCAGAATGAACATTGCTCTTTCATATTACGCCACAGTGTCTTCACACACAGAAGAGAACCGCACTTTTCAAAAGAATGCGTCTTATCTTCAGTACATTATCTTCACACACAGCTGCGCGTTAAAATATCTCTACAGAGCCAGCTTTAAAGTTTTAATTTGTCCAGTTATTCTCAGTTGTCTTGCTAACTTCAACTGTTAGCGATCAGTAGTGACTGCCGGGATGGCTAAGGAATTTATGCAACTACTCACCAAATAACAAGATGACAAATGTAGTTCATTTGCAACTATTGTGACAGAATAAGTTAATTAAGTATGTAATATAATGAAAACGAAGCAAAGCTTTCTTTCACTAATTTAAATACTGCTAAAATGAGAATATGGTGATTTAATGTAGCTTCATAATTTCTGTAATTAAAGGTTAATTTTTGTAGGCCACCTACTGCCAGTTCGCTGGTTATTGTGTCAGATGCTACCCTTGGTTCCCGTGTTGTGTACTGTACTAATTGTGCGGTAGCAGCTGTTGTGGTTATGGAGATATGTTTGATGTGGTCCCGACCACTTTGTAGCGGTCAAGAGAACATCCTCCATTCCTTTCGCATCAGTGTAAGGGAAAAAGTTCCAGATTTATCTATGATGTCGGGCTTTTATGAATTTTTTTAACGTTTACGAATGCTTTAGAATGTTCCAAAATACCATCTAATGTTTAGATTTTGGAATGTTCTGGGAAGTTCATGATTTATTTTTTAACGTCATAGAATGTTTCAGAATGCTGTGGGTGTTCTTTATAGAAGCGATTGGCAGAAAACTTTACTTCGAATTAGAGTATTTTTGAATACTCCTGTGGATCTTAGAATCCTGTATCGTAGTTTAGAGCATTCGAGAGTACTTTTTATCACGAGAGACTAACATTTTTACGATTTTCTGAATGTTCGTGTTTGATATATTATCGAATGTTCTCTAGTGATCTGGAACATTCACGGAAAACAGATGAAACCAAAAACTATGCAAAGCGGATATTTTTTAGCTAGCACATAAAAAAGTTAAACAACATTTTACATGGAGTTATGTAATTACTTACTCGTCTAGTTTCACAAAGATTTATATGTTGCGCGCAATTCTCCTTTATATGTACATACACATTTACAACTTATCTGATAGTGGCAAAATTAATGTTAGAATATTCATTCATATTCCATTACTAGGCACTGGTAAATTGAGAATTTGAAGCTTTATTACAGCTTTATCATTTCTTTATTTAAATATTTCATTGAACAATAGGGCTATGTCCATATTCCTTCCTTTTCAATTCATTTCCTATGATTTCTCATTTGTTTGTCCGAAACCTGGGTCAAGAAAGAAGTTTTAATTTCAAAACGATAGAAGACAGTTAATGTATTCCATTACAGATCTTTGGTATATTATTCTTCCGTAAAATGCATTATTCTATTAAAGCAGGGTATATTGCCTTTGCTCGTATCCGTTTGTGTTAATTCCACTCTCAAAAGTCAGCACTTAGCTCTAAAAATATCATATTTGTCACAGAATCTACAGAATTATTACAAGCATATAATCGACGAATATTATTTTCTCCGTGTAAGCTGAAATAATTCCTACGTTTTTCTGTACTTTAAATATTAGTTTATAGCATCCGATGTGTGTTGGACAAGGATCATGTTGTTTTGGGAATTACATCAATCCGCAGAGTGTTTTATTCCTAAAGGTTCTCTTACATTCGGGAAGAAATCATAGACTCTCCAGCCTTTATCAGATGTGTACGACTCCCTTTCATATGTATCCCTCACCATCTGTTAAGATGGCATTTATCGGTGATGTCTTCTTCTGTGATTGCTCTTCTTTCGTCACTGAAGCCGATATTAGTTCAGTATGTTGGAAATATACTAAGGACCAGACAAAGGGCTTCCAGATTGCACAGTGGTATATTTCCACGTGGTTTAGTTATAGTCTGTAATCTGTAGTGTTCGTTCTTCCCAGTTTTTGTAGTAGTTTTTCAGTCTTGTCTGCTGTAGTTTGTCTGTGGGTCTGGAAGAAGAGTCCTTCGTCAATCATAATTCCTAGGGATTTTGTTGTCTATTTTCGGTCTGTGTTTCTTTTTCCAAGTTCCACTGACGGTTTTCTAATGAGAGATCTTTTAATTAGGTCATAGTTTCGTGCATGGAGCAATCGTCAGTTTGTTTTGCCACAAAACAGCATAAACATGTGACAATGAAGTAGAAACAATATGAAGAATACATAACGTAGGTGCAATATACATAACGACAGACAAAAATGTTCTTCGTTTTTTCCAACTAAACTGATTTGCACACACATTTCGACAACTGGTAAATGTGCTCTGTATGGGGTGTGAGCACTTCTGGCAGCAATGGAGTCCTGACAACGACAGGGTTTGCTGTCAATGATGTCATCAATATCATGTTTGGGCAATAGCATCCATTCCTTGCATAGCTGTTCACATGTCTTGGAGAGTGATTGGTGGATGCAGACTGATGCAACCTGTATCTCTAGACATGCTCTATGGGATTCAAATCCCGAAGGCGTATACGCCGCGCCGCGCATGCAATCTCCTCGCTTCCAAGAAAACGTCATCCACCTGTGCTCTATGCAATCGAGCATTATCGTCCATCAGTACGAAGTCTGGGCCCGCAGCACCTCGCGAAAAACGCACGTCAGATCCCAAGATCTCGTCACGATAGCAGTCAAATCTTGCCGATTCACTCGTGCGATTTCATGAAGAGGTTTTCGAGTGGTCAACATAATTACTGCCCACACCATTAGGGATCCTCCTCAATATCGGTCTCTTTCTACAATTTTTGGGTCCCGAAATCGTGTTCCACGTTCTCTCCACATGTGAATCTGTCGAAAACCGCTCTCCATACCAAATCGGGATTCATCTCTGAAAAGAACATTGGCCCACTGTTCGACCGTCCAGGTGGCTTCTTGAAGACTCCGCTTCATTCTGTGAAGACGCGTCAGAGGAACACATAGAGGAAGTCTCCAGCAATAATGGCCAGTCTGCCGAAGCCTTCTGTACGCAATTTGCCACGGTACGACGCGTCCAGTGGCTGCTATGAGGCCACGTGCCAACTGTCGTGCAGTACCAAGGCGGTAAAGTCGTGCCCTCACAACCAAATAAAGGTCCTCTCTTTCTACTGTAACTTCACACGTGGTCGGCTCTGCCCTGGTCTTCGGGATACAATCTCTATAAACTGTTGTCGCATCCGAGAAACAGCAGAACGATTCACATTAAGCCATCGGGCTACATTTGTTTGCGACTGTCCTGTTTCCATTCTTCCTAGGGCCCTCCACCGCAGAGTTAGGAGTCTTCTCTGTGCCGTACTGCTCCGTCTGTGACTGTGTGTACAGCGGGTTGTGGAACTACCCGGCAAACACTACCCCGTTTGTTAGGCGCTCTGACGTCATCGTTGACGTGGTTGTCCGTTGACCGGAGTGCTATCTTCTGTGCACAACACGATTTTACGGACATCTATTAACAGTTTGTACGATCATATCTTGAATTAGACTCAGTGCGGGAAAATAGAGCTTTGTTGCTTTAATTTTGGACACCTGTGTACACTTCGCCATGCTCACAGAGTGTGCATGTAGTTGTAGACTTGTTCATGTTATTGTGCCATATGGAGCTTCTAGCAGCTTTTTCGTGGCAACTGCGGGGCTACGTTATTCTGATGTACTGAGCTCTGTATTTCAGATTTATTGAAATAGAGACGTCACAGAATTCTCTTTTTGACATTTCGTTTAATCAGGTACGAAATAACTTCCTTGCAGACTTGCTAAGAGATAGGAGACTCAAAGAGAGTTACCTCCTCAATGGAATCGTCCTACGTCAGGTGATGCGATCAGCGGAAATCAGAGAAACAAGTTAAATTACACCGGTTCGATCGGAAATCGAACTCCAAGTTTCGCTGCCGCCTGTGAGCACTGCGGCATTCTGTTCGGTTTCGCTGACTTGCAGACATTCCTTTGTTCTCGAGCACCGCTTCAGAGACTAGATAGCCGACGATTCCGGCTTGCGATGGCCTTGCCATTTCCGTACTTCTCTTGACAACGTTCTATTTGCGGAGACATGATAAACAAACCTTTATATGTGTTTCTTGTTTCCGACGTGTGCTGTGGATTGTGAACTGTGTAAATGATCTGTAATGTATGTGAATTTTTACATAAACGAAGAATAAGAAATCCTAAAGCCACCAGACTAATGCATCAAATCACACAGTGCAAACATAACGCCCGGAAAGTCATAGCACGCAAACAATGCGTTTGGACGTGGGAGTTGTTTCCCTAAATACACCGTGTAGAAGATAAAGAAAAATGGTGACTCTTAGAAGCTGCAAATGGGATTGTACAACGAAGAAACCCAGGCCTCTAATATATAATCTTAACATTGGAACTACAAACGCTATATTCACATAAGATTTATGAAGCTTCGATCTAGTAATGAGAATGTCGCAGTAAGATTTTTTACTCTGATGTTGTTATGTCGGGAGTTATCTCAATTGCAGACAGGTAGGATTCTCTTAGGTAGGACTATTTATAACGCCATAAGAAAGGGAAGCAAGTCATATTAATTTGAGCGGACGAACTGGTCCAGGAAGAGACCTTTCACTTAAGATATTTGGTTTTCTGGTAGCTATGCTCGGAGTTATGTTGTTACACCAGCACCTAAAGAGATGAAAATTAAATGGAGGTAACTGAAGTATACCCTGTCTCAAGACCTGTCGCAAGAATCATCCTGTAGACGGCCTAATCTTCAAAGATGCATTTAGGTATAACAGATGACTTCTTGTCTGTGGTTGCCCATCTACAAAGCGAACAGAGGTTCCTCTGTCCGTTTGAATGTAGATGATTACGTATAGTTTCAACTCCCCTTCGTTTACTGGAGGGTATTCTTGGATTAGAGACTGAGTATGGAATGGTTATGACCCAACAACAGATTAAACATATAATTAAACAGCACGACCGATTCTAGGCGCTACAGTCTGGAGCCGCGCGACCGCTACGGTCGCAGGTTCGAATCCTGCCTCGGGCAATGATGTTTGTGATGCCCTTAGGTTGGTTAGCTTTAAGTAGTTCTAAGTTCTAGGGGACTGATGACCTCAGAAGTCAAGTCCCATAGTGCTCAGAGCCATTTGAGCCAGCACAACCGATAACGTAAATATCAAGGTTGTAGAGTAGGGAGGGCAACAACGCACTGGGTGCTGTACTGATCTATATCATTTACTATTACATAGCTATCTCTCACTTTTAGATTAATTTTCACGTGTTTTACATATTTCTCACACGTAACTAAGCGCACATAGGAGGATAGAAAAGGATCAGCTGATACCAAATCAGTTGCTGATACATGGTGATTCTGTTTAGAACGAAAAGTAAGATTTATTTCTAGAAACGATCATACACTTTGGATTGTTACCAACGGAACATTACAGCGCTTTTATGAGAGGGAAATGAAAATTACAAGCATGAACACTTTATTACCAGAGACTATTATTTGGAGATCGCTTATAATATTATTGTAAGTGAGCTACAAGACTAGGGCGAATGTGGATTGGCTGTAGACTCGCATCAGGTAGACTAAGAATCCAAACAGAATCATCACAAAGAATCACGTTCACGCCATAAAGAAAGCAGGCAACGATTTAACCCCCTCCGATGTTAAAACAAGCACAGAACGAAGTTAATAGTCTGCAACTGTCGCTGTTGGAAGTGCATGCAATTTCAACCATTTTGTCAAAAATAAAAAAGGCTTAACAGCAATAGTTAGGGTTCGTTCCATACATAATTTCACGGCCTACTTAAACCATGTCAGAACTAAACAACAACTTCAAGATTATAGCAGTGTGATAGAACAAAGGCCAAGATGCTAAACACAAAGGATGATCATTTGAAAATGGATTAAATTCATGAAAAAAATCCCCACAAAACACCCCAACATTATTAAGCAAATAGGTATAACAAGAGCTCGAGCTAAACTGTAAAGACGTGATATGTCGATTTGAGTTCGAATAAAGCTGAAACTACCAATCTGTTCTCCCGCACAAAATTAACTAAAATGAACATATTACGGTTCAGAAAAGTCCCTCCCGACGTAAACTAATATTGAGACAGAGCAGATTGCACACCTCTACAAATTTAAACAACCATATCCAAATACCTGAGTCCACGTTGGAACGATCCAGTCCTTTACCTAGCAAGCGACAGCGTGTCTAATGTTACACCTAGCCGAAACGGTCCTACTTTCAAACTTCCATGACGGGAAAAGATGTCTGTTGAATTTGAACAACTACAGCTCATGATCAATAATGGAACAATGCCTTGTGTGGACGTGTAGGTGAAGGAGAATTGCCACAGAGCTGGACATCCCAAAATAATCCCGAATTCAGGGCACATTAGCCTTGAGATGCGGTCGCTGGTGACCCAGTGGGACTTAACGGATCCAACACCACCCTCTCGAAGGGTGGTCTTGCTGGGACATCCATATAAGTCAGTTACAAGTTTCCGTTCATCGTGAGGGTTCTGCCATTGGTGTCCCATTCTCAACCATGTAGCCACTGCTTCTGGTCGTCCCCTGTGTAGGAGATAATTCCAGCGCCGTTGAATCCCTCTTATCCGGGGCACATCAGCACTATCATGTATAATCGGGTCTTTTCTTACAGTGCCTTTACTTTCGAATTATTTCTCAATTCCCTCCAGCAGACCTTACCTGCTGCTTCGTTCACAATATGCCATTTGTCACTTATTGTTCCAGTAGCTTTTATGTTAGTCCGAAAATCTTCGTAAGCAGAGCACTCTAGTAAGATTTTGTCCGTTGTACAAACCCCCAAACAACACACATATTGTCAGTCATTTAGTCACTTACGTAAATGTTCAAGGTGTTGCCCATGACCTGTCAGGCAGTAAATAATTCCTCTAGGTGGCTCGTAAGCAGTATCTGTTTTAATCTGCCAGGAAGGTGGTGGTGGTTAGTGTTTAACGTCCCGTCGACAACGAGGTCACTAGAGACGGAGCGCAAGCTCGGGTTAGGGAAGGATTGGGAAGGAAATCGGCCGTGCCCTGTGAAAGGAACCATCCCGGCATTTGCCTGAAACGATTTAGGGAAATCACGGAAAACCTAAATCAGGATGGCTGGAGACGGGATTGAACCGTCGTCCTACCGAATGCGAGTCCAGTGTGCTAACCACTGCACCACCTCGCTCGGTAATCTCCCTGGAAGTTTCGTGTCAGCGCACACTCCACTGCACAGTGAAAATCTCATTCTCAATTTGCTACATGTCTCTGTAATCTCGTCTAGTCTGAAATTATCTGAAAAATTTCGCATACACAAGACCGAAAAGAGGAAAATAATTATGTAAATAAATATCATTCTGGAAACATCCCCCAGGCTGTGGCTAAGCCATGTCTCCGCAATATCCTTTCTTTCAGGAGTGCTAGCTCTGCAAGGTTTGCAGGAGAGATTCTGTACAGTTCCGAAGGTAGGAGACGAGTTACTGGCAGAAGTAAAGCTGTGAGGGCGGGGCCTGAGTCGTGCTTGGGTAGCTCAGACGGTAGAGCACTTGCCCACGAAAGGCAAAGGTCCAAAGTTCGAGTCTCGGTCCGGCACACAGTTTTAATCTGCCAGGAAGTTTCATGTCACAAATTTCTGGTTTATTTCAGTTTTCTTCACCTGACGTAGCCAGTATATTGCTTCCTCCTAAGTATGTGTCGCAAAAAGACCGTGAAGCTAAAAATAAGAGTGATTCGTGACCACATGGAGGCTTACCAAGAAGCGTTCTTCCCGCGGATTATTCGCGACTGGAACAGGAGAAGAAAAAAAATTGCAGTGGTACAAAAAAAAAAAAAAAAAAAACCGCCTGTGTGAAACCCAGCTCGCTGATTTTGTCCACGAGATCCAGGAAGCAGTACACACTGGCGGCAAAGTAGATGGCGTCTTCCTTAATGTCCGCAAAGCGTGTGATACAGTTGCGCTCTGCCCACTGACGAACAAAATATGAGCGTAAGAAAGACCAGAACAGCTGTGTAATTTGACTGCAGAGTTTCTACCAAACAGAATACAGCATTTGTCAATGGAGAAAATCTTCAGACGTAAAAGTAACGTCGGGCCAACCCGAAGCGAGTGTTATTGGACTATTATCCTTTTAATACAACTAGCGGGTAACATTGTGAGTTCAGCGAGGCTTTCAGTAGGTGATACTGTTGTATACAGAGAAGCCACAACGCTAGAAAATCGTAGTGAATCGATCCTTGATCAAGGCCTTGACAGTAGACCCTCAACATAAACAAATGTAACAAACGTGGTCAAACAGTCAAAAGATCCATTATTTATGACTAAACGATTGCAGGACAATCACTGAAAGCAGTCACATCCATAAAATACCTTGGCGTACGCGTACAGAGGGAAATAAAATAGAACGACCCCATAAAACTAATCGCAGGTAAGGCAGAAGCAAGAATGGTATTAATCTGAACAGTCCCCAGAAGTGTAGTGCACCCAGAATGGAGGTAACTTATAAGGCAGTTGTTCGACCAATTCTTGAATGTTACTCGCCAGCCTGGTATCAGCACCAGACGGGATTGATAGAGAAAGCAGAGAAGATCCAAAGAAGAGCAGCACATTTAGTTACAGGTTAGTTTACTACGAGCGAAACCATCACTGAGATGCTCAGCCAGTTCTAGCGGCAGATGCTGCAAGAGAGGCGTTCTATGCCAGTGTGCGGTTTAGTGTTAAAGTTCTGAGAGTGTAGGTACCTACCTACCAACCAATATATTGCTTCCAGAATGAGATTTTCCCTCTGCAGCGGAGTGTGCGCTGATATGAAACTTCCTGGCAGATTAAAACCGTGTGTCTCACCGAGCATCTAACTCAGGACCCGAGATCGTGTCTCGGTCCGGCACACGGTTTTAATCTGCCAGAAAGTTTCAATATATTGCTTCCTCCTATGTACCGGGTGATCAAAAAGTCAGTGTAAATTTGAAAACTTGATAAACCACGGAATAATGTAGATAGAGAGGTAAAAATTGACACACGTGCTCGGAATGACATGGGGTTTTATTAGACAAAAAAACAAAGGGTTGCTATACGCGTGAAAGATCTCTTGCGCTTCATTTGGTGATGATCGTGTGCTCAGCCGCCACTTTCATCATGCTTGGCCTCCTAGATCCCCAGACCTCAGTCCGTGTGATTATTGGCTTTGGGGTTACCTGAAGTCGTAAGTGTATCGTGATCGACCGCCATCTCTAGGGATACTGAAAGACAACATCCGACGACAATGCCTCACCATAACTCCAGACATGCTTTACAGTGCTGTTCACAACATTATTCCTCGACTACAGCTATTGTTGAGGAACGATGGTGGACATATTGAGCATTTCCTGTAAAGAACATCATCTTTGCTATGTCTTACTTTGTTATGCTAATTATTGCTATTCTCATCAAATGAAGCGCCATCTGTCGGACGTTTTTGAACGTTTGTATTTCTTCGGTTCTAATAAAACCCCATGTCATTCCAAGCATGTGTACCTCTTTATCTATATTATTCCGTGATTTATTCAGTTTTTAAATTTATACTGACTTGTTGATCACCCGGTAAATCTCTTGTAATGACCATTAAGATATACTCGTAACTACAGGGATTCGCGTTCTCTTGGTGACAGAGGCTTACAAGCAGTCATTCTTCCAGGGGAAAAAAAATATCTGACACGGCAGTCGTAAACAAAGTACCCTCCACCAAAAACTGTAATGTGGCTTCTGGAGTGTAAATGTCTTACGTATGACTTCACACATAATGGTATAGAGAGGTGAGCTACAGAGTTGCGTTGCAACTGTCGTAGGAAAGCTGGACAGCAGCGGATATGATTAGCGAACGAGTTAGCACATTAAACAGAAGATTTACTTAACTTTTATTTCTCCCAGAATATAGAAACTCATTACAAACAATGCAGCAAAAAACAGAGTCCAGCTATCGCAGTATTTTATTTATTTATTGTTTCGTGGGACCACATTAAGGAGAAGTCTCCATGGTCATGGAACGAGTCAATACGTGAAATTATAACACGATTGTAGAAACAGATAAAATGAAATATAAAAACATATTCAGGCGACAAGTCGTAAGTTTAAATAAAGAAAATCAACAATGTAACACTAGAATTTTCTTAATTTTTTAGCTCTTCCAGGAGCTCCTCGACAGAATAGAAGGAGTGAGCCATGAGAAAACTTTTCAGTTTAGACTTAAAAGTGTTTGGGCTATTGCTAAGATTTTTGAGTTTTTGTGGTAGGTTATTGAACATGGATGCAGCAGAATACTGAACTCCTTTCTTCACAAGAGTCAAGGAAGTGCATTCCACATGCAGATTTGATATCTGCCTAGTATTAACTGAGTGTAAGCTGCTAACTCTTGGGAATAAGCTAATATTGCTAACAACAAACGACATTAAAGAAAATGTATACTGTGAGGGCAATGTCAAAATTCCGAGACTATTGAATAGGGGTCGACAAAAGGTTGTCGAACTTACACCACACATAGCTCGATCAGCCCGTTTTTGAGCCAAAAATACCCTTTTTGAATCAGAAGAATTACACCAAAAAATAATACCATATGACATAAGCGTATGAAAATATGCGAAGTAGACTACTTTTCGTGTTGAAATGTCACTTATTTCAGATACTGTTCTAATGGTAAATAAAGCAGCATTTAGTTTCTGAACAAGATCCTGAACATGGGCTTTCCACAACAGCTTACTATCTATCCGAACGCCTAGGAACTTGAACTGTTCCGTCTCGCTTATAATATGCCCATTCTGCCTGATCAAAATATCAGTCTTGTTGAATTGTGAGACCTGCTGTACTAAGCACCAACGATAGTGTCGCAGCGAAGAGACTCCAGACGCAAGTGGGTCGTGACGCTGCCGCCGGCTGTCCTATGTCGCAGCAGCAGAGCGCGCTCGTAGTCCAGAGCCGCTGGAAGCTCAGTGGGGAAGCATCATTGGGTCTCCTTGGTTCCGCATGTCCACCATCAGCGTATGGCAGAAACTTGCAAGTCCAATGCCAACTTAAAGACGCCCGCAAGGCGGTTGTGATATGTAATACCACAAGATGTAGATGTTGATGTAAAAAGGCTTACCACGATTTATTTAGCCCTATTATTCGTTATTTCACAATTACCGCCAGCCTTATTAAGTGTGGTACTACAAGTTATGCTACCGTACAATGTACTGTGCTTGTGAACTCTACTTCTCCTACCATTTCTCGGAACGAATAGCTCCACTGCTCAAACAGCTATAGAAAAGTGAGAGCTAAGCCGTAGTTGAAGGCAGCGGGCAGAACAATGCGAGGCGCTTGGAGGAAGTGCGATGCGGCTTGTCTACAGGGTGGAGGAAGGTCTGGGGGTGTGGGTGGTGGGCAGGGGTGGAGACAGGTGCGCACGTGGGGCGTAATGTGCTGCACTGGGGAAGTTGCTCGTAAAACGGAATGCCCGAGCGACGGGTTTCCCGATTCGCTTTGTCCTCGGAGCACCCTTAATGCGGGCGGCTGTCGTGCAGAGCACCGGGGTCATGCGAAATACCGGGCCAACGGGATAATGCCGCTCCCCACTTTACGTCAGTTCTTGGTATTTTCTGCTCGTACAAAGGGTTCCGTAAAAGAGAAAGACAGGCGCCTATATTGGCTTGCTTGAGCGTAGCTCTTGTCCTCTTTCTCCTCCGAGGCTACTACAGCCCAGTTTTCAACGCTTAAAGAATTTTTACGTCTTTTGACGCGGCTGCATCTATGCACGTCCTACACATGCATACTACGCAAACATAGTACGCTCTACGGCGTGGAGTACTACGTAACAGTATTACATGCTTTATTCCAGGTCAGCTATAAAGGAAGGGAGAAATGACGGACTGTACGCTTCCATTTTTTTGTTATTGAGTTATCAGTCTTCTGACTGGTTTGTGCGGCCGCCCACGAATTCCTCTCCTGTGTCAACGCCATTATCTCAGACAAGCTCTTGTGCACAATGTCCTCAATTATTTGATAGGTGTATTCTATGTGTTGTATACATAGTTCCACGTAGTCAGTGCGTACACAACTTTCCTACTAGAGCGCGCCCCACTAAGCACAACAGCGCAGGCTCAGCTCTCGTCTGTCTCCGCACTACGAGATGGCGCTGCCATAGAGACGGACCAAATTCTGCTTCCGCCGATCCACGTATTAATATGTAACGCATCCAATGAGATTGCTGCTTACGTAGAACCTTTTCTCCTCGCGGATCACACTCACACAGTGATACATGAATGCGCGAGGTATTATAACGAGTGTGCAGACATCCGATTAGTCAGTCTGCATTTGTCTGCACCAGTTTGTACCAGTCTGCATTAGTCTGTACCATTCTATAGTCAAGTTTCAGTCTGCACCCAGTAAGATTACCATATTCCTGCACATAGCCATGAAGATAAATGTATAGACACTTTTGTTAAGTATCAGAGATATATGTGCGAATAAGATTAACGCACCAATACCAAGGGAACTTCAGATTGTCAATTGTAAATAGCATCCAGAACCAAGTTAAGTAATTTTTATGCTTCTTATTATTTTAATAAATGTGTATGAAAATTAATCATGCTCTGTTTAAAGTTGGTCACCGTCAATCTGCTACTCTAAGCGTGCAAGTGGCATTTCTATCGTCTGACCTAACGGCAGAAGATAAACACGCCACGATAAGAACACGAGACATATTGCTGACACTCGCCTTCTTCGTTAGAGCGGCAGGTCAACTAATGGTTGGTGTGTGTACCGAAGGTCTTACAGTACGCACACCACACTAGTCTGTATTCCTCGACACTTTTTGCCTCCTAGAGCTCCATCTTTCTTAACATGTTCCTGTCATCCTGTCCCTTCTCCTTGTCAGTGTTTTTCATATGTTCCTTTCCTTGCCGATTGTGAGAAGGACATCCCTTACCTCACCAGCCCAGCTAATTGTCAACAGTCTTCTGCACCACCTCAACTCAAACGCTTCGATTCTCTTCTGTTCCAGTTTTCCCACAGTCCATGTTTCACTACCATAAAATGCTGTGCTCCTAACGTACATTCTCACAAACGTATTCCTCACTTGAGGCTTCTGTTTGACACTAATGAACTTCATTTGGCCAGGAATGCCCTCCTTGCCTGTCATAGTCTGCTTTTTATGTTCTCCTCCGTTCGTCCATCATGGGCTCTTTTGCTGCCTCGGTATCAGAGGTCCCTAACTTCGTCAACTTTGTGGTCATCAATTTTAATGCTGTCTTGCCATTCACATTCCTGCTGTCATTACTTTCATCTTTCTCGATTTACTATGTATTCTGTACTCGTTAGACTGTGTAAGGTGCCTCTTTTGTGAGGAAGACATTCAGTTTTAGTAAATTATTGTCTTATTGATGTGTTCACGATAGTTAGGAAGTGCTGTAGTCCGTAGCCGGCCATGAATCGGAGAGCGTTTCCCACGCTGGCTGGCTACGTGACAAAGCGACCACATGTCCCGCGTAGTGGGGTGGGGCTCGGCGCTGGACCGTAGCAACAAGCGTCAGCCTGGGAAATATACATGACGGGAAGTACCACCATCTTGGCGCCAAATTCACCGATTTTATTTGTTATATTTAATAATTATAGTCATTTATGACAACATAAATACTAGGAGGAGCCTCTGGATGTTTAAAACTATTTATCATAATTCTGCCTGATTAAAATTCACACTCGTTCATTAACAAATGCATATCTTAGGTAGTACGAACTTGATCGGTAATCCACGAACTGTGATGTAAATAGTAAGAGGTACGGACTGCGCGCCAAAGTCGGCAGTCGGCATTAAGAGCTCTTCCTGTTTTGTTCGATGCTAGAAATGCCCTCGGTTACTAGTAGTTTGTGACACGAGTGTTTCATTATTGATCTAATAGGAATAAAAGTGATGTTACGGCATTCTGAATGTTGATTTCGAGTAAATAGATGTCCCCAAAGTTGATCGACAGCAATTTCAGATAATCAGCTTCCAACGACAGTGACATACAATGCGCCAATTAAGAATATGCACAGGATGACATTGACGAGAGATGCACCGCGCATAGGTAGGAGGAAATCCGACGAAACGACCCACCAAGGCGGATCGAGGAAAGTCCGACTTACACTCTCAAATTCTAGGTGGAAATGCTGACCAGTCATACTGTACGTGACATATACCTCCCTCTACGGAATCGCGGCTGAGTAATGACAGTATCAGTTTAGAAGCGAGGGGATCTTGTAACTGTTCACCCCATTCAACAGATACTGTAAGTCTTGTCCACCCTCACTGAGGATGAAGTGTCATCAGCAAGTCAATCAGTATAACTTCTTTTACTGATATCCATCCATCTCCCAAATAGTATGCTCTTGACTAAGCAATAAACCGACTTCTGCTGAATAAGCGCTGGAAAAATCCCTTTCCAAAGTTTGACTGTGTTGAACTAACCGGAAATCCTAGAAGTTCCTGAAGATGATTCCAGCTCAGAGATCGAAACGTCGACAGTGAAAGAAGGGACCGAAGAGGAACGTGACGTGCCCTAATAGCCTAGAACATTTTACCATGAATCACATGTCATTGCTTTCGTCAGCTCAGACTTGGTGTTGTAAGCAGTAAGCACTGCGGGCAGAGGCACAGCTCCGCCTGTCCTCGGGGCCCGCCCCTGCGCCACTTGTCAGTATTCCGCAGACAGCGCGAGCTGCTACCCTCCACTCCCAAGGGCCCTGCTGGTTGCCTAGCACGCGGCGCCCTGTTTACGAGCCCCGGGCGATGGCAGCAGGCGGGCACCACAACCCAGCGCAGCGCGGCGCGCAAACAGACCAGCTCGAACGCTAGTTTGGTCGCAGCCACATTAAGCTGCATCTGCGCTGGCCATACAGGGTCGTTATATTTTAACTATCCCTTCATGACCGACGGAAAAAAATCGCAGCATCAAGAAGAAAGTTGGTAGGCATGTTTATACGTATGAAAGATGGCATCTACACGTATTTCGCCTCAATCGCATAAGAGTCGCTCTAGCTGCTCCACTACGAGGATACAAACCAGGTTTGCTTTGAATACATCCTGTAACGGTCGTGGGTGCTACCTTTGAGACCAGACGTGGTGAGTTAATGTCAACCAAGAATACCTTTAAGGCGACAATGACGCCATTACCAACAATCGCTGTGTTCGAACGAGGTCGTGTAACATGGCTACGAAAACTGGATGTTCCTTGTGTGATAGTGCAAAAGGACTTGGCAGGAATGTTGCCACTGGCAACTGGCAGAGGCTGCCACAGGAATGAATGGTCTCAAGAAGACCGGACTGCGGACGCCCACGTGTCACTTCCGACAGGGAACACAACTGAGTTCAGTGTGTGGCTTTGCCGCGTCGCATTGCATCTGCAGCAGCAGTCACAGCAGTAGTTGGCAGCGCAGTGACACAACTAACTGTTACAAATCGATCATCTCCAAGCCAGACGCTCTGTAGCGTGCGTTTCACTGACCCCAAACCACTACCATTTGCGACTTCAGTGGTGGCAGTCGAGAGTTCATTGGACGGCGGATGGGGATGTGTTTTCTGATAAAGCTAGTTCTGCCTGGTGCCAGCGAGGCCGTGTGTTAGTTAGGGCCGGCCGTAGTGGCCTAGCGGTTCTAGGCGCTACAGTCTGGGCCCGCGCGACCGCTACGGTCGCAGGTTCGAATCCTGCCTCGGGCATGAATGTGTGTGATGTCCTTAGGTTAGTTAGGTTTAAGTAGTTCTCAGTTCTAGGGGACTGATGACCTGAGCATTTCAGTCCCATAGTGCTCAGAGCCAATTGAACCATATTGTTACTTAGGAGGAGGTCACTTGAGGAGCTGAAACCAACTTGTCTGCGTGCTAGACACACTGGATATACACCTGGCTTTATGGTCTGGGATGCGATTTCATTTGGCAGCAGGAGCAGTCTCATGGTTATCCCATGCACCCTGACTGCAAAATGGTACGTCAGTTTTGATTCCACTTGTTGCGATGTTAGTCACGACTGCATCAAAGAGGGTGTTTTCCAACAGGATAATGCTCGTCCACATAATGCTGTTGTAACATTTATTATCTTGGCCTGCTGGACCACCAGATCTTTCTTGGCTTCAAATGGGTCTGAGCACTATGGGACTTAACTTCTGAGGTCATCAGTCCCCTAGAACGTAGGACTACTTAAACCTAACTAACCTAAGGACATCACACACATCCATGCCCGATTCAGGATTCCAACCTGCGACTGTAGCGGTCGCGCGGTTCCAGACTGTAGCGTCTAGAACCGCTCTGCCACTCCGGCCAGCGCCAGATATTTCTCTACTCGGACACATATGGAATATCATAAGACGACATCTCTGGTGTCATCTACAAACAGCACAACCACCCATGTATTGATTGAACAACCGACATCTGGAATCTGCACAACACGATGCTTGTACGTTTGCCTTCAATATTTTAGCGATTACACCGATTATTAATGTATCAGCACTTCTCATTTGCAGTGGCTTATACGGTGCTTACATTAACCTGTGATCTTGTAATATTAATGACTTAAATATCTTACCTCGATAAATGTATTCACGAAATTTCATTACTCTACATTAATTACTTTTTGTGTTGGGATCTGTTTTTATCGTATGGGTACCCATCTTTATAGGAATCATGTTCGGACTGTGCGCCGCATGATTTGCGTTGTTATTAGTGTTAGTGCCACGACTTTGCGTTTGGTGTCGGTACTGCTATGGTGACATAGGATGTAACACAAGCAGCAGTGTGCATTACAGCTGCAGACAGTCAACATGGGCCTGGACAAGGTCAGTAGGTCTTTACCAGCAAAGCTGTTGTATCAAAATAGCAGCTATAGTACTGCTGCTCTTTACGAATGTCGACGCATTGACGGTATACGGAAATGTTGTCTTTCCGCACCAGGATTGAAGAACGTGCTTTGGAAGTTCGAATTATCTAGGGATTTAGGAACTGTTCCTGGAAGATGCCGACCGCCAACAGCGCCACGTATTTTTGAAGACGTTGCCATGGTTGGGAATGCTGAACGCAGTATGCGACCTTAAAGCAGTCCACGCACTGTGTCACGACAGCTGAACATTCCATGGCACATGCTCTGAAAAGTACTGCTAACAACTGTGTTTTTATCCATACAAATTTCATGCAACTCACCAAAGCTTGTCACGTAACAGAAATATTCGAGCAGATTTTGCTCTTACGTTTCTTGAAGTCGACGATATGTGGCCTCGGAACATTTTGTGCAGTGAAGACGCACACTTTGCGCTCCCTGGGGCAGTGAACACTCGCGAATTTCGCATTTGAGGGTCGTCACCGCCATGAAGTTCCCCTGCATGGTAAACACGTCACTGTGTGGTGTGGCTTCACGGCACAGTTCATGATTGATCCGTACTCGAACTCCAAAGACTAAGAACATACAGCGTGAACGGCACACGTTACTGTGATCTGCTTCGCCAACATCTGATTCCTGCTCTACGGGAGAGAGGTGCTTTGCACACTGTTCGTGAGGTCACTCGGGTACTCCGTAACAAATTTGGAGAAAACTGAGTCACTGTCCGATCGTTCCAAATTAAGAAGTAGCGAGGGTCACCAAATTTGGACTTGTGTGATTTCTAGGTGTGGAGTCTCCTGAAGGACTGGGTTTATCAAAGGGACACTGAACCACGTCAGAAGTTGAACATGCGGGAGGGAGCCAACATTCCACCTGAGAATTTTCGGGCAGCAGTAGAGGAATTTCTAGAGCACTTCAGGGCTCTCGTGGATGCAAATGTTCGTCACAGTGAGGAACGTGTCTAACCTATAACGTAAACATGGTATGGAACTAACAAATATGGAAGTTAAAACGTGTTTCTTTCAATGGTTTATTCCTTCTTTCGCTTCCGCATGTCCTTGCAAATGTCGACACGAAGTTTCATTGTCCTATGAACGCTCATTTTTCACGGGGCCCTCTCACGTAACGTTAGGTTAATTATAACCAACCTATAGTGTACGGCAGTATATGGTATGAACAGTTTTGAAGTCGATATTACTCCTAAGTGATTGCAATACACGGCAAATTTACTCTATGGCTGCGTAATATTTAGGACGTGACAGGATGGTGCAGGCATTTTCTGACGTACATTTGAGGTGTTGCATCTATTGGCCACCAAGTGTTGAGAATATTTCGTAAGGTCGGCCCATACTTGTCTCTGTCCTTGTCTGTAAATGTTTCCGACTCACCCTGTCTTGCTTTCTGTTTTTCACTCAGACAGGCCTGCAGTGCCAAGTTACGTAATTATTTACCTCCATTTAGAAACAAAGCGCGCCTCCGCAGAGACATTCGCTTTATTAATTGTACACAGGAACGTAGAAGTACGCGAAAGAGACAATCATGAACTTCATAAATGTGGTATGTACCTCTGCAACCAGAGTTATGGAACATAAAAAGATATATATGAGGTGTCTTTCCTAAGAGCCATCATGCTCATTTTCTCTGGTGTTTCAGCGGATATTTGCGATTTGGTTTTTTTTAATGTGAAGCTGGAGTCAGCCCAAACAGATGCTGCTTATTACATCTTTCGTGAGACTTCCAGTGAGGCGGCGGGTGTGGCCGAGCGGTTCTAGGCACAGTCTGGAACCGCGCGACCGCTACGGTCGCAGGTTTGAATCAGGCCTCGGGTTGTTATGGCAACGGCACATCAGGATAGACTGAGTGGACATGCAGCGGAAGCGCCGATGGTCGGTTACACCCTTGGCAGCAGTTGGCGTAAGTGCGCCATTATATCATATATTAAATATTCTTTCAAGTACAAAATTGTAATCGCTAGGAACGTTGATGTAGGAATGATTATTATCTAATGGAAAAATTATCTATCGATCTAAGCGAAAACAGTCACGAACATTTAAATAACACTAGTATTGTCTGTAGTCGAAATTCGACGAACTGTGTAAAAGTGAGCCTGAAATTGTAGAGTCAGAAGTGACCATAGTAGATGCTACATTGTAGCTACGAATATTATTGAAATAATTCATTGACTTCTTTTGAATTCTTGTATCATTTGAAGTCCTTCCTTGATAATGTGCGCTGAAAAATAAATTTTGGGTTAACGCCGTTATGATAACACAATGTTAGTGCCGTCATATCACTTGCAGTAACCTCTAACGTGAAATGATCTTCATTACGAAATCTGCATTGTATATTAAACAAAACATGACTGTAACTGCCAAAATTATATGGAATTACCTTAAGTGCACATTTACATGTATCGTTCAGTAAAACTGTTCCATTATCGTTACGAGTGTCCACTTTCCTGTTACCTTCCATATGCAAAGATTGTGTCTAGCTCTGCGTCTTTCAGTTCCACCCGTTAGTGTTCTTTAGGCATAGCCTAAAATAAATTTAATTTCCATCCGCTAAGGCAAGTCGAAAGTCGTAGTTATTCTTCAAAATGAAGGAACTGAACACCAGGAACCTGCTCCAAATTTTCTGGTAACGGCGGCAAATGACCACAAAGTTATTCTTACTGAAAAGCAAGGATGATATTTTGATTTCCACTCTTGGCAACACCAGTGACTTAGCAGTTGTCGCATTGTAACTGCCCGGTATGCTGCATGTGTTGCTGCAAATGGATCATGTAGTTACGAATTTCCCAAGAATGAGATTTCAGAAAACGTTGTTACTTTCATGTCTGATCGGTACACAGGGCAGACGTTAGTAGCACTTCGGTTTTCAGTGTTGACGTAATAGAGATTTTAATGCGTGATATCCGGCCGCTGTGGCCGAGCGGTTCTAGGCGCTTCAGTCTGGAACTGCGCGACCACTACGGTCGCAGGTTCGAATCCGGCCTCGGGAATGGATGTGTGTGATGTCCTTAGGTTAGTTAGGTTTAAGTAGTTCTAAGTTCTAGGGGAACTCAGAAGTTAAGTCCCATAGTGCTCAGAGCCACTTCCAGTGACGACGAAGAGCGTTGTTTGTTTCCCGTCGCAAGGAGAATGATTTTTAAAGTGGAATTTTACGAACCCAATCGATGTAGCGGTCCGAAATTAGTCTAATCCGTTATTCATTCTATCGATGTGTGTCACCAGGGACAGTATAACACGGAGGATAACTGATACTCCAGCAGGGACTGAGAGGCGTTGCTGCATGGCGGTAGCGTTCAGCACTGGCAAGGGGGGAAGGGGGGGGGGGTGCTGTCGTTGCTGGAGTGGTGGTTATTCTTGTTCTACGGCCCATGTTAGTACAGATGGATAACACAAGTATCGCACTAGACTAATTTGGAACAGCACCATCGGACAGGCACATAAAATTCCGCTTTTAAAAATCACTTTGTTACGGGAAGCAAAACGACGCTCTCCGATGGTACTGGGAGTAGTACGAAAGAATAAACAGTATTCGTTTGGGCTGACACAGCTACATATATCTGGCGAAAGATCGGGGGGAAATGAGGCTGACGACTCTTAGGAGGGAGGCACAGTGTCTACAGTACACAGATCGCAATCCCGAAACGGACGTTCGCTCTGCTACAGTCGCAGCAGAAGAAGATCTCCGGCAATTGGACATAACTGTATTCTACATAGGTTCTTAAGACTTCTCATTATTTTTTAAAATCTCCATCGCGCGAGTTTCCGTGTCCATGGGCGTAACACGCTGTCTTTTTTATTACGGTCTTTGCTTTTCACGCCCCGTAACTTTAATAATCGATGTCCTGCATTTTTAAAGTTCATAGTTCTCTCACTGTACTGGTGAACCACTATAAAATACTAACATAAACATTCGATATTCATTTCAAATAACCTTAATGAATTCCCAAGGAGCATCTGTCAAAGCGTTGCAAAAATCTGGTACCAAGAAGCATATTGAAGACAAGTGCACTCCGTAGAGGTATGTCCAACATCTGTGTGAATTATCGATAGCCAAAACCAGAGGGTGATCTCCAGTTTGGTTCTAAACTGCTGTTCAAATGGCTCTGAGCACTATGGGACTTAACATCAGAGGTCATCAGTCCCCTAGAACTTAGAACTACTTAAACCTAACTAACCAAAGACATCACACACATCCGTACCCGAGGCAGGATTCGAACCTTCGACAGTAGCGGTCGCGCGGTTCGAGACTAAAGCGCCTAGAACCGCTCGGCCATACCGGCCGGCCTAAACTGCTGTACAGATTTTCGTATTGGTATTCGTCTTAGCAATTCTCAGATCCATTGCTTTTACGATATATTCAAAACTGTATTTCGACATTCTGGATGAGGTACACATGGTTCACAAGTTCACAAGTTAAAGTTTTTTCTCTTTTTCTTGCCACCGTTTTCCTTGTGGAATGGTGGGGAAAAGCACTCATTCCTTCTGGATCGGTTTTGTTCTTTTCGCAACAATATTATATATCACCCGTGTAAACACTTGTGGCCCGGATATGTGTTGCGACGAATATTGCCGGGTAGCAGCGGCCAGTAACGATGCAGAACATGTGGTTGCAATTCTCGCAGCCGGCGTTTTTGGCGGGTTGTATTGCCGGCATTATGAAATTTTTGTGGCCCATGTGAACGAACCTTTACGTCGACTGCCGCCTTCTCATTTTCGAGCCTCTCTCTGATCACTTATTGGCTCTGTACAAACCATCAGTCTTCGATGGAAATATTTTTCATTTGTTAACAGTTTCGATTAGTCATCATTATGTTCACAACAAATTCTAGTCGATCGGGATAACTTTCTTAGTTATAGTAGTTCTAAGGTTTTTTTTTGGTCAGTACATGGTAAAAAAACTTTTCAGTTGAATGTAGATGAATGTTTACCTGCCTTACGGCACGAAAGTGTTATCATAACTTTTAACTTTTGCTCGTTGAAAATGAATGATACGAAGGTTGACATAGACTCTGACATAGACGTGAAGAGCAGAAAAGCTTACTTCTTTCGTTTCTTGGCAGCGAAGGTTACTGGTGATCCTGTTATTGAATACTTAATTTATTTTAATCACTTTTCTAGGTTACCAGTTGACGTGCAGCAGTGCCTTACAAAATCTCTCATGTAAAGAGCTGTCGGACAATAGGACAATGGAATGGAGGTGATAAAGTAATAAAGGAGCTCATACTGCGAAGAACAATACGTAACCAACCACTAAGGAAATCCTTGTAA
The DNA here is from genome assembly GCF_023897955.1 of Schistocerca gregaria. Classification (NCBI taxonomy): domain Eukaryota; kingdom Metazoa; phylum Arthropoda; class Insecta; order Orthoptera; family Acrididae; genus Schistocerca; species Schistocerca gregaria. The sequence goes on along the minus strand of NC_064924.1, from coordinate 68,886,733 downwards.
GTCAACAGTATCTAAAAACGAGTCGGAATATGTCAAGAATGCCATTCGTAGTTATAGTACATCAAAGTTTCTCCACAGTAAGTATCCTTAAACACCGCGACATTATATCTAATCATTATTATTTTGTCCAGCCATAAACGACACTGAGCAGTACGACCTTTCTATAATTTCGGGTGAATTGGATAGAATCTACACTTTGAAATGGATTACGATGTGAAAACTCTTAATGATTTTTAACTGAAACATACTTAATTAACATTCTACTTCTTTATTCCCCGTGTCTACATATTTGTAGCCCTCTGCCCCTAGAGGGTTCTGAATTGTATGTGCCACTTCGCGGTGTGTGGCCTAACTATACCGTAGCTTGAGAATCAGCGTGCTGTAATTAAGTTTCGAATTCGAAGATTTCGTCTACACATGGAGCACCATCTCCTTCAGAGCACACGTGAGCGCTGCGACGCCTGCAACAATCCGACACCTTGGGTTCAGTGTCATCAGTCAGTCTCACTATAGTCCGGACTCCGCCCCATCCGATTTTCATTTGTTTCCATGACTTAAAGAATACCTTCCAGGACTTCAATTTGATAGTAAGAAGAGGTGCAAGCAGAGGTGAGGTTGTGACTCCGTCAACGAAGTCAAACACTCTACAGTAATGGTGTCAACAAACTGGTTGGGTTTGTTTTGTGGAAGGAGACCAGACAGCGAGGTTATCGGTCTCAACAAACTGGTCTCTCGTTGTGAGCTATTTGTTCGTCGCCAGGGTGGCTATGTTGTGCAATAAATATGTAGACATAAAAAATAAAGATGTAGAATATTAATAAAGTATGCTTTATTTAAAGAACTTTAAGAATTCTCACATAAAAATTCGAAGTCTTTACTTTTGACTGCCCCCTCAGGCAGCTATCGAGCTACTGCAGGCGCATAATTAGCCGATAAGCAATCTACGGGAACCTTACTTTGAGGTACACGTATATCTAGTACCTGGTGTTGGGGTGATGAAAATAATTGACTGTAGATTGTGGCTGCAGAAAGTATTGTGCAATTCCACTTTTATTAAGGCGAACCCTTCACTGAAACATCTAACTTACTGAAATTCGTCATATTGGGTAATTTTAAAAGTATTCCTGCCCAAATAGATAAATTTTAAATCTGGCACTTAGGTAGTTTTACGATGCCTTGCGTTGTCTTCTTCGGGGTATGACGGTTGTCTCGGCTTTTCCTGTACGAAGAACGCTGAAACTTTCCAAAATCGTAATAGTCAATGGGCGACTTTAACTACTAAATAAGAAAAGTGCATTCATGTTTCTCTTCTGTATTTTCAAATACTCAAACTATTCGTCAATAATCAATTGACTTCCAGAGTATTACAATTTTCATCTGCTAGCATGAGCAAAAAATTTAAAATTTCTTACTGCAACTGCACAAACATGCCTGCCTCTTACAAAAAATGCAGCAAGACACAGTTCTAAAACAACTCTTCTCGCCAAGGAAGAAAGATTACACCTGCAGGCAAAAAAATCTGACCATTCACATTGCTGGTTACGTAAACATTTAATTTGACTTTACACATATTTTACGTAAATATTTCAGAATTTAATGAAAATATTGTAGTAAATAACTTAACAAATACTTCATAATTAAGTTTCTTGTTACTTTAGATTTATTGTACTCATGAAAGCAGTACCGTAGAGAATATCGTTTACATAGAAATCGATTTGCATGATACCACTAATATCGAAGGCTTCCTAATGTGCATTAGGCTTTATTACATCATATTGTGCACAGAAAATTACAGATAACTATTATTAGCTTAGCCGCCATAGGATTCAGTAGATTGCCAAAAACGTACTGTAACATCATCCAATTTACATGATCGTGGATACACGATTTCTAGTTAGAAATGTTTGTGACAAAGTTTTTTTTTGTCTCCTATCCCCAAAAGTTTGGAGATATTCGAAATAACGATGCACACCATGAAGTTTTTGACATTTCGTTTCGTGTTCGAGGAAATGTGTTAAAGGGTCATCATCAACATGTTCTTGTACAACATTATTAGTCTTATGATATCAAATGAGCTGTCCTGTACTTGATTCTACACTTTTATAACTCCACTCGGTCTGTGTCACAGCAGTACAAAGACTTCCTACCAAAGGGCGTGAGATTTTGAGGGTGTATGTGGAATCTTCCAGACAAACAATAACGTCAAATAACGCGATGTGGTGAAGTGTCATATCTCATTACTTAATTGCAATGTTTATGGACTAAGTATATCTCACAAACGAATTCTAACTTGCAGTTGGAGTGCTCGCGTACCTACGAATTCTATCTCAGCATTTGAGTTGAGGTCGCACACACATCGAGAAGTGATAGCAGTGCCGCTTCCAAAGGCAACCGGAAACCTTTTTGCGTTCATAGCGCTGCAGTATTTCGTCTCAGTGGTGGCTCGTGAGTTTTTTTGAAGTGTTCTTGCCAGCCATCTACGAGTTATGAGGACAATGACTTGCTCATCTGTGATACGTTTAGAACACCCCCCCCCCCCCCCACCAACGTTCGAATATTTTAACAAACATTTGTCTGCGGGGCAAAATAAGTTTCTCACTAATCAGATACATACGTGAAATGCCATGAAAACGAAATATTACGCGACGTTTCAGCACTACAAAATCGCCATATGCAATACTTTCAGTGTGAGTGAACACGACTGTTTGTATGCACACTTAATGACGTCAGTAATCATTACGTCGATTTACCTATTTTAATTCCTCCTCCTGTATTTAGCTTTATAAATGTAAAGCTCGTCTTCCGGTCGCCTTATTTTCCCGTATAACTTTACTTTGAATCTATAAGCATCGAAATTGATACCCTTTTTGTTACATTAAGAATTCCATATCCTACACTCAGTGTTCAGCGAATTTGGACCGTTTCCTACTTTGAAAAAGAAACGAGCAAAAACTGACGACGCTACCCAATCTTTAGACCAATAACACTGATATCAAGCAGTAAAAAACCAACAGCTTGTGTTAATAATGCTCTAACATTGTTTTAATTAAAATTTAACATAGAGTACAATATCAGCGAATCATTCGAAGTAAAATGAGGGTACTAGAACGCCCTAGTTACATGTTTTTCAAATGACCTACAAGAATGCTCACATTAAACGGTTTTGATGTTTAGTATAGATTTACTGAGGGACATGGAATTATATTTTCGTCGTGTTGTATTGCGTGTACTTTGCTGTAAAGTAAGGTTTTATTACCAATGAGTTCATTTACTATCAATTTTAAGTATACCTGCCGAATACATTTTTAACTGTAGTAGATATTACAACTCGATCTTATATCCACCGAACTGATATGTCTACAGTCAGGAACATATTAATGTTTTTGGGATGTTTAATTAAGTCAGAAAGATACAGAAATAAATCAGCAAATTTCCTCAAACTCAGTGCCGCCATTAGACTGTCGCATTTAAAATAGTGTCTAATAGTGTATTTTAAATGCAACAGTATGCCATCTTAGACACTTTATAACAATAAAACACTTGATAATGGCACTTTGAAGCGGGCAAATGTAAACTGCAAATAAAAAACAGTCTAATGGCGGTACTGAGTTTAAAGAAATATGACTGTGGTCCCACATTATGAAAAAATTATTGAATTAGTAAGTAGTTCGTTACAAAGAATAGAGGGAAAGGTTGTGCACAAGAAGTTTTAGATCCGTCTAGTTAAATACCCTTGTTTGGTTCCAGTTAATCAACCTACAAGAAGTAAATATCAGGGGAAATCGAAACTACGAAACGGAATATTATCTCTTCGCCAATGCAAAGCTGTACAGCAGATGTACAAACTTCGACGGAACTGGCGGAGCTCTTAAATCTCGTAGACGCGTTCCAGACGCCAGATGACAGTCCATTATAATTTCGGCAGAAGTCTTCTCGTAGCAGATTTTCCCTCAGCGGAGAAACTTTGATTGGCCGTGTTGCGGGAGCCGAACTAAACTTCAGAGTCCACGTTCATCTCCGCTAATTAAGATCTAAAAAATGTAATTAGGGTGGCCCCGCTTGAAAATCATGTTAGGTAATTTAAGTCGCGGGAGGACCGGTGCGCGCCGCTCTGGCTAATGCAAACCGCTGCACCAGGAACAGGCGGCGAGTTTTACGCGGCGCGCATCCATTAGCGCAGATTAAATGAGGCGAGGAATGAGCGGACCCTGGACCGCCAATAGGCGCACGGCCGCACCGCCACCAGCCAATGAGCGACGCCCGCAAACTGCCCGTGGGTTTCCCCGGCCGCGCGCCCGCTTCCGCTCCGTTTCCGTGGCGGCAGGCAACGTGAATTTATCTGTCCATGTCTATCTGTAAGACGAGGAATGGGATTTTTTTTATAGAAAGAGGAAAACTTCCTGTGAGTCTTAGCATAATCAGCAATATAAAAGTTGGTGCAGTATTTGTGCGCTATACAGAACCCCATCTTGGTGATTCTGTGCACCTGACATATCTATACACATTTTGAATATTTAAAAATTTTCTAAATTGTTTAAATTAAAATAAAGAATTATTGAAAAATATTACTCAGATGAATTAGACTAATATAATACTAGTCAACACCCCTGGCTTCCCTTACGTAAATGTACAGCACATATAAATCACCTATCTACCTCTCTATTTCTGTCTCATACTCCTCTCTTTCTCTTTCTATTTCCTTCTTCCATTGTCCCTCTGTCCATCTCCTCCCTATTTCTTTCCACCTCCTACTCCTCCTTCTCCTCCCTCCTCCTGCCTATCGCCTCCACCTTCCTCTGTTTATCTTCTCCTCCCACTTTATCCATCTCCTCCATCCTCTTATCTCTACTCCTCTTCTCCTCTCTCTCTCTCGATCTCCTCCTACCCTCTGTCCATCTCCTCCTTCGCTCTGTCTGCATACACTCTCTCTCTCTCTCTCTCTCTCTCTGTCTCTCTCTCTCTCTCTCTCTCTCTCTCTATCTGCTCATTTCCTTCTCCCCACTACCTGCAAATCTCCTCCTCCCCAGTGTCTCAGGCCAACCCCCTCCCCACTTTCCCCACTCCCCCACTCTGCTCCTTACACTGTCTGCTAATCTCCACCCTCCCAACCCCCTTCTGTCCACATCCTCCTGTCCATCATCTTTGTCCGTCACCTACTCCCTCTATCTGTCGATCTTCTCCTCCTCCCTTCTCTCTCTGTCCATCTCACGCTTCCACCTCTATTTCTCCATCTACTGCTTGCTCCCCTCTGTCTGCCCATCTGTCTATGACCATCTTCCACAACCAGTCCATCTACCTTCTTCCACTTTCTCTGTGCATCTCATCCTCCCTCTCTCACTATCCATCTCCTCCTGACCCTGTCTCTGCTGTGCCCATCTGCACGTATACCCATTGGAAAGCATTCTCATATTACTTGCACAACACATCAGTCATGAAGGGTATCCTAGATGTCAGGGATTGCCAGACATTTTTACTCCCACTGTCACCACTATTGCAGTTACAGGGCAGATACTTCTTAACCACAAAGCACTTCTTTCCAAAAAACAAGTTGTAGTTAAACGTGATCAGCCATGTCCTCTATACCATATCTGCATGACGGTATGTGGCAGTTAGTCCATCTCCTTCTTCACCTTTCTCTGTCCATCTCATCCTTCCCTCCTCTCACTGTCCATCTCCTTTGATCCCCTATATCAGCTCAGCTGTGGTTCAAAATGGTTCAAATGGCTCTGAGCACTATGGGACTTAACTTCTAAGTTCATCAGTCCCCTAGAACTTAGAACTACTTAAACCTAACTAACCTAAGGACATGACACATATCCATGCCGGAGGCAGGATTCGAACCTGCGACCAGAGACGTCGCGCGGTTCCAGACTGTAGCGCCTAGAATCGCTTGGCCACCCCGGCCGGCAGCTCAGCTGTGCCCATCTGCACGTACACCCCTTGGAATGCATTCTGATACTACCTGTACAACGTGCCAGTCATAGAGGGGAGCCTAGGTGTCGGGCACTGCAGCCCTATTCACCTCCACTGTCACTCCTTTGGCAGCTAGATACCCTTTACTCTCAAAGTACTTCTTTGCAAAAAGTAAGTAGTGTTTAAACTCGACAAGTTGCAAGACTTAACCTAAAAATTCTAAATTCGACAATCTGGACTCCGATGTTGTTTTCATTTTATTTTTTACAACCTATTGATATGGTAAAAGCAACCGTATGAGTAAACTCGGAGATACTGAAGGATGCAGGTAAGACTTCAAATTGGAACACAGGTTTGTGGAAAAGTTGGAAACAGGTAGAGTTGAAGAATGTGTGAATGACAATGAGACAAAAATGAGACAAAAATGAGGTAAGAGCTCAACGACTCTGCCAGCTTAGTAGGAATTGGAATATCCAAAAAGGGTCGGGAAGGAATGGATAATGAAAACATGTTGAAAAGATGGGAGAAAGGAGAAAGTGGAAAAATGTGGAAAATGGAGAAAACAAAAAGAGGTGCAGGAAACTGAAATTGAATTAAGAAGAAAAACTAAAGAAGCAAGAGAAAAATGAATGAAAGAGATATGCGTGGAAATAGAGAAAATGGAGAGAGAGGGAAAGTATGGAATGATGTACAGACTGCTAAGCGAGTAGCTTTTGAGGGTAATAGAAGGAAACCAACATGGAAATTAAAAGGGAAGATGGCACATTAGCTGAAAAACTACAGGAGGTTTCGAACAGGTGGCAAGAATATATAGAATATGAGGTGGATCAAATACCAAGTGAAATCAAGATTGAAGAGGAGGAATATGTGTTAGCAGATGGATTGCAGTACAGCCTCTTGGAAGCAGATGTAGAAAAGGCGCCGAACGACATGAAGAATCGAAAGGCAAGTGGAATCGAGAGCTTGCCATCAGAAGTGTTGGCGAGTTTGGGTAACAGGGTAAGGAAGGAAACAGTCGACCTCAGTTATCAGACATACGACAAAGGAGAACGACCTGATGGATTTCTTGCAACGATAGTAATACTAAGAAAAGGAGAAACAACAAAAAATATGAAGAAGACAGGACTATCAGCATAATTTCTCATGCATTTGAATGCACTTCAGTCCGGAACCGCGTTGCTGCTACGGACGCAGGTTCGAACCCTGCCTCGGGCATCGATGGGAATGATTACTTAGGTTAGTTAAGTTTAAGCATTTCTTAGTCTAGGGGATTGATGACCTCATATCTTAAGTTGAAATGGCTCTGGGCACTATGGGACTTAACATCTGTGGTCATCAGTCCCCTAGAACTTAGAACTACACTCCTGGAAATTGAAATAAGAACACCGTGAATTCATTGTCCCAGGAAGGGGAAACTTTATTGACACATTCCTGGGGTCAGATGCATCACATGATCACACTGACAGAACCACAGGCACATAGACACAGGCAACAGAGCATGCACAATGTCGGCACTAGTACAGTGTATATCCACCTTTCGCAGCAATGCACGCTGCTATTCTCCCATGGAGACGATCGTAGAGATGCTGGATGTAGTCCTGTGGAACGGCTTGCCATGCCATTTCCACCTGGCGCCTCAGTTGGACCAGCGTTCGTGCTGGACGTGTAGACCGCGTGAGACGACGCTTCATCCAGTCCCAAACATGCTCAATGGGGGACAGATCCGGTGATCTTGCTGGCCAGGGTAGTTGACTTACACCTTCTAGAGCACGTTGGGTGGCACGGGATAAATGCGGACGTGCATTGTCCTGTTGGAACAGCAAGTTCCCTTGCCGGTCTAGGAATGGTAGAACGATGGGTTCGATGACGGTTTGGATGTACCGTGCACTATTCAGTGTCCCCTCGACGATCACCAGAGGTGTACGGCCAGTGTAGGAGATCGCTCCCCACACCATGATGCCGGGTGTTGGCCCTGTGTGCCTCGGTCGTATGCAGTCCTGATTGTGGCGTTCACCTGCACGGCGCCAAACACGCATACGATCATCATTGGCACCAAGGCAGAAGCGACTCTCATCGCTGAAGACGACACGTCTCCATTCGTCCCTCCATTCACGCCTGTCGCGACACCACTGGAGGCGGGCTGCACGATGTTGGGGCGTGAGCGGAAGACGGCCTAACGGTGTGCGGGACCGTAGCCCAGCTTCATGGAGACGGTTGCGAATGGTCCTCGCCGATACCCCAGGAGCAACAGTGTCCCAGTTTGCTGGGAAGTGGCGGTGCGGTCCCCTACGGCACTGCGTAGGATCCTACGGTCTTGGCGTGCATCCGCGCGTCGCTGCGGTCCGGTCCCAGGTCGACGGGCACGTGCACCTTCCGCCGACCACTGGCGACAACATCGATGTACTGTGGAGACCTCACGCCCCACGTGTTGAGCAATTCGGCGGTACGTCCACCCGGCCTCCCGCATGCCCACTATACGCCCTCGCTCAAAGTCCGTCAACTGCACATACGGTTCACGTCCACGCTGTCGCGGCATGCTACCAGTGTTAAAGACTGCGATGGAGCTCCGTATGCCACGGCAAACTGGCTGACACTGACGGCGGCGGTCCACAAATGCTGCGCAGCTAGCGCCATTCGACGGCCAACACCGCGGTTCCTGGTGTGTCCGCTGTGCCGTGCGTGTTATCATTGCTTGTACAGCCCTCTCGCAGTGTCCGGAGCAAGTATGGTGGGTCTGACACACCGGTGTCAATGTGTTCTTTTTTCCATTTCCAGGAACGTATTTAAACCTAACTAACCTAAGGACATCACACACATTCCATGCCCGAGGCAGGATTCGAACCTGCGACCGTAGCAGTCTCGCGGTTCCGGACTGAACGCCTAGAACAGCTAGACCACTACGGCCGGCTCATATGTTAAGTCCCATAGTGCTCAGAGCCATTTGACACATAGTCAACATGGATTTAGAAAACATCGTTCTTGCGAAACAACTAGCTTTTTACTCGACTGCTACCGACAAGGGATTTCAGATTGATTCCGTATTTCTGGATTTCCGGAAGGCGTTTGACATTGCACCACACAAGCGGCTTGTAGTGAAGTTGCCTGCTTATAGAATATCGTCTCAGTTATGTGACTGGATTCGTGATTTCCTGTCAGAGGGGTCACAATTCGTAGTAACTGACGGAAAGTCATCCAGTAAAACAGAAGTTATTTCTAGCGTTCCCCAAGGTAGTGTTATATTTCCTTTGCTGTTCTTTATCAATGCAAATGATTTCGGAGACAATCTGATCAGCCGTCTTAGGTTCTTTGCAGGTGACGCTGTCGTTTATCGTCTAATAAAGTCGTCAGAAGATCAAAACAAATTGCAAAACTATTTAGAAAAGGTATCTGTATGGTCCGAAAATTGGCAGTTGACCATAAACAACGAAATTTGTAAGTGCTAAAAGGAATTCGTTAAACTTCGGTTACACGATAAACCAATCAAATCCAAAGGCCGTAAATTCAACTAAATACTTAGGAATTACAATTACGAAAAACCTTTTTTTGGAAGGAACAGATAAAAAATATTGTGGGGAAGGCTAACCAGACTGCGTTTTATTGGTAGGACGCTTAGAAAATGTAACAGATTTACGCTACGCTTGTCCATCCTCTTTTATAATACTGCTGCGCGGTGTGGGATTCTTACCAGATAGGATTGATGGAGTACACTGAAAAAAGTTCAAAGAAGGGCAGCTCGTTTTGTAGTATTGCGAAATAGGAGAGAGAGATTCACTGAAATGATACAGGATTTGGGGTGGATATCATTAAAAGGAAAGCGTTTTTCGTTGCGCGAAATCTTCTCACGAAATTCCAATCATGAACTTTCTCCTGCGAATGCGAAAATATTTTGTTGACACCGAACTACACACGCAGAAACGATTACCATGATAAAATAAGGGAAGTCAGAGCTCGTACGGAAAGATGCAAGTGTTCGTTCTTTCCGCGTGCTATACGAGATTGTAATAATTGAGAATTGTGAAGGTTGTTCTATGAACCCTCTACCAAGTAATTAAATGTGATTTGCAGAGTGTGCATGTAGATGCAGATGTAGATTTCATTTGGTAAGAGCTGATGGTACGGTTCAATGTGGCGAAGACACGACGAAGTTGTCAATTAGACAATGTGCATACTGGTGGTGTCTCAACACAGCTGTGCCCCGTGTCTACAGGAATGGACAGGGTCCTCTGGTCGAACTGAACAGATCATTGACTGGAAATGGTTATATTCGGCTACTTGGAGACCATTCGCAACCGTTCGTGGACTTCATGTTGGCAAACAACGATGGAATTTTTATGCATGACAATGCGCTATGTCACTGGACCACAGTTGTTCGTGATTGGTTTGAAGAACATTTTGGACAATTCGAGCGAGTAATCTGACCACCTACTGAACGTTTATGCGACATCGAGAGCACAAAATCTGGCACTGGCACGTTTTCGGAGTTATTGGTGCAGTATATCGGTGGGGAACGTAAGACTTGTTTAGTCCATGCCATCTCGAGCTGCTCCATAATTTCGGGTGGAAGGAGGTCCTACACGATATTATTAGGAATGCAATGACTGCTGTCACCTCAGTGTAGGGAATATGGCAATAATATTTTCTTTTCTTTGGCCACTCCACATGTAACGTTTTCTCTGTCTCTTTTCTTAATTTTTACACTGTATGAGCTCTTCTGAATCCGCAGTCGTCGTGGCACTGGTAGACCGCAATCCACAGTTCCCGCACACTCGTTACTGGGGTGAAAGTGGCTTTCCTCACTAATAGTGGTGTCCGCATTGCCGATATCAGTACACTACACTTTATTTTATATCGCTGGTTACAGACTACACTCCCCTTTTTTGTGCACAAGTTACTCTAGGTTTTTAAAATTTGTTTTGTATAAGGTGGTGATGTCTTTATTTGTCTGCACAATCCAGGATGCCTCTTTTCAGCTCCTGCGCGGATGTTTCACAATTATACTTAGCAGTTTTCCCCAGTATCTCTTATTACTTATTCTGTGTGACTATTATCGGTGCCTTGAACGCTTGCTATACTGCCCATATAAAGTCCCTTTGACGTTATTATTACCGTGGCTGAGGAAGTTACGAGATATTAAAACAATTTGTCTTCTCCAAAACCCCGCCACTACTTGGCAGCTTATTCTGCTCTGAGGGGATTAGTAATGTTCTATTAAATGAAAAAGAGAAAGGTTCATTATCTTTTCCCTAAATTTCTTCATAGAATTGTAGACTGTCGATTGCAAAAAGGCGCTCATATGTGCTGCTTTTATGTGATAAATATGTTTGAAAATGGCTCCAAGCACTATGGAACTTAAAATCTCAGGTCATCAGTCCCCTAGATTTAAAATTAATTAAACCTAACTAACCTAAAGACATCACACACATCCATGCTAGAGGCAGGATTCGAACCTTCTACCGTAGCAGCAGCGCGGTTCCGCCTAGAACCGCTCGGTCACAGCGGCTGGCAAAATACGTTTGAAGCCGTATTAATAATGAATTATATTATGGTTCCACAAAATGGCAACTAAACTATGATAAAAAGCGTCAATCTGCTACGAATAATTAACGAGAACTAATTTTTGAGACGTCCGCATCTATGTGGAGAGGACGATAAAGAAAATTTATATCGCTGCCTTGCTAAAAATCGCAGTGGGCTGCGTATTAAAATATATCGTAATACAATTACTATTCCTTCATTCGAGTCTTTACAATAAATACGAGATGTTACATGGTAAGGAGGTTGTATGAACTCTTGTTTCGCGTGGGTTTGCTCTGGTTATCGGTTTCTTATAGTTTCTTTGACTAAGATGATGAATGAGTTGTTTCATGTTTTGGTTTAATAGTTTATTACTTTTTGATTGCAAGAGCGTTTTGCAAATAGCATTTGGCAGTAACATAGAGAAATATAGGAAAACTAGTATCCCATCAACTCTGAATGTTTACAGACCCTATCAAGGATTCGGTAGTTGTGTGATAACGTTTCCATACAACTCTTCTCTTTTTCTTTGTGGAAGTTTGATCTAGGTTGTATGTGAGTGGGTTCATTCGCTCTTAGATGTTCTTGTTAATGTGTCTCCCTGTCAGGTCCCGTTATTCTGGATTACTGCGTAATATTTTCACTCAAACTGTGTTACTCTTTATGTTACTGCTATAAGCAAAGGCCGTATTTTAATGATACACTTCAGTACTATATCCTCTACATAATCGATAGTTGATTGCATAACTTTTTTGGAGCTATCGGAGAAATTTATTTGCTAGTCAAATGGAGTATTTTTCTGTCGAGTCTCTGGAGTGCTCTAGAGCCGTGTGCGAATCTCCAGCCAGCTGTGCTCGTAAATTTCCCAGATGCTAACGTCTAAAAGTTGCTTCTTATCGCGGCGAAACTTATGAATAATTCATGGAGAGTGAAAGTGAGGAGTACAATATGCATGCTTTTTGTGCTTATCTGTGTAGATTAGAAGAAGAGTTACTTTGGGAAGGGTTACTCAGTGGAAGTTCTAAATGTGTTCAAAACTCGTTATGCCATCTCTCTTTCTTGTTCATTAGCAATGTACAAAAACCAGTACACATCGGCGGACCTGGTGCTTCCTTTACACGTTTATTCTCCGTAGAAGCGAAAATTTGTCGAAAAACGTGGCTGAAATATCTGTAATAGTTTAGCAATTCTTGGTACACGTAATGTATAGTATAGTGCGTCTATTTGAACTAAAGAAAGTGTTTCTTTCATGAAGTGTCACACCGTACTGTAAGAGATCAGTGCGAGAAATTCCAAGCCTGCTACTAAGGTGGCGTAAATATTTTAGTACTTGAATCCATGTTGCGAATATCAACCTGTTATACAATTTTTTCTGTACCTATAAATATTACAAAATTAACGTCTCTCTCCCGTTTATCTGTCTGTATGTGAATGCTAACCTCGGGAACTAATTTATGGATTATAATATGGGTTCAACTAGCAGACATATTCACGAGCAAGGTTTGTGTTTACAGTTCATAACGGTAAGCCAGACAAGCCACCCAGTCGAGGATACTTAGTGCTACCCGTGCGAAACTGAGGAGGGCCGCTGGTAGAAATTTAAAGCACTTTTACTGTATGTACTTCGTTCAAAAAGAGGCACAAACAGCGTGCCGTCGTAACGTCTTTTTGATAGCAAAAAGTCAATACATCCAAAGGTGACGAAGGTTTTTAAGAGCTCAGTTACTTCAGTTTCAGTCCTCCATAAATAAGTTTGGAACAGTGGATAGTGGGTTATCAGTATCTAATCTCACAGATTCTTCCTAAAACATACCAAGATTAAAATTAAGTTGAAGTGAGCACATGGCAACAAGGCTCTAACAGTTTTACATTGTGAATTTTACTGATTAAACGCAACTATTATTCCGGTGGAACACATGTAAACTGGAAGTCATTAAAGATTACACGCATTCCTGAGGGACCTAGGTGTAATATATTTAACCGTTTCATTACGGAAGCCGTATTTAGCCGGCATCCATGCGTTGCTCTGTGTGTACGAGCGCTATAGCCTGCCAGCTTCCACGCGATGCTCTGTATGTACGAGTGCCGTGTTTAGCAGACATCCACTCGCTGATGTTTGTGTGTACGAGTAACTTATATAGACGGCGTCAGCATAAATCTTTCTTCAAGCATTACAGTACACTAGAAAACAGTCATCAATTTTTTCAAGGTTCATAACCTTCATTTGAAAATTGTAGTTATGTTTAGTTTGTCTATCAAATATTGTACCTCCCTTTCAGAATATTACAGAAGAGTTCGGAAAGAATTCTATTCGCTCCCTGATTCAGAAAATGATTCAGATAATGAACATTAACATATTGTTACAACACCTACAAAAACTACGAAAAGAAGAGCTGTATGCAGTACTTCAGAATCAGAAGCGGAGAATACTGAACCCATTAACAGTGACCGTGAAATGCGTACGTCAAAAATATTCGTGCGCAAAACACACAAGTTTGCGTCAGGAAGTTCAGGGATTAAAGTAAACATAACTAGATTAGCGAAAATCTTACATTACTTTCAGCTTTACGTCTGTTATCTCGTAGAGTTAATAGCAAATGAAGCAAATCACTATTGGTCTCGGGAAGATAACAGCAACAAACAATTCAGAAGGAACTAGAGTAGCTGAACTGTACTGTTTTTTGGCGTATCACTTTTAATGACGCGCAACAAGAAGTTATCTTTAGTAGAGTATTGGAGTAAAGACAAACTTTTGCATAGCGACATTTTTGGACAAGTAATGGCTACAGACCGCCATTTAAAATTACTACGAACGCTTTATTTCAACTGTGATGTCGGTTCTAACAGTGATCGTTTGTACAAAATACAGAACGTCATTGATATATTACGAAAAAAATTTAATCAGACATTTCAGCCATTCCAAAAGCTGTGCTTAGACGAAAGTTATATAAAGGGTGGCTGGCTTTCAGACACTACATCCTGTCAAAAAGGAACATTTGGAATAAAATCTTTTGTCGTCTGTGACTGTGAGACTGCATTTGTACAAGACTTAATTGTTTGTGCCGGATCATCTACCGTGGTGGAAACCAAAAATAAGGGTATTGGAAAGTCGGGAGCAATAGTTGGAACACTTATGAAGCCCTATTTAGGAAAGGGCCAAACCGTTTACGTAGATATTTGATATTCCAGTCGAGCTTTATTTAGAAAGCTAAAAAAAAAAAAAAAATACCAATGCGTGCGGGACCTAAGAAAGAAGGAAAGGAGTGCCTAAAATTGATAAACGATTAAAAAGATGACAGGCAACCTCTCTTTCACACAAAAAATTTAATACTCAAAGTTGATGGACAAAAATAAGTCTATAAGCTTTCTACCATGCACTCTGATGAATTTGGTACAGTAATTAAGCACGGTGGAAAAAGTTATCCAGAAACCTGTATGGGTATTTGATTATAATAATTCAGTGGGTGCAGTTGATTGAGCTGACGTGGTTATAAGGACTGTGGAATCAACATGCAACGGCATCGCAAATATTTCTTCCATTTATTGGACATTTGTGAGTGGAAAGCCTATTGCCTTTATAAACACAAGAGGAATGAACCGGTAACCACGGCAAAATTTCAATTGCAGTTAATTAGGTTCAAATGGTTCAAATGGCTCTGAGCACTATGGGACTCAACTGCTGTGGTCATTACTCCCCTAAAACTTAGAACTACTTAAACCTAACTAACCTAAGGACATGACACACATCCATCCCGGGGCAGGATTCGAACCTGCGACCGTAGCAGTCGCACGGTTCCGGACTGCGCGCCTGGAACCGCGAGACCACCGCGGCCGGCAGTTAATTAGGGAAATACTGGAAAAGTATCATCGAAATATAAAACGTCAACACCGAACAGACAATGATCCACAGAGACATTTTCCTTCAGTTGACAAATCGGCAAGAGAAAAGCGAAACGTGAGGTGTGTTTGCAGTGTAAACGACAGAAGACGAGAATCTAAGTATGGATGTAAAACCCAATGTTTACCCTTGTCTTCAAATTTAGTATACTGAATTACATAATTAAGAATCTTTTGAATGGTCCTAAATAATACTTGTAAAAGTCTACAAATATATTGTTATGTAACACTTAATTAAGGCAGCTTGCACATTTGCTTATTGACATGAAATGTCTACAGTTCGCGGCACGCGGCGCCGATCAGCCGCGCCGCTGAAGATGAGCAGACTGTCGTAACAAAACGTTTAAGTGCAGAGTAAATTCCATTGAGTTTGAGATGTTCACGTTTGATAACAAATGTGAAGCGTCTTAGCTTGGGGTAATCACTGATTTACACTCACAAATCAATTTACCGACACAATCAGTTTATGTTCACAAACGTACACTACTGGTCATTAAATTGCTACACCAAGAAGAAATACAGATGATAAACGGGTATTCACTGGACAAATAATTATACTAGAACTGACATGTGATTATATTTTCACGCAATTTGGGTGCATACATCCTGAGACATCCGTACCCAGAACAACTACACAACGGCCTGAGTCAAACAGAGCTTGGATGGAGTTTACACGTACAGCTGCCCATGCAGCTTCAACACGATACCACAACTCATCAAGAGTAGTGACTGGCGTATTGTGATGATACAGTTGCTCGGCCACCATTGACCAGACGTTTTCAATTGGTGAGAGCTCTGTAGAATGTGCTTCCAAGGGCAGCAGTCTAACACTTTCTCTATCCAGAAAGGCCCGTACAGGACCTGCAACATGCGGTCGTGCATTATCCTGCTGAGATGTAGGGTTTCGCAGGGATCGAATGAAGGGTAGAGCCACGGGTCGTAACACATCTGAAATGTAACGTCCGCTGTTAAAAGTGCCGTCAATGCGAACATGAGGTGACCGAGACGTGTAACCAATGGCACCCCATACCATCACGCCGGGTGATACGCCAGTATGGCGATGATGAACACACGCTTCCGATGTGCGTTCACCACGATGTCGCCAAACACGGATGCGACCATCATGATGGTGTAAACAGAACCTGGATTCATCCGTAAAAATGACGTTTTGCCATTCGTGCATCCAGGTTCGTCGTTGAATGCAGCATCGCAGGCGCACCAGTCTGTGATGCTGCATCAAGGGTAACCGTAGCCATGGTCTCCGAGCTCATAGTCCATGCTGCCGACAAACATCCCCATCTGTTGACGCAGGGATCGAGACGTAGCTGCACGACACGTTACAGCCATGCGGATAATATGCCTGTCATCTCGACTGCTAGTGATACGAGGCCGTTGAGATACAGCATGGCGTTCCGTATTATCCTCCTGAACCCACCGATTCCACATTCCACTAACAATAATTCGATCTCTACCAACGTGAGCAGCAATGTCGCGATACGATAAACCGCAATCGCGATGGGCTACAATCCGACCTTTATCAAAGTCGGAAACGTGATGGTACGCATTTCTCCTCCTTACACGAGGCATCACAACAACGTTTCACCAGGCAACGCCAGTCAGCTGCTTTTTGTTTATGAGAAATCTGGATGGAAACTTTCCTCATGTCAGTACGTTGTAGGTGTCGCCACCGGCGCCAACCTTGTGTGAATGCTCTGAAAAGCTAATCATTCCTGTCGGTTAAACTTCGCGTCTGTAACGCGTCATCTTCGTGGTGTAGCTATTTTAATGGCGAGTAGTGTAAGTTCTGTGCACTGGTAGCAGTTCAAAACAAGTAAGAAAAATCCTTATTGAAAATATAGGAATGACTTCTTTGACAACTGTAAGTTATTGGAAAAGAATATATCTTTGCTTGAGACTATCCTCCGAAAAGTTCTCCTGCAAGCGAAAACGACTATCTTCATAGACATGCACAGTAGGCAGGAAATTAAAGCCCCATCTGAAGAAGAATCTGAAGAGTTCCAGCTCCAGAGTCTACAGCTGTAACAGGGGGTTGTGATGCGGGGGTTTCAGGGCGGCAGCGTGGTGCTGGTGAGCTTCTGCTTACGCTAGCGGACACGGAACTGCCTGCTGCACGCCGGTTTTTTTCCTTTATTGATTTTCAATTCCCCCCGAAGGGGGGCGGGCTGGCAGCAGCTTAGTACGCTGCTCTACAGAATACAGACTTTTTTTAAGAAAAGGAAGAAGAAAGAAACAAGGAAAAACAGGCGATAAAATGATGACTTAAAGTGTAAAACGGCGTAAAAATGCGGAAAGTTAAAACAGAAAGCAAAAGGGGTTGGCAATGTCGATAAAATACACAGGAATCAGACAAGTAACATAGTAGACACACAATTAAAAAACATGGCGACAGTCTGGTTTCTGTTCGCAAGAGATAAAAAATCACACCAAGCGACAGTATGATGGCTGTTCGCTACACTTCCCTAAAGACACACCACGGAACACTCACTGGGAAACACACACTGGAAAACACTGCACGAAAGTGGTGGCACAAATATGACCTGGAGGAGGGGGAAAAAACAAGGTGGGAGGAGAGGAGAAAACGAAAGGGGGGGAACCAAGGAGACAGAGGACTCAGAAGGGGGAGAGGGGCAGGGCAGACGCGACAGGGAATAAGAAGAGGCAGAGGAGGGAAATGCAAAAGGACTCGGGGGAGAGAAGGGGGCAGAGAGAGTGCAGGTGGGGAAAAAAGAGGGCAGTTATAGTCACGTGGCGGATGACTACTAGATAGCTATTGGTCTAGCTTTGTGGGCTGGGATTGGCTGAGGAAAACGGCTCGGCCGATGCACCAAGAGGTCCGTATATGTGGCGGCCACTATTGCTCTTGTGCGCTTCCTCGCCCTCGGAGCTAGTCTACTTTCTGCAGGCGAGGCAAGTTCGACTGACTTTGGCCGGTGCGCCTGCAAAGCTGGAGCGATGACCCGCATAGCGGTGTGGCGTTGCGGGTTAGTGGCGTTGTAGGAGACCCCGGAAATACGCAAAAGGGGCAAAGAACATGTCTTAGAAACTTCGGCAATTTGAAGGTTGATTCTCCCAAATTACTAACAACGGGGCGCAGTGGCATGACTTCCTTGTGAATTTTGGACAAACTGCAATAATCTCGGCAGAAAGTCAGCATCAGACGTTGTTGTTGTTGTTGTGGTCTTCAGTCCTGAGACTGGTTTGATGCAGCTCTCCATGCTACTCTATTCTGTGCACGCTACTTCATCTCCCAGTACCTACCGCAACCTACATCCTCCTGAATCTGCTTACTGTGTTCATCTCTTGGTCTCCCTCCACGCTGCTCTCTAGTACTAAATTAGTGATCCCTTCATGCCTCAGAACATGTCCTACCAACCGAGCCCTTCTTCTAGTCAAGTTGTGCCACAAACTCCTCTTCTCCCTAAATCTGTTCGATACCTCCTCATTAGTTATGTGATCTACCCATTTAATCTTCTTCATTCTTCTGTAGCACCACATTTCGAAAGCTCCTCTTCTTGTCCAATCTATTTATCGTCCATGTTTCACTTCCATACATGGCTACACTCCTTCGAAGTACTTTCAGAAACGACTTCCTGACACTTAAATGTATACTAGATGTTAACAAATTTCTGTTCTTCAGAAACGCTCTCCTTGCCACTGCCAGTCTACATTACATATCCTCTCTACTTCGACCATCATCAGTTATTTTTCTCCCCAAATAGCAAAACTCATTTACCACTTTAAGCCTCACATATCCTAATCTAATTCCCTCAGCATCACCCGATTTAATTCGACTACAAATGCTAGAAACGTAGGTTTGCCTTTCCTTCATCTATTTTCTGAGATAAGTCGTTGGGTCAGTATTGCCTCACGTGTTCCAACATTTCTACAAAATCCAAACTGATCTTCCTCGAGGTCGGCTTCTATCTCAATTTTTTAATATCATCTTTATAAACAATAGAGTATAAAAATTTTTGGAACATTGTTATAGGAAAAACAGCGATATTTATAATATTATAACTTATTTGAATATAGACAGTTGCGAAAGCATTTCAGGTGTTTATTTTTATTTTCAGATGACCCGTTTCTATATCCTATGAGTTTATGGCTCAAATGGCTCTAAGCACTATGGGACTTAACATCTGAGGCCATCAGTCCCCTAGAGTTAGAACTACTTAAACCTAACTAACCTAAGGACATCACGCACATCCATTCCCGAGGCGACCGTAGTAGCAGCGCGGTTCCGGACTGAAGCGTGTAATACTTTATCTTCAGAATTTAGATTCTGGGAAGAGGAGTACAATCGAAATAAACACTAAAATAAAATTATGTAGTAAAAAAGCGCAGCTCATGTTGTGTTTTATTCCTCTTCACAGAATGTAACATCTGAAGATGATCTCTTAAAAGATCCCAACAGTTCATATGAAGATAAACAACTTAAATGCTATTACCACTATGTGTAATGAAATAAGTTATAATACTGTACAACGTAATCGATAAAAGAAAACTCTCGCTGTTTTTGTTCCACTAACTCCCTGAGAGCGGGAGATACTCGGACAGAAGTTGGTGTCGGTGCCTCTTAGGCTGTGTGCGCTTCCTGTCTGCGCCGAGGAAGCACGGAAAGAAAAAGCAACGGCGGTTGGCAGCGTCCGCTCGGCGCTGTCTCCCGCCGTCTGTTGATTCTAGTCGTGATAGAGCCGTTATGGCTTCCGCGACGTCTGCTGAAAGCTCCCTCCTCCCCTCGACTTCTTCGCCGGACTCCCGGTCCATTCCGGCGGCGCGATACAGGGCTGCCAACTGTTGGACCGGAAGCGGCCCTCGACCGGTTCACACGCCATTAGCGCCCTGACAAACGGTGCACAACTTGCGGATCCGATCGGCCTCCCTCTGCAGCACCGTTGCTTACCGCTCCAGGCACGCGTGCACCCACCCACACACACACACACACATACACACACATTGTGTGTCACTGACAGAGCCAGTGACTCTCTGGCGCCGACGCCCGAAAGCACCTTAGGAAATCGAGGATCGGACCAAAGCGTCGTCATTAACCACGGCCTAAAAGTTACTACATCTCAACGAGGAACTGGGTTTTCTGACTGGCTAACGTTCGTAACATAGTAGTGCAACCGGATGTAGCCTCGAAACTGACGCCAATAGGGAGCGATATTGAATTACGCCGTATAGCATTGTTTTCGTATTACAAATTGCGAATTGTGATAGTATATCATTACACGGCAACGACGCATTGAAGATTTGACACAAACACGCCACTTTTGGTACCATTTGTTACAACAGCTCACTATAGTGTAACGTATAGAAGCACTGATTTACAGAGTCGATGGAAGTAGGTTCGCACTTTACTGCATGCTATTCTTGATCTTCATTTTTGTGACAAAATCTAGGAATTCCTTATTAAAGCATTACAAGTAATTTCGCAATATTCGATCTTATTTTCACTGCTATATCAAGATAAGTCGTTGTTTAACCTTGTTATCAAGAACTCCAAAAATTCTTGTCTGATTTACTTCAGATTTTTACACTTTCCTCTAATGAACATTCTGATAAACATGGAGTCTCCTTTTTAATCAGATTTAAATAAATACGTAATATACCATGCAGAAACTTTCTTACCTCAAATCTCGAAAAGTTCTTGATCAGTTACCTTCCAATTTTTAGGCGATACTCTAATAGACACTTCAACGGACATAGGGTGCATGTTTTTTAAACATGTATGTGCAAGCTATCTCTCAAAATTCGATTGTGATAAAGAAAATGTTGTATTGTCCTCTCCTCTGAAAATACGCTGTTTTATTATACCAGGTGTAGAAGTATGAAACCTTAATTTGATTGCAAGAATTACACGTCTGTTGCTTGAAACTGATATTTTATTAAAAATAATCTCCATTGCTGGTAACACATTTCTCCCACCAGTCCGGCAGGCTATTAATGTCAACACAAAAAAAGTGTTCTCGTTTTGATTCGAACAAGTCAGTGGTACATTTTCATAGGAATTGAAGCATTGTACAGCCAGAGCGTGTCCCAGTGACGCAATTACATAGTAATCGGACGGAACCAAATCTGGAGAATAAGCCGCATGTCCTAGTATTTCCCAATTGAACGCCACGATCGTTTCCCTGACCCATTTTTTCTGTGTGTGATGTGTCGTTATCATGAAGCAATGTGACTTTTTGTTGCTTTTTCCCATATTCCGATCGTTTTTCACGTATTGCTCAATTTAAATCGATCATTTGCCGTTGGTACGATCAGTGTTAACGGTTTCACCAGGTTTTAGCAGCTCATAATAGATGACACTCTTCTGATCCCACAAAACACAGAGCATTGTCTTCTTTCCATAGCGATTTGGTCTTGCAGTGGATGTCGATAGTTTTCCTGGATTCACCCATGATTTACGACCCTTAGGATTCTCAAAATATATCAATTTTTCATCACCGGTCACTATTCGCTGGAGAAACTACTTTCTTTTGTATCTGGCAAGCAGCATTTCACTAATGGCATTTAGATTTGCTTGCTGTCTTTCATTCAGTTCATGTGAAACCCATTTTTCCACTTTCTGCACCTTTCCCATAGTTTTCAACCGAAGCGAAACGCCTTTCTACGTCACATTCAATTGTTACGCGACTTCCTGTGGAGTTTGAGTCTCATCTTCATCCAATAACGTTTGCAATTCGTTGTCTTCTAACTTTTTCTTTGGTTTCCCGAGCTCGTCGTTTCTCACGTCAAAATCACCTCTTGAACCACTAGAAACACTGTGTTTTTCCAAGAGCAACTTCGCCGAAAGCTTCGACAAGGATTCGATGCGATTCTGCAGCAGTTTTCTTCAAATGATAACAGAAAACCAATGCTGTCCACAAAAAGGAAGCAGTTTGCACTACAGTTCCCTACACTAACAGTTGGCACCATCTATAGGGGAATTCCTGTTTCACTTGTCTACACTTGATATATATATATATATATATATATATATATATATATATATATATATATATATATATATATAATTTTAATCAGAAATTTTATGCACAAAAATGTGCTTTTTTTTCTTGCAGTCAGTTTCCATAGGAAACAGGAAAGATTTATGACTGATCAACTTATGGTTAGAATACTACTATTGAATCTCAATTTATAACAACAGTGAGAGGCGAAGAACAGCTGGACAGAGAGGGGGGAGGGAAAGGAAATCCTCATAGAGAGGGCGAAGGATTAGATGGACAGAGAAGACGGGGGGGGGGGGGGGGGGGCGTGAAGATATAGAGAGAGAGAGTGGTAGGAGGAGATGGACAAGGAGATCAGGGCGTACATCCAATTCCGATAGATATTAAGCAGTTGCAGAGGTTTGCTGGGTTCGCTAGTTCACATAAGAGCGTGTGCTCTCAGAAATGGGATTTATCGACTTTGTAACTTCAGTCTGATTAGAAAAAGTGAGATGAAATTACTGCAAAAGAAACAACCAGCAGTGGAATTAGTATTCTGGATTATCACAAATACTTGGGTGATTTTTTCCGAATATGTCGCGATTTTCGAGGATGTGGTTAGCGAGAGCTCCGTACAGGCGAAGAAGCGAGGCGGAACTAGACTTTTTTCGTGCCTTATGACGTCATGAGCGTTAGTCTGTCAGTAAACAATTCTCAGGTAGCAGCTAGAGGCGGGCCTCAAACTATGACGGAAACTGAATTCAACAACAGGCAGGACTCGGCTCCAAAATTGCGAGGGTCTTCCAG
The DNA here is from genome assembly GCF_023897955.1 of Schistocerca gregaria. Classification (NCBI taxonomy): domain Eukaryota; kingdom Metazoa; phylum Arthropoda; class Insecta; order Orthoptera; family Acrididae; genus Schistocerca; species Schistocerca gregaria. Next base: position 68,863,649 of record NC_064924.1, on the reverse strand, counting down.
AATGTAATAACCCCTTTTTCCACCGAGTCGACAAAAATGTTGCGAATGGTATACCGTAGGTAAGAATTTTCTGAAGTTTCCGTAGTGGGCGCAGTTTCCTCCGACAGGTAGCGCAGTAGCGGCACTGTTACTAAACGCCGTACGTAAGTGATGTCCGTTACAAGCAACGTCTCGTCATTGAATTTCTCACCGGAAGGACAGAAATTGTGGAGAACATTCATAAAGGTCTGTGTGAAGTCTATGGAGCATCTGTAGAGTAAAACTGATCGCTGGGTACAGAGCGTAACGTCACCACTAGGCGATTCGGCGCAGCTGCACGATTTGTGTGGAGGCCGTCCACAGCTGTCACACCTGACAAGCTGGAGCGTGCAGATGTTCACATACTTGAGGATCGACGCATTACTGCTTGGAAGCGTTCGTTACTGCTGCCAATGAGCAAAGGAAGTGCGGACACAAATTATTTATCACAAGCTGCGACGTTATCGCGAATAAAAACAGTGACCCCAATATACACTCATGCTCATAAATTAAGGATAGTTGCAGAGTGTGGTGCCATACTACGTGGCACTACACAAAACTGGCGCTAATAGTATAGGCACATAGGGAACACACACGACACAGATCTGGAAGTCCACGGTATTGGTCATAAGTTGAGAAAACCGTCCCGAAACACATTAGCTACAAAACGCCACTGTTTCCTGCGCATGTACCCCGACATCAATATGGGATATGATCACCATGCACACGTACACAGGCCGCATAATAGGTCAGCATACTCTGGAGCAGCTGTGCACCAGTGCCTGTCGGAGCTCCTGAAGTGTCGTAGGGGTTTGAAGACATGCAGCGATACGTCGACCGAGAGCATCCCAGATGTGCTCGATAGGGTTTAGGTCTGGAGAACAGGCAGGCCACTCCATTCGCTTGATATCTTCTGTTTGAAGGTACTCCTCCACGATGGCAGCCCGGTGGGGCCGTGCGTCATCATTCATCAGGAGGAAGGTGGGAACCACTGCACCCCTAAAAGGCGGACTTACTGGTGCAAAATGACGTCCTGATACACCTGACCTGTTACAGTTCCTTTGTCAAAGATATGCAAGGGTGTACGTGCACCAATCATAATTCCACCCCACACCATCAAACCACGTCCTCCACACAGGTCCCTTTCAAGGACATTAAAGGGTTGGTATCTGATTCCTGGTTCACGCCAGATGAAAACCCAGCGAGAATCATTGTTCAGACTATACCTGGACTCGTTCTTGAACACAACCTGGGACCACTGTTCCAATGGCGATGTACCGTGTTCTTGACACCAGCCTTTACGGGCTCTCCTGTGACCATAGATCAGTGGAATGCACTTTGCAGGTTTCCGGGCGAATAAACCATGTCTGTTCGGTCGTCTGTACACTGTGTGTCTGGAGACAACTGTTCCAGCGTCTGCGGTAAGGTCCCGAGCAAGGCTACCTGCAGTACTCCGTGGTCATGTGCGTTCACTGATGATGAGATATCGGTCTTCTTGTGGTATTGTACACTGTGGACGTCCCTTACTGCAGCGCGTATACACGTTTCCTGTCTGCTGGAATAGTTGCCATAATCTTGAGATCACACTCTGTGGCACACGGAGGGCGCGTACTACGACCTGCTGTGTTTGGCCAGCCTCCAGTCGCCCTAGTATTTTACCCCTCATAACGTCATCAATATGCGTCCTTTGAGCCATTTTCAACACACAGTCACCATTAGCATGTCTGGAAACGTCTGCACACTTACTCGCTGCACCGTACTCTGACATGCACCAACGCACCTCTGCGTATGTGGGCTGCTGCCAGCGCCACCGTGCGACGACCGCAGGTCAAATACACCTCATGCTCATACTCCGAGGTGATTTAAACCCACAAAACGCCCACCAGAGCGTTGTTTCACCATGTATCAGCATTGTCCTTAATTTATGAGCATGAGTGTAGAATAAATTTCCTTTACTTTACGTCTATAGTCACAAACGTTTTGTCAACAGATTACTGATTTCGGTCTCTAATGACTATCGTCAAATCTGCAGCAAAATATGGGAAAATATAAATACACTAGCAGATTGTCTACAGTTTAAAACAATAACATAGACCATAATGAAAAGTACTACTGACAACCATATACAATGGTGCGCTGTAAGTATGGAGAGGAATACCTTTTTTTTTTTTTTATAAAACAATGTACGGCAGTTTGTTTTGAACAGTAGTGCTGCTGACAAGATGACTCTTACATATGCTGTTGTTTATATACCTGTATATCTGACGATGCTGCCGGACGCGGTGGTCTCGCGGTTCTAGGGGCGCAGTCCGGAACTGTGCGACTGCTACGGTCGCAGGTTCGAAACCTGCCTCGGGCATGGATGTGTGTGATGTCCTTAGGCTAGTTAGGTTTAAGTAGTTCTAAGCTCTAGGGGACTGATGACCACAGCAGTTGAGTCCCATAGTGCTCACAGCCATTTGAACCATTTTCTGACGATGCTGGTGCTGATTTTGCATTTAACATTTGACGATGCCACTGTGGCTGCAGTACATTAGGACATGGTTTTTGTAGAATACTTTAAGCGTACAAATGTGTATGTATGTGAGTAGTACTTTTCATTATAGCCTATTTTATTGTTTTAAGCTGTAGACAATCGGTTAGTGTATTTATGTTTTCACGTATTTTTCTGCAGATCTGATGATGATTGTCATTATAGACCGAAATCGGTAATCTGTTGAGAAAAAGTTTGTGACCATAGACGTAAAGTAAAGGAAATTTACAATTATTTGCGATCGTGGATACTCGTAAGTGCGTGCAAGATTCTTTTCGTGTTGTCTTACGGTGGAACACAAACCTCACAGGAAAGAAAGGAATGTTGTGCGTTACTGCAACGTTTGAAGCTGAAGGAGAGACCTTGTCACGGAATGTGACAAGTGGCGAAAATTGTCTTCACCATTTTCAGTCCGAATCGAAAACATTATCGAAGCAAGGGTGTCATCCTAAACCTCCACAAAACAAAAAACTCAAAGAAACTGCTACCGCCAGTAAGATCCTGATAGCAGTGTTCTGGGACTGCGGGGGCGGGGGGGGGGGGGGGGTTGATTCTCATCTGTGAGGTGCCAATAGGGAGTACCATTAATTCGGAGGCACACTTTGACGTATTAAACGTAATCAGGAGGCGTTCCCACCTACTTCGGCGCCGTAACAACCCAGTGGATGTTTCGATTCAACACGACAATGCTAGTTTGACGTCTTCTGAGCTCATCGCGGAATTGGTTTGGACTGTGTTACACCATCTTCACATTTGTTTGGGACGGGACATTAAATCACAGAATACTCGGCAGATGTTTTGTGGACGACTAGGAGGTGATTTGAACAGCAGTTGAAAAGAGGCTTTGAGGCCAGTTCGAGGACTGGTACTGGCGGTGCGTACATGCTTTTGTGTTTCGCTGGAGGTAACCCATAGAACTGAAAAGAGATTACATGAAAAAATAGGGTATGTAGATGAAATGTAATTTTTTCACGTATGTACACTCCTGGAAATGGAAAAAAGAACACATTGACACCGGTGTGTCAGACCCACCATACTTGCTCCGGACACTGCGAGAGGGCTGTACAAGCAATGATCACACGCACGGCACAGCGGACACACCAGGAACCGCAGTGTTGGCCGTCGAATGGCGCTAGCTGCGCAGCATTTATGCACCGCCGCCGTCAGTGTCAGCCAGTTTGCCGTGGCATACGGAGCTCCATCACAGTCTTTAACACTGGTAGCATATCGCGACAGCGTGGACGTGAACCGTATGTGCAGTTGACGGACTTTGAGCGAGGGCGTATAGTGGGCATGCGGGAGGCCGGGTGGACGTACCGCCGAATTGCTCAACACGTGGGGCGTCGCCAGTGGTCGGCGGAAGGTGCACGTGCCCGTCGACCTGGGACCGGACCGCAGCGACGCACGGATGCACGCCAAGACCATAGGATCCTACGCAGTGCCGTAGGGGACCGCACCGCCACTTCCCAGCAAATTAGGGACACTGTTGCTCCTGGGGTATCGGTGAGGACCATTCGCAACCGTCTCCATAAAGCTGGGCTACGGTCCCACACACCGTTAGGCCGTCTTCCGCTCACGCCCCAACATCGTGCAGCGGCCTCCAGTGCTGTCGCGACAGGCATGAATGGAGGGACGAATGGAGACGTGTCGTCTTCAACGATGAGAGTCGCTTCTGCCTTGGTGCCAATGATGGTCGTATGCGTGTTTGGCGCCGTGCAGGTGAGCGCCACAATCAGGACTGCATACGACCGAGGCACACAGGGCCAACACCCGGCATCATGGTGTGGGGAGCGATCTCCTACACTGGCCGTACACCTCTGGTGATCGTCGAGGGGACACTGAATAGTGCACGGTACTTCCAAACCGTCATCGAACCCATCGTTCTACCATTCCTAGACCAGCAAGGGAACTTGCTGTTCCAACAGGACAATGCACATCCGCATGTATCCCGTGCCACCCAACGTGCTCTAGAAGGTGTAAGTCAACTACCCTGGCCAGCAAGATCTCCGGATCTGTCCCACATTGAGCATGTTTGGGACTGGATGAAGCGTCGTCTCACGCGGTCTGCACGTCCAGCACGAACGCTGGTCCAACTGAGGCGCCAGGTGGAAATGGCATGGCAAGCCGTTCCACAGGACTACATCCAGCATCTCTACGATCGTCTCCATGGGAGAATAGTAGCCTGCATTGCTGCGAAAGGTGGGATATACACTGTACTAGTGCCGACATTGTGCATGCTCTGTTGCCTGTGTCTATGTGCCTGTGGTTCTGTCAGTGTGTTCATGTGATGTATCTGACCCCAGGAATGTGTCAATAAAGTTTCCCCTTCCTGGGACAATGAATTCACGGTGTTCTTATTTCAATTTCCAGGAGTGTAATTTTTATGTTTCTAATAAATAATATCTGATGAAAAATGTCGGACATTTCTTTCTAGATGACGCTCATAGTGCTCAGGGACTTGCTTTGAAACATCTACATCTATGTGATTATTCTGCAGTTAACATTGAAGTGTCGGTTAGACCGACAGCGAGAGCGCACCGCTAGTAAGACGAGTACACCGTTCACTTGTTGCACGTTTTTATGAGCTACAAACAGGTGCAACTTATTTTCAGTTATCTGGGTAGTTACTTTTTTATTTTTGTAATTTCTTGCTTGTTTGCGTGCTTACTAGGCACAACCTTTTATTTGAATAACAGTGTAGTGTACAGTACACCGTTGCTATCTACCCTCGTATCGTACAGGCTTTTGTTTGTTTGGTTAGAACAGCTCAGTGTTGGTTAGACCGTCAGAGAGCACTTCGATTTCACACTGCTAATAAGGCAGGTACATCACTCGTTTGTTGCATATTTTTACGGGCTTCAAACAGGAGCGACTGCAGTAATGGATAGGAACTGTGATTGTTATGTACAGATGCGAGCTGAGTTGGTGACCCTGCGGTCATAGCTCCAGGCTGCTTTGGCTTCAGTCACACAGCTTGAGGTTGCTGCCAAGGGGCGCCACTGTGGGGGATCTAACGCGGGGATGCGAGGGACGTCGAGCACGTCCCACGTGTCCTCCGATCGGTCCACTGCTTTGACCACCTGGGGTACTGCTTGCACTGAAGTTGACCTATCACCCGTGGTCCAGTGGGAGATCATTCTGAAGTGTGGCAGGCAGCGAAAAACTTTCTAAGGGGCCGATCGTAGGGCCTCCCCAGTTCATTTGACCAACAGGTTTCGGGCGTTATCTGTGGCTGACAATGTCTCTGAGCCGGATGCAGTCGCCCACGCTGTTCTACAGGAAGCTTCCCGGCCCACAGGGTCTGGGCATCCACAGAGGGTGGGTTTGCTGGTAGTTGGGAGCTCCAGCGTTAGGCGTGTAATGGAGCCCCTTAGGAAAATGGCTGCCAAGGAGAGGAAGGAAGCCAGTGTGCATTCTGGGGGGAGCCATTCCGGATGTGGAAAGGGTGCTTCCGGACTCCATGAAGAGTACAGGGTGCAGCCAGCTGCAGGTGGTGGCTCATTTCGGTACCAATGACGTGTGTAGCTTTGGATGGGAGCAAATTCTGTCTGGTTTTGGGCGGCCAGTGGAAATGGTACAGACTTCCAGTTTTGCTTCGAGAGTGCCGCCCTAACCGCCGTCTGCTTCACGTCTGCTGTGCAGCGAGCTACCTTAATTTAAGTATTAACAGTATTTTTCTTACTTGTCACTTCTTCCGTGTGTTTTTGCTTTTTGGAAGCTTTAATTGTCGAGTGCTATTAATAGTGTTCCATAGACTTCGTGTTTGTTTTGAATTCAGTCAGAGAGAGTCCCTTTAGTCAGCCATAGTGCCAGTAGTGTCAGTGTCGCCCTAACCGCCGTGTGCTTCAGGTCTGCTGTGCAGCGAGCTACCTTAATTTAAGTATTAACTGTATTTTTCTTACTTGTCACTTCTTCCGTGTGTTTTAGCTTTTTGGAAGCTTTAATTGTCGAGTGCTATTAATAGTGTTCCATAGATTTCGTGTTTGTTTTGAATACAGTCAGAGAGAGTCCCTTTAGTCAGCCACCATAGTGCCAGTAGTGTCAGTGTCGCCCTAACCGCCGTCTGCTTCACGTCTGCTGTGCAGCGAGCTACCTTAATTTAAGTATTAACTGTATTTTTCTTACTTGTCACTTCTTCCGTGTGTTTTTGCTTTTTGGAAGCTTTAATTGTCGAGTGCTATTAATAGTGTTCCATAGATTTCGTGTTTGTTTTGAATAGTCAGAGAGTCCCTTTAGTCAGCCATAGTGCCAGTAGTGTCAGTGTCGCCCTAACAGCCGTGTTCTTCACGTCTGCTGTGCAGCGAGCTACCTTAATTTAAGTATTAACTGTATTTTTCTTACTTGTCACTTCTTCCGTGTGTTTTAGCTTTTTGGAAGCTTTAATTGTCGAGTGCTATTAATAGTGTTCCATAGATTTCGTGTTTGTTTTGAATACAGTCAGAGAGAGTCCCTTAAGTCAGCCACCATAGTGCCAGTAGTGTGAGTGTCGCCCTAACCGCCGTCTGCTTCACGTCTGCTGTGCAGCGAGCTACCTTAATTTAAGTATTAACAGTATTTTTCTTACTTGTCACTTCTTCCGTGTGTTTTTGCTTTCTGGAAGCTTTAATTGTCGAGTGCTATTAATAGTGTTCCATAGACTTCGTGTTTTGAATTCAGTCAGAGAGTCCCTTTAGTCAGCCATAGTGCCAGTAGTGTCAGTGTCGCCCTAACCGCCGTGTGCTTCACGTCTGCTGTGCAGCGAGCTACCTTAATTTAAGTATTAACTGTATTTTTCTTACTTGTCACTTCTTCCGTGTATTTTTGCTTTTTGGAAGCTTTAATTGTCGAGTGCTATTAATAGCGTTCCATAGATTTCGTGTTTGTTTTGAATACAGTCAGAGAGAGTCCCTTTAGTCAGCCACCATAGTGTCAGTGTCGCCCTAACCGCCGTGTGCTTCGTCTGCTGTGCAACGAGCTACCTTAATTTAAGTATTAACTGTATTTTTCTTACTTGTCACTTCTTCCGTGTGTTTTAGCTTTTTGGAAGCTTTAATTGTCGAGTGCTATTAAAAGTGTTCCATAGATTTCGTGTTTGTTTTGAATACAGTCAGAGAGAGTCCCTTAAGTCAGCCACCATAGTGCCAGTAGTGTGAGTGTCGCCCTAACCGCCGTGTGCTTCGTCTGCTGTGCAACGAGCTACCTTAATTTAAGTATTAACTGTATTTTTCTTACTTGTCACTTCTTCCGTGTGTTTTAGCTTTTTGGAAACTTTAATTGTCGAGTGCTATTAATAGTGTTCCATAGACTTCGTGTTTGTTTTGAATTCAGTCAGAGAGAGTCCCTTTAGTCAGCCATAGTGCCAGTAGTGTCAGTGTCGCCCTAACCGCCGTGTGCTTCACGTCTGCTGTGCAGCGAGCTACCTTAATTTAAGTATTAACTGTATTTTTCTTACTTGTCACTTCTTCCGTGTGTTTTAGCTTTTTGGAAGCTTTAATTGTCGAGTGCTATTAATAGTGTTCCATAGATTTCGTGTTTGTTTTGAATTCAGTCAGAGAGAGTCCCTTTAGTCAGCCATAGTGCCAGTAGTGTCAGTGTCGCCCTAACCGCCGTGTGCTTCACGTCTGCTGTGCAGCGAGCTACCTTAATTTAAGTATTAACTGTATTTTTCTTACTTGTCACTTCTTCCGTGTGTTTTAGCTTTTTGGAAGCTTTAATTGTCGAGTGCTATTAATAGTGTTCCATAGATTTCGTGTTTGTTTTGAATTCAGTCAGAGAGTCCCTTTAGTCAGCCACCATAGTGCCAGTAGTGTCAGTGTCGCCCTAACCGCCGTGTGCTTCACGTCTGCTGTGCAGCGAGCTACCTTAATTTAAGTATTAACAGTATTTTTCTTACTTGTCACTTCTTCCGTGTGTTTTTGCTTTTTGGAAGCTTTAATTGTCGAGTGCTATTAATAGTGTTCCATAGATTTCGTGTTTGTCTTGAATACAGTCAGAGAGAGTCCCTTTAGTCAGCCACCATAGTGCCAGTAGTGTGAGTGTCGCCCTAACCGCCGTCTGCTTCACGTCTGCTGTGCAGCGAGCTACCTTAATTTAAGTATTAACTGTATTTTTCTTACTTGTCACTTCTTCCGTGTGTTTTAGCTTTTTGGAAGCTTTAATTGTCGAGTGCTATTAATAGTGTTCCATAGATTTCGTGTTTGTTTTGAATACAGTCAGAGAGAGTCCCTTTAGTCAGCCACCATAGTGCCAGTAGTGCTAGTGTGTGTTTTGAATACAGGTCAGAGACAGTGAGTGCTATTTTCATTGTTTTCTACAAGAAGTGGTTAGCAATCACAGTTTAGTCAATAATCAGTCGCCTTTAGTGAATTAGCAGTCTAGTTAAAAGTTGATTAAGTCTCTTCAGTAAATTGATTCCTTAGGATGGATAGGATGTATGACTGCTGTGTACGGACGCAGGAGGAGCTGGCCACTCTTCGCGAACAGCTGAGCGTGTTGATGGCCGGTGTCAGCCGTCTTCAGGCTGCAGTGGGGAGTCTGGTGCGTCGCAAGGTACACCCCAGGTGTTACATGCTTTACTCACTGTCCCTGCTGTCGAGACATCTTCACGGGTACCGGGCGGGGTTGGGCCACCCTCCCCTCCAAGGGGAGTGGCTGGTTCAGCGGCGTTCACGGCGCACGAGGCGGAGGGTCAATGTGGAGGCTGGCCGTGTGGTGTCGCCCGCTCTGCCTGTGAGTGGACATGTGGCTGCTCCTTCAGCCAGGTCCGAGCAGGCACAAGGGGGGAGGGGTTTATTAGTTATTGGGAGCTCCAACGTTAGGCGGGTGATGGAGCCCCTTAGGGAAATAGCGGAAAGGTCGGGGAAGGAGGCCTGTGTTCACTCTGTCAGCTTGCCGGGGGGTCTCATCCGAGATGTGGAGGAGGCCCTACCGGCGGTGATAGAGAGCACTGCGAGAACCCGACTGCAAATTGTTGCTCATGTCGGCACCAATGACTCCTGCCGTCTGGGTTCAGAGGTCATCCTCAGTTCGCACAGGCGGTTGGCGGTATTGGTGAAGGCGGAAAGCCTCGCTCGCGGGGTGGAATCAGATCTAACTATTAGTAGTATCGTTCCCAGAACCGATCGCGGTCCTCTGGTTTGGAGCTGAGTGGAAGGCTTAAACCAGAGGCTCAGACGATTCTGCGGAGAGCTAGGGTGCAAATTTCTCGACCTCCGCTATCGGGTGGAGAAATGTTGGGTCCCCCTGAATAGGTCAGGCTTGCACTACACGCCGGAAGCGGCTACGAGGGTAGCGGAGTACGTGTGGAGTGCACATGGGGTTTATTTAGATTAGAGAATTCCCTCCCTAGGCCCGACAAGACGCCTCCTGAGACCCGGCAAGGCAGGAGTAGGCAAAATGCAACAGGGAATAACAATATTAATGTGCTGCTAATAGTAAACTGCAGGAGCGTCTATAGAAAGGTCCCAGAACTGCTCTCATTAATAAACGGTCACAACGCCCATATAGTACTAGGGACAGAAAGTTGGCTGAAACCACATGTAAACAGTAATGAAATCCTAAACTCAGATTGGAATGTATACCGCAGAGACAGGCTGGACAGTGAAGGGGGAGGCGTGTTTATAGCGATAAGAAGTGCAATAGTATCCAAGGAAATTGAAGGAGATTCGAATTGTGAAATGATTTGGGTGAAGGTCACGGTTAAAGCAGGCTCAGACATGGTAATTGGATGTCTTTATAGGCCCCCGGGCTCAGCAGCTGTAGTGGCTCAGCACCTGAAGAATAATTTGTAAAATATTTCGAGTAGATTTCCCCACCATGTTATAGTTCTGGGTGGAGATTTTAATTTGCCGGATATAGACTGGGAGACTCAAACGTTCATAACGGGTGGCAGGGACAAAGAATCCAGTGAAATATTTTTAAGCGCTTTATCTGAAAACTACCTTGAGCAGTTAAACAGAGAACTGACTCGTGGCGATAACATATTATACCTGGTGACAAACAGACCAGAACTATTTGAATCAGTTAATGCAGAACAGGGAATCAGCGATCATAAAGCGGTTACTACATCGATGATTTCAGCCGTAAATAGAAATATTAAAAAAGGTAGGAAGATTTTTCTGTTTAGCAAAAGTGACAAAAAGCAGATTTCAGAGTACTTGATGGCTCAACACAAAAGTTTTGTCTCAAGTACAGATAGTGTTGAGGATAAATGGACAAAGTTCAAAACCATCGTACAATATGCGTTAGTTGAGTATGTTCCAAGCAAGATCGTAAGAGACGGAAAAGAGCCACCGTGGTACAACAACCGAGTTAGAAAACTGCTGCGGAAGCAAAGGGAACTTCACAGCAAACATAAACATAGCCAAAGCCTTGCACACAAACAAAAATTACGCGAAGCGAAATGTAGTGAGGAGAGCTATGAGAGAGGCTTTCAATGAATTCGACAGTAAAGTTCTATGTACTGACTTGGCAGAAAATCCTAAGAAATTTTGGTCCTATGTCAAAGCGGTAGGTGGATCAAAACAAAATGTCCAGACACTCTGTGACCAAAATGGTACTGAAACAGAGGATGACAGACTAAAGGCCGAAATACTTAAAGTCTTCTTTCAAAGCTGTTTCACAGAGGAAGACTGCACTGTGCTTCCTTCTCTAGTGTCGCACAGTTGACAAAATGGTAGATATCGAAATAGACGACAGAGGGATACAGAAACAATTAAAATCGCTCAAAAGAAGAAAGGCCGCTGGTCCTGATGGGATACCAGTTCGATTTTACACAGAGTACGCGAACGAACTTGCCCCCTTCTTGCAGCGGTGTACCGTAGGTCTCCAGAAGAGCGAAGCGTTCCAAAGGATTGGAAAAGGGCACAGGTCATCCCCGTTTTCAAGAAGGGACGTCGAACAGATGTGCAGAACTATAGACCTATATCTCTAACGTCGATCAGTTGTAGAATTTTGGAACACGTATTATGTTCGAGTATAATGTCTTTTTTGGAGACTAGAAATCTACTCTGTAGGAATCAGCATGGGTTTCGAAAAAGACGGTCGTGTGAAACCCAGCTCGCGCTATTCGTCCACGAGACTCAGACGGCCATAGACACGGGTTCACAGGTAGATGCCGTGTTTCTTGACTTCCGCAAGGCGTTTGACACAGTTCCCCACAGTCGTTTAATGAACAAAGTAAGAGCCACGGACTATCAGATCAATTGTGTGATTGGATTGAGGAGTTCCTAGATAACAGAACGCAGCATGTCATTCTCAATGGAGAGAAGTCTTCCGAAGTAAGAGTGATTTCAGGTGTGCCGCAGGGGAGTGTCATAGGACCGTTGCTATTCACAATATACATAAATGAGCTGGTGGATGACATCGGAAGTTCACTGAGGCTTTTTGCAGATGATGCTGTGGTGTATCGAGAGGTTGCAACAATGGAAAATTGTACTGAAATGCAGGAGGACCTGCAGGGAATTGACGCATGGTGCACGGAATGGCAATTGAATCTCAATGTAGACAAGTGTAATGTGACGCGAATACATAGAAAGATAGGTCCCTTATCATTTAGCTACAAAATAGCAGGTCAGCAACTGGAAGCAGTTAATTCCATAAATTATCTGGGAGTACGCATTAGGAGTGATTTAAAATGGAATGATCATATAAAGTTGATCATCGGTAAAGCAGATGCCAGACTGAGATTAATTGGAAGAATCCTAGGGAAATGCAATCCGACAACAAAGGAAGTAGGTTACAGTACGCTTGTTCGCCCACTGCTTGAATACTGCTCAGCAGTGTGGGATCCGCACCAGATAGGGTTGATAGAAGAGATAGAGAAGATCCAACGGAGATCAGCGCGCTTCGTTACAGGATCATTTAGTAATCGCGAAAGCGTTACGGAGATGATAGATAAACTCCAGTGGAAGACTCTGCAGGAGAGACGCTCAGTAGCTCGGTACGGGCTTTAACAAAAGCTCCGAGACCATATCTTCACCGAAGAGTCAAGCAGTATATTGCTCCCTCCTACGTATATCTCGCGAAGAGACCATGAGGATAAAATCAGAGAGATTAGAGCCCACACAGAAGCATACCGACAATCCTTCTTTCCACGTACAATACGAGACTGGAATAGAAGGGAGAACCGATAGAGGTACTCAGGGTACCCTCCGCCACACACCAACAGGTGGCTTGAGGAGTATGGATGTAGATGTAGAGATTAAGGTGGAGCTCACCATCTGCAGCATCGTCGATAGAACCGACTGTGGTCCTTTGGTGCAGAGCCGAGTGGAAGATTTGAATCAGAGGCTCAGGCGGTCCTGTGTCCGTGTGGGCTGCAGATTCCTTGACTTGCGGCATCGGGTAGTGGCTTTCCGGGTTACGCTTAATAAGTCAGGAGTCAACTACACACAGGAGGCGTTTACACGGGTAGCGGGGACTGTGTGGAAGGGACTGGGCGGTTTTTTAGGTTAGAGGGTCTCAGGGAACCACAGAAGAGCCGTCGTCCTACAAGTGGGCAGGTAAAACGCAGTAAGGTAGCAACAGTGTTCAGAAAGGACAGGTTAAATACAGCTGGTGGTGGAGTATTTATTGCTGTCAGAGGTAGTATGTCTTGTAGCGAAACTGAAGTAGATACTTCGTGTGAAATAGCATGGGTAGAGGTTATACCTATCAGCCTAACTATTAATTGGATCGTTTTACTGACCCCTCCCCCCCCCCCCCTCCGACTGAGGAGATATAGTTGCTGAACATTTCAAAGAAAACTTGAGTCTCATTTCAAATAAGTACTCCGACCACCCAATTATTGTCGGTGGTGGCTTCAGTATACCCTCGATATGCTGGAAAAATTATACGTTTAAAGTCGACGGCAGGCATAAAACGTCATCCTAAATTGTATTGAATGCTTTCTCAGAAAAGTATTTTGAATAATTAGTTCATGTGCACACTCGAGGCGTAAATGGTAGCGAAAGAATACTTGACCTTTTAGCAACAAATAATCCTGGACGAATAGTGAGTACTGTGTCGAAAAAAAAGAGATTAGCGACCACAAGGCAGTTGTTGCTAGGCTGAATACCGTATCACCTACTACCATCAAAAAGAAACTCAATATATATCTATTTAAAAAAGCAGATAAAAATGCTCTTAACTCCTTTTTAAGAGACAGTCTTCACTCCTTACGATCTGATCATGTAAGTGTTGAAAAATTGTGGAGGCTTTTCAAAGAGATAGTATCGATACCAGTTGAGAATGTATACCACATAAATTAATAAGTGATAATACTGATCCCCCAAGGTACACACTGTGTCAGATCGTTGCTACAGAAGCAACGAAAAAGCATGCCAAATTTAAAAGAACACAAAATCCCCAAGATTGGCAACGTTTTACAGAAGTTCGAAATATGGCGTGTACTTAAATGCGAGAGACTTTTAATAATTTCCACAGGGAAATTGTCTCGAAATCTGGCAGGAAACCCAAAGAGATTCTGGTCATACATAAGTACACCAGTGGCAAGATGCAATCAACACCTTCACTGCGCGATAACAACGGCGAAGTCCGTGATGACAGTGCCACTAAAGCAGAGTTATTAAACACGGTTTTCCGAAACTCCTTCTCCAAAGAAGATGAAGTAAATATTCCTAAAATCCAATCAAGAACAACTGCCAAGATGAGAAACATAGTAGATATCCTCGGTGTAATGAAGCAGCTCAAATCACTTAATAAAGGCAAGGCCTCCGGTCCATATTGTATTCCAGTCAGATTCCTCTCAGGGTATACCGATAAAATAGCTCCATATTTAGCAATTATATACAACCACTCTCTCACAGAAAGATCCGTACCTAAAGACTGGAGAACTGCACAAGTCACACCAATACCCAAAAAGGGAAGTAGAAGCAATCCACTGAATTACAGGCCTATATCACTAACGTCGATTTGCAGTAGGATTTTGTAACATATACTGTATTCGAATATTATGAAGTACCTCGAAGAAAATGATTTATTTACGCATGTCAGCACTGTCTCAGAAAGTATCGTTCTTGTGAAGCACAGCTAGCTCTTCATACTCATGATGTAATAAGTTCTATCGACTGGGGATGTCAAACTGATTCCAAATTTTTAGATTTCCAGAAGGCTTTCGGCACCGTTCCTCACAAGCGTCTTCTAACAAAGCTGCGTACCTACAGAGTAACGCCTCAGTTGCGCGGCTGGATTCGTGGTTTCCTGTCAGAAAGGTCACAGTTCGTAGTAATAGACGGAAAGTCATCGAGTAAAACAGAAGTAATATCCGACGTTCCCAAAGGAAGAGTTATACGCTCTCTGTTGTTCCTGATCTATATTAACGACATAGGATAAATCTGAGTAGTCGTCTTAGATTGTCTGCAGATGGTGCTGTCATTCACCGTCTTGTAAAGTCATCAGATGATCAAAACGACTTGCTAAATGATTTAGATAGGATATCTGTATGGTGCGATAGGTGGAAATTGACCCTGAATAAGGAAAAGTGTGAAGTTATTCACGTGAGTACTAAAAGAAATCAACTAAATTTCTATTACGCGATAAGTCACACAAATCTGAAGGCTGTAAATTCCATTAAAAACCTAATGATTACAATTACAAATAACTTAAATTGGAACGATGACATAGATAATATTGTGTGTTTAACAAACCAAATACTGCGATTCATTGGCGGAACAGGTGGAAGGTGCAACATGACTACTAAAGAGACTGCTTACACAACGGTTGTCCGTCCTATTCTGGAGTATTGCTGTGCGGTGTGGGATCCGCATCAGGTGTGACTGACGGAGGACATCGAAAAAGTACAAAGAATGGCAGCTCGTTTTGTATTATCAAGAAATAGGGGAGATAGTGTCACAGACACGATACGTGAATTGGAGTGGCAATTATTAAAACAAAGGCGTTTTCTGTTGCAACGGGATCTTCTCATGAAATTTCAATCACCAGTTTTCTCCTCCCATTGCGAAAACATTTTGTTGGCACCCACCTACATAGAGAGAAATGATCATCACGATAAAATAAGGGAAATCAGTTCTCGCACAGAAAAGTGCTCGTTTTCCCGTGTGCCGTTCGAGAGTGGACAACTTGAAGGTGGCTCATTGAACCCTCTGCCAGGCACTTTATTGTGAATAGCAGAGTAATCACTTAGAAGTGCCTTGCAACAGGGTTCTTCGAATCGCCTTGAGGCTATTTTTCTGCCGTTCCACACCATATTCCTAGCGGTACTGTGTGATATCTGTATTGGCGAATGTATTGGGACCGACGATGATAGTAAACCGTACGTGTGTGAGCCATGCTGACACAACGCTCCTGGATAAACCTGCCGGTTGAGAATAGCGCACTGACATAACAGTGTCATACACACGTGCAAAGGTGTAGGGAGAAACGTCTGCCTGAAAATACATTTACTCACCACAAGAACGGAGCCATATGTCTAGTAGAGGGACACGCTTACCTGCAAGAAAAAGAAATAACATGTTGTGACTTCTGGTAATGTTTTTATTTATGATGGAATAAGTGAAAAAATTGTGGTTGGGGAACTACAATCAATACAAGGTCAGTCATGCGTTACTCAAGAAATGATTATCCAGAAAATAAATGGGTTACCAGTTAATAAAGTGTATGGATGTAAAAAAAGTCAACATTACGTCTATACCTTTTCTCCACAAGCCACCTTGTGAGGTATGGCGGAGGAGTATTACTCGTACAGTTTCACTATCACTTCGTCCCCTCCCTGTTCGATTTGCACTGAGTGAGTTAACGTGTAAAGTGGTGGTAAGACAGGCGCTGGTTTCTCATACAGGGGACGATGGTTCAGATCTCCACCCGGCCATCCAGATTCAGATTTTCTGCGATTTCCCTGAATTGTTTAAGGCAAACGGTGGGACGGTTCCTTTGGAAAGCGTACGCAGATCGCCTTCCTCGTCTTTATCCAATATGAGCTTGTGCCCTAACGATCTCTTCGTCGCCGGGAGCTTAAACGCTAATCTTCCTCACCTCTCATTGCTTATCTAGAAACTTTTCTTCCCTTAAGGTTTTATGAGACATAAGCTGTCTTTTACATACAGGTCCAGTAGCCAGACATGGTTCTTTTTTTTCCAATCGGAGCACTACAGGCCTCTCGTTAAGAGGGAAAAAGAAAGATTAAGGACTAACGTCCGTCCATCGACGACGAGACCGTTAATCTCAGATCACATTCACTGATTGCGGAAGGAATTTGAAGCAAATCGCCGTATGATTTTGAAAAGAAATGTTAGGTACTTCCGTTAAGAGTTTAAAAGAAGGGATGGAAAATTTACATCTGGACGTTACCACTTCGCCTCCTCGATCAATAGTGTCACGTTAATTGGGACAGGATATGTACGAGGGCTATTCGGAAAGTAGGGTCAGATCGGTCGCAACAGTGAAAATCAAAACTGTTTTATTTGCAGCAGTTTGTTGCGCCTTCCAGCTACTTCTCTACATACTATATTGCAGTGCCGGTGTTATTCTGATGTCGATGCACTGCGGCAACCATGTCTGATGGCTCCTAGCACTATGGGACTTAACATCTGAGGTCATCAGTCCCCTAGACTCAGAACTACGTAAACCTAACTAACCTAAGGACATTAGACACATCCATGCCCGAGGCACGATTCGAACCTGCGACCGTAGGAGCAGCGTGGTTCCGGACTGAAACGCCTAGAACTGCTAGACCACAATGTCTGGCCCCTGTCTGATCTCTAGGGAATAGACATAGTGAATGTGCGAGTACAGATCGTAAACGTATGGTTGACGACATATGGAAGTTGGGTCCGGCCGTGAGTCGTGCACGGATAGCCGAATGGTAAGGCAACCGCTAGTGATTAGTGGGCAATCCGGGTTCCATAGTCACCGCTCCGACTTCTGACGTAGCACTGAACCAAAATTTTCCAATATCCTCGTCATAGAAGGCAGCCTCCTCCGCCTTCTGACAGTTTCCTACACTCCTACACTGGAGTGCAACTCGTTGTCTGAGCCAAATGTTGTCTTCATAGCACGCTGCTCACATGAGCTCTCCTCTTTGCATGGTACCATTTGCCAAAACCTCATTACGATATCCCAAACCGTTTATGAAATATTAGAAATGTTGTGGATATTTCATTCTGGTTTCATGGCTGGCACACGCGATTGCAAAAGAGTGTGCTACATCTGATCAGTTTTCTCGAGATGGGTGGCAGGTAGAGATCTACACCCAAGTCTAAAGAAAACTTCAATATGTTAGCTAAATTTCATATTCAGGAACATATTAGGCAATGTGCACCAAATGCAGAATCATAGCGACTCTAGCGCAGTGTTTTTCTTAAATACATCTGTCACAATAACTATGACCATTAAGATGATGAGCAGGCCATCATGCAGCTGACATATAAAGCTATAAGTAACGCAAAAATGAAATGTTTTTACAGAATGGTTTCTGTAAAACCGGTTGAGAAAAGATTTCAGGTCTTGCCCCTCGACTGTGTCATCGCAGCGCGTCGCTGACTAGTCGAAAATTGGTCACTGCCCATTCGTCGAACTGCTTGGACTCTACGTGAATGCATCTGTGAGTAAGAGCTTAAATAAATAAATTTGCATTAGGTTTTTGCTGCAGCAATATCAGTTTGCCTTAATTTTTGCTGTTGGTTTGTCGAGTGCCTGACTCCATGTATCCTTACCCGTATTAGTGATCGCTTAAAATGGTTGCCTGGTCACTTAGAGTTGCATGTTGCGTATCTATCGGGTTCCAGAGGCCACAGATATTTGATTTTCAATATTTCATATAATTATGAATTTAGAAATTTAAAATGCTGTCATAATCTACTCACTAAGGGATACAATCTTACATTAAAGGTGTAACACAATAAGCCATGTATGAAAGTCAGGTATCGTATATATTTCTCGAATCAACAGTAAATGACAGCGCTGGAACCACACAGACGATGTTCGTCAAGTATTTTTGTGAACGAAAGCATTTATAATAAACTTTACACACAAATTCTAGCATTTCAGAAACTTTCTCTTGCTGGTGCTGTTAACACCCTCCCCCTCCACAAGCACACAAAATAATGAAAGTAAAAATGTTTATCATTTACTACATTTTCGCTGTTCACGCAGTAAAACATCAGGCGTGCGATTTTAATTCTTAGTTCTTTACTACTAACTGTACTGACAACGCATTTTGTAGATAATATCCACCTATATCAGAGAATGTTCTTGCAAAATTATGTCACTATTCAGGAGATGGAGATATGTCATAAAGACTGAGATGCTTGGAACACTAGCTTTTTCTTAAAGCGATGCACGTATTACCCAGATTATACTCGTCCAGTGTTTGATACTGAGAGCACTGAGAGACAACCGATACTCTTAAATATGCTGTTGTATACATGGATGTCCGATTCCTTAAAGGAATGGCGCTGGAGAGAGGGTTGCTACTTGCAGTATTAATTGTGTGGCTGGTCCGACAAGCAAGGGTGATCTTTATAGAGTTACAACTGCTGGATCGCGTCACCGCCTGTGATGACACCGTTGCGAAGCGCTCCTGTGCGGCGTTTACGCTAGGAAGCTCAGAGTGCGACTGACGAACGGTCCGGCCCGCCATTGGTGCAGCCGGCCACATCTGGTCAGTCGGTCCTGCGGTGCCGTCCGGAGTGGCCGAGCGGTTGTAGGCGCTACAGTCCGAAACCGCGCGACTGCTACGGTCTCAGGTTCGAATCCTGCCTCGGGCATGAATGTCTGTGATGTCCTTACGTTAGTTAGGTTTAAGTAGTTCTAAGTTCTACGGGGCTGATGACCTCAGAAGTTAAGTCCCATAGTGCTCAGAGCCATTTGAACCACTTGAACTAATTAGCATTAATGTAGTACTACACATGATTGAAAACAGTCTGACAAAGTTCGGATAGTTTTTCAATTTCACGCCTGTGCGTAGTATGTTGGTAGCACTTCGTCGCCTTGCCTGTTATGCTGTGTAGCAGACTTTAAAGCTGTGCGGATCAGCATAACGGAAAGGCAAGGGGTCTCGTTCGTTTTGTCCACGACTGTACATCGTCATCTGATAGTTCGGGCACCAACTTCGATCCTCCATAGGTCTTCATGCGGTTCTCCACAGTTCAGCCGTTGCAACCTTCCTCTAGATAACAGCAGCGTCCGCAAATAATATCACGCAGCTTCCGACGTTATCCAACGGATAAATTTTCTTTACACTAGCAGACAAAAGAATGAAGCAGCCAGGAAAGATTGTCCGGTTACATTTTACAACAGCTTACACGTACACATCGTAGGTGGGTATCTAAATGATTACAGCTAAAATCCTCTGTGACAGTGAGGACACCCATGGGGTCGCACTGGTGTTATTCTCGTTCGGTGTTGTTGCCTGGCGTGATTGAGTATATAAACAGCGTGAGCAGCGTCAGAAGTTGAGCGACCACTGTGAAGGACACAGGGATGTCCCGTACTGACGTGAGACAGCTTTTGAAAGAGACCTCATTTGACTTGTTGGTTGGAGTGGCTAGTATCCCGATTTGTGACGCATTCGGATGTGACAGTACCCCGATGTGGACTGCATAAGAACGTGACGGCAGGCATAATAGTCAAGGCTCCGTCGATCGCGTCTGGTCACCACAAGACAAGTTCGCCGTGTTCTAGACCAAGCACGTCGCAGCCCATTCATATCTACGCCTGCCATCTGGTAACGAGTAATGGACTCGCTCCAACATTCTGCGTCAACTCACACCACTGGGTGGTGACTAGCAGCAGCTGGACCAGGAAATTACCGTCGCATGTGTAGGCTACCATGACCGGGAAAAATGGAGCTCTGATGAACGGCATCGCATTGTCTTCAAAGATGAATCGCGGTCCTCTAATATCCAGAATGACCACCGTCGACGAGTATGGCGGCGACCTGGGAAGAAGTGTCAACCTTCTTATGTTTTGGAGACGTTCAGCGGTGTTAGTCCTCTAGTCATTGTAACGTCACAATAGGTTTCGTTACATAGTTAAAATCAGTGTTATAATATCTTGCTATCAGCTGATACACATTATCAGCGTAAATTCAATTACTTAACGTAATTAATGAACAGTGTAATAATCTCAGCTCCAAATTACATGCATGTAGAAACAACTGTTGATCAAAGTCTTTTATTCTCATTACAATATGCACGTCATGTGTCCCTATTTACATTTCCCCACCTCTCCTTAAAGTACGTGGTGAGGTGTGGATTTTTTGACTGTGGTAGCAGACGAACCAGAGATGCAGTGGGTCTCAGAATCTTCTACCAACTTCAACACAGTCAGTGGAAGGCAGAGAGCAGGAACAGGAGGGTTCGACCAGAGGTGTGAAAGTAAAAAGTTTTCTTAGCGGAGGTTGGCCATGGGCCTCCTCCACCACCTCGCACTGCTCGGGAAAAAGAGCCGCGCAACGGTTACGGGGAGTTCTTTGGAAGACAGGTAAGCGACTAGACGTTCCTTCAGAACGCTGCGTCGAGATTAGGACAAGGTATTTGAATGTTTAAATATGTTTAATGCTAACAATTTATTTATCAGAGGCTTTTTCGCGATTGATTAATTAAGAACCATTTATTGATGTTTGTTCAATTTATCCGATAAAAGAATAATCTTCTCCGTTCGAGATTCCCGTTACGACCCGCCACGTGGTGCATAGTTTCAAACTGCAACTGCAAAGCTAATAAAGGGAGTTGCAGGCAGTTTTTGCAATTGCTGAACATTTGTGCTAGCGTGTGTCAATGTTTAACAACTTATTGAAAATTTAGGTACAAGTGTAGCTTTCCTAAGATGAATCGTTTCGTATTCAAGCACTTAGAGCTGGAGATACCAGCCATGAGTCCTGCTCGATGCCAGCCACTGTATATAGAAAATCTGCATAGAGAAATAGTTACGATATCTGAATTTCAGTGATAACTTAGTGCATGTGTATGTATCAGCATAGTAGTGTAGTGACCACTTGGTCTCCAAGATTTTCCTTCCCCCCACAGGACGATGCAAATCAAAGTCAACACGGCTTGTAATTCAAAGGGGAAATAATGTATGTACATAGTTAAATAATCTTTTTCCATAGTTAAATGAAAATTAAAAGCAGAATTAGTGAAATGTGTATTTAAAAGATTGTTAAGAAGTAACTTTGTAAATTTTTGTCTAATGTTGGTTAAAATAAAATTAACTTTCTTTTCGAAGTAATTTCCGTTCTCGGCTTGCTCATTTAAACCATACCTAAGAAAAGAGAATAATATTTATCACGCTGCCTCTTTACTTACATTATTGGCACAAGACTAGTTTCATGCAGGGCGTAGTTTTCTCTGACCACTCCCAAAATTACAATTGCGTTATCCGTTGAACTTTGAACTTTGATAGGCCTAAACATCAATTCTAAAGCGGGCAGAATGGCGAGGAAAGGTCACGCTGCCGAAAGACAAAAAGTGTGCATAAGACCCTTTCCCACAGCAGGCTTATATAAAAATAAATAATAGTAATCCCTGCTGATAAAATTAAGCAAACTCCTTTCTCTGGTTGCCACAGACAGGGAGAATTAACGACATTTACGATCTAAATACCAGTAGTTTGGAGCTTGCATCATGACGTGCGGAGCCATTGGGAATCACTTCAGGACACGGCTGGTAGTGACCGATAGATACCTGACAGCATAGTGGTGCATCACGGACACCCTACCTCATCATGTGTTACCGCTCATATGACAGTGTGTTCGTGCCATTTTCAACAGGACAATACTCTTCCAACCATAGCAAGTGTCTCCGTGAACTGCCTGTGTAATTTTGAAGTTCACCAGTGACATCACGATTTGCAGAACTGTCCCTGATACAACATGTGTGGCACCTGCTCAGATGTTAAATCCATCCCAGTACCAGTATCCAGGACATCGAGAACCATTTAGAACCATTGTTGACCATCTTGCCTTGGGAGAAGATACAACGGTTCCAAACCAGATCAGCGCTTGCACCCAGACCAGAGGGCGTGCAGTGTCATATTGATAACTGAGCTCATTTCATTTCATTTCGTTTCCTTCTCCCTTTCTGGATACTTCGCATAGTGCATATTTAAAACAATAAAAACAACACTCAGTTGGGGAACTGCCGTAATTTTGTCCCATTAAGAAGGACGTGTAGTGTTTAGTTTGCTAGGAACTACTAAAAAACCAGCCATAAATCCGGTCTGGTACTTCGTAAGCTCGTATTTTGTCACTAATGGACAATGCGAAACTGTATCGAATGCCTTCCGGAAGTCAAGAAAGACGGCATCAACCGGCGCGTCGTTGTCTGCAACGCTCTGGATCTCCGGGGGCCAACTGCCTTTCGCTGGACCACTGTTTGCCCCGCATTGATGTTGATATTAACAGAGAAGGTCGTTCACTCGAAAATAAACTTTTATTGTGCTGCGAGATGTATGCGAGCAGTCCTCGTTCTCTTCCCAATACTTCTTCGAATCATGGCACAGCATTGAGTGTGGGGGGAAAGTGAGGCAGTCGAGCTACCTCTCACAGCTGGCTCCCTGTCCAGGGGAGCAAATCAGGGAACTCCAGGATGTGCTAGGTCGTAAACAGAGGCGTTTATTTCCGGCGTGTCAAGTCACAGAAGAGTAGGCTCTCACAACAACATCATTTTCTCGGGGAACGCCTCTCTGGCCATGTAGGAAAGGAATGCTCTGCGTCCGTAATTTCGCAGGTGCCATTGAAATCTAATGTAGGAGTAATTGCATTTGGAGGAGCATCTCCCAAGTAAAAGGGAAAATCTTTTAATGTTTGATTACGTGGTTTTCGAAAAATATTTACATTCAATAAGAAGTGGGAACATGCGCCTCTGGCGATGTAAAGCGGAATGACCACGGATAGCAAACCGTTGGAAAGACTTATCGTAATGGAACTAGTCAATAGGTCATCTTTCGTTTCGTATAGCACCTGTCGATGAATTCAAAGAAATGGATTATTAAATACACTTCATATGTTTACTGTACGCCACAGTAAGTTCATAATTGTAATTTCGTATTCGATATAGTCTTAACGACACCAATAAAACTGTTTTCTGCACTTATATACAGCACATATTTGCAAACAAGAATCTAACATAAATAGTAACTTTATTCTTTTTCAAAAAACTGAATTACTTTTTATATGTTGCTTTGCTTAGAAATTTACTAATGCGATTTTATTCCCATTCGTAGCCATCGGCATAAATATTGTTGGTTACAAACTTTAAAAAAATCAAAGTTATGCAAAAGAATTTCTTTGGTGGATGTATTACTTTTGTTCATCTGAGTTACTATTGAGAAGCAGTTGTATAAAGTTGATGGGGAGTTGTACTATGTTTATCATGTTCCATTGTAAGTTTCAGACATATGTGGATGTTGAAATTGTGATGTTTCATAATGAAGGGAATTAAATGAAAGACAGAATACCTGTAGCATTTATTTTAACTTATATATTTTAACTCCAAATCTGAATATCTTCCTGCGTACCGAAATATGCGTCTAGCTGATGAGTCAGCAAAGACGTCGAAATACATCGGATGAAGACAATAAGTGAACTAATGAAAATTACTAAAATAATTTTTATCAAAATCTTTATTTGATGAATAATTCAACCTCGGCTCGTATTTGTTGTCAGTCGCAGTACATATCACGCAAACAGATGCAGAGAAATAATTTCCGACGATTGTAATAAAAATTAATGATTGAATACGAGTGTAATGACGTCTGGAAAAGCCAGATTCATATTTACTCTAAGAATCCCCTTGGTGTGCAGTCCACCAACGAATGGCTTACTTACAAAGCCCTCTTTCGACCAATAGCTATCACTCGACAGTCTGCAACTCTTACCAGGTAGGACTGACAGAGGACATAGAAAAAATCAAAGAAGAGCAACACGTTTCGTCACAGACACACTCATCTATCTCCAGGGACAAACGCTACAAGACAGGAGCCGTCAATCACGGAGAAGGTTAGTGTCAATATTCAGAAATCATGCTTCCATAGTATACTGAAGCGACGAATTGCTTCCTCCTACATACATCTCGCTAAAAGGCCATGAAGGCAAGAGTGAATAGATTCAGACTTATATGGAGGCTAAGAATCGGTGTGGTTCTTAAGTGTACGATTCTCACCTGGAAGGGGAAAACGGAAAAGCAACAGTGGAACCATACGCCCTAAGCTGCCTTGCTGAGTACAGATTTAGATGTAGCAGGTGTAGATGCCGATGATGTGAAGTCTCACCCCTGTATGCTGCAGGGACACAATGTGTGATCCATATCTAAGTGGCGATGAGTCTTCGCTGATATAGGCTCGGATCACATGCACATACATTTATTCCTCTTCTGACCAGTATGTCCGTGAAGTCTGCAAATTATTATTTGTTGGGTCTACCTTACAAATAATAGCCCACAACTTGTAAACGCTACGATATGAATAGCTTGAACTGATAATGGAATTTCTTTTATTAACTACACGTTTTCAAAAATGCTGGCCAAATACGTGTTACGATTACACACGATTTCAACTCTTCAACCAGAATTTTTTTACATTTCTATTGTACAAAAAAGTCCTGTCGGAGGAACATCCGCAACTGAGCATTGTACCAGAGGTTAAAAATACCACTACAGTCGTAAGGTTCTTTTAGTTAACACTGGTTTCGGGCTCTTGTACACCCATCTTCAGGTGTCGTAACATGATGCTGTGACCCCGAGCGCCTCGGTGGACTTGTACAAGACGCGGTACTATCATGGACAAAAGTTAATGTACTAGTTGTGAAGGACTTTGCGACAGAACGAGTATAAGCCCTAACTACATAAACGAAAACTCAATAGCTAGCATGAAAGTGCATTAAAACTAAGATATATTTTCATGCCATTAATAAAAAAAATATGCACAAACTTTATCCACTAAGCTACCTGCATTGTGGACCATGTCGTCAATCACGCTCCTTTTCGTCTCCTTCCTCGTAGTGGATGGAGTTGTAACTGTCAAAATACGGCACTGGTCAAATTTCCATTCTACTTTACAACTGTAGAACAGATCCCGTGGAGTCGTGAAATGCATACCCTCTCTGAAGTAGTGAAAAAGGTTTCTCACTAAGCAGATAATTAAAACAACGGGCGCTCGCTTAGCACATCCGATAATACTCATCTGACAGTCTCTCTGTTACTGTGATTTTTTGTAATCCGACAAGAACCCACATCCCAACATGCCACATACATCTATAGCTCGCTTATCAAAGGCGATCACTCTGAGGCTCTTCAGAACTCGGAATATATCTATATGACTATTGAACATGGCATAGACGGACGTTGGTGAGACGTAATTATGTGAAGAAAAGACAGGGATGGCGAACAAAAGGATTGTGGGTAGATGACATTAGGAAATATGCAAAAGAAAAATAGTGTGAAATAGTCGATGCTGATGGCAGAGTGAGTTAAAGGCCCAACTTTACGTACCGTCTGATGTCTTTCGAAGGAAGTGCCTACGATCTTTGTAGACACGGTTATTTGTATCAGGAATCTGAGAAAGTCTTTTTAATAATTTCTTCCTGAAGTAAAATTTTCTGTACCTGAAAGTGCTCGTGATGGTACGTTTAAGACTCATCTTTAATAGTCTAGAGTATAATACATTATTTTTGCCGTTGTCCCAAGAGGTCACAATTATGCATACGAATTAGCAGCCTACATAATTAAATGTAGAGACGGTTGACAAAGGAAGAGAAGTTAATGTGGCAGGAGTTTTCTGGAAACAAATTAAGTCTGACGGAGCGACTCGTATTACGTGCGACATTTTTTGCTTTGCAGCAGAACAAAGTTTGTTGTTAAAATACACAAACACAACATCCTCCTCAAAGGGGAGTTTTCTTTGTGTCACCGGTCGTCGCTGACGTCAGAGTCACGTGACATAGGCGTGTGGCTTGTCGCAGAAGGATGCAGCGGCGACGATTGTTCTCGCAGAGTTAGCAAATATACCCAGCGAGTCCACACACACAAAAAAAAAGAAATAAAAAAATAAACCACCAGGAAGCCACCCCAGATTCTGCCCTCGAAATCAATTCTGATGCGATTGTCAGAACTATTATTATTATTATTATTACAACGGAATTAATAAAAGATCAATTAATGACACCAGTTTGCTTTATTTCTGTTATATTCTGTCGACCTTCTTTATTCAAGGCGTCCTCCTTTTGTACACTGTGATGCTCCATTGATCAACGGTGAAATCTTTCAGTTTTACGTCTGCCAGGCGGTTTACATTCAAAAATTTTCTTTAGCGACTGATGATCTGGCATTCTCAAGAAATATTCAAATGACTTTAATGATTTCGTTTTAGTCCTTCCTATCAAAAAATGGCTCTAAGCACTATGGGACTTAACATCTGAGGTCATCAGTCCCCTAGAACTTAGAACTACTTAAACCTAACTAAGTTAAGGACATCACACACATCCATGCCCGAGGCAGGATTCGAAACTGCGACCGTAGCGGTTGCGCGGTTCCAGACTGTAGCGCCTAGAACCGCACGGCCACACCGGCCGGTCCTTCATATCACTGTTTCAGTTACCCTCATTATAGATGTTATTTCATCACTACTTTTTTCTTATTTCTCGACGTTCTGGTACTCTTTCGTAAATAAACCGTTTCCACAGATATTAGTCTTCTTTTGAGGAAGTCACTTAAAATCGTAGTTCTGATCCGTAGAATAGGAGAGATTCAAACATTAGCCTACCCAGCCATTTCTGATTGTTGTTAGAAATGTTCTTCCCCACGAAAAAGAATTCATACACTCTATTGTGTTTCTGCTTTCTTGTACTCTACATTTTACTCCTGTATTTACCAACCCATTTTCGCCAGAATGTGCCCCTAGATAATTAAATTTTTCTGCCTATTTGATAATTACACCGTGATTGATACGTACTTCAAACGTAGTACAATTATTCTCTCTGGCGGGGTCAGGGATTTCTCTGCCTCGTGATGGGTGGGTGTTGTGTGTTGTCCTTAGGTTAGTTAGGTTTAAGTAGTTCTAAGTTCTAGGGGACTGATGACCATAAATGTTAAGTCCCATAGTGCTCAGAGCCATTTGAGCCATTTGAATTATTCACTACCAGATATTCGGTTTTTGTTAGCGTCATCAGTAGTCACCTTTGCCCCATTCCTGATAGAAACGTCATATCATGAACTCAAGATGAATATAATCTTATGCTGGAATGGTTTGATCGTCAGCTAAATTTAACAAAACCATCAGTAAATTATTAACAATGATTCCCATCCCTACACCGTTGTTCTTCCATCTTCGGAGAGCCATGTCTTCATAGACGTTAAACAGTGGAGGTGATATACTCCAAACAGGTCTCACATCATTTATAACATCGATAGATTTTGTTAAATTTGATCCTCTTCTAATCTGAACCTTATTATATCTATACATTTCAATGATAATCTGTAAAAGATGGTCATTCATATCTATGTCTTTCATATCTTCCCGAAGTTTTGCCCGTGTCATAAGCTTTCCAAATGTCCAAATGTGTGTGAGATCTTAAGGGACCAAACTGCAGAGGCCATCGGTCAATAGACTTACACACTACTTTAACTAACCTATGCTAAGAACAACACACACACACACCCATGCCCGAGGGCGGACTCGAACCTCCGGTGGCAGAGGCCGTGCAGTCAGTGACATGGCGCCTCTAACAGGGCGGCCACATAAGCTTTTGCTACCTCCAGAAAACCAATGTGTAATTACCCTACTGCTATAAATTTCCCCGTTAGATGTACAATAAAGAGGTTAACTGTGTAGGATGTGTTCTGTCTAAACCTACTCTGGCTTTAGACAAAATGGTGACCAACATTCTGCTTCATTTTATCACACATAATATTGCCAAATAAGGGAAATTTAGGGGAACTACCAAAAGGTGCAGTGCATCTACGAAAGAAATCACTGTGAAGTCACTTACACTCCCACTTGTAAGGCACTGTTTGGAGTCCTCATCAAGTGGGCACGACAGTGGAATGAGTTCAGTGACTTGCTCCTAGGATCGAAATATGGGCAAGGGTAACTGTGCCCAACCCACCCCTCGCTGCTCTTGGGGGCAGGCCCTGCTGGTGTACGCTACCCAACACATAGCCGTACTCCATATGTCCTGCGCATGCGCTAACTGCTCGGCCACCCTTGCCCATTGCATCTTGGCAGGTGGAGTACGATCGCATGCGCTACGGCCCGGCTACATACTTGTCCGCACATCTACCATTCGTATACCCTTCCCCGTCAGGGTTTGTGTCTGCCCGGCTGTACCTGAGCAGATACACAGGCTGCTACAGCCATACAGCCCAGGTGAAAATATTACAGAGACGATGAGAGAAATTAAATGAGAATCTTTGTAAGGAGGGGATGTTGTTCTCCAGAAATTATGTTGGGTGAATTTAGAGGAGTGATATTTGAAGAAGACTGTGCAACAGTTCTGTGTTGTCAACGTTAAGGCACCACGATAGAGGTTGTGACAATCGATAGCGGGCCAGCTCTTGCAATCACTCTGGACTCGCCGGCGCTTGTAGCGTCGCCGTATGGCACGGACAGAGACTTGCAGATCGCACCGGCCGAGTCAACTACAGGTCGTGAGTGAAGTCAGATTAGAGTAGCCTTCGGCTCCCTAGGTTTGAAGCCTCTACGTCGCGCATGCATAACGCAAATAATACCAGAATTGTGCTATCTTGCATGTTGTGTAATCCAGTTAATGAAACTTGAAACTTCCCGGCAGCTACCGAAGCACGACTCACGCCCGGTACCCACAGCTTTACTTCTGCCAGTACCTCGTCTCCTACCTTCCAAACTTTACAGAAGCTCTCCTGCGAACCATGCAGAACTAGCACTCCTGAAAGAAAGGACATTGCGGAGACATGGCTTAGCCACAGCCTGGGGGCTGTTTCCAGAACGAGATTTTCACTCTGCAGCGGAGTGTGCGCTGATATGAAACTTCCTGGCAGATTAAAACTGTGTGCCCGACCTAGACTCGAACTCGGGACCTTTGCCTTTCGCGGGCAAGTGCTCTACCAACTGAGCGATCGAAGCACGACTCACGCCCGGTACCCACAGGTTTACTTCTGCCAGTACCTCGTCACCTACCATCCAAACTTTACAGAAGCTCTCCTGCGAACCATGCAGAACTAGCACTCCTGAAGGAAAGGATATTGCGGAGACATGGCTTAGCCACAGCCTGGGGGATGTTTCCAGAATGAGATATTCACTCTGCAGCGGAGTGCGCGCTGATATGAAACTTCCTGGCAGATTAAAACTGTGTGCCCGACCGAGACTCGAACTCGGGACCTTTGCCTTTCGCGGGCAAGTGCTCTACCAACTGAGCTACCGAAGCACGACTCACGACAGACTTTGCTGCTATAACGAAACAACTACCACTTGCTTTCTCATCCCACATTTTCTTTTGTGCCTACCTGAACGTGACTGTACCTGCAACGCGTCAATGATAGTCTCCTTTTTCACCCGGAGTCGCCTTGCAGGACTCCATTCCGCAAATGGAGTTTAGGGCACTAGCTTTGGCCTCAGGGCAGCACCTTTCCTGGCTTTTTGTCCCTTATTTAGACCCAGCAGAAAGAGACACATTATGACTTCTCTAGCTGTGAACTTGTTATCTGAATGTAAAGCGAATAGTGGGAAGCAAAAGTTATAAAAACAGTCCTGTTAGCTTTAATACACGTAATTGGCACCTTATACACAATACTAAATAATTTAAAAAGTTAATATTTGCTAAAGAAACAAATTGTTACACTGTGTCTCAGAATTTTTTCATTGGGATCTAGGGCAGCTTCCACTAGGGAAAAAAAGGAACAAACTGACGTGGCTGAGCGACTTGAATGGGATTGAACGAGAGCCTTATATATAATCACAGGGGCTTTGGACAAGTGCATAAAGTAGGTCGCCTCTCCCTCCCGCAAACGGCCCCTTCTCTATTCCTAACTACCCCCCACCCTCCACCAACCCTTCCTGGAATCTGGAGTACCGAATTTTTATTCATGTGTTGAATGGTTAACTATAAATTCTCTACAATATACGTTTTTTGGTCTGGTATAAAATTTAAGTCTTGTGGCACGTATTGAAACTAACTGATTTACATAC
Organism: Schistocerca gregaria; assembly: GCF_023897955.1. NCBI lineage: Eukaryota > Metazoa > Arthropoda > Insecta > Orthoptera > Acrididae > Schistocerca > Schistocerca gregaria. Next base: position 68,833,003 of record NC_064924.1, on the reverse strand, counting down.
AAAACGGCAATTTTAGTCTTGCCCACCACCTGAAAAAATTTCTGCAGACCCCATGCACTGCACATAACAAGTACTGGACACTGCCCAATGTACATTTTAACTAAATTGGAAACTGAACTGATTACAATACATATTAGTATATTTAATCAGTTATCATCTTACATCCATAAAAAATATACATATGTGCGTGTTTATGTCTGTGTATACGTATGTTTATTTCCTAAACCACTGGAAAGAATTCAATCAAACTTGGTACACATATCACTTTCTGTCTGGAAAGAGTCACTCTGGGGTGACTCTGGAACCAGTCACCTATCCAAGGGCTTGTGTAGAGGTGAAAAAGTAGCATAGCCCACGACGCGCGAAAACCCATACTTTAGTAATTCGGTATTTGAGAATAGATGCACTTATTTCTTCGTGCAGTAAACTGCCGCATGAAGCATGTTTTGTTACTTCTTTACTCCTAAATCTATTCGTGACACATTTTCCATACCGTATTCATATATACCTCTGGATATAACAGAAAAATTACATCATTGTACAACAGTTCGCAAGATATGTCATAAACACCAAGATGTGTGAGAAACCGCCGTGCCATGCGAGACATTTAAATTTATTACCTTATTTCTACTGACTCTGTTCGCAAGTTTCCGCAGACACTGTCCACATATGCCTCTGAATGTACCCAGAGAAGTATATCATTGTACATAATATAGTTCAGGATATATGACGCCGTAAGCACTTAGAAGCGTGAAAAACTGCAGCATCATACATGATGTTTTAGTTTATTCTTCTTTCCTACTAACACTATACACAACACATTTTGTAAACAATAGCCACATATAGCACTGACTGTACCTAAAAAATGTCATTGTACAGCTCGTAGTTCATGAGATACGGCAATGAGTTGCGTGAAAATGAAACTGTATGGCGAAATTCGCTAGACGTAAAGGTGAAATATGTGTACAAAAATGTGTGAAATGTGTTAAAGATATGAGAAATATATTTGGCTTGTGCGTATGCGGGCAGAGCCATAGATGAAGAGCTCATTTTAGCCCTGGAACGATTTCAGTCATATTTGGCACACAGTTTAGTTACAATGTGGAAAAAAATGCTGTAGGAGTAAGTACCACCAGCCTACTGCTGGGGTGAGCGTGATAACTTGGTGAGAGAAAGAGCAGGAGGAAGAGATGGACAGGCAGTGAAGAGGAAGGTGGAGATGGGCAAAGATAGGAAGAGGAGTAGGAGGAAATTGACAGAGATAGCCGAGGGGAAATGGACGGAGAGGAGGTGATGGACAGAGAGAGGGGAGAGGAGGAGATGCACACTGAAAGGAATGGGGCCGAGAACAACAGGGATGGGGAAGGACGAGATGGACAGAGAGAGGCAGGAAGAGAAGATGGATGGAGGGATGGGAGAAGGAGATTGACAAAGAGAAGGGGAGCAGATTTACAAAGAGAGGGGGAGGAGGAGGAGGAGTTGAAATTAGACGGGGAGGAGAAGATGGACAGAGGGGAAGAGGCGTATGGGCTGAGAAGCGACGAGAAGGTGGACAAGGATAAGGGAGAAGAGGAGATGAGTAGAGACGGGCAGGAGGAGATGTGGAGTATGGAGGAGGAAGACAGAAAGAGGAGAGATGGGCAGAAAGAGAAGAAAGGAGGAGAGCGACTAATAGAAGATTGGAATAAATACACTTTCAATAATCTCATAAATAGTGGAATACTATCTGAAACAGTACGGAAAGATAATTTCAAAGACGTACATAAATATAAAAATCGACGTGAAAATGTAAACTTCTGGTGAAATTTATGAATTTCGTGACTTGGCTCAGCGTCTTACTTAAATAAGTTTTACACGTATGTGTAAAGTGGTCTATTATCTTAGAAAAAGTAATATTTCGTGCTCTTTCATTTTCTACGCCAAATCTACATATTCCTCTACACTCTGCAAATCAGTGTAAAGTGTATGGGAGAAGATACGTTTTTTTTTAGTGACCTTCCTACACAAATGGGGCGTGAGAAGCATGACTGATTGTACGCGTCTGTGCGAGACGTTGTCTGCCTGAGTTTTATCTGCATTATCTCTAAGAGATGGTTACGTAGGTGGCTGAACAATATTTTCAGTTTCTGCAATCAAAGACGCGTCGTGCAGTTTACTAGGTAGGTTATTACGAGATGTACGGTGTCTTGCTTCGAATGACGCAAGTTAATGTGTGCGTTTTTTAATTATTGTTATCTGTTGCATCCACTCACGACTCAATCTGTAATCCCCTCCCCACCCCTCCCCCACGTCTTGCTGTGTCCTTTAAACCCCGGGCCGGGGTCTTACATGGATTACTGAGAGTTCTCTGACTGTAGCAACTAGGTCTGTCTCTTAGAGCGGAAATTAACTAACTGCCAGGAATTTAATAGAGATGCAACTCAGTTCCAACAAGTTTCCTACTTGCAGGGATGTCAGTTAATTAAGAGACTGATGAGAGATGAGCATGGTCAGGGGCACAACTATGATTAAAACAGATTGAAGTTTAGCAACAGGATATGTTCTCCTAGAATTGATAAGCGTGTAGCGAGAGCTGTCTTTACTGTCAAGATAAACTACAGACGTACAGAGATTCAACGAATGCAGAAATCAACATACATAATTATCAAAACAATTTTAACGCTCCATGGATTTTAAAGTGCTGGAGGAAGCTGAATTCATGTGAGTAGAGGCCTAATTTATTACAGAGAGAGAGAGATATAGAGGTAGAGGTAGAGGTAGAGGTAGAGGTAGAGGTAGAGGTAGAGGTAGAGGTAGAGGTAGAGGTAGAGGTAGAGGTAGAGGTAGAGGTAGAGGTAGAGGTAGAGGTAGAGGTAGAGGTAGAGGTAGAGGTAGAGGTAGAGGTAGAGGTAGAGGTAGAGGTAGAGGTAGAGGTAGAGGTAGAGGTAGAGGTAGAGGTAGAGGTAGAGGTAGAGGTAGAGGTAGAGGTAGAGGTAGAGGTAGAGGTAGAGGTAGAGGTAGAGGTAGAGGTAGAGGTAGAGGTAGAGGTAGAGGTAGAGCGCTGAATCCATGAGGTAGCAATATACGTGAAAAAACCGGTTGCTTATGATGGCTTCTTTCCACGTGTTGGAAACCGAAGTGTCAAGACAACAACGCAGTGTGGTCGCGGGCGCCAATTCCAAACTGTGGCACCTACATGTGATAAAGATTTCTGTCTTCTACGGAAGGTAAAGAGCAGGCAAACTGTAGTCGGCTGATGGTTATCGTCTGATGTAGAAGATGGCATTTGAAGCCTTTGGGTATCAGTGGTTTCTGCCTGAAACCCCTGCGCGTTTTAAGTACCAGTGCCTTCTGCATGAAAGAACCGAACAATCTATGCTCTTGGAAGACACAGAAATCTAGTGACACTCTATACATTCCTTTTTGCAGCATTATGCCTCCTCTAGGAAAAAGAACAGCAGTTTTAATTTTTGTCTGAATTTAACTGCTGCCATCACCTTGAGCAAATAACCAATTCCTGGCAAAATGACCGCATTTGAATTTATATTCCGATATCAGTAATGTATCTGTTACCGACTCTCTCGTCTCTGATTTTTTAATCATGGGTAAATTTGCATTTAATGGCTGGGAAACAAAATAAAATTGGTAACGAGATGAGAAGTTCACCAGCGAGTCTAAGGCTAATTAGTATGTAAGGGATCCGTGATCCCATGAACATAGATGCTAGTATCCGACGCCCAGGTCGATAGTAGACAGGAGTCGATTGTCGTGCGTTGGAGGAGGCGGAGAGGCAGACGAGTGTCGGGTGCGAAGTAATATGGGAGAGTGACGAGTGACGAGTGACAAGTAGTGTTGCAGAGACGGCAAGAATGATGGTCGAGTGAGTTGTAAACGGTAAAATTCGCCGGAGTATGACGAGTGAGCACGTCCCCCTGATCGTCGTGGGGTTGACTCTAATACCGATTCGCGAGTGATATGAAACAGAAAGTGACAAGTGCCGAATTACGTGTTTCGCGTCAACCGCGGCGGCCAGCAACAACCATGGATTGCAGTGAGGTTTGTTGTGAATGTTAACCATCATCATTGGGTGTGACGAAATACCTAAAATCAGCAACCAATAAGAGACATAATCGTAATCAGATGTGTAAGGCGAAAGTAGCAACTGGCTCAGTATTTGTGTGTTAGTAGAAAATATATATTAGTTTGTACATCGCAACCTTTGTGGTCCTTAATAATAGACAAACTTTCAATCATTCCAGCATTCAGTTGCTAAACAGCCGCACTCGGTTGAAATACCCCCAAAACCACAGCAGGAAAGCCGATAGCCTTCATCCATTAAGCACACGGTCATATACTCATAATAATTAACTGTTTGGCGGCTTCCGTAAATTACACAAAATCCAGTAATAGAATTAAACGGGGGTGTTTCGAAATGTTAAAATAAAATTGGTAACGAGATGACCAGTTCACCAGCGAGTCTAAGGCTAGGTAGTAAATCTGCAAAAGTATATATTGATTTTTAATCATCGCCAGAAGATGATGGGTACGAAACTCAACGAAACGTTGCGAAAAGACGGTGCCACCACTCGGCTGATAACCCGAGGAGAATTCATCAGTGGAATACGCCGAGAAAGACCGCAATCGCATATATCTGTACTTCTTTCCTTGATAAAGGCGTCTCGCTAACACGCAAGTGCGCATCCCAACGCATGGCGAGCCTTCCTAATATTGTGGCATTACAACTAACCCCCAACCCGTCAAGTGCGTAGATGGTGCCGTATACTGGTATGACATCTCAACGTGTTGAGTTTAGCGTCCTTAACGTTACACTGGAAACAGTGACACACAAAAAAATTATTTATGAGTCTAAATGAATTTTAAATATCAACTGTTCCGAAATACAGATCGATTTGTGGGTTGACTTGTAAACTGTGTTTAAAGACTAAATTAAAAATGTGATTGACAACTGCCCAGCCGAAGTCTTGGCCGCAATGTTCAATTAAGTGACGTTCGAGTCCTACTGCGGAGTGATGTTTGACCGGTGTGAAGGACTTTCACATCTTTATCACTGATGGATTTCCGGAACCATATTTGATTATTTGAACGTAGCGAAAGAGTTCCCCTGATTGATCGATTTTGCTAATTTTTCACTTTTCCTTTCTTTTCTTCGTTCTGTTTATCCTCGGAAGACTGGAGGCTTTGCCCAGTTGCCAAGCCTATTTACGCTCTGCTCTTATCGCTAGAAAATTACCTTAATATGTAGCGATTATTTTCTGTACAGCATCTAAGTGCAGACCACGCGAATCGTGACGGGCCGCAACACGTAACAATAGAGTTGTCGCTGCTGCGTCCCAAAACGGTGATTAGCATCTGTCTGAGTCTAGGCGATTGGCGGGGATCATGGCTGTAATCGTCCCCAGTCATGAAAAACTTAAGAAAACCGCATGAAGCAGCAAGAGCAAGAAGGAAGGATAGCAGTCAGGAGGTAACTCATCATGAGACATCTGAATTTTTAGAGTGCGTGGTGTCCAAAACACGGGCGTTAAATCGATCGCACCTTTCTGCGGACGCAAAACTTAAATTCTCAGAGGCATATATGTGTAATGCAAATAGAAGTCTTCGACATGGCAGTTATTTTCAGAGATACATGATTATGCAGACCAGTATTTCAGACTTAACTCACGGTTCTCCTGAAGCAGGTTGTGTTGAAGCCTGAATGTCTGAAGGACATACGAGGGTAATCCCAAAAGTAAGGTCTACTTTTTCTTTTTTATAAGTACAGAAGTCTGTGTGGCAGTTGGTCACACTGTTATGAAGAGTGCTTCACGCGCTGTGTGTAAACATGCGCACGCCGCCATGAGGCGCTCAGTCTTGACTTGGCAGCCGTTGAGAATGGAGCTCCCGCTGGATATTACCGCCAAGTGCGAATTGCGCGCAGTTATTCGGTTTTTGAACACAAAGGGCACTGCGCCAATTGAAATCCATCGCCAGCTGACGGAAGTGTATTGCGAGTCGTGCATGGATGTCAACAATATTCGTAAGTGGTGTAGAGAGTTTGCAGCTGGTCGGACCGAAATTCACGACGAACAGTTTCAGTGGAACATAATCACCCACCCAGCCTATAGTCCGGACTTGGCGCTCAGTGGCTATCGCCTGTTCCTCTAGGTTAAAAGAACATTTGGCCGGAAAGCGATTCAGCTGCGACGACGAGGTGAAAGAAGAGGTTCATAACTTTCTGAACAGCATGGCGGCGAACTGGTGTGACATGGGCATACAAAAACTGCAACAGCGTCTACAAAAATCCATCGACAGAAATGGTGATTATGTCAAAAAATAGCTAAATGTTCAAGCTGTAAACTGATGTAAACCATTGTAGAAATAAAGAGGTCTATGTACTTATAAAAAAAATAGGAGACCTTATTTTTGGGATTACGCTCGTACAGTTCTCCTCTGATACAATTAGCTCTGGGCCATCCTGAGTCTCGTAAACCATAGCACACCCTGCAGGTGAATGTTGTCTTTTTTATGGGTTCAAAATGGTTCATATGGGTCTGAGGTCACCAGTCCTCTGGAACGTAGAACTATTTAAACCTAACTAACCTAAGAACATCACACATATCCATGCCCGAGGCAGGATCCGTAGCAGTCGCGCGGTTCCAGACTGTAGGGCCTAGAACCACTCGGCCACCCAGGCCGGCCTTCGTATGGGCTTTCGGATTTCTTCTGTTATCTTCTTTAGTGCCGCTGCAGTTTGCAGTTCATCACCCCACACACAGTTTTCTACGTGACAGTCTACGAACACAAGAGTCACGTCTCGCTGTCGATTTGGGGCACGTTGCCATTTTCTGCTCCCGAGCGTCTTCTGATTGCAGGTGGTTGCTCGACTGATAACGAACAGAAACGTGCTTCTTATTCATTCCGGCAGTCCGTTTAGGAGGCCTGAAATACGTGAACAAGTTATAATCAGAAATTCTCTTTTCTTTCCCATTGTATCTAGATCTTACTTAAAAATGGTTCAAATGGCTCTGAGCACTATGGGACGTAACATCTGAGGTCATCAGTCCCCTGGAACTTAGAACTACTTAAACCTAACTAACCTAAGGACATCACACAACACCCAATCATCACGAGGCGGAGAAAATCCCTGACGCTGCCGGGAATCGAACCCGGGAACCCGGGCCCTTACTTAAAATACGTCATTTTTTCGGTTGCACTTTACTTTTTCATGAAAGGACAGAAGCACACATTCCGATTGAATGATATCATTATTTCTTACCGTTGAGTAGGAATATCAATAGACAGAGGACCGAGTTACACAGAACACAATTTTTGTCGCCAACCATATGGTTTTGTGGTACTTACCTATTAAAAGTATGTGTTCCTCCTTTCGTGAATTTTTCACTGCATATTTATATCGTTTATTTTTGCATGATTTGGGAGTTATGTTATTCAGTTTCGCTGCGACAACCCTTTGTTTCCTAATCCTTGTATAAGTTTTGACACTAGTTATTAACTCAGGATTATTTCTTGCAAAGACGTCAGGTGTGTTTTCTCAACCGTTTACTATTCGAGTGAGCTCATGAACTAATTGCTCGAAATAATTTTCAGAGAATGTGCTTAGGACAATTTCGGATGATATTATACGCGTACCTCTGGATTTAAACATGTGTTTTCGCCAGCATGTCGAGAGTAAACTGAAGTCACCACCAACTACAATTTATGATACGAGTACGTGTTTGAAATCAGACTCTTGTTTTCTTTGAACCTCTCGACTATTAAAGTCAGGGTAAAATGAAGTCACCACGAACCACGTAATAATCGTATGAATCGCACACGTATTTGCAATTGGACTCAAGGCTCCTTTGAACCTTTCAGTAATCGTATCATACGAGTTGGGAGGTCGATAATATGAGCCAATTATTATTTTATTGCGGCTGGTAAGAATAACCTCTACGTATACTAACTCACAGGAACTGTCTGCTTCAGTTTCGCTACACGATGAACTACTACTAACAGCAAGAAGCATGCCATCACCGACTGTATTTAGCCTAGCCTTTCTGGACGTTTGGTCCTTCGCAAATACTTCGGCTGAACTTATCTCTTGCTTCAGCCAACTTTCAGTGCCTATAACGATTTGACCATCAGTGCTTTCTATTGGCGCTTGCAGCTCTGCTACTTTTCCATCACAGCTACGACTATTTGCAATTCTTATACCGATTGTTCCTAGATCTACATTCTTCATGTGTTTGACCTGCACCCATTGAGACTGAAGCCCTTATTGTGTTTCCTCGAGATACTCTAACGTAAGAAAAACCGTCCAGTCTATGAAACACAGCCCCGCTACCCGTGTAGCCACCTCCTCCGTGTAATGGAATACTAACCTATTTATTGGAACCAGAACCCCCCCCCCCCCCACTGTGGTGCAAGTCGAGAAATCTGCAATCTGCGCGGTCGCAGTCCCTTCTGAGCCTCTGATTCCGACCCTCCACTCGGCTCTGTACCAGAGGTACGCTGAAAATGGTGAGCTCCGCTTTCATCTTGCGAGTAAGACTGGTAGCCTTCACCACCTCAGATAGCCGCTCAAACCAGAGAGTTTCTCTTCCGAACGAAAACGACACACCTCACTGGCACCAGCTGCGCTTGGTTGCACCCTGCACTCCTCTGGAATGATTCCACCAATTATGCACATGGAGTATACATTGGCTTTCTTCCCCTTCTTGGCACCTACTTCCCTAACGGGCCCCATAACAAGCTTAAAATTGGAACTCCCAACTTTCAGGGCGAGAGATTTCTTCAGAAACAAGTCAAGCAGCTGCATCTGGATGAGGGACGGTGTCAGCCACAGACAGCACCTAGAACCTAGTTTCTCATACTAACTGGGGAGGCCTTACATTTCGCCCCCGGGAAGTCTTTCGCAGTCTGTCATCTCCCCCCCCCCCCCCCTTCACCGAGGAGACTACCCACTCGGCTACAGGTGTGAGGTCTAGCTCAAGGCTCTCTGTAACTTGGCTTATCACTGCTGCCACTGGTGCGGACCGATCGGCTGGTTTGTGAGTCGTGTTTGATGTCTGTTGGATCTCCCCAGTCGGCTGAGAACAGTGATGCCCATCTGCTGCCTCAAACTATGTAACGGAAGCCAACACAGCCTGGAATTGAGAGCACCGACTGGGCTTGCATTCGCACACACCAGTCATAGCCCTGATTCATACTGAAGATCGTGGAAAACTACATTACACAGACAAACAAAGGACTATCGACACTCGCTGCGGAACTCTTACTGTAGACACTGACGAAAATCCAAGAACTGCCTCCAATAAATTAGATTATCATCAGATGTTCAAAAACTATACTACCAAAGCACACATGTGAAACTATATAATTCGCTCCAGGTTGGGAGGTCGTAAAATGTCAGAAAATCGGTTAATTCCCTGTTGCTGCTTCCTCTTGGCCGGTGGCTGCTGGCTGACTGGATTACTGCCTACCAGCGATCACTAGGATTCAAAACAAACGAACAAATGACTATCGACACGCGCTACGAAACTCAACTTTATTTTATAGTGAGAACTCTGCAAACATCTGTATCTTGAACCAATTTTACTAAAGCACTATCAGTTTTTGTGGCTTATAGCCACATAATCAGGTGCGTATAAAAATGAAAACATGGTAAACAACATGGCAGAGAAAGTAGAAGGGCCAGCCTTAATAAATAAAACTATAATGTCCATCGGGCGGATAGTCAATGAATAAAAAGTTGGGCGATGGAGAATATCCAGAATGAGATTTTCACTCTGCAGCGGAGTGTGCGCCGATATTAAACTTCCTGGCAGATTAAAACTGTGTGGCCGACCGAGACTCGAACTCGGGACGTTTGCCTTTCGCGGGCAAGTGCTCTACCATCTGAGCTACCGAAGCACGACTCACGCCCGGTACTCATAGCTTTACTTCTGCCAGTATCTCGTCTCCTACCTTCCAAACTTTACAGAAGCTCTCCTGCGTACCTTGCAGGAGTGCTAGTTCTGCAAGGTTCGCAGGAGAGCTTCTGTGATGAACACTAACCTGTTGATGCTACGTACTGACGTGCTTGATGCTAGTACTGTAGAGCAATGAGTAGCATGCCAGCACAAGCACCGAAGTCAACATTATATTTCCTTCAATTGGGCCAACTGGCGGTGAATCGAGGAAGTACAGAACATACTGACGAAACTAAAATGAGGTCTAACATGGACATTAAGCGTTTCCGTACACATGTCCACATAACATCTTTTCTTTACTTGTGTTTGAGGAATGTTTCCTGAAAGTTTGGCCGTAGCTTTTTGTAACACCCTTATAGGGCTAAACAGACATGCGACTGCCGAGCAACTGACCGTCCAGATGAACCAATGGACTACCAAATGTGTCTCCTCAACCAACGATAATCGAACGTTGTGATGTATGGGCTTCCGCAGCAGGTGCCTGATTTATGCACTCATCCTGACTGCTGTTCAGCGGCAACAAAGGCTGGAATTTGCACAACAGTACGGTAACTGGGCGTCCACTCAGGGACGACAGGTGGCCCTTTACTACGAATCACGTATTACGCTCCATCGCACAGATAACAGTTGGTATGTACGGTGTGAAACGTCTGAAAGCAAACAAGTCTGGAGGGTTGTGGTCTAGGGAATGTTTTTGTAGCTTTTCCTGGGTGAGCTCATCATTCTGAAAGGCACAGGGGATCAACACAAGTAGTTATCTATCCTTGGGGACCGTGTCATACCCTGCATGCTGTTTGTTTTTCATCGGAGCGTGTCACACAGCTCACAGTGTACGTGCGTGGTTCGAAGAGCGTCTGGATGACTTTGTAACACCCCACCCGTCACTTATCTGGTTTTGGCATGTGTTCACCCCGGCTAATTGAGTAACAGACCAACAGAGAGAGCAAAACTGCCGCAATATCGGATAACGCAAAGAAAGTAATAAGGCCCTGTGACTCCTGACTGAACTGCAGTGGCAGTGTTGACATTAATTTATTCAGAACTGATCACTTTTAATTAAAAAGGCGTGCACATTGATGTTATATTCAGCTATTGAACACCAGATGCAAATGTTGAACATAAAATTAATTAAAAAAGTGACTTGGGATTTCAACTACTTGATTGGAAACAGATGCAGTCGATTAGCAAAAATTTATTTTATCTCCCGACCTTCAATCATCACTTTACAAGACTCTCCTATCAGGCAGTGGTAATAAATTGCGTTTGCATGGCGTAAAGCGCAATAACTCAAAAGTAATTCCTATCGACTGACCCAGGCGTAATGCAAAGTGCGAGAAGAATTCTACAATACACGGCCCATGAAACCCTCATGGAAACTTTGCCGACGTGATCCAACAAATTAATCAGTGGCTGGAGCAGGCGCAATATCACCGAATACAGCGTGGCGGAGCGTTGTCGTTGTGTGGACATCGGCCGACCTCGTCGTGTTGCAAGGCTGCACTCGGCTATTCACTCCTAGCTACCTTGCTCATTACGTAGCTGAACCAAAACTTTCTATCTCCAAGCTCAGTCGTTCCATTTGCTAAGTCGTAACTGCAGAGATGCTCACTCTTTCTCAGGCAAGCTGAGTAAAGAACGCCACGTCCGCAGTCTAGGCAAGCTGCGAATGGAGGACCTCTACGGAGACTTATCACCGTGTGCTCTTCACCTCGGTTTCCCTTCCAGCAAAATCACTTACACCAATTGCAGCACAAGTCGCATTAATTATGCCTGCTCTGGGAAGCGAACAAATTCCCACAAAATTTCCCTTCCTCTCAACTTCTGTTATATAGCTTCTCCCAGGCCACCCATCAAGGTCAGCATCTGCACAAACAACAAGTTTTCCGGAATTCTGACTCCCAGGAGAGTACTTCAAATTCCTCGGTCCTACGTTCCCATCGGAGGCCGGTGTATTTCACGCTGTCGCTCTTCACCTGATTTACTTCAGGCTCTGCGGACTGTGAATTCACCGTGAAGTTGCTATAGTCACAAACACGCATATTTTGACCTCTGTTGACCTCTCCACTGTAGCTTTGCGCGGCTGTCTCGCATGTTTCACAGAAAACGGGACGACAGACATTTATCAACATGCGTAAAGTTCTCCGTCTGTTTCCCAGTACACCAGCATGGAGTCGGGGTCACCCACCCATTCACTGTCACTCATCTTAAGGCGGCTGGAGGCCACGCCGCGTTACCGCTTTCTCAGAGCTTGAGCCGCCCTAAGCTTCCTATTGTTGCTTCCCTTATCCACTTCCCCGGTGGCCACAGTCAATTCTGAGTACTTCCAAAACTGGTTCAAATGGCTCTGACCACTATGGGACTTAACATCTATGGTCATCAGTTCCGTAGAACTTAGAACTACTTAAACCTAACTAACCTAAGGACATCACACAACACCCTGTCATCATGAGGCACAGAAAATCCCTGACCCCGTCGGGAATCAAACCTGGGAGCCCGGGCGTGGGAAGCGAGAACGTTACCACACGACCACGAGCTGGGGACTCTGAGTACATCCCTGGGGTAAACTAGCCTCCAATAAATCGAGGCGTTTCCACAAAGTTTTCATGCTGTGTGAATTACTTTAAAACTATCACCCGACATTAATTATTCCAATACGTCCATACTATACCCTCTACATGGATGCATTGTGCCTTGTCAGTCATTTTTGTTCAGCCCTACTGTTCGCTCAACGTGAGTTAGGTGATCTTTAACGACTTCATGTAAGGGCCATAGTTCTTGCCATCTTATAAATTTACCTTACTCCTCTGACCACCAAACACCCTGTATTAAGACCCACCGAGAATCTGCGGGGCCACCTCCATCGGGCTGTTCGCGCCGTGGATCCTCAACCGAAAAACTTAGTGCACAGCCCTGGAGTTGGCATGGCTTCATATCAATTACAGGATCTCATTGCATCTCTTCCTTTACGTTTTGCAGTTTTGACAGGTGTCACATTGCTGTCGGCAACGGCCTTGCCACAGTGGATACGCCGGTTCCCGTCAGATCACCGAAGTTAAGCGCTGTCGGGCGTGGCCGGCACGTGGATGGGTGGCCATCCGGGTCGTCATGCGCCGTTGCCACTTTTCGAGGTGCAGTCAGCCTTGTGATGCCAACTGAGGAGCTACTCGACCGAACAGTAGCGGCTCCGGTCAAAGAAAACCATCGTAACGAGCAGGAGAGTGGTGTGCTGACCACACGCCCCTCCTATCCGCATCCTCAGCTAAGGCTGACACGGCGGTCGGATGGTCCCGATGGGCCACTTTTGGCCTGAAGACGGAGTGCACATTGCTGTGAATGGACAGTCTATATGCAATGTCATACTGAAAGGTACATAGAGTGTACAGCACGTAATACTCAACCTTACAATGGCAATATCTCGCAGTCATTTCTAACAGCAATGAATAAATAAAAAAAATACACACTGCATAATTTGAGGCCTTAAAATTCTCTTCTGAAAGTACGTGCCTGGAGTACAGCCTTACACCAAATGAGACTTGTACGACAAACGGTTTAGGCAAGGAAAGAATAGAAACTTTTGAGATGTGGAGGTACGGAAGACTGCTGAAGATTCGATAACTAATGATGATGTACTGAATCGAATTGGGGATACTAAAAATTCATGACAGAACTCGAACAAAAGAGGGAATCGGTGGACAGGGCAATCCTGAGGCACAGGGAATAGTTAGTTTCGTATTCGAAGAAAATGCGAAGAAGAAGCAGTTCGAAACTGTAGAGTGAGAGCGAAATTGGCTGCAGTAAGCAGGTTCAAATCACTGTAAGTTGCGCTAGGTTATGCGGAGCGGAGGAAATTCATCTTCATTTACATTTAAACTCCGCAAGCCACCCAGCGGTGTGTGGCGGAGTGCACTTTACGTGCCACTGTCATTACCTCCCTTTCCTGTTCCAGTCGCGTATGGTTCGCGGGAAGAACGAGTGCCGGAAAGCCTCCGTGCGCGCTCGAATCTCTCTAATTTTACATTCGTGATTTCCTCGCGAGGTATAAGTAGGGGGAAACAAACTATTCGATACCTCATCCAGAAACGCACCCTCTCGAAACCTGAACAGCAAGCTACACCGCGATGCAGAGCGCCTCTCTTGCAGAGTCTGCCACTTGAGTTATCTAAACATCTCCGTAACGCTATCACGTTTACCAAATAACCCTGTGGCGAAACACGTCGCTCTTCTTTGGATCTTCTCTATCTCTTCTGTCAACCCGACCTGGTACGGATTCCACACTGATGAGCAATACTCAAGTATAGGTCGAACGAGTGTTTTGTAAGCCACTTCCTTTGTTGATGGACTACATTTTCTAAGGACTCTCCCAATGAATCTCAACCTGGCACCCGCCTTACCTGCAATTAATTTTATTTGATCGTTCCAATTCAAATCGTTCCGTGCGCCTACTCCCAGATATTTTACAGAAGTAACTGCTACCAGTGTTTGTTCCGCTATCATATAATCATACAATAAAGGATCATTATTTCTATGTACTCGCAATACATTACATTTGTCTACGTTAAGGGTCAGTTGCCACTCCCTGCACCAAGGGCCTATCCGCTGCAGATCTTCCTGCATTTCGCTGCAATTTTCTAATGTTGCAACTTCTCTGTATACTACAGCATCATCCGCGAAAAGCCGTATGTAACTTCCGACACTATCTACTAGATTAGCACGGGTAGATCAGTCTTGTGGCTGAAGACCACAGAAATGCCACGAAATTCTTTAACAGGAAATTTAATGTTCTGCTGTTACGAAAACTGGTTGGGCAGTTGTCGAAAACGTTTGTAGAACAATTTAGTGCTTTCCGACATATCGCCTAATGCGTAGCGCGTGTTGATTCTGGGAGGCAAGAAGAGGAGGAGCGGAGGTGAGATGTTCGGACAAAAGACGGCGCGAGGCATCGAGCACGCACGGCTCGGGAGCTGGACGGATGGCACACATTCCTCACGGCGATAAATCGTTGGAACGGGCGATACGCCGCTAAGGGCGCCGAAGCGACCAGGACGAATGCGAGCGCTGCTTCCGACCCGTGCCTCGGCAAACGAGCTATCCAGGAGGGGGAGGGTCGGGAGAAAGGGCGCCAACACAGCCCTCGTGAAGCAGGGGGAAACACGACGCGGGCGTCATAACTCGTAACGAACAGGCACTCATTACTGGCCAGCTTCGCACAAGCGTAACCTACAACGGAACACCTTTCCTAATATTAGTAATTTATTCCTACGAGGTTAGCCTGCTGCGGGCTACAGCTGCCACGTACGAGTCATGTCTGACGTGAGCGTTGGAGCATCGCAGGATCACGTGGCATCAGCTCTACACCGTCTGCAGCACTTCAAAACTACCAGTCTGCTGTTTTAAGGAAGCGAATGGTATACACAGTGGTAGGGGTGTTAAACGCAAGTATTGCGATCATTGGTGCCTTAATATGTACCTTCTCCAGTGTGTTAGTTATTTTATCTCTGCTTTTAACAGTCTTCCAGCAAAAGAAAAAAAGACATAATTTACTACGACTCATAACTGCGCCACTAAGTGGACTACGCATTTCAGTACAGAGTAACCGTTTTGCGTCCATTCGTCCACACTTCAACATCTGACATGCATTAACATAAGCATTAATGGTTTGCTCTTGCCATACATACTTGATGGTACTAGTCAAACTAAAAACATACTATTTCTAATATCTATAATTATAAGCCTGAAAAACGAAGGAAAAAATCCAGAATGAGGTTTTCACTCTGCAGCGGAGTGGGCGCTGATTGAAACTTCTTGGCAGATTAAAACTGTGTGCCGGACCGAGACTCGAAATCGTGACGATTGCCTTTCTCGGGCAAGTGCTCTACCACCTGAGCTACCCAAGCACGACTCACGCCCTGTCCTCACAGCTTTACTTCTGCCAGTACATTGTCTCCTACCTTCCAAATTTTACAGAAGCTCTCTTGCTAAGCTTGCACAATAAGCACTCCTGAAAGAAAGGATATTGGGGAGACACGGCTTAGCCACAGCCTGGGGGATGTTTCCAGAATGAGATTTTCGCTCTGCAGCGGAGTAGGCGCTGATATGAAACTTCCTGGCAGATTAAAACTGTGTGCCGTACCGAGACTCGAATCGGGACCTTTGCCTTTCACGGGCAAGTGCTCTACCACCTGGGCTACCCAGTAAAGCTATGAGGACGGGGCGTGAGTCGTGCTTGGGTAGCTCAGGTGGTAGAGCACTTGCTCGCGAAAGGCAAAAGTCCCGAGTTCGAGTCTCGGTCTGGCACACAGTTTTAATCTGCCAGGAAGTTTCATATCAGCGCCTACTCCGCCTCAGAATGAAAATCTCATGCTGGAAACGTCCCCCAGGCTGTGGCTAAGCCATGTCTCCGTAATATCCTTTCTTTCAGGAGTGCTTATTGTGCAAGGTTCGCAGGAGAGCTTCTGTAAAGTTTGGAAGGTAGGAAACGAGATACTGGCAGAAGTAAAGTTGTGAGGACGTGGCGTGAGTCGTGCTTGGGTAGCTCAGGTGGTAGAGCACTTGCTCGCGAAAGGCAAACGTCCCGAGTTCGAGTCTCGGTCCGGAACACAGTTTTAATCTGCCAGGAAGTTACGAAGTAAATACTAATGTAATGTTGTTCAGTATACTACACTCTGTTCCCAATAAAACTATCTGCATTTGTCCCTCAACACCCAATATACTCTGTTGAGGTTACAGATTCACTAATATACATGTTGTTTGCTAATTATTCTAATGAATTTAGGTGTAAATATGCGATGTACATCACTTACCAGATGTGTTCTCTATAGGGAAATCAAAGAGACTATTTTAGCAGACATTTCAAAGGAAGGCAACAATCCATTGTGCAAACGATCGTCAATCCATTGAGTTTAGAGATACGAGGCTCATTCAGAAACTAACGCCACCGTATCTTTTCTGCTGACTCGGAGTGTCTCATCCAGATTATGTTGGTGCAGCAGTAAATCTTCCTGCTTCTGTCCTGCTGGTTTCGCTGCCCAACGATGGACAGCAGCAGCATGGGGGCGATCCGATCCAAATTTCGTCCATTATCAAGGTACGTTTAAAACAGAGATTTGTCATCGAATTTCTCACAGTTGCACAACTGCGCCAACTGAAATGCATCGAAGCTCTCTAAAAGTACACGTAGTTGAGAAACCAGACGTGAGTAATATGAGGCAGTGGGTATTGCGCATCATTAGTGATGAAAATAATGCGCACGGCAACCCACTGTCCGGTTAGCCCTGCTCAGCTGCCATTTGTAATAATTGACAGCGGCCCGATATATTCGTCCGTAATGGTGAAACGGGACTACTTATTCCGCCTCATAAATTTAACACGAAGTATCCTGAATTCTCGAGTCATAATGACGTATTAGTCATTCTTGTATGATCTCGAACTGTGAACCTCTAAAGAAGGAATGGACATCACTGATTTCATTTATTTAATTAATTACATTATTCACATCATACCTTTATTAAAAGAAATGGTTCAAATGACTCTGAGCACTTTGGGCCTAATATCTGAGGTCATCAGTCCCGTAGAACTCAGAACTACTTGAACGTAACTAACCCAAATCCATGCCCGAGGCAGGATTCGAACCTGCGACCGTAGCGCTCGCGCGGTTCCAGACTGAAGCGCCTACAACCGCTGGGCCACAAAGCCCGGCTTCCTTTATTCTCTTTATGCTGCTGTGAATTATTGAATGAATGGCTGTGATGAATGTGAATTCGTCTGCAGAGCTGACTTAGGCCAGAGATACGTACTTTGCTAAGCTTTTGGTGGCAACATAAATTCATGGGAGAGAACAGAGGTAAAGTCGAGCGTTGCTAGGAAGTCACCCACCCCTCCTCCTCAGGGAAGAGCAAAGTGATCGTTGGTGGCGCTCCGCCATTTTCAGACACCCGTTTGCTGGGCAGCTTAGTGGACGGATGGAACCTGTGGTCTCCATCTCACACTTCGTAAAATTTCAAGAGGATGAGGTTTATCGTTATTAACATTACTGACCTGTTCTTTTGGAGGATTATGATAGTCAGGGTTACATTACGACCGTTATTTGTATTGATTTTGCTAATAAATTGAATGATTAGGACTTTGATTTATAGCAAGCGAACGGAGCTCATCTCCATCCATTAATATAAAGTCAATCTTTTGGTGCCGTAAGCAGATAGGGTGTTTCTATACTCTACTTAATTATCTGCTCTGCATTGTACTATTTCCCTATAGAAGACAGGAGGCCTCCTTCCTTTTAATCAATTTTATAGGATAGTTGTAAGAAAGTAGACCCCCTTCAACATCCGAATCCTCCGAAAAAAAGAGTTCAAACTGACATCCGCAAGCAATGTCATGTGCTCAGTGTTTTGGGTTAGGTAGAGAATGGTTCTCCTAGAAGCCTAGATCAACTGCCGATTCATAACGCTACAAGACGACAGTGAATAGGCTGGAGGTACGAATGTCCAGCTCCACACCAGAGAATAAGACAAACTTCCGCATGCAACACGATATTCTCAGGAGCCACAATTGTTTTGTGAGAATGGAACTCATTATCTAATGTGGCTGGGCTGTCCTACCACATCAGTATTGGTTTAGCTTCTTGAACCTTCCACCTGTTTGGGCGCATAACACATGGATTAGATGGCCAACATTTTCCACACTCAGGTGCTGCCGTCAAATCTGAAAGCCTTCGGCTAGCTTCAGCCGGTTCAAGTTTTTACGAGAACAGCGTGCAGGATCTTGTTCAGCATTGGCAAAAGCCCATAGCGAAAGTTAGTGACTGTGTAGAAAGTGACAGTGTAGCTCACACCTTCCTCTGTTTGTGTTATTGTGCTTTCTTTATGTGTTGCATGAGCGTCATTCAATAATGTATTGAAGGCAAGGCCTAATGCAGGGAATTTGAAAGGTGTTTTGGAGACCTATCGGAGGGTGCTAGTTATTTACTCGATTAATATTCACTCAAACACAACGTCTAAGGTATCAATTTTTTATGAAATATCAGATGGAAGAAAGTACTTTCGGAGATCAGCGTTCTGCGGCCCAGTTTTTACTTTCCAAACCTTTATAACCATCAGAAATATTCTCTCGGACGATCAAACAATACGGCAGTATTTCCATGAAGTGTGGCGTACTGACGTGCACCGCTTCGCGCGTCCGGCAACAGTATCGACCTCGGCGTTTCGAATTCGTATCGATTCGCTTATCCTAGAACACCAACGACTTAAACCTGAACAAACTGCTGAAAAAGGTGGAGTAAGGGATGACACTACTCATCATTCAAAGCGAACTCCCTTGTGCTACACGAGCTCCAAGAGAGTTGAGCGCTCATCACGAACAGTTTTCGCATTTGCACTGAGCTCAAAAATCGTTTCAAAAACGAAGGTGATGCGATTTTGGACAGAATTTTAAGCTGTGATGAAACTTGGATACATCATTTTGAGCTTGAGTCTAAGTGTCAAAGTATGTAGTGGAAACACACCGAATCGCCTGTTCGTAAGAAAAAAAATCTGTTGGTAACCACCTTTTGGAATGCCCGTGTTCAGACTTTCTGTGATTTTTGGACGAGCAACGGACTGCCAACGGTCCATACTACTCAGGCATGACTGAAAACAAAGAGAAACCCGCAATGAAGAGCTTACGTCCGGAGAGCAGAGGAAAGATGTGCTGCTTCTTCAACTGACAGTGGAGACTGTTGGAAAACTGGGCCTGGAGGTGCTACCTCAACTTACCTACAACCCTGACCTTGGCAGTTCAGACTGTTATCTGTTTCGCCTGATGAAAGAAGCATTCCGTGTCGTTATGCTTAAAGGTAACGAAGAGGTGAAAAACGTATAAAACAGCCTTAAAGATCAAGGCGAAGAATTCTTTGCTGAGGGGATAAGAAGACTCGTAAGAATATGGAATAAGTGCATATAAGTTGGTGCGGATTATGTTGGAATTATTTTTTTATCATCTGTCTTTTCATTAGTTTCATGCGGTCCGCCGCGAATTCCTCTCGTCTGCCAACCTTTTCATTTAAAAGCAGCAATTTCAAACTATGTCTTCAATTATTTGCTTGACGTATTCCAATCTCTGTCTTCCTCTACAGTTTTTTCCCTCTACAGCTGCCTCTGCTAACATGGAAGTTATTCCCTCATGTCTTAACATGCATCCTATCGTCCTGTCCGTTCTCCTTGTCAGTGTTTTCCACGTATTTCTTTCCTCTCTGATTCTGTACAAAACCTCCTCATTCCTTACCTCATCAGTCCACCTAATTTTCAACATTCGCCTGTAGCATCACATCTCAAATGCTTAGATTCTCTTCTATTCAGGTTTTCCCCATATTCCATGTTCCACTACCATACAATTCTGTGCTCCAAACGCACATTCTCAGAAATTTACTCCTCTTATTAAGGCGTATATTTGGTACTAGAAGACAGGAGTGCCCTCTTTGTCAGTCACAGTGCACTTTGATGTCCTCAAACGAACCATAGAGGACGGCTACATCCAGTGCCCCTTGCCGGAGAAACGAAGCCGTGTATATATTGGCGAGCCATTGCAGCCACGAACACTACTGCCACCTACCAACTCGATCACACAAAATTTTCATGGAAACTGCGACGGTCATTCAACAATAAAACACACCGAATCGCCTGATGTGTTGTTTGAGACTTCACCGTCGTAGTAACTCTCAGTACGAGGGTGATTCAAATGAAAACCTTAAATGTTCCATAAAATTCGAAAATTTGTGTGAAGGAATTGGTAGGTGGCAGTAATGTTCGTTGAAGTTCAGAAAGTGACAAACACGGGGCAGAGTGATGCAAAAACGCAGGAGAAGGCAGAAGCGTCCACAACAAGATGGCCTCACTCCCGTCAAAGGGCAACGCGATTGAGCAGCGATCTGAGATGCGTTTTTTGTGTAATGAATGTATCACACCAATTGAAATTTATTGCAGAATGACTATGCAGGACGGTGATAAGTGTTTGTCGTTGCAGCAAGTGTACTAGTGGTGTAGGAAGTTTAAAAGCGGTGTAACTTCATTGGAGGATGACAGTCTCACCGCATAGTGACCGACGAGAAAATTGCGTTAATGGAGGAGCTTGTAAAGGAGAACATACTCTTAAATCTGAACGGAACAACCACTGGTTCAGCGCAGATTATTGCTCACAATGTACTGCACATCAATAATGTGTCTGCAAGATCGGTGCCGCGACAGCTGACTGCCAAAGATCGTTGCCTTGGTGCCTGTGAAAATTTTTTGCGTCATTTCCACGTCAAAGATGCTGCATTTCTGTGTTAAAATTGTTACAGGCGATGAGACTGGGCTCGAGTATCACCAACCAGAAATGAAAAGGTGAAGCAAATAATGGCGCCACTGCTCATCGCCGAAATCGAAAAAAATTCTGCATTCAACTGTTCGCTGGAAAAGTCATGCTTATTCTCTCCTGGGATACAAATCTGAGTAATTACGGAACATTACATGGAAGGGAGTGACGCTGATCAGTACTCCTTATTCAGACATGCTGATAAACCAACTTCTCCCTGCAATCAGGCTTAACCGTAAGATCCTTGAGACAGTTTAGAGTGGACTTCAATGCGAGATGCTTGTAACAGTTTACACAACGAAGCTTTGTCTCGAAACCTGGCAGGAAATCCAAAGAGATTCTAGTCGAATGTGAAGTATGTTAGCGACAAGAAACAATCAATGCCTTCTCTGTGCGATAGCATTGGAGATACTATCGAAGACAGTGCTGCCAAAGCAGTGTTGCTAAACACAGCCTTCCGAAATGCCTTCACAAAAGACGACGAAGTAAATATTCCAGAATTCGAATCGAGAACAGCCGCCAACATGAGTAACGTAGAAGTAAATATCCTCGGAGTAGTGGAGCAACTTTATACCAATTAAGTTCCTTTCGGATTATGCTGATGCATTAGCTTCTTACTTAACAATCATATACTACCGTTCTCTCAACGAAAGATCCTTACCGAAAGACAGGTCACACCAATATTCAAGAAAGGCAATAGAAGTAACCTACTAAATTACAGGCTAATATCGTTAACGTCGATACGCAAAAGGCTTTTCGAACATATATTGTGTTCAAACATTATGAATTACCTCGAAGAAAACTGTCTATTGACACACAGTCAACATGGGTTAAGAAAAAATCGTTCTTGTGAAACACAACTAGCTCTTTATTCACATGAAGTGTTGAGTGCAATTGACAAGGGATTTCAGGTCGATTCCGTATTTTTGGATTTCCGGAATGCTTTTGACACAGTACCACTGAAGCGGCTCGTAGTGAAATTGCGTGATTATGGAATATCTTCTCAGTTATGTCATTGGATTTGTGATTTCCTGTCAGAGAGGTCGCAGTTCGTAGTAACTGGCGGAAAGTCATCGAGTAAAACAGAAGTGATTTCTGGCGTTTGCCAAGGTAGTGTTATAGGCCCTTTGCTGTTCCTTATCTATATAAACGATTTGGGAGACAGTCTGAGCAGCCGTCTTCGGTTGTTTGCAGATGACGCTGTCGTTGATCGACTAATAAAGTCATCAGAAGATCAAAACAAACTGCAAAATGATTTAGAAAATATATCTGAATGGTGCGAAAATTGGCAGTTGTCCCTAAATAACGAAACGTGTGAGGTCATCCACATGAGGGCTAAAACGAATTTGTTAAACTTCGGTTACACGATAAATCAGTCTAATCTAAAAGCCGTAAATTCAACTAAATACCTAGGTATTACAATTACGAAGAACTTAAATTGGAAAGAACACACAGAAAATGTTTTGGGGAAAGCTAACCAAGGGCTGCGTTTTATTGGCAGGACCCTTAGAAAATGTAACAGACCTGCTACAGAGACTGCCTACACTACGCTTGTCCGTCCTCTTTTTGAATACTGCTGCGCGGTATGGGATTCTTGCCAGGTAGGAATGACGGAGTACATCGAAAATGTTCAAAGAAGGCAGCACGTTTTGTATTATCGCGAAATATGGGAGAGAGTGTCACAGAAATGATACAGGATTTGGGATGGACATCATTAAAAGAAAGGCGTTTTCGTTGTGACGGAATCTTCTCACGAAATTCCAATCACCAACTTTCTCCTCCGAATGGGAAAATATTTTGCTGACACTGACCTACATAGGGAGAAACGATCACCACGATAAAATAAGGGAAATCAGATATAGGTGTTCATTCTTTCCGCACGCTATACGAGATTGACATAATAGAGAATTGTGAAGGTGGTTCGATGAACCCAATTCCAGGCATTTAAATGTGATTTGCAGAGTATCCATGTAGATGTCGAAATGAACCGTGATTTATTTTCACAGAATATTCTTAAGAATTTATTTTATTTACTAGCGATTCATCAAGAACATTAACACATTTAATCACACTAAGTAAGCATGGAAGTAGTTGCAAGGGAGTAACTGATGAAATCATAACCAAATTCGTTTCAACAAACGGGAATTTTATTCACTTTAATAGTGCCTAAAAGTATTTTTTAAAAGAAACAGACTTAAAATTATAATCAGAAGGCACCCTCTAAATATCAAAGTTACAATTTATTCAGAGGCAGAAAGAAACAAGTTTTGACTGTATGAGCTTTCAGGCAGAGAACCTTGCCGCTCCCTTTTGACACGGCCGTAGTTACGACAGCTTACAACAGCCTCTGAAAGACTACACTGGAGCAAATCTGCAACACACCAGATTACTTTAAACTAAGAGTTTTAACAATTTACACAAGCACACAAACTATGAACCCCTTGTTGGAGGGATGGAAATGGTACAAAACACTAACAATTAAAATATTAATCTTGCCACCGAAGGTGCAACTTGATTTTAACTTCTAAGAAAAGTCTTACGGTGAAAGGGTGGCAACTTAATATACTAAAATGACCATTTAAATAAAAGTCCATGAAATGCAATCTTATATAAAATTCTACTGGCCAAACAATAGTTAACATGCTCGACAGTACACATATACCGCCTCTCAAGATCATACGCAATAATATCGAAGTTTCCAAAGATCGAAAACATATTTCAGGTATTAGGCCGTTACACTCCAAGCAATAAATTCGTTAACACACCAAATCCGACAAACATGACAGAGGCAGCTACTAACGTACGGTAGATTGATAGGGAGATTACCGGACAACCCGAGCCGCAGGTTGCTCTAACCCGCCCCTATTCCACAAGGGAAAAACGGACCACCCAATTTATAAACATCCACCGTTCCGCGGGTGGGCAAACGGAGAAGAATGGTGGGACGACGCCAGAGCAAAACGGTTGGTGACCTCACCAAGAAAACAAGTAGAATTTAACAAGAGTAAATCAAACAGCGTATCACCAATCACTTAACTTCTAATAAACTGCTTATTTCTCGAGAATACCTGGCGCAGCACCTTCCGCTGCCAGCCGCTTCAACGGACCCAGGAAGGCGCGCCGATCTCCCGTCTCACGGCGTCGCAGCTCGCACCGGCCAGACTGATGTCATTGGTTGACTCCTGTTGCTTTCGTGTCGACTGGGAAGTCACTACCCTTAGCTGTACGCCGCGGCCCCCTGGACTCACGTGGCGACCTCACATGCACCGACGCTCAAGACGGACAAGTCATCTTGTGTCTCAGTGCGCGACCGACCAACCGTGTGATCCAACCGCCAATGATTATTGTCGGAGCAAACTCGAGCAGACTGGCGGCCTAGCGCGCAAACTCAGATGCAGGAACTAAGCCCCGACCGGGCGATCACACGCTGAGTTCTCTTACTGGAGGAGTGGAAAGACTCTCATTTTGCCGGCTTTAAAGGTTGATCCGAACGACAGACATACTAGCACTCCGCACGACGGATGACGCTAACTGCCTAACAAATGCGGACGAGAGACAGACTAGTAAGCTGGGGACGAGAGACTGACCCAACTACCCCCCTGGCGAGCTCATAGCACCCTTAAAAGCACGTGAATAGGCAACCTTTCTCCTTTCCCACCAGAAGGAGACACCAAAACTGCGATTGCCACAGCGACGCCACCGCCAGAAACGGAGGGCGACTGCCTCACACTACGCACTGCGGCGCGCTCTTCAAAACAGCAATTTTTATCACTGCTCAGAAAATTAAACCTGAATGTCTGGACATCCTCCTTATTCACCAGACCTCGCTCGTAGTGACTCATCTGTTAGGTGCACTCAAAGAAGGAATGGGAGGCACGCATTTTAGAAGTGACGAAGAGGTGAAAACCGCGGAGGACGACTGGCTACCCACAGAAACAAAAGAATTCTCTGATCGTGGAATCTGCCACTTCCGAAGCTGTGGAGAACGTGCATTCAACTTCGGGGACACTTCGTCGAAATATGACGTGTAAATTTGTTGTCCTTTGTTACTATTAAAAGTGTTATGGCACATTTAAGGTTTTCATTTTGAATCACCCTCGTAAATTGGGGTTGTTATTTGCGAATGAGCCTCGTAGTGTCTACATCTACATCTACATTTATACTCTGGGAGCCCCCCCCCCCCCCCCCCCCCCCATGGTGTGTGACGAAGGGCACTTTACGTGCCACTGTCAATACCTCCCTTTCTTGTTCCAGTCGCGTATGGTTCGCGGAAAGAACGACTGCCGGAAAGCCTCCGTGCGCGCTCGAATCTCTCTAATTTTGCATTCGTGATCTCCTCTGGAGGTATCAGTAGGGGGAAGCAATACATTCGATACCTCATCCAGAAACGCAACCTCTCGAAACCTGGACAGCAAGCTACACCGCGAGCAAAGCGCCTTTCTTGCAGAGTCTGCCACTTGAGTTTCCTAAACATCTCCTTAACGCTATCACGCTTACCAAATGACGCTGTGACGAAACGCGCCGCTCTTCTTGGGATCTTCTCTATCTCCTCCGTCAACCCGACCTGGTACGGATCCAACACTGATGAGCAATACTCAAATATATGTCGAACGAGTGTTTTGGAAGCCACGTCCTTTGTTGATGGAGTACATTTTCTAAGGACTCTCCCAATGGATCTCAACCTGGCACCCGCCTTTCCAACAATTAATTGTATACGATCATTCCACTTCAAATCGTTCCGTACATATACTCCCAGATATTTTACAGAAGTAACTGCTACCAGTGTTTGTTCCGCTATCATATAATAAAGGATGTTTCTTTCTATGTATTCGCAATACATTACATTTGCCTATGTTAAGGGTCAGTTGCCACTCCCTGCACCAAGTGCCTATCCGCTGCATTACTTCGCTTGAGGGCTGTATCGGGAAGTACCTGCGGAGGAGTTTTATTTGCGCGCCGCACTTGTCGCGAGGCCCCAGTTTCCGGACGGCCTGGGAACGCTGCATGTTGGCGAGCGCCCGGCACTGGGGCTGCGCCAGCTCTCAGCGAGATTGGAGCGCGGCGCGCTGCACAATGGCACAGCCGGAGCGGTGCTAAATGCCGGCGGCGCCCCTCCGCACCTGCGCGGATACCTTCCGCGCGCGCACGCTTCGCCGCCATCGGCAGCTCCGGCAGGCGTCGCTTCTACGGCAGCCTCATTTTCGGAAAGAGCACCGGCGCTGCCGAGGCTAATATGTCGGCGACAGAGTGCCTTCATGGTGCATCTATAATTACGGGCTGCGCACCACTCTCTCTTTTTCTCTCTCTCTCTCTTTCTTGCTTTTTTCTTGGACTCTGGGCGTCTCTCAAGTAGGATGTAAACTTAACTTATGAAACTTCCCATGTTGTTGTTGTGGTCTTCAGTCCTGAGACTGGTTTGATGCAGCTCTCCATGCTACTCTATTCTGTGCAAGCTTTTTCATCTCCCAGTGCCTACTGCAGCCTACATCCTCCTGAATCTGCTTAGTGTAGTCATCTCTTGGCTCCCTCTACGATTTTTACTCTCCACGTTGCCCTCCAGTACTAAATTGGTGATCCCTTGATGCCTCAGAACATGTCCTACCAACCGATCCCTTCTTCTTGTCAAGTTGTGCCACAAACTCCTCTTCTCCCCAATTATATTCAATACCTCCACATTAGTTATGTGATCTACCCATCTAATCTTCAGTATTATTCTCTAGCACCACATTTCGAAAGCTTCTATTCTCTTCTTGTCTAAACTATTTATCGTCCATGTTTCACTTCCATACTTGGCTACACTCCATACAAATACTTTCAGAAACGACTTCCTGACACTTAAATCTATACTTGATGTTAACAAACTTCTCTTCTTCAGGAACGCTTTCTTTGCCATTCCCTTAGCATCACCCGATTTAATTCTACTACATTCCGTTATCCTCGTTTTGCTTTTGTTGATGTTCATCTTATATCCCCCTTTCAAGACACTGTCCATTCCGTTCAGCTGCTCTTCCAAGTCCTTTGCTGTCTCTGACAGAATTACAATGTCATCGGCGAACCTCAACGTTTTTATTTCTTCTCCATCGATTTTAATACCTACTCTGTATTTTTATTTTGTTTGCTTTACTGCTTGCTCAGTATACAGATTGAATAACATCGGGGAGAGACTACAACCCTGTCTCACTCCCTTCCCAACCACTGCACCCCTTTCATGTCCCTCGACTCTTATAACTCCCATCTGCTTTCTGTACAAATTGTAAATAGCCTTTCGTTCCCTGTATTCTACCCTTGCCACCTTCAGAATTTTCAAATTGTGTCCGAGGATGGGACACGAACTCGGAACCTTGGCTTTCACAGCCAAACGCTCTTACTTACTCAGTTGTGCAGGCATGGCTCACTCCCCCGTCCTCACAGCTCCTGTGCCAACAAACAGGGGTAGGTTTCAAGGAATCTAAATTGGCGATGCCACAGGGTTCCATTCTCGATGCACTGTGGTTCTTGTTCGTTTAGAGTAAAATAATTACGAAGCAGACGCCCTGCTGGACAGGAAATACGTGTTGATTTAATGGCCACGGGTTACAGTGGATCGGCACCAGACGCCAGTACATGTGCCTGTTCAGTCGGAGGTTCGAGTCCTCCGTCGGGCATGGGTGTGTGTGTTTGTTCTTAGGAAAATTTAGGTTAAGTAGTGTGCAAGCTTAGGGACTGATGACCTTAGCAGTTAAGTCCCATAAGACTTCAAACACACACACACACACACACACACACACACACACACACACACACACACACACAAGATGGCGTCTGCTCAACAGAGGGCGGTTTGTCTACTACATTTTAGCGACAGTGTTTCGCTGATTAAAGTCCAGCCTGAGTTGCGTCCACACTTTTGACTCCTCCACCTTTGCCGATAAGCATTAGTGTTGATATCGCTAGTGTAAAGAGGAAGGATGTTTACGCAAACGTAAGCACCTTTCATGAAACAGTGAAAAGAATGCAGCAAAAAATTGTTTTTGGAATCCACGATCGTCTTCTGGCCGCACTAGCAGCGAACTTTTATTTCCTCGTATGACCGTCAGGCGTGTGTTAAGGCGACGTTCGGTCTCCAAGATTTCCAGACATGAACCCTTATGAGTTTTTCTGCTTGTGAGTATAGGTGAACGGAGTGTTTTCATTCCCCCTTTACCTTGTGACATAGATTTCTGAAGGACAGAATAAGAAGTGCACTGATTTCTGTCAGTGTAGTTTATTACCAATGTAGCAGTCGTCTACATGTTGTCCATGCTGCTGCTTTTGGACATAGAGCATTTTGTAATAATTAAAACTTTGTTTCTTGGGAATATGGTTCAAATTGCTCTGAGCACTATGAGACCTAACATCTGAGGTCATCAGTCCCCTAGACTTGGAACTACTTAAACCTAACTAACCTAAGGACATCACACACATCCATGCCCGAGGCAGGATCGAACCTGCGACCAAAGCAGTCTTTTTTGGAATATTTTGCAATTTGTTCCTGTTTTATGTTTCCATCGATAAATAAACCTAAGTAAACTAAGGACATCACACACATGCAACCCGGAGGCAGGATTCGAACCTGCGACCGTAGCAGCACCGCGATTCCGGACTGAGGCGCATAGAACCGCTGAGCCACAGCTTCCAGCGATCAGACGAGTCGCGTTTCAAATTGTATCGAGCCGATGGACGTGCACGGGTATGGAGACTACCTCGTGAAACCATAGACGGTGCATGTCAGCAGGGAACCGTTCAAGCTGGTGAAGGCTCTGTAACGGTGTGGGGCATGTACAGCTGGAGTGATATGGGACCCCTGATATTTCTATACACGACTCTGACAGGCGACACGTACATAAGCATCCGGTCTGATCACTTGCATCCATTCACGTCCATTGTGCATTCCGACGGACTTGGGCAATTCCAGCAGGACGACGCGATACCCCACACATCCAGAATTGCTACAGAGTGGCTCCAGGAACACTCTTCTGAGTTTAAACACTTCCGCTGGCCACCAAACTTCCCAGACATGAACATTATTGAGCATATCCGGGATGCCTTGCAACATGCTGCTCAGAAAAGATGTCCACTTCCCCTACTCTTGCGGATTTATGGACAGCGCCGCAGGATTCATGGTGTCAGTTCCTTCCAGCACTACTTCAGACATCAGCCGAGTCCGTGCCACGTCATGCTGCAGACTTCGTCTTGCTCGCGCGGGCCCTACACGATATTAGGCAGGTGTACCAGTTTCTTTGGCACTTCAGTGTAATTTCCAAACATCGATTTGAAAATGGATACTGAAGCTTGTGATAGCGGTTCAAAAGCGCAAAATATGAGAACTGTAATACATATCAAATTTTGAATGGCAGCAAAACAGAGAATAGGGCTTACGAAGGGACCAATAGAAAATATCGTAAATGCCCAGAAAACGTTAAGTCTGGGAATGTAAAAACAGATTTCACTACAATTACACTGTTAGCTTGATTCTGCTTATAACATTGACCAGGTTCTAAACGAGTACTGCAAATATACGAGAAAATGATGAGCAGATAACAACGCCCTCAAAATTTCTAAGTCACATGTGTGGCTGAAATGTTTTGCCGCTACTGCGGGCGCTCCTGTAACGCGATGTTGGCGTTGTAGCTTACGGCGAAGTAATGCTGTGATGTTATGCGCAGACTCGCTTCTCACTTATGACTAAGCGCGGTACGGTATCCGTAGTTCATTGGAGGACTGTTGTGCCTGCTCTTACTTACAGAGTTAATGAGCTCACGGCTGTTCCGCTTCAAGGGAGGAACTTTGATGGAAATTTGATTATGAGTAACGATCTGTACAGGACCGAAACGCGAGCATTTCCCGCAGGGCCACGCTTTCATGTTAATCAGCAGAAACTCCGAAACTACTTTTGGCGTTCGCCTGAATCGGCAGCACTCTTCGCCCGCCGCTTCCTTTGCGGAGACTCTACAGCGGTGGGTTACCGCCAAGAATGGAAAAGCGACGCGCCTGACGCCGACCTCTTTGTGAGAGCAGACGATTAAGTCGCTGCCACGAAACACGCAGGCAGCGTTTCTGAATACCACCTGTAATTCCGCTGAAATACTGTACCTCTCATTTCTACGAGATCGATGGTGCACAGCATTGATAAAATCAACCTAGCTTTCTTCTGTTCCAGTATATCTTAGCTTACAGATTTCACCTACTACGTAGGTCAGAGACGATTTCCATTATATCCATTATGGATATCTAAAATAGGTTGCCCTCTTCACAGCTGAAATGTAGGCTCAGACACACACATTGCAAAAGCACAAAATCAGCGCGTTTGTAGGTACACATTTTCATCATCAGAAATACACTCCTGGAAATTGAAATAAGAACACCGTGAATTCATTGTCCCAGGAAGGGGAAACTTTATTGACACATTCCTGGGGTCAGATACATTACATGATCACACTGACAGAACCACAGGCACATAGACACAGGCAACAGAGCATGCACAATGTCGGCACTAGTACACTGTATATCCACCTTTCCCAGCAATGCAGGCTGCTATTCTCCCATGGAGACGATCGTAGAGATGCTGGATGTAGTCCTGTGGAACGGCTTGCCATGCCATTTCCACCTGGCGCCTCAGTTGGACCAGCGTTCGTGCTGGACGTGCAGACCGCGTGAGACGACGCTTCATCCACTCCCAAACATGCTCAATGGGGGACAGATCCGGAGATCTAGCTGGCCAGGGTAGTTGACTTACACCTTCTAGAGCTCGTTGGGTGGCACGGGATACATGCGGACGTGCATTGTCCTGTTGGAACAGCAAGTTCCCTTGCCGGTCTAGGAATGGTAGAACGATGGGTTCGATGACGGTTTGGATGTACCGTGCACTATTCAGTGTCCCCTCGACGATCACCGGAGGTGTACGGCCAGTGTAGGAGATCGCTCCCCACACCATGATGCCGGGTGTTGGCTCTGTGTGCCTCGGTCGTATGCAGTCCTGATTGTGGCGCTCACCTGCACGGCGCCAAACACGCATACGACCATCATTGGCACCAAGGCAGAAGCGACTCTCATCGCTGAAGACGACACGTCTCCATTCGTCCCTCCATTCATACCTGTCGCGACACCACTGGAGGCGGGCTGCACGAAGTTGGGGCGTAAGTGGAAGACGGCCTAACGGTGTGCGGGACCATAGCCCAGCTTCATGGAGACGGTTGCGAATGGTCCTTGCCGATACCCCAGGAGCAACAGTGTCCCTAATTTGCTGGGAAGTGGCGGTGCGGTCCCCTACGGCACTGCGTAGGATCCTACGGTCTTGTGTGCATCCGTGCGTCGCTGCGGTCCGGTCCCAGGTCGACGGGCACGTGCACCTTCCGCCGACCACTGGCGACAACATCGATGTACTGTGGAGACGTCACGCCCCACGTGTTCAGCAATTCGGCGGTTACGTCCACCCGGCCTCCCGCATGCCCACTATACGCCCTCGCTCAAAGTCCGTCAACTGCACATACGGTTCACGTCCACGCTGTCGCGGCATGCTACCAGTGTTAAAGACTGCGATGGAGCTCCGTATGCCACGGCAAACTGGCTGACACTGACGGCGGTGGTGCACAAATGCTGCGCAGCTAGCGCCATTCGACGGCCAACACCGCGGTTCCTGGTGTGTCCGCTGTACCGTGCGTGTGATCATTGCTTGTACAGCCCTCTCGCAGTGTCCGGAGCAAGTATGGTGGGTCTGACACACCGGTGTCAATGTGTTCTTTTTTACATTTCCAGGAGTGTAACTGACCGCTAAAATCTTCATTGTATGGGATACGTTTATAGGCATTCATACAGAGGGGAATGTTATCACAATAGTGTCGCTAATCCACTGAGGTGTCCCAGGCCACGGGGTACCTCCCATGCAGCAACTCCAAGTGGCATGGACTCCACAAGTTGGAAGCCCCTGCCTAAACGTTGAGCAATGCTCCCTCTATAGCTGTCCATAATTGAGAAAGTATTACCGGTGCAGGATGTTGTGCAAGAACTGACCTCTCCATTATGTCCCATAAATCTTCGACTGGAATCATGTTGGGCGATCTGGGACGTCAAAACTTTCATTCGAACTATCCAGAAGTTCTTCAAACCAATCGAGAACAGTTGTGTCCCGGTGTGTCCCCATCCATAAAAATTAGCCGGCCGCTGTGGCCGAGCTGTTCTAGGCGCTTCAGTCCGGAACCACGCTGCTGCCCCTGTCGCACGTTCGATTGCTGCCCCGGGCATGGATGCGTGTAATGTCCTTAGGTTAGCTAGGTTTAAGTAGTTCTAAGTCCTAGGGGACTGATGACCTGAGATGTTAAGTCCTATAGCCCTCAGCGCCATTTGAACCACTTTAGCAACATCCAGTTTCTGGGCAATACCTTTTACTATCAGACAAGAGTGCTTTGCTAGCAACTCGTTCCGATTAGATCATAAGATACTAGAATCAAGATAAGAGACGAGTGCGAGGAAGTGCCCGTTCCTTCCTATATACAAAAACTACCGATTATTCCTCGTTGCGACTCACGCAACTAAATACTAAGAGACAAGTGTAAGGTGGCACTTGATCCTTTGTATATCCTGAGCTGCTTCGCTACTTCTAGAGCGAAATTATACAGAGCTTGTTCTTTACTAGTAGGTAGAAAACTCAGCGTAAGAACAGCGGCTGGATGCTTATCGGAAAAATCAGTGCCTCCCTCAAACGTGTACAGTCTTCTCGTAGTTTTCTGCAACGTCATCGAACTGCCATTTCACAGTGACCGTTGCCGACCCTGTTCCCTGCTGATGCATGTGGCTCCGTCTGTCTCTCACTGGTTAACTCATCTGCTACTCTACTGCTCCGATGGCTTTTTCAGGGCCTCGGAGTACTTTCCTGTAGCAGTATTTCTTTTCCCAGTTTTCCTGGAAGGTCCGTCTGATGATCGAAGTCTTTCCAGAAGCTTCTCACATGCCCTAGAACAGTCTAGAAACTCCCCTCTTGGTCCAACAATTACCTGTTTGGGTCTCGGTCAGCTGCATGTGGCTACTTCCATTGCTTGCAGTAGTGACCACTTTCGACTGTGGTGTCCTACCTGTTGCTCTCGCCCTCTCTGCTTCCTGATGGTCATATTACGCAAGTATCTCCAGTCCCACGTCTGTGCCTTGCCTGTTAATGATATTTCTACTCCTATATTAATAAATATTGACAGCCATGACACCACGGAGAATGACGGGAGTGTGCGGGCACAATGTTAAAAGTCGGCAAGCCGGTAGTGTGCAAACTACAGCAGGTGGGACGTCAAGCTGATCGTAGTGGGAACGAAGTACATAGCCCAAAGGAACAGAAGGGAAGTGTGTACAGTAAATATTCCATTGATGATTTGGAAAGTGTGTTAATGGTCAGGAATTTCTACGGTATGCACAGAATTTATAGCTTTGCAAGAACGTCACAACTTGACGTCTACAGAAGCTAGAAAACTGAGAAGGAAATTGTTCTTTATATGGGCTTTGGTTTTAAAAGGTGCGGGAGTAGGTGAAAAATCATGTGCCAAAGAGATAACTACGTACAAACTTAACTATGTAAATAGTTGATCTGTAGGTTTTGATGATTTGGTGAGTAGCAAAATATTTGACTTAAATAGCCCTATCTTTAGACGCTAAAATTTGGTACACCACCAAGGGACCACAGACCTTAGTACTTGACATAAATGTCAGCTTGGTACCTCTGCCTGTTTCTAAGAAAATTGTGATTTTAACAGACGGTTGGATAGACAGTCAGATGGACGGACAACAAAGTAGTCCTATTTGGGTTCTGTGTTTACCGACTGATTCACGGAACCCTGAAAAGGCAGGCTGTCTTAAATTTTTACGAAACTGAATAACCAGAATTAGAGTAGCCAATGTTTTTTTTAGATTAACCGTGGGTTCATAGTCTTCAGTCCAAAGACAGGTTTTATGGACCTCTGCAACCCTGTGCGAGCTTCTTCATTCTTGGATAAGTACTGTTAGTTATTTCCAGGTACAGCTTTATCCACTTTACTTACACCCGGAATTGACAATTCCTTGATGCATGAAGATATGACCTATTAAGCGATCACATCTTAGTCAAGTTGGGGGAAATATTTCTTTTGTCATTTTTGAATCAGAACTTCCATATTAGTTATTAGATCTACTCATCTAATCTTCAGCCTTCTATAACAGCACAATTCAAAACCTTCTATTCCCTTCTTGCCTGAACTCTTTATCACTCACCTTTCATATCTGTATTAGGCTGCAAAAAGGCTTCAAATGGCTCTGAGCACTATGGGACTTATCATCTGAGGTCATCAGTCCCCTAGAACTTAGAAAAACTTAAACCGAACCAACCTAAGGACATCACACACATCCATGCCCGATGCTGGATTCGAACCTGCGACCATAGCGGTCGCGCGGTTCCAGACCGAAACGCCTAGAACCGCTCGCCCGCTGCGGCCGGCTATTAGGTTACAATTCAGACTAATACCTACACAACAGACTACCTAACATTTAAATTTATATAAATATTAACAAATTTCTCTCCTCAAGAAAGTCTCTTGATACTGTTACCAATACGTACTTTATGTCCTCTCTACTTTGGCCATTATCAGTGATTTTGCTGTCCAAATAGCGAAGGTCATCCATTACTTATATTGTCTCATTTCCTGACTTTATTTGGCTACATTCAGTTACCCTTGTTTTAACAACACTTACGTGGACATTACACTGCGAATAAATGTTGTCATAGTGTCAGTGTGCGAGTAGTGTTGTCAGACAAAAGTGTTTAACTGTTGTATTATCGTTAGGGCGTTGGCATGTAGACGGGTAGCCCGTGGCAGCACCCGGCGTGTGAGAAGCCTTACTACCTCCCCTCCCTGTTTTTCTGGTGTAAATAACGACACTGCTGCCGCTCTATCCAGGACTTCATTTCGATTTACTATATAATAATGGCAGAGAAAACATAGAGGCTATAAAGTCCTTTAGTGGTCGTGTTTACTTGAAACGTAGAGGAGGAAGGTAAGATACTTTTCGAGACGGACAAACAGACGAAACAACAAGAGGAAAACCGTTGGGCGGAAGGCCGCTTTCTCATAGGGCACCGTCTGTAAATTATCTGCTCCATTCTGCTCGATATGAAACGCCGCCGCCGTGATCGAGTGCCGCGCTTGATCGGAAGGTGGGCCAATAAAGCTGTGACCAGTAAATCCCGGCCCCACCATCTCCTCCTGGCGTGGCCGGAAAAACAAGCCACCCACCTCTACGACTCTCCGGCCGGGTGCCTGCGTCCTGTACCGAAAGCTGAGGACGTTCCTTTATTGGTTTCAAAGCGAGCTCATTCGTCCAGATACAGTTAAGTGACATAATGATACAAATTGGATATTTGTCGGACTTCACTAAAAATATAAAATATGTATCAGACAAACCCAGATTATTTAAAGATAAGTTTATTGATGTGAGATAATTAATCTAAGTAGTGTCATTAGTCCGGCTACACTGTTATGTAATACATAATTTTCAATACACAATCTGATGACAGGGCTCGTTCAGTAAGTAATGTCCCAAACATTTTTACAGCCGTTAGTACATAGGGTGTTTTACTACCAAAAGATGAA
Source organism: Schistocerca gregaria (assembly GCF_023897955.1). Taxonomy (NCBI): domain Eukaryota; kingdom Metazoa; phylum Arthropoda; class Insecta; order Orthoptera; family Acrididae; genus Schistocerca; species Schistocerca gregaria. Next base: position 68,797,107 of record NC_064924.1, on the reverse strand, counting down.
AACGAATGGCGCAAGCAGAGGGTAATGAAACAAACAAAGCAATATAAGTCTCGAAACCAATGGTTTCCCCAATATAACGTATGCACAAAAGACTCATTTCAATGTTACAACACTGTTAATGTATAAGGCTAGATTTATGCTGCCGTTTATGGCTAAAGGATGCCTATGTTGTACATTCGTGATGATGCATTGGCACATTCTCGTGTGCCTCCCAGGTCCGCCAGCTTGATCTAATGGACTTTTTGTGTGCTGATATTTGAAAGCTTTGGTATATTTCAGCCCTCTTGATAGCGCCGGTGAACTCTGAAAATACATTATGGATGGCCGTGAATGCCTTCTGACCATGCCTGGGGTTTATGAACGTGTACAAATAGCAATGAGGAAATATCCTGGAACTAGCCTTCGCAAGAACGGCGATTATTTGGAACACCTGGTGCAATGTGTTTCTGCTCAGTTGGATATATGCAATTTGGATCATCGGGGACTCATAAGATATTCAATTACCCATTCGTAAGCCATCGTATAGGAGAAACTATTGGTTTCCAGATGCACCAGGTGTTAAGGGCTTAAGTGCAGATATTTTTAATGGTGATTGAGGTCAGTTTGGTGAACAAGACTACATCAATATTTACTTCATTTGCGGATTAATAATAATTATAGCTATTAGGAGCAGTATGTTTTTAGACTGTTTAGTACCTCCGAGTATATGTGGGAAGAACAAATCATATTTTCCTCTGGGCAGCAGGTCAGGTGTTTAAGTGTGGACGCGTGGACGGAAAACTGTTACTCTATACCGATAGGACGTAGTCCACTAAGTGGTGCAGTTACGGCCATCCAGGCATTATGTGACGTGTTTGCAGGAAGACTGTTAGGTGCAGGGCAAAAACAACTAACACACTGAAATGGGTACTTATTAAGATACTAATGACATCAACATCTGCGCTTGTATCCCTCACACCTTGTATACAAGATGTCTCAAACCTTTTGAGCCAAGCTGAAACAGGTGATAGTGGGTCCGCAACCGATGAAGGTGAGATAAGGAGCCAATGGTCTTAAGTGCATATTTATTATGTTACGGGCATACACAGCGTGCACTGCATAACAACAACGTAGCTCATAGTAATTGTTCAAAGCGACGACCACCAATCTCAGTGCATGTGTTGCAAGGGCGCATGCAGTTTTGCCGCACTCTCGCACAGATCCCGGGTGTCTGTCATATTAGGAGGCAGGCAGCTTGGATCCTAGAAAGGAGGTCTTCGTCCGTTTTTACAGGGGTTTCTCACACCAACGTCTTGACGTAACCTCAGAGGACAAAGCGCAAAAGTGTGACATCCGGTGATCGCAATGGCAGTGGGACAGGACCTCCCCTTCCATTTCAGTGTTGACAGTACTTGTAGTCCAGGTGCCTGAGGACATTAACATCGAAGTGGACTGGTGCACCGTCATTTTAAAGCCCCATCCAATTGCAGACAACAATGGATATGGTCTCCAGGAACTGTGGCAGCACATCTTGAAGAAACACCGGATAACTTGAACCAATCAAACGGGGGGCAGCAAATAAGGTCCTATTTGGTGACTTTGGACAGTACCCGCGCATACGGTGATAAATAATCGTCGATGGTGGTCAAGGATGTGAGTGGCGTATCGACTGTTCTCGTTCCAGACATGGCAGTTGCGGATGTTGAAAACACCATTATAAGTGAAAGAAGTCTCATCCGTGAATAGTTAAAACTGTACGAATTTCGGAACTACAGCATTGCCGTTGCTAATCCATTGACAGAAGTGAACGGAGGGCTCAAAATCTCTTGGCCCCAGTGTTTGCACATCTTCTTTATGACGGGTTGTAATAACTGTTCCACCAATATTCTCCACACTGTATCCTTCGAAGTGTGCCTTTCGCGGGCAAATTGACGGGTACTTATTGCTGGGTGGTCGTCCACATCTCCTCAAAGTCTGACGTTCGGCTCTCTGAGGCGTGAACGACCCCATCTCTCGGATGTTGGTATCCACAGAGGTAAACTACTTCCAGTTAGTATAACGACTGTTGGAAATGCTATCTCTGTACATTCGAGCTACTTCACGGCCACATTTGCTGCCGCGCCGTACAAAAGAGCATGTCTGGCTCCTCTCGTGGCAAGTAACGTTCCATCTTTGACTACGCGTCATGCACTGTACAGAGTAAGACGCCTCACCATCGACATATCACAAGCTGTCACATGACACACGTGCTATGAATGAAGTCGTGTACACTACGACTGTGAGGCGGTGAGGAGTGTGCGCTGTTCCTCACCCGCTGCCTGCTGCAGTGTGCAACGACACCGGTTGTCTTTGCGAGAGTGCAGCAGGACTGCACGCGCCGTTGCAACACATGCACTGAGACTGACCGTCGTCACTTGAACTGTTTCTGTGAGCCACGTTGTTGTTTTGCTGTGTACGCTGTGTATATCAAATAACATAATAACTATACATGTCCTACCATTCGCTACCTTTCTCAATGTAACCACTTGTCGATCCCACTGTTACCCGTTTCAGTTTGATCCAAAAGACTTGAGACACACTGTATGTCTGTTGGGATTATTTGCTTGTTTCATTGCCCTTTACTCGGCCCTCTCGTTCGTACCTTTTTTATTTAAATATCCTATATACAAGGTGCTCTAAAATTCCCCTCATAAACTATACAAGTCCTAGAAGTTTGTAAGAGGAATTTTATAGCACCGTTTGTAGTAAACGTCGTTTTAAGTTGATGTTTCTTCTGCACCTGTGAGAAGCCTCGAATATTCCAAAAGATCGCATCACCGAAATGTACGGTCAAAATGACGTCTACGCAAGACACCTTTTACAAGCAACGTGCTGTAATTTAAATCTTGGTTGCGGAAAAAGGAACTGTAATGAACATCCGTAATCGTTTATACGCACTGTATTGTAATGCAGTTGATAGGATTAATTTTGGGCTGTGGCTAAAGATAGTTAATGCGGAAGGAAGTGCAGAAACTGAGCTCCATGATCGGCCACGTTTGGGACGTCCTGTACAGGTATTGCTCTCGACGTAGCGTGGGTGCCGTTACTTGTACATACCGGTGCATCACAAGTCGACATAGGATTCACCGTTGTCGGTGAGTACTGAAAGTGCGCGTCAAATGATTGAGATTGTTGGATATTCAGAATAATTCTGCAACATGACAATGCACGCTGACACACAAGTCTCGTAACTCGGAGACGCATCGACAAACTGGGTTGGACATCACGGTAGGATGTCCATGTGTTTGGGCCACTTACGGATTCTCCGTAAGAGATACACTTTCGAACGTGCGACCGTAGCGGTTACGCGGTTCCGGACTGAAGTGCCTAGAACCCCTCGGCCACACCGGCGGCCCAGTAAACCTGTTCTGAGACCAAAGAAATGTGCCACTGGTTTCGAACACACCTTGTATAGATGTACAGGGAGAGTCACATATGGCGTAATTGCATGTTTTATTTCATAGACAGCTCAAGATATCAAAATAATGTTTTCGGAAAGTAATACTGACGCCTTGCTAATGCAGAGAGCTAATAAAGACAATGAGGAATCTACACAAAAGATAACACGTTAGTAAGTTCATTTACACTACATACATTTAATAAATGAGATGTGCATAATTTTATTTATCTGTAGATGTAAGTTCTTCTATAGTGCTGAGCTATGTATGAGACGTTTTCAATAAGTAATGCATCATTTTTTCTGAAAGCCGGTTGGTTTTATTCTTGATTGCCATTCACCATATTATTTCCAACTCTTTTGGCTAAAAAACACTATTCTTCTACACAATCTCCGTTCAATGCCACGACCTTACGCCACCTTACTGGAAGGGCCAACATGCCCGCACGGTACCACTCTACTGGTTGACGTTGGAGCCAACTTGCTGCTGCACCAATAACGTCACCATCATCCACGTACTTCTTCCCACTTCATTGGGCCAAACAGATGGTAGTCTGAAGGCGCAAGATCCATGCTGTAGGGTGGTTGAGGAAGAAATCGAGGATGAACAGTCCAATGAAGTTCTGTGAGCTCCTCTTGGGTCTGCAGACTTGCGCGAGGCCTTGCGTTGTCATGGAGAAGGTGAAGTTCGTTTGCATTTTTATGGCGACTAACACGCTGTAGTCGTTTCATCAATGTCCTGAAGGTAGCACAACGCACTTCATTGTTGATAGTTGCATCATGATGGAGGACACTGAAAAGAATAATCCCTTCAGAGTCCCTGGTGCCCGGCGCCATGACTTTACAGCTGAGGGTGTGGTTTCGAAATTTTTCACCTGAGGAGAGGTGGTGTGACGCCGTTCTCTGTATTGACATTCTGTTTCTGGTTCGAAGAGATGAACCGATATTTCGTCACCTGTGACGTTGTTCGCCAAAAAATTGTCCCGATCAGCCTCATAATGCCCAAGCAATTCCGCTCAGCTGGTCTTTTGGTGCTATTTATGGTTTTGTGCTTGCTGGAGAGGAAACCAGCGTACGTATATCTTAGAGTACCCCAGCTGGCGGACGAGTGTGTCAGCAGTACCAACAGAGGAGACCACTTGAGCAGTGTTTGTGATCTGTTGACCACTTCGAATGACAGTGTTCAGACGTTCCAACATTGCAAGACTCACAGCTGTGTGCGGCTGGCCGACACAGGTGCGACTGCACAGGTTTGCGCGACCTTGTTGCGATAATGATAGACGCCTCGCCCAACGACTAACCGTGCTTTTGTTCAGTGTCAGGTCCCCGTAGACATTCTGCAGGTGCCTATGAGTTTCTGCGATGCTCTTGTTTTTGACCGAAAGAAACTCAATGACAGCTCTATGCTTGGAAATCGTATCAATTACAAACACCATTATGAGCCGGTCACTTTGGCCGAGCGTTTCTAGGCACTTCAGTCTTGAACCGCGCTGCTACTACGGTCGCAGGTTCGAATCCTGCCTCGGGCATGGATGTGTGTGATGTCCTTAGGTTAGCTATGTTTAAGTAGTTCTAAGTTATAGGGGACCGATGACCTCAGATGTTAAGTCCTATTGTGCTTGGAGCCATTTTTGAACAGACACCATTTTGAAGGCTACGGACTGCGCCGCCACCTACCAGAACTTCATGAAACTTCAGGAGCCGAAGCGGGAATATTTCACGATGTCCTACAACAAATTCAGCACTTTTTCAACCGAAACTGCCCGAGAAAGGAAGTGTTGTATTACTTACGGAACGCCGTCGTATTAACAAAGCAATACTCTTGATAGAAATAAAAAGTGTTGAATGCCGATTCGCTTAGATACTCTCTGAAAATCAGTAATGCTTAGTAGCGTCGGGCTACGTCAATGTAATTTGCTCACTGCAGTCTTCCCTCTTAAGCTTGATAAGTACACTACTGGCCACTAAAATTGCTACACCAAAAGAAATGCAGATGAGATACGGGTAATCAGTGAACAAATATATTATACTAGAAGTGACATGTGATTACATTTCCACGCAATTTGGGTGCATACATCCTGAGAAATCAGTACCCAGAACAACCACCTCTGGCCGTAATAACGGCCTTGATACGCCTGGGCATTCAGTCAAACAGAGCTTGCGTCTACTGGTACAGCTGCCCAGGCAGCTTCAACACGATCCCATAGTTCATCAAGAGTAGTGACTGGTGTATTCTGACGAGCCAGTTGCTCGGCCACCATTGACCAGACGTTTTCTATTGGCCGTAATAACGGCCTTGATACGCCTGGGCATTCAGTCAAACAGAGCTTGGATGGCGTCTACTGGTACAGCTGCCCAGGCAGCTTCAACACGATCCCACAAGTTCATCAGGAGGAGTGACTGGTGTATTGTGACGAGCCAGTTGCTCGGCCACCATTGACCAGACGTTTTCAGTTGGTGAGAGATCTGGAGAATGTGCTGGCCAGGGCAGCAGTCGAACATTTGCTGTATACAGAAAGGCCGGTAGAGGACCTACAACATGCGGTCGTGCATTGTCCTGCTGAAATGTTGGGTTTCGCAGGGATGGAATTGAGGGTAGAGCCACGGGTCGTAATACATCTGAAATGTAACGTCAACTGTTCAAAGTGCCGTCAATGCGAACATGAGGTGACCGAGACGTGTAACCAATGGCACACCACACCATCACGCCGGGTGATACGCCAGTATGGTGATGACGAATACACGCTTCCCATGTGCGTTCACCGCGATGTTGCCAAACACGGATGCGACCATCATGATGCTGTAAACAGAACCTGGATTCATCGGAAAAAATGACGTTTGCCATTCGTGCACCCAGGTTCGTCGTTGAGTATACCATCACAGGCGTTTCTGTCTGTGATGCAGCGTCAAGGGTAACCGTAGCCATGGTCTCGATCTGATAGCCGATGCTGCTGCAAACGTCGTCGAACTGTTCGTGCAGATGGTTGTCGTCTTGCAAACGTCCCCATCTGTTGACTCAGGGATCGAGACGTGGCCGCACGATCCGTTACAGCCATACGCATAAGATGCCTGTCATCTCGACTGCTAGTGATACGAGACCGTACGGATCCAGCACGGCGTTCCGTATTACCCTCCTGAACCCACTGATTCCATATTCTGCTAACAGTCATTGGATCTCGACCAACGCGAGCAGTAATGTCGCGATACGATAAACCGTAATCGCGATCGGCTAAATTTGACCTTTATCAAAGTCGGAAACGTGCTGGTACGCATTTCTCTTCTTTACACGAGCCATCAGAACAACGTTTCACCAGGCAACGCCGGTCAACTGCTGTTTGTGTATGAGAAATCGGTTGGAAACTTTCCTCATGTCAGCACGGTGTAGGTGTCGACACCGGCGCCAACCATGTGTGAATGCTCTGAAAAGCTAATCATTTGCATATCGTAGCATGTTCTTCCTGTCGGTTAAATTTCGTGTCTTTAGCACGTCATCTTCGTGATGTAGCAGTTTTAATGACCAGTTGTGTATGTAGATACACTGAGTCTGGAGTGAAACTCTGAATTTTGGCTGCTTAAAAAGAAGTGCCAGCCGTTTAAAATCGCAAGCAGTGAGGTCATGTCTGTTTAGCGTCCTCTGGCGGCGCATATGCGTGGGGCCCCCATCGGAAACCACGAACGATGGAAGAGTGATGCTCGCCCAGCAGGGAGCTGGTGGGAGATTCCACAGGTTATATATCTGTGTCCGGCAGAACAGACACCACTCAGATGTATGTTCATTTCTTTAAGTGCACGGCGGCTCCTTGACGTTTGTTTCCGTGCGGATGTACTGGTATCGCCCGAACTCCTACAGGAATCAATAATTCGGGAGTAGGGATTAGTGGACGGGAAACGCTGCAACTGCAGCGTGCGATAAGTTCAAAATATGGGTCGGACGGAAAGCGTGTCTGTATGGGAGGGGCGTTCAAGTCAACCGGTCTGGAGATGCGGAGCATCTGGGTTCGAATCCCGGTCCCGCACAAATTTTCAATTAACGGCATTGCAAGACCGTAATGGCCTATGCAGCTTGAAGTCGCAAGTTTAACTCCCATCCTTTACCTCTCCCTCTTCATTCTCTATTTCATACAAACATTTAAAAGTACCGTCTCTCTCTTTGCAGTTAGCGGGCCACGGCGCTCCGGGTTCGGTGACGAAGATATAGTCGATCCCACAGATAGTAGGCTGAGCATCACGACATCTTCCAGATGTCATGTCATTACATGCGGTGTAATCGAACTCTCCACATTTCGAAGTCAGTAACGTCACGTATTAAAATTTACGGTTTCCACATCTCATTCCGCAATTGTGTGTGTTGTTCTCCCTGGGATGTTCGTACCCGAAACCTTGTCTAGCAGTCTTTGTCTTTTGTCAATAACATTATGATACAACAGCTAAATCATACTGGTTTTAAAATGAATTTAATGCACTGAAATCAAATGCCTGGTTTATGATGATAAAATCAATGAAGAAGCAATAACATGAAATCTTGGCAGTGTAAACTGCACAGTAAAATCAGGAAAATTATGTCCAATTCTTGGACTGACACAAATCTTTCAATTGTCACGGTTTATTCGATCTAATTTTTAACGAGAATGAATGGCGTTGATAAGTGAAGGAAATGGTAGTTTGCACTGCTTACAGAAATACAATGCGCCTTCAAAGTGCAATTCCAAAGTAGCTAAATGAAATAATTGTATGAATGATGTGTTACTGGAAATAATGGTAGAAGAGCTCAGTTATAAAAATGTTGGTATTCGCATAGAGTTAAGAACAGTAACTGTTCATGGGTGTGTTTGGTGTGAACTGTTTCTAACTGATTTTATCTACCTTGCACTCCATGCAGAGTAAAGAGTACAGTGCAGCGTGTTATTTGTTGATCGCTAAAGGAAGATGAATTTGTAAAACGTCTGTCAATGTTGAGCGAATGATTTGCAGGACAGTTTCTTATCGAAGGGATAACTAACATTAACGCACGTCACAAAGCCATTGCACTATCGATGTGAAGTCACTTTCTTGTGCTGTTATTTACTGTCTTCTATGCTGTGCCTAATGTATGCTACTCTACATGTGAATATTTTATAAATGCTTACTGAATTGCTGTTAGGCTGCCACGTTACATTGACAGTCCCAGTCACATTACGAAATTTTTTTCTTGCGTGCTTAATACATCACGTTTCCAATTTAATTACGCATTTTTTCCGCTATAAAATTAATTACTTTGGGGGTTATTCGGCTTATTTTTGTTATCTGGACATAGCGACGATAATCACTAGTAAAACATTTGTGGATGGTCCAATCACCACACAGTTAATTGCGACTGTTACACAGGAAAGCCACGGTTGGGTTATCCGTCGCATTATAAAAGCTCTGAATAACATTAAAAAAACACTTTAGAATCACAAAATCTAAACTGCATTCAACCCAGCAACCGCGACGTTTCCAATTAACTTGCAAGTAGAAACAGTGGTTATACTTGTTTTACAGAGACGTCTTTCTAAATGTTTTGCTGCATCTAACCTGGCTCATTTTTATTAATTACTGTTAATTATTCTTACTGCCTGTAATGCGTATTTTGATGTCCAGTTTGAGTGCGAAAAAGTGAATCACATCTCCAAGATTCTTCCTGACCCTTAACATAAATAACGATAGTATGTGAAATACAGCCAAGCAGTCCGGATTCTATGTTACACTGAATATTTCTTTGCCACGCAATTTATGCATATGTCGGTGAGATGCAAAGAAACGCGAGGTCCAGTACAGTCATGACTAGAAAATAAAGTTGTACTCCATCCATTCTGCAATTACTCTATTTTTTCGAAGGGGGAATTGAACATGATCCGTTTCCTCTTGAGGGAACTTCTGCTACAATCTAAGCTAAATACATACGAAAGAAAGGACATTTGAGAAGTTCAATCCACACTGTTTACCTGCATCAGGGAGAGCATGTACGGTAAGAATCGCTTAGCCACCGCCTACTCACTGATTAATGGGCCCTATATTCTGGAGCACCGTTATAACACTATGTGACTGATTCAAGCATTATCTTTCTTTTTGAAAGAAGACTTTTTTTTACGTAAGTCACTTTGCGCACCACTCTACTCAGTGTACAGCAACAGGGAGGAATTGAAAACCTCTGCAGCTGTGACGGATACACTCTACCAGCTGTGACCTGTTGCTGTGCTCTCGTATCAGCAGTTTGGTTGTGATGAGTGATGGTGAAAAATTAAGCAACTGTATGTGCAATGAAGTTAACTGCCCTCAAGTGTCGGCATAGCTTCCCTTTCTCCTCCCCACCCCCAACTGCCTCAACACAGGATGCGGCTGCACGTGCAGTGGGTGTGGGCAGCAGTGTGCATCTATGCATCATTGCGTTGAAGTAGCTAGACATTATACAGTGTCTCCATTATGCACAAAAAAAAGGTTCCATGCATCAATCTGTTCTTTGTCAGTCTGTCTGTTTGTCGGTCCGACTGTTAAGAATCCTTTTCCTCAGGAACGAGTCGACGTATCAGGTCAGCATTTATGTCCGATATTAACATCTATAGTCCCAAGAGAGTGTAAAAGTTTTAAGCTTGTAATCAATTCAGTCAAAAGATACGGCCATTTACGTCACATATTTTGATACATGTGAAAGGGTACAGTACCGCCCGACATTGAAAATAGGTACAACATTCTTCGTTATTCTTGTCTCACATGAAAACTCACTCATCAAAACCTCAAATCATTAAATTTGGCAGGAAGCTTTGTTTTACACTAAAGGTAAAGGAAAAAAATCAGAAAATTGTTAATTTTTAATTTTATCATACGAAAACCTTTTTTTCATTTTTTATCCATTTGTCTGGTTGTTTATTAAGACCCATTTTCTCTGGAAGGGATTGATGTATGAATATCAAACTTATGTTCAATATTAAGAGCTCTGATCCCTTGGCGATGCAAAAAATAAAGTTTCTAAGGCAATGCGATGAAAAGATTCGGCCGTTTATGTCACCTGTTTTGAAACTCGCAAACTTACTCATCAAAACATATAGTGTACTTCCCGTTGATCTCTAATCATGAAATTCGGCAGGAAGTAAGGTCTCACAGTACAGGTAATGGAAAAAATTCGAAAATTTTTAATTTGTAGTTATACCATACGAAAGAAATATTTTTGTTTTGTAATTTCTTATCCGAGTCTCTATCAGTCTTTTAAGCCCTCTTTTCCTCTGGAATAGGTTGGCGTATCAAGTTGAAATTTGTCACATATTTAAGTCTACGATCTCTTATAGGTGCAAAACATTTATTCCTCTGAGGCAATGCAATCAAAGGATTAGGTCACTTATGTTGTATAATATGTTTTCATACTCGCAAACTTACTCAACAAAACTTATAGCGTATTTCCCTTTCACCAAGAATCATGAAATTCGGCAAGAAGCAAGGTTTCACAGTACAAGTGAAGTAAAAACGTCTGAAACTCGTTTAATTGAAATTACATTACATCAAAAGTATCTTTCCCCCATTTGAACATACATTGCACTCATCATCCGCCAAAAGCATAAAAGACGATCATTACTGCATGCAAACATAAAATGTAAGTTGCAGTCTTGTTCTAGTAAGCAGACAAAAATATTTCAATAAACGTTGCCTCTCTATAAATATATAAACTGAAGTACCCTATTCGCTTCTATTTTTATGTCTGGGCTAATCTGAGAACTACTGTAGAGATTTTGATACGGTCTTGGAATTTCTGGGACCAATATCTTGCCAGTATCGACAGCTATAAGAGACAAAAATAATTGAAATTGTCGATTTCCAGAGATAATTATATATACAATTAAGTTTGTATGAAACCCTCAGCGTTCGAGTGTTACTCGCACTTGGAAATTTTTTTAATATTGTGTACGTTCACTGATGTGAAAAAGATGTTCCGTTCCCTACCTCACACTGTAAGGAACTATGTTCTTCGTAGGATTCAAGCTAACTTCACACGAAATTTCATCGAAATCGATTCAGCAGTTTTGTCTCGAAAACGTAACAGGCTTACTTTCATACTTAGTCATATTAGGACGGAAATGTGGATTCAGAACGTTGACCATTGAATCGTATTAGATAAAACATATCAACCAATAACACTTTTTTGACAAATGTGTTGATGTTCTAAAGTCAAATAAAAAAATTACTTTTTCAAAGAAAAAATATTTTCCCGTAATTCACGTAATATCCATCAAATCAATAAATATATATTACTAAACATATCCTAAAGTAGCCTACGTTGTTCTTTGGTGTTGAAGCTATCTCCGTACCGAATTTCATAGAAATGAGTTCAGCGGTTTAGCCATGAGAACGTAACAGACTGTTTCTATCATATTTATAATGTTAGTATTGATAACTAGGAGCAATAGATATAGAAGATTTAATAAACTATTTTTTATTTACTTACTGCAACATGACTACAGCTTACATTTTATGTTTGCACGCAGTAATGTTAGTCTGCTATGCTTCTGACAGATGATGCATGCAATTATGTTCTAATGGCAAAAAGATATTTTTCATGTGATATAATTACATTTTAACAATTTCAGGTTTTTTTCCTTTGCTTGTGCTGCGAAAATTTGCTTTTTGACAGATTTCATGATTCTAGGTCAAGGGGAAGTACCCTATAAGTTTTGGCAAGTGAGTTTCCGAGTACCAAAATATATGACATATATGGCCGCATCTTTTGGTTGCATTGACTTACAAGATTAAATTTCATACACGGCCAGACGATGCCATAAATTTTAATCTCATACACAAACGTGTTCAAAAGAGAAATGGGTCTTAACAGACGGACAGACAAACAGACGGATAAAAGATGACAAATGAACACTTGTTCCTGTGATGTAATCACAAATTAATAATTTTCGGAAGTTTTTTCCTTTACTTGTACTATGAAATCTTGCTTCTTGCCGAATTTCACGATTCCATGTCAACGTGTACTCTATAGGTTTTGATGAATGGGTTTACAAGTTTTCAAATATGTGACATGAATTGACTTAGAAGCTTAAAATTTTTACACTGCCAAGGTACCGTAGACGTTAGTATGCACCATCAATTTAAACACGATACCTCTATCCGTTCCTGAGAAAAAAACGTACGTAACGGTCGGATAGACAGACATACAGACAGACGACAACAAAGCGATGCAATGTGGGCTCTGTTTTCACAGATAGAGACAGAGAACCACGAAAATCACCCGTATCAGTGGACAAAACATCTCACCAACTTTAGATCCGCCATACATCCAGCGACGTAGTTGCAGAACGTTCCACTAGGAGGGAGGGGTGTAACAAGTAGACAACCAAATGAAAATATTTCCAAAGCGGGTTGGTGTAGTGGCTTTCCAGGCAATTTGTACAGCAACTTCGATGATTTGCACTAAAGTACTGGCGTTTGCCGCATCATAAGTGTTGCTCGCACTGAGCAATTGTAGTGCGAGTTAAAAACTTGGAGAGATGTTTCATCAACTGATATGAGTCTACTTTCTGCATGGCTTGTAGTTTTCACTTAGTGATCTATTGAAACCCCGGAGATACTTACTTGTGTAGAAAAAGAAGCATGATCACGTGCATCACCATGTACCTATTTGTCACTGAGAATCACCAGGTTTTGCGACACTGAAATATGTCGTTATGGCGTAACAGGTTTTATCAAAATCAATGGTAGCGATCAGTTTCCTACGTACAGGCTCTTGCAGTCTACTGAAACACGTCAGGCTGTAGCCAGCCTCGTGTTTCATTATTATTATTATGTCCAGGAATTTGATTCGTGGTATGACAGGGCGGTAGCATTCACGTAAGAAGGGGCAGGAGAATATGCAACATAGAGCATAATTGTCCGTAAGAGTAAGTGATGACTGGTGAGGTTACCTCTTCTCTTTAATTCTAATGCGCATGGAAATCTTATATCTCTTGAGGAGTTAGCTGGAAATGCTGCCTTTCTGTGGCTCGGAGGCTCCCGTTAGCCACACAGACGGCTGATGTGAGCTCGGCAGAGCCAGCGGGGAGGAGTAAAGGGGGAGGGGGGGGGGGTTGGAGGCTAGTCCTAAGCCCCTTAGGCAGGGTGGAACGGGGAGTCACTCGTACATTCACTGGCTGCCTAATGCGGCACGGTCTCTGACGGGATTAGTAGGTCTGTCGACAAACGTTGCTAATAGGCCATGAGTTCGCAGGCCATTCTCAGAACTCGCCGTGGGCAGCGAACATGAATATAGAAATTCTCCGAACCAACCTTGATCGCCCGTGTGGTGTGTGAAAGATGTCCGGTATATGGGACTGAGTGTTTCTATTCCGTGCGCCTAGGGAAGATAAACATCTCACCATACCAAGGGCCCGTCACTAGCGCATTACCATCAATTCTGAAAAGATGCAAGCTATGCTGATCACCCGGAGGCTCGGAAGGTGCGGACCTCCTCAACACCGCCCTCCCCCCCTCTCCCTCCACCTTCACCTTAATTGAACCCAACTGCCTTGGTGTGCAGAACCGCCAAGTACCTTGGCGTAACCTTGGACTTTCGTCTTGCATGGAAACCCCACATAGACGAGGTCCACAGGACGGTCTGTGCCAGAATGTGGGTGTGAACGTATATCAGGCCCTGATACGGCCAGTAATGGAATATGCATGCCCTGTCTGGGCAAACTCCAGAGGTTGCAGAACCGCGCCCTCAGGAGGACACTGCACCTACCCCTCGCATTCCCTATTGACGATCTGCACGCCGCTGCTGAAATCCCACTCCTAAAAGAGCGCTTCCAAGATCTGGCAAGGGCCTTCTATGAAGGTTCTTCCAGGTCAGGAAACGTCCTCATCCACTCCCTAGGTCGGTATGACTTGTCCCGCGACAAGCACAAACCTCCAATGACGATCTTCGACGACTAAGTGGAAGAGAAAATCCCTACACCCAATTCCTGATCCACTTCCCTCCCTATAATATCAATCATCTCGCCAACCCCAGGCAAGTACCAGACACATGCAGAACAATCATAACATCACACAGACAACCAAAATCACAGAAATAAACACACACACAAGTACCAAGTGGAGTAAAAGCCGCAAGGCTGCAAACTCCCCAAAACACTTCCCCAAAGAGGGGAAAGTATCAGATGAGAGTGAGAGTCAGGCTTGGCTTTGTGACGTACCACCGATTCGTTTGTGATGCGACCAGAAACATTGCTTACGGAGGATTCACAGAAGATTTAGGTGCGACCGCACGTGGTTGGTCGGCGTACGCAAACTTTGTGAACGGTGGCTTACCATTGGTCGGCACTCGCAATTTCCCGAAATTTCCACAGAACAGTCTGGAATATGGAAGCGGTAATGTTATAATAAGTTTTCCGATTAAGAGAATCAAAGATGCGGCCACCGATTGGCTCAAAAGTCAGTTGGCGGGCCTGCACCGCAATGGAACAGAGAACACAAGTTTTCAGACGTTTAGGGGAGGATCTCCTTACAAGTCAGATGGATATGCAGAGCAAAACCATCTTGCAAGTCAGCTGTACATTCCGGTTAGAGGGGCCATCTGAGCTGATTGAGGCAGTAGAGCAGTTGGGACGTGCCATCCCAGAGTCGAACACCATCTGTAATCTCGTCTCACCTTGGCTCACCTGTTTTGTGTATCGCAGTGATGTGGCGTATCAGTAACTCTTGCGAGATGATAGGCGCGTTTTTGCAGCCTATGACTTTGCTATTTGGGATTCTCATTCTTTGTATTTCTCACTGACTTAGCGAAGCCATCATCTTATTAACTTAACACCGAATTTAAATTCAGTTGGAACAGATTGGCACGCTCATTCTTTTCGGTATGTTCAACTAATTACAAAAAAAATTTCAAATGGTTTTACGCACGATCGGACTTACCGTCTGAGATCACCAGTCCCATAGACTTAGAACTACTTAAACCTAACTAACCTAAGGACATCACACACAGCCATGCCCGAGGCAAGATTCGAACCTGCGACCGTAGCAGCAGCGCGGTTCCGGACTGAAGCACCTAGAACCGCTCGGTAACAGCAGCCGGCACCACTAAACACGTTTTTCAATGTTAGCAGCCCTGATTTTCTCCAAGTAAAATAAATGTTTAATGTTTGTTTTTCTATATTATTGTCGATCTCTCATCAATAAGTTTAATAGTTCAGAATCTTTGTCTCATTCCAATAATCAACAGTCCCCATTACCACTGACTGAATTATTCATGTTTAGCAGGGCACAAAGCTACGGTTCAGATGTCAGGACTATCGTTCCTTCCGTTTCCTTGCGCGCATATCATTTCCATACATATGGATCATACTGACGTGATTTGCATTTCGAGAGATGCATTTCGGAAGCATATTCGTTAGTATAGCGAAACCCACTGGCGACTTGCACCACCAGCAAACCAAAGAGATAGTAAAGAACTGACGTTACTTAACAATATTAAAATATATAATAAAATCATTTGCAAGCAGTGCGAAAAAGTGTATACTGGTCTTTCAGGTAGCGCTGTGGCAATTACGCTACTTGAACATGAGAGAAGCTGGAGCTTAAGGAAGAAAGATACAACTTTTTCCGATCATTTTGTAGCACAAAACTATTTATTTGACGGAGAAAGTCAAGTTTTGCATTCTTTCAAGAAAAGTAGAAAGATGTTCCTACTGGAAACACTGAAAATCAAAAAACCCATGACACGGAATGCCAGCCTAGTATTAAATGAGCAGTCACAATTTTTATTTCCCGCCTGTTATAATCAGTTTTCATTACAGATACTACATTCAAATTGTAAATTCATCTTATTTCTCATCGGTTGACAAATATATTCCCATATAAAAACTTTGTCTCCTTCTTTAGCTAATATTATTCCTTCTATGTGACAAAAACGTAATGTAAGTCCTGTATCAATTTTGTATCATCTGTAGAAATAATACCTGTGTAAGTCGGCTAAATGTTTATATGTGATTGCGACTTTCAGCTGTCACCTGCAGATGGCCTGAGAAGCCGAAAGCCGGTTCATGACCAAATAAATATAATTTTGTAGAGCATCAGGAAGTGTGTCCTTTTTTAATATTGTTATCATGTTCTGTCAAGCACCGGCGAGAAACTTAATGTTAATTACGAACATTTGAGTGCTTTAAAACAAGCTCAGTTAGCGCCATTTGCCATCAAAGCAGTACCCATTTGAGTTTCCGTACATCTGCGTCCGTTCCTTTCACTGCCGCCAACATCTCTGCGTGTTGTTTTACTTGATGTTGCGTAGGAGATTTGCAGCCTTTGCCTCTAGGTGGATTGCAAGAACTCTTCCGTAGTAAACTGCTTGTTCACTGCCTCTCGGTTGATCGAATTTAATAAAACATGCCCAGCTGAAGGACACCAAAGTTGAAAAGTAGCCAAGAACTAATAGATCATATCAGATGATACAGTGGAGTTCGTACAAGGAACCATGGCGACCAGAGTATCGAATACCCCTTCATGACGATCGTGTTGCCCGACGACAGTGTTTTCTTTCAGCAGGATAATGCGCCATGTCACGTGGCCAGGAGTGTGATGGAGTGGTTCGAGGAACACAATGACGAGTTTCAATAGCTGTGCTGGCCTACCTTATTGCCAGATCTGAACCCGATCGAACACATCCAGGATGTGACTGAACGTGGCGTCAATATGGCCCTTTCCCCTGTATTTAAAGGAATTGGGTGACTTGTGTGTACAGAGTGGTACAACGCCATCCAGTGACCTACCAAGGCCTCATTGCTTGTACGCCACGATGAGGAGTTGTTGCTGTTATCCATGCTAAATATGGAGATACTGGTTATCAGATAGTTCGTCATAAAGTTCTGGTTGATCAGTGCATGTTGTTTAGCTACTAGGGGGACATTAACTAGCATGACTATCTATCTTGTATCTTTGTTCGTTATGAACAGTAGGTACGCCTCTTTTAAATAGCACCTTGTGGTATCGATAGCTACTATGCCACGGCTTAGGTATCAGTTAAGTTGGCACTACGACCCTCTAGCCGGCGCTGGAGAGCTCTACGAGCATCGCTACAGATTCTGCCCATTTCATGAGGTGCAGACAGCCAGGACACTTTGCTTCAACTTCGCACCACCTTGCAAGTTATGTAATATGTTTTCATATGTTTATCCACTAGAAACGGTGCTTAAACCGTATTTGCAGTACCGAGAGATTAGTACCTTCTCCTGTTCCTCACCCACGCGCCGTCTCCCAGACGGGATACAAAACACCCTATATTTATTATTCGGTAGCCCGTTCCCTCTCATCAGAACCTGTTCAGATACGAATCACACAGTGCCATTTACGAAAACGTTATATTATTAAAAACGTAACACAAAATTGACTCGCTCGTTCTAGCACATAGGGCAGGTACCAGTGGTAATGTAGTTTTCCACTTGCTGTATTTTAAAGTAAACTTATGGAAACAAAAGGAAAATACACGCAGGTCATTCAGTCAGCCATCTTCAGTTGAAGGTTTGTGTGAGTGCAATGTACACCAACGAAGACAAGGGAGAAATGCTACTCATCTACAGAGAATGTAAGTTAGCACAAAGTAATTACAGTAATATTTCATTACTTGCAATACTTGTACGTGCAGTGCAATAGCGTGGTACTTATATGTTGTGTACATTTACATCTACATCTACTCTGCAAGCCAGCCTAAGGTGAATGGTGGAGGTTACCCTGTACCACTACATGTCATTTCCCCTCCTGTTCCACTCACAAATAGAACGAGGGAAAATGACCGTCTGTACACCTGTGCATGAACCATAATTTCTCGTATCTTATCTTCGTGATCCTACCGCGCTTTGTATGTCGTTCGGCAGTCAGCCTCAGATGCCGGTTCTCTAGGTTTTCTTAATAGGGGTTTCCGAAAAAGAACGCCCCCTTCCCTCCCGGGATTCCCATTTGAGTTCGGTAAGCATCTCCGTAATACTCACGTTCTGTTCAAACCTACCGGTAATAAATCTAGCAGCCCTCCTCTGACTTGCCACGATGTCTTCCTTCAGTCCGATCTGGTACAGATGTCAAATACTCGAGCAATACTCGAGAATAGATCGCACCAGAGTCCTATATGCGGTCTCCATTACAGGTGAACCACTCTTTCCTAAAACTCTCCCAATAAACTGAGGTCGACCATTTGCTTTCCCTACCACAGTTCTTACATGCTCGTTCCACCTCATATCGCTTTGCATTGTTACGACCAGATATTTAAACGACTTGACTGTGTCGTGCTGGGCACTTGCAATACTGTATCCGAACATTACAGGTTTATTCTTTCTACTAACCTTCATGAAGTTACATTTTTCCGCATTTAGGGCTAGCTGGCATTCATCACGCCAACTGGAAATTTTGTCTAAGTTGTCTTGTATCTTTCTACAGTCACTCAACTTTGACATGTTACAGTACACCACAGCGTCATCAGCAAACAACCGCAGACTGCTCTCCACCCTGTCTGCCAAATCATTTATGCATGTAGAGAACAACAGTGGTCCTATCAAACTTCCCTGTTGCATTCCTGACGATAATCCTGTCTCTGATGAACACTCGTCGTCGAGGACGACGTACTGGATCCTATTACTTAAGAAGTCTTCAGCTCGTGGTCTCGCGGTAGCGTTATTGCTTCCCGAGCATGAGATCCCGGGTTCGATTCTCGGCGAGGTCAGGGATTTTTCCTGCCTCGATATGACTGGGTGTTGTTGTGTCGTCTTCATCATCATTCATCCCCATTACGGTCGGAGGAAGGCAATGGCAAACCATCTCCACTAGGACCTTGCCTAGTAAGGCAGCGCGGGTCTCACCCGCCGCTCCCCTACGCTCTGTAAAAAAGTATGGAACTCATCATCATCATCAAGAACTCGTCGAGTCACTCACATATCTGTGAACTTTTTCCATATTCTCGTACCTTCCTTAACAGTCTGCTATGGGGCATCATGGCAATTGCTTTCCGGATATCTAGAAATATGGAATCTGCGTGTTGTCCTTCATTCCTAGTTCTCAGTATATCACGTGAGAAAAGGACAAGCTGAGTTTCACAAGAATGATGCTTTCTAAACCCATGCTGGTTCGCGGACATACGCTTCTAAGGCTCAAGAAATTTTATTATATTCCAACTGAGAATGTGTTCAAGGATTCTGCAACAAGCAAAAGTTAAGGATATTGGTCTGTGATTTTGCGGGTCATTCCTTTTACCTTTCTTATCCACTGGAGTCACCTGCACTTTTCTTCAGTGGCTAGGGACTTTATGGTGGGAGAGAGATGCGCGATAAATTTTAGCCAGGTAAGTAGCCAGGGCCGTAGACTACTCTTTGTAAAATCAAACTGAGCTTCCATCCGGGCCTTGTGGTTTATTTCTTTTCAAATCTTTAAGTTACTTCTCCACGTCAGGCATGCTTATTTCTGTGTCGTCCATAAGGGAGTCTGTCCGATGGTCAAATGACGGTATGTTTGTACGGTTCTCCTGCGTGAACGATTCCTTAAAAGTGAAATTTAAAACTTCGACTTTCGTTTTGCTGTCTTCAACTGCCACGCCAGACTGGTCAACAAGGGACTGAATAGAAGCCTTAGACCCGCCTTGAGACATTACATACCAGTAGAATTTTCTATGGCTCTCTGCCAGATCTTTTGCTGAGGTTGAAAGATAATTATTGTTAATGAAGTAAAAGATCCACGCAGTGGACACCAAGTGGAAAAGCTACTCCTTATGTTTCAGATCTAGACTGCTATAAAAATGCGAATGGACTTTTAATCAGAACTCAGGCACAAGTTTTAGTCTAATTCACAATGGATTGATTGATCTTAAACATGACAAGACAACAAAATTATTAAAGAAACATCATACAAAAATATTTATTTAACAAAAGCCTTTCTAAAATGGGATCTATGGTGGACAAAGTGATCTGCTGGGGGTCGACACACGACACTAACCAGAACACTACTCGCTCTATCTCACTTCATACACGTCAATCCAGGTTATGGCATCAAACTACGCCACTACCAAGCATCTTTATTCTACCATACAAAAAAAAAAAAAAAATGTGGTTCAAAAGAACAGAGTGCTGAGAAGTATATATTATAACCCTACGTCGCAGACGCGAATACTTTACCGTCGTGCTGGTCAAGGCTGCACACCATGATGCCTTCGGCGACTGATGTCATAGACGGCGGCAATCTGTTGTTTAAATGCGCGTTCCCGAAAAATGCAAGTACTCGGTCTCGCGTCCCCATAATTCAGAATGAGGTACTTCCCTATGAGCTGAAACCCCAAAGGATCCAGTGTGCAGGTGGAGCCGTTTGCTGGTCTGCCAAACCAATTTGACTCCGTGCCACGACTATGTGTGCCGGAATACGCCAAATGATTTAGACGGCCGACTCAAGACAAATACGTACACGCACGCGTCACCCGTTGACCGTGATGACATAAGCAGTACCTCTGACGGTTCAGAAGGTGATTGGCACAGGCTCCAAGTCGCACACACAAGTCTCACCGTTTAGGTAGAGACCTGCAGTTCTTTACTAGCGGAGCGCCAGTACAAGAGACTTTTACAAGAGTGCTCTTTCTTTCTCCCCGTTTCCTCCTCAGCTCGGTTCCAAAAACACATTTCTATTTTTGAATTCCCCCACTTTCGCATAAGTCAGTCATGAGCTGGAGCCTGGCATTCTAAGCTCAGAGAATGGTCTTTGCACTGCAAACCGATTTGACCATACAGACTTTAAAGTTAATTGGCAGAAAACAGAAAGAAATTTCAGCTTCACGGCCTCTTTCCCACACGTTTGCCACGTCTTTTGCTAACACAATACAGGGTGGAAGCACAGCCCTCCATAAACAGCTTGTTATCTCCCCTGTTATGTACATTTCAAAGTTTGCAAAGAACTGCCATAAACACACAAACAGCTTCGTGCTCTGACAAACATCTTTTGAAACAGAGTCTGGAAGTCTGGACGCCAGTTTCCCTGACCCATGGACATTTGCAGAACTTTTACATTTCTTTTGGTGGCTTGCTCTCTAACAAGGCCTACAATGCGCTGTCAGTGACTTTTCGGCGCTATGCCGTATACCTGGACGTCTGGCCCCTGTCTGGCGCCAAGCTAATGTGTTTTGCACAATGCAACTGCTACACGTGGCTATCTGGAAATGTCTCCTCATCATTCCCCAGAAAAAAAGCGCTTTGTCGGCCTACCATCGCCGTACTTTTACTGCAGTCGTTTAAGCTGGCACCCTGTTCCTTTGAATGCAGGTAAAGCTTACTGTTTTTCTTTCCCTAGAGTGCGCAAACAAGACCATAAACTGCTGCCCACCCTTTCATCACAATGTATGAAGTCAAATTGCAGTAGATCGTATTCCCTACACCGAATGAGATGTGAGAGTGCCCCTGCAATCACTCAAGGTGGGCGGTAGTTGTTGTAGTATGCTCTGTGCATAGATCTTTTTAGAGACACATGAATCTCTTCTAACCTTCGCTTGTCGTCGTTTGTGCGTCCCCTTTTGTACCTAGAGTGCAACACCCTCTGCTTCCTCAGCATCTTATGAATTTTCCGTTCTTACTAGTCACTAACTCTCAAGACCACAATCTGCTGAAACTTTGCCAATAATTCCTCTACATTCATCTTACCAGTACTAAGTGATGTCAGTTCCCTGTCTAAGTAAGATATTAACAACTGCTTATCTGCTCTCTCTTGCAGAAACACTCTTCTAGCCTTCTTGAGTGATTTATTAACTTCCGTAATCATACTTGTTATAATGAAATCATGATCGCTTATCCCCATTTCTATTATTATTATTCTCGATAAGGTCGGTCCTCTTTGTAGCTACAAGGGCTGAGATATTTCCGTTGCATGTGGGCTGTCGAGCTACCTGCTCAAAGCAATTTTTAGAAAAGGTGTACAGAAGTATTTCACATGACATTGCCTGTACCCCCCGCAATGAATCCATATACATCCCAGTCTATACTCAGCAGGTTAAAGTCGCCTCCAATCAGCACTGTATGACCTGAGTATTTACGCTTTATTGACCGTAGACTTTCTTTGAATGACTCTAGAACTGCCGCTGCGGAATCGAGTGGCCGGTAAAAGCATCCAACAATTAACTTAGTTTCACCTACACCTGTTATACGCGACCGGACGACTTCACTGTCACACTCAACTTCGACATCCATAGCGACAATATTTTTGTCAACTGGAATGAAACTGTCGCTCCTATGCCCTTTAATCTGTCTTTCCGATATACGTTCCATGACTCGCTAAATGTCACAGACCTTTACAGAGCAGGCAGTCCTTGATTACAGCCTACAAGAACCATTAGTTTTCTTTTATTGTTATTGAAGGTAAGCGTAATGATACTCAGGCTGAGGAACAAGAAAGGGAAGCTATGATGTTGCAGATTCTTCCAGTCGTCACGACTACTCCCAGCGTGGAGGCGTTTTCGCACATTTCTTCACAAGGCGCTGCCCATCTTTGAGTAACACAGCCTTCCAGCTTAGTTGAATCACCCGGAGACAAAGGGGTAGCAACAAGTAGTTAATGTGTGCGTTTAGGCTGCTTGTGCCTAGACAACAGCAGGAAAAAAAAAGCCCGAATCACTAACGCGCATCCCATTTGTCATCAATATCTCTTGAAAAGACAGCACAATCTTAGAGCGACGGAATGTCAGATATGTATTTCGTCCGGCCCCTAAGATTTTGAAACTAAAAGGTTCAGTAATGAACGATCTAAGCCTCAACAAACTGGGAGTCTAAGAAATTCCCTTTCAATCCAGCTAGACATACGATAGAAGGGAGGTGCCCTAAACGTAGCTGCCATATTGAATTATGCCAACCACAGTATAACTTATCGCCACCGTATATACTGCAGAGGTTGGACAAAAATATATGAAAAATCACTAACAGCACATTACCATGACTAATGCGATGTTGGAAACCCTTTGCCGTTCAAAACAGTTTGCGGTCGTCTCGGAATGAATAAATACAGCTCCTTTCAAGGGAATCTTATGCCATTCTACCTGAAAACGTAGTGACAATTTCAGGTGATGATGATGGAGCTGAATAGCGATCATGCACTGTTCTCTCAAAAATAAACCACAGAGGCTCTATAATACTGAGATCTGTCGACTCTGCTGGCCAGACGAGATGGCGACAATTCATCTTCGTGCTCACAAAACCAGTACTGGATGAAGCGATCTGTGTGAACAGCGACCTCGTCATTCTCTAATACAGTATTACCACTGGGAATAAACAATATACCATGGGATGGACCGTGGAATCAGCGAAAATGGTCAACTAATTTTTGGCAGTAGCGCGTCCTTCTAGAGTAACCATGATTCCCATGGAATACCATAATATGACTGCCTAATCATGACCGAACCTAACTCTTGTGACGCATATTCTACCAGAAGCTACAAACAGTGTGAAACAAGACTCATGGGACTACATGACATTTGCTCTACAGTCCAGGTTTTATAGCTTCGACATTACGTTTCCCCGTTACAGATACTTGCATCACTGACGGATGAGTTTGTATTTCCTGCTCGCTCTGCAATTCCAAGCTTCTGGAGCTCCCTTCGGGTTGTTTTGGTGCTGATAATGTTTGATTTGTGGGGCACTCAACTGCACGGTTATCAGCACCCGTACGAAGTCACAATCTGTACACAGCCCAATCTCGTCACGTTCACGAATGATGATCGAATGATGAGGACAACACAAGCATCCAGTCTCCGGGTTGAGAAAGTCCCCAACCTAGTCGGAAATCGAACCCGGAACCCTGTGATCCAGAGGGAGCAACGCTAGCCACTAGACCACGAGCTGTAGACTTGATTTGGTGCTGACAGAGTTCACGCGTGGGACATTCAGTTCGGCAGTTGCGTAGTAGCTGCCGTCACCATCCTCTTCAGCGCCTCTCTGACGTGATCACTCGACGCACGTTTTCGCAGACACCTCCCTATCTTGGTTAGGGTAGGACCTACCACACGAGCACCAACAATTTGACAAGTTAGAATTCACTTAGCTCCGACATAGTGCATTCACAAATACACAGAACACTTTTCTGACTACGACTGATGCTTGCGACACATTGAGAAAATTGCAGAAGCGCCATTCGTAGCCAAATACAATAGCGCAACTTACAGGCTTCTATAGCATTTGCATTTATGTACAAGAATGGATTTCTCGCGATGTTTCCGTATCTCTATCTAACATTTGTACAAGAAAACCAATATTCTTAGGAGGGAAATGGATATGCAGACTCGCCGATCTTAGAGTCATGTTGACGCCAAAATGTTTTTTTCAGTTAAAGCGTAACATTGTCTCCAATTAACACTTCCGAAACTCGGTATCTTGTGTATTTCTTTCTGCTACTGTTACCTTTATATAAACATTAAGACATATTACTACTACTACAGCTACTACGTGATCAGGCTCAGTGGACCGCACGCTTCTACAGGTTTCCTCTTCCACTGTATTCTGTCCATTGCTGCTATCCGCCATCCGTCCAAATCTATTGACACTCGGTTTAAATCTTCATGGAGGTCATCGCTCCAACGCTTCTTGGGTCTCCCTGGGGGTCTCTTTCCTGTAGGTGTGACATCCAGGAGCTTCCGAGGCCATCTGTGGTCCTCCATCTGGGCCACATGACCGGCCCACTGCATTCGTTTGGCTTTGACAGTTCCTGCTATGTTGGGCTGCTGGTATAGTTCCTCAAGCTCTTGGTTGTATCTGATCCTCCATTCCCCTGTATCTGCATCCAGAACCGGACCGAAGATCTTTCTCTCAAAAACGAGGAGCGTATTGGAATCCTGTTTCCGGATACACCATGTCTCTCAGCCATGTAGAACAACAGGCTGGATCAGGGTTTTGTACAGTCAAATCTGGAAGTGTCTGGAGAGATATCTGGACCGAAGCAGTTGTGCTAGGCTGTGGTAAGATTGGTTTCCTGCTTGTATTCCGGCATTGATCTCATGACGAGTTCTCAGTGAAAAGTGCCCCTACGCATCTGAATTGATGCACTCTCTTGTAGGACTGGTCCCCAACCTGCAGTGATTGTAGGTGACCAGCAGCCTAACATTGATCACACGTCATAACGTTAAGACATAACATTAACTTATTACTGACTTAAACGACCACTTTCTTTCGTCCTTGGCACAAATGAAGCCACTAGAAAATAACGCTGGATACAGTAAAATGGTCTGTATCCAACGAGGTACAAAAATCAAATTAGGTGGGCTACACTAGACTGTGCGTTATGCTATGCACAATAATTCCATTCTGTATGCTTGACGTACATCTACAAAGATGTTCACATTAGAGAAGTTGTTCGAAGCGACCACGTTGCATTTTCGAACATTTCACCAGAAAAGTTTTTCAAAGCGACCGCCTTGCATTTACAAACACTTCACCAGAGACGTTGTTCAAAGCGGCCGCCTTTCCATTGGTTGTATCATGCTTTGCTGGACACTATGCAACACACCTGCATCCACTGGTGCCGAAGTGGCGTATACGCGAGTTATTAGGTCGCCTACATCCATGGGTGGAGTACTACAAACTTGTTCCTGTAAGTGTCCCCAAGAATAAAAATCTAGTGTTTTAAGGTTCTGGGAACGTGGAGACCAAAACACTGGACTCCCGGAACCAATCCATTTCCCTGGAAATGCTCCATTTAAGTAGTTACGCACCTTCATTCGAAAGTGTGGCGGAGCACCATCATACTAAAACCATAACTGTCACCGATCACCAAGTAATACGTTTTTTAATGCTTCGGGCAAAGTATTACAAAGGAACGTACGATAGAAGGGCGCATCCAATGTGTCGGGCAGTAGGTAAGGGCCCGAAAGTACTCTTTCACGATTAACATGGCTAAATGGCTCTACGCACTATGGGACTTAACATCTGAGGTCATCAGTCCCCTAGACTTAGAAGTAACCTAAGGACATCACACACATCCATTCCCGAGGCAGGATTCGAACCTGCGACCGTAGCAGCAGCGCAGTTCCGGACTGAGGCGCCTAGAACCTCGGCCACAGGGGCCGGCTTTTCACGATTCCAGCACACAGGTTTATACCAAAGCGTACCTGGAAGCCACGCTGAGGGGTCACGTATGGGTTGTATTCCGACCAATTAAGGCTATTGTGGAGGTTGAAAATGCCTTCAGCAGTGAAGTTAGATTCGTCAGTCCATATCACGTTATTTATAGAACGTTCGTATCTTCCACTTGGCGCAAAAGACATCCACAAAACCGTACTTGTTGAATGCGCTCTTCTGACCACTTCTGTTGAGTTAAAGTGTAATGGTATGGGTGCAATTCTTCATCGTGCAACACTTCAATAACCATGTACGAATGCATGATTTCGCGGCGATATCCGTTAATAAAACATTCTCGAGTTTCAAGCCGCGTCAAGTGGTTTACTGCCCACGAGCTTTCGGCAGAGATCTACTCTGCCATTGTCAAGTGGATGACTCTCGAGTGGTTGTCATTGCTGTGCTTATATAGCCACGCCGTCACTCCAGAATAGTGAGGAAGACTTCAGAGCTTCTCAAACGGTCATCGCTGGAATAGAATACGATTAAGAACCTCCTCCGCAAGGCACCAAGACCACCCACGTTCTATGGTCTGCTGAAGGTGCATAAGAAGGACACACCGTTGAGGCCGACAGTGAGTACCATCGGATGGCCGACTAAGCATCTGGCCAGCCTCCTCTCTACGCACGTTGGACACTGTGGACACCATATAAAGAATGTAGCGGACTTCGTCAATCGGATTAAAGGTCTCCGACTTCCTGCAGGGGTGTTATGGTTAGCTTCGATGTGGTTTCTTTATTCACGTGTGTCCGCATCACAGACTCTATTGACTTGCTGTTCCAGCTCTTTGACGACACTATCGTGGATTTATTTAAGCACACTCGGACGTCCTCATATTTCTTATATGATGGAGAACATTTTAACCAAACTAACAGCGTGGCGATGGCAAGTCCATTAGCTCTATTTGGACACATGGACAAGAACAGTTAGAAGAGTTGCTGGAGCACCTGAACAGCATCCACGACCACATCTGCTCCACAGTGGAATTAGAGAAGTAGGGTTCTCTGCCGCTGTTGGTCGTGCTTGTCCGTCGCAAACCCAATGGGTCTCTAGGTCATAGAGTTCACCGCAAGCCCACCCACACGGATCGGTATCTGCATGCCACCAGCTTCCATTACCCAGCACAGAAACAGTCAGTTCTGAGGACCTTAGTACATCGAGCTGAAACCGTCTCTGAAGCTGGAAACTTGCCGAGATAATTGAGCCACTTACGCAAAATTTTTAAGGGAAACGGTTACAACAAACAGATCTCACAAGCAGTGTCATCCAAGCTTCAAAGAAAGAAGACCTCTGAAGAAGACACCTAGCAGGTTGCATTCTTACCGTTTTGTGGTGAGGCAACAGGGAAGATTAGTCGGCTCCTGAAGAGGCATAAAATAGACACAATCTTCAGGCCTCCGGCAAAGATCCGGCAACCAATGACATCTGTGAAAGACGATGTAGGCCTCAGAACGCCAAGAATTTACAAGATACCGTGTGGATGTGGGCAGTTCTATGTCGTCACTATTGAAGAGCGCCACATAGAACATGAAAGGTGTTACCGTCTGCGCTATCCCGAAAAGTCAGCTGTAGCAGAACATGCTCCGGAAAACGGACACCGAATTGCATTCGATGAGACGTCTATTATTAAACGGACTAATGGCTTCTGGGATAGCGTGATAAACGAGGCCATAGAGATTAGAATTTCTGACAACATCTTCAGTAGAGACGATGGGTTGCAGCTGAGTACAGAGTGGGATCCGGTGTTCAGGGAGTTAAAGCGGGCCCGCGGTCGCGCGGCCAATACATTACCTTATATGGTGCGGGCCCGAGCACCAGTGACGTCACGAGCGACGGCGCGGCTATATAAGCACGGCAATGACAACCACACGAGTCATCCACTTGGCAATGGTAGAGGAGATCTCTGCCGAAAGCTCGTAGGAAGTAAACCACCTGACGCGGCTTGAAACCCGAGAATGTTTTATTAACTGCAATAACCAGTCTTCGAGATGCCTGCAACTGCCTTACAGTATCATGGATATTCCGCCGAAGTGACTGGTGAACGGTTTCAGGAACGCGTCCTCTATCTGTGGAGTATGTCTGTCCTTGGACGACCTCTGCCCATTACTTGTGGACCAAGATTACCAGTTTCCCGAAGGCATTACTCCAGGCGACGAAAATCATTCTTATCGGAAAGGCCCTTTTTTAGGTGCTGTGCACAGTAAGCAGGAGCAGCAGCAGCAGCTTGGTTATCGGATGCACCGAACACCTTAAGTGTATTGACGTATTTGTCGTTTGTGTACTCAATCGGGAAAGCGACCTACATGAAAGTTATAGGACCAGTTATGGCTGTGGACTGCGCCGATAGTATATACATGCATGCTGTTTCAAGGATGCCACTGACATGTGTTAGGCAAACGTCATGTGACAAAATGATGTCCTCCTTATAAACGACGAGAACTAGGCAACGGACGTCATAAAAGAGGGAGAGAGAGAGAGAGAGAGAGAGAGAGAGAGAGAGAGAGAGAGAGAGAGAGAGAGAAAGAGAGAGAGAGAAAGAGAACTGAGAAGGAATCAAGCCAATCGAACCACAGCTCCATGATGGATGTCGGTTTTATGTCTCTGCAATCTACCAGGTGTACCGGTATGAAATGAGCGTTAAGATACAGATGTGTCGGTAAGGAACATTTGTTGTGAACGAGCCTTAATTTTTTTTGTTTGGTTGGTATGACATCTGTCAAAGATATTTAGTATACATCAAGTAATGAAACAAACAACATCATACGTTTTCATCCTGTTAACAATGTCGAATTTTGTACCAGAAATTGATTTGCGGAAAGCATTAATTTTTTGTTTTCATTTGGAAAAAAGTGCTGCAGAGTCGCATCGAATGCTTGTCGAGGCATATGGTGATCATGCTCTATCAGAAGAAACACGCAAAAGATGATTTTGATGTAAGAAATGAAGAACGTGGAAGACCACCAAAAAAGTTCGAAGACGCTGAATTGAAAGCAATATTGGATGAAGATGATACTTTGAGTCAGAAGCAAATGGCAGCAATGCTGAATGTTGCACAAGAAACAATTTCTTACCTTTTGAAAGCTATGGGAATGATCCAAAAGTATGAAAATGGGTGCCACATGAATTGAATGAAAGGCAGATGGAAAACCAAAAACCCATTTGTCAAATTTTGCTTCAAAGACATGAAAGAAAATAAATTTTGCATCGAATTGTTACTGGCGATGAAAAATGGATTTATTTTAAGAATCCTAAACGGGAAAAATCATGGGTCAATCCGGGACAACCATCAACATCGACTGCAAAACCAGATCGATTCGGCAAGAAGACAATGGTGGGATCAGAAAGGTGTGGTGTATCATGAGCTTCTAAAACCCCCTGAAACTGCGAATACTTATCGCTACAGACAAAAAAATGATTAATTTGAACTATGCATTCATTGAAAAATGGAAAAGACATGGCAAAGTAATTTTTTACACGACAATGCACCTGCACACAAAGCAAAACTGGTTCAGGATACAATAAAAACACTTGGCTGGGAGCTCTGATAAAGGAAATTATTAGCTTTACCCATGGGAACTTTACTTTAATGTACCTTTTGGTTCAATGCAAGCACAGGATTCGGAGAACGACATAAGGTATGAGATGAATAATTTTATCTAAAAAATATTTATTGTTCAAACTTTTAAGGCACACGTGAAAAACAAAAAAAAACTTGTATAGCATGGATATGCGAGAAAGTTTCACAAAACGCTTATTGCATCAACAATGGTATTTCTATCTAGCTTTAAGACATCATTTAACCAAAGAAAACCTATTTTATTAATTATTATTTCTAGTATTCCCAGATATGTGCCGAGTTTCGCTCAGCGTATAGCTTATTATGTGCGTAGCGCCAATTCTTACTTTGATACTGTCACGACCCGGCTGCCTCCTGCAGGCATGTAACTCCGACTCGAAACACGTCTGCTGTCTGCGCGCATCTCCTCACCACTACACAAACTTTTACCGCGTGCACCTAGTTCTGTTAGCTATCAAAGATCTTACTACTCGAAGATGTACTACTCTTCCAACCTTGCGGTTGGGAACTATAGACATTTTTCACTGGCTCTATCCTGATCGAATCTCAGCACATACCTTTCAAGTGCTGCCCGCTCCTCATTTTCATGTGGTTTCTATGCATGTGTTTTCTATGCACCCGACCTGCCTTTTCTAGGTAAACTTTAGTCTCGAATCTTGATGAGAAGTCGCGTGCTCATCTCCAAGTGTGACATTTTTTCTTCATCCTGTATATGCCACTCCTCTACCAGTCCACCTTGGTTGTGGACGCTCGAGAGAAGAATAGGCGACGCATCTCCAGGGGGTGTAGACGGCGGAGAGCGCAGGCGGCGAAACTCAGAGCCGAGACGCCAAGCGGGAGCGGCCGCAAGACAGCCGTGCACGTCTTCCTCGCGTCGCCATATATCCTCGTTCCGGGCCGGTAGAGCCATAGGAGGGCTCACGGCGCCTCCTCGAGCAGGTGCAATGCATCGTCATCCCCGCGCCGCCGCCGCTACGGTACACGGAGGCCGAAGTCTTCCCAACGCGCCGCTCACGTACCTCCCCGACTTCTCTACGGACAACTACCACTAACTCACTTAAGCACAAACTTCTTTAACGGGATTCGCTATGCCTCTAATCTCGGGGCAAGCAAAATTCGATTCGCAAATCGAATGACTCTATTACGAGGGAGAACATAACGCGATTTCTGTGGTGGGAGAGTCGACTGCCGTGTACACTTTTTTTTTTTTCCTTTTGCCTCCTCGCGATATTGCCCTAAGACGCGACGCGGGGAGAGGAAAAAGGAGAGAGACGGAGAGAAAATGGCGCGAGGGGAGCGAAACCGACCTCTCGGCAGCTCGACGCCTTTTCAAATTGCAATTTAAAGTGAGCGCGGACCTTGCGTCAGCTCCCGGGGCTCAATTATTCGATTTAAAATTGTCGGAGCGAGACTAGGGGTGCGGCGGCGCCACGGCCGGCTGCGTCGGCGGTTTCTGCGGCTTTGTGGCTGCGCCGGAATGTCTTAGGAGGGGAGTGGTGGGGGTTGGGGTGGGGCAAAGTCACGTGGCAGGGCTGGCCCGGGTCCCCGTGGCTTCCGCCGCCTGTAGCGGCAGCCATTGCCTCATTAGCAGCTTGTTAGCTGCTGCGGATCGCGCACCCACGCTGTTAACGCAAAGGCTGTCTACCCGACTCCAGGCCTTATTTCGACGCCCAGCCCCTTCTTCCTTGGCACGCGCCGACTTCGGTTACTAACTTGGAATTTACGCTCACTTTAGGCAGCAAAGCAAATTGCGTAATACTTCACACAGCATCCAAAGTCGTAATGTAATTCTGTTGAACTCGCCGTTCTTTTCATATATCCGAAATCGATTGTGACGGCTCGATCTATTCCATATCGATCACTTAAGATGAAAAGTGATTTTTTCGTCGTAATCTGATTTCTACTTAATAAAAGTTGGTTCTGATGTAACATACCACACAATTTCTACGTGAAATTATCCGTTGTTTTTCGTACAGAACATTTTACTTCTATTTTCTTTATTAGCTTTCTTCGTGTGGTTCAAGTCTTCATATTTGGTTCCTCTTTTAGAAATTGTCCCCACGTTTATTCAAGAAATGGTTCAAATGGCTCTGAGCACTATGCGACTTAACTTCTGAGGTCATCAGTCGCCTAGAACTTAGAACTAATTAAACCTAACTAACCTAAGGACATGACACACATCCATGCACGAGGCAGTATTCGAACCTGCGACCGTAGCGGTCGCGCGGTTCCAGACTGTAGCGCCTAGAACCGCTCGGCCATTCCGGCCGGCGCTGAAAGTAAGAACCACCTCTTATTCTCAGTGACATAACAGGTTTTGTGGGGGTTGCCCTCCATGAAATAATTCTGCAGAGCCCGATATATAAGAAAACTACCTTATTGTTGTTTTGACGTTCTTTAAAAATCCGTTTTGAAGGAGTCGCATATTTCAGTCGAAGCAAGTGAGTATTGTTTTATATCAATGGGGCAAATTGAAAATTTATGACAGACCAGGATTCGAACCCCTGGTCTCCTGCTTACTACGAAGGTGCGCTGACCACTCCGCTATATGGACACTAGTCAGCACACCTACACGGACTACCCTAGCGCACATCCCGTCAAACCCAGAATCTCAATTTATATCACACACTGCTGATGTAGTCGGTCTCGTAAACTGACATACGCTTGGGACAGCGGTGTGCTGGCGCGAGTCTATTGTTGTACCGATTCCTAAGCCGGGGAAGGACAAGCACTTGCCTTCCAGTTATCGACCCATCTCGCTTACTAGCTGTGTCTGTAAGGTGATGGAGCGAATGGTTAACTCTTGTTTGGTTTGGCTGCTCGAATCTCGACGCCTACTTACCAATATACAATGAGGATTTCGTAGGCGCCGCTCTGCTGTTGACCATCTGGTTACCTTTTCGACCTTCATTATGAATAACTTATTGCCGAAGCGCCCGACCGCGGCTGTGTTCTTTGATTTGGAGAAGGCTTACGACACCTGTCGGAGGGCGGGCATTCTCCGCACCATGCATACATGGGGCTTTCGCCGTCGCCTCCCTCTTTTTATTAGTTCCTTTTTAATGGATCGACAGTTCAGGGTACGTGTCGGTTCTGTCCTGTCAGACACCTTTCGCCAGGAGAATGGGGTGCCACAGGGCTCCGTTTTGAGCGTTGCTCTCTTCGCCATAGCGATCAATCCAATAATGGATTGCCTCCCAGATGATGTATCAGGCTCCATTTTCGTGGACGATTTTACCATCTATTGCAGCGCGCAGCGTACATGTTTCCTGGAGCGCTCTCTTCAGCGTTCTCTTGACCGTCTTTACTCATGGAGTGTCGCCAATGGCTTCCGTTTTTCTGCCGAGAAAACGGTCTGTATTAACTTCTGGCGCTACAAAGAGTTTCTCCCACCGTCCTTACGACTCGGCCCCGTTGCTCTCCCATTCGTGGAGACAACAAAATGTTTAGGTCTTACATTTGACAGGAAACTTAGTTGGTCTCCACATGTGTCATATTTGGCTGCCCGTTGTACCCGTTCTCTAAATGTCCTCTGTGTTCTCAGTGGCACGTCGTGGGGAGCGGATCGAACCGTCTTACTTCGCCTATATCGGTCGATCGTCCGCTCCAAGCTGGATTATGGGTGCTTTGTATACTCCTCTGCACGGCCGTCCATCTTACGCCGCCTCAACTCCATACAACATCGGGGTTTACGGCTTGCGATCAGAGCGTTTTATACTAGTCCCGTCGAGAGTCTTCATGCTCAAGCCGATGAATTGCCACTCACCTACCGGCGCGATATACTGCTTTGTCGTTACGCCTGTCGGCTATCAATGCCCGACCACCCATCGTATCGTTCCTTTTTTGACGACTCTCTCGACCGTCAATACGGGTTGTATGTCTCTGCCCTGCTACCCCCTGGAGTTCGCTTTCGTCGCCTCCTTCAACACCTTGATTTTTCACTCCCTGCAACCTTTAGAGTGGGCGAAAGCCACACGCCACCTTGACTCCAGGCTCAGGTTCGCGTTCACCTTGACCTCCGCTCGCTCCCAAAGGAGGTTACCCCCTGTTCGGTATACCACTCCCGTTTTGTCGAACTTCGTTCGAAGTTCATTAATATGACCTTCATTTATACAGATGGCTCTAAGACCAATGACGGGGTCGGGTGTTCTTTTATTGTCGGGGCACAAAGTTTCAAATACCGGCTACATAGCCATTGTTCGGTCTTCACAGCTGACCTCTTTGCCCTCTACCAGGCTGTTCTTTACGTCTGCCGCCACCGACATTCTGCTTATGTCATCTGCTCCGATTCTCTGAGCGCCATCCAGAGCCTCAGTGATCCGTATCCGGTTCACCCTTTCGTGCACCGGATCCAACGCTCTCTTCAGCAGCTGGTGGACGACGGGTCTCCAGTTAGCTTTATGTGGGTTCCTGGCCATGTCGGTATCCCTGGGAACGAAGCTGCAGATGCCGCGGCCAAGGCTGCGGTCCTCCAGCCTCGGACGGCTTCTTGTTGTGTCCCTTCATCAGATTGTAGCACGGTCATTTGTCGGCGCATTTTATCGCTGTGGCATGCCGATTGGGCTGCACTTAGGGACAACAAGCTTCGGGCCTTGAAACCTCTTCCCACAGCTTGGACGTCCTCCTCACGTCCTTCTCGGCGGGAGGAGGTCGTTTTGGCCCGACTACGAATTGGACACTGCCAGTTCAGCCATCGCCATCTGCTGACGACAGCGCCGGCGCCGTTCTGTCCATGTGGGCAATTGCTCACGGTCCGCCACATTTTAACGTCCTGTCCGGATTTTACTACGCTGCGTCTTGATCTTTGCCTGCCATGTACTCTGGATGCCATTTTAGCGGATGACCGAGGAGCTGCTGCTCGCGTTCTTCGTTTTATCAGCTTGACACACTTGTCTAAGGACGTTTGATTATGCTGTAGTTTTATAATCCTATGCCTGTTAATACGTCTTTTATAGTGTTGTCCCTTTAGTTGCTGTTTTAACCTTGTGCCTCGTGGTACATTCCTAAATTAGTCAGGGCGCTAATGACCATTGTAGTTGTGCGCCCTAAAACCACAAAAAAACCCTCCATATCCGCATCCGATGGCGCCTGTGGGCTGAGGGTGACACGGCGGTCGGTAGGTACCATTGAGCCTTCATGGACTGTTCGGGCAGAGTTTGTTTCTTTTACTGATGTACTACCCTGATCATTAACCTGCGGCATCTTACCGACTCCCGCAAGAATTCGAGCTTGGTGTGAATCTGCACAGAAGGGATCACTGGCAGTCATTGCCGTAATTATTTAACCTCAGAATTGGCGTCTCATGGGAGACATGATAGAGTAGTCTGTGCGGTTGTGTACTGGAGCGTGCATGTGCCCAATAACCAGGAGACCCGTGCTCGAATCACGCTCCAGCACGAATCTTTAACTTGTCCCATTGATATTAACTGAATGTTCAATGGCAGCTAACGTCTTTAATTCCTCTGTGTCTTTATTCATAGTGGCTGGAGGATCAGAAGGCTACCTGTTCTTTTGCACACGTCTCAAAGGACGGACATCACATTTATAACATTCTGCTCGATTTCAATTTTGCTATTGTTCTAATTGTTTTTGATTTGTTTGTGTTTGTAGTACTTATACTTTGTTTCAATTCAGTTCAGTCAGCACACACTGCTCTGCAGATCGAGACAGATAAAGTAACACAACAATGTAACTACTCGCTGAAAATAAATGAAAGTGCGGTAGCTTCCTGCTAGATGTCTCCCAATCGTGGACAGAAAGTTGGACATCACATTATGTGAGGTCAGCATGAATACAGCGCCAAACGGAACCGGCCCCACAATACGATGCAGTTGAAGGAACGGGAAAAGACACCGTAAGTCAATTAACGAGCAGTTAAGGCGCATGTGGATACTTTCTTCATTGCAACACTGCCCGGAGACATCAAAATGGTTCAAATGGCTCTGAGCACTCAGAGGTCATCAGTCCCCTAGAACTTAGAACTATTTAAGCCTAACCAACCTAAGGACATCACACACACCCATGCCGGAAGCAGGATTCGAACCTGCGACCGTAACGGTCGCGCCCGAAGGCAACATTTGGAATGCTTTACACGGGGATGAATCATGGGAAACCAGAAGAAGAAGAAGAATGAAATATGACGAATGTAGCCCACGCGTTTGGTACTGCTCACAGCGCTGTTTCGCGTGCAAGAAGGGTAGCGTTCGAAACTGCAGGCATTGCCGCCGGAAGGAGAGGAGGCGGTCGACCTCTGTCAATAACAGCAGCAGATGACCTCTCCATTGTGCAACAGAAAGAAGGGACCCATGTCGAACAGCGGGTGCAGTAGAGACCACATTGAAAAGAACTGCAAGCACGTAATCTGACGGTTCACAGTGGCACAGAGACCTCATGAGGGCGGTCTCTTTGCCCTATGACCGGTGCCTTGCGTTTCGTTGACACTCGCACATTGGCTGCACCGTTTGCGATGATGCAAGGGGCGGAGGGACCAGACCGAAGAGGACTGAGGCGGCGCGCGCTTTTTCTCGAGTGAGAGGAGATTCACTCTGAGTCGTAATAGGGCGAGAGTTGAGCTTAATGCATCCAGCAACATGGAAAATGGAAATTTCGTGTGACTAGGGCCTCCTATCGAGTAGACTGTTCGGCTGGTGCATGTCTTTCGAGATGACGCCACTTAGGCGACTTGCGTGTCGATGGGGATGAAATTATGATGATTAGGACAACACAACACCCAGTCCCTGAGCAGAGAAAATCTCCGACTCAACCAGGAATCGAACCCGGACCGTTAGATATGACATTCCGTAGAGCTGACCACATTTTCTTTTATTTTTTTTTTATTTTTTGGTTGATCTCACTTTGTTCTATATTGTTCGTGGAATTTGTTACCGGCAGACGTCCAATGGCACCATTTTAGGTTCTTTGTTGATCCGTTCACTGAGTTTTTTATTACAGAAAGTAGCTAACCCTCTGACCGAACACGCTGAGCTACTGCGCTGGCTATCACTCATATACCAGGGGCGGACAACAGGACATTGTCGAACATGATCGCTTTGGTAGTCCAGGTGTTGTGGTGTGGGGAGGCATGTGTTTCACGGCCATGGCCATACTGAACTCAAAAAGAATTGTTAATGATGAAAATGCGCACAACATCGAATAGAGCAGGTGTAGGAACTTTTGGAATGAGAAGATATTCGGAGAATGGACTGACCTGCCCTTTCCCCGACTTAAAATCCCGTCCAGGGTGTATGAGACTTGTTATGGAGACGCACTGCAGAACTTCTACGTGTCATAACGACTGTCCAGTAATTGACAAGAACTTTTTACCAACCATTTTGACAGCATGGAAACACGTTCCAGATCATTCACTGATCTTCCTGATATTAGGTAAAAACCCGGTTTGTTCCTCATTAAATGAACCCAATAAAAGTTGTACACACACGAATTACGCCAATTTATGACGGAAAACTCTAGTTTTATAGTACCTAAAAGTAGCTAATTTCAGGTTAGTACCTAATTCTACCTAAATTTTGAAAATCCAATTAAATAAAATTTTTTATGATTACGATTCTCTCGTTGTCTTTCCAGCTAAGAATTACGCAAACATTTTATCTAAAATTGTAATTTTATATTACCTAAAATACCTAATTTCATGTTAGAACCTGATTTACTTTATTTTGAAAAATTCTAAAAATACCTGATTTCATGTTAGAACCTGACTGTATCAAATTTTAAAAATCCAGTCAAATAAAATTTGTATGACTAAGACTACTCTTCTGGTCTTTCTGGTTATTAGAAAACACTAATTGAATGATAACTGGTTTGTTTGCATGCGTGACCGCCGATCGTGAGTCAGACAACGACAGTATGGGACAGTCTGTTCCTGCCTTCGCTGCTTCGCAGAGCGTTGTCGCTCGCTGTGAACTTGCGATCTGCCCTGTTGCAACAGGCTGTTCAAAACATCTGCACTGTCTTCATTCAGTCGGTCAGCGTACTACTTGGATGTGGTGAAATATTTCCCAACGGCAGCGTATTCGTGAAAAAGTCAAGCATGCCGAAAGAAGCCAGCTCCAAATCATCTCCAATTAGTCAGCGGTTACAAGAATTACCTGATTTCTCTATAGACGGATGAGTTGTTCACTGCAATGTGTGCAACAAAGACGTATGTAAAATGTTAAACTTTTATCTTCTACGCCCTGTCAGAGAACA
Source organism: Schistocerca gregaria (assembly GCF_023897955.1). Classification (NCBI taxonomy): domain Eukaryota; kingdom Metazoa; phylum Arthropoda; class Insecta; order Orthoptera; family Acrididae; genus Schistocerca; species Schistocerca gregaria. The sequence goes on along the minus strand of NC_064924.1, from coordinate 68,758,820 downwards.
GTGATGCCACTCTTTTCGCAAGTTAACTTGGACCAGACTTAAGCGAATGCAAGAATATTGTTTCTAAACCCTTAATGTAGGTTAATTTTGCTAAGTAGATCTCGTGCGTAAATTCTTCCACAAAGTATTTCTCATTTCTTTTTCTTTTTAAGAACGTTCTGAACAGGTGTCGCATTTAAGTGAGCATGTTGCAGGGATTAAACACCAGGCAAATTTAAAAATAAGTAAATCCAACTTGAAACAAACGTTTGTAACTAAATCAAATGCAACAAAAAAAAACGAATTTCATCTTGACCTGTGTCGAGCCATTGTTGCAACAAACATACCATGCAATGCAGTTGCAAATATCCAGTTCAAAAGTTTTCTAGAGAAATGCCACCTCCGCATTCCATCAGAATCCACATTGAGAAAGAACTATTTAGATACTTTATATGAAAAATACATTGAGAAGGATAAGGGAAGCTATTGGCGATTCATACATGTGTATCTTTGTCGATGACAGACAAGGTCGATACGTGGATAATTTGGTTGTTGGAAAGTTAGATCCTGACAAGCGCTCTGTACCTCAACTGATCTGGAACAAGGAGCTAAAAAAAGACTAAACCAGGAAGCAATTGCTAACTTTGTTAATAAAGCCTTAAAACTACTTTTCCCCAATAGTCTAGATGAAAATAAAGTACTTGTAATCCACACTGATGCAGCCGCACACATGATGGCTACTGTCAAATTGTTGAAAATATTTTACCCAGCTTTCACCATATCACATATCTTACCCAGGCCATAAATCGTGTAGCTGAGACGATACGTCTCGAATTTCCACTTGTAAATAATATACACTCCTGGAAATTGAAATAAGAACACCGTGAATTCATTGTCCCAGGAAGGGGAAACTTTATTGACACATTCCTGTTGTCAGATACATCACATGATCACACTGTGCAGAACCACAGGCACATAGACACAGGCAACAGAGCGTGCACAATGTCGGCACTAGTACAGTGTATATCCACCTTTCGCAGCAATGCAGGCTGCTATTCTCCCATGGAGACGATTGTAGAGATGCTGGATGTAGTCCTGTGGAACGGCTTGCCATGCCATTTCCACCTGGCGCCTCAGTTGGACCAGCGTCCGTGCTGGACGTGCAGACCGCGTGAGACGACGCTTCATCCAGTCCCAAACATGCTCAATGGGGGACAGATCCGGAGATCTTGCTGGCCAGGGTAGTTGACTTACACCTTCTAGAGCACGTTGGGTGGCACGGGATACATGCGGACGTGCATTGTCCTGTTGGAACAGCAAGTTCCCTTGCCGGTCTAGGAATGGTAGAACGATGGGTTCGATGACCGTTTGGATGTACCGTGCACTATTCAGTGTCCCCTCGACGATCACCAGAGGTGTACGGCCAGTGTAGGAGATCGCTCCCCACACCATGATGCCGGGTGTTGGCCCTGTGTGCCTCGGTCGTATGCAGTCCTGATTGTGGCGCTCACCTGCACGGTGCCAAACACACTTACGACCATCATTGGCACCAAGGCAGAAGCGACTCTCATCGCTGAAGACGACACGTCTCCATTCGTCCCTCCATTCACGCCTGTCGCGACACCACTGGAGGCGGGCTGCACGATGTTGGGGCGTGAGCGGAAGACGGCCTAACGGTGTGCGGGACCGTAGCCGAGCTTCATGGAGACGGTTGCGAATGGTCCTCGCCGATACCCCAGGAGCAACAGTGTCCCTAATTTGCTGGGAAGTGGCGGTGCGGTCCCCTACGGCACTGCGTAGGATCCTACGGTCTTGGCGTGCATCCGTGCGTCGCTGCGGTTCGGTCTCAGGTCGACGGGCACGTGCACCTTCCGCCGACCACTGGCGACAACATCGATGTACTGTGGAGACCTCACGCCCCACGTGTTGAGCAATTCGGCGGTACGTCCACCCGGCCTCCCGCATGCCCACTATACGCCCTCGCCTAAAGTCCGTCAACTGCACATACGGTTCACGTCCACGCTGTCGCGGCTTGCTACCAGTGTTAAAGACTGCGATGGAGCTCCTTATGCCACGGCAAACTGGCTGACACTGACGGCGACGGTGCACAAATGCTGCGCAGCTAGCGCCATTCGACGGCCAACACCGCGGTTCCTGGTGTGTCCGCTGTGCCGTGCGTGTGATCATTGCTTGTACAGCCCTCTCGCAGTGTCCGGAGCAAGTATGGTGGGTCTGACACACCGGTGTCAATGTGTTCTTTTTTCCATTTCCAGGAGTGTAGTTTAACCACCAAAAAGGTTTTTATTGAAGCATCCATAAGAATCCAGATATTTCGAGAAGAACTTCCCAACGTCCCATTTCCACCAGAACCCATACTTACTCGCTGGGGAGCGCTACTAGAGGCTGTGGAATATTACAGCGAGCATTTGGAAGAAATTAAGAACATTGTTCTTAAATTGCGGGAGGAGGCAGCGAGCATTACTTCAGTTAAAGATCTTCACGATTTTCCAACGACATTGCATAAATAAAATTTCATTATGCATTTTCGGTCCCTATTATTAAAGCTCTAGAGTGTTCAAGGAAACCAGTCTACTCGCAACTGCGATTGATAGAAGAGGTGACAGAAAAAATCAGCTTGGTCCCAGGGTCTATTGGTATTAAAAGTTAGTGACAAACAAAAGACAGTGCTACAATAAAACCCAGTGGCTTACCACCCTCTGGGCAGTGGCTGACATCTTATCAGGTAAATCAACAGAACATGAGTGTGCGATCCCATTGGGCCTAATACCGCCATTTAAATATGTTGCAGTGACGTCTGCTGAAGTGGAATGCTCATTCTGGGCATATAAGATTTTATTAACGGACAAGAGATGCAGTTTCTCAACGGAAAATCTGGAGAATTTGACTGTGACTGTAATTATGGACATTGACAATAATATAAAAAAATGGCTCTGAGCACTATGGGACAGAACTTCTACGATCATCAGTCCCCTAGAACTTAGAACTACTTAAACCTAACTAACTAAAGGACATCACGCACATCCATGCCCGAGGCAGGATTCGAACCTGCGACCGTAGTGGTCGCGCTGTTCCAGACTGTAGCGACTAGAACCGCTCGGCCACCCCAGCCGGCCACAATAATATAATATGGATTTTTGTCAATCTGTATCTGATTTTTGTAACCTGTTTTTGTAAGTGATAGAACCTATTTTAGGTATTTAATTTAAGATTTTTAGAACCCAAAAGCCCGAGGTCTAGTGACCACAGACCCCATTAAGAACAGGTCCTGCCGTTTTTAATGTCCTGGAGAACATTATGAATCGCGTCGACTTCAGAGTGTAATTACAGTCTTTGAATAAAGTGTTGATTTTGTTCGTCTCATTGAGTATTTCTTTGTTACCTTCTGTACTGTACTGTACTATAGTGTAACAGTTCTTTTTGTGTGTGGTCCAAGTTTCATCGAGCTATGTTACTTGGCACATCAAGTTTTGCACACCTGCGTATTACAACCACAATGCACATGCGAGAAAGAAAGAAAGAAACTCGCAAATATGAGACGCACCCTTAGTGTCATTATCCCTGTAAATAAGCATCCCTTCAGCTCAAATTACAGGATACTTAATTCAAGACGCGTCGTAATTCTAGCGTAGGGCTTGTCTGACGTCATGGGAATGACGTTACAAACCGTTAGAATAAATCAGCAGCCGTATCTGGTTGGGGGATGGGCATTTGAGCAGTAGCGGCGACAGTTTTGACACGATTTCGACGACTGTAGCTCCGACATCCACATATGTGCAGTGTGTAGGTGTTCAACATGGCACTGTATTGTTGTAGCGGAAGTTGGAGGCGGCAACGCTGAGGTATCAAGATCTTTCATTGCATCGTACTCATGTTCATGTTTCTGTAGTGAAAATAATAAACAAACATACTTCAACATGTTATTTGTTATTTATGAAGTTCAGATCACGTCAGATATATAGTGAAAACGTTGATCTGCAACCCTGGGCAACCAACAACGGTAAAAGAAGTATATGCACAGGAGTTGTGTATTTAGGATCCTATAGTAATACTGGATGCTCTGATTCATGTCATTTAAAATAGGCTATAGGTAGGTGTCAAGTTTAACAAACTTATTTTGGAAGTTTTCATTGATACTACAAGACGCACATTCTCAGAGAATATACCGATAGAGGTGGCGCAGTGGTTAACACGCTGGACTTGCATTCAGGAGGACGACGGTTCAAAACCCTGCCCATCCACCTAGATACAGATTTTAGTTTTCTTGATGCTTCTGATTCACGCCATGCAAGTATCGGAATAGTTCTTTCGAAAAGGGAGCGGCTGATTTTTTTTTCCGCAGCCTTTCATAATCCAAGCTTGAGCTTCAATGACTGCGCTGTCAAAGGGTGGTTCTGTGCACTTGTACACACACACACACACACACACACACACACACACACACACACACACACACACACACACAAATAACTGCAGTGTATATAATTAGAAAACATGGAAGGCAAGCCAGTAGCACGATTCGTTACCAGTGTCTGTCAGTTCTGTTTCACATCGACACGTGTGCAAACTGACACTATTTTGGTTCCCAGTTGTGATCAGTATTATCGCTGCGTGTGTTAGCTTTTGAAGCTTTTGTTCTTCCTAAGAGAAAAACAACTACATGACTTACAATGTTACGATAGCGCACAGAATGCAGCTGTCAACGGTGGTATGTCATTGTTTCACAGAAAGACCATTTTTCGTATTAATTGATTAAGTTTGAGGACAGAATTGATGACTTCGCTGAAAAGAAGATTCAACAAAAATATCTGTAGGTATAATGCCCTCGCGTAGAGCGCCGCGTCTGTAAATGTCGCCCTCACCAAGGAAGATGCCTGGTTCGACCAGAAACTGTCCAACGTCGCTTGGTGCCCGAAGCTCTGTGGCCATGCTGATGCCTGTAGAAAGCTTGCAACGCTAAATACAGTAGGGAAATGTAAGAAGACCGGCCCATGATCAACGAGTACTTCGGGTATTGACTGAAAGTACATAAACGAAACGTATTCCACCTAAATAGGCGAAGACAGGAATTGTTCAATTACGTAATTGGCGATAAATCACTGGAAACAAAAACACTCATAAAAGATCAAGCAGTAGCCGTATGGAGTGTACTAAAGTGATTGATCACATAAAGCTAACTGAAGAAAGAGACAGATGTCAAACGGAGTGAGAACCACTCGGGAATCTTAAGGAAATGTACACTAAAGTGACAAAAGTCATCGAATAGCGGTATGCTCGTATACAGATGGCACTGGTATCGCGTACACAACGTATAAAAGGCCAGTGCACTGGCGGAGCTGTCATTTGTACTTCGGTGATTAATGTGGAAAGGTTTCCAACATGATTCTAGCCGCACGACGGGAATTAACAGACTCTGAACGCGGTATGGTAGCTAGAGCTAGATGCATGGGACATTTCATTTCGGAAATCGTTAGGGAATTCAATATTTCTATATCCACAGTGTCAAGAGTGTGCCTAAAATACCAAATCTGAGGCTTTATCTCTCCCCACGGTCAACGCAATGGCCGACGGCTTTCACTCAGCGTCCGAGATCAGCGGTGTTTTCGTAGAGTTGTCAGTGCTAACAGACAAGCAACAGTCCGTGAAATAAGCGCAGAATTCAGTGTGGGACATACGAGGAACATTTCCGTTATGGCAGTGCGGCTGAATTTGGCGTTAATGGGCTGTGGCAGCAGACGACCGACATGAGTACAGTCGCTAACAGCAGGACATAGCCTGCAGCGCCTCTCTTGGGCTCGTGGCCGTATAGGTTGGACTAGACACGACGGGGAAGACGTGGCCTGGTCAGATGACTCTCGATTTCAGTTGATATAATCTGATGGTAAGCTTCGAGTGTGAGAGCTGATGATTGCTCCATGATGGTGGAGGCTGTGTTTACATGGAATGGTTTGGGTCCTCTGGTCCAGCTGAACTGATCAATGGCTGGAAATGGTTACCACGAGACCATATGCAGCCATTCGTGGACTTCATGTTCCAAAATGGATGACAATGGATGATAATCCGCCTTGTTGCTGGGCCACAATTTTCGCTACTAGTTTGAAGAACATTCTGGACAGCTGGAGCGCATGATTTGGCCTCGAAAATCGCCCTATATGAATCCCACCCATCATTTATGGAATATAATCGAGAAGGCGGTTCGTGCACAGAATCCTGCGCTGGAAAGACTTTCGCTATTATGGAATGCTGTAGGGTCAGCGTGACTCATGTTTGTTAACTCCATGCCCCCGTCGAGTTGCTGGGCAAAAGGAGATCCGACACGATATTAGGAAGTAACCAGCGACTTTTGTCACCTCAGTGTAATTAACAAAACTAATTTTCTCGATTGGGAAATGCTCAACAAACTCCAATGGTAGACGCTGCAGATGCGTTGTACGTCACGGAGAGGTATTCCGAGCGCATATTTTCCAAGAAGGGTCGGCCAACGTATTATTTCCTTCCCCATTCGTGGCCCAAGGTGGCCATGACGAGAAAATCTGAGAACATACAGATCACGCGTTCGCATGTCTGCAGTTGGTCTTCGCATGACCGATCCCTAAACGGAACGTGAAGAGGGGAAGTAACCACAGTATCAGAAGTACATTTCGCCACACACCGTAAGGAGGCTTACGGAGAATAGATGTAGAGTAGGTCGAACCAAAGAGCCAAGGGTATGAAATGATGCGACAAGCAAATATCGTTCAGAAACTGAGGGCATGTATATTTCAGTGAGGAGGACGTGCAGTACAAACGCTGAACAACTTCGACGCAACCCAGCTTCTGTTAAATCAGAGTAAACACGGCTGCCTGACAGGATGTGCCGTGAGAACTGGGATGGTGAAAATAGGAAGCCAATAGCTCAATGATTTAGTTACTGAAGAAAGTTTGGAATGATGATAAATAATTTTCAAGTTTAATATATACCAAGAAGGAGAACGATAATATAGAACTTCACACGTTCCGAGTTTCCGACTACACTGGCTAATTATCTTATTTTCTCACGGTATGACGTTTTCACCAACAGTGTTCACAAACTACGTAATTATTTGGTATGCTTGCAGCGTGGTTTCGACACATCTATCTCAGCCTTCTTGATTATTTTTTATCATTCAAAGTAACACAAAAGAAATTTCCTATTTTTTCTTTAACGAGTGATGTAATAATCTTGTGCAGACGAGACAATAATTGATAATCGCTTGGCACCCGTTGGCAGTGTCATAGGGTTCTTCACTACAGACAAGTAATAGAGAGAAGGGGCTTAACGCCGTGAACAAACATTCAGTTAAGGAATAAATGATTGTAAACGGCATCAGTTGACAGGTTGCATCTGGGGAGTCATTCAAATGATGCTCTCAGTGGCTTATCAAACGGTTCAAATGGCTATGAGCAGTATTGGACTTAACATTTGAGGTCATCAGTCACCTAGAACTTGGGACTACTTAAACCTAACCAACCTAAGGACATCACAGACATCCATGCCCGAGGCAGGATTCGAGCCTGAGACCGTAGTGTTTGCGTTGTTCCAGACTGAAGCGCCTAGAACCGCTCGGCCATACCAACCGGCCTCGGTGGCTTATCACCTTGGAATGCACTGATGAATGTGTCTTGCAACGTGAGTATACATTTTTGGCTATCGAGCAAGGTTCGTGAAACATGGGTAGGGGATTTTGCAATTTGATGGTTGCCTTATAAAGTTTCGCTCACTGACTGTGACCGTATTGGAAGCAGCCGAGCAGGAGGTGACTTAGGATCTGTCAGTTCCGAACGCTTATCTTCGCAATATGGAGAGATTACAACTTTGCTACTGTGCTGGCGTGCCGCAATTTTTAACTCTGAATACCGTTGTGCTGGCGTGCCGCAATTTTTAACTCTGAATACCGTATTGATTTAGCAAAGATCGCTCGAAAACTTGTAAGATTTCTCCCTCTCGCCGCCTGAAAAGTTTCCCAGAGAGAGCACAATCCATCGAATGCCCCTTTCGTTCAAGTAGCTAATTTGTCGACTATTTTGTTGTGCTTTACTCCTGCCGTAGTAGAATGTTTTCTAGTTACAGAACTTTACGTTATATTTTTTCGAGGGCGTTCCACGAATCTGCTACTGTGGGAATGTTATTCATATCGTGCAACGCGTATCTGAATGATTACCTTACAAGTAAATTCTAAATACTGTGAGGCGATCGATTGCTTTGTTTACAGCTGTGACGGCCGCAGGTCTAGAGATGGCGCTGAGGCACTTTAGTGTAATGCCGGGTTTTTCGGCCGTGGAGCCGGTGCTTTGATGCTTCTCGCCGGCTAATGGGATATTTTCGCCGTGCTGGCCTCAGGTGAGCTGGCGCTAAAGTGCACTTGAAAGGCCCGCTGGACTGGAAAACGCTTTGCTAAGTGGCGTCTGTGTGGGAGAAACTTCAGGGCTAGCAGTGCCGCTACCCATCTTTAGCGGACAAGTCGGTTTATTAGAGTGGTGTAAAGCGGTAGAACTGCATTCGCCGTTTGAGGATAATATCAACAGATTTTCCTCTGTCAGTGTGCACTAGGCCTGACGAATTCTGAGATACAAATAACACTCCATTTCTTTAATGAAGCTAACGGCAAGGTATAAAATAGCTTTAAATGCCTGATTGCTTTACAAATATACTCTCAGTTTTAAGAAAAGCTAGTTTTTCATGTTTCTCAATGTTTGTGGTGCCACATCTTCTGAACTACTAGGTGTGTGAGAAAAGTAACGAGACTAACAATACTGCGAGCGACCTGGCAAAGCTGAGTTGTTGTTCTTGTTTAGACTGGTGTGTCATCACTTCCAGATGCTCAGTCCAAGTTTCAGCTCCATACGGCCATCACGTGATTTTTGAGAGCGCCATCAATGAAGTTGTGTTTTTGATGTGTGTTACGAAAAAAGAACAACGGAATTTAGAGCAACGTTATGCCATCAAGTTTTGTGTTAAACTTGAGGATTCCGCGAGTGTGGCCTTTGAAAAGTTGAAACAGGCCTATCGGAAACATTCCTTATCAAGGGCACAGGTTGTTTGCTATCACAAATCTTTTTATGAAGGCCCAGAATATGCTCAAGATCAACCTCGCGCAGGGATACCCCCAAATTGAAAACCTCCGATAATATCGAATGTGTGAGATTATTCCTCGAGGTTAAATTGTCAACCAAAAGTTTTACAAAGGTGTCATCGAAAGGCTCAGGGAAAGGGTGATCAGAGTTCGATCGTACAGATAGATGGAGGCTGCATTACGACAATGCCCTACGTCACACGGTCACTTCCATCAGGGGGTTTTCGATGTCAAAGGGCAATACTGTTGTTCCTCAGCCTTCCTATTCACTTGATCTGAGTCCTTATGACTTTTTCAAGAAACTAGAAATTGCCTTAAAATGGCGTTATTTTGGGACTCTGGAGATCAGCCAGAAAAGTCTGAAAAAAAAAGACATATTGAAGGCCATAGCATTAATGCCTTTCAGCGCTACTACCAAGACTGGGAAGAACAGCCCCGCTGGCGTATAGCTGCCGAAGTCAACTACTTTGTAGGGGACAGTATTGTTGTTCGAAAAAGAAAATCTTTGAAAGGCTATGTCGTATGATTTTGCAGATAACTCAGTCATTACTTTTCTCACACACCTTGTATGTCTCGTACGATGTAACTTTATAGGTACATTCGGTGAAGTATGTGGATACTATCTGGAAAATGTGTTGCGGATAGAGGCAGCAGCAGTGAAAAAATAAATTAGAGTTTAATGCCTGATGCTGAAATTTTATTGCTGAACAGCGAAAATGTAGTAAGCAGTAAACCTTTTTCCTTAATTATTTTCTTGGGGTTGTCAGTTGGAAAAGGTTTCTAAAATCTTTTAAATTACGTGTAAAGTTTTTTGGAAGTGGGTAAGTACTCTAATTCTCATATACTACATGAATATAATCAGGGTAATTAGTGTGCTGCAAGCTACATACCTCAAGATATACTCATATACATACTTGAATAAATGTATTAAACATTTAACATAATTATAAATCTCTTATTAAGTAGACTATGACAGCAGTTCAAAATTTTTCACTTCGGTCATTAATTATATGAGATACTGAAAGTCAGATTTTTGTTGTCCGTGGAAGCTGTTATATGGACAACTTGTAAGTGGGTTGAGGTGACTGTCTCACTGTTTTAAGTGTTTGGCAATGTAGATGATGTTCAAAGGGCAATTGTATTTTTTTAAACCAAATTTGCAATGCAAGATTGAAAGCAGGAAACAAAATTCTGACAAGCAGTGCAACTGGTGGTATTCCAACTCTACAGAGGCATTAAACCGTTTCTACGCACAGATTGGCTTCTCGATCTGTATGGAAAATAAAACGACCTACAGATACTGATGAAAGAAATAGGTAACGTTGGTATACATTGTTTTTTAGGTAAAGCAGTATTTACAGTGCTATTACTGCTTTTCGATAGCTCAAAAATGGCAACTCAGAAAAAGCTAAAAACAACTGGTTCATGCTTAAAATAACGAATCAGCAAGTGCCCTGCACAGTTGTTTTCTCACCTTTTCTGGGCAAAGTTGGTATTGTAAGGCAGTTGGTGTAAACAAGAAACCTTTTAGGTTCATTATTGGTCAAAATAAGAAATGGAACAAGAATTTTGGTCTGAAAATTACCTGTACTTTTTCTATATGACTCCTCGTTGGCTGTATGCTGGTTCTTTACATAATTAATTTGTATTGAACCTATGTGACCATCTCCTCGCGTTACCTTAGAGAATTGTACTCGACTTTGCGTCCTGGCTGCTAATATACCAAGCCCATAAGGAATGGTGTCTATATAGTGACCCTTATTTGATTAACTTGATAAACAAATTAATTATTTTTGAAATGTGCGCAACGGAAACTGGTGCGAGTTTCTCTAAGATAACACGTTCTGGGGTGGTTGAACTCAAAGCCGTCACTATAGCAGCTGGTAGCCTATCTAAATACACATTGCAGATTATTTCTGTCTTTCATTAACTTTAGAAAATCTAACTGAAAAGGCTTCCCAGGTTTAAATGAACAAGATACATGCTATCCATTTCATGTATCATGTGACTGGGGGAATATTTCTTAACTGAAATGCTGACTCTTATTGAATAGATTTATTTTCTACTTTGATGAAAACTTTTGAAGACGACACATTAGAATTTTTCTTTAGTTACAAAACTTATGTCTGAATGAGCGTTAAACCTCTCATGGGTAGATCAATGACAAAACGAAAACACTACACGAATAATTTCATATATGGCACATAATTTCATAATAACACAAAAATTTATAACACATAATTTCATAAAAACACAAAAAATACATAAGTGGGCCACACCGTTTTTAGCGGGATAATAGTCATTCATTCTTCAAGACTCACGTATCATCATGCATGAATTACACTACTAGAAATTTAAGGTAGACCACTGCTGAAGGTAGAAAATCTCTATGAAAGAAAAGATTCTGGGCAAAAATGATTTACTATTGGCGCCAAAATGAAGTGCGAACTGAACTCACAAAGAAAGTACCAAAAATAATTAAATTTTGCGAAAGAAATTTCTCGATTTACCATCCGATACGCAATCTGCACTCACTGAGCTAAAAGTGAAGCTTATAACTCGGGAAATAGCTACATGAACTGATGGTTCCTGTTGCATGCTCACTACCACAAAGCAAAATTTCACAAACACATTTCAGAGAAAACTACTGCAAATGAATTAAAACCGTAACCTGTACCGATGAAGATATGTTGAATGCGTGCTATGAGCATACCATGTCGTGAATTTTCAGCCATATTACCTAATTTTTATCTGATCAAATCTGTGAGCTGCTGTGCTCCCGCGTCCGGTCCGTCTCATGGCTGGTCCCACAGTGCTCTCCACGCTCCATAATGCGACCAAGGTTCCTATTCAAAAGCGGAGGTGGGGAGACTTAACTTTGTAACCTACCCTAGTGCCTGTTTTCATCTTTGCTTGCTACTCTGGCCTACCTGCCGTTATTCTTGTATTGTTGGCAATGACTGCTATTCCCTTAAACTGTTCCCTTTCGACCATGCTCCCGCTACATTTGACTTCCATTCATAGCCATGCAAACTTATACAGGATGGAAAAAGGAGTATACATTTATACGCCGTGTGACCTCTTTGTGAAATGATGAAAAGAAATAAACAAATGCGTCAAATATTCCTTTCACCCAGGGAAGTATTTAAGCTGCTAGCAATCAAAGGAAAACTTATATCTCGATATAGAAAACGTAATTACTTCCTCCGCATTGTGTGTCCAACGTAGGTCAGCTTTTGTTTTAACATTAGACCTTCCAGGGAGAAATCTGGCTTTATTTGCTCCAATATTGATCTGTTGGTTCTCTTTGCAGTCCATGGAACTCTAAGAAGTTTCCTCCAACACCACAATTCGAAGGAGTCAACTCTTCGCCGTTCAGCCTTTCTAATGGTCCAGGTCTCGCACCCATACATCACAACTGCAAAGACCATAGCCCTCACTATACGGATCTTTGTTGCTAGTGTTATATCTCTGGACCTTATAACCTTGTCAAGGTTTGACATCGCCTGTCTACCGAGCAACAGGCGTCTCCGGATTTCATGGCTGCAATCGCCATCAGCAGAGATCTGGGAACCGACATAACTCAATGTGGTCACTACCTCCATGGTTTCTCCTGCTATATCCCACGAATTGGTAGGTGTAGTTGCCATAATTTTCGTTTTCTTCACATTCAGCATAAGACCGGCTTTTTCACTTTGGTCTTTCACCTTCAGTAAGAGTGTTCTTAATTCTTCTTCACTTTCTGCCAACAGGATCGTATCATCCGCGTACCTGATGTTGTTTACATTTATTCCAGCTATTTTAATTCCTGTTTCTCTTTCATCTAGCCTCGCATTCCTCATAACATGTTCGGCATACAGATTGAATAAGTACGGTGAGTGTATGCAGCCTTGCCGGACGCCTTTCTGAATCTTTATCCATTTCGTTGTTCCATACATAGTTCTCACCGTGGCTTCCTGGTCAAGGTATAAACTCCGTATCAGATGAATGAGGTGATCTGGGAAGATTGAAGGAACTAGAAGAAAAGGACGTCAGAGGATGAGATGGATCGATGGCATCGTGTTCCAACCTGGAAGGTCTACGGGAGAAAGTGCAAGACAGGAAAAGTGGGGTGATTTGGTTCATGGGGTCACGAAGAGTCGGAACCGACTAAACGAATAGAGAGAGAGAGAGAGAGAGAGAGAGAGAGAGAGAGAGAGAGAGAGAGAGAGAGAGAGAGAGAGAGAGAATTACTTCCTACTGTAATCTGAGGCAAAACGAAAGTAACGCCTCACTTTCTGCAGACGACGTACCCACATGCATCGTAGTCATCCTTTACGTTGTGGCACACGGCTGGAGCCTTACGATCCAGCCAGACGCCACGAAACAGAGGGCTGCAGGCTGGCGCACTGTCGAGGCACCTGCCAGGGCAACGCAACCGCAGCCCACTCTGCACGCAACTGCCTTTGCATTATTGGGGGCGCCACATCAGCTGGATGCAGCGCTGGTGTGTCAGCACCGCAAGCGACGTGGTACTAGTCTCAACTTACTAGCACCCCTCCGCCGGACAGCGTTTATAGACAGCTTCCTAGCAGCTTGCCAGTCACTGCGAGTTCCAGGTTCGCCATCAACGTTCTAAACTTCCTGGCAGATTAAATCTGTGTGCCGGACCGAGACTCGCACTCGGGACCTTTACCTTTCGCGGGCAAATGCTCTACCACCCAGCTACCCCAGCACGACTCACGCCCCGTCCTCACAGCATTACTTCCGAAAGTACCTCGCCTCCTACCTTCCAAACTTTACAGAAGCTCTCCTGCGAAGCTTGCAGAACTAGCACTCCTGAAAGAAAGGATATTGCGGAGGCATGGCTTACCCACAGCCTGGAGGATGTTTCCAGAATGAGCTGTGAGAACGGGGTGTGAGTCGTGCTTTGGTATCTCAGTTGGTAGAGCAATTGCCCGCGTAAGGCAAAGGTCCAGAGTTCGAGTCTCGGTCCAGCACACAGTTTTAATCTGCCAGGAAGTTTCATATCAGCGCACACTCCGCGGCAGAGCGAAAATCTCATTCTGGGAATCAACGTACTTCTTTGGAAGTGCACGAGTATATTCCTCAGACTGCAATGTACTGCACCGGAACCTGGTACATCGTCAGTGAAGGGTATGCGGATTGCACCTTAACGTAATGTTTCGTATTAGTTGTGATGTCGTACAGTATCGACAGCACACCAGGCAGAAAGCACCCTGAGGTTAACAGTAAACCGTGTGACGGCACCGTCAATTCGTGGCTGGCTGGAGTATACACGTTCTGTTGCAAGTTAGCCCCATCGCCGAGCTGGCATCAGAAGACGCTGCAGCGAACCCAGCGCAGTCTACTAGAGGAGTCAGCCGAAGACTCAGCAACGGTTATACTCTCTGTGCTGTTATCGTATGTGACGACTCTCTCGGATTTGCTGTATTTCTTCTGGCGGCTCCGGCATTAGTGACAATCCTTCATCAGATCATGACGATCCTTACGTTGTCTTCAATCTGAAGCTGATTCAGTTTCTCAACGTTATCGTGTGGTTTCCGTGTTGTAATGGAGTTCTATTGCTCTTGGCTATCTGGGCAGCTTTCTCTTCCTGCGCATGCCTCACCCACAATGGGATACTCCATATATCATCCTCAGCCAGTTTACATGCATCGCTGGATCCGTGTGTTATAGCCTTCAGATTTATTCAGCCCTTTTCCTTCTGCATGCTTTCTAAATCGACTGCCCACCTTTTGAGTCTTTCGGCTTGTAGGGTAACGAGACGGCAACATTTTTCAAGGGAACAGCAACCCCGGGCTGTTGTGTGACCGGGAAAGCCAGCTCTGGCACCTGGAGCGAGGTTTGACTGTCCGGCCAGAGAAATCTGCACCCTAGCCCGACACATTCCAGCTACGGCGAGGGACTGCTTCTTTTTTCTCGAAGGAGGCATTACAGAAGGGACGTCACTCTTTCCCAATGACCTTGAATAGATCGAAATTTTGAATGAACAGAGAAATAGTGGGAAGAGACTATGGTGCGTAATTACGAGTCCTAAATACCAATTATGTATTCAATGAGCCGTCTGAAGTAATCAGTAAGAAATACACACCTATTAAAGGCAAATGTATATTTTTTAAAAAATTGCATGCTAAGTCAATAGTTGCTGTAAGGGGAGGTGACCCTATAACACCTATACTGTACGTACGTTGTGCCAAATTTGACCTTAACGTACACTAAGTTTTACCCTCTGGAAGGAATTTTAAAGTTTGACCGTGCGCTTACCTAATGGGAAGAGGGTATCGAACATGAATTTCGTATAAATGACAATTAGTAGAAAGACTTTAATTTTGGATGCTAAGAAAGTAATGAATTCTCGTGAATGAAATGATAAACTGTCGCCAGCCTAATTAGGTATAATAATTTAAAACATTAAATTGAAAGAATTTAAATATAATTTCGCAAAAGCGACGACCTTCATTCTTTTTCTCTTTGTAGAGTGCAACGAACACACACGACTACCAGACGAACTGTACAGTAGTTATCATTTGCATAAATTGGCAATCACAGAAATAAATTAATATCTTCATAAAAAGCATCAAAAGGAAAGACGAAAGGAAATTAGGAATTGCAAATAACTCTCAAGAAGGAATGACAAATCACTCTCCAAGAGGGGATGGTAATTACAGCACAAACTATTTCGTGTCCTGTTAGTTTCATTTTGATCTTCGAGATAGTCCTCGGCTGCTGCACATTAACAGTAGATTTCCCAGTCCGTATGATGAATATCATCTCAGCACGTTTAAATCATAAAAGAATGTAATGCATGCCTTACAATCCCTTCCTGGAAATTTTTTTGCCATCCCCAAATTTTCTTTTGACTTTGCTTTTCATGCCTTTAATGGAAATGTTAATAAATGTATGGAGCATTATTTCGGATTCTTTGCAGTACAAATAATGTAAAAATTGAAAACAAAAAGTTTATCACGATCCTCGGATTATCGTTCTGAAGTGTTTCCGCTGTGCCAACCACTGTGTGTATACTATGCTGACGTAAGCGGCTCATGATACGCCCGACCGGCAATTTTTTCCAAAAACTTATCCGTCTGGACATCCCTCTTGCATGACTTTCATTTATGGCCAAGACCTGCGTACACCAAGTCCGGATGATTTCGGCGATGACGAGTGGACGCGGTGCACTTGTCAGATGTGGAGGTAGTCTGCTGCCATTTACATAAATTAAATTACAAGGAATATCTACAGCGCCTCACAGTACGAAAGTATCATCACAACTTGTAAGATCCTGCAGCTGATAACGTTAGAAACATCAAAAAAATATGGTTCAAATGGCTCTGAGCAGTATGGGACTTAACATCTATGGTCATCAGTCCCCTAGAACTTAGAACTAATTAAACCTAACTAAACTAAGGACAACACATAACAGCCAGCCATCACGAGGCAGAGAAAATCCCCGACCCTGCCGGGAATCGAACCCGGGAACCCGGGCTCGGGAAGTGAGAACGCTACCGCACGACCACGAGATGCGGGCGTTAGGAACATTGACTCGTTGCTCTGACTTAGATAAGAAGAACAGCGGAAGTTGCTACGTTTGGAACTACAACGAAGTGACGACATCGTTACACAATATTTGATTTACAATTACCATATTCCAAAGGTACCCATCGAGTTTGTAAATGGAATGGAGGTGATAATGCCGTAAAGAAGGTGGCAAAATGAAAACCAGTCCATAGCCAACCCCAAAAATTCACGTAAATTTACAGTATGTCTGTTCTTACCGCTTGGAAACTAAAAAAAGAGCTATTTCGGTTCGTTTACCACCCATTCGGGTCACTTTACCACCGATTCGTGTGGTATTATCTTCTGTCCATCTCATTTTAACTTTCAATATAGACGTAATTACGTCGTAGATTGCAATACATTCACTGATTCATTTGATTATATCTCTGTCTTTCCTTTAATTCACAGTCGGCTTACTGAGCTACACTTGGATATTTCAATAATTTTAGCACTGAAAGACATGTCAAAGGTGTCAATGACTGGAAACTTTGTTTCAGACCCATTATTAACTGATTATTGAAAACACTCGTTTCAGTTTAACAAAGCTCCAACTGAAACTTCCTGGCAAATTAAAACTGTGTTCCGGACCGAGACTCGAACTCGGTACTGTACCTCTTATGTTTATTTCTTTGTTGTCCATTCAGTTGTGGTCCTCAGTTCGTTATGGCAGGCCACTGTTTTCTTAAAAGTGAAAAGGGGCTTGAATGTATTTCCTAGTTTGCCTTGGCCGAACTACTGCAATAAGGGGCCGAAAACAAAACTACCATGGAAAATTTAACAGTCTCAGAGTCATAACTGGAGCGCTAGAATCGTGGAGGTAGTAGTCATTACGTCACAAATTTGAAACCGACGTCCACCATCTTACATAGTCCAGGATATTGGGTTCAGCCCATATATACATCCATTCTTGACTGCAGTGCCACTTCCCTGTAACGTCACTCTGACGTGCCTAGTTCCGACAGTTATGGTTATCTACCGACTTTTATGGTCGCATTCTATTTAACAGCAATGTTTGTGTGGGGAAGTAGTTGTTCGTCCAAGGTTGTACTAACCGATCCGATCGTAATTAAAGTTTAAAGGAATGACATTTCATTCGTAAATGGAGCCGTATAAGCAATATCTTCTTTTGTATACATGATTTATGGTAGCACTGTTCACTTTTATTCGTTCCCGTGTTTTTCATTGTCTTCCAAACCGCAAACGCTCTGACATCCGAGCCAGACAGTAACTATGGTCTCGGCCCTGCAAAGTTCACGACTACGTGACTCGGAGCTTGTTGGTACACCATCTCATGCCCTAAACTCGTACCACTGATAATTACTCTTGTTCACATTTCCTCCCCCTTTAAAAAAGTTTCTGGTTAGAAGTGCCGGGGACAGCGGCCATGCGTCTGCAGTTTTGTGTGTATGATTCTATGGAAGAGTGTGCATGCTTTACCTCCTTTCTGAGGAAAGCTTTGACCGAAAACTTATGTGAACAGTCTTTCGTCGTGTCTGCCCGTTGCTCAGTCTGTGAGTAGTTATCTATCCCTTTCACAGTATAGTTATTCCTCCATTAAGTTTGTCGTAAATAATCCACTGCACTGCAACAGGAACATTGCTGTACATAATTACAATATCAGAGGAAAATATGACATTCAGGACACCACATTAAGGTTGTCGGTTGCACAGAAGTTGAAAATGCTGCAGCCAGAAGTTCTGATCACTTACCCAGTGATAATGAGCGTATGGCACTGGTGGCCGGGAGACAACTCGCGGGGCGGCTCGGCCGTCGCTCCACAAGTCCTTTAACGCCACTACGGCGACTTGCGAATGAATAAGGATGAAACGATGATGAAAGACACACCACACCCAGTCATCTCCAGGGAGATAAAATCCCTGTCCCCACCGGAAATCGAACCCGGGACCCCGTGCACGGAAGCGAGAACGCTACCGCAAGACCACGAGCCCCGGACACACAGTGATATAAATTACCTGATAGACAACAAAGGAAAAAATTGAAAGTAAACTGCTACCAGCTGCTTCGGGACACTAAGCGGAATCAGCAGCGACGAGACAAAATGTGTACCGAACAGGAAATCTTACCTGGGATTTCCTTCTTACAAGGCAGTTGCGGTAATCACTGCGCCTTCCGGGACACAGCGTTATCGCAACTACACGGACTATCTCGGTACCCTTGACGGCCGATCCACTCTCATCGAGCAGTGCCTGTCCGCAGTCCTGTGGGAATCTCGAATGAGCAAACAGGAGTATAATTGACAGGGACTGCGGATAGGTGCCGCTCGATGAGAATGTGAATCGGCCGTCAAGCGTGGCGAGATAGTCCGTGCAGTTGCGATAACGCTGTGTCCCGGATGGCGAAGTGGTTACAGAACCTGCCTAGGAAGCAGGAGATACCGTGTTCGAATGCAGGTTCGGTACACATTTTCGCTCGTCGCCGCTGATTCCGCTTAATATCTCCCTGCAGCTGATAGCAGCGATCACCCTTCAGTTTACATATAGTGTTCCGCTGCTGCTGCTTTTGCATGGTGTCTGTTCTTTCGAAGGAACAGACACCGTGCATTCAAATGAAATTAACTGAAAACGTTTCTCTTTGACAACTCCACCTATCTTTTATTGTAATGTGTAAATGGTGATGGGTAGAAAATACAACTTTTCTAGTTCGTCGCGCAGATGACAAAATGGTAGATATCGAAATAGGTGACAGAGGGATAGAGAAACAATTAAAATCGCTCAAAAAGAGGAAAGGAAGCTGAACCTGATGGGATGCCAGTTCGATTTTACATAGAGTACCCTTAGTCAAGGGGTAGCGTCTTTCATTCATAATCAAAACGTCTTCGGTCCCGGGTTCGATCCCCTCCACTGCCGAAGACTTCCGGCATAAGAAGTCAGCCTCATTCTGCCAACGGCCTTGTCAAAGAGGGCGGAGGAGCGGATAGAGGTTCAGGGCACTCTCTTGTCCTAGGGGGTGGGAAATTGCCCCTAAAGGCGGAAGAATCAGCAATGATCAACGACATGAGGATGCAGAAGGCAATGGAAACCACTGCATTAAAGACACGTAACGTGTATCCACAGGACATGTGGCCTGTAGTTGAAGAAGTGTCATGATGATCTCTCCATTGGCAAAAGATTCCGGAATAGTCCCCCATTCGGACCTCCGGGAGGGGACTGCCAAGGGGGAGGTTACCATGAGAAAAAGATTGGATAATCAAGGAAAGGATAATGTTCTATGAGTCGGGGCGTGGAATGTCAGAAGCTTGAACGTGTCAGGGAAACTAGAAAATCTGAAAAGGGAAATGCAAAGGCTCAATCTAGATATAGTAGGGGTTAGTGAAGTGAAGTGGAAGGCCGACAAGGATTTCTGGTCAGATGAGTATCGGGTAATATCAACAGCAGCAGAAAATGGTATAAGAAGTGTAGGATTCGTTATGAATAGGAAGGTAGGGCAGAGGGTATGTTACTGTGAACAGTTCAGTGACCGAGTTGTTCTAATCAGAATCGACAGCAGACCAACACCGACAACGATAGTTCAGGTATACATGCCGACGTCGCAAGCTGAAGATGAACAGATAGAGAAAGTGTATGAGGATACTGAAAGGGTAATGCAGTATGCAAAGGGGGACGAAAATCTAATAGTCATGGGCGACTGGAATGCAGTTGTAGGGGAAGGAGCAGAAGAAAAGTTTACAGGAGAATGTGGACTTGGGACAAGGAATGAAACAGGAGAAAGACGTATTGAGTTCTGTAACAAGTTTCAGCTAGTAATAGCGAATACCCTGTTCAAGAATCACAGGAGGAGGAGGTATACTTGGAAAAGGCCGGGAGATACGGGAAGATTTCAATTAGATTACATCATGGTCAGACAGATTCAGAAATCAGATACTGGATTGTAAGGCGTACCCAGGAGCAGATATAGACTCAGATCACAATATAGTAGTGATGAAGAGTAGGCTGAAGTTCAAGACATTAGTCAGGAAGAATCAATACGCAAAGAAGTGGGATATGGAAGTTCTAAGTAATGACGAGACACGTTTGTATTTCTCTAACGCTATAGATACAGCAATAAGGAATAGCGCAGTAGGCAGTACAGTTGAAGAGGAATGGACATCTCTAAAAAGGGCCATCACAGAAGCTGGGAAGGAAAACATAGATACAAAGAAGGTAGCTGCGAAGAAACCATGGGTAACAGAGGAAATACTTCAGTTGATTGATGAAAGGAGGAAGTACAAACATGTTCCGAGAAAATCAGGAATACAGAAATACAAGTCGCTGAGGAATGAAATAAATAGGAAGTGCAGGGAAGCTAAGACGAAATGGCTGCAGGAAAAATATGAAGACATCGAAAAAGATATGATTGTCGGAAGGACAGACTCAGCAACCTTTGGTGACATTAAAAGCAACGGTGGTAATATTAAGAGTGCAACGGGAATTCCACTGTTAAATGCAGAGGAGAGAGCAGATAGGTAGAAAGAATACATTGAAAGCCTCTATGAGGGTGAAGATTTGTCTGATGTGATAGAAGAAGAAACAGGAATAGATTTAGAAGAGATAGGGGATCCAGTATTAGAATCGGAATTTAAAAGAGCTTTGGAGGACTTACGGTCAAATAAGGCAGAAGGGATACATAACATTCCATCATAATTTCTAAAATCATTAGGGGAAGCGGCAACAAAACGACTATTCACGTTGGTGTGTAGAATATATAAGTCTGGCGAAATACCATCTGACTTTCGGAAAAGCATCATCCACACGATTCCAAAGACGGCAAGAGCTGACAAGTGCGAGAATTATGGCACAATCAGCTTAACATATCATGCATCGAAGCTGCTGACAAGAATAACATACAGAAGAATGGAAAAGGAAATTGAGAATACGCTAGGTGACGATCAGTTTGGCTTTAGGAAAAGTAAAAGTACGAGAGAGGAAATTCTGACGTTACGGCTAATAATGGAAGCAAGGCTAAAGAAAAATCAAGACACGTTGATAGGATTTGCCGACCTGGAAAAAGCGTTCGACAATATAAAATGGTGCAAGCTGTTCAAGATTCTGAAAAAAGTTGGGGTAAGCTATAGGGAGAGACGGCTCATATACAATATGTACAACAACCAACCAAGAGGGAATAATAAGAGTGGACAATCAAGAACAAAGTGCTCGTATTAAGAAGGGAGTAAGACAAGGCTGTGGCCTTTCGCCCCTAATCTTCAATCTGTACATCGAGGAAGCAATGACGGAAATAAAAGAAAGGTTCAGGAGTGGAATTAAAATACAAGGTGGAATGATATCAATGATTCGATTCGCTGATGACATTGCTATCCTGAGTGAAAGTGAACAAGAACTAAATGATCTGCTGAACGGAATGAACAGTCTAATGAGTACACAGTATGGTTTAAGAGTAAATCGGAGAAAGACGAAGGTAATGAGAAGTAGTCGAAATGAAAACAGCGAGAAACTTAACATCAGGATTGATGGTCACGAAGTCAGTGAAGTTAAGGAATTCTGGTACCTAGGCAGTAAAATAACGAATGACGGACGGAGCAAGGAGGACATCAAAAGCAGACTGGCTATGGCAAAAAAGGCATTTCTGGCCAAGAGAAGTCTACTAATATCAAATACCGGCCTTAATTTGAGGAAGAAATTTCTGAGGATGTACGTCTGGAGTACAGCATTGTATGGTAGTGAAACATGGACTGTGGGAAAACCGGAACAGAAGAGAATCGAAGCATTTGAGATGTGGTGCTATAGACGAATGTTGAAAATTAGGTGGACTGATAAGGTAAGGAATGAGGAGGTTCTACGCAGAATCGAAGAGGAAAAGAATATGTGGAAAACACTGATTAGGAGAAGGGACAGGATGATAGGACATCTGCTAAGACATGAGGGAATGACGTCCATGGTACTAGAGGGAACTGTAGAGGGCAAAAACTGTAGAGGAAGACAGAGACTGGAGTACGTCAAGCAAATAATTCAGGACGTAGGTTGCAAGTGATACTCTGAGATGAAGAGTTTAGCACAGGGGAGGAATTCGTGGCGGGCCGCATCAAACCAGTCAGTAGACTGATGACCAAAAAAAACGCGAAGGAACTTGCCCCCCTTTTTGCAGCGGTGTGCCGTGGGTCTCTAGAAGAGCATAGTTTTCCAGAGGATTGGAAAAGGGCACAGGTCATCCCCGTTCTCAAGAAGGAACGTCGAACAGATGTTCAGAACTATAGACCTCTAACTCTAACGTCGATCAGTTGTAGAATTTTGAAACACGTATTATATTCAAGTATAATGACTCTTCTGGAGACTAGAAATCTACTCTGTAGAAATCAGTATGGGTTTCGAAAAAGACGATCGTGTGAAACCCAGTTCGCGCTATTCATCCACGAGACTCAGAGGGCCGTAGAAATGGATTCCCAGGTAGATGCCGTGTATCTTGACTTCCGCAAGACGTTCGATACAGTTCCCCACAGTCGTTTAATGAACAAAGTAAGAGCATACGGACTATCAGACCAATTGTGTGATTGGATTGAGGAGTTCCTAGGTAACAGAACGCAGCATGTGATTCTCAATGGAGAGAAGTCTTCCCTAGTGAGAGTGATTTCAGGTGTGCCGCAGGGGAGTGTCGTAGGACCGTTGCTATTCACAATATACATAAATGACCTTGTGGATAACATCGGAAGTTCACTGAGGCTTTTTGTGGATGATACTATAGTATATCGAGGGGTTGTAACAATGGAAAATTGTACTGAAATGGAGGAGGATCTGCAACTAATTGACGCATGGTGCACGGAATGGCAATTGAATCTCGATGTGGACAAGTGTAATGTGCTGCGAATACATAGAAAGATCCTTCATCATTTAGCTACAATATAGCAGGTCAGCAACTGGGAGCAGTTAATTCCATAAATTATCTGGAAGTAGGCATTAGGAGTGATTTAAAATGGAATGATCCTATAAAATTAATCGTCGGTAAAGCAGACGCCAGACTGAGATTCATTTGAAGAATCCTAAGGAAATGCAATCCGAAAACAAAGGAAGTAGGTTACAGTACATCTGTTCGCTCACTGCTTGAATACTGCTCACCGGTGTGGGATCCGTACCAGATAGGGTTGATAGAAGACATGGAGAAGATCCAACGGAAAGCAGCGTGTTTCGTTACAGGATCATTTAGTAATCGCGAAAGCGTTACGGAGATGACAGATAAACTCCAGTGGAAGACTCTGCAAGAGAGACGCTCAGTAGATCGGTAACGTCTTTTGGGAAGTTTCTAGGATATATCTTCACCGAGGAGTCAAGCGGTATATTGCTTCCTCCTACCTATATCTCGCGAAGAGACCGTGAGGATAAAATCGGAGAGAGTAGAGCCCACTCAGAGGCATGCCGACAATCTTTCTTTCCACGAACAATACGAGACTGGAATAGATGGGAGAACTGATAGAGGTACTCAAAGTACTCTCCGCTAGATGCACATCTGTCCGTCTTTGATTAAAAAGTAAAAAAGCTGATAACCGATAATCCGGAGGCATATTAAAAAAAAACTGATGTTAGTATAGTATGACTCGTTCCACATCACTACCATTTGTCGTGGAAATAGTACATGGGTCATGTAAGTAACTACTGGTTTATGCAAGGCATAGTATACACCTACGTACCTTGATTAGCTTAAAATGGAATTCAAATAAAAATGAAGCAGATGATCAATGTATACGTATAATCAAATGGTTCAAATGGCTCTGAGCACTATGGGATTTAACATCTGAGGTCATCACTTCCCTAAACTTAGAACTAATTAAACGTAACTAACCTAAGGACATCACACACATCCATGCCCGAGGGAGGATTCGAACCTGCGACCGTAGCGGTCGCGCGGTTCCAGACTGAAGTGCCTAGAACCGCCCCCACAGCGGCCGGACAGACGTATAATGTATTTGTGATGTGTTTGGTTATTACAAGAAAAAAAACTGCTGAGTTACTGGCTTGAAATATTTCGTGCAAAGAAACAAACAGGCTACTGTTGGAAAAGTGTAGCTATATGTTACACGGAGTAGGCTATCGCTTTTCACATTACTTCCTTCACCCTTTGGTTACTCGAAATAATCACCAAAAAAAAGTTACATTCAAGAAGCCAAATGTGTCGTATTACTAGAGCAAATACGCATTCAAGAAGAAAACAATGATTGTAATTGCGTTTCTGGCATTATATTATCCACGTAAACACTGTAATTTTTTAATATTTAAAGCAGCTGTTGAGTGCACACAACAGAGATAATCTACATCTACATCTACATCTACATGACTACTCTGCAATTCACATTTAAGTGCTTGGCAGAGGGTTCATCGAACCACAATCATACTATCTCTCTACTATTCCACTCCCGAACAGCGAGCGGGAAAAACGAACACCTAAACCTTTCTGTTCGAGCTCTGATTTCTCTTATTTTATTTTGATGATCATTCCTACCTATGTAGGTTGGGCTCAACAAAATATTTTCGCATTCGGAAGAGAAAGTTGGTGACTGAAATTTCGTAAAAAGGTCTCGCCGCGACGAAAAACGTCTATGCTGTAATGACTTCCATCCCAACTCGTGTATCATATCTGCCACACTCTCTCCCCTATAACGCGATAATACAAAACGAGCTGCCCTTCTTTGCACCCTCTCGATGTCCTCCGTCAATCCCACCTGGTAAGGATCCCACACCGCGCAGCAATATTCTAACAGAGGACGAACGAGTGTAGTGTAAGCTGTCTCTTTAGTGGACTTGTTGCATCTTCTAAGTGTCCTGCCAATGAAACGCAACCTTTGGCTCGCCTTCCCGACAATATTATCTATGTGGTCCTTCCAACTGAAGTTGTTTGTAATTTTAACACCCAGGTACTTAGTTGAATTGACAGCCTTGAGAATTGTACTATTTATCGAGTAATCGAATTCCAACGGATTTCTTTTGGAACTCATGTCGATCATCTCACACTTTTCGTTATTTAGCGTCAACTGCCACCTGACACACCATAGAGCAATCTTTTCTAAATCGCTTTGCACCTGATACTGGTCTTCGGATGACCTTACTAGACGGTAAATTACAGCATCATCTGCGAACAGTCTAAGAGAACTGCTCAGATTGTCACCCAGGTCATTTATATAGATCAGGAACAGTAGAGGTCCCAGGACGCTTCCCTGGGGAACACCTGATATCACTTCAGTTTTACTCGATGATTTGCCGTCTATTACTGCGAACTGCGACCTTCCTGACAGGAAATCACGAATCCAGTCGCACAACTGAGACGATACCCCATAGCTCCGCAGCTTGATTAGAAGTCGCTTGTGAGGAACGGTGTCAAAAGCTTTCCGGAAATCTAGAAATACGGAATCAACTTGAGATCCCCTGTCGATAGCGGCCATTACTTCGTGCGAATAAAGAGCTAGCTGCGTTGCACAAGAGCGATGTTTTCTGAAGCCATGCTGATTACGTGTCAATAGATCGTTTCCTTCTAGGTGATTCATAATGTTTGAATACAGTATATGCTCCAAAACCCTACTGCAAACCGACGTCAATGATATAGGTCTGTAGTTAAATGGATTACTCCTACTACCCTTCTTGAACACTGGTGCGACCTGCGCAATTTTCCAATCTGTAGGTACAGATCTATCGGTGAGCGAGCGGTTGTATATGAGTGCTAAGTAGGGAGCTATAGTATCAGCGTAATCTGAAAGGAACCTAATCGGTATACAATCTGGACCTGAAGACTTGCCCGTATCAAGCGATTTGAGTTGCTTCGCACTCCCTAAGGTATCTACTTCTAAGAAACTCATGCTAGCAGATGTTCGTGTTTCAAATTCTGGAATATTCCATTCGTCTTCCCTGGTGAAGGAATTTCGGAAAACTGCGTTCAATAACTCCGCTTTAGCGGCGCAGTCGTCGATAACAGTACCATCGGCACTGCGCAGCGAAGGTATTGACTGCGTCTTGCCGCTTGTGTACTTTACATACGGCCAGAATTTCTTCGGATTTTCTACCAAATTTCGAGACAATGTTTCGTTGTGGAACCTATTAAAGGCATCTCGCATCGAAGTACGTGCCAAATTTCGCGCGTCTGTACATTTTAGCCCATCTTCAGGATTTCGCGTTCTTCTGAACTTCGCATGCTTTTTCCGTTGCCTCTGCAACAGCGTTCGGACCTTTTTTGTGTACCACGGGGGATCCGTTCCATCTCTTACCAATTTATGAGGTATGAATATCTCAATTGCTGTTGCTACTATATCTTTGAATTTGAGCCACATCTCGTCTACATTCGCATAGTCAGTTCGGAAGGAATGGAAATTGTCTTTTAGGAAGGCTTCTAGTGGCACTTTATCCGCTTTTTTAAATAAAATTATTTTGCGTTTGTTTCTGATGGATTTGGAAGAAATGGTATTGAGCCTAGCTACAATGACCTTGTGATCACTAATCCCTGTATCAGTCATGATGCTCTCTATCAGCTCTGGATTGTTTGTGGCCAAGAGGTCAAGTGTGTTTTCGCAACCATTTACAATTCGCGTGGGTTCGTGGACTAACTGCTCTAAATAATTTTTCGGAGAATGCATTTAGGACAATCTCGGAAGACGTTTTGTGCCTACCACCGGTTTTGAACAAGTATTTTTGCCAACATACCGAGGGTAGGTTGAAGTCCCCACCAACTATAACCGTATGAGTTCACTACAAGATAAACCACTACTGACTGACACCAACACTCTACCACCAATTCTGCCTAATCTATCTTTCCTGAAGACCGTCTGAGACTTCGTAAAAATTTCTGCAGAACTTATTTCAGGCTTTAGCCAGCTTTCTGTACCTATAACGATATCAGCTTCTGTGCTTTCTATTAGCGCTTGAAGCTCAGGGACTTTTCCAGCGCAACTACAACAGTTTACAACTATAATTCCGACTGTTCCTTGATCCAAGCACGTCCTGTAATTGCCAAGCACCCTTTGACATTGCAGCCCATCCCGCACTTTCCCGAGGCCTTCTAACCTAAAAAACCGCCCAGTCCACGCCACACAGCCTCCGCTACCCGTGTAGCCGCCAGCTGAGTGTAGTGAACTCCTGACCTATTCAGCAGAACCCGAAACCCCACCACCCTATGGCGCAAGTGAAGGAATCTGCAGCCAATACGGTCGCAAAACCGTCTGAGCCTCTGATTCAGACCCTCCACCCGGCTCTGCACCAAAGGTCCGCAGTCGGTTCTGTCAACGATGATGCAGATGGTGAGCTCTGCCTTCATCTCGTAAGCAAGACCGGCAGCCTTCACCAAATCAGATAGCCGCTGGAATCCAGAGAGAATTTCCTCAGATCCAAAGCGACACACGTCATTAGTGCCGACATGTGCCACCACCTGCAGCTGGCTGCACCCTGTGCTCTTCATGGCATCCGGAAGGACCCTTTCCACATCAGGAATGACTCCTCCCGGAATGCACACGGAGTGCACACTGGATTTCTTCCCCTCCTTAGCCGCCATATCCCTAAGGGGCCCCATTACGCGCCTAACATTGGAGCTCCCAACTACCAGTAAGCCCAACCTCTGCGATTGCCCGGACCTTGAAGGCTGAGAATGATCCTCTGAAACAGGGCAGGCAGCTGCATCTGGCTCAGCCAGAGACAGTGCCTGAAACCGGTTTGTCAGACGCACCGGGGAGGCTTTCTGATCAGCTTCCGGGGACGCCTTTCGCTGCCTGCCACGCCTTGGAACGACCTCCCAATCAACCACAGGCGAGGGCTCAGCCCCACTGCGGGCAGCAACTGGGGCAACCACAGCGGCAGACCGATCTGGGGACAGACGGGATGAGGTTGACATCCCCGTGATACCCGAGTCCGGCTCCCCACAGTGGTGCCCATTGGCAACAGCCTCAAGCTGCGCGACCGAAGTCAGCGCCGATTGCAGCTGTGAGCGAAGGGATGCCAAGTCAGCCCTCATCCGAACACAGCAATAGCAGTCCCTGTCCATTCTAATCGATGTTTAACAACAGTTACTGAAACACGAGTCGGTGCCTAGATAACGCAAGCGGAACACGCAAAGAATGTATCAACTAACCTGTACAAATGCCTAATGACTGCGCTACAATCTGCTGAATTTACGATTACAGTAACTAAAACTCGAAATTGCACCTCCTATACGAAACTCTCACGCAATTTAAATAAGAATCTACGAAGTAAACACTAAAGCGCGATGCTACAACTGTCAAATACTATAATACGCCCGAAATATATGAATTAAACAATGCAAGTACCCAAAAACACGCAAAGAAATTAATTAAACTATGTAACAAATAAGTAAGCTAGGGTTATACGACTTGCTGCTGCAGCTGCTTATCCAACGGCGGCAGGGAGCACAACAGCAGGGAGCATGAACAAGAAGCAATCGTGAACAGTAGTCTGCTAATGTTTTGGGCTATTTAAGATGGCGGCAGGCCCTGTCCGCTCTGGCTTCAAAACAAGGCACAGCGTTTGTCTGTAGCGCCATCTCCCTTCCTTTATTACTTCCATGCCCATAATTCGCTTCGGGTAATGCTCATTTCCCAAAAATTCCTTCAAAAGTGACGTCATTTTGACTTTAAGTGCAATATCGACAACCGCATGATCAGCTATCGACTTTGTGACAAGGAAAAATATGAACGTTATTGCTCCTCGATTCACTCGTAGCAATTTAAGCTGTGCTCTCAAGTACCTGCCTCACCATATATCTGAAATCGCTAAATATTTATTTCATCATTCGTTCTCACATCAGACGGAATGTAAACAATATTGAAGAACATACTTATGTTACATGGATAAGAAAGGCCCCGAATACGTTAACAACGCTAGCATGGAAAAAAATTGCATGTGGTGGGATGCGAACCTACGCTAGCACTTAATCAAGTGATGTTTATCTCCTCTTTTAGTTATCATACTCTCACTTATCAACTGACATTTAATGATAATGGTGACGTGTTTGTGCTAAATTTTCAATTCAATTACCTTGAAACGGCATACTGCAAATTATAAAACAAATATATTTCACACTTATTTTGTTAATTATTGGCGATAATAACTCACTCCTGAGAGAGCACTCTTATATGAAGGCATTAATCATCGACAAATCACAGCATAACACTTTATTATGGCAGTAAGTATCATATATCATTCCAAGAATAACGTGTTTTTTGTAAATCTCCGATACGCGTGCATTATGCCTTGTGAGAGGTCCGTATCGATCGCTTGAAAAACTCAATAGGCGATCATGAGGTTATCGATATTGCATGTGACGACAAAACGACGGCCGGCCCCCATGGCCGAGTGGTTCTAGGCGCTTCAGCCCGGAACCGAGCGACTGCTACGGTCGCAGGTTCGAATCCTGCCTCGGGCATGGACGTGCGTGGTGTCCTTAGGTTAGTTAGGTTGAAGTAGTTCTAAGTTCTAGGGGACTGATGACCTCAGATGTTACGTCCCGCCGGCCTTGGTGGCCAAGCGGTTCCTGGCTCTCAGCCCGGAACCGCGCGACTGCTACAGTCGCAGGTTCGAATCCTGCATCGGGCATGGATGTGTGTGATGTCCTTAGGTTAGTTAGGTTTAAGTAGTTCTAGGGGACTGACGACCTCAGAGCCATTTGAACCATTTTTGACAAAACGACGTCACGTTTGCATAAATGTTTTTTTTTTTTTTTAAAAGTAAATATTTGTCGCAGTTATACGTAGGGGTTTAAAAAATCAGCACGCTGCGTGAAATTACGGAGAATAAAATGAGAATACTTTCACATCAGTTAACTATGTAAAATAAACCCTTCAGCGCTGATATCACAGTTTACCGTTTAAATAATATTGCAGCCACTGCGCCTCACAGAAATAACTTCCTATCTTAAAATACCTGTTAGAAATGCAGTAGCCTGGCGCAATTATATATCAGATAGGAAAACTGTCTCTTCTTCAGAGACAAATACCGCATTCAGATGTTTCCCGGGTACTGAAATCCCCTGACGTTCTTTGTAGATTACATGAAAAAGAATCCGAAATTGTTAATCAAATAAACTTCTCCCATCTGTCTCCTTTCCCGCATCACTCGGCAACAGTTACATATTCATTTTTTCTAGTTTTACATTTGAAATTAATATTTTGGTGGCAAACAGACAAAAAAGATACATAACTGGACTGTTACAGCGTTCATTGTTGATTTGTACCATTTTCCTACTGATGTGCTGATTATAAATCAACACATTACAATTATGTTTCAGGTCTACAGTCGAACTTGCTCGATCATATTATTGCAGTTGCTGTTGAAATGTACCGTCGTAGACGTCATGCGAATCCTGATTGAAACGTACAGGGTGATTATAATTAAACTTCCAAACGCTGTACTAATAGCACCACTGGTGAGAATGACATCAAATTGCAACGGAATATTATCGGAGAAGGAGGAAAACGTACGGCAGAAAGAAATGGTGTAAAAATGGATCAATAGGTGCCACCGTATGTGTCCGAATACATAAATGAAAACACCCGTCATGCCCACGACCCATTGAACACGCCGGTACACGGCTTTTCCTCCTTTCGCGTCTGCGACGTTCGCCTGTCTCAATGCAGGATCTCGCTGTGCTTCTAAAGCCGTATTAGAAGAATAATGACTGTGCACACGTCGCTCTGCAGTAATTCCGGACACTGAAGGGTTTGAGAAAAGGTGTTAGTCCGATGGCTGCCATGGGTCTGGAGAAAATTATTCAGAATTCGAGAAGATGGGTTCTTTTGGTGTGCAGCCTGGTAGAGGGAGGAAACGAATAGATTCCACGTCAGTGGAAGCAGTGGCTACAGACATGCAGGAAGAAACGAGTGGTGGTGTGCAAACGTGTAGTGGCCGAATATTGGACACAGCCCTGAGCACCGTACGTAACATCCTACGAAACATCCTTCTCTGCCGGCCGGAGTCGCCGATTGGTTCTAGGCGCTACAGTCTGGAACCGCGCGACCGCTACGGTCGCAGGTTTAAATCCTGCCTCGAGCATGGATGTGTGTGATGTCCTTAGGTTAGTCAGGTTTAAGTAGTTCTAGGGGACTGATGACCTAAGATGTTAAGTCTCATAGTGCTCAGAGCCATTTGCACCATTTTGAACCATCTTTCTCTGATATCCATTCAAAATTACCCATGTGCACGAGTTGCTTCCTGTTGACCTGCCAGAATTTCTTGCTCGCATGGAAGTGGACAATGATTGGGCATGGAAGATTTTGTGGACAGACGAAGGCCACTTCCATGTGACAAGATATATCAATACACAGAATTGTCGAATATGGGCAACGAGAAATCCACACGTAAATCAACCAAAACACTTCATCCTGAAAAGGTCATTATTGTATGGTGCGGGTTTACAGCATCATTTATCATAGGGCCATATTTTTTCGAAGAGACAGATGCTTCCTGTCCTGTTACCTGTACCGTCACTGGTTAGCGCTATGAGTGTCTTTTGCGCAACCGCGTCACTGCAGCTCTCGAACAACATGGATGTGTGGATGGGATAATTTTTATGGGAGATGACGCACGTCCGCACATTGCAAATCCACTTAGAATTATCAGCCGCCATTTCCCTACAGCCTGGCTTTCCCGATCACCTGATCTTAGTCCGCGTGACTTCTGGCTGTGGAGCTATCTGAAAGATAATGTGTTCAATGTTCCGATTACAGCTTAGCTGCATTGAAGGCACGCATTGCGCAACATAGTCTGAAGGTTATCCTGGAAACACATCGATCAGTAGTGGAAGATGCTGTTCCTCGATTTCAACTTGTTGTCGAAAACGGTGGACAGCATACTGTACATGATTTGCACCAGTCACACGGAAATTAATAATTCGATTTGATTCTGATTGATGACTTTTATGCGGTTTCTGGTCTAAGGACCATTAAAAACCGATGTGATATCATCTTGCCGTGGTAGATTGGCTTACGTAAAACTAACAGTATCACACCTGTACACCCATGCAGACTGAGTAGTGTAGTTTGTTTAACGTCAAACGTACACCTTAGGCACTGTTGTATGATTCATTTGTCATTTGTAATCGACCACTATTAAATTATGATGCTTAGGGCTCCATCTATTGCTACATTTTGTAACTATTTATTTTTCTTCCGCCAGCCGTTTCCCCCTTATCCGATAATATTCCGTCGCAATTTGACGTCATTCTGACCAGTGGTGCTACTTCTACAGCGGTGAGGAAGTTTAACTAAAATCACCCTGTACAGTGACAATTTGACTGCGCGAGGGCAGTAACTGATACCATGTAAAATATGACACATATAACAGAGGGGTGGACTGTATTTTTGAAGCTGATCTGAATCCTGATATCGATGCGGAAAAACACAACGCTGTGGAATTCAGAACCTGTGCAGGTAACGTTGTGGGACTACTTCCTACTGACCAGGTATGTGTCAGACACGAAACGACGCTTTATTTAACAAAAGTTTTATATTCTGCTTCGTAAATGTAGTAGCTGAAGTAGGAAAAAGATAAATCAGATGTCTAAACATGAGATTGAGAAGGAAAAACTGGCTAACAAAGCTGGAATGGCTAGAAGAGGAATGCAAGAATGCAGCAGAAGCATGCAGCACTGTAAGAAAAATAGATACAGAATAGAGGAAAACTGAAGAGACCTTTCGAGGAGATACAAGCAGCTGAATGAATATTAGTAACTCAGATGGCAAGCCAACAATCAAAGAAGAAGAAGCCTGTAGTTTGTACTTACTACGTATGGGGGTCAAGTAAAAGAAACATACTTACAGAAAGGAAAGGGGAAGTAAATGAAGATGAGATGGGAGATGTGATACTACGGCAAGAATTTGACAGAGCTCTGAAAGATCTAAGTCGAAAAAAGTAGCCTGGAGTAGACGACATCCCCTTG
The DNA here is from genome assembly GCF_023897955.1 of Schistocerca gregaria. NCBI lineage: Eukaryota > Metazoa > Arthropoda > Insecta > Orthoptera > Acrididae > Schistocerca > Schistocerca gregaria. The sequence continues at coordinate 68,725,305 of NC_064924.1, read as the reverse complement.
GGAGGGCCAGTCATGACGAAACCATTCCGTCTTGTATATATGATCTGTTGGACAGGTGAAATACCAGCAGACTTTAAAGAGAACGCGATAACTCCTCGTCCAAAGAAGGCACGTGTTGACAGGGGCGAATATTACCCATCAGTTTAATAAGTTATCGTTGCAGAATACTTACAAAGATTATATACAAGAGAATGGAAAAACTGGTAGAACCCACTTCCAGGAGCATGTCGAAGTACGAGGGATAACAGTCGCAATTTAAGTAAAGGCGCAAACTTACGTACCATTTGTAGATTTACACAAAGCTTTTGCCAGTGATGACCGGCAAACACTCTTAGAATTTCTGAAGGTAGCAGGGATGAACTACAGGAAGCGAAAGTTAGATATATCTTACACAGGAACCAGACTGCCGTTATGAGAATAGGAACATGAAAGGGGAATTATATTTGAGAAGGGAATGAGACTGGGTTGAAAAATCTTCCTGATGTTAATTAATCTCTATCGTGGACAAGCAATAAATGAAAGTAAGGAGACACTTGGAAAGTGAATGAAAGCTCAGACAAAAAAAAAAAAAAAAAAAAAAAAAAGACTTGCTGCTTAGTCGATGACATTGTAATTCCGTCAGAGATGGCACTGGGCTTAGAAGAGCAGTTGGACGGCATGTACAGTGTCTTGAAACGTAGTTGCGAGGCGAACATCAACATAAGCCAAAGAAGGATAATGGAATGTGGTCTTATTAAATCAGCTGAATTAGATTCGGAAATGACACACATAAATTAGTAGATGAATCTTACTATTTGACCAGCGAAATAATTGTTGGTGGCAGAAGTATAGAGGATATAAAATGGAAAATGACAGTACCAAGAAAAGCACTGTTCAGAAAGCGGTATTTGTTAACGTCTAATATAATTTTAAGTTTTTTCTGAAGTTTCATCTTTGGTGTGTAGTCTTGTCGGAAGTGAAAGTGCAACGAATCTAAATGAGTAAAACTGAAACTTATAACACAACTTGACTAGAAGCAGAGGTAAATTGATAGGAAACATCCTGAGTCATCAATGAATCGTCAGTTTGTTAATGGAAGGAAAGAGCTTTCCTCTTTCTAACGCAGTGAATTTTCTTCTTTCTAAATTTAAATCATGCTTCTTGTCAATATTCCAGTATTACACGATTATAAAAAGTCAACTTCTTTCCTGCCGTGCGGTATTAGCCGAGCGGTCTAGGGCGCTGCAGTCATGGACTGTGCGGCTGGTCCCGGCGGAGGTTCGAGTCTTTCCTCGGGCAGGAGTGTGTGTGTTTGTCCTTAGAATAATTTAGGTTAAGTAGTGTGTAAGCTTGGGGACTGATGACCTTTGCAGTTAAGTCCCATAAGATTTCACACACATTTGAACATTTGAAATTCTTTCTCCTTTAGAAATAATGCTTCTTATTTATTTAGAATGTACACGAAGAAAAAGGAAACTGGCGTTCGAAGGATTGTTTGATAAACAATTTCCTTTATAGTATGAAACATGAATATAAAGAATCTAACTAAACTGCGTTTGTTTTGGATTAGCATCCTTCACTACTAAATGTCCTTAACGCAAATGGTTCTTTCTCAAAGCTAAAAATGTTTTAAATGCAAGCTTTGTCTCCTTTCTAAGGTAAGAGTTTTTTTTCAGAGACTTTCTGTGTTTTCGTCTTTCTAACTTAAAATATTGCTTCTGCGTAACATTAGAGAGTTAGGTGTTTACAAAAACAAAATTCTTGGTGCTCTGGAAAAAATGATTTTTGTTTTTAATCTATTTGGAGGGGGGGGGGGATATCTGAACTCAAGTAACCTTGAATTGTTTATTTATCGATATTTTTCGTAATAAAATGAAACATAAATTTAAAGGATTTACCTTAACCCTATTTCACTCTCAGTCAGATGCGTCTATTGCACTGAGAATATGAATCTAAGAAAGTTTCATAATCTTTTGTTGTATACGTGTTTCAGCCATATCTTCCAATGTTGCTACGAAAGGGGCTCTTAGAAATGTTGTTCATCAAAGTTGGACGTGGCTCCGTAAGCTTTCCCGATGTAACAACTGATGACATTCATATTGAGTTCCCAAACGGAACATGTCATCATCTTGACACTATATTTCGGCGGTCCACTTGGACGATATCTGCGGGCGAGTAATCCGTCACATTTACCCGCCAGAACTGAAATCAAACCCCAGCGGCTGCTTCCTTATACAACGCCTCTAGGTCCACCGCGCGTAATCGAACATAACTGCCACCGACCTCAAAGTGAAAACTCGTGGAAACGATAAATCGATGTCAAACACTGTTGACACATTTTGATGACGAAAACAAAGATCGTTTTTTAATGTCAAATAAAACAGGGTTCCAACTCTTACTTAATGGATTCTCTTTGTCTCTGTTTATAATATTGCCAGACAGCCGGAATTTAAGAGCTTTTAAGTCCCATAGTGCTCAGAGCCATTTGAACCATTTAAGAGCTTCTTTCACTACACCGTCCCAATAACGCGACGATGGGGCAGCTATCTGTGTCTCATTGTACAACATGTTATTTTTTTTTCAGTAAGACAATGTTCCGCAACCGCAGATTTTTCCGGCTGAAATAAACGAGTGTGGCGATGGTGCTCCACACATCGATCCTGTACCGTACGAATCGTTTGTCCAATATGAGCTTTCCCGGAATGGCAGGGAATTTGGTAGACACCGGGCTTCCTCAAATCCAAGTCCTTTACTGACCCAAGCAGCGCTCTAGTCTTAGCTGGTGGACGGAATACACTTTTAACATTAAATATCTTTAAAATTCTTCCCATTTTTGAATATATACTCCCGCGAAAGGTAGGAATTTTAAAGCTATTTGATATCAAGAATTTATTAAGTCCGCCACCTAAGACTAGAGAGCTGCTTGGCTCACTGAAGGACGGTTTTGGTTTCAGGAAACCCGGTTGCGGAACATTGTCTTACTGAAGGACTTAGAATGTTGTTGTACGATGAGACACAAGAAATTGCCCCTGCGTCACGTTATTGGGACCGTGTACTGAAAGAAGCTTTTGAAATCCGGCTTTCTGACAATATTATAAACAGAGGTAAGGAGTATCCTTTACGTAGGAGTTGGAACCCTGTTTCGTTTGCTATTAAAAAACAACGTTCTTTGTTTCAGTCATCAAAAGGTGTCAACAGTGTTTGCTATTGATTTATCGTTACCGTTAGTTTTCACCATCGGTGCGCTGTCGTGCTTTGCGCTAGAGGACAGTTGTATTCGCGCTCACGTGTGGTGATCCTACAGGCAGTGTATAAAGAAGCCGCCACTGTCGTTTGATTTCAGTTCTCTCGAGCCAGTAAGACAGCTTACTCACCTTAACATATCGGGCAGGTCGGTTGCCAAAATATCGTGTTAAGATGACGTTCTGACCCGGCTAGTGGCTCGATATGAATATAATAGATGTTGGAAGTGTTTATTATGTAACAGGTAAGTGGCAAATTATCCAGGTATAGCTGATTTGGCTAGGGTTTGGAAACAGTTTTGCTATGGAGGCGGGCTATGCTCAGGATATACCGAGTTTAGGGTATATTTGAACGACTGTAAGTTGAATGGCACAAAACAGTCAATGCTAAACAATGTTCTGAATGTAAAGGTTTAATGTCTCATACCTTAAAATTTTCCTTCAGTCTTTCATCGATTATACAAAAAAAACAGAATATGAATGAACATCTGTTTGGATAACATAATGATTAGGATGCTATAGAAATCTTATTTACAGTGCATATTTTGGTACAAAAATTTCCAAATAGGATTCAAGATGTAGCGCTGAGTTTCAATGCTTACGAAAAAGCCTTTGAAAAAATGCGACATGATAAATAGGTGAACCTAGTGCAAAGAAGTGAAATCGATGGGTAGGTTAGTATAATGTTATAATGGCTACGAAGCCATTTGGCATCGATCCTTGGATAAAACAGTCTCGGTAAATTTGCATCCTCAAATCTCGATAAAATCCTAAAGCCTTTGATGACTGCCTCCATCACAGTCATCACGGGCTGAGTGTGTTAAACTGGCAAGACTCCCACTTTTATGCCTAAAGGACAGCACCTGACTGGCTGGGTTACGTCGTGGTGTCATCACCGGTATGGTCCGTACTGAGATTATTCTAGGTGACAGAATGTGCGGCTCCTCCCGCCGGAGGTTCGAGTCCAACCTCGGGCATAGGTTTGTGTTTGTTGTTCGTAGCATAAATTAGTTTAAGTAGTGTGTAAGTCTAGGGAGCGATGACCTCAGCAGTTTGGTCCCTTAGGAATTTACACACCCTTGAAATTTTGATAGAATGTGTAACATAATCTACGGACATAGAGGAAAGTAACTCAGTACCTGCCTTTTACATGACAAGGCTTTATCCTGTCCTCACTCTTATTTAACTACCAGCTGAGTACGCGGCGTAGTCTGGTATGTAAATATTCTAGGCTAGTGTTATCCATCTCCTCCTCCTCCCTCGCTCCCTCTTCCTCTTCCTCTTCCTCTTCCTCTTCCTCTTCCTCTTCCTCTTCCTCTTCCTCTTCCTCTTCCTCTTCCTCTTCCTCTTCCTCTTCCTCTGTCCATCTCCTCCTTCCCTTTCTCTCTCTAACACATTTTCATCCTCCCTCAAAGTATTTTTTCCATATAGTAACATTTGTACCAAATTTGGTTGAAATTGATTCGGGAGTTTAGGACAAGCTTTTTCCCCACGACATTTCCCGGGTTCGCATGTCATATTTGTTTCACATATATTTAACATATTTCACAGACATTTGTACACATATTCCAACTGTACCTCTAGCGAGTTCCGCCCTGCAGTTTTGTTTTCACACACGCTCAGTATTTCCTGAAATGTCTCGTGCAAGGATATAATTTTGCAAGTACATTCAGTAATATACGTAAACGCTGTCTGCAAAAAATATTGCGAAAAGAGTTTGCGATAAAGGAGTAATAAATTAAAACGTCATGCCTGATGCGGCAGTTTTACCGCACGAATAACGAAAATGTAGTAAACGATAAACTTTTTTCTTTCTTCAGTTTGTGTGTGTGTGTGTGTGTGTGTGTGTGTGTGTGTGTGTGTGTGTGTGGGAGGGGGAGGGGGGTGTCAATGAAAAAAAAAAGTAAAAGTCTTGTAATTGTCAGACAACCGAGCGAGATGGCTCAGTGGTTAGCACACTGGACTCGCATTCGGGAGGACGACGGTTCAATCCCGTCTCCGGCCATCCTGATTTAGGTTTACAGTGATTTCCCTAAATCGCTTCAGGCAAATGCCGGGATGGTTCCTTTGAAAGGGCACGGCCGATTTCCTTCCCCATCCTTCCCTCACCCGAGCTTGCGCTCCGTCTCTAATGACCTCGTTGTCGACGGGACGTTAAACACTAATCTCTTCCTCCTCCTCCATTGTCAGAAATTATGGCAAAATTGGAACTCATTAAGTACTCTCATTCTCGAATACTGGATGAATAGAGTCTGGCTGTCCGCACATCGTGAGATGCTTCTTTTCTACCCCCACCCCATCACTTTTAGATACAATGGTTATTTCCAGACAGTAAGTGATGTGCATACCAAGTTGAAATCGATTGATTGATTTAGGAGGAGCTGTGGAACATACATAGATTACATAGATACATAGATTATTAGAATATGGATGATTATTTGGAGGTAATCTCCAGTCAACGTGCATCAAACGTAGGAACAGGTGTAAAGGTCAATGATAGGTTATTACTTTATTAGTAATAGAAGTTATGCTGATGACACTCTAGCATTGGCGTATAATATAACTCAGATACAGAAAATGTTTTAAGAAGGTAATAGAGTCAGTAACGAATTTGGAATCAAACTAAAGTTTGGCAAAACAAGACACAGGCTTATTATAAAAACTCCAAAGAATTAATAAGGTATTACTTTAACACAAAAGCCATTGAAAGAATATCAAAATGTAAAGGTCTCCGTATTTTGATAATGATAACGTCAGCCAGGCCAAAGAGATCAATGGCAGATCTGAACAAGCTAGAGCAGCCTTTTTTAATATCAGATCTTTTTTTACCATCCTCATTTTAAACTTACAGCTAGTACTCCAAATCATTAAATGTTGTGTAAGGGAATGGAGGCATGGACATAAAAATCAGACAACGACAGAGAAGACAAGGGTATCGTTAGGAGTGACCCAGGGAATGGGGGATAGGACTGCGGTTTTTCTCAGTTCATAAATGAATCGGTGAACAGGCTGGGCAACAACTTGCGGTTATTTGGTGATGATGCTGTGGTGTACGGTAAGGTGTCGAAACTGAGTGACTGTAGAAAGATACAAGACAACTTAGACAAAATTTCTGGTTGGTGTTATGAATGGCAGCTAGGAGTAAATGTGGAAAAATGTAAGTTAATGCGGATGTGTAGGAATAAGAAACCTGTAATGTTCGAATACGGTATTAGTTGTATCGTGCTTGATACAGTGAAGTCCTTCAACTACCTGGACGTAACGTTGCAAAATGAAATGAAATGGAACGAACATGTGGGGACTGTGGTAGGGAAGGCGAATGATAGACTTTCGCTTTATTGGGAGAATTTTAGGAGAGTGTGGTTCACATGTAAAGGGGACCGCCTATAGGACGTTAGTGCGACCTATTTTTGAGTACTGCTCGAGTGCTTGGCAACCATACTAGGTCGGATTGCAGCAAGACATCGAAGCAATTCAGAGACGGGCTGCTAAATTTGTTGCCGGTAGGTTCTAACAACGGGTAAGTGTAGAGGAGACGGTTCGGGAACTCATATGGGAATCCATGGAGGGAAGGCGACATTATTTTCGAGGAAGACTATTGAGAAAATTTAGAGAACCGGCATTTGAAACTGACTGTGGAGCGACCCCGCTGCCGCCAATATACATTTCGCGTAAGGACTATAAAGATAAGATACGAGAAATTAGGGCTCGTACTGAGGCATACAGACAGTCGTTTTTCCCTCGTTCTTTTTTCAAGTGGAATAGGAGAGGGGATGACTAGTAGTGGTACATGCTACCCTCCGCCACGCACCATACGGTGGCTTGCGGAGTATCTATGTAGATGTAGATGTAGATGTAGACTGAGCAGTTCAAAATGTGGCTGTATCCTGGGCACAAAACTTTACCAATGAAGACGTTCTATGTGAAATCAATAAGGATAAAGATTTGGGGAACAAAATCATAAATGCAAAACTACAGTAATTTGGCCATATCTTGAGAAGAGAGAGATACAATATTCAGAGACTGATAGTGGAAGGAAAAGTTCTGCATCTACATACATCCTCCGCAATCCACAATACGGTGCGTGGCGGAGGGTACGTCACACCACAACTAGCATCTTCTTTCCCTGTTCCACTCTCAAACAGAAAGAGAGAAAAATGACTGCCTATGTGCCTCTGTACGAGCCCTAATCTCTCTTATCTTTGTGGACTTTCCGCGAAATGTAAGATGGCGGCAGTAAAATTGTATTGCAGTCAGCCTCAAATTCTGGTTCTGTAAATTTCCCCAGTAGCGACACGAAAAGAATATGGCCAAGTGGCCGGTGAGCCTTAATATATAGTTAAGGCTCACCGGCCAATTTACCATCTTCTTTTTCTGTGCGAATGCACAAACAGTGCCCGAACTCTTACGGGAATCAGCAACGCGCCGCAAGTATTTAGTGTAATGGGCAGGGACACTATGAATATAGTGCGGGACAATACGTTGAGAATGTGAGTTTCGCGGGAGGCGTGCCGGAGATAAATCCCTGCAGTCGCGGTATCCTCTGTGTCCTCGGTGGCTCAGATGGATCGCCGGCACGGTAGCTCAGCGTGTTCGGTCAGGGGGTGAACTGCCCTATGTAATAAAAAAAACTGAGTGAATGGATCAAAAACGAACTTCAATGGGCGTCAGGTGACGTCCGCCACGAACAATTGAAACGAAGAATAACGAACAAAATGAGATTACAAAAGATGGATAGAGCGTCTCCCATGTAAGCAGGAGATCCCGGTTTCGAGTCCCGGTCGGGGCACATATTTTCATTTGTCGCCGTTGATGTATGTCAGCGCCTTTAAGCAGCCAAGTGTGTTCATTTCACTGTAATTTCATTCTAACGAGTTGCTTGGTCACCGATGGTATCTGTTCTTTCGGATATCTTACTAAAACATCTGCAGTAATTTACATTTGTCTATATTTAGAATTAGCTGCCATTCTTTAGCCATTGTAGGAAAAAGATGAGCAGGAAGAAGAACTTCGAGGTTACAGAACGTGCGAGAGTGGTTCGGATGCACTTCCATACAACTGCTGACATCCGACAAGTCAGAAACACGATTACTCGCCACGATAGCCAACCTCCGAAGAGAGATGGCACATTAAGTAGAAGAAGAAAAGAAGAATAAGTCTGAATGGCTAGGCGGCGATCAGGGTGTACGTTGGACTTGGTGGAACACTTCATCTGCGAGAAGTGCTTAACTTCGAGAGAAGCCGACGTTATTTTCTTGGCGGATGTCCGGCTTAAGAATGGAAAAACGAACGTCGTGTGGGAGTGAAGGAGGAGTGGTGTGCAAGTTTTGTGTGGCCTCTAAAGCTGTTTGTAAATCCGGGGGCGAGTCTCGCTCCCGGTCCTTGTTAAAACTCCCAGCTGGCTCTTAAAAGTAACGGCCCGCCAGCGACTGTTTACCCTGCGCCCATCCTGCTCCCCCTAGCGTCTTCCCGCGGACGCGGCTCCGGGGAGAGCTGGACTGACTAGTTAAACAAGTCTGCCGCGCGCCGGGGTTCGGCCCGGCTGTCCGTAATGCGCCGAATAAACTGCATCTGCTCATCGCGCCGACGCCGCGCGCGCCGTATAATTCGGCCGTTTGTCTTCCGCAGCCTCGACTGCCCTGCTCCGTCCACGCACCCCCAGAAAGGAACATGGGCGGGGGGGAGAGAAAGGAGTTGGTAGAAAGTCGTGTTCTTCTGTCCCGGCGGACCGCGACGCTGACATCGGGGCGCCCGCCGATGTTAACAAGAAGAGCGCGCGACAGCACATCCGTCAGCTGCAGCGGGACTCCATGAATTCTGCATGCGCGGGCCCGCCGCGGCCAACGCTCTAAATATAAATGGCTCGGCGGCCGCGTCTAAACGCTGACGTCGTGAGCGATGGCGCGCTCCGGGGATCCCCGCGGGTGACGTCACAGCCCCGCGGGCGCCCGCTGACGGATGGCTCGCGGCGGCTGCGGAAATAACGCCGCGAAGACGGCGCGGCAGCAAACAGCACGACGCGGAGCTACGCTCTCGCCACAGTGTTTCTTTTTCTCCTCCAGCCTCGACTTACAGTCTTCGCAGCGCCTCTGCTCGTGTTTATGTGGTGATTCAAAAGTCATGGTACAAAACTGAAACAGAAGCTTCCAAAACGAAGCAACGAATTGCCACCTCAGTCGGTCTATTCTGTACAGGTCTGAAGATGGTTGTATAAATATAACCGAAACCGGTCACCTATGTTATTGCCGGCCAGGGTGCCCAAGCGGCTCTAGCCGTTACAGTCTGGAACGGCGCGACCGCTACGGTCACAGGTTCGAATCCTGCCTCGGGCATGGATGTGTGTGATGTCCTTAAGTTAGTTAGGTTTAAGTAGTTCTAAGTTCTAGGGGATTGACGACCTCAGACGTTAAGCCCCATAGTGCTCAGAGCCATTTGAACCATTTGAACAGTCCTTTAATGCCGCTATCAGTTACATTCTTACATCATCATCAGGTAAGCTAAGGTCCAATTCACAAAAAAGAATGAGATGATACATAACGCATTGCAAATTGATTTATACAAGACGTCTATTTGGTTGAAAAAGTAGCAATTTACTCTAAGTAATGAAAAGTGTGCTAAAAGGAATCCGCTAAATTTCGGTAATACCATAAATCTAAAGGCTTTAAACTCAACTAAATACTTAGGGAAGCCAATTACTAGCAACTAAAACTGGAACGGTCGCATAGAAAATTTTGTGGGGAAAGCAAATCAGACTCGACTTACTGGCAGAACAGTTACAAAATTTGGCAGGTGTACTAAAGCGACTGCCTACACTACGCTTGTCTGCCTTCTTCTGGAATACTGCTGTGCGGTATGGGGTCCGCATCAGATACGATTGAAGGAGGACACTGAAAAAGTTACATAAAAGCATGTCTTCCGGTCCAGACTGTATACTAGTTAGGTTCCCTTCAGAGTATGCTGATGCAATGACTCCATACTTAACAATCATATACGACCGCTCACTCGATGAAAGATGCGCACCCAAAGACAAGCACAGGTCACTCCAATATTCAAGAAAGATAGTAGGAGTAATCCCCTAAATTACAGACCCATATCATTTACGTCGATATGCTGCAGGATTTTGGAACATATATTTGTTCGAACATTATGAATTACTTGCAAGAGATAGATCTATTGACACACAGTCAACAAGGATTTAGAAAACATCGTTCTTCTAAAAAAATAACTAGCTCTTTATACACACGAAGTGCTGAGTGCTACTGAATTAAAATTCATTCCACATTTCTAGATTTCCAAAATGTTTTTGACACTGTAATACAAGCGGCTTATGGTGGAATTGCATGCATGTTGAATATCGTCTCAGTTATGTCACTGGATTCCCGATTTCCTGTCGGAGGGGTCACAGTCAGAACTAATTGACGGAAGGTCACCGAGTAAAACAGAATTGATTTCTGACGTTCCCCGAGGCAGTCTTATAGTGTCTCTGATGTTCCTTATCTATATACCCGTTGCGAAGCTCCAACGTCGTGCCAACACTGTGGATGGAGCTGTTCTATCCATTACTGCCAAGCAGAGAAGATGGCGGCCATGTCGCACTGTGGTCACATTGCGTTGGGCGCTATGCACGGCACTCCTCTCTCCACTGGCTCCACATTCGCCTCACTGTTGAAGCAGCGTGCCTTGTACCGGCCGCAGTACCGGCCGCAATGCCGCAGAATGACAGATCCGTCTCCCGAAGACCAATCATTCTGCCCCGTTCGAAAGCACTCACATGACGATATTCCACTCCGCGGTGCCAACTTCGTATGACGGCTCTGCACCGACAGAGCACTGCGTAACACTGACATGTTCGGTCACACAAAAGAGGGCGCTGTTGGATCTAATCGCACGACACCTCTCTTCTACTTAAGTCACTTATTATGGTTCCTCTGTTCTGCATCTCCTCTTATCGTGGTGTGTTTCATACCATTGCTAGCCGGCGGGAGTGGCCGAGCGGTTCTAGGCGCTTCAGCCTGGAACCGCGCGACCTCTACTGTCGCAGGTTCGAATCGTGCTTCGTGCATGTATATGTGTGATGTCCTTAGGTTAGGTTTAAGTAGTTCTAAGTTCTAGGGGACTGATGACCTAAGATGTTAAGTCCCATTGAGCGTAGAGCCATTTGAACCATTCAGACAAATGCTGTTGAGTGTTTTAATTTTTACAGACAGTAGTGTACGTTTGGTCCAAGTTTCATCCAGCTACGTTAGTTGGCAATGCCATACCGCGAGAAAGTTACTTACCTCCTTAAATTTTGCACAGCAGTGTGCTAACGAGTGAAATCTAAAAATGCATCATACGCTATTACGACGTTAGAAACGTGAAAATATAGAGGTGTACTCGACGTAAAACAGGGTATGCTATCTTGTGTTTCAGTCACGATTGTTCTATGAGAAGTGAGACTGTAAACATGACATGGGGCGAGTAAAGTGCTGTTTGGAGGGGGGCTCCAGCTCATAGCTGCTTTCTCCCTTCCGTATGGAGGCGGAAACTGCTGGCTGTATTCTCCTCGGCGCGTCTGTGCTGAGAGCGAAGCAGTGAGCCCCAGATTACACCACCACCAGCAGCAGCAGGTAGGGAAGCTATAGCTATAGCTATAGCTATCGCGACGGCGCAAGCAGAGTGCCCTCAGAGCGCCGACATCCTGCACAGCCCGGCTCATCACAGCTGCAGCCTCTAGAAGCGAGCTGAGGGCTGAGATCTGAGGGCTGCCGCCTCCGGCGTGCAGCCGCCAGCTGCCACCGCGTTCTGCCTGCTTGCCTCCGCCAAGTCGGCACCGCGCTGTCTCACCGTCTACCGCAAACACGCCGCACGGCCCTGTCTGTATCTGCATCTACGTTTACATCTACATCTACAATGTACACTGTGACTGCCGAGGGTACTTGCGCTACACTTGCCATTTCGCCCTGCTATGTCCTTCACGAGATAGGGACAGTTGAACGCATAACACGATTGAACAGCCTGCAACTGACAAGAAAACCTCCCCGTCGCACCCCACTCAGATTTAGTTATAAGTTGTCACAATGGATAGGCCTTGAAAAACTGAACACAGATCAATCGAGAAAACAGGAAGAAGTTGTGTGGAACTATGAAAAAATAAGGAAAGTATACTAACTGAGTAGTCCATGCGCAAGACAGGCAACATCAAGGATAGTGTGAGCTCAGGAGCGCCGTGGTCCCGTGGTCAGCTTGAGCATCTGTGGTACAAGACGCCCTTGGTTCAATTCTTCCCTCGAGTGAAAAGTTTATTTTCGCAAAGTTATGATCTGTCCGTCCGTTCGTTCACTGTAATAAGTTTAGTGTTTGTGTTTTGCGACTGCACCGCAAAACCGTGCTTTTAGTAGACGAAAGGACGTGCATGTCCAATGAGAACCGAAAACAGGTCGTAGGTCAACCGATTCCTCCACAGGAAAACACGTCTGATATATTCTATACGACACTGGTGACGGCATGTGCGTCACATGACAGGAATGTGTTGTCGGCCCACCTAACATGTACACTTGGCGAATGGGTAAAAAGATTCTTCTACCTCGCCCGATTTAGCTTTTCTCGTGGATGTGAAATCACTCCCAAAAAAGTGATGAAAACATAAGAGAATGTCCCATAAACTGCAACAAATGAATGCAACAGTTTCACAGTCGCACAGTTTTCCTTGTAGTCTGTCAAAACATATGTTTTGTTTCGGTATTTGGTTAGGTGTAGCGTCCCCATAATACAACGCAGTTACCTCGCATCGGACGGACAGATAATAATTGTCTGAAAGTAAAAAATTAAACTTTTCACTCGAGGGAAGACTTGAACCAAGGACTTCTCGTTCCGCAGCTGCTCACGCTAATCACGAGACCACGGGGCTCTTGAGCTCACATTATCCTCGATGTTGCATATCTTGTGCATGGACTACTCAGTTTGTATATTTTGCTTATTTTTTTCATAGTTCCACACAACTTCTTCCTATTTTCTCGATTAATCTGTGTTCAGTTTTTCAAGGCCTATCCACTGTGCCATCTTATAACTAAATCTGATGGGGGTGTGATGGGGAGGTTCCCTTGTGAGTGTAGGCTAACCTTCAACTAAGGGTGCCCACAGAAGGCCTGTGATGTACAAAAAACACATCGCAGCACCAATAAGGTGTTGTGCGACATAAATGGAAGTTGGTAGGCCCGTTTCTGAAAGATGATGTGTATTCAAATTGCGCGCCAATCGCGTAAGAATATCGCTAGCAGGGCCACTATCAGGATGCAAATCAGGCTTACTTTCAATGCACGCCGTAACGGTCGTGAGCATTAGTTAACTTTGCGACTGGCAAGGTGACAAGGGCGCCATTATCAAAACCTTACTGTGTTTGAACGAGGTCATGTAATATGGCTGCCAGAAGCAGGGTGTTCCTTCTGCGATACTGCAGGAAGACTTGACACGAATAAAGCTACTGTACATGATTCCTAGCGGTAGTGATCACGAGAATGTACAGTCGGAAGAAGACCGGACTCCGGAAGGCCACGTGGCTTCATCGAGAGGGAAGACCATCGTGTTAGGCGTATGCCTCTGGCGCATCGTAATGCAGCTGCAGGAAAAATCTGAGAAGAAGTTGGCTCCACAGTGACACTAAGAACTGTTACACCACTTGTTAGTTCAAGGACAGCTCTGAGCCAGACGCCCTGTAGCATGCATTCCACTGGCCTCCAACCATCGCTATTTGCGACTTCAGTGGTGTTAAGCGAGAGCTCATTGGAGGGCAGGAAGGAAATCTGTTATGTTTTCTGGTGAAAGCTGACTCTGCGTCGGTGCCAGTAATGGCCATATGTTGGTTAGGAGGAGGCCCATTGAGGGCCACCAACCAACCCCTCTATGTGCTAGACACACTGGAGCTATACCTGGAGTTACGGTCTGGAGTGTATACTGTCTCCCTAAATAAAGAGACTTATTTCCGACACTAGAATTGAGTCCTGTCATGATCGCCACTCTATAATATAATAAAATAATGAAATAGATGATAATAAAATGTTGAAATGCGTGGGTTTTTAAAATGTATTGAATTAATGAGATTAATTTTTTGGCATGAATGACAAGCACAATAAGCTGAGCTATGCCTGGAAAAAAGTTAGTATTAGTTCATATTATTTTGCAGGGCGATGTAGTTTCTTTCTCCGCTGTAGATTTGTGCTTACCGTTCTTTAAAATGCTACGTTTGGTCGCCGTGTTCACCTTTGAAGTCTTGACCGTGTTCCCATTAAGCTTATCGGATCTTCGTAATTTTCCAAAGTACACAGGTGGGCCACAGTTTTTTTAATTATCGTACTATTTGAAATAACAACTCACACGACCTTTCTGTTAATGAAACAATACTGTATTTTTCTAAAAGGTGCACATATGGAATACATACTCCTCACTTATTTACAGCGACCCCAAAATGGCGGTCTACAATTACTCGCTAAAAGTGGCGTGCTTCTCACTCGTTCACTAGCTGAACGCTAATCCTCCCTTCCTCATACTAGTACATGAAACTCTCCTCTGTTTTTTAACAACTGAAAATAAAAAATACCTGACAGTAGGCATAGGCTCTATGATGGGCTACCGCTTCATCTTTTCTCTTTGCCTTTAAAAAAGACGAAAACATAAAAGAAATGCAAAAGGTTTATCACAAATGCTATTTCATATGATAGTAGGAGCACTTTCGTGGTTATCCCACGGACCCTGACTGCAAAATTGTACGTCACTGCGGTGAATGGGTCAGCACTGCTGCCGTTCATGAACAGCATACTACGTGGCGTTTTCCAGCAGGATAACTCTCGCTCACATACCGTAGTTCAAACTCAGCTTACTCTACAGGGTGTTGACATGCTGCTTTGGCGTGCTCGATCACCACGTCTGTCTCCAATCTATCATACATGGGACATCATCGGACAACTCCAGCGTTGTCTACAAACACCATTAATTGTAATTATTGAGGCTTTCCCCGCGATCTGCGCAACCATCCAGCAGAGATCCCGATTATTCAACGTGTCAAAATTAACCATTGCTGTATTGACCGACCAAGTGCAACAGGCATGGAACTGCATCCCACAAATGACATCCGGCACCTGTACAATTCATGCACATTTTGCATGCTTGCATTCAATATTCAGTCGGTTACACCTGTTATTAATGTTCCAATATTTCACGTTTGTAATGGCTTATCTCGCCCTTTAATTAACCTGTTATCTTGCAATGTCAATCATTTTGATATGTATTCCAGGAATAGCATTACTCTATTATTTTTTTTTTGCTGCGACTTTTTTTCCACCGATGTGTATTTTTATCGGCCTGATGTTACAAAAATGCTTCCAAATGGGCAACTCGAATATAAACATACACACCACTGCTGTCAGCAGGGAGAATCAACAGTGCCTCAAGACAACACCGTGACTCATTTAATGTCGCTGCCAGGAAGAGCCAAACTGCATATTCTACAAGTGGTATTAGTTATCATTCTACGTACATAATTGATCCAACGGATAAGGGGAGCAGCAGTTTGAGGCTGTATGCTCATGACGCTGCGGTGTACGGGAAGATGTCGTCCTTGACACTGTAAGAGGCTACAGGATGAATTTCTATCTGGTGTGGTGAATCGTATAATGTTTGAGTAAAGTGTTAGTGGTGTGTTGCTTCACACAGTCACATCGACTAAATATCTAGGAGTAACGCTTCAATCCGAAAGGAATGAGAAGGTAAGGACAGCAGTACGGAAAGAGAATTGTCGATTTCGGTTTAATCGCAGGACGTTAGCAAAGTGTAGCTTATCTGCGAAACAGACCGCTTATAGAATATTTGTGCCACCTATTCTTGAGTATTGCTCGATTGTCTGGGATTGCCGTCAAGTCGGATTAAGGTAAGACATGGAAGAAATTTAGAATCGTGCTGCTACATTTGTTACTGTTACGTTCGATCAACACACGAGTGTTGCGGAGACGCTTCATAAACTGAAATGAAAATCCATGTTGGGAAGGTGACATTCCTTTCGTAAAACATTGTTGAGAAATTCTAGAGAATAGACATTTGGAGCTGACTCCAGAGCAAATTTACATTTCGAGTACGAAGCCACATAGGTATTCGTTTTTCCCTCGTTCTGTTTACGAGTGTAACGGGAAAGGGAATAACTAGCAGTGGTACAAGGTACCCGCCACCATGCACCATACATCGCTGTCCAATATTGAAGCAACCAACCGCTATTTCCCTGTCCCGTGTCTAATTCACAATAGAATCATATAGACTCTCAACAGATGTCCGTTTGATTGTCTTCTGTACGGAAGATAGCATTCCGGTCAATGGACAAGCACGCTAGTGAAGGTGTCAGGGCAGCTACCAAACGGCTAGTGCTTGCCGGGTAGTCCCACATCCACAATCGCTGTGTACACAACCACAGACGGTGCAGTACGGCACAGAGAAGATGCCTACCAGACTCTCTGCGATGGAGGGCTATATGTAGAATGGAAGCAGGACAATCGTAAACTAATGAGGCCCGATGGCTTAACGTGAATCGTTCTGTTGTTTCTCTTATGTAGCGACAGTTTATAGAGCCCGAAACTGTATCCCGAAGACCACGGCAGGGGCGACCATGTGTCCCATCAGAGAGAGAGAGAGAGAGGATCGTTATTTCGTAGTAAGGGCACGACATTACCACTTTAGTACCCCACTGCAACTGGCATCTGATCCCGCAGCATCCAGTGGACTCGTTGTATCGAGGCAGACGGTGCACAGAAGGCTTCGGCAGAGTGGCTGTTACTGAAGGAGATTTGCTGTATGTGTACTCCCGGAAGAAGGGAACGTCTAGAGTGGAGTCGTCAATAGGCTACCTGGACGGTCGAGCAGTGGCCTATGTTATTTTCACAGATGAGTCCTGATTTGTTTTGGAGAGCGATTCTCGACGGATTCGCATCTGGAGGGAAAGTGGAACACGATTTCTGGACCCAAACATTGTGGGAAGAGACCGGTATCCAGGAGGATCATTAACGGTGTGGGCAAGCATTACGTTGACCACTCTCTTCGTGAAATTGCACGGGTGAATAGGCAAGGTTTCACCGTTCTCAGAGATCATGGAGAGATCTTGGGACCTCATGTGCGGTTGCTGCAAGGTGCGTAACCCTGCAAAAATTCCGTTTGTTGCTTTAATTTTCGACGCCAGTGTATGTACATGTAGATTAAGTCCCATAAGAGTGTTCAAAGACAGATGAGTACAAATGAAATTTGGACTACGTTGCCGTACATAGTCTTCATACTGCAATTAAATATTTTGAAGTTTGTGGTACAACTGTAGGAAAATAAAGGATCGGTACACAATACACATCCTGAGGTATCAATGAATAAATAGTATGGTAATGGAAAAAAGCGGTGCAGTTAAAAATTGTGGAAATAGACAAAGGCATGATTAAAGTAAGCAAGTTCAGATGGTTGTAGGTTGCAGTAGTCATTCAGAGACGCAGATTTTGGCACGGAATTGCAGTGAGGAAGGTATTGTGTTTCCCAGTATTTCTGGAGATGCATGCTGTTATAATTTTATAGTAACAATGAAGAAATCCCAGCGCAACAGAACTGTGGCGTGCCGCTAGAGCAGCAGAAAAAAGTTGGGGCTCTAGTTTGTTATGGGTCCTCTAGCGGTATGCTCAGATGCTCTGGGGTGGGAATTTCAATGTTTATTTGAACAACAAATAAACAATAATTAACTACGTAACTTAATGTGGGACATGAAACACAGCAACGGGCATTTTAACATATAAGGAAGACGAAAGAAGTAATACATCTCATTAGAAGGGCATATGTATTCTGAGTATTGCTTCTGAAATCCACGGCAAAATAATAACTGAAAGATTAAGATATATCTCGGATGTGATTTTAACGGATGAATAAGCACGCTCTCGAAAAGGGAGAACTGAAAGAAATAATTCAAGAGAGACGCGAGTTTAATCTGGAAACTCACCTAACGTTTGAGGATTATGAAAAACGTATTTGACAGAATTCACAGAGACAGGCTGTGGGCAGAAATGGAAAGAAGACGACTCCCTAAACACCTGGTGCAAGTCGCAAAAAGACTGTATACCGACACCAGAATTAGAACTGCACAGGCAAAGACATAAGTGAAATATAAACAAATCGAGGAGTGAGAAAAAAGGTGTATGTTGTCACCAAAATTATTAAATAGTTATGTAGATTACATGATTAGAGAATGAGAAAGAGACAAAACATCGTCAGTCAGTCAGGAACAAACATATTAATA
This sequence comes from Schistocerca gregaria, assembly GCF_023897955.1. Taxonomy (NCBI): domain Eukaryota; kingdom Metazoa; phylum Arthropoda; class Insecta; order Orthoptera; family Acrididae; genus Schistocerca; species Schistocerca gregaria. Next base: position 68,706,801 of record NC_064924.1, on the reverse strand, counting down.
CGGTGTTATTCGCGGATGATCAAGTTATTATACAAGACTGTGGAACTAGATTACAAACGGCATTGCATAAACTAAATGAGAAAAGTGCAAGTAGGATCTGATCATATCTGTAAATAAAACAAAAACCATGGCCATTTTAGGCATTTACCCAGTAGGGACAAAAGTGGTTCTCAATAATAAACCGATCCATTTGAAGTATTTAGGATGCGACACGTCATATGATCAAGATATGGATATACATGTATAGATATATAGAAAAAGACTAATGCTTACCAGCGTACATTTGCCACAATAAGGGAAACATTAGAAAACAGACACAGCATAAATTTTATAAAGCCAAGGAAAAATCGGAACACGGCCTCGTCCTAAGAGTGGAGTGGCATAAGAAACAGAAAAAGAATTTTCTCGAGATGATACTTAAAGGTTTCGTAAGAATATTATATAAAATAGATAACTGTACATCTTGGAGAAGCTTTTCTAAGCATCTTGAAAATTCTTGCACACACTTCCCAGTTCATTTACTCCTTAATGGTTTTGTTGCTGATGAAAAACAGTCTCACCTGAACTGTGACCTACACGTTCATAACACAAAACTATAATTTTTATTTACACTTTGCGTCCTTGTCTAGCGTCGACAGTGCCCCCCCCCCCGCCCCCTCCATCTAACATAAAGGAAATATTTCGGAACCCCTACCAGTTAAAAATAAAATTAAAAACATAGCTCACTGACCGTTCATTCTACAAACAACCAGGATATCTAAAACAGAAGTATTGAGACAAGCAGGCGTATTCGTTGTAAGCTGCATGACAAGTAGGGGCCTACTGTACTCGTAGACACGACTCAATATTAACGATTATAAATAATGGAGAACCCCCCCCCCCCCCCCCCCCGACCTTCCGCCTGACACAGCACGGTCATATCGTGTAACCACACCTCCTCCCCTTCTAGTCTTCATAATTACGGCCATTCAACGGGGAAGAGATCTCCAGAACTTTATTTAGGTACGCAATGAGACTTTGAACCAACTCATGATTAATTAGATTCCGTAGAGCTACCAGATTGAGAAGATGTCTGCTGCTACGGTCGCAGGTTCGAATCCTGCCTCGGGTATGGATGTGTATGATGTCCTTAGGTTAGTTAGGTTTAAGCAGTTCTACGTTCTAGGGCACTGATAACCTCAGATGTTAAGTCCCATAGTGCTCAGAACCATTTGAACCATTTGAAGTGCCCTTCTTTGGACTTTTTTGATGTTATCCGTCAATCCTATACGGTAAGCCTCCCATACTGCATACCAATATTCTCGCAGAGGACGGGAGAAACATAGTGTAGGCAGTCAATTTAATAGCATTTTGCATATTTGGAGTGTCCTACAAATAAAAGGCGGTCTTTGGTTCGCCTTCCGCACTACGATACCTATGTAATAGTTCCAGTTTGAGTTGTTCTCCAATGTTATCCCTAGGTATTCTGTTGAACTGATTTTTGCGATTTATAGTATAACCAAAATTTCACTTTTTCCTGTTAGACTGAAGTGGATGACCTCAATATTTTCATTATGTAGGATCAACTTCCACTTTGTGCTCCGTACAGATATCCGTCTAAATCGTTTTGCAATTGGTTTCGATCATCTAATGGCTTTACTGAACGGTAAATGACGGGGTCATCTGCAAACAATGCAAGATGTCTGCTCAGATTATCTCTTAAATCGTTTACATAGATTAGAAACTACAGAGGACCTATGACACTTCCTTGAGGAACGCCAGGTATCAGTTTTGTTTTACAACGATTTTCTGTTAATTACTACATACTGTGACTTTTCTGATAGGAAATCACGAATCCAGTCCCACTGCTGCCGCAACAGTACATAGGCACTCGAGCTGATTAGAAACCACATGTGAGAAAACGTGTCAAAAGCCTTCTAGAAATCTAGAAATAAGGAATTAATTTGAGATCCCATGTCGATAGCGTGAGAATATAGAGCTATTTGTGTTTCACAAGAACGATGTTACCTGTAGCCGTTCTGACTGTATATCAATAGATAGTTTTCTTCGAGGTAACTCGTTTTCTTCGAGGTGATCCATAATGTTCGGACACAGAATGTGTCCCAGAATCGTCAGTGACACTAGTTTACCATTCAGCGGATTACTGCTATTTCCTTTCTTGAATATTGCTGTGACGTGTGCAACTTTCCAGTCTTTAGGTACGGATCTTTTGTCGAGCGAGAGGTTGCGTATGATCTTTATGTAAGGAACTATTACATCAGCATAATCTAAAAGCAATATGATTTGTATACCATCTGGCTCAGAGGACTTGCCTTTGTTAAGTAATTTAAACTGTTCTGATATAGCCGGCCGGAGTGGCCAAGCGGTTCTGGGCGCTTCAGTTTGGAACCGCACGACCGCTACGGTCGCAGGTCCGAATCTGCCTCGGGCATGGATATTTGTGCTGTCCTTAGGTTAGTTAGATTTAAGTAGTTCTAAGTTATAGGGGACTGATGACCTCACATGTTAAGTCTCATAGTGCTCAGAGCCATTTGAACCATTTGTTCTTATATAACGAGAATATCTACTTCTAACTTACTCATGTTGGCAGCAGTTCTAGATTTGAATTCTAGAATATTTGTCTTCTATGGTGAAGGAATTTCGGAAATCTGTGTTTAGTAACTCTATTTTAGTGCTGCTGTCATCGTTGAGATTACCATCGCTGTAGATGTTAACTGATTCTTAACGCAGGTGTACTTTACGTACGACTAGAATCTCCTTGCACTTTGTGCCAGATTTAGAGACAGTGACGTTGTGGAACCTACTAAAAGTATCTCGCATTGAATTCCGCATAACATATCGAGCCTCTGTAAAACTTGGTCAACATTGGAGACTGTGCATTCTTTTAAATTTGGTATGCTTTTTGTTTGCTTCTGAAACAGTGTGCTGAACTGTTTTGTATACCAAGAGGGATCAATTCTGGCTCTTGTTAATTTATTCGGTACAAAATCTCAGTTGATACTGTCATTATTCGTATGAATTTAAGCTACATCTCGTCTACACTTACAAAGCTAGTTCGGTAAGAATGGAGGCTGTGTCTTAGGAAGGCGTGTGGCCAACTTTATCTGCTTTCGGCTGCTACGGAATGTTTGAGTTCGTTACCAACCAAAGCAACCATTGTGAATATAGTGTTCATTCGTGTGCGGTATTGAGTGTAGTGGTTATTATTATTATTATTATTATTATTTCTTTCTTATCTCAGACGTTATGTCTGGTCAGAACTAGAAACTGACGCGGACCTTGATCAAGCATGACTTCCTTTTAACTGTACGGTATATGTTATATTGCTTTTAGGAACTTTCAGGTAATTGAACATGTATCAATAATTACGGATTTCTGTAGTTGTATATATAAGTTTGGATGTAGCTGTATTGCATTGATGTACTGGTGGATATTGTGTGGTATGACTCCTGTAGTTGATAGTACAATTGGTATAATGTCAACTTTATCCTGATGCCACATATCCTTGACTTCCTCAGCCAGTTGGATGTATTTTTCAATTTTTTCTCCTGTTTTCTTTTGTATATTTGTTGTATTGGGTATGGATATTTCGATTAGTTGTGTTAATTTCTTCTTTTTATTGGTGAGTATGATGTCAGGTTTGTTATGTGGTGTTGTTTTATCTGTTATAATGGTTATGGTTCTGTTCCAGCATAATTTGTATTCATCATCCTCCAGTACATTTTGTGGTGCATACTTGTACGTGGGAACGTGTTGTTTTATAAATTTATGTTGTAAGGCAAGCTGTTGATGTATTATTTTTGCTACATTGTCATGTCTTCTGGGGTATTCTGTATTTGCTAGTAGTGTACATCCGCTTGTGATGTGATCTACTGTTTCTATTTGTTGTTTGAAAAGTCTGCATTTATCTGTTGTGGTATTGGGATATTTAATAATATGCTTGCTGTAATATCTAGTGTCTATTGTTTGATCCTGTATTGCAATCACTGTATATATTGCCTTTTCTTGGCCATGTGTTGGATGCGTCTTGATCGATGTGTGGCTGTGTTAGATGATACGGGTGCTTGCCATGTAGTGTTTTCTTTTTCCAATTTACTTTCTTCGTACCTGTTGATGTTATGTGATCTAAAGGGTTGTAGAAGTGGTTATGAAATTGCAGTGGTGTAGCCTATGTATTTATATGAGTGACTGCTTTGTGTATTTTGCTAGTTTCTGCTCCTTCTAGAAAGAATATTCTTAAATTGTCTACCTGTCCATAATGTAGGTTTTTTATGTCGATAAATCCCCTTCCTCCTTCCTTTCTGCTTAATGTGAATCTTTCTGTTGCTGAATGTATGTGATATATTCTATATTTGCGGCATTGTGATCGTGTAAGTGTATTGAGTGCTTCTAGGTCTGTGTTACTCCATTTCACTATTCCAAATGAGTAGGTCAATATTGGTATAGCATAAGTATTTATAGCTTTTGTTTTGTTTCTTGCTGTCAATTCTGTTTTCAGTATTTTTGTTAGTCTTTGTCTATATTTTTCTTTTAGTTCTTGTTTAATATTTGTATTATCTATTCCTATTTTTGTCTGTATCCTAGATATTTATAGGCATCTGCTTTTTACATCGCTTCTATGCAGTCGCTGTGGTTATCCAATATGTAATCTTCTTGTTTAGTGTGTTTTCCCTTGACTATGCTATTTTTCTTACATTTGTCTGTTCCAAAAGCCATATTTATATCATTGCTGAATACTTCTGTAATCTTTAATAATTGGTTGAGTTGTTGATTTGTTGCTGCCAGTAGTTTTAGATCATCCATGTATAGCAAATGTGTGATTTTGTGTGGGTATGTTCCAGTAATATTGTATCCATAATTGGTATTATTTAGCATGTTGGATAGTGGGTTCATAGCAAGGCACAACCAGAAAGGACTTAATGAGTCTCCTTGGTACATTCGACGCTTAATCTGTATTGGCTGTGATGTGATATTATTAGTATATTAAGTGCCGTTTTCCAATTTTTCATTACTATGTTTAGGAACTGTATCAATTTAGGATCTACTTTGTATATTTCCAATATCTGTAGTAACCATGAGTGGGGTACACTATCAAAAGCTTTTTGGTAATCAATGTATGCGTAGTGTAGCGACCTTTGTTTGGTTTTAGGTTGATATATCCCCTCGGCATCTATTATCAGTTGCTCTTTTCATCCTCGTGCCCCTTTGCAACGGCCTTTTTGTTCGTCATTTATAATTTTGTTCTGTGTTGTGTGTGTCATTAATTCCTGTGTAATGACTGAAGTTAATATTTTGTATATTGTTGGTAGGCATGTCCTGGGGCGATATTTTGCTGGGTTTGCTGTGTCTGCTTGATCTTTAGGTTTCAGCTAAGTTATTCCTTCTGTAACTGTATCAGGGATTGCGTATGGGTCTGCAACGTAACTGTTAAATAATTTAGTTAGAAGTGAATGTGTTGAGTGAACTTCTTTAACCAGAAGTTTGCTATTTTATCTTTTCCATGTGCTTTCCAATTGTGAGTAGAATTAATTGCTTTGGTGACTTCATGTTGCAAAATTATCACTTCAGGCATTTGTGGTATCATCTTGTATGTGTCTGTTTCTGCTTCTATCCACCGTGCATGCCTGTTACGTTGTACCGGGTTTGACCATATGTTGCTCCAGAAATGTTCCATGTCTGTTATGTTTGGTGGATTGTCTATTTTAATGTGTGTGTTATCTATTGTCTGGTAAAATTTGTTTTGTTTTGTGTTGAATGTTTGGTTTTGTTTCCTTCTATTTTCACTTTTTTTGTATCTTCTAAGTCATTTGGTCAATGCTTGTAATTTCTGCTTCTTTTCATCTAATTGTTCTATCGCTTCTTGTTGTGAGATTTTACCTAACCTTTTTCGTTTTTTTCTGACATTTGATGTCTTATAAATTGTGTTAGCTGTCCAATGTCTTTTCTCAGTTTTTCTATTCTGATCTGTAGCCTGTGTTGCCATGCTGGTTTTGTGGGTTTCTTCTGTGTGTTGGTTGGTTCTGATCTCTGCCTAGTGTGTATATTTAGTGTAGTGAGTGCTCCTATATAAACCAGTAGTTGTAACTCTTCCATAGTTGTGTTTTCATTTATTTTGTTGTGTATGATTGTGTTGATAGTTTTTATTGTTGCTTCGACTTGTGGGTTATTTGGCGGTCTATGCAAGAATGGTCTAATGTCTGTATTTGTGTCTTTGTATTCTATATATGTCAGCTGAAATTTTTCTTCTATATCTAACATGTTTGTCACTTCGTGTTCTATTTGTACTTGTTCTGGTGGCAGTCTTAAGATTTCGTTTCCCTCTGACTGTTTAATTGATGTGTGTTATTCTTTGTTTGTTTGCTCTGGGATGTTTGAGTCCATTACTGTGTTTTCTTCTTCTTCTGATTGCACATTATTTTGTTTTAGTATTTGTAGTACTTGTTGTTTGACGTTTTCTAATTCTGACTGGGGTATCCTGTTATTTTCGATTATTACACGGATCTGATCAGCTAGTCGTTGTTCTGTTAAAAAATTTAATTCTGGGATCTGGTAATAAATGTTGTTTATACTTGTAATCTGTATCCAGTTGTGTTGGTTCCTAGGTTTGTTGCTTGGTAATAACAGAACATGAAGTGTCGATTAACTTCATCTGACCATCTCATCCTCTGTCTTTGTTTTCCATCTAGGGTTGTTGCAGGAAGCATATCCTGCAAAACACCTCTATTTGGATTTAAATCATTTTCCAGTTGGCTAGCAGTGTCGTTACCATTGTGGGCGGGCATAGGGTTCAAGCGTCGTCCCCGACCATGACGGCGCTTGTCCGAGGGTTCTTTAGTTGTGTCCTGAACCAACTAATCACACTAAAAGGGGGGGGGGTTAGTTCTATTAGTGGTTTGTTCTTTTCGTCGCCTTTTACCACTGGCAGAACATACCGGAGGCCTATTCTTTTCCCGGGCCTTATTATTATTATTATTATTATTATTATTATTATTATTATTATTATTATTATTCAGAAAAATGAACGAAGAGGCTGTACCCGGTCCTTCTAGCGGATGCCACAGGAGATGCAGGCGGGGCTTGTCTCAACAGCCATTGTGCTACGAGCCTATCGCAAGCTTTCGGTCCCCTGGTCCTCCATCTTACAGTGTGCGGTTGGTCTACCAACCTCTTGTAGCAGGTATTATGTTTACGGCTAGCAAAGCAAACAAGGAAGAAAGGAAGCAGAGATATTAGTGACGAGGCACAAGCTCAGATTAGAGACAGAGGCGAATGTCGTTGAAATATCTTGGCATAACGTTTCAAAGTGATATGAAGTGGAACGAGTGTATGAGAGCTGTGGTGGGGAAGCCGAATGGTCGATTTCGGTTTATTGGGATAATTTTAAGAAAGTGTAGATCACCTGTAAAGTCTGTAAAGGAGACTGCATATAGGACACTGGTGCGACCCATTCTTGAGTACTGCTCGTGTGTTTGTGACCAGTACCAGGTCGGATTGAAGGAAGACATCGAAATAATTCAGAGGCGGGCTGCTAGATTTGTTACTTGTAGGTTCGAACAGCACGTGTTATGGAGATGCTTCGGGAACTCAAATGGAAAACCATGTGGGGAGGGTGACTTCTTTTTGAGGGACAATATTGAGAAAATTTAGTGAACCGACATTTGAAGCTGACTGCTGAGCAATTCTGTTGCCGTCATCACACGTTACCGTAAGAACTACGAAGGTAAGATTCAAGAAATTAGTGTTCACACGAAAGTATACAGGGTGTTACAAAGAGGTACGACCATACTTTCAGAAAACATTCCTCACACACAAATAAAGAAAAGATGTTATGTGGACATGTGTCCGGAAACGCTTAATTTACACTGTGCGCCAACTCTCTCACTTCCACGAAAACTCTGAAAATATTACATCATTAATTTGGATCGGGCTATATTCTACGCAAACGAGAAACGTTGGTGGCAGAAAAATAAGCAGCATGGCGATTTACTCACCCACACAACGTTGTGTGTAGTTCTTTATTAGCGGCTTGAATAAGTGTTGAACGCTTTTATTAGATTGTCACGGTCTGCGGCCACACGACGGTAAAAGGTTCCCAGAACTGCGCAATTTTGTGGAGGTAGAGCTGTGCGGAGTTCAGCAAACTGTTCATAAACTTTACTCCAGCTCTATCGATCGCGCGGTGGACTTTCCAAAGTTGGTTCATATGAGAAGCCATAATGGAGTCTTTCGTCTAATGGAAGTTAGCGTCTGGCGAGTTTCTTAGCCTCATGATACGAGGCGAACTTGCTCCTGGGTTACGAATTTCTGTAGTAACGAAACGAAATTTCTGTTGTGCCTCAAAAATTTATCGTCTCGTAAGCAGCAGAGAAGTATTATTATTATTTAAGAAATACTGCCGATCTAATTTAAATACATCAGTACAAGCGAAGACATCTAGGACATTTAGCAAGACGCGAAAATGAACATTTTTGTCAAAGCTTTGTGAATGGACGCCCGAGATAGTGTAAGCGGAAATCACGCAATAGATGCCTTCAATAGACTGGTTAATGACGAACTTGACCAGTCGCCGTGATCCAGACGAAGGTACATTGTTGCGATTCCCCTACTCAACGAAAGCGGAACAGAAATGGCAAAGAGAACATTTTATTTGTGTGTCCATTGAATTGTTTTAGTATTATAAACTTCACCTTTAGATTAAAAGTATTTTTCGTAATCTGCGGAGTTGGCTCTTGATCTCCATGGGCGCTGATGACCTCGCTGTTTAGAACCTGCAGCGTACCTTTTATCAAAATTGCTCTGCGAAAGGTGATACCTTACGTAACAGTGCTATAAACAAATTCCGGTTTATGTTATTATTCAAAGAACTCGTAATGTGATCACTTTTTATTGAAAGTGATATCCACTGCATTGTCCCGTACAACTGCCCCATATTCCAATATTGGACGCACGAGTGCCTTGTTGACGGCAGCGCCCAGCTGAGCTAAGAATTCAGAGACGGTTATAGAACTCACATCATTCCTCAGGATCCGTGCAAAAGGTTATCGATATGTCGCTTCCAGACTGATTCCAGAAAACATTAGTACATGCATACACTTCATTAAAGATAATGACACGAATTTTCCAGGAAGGTGCGACAGCATCCCGCTTTTGGAAATTATGTCTATTGGGTCGCCTGTCTGCAGGTACGAACTAATTTGATGCAGCAATACGGAACAGGTGATTTGTTTTATGATGTGACGCATCTGTCCCCTGAACAGCTAGACACAATCGAAAGTTGGAGAGACGCTCTATCTACTGATACAGATCTTTTCCTATATTCGTAGTTTCGAGCAGTCGTCATCTGAAACCCTTGAGATGGTTATGAGTAATCCCGTATAAGTGTGCGTGTGTGTGGTGAATAGCTTCCCTTGGGGTATTTCCATAATTACTGTTGTTGTTGTGGTCTTCAGTCCTGAATTGATGCAGCTCTCCATTTTACTCTATACTGTGTAAGTTTCTTCATCTCCCAATACCTACTGCTACCTACATCCTTCCGCATCTGCTTAGTGTATTCATCTCTTGGTCTCCCTCTACGATTTTTACCCTCCACGCTGCCCTCCAATACTAAATTGGTGATCCCTTAATGCCTCAGAACATGTCCTACCAAACGATTCCTCCTTCTGGTCACGTTGTGCCACAAACGTCTCTTCTCCCCAATTCTATTCAATACCTCCTCATTAGTTTTGTGATCTACTCATCTTCTGTAGCCCCAGATTTCGAAAGCTTCTATTCTCTTCATGTCTTAACTATTTATCGTCCACGTTTCACTTCCATACATGGCTACACTCCATAAAAATACTTTCAAAAACGACTTCCTGACAAACGCTTTCCTTGCCATTGCCAGTCTACATTTTATATCCTCTCTACTTCGACCATCATCAGTTATTTAGCTCCCTAAATAGCAAAATTCCTTTTCTATTTTAAGTGTCTCATTTCCTAATCTAATTCCCTCAGCATCAAACGACTTAATTCGACTACATTCCATTATCCTCGTTTTGCTTTTGTTGATGTTCATCTTATATCCTCCTTTCAAGACACTGTCCACTCCGTTCAACTGCTCTTCCAAGTCCTGTTACACCTGGCGAATTTACTCTGTTAAAATGAAGTATAGAGTTACACTCTCGCAATTTCACAGCGCAGTTGGCATAGTAAACAGGGAACATGTTGATACTAGGACATTCGCTATTTTCTTTTGCGAGTACACACTTGGAGTGTAACTATGCCTTACAATCAGGCGCGTGAACGTCATACTTAGATGTCAGCATTCGAGAGAAGACGAGTAGTTGGATTCGGAGAAGTCGGTTCGAGTAATTGACGAATTACTCGACATTTGAACAGCAGCGATGCCAATATTCGACAATGTCACCAGAAATGGGTGAACCATGCCCGTACAACGTCAAGCAGGACGCAGAGACCTAGAGAGAAGACAGAACGTGAGGACCGAGCAACCGTCAGAATCCCAAATTCATCATTACCATCGATCCCACGTGCAAATGGTGCTACAGTTACCACAAGGGATATTAATAGCGGTCTCAGAGAAACATCCAGCACCTCTGTCAGCCAGTGCCAAGCCTAATAACTGCTATCGTAATGGCTGAGGTGGACCAGCGCGTTACTGACTTGCTCAACTTATGAAGCTTCTTCACTATGCCGTAACCTGACGGGAATCCCAACGTACTTACAGATAGTAAGGAATAGGGAGCGACGTGGGATTTTTCAGGTTTGCCAACCAGTTCTCACGCGTGCGACTTCGTGCAAGGGAGTAAGTCGGCGACGGGGTCTAGCTGTGGTTTATCGGGTCTCTATGGTTTTTCACAGTGCAGAAAGACTCGGGTATCAGGCTAGAAATGAAAAAAACGAGCTTCTGGGTTGGTACCTTTATCTCTTCTTCCCGACTTTACACGAACACGTCGAAGAGCATGGAAATTGGGTCATAATTTTAATGTGCTTAGAACATAGATGAGGCTTGTTAGGTACTGAAATTACTAGAACAAATAGCTTGCCCGCCCTGCCACTTTTACTCGAATCATGAAAAGGAACCAGTTTCTTATTGATCAAATCGAACAGTCAGGTTCCACTACACGTGACACTGTAAGTAACAATCAGAGGTACTAGTAAGCCACGATATGCTAAATACCCACAGTCCAGACGTATATACAGGCAAGAATCTGAGTCCTTCCCAGTGTACAAGCTTACTTTAACAGATTATTTCCCTCACATAATTTTCGGCTGTCGGCCGACACACACGAGGCTCGTCTGCTGGCAGGAATTCTCGAACTGTTGAACTCTCCCCTGCTGGTCAACTGGTGGCCTTTTTATACTCTGCTGGGGCTGTTTGCTTGAGGGTGGTATGTGACCGCGTCCCATTTTTACCCACAATTTGGAATCAGCCAGCTTGGAATCAGCATTTTTTTTAACGCTCGCTACCTCATATTGGCCTGGCGAAATCTTTAAGCACTATACGTGTCCATCTAGGTTTCAGGCTTTATTTGTTAAGTTTCTTGCATGGACGGCTTATTATTTTTTTGTTGGCAATCCCTTTACGATTCAGTCATTACATCTTGAATAAATCATCCAATTACCCTGGAATTGTAATTATTTGCTTGCTCTAAATGTACACCATATCTACCGATTTCCGTCCGCATAATTCGTTCGTGGTAAGTCGCTGTTTTCCCATTTTCCCCTTGTGTTAGAGTGCATATATTTCTTAGGAAGTTCTGAATCGAGCCGAATAGGTGCTCGATATTCCACCTCGCATTTTGTTCACTTGGTGACAGTGCGAAACTATCTGGAACACATTTCGGAAATTAGGAAGCACGGAGCCAGTGTGGAAGACATAATCTACGGCTCTCTGGATCTCATGGCCGGAAAGAGTGACATGAGTTTCACGAGATCTTTCATTCTTCTTCTTGAGTTACGGCCTCTGTAGGACCACGGGTAGCCCCTTCGTGGACTGCATTTTCCTCTTCTTCTCCCAGAACCTCTTCATTCTTTTTCTTCTCCCGCTCTTCTTCAGAGATCTTCAATTTCCGTTTCTCCTGGCGTCTCCACTGGTGACATTCTAATATTTTTCTGTATTCTTCTCTGTCACTGATCTCCGGCATATTTGTCGGTGTATATTTGTTCCTCCAATTTTCCTTTCCTTCGACCTTGATCCCCAATTCCAACCAGTCCTTCCGAAGTTAAACAATCCACTTGGTTCCCTCTTTCCCCTTGTCCTCCCTGTTGTTTCCCACACTCTCTTCGTCATTCTGTCCATACTCATCCTAACTACATGCACAGCAAACCTTGCCCTTTTGAGTCTGATTTCCCCGGATATTGTTCTCATGTTCCGGTACAATTCTTCCCTAGGTCTTCGCATCCACCTCTTTTGGGACCTAGTATTTTTCTGAGTATTTTTCTCTCTTCTTTCTCTAGTTGTTCTGCCCCATTTCTTCCTAGTGTCATCGTCTCAGCAGCATATAATACTGCATTCCTCACTGTTGCCTTGTAGTGGCTTATCTTTGCCTCTGTGGATATATTCTTTTTGTTGTATGCCTCTCTCGTCATGCAGAAGGCTGACCTCATCTTCTTTATCCTCTCTGTTATTCCCTCCTTGCTCCTGTTCCTTCCTGTTATAAATTCTCCCAGTCCGCAGCTCGTGGTAGTGCGGTAGCGTTCTCGCTTCCCGCGCCCGGGTTCCCGGGTTCGATTCCCGGCGGGGTCAGGGATTTTCTCTGCCTCGTGATGACTGGGTGTTGTGTGCTGTCCTTAGGCTAGTTAGGTTTAAGCAGTTCTAATTTCTAGGGGACTGATGACCATAGATGTTAAGTCCCATAGTGCTCAGAGCCATTTGAACCATTAAATTCTCCCAGGTATTTAAATTTGTCCACCATTTGCACAGTGGCTTCTGTTGTTTCCCACTTTGCAGTGGTGTTTAATGTCTTTGTCTTGTTATAGGCGATCCTCAGTCCCACTTTTCTGGCTACCATACTTAAGTTGTCGAGTTGTGTCTGTGCGTGTTCTTCCGTCTCACTTACGTCATCTTTCCTATTTCCGTTCTTGCAGAAGAGATTTTAGTTTTCCAAACAGGTGGCAGTTTGAGGCGGATGCCTGTGCGGCAGAGCGAGTGGCGGGTGCGCAAAAGACCAGGGTGTGAGCTGTACGCAGGTAACGTGAAACTTGAGTCTGCTAGCCAGACCCGCGGCGGCGGGTGAGATGAGGTGAGGTGGGCGCAGGCCGAGTGGCGAGTCTTAGCGCGGACAGCGCCGCAGGGCTGGCTGGCGTGGGCGGCAGACCTGGAGGGCCCTCCAGCCGGAGGGGTGGGGCCTGCAGCTGGAGATAGGCGCAGCTGGAGCTGGAGCGGGCTCATTCACGGCCAGCCCCCGCCCGCCCCAGGCTCCAGCGAGGCTACGCGTGTAGTAAGGGGACGGCTCGCGCGTGACCTTGCCACAGCGCACCGAGCAGCGTACAACCGCTCTATGAGTGGGGCCACGCCTGTCTCTACTACCCTTCTACAGGGCGTGCCTCGTACCCCGGAAGTGCAATGGCCACTCTGCGGTTAATTGGGAGGAATTTATGTCCTAAAAAGTTTTAAACAATGTCTTTAACCTGGCCCAACTGAAACAAGGAGCGCCGGCAGGAGTGGCCGAGCGGTTCTAGGCGCTACAGTCTGGAACCGCGCGACCACTACGCTCGCAGGTTCGAATCCTGCCTCGGGCGTGGATGTGTGTGATGTCCTTAGGTTAGTTAGGTTTAATTAGTTCTAAGTTCTAGGCGACTGATGACCTCAGAAGTTAAGTCTCATAGTGCTCAGAGCCATTTGAACCATTTTTTTTGAAACAAGGAGCACGGTAGGGCCTTATGGAGACAAACAGCTGTACGTAATACGAGGGCATTTCGAAAAATAAAGATACAATGGCTCGCAGTCCTTAAATAGACCATGTATTTAGAAAACATCAGTTACATCTTATTAACTGGATTATTTGTTATTTTTCGACATAATCACCCCCATTATCCAAACATTTGTTAAGTCGGTGCACAAGCTTTTGTATCCCACAGTCATAGTAGATTGCCGCCTGTTGTCGCAACCACATTTCAACTTCATCTTTGATCTCTTCATTGTGGCAGAATTATTTGCCACCAAGATGTGACTTCAGGTAACGGAAGACATGGAAGTCGGGGAAGTCGGTAGGCGCAAGGTCCGGGCTGTACAGCGGATGGCCAATACGTCCCATTTCAATTGTCTGAGTAGTGCTTTGGTTACGAGCGCTGTGTTAGGCCGAGCGTTGTCATGAAGCAAACGGCCTCCACTAGTCAGCATTCTCCTGCGTTTGTTTTGAATTGCCCTTCGAAGACGTTTCATAGTCTGGCAATATGCAGCAGCATTAATTGTCGTTCCAGGAGGCATAAATTCCAACAGAAGAATGCCTTGTCTGTCCCAAAAAACAGAAGCCATGAGTGTCTTCGCTGAAATCTACGTTTTGAATTTCTTGGCTTTTGGTGAATTCGAATGGCGCCATTGCATTGATTGTTGCTTGGATTCCGGTGTATGGTGATAAACCCACGTCTCGTCACCTGTCACAATGTGATCAAGGAGCTCATCACCTGCTTCAGCATAGCGTGGGAGGAAGTCGAGTGCAAAGCCCATCCTTTTCTTTTTGTGTTCTTCCGTTAACAGTTTTGGAACCCAGCGCGCACACAACTTCCTGTACCCTAACTTGACAGTCACAACGTCATAAAGAGTTGTCATTGACACATCCGGTATGATCCGATGCAATTCTTTCAATGTGAGACGTCTATACACACGAATTGCTTCCTCCGTTCTCCGAAGAAGGGCATCAGAGGTCACAGATGGCCGACCTGTTCTTAGTTCGCCATGACCATCGGCCTTACCTTCAGAGAAATGGCGACACCATTTCGTTACATTTTGTCGATTCATAATGTTCCCATAAACAGAAACAATTTCTTTGTGAATATCCGCTGGTCGCTGACCTTTTGCACGAAGAAAACGTATAACGGAGCGCACTTCGCATTTGGCGGGATTCTGAATCGGCGCAGCTATTTTAAACACGACCTACTCCAACCAGAAGCAACGTTCAACTGCCGAACGACCGCGAGGAGAAAGCGAACGGTTCAAGGTTAACTCCAGTGTTGCCAACTTGCTCACCAAAACTCTTCTGTTCCTCTGGCGTACGGTGTATCTTTAGTTTCCGAAATACCCTGGTATATTTATAACTCCATTTCTTGATGCATCTGAAAATGACCTGGTGGGATCGAAGTAAAAGACTGAATTCAGTCCTTTGAAATTATTAGCAGTGGAAGGAAATTTGAACTGCGTAATAACCACTGTTCTTATATGCTAATGTCCCTTACAAAATAAAGACTTGACAACAAGTTACCGAACAAAACTATCAGCACGAGGGCGCCTCTATCTGAACAATGAAAACTCTTTTACAAGCTTGTACTCGATCCAACATGCTGCAACATGGCAAAGAACAGGAGAGAGAGTTGCTATTACTCAGTCACAGAGATTCATGGGACTGATAAACTTACTATTTCGTTAACCAGTTTACTTCGCACAAGAGCAGAGCGAGAGAAAAATGGATATGAGCTACAGTTACTGAAGCAAGAGACCGAACATACTGGACAACCTAAAACAGAGCCGTGTAAGGAATGTAACTTACGACGCCCGTGGCAAAGATTTCAGCAATTCGGAAGGATTTTGGTACAAAGAGCTATGACCGCGAACAAGCCCTGATCGCGACCCAATTAGCAGTTCGCCAGCAACCAGTGCAGTTGTTCTGCTTCCAACTGTCACTGGCTCGTGGTGCAGCTGCACACCGTGTCCCCACCGGCCAACAGCACCTCCAACACGTCCAGACTGTAGCTCGCCTCGTCTTCAGCTGTCAGCCGTTCTCTTCTCAACACTCTCCGAGATGGCGCACAGTCCGGTAATTTACGGGGACAGTAGAAAATTCGCCTTAGCCTACAGTCAGACTAACAGAATGGATTTCATGCAAGACAGGGAGTTTTCACCAAATAGAGGCTGCTGATTAGAAAGGGGGTGTTAGGATTAAATACACACATAAAAAAGTTTTGCATCACCTCGGTTCCGAGGGTTCCGGAACCTATACAGAAAATTGGAATAGAGATCAACATAAACATCACTTGTGCCCTTTTATTTTTGCTCATGAAAACCACATGCATGTTGTACCACCATACAGTCAGACCTTCACAGGTGGTGGTCCAGACTGCTGTACATACCGGTACCTCTAATACCCAGTAGCACGTCCTCTTGCATTGATGCATGCTTGTATTCGTCGTGGCATACCATCCACAAGTTCCTCAAGGCACTGTTGGTCCAAATTGTCCCATTCTTCAACGACGATTCGGCATATATTCCTCATAGTGGTTGGTGGGTCGTGTAGTCCATAAACAGCATTTTTCAATCTATCCCAGGCATGTTCGATAGGGTTCATGTCTGGAGAACATGATGGCCGCTCTAGTCGACCGATGTCGTTATCCTGGAGGAAGTCATTCACAAGATGTGCACGATGAGGACGCAAATTGTTGTCCATGAAGACGAATGCCTCGCCAATATGCTGCCGATATGGTTGTATTATCGGTCTGAGGATGGAATTCACGTATCGTACAGCCGTTACGGCGCCTTCCATGACCACCAGTGGTGTACGTCGGACCCAGATAATGCCACCCAGAAACAGCCGAGTACCTCGACCTTGCTGTATTTGCTGGACAGTGTGTTTAAGGCGTTCAGCCTGACCCGTCTGCCTCCAAACACGTCTCCGGCGATTGTCTGCTTGAAGGCATATGTGACACTCGTCGGTAAAGAGAACGTAATGCCAATCCTGTTCGGTCCATTCGGCATGTTGTTGGGGCCATCTATACCGCGCTGCATGGACGTCGGGAGTGAAATTGCGCATCATGCAGCCTATTGAGCACAGCTTGAGTCGTAACCTGATGTCCTGTGGCTGCACGAAAAGCATTATTCAGCAAGGTGGCGTTGCTGTCAGGTTTCCCCCGAGCCATAATCCGTAGGTAGCGTCATTCACTGCAGTAGTAGCCATCTGGTGGCCTGAGCGAGGCTTGTCATCGACAGTTCCTGTTTCTCTGTATCTCCTTCATGTCCAAATAACAAAAATCCCTTTGGTTCACACCGAGACGTCTGGACACTTACCTTGTTGAGAGACCTTCGTGGCACAAACCAACTATGCGGATGCAATCAAACCGCGTCATTGACAGTCTAGGCATGGTTGAACTACAGACAATACGAGCCGTGTACCTCCTTCCTGGTGGAACGACTGGAACGAATCGGCTGTCGGACCCCCGCCGTCTAAAAGGCGCTGCTCATGCATGGTTGCCGGCCGCTGTGGACGAGCTGTTCTACGCGCTTCAGCCCGGAAGCGGGCTGCTGCTGCGGTCCCAGGATCGAATCCTGCCTCGGGCATGGATGTGTGTGATGTCCTTAGTTAGGTTTAAGTACTTCTACGTCTAGGGGACTGCTGACCTCAAATGTTAAGTCCCATAGTGCTCAGAGCCATTTGAACCATGCATAGTTGTTTACATCTATGGGCAGGTTTAGTGAAATCTCTGAACAGTCCACAGGCAGATACAATATCCACAGTCAACGTCAATCTTCAGGAGTTCTGGGAACCAGGGTGATGCAAAACATTTTTGATGTGTGTAAAAGACAGATCACTTCGTATATGCATTGGTCCAAGTAGAATAAGATAAAGATGGCATATAAAAATCATAACAGATCTTACCTAATTGACGTGATAAACTCTAATGAAAGATGTACTCAAATAAACGTACGTCTTTCAAAGTGCAAAGATAAAAGATGACAAACTGCTCTACATGTCTAATGACATGTCATCGCCGAAGTATTAGAACATACAGCGACGGACAAAAACATGGAAACACCAGGAACACGACACATTACCTTGCCTAATACGGTGTAGGAAAACGATTGGTATTCAAAGCAGTTTCCAGTCGACTTGGAATGGAGAAATACAGATAGTGTATGGCTTTAGAGGGTATTCAATAACATTCTTGCTACAAAATAGTGGCTAGTTAAGCTAAGATGACGGAGGTATGTACCGATAACGCACCCTTGTCTCCGAAGTAGAGCACAAAGTCTCAATAATGTTCAAATCTGATGACTGTGATGGCCACGGGAGCTGCGACGATTCATCATCTTTCCTGAACTATGCTAAGCTGGGACCCAGTCGTCTTGGAAGACAGCATCACCATTGGTGAAGAAACACTGTATCACGTCATGGACCCGGTCAGCCAATATGGTCACATAGTCCTTGGCAGTAACGCAACATTGCAGACTTGCCGTGGGGCCCATGGCGTACCACAAAATGGCTGTCTGAATCGTCACCAAACTTCCGTCATGTTTTACTCTTTGGAAGTAAACTCGGCCAGAATTTGAAAACAGTATGCAAAAACACACATCAGAAAAAATTACTTTTTTCAGTTGCTTTATGGTCCATATTTTATCACTTCGACACCACGTTTTCTTGCTACAGGCATCTGCATCACTGATAAGCGGTTTTTGAATTCCATCTCTCACTGCAATTTTCTGATTACGGAGCTCCCTTCTTGTTGTTTTGGTGTCGAGTGGGGTCCTCAGTGCGACATTCACTTCTGCAGTGATTTATGTAGCTTTCGTCCTCTTATTTTTCGTCACAATCCTCGTCAATGTCCGACTGTCACATTCTCTCAACACACAATTTCTTCCACGTTGTGACTTAGTGCGAGCTGCTCTTTCGCTTTCCCTGTACGTGGTACCGTATAAACCTTAGATGAGATGCCGCTTGAAAGACCAAACACTTCAGCTAGTTTGGTTGCGGGTCACCCAACTATACGAGCACCAACAACTTGCCCACGTTGCGGCCACGTGACGGTGTAACAAAAGCATGAAAGCGGAGCAGACACGGCCGGGGGACCACACTGACGAAGATATGGCGAAATCTATTGAAACAAGAGACTTTTACAAAGGGCAGACTGTTATTACTATTGCGTAACAATCTACTGAAAGACGCAGAAGGAAAGTGAAACTACCATTAGGGGATAAATTGTTGCATGTCCACGACTCTCCGCAGAACGTGGGGTTCGGAGGCTTGTCTGCTCTGTAACGTAGGATATATTATAGTCTTTGGCATATCTGCCGTAAGACCACAGTGCTGGTGCATGCACAGGTGTTTCGGGCCACATCGTTATCGTACGTTGTTGAACATAGAGCTCCACAGCAGTTCTACCTCACGTGTTCACAAGTTGATCCAACGACATCGTCAATTACGACTGCAGTGGGGACGAACCGACTGGATTCGACCGTCGATCAACGAAACCGTACTGGCTGTTCGGGCGAGTCACATTATTGCTACGCTAGGTCGACAGTCGTCTCCACAACCGCCGACATCGAGGTGAATGGAGGGTCGAAACGTGCAGCGCACACGAAGGCAGACTGGTGGGAGCAGTATTGTGCTCTGGGAGGCATTCTCCTGCACGTGCACGTTGAGAGCTACGAGCCACCCGCATCCCTTCATGGTTGATGCCTTCACCACTTCACCAGCGACTGTGTCATTTATTAACAGTGTAATTGTCCGTGTCTCGGAGCCAGGACGGTGTGTAGTGGTTTGAGGAGCATTATAATGGACTCACGTTGATGTCTCTGCGACCAAAGTCCACTGATGTAAATCCTATGGAATCCATTTGGGTCGCTATCGGGTGCCATCACCGCGTGTGTGCGGTCATATACAGCGGTTGTCGCATTGCAGGACGTGAATACGAATTGAAAATAGCTAATCCTGCTGACACTGAGTGCAGCAGAAGCACTGTATGACACAATGTTGCGTTTATAATCATTGACGCAGTATTGCGTTCTCTCTATGTCCATACGTCCGTGATGCGTGTATGTCACCAAACCCTGAAGAGAGAGACTCTGTATTGTTTCTAATTACAGGGCACACAGAGGAAATTAAGATATCATTCTTCTCGCGTCTCATATGAGCACGGGACTGGAAGAAACCTTAAGCCGCCACACAATGGGAACATGAATATAAAGGCACGATACGACTAGGTTTTACGGTGGTAATATCATGATCAGCCGTAGCCAGCGTTTTCGGGAGTTCCTCCTCAACCATAAGGCGGAAACCAGACATGTTTCCCACCACATTCCTCCAAGTTCCCAAATTCCTCTGAACCCCCCCCCCCCCCCCCGCCCCATGACCAAAAATGCGAAGAACCCAGAAATAGAACTCACAAGAAAGTATTGCACTTTCAAGCCACAGCACGGTAAATGGAATAAATCAATAGAGAAATAAATGTATGTTATCAAGTCTGGCTGAAAAGGGGAGAGAAAGCCTTAGAACAGCTCGCCCTATACCGTACAAGGGGCGAAAGAAAAAATCTACCATTTGACAAGGGTCATAGGGTTGTTACACATACGACGCTGCCGGTAGCTCGAGAATATTTTGTCAGTATATATCGCTGTGAATTATGCACTCGTTCAGAACTCTTGAATTAGAAGTAACCAATAATTGTGATGATTATATGCGGTGTACTCCATTTTTCGCCTGACTGGTAATGCTCCCAGACCTTCAAGAATAAAATATTTTGTAAAATCAATTCCCTCGTCCTGTTCAGCGGACGCCACATCATTAAAGGCAGGACGCAGCCTGTCGGCAGTTTTCCGGCAAGTGGTGCGGAGGGTTGGGTGTCCGGGGGAGGGGAGAGTTTGGGGGGAGGGGTGTGGCAGCCTGATTCTCCAGTCGGCTGCTCCATCTCGTCAACCGTCACTCTCGCTGCATTCCTTCCATGACGTCGCTCCAGGATGGAAAGCTGCTCCCGGGCCGAAACCTCTTATCTGCAGGCACCACGCCACGCATAGAACGGCAGAGGCCATTTTTCATCGCGCTTCTTTTCCACATCGGCGGCAATAGCTGGGTGCGGCTATGTCGATAAACAGCCGTAGTAACTGGCGTTAATATGAGGAATCCTATATCTGTCCTTACGGATTCGTTGTTGAGGAAAACGCAGAAAAGCGTTTGATTCAGTATCATATCGACGCCAATTGAACACAATACCTTTTTAGGTGATATTTAACTACCGGGCGATCAAAAAGTCAGTATAAATTTGAAAACTTAATAAACCACGGAATAATGTAGATATAGAGGTAAAAATTGACACACATGGTTGGAATGACATGGGGTTTTATTAGGAAAAAAAAGGTTGACAAAATGACCGACCGATGGCGCTGGATAGCAAAATGTCAGTGACTGCTTATGACAATCGTGTATAAAAGAAGCTGTAACTCTAACCCCATCTTCCTGCCTCCTCCTCAGGACTCCCTCTCCTCCCCCTCCCTCCTCCTGAGCAGCTTCCCCCTCTTACTCCCCCTCCATCTCTTGTGCCTCCTTTCAGTGGCTCTGCACTCCCTCCTGCCCTGTCTTCCCTCTTCCTCTCCCGGATAGTTATTAAGACAAAATTGAAGCGAGTGCATGGTAAAAACGCGCCCTAGATCGGAAAAGTAATTCTTCATTTATTCAGTGTCAAATGTTTTCTAACTATAATGAAATTTGAAAATTAGTATCATTACAAAGCCTTGTCCGACATTCACAAACTAACTGTCTACGCATAGATCGCATTGAGCGCTATCATGAAGTAGTAATAGATTCTCAATAAAAATTACATATTTTCAATTACGGGTCAGAAGGTGCATTCCGCTCATAAAAACATTAATGTTTTAGCAGAGTTATTAGTAAAATAGTTTTCGTTCTTTTTTATTTACGAGCAAAAAAGTGTAAAGTAGCGTTTACCACAGTAAAATCTTTGTTACTGGACAAAATATTTAACTTAGGAGAAACGAAGAATAGCAATGTAAAACTGAAAAAATCTGCTAGTACACTGATGTATTATTCAATTATATAGCGTAAAATTAATAGTTTTTAAGTATGTTTCAGAAGACGGAAACGTAAGAACTTGGCTCACGATAAACCGAGAGCTTAAGTGCCTGGCAGCCTTCTTGCTCTGGGTCAGTTAGAATCAGTTGACTTTGAGATCTAGAAGAGGCAACACATACGTGTGAGTGACGAATGGGTCGCATCGCGGTTTTGTCCGAAATTCTCTGTGTTGAAACGGGGACTTGTGATATTTGCGAGTGTCCGCAGCGATTACTTTGAAGTATTTCGGCTCGTGAACTTAGGACGACCTGCGTTACGCGATCTAGCCTGAACTCTGACAATTTACCGCTACTATTTTCGACTGATCGGAAGTAGTGATTTTTAACCGTTTCGATAATACGTAACTCTTTGATATAAAACTTACGCTGAACGAATTGTGCTTCATTTCGGAGATTTTTTTCCGTAGGTTTACGTAATACTTAACATGAGATGCTGCTCTGGTTTAAGCTCTCGCACAGTCGTGTTTTAATTCAGTAATAAACAATTGTTAAGCTGAAAGTATGTTAACGGAACAGACAAAAAGCCCAGTTTCTGGTAAATCGTGAAATACTGGGTGTTGTGAACTTTATTTTTCACCACAAATCCCTGTTTGCATATTTTTGAACTTGGCCATTACACTTTCCGAGTAAATGCAAGAAATGCGTTTCGTTTTCCCTAGGTATTAGCGTAGCCAAAACTTAAAAAAATCAGCCATGCTTTCAGAGGTCCTGTGAACTGTGACTTTTAACTAATATTTAATTTATAATTCATACCGGTGCGCATGGACGGTCAGGAGCTAAATTCTACAGAACAATTTCTTGTAAACAAGAATTTGTTTCCACGCAACATGTCGGTAGGAAAGGAACCAATACATAAAAGGTAACATATATGGTAGCAAATATCGGTGTTGTTGTTTCCGGACTGACTAGGCACATTAAAAATCGAGAACTTGAGAAATCAGGACGCAGTCTGAAGAAAAAAAGGAAATACGTCGCAGTCCTAAGTATATTGTCAACCATATAAATATCTGTATTGTCCTATAATGTAACTTACCTTAAAGTTAGTACGCACACAGGCCTCGTCAAAAGTAAAACGAGCAACAAATACGCATTTTCAGACTTAAAACTCCACCCCGAACATTTCACATTGGCGCTTAATACTGTCACGAACCTCAGTTGTAAATTAAACACAGTTACCTTCACCTACCAAAGATACTTCTTTGCCGTAACGTATATATGCCGAAGATAGTACTATGCCGTAATGCGTATCTAACAGTCCCCAAAAGATGTCTACACTAAAATCTTTGAGCGTTATATATCACGTCCTAGCAAATCCGGGACGAAAAATACAACTATGTCGCACTGTATGCATGCATCTGTATATACAAATAATGACCTAACGCTGCTAAGCAACAAAAGTTTGTGGCTATATCTGGACGAGATCATCGTTAAATTGGGCCCATAAATCTCCTTGCGCACTTGTCTTTTCATTTAACATGTTGTTGCATTGTTCTCTTAAAGCGCAAACATCTTTACTTCATCTGAATATGACAGCAACCACCTTGTTCCTTCAGAGTGCAATACATCCATGCTGTCTGTGATATTACCATGCATTCTTGAGGAGCTTAGTCACTGCCGAAGAGCCAGTCTTTTTATTATTATACTGTTTAAAC
Organism: Schistocerca gregaria; assembly: GCF_023897955.1. Lineage (NCBI taxonomy): Eukaryota > Metazoa > Arthropoda > Insecta > Orthoptera > Acrididae > Schistocerca > Schistocerca gregaria. The sequence continues at coordinate 68,683,143 of NC_064924.1, read as the reverse complement.
ATAACGTTAAATTTTTTTCCCGTTTTTCCCACATGCTTCATATCGGTTTGTAGAATAAAGTGATTGAATTGTGAAACGAAGTTTGTTTATGAAATAAAAGCGTGAGGATTCTGAAATGAAGTATGTGGAGCAAACGACAAGAAAATTTAAAATAAGACTTAAAGAGCATAATAATAATAATAATAATAATAATAATAATAATACTAAAAAGACTGGCTCTTCGGCGATGGCTAAGCACCTCAAGAATGAGAAGCATTCGTTGGGCAGCATTACAGACAACATGAATACATTGCACTGTAAAGGAACACATTGGTTGCTATCAATTTCAGATGAAGTTTTTTGCGCTTTGAGAGAGGAATGCGTCAACGTGTTAAACGAGAAGACCGAAGTGTCCAAGATGCATTTCTGGGTCTACTTTAGCGATGATGCCGCTGAGATGCAGCCAGAAAATTATATTCCTTAGCAAAGTTAATTTGAGTGTTCCCTGGAGGTCATTATTGTGGTATCGATAGATAGGATGCCACGGCGTAGCTGCCAGTTAAGTTGGCACTACGACAGACGACGACGACAGCGCCTTGTAGCAGGCGCAGTTCAGCTCTACGAGCACCACTGGAGATTCAGCCCGTCTGTTGAAGAGCAGACGGCCGGGACACTTCGCACCTCATTGCAAAGTTATATATTCTTTTTGCTAGAGTAAAGGTGATTTAAATTCATACTGCAGTACCGACATGTATTACCTTTTCCTGCTCCTACCCAAGCGCCGCCTTCCAGGCAGGATACAAAAATTATCTATAGTTACGCAAATTGCAACATAGGTCCATAGGATTTGCTGGAACTTGAACTATAGCGTTTAGAGATTTTACTGTAGACAATAGCATAGTTGGGGGCTGTGATATATACTTTGCAGGATAGTGCTTAATTTAGTAAGTAAAGGCAGCAGTGTTTAGTCTGTAAGTGTGTGAGGGTATTATGCGCCAACACGAGATGCTCGAGGAAGAGTTTTATGTGTATTTTACGTTTGACGATGCCTAATTGTATAGTCACTTTAAGTTACTTTCTACTACAGGACGAGGTACGAAGAGCGTCCAATAAGTAATCCAACACTTTTCTTTCTCTCGCTCTCATTTTTTTTTTAAGCAGGTTGGTTTGCCCAGGATTCCAATATACTATATTATTTCCCACTCGTTTGGCTACAAAACCTTATTTTTCAACATAATCTTCGTTCACTGCGATGGCCTTACGCTACCTTATGGGATGACCTGTATGACCGCATGGAACCGCTGTAATGGTCGATGTCGGAACGAATGTCTTGCTGCATCAATAACCTCGCCAACATCCACATACTGTTTCCCGCGGAGTGGCCAAACAGGTGGAAGTTGGAAGGCGCGGGATCTGCGCTCTGGGGTGAATGAGGCAGAACATACCAGTTAAGTTTTGTGAGATCCTCTCTGATGCGCAGACTTGTGTGAGGCTTTGCATTGTTGAAGAGAAGTTCGTGTCCAGTCGTCGACCATCTCGAATGAGTGCGTCCGCACCTTCTAACATTGCAGGAGTCACAGCTGTGTGTGGCCAGACGGCGCGTGGGAGATCGGACAGGTTTGCACAATCTTCTTGCGATGAAGAAGACCCCTCACCTGCAACTTACCGTGCTTTTGTTCACTATCAGGTCTCTGTAGATATTATTCAAGTGCCTATGATGGTCTTCGATGCTCATGCTTTCCGCCAAAAGATGTTCAGTCACAACTCTCTGCTTGGAACAAATGGCAATTAGAGGTGCCATTTTGAAGGCTACGTACTGCGTGACCACCTGTCGGAGCTTCATGAAACTATGGGTGCTGAAACAGGAATATTCCGGTATGTCCCACAACAAATTGCGCATTTCTTCCACCCGAAACTGGCCGAGAAAGAAAATATTGCGTTACTTATTGAATGTCCCTCGTAGGTATTTACACTGTTGTCAGTATTGCGATGTATTGATTTGTGTTTCCTTGTTTTACAGCACTTGGTAAAGGCATAACGTAGTGCAGAATCATGTTGTGGTATGTGCACAGACGTCACAAATTCGGAAACAGGTTCGCAACGTTCTCATCTCTCTCCCATCATACCTAATTTCATAGGAACTCGTTACACTTAAGTTACACGATAAATAAGTTACACTTAAGTTACACTATAAATAAGTCAAATCTAAAAGGCGTAATTTCCTAGGTATTACAATTACGAATAACTTAAACTGGAAGGAACACATAGAAAATGTCGTGGGGAGGGCTAACCAAAGAAGGCGTTTCAGTGGCAGGACACTTAGAAAATGTAAGAGACCTACTAAGGAGACTGCCTACACTACGCTTGTCCGTCCTCTTTTAGAATACTACTGCGCGGTGTGGGATTCTTACCAGATAGTACTGACGGAGTATGTAGAAAAAGTTCAAAGAAAGGCAGCACGTTTTGTATTGTCGCGAAATATGGGAGAGAGTGTCACAGAAATTATACAGTATCGGGGCTGCAAATCATTAAAAGAAAGGCGTATTTCGTTGCGACGGAATCTTCCAATCACCAACTTTCTCCTCCGAATGCGAAAATATTTTGTTGACACCGACCTACATGTGGAGAAACGACCACCAAGATAAAATAAGGGAAATCAGAGCTCATACGGAAAGATATAGGTGTTCATTCTTTCCGCGTGCTATACGAGATTGGAATAATAGAGAATTGTGAAGGTGGTTCGATGAACCCTCTGCCAGACACTGGAATGTGATTTGCAAAGTATCCATGTAGTTGTAGACGTAGATAATTTGACGAGCACGACCTTACATCAGCTACCGACTGCCTGCAGGCAGGCAAAGGTGACTAACAGCGACAACTCGCAGAAGGCACGACATGTAGGACGTGCGAGCACAGCCGTGCGTGGCTGCGAGCGCTGACGGGAAATTAATGATCGCCTGTGCTGTAACGCGGCAGCAATCTGGCCGAGCCCCCCGCAGTAATTTGATGGAGAACGCACCTGTCCGTGGGCCCCGCCAAGGCGCTTATTGTAGCGAGCGCGCGGCTGCGCTCATTCCGTCTCCCTCCCGCCCCTAAGCGGATGCTTCACAGCTAATTCAATTCCTGTCCGCGGCTGCGCTGTCTGCGAAGGATCGCTGCCGGATCGTTCATCACCGGCATGCGTTGCCCTCCCCCTTGCTCCTCTGGCCTGCTGAAGCTGTAAGTCTCAAGGAAATTGTCTCGAGATTTACTATCTTCGTGCACCACGGAACGGAGCAACCACTTTGCAATTTAGAAATATTTATTATTACAATTATTTCATCGTTTACATTGTTCTAGATGACTACGCTTTATATTGGTAAACGGTTAAAGGTCAATTTGTCACACAGCTCCAGTTGTAGGTTGCCTCTGTAATAGTTTACAGGAGCAACAAAACTTTGATTTTCAGTATTTCATACAATCTGTGACCGAATTCAAAATTTTAAATGCGATCATGATTAAAATAGTTCTAATGGCTCTAAGCACCAATGGGACTTAACATTGGAGATCATCAGTCCCCTAGAACTTAGAACTATTTAAACCTAACTAACCTAATGATATCACACACATCCTTGCCCGAGGGAGGACTCGAAACTGCGACCGTAGCAGCAGCGCGGTTCCGGACTGAAGAACCTAGAACCGCTCGACCACAGTGGCCGGCTACACTCATGATCTAATCATTAAGGTGTGCAGGGGAGGATAACAATATGGAAAACTAAGAACACAGCACATTACCGTGCCTAACAGGGAAACAGCTGGCAATCAAAATAACTTGCACAATAGAGAAATACAGGTCGTGTACGGTTTTCAAGGTACTCTTACACCATTCTTCCTGCAAAATAGGGGGAGGTTCACTTAACAATAATTGAGCTGGACAGGAATAACCCACCATTTTTCCTCGTGCTCACAAATGTGGAGGTTGCGAAGTTTGTGTTTGCCGTCTTGGAACACAGCATCACTATTTATGAACAAACGCTGTTCAGTGAAACGGAACTGATCAGCTAAAATGGTCACATAACTCTTGGCAGTAATACGGCCTTGATGAGTAGTCATAGGGCCCATTGAATACCACGATATTGCTGTCCAGATCATGACCGAATCCTCTCAACGTTTCACTCTGTGGACACGCAATGCCGGCCTGGAAACAGAATGAAAGACTCTTCCATTGCTCAGTTGTCCACGTTGTATGGCTTCGGCGCCACGTTTTCCTGTTACACGCACTTGAATCACTGAGAAGTGGTTCTGGAATCACATCTCACCCTACAGTTCCTAGATTATGAAGATCCCTCTGTGATGTTTTTCTGCTGACATGTTTCTTGAGTGCGACATTCAGTATGGAAACTACTTTTGCACCTGTCGCCTCCTTTTTCTTTTTTTCTTTTTCTTCACAATTCTGTTCATTGGTCGTCTGTGAAAATCACTCGTGTTCTGACTTACCGGATAATGTTTTTCTACTTTTCCTGTACGCGATATGTACAGTCGTGGACAAAACGAGCAAGACCCCTCGCCATTTCGTTATGTTGACCCGCACAGCTTTAAAGTCTGCTACACAGCATAACAGGCAAGGCGACGAAGTGCTACCAACACAGGCGTGAAATTGAAAAACTATCCGTAATTTGTCAGACTGTTTTCAGTCATGTGTAAGACTATATGAATGCTGATGAGTGTGTTAACCACAACACAATATAAGATATAAATGAAAAAAGAAACGCCAATTAGTATGATCTGTAGTAATAAAAATGAATTTCAGCTTATCGAGACAACATAACTGTTTTAGTAAGACAAAGTACCCCAGATCGCTACGAATTATGCGCATTCGGTCACCAAATGGTCTGTGACAACGTTCAGACCAGTCATACTGGATTACCGTTGCTGACCTACCATGTAAGTGTGCAGATTTAGCAATGCGTGAAGATTCATAACGAAATTGACATAAAAATCATTCAGTGCCACACTTAAGTCAATTCAGTTATTGACAGAAGCGGAAAAAGTAGGCAGTAACAAGTATGTAATTCTACAACAGTTTCATATCGACATCCACAGGGCGACGGTACAGAAAAAAGGTAGCAATAAAACGTATTGGGGGCGCGAGAATTTCTTAAAATTCCTTTACTGATAGTCTATCTGCCTCCATCGAGATTAGAACCGAAAACAAACCAGACCTCCCTTACAGTAGCAAACACCTTTCACTACGCTAGCAGACAGCCCAGGCAAAAAGCTCTCTATTATTACCCCAGACATGAATAAGCCGGCAATTTCTCAATAAAATAAAATAAAATAAAAATAAAATAAAAATAAAAAAATAAAAAAAATGGCAAAATGATCTGCAGTTTCTGTTGCATAAAGCTTTCTGGACTCAAAAACATGAACTGTCTACCTTTATGTCACCGCTTATGTGACAATCATTCGGGATGTTTATCGAAATAACAAAAAACTGTTATTAGCGAGTAAATTTAGTAGGATAATTCTGCACCAACCCAGGAATTAAACTAAGGCGTAGCTGCCAAACGTATTCTACAATGTTTCGAATTCTCCATTATACGTGCCACAGCCAGAAAACCTTCACTAGCCGAAGTGTTTCTTAAGGTAGCTAGCAATGGTAATGCTCGCACATCTAAAACGCGGTGGCATTAATAGTGGGATCTGAATTACCACGTGTATAGGCAAATGGATTTTATTACCATTATTGTAGACGTGATTTGGATCGAACGCGTAGCTACGATTAATATGCTGCTGTATCGACTGTAACTGGAACATTTCGAATAAAGAGTAGGGGAAATCATTATGCGGCCCTCATCTTCAGTAACTGTGGTAGCTATTTTCGTTGTTGGGATTTCGTCACGTAAATCAGTAAAAATGGAACCCTATTAGTCTCACTTTCTTGACCGTCTATCTGAATACCCAACCCTTAAAACCCGTTTACCTCGAGTACGGGTAGACATAATAAGCTAGTGAAAGAAAGTGAGCTATGTCAACACAATCTAAACATGCGGCTGTTTATGTAAAGAAAATTTATGCGAAAGGTGAGAAAATGGCTCTAAGAACTATGCCACCAAACTGCTTAGGTCATCAGTCCCCTAGATCTAGAACTAGTTCAACCTTCCTAACCTAACACACATCCATGCCCGGGTAAGGATTCGAACTGACAGTGCAAGGAGCCGCGCGATCCGCGATATGACGCCGTTGAGGGCACGGTTAACCGCGCCGGCAACCCGTTTTTATGTCATCTGGTGTTGCTAAAAAGTTATTCACTTCTGGTGAATGATTTTCTGCGCAGTTCATATTTGATGTTACGGATGAGGAAGGACGCCTAATTCATTTCCCCTTGTCTTTATTCATGATTTTAGATTCGCAATCTGAGCATACGTACTATCCATAACCACACTTTAGATCCATGTTATAGTCACAGATGTGCGAATACGACACATTGGCTTAAACTCGAGGTATTTCGTTTCCCAACAAGTGGTGGCAGACGATGCTGTGGAGTCTTAGAATCGCGAGTTTCTCCAGTGTTAGCTATCTCAGCACATCAGCTGAGCGAACTTGCATAGTATGTTGGTAGCACTTCATCACCTTGCCTATTATGTTGTGTAGCAGACTATAAAACTGTGCGGGTCAGTATAACGAAAAGGCGAGGGGTCTCGCTCGTTTTGTCGACGACTGTACCTTCCTTACGATGCAGCTTGAAAAGGTAAACACTTCGGCTATCTAGGTTACGGTAGCATTCACAATTCGAGCAACACAATTTGCCCATGTTCTAAACAACTTAGACCCGACATAGTGCACTCGAAACTAGACAGAACACTCTTCTAACCACGATTGACGCTTGCAACGTGTTAAGGGCATTCCATAGATGCCGTTCACGGTCAAATACAATAGCGCAGCATCTAGACTTGGCTAGAATCTGCATTTATGTTCAAGCATGCATTTCTCGCGGGTTTCCATATTTTTGTCCAACCCCTGTACAGTGTTATGTTAAAATATCATCACACTATGTCAAACATTAAGTATGTTTGATATTGTGCCAAGAAGTATGTATATTTTTGTGCAAGCGTAACCCAAAGCTCGCAATTTACCCAGACTATATTAATCCAATATTTGAGAGTCAGAGCACTTATTAACTTACAACAGGATTTGTATACAATTTGAAACCTTTCCGGAAGTGTTTTTCGCTGACATGAAAAGGTGAAAGAAGTTTACCGCTTACATTTTGCTTGTTTACGCAGGAAAGCTTTAGCAGCAGAGAATCACGTTTTACTTTATTAATTTTATACTACTAACGTTTTTCGCAACAAATTTTGTACACAGTGCAAACATGTACCACTGAATATGTCTGCAAAACTGTATCATTGTACGACACACAATCAAGAGATTTGGAATCATAACATCGTAGATCCGTGAAAACAATGGTTTATCCGTTTTATACGTGCGGGTTAGGTTATTTAAAGAATCGGAGGTGGTGGTGGTGATGTTGAGGTTATTTAAGTATAGAGGGAAGTCGACGTTCACTACTTTTACATCCCTTTTCTTGGTGTAAACTTCAGCAGCTCTATGGAACCGACAAACTATGCGCATCATAAAAGGCTTTCAAAACCAGGTACCAAATCTCTCATCAACTCGAAGGTTGGTTGAGTTCTGCAGCGCTTCGCTAGGCGTCCACCTGTCGGAAGTGGTGTGTCGTTACATTCCTCCGAGCTCTGCAGTGACTTACACGGCCAGTTATAAGCGCACATCCATCCGAACCACGGTGTAAATCGCCATTTTCACATCAATAGATCTCCTTGAACTGCTCAGGGATCGAAACTGGGACAATTGGACTGCCAATCTGCCATTTTCCCACTAGGCCAGAGTTCACATTTCAGTTGTCAGAAATACAAATGTCGGCGTTTCAGGACACTTGGTAGCGCCATGTGAGCTGCTCTGTTGTATGTACACACGGTGTCAAACATTTCTTAATTGTAGTACATGTTCGTCATCAGTGAATGGGAAGACAATGTAGTGTGTCTCTATGAGGTGGATTGGCCTGGAGACACAGTGAGAGAACGCAACTCGGCAGGCGATGTTGTGAATGAACTTACGACAATACGTTGAATGCACAGAATGGGCTTCCACTGTGTTCGTCAGCAGGTCAGCACAATAGTGCCTAGGGGCTGAGCCTGTGAGCAGTATGATTTACAACTCAGCCGGATATGCATTTTGCATACTCCAAGAGCGCTATCGCAGAATCAAGCATTATTCTGAAATGATTTTGTGGTAGAACATACCCGGGAAATGCGTTCTTTAGCATGGGAAAGGAAGGCGTTACACATCATCAGTCAAAGTTGCTAACAAATAATTTTATTGTTGAGATGAAAAATCTAAGTTGACCAATTAAATTTAGAGACGTTCTGGGCTAATTTTACGGAATTCCAGAGGAAAGAGGAAACAGAGGTACTCCACTGTGGAAAACTGCATTTCTATGCCTCATGCGAATCACGTCACCCAATCTTTAGAGTTTGGTTCTGTTCGTAAGGGAAGTCTGTCAGTTGGAACCATTGTCGATGAACGCCCGACCTAATCTGACCACTCACCTCACCACTTTTATCTGCGGTATGTCACGGACGTAGTGGAAAGGCTGGTACGGCCAACAGGGGAGGGCTTACAAAAGTCTTTCCGTATGTGGAAATATTTTGATTACTGGTCTCTTAGTTTTTGAGACCAGGACCAAATATTATATTTGTGTTTCGTATGGTTGAAGGACAAAGGATTGCCTCGTCCTGTTCTACTCCATCACACACCCTATCGATTATTACAAAACGGTAATTCTGCTTATAGATCTTTGCAAATAAGAAGATTAGCTAGCAACTACAAACACTATTTCAAGTCTTTCTGGAGTATTTTACAGAGAATGGTGAATAAGTACACACAGACTTCAAACATATTGCTATGGAAAGAAAGGATTTTTGGGTCAGTTTGAAGCCTCTTTAAAATGTAAGGTGCTTCATGTAACATAAAGAGCATATTTATGCTTCCAGCATAACAACAGACCAGCCGCATTCCGTAGCAAACTAGTCTACTCCATCAACTGACCAAGAGGTGTGGAGCTGGCAAGGGGCTTGCTTCTTCGCCAAATCTGCAACCACTGAAGGAAGAAAGAGCCCAGAAAAGAGACAACGAACTGAGAAAGTCTAACTGAACAACTGTGGTGTTCGGTTGTGGTCTTATCACAGGTTGAAGAAGAAGGAGCAAATCTAAATATTTTAGCTGATGATGAAGAGGATGCAGAATGTTTTTACTACTGCCCTTTCTTCGACCGAGCAGAAGGAAGAGAAGTGCGGGTGAAATGCATGAACTGCTGAACCTGGAGCCAAGCAGATTGTGCTGCGATTTCCAAACAGACAAGAACTATTGGGAGTTGTTCTGATAAGGTAATGTTTGCTTCATTATCTGAATTGAAAAGAATACCCAGGACTAGAACAGTTACTAGAGTTACTGTTATGAGACACGTAAAGTTTTGCTAATGAACATTACTATCTTGTTAGAGCCACAGTTCTAACCATTAATTCAATTATTATTTGTTGCATCTTAATGCTAATGAATGTAATAGTAAAAGATAAATATCTTTGGAAAGAGAAAATATGTCTGGTTTTACACTATTGGGTAACCAAAAATTATACGTTGAATATATTTTTGTAATTGTGAATTCATGTGTGCGCTAATTATTTTATGTTAGATACTATATGCACATACTCCCTCTAGAAACGTTGGTGGATGGTAAAATTGCATTTACAAGATTTTAATTAAGTCAACTATAAAATACAAATGTCGTTTAGGACCACCTACCCTAAAGCAGACTTATTAGGCAACCTAAATTTCGTAATCATATTCCACCGAAATTTCTGTTACAACTTACGTAACAGCAGCGCCTTGATTTGTGAAGTATGTGACCCATAACATTAGACTCATACGCCCTCCGTTTCTGATTTCTTACATGTATCACGACCGTAAGTGCGTGGCAGCGTGTGGTTCGATTTTCATAACGAGCACCAGTGACGGTGGAAAGGATTTTAGAGAGAGCATCTGAGATACATTTGGAATTAAACTGGCGATTTCATTCAATATGACTCCACTCAATACTACAGAACTCACAAAGTTAATGTCCACCGTTTTTTCTTTTTGGTAGTCTGATGTAGACTGTATTTAATATCAACACACACATGCTACTGTCGTAAACCGAAAAATAAATTTTTGCCTTAAATCCATGAGCACGTGTCATATGAACCGCAATGGATTTAGTTGTAGAACTGTGGAGCAAATAGTTACATAGATACTGTGAGTGCAGTTTACGAATATTGTCCATCCCGGCAGAATTACTACAAGCACTTAGCGGTGAATTAAGCAGAACAGCAGAAAATAGCGTTCGTAAATAACTACTTTAGACCAACTTGGTTTTGTTTTTGTATTTTTATCGCAATTAAATTAACGGAAACACAGAAAAAATTATGTAAATTAGACCCAGCCATGCTCAGTTGATGCTTGCTTACTGACGGGAGATTCCCATGGGTTTCACTGTTCATTCTAGGCCAATGTCTCGATGGTTCAAATTGGTGGGGCATGGTCGGCATCTCTCCCATCCCTTGACCATTATTTGGTTTGGTATCATCAAGTAAATTATTTTACTAGGTTTTGTCGCTGTTGTTGTTTTCAGTTATTTATTTTTTAGCTGTCTTAATGCCCTGGCTGTTACACTTGTTCTTATACCACTGACTCATGGAATCAATAAATAAAATATGAAACGGCACGTCTGTCTCCAAAGTCAATTATTGACGTGGATGTACGGGTAAATTTCCCACTTCTAGAGTCCTTCAGCTATAGGAATTGCATACTGCAGTGTGAAGGAAAGATAGTTATTAGTTTCCACAGCAGAACCATGAAAGAATTACTTAAATGTGGCAAGCGCGCAAGGTGCACTTGTTCCGCTAGTATTTCATATTTCAGATTTGTTTTCGGCTTCTTCGGCCTTCATTATTTAGAAATAATTCATGTCTGACGCTGGGATAATAAGTCGCTTCCCAGTAACGTAAACGCAGTTTCTTTGCAACAGGCCAAAACTTTTCCAGAGCTTCTGTGCTGTCTTCATTAATCTAATTAATGAATAATTACAGCATAGTACCGACCAGTGAACACCAGAGAACTTAAGAATCGTACGACTTCTACTAGAACATTATTAGTAACAACTGCAGCAAAAAGTACTATCTGCTGATGTAAATTCATCACACGGGGAGAAAAACGGAAGACTGTAAAGAGCTATTTGTGTATTATTTATCTGAAGAAAGAAATACTGAGAATTACTCCGTTCGGTAAAAAAGAACAGGTCAAACAGATTTGGGTGACAGCCATGTATATTATTTACACCATTTCGCATTTCGTTCCCACCTATAGATGAAGACACTATACATTAAAACGCTATTTATTGGAAGTACGTACCACAGGAAGAAACCTTCACTTCTATCTAAAGTTGCAGTTCTCAAAATGCCGTCTTTAATGAACGAAGTAGTTTCCGGCTGAAGAACAGCAAAGTTAAACAGAGAACTGTGAATAATAATACTATTATTAATGAGAGTTACATCGGAAGCATTTCCTCGAGTAAGTATTTTTTACACTCAGGGAACGTGTATTTTTCTTCTCTAGTTTACCAGACTGCTATCCTTTCTAGGACGCATTCTGTATAGCTACAGAGATGTTTGCGTATAGAGCCCACTGATATTCAAATATTTCATGCACTGTGCAGAGAGTTCTGCTAGAGGTATATCTCGTTCTGAAGGCTCCTTACGGAAGGGATACCTTAGGTACAAATAGCTAAATATATTTACTCACCATGACACCGGGACAATGGATCTAGCAGTATGACTGCTTACCTGAAACAAAAAGAAAGAATATTTTGCTACATTACATTATTCATATTTCAGCACCCTACGCACAACCTGTTTGGCATATGGAAAGATATCATGGATGTACATTTTACGTAAGTGCAAATACACTAAAATACTTAACCATAATGCAATATTATCGTTTTACAGCACTAATATTAATTGTAATATATCCAAAAACATCGAGTTTAAGGTGGAGTAGAAAGATATAGTTGAAATGAAGTTTTTTAATTTAATCTTAAGTTTCACAAGAATACGCAGAAGACAAACAATAAACTCTGGCATGCTGCTGATGTATATGTCTTTCTTCTGTGCTACTGTTAATCCGTAGAGGCTTTCGTCGAGGCTGCCATTGGTCCTACTACCACATTTCTGTACAGTCAGGGTAGAGGAATTTATTTCGGTATTGGTTATATGGTTATAAATTATATAATATTCTTTACTCGGTGTCTGGGCCATTGTATAACCCTGCACACAAGTGAGTTATCACACTTATAATGAAGATATGATATGTCTCCTTTTTTTTTACTCAAATAAAGTTAATTTATTTTTGCCTGCAGTGCTGCATGAAACTACATTTTGGTAATGTGCTGACACATGCACCTTTTTCCGTGCACCGTATATTAAAACTTCCAATAACTGCACACGATACAGAAATACTGATTTCAAAGCACATTAATGAATCTGCTAATTGCGAAATAGTTGTCAGACACTGTTTTCGAAGAGGGGTCTGCAGGATGTTTTGGAACTAGATACAGTTCTGAAAACATGCTTCTGCATTTTGAAAGTACTATCGTACTAAGAGGTTCCAGCCGCCTCCCCCTAAAAAAGTTATTCTGTAGCTCATTAGTTAATCTAAATAGCCATAGCAATTTCTAAATCACCTGCAGCACTAATCACGCTTACAGAAAATGTGCCTGAACTGAGACGCTTCATTAATTCTAGAGCGTGAGTTTTCAATTAAAGTTGTCATCGACCTCTTAACCCAAAACAACACAACCTTTTTGAGTAGACTATCTTAATAGCTAGCGGAGTTCTACTACAAGCACTAAACTGAAATTTAATGATAGCCCATTTGTTTTGAACCATCTTTTGATATTTTAAAATGTTTCGTAATTTGGCATTGCAGTATGAGGACATCAGTTAATCGTAATTTTGTTTTTAGAAGGACAAAATTTGCGTGTCCTGACAATCAAGTGGAGGATCCTTTTTATAAGAGTGCGTGTTGAAAAATAGCGCTTCCGAATTTTTTATGTGAAAATTCCTAAAACTTTTAAGTAAAGCTAACTGTATTAACATTTGACATCTTTATTCTTCATGTACTTATTTCTCAACGTAGTAACCCTGCCGACGAAATCAGTCCTACCAACTAGATTCTAGTTTGTTTATATCGTCATTGCAGACCGACTGACATTTTTGACGGAGCCACAACGTCACTTCTGCTTGCACCGCATCATCACTATCAAAGTGAAGTTCTCGAAGGTGTTCTTTAAGTTTTGGAAACAGATGGAAATCGGACGGGGCCAACGGGAGTGTATGGAGGATGTTCGATGAGAGTGAACCCAAGGCGTCGGGTTGTTGTAGATACAGCACGATTCGTATGTGGTCTGGTGTTGCTTTGCTGAAGGAGAAGATGTTCAGTATGTGGACGAACTCTTCGATTTCCTACTTTCAGTTTTTTGAGAGTCTCGCAGAACCTTGAAGACTTTATGGTGGTGCCTTTAGGCATGAATTCAAAATGCACCACACCTTTAACATACCAGAACACTGCGAGCATGAGTTTTCCCCTAATGGCACGGAATTGAACTTTTTTGGTGTCCGTCATCCTTTGTGATGAAATTCGATTGATGCTCCCTTGTTTCCACGGTCAAAATGGTTAACTCAGCTGTCATCACCTGTCACAAGTTTGTTAGCCAACCCATGAGCTTCAAACTCAAAATGCCAAAGAAATTGCTGGCAGATGACCAACCTCCTCTATTTCGTCTCAGGAGTGCACGCAATCTTCTTTACCGTAGTTCTGCAATCGATGGCCTGTACACGCTCTTGTGATATGCCACACGCAGCTGAGAGCTGTGTCTGTATTATCCGACAGTTTTCTCGGATGAGTTAACTAGATTCCAATGAGCCTCTCATGTTGTCGTACGTGGTGAACCACTCCGTGGTCTGTCATACACGGTGAGATGAGGTGAGCGCCACCGTTTCCTTCATTACTAGCACGAACAATCCAACGTTACACATTACTGATGTCGGTACAATTGACTGCGTCATAGCATAGAACGTTTAACTACTTAAACATGACATTAAACATATTCATAGCCAAAACTGACTAAATATAAGAACCATACTGGTTTCGAACTACTCGACAGACAGAGTGATAGCTCGCGCACGCACGCACACACACACACACACACACACACACACACACACACACACACACACACCACCCTCCCCCTTTTGTACACGTAAAGGAAAGAAAATGAGGGTTTAACGTCCTCTCGACGACCTGGCCATTAGAGAATGTTCGCAGAAACGACATAGTGAGGCAAGGAGACAGGTGTATTCGTTTCAAGAGAAATATTCCGGAATTTGCTCCGACGGATTTAGGGAAATATTGGAAAACGGATACTTGGACAACCGAACAGAGGACTTTGCGACTCGCCACAAACTTCGCTCGATGCGAGAATGCCGTACCAGACCTCCGCTTCTTGGGAAGTAATCATTACAACTACAACAGCGTCATCAGCTGCGCAATTTTCTTAGACATAAGAATATATTCAACGGTTACTGTTAAAGCTATAACTGGAGCGACACGACTTCACTGACATCAGTTCAATCTATGACCGCTGCAGACCGTGGTCCTCGTTGATCGCCGTATTATACTTAAATTCTTATCTAATACTGCGATTTTTAAGAAGATACGTTCACGTGTTTTAGAATTTAGAGTCCACAGTTTGTAGTAAAACGGCAATCTATGTGCAGCACGTGAAGTGAGGATTTGTCGGTAAAACCTTTTCTAGTTTTGATGCGGAAACAATACGACAGTAAAATATTAAAATATGAAAAATAGATAAAGTGTTGAAATAAAGAAAAACGAGTGCAATATTAAAATTTAATAACACTGTTTTTAACGTAGGTAATATCTGCTGACATTTTAATTCCCAGCGGCGTTGTTAAGTTCTATTACGCGATAAAAATGCATGTCCATTCATTAGCGTTTGACAGCAGGTTCACCTCTGTATTTATATTCGTACTTAATCAGCACCTAGTACCAGCAACTGGAAAAAAAGTATTAGAGATAATCTCCAATTGTTTTTGACAGTCTTCAGTATGTTGTTCCCTGCAAAACCGGTGGATTTGAGAATATGGCCTGAATTTCCGTCATATAGGCTGATTTAGCGCTTTTTTTGGGGTTGTGTCCAGCAGTGGGCTTACGTTTTAGAATTAATTAACATTTATGACAGCCAGGGTAAATTGTAAATATTGTCGCTCTACACAGCTAAGTTTCTACATTTCGATCCATAGTGATGTATCATTCGTTCTAACTTCCAGAACGAGGCAGATGTGTCGCCTCGCCAAGTGACGCTCTGTGTAGGTGACGATTGGGCTAATATGTTATTAACCGTGGATGTTATCCTGACATTCAAAATTTTTGTTGGACCTTCTAATATAGCGGAAAACTTCTCCTATCACAGCACAAAGAAAGGCGAACACGCTCCTGTTTAAAAGAAGCTGAATGAAAAGTGGGGTACCAACTGCTTCATTCAACCATTCTCACACTCTCTAAAAGTTGCCGCCAAAATTTTGGCGTGCGAACATATTCGCGCTCTTTTTTATATGCAAGTCGCCTCAAACTCCCACAAGCTCCCCCTTGCTCTCCCTTATCCAACCACTCCCACTCCCACTTGCCCTTTCTCACTCACTCATACAGCTCGTACCATTGTGATTTTCTCTTTGTGTCTCTCTAACTGTCATTGTCTTCAGTCTCACAGCCATTGTCTTCGTTCTGTCCTATTACTTACTCCTATCTCGTGTCAGTGTCAGTGTCTCCCTTGCTCTCTCTTACTGCTACTTGCTCATTCCTTTCTTCCCACTGCTGGCAGCTGTTTTCACTGTCACTATCTCTCTCTTCCTCGATGTCATAGTCATAGACTATTTCTCATTATCACTGGCTTTCGCTCACATCCTCCTTCTCCTGCTCTTTATTCCTCTCCTACTGGTACTGTCTTCTTCAAACTTTTCCTATCACTGTCCTGTCAATATCAACTATACTCCAATGCCACTGTGCCTCTCTCTTTCTCTCACACTCCCATTGCCTCTTTCGCTCTTTGTACATCACAGCTGCTATCTACTATCTTCCAGCATACATTATTTTTCCGTCTCTTTCCCACTGCCAAATCTCCGCCTCTCTCAGCGTAAAAAAGCACAAATATGTTGGAATGCCAAAATTTTTGGAGAAATTTTTAGAGGTGCTGAAGAAGGCGGGATCTGACAAATGGTACCTCAGTTTTCAGTCAGAATCTTTTAAAACTGGTGCGTATCAGACCTTTTTGTGCTCCCATAGGAGCATTTTTTTGCTGGTTCCTTTGTTTTCGCTACCGTAGCAAGGTAAGTCAGCCAAATGAAAAGAACTTTATGGGTGGTAAAATTTGGATAGTTAATTGATTCTTAAATAACACAAAACTAATTGTACACCGCAACTCAGATTTTATATGCACAAAAACGTTGCATGTGCTTCAGTACTACGACACTGGGTTCTCGGAACCGTTCTGATGACAACCGAGATACTTAACTGCATACTTCTCCGTGCTATGTCGCTTTATAAACTACGTTTTCGCCTCACACCTGTCTAACGTGTACAAGTACGGTCAACTCTGTATCTCAGAAACGGATGGATGAAAATATTCAAGGTTGTTCGAGATCGGATATCTTAGGAATACGTCGTAAAAAATTCAACCATTTGTTGAGCATAGAACTCTTGGAATCCTCTGCTCAGCTTGGAACGAAAAAATGGCAAAATGCCTTTTTCAGGTTTTCTAAGAATCAGCCCATGAACTAATGGTGCCTTCATAAACTCTCCAAGGATCACCGAAGACAACATAAAATGCAAAAAAAGAACCAATGAGTTTGCTCCGTTTGCCTAAGCAGGATGAAGGGAGTAATATTCACACTATAGGATATTTATATAGGATATTTATAGTAAGACGATCTATTTGTTGGATATACAAATGGATCATAATCCAAGAACAATCCAAAACCATTGACCCTACCTTTCTATCACGAACAGAAGACGAGGTACGAGCCCAGGAAAAATCCAGTTTTTATGGGTAGCGTTTTGAAACACATTTGTAAACATGCTGTTATATGCATACCGACAAAATGGTTCAAATGGCTCTGAGCACTATGGGACGTAACATCTGAGGTCATCAGTCCCCTAGAACTTAGACCTACTTAAACCTAACTAACCTGAGGACATCACACACATCCATGCCCGAGGCAGGGTTCGAACCTGCGACCGAAGCAGTCGCGCGGTTCCAGACTGAAGCGCCTAGAACCGCTCGGCCACTGCGTTCGGCGCATTCGGACATTTTTCACGGTTTTTCCTTACTTTTATTTGATGTTTGAAACGATTGAGAAATGTGAGGGCGCTTCGAGATTTTTCTTTTTCTGTACAAGAGTACCAGAGAACAGCAGCGAGGGGTATTAATCTACTTTTGGGAACAAATGAACATGATTCTATAACATAGACAAAATTTGCTCAAATGTGGTGCACCCAATTGCAATTATAAACGCAGAGTGCTTCTTTTAACCACCAAACTGAACGTACTGCGTATGTCACATCTGGGGGTGTTCACGAAGCAACGAAATAGTCATTAAATTTTCTTAGGCATTAGAAAATTGTCAAGACACGTGAATGATTGTGAAATGAATGCAACAAGAATATTTTTCTTCAAAAGACGACTGTGTTGGAAATGTACTGAAAAGTCAAGTGAAAAGTAAGTACGAATTAATAGAGTAAGTAAAAATATTGTCTGTCAAGGACAGTGCTTATCATAACAATAGGTAACTAGAGAAATACATTTTTCTTATGAATGAAATGCTGTGTTCATATTATATTGCTTTCAGCGGAGTAGGCTGCAACTGTACACAATTCTGGAGGTATTTTTTTTAAGGAAATGTTGTATATACGTCATTAAATCAATGAGATTTGGCTCTGTTTGTATCCCGTGATTTTTGGCTGTGATGGCTGTGACTCAGATGTAGCAACAATTGCGAAATTCGTTTCTGCTTTGTTCCTTAATAGATTTTTATTTAATAATGGCTCTGAGCACTCTGGGACTTAACATCTATGGTCATCAGTCCCCTAAAACTTAGAACTACTTAAACCTAACTAACCTAAGGACATCACACACATCCATGCCCGAGGCAGGATTCGAACCTGCGACCGTAGCAGTCGGGCGGTTCCGGACTGAGCGCCTTAACCGAGAGATCACCGCGGCCGGCAGATTTTTATTCTGATGTCTTATCACTATTGCATGATTTTCGCTTCAACTACATTTCCGGTGGCTTTCTTGGTACGGCATTCTGTACAAGATTCCTATGTTATGCGTTCATCAAATGGTTTAGCTGGAAGTGTATCCAACAAAATTTCACATTATTGTATATGTGTGAGACGTCATGTCTTCTAGTTACTAGCAATTTTTTGTTGTTGAAAGTAAACGGAATGGTTACAAGAGGTAACGTAGCTAAACTATTCTGCAATGCCTACTGTTTCACACCTCTCAGGATCATTGGGAAGCTAGAGAAAGGCAAATACGGTGTCCTCTTTTGTCATTGCTACTATTTATTGTCATACACACGTTCCCTTTTGCAAAAAATATGTTAAAAATCAATATAAACTGAACTATTCACAGTAACCGATATCGTATTCAAAAATGTAGCTTGCTTTCCATTTCGAGCGAGGCTATCGTAGTAGTTAGCGGAAAGGAGGAGTGTGTCAGTGGCGCATCTATTATATACGTGTTGGACTGTGGCATTTACGCGAATATCGTCTGTGGTAAATATAACTAATCAAACTGATCTAGCCTGCTTCATTTCCTCTGGGATCTGAGGCATGTTCGTTAGCGTAATTTCATTTCCTGCAGCGAAATACGTCATGAGACACTATGAAGGAAGATCTCGGAGCGCTTTACTGATGCAGGTAACAGAAGGAGCCGACCTGTTTGTTGGGAACCACGCAATAGTCGTGTATCGGGCAGCCATCCGAGCATTGTCGAGCGTGATGAAGTCGCGTCGAAATGGATACTGTAGATCCTTTCGAGCGACCTGTTGGTGCTTTTGTTTAATACCAAGGTCAATGGCGTATCTAGTTTTCATTTCTGCTCAAGCAGCTTCCATTTTTGTGTATTTTCTGTAGCCTTGTTCTATAAAAAGTACAAGCTTAGTATTCGCTAGATGTGGAGATGAACTTGGACATACAGTTTACCGATAACAAGCATTGTACTCAGAAAGTATGTTGTTCAGTGACCTAGTAGATAGTGTCGGAAGTTCCATGCGGCTTTTCGCGGATGATGCTGTAGTCTACAGAGAAGTTGCAGCATTAGAAAATTGTAGCGAAATGCAGGAACATCTGCAGCGGATAGGCACTTGGTGCAAGGAGTGGCAACTTACCCTTAACATAGACAAATGTAATGTATTGCGAATACATAGAAAGAAGGATCCTTTATTGCATGATTATATGATAGCGGAACAAACACTGGTAGCAGTTACTTCTGTAAAATATCTGGGAGTATGCGTTCGGAACGATTTGAAGTAGAATGATCATATAAAATTAATTGTTGGTAAGGCGGGTGCCAGGTTGAAATTCATTGGAAGAGTCCTTAGAAAATGTAGTCCATCAACAAAGGAGGTGGCTTACAAAACACTCATTCGACCTATACTTGAGTATTGCTCATCAGTGTGGGATCCGTACCAGGTCGGGTTGACAGAGGAGGTAGAGAAGATCCAAAGAAGAGCGGCGCGTTTCGTCACAGGGTTATTTGGTAAGCGTGACAGCGTTACGGAGATGTTTAGCAAACTAAAGTGGCAGACTCTGCTAGAGAGGCGCTCTGTATCACGGTGTAGTTTGCTGTCCAGGTTCCGAGAGGGTGCATTTCTGGAAGAGGTATCGAATATATTGCTTCCCCCTACTTATACCTCCCGAGGAGATCACGAACGTAAAATTAGAGAGATTAGATCGCGCACGGAGGCTTTCCGGCAGTCGTTCTTCCCGCGAACCATATGCGACTGGAACAGGAAAGGGAGGTAATGACAGTGGCACGTAAAGTGCCCTTCGCCACACACCGTCGGGTGACTTGCAGAGTATAAATGAAGAGTGTAGAGTATAATATAAATAATTTTCGTGTAATGTTAGCTGCCGTGTAACACAAGACCCTTTTGGCTACATGGTAAAATTGACAGAAATATTGCCTCTCTTTTAATATCAATCTTTTTACTTGTATTTACAGTTTTCATTGTGTGATTCAAGTTCTTCCTTTAATCTTTTTTAGATATTATCCTCAATATTAGTAACATTTATTGGGAGTCAGGGATACGTATTATTTACAGTGACATAATAGATTTTATGTAATTGTGCAGGTTTTCTTGGCCGTTCTCACTGAAGTTAAAATATCCTGAGTTGTTAGACTGCGTCATATTTCATCAAACAACCTGTGTTGCTTCGACCCCTCTGCTGGTATCTTCTTCAGGAACTTGTGGTGTCCACTGCAGACCTAATGCCCAGTCTACAGTGGACACCACAAGATCCTGAAGAAGATCCCAACACAGGGATCGATACATCGCTTGTTTGCATAAATATGACGCGGCTTAACAACCCATAAGATTTTAACGTCAATCATCGATTTTGTAGGAGTAGCTTGCTTGAGCTAATCTTGCCATGTCTGATACGAGAGTTCTGCTCAACTTACTCTTTGACACTTTTAAAAAATACATAATTTTAAAGTATTTGAGGTGTCACAGTCGAACTGCGAGATCAAAGCACCTCGATGTAGGTAACTAGTTTAATCTAAGAGACGGATTTCAATTGATATTAGTTAATTGAAACATCAATAAAATGCATTGATAACTTAAAGATCTCATTCTGCCTTCGTTGGTACTCCTTTCGAACGCCGAGTATCCGTTCTCAGATAAAAAAAATTACGGTTTTGACACTGTGTTTACTTTCATATACGTACGTGCAAACGCACATTCTGACGTCACACTGAGTGCTAGCTGTATCATGTCCGTAATAACCTTCCTTTTCAGAAACTAACATAAGAAAAAAATTAAAACCATTATGAGTGTATGTAGAGGCGAAACCTTAGAGAAATTATGTGCACTAAACCTGAGAAGACCATAATTCCTGAGGCCACTGAGGGCTGCAGTAAGGATTCCGAGGGTGCCGACCGTATCTTCGATTAGTTTGTTAGTAGTTTCAAGTTTTCCGTAGGCTTGGGCTCTTACATTTAACCTTTACATACTTTTGTTCTACACCAGTATCTCTTATTTTCGACTGTAATAGCATGGAATGCAGATTCGCACACAGGAATACGAAGCCAGTTTTTGTCGACGAAAATCCGTCAAATACTGGAACGGTGAGGATACAAAAAAAAGGGTAAAAAAATGTATACACCGATTGCCCAGAGAAATTTCAGAGCAGTTTTACGATTGAATAATGGAACTTTTTTGCGCGCTGGTAATCCTGCTGACGCTTTTCAATTCCCGTTTGCACTATGGGCTTTTTATTAGGTCATAAAACTGCTCTGCTCTACATTACTGATTAACGGCAGATCACCTATAAATTTGTATCCTGGTTCGATCCTCGAATGGAATCATTTTTTTGGTAGTCTTTAGGTCGCTATTTTTTTTTATGAAGCTGGCGGTTGCAAACGAGTAATTTCACTGAAAATCCAGTTCACAAATTTTTTCTCACCTTTTCTTCTACAGAGAATTCGTGGTAATGAGCTGCTTCAAAATTGATTAATAGTGACCCGTCATCGTAAACTTTCTTCCCCAGCAATGTCACTGTCATCTCATTCATGCTATGTGTGGTCTACCTGATGAACTGGTTTTAATCTCTCAATAACGTCACATGTTACCACTTGGTGTTAAGAAGGGGCTAACTATAGGATCTGAGGAATGAGTTTTCAGCGTGCAACGAACGGCTACTTCTTACCATCTTATACTATTCGTTCAATGAACCGACGTGCTGTCCAACGATACATGTTGTGACATCTGAAATGTATATGTAGGAGGAGTCACTAAATCTGCGAAATTTTTTTTTTAAGAGAGTGAATAATGCGGTCCTCCTCATAGTTATATCCGACATATGAATAATTTGATCATTATTATTCCGGAAGTACCAGTACATTGACAACATGTGGTGATTTGATGGTCTTTATTGCGTTCTCAGGTACGGCAACACGTTTAAATGATTTGATATCGTACGCAGACGTTACTTTTCCTTTATTTGATTGTAGTAACCCTTCCACATTTAAAGCACTACAATCACAAAGTGCTTACTATTAGTGAATAATTGCAGGTTTTGCATAAGGTATATAAATATAAGTAATGGCCGATCTTAATGAACAAACGTACTTGCGAAATGGAACATTCCTGGATAATTTGCACCTTTTTTTATCAAGAGGCGTTGCAGGACGCACAGTCGTCGTTATGATGACAGACTGCACAGACTCATTAATGAATCGTGATAGAAAATTGAACTACCGTAATGGGAATAGTACTGTCGTAATAAGAAAGCAACGTCGCACTGTAGTAGTAATTAATTTTCGTGTTGTAAATGGAAGTGTTTGATACTGTGAAAGTTAACAATCTAAGTGTAATAATTTTGAACAGTATAAACAGCCTGAATAATGAACTTTGACAATAAAACCTGCGATAATTAGTTTTGCAAATAACCATGATCAATAAAAAATTGTAAGAGAAAGGTAAGTGAAAAATCGAAATATGGGTATAAATGACAACACTAAGTTTTTTTTTTTTTGCATACTGTGGAAAACTGCTCAAGGCTGATTTTAAATTTAAGGAACGTCTTAAGATCCGCACAATACACTTCCCTTTCCTTCAAATCTAGCAGCTGTCAGTACAATAACCAAGTTATTCCAGTGCCGGAGCAATAATGAAAGAGAGCCGGCCGGTGAGTCCGAGCAGTTCTAGGCGTTACACTGTTAGGTTAGTTAGGTTTAAGTAGTTCTAAGTTCTAGGGGACTGATGGCCTCAAGAGTTAAATCCCATAGTGCTCAGAGCTATAACAGTAACAATTAGTTATATTTTATTTTACTCGATATGTAAATTATTCTGCTTGGCTACTTTATTTAAAATACCTCATGACTCGCAAAGCTACATGTCGGGCCTGTTAATCTAGAAGTAAAGCGCGTGATTCGAAACCGAGAGGTTGCGGAATCGAATCCTGGCCGGACTATGGAAATTTTCAGTCTTCCTTTAATCTGTCCTTCACTTCTCAGTGATGTGGATATTCGCCGGGAAGGACAAGTGTTTAGATTTCCATACTAAACTCTGGTTCCCCTTTCTCCTGTCGGGTAATATGAGGGTAGGACACACACATCGCTGTAGTAGTATCAAATTGAAAGACTTCCATTCGGCCATTGACCCACGCGAAATTATTAACATTACACGAAAGAAGTTGATAAACATAAATTTGAAGCTTTCTTGGTGGACTGAAGCTGTGTGACCGAGCGTGACTCGAACCTGGGAACTTTGTCTTTCGCGGGAACGTGTTATATCGACCGAGGGCGAGTCGTAAGTCGAGTTTGGAGAAGTAAGCCGGTAGAGCACCTGCCCACTGAAGACAAAGGTCCCAGTTTCAAGTCACGGTCGACCACACACTGTTAATCTGCCAGCAAGTTTCAAATCCTCGGACACTCTGCTACAAATTGAGTATTCATTCTTGCTAGACCTAAGCTATTCACGACACCTCTGTAAATTTTCCCCATACAGGGTGATTTAGCTGCTCTTACGAATGGGTTTTATGAAACCCGCAAGGACTTCAAATACCGTGAATAAGATTTTTGTATTCTCTCACCCAAGAAACGCCAAATATTGGTCCTACGGTAAAATGAATGGGACCCTTTTCTGGAAAATTCAATCTACTTAAATTTTGTACTGCAAAACTTTTTCACCAAAGGCCATAGTTTCAGACTTATTGTAGAAAAACATACAAAACTAGCCTTCAAGCGCGTTTCTCTTGAATATCTTGCAAACCGTGGTCTCCAGCAAAAACGTATTCCAGTACAAAATTTAACTACATTAAATTTCCTATAACAAGGTACTGTTCATATCTTCTCTATTGAGAAGGAACTAAACATCATGGTCCATAGCACGCTAACACGACAGTACTGGCGAGCCCCTGCAACACAGTTACTAATGGTAACGCCACATGCTCGACTGGACGAAAAACAGGCAACCGCAGGGAAAACGTACTGTACACAGCACGCAAACCAGCCACACACATACCCTACACCGTCTGTGAGCCGATCTATGACCGATCACCCACTAATGTATGACGACCTTGAACTGTTACAGGGACGCAGCAACTGCAGCAAGCCCCACAACGTGCTTCCGCAGCGACAAAGGTAATGATGCACGATAGCTCGTACTAACATAGCCACACCTTGCATGCACTATCGCAGCTAGCAAGGCGCTAATGCTCTTACCTCCCGTCCTACAGCCGCAGAGGCTTTTCTTCCCTTGGAGCTTGCCTTGGAACTTTTTCTCCTCTGCCCTTACAACCGCTACCCTTCGATCGCTTTCGTCCACTTTCTGTCTCCGGATGGACCATGTTAATGAGTAATTACCCAGACGCATGGATAACGTCACAGCCCGCATCCTGTGACTCCTGATTAAAAAACCAACATGTCATACGGAGTGACAGTAGAACTTTTGGATTGGTCACCACGTTGGTGTGGGCGTGGAGGGGCCCCATCCTTTGAAGAAAATCTTCTGTAGGCCGAATTGTTTATGCGTAGCGGTCGAGAGAATATAAAAATCTCGCGCGCGGTTTTTGAAGGCGTTGTGTATTCAATAGAACCAATAGATAGAGGCAGTTGTGTAGTTTAGACTGAAGTCTCTGCAACAGTAATTTATGCAGTGCCATGTCCATCATAAACACTGAGCTCGCGCGCAGTCCTAACCGATACGTTCGTCGTATGTCCCACATTCATTTCTGCGGTTATTTAACGCAGTTTTGCTCGTCTCGTTGTTACCGACAACTGTATGCAGACGCCGCTGCTGTCGGTCGCTAAGTGAAGGCCATCGGCCACTGTGTTGTCCGTGGTGAGACGAAATGCCTGAAATTTAGTATCCTCGGCAAATTCTTGACAGTATGGATATCGGGATACTGAATTCCTTAACAATTTCCGAAATGAGATGTGCCATACGTCTAGCTCCAACTACTATTTCGCGTTCGAAGTATGTGAATTCCCATCGTGCGGTCACATTCACGTCGGAAACCTTTTGACGTGAACACCTGAGTACAAACGACAGAGTCCCTGTTACACTGCTCTTTTATAGCTTGTGCACGCAAGACTATAGCCATACGTATCTGTGCATACCGCTAACCCACGAGTTTGTCGCCACGGTGTATATGGTGTAGTAGAAGTAAGTGAGGCGGTGGTGTATAACGGGAAATGGAGATCAAGGAATGATTGCAGTAACCAACCTCAATTCGGTGTACACTACTGGCCATTAAAATTGCTACACCACGAAGACGACGTGCTACAGACGTGAAATTTAACCGGCAGGAAGTAGATGCTGTGATATGCAAATGATTAACTTTTCAGAGCATTCACACAAGGTTGGCGCCGGTGGTGACACCTACAACGTGCTGACCTGAGGAAAGTTTCCAACCGATTTCTCATACACAAACAGCAGTTGACCGGCGTTGCCTGGTGAAACGTTGTTGTGATGCCTCGTGTAAGGAGGAGAAATGCGTACCATCACGTTTCCGACTTTGATAAAGGTCGGATCGCCTATCGCGATTGCGGTTTATCGTATCGCGACATTGCTGCGCGCATTCGTCGAGATCCAATTACTGTTAGCAGAATATGGAATCAGTGGGTTCAGGAGGGTAATACGGAAATCCGTGCTGGACCCCAACGGCCTCGTATCACTAGCAGTCGAGATGACAGCCATCTTATCCGCATGCCGCGTGCAGCCACGTCTCGATCTCTGAGTCAACAGATGGGGACGTTGCAAGACAACAACCATCTGCACCAACAGTTCGATGACGTTTGCAACAGCATGGACTATCAGATTGGAGACCACGTCTGCGGTTACCCTTCACGCTGCATCATAGACAGGAGCGCCTGCGACGGTGTACTCAACGACGAACCTGGGTGCGCGAATGGCAAAACGTCATTTTTCGGATGAATCCAGGTTCTGTTTACAGCATCATGATGGTCGCATCCGTGTTTGGCGACATCGCGGTGAACGCACATTGGAAGCGTGTATTCGTCATCGCCATACTGGCGTATTACCCAGCGTGATGGTATGGGGTGCCATTGGTTACACGTCTCGGTCACCTCTTGCTCGCATTGACTGCACTTTGAACAGTTCACGTTACATTTCAGATGTGTTACCATTTCAGCAGGATAATGCACGACCGCATATTGCAGGTCCTGTACGGGCCTTTCTGGATACAGAAAATGTTCGACTGCTGCCTCCGCCAGCACATTCTCCAGATCTCTCACCAATTGAAAACGTCTGGTCAATGGTGGCCGACCAACTGGCTCGTCACAATACGCCAGTCACTACTCTTGATGAACTGTGGTATCGTGTTGAAGCTGCATGGGCAGCTGTACCTGTACACGCCATCCGAGCTCTGCTTGACTTGCCCAGGCGTATCAGGCCGTTATTACGGTTGGAGGTGGTTATTCTTGGTACTTATTTCGCAGGGTCTATGCACTCAAATTGCGTGAGAATGTAATCAAATGTCAGTTCTAGTATAATATATTTGTCCAATGAATACCCGTTTATCATCTGCATTTCTTCTTAGTGTAGCAATTTTAATGGCCAGTAATGTAGATTTCGCCCAAAGCTCCGCCATTGCACTGCCCTTTCGTGCCTTGTGTATGCGATACTACAGCCATCTGTATTTTTGGATAGCGGTATGCCTTGACTTTCTTCAAGAGTATTCTACGTACAAATCGTACATTTCCGGACGTAAGTTTTCCATCAAACCTTTACCTACTTAGTCCCCCCTACAACCTCAGAAGCCTGTAATAGGTACTGTATACACCTTGTCCGTTTCATTATGGCCTGGTGCTGGAATGTAGTATTAGTGTACTCGACATAAAAATACTAATGTCTGGAGCCGCGCGACCGCTACGGTCGCGGGTTCGAATTCTGACTCAGGCATGGATGTGTGTGATGCCCTTAGGTTAGTTAGGTTTAAGTAGTTCTACGTTCTAGGGGGCTGATGACCTCATAAGTTAAGTCCGATAGTGCTCAGAGCTATTTGAACCATTTGAAAACACCAGAAATAGTTTTTTTTTTAAATGCGAAAACAGTCGAGGTTCTAGAAAGGTGCAGAAGCTGCTGCGTCTCCTCTCGTCGGCTGCGACTATTTGCCGTTCCATTCTCCGGAGCGGTAGCGGCCAGTCAGCATTAGGCTGTCTTTGTGTTCTGTTCTGCGTTTTGATGGAGCGTCGGCCCCGCAAAGTTTGCTCTTAATTGGTATGGTAAAATGGGTAATTAATCCTGAAAGCTTTTGACATGCCGTTGAGAGTGGTGTTCGGAAACATTGCCGCGACTACAAACAGCCTGGCGGAGGGGCTCTCCGGGCGGAAGGAAAACAAGTCGGGAATTGCCGAGTCGGCCGAGTGGGTTGCCGGCCGGGTCCCTCATTACGGGCGGCCGGATGAAAACGTCCGGCCTCAATGTTTGTCCGCGCTCTTCAGCCGCGCGCCGTGTTTTAACTGCCCGCTGTCGAGCGAAACACTTGGCACAGCGCAGGTCACCGTGTCATTTAAAAACACCGATTACAAGGCACCTAATCCTCTTTACTGCACACAAAAACATGTACTCTACGGTGTGTGTTGTTGATGTAATTACTGTGACCTTGGCGCAGCTTGGCGTGTCCTACGTGAAGCACTACATGCCTTCGTAACTTCTGCAACCCATGGTCTGTGGCTGATAAGAATGCGAGAGAATGTGATCTATATATGAAATAGAGAATGGCGAAACAAGGGGGAGCGATGGGTGGGAATTTGTGACTTCCAACGGCACAGGGTTATATGGTGGCGAAATTTGAAAGTTTGTGCCGCACCGGGACTCGAACCCAGATTTACCGCTTCTCGTAAGTGGTTTCCTTAACCGCTTTGGCCATCCGGATATTGTCCTTGGCCGAGTCAACTTCCACTTTGCTGCACGATGCAAAGCGGCATCACTCGTCCATTAACCAGCTACTCGCAAACTATTGATTGTCGTAGAAGGTCAAACGATATTCGTATATCCGCACTGAAAGAAATGTCAAGGAGCTGTCGCACTCGTACACAAACGTACATGTCTGACAGAAAAGACACCGCTCAAATGTATACATGTCTGCAAGAGCAAGAAAACTCCTTGAGTCCTGTTTCGGTGCGGATTCACTAACATCGTCATAATTCCTACAATTATCAGTAATTTACGAAGAGAGGGGAGAGTAAAGGGACGCAGCATTGAGTCGGACAAGGACCGTGTCCGGATGACCGAAGCGCTGTAAGTAGACTGTTTAGGTTTTTATGTTGGTAAGCCTGATTCTGCCAACGGGCTTGTCAAATAGGGCGGACGAGCTGATAGAGGTTCAGGACACTCTCTTGTCCTAGGGGTGGGAAACTGCCCCTAAAGGCGGAAGAAACAGCAATGATCAACGACATGAGCATGCAGAAGGCAATGGAAACCACTGCATTAAAGACACGTAACGTGTATCCGCAGGACACGTGGCCTGTAGTTGAAGAAGTGCCATGATGATATCTCCATTGACAAAAGATTCCGGAATAGTCCCCCATTCGGATCTCCGGGAGGGGACTGCCAAGGGGAAGGTTAACATGAGAAAAAGATTGAATAATCAACGAAAGGATAATGTTCTACGAGTCGGGGCGTGGAATGTCAGAAGCTTGAACGTGGTAGGGAAACTAGAAAATCTGAAAAGGGAAATGCAAAGGCTCAATCTAGATACAGTACGGGTCAGTGAAGTGAGGTGAAAGGAAGACAAGGATTTCTGGTCAGATGACTATCGGCTAATATCAACAGCAGCAGAAAATGGTATAACAGGTGTAGGATTCGTTATGAATAGGAAGGTAGGGCAGAGGGTGTGTTATTGTGAACAGTTCAGTGACAGGGTTGATCTAATCAGAATCGACAGCAGACCAACACCGACAACGATAGTTCAGGTATACATGCCGACGTCGCAAGCTGAAGATGAACAGATAGAGAAAGTGTATGAGGATATTGAAAGGGTAATGCAGTATGTAAAGGGGGACGAAAATCTAATAGTCATGGGCGACTGGAATGCAGCTGTAGGGGAAGGAGTAGAAGAAAGGGTTACAGGAGAATGTGGACTTGGGATAAGGAATGAAAGAGGAGAAAGACTAAATGAGTTCTGTAACAAGTTTCAGCTAGTAATAGTGAAT
Organism: Schistocerca gregaria; assembly: GCF_023897955.1. Lineage (NCBI taxonomy): Eukaryota > Metazoa > Arthropoda > Insecta > Orthoptera > Acrididae > Schistocerca > Schistocerca gregaria. The sequence continues at coordinate 68,653,532 of NC_064924.1, read as the reverse complement.
ACCCTGTTCAAGAATCACAAAAGGCCGGGAGATACGGGAAGATTTCAATTAGACTACATCATGGTCAGTCAGAGATTCCGAAATCAGATACTGGATTGTAAGGCGTACCCAGGAGCAGATATAGACTCAGATCACAATATAGTAGTGATGAAGAGTAGGCTGAAGTTCAAGACATTAGTCAGGAAGAATCAATACGCAAAGAAGTGGGATATGGAAGTTCTAAGTAATGACGAGACACGTTTGTATTTCTCTAACGCTATAGATACAGCAATAAGGAATAGCGCAGTAGGCAGTACAGTTGAAGAGGAATGGACATCTCTAAAAAGGGCCATCACAGAAGCTGGGAAGGAAAACATAGATACAAAGAAGGTAGCTGCGAAGAAACCATGGGTAACAGAGGAAATACTTCAGTTGATTGATGAAAGGAGGAAGTACAAACATGTTCCGAGAAAATCAGGAATACAGAAATGTAAGTCGCTGAGGAATGAAATAAATAGGAAGTGCAGGGAAGCAAAGACGAAATGGCTGCAGGAGAAATGTGAAAACAGCGAAGAAGGTATGATTGTCGGAAGGACAGACACAGCATACAGGAAAGTTAAAACAACCTTTGGTGTCATTAAAAGCAACGGTGGTAACACTAAGAGTGCAACGGGAATTCCACTGTTAAATGCAGAGGAGAGAGCAGACAGGTGGAAAGAATACATTGAAAGCCTCTATGAGGGTGAAGATTTGTCTGATGTGATAGAAGAAGAACAGGGGTCGATTTAGAAGAGATAGGGGATCCAGTATTAGAATCGGAATTTAAAAGAGCTTTGGCGGACTTACGGTCAAATAAGGCAGAAGGGATAGATAACATTCCATCAGAATTTCTAAAACCATTAGGGGAAGTGGCAACAAAACGACTATTCACGTTGGTGTGTAGAATATATGAGTCTGTCGACATACCATCTGACTTTCGGAAAAGCATCATCCACACAATTCCGAAGAAGGCAAGAGCAGACAAGTGCGAGAATTATCGCACAATCTGCTGAACAGCTCATGCATCGAAACTGCTTACAAGAATAGTATACAGAAGAATGGAAAAGAAAATTGAGAATGCGCTAGGTGATGATCAGTTTGGCTTTAGGAAAAGTAACGGGACGAGAGAGGCAATTCTGACGTTACGGCTAATAATGGAAGCAAGGGTGAAGAAAAATCAAGACACGTTCATAGGATTTGTCGACCTGGAGATTCTGAAAAAAGTAGAGGTAAGCTATAGGGAGAAACGGGGCATATACAATATGCACAACAACCAAGAGGAATAATAAGAGTGGACGATCAAGAACGATGTGCTCGTATTAAGAAGGGAGTAAGACAAGGCTGTATTCTTTCGCCCCTACTCTTCAATCTGTACACCGAGGAAGCAATGATGGAAATAAAAGAAAGGTTCAGGAGTGGAATTAAAATTCAAGGTGAAAGGATATCAATGATACGATTCGCTGATGGCATTGCTATCTTGAGTGAAAGTGAAGAAGAATTAAATGATCTGCTGAACGGAATGAACAGTCTAATGAGTACACAGTATGGTTTAAGAGTAAATCGGAGAAAGACGAAGGTAATGAGAAGTAGTAGAAATGAGAACAGTGAGAAACTTAACAACAGCATTGATGGTCACGAAGTAAATGAAGTTAAGGAATTCTGCTACCTAGGAAGTAAAATAACCAATGACGGACGGAGCAAGGAGGACATCAAAAGCAGACTGGCTATGGCAAAAAAGGCATTTCTGGCCAAGAGAAGTCTGCTAATATCAAATAACGGCCTAAATTTGAGGAAGAAATTTCTGAGGATGTACGTCTGTAGTACAGCATTCTATGGTAGTGAAACATGGACTGTGGGAAAGCCGGAACAAGAGAATCGAAGCATTTGAGATGTGGTGCTATAGACGAATGTTGAAAATTAGGTGGACTGATAAGGTAAGGAATGAGGAGGTTCTACGCAGAATCGGAGAGGAAAGGAATATGTGGAAAACACTGATAAGGAGAAGGGACAGGATGATAGGATATCTGCTAAGACATGAGGGAATGACTTCCATGGTACCAGAGGGAGCTGCAGAGGGCAAAAACTGTAGAGGAAGACAGAGATTGGAATACGTCAAGCAAATAATTGAGGACGTAGGTTGCAAGTGCTACTCTGAGATGAAGAGGTTAGCACAGGGGAGGAATTCGTGGCGGGCCGCATCAAACCAGTCAGTAGACTGATGACAAAAAAAAAAGACGCCACTTAGCGCTCTGTATGAAAAACACTGACTGTGCTGTGTGCAGTCTGCGGCTGGCTGGACTCATTTTTGAAATATTCGCTAGTGTAGCGTTGTGCCGTTGGAGGTGAGCCGCCAGCAGTGGTCGATGTGGGGGGAGAGATGGCAGAGTTTTGAGAGCGGACGATCTGGACGTGCATCCGTCAAAAAAAAGGAAATTTCTTTAATAATGACTTTTGAACTTTGCCGGTCGTGGTGGCCGAGCGGTTCTAGGCGCTACACTCTGGAACCGCGCGACCGCTACGTCGCAGGTTCGAATCCTGCCTCAGGCATGGATGTGTTTGATGTCCTTAGGTTAGTTAGGTTTAAGTAGTTCTAAGTTCTAGGGGACTGATAACCTCAGAAGTTTAGGTCCCATAGTGCTCAGAGCCATTTGAATTATTTTTTTTTGAACGATATTAAGGTAAATACATTTTTTGTTCTCTATCAAAATGTTTCATTTGCTAACTATGCCTGTCAGTAGTTAGTGCCTTCAGTAGTTAGAATCTTTTATTTAGCTGGCAGAATTGGCGCTCGCTGTATTGCAGTAGTTCCAGTAACGAAGATTGTTGTGAGGTAAGTGATTCATGAAAGGTATAGGTTATTGTTGTTGTTGTTGTTGTTGTTGTCTTCAGTCCTGAGACTGGTTTGATGCAGCTCTCCATACTACTCTATCCCGTGCAAGCTTCTTCATTTCCCAGTGCCTACTGCAGCCTACATCCTTCTGAATCTGCTTAGTGTATTCCTCTCTTGGTCTCTCTCTACGATTTTTACCCTCCACGCTGCCCTCCAATACTAAATTGGTGATCCCTCGATGTCTCAGAACATGTCCTACCAACCGATCCCTTCTTCTAGTCAATCTCCTCTTCTCCCCAATTCTATTCAATACCTCCTCATTAGGTATGTGGTCTCCCAATCTAATCTTCAGCATTCTTCTGTAGCACCACATTTCGAAAGCTTCAATTCTCTTTTTGTCTTAACTATTTATCGTCCACGTTTCACTTCCATACATGGCTACACTCCATACAAATACTTTCAGAAACGACATCCTGACATTTATTTATTTATTTATTTATTTATGCATTTATTTTACCTGGCAAGATTAGGGCCTTCAGGCCCTCTCTTACACCTAACCAGGTATACTCAGATTGAACGAGTTACAGTTACTAAATAACATTAAGAACATTTAACGTATTATGCAGTATTGATGTCAAACGAAAAAAATTTGAGATTATAACAGTAGTACAATGATAGTTATAACAATAAAAATAATTATAACAATCAACGATAATAATGATAATAGTAATAATAATAATAATAATAATAATAATAATAATAATAGTGACTAAGTATATGAAAGTAAACATACATTTCTTTTGTGAATGTCAGTTAGTTGGGAATTTTCTCGTTATATTCTTGCAGCTTGTGAGTTATTCTCATCGAGCAGAGACATAAGACGATAGAATGGGGTGAAAGAGATATATAAGAGGTAGATAGGTTTGAAGAAGAGAAAAAGAATGGTAAAATTCGAAGCTGTGATGGAGAGAAGAAAGAAAGAGATGTTAGGGGCACAACAATGGTGGCTATACCGTCCCTAATATGTAAATTTTGAGTTCCCTCTTGAATGTTGAGTAGTTCTGGATAAGACGCAGATCACAGGGGAGTGCGTTCCATAGTCGTATGGCTGAGATGGAGAATGACACGGAGAAAGATTTTGTGTTATGTAAAGGTACAGCCAAGATGATAGACGTATCCGATCTGGTATTGCGATTGTGGAATGATGATAGATGTTTAATGTGAGAAGATAAGTATTGAGGGCACCAGTGGCTAAGAAATCGATGAAGTAAGCACATCGTGTGGAGATCGCGTGCCTTATGTGGGCGTATCCAACCTAGCTGGGAGTATGAAGGACTGATATGATCATACAACCGAATATTGCACACGTATCTGACGCAAGCATTCATCACTAGCTCGAGGCATCTAGAATTTTCACTATTCGTGCCGTGTTGAACTACATCGCAGTAGTAAAGATTAGGCAAGACTAGTGTTTGGACTAATTTTTGTTTAACATGGGTTGGAAATATTTTTCTAAATTTTTGAATTGCATGTAGGGAGGAGAGCGATTTCCGGCAAGCTGTGACTGTTTGTTCTTCCCAGTTTAGGTGTTCATCCAAGATTATTCCAAGGTCTTTTACTGTTTTTTGGTATGGTAGTTGGGTACCATTGAGGAGTATTTTAGGGACCGTTTCGCGAAAGTACCGGCTGATTAACTTTGGATGAGATATAAGTGTGACCTGGGATTTCTTGGGGTTTAGTTTCAGACCTAGGTTCTGTGCCCATCGAGAAACAGAGCAAAGATCTGCGTTCATACTCGCTACTGCGCCAGCAATGTTTTTGGGGCTTGCACTTATGTACAGTTGGATGTCGTCAGCATATAGATGGTAGCTGCAGGAGTGAATCACTGAAGAAATATCATTAATATACAGTGAGAAGAGTAGTGGACCAAGGACGGAGCCTTGGGGAACTCCAGAGTGCACGCTTTTCCATGATGACTTTTCCGACCCACAAACGACTTGTTGACTTCTGTTTTTGAGGTAGCTGTCGAACCAGTGTATTGCGCTGATTGAGAAATTCAGCTGTTTCATTTTAATTAGTAATATATCGAAGTCAACTGTGTCAAAAGCCTTGCTAAAGTCAAGCAGTGTTAGGATAGTAGCTTCACGTCTGTCCATAGCATGTTTAATGTCATCAGTTACTTTGATTAATGCAGTTGCTGTACTATGGTGCTTTCGAAAGCCTGACTGATATTCGTCATGGATGTTATGAGTTTTGAGGTAATCCGTCAGCTGTTCATGGACGATGTATTCTAGGGCTTTAGATATTGCAGGTAGTATGCTGATCGGCCTGTAGTCACCTGGCGACTTAGGGTTGTCAGTCTTGGGTATAGGCTGGATTAAACTTTGCTTCCACTCAGTAGGATATATACTACTGACAAGAGACAGGTTGAAGATGTCTGTGATAACTGGAATAATAGTGGCTACGACGTTTTTAATCATGCCAATGCTCACTCCATCATTTCCTACTGCCTCGGAAGAGATTCTCATAATTGCCTTGTGTACTGTGCCGGTAGTGACATGTTTTAGGAAAAACTTGTCTCTCAAGAGATTGATATCTTGGGGCTGGTAATTTGTCGCTGCGTGGCAGATTACTGCTGTTGAGAAGAAATCGTTTAATTCTTCTGCAGACGCTTGATAAACAGCGTCATATCTTCGCTTCCCTATACCGAAACTGCGCAGCTTTTTCCACAGTGCAGCAGGTTTTGATATGCCGCATACGACCGAGCGGGCATGTCTGATTTTGGCATTTCTCACGCTCTGCTTCGTTCTGTTTCGGAGTTTCCTATAAGCTTCGTACGCCTCGGGAGTTGGGTTACGCTTGAAGGCCCTGTGTGCAGCATCACGTTTATTCATTAACTGGCGTAATGCAGTGGTGAGCCATGGAGCAGGAGCTCTCTTTACCTTGACAGTGCGTTGAGGAGCATGTTTATCATACAGTGCAATAATTTTGCTACATAATTGCCGAATTTTTCCGTCTAAAGTCGGTTCATTGCTTATATCATGCCAAGGGATGTCTGAGCAATCCTTTTGAAGAGCGTCATGGTTTAAATAGATACTCGACGTTAACAAATTTTTCTTCTTCAGAAACGCTTTCCTTGCATTGCCAGTCTACATTTTATATCTTCTCTACTTCGACCATCATCACTTATTTTGCTTCCCAAATAGCAAAACTCCTTTACTACTTTAAGTATCTCATTTCCTAATCTAATTCCCTCAGCATCACCCGACTTAATTCGACTACATTCCATTATCTTCGTTTTGCTTTTGTTGATGTTTATCTTATATCATCCTTTCAAGACACTATCCATTCCGTTCAACTTCTCTTCCAAGTCCTTTGCTGTCTCTGACAGAATTACAATGTCATCGGTGAACCTCAAAGTTTTTATTTCTCCTCCATGGATTTTAATACCTACTCCGAACGTTTCTTTTGTTTTCTTTATTGCTTGCTCAATATACAGATTGAATAACGTCGGGGATAGGCTACAAACCTGTCTGACTCCCTTCCCAACCACTGTTTCCCTTGACTCTCATAACTCTCATCTGGTTTCTGTACAAATTGTAAATAGCCTTTCGCTCCCTGTTACTGTTAGTCAGGGCCATTCTTTTACAGGGATTATTTAAAGTCAGTTAGCGTTGCGCCAATAAAAAAAGTGTGTCTGTTTAGTGATAATCAGAATAAGTAAATAGAGAAATGTCTGAGTACGTTCAGTTTTGCTCAGCTGTTTGAAAATCAAATAACGTAAGGGATTTACAAGCAAAGTAATTTATAATTTTTCTAAGGGGACGTTTCAGCGGTAATTGTGCAAATTAACAATGATTTGATTTCCTCTTTACCCGTAATATAATACAAAGATTTAAAATGGAATGCACGTATGCGTCCATAATGTTCGTTCCGCCGGGAGGGCGGTCTTTTTTTTTTTTTTTTTTCTTCATTGCGTACATTATGTTGACGTTGTTTTCTTCCCACTAGGAAGTTACTCCGCAAAATAAACACAAAAAAGCTACGTAATCGATGTATCGCTAGGCATAGTCCCACTCAAGTGTTCTTTTATTCCAACACTGGTCATACAATATCATTAAAAAAAAACGGTTAAGGCAACCGTTCATGAAAAGCGGTAAATCCAGGTTCGAGTTCGTCAGACGAAATTTTCAACTTTCGGCATAGCATTACCACAATGTCCTGTGAGGCTGGAAGTCACTGATTCCCACCCATCCCATTCTCTACTGCTTCTAAGTGTATGCACCAGCCGAGTCATCAAAGTAGTATCTGGCTCTAAGCACTATGGAACTTAAAGTAGTACGTTCCGTTGAGCCGGCCGGAGTGGCCGAGCGGTTCTAGGAGCTACAGTCTGGAACCGCGCAGGTTCGTGTCCTGCCTCGGGCTACGATGTGTGTGATGTCCTTAGGTTAGTTAGGTTTAAATAGTTCTGAGTTCTAGGAAACTGATGACCTCAGATGTTAAGTCCCATAGCGCTCAGAGCCATTTGAACCATTATTTTGTTCCGCTGGACATGTCAGAGAGAACGGACACCACTCAAATACATATAACTGTGACGTAGTCTAGTGAATAATGGTACGCGCTGTTCTAAAACATCATTCTTGACACAATTTCGTGAACATCGTTAATTTGGCAGATTTGTTTACATGCAAGCGACGTAATTATGTCACATCATTACATTGTCTCTTTTGATACCGCATGCAGTTGATATTTATATCTACACTCCTGGAAATGGAAAAAAGAACATATTGACACCGGTGTGTCAGACCCACCATACTTGCTGCGGACACTGCGAGAGGGCTGTACAAGCAATGATCACACGCACGGCACAGCGGACACATCAGGAACCGCTGTGTTGGCCGTCAAATGGCGCTAGCTGCGCAGCATTTGTGCACCGCCACCATCAGTGTCAGCCAGTTTGCCGTGGCATACGGAGCTCCATCGCAGTCTTTAACACTGGTAGCATGCCGCGACAGCGTGGACGTGAACCGTATGTGCAGTTGACGGACTTTGAGCCAGGGCGTATAGTGGGCATGCGGGAGGCCGGGTGGACGTACCGCCGAATTGCTCAACACGTGGGGCGTGAGGTCTCCACAGTACATCGATGTTGTCGCCAGTGGTCGGCGGAAGGTGCACGTGCCCGTCGACCTGGGACCGGACCGCAGCGACGCACGGATGCACGCCAAGACCGTAGGATCCTAGGCAGTGCCGTAGGGGACCGCACCGACACTTCCCAGCAAATTAGGGACACTGTTGCTCCTGGGGTATCGGCGAGGACCATTCGCAACCGTCGCCATGAAGCTGGGCTACGGTCCTGCACACCGTTAGGCCGTCTTCCGCTCACGTCCCAACATCGTGCAGCACGCCTCCAGTAGTGTCGCGACAGGCGTGAATGGAGGGGCGAATGGAGAATTGTCGTCTTCAGCGATGAGAGTCGCTTCTGCCTTGGTGCCAATGATGGTCGTATGCGTGTTTGGCGCCGTGCAGGTGAGCGCCACAATCAGGACTGCATACGACCGAGGCACACAGGGCCAACACCCGGCATCATGGTGTGGGAAGCGATCTCCTACACTGGCCATACACCTCTGGTGATCGTCGAGGGGACACTGAATAGTGCACGGTACATCCAAACCATCATCGAACCCATAGTTCTACCATTCCTAGACTGGCAAGGGAACTTGCTGTTCCAACAGGACAATGCACGTCCGCATGTATCCCGTGCCACCCAACGTGCTCTAGAAGGTGTAAGTCAACTACCCTGGCCAGCAAGATTTCCGGGTCTGTCCCCCATTGAGCATGTTTGGGACTGGATGAAGCGTCGTGTCACGCGGTCTGCACGTCCAGCACGAACGCTGGTCCAACTGAGGCGCCAGGTGGAAATGGCATGGCAAGCCGTTCCACAGGACTACATCCAGCATCTCTACGATCGTCTCCATGGGAGAATAGCAGCCTGCATTGCTGCGAAAGGTGGATATACACTGTACTAGTGCCGACATTGTGCATGCCCTGTTGCCTGTGTCTATGTGCCTGTGGTTCTGTCAGTGTGATCATGTGATGTATCTGACCTCAGGAATGTGTCAATCAAGTTTCCCCTTCCTGGGACAATGAATTCACGGTGTTCGTATTTCAATTTCCAGGAGTGTAGTTCCACATTGTTCACTTTCTCAATGTTTCCACTCGTGGTTGTAGTTTCGGGGCGCTCTTTAAGTCCATCTTCCTGACAGACGCCGCCTTTTTGTTCACGGCTGAAAATCACGGTGATGACCCGTTATAAATAAAAACCAACTTCTGGTGAATTTCATATGGCGGTGACAGCACGGTATTCCAGTGTCGAGCGAAATCCGCACAGCACAAGTACATGAAAACCTCCTACTACGATCACCACCACCACCGCTACTACTACTATTACTACTGCTTCTTCTTCTTCTTCTTCAACTACTACTACTACTACTACTACTAATAATAATGATGATGATAATTCTGCATATCTAGAATATCCTTGACTTGCATTATTATGTAACAACGAATAACGACTCAGATCAACACCATATCTCTGCTGTGGAGAGAAGTCTTCTAGTTGCTCTATATAAATGCAGGGTTTTCTCCACCCGATGATTCCATCTAATCGGGATACTTCCCATAAACATCTTGTTTGACATTAATACCGCAGTGTTAAACTCGTCAGTTCATTGTTTGACGTTATTTTTTATCTATTTGATAATGTCATGTTGTTCAAGAGCATCCAGTTTCGATAAGATCGGAGTAAAAATGTGACCATATCTATGACGAATACGCCTTTCTGAAGTCTTTCTGCAGTCATTATGGCAAATCATTTTAAAACTAATTCATCATGACTATCTTGATACTGAGAGAGACCAAGTTACTCTCTCACCTATGTCTCACATACCGAAAATTATTAGAGATTTTACTACAACCTGAAGCACCTTGAGCAAGACTCTAGAAAGTTAACAGCCTGAGCAGATGTTGATGGAGCCTGCTAGGGTGCTAAAAGCATGAGGTATTTTTATTATTCTTAGCTCATCAAAACGACTTGTTGGGTGTTGAAAGCAATTGGCGGTGAGCCCATAACTTAGTAAATCTTGGCAGACAGGCCCACAGCCATAAGGGCAGACATGGCAGCCCCTCGTCGAGGCAGGGCTCCAGCACAACAATTCCACAATGCCTGCCGTGGCGTTAGCAGAAGCCTGGACAGGGGCGACAGTCTAAAGGAACGCATCTACACAATGGAGTTGTAAACCGGGTGCTGACCGGAGTGGCCGTGCAGGTCTAGGCACTACAGTCTGGAGCCGAGCGAATCCTGCCTCGGGCATGGATGTGTGTGATGTCCGTAGGCTAGTTAGGTTTAATTAGTTCTAAGTTCTAGGCGACTGATGGCCTGAGAAGTTAAGTCGCATAGTGCTCAGAACCATCTGAACTATTTTTGTAAACCGGGTATTGTGTGCATAGCCACACGTAATAAGAATTCACATGTTTTTGTGTTCGCCAATAGTGCAAGTAGGCCTGTGAACCACTTCCCTCAGCCACCTCTGTTGTATAAGAAAACTCCGGCATCTGAAAAACGTTTAGAGATAGAACCTTTATTCCACCTCCAAGGCAGAGGGGTTTAGATAAAGATCTTTGACATTGCACGCTTGTTGCTGTGGGAAGCAACATGAGTTCAGAGAAAATCATCTCTTCCCCCTCTGTGAAAACTTAAAAAAGCCAGTAAATGGTGGTTTCTTTTCTTTTTCTTTTCTTTTCTTTTCTGAAATGCAGGTTGCTTAACGCTTACCATGGTTCGACATGAGTTTGTGCTGTCATGTGGGAGGGGAGATTTAGCGCCTCAAGAGCCTTCTGATTGGATCAAGACGGGGTGAGGGCGGTGTCGTTCGTGCACTTTGCGGGAAAATGGAACTGTTTCTGGAGAGGTGTGAAGTACTGGGGTGTGGAACTTTGGTCTGGTAAGGGACTCCTGGTCGAGGCTCTGGCATATATATTAGGCACTTGGGACCTCTCCTGAGACTGACTACACTTGCAAGTAGTTTAGGCTAGGGAGCCTGTGGCAAAGTTCTTATGTACCGACAGTGTAACTTCAAACGTCTCAAAGTACTCGACTGTCGAGGATACGCTTATTCGTTATTTGTTTACCAGTCTTGACGTTTAGTATCCTGGTGCGCTCGGTCGTTTAAGTGAGCCAAATTGGTCCTTGGTACGACCAGCGAACGGGTGTGACACACATTGAATACTACTGCGATTTCAGGGCTCTGATAGAAAGTAAATTGCGATCCGTCTGCCTGATCACTAGACTGTGAGATTTACGCATTTCTTTCGTGGCTGCGATCGATTCACAGGTGCCGCCACCACGTCTCACCCCCTCCGCTGCACACATTTCGCCAGCTGCAAGTCACGTCATCGCGCGACGTAAACAAGGTAACGTACTGCCGCTCCAGCATTGTCAGGTCGTACAGATCTCAATCGCCACTTACTCTCAGCTGCACCTATGTAGAGAAACTTCAGTAGATTTGACCAGTCAAAGTCTGCTCAGCGTCAGATCAATTCAGGTTGCGTTATTCACCTTTTTACGGCCAGCGTACTTGACTCATTGGTCACCTAGTTAAAATGTCTTTGCCAACCAGGATCCACCCAGTGGAGTATTAAATTACCTGTTAGCTGTTTAGGGTATTCAATATATAACTTGTTTAGTATGACTTATGTTCTCTTTGGCAAAATAATTGTTGTTAGAAGACTAAATTTTGCCAACATTTTCAATCAATTAAATAGTCCAAACAAATTACCTTCAATACATAATCCCAGTCTCGATGTTCTTGTATTCCATCACATTTTTATTCTTTTTGGTATTGCCGAAAATTCTTTCCTTCTACTGCAGCAAGAAGGACACAACTTGTACAGTACACAGGCCATGGATACTGGCATTTGTATTACGTAGGCTGAAAAACAATGCTTTATAAGCACATTCATATCTGTAACAGACAAACAGAGCAGAAATCGATCACATAATAAAAAAATTAAAATGGCTCTAAGCACTATGGTACTTAACATCTGAGGTCATCTGTCCCCCAGACTTAGAACTACTTAAACCTAACTAACCTAAGGACAGCACACACATCCATGCCCGATACAGGATTCGAACCTGCGATCGTAGCAGTCGCGCGGTGCCAGACTGAGTCGTCTAGAACCACTCGGCCACAGCGGCCGGCCAACTGTAGTCCTATATAATGAAATAATAAGCAACCAGCTGCATAAAAGAAATTTAATTTCTTTACCCGTTTCGGGCAGCTAGTGCCCCTCTTGAGAAGGTTATACCTGTCGCATTATTTGCGAGTGTCAGTAATAAAATGCGTACAGCATAATACCACGGTCCTAAAAAATATATGCAGAAGCAATAAGTAATACAATATTGAGTCCATTAATTAATGGAATCAGAATTGTATAACTTACTGCTTCTGCATATATTTTTTAGGAGTCGGCATTGTATTACTTATTGCTCCAGCATGTATTTTATGAAGATGGCATTGTGCTATATGCACTTTATTACTGACACTCGCAAATAATGCGATAGGCATAACCTCCTGAAGAAGGCTATTAACTACCCGAAACCGGTAAAGTAATTAAATTTTTTATGCAATTGGTTGCTTATTATTTCACAATAACGGAAGAAATATTGGATGAACCGCGCGACTGCTACGGTCGCAGGTTCGAATCCTGCCTCGGGCATGGATGTGTGTGATGTCCTTAATTAGTTAGGTTTAAGTAGTTCTAAGTTATAGGGGACTTAATGACCACAGCAGTTGAGTCCCATAGTGCTCAGAGCTATTTTTTTTTTTTAAGTATTGGATGAGAAAGTTGATCTGCTGGAATTACTGATGTACTTCAATACCGGCTATTTTAAGTGCCCAAAAAATATCTTGTCTATTCTCTGGGTTTATTTCAGGATGTGATAAACATCTACAACTTTCTGGATTGTGGAATACTGTTGTCACTGTTAACACATCGTCACCTTTACCTGAAGCCTTTTTTAGGTGAATCGAATATCCGAGTGGTTTGCCGCCTTGCTATTTGAAACTTAACGGAGGAATGTGTGCCAGTATTTGTCTGAAGGGGGTTACAGAACGAAAGCTGCAGCCAGGCTAGCAGATACGGAAGGAGAAATGACTGCTAACCGTAGCTAGCGAACATGCGTCTCTCCCCTGCTGACAACGGCACACGGGGGAAGGCGGAAGCGAAGGACCGGATGCTCGTCGAGGGCGTCGTTCAAAAAGGGCAAAAGGGCAAAAGGGCACTCCCGATCGGAAGCGCGCACCCTCGACTCTGCTGCATCGGCGTTGCACTTCCGGCGCCATCGAGTGACAGGAAACCTCGCTGCTCCGCAAACACCGTGCGTACTGCGTCGCTTCTGAGCGACAGGAATCAACACAAAACGATCCACAATTCTCTGCTACGTCACGTTATGAGTAAAGCGTATCATACATTCTATAAACGTAGATCTCCGTATCTCTATTAAATGTTAAGAAATTTACAGGGCCTTTATTGCAAGACATGCGACGATGTCTTAGGTTGACTAAGTTAGCAGTAACTTAGGCTGTAATTTATTTTTTGCTTTCGTTCACATTTAACATCAGAGAGCCGGCCGCTGTGGCCGAGCGGTTCCAGCCGCTTCAGTCTGGAACCGCGCGACCGCTGCGGTAGCAGGTTCGAATCCTGCCTTGGGCATGGATGTGTGTGATGTCCTCAGGCTAGTTAGGTTTAAACAGTTCTAAGTTCTAGGGGACTGATGACCTCAGGATTTAAGTCCCATAGTGCTCAGAGCCATTTGAACCATTTATAACATCAGAGGGGATATACAGGGAGCTCGAAAAGTCTTTCCCTGATTACGTAAATTGTCAGGCTAAAAGCAAGATACAAATATGAAACTGGTGTCTAATTGTTTACAAACTATCAAAGTTTTTTTCACACATCAGTAAACTTCCACATGAGCACCCTTGGTAGCACGTAGCACATCTAAGCGATATTCAATTTCCGGCCACACATTAGCCAACAACACTGGAGGGATCGATTCAACGACTGTGGTTATTCGTTGCCGCAGGGTTTCAAGCTCTGGTACACGTGTTCGGTAGACCTCGTCCTTGACATAACCCCATAAAAAGAAGTCTAATGCGGTTATGTCAGGAGACCGTGGAGGCCAAACGCTTGGCCCATCACGACCAATCCATCGCACAGGAAAGGTCATATCGAGATAGGCACGGACGTCCAAACCCCAATGAGGCGGTGCACCGTCCTGCTGAAACAAGACATCGGGGTGATACTGAAGCAGCTGTGGAACAGTATACAGTTGCAACATATCCAGATACACTGCAGATGTGATGGCAGCCTCAGCGAAGAAGAATGGCCCGATATTTCGATCGTGCAATAGCGCGCACCAAACATTCACCTTTGGACTTCCTCTGGTGCACTCTATGACCTCGGGCACAATATGGCGATTCGCTACTCCACTGACAAAAATGGTCACTTCGTTGAAAAAGGCAATTCGTCTGAGATAACCATCATCGTCCTCAATACGTGATAGCATTTCGAGCGCAAAGTCATATCGACGTGTACTGTCATTGGGCGACAATGGAAGTGGAAGTTTACTGATGTGTGAAAAAACTTTGATAGTTTGTAAACAATTAGACACCAGTTTCATACTTCTAGCCTGAGTTATTAATCTATAAAATCAGGGAAAGACTTTTCGGACACCCTGTAAGACTCGGAACCACTGCTACAAAATGCGGAAATAACGTAATGGGGCATCAGTCGCAGAATTAGGGGGCGAAAAAATCTACTGAGTACGTTGACTGATTAGTGAATTTCGGAATACGAGGGGGTACCCAAAAGAAACAGAGCTAATTTTTTGGTGGACGAACCTTTCATAGTATCGTGTTTTTCCGCTAGAAGAGCACAGAGAGAACATTTCTGAGTCAGTAAGCCGACTGATGGCGCTGGAGGAGGTCAGGAGTAGTTTACCCAGAGTTTATAGTGACACCTACTTTGTGTTATCATCGTTTTTACAATGGCTGATTTTCGTAAACAGCGTGCGGTTGGGAAATTCTGCTTTTTGCTGGGAAAAAGTGGAAGAGAAACTCTTGAAATGCTAAAAATGACGTACAAGGACGATGCTATGGAAAAAACTCAACTGTGAGTGGTTTTCTCGTTTCAAAAATGGGGACGTGTCAATTGATAACGATCCTGGATATCGTCGTACTTCCACCACCCAGTTACATGAAAATATTGAGAATATTCTTGCAGTCATGAACGAAGATCGACTCTGGGCCATTGAAGAAATTTTGGAGTTGTCGGCAGTGACTTGGACTTCAGTGCAGCGAATTGTGACAGAAAATTTACGAACGAAAAGGCTGACTGCCAGATTCGTGTCACGACTGCTGAATTTTGAATAGAAACACTATCACCTGGAAGCAAGCTCTTTGAAGAAGAGTCCTGAGATAATCCACACTTTTATTTTTTAATTATCACAGGTTACGGAACTAGATGCTATCCTCACGATTGTAAAACAAAGTAACAATCAAGTTCGCCACGCTCCAAGAAAGCTTGTCTATTAAAATCAGACATTAAAACGGTGCTGATATGTTGTTTTGGATGTGAGAGGAGTCGTTCATTCAGAGTTCGCTCCACAGCGTCAGATACTTAACCAAGATTCTTACTTGGAAGTTTAGAAAAGATTACGCAACAGTGTGTGGCAGAAGTGGCCTGACGTATGGTAGTCGGGTAACTAGTTTTTTGATGATGACAATGTTCCTGCTCACACAGCCCTACCTGTGCGACAGTTCTTGACCAAAAGTGGTATGACCCCTGTTCCTCACCCCACATACTCACCTGACCTTTCCCAGTCCGACTTTTTTTTAAAAAAACCTTATGGGACTTACCTGCTAAGGACATCAGTGCCTAAGCTCACACACTACTTAACCTAAATTATCCTAGTGACAACCACCCACCCATGCTCGAGGGAGGACTCGAACCTCCACCGGCACCAGCCGCACAGTCCATGACTGCAACGCCCTAGACCGCTCGGCACTTTTTTGTTTCTTAGAATGAAAAGAGACATGAAAGAGAAGAGTGTTGCTGATGTGGCTGTGGTGAAGAAAAAACGACTGAAGCGCTGTCAACCATCAAAGGAGATGAGTTTAAATGATGTTTTTAAAAATGCAATAGGATATCAGACAAGTGTATTACTTCAAGAGGAGAATACTTTGAAGGGACTTGTAGGTTTGTGCTTAAAATTGTGAATGCATATGTTGAATAAAGTAAGTTCGGTCTGTTTTGGGTACCCCTTCGTCTGTGCTGTCATCTGATACTTGCTACTGTAATTTGTATTTTACACGAATTATTAGAAGTTAGCTCCTTATACTGGTCACTTAACGACGGCGATAGAGGCAGCAATCAGCTGATTGTGGCAGAGCAATAGAACTTTATGCAATAAATAAATAGAGGGAAAAATGATGACATTTAATAATACCCAAACAGAACTACCAGAGACAGAGAGAGAAGCTGGATTACACGCCACGCCCCCCTTTAGTTTCAGAAACCTCCTGGTGTACGTACGCAACGTGTAGAGTGTGGGTGGGTCGGGGGGTTTGGGGCGGCATTTGTTACGGTAGGCGGGATCCTGCTGTGAGCCGAGGGCAACGCAGAGTGCTTGGGGAGACGGGGAGCGCTGCGCCCCGAAACCCTAGACGGCCGCCTTTGTCTTCGGCCAGCGCGCTTCTGTTACCTCTCCCGGGGCACAATGTCAGCCGCGTTTATTAACGCACACACACACACACACACACACACACACACACACTCCCTGCCTCCCCCCTCTCCCCCCCCCCCCTTCTCTGGCTCTCTCTCTTTCTCTCTCACATCTCGTCTATCTTGGTTTCATTCTTCTCTCCAGGGATTCTGTTCAAAACCTCTCGTTCATCACAGTGATCCCTTCCTCTTGACAACTTCACCTACTGACGTAATCAATGTCACCTTTCCATGAGCCCTGCAAAAGCCTAGGCAATAAATGTGTAGGAATAGCCAGATATATGAAAACTGCACCCAGTGAAATTTGTGTCCATATAATAATCCGTGAAATCTGCGTCCAGTTTCTCTGAAAAGTGCGTACACATTAAGTCACGGCCCACAGCATCCTGAGAGACCTCGTCCACCAGAAACACTACTTGCGCCAGAAGAGAGGCGCCCTGAAACCGTATCCGAGCCGTGTCGATGTCTCCTTGCAATATAAGCATCTTGTTGCCGGAAGACTAGCGCTAAAATGGTCAACATACACTGGTAAGTCAAAACATTGTGACAACTGCCCACCGCGACGTTGGATGCCGCCTGGTGACGTTGCAGCCGCGTGACGTGGTAACAAAACTATGTAAGCGCAGCAGACACCGAAGGGGCATTGCCCTGTCGAAGCTATAGGCTGCAAACAGAGAAATTCATTTACTTAAGTGACTTTGAACACAGAATAGATTATTATTGAGCAGAGCCTTTGAACGAGTATCTCTAAAGCGGCGAAGATGGTCGAATGTTCACATGTTACTATCGTAAGCACCTACGGAAAGAGGTAGAAGGATAGTGTTGCTATTTCAAATGGTTCAAATGGCTCTGAGCACTATGCGACTTAACTGCTGTGGTCATCAGTCCCTTAGAACTTAGACCTACTTAAACCTAACTAACCTAAGTGCATCACACACATCCATGCCCGAGGCAGGATGCGAACCTGCGACCGTTTCGGTCGCTCGGTTCCAGATTGTAGCGCCTAGAACCGCAAGGCCACTCTGGCCGGCAGTGTAGCTACTACTACTAGCTGAACACAGCTGGAAAGTGGGGTTTGGAGGAATGTCTGCTGTGTAAAGTAGGATAGATGGTGATCTGTGACACCACTGCCGAAAGTGAATGCTGGTACACGCACAACTGTTTAGGAGCAAATCGTTCATCGTGCATTGTTGAACACAGAGCTCCATGTCAAACTACCCACACGTGTTGACATGTTGATCCAACGACACAATAAATTACGACTGATGTGGGCACGGGACCATCGGGATTCGACCGTTGATCAACAGACACGTGTCGGCTCTTCGGGTGAATCTCATTTTTGCTACACTAGGTCGATGGTCGTCTCAACAAACGCCGTCATCGATGTGAACGATAGCTGGAAACGCACAGCGCGCCACGGACGCAAGCTGGTGGCAGCAGTATTATGGTATGGAGACATTCTTCTGCGCTTGCATGGGATCTATGGTAGTAATCGAAGACACGCTGATAGTTGCAAATCAACTGCATACCTTCATGAAACTTCCTGGCAGATTAAAACTGTGTGCCCGACCGAGACTCGAACTCGCGACCTTTGCCTTTCGCGGGCAAGTGCTCTACCATCTGAGCTACCGAAACACGACTCACGCCCGGTCCCCACAGTTTTACTTCTGCAAGTATCTCGTCTCCTGCCTTCCAAACTTTACAGAAGCTCTCCTGTTAGAGCACTTGCCCGCGAAAGGCAAAGGTCCGGAGTTCGAGTCTCGGTCGGGTACACAGTTTTAATCCGCCAGGAAGTTTCATATCAGCGCACACTCGGCTGCAGAGTGAAAATCTCATTCTGCATACCTTAATGCTTGATATCTTCTCCGACAACGACGTCACCTTTCAGGAGTGTAATTGTCCGTATCTCGGAGCCAGAACCGTACTACAGTGGTTTGAGGAGCCTTGTAGTGAGCCCACGATGATATCTCGGTGACCAAATTCGCCTGATGCATATCCTACGAAATCCATCTGGGTCGTTATCGGGAGCCATCGCCGTACACGCAGACCTGCGGCTCGTTATTTACGTGAATTACATTACCTGTGAGTAGAAATCTAATGCCACATACATCCTACAAACTGTAGGATCCCTTATATGCAGAATCAGTGATGTATTTCGTTCTAAAGACGGACAAACAAGGTATTAAGCAGATGATGATAATTTTTTTGGCTCACACGTGTAACATTCTACGATATGACCTCTTAAATACGAGTATTACACTAGTTGTGATTACCTTAAAGTTTAAGTCCTACGTTTCATCTTTAGACGATGAACACACTGTTCTTACATGAAAAATTATGTTAACACTGTCACCTTAAAATTTCACAAGTTGACTATTGGCTTCTGTCTCGGGGTCTTCGGCCGATGTTCATCTAACGATTTTAATGACGTTTCGCCAGCACTTTTGTCAAAGCTTCACTCTCCATTGCCGGCGGTGAACTGGAGCCGATCACGCGGCCGGAAATGTATGGCAGAAAGTATCCCAGAGTGACGGACAGAATCGGCCGTATATTGCCCAAACATAGGGTAAAGACGATTTTCAAACCGACAAGGAAGATCAAAGAGTGTCTTAGATCGGCGAAGAACAAAAGGAACCCACTTGCAATTTCGGGAATAATGACTGGACGATCAATTAACACCAGGATCAAAGAGCATAAACGACATTGCAGGTTGGGGCAGGTGGAGAAATCGGTCGTGGCAGAGCACGCACTGAGTGTCACCGGCCACGTAATAAAATTCGCCGACACGGAAGTTCTGGCTGTACAGAAGCACTGTCTCACGGGCTTGTTCAGAGAAGCTGTAGAAATACAAAAACACGAACAGTTTCAACAAGAAAGAGGAAAGCTTTAAGGTAAAGGGATTCCGGCTTCCCGTACTGCAGCGAACGTCCGTCGCAGGTAGCAAGAGGAGAACCGCACAGGAAATGACCGCGGAGAAGCCCTCGGACGTTGGCGCGCCACGTACATATAGTGTGCGCCCGCGAGCTCGGCTCCAGTTCACCACCGGCAACGGAGGGTGAAGCTTTGACAATGCCAGCCACTCGTGCTGGCGAAACGTCAGTAAAACCGGTAGATGAATGCCGGTCGAAGAACCCGAGACGGAAGCCAATAGGCAATTTGTCAACAAGTGGCCACGAAAGCCTTAACAACATTAAATTTTGTTTGTTTGTTATTAGATAAGTTAATTTATGATTCAAAATCATATCTTAAATTAGATGCATAATGCTCATATACCACTTGGAAATACAGCCACGAATGAGGAGAATTATAATTACAGATAAAAAATTATGCGCGCATGTAACACTAGCAGTGGGAGGAGAAGCTATCTGCAGGATATGTCACCGAATGTTGGCTTAGGGGTATGTGTGTGGATGCAGATCTACGTGCTTGTTCCTGGCCTTTTAGAAAGCACAAGCGATCCGAACCGGCTTGGCGCGGGCATTACTAAGTACCTACAGCCGGAATGCTTGACTGGTGTGGTGGTAATGAGCTGTATACACAAAGCTTCCTTGTGGACCAGTCTATCAACAAATGAGAACGGAAACAATTCCTATAGCAGTTCCTGAGATTAGCCTTCGATACAGACAGAAAACATGACCGATGACTTTAATTCATCATAGACTGCGCAACACAATTAAACGGTCACTTTTCGGAAACCAAGTAACTGTCTCTAATTACCACACAGATGTTTGAAATTTGGCTCAAAGATGCCTACAACCTCGCTCTGCAGTGGTGAAAAACCGTGGCGTCCTGTGGCGCTTCAGACAGAACGTGTCGACACTCACGGGAAAAATACCGGGGCTTAGAAGTGCATGTGAGGTGGACCGTGTGTTAGCGTCACCATATTGGCGCTAACTTTTACCAATATTCTCCCCAATGTCACCGAGGACCTATCACGTGATGGGAAAGTCGCCACACCCATTCTTACACACATTTCATCCCTCCTTTTCACACCTCTGCACTGATCAGAACCACGACGCCCAGCATTGAAATCATGCTGCTTTCTTATGAGTTGTCGCGGAAAAGGTTTCAGATACACCGCTGCTCAGAAGCGAGACGAAGAAGCCTCAGGGGGCAGCATAAAGAGCGTCAATGATAACATTCCTACACCTGGCGCATTGATTCCCACAAATTTTGCCGTTAAACGACAGTTCGCAGTTTGATGGGCAACTGGATGACGTTCTCGACAACCTGACACTGCTGTCACTCACAGTCGACTCGACCCTTCTGTAAGGACATTGTGGTGCAGCAACACCAATTATCGTGATTTGACTTCTTTGGAGCGTAGCGCGACCGTAATTTGCGCTCTGAAATACAGGGTGGAAGCAGTAGGAACCATACGAACCTGTTCAGCGAAATATGAGAAAGCTCGGAAACACAAGACCAGAGTCATTTCACAGTGGTTTGAGTAGTATAATAGTGAACTCACGTCGATGTCTGTGCCTCCATACTCGGCTGATCTGAAGCCAATGGAACGCATCTGGAACACTATCAGGCTCCCGCTCTGCACCCACATTCCACCGGCTCGTAATTTGCAGGAATTTCGTGATACTTCCTGTATCTCCCATTTCGTTAGGTCACTTCACGATATTGCACCTCAGTGTTAAATTATGCGTCTGCAATAAGCACACTTGCCTTTAGGGAGACCTTATCTCTTAGAGATCCACGCTCATTGCTATGCAACAGGTTCTCTTTCACGAGGGACAATCATATCAAAGAGCCACTGTGCCATTATTTCCTTAAATATTAAAACTTGTCCCAACATGCAAGGGACAGCAGAAAATGCGCTGTCCGAGCAGTGTCATGAAATTTGTGAGGCCTTTAATTGGTTACCAGTTCCACTACACTCCAGCGTACAGCTTAACTTCCCACAAAATGTTCAGTGCACAGCACACTTTGATAGAAATAACACCTCTGAAGATGTGGTTAAGCGGCCGGTGTGGCCGAGCGGTTCTAGGCGCTTCAATCTGGAACCGCGCAACCGCTACGGTCGCAGGTTCGAATCCTGCCTCGGGCATTGATGTGTGTGATGTCCTTAGGTTAGTTAGGTTTAAGTAGTTCTAGGGGACTGATGACCTCAGATTTAAGTCCCATAGTGCACAGAGCCATTTGAACCATTTTTTGATGTGGTTAAGTCATATTCTCCTCCACATCTTTATTGTCATGGATGCTAGGATTCTAGCGCACAACAACAATGGGTATGTCTCCTCCACATCTTTATTGTCATGGATGCTAGGATGCTAGCGCACAGCAACAATAGGTATGTCACGAGCCGTGGGGGGACCATACACTTGACAATGTATAGAATTTGAATTTGATATATTTCCCTTCTTGTCCTAGTTTAAGACCATACCTTGAAACGTAGTGGTTTGAGGGAACTGTACAGCGTCATTTATGACTTTTACATATGAACGAAGAGGACTTCGAGATTTACACACCTTCACAAATAAAAGCGCAGAAAATAATATGATCTAAATTTTTAGCGTCTGAAATACGTGTATTTTGCATCTTCTGTATATAAGAATTAATGATATTAGTATGGTAAATACATAGATACAAACAAACATATATGCATCCAGCTGTATGCTTTATTCTAATGCCTCCTTGAACTTGCTCAATATCTTTCAGAAATTGAAAAAAATAGTGGTACATAGGGAAACCAATAAAACAATGAAAGAAGAAGTCCAGTATAAGCAACCGGAATTTTAGATAATTTACTCTTGTTTACCTTACTAATGAGTGGTACAGCTCGAGAAATGCACATGTTTCAAGCTACGACCGAACAGTCAGATCCGCGCGGTCTAAGACGCCTTTTCACGTTAAAGCGCCTCCCCCCCCCCCCCTTCGGAGTTTCGAGTCCTCCCTCGGGCATGGGTGTGTGTGTTGTTCTTAGCGTACGTTAGTTTAAGTTAGCTTGAGTAGTGCGTAAGATTAGGGACCGATGGAATCAGTAATTTCGTCCCATAAGACCTGAACACAAATATCCATTTCCAAAACAGTCAGAATTTATTTGTAGTTATTAAATGCTCCTCCATATTGTAATGGACCTGACGACACAGACTTGGCCAGCTCCGCCTCGATCACGATTCAAAAGAAATTACCACCCTCCTCTGCTCCGTCGCTGCGACATCCATGTCGTCGTACTCCAGAATATTTGTCTGTGAGGTTGAGTAGAAGGGTTCATGTTATCACATCAACGGGTGCACGGGACAACTGGATGCCTTTACAGCACATGAGACGCCAATATGAAATGCGATATGCGGTTTGCTGCTTGTTGTTAATGTCTTTTAACATCTAAATGTGCTCTCTCGCCGAAAGGTGTGAGCGAGTTCGCACTAATGTGGAAGGAGATTTTAGCAGAGGAGAATGAGGTGGCAAATGGACAGAACACAAGGTATCTATTCTGAACAGATGGCATGGAGTTTTACCAGTGAAGGAATTCCGGCCACAATAAGGCCTGTGTGTGGTCGTCCAAACACGGCGATTGTGCGCGGCACAGAACATTTAACAACCATAACGAAAACAATATGATTGTCTGGAGGAGTTATCTGCAAGGTCTATCGTTATCCTCAGAAAATTACAACCATCCGTAGAGAACAACATACCGAGTAACATTCTGGCTTTCAACCAAACCGATCGGCAATATATCACATTTTCTCCCAAGACTGAAAAACGACGGCATCGGCAGTAATATCCTACACAATGCACTGCGTGACTTCAGAGTGCCTTAGAAGCTAGTAGAACGGCACAAAGTTGTATGGCTGGGTGAAGGGCAGCCGTAGGTTTCCGAGCGGTCTCCTGAGAAACGTTCGGGATTGATAAATCCCAGACAAGGGGATACTCTCCCACGTCTTGCGGCCAGCGTCATATTAGAGAAGGTAATAAGGAATTGTAGGCAACAGATGTGGGCTAGTGTACGGGTGGATGTTAATTTAAAATGTCTCGTGTATGCATGTGATACAGTACTGCTCAGTGAGTCAAATCATGAGTTCGCCGGCCGTTGCGACCGAGCGGTTCCAGGCGCTTAGTCTGGCACCATGCGACCGCTACGGTCGCAGGTTCGAATCCTTCCTCGGGCATGGATGTGTGTGATGTCCTTAGGTTAGTTAGGTTTAAGTAGTTCTAAGTTCTAGGGGACTGGTGACCTCAGATGGTAAGTCCCATAGTGCTCAGAGCCATTTGAACAGTGTTGAAATCATGAGTTGAAAGAAATGTACGAGAAAATGGATGACTACGCCCAGAAAGTTGGGCTAAAGGTGAATCAAGACAAATCGATGTTCGTGCAGTTAGGAAAAAGACAAGAGTAGCAAGCATGTCTTGAGATAAATGGCATGAGGTTCAAGAGAGTTCTCCACTTCAAACACTTGGAATTTTGGTTTACCGGCAACAACGGCATATGAACGAAGGTCAAGCAAAGAATAGCAGAGGGAAAGAAACGCATGTATTCCATCAGTGAGAGCCTCAGCTGAAAATTAATACCATCGATAGCTAAGATGAAAATACATAAACAGTTAAGTGCCCAGTAATCATATACGTTTCAGAAGCCTGGGACATGGCTAAACGGGGAAAGGAAAAACTATTAATATTTGAAAGAAGATTGATGAGGAAGGTAAAGGAGAGCGGAGAAGGTGGAAAAATGGAAAAGCTATCTACTGATTTTACAACCAACCCTAAAGATGCTGAAGAGCAAAAGAATCCAATGATCAGGTGATGCAGCCCGTATGCCACAAGAAAGACAGGTGAAGAAAGCACTTGAAAGAAAATTAACCACCAGACGGCTCACAGGTCGACCCCTGTAGCGCTGGATGGACAGTGAAGCTCCAGGCAGTGCTTGTAAGACTGAAGACACCTGGAGGAGCTGAGTACCAAGCAGAAAGGAGTGGAGGCAGTTTATAGAAACGGTGCTTGGTCTATGTATGTATGTCGAAGAAGAATATAAGCTACCCAATCAGGCGTATGACCACGCCCAGGTAAAGAGCTCTGGACAACCGGAACATATCGTCCTGGAGGACACTTGTGATCGAGCCGACAAGAGGTCACTTGTTGACAACACGGCCAAGAAAACACTTTTGATCAAGCAGAAATGGCAGAAATGGCGAGCCGACGCCCAGCACTGCTGTCCCCTCTGCCCTCACTATGCCACGAGACGACTTCAGCCAATCAACAGATCGTCGTCCACCGCAACGCCAGCAGCTCGATCAGCGCCCAGTAAAAAGCACTACATCTTTCACATAAGTCTGTGTGCCAGTTCTGTCTGTCTCATTGCAACTGCGATTTAAACACTCTGGTAACGAACGTGAGAAACTTGTAATCTTCCTGAGTAAAAGCAACTGTGAATTGTGTTTGAATAACAGTGATATAATATTTATGAATAATCTGTTGGCATTCTTGTGGTGGCTGACATTCTTGCCACACTGAGGTGCAATTTAATAATATACATTGCCGAGAAATAAATAGTACACCCTTTTAGAGGTTGCCAGTTCACTCAACATCTATTGTTGCAACACTGCATATGGAGTACATGTGAATGATTCCATTTACAGATCAACAGCACAAGCAGTTCTGAGGTACCAGGCATCGAGACATGCTGAAGCATTGGTATTATACGAGGGTGAGTCAAATGAAAACCTTAAATATTTTTAAATATTATTTACTGTGCACAAGTGGTACAAAGCTGTATCACTTTTCAACATAATCTCCCCCACGCTCAATGCAAGTCCTCCATCGGTTACAAAGTGTATAAGTTTCTTTAGAAAAAAATTCCGCGCAACGACTCATGCACCGCGTGGCGTACCTCTTCATCAGAACCGAACTTCTTTCCTCCCATTGCGTCTTTGAGTGGTCAAAATATATGGAAATCACTTGGGGCAAGGTCTGGTGAGTATGGTGGATGAGGAAGACACTCAAAATGCAGGTCTGTGATTGTTGCAACAGTTGTACGGGCAGTGTGGGTACTTGCATTGTCATGTTGCAAAAGGACACGTGCTGACAGCAATCCACGTCGCTTTGATTTGATTGGAAGACGCAGATGATTTTTTTGGGAGATCTGTGTATGATTAACTGGTGACAGTGGTCCCTCTAGGCATGTAATGCTCCAAAATGACGCCTTTTTCGTCTCAAAAGAGAGTCAGCATAACGTTCCTTGCTGATGGTTCTGTTCGAAATTTCTTTGGTTTTGGTGGTCAGGAATGGCGCCCTTCCTTGCTAGCTCTCTTCGTTTCCGGTTGGTGGAAGTGAAGCCAAGTTTCGTCCCTTAGTAACGATTCTTGCAAGGAAGACATCACCTTCTCGTTCAAAGCGTCGAAGAAGTTCTTCAAAAGCATCAACAGGTCGTTCTCCCATTTCTGGAGTCAGCTGCCGTGGCACCCATCTTGCAGACACTTTGTGAAACAGGAGCACATCATGCACAATGTTGTGTGCTGACCCGTGACTGATCTGTAAACATGCTGCAATGTCATTCAGTGTCACTCGGCGGTATTCCTTCACTATGGCTTCAACTGCTGCAATGTTGTGGAGTCACAACTCGTTATGTCTGACTGGACGAGGAGCATCTTCCAGTGAAGTCAAACCATTTGCGAATTTCCTACTCCATTCGTAAACCTGCTGCTGCGACAGAGATGCATCACTGTACTGAACCTTAATTTCAATAGGTTTCACACCTTCACTTCTCAAAAACTGAACAACAGAACGCTGTTCTTCCATGGTGCAAGTCGCAATTGGGGCGGCCATCTTTATACTCATACTGCGACGGTATGTGTGCTTCTGCACTATGCTGCCACCTACAGGCCATTCTGCACCCTGTTTGTAGCACGCTTACCAACTTACAGGATAACGGCGCGAAATTTCGATTTGTTATTACAAATTTAAGGTTTTCATTTGACTCACCCTCGTACAAGGTGTAGTCGCCATGGACAGCAATGCAGACGCTCATCCTGGCATCCAGTCGATGGTATAGATGGCAACTGCGGTTCTGGGATACGTTACGTGACGACTGCCCGACCTGTTCACGTACTATTCCACACACGCTCGATTGGGGGCGAGTCCGAAAATTGTGCTGGCCAGGAGCGCTTAGAGTTTCATGGGCAGTGTGTGGACGAGCATTAGGCTGTTGCAACAACACATCAACTTCCTCTTGCAAGAACGACAAAAGAACGGGTTCAACAACATTCTACAAGGAGCGAGCGCTGGTTAGCATCCCCTCCAGAAACACTAGAGCTGAACGAGAGTTGTAGCTTAGCACGCCCTAGTCCCTATGGCCTGATGTGGGGTCAGAGTGTCTTGAACGATGGCACTCTGCGAGACAGCGCTCACGAGGTCTACGTCGTACGCTCATCTTCCATCACGTGTGTGCAGGCAAAAAATGCTTCATCGTCGAAGGCCATCTTCAAAGTGATCCTCTGACGTTACCGGATGAACCGTGCACATCAATGCTGTAGCGTGATCGGAAGAAGGGCTAGAGGTATGAGCGTCCGTCCCACTGCTAATAAACGGTTGGCAGCAGCTCGTGTTGACATGTCTGTGCTCACAAGTCCTCTTATCTGTACAATTTTGGTAAACATTTTTGGAAACAGTGATCAATAGACTATTATATTTTAACTAAAGTTCAGTCTTGATCACAACACTTTTGTATGCATAACATAGGTGACAGGTTTCGGTTATATTTATACAACCATCTTCAGACTTGTGAATTAATTTTAGAAAATACTAGAGACCAATCTTAATATAAAATGAAAAGGGTCTAATGACTACAAAATTTTAGCAAAATAAAATAAAACTTATTATACCCATGGCTTCCTTGGAGGATGGTAGGCGGAGCTCTCCTCAGCTGCTACGAAGTCAACTGATGGTTATGAGTGCTGAGCATGAGCTTAAATATGCAGAGGCTCCGCCTGCTTCCTCTCACACTACTTCACAACTGCCAATCAGCGTTCATAATTAGATGCTATCATGCTATCGTCAAAGTATAAAAGTACGAAATACACTAATAACATAAAATTGCTTCATTTAAAATGTCTCATTAACATATAGTTAGTACGTGTAAAACTTATTTATATTTTGGATAAAAACTGTAAACTACGATCTGTAATAGCTGTGCCCTCTATGGGCAACCTTAATACAATTACATTGTCAGTTAAATCAAAGATGTAAAAGTCCATGCAGTTGTGGTGTATATCGATTATACCGAGTCGCCTACATCACAATTCTATCTTTCATGGATGTTCTAGAGTCGTCTAGCTTTAAGTGTAGTTTTCATAGCGACATTGTTTATAACAGAATTGTAGCAGCCAAGAGTACGTTCCGCGTTATGTATGTCTGAATAACTGATGAGACCGCTGATTAAATATATAGAGCTCATCGATTTACCCGTGGTCTAGGGGACAGTCGGCTCTCAGCCGTGATACCGTGCGGACGGGCTCGGCGCGCCGGGCAGTGCTCCGCAGGTGTTGTTGTTTACCCGCTAGCGCGCGGTCGCGTCGTTCTCTTGCCGTATAGTACCTGTACCGACCCGACATGGCGTTCTCATATCGAATAGCTACAATCAAGTTAACGTTCAACGCATCGTACACGAGACCGAAGGCCCATGAAACTGAACGATTTCTCAGAGACATCATGCACATAGAAGCACAAGAACTGATAGGAATTCATCTGTCTATTGTAACCAGCACAGTGTACCTCAAACTGATTGACGAAGCGGCCTGCGGCAGATTACTAAAACGATCTGCGAACGGCTTTCGCTTCTGTCACGCAGACGGTAACGTGAGCGTGGTAGGAGTGGACCATGCTGGTCTGGGGGTGCGTACCGTGCGCATCTTTGAACTACCGGTCGAAGTTCCTGCCAACCTAGTCGTTGATGCCCTGCGGCCATACGGCACAGTTCTGAGTCACACTGAGGAGAAATGGAACACATTCGAAACGTACCCTGTCCTTAACGGGGTACGACAAGTGCGCATAGAACTTAAGAAGCACGTCCCATCATATACATATACATCTACATGACTACTCTGCAATTCACATTTAAGTGCTTGGCAGAGGGTTCATCGAACCACAATCATACTATCTCTGTATTATTCCACTCCCGAACAGCGAGCGGGAAAAACGAACACCTAAACCTTTCTGTTCGAGCTCTGATTTCTCTTATTTTTTTTTTTTTTATTATCGTTTCTACCTATGTAGGTTGGGCTCAACAAAATATTTTCGCATTCGGAAGAGAAAGTTGGGGACTGAAATTTCGTAAAAAGGTCTCGCCGCGACGAAAAACGTCTATGCTGTAATGACTTCCATCCCAACTCGTGTATCATATCTGCCACACTCTCTCCCCTATAACGTGATAATACAAAACGAGCTGCCCTTTTTTGCACCCTTTCGATGTCCTCCGTCAATACCACCTGGTAAGGATCCCACACCGCGCAGCAATATTCTAACAGAGGACGAACGAGTGTAGTGTAAGCTGTCTCTTTAGTGGACTTGTTGCATCTACTAAGTGTCCTGCCAATGAAACGCAACCTTTGGCTCGCCTTCCCGACAATATTATCTATGTGGTCCTTCCAACTGAAGTTGTTCGTAATTTTAACACCCAGGTACTTAGTTGAATTGACAGCCTTGAGAATTGTACTATTTATCGAGTAATCGAATTCCAACGGATTTCTTTTGGAACTCATGTGGATCATCTCACACTTATCGTTATTTAGCGTCAACTGCCACCTGACACACCATACAGCAATCTTTTCTAAATCGCTTTGCAACTGATACTGGTCTTCGGATGACCTTACTAGACGGTAAATTACAGCATCATCTGCGAACAGTCTAAGAGAACTGCTCAGAATGTCACCCAGGTCATTTATATAGATCAGGAACAGTAGAGGTCCCAGGACGCTTCCCTGGGGAACACCTGATATCACTTCAGTTTTACTCGATGATTTGCCGTCTATTACTACGAACTGCGACCTTCCTGACAGGAAATCACGAATCCAGTCGCACACCTGAGACGATACCCCATAGTCTTTTGTGCCGGGCTTCCGTGTCGTCGGAAGTTCTCATCGTAAGTAGCTGAAGTCAAGAAAGAACTCTCTGATGTGGGTGAGTGCCGGTGAAATGTGTCCTACAGAAACCGGGGGATGCAGAGAGTGTGGTGCCACTTCCGCTATCAGGGTGCCCGTCAGAGTGGCGTGGGCAGAGGTCAACTTGCGACGCATAGTGTTGAGATAAAGCGATCGCGCGCGGTTATATACATGAATTAAACCGATACTGCCAGCCCGCTGGGGTAGTGTCAGGGTGGCGTATCGGACTTTAAAAACAAGACCGGTGCTTACGAAATGTCCATATGCTGCTTGAAATCTGTCGGCCATCGTAGCCGTCAAGGGAAGGATATGCGCAAAATAGTTCAGTTTTGAGACAAGATAGGTGTTGACATAACGTGTTCTGAGGAGAATATCCAAGCGCCGCAGTTTGTTGTCCTGCAGCAGAGCACGTGTCTGGTGTAGGAGCCGACGGTACGTAGCCGCCGCCGTGCGGCGGACATTGCTATAGAATTGCACTCCTAAACACTTGAGTACGGGCACCTTGTCAAAGGGCACTGCCGTTGTGTGGGAAAGCCCCCCTCCGACATCCATGTATTTTGTCTTCTTCACGTTGATGATGCTCCCAGCGATCGCCCCGTACTGGCGTAGCCACTGTAGCGCCATATGCATTTCATCCTCTGATCTGGCCAGGAACACCACGTCATCGGCGAATGCACCACAACGAAAGGTCACGTCCCGCAAGGAGATACCAGATAATCGCTGCCGTAGATCATGTAAAGCTGGTTCAAGCGCTGCAGCAAATAATATACCCGACAGGGGGCACCCTTGTCGCACTGACCGTCCAACAACAATGTGACCAGCCTGATAACCGTTGACCATCATGCGTGGACCAGTCGAAGGATCACCTGTGCAGACTCCGGAGAGAGACCCATGTGTTGCAAAACTGCGCGTAAGAAGCCGTGGTCAACGCGGTCGAATGCGTGGTCAAAATCGACGGCGACAAGGGCGCCTCGTATTTTGCAGGTCACCGTCAAAGCAATTACGTCGCGGTATGCTGCTAACGCCGTATGAATGTTGCTGACACCACCTAAACATGTCTGATCGGTGTGAATGGCTTTCCCGATAGCGGTGTGGAGACGCGCGCGGAGGATACGGGCGAAGATCTTGTAGTCGTTGTTGAGGAGCGTGGGTGGGCGAAAATCCTGCCACTACAACCACCATTCGGTTTCGGTACTGGGATCAATATGCCTTCTGTGAATTCTGTGGGGATCAGGTCTTGAAACATTTGGATCCACTTGTCACCCATTAGGTGGTAAAACGTGCGGTAGAATTCCAGGGGTAAACCGTCCGGTCCAGGCGACTTGTTCGGTGCTCCACGTGCCAAGGTCGATGTCAGCTCGTCGGGTGTAATGGGCAACAGCAGACTATCATCGGGCGCCACGTCCCTAGGGGCGGGAAAATCGTGCAACAGCTCGTCATAATCAGTACATTTCGCGGATCTTCCATGTACAAGGTCCCATAGTGTCTGACGAACGTGTGCGCGATGTCCGTTTGTGTCACTGCGCGGCCGCCCTCCTCCGTGTTTACCGCCGTAATGAGCTGACGTTTGCGGTGGCGCCTCTCGTGCACAATGTGATACACTGACGCTGTTTCGTTGGGGATATAGTCTTGCACTCGCGCACGGATGCGGACACCTTCTAGCTGCTCCGTCCTGATGCGAAGTAGACGAGCTTTGATGCGTTGTACGGACATCTGACGTTCGGGAGACGGTGGTTGCGTTGCCAGCTCACGTAACGCTGTATAGTAAAATTCCGATGTTGCCCTTTGCCAGTTCGATCTGTCACGCCCGTAGACCATCAAGGTCTTTCGGAGTGCAGGTTTGACACATCCCAGCCACCACAGCAACGTGGAAGCATACATGGGCAGGCGCCTGATACATCGACGCCACGTGTCAGTGACTGCTCGCCGACACGCTTCCTCGCGAAGGAGGGAGACGTTCAGCGTCCACGGGCCCCTGCTGCGTCTTGTGAGTTGTCGGGGCAAGGTGACAGTGCAGATGTACGCGAGATGGTCCGTGAAGGCCGTCGGCCAGAGTTCTGCATCACGGGTTGCTGTGCGCAGAGCACGCGAGACGTATATCCGGTCCAGACGACTGGCAGAATGGCTGGTAAAGTGCGTATATCCACTCTGGGTCCCATGATGTAAGAGCCATGTGTCGTGGAGCGCGAGGTCACGTACCAATACTTGTAGAGCCGGAAATGGGACGTAATGCGGTATCTGGTCCTCGGGCCGCAGAACACTGTTAAAATCGCCGCCCACTATGTAATGGTCCATATTTCCTTGCAAAAGTGGGGCTACCTCCTCCGAATAGAAGACATGCCTGTCACCTCGGTGCGAATTACCGGAGGGAGCGTAGACGTTAATGAGGCGGACTGCGCCAAGTGTGAGTGCGATGCCTCGCCCGTTCGGCAAGTACGTCACGTCGTCGCGTCTATGCCATCTCGGAGAAGGATGGCCGATCCTCCTGCGCCATCGCCTACGGGTAGGCTGTACGTGGTGTAGCCATATAGGTCTAAACGCAGCTCGGGACGGACCTCCTGGAGAAGGACAATGTCCAAATCTGCCGCTCTGATCATGTCGTGTAACATGCGGGTCTTGACAGTGGAGTGGACACCATTTTCATTGACTGTTCCCACTCAGTATGACTGAGACATATCAAGTGGCGGAGGCAGTGTGCCGGTGCAAGCCCATAGTGATCTCACACACCACACAGCCATCCATCAGCACGCTGTGCATTACTGTGCCGTATGAGTCCCTGACTGGCAGAGCCCTCCGGGCTCAATGTCAGCCATGGGCTCTGGTGGAGATATCGATGTGCGCTGTGCATCATCTGCCTCCATATCGTCTGCCCAATCACCAAGAGACGATTGTGATGTCATTGGGGGCTGGTCGCTTTCACAGGAGCCCACATTTTGGGAGTCGACGCAATGCGGCTCGTTTTCTGGGCCACCAGATTTAGGAATGTGTTCCTTGTCTTCAGGCATCTTCTGGGGAATGATGCCACTGGAGTGAGTTGCACTTGTGGGCGAGTCAATGAAGTCTATGTCTTCCACCGGCTGCACATCCCTGTCCTGTTCTTCAGCTGACAATCGCCTCTTCTTGTGTCGCTTGGGTGATTTTTGCTTTCGGGTCCGAGATTCGACATCCACTGGAGGGCGGGGCTCGACACAGTCTTGGTCGCTAGGAACCCCTGTGTCCGATCCCGACAGTGACGGTGGCTGGGCGCCCACGACGCTGCGGTGGGCAGAGGCTGTAGGAACCTCTACACCGTTGGGGTGCGTCGTTGTCGACGGCGTTGACTCTCCAACGGAGCTGGCAGCGGCTTGAGGAGGTGGCATGTGTTGATCATCCATCACATCATGTCGTGCCGCCTCCACATACGTTAGCGGGAGAGAGGTCATAGTGGATCGTTGGGAAGTTCATTGCGGGTCACCTGAACGAGGCGTCGCTGCAGACACTCAGTTCTAACATGGCCCTCCTGGCCGCAGCCCGAGCAGGTCCTCGGTTGTCCATCATATATAACAATTGCGCGGCAGCCACCAACGAAAATATATACACGGAAGCCCGGCACAAAAGACTATTATCGCCTCTATCAACAGCAGCAACCTGGAAATACGGTCGCCCACAGACATCCTGAAGTTGCCTGGAACACCGTTTGGCGAACGGCACACACGCCTTTTCTACCTACGACGGTGCGTTCATTGTGGTATGTGGTTGTGAATGGGAAGTTCGCTACTCGACAGAGGCTACATTCCATTCATCTGACGGACGACCCCTTGTGTCCGACATGCTCAGTCGCTGACTCGGATGCGCACCGTCTGACTTGTGCCGCGACCAGCGAGTGCTGGCTAAAGACGCAGCGCGTGCTGGCATTACTCTTGCGGCGATTACCGGAGTCAGTCTCCCCTGATGAAATATTGCGCCAACCAGAACGAACGCCGTTAACTGGCTAAAAGGCATGGCCGTTTACTACATATTTTGCGATGCTCCCAAAGGCACACTCGACTTTTGGTCCCTATTGATGACAACACATGCAGCTTTCAGCCGCCACCCGAAGTACAGAACTCGTTTCGCAAATTATTTAGGTTCATTATTTGCGGATCCTCCTGCTCACTGGGGCGTTCCGGGTATGAGACGCTGAAAATGAAGAATCCTGGAGCATATTGATCCTCTACGCACGGAATAGGAGGGAACCCCTACCAACAGACGAGAAGACGACTCGGACGCTCGGCTACGGCAGCTGTAGGATCTTTCTTTGTCATGAAAATAAATAAATAAATAAAAAAAGGGGTAGCGTCTTTGATTCATAATCAAAACGTATTCGGTCCCGGGTTCGATCCCCCTCCACTGCCTAAATTTTGATAAATAATCAGCATTGGCTTGCCGGCACGGTAGCTCAGCGTGCTCGGTTAGAGGGTTATCTACCCTCTGCAATAAAAAAAACTGAGTGAACCGATCTACGAAGAACCTGAATGGGTGTCATCGGACGTCCGCCCCGAACAAATTGAATGAGCAATATACAACAAAATGAGGTCACAAAAAAAGGTAGCGTCTTTGATTCATAATCAAAACGTATTCGGTCCCGGGTTCGATCCCCTCCACTGCCTAAATTTTGATAAATAATCAGCATTGGCGGCCGAAGACTTCCGTCAGAAGAAGTCAGCCTCATTCTGCCAACGGCATTGTCAAAGAGGGCGGAGGAGCGGATAGAGGTTCATAGCGCTCTGTTGTCCTAGGGGTGGGAAATTGCCCCTAAAGGCGGAAGAATCAGCAGTGATCAACGACATGTGGATGCAGAAGACAATGGAAACCACTGCATTATAGACACGTAACGTGTATCCACAGGACATGTGGCCTGTAGTTGAAGAAGTGTCATGATGATCTCTCCATTGGCAAAAGATTACGGAATAGTCCCCCATTCGGATCTCCGGGAGCGGACTGTCAAGGGGAAGGTTACCATGAGAAAAAGATTGAATAATCAATGAAAGGATAATGTTCTACGAGTCGGGGCGTGGAATGTCAGAAGCTTGAACGTGGTAGGGAAACTAGAAAATCTGAAAAGGGAAATGCAAAGGCTCAATCTAGATATAGTAGGGGTCAGTGAAGTGAAGTGGAAGGCCGACAAGGATTTCTGGTCAGATGAGTATCGGGTAATATCAACAGCAGCAGAAAATGGTATAACAGGTGTAGGATTCGTTATGAATAGAAAGGTAGGGCAGAGGGTGTGTTACTGTGAACAGTTCAGTGACCGGGTTGTTCTAATCAGAATCGACAGCAGACCAACACCGACAACGATAGCTCAGGTATACAAGCCAACGTCGCAAGCTGAAGATGAACAGATAGAGAAAGCGTATGAGGATACTGAAAGTGTAATGCAGTATGTAAAGGGGGACGAAAATCTAATAGTCATGGGCGACTGGAATGCAGCTGTTGGGGAAGGAGTAGAAAAAAATGTTACAGGAGAATATGGGCTTAGGACAAGGAATGAAAGGGGAGAAAGCCTAATTGAGTTCTGTAACAAGTTTCAGCTAGTAATAGCGAATACCCTGTTCAAGAATCACAAGAGGAGGAGATATACTTGGAAAAGGCCGGGAGATACGGGAAGATTTCAATTAGATTACATCATGGTCAGATAGAGATTCCGAAATCAGATACTGGATTGTAAGGCGTACCCAGGAGCAGATATAGACTCATATCACAATATAGTAGTGATGAAGAGTAGGCTGAAGTTCAAGACATTAGTCGGGAAGAATCAATACACAAAGAAGTGGGGTGCGGAAGTTCTAAGGAATGACGAGATACGTTTGAAGTTCTCTAGCGTTATAGATACAGCAATAAGGAATAGCGCAGTAGGCAACACAGTTGAAGAGGAATGGACGTCTGTAAAAAGGGCCATCACAGAAGTTGGGAAGGAAAACATAGGTACAAAGAATGTAGCTGCGAAGAAACCATGGGTAACAGAGGAAATACTTCAGTTGATCGATGAAAGGAAGAAGTACAAACATGTTCCGGGAAAATCAGGAATACAGAAATACAAGTCGCTGAGGAATGAAATAAACAGGAAGTGCAGGGAACCTAAGACGAAATGGCTGCAGGGAAAATGTGAACACATCGAAAAAGATATGATTGTCGGAAGGACAGACTCAGCATACAGGAAAGTCAAAACAACCTTTGGTGACATTAAAAGCAACTGTGGTAACACTAAGAGTGCAACGGGAATTCCACTGTTAAATGCAGAGGAGAGAGCAGATAAGTGGAAAGATTACATTGAAAGCCTCTATGAGGGTGAAGATTTGTCTGATGTGATAGAAGAAGAAACAGGAGTCGATTTAGAAGAGATAGGGGATCCAGTAGTAGAATCGGAATTTAAAGGAGCTTTGGAGGACTTACAGTCAAATAAGGCAGAAGGGGTAGATAACATTCCATCAGAATTCCTAAAACCATTAGGGGAAGTGGCAACAAAACGACTATTCACGTTGGTGTGTAGAATATATGAGTCTGGCGACATACCATCTGACTTTCGGAAAAGCATCATCCACACAATTCCGAAGACGGCAAGAGCTGACAAGTGCGAGAATTATCGCACAATCAGCTTAACAGCTCATGCATCGAAGCTGCTTACAAGAATAATATACAGAAGAATTTAAAAGAAAATTGAGAATGCGCTAGGTGACGATCAGTTTGACTTTAGGAAAAGTAAAGGCACGAGAGAGGCAATTCTGACATTACGGCTAATAACGGAAGCAAGGCTAAAGAAAAATCAAGACACGTTCATAGGATTTGTCGACCTGGAAAAAGCATTCGACAATATAAAATGATGCAAGCTGTTCAAGATTCTGAAAAAAGTAGGGGTAAGCTATAGGGAGAGACGAGTCATATACAATATGTACAACAACCAAGAGGGAAAATAAGAGTGGACGATCAAGAACGAAGTGCTCGTATTAAGAAGGGAGTAAGACAAGGCTGTAGCCTTTCGCCCCTACTTTTCAATCTGTACATCGAAGAAGCAATGATGGAAATAAAAAAAAGGTTCAGGAGTGGAATTAAAATTCAAGGTGAAAGGATATCAATGATACGATTCGCTGATGACATTGCTATCCTGAGTGAAAGTGAAGAAGAATTAAATGATCTGCTGAACGGAATGAACAGTCTAATGAGTACACAGTATGGTTTGAGAGTAAATCGGAGAAAGACAAGGGTAATGAGAAGTAGTAGAAATGAGAACAGCGAGAAACTTAACATCAGGATTGATGGTCACGAAGTCAATGAAGTTAAGGAATTCTGCTACTAGGCAGTAAAATAACGAATGACGGACGGAGCAAGGAGGACATCAAAAGCAGACTCGCTATGGCAAAAAAGGCATTTCTGGCCAAGAGAAGTCTACTAATATCAAATACCGGCCTTAATTTGAGGAAGAAATTTCTGAGGATGTACGTCTGTAGTACAGCATTCTATGGTACTGAAACATGGACTGTGGGAAAACCGGAACAGAAGAGAATCGAAGCATTTGAGATGTGGTGCTATAGACGAATGTTGAAAATTAGGTGGACTGATAAGGTAAGGAATGAGGAGGTTCTACGCAGAATCGGAGAGGAAAGGAATATGTGGAAAACACTGATGAGGAAAAGGGACAGGACATCTGCTAAGACATGAGGGAATGACTTCCATGGTACTAGAGGGAGCTGCAGAGGGCAAAAACTGTAGAGGAAGACAGAGATTGGAATACCTAAAGCAAATAATTGAGGACGTAGGTTGCAAGTGCTACTCTGAGCCACGTAGCGCTCTGTATGAAAAACACTGACTGTGCTGTGTGCAGCCTGCGGCTGGTTGGATTCTTTTTTGAAATATTCGCTAGTGTAGCGTTGTGCCGTTGGAGGTGAGCCGCCAGCAGTGGTCGATGTGGGGGGGGGGGGGGGGGGGGGGGGAGATGGCAGAGTTTTCAGAGTGGACGATCTGGACGTGCATCCGTCAGAAAAAGGAAATTTCTTTAATAATGACTTTTGAAAGTTGCCGGCCGGGGTGGCCGAGCGGTTCTAGGCGCTACACTCTGGAACCGCGCGACCGCTACGGTCGCAGTTTCGAATCCTGCCTCAGGCATGGATGTGTTTGATGTCCTTAGGTTAGTTAGGTTTAAGTAGTTCTAAGTTCTAAGGGACTGATGACCTCAGAAGTTAAGTCCCATAGTGCTCAGAGCCAATTGATTAATTTTTTTTGAACGCTATTAAGGTAAATACATTTTTTGTTCTCTATCAACCTGTTTCATTTGCTAACTATGCCTATCAGTAGTTAGTGGGTTAGTAGGTTAGCACAGGAAAGGAATTCGTGGCGGGCCGCATCAAACCAGTCAGTAGACTGATGATAAAAATCAATCTCAATTTAATAAAAATCTTATATGTTGTATAGCATATTTTGCATACATAGCGTTTGCCATGGGTATAACTAATCTTATATTTTAAAACAAAAGAGTAGGTGCATCCTTATTAGAAAATTTCGTCAAAAAGGTCGTAAAAATATTGTTCGCGAAAATCTAATTGTTCATTGAGCAGCATTGATGATTTGGTTTTCAAATGAGCATATGTCTCGATTTCTTATAAGATATTTATAAGTAAGTCTTTATTTGCATAATGAAGAACCTGTAGATTCCGCTCTACTGTTCCCTCAGCATGGTAATAAATTTCGTGTGACTAGGGCCTCCCGTCGGGTAGACCTTTCGCCGAGTGCAAGTCTTTCGATTTGACGGCACTTCGGCGACTTGCGCGTCGATGGGGATGAAATGATGATGACAATACAACACCCTGTCCCTGATTGGAGAAGATCTCCGATCCAGCCGGGAATCGAACCCGGGCTGTTATGATTGACATTCTGTCGCGCTGACCACTCAGCTACCGGGGACGGACCTGAGGATAGTTATTAAATGTTATGTGATGGCCGAATACAGATTTTGTTCGTGAGGTACCCGACGAATGTTCTTTGTACCTTACTGCAAAATTTCGACCTGTTTGGCCGATATATATTTTCTCACAGTCTCTGTGCTTCGTTAGCTGTACGATCTCCAATGCTGCCCTCATAATAGAACGATCCGGGCAGGCGTCAGAGATGCGCGGACGTCCAGAATATCGTCTACGGATGTGCTGACACAGCATGTCCAACTTGTGTGATAGTTCTCCGAAAGGACTATCCCGCCATTTGGCCTTTTCAGACTGGCTGTAGGAAGCACGATTTCATATCCGTGGCATTGTTACCTGTTTGCTTCACACGTCCGCTCCACACTGGCCCTCATGGCTGTGAGCATCCCCTGTTGTAGGGTAGATACACATTGCGGTCTTGTGGCTATGCCACTACCCCCGCGCCCGGGTTCCCGGGTTCGATTCCCGGCGGGGTCAGGGATTTTCTCTGCCTCGTGATGACTGGGTGTTGTGTGATGTCCTTAGGTTAGTTAGGTTTAAGTAGTTCTAAGTTCTATGGGACTGATGACCATAGATGTTAAGTCTCATAGTGCTCAGAGCCATTTGAACCATTTTTTTATGCCACTACGCTCTCCTTTGGCGGATGACTTTGAAACCATTATCTGTATAACTACTTTCCCAATGGGGCACATGCAGTCATCGGATCAAAATCGACGTCGTCTTTTTGGTGTACTAATTCTCTCTCCGGCAGTCTACATTGTGAAATTTCGACCACTACAGTATACATTTCCGGAACACATCTGTGTGGATTTGTTGAAATTCTTAGGCGGAATCAGAGAATTGAGCAAATGTTTACAACTTCTGCATACGTTTTGTTGTGAAATCGCCACTTTCCTGGAGTCCAGTAGGACGTTTCTGTAACAAGTTGCTCTCACACATTGGCAAGCAGCAGGCTGTGAGCGGTCTACTAACACCGAGGACGCTTCCTCCCATCTCTAGAGTTGCGCACTTTTTTACGAGTTTCCCTCCGGAGCCTTCACGTGACACGGCGCGGGCGATGTTGTTGGAAGCGCACGGTAAGTAACACGGGGGGAGCGGACGTCCGCGTAACTCGCTGCCTGAACAAACAGAGGCAGGCGAGATGCGTGTCACGGGCGGGCCATACGCCCACCTGCCCACGTCACAACTTGGCGCAAACAGGGGGTGGAGAGATGTCCACTGACACGGCAGCCAGGGGCTGCGTGACCTCCTGTCCTTTAGCGTCGCTGCTCAAGCGCAACACGCCGCGAATATGGGCCGCAACCTTTTCTTCTGGTGCCACAAACTCAACCACTTCGTTTGGAAAAGAGGTGCAGGACACAGCAGCTGCACTTCTGTCTTTAAAAAGATAGAACGTAAATATGAAAAATTAGTAGGTTATCGCCAATTAGAGGAATGAAAGGTTAATGTGTGATGAATCAAAAATGGTTCAAATGGCTCTGAGCACTATGGGACTTAACATCTTAGGTCATCAGTCCCCTAGAACTTAGAACTACTTAAACCTAACTAACCTAAGGACATCACACACATCCATGCCCGAGGCAGGATTCGAACCTGCGACCGTAGCAGTCCCGCGGTTCCGGACTGCAGCGCCTAGAACCGCACAGCCACCGCGGCCGGCCATGATAAATCCGTTCGTCTGAAATAGCAACACTCAACGAAAAAAAAGAAAAAATATTCCGAATCATTTCGTATGAAATAATTACACTCGCGGAAAAAAGAGAAGATCGTAACACCAACAAGAAGTTGTGCAGAACGTAAATATGAAAAATTAGTAGGTTATCGCCAATTGGACGAATGTATGATGAATCCATTCGTCTGAAATAGTAACACTCACGAAGAAAAAGAAAAAAGTATGACGAATCCTTTCGTATGAAATAATTACACTCACGGAAAAAAGAGAAGATCCTAACACCAACAAGGAGTTGTGCAACATGAGGAAAAATTGATAGGCATGTTTCTACATCTGATAGATGCCGTCTACACGAATTTCGTGCTGGTCGCATAAGAGCGGAGCTAGTAGCTCCACTATGAGAGCGCAAATCAAATCTGCTTCAAATTCTCGCTGCAACGTGCAATGGTACTTGAATTACGTCACCATTACGGCACCTCACCTCAACCTCTCGATACCAGCAATATTCTACTGTGTTTCTGTAAAATAGTTAACATATTTCTGTGACAACATTCAGATTTGATTTCATTAATGTAGAGGTACTTCGATACATCGATTTGTATATATTGCAATGATATTATTCTTATGTGTATTCTTCCTTTCGTCACTATGATCTTTGACGTATTTGTAACTCTGATTTTTGGGCCCGTAAGCGGTTATTAGAGAGAGTCAAGCTTTGGTCGTCATGTTAAAAAGACGCAAATTGTAGTCAGTTAATGAAATGTGAACTTTAACAGTGAGGAAGATACACTCCTGGAAATGGAAAAAAGAACACATTGACACCGGTGTGTCAGACCCACCATACTTGCTCCGGACACTGCGAGAGGGCTGTACAAGCAATGATCACACGCACGGCACAGCGGACACACCAGGAACCGCGGTGTTGGCCGTCGAATGGCGCTAGCTGCGCAGCATTTGTGCACCGCCGCCGTCAGTGTCAGCCAGTTTGCCGTGGCATACGGAGCTCCATCGCAGTCTTTAACACTGGTAGCATGCCGCGACAGCGTGGACGTGCAGTTGACGGACTTTGAGCGACGGCGTATAGTGGGCATGCAGGAGGCCGGGTGGACGTACCGCCGAATTGCTCAACACGTGCGGTGTGAGGTCTCCACAGTACATCGATGTTGTCGCCAGTGGTCGGCGGAAGGTGCACGTGCCCGTCGACCTGGGACCGGACCGCAGCGACGCACGGATGCACGCCAAGACCGTAGGATCCTACGCAGTGCCGTAGGGGACCGCACCGCCACTTCCCAGCAAATTAGGGACACTGTTGCTCCTGGGGTATCGGCGAGGACCATTCGCAACCGTCTCCATGAAGCTGGGCTACGGTCCCGCACACCGTTAGGCCGTCTTCCGCTCACGCCCCAACATCGTGCAGCCCGCCTCCAGTGGTGTCGCGACAGGCGTGAATGGAGGGACGAATGGAGACGTGTCGTCTTCAGCAATGAGAGTCGCTTCTGCCTTGGTGCCAATGATGGTCGTATGCGTGTTTGGCGCCGTGAAGATGAGCGCCACAATCAGGACTGCATACGACCGAGGCACACAGGGCCAACACCCGGCATCATGGTGTGGGGAGCGATCTCCTACACTGGCCGTACGCCTCTGGTGATCGTCGAGAGGACACTGAATAGTGCACGGTACATCCAAACCGTCATCGAACCCATCGCTCTACCATTCCTAGACCGGAAAGGGAACTTACAGTTCCAACAGCACGTCCGCATGTATCCCGTGCCACCCAACGTGCTCTAGAAGGTGTAAGTCAACTACCCTGGCCAGCAAGATCTCCGGATCTGTCCCCCATTGAGCATGTTTGGGATTGGATGAAGCGTCGTCTCACGCGGTCTGCACGTCCAGCGCGAACGCTGGTCAAACTGAGGCGCCAGGTGGAAATGGCATGGCAAGCCGTTTCACAGGACTACATCCAACATCTCTACGATCGTCTCCATGGGAGAATAGCAGCCTGCATTGCTGCGAAAGGTGGATATACACTGTACTAGTGCCGACATTGTGCATGCTCTGTTGCCTGTGTCTATGTGCCTGTGGTTCTGTCAGTGTGATCATGTGATGTATCTGACCCCAGGAATGTGTCAATAAAGTTTCCCCTTCCTGGGACAATGAATTCACGGTGTTCTTATTTCAATTTCCAGGAGTGTATTTTCAAGTATGTTTTATATTGTGAAGTGATGTTTTGGAACGAGTTACGTGGTATTGAAACAAAAGTAATAAAAAAGAAGTGTAACCTAAATTCGGAGTGCTGATTACTTTTTTACATCACCATTGTGCTAACTTGCAAAAGTTTAATCTTCAAGAATGGTTTATTAAAAACATCTATAATACTTTTGAATATCGCAGAATAGCACCTAGGCCTCTTTGCATCCGAACCTGGAATCATCACCACCTAGATTTTCGACGATTGAGCCATGAGTTCACAACGGGACCAGCGTGGGAAACACGAAAAGATGAGTGCCTAGTTTATACATTATTTCAAGAAATGACTTTATTAACTGTCCTCTAATGACACCTGACACATAATATAACGTTGTTGTTGCCCGAAAATGCAATATTTAGCAGCGTGAGCAACACTACAATCATAATTAATTTTTTGTTGTGGTAGGGTTTCGTCCACATACCACTATTGTAGCCCAACATGCTCTACAGAGCGCCAAAAAGTTTCTTTTGGGCTGGTCGATCACCAGATCTGTCTCCAGTCGAGCACATGTGGGTCATCATCGGACTACAGCTCTAGCGTTACCCACAACCAGCATTAACCGTCCCTGCACTGAACGACCAAGTGCAACTTGCATGGAACTCCATCCCACAAAGTGACTTACTGCACCTGTACAACACGATACACGAACGTTTGCACGCTTGTATTCAACGTTCTGGCGGTTACAACGGTTATTAATGTACCAGCATTTCCCATTTGCAATGGCTTACCTCGCTCTTACATTATGGTGTGATCGTGCTATGTTGATCACTTATATACGCTACATAGACAAATCTATTCTAAAAGAAAAGCACTCCGTTTTCAGTCTACGAGTGGCGTACCGGGATCATCCGACCGCCGTGTCATCCTTAGTGGAGGATACGGATAGGAGGGACGGGGTCAGGACACTGCTCTCCCGGTGGTTATGATGGTATTCTTGACCGAAGCCGCTACTAATCGGAAGAGTAGCTCCTCAGTTGGCATCACGTGGCTGAGTGCATCCCGAAAAATGGCAACAGTGGATGGCGGCCTGGATGGTCACCCACCCAAATGCCGACCACGCCCGACATCGCTTAACTTCGGTGATATCACGGGAATCGGTGTGTCCACTGCGGCAAGGCCGTTGCCTGATAAATCTATTCTGGAAATTTTATTTCTCTACATTAATTATTTTTGGTGCTGCGTTTTTTTTGTCAGTGTATTACTTGTCTTACCATATAAGAGATGTCTCCGTCTTTGGCCGCAGCCGCCTCCTGTTCATCTGCGATCGTAAGTGTGTACACACTTGGTGTTCTCACTGAATTCAGAGTCACCTACATTTATTTTTCCAGTTCTCTAAGATCATTTCTAGATGTTTTTGAATAATCTCGGAGACAAAAAAACAGCCTTGTTTTAATTCCTTACTTGTTTTAAACGATTTAGGGGTGATAGATCCTGCTCTTAGTCTAAATGTTGGATGTTGTTTAAGTTTTCGTATCCTAAACATCAATATCAAACA
The DNA here is from genome assembly GCF_023897955.1 of Schistocerca gregaria. Lineage (NCBI taxonomy): Eukaryota > Metazoa > Arthropoda > Insecta > Orthoptera > Acrididae > Schistocerca > Schistocerca gregaria. The sequence goes on along the minus strand of NC_064924.1, from coordinate 68,609,403 downwards.
AAAATACGGATAAACGTCACTCTAAGATAAAGTCGGCTTGGCAACAACAAACGCATAAACGGAATAGACCGGGGTTGTGCCCACAAAGGCCTAACTCTAGCCAGTAGATAGTGCCTCCCATGGATTAGCAATATTAGGAGTTCTTTGAGAACATTTACTCATTCTAGGAACGTTACAAAGCTTATTAAGCTACATTTCGTACTTCTTTTATTAAATAAGGCTTTGGAATGTGCAGTGAGCTGTATTTTAATGTTTACCATTTCATTAACAAATGCTGTTTCACAGAAGTAGTTCACTAAATGCTTTTGCCGTTGAACATCCGCGTGTAACACTCGGTTAATGTGGCTGTGCAACTTTCAGAAGATACAAAGCCACTGATTTCCAATTACATTCATGAGACGTACCGAACGCAACCTGCAAAAGAAGGCTGCTAATTAGCGGAGCAATTCAGACAAAAGTACCATAATTTAATCTAGATATTATTCGTCCATCTCGATTATACCGAGTTGTTATTGCTTTGGGAATTGCTAATTTATCGCTGAAAATGTTTTCAATACGTCGGGTCAAATGGCGTTGAATTTAATTACGAAAAGCAGCGTAAAAATCAATGCGGTAATTGGAATAATAAGCAGAATCAAACGTTAATTGAAACGAAATGAAAGCGATCGGATTGGGCCGGATATTCCATTAGCAGATACGCGGACAGCCAGAGTGCTTTGCGCGGCGAACGTCGCTCTGTTGTGCTCGAATGTACTTCAGTGGGATTATGAGGGGGCATTCGTGTGCGGTGTATGGCCAACGTTGCGATGAAATCCGCCGACTAAAAGTTTCTGCCGCACATAAGGTCGAGCAGATTTTTTTCTCTGCAGCGTTATTCGTATACAGATATAAAAATAACGGCGCTCTTATACGTGGCTCTGTCCCGAGGCAGTAAACTAGCTAGATCGGGAACGTGCGACAGAGGCGATATTTACGGTGCGGCATCTGTTGAAAGTGTCGTACGCAGAGCTGCCTGCGGCGAAGAGCGGACAGATAACGCGCGCTCACGATTAGTGGAGCTGCGATGCGGAAAAATCAATTTCCGACACATTCCGCTGGTTACGGTCCATTTTGAGTGCTCTGACTGGCATCTGGATTCACACTGTGAGGTTGGCTTTGCGAATGACTGTTTGATGTCTGGTAGGGATGTCTAGCGCGGGATATCTAGTGCGATGTTGGCACACAGCACGTTGAGAACTGCAGCTAATGGCTCCGTATCAAAAATAATAAAATGACGCCGTTGAAGATCCTTCACGGAAGCCATACAACGTGGGAAGTTTTATAGCTCTTCACGGTACACGGTACCATTCGAAAGAAATGTTTTAGTTGGTGCAAAACTTACACTACTGGCCATTACAATTTCTACACCACGAAAATGACGTGCTACAGACGCGAAATTTAACCGACAGGAAGACGATGCTGTGATATGAAAATGATTAGCTTTTCAGAGCATTCACACAAGGTCGGCGCCGGTGGTGACACCTACAACGCGCTGACATGAGAAAAGTTTCCAACCGATTTCTCATACACAAACGGCAGTTGACAGGCGTTGCCTGGTGAAACGTTGTTGTGATGCCTCGTGTAAGGAGAAGAAATGCGTACCATCACGTTTCCGACTTTGATAAAAGTCGGATTGTAGCCTATCGTGATTGCGGTTTATCGTATCATGAGATTGTTGCTTGCATTCGTTGAGATCCAATGACTGTTAGCAGAATATGGAATAGGTGGGTTCAGGAGGGTAATACGGAACGCCGTGCTGGATCCCAAAGGCCTCGTATCACTAGCAGTCGAAATGACACGCATCTTATCCGCATGGCTGTAACGTATCGTCCAGCCACGTCTAGATCCCTGAGTCAACAGATGGAGACGTTTATAAGACAACAACCATCTGCACGAACAGTTCGACGACGTTTGCAGCAGTATGGACTATCAGCTCGGAGACCATGGTTGCGGTTACCCTTGACGCTGCATCACAGATAGGAGCGCCTGCGATGGTGTACTCAACGACGAACCTGGGTGCACGAATGGCAAAACCTCATTTTTTCGGATGAATCTAGGTTCTGTTTACAGCATCCTGATGGTCACATCCGTGTTTGGCGACATCGCGGTGAACGCACATTGGGAGAGTATATTCGTCATCGCCATACTGGCGTATCACCCGGCGTGATGGTATGGGGTGGCATTCGTTACACGTCTCGGTCACGTCTTGTGCGCATTGACGGCACTCTGAACAGTCGACGTTACATTTCAGATGTGTTATGACCCGTGGTTCTACGTTTCATTCGATCCCTGCGAAACCCTACATTTCAGCAGGATAATGCACGACCGGATGTTGCAGGTGCTGTACGGGCCTTTCTGGATACAGAAAATGTTCGGCTGCTGCCCTGGCCAGCACATTCTCTAGATCTCCCACCAACTGATGAGCACTGTGGTATCGTGTTGAAGCTGCATGGGCAGCTGTACCTGTACACGCCATCCAAGTTCTGTTTGACTCAATGCTCAGGCGTATCAATGCCGTCATTACGGGCAGAGGTGGTTGTTCTGGGTACTGATTTCTCAGGATCTATGCACTCAAATTGCTTGAAAAAGTAATCACATGCCAGTTCTAATATAATATATTTGTCCAATAAAATCCGTTTATCATCTGCATTTTTTGGTGTAGCAATTTTTATGGCCAGTAGTGTTGTAGGGTCTTTGTTTTTGAATGTTGGTGCTCCAACTGCAATGGGTTTATTTATCGATTGCAATTTTTTTAGTTCACTTTTGTTATTTCATTTTACATATCGTCATTTTGTCATTTGGAAATGGTAAGAGGAGCTGTGGAAGCTAGAAAATGGAATGCCAGGTGGAGCCATTGGAACATTTCCGACATGTTCTTCTGTTTGAGTTCAATAGAGGGGTGACAGCAGCGGAGGAAGCCATAAATATTTGCTCTGTATATGGGGCTAATGCCATTGGACAGAGCATGGCAAGAAAATGGTTTTCTCGTTTTAGTGACGCTCCACGTTCTGGAAGAGCTTCGGGGTTTGATGAAGATTGATTAAACACATTAATCCAGATTGATTCACATCAGTGTACTCCAGAACTGTCAAGTGTGATGAACTGTGATCATTCCAGCAACGTGCGAAATTTGTATGCGATGGGGAGAGTTCAAAAATCGGATGTAAGGGTACCGCATGCTCTAAGCCAAAACCACAAGAACAGGTGGATGGCGATACGTGCATCTCTACTTGCTCATCAACAGTCGGCTCGTGAACAGGACCTGCCATTGCTGTCGTCTATCGTTACTGGTGACGAGAAATGGTGCCCTTATGCTAACGTGACAGAAAGGAAGTAATGATGGAGCCAAAACAAAGCAGCAATTCACTGTACAAAGCCATCCGCGCATTCACAAAAGATAATGTTATGCATCTGCTGGAACAACGAAGGTTTGATGTACCACGAATCGCTTCCCGAGGTGCCACCATCAATGCTGACAGTGATTGTCAACAACTGAGACGTCTTGCACACACAATCCAAGAACAACGACCAGGAAATCTGCGTGAAGTGATGCTACTCCAGAACAAAGTCCGTCCGCATTCTGCTTGACTGACACAAAACACTATACAGGAGATGGATTGGGAAACCATCCTGCACCTACCTTATACACCGGAATTGCGCTCTCAGATTTTCCCCTTTTAATCTCTCTATTGAACAAGCTTCAAGGAATTTCCTTCCGGATGAAAAAGCGCTTCTAACTTGGTTCAACGGTTTCTTACCCTCTAAACCACGCGACATCTAAAGTCGTGGGATCGAAAAATTACCCCAGAATTGGCAGATTGTCGTAAATAGTGAAGGAGAGTGTTTTATTAATGACTAAAGTCTCTGTTATGTGTATCTGTTGTTCGCTACGAACTTATGCACCAGTCAATACAAATTAGATATGCAACGATTTCTTCTGAAGCAATTAGCGAAACTATCCACAACATAATATCAGAAACTTTCCGGCAGATTAAAACTGTGTGCCAACTCAGAACCACTATCTTTGCAGACAGAGCCCCCCCCTTCTCCACACTTCCGCAAGTACCTTGTGACGTTCCCTTCTGAAATAACAAGTTCAGTTCCTAGCATTTTTATTCTAAGTTTTGAACCAAGTGAAGTTGCCTTCAGTTCAAACAAGTAAGTCATTTACAAGCAGCATACAGGACGAACTACCGCTGCTAGTGTAGCGGCAGGCAGCAGGAACTGGCGTGTAACACATGGCCAGCGAGGGAATGTACGATGAGAGAAGCAAGCACTGATCGTAAAAGATGAAGTTGGTTGGTTGGTTGGTTGGTTGGTTGGTTGGTTGGTTTGGGGGATTAAAGGGACCAGACTGATAGCGTGATCGGTCCTAAAAGATGAAGTGTCCATAGGTTGTGAGCAGCTATCGGCATAACTATAATCATATTAAAAAATAAAAATAAATATTTAAAAATCAAATATGCAGGGAAAGCCTCACTAGGAAACCCTTGAATACAAGGTCACTGATTCAATCTTCAATAAGGCTCATTTCAAAGTGTTGTGTCAACAATTATGAGAGGAAAAATATTAGTTGCGTCAGGAGGGCGACAGGAAATGAGTGTCCGAGAGATGCGGATATCAACCTTCCGTGGGATGTGTGCATTATAATGCACAAAATGGACATCGTCGACATTCAAGAATGTTATAACGAAACTATTACCTTGTGCCATGAACGACGAATGAAAATATGTTTCGCACCATCAAGATCGACGGCGAATTCCTTTGGAGGTACAAACCGTGCAGGACATTCAGTTGAGAACTAATGGAATGTGATAGCATGCAACTGAACGCGAAACAGTCTGCCGTGGAGCTTATCGTGAAACTGGCTATCCTTTAAAGCGTAGCTGCAGATAGTGCGATAAAATGTTTTATGGGCACGGAATAAAGAAGTATCCAGAAGCCGAATTTGTCCAGTAGTTCCATGTGGTACGAATGCGATGCCACACACTTTTCAGGAGGAACAGTTTGCTCTAAAGGACTACGATTTTTATATACGCAGACCAGAATCAAGCTTAAGCAAGTTATTTTGACCTCTCTTATTTGCTACGACGTAAATAATGACTACTGGCTTTGCAAGATCAAGCCCAGGAGAAGGAATCGCACGGGGCAGAGCATGTCCAACTTCTCGCAGCACAGTAAATAACATTCCAGCCAATTTACCATCCAGATTAACCTTCAGCATAATTTATACAAATACGTTAAGGCATTGATCTTAGTTCATTTTGATACAACTCTCTCAGTACCTGTAATTTCCAGGATTCCTTTCATGCGCATCTCCTCTTGAAATCTCGATTGGTCGATGGTGAAAACAAATTCCGTACTGAACGTTAGGATAAGTTTATCTCACCTACAAACGATTCCACAGTTTGCTGTGCATCGTCAAGTTGACGCTGTGTTTGAAATTTCGTTATTTTAAGTCTTCCAGCTCTGTAGAAGTGTTTGAAGTTACGTAACCGTCCACGGCTTTCCTTAAAATCACTGTAATTTATGTCGAACGCATTTTGATGAGCATAACGCAGTAGGTAAGTGTCATGCACATCCTGTAAATTGTATCGAGCATCCTTGAAATCGCAAACACCAGTTTTTGTAACAAGCGTGCCATGTCCTCCCTTGAAAATCAGTAGTTTCTCTCATGAACTCCACGATCATATTGCTACTGTTCGACATTTGTTGGTAATTGTTTTTTACTATGCTGCGGATGATCTTCCATGTACGTAATTATATTTAGCACCCGCTCCTTGGACAACGATTGACCTTTACTACCTTTCGCTGGAGACGGGATTTGTGGCTTCCTGTCAGACAAGGATGGTGAACTACATGGGACGACACCTGTTTCATTATCACTTTCACTTGTTAAGCACGTATCGTCCTCATCGTATTCCTCATGTACTTTGCCTGCACAGTCGACCGTATACGACACCATATATTCCACAGACTCATCTTGCAGAAACATTAATATTTCATCTACCACTTCTTTCTCACTTTGCGAAACTCCTTGGGCTCCTTTCTGACGAAATGTCAACTTTGGCAACTGTTACTGTACAAAAATGCAATATTTACTTTTTTTACCTTTGCCATTGCTCTGCTTTGTATCAACACCGCTAGCACTGCTCTGTTAGGAGTTACTCGTCGACTAAGCAGTTCAACTATGCACCGTAACCTCAAGGTGTGCTCACCATTGGATACGTCCATTCCCGCCCCTGATGCCATTAGACGTCAATACTGTGGTTGCACGGCGGACTTTATTTGAGGCGTCGTATATCATAAACACTATTGGCCTTTTGCGACATCGCACTCAAGGGGGTTCTTGTAAGATTAGAATCCTTTTAGGTTCCGTAAAGGATGAGCTTGGTTTCCGTAAGGCTGGTGTCTACACTATTCGTTGCAATTACGGCATGTCATGTATTGGATAGACTATCAAGAGCGTGGAGAAGTGGTGTACTCAACATGGGCTTAGCGCACGTTTACAACAGCCGAGAAAAACTGCTTTTCCAGATCACTGTCTTGGCAGCGGTCATCCTGTGGAATATAACAGCGCGGAGATTCTGGCACACACTTCCAGCTATTAGATAGTGTTATAAAGGAAACGGTTGAAACTAAATTAACAACTAACATTACAAATAGAGGTTTAGGGTTTTGTTTAAATTCTACGTGGAAACCTGCTCTATTCCTCGTCAAGGAACAGAAGAACAGAATTAATGCTACCTCACCTCGCTTCAACTGTTGTTAACTTTTGACGTCACTTGCCTTTACGTGTGTGATTGCAGTAGGGTGAAACGCGCTTACTTGATGCAGTTTTGTCTTATAAATGACGTGGTGTGCACCTGTCGAAACATCAGTAGTTGTCGACGACGCTGGCTGGCTGTATTTCCGCAAGTTATGTGAATATTGAGGAACCGATCACCGACGAGAGTTTACGAAGATACACGAAATTCTTCTCAAAATTGTAAGGATATCAATCTTAAAACACTGGAAAAGTGTCTCCCAGAGGGGTTAGATTGGGTCTCCACAACTAGTGAAAATGTTACTCGAAATGTTCAACTTCAGACTGTTCGATCTGGAATGTACTCGTAAGTTAAGTCAGGCGGTCAGCGTTATAGGTTACTTTAGTGATGTACGGACACCGATTCCATGTGTATTGTGACTGTTTGCCGATAGTGAGCTGTCTTCAGGACTAGACGCAAGTCTGAATAAAAGAGCGATATGAAAACAAACGTTTAGCACTAAGGTAGAAGACGAAGTAACCACAACCAAAATAAATCTCGTACTTACAGTAGCTTGAAAGTCGAAACAGGCCACGGAACCACAAGACATACACCGCGCGGTTGGTGACAAAGAATAGTACAAACGCTGCAGCTTCAGAGGAAAGTTCGACAGGTACGGGAAAGAACAGAGACTGCCATATTGTTCTGTACGTCGGTCACTGGAATATAAAACAACTACCCCCTATGGGCAGTACATTAAGGAATGTTGGAAGCGATCTGTAAACTTCCCAGGTGCTGAAAACTTCAAATATTAGATACAGTAAACAGGAACAGAATACTACTGGTAGTATTACAATCCCTCTGCTACCCTTTAAACTTCACAGGAGATCTCCTGTACACGTTGTTTTAGGTAGGACTGAGATACCGATAGAACTAAAGGTGAGATGCCTAGTAGCGAATTGGGTCTACATACACTATGTGATCAAAAGTATCCGGACACCCCCAAAAACGTACTATTTTCATATTAGGTGCATTTTCCTGCCACGTACTGCCAGGTACTCCGTATCAGCCACCTCAGTACCCATTAGACATCGTAAGAGAGCAGAATGGGGCGCTCAGCGGAACTCAAGGACTTCGAAAGTGGTCAGGTGATTGGGTGTCACTCGTGTCATACGTCTGTGCGCGAGATTTCCACACTCCTAAACATCCCTAGGTCCCCTGTTTTCGATGTGATAGCGAAGTGGAAACGCGCAGCACAAAAGCGTACAGGCCGATCTCGTCTGTTGACTGACAGAGACCGCCGACAGTTGAAGAGGGTCGTAATGTGCAATAGCCAGACATCTAGCCAGGTCATCACACAGGAATTCCAAACTGCATCAGGATCCACAGCAAGTACTGTGACAGTTAGGCGGGAGGTGAGAAACCTTGGATTTGATGGTCGAGCGGCTGTTCATAAGCCACATATCACGTCGGTAAATGCCAAACGACAACCTCACTTGGTGTAAGGAGCGTAAACGTTGGACGATTGAACAGTGGAAAAATGATGTGTGGAGTGACGAATCACGGTACACAATGTGGCGATCCGATGGCAGGGCGTGGCTATGGCGAATGCCCAGTGAATATCATCTGCCAGCGTGTGTAGCGCGAACTGTAAAATTTTTAGGCGGTGGCGTTATGGTATGGTCGTGTTTTTCATGGGGGGGGGGGGGGGTCTTGCATCCCTTGTTGTTTTGTGTGACACTATCACAGCACAGGCCTACATTGACGTTATTAGCACCTTCTTGCTTTCCACTGTTGAAGAGGAATTCGGCGATGGCGATTGCATCTTTCAGCACTATCAAGCACCTGTTCATAATGCACGAGCTGTGGTGGACGTCCCTCAATCGTACAGAACACATTTAGGATGTTTTGGAACGCCAACGTCGTGCCAACCCTCACCGACCGACATCGATACCTCTCCTCAGTGCAGCACACCGTGAAGAATGGGCTGCAATTCCCCAAGAAACCTTCCAGCACCTGATTGAAAATATGCCTGCGAGAGTGGCAGCTATCATCAAGGCTAATGGTGCACCAACACTATATTAGATTCTAGCATTACCGATGGAGGGCGCAACGAACTCGTAAGTCAGTTTTAGCCAGGTGTCCGGATACTTTTGATCACATAGTGTAGCTCAGTCGGTAAAGCGTTCACCCGCAAGAGGCAAAGGTCCCAGTTCCAAGCATCGGTCTGGCGCACAGTTTTAATCTACATCTACATATATACTCCGGTAGCCACCAAGCGGTGTATGGCTGAGGACATAGCGCCGAAGTCTTATTCCCCCCCCCACACACACACACTATTCCACTCGCGGATCGCGCGAGGGAAAACTACTGTCTGAACGCCTCAGTAAGAGCTCTAATTTCCCTTATCTTTGAATGGTGATCACTGCGAAATTTGAAAGTTGGTGGTAAAAATATTTGCACTACATCCTCGGCGAAGATCGGATTTTGGAATTTAATGAGCAGCTGCTTCCGTTTAGAGCGTCATCTATCTGCAACTTTGTATGAGATCTGTAACGCTCTCGCGAAGGCTAAATGTACCAGTCAAGAATCTTGCCACTCTTCTTTGGACCTTCTCAATCTCTTGAATCAGACCCAACTGGTGAGGGTCCCATACAGACGAGCAATAGTCTACGACTGCACGAACTAACGTATTGTAAGAAATTTCATTTGTTGAAGGACTGCATCGCTTCAGGATTCTACCAGTAAACCGCAATCTAGAGTTCGCCTTGTCCGTTACTTGTGTAATATGATCGTTCCATTTGTGATCACTTTGAATAGTCAACTCCAGATACTTGACAGATGTTACCGCTTCCAAAGACTGGGCATTTATTTTGTACTCTTACATCAATAGGAATTTTCGCTTCGTCATACGCACTTGGTTACACTTACTAATATCGGGAGATAACTGTCAGTCATTACACCACGCATTCTGACAGGAAGTTTCAGTTCAGTACAAAATACGCTGCAGAAAGAAATATTTTTCTGGGCATTTTGAGAAAATCAAATTCAACAGATATACAAAAACATCGTTTCAATCTCTAGTAAAAGAATATGGAAGCATTGATAATAATGAAAAATTTAAACGCTTAGGTGAGATTATACAAATTAGCTTTTCAGAAAAAGAAGTGGCGTACCACCTGGTTAAAGGCACTAACTTCCACTGATGGTAGAGCCTTCTGCTTCTTAACATCTCTATTTTCTTCAATAGCTTTCAGCACATTATCGCCTAATCTCGTGAAACTGTTCATAAGAATTAGGGTGACTCGTGTATCAACGTAATGTATGGAAACCTATTTTGATACCTGCCGTACCCGCGCTCTTATTTCGTGGCTTGAGATCTTCGCTTTCAATATAGGCACTAATTAAAATAAATCGCCATCTATTGGCTGTGTTACACACTACTGTGTTAGGAGACCTTTCACAAGGAAGTGAGTACCGGTGTTCCCTTGTTTTCTAGTGAGATGCACAGATGGCATTTGTCATTTGTGAACGTTGTATTCAACAAGTACATGCAACGTGACATCTTAATGGAGTGCAAGTTTCAAGAGCTGTTTGTTTGATAAAAGGAAGGATGCACTTTCTGTCGTGTTGCAGCAGATGTCAATGTCTCTCCGTGTGTCATCCATAGGTTACGGACACACTAGAGGGGATCGGGGGTCAGTTAACAGGGCGAGTTGGGCAAACTCGCCGACGGTTTAGAAGCCCACGTGAAGATCTATGTCCGGCCATCTTTGCGTTACTGCGTCGTACGGATACCGCGAGATTACTGCAAGACGATCTTAGAAGGGCCACTGGAGTTACTTACACCGACTAGACTGTAAAACGAACAGGTTACGAGAAAGGACCGTAGATTCAGATGTCCTATTGGACCATCCTGCTCGCCACGACAACAAGTTGCAGCTCGCCTTCAGTTCTGCCGTTCCCATGTCGACTGGCAACTTCGTCACTTGTGACGCAAGATGATGGCTGTGTTCGAGTGTGGAGACCCGTGGCGAGGGGTATTTGCCTAATGTTGTCCATGACATCGAGAGATTTCCAAGGTTCTGTTACAGAAAAAGGAAGGAAGACTGGATTTAACGTCCCGTCGGCATTGAGGTCGTTAGAGACGGAGCAAAAGCTCGCATTCTGTTACGGATAGGAAGGAAATCGGCAATGCTCTCTCAAAGGGACTAACCCAGCATTCGCCTGGAGCGACTTAGGAAAATCACGGCAAACCTAAATCTGTATGGCCGGACGCGGGTTTGAAACGTCGTCCTCTCGAATGCGAGTCCAGCATGCTAGCCACTGCGCCACCTCGCTCGGTAGCTTCAATGTTGACAGCCACACAGATCTTATTGTTCTTTGTGCTTGTCTTACAGCCAGGCAATACATCGAACAGATCATTTTTGACCATGTGTTGGTTGCCGCATACGGTGATGGCCCTGAATTCCTTCTAATTCTATCTCCTATGTCAGCGGGAATGTCTTGCGAAGACTAGAGATTGAAGTAATGGAACAGCCGGGAGTGAGTCTCGACCTAAATGCCATCGTGTTGACAGGCGTGTTCGTGGTCGTCGCGTTCCACCATATACTCTCCGAGAATACCCATGGATTCTTATTAACAAAAGGGAGCGAATAACACAGGGTGACGTCCATACACTTATACGGAGCTTGCCAAGTGCGTCTCAGCCAGTGATAAAAGCTCACGGATGGCGTATACTGTACGTTACTGAAGCTCGGAAAGTCCGATGAAAAGCACTCGGTATGAGGGGGTGAATGACTGTTTCCACATTATTTTCGACAACTGTCGGACATTTCAGTTCTTTTTATGGAAACGATCGTAAATATAATGATGTTCTCTTGCGTATGTAATTTATGAAAGATAAAGATCTATTTTGGTAACACACCCAGTCCTCCGTTATTCCTCATTAGAGTATGCCAGACCTCCAAAGTCATATTCCCCTAATTCTAAATAGCAGAGTAGATAAAGAGCATTCCTGTCGCACCAAAATCAGCCATCACAATATCTTAGTCTAGCCAAGAAAGTCTTCTCAGTTGCATAACGCATCTTATCAGTGACTCCAACAAACTGGGAAATATAAAAAAAGAAGAGAAAGAAAAAGGAAAATAATTGAGACCAGTAGTAATAGGAAGAAATAATCCTTATAGCGCTGATACGCTAAATAAAGTCTCATCTCGTAGAAGTTTTGCCAGTACCAGTTTTCTACAGTAGCACAAACAGCTCTGCACACGCTTTTCACAAATTGCGCTTCACATAAGACTCGATAATTAATAAACACTGTTTCATCTCGACCATAGATTCGTGTTGCATTCAGCTGGTTACTAAACTCATCTACACCTCTCACCAACTCAAACATAACGACAGCAAAGAAGTACTCGGGACAGAGCATGTGGAAGATGCCCATGCAGAGACATCTGATAGTAACTGATTCGTACATCGAAATCACGGTTTCCAGCATTGTCTGTAATTGGACAATTCTGTTCATTAACAAGGGTCAATTCTGTGTCAGGCTTACATATGTTTTATGGGCCAGTTTCCCCAACCTGTGTTTTGTCCACTTATAAGCGGGTTGCACTCAACATAATATGAGGATCTGGTGAGAGACACGCTGATGAGCCGAAACATTATAACCACCTGCTTAATAGCTTGTTTGTCCGTCTTTGCAACGAAATACATCACTGCTTCTATGTATCAAGCATCCGGAAGTTTGTTGTTAGGTTAATGGAGGTATGTGGTGTTAGACGCCTACGCACAGGTCATATAATTCGCTTAAATAAGGGACCACTATCACCCGATAACGGCCCAGATGCGTTTCGTAGGATTTACACCAGGCGAGACATCACCGTGATTGGACTATAATCCTCCTGCAAGCACTGTAGTACTGTTCTGGCTCCGAGACATGGATAATTATACTGCTGAAAAATGATATCGTCGTAGGGGAAGACATAAAGCGCGAAGGGATGCAGATGGTTCGCAGCTGTCAGCGTGTCTTCTGTTACTACCACAGGTCCCATGCAAGCGCAGGAGAATATCTCCTATAGCATAATACTGCAGCCTGCGTCCGTGGCCATGCTGCATGTTTCGAGGCCCCTTTTACCTCTATGACGACGTTTGTTGAGACGACCATTGACGTAGTGTAGCGAAAATATGGTTCGCCCGAAGCGCTGACACATTTCCATTCATAGACGGTCGAATCCCGATGGTCCTGTACCCCCTGCAGTCGTTATTGAAGATGTCACTCGGTCATCATGTGAAGGTGCAGCTGTGGCCTACTGCGAATTTCCATGTTCAACGGTGTGCTCCAAAACATTTGCGCGTTCACCAGCATCGTGCTCTTTCAGCATAGATACCACAGATCGCACATACATCCTACTTTACAGAGCAGAGAAGTCTCTGAACCATACGTCTGAGAAGAGTCGTTGATGTCCATCCATTTAGCGCGTAGTGGTAGTTTCACTGTCCCAACTCTTTCCGTAGATGCTCACGCCAAAAAAATGGTTCAAATGGCTCTGAGCACTATCGGACTTAACATCTATGGTCGTCAGTCCCATAGAACTTAGAACTACTTAAACCTAACTAACCTAAGGACATCACAAAACACCCAGCCATAACGAGGCAGAGAATGCTCACGACAGTAGCAACCGAACATTCGAGCAGCTTCATCGGTTTCGAAATACCCGTTCACAGACTCTGCATAATAATAATATCCCCTGTGTCAAATTCGCTAATCTCAATGGGTTTACAGCGCATATCTTCGCAAGAGTGATCACCCGTCCGTGTCTACTCTGCTTACATACACTACTGGCCATTAAAACTGCCACACCACGAAGATGACGTGCTATAGACGCGAAATTTAACCGACAGGAAGAAGATGATGTGATATGCAAATGATTAGCATCTCAGAGCATTCACAGAAGGTTGGCGCCGGTGCGGACACCTACAACGTTCTGACAAGAGGAAAGTTTCCAACCGACACCAACAGCAGTTGACCGGTGTTGCCTGGTGAAACGTTGTTGTGATGCCTCGTGTAAGGAGGAGAAATGCGTACCATCACGTTTACGGATTGTATCCTATAGCGATTGCCGTTTGTCGTATCGCGACATTGCTGCTCGCGTTGGTCGAGAACCAATGGCTGTTAGCAGAATATGGAATCGGTGGGTTCAGGAGGGTAAAACGGAACGCCGTGCTAGAGCCCAACGGCATCGTATCACTAGCAGTCGAGACGACAGCCATCTTATCCGCATGGCTGTAACGTATCGTCCAGCCACGTCTAGATCCCTGAGTCAACAGATGGGGACGTTCGCAAGACAACAACCATATGCACCAACAGTTCGAGGACGTTTGCAGCAGCACGGGCTATCAGCTCGGAGACCATGGCTGCGGTTACCCCTGACGCTGCATCACAGACAGGAGCGCCTGCGATGGTGTACTCAACGACGAACCTGGGTGCACGAATGGCAAAACCTCATTTTTTTCGGATGAATCCAGGTTCTGTTTACACCATCGTGATGGTCGCACATTGGCGATATCGCGGTGAACGCACATTGGAAGCGTGTATTCGTAATCGCCATAATGGCGTATCAGCCGGCGTGATGGTATGGTGTGCCATTGGTTACATGTCTCGGTCACCTCTTGCTCGCATTGACGGCACATTGAACAGTGGACGTTACATTTCAGATGTGTTACGAGCCGTGGCTCCACCCTTCATTCGATCCCTGCGAAACCATACATTTCGGCAGGATAATGCACGACCGCTTGTTGCAGGTCCTGCACGGACCTTTATGGATACAGAAAATGTTCGACTGTTTCCCTGGCCACCACATCCTCCAGATCTCTGAGCAATTGAAAACGTCAGGTCACTGGTGGCCGAGCAACTGGGTCGTCACAATACGTCAGTCACGAGCTCTTGATGAACTGTGGTATCGTGTTGAAGCTGCATGGGCAGCTGTACCTGTACACGCCATCCAAGCTCAGTTTGACTCAATGCCCAGGCGTATCAAGGCCGTTCTTACGGCGAGAGGTGGTTGTTTGGGGACTGATTTCTGAGCATCTATGCACCCAAACTGCGTGAAAATGTAATCACAAGTCAGTTCTAGTATAATATATTTGTCCAATGAATGCCCAGGCGTATCAAGGCCGTTCTTACGGCGAGAGGTGGTTGTTTGGGGACTGATTTCTGAGGATCTATGCACCCAAACTGCGTGAAAATGTAATCACAAGTCAGTTCTAGTATAATATATTTGTCCAATGAATGCCCGTTTATCACCTGGATTTCTTCATGGTGTAGCAATTTTGATGGTCAGTACTTCACTTTCGTTACCGCGTCACTTGCCCGCAACTCCATCAGGCGGCGTCCAACGTTGCAGTGGGCAGTGGTCTTAATATTTTGGCTCATCAGATACGTAAGAGAGAGGTACGTAGTAGTGACTGAATTGCTAGAGACGCCAGTGGCACTGTGAGGAATGTCGGCCTCGTGCGCGCCGAGGACTTGGGAGCGGGCCGGCGGCGACCCTCAGGGCGGTGGGCGGTGTCGCTGTGGCCGGCGGCCGTTGCCATGGCAACCGGGCAGCTGCCTGCGGAGTTGGCTGCGCCCCTCTGTGGCGACCCGCGGGTGGGCACTGACCCTCTCCGCTCCTGCGGTCCCATGGTTCTGGCTACAGTCAAAACCACACACGTGCGGCAGTAATAAGGCGACGAATCGTACTTTCAGAATACGTAATTAACGTTTGGATACTGCTTCATAGTTTCCATGTCTTGAAAGTAATATTATGTTCTTTAGTGTTTCTTTTCCAGGAGCCCCTTTTAGTTAAACGCTCTGAGGCGGAACTGCCCCACAAGATATATTTAAATATCCTCTAAAAAAGATCGACGCACCATGAAGAAATTATTCAACTGGGACAGATATCGGTAGCTGTAAGGACATGTACAGAAAAACACATGATTACAACTTTAGAAAAGTTGGATGACCTATTTAAGAGAAAAGGTTTAAAAAATGTAGCAAATCAATAATGCATTGGTCCACTTCTGGCCCATATGAAAGTAGTTATTCGGCTTGCGTTGATTGATCTAGTAGAGCCGGCCGCTGTGGCCGAGCGGTTCTAGGCGCTTCCGTCCGGAACCTCGTGACTGCTACGGTCGCAGTTTCGAATCCTGCCTCGGGCATGGATGTGTATGATGTCTTTAGGTTAGTTAGGTGTGAGAAGTTCTAAGTTCTAGGGGACTGATGACCTCAGATGTTAAGTTCCATGGTGCTCAGAGCCATTTGAACCCTTTGATTGATTGAGTCGTTGGAGTCCCGCTGAGGGATAGCACGCCAAATTCTGTGAAATTCACGCTTTAGATCGTTAAAAATTCCAGATTCCGGAGATGTTTGGAGGACCCTGTCCATAATGCTCCAAAGGTTCTTAGTTGTGGAGAGATATTGCCGGCTAATGTAGGGTTTGGCATACACAATAACAAGCAGTAGAAACTCTCGCTCAAATGTAAGACTAGGATGGGTTGGCACGAAGGGCAACAAAACGGGGTGTAGAATATCGTCGACGTACCGCTGCGCTGTAAGGGTGCCATAAATAACAACCAAAGGGCTGCTGTTGAGAAAATAAATGGCGCCCCAGACCATCTCTCCTGGCTGTCGGGCTATACGGCAGGCGACAATTAGGTTGGTGTACCACCGCTGTATGGGTGACTCGAGTCACGTCTTTGCTGGGCACCCCGGCATATATCAAAGCAGGACTCGCACTGAAGACAATCATACTTCAGTCAATGGCATTCCAGGCCGAAGACGTGTCTGGAGACGTTTTTACTACACCAATGTACAAAGGGTGGGCAAAAATAAGGGAAAAGAAGAGAAAAAAAAACAAAAAAAAAAACACAGTTCCATGCATAATATGGTGCACGAACCCCTTTGGCATTCAAAACAGCTCCAAATAGTCTAGTAATGATTAACTACAGGTCCTGCATGTATCTTAAACCCTTTTTCCTTCAAAATATTGTACAGGTAACGATGATGGCGATGTGTGGTGATCTTCAAAGTAGGCCACAAAGGCCCAATAATAATGAGATCTAGGGACCCTGATTGCCAGCGAAGGTGCGAAAATTCATCCTCGTACACACAAAAGCAGTACTACGTGATGAAAGCTATGTGAACAGGGACCCTGTTGTCTAGGGACACAGCATCACTTTTGAGGAACTAAAATTACACCGTCGAATGGACCTAATCAGCCAAAATGGTCACATAATCCTTGTCAATAATGCGATCTTGCAGAGTAACCAGGGCATATGGAATACTGCGATATGGCTGCCCAAATAATCATCGACCCCCTGCCGTATTTCGCTATTGGGGCGTAAACTCGGCCAGAAATTGGAAATAGAGTTAAACAAGGCTCATCCGATCAGAGGTAGCCGAGCGGTCTGAAGCGTCTTGTCACGGTCCGGGCGGCTCCCCCTGTCGGAGGTTCGAGTCCTCCCTCGGGCATGGGTGTGTGCTGCCTTAGTGTAAGTTATTTTAAGTTTGGTTAAGTAGTGCGTAGGATTATGGACCGATGACCTAAAGAATTCGCACACATCTCATCCAACCAAATTACCCTACTGGCCATTAAAATTGCTACACCAAAAATAAATGCAGATGATAAACGGGTATTCATTGGACAAATATATTACACTAGAACTGACATGTGATTACACTTTCACGCAATTTTGGTGCATAGATTCTGAAAAATCAGTGCCCAGAACAACCAACTCTGGTCGTAAAATCGCTCTTGATACGCCTAGGCATTCAGTCAAACAGAGCTTGGATGGCGTTTACAGGTACAGCTGTCCATGCAGCTTCAACACGGTACCACAGTTCATCAAGAGGTCGTGACTGGCGTATTGTGACGAGCTAGTTGCTCGGCCACCATTGACCAGATGTTTTTAGTTGGTGAGAGATCTGTAGAATGTGCTGGCAGCAGTCGAACATTTTCTGAATGCAGAAAAGCACGTACATGACAAACATGAATTAGTGCATTATCCTGCAGAAATTTAGGGTTTCGCAGGGATCGAAGGAGGGGTACAACCACGGGTCGTAACACATCCGCAGTGTAACGTCCACTGTTCAAAGTGCCGTCAATGCGAACAAGAGGTGACCGAGACGTGTAACCAGTGGCACCCCATACCATCACGCCGGGTGATACGCCAGTGTGACGATGACGAATACGCGCTTCCAATGTGCGTTCACCGCGATGTCGCCAAACACGGATGCGACCATCATGATGTAAACACAACCTGGATTCATCCGTAAAAATGACGTTTTGTCATTCGTGCACCCAGGCTCGTCGTTGAGTACACTTGCGCAGTCGCTCCTCTCTGTGATGCAGCGTCAAGGGTAGCCGCAGCCATGGTCGCAGAGGTGATAGTCCATGCTGCTGCAAAACGTCGTCGAACTGTTCGTGCACATGGTTGTTGTCTTGCAAACGTCTCTATCTGTCGACTCAGGCATCTAGATGTAGCTGCACGATCCGTTACAGCCATGCGGATGAGATGCCTGTCATCTCGACTCCTAGTGATACGAGGCCGTTGGGATCCCGCACGGCGTTCGGTATTACCCTCCTGAACCCACGGATTCCACATTCTGCTAACAGTTACTGTGTCTCGACCAACGCGAGCAGAAATGTCGTGATACGATAAACTGCAATCGCGGTAGGCTACAATCAGACCTTTATCAAAGTCGGAAACGTGATGGTACGCATTTCTCCTCCTTACACGAGGCATCACAGCATTTCACCAGGCAACGCCGGTCAACTGCTGTTTGTGTATGAGAAATCGGTTGGGAACTTTCCTCATGTCATCACGTTGTAGGTGTCGCCACCGGTGCCAACCTTGTGTGAATGCGATGAAAAGCTAATCATTTGCATATCACTTCATCTTCTTCCTGTCGGTTAAATTTCGCGTCTGCGGTACGTCATCTTCGTGGTGTAGCAATGTTAATGGCCAGTAGTGTACGTTCTTCCACACCTCTACATTAAACATGTATAGCTTCTGGACACTTGTTTCACTGATGGGTGGGTTTGGAATTACAGTTCGACCTGCAGTTCGCTGATTACTGAGCTCCCTTCGTGTTGTTTTGGCGGTGACAGGTTTCGTGAGTACGACGTTCAGTTCTGGAGAGACTGTTGCAGCTTTCGTCCCCCTATTTCTCGTCACGGTCCTCTTCAATCACCGTCTGACGTCACCACTCAACACCCACTTTCGTCGACGATGTGCCTTAGCGGAAGGTGTTTTTCGGCTTTCCCCATATCTGAAATAAATGTTCGGTAGCGTGCCTCTGAAAGCACCAGCTGGGGAACCGAGTGGAACGTCCGAAGTCCGTTGTGGAGAAGCAGTGCAGCCGGGACTGGAAACGTATACTTGCGGAGCTGAGTAGCGATCGGCGGGTGTCGCTACAAGCACGGGAAGAGCGGATCAAGGTGTGTTTGCTGGTACCTGGCAAGACAGTCCCCGGGATGCAGGGGCGTGGCTGTGACTAGTGCTGTGTGTCCTGTACACAGGACTGTCCGAGGAAGCTCTCAGGCACTTGCAGTGCGCAGTTATCAGTTGTTGATACTTGTTATGGATTTCATGCCTTGCCAATGTGGATTGCTTTAACTGTGTAATTGTTGTATTATGAAACTGTGCGGCTCATTGCAGATGGGGCGTGCTATGTGACATGTTCCCAAGCTGTGGTCACGAGAGTGTACGGGAAGAAAGTAACGGATCAGATTGGAAAGATTTTAAGTAAACATGCTATTAGACCTGTTTTAAGACCAACGAAAAAAAATTGTCATGTTCTCCGGTGTGTAAAAGATCAACGCGCCCTTCCATCAGCCAGTGGCGTATATAAAATTCCGTGTACATGTGGTAAAGTTTATATTGGAACAACGAAGAGAAGCGTAAATACACGGTTAAAAGAACACAGAAGTCTTTGCCGATTAGGAAAAACAGACAAATCGGCTGTAGCAGAACACGCTTTGCAGTCAGGAAATCATCAAGTGAAGTTTTCCGAAACAAAAATTTTATCTACGACGACGAACTATTACCCACGGCTTTGTAGAGAAGCAATTGATATATATAAACATAGTGATAATTTTAATCGGAAAGAAGAGGCCATGAAACTTAGTGATATTTGGACAGTAGCACTACAGAATTGCTAGACAGTTTTATCTGTGGCGAGATTACGATCGATAGTTAAGTTTTATCTCTGCCTATTACGTGTAACTCTGGCCACGCCCACTTTCTACCATATATAAGTCGCTCTCAGACCTCCGACCTGTCAGTCGACAAGACTCACCGAAGGAGAAACACCCCTCTGAAGATGTTCAGCGCAGCTCTGGACGAAACGTTAGGAGCTGAAGAGTTTCATGGACCACGACCTTATATCCCGGAAGGTTTACCAGAAGATATGTCATCCGGTCGTGAAAGCCTTCATACTATGAGTGTACGGATTCCAAGCATAAAAGGCACACACGATTACAGCAGTCAAGCAGATCTGCTATTGCCGAACATTGCTGGGCACCCCATGTTATATAATAACATCGAGATACTGGCATGCACGTCCAGCTATTTGGACAGAGTTATTAGGGAGGCAGCTGAGATTAAATTAGCGAGCAACATCGTTATCAGGGATGGAGGTTTCTGTTTAAACTCTGTTTTGAATCCGGCTCTGTCTTTTGAGTGACAATGCTACCTCACCTGCGAATTCATAGTCTCACTATCGACAGCTCTGACTTGGTCATCTTTGGTGGCGCTAGTGTTCAGTGCGTGTGTTATCTTTCCTGCTTCAATCCGAGAACCGAGGTTTTAAATTTGCATGTACGCCGCCTGTCCGTTGCAGTTTGCCTTGAAAATGGCGGGGTGTTCTCCCGCCGAAATATCGGCGGTCGCTGAAAGTGTTACCTGGCCGAATTTCCGGAAGTTATTTGAAAGTTGTATACAAAAGGAGAAACTCAGGTCTCACAGTGTACCCTTTCTAACACTAGTATTTGTCTGTTAAACATTTAATGTACGATGACACTTTTTACTGAGTAGTTTATGACAGCATCTTTCATTTTTAAATGCGCTCAATAATTATATGAAATACTGAAAATCAAAATGTGTTGCCCCTGAAAGCTGTTAGATATGCCAGCTTAAACTATGACCAGACGACCGCTTATCGATTTAGTAATATGAATTGGCTTACAATGATGTTCCGCTACTGTACCAAGTCTACGATTTCAACTGTTTCGTGACAGCCATGCGAACGTTGTCTAGAAACTTTTCAAACAACGCAGAAGCTGTCCAATAACGTTGCTGGAGCAAAACTCCCGGAAGAAAGCATAATTCGGAAATGTGGCTTTACTACAGCCAAGGGTATCCAGAATTAATCCATCTTCCTGCAGTAGAGTGTACGCGTACTTGAAATATCCTGACGGATTAAAACTGTTTGTCCCGAAGAATTTCCTGAATAGTTCGGTCCATAAGAGCTTTACCCACGAATGGCGAAGTTGTGGGGTCAATTTCTGGGACGGCAGATGTGTTTCATCCCCTACATTGTTTCACAACTGTGCACGCTGCAATGTAGGGTGTTACATTCACACTGGAACAATAAAAAAGCTTGCCAGATGAGCTGTCTTTGTCTCTGCATATGCTGGCCTTAGTGGCCGAGCGGTTCTAGGAACTTCAGTCTGGAACCGCGTGACTGCTACGGTCATAGGTTCGAATCCTGTCTCGGGCGTGGATGTGTGTGATGTCCTTAGGTTGGTTAGGTTTAAGTAGTTCTGAGTTCAAGGGGACCGATGACCTCAGATGTTAAGTCCAAAAGTGGTCAGAGCCATTTGAATAATTTTGAATCTCTCTGCATATCTTAACTCCAAGAGCGGTTCTTTAGACATTAGTGGTACAGCTGGAGGAAATAATAAAATCTGCCTACAGAGAAATATAAATGCGCATACAACGATGAAACGTTGTTAGTAAGAGAATAAGGACTTTAGCAAAATACCGAATGTACCTGTTAGCTTCTAATTACTCTGAAATTGGCAATTAAGGGAACTGTTTATGTTTCCCACGTAACTGAAACCAATTAATGTCTCATATACGTCATTTATACATGAAATGAACTGCAAAATGTTCTCCCAATGCTGCAGTCATATGGTTATTGTTGCTCTTATTTTGCAGAAGTGTTTAACTTTAGATTCTCGGTATGCTGGCGGACTATTTATTTTTATTTTTAAGTACTGTATCGTTTGAGAAGCAATCAAATCCAAAGCAGAAATACAGAAACAGATAATGACACACTGATTCCATTGCTTTTAATTGGCCGTCTGCCGTAATCACATTCCGAGTATCCGTGGGCTGAAATTGGAGAACGTTACGCTGACGACTTGCTGTTCCTTTAAGCATGCAGCTTTACTGACTATGCTTGGTAATGAGCAGACATATCGCAGCACTTTAATGACGCACTGTTTGAAAGCAGTTTAATGTAAGTAATGATAAATGACGAAAACCAAGGGAGTCAGCCATTACGAAATCTATCTTAGGACACGCCACGAGGCCATATACGAAATTAAATTGAAAAGCTATTCACGTCCATATGTGCGTAGACAGACAGCTGGAAGAAGGGAAGTGTAATATTTGACGATGGTCTGCACCGTAATGAAATTATGCCGTGCAAAAGGTACCACAGTCCTCTATACTTTTTTTTTTTCAGACGATAAAATATTTCGATCACCCACTTTGGGAATAAAAATATATATTAATATTCCGCAGAAGTACACAATACGTCATAACATTTTTGTCGGCGTTTCTGGGTTGATCAGTCACAGCTTTGAAGTGAAAATATTCTGATGCTGGCTTTGGAGCGTCTGTCGACGAGACTGGAATAATGGAGAGTGAAGAGTGGGTTCCGTGGAAATGCGAGCGAGGCAGTTAACGTAGGCTGAATAAAAAGACTGGACGTCAACATTCTCTACACACTGAACTACGTTATATGTACGATGACAGACTTTAAAGTTTTGACGAAAACAAAGAAAGGAAAAAAACTGTTGGTATGAAACAAACATTTTGTTGTTTCTCAAGACACTCACCTTTAAAATTTATGCACATTTGCTTGCATTCAAACCAATTCTGAAAATATTTTTTTTTCTACAGTGATGTAACTACAAAAACATGGTTATGGGAAGATTCAGCAGTTTCTTGAGGCGATGGAAATGGCTTTCCACACATTTATTTGTTTGGAACGAGGGAGAAAAAGAAGACGTTAGATGATAAATCAGGCGAAATATGCTCAGAATCGAAAATTATTATTATTATTATTATTGACATCTTGGATATTCGGGAATCCAGCCGGATGTTCGCGTCGTTCTCGCACGATATTTCAACAGCGTGCCTCGCTGTCTTCTTCAGGTGCTACCTGAGACTGGTCCTTGGGTCGATCGAGTCCAGTATTTATGCCTGGGAGGAGCTGGGCGTTCCCTAATCGGTCCGCGCCCAGTCGAGTGTTCCATCTGTGGTCCGCGCCCGCCAGACTCGGCTTCAACGGACCCCTCCAGTCGCGGATGTTCCGACTGCCGTCGGCGCCGGTTTTGGCCGTCCTCAACGGTTGTGGTTGTCATTTGAGGTGTGTCAGGCCCGATCTGAGATGTTAGGTACTCTATCTCATGACTGTTACTACGTTTTCCACTTCTGTTGCGTGCTGGGCGCTCCCTAATCGGTCCGCGCCGCGTCGTGTGTTCCATCTGAGGTCCGCGCCCGCCAGACGCGGCTACATTGTCCCTCTCTGGTGGCCGGTGTTCCCTCCGCCGTCCGCGCCCGGCCTGGCCGTCTTCTGAAGTCGAGTTCATGACCTGGGGTGTGTCAGATCTGGTCTCTAATGTCCAACACCTTGTCTCACAGCTGTTCCCTCGGTCTCCACTTATATTTCCTTCTGAATCCTGGAGTGTCCTGCGTTGAGTTTTCACAAGCTCAAGCGCAGGATTCCAGGCAGTGCTGATTTGGTATCCCGAGTCACGGTTGATTAGATTGTCTGTGACCTTAATCTCAATTGCTTCTTTAATGACACTGTCCCAATATCTTGAGGTCTGTGTCACAATCTTGGTGTCATTGTAATCCATTGAATGACCAAGTTCCAGACAATGCTCTGCTATGGCTGATTTAGTTGCCTGTCTGAGTCTGGTATGTCTCTGGTGTTCTTTACACCTGATGTCCACAGTTCTGGTGGTCTGGCCAATGTATGACATCCCACACTGGCATGGTATGTTGTAAATACCTGGCTTGCGTAGCCCCAGGTCATCTTTTACAGTCCCCAGCATAGCCCCAATTTTTGTGGGTGGGCAAAATATGCTCCTGATGTCATATTTCTGGAGAATTCTGCTGATCTTGGTAGAGATAGGTCCGGCATATGGCAAGTATGCCATCTTCTTTGCCTCTTCTGGTTCTTCTTCTGGATCCTTTGGCCGGTTGGCAGGTTGAAGTGCCTTCTGGATATCTCTAGAGGAGTACCCATTCCTGCTGAACACTGATTGTAAGTGTTCTATTTCTGTGGCCAGACTATCAGGATCTGACAGAGTTTGTGCTCTGTGGACCAGTGTTTTGAGCACTCCATTCTTCTGTGCCGGATGGTGGCAACTGCTGGCTTGAAGGTATAAGTCAGTGTGCGTAGGTTTGCGGTACACACTGTGTCCAAATGTGCCATCTCCCTTTCTCTTCACCAGAACATCCAAGAATGGAAGTATTCCATCCTTCTCCATTTCCATTGTGAACTTAATGTTCGGATGGCAAGAGTTCAGATGTAGCAGGAACTCATCTAACTTCCTTCTACCATGGGGCCAGATGACAAAGGTATCATCCACATACCTAAAAAAGCACTTGGGTTGATATCTGGCTGAAGAGAGTGCTTCCTCTTCAAACCTTTCCATAAATAGGTTGGCCACCACTGGTGATAGAGGGCTACCCATCGCCACCCCTTCTGTTTGTTCATAAAATTGACCCCCATATAGGAAGTACGTCGATGTCAGTACATGCCTGAACAGGTCAAGGAGAGCCCCATCGAACTTCTCTCCAATAAGCTCAAGTGACTCCTTCAGTGGTACACGTGTAAAGAGAGACACCACATCGAAACTAACCATGATGTCTGTGTCTGTGATGTGTTGCTGGCCCAGTCGATGTAGGAAATCCTCTGAGTTCCGGATGTGATGTGCACATTTACCCACATGTGGTGTCAACATCTTCTTCAGGTATTTCGCAGTAGGGTAAGTTGCTGCACCAATATTGCTGACAATAGGTCGCAGTGGAACCCCATCCTTGTGAATCTTGGGGAGTCCATAAAGTCTAGGGGGTGTTGGCGCTTTGGGACGCAGCTTCTTGATGACTTGTTCAGGCAGGCCTGTCTCCTTCAACAGAGCCCTGGTCTTTTTGTCCACTTTCTCTGTAGGGTCGCCGGCTATTGACCTGTATGCAGGATCCTCCAGAAGTTGTTGCACCTTTCTGTCATATTCTGTTTTTTGTAGGATGACTGTGGGGTTCCCCTTGTCTGCAGGCAACACCACAATGCTGTCATCCTCCCGGAGTCGCCTCAGTGCCACCCTTTCATCACCTGAGATGTTGGATTTGGGTGGCTTGGTCTTGGTGAGCGCCCTGCAGGTTTCTCTTCGGATCTCTTCGGCCACACTAGAAGGAAGCGTGATGGCCACTTGCTCAACTGCACTGACAAAGGCTGTGACAGGAACGTTTCTAGGGGTCACTGCGAAATTGAGGCCCTTGCTAAGTACTTTCAAGGTGGTCTCATCGAGCTTCTTGTCAGTTAGATTGACCACTGTGCGTGTGTCCACAGTCTGTTGCACCTTGTTGTTGAGGCGCTCAAACTTGGCTAGCTGGCGTGCCATTGACTTCTTGCTGGTGCATTCTGCTAGAGACCAGGAGGCACCATCAACCTTGTCCCAGTCTTGAGTGGTTAAGGAAGCTGCTATAGTTAGGTGAAGATACAGCAGTTCCCTGGATGTCAAATCCAATCGGTGGCGCAGGTCGCGCACTCTCTCTCTAACCAGAGCGAGACTAGCTCGGTGTTTGATCCTGTTTGCCGCTCTCGAGTTAATGTGATGCTTGATCCTGGCGAAAACTGGAACTACTTCACCCTCTCGGCATCTCAGCAGGAAACTGAGAGAACACAGCATCCTCCCTTTCCTTTGTCGAAGCTTGTCCAGCTTCTTGATGTTACGGTACATCTCCTCCCCGTAGAGTCTTCTGATGTAATTCTTCATGCTTTCCCGGCGATCTGTTGACATCTTGGATATTCGGGAATCCAGCCGGATGTTCGCGTCGTTCTCGCACGATATTTCAACAGCGTGCCTCGCTGTCTTCTTCAGGTGCTACCTGAGACTGGTCCTTGGGTCGATCGAGTCCAGTATTTATGCCTGGGAGGAGCTGGGCGTTCCCTAATCGGTCCGCGCCCAGTCGAGTGTTCCATCTGTGGTCCGCGCCCGCCAGACTCGGCTTCAACGGACCCCTCCAGTCGCGGATGTTCCGACTGCCGTCGGCGCCGGTTTTGGCCGTCCTCAACGGTTGTGGTTGTCATTTGAGGTGTGTCAGGCCCGATCTGAGATGTTAGGTACTCTATCTCATGACTGTTACTACGTTTTCCACTTCTGTTGCGTGCTGGGCGCTCCCTAATCGGTCCGCGCCGCGTCGTGTGTTCCATCTGAGGTCCGCGCCCGCCAGACGCGGCTACATTGTCCCTCTCTGGTGGCCGGTGTTCCCTCCGCCGTCCGCGCCCGGCCTGGCCGTCTTCTGAAGTCGAGTTCATGACCTGGGGTGTGTCAGATCTGGTCTCTAATGTCCAACACCTTGTCTCACAGCTGTTCCCTCGGTCTCCACTTATATTTCCTTCTGAATCCTGGAGTGTCCTGCGTTGAGTTTTCACAAGCTCAAGCGCAGGATTCCAGGCAGTGCTGATTTGGTATCCCGAGTCACGGTTGATTAGATTGTCTGTGACCTTAATCTCAATTGCTTCTTTAATGACACTGTCCCAATATCTTGAGGTCTGTGTCACAATCTTGGTGTCATTGTAATCCATTGAATGACCAAGTTCCAGACAATGCTCTGCTATGGCTGATTTAGTTGCCTGTCTGAGTCTGGTATGTCTCTGGTGTTCTTTACACCTGATGTCCACAGTTCTGGTGGTCTGGCCAATGTATGACATCCCACACTGGCATGGTATGTTGTAAATACCTGGCTTGCGTAGCCCCAGGTCATCTTTTACAGTCCCCAGCATAGCCCCAGAGGATTTCCTACATGGACTGGGCCAGCAACACATCACAGACACAGACATCATGGTTAGTTTCGATGTGGTGTCTCTCTTTACACGTGTACCACTGAAGGAGTCACTTGAGCTTATTGGAGAGAAGTTCGATGGGGCTCTCCTTGACCTGTTCAGGCATGTACTGACATCGACGTACTTCCTATATGGGGGTCAATTTTATGAACAAACAGAAGGGGTGGCGATGGGTAGCCCTCTATCACCAGTGGTGGCCAACCTATTTATGGAAAGGTTTGAAGAGGAAGCACTCTCTTCAGCCAGATATCAACCCAAGTGCTTTTTTAGGTATGTGGATGATACCTTTGTCATCTGGCCCCATGGTAGAAGGAAGTTAGATGAGTTCCTGCTACATCTGAACTCTTGCCATCCGAACATTAAGTTCACAATGGAAATGGAGAAGGATGGAATACTTCCATTCTTGGATGTTCTGGTGAAGAGAAAGGGAGATGGCACATTTGGACACAGTGTGTACCGCAAACCTACGCACACTGACTTATACCTTCAAGCCAGCAGTTGCCACCATCCGGCACAGAAGAATGGAGTGCTCAAAACACTGGTCCACAGAGCACAAACTCTGTCAGATCCTGATAGTCTGGCCACAGAAATAGAACACTTACAATCAGTGTTCAGCAGGAATGGGTACTCCTCTAGAGATATCCAGAAGGCACTTCAACCTGCCAACCGGCCAAAGGATCCAGAAGAAGAACCAGAAGAGGCAAAGAAGATGGCATACTTGCCATATGCCGGACCTATCTCTACCAAGATCAGCAGAATTCTCCAGAAATATGACATCAGGAGCATATTTTGCCCACCCACAAAAATTGGGGCTATGCTGGGGACTGTAAAAGATGACCTGGGGCTACGCAAGCCAGGTATTTACAACATACCATGCCAGTGTGGGATGTCATACATTGGCCAGACCACCAGAACTGTGGACATCAGGTGTAAAGAACACCAGAGACATACCAGACTCAGACAGGCAACTAAATCAGCCATAGCAGAGCATTGTCTGGAACTTGGTCATTCAATGGATTACAATGACACCAAGATTGTGACACAGACCTCAAGATATTGGGACAGTGTCATTAAAGAAGCAATTGAGATTAAGGTCACAGACAATCTAATCAACCGTGACTCGGGATACCAAATCAGCACTGCCTGGAATCCTGCGCTTGAGCTTGTGAAAACTCAACGCAGGACACTCCAGGATTCAGAAGGAAATATAAGTGGAGACCGAGGGAACAGCTGTGAGACAAGGTGTTGGACATTAGAGACCAGATCTGACACACCCCAGGTCATGAACTCGACTTCAGAAGACGGCCAGGCCGGGCGCGGACGGCGGAGGGAACACCGGCCACCAGAGAGGGACAATGTAGCCGCGTCTGGCGGGCGCGGACCTCAGATGGAACACACGACGCGGCGCGGACCGATTAGGGAGCGCCCAGCACGCAACAGAAGTGGAAAACGTAGTAACAGTCATGAGATAGAGTACCTAACATCTCAGATCGGGCCTGACACACCTCAAATGACAACCACAACCGTTGAGGACGGCCAAAACCGGCGCCGACGGCAGTCGGAACATCCGCGACTGGAGGGGTCCGTTGAAGCCGAGTCTGGCGGGCGCGGACCACAGATGGAACACTCGACTGGGCGCGGACCGATTAGGGAACGCCCAGCTCCTCCCAGGCATAAATACTGGACTCGATCGACCCAAGGACCAGTCTCAGGTAGCACCTGAAGAAGACAGCGAGGCACGCTGTTGAAATATCGTGCGAGAACGACGCGAACATCCGGCTGGATTCCCGAATATCCAAGATGTCAACAGATCGCCGGGAAAGCATGAAGAATTACATTATTATTATTATTATTATTATTATTATTAAACTGGCCTGTTGCAAGTCGGTATCGCGCACTGAGGGATCCATACAAACTTAATTATGTATACAGACAGTTTATCCATTCCGGGCATCGAAGATATTGACGATTTTTGCATGTTATCGACTTTCATACTGGCAAAATATCGGTCCCGGAGATTCGAAGATTTCCCAGAATTTTTAATTTTAAACTTGAAGTCGGATAACAAATGGCGAAATACATATTTTTTCGTATGATTTAATTCCAAATTAACAATTTCGGATTTCTCTCTTTACTTGCACTGCGAGAAGCTTCTTGCCAAATTTCATGATTCTAGGTCAACGGGAAGCACCCTACAGATTCTGATGAGCGAGGTTTCAAGTGCCAAAATATGTGTCATAAATGGCCATATCTTTTGAATGAACTGTCTTACAAGCTTAAAATTTTTACACCGTCAAGAGACTACAGACGTTAGAACGTAAAATTAATTTGAACTTGATACGCCACCCTGTTCCAGGGGGAAAAGTCTTACCAGACGGACAGACAAATAGACCGATGAAAATGACAAAAAATATTTTGAAGATGTATCTTCCCCCTTCTCCCCCGTTTTTTTTCTTTTTTTGGAAACTCATCAAATGGATTCAATTAGTGGAGATAGCGACATTTTGTCTTTGGAAGTGTAGCTGCCTAAATTATCAACACTTGATTTTAATGTACAGTCACAATATTCTTCCGGTATCGGCCTCCTGTGGCTGCCATCAGAAGTGTAAAATGAAAGCAGCGAAAGGTTGACGTAATTGTTTGTCATATTGACAGTTCAGTATTACAAAGCATTATATTTCACTGTTTACCTTTCGCTGGTTTCTTTTTAAGGTTCTGGAGTCTGATTATGGGTAACGTTTTGTTAGTGAAGCAACTGAGAATGAAGTGTTAACACTGTTCAGTTAGTGATGAGTGCGTTCAAAACAAACACGTATCGAAGTTGTCCCTTCCGTTCCTCAAAACGGCTGTGCAAGTGGTGGTTGCTGTTTGGCAGACCGTAAGAACACACCTCCATTGAGCTGCTTGTCTACTGCTAATGGGTTGTTCGATTTTGAGTGATCCTGCCGTACACCAAATCACTT
This sequence comes from Schistocerca gregaria, assembly GCF_023897955.1. NCBI lineage: Eukaryota > Metazoa > Arthropoda > Insecta > Orthoptera > Acrididae > Schistocerca > Schistocerca gregaria. The sequence goes on along the minus strand of NC_064924.1, from coordinate 68,579,299 downwards.
AGTTCGAGCTTATACAACCACGTCAAACGGTATCGTAGTGTTGCTAAGAGTGTCGTTTCTTTTGTGCCGCTCTACCTAGGGAGAGACAGTTAGAAATATGGGAACTGGGTTTCATCTGACTCTGAAAACAGTGAGGTCTTGTTGTCCAAATATCATCATGGTTATCATAATGATCATCACCATCCTCGCCGTAGTTTGTCGTTGCCGTAGTCTCAACCTTCAGGAATTAGTCACGATGCCTGTTCCGTCTACGTGGATCAACCGTATTCACGCCATCTCTTCTTGGGTCTTCCAAGACTCCTTCAGCGTGTGGTACATATTGCATGGCTTTCAACAATATTTCTCGTCGTCGTTTTACTGCGCTGCAAGGGAAGGAGCGTTCCGCATCTCACTCTGGAGTGAACATATTAACAATTTTGGCAGAGGGACAGTCGAATTCCTCCCTTGACCACTGCCGTTTTGATCTTCTTAGAGAAATTCCGAACCGAGAGTGAGATGTAACGTGCAGAAAGAGAAATGGTCATCGGCTTGTACGCCATGACATCAGAGGTGTGGTAGGAGAAGCTTCCCTGGCAAGTATAGAATGTAAGAACACGTGGCATTGGACAGATTTTTTTTTCCGTTTTCTAATACTGGCTCTTTGTACTGTGCTCTGCCGTGTGATTGGAAGAGGTTTGCAAGAAATGATAGAAAGTGGCAGAGTGCGAAGCGCCTTAGTTTCCAGCACGACGGTAATTTTTCTTCCTTATTTCACTTTTCAGAATTATTCTGCTATTTTCTGAGTCTGGCGGACTGCTTTATGAGATTAAGAGCCATCTCTATTTCTGGTTGCTCTGGCAATGGACAGGAGGTACTTCTGCTAGATAATTAGCAAGTACAGGCTGAACATCTGCCTTAGCACGTAGTCAAGTAGACAATTTTCTGTTCGCCGTGTGGAGTGGCCGCGTGGTTTGAGGCGCCATGTCACCGATTGCGCGGTCCCTGCAGCCGGAGGTTCGAGTCGTCCCTCGTGTGTGTGTGTGTGTGTGTGTGTGTGTGTGTGTGTGTGTGTTCTTAGCATAAGTTAGTTTAAGTATTGTGTAAGTCTAGGGACCGATGACCTCAGCAGTTTGGTCCCTTAGGAATTCACACACATTTGAACATTTGTGTCTTCTGTTTAACCTTCAGTTATGACAGACTAAGCTCTCTTCATAACTGCAAGATAGGACAGTGTGCTGATTATGGTGACAGGAAATGGAAAGGACTTACTAAAATTTTCGTTTGCTGTTTATGTTAGAAGAGCTTCGGCTGTAAGTGTTTATTCAGGAGCTTTACTCAGTATCATATGCTGTGGTGTGCGTACTGTAAGACCTTCGGTACACACACCATCAGATTATTTGACTTGTCGCTCTAACGAAGTAGGCGAGTGTCAGCAATATGTCTCGTGGTCTTATCGTGGCGTGTTTATCTTCTGCCGTTAGGTCAGACGATAGAAATGCCACTTGCACGCTTAGAGTAACAGATTGACGGTTACCAACTTTAAACAGAACTTGATAAATTTTCACACACATTTATTAAAATAATAAAAAGCATAAAAATGACTTAACTTGGTTGTGGATGCTATTTATAATTGACAATCTGAAGTTCCTTAGGCCTCGGTACATTAATCTTATTCTCACGTATCTCTGATACTTGACAAAGTGTGTATTCATTTATCTTCCTGGCTATGTACAGGAATATGACAATCTTATTAGGCGCAGACTGAAACTTGACGACAGACTAATGCAGACTGACTAATCGGAGGTCTGTACACTTGTTACAATACCTCGTGCGTTCAGGTATCACTGCGCGAGTGTGATCCGCGAGGAGAAAAGGTTCTACGTTAGCAGCAATTTCATTGGCTGCGTGACATATTAATACGCGGATCGCCGGAAGCAGAATTTGGTCCGTATCTACGACAGCGCCATCTCGTAGTGCGGAGACGGGCGAGCGCTGCGCCTGCGCTGTTGTGCTTAGCCGGGCGCGCTCTAGTGGCAAAGTTGTATAAGCGCTGACTACGCGGAACTATGTACACAACATATGCTTTACTCTTTCGTTAGAAGTTTTTATTCAGTTTTATGTTGAACGTTGCACATGTTTAAAGGTAGGTTTTACATTTGATCGGGACACACACTATCGTCCTCTTTAACTTAAACTGGGATATGGTTTTTTCGGAAAATTATTTCAGCGTTTGGCAGGGTTACTCGCGTTTCACCCACCGCCAGATGAGTCTGTAAACACTGACCTGATATGCAGGACACACGCCGACCAGCACCAGGTGTCGTGGCCACGATGCTGCAGTACCGTCTCTCGCTATGGTGAAGTACTGCTCAGCTCCGACGTGGTAGGGAAGTCAGGAGGCAAGACTCAGGGTAACTTCTTTCGGTTCAATGATTTCGCCTTTTTCATCAAAGCATGCTCTGTTTCGTTAAAGCCTGTGTTGCACATTCATTGTCATTCAGGGAGGACAATTTGTCTCGTTACTGAGAATTAGAAAATCCACCTTTTCCGTATCCAGACACACGTCAACTAATTCAATTTAATTCATTTTTTATTTTCTAATGAAGCTTATGGTTCATGTTTAATGTGATGAACAGTTGTTGAATCATGTCAATGGCAATTTTTATTTGCTGAGAATAAATTGTATACATTGAACGTAAATTCTTGTTTGAAATAGTAGCACCATTCATCCCTGAAATTTGTACATTATGAATGCAGTTTAAAGGAAATACCAATTTCAAGTCACGTTAGTCAGATGCTTTATCAAGAGATACTAAATTTAAACTCTTGCAAGCCAGATGCATTACTTAGAAGTACCAAATTCTTGTGTGTCAAATGCGTTGTTACAAATAGTTACAAGCAGGAGTAATTTGTGCTAAATGCCTGAGCTTAAGCTGAATGTCACAATGTCAAATTCATTCTCTTAAATGCGGTTTTCAGATCCCTGAGCAGGTTATCAGACTTTCAACTTCAGGGTAGTGGTGTGGCATTTCGCATACGCAAACACAAGTCAGACGACAGTTAATAGAATAATGAACCGGTATTTCGCACTAGAGTGCTCGCCTCTCAAGTGGATGGTGTGGGTTTGATTCCTAGCTGTTAAAATGTTAAAAAACGGTGAATGTTGTACGAACATTTCTGTGAAACATAAAATACATTAACTCACAAAAAATTTGTAGATCTCGAGATGGATAATCGCTGGTCCGAGTTTCATTGAAGTCAATATTTTTCTAATTTCTTCCATTCAGTTCGAATACCTGTGTCATTTAAATATAAATTCATCAAATACATGCTAATCATCACATATATAATCGTCTATTTTACGACAAATGAAAGCACTTTTAGTTTTAATTACGTATCACACAGAAAAATCCAGTTTTTACTGCAAATGTAAATTCTTTCATGCTGATCTTTTACGAAAAATTGCCAATAAAGACCCTTGAAACACAGCTGATTATTTCTTCTCCACGGAAACGATAGTAGAACGTGCACCTTTCTTTTAAAAATTTAAATCGACCAGAAATCGAAAACATGCCACCCATGTGGCAACCAAGCATTCTACCGTGGAGCACCAATGGCTTTCGAAAAATATGCCTCATCTTACGGTATTAAAAGCACTCGTAAAGTTTCAGAGTCGATTTTCTCGAGAAATTTTGAGAGTTGCATCGAACTGTTTTGCGCGCCTCATATTTGGGTTCTGAACTTCACGTAACCCAATTATAAACGCATTTGGATAAGTGCGAGGAGGACTCGCGAACCAACGGTTCCATGCTAAGTTAATTATTTATGTACAGTTCATCCATCCAGGAAATCGAGAATCTCTACGATTTTTCCTTTTCTAGATATCGATACACGCAAGATATACATCTACGCATTCCTGAGGATTAAAGATTGACAACTTTTCGAATTTTGTCCACTGCTTGTAACGTGAAACCTAGTTTCTTGTCAAATATCACGAATTTAGATAAACGGGATGTACCATGAGTGACTTCGCGAGTATCAACATACGTGAAATAAATGACCGTGTGTTCTGGTTACATTGACTAAGATGCTTACACCACCAAGGAATTGTGGACCTTAGTATGTGACGTAAATCTGAACTAGAGATGACTACCCACTTGTGAGCAAAAAGGCTCTTAACAGACGGATGGAAAGACAGACAGTCAGATAAGAAATGAAGAAAAAAAATTGTCATGTGTATACTTAGAAATTAACTATATTAGGATTTTTACCTTTATCTGTACTGTGAAACCTTGCTTCTTGCCTAATTTCATGATTCTAGGTCAACGGGGAATGACCTGCACGTTTTAATGAGTGAGTCTGCGAGCATCAAAATACGTGACATAAGTGGGCGTACCATAGTGTCTTAGAAACTTCAATTTTTTTCACACCATCAAGGGATTGTAGAGCTTAGGTGACAAATCTCAACATCTTACATCTACCCGCTCCTGAGAAGAAAGGGTTTTAACCAGTCGGTCATAGAAACAGACTGACGGACAGCAAAGTGATCCCATAAAGGTTCCGTTTTACGGTTTGAGGTACGGAACATTGAAAATTACGAAAGGACGTCTGTCGTGTGGTTTCTTTGTTAAATACACAACCCTTATATTTCACGAAGAAGAGGTGCAATTACGCATGAAGGACAGGAAAAAAAAAAAAATCAAAATTAGGCGCATGAACTCACCGTTGACGATGACGCAACCAGCAATGCCCCACTACCGTACCTCACTTTTTACCACTTTGAAACCTTATCAAGCACTGACGGAGACGCCAGGGGATAGACAGAGGACACTGACACTCTTGACCTTTGGAGTGGGCCGCTGCAGAATTCATGCTGGCGTGAAGAAGTGGCGGTCAGCCGCGCTGCCGGCGCTGACTCGGCGGAGACAAAGGCAGAGGGCAGCAGCGTCGCCCCAGCCGCCTGCGCCTCCAGACCATTAATCATACGGCGGAGACGACGCGGCGCGCGACCCAATAAAAGTCGCTCCCCCCGCGGCAAAGTGTTTTCGGCCGTGATCGGGCGCCGTGATAAATGACGGCTTGATTTACTCCCTGTATGTGCCGCCAGCGCCGCACTCGGTTCCGCTTTTTGCGGCCTTCACCGTGACGTTTAGGAAAGCCGTAATTTACTGCCTCGCTGCCAATAACCACGTGCGGAAGCGGCGTCTTCCCAGCATCCTACAGCGGCGACTGCGGTATCGGTTTCTCGGTTGACGTCTTGTTTTAAGCAAAACTTTCTCTGCTTCTGTTAATGTTTACTGTTCCTCGTGCTGTCTTTCTTCGACTGTCAACTAACGTTTTGATTCACCAGAAGATTTTGAGGTGTGGTGCTGTAGAGGGACGTTAAAGCTATGTAGACTGATAAGACAAGAAATGAGGTTCTCTACAGACTCGTTGATGAAAGGAATATTTGGAAACTACTGACTAGAAGAGGTAACAGGGCGACAGGACATGGGATACACGATCCAAAATCAGGGAATAATCTCCATGGTATTAGAGGGAGCTGTAAATGGCAAAAACATTGGGGGAAGACAGCTAGTAGGATACAGGGAGATCCAACTAAGCCGTGCACTCCAACCATTTCCAGAACAGTTCAACACAGGACCGGCCACGGCGAGCCGGATGCGTGTTCTGCGTCCGGGCCGAGGCTCGGCTTTTCTCGGCTCTTTTCGGTCCTTCTCGGCAGTACCCGGCGCAGCGAGACATCCTACACTAACGGAAAATAAAATCACATCACGAAGGTGGAGTTGTACGACATAAACGAAAGTTGATAAGTAAGTTTCTACATCTGAAAGATAATTAATGTCTACTCAAATTTTCGTCTAGTAGCACCCCTCTGAGGACAAAGCGACAAAGACGCCATTACCAACAACTCCCTAAGTTTGAATGAGGTCGTGTAACAGGACTACGAGAAGCTGCTTTGTTCCTTCTCCGATGCTGCAGAAAGATTTGGCAGAAATATAGTCACTGCACGTGACTGCTGCCAGTGGTGGTCACGGGGATGTACGGTCGCAAGAAGACCGGGGTACAGAGGTCCATGTGCCACTACTCTGGCAGATGACCATCGCATCGTGTTCGGCATATGGCTTTGGTCCCTCGTACTGCACCTGGAGCACCAATCTGAGCAGCAGTTGGTACCACAGAGACACAAAGAACTATTGCAAATAGATTACTTCAAGGATAACTCCGAGCCAGACGCCCTGTACGGTGAATTCCGATGACACCAAACCACCGCAATTCAGTGGTGTTAAGCGGGCAGGGTGGAGGTCCGTTGTGTCTTCTGATGAAAGTTGTCCTGCTTCGGTGCCAGTGTTGGCGCGCGGTAGTTGAAGGCCTGCAGCCATCCTGTCTGCGTGCTGTACACACTGGACCTACACCTGGAGGTATAGTCTGGGGTGCGATTTCGTACGACAGCAGGAGCACTATCGTGCTTATTCCACGCACCCTGACTGCAAATCTGTGCATCAGTGTGGTCACTCGACCGGTTGTGGTGTCATTTATGAACACCACTCCAGGGAGTGTTTTCCAACAAGATAACGCTCGCCCACATACTGCTGTTGTAACCGACCATGCTCTACAGAGGGTCGATATGTTCCCTTGGTCTGCTCGATCACCAGATCTCTCTTCAGTCGATCACGCATGGGACATCGTCGGAGAACAACTCTAGCGCTGTCCACAAATAGCATTCACCGTCCCTGTATTGATCGACCAAGTGCAACAGGCACGGAAATCCATACCACAAAGTAACATCCGGCACCTGTACAACACAGTGCATTCACATTTTCATTCTTGATTCTGGCGGTTACACCGGTTATTAGTGTATGCGCATTTCATATTTGCAGTTGCTTATCTCGCGCTTATATTAACCTCTGATGTTGAATGTTAATCGCTTAAGAATGATACCTAGACAAATGTATTTCCAAAATTTCATTACTCTACACAAATCATTTATTGTTGTTGAGATTATTTTCTTTCAGTGTATTTGGTTTTGCCGTGCGGTATTTTTCGGTCAGCACGACTCTCTCCAGCTCAGGAGAATCGTTGTGTCAGTGCTGCTTACCCTTCAACATTTGCTCTTATTACAAAAGTTCACAGTTCCAGTGGCTGCATCCACAAAAACAGGCAGTCTAGAGATCTATCGTGACAAGCCTATAAAAATGAATGGGAATGAGAGAAGAGGAGGATGAAAAATCTCAATGCCTATTACGCAGTCATATAATCGATGGGTACAGCAAATTACTATGAAACGACGTTAGAACACCATACTGAAAGAATTTAAAGATTTAGTTGACAAAGAAAGAGCAAAAATTACAACGATCAATGGACGGGAATCATTGTTCTGTACCTCAAGAAGCGCTTTGTGCTAAATTTGCAGGCGTGGACCATATGAAGAAGCTGGTGGTATCAGTATTAAAATTTCTGAAGTTACATTGCTTCATTGTCAATTGCAGCAATTTTTGATGGAACTGAACGAAGTATATGGGCACTTTACATATTACTGCAAAGTACGTTGGTCAGATCAAGGAACTAGCCTGGAAAGATTTTTTGATTTAAAATCTGCTACAGCTGAATTTATGAAGGAGAAAGGAGTCCAGGAATGAATAATAGAACGTACGGAATTGATTGTAGGCGTCGCATTTTAAGTGGACTTCACTGCACGCTATCCACAGTAAGACAGTGCAAGATGAGGAGAAACTAATCTCTGATTTGATTGGGATGCATTTAAAAGGAAAATCGGAATGTAGAAGGGATAAATTCCCAGGAAAATCACAGTCCCGTTCCCTAAGGTCCTCTCTGCCTCGTAATGACTGGGTGTTGTGTGATGTTCTTAGGTTAGTTAGGTTTAAGTAGTTCTAAGTTCTATGGGACTGATGACCACAGATGTTAAGTCCCGTAGTGCTCAGAGCCAATTGAGCCATTTTGAACCCTAAGCTCCATGGTGTTAAAGAAAACGTAGGGTTTGAAGAATTCATTATGGCCTTGTACGAATTACAAGGATAATGTTTCAAACATTTTGAGTGCACTTCCAATCTTACACCTGTCTGCGAGCTGTTTTAGCGGTAGTTGGACATTCCAGTTGAAAGTGCCCCTGTGCTTGCGGAGACTGAACTGACTGATCTCAATGTAATTCCCGTTTCGAAGACAAATTGTTTTGCGTTAAACTGTGCAGAACATCTCAGCTGCTTTCCTCAGGAAGAGTTTAAACTTTTCTAAAATGCGTTTTCAAACGTGATAAAATATTTCGATATCGTGCGTGTGTGAAAGGTCCTTTTTCGATAATTAAGCTAGTTAAGTCACAATTACATGACAACCTGAATGCAAAGCTCCTTGAAATTAGAATGAAATTTTCACTCTACAGCGGAGTGTGAGCTGATATGAAACTTCCTGGCAGCCCCCAGGCTGTGGCTAACCCATGTCTCCGCAATATCCTTTCTTCCAGGAGTGCTAGTTCTGCAAGGTTCGCAGGAAGTTTGGAAGGTAGGAGACGAGGTACTGGCGGAATTAAAACTGCGAGGACGGGGCGTTAGTCGTGCTTGGGTAGCTCATCGGTACAGCACTTGCTCGCGAAAGGCAAAGGTCCCGAGTTCGAGTCTCGGTCCGGCACACAGTTTTAATCTGCCAGGAAGCTCCTTGAAATTGTCTGCATCTGTTCATATGCCGACAGTTAGTACCAGATAAAAATTAAAATTGTCTTTACACCACCAACATAATCAAATAACAGTGAAAATTTGTTTCGTTTGTGATTTATGCTGTTGAAAATTATGAAACATGAAACCAAGTGGTATGCAGTGCGAATGCGTTGCTACCTAAATACGGCGCGTTGAGTTTTCCGCTATTCCATCTCTTCACCCTCCGACAGCGTGGTGTGGCGGTGGGGGAAAGCGTGCAGCCCGGCTGAGCATGGCATGTGAGCGAAGGCATGGATCATGAGCCGAATGCTTGGCCGCCCCTGGTTTAAACGTCAAAGTGGGCGCGTGTAATGAGCGGATGGGCCAAAATCTATTAGGTGCATTACGTATGTAGATTGTGCACAGTTGGGAATGTGGGTCTCACGGGAAGTGTGGGAGGGATAAGTCCCTGCAGTCGCGCTATTCATCTGTGTCCTCGATGGCTCAGATGGATAGAGCGTCTGCCATGTAAGCAGGAGATCCCGGGTTAGAGTCCCGGTCGGGGTACCCTGTTTCAGCCATCCCGATCGAGGTATATCAACAACACCTGTCGGCAGCTGAGGGTTTCAATTAATCATTCATCACAATTCCGTTTCCAGCCAAATGAGTTGTGAAGGAGTCCTTACTAAATGCTGTATAGTCTTTTGTCGTAGCTATATTGTTCACAGAGAGATTAGTATCAATTCTGTTCTTCAGATTGAAATATAATAATTTCTACTGCTAGATCATAGTTCTAAGAGAGACGAATTCAACGTAGTGCCAATCTTAAAAATGCGTTTAGTAGCCTCAGAGTAATTTCAAAATTTACAACTTATGATTTATCGGTTTTGGATATGAAACCAGTAACTGTCTTAGTTGTTAGTTTGTGATTTCATACCCAAATAAGGAAACTCGTTATGTCGGATGAGAAGGAAACATTATATTGTACCACCCTGATAGCAGTATATAAGGGGCATAGAAGATATGTAGTTTCCATTCCCATGTGGAGTGCTGTCTAGCTTAAAATACTGAAGGCCATCCACAAATCAAGAGAAACTACACTGCGCTCACAATTAAAGGACTACTCTTTTTAAACACCATAATTGTCTCCCATTGTAAAAATTAAGTTTGAAACTCGGTCCAAAGTTGTCTATAATGTTCATCCATAATTGTGGAAGAGCGTGGCGCCCGTGACTCGATCTCGGTGATGTTTCTGACATCTACGTGTCGACACATGCGCAAGAAAGGTCAGAGTTCACGAGTTCATGTGAGCTGTAAGGAGCGTTAATGGTGTCAAATTGGCACCAGATTTCACCATAATTCTGTCCAGCCCCACCCCAGAACCTGTCGCACGATGGTAAGGTCGTCACACCCTCTCTTAACCCACATTCCGCCCCTTCCTCTGACGCCTCTGCAATGGAAGAACTGCGACACACAGCGTGCTGAGGAAATCGTTCAACACCTGCCGCTGCTCAAAATCGACGTGACGAGGCCTCAGTGGGCGACATAAAAGTGCTGATTCCCACTCATTTCGAGGTCGCAAACGAGAGTTGGCACAGCGATGAGTAACGGAATGACGTTCTTGATCATGTTCGACACCGCTGCCGCCCTATGTAGTACTATAATGGCACGACGGGCCTGTATCCCTTTGGAGTGTAGTGCGATCCCGCTCCAGTTTAGCGGTCATCCGAAGTAGCAAAAGGGTGTTTATACTCTTTCAGCCCTCGGCATGGTAATGGGTGGGTGGGAGTAGGTACAACTTTAACATGTGCGTCAACTAAATGGCAAAGAACCCTTCAAGAGATTGATGAAATGTATGATGAGATAAAAGAAATTATTCAGATAGTGAAGGGAGACGAAAATTTAATACTCATGGGGGACTGGAATTCGGTAGTAGGAAAAGGGAGACAAGGAAACGAAGTAGGTGAATTTGGATTGGTGGGAAGAAATGAAAGAGGAGGCCGCCTGGTAGAATTTTGCACAGAGCACAACTTAATCATAGCTAAGTTGGTTCAAGAATCGTAAAAGAAGGTTATATACATGGAAGAAGCCTGGAGATACTGACAGGTTTCAGATAGGTTATATAATGGTAAGACAGAGATTTAGGAACCAGGTTTCAAATTGTAAGACATTTCAGGGGCAGATGTGGACACTGACCACAATCTATTGGTTATGACCTGTAGATTAAAACTGAAGAAACTGCAAAAAGGTGGGAATTTAAGGAGATGGGACCTGGATAAACTGAAAGAGCCAGAGGTTGTACAGAGTTTCAGGGAGAGCATAAGGGAACAATTGTTAGGATTGGGGGAAACAAATACAGTAGAAGAAGAATGGGTAGCTTTGAGAGATGAAGTAGTGAAGGCAGCAGAGGATCAAGTAGGTAAAAAAACGAGGGCTAATAGAAATCCTTGGGTAAGAGAAGAGATAACGAATTTAAGTGATGAAAGGAGAAAGTACAAAAATGCAGTAAATGGAGCAGGCAAAAACGAATACAGATGTCTAAAAAATGAGATCGACAGGAAGTGCAAAATGGCTAAGCAGGGAGGGCTAGAGGACAAAAGTGAGGATGTTGAGGCTGATCTCACTAGGGGTAAGATAGATACTGCCTACAGGAAAATTAAAGAGACATTTCGAGAAAAGAGAACCATTTGCATGAATATCAAGAGCTCAGATGGAAACCCAGTTCTAAGCAAAGAGGGGAAAGCAGAAAGGTGGAAGGAGCATATAGAGGACCTATACAAAGGCGATGTTCTAGAGGAAAATACTATCGAAATGGAAGAGGATGTAGATGAAATGGGAGATATGATAGTGCGTAAAGAGTTTGACAGAACACTGAAAGACCTAAGTAGAAACAAGGCCACAGGAGTAGACAACATTCCATTAGAACTACTAACGCCCTTGGGCGAGCCAGCCCTGACAATACTCTACCATCTGGTGAGCAAGATGTATGAGACAGGCGAAATACCCTCACACTTCAAGAAGAATATAATAATTCCAATCCCAAAGAAAGCGGGGGTTGATAGATATGAAAATTACCGAACTATCAGTTTAATAAGCCACACCTGCAAAATACTAACGCGAATTCTTTAAAGACGAATGGAAAAACTGGCAGAAGCCGACCTCGGGGAAGATCAGTTTGGATTCCGTGGTAATGTTGGAACACGTGAGGCAATACTGACCCTCCGACTTCTCTTAGAAGAAAGATTAAGGAAAGGCAAAACTACGTTTCTAGCATTTGTAGACTTAGAGAAAGCTTTTGACAATGTTAACTGGAATACTCTCTTTCAAATACTAAAGGTGGCAGTGGTAAAATACAGGGAGCGAAAGGCTATTTACAATTTGTACAGAAACCAGATGGCAGTTATAAGAGTCGAGGGACATGAAAGGGAAGCAGTGGCAGGGAAGGGAGTGAGACAGGGTTGTAGCCTCTCCCCGATGTTATTCAATATGTATATTGAGCAAGCAGTAAAGGTAACAAAAGGAATATTCGGAGTAGGAATTAAAATCCATGGAGAAGAAATATAAACTTTGAGGTTCGCGGATGACATTGTAATTCAGAGACAGCAAAGGACTTGGAAGAGCAGTTGAACGGAATGGACACTACCTTCAAAGGAGGATATAATATTAACATCAACAAAGGCACGAGGATAATGGAATGTAGTCGAATTAAATCGGATGATGCTGAGGGCATTAGATTAGGAAATGAGACAAAGTAGTAAATGAGTTTTTCTATTTGGGGAGTAAAATAACTAATGATGGTCTAAGTAGAGATGATATAAATGTAGACTGGCAATGGTAAAGAAAGCGTTTCTGAAGAAGAAAAATTTGTTAACATTGAGTATATATTTAAGCGTCAGGAAGTCTTTTCTGAAAGTATTTGTATGGAGTGTAGCCATGTATGGAAGTGCAACGTGGACAATAAATAGTTTACACAAAAAGAGAATAGAAAATTTCGAAATGTGGTGCTACAGAAGAATGCAGGAGATTAGATGGGTAGATCACATTACTAATGAGGAGGTGCAGAATGAGATTTTCACTCTGCAGCGGAGTGTGCGCTGATATGAAACGTCCTGGCAGATTAAAACTGTGTACTGGACCGAGACTCGAACTCGGGACCTTTGCCTTACGCGGGCGAGTGCTCTACCAACTTTTTTAAAATCTCATTTTGTTCTATTTCGTTCGTTGCATCTGCTCAGGGCGGACGTCGTAAGAAATCCGTTCGAGTTCATTGTTGATCGATTAACTCAGTTTTTTATTACAGAGGACAGCTAACCCTCTGACCGAACACGCTGAGCTACCGTGCCGGCTATCCAAGCACGACTCACGCCCCGTCCTCACAGCCTTACTTCTGCCACTACCTCGCCTCCTACCTTCCAAACTTTACAGAAGCTCTCCTGCGAATCCTCATTCTGGAAACATCCCCCAGGCTGTGGCTAAGCCATGTCTCCGCAATATTCTTTCTGTCAGGAGTGCTAGTTCTGCAGGGTTCGCAGGAGAGCTTCTGTAAAGTTTGTAAGGTCGGAGGCGAGGTAGTGGCAGAAGTAATGAGGAGGTATTGAATAGAATTGGGGAGAAGAGAAATTTGTGGCACAACTTAACTAGAAGAAGGGATCAGTTGATAGTACATATTGTGAGGCATCAAGGGATCACCAATTTAGTATTGGAGCGCAGCGCGGAGGGTAAAAATCGTAGAGGGAGACCAAGAGATGAATACACTAAACAGATTCAGAAGGATGTAGGCTGCAGTAGGTACTGGGATATGAAGAAGCTTGCACTGGATAGAGTAGCATAGAGAGCTGCATCAAACTAGCCTCAGGACTGAAGACCACAACAAACAAGGATGTAAGTGTGAAAAGGTTAAGAAAGGTATTAAATTACTCTGAAAGTTTGTTGGAAGTAAGAGATCTCGTCATGAAACACTGGATGAAAAAGTGTGGGTTACTGCGGAGCCGTTTCAATCAAAAGATAGTTTTCACGCATCTCAGTTTTTTGACATCATGTCTCCTGAAGTGTATGTTGTATGATGATATAACTTTTCAGGTACATTCTGTGATATATGTAGATACTGGCTGCAAAGTATGTATCAATTAGAGCTAGTAGTACATAAGTAAAAACTTAAAACATCAAGCCTGGTGTTAAAGTTTTCTCTCTCACCATTTTAAGCAGAAGCTAGTTTTTCAGGCACCTAAATACCTAAGACGCCCTTTCTCCTACACTATGTGTTGTACAATGATACAATTTTGCAGCTGCATTCAGCGATATACGTCGATACTGTCTGCAAACTGTGTTGCAAATATATACGGTAGTAAACAAGTTATAAATCAAGTCATCATTTCTGATGCCAAGGTCTTATTGCATGAACAGCTAAAATGTAGTAGTCGATGAAAAGGTTTTTTGCGACACTCTCTGGCAGTTATCAGCGAGCAAAACTTTCGTAACGGTTGGAAATTACGTGTAAAATTTCTTGGAAGTCGCTAAGTGATCCCTGTTTCAAATACTGTACGAATGTATTTCACTACCTCAAGACAAACTACACAGTTTCCAACTGTAGTAGTTGTCTTACTGTGCTGAACTTTTAACATAAACCCCTTATTGAGTAGATTATGACCGCACTAAACTCTTCATTTTAATCAATAGAAATCATAATTTTGCTGTCCTGGAAGCTGTTATTAAGGCAATCTGCAATGAGCAATACACTGTAGATCCCTTGACTGCAACATCAGTGAGTCATAACTGGAATTAATCTACTCATACAAATAGCTTGGTGGAGCAGTTTGTAGGAATATGAAATGGAATGATTACAGAAGCTCAGTCGTGGGTAATGCAAGGGCCATACTTCGGTTCAATGGTGGCAAAACGGAAAAATGCAGGCAGTCTACAAATCGTGTTCTTTACAGATTACTCGTGCGGCCATCATAGAGCACATTGAAGTGACAGAATTCACGGGATAGCGATAGGTGCATATACAGATGGTGGTGTTATAGCATACACAAAGTATAAAAGGACTATGGATTGGCGGAACTGTCATTTGCAGTCCGACGATTCATGTGAAAAGCTTTCCGACGTGATTATGGCTGCACGACAGCAATTGGCAGACTTTGAAAGGGGAACAGTAATTGGAGCTACACGCATGGGACATTCCATGTCAGAAATCAATTCAATATTCCGCGATTGTGTCAAGAGTGTGTTGAAAATACCAAATTCCACCATGGACAACGCAGTGGCCGAAGACCGTCACTTAACGACCGAGGACCGCGGCATTTGCGATAAGTTATCAGTGCTACGAGCAAGGGATACTGCTTGAAATAGCTGCGGAAATCAATGTGGAATGTGCAAGAACATATCCGTTAGGACAGTACAGTGAAATTTGGCGTTAATGGGCAATGGCAGCAGACGAACGACGCGTGTGCCAGCAGCGACTACCCTGGGCTCGTGACCATATCGGCTGGACGACTGGAACACCGTGGCCAGGTCACGTGAGTCCCAGTTCCAGTTGGTAGGAAATGGTGGTAAGGTTAGAGTGCGGCGCAGACCCCACGAAGCCTTGGGTCCAAGCTCTCGACAAGGCACTGTGCAAGCAGGTGGTGGCTCCATAATGGAAAGGGATGTGCTTACATCCAATGGAATGGGTCCTATAGTCCAACTGAATCTATCATTGACTGGAAATTGTCATTTTCGGCTACTTGGAGACCATTTGCAGCCATTCATGTTATGGATGACAGTGCGCCATGTCATCGGGTCACAGTTGTGCGCGATTGGTCCGAAGAGCATTCTGGACAATTCAGGGACGTAATCGAAAGGCCAGTTCGCGCACAAAAGCCTGCAGGGGCAAGAATTCCGAAATTATGAACCTATACAGAGGCAGCATGACTTAATATCTTTGCAGGGGACTTGCAACGACTTGTTGAATCCTTGTCGCGTAGAATTACTGGACTACCCCATGATTTTTGTCACTTCAGTGTAGAATGAATATGTTATCATTTAATACTCGTTATCTGATGAACATCTCCACAAAGTCTGATAGA
Organism: Schistocerca gregaria; assembly: GCF_023897955.1. NCBI lineage: Eukaryota > Metazoa > Arthropoda > Insecta > Orthoptera > Acrididae > Schistocerca > Schistocerca gregaria. Next base: position 68,563,608 of record NC_064924.1, on the reverse strand, counting down.
GTGGTGCTTCATGGTGATGTATTTTATATTTCCGCCAGATTAGGAGATGATCTTCACTTATCGGTATGACATGATAATCTATGGAGCGAATATCATGGCAGTGTATCATCGCGACGTCAGAGAGAAACTTGCGATTCGGATATCAGTAGCTCGAGGTTGCCTTTTCGCATTCTGCAGGACAAAACTGCGTGAATACGGCTGAGAAGCGTTATTTCGTGCTCACGAGAGATGAGACGTCGGTCCACCATAGTTCTAACTCCCGAAGTTGATGCATCCTGATGTCAGACGTGGAGTACACGTCGCATAGCAATATGCAGCTCAGTCTGAACAGCAGTACTGAGATTCTGCAGATGTTATATGAAGAGGAACACCTAGTGGCTGATCACCGGGATATGTAAAGCGTCACTTTTCTTGCCACAACGTGTGAGTATTTAGCGAGAACCTAAATAATAAGACAGACTTTAATTCAACCTACATGCGTTTCCGTAACGTCAATTAAAGTTTGTGTATTGAATTATATAAATATATGATTTCAACACATAAATTTCAAGTGCATATTTTTCATCGTTACGGGGATATACAGAAATTTTCTTAAAACACAAAATTTGCGTTAGTTAGAAACAATTTATTGTTTGCATGTTATTAGAACGAATGTGGAGTGAATGAAAAGTGCACTTGAAGAATGAATCCTGAATTTTTGAACATTTCAGAATGTCTGAGTGCGTGAAATTACGTTATGCAACTGTGGAATCAGTCACATACGCTGAATCAAACGAAACATACGAAAAACGTCAAAAGTTATATCGAGGGAGCAAAGTCTTTACGCCAGTCTATAAGACGGATAAACGTGTGATCATTTGAAGTTCATTTGTTGTGTTGGAAATAGTATACTGAGAATTAACATAAATCTCATTTAAGGGCTATGACAGGTCGGTTAGGGAGTTTTCTTGGCTATACGAGAATAGGCACAACTCTTACTGGACAGCACTAGAACCACCTAATCAGACACGAGCGCGTTCCCAAGTTGTGCAGGAGAGAGATACGCTTCATGGGCCGTGGTCGTGAGTCGTAACTGAAACACCAGTGCGTAAGGTTGCGTGTGTCGTCGCTACAGTGGTTCTGTTAAAATGTTACTAACATGCATTTTGATGAGCACAATGTGATCCCGCATAGTCAAAAGTTGACACGAATTAAATTTTCGCTCTGCAGTAGAGTGTGCACTGATATGAAACTTCCTGGCAGGGAGTTTCAAAAGTGGACATGTCTGTGATATCCGATTTTAAAAGCTCTTCTGACAAAGTATTTTGAAAAAAAAGAAAAGAAAGAAAACTGTGTTTCTTACTACATGTCTTAACTTCGCCTGACATATTAACGCTTGAGTCGCTTAGATGCTAAGAACAACAGACTGTGTGGTATTTTTGGTGAGAACAGCAGAAAACTCAACATCTAATGAAATGCCCATAGTTTACAAACTGACTGTACCGAGATTTAACAACGGAATGTCGTGATTTCGATGTGACTATTATTGGCGTGAACGTCACATATGAAATTACAACTGAACTTTAAATAGAATTTCTGGAATAGTGCACCAGAGACTTATAGTTGTCATTAGATTACGGAATTGGAAGCAGTTTCGTGATATGGATAGTCTGGGAATAGAAGTCGTTAATTATTTAAAATATTTATGTCAAGTATTAGGAAATATAATCCCAAAAAGTAGAATGAACTTTCTGATATTTGAAAGTAAATATGATTGAATGTAGGGGAAGGTGCAATGTCTTAATTTTTCACATTTTTTCTTGGTTGAGCAGCTTTTTATGTGACCTTAGATCTGGCAGTGGAGAAATGTATGCCGGCCGGCGTGGCCGAGCGGTTGTAGGCGCTTCAGACTGGGACCGCGCGACCGCTACGGTCGCAGGTTCGAATACTGCCTCGGGCATGGGTGTGTGTGATGTCCCAGGTTAGTTAGGTTTCAGTAGTTCTAAGTTATAGGGAACTGATGACCTCAGATGTTATGTTCCATAGCGCTCAGAGCCATTTGAACCATTTTTGGGAAAGTATGGAGCTTATTGAGGTGAGTGCAGCCATTTCACGCAGCATTACAGTCACAATGAAAGTCGATCCACCGCGTACATTAATCGCACTGCTTTTGGGTGCCCACTAAGTTACACGAAGACAGGCTACGCCCTGAAGCTGTTGCAGTTGACGAGAGCCCCTTGTCGGTCACCAATCTTTCAGCGATGGAGCAGAGCTACAGTGATGAAGCTCTTTGCAGACGTTGGACCTCGGTCATTGCGTAATAGGGAGCACCTGCTGAAGGACTGTGGAGAGACAGTGTAAAACAGAAAGGAATGTGTAAGCACATGAAATATGTGGAGCGATCCTTACAGATATTCCATCATGTTTTGGACGTCCTTCCGCGACAGCAATATCTCTTCTTCCTACATTTCAGCTTAGAACCATCTTCAAGGGGTCTGTGACTAAATTAGATACTCACTTTGTAGATTGCTTCACACTTTCGAACTGAAATATTGGAAGAAGAAGTCCCAGACAGATGATGGAATATTCTATCCTTTATGAAAACTTCGAGAAAGACCTACCGTGGTTTAACAGCGCAATTCGGAGAATGCTCAGGAAGCAAAGACAGTTGCACTCACGGTACAAGAACGATCGGGAGAATGAGGACAGGCAAAAGTTAGTACAGATTCGTGCTGCTGTAAAAACAGCGATGCGTGAAGCATTCAACCACTATCACCGTCACATCTTAGCAAAAATTCTTGCTGAAAACCCAAGGAAATTCTGGTCTTACGTAAAATCGGTAATCGGGTCAAAGGCTTCCATCCAGACACTCACTGGTCAGTCTGGCCTGGCAACAGAAGACAGCAAAACGAAGGCTGAAATTTTAAATTTAGCATTTGAGAAATCTTTCACGCAGGAGGATCCTACAAACATACCGCCGTTTAAGTCTCGTGCAGATTCCCGTATGGAGGACATAGTGATAAACATCCCTGGGGTTGTGAAGCAGCTGGATGGGTTGAAAATAAATAAATCGCCAGGTCCTGAGGCGATTCCAATTCGGTTTTACAGAGAGCACTCTACTGCATTGACTCCTTACTTAGCTTCCATTTATCGCGAATCTCTTGCCCAACGTAAAGTGCAGAACGACTCGAAAAAAGCGCAGGTGACGCCTGTATATAAGAAGGGTAGAAGGACGGATCCTCAAAATTACAGATCGATATACTTAACATCGATTTGATGCAGGATTCTCGAACATATTCTCAGTTCGAATATAATGAATTTCCTTGAGACAGAGAAGTTGCAGTCCATGCATCAGCACGGCTTTAGAAAGCGTCGCTCCTGCGAAACGCAACTTGCCCTTTTTTCACATGATATCTTGCGAACCATGGATGAAGGGTATCAGACGGATGCCATATTCCTTGACTTCCGGAAAGCGTTTGACTCGGTGCCCCACTGCAGACTCCCAAGTAGGGTACGAGCACATGGGATTGGTTCCCAAATATGTGAGTGGCTCGAAGAGTTCTTACGTAATAGATCCTAGTACGTTGTCCTCGATGGTGATTGTTCATTGGAGGTGAGGGTATCATCTGGAAAGCCCCAGGGAAGTGTGGTAGGTCCGCTGTTGTTTTCTGTCTACATAAATGATCTTTTGTATAGGATGGATAGCAATGTGCGGATGTTTGCTGATGATGCTGTGGTGTACGGGAAGGTGTCGTCGTTGAGTGACTGTAGGAGGATACAAGATGACATGGACAGTATTTGTGATTGGTGTAAAGAATGTCAGCTAGCTATAGATAAATGTAAATTGATGAAGATGAATAGGAAAAAGAATCCCGTAATGTTTGAATACTCCGTTAATAGTGTAGCACTTGCCACAATCACTTCGATTAAATATTTGGGCGTAACATTGCAGAGCGATATGAAGATGGGCAAGCATGTAATGGCAGTTGTGGGGAAGGCGGGTGGTCGTTTTCGGTTCATTGGTAGAATTTGGGAAGATGTGGTACATCTGTAAAGGAGACCGCTTATAAAACACTAATACGACGTATTCTTGAGTACTGCTCGAGCGTTTGGGATCCCTATCAGGTAGGATTGAGGGAGGACATTGAAGCAATTCACAGGCGGGCTGCTAGATTTGTTACTGGTTTGATCATCACGCGAGTGTTACGGAAATGCTTCAGGAACTCGGGTGGGTGTCTCTAGAAGAAAGGAGGCGTTCTTTTCGTGAATGGCTACTGAGAAAATTTAGAGAACCAGCATTTGAGGCTGAGGCTGACTGCAGTACAATTTTACTGCCGCCAACTTACATTTCGCGGAAAGATCACAAAGATAAGATAAGAGATTAGGACTCGTACAGAGGCATATAGGCAGTCATTTTTCCCTCGTTCAGTGGAACAGGGAGAGAAGATGCTAGTTGTGGTACGAGGCACCCTCCGCCACACACCGTATGGTGGATTGCGGAGTATGTATGTAGATGTAGAAATGCACACCTGTACAATTTGCTATACGTGACGCACCGATAGTCGGCAGTCTGTAGTGACGAGCAACCACGTGTACCTCTTGTGCTGGAAGACGGCAGTCGTTGCGTACGCTGTGGAACGAGGAATAGATTGAGCGGCTGGAGACTCTAGCCTGTAGCCTCGAGACTGGAGGCTGGAGGCGGATGGAACGGCAGCGACCGCTAATTGTCACCGCGAGGCGGCCACGCCCCCACCTCAGCCCCCACCACTGGCTCACCTGACGCTGGAAAAATCAATAGGGGACGCCTGCTGCGTACCGTGCCGCTCCGTCCTGCCCGTCACTGCTGCCGCGTCGTAAAACTCAGAGGCCGCTGTACGAGCAGGGGTCAGCTCGCGTAACGCTAAGAGGCGCTAAGAACTGAGGAGCCCATTGGCGAACATCCGAAAGATTCCAGCCGTGTAGTTAAGGGGACGTATGAGAAAATGCACGAGTACATACTAGTATAAGCTAATGTAACTTTTACTGCTTGGGAGATAACTGAAACAAATTTTGCACACTTTGTCATTACGTTATTGGCTCCAATCTGGGTCAGGACGCTGCCGGGTGCTTTCAGAACAGATACATAGGGAACATTTTCTCAAAGGTTACTGTCGTATCACTTTCAGAATGTGATAGGTCATCTTAGTCATTAGGTAAACAAATATGTGCACCAGTTTTTTTTTTAGACTGACAGAGAATATTCACAACACTTTTTTTAAATTTACTTTTATGATACATAGCATTTACTTTCTCAAAAACATAAGCTAATTCGACAATGAAGCATTTTGAAACATTTTGAACCACAGGAAATTGTGTTTTGTATTTGAAAAGTCTGTAGTACGTTTCACCTTTTTATCCACAGAAAATGTTCCTTATACATTGGAAAATGAAAGTTGTAGAGAGTACAGGAAAAAGATTTTATTAGCATTTGTGTCAGTAACAAGTACCTTAATGTTGGCCAGAACCATAAATTTAGCCTTTTGGTCTTCCTGTAGCTCTTTCTTCCAGTGTGGTCCTTCTTCCAAGCTCTTTTGCCAATATCTGTCATTGACATCTGAGAACTAGGCATACTGACATCATCAATGTCCTTCCACAGGTTTTCAGTCAAGCGACCTGAATTAAATGCTAGTCTTATAACGGTCGTATTCTTCCAGAGTTATCACCATTTAATACCAGACAACCGCCATATAAGGAATTTTTAACCATAGTAGATGAGGAAAATGTTCTCTTCGTGTGTCTCTTCTAAATGGGGATATTAAAGCTTTCGTTCGGGATTTGTGTTCCACCTTGTGTGCATTGCTTTAATAAATCGTAATTAATTGCGTCATAAGTGGATTCACTGCCTTCTGTACTCTTCAGACGTCTTCTGTGATGGAAGAAAATAATAAAATACCACGAGCAAAGTAGTAAAAAAATTCCAACCTTTTTGATAAATTTTACATAGATCCCCCTTCATAGTTGGCGAGACCTCATTTTGCTAATGTTACAGAGTTTAATAATCGATTTTCGGAAAGTGTTCTGATAAACTGAAGGCAGGATTTCTTTCCATTCGCCTGGACACGTGGTACATTACGGTGTCCTTTTGGATATCACCCAAAGCATTTATTTTCCCTCAAGGAAGACAAAACCGACGATTAGAAAACTTATCATCATCATCATCACATCCAGTTTTGGTGTAAACATCCTTGCCTTTTCCAGTTTCAAGAATACTGTAGCTGATCTTTCCATTTACTCTTATGATGACCAACTTTACTTTTCCCTGTATATTTGCGAATTATTCCGAAACACTGAGTATGTTTATACCATTTCTTTCTCTACTCCTGTGCTTTACAAAGTCTGTTTTTGACGCCCAGTTTCTTTCTAATTTCACTATTCTTTGCAATCAACTCGTGGTCTTAGGAGACTCATCTCTGCTGCTTCAATTCCCCTCCACTGACTGGCGGTTAGTGTTCGAGTCTCTGTCTTAGCAATAGATTAGGCACGTTCCGTAGGTTGATATTGTCTTTTGCGAATGTAATGTGTCACTAGACCATACATGCTCCACCTTATTTTAAAGTATCTTCAGTGGTCACTGTAAAAATTGGTTTTCCTTACATTCTGTTGGCTAGGCATAAATCATGTGGAATCATTGTCATTAATCACGGTTTTGTCTTTTGTTTCTTACTTCATTCTTAACGTTCTTGTGTTGGTTAAGTGCCATCTCGCTATATTGTGTAATTTGTTTTGATATTCCGAATGTGATCGTCTTTTGCTTTGTTTTCGTGGTAAAGGGAGCATCTGCTATTGCTCTTTGTGTGTGTTTCTGTTTTTCGACTGGTGTGTGTGTGTGTGTGTATTAAGGGGAGGTAACACGTCCTAATCCTTTGTATGTTCACTATGGTACAGTGCTGGCTGATCTAGGGTTGTTACATTGCCTATTTTATGTGATATTATTTTTATGTCCTCTAGAGGGATTGCTGCTTATCTATGTTTTATTAGTGTAAACAAAGTTTGGTTGCTACAGCTTGTTTGCTCATTTATTATCTATTTCTTTTCTAAGACTGCCTTTTGGGTTCGGAAGCGTTCTTGTACAGGTAGATTCTTTTTGCTACTGAATCTCACTACTTTCACGTCTCTTTCTGTAGTTGTATCGAAATGGCTTTGTGGTCGAAGGGGTTATGCAATTGTTGAATGATTGGTGCCATAGTTTCATGTTCTTTGTATCTTATTTAAAATATTCAGCTGGTCTGTCCTTTATATAGACCATTGTAACATCACAGTTACACATTGTCACATTCAGTAACAAGAAACATCTTCCGAACTACCACCGACAGCAATTCAGCATGATACGTTAACTGATGACACAGCAATGGTCTCCGAAAAAGAATAGTAAGTTAGTTGAGTGCTTAAAAAGAGTCCATCTCTAGCTGGTGACAATCACATGCACAAAAACAAAATGAAAATCAAAGGAATGGTTTTCACAGTAGATGATAGTCATGCTGGACTGTATAATGTTAAATTTGGAAATTGACTTTTCAAGAAGTGGTTGAATTATGCGTTGTAGGAAGTACAAAGCATGAACGAAATAATATATTAAAGACACGGTAACAAGGATTGGACAAGGACAAATGGCTTTTCATAAAAAGAAGCAGCTGCAGACGTAAATAAATATGAAGTTTTAAATCAGAAAAATAATCACGGAAAACCGTGTTTGAATCACAGCTCTCTATGGATGGGAAATATGTTTGGTGGGAAAATCAGAAATGAAGCCTTTGAAATGTGTGTTTATAGAAGACTATTGGAGATCAGGTGAATTGACTGAATGAGAATGAAGGCGTTCTGCAACAAATATACGATGAAAAATACCTAAAAACAACGCAGTGAATCGAAGATATAGAGTGGTTAGGCATTTATTTCAAAACGGGACGATGGTCTACTACGTCAAAAGCATGCCTGGATACACTGTTACTGTAAAACATGTCATGAATCACGTACTGCTCTATAACTAGTTATGGCCATTTGTTCATTAGGAGACTTATGTTTCAAAGTAGCGAAGATAAAAAGTGTTCATACCTCTTAACGTGTGCAATTTAGAGCACATGTTTATTGCGCATTTTGATCTTGTTTTGGTCCACATTACCATTTCCCAAAACATGGAAATCAAAGTTACAGGATTTCTTCATCGCCCGTTCGTCTGTCCGTTTGTTAAGACCTCTTTTTCTCACGAACGGGTAGACGGATCAAGTTGAAATTTATGTCAAATACTGAGGTCTATGTTCCCTTGGCGTTGTACAAGCTTTAAGCTTCTAAGTCAATGCAATCAAAAGCTGTGGCCTTTTATGTGACATATTTTGACACTAGAGAACTCACTCATTAGAAACTATCTACATACGTAACTAAGTTTCCACGGAACTCCCAAAGTGTGAGTTCTACTCACACTTGTCTGGTTTATTTCGAAATGTAGCCATTTGGTTTTACTGTAGAGAGTACCGGTGGGAAACACAATCTGAGAAATTTCGCCTGGATCGGTCGCGAACGTGCACTGAAAATTCTGCATTCTACAAGAGCTGGGAAATGAACATTCTTCCTAAATTAAGCCGAAAGAACGGTTAAGTACGTCACCTGAACTCCATAAAGCGTTCTTACTGTACTATAAACTTACTTTATACTTCGATTATTCGCTTAAGAAACACGTCTTGCAATGGGAGAAAAGAAAGGTACTAACAAATATGTCCGTACCAGAAATCCTTGGGATGGAACTGACTGAATGGATATAACGAAAAGTTAGTTAAATAGCAAAGTTTCACAATAAACTAGGGTGAACGCAATTTTCGCGCTACTGAGAGCGAAAATAGGGTTTTACCGCTTTCGAACTTTTTAAGTGGAATGTGTTTCGGAATATTCACGCTGTTCTATTTGCTCCGCTCGTATATTAAGAAGCAATTTTCTTTATGGAGTGAGGTGAACTTCTATTTAATTTTCATTTAAGGATAAAAAATTCGTTACTAAAAATTCTGCAGCACGTAGAAAGGCTACCAACTGAAAACTCAGTGAGATTATGGTCTTATTTTATGTTCAGCCACCGTACTAAAATTTTGTTGTTTCAATTCTGGAGTATTGGTTCCAGAGGAGACGGGACGTGAATCCGTCCCTGCGGAAAAGGAAGGCAGAGACTGCTGGGAGATGGGAAGCGAACGTCGTGAGAGAATATGTGGCTATGGGCGGGCGCTCCAACTCCCATATTTCCTGACTAACGGTTCCCCCAGGAGCTTCGCCGGTCATAATGTCGCCCCAGCGCGTTTCCAGGCTGGTCCGCTGGAAAGTAACTCGACAAAAGACGTTTCTCTTAGCGTATTTCTTAAAGTATTTGCACACACTGTTCTACTGTCTACTTGAGTAACGGAGGAATTATTGATATTGTTTCTCCACTGCAATTTCTTCAACCCGAGTAAATTACTGGTTGACTGTTTTTATTTATGGTGTCAGTTTGTTTTGCAAACAAAAGAATTTGGTATTAGGTTTGAAGTGCACATTTGTCTCAGCAGTCGGGGACGTATTTAAGAGAAAATTTTGCATATACTACAGATCTTCTTCATAAACATTTAATAGTCCTATCTGTAGTTGCACCAGATATGCAGGCGACATCGCTAAGGCACGCCTGTGCATTGACGAATGTCCGTTCGGTAGTACCGGCAGCCATGTAGCACAAACACCTCATGTCAATCGAGTTTTTCAGTTGTATGTAAATAATGTTCCCCTATGTTTTATGCATTCTTAGTTAATATTTGTGTTGACTTGTAATTTTGTACTGAATATAAACTTTTCTGTATGTTCAAACGTCTCTGAGCACTATGGGACTTAACATCTGAGGCCATCAGTCCCCTAGAACTTAGAACTACTTAAACCTAACTAACCTACGGACATCACACGCATCCATGCCCGAGGCAAGATTCGAACCTGCGACCGTTCCGGACTGAAGCGCCTAGAACCGCTCGCCCACCGCGGCCGGCACTTTTCTGTATGTGTTTTATAAACTGTAAAGTATGGTACATTTTACTGGCGGATGTAAAGCGTCAATATTTAGAATTTTTTCGATAGACTAGAAAAGCTGGAGGGAAGAGTGTTATTGGAAACCGTAACTAAACATCAGTCCATCGTTAACCATCAGATACAAGGGTTTGCTGAAAAGTAATACCTCCGAATTGTTTATGTAAAAGCTCTTCAATCTGTTTAAATAAAACAAATGTTATACACACGTTTTGCATCACTCTGTTCACAGAACTCGAAAAGACAGACGTGGACTCTGGACATTCTATCACAGACACAGTCCCTTTGACTGTTCATAGATGTCACCAAACCCGCCCAAAGATGTAACCAACCATGTTTGAGCAGCGCCTATTTGACGGATGGGGTCCGACAGCCGATCAGTCCCAGTCATTCCACCAGAAAGGAGATACAGGGCTCGTGTTGTCTGTAGTTCAACCATGACTAGAGGGTCAACACCGCGGTTCGATCGCGTCCGCATTCGTACTTCGTGCCAGGAAGGGCTCTCAACAAGGGAAGTGTGCAGGCGTCTCGGGGTGAACCAAAGCGATGTTGTTTAGAGAAAATACAGAGAGACAGGAATGTCGTTGACAAGACTCGCTCAGGCCGCCCAAGGCCTACTACTGTAGTGCATGGCCTCTACCTACGGATTATGGCTCGCTGGAACCCTGACCGCAACGCTAACATGTTGAATAATGGTTTTCGTGCAGCCACAGGACCTTGTGTCACGAATCAGACTGTGCGCAATAGGTTGCATGATGCGCAACTTCACCCCCGACGTCGATGGCGAGAACCTTCTTTGCAACCATGCAGCGCCGTACAGATAGGCCCAACTACATGCCGAATTTACGCTCAGGATTGGCATCACGTTCTCTTCAACGATGAGAGTGGTATGTTCCTTCTACCTTGGGGTGGAATTATGTGGGGCCGACGTATGCCGCTGGTACTCATGGAAGGCGCCGTAACGGCTGTACGATACATGAATCCCATCCTCCGAGCGACAGTGCAACCATATCGGCAGCATACTGGCGTGGTATTCCTCTTCATGGATGACTATTCGGGTCCCCGTCATGCACATCTTGTGAATGACTTCCTTCAGGATAACGACATCGCTCGACTAGAGTGGCCGGTACGTTCTCCAGACATGAAACCTGTTCAACATGCCTGGGATAGATTGAAAAGGGCTGTTTATGGACGACGTGACCCACCAACCACTCTGAGGAGTCTACGCCGAATCGCCGTTGAGGAGTGGGACAATCTGAACCAACAGTGCCTTGATGAACTTGTGGATAGTATGCCACGACGAATACAGGCATGCATCAAAGCAAGAGGACGTGCTACTGAGTATTAGAGGAATCGGGGTGTACAGCAGTCGGGATCACCACCTCTGAAGGTCTCGCTGTATGTTAGTACAACATGCAATGTGTGGTTTTCATGAACAATAAACAGGGCCGAAATGATGTTTATGTTGATCTCTATTCCAATTTTCTGAACAGGTTCTAGAACTCTCGGAACCGAGGTGATGCAAAACATTTTTTGATGTGTTATATTCTCCATCGTTATTCTTCATATCTATATATTAGCAGATCTCTGTCGTGTCTAACATGGCGGTGTGTAACGTAACTGTGTCGGCGCGTGAAAAACAGCGCGCTGTAATCGAGTTTCGAATTAGAAGAGTTCGTCCACACATGGAGCACCCTCTCCTTTAGCATGACGATGCCGGACCACACAAGAGCGCTGAGGCACCTGCAGCAATCCGACACTTTGGGTTCACCGTCATCGATCGTCTTTCACTCAGTCCCGACTTGGCCCCATCCAACTTTCATCTGTTTCCAAAACTTGAGGGAACCTTAGAGGGTTTTGTTGTGTATGAGGCGGAACTATGGACCTCATGGAAAAAGGGTGACCCGGCTGAGTCACGCAATTTGACTCAGTATGGTAATGAGGTGTGGCGATTAATTGCACGCGTTGATCACGTAAACTGAGGTGAGGATCAATGAAATATATTTGACGGGATGTATCTGGAACATCTTAGGTGATTAGAAAGTTAGCAGACAGGAATCCAATTAAATATTTAGCTTTAATTCAGCATCAGCGATGAACATTGATCTTGACTTTGTACAGTAATATTTACAAGTGCAGTTATAGACCAAACTGCGAATATTGCTTTACAATTCTGATTGCTCCACACATATGGATCAATCGTCAATGCATAAACTGTATGTGGTGCCTGGCTAGGTCGTAGCTACTGTCTTAGCTGAAGGCTATGCTAACTAGCGTCTCTCCAAATGAGATCTCAGAAGCTATAACGAGTGAACCATTCCTATTAAAGTCAGCCGTAGAACTGGCCAGTGCGTTAGCTTGCCTCGTAAGACCAGCCGAATGGCGGCGCTCGGTCTGCTAGTGTCTACAGTGGCGACTCGCGATGTGTATTGACGGACCGCGGCCGATTTGAAGCCTACAACCTAACCAGTGTTGTGCCTTGCGGTGACACTACAGATTTCACTTTGATAGTGATGAATCGGTGCAAGCAAAGATGAGCTTATGGCTCTGTCAACAAACTCAAACATTCTACAGTTGTGGTATGTACCAACTGATCACTCGTTTGGTGAAATGTGTTCACCGCCAGGATGACTGCGTTGAGAAACAAATATTAAGTCACGAAATAAAGACATAGAATTTTAACAACGACGGTTTTATTTAAAAAACTATAAGAGTTTCCACATAAAAAATTCGGAGACTTTACTTTACAGCGCGCTCTAGCAGCCAATCATCCGGTGTGGATGGGAGGCTAAAATTTCTTCAGTTCCAAGGAGTTAGAATCTCGGATGGATTTTGGTTCTGCGAACAGATGTGTGGAAAATTAAAATTGTGCTTCATGGCAACTGGTAATTGGAAAAAGAGCCTGAAGCTATGCCTACGTAATACCCGCCGACTCAAAGCTTTGCGTAGTTACTATTTACAGTAGAATCGTATAAATGCGTAGATCAGCTTTTATTGTGTGTTTTTTTGTGGATATATTGACATGATTTAACGTACCTTTTATCCAGACTGTTATTGATCCAAGTCATGTTACCTAGAATAGGATCCTGATCTGAATCCCGATACCTTAGTGTCATAACTATAATGAAACAAACTGTCTAATTTATTCTAACAAAGTATATCAGAAAGTAATAATTGCTTGAGAAATAGTATACCGAATGAGAAAATACTGTGCAATACTGAATAAAATTTAAATACCGTTGAAGAGATTAATTTAAAAGTAACTTGATACTGACATTAGTATCCAACAAATTTAAAATAAATGTTTAAATTTTGTTTAGCATTTCATTGTTTCGGTGCATGACAAGAAAGCAGGGTGTCCAAGAAGGAATGGTCAATATTCAGGTGTATGACAGGAAAGTTCATTAGAAGGAAAAGAAAATCTACTAAACACAGACTCCAATATACATACCCGAAGAGCTGTGAGCAATTCGATACTGTTTAACAATTCTCTTACAATCTTCTTCTTTTCCATATTTTTGGAGGTGGTAATATGGAAAAAGCAAGAGAAAGAGTCCAATAAAAAGTGGGCTATTAAGTGTAAATCATAAGAGATGTTAGCACTTGTTCAATTTCGGTACTGTCAAACACATCTCTGTTCCCGGAAGAATTAGGTACGTCGCTCTTTAGGCACGGATTTTAGAGTTCATGCTTACTACAAAATTTCTTCGTTTTTTGGTCCATGCTTCCTCATCAAAAGTATTTAAAGCAAAGAGCTTGCAGTAGAAGAAATTTGCTTCCCATTATCGAAGGCGAAGAAGCACCCATACCTGTTGTCTGTGTTTTGCTCCAGACCTCTTATTCTCCACTCCCGTCCCTCACTGATAAAAGTCCAGAGGTATTAATTTTGGGGCTCGTGTGAGCCATTTTGTCTTTGCCAAACAACCGGTTCAGCCAGCTCCAAACGTTACGTTAAGAAAATATCTATCTGTGGGCCAACGTGGAACACTCGACATGTTGGTACCCCATGCATTGCCTTATGCCCGATGAGGTGTTTTCCAATAGCTATGGCTTTCTGGAGTCCTATAAATTGGTCTTTTTTTTGTTTCAACTTCTCTCAACCAGCATCGATTATCAGCTGACCAGTAATGCTTTTTGCGGAGATTGATTTTTAATCAATGATTCGTCCGTATACAAACACACCCTGATAGCCGAGCGTGTTAAAACACCGCTTTCGGGACATGGGAGGTGCTCCGGCCTCGGATCAAATAGCCCAGTGGATTAAGGACATGGGTCGGTATGTCGGCCAGCCTGGATCTGGTTTTTAGGCCATTTCCCACATCCCATTGGGTGAATAGTACCGAAGTCCCGCCTCAGTTACACAATTCACAAACATTTCGAAACCTTTCGGTCACTTTTTCATGTCTAACTCTACGCGCAGACGGTTGTGGTACACAAATTTCGTGCCGGGGGGAGAGGGGGGGGGGGGGGGGAACGGGATGGGGACTGGATGTATATAAGGTCACCCCTTGAAGCAACCGTGTGAAATTCGTTAATAAGCATACTAAACCTGCGCCGATGCGGGACAAAGGCACAACACAAAGAAGAGCCATTCGCAAACAAAACTCTTGACTAGAAATGTCGCATCGCATTGTAGTTACGCTCGACAACTTTCGGAGAACAGCGACCGATTTTAAAAAGTCATTGTCATCTAGTTGTGCATGGAGCGGTATGTGCAAAGGATGTGTGCGTTGAAGTACGGTATTCGCAGAACACCCCTTTGTGAAATCCCATTCGCACATTCACGCTACTTCGTAGTTGCATGTGTGTTCTGTGTTGCCGCCTCTGAAATTTGTTTACAGTTATCCCATAAGCCGCTATTCTTTTTTGTTGAATACTTCATTCTTTACACTTTCTGTTTCTTGGAGACTTTTTGTAATATTTGCACACACACATCTTGAGGATTTTGCACGATCTGGATTTCTTTCAGCATATAATCTCATTGCTGCTGTAACAGCTTGCTGACATCATCCATAAACAAAATCTTGTATGACTGCCTGCAAGACTACTTTGTGGCAGCAGGAACAAAGGCGACTTATCTGAAGCCGCTGTCTTTGTCGTGTGAATTTATCTTTCGGCTGAGCCAAAGAGAAATCTCATGAATAAAATTGTAACGCTGTAGGAATGAAAGGGCCGCGTCATCGTGGTATAATGGAACGTTCCTCAAGATTTCATTCGTTAGAGTACGGACGACGTAGCAAGAGGTGTTTCAACACCTAGCTGGCAAGTCATATGTGGACATTTCAAGTTGCCGCACACTTTCTCCTGCTTCTAGGAAGTAAATATTTTAACTGTGCGTGTCAATACGATTATCAGAGCGATTTCGGGTCAGTAATGTTACCGATGTCTCAGCCACCATTCAGGCACTATAAATAAGGATTAAATATTATATATGGATATATAATGGCCGGCCTGAGTGGCCGAGCGGTTCTAGGCGCTACAGTCTGGATCCGCGCGACCACTAGGGATTCGAATCCTGCCTCGGGCATGGATGTGTGTGACGTCCTTAGGTTAGTTAGGTTTAAGTACTTCTAAGTTCTAGGGGACTGATGACCTGAGAAGTTAAGTCCCATAGTGCTCAAAGTAATTTTTTTAAATACAGTCCTGGAAATGGAAAAAAACACATTCACACGGTGTGTCAGACCCACCATACTTACTCCGGACACTGCGAGAGGGCTGTACAAGCAATGATCACACGCACGGCACAGCGGACACACCAGGAACCGCGGTGTTGGCCGTCGAATGGCGCTAGCTGCGCAGCATTTGTGCACCGCCGCCGTCAGTGTCAGCCAGTTTGCCGTGGCATACGGAGCTCCATCGCAGTCTTTAACACTGGTAGCATGCCGCGACAGCGTGGACGTGAACCGTATGTGCAGTTGACGGACTTTGAGCGAGGGCGTATAGTGGGCATGCGGGAGGCCGGGTGGACGTACCGCCGAATTCCTCAACACGTGGGGCGTGAGGTCTCCACAGGACATCGATGTTGTCGCCAGTGGTCGGCGGAAGGTGCACGTGCCCGACGACCTGCGACCGGACCGCAGCGACTCACGGATGCACGCCAAGACCGTAGGATCCTACGCAGTGCCGTAGGGGACCGCACCGCCACTTCCTAGCAAATTAGGGACACTGTTGCTCCTGGGGTATTGGCGAGGACCATTCGCAACCGTCTCCATGAAGCTGGGTTACGGTCCCGCACACCGTTAGGCCGTCTTCCGCTCACGCCCCAACATCGTGCAGCCCGCCTCCAGTGGTGTCGCGACAGGCGTGAATGGAGGGACGAATGGAGACGTGTCGTCTTCAGCGATGAGAGTCGCTTCTGCCTTGGTGCCAATGATGGTCGAATGCGTGTTTGGCACCGTGCAGGTGAGCGCCACAATCAGGACTGCATACGACCGAGGCACACAGGGCCAACACCCGGCATCATGGTGTGGGGAGCGATCTTCTACACTGGCCGTACACCTCTGGTGATCGTCGAGGGGACACTGAATAGTGCGCGGTACTTCCAAACCGTCATCGAACCCATCGTTCTACCATTCCTAGACCGGAAAGGGAACTTGCTGTTCCAACAGGACAATGCACGTCCGCATGTATCCCGTGCCACCCAACGTGCTCTAGAAGGTGTAAGTCAACTAACCTGGCCAGCAAGATCTCCGGATCTGTCCCCCATTGAGCATGTTTGGAACTGGATGAAACGTCGTCTCACGCGGTCTGCATGTCCAGCACGAACGCTGGTCCAACTGAGGCGCCAGGTGGAAATGGCATGTCAAGCCGTTCCACAGGACTACATCCAGCATCTCTACGATAGTCTCCATGGGAGAATAGCAGCCTGCATTGCTGCGAAAGGTGGATATACACTGTACTAGTGCCGACATTGTGCATGCTCTGTTGCCTGTGTCTATGTGCCTGTGGTTCTGTCAGTGTGATCATGTGATGTATCTGACCCCAGGAATGTGTCAATAAAGTTTCCCCTTCCTGGGACAATGAATTCACGGTGTTCTTATTTCAATTTCCAGGAGTGTATAATTAATGTATAATCTCCTGGGCAGCTCACTACCATCTATGCAGCTGACGAAACGGTTCGAAGCTTCGCTTGCTGCTAATTGCTCTCCATAACTTCTAAACTGTACAGAGTCTCTTCCGCAATGGGTGTAGAATTCACAGAGGAAAATACGTCGTGGGGAGTGTGGAAGGTACAGAGAAGAATTGATGGTGGATGTGAGCTCTGAGTGCGACGTAGGCACAACTGGATATAGCAAATGGTAGAATATGAAACAAAAAGGAAGGAAAGGAGACTGGAATTCCCTTCACAACATCTCCGGAGACTGAGCAGCAGCTGATTCTGCGGAAGAAATGGGGGGAAAGAACTGTGTATATGTCAAAGCGAAAATCCAGATTTGTCCTTTTTTGTTTTCGGGGACCACGTTGATTACTGTACTTCACTGCTCGTCCGTTACGATGGATTTCCTGGTGTTAGAACCCCTACTGCTGGAATAGTTCAAGAATCTGAATATTGATTCCTCCAGTTCCACCTAAACGTTTTGTGTAATGAAAATTTTAATTTTAGTATTACTCAACCGATATAGACATCGCAAACCAATAATTTGCCCGCGCTTGGATTCACTTGGCTCCGACATGCATCCACGGCTACAGAGAATTCTGATCCGACGACGACTGACGTTTGTAACATATTGAGAACACTGTATAGGTGCCGTTCGTGTTCTAATACAACGCATCCTGTAGCTGGCCAGCATCTTCACTTATCTTCAGGCATGCATTTCTCTTGGTGTTTGCTCATTTTTGTCCAGTTGCTGTAGCTGCGCAGATAATTTTAAGCCAGGGTAGCAGTACCAATATTTTTTTCATTTAAACCTGGACACGTTTCGGGTTAAACTGACTATCAACAGTTGGAGCAGTCATAGAATGATAATAAGCTAATGGCTACTATTATTTATAGATTATAGCCGAGTTCAAGAACACTACGGTAAGGCTGTAAACTGTGCCAAATTAAAAGTGTTCATATACATAGTACTTGTATACATACTACTTCCTTCTGCACATTTTTACGTAAGCATTTGGAACTCGATTTGTGTTTATGACCGTAGCTATAATGCATAAGCAACTTCATGTACTTCTTTGCATTCTATGACACTATTCGGAGATTATGAAATGATTTTATACCAATAAAGTCCAAGTATTAGAAAATAAAGTACTGGAAGAGGCATCAAGTGTTTGTGAAGACGCTGTTTCTCAAGAATTTGTCGATAGCGTAGGATGGTATTCAGAAACTGTTGGTCATTAACGATATCCACATACACTTGATATTCGCTTATATAGAAAAAGAATGCTGTATCCACACTATCCGTGTAAACAATCAGCGAAATTATTTCTGCTTGTTCATATAGTATTCTCCACTATATGGTATTTCACAGGATATCTGTATGTGTCGTATTTTTGAGTGGATAATTTGTATTGTCTCTCACGGATCGCTCGTGAATTCCACTGTATCTAGAATAGTGGCTGTTGCAACAGGCAATGCCAAGCCGAAGTTCCACTATTTTGTAAACACTGCAGTCCAAACGGAATCTGTTTCTTTAATTTCTGGTTCAGTGACGCCAAGCAGGGAAAAAAAAGCCTTGTGCCGGGAAACGATAGCCGAGCGAAACTAGGAGCAGACGTTCCTTGCCTGCGGACTTCAGCGCCAACGCGCTAGCTGTCCAAGTAATATCTCAGTAAACACAAAAAAGAGAAACTCTCTGAACCATCGACGCAGTGTTTGTTCTGAAATCGATACCGAGAACTCTACTCGGAGAGCAGTTGTGGATGGACTTAGCGGAAACGAGAAAGAACTTAACAAAAAGATGAAATACAATGTGAATGCATAGTGGCTGCATCCTCTCTGGACAGAAAACAAGAATCAACCGTGATTTCGAGTGAGACACGAACAGGAATTATCTGTACTTGTTGGGTGTATGTTTTCTAGTTTCTTCAACAAATAAATTTGGTTCATCTTTCTGCAGGAAGGCGCCGTCAAAAATGAAAATCTCCCACACATGTGATACGCAACATACAGTGGTGGTAGTGGGAACTGTTAAATCAGTTCGATATTTAGCAAGCTGTAAGGAAATGTTATTACATAAAGGGTATTAAGTGATTAAGCTTTCATTCCTTTCGGAACTGTTGCCCGTCATCAAAATCAGTATCAGGTATGACAAACACGGGCAGGAATTTTGTAATCGTCGTCGTATGGAAAAAAAACGGCCTTCCAACGTAATCTTCAGGAATTTCTTGCCATGCCTGTAACACATACCGTGTTAGTTCATCGAGATTACTAGCTTGTTGCTGACAAGAAAGCATTCATCTTCCAACCGCATTCAAGACGTTTTCTGAGGATGACAAATCAGGACAGATCTGTCAGGGATCTGCACATTTTGTACGGCGTTTGCGCTGCGGATTGCAGTGTGGGGTCCCCTTGTACTATCCCTTTGGAATCTGCCATTTGGTGCCGTGTTCATAAAATGAATGACAACAGGGTTTACCAATCTAGCCACATCCTTCAACAATTACCAAATTACTCCCGTTTTCATACCCAATTGCTCCACACAGTACTATTCCAGGAGAAGGAGAGACACGGATTTCAAGGATAGATGCTCATCAAGTCGTTTAAACACACGTCGGCGCCTGTCTGCCCCCCAAAAGCAGAAGCGAAACCCGTTGATAAGAGCCACAGAATGCCACTCAGACGTCACTGTTTACTCTGTCTCTACACCATGCAACCTTCTACACCGATGAAAGAAAAAAACCAGTGCATCGCCAAGGAGGAGTTGTGCGAAGTAAACAAACGTTGTTAGGTGTGTTTCTACATCTGGATGATGATGCTTGTTCAAATTTCACACCAATCGCATAACAGTGATGCTAGCCAGCGCCACTGTGAGGATGCAAATCAGTTTTGCTTTAATTATACGCTGTAACGGTCATCAGCGTTAGTTCCCTTTGAGACTATACGTGGTGAATTGATGTTCATGAGGAATGCGACAAAGACGCCATTATCAATACCTCACTAAATTTGAACGAGGTGGTGCTACTGGGCTACGAGGAGCTGGATGTTCCTTCCGCGATACTGCAGAAAGACTTGGCAGGAATGCAGCCTTCGTACATGGTTGCTGGCAGCAGGGGTTACGAGAATTTACGATGGCAAGAAGACCGTGATCCGGATGACCACGTGGCGCAAGCGAGATGGACGACGGCATATCACCGTGTATGGCTCTGGCTCATTGTAGTACATCTGCAGCACCCATTTGAGCTGTAGCTGATACCACATTTTCACAGCGACTGTTCATTCAAGGACAGCTCCGAGCCTGGCACCCTGTTGCGTGCATTCCACTAACCCCAAACCACCTCCATTTGCGACTTCAGTTGTGTCAGGCGAGAGCTCGTTGGAGGCAAGGAAAAGGACTTGTGTTTCCCGACGAAAGCTGATTGTGTCTAGGTGCCAGTGATGTTGTGTGTTGGTCAGCAGGAGGCAAGTTGAAGAGCTGCAAACAACTTGTCTCCATGCTAGACACGCTGCCCCTATACCTGGTGTTAACGTCTGTGGTGCGATTTAATACGAGGGCAGGAGCGCTCTCAAGGTTGTCCCACGCACCCTGACTGCAAAACTGTACGTCAGTCTGCTAATTAGAATTGTTGTGCGACCATTCATGAACAGCATTCCCGGGGACTGTTTTCAAATTGGCTCACGCTCACCCACGTACCACTGTTGTAACACAACATGGTACGCAGAGTGTCGACATGTTGCTTGGGCTGCTCGATCACCAGGTCTGTTTCAGGTCGAGCACACATGGGACATCATCGGACGACAATTCCAGTGTCATTAACAATCAGCATTAACAGCCCCTGTATTGACCAAAAAAGTACAACATTCATGGAGCTCCATCCCACAAGCCGACATCCTGCACCTGTACAACGCAACACGTGCACGTTTGCCTCACTGCATTGAACATTACGTTACACCTGTTATTAATGCACCAGCATTTCACATTTTCGGTGGCTTATCTCGCGCTTACATTAACCCGTGATCTTGCAGTGTTAAGCACCTAACTATGTTGCCTAGATAAATGTATTCCTGAAATTTCGTTACTCTACATTAATTATTTTTGGGTGTTGTGACTTTTCTGTCAGTGTGCTATGGTGATGTTTCAGTGGTACACGACGCATGGCATCTTGAGATCTCAACTAAGCTTCCAGTAAACCCTTCTGTTAGTGTTGACGATCTGTATGCACTACCTGCCCGGATTTCATCTGTCGTAATCCGTCTATTGGTCAGAAGCAGTGGAAATGATCCTACGATCTACCCGTGATGTAGATTTCTTAGAAAGTCCCTTCCTACTCTTAATACTACAATATTCTCCTGAGTCCATATCGGCAGTACTTGTTCTACAGTCAGTGGACTGCAGACAACAGTCTGCGCGATCGTGTATATGGTGTTCCCACATTCTTCAAGAAAAGATTCAGTGTTTCTCGAACTCCGAAAGATGGCGATAAGCTACATGTGCACGTCGTCTCGGTGTGCTGTTTTACGATCTCACTTGAAGACTGGCCAGTTACGTTAGGCACACCGAATAGCCGACGTGTACTCACATAATGTTTCGTTTGTAGAAATGGTTTCTTTTTCCCTACTGAACATTAGCTGCATAAGGATGAAATTTAATCAGCCCATTCCACAGGCTTGGAAATACTGGAATGTTATCCTGATAGCGTTCGATCAACGTTCTCATGGTGTAATACTTTACATTTCCGCTAGCGTATTTGGTAGAGCATCATATCGGCAGTAGGGGCAGAGCATTTGTGTCCGTTTAAATCGTACTTACCTCGAAATGTGCTTCAGAAAACAAACGACAAAGATATAGACAGTATACGTGCTGATATCTACTTACCAGGGAAAGTACAGAGACAGCATGACGTTCTTACCTGCAATAAAAAAGAACGAAATATTACTGTGAGTGAGGCTGTGTATTTAACTCAAATGAAATATTCTTTTAGAGCTACTGTACTTGCAGTTAACCCATGCTGTCTTCAATGAAGACACGTGCTTAAGTCACGACATAAGCTCTAAGATGTCAAATATGATTTATATAACTCGATTCCTACAATATAATGGTATGTCTGTGAAAATATTACTACAAGTGGGTAACAAATAACGAATCCGACGGCCAGAAATGAGAAAGGTGATTAAACATATGAAACAGAGTACTGTTTATGCATTCACTCACCAAATATTAAAGCCTTAAATAATGAATCATCATCATTTAGTATTTTTTGTGATTTGTTTTAAGCATTTGGCTCTATTGATTATCACCCATTCTAGAAAAAAATTCATTTTTAAGTTCTTCATGATACTACAAACAAATTAATTGACTCTAATGTACCGAAAATAATGCAGTAGCGTTGTGCTGAATAATTCAAATATATATATACCAATGACTTCATTTAACACACATCAAGAGGAATTGATATTTTCACATGTAACCAAATATCATAATCATATCAGAGACACGGGAACATAAGAAACTGTTAATAATAATATTTTTATAGAATTAATACTGCTTCTCTGAAAATGGTATAACATTGTATACTCAGTCAACAAATAGAATAACACAATCAGTTAATGTAGTACTTAAATAAGAGTTTGTTGAGTGTCGTTTAGCATACTTTTCTGGACTAATAATCATTTATGAAGAAGCGATTAGTGTGAATAATGTGTGTCCACTCACATGTCGCAGGTGCCTCTTCAAGGAGTTAGCCGTTCTGTCTGCACCTTCACATTGCGTGTGTGTATGTAAAATTCATAATTAGCAATTTGTTCCAATTCGAGGGGTATAGTAGCGTCACAACACAAGAAGAAGAAGTTATCTTTGTTATGCGTTACTAAAGCTACCAATAGCTCAGAAAGTTGTTCAGTACAGAGTCGCAAAATGTTTCATCATTTACCCCCAACATAAAACGTCTTTCAATTTCAAAGTAAATTTTAAATGTAATCTGAGATTTTCTAGGACATTTCCTGTTCTACAGGAGAATATTTAGTTGAAAATAGCACTGGTATCGTGTATGGAAAAGTAGGAAACTGTGTCTTCTTTGTTGTTAATTTGTATTTTATTTGTGAGATGCGTGGTGATAAGCAGCGTACCTACATGACCATGTGCCGCACAGCACAACAACCCTGGTGGCTGTGGGGTGGGTGGATTGCCGTGGCCTGTTGGGGGGTTGTGAACCACTGAGGGCTACGGCGGGACGAAGCGCCTCCGTTGTTCCTAAGTCCCCGGTTTAATGTAATACAAGATAACCCCGCAAAAAGCTATGTACAATATGTTAAAAGGCCAACGACAATGACACTGTTCACTGCAGTAAACTCTCTGAATTCCTGTCAGTAGCAAGGTTAAAATACTAGGAGCGGGAAGCTTCTACAGAGACCAGACCGCAGTTCTAAGAGTGAAAGGGCATGAAAGGAAAGGAGTAGTTAAGAAGGGAGTGACACAGGATTTTAACGTATGTTATTCGATCTGTACACTGAGCAGGCAGTAAAGGAAACCAAAAAGAAATTTGGAAAGGGAATTAATATACAGGGAGAAGAAGTAAAAACTTTGAGATCGCTGATGATATTATTGCAGAGAAGGGGAAGGACTTGAAAAAGCAGCTGAACAGAATGGATAATGTCGTAAAAAGATACTATGAGACGAATATCAACAACATTAAAACTACAATAGTGGGATGTAATTGAAGAAAGTGAGATGATAATGATAGAATTAGATTAGGAAATAAGACACCAAAAGTAGTCGATGACTTCTGTATGGGTCACAACGTGATTCTTCTTATATGAGTTATGATGCTGTGGGAAAAGGCGCAGATGTTCTGTGTGCGCTGGTGTGCGAAACTTATGGATGAAAATAACTTCCGCGTGATACGTCACTATCGAATGACATCTCAATGAAATGTGGACCACACATAGCAACAACTCTTACAGTGTATTACAACAGGTAGCTAACAGGAACACACAACGACACGGACAGAAACGACAACTACTAAGCTGTAGGCACAGTGATTCATGATGGTTCACTGAAAATTACAAAAAAGAGGTGACGGTTTTTCGGTTCTTAGTGGGATGTGCGAGCACCACGGCGGCTACGCGTAAGGTTGGTAAGCAGTTCTAGTGGCAGGGTGTTCCATTCCTCGACCTACGCAGCTGACAACATCTGGACAGTCGTTCCTGCGCATGGGCGTGCTGCAATTCATCTTCCCAACGCATACATGTGCCCGATGTGATTTAAGTCGGATAAACAGGTAGGCCAGTCTATTCACCTAATATCCTTCCTTTCCAAGAGCTCCTCACGCTGCGAAGCTCGAGGTGGTCACGCATTGTCATCCACAAAAATGAAATCGGGGCCGAATTGACCCCAGAAAAGATCCACATAGTAAAGGAGTATAGTGCCACTACAACATTGACTGGTGGGTGTACCGCATTTACATATTTGGAGGTCAGCATGCTCATGCCGCATCATGCTTCCCGCACCAAATCACCTGGACCACCAAAATGGTCATGTTCGACAATGTGGGCGAATTACGTGTTGCCACCTCTCACCATATGATGGCGAGCCAACATGCACCAACGATCGTGTCAAACAGTCGTTTCTGTGGTCCAGGTGATGTGGTGTGTGAAGGCGTAATGTTGCAAGAACGTACTGACCTCCACCACCTTTGAACAAGGTATACCACTTGTCAACATTATTGTGACAATGTACTCCTTCCACATGCGCGTCTTTTCAGGGGTTCTTTCGTCCCTGATTTCATTTTTATGGATGGTAATGCGCTACCGCATCGAGCAGCTCAAATTGAAGACCTCAAAGAACGAAAGGATATTCAGCCAATGGACTCGCATGTCCGTTCCTCCCGACTGCAATGTCGTCGAGAGCATGTTGGACACGTTGGGGAGCCGTATTTCAGCACATGGTCAACATGCACCAATGACCATCAAGCAGTTTCCAACCGCACTGGTGGAGGCATAGAGTCTTCTACCACAATTTCGCATCAGTCTTGGGCCAGAATACGTGAACATTTTGCTAAAACCTCTATATGTATGTGGGTGACAGATAATGTTTCCGTCATACAGATTGACTGTTTCTCTGCGTTTGGATGGTTTCCTCCTGTTAGTAACGATTAAGCCACTGTGTGGGTCACTGCGTGACGGAGAAAAG
Source organism: Schistocerca gregaria (assembly GCF_023897955.1). Taxonomy (NCBI): domain Eukaryota; kingdom Metazoa; phylum Arthropoda; class Insecta; order Orthoptera; family Acrididae; genus Schistocerca; species Schistocerca gregaria. Next base: position 68,538,280 of record NC_064924.1, on the reverse strand, counting down.
TTTCTGTTGCAATCGACTTTTGTTTATTCGAACTCCGATAAATCGAATTTTTCGACATAACGAGGTAGTTGTTCAGTTTCTTGAAAAATCCGTGACGAATCGACAATATGCCATGCTCTTTGGTAAGTCGATTAATTGAGCGATTGTCATGACAGACCGCACGCAGATACTCCAAAATTCGAAGTCAACGGGTATCTAACACTAGGTGATCCTAGTTGTTTCGTCAGTTGTTTTCCAATTTGTTTCGTCATTCAACTCTTCGTGACTCCTGTTTTCTCAACAATGTATAATGTACCACAAAACACAAACAGTTTTAAAAATGATTTTAAATAAGTAGTTAACTCTCGCGCAAAACAGGCATATTATTGAGGCAGTTGAAATGTGAAGTGAAAGAACAAGGATGTAGTGTAAACTTTCGGGATTTTATTACCCACACTGCCAGCGATCATGAAGCGGGAAGATTCGATAACTGATAACGTGTCGTACGGAGGAAGGAAGTAGAGCCGACAGCAATGTTTTTAAGAAGATTTGTTAAGAAATTGCGAGCGCTGACGATGGAATTTGTTCGGTAGGGAAAATGAAGTAGGAAGCCTGATGCCAAATTAGAATCCACGAGAGGTGTTCAATACTGACGAAACGGGCTTTTCTTCGAGTGTCTTCCCGACAACACATTGACTTTTAAGGATGATAAATGTGGTGGGAAGCATAGCAAAGAAAGAACAACGCTTTTGTTTGCAGCCAACATAGTCATGTCTCCTACTTCTCTGGCCGAGCGGTTCTAGGCGCTACAGTCTGGAACCACGCGACCGCTACAGTCGCCGGTTCGAATCCTGCCTCGGGCATGGATGTTTGTGATGTCCTTAGGTTAGTTAGGTTTAAGTAGTTCTAAGTTCTAGGGGACTGATGACCTGAAAAGTTAAGTTCCATAGTGCTCACAGCCATTTCAACCATTTCATTTCTCCTACTTCTAAAGAAAAAGCGGGTAATCCTAGACGTTTGAAGGCTATCGACCTATCGGCCCTGACTACCTCTGAATTTTGGCTGTTCCGAGTGACAACAACGAAGAAAGGAGGAGGAAAAGGAGCCGATATCGTCTGTAAGTTCAAAAGAGGGAACGTCGTCGAAAATATTGTGAATGTTCGTTGTGTAAATCGATGTAGACGATGCTGTAGGTTCAGCTTTGGGCACAATAGAAAAAGTGTTACTGAAGCAGAATAAGTTCATTGATTTGTTTGTACAATATACCTGATGTTTTATTTACTTTCGGAAATTTGTAGTTGCCGTTGTTTTCAAAAATTAAAGAACTTAAAACTGATAAAACTTGAAAAAAATAACTTTTTTAATTTGTAATAGTCGCTTTATGTTGAAATACGAACATTACTCAAACTGCAGTAATATTTTTTAACTTTATTTTTGAACGGAATATGTTTACGTCGACTCTTTCTTAATTCTCACTCGGTTAGTCAAATTTAATATAAATCGTACTAATCGAACTTTTTGTAAGGCCCCCGAACTTTGCCTTATCGAGAGTCGGCGGTAATACTGATTAATTTGGAATGTACTTAATTAAGTTATATAAAATTTAGTAGTTCTGTGGCCTTGTGCTGAAAAATTATATTGAATTTACTCTCTTCGTTTCAACTTCTTTGAGCATGTCTGAAAGAACAGACACCACATATTCGCCTTGACCCACTCTGTGCAGAAGCACTCTTCGTCCGAACTCTTGCGGGAATTAGCATGACGCTGCGAGCAATGAGTGCAATGGACAGCGGACACGGCTTATGTAGTGTGCGACATATTGGAAATTTGGGTTGTATGTGAAGTGCACTTGCACAGCTGAAGTGGTTAAGGCGACCACTCACACAAAGCGGGGAATCTGGTTTCGACTCCAAGTCTGGCCAACTTACACTTATCGCCACTTAATTTATTGCAATAGCCTATTGTAGCTAATATCGAAATTCAGTTTTGACGTGATAAACGTTTCACTAAAGGTTAAACTAACATTGTGATTTAGGCCTCTCAACTGACGTATAACTGTGTATCAAGATGTATGACTTGTGCTTACATCATGAACATTAAAACGTTTTTCTAAAATAAGTAAATAAATAAAAAAGAATCCTCTTTTATAAGTCGCTCTCGTATGCATTCGACACATAGGTGAAACACACCTCCTCTTTGCCCACACCATGTCTACTTTCTCTCTCTCTCTCTCTCTCTCTCTCTCTCTCTCTCTCTCTCTCTCTCTCTCTCTCTCTCTCTCTCTGCAACTCATCCTCTCACCTCTCTCTATCTCTTCCTTCCTACTTTCCCTGTTTCTACATCTCCTCCTCCCTCTCCTTTTGGCCATTTCCTCCACCCCTTCTCTCTGACCATATCTTCCCCCAGCCTTCCACTGATCATATTCTCCTCCTCTTCCTTTTCCACCCACCCACCGCCTCTCTACACATTATACCTGCTTCTTCCATCTGTCTCTCCTCTTCTCCCTCTCTATGACCAAATCTACCTCTGGCCATCTCAGCCTGCCCCCAACTACACCCATCGCCACATGTAGCCCCTTCAATATAGTTTGATAAAGAGGTTGTACAACACCCACAACACACCTACCTTGCAGGGCACACTAGACATCAGGGGCATGAACAGCATTTATCTACAAAGTACAGGCGGCATACAAAGCAAGTAGATAAAGCAGGCCGATCCTGCTACATGACAACATACTTGTCATGCAGAGCAACATACACATCAGGTACCTAGCGTCTAGGCTGTCCTGCAAAGCATATTGATTCAGGAGGCCAATACTGTTCCCATACAACATTCCTGTCGTGCAGGGCAGTCTGTAACCAGGAGCTGGAGAAAACGTTTATACCCGTATCTCTGCTAAGATGTTATAAACACCACAGTGATGGTACATGTGAATCATGCTGTTTATATGACAAATTTGGTTGGAAACGATCCAGGGATTTGAGTGTAATTCCCAGAGATACATACACATATACACTCTATATAGGGTGAGTCACCTAACGTTACCGCTGGATATATTTCGTAATCCACATGAAATACTGACTAACCGATTCCACAGACCGACCGTGAGGAGAGGGGCTAGTGTAATTGTTTAATACAAACCATACAAAAATGCACGGAAGTATGTTTTTTAACACAAACCTACGTTTTTTTAAATGGAATCCCGTTAGTTTTGTTAGCACATCTGAACATATAAACAAATACGTAATCAGTGCCGTTTGTTGCATTGTAAAATGTTAATTACATCCGGAGATATTGTAACCTAAAGTTGACGCTTTAAACTTTCCGACGTTCAGTTGCGTGTTGTAACAAACACTGGCCACGGTCGGCGAGCAGCATCTGCAGGGACATGTTTACGATGACGACCGTGTTTACGAGTGTGGCTGTAGTGCATTGTTGTGGTTTGGTCTAGCTGTCGCAGTGTCCGCATGTAGCGCTTGCTGCTACTGTTATTCTGCATTCGTCTCCACACGCAGACCAACTGTAGTACACCGTGTTACCAGACGTCTGTGATAGTGTAGTGTTGTAGGAACAGTGGCCATGGTGTATTCGAACTCTGAAAAGGCGGAGATGACACTCGTCTATGGCGAGTGTCGACGAAATGCATCTGAAGCCTGCAGGGTGTATGCACAACGGTACCCGGACAGAGAGCATCCAACGTGCCGCACATTGCAAAACATCTACCGCCAACTGTATGCAACAGGTATGGTCGTAGCACGCAAACGGATCCGTAACAGGCCCGTCACAGGAGAAGAAGCGGGTGCAGTTGGCGTGTTAGCTGCTGTTGCCATGAACCCACACATGAGTACATGGGACATTGCGAGAGCCGGTGGACTGAGTCAAAGTAGTGTAATGCACATACTGCATCGTCACCGCTTTCACCCGTTTCATGTGTCGCTACATCAGGAATACATGGTGATGACTTTAATCACCGAGTGCAATTCTGTCAATGGGCATTAACAGAGAATGCGTTGCAGTTCTACCTGTTTACCGATGAAGCGGGTTTCACAAAGCACGGGGCAGTGAATCTGCGGAACATGCATTACTGGTCCGTGGACAATTCTCGCTGGCTCAGACAGAGCGACAGCGACCATGGACTGTAAATGTATGGTGCGGAATCATTGGCGACCACCTCATTGGTCCTCACTTCATTGCAGGGGCCCAAACAGCTGCAACATACATCGCGTTTCTACAGAATGATCTGCCAACGTTGCTCGAAAATGTCCCACTGGAAGCGCGTCGACGTATGTGGTATCAGCATGATGGTGCACCTGCACATTTCGCAATTAACACTAGGCTGACCCTTGACAGGATGTTCAACGGGTGTTTCACAGGACGTGGTGGACGCATAAATTGGCCAGCCCGCTCTCCTGATCTTACACCTCTGGTCTTCTTTCTGTGGGGTACGTTAAAGGAGAATGTGTACCGTGATGTGCCTACAACCCCAGCGGCGACATTACACCAGATGCACTGCGGCGTGTACGACATTCATTACACCAGAGATTGCAATTGTGTGCAGCAAATGATGGCCACCACATTGAACACCTACTGGCCTGATATGTCGGGACACACTCTATTCCACTCCGTAATTGAAAACGGAAACCACGTGTGTACGTGTACCTCACCCCTCATGGTAATGTACATGTGCGTCAGTGAAAAAGACCAATAAAAAGGTGTTAGCATGTGGACGTAATGTGCTGTTCCAGTCTCTTCTGTACCTAAGGTCCATCACCGTTCCCTTTGGATCCCTATGTAATTCGGTGCTCTCCGTTGCACACGATCGAGCAGCGGAGGAGTGGTACTCAAGCGTCAAATTTAGGTTACAATATCTCCGGATGTAATTAACATTTTACAATGCAACAAACGGCACTGATTACGTATTTGTTTATATGTTCAGATGTGCTAACAAAACTAACGGGGTTCCATTTAAAAAAAACGTAGGTTTGTGTTAAAAAAACATACTTCCGTGCTTTTTTTATGGTTTGTATTAACCAATTACAATAGCCCCTCTCCTCACGTTCGGTCTGTGGAATCGATTCGTCAGTATTTGATATGGTTTACGAAATATACCCAGCGGTAATGTTAGGTGACTCACCTTATATATACCACAACATTATAGTGTGTAGAATGTTCCAATACAGCCTTCAGAGGAAACAAACTGTAAAAAGCTTTACATCCAACATTACAATATTAACTGACCTACTACATGTGTAGATTTTATAGAGAATCACAAGCCACCGTTCAGGTAGCTTCTTTCATTGTCAATATGTATGCAGCTGACATGCAGATCTGATTTGGCTTCAAAACGTGTGAGAGTAAACGCCCCCTATATGTAAGACTTGTAATGCTGTGGCCTCACTTGCAAAGTTCTGCTCAGCACGAGAGCGGCGTGGCAGCGGAGGAGGCGCCGACGTCGACTGCACCGGAGCGTTCGCTCGCGCTGAGTCGGCAGTTCCGCCAGATTGCGCAACTCACTGATTGTGTTAGCAAAGCGCCTAAACGCGTTCGTCCTGCTGGCAGAAGTTGAGCCACACACACACGGCTCGCATTCCGTGTAGAAGTTGGCTTTGGCTTTCGAAGCACTCGCCAGTTCAGGGAGCAGTTATGCGACCGACAATTCGTAGCAACTGGGGCGGCAGAATCTGGAAAAGAAAAATCTTAGCAGTGAAAGAATTCACCATTTCTACCATTTCACAAGTTGTTGTTAGGTGCTGCCAATCTAATGTTCGAATAAAAGGAAGTAGATAATCCGCATACAAGAAAAAGTTTCAACAAACAGACGGCACCGCGGCAGAATGACGCGATAGTCACAGTCCATACATAATGTAGAAAATAAACTGCTAACCATTGGTTGTATCTCACTGCCAGTGTTAGATGAACCACTGGTAGAGATCCTAGTTGGTTAGCTCATATCGTGATGCACTTAACAATGCAATAACGTCTTCAGTCTCTATTGCTTGTTCTTTCTATTATCTCCACGTACATTCTGGAAGACTGAAGTTCACGTTTTTCACTAATTTACTTTTACACTAATAGTCATTAAAATTGCTACACCAAGAAGAAATGCAGATGATAAACGGGTATTCAATGGACAAATATATTACACTAGAACTGACATGTGATTACATTTTCACGCAATTTGGATCCATAGATCCTGAGAAATCAGTACACAGAACGACCACCTCTGGCCGTAATAACGGCCTTGATACACCTGGTTATTAACTCAGAGCTTGGATAGCGTGTACAGGTACAGCTGCCCATGCAGCTTCAACACGATAGCACAGTTCATCAAGAGTAGTGACTGGCGTATTGTGACGAGCCAGTTGCTCGGCCACCATTGACCAGACGTTTTCCAGTTGCTGAGAGATCTGGAGAATGTGCTGGCCATGGCAGCAGTCGAACATTTTCTGGATACAGAAACGCCCGCACAGGACTTGCAACATGCGGTCGTGCATTATCCTGATGAAATGTAGGGTTTCGCAGGGATCGAATGAAGGGTAGAGCCACGGGTCGTAACACATCTGAAATGTAACGTCCACTGTTCAATGTGCCGTCAATGCGAGCAAGAGGTGACCGAGACATGTAACCAATGGCACACCATACCATCACGCCGGCTGATACGCCATTATGGCGATTACGAATACACGCTTCCAATGTGCGTTCACCGCGATATCGCCAAACACGGATGCGAGCATCATGATGCTTAAACAGAACCTGGATTTATCCGAAAAAATGACGTCTTGCCATTGGTGCACACAGGTTCGTCGTTGAGTACACCACCTCAGGCGCTTCTGTCTGTGATGCAGCGTCTAAGGTAACCGCAGCCATGGTCTCCGAGCTGATAGTCCATGGTGCTCCAAACGTCGTCGAACTGTTCGTGTAGAAGGTTGTCTTGCAAATGTCCCCATCTTTTGACTCAGGGATCGAGACTTGGCTGCACGATCCGTTACAGCCATGCGGATAAGATGCCTGTCATCTTGACTGCTCGTGATACGAGGCCGTTGGAATCCAGCACAGCGTTCCGTATTACCCTCCTGAACCCACCGATTCCATATTCTGCTAACTGTCATTGGATCTCGAATACCGCGAGCAGCAATGTCGGGATACGATAAAACGCAATCGCGATAGGCTACAATCCGACCTTTATCCAAGTCGGAAACGTGATGGTACGCATTTCTTCTCCTTACACGAGGCATCACAACAACGTTTCACCAGGCAACGCCGGTCAACTGCTGTTTGTTTATGAGAAATCGGTTGGAAACTTTCCTCATGTCAGCACATTGTAGGTGTCATCACCAGCGCCAACTTTGTGTGAATGCTCTCAAAAGCTGCTCATTTACGTATCACAGCATCTGCTTTCTGTCGGTTAAATTTAGCGTTTGTAGCACGTCATCTTCATGGTGTAGCAATTTTAATGGCCAGTAGTGTACTATAGTTTTGTACTCGTGATTAAGTAAACTGAGATAACTGTCTATTTCACGAGAAAGACCATCACTGTTGACCCTGAATGGAAACATTTATAAAGTAGGCTTCCGTGGCCGTTGTCACAGTCAATAAAATTCTTCTGGGTTTGTGGCCGCATTGTCATCTGTAAAATTCCGACGTTTCGGCGACTACAGGATCAGTGCTGAACACAACCTGCAAGCTGAACTACAGAACCTCAGGTCCATTTTGGAGCAAATGGCTACGACATGGCGATGATATACAAAACCATGGAGGAGCGCAACAGGAAAATTCAGTACTAAGCATAGAACACCGTCTTGCTACCATATGTGCAAGGGATTACTCAACGCCTGGGCAAAATCAAGCCGATTTTTGGTAGCAACAGCAAAGCAAAAGACATTCTAGGCTTGAAGAAAGATACAATCGATAAGTTTCATGCCGCCGAGGTTTATGAAATGTGGCGAGAATGTGGTCTGGTGTATGTAAGTGAGACTGGGCGTCCAATAAGAACAAGGTTAACTGACCATTAGAGATATATCCGCCTCAAACAATACAACAAATCAGCGGAGGTAGAACATCAGGAACAGTGCAGGATGAAGACCGAGTTTCGAGAGGACCGCGTACTGGCGTAACAGCCGTTTAGTTTGAGGAGGAAGATTAGAGAGGCTATAGAAATAGCTAAGCGACCCGGCATTATGAATAGAGAAGACGGGTACCAACTTCCAGCGTCTTGGCCGCCAGCTGTGACTGCTCTGCGGACGGACAGCTCTCGCAGAGCAACAGGCGCGCGGTAGGCCACAGCGGTGGAGGGTACACAGAGCGCTGACGCGGCCTAGCCGATACTAGGCAGCTAGTAAACAACGCTAAGCTGTAGTTCCCGCTAAGTTTCCTATTCGCCGATTTCCACCAATGACAAGCAGTAAAGGAAACGCCTATTTCCGCCAATGCAATAAAATGAACTCTTAATACCTGTGGTGGGCGTACTGTAAGACATTCCCAACACACGCCATCAGATTATTTGATTTGTCGCTCTAACGAAGTAGGCGAGTGTCAGAAATATGTCTCGTAGTCTTATCTTGGCGTGTTTGTCTTCTGCCTTTAGGTCAGACGATAGAGTAGCAGATTGACGGTGACCAGCTTGAAACACAACTTTATTAATTGTCACACACATTTATTAAAATAATGACAAGCATAAAAATTACTTAACTTGGTTCTGGATGCTATTTACAATTGACAATCTGAAGTTCCTTTCGTGTTGGTACGTTATTCTTATTCTCACATATCTCTGATACTTGACAAAGTGTCTATACATTTCTCTTCATGGCTATGTACCGGAATACGATAATCTTATTAGGCGCAGACTGAAACTTGACTATAGACTGGTACAAACAAATGGGAACTAATGCAGACTGACTAATCAGAGGTCTATACACTCATTATAATACCTCTCGCGTTCAGGTATCACTGCGTGTGTGTGATCCGCGAGGAGAAAAGGTTCTACATTAGCAGCAATCTCATTGGCTGCGTTACATATAAATACGTGGATCGGCAGAAGCAGAATTTGGTCCGTCTCTTTGGCAGCACCATCTCGTAGTGCGGAGACGGACGAGCGCTGCGCCTGCACTGTTGTGCTTAGCGGGGCGCGCTCTAGTGGGAAAGTTGTGTACGTGCTGACTACGCTGAACTATGTACACAACAGTACCCCTCATCCCCATCCTCACATCCAATGACAGCACTCCTCCACAGCACGAAGGTCACTCGAAAAGAAATGCACACAATTTTTTTTTTAAATCCATCTATTATTCTACATGTTTGAAAGCTTTACAGTGTGTATATACATCCTTTAGGAACAATATTTTCATTTATACACATTATTTCCGTCCCTCTCAACTGCCTTACGCCATCTAGGAACCAGCGCCTGTATATCCGTGTGGTAAAATTCTGGACCAACAAGTTGGAGCCACTGTTTGGCAGAGTGCTCAAGAGAGTCATCATCTTCAAACCTTGTTCCACGAAGAATCTTTCAGTTTACCAAAGAGATGATAGTCACATAGAGCCAGGTCAGGACTGTAAGGGAGGTGTTACAGTGTTGTCCATCCGAGTTTTGTGATCGCTTTCATGGGTTTTTGACTGACATGTTTCCGTGCGTTGTTGTGCAACAGCAAAACATCCTTCTTTTGCCGATGTGGTCGAGCACGACTCAGTCGAGCTTGAAGTTTCTTCAGTGTCATCACATATGCATCAGAATTATGGTGGTTCCACTTGGCATGATGTCCACAAGCAAGAGTCCTTGGGAATCAAAAAACACCGTAGCCATAACTTTTCCAGGATAAGGTGTGGTTTTGAATTCCTTTTTCTGGGGTGAATTTGCATGATGCCACTCCATTGGTTGCGTCTTCGTCTCTTGTGAAAAATGGAGCCATGTTTCATCACCTATAGAATTCTTCCAAGAAATTCATCTCCACCATTCTCGTACTGTTCCAAAAGTTCGCTGCATACCGTTTTTCTTGTTTCTTTGTGAGCCACTGTCAACATCTGGGAACCCACCTGGCACAAACCTTGTTTGACGCCAACACTTTCAGTATTCTGCAAACACATCCTTCCCCTATCCCAACGTAGCGTGACAATTCGTTCACTGTAATGCGACTGTCAGCAGTCACCAATTCGTTAACTCTCTGCGCATTGTCTGGTGTGTGTGCAGTGCGAGGCCTGCTGCTGCGAGGACAATCCTCAATATTGCCATGTCCTCTTTCATCACATAACCTTCTTGCCCACCGACTAACTGTACTGTGATTGACAGCACCATCTCCACACACATTTTTCAGCCTCTTGTGGATGTTTCCCACTGTTTCGTTTTCACAGCACAGGAATTCTATGACAGCAGGTTGCTTCTGACGAACGTCAAGTAAGCAGCCATCTTGAAGATATGCTGTGACGGCGCCACTCACGGGAACAGGCTGAACTAAGTTTGAAAACAAGCGGTAAGAATGTATCTACACACTGTAAAACTTTCACACATGCAGAATGAAAACTGTTTTTTTACAAAAATAGTGTGCATTTCTCTTGGAGTGACCCTCGTATATAAGTATCCAAACTAGTGCTCATTCAGCAGTTAGCAATAAACCCCGAGGAAGGCGTCTTGCAACAGTCGCTGAAACGTCGGAATTTTACAGATAACAATGCGACCCCAAACCCAGAAGAGTTTTATTGACTGCAACATTTATAATGCTTATATTGCTAAATTTGCCCACCACATCACGAAAAATGCTTCTCGACAACCCGACTCCTCACCCTTTCCAACGCTTCTATCGCACACCAACCAGGATTCTAAAAAAATACCATCTCACGCTATTTGTCCCTCCTCCGTAATATTTCTTTCATCTCATATTGCTTTTGTCTCATATGCGTTGATTATATTCAATAAAACTATTTTTAGTTGGTACACTCTGTGAACAAATGTACGAAATACCCGTAATTAAGTGTCGAGATTGCGATGAGGCACCTGAGTGCTAAAGCACGTTATGAAAATGAATGCCAGTTCCTCGACGTGTGAAAGCAATTGTGGTGACTTTTTCTTTCCATTCAAGCGAGAAGTATGCAGTGGTAGCAGCTTCGTCAATATCATAAGTGCTTTTTTACCCGTCATACCTTGATTGTTATTCTCGATATAATCAACGAAAATACTTTGTAAAATTAACAGCGGTCCCGTTTCTTTCAGTGCAAGGTGCGAAACTGCATCATATGAAATTCAAGAACAAGAAAAAACACGCGAACTGTAGTCCAGGAGCCGTCAGTCAAAAATAAATGTTGTTATGTTAACGACTATGATTATTTTCATGTTAACAAATAGCGCCAAGCACATTTTAGTAACTTAGTTACTCCTCAAAATATAGAGGTCTGTTTTTCTTCTTGTTTCTTTTTTTCCAAATGAAACTATGGTGCTAATTATCTCCAGAAAAATAATTTTCGATTTATTACTGCAACCGTGAAACTGATAAGAAATTATAGACAAAAATCATTAATATATATAAAATTCTGAACTATAATACGAGTTTAAGCATACAGCGTAGGCTGACAAATTCATTATACGTGATGACTTTTACTGCATAATGTAACGCATTAAGTAGTGGTCAGTTGTCTTCAAATAAAGTTGGGTCCGTGATATTTGTATCATATTTGACAACTAATTGTATTCTGTTGTCCCTTCAGTGGAACAATGACGAACTGCCTGGAAATGCATGCCACTCTCAGCGGAAACACTTCGTCAGATAGGGGACTCTTCAACAATTGTGAATTGCTCTTCACAGGATGCAAATGAAGAACCCTGCAGCAAATACATCCATAGAACAGGCTTGTTGAAAGTTTTCTCGAAATTAATTAACAGTACATTGTTTGCAAAATACGCAGGTCATTTGCTGGTTTCCCTGTTTATGGCGGTTATAGCGAGAACCGCTTCTTATGCTGCTCCGTTACTGACATTTATACTACAGATCCGTTAGGCAGCAAAGTTAATTGGATATTCGTCGCAAACGACTCGTGATTCGGATTCCACGTAAAACTGTGGGTCCCCTTTCCTTGGTTGGACACTGGGATAGGTGAGGCAGACGTAAATCGCTGAAGTGTCGTCAATTGAAAGACTTGCACTACGCTACTGAGCTACGCGAAATTATCAGTATTATTAAGGGTGGAACATTCTAGACAGTGACAAACATTTCTGCAATCAATGTTAAAAAATATATCGGCTCAACCACTTGTTTATAGTGTAAAACACTAAGATTGACGCGTTTTGGAAGTCAAGCTTCCATCATCAGAATAATAAAAAGTAACAGAACCTGTTGAAACTCGCTAAAATGGAACATGCACCAGACACAATAAAATTGATAATAAAATTAAAACATCGTGGCTACTTCCCTTGTTGCAGCCATGTGCATCTCCACATAGTCGTCAAAATATAAAAATCTCTAAAATGGTGTCGCCTATGGTGTTCAACATCTAACCACATGGCTCTCTCCTCTATCGTCGTAAACCGCCCGTGCGTCTTCGTTGATACCACATAGGCAAACACGACACTGAAACGTGATTGAGCTCACTCGGAAGTAAACAAGGAAGTCACAGAGATGTCTATACAAACAGACAACGTATACATACGTTCCAATGACGTCATGAAATGATGGTATCCCGCCAATTGCTAAAAATGTAGTTACAAAAAGAAACCAGTGAAATGTTTGAAAAAGTTGTTTGTATCACCAGTTAGGTGTTCATTCAGTGTGTTCTGATTACCCACGCTATGTATCGTAATTTCCAGCTGTTCTAGTAGATCCAGCTTTTTGCCTTTGTCCTGTCAATGTAAAATAACGAGATCCTGATCTATTCCCAACATAGGATGTCACGTTTCCCAAATATGCGTGGCTACATCTGACTTTTCGAAATTATTAAGCCGGAAAGCATCGCTATGTTCTTTGTAACGTACTTTAAATGACCTACCAGTTTGGCCTACATAGCTTGCCTTGCACAAGTTACACTGAATTTTATAGACCCCAGCTCTCATATTTATCGCTTTCCTGCTGTAAATTATTTTTTAGTTTAAATCGCAGCGTATTATTGGTCTGAAAAGCGGTATCAACTTTAAAATGTTTCAAAATGTTGGCCACTTTTTGCGAAGTATCACCGAAGTATGGTATTGTGACTCTCGTAATATTATTTGCGGTGTTCTTCCTTGCATTCGCGCGCTGTTCCTGTCGTATTAATTTATTGACGACGTTTTGGTGATACCCGTTAGCTCTGGCTAGTTGTTTCACGACGTTCAGCTCAGTCATTCTGTCTTCTTCATTCATAGGGACTCTAAAGGCTCCATCTATCAAAGATCTAAAAGCAGAAAGTGTCTGACTATTAGGATGGCAGGAATTATTTTGTATCAACACATCAGTTGTGGTAGGTTTTCTAAATATTTTAAAAACGTGCCTACCATTTTGTTTCCTAATACTTAGGTCGAGAAACAACCACGACCTCTCATCCAGTATGGATAAAATCAAAATTTCTGCACTCAGTTCTGCTACATTTATATGTACTGGATGGTTATTATTAAACTGGCGGTGTACCAAGTGCTGCCTCGCGCGCTATATACGTTTCAGGATACTGAAACATCGCAGGTGTATTCATTAATCGGTGCGCTCGCAAAGTGTACTGAAACAAGTAAGAGTTATACTTTCTGCCAGCGGGTGACAATATGGTACTGTAAGCAGTAAGAAAGTGGTGTGGATGCAGTTTTGTCTCTGCAATTGGCAACACGCTCTATTCGTAACACTGCATGGCAGACAGTTGCTTGCAGTATAACCGGTGCAACGAGAGCGATATGTCGTCGTATGTTATCGTCCAGACCAGGAGGAGTCCAAATGGTTCAAATCGCTCTGAGCACTATCACTATGGAACTCAACGTCTGGGGTCATCAGTCCCCTAGAACTTAGAACTACTTAAACCTAACTAACCTAAAGACATCACACATATACATGCCCGAGGCAGGATTCGAACCTGCGACCGTAGGAGTCGCGCGGTTCCGGACTGAAGCGTCTAGAACCGCTCGTCCACCGCGGCGGGCAGGAAGAGTCCAGATACAACCTGATAGACATGATCATTCGGATACCTCAAAATCAGAAATGACATGGATTTAAGTCGATGTGTCTGGAAGGCCATATATCTTGAAAGTGGCTAGAGATGATGGTGTCATTACCGAAGGTTTCTGGAAGCAAATCTTTCACCTGGCTATCGACTTGTGGTGTCGCCCCTTCTTGAATGAAAATAACGGTGTGGACACACTTGTGTTCTTGCAAAGTTGGAGCCATGTGTTTCACAAGGAGGTCCTTACAATGTGCTAGGTGTCACTGTACTCCTAAAAGGTCTGTCAGATGTCAACTCCTCGAAGAAAACAGACCGAGAACGAAGGAGCACGTGAAACCACACCACACAGTCGTGTAACCTGAAAGCAGTGTATGTTCATGCACAACATGCAACAGTTCTGTGAATTCACAGCACCGTGCAGAGTGAAATGTGCCTCTTCCATCCGAATAATTTCCCTCGCCATTTGTCACCAGTTTTCATGAGTACCAAAAGTAGAGCAGTAAAGACACGCCGTTGTAGCCTATCTTGGGGCTTCATTTGAGTGCTCATTCTGAGTCTTGCATAGAGACCACTGTAAAATGCACCCCAAAATTTTTTGAACTGTTGATACAGATCGAGCTCTCGCAGCAAAACTTGAGGCATGTGCTGCACTGATGACTATAGCTACAGCAACGTCATTTACTGTTGCCATGCGAATGGTCCCTCTCCGTGCTTGTAATGGTACTTGAATTGCGTAACCATTTGCTTGGAACGCACCTCCGTTACAGACGCGATTTTGAAGACAACGAATAGCGCTTCCATCTATAGAAACGTCATAAGACTATACTGACTGAAACGGGAATATTGCACGATGTTTCACAAAAAACCCGCATTTTTTTCAACCGAAGTTACCCGAGAAAGAAATTGTGTTGCATTTTTACTGAGCGGCCCTCTTAAAACGTGTTATTAGATATCTCACGAGTACACAAATAAAAACAGGGCACTGCAGTACTGAATGATCTGAAGTGAAGAGAGGTCAATAAAACTCACCATTGTTGCTTACATCGGCCTTTGGTCTTTCCTGTCATGTTGTTGTTGTTGTGGTCTTCAGTCCAGAGACTGGTTTGATGCAGCTGTCCATGCTGCTCTATCCTGTACAAGCTTCTTCATCTCCGAGTACCTACTGCAACCTATATCCTTATGAATCTGCTTAGTGTATTCAACTCTTGGTCTCCCTCTACGATTTTTACCCTCCACGCTGCCCTCTAATGCTAAATTTGTGATCCCTTGATGCCTCAGAACATGTCCTACCAATCGGTCCCCCCTTCTTTTCAAGTTGTGCCACAAATTCCTCTTCTCCCCAATTCTATTCAATACCTCCTAATTAATTATGTGATCTACCCATATAAACCAACCCCTTTGGTTTCTCTGGCAGAATTACAATGTCATCAGCGAACCTCAAAGTTTTTATTTCTCCTCCATGGATTTCAGTACCTACTCCGAATTTTTCTTTTGTTTCCTTTACTGCTTGCTCAATATACAGATTGAATAACATCGGGGAGAGGCTACAACCCTGTCTCACTCTCTTCCCAACCACTGCTTCCCTTTCATGCCCCTCGACTCTTATAACTGCCATCTGGTTTCTGTACAAATTGTAAATAGCCTTTCGCTCCATGTTTTTTTATCCCTGCCACCTTCAGAATTTGAAAGAGAGTATTCCAGTCAACATTGGCAAAAGCTTTGTCTAAGTCTACAAGTAATAGAACCGAAGGTTTGCCTTTCGTTAATCTTTCTTCTAAGATAAGTCGTAAGGTCAGTATTGCCTCTCGTGTTCCAATATAAATACAAATAAAAAAGCAGCAGAAAGGTGGAAGGAGTATATAGAGGGTCTATACAAGGACGATGTACTTGAGGACAATATTATGGAAATGGAAGAGGATGTAGATGAAGATAAAATGGGAGATATGATACTGCGTGTAGAGTTTGACAGAGCACTGAGAGACCTAAGTCGAAACAAGGCCCCGGCAGTAGACAACATTCCATTAGAATTACTGACAGCCTTAGGAGAGCCAGTCCTGACAAATCTCTACTATCTGGTGAGTAAAACGTATGAGACAGGCGAAATACCCTCAGACTTCAAAAGCAGGTGATGACAGGTGTGAAAATTACCGAACTATCAATTTAATAAGCCATGGTTGCAAAATACTAACACGAATTCTTTACAGACGAATGGAAAAACTGGTAGAAGCCGACCTAGGAGTACATCAGTTTGGATTTAACCGTACAGTAAAGCTGCATGCCCCTGTCATACCACTTTTTTTTACGTAAATTGACCTATTACTCTCTTCTACGTGCCCAGACAACCCAAAATTTTTCAGACTTCCAGAAGTAGTTGAATTTGACGTTAACACTATGTGTCACGTTGACACTTCGCAGTAATTCTACTGTTGAGCAAAAGCACTGTGCCCACCTTCTTGACAGCGCGTTGGTCACTCTCTTGAAATACAATACAGAGTCCAGGTTCGAATCCTGCCTCGGGCATGGATGTGTGTGATGTTCTTACGTTAGTTAGGTTCAATTAGTTCTAAGTTCTGGGCGACTGATGACCACATAAGTTAAGTCGCATAGTGCTCAGAGCCATTTGAACCATTACTGTTGAGCCAAAACATTGGGGCCACCAACTTAACAGCGCGATGGTCAACCTTTTGGAACACAATACAGCAGACATGTTAGGTGACATGGATTGTACAAGCCCTTGCTACCTTTCCGGAAGTGGCGTCAGATGTCAGCGCACTTGTCACGCAATTCCCGTAAATTAAGGGCCGATGCTTTGTGGACCCGGAGCTGGCACCCAGTAGCACCTCAGAAGTGTTGCAGTGAGTTTACGTCGAACGAATATTGGGGTAGAAGCATCATGCTTCTCTAACCACTGCAGCACGATTCTGGCCTTATGACACGGACGTCAAGCACGAGGGGATGCAGGTGATCCGCAATAATGTTCACGCAGCCGCAGCTGTGAACCTACAGGTCCCATGCAGTGTGAACCATTACATACCGTCTAGTTGCCACTCTGGCTCTGCGTAGTCGGTAGGAAACGGTATTAATGTGAGAATAACCCCAGTGTTGTCTCTGTGAGCCGCGCGCAGCTGTGTCAGCGGTGCGACGCAGCATACAGCCCCATTAACCACACGCATACAACTTCCGCGGTGGCCACACCGAACAGAAGGTAAAACATAGCGGCGGAGTGGGTCTGTGTTATTATCCAGTGGTCGCGGCAGATAGCGGTACGTGCGAGCGGAAACTCGCGACGGAGGAGCGTAATTCACACAGCCATTGGAGGTGGTCGCGGGGTGTGGGAGGGAGGGCGTAGGAGGGGAGGCTTATCTGCTGCAGATCCTGCTTCCGCAGGGCAGTGGCTACAGGAGGCCGCTGTGCGCCGATCGCCCTTTAGCCTGTTGTAAGCTCGCCCCAGCTGCGACACGTCGCCCTTCTGGCTCATACATCGACGCCCCTATATGCTTCTACTTCCTTTTAATGGTACCTATTTACCATTATCGACAGGTTAGGGAAAGTCCAGGGAAAATATGGTAGCCAACATAAAATACACTGCGCAACAGGATTGAATGATTACCTTTTCGAAATTCTTGAATTCTCAACCACTGCCACCCGTAAGTTTGCAATTTGACTCAAAGGTGTCTATAGTCTTCTTCTGTAGAGGGTAAAATCTGTAGAGGAAGGCAGAGACTGAATTACATACAGCAAATAACTGAGGACGTAAAACTTCCTGGCAGATTAAAACTGTGTGCCGGACCGAGACTCGAACTCGGGTAGAGCACTTGCCCGCGAAAGGCAAAGGTCTCGGCACACAGTTTTAATCTGCCAGGAAGTTTCATATCAACGCACACTCCCCTGCAGAGTGAAAATCTCATTCTGGAATTGAGGACGTAGGTTGCAAGTGCAGCTCTGAGATGAAGAGTTTGGCACAGGACAAGATGTCGTGGCGGGCCGCATCAAACCAGTCGGAAGAACGATGATTCAAAGAAACCATTCAACCGGATTTGAAAGTGACCCGAAACAGCATAGACTACTTATGCTTTCCCAGTCCTCCGGTTTTCCGCCATCCAGTGGCGTGATCTAGCGGTACTGAAACATTAACAAGTGAATGAATTCAACGGCTAAGGGTCACTATTAAATCCTCCTAGTTCGGAAATAGCCTCAGTATCGTCCAGACAAATCTGTTGCGCTTATTACAAATGTACCTGTCAAAAATTTTGATACCTATTTAGTCTGGCGACTGTTTTAGCGCCTGAAGGTAGACAAATCTCACCCAAGGCGCGCTGATTGCCCAACGATCAGGCGCTAGAGCAGCCGCCAGGCTGATTTGCTGTCGACTTTCTGAACGTACGTTTATAACGTGCTCAACAAAGGTGCGTGGGTGGGTGAGTGGTGCCGAACTGTGGGGGAGGGGGTCTTACAGGAACCCTTTGCCGTTTAATCCACGCACATGTTAATATTGCACTCCCGCGTAATCATCAAACTTACATGATTCACACTTAGAGCGGGATGCAAGTTGGAATGCTTATCTTGAGCTGCAGGAAATTTTATTTAATTTTATTTCATTTTTATTTTGACCGTCATGTAGAGGATGTGCCGGAAAGGTCTGAATAATGGACCAACGATATGAAAATTTCAAAACGAATTAAAATGCTCTCTAGCAGATAGGAATCAGCACATCGCTATTGACTCTTAGAAATTGCCACATATGATCACAGCATCGGTTTGTAACATGACACTCCCCAGGCTCGCCACGTATTGGGACGCATCTGTGGGTGCCCATGCATGGACTCAGAAAAAGAGAGACAATAACTAATAATCCAGCCATCTAACCGTAGATTCTGGACCCTTACTAATTGCCAACTCACAGGTGAATTCGTTTTGGAGCGGTTATTTTATTTCCAGCTGCCCTAATCTGTAATTGCCATCTAACCCCAAATAAAAATTCCAAGAGAAGGAACATCATAACAAACAGATTCCTGAAGCACTTAGGAACTGAAACTCTGAATCGGATTTCAGTTGCGCTAATTTTGAAAAGTCGATAACTTGTTCAAAATGATGTCAACCATTAATGCAGTAAGCAAAGTTTCAAACGGCTTCCTCTCTTTAACTGTTGAGATTCGGGTGTAGAGTGACGAAGATTTTTCCGTGGTTGCAACTGAGGCAGAATAGGAACTCTGTGTCGGCAGATGTCTTGGTCATCTCCCTCTGTCAGAGGAGGCACTCCTTGGCCACCCATCCTACCCATAGTTGGCCTTAGTTTTTGGGACCACAACTGTCCAGAGAACAGGCACCTCAGCCTATTCAGTTTTGCTTCCATCTGGAGCGACGACTGCCGCCAGATGACGCCGACAAGAATGAGTTTTCGCTTTGGCACTTTCCGCCTTGTCGCTAGTCACAGCTTGCCTGCTCATTACTCAGAGCAGAACGTCATGTTGTCGCTGGCGTGCATCTACATATACAAATCACATTTAACTGTCTGACAGAAGGTTCGTCGAACCACCTTCACAATTCTCTATCGCGCGTGCAAATAACGAACACATGTATCTTTCTGTACGAGCTCTGATTTCCATTATTTTGCCATGGTGATCGTTTCTCCCTAGCATTGGGAGGAGAAAGTTAGTGATTGGAGTTTCGTGAAAATATTGCTCCGCAACGAAAAATGCCTTTGTTTTAATTATGTCCATTCCAAATCCTGTATCACTTCAGTGACTCTTCCCCTATTTTGCGATAGTACAAAACGTGCTGCTCTTCTTTGGACTTTCTCGATTGACTGTCAGTTCTATCTAGTAAGGATCCCATACCGCGCAGCAATATTGTAAAAGAGGACGGACAAGCGTAGTGTAGGCAGTCTCCCTAGTAGATCTATTACATTTCTTAAGTGTCCTGCCAATAAAACGCAGTGTTTGATTAGCCTGACCCACAAATTTTTCTATGTGTTCCTTCCAATTTAAGTTGTTCGTAACTGTAATACCTAGCTATTTAGTTGAATTTACGACTTTTAGATTAGACTGATTTATCGTGTAACCGAAGTTTAACGAATTCCTTTTAGCACTCATGTTGATGAGCGCACACTTTTCATTACTTAGGGTCAACTGGCAATTTTCGCAACATTCAGATATCTTTTCTAAATCGTTTTGAAATTTGTTTTGATCTTCTGATGAGTTTATTAGTCGATATACGACAGTGTCATCCGCAAACAACCTAAGATGGCTGCTCAGACTGTCTCCCAAATCGTTTATATAGATAAGGAACAGCAAAGGGCCTACAACACTACATTGGGGAACGCCAGAAATCACTTCTGTTTTACTCAATGACTTTCCTTCAGTTACTACGAACTGTGACCTCTCTGACAGGAAATCACGAATCCAGTCACATAACTGAGACGATATTCCATAAGGACGCAGTTTCACTACAAGCCGCTTGTGTACAGACGTCAACGATGCATCAGCCGACACCACAAGAGCCAGCCGTGTGGTAAGCAATTACGGAACTGACGCCGTTTGTCATTTCGATTGATATCTCATGGGTTGAGGAAAAAAATGGTTCAAATGGCTCTGAGCACTGTGGTACTTAACATCTGTGGTCATCAGTCCCCTAGAACTTAGAACTAATTAAACCTAAGGACATCACACACATCCATGCCCGAGGCAGGATTCGAACCTGCGACCATAGCAGTGGCGCGGTTCCGGACTGAGCGCCTAGAACCGCTAGACCACCGCGGCCGGCCATGGCTTGAGGACACTGTCCATCATGACAGGATATCTCTCGAAGCACACGTCTACTGCTGGTTCGGTTTGAACAACTTTCTATTTTATATGTAGACACGATCAATCTCTTGTTAAAGTCTCTATGAAAGCGCAGTCTATTATCAGAATCTATCTCAACTTTAATCTTTACCCTATACAATAATTTATTACATCGAGATTTCTTAATAATTACAATGTTCACATTACCGATTTCTGCAACTGATTGCCATCCTCAGATGTGATTAATCCACTAACAACTTCGTCGTAATGTACAATAAATGGAGATTAGCACTACGAACATCTAGAAGTCGTAGAAGCGTCGCCGCTTCTTTCACAAAGCTTTTTTTAAGCATCGGCTTTGCGAAAGAAGCAGCAATACTTTCTGCACTACCCGCCCATCATTTTACACGACAGTGCGCGGGAGCATGCAGCGCAAGCTGTGGCTGCTCTGTTCGGTCGATGGGATTGGGAAGAACTGTACCATCCATCATACTCCCCGGACTTAAGTCCTTGTGACTGATTTGATTTCGAAGATGAAGGAACCACTTCGTAGCATTCGCTTCGGAACTGTTCCAGGGATTCGACAGGCAGTAGACTGCTCCATTCGCAACATAAACAGAACAGGCTCTGCTAGTGGTATACTACGCCTTCCACAACGCTGGCAACGGGTTCTACAGAACGCTGGCCACTTTGAATAACTGTAACAGTTCAAGCATGTAACTCTTTTGTATCGGTTGTGAATAAATAGTTGCCACTATTTAAGTTCCAACGCTCGTACTTGTTAAGCGGTTTGTAATAAATTATCGCATAAATATTTGCAAGGTCGCGTACTCCAGTGTGGCAATAATTCAGTTCTTAAAAATATTTAACATGTTCTTAAAAATGAGTTGTAATACCTATCCGCCTCCTTCAGTCTCCTAATTAATCAGGGACTCTTGTAAGAAGGTAAGAAGCCGTGGCACTGAGCAGGTAGTTAATTTAAATCGCAGCGGGGGGAAATGCTGCGTCCCCTGTGTAACGGGGCTTGAGGGTGGCCACTAACTACGAGAGTTGGCTATAGGCTTTACCACAGAAGAGTGTTATGGTCGCTCTTCACTAGATTAAGGTTCCTTCGCTATTAAAAACACAGAAAAAGGGATGAGTACAGGGGATAATGAAACGAGCAAGTAACCCTAATAAACATAGGTTTGGAAACAATGGTTACCGCGATACGACGTATTACGACTGACTACATGAACATTTTATAACAGAGCCCGTGCGGCTCCAACTGAGGCCAAAGACACTACAGGTCTTCAATATAGCCACCTTTCATGTAAAGGCAAGCCTGAGCTCTACTTCTAAACAGAAGTAGACTTATTACGAATACATTGGTAACTATCCACAGCGCATTTCTGGAGTTCATAGACGGTATCAACAGCGCTGGAACACACCAGGCCGGCCGCGGTGGCCGTGCGGTTCTAGGCGCTGCAGTCCGGAACCGCGGGACTGCTACGGTCGCAGGCTCGAATCCTGCCTTGGGCATGGATGTGTGTGATGTCCTTAGGTTAGTTAGGTTTAAGTAGTTCTAAGTTCTAGGGGACTGATGACCTAAGATGTTAAGTCCCATAGTGCTCAGAGCTATTTGAACCATTTTTTCGAACACACCAAAGCTTATAAACACTCCGGAAAAAAGCCATGACCGACAGAGTTGTTGAAGATTCTTGCTACGTACCCCTGAACTGAACACTGCCAGTGCATCATCAGGCATGTGCTATTTATCCATCTTTTCACCATAAGAAATATCATCTGAATAGTCGATTAACAGTGTTGTTACATTTTCATGACTGCACTTATGCATACGTCGTATAGGGGAAACCTTTAGTATCTGGACCTATGTGTTTTAGATTAATTTAACTTCTTTCATTGCCCTCTACACGCCTCTTCCGTTGGTACATATAAAGCCCAAACTGACACATACGATGGAGGCAACAGCAAATAGGTTTCGTTAAGCAACCAGATGTCGAAAGTGCATTCTGGGTACAGGTCATTAGGTGTCAGAGATCAAAACAGTAATTAATATTTTCCAGAGCTTATCTTTCAGACAGATGTTAAAATAAATGTCAAAAAAATGAGCACTGTTAACATCAGCACCAAGGTTGTATCGATGATGTCTCTCTCTCTCTCTCTCTCTCTCTCTCTCTCTCTCTCTCTCTCTCTCTCTCTCTCTGTGGGGGGGGGGGGGGGCTTAAAAATTATTGCAAACTGATGCATACTGCAAACAGTATCTTTATGTTTGGAAGATGGTTTTCGCTATATGGTAATTAGGCTATAACTCTTTCCTGCCCAAAGTATGCACAACTGTGCCACAATATTTAATATTTAGGGAGAATATTGCCAAAGCAACTAAAAATGTAAAGCATTGTAATACATATACTTTTTTTAAAATTTATGTACTATACACAAGTGGGGCTTAAGATTACGTCACGATCTATTCACTGAATCTGATCGGGTTATTTGCTTAATCGATTAGTAGCATCAGCTTACGTCAACTAAAATAATACCAAACAAGATTATAAACATCAACACACTCACAGTAATGTCCCTTCACGTCAGCATGGCTTATAAATTCCCATGACCAAGTGAACAACGCAGCGGTACGACAGTCTGTTGTTTTATTCTGTCGCCTGTCGGCAGAGATATTGAACTCTCCCAGCCAGAGAGTTTCCTCTGCTACAGCAGCACAGAGATTCCAGCGGGAGGGCAGTGTATGAATTCAAGTTCATGCTGTTTTATGGCCCTAGAAAGTGAATTTGACGTCTAATTCTCGTCAGTCGGGAAAGAGCCCATACCGAGATACAGATACACATAATAACAGACAGAAACTACGGCCAGCAGGCGGACATTGGAGGCGCCGTTTTGACATATTTGATTATCATGGCCAAGTGCCGGAGGGAAATATCCTTCTCGAAACTCTCACGAGCTAGAATAAGTTTCGTAAGGACGGGGTCGAATCCCAGCCCAGGATACAGGACACGCGGCTGTGATTCAGCAATCCGTTAGCTGTTTTGTGACGTACACTTAGGTGTGGGCGGAGGCCATCGGTCCAGTATGAAGGAGGTTGCAAGTAATATTCAAGGCATTTCTCAACCACCATTCGAATTGATTTCACAGTACATCGGAGGAGCTCTTGCCTGCAGTCTGCGGTAAAATATTGTGCCTCTTTTGTTAAAGCCCATTGTAGCACTTGTGAAGCTTGTAGCACTTGTATGTAGTAGTACTTGTAATTTGGCAACACATTCATATGTTGATGCCTCTGTTAATATTTGGAAGGTTCTTCTCAACTGGTCTATAGTCTTAGGACAACTGTTAGGTTTCCTAGATAATACATAGCTGTTTCCAGATTGACTTTATTCAGTGAAGCTTTTATCCTGAATTTTGCTAAGTAGAACTTCTTCGAGTTGTTATACTTTGAGCGTTCAATAAGTAATGCAACGCTTTTTTCTGAAGGCTGGTTGGTCTTATTCAGGATTCACCATTATTTTGGTTACAAAGCCTTATTTTTAAACATAATTCCCGTTCAATGTGACATAACCGGGAGGGCCTGTATACCAGTACGGTCCCACCCTGCTGATCGATAGCGCAGACAACGTTTTGCTGCATCAGTAACCTCCTTATCATGGACGCACTGCTTCCCAGGGAGTTCATCCTTCATTGGGCCAAACCGATAATAGTCGGACGGTGTGAGATAGAGGCTATAGGCTGGATTAGGAAGAACAGTCCAATAAAGTTGTGTGTGTTCCTCACGGGTGCACAGCACACACTTGTATGACGCCTTGCTCTGTCGTCGAGAACGACGAGACCCTTTGCATCTTTGTGTCGACAAATACATCTACATGTACATCCATACTCCGCAAGCCACCTGACGGTGTGTGGCGGAGGGTACCTTGAGTACCTCTATCGGTTCTCCCTTATATTCCAGTCTCGTATGGTTCGTGGTACGAAAGATTGTCGGTATACCTCCGAGTAGGCTCTAATCTCTATGATTTTATCCTGATGGTCTCTTCTCAAGATATACGTAGGAGGTAGCAATATACTGCTTGACTCGTCGGTGAAGGTATGTTCTCGAAACTTCGACAAAAGCCCATACCGAGCTACTCAGCGTCTCTCTTGCAGAGTCTTAGACTGGAGTTTATCCATCACGTCCGTCACGCTTTCGCGATTACTAAATGTTCTCCGTTGGATCAAAAAAAGGTTCAAATGACTGAGCACTATGGGACTCAACTGCTGTGGTCATTAGTCCCCTAGAACTTAGAACTACTTAAACCCAACTAACCTAAGGACATCACACACATCAATGCCCGAGGCAGGATTCGAACCTGCGACCGTAGCAGTCGCACGGTTCCGGACTGCGCACCTAGAACCGCGAGACCACCGCGGCCGGCTCTCCGTTGCATCTTCTCTATCTCTTCTATCAACCCTATACGGATCCCACACCGGTGAGCAGTATTCAAGCAGTGGGCGAACAAAAGTACTGTTACCTACTTCCTTTGTTTTCGGACTGCATTTCCTTAGTATTCTTCCAATGAATCTCAGTCTGGCATCTGATTTACCTACGATTAATTTTATATGGTCATTCCATTTTAAATCAATCCTAGTGCCTACTCCCAAATAATTTATGGAATTAACTGCTTCCAGTTGCTGACCTGCTATATTGTAGCTAAATGGTAAAGGATCTTTCTTTCTATGTATTCGTAGCACGTTAAACTTGTCTACACTGAGACTCAATTGCCGTTCCCCGCACCATGCGTCAATTCGTTGCAGATCCTCCTGCATTTCAGTACAATTTTCCATTGTTACAACCTCTCGATATACTACAGCATCAGTCAACTTCCGAGATCGTTTATATACATTGTGAATAGCAACGGTCCTACGACACTCCCCTGCGACACACCTGAAATCACTCTTACTCCGGAAGACTTCTCTCCATTGAGAAAGATATGCTGCTTTCTGCTATCTAGGAACTCTTGAATCCAATCACACAATTGGTCTGATAGTCGATATACTCTTACTTTGTTCATTAAACGACTGTACGGAACTGTATCAAACGCCTTGCAGAAGCCAAGAAACACGGCATCTAGCTGGGAACCCGTGTCTATGGCCCTCTGGGTCTCGTGGACGAATAGCGCGAGCTGGGTTTCATACATCTTCTGTTTCGAAAGCCATGTAAAATCGAATCAGGTCCAGTGGCCTTTCCTCTTTAGAGCGATTTTAATTCTTTTTGTATCCCTCTGTCATGTACACGCTGAATTCGTTTCTTCAGTTTCGTGTGGGTAACACAGTACACTTCAGAGTTGACAGTTGCATGATGAGGTCATAAGTGATAACTCCTTAAGGGTCCCAAAGAACGTCGTCATGACTTTGCCGGCTGAGGCTTTGGAAGTTCTCTGCGGAGGAGAGCTGATGTGGCGCCACTTCACAGATTGCCGTTTTGTTTTCTGTTCGAATTGATGAGCGCAAATTACGTCGCCATTGACAGTTTTCGGCAAAAAATTGTCAAGATGAGTTTCGTAACGTGCAAACAATTTCACACAGATGGCCCTTCGTTGCTCTTTATGATCTTCTGTTTGGTGGCAAGGAACTCAGCAGGTGCATACCGTCCGTGCGGTTTCCCCCGTCAGAGGTTCGGGTCATCCCTGGAGCATGGGTTCAAAAAAATGCTTCAAATTGTTCCAAGCATTATGGGACTTATCATCTGAGGTCATCAGTCCTCTAGACTTAGAACTGCTTAAACCTAACTAACCTAAGGACATCACACACATCCATGCCCGAGGCAGGATTCGATCCTGCGACAGTAGCAGCAACGCGGTTCACGACTGAAGTGCCTAGAACCGCTCGGTCACGACGACCGGCTCGAACATGGGTATTTGTGTTGTCCTTAGCGTAAGTTGGTTTACGTAGTGTCTAAGCTTAGGGACCGATGACCTCAGCAATTTTTGTCCTATAAGACCTTACCACAAATTAAAAAAGAGAAGGCCCACACCTTTGAGTACCCCAAATGGTGGGCGAATGTTAGCAGTACCAACAGAGACGTCTGGTTTAGCAGCGAGGTGTGTAACTTATCACCTCGAATGACAGGGTCCGCACTCTCCAAAATTTGAGGGGTTAGAGATGTGTGCTATCGGCCAGAACGAGGGAGATCGGACAGATTTGTGCGACCTCGTTGCCATTATGACAGACGCCTCACCCAGCGATTCATCGTGCTTTTGCTCACTAATCTCATAGAACAGACAATAACTTCTTTTTAGGAACCCGGTTATATGCCTTTTCTAGATCTATAAAGCATAGATAGAATTCCCTGTTCCACTCGTAACACTTCTCCATTATTTGCCGTAAGCTAAAGTTCTGGTCCTGACAGCCACTAAGAAGCCTAAACGAACACTGACTTTCATCCAATTTGTCCTCAACTAACACTTGCACTTTCCTTTCAACAATACCTCAGACGATTTTACCCACAACAGTCTGATGGAACCTGTCCCGACTCTCACGCCATTTCACTTACCCTGTGTAGCTATTTAAGACCTGACATTTGATGAGTTCCAACTTAATTTCATTCACCCCAGCCGCTTTATTGCACTGCAATGTATTGACCATTTTCTCCACTTCCTCAAATGTGATCCTATTTCCATCATCATTCGTATCCCATTGTACATCTAGTTCCAATCAAGAAGGTAATATTTAATCTTTTTACCGTCAGCTGGACGAGAACAACCGACCAAGAGAATTCTGAAGCATCTCGCAGAACTCCAAGAGGTAAGTCGTTTACTCCTATTTAACCTCACTATGGCGATGCGACAGAACATGGTGTCCGCACGTCACGTCTTTAGGAGGCAGTAATTTTTTTGTTTTGGTTTTTCCAGTAGGGAAGATTAAAAGCGAGACTCGTGCTTTTTCCGCGCCCGGTGTCGGGCCTGGCAGGCCACCGCGGCAGCAGACGTAGACGCAGCAGAGGCGGAGAGAGGCGGGCGGGCAGTTTAAGCAGGGCCCGTGCGAACGCCTAATCCCATTTGCGGCTGCAGCCGCGCTTTGCATAATACGTCTGAGAGTACCTTCCCGGCCGCGAATTGTATTAGAGCGGCGCGTGCGGGCGTTAAACAAAGCCAGGGCGTGCTCATCTGCAATTCATCGCAGCCGCGCCACGCTAGTCCTGCTGTCCCTGCCACGTGTCCCGTCCCGTCGCATCCCGTCTGACTTCTGCCACCGTGAGCGTCTTTCCGCGACGTGACTGATGTACGCACCAGCAAAGCATTGCGTGTGTGTCTGAACGCCCAACGCCCAACGCCCAACGCCCTCCCCCCCCCCCCCCCCCCCCCCCCCGGGTTTTGACTGTGAACGCCCTTCCGCCTACGGACAATGACCGCTACAGCACGAGCTGGGGCTTCTGCATACGAGGCTCTCCCAGCATACTGCTTATTGGGGACTTAAACATCTTGCAACTCTGCGAGCACTTCTAAGAACGCAGAGTGTCGCGACTGTAACTTACGAGGGAACCTCCCCATCACACACCCCTCAGATATAGTTATAAGTTGACACAGTGGATAGGCCTTGAAAAACTAAACACAGAGCACTCGAGAAAACAGAAAGAAGTTGTGTAGAAGTATGAAAAAATAAGTATAATATACAAACTGAGTAGTCCATGCGCAACATAGGCAACATCAAGGAGAGAGTGAGCTCAGCAGTGCCGTGGTCCCGTGGTTAGCGTAACCAGCTGCGGAACGAGAGCTCCTTGATTCAAGTCTTCCTCGAGTAAAATATTTAATTTTTTATTATCAGACAATTATTTTGCGAAGCTGCACAGGTACACACAGCAGTACTGTTTACATGATCGTGAGTCAATTATCAAAGTTCAGGCACTCACACGTAATCAACTTCGTTCTCCAAAATTCCAGAACATGATCATGTTTGCTTGGACATATGCAGGATTTGACGGTCCGCAAACGGAAAAAACTTGAAAACTTTAAAAACATATGTTTTGACAGAGCACAGGAAAAACTGTGCGACTGTGAAACTGTTGCATTCATTTGTTTCAGTTTATGTGACAAACTCTTACGTTTTCATCACTTTTTTGGGGGTGATTATCACATCCACAAGAAAACCTAAATCGGGCAAAGTAGAAGAATCTGTCTACCGATTCGCCCAGTGTACAAGTTAGGTGGGTCGACAACATATTCCTGTCATGTGACGCACATACCGTCACCAGTGTCTTATGGAATATATCAGACGTAGAATGAAATTTTCACTCTACAGCGGAGTGTGCGCTTATATGAAACTTCCAGGCAGATTAAAACTGTGTGCCGGACCGAAACTCGAACTCGGGACCTTTGACTTTCGCGGGCAAGTTCGCAGGAGAGCTTCTGTGAAATTTGGAAGGTTGGAGACGAGGTACTGGCGGAATTAAAGCTGTGAGGACAGGGCGTGAGTCGTGCTTGGTTAGCTCAGTCGGTAGAGCACTTGCCCGCGAAAGGCACAGGTCCCGATTTCGAGTCTCGGACCGGCACACAGTTTTAATCTGCCAGGAAGTTTTATATCAGACATGTTTTCCTGTGGAGGAATCGGACGACCTATGACCTTGCGATCAGATGTTTTCGGTTCCCATTGGAGAGGCACGTCCTTTCGTCTACTAATCGCACAGTTTTGCGGTGCGGGTGCAAAACACAGACACTAAACTTATTACAGTGAACAGAGACGTCAATGAACGAACAGACAGATCATAACTTTGCGAAAATAAAGTAAACTTTTCACTCGAGGAAAGACTTGAATCACGGACGTATCGATCCGCAGCTGCTCACGCTAATAACGGGACCACGGCGCTCATGAGCTCACAGTATCCTTGATGTTACCTATCTTGCGCATGGACTACTCAGTTTGTATATTTTGCTAATTTTTCATAGTTCCACATAACTTCTTCCTGTTTTCTCAATTGATCTGTGTTCAGTTTTCCAAGGTCTATCCACTGTGCCAACTTATAACTAAATCTGAGGGGGGTGCGATTGGGACGTTCCCTTGTAAGAACGCAGAGTCTCGCGACTATAACTTCTCGGGTTTCCAGCTGCGTCAAGTGATTAAGATTACACGTGCTTTCGGCCAAACCCTCCTTGTCCATGTAATGTTATGTGTGCCTCACTGCCTTCTTTAAAACTAATTTGTACCTGATTTTGTTCTGAGAATGTTGTGTACATAGTTCCGTGTAGTCAGCGCGTACACAACTTTCCCACTAGAGTGCACCCCGCTAAGCACAACAGCCCAGGTGCAGCGCTCGTCCATCTCTGCACTACGAGATGGCGCTGCCATAGAGACGGACCAAATTCTGCTTCTGCCGTTCTTCATATTAATATGTAACGCAGCCAATGAGATTGCTGCTAACGTAGAACCTTTTCTGCTCACGTATCACACTCGCGCAGTGATATATGAATGTGCGAGATATTATAACGAGTGTACAGACCTCCGATTAGTCAGTCTGCATTTCTCTGTACAAGTTCTATATTTGTCTGTACCAGTCTATAGTTAAGTTTCAGTCTGCGCCTAATAAGATTACCATATTCCTGTACATAGCCATGACCATAAATGTATAGACACTTTTGTCAAGTATCAGAGATATATGTGAGAATAAGATTAACGTATCAATACCAAAGGAACTTCAGATTGTCAATTGTAAATACCATCCAGAACCAAGTTAAGTAATTTTTAATGCTTGTTATTTTAATAAATGCATTTGAAAATTAATCAAGTTCTGTTTAAAGTTGGTCACCATCAATCTGCTACTCTAAGCGTGGAAGTGACATTTCTATCGTCTGACCTAACAGCAAAAGATAAGCACGCCACGATAAGACCACGAGACATATTGCTGACACTCGCGTACTTCGTTAGAGCGACAAGTCAAATAATCTGATGGTGTGTCTACTGAAGGTCTTACAGTACGCACACCACACCGTCCTTGGCCATGTGATGTTATGTGTGCCTCACTGCTTTTTTTTAAACTAAATTGTGCCTGATTTTATTCTGAGAAGCTCAGTAATGTAAGTAAATCCGTAAATGTAAATGTGATTCAAAAAGTATTTCAACTGAAGCGCAGCTGGACAGGAAAAAACCCTTTAGTGCGGCAATCCCTGCGACGATAGTAGTTGTGAATCTTTGGGTATGAATTCAAAACAAAAAAAATTGATTTACTAAAAAAAAGGACTGTTAATCTGTATCTTGTGGAAAGAGGACGTGTTGCTAGGCGATCGCCCTGAACGTATTGTTACATTTAATGAAAATTGATATTTTAGTAGTAAAACCGAGTAAAGTATTTTTAAGAGTTGCCAAACATTTATGTATAAAAATTTTAAGGAAGTGAAGAATAGAAATACCTTGTTTTTGGAAAAAGAGGTGAACTTCATTGTCGTCGCCGTCTGTCAGTCGACAGAATTGTAAATGTACAAAGATCACTAAAATACAGGAAAAGAAATGCATTATTTATAGTTTTCATCCAATAAGTAACAACCTCTCATAATTTATTAATTACAGTAACTGGATTATTTTCTTGTACAATAGTATGGTGCTGAATTCCGCTGACCAAAAAAATGGCTCTGAGCACTATGGGATTTAACATATGAGGTCATCAGTCCCCTAGAACTTAGAATTACTTAAACCTAACTAACTTAAGGAGATCACACACATCCATGCCCGAGGCAGGAATCGAACCTGCGACCGTAGCGGTCGCGCGGTTCCAGACTGAAACGCCTAGAACCGCTCCGCCACACCGGGCGGCTCCACTGATCAATTTTGATGTAGCAGGACGTGTAGTTTGAAGGAAGTTTGTGTGCCAAACAATCTTCTTATTCTCACGAAACGCAGACTGCTGTTTGACCTTATTTACTTACAACAGTGTGAAAGGTGTCAGGTTAATCCAACACCTTCCATGAAAACCCTGACATGATAAGCAAATCCAGTAGTATGTCACATAGCTCCAAATAAATCGTGACATTAAATTAACCAAAGTAATACGAGTAACGAGTGAGCAAATGGAATACCACACACTAACACAAGAATGCCTAAATGCATGTCATACCTTCCCACTGTGAGACAGACGCAGTTCTGAGGGGAGAAACGAGAACAGACGCTGAGAGCAGAACCGTGTTAAGTTAGAAGGCCCTACGATAAGGGACGGACACCCACGTCTCCAGCTAACCATTAGGACCACCCCCCAGCCCATGTTAAATGCTAGAGCCTTAGCGTGAGACTTTTCGCGTCTCTGCTATGTCAGAACCACCCCCCAGACCATGTTAAAAGCTAGAACCCTCCAGAAGAACAGTATAGATCTTGCGATAACACAAAAAGGGCCACACCACCTGCAAATTTCAGCGTGAGACTTTTTCGCGTCTCTGTTACGTTAGGACCACCCCCAGCCCATGTTAAAGGATAGAGCCCTCCAGAAGAACAGTATAGATCTTTCGATAACGCTAAAAGGATCACACCAGCTGCAAGTCTTAGCGTGAGACTAAGGCCTGAAGATGGCGCACTGAAGAGCCGAAAATGGTAGCTACAGAATAAATAAGGTCATAAGGACGGCTGTAGGCATTTCATTTCCTCACCAAAAAAATATAGTCAGCTACTAGTTTGCTTTATGGATCTAAACATTTTATAACAGAGGGCACCTGTTTAATTCAAAGCACATAGTCAAAAAGCACTGAAATCGTAAGTTCTCCAGTGAACAAACATGCAAACAATGAACATCACCCTCGAATTCCTCCAGATAAGTAACAATTATAAATTTAATGTCCCCTGCCCCAGAACTTTTGTGATTAGTAAAGTTCCTCAATTAGTTGCAGAGGATAATTCAGTCTATAATTAGAACAACATCCTACATGTTTATGTTTTGTTCGAGAGCAGGAGCTCTCCAACCTCCTTTCGCCCTGTTTACGGCATGGCGTGGGCTCCACGAGACCCGAAAATCCGACAACCAACGTAGCTGGGCCCAAAACGTCAGAACACCATATTTTTTTGCATCATCGTTCTGCTCGGTCTGACGCAGATTTCTACGACTTCATTTCCCGTATAAACCCCTTCATCTCATAATAGTACCTGCACCTATGTTCGCATTTATTTATCGGTTATATTACAGTTCCTATTGCACCTAAAGTTCTTGTTTCCTGTGGCTTTCTCTTGTTCCACGGAAGGTATTCACTGGAATCTTAATACATACCGTATAATCAGGTCCCTGCTTCCCGTGATTTACACATGTTCCTTTCCTCGTCGAGTCTGCGGAGAACTTCCCAATTTGTTATCAGTTCACTTAATCTTCAGCGATTATCTGGAACACTACATCTCAAATGATTCTTCCTACAATAGCTAGTGCTGCAATAGAATACAGAAGATTATTCGGGTAGATCGTAAACTAACGGCGAAGAAGTAAATCGAATCGGCGAAAAAGATAATCTATATAGGACACACATATAAGCATCAAGGAATTGTCAGTTCGGTAATGAAGTGTGTGTGTGTGTGTGTGTGTGTGTGTGTGTGTGTGTGTGTGTGTGTGAAGGGGGTGGGAGCGGGAGGGTGAATGGTGGAAGCTGTGAAGAGAGACGAGTACACTCGAACACAGTAACCAGCTTGAGATGGATGCATTGTGCAGTTGTTATGGAGCGTTGAAGAGGCTTTGTGATACGTTGACACAAAAGATGACAATGTGCCACAGCAGAAGCTCCAGTGTTTTGCGTCGAGTTGACACTATGAAACAATCAGCATTCACTGAGGCGACGGAAGTCATGGGATAGCTAGATATGCACATATACAGATGGTAGTTAGTACAGCGTATAAAAGGTATCAAAGGGCACTGCATTGGCGGAGCAGTCTTTTGTACTCAGGTGATTCATGTGAAAAGGTTTGCGACGTGATTGTTGCAGCACGAGGGTAATTAACAGACTTTCAACACGGAATGCTAGTTGGAGCTAGACGCATGGAACATTCCAGTTCGGAAATCGTTAGGGAATTCAGTATCCCGAGATCCATCGTGTCAAGAGTATGCCGAGAATACCAAATTCTCGCCGTGAAAAATGCAGCGGCTGACGGGAATCATTTATAAACCGAAAGCAGCGGCGTTTGTACAGAGTTTTCAGGGCTAACAGATAAGCAACTCTGGGTAGAATAACCGTGGAAATTAATATGGGACGTACGACGAACGTATCCGTTACGACAAAGTGGCGAAATTTGACGTGAGATGAGTCCCGATTTTGTTTGTTAAGAGCTACTGATAGGATTCAAGTGTGGCTCAGACCTTAGGAAGCCATAGAGCGAAGTAGTCATCAAGGCATTGTTCAAGCTGGTGGCGGTTTCACAATGGTGTGGGCTATGTTTACAGGGATGATTGACCGGAAAACGTAATTTTCGGGACCTGGAGACCACTTGCAGCCATTCATTCACTTCATATTCCTGAACAACGATGTAATTTTTATGGATGACAATGCGCTATGTCACTGGGTCACAATTGTTTGCGATTTGTTTGAGGAACATTCTGGACAACCCGGGAGAATGATTTGGCCAACCAGATCACCGACATGTATCCCATCGAACATTTATGCGACGTAATCGAGATATCAGTTCGTACGAAACATCCTGCACCGGCAAAATTTTAGAAAATACCGAAGGTTATAGAATCAGCCTGGCTCAATAGTTATGCAGGGGACGTCCTACGACTTGTTGAGTCCATGCACTACGCCGGGCAAAAAGAGATCCGACACGATATTTGGAGGTATTCCGTGACTTCTGTACCTCAATGTACACTTGAACCAAACGAACTGGTACAGATGCCTAACATCTTGTAGGGACCCCACAACACTACGTGGAATGGACTGGACCAATGTCTGAAGTAGTGCTGGATGCAACTGATGAATCCAGTAGGGCTGTCCATAAATCCGTAAGAGTGCTAGGGGTGGGGGGTGGGGGGAGAGAGATCTTACGAGGGGGCGGGATCTCTTCTAAGCAGCACATTGCAAGGCATCCGAGATATTCTCATTAATGTTCATGTCTAGGCAATTTGATGGGCAGCGGAAGTGTTTAATCTCAGAAGAGTATTCCTGGAGACACTCTGAAGCAATTCTGGACGTATGGGGTGTCGCACTGTTCTGCTGGAACTGCCAATGTCCGACGGAACGCACGATGGATATGAATGGACGCAGGTGGTCATACAGTATGCGTGTGTACGTGTCAGAGTCGTATCTAGAGGTATCAGGGATCCCATGTCACTACCGCTGCACACGCCCCACACCATTACAGAGCCTCCACAGTTTCCTCCTGACATGCAGTGTCCTTGATTTCATGAGGTTGTCTCCATACCAGTAGACGCCCATCCGCTAGACACAATTTGAAACAAGACTCGTCCGACCAGGCAACATGTTTCCAGTCATCAACAGTCCATCCGGCCGAGGTGGCCGAGCGGTTCTAGGCGCTACAGCCTGGAACCGCTCGACCGCTACCGTCGCAGGTTCGAATCCTGCCTCGGGCATGGATGTGTATGATGTCCTTAGGTTAGTTAGGTTTAAGTAGTTCTAAGTTCTAGGGGACTGATGACCTCAGATGTTGTCCCATAGTGCTCAGAGCCATTTGAACCATTTGAACATCAACAGACCAATGTCGGCGTTGACAGGTACACACGAGGTAGCTTTGTGTCATGAATCCATGAAGGGTACACAAATGGGCCTTCGGCTCCGAAAGCCCATATCGATGTTTCATCGAATGGTTCGCACGCTTCCTCTTGTTGATGGCCCAGCAGTGAAATCTGCAGCAATTTGCGGATGGTTTGCATTTCCTTCACGTTCAACGATTCTCTTCAGTCCTCGGTCCCGTTGTCGTAGGACCTTTCTCCAGCCGCAGCGATGACGGAGATTTGATGTATTACCGGATTCCTGATATTCACGGTACACTCGTGAAATGGGCGTACGTGAAAGTCCCAACTTGATCGCTACCTCCGAGATGCTGTGTCCCATCGCTCGTGTTCCGATTATAACACCACGTTCAAACTCATTTCAACTGCGCCAGACACCTATCTTATACAGGGTATGTCACCTAACTCTCCCTCGTCAAATATCTCTGGAACAACAATAGATATTCACCAGCATGAACGTACGGCAAGGGCTTAGGAAACCAAGTACTATGCGAAATTTTAAAACATAAACAAATAGCATGTTCAATATAAACCTGTGTATTTTCAAATGGACACTCCCTATTGTTTCATATGCAATCAATAGCATGAAAAATCACAAAAATAATGGCGTTGGTTGCATCGCAAAACGTCAATTACATCCCGAAAAATTGCGAAACGAAATTGATGCATGAAATAAATAAACCGCACATCTAGCGCATGTCCTGAGACCTTACGATGCCTGTGTCAGGGGCTCACACAATGGAAAGGTATACACAATCCACAAAAATAAGCAAGTAACACGACCAACTCAAAGTTACGTTTTTCAAATTGTAAATGTATGTTTATTCCAGCGAAGTGGCAACTAGAGCTACAATTAGAGATAACTCACTTCAATTCACTTTGCTAAACAGATTTACTAGTGCCTTGTGGCCCACAGAAACTGTATTATTGTGTATTGCATCCAGCATAGAAATTACACCCACATATTGACCAATAAAACTGTGTCACGTTGACATATGTTCGAGGTGCCCTCTGTATACATCAATACACGTTTGCAGACGGGTGACGAGAAAGTGTTTCACACATTGTAGAGTTTCTACAGACATTGCCGCACACGCCGCAGTATTACGATGTTGCATATCCTCTACTGCCGTTGGCGGTTCTTGATACACACTGTCTCGCACTGCACCCCAGAGAAACAAGTCTAAAGGCGCAAAGTCTGGTGACCGTGTTGGCCATCGCACAGTACCTCCCCACCCCGTACACCTGTTTGGAAATGTCGCATCTAGATCGTCTCTGGCAACTTTTGCATTGTCTGCGGCACATGCATCGTGTTGGAACCACATTGATATACGAGTTTCCAATTCTAGATCCTGCATGAGGAGCGCTAGTGTCTGTTGAAGAAATGATGCATATCGCTGTTAATTCCATGTTCCACGGTACAAATAGGGATCTACAATACAGTTAGCAATGATATCGCACCAAACAATGACACCCCACTGTCGTTGATGAGCAACTTGGCGAATCCAGTGGGGACTTTGCACGGACCAGTATTACATGTTCCGCAGATTCACCTTACCATGATTTGTAAATGAAGCCTAGCTCGTAAACAATGTATTGCTTAGGAATACTGGATTACCTTGCAACTGCTGAAGTGCAAAACGACAGACTGCAGAGTCATTTCCCTACAGTTCCTGGTGCAGTGAGATATGGAACGGATGAAACCAATGCCGATGCAAGTTTCTGCACACACTACTGTGGCTTATTCCTACACCTCGTGCAATTTCTTGTACACCCACCTGAGGATTGTGCGCTACAGCAGCCAGAACAGCAATCCATTGACAGTCGGTGGCGTTGTACGTAGACGTTCTGTGTCAGCCCAGCTTCCTGTTTCCGTGTCTTGCAGATGTTGCCAATGGTTCAACGTGACGGACACCGCCGATCTAGGGTGCGTTCAGCATACAGTGACACAGATGCGGTTGCATTTCTGGGACATTCACCATAAATTGAAATAATGTCTAGTTTATCTTCATTACTGAAGGCCGGCATATCGACTAGATGACGGCGAATGTAACAAGCCACGAGAAAGCAGGTTTTAATGTGGCAACATATGTTAATTACGTTACAGTATAAGAGCAGTTCAGCAGACCAGATTAGGAGACACTTATACTGAAGGTAGAGCGTCCCGTGGTGATACTGGCGTGTTTACGGCAGGATACAGGAGCCAGTGCAGCCAATCCCTGCTCTGAGCACAGTACTACATGCGGTGCATTAATTCAGAAACGGTGACGCCGTAGCTATCATTTACAAGCGACATATTTCAGAACTTATGAGGTTTAGAAACGTGAAACCAAGTGTGTTGCCACTAATTGTACGTCTAGTCATTTCGCAGCAGTAAACATTATGCCCAGGACATCCATCATTCTGATACCACATTATTTGACACATTATATGAGGAGGACCGGTTCAAATAAGGTGCAGCTCAATAAGGGGCTAAACTATCCCCCTTTAGGAGTGCCACGAATAAAATATGGGCCAGTGATGTGTTGTCATACAATACCACACCATACATTAACGCTCCACTGGGGTAGTACGTCAATCACATCACAATTACCGGCAGCGTGAGGTGCTCGCTTGAGTCTCAGGACGTCGCCACCTGTGCGCTTCATTTATTTCAAGCGTCAACTTCGCTTTGCAATTTCTCGAGGTGTAATTGACGTATTGCGACGCATCAACGCCATTATTTTGGTGATTTTTCATGCTATTTATTGCATACGAAATAATAGAGGGTGTTCATTTAAAAATACACGAGTTTGTATTGAAAGTAGTATTCGTTTAGGATTTAAAATTACGCATAGTATTTGGTTACCTAAGCCCCTGACGTACGTTCAAAAAACTGTTTTTGAGTATCTATTGTTGTTCCACAGATATCTGAGGTGGCAGAATTAGGCTCTGCCGACGGCATCGCGGTATTCTGCTTGTTCACATCTCTCTATATTTGAAAACGCATGCCTATACCACTTTCTTTGGTGCTTCAGTGTATAATCCTAATGTCAAGATTTGGATTACCGGACGATTTTTTTTTTTCCATGCAACTAAGTACATTTTTGTGAGCAACGCAGTCGCCTCGACAGCCAACTGTAAGTGGACTGACATCGCTCCAGCCTTCCGCCTAGTAGGAAGAGGAGGAGGATATTAGTGTTTAACGTCTCGTCGACAACGAGGTCATTAGAGACGGAACACAAGCTTGGATTAGGGAAAGGTTTGGAAGGAAATACACCGTGCCCTTTCAAAGGAACCATCCCGGCATTTGCCTGAACTCACGGAAAAACGAAATCAGGATGGCCGGAGACGGGTGAACCGTAAATTTACTTTCAAAATCTTCTCAAAGAATTCACTTTATTCACTAGCGATTCATCAAAACCATTAACACATTTAATCACACTAGGTGAGCGTGGAAGTAGATGCCACGAAGTAACTAATGGAAAATGAAATTACTTTTAACAAATGTGAATTTTATTCCTAAAAGCTTTTTCAAAAAACAGATTTAAAATTATAAGCAGAAAAACACCGTCGAAATACCAAGTTATAATTTTATTTAGAGGCAAAAAGAACAATATTAACTGTATGGGCCTTCGGGCTGAAAGCTTGCCTGCTCCCTTTCAACCCGCCCGTAGTCATGACCGCTCACAACAACCTCTGAAAGAGTACACTGGTGCAAATCTGCAATACACCATATTATTTTAAACTAAATTTTGTTTTAACAATTCACACAAACACGTAAACTAGGCACCCCGTAAGAGGGATAGAAATGGTACAACACTCAAATTATTTGCCACCGAACGTGAAATTTTTTTAATGACTCTTACGGTGGAAGGGTGGCAACCTTATAACCTAAAATGACCATTTAAATAAAATCCATAAAATGCAGACTTACTTAAAATGTTGAACATCCTCTACATTACATATATACCACCTCACAAGATGATAGCCAAGATGAAAACATATTTCAAGAATACGGCCTTTAAGCAATAAATTCGTTAACAACGAATCCGACAAACATGACAGAGGCAGCTATTAAGGTATTGGTAGGGGGGTTTACTAAACAACCCGAACCGCAGATTGGTCTAAGCCTCCCCAATTCCACAAGGGAAAAACGAGCTACCCAATTTACACCCGCGGTTGGGCAAACGGAGAAGAATGGTGGGACGACCCCAAAACAAACCAGCTGGTGACCTCACCAAGAAAACAAGTAGAATTTAGCAAGTAAATGAAACAACATATCTCCAGTCACTTAACTTATAATAAACTGCGATTTCTGGCGAAGCCTGGCGCAGCACCCCCAACGCTCTCCCGAACCGTCCGCTGCCAGCCGCTTCAACGGACGCAGGAAGGCGCGCCGATCTCCCGTCTCAC
This sequence comes from Schistocerca gregaria, assembly GCF_023897955.1. Lineage (NCBI taxonomy): Eukaryota > Metazoa > Arthropoda > Insecta > Orthoptera > Acrididae > Schistocerca > Schistocerca gregaria. The sequence continues at coordinate 68,498,350 of NC_064924.1, read as the reverse complement.
GGCGCCGCAGCTCGCCCCGGCCAGCCCGATGTCGTGGTTTCGCTCCTGTTGCTCTCGTGTGTACTGCGAAGCCTCTACGCCTTTCTATACGGCGCTGCCCACTGGACTCACGTGGCGACCTCACATGCGCCGACGCTCAAGACGCACAAGTCATCTCGTGTATCAGTGCGCGACCAACCAACCGACCGATCCAACCGCCAATGACCGTTGCCCGCGCAACTCGAGCAGACTGGCGGCCCAATGCGGAGATTCAGAGGCAGCAACTGAGCCCCGAGCGGGCGACCACTAGCTGAGTTTTGTTACTGGCGGAGTGGCAAGACTCATTTTCTGGCTTTAAAGTTTGATCCAAACGACAGACATACTAGCACTCCGACCACAGACAGACACTAACTACCGCACAAATGCAAACGAGAGACAGACCAGCCACTGGTGACGCGAGACTCACCTACCCTCACTCCGACTGACCGACTCAGAGTGACTGCTCCTTAAATGCGCTTGAACAGGCAACCTTTTCCCTTTTCCACCAGAGGGAGACACCAAAGCTGCGACTGCCACAGTGGCGCCACCGCCAGAAACGGCAGGCGACTGCTTTACACTACACGCTGTGGTGCGCTCTTCAAAACAGCAAATTTTACTACGGCTCAACGGGTTTGAACCGTCGTTCTCCCGAATGCGAGTCTAGTGTAGTGACCGCTGCGCCCCCTCGCTCGGCAGTAGGAGGAAGTCGTCGGCCTGCTGCCACAAAGCGTGCTGTGGGTCTGGCAGGCGGCGTCCTCGACTCCTGCCGAAGAGAGCGGCGCAGCACCGCGCGGTTGCTGCCGGCCGTAATGCTCAATGAGTTACGAGACAAGTCGTAAACACGGCCGCCGAGTTTCTGCTAACCTGACGCTTTATTACTGCCGCTGCTGCCGCTGACGTTCACGCTTCCGCTAATGTTCCAGCCTCGCTGGCGGGCCTCCGTTGCCCGATGCTTCAGCGGTAATTGAATAGTTTCCTCCTGCAAAGTCGCCTTGTGGGTTCTGTCAGAACTGCCAGCACTACAGATGCGTGTTTCACTTTACTGGAAGTGTGTGTGTGTGTGTGTGTGTGTGTGTGTGTGTGTGTGTGTGTGTGTGTGTGTGTGTGTCTCACTCCATGCTGCAGCTCAGCGTCTCCAGTTTACTTATGAGGGCCGGTCACGGAGTTTTAAATATGAGCTCGAAATAGTTAACTTTTTGTTTGTTTGCCGATTAGAATGTAACTGGTTATAAAACAGTATCCGACAGTCATAATTATTGTAGCATCCGATAAATGCGTATTTCTCGATTTATAGCTTCTCTTTTCGGGATTTTGTCGTTTTCGTATCATTCTGAGTAGATAATGGATGGACACGTTTGGTTGTTAATTATCCCTCAATTTTCTGTTCCATTCTGCTGTATATTATTGTTGCCAGCAACTTGGATCCTTGAGCTGATAAGCTCCTAACACGATTATTTTCGCACTTTTCGGGTCTTTTCATCTTCGGAATTGTGTCGCTGTTGTTTTTCCAAAAGTCTGATGGTATATCGACAGTCTGATACATCCTACACACCAATGTGAACAGTCTTTTGTTGCCACTTGCTTCGACAGTTTTAGAAATTCAGATCTATCCTCTATGCCTTATTTGATCTTAAGTCTCCCAAATCTCTCTTCAGTTCTGATTCTAAAACTGGACCCCCTATCTCTTCCGTGTTGATGTTTGTTTCTTCTACTATCACGTCATCAGACCTTTCTTTCGCAGAGACCTTCTGTATACTCTTTCCGCCCATCTATTGTCTCCTCAGTATTTTAACAGTGGAATGCCCATTGCACTGTTAATGTCGCCGAAGGTTGTTTTTCCTTTCCCATATGCTGAGTCAGTCCTTTCGACAATCACATCTTTTTCGTTTTATTCACATTTCCTACGCAGCCATTTTGCCTTAGCCGACCTCCACTTCCTATTTATTTCATTCCTCGTTGCCTTCTATTTCTATATTACTGAATTTTCCTGAACATTTTTTTACTTGTTTCTTTCGTGGATCAGCTTAAGTATTTCATCTGTTATTCATGGTTGCCTTTCTTGTACATACGGTTTTCTATCCAACTTCTGTGATTGCCATTTTTAGAATTGTCCATTCCTCTTCCACTGAACTGCATACTGAGCATCGATATCATCAGAGAATTTGGAGAGTCTCTCTTCAGTCCTTAATACCTCTGTATCACACTTACCGTATTTCCATATTAATTCTTCCTGACTAGCCTCCTAAGCTACAACCGTCTCTTCATCATTAGTTGGTTGGTTGGTTTGTTTGGGAAAGTAGACCGAACAATGAGGTCATCGGTTCAATCGGACTGTGTAAGGATACAGAAGGAAATCGGCCGTGCCCTTTCAAAGAAATCATCTCGGCATTTGCTTGAAGCGATATAGGAAAATCACGGAAAACCTGAATCAGGATGGCCGGACGCGGATTTGAACCGTCGTCCTCATGAATGCGAGTCCTGTGTGCTAACCACTGCACCATCTCGCACCGTCTTCATTAGTAAATTGTGGTCTGAGTCTGTACCTCCTCTTGGATACACTTTACAACCCAGTATCTGATTTTGAAATCTCTGCCCAATCACGATATAATCTAGCTGAAATTTTCCCGCATCTAACGGCCTTTTCTGAGTTTACCACATAGGGTTGACTTACGACATCGAAAAGGTTCAAAGAACAGCACCTCGTTTTGTACTATAGCGAAATACGCGAGAGAGTGTGACGAACATGATAAGAGAGTTGGAATGGTAATCAACTAAAAAGAGGTGTTTCCTTGCGGTAAGAACTTCTCACTAAATTTCGATCGTCAACTTTCTCCTCTGAATGTGAAAATATTTTAGTATCGCGTACGTAAGTAGGGAAAAATGATCATCGTAATAAAAATAGGACGAATGAGAACACGTACACAAACATCTGTGTTTCATTCTTCCCACGCACTATTGAAGAGTGTAAGGGTCGAGAAATAGTGTGAAGGTGGTTCGAAGAATCCTCTGCCAGGCACTTAAGTGTGAATTGCAGCGTAGTCATGTAGATGTAGATCATATATATGTACATGAAAGCCGGAACAGATACCAATGAAATCTTAAAATCGGTTTTCAGGCACTGTATTCAATGTTGTCAGGTTGGTCGTGTACTTCTTGGCAGCTTATTTTGTTTATCCGACAGTCGTAACTGTATTTCAGTAAAGTGTTTCACGTTCAGCTTGTGTAACTGTGCTATTCAGAGGTCAAGTTTTGCATGAAACACTTTATAGAATATTTAAGAGTTAAAACACAGGTTGACGTTAATCGATTGCATGTACAGACTAACTGAAATGAGAAACACAAGCAGGATTGCAAAGCTGTTATCAGCTGACCTTTTATATTTAACGCTATTAATTCCATTTTTCTTGTTATAGTACGTCTTGACAGCGCCATGTGTCTGATGGCAGATATTATCTCTGACGTACTTTTAAACATTGTGGAAAACAAGGACTCACAAGCTGCCCGAAATCACTCTACAACAACTGCGCCATTGTCAAATTGTTTTACATGTTTCAGAAGTACATCTGACACACGCAATGATGTTATGTTCGATGAAAGATTTCTTTTTACATGCCTTACAAAAAATGTCTGCTGTGATTGTGATTTACTTTCAAAGTTATAAACTTTCATCCTCCCCACTTCACTACCAACAGCTGCTTTCAAGTCTTTGTGAACTTTTCTGAAACGATGTTCAGTATTTCACTTTTAGGTATGAGCAAAGTAACATTACATATCAAGCATATACATCCATCGTTTTGCACTGTAACAGAAAACTGTTCCTTCCACTCACGGTGGAAGCAGTACGTTTTCCTGAGTTAAGCTGAACAAACAAGTTATTAAGGAAGAACTACAAACTCAAGGGACTGATCAATGAGATTATAGGGAACAGAAAAGTCTCTGAACTTAGGTCCGGAAATGCGTGGTTACCATGCTACAGACCATTTTTTTAATCATACAATGTTATAGGCGCTACAGTCTAACACGCGCTATGCCATGCAGCCACAGTTACAGTGTGTGAAAATGGTTTACACGTGCCTCGACGCATGCGAGTAAGCGTTATAGCATGTTCTGTCTCACACGTTCACATCGGCCAATCTGCATTCGAACAGTGTCAAAGGCAACACGAATACAATGCTTCAGTACCTCCACATTTGGAATGGACTCTGCATACACGATACTTTCGAGAAGGCGCCATAACCAGAAATCGTACGGGTTGGGCTCCGGTGAACGAGCTGGCCATGCAACTGGACCCTCTCGTCCGATCCATCGAGCAGGGCAAACACGAGTGAGATGCGTTTGGAAGTTAACGACGAAGTGGGCTGGAGCACCATCATGTAGCAGACACATGACCCTTCGAATCATCGATGGAACTTCGTCCAGCAGGGGAGGCAAAGTCACTCGCAAGAAATATCGATAGTTCTGACCTATTAGTCAAATCCAAATGCTCAAATGTGTGTGAAACCCTATAGGACTTAACTGCTGATGTCGTCAGTCCCTAAGTTTACACACTACTTAACCTAAATTATCCTAAGGACAAACACACACACCCATGCCCTAGGGAGGACTCGAACCTAGCATAAAAATATTCTTCTCTTGTCATTTTTAATTATAATGTGGAAGAATATAAAAATATAAATTAGTAATACAAACTAGCATAGAACAGAATAACGTGGCTGAACAGTACGCAACAAAATTTAAATAAATTAGAAAATTTTTTGACTGACTTAGACAACGATTCAATCATTACCTAAATTCAGTGCAAAAATTAAGTTAGAAGGGTGGTGACATGTAAGGTGTCAGGCAAATCCAACACCTTCCATGAAAACCCTGACATGATAAGCAAATCCAGTAGTATGTCACATAGCTCCGAATAAATCGTGACATTAAATTAACCAAAGTAATACGAGTAACGAGTGAGCAAATGGAATACCACAGACTAACACAAGAATGCCGAAATACATGTCATACCTTCTCACCATGAGACAGACGCAGTTCTGAGGGGAGAAACGAAAACAGAAGCTGAGAGCAGAACCGTGTTAAACTAGAGGGCCCTACGATAAGGGACGGACTGGACACTCACGTCGCCAGCTAACCACTAAGACAACGCCAGATGCAAGTTTTAGCGTGAGACTTTTTCGCGTCTCTGTTACGTCAAGGACCACCCCCCAGCCCATGTTAAAACCTAGAGCCCTCTAGAAAAACTGTAGTGATCTTACGATAACACAAAAAGGGCCACACCACCTGCAAGTTATAGTGTGAGACTTTTTCGCGTCTCTGTAATGTTAGGACCACCCCCCAGCCCATGTTAAAAGATAGAGCCATCCAGAAGAGCAGTATAGATCTTACGATAACGCTAAAAGGACCACACCAGCTGCAAGTTTTAGTGTGAGACTTTTTCGCGTCTCTGTTACGTTGCAAACTTTAAAAACATTGCCCCACCACGAAAAGTATAACGTTTCTCATTGCATAGACAGAATTCTTGTAGGCGGAGCTTAAGGTTAACATTGAGACCCTGATTGGTCAGATGAAAACATAGCCAGATAGTTTTCTTAAACTAACTTCGGTAAATTGTAGTAAGGAGAAGTTAGAGGAGGAGTTGCTTCCGAGATGGCGAGGTGAGGAGCTGTGCTGCCCGCCGCTGCCCTGACGCTGCCTAAACGCCAACAAGGTAATGAACGCACGCGATGCCACATTTTTGAGCGCATAAGGCTTCACTCAGAACTGCAGAAGTCTCATCTGTTACACCCCCTTTTTGCGTAATACTAGTGTCGATTGTCAATTAAAGCTCATGGTGTTCATATTTGCCACCTGAAGTAAAAATCTGAAACGCGATGATTTTTCTGTTACATAATTATTGAGAAGCCACATCAGCCACTGTAATTTACGACAAGTTAGATAAATAATTGAACGCAGTTGGTTTTTACCATCCTGTATTAAAACATTTCCTTTCATCAATAGTGCAATTTATAAACAATGTTTTGTGAGTAGAATAAAATTTCCAATGGTAAACTTAAATGATGTTTCGACGTTATTTTACCAGCTAACTAAAAATCGGAAAGCCTTGAACCCCTTCCACTAAATTTAGTTAGTATTAAGATTCTTTTACAGGGAGTGCAGTGGAGCTGACGCTGAAATCATTAAGTATTTGGTTATATCATCACTAATCTCACTGTACTCTTCTGAATTCTACATGTCATGGGTGGTCTGGCGTCTCCTTACCAGCAACAGGTCCCAGGTTCAAACTAGTCAATTCCCTAAAAATCACGCTCAGAGCGTCGTTGCGCGAAAGTGGTAGGGAGACACGATATAGAACAAACAGACACCACCCAGAATGTTAAAAGGGCAGTGACAATTGTGATGGAGAATTTGAACACAGTCGTCTGACTTACCCTGCACTGGTGAGCCAACTGCCTGGTACTGACATGCGATGGCCTTTCACAGTGTTAATCACATTTTCCTCCATGTCTAGTGTCCGAATATTTCGGGTACGTCTTTCATGATTTCCTCCTTCCTGAAACGACCCTGTGTCAGACAAATGGCGAAACACTTTGCAAAGTGGCCGAGAGGTTCTGGGCGCTTCAGTCTGAAACCACGCTACCGCTACGGTCGCAGGTTCGAATCCTACCTTGGCCATGGATATGTGTGATGTCGTTAGGTTAGTTAGGTTTAAGTAGTTCTAAGTTCTAGGGGACTGATGACCTCAGTTGTTAAGTCCCATAGTGCTCAGAGCTATTTTGAGCTTTGCAAACATTGACTGCTGTGGTGGTTGTCGACGCGAATACGTCTCCTGATACAACATCGCTGCCCACCACCCGTTGCCATTTGCCTTTCCGTAAGTAAATACCATACCGGGAAGCTCTCGATTTGAATGCGGAACCATTGGTTACAACGCTGTATCACATCCGCTACAAGATGAGTCAGGAAGAGAAGTGACTCGGACACAACATTACCGATTACTATGGAATGAGAGAATGCTAGAGCATGACGTATGATTAACAGTGTCACCTTCTAGAGGGAAATCTTGCGTACTGTAACTGGATGCATGGTCCACCGCAGTCTCTGTAACATAGTACGATTCAACAAATGGTCTCCAGCATGGAAACCATGCATTTCCGGACATTATTAGCTTTTTGTTCCGTATCCTCTCATCGATCAATCCCTAGAATTCGTACACTGTGGAAAAAATCACCCTCTGTAGCTTGGCGTATAGACGCCCTAGCTCTGGTCGTTCGTGCCGTTGCAGTTCGGAGATGTTGACTGTCAACTGTACAACATACTATTCGCCGATGTTGACAAAGTTGTCTCTGAGCTGTGCTATCGCTGTGGTGTGTATTGCTGCACCATTTTGATTGTTTCGAAGATGAGGTAGTTATTTGACAGGTCAGTACAAACAACAATCACAGTTTCTATAACACAAAGCACTTGAATGATCATTACCTCCGTTGTGCACATTGTTGGTCGTGGAAGCTGGAGGTGGAGCTTGTTACCCTCCACCCCACCCCCCTACGTACCACCCCTCACCCCGCAGCAAACCCTGAGCGCCTATTTGCTTACCGCAACCCCCGCTAAGAACGCGCTAAGTTTCATTTCGCGAGTACATACCTCACTGTGCAGGGAAGACCATTGCTTGGTGCGAGCGTTAAAGGCGGTGAAATGTAGATGGAAGCATAACAGGTGGAGATACCTACAAATAACGTACGTAAAACTCACTGGTATTCTACAACAACAGCTCATTTAAATAGATTTCGGACAAAGGCTTTGAAATGTCGTCTCGTTAATCCATGGTGACTGATCGATAGCTATCGACAGTTTGAGCACCGCTTGGCTACAGTGTCTTTCTTAAGTAAAGGTGGGAATGATTAAAGAGTATTTTGGCCTCACCTCCACATTTCACGTAATACTGAAACGTCCACCAACCGTTATCTGATTTTAGGTCACAAGATCAGGCAGTGGTAATCTTTAACGCTGTCGTAAATTGTTCTGCAAAACAAACACCTTTCTTGGACAGTTTTGTTGGAGATGTCCACTTTAGTTACACATGTGACAAGTCTGCCCATTGCAAATCACGTGCTCCTTGAAGCCACAAGCCAAAACATTAAATAATATGTTTTGCTTGGCATGATTATCGACAGATCGGACACCAATAAAGCTGTGCACTTTGTTGTCGCCATTCTTAGATAATAAATCTTGTACGAAGCAGTTCCTATCTCAGGGGCAAATTAAATACTTTGACCTATTTATAATCTACATTAGCATTCGAAATGGTAACTGTACTCACCGAATTTCCTCGATGACCACATCCGTTCCAGCACCATCGGGCAAAGCAGCTTCACAAAAAAGCCGATCGCCCCAAGTCGTAATAAGCGGTGTGATTCTGATCCGAAGCAATGCCAATAATATCAACAATTCAGTCATTAATTTCCGGTGAACTTGGCTGAACATTACTGGATGCTTTGTCAAATCCGTCTTAGTGTAACCTTCCTAGGATACATGATAGTCATATCAGTAGTTAACAGCGGCCGAAACCGCTAACAAGGAAACTGAAGGACAAACAACTAAACACAACCCTATAGCGCACTGAACGAATGGAAACAATATTGGAAACTTCCATAGAACAATACGGCATCCAAAACTTCAGAGCCCGTCCGCTCAGCACGGCACCAAAAGCTGCTACCAGCCTCGCAGCCAAACAAAACTTTTGTGCCAGTTTCTCACACTTGAAAGACAAGAACTTTAATTTAAAAACGGCTGAAGGCCGATTACTTAAAACAACTAAAATAATATTTAGTTGGCAGAACGCCCAAAGCTTTATCTTTAAACAATATTTTACACAAGCTGAAGGCCCAAACAATCTACGATTTAAGAAGTAAGGAATTTAAATTTTAAAGTGGCTGAAGGCCCATTATTTAAAACGCAACTAAAAGCAGACAAATTCAAACCATCGGCTATGAGCCATTAAAATACACAATCAAACACCAATAAGAAAAGGAAGTACAGCCAGCGGCGCTCAGAAGTTTCCTGGGGTCGGTCTGCACTTGAAATACCGACGTTCACTTAGGGGAGACAGGTAGTCGGCCCAACTATACCCGATCCGCCGGCAACCCAACCAAGAACAGTCAACAGACCCACCGACAAGACAACTCGCTTTCCACCCGACCAGTACATAAGAAACTACAAAGCCAAAACGTAAAAGGCGTTGCCGCCCACATCCAAGTATGCATAAACTGTCAAAACTACTCATACGTGTTGTACAGCGACAACATGGTGAGGAAAGGACACTGCCTGAATGTTACGTGAGCGGCCAGGGCAGGTAACCGGAACGCTAACGGCCACAAGGCTGAAAATTCCTTTTGTGCACTCGAACTTCAGATAACCAAAATACAGTTAAACTCCACTGGATGGTGGCCAAACTTTCGCCAACTCGAACACTCGCTGTTGCTCACAGGAATACCCCCAACAGCCAACCATGAAAGCCAACGGCACAATGTGAACAGACTGGCTTCGGTAATTAAATGATCACTCAACTTTGATGTCCTGGGTCGGTGAGCCACGAACCTCGTAGCAATTTGAACAGCTTCCACACACTCCAACACTGAATAGAGACCGCCAGCAGGCCCGGCGCACTGCGCCGCGCGGGGATTTCCCGGCTGATCCATACCAACCGACCGACTGCCGCACACCGCCTAGCCGGAAACTAAAAGCACCAGACCAAAGATACTACAAGGTGCGAATATCGATACACACCGCTGCTGCCACACGTAGAAAGAGCAAGAACCACGGCATAACCGCAATAACTCCGGGAAACCTAAGGCAAAGTAACAGTCAAGGTTTAAACCAACGCATAATCCAGGGCCAGCAAGGCTCAATATTAATGATCAGATTAATTAATTCAGTAAGATTGAACCTTAAATTGAAAGTGTACGCATGTACCACAACAATAACATAAAAACAGTGAATAGTACAAGTATGGATAACAACAGTGCGTATTTAAGTTTATAAAATAACGACGAGTTTTATTCATCGTTCTGTAGCTACAACTAGCTGATAAATCGTACACAAAAGTGGCAAACTCATATCAAAAAAAGGAATGGCGCATGATTGGCAGGACATACATTGGGGTGGAAAGTATACAAATTCTCCTCTGAATTAATCCCTTTTACAACGCCATCTGACATTGTTTACATGCAACAACAAAAAAGGGGGGGGGGGGGGCTCTGAGCACTATGGGACTTAACATCTGAGGTCATCAGTACCCTAGAACTTAAAATTACTTAAACCTAACTAACCTAAAGTCATCACACACATGCATGCCCGAGGCAGGATTCGAACCTGCGACCGTAACGGGCGCGCGGTTCCAGATTGAAGCGCCTAGAACCGCACGGCCACACTAGCCGGCTTTACATGCAACCATTGTGAGGACCAATCCTATTCAGATAGAATCGACTACGACCAAGTATACCACAAACTATGGTTTAGCTGAGAATAGGAAGCTGTGAATATCATTTTACAACCCTTCGCTGGTGCAGCAATACTTTACCCTTTCAGTTTGTTTCAGGCGGCAGCAGAAACCGGCGTGCTGTGGGCGAGGATCGGTGTGCTGCAACAGCTGTAATGATCTGACATATCCACGAAAGTTTTATGATCTTCCCACCGTTTGCGCAGAGACTTAGTTTACAGCAATCTCTATTAAGTGGCTTCCTCCACTAACTTTCAGCCCACTGGCCGCTTTTGCAACGGACTGCCACCTGAACTTGGACAAATGTTTTGCGAACCGGTGCCCTCCTGTCTGATTGTACGTGTACTCAGTATTTATGGTCCCCAATTCCAGTCTATCCCTGTTCTCCATTGCATACACTGCGGCGTCTTGGGTAAAGTTCTCACATGCAATTCTGAAAACATTCTGTCCACTATTTCCCGATGTAAAAGAGTGGTAAACGACGCATATCAAATGTAGCACTCGGGATCATCGAGATCATGTCCTAAAATATGAATTTAAATCTGACTGACAATGGTATTAAAGTCAGAGAGTGGTTTGCCACCTCTTAACAATAGCGAAGTTAAGACACTTCAATTAATAGTCACAGAAAGGACTAGACAGCATAAACAGTGCAATTCACCAAAGAAAAAACACAACCGAGCCAGGGAACTAAAGGACCTAATAGCGTGACAAAGTCTAATATAAAAGTGATAAATAAAGAGAGGAAACATACCCACGCTAGAATATCGCATCGCCAAAGGGTGCAAATATTCTCTCACTTCTAAATACAACAAGCACACACACATACACGAAAGTTGAATGCTCAAATAGGGGAATAATAATGCGATGTTGTTCACTACTCACAATCATATGCTGCATTTATTGTTTTGTTATTTAACAATTAATTCTCGCTAGTTTCCATGTGGCACTCTGCTGTGTGACTATCGAAACTCTGAGCTTCGACTAGCAGATGTGTATTTTTCGGTTGTAGTACATACTGGTGTTTATCTTATCTTTCGCTGCAGATCTGTATTACATACGGTTTTCATGATCTGACTTTTTCTTTTTCGCGTGTTGTGAGCACGTTTGTTGTGGGTTAACTTCGAGGCTAAACGAGATTTTAGAGCACATTGAAATATTTTCATCACTTAAAATGCCTCACATAGCCTCTGATCATGTAATGTTTACATGTTTACACTCTTCATACAACCTCCCAGCTCATCCACGTGATGTAAAGATTATAACGATACAAGTAAGTACATGGTGTAGGGCAAAGACAACGCCATGATCCCTTAATCGCAGCAAATTAATTGTTTAAATTAATTGCAGCCAGAAACGAGCCGGTTAGTTTCATGATGTTATGTTAGTTTAACGGTTCCGTACCTCAGTCGGTGAAAACATAACCGTTATAGGATCACATTGTCGCCCCTCTGTCTGCCTGCCTGTTCGACTGCTGAGACTCCTTTTTCTCAGGGACCGGTAAATGTAAATTTCGTGTGACTAGGGCCTCCCGTCGCGTAGACCGTTCGCCGGGTGCAAATCTTTCAACTTCACGCCACTTCGGTGAGTTGCGAGTCGATGGGGATGAAATGGTGATAGTCAGGACAACACAACACCCCAGCCGGGAATCGAACCCGGACCCTTAGAACTGACATTCTGTCGCGCTGATCACTCAGCCACCAGGGGCGGGCAGGGACGGGTAATGGTATCAACTTGGAATTTATGTCAGACACTGAGCTCTACGGTCGCTTGGCGGTGTGAAAAATTAAGTTGGAAGTCAATGATATCAAAAGACACGGCAATTTAAGTTACCTATTTCTATACCAGCGAATTCACTCATCAAAATCTATAGGATACTTCCCGTTGATCTATCATGAAATTTAATAAGACGACAGGTTTCACACTACAAGTAAGGGAAAAATCGGAAAATAGTTAATTTGTAATTATGTTAGGAAAATTTTTTTTGCCATTAAGTAACCGTTTGTCTGTCTGTGAAAACCATTTTTTTCTCAGCAATGGGTGGATGTATCTTGTTGTTACTTATTTCAACTATTAACATCTACGTTCCTTGGCTGTGAAAATAATTTAAGCTTCTAAAGTCAATGCAATCAGAAGATACGATTGGTGTAAAGGCACATTTTGCTCAGGAAGGGGTGGAAGTCTCACACTTAAATTTCAGAAATGGTTCAAACGGCTTTGAGCACTATGAGACTTAACATCTGAAGTCATCAGTCCCCTATAGTTAGAAATACTTAAACCTAACTAACCTAAGGACATCACACACATCCATGCCCGAGGCAGGATTCGACCGTGCGACCGTAGCGGTCGCACGGTTCCAGACTGTAGCGCCTAGAACCGCTCGGCCACTCCGACCGGCTATCTCAAATACGTCGGTGCTGAGAATGCTACATCAATATCGATTGCATCCGTACCATATTTCTATGGACCAGCATTTGCATGGCGACGACTTTGAACGTCATGTACAGTTATGCCACTGGGCACAAGAGAAATTACGGGACGATGACAGACTCTTTGCACGCGTTCTATTTAGCGACGAAGCGTCATTCACCAACAGCGCTAACGTAAACCGGCATAATATGCACTATTGGGCAACGTATAATCCACGATGGCTGCGACAAGTGGAACATCAGCGACCTTGGCGGGTTAATGTATGGTGCGGCATTATGGGAGGAAAGATAATCGGCCCCCATTTTATCGATGGCAATCTAAATGGTGCAGTGTATGCCGATTTCCTACGTAACGTTCTACCGATGTTACTACAAGATGTTTCACTGCATGAGAGAATGGCGATGTATTTCCAACATGATATCTGTCCTGCAGATAGCTCGCGTGCGGTTGAAGCGGTATTGAATAGCATATTTCATGACAGGTGGATTGGTCGTCGAAGCACCATACCATAGTCCGCACGTTCACCGGATCTGACGTCCCCGGATTTCTTTCTGTGGTGAAAGTTGAAAGATATTTGCTATCGTGATCCACTGACAACGCCTGACAACATGCGTCAGCGCATTGTCAATTCATGTGCGAACATGACGGAAGGCCAACTACTCGCTGTTGAGAGGTATGTCGTCACACGTATTGCCAAATGCTTTGAGGTTGACGCACATCATTTTGAGGAGTTATTGCATTAATGTGGTATTTACAGATAATCACGCTGTAACAGCATGCGTTCTCAGAAAAGATAAGTTCACAAAGGTACATGTATCACATTGGAACAACAGAAATAAAATGTTCAAACTTACCTACGTTCTGTATTTTAATTTAAAAAAATCTACCTGTTACAAACTGTTCGTCTAAAATTGTGAGCCATATGTTTGTGACTATTACAGGTAGGTAGTTAGTGTTTAACGTCCCGTCGACAACGAGGTCATTAGAGACGGTGACTATTACAACGCTATGTATCACAAAGCGAAAATAGTAGTCCACCTAAAACATTCATATTTCTTTACGTACTACTCGAATATGTAATAAAAATGGGGGTCCCTATTTAAAAAAGAAAAAAAAAACGCTGTTAATATCCGTTTGACCTATGGCAGCGCCATCTAGCGGGCCAACCATAGCGCCATCTGGTTTCCCCCTTCAAGCTAGACGAATTTCGTTCTTTGTAGTTTTTTCGTTTGACGCTTATTTCGTGAGACATTTGGCCCGGTCACGATCAATGGACCACCGTGTATAAGAAGGGGAAAATAACGGACGGGCAAAATTACGGACCAATTTCTGATTTCAGCAGAATCCTTGAATATATTCTTGGTGAGAATACAATAAATTTTCTTGAAGCTGAGAAGCTTATGTCCACGAATGAGCATGGTTTTAGAAACCATAATTCGTAAGAAACTCAGCCTGCCCTTTTCTTACATGATATACTGCCAACTGCGGATGAAGGACAACAGGCAGACTCCACATTCATAGATTTTCGGAAAGAATCTGACACTGTGGCACGTTGCAGGCTATGGAATAAGTTCACAGTTATGTGAGCGGCTCGAATACGTCTTAAATAATAGAACCAAGTACGTTTTCCTCGACAGCAATGATACACCAGAGACAAGGTACAATCAGGGGTGCCCAAGGGTAGCGTGATAGGACCGCTGTTGTTCTCTTCATAGAAAAAAATTATTCGGTGGACAGGGTCGGCAGCAATCTGGTGTTTACTGATGATACTTTTGTATCCCTCCTGGAAGGCGGCGCTGGGGTCTACTCCTGTAAACTGAAGGGTAGGCCGAATGTAGGAAGTGAGTAGGAGGAAGAAAAGGTTCAGTTACAGAACATTTAATACAGTATGGTAGTCAATGACATACGTAACTTCGCACTGAAGAGCACGTAGTCATCAAAGCTAATACCGGCTAGTGGCAGGACAAATTATCATTGAAGTAAAAAAAGTCTGTAACGGCTAGCCCCCTATGAAGTAGAAGCTAAGTTGCTTGGCCGTCGGCTCGGAATCAAATGGGCTGAATCTAGAGCGGCGCTCGTGGAGCTGCACAGCACCGGCTAGAGGGCTCTGTCGTCGGTGTCTGTCGTAGTGCCAACCTAAGAACTTGCACCTACGCCGTGGCATCGTAGATATCGATTCCACAGATACCGTGGTATACGTTAAGGTATCGAAGTTAGGTGACTGCAGGAAGATGCAAGACGATTTAGTCAAAATTTACAGATGGTTGATCAATGGCAGCTAGCCCTAAATGTGGAAAAATGTAAGTTAATGTGGATGACTAGAAAGATAAAGCATGTAATGATACAGTATTGCTAGTGTCCTGTTTGACACAGTGAAGTCTTTTAAATATCTGGGGTAACGTTGCAAAGCGATATGAGGTGGAACGAGCATGTGAGAACTGTGGTAGGGAAGGCGAATGGTCAACTTTGGTTTACTGTGAGAATTTTTTGGAAAGACTGTAAAGGACGTTGTTGCGACCTATTCTTGAGTACTGCTCGAGTATTTGGGATCCGTACCAGGTTAAATTGGAGGAAGACATCGAAGCATTTCAGAGGCAGGCTGCTAGATTTGTTACCGTTAGGTTCGAACAACACGTGCGTGTTACGGAGGTGCTTCGGAACTCAAATGGGAGTCCCTGGAGGGGTGGCGACTTTCTTTTCGAGAAACGCTATTGAGAAAATTTAGAGAACCGGCATTTGAAGCTCACTGCCAACGATTATACTGCCGCCAACATAAGGACCACAAAAATAAGATACGGAGGCATATAGGCAGTCGTTTTTCCCTCGTTCTATTTTCGAGTGGGACATGAAACGAAATGACTAGTAGTGGTACAGGGTACCCTCCACTACGCACCGTACAATTGCTTTCAGAGCATCGATGTAGACGTAGATGTATTAATCTGCCGGAATCAGCGTCTAACTGCTCTGGGCATGTCTCAGCAGCCAGTGTGCTACTGGTCAAACGCAAGATTCCTCTCCCAGCATCTTCCACTCAGGCTCCAAGCAGAAATATACGATCAGTAATTTTTTGAACTCTCTCGCAGTCTAAAAAATCATTCCAAGAGTTTTAAAGATCTGTGTACAGTGACGAATATTGGTTGTGTTAGATGTCTATTACTTTGTTTACATCTGGGTTGCTTGCACGATCTATGTGGAGTGTCGATTATTTTGTGGTTGTTGTCAGGAAAGGTGGAATTAAATCGCTGTAGTGTTTCTGGACAAATCTTCCTTGTTATTGTTTGTTGTTGCAAAGATGATGTAGTGAGTCGTGAGTTATTGCTGGGGTTGATTCTAATGATCTGTAAAACGTTAAGCTAAAAATGAGTTTCATAGAGATGATTTCAAGATATGTCATATGATCAGGGTAGTTAAATCCTCTCTTGTATACAGATATTACTGAAGTGAAACTGCACATAACAATGGCTGAGCGCATGCGATGAAAACAATTAAGTGAATTCGTAGAGCAAAGCATTATCCCATTCCACATTTTGCTTACTGGTCAGTAATCTCTTGCTATTCTTAAGCTCATATAGGGTATGCACATTTCTTCATTGGGATATATGTAATATGCTGTGATTACTTGTATGGAAATGATCCTCGCTGAAGAAGACACTTGAAGTCACAACTATAGCTTTCGGATTTCTGCGAGAGAGCTGAAAACACATTTGAAGCATCATCTCATTTTTTGTAACATTCAGAAGCAGTGTTACGGAGCTGTTACAGATTTATTTCTACAACATGGTACAACACATTATTTGTAGCTCATTTTTCACAAGACAAATTCCAAACAGAGTGCTGTTTGAAGCAGCTTAACAACTACAGTTGGAACTTACGAAGCAAGATGTCACAGGCATTACGGCACGTAAAAAACGTTTTTGTGGCCTTTCAAATTAACTGAATTTCTGTTTTTCTTGCGTAAGCTTAAATTTTTGAAGAATAAAAGCATTTACAAGCATTAAGTAATGTAGTTCATAATTTACTGAAGATCCTATTATGTGGGGGATTTGCGTTGAATCGGGAAATTGTTCTCCCAAAATTTGGGTAATTTCACGTAGAGTCCTGGAAAATTTGGAATATTGGCTTTGGCAACGGCGGCAGTAAGTTACTTTACATGTCGTAACAGATATTCTTCCGATGGGTTACTCTGCTTCTTTCAATTTCGGTGTTATTCGTGTTAAAATACAGAACGCATTTAAGCGATCACTCTTTATTTGTTTAACAATTCGTGCTGTTTGAAATGGGCGGGAACATCTCTTGGAAAAGAGAAATTAAAACAAATATATGCTCGATTCACTTTTATTTTCTTTTTTTTAATGTTAGATTTTGGCTCTGTTGGAGTCCCTTCGTGACCCATAACTCACTTCATTGTGCGCTTCCATTGCAAACAAGTAGTGGCAAAAAAAGCAAAAAGAAAATTTATTGAAGCCTCCGTGCATAAAAAACAGCAGAATAAGACTTCCTATAAACGTGAAGTCATTTCTGTAAGCAGTAGCACACATGTCACATCGAGTTGGGAGTGCTTTACCACACGATAACACACATTAACACAACAGCAACTACAGCGCAATTAGAGCTACAAGGCTCCCTGCGGAGTACCTAATGGTCAGGCTGATGGCACCTAGAGTGCTGTGATACAGAGACATCAAAATAGTGTGAGTGTCAATTCGGGGTCTCTGCTCGTACCTGTAACCAGCCGCGTTTCAGCGTTTCAATCCCTATCATGAACAACGGTTCATATCTCAGAAATCATGTGAAGTACCTAGATAGACGAAAAGGTAAACATATGTTACTAAAAAAAAGTTGCGGTATGTCATTTACGCAACCTACATGCTTTTCTCCCTCTCAGAATAATCATATCATTTTTAACCTATACACATGGATAGTACTCTAAACTACTAATTACGGTATTTCGGTGAAAGAAAATCTTTCTCGAAATGTAGATTCCGCAACAGACAGTCTGCAAAACTCATAAGGCAGTAGGCACTAAGTACCGGCACTCGATTTGATACAGTTCCGCACTGTCGCTTGGCGAAAATATGGAAATTCACCGAGTATCGGATCAGATTTGTGACGAATTGCGGACGTACCTGCAGGTGAATCCTTATATGTGGCTCTGAACGGATCGAAATCGACAGAAGTAAGGCTAATTTAATGCGAAATCCTGCTGAGTGTTGTGATCTATGCCGTAAATTCCAGCAACGACAGAGATCGCTCCTCAGGATTCAGTGCGTAATTAGTTACATAACGGATTGATTAATGCTATAAATGAATTCTGGCCTGTGACAATGTATCCTGAATGGTGTATTCAAATCTTTTCAGCAATTTTTGAGAACATTTCTCATGGAAAAGAAAGGTTTTTCTTAGTGCTTTAGATGAATATTAACAGTTTCTACCTCAAGAAACCTTTTCTTTGTGATTACTAGTTTCGTCCAGTTACAGATTATCTGCAGACCTCATACCACGTTGGTAGGCTATGGCGGCGAACGAAGCAGGAGTTTGGGAAATTATCGTTCGTGGAGTTCGTAACGCCTACCAACATGGGCGCGCGGGGTAGCCGTGTGTGTGTTGTCCTTAGCGTAAGTTAGTTTAAATTAGATTAAGTAGTGTGTAAGCCTGGAGGCCGATGACAGCAATTTGGTACCATAGGAAATTACCACCACCGTCACCACCTACCAAAATGGTATGAGGTCTGAGTATGGTCAGTAACTGACCGAAACCGGAACCGCAGAAATGGTTTCTTGCGATCGAGACTATTAATGTTCATTTTAAAACAAATTTTCTTTATAAACCAATGATTAAGAAATAATTTACGACATATTAATTTAAAAACATAGCTCGTGTGAATCAAAAATTTCCCAAGAAAATAATTGGTACACGCTAAGGGCCATTAATTACAAGGAAACTGAGTTATAGCAGACAATGGTTGAAAAAGGTAGCAGATGGGAAGTGATTTAGTGCAACGTAGCCAAGACTCGGTAACTGTGATTGTACGTCTTCAGGGAGAATAACGTTACACGTAATTGTCCTGGCGATACGAGGAAGCTTAATAGAAAAGTAATTACAACTTCCTAACAACTAGTCGTCCTAAAATGCCGTTGCAGCAAGTTATTCTCAGCATACTCGTTGATAGTAAGTATAACGTAGCTTGTAAGTAGGGTTTTTTTATTGGTAACGCCACGTAGCGCTCTGTATGAAGATCACTGGCTGTGCTGTGTGCAGTCTGTGGCTGGTTTGCATTGTTGTCTGCCATTGTAATGTTGGGCAGCGGCAGTTGGCTGTTAGCGGCGCGTAGCGTTGCGCAGTTGTAGGTGAGTCGCCAGGAGTGGTGGATGTGGGGAGAGAGATGGCGGAGTTTTGAAATTTGTAAGACTTAATGTCATGAACTGCTATATACATTATGACTTTTGAACACTGTTGAGGTAAATGTCAGCGCACACTCCGCTGCAGAGTGAAAATCTCATTCTGGAAACATCCCCCAGTCTGTGGCTAAGCAATGTCTCAGCAGTATCCTTTCTTTCAGGAGTGCTAGTTCTGCAAAGTTCGCAGTAGAGCTTCTGTAAAGTTTGGAAGGTAGGAGACGAGATACTGGCAGAAGTAAAGCTGTTGGTACCGGGCGTGAGTCGTGCTTCGGTAGCTCAGTTGGTAGAGCACTTGCCTGCGAAAGCCAAAGGTCCCGAGTTGGAGTCTCAGTCGGGCACACAGTTTTAATCTGCCAGGAAGTTTCATATCAGCGCACACTCCGCTGCAGAGAGAAAATCTCATTCTGCATTCAGTAGTTTGAATCTTTTATTTAGCTGGCAGTAGTGGCGCTCGCTGTATTGCAGTAGTTCGAGTAACGAAGATTTTTGTGAGGTAGGTGATTTGTGAAAGGTATAGGTTAATGTTAGTCAGGGCCATTCTTTTGTAGGGATTATTGAAAGTCAGATTGCGCTGCGCTAAAAAATATTGTGTGTCAGTTTAAGCACAGTGTCGTACAATTTTTCTAAGGGGAAGTTACAAGCTTAGTGCATTAGAACGTGAGCAATTTGTTGATGCTTTTATGGTAAGTGCTTCACTAACCAGCCGGCAGGAGTGGCCGTGCGGTTCTAGGCCCTACAGTCTGGAACCGAGCGACCGCTACGTTCGCAGGTTCGAATACTGCCTCGGGCATGGATGTGTGTGATGTCCTTAGGTTAGTTAGGTTTAATTAGTTCTAAGTTCTAGGCGACTGATGACCTCAGAAGTTAAGTCGCAAAGTGGTCAGAGCCATTTGATTTCACTACCCAAGGGATGTAAGTGTCTAGTGTTTCAAGAGCTACTATACCGGAGATTTATTCCACATACTGGGAAAGCTGAGAAACATCATCCGCTAAATTACAACGTGGACGAAAGCGTGTGTCGCAGACTGACATTGAACAGAACTGTGATGAAAAGTAAAATCACGACAGCTGCAAAAGTCACTGCAGAAATGAATGTCGTACTCGCGAACCGTGTTAGCACCAAAATAACACAAAAAGGGAGCTCCACAAGCAAGGAATAACAGGACTAGCTGGAATCCCAGAACCACTAGTCATTGGTGCAAATTCCTGTAACGGGAAAACGTCGAAGCGTAACCATTTTGTCTGGAGTGTGAAACAACGGGAGGAAGTCATTTAGTCGGATGTGTCTTGTCTAGCACAGTTTCCAGCTTCTGAAACATGGAGGCGGTTCGTTGATGACTTTGGTATTCCGTGAGCCCTACGATTACTTGGCAGGCTTGCATTACTCCTGAGGATTGTGTGACCATTTTGGCAAATCAGGTCCATACCGTGGTACAATGTTTGTTCTCCAATGCTGATGTTGTGTTACAAGACGACAGGGCTTGGTTCACAAAGTTGGCGTCTTCCACGACTTATTTTGTGAGAACGAGGGTGAATAGTCAAATCTCACCTGCCCATCACAACCACCAGATCTCAGTATTAGTGAGGCTCTGTGGTGTCTGATCGACCTCTATTACCGCTACCTGAAGTTGCCACTGTTTTCCTGGAAGAATGGTATAAGATTCCCTCAAAAATCATACTGGACCTTTATGTATCCTTTCCGAAACGACTGGAAGCTGTTTTGTGTGCCAGCCGTTTCCTACACCGTATTAAACATGGTAATATGATAACTTTCTGTTGTTTCACCGTTTTTGTCCAACCCCTGTAACTATTGGAATGTTCAGTTGGGCTCTTGGTGTGGTGAGATACAGTATGTATATTATCAAAATATCCACGGGTGTACTGCCGGTCTACAGTGTCCAACGGGCACAATAATTTCGGCGGTCATACATTTCGTCATCATCAGGTGAACTGACAGACTGGGCTCCTGTGAACGTGCGGGCACGGAGATCCGTACGCTATGGCTGCTCAGAGGGAACTGGGTTCGGTCGCGGCGGCGGCCGGTTTAAATATCCTCTACCCACGGCGCGCTCCTTCCGGTGTCCGCGCCCCGCACCACGGTCTGCGGTGGAACAGATTGTGACGGCGTCTGAGATGACGTCGGTGTTATGGCTCTGTCCGCCGTGGTCGTCACAACTATACGTTTGCTCTATTTACTCTTGATTAAGGCAATCGCTGGTTCCCAAGCCTTGCTAAGATTATAGCCACAGTCACGGTTTATGAGGTCGTTATTGGTGCGAATTTCGATGGCCTCTCTAATAACGCTGTCCCAATATCTCGACGTCTGTACCAGAATCCTCGTGCGTTCATACTCCATAGCGTGATTTTCCGACAAACAATGTTCAGCGACCACCGACTTGCTCAGATACATCAGTCGAGTGTGCCTCTGGTGTTCACGGCATCGATCCTCGACGGTACGCATCGTCTGACCAGTATACGACTTGCCACATTGACACGGAATCTGGTACACGCCGGCCTTCCTCAAACCGAGGTCATCTTTGGCGCTTCCCACCAGTGCACAAGTTTTATTCGGAGGACAAAACACAGTTCCGACCCGGTGTTTCTTCAAAATGCGGGCGATTTTCTCCGAGAGTGCGCCTGTATATGGAATAAACGCGGTGCCTAACTCCTCCCTCGTGATTTCATCCATCTCCACAGGTTGTGCTGTAGGGCGGAGAGCACATTGAATCTGCCATGCTGAGTACCCATTTTTTCGAAATACAGTTCTCAGATGTTCCAATTCCTGGGGTAGACTCTCTGCGTCAGAGATAGTGCGCGCCCTGTGTACTAGAGTTTTAAGTACCCCATTCCTCTGTGAAGGGTGGTGGCAGCTGACTGCGTGCAAATACTGATCAGTGTGCGTTGTCTTCCGATACACCGCATGACCTTGGGTGCCGTCAGCCCTTCACTTGACCAAGACGTCAAGGAAAGGTAATTTACCCTCCGTTTCAGTCTCCATAGTGAATCTGATGTTGGGATGTATGGAGTTTAGATGTGTAAGGAAGTCAAGGAGCCGGCCGCGGTGGTCCTTCGGTTCTAGGCGCGCAGTCCGGAACCGTGCGACTGCTACGGTCGCAGGTTCGAATACTGCCTCGGGCATGTATGTCTGTGATGTCCTTAGGTTAGTTAGGTTTAAGTAGTTCTAAGTTCTAGGGGACTAATGACCATAGCAGTTGAGTCCCATAGTGCTCAGAGCCATTTGAACCATTTTTGAACTTAACTGCCGAAAATGGAACACGTGGCTCTGCGATATGGAGAGACCAATGGGAGAGCTTTCCTCATAAATTTCCCGCGATCGAAAATCAATAATGGAAAATTTTGTATTACTTTTCGTAATATATAATTTCGCATGATTACCAGAGGGATAAAATCAGCAAAATTCGTAAGGACGTACTCAGTAAGCGGCAGGGGAATGTGGTACACACACCTCTTTCCCATAGGAAAAACAACTTACGACCTTCGAAAACCATACTAGAATCCTAGTACTGCCACACAGTCAAGGAGTTTACCCATACCATGTGGCTAGATGACGGACGTGTCGTCCACGTAACGGAAAAAGCAAGTAGGTTTCCATTCGAATGACGACAGGGCTTCCTCCTCGAAGTTCTCCATGTACAAATTCGCTACCACCGGTGAGAGTGGGTTACCCATGGCGACTCCCTCCGTTTGTTCGTAGTATTCTCCATTAAAAAGAAAATACGTGGATATCATGACATGCCTAAAACGTTTAGTGGTCTTCTCGTCAAACTTCAGACTAATCAATTCTAGTGACTCTCGCAGGAGTACCCTCGTAAACAAAGAAACGACGTCAAAACTCACCATGATATCTGACTCATTCAACCTGAAGATATCAAGGCGTTTAAGAAAACCCACATAAGGACTTAATATTCCCGTCTAGTATTTGGCCAACAAATATGTATGTGCTGACAATGGGGCGTAATGGTGCCTCACTCTTTGTGAACCTTTGGGAGTCCATATAGAATAGGTGGTACCGGACCTTGGGGTAACAATTTCTTAGTGTCACCCTCCGGTAAATCTGCGTCCTACGCCAGAAGAAACTCAAGAATCGCAGTATGTATATTGTTGAAGTAACTGTGGATATTCTCTGTCTGGGTGGAGCTGTGCGCCTTCTTGCTTCCGCGTTTTGATGACAGGTGCTCTGATAGGGACTATTCGCATGACGTACAGCAATAGCATTACATAGTTCGTGTTGTGCGAGCCCTCTATGACGTATGGCAATGTTATGTTGCGCCTCTCTAGAAGCTGGCCTTACCATGTTGCTCCTCTTTGTATGGCTGTGTCTCCTATATTTGGAGGACAGAGCAGTAATGTTACAGAAATTTCATACGACTATGGGGAAGGGAAAGGAGAGGGGGGCAGGAAGACGACAGAGGAGCCGTAACGAAAAGTGATCATCTCTCGTGCCG
This sequence comes from Schistocerca gregaria, assembly GCF_023897955.1. Lineage (NCBI taxonomy): Eukaryota > Metazoa > Arthropoda > Insecta > Orthoptera > Acrididae > Schistocerca > Schistocerca gregaria. Next base: position 68,474,543 of record NC_064924.1, on the reverse strand, counting down.
CTGCGAAGGCGCAGGCAGACATCAATATTAATAACACGTTGGAGCGCAGAACGCGCAGGTTGCTGTTTGGAATAATGCACCTGCGCCCGCCGAGTATCGAGCTTTGCTCGGGGGAGAAAATGTGGGCGGACAAGCGCAGATGTACTCGCTGCTCGCTGGCGGGGTAATTACTCTGCTGTGGAGGCGCGCGAGGTAATCCAGTGAGCGGGGAGCCCCCGGCCGCGGCTGTCGCCAGGGCGGCCAACACCTGCCCCCACGGTAGCCAACCGGAGCCGCGCGGGATTTATGGCCCACCTAGCGCCGGGATTTTGCGCGGAGCTGAGCGGCGCGGCTCGTCACGTGAGCAGCGCTGCGCATTTATCAACAGGCTGCGCTAGGCAGCGAGCGTCCTCTTGTAAAGCCGTTACCAGTACACCAACAGGATTCCTGCGTCCGGCCCTCGCCCGATAACGCGTGCTCGTGCGCGCTCACGCACGCACACGAACACACACACACAAAACTGCCACGGATGCGCAGAGCATTAGTAACAGACAGTCTGTTGCTATATAACTGTCCGACATAGCGCTGCTCTCCATCGTATTAATGTCTGCCGATAGGTGAAGCAGTAGGACAGACAATAGTAAGATGTTATAATTCATGAGGTTTAGTTTTGTGAATAGGACGTGTTTACAGTTTATTTCTATAAACAGTGTACACTACTGGCCATTACAAATGCTACACCAAGAAGAAATGCAGATGATAAATGGATATTCATTGGACAAATATATTATACTAGAACTGACATGTGATTACATTTTCACGCAATTTGGGTGCATAGATCCTAAGAAATCAGTAACCAGAACAAAACACCTCTGGCAGTAATAACGGCCTTGATACATCTGGGCATTGAGCCAGACAGAACTTGGATAGCGTGTATAGGTACAGCTGCCCACGCAGCTTCAACACGATACCACAGTTCATCAACAGTAGTGACTGGAGTATTGTGACGAGCCAGTTCCTCGGCTTCTATTGACCTTGACCAGACGTTTTCAATTGGTGAGAGATCTGGAGAATGTGCTGGCCAGGGCAGCAGTCGAACATTTTCTTTATCTAGAAAGGCCCGTACAGGACCTGCAACATGCGGTCGTGCATTATCTTGCTGAAATGTAGGACTTGGAAGGGAGCGAATGAAGGTTAGAGACATGGGTCGTAACAGATCTCAAATGTAATGTGCACTGTTCAAAGTGCCGTCAATGCGAACAAGAAGTGACCGAGACGTGTAACCAATGGCACCTGATACCAATTACGCCGGGTGATAGCCAGTATGGCGATGACGAATACATGCTTCCAATGTGCGTTCACCGCGATGTCGCCAAACACGGATGTGACCATTATGATGCTGTAAACAGAACCTGAATTTATCCGAAAAAATGACGTTTTGCCATTCGTTCACACAGGTTCGTCGTTGAGTAGACCATCGCAGGAGCTCCTGTCCGTAATGCAGCGTCAAGGGTAACCGCAGCCATGGTCTCCGGGCTGATAGTCCATGCTGCTGCAAACTTCGACGAACTGTTCGTGCACATGGTTGTTGTCTTGCAAACGCCCCCATCTGTTGACTCAGGGAACGAGACGTGGCTGCACGATCCGTTACAGCCATGCGGATAAGATGCCTGTCATCTCGACTGCTAGTGATACAAGGCCGTTGGGATCCAGCACGGAGTTCCGTATTACCCTCCTGAACTCACCGATTCCATATTCTGCTAACAGTCATTGTATCTCGACCATCGCGAGCAGCAATGCCGCGATACAATAACCCGCAATCGCGATAGGCTACAATCCGACCTTTATTAAAGTCGGAAAGGTGATGGTACGCATTACTTCTCCTTACACGAGGCATCACAACAACGTTTCACCAGGCAACGCTTGTCAACTGCTGTTTGTGTATGAGAAATCGGTTGGAAACTTTCCTCATGTCAGCACGTTGTAGGTGCCGCCTCCGGCGCCAGCCTTGTGTGAAGCTCTGAAAAGCTAATCATTTGTATACCATGCATCTTCTTCCTGTCGGTTAAATTTCGTGTCTGTAGCACGTCATCTCCGTGGTGTAGCAATTTTAATGACCAGTAGTGTATTTCGCAATATGTATCCTTGGCCATATTTTCCCCAAAAGAAGTTATTATTATAAATAATATCGACAAAGTACTAATACATATTTAAGACCATTTTATACCATAGAACGGTAATGAACGGCTTTCACAATTCTGGCAAGTATAAAAGTTATTTGCCGCACGGAGTGGCCTCGCGATTTGAGGCGCCATGTCACGGCTTGCGAAGCCCCTGCCGCTGGAGGTTCGAGTCCTCCCTCGGGCATGGGTGTGTGTGTTATTCTTAGCATAAGTTAGTTTAAGTAGTGTGTAAGACTAGGGACCGATGACCTCAGCAGTTTGGTCGCTTAGGAATTCACACACATTTGAACATTTTGATTCGAATGGGACCAAGCCGTGACTGAATGGAGGGACGAGAGCTAAACCAAGATCAAGCTGTGCTCATGTATTGGCGGGCAGCGGTCGTCGAGAATTGCGGATGATGGTCGTAAAAAACCGCCTGAAACGAGCGGAAGGAATCAGTTGTGAATTCCGAAACGCTGCCAACAGTCCAGCTATCACAATGACTGTGAGTAGGAAGTCAGTAACAAGGGGATGCAATGATTGTGCACCTCGTCATGAGCCACACATTTCTGTACTCAGTGGCAGGCGTCGCTTTGGGTGGTGTAAAGAGCGACTGCACCAGAGAGGGGGTGACAGGAAACGAGATATTTGGAATGAGGATGGAAGTGTTTGGATTTGACGAATTCCTAGCGAACGTTGCCTGCCATCACGTATAGTGCCGACAGTGAAGTTCGAAGGGAGGGTTTTTACGGTATGGGGGTATTTTTCGTGTATAAGATGTAGTCCCTTTATTTTGTTCAAGAAAAAATTAAATCCGGGAGCATGTGAACACATGTTGACAACACTGTGTACTGCGTATAGTAGAGGAACAGTTCAGAGACAATTATTTTATCAGTATGACAATGCAACCCGTTATAAAGAAGCAAATGTTAGGCAATTGTTCGCGAATAATAATGCTCGTACTCCTCAAATGAACTTCCCTGCCGAGAATCACGATCAGAGACATTCTGGCATGATTTAGAACGTCGACGTCGCTCCAGACCCCAGCAAACAGCACCAGCACATTCATTGGTTTGGAATTTGTAGGAAGAATGGACTGCCATCCCGTCCCAGACATTCAGTATCTCGTAAGAAGCGTTCCCGACAGAGTCACGGAGACATTGGGTGGAGACACCTCATTTTAATGTCCGCTAACAGGTGTCCGGATACTTTTAATCGCCGGTCATTGTGGCCGAGTCGTTCTAGGTGCTTCAGAATGGAACCGCGCTACCGCTACGGTCGCAACTTCGAATCCTGGCTCCGGCATTAATGTGTGTGATGTCCTTAGGTTAGTTAGGAATAAGTAGCTCTAAGTTCTAGATGTTAAGTCCTATAGTGCCCAGATCCACTTGAACCATTTTCTTAATACTTTTAATCAGATAACGTTTACAAAGACACTTTATTCAACATATAAAGAGGCCTCTGGGTACCCCAGAGCCAGAATGCGGTCCCTAAAGTGTTTCTCCAGGACATCAAACATTCTAATGATCCGATGGGTTCGAGATGCTTCATTCATGAACCACATCTTGTCGAAATCACTTTGGATAATGGGGATCAAATAATCTTCCAAAACCTTCACATACGGTTCCGTAGTCACCATCCCATCAAGGAATATCCCACTGATTATTCCGTGACTGAAAATTGCACATCGCGCAGTCATCCGTTGAGACGGAAGAGACTTCTCGATCACGAAATTCAGATACTCAGTCCCCCAAATGCGCCAATTTTGCTTGTTGATGACATCATCCAAATGAAAGCGGACTTGGTCGGTAAACCAAGCGATACATACGCATACTAATTCTCATCATGCCTCAGAGCGAACCGTGCAGTTTGAACTTCCTAACGCAAACCGTTCAGAAGTTATGACGACTTTATTTCATGTAGTTGTGTAATTGTCACCCAATACTTGTATCTCCGAAACATGTCACTGATTCTGAAGGAATACCGTCCAGGACTTTGTTTCCACTGAGGCCCTTCAGTGTTCCATCAAATTCTTCTCGCAGTATCATATCTCCCACGTCATTTTCATCTACTCCGTCTTCTCTTTCCGTACTACTGTTCCCACATTCATTTCCTTTGCGTAACACTTCTGTATATTCCTTTCCTTTCCTCTCTTTTTCTTGGTTCTTCTCTTTTCTCCAGAGTTCTCTTTAATTTTTCTATACGGCGCATTTTTCCAATAGTCGTCACCCAGTTACAGTCTTACATTCTCGTCTAGAAATTCCTATACATCTACATCTACATGGGTACTCTGCAAATGTGCCTGGCAGAGGGTTCATTGAACCACTTTCAGAATTCTCTATTATTCCAATCTCTGATCAGGTTAAATAAATAAATAAATATAAATACAGCGCGCGGAAAGAATGAACACATATATCTTTCCGTACGAGCTCTGATTTCCCTTATTTTTCGTGTTGATCGTTTCTCCATATGCAGTTTGGTGTCAACAAAATATTTTCGTATTCGGAAGAGAAAGTTGGTGATTGGAATTTCGTGAGAAGATTCCGTCGCAACGTAAAACGCCTTATTTTAACGATTTCCAGCCCAAATCCTGCATCATTTCTGTGACACCCTTTGCCATATTTCGCGATAATACAAAACGTGCTGCCTTTCTTTGAACTTTTTAGATGTACTTTGTCAGTCCTATGTGGTAAGGATCCCAGACCGCGCAGCAGTATTCAAAAAGAGGACGTACAAACGTAGTGTAGGCAGCGTCCTTAGTAGGTCTGTTACATTTTCTAAGTGACCTGCCAATAAAACGCAGTCTTTGGTTAGCCTTCCCCACAAATATTTCTTTGTGTTGTTTCCAACTGACGTTGTTCGTAATTGTAATAGCTAGGTATTTAGTTGAATTTACGGCTTTTAGATTAGACTGATTTATCGTGAAACCGAAGTTTAACGAGTTCCTTTTAGCACTCATGTGGATGATCTCACACTTTTCGTTATTTAGTGTCAACTGCCACTTTTCGCACCATTCAGATATTCTTTTCTAAATCGTTTTGCAGTTTGTTTTGATCTTCTGATGACTTTATTAGTCGATAAATGACAGCGTCATCTGCAAACAACCGAAGACGCCTGCTCAGACTGTCTCCCAAATCGTTTACATAGATAAGGAACAGCAAAGGGCCTATAACCCTACTTTTGGGAACGCCTGAAATCACTTCTGTTTAACTCGATGACTTTCCGTCAATTACTACTAACTGTGACCTCTCTGACAGGAAATCGCAAATCCAGTCACATAACTGACACGATATTCCAGAAGCACGCAATGTCACTACGAGCCGCTTGTGTGGTACAGAGTCAAACGCCTTCCGGAAATCCAGGAATACAGAATCGATCTGAAATCCCTTGTCAATAGCACGCAGCACTTCATGTGAATAAAGAGCTAGTTGTGTTTCACAGGAACGATGTTTTCTAAACCCATGTTGACTGTGTGTCAATAGACCGTTTCCTTCGAGGTAATTCATAATGTTCGAACACAACATATGTTCCAAAATCCTGCTTCATATCGACGTTAACGACATGGGCCTGTTATTTAGTGGATTACTCCTACTACCTTTCTTGAATATTGGTGTGACCTGTGCAACTTTACAGTCTTTGTGTACGGATCTTTCGTCTAGCGGACGGTTGTATATGATTGTTAGGCATGGAGCTAATGCATCAGCATACTCTGAAAGGAACTTAATTGGTATACAGTCTGGACCAGAAGACTTGCTTTTATCAAGTGATTTGAGTTGCTTCACTACTCCGAGGATATTTAATTCTACTTTACTCATGTTAGCAGGTGTTCTCGATTCGAATTCTGAAATATTTACTTCGTCTTCTTTTGTGAAGGCATTTCGGAAGGCTGTGTTTAGTAACTCTGCTTTGGCAGCACTGTCTTCGGTAGTATCTCCATTGCTATCGTGCAGAGAAGGAATTGATTGATTCCTGCTTTTCCAGTTTGCACTTTCAGTGGTTCTCATATTTTACCCTTCTATAGTCCCTTCTGCCTGCTTCTTTTGGTGCATTTTCGTATGTCGTCTTTTTATCAGAAGATAACTCACAGTTACTTCAGCATTGGTGCCAGTGCGGATTCCATTTCGACAAAGATTTAATTTCAAGAAGGCAAACTGGTTAGATTTCGCAACTGGAATCGACGAAAAGCTGCAAACTCTAGAACCAACACCCAGCAATTACGATAAGTTCATAGAAATCGTCCAGAATGTATCAAGAAAGTCTATCCCTAGGGGCTGCAGAACGGAGTTTGTACCGGGCCTAACGAAAGACAACCGGCAACTATACAGTGCATATAAGGAAAAGTATGAGGAGAACCCATTCTCTGAACACACTCTTGAACTTGCAAATGCACTTACCGACCAGCTAATCGAGAAGCGCCGAGAAGAATGGCAACATCTAATTGAAAGTGTAGACATGAAACATTCTAGCCGGATTGCCTGGAAGACTGTTAAGAAGCTAAATAATGACCCTAAGCAGCAAACGGAAGCACCAAGAGTAACAGCCAACCAAATAGCGCACCAACTCGTTCTTAATGGAAAACGAAGACTCCAGCAAAAACCATCCCAATAAGAAGTGGCGAAAGCGACACGAACTACTGCAGCCGTCCATTTACCATAGAAGAGCTAGAGTCCGCACTTAAATCTCTGAAACCTGGCAAAGCAGCAAAGGAATGAACAGATCCTTAAATTTGGCGAGTACACGAAAAACTGGCTGCTCCTACTTTTCAATACCTGTATCCGGCTAAACAACATCCCGAAAATCTGGACAAAGGGCAAGGTCATAGCCATTCCAAAACCCGGGAAACCATTGGACGAGCCAAAAAATTTCAGACCGGTAACATTACTTTGCCGCTTGTACAAGGTGTTCGAGCGCATGCTGCTGAATCGACTTGTGCCTAATATTGATCATCAGATAATTCCGGAACAGGCGGGTTGCTGAATGCGCTGCCCCAGTTTGGGAAAGATCAGCGCATGCGAAACGAGTGGATCCTCTGCTGAACGACGCCTGTCGCGTAATCACGGGATGCCTAAGACCTACCCCGGTTAGCCAACTTTATTTGCTTAGTGGCATAGCTCCACCCAACATCAGACGAGCTACAGCAAGCGAAGCAGAGCGATTCAAGCAGCTGCGCCACCAGCGCCCTCCTCTCTTCGGACAAAACCCTCCGCACACACACGTCTAAAATCAAGACGGAATTTCCTCACCTTAGTTCAACCGCTCGAAACCTCAAAACAAAAGACCAGATTGTCAAAATGGCAAGCAACACTGCCTACGGGAGACCAGGAATCTCTAATCTCACCCAACGAACAATTGGCCTCTGGAAACGAACTAAAATGGTCATTATGGAGAGCCCTCAGCCACCTACGAAATGGGGTGGGTAAATGCAACGTAAACATGTGTAAATGGGGATATCGAGACAGACCCAAACGATGGACCACCTCCTGGAATGCAGCAACATGGGGGAAGTGTGCAGGAAAAAAGATCTGGCAAACGCTACGGCAATGGCAGTTAAATGCGCTGAATTTTGGCGGGACGTGATATGATATATATACTATGTTTGTCTTTACATTTTAATGTGACTCCCCATTTTGGGTTTGTTTTATTTATACATATGTGTATTGTATTTGTATTAGTGTGTATATGTAATATGTGGGTTGTCTATGGCTTGGACACGATTAAATAAATAATCAGAACTGTATGTTGGGAATGACGAGTCTGCAGCGACACAAGTAGGAACGTCCTGAGGAATGGCCGAGTGTTCGCAGAGCAGGCAGCGGAGGAAGCGCGTCCAGCGAGCGGTCCGCGGCCGCTGGTGGAGTTGGTCGGTCAATTATTAAGGCGGCTCGGAGGGACAAACTTGGCTAATCTGCGTCTCGCCCCCCCCCCCCCCCCCCCCCCCCACTCCACTACGCGACTCGACGCATCGCAGCGCTCCGCAGTTCCCTCGTCTTTCGCCAGACTCCGGAATTCACACTCCCTCGTCAGTATTCGCCGTGACACGGGGGGCGAATAGAGTGGTACACGACTGCTGCACTTTTATACACGGTGTCGCAGAAGGCACGGCCAGTGTCTAGGGATATGGGAGCAAAGATAATTCGAAACAGAAAAGTCTAGTAACCATGGCCTGGAAGATACATGTCTTAAGAGCTACGGGGACCTGTTCATCTTCGCTACTGTGGAACACATCTAATTTTAAAGACCAACCTTAACAGAAAAATTTTCTTTTTTGTGTATTCTGCGATCTCGCAAAATATGGTAAGCAAATAGCTTGCAGTAGAACAGATTTGTGCCACGGTGAGAGGCACCCACATGCCTTGCTCATAGTGTGGCACCAAGCAGTCAGGCCTGCAAGATGAGTGGTCTGCCACACGAATGTATTTATTCTTATTTTTCGAGTAACATCAATGAGTGATTATGAGCTCTAGTACTCACAATTAAGCTACAAATCATTCTCCTGTTTGAATATTACGCAACGGGAACGGATAACGCACATCTGACTATCAGAAATTTACACAACTCTGATTATTCACTACATTTTCTTTCTCACCCAACGGCCTTGATCAACACGTGGCCATCGCACTGAATATGAATGGCGCACACGTTATAAATTCTGGATATCATGACTTCACACTATCTAAAGAACAAGGCCACCAGTCTTTTTCTTTTCATTATCTCTTTTATTCAGATAAATTCTGTTATGATTCACAGATAACCTAAACACACCTATTTCATTTCATACAACAATTACACATGAGAAACTCCGCCCAGTGGGCATGGCTTTACATTGGTGATTTTCTACCTTATGGTCTCGTAATTATCTAACGCTACAGTGAACTTTCTGGATAGGATGGTGGATCTTTTGCTACATATCACACTTCGACTCACACACCTATTATCACGAAAATTTCCTCCAGACCGAGCGGTACAAAAAGGAACATGCATAACTCACTGCCTCTGAACCTATCTTGCTGCTCTCCAATGCAAAGCACGCATAATTAAATTACGTGAAAAACATCGCACTGGCAATATACATCACAATGAATAGTCACAACGTTAGAATCACTTCACTTTCAGCTTTCCCACTTCAATTAGTATTCATCCCAGTTTCACACGACACTGTCACACTTCGTAACTTTTCTTTCCTACTACGAACTCTGGAGGATATATGCACGTCTTCCTGTGCAATGCAAGTCAAGTGGCGTTGCTGTATAGACGGCTGACTCACCTTGCTTCTCTCTCAGAGTATTAGAGTTCGAATCCAGTGTCACATGGTAACATAACACGCAAAGTAATAGTAAGATCATATTCGTCATACACGCCAGTCCTCAACTGATACCTTGGACGAGCACTTCTATTTATCCTTTGTCTCATACCCAGATTGAGACTCACACAGTACTTACCACGTGGAAATGCTCGTCTCTAATTTCAAGTCCTGCACATGGCGGTTCTTAAATATTTCCAACTTATAGTACACACGCCAGTAATTCAGCTTAGCTTCAGCACTCGGAAGTATTTCAGCTTAGTAGTAGCAATCGCAAGTATTTCAACTTATTGCTACAGGTGGTTTCATTGTGACCGTTGGTCACTTCCGAAGATTACTACGATCCCCTTAATATTACCTGCCTGTCATTTAATTCTCCCCCCAAAAGTTCCTGAAATAGAGAAATAATTATTCCGGACTACTGTTAAGTATTTCACATGCATACCATCCCTCCACTCTTTTGTCTTTACGGAGCCCACCTAAGACACGTCTTACCAACACAAGATCCAAAGACAGGTCTACCAACACAAGATCCAGCGCCAGTGTGCTGAAACATAGCCGTTCTTCAGGTCATTTCACACCTCCGCCGAGGTGGGGGAGTACCTTGCTACCGTATTGGTCAGACACATTTCAGGCACTCAAAGCTCTGGTAAATTGCATCTCTTTGGTTCCACCAAAGGACCATCTTAAAGATGATCATATATTGCACATTCACTATCTGCGGTTAGCAGATGACCATACATTCATTCATTTCACAGATCTCACCAAATTGGATGTAGGGATTTATTTAGTGGGAGTGCACATGTGATCAATTAAATAAGTAAATTGTCCTTCTTTCCTACACTGGTATCCGGCTTCGGTGTATTAAGTGCAATTGAGTTATTATTACAAAAAATATGTTGTTCTGACAAGACTAACGAAGAATGTTGTACCTATTTTCAATGTCGGGCGGTACTGTACCCTTTCACTGGTACCGAAGATGAAGAAGTGCTCATAGCTCTTAAGGAATGCGTTTTATAGGCTATGTTTCCTATATGTTTTGCTTAGAAATACTGTTTCGGTCATATTTCTCAACACTGACTACGGCTCCTGGCATACCATGTATATTTTTATGACTAATTTCTTGCTTTTCTGTCTCGTCCTGGAGACCATTCGCAACGAAAGGAAGAAATGAATATTATGAAATGGGGTACAGCGTGATCCTCATTCGCCAACGCCAGACACTTCCATCGGATTACCACAGGGTGTAGCGTGATTCTTCATTCCAAAAATCTCGTTTCCAGTCACCCACTGTCTAATGCAGTCGCTCTTTACATCACCTAAGGCTTCACTTGCCACCGAGTACAGAAATGTGTGACTTAAGACCAACAGCTGAATCATTGTACCGCCTTTCTTTTAACTTCCTATGCACACTCATAGTGTAAGCTGGACTGTTGGTAGCATTCGGTTTTTTATAACTGTCCTCCTCAATTCGAAAAACTGGAAAAAAGTATCAAATAATTACTTAAATTAAGCCGTAGATTGATATCTATAAGAAGAATGAAATCGCGGTAGTGTTACAAATTATACCTGAAGTTAAGCAGTGAAACACATCTTGACGCTGTCGCTCTTGAAAAAATTGTTGTGACTAGTAACCCAACAACCTTGGTTGATCAGCTGGCTCAACAGTCAGTTCAAAGGTACGACCTCTTTTTTTTCAGTACGAGGACTGTAATTAGTAGATTAACTATGCTTCTCTGTCTTTGTCAATTGCTACAACAGACCCCACTTCGTACCAGCTTGCCCTGTTCATGAAGATTAGAAAAGCTCAAATAACAGGAAGCCAGGTCATTAACAATAAACGACTATCCCGGAACCCATTACCAGTTGCTGGTTGCCCATCTAACGGCTCCCAGGGTCAACAAAAATTTCTGTATTTCATGTGGTTATTGACGGAATCTGAAATTATTTCATAGTCTGTTAATAGATATAATCTTATGTTAAGGGTACAACACAATAAAGCCACTATTACAGGTAGAAACTGTTTTTATCTTGAGGAAGCGTTCAATGACAGGAAGCAAATATCCAGACTTTACTCACCCAGAATAAGAGAGTGAGAGCACTTAGTTATTTTCAACAAGCTTTGCACATAACTTCGAACCTTCACGACACTTTCCTCGGTGACATCCTCCATAAAATGATGAAAGGAAAAAAGTTTATAGATTACTACATTTTCGTTGTTCATGCAGCAAAACATAGACATCAGACAAGACGCTTTAATTTCTTACTTCTTTACTACCGATTCTGTCTGAAACACACTCTGCGGACGACATCTAGATATATCACTCAATGTACCTGCAAAATTATACTATTGTACGACATATAATTCATTAGTTATAACACCATAAACATTGAACAAGACAATTCGTCGAGCAATTTTATCAGGAAGTTAAATGTACACAAACACGCATTGGTGTGGTTCAGTTTGCTTAAATGGAGAAGAAAGAAATGAGAACGCACATCCTGATCTCCTTCTTCCCCTGTCTCTGGCCATCTCCTATTAGCCCTCCCTCCCCCCTCTGTTCATCTCCTCGTTTCCACTATCTGTCCCCTCTTCCTCACCTTAAGACTTGTTTATTGTTATTGAAATACAGATTCTCTATGTGGATTTTAAAAACTAACGGTATAAAATATGATCTACTTCTGTCCGAACCTTCATTAGAGTAACGTATAAAAATTTCCAATGAATCAATTAAGACCTTTCCGATATTTTCGGTTACAACGTTCCTCCTTCATACATTACACATTTATTTATACGTTACGAGAGTCATTCAAAAAAAAGGGACCCTATTTTTGTAAAAATACAGTTTTTATTCTACATGTGTGAAAGTTTTACAGTGTGTAGATACATCTTCCCCGCTTGTTTTCAAACTTAGTTCAACCTGTTCCCGTGAGTGGCGCCGTCACAGCATGTCTTCAAGATGGCTGCTACACTTGACGTTCGTCAGAAGCAACGTGCTGTCATAGAATTCCTGTGCTGTGAAAACGAAACATTGGGAAACATCCATAAGAAGTTGAAAAAGGTGTATGGATATGCTGCTGATGATCGCAATACAGTTAGTCGGTGGGCAAGCAGGTTACGTGATGAAAGCGGGCACGGCAATATTGAGGATTGTCCTCGCAGCGGCAGGCCTCATACTGCACAGACAATGTGCAGAGAGTTAACGAATTGGTGACTGCTGACATCACTGTGAACGAATTGTTACGCTACGAAGGATAGAGGAAGGAAGTGTTTGCAGAATACTGCAAGTGTTGGCATTAAAAAAGGTTTGTGCCAGGTGGGTTCCCACGGTGTAGACGGTGGCTCACAAAGAAACAAGAAAAACGGTATGCACCGAACTTTTGGGAACAGTATGAGAATGGTGGAAATGAATTTCTTGGAAGAACTGTGACAGGTGATGAAACATGGCTCCATCATTTTTCACCAGAGACTAAGAGGCAATCAATGGAGTGGCATCATGCAAATTCACCCGAGAAAAAAAATTCAAAACCACACCTTCTGTTGGAAAAGTTATGGGTACGGTGTTTATCGATTCCGAAGGATTCTTGCTTGTGGACGTCATGCCAAGTGGAACCACCATAAATTCTGATGCATATGTGACGACACCGAAGAAACTTCAAGCTCGACTGAGTCGTGTCCGACCAAATCGGAAAAAGCAGGATGTTTTGTTGTTGCACAACAATGCACGGCCACATGTCAGTGAAAAAACCAGAGAAGCGGTCACAGAACTCGGATGGACAACACTGAAACACCAGCCTTACAGTCCTATCCTGGCTCCATGTGACTCTCATGGCTTTGGGAAACTAAAAGACTCTCTTCGTGGAACAAGGTTTGAAGATGATGACTCCCTTGTGCGCGCTGCCAAACAGTGGGTCCAACAGGTTGGTCCAGAATTTTACCGTACGGGTATACAGGCGCTGGTTCCAAGATGGCGTAAGGCAGTTGAGAGGAACGGAAGTTATGTCGGTAAATGGAAATATTCTTCCTAAAGGACGTATCTACAAACTGTAAAACTTATAAATATGTAGAATAAAAGACGGATTTTTTTAAAAATAGTGTGCATTAATTTTGGAGTGACCCTCGTATGTAAATTTAGAAAACAGGTATATAAGAACACGTGTCTATTCGAATGCAACAGTGTGTTAAAATTGCAAGTCGATTGATAGACAACTTTTCGAGTTTTGCGAGCACAAACATACGCAGGCTGAATTTTTTATATCTTCAGACGGAAAAAGAAAATCGCAACACGAAGAAGGAATTGTGTGACATAAACAATAGTTGGTAGGTGTGATGCTAGTCGAGTATGCTTTTAAGGTGACAAAGACGCTGTTATCAGCTCCTCACTGAGTGTGAACGATATCCTGTAAGAGTGCTACGAGAAGCTTGATTTTCCCTCTGCAGATGGCAGAAATGCAGCCATTATACATTATTGTGGGCAGTAGTAGTCTCGAGAATGTACGGTGGGAAGAAGACTAGGCTCTGGACGACCACGTTGCACTACCGTGACGGAAGGCCACCGCGTACTGCATATGGCTCTGGATCATCGTACAGCATCTGCAGCAGCAATATGAGCAGCACAGTTACACAACTAAATGTTACATGTCGGTTATTTCAATGACAGCTCAGAACCAGACGCTCTGTAACGTGCTTTCCACTGATTCCATACCACCTCCATTTGCGACTTTAGTGGTGTGAAGCGAGACCCCATTGGAGGGCAGGATGGAGGTCTGTCTGTTCTCTGATGAAAGTTTATTCTGCCTCGGTGCCAGTGATGGCCGTGTGTTGGTTAGAAGGAGGCCAGTTACGGGCTTGCAGCTAACCCGTATGCATTCTAGGATCTGGACCTGCACCTGGTATTATGGTCTTTGGTATAATAACAGGAGCACTCACGTGGTTATCCCATGCACCCTGACTGCCAAATAGTACGTCAGTCTGGTAACTCGTCCTGTCGTGGTGCCACTCGTGAAAAGCATTCCAGTGGTTGCTTTCCAACAGGATAACGCTGGACTACATATCGCTGTTGTAACCCAACGTACTCTACAGAGAGTCGACGTGTTACGTGTTGGCCTGCTCGGTCACCTATCTGTCTTCAATGGAGGGTATATGGGACATCATCGGACGACAAAGCAAGCGTCATGCACAAACGTCTTGTAACAAGCATGGAGTTCCATTCCACAAACTGACATCAGGCACCTTTGGTACACAATGCATGTAGGTCTACATGTTTGTAGTCATTCTGGTGGCTACAACGGTTACACCTGTATTTTACATTTCTAATGACTTATCTCGCGCTTACGTTAACCTCTGGTGTTGCAATATTAATCGCTTTCATATATTACCTAGATAAATGCATTCCCGAAACTTCATTTACATTATTTCTTATGCTGCGGTTTTCTTCCGTTTGTGTGCGGACACGTAAATGTGTAAACACTAAGTACAAGTACAATACTGGCCATTAAAATTGCTACGCCAAGAAGAAATGCAAATGATAAACGGGTATTCATTGGGAAAATATATCATACTAGAACTGACATGTCATTACATTTTCTTGCAATTTAGGTGCATAGATCGTGACAAATCAGTACACAGAACAACCACCACAGGCCGTAATAACGGCCTTGATACGCCTGGGAATTGAGTCAGAGCTTGGATGGTGTGTACAGGTACAACTGCCCATGCAGCTTCAGCACGATACCACAGTTCATCAAGAGTAGTGACTGGCTTATTGTTGTTCGGCCACCATCGACCAGGCGTTTACAGTTGGTGAGAGATCTGGAGAATGTGCTGGCCAGGGTAGCAGTCGAACATTTTCTGTATCCAGACGGGACCGTACAGGACCTGCTACATGCGGTCGTCCATTATCGTGCTGAAACGTAGGGCTTCGCAGGGAACGAATGAAGGATAGAGCTACGGGAATGTAACGTCCACTGTTCAAAGTGTAGTCAATGCGAACAAGAGGTGACCACGACGTGTGACCATACTATCACGGAGGATGATACGCCAGTATGGCGATGACGAATACACGTTTCCAATGTGCGTTCACCGCGATGTATCCAAACACGTATGCGACCATCATCATGCTGTAAATAGAACCTGGATTCATCCGAAAAAATTACGTTTTGGCATTCGTGGACCCAGGTTCGTCGTCGAGTACACCATCGCAGGCGCTCCTGTGTGTGATGCAGCGTCAAAGGCAACCGCACCTATGGTCTCCGAGCTGATAGTCAATTCTGCTGCAAAGGTCGTCGAACTGTTCGCGCAGATGGTTGTTGTCTTGCAAATGTCCTCATCTGTTGACTAAGGGATCGAGACGTGGCTGAACGATCCGTTATAGCCATGCGGTTAAGATGCTTGTCATCTCGACTGCTAGTGATACGAGGCCGTTGAGATCCAGCACGGAGTTCCGTGTTACCCTCCTGAACTCACCGATTCCATATTCTGCTAACAGTCATTGGATCTAGACCAACGCGAGCAGCAATGCCGCGATACAATAACCCGCAATCGCGATAGGCTACAATCCGACCTTTATCAAAGTCGGAAATGTGATGGTACCAATTACTCCTCCTTACACGAGGCATCACAACAACGTTTCACCAGGCACCGCCTGTCAACTGCTGTTTGTTTATGAGAAATCGGTTGGAAACTTTCCTCAAGTCAGCCTGTTGTAGGTGTCGCTACCGGCGCCAACCTTGTGTGAATGCTCTGAATAGCTAATCACTTGCATATAGGAGCATCTTCTTCCTGTCGGTTAAATTTCGCGCCTGTAACACGTCATCTTCCTGGTGTAGCAATTTGAATGGCCAGTAGTGTATAAGTAATTTACAAATGAAAGTAGGAGACTAGGTACTGGCGGAAGTAAAGCTGTGAAGACGGGGCCTGAGTCGTGCTTGGGTAGCTCCATCGGTTGAGCACTTGCCCGCGAAAGGCAAAGGTTCCGATTTCGAGTCTCGGTGCGGCGCACAGTTGTAATCTGCCAGGAAGTTTCATATCAGCGCTCACTCCGATGCAGAGTGAAAATCTCATTCTGGTTATTTAGAAATGTCCGATGAAAATTTGTTGCATAGTCAATCTAAACTGTGTGGCTACCTTTGGTATAATGTGCAGACGAGTACGGATGTAGATGGATGTGTGACGTGACTGTAGGGCGACGTGTGGCTGAGGTAGAACTGCGCGTGCCACGGTCCCAGTACGGGCAGCTCCCCCCCCCCCCCCCCCCTCTCCGCTCCTGCTGTACGTTACGTCCCCAAGTTGCGGACACCTGCGCAGTGACGCCTGCGCAAGTTGGGCAGCGACGGGCGCTTCTTGCGCGCAGCTGCAGCGGGGTCTCGGCCCTGTGGCAGCGGTCCGCCAAGTTTCGGCCTACTCGGCGCCGCCGTCCTCAGCAGGCGCTCGGCACAACTTGCCACCGCGGAGCGCACTCGAGCAGACACGGATCTCTCAACTAGCAGAGGCAGCGGGCAGTAGCCAGTAGCTCTCCCACTGCTTACCGTCCGGGTGGAGCAGGCGAATTTCAAAGCGGGCGTGACGTTACTGCCACACTGCACGTCCTCATTATGTTTAAACCTGTGTTGTGTTCTTCGGCCCTGTTTCTTCCCTAGACAGGGTGTCACATTCATCTTTACCTCCGAAAATTACTGTTTCTCTACAAGAAAAAAAAAATGTCAGACAAATTCGGTTTAGCTACCACGGGGACATTAAGCAGCATCCAGAATGAGATTTTCACTCTGCAGCGGAGTGTGCGCTGTTATGAAACTTCCTGGCAAACTAAAACTGCGTGCCGTACCGAGACTCGAACTCGGGACCTTTGCCTTTCGCGGGCAAGTGCTCTACCAACTGAGCTACCCAAGCACGACTCACGCCCCGTCCTCATTTTACTTCTGCCAGTATCTCGTCTCCTACCTTCCAAACTTTACAGAAGCTCCTGCGAACCTTGCAGAACTAGCACTCCTGAAAGAAAGGATATTGCGGAGACATGGCATAGCCACAGCCTGGGGGATGTTTCCAGAATGAGATTTTCACTTTGCAGCGGAGTGTGCGCTGATATGAAACTTCCTGGCAGATTAAAACTGTGTGCCCGACCGAGACCCGAACTCAGCACCTTGCCTTTCGCGGGGAATTGCTCTGCCAACTGAGCTACCCAAGCACGACTAGCGCCCCCTCCTCACAGCTTTACTTCTGCCAGTATCTCGTCTCCTACCGTCCAGGAGAGCTTCCGTAATGTTTGGAAGGTAGGAGATGAGATAGTAGCAGAAGTAAAGCTGTGAGGACGGGGCGTGATTCGTGCTTGGGTAGCTCAGTTGGTAGAGCACTTGCCCGCAAAAATCAAAGGTCCCGAGTTCGAGTCTCGGTACGGCACACAGTTTTTAATTTTCCAGGAAGTTTTATTAACCAGCATTACTGCGTCTCTTGGAACTTTCTTCGTTACGAAGATATGAACAGCTGTATGTCCTTTTTAAATAGCACTTACAACTATATCTACATCCATACTCCGCAAGCCACCTGACGATGTCTGCCGGAGGGTACCTTGAGTACCTCTATCGGTTCTCTCTTCTATTCCAGTCTCGTATTGTACGTGGAAAGAATGATTGTCGGTATCCCTCCGAGTAGGCTCTAATCTCTCTGATTTTATCCTCGTGGTCGCTTCGCGAGATATACGTAGGAGGGAGCAATATACTGCTTGACTCCTCGGTGAAGGTATGTTCTCGAAACTTCAACAAAAGCCCGTACCGAGCTACTGAGCGTCTCTAATGCAGAGTCTTCCTCTGGAGTTTATCTATCATCTCCGTAACGCTTTCGCGATTACTAAATGATCCTGTAACGAAGCGCGCTGCTCTCCGTTGGATATTCTCTATCTCTTCTATCAACCCTATCTGGTACGGATCCCACACTGCTGAACAGTATTCAAGCAGTGGGCGAATAAGTGTACTGTAACCTACTTCCTTTGTTTTCGGATTGCATTTCCGTAGGATTCGTCCAATGAGTCTCATTCTGGCATCTGCTTTACCGACGATCAACTTTATATGATCATTTTAAATCACTCCTAATGCCTACTCCCAGATAATTTGTGGAATTAACTGCTTCCAGTTGCTGACCTGCTATATTGTAGCTAAATGATATCGGATCTTTCTTTCTATATATTCGCAGCACATTACGCTAGTCTACATTGAAATTCAATTGGCATCCCCTGCACCATGCGTCAGTTCGCTGAAGACCCACGTGCATTTCAGTACAATTTTGCATTGTTACAACCTCTCGATATACCACAGCATCATCCGCAAAAAGCCGCAGTGAACTTCCCATGTCATCCACAAGTTCATTTATCTATATTTTGAATAGCAACGGTCCTACGACACTCCCCTGCGACACACCTGAAATCACTCTTACTTCGGAAGACTTCTGTATTTTTTATTATTTATATTTCTCTCCTCAAAACGTGTTCAGAAAGTGTCACAGTGTACCAGTCATGTAAACTTTATGTTATTAAGAATGTAACACACAACTGACTTAAACTCCACCTCTTTAACATGCAGTGCAGGCAACACTAGCACTTGCAGTAAACAAATGGAGCAGGACGGGGTACCCGCGCGGTCTCAGGCGCCTAGCCACGGTTCGCGCGGCTGTCCCCGTCGGAAGTTCGAGTCCTCCCTCGGGTATGGGTGTGTGTGTGTTGTCCTTAGCGTAAGTAAGTTAGATCAAGTAGTGTGAAAGCCTAGGGACCGTTGACCTGAGTAGTTTGGTTCAATAGGAACTTACCACAAATTAAAAAATTAAAAAAAAGAAATCTAAATGGAAACACGGAGTTTGCATACCCGCTATTCAGTCAATAGTGTTCAGTTGAAGGCTTGTGTGTTCTTTTTCTAATTTTTCATATTTATACCGCTACGGTCGCAGGTTCGAATCCTGCCTCGGGCATGCATGTGTGTGATGTCTTTAGGTTAGTTAGGTTTAAGTAGTTATAAGTTCTAGGGGACTTGTGACCTCAGCAGTTGAGTCCCATAGTGCTCAGAGCCATTCATATTTATAGTAAGTGAATTTCATAACTCAAATACCGATCTTACAAATTAGCTCTGTGCAACTCTAAAAAATACTTGAGAAAACCAAATGTGAAGCTTTTTGAGGTCCTTTAACTTACTAAAGTTAAGGCTATTTTTATGATCGGCCACGTGGCCCACTCAGTAGCATAAGAGACTGGTAATCGGGTAAGCAGTAGATCTCTGGTTCAAATATTGCTGTGGGCCTCTTTTAGTTTTATCTTTTCGTTGAACTCTTACATCTGCATCATTTGAATATAAAATTCATGTAACATATCTTAATTAACACATATGCAATCATTTTTTGTGAAAAATTCACATCTTCGTTTTTCTAATTACACATCACACACATTGCATTTATGAATTCTTAGTTACAGATATTTTCTATAACGTTGTTAATACATTCAAAATTTTGTAATTTAAACTGTCTTTGTATGGAAATAATCAGCAGCCAGTTGCAGAAAAGAAATTTTATTTCCTTCACCGTTTTCAGAAAATTAGTGTCTACCTTCTGAACGCTGTACATGAAAATATACCACAAATAAGTAGAACAATAGAAAGAAAAACAAGTCCAAGTTGCAAATATTTTATTTTTCAGTTATCTGTATATACTGGGAATGTACATTACACGTTTTGTTGACATCTTCGAAAATACCATTTTTGACTTTGTTACATTGGTCTGAAAATGGGTCTCGGCCCGAATCTTGTCTGGGGTCCTTTAATTTACTGAAGTTATTTGCAGCTTGGACTGGTTTTTCGGCCTATTTATTAACAGAAGTTGCTGACCCAAGTTACTCCAGCATTCTGGTAGTTCGTAAATATGTAGAAGTCAAGTGAGAATATTAAAATCAAGACCAAACGTTTAAAAAAATTGTAAAAATCTGAACACAAAAGTGTTTTATATTTATAACTATTGTAATATTTGCGAGTGTCAGCAATAAGATGCATTCAACATATTCTAAGAAAACCAAGAGCTGTAAGTAATACAATAGAGAATCCACTAATATAATAAGAGCTCGCACACGCTTTCATGTGGTTCACTGTACCTGTCCAAAAATGTTATAAAGAAGCCAAAACAACAAACGCAGACATTGCTAGAATTGAAGCTAACAAACTAATGACATCCATACTTTGAGGTTGGTCTCAGGATGGGGGTAAACATAGTATGAAATAATAAAACAAAACTGTATACAACTCTAGTTGACAAATGGCATAAGCAATAATAAGTGGTATAATAATAAGTAACATACAAAAACCTAATGACAAATAAAATAACTCAGTACCAACGCCAATGATTAAGAATTGTCTCTCCACGTACTCTAATTACTAGTTAGAGCCATATGATGCGCTTCGCCATTTCCTTTTTTTTTTTTTATTTCAGCTGTTTGGAGATTAGAACTCAAGTTACCCATCCACAGCGCCACTTGTCGTTCGTGTTAACTTATTTTATTTATCGTTAGGTTTTTAAACATTACTTATAATGCTGCACTTACATTTTTGTTTATGCCTAATGACAATTATAGTTGTGTAAGGTTTTGTTTATTATTTTATCGTACTTTCTCCCTTACCCTGAGGTCAACCTCAGGACCCGCATTTATTAGCACCAGTACTTGGTTGTACTCTTGTTGTCTGGCTTCCACATTTTTAAAGGCAGTATGAATCACATATAAGCATTTACGAGCTCTTTTTGTATTAATGAATTTATTATTATCTTGTGAGGGGTCCACTTGTACGTGGAGGCCGATTTTGTAATATGTTTTATGAAAAATGACATGAAATGTTTATTACATGTAGAAGACGTTGCATCTTTGACACCACGGAACCAAAGATGTTGCCTGAGTGGCACAATCGATTGTAAGTATGGCCGCGTCGAGGGCAGTAGCAGTTGCGGTTACGTTCTGTTGAAGGTAGGATGTAAGACTTAAAACTAATGGCTAGCTGTGAGAATTTAGATGTTGGCCTATGGACGCAGCATAATACAGTTTTATAAGGTAATGAAATTTTGTATATTTAGTTTTAAGTATGTAGCAACGCAATGTGGATTTTCCTAATTCTAACAGTACCGACCCTTGAATGTAGGAACCAAGTATATGCTATCAGATTTAATGTATAGATTGATTAGGTGTACCCGATTTGTAATATTTTGTGTGTTTTGTAATCCTGACACAGCAAAGTTAAACTTTGGAATGTGTTTTGTCAGACGATGTCAGACATTTTGTCATGTAACAATCCAAACATTTTTAACTACGTCAGTCAATGAGAATTGCAGAACAGCTGCGGAGTTCACTGATTTTGAAGTTAATGTAAAATATTTCATATTAGATTGTGTGAAGCATAAACTAGAATTCGTATCAGAACTTTTACTGTGCGTGTGTTAAGCGGCATACCGACCAGTCGAAACACATGGGCGAGCAGGAAGCAAGTCCTTTGTGCTAGGAAGCTAAGCTGAAGTTTATAGACAAAAACTTAGAGATCGTGTAAATTAAGAGATTGAAAAGCTATATACACATAGAATTCAAAGAAAGGTGCAAACAATGCTGTCTTTCATTTGCAAAGTAAGTAAAGGTTAAGTGACATTTAATGTGTGTAACACGCTAACAAATTTGGAAAGAAACATATAGGTACAAAGAAGATAACTGCGAAGAAACCATGGGTAACAGAGGAAATACTTGAGTTCATCGGTGAAAGAAGGAAGCACAAAAATGTTCAGGGAAGTTCAGGAATCCGGAAATAAAAGTCTCTGAGGAATGAAATAAATAGGAAGAGCAGGGAGAAGTCGGCTCCATGAAAAACCCTAAAAAATGGTTCAAATGGCTCTGAGCACTATGGGACTCAGCATCTGAGATCAGTCCCCTAGAGCTTAGAACTACTTAAACCTAACAAACCTAAGGACATCACACACATCCTCGCATTCGGGAGGACGACGGTTCAATCCCGTCTCCGGCCATCCTGATTTAGGTTTTCCGTGATTTCCCTAAATCGCTTTAGGCAAATGTCAGGGTGGTTCCTTTGAAAGGGCACGGCCGATTTCCTTCGCAATCCTTCCCTAAACCGAGCTTACGCTCCGTCTCTAATGATCTCGTTGTCGACGGGACGTTAAACACTAACCACCACCACCACCACACATCCATGCCCAATGCAGGATTCGAACTTGCGACCTAGAACCGCTCGGCTACCCCAGCCGTCATGAAAAACGTGAAGAAATCGAAAAAGAAATGATTGTGTGAACGATTGACAGACATACAGTATATAGAAAAGTCAAACCAACCTTCGGTGAAATTAAAAACAAGGGTGATAACATTTGGAGTGCAATGGGAATTCCACTGTTAAATGCAGAGGAGAGAGCGGATAGGTGGAAAGAGTACGCTGAAGACTATAAGGGGGAAGCTTTGTCTGATGTGGTACAAGAAGAAGCAGGAGTCCATTTAGAAGAGCTAGGGGATCCAGTACGAGAATCATAATTTGAAAGAATTTTGCAGAACTTGAGATCAAATAAGGCAGAACGGATACATAACATTCCATCAGAATTTCTAAAATCATTGCGGGAAGTGCCAACAAAGCGATTATTCACGTTGATGTGTAGAATGTATGAGTCTGGCAACATACCGTCTGACTTCCGAAAAAAAATCATTCACACAATTCCGAAAACTGAAAGAACTGACAAGTGCAAGAAATATCGCACAATCGGCTTAACAGCTCATGCATGCAAGTTGTTCACAAGAAAAATACACAGAAGAATGGAAAAGAAAATTGAGGATGTGTTGGATGACGACCAGTTTGCCTTTAAAGGCATCATAGAAGCAGATATTTGTCGACCTCAGCGTTCCAAACTGTAAAGTAGTGCAAGGATGTTGGAAATTCTGAGAAAAATAGGGGTAAGCTAAAGGGAGAGGCATGTAATATACAATAGGTACCAGAGCCAAGAGGGAATAATAAGAGTGGACGGCCACGTGTAGTGGCCGCGTGGTTTGAGGCTCCATGTGACGAATTGCGTGGCCCCTCCCGCCGGAGGTTCGAGTCCTCCCTCGGGCGTGGGTGTGTTTGTGTTGTTCCTAGTATAAATTAGTTTAAGTAGTGTGTAAGTCTAGGGACCGATGGCCTCAGAAGGAAGAGCTCGGATTCAAAAGGGTGTGTAATACGAGTAGTCTTTCCCCCCTCCTGTTCAGTCTGCGTATCGAAGAAGCAATGATGGAAGTAAAACAAGCGTTCATGAGTTGGATTAAAATTCAAGGGGGAAGGATATTAATGATACGATCCGCTGATGACACTGCTATCTTGAGTGAAAGTCAAAAAGAATTACATGATCTGCTGAATGGAATGAACAGTCTAATTAGTACAGAATACGGAGAGAGAGTAAATCGAAGAGAGACGAAAGTAATGACAAGTACCACAAATGATAAAAGCGAGAAACTTAAAATCAGGATTTTTGACGACGAAATAGATTAAGAAATTCTACTACATAGGCGACAAAATAACCAATGACGGATGGAGTAAGTAGGACATCAAAAGCAGACTAGCACTGGCAAAAAGGGAATTCCTGGCAAAGAGAAGTCTGCTAGTATCAAACGTAGCCCTTAATATGAGGAAGAAATTTCTGAGAATGTACGTTTGGTGCTCAGCATTGTACGGTAGTGAAACATGGACTGTGGGAAAACCGCGAAAGCAGAGACTCGAAGCATTCGAGATGCGGTTCTACAGAAAAGTTTTGAAAATTAGGTGGACTGATAAGGTAAGGAATGACGAGGTTATGCGCAGAACTGGAGAAGGAAGGCACATGTGGAAAATATATATGAAGGTAGTATGAGTTCCCGAAAGAACAGTTACCGTTGATGACCACGCAGCTTTGCTAGAAATGAAATGATAATTAAATGGACACCCTAGCTGCAAACAGGCGTTGATGTACTTCATTGGGGACATGTTGAAAATATGTGCCCCGACCGGGACTCGAACCTGGGATCTCCTGCTTACATGGCAGGACCTTCTTGTGTGTGTGCTATTGACCTTCTTGTGCGAACGCACACGCTATGCCCGAACTCGTACGGGACTTGGTAGATTAATATGCCACGAGTAATGAGTATGAGGGGCAAACATCTAGTAGGCGCTGTACGTATGTAGTGGGCATGGTGGGAATGTGGGTCTCACGGGGAGCGTGCAAGGGATAAGTCCCTCCAGGCGCACTATCCTCTGTGCCCTCGGTGGCTCAGATGGATAGAGCGTCTGCCATGTAAGCAGGAGAACCATTTAATTATCATTACATGTGGAAAACAATGACAAGGAGAAAGGTCAGGATGATAGGGCATCTGTTAGGAAATCAGAGAATGGCTTCAATGGTACCACAGGGAGCTGTAGAGGGCAAAAACTGTCGAGGAAGACAGAGATGGGAATACATCCAACAAATAATTGAGGACAGAGGTTGCGAGTTCTACTCTGAGGTGAAGAGGTTGGCACAGGAGAGGAATTCGTGGCAGGCCACATCATACCAGTCAGAAGACAGACGGCTCAAGAAAAAGCCACAAAACACCAATATTTTAGAGTCCCGTCAACATGGGTAATACTATTTTCATGTAGCGTTTCTGCCTCTGTGTGTCTGTCTGTCTGTCCGAATACCACTCAGGACTGCTATTTTAAAATGAAGTGTTTCGAATCACATGTTAAAAACACTGTCTAATACCCTTTCTAAATAACGTATTGTTTTATTAAACTGTTTTAATCAATATTTAAAAGTAAAAAAAATATTTTTACGTATTTTTTACCAACTGCTGGACATTCACTTACGTAGATTACGTGCTACCTTAACTTGAATATATATATATATATATATTTTCTATTAATGATAGTAAGTTTATGTAGGCAATGTCAGCCAGCAGCTAACACTGGAATTGAAGAGAATTACAAATCGTCATCTCCTGGCTTGCTGTTTCTCTCCATTGCGGCGATCTCGTAATACGTAGAAAAATATGCTTTCGTCACTTGTGCTGTGCAACGCCTGTAGTTTAGGTACGCGTGCTTTGGCAGGAGATAGCGCGACGCTGCCACGGGACGCGCTGTCGTTTGCCTCGCTCACCAAGGAACAGACACGTCGCGTTATTTACGCAGGGCGGTGGCAGCTTTTAGCTTTCAGGGGGAGCGATGGCCGCCGACAATACGGGCCCGTGCCTTAAATGCGGGCCGAGGGGCAGCAGCATCCGGCGCCAGGTGCAGCCGCCATGTTGCCAACGCCGGCTTTCTTCTGTTTTACTGCCGCCGTCCTTTGTCCGCCCCGAGGCGCGATTTTACAGCTTCCCCCTCCCCCACCCCTTTCCCACCATCGATCTTCGCCTGTAGCAGGCGTTTTTATTGTCACCTCGCATAAATATCTTTTTTTCTTTTTCATCTTGTTTCACTTCCCGTCTCCTTACCCCTCTTCAACATTTTTTTCCTTTTTTTTTTTTTTTGCGCGGTGGAGCTGGGAAGCTGTGCAGCCGCGTCGCCAGATTTCGCTCTGGCCTGTGCAATGTGAGGCGCCTCATGGCGGCGAAACGGTGGTATTGACTCGCGGCCGGCACCCAAATTCTCCGCGTGTGGATCACGCGACACGTAACAGCACATACAGCGCGCAGCGCACGCCTCGGCGTGTGAGAGTGTCGCCGAGCATTTTACACCCGCCGCGCTGGAAATAAACTTGCGCGGATTAAGAGCGCTATTTTATTGCGCCTACGGTGATTACTCGCCTAAAGGGATTCGCCGCCAACACTGAAATTGTTCGGAGCAATCCGCGGCACGGAAAAAAAAATCTTTCCGCTGCTGCGATTTCAGTGAGCTGGGCTTCGCAGGGACGCAGCGTCTCGCATTCTTTTACGTCTACACACCTACATGTACATATATATCGTTACTCTGCAATTGACAATTAAGTGCCCTCGGATGGTTCACTGAACCACCTTCATGCTATCTCCCTACTGTTCCACTCTCGAACGGCGAGTGGGAAAAGGAGCAGTTAATTCTTTTGGTGCGAGCTCAGATTTCTCTTATTTTATTACGATTATCATTTCTCCACACGCAGCTGGGCACCTACATTTTTTTTTTTAGCAATTCTGAGGAGAAGGTTCGAAGTTGAATTTTCACCCAAAAATTCCGGTCGCAATGAAAAACGAATGTGCTTTAATGTCTGGCACGCGAATTCACTTGTCATGTCCACCGTGCTCTCGCACTTCTAAATCGCGATGATACAAAACAAACTGACCTTCAATACTCTCCGTCAGTCCCATGTGACGCAGATCACACACTGCACGGGAATACTGCAGAAGGTGTGGGCAAGGGTGGTGTAAGCAGTCTCTTTAGTAGACCTGTTGCATTTCCTCAATGTTCTGCTAATAAATCGCAGTCTTTGGTTTCCTTTTCCCACAACATTGTCTAATTGATCGTTCCAGTTTAAGTTATTCGTAATTGTAATCCCCAAGTATTAAGATGAATTTACAACCTTTACACTGGTGTGATTTATGGTGTAATGGGAATTTAGCAGATTTCCTTTACCTTCACGTGGAACGCTCAACACTTTTCATTACTTAATTTGCCGCTTTTAGCACCATACAGATATCTTGTCCAAATTATTTTGCAGTTTTTTTGCCTCCTTTACGGCTCTTGATTCACATCTTCCAGTGGCATTATCACTCGTTTTGGAACTTCTTGTACGAAGATATTCGCACTTCCATATCATTTACGACGCTGAACGGAAAGCGAATGAGTTTTCATTGAAGCCCGCAGTCGAATTATTTACTTATTTTATTTTTATTTATTTATTGATTTAGTTAACCTGACAAGATAAGGGCCATCAACCACTATCTTATAACTAACAAGCCATTTTATGTACTGTACATTACATTAAATATGACAATGATGTTCAAATTGATTCTAATAAATGTTTAGAAATTTAGAAATGAATACATTGAGACAAAAACCAGTTTATATACACATCAAAAAAAAATTTTTGCATCACCTCGGTTCCGGCAGCTCCGGAATCTGTACAGAATATTCGAATAGAGATCAACATAGACATCATTTCTGCCCTTTTTATTGCTAATGAAAACCACACATTGCATGTTATACCACCATATAGCGAGACCTTCAGAGGCGGTGGTCCTGATTGCTGTACACACCGGTACCTGTAATACCCAGTAGCACGTCCTCTTGCATTGATGCATGGCTGTATTCGTCGTGGCATTCTATCCACAAGTTCATCAAGACACTGTTGGTCCAGACTGTCCCACTCCTGGACATCGATTCGGCGTAGATCCCTCACAGTGGTTGGTGGGTCACTTCGTCCATATACAGCCCTTTTCAGTCTATCCCTGGCATGTTCGATAGGGTTAATGTCTGGAGAACATGCTGGCTACTCTCGTCGAGCTATGTCGTTATCCCGAAGGAAGTCATTCTCAAGATGTGCACGATGGGGATATGCTGCCGATACGGTTGCACTATCGGTCGGAGGATGGCATTCAAGTATCGTACAGCCGTTACGGCGCCGTCCATGACCACCAGCGTCGTACGTGGGCCCCACATAATGCCACCCCAAAACAGCAGGGAAGCTCCACCTTGCTGTACTCGCTGGACAGTGTGTCTAAGGCGTTCAGCCTGACCGGCTTGCCTCCAAACACGTCTCCGACGATTATCTGGTTGAAGGCATATGCGAAACTCATCGGTGAAGAGAATGTGATGCCAATCCTGAGCGATCCATTCGGCATGTTGTTGGGCCCATCTTTAAATCGCTGAATGGTGTCATGGTTGCAAAGGTGGACCTCGCCATGGACTTCGGGAGTGAAGTTGCGCATCATGCAGCCTATCGCCCACAATTTGAGTCGTAACACGACCTCCTGTGGCTGCACGAAAAGCATCATTCAACATGGTGGCGTTGTTGTCAGGATTCCTCCGAGCCACAATCTGTAGGTAGCGGTCGATCACTGCAGTAGTAGCCCTTGGGCGGCTTGAACGAGGCATGTCATCGACATTTCCTGTCTGTCGGTATCTCCTCCATATCCGAACAACATCGCTTTGGTTCACTCCGAGACGCCTGGACACTTCCCTTCCTGGCAAAGTTAGCAATGGGGTCGCGAGCGAACTGCGGAATCGACCGTGTAGGCGTGGTTGAATTACAGACGAGTCGGGTACCTCCTTTCTGGTGGAATAACTATAACTGATCGGCCGTCGGACCCCTTCCGTCTAATAGACGCTGCTCAAGTACTGTTGCTTACATCTTTGGGCGGGTTTAGCGACATCTCTCAACACTCAAAGGGACTGTGTCTGGGATACATTATCCACAGGCAACGTCCATCTTCAGGAGTTCTGGGAATCGGGGTAATGCAAAACTTTTTTTGATGTGTGTATTATGTGTAGATGCAGGCTGAAGCGACAAATGAAAATGGTTAACAAGGCTGGAATTCGAACTCAGGTCTCCTACTCACTAGACAGTTGCGCTAACCACTCTTCCACCCTGACACAGTGGCTTTGGACTATCGACACAGTATCGTAGGACACCTTCATTTTCAGCCCACTTGGGGTTCCCCAAAACTCGGACAGTATTGCAGAAGGTCTCCAGCGGTTTGGAATAACAACTCAGCATCAAACGAAAAGGGGGGGGGGGATATCGTCTGCTGAGATGCTATACCTATACAGATGGGTAGCCTCTGCAATGCTATTAGAGTTTAGGTGGAATAACACGTAGGCTGAGGCATGACTGGAAATTTGGAGTGAGGGTTGCAGGGTAGTATGCGTTGTTGTGTAAAGTCACTATGGTTGGCGCATGTGCCTCGTGAGCAGGAGATCCGGGTTCGAACCCCATCCCAGGTACAATTTTTCGTTCGTCGATTCAGTGTGCACGTACACATCATAGATGCGTGAGACTCCAGTAGGTGTCTGGAACCTTACAGTTTCAGTTTATATTAGTTCATGAGAAGTACAAGGGGACTTCAAAAAGTAGTATATGTTTGACACTTCGTTAGGTTGGGGACGATCTGAATGTTACACTATTCTTGGAGAATCAAGTTAGACAAGATTGATAGCAATTCTTTTATTATTATGACCGTTTTCGTCAGATATATGCTGCCATCATCAGATCTTGCAACCTTATTAGTCGTCCATGCTTGTTACAATACTGAAAGTCACACAGTGGTGTTATGCAAAATCACTATGTGACTTTCAGTATTGTAACAAGCATGTGCAAGTAACAAAGTTACAAGATCCGATGATGACAGCGTTGATCTGTTGTAAACGGTCATAGTAACAAAAAGAATTGCTAGCGATCCTGGCTAACCTAATTCATCAAGAATAATATTCATAAAGCAAGTTAAACTTTATTATGGTAGGCCGAGTAACTTCTATTAAATACAGCACTACTATTCAGTGTGACACAGATACATACCACTATTTTACAACATAGGCATCAAGTCTCTGCAAATAACGTTCGGAACGTTCTACCGATTCTTCAGTTCCTCAACGACAGAAATTCGGTTCTTGGTCACGAAGCCATTCGAGAACAACTGCCATCATCGTCAGAAAATCACTTATCCCCAGATATTGAATCAGCTGGTCGAAAAGGTGGAAATCACATGGTGCAACACTTAGACTTCCCGATCAGCGTAACCGACATCTGTGCTCCCTTGGTCAAAATGTTGGCAACATTTCACTACAGTTGGACTCTTTTTCTAATGATCAAACCTGACTGCCGTATTATTTATGGAAAAGGTGAATGAAGAGGCAAATGAATACGCTTCCTGTCTACATTTTTTTCTGAGGATTCTCAGCTCGTTACTTCATCACCGTCACCATAGACAGTCACATGTTTGACGTCTTATGCTAAATAAAGGCTCCCTCTTGGTATTTATACTCCCCCCCCCCCCCCCCCCCGCACTTCCCTTCATTACCAAACTGATGAACCCTACATTCGTACCTCAGGATGTATTTTAACAACCGGTCCCTTCCTTCAGTCAATTTGTGCCTCAAATTAAATTTTTCTACAGTTTGATTCAGTGAATCCTCATTACTCTCTGGATCTGCCCATTTAATCTCCAACATTCTTATACGGCAATACGTTTCAAAAGCGAACAAATAGTGCGTAGTGGGTCGATCACACTGTTGTAGAAATAATTCAAGATCGCTTAAATGATGTTTATTGATTTAAATGTGACAATGGATTTATATCAGCTGGTCTGTCTAATGTATCGTTATATCCAAATGGTTTACAGAAGTTAATCTACATTCAGATCCGATGATGGCACCTTTAGTGTGTTGAAACCTGTTATCCAGTAAACAGCATTTAAGCGGTCTTGGCTTTTGAATCAATTCTACGTTTCAAAAGCTTCTACTCCGTACGTGCCTGAATTTTTTTTCTATGGGACTTAACAGCTGAGGTCACACAGTCCTCCGTGTCTGAAGTGTTTATCGTCCACCTTTATCTTCCGTTCAAAACTACATTACAAACAAGCAACTTCTGAAAGGACTTCCTAACACTGAAATGTATATTCTATGTTAACAAATTTCTCTTCTTCAAAGCCGCTTTTCTTGGCACTTCCAGTATACGTGTTATATACTCTCTTCTACAGACATCATTTGGGTAGCAAACTCGTCTACTATTTTTAGAGTCCCTTTCCTAATCTAATTTCCTCAGCATGACCTGATTTAATTCGACGACATTCCATTACGCTTGTTTTGCTGTTATTGATACCCATCTCTTATTCTCCTTTGAAGATATTGTCCATTCTATTCAACGGCCCTTTCAAGCCCTTTGCTGTTTCTGACAGAATTACAATGTCGTAGGCAAACCTCAACGTTTTTATTTCTTCTCTCTGAACTTTAGTTCCCACTCCAAATTTTCCTTTGGTTTCCTTTACTGTTTGCTTTATGTACAGATTGAAGAACTTCGGAGGTAGGTTAGAAGCGTGTCTCACTCCCGCTGCCTCCCTTTCATGTTCTTTCACACTTTTAATTGCATTCTGGTTTCCGTACAAGTTGAAAATATCTTTTGCTTCCTGTATGTCGTTACTGCTAATGTCAAAGAATATATTCCACTTAACCCCGTCAGAAGTTTTCTCCAAGTCTGCAAGTGCTACAGACACAGGAATGCCTTTCTTCGATCTGTCTTCTAATATAAGTGGTATGATCTCTTTCGCATTGCGTTTTCTTGCATTTCTCCGTAACCCGTAACTGATCTCCCCACGGGTGACTTCTACTGGTTTTCCCATTCATCTCTAAATAATTCACGTCTATATTTTGCAAACATGAACCATTAAACTGATGATTCTATTATATGCATGCCTGTTAGCACGTGTCTATTTTGAAGTTGAAATGGTATTTCGACTGTCTCAGATGTCTTGTACAACAGGCGGAATAATTTAGTCATGGCTGGCTCTCTTAGGAATGTCAATAATTATGAGGTAATATCATCTAGCCCACGGCTTTCTTCCCTATTAGGTCTTTCATTGCTTTGTCAAGTCGAGCGGAGTGGCCGCTAGGTTTGAAGCGTTACGTCACGAATTGCGCAGCCCCTCCCACCGGAGGCTCGAGTCCTACTTCGTCCGTGAGTGTGTGTGTTGTTCTTAGCATAAGTTAGTTTAAGTAGTGTGTAAGTCTAGGGACCGATGACCTCAGCATTTTGTCCCTTATGAATTCGTATTTTGCTCTGTCAAACTATTCTCGCAGTATCATATCTCCCATCTCATCTTCATTAATTTACTCTCTGTACATCATTCTCTTAAACTTCTCTTCCCTCAGATGGCCCTTCAGTATATTCATTTCACCATTCAGCTTTTGTTTCTTTGCTTAGTACTGGCTTACCATCTGCGCTCTTAATATTCCATAAAGCTACATTCCGTTTCTCGAAAGTCCTCCTTAATTTTCCTATAGGTTTAATTTATCTTTCTCTTACTTGTCACCGAGCGAGGTGACGCAGTGGTTAGCATAGTGGACTGGCGTTTGGGAGGTCGACGGTTCAAACCCGCGCCCGGCCATCCTGATTTAGGTTTTCCATGATTCCCCTAAATCGCTTCAGGCAAAAGCCGGGATGTTTCCTTTGAAAGGGCATCGCCGAATTCCTTTTGTATACTTCCCTAATCTGATGGGACTGACCACCTCGCTGTTTTGTTCCCTTTCCACAATAAACCAACCAACATAGGTGTCCATGTTTCTACAGCCTTGCATTCGTCCTCTAGCCATTCCTTCACAGCCATTTTGTACTTTTCTTTCATTTTGTCTTCAACAACAACATACGTACTTCGCAGGCCACTGTATAGAGCATGATGTACGGTACATCGTAGCAGTGTTATCAGTTTTCTTTCCTATTCTATTCGCGTACTAAGGAGGCTAAAAATGACATGAGTACCACAGCGCACGCACCCTAATCTGTCTTACTTTTTCGTCGCTATCCGCATACGAGTCGTACGTTCGCGGCAGCAGAATGGTTTGATAATCATCTTGATTTAAAAGCTGACCTGAACGTTCATTTAGGTTTCACGGCTGTGACGTATTATAGGTCAAAAGCCAGTTATTGAACTCATGATGTTTCTTAAAAACAGTTGTGCATTTTAAATGTGTGTTATTCAGTATATCAGACATTTTCACGAGCGCCAGTCATATTATCTACGGAATGATTACATAATGGTGCATATAGCATCCATCTGCAGAACTTTTAAATTGTGACATATACAGGTTGTACAGAAAAGCTTGCGATATGATGCATTTTGCATTGGGCAGTAGGTAAAATTGATACGTTTGCACATTGCACCTGCATTACTAGTAGAGGCTATACAAATATGAATAGTAGGCCATTATGTTTGTTGTGACACAGTCGTTAACTGCAGTTTTTCTTTTATATTTTTTGTATTTGAACTGAAAATGGGCGACACTGTTACTGGTAATCCTATTAGTGACTGAACTGAACAACATGATCGCTAGCTTGAAACAGACTATATAAGCGATTATGAAAGAAGTTCAGACGTCTCCCACATTAAATACGCTTCCACATTAAATACTGACTCGGCGAAAGGAAATGCTGAACGAATCTGCGACTGTGACGGGGAAGTAGCGACGTGTGACGGAATGCGGCGGTCAGTAGTTTTTGGCTCCGATCAGGATTTACGTCACGCCTTCCGCACTCAGACGCTGAAGTTTCATCCCCTGACGGTCGCAGAGCCGTTCGATCTGCGTGGTGACTGGTGAGTCCACCCGGTGGGACGGGGGGGGGGGGGGGGGGGGTAGGGGGTTGGCCCAGGGGCGTGTGTGCGGCAGTGATAGGCAGCCGGCGAGACGCTCCGGGGAATTGGCGCCGGAATGAAGCCGTAATAAAAATCCGCGCCCTGAATGCGCCAGGGAAATATGAGCGAGATAATGTCCGCCAAAGTCGGCCGGAAAGTCCGTGTTCAAAGGCCGCACGGCGAGGCCGCGACGTAACAAATGGCACGGCGCGAGAAGATTAAGCCTGAGGCGACGGTTCCGAGTTTCTCACCTCTGCGGCGCACGGCGTCTTGTTCTCGCTCTGAGACCGCCAAGCTACCTTCATCCTCGCAAACGGGACAAAGCCAGAAGTAACCAATCGTAATAACGACTTCAAGAACGATGTAATAATTCCAGTTCTAAAGAAGGCAGGAACTGTGTGGTGTGATTATTGCAGAAATATCACTCTAATGAGCTATGGCTGAAAAATACAGACTCGAATTAGTTACAGAAGGACGGGAAAACTGCTAGATACCGACCTCAGAGAAGATCAGCTTGGGTTCTGGAGAAATGTGGGAAATACTGATCCTACGGCTTAACTTAGAAGATAGGTCGAAGAAAGGCAAACCATTGTTTATAGCATTTCTATACGTAGAGAAAGCTTTTGAAAATGTTGGCTGCAATACACTCACTGAAATTCTGAATGAGCCAGAGCGTAATATAAGAAGCATAAGGTTATTTAGAACTTTTACTGTGACCAGACTGCACTAATATGAGCCCAATGAGACGAGAAGGAAAAAGAACGGAATTTTATTTAGAGCTTATACGGTGATCAGACTGCAGTAATATGAGCCCAGTGACACGAGAAGAGAACAGAACTAAGTTAGACATGGTTGCAACCTATTCTGTGTTTTATTGTCGCACGGTCAGAAATATTAAGCGAAAGCAAGGAGAAATTTGGAGTGGAAATTAAGGTCAGGGAAAAAACTTTGACATTTGCCGATGATAGTGTAATTCTGTCAGAGACAGCAAAGGACTTAGAAGAATAGTTGAATAGAATGCGGAGTGTCTTAAAAAGAATTTACACGATGAACATTTATAAACGTAAGACGAAGGCAGTGCCATGTAGTCGAATTAGATCAGGCTATCTTATGCTATAATTACGTTAGAAAACACACTCTATTCCACTCCGTAATTGAAAACGGAAACCACATGTGTACGTGTACCTCACCCCTCATGGTAATGTACATGTGCGTCAGTGAAAAAGACCAATAAAAAGGTGTTAGCATGTGGACGTAATGTGCTGTTCCAGTCGCTTCTGTACCTAAGGTCCATCACCGTTCCCTTTGGATCCCTACGTAATTCGGTGCTCTCCGATACACACGATCGAACAGCGGAGGAGTGGTACTCAAGCGTCAACTTTAGGTTACAATATCTCCGGATGTAATTAACATCTTACAATTCAACAAACGGCACTGATTACGTATTTGTTTATATGTTCAGATGTGCTAACAAAACTAACGGGGTTCCATTTAAGAAAGACGTAGGTTTGTGTTACAAAAACATACTTCCGTGCATTTTTTTATGGTTTATAATAGCCAATTACTCTAGCCCCTCTCCTCACGTTCGGTCTGTGGAATCGATTCGTCAGTATTTTATGTGGTTTACGAAATACAGCCAGCGGTAATGTTAGGTGAGTCACCCTGTATACCGAGTAGTCTGCCTAACAGCACGCCATACTGACATTCCAGGTGCTGAACCTGTATGACAATGACGAATGCCATCTGGAAACGTTGGTCCGTCTCAAAACCTCTAACCTGGGTACGTTAATCGTAATGCTTTACGTAGGGATTCGACTGAAAAGATAACGTGCTGTCTCTCCTAGGCCCAATATTTTTTTTTCTGGGCGCACAACACATTAAGTGCAGTGGTAATAATGGTCGCTGTGTTGACAATTCGTTGCGCTCCATACGTCATCACACTGTCCGTGTGGATTCTCATCTCGCCGCAAACACACCCGTTTTCTGAATAAAACCACACGATGTGACTGTATGATCCTGCACAACCAAATGAGTTATATCTCTGTCCTACCGAGCGCTAGTCATTAGGGCCATTGAGGTCTTGGGTGGTGTTGGCAATGGGCCTCCTGAAGCTCTTGGGCACTAGTCATGTAGCGTCGTTGAGATCTAGCTGTGAACTGAGTATGTCCTTCCGGAATCCATCGAATACACATTTGCGTGAATGTCGTAAGATACTGACCAATGTGCTCAACAAGATCTTATATTCGAGCCACCGGAAACATAACTGTAAGTTAAATTGAAATTCTCACAATATGCATGAAGAAACAGCACATACTCGGAATCAACTCGTTTTACTTCGTCATGGTCTCGTCGTCTTCTTTCAGAACTATCCTGCTCATTCCTCAGAGACTTCTAAGTTGTAATCTTTTTTTTAATTTATAGGTGGGTTACCAGCCTAACGCACAACTACCACTGTGAGGGACTGGGCTTGAAATGAGAGCATCTTCACCTAGGTAGATATCCATCCAGGGCTTAAGAGATCTACTTCCTCTACAACCTTCCCTGTCCCATGTTGTAGGATGTAGCCGATAACGATAGGTTAAACTTTCAGGACATCGGTCTGGAAATTACGCAGCCAGAAGTTGTAAGTTTCACCTCGCTTAATTGTGATTTCTAACTCAGTGTTCTGTACACCACGGGAAGAAATTCAAGCAAGCGCTGAGTCCTGGAAAGCTGCCACGACTCAGCCGGAAGCAGTAAATAGATAAACGACGTTGCGCCCCCTTGATCTGGAAGAGATTACGTAATCACATTGGGCTGCTGCCAACGAGAGAAACTCCTTTATCAGTTGGTACAAACTTCTCGCTAGGTCATCGTGGAGGAACAGAAACAACCCCACCTGCAGCTCATAGATGTGAAGGTGATGGTAGCGTTGTTTTGTGAGTTACGAATTTTTCGAGGTGTATTAGTGTCCACCATGTCATCATGGTTTGTACTAATCCTTTAATCTTTGCATGTCTGCTACACCTAACATCGTCTGTCACCGGAGTAGAGTATTAAATAATATTTGCCAGCGTCAGTTTTTTTCTTTCCTTTTATTGATCCTTGTAACATCAAGTGAACTATTCGTTGAGGCTGCACCAGATATCTCTCCCGATATCTCAAAGCATTCTTCAGTATATTCTAAATTCGAATGTAATAAATTTCCTTGAAACAGAAAAACTTCTACAAACAAAGATTTACGAAGAATAATTCGTGAGTAACGTAGCTTACCCTTTTCTCGCACTGTATCCTCCGAACCATAGGCGCATTCCATATTTATAGCTTTCCGCAAAACATTTGAAATAGAGCCACATTTAAGACTGTTTACGAATGTGCGAACTTACGGAACAGGGTCTCAGCTTTTTGAGTGGCTCAAAGACTTTTCAAATAATACGAGGGCTGCTCAATAGGTAATGGAACGCATTTTTTCTCGGCGAATTTCGGTTGAAAAAAAGCGAAGTCTTTGTGGAACACTGTGGAATACTTCCGCTTCAGCCCCTACAGTTTCGTGAAGTTCCGGTAGATGGCCGTGTTATACGTTGCCTTCAAAATGGCGTCTGTATCGGAGTTGAGTTCTAAGCAGAGAGCTGTCATTGAGGTTCTTTCGGCGGAAAACCGGAGCACTGCAGATATTCATAGGCGCTTGCAGAATGTTTATGGAGACCTGGTGGTAAAAAAAAGTGCAGCGAGAACGGGCGAGGCGTCTTTCACCATCGCACCAAGGCCCCGCAAACCTACCCGATCTCTCGCCTGCCGGCCGGGAGCACATAATTGTGACTCCTGCAATTTTGGAACGTGCGGACACTCTCATTCGAGATGATCGACGGATCACAATCAGACACGTCACTGCACAATTGGACCTTTCTGTTGGTAGTACTGCCACACTCGTCAAACAGCTGGGGTGCCCGCTAACAGAAGACCATAAAGAGCAACGAAGGACTATCTGTGCGGAATTACTGGTGCGTTATGATGCTGTTCGTGACAGTCGTAACAGGCGATAGAGACATGTGTTCATCACTTCGAACCTGAAGCAAAACGGCAGTCCATGGACTGGCGTCACACTACCTTTCCTCCAAAGAAAAACTTAAAACCCGAATTCTCAGTCACTAAAGTCATGGTGGCCGTTTCAGAGGCTCTGGAGGAGTTATTCTGTTTGATCTCCTTCCTCATGGTGCAGTGGTGCGATGTACTATCCTCAGGAAATTGTAAAAACGACTTCAGTGAGTTCATCGTCCAATGATGCAAACGAACTTCTCGTTCTCCATGTCAACGCAAGGCCTCAGACAAGTCTGCGAACCCAATACGAGCTCACAAAATTTCATTGGACTGCTCTTCTTCATCCAACCTGCCTCCCGGATTTCGCCCCTTCCGACTTCCACCTGTATGGCCCAATGGAGGACGCACTACCCAGGGAGCAGTACGTGAATTATGGGGCGGGTACTGATGCAGCAAGACTTTCGCTCTGACGTCAACCAGTACGGTGGCTCCATGCAGGCATACAGGTCCTCCCGGTAAGGTGGCGTAAGGCTGTCGCACTGAACGGAGATTGTGTCGAAAAGTAGAGTTTTGTAGTCAAAAGAGTGAGGAAAAAAATGCTGTAATGGAATACTGGAAACATCTGATATCAGAAAAAAAGTGTTGTGTTACTTACTTAATGCGTCTCGTAGAACCCAGTACGTTGTTACTGACGGCCACGTTCGTTACAGACAAATGTGTCGTAAAGAGGGCCATAGGTAAGTGTGACTGACCCGTACGTGTTCTCTATAAACGTCAGTATGATGGATAGGGTGAGCAACAATATGTGACTGATTGGTGACGACACTTTAGTGGACGGTAAATGACGGTAGGAGGATGCAGGATGAGTTGCACAGAATATCTATTTGGGGTGATAAGTAGGAAATTGCTCCAAATGAGTAAAAATGAAAATAAGGCGGATAAGTAGGAAAAAGAATCCTATAATACTGCGTTAGCGATGTGCAGCTTCACACAGTCACGTTGATTCAATATCTAGGCATAAGGTAGCAAAACGCAAAACGGAACACGCAAATAAGATCGATTAATCGAAAGGCAATTGGTCGACTTCGGTGTGTTGAGGTAGTTCTAGGAAAGTGTTGATGAACCATAAAGGAGGCAGGGTACAAAACACTTGTGCGAGCCATTCTCGACCGCTGTTCAAAAGGTCATATTAAGAGAAGACACAAGCAATTCAGAGACATAATGCCAAATTTCTACCGGTTGGTTCTATCAATACAGGAGTATTAGGGAAATGGTTGTCAAATTCGAATCCATGGTGGATAAAAGACATTTTTTTCCCGAAACACTACAGGGAAATGACATTTTTACTCTGCAGCTGAGTGTGCGCTGATATGAAACTTCCTGGCAGATTAAAATTGTGTGCTGGACCAAGACTTCTGTAGTTTGGAGATAGGAGACGAAGTACTGGCAGAAGTAAAGCTGTGAGGACTGGGCGTGAGTCGTGAGTGGGTAACTCAGATGGTACAGCACTTCCCCGCGAAAGGCAAAGGTCACGAGTTCGAGTCTCGGTCCGGCACACAGTTTTAATCTGCCAGGAAGTTTCACTATTGAGAAAGTTTAAAGAACCGTGGAAGACTGCAGAACGATCGTATCGCCACCAAAGCACTTTCGCGCAATGATCGCGAAGACCAGATAAGAGAAATAAGAGCACATAAGGAAGCAAACATGCTATTCGTACAAAAGGATCGCAGCTCCCACACGTAATGCAGAATTCACCACTAGACGATACGAGAGGCGGACCTGCAGGAGTAACAGCAGGACAGGACTGTTAGGACAGCTCTGTGACTCAGAACTTGGACTAGTCAGCGGATCTCAGAGGGTAACAAATTTATCAGAGACATTTAATCCCTTTCAAAGCTCCCAAAGCCTACTGTTCGAGGTGCGACCGTGAAGTGCAAACGGGAAAGAACAACCACGGCTAAATCAAGACTAGATATAGTGCCGATCTATTGACGGAGAGGGCTCGTCAAGCATTGTAAAGGGTGGTTATAAAAGTCGCATGCTATCAGCGGAAGGAATAACTCTTAAGTAAGAAATTTCTCCCAGTAGTCTGGATAGCACAATGACTGAGTATGGGGTACAATGGTCGTGCAGCTCCCATAAGTGACACATTTTTGCAGTCAGTGGTAAGTGACGACTGAGGTGACGTAAAGAGCGACGCTATTGGACAGTGGATGACTGAAAAAGACTGATTTGGAGTGAGGAACCACGCTAACCTCGAGAAAATCTGATGCAAGGGTTTGGGTTTCACGAATGCGTGGAGAACGTACTAGCCACAACGTGTAGTGTCAACAGTGGAGGACGGAGGTGTTAAGGTATGTATTTGTTTTTTGCGGTTGGAGTGCTGTCCCCTAATTGCGCTTAAGAAAACGTAAGATGGGAAAAGATATGAAGACATTTGACAGAATTTGTGTACTTCGTACAGTAGAGAAACAGTTCGCCATTCAGGTATATGACGGTGCGGTCTTTTTTAGTGTACACCCGACGTCATGTGTTACTTCTACATGATATCAGTATCATGCCCCTGAACACTATTACAGCATGGGACATTACATCTTCTACATCTACAGCCATACTCCGCAAGCTACCTGACGGTGTGTGGCGGAGGGTACCTTGAGTACTTCTATCGTTTCTGCCTTCTAGAAATGTTAAGAAAATGATAGTGATGTCCTTCGTAGCCAGTCTAGAGTTTAATAGTATCCTGCTGTGGAAAGGTGAAGCGGCTTAGCACCTGTGTGCCTTCCTATGAGCCCCGACTCCCTTCCTGGACTGTGCCTGAACCTCCTAATTCATCTCGTTCTACAGGTGTAAATCGATCTTATCTTAAAAATCACAGTAGAGTAGATACGTCGTGCCGATAGATTAGTAAGGGAAGAGAGTAGCACTAATCTACCTAAACAGCAACCGACTACAGGGCGGAAGTCATTGTAATTACGAGTCACCATCGTATATCTGAATGATTTAGCAACTAGCAAGCAACAAGATTGTTAATTGTTTCTCCGAGTAAGCTTGAATATTTCATACAAGCTTCTGGTGTCTGCAGCTCTCAAACTGTCTGAGCATGAAGCATAAACCTTTGGATCATGTGGTCTGGAGACTGTACCATGCACGGAAACTCGTCTTAAGTCTGCAGAACTCAGGTCACAGTGAGGCAGAGCTCCTGCTGTGGGGGTTACTTAAAAGCTACGAAAAAAACGATCGACTGGGCGGAGGGCTCTGCATTAGTAATAGGCTCTTCCAAACAGTTCTGGGCAGGTTGCTTAGCTGCGATAGTTTGCCAGGCGCTGACCTCTTGCAACGGCCAGAACAGGTTCTCTGACGCCTCTGTAATGTACTCATGCATGAAGGACTGTTCAGACATAGCAGTAAGGGCGTTCTTACAACTGAAAACATCATGCTGGCGAAAATTACTTATTTCTGAATCAAGTGCAGTTACTACAATACCTGTATAACTAACTGGGCATCAGTACTGTCTATTTGGTATCTGTCATTCGCCCATGGAACACACATCAAATCAGGAATCAAATTATAATAAATATTATTTAATATCATTCCTAACTTCGAAAGCTTGTTAATTTCCAAGTAATCTAAAACTGCTGCGGCGATAATACGAGTAGTGTTCCACACCCAAAATGTGGGATATCACACTAC
The DNA here is from genome assembly GCF_023897955.1 of Schistocerca gregaria. Taxonomy (NCBI): domain Eukaryota; kingdom Metazoa; phylum Arthropoda; class Insecta; order Orthoptera; family Acrididae; genus Schistocerca; species Schistocerca gregaria. The sequence goes on along the minus strand of NC_064924.1, from coordinate 68,433,105 downwards.
CAATAAACCGAGGCATGCTATTCGCTTTACCTACAGATGTTGTGATCGTTGTATTTCATATCGCTGCATGTTCTCACTCCCATATATCCAAGGTGTTTGGAAATTCATGTTAGAAACTTCTGGGACTTGCAGAGGGGAGTGAGTACATGATATTTTGAATAGTAACCTAAGTACAGGAAGGTCATCCAACGACGCTACACAGCGTGAGAGGTATAAGCGCCGGCGCCTGTAAATGTTTTTACATGTAGCGTGATTCCGTGATAATATTACGAACTTTCAAGGATGATGGAGAAGGATAAAAGTATCAGTTTTAGAGTCCCTGGTTCGAAAACGAGCAAGTGGAAAGTTACAAGCGAAAATCATTCTGATAACTGTGACAGTGGAATACATGTGCGGGTATTGTTGCTGCGAGGATTGTAGGATAAGCAACTTTCGGAGGTGGTAGTATGGCCGAACCAAGAGAAAATATCAAGTAAACAAAGGCTCTAAAACGCTTACCAGAAGAACTATGAGCAATTGTTTATCTTCGCTTGGGTGAAACACAAGTCAACAAGTGTCATAACTCATAGCTGTTAAAGTATACGTTTAGAGACCATATTTACTGGACTTTTTATTGTGTTGGTCCTTTCTACCTTCTTTAAGCGGCCTACCATACCTTATAACAAGTATACCGGCACATGTATTCCACTCACAGAGGTATCAGAACGGCTTTCATTTATAGTTTTCGACTCGTTTGTTTCCGGTAAAGGGATCATTACCTCAGATTGATACATTTATCCTTCCCCATCATCCTTGAAAGTTTGTAACATCAACACGGTATCACCCAGTATATACATACATTTACCGGCGGTGGAGCCTATAACTTTGACGCTCTGTAGCGTCGTTGGATGCCGTTTCAGGATATGGGTGCCTACTCAAAATACTACGTACTCACTCCCCTCTACAAGTCCTAAAAGTTTGTAACGGGAATTTCCGAACACCCTATATGTTTGTCGAGGACGGCAAAACTTGTGACTCAGAAATGTGATATGATATTACATCTTTATGTTTTTTGGAATACGCGACTTTATTTACGCTCTATAAGGCCAAGCAGTCAGGTTTTGATTAGAAACGGTACAAAAAAAAAAAAAAACATCTTCATTGAAAACCGCATCATCTACGACAAGTCTTAGTTCCTAACTAATATTACCTGTTGTGTTATGAAGATACAGCATGTACGGTAATGGCCTTGCTACACTTCCCTGGGGAAAAGGAGATGTTACTTCTGTCTCTGCAGAGGCACAGCGTTACGTCGGAAAAGAAATTTTTTGTAGCAGAGCAACTCTGGTTAGATACCCAGTGTCAATATCTTTTCTTCATCAAATGGTGTGGTACTGAATCAAAAAGCTATTCGAAAATCTAGGAACTCCACATCATACTGGTTACCTGTGCCAATGGCACAAATGGTACAGTGTGTGATTGAATCAGTTGGTTTCGTACAAGCAAATTTTGCAAAGGACATGCAGTTCATTTCACCATCTTCCGGAGGTGCATATGGGACAGCAACACGTCCTCTTTCTATATATAGGCTGTTAACCTTACAACAACATTCAAGGCGACTCGGTGACTTAGTTCTATGTGTCCAGTTATGCCTATTTATAAGTTTATAAGCTAAAAACACATAATTTGAAGATATTCCTTGGAATAAAATGCGCATACGTCACAGATTAAACGGTCGGCACAAACTCGCCAGTGCTAGACCAAACTTGCGCATCCATGATAAATATGTAGCAAGCTGCGAGTCAGCAGATCCACAGAGGTTACAAATAATATACACTCCTGGAAATGGAAAAAAGAACACATTGACAACGGTGTGTCAGACCCACCATACTTGCTCCGGACACTGCGAGAAGGCTGTACAAGCAATGATCACACGCACGGCACAGCGGACACACCAGGAACCGCGGTGTTGGCCGTCGAATGGCGCTAGCTGCGCAGCATTTGTGCACCGCCGCCGTCAGTGTCAGCCAGTTTTCCGTGGCATATGGAGCTCCATCGCAGTCTTTAACACTGGTAGCATGCCGCGACAGCGTGGACGTGAACCGTATGTGCAGTTGACGGACTTTGAGCGAGGGCGTATAGTGGGCATGCGGGAGGCCGGGTGGACGTACCGCCGAATTGCTCAACACATGGGGCGTGAGGTCTCCACAGTACATAGACGTTGTCGCCAGTGGTCGGCGGAAGGTGCACGTGCCCGTCGACCTGGGACCGGACCGCAGCGACGCACGGATGCACGCCAAGACCGTAGGATCCTACGAAGTGCCGTAGAGGACCGCACCGCCACTTCCCAGCAAATTAGGGACACTGTTGCTCCTGGGGTATCGGCGAGGACCATTCGCAACCGTCTCCATGAAGCTGGGCTACGGTCCCGCACGCCGTTAGGACGTCTTTCGCTCACGCCCCCACATCGTGCAGCCCGCCTCCAGTGGTGTCGCGACAGGTGTGAATGGAGGGACGAATGGAGACGTGTCGTCTTCAGCGATGAGAGTCGCTTCTGCCTTGGTGCCAATGATGGTCGTATGCGTGTTTGGCGCCGTGCAGGTGAGCGCCACAATCAGGACTGCATACGACCGAGGCACACAGGGCCAACACCCGCCATCGTGGTGTGGGGAGCGATCTCCTACACTGGCCGTACACCTCTGGTGATCGTCGAGGGGACACTGAATAGTGCACGGTACATCCAAACCGTCATTGAACCCATCGTTCTACCATTCCTAGACCGGCAAGGGAACTTTCTGTTCCAACAGATCAATGCACGTCCGCATGTATCCCGTGCCACCCAACGTGCTCTAGAAGGTGTAAGTCAACTACCCTGGCCAGCAAGATCTCCGGATCTGTCCCCCATTGAGCATGTTTGGGACTGGATGAAGCGTCGTCTCACGCGGTCTGCACGTCCAGCACGAACGCTGGTCCAACTGAGGCGCCAGGTGGAAATGGCATGGCAAGCCGTTCCACAGGACTACATCCAGCATCTCTACGATCGTCTCCATGGGAGAATAGCAGCCTGCATTGCTGCGAAAGGTGGATATACACTGTAGTAGTGCCGACATTGTGCGTGCTCTGTTGCCTATGTCTATGTGCCTGTGGTTCTGTCAGTGTGATCATGTGATGTATCTGACCCCAGGAATGTGTCAATAAAGTTTCCCCTTCGTGGGACAATGAATTCACGGTGTTCTTAATTCAATATCCAGGAGTGTAGTTAATTATTAAAATTGATCGTAGGTGTTGGAACGTCAGACAGCGAAAAACCAGGATCATAATGCGTCTGAGAGTTCTGACGTGAAATGAGTGGTTTTCATGAATTGTCCAGCTGGAAACCCTCGTCGCGGCTAAGCGGGCTGACTGCCAATTGCATTTCCGGGGCTTATCTCAACAAGTTGATGCTGTGTTCTGCATCTTCTCGAAATACAATGAGCAATGGAAATAGAAATACAGGGAATGGGCGGTGGAAATACAATTTTCAGCTACTGCAGATCTGTCGAATGAAATCATTCCACTTTTGCCTGTAAAAAATATTATTTATTCCGATCGCAGTTTCGACACAGCCATTGTCAAGCAAGTGAGATATTGAAACGCATTCTACCCGCCACGCACCGTTGGGTGGCTTGCGGAGTATGAATGTAGATGAATGTAGATGAGAGGCTGCTACGACATTACCTGTGACGTACTGGAACGTAGTTGCCGGCAGCCATGTATTTGAAACTTCCTGGCAGATTAAAACTGTGCGCCGGACCGAGACTCGAACTCGGGACCTATGCCTTTCGCGGGCAAGTGCTCTACCGAGTTCGAGTCTCGGTCCGGCACAAAGTTTTAATCTGCCAGGAAGTTACATATCAGCGCATACTCCGCTGTAGAGTGAAAATTTCATTCTAGCCATGTATTTGTTTTCGAATTGTCAGAAGTTAATGTTGTACAATGGGCTTCAAAATCCCACAGTATTTAACAATGACTATGTGTCGCAACTGCATCCGCAATAAATAATATTCCCAACAGTCAAATGCTGCTTCAGTCATTACACGGAGGCTTTGGACACAGTCCTCACCAAAATTCAGCAAATCTGTTGAACTGTAGAAGGCGTATATGTCACTGCTATTCGGTGTACCGCCCTTCTAGAGAGAGTGTGGTTTGTCTTATATGTTGTTGTTGTTGTTGTCTTCAGTCCTGAGACTGGTTTGATGCAGCTCTCCATGCTACTCTATCCTGTGCAAGCTGCTTCATCTCCCAGTACCTACTGCAACCTACATCCTTCTGAATCTGTTTAGTGTACTCATCTCTCGGTCTCCCTCTAAGATTTTTACCCTCCACGCTGCCCTCCAATGCTAAATTTGTGATCCCTTGATGCCTCAAAACATGTCCTACCAACCGATCCCTTCTTCTAGTCAAGTTGTGCCACAAACTTCTCTTCTCCCCAATCCTATTCAATACCTCCTCATTAGTTACGTGATCTACCCATCTATCTTCAGCATTCTTCTGTAGCACCACATTTCGAAAGCTTCTATTCTCTTCTTGTCCAAACTAGTTATCGTCCATGTTTCACTTCCATACATGGCTACACTCCAAACAAATACTTTCAGAAACGACTTCCTAATACATAAATCTATATTCGATGTTAACAAATTTCTCTTCTTCAGAAACGCTTTCCTTGCCATTGCCAGTCTACATTTTATATCCTCTCTACTTCGACCATCATCAGTTATTTTACTTCCTAAATAGCAAAACTCCTTTACTCCTTTAAGTGTCTCATTTCCTAATCTAATTCCCTCAGCATCACCCGATTTAATTTGACTACATTCCATTATCCTCGTTTTGCTTTTGTTAATGTTCATCTTATATCCTCCTTTCAAGACACTGTCCATTCCGTTCAACTGCTCTTCCAAGTCCTTTGCCGTCTCTGACAGAATTACAATGTCATCGGCGAACCTCAAAGTTTTTACTTCGTCTCCATGAATTTTAATACCTACTCCAAATTTTTCTTTTGTTTCCTTTACTGCTTGCTCAATATACAGATTGAATAACATCGGGGAGAGGCTACAACCCTGTCTCACTCCTTTCCCAACCACTGCTTCCCTTTCATGCCCCTCGACTCTTATTACTGCCATCTGGTTTCTGTACAAATTATAAATAGCCTTTCGCTCCCTGTATTTTACCCCTGCCACCTTTAGGATTGGAAAAAGAGTATTCCAGTCAACATTGTCAAAAGCTTTCTCTAAGTCTACAAATGCTAGAAACGTAGGTTTGCCTTTTCTTAATCTTTCTTCTAAGATAAGTCGTAAGGTCAGTATTGCCTCACGTGTTCCAACATTTCGACGGAATCCAAAGTGATCCTCCCCGAGGTCTGCATCTACCAGTTTTTCCATTCGTCTGTAAAGAATTCGCGTTAGTATTTTGCAGCCGTGGCTTATTAAACTGATAGTTCGGTAATTTTCACATCTGTGAGCACCTGCTTTCTTTGGGATTGGAATTATTATATTCTTCTTGAAGTCTGAGGGTATTTCGCCTGTCTCATACATCTTGCTCACCAGCTGGTAGAGTTTTGTCATGACTGGCTCTCCCAAGGCCGTCAGTAGTTCTAATGGAATGTTGTCTACTCCGGGGGCCTTGTTTCGACTCAGGTCTTTCAGTGCTCTGTCAAACTCTTCACGCAGTATCGTATCTCCCATTTCGTCTTCATCTACATCCTCTTCTATTTCCATAATATTGTCCTCAAGTACATCGCCCTATAATAAACCTTCTATATACTCCTTCCACCTTTCTGCCTTCCCTTCTTTGCTTAGAACTGGGTTGCCATCTGAGCTCTTGATATTCATACACGTGATTCTCTTCTCTCCAAAGGTCTCTTTAATTTTCCTGTAGGCTGTACCTATCTTACCCCTAGTGAGATAAGCCTCTACATCCTTACATTTGTCCTCTAGCCATCCCTGTTTAGCCATTTTGCACTTCCTGTCGATCTCATTTTTGAGACGTTTGTATTCCTTTTTGCCTGCTTCATTTACTGCATTTTTATATTTTCTCCTTTCATCAATTAAATTCAATATTTCTTCTGTTACCCAAGGATTTCTAGCAGCCCTCGTCTTTGTACCTACTTTATCCTCTGCTGCCTTCACTACTACATCCCTCAGAGCTACCCATTCTTCTTCTACTGTATTTCTTTCCCCTATTCCTGTCAATTGTTCCCTTATGCTCTCTCTGAAACTCTGTACAACCTCTGGTTCTTTCAGTTTATCCAGGTCCCATCTCCTTAATTTCCCACATTTTTGCAGTTTCTTCAGTTTTAATCTACAGGTCATAACCAATAGATTGTGGTCAGAGTCCACATCTGCCCCTGGAAATGTCTTACAACTTAAAACCTGGTTCCTAAATCTCTGTCTTACCATTATATAATCTATCTGATACCTTTTAGTATCTCCAGGGTTCTTCCACGTATACAACCTTCTTTCATGATTCTTAAACCAAGTGTTAGCTATGATTAAGTTGTGCTCTGTGCAAAATTCTACTAGGCGGCTTCCTCTTTCATTTCTTAGCCCCAATCCATATTCACCTACTATGTTTCCTTCTCTCCCTTTTCCTACACTCGAATTCCAGTCACCCATTACTATTAAATTTTCGTCTCCCTTCACTATCTGAAGAATTTCTTTTATTTCATCGTACATTTCTTCAATTTCTTCATCATCTGCAGAGCTAGTTGGCATATAAACTTGTACTACTGTAGTAGGTGTGGGCTTCGTATCTATCTTGGCCACAATAATGCGTTCACTATTCTGTTTGTAGTAGCTTACCCGCATTCCTAGTTTCCTATTCATTATTAAACCTACTCCTGCATTACCCCTATTTGATTTTGTGTTTATAACCCTGTAGTCACCTGACCAGAAGTCTTGTTCCTCCTGCCACCGAACTTCACTAATTCCCACTATATCTAACTTTAACCTATCCACTTCCCTTTTTAAATTTTCTAACCTACCTGCCCGATTAAGGGATCTGACATTCCACGCTCCGATCCGTAGAACGCCAGTTTTCTTTCTCCTGATAACGACATCCTCCTGAGTAGTCCCCGCCCGGAGATCCGAATGGGGGACTATTTTACCTCCGGAATATTTTACCCAAGAGGATGCCATCATCATTTAATCATACAGTAAAGCTGCATGTCCTCGGGAAAAATTACGGCTGTAGTTTCCCCTTGCTTTCAGCCGTTCGCAGTACCAGCACAGCCAGGCCGTTTTGGTTAACGTTGCAAGGCCAGATCAGTCAATCATCCAGACTGTTGCCCCTGCAACTACTGAGAAGGCTGCTGCCCCTCTTCAGGAACCACACATTTGTCTGGCCTCTCAACAGATACCCCTCCGTTGTGGTTGTACCTACGGTACGGCCATCTGTATCGCTGAGGCACGCAAGCCTCCCCACCAACGGCAAGGTCCATGGTTCATGGGGGGAAGTTGTCTTATATAACATTTACTAAACAGACAAGGAATTTCGTACACACCCGCCTTTCACAAAAGCAGATCGTCTTACACAGACCACAGCAGAGCTGCCGTCTTCGCCAGTGGCCGGAAGAGCACATTCAATTTATACCTCTTCACGATTCTGGCAATGTTTGAAGAAACATTCCTCTTCCTTTAGCTGATCTCTGGATCTGATGACTACTACACCAATTTTATTACTCCTTTTAAATATGGTAGAATCTGTGGAACGACGGAATACTCTGTCAGAAAACTTCAAGACACACATGATATTCAGTTCCTTTTGGTTTACAAGTGCTATGAAAGGATCCCGATTTCTTTTCTTCCATTCATGAACGAAATGCGATTTAATATCTGGTCTCTTATTCATTTCAGAAACCAAAGCAATCTTTTTCTGTAGCTGTATTTTTTCTTTGAGTTCCTCATTAGTCCATTCCAGTCGTTATTACTGCCCGAGGCAGGATTCGAACCTGCGACCGCAGCAGCAGCGCAGTGCCGGACTGGAGCGCCTAGAACCTCTCGGCCACCGGAGTCGGCAGTGTAAATACAGTTTTCATCTATGACAGATCTGTTGAATGAAGTCATTCCACATTTGCGTGTTAAAAAAATGTTATTTATTCTGATCGCAGTTTCGACACATACCAGTTGTCAAACAAGAGAGATGTTGAAACGCATTCTACGACATTACCCATTACCTGTGACGTGCTGGAACGTAGTTGCCAGGAGTCATGTATTTGTTTTCCAATTGTTGGGACCTACATTCCTGCGTGTCAGAAGTTAATGTTGTACAGTGGGCTTCAACATCCCACAGTGTTTGATAATGACTATGGGTCGCAATTGCAGCCGCAATAAATAATATTTCCAACAGCCAAATGCTGAATGACCTCATTCAGACGTTACACTAAGACTATGGACACAGTCCTCACCAATATACCGCAAAACTGTTGAGCTGTAGAAGACGCGTATGTCACTGCTGTTCGGTGTACCGTTCTTGAAGAGAATGCGTGGTTTGTCTTACATAACTTTTACTAAACTGACACGGAATTTGCCGGCCGCAGTGGCCGAGCGGTTCTAGACGCTACAGTCTGGAACCGCGTTACCGCTACGTTCGCAGGTTCGAATCCTGCCTCGGGCATGGATGTGTGAGATGTCCTTAGGTTAGTTAGGTTTAAGTAGTTCTGAGTTCTGGGGGACTGATGACCACATCAGTTAAGTCCCATAGTGCTCGGAACCATTTGAATTTTGGCAAGGAATTTCATAAACACCCGCCTTTCGCAAAAGCGGATCATCTTACACAGACCCCCAGCAGAGCTGCCGTCTTCGCCAGTGGTCGGAAGAACACATTCACGATTCTGGCAATGTTTGAAGAAACATTCCCCTTCCCTTGGTTGATGTAATGTTCTCTGGATCTGATGATTAGTACACCCATTTTTATTGCTCCTTTTAAATATGATAGAAGCTGTGGAACGACGGAATACTCTAACCGTCAGAAAACGTCAAGAATCGCATGATATTCAGTTACTTTAGGTTTACAAGTGCTATGAAAGGATGCCGTTTTTTTTTATTCCATTCATCAACAAGATGCGAATTAATATCTGGTGTCTTTACCATTTCAGAAACCAAAGTAATCTTATTCTGTAGCCGTATTTTTTTCTTTCAGTTCTTCTTTAGTCCATTCCAGTCAGTGTTGCTGATACGAAAAAGAAAAAAAAAAATGTTCACCGGAAGACAAGAAATGATAATAGCAAGAACTAAGGGCTAACCGATACTGTCACTTAAACAAACGATTTGCTTTTTCTAACGCTTGAAGATTCCACATCGCCGAATGAAATTACAGTAGAACCCCTCTAATCCGACCTTGGATGGTCCATGCTGAGGCTCCGAGCCTATGCCGACTTGTCACTGACTGGGCGCCTGTCGGGCCTTTGTTGCGGTGTCTATCACTGTGCATATTGTCATACTGTACGTTATTGTGCAGTTTTGTACATTGTTGGGATTAGAAAACGTCGTTGTTTGCTTTATTCCGTGTTCTCTACAGTACTTATTACTGTAGATTCACCCGGATTTCACACAACTATGCAAAAAACGCTTTTGACATCGCCCTTCAATAAATCGAGCAGAATCCAATGGACGTTGTGTTGATGAAAAAATGGAGCTAAATCTAGAATAACATCTGCTAAACAAAAATGTATCACTGACTTTTTCCAAGTAATTTGTTTTCGTTTTTACTGTAAAAACAATGCATACAGCATAATCATTTCTTAGTTTATACATACAGTAGATTATTTCTTTGTAAACAATTTCTTTTTTTTATATACAGTGCTATAAACATTTTTAGTTTACAGTATATATCATTTACACGCTATTAAGTACAGTGCAGTACTGTAACTTGTTTGTCGTTTTTCCTTTTAAAATCAATACATATTATAATGCGCGTAGACGTTTTCTAGTTAATATATTGCTGAACACTGTGTATAAAAACATCTTTTTACATTACGGTAGACGTCTTTTAGTTCTTAAATCGTTTAATATTTTGTTCTAAATGTCTTTTTATATTTTTTGCAATAAATATTAGATTTTTCGGATAATTCGACCTTTTCTTCGTTCCGACCATGGTCCCGCTCCAGAAGGTGACGGATTAGAGGGGTTCTACTGTAGTGAGTCGCCCTAGCAAATCTCTGGCAATCAACATCAGAGAGGCTTGTCGCGAGTATGCTGCACCACTGGTAATCTGAGGCGAGGCGGAAGTGGAGGTTCAAATGGCTCTGAGCACTATGGGACTTAACATCTGAGGTCATCAGTTCCCTAGAACTGAGAACTACGTAAACCTAACTAACCTAAGGACATCACACACATCCATGCCCGAGGCAGGATTCGAACCTGCGACCGTAGCGGTCACGCGGCTCCAGACTGAAGCGCCTAGAAGAGGCCGAAGTGCAGCGGCAGTGGCTGGTGTGTAGTTTCAGTTACGAGACTGCAGATGAACGAGGAAGGAAAGGCACTGCAGCGCCTCGGGTAGAGGCTGACCATTACGTTGAAGTCATGGCCGCAACCGCTGAACATGGAGGGTTGTCCGTCCTGAGCTGTCCGCATCGAGTCGAGGCTCTTCGCTTGTCTCCCACTTTCCGGTGTCTCTCGCCGAAGACGAGAACCGCATGGATGTTGTGGAGCAGGCATCGGGAACAAGCTGTCGGCCTGACGTTACATGGATGCCGTGTATTGAATACGGAACCCTATCTGTACGCGTGGGTTCACGAGCAACGAGTGTAAGTTGTGGGCTTTCCATTTTGTCACTGCTGTGTGTGTCTGGATTATGGCCTCCAGTGACTAACTTGGTGCTTAGCTGGGGCTGTTACAGGTTAGTGAAGAGCATGAGCGACGTTGTTCTGTCAGTCATTATGCATCGCACGGCGTTGTGTCTTTTGGGGTTTTATCGGTCTTCTGTGTTATGTTCGTGTTGTTCATGGTACTGTGTTGGTGCTGCCTCCCGCACGTGAGGTAGTGCCTTGTTTAGCTATGTAAATCAGTTCGCTGGTTTCTCGTATAAGTCAAGAGGCCTGTTATCAGATGTTAAGTTTCGTTCTCCTTTACTCATGTTTGTTGAAAGTGATGTTAACTGTGCGTTGTCGTGTATTTATAACTCTTATAATGTGTTTGAGCGCTGCAAAGAAATATCATGCTTTATTGTGAGTTAAGAATTTCCGCGTGTCTCAATTTATCTGATGTACATACCATGTTTGTTCTTCAGTAGAGTTTTCTGTGAATTTCTAGGCATTTTTGTGCCAGTTGCGCCAGAGTATGCAAGCATCTAGATGTGTTTCAGATGAAATGATGTACAACGCATTACATTCTTGTGACAGTTTTCTGTGAGTATGCAACGTTCAGTGTGCCAGTTGTATCAAACTACGCAAGCATTTAGATGTGTCCATAGAGAACTGATGTACATTCCATGTGTGTCTTGTGTAAAGCTTTGTGTGAATATGCACTTTAAAGAATTTCCTGAAAATTAATATTTTGAGTTTTAATGTTGCGAATTAGCACTCAGTTACCGTCTTTCCTGTGTCGCTGTTCTTTGATAATACGAGGGCTTTTCAAAAAGTATCCTACTTTTATTTATTAAATCAATCTATATTCAGATACAATTTTTGACGCTAGTCATCTTCCAGTTTCTGCTCACCTTCCTACCAACGCTGCTAGCACTGCTGGAATCATAGCTGGAAAACCTCTTTTGGTGTAATGGCAGCTGCTCCTTTGAATTCTGCATAATGTTGTCCCTGTTCTCAAACATGGTCTCTTTCAGAGTCTTTTTCAGTTTAGGGAAAAGTCATAAGTCACTGAATGCTATTCCAGATGAGTAGGGAGGCTGCCAAATCGCAGCCATATTGTGTTTGGCCAAACAGCTCTGAATAAATCGAGATCGAAGAACGGGTTTATCACCGAGCCGAAGGTGCCACATTTCCGCTGCCCAGAGTCCGGCTGTTTGCGTCTCACTGCCTCACAAAGCCGACGCAACACCTTTTCCTAGTACTCCTAATTGACGTTAGTACTTCCTGGGGCGTACTTATAATGGACCACGCCACAGGAACCAAAAAAGACGTTGCTGCACACCTGCCTCGCTTTTTTTTTTTTGTCTCGAGGACGACGGATTCTTCCTCTGCTATCACTAAAACTGTGTTTCTGAGTCAAAGCCACAAACCCAAGACTCATCACCAGTGGTCACTCTGTTAAGAAAGTTGGGACTATTGTGTACATGTATCCAGCAGGTGCTTCTGCTCAGTTGCTAGCAAATACGGCACAAGTTTTCCTGAGATCCAAACGGTCCGTTAAAACGGTATGAACGGATCCAGTGCTAATTCTAACCTCGTCTGCAAGTTTGCTGATCGTGATGTGTCTATCATGTATCAGCATGGTCTTACGTGACCAATTTGATGTTGAGGACCTGCCTTAACGTGAGGCACTGTTCACTAATGAGGAGCGATCTTTGAAGTGGTTGTTCGGTTCCTTTGCCTCTATAGTACCCATTGATAGTTCCCAAACACTTGCAGACTCTTGAAGAATGTTTCAAGTTGAGAATCGCCAAGCTTAAAATATAATTTGATGCAGTAACGGAGTTCCACTTTCTCTGTCATTTTGCTCACAACACAAAATCCGGCGAATAACACTTACACGTATTCACTTGTCAACGGCGGTCATGAAAAAAATCAGGCACTCGCATTACGTATGCCTACAATCACAGGGAGCACGCGCGTACCAATACCACTGATTGGTTTCAACAATGAAAAATTAGGTCGGAAATTTATTGAACAACTCTCGAATGTGTGTGCCTGAATTTGTTATTTTTGTTTTACTGTAATGTGCATCAGTATAGGATTAAAGATTTGTTCAGCAACCAAATGTAATACACATATTTTGAGATCTAACTGTTGTGATCAGCCAGCGTAAATTCGCCCTTGTAGTAACATGCGAAGCTTAGCGGTGGTTTCTGTTCTTAGTTTCTGTTAATGAATAATGCAGTTACGTTTCTCAAGTAAAACTATCAGTACCTTCCACTGCCCCGCTCCAACACTTCTTGCCGGATACAATAAATCTGTATGGAATACCTTAACAGTGAAGGCATTTCATAATACAGGAAATGCGGGAACGCAACAACATTCCTGAATTGACTACGTGTCACGCTGGGTGCAACTGCTGTCTGCTGATAAATGTCTATTCCTGGCTTCCCTGAACGTGCCACCTTCTGAACGCTGCAGCCGCTGCACCAGGAACTCGGAAGTCGTCTATATAAACTATAGGTATTTCACCTTTTCTGCTCGTTGACACGCAAAAGTTCAGTGCAAATTTACGAAACTGAGTGAGGCGCAAAGTGCTTGTAGTAGCAGAATTACCTCAACGGACGTTGGCGTAGTAGGTTGTCATATCGATCATCCATGGTGGCTTACCTGAAACAAAAGAAAACAACAATTAGTTATTTTGAAGTGGCAGAGAAACAACATTCAGTATTTTATTTTGCTGGTGATATATTTTATGGAAATGCAATGAATCGTGTGTTGTTACTGCTCTACCGACCTATTTGAGGGATTGGTTAAAAACTAAGGGCTGTTTCGTAACAAAATGAAAATGTATTTTATTTGTATGCTATACCAAACTATGTTGTCGTTCCATTCTTCTGATTCGGTGGAACTGGGGATAGTTCCGTTGTCTGGGTATCAAGGCAATTTTGTACAGAGACTGTGTTGCCCAGGTATGAATTTATCCCAATCTCCCACTAGCCCACCTCCTGTTTTTCCCTCTCTCTGTCCACCTCCTCCACCCTTACCTTCTGTCCATCTTCTCCTCCACCTCTCTACGAGTATGTCCACCTCCCCATTCCCCCACCCCCTTTAATCTCCTCTCCTTTCATTTCTGTATATGTCTCCTCCTCTCCCCCCCCCCCCCCCCCCCCCACCCGCCAACTTGCTCTCTCCATCTCCTCCTGTCCCCTCTCTCAGTGCATTTCCTCCTCCCCTATCGCTGGCCATCTCCTCCTTCCCCAACACTGACTATTCTTCTCCTTGTTCTCCCTTCTCTCTCCACGTTATCACACCAATTCTAGTAGGAGGTTGGTGGTTCTTACCCCTACAGAATTTCTTTCCAGGTTGTAACTATTTGTCAAGTTTGATTGAAATCCTTCCAGGGGTTTCGGAGGAGCTTTCTGCCCGTGCCTTTGTTCGCATACGCAGATGTCAAATATATTTCATACATAGTTAACATATCTGACGCTTATTTGTATACATATTTCATACGTATGTCTAGCGAACGGCGTTTTCATGTATTTCGATAATTATGATGTCGTATCTCTTGAAGTATGTGCTGTACAAAGTCATAATTTTGTAGGTGCATCAGTGGTATATGTGCGTACTGTCTGAGAAATGTGTGATGAATAGAGTTAATAGTAAAGAAGTAATAAATTAAAACGTCTTGGCTGATACGGCAGCTTCTCACACATCTCAGTGTTTATGGCGTCATATCTCCTGACCGATGTGTCGTAATTTTTCTGGTATATTCAGTGGCATATGTGAATACTGTTTGCAAAATGTGACACCAATACAAGTAGTTGTAAATGAGAAATAAATTGATACTCTATGCTTCATGCGGAAGTTTTACTGTTCGAACACCGAAAATATAGTAGGTGATGAACTTTTTACCTTTCATCATCTTGTGGGGGATCGCAGCGAGAAAATATTTCGCAAAGGTTTGAAATTATGTGTCAAGTTTGTTGCAAGTTGCTAAGTGCACTCGTTCTCGAGTACTGGATGTTTAAATTATGGGTAGTTTCGCGTCGTGAGGTACACTGCTTTTTCATCGCCACCCTTTACTCTTATGACAGGTGGGTCGTTCTTACCTTCAACCTCCTCGACCCCCCCCCCCCCACCCCCTCCTGTGATTTTTTCCAGACATTACATGATACGTGTTCCAAGTCCGGTTGAGATCGGTCCGATGGCTTAGGGGGACATACATACATACGAGCATACATATACACGTTAATGCATCTAATTTTATAATTTGTATGGATTTTTAGTTTCCCGCACAAATGATGGTACGTTATAGTGTGTTCTAACGTTTCTACATGAAGGTATGAAATCCTTTTTTCATCGTCAGCTGCAATACCAATCGAGAAAAATCAGTGGACATGCCTTTGTGTGGTCACCGTGAGTACCTGTGAGCACCTACGAGACCTACAGTCTGCACCTCGGAAGAGTACGTGTAAAGGGTGAGGCGGGGAGTGGAAGCATTGCACTTCCCTTTCCCCTGCTGTCCCGCGGCTGCCTAGAGGGGGGTGGGATTAGCCATTCAGAAATTCTTGCCCTATTGGTAAACTTCATTATAGCCAAGCTGTGCGCGTTTCATTGTGCGATGTTGCATCACGCCAATACGTACAACAACTTTCCTGCCACGTGCATCCTTCTGAGCAGCAGACAGTACGTGTCAACAGTTCCCGATAGCTCTGGCTTCCCGTCATGATTTTCAATAACATAGTCTTAGAAACTTACATAAACACTGCTTTTGGCAACATAAGCACTGCAGTCAATGATCAGCTTAGTGGATCTAGAGGACCCAGACCGTTTCATGTGAACACAGCCTTCACCAGCTTGCACAGTGCCTTCTTGACAAACTGGGTCTATGGTTTCGTGGGGTCTGAACCACACTAGAACGCTACCATCAGCTCTTATCAATGAATTCGGAAGTGATTTGACCAGTCCACGGTTTTCCAGTCGTCTCCTGTCCAACAGGTCAAGAGTCCAGGAGAGGTTGCAAGCGATGTGGTGCTGTTAGCAAAAGTACTCCAGTCAGTCGTCTACTGCTACAGCCCATTAACGCCAAATGTATTAGCACTGTTGTAATGGAATCGTTCGTCGTACATTCCACATTGGTTTCTGCTGTTATTTCACGGAGCGTTGCTTGTCAGCTCCGCCATTGCACTGCACTTTTATACCTTGTGTACCTATACACAGGGTGAAAAGGCTCTGAGCACTATGGGACTTAACTGCTATTGTCATCAGTCCCCTAGAACTTAGAGCTACTTAAACCTAACCAACCTAAGGACATCACACACATACGTGCCCGAGGCAGGATTCGAACCTGCGACCGTAGCGGTCGCGCGGTTCCAGACTGTACCGCCTAGAACCGGCCAACACAGAGTGTTACCTACTGCCACCAAGAATAACTCTGAAAGTATGATATAAGCTGAAAAGTTTGTGGAACGAAAGTTGCATGGGATAACGGGGGCCATAATTTAACGTTGGTTTTTGTTGCTAAGAGGGGTCGAGTCAGAGATACGAAGGTCAACTTTTTTTTTTAAATTTTAATGGGATACTATAGTGATATTGTTTGGTACTTATTTTCGGATAGAATTATCGAGACGTATCCAATGATGTGTAACAGTAAGGTTTTTGAAGGTCAACGAAGGTCAGAAAGTTGGCATGAACGTCCATTTACAAAAGGCGTTCGAAGTGATGATTGGTATCAATGAAGTGCTGCAATCTTCCTATGGTGGATTGAGTGGCATTCCTTATCACTTCGCCAGTTATCGAAGCATATGCTCTAACAATTCTCTCTCGCATATGTTCAGGTGTATTTGGAACATCTTTATAAACAATGTCTCTTACGAATCCCCACAAGCAAAATTCCAGGTGCGTCAAGTCTGGCGAGCGAGCTAGTCACGACTCATTTCCTCCGCGTCCAATACAACGATTTGGGAATTGTCTCTGGAAGTGCCCGAGGCAAGATTCGAACATGGGACCGTAGCAGTCGCACGGTTCCGGACTGCGCGCCTAGAACCGCGAGACCACCGCGGCCGGCCCAATTGTAAACAGCTTCCAGAATAAAGTTACATAATGTTTATGCGTGTTATTAATTTAATAAATGTGTGTGAAAATTAATCAAGTTCTGTTTAAAGTTGGTCACCATCAATCTGCTACTCTAAGCGTGCAAGTGGCATTTCTATCGTCACACCTAACGGCAGAAGATAAACACGCCACGATAAGACCACAAGACATATTATTGACACTCGCCTACTTCGTTAGAGCGACAAGTCAAATAATCTGATGGTGCAGCTGATGACAGACACGTGCTCCAGACAAGATCCTGGAAATATCTAAATAAACATTACTGCGGGTTACGACTCTAATACTGCATATTTCAGTTGCTGTTGTCTTCTACCTTCTCTGTCTCTACGAAATTCAGAATAAGGGCTGATGCTGGCCAAGTAATTCAGAAGCGACGTGGGTAATATCGTAAAACGCCCTCTCGATTGCCTTCGGTAAGTGTGGAAATCAGTCTTCTTAATGAAGACTGTAACAACAGCAACAGTCGTGTGAAGAATAAGAGAAACAGCCGATAAAGTCGCTAACTAGCTATACCCTATAAAGGCGACTTTTGCACAGTTGTCAGGGCCCCGGCGCCTTACCAAATCCGAGCAATAAATGCGGACCGCGCTGGTGACCCAGTTGCCGGAAACTGCGAGGGGTAGCTCCGATGGCCGCAGCTGTGGGCCGCCTCAGCTGCTCCCTAATTGGACGGTTCTGCCTTCCCACTCCTACCCGCCCCTCTCCCCCCCCCCCCCCCCCCCTTCGCCATGCCCCCCGCGACAAGGGCGTGCCTCGGCGGCCACTGAATAATTCATGGACAATCTGCGACCGCGCGCGCCCGTTTAAAGAGCCATTTCCTCCCCCCCTCCCCCCCCCCCCAACTCAGTCGTCCCGCCTAGGCGGTCGCGCTGTTTCATGTGACTCGCGCGATTTCCGAAGTGAGTCGGAGCGAAAGAAAACCGAGGTGGCCCGGCGCTATCGACCCTGCTGCCCGCCGGTTCCCATTGCTTATGCAGCCCCGCGCTACACCGCGCCGCCAGCAAGAAGTCTGGCACGGTCTCGCCCGGCCGCGCCGCGACAGCCATTAACAACCAATCGCGCCTAATCCCGTAGAGCTGCTTATTGAATCAGGGCCAATTAGAGGGCGTCGTCCAAATTTCTGGGCGTATCCCTTCGGGACTTCCCCGACTCTGCCAGACGACGCGGCGCCGGAGCACTGGAAATGTAATTAACTTGTCGCGAATTATGAGAGACAGTCCGACAAAACGCCCTCTTCTGCTCTCAAAGCATACATTCCAGTTTTATGAAATTCTCTGGCGGAATTTTCAGCTAACGAAGATTACTAATCGACAGTGCTAATAAAAAAATGTCTCTGAGCACTATGGGACTTAACTGCTGAGGTCATCAGTCCCCTAGAACTTAGAACTACTTAAACCTAACTAACCTAAGGACATCACACACATCTATGCCCGTGACACGATTCGAACCTGCGACCGTAGCAGTCGCTCGGTTCCAGACTGTAGCGCCTAGTGCTAATCACATGTACTTCATAAATTATTGGAAAAGAGCGCAGGTAGTTCCAGCTTTCAAGGAGGGTCGTCGAGCAGATGCGCAAAACTATAGGCCTATATCTCTGACGTCGATCTGTTGTAGAATTTTGGAACATGTTTTTTGCTCGCGTGTCATGTCATTTCTGGAAATCCAGAATCTACTCTGTAGGAATCAACATGGATTCAGGAAACAGCGATCGTGTGAGACCCAACTCACTTTGTTTGGTTATGAGATCCAGCAAATATTAGATACAGGCTCCCAGGTAGATGCCATTTTCCTTGACTTCCGGAAGGCATTCGATACAGTTCCGCACTGTCGCTTGATAAACAAAGTAAGAGCCTAAGGAATATAAGACCAGCTGCAAACAGAACACAGCTTGTTGTTCTCAATGGAAAGAGGTCTAAAGACATTAAAGTAACTTCTGTCTTGCGACACGGGAGTGTTATGGGACCAAAATGGCTGAATCGAAATAAGTGACCTACGAATAGAAAAGCAACTGAAATCACTCAACAGAGACAAGTCCACTGCACCTGACGGGATATCAATTCGATTCTACACAGAGTACGCGAAAGAACGTGCTCCTAACAGCAGTGTACCCCAAGTCTCTAGAGGAACGGAAGGTTCCAAATGATTGGGAAAGAGCACAGGTAGTCCCAGTCTTCAAGAAAGGTCGTCGAGCAGATGCTCAAAACTATAGTCCTATATCCCTGACGTCGATCTGTTGTAGAATTTTGGAACCTGTTTTTTGCTCGTGTATCATGTAATTCCTGGAAACCCAGAATTTACTCTATAGGAATCAACATGGATTCCGGAAACAGCGATCATGTGAGACCCACTTTCTTTGTTCATGACACCCAGAAAATATGTATAAAGGATCCCAAGTAGATGGCATTTTCCTTGACTTCCGGAAGGCGTTCGCTGCAGTTCCGCGCTGTCGCCTGATAAACAAAGTAAGAACCTACGGAATATCCGACGAGCTGTGTGGCTGGATTGAAGAGTTTTTAGCAAACAGAACACAGCATGTTGTTATCAAT
This sequence comes from Schistocerca gregaria, assembly GCF_023897955.1. Lineage (NCBI taxonomy): Eukaryota > Metazoa > Arthropoda > Insecta > Orthoptera > Acrididae > Schistocerca > Schistocerca gregaria. The sequence goes on along the minus strand of NC_064924.1, from coordinate 68,413,680 downwards.
GGAGAGACGTTAAAGTAACCTCTGGCGTGCCACAGGGGAGTGTTATGGGACCATTGCTTTTCACAATATATATAAATGACCTAGTAGATAGTGTCGGAAGTTCCATGCGGCTTTTCGCGGATGATGCTGTAGTATACAGAGAAGTTGCAGCATTAGAAAATTGCAGCGAAATGCAAGAAGATCTGCAGCGGATAGGCAGTTGGTGCAGGGAGTGGCAACTGACCCTTAACATAGACAAATGTAATGTGCTGCTCATCCTTTATTATATGATTATAAGATAGCAGAACAAACACCGGTAGCAGTTACTTCTTTAAAATATCTGGGAATATGCGTACGGAACGATTTGAAGTGGAATGATCATATAAAATTAATTGTTGGTTAGGCGGGCACCAGGTTGAGATTCATTGGGAGAGTCCTTAGAAAATGTAGCCCATCAACAAAGGAGGTGGCTTACAAAACACTCGTTCGAACTATACTTGATTATTGCTCGTCAGTGTGTGATCCGTACCAGGTCGTGTTGACAACGGAGGTAAAGTAGATCCATAGAAGAGCGGCGCATTTTGTCACAGGGTTGTTTGGTAAGTGTGATAGCGTTACGGAGATGTTTAGCAAACTCAGCTGGCAGACTCTGCAAGAGAGGCGCTCTGCAGCGCAGTGTAGCTTGATGTCCAGGTATCGAGAGGGTTCGCTTCTGGATGAGGTGTCGAATGTTTTGGTTCCTCCTACTTATACCTCCCGACGAGATCATGAACATAGAATTAGATAGATTCGAGCGCGCACGGAGGCTTTCCGGCAGTCGTTCTTCCCGCAAACCATACGCGCCTAGAACAGGAAGGAGGTAATGACAGTGGCACGTAAAGTGCCCTCCGCCACACACCGTTGGGTGGCTTGCGGAGTATAAATGTAGATGTAGATGCAGATAAAATATTTAACAGATCTCGTCCACAATACATGAGGATGAATATAAAAGACAGAAGCGGTTCAGAAAGCTGTAAGCAGTATGTGTAATGCAAAATGTTAAATAAATTATTGCAGATATACTGCAGACACAACAGAGAGGAAGTCAGGATAGTATTGGGTAGAGCTGTTCCTGAACTGTAGAGCTCTAGTGAAAGCACCTGTCACACTACCGCAGTGTGAAGTGTGAGGACGGCTCAACCGATTTAGAATCACAGTGCGTTTTGGAGTGGCAAGAACTTATCTGATCCTAGTAAGTTTTTTAGTGCTCTAACTTAATTTTCAAGCATCGTGCTTTGTTTGCAAGCAAGTAATGGTTCAAATTTCCCAGGGCTCTATGGGATTTAACATCTGAGGTCATCAGTCCCCTAGAACTTAGAACTACTTAAACCTAACTAACCTAAGGACATCACACACATCCATGCCCGAGGCAAGATTCGAACCTGCGACCGTAGCAGTCGTGCGGCTCGGACTGGAGTGCCTAGAACCGCTAGGCCACCGCGGCCAGCTAACCAAGTAATATTATGTATTTACTAATCTATATTCTGTGATAAAGTCTGGCTGAAGCCATAACAGTCTGAATATTAAACTGCCGCAGCACTGTTTTCAGGTTGTATCACCAAAAAAAATCTGGTTGTTCCAGACAATAAATGTATCATAAATTTTCTATTTTTACTGTTTTTTATTTAACGGGCAAATGAGGGTAACTTGCAACATAAACGGGATGGAAATAATACGCCGTGAGGCATAACTAAACTCTGAAAGCTTTGTTTAAAAACTGGGCAATTTTGTACTTTGCAATACAACACCACACTATGTGCAGTTATGATCATCGAGAACATACGATTCTGTACATATTGTTTTAACCATCATCAGCGGACACATCTGTAAATAAAAAGTGTTTCGATTACAGTATATTTTTGTCACGGGCTGCTGTGATTGTTTGTTCCCAATTACAAATCGGTTAAGTCTTACAGAAACTTTGTTATGAGCTGTGGTAACTTGTTATCTGCAACGAACTGATACATTTATGAAAACAGTTACAAATTACTTCCATTTTAATTTACCACTCGAAAACATTTGCTGACTGATAACAATTTATTGAACAGCTTTTGGCAATAATAGTTTCTTCCTCAGAGGGAGCGATCAGAGAGACAGAGAGAGAGAAAGAGAGAGAGAGAGGTTGGGTAAAGGGTGCAAAGGAATGGCAGGTATGTGTAAGCGAAATGGTGTCTGTGGTATGAGACTGTCCTTTCATCCATAGACGATTCTTTTCAATATTACTAACTTTTCTACAGGACGTGTATACAATGTAAATGACATGTTACTATAAACATAGCTAGGCGTACTTTGGGTCTTCGAATCAATACCACAATGCCACGTCATGTAGGCGATGATATCTCGCTCGGCAAAAGATTCCATTCCAGGAAGGGAAACATTTTCACAACGAACGAAGGCCAGGATGATCCGCCTGTACTGAAGATGGCGGTTCTGCTGTCTGAGTCCTTAGCCCCACCCCACCTTTTCATTGTTACCCAGCCTGTCTCTCTGCTTCCTGTCTGAGCAAAGAACATTATTCGCCAAAGCCAGGTATGGTGATAATTATTGTTTTATTGGTATGTATCAGCAGTACTGCAAGTTTCAACCTTCTGGAGGTAAATATTGGCCAGCAATTCGGTCTCAGATTTATTCAGTTTCCCGATTCAGTCTTCTTGTGGTACAACGAAAAATTTATTTCTCTGTCTTGTCTGGACAACATGTGCTGTGTGAACAGGGGCTGTCGTCTTGCAACACAGCATCTTCAGTGGGGAACAAACGATGTACCATAGCATGGACCCGATCAGTGAAAAATATCACATCATCCTTTGCAGTGATGCGACCTTGCAGGCCCACGGAATACCGCGATATTGCTACCTAAATCACCACGGGACCTCCACCATGTTTCACTCTTGGTACGTAAACTCGGCCAGAAGTAAGTGTGAAAAGTCGCATACCGCTAAATGGTATTCTTCCTCCATAGTTCAAGTTTTATTTCTTTGGCATCACGTTTTGCAACACTCTTAAGAGGTTTTGGAATTTCAGTTCGCTTTACAATTCCCAGCTTACGGAATCCCTTCTAGCTGTTTTTGTGCTGACAGGGATTGCGAATGCGATACAGTTATGAAATAAGCTTTGTAGCCGTTGTCCTCTTATTTATCGTCACAATCCCCTTCAATGGCCGTCCTCCATGATCACTCGACACACACTTTAGTCCGCTTGGGACTGAACGGATGATGTTTTCTCCGTTTTCCCTGTATTCAGTATAAATCTTCGGTACGGTGCCACTTACAACACTCGGCTACCTTGGAAATGGAAACACCCACCATAGAAGCATCAACAATTTGCCCACGTTCGAAGTCACCTAGCTTTGACATAATGCACTCACAACTGCACAGAACACTGTTCTTGTGAGACATAGGGGTAAGTAATGAGGATGATGTTGCACTCGAATGTAAAAGAGCGATGAGACGAACAACTCTCAGCAAGAAACAGTTTCATATTGCTTAACTTTATTAGATGTAACGTCCAGAAACCCAGCAGACCACAATTCAAGCAAAATGTTCAGCAGAGCAACCCAAATCCAATATGTTCAGGTGGAGGTCATGTAATGACGACTGATTAACAGGCTACGTTAACCTCGAACGGGCGACTCTAGTTACTGGATGCATCCCTTCACTGCTTATCGTGACATAAGCGGGTTATTTCACTCGCTGCATGGTGCTTTAAGGGTACAGCGCTAGATTTTTTTTCAGTTCGTTGAGAACATCAGTGCGTTTACTTGACAAGTTAGCGGAGATCTCGCGAGATGAACTGTCGAAAACTGATACTGTTTTAAGGAAAGTAATTTCTCCACAAGAAAAGATTTTCATAACCTATCTAATCTGTAGATAATTATTTATTGTCTACAGTGATATTTGCAGTTAAGTCGTAATTGTAAATTATATATGGAAGTGATTTTCAGTTTTTATTTACGTTATTATAAACTGAAATTCAGTTTTCGATTGTTTTAGATAAAAAGCAGGAAACGTATCTCATATGTTTTCATATGTTCTTAAAATAATTGGAGCTATTCTGGTGTCAGACCTATTATTGTCTCTTCACGCAGCAGCAGGCATAGCTCTGCTGCTTAGCTCTGGATATATCTACACTCCTGGAAATGGAAAAAAGAACACATTGACACCGGTGTGTCAGACCCACCATACTTGCTCCGGACACTGCGAGAGGGCTGTACAAGCAATGATCACACGCACGGCACAGCGGACACACCAGGAACCGCGGTGTTGGCCGTCGAATGGCGCTAGCTGTGCAGCATTTCTGCACCGCCGCCGTCAGTGTCAGCCAGTTTGCCGTGGCATACGGAGCTCCATCGCAGTCTTTAACACTGGTAGCATGCCGCGACAGCGTGGACGTGAACCGTATGTGCAGTTGACGGACTTTGAGCGAGGGCGTATAGTGGGCATGTGGGAGGCCGGGTGGACGTACCGCAGAATTGCCCAACACGTGGGGCGTGAGGTCTCCACAGTACATCGATGTTGTCGCCAGTGGTCGGCGGAAGGTGCACGTGCCCGTCGACCTGGGACCGGACGCCAAGACCGTAGGATACTACGCAGTGCCGTAGGGGACCGCACCGCCACTTCCCCGCAAATTAGGGACACTGTTGCTCCTGGGGTATTGGCGAGGACCATTCGCAACCGTCTCCATGAAGCTGGGCTACGGTCCCGCACACCGTTAGGCCGTCTTCCGCTCACGCCCCAATATCGTGCAACCCGCCTCCAGTGGTGTCGCGACAGGCGTGAATGGAGGGACGAATGGAGACGTGTCGTCTTCAGCGATGAGAGTCGCTTCTGCCTTGGTGCCAATGATGGTCGTATGCGTGTTTGGCGCCGTGCAGGTGAGCGACACAATCAGGACTGCATACGACCGAGGCACACAGGGCCAACACCCGGCATCATGGTGTGGGGAGCGATCTCCTACACTGGCCGTACACCTCTGGTGATCGTCGAGGGAACACTGAATAGTGCACGGTACATCCAAACCGTCATCGAACCCATCGTTCTATCATTCCTAGACCGGCAAGGGAACTTGCTGTTCCAACAGGACAATGCACGTCCGCATGTATCCCGTGCCACCCAACGTGCTCTAGAAGGTGTAAGTCAACTACCCTGGCCAGCACGATCTCCGGATCTGTCCCCCATTGAGCATGTTTGGGACTGGATGAAGCGTCGTCTCACGCGGTCTGCACGTCCAGCACGAACGCTGGTCCAACTGAGGCGCCAGGTGGAAATGGCATGGCAAGCCGTTCCACAGGACTACATGCAGCATCTCTACGATCGTCTCCATGGGAGAACAGCAGCCTGCATTGCTGCGAAAGGTGGATATACACTGTACTAGTGCCGACATTGTGCATGCTCTGTTGCCTGTGTCTATGTGCCTGTGGTTCTGTCAGTGTGATCATGTGATGTATCTGACTCCAGGAATGTGTCAATAAAGTTTCCCCTTCCTGGGACAATGAATTCACGGTGTTCTTATTTCAATTTCCAGGAGTGTATTTCCAGGAAAGTAAAAGGTGCTTTGTCTGTGGTATAAAGTTCTTGTGATTGGAGTGGAGCAATTGGAACAGGCTTTGAGGAAATTGAGGAGCGATAATTTCCACGACTTCCAACCGGCATCGCTCGGAATGTGCGCTATTATAGGTAGGTTTAACGTGATTGTACGAGGAGGGGCTTGTTCATCGAACTGGACTTCATTTATGACGCTCGTCATTCATTTTTCGAGTTTGAGGTTTGAATAGTCCTGAGATGGAGCATCCCAAATTGCTTTCCTCATCTGAATCTCGCAGACAACAGATTCGGTGCCAGAACTATCCACTGCGCTCACGTGGGCGAAGAGAACCAGGTATGGGTGAGCAGCAGGCTCGGCACGGCAGGTCTATTGTCGTCCAGGTGCGGGAGCGACCGCGATTCGACGTGCGTTCCTCTGGCAGATCCCCGCTGCGGGTGACCTGGCCACTGGTGGAGTCACTGCGAAAGACTCTGCATTTGCAACCACCACTGACATTACGTACACTTCAAAGGCGCCATTCGTCATCAAATACAACAGCGCAAAATGTAGGCTTGGTTAAAAAATGGTTCAAATGGCTCTGAGCAGTACGGGACTTAGTCATCAGTCCCTTAGAACTACTTACACCTAACTAACCTAAGGAGAAGCGCACACATCCGTGCTCGAGGAAAGATTCGAACCTGCGACCAGCAGCAGCCCGGTTCCGGACTGAAGCGCCTAGAACGGCTCGGCCACAACGGCCGTCTAGGCTTGGTTAGCACGCGCATTTTTGTTCAACAATGTTTACCATATTTTTGTCCAACACTTGTACATTTCAACCTGTCTTCTGTGTTCGAACCTTGGATTTTCTCTACAGTTTTTGCGCCTCCACTCCTCGCCTCCCCTCCCATACTTCTCGCCATTACCAAACCGACGATTCCATCATACCTCAGGATACGTCCCGACAATTGATCCCTTCTTTTAGTCATATTGCGCCGTACATTTCTTTTTTCCAAAATTCGGATCAGTACTTCATCAATTTCAAACAGTTGCAAAATACAGGTTTATTAAACCTTGACCATAGTTTCGACAATTTTGTTACTTCTTCAGAAGATATTGGAACACGTGAGCCAATACTGACCCTACGACTTATCTAAGAAGCTAGATTGAGGAAAGACAAACCTACGTTTATAGCATTTGTAGACTTAGAGAAAGCTTTTGACAATGTTGACTGGAATACTCTCTTTCAAATTCTGTAGATGGCAGGGGTAAAACACAGGGAGCGAAAGGATATTTACAATTTGTACAGAAACCAGACGGCAGTTATAAAAGTCGAGGGACATGAAAGCGAAGCAGTGCTTGGGAAGGGAGAGAGACAGGGTTTTAGCCTTTCCCCCATGTTATTCAATCTGTATATTGAGCAAGCAGTGAAGGAAACAAAAGAAAAATTCGGAGTAGGTGTTAAAGTCCACGGAGAAGAAATAAAAACTTTGAGTTTTGGCGGTGACATTGTAATTCTGTCAGAGACAGCAAAGGACTTGTAAGAGCAGTTGAACGGAATGGACAGTGCCTTGAAAGGAGGATATAAGATGAACATCAACAAAAGCAAAACGAGGATAATGGAATGTAGTTGAATTACGTCGGGTGATGCTGAAGGAATTAGATTAGGAAATAAGACACTTAAAGTAGTAAAGGAGTTTTGCTATTTGGGGAGCAAAATAACTGATGAAGATCGAAGTAGAGAGGATATAAAATGTAGACTGGCAATGGCAAGGAAAGCGTTTCTGAAGAAAAGAAATTTGTTAACATCGAGTATAGATTTAAGTTTCAAGGAAGTCGTTTCTGAAAGTATTTGTATGGAGTATAGCCATGTATGGAAGTGAAACGTGGACGGTCATAGTTTAGACAAGAAGAGAACAGAAGCTTTCGAAATGTGGTGCTACAGAAGAATGCTAAAGATTAGCTGGGTAGATCACATAACTAATGAGGAGGTACTGAATAGGATTGGGGAGACGAGAAGTTTGTGGCACAACTTGACTAGAAGAAGGGATCGGTTGGTAGGACATGTTCTGAGGCATCAAGGAATCACCAATTTAGTAGAGAGAGACGAAGAGATGAATACACTAAGCAGATTCAGAAGGATGTAGGTTGCAGTAGGTTCTGGGAGATGAAGAAGCTTGCACAGGATAGAGTAGCATGGAGAGCTGCATCAAACCAGTCTCAGGACTGAAGACCACAACAACAACATTTCCCTAGTGTAGAGATTTGTCTTATAACCTTTTTAAATACCACACATTTGACAACGGATGCAACAACTTGCAGACAGAGCTCTACAGTAGAGCTACTACTTTCAAATCACGTGCTTTAAATGGTGATGAAGTGGATGACATGCACATGCACTACGCAGAGGTTACGTCTCCAGCATCTGATATAGATAATATGTGATTCTATGTACAATAATTTCTGCAGAAGACACTTTTAAAACTGTCGAATCCGTGGGTAACGTTTAATAAACCTATATTTTGCAACTGGTTGGCTGTTATTTCCGATACATTGAAGCTCTTGCATGTCCAGTTACTGAAGCGGATTAAATTCCAAATCTTAAAACTTGCTCAGCAACTATTCCATCTACTCTCTATTCTTCTACATTCTTCTGTAATACTACCGTTCCGAAACTTCTGTTCTCTTCCTGTCTGAACTATTTAACGACCATATTTCAGTTTCGATGCCCCGAAGAAAGACATTATTAACTGAAATAGGGAAAATAAAGGGAACCACGAGTCCCGGCTTTATTGTAAATTTGCGTTACTCCGTTCCTGAAAGAGAGAAGTGAGAGAGAAAGGAAAAGTACATCTCAGTAGACTTGTGTGTGGCCTCAGTTTCTTCGCCAAAAACACCGGCGGGAAGTAGGAAAGCACTCGCCTGCCGGACATTATCGTGGCCGGCGTTAAGCAAGAAGCAGCGCGGAGGCGAGTGGCGGAGAAAAGGGCCCCGTCCGCAGAGCAAATGGAGGGCGGCGGGAGCGGGCCGCTCCCTGCGTCTGTGTTTGGCATTCTGTAGGCCTCGGGTCGCTCGGGCCCACCTTTTACCACTGCCTCGCAGTTTGTCGGGCAGAGGTGCTTTTTGCCGCCGGCGGTTCCTCAGAGGATCCATTAGCGGAGCCGGTCGCGCCATGTCGAGAGGCGGCGGCGGGGGCGGAGGCGGACGGGGTGGGCGGTGGGGGCGCAGGGGGCTTAGCGCTGGTGATTACAGAGCGGGTCCCGCGCTGATCACCGCCCCCGGGGGCGGCCGCGCCGGAATTAAGGCATTCCTCCCACAGCGACCGACGTCCTCGTCCAATCACCAGCGCCCGTCACTCCCACACTTTTCTTAACGCACCGTGTCGCTACTCTTCGTAGTTGTTAGTAGGGTTGTAGACCTGGGACTTTTCCTCCATGTTTCCCACACTTGTAGAGAGGGCTTAGCGACCGTTCCGTTCCGCCTTTACAACGAAAGAGCACCTAATTATTCTATTAATACAAAATCCAATCACAGATTCATAGAGCAAGAGAAATTACAAATCCGATGACTGCAATCACTACTGTATGTGGAAATAGTTCAGGGGTAAACCGCCGGATGTCAGTATCGAACAGGTACAACATTTCGCAAACGACCAAGTTGCCATCATCAGGTGCGCTGATTAGGGGTGGAAAAAAACAACGTAACTGATAGAAATAACCAGTTGCTGAGAAGTAACGGTTACTGTGATAACCGTTCATCTGATACTGGCAGTTATTCCAATAACTGCCAACAGTGTCTCACGACCTTTGTTGACCGAATATCGTACTACGCTTTCGCGTCAACTCATCGGAGATCTGTCTACGTAGGAGAGGGAGAGACCATTTGGAACGCATTCTATCGGTCATGAGAATAACTGTGAGACTGCGCGCCATCTGTTGATAAGAACTGTGTTCTACTTCGTTAATTTTGGCACATACAATTAAATAAAGTTAATACCGGAGCGGTAGCTGATAGGAGCTGCAGTACAGGCATTAACAAGTGCGGTCGTTCCCTTGAGCCACCTCTTACATGTCCATTTAGCATGGACGGGTAGTAAAAAGAGAGTTACCATAAGGAATTCGAGCGACTATAGAAATAACTGTCAGAGATCAGCATTTACTTCCGGTGGTTATCGTTATTGGCTCACGGTTCTCCTCCTCTGGCAGTTTTCGGGCTACCACTACACGTGACCTGGAAGTTGATCACTGTGTGTCTGTCTTCGTGACTTGGTGGTATTTCCAGAGAGGATAGTTACTGCAGCGAACAAATATTTTCGTACTGCTGTGGAAATGCCGCTGGCCATCGCGAATGACAAATAACATGTCAGAAAGTATAACATAAAACATTTGAATACAATAATTATTATCCTCATCATTTGTTAGGAGATTGTCAAAATACGTGAATATATAACTGGTAATATTTACAGAATTGATACACTGTCAGAATAAAACACAGTTAAGCACTTTTAATAAATTTATCACACACATATTATCTGATATTGAGAGTTGTGGCCAAGTGCTGTCAAAACTGAAATATAGCATAATTTTTACTTAAGCTAATCTAACAGAGTAGGAGAAGGTGTCAATGGAAGCGTGCGATTCCACCCGCCTGCTTTGACGTAAAGGCGTTGTGGTGTGTGAATTTCATTACGGCACGGTGTTTATGAGTTGGTTGTCTTTGTGTGTATATATATATATATATATATATATATATATATATATATATATATATATATATATATGTGTGTGTGTGTGTGTGTGTGTGCTGTATTGGGTTTGTTTGAGCCTTGGTGTTGGATGTGTGATGTCGTTGACGGCAGTAATTGTTATTTCAAACGTAGGATTTGGAACTTTTTCAATGAATTATCAAGTTTTTTTGTTTATGTGTTTGACGTTTTCATTAGGTGTCATTAGTTTGTTATTTGTAGTGTAGTAAGATGTTTAATGTGTGGGTGTATGTGGGGGGAGGGGGGGGGTGGTTGGGGGTTGGGCAGGCCGATCTAGTTTGCAGTAACTTTATTTTTCTAGTTGTCATGTTTTGTGTATTTATGGAGTATTGAATGAGTTTTAATTTATGTAAGAATGTTTGATTTGTGGTTTTTTGAGGTTGTGGTTCTATTTTTCGCAGTTGTAGGTATTGGTTTTTTGGCATCAATAGTCGGGGTGGATCTATGTAGGTCACTGGAAATGACCGATTCTCATTTACCTAGTTGTATGTGTTGGTGCTTTGGTATCGTCATCTGTGGTTGACCTATATACACTCCTGGAAATTGAAATAAGAACACCTTGAATTCATTGTCCAAGGAAGGGGAAACTTTATTGACACATTCCTGGGGTCAGATACATCACATGATCACACTGACAGAACCACAGGCACATAGACACAGGCAACAGAGCATGCACAATGTCGGCACTAGTACAGTGTATATCCACCTTTCGTAGCAATGCAGGCTGCTATTCTCCCATGGAGACGATCGTAGAGATGATGGATGTAGTCCTTGCCATGCCACTTCCACCTGGAGCCTGAGTTGGACCAGCGTTCGTGCTGGACGCACAGACCGCGTGAGACGACGCTTCATCCAGTCCCAAACATGCTTCATGCGGGACAGAGCCGGACATCTTGCTGGCCAGGGTAGTTGACTTACATCTTCTAGAGCATGTTGGGTGGCACGGGATATATGTGGACGTGCATTGTCCTGTTGGAACAGCAAGTTCCCTTGCCGGTCTAGGAATGGTAGAACGATGGATTTGATAACGGTTTGGATGTACCGTGCACTATTCAGTGTCCCCTCGACGATCACCAGAGGTGTACGGCCAATGTAGGAGATCGCTTCCCACACCATGATGCCGGGTGTTGGCCCTGTGTGCCTCGGTCGTATGCAGTCCTGATTGTGGCGCTCACCTGCACTGCGCCAAACACGCATACGACCATCATTGGCACCAAGGCAGAAGCGACTCTCATCGCTGAAGACGACACGTCTCCATTCGTCCCTCCATTCACTGGAGGCGGGCTGCACGATGTTGGGGCGTGAGCGGAAGACGGCCTAACGGTGTGCGGGACCTTAGCCCACCTTCATTCTCCATTCGTCCCCCCATTCACGCCTGTCGCGACACCACTGGAGGCGGGCTGCACGATGTCAACACTAGTACAGTGTGTATCCACCTTTCGCAACAATGCAGGCTGCTATTCTCCCATGGAGACGACCGTAGAGATGCTGGATGTAGTCCTGTGGAACGGCTTGCCATGCCATTTCCACCTGGCGCCTCAGTTGGACCAGCGTTCGTGCTGGACATGCAGACCGCGTGAGACGACGCTTCATCCAGTCCCAAACATGCTCAATGGGGGACAGATCCGGAGATCTTGCTGGCCAGGGTAGTTGACTTACACCTTCTAGAGCACGTTGGGTCGCACGGGATACATGCGGACGTGCATTGTCCTGTTGGAACAGCAAGTTCCCTTGCCGGTCTAGGAATGGTAGAACGATGGGTTCGATGACGGTTTGGATGTACCGTGCACTATTCAGTGTCCCCTCGGCGATCACAAGAGATGTACGGCCAGTGTAAGGAGATCGCTCCCCACACCATGATGCCGGGTGTTGGCCCTGTGTGCCTCGGTCGTATGCAGTTCTGATTGTGGCGCTCACCTGCACGGCGCCAAACACGCATACGACCATCATTGGCACCAAGGCAGAAGCGACTCTCATCGCTGAAGAGGACACGTCTCCATTCGTCCCTCCATTCACGCCTGTCGCGACACCACTTGCGGCGGGCTGCACGATGTTGGGGCGTGAGCGGAAGACGGCCTAACGGTGTGCGGGACCGTAGCCCAGCTTCATGGAGACGGTTGCGAATGGTCCTCGCCGATACCCCAGGAGCAACAGTGTCCCTAATTTGCTGGGAAGTGGCGGTGCGGTCCCCTACGGCACTGCGTAGGATCCTACGGTCTTGGCGTGCATCCGTGCGTCGCTGCGGTCCGGTCCCAGGTCGACGGGCACGTGCACCTTCCGCCGACCACTGGCGACAACATCGATGTACTGTGGAGACCTCACGCCCCACGTGTTGAGCAATTCGGCGGTACGTCCACCCGGCATCCCGCATGCCGACTATACACCCTCGCTCAAAGTCCGTCAACTGCACATACGGTTCACGTCCACGCTGTCGCGGCATGCTACCAGTGTTAAAGACTGCGATGGAGCTCCGTATGCCACGGCGAACTGGCTGACACTGACGGCGGCGGTGCACAAATGCTGCGCAGCTAGCGCCATTCGACGGCCAACACCGCGGTTCCTGGTGTGTCCGCTGTGCCGTGCGTGTGATCATTGCTTGTACAGCCCTCTCGCAGTGTCCGGAGCAAGTATAGTGTGTCTGACACACCGGTGTTAATGTGTTCTTTTTTCCATTTCCAGGAGTGTAGGTCAAGGGAAATTTCCGATTCTAATGATCGTAGTTTTAGTTGTAGGTATTGGTGTTTTGGTATCGTCATCTATGATTGACCTATATAGTTCAAGGGAAGTGTCCAATTCCTGCAGATTAAGTTGGTGTAGCTGACTGCTGCAGTTTTTTTTTGTTTTTGTTCGTCATTTTGTGTTTGTGGATAGTGGTGTGTGGTTTTTTTTACTATTATATTTAGCTTGTCCTCACCCTAAAACCCCAACTTCCCACGGTTGTCCTGTTAGTTTGATTGTATTTTTGGTGGGAGATGTTATCTTCTTATTTATATGTGACTTGTTGCCGTGTGTATGTAGTGACGTCATAGACACTTAAAATAGACATTTCCGCCATATTGAGGACGTCATAGTTCAAAGCTTAAGGGTGGAGTCGGACACTTCTGTATAAGAAAAGTCTTTCAAACACTCTGTAAACTGTGCTTTACCTAAAACCAAGTTTTTAATGGTTGCTGACTTGCTGGCAGTTTATTGAAAATGCGTGTTCCTGAATGTTGGATTCCTTTTTGGACCACGGTAAGTGATTTTAGGTCTTTATGTAGATTGGTGCTCCTATTTCTACTATTGCTATTATGTATTGAGCTACTGGTTGGAAATACCGGCAACAAATTTCGTTAACGAGTGAAAATACTAGGAAGCACAGGTTAGAATACAAAGTTCCTCAAACAAGTTCCTACATGATGTTCTTGAATTTGTACTACAAACGATTCTTATTACACGCTTTTACATGCTAAAAACGTTTGCTCCATTTGATGAGGTACCCCAGAATATGATCCTTTATGGAATAATGAAGGAAGGTATGTAAGCTTTTTTTATATCTGTGTCTCCTACATCTGACATCATCCTCGCTGCAAGTACAGACTTGCTTAGGCGCTTCATCAATTTTGTGGTATGCCCTTCCCAACTGAATTTAGTCCCAGAAATGTAACACTGTCACCCATTTCGATCTGCATGTCTTCATATGTTATGCACATGCTGTAGCTGGAGAAATCTATAAGTTTTCCAAAGCTCACATAAACCTTGGATTAGCGTACTCACACTTTCCCCAATGGGCCTACCTTGTAGAGGACAGGACTAAACGAATTTGTCACATTACATATATTTTTTGTTGTATTACGAGGCTGTACACTTATTCTATTAAGTAAGCAACACAAGAAATTTAGTTTGGAATTTAACCTACGGTATTTGGTTTACTTCGTACTTAAAAACGCACGTTGTTAACATTTTATTTAAACAGTGCTGTGGCGAAGTTCCGCGTACTTTCTATTGAAGCTGCGAGAATAATATTTCTCATAGCGACCCATAACCTACACACATATAATATGAAACACTAATAATCGTTCTAACATGAACTGTAATGTACCCGGAGTTGATTTGCTAAGGTTATGACACGATTCATACGACATTCCTGCCATTGCGCACTACTCGCTGTTATACTGATAACTAAACTGATGGATTCCAACCATGTCGTTATTTAACTGTAACCCCGTCGGAGTGTTCGGTATTCGGTAGTGAAAAATAACTTGACAGTTATTGATAACCGTTAAAAATAACGGTTAACAAAGAATAACTGGAACTGTGATAACGGTTACTCCAGAATAACCGTTGGGCCCACTTCTAGCGCTGATGAACTGACTGATGGTTTTCCTTTTCTTCGGAACGACGACTGATGAGGGTCCGACATCGCACTCTTAACTCCTGCCCATCTCCCTCTGGTGGGTCGCCCGCTCTCAGAATCTCTATCCCCACCACTCCCGCAGCACAGTGTTCCCTCCTAGGTTCGCGCCCAGTTGCGGCGTTAAGGGGAAACGATACGTCATTGGCTGACTCTGCATTTACTGCTCCGCACCATCTACGAGAATGTCGCTGAATTGGTACAGCTCAGGCTCATGGGTGTTTCTCTCTAGTCCCTCACGGGTCTTTCAAAATATACTGATTCATTCATTCAGAAGAAAGGAATGCAGGCTGACACGTTACCATGACACAGTAAATAAACACAACTGCCTGTTCATTTTTCCTCCAGAAGCTCTTTACAACAGTAAAAGAGTAGGAGCAACATGACTCATATGTCAATAACACGCTCGGAAATTTTAAGAGACAGATCTTATGAGATGGGACTGATCGTAGCAGTTCAGTAGAACGGTAATAACTGAATGAATGGGATTTCAGTTAGTGTTAACTGCAGGCTGTTACCACTCAATCTGACACATATAAGCTGTGCAGAAGAATTAATGACGTCTAGCGATAGGACGAGATAGGTTTAAGTTGCATTGCAGCAAAAAATGGCTATAAGCACTATTGGACTTAACATCTGAGGACATTAGCCCCCTAGACTTGCAACTACTTAGACCTAAGTAACCTAAGGATATCACACATATCCATCATATCCGTGCCAGAGTCGGGATTCGAACCTGCGACCGTAGCAGCAGAGCGGTTCCGTACTGTAACGCCTAGAAACAACCGCTAGGTCATAGCGGCCGGCTCCATCGCAGCAGCCAGGAGTGTTGGGGTCTTGATATATACGTTAAATCTACACCCTGCTTAGATTATATTGGTGTTTCCATTCTATGCGGTCTTGCAAGTATCACTAGGGCTCTGAAGATATAGAGCATTTGTTCACTTTACAGATCTGTTGTTAATACTCACTATGGAGCATTATCCTGCCTTCTAAAGCTACAATTGAATTTTGCCCTTAAAATATCTTATAGCTTCTGTTATTAAATCATAAAACGAATCTATACGTAGCTAAACCTTAGTGTTGACCTACGCCACATATGAGACAGCACTTATTTTCTTTCTCACATTTAGGTAGCATTTAAGTGTGTGTGTGTGTTACCGTCAATGTGGACACTTGACTATAGAAGCATGATTTACAATCTCATAATATCGTCAGTCATCACTTCATTTTCAATACCTTTCGCTCCCATTTCACCCGTATTCACTGTGCTGTCCTTCACCCTGCTCTGCGCATGCTGCAGCCCGAAAAATCCACAGTGACACCCTTACTTTATCCCAAGAGTCTGTTTGAGATTTTATTTGCAGGATCGTTAATTATATTCCAGTTTCCAGGATATCTTATGGCCGTGTACAATTTTGGCCCTATTATGTATTAAAATTTAAAGTTTATTTCGGACGAACCAGCAGTTATAGGGGCCTAAAATGATAGTCACCTGAAAAGTTAATTATTAATTAGTAGTAGTAATAATCGTGTTTTCACCCTAGGTGCGACAATCGGTCCGACCGACCGCCGTGTCATCCTCGGCGAATGGTGTCACTGGTTGTGGTATGAAGAGGCGGTATTGTTTGCGGTATGTGGTCAGAACACCGCTCTTTCGGCCGTTGTCGGGTTTCTTGACATTGAAACCGCTGCTAGTCAGTCGAGTAGCTTCTCAGTAGGCCTCACGAGGCCTACTGAGTCAGTGTATACTGTAAATAATAATACTTGCACCATGCCTGGTAGAATTAAACTTCTGTCAACGAAATGTAATAATAATTGCAGTATCCCTAACCTGACGCAAAAATGCGTAGCACGTCAGTCCAAAATGGACACGCATAAATGACTGACTAAATCAAATTTTAGATTTTCTTCTTTAGAAAACAGTGGGTGGTCGTAGTCGACATGACTGCTATCTCGGTCTCCATCACTTTTACGTTGATTCTGTGGGTACTATTCCCCTCAGGATATGATGCTACGTGCCGCTTCGGACGGTCTTTGCTTTCAATAGATTTTTTTCAGGTCTTGACTTTTCAACACTTGTCACCCTTCTGTCGTTACTCACCAATTATTTGAAATAAATAGTTTTTCATTTGTGTATTTGAAATTGATATAAGGAGCAATCGAAAAGTTTACTTTCGAGAGCCACACTATCCCCCTTGTCTACATGTCGGTGCCTATATACCTGCATTGGAGTTGCGCTGGGTTGCATATACCCTGCAACAACGCCGTGAAAGGGAAACTGTTTGTGTGCCCCTTATACTTGAGTGTGGGAATAACATAAAGGATGCAACTGAACCGTTACAAGATCTCATACTAGCAAAACGTTCTGTCTAAAGTTGTTAAATGACGCGCAGTGGAAGAGAATGTGTTCTGGAGTTCCTTCATCTCTGCACTCGTAGGCGCCACTCTGCCTGAGCTTGAGTTGTTCGAGGTAAGTGGAATCCGGACCTTGTCTTGTCAGAAGAGGACCATGCCCCACTTGCCTCTCCCCTTTTAGAAAAATGTACTTAAAATTAGATCTAAAGTATAAAATATATTAAATGATAAAGTGATGCTACTTCCATTTGTACCATCAGCTTCGCAATGTTAAAGATATGCAGATTCAGTCTGCTGGTTTTCTGACTATTTCTGGCAAGTTAGATGCATTTCCTGATGTCGATTTAGTCTCCTGCCTTGTCATCAAATACCAGCGTGTATCATCAGAACTAGTGATGTTATTTCCATGCTTCGCGTATCGTGTGCCTATGTTTTAGCGCCAGTAACAGCCTCTATGCTATTTGAGCAGAGTAAGCCTGTGGTACATTTTGTCCTTCATAAGGAGGAGTGGCTCAGGATGCTATGTATGTATTAGTGGTTGCTGTCGCACTCATCAACCATGGTACACATGGTGGCATATACCGCGCTCAGTACGTGCATATGTTTGCCATGTGCCAGGCACCCGCGATTGCGCTGCGAGAAAGTGAACTAATATAGGGCCACTCTTACACGACTCTCATGCTCAATGCTGGTAGCAAATTATTTGTTGTGGGCACTAGGCTATGGTCTCCAACATTTTCCTTGTCTAGCATTTCGTCTCCCAGTTGTGGAGACTATAAAGACTCAGGTAGCAGTTTCAATGTGAAACAGCGTCAGCAATCTGATCTGATCACATACATCCACGCATCGTTCGGGTCTTGATCTCGTCTGGCAGCTGCCTGAGATCATGTAACCGCGATGACGTCTTATAAAGAATTGCGTATGACGACCATCAGTACCTAATTTTAATCCTTGTGCAAATCAGTGACGTAGGAGAATGAATTAAACAATATTGCTGAACAAGCAGAGGAAACTGCAAGTAGTGGATCTATTTTGTGCCACTGAAGGTGAAAATAACTCATGGAAAGTTGATATTGGCGAACAACACTCAATTTTTGGAGACGCTGGGGAAGAAAATAGTATCCAGCCTTGTCATGCAAAATGGTCCTTGTATTTATCAATAGGTTGTTGTATTCAGAGCAAAACGTGTATTAGACCTGAGGGAAGCTGAATTAAGAGATATTAGCACTTCTAAAAACAAGGAGCAGACAACATAACTGCACTAGATAATTAGATAATAGAAGGACAATAAATAGTATTACATATAATAAAATGAATAAAGTAGTGAATTTATATGCCTGGAGCAGATGATTAATTTCCGTTACCATTGTATAATATGGGAATGAAAAATAATGTTATTTCCTAAGTAGTTCAGCAGGACTGTCAATGAATAATGACGACAAATGGATAAATTAGTATTTTTATTTAGTGAATGGTGTGCACTTAGATAAAGCTAAACGTATACTGTATGAATATTCAGATGCATTGATAGCTAAATGTAGAATAGGCTAATAACATCAATAGTACCTAAACAATACAGTAAGGTAAAAGCATTATTTGTGTGTAAGTTTTGGAAGTAATTGACATTATTATTTATTATATATTTGAATATTAGATGTGTGCAAGGCAGGGGATGCCGTTAATGTATATGAAACAGCATCAGAGACGTGATGTGCAGTAGAATGCGGTATGATGTACTTATTATATTGAATGTACATTGGAAATGCAAGTTAATGAAAGTTAAATAGTAAAAGGGATATTGAAGACAGTAATAAGAATTTTTTACTAAGGTTGAAAATTTATTCTTATGATGAGTCTTACAAAAAGTATAGGTACCTACTGGTTCAGTAATTGCTCGTGCCACCTACATTCTTGATAAAGAGATTTTTTAGGAAATTGTTAAGCACCAGTCTTATTCTTACATATTTGAATAACTACAGGAATATTTTTATTTTTACACCAAGTCAAAGCTCTGTGTTATAGTTCATACTGACATTACTAGGAATAATTAAAGATAGTGAGGGACAAATAAAGCACAGTCTGTGAAGATTACAACTAAATTACGTTGTAGTTGTTATCTTTGCTCTGATTTGTAATCAGAAGTAATTGATTGAAGGTATTTCAGCATGACTGCTGATTTACACTTTAATATTCAGTGCAAGAATTTATTTCTATGTGTGAAAAATAATTATGAATAGTGCATAAGATTTAGTCTTTTGTATACAATTATAAAAGCTTTTAGAGAACTAAAACTTTTATGTCGCGACGGAATTTATTGCCATATAATCAGATAGTTAAAAAGGGCCATCGATACAATGAATCATGGCACTCTTAAGGGGATATTTGTATTAGGTCTCCACTGAGGAAGTTATATCATGAGCCAAGAGTTTTAGTAGTTCCAGAAGCGCTCGGGCTTCGGAGTGTGACCCAGATAGACAGTTATAATTTAATTTATTAATCACCATACGACAGGCAGAACGCCACATTGTTTTGGAAACTGTAGTGGTAAAGAATTGGCACTGTTTACGGTGTTAGGTGCGCAACTTGTCTAATTTAAGTCCTAATTCTCTGTTAAAGTTATTTATGCATCTGAATTTTTGTAGTCTCTCTGTATATTATAGCGTAGTATAATTCGACAGTGATAAAATCATAGTATTGGGGAAATAAATTTCCTGGTTCTTTGGAACCAGTGTATAGTTCCCAGACGACAAATATTCTTGCGTTCCTTAAGCAGGTGTTCATGTTCTCTTTGTAGGTTCTAGATACACTTCACCTCGTCTGCAAGAATTTTATGTGCTCAAGCTGTGACAAGCGTACTTCGTTTGCAGTGTTCAAACATACAAGCACCTTTCTTGTTGGTTCAAAGGCTATGTATATACCGTTTCTTCTTAGTACTCTCAGGATGATAACTGTGACTGGTTTTATTGATGGGAGAAACTGTTCTGCTAGTTGGTTCTTTTTCACTAGAAGTTCCACACATGTCGGGATTTACTGATTTATTTACTATCTCTTTATCAGAGCGCGCATTTCTACAGAAAATTGTTGTTAAATGACAAAGCTCTTCCTTCAGTTACTAAAGACCACAGATTCTTTTAGCTCAGTTCACCAATGTTCGGATCATTTCTCTTTACTGCTTGGCATAGTGAGTGGAAGTTTCCTGAAGATGCCTGTTCTTGTGAGTGAGTTTCCTGTACGCTTTGCACCGTCATGCTTTCTACGTTCTTGTGCGTCCGAAATTGAAATTTTACCTTTCTTCTCTTTTTCCACAACAAACTTTACACTTGAACTAAAGCGTTCAGAAAATATAGAAATTCCAAGTTTTTCATTTTCTCCATTAGGTGTTATAACGAAAATATGAGCATACCGAAACTAAGAGGGTTTCTTCATCACCATCTGATGAGCAATTTCTTCAAAAGTGTCCATGCAGATATTCGCAGTAGCTGCGCTGAGTGGATATGATTAAACAGTTCCGTTTGCTGATCTTCTTTAAGCTTGAAACTCCTGTTTGAGTCTTTAGGAGAGAAAAGTTAAGCACAGATGTATGCTTTGAACCATGGTCTAATGCACATAAAACAAAATTCGCCAAAGCAAATACCGGTCATGAGAGCTTGCATTGATTATGATGTTCATGGTCAGTGCAAGAGTTGGCTTCATCTCAGACACGTCTTTCACCATGGTAATATCATGCTCGAAAAACCGGTTGTTTTTAAAACAACTGGTCATTATTGGAATTGTATTCTAGCACACGTTTCACAATGACTCACACTTAGACATACTCACTATTCGAAAATTAGCAATCTCTCATTTTCATTCCTGCGTAGTGAGTGGGCCTACAGGTTTTATGTTTGAATAAATAAACTCCTGCATACTGACTTGTTTCTGAAGATAAATTAACGACTTAAAGAGGTGTCTGTGTTGTAGGTATATACTTGTTAAAATGATGTGGAAGCAGTTATTATTAACTAATTAAGGGTAGTGACAAAATAGGAAATGGGTGATTCTGCACAGGATCGGTGATGAATGGGGTATGGAAAGTGTAACTAGGAGAGACATGATGATAAATGTGTCATCAGGAAATGCCTTTCACGACTCTAGGAGGGGAGTTAGATGGCAAAATAGCAAGGTAAAACAGAGATGAAAATTTTTACAATAAATAATCGACGCCATCTCTTGTACGTGCAACCTTGAGAAGAAGAAACTAGCAAAAAGAGAAGCAATAATGGCTGACCACGTGAAACCAGTCACAAGACCCAAAAAGAGTGGTTAGTCATCAGACTCTGCCTTGTACGTTTAAGTACTGCGGTTTGAGTCTTGAGGAAGTAAAAGTAGGTTCAGTATGAAAAGGAAAAAAGATTATGTATCTTGATTGCAACAAATGCACCATAAAATACTTAACAAAGAGCACTGAGAGATCTTTCAGATACGTCTTTAATTTCGACCATTTTCTATCTTTCCTTCATCGTTTTCATGTTGCAAGGGAGTGGCGGGCTCACTGGTAGTAAGTGAAACTATTTCGATAAAAATCACGCCTCGATGTGGAGCTCTTGAAAATGATTTTAAAGCTGAATAGTAATATTTGTTGAACAGAATGCTATGACCTCTAACTGCTGGAAAGGGAATGTTCATAATGTAAAATTTATGATGAAATGTGGAATAATCACGCAGAGTGCAGGGTAATGTGTGGAATGCACAGCAGCATATGGTGGCTGGCGGCAAACCGCAGCGCCCAGGCGAATTGTGTGGTCGCACAGAAACTGCCAAATTATTTCCGTTTTTGGCGGCCAGTGCGGCAGTTGCAGCCAGATGACGCTCCTGCCACGTGCAGCGCATTATGAGACACGCTGTACCCTGCGAGATAGGCTGCCCTGCGGCACATAGCCACAGACCGTCTGCCTGCTAGGCTGCTCTGCACCGCCTGTCCCCCTGCCTCACACGCTGCCCCGCAGCGCACAACGCCTGTCGCCTTGTATGCTAGAGTGCTCTGCAGCACTCTGTCTCTGATATCTAGCACCATAGTGAGCTTATCACCGCAACGAACCTGGGACTTTGTTGCCCCATAAAACCCATGTAAACCAGCTTTCAGAATAAATCTCAAACAGCATTTGGCTTTGAGTGTGGCAGCGTGCAGCTCTTAGGTCTGGAGGACGATGATAGTGACACTTCATGTGTTGCCAGCCGCGGTGGTCTAGCGGTTCTAGGCGCTCAGTCCGGAACCGCGCAACTGCTACGGTCGCAGGTTCCAATCCTGCCTCGGGCATGGATGTGTGTGATGTCCTTAGGTTAGTTAGGTTTAAGTAGTTCTAAGTTCTAGGGGACTGATGACCACAGATGTTAAGTCCCATAGTGCTCAGAGCCATTTTTTTGAACACTTCATGTGTTGCCTCGTGCGATTCGCACGTATATCACATTTAAGTGGAAAGACTAATGCTTTATTATGAAAATCTGACTAATAAAGGGAAATTTTCTAGAATTCAACGGATTTAGCGTTATATTCTCTGTATTGTTTCTCCATTGTTCGTCGGAAGACAAGAATAATAATGCAAAACATTTGCTAAACGCCACTAAAATATTAGTTAAAAGAGGGAACATTATGAAATTGTATTACAATGGTAGTTTTGTTTATATCTTTATTTTTTTTCCAGCGAAGACTGTATTCACGGTGATCAAATATTTTCATATCCAGTAATTTTCAACTACACCTAATGTAAAGAGACGTAGACATTACTTTAATAGGACACCCACCTTTTATGTAAACTTTTCTTAATATACAGGGTGTTACAAAAAGGTACGGTCAGACTTTCAGGAAACATTCCTCACACACAAATAAAGAGAAGATGTTTTATGGACATGTGTCCGGAAACGATTAATTTCCATGTTAGAGCTCATTTTAGTTTCGTCAGTATGTACTGTACTTCCTCGATTCATCGCCAGTTGGCCCAACTGAAGGAAGGTAATGTTGACTTCGGTGCTTGTTTTGACATGCTATACAGTACTAGCACCAAGCACATCTGTACATAGCATCAACAGGTAGTAAGCGAACGTGGTTTTGCAGTCAGTGCAATGTTTACAAATGCGGAGTTGGCAGATGCCCATATGATGTATGGATTAGCACGGGGCAATAGCCATGGCGCAGTACGTTTGTATCGAGACAGATTTCCAGAACGAAGGTGTCCCGACAGGAAGACGTTCGAAGCAACTGATCGGCGTCTTAGGGAGCATGGAACATTCCAGCCTATGACTCGCGACTGGGGAAGACCTAGAACGACGAGGATACCTACAATGGACGAGGCAATTCTTCATGAAAGTTGACGATAACCCTAATGTTAGCGTCAGAGAAGTTGCAGCTGTACAAGGTAACGTTGGCCACGTCACTGTATGGAGAGTGCTACTGGAGCACCAGTTGTTTCCGTACCATGTACAGCGTGTGCAGCCACTATCAGCAGCTGATTGGTCTCCACGGGAACACTTCTGCGAATGGTTCATCCAACAATGTGTCAATCCTCATTTCAGTGCAAATGTTCTCTTTACGGATGAGGATTCATTCCAACGTGATGAAATTGTATATTTTCACAACCAACATGTGTGAGCCGACGAGAATCCGCACGTAATTGTGCAATCACGTCATCAACAAAGATTTTCAATGAACGTTTGGGCAGGCATTGTTGGTGATGTCTTGATTGGACCCCATGTTCTTCCACCTACGCTCAATGGAGCACGTTATCATGATTTCATACGGATTACTCTACCTGTGCTGAGGGAACATGTGCCTTTACAAGTACGACACAACATGTGGTTCATGCACGATGGAGCTCCTGCACATTTCAGTCGAAGTGTTCGTACGCTTCTCAACAACAGATTCGGTGACCGATGGATTGGTAGAGGCGGACCAATTCCATGGCCTCCACGCCCTCTGACCTAAACCCTCTTGACTTTCATTTATGGGGGCATTTGGAAGCTCTTGTCTACGCAACACTGGTACCAAATGAAGAGACTCTTCGTGATCATACTGTGGACGGCTGTGATACAAGACGCCATTCTCCAGGGCTGCATCAACGCATCAGGGATTCCATGCGACGGAGGGTGGATGCATGTATCCTCGCTAACGGAGGACATTTTGAACATTTCCTGTAACAAAGTGTTTGAAGTCACGCTGGTACGTTCCGTTGCTGTGTGTATCCATTCCATGATTAATGTGATCTGAAGAGAAGTAACAAAATGAGCTCTAACATGGAAAGTAAGCGTTTCTGGACACATGTCCACATAACATATTTTCTTTCTTTGTATGTGAAGAACGTTTCCTGAAAGTTTGGCCGTACCTGTTTGTAACACCCTGTATACACAGAAAGATGAAAATTGGTTTGTAGCCTTAGTTTGATCTAAAAAGCTTATATCCATAGCACCAATAAGCTACCCCCTATTAGTTTTCAAGCTATTGACTAAAAATCAAATTTATTCATAATAGATCAAGTATAATTTGCATTTGATATAGAAAGTTCTAATTACTGCACTCGATTAATCTGATGAAGTAAAACCGATGCATCAAGTTTCAAGATTTTAAATAACAATCATCACAGGGAGCTTAAAGATGCACTTCAGAGGTCATGTTCTACTTTCAGTTCCGTTCTAAAAATTCTAGTCGACGAAGTTTAAGTGTAGTCGAGCTAAAACGTTTTCAGTAAGTAATGGAAACTTAACTCTTATTATATAAAAAGTATGGAGATTGTAAATTGTTACACGACAGAGATGTAATTTACTGCATGTCTCAGAAAGGGGCCATTTAGATGCTGGTACCATGCTGGTACCTGAGGTTAGAGCAGTTGATAGCAGTCCGCTGCAACCATATATAAATACGGCCAAAGAAGCAGCAGAGGAGACACTTCCCACAGAGATATCCGAGTCAGTCAAACGTCTGTGTGAGCTGTGCCTCAGAAGACGTCACAGCTGGGCAGCTAACAAAAACAGTTTTGGTACAAATAGGAAGTGAACTCGAGGACTGTACGCCGTCCAGGATCGCTCAGATTTATTGGGTGTTGCTGATTGTCTGCTGCTTGTAATGTTAACAAAACCGCATGGAAGTAGCGAGATTACTTTCCACATTTAAGCCGACCAATTAGATTAGAAGTCAGCGGGATAGACCATTTTACTTGGAACTTTCCATAGATGTCGCCTCTGAACTGTTAGTAGTGCTGTTTCTGACAGGGATATTTCTTGCAATAGAAAACTTTGTGCAGGTGAACTGCTTAATAGTAGGAGTGGAAATTTGAACAATACCTTCCTAAAAGATGCCTACAGTATAAGATCCACATCCTCCCCAAATTTCAATTTTCTCTCCTTAGCAGTTTTGGCTGGGCGATGATGAGTCTGTAAATCGGTCTGGCCCTATTTCACCTCATTAGGAGCTACATTTCCAAAAACAGTGAAAGACGTTTTTTTCATTCCTCAGCGAGATGCCAATTTTCATAGGTTTAGCTTTAGAAATGCTTTCACAATGAAATATTATCATATAAAAATCCCCCCCCCCCCCACCCCCCCCGTTTCAGCACCTCAGGGTAGAATTTCCTAAGTCAGTAAACTCCACAATTTTTTTAATTTATCATTGAGAAGCCAAACACAATTTTTTAAAATAGATTTAGCTTAAAAATGATTGCATATCAACAACATTAGTATAGTGGTACAATACATAACCTTAAATAGTTTATAAGACATATACAACAAGAAATTAGGATACAATGTGGAACAAGTCTTGTGCTACAAAACTAATAAGTAAAGGCAAATTACTTGTATTTATGAAATCTTTTAAAACAAAGAAATTTGTGTGAAGATTTACCACTGCTCAGAGACATTGTGAATTACAATAAAAAATATTCAGCATTCAGTAACCAATAAAATTGTCATAAAAATGGTAACAATGAAAAACGTAAAGAATGACGAGCACATAGATGTATGACGATGATTCAATCGGTTTGGCTCTTAATTTGGATAACTTCCCGAATGCTAGAACTGCGTTATTGTCCACCTGCGTTATGAAAATATAACCATTATAAATGTGAAGACAGGTCTATACTGACGTGAAATCGGTAGCTGCGAATAAAGGAAGCAAGTATTTTTCCGTGATGCTCTCTTCTGTTCCTTCCCCTACAACCGCGTTCCGATTTCCGTAGGTTCCATCTTCATTTACATACTGAATTAGCCGTTCAGTATGCTCATATGCTTTATCTCTTCATCTTCTGTTTGTCATGTCTTTATATATACATAAACTATCATTGGAGTTTGTTTACTAAAACAATCCCTATAATATATTTTTACTTACAGGACGCATTTACTATGGATATGCGTTATTCGTCCTTAATGGAATGGTTCCCATTGCCCTCATACCTTTGATCATTGATGATTCTTTCGCCTTTTTGGGGCAGTTTCCCAAGCTGAAAGCGAGGGAGCGCTGTGAGCCGCTGTCCACTCCTCAGCTCTTTGACAAGACCGTTGGCAGAGCAAGGGTGACTTGACATACTAAAAGTCGTCAGCCACCTTTTTGACGATTTTTGCACAAAATTAAAGCAGTAGCTGGGTTCGAACTCAGGACAGTCTACTTAACAGTTAATGACGCTAACCCTAGACCGCGGTCTGCTTGAGATTCAATGCTCCTATAAGCTTTATGGCACGCATTGGCAGTTCGTTTTCGAAATGGCACCCCACCACTGGTTGAGCATGTGGTGTAATGGTAACTAAGAGACGAAGTTATGTGTTAAGGCGTTTTACACTGTATGCAAACGTAATTGGTTAATGCTTTTAACCGTTTTTACTTTTGATGTCATGTGTATGGTGCCTATATATTTCACTTCAGAGATGTTCTGATGATGAGCTGATCCCAAATGCGGCAGCAAAAGTAATGTTTAGGAAGTAATATGTTGATTTTAGCGATCTAATTAATCAGTGATATAAGATCTACTAAGCACTCAGATTTGTTTCCCATTTCATATTTTTAAGCTTCAGTAACACCTTAAAGTTAGTTGCGTACAAACAAAAATATGTCTTATGAATAACTCGCTGAATGTCCTGGATTTAATGACAAGTAAGATTTAACTTCAGGTCATTGAATCAGAATGGTGTCAGTTATAAATAAAATTATTAATTAATGAATAATATAGAAATACACACTTAGCATATTCTAATGACTTGTAGTTACCATTTCGGAATCAAAGTAACCTACCCAAAAAAATGGTTCAAATGGCTCTGAGCACTATGGGACTTAACATCTTAGGTCATCAGTCCCATAGAACTACTTAAACCTAACTAACCTAAGGACATCACACACATCCATGCCCAAGGCAGTATTCTAATCTGCGGCCATAGCAGCCCCGCGGTTCCGGACTGCAGCGCCCATAAATTCACGGCCACCGTGGCCAGCCAATCTACCCAGAAAGAGGTTGCGTTGTTAGGAAAAATCATTTGAAGTACACTAAGTTTTGTGTAATTACTGTTGAATTTTTTTCTTGAGTCAGACTCACAAATTCAGTTTCATGAAAAATGGCTATTTTAGAATCTTGCATACGTTTCTGTGAACATACATGAGCTACACAGCTATCCTAGCGTCAGCTGCTTGCTGCTGGTGGACAGTTGCTGGTTGAAAGTTGGTGCTTCACAGCTGACAGCTGATGGCTAACTGGTGACGACAGATAGCTGACTGCTGGTGGCCGCCAACTACCATCTGCCATCTGCGTCAACCGGCTGACACATGCTGACTTACACATGCCGGTTGACGCAGAGAACAGACAGTGGATGACATGTGGGTGAAGGCTCAGCTCATTGCTGATGACAGATGGCTCAAGTTCCACGTATGATGGCTGATAGCAGCCAGCTGCTGTCTGCCGTCTTTGTCAGCCGACTGACAGGTGCCGGTTGTCACAAATGGCAGACAGCAGACGGCATACGAGTGGCTGCTCACATTTCTTGGCTGACAGCTGATGACTGACTGCTGTGGGCTGCCTCCCCAGGTGAAGCCACCCACTCAGGTGACCAGTCATGTGGCCACCATGGGGCAGAGAAACTGCTTCACCAGGCATCACCATCCTGCCTCAACCCCTTAGTACTGCATTGGCAACTCAAGACCTGTTGACACCCTCTCCTCCAACCTCCTCCCCTCAGAGGAAAAAAATAATTTGACAAATGATGAAAAGTACTGGCTGAGCTCAACTCTGGCCACATGTTACTCATACACTAGTGACCCACTGCCCATTCTATGCAGACCATTCTGCCTACCATTATGGACTGCACTAGTCATTCAATTAAATTTTAGGGATATTTTCATTTAAAATGGAATGGATTTCTTGATTGGGACAATCATTATTTCAAGGAGGTGATGATGTACAGCATTAAATATATTTGAAAAACAATGATTTTGCACAGTAGTCTAAAATTATGATTTTGTACTATTGGATCAAAACCGAGTATACTTCTCAAGAATGGTAAACATTTGTAAACTGCAACTAAATCGAGACAGTACCCTTGTACCATCAACGAACGTTAAGACGAGCCGTTATCTTCGGTGCTGTGCTGGACCACGCACAAATTAGATGACAGGAACGCCGAGTTACAGAGACAAGTCTGAAGGAATGGTCCTAAAAGATGGAGTGAGAAACGGCCACATCCAGAGCTAATTGAAGATAGCAAATTTAATGGAAAAAGCTCCACGAAAACTGCCTACGCTGGAGTGGGGCTGCCATCAGCCATCAAGCTAGTTATACAAGAATAGTACTTGACATAAAAGAACCTAAAAGAGGCCCTGGTTGTCCACGAAGTACTTGGATTCAGACCCTAGACTTGAAACCGATAAGACATCACCCTGAAATGAAGTGATCACGTTCAAAATGGCTTAGAAAGACTAGGAGGACCAAATTCAAGAGATATGGGAAATAAGCACAGAGGATAAAGAATGTAATGATTTGATACGTTAGGTCTATGTCAATTATTTTATTAAAACTGATTTCAGTCAACAGCAGACCATCATATAATCTGTAAGAAAGTCTTTAACGTCAAGACAGGCATCAAATCACGGTTATCTGTATCTAGTTCAGTATAATATATCTGAATTGTGAGCGTCACTGATGTTGATTTCTTAGCTTGCATTTTCGTTTACTAGTTGTGGCTTCTGTAGCGTCTCAACAGGTGGCGGTGTTGCGGCACTTTGGACACGATTTACGCACACAAGCAGCTCACGCTTGAAGGTTGCGTGCTGGGGTTCACTATCTGGGAAAGAGTAGCTGTGGATGGTGATGTGAGCTGGGTACCAGTAGAGGTACACTCGCCGCATCTGGATGGAGGACGCTTACTTTGAAGAGCGTGCATACACCTACAGGGGAGTCGCAATTTCTTTCTGCCTGTGCGATAGCGGGCCATACTTCACAGTTAGACTAGACCTGTTTGTTGCTGCCTTCTTTGGTGGATGTGGCCACATACACCGCTCTTCATTCTACTAATACTGAGATACGAATGTTTCTAAGCTCATTTTTATGTTTGTGAAAAAGATCTCGCTACGTTTTCTGAAAACCGATGTGTTTTGCTACTGAGGTTCTTATCATAGTCAGAACTGGCTTGTGCTATTGCCAGTTTGTGTTGCTGGAGCCCTTACCGTGGATCAGCATCCCGATAATAAGCGTGTATCTGAGTTAAACGTTTATTCGGTTATAAGAGAGCTTCCATTTTATCTCGTTCTGTTTGTGAAAGACTCGCTTTCGGATGCATTGTTGCTGCTCGTATTTTCTAGGTTTCAGGTATCTTTAATGTTTTCATTGCCGTTAACATTGACCTTTACCTGCTTTGCTGTTGTGCATATTTTCTCGGATTGGGTGTCTTTAAGATTTTTCATTGCCATTTAACTTCGGTCTAAAAACATTTGCCGTTACCTACGCCGCTGGTGCGTACACTGTCCGAAGTTAGGCACCTTTAATATTTGTCACTGTCAGTTGAGGTTAGCAGGCCCATGTGTGTGTTGTATTCTATTTAGTTACGTAAATTCTACTCTGCTAACCACAAGAAGGACTCGTGGACGAAATGGACTCAACAGTCTGCTTTCATTTCCTCTATCATGTTTGTGGGCTTGTGTGCATGTTTTAGAATCAGTACTAAATTGAAAAACCATTCCAAGGGTGGGAAGAGCTCACGCTGATTACCGTTTGTTGTCTAATCCATGCATTTCAATCCCTTCATTTACATTGAATTTGTTCAGTGTTGCTCTTGTGAATAATAATGTTTGTTGATTTTTATAATCTTCACTTTCTTTGTAAAGCCTATTTAGAAGTATCTTTTACCTTGCGCGCGTTTTCTTTCTGATTAAAGTTAGTGCACATCATGGGCTGTGTAATATCGATATCGATATCGATGTAGCAAATACTATTTTGAGATCCAGCAGGTGCCTCTGAGGCAATTTTCTTATGTTACAGAATTCAAAGCGTTCGCTTGGTTGTGAAATTCTCTGTAGTATTATAGAATCCGTAATTTAAATTTTGGGCTCTGCAGTGTGTAAGTATTGCTCGTCCTTTTTTATGTTTAGCTTGGCCTCTTTGGTAAATTAATAATACGTTAAAAGAATTACTTTCTTATGCTCTGCTTCTTACCGCCTCCAGATCGTTGTTCCCTACCATTTCTGTATAAACTGCATCAAAATTACAGTTTGCAGGAAAGTATCTGATTATACATTATGTGATACAGTTTGTTTGCAATCCAAAGCTATGGGGCAAACTAAGGTGGATACTCTCTTAATGTGAGAATATATCATTTTCAGATTTTTCTACCACACGGAGACAAAACGTAAGTTTCAGAGAAGGATTAGAGATTAGACAAAGCTGACTGATTTTCATAATTAAAGCAAAACTAAATTCGCTGGAAGAAACGTTAACCACTTGCCGGTCACTCTGGAGCATTATCGCTGACACAGTGTTGATATCAGGCCCTCATTACCGCTGATGTGCATAATGGCTGTGAGTCGGTGAGTATGTGCCAGTTCATTGCATGGAATCAACATACGTGTGTCATGGCAGTGAGTCAGTGAGTATGTGCCAGCCAGTTGTATGGAATCAGCACATGTTCTTATTGCAGTGAGTCAGTGAGCATGTGCCAGTTGTATAGGATCAATGCACGTGCGTTATTGCAGTGAGTCAGTGAGTGTGTTCCTGTTGACTGTATGGAATCCTCACTTATGCGATATGGCAGCGAGTCAGCATGTGCCAGTCAGCTGGATGCAATCAATGGAGTAAGACGGACCAACTTGGAGATGTAGCAGAATGGTAGAAAGAAATTGACATGTTTTGTCATGCCAGACACCACACTGTCAATTAAGTTCTTCGATTTGTTGGGGTGTCAACACAGATGTGCAAGGTGTCTACAAGAGATGGTGAACCACAGTCAGCTGTGCAACATGATGTATGAACAGTCTTGTAACATAATTCTAACCACCAGGGACCAGACACGAGTGTCACGCCTTAGGAGTGACAATCCGTTTCAAACCCAAAAGTTGCTGTTGGATGTGAATGCACGTCTGTATCAACCAGTTACCAAGCTAACATGGTGAAGGGGACTGCGTGCAATGGAGTATTGGTGTCTGGTACTTTGCAAAGGGACATTACTCACGGAGACACCTAAAACTGGTCATTCTCATTGGTTCATAGAAGACAGAAGCAGAACAGGCATGGATTGGAAGCGTGCATTACCGTCTAACACAATGCTGTTTTGCGTCTTTTCAAATGATGCACGGCATCTAATGAAGTTATGGTCCAATGAGACGTTTAATTTACAGTGTGTGTGTGTGTGGTGATGCTTTAGGCTGGAGGTGGTTCTGTGAGGTGTCTCGAATGTATTGCCTGTAAACTTGGCTTCACTTATTTTAATGCTTGTCTCTGGGGCATCCCGCATATGTTCCTGATTTCATGGATGTTGTGGCACCCTATTGTGCCACGACTAGACCTATTAAGCACCTAATCTTAACGCCATAGACAATCTCTGTGACTATACGGAACAGCACTTTAAACGTAGCAGTTATTATCAATGCAATGTAGCAGCTTTGTGGGATCTAATCTTTAACTGGTTCACCTCGATGTGGAATACGTCACAAACGTTTTCACAAGGTTCTTCGCCTAATGGAGGCCATTATCAAGTCTTCTGGCTGATTTAATGCAGCCCACCATCAGCTAAACACTGAAGTGCTTTTACTCTTTATATCGTGTAAAGGAGTGTATATATTTTATTTGTCAGATGTTCTGGTGATGGATTGTGCGCAAATGCACCAGAAAAACTAATGTTTAACAGTTATGTCGATTTCAGGCACATAATAAAACAGATTTGTTCAGAGTTTAGATTTGTTTCCTGTTCCACACTTTTAGTCTTCTATGACAATCTAAGATATTGGTATATGAATGAAAATATTATACAAATAAATATATTTATAGTTAATAACTCATTGAATACTCTGGGCTTAATAATAGAATTGTGCAATATACATGACAGGAAAATGGCCAAAGGACTTTACACAAAGTATCTTAATACTCATAGAAAAGAAAAAGTGTAAGGAACATTGAACAGTGAGGCTGATATCGCATGAAGCCAAGGTCTTGCTGAGGGTGCTCAACAGAAGGCTATATGGGAAGCTGAATTGCGTAACAGGAGATGAAGAATTTGGTTTCAGGCGAGGAGTGGGAACTAGAGAGGCCATTGGGCTACTTACAGTGATAGGGGTGAGGTACATGGAGAATAAAAGGAAGGTGTATGTTGCGATCACTGATCTTGAGAAGGATTTTGACTGTGTCAGATGGGACAAACTGATAGAAACCCTAAGGAAACATGGAGCTGACTGGAGGGATAGACGGCTAATTAGAAATTTATATTTGAACGAGAGAGCAAGAGTAAGAATAGGAGGTGTGATGAGTGAAGAAATTGAACTGGGAAGAAGTGTAAGACATGGTTGTTGTTTATCACCAACACTATTCAATATATATGTGAAGGAAATTATTAGTGAATGTTTTCATGGAAGGAGAGGAGTTTGTATAAGGGGTCAGAGAGTATAATGTATAAGATTAGGAGTTTGTATAGGGGTCAGAGAGTGGAGTGTATATTTGCAGACGACATGGTTGTGATGGCAGAGAGTGCGACAGAGATGGAACAAATGTTAGGTTATATAGACACAAAATTAGAAGAATATGGAGTGAAGATTAACAAGAAGAAAACAAAAAGTATGGTGACTGGAGGAAAGGGGAGAAAATGCCATATGAAAATAGGGGGAGAGGAAATAGGGCAAGTGAATAACTTCACTTACTTGGGAAGTGTAGTAATGGATGATATGTATTGCTCAACACACATTAGGACATGAATTGCAAGGGCAAAGAAGGATTAAAGAAGAAACAGAAATTACTTTATGGGCCACTAAACAAAGATCTGAGGAAACGACTTGCCAAATGTTACATCTGGAGCATTGCACTATATGGTGTGGCGACCTGGACATTGAAGAAGGAAGGTGAAAGAAGATTGGAGGCACTAGAGATGTGGATATGGAGAAGAATGGAAAAAGTGAAATGGAAAGACCGAGTTAGGAATGAAGAAGTATTAAGAAGAGTTGGAGAAGAAAGAAACATGCTGAAAGAGAAAACTGAACTGGATTGGATATTGTTTGAGGAGGGACTGGAAGGAAGGAATAGAAGGAATGGTGGAGGGAAAAAGGGGAAGAGGAAAAAGAAGATATCAAATGCTGGACAATATCAAAGGAGGCAACTATTCAGAAATGAAAAGACTGGCTATGGGCAGACAAAAGTGGAACAGACTTAACCCATGACAAGACCTGCCATAAGGCAGGCTACCATACTACTACTACTAAACATAGGCAACATTTCGTTCAAGCGCTTGAATCAGTTTGGTGCAAGCTATAAATAATATTACTAAGTAACTAATAATACAGAAATACACACTCAGCATATTCTAATGAGTCGTAGTTTCTATTTCAGTGTCAAAGTAATCTGACCAGGAACAGGTTGACATACGACAACTTTTGTGTAATTCGTGCTAAATTTGGTTCTAGAGTCTCTACATATTCTGAAACACACCGATTCAGTTACGCCAAAAATGGCTATTTCAGAATCTTGCTCTCTCTTGCATACATGACTGTGAAACGCTACACAGCTATCTCTGCATTAGCTGCCTGCTGGTATTGGGCAGCTGCTGGCTCACATCTGGTAGGTTGCAGCTGACAGCTGATGGCTCCCTGCTGATGGCTATCACCTGCCTTCTGCCATCTGTGTCAACTGGTTGAAGCATACTGGCTGACACTTGCCAAGTGACACAGAGAACAGACAGCAGATGGCATATGGTTGATGGCTCATGGAAGATGGTTCAAGGCTCACTTCTGATGGCTGACCTATCTGCTACTATCTGCTGTTTGTGTCAGCTGGCTTACAGGTGCCAATTGACACAGATGGCAGACAGCAGATGGCATACAACTGATGCCCTATGGAATACACACTCAGGCAACCAATCCTGTGGCCACCTTGGCACAGATGAACTATTTCACAAGGTACCACCATCATAGCTCCACTACCCTACACAATGGTGGTGGTTCATGACTTACTGCCCCGTCATGACCTACTGTCCTCTCGCTCCCTCCCATAGAAGAAACAATAAGTGGCTTCCGACAATTAGTCAAGAGTACCAGCTCAGCTCAAGTTGGCCCTCATGCTACTCATACACTGGCATGTATGTTGACTGCTACCTGAGTGTACCATAAGGAACCCACTATCAATGCTGTTCAGACCAGTCTGCATACCAGTATGGACTACAACAGTAATAGAATTTCATGGCATTCTCGGCTCAGTCAATCATAATGAGAAATCACAATATCGCACTATTGGACCTAAATGCGGTACGTGTGTTGCAACATTTCAAAAACGCTGAGCAGTTCTGAACAGCAACTACATATAGGCAATGTCCTTAAAACAAAAGCGAATGATAAGGCCAGATCTCACATACAGCTCAATGTTGCAAGTCAGACGACAGAAGCTTCAGGTTCTGGAGACAAGTATGTTGTGAAAGTGTGGAGGAATGACCTTAAAAGGCAGAGTAAGAAACAACCACATCCAATTGTCATTTAAGGCGCAAATGTAATGGAAAAACTTGAAGAGAACCGCTTACGCTGGTGTGGTAATTGAAATCAGACCTTTCAGAGCACGGCCTTACCAAAATCAATCACGTGAAAGGACTGGGCCGTGGTTTTAAGTATACATCATTCACCATTTGACAATCTTTACATTACCATTAAAAAAATCACTACGTATATTAATAGAAACAATTTCTGAGATCCACCACAGATTCATTAAACAACAAGTAAAAAAAAATGCTGTTGGATAGCAGCAACAGTTATAAAATGAAACAGATTTCTTTATCAAATTATAATCTTTTATAGACAAGCCCACAAAACTACAAGCCTCTAATGTCACTGCACGACTAAATGTTATCATTTAAACCATGAACTGTGTACATTTCAACAAAGGCTACAGCTTGGGAGAACAGTAACGGGAGCAAGTCAAATACAATTTTCCAAACTTTTCACAATAACTTCAGAAACTTGCCTCCCAGGTCTGACTCAACATTTAAACAACCATGAAATAAGGCACAACGGCCTGAATTTTAGAATTCACTACTGTACAACAACACTGTGCTTCAAACGAACATTCTTGTAAATTTCTTTCTCAAATTAAATCCTTTGTTTGATAGCAGTAAATTTCTCTTCGACTGTGTTAGTCTGCTTTTGATGGTTTCTCTGGTTTCTACGTCAGGCCTTATTATTTTGCTTCCAAGGTAGCACAATTCCTGAAATTCTTCGACTTCGTGATGAATAATTTCGATATTAAATTTGTCGCTATTGTCGTTTCAGACGCTTCTCTTCTGTTTTTCGGCTTACTCTCAGTCCATATTCTGTACTCATTATTCCTCTCACCAGATCCTGTAGTCCATCTCCACTTTCACTCAGGATGGAAAAACCATCTGCTAGTCTTACCGCTGATATCCTTTTCTGCAAATTTGAGTCCTTACTGTTCCCTCTTGGTTGTTGTGCATATTGTATATTACTTTTCTGTCTCTGTAGGTTACTGCTATTTTTAGCAAGATTTCGAACATACTTTTACATTGTCGATCGCTTTTTCTAGTGCAGAAAATCCTATGAAAGTGACTTTTCTTCAGTCTTCCTTCCCTTATGAAGCACATCGTCAGAACAGCCTTTTGGTGTTTTTATTTTCCCCAAAACCAAAGCGATCGTCCTCTAACGGATCCTCAATTTTCTTTTTCATTTTTCAGTAAATTATTGTTGCCAGCAACTTGACCGCAAGAGGTTTGCCGTAGTTTTCACACCTATCTGCCCTTTCCATCTTCGGAATTGTGTGGATGATACTTTCCGAAAGTCTGATTGTACGTTGCCAGTCTCATATATTCTACACGCCAACATGAATAGGCGTTTGTTGTCAGTTCCCTCAATGCCTTTAGAGATTTCTATGGAATGTTATCTATTTCTTCTGCTTAATTTGATCTCAGGTCTTCCAGAGCTCTTTTAAACTGTGACTGTAATACTAGATCTTCACCAACTTCGTTTTCTGTCACCTCCCAAAACATACAAGGTATTTACGGATAACAAAGGTTACAGAGCAGGGCATCCTAAGGACAATAAAATTATGTCTCTCTCTGTCTTCCTTGCTCTTTACTGTGAGCTTCGAAGTAGCTTGATAGAAGTCCACAGGGAATAAGATTTTGGGTCAGCTTTTCTTACATTATCAGTTTCGATCGGTCCAGTAGATCATCTTCTTCTCCGGTGCCGCAAAGTGCCGTTAGTAAACGGTCGTACGAATAAAACAATGCCATAGTGTCATTTGATGGAAATACATCTTTAGATCTGGTACCGCAAGGTGTTGACTGAGTGCACCATGCAGCGCTAGAGCTGAAGATGATCCGCTACGCACATAGAAAACGTTAATCATTAGTAAAAGTAAAAATGATCGAGTCGGTGATTGTTCTTCCGTTATAACTACTGGCACATGAGACAGATTAGAAATTCAAAGTCTTACACGTCCCCTGATGAGCATGAACCGTGGTCTGCCTTGATTACGCAGAATTTATCGCGTACTACCATCATCAACCTTTCAAATCGCATCAAATTGAATAAAAATTCACTAAATAACTCTCTGCGATCGCTTTAAATACTCGCACTGGCTGTGAAGTTCGCAGCAGAGCACTCGGAGGACTACTGAACGCTCATTGGTTGTCGCAGAACGCGTGACGTCAGGAGCACAAAACTATCCTAAGCACGATCGCAGTCTTTCACTGATCCAACTATACTTTACTGAAAACTATATGCAACGATGCTACTGCTTCTATCAGATTTCATAAAAGTCAGATCTGAAGAGGAGTCAGAAAAAACAACAACGATGTAACAATCCAAGCTACAAGTGCACGGCAAGAATGTGCAGTCAAACGACACAGTAATTACGCCGTTCAGACGTTTTCAAAGTGGCCAACCAACTCTGAATGTCGAAAGGCAAATGCGAGATGCTATCCCTATTAATAGCTGGAAATTTAAAGATAATTGGTGGACTTGGTGCTGGCACACCGGCCTGTTAGATTAGAGACGACAGTGGGTAAAGTGAAAGTCAGTCACGCATGAGATTCCAACGTGTCGAACGACATTTTGAATATGACGAAGGCCGCTGGCCGTTGGGTTTCCCGACTGCTCCCCGTCACTGGAAAAGTGACGCATCAGAGAAATTTTGCCAGGACAATCTAGATGAGTTCTCTAGCCACCTATATTTCCTGGACGAGTGCTATGTGTATCACTGTGACTACAAGGCAAAAGAGCAGAACGAGCAGGGCAGACAAGGGGTGGGTTCACCACCGCCTAAAGAAACGAAGACGCAGCCATAATCGAGAAATGTAATGATGAGCTTTTTGGGGCTATCATGGTGTATCAAACGTGCTTCCCTCACCACGCGTAATTAAAGTTATCAGTTCTTGACTGAAAACCTCGTAGTTCAGTTCGTTGCATTTGTTCACCTTATGTACACAGCCAGTAAGAGAAAAAGATGGATTTATTCGTTACGAACAGAATTCATTAGCCCATTGTTTATTACTTACTTTACTCGAATCAGTATCTTCGTTGACTTTGTTGCTGCTCAGTATTTAGTGATATTCATCTGCTGACAACAGGTTGGGTTTTTGTTTTAAAATATGTACTCTGAAATGAGCTGTTGTGGGCCCCATGAAATATTTAACTCCCCTCTTTCCATGGCTTAGGCTCAATTTTCCATCACAAAATTAACGGAATTTTACAGTACAATGTCGAACACACAGTCCACCATATTATCACTGAGAAACACATACAACAGATTGCTGACCGACATTAACTCGCACCAAAACCAGCTAATTCTGATAGAAATTGACCATTGATACCGATTCCGCATCGTAACTTAAAATGTTGAAATTAAATTACGATTGTTTACATGAGAAGTTAAAATTTATAAGTCAGTAATATTTTACAACATTTTCGTTGTACAAGTTCTTCAGTTTATAGTCAACTATTTATTTAAATAGTAAAAACAATAAATTTGAATTATTTCAAATGTTTCCGTAAAATTTAAGATGAACATAACTTTTTACACTTCGAACTATTTTCTTATTATACATTTTAGTATATTTGCACCTAAGTGAAATCATTTCGTATAATTTATTTAATCATAACAAAGAAACCCAAAATGTATATGACTTCTGAATGATTCGAGTGATGCTTTAGCCAGCGCGTATCGGGTACTCCAGTTGTAGATGAGTACGGAGTACTCTATTTGTTTGTGTTTATCGAGTGTTCCGATTCATGGTGAAAATAGTGTCACTGACCAGTTCCGTTACATGTGGTACTAACAGATTATGTTCGCAAGGGACATACCTCCGTAGGATGATATTTCTAAGATCTCCTGTCAAGTTTTCGGGTGTTTGTCAAGAATCAGAGTGGTGGGAAGTTGTTCAAGGGCGTGTTTTTCTACAGTGAGAGCGAACCAGCTCATTCCGCACACGACACATATACTGCTTCTTTGGACTATCGAATTTCTTCGCATCATTCTTCTGACGTGGGTCACAATGAGCTCTTCCTCTTTCGTCAGATGAAGAAATCATTGCTTGGCAGGCGTTTCCAGATTCACAACGAGGTGATTTTATACTTGGAGCGTTTTCTGAACAGCTGAAATGCAGAGTTCTACAACTAATGTCCCAAGCCATTCAAAGTTGGGAAGAATGAGTCGCATTCAATGGTGAATGTCAAGAGAAGGATCAACACCGTCGACCAGTTTCATGGTCGCTGATTAATCGTTTTCGAGATGATTAAAGCCTCGTGCCAAGCCTACTTATTACTATTTTGTTATTCAGGACAAGTAAAGGCAATTTTATGTTTAGGACAAGTAAAGACAACAGATAGGCAGACACTAAATCAGTAGAACAATAAAACTGACATGGTGTGCTTACGTCAAACGAAACAGGACTGAATAGCAAGCTTGCAATGTGCTTGCAATTGAAAGTTTATTAGCTGTGTACATTACTGAGTTCGACCAATGGCGCTGAGGCATCGACTTTTAATGTTAACCGCAGTCAAAGGCTGTGTGATGGTCAGCACGCAACAGAGAGCCGGGTGTTGGGATGTACCGAGAGGAACAAGAAATAAAGCAAATGAATCAGAGAACAGACTAGTATTCCGTATGAAATTGTGAATAATGTACAAGGGGTGGACAAAAATATGGAAACCTTCATCCCCCCACCCCCCACCCCCAGGATGCCTAATATGGTGTGGAAAAACCGTTGGCACTGAAAACAACTTGAAACCGTCTCGAAATTGATATATACACGTTTTGAATGTTTTTGAATCGTATAAGATATCATTCCTCCTGCAAAATAGTGACAAGTACAGGTTAAGACAATCGGGGCGGATAGCTATCAGGCATACTTCTCTCCACCGTACATCACTAAGTAGCATTGAGATCTGTTGACTGTAGTGGGCAAGGAAGATGTGGAAATTCATCCTCGTGCTCACAAAATCAGTGCTGGACGATGCGAGGTGTGTGAAAAGGTGTCCTTTTGGAACATGCGTCACCATTGGGAAGCAAACATTGTGCTATGGATGGTCATAAAATCCTTGGCAGTAATACAACCTTGCAGAATAACGACGGGGCCCATTGAATACCACAATATGACTGCTCAAATAATCAGCGAAACCCCGCCATATTTCACTCTCTGGACGTAAACTTTTGGTTCAAATGGCTCTAAGCACTATGGGATGCAATATCTGAGGTCATCAGTCCCCTAGAACTTAGAACTACTTAAACCTATTTAACCTAAGGAAATCTCACACATTCATACTAGAGGTTTTATGGCTTATGCACCACGTTTTGCTCTTACGTGCACTTGGATCATTGATAGTTTGTTTTGGAATTCAGGCTCACTCTCAACTCACAGTTACAAAACTCCCCTCGTGTTTATTTGTGTTGAAAGGGTTCACGAATGCGGCCTTCAGTTCTGCAGTGACAACTGAAGCCGTCACCCCCCCCCCCCCCTTTTCTCGTCACAATCCTTTTCAATGGCCACCCGTCGCAATCACTCAACACTCACTTTCGTCCACGTTGTGACTTAGCGAATGATGTTCCGCTTTCACTGTGTAACTGTGAATGCATCATGTCGTAGCTAAGTGCATTCGAACGTGGGCAAATTGTTTGTGCTCGCATGGTGGGTGCTTCCATAATGAACGTAGCGGGTGTGTTTGGTGTATTAAGCGACACTGTATCGAAAGTTTATCCTGCATGCTAGGCAAGTGGAAAAACATCATCCGACAAGTCACAAACTTGACGATAGTGTGTGTTGAGTGATCATGACGGACAGTCATTGAATATGAACTGAATATCATATTCACGAACCCTGTCAGCTCCAAAACAGGTCCAGGGGATCTCCGGAAGAAAGATATTGGCGGGCGAGCAGAAGTAAGAAACCCAATCATCTCGTGAACGTGAAGCGTGGTGCCGATGCCTTAAAACCTGGACTCTGGACCAATGGAAGAATGTAGAACAATAAAACTGACATGGTGTGCTTACGTCAAACGAAACAGGACTGAATAGCAAGCTTGCAATGTGGTGGTGGTGGTTAGTGTTTAACGTCCCGTCGACAACGAGGTCATTAGAGACGGAGCTCATGCTCGGGTTAGGGAAGGATTGAGAAGGAAATCGGCCGTGACCTTCCCGGCATTTGCCTGAAACTATCTAGGGAAATCACGCAAAACCTAAATCAGGGTGGCTGGAGACGGGATTGAACCGTCGTCCTCCCGAATGGTAGTCCAGTGTGATAATGTCACTTGGTCGGATAAGTCTTGTTACACACTGTTTCCAACATCTGGCCAAGTCTGCGTCCCAAGAGTGAAACACAGCGAGGGTTCAATGAAAATTTGGTCAAACATATTGTATTCCCATGAGCTGCGTGGTTACTCTCTAAGTCTGCATCACTGTTACGAATTACGTCACCATCTCACCTGATCAGATCCACCCCATAGATAGATGTTTGTTCCCCAAGTGTGATGCTGTGTTCTAGTACAACAGGCCCCTGTTCACACAGCTCTCTCGGTGCAGGACCATGAATCGTCACTTGTAACTTGGCCAATACAGTCAGCAGCTCTCCATGTCATTGACACTTTGTGGTCTACTTTGCAGACAAAGACATGTGATCGCTATCCACTTCCATTATTGCTACCTGGACGTTCCTCTATTTTGCAACAAAAATGGTTTAAGATTCCTTTGAAAACCGTACAGATCTTGTATCTACCAAACCCGAG
Source organism: Schistocerca gregaria (assembly GCF_023897955.1). Taxonomy (NCBI): domain Eukaryota; kingdom Metazoa; phylum Arthropoda; class Insecta; order Orthoptera; family Acrididae; genus Schistocerca; species Schistocerca gregaria. The sequence continues at coordinate 68,371,722 of NC_064924.1, read as the reverse complement.
GTAACTGGGAGCGGTTTGCATGATAGTGGCTTTCCCTATGTCGTATTAGAGACGGTAGTATGTCCTGTTTGTGATGTTACCATATTTTTGTCTATCCCCTGTAATTATTTGTGGAGGAAATGTACACTACTGGCCATTAAAATTGCTACACTAAGAAGAAATGAAGAAGATAAACGGGCATTCATTGCAAAAACATATTATACTAGAACTGACATGTGATTACATTTTCACGCAATTTGGCTGCATAGATACCGAGAAATCAGTACCCAGAACAACCACCTCTGGCCGTAATAACGATCTTGATACGCCTTGGCATTGAGTCAAACAGAGCTTGGATGGCGTGTACAGGTACAGCTGCCCGTGCGGCTTCAACACGATACCACAGTTCATCCAAAGAAGTGACTGGCGGATTCTGCGAGCCACTTGCTCTGCCACCATTGACAAGACGTTTTCAGTTGGTGAGAGACCTGGAGAATGTGCTGACTAGGGCAGCAGTTTAACATTTTCTGTATCCAGAAAGGCCCATACAGCACCTGCAACATGCGGTCGTGCGTTATCCTGCTGATATGTAGGGTTTCGCAGGGATCGAATGAAGGGTAAGGCCACGGGTCGTAACACATCTGAAATGTAACGTCCACAGTTCAAAGCACCGTCAATGTGAACAAGAGGTGACCGAGCCGTGTAACCAATTGCGCCCCATACCATCACGCCGGATGATACGCCAGTATGGCGATGGCGAATACACGCTTCCAATGTGCGTTCATCACGATGTCGCCAAACACGGATGCGGCCGTCATGATGCTGTAAACAGATCCTAGATTCATCAGAAAAAATGACGTTTTGCCATTCGTGCACCCAGGTTCATCGTTGAGTACACCATCGCAGGCGCTCCCGTCTGTGATGCAACGTGAAGGGTAACCGGAGCCATGGTGTCCGAGCTGATAGTCCATGCTGCTGCAAACGTCGTCGAACTGCTCGTGCAGATAGTTGAAGTCTTGCAAACGTCCCCAAGTGTTGACGATTCGTTGCAGCCATGCGGCTAAGATGCCTGTCATCTCGACTGCTAGTGATAAGAGGTCTTTGGGATCCATCACGGCGTTACGTATTACCCTCCTGAACCCAGCGATTCCATATTCTGCTAACAGTCATTGGATCTCGACCAACGCGGGCAGCAATATCGCCATACGATAAACTGAAATCGCCATAGGCTACAATCCTACCTTCATCAAAGTTGGAAACGTGATGGTACGCATTTCTCCTCCGTACACGAGGCATCACAACAACTTTTCACCAGGCAACGCCGGTCAACTGCTGTTTGTGTATGAGAAATCGGTTGGAAACTTTCCTCGTGTCAGCACGTTGTAGGTGTCTCCACGGGTGCCATCTTTGTGTGAATGCTCTGAAAAGCTAATAATTTGCATATCACAGCATCTTCTTCCTGTCGGTTAAATTTCGCGTCTGTAACACATCATCTTCGTGGTGTAGCAACTTTAATGGCCAGTAGTGTATTCCTCTCAGGCTGACTGTATAAACAGCTACCTTTCTTTTCCACATATGTGCTGGCAAACATCCTGGAACAAGGAATGACTATAAATGGAGCACCTCAGCCCGGTGCAAGAGAAACGCTGTACTCTGAACGTGAAGTCCGTTGCAGTGAGGTGGAATCAGGAATGGCGCAGGACAAAGGCGCCAAACAGAATACTCTAGTAGTGCGTACACGGTCTCTCTGGAGGCCCGCACAGCTTAGTTTTGGGGCCAAAATTCTCTGTCCCACCACTGCACGTTCGGTATAGAGAAACACACACACACAAACACACACACAAACGCACACACACACACACACACACACACACACACACACACACACACACACACCTGTGAGCAAAGCATTCACCTTCATTGAAACGTTAATACTACCGTAAAACAGTGCGTAAATACTTTCGACCGTTGCTTCACCAAATTACGTGGCAGATTGACTAGAACATGTGCTTGTGGTAACAGACGGTTATAAGTCCTTGTGTCGTTTGATTCGGGAATTAATTTCTTTCCAGATGTGTACAGTTAAGTTGGTTTTTTCTTCCAGTATTACGTCAACTACAATTCAATAACAAGTGGCATGTAACTGTATCGTATTTGGCAATGCATATTAGTTACCTCTCCAACGATCGTGTAAACTGGAAAAAAAGAAACGCCAACGCTGATAGCAGATACTAACGCGAAGCTAGTCTACAGGGAAACGTCCACATGAACTGTGGTCTCATTACCGAGGATCCACACTAAACTGCGGCGCTGGTACGTGACGGATGTAATTGTGAAATAGGAACGGGGTCTCGTGGAGCGATGGCGGAAAGCGCCGTGCATAGTTGATGGGCGACCGTCGACAGCACACTTTGGACTGATGAAAGTGTGAATAGTGCATGCCCCGCCGGGCTTTACTGCGGAGAACATCGTGCGGGGTATCAGGCTCAGCAGCCAGATACACCGCGGTATTGCAGTGCCAGCAAATTGCATCAAGCAGAGTCCCTTTGTTGGTGACTGCAGGAGTATTTTGCCGGAATACGATGTTCCGCGATGATTTATCTGACGAGCGTTCGCCAATCATTCAACTACGGTGGAAATTAATCCAGTACTTTATTCTTGCGGGTTCTGATGAACATATGCACATTGGACAAGAAATTGACCAACCTCGGGATACATCACAGTAACGCGTTGTAACGCCTCTTTTAGCTTCGTAATGGCCTCTTTTCGGTGACAAAAAAGAGAGTCCACTGTAGCCACTCATCGATGATTACATCATGCAAAGTCGCCACATTACGGGGATGTCAGTGACTGCTACATTTCACCCACTGTTCCAAAGTGTTCAAAACTTTTCTATGTGATTAAGACTGTACGATTTAACAGACAAGTGCAGATGCTATAGGGTGCACGAGATCTCCAAGCCAGGAACGTGTATGTGGAACTCTGTGAACATGACTTGTTTCCCTGGAAGCATCCTCATCATGAAGGGCAAAACTGCGACTCGCCGGACCACTCTATACCCATACACTCTGTTGTATGTTTTGGCTATTCCTGCCGTATATATTGCACCCACATCGCTGTGTTCCGGGTTGCGGGCCACGCCTGCAATGCACTGATAGTCCGACAGTAGCTCAACAGAGGCCGCCTTCAGTGGAGGAATTGCTTTGACGCACCTCTTGGGACTAGGAACACATCATCCAGTCAAGAAAGCCAACTGCCACGAGCACGGTGTCTGTGATACCGGCGACCAATCATATGCATCCCCACTCTACAGCACAGTATTATAACCCGTGAACGAGGCCTGCAGAGAGAGCCTCATCAACAGGCTCATCATGAGTTGCGAGCAACAGTTCATCATGGATTAATTGGAACGACATCCAGGAATACATCGTGGCAGTGATGCCCTCATTATTGCAACCAGCTCAGACAAAAGTGGTATCGCTATATGGGCTTAGCTTCAACAGAGACTGTATAACTGGCAGTATTGTTCAGTGAGCTATTCACGGTATTCGTGAGTTACAATGCAGTAGAGATTCTGGACATGGTCTGATTTGCATTTTCAACTTCTCGCGGTGTAATGAATAATCCATTAAACTTCGGGCACGCAGCCGCGCAAATAAAATTTCCTCCACTGATATTTCGGCCGCGTATCGTCCGGCCATCCTCAGAGTGAGTCACAAGACTGACGACAAGGTGCCAAGGGCGTCCTTATCTGCTCCACTGCGGCGGTACTGCGCATGCCGGTCACAGACGCTGGTCGGCGGCAGAGAAATACGCTTACACAAGCACCGCCTGTGGCGAAGGCATACATCTTCATGCCAGTAGCTGCCACCACCCTTCACAGACCATAGGTGACCTTAAGACCTTAGTGCATCGGGCGCACTGTTTATCCGATAAAGACAATTTGCAAGAAGAGCCTACATACCTCAAGAGCATTCTTAAATCGAATGGGTTTTGTTCGCAACAAATTCGTAGAGCATTCGATGTTAAACCTAAAATGCAGGTACGTGATGGGGAAGAAGATAGTAATGCCTTCAGATATAGTGCATTTTTGCCCTATGTGGGTGCTCTTTCCTCGAAGGTAGGTCGTATTCTTGAGAAACAATATGTTAAGGTGGTCTTCCGGCCCACCACAAAGATTGCAGCTTTACTCGGCTCTGTGAAGGACGATTTACAGCTTCGTAAAGCGGGTGTGTGTCAGATTCCTTGCGGAAATTGCGAGAAGTCGTAAATAGGTCAAACAACATGCACCGTTGATGAGAGGTGCGTAGAGTACACACGCTTATTACTGCCAGACAAGTCAGCTGTGGCCGAACATTGCATTGATACAGGGCTTTCCATGAATGATGTGAAGATTTTAACATCCACCTCTTCTTTTTGGGAATCTGTTTTCAAACAAGCTATAGAAATTAGATAAGCTAATAATTTAATAAATAGAGATAATGGTTTTAATTTGGACAAAGCATGGAATCCGGCTCTTGGGGTTGTATGTTGTATGCTAACCGGGGGACCTAGAAACGACGGAGAGGCTCCGTCCCCGCCGCAGCCGCAGTGGTCCACAACCCAACGACGACTACCGCAGTCCACTTCACCCCTCGACCGCCCCACACCGAACCCAAGGTTATTGTGCGGTTCGGCCCCCGTTGGACCCCCCAGGTAACGTCTCACACCCTTATGTTTGCGTGGTAGAGTAATGGTGGTGTACGCGTACTTGGAGAACTTGTTTGCGCAGCAATCGCCGACATAGTGTAGCTGAGGCGGAATAAGGGGAATCAGCTCGCATTCGCCGAGGAAAACCGCGTAAAAACCATCCACAGACTGGCCGGCTCACCGGACCTCGACAAAAGTCAGCCGGGGAGACCAGGCGCTCCTTCCCGCTCCGGAAAGTCTTGCGTTAGACCGCTCGGCTAACCGGGCGGGCGCTCTTGGGGTGATTAAACTGCAGAGGCGTCGTCATAGTGTCACCGCCGCCAATCATACATCTATAAGCGAATCGAATGTCTGTACGCCTTCGCCACAGGCGGCGCATGTGTTAAGCGTATGTTTCTGCCGCCGTCCGACATCTGGGTTCGGTGCGGGGCGTCGGAGGGGTGAATTGGACTGCGGTGATGTTGTGGACCACTGCGGCTGCGGCGGGGACGGAGCCTCTCCGTCGTTTCTAGGTCCCTGGTTAACATAACATAACAGGCCTTGGGACGAAGGCCGAGTTTGTTGTTGTTTGTAATGGCGCTTTTTGTATATATGCGATGAGGTATATGTAAGATAAAAGAAGGAAGCGATGCTCTGCACCAGAGGTGCCCTTACATGAGAGAGATGTGACTCTGACCTTTTTTTACGTCGGCTGAAAGAGAGGAGTCTCTGGTGTCTCTTGATATAGAGAGGATGCTAACATTTATTTTATCGCTCCTCCTATTGTAACATTTTTGTTAATAATATTGGGTTTTGTATTAATATAAATGACGCTGAGTAAAATACAGGGCCCGTGTATTTACTGACAAACAGCTCATCTCACCGCGTCGTAATATGAGTTTCTTTCATTAGGCGACAGGGTCAACAATTAGCAACTTCTACGGCAGCAGAAAGGAGAGGTAAAATTTCCCACTGAGAAGAAAACACAACTAAGAACATTTACTACTTAATTTCCTAGAAAGTTTATCTCAGATATGTTTAACAGTTTTTATTTGGCACCCCCCCCCCCCCGTAAAAGCATTGCATTAAATTCCATTTATGACTTCACAATTAAAAGTCATAAATAATTTCCAATTAAGGTGGGTAGGACGTCAAACGGTACGACTTGGAGCAGGAGAGACACCGCACGAATTTTTAATTTCCACTGTCTATACTTTTAAAAGTAAATTCATAAAACTTTGTCAGAATAACCAGAAAGGATTCAGGATTTACACTTATAGTGGTGGAAGCTCAAAAATACAAAAAATTAATTTACTTCTTTACGTTTGTATTTCAACTTTTTTCACGTACCATTGGCTGCCTTTTGTTGCTATAGATACACTTTTCTTCATAAGTAGGGGAGATTCTTCGATGAATTTTGCACAGCATACGAACCATACCTAGAGGTGTATGAAACTCTAGAATTTTCCAAATATATTAAAAGCTGTGGTAAAAATTGAGATAATTAGCTATAAAATTTGAGTTTTTTCTAAACATGAAGTTTAAAATGTAACAGCACATTCATTTTTTCATAAATTAAATAATTTCTAGAGTTTCATACATCTGCAAGTATGGTTTGTATGCTGTGCAAAATTCATCGAAGAATCTCTCTTACTTATGAGGAAACGTGTACCTGTAGCAACAAACGCAGCCAATACAAGAGAAAAAATGATGAAATATCACATGTAAAAAAATGTATTTTGTTATTTTTATCAACTTCCATTGGTATGACTGTGAATCCTGATTCCTTCCTGGTCATGCTGACAAAGGTTTATCAATTTATTCGTAAAAGTATAGACAGTGGAAATTAAAATGTCCTGTGGTGTCTCCCCTGCTCCAAGACGGCCCGTTTGACGTCCTACCCCCCTTAAAAACTCTAATTCACTATGTATCTAGTTGCAAAAATAGAAAATAATACATGTTGGATACTAGCTGAGACTGGAGGTGTTAGACAGTGGACTGGGAGATGCAGTGACAACTACTTCAACCTCCTCCGGAAGCTGTGGTGGTTAACGGCAGGACAGTCACCGGGTGGTGCCAAACCTGGTGTGGACCGCTGGTGCTATTGGATGCCTACATAGTCGCAATGGTCCGCAGTTGGAGATACTGAGCGAAGCGGACAGCAGTGGGTTGGTTAGTCGTCAGCAGCCAAGATGGAGTCAGTTGGGACCTGGTGTACCATGGAGCCAACGGTAGGGATCGGAAAAATCGACCCGTTAAAACCTACACTGGTATTTTAGTTCCGAATAATCGGCATTTTTTCGGTATTTATTTGGCCTCAGTTATAGAAATGTTTATTTTTTACTAATAAACTAAACTCCGCCCGAACAGGCCATGAAGGTCCAAGTGTACCGATCGGCCGCCGTGTGATCCTAGACCACACGTGTCACTCGATGCTGATGTGGAGGGGCATGTGGCCATCACACTGCTCTCCTAGCCGTATGCCACTTTACGAGACCGGAGCCGCTACTTCTCAGTCAAGTAGCTCCTCAGATTGCCTCACAAGGGCTGAGTGCACCCCGCTTGCGCTCGGCAGACCGGATGGTCACCCATCCAAGTGCTAGTCCAGCCCGACAGCGCTTAACTTCGGTGATCTGACGGGAACCGGTGTTACCACTGCGGCAAGGCTGTTGGCATTTTTTGCTAATAACTGAGTAAAAATACCGAAATATCTATTAGCTATAGCAGCAGTGCTAAAATTTTTCGTTTGTAAATAACACCCCCCCCTTTTTTTTTAAAAAAAAAGAAAAGCAATGATCATCATTTGTATAATTTGCATAGTTTCAAAATATTGCGATATTATAGAAAATGGCAAAAGCGATCAGTGGTTTTTAATAAAAATGGTGAGAAAAACGAGCAACGAACATATAGCAAAAAGATTGTTACATCACTACTGAAATAATAATTGACTGTTGCCCTGTGTGGAGGCTTAAGATACGAATGTACTTGCAGTGTGCAACGTACGGCTCATCAGGTCTATACGGTAGTTTGCTGGACACCCGTTGTACTGGAGAATGGCAACAAACCCAGACCTGGAAATATTATTATGAAGTGACATATGAATGAAGTACAACGCACCATTTTCTTAAAAAATGAAAGATTGGTTTGCCACTTCTATGAAATAAGAAAAGAGAAAGGAAATTATGATAACAACAATAAATTAAAAGCAAAAATAATGCAATTCACAGTACACAACAAAAATGGAAACTAGCTGATCTGCTTCCTGCATCTACATTATACATAATTTGTCTTTATCTGCTTATAGCCCTTGAAAACGACCAAATCAACACGAAAAACACGAGTTCTTCAACATTAGTTTTCATCTTTTATCACTGATTATTCGTAATGCCCAAACGGTTGTATGATCTCCGTTTAGAACATGACGTGAGAGCAGAGTTTCAAAAAATTAATAGGACAATATTTTTTGTAATATTCAACTTCTTACCATTTTTCGAGAACAGCAAGCAACTGAAGACGAAGTAATTTTTCTTCTATGTGCACATTTAATTTAATATTTTGATTCTTTGTATCTTGAATTTCTTTCCAGTTTTTGTTCCATTTACACGCTTGCTACAGGAAATAATAGGAATAAAACATCGGAAACCATTAATTTCATAAATCGGTTATTTTGAGCGCCTTTAACTCTCAGATTAAGCTGGTGTAAGGAAACCGGTTGTTTCAGCGGTAACCGCCATCCCTAGACAACGGACGAGCGGTAGTGGACATCGCTCACCTGAACAGTGGTCGATATTTTTCTCCTGTGTCCAGAGAAATAAAACCGCCAGGAGTTCTTTGTTGTTATTATTGCAAACACTGAGCACCAGGAGAATGTTTTAATGGTGTCCAGTGACTCACAGCAAAAACTTGTGTCGAAGGTACTCTGCGTAGTGAGGTGGCTAACGTATGAGTTTTGAGTACAGTATGTTAGTTTCGGTCCCATATTGCTGGCGTGAATATAGTGACAGAATATTGTGCCCTGTATTGGGTTTCATTTCACGAGGACGGCGTGCACTACTCTGATACAAAAGAGAGAGTTCTATGTATTGGGGTTTTTCAACCACTCTGGGGCTGTATCACATTTTGTAAATGGCTGGAAGTTGCAAAATTTTGTTGTTGTTGTTGCTGTTGATCATTGTGAAGGTAGTTTGAAAGCTGCCCCGTCCGTAATAGTAGTAAGCAGTTGGTGGAGGTCCTCGGTAGTAGGCGTGGATGCTATTCTTACTTTTTTCATTTATTTTACGATACTGAGTGCGTCGCCCAATTGTAACGTGCTACGGTCACAGACTTTCAATATTCTATTATACATTCGCTTGTTATTTTATTCATTCTATTACTGTCTGATGCTCAGATTAGACACGGATTAGCTCTGACTAATATACCACTGATTTATATCGTTGATAAATGTTTTTGTAAAATGCCCCCATGCCTGCACAACGCTCATACACTCCCAGCCCAAATCCAACGCTACAGCTACACTCGACACCTCACGTCATTTGAAGAGAGACGAGACTCGACTCGTCGGACCACGTTACTCGCCTGCAGTCCACTACTGCCTAAGTTCTGAGCTGACTGGTCCGCTGAAGTCGTGCATCCTTATGTGCGGCTCTGGGTGGTGGACTCAAGCAGTTGCCCCTCAGTGTCAGCTCGGAATGTGGCTGAGATGGACCTGAATTTTCCAACAGTAGATGCTCCTCTCATATTTGAAACCAACTGCTCTTGAGAAGGCGTGACACCCATCTCTGGTCGCTGGTGGTTAAAATCCTTTTGCGACATCCATACTTATGCCGTGTCACATGACTGCTACTGACAGAGCAATCTTTGTAGACACGTTGACAGCCCATTCTGATACATCAATAATTCTGGCAATTTCACTCACAGTGTGGTGATGCTCAAGTCTAAATGCGATATCCTGCTTTTAGGATTGTGTTGCGACTCCACGTAGAAGTCAGTTTTACTGAACTGATTCCCTTCACCAGGCTGGCACAAGCACACCGCTTCACTGCCACAAATTCCGCAGAGGTGGAGGGTCACGTGGGCGCCCGCTACCTGTTGTACAGCATGAACAGCACCGTGTAGTTAGCAGTTTGTTTCTTTGAAAGGGTAACTAACAGCTTCTCCAATGAGCTTACATTCACATTGCGTTAAAGAAGCTTCTCCTAGATTTTCCATGCCTTACGACCTGCAGTTATACATATGCATCTTACCTCTGCATGCTCTCTATTGGCATCAATCCCCGTTTCAGTCAAGCCTCTTCCCTAGTTCTTCTGCTTGTTTCACTGTGCGTCGCTGTAGCTCTATACGTACATCATTCCAATTTTTTGCTTTCTCATTGGTTCCAAGAGTCCATGTTGAGATTTATTTTTTGGAGCCTTCTGACTGATTTGATGCAGCCCGCCACGAATTCCTCTCATGTGCCAACCTCTTCATATCAGAATAGCATTTGTAACCTACGTTCTCACTTAGTTGCTGGATATACACTACTGGACATTAAAATTGCTACACCAAGAAGAAATGCAGATGATAAACGGGTATTCATTGGACAAATATATTATACTACAACTGACATGTGATTACATTTTCACGCAATTTGGGTGCATTGATCCTGAGAAATCTGTACCCAGAACAACCACCTCTGGCGGTAATAACGGCCTTCATACGCCTGGGCATTGAGTCAAACAGAGCTTAGATGGGTGTACAGGTACAGCTGCCCATGCTCCTTCAACACGATACCACAGTTCATCAAGAGTAGTGTCTGGGTGTTGTGACGAGCCAGTTGCTCGGCCACCATTGACCCGACGTTTTCAATTAGTGAGAGATTTGGAGAATGTACTGGCCAGGGCAGCGGTCGAACATTTTCTATATCCAGAAAGGCCCGTACAGGACCTGCAACATGCGGTCTTGGATTATCCTGTTGAAATGTAGGGTTTCGCAGGCATCGAATGAAGGGTAGAGCCACGAAGTCGTAACACATCTGAAATGTAACGTCCACTGTTCAAAGTGCCGCCAATGCGAACAAGAGGTGACCGAGACGTGTAACCAATGGCACCCCATACCATCATGCAGGGTGATACGCCAATATGGCGATGATGAATACACGCGTTCAATGTGAATTCACCGCGATGTCGCCAAATACGGATGCGACCATCATGATGCTGGACTCATCCGAAAAAACGACGTTTTGCCATTCGTGCACCCAGGCTCGTCGTAGAGTACACCATCGCAGGTGCTCCTGTCTGTGATGCAGCGTCAAGGGTAACCGCAGCCATGGTCTCCGAGCTGATAGTCCATGCTGCTGCAAACGTCGTCGAAAAGTTCGTACAGGTGGTTTTTGTCTTGCAAACGATCTATCTGTTGACTCAGGGATCGAGACGTGGCTGCACCATCCGGCTCCAATCTTGTGTGAAAGCTCTGAAAAGCTAATCATTTGCATATCACAGCATCTTCTTTCTGTCGGTTAAATTTCGCGTCTGTAGCACGTCATCTTCGTGGTGTAGCAATTTTAATGGCCAGTAGTGTATTCCAATATCTGGCTTCCTCGACGGTTTTTGCCCTCAATAGCTACCTCTAGTACCAAGGAAGTCATTCCTTCCCTGAAGTCTTAACAGATGCCATATCATTCTATCCCTACTCCTTGTCAGTGATTTCCACATATTACTTTAGTATCCAATTCTGCACGGAATCTACCCATTCCTTCCCTTATGAGTCCATCTAATCTTCAACATTCGTCTGTAGCACCACGTCTCAAAGGCCTCGATTCTCTTCTATTCCGGCTTTTCCACAGTCCATGTTTCACTACCATACAATGCTGTGCAGCAGACGCGCATTCTCAGAAATTTCTCCCTCAAATTAAAACCTATGTTTGATATTACTCGGCTCCTCTTGTCCAGGAATGCTTTTTTAGCAGTCCGTATTCTGTAAACATTATTAGACTGGTCATTCCATTCAGCAGATCGTGTTATTCTTTATCAATTTCACTCGAGATGGCCAAATCATCAGCGAATCGTATCATTGATATCCTTTCGCCTTGAATTTTAATTCTATTCCTGAAGATTTCTTTTATTTTTATCATTGCTTCTTCGATGTACAGATTCAACAGTAGGGGCGAAAGACTAAATCCCTGTCTTACACCCTTTTTAATTCGAGCACTTCGTTCTTGGTCGTTCACTCTTATTACTCCCTTTTGGCTGTTGTACATATTGTATCTTACTCATCTCTCCCTGTAGCTTACCCTTATCATTCTCAGAATTTAAACCATTCTACAATGTCGAACGCTTTTTCCAGGTCGACAGATCCTATGAATGTGTCTTGATTTTTCCTTAGTCTTGCTTCCATTATCAACTGCAACGGCAGAACTGCTTCTCTAGTGCCTTTACCTTCCCTAAAGCCACACTGATCATCATCTAACACATCCTCGGTTTTCTTTTGCATTTTTTGTACATTATTCTTGTCAGCAACTTGAATGTATCAGCTATTAAGCAGATTATGCGATAATTTAGCACTTGTCAGTTCTTGCAGTCTTCGGAATTGTGCGGGTGATATTTTTCCGAAGGATGGTATGTCGTCGCCCTGAAACGTTCTACAAACCAACGTGAACAGTCATTTTGTTGTCTCTTCCCCCAATGATTATAAATATTATGATGTAATATTTCCTATCCCTTCTGCCTTATCTGATCGTGAGTCCTCCAAATCTCTAATACTGGATCCCCACTCTCTTCTAAATCAACTCCTGTTCCTTTTTCTATCACATCAGACTAATCTTACCACTTATAGAGGCTTTGTATGTACTCTTTACACCTATCCGCTCTCTCCTCTGCATTTAACGATGGAATTCCCGTTATACTACTCATGTTACCACCCTTCTTGCTTTTAATTTCACCGAAGGTTATGTTGACTTGTCTGTATGCTGAGTATTCCTTGCAACAATCTTTCTTTTTCGATGTCTTCACATTTTTCATGCAATCATTTCGTCTTATCTTCCGTGCACCCCCATTTATTTCATCCCTAAGCGACCTGTGTTTCTGTATTCCTGAATTTCCCTGAATATTTTTTTTACTTCCTCCTTCGAAGATCAACTGAAGTATTTCATCTGTTACCCATGGTTTCTTCGCAGTTACCTTCTTTGTACCTACGTTTTTCTTTACAACTTCCATGACTGCCCTTTCTAGAGATGTCCACTCCATCTGTACTGCCAACTATTCCTTATTGTTGTATCTATAACCTTAGAGAACTTTAAGCGTATTTCGTCATTCAAATGTCTTTCAGTATCCCACTTCTTTGCGAATTGATTCTTCCTGGCTAATCCCTTATACTTCAGCCGACTCTTCATCACTACTATCTGAGTCTATATCTGCTCCTGGGTACGCCTTACAACCCAGTATCTGATTTAAGAATCTCTGTCGGGTCATGATGTAATCTGACTGAAATCTTCCCGTATCACCAGGCCTTTTGCAAGTACATCTTTTCCTCTTATGATTCTTGAAGAGAGTATTCGCTATTACTAGCTGAAATTTATTACGTAACTCAGTTAGTCTTTCTTCTCTCTCAATCCTTGTTCCAATCCCAGTTCCTCCTCTAACCTTATCTTCCACTCCTTCCCCTACAACTGCATTCCGGTCACCCATGTCTATTAGATTTTCATCTCCCCTTAGGTACTCTATTACTCTTTCAGTATCCTCATATGCTTTCTCTTTATCTTCATCTTGAGCTTGTGTACCGAAACTATCGTTGTTGGTTTGCTGTCGATTCTAGTAAGGACTAGTTCTATCATTGAATTGTTCAAAGTCACACACTCCCTGTCCTACCTTCCTATTCATAACGAATCCTACACCTGTCATACCAGTTTTGCTGCTGTTGATATTGCTGTATACTTATGTAACCAGATATTCTTGTCTTCTTTTCAGTTACTTCACTGACCCCTGCTATATCTACACTGAGCCTTTGCATTTCCCTTATAAGATTTTATATCTTACCTACAACGTTCCAGTTTCTGACGTTCCACGTCCCCAACTCGTAAACGTTATCGTTTCGTTGGTTATTCAATCGTTTATGGTCACCCCCCCCCCCCCCCTTTGCAGATTCTTCCCGGAAATCTGAATGGGGGCTACTCCGGAATCTTTTACCAAGGGAGAGATCATAATGACACTTTTAAGTTACAGGCCACGTGTCCTGTGGATACACGTTATGTGTTTTTAATGGAGTGGTTTACATTACCTTCTGCATCTTCATACCATTGATCGTTGCTGATTCTTCCGCCGTTGTGCCATCGTGATCCGAATCTGCTAATATACTCTGAGTCTAAGCTTACTGTCAATAATCTTACTTTCTAAATCTCTATTTTGCAGTGCCACTCTAATCGCTTTTGCCATCGGTAGAATCATTCTCTTGAACTGCCCAGAACCCCAAGAGCTGTCAAGTGGTTGTATGATGTTGTTCTGCGTTGGAAGTGTAGACTTTTCTTATCGATGTTTACATCGCACGTTCATTTACTTTTGTTGCAATAAGTTGTGAAGCCTATGTTCAAGACTTCTTTAGTAAGTTTTTCTATTCTTCTATTCTGAACGTTTCTCTCCACCACTGCGAAAGGACACAATGTTGTGAACAAAAGCTTTGTGGTTCAGGCAAGCTCAAAGAAAAATTGTTAGACACCCCGCTTAAAAGACAAAACTATGAGATTTCAGCCTCTGTAGATGATGTGGAAGTGGTATCAGAAGATTAGGTGACTCTCCAATGCTGACTTGAGTCGTGGTGTGCAGTGGTGTGTAGGGGGTAGTCGGCTGGATAGAGTCAGTGCAAACAGACAGATGACCACACCGTGAATGAAGATGTCCGGTTGTCCAACGAATGGCCGACCGGAGTGGCCGAGCTGTTCTAGGCGCTTCACTCTGGAACCGCGCGACCGCTACAGTCGCAGGTTCGAATCCTGCCTCGGGCTTGGATGTGCGTGATGTCCTTAGGTTAGTTAGGTTTAAGTAGTTCTAAATTCTAGGGGACTGATGACCTCAGATGTTGAGTCCCATAGTGCTCAGAGCCATTTGAACCATTTGTCCAACGAACGTTGCATCACTCAGTCATGTAAAACGGCATATGAAGGTTGGAATGGTAGATAGCATGGGCTTGGGAAGTGAGTCTTGCTCGTTTCAAACATGGACTTATTAGAAATCAAGTTTATTGATGTAATCAATCAGAAGATTGCTTTTCGCTGCAAGTAATAATTTACAGGCTGCTAAAATGCCACAACTTAATAGCCACAGTTCAATAGCTAGTACACTAAATACTTAAAAACAATGAAATGTAAGAACTGCAGTAAAATAATATTTGGCGCCAACAGTGCACTGAGTATTTAAAAACACTTCACATAAATAATAATTCTGGTAAAATATTACTCTTTTCTGACATTACCTAAAATGCACATAGTACCAACACATGTAACCTGCACGAAAACAAACGAAACTACGATGTATATGTACAGACTGAAGTGACGAATGAAAATTTATACCAAAGTCTCTTGATTACTAGATAGACGCGCTAACCTCTACGCCATCCTGACAAAACGGGTTTGTACAACTGCATGGATTACACTAGCACTCCTCCCTCCTCAGTACAAATTCTCATTTGCGACAGCTCGCTCGGTTTTCTCCCTGAAGTACAGCGTTACAGAGACTCTCCAGCACCTCAACATCGAATGAAATGCAGGATCCTGCCTGTGAAACCCAAGCATAGCTGCATTAACGAGTTGAAACTATATGGCTCCAGAGACTTTTTCAAGTCTCAAACATCTGTGATGTATATATGCTGACTGAAGAAAAGAATGAAAATTTGGCCACAGCTGGGATTCGAATCGAGGTCTTCTGCAAACTTGGCAGATGCGCTAACCGCTACGCCACCCTGGCTTTGCATTTATAGGCTGGCGCACCTCTCTCCTGCCTGGGTTTCAGCCAGGATCTCCAGTTTCATTTGATATCAAGGTGCTATTACTATACAGTTGGAGTGTTTGTGCAGTATTGTTCGAGTTTAGAGGGAATACCAAATGGCCATTTGGATTAAGGAGCGAGGCTTGATACCGTAGTCCATCCAGCTGTACATAACCACTGTGCCAGGGTGACGCAGAAGTTAGCGCGTAGGGTAGTGACCGAGAGTCTTGGTTTCGAATCCTAATATTGGTAAAACTTTTCATTCGTCGCTTCAGTCTACATATATGAGAGAGAGAGAGAGAGAGAGAGAGAGAGAGAGAGAGAGAGAGAGAGAGAGAGAGAGAGAGAAAGAGAGGAGAGCCAGCGCTGGACGCCTGTCATTTCCTGACTGTCCCTGCTCTGCTTTTTACCTGTGGCGTTCCGAAATTACATCTCTGTCGTTCTCGTCTGCCCGATGACTCACTGCAGTCAGCAAGCACCATCCGACGCTACGTCGTCGTCCTTGTTGCCCAAGGGAATCCTCAGACACAGCAGTAGTTGCAGTGACACTTCTTCTGCTTCTTCATCTTCTTCTTGCGGATTACCAATGTCTGGCGCCGCTTCTCCGTTCCCATTCATCATCTTCATCTGTCGTCGGTTCCCTTAACATTCATATTCCTTTCTCTCATTGCCTCCTCCACATCACTTTGCCACTTGCATGTTCTACTGGGATGGTGTCCATCATAGTTTCTGTGGTGTCACCGCTAGACATCACACTTGCTAGGTGGTAGCCTTTAAATCGGCCGCGGTCCGTTAGTATACGTCGGACCCGCGTGTCGCCACTATCAGTGATTGCAGACAGAGCGCCGCCACACGGCAGGTCTAGTCTAGAGAGACTCTCTAGCACTCGCCCCAGTTGTACAGCCGCCTTTGCTAGCGATGGTTCACTGTCTACATACGCTCACATTTGCAGAGACGACAGTTTAGCATAGCCTTCAGCTACGTCATTTGCTACGACCTAGCAAGGCGCCATATTCAGTTACTTTGAATGTATTCTGAACAGATAATATTGTGAAGAGAGAATTCATCATTAATGAATTAAAGTTAAGTATCAAACTAATTACGTCCGCTTTCTGAATTCTAATTCCTTGTCATGATCTAGACCTGACGTCAGTATAGTCCTACCCTCCTCACGCCAGCCTGCGTGAGCTAAAACGTGTGCATTTCGGCCGCCACTAGTAATATGGTGTTGGCTCTTCTGCCAACACAACAGTTTCCTATTTGGTATCCTGTCTTCATTCATCCTGTTTTTGTTAGATGTCGTCACAGGTGCCCATATCCCTTGTCATCCGTTATCGGATTATGTCATTTCTTATTCCATATGCCTTAGAACAGACTGAGATTGGTCTAAAGTAATCCATCTCAGTGCTAAGCAGTTTATCCTTATTTTTGTTGCCAACGTCCCAGGTTTCTGCTCTGTACAAAATTACATCCTGGACTATAGTTTTATATATTATCTTCCTCGTGTTTCGTCATATCTTTTTGTTCCATAGAACAGTGTTCGTTGCCTTCGTCACAGCTCGTCATTTATTAATCCTAGCGGGGTCAGGGATTTTCTCTGCCTCGTGATGGCTGGGTGTTGTGTGTTGTCCTTAGGTTAGTTAGGTTTAATTAGTTCTAAGTTCTAGGGGACTGATGACCATAGAAGTTAAGTACCATAGTGCTCAGAGCCATTAATCCTACTAGCTGTTTATTAAATAATACCCCAAGATACTTTGCCTTCCCCACCCCTAATATTACTTCTCCATTCATTTGCAGATCATTACTTTTTTCCATTCCAACAGAAAAATACACTTCTTCTTGTTTATTTTCAGCCCAGCCTTGTTGTATTCCCCTTTAAAGTTCATTATCATATAGCTGAGATCATCTTCACCTTCTGCTAGTGGCGGCCGGTGTGGCCGAGCGGTTCTAGGCGCTACAGTCTGGAACCGCGCGACCTGCCTCGGGCATGGATGTGTGTGATGACGGTAGGTTAGTTAGGATTAAGTAGTTCTAAGTTCTAGGGAAATGATGACCTTAGCAGCTATCTTTGAATCTTCTGCTAGTAATATCTGGTGATGTGCAAAATATAGGCGAAATATCTTGCTGTTCTCTGCTGTCACTCCCATAACCCGGCATTTTCTACATTTTCTATGCCAAGTTTGCAGGATTGCTCCTACATACAGCTTAAAGATGGTGGCGACAGACCGCATCCCTGTGGTAGATCCTTACTCATCCTCGAATTCTTCCCTCCAACTATTCCCAACCCTTACTAGCGCTGTGTTACTTTCATATCATATCAAAGTAACCTTTAGAAATCCCTGATATAACTCTATATCTTTCAACTTCTCCCACAGTCTGTTGGCGGGTACCTTATCATATACTTTCTCTGGGTCAATCAACGTAACTTGCTCCTCCAGTCCCACCTTTCTACGTCTTTCACGTGTTAGTTTCAGTGTGAAGATGTCCTCTATTACCGATCTTCTTGCTCGGAATTCTGCTTGCTGCTCTTGCTGATTGTGTCTTGTTTCTTTCTGTAGCAGATCTTTCAATATCTTAGAGCACAGTCTTCCAACGAAAGCGATCATTGCCAATAACCCAAAAATTATTTGGGTCATTATATGACGATTTCTTATGCACCGATTTTATTATACATGTTTTACATTCCCATGGGACATCATCTCCATTTAACAATCTTATAAACAGTATCCTCAGCACCTCCAACAATTTCAATGGACCACACTTCACCAGCTCAGGATATATTGGTCTATATCCTGGTGCCTTCTTCGTCTCACAGCTCCTCACGGCCTGTTGAAGAACTTTTATGTCTAAACGCCATGGTCCTCCTGTTCCATCCTCATCTCAGAACTACGTGAAAATTCAGACCTATGCCCCTGCAAGAAATCCTTAAAATAGGCCGTCCATTAACCATAACTAATGTTACTATGATGCAATTTGTCACTAGTTGGCACTCGCATCGACTTGATTGTTCTCCATGACTCAGTATTACGATTCCCACCAACACTTCTTTCTACATCTCTGGAATCAATAACCAGAGTCTTTTCCTAAACGGCTCAAAGATGCTGCCCGAAAGGGTCTGGATATGTGTGTGATGTCTTGTCAATGATAACTTTTTTCAATTCAGACAGGAATTGGTGTTTACAATGGACATTTGGAGTCGGGTACCTTGCGAAAGGCCATTGTTAAGAGAAAGACATAAGGTTGTATTTCTTCAGTGGGCCAACCAACAGGAAAGACGGCTGACTATGGGCAGGAAAGCTGATATTATAGTCGCAGTATACTTCGTTTTTGGAAGTGCATTATTTTACATGTATTTCTATGAGTTGCCTGACTCATACTGTCAGTTATTGGTATTGTAGTCATAGGATACTTTGATGTACCTTCACATCTTTTCAACTGATGCAAGTCGTCGAGTGTACCGACGATTTCATAAGGAGTTTAACTCACAGTGCCACGAGGGTGGAGATCAGACCAGAATTGGTTTCGTGACATTTTTTGCAAAACTTAGGATCACTGATTTAGGTTAACGTGAACACTAGTCAGGATATTTATGTCAACCTACTCATTAACCAATTGTTGGTCCTTCTCGGCCGGAGTGGCCGAGTGGTTCTAGGCACTACAGTCTGGAAACGCGTGACCGCTTCGGTCGCAGGTTCGAATCCTGCCTCGGACATGGACGTGTGTGATGTCCTTAGGTTAGTTACGTTTAAGTAGTTCTAAGTTCTAGGGACTAATGTCCTCAGAAGTTAAGTCCCATAGTGGTCAGAGCCATTTGAACCATTTTTGTTGGCCCTTCTACTTTTTCTAGATAAGTATGCTGTGCGCTGTCCTGTCTTCCAAGATGACAGACAACTGCCATGTTCGCAGTACTCCTATGCATACATTTCTTGTTTTAATAACTCTCCAACATCGAATCATACCTTGACTGGACCATTAAATCACCAGGTGTTAATCCAATTGAAAATTTCTGTTACACCTGGAACAGTGGAACAGTGGCTGAATTTTGGCAGTCCTCATCCTCGTAACCTGTTAGCTCTACGCAAACTGATCACAAACTGAAGCTGTCAGCTGATGAAAAATGAAAACAATCTGTTATATAATCCGCGCTTGTCAATACAACGGTGGTTTTCACTAGAGCGCAAAACAGTTCTCCAGGTCCAATTTCTGCCTTCTGTTCGCTCATGCGAAGGAAGACATCTACGAATCGGTTTGCAGTAGGGTTGTGAAGCTTATACTGTATTCAAACATTATGATTCACCTGGAAGGGAACGATCTATTGATACGTAATTAGCATGGTTTCAGAAAACATCGTTGTTGAGCAACACAGCTAGCTCTTTATTCGCACGAAGTAATGGCCGCTATCGACAGGGGATCTCAAGTTGATTCCGTATTTCTAGATTTCTGGAAAGCTTTTGACACCGTTCCTCACAAGCGACTTCTAATCAAGCTGCGGACCTATGGGGTATCGTCTCAGTTGTGCGACTGGATTCGTGATTTCCTGTCAGGAAGGTCGCAGTTCATAGTAATATACGGCAAATCATCGAGTAAAACTGAAGTGATATCAGGTGTTCCCCAGGGAAGCGTTCTGGGACCTCTGCTGTTTGTCCGCAGCTCGTGGTCGTGCGGTAGCGTTCTCGCTTCCCACGCCCGGGTTCGATTCCCAGCGGGGTCAGGGATTTTCTCTGCCTCGTGATGACTGGGTGTTGTGTGATGTCCTTACGTTAGTTGGGTTTAAGTAGTTCTAAGTTCTAGGGGACTGATGACCATAGATTTTTAAGTCCCATAGTGCTCAGAGCCATTTGAACCATTTGCTGCTCCTGATCTATATAAACGACCTGGGTGACAATCTGAGCAATTCTCTTAGGTTGTTCGCAGATGATGCTGTAATTTACCGTCTAGTCAGACCATCCGAAGACCAGTGTAAGTTGCAAAGCGATTTAGAAAAGATTGCTGTATGGTGCGCCAGGTGGCAGTTGACGCTAAATAACGAAAAGTTTGAGGTGATCCACATGAGTTCCAAAAGAAATCCGTTGGAATTCGATTACTCGATAAATAGTGCAATTCTCAAGGCTGCCAATTCAACTAAGTACCTTGGTGTTAAAATTACGAACAACTTCAGTTGGAAAGACTACATAGATAATATTGTGGGGAAGGCGAGCCAAAGATTGCGTTTCATTGGCAGGACACTTAGAAGATGCAAAAAGTCCACTAAAGAGACAGCTTACACTACACTCGTTCGTCCTCTGTTAGAATATTGCTGCGCGGCGTGAGATCCTTACCAGGTGGGACTGACGGAGGACATCGAAAGGGTGCAAAAAAAAGGGCAGCTCGTTTTGTATTATCGGGTAATAGAGGAGAGAGTGTGGCAGATATGATAAGCGAGTTGGGATGGAAGTCATTAAAACAAAGACGTTTTCCGTCGCGGGGAGATCTATTTACAAAATT
Organism: Schistocerca gregaria; assembly: GCF_023897955.1. NCBI lineage: Eukaryota > Metazoa > Arthropoda > Insecta > Orthoptera > Acrididae > Schistocerca > Schistocerca gregaria. Next base: position 68,350,642 of record NC_064924.1, on the reverse strand, counting down.
TCAGTCACCAACTTTCTCTTCCGAATGCGAAAATATTTTGTTGAGCCCAACCTACATACGTAGGAATGATTATCAAAATAAAATAAGAGAAATCATAGCTCGAACAGAAAGGTTTAGGTGTTCGTTTTTCCCACGCGCTGATCGGGAGTGGAATGATAGAGACATAGTATGATTGTGGTTCGATGAACCCTGTGCCAAGCACTGAATTGCAGAGTTGTCATGTAGATGTAGAATCTGACAGAACTGCGGCGGTTCACTCCCCATGTCGACAAGCAGCAAATGTTCGATACACTATTTATAACGCGCACGTTTGCCACGGTAACTCCATTCCCAGTTGGATGTCTGGTGAAAACACAGCATCGTCTTCGAGCGAATGAGTCGTAGTGAACGAGTCGGCGAGGAGCGTGCGGAGGAGCCACGGACGTACAGGCAGGGGTTAAGCGAGTACTGCGGGGCTCAGAGTTTTATCCTCGAATCGTGTCTGCACGGACGCGCAGACGATGCCCCGCGCTGCTCTCAGCCGGTGGCGGGCTCGGGGGTGGGTGGGGGTGCTGCGAGCTTCTCGCCGTTCCATCTGGCGGGCAAACAGCCGCTGGGCTGCGGGAGGGGGTGGGTGTGGGGGATTACAGGCGTGGCTTTTAATATGAGACCCGCCGCGGGGGGCGGGGGTGGAGGGGGCGGGAAGCAGCACAAAGCGGCAGAGACGCCGGCGCCATATCCGCCCCGTAGTAAACCCAGGCGGGCACTCGTCGGTTCGCTGCGTCTCCGCTCCGCGATCCGGCGGCGCTGCTGCTGCAGCTTCTGCGCGTCTTGGGAAGGGCGACGACTTTCAAAGGACCGACGTCTCAGGGGGAGGGGGGGGGGGAGGAAAAGAAAATGTGAGCAACACGATATTTCCTTGTATATTTTGGCTGTATACTTTCGTGGCACACAAACGAAATAAGGAAAATACACATTTGTAGAATGGATTCTGGAGAGGAAATATTCGTTTCACATTAGGGGGTTGAGGGACAAGAAATAAAAACTTTGAAGTCTGCCAATGACACTGCAGTTCTTTCAGAGACAGCAAAGGATTTGGAGAGTACCTGAACGGAAATGGATCCTCTTCTGTAAAGATAGAGAGAACATCAACGTCAATAAATCCAGGGTAATGCAATATTTGGTAACACAAGCCAGTGGTATATTGGAACAAATAAGCCCTCGGTCAGAAATATTAAGTCAAAATTGACCTGGTTTCGACGCTACTATGAGCGTCGTTTTCAGTATTAGACTAACTGCATCTTTTCGAGTCAGTACAAACTTTAATTTTATTTATTTACTATATCCTAATATGGTATAGTACAGTTAGTCTAATTCTGAATACGACGCTCATAGTAGCGTCGAAACCAGGTCAATTTTGACTCAATATTTGTGAGAGAGGGCTTATTTGTTCCATTATAATTCTGACACGTCCATTGAACTTCAGCAGCCATGTCCAAAGTTTTACAAGCCAGTGACTTTGAAAGTCTGTGAGAGAGGCTGGAAACAGACTGCGGCCGCTACGCGGAGCTCCTTCAACTGTCAACTCTAGCATAGGCGCGCCTGTGCGCCGCACACTATTTCACAGGTCAAGCAGAGTTCGCGGCCGCCTTGTGAGTTCCATCCCTTCCCATTCCCCATCACCTCTCCAGCGGCAGGGGGCACAGGCAGCTGCTTGGCAACGTCAGTTAGCACCAGAAGCCACCAAAGAAACTGGATCAGCAAGAAGACAAAGCAGAAGTGAAGAATAACAGATAAACACGCAAACGGAAATTGAGGAATAATTGCAAGTCTTAAACTCCATAAAACAGCAAGGAAGAAGGAATACCAATGGCCGCGCAGGATTAGCCGAGCAGTTCAGTTTTCCTTTGGCTGTGCTGCGGTGAGGACGCGCTGTTTGTGTTCCTGCCGCGGAGCGAGCGCTCGTGTTGTTTACATCGTACTCGGCCGTTTCGCGCGTGCCGTACTCAGCATATAGATCACTATGCCGCACCAGTACAGAAAATCGACGCTCAAATTTACGTTCCGCAACGAATTTTCACGGCCAAAAGCACTCGAAGTCGAACGATTTCTACGAGAAGAAGTTAAAATCCCGACGACCGACATTCTCGGCATTCACTTGTCCATTGTGAGCAGTATTGTATATGTCAAGATCATCAACGACGCAACATGTGAACGGATCCTTCGGGAAACGAAACAGGGCCTCCGTTTCTGCCATGCTGATGGCAATGTGGGGACTGTGCACCTCGATTATTCTGGTATGGGACTTCGCACGATCAGACTTTTCGAACTTCCTTTCGAACTACCGGCGGAGGACGTCGTGACAGCGCTGCGCCCCTACGGCACGGTGCATGAACATATTGCGGAAAAATGGTCGCAATTCCAGACATATCTTGTGCTGAACGGAGTCCGTCAGGTCCGAATAGAACTTAAAAGACACGTACCTTCATATCTGAATATCAGTGGCTGCCGTGCCATCGTCATCTACGACGAGCAAACGAAGACCTGCTCTGGTTGTGGGAAGGAGGGACACCTCAGATCAGAATGTATCCAACGTCGAATCACTCAACTGCCGCCGGCTGCCGCGTACCCGCCGTCGCAGCCGACGCTGCTTCCCGTGACTTATGCAGCAGCCCTCACGACAGCTACCACTTCACCACAACAGCCGACATCCACTGTTGCGTCGCGGCTCCATCCTCCAGTACAGTGCGATGACGACACACCCGTTCCACAAGTTACGGATTCAACTCCGATGCAGCCGCCCCCGTCGACGGATAACAAGAGACATGACGACAGCATGGCCGTAGACTCGCTTATTGTGCCTACGGCTGCCTTTGTGCGGAACGTCGCGAATCTTTGCCATCGTCTGACACAGAAGGACACACCAGGAAGCAACGCTCTCCGAAGCGACGGAAGCGGAGGCGTAGAGCAACTTCCGAACGGGATGCGACACAGCCTCCAGAGGACGACGACTCCACCTTCAATGACGGCGCTACCACAGAGGCAGCCGCCATTTGCTGCAGTGTGGCACCAGCGAACGGAACTGAGGACAAACCACATGTATCTACAGTGGCAAAATCGGATGCCGATACGCAGGACAGATGCTGGAGTGCAAGCATCCATGCTGTGTGATGAGGAATCTAGGGAAACCGATCTAGCTTTGAGTTCCCCGACGTGGGCGGATGACCACGACGACGACGCCACCATGCGAGTTACGCCAGCAGGGCCCACGCCATTGGCGCCGGCTCTCTAGAAAGGACTGCAGGTGAGGTTTGGGGGGATGCGGAGGTGTCAATACAGTCCGAAGCGTAATTTCAGTCTTAATGGATAACTTAGCACCTGCGGTTCTACAACAGGCTTATCGTATCGCCATGATTAACCTCAACACGATATGAACGGCAGCGAAGATCCAGTTGCTGCGTGAGATGCTTCGTTCTTCGGATGTTGACACTGCCCTGTTGCAAGAAGTGTATATAACGGCCCTCCCTGCTTTCTACGGTTATGTGACATATTTGTCACCGGCGGACCGAAATGACATCGGTACGGCAATACCAGTGCGCGACGTAATTGCCATCGAAGAAGTGACTTACCTTCCGTCAGGCAGCGGGCTGGCGATCACAGCACTGGGCACGCGCATCATTCACATTTACGCTCCATCAGGAACTGACCAACGCCGCGAACGATCGCTGTTCTACTCGGAGGATATCGCTCCCCTTTTTATCAGCCGCTTCGATCAATATATCTTCGGCGGCGACTTTAACTGTGTGCTCCACCCCAAAGACCAAGTCCCACATTTCTCGACTTGTCAAGAATTTCGGCTCCCGGTTCGAGTTCTGCTTCTCACCGACACGTGGGAGACAGTGAACGGTGACCGTCGCGGGCCGACATACCTTACTAGTCACTCAGCCAATCGCCTAGACCGCATTTATGTCTCACGAGCTCTAGCGCCGGGAGTATTGGACGCCAAACGTTGGCCGCTTGCCTTCTCCGATCATTGCGCTTTCGTATGCACACTCACTCTACAGCAGCAGCGGATATGGCACAGCCGAGGACCCTGGAAGCTGAATGTGGCACATCTTCAATCCCCGGAATGCCGTCAGATTATCGCCAACACATGGATGGATTGCGAACGTCGACTTCCCCGATACCCTTCGACTCTAGCATGGTGGGTGGAATGTGCTAAACCAGCGTTTCGGCGTGTGCTAACACAGTTCGGAAAAGATATCGCAGCGTGGCATCGCCACACATTGAACTTTTATTACACGATGCTTCGCGAACTTGACAGCCAACCACCATCTCCAAACCGACAAATGGAAAGCCGCCGAGTCAAAGGTAAAATATTGTCTCTTACGAGGAAACGTTTGGAGGGGTTCGTAGTGCGAACGCGACGTCAAGACTGAGCGGAAGGAGAAAACCCGTCTATGCATCACATCGTTCTCGACAGCCGCCGACGCCGACAGCAGCTGATCACGGACCTCGTATTGCCAGGTGGTAGGGTCGGAATGACTCAGGCAACTGTTACAGAAGCCTTCGCGGATCACTATCGCCGGGTTTACGACGAGGTCAATACAGAGGACGAGGAAGCGGACGATCACGACATACTGCAGCACGTGCCGCACACCCTCGACAATACAGCAGCGGCGACGCTGTTAGGTGGAATTACACGGGACGACATCGAGGACGCGCTTAACAAGGGATCACTCAACAAATCTCCCGGGCCAGACGGACTGCCGCTCGAGTTTTATCGTACTTTCCGCGATTTAATGATGCCCCGATGGATCATCATGCACCAAGAACTGGTGACCCCTGGGTCCCACGTGCCACCTTCATTCGTGGAAGGTCTCCTTATACCGATACACAAGCCTCCCAGAGGTCGGACGGTCGAGGACCACAGGCCAATTACAATGCTCAACGCGGACTATAAAATCTTCGCCCGACTACTCGCCAGCCGCATAAAGAAGGTTCTGCCCCTACTCCTCTCCATGGAGCAAACGACACAGGGCGGAGAGACCAACATGCAAACGGCAACCAGCGAATGCAGGGGTTTAATAGCCGTCACCACATCCTGTCGCCTTCGAGCTGCTCTGATCTCCGTTGATTTGGACCACGCCTTCGACAGAGTTCATCACAAGTTCCTCCTATCCGTTATGGCCCGCATGGGCTTCCCACCTGACTTTCTCGACATCTTTCAGCGCCTTTTCCGTGGAGCTGCATCCCGTGTGCTGGTGAATGGACGGATTGCAGGTCCCTTTCCAATCCGATGGTCAGTTCGCCAAGGATGCCCACTCTCTATGTTCCTTTACGCGATCGCACTCGAACCACTTGACGGAGGGTTTAAAAACAGCCTCTCGGGCATGTCACTGAGGGGTCACACCTTTCACTGCAGGATGACCTTCTGTTACTTGTCCGCTTTGGTGACGAGGTACGCTCGGTGATACAATGGATCAATCGCTGTGGATTGGCAGCGGGCAGCCTCATGAATGTGGGTAAGTTGGCAGCGATGCCCATTGGGAGAGGTCTACAGGAGGACGCTTTAGCCCCACTCCCACTAGTCAACAAGATCCGGTTCTTGGGCATAACATTTACACAGGACGTGCGCTGCACGGCTGCCATGAACTATGCACGATTACTACAGGCAATACGCACAGAAGTTCGCCGGAACCTACTTCGACAGATGGACTTCCTACAGCGTGTGTAATACCTGAACCTTCACGTGGCGACTAAGATGATCCACATGGCTCAGGTCTTACAGATATCGACAGCGATGGCACACAGACTGCAAGCAGCATTTGGATATTACCTTACCGCCGGACACCTATTCAAAGTCCGCTGCGAAACACTCACCCTCCCCCCGCGTGATGGCGGACTGGGTCTGTACGAGCGAGAGCTACAGCGTTATACTTGTGCACAGTGATGAAATTGCGGACCCACAAAGATGCTTCGGTTACGGGACATCTGTTAGAGGAATTGCTGCCGTCAACTCTTCTGCCACCTGTCACGATTGCGCACGTTACACCCTCACTCTCGCACCTCTCGGCATTTATTCTTGAGTATAGTTACGTGCACTCAGACCTCCCCAACACTCGCACTCCCAAGGCGAGAGACGTTTACCGTCTGCTGCTAAGGTCCATCCCTCGCAATATGATTGAGAGGAAAAGCCCGACCGCCCTATGGCCTGCAGTGTGGAGAGCGGTCCGGAAGCTGTTCCTCCCCACGCGGGTACGAGCCGCTTGGTACCAGGTTGTGAACGGGAAGGTTGAAACACGACAAAGGCTGCACGCTATTGGCATGTCGGATTCCTCCCTATGCCCACGTTGCCACCTCGTGGATACTGACGAACACCGTTTAACATTTGGATCGGCGTTAGTGGTATGGCTGCTAGTGCAGAAGATCCTCGCCTGCTACCTACGTATCGCGCCTCGCACAATTGAGCCACGGCTCCTTCTTTGTCCAGACGATACTTATTTTCCACTTGCGAAGACTCACGCTCTCACATGGTTTAAAGGCATGTCCATATACTACCTCTTTCGATATGATGAGAAAATGGTACTTGATTACTGGCAATTTCTCCAGGAGTACACCCCGATACCGACAACTATTTGCGAACTATTTGCGCAGTGTCTTCGATAACCCCCCTCACAGTTGGTGAGTACCAGGCAGAGGATGACCGCCATCATGGAGCTCCACACGCTGCGAAATGTTTTATCAAATTGGAACATGGAATCTGTACGCAGATGAGCCATGCACAGGGAATGGGGTGCGGGATTTGGTTACATTTTTCTTTCTTTCTTATTATCTATCATCATACTATTAGTTTCGAATTCTATTTCATAGTTTAGAAGGAACTCTTGTTCTGTTGTTGCTACGGATGTACATTTTACTTTTGTTTGTCGTAACTGAACGACGCCTTTTCCCATATAAAAAAAAACGTTGATAGAGAAAAATGTAGAATTACAAAAAAAACTTATAAAAAAGAAAAAAAGAGGTCAGCGCGACGTCAAATTAAAAAAAAAGTGGTCAAATCGCTGCAGTCATGAACTGTGCGGCTGGTCCCGGCAGAGGTTCGAGTCCTCCCTTGGGCATGGGTGTGTGTGTGTGTGTGTGTTTGTCCTTAGGATAATTTCAGTAAAGTAGTGTGTAAGCTTAGGGACTGATGACCTTAGCAGCTAAGTCCCATAAGATCTCACGCACACTTTTGAAGATTTTGAATACCAATGAAGATCCATTGCAATCACCATCGTCGTCGTCGTCGTCGTTTTCGTCGTCACGAGACTCTGTGGTACACTTGCTTCACTGTAACCTCAATGTCGTGACGCAACTCTTGGTCTCTATTTTTCACTACGTCTCAGTTTTCGTCTCTGCGGATTACTCATCGGACTTTGTTTATATGTAGTGCAATCTCTAACTGCCCGTTTCCTCGTTGTTTGACTTTTATGCTCGCTGTCGGCGATTTGACAGACCAGTCGGTGCTTCCTCATCATCATCAGTGTTATGCCAAAAGGCAGGTTTTCACATGGTAGTTCTCCAGGCTGTCCGGTCCTCCACCATCCTCTTCAGGTCTGCTTAATTTCCTCTTCCCTTTATGTCGCAATGAATCGGCAATATGGGGAACCGAAACTGTTGATAACTGTCGAACATATGAGGAGTTTGAGCACTGTTTCCTCAGCAAATTTTGGAGCGAAGGTGTTCAGAAGCGCCTTCGTAAAGAAGTCTATAATGCAGAACAACTTGACCCCAGGAATAGTTGCCTAAGAAAGTGCTTCGAAAAATATCTTGGCAAAATCTGGTATTGGGATACCGTATTAATAGTAAAGATGTAATTATGATTCTCAAGTCTAAATTACCCATATCGATTCGTGAAAAGCTGATAGCCATACAAGATGATGACCCAGATACTTTTCTGTCGATATTAGGTTCCCTAGACCTGATCTATGAGGACATGAGAGCCAACAAACCGCGGAATGTTGTTGGCCACAACATTACGAGAGTAACGGCTATGAAAACCCAGGGAACGGTTGCAAAAATAGTAACGATTGGCAAAACGTAAATAAAGGCAATGAGTATCCGCACAAAAGGAATAGACATAATCAACACAACCGATTCAATCCCGTGTATAACACGACTGGTAACCAGTACGGCAATCAACCGTACAAGCAGAAGTTTGCAAATGGTTTCAGTCAAAAAGGTTGGCAACAGCAGAGCGGATCGCAATGGAATGCACCGTACTCGCGCAGCCAACACTCAGATTACGGGCAGCAACAAACAGCTGATAACGCCCACTCATACCAACACAACTCCGCGCCTAGTAAAAATCAAGCGCAGGGAATGTACAGAAACACACAGTTTAACGGCAAACCACAGTGTGAAGGTGGATTTCACAGTAACAATTCCGGAAATAATAATAGTAATAAAAATCATCAGACCCCGCGAAGGCATTACAACCCCCCTGTATTTTTCGCAAATGCGGAAGACAGTAACACGTATTGGACACCAGATCAAACGCAGCAATATTTTGACACAAGGTTTCTGCATAACAGTAATTTTGTTCCTCAGTGTTCTCATAATGTTAGATTAGTCGAACTTTCTAATGATGAAGGCCAATCAAAACCACACAAGCAGGAAAGCTAAGTTCAGTATCTGAAAGCTCCCTAAGCGATGCTGTGAGACAGAATGGGGGCGACCACTTCGGCGGAGAGACTAACCACGACGTACTTGTACTGAGATACAATGACGAGATTGACATGAGACAAGAATTATTACAAGAGGAAGAGACGACTGACGGTGATGAACCGATAGATGACCAAGTGCAAGCTATGACAAAACTTCCTATAGCCGGAATTTTGACGACTGTAATCCTAGATACAGGTGCAAAAATTAATCCTATGTCCTTATGTTTCTATAAGCAAATTAGTACATTAATTAAAATTCCAACATTACCCGTCCAAGGATGTTCAAGGTCAATTCAATTCCTAAGTGTAACAACACAAGCGCTAGTGTAGACGCCAGAATAAGACAAGCTCTAACAACGTTGACCACCCAAGCCAATTTACGCAAGAAGGCGTATGACAAACATATTAATAAGGTGTTAACTTATAAAGTAGGCGAAAAGGTCTTGCTAAAAACACACTTTAAACCATCGTTGCTCTTAGGCAAAAATCGAAAATGGCAAAGTCTTTTTGAGGGACCTTAAGAGATCCTTCGTATACCGCACACAGGTTGTTATCTAATTTCAGATCCCGCAAATGGAAAAATAAAAGGGTTATACGGTCACTCTTATCTTAAAAAGTATCATGCTACAGAATAAGTCAAAAAAATGCTTGGAATAAATTACACGACAGTCAGTCTATCGGCTATACAGCAGATAATTTAAAATATCTTGAGCCATAACTTAAGTACAAACAGGCTTATAAATAATTAAAAAAATTCTTGTTTAACAAAGAAAGTGATCAACTCCAAGAACTCTAGTTTTTAGATTGAGTTTTAAGGAGATAATATTTAAGAGAGAAAAATGAAATATAAAGCGAAGGATGTGCCTAACAAGCCGGCTTCTACGATATCAAATGCTAAAGAAGTGAAGATAAAACAATAAGTAACTAGTTTCTAAGTCAGCTATGTCTAGATTAAGTTCTAATGTACATAGAAATCTGGAACAGGTTCATCTCTGCATTAAAATAACGTAATGTTTACGAAGCATGTGAGTTACTTGTAAGTACCAGCATGTCCACGAAAGCGCTATCCTTCAGCTAGATAAACAAAGTAGCATTAATTGTAATTGCAATACATTCAAAGCTATAAGTGAAATAAATACCAAGTATAAGAGCGTAAGTGGTAAGGACAAAGCAATGATCACTTAAGGTTATAGATAGAGGTCAATGCAGTGTAGCGCAAGCAGGCGTCAAGGCGAGAATAAAATGACAATGAAACAGCCGGCAAAACAACGCAACTAGTTCTTAATTGGAGCGCGTACGCAGACGTACGGCGCAAAGAAAAATTAATTTATAAGACATAAGGAACAAGATTTTCTAGATTTCTTCTTCTATGTACTATTATATCTATGTCTTTCTTCTGTATTTGTGTAAATATCCTAACATGCCTAAACCCGTCCCGTAGACTTGACGTCACAGATTGAGAAATGCGGTTGACGTGGGAGGCTGGTTTGGCATACGATTTTCAAAAGGAAGCGCGTGAACGAAATCGGGAAAAGCTAGTTTCTAAATATCTTTATTTTTCCTTTTAAGATGCAAACCGAGATCGCGATAAGGAATTTGAATATTTTCTTGAATGGTGTTCTGTTCTCATGTGAGAGGGCGATCAAATGTGACTGATTGATCCTCACATCTAGCAAAAAGGAAATTTTTGTTGAAAAGACAGTGATAACTTAAATGAATCTAATGAATAGAAAGAACGATTCAAATGAATTAAAATAATATTAATAATAATAATAATTGCTAACTGATCGGAGAAACTAATGTATTGTGGCGGTGAACTTAAAGCTTAGAGAAAGATGATGGACAATGTAAAGCGAAACGTTAAAGGTAGTTACCAACAAAGTAACAGAAATTTAAATGGACATGATAATCAAAGTTCTCAATTAGCAAGCTTCAAATGAGACAAACTATTTGATTATAAACTGTAAAAAAAATTGTGTACATAGTAGTGTATAAGTGAAGGCTTAAAATGCTGTGGAAGTCTGCCACAGACACGAAGCAATGCATCGTTGTTATAAGTAAGTGATAATTTCATTCACGGTGAAGATAAAAAGTGTTAAACGTGCAGATAGGCCGACGGACAATGATAGTCCGGTTGTGTAACCGAAGGCGGTGATGTGATTACGTGCAGTGCATCGGAAACGAAGTGTGTTAGCTGCTTTGCAAAGTGTGAAAGCTAGCCTACTTTAAAATCTTCCAAATCGGCTGGAAAATGTGGAGGCAGGGATGGTTTCAATGGAGTCTCTGTCCCTGGTAATCCTCGTCCTTCCGCACCAGCTCAGCAAACCACAAAATTCCACAACACCATCGACGCAACGTGTTCACTGAACCGTGCGCGGAAAAGCTGAAATACCGCGAGGAGGCTAGTGAGCGCCTCGAGATGTGATTCAGCTTTAACAATCATCCTGTGCCAACGCACATCGACGGAACAAACGCGTTAAATTTAAAGTGATGTACCAGCACAGCACTCCCGCTGCAGTTCGACGAAACGGACTTTCCATGAAAGCCGCTCCCAAAATAAAACTCTCTTATATGAGTTCACAACATATCACATACTATGCTAATGTTATATCTCGTGAATGAAATGCGAACAGCCAAACCACACGCAAATAGTGATAAAGTCAAATTCCTATGAATCACAAGTCCTAAAATTAGATTTAAGCTTAGTTTTTAGACTAATGGGTATTTATATTTTTTGTTACATGTAACGTGTGTACCTAACGTGCGAGCGAGACTCGACCACCAGAGCTGATGAAAAGTTTTCTACTCGGAGAACGCAAAGTAGCGATCCAACTTCTCAAGGGATAACCTTCACCTGGAGAAGAATCAAATTTTAACTTACCTGTCAAATACACAAACAATGAAAGCGTAAAAATCATGACAACTAGTGAGCAATGGAAAATGGACACTTGTGAGAAATTCCATGTGTGAGATTTATATGTGTATAAAACTGGACACATGTGAGAAATTCCATGTGTGAGAATTATGTGTGTATAAAAAGATAAATCCTATGTGCTTTCTTTCAGGAGCAAAGAGCCTATGAGCTCTGGACAATAACTTGAGGCCACAAAGATGGTCGTTATGAACTCTGAAAAAAAAAACTGTAATGAGCATAATGTATAATCTCCATTGTAAACTTTATAGATTTACTGTCTTAGTTTTCAAATTTTTGTGTATCTTTACCTTAAGAATTGTCTTAGTCTATGAATGAGATATCACCATATTTGTGTAATCCTAATAATCAAATGACAGGAATACTGTGTTTGATCAATGCAAATCTGTAAAGTACTCAATCCCATAATGTTAACTGCGGCATGTGAATCTCGGTAATCTCCTTGATTTCCAATATTACCATGGAAGGCAATGTAACATTATGTGATTGCCTTATCATCTTAAATCATTCACTAATCGAGCAGTCGCTCGGCAACAGCTACAGTTAACAAAGAATGTTGCGAGAATGTAAAAGGTGAACGACCTGTGACGTAACTTGTTTATTGTCGAAGCGCCGTCAGAGATGCAGTGAGTTATTGACTTTGAAAACCGCGGCGCGAAAAACGGACAGAAGAAGAACACTTTTACACATTCTTTTGATGGACGAGATATTCTCGATGAACAGTTACATGGTTACTCATTCTTCTCTTGTGTCTTGCAACTTGTGTCGGACGCACATGTCTTGCCACCGTATTATTGTCATTAAAAATAATATTATTTTAGTGTAAAGTAAAGACGCAATACTAAAAGTGCAATACTGCATAGCAGTAGATTTATTGTGCGACGTGTATGTGAAAACATCAAAGGAATTATTTTCGTTACGAGAAGAGAAGTGCCAGTCAAAACGGCATCCATGTTAAATCCTTCATTGCAGTGTAAGTTCATCTATTAATTGCCATAAATTCAGAGTTAAATGGAACTTGTGTACGGACTATTTATTTAATATAGAATCTATGTCTCACTCCTTCACGAAGTTATAAAGTTTTGTTTCTGCCAAATAGAGAGTTCACAGTCACGAATTCTTTCGTCGAAATCGGACGGAAGTTGTATCCGGCGAAATATTTTCTCCGCGCCATATTCTACTGGTAAATGCATGATAAACTACGGTCCCTTAGGAAATTCATGTTGAGCTATCCAAAAGTAATTATATTCTGAATAGGCATTTACTCTCCTCTGAAATGCAACTTCCGACTGATCAGACGATCCACCAAAAAACAGCCGCACACGGTAGGCGTTCGCAAATATATTTCCACCACTGATTATAGCTATACGTTACAGCACAAAAGTAAACATATTGTTATAATTAGCGACTACGAACGAGGACATTTATAACTGTATGTTTATGTATACACATTACGTAAACATATCGTTATAGCCCCTATCCCGCCATCGCAGTTTAGAGGTAATATGCGAGTAACTCCTTCTGCGACTGTAAAATCTTAGTTGGGATGGAAACGTTTCGCTTCCTTTAAAGCATATTCAGTACTCAGTAGTTTGGCCGCTACATTATTTCCATACGTTCTTACACACAGGCATTCGATTATTAGCAAACTGGACTGCACTGAGTTCGAATATTTTTTTGTTGCGTGTTTTTGAATATACAAGTTCACCTCCTATTCTTTGTGTACATTTCTTTACGTGAAATAATAGTATTGTACAGGTGCGAGTATGACACGCGCTGTGAGGATCCCGTACAGTCTTTCTTACGTATACAGACAGTTCATCTACTCTGGGGGTCGAGAGTCTCTGCGATTTGCCTGTTATCGAGATTGATGCTGGCAAGATATTGGCCCCTCGAATTACAAGACTTTCGACAATATTTCAATTTTTAAGTCTGAAGTTGGATAACAAACGACAAAATAAATATTTGTTCGTGTGACGTAATTAAAAATTAACAATTTTCAGATTTTTTTCCTTTACTTGGGATGAGAAAACTTGCTTCTTGTGAAATTTTGTCTTTCTACGTCAATGAAGTACTCAGTAGGTTTTAATGAGTGAGTTTGGGAGTATCGATGCAAAAGATGAGGCAGACAGTAGCTGATTTTACTTTATTATATGAGCTTCCAACGGGCAACTTCATTTTTCCATTACGGCCAAGCCACGGCCGGCATTGTTAGCTGCCTGTAAATTCTTTCGTCCCACGGACTAGTAACAGGAAACCAGCACCGAGGAAGGTCACCTTGGACACGTGACTCCCGCACGTGTTTACGAGGTAACGCCTCCCCAGGCGTCGCTTAGCAGGCAACGCTCTGGAAAGTCCCATGCCGCCGGTTTCTCATTCCCGACCAATCAGGGTGGAGGAATCCGCGTGATGCGTCGAATATACCCGGCCGCCCGTCGCCGAGCCCGCTCTCTTCTATTCTTGCTCACCCGTGAGTCGGATGCGCGCCCTGTGGCACTGAACATCTCCCGCTTCTCCCGGTGCTGCGGCACTGTGGACTTTGTTTTGGGAAACAACCACTTTCGTTAGCTTCGCGAACTATGTCTCGCCAAACTCTACGCTCTGGCTCACCCTCACCCCCCTAGACCTATGTGACCCCTTTTTAACATGCTTTCGCCAATAAATGGCCTTTATCTAAAAATTATCCTCTTCATTCCATAATCCTCACCGCCTGCCCTTACGCCCATCCTGTACATCAATGTATGTGACGTAAATGATTGTATCTTTTGCTTACGTTGTCTGAGAAGCTTAACTTTTTTACGTGACCAAAGGACCACAGACTTCAGTATGTAAAAAAACTGTTAACTTGATGCAACCACCCATTCCCGAGGAAAAGAGATCTTATTAGACGGACGGACAGGAAGACTGTTGGATAACAAACGCCAATTTTTTTCACGTGATACAACTACAAATCGACTGTACGGTAAAACCTTTCTTCTTGCCAAATGTCATGATTTTAGTCCAACGGGAAGCACCCTATAGGTTTTGATGATTAAGTTTGCGAGTGTCAAAGTATGTGAGATAAATCGGTTTATCTTTTCATTGCGCTGATATACAAGCCTACATTTATTATACTGTCAAGGGAACACACATCTTAGCATAATACATAAATTTCAATTTGATTTGTCCACCGATTGTTGAGAAATATCGAGATCTTAATAGACAGACGGACGACAAGGTGATCCCATAAGTGCACCGTTTTTACCGAGTGCGTTATGGAGTCCTAAAAAAGCCCAAACGAGAAAATATTGTACATTAGCGCAGTTAAATGAGTTAAGAATCGAACGCCTGTGCGTAACAGAACGACTGAAAATAATGCAAGAGTGGAAGTCTGTAGTGCACAATTCTGACCGTGGCCTCGCTATTCGTAGAGTACAGCCTTTCTTCGCCCCGGCTGCCTTTTAGCCCTGGGGAAGAGCCGCGGCACTCATTTGATAGGCTTGTCTCGACGGAGGTTCGAGTCCTCCCTCGGACATGGGTGTGTGTGTGTTGTCCTTAGGATAATTTATGTTGTGTGTAAGCTTAGGGACTGATGACCTTAGCAGTTAAGTCCCATAAGATTTCACACACATTTGAACATCTGAACTCATTTGATAGCAGACGGAGTGGACCTGGGCCCATCCTGGAGGGACTGGAAACAGGAAAATTCCCAGCTCCTATCTGGGGTTGAACATGGGACCTACTCCCTAGACGACCGCGGTGACGCATAGAAATAGTGTAGGAGCCTAAATACCGACCACTGAAGATTCTTTAAATAATTCGAAACTCGCCTCTTCCAAATAAAACTTTTCGAAGTCGCTAAGGATAGAATAACTTCAATGTCTCCAGAATGAGATTTTCACTCTGCAGCGGAGTGTGCGCTGATATGAAACTTCCTGGCAGATTAAAACTGTGTGCCCGACGAAGACTCGAACTCGGGACCTTTGGCTTTCGCGGGCAAGTGCTTTACCAACTTTTTTTTTTTTTTTTTTTTTTTTTTTTTTTTTTTTTGAATATATTGCCTTTCGCGGGCAAGTGCTCTACCAACTTTTTTTTTTTTTTTTTTTTTGGAGAACAAAGTTTATTTACCACAACATAACAGTATCACAGTGGTATCAACACATGTATTCAGACAACAAAAACAAGTTCCTAGGCAATAGCCTTGATTTAAATAAAATTAAACAGTAAAATGAACTAGAATAGTACAATGAATTTATAGATTGGAGCGACTGGTGATTACCCTGTGAAATTTTGTCAATAAAGCATTTTTATAAGTTTTTTTTAAAATGTTTAAAGGGAATTATAGGAATTAAAGAAAACGCCCTCCTGGCAGAACAGACAAAGCAGCATCCGCGTCCCGCCAACTTGTGGGTAGACGCACACCGAATCCCAAGGCAGTCAAGCATGTTCCAGGCACGTCTTCACGTAGAATATTGCATTTTCCGGTACATGGGACTGAGTCCTGGTATTACACACTCTCATTGAAGTCATCTTCTCATACCTGGGACACCCCAGCTGCAGGGGGGATCGAAGAAGGCACTACCCAAAAAGTTGGCATAGTACTGACGGTATCGCGGATGGTGCATGAGAAAAGTAAAGCGATCTTGCAGGAATGTCCAAAAATCAAGAACACTCTTATCACCTTCATGGAACAAATAAGAGATCGAGAGACCTTTTATCCAGATCACAGCGTTGGTCTTCGTACTTGGGAAGTATGTCTCATCTGGGAACAGAAGAGATTTCGGTGTAATGGCATGGGGAGCCGTACGTAGAAGAAAGGCAAGCATCTTCTGAATCAGCTGCCACACCTCTGCAGAAGATCCACACATCAGTCGATGTTCGTCCGTATCAAGCGTTTGACAGCGAGGACACAGCGGCGAATCTGTCATTTTTATGGCATGTAGACGAAGTTGTGTCATGTATTTTCCATTAACGACCAAATACCAGGTCGCACGTGCGCTCGTGTCTAGGTATATATGGTGTACAGAACGCCATACCACGGGCCATGCGATCGTAGGATATCGCCTTTCCACAACATTCCGAATGTGATTTCTCATCATGATTCGGTAAACATCACGTGCCATAGGGGGTCTGGTACTAGGCAAGTCGGCATGGACATAACTGTATTCGATGAAAAAGGTCCGGATATGTGAGAGAGGGGAAGAAATATGGGCTACTGCAACGGGTGCCACTCGAGAGGGAGGGGCCACTTCATCAATCAGGCTTCCCGATAATCCGTTTCGGAAGCGGATCCACGATTTAACCATCGTACTTACATAAAGGGCAGCTGCTCTCGCTCGGACGTTGACAAGGCCGAGGCCGCCATCTCGAGGAGGAAGTGTCAGCGTGTCGTAGCGGACTTTGAAGATAAGACCCGCGCTAACAAAGTAGCCGAACGCCGCCTGAAGTCTGTGTGCCATTGCCTTTGGCATCGGTAAAATCTGTGCTAAATGGGGTAGTCGCGAGACTAGATGAGTGTTAACAAAATCCACCCTTTGTAACATGTCCAATGCTCTCAGGAGGTTGCCACGAACGTTCGTGCGGATAGCTTGAAGCAGGCGTTTGTAGTTAAATGAGATCGTGCGCTGTATATCACGCGTGAAGGTGATCCCCAAACATTTGAGCTTGTCCATTAATGGCAATGGTGCCACACTCTCAGCTGGAAGGCCTCTACCGACGGACATAGCACTAGATTTCGTCAGGTTCACACGGCTGCCCGCAGCAGCCCCGTACTGGTTGATCCACGCCAGTGCCTCTCGCACTTCATCCTCCGATAGAACCAAGAACACCAAGTCATCTGCATAGGCGCGGCAGATGAAAGAAGTCCCCCTCATTGTTATGCCTGTCAACCGGCTCCTCAAACCGTGTAATAGTGGCTCAAGGGCAATGGCGAAAAGCAGCATCGACAGCGGACATCCTTGGCGGACCGACCGCATGACGTTAATAGGGCCCGCCACACGGCCATTGACCAGCACCCGCGACGTGGCACCTCGGAGAAGCCGCAAGACGAGGTGTATAAACCTGTGGGGAAAGGCCATCCGTCGAAGTACGTTTTCGAGAAAGTCATGACTCACTCTATCAAAGGCGTGGTCGAAGTCCACTGTCACTAAGGCACCACGACTGCGACAGGTCATGGTCAGGGCTATAACGTCACGGTAATCGCTGAGTGCCGTCTGAATGTTACTATCACCTCCAAAGCACGTTTGATCCAGAGAGATAACTTGAGGGACGACGCGCCTAATGCGAGCGCCAAGAATCCGGGTAAAAATCTTGAAGTCACAATTTAACATGGTCAGCGGCCGATAATGTTCCACTCCTCGACCTCCCGATGGCTTGGGGATCGGGATAAGCAAGCCTTCTACGAATTCGGGTGGGAGAGGAAAGTCAGGGTTCATCAGTTCTTCATACATCGCAGTCCAGCGTGAGCCCATGATGTCATGAAATGTGCGGTAAAACTCCAGCGGGAACCCATCTGGACCTGGGGCTTTGTTTGCCGCACCCTTATGAAGAGCATCGGCGACGTCATCAGCCGTAATTGTCGCCGTGAGAATCTCCGCAGCAGACTCGTCCAGGGTATCTGTCAAGGAACGGAGGACATCAGACATTACCGCCACGTTCCGGTCCTCTGCTGCATAGAACTCGTTGTAGTGATCCACAAAGGCTCTTACGATATCATTCTGGGACGTCAATCGACGACCATCTGGCATGTCGAGGGCGTTGATCAACTTTCTACGACACCGCTGCTTCTCTCGGATAACATGATGCATGGACGGGAGCTCTCCTGGTACACATTCGTGACATCTTGCGCGTACTACTGTGCCTTCAAGGCGGTGACGCATAAGAGAAATTATCTTCGCCTTAATACGTTGAATTTCAACCTGTCGTTGAACTGAGGGGGCAAGGTTTGAGAGTTCCCGGAGAATTGTGAAATAGTATTCCTTGGTATGTCGGTGCCATAACATTTTATCGCGACCGTAATTCATCATAGAACGACGTAAAGCAGGCTTGGCGCAGTCGATCCACCACCGAAGTGTTGAAGGATACGCTGGAAGGCGTCTCACACAGTTGTTCCACGTCGTCTCTACGACCTGCCTACATTCCGGATCCTTGAGATGGGCCACATTCAGCTTCCACAGGCCTCGACCGCGCCACACCTTCTGCCTCTGGAGCGAAACAGTGCAAATGTAGGCGATGTGGTCGGAAAAGGCGGTAGGCCATAACTCAGCGTCAAGCGTGGCAGTTACGAGTCCTGGGGACACGTAGACACGGTCAAGACGACTTGCTGAATGGCTGGTGACGTACGTATATCCAGGCCGATCGCCATGCACGCGGTCCCAAGTATCGGTGAGTTTCAGTTCATGCACAAGCAGCTTGAGTTCCTGGCATGAGGTGAAATGGGGATGTTGGTCCTTTTGGGATAACACACAATTGAAGTCGCCGCCAAGAACAATATGGTCGTAGCGTCCGACAAACAAAGGAGCGATCTGTTCTGAATAGAATCGCGACCGCTCCCGTCGCTTGGCCGTGCCCGAGGGAGCGTAAACATTGATGACTCGGACACCGTGGAAAGTCACAGCAAGACCCCTAGCCGATGGTAGGTAAATCACGTCATCTACATCAATGCCTTCCTTTAAAAGAATAGCTGTCCCACTGCCACCGTCGGCACACGGCGTGAGGTAGGAAACACATTAGGAAACGTCGCCAGGCGAACTTCCTGCAAAAGGGCAACATCTAGGTCCGACGCCCTCAACATATCACGGAGCAATTGTAGTTTGACAGGGGTGCCAATGGTGTTGACATTGATGGAGCCAATCCTGTAAGCTTGTTGTAGAATTGGGACTACAGGGACGCTCATGGAGGCACGAAGAGCAGCAGCGAACAAGAATGTTGTCCCAGTAGGCTGCACATCCCCATCCTGTAACCCTGTCGATTAGGAGTCGTGGGCTGGAGCAGCGGCATTCGCGGCTGTCTCACTAGTTGGTGTTTCGTCGGCTACATCGTCAGACCACGCAAGGGTGCGTGGATGGTGTGCGTCCAGTGGAGTACCAGCAGAGTCCGAAGGCAGTGTCACGTCGGTGGTGGAAGAGTTGTCCTGGCTCAGCTGTTGTTCAACGTCCATAGGTACAGCGCCTGGTGCATGCAAGGATGGTTGTACGTCCGACGGAGTGCAAGTTGGTGCTTCCACCATAGATTCGTCCTTCGGAGGAACAACTTGATAATTTTGATCTTCATCGTCTTGAGACTGCGTCCTGCAGGTGTCAGACGGGGCGATCCGCCGTTTCCGACGTCTCTTCGGCGACCGTTGCTTGCGCACGTGATCTTCAGTGTCCGAAGACGCCTGGGGATCCGGATGTTCAGACACAAAAGCATCGGTAGGCACAATCATGGAGTCAAGGGCCATCCTCTGTCCTTGAGATTGCTCACCACTGCACACGTCGGGAGGAGGAGGCAAGGGCGTCGGTCCGTCCGCAACAGCCTGAGGCAGTACCGGAGACGACGATGTACCAGTAGTAGGAGCCAGTGGTGTTCGCGGTCGGGGGTCGCTATGGAGAGCTTCGACAAACGTCAGCGGTAGCGACGTCGGAGCGGTCGTGGCCGGCAGGTCCCCAGGCGGTAACTGTGTGATTCTGCGCTGCAGACAGCTGGAACGGAGGTGTCCTTCTTTGCCACATCCCGAGCATGTCTTCGGCTGTCCATCATAAATAATAATTGCACGGCAGCCACCAATATATAAGTAGGACGGCACATGTTTGGTTAGTTCTATGCGGATCTGCCGTACTCCATTGAGAACCGGGTATGTAGTGAACTGAACCCACTTCTCAGCTGTGTGGCTAATCACTTTTCCATATGGATGGAATGCAGATACCACTACCTCTGAAGGCACCTCGAAAGGGAGTTCAAAAACACGTATCGTGCGCAGTCCAAGTCCCGCATGTTCCACAGTTACGTCACCGATGTGTCCATCAGAGTGACGGAACTTAAGACCACTTCGAGTTGCATCTAGAATTTTTTCACATATGTCTTCGTTGACCAATTTCACGTATACCACACTGCTCACTATAGAAAGGTGGATGCCAACAAGATCGTTGCAGTCAATCTTGACTTCATCTCTGATAAACTGTTCGATTTCCAGTGCTTTTGGTCGGGCATATTCAGGTGCAAAGCTAATCTTCAGTGTCGATTTTCGGTGGGCATAAGCCATTCTCTGTCGAATGAAATATAGCGCGCTAAGACGGCAGAATCACGTAAACAACTCCGCGAGCGAGCTGCGCGGCGAGGACGTAAACAAGACGTCCGTGCCGCTAGCGTGCCGAAAGGCGACTGCCGACTCACGTCCGGTACTCACAGCTTTATTTCTGCCAGCTGTGAGTATCGGGCGTGAGTCGTGCTTCGGTAGCTCAGTTGGTAGAGCACTTGCCCGCGAAAGGCAAAGGTCCCGAGTTCGAGTCTCGGTCAGGCACACAGTTTTAATCTGCCAGGAAGTTTCAACTTCAATGTTGTTTATTGATTCAGACGTGTGTAATAGGTCAAAAATTCTTTAAGGCTAAAAACTGCTAGCTCCGTATACACAACGTGATTCAGCTGCCCTACCGATAATTTTTATGCAACCCACAACGCCTTCAGAAACCGTAAATGGCATTTTCATTTTCTCTCGCTCCCTAAATACGAATAGTTAGTCCTGCAGAAAAAAATCAAGCCCATTTTATAGGAAATTTCATCTAGTTAAATTTTGTATTCGCTGGAGACCACAGTCTTCAAATTATTCAAGGAAAACCTGTTTGAAGGTCACTTTTGTACGTTTTTGTTGGACAACTCTAAAACAGTGGCCTCTACCAAACCCAAAACCAAATTTAACTACTTCAAATTTTTACAAAAAGGTCCTGTCCATTTTTTCTGTAGGACTAATAGTTTATATGTAGCGAGCGAGAGAAAAAGAAAGCTACCTGGGGTAGCCGCGCGGTCAAAGGCGTCTTGTCACGTTTCGCGCGGCTACCCCAGTCGGAGGTTCGAGTCCTCCGTCGGGCATGGATGTGTGTTTTTCCTTAGCGTAAGTTTCAGTTAGATTAAGTAGTGGTTAAGCTTATGGACCGAAGACCTCAGCAGTTTGGTCCCATAAGACCTTACCAAAATTTCCAAAGAGAACACGAAAATCTTGTGCGTTGTATTTGAAGGCGTTACGGGTTGCAGAAAACCCTTGGGTAGGGGCATTTGAGTCACTCTATATTTACTCGACAATGAGTGATGACGCATGAACCAGAGTATAATATTTTCATTATTACCGTACATAATTAAAACTTAAATGTGTTGCCATTTTGTACGTTATTAACGAAGAATTACTGACTCTTGTTCCTCTACGTGGGAGCTTAAAAAGGATTGATAGAGTGAATGGAAATGGACCGAAGGTGTGCAGTAAGAACGTTTCACAAAGGCAAGCAGCTACTCAACACACTCCAGTGGTAGATACTGCAAGAGAGGCTTTGTGCATCGCCATGTAATTTACTACTAAGATTCCTAGAATGCGTGTTCTTAGAGAATGAGTAGATGGTTTCCTACTAGAGATTGGTAAAATTAGAGAAATAAGAGAGATTTGAGCTTATGTGGGTTGAATGGTAATCATCCGATAGTGCAAATGTAGCAGCAGCAATAAGAGAACCTTCACACAGACGAAGCGCAAACCTTGCGCTGTCACTAACTTCATCTATAATGCAACGCTGTCTGAAGCGATGTAGCACTATACACCTATGCGTCATCAGGCTAGGAGCGGAAAGCAGATATCCCGAGCCCCTTTGCAATGCCGTCAGCGCTAAGTCCCTTCTTTCCACCGCGAGTGAAGCGAATCTAACGCGCTATTCGGTCCAGCCGAGCAATTAACGTGGCCGCCTTTAATCACCGAATGTAAATTTTTAGTGGCGCCAGTGCAGCCGCTCGCGGATTCCGCGGGGCGCCGCTTTTAACGCCGGCCTGTCTCAATCTCGTTACCGCACATCCCCCTCCCTCGGCAAATCCGCACTAGCTCATTTCGGTATTCATGGGAAAATTCCTTTTTAATCAGCGGCCACGGATTACAAAGAGGCGAGCAAGTTTGCGCACGTTCCTCAGTAATTCCTGCGCCCGCAATTTCCCATCATTAATCCCGTCCCATGCTGATGGTAGCAGGCTTCTAGGTGATCTCGACAGCCATTTCTCTGCGGAAGTCAATGGGCAAGAGGGGGAACTATTTTCTGCAAACATGACTCAGCGGAAAGTAGACGGAAAATGTTCTAGACCAGACCAAACGTGAAAACTTATCGTGTTATTGAGACAGATAACTATATGCACAATCAGTGAATGCAATGACGCGGTGGTTAACACACATACTCATGTACCTTTAAATACACTACTGGCCATTAAAATTGCTACACCACGAACATGACGTGCTACAGACGCGAAATTTAACCAACAGGACGCAGGTGCCGTGATATGTAAGTCATTAGCTTTTCAGACCATTACACAAGGTTGGCGCCGGTGGCGACACCTACAAGGTGCTGACATGAGGAAAGTTTCCAACCGATTTCTCATACACAAACAGCAGTTGACCGGTGTTGCCTGGTGAAACATTGTTGTGATGCCTCGTGTAAGGAGGAGAAATGCGTACCATCTCGTTTTCGACTTTCATAAAGGTCGGATTGTAGCCTATCGCGATTGCTGCTCGCGTTGGTCGAGATCCAATGATTGTTAGAGAATGTGGAATCGGTGGGTTCAGGAGGGTATTACATTCTTTTTTCCCGAACTGAACTGGAAATGTATGTAATTACAGTGTTGGCGCAACTACTGTTAGCCATTAACAGTAAAGTGACTCAAGCTTTGAGTAACTTAAAACACTAATGTACTTCAGAAAGACAAGAATTTCGATCCAGATTGTATACCAGTCAGGTTCATTTCAGTGTATGCTGATACTTCGCTCCATACTTAGCAATCACATACGATCACTCGCTAGTAGAAAGATCCTCACCCAAAGGTCGGGAAGTTGCACAAATCACACCAGTACCCAAAAAGAAAATAGGAGTAATCTAGTGAATTAGAGAGACATGTCGCGAACGTCTATTTGCAGTAGGGGTTTGGACAAAAGGTTCAAATGACTCTGAGCACTATGGGACTTAACAGCTGAGGTCATCAGTCCCCTAAAACGTAGAACTACTTAAACCTAACTAAGCTAAGGACATCACACACATCCATGCTCGAGGCTGGATTCAAACCTGCGACCGTAGTTTTCGCGTGGTTCCAGACTGAAGCGCCTAGAACCACTCGGCCACACCGGCCGGCGGTTTTGGGACATATATTGTGGCCGAACATTATGATTCACCTCGAAGAAAACGATTTATTGGCAGCTACCACTGATTTAGAAAATATCGTTATTGTGAAACCAACCAGCTCTTTATTATCACCAAGTATTGCTATCAACATGGGACGTCACATTGATTCCACATTTTTACATTTCCAGATGCTTTTGACACAATTCCTAACAAGCGGGTTCCAATTACATTGCGTGCCTATGGAGTATCGTTTCAGTTGTGTGACTGGACTCGTGATTTCCTGTCAGAAAAATCACATTTCATAATAATGGACGGAAAGTCATCGAGTAAAACAGAAGTAATAACTGGTGTTCCTCAAGGAAGTGTTACAAGCCCTTTATTGTTCTTGATCTACATACACGTTTTAGGAGACAAGTTGAGCAATCCTTTTATGTTGTTTGCAGATGATGCTGGCACTCACAGGCACGTAAAGTCATCAGACGATGAAAACGAATTGCAAAATTATTTAGACAATAAATTTGTATGTTGCAAAAGTGGCAATTGGCTCTAAATCATGAAAAGTATGAAGTCACCCATATGAGGACTACAAAGAATCAGCTAAATTAAAATTACACGATAAGTCAGACCAATCTAAAGGCTGTAAACTCAACTAAATACTTAGCTATTGCAGTTACGAATAACTTAAACTGGAACGATCGCATACGGAAAACTGTGAGAAAGCTAACCAAAGACTGCGATTTATAGACAGAACAGTTAGAAAGTGCAACAGTTCTACTAAAGAGACTGCTTAGACTACGCTTGTCCACTCTCTTCTGGAGAGTTGCTGTGCGGTGTGGGATCTGTATCAGACAGGACTGACGGAGAACATGGAGAATGTTCAAAGAAGGGCAACTCCATTTGCATTATCGCGAAATAGGTGAGAGCGTGTCACGGATATGATACACCAACTAAGGGGCAGTCATTAAAACAAAGGAGTTTTCCGCTGCGGTAGCACAAAAATATTTAAGTGTTCGTTTTCCCCGCACGCTGTTTGAGATTAGAACGGAAAAGAAATAGCTTAAAGATGGCTCGATGAAGCCTCTGCAAGGCACTTAATTTTGAACTGCAGAGTAATTATGTAGATGAAAATGTTGACGCGGTGTGTTAGTGTAGAGAGGGAAATCGAAAACCAACGGCGAAATTTTGGAGTTTATTCACGAATATTTGCTTAGTATTTTTGTATAGGGGACCAGTGCTCATAGGTGGCTCATTGCAGCGCAATTGTATATAGTTTGATTTCTTAGAGCCATTTATCTTTGTATCTCTATTGTACCGAAATATCAACAAAACAGTACAAATTTCGACGGCATGCACTGGGTGTTTGTTTGGAAACAGACTTGTTACATCAGTCCACGGTATTTTCTGTTGAAAACAATAACGCCCACCTTATTATTCGCCTTCAGGCTTGCGTTTAGTGCCGCTCGGTCATCCCTTGCGTTTGTTTGGCCATCATTGTTAGCTGTACTTTAACAGTGATACATAGCTGCATGGTACCTTTATTAGTGAATACTTGTCTGATATATACGTCATGTGTAGGTTCACTGAATGCAAAGGAAGTATGGTACATCAATGGTATGCTTTAGGCTGGGCTATTTCCGCAGCAACAGCAACCACACCACAATACTTTTGTTCTGTCCAAGGATGCATGGATTCATGGATTCATGCATTTCTCTGCGTATTGTCTTGTTGTTTTACGTTTTGGTAACTGCATATTACAGGAATCTCACTGTTGTTAAGCACTTTGTTTAGAAAGAAAGGTAACTGTGGAAACAAACCGAACTAGTTGTAATTATATTGTTACTGTGAAACGAAGGACACAATTTCTTTGTACCAAAGTTCTCATAAAATATCTCAGAAGAACCTCCGAAATTTTATTTGTGGAATTCGCGTTCACCCTGTGGATCAAGATGAAGGTGTAAATGATGTTATCTTTCCTATTACAATTTCGATTTAACTTCAGGTGTGCTCCGAAGAAGAGTGCTGGGACCATTCTTGGTCATGTTACATATTAATGGCTTTGGAGGCAGTGTTAAAAGCAACCTCACACTTTTCGCAAAGATGCGGTTATCTTATAATGAAGTATTGCCCGAAAAAATTTACACAAATGTTACATCAGATCTTGATAAGCTTTCAAACTGATGAAAAAATTGGCAACTTGCTTCAGATGGTCAGAGCTGTAAAATTTCTCATTTCACAAACTAAAAGGAACTTAGTATCCAAGACTAGAATATCAATGAGTTGCAGCTAGAATTCGTCAGATCATACGAAAACGTCGGTGTAACACCTTGTAGGATATGATGTTGCGTGGATTAATACAGCTCTTTATTTACATAACTGAAAGTATTTACTTAACTGGAATAGAGTTCGCGTGTTATGCTACAAGCTCATAAGTAATAGTCCTCTTGCAGGCACGACTGGAAATCTTGCTATTCCTAACTTGAGTATCAGTGCTGGTAAGGTATAAGTCCCACTATAGACACTGAACTGCTCGCTACGTATTGTCGTAGCCTGCGGTAAACTAAGTCCGCTCAGCGAGTAACTGACAGACGCCAAACTGGAATGCGGAGAAAGTCAATGAGTCAGTGAAGTCCTCCGGTCAGCATCGGCGGCCTAGATACTTGCAGTTGAGAGGGCATTTTGTGGCGTGTTGCTTGTGCGGGTGTCTCTGGCCTCTCTCGTGACAAGCGCGCTTAATCCAGTAACTACTAATCGATCTTCTCTCCATCTGTGCCGACAAGTGTGCTAGCAACAACTTACGCCACAACATATGAAATGGAATGATCACACAGGACCAGCCATGGAGAAAGCAGATGGGAGACTTGGGTTTATCGGTAGAATACTAGAGAAATGCAAACAGTCTAAAAAGAAGATTGATCATGAAATATTCATCAATCTGTCGTATGAAATAACTGAAGTGCATGGAACTCATACTGCATAGCACTAACGGGAAAAACAATGTATACACTGACGGCAACAGAAATTGCATCAGGTTTGTCTGGTTTATGAGAGAGTGTCACTGAAGCTGCAAATAAATGAAGACACACATATACTGTCCTGTGAAAGACCGATAGTAAGCTTCAAGAATTAATTTTGGGTGGCGAACCTAGGAATATACCATAACCCGCTACATATCGCTTCCTTAACCCTTTATTTGCAACCCTCACCTTCAAGATTTTCTCCTTCCGTTTGCAAGCATTTTTCATTGCATAAGAAAAAACAATACCACAAAGCAGGAAGAAAATGTTACACTCATAAATGAGACCCTCACATAACCTTACACGGTGTCTGCCAAGTTGCACATTATTCAGAGATTTTTCACCAGAGGCAACAGAATATTGCTATATATAAGAGGTTAAACGTTATCTTTAAGCACCATTGCCCATCCAAATATTAAACTAAACATGTTGTAGAAGACAGTATGCAATGTTGATGTTGCTCGAGGGTAACTTTGCCAAATAAAGGGT
Source organism: Schistocerca gregaria (assembly GCF_023897955.1). NCBI lineage: Eukaryota > Metazoa > Arthropoda > Insecta > Orthoptera > Acrididae > Schistocerca > Schistocerca gregaria. Next base: position 68,323,209 of record NC_064924.1, on the reverse strand, counting down.
TAACGACAGTGAAGGCAATATTAGATCAGTTACACCATGCATGGAGGCGCATAAGCAGTCATTGTTGTGGAGCTCCGTACGTGAAGAGAGGGGTGAAGAAACTCAAATAACTGGTGCAACTTCTGACAAGCACTTCAAATTGATTTATAGGATCTGGGTGCACCCGAAATACTGCACCTAGTTTCGGAACTTCGATATTCCACATTGCAACGAAGTTTCCAAACAGATATGGAGTAGAATTGTATAAAAAGGGTTGAGGTAATGTACGAAGGCATGGTTGTTCGACGAGAGACCGTGGAGGTATTCCATTTTCCTTAGAGAGCGATTACAGCGCCGGCCGCCTTCAGCGCCCTCATCTCCGGCCTGCGCCCCTTTCTTCCAGAAGACCCGTGCTGCCCCACCCCGGCGCTGGAGAATTCCAGCCTTCCTCTCTTGGCGACCGCAGATAATGTCACAAGTTGCCCCACCAAAGCACGCAAGTTGGACGCGCCGGCTGCGAGACCGGCGCCTCGTCGCAGGTAGGCAACCCGCATCGCTTGCCCTCCGACCGTGCTATTACTTGTCTACACCCACAGGCGCGTATACCTAAAAAGTTTACTCACTTCCTCTGCTGAAGTTGCAACTAAAATTTGAAACGCTTCAATATAGTCAGAAATGAGTGCGTAATCCAGAGGAACGTGAAGTTGGGGCTTTTTTCTCTGCGTGCTATGTCCAGCCCGGTCTACATCTATATCCATACTCTGACACTCTGCCAAGTATATTGCATAGGGTACTTCCTACTGTGGCAGTTTTATCTATGAGGTCCATGCACGTACGGAGCGCGCTGTAATTACTCTAATCTTGCTTTTGCAGTGCACACGGTTCGCGACTTGCGAAAGTCGCAGAGAAATCTTTGTTTGATCAGTCTTCTCTTTCCGAAGAAATTTGTTCAGCAACATGTAAGAATATATTTTCATGCTGATCCATTTCCGAATTCATCGAAGTTTCCATAACAATGTAAAGAAAGCTTAAGATATGAAATTTTTATTGCATTGATCGCATGTAGGTACGCTGGATTACTAGGCTAAGGTGCTGTCTTTCGATCTACAAGGATACAAAAATAACAAAAATATTACACAGCTGTAGATGTAATCATAGGTTAACGATTTTAGGTATGTTACTTTTGAGATGTCCTCAGTGTGCGTTATTATGAAACCAGGTTGCACGATAAACTACAGGTTTGTTTTAGTACCATCGAAACGGCCCGTTAATTTCAACAACAAAAAAATAAAAAATAAAAAATAATAATAAAAATAAAAAAGAATAAAAAATAAAATAAATTTACCTTTCTATAAATTTTTGCAGTAAATATACTAACTCCAACTTATGCCTAAGTTAACATTACCTCATGATGAAAAGAGAGTAAAACATTAAAAAGTCTAACCATGCCCTCAAGGCAACACAGGCTCTCACAGACGTGGCACATCAAGAAATGCTGCATCTGCCTGCGCATGTGTTATCTGAAGATGACTGGTGAGATCTTTTCAGTTACTTAACGTTGCGTCTAATTACTATGTATAGGCTGGTTCACTTTTGCACTCTAAACATCTGCACAGTTATCGTGTGATCATTCCGTGTACGGAAGTTGCAATGCCATCCTTTGGCGTGGTGAAACGAAGGTCATAGTTTACATCCTTCTGGTGAAATGGAAGCTGATTACAGGATGGAGCAGTATCTTTTCAACACGGTGTGTCGTAAACTGAAAATTATCATCGTGTTTTGCATTATAAATGATTTATTGTCTTGGTAGTAGCCGTGTACTGAGAATATGTAATTTCATTACTCTGTTCGGAAAACTTCTATTATCTTAGGTAAATTGAGTAATGTGCTGTGTCTTAAAACAATATATTCTCTCTGAATTGTTTTGTTCAGCCCAAGTCCTTTTGTTCTTCAATTTACATTATATCGTTATATGCAGGGATGACGCCCTCTTCTTCACACCTATGTTCAAATATGGGTTAATCATATGCTAACATTAACAACCATTATCAATATGGACTTTCTTCTTTGCATGGATGAAGATCGCAAGTGGTGAAGTTAACTCGCTGGATGCTCTTCCAAGGGGCTAATTATTTCTAAATACAATACAGAGTGCTTTGATACATTAATGGCATGTTTTGCGGACACATGATACTGAGGGTATCTCTGTTTGCAAGATTATATGGAGATGTTGCCCTTAAACCACATTCTGATATAAGTGGTTTGATGGAGCAATGGAAAAGCCTTCTTTTCAAGTCTAAATTCAATGATTAGATGTACGAGGGATTATCTTCACAGCGTAGCTTTTAACTATATTCTGGAAGTATACATATTATACACTCCTGGAAATTGAAATAAGAACACCGTGAATTCATTGTCCCAGGAAGGGGATACTTTATTGACACATTCCTGAGGTCAGATACATCACATGATCACACTGACAGAACCACAGGCACATCGACACAGGCAACAGAGCATGCACAATGTCGGCACTAGTACAGTGTATATCCACCTTTCGCAGCAATGCAGGCTGCTATTCTCCCATGGAGACGATCGTAGAGATGATGGATGTAGTCCTGTGGAACGGCTTGCCATGCCATTTCCACCTGGCGCCTCAGTTGGACCAGCGTTCGTGCTGGACGTGCAGACCGCGTGAGACGACGCTTCATCCAGTCCCAAACATGCTCAATGGGGGACAGATCCGGAGATCTTGCTGGCCAGGGTAGTTGACTTACACCTTCTAGAGCACGTTGGGTGGCACGGGATACATGCGGACGTGCATTGTCCTGTTGAAATAGCAAGTTCCCTTGCCAGTCTAGGAATGGTAGAACGATGGGTTCGATGACGGTTTGGATGTACCGTGCACTATTCAGTGTCCCCTCGACGATCACCAAAGGTGTACGGCCAGTGTAGGAGATCGGTCCCCACACCATGATGCCGGGTGTGGCCCTGTGTGCCTCGGTCGTATGCAGTCCTGATTGTGGCGCTCACCTGCACGGCGCCAAACACGCATACGACCATCATTGGCACCAAGGCAGAAGCGACTCTCATCGCTGAAGACGACACGTCTCCATTCGTCCCTCCATTCACGCCTGTCGCGACACCACTGGAGGCGGGTTGCACGATGTTGGGGCGTGAGCGGAAGACGGCCTAACTGTGTGTGGGACCGTAGCCCAGCTTCATGGAGACGGTTGCGAATGGTCCTCGCCGATACCCCAAGAGCAACAGCGTCCCTAATTTGCTGGAAAGTGGCGGTGCGGTCCCCTACGGCACTGCGTAGGATCCGACGGTCTTGGCGTGCATCCGTGCGTCGCTGCGGTCCGGTCCCAGGTCGACGGGCACGTGCACCTTCCGCCGACCACTGGCGACAACATCGATGTACTGTGGAGACTTCACGCCCCACGTGTTGAGCAATTCGGCGGTACGTCCACCCGGCCTCCCGCATGCCAACTATACGCCCTCGCTCAAAGTCCGTCAACTGCACATACGGTTCACGTCTACGCTGTGGCGGCATGCTACCAGTGTTAAAGACTGCGATGGAGCTCCGTATGCCTCGGCAAACTGGCTGACATTGACGGCGGCGGTGCACAAATGCTGCGCAGCTAGCGCCATTCGACGGCCAACACCGCGGTTCCTGGTGTGTCCGCTGTGCAGTGCGTGTGATCATTGCTTGTACAGCCCTCTCGCAGTGTCCGGAGCAAGTATGGTGGGTCTGACACAACGGTGTCAATGTGTTCTTTTTTCCATTTCCAGGAGTGTATAATTTTTGAACATGTTATATATGAACGAATACCTGTCGATTGATGTTTATGTATTGAGATATGCGAAATTCATTTCTGTTCCAGTTACATTAACTAAGAGTTCCAATTAGCTTTCTGGGGCACAAACATTCATATATTACAGGATAGGATAACAGCTCAGGGTTTTACTTAACTGTTGATGGTGGAAGACCATTTTTATAGCACAACACACACCATAATATTTTAGCTATAATGTCACCAACTTGCCATCTTTCGGCCCAGGTAGGATTTGCTTTGAAATTCTTATCTTCAGGAATAAAGGGGAATGAACAGTCAGTTTCGCAAGAGAATTACAATGAGCCGTTCAATGCGTGTCCTTAGCAGGGCGGGATTTCAGAGTAGAGCGCATTTTCTACTCCACAGGATAGTCGTGGCTCTGCCGGTGGTAGAAGCCACGGAGATAGTGGCATTAAGTGTGTCGCTTCACCATGAGCATCTCGTCCACCGTCGTTCGGCTTGTGGCGCAGTTGCGGTTGTAGTAAGTCGGAATGTCCTGCTCGGCCGTTGAGAAGAACTGTTACCTGTCCAGTATCTCTGTCAAAGATGGCCTTAGAGAAAGACAAGCCCCTGCACCAAAGTAAAGACGCTCGCAGTATGGTACACGGGTCCCACTGTACTTGATGAGAATTATACCAACGATTTTAGATTTATTCCTCTTCATTTTCATCGCAGTATAATTGTTGGGCGACTCTCAAAATGATTTGTTCGTAATTGCCATGTTAGTGGCCCATTAACACTACTTAGCGTCTATGGGCTGTTGGTAATGACTGGCCGGTTTAAACCGATAAAGCTGTTGTATACACTGCGTAAACAGTTAATTTTATCTGTTTCGAAACCCCGTCATTATCTCCGATGCGATGCGAAAGCTTGAAACATGGCTTCATATGTGCCTACAACCTTCCTCTGTAACAGCGCAAAATTGTGGGATCTGCGAAGTCAACCTCGGGCTCAGCGACGCTTCGAAAAGCAGTGTGTAGACAAATCCGGAAATAACGGGCAGAGATCAGAAGTTCATGTGAGGTGTAAGGTGGGTCAGTGAAGCCACACATTGGCACCAAATTTGACCACAGTTGTGTCCAGCGCCACAGTGGACGTGTCACCTCTTCTTTTGACGCTTCTTCGACAGTGGTCAGAACCACGACGACCAGTGCCTTACGGGCGGACGAGGGAAACATTCAGACACACAGCTGGTCGGTATAGACACGAAAAGGTCTCGGAAGATGGCATGAAGGACATCAATGAGAAGGAGCCTTCCATTGTGGCATCGATTTCTACGCACTTCGGGGTCGAACGCGACTGTTCACATTGCGGTGAGCCATAGGACGACGTTGTTGACAAACCGCAGACACTGCTGACACCCCTCGGACGATTGAACCCTACTCTAAGGAATTAATGGGCCTACAGCACCCCTGAACGAGATTGTGTGGGGCGGCGGGTGCAGTCAGTTCATGGCAACCTAAAAAATATTTTTGTGATCAGCCACAAAGCGATGGAGAACATATTTACCATAATTTCCAGTCTGCACTGTCTACTTTCTTCTTTTGTTCACTGAAGGAAATGCTTCTACACTACTGGCCATTAAAATTGCTACACCACGAAGATGACGTGCTACAGACGCGAAATTTAACCCACAGGAAGAAGAAACTGTGATATGCAAATGATTAGTTTTTCAGAGCATTCACAGAAGGTTGGCGCCGGTGGCGGTACCTACAACGTGCTGACATGAGGAAAATTTCCAACCGATTTCTCATATACAAACAGCAATTGACCGGCGTTGCCTGGTGAAAAGTTGTTGTGATGCCTCGTGTAAGGAGGAGAAATGCGCAACATCACGGTTCCGACTTTGATAAAGGTCAGATTGTAGCCTATCGCGATTGCGGTTTATCGTATCGCGACATTGCTCCTCGCGTTGGTCTAGATCCAATAAGTGTTAGCAGGATATGGAATCGGTGGGTTCAGGTGGGTAATACGGAATGCCGTACTGGATCCCAAAGGCCTAGTTTCATTAGCAGTCGAGATGGCATGCATCTTATCCGCATGGCTGTAACGGATCCTGCAACCACGTCTCGATCCCTGAGACAACAGATGGGGACGTTTGCAAGACAACAACCATCTGCACGAACAGTTCGACGACGTTTGCAGCAGCATGGGCTGTGAGCTCGGAGACCGTGGCTGCTGTTACCCTTGATGTTGCATCACAGACAGGAGCGCCTGCGATGGTGTACTTAACGGCGAACCTGGGTGCACGAACGGCAAAACGTCATTCTTTCGGATGAATCCAGGTTCTGTTTACAGCATCATGATGGTCGCATCCGTGTTTGGACACATCGCGGTGAACGAACATTGGAAGCATGTATTCGTCATCGCCATTCTGGCGTATCGCCCGATGTTGTGGTATGGGATGCCATTGGTTGCACGCCTCAGTCACCTCTTGTTCGCATTGATGGCACTTGGAACAGTGGACGTTACATTTCAGATGTGTTACGACCCGTGGCTCTACCCTTCATTCGATCCCTGCGAAACACTACATTTCAGCAGGATAATGCACGACTGCATGTTGCAGGTCCTGTACGGGCCTTTCTGGATACAAAAAATTCGACTGCTGCCCTGGCCAGCTCATTCTCCAGATCTCTCACCAATTGAAAACGTCTGGTCAATGGTGGCCGAGCAACTGGCTCGTCACAATACGCCAGTCACTACTCTTGATGAACTGTGGTATCGTGTTGAAGCTGCATGGGCCGCTGTACCTGTACACGACATCCAAGTCCTGTTGGACTCAATGACCAGGCGTATCAAGGCCGTTATTACGCCCAGAGGTGGCTGTTCTGGGTACTGATTTATCAGGATCTATGTACCCAAATTGCGAGAAAATGTAATCACATGTCAATTCTAGTGTAATATATTTGTCTAATGAATACCCGTTTATCATCTGCACTTCTTCTTGGTGTAGCAATTTTAATGGCCAGTAGTGTATTCTCTATTTACTCAACACGATCAGGAGCTATGATTGCAAATGAAAGTTATGAGTTCTAATATTGATAGATGTATTTGATAAACTTTCACATGCATAACGTAGTAATATTCCTGATAATAATAATAATAATAATAATAATAATGTCTCTAACATGAACAGCACTATGAGCAGTGCAGAGGTGACTTATACGGTAAGTTCCCATGAAATGGTCTTTCGCCCTGATTTCTGTTAATCAAAGTTAATTGCTCGCCTCAAAAGTTGAAAATAATGTCACCACTTGCCACGCGGTATTGTTACCATTACGGACAACACACAAGCAACTACTTCCGCAAAATCTAAGCGATCCAGGAGGGTGTACAGCTCTCGCGTGTGTGCCGAAAGCATGCGTTTAGTTGCAGCCTGGCTGTGACGTCACCAGAGGCATCGCGGACCGCACTGCAGCTGGGTGCGAAGTGCAGCAAGTCGTGTCACTGCCACTCAGGCCGTATTTATAGATGGGCGCAGCGGACTGGCAAGGGGAACACCTGCCGCCTCCAGCTCTATCCCCAAGTAGCAGCGTTTGAATGGTCGCTTTCTCGGACACACATCATTTTATGAAACTGTTATGAATAAATTTAGAATCTTCGTAATTTTTATATGTCTCAAATTAAGTTGGCTTTAATCACAGAAAAAGTTTTAGCTCGCTTGCATTTAAACTTTACCGCCTCTAACTTTTAGAAGGGAACTGACAGTGGAACATGAGCTCTGAACCACATCTTTAAGAGATCTTTTACTGATTGTTACTTACATCAAAGTATTGAAATTTGTTATATCTTCATACTTAATACATGTAATCAAAAGTGCTGTAGTTCAAATGGCTCTGAGCACTATGGGACTTAACATTTTAGGTCACCAGTCCTCTAGACTTAGAAGTACTTAAACCCAACTAACCTAAGGATATCAAACACATCCGTGCCCGAATCAGGATTCGAATCTGCGACCGTAGCAGCAGCGCGGTTCTGGCCGGCAAAAGTGCTATAGTCAGAAATGTCTAGCATTAAGATAACTGATACTTAATCTAATGCAAATAACGGCGTGTTTGTTCCAAATTTAGGTTTCAGTAAATTACTCGAAAAATTTTACAGGTAGCTTAGTGGGGCCCCGTAGTTAATGTTTGTATATTGAACTGAAGTCTTATACGAATATTTAAATTTCTAAGTCCAATATTTAACATCTTCAAATTTCCGCAAAATCTCCGGTTTTAACAGAAATATTGTTCTGATCAAGTTGAAACTCGTAACAGTTGAGTGATGCGTACATTTGCACATCTGAACAATTTTTTCGTTTTTTAGCTTTATTATTTAGCAGCCGGCCGATATGGCCGAGCGGTTCCAGGCGCTTCAGTCTGGAACCGCACGACCGCTACATGAGAAACATCAAATATCCGACATCGTTGCAGTTGGAAAAAGATCCTGCTAGAACGGGACTAACGGCAACTGAAGGGAATCGTTCAGCCCGACAGAAGTGTAACCCTTCGTCAAATTGCCGCAGATTTCAATGCTGGGCCTTCAAAAAGTGTCGGCGTGCGAATCATTCAACGAAACATCATCGATATGGGCTTTCGAAGCCGAAGAGTCAATCGTGTACCCTTGATGACTCCACGACACAAAGCTTTGCGCCTCACGTGGGTCCGTCAACGCCAACGTTGAAATGCCGATGACTGGAAACATGTTTCCTGCTAGAACAAGTCGCGCTTCAAATTGTATCGAGAATGGAGACAACCTCATGAATCCATCGATGCAGCATGTCAGTAGGAGACTGTTCAAGCTGGTGGAGGCTCTGTAATGGTATGGTGCGTGTGCAGTTGGAGTGATATAGAATCACTAATACGTCTAGATACGGCACGTGCTTAAGCATACTGCCTCATCGCCTGCATCCATTCACTTCCGTTGTGCATTCCGACGGACTTGGGTAATTCCAGGACGACGATGTGGCACCCCACACGTCTAGAATTTCTGAAAGTGGCTCTAGGAATACTTTTCTGAGTTTAAACACTTCCGCTGGCCTCCAGGCTCCCCAGACATAAACATTATTTAGCATATCTGGGACACCTTGCAACGTGCTGTTTAGAAGAGATCTCCACCCCCTCGTACTCTTACGGACTGATGGACATCCATGCATGGTTCATGGAATCTATCCGCTCCAGCACTACTTTAAATAGTAGTAGAGTCCATGCCACGACGTGTTGCGGCACTCCCGCGTGCTCGCGAGGGCCCCACACGATATTCGGCAGGTATACCAGTTTATTTGGCTCTTCAGCGTATTTAACGCATTACACTATGCATTAATGAGAAAACACACGAGTGCAGTGAAGACTTGAATGACGAAACAAGTACGGAAGCAATTAACGAAACAATTCCAATAACCTAGTGTTAATCAGCGGCTAAATTCAAACAACGCAGTATCTGATCAAACGAATCCGGACATACCTATGTAATGCGGAATTGACCGCTATGACGAGAGGTGGATAACCAGTGAAAAGTGGAACAGGGAGTATTGTGTTGCCAGTGAGGAAGCAGTAACGGCCGAATGGGTCCGTGAGGGCAGCTCTGTGACTTCGAACGTACACTAGTCAGTGGATGTCACCACAGTAATAAATCCCTCTGGAAAATTACAACTTTATAAGGCACCCCAAGTCAACTATTGGCGATGTGAGTGTGAAGTGGAAATTTAAGGTAGTTTGATGGTACAAAATTCAACATCCTGTTCCTGGTTTTCTTCGAGATTACTAAACAGTTGGGGTACTTCCCCAAAACCAAAAGCTGACCCTGAAATGGACAATGGTGGTGCTCCTCCGAACAACTGCATGGTGGGTCAAACATCCGGCTGAGAGCATCAGGACCACATACTCGGTACCCTTGATATGCCTAACCTTAAATTTGCGCCAGAGATAAGCCAAGAGCAGGTAGGCCTAACGAACTGACGAATGGGGACCGTAGAGCATTGCGGTGAATGGTTGCAAAAAGTCGCATGAAATTGGTGGAACGAATCAATAGTGAGTTTCAAAGGACTACTAAGCAGGCCAGCTAGTGTAATGACTGTGCATAGGGTGCTATACGGACAGTGGTCAAGCAGCTCCTCACGGGACACACCTATCTGTAGTCAGCACTGAGCTACACTTGAGTGGACGTAAACAGCGACGCCAGTGAACAGTGCGTCACTGGAAACTAGTTATTTGGAACGAGTCACTACACCCTGTGGCAGTGGAAGAATTTAGGTACATTAAGTAACCAGTAATGCCAACGGTAAACTAGGGAAGAGGGGTAGTACGCTACTGGGCGTTTCTCGACGTTAGGGTGTGTCTCCTCGTTAGTCTTAAGAAAACGCTTAGCCAGGAAGCAATGAACGCATTTTTCACCGATGTATACTACGTACAGTAGAGGAGCAGTTCGACGATGACAGGTGCTTCTATCACTATGACAACACATCCTGTCATAAAGCAGCACCTCTGAGGCAATAGTTACCCATCCGCTGTAGCCAAGCGGTTCTAGGCGCTTCAGTACGGAACCACGGAGCTGCTGCGGTCGCTGGTTCGAATCCTGTCTCGGGCGTAGATGTGTGTGATGTCCTTAGGTCAGTTAGGTTCAAGTAGTTCTAATAAATGATAATTAATTGAAACCCACAGCTTCAACAGGTATTGTTGTTATACCTAGAGGGGCACAGCTTCAAACGTGTGTCCCGACCGGGACTCGAACTCGCGATCTCCTGATTACATGGCAGACGCTACATCCATCTGAGCCACCGAGGACACAGATGAATAGCGCGACTGCAGGGACTTATCCCTTGCACGCTTCGAGGTATATCAACAAGACCTGTCGGCAGCTGAGGGTTTCAATTAGTTATCATTTATTCTAGAGAAGCTGCACGGTCATCAATGGTATCCGTTCTTTCGAGAACAATTACTATATTCATATATATAGTTCAAGGATACCCAGCCATTTACCTTCGTCTGTGCGAATGCGCACAGGTTGCCCAAATTCTTACGGGAATCGCCAAAGTGTACGCGATTAATGAGTGGATGGGCAAATATCTACTAGGTACATTACATATGTAGAATTGCGGACAGTTGGGAATGTGGGTCTCACGGGAAGCGTGCAAGAGATAAGTCCCTGCAGTCGCGCTATGCATCTGTGTCCTCAGTGGCTGAGATTGACAGAGCCTCTGCCGTGTAAGCAGGAGATCCCGGGTTCGAGTCACGGTCGGGGCACACATTTTCAGCTGTACCCATCGGGATATATCAACAGCACTTGTCGGTAGCTGAGGTTTTCAATTAATTAGCATTTATTCTAGAGAAGCTGCACGGTCATCAATACTATCTGTTCTTCCGACAACAGTTACTATCTTCATATACAGGGTGTTTCAAAAATGACAGGTATATATGAAACGGCAATAAAAACTAAACGAGCAGCGATAGAAATGCACCGTTTGTTGCAATATGCTTGGGACAACAGTACATTTTCAGGCGGACAAACTTTCGAAATTACAGTAGTTACAATTTTCAACAACAGATGGCGCTGCAAGTGATGTGAAAGATATAGAAGACAACGCAGTCTGTGGGTGCGCCATTCTGTACGTCGTCTTTCTGCTGTAAGCGTGTGCTGTTCACAATGTGCAAGTGTGCTGTGGACAACATGGTTTATTCCGTAAAACAGAGGATTTTTCTGGTTTTGGAATTCCACCGTGTAGAACATAGTGTTGTTGCAACAAGACGAAGTTTTCAACGGAGGTTTAATGTAACCAAAGGACTGAAAAGCGATACAATAAAGGATCTGTTTGAAAAATTTCAACGGACTGGGAACGTGACGGATGAACGTGCTGGAAAGGTAGGTCGACCGCGTACGGCAACCACAGAGGGCAACGCACAGCTAGTGCAGCAGGTGATCCAACAGCGGCCTAGGGTTTCCGTTCGTCGTGTTGCAGCTGCGGTCCAAATGACGCCAACGTCCACGTATCGTCTCATGCGCCAGAGTTTACACCTCTATCCATACAAAATTCAAACGAGGCAACCGCTCAGCGCCGCTACCATTGCTGCACGAGAGACATTCGCTAACGATATAGTGCACAGGATTGATGACGGCGATATGAATGTGGGCAGCATTTGGTTTACTGACGAAGCTTATTTTTACAGTACCTGGACGGCTTCATCAATAAACAGAACTGGAGCATGTGGGGAACTGAAAGGCCCCATGTTGCAGTCCCATCGTCCCTGCATCCTCAAAAAGTACTGGTCTGGGCCGCCATTTCTTCCAAAGGAATCATTGGCCCATTTTTCAGATCCGAAATGATTACTGCATCACGCTATCTGGACATTCTTCGTGAATTTGTGGCGGTACAAACTGCCTTAGACGACACTGCGAACACCTCGTGGTTTATGCAAAATGGTGCCCGGCCACATCGCAGGGCCGACGTCTTTAATTTCCTGAATGAATATTTCGATGATCGTGTGATTGCTTTGGGCTATCTGAAACATACAGGAGGCGGCGTGGATTGGCCTCCCTATTCGCCAGACATGAACCCCTGTGACTTCTTTCTGTGGGGACACTTGAAAGACCAGGTGTACCGCCAGAATCCAGAAACAATTGAACAGCTGAAGCAGTACATCTCATCTGCATGTGAAGCCATTCCGCCAGACACGTTGTCAAAGGTTTCGGGTAATTTCATTCAGAAACTACGCCATATTATTGCTACGCATGGTGGATATGTGGAAAATATCGTACTATAGAGTTTCCCAGACCGCAGCGCCATCTATTGTTGACAATTGTAACTACTGTAATTTCGAAAGTTTGTCTGCCTGAAAATGTACTGTTGTCCCAAGCATATTGCAACAAACGGTGTATTTCTATCGCTGCTCGTTTGGTTTGTATTGCCGTTTCAAATATACCGGTCATTTTGAAACACCCTGTATTAAGTAGTTCTAAGTCTAGGGCAATGATGACCACAGATGTTAAGTCCCGTAGTGGTTAGTGCCATTTGAACCATATTTTGAGGCGATGGTTTATGGACAACAGCACTCCTGACAAAGACTGGTCTGCCAGAGTCCTTGCCAGAACCCAATCTGGGTTGAATTATAACGACTTCGGTCCAGACCACAGCGTCCAACATCATCTCTAGTTTCAAGCCTTGCGCATGAATGACCTGCCATTCCTCCACAGACGTTATGGCAACTCACTAAAGCTGTCACCGGCAGAGTTCAGTCCGCCACAAAGGCGACGCGTCGACACACTCCATGTTATGTCCAGTAACAAGAGTCGGCAAACTGTTAATCAGACAGTGAAGAGTGTTTGTGGTATGACTATTACATCCATTTAACGAGTGCTCCAAATCGCATCTAATTTCTTCGATTTATCAATTTTTTGAACGACCCGGGCTACTACTTTGCTTTATAGAGAAATTTGTTGATCGATGTTAGAATTAGCATGAGTCGGCTGTATTTGAAAACAGTAGCACAGTAGCCTCCATCTGCCGGCGGCGTTTAAAGCTTTCAATGCTAAGACGATGAGGGCGTTCACTCACAGAATTAGTCCATATTGGTAGGCTGTTTCAAAATATCATTCACCGATTGTATCTTTCTACTTGTAGACAGAAAACTGAGAACAATTTAATCCAATATGACAGCTACTCAGTCTCGTCTGCAACTTCGAAAATCATGTTGCATCACGACGTCCGACTACCCGTTGCACGTTCAAAAAAACACGACACACCTTAACCTGCTGTTCGTGAGTGAACATGCTCCGCAGCATGTACATGACATCACAATATCCCTGTACCCATTCACGGGCCTTGTGAGCACAGCTTGCCCATTTCGGAAACGCACACGTTGTCGGACAAGTTGCTTGTACGCGGAGGGCGGTGTTCCGTGCGCCAGACGCCACCACGGGAGGAAATCTATTCAGGTATCCGGCTGCAGGTACGGGCAGTGTTGCGCTTTCGTTTTCGTTATTTTTTTCCTTTTTTCGGGGGGCGAAAATGACGGAGCTGCGCGTGACAGGCATTGTACGGCGTCGCTCATTGTGCGGGCGCCGGCGGCGAGACAATGGCGCCGCGATTACCGCAGGTGGGCGGCGCCAATAATTAGCCCGCACTGGTCTGGCCGACGTGCAGCCGCTACATATGGGCTGCCGGCGGCGCTGCAGCCGGTGGCGGCGAGACAAGAGCAGAACCTCGCCCACCCGCGCCAGGCGATTTTACAGAATCACTCAGTCGTGGCATTTCTCCGCATACAAGTCTGGGAAATGAGTTTACCAGCAGGTAAGAATTTTCTTTTGCACGATTTTGCGCACGACCTGACCACTCGATTATGTCCCATATGTGTTCGACGGGGTTGATGTCGGGCGATCTGGGTGGCCAAATCACTTGTCTACAATTTTCTCCAAATCAGTTGTGAACAAGTGTGGGCCAGTGACTCATCCAGCTTCGATCCATGGCTTCGTGCGGTCTGCGCTATACTCTAATCCAACCTTCAGTTCTTACCGCCGCCCGGAGTGGAATAGTGGTTCTAGGCACTACAGTCTGGAACCGCGCGGCCGCTACGGTTGTAGGTTCGAATCTCGCCTCGGGCATGGATGTGTGTGATGTCCTTAGGTTAGTTAGGTTTAAGTAGTTCTAAGTTCTAGGGGACTGATGACCTTATAAGTTAAGTCCCATAGTGCTCTTGCCAACGGAAAACGGGACTCATCTGACCTGGACACGGTTTTCCAGTCGTCTAGGGTTCACCCAATACGGTAACGAACCCAAGAGAGACGCTGCAGGCGATATACAGCTGCTACAAAAAGCACTCGCGTCGGTTGTCTGCTGCCATAGCCCATTAACGCCAGATTTCATCGCACTGTCCTAACGGATACTTCCCACATTGCTTTTTGCAGTTATTTCACGCAACACTATCTTTTAGTATTGAAAATTCGATGCAAACGCCGCTGCTCTCGGTCGAGTGAAGGCCGTCGGCCATTGCGTTGTAGGTGGTGAGATAAAATGGCTGAAATTTGGTATTCTCGGCTCGTTCTTGACTGGATCGCGTAGTTCCCTAAGGATTTCCGTAGTGGAATCTCATACGTCTAGTTCCAACTACCATTCGACATTGAAAGTCTGTTAATTATCGTATCGCGGTCATAATCACGTCGGAAACCTTTTCACACAAACCACATGAGCACAAGTGACAGCTCAACGAAAGCACTGCGCTTTTATATCTTGTGTACACAATACTACCGACACCTTTATTTGTCCATATCACTATCTCATGACTTTTGTCGTTTCAGTGTACGATGCCAGTATCTCACACCGTATCTCGGACTGATGCTTATGTTTCCTTTATCCGAGCAAAAATTTTAGTTACAATCTCTGTACCGATTGAGAGTTTCGGCGCATAACACAAACTTTTGGCCTGGTGCTCTATGCAAAGAATGAATAATGTCAAATATTGCAAGTCTGTTAAAAAACCCATGTCTGTCATACTGATATGAGAAACTCATCCGGAGACAAACAACACACGGAGTCCAAAATCACAGCATGATCGTCAATAATAAGATCGTCGATGTGAATGCTGTAAGCACTGGCCACTGTGGCCGAGTGGTTCTAGCCGCTTTAGTCCGGAACCGCGCGACTGCTACGGTCGCAGGTTCGAATTCTGCCTCGGACATGGATGTGTGTGATGTCCTTCGGTTAGTTAGGTTTAAGTAGTTGTAACTTCTAGGGGACTTATGACCCCAGATGTTAAGTCCCATAGTGTTCAGAGCTATTTGAACCAATGCTGTAAGCGTGGTATCATAACTCGATACCGCCGCCACCGGCGTCTCAGAGTTACCACGGCTCCGAGAGAAGAGAATACTGGTTACGTAGAGACCTGTCGGATCCAATGATGCCCGCCTCCTGCATCACGTCTTAAGTGGTTTCAATTACGAGCACCCTCCGCCAACGCGATATAGGATGGCCAGGGGCAGCTACACGGCCCAGTCTCAGTCGCATTCTTCGATACTCTTCTGCCCTACCCATAATTAGTTCGCTCATGCTTTAGTAGCACAACGCCTTTAATTTTCTTATAATAGTTAGACATTATTGGTGTCTGTTATTTCATAGAGTTTCTTCACAATGCTTGGAGAATTCTACAAGTTAGTCAAACTTCGGTTTGCAGTGTTTAAGTGTTCGTCAATCATTTCCGCTTCTGTCCATCTTCCCTTCGACGACAGCTACTACACCACTCTGCAACCCACCTCTCCTTACCAAAGTGTAAGAAGCAGTAGCAACAGAAACCATGTAGACCATGGAAGAACAAGAATTCTGCACACAAGTCGTGCACTGGCTCGCATGCCGTAGAACACAGCATGGCCGCACACTTCCTCCATCCCCATGCCATGATGTCTGACTGTGAAGGGTGAGAAGAGGGGGAAATGTGAATGCGCTGTATTTAAATGGCAATGTAGTCGCACTGCTCAAGTGGATCTAAGCACTATGGGACTTAACATCTGAGGTCATCAGTCCCCTAGACTTAGAAAAATAGTTCAAATGGCTCTAAGCACTGCCAGCCAGAGTGTCCAAGTGGTTCTAGGCACTACAGTCTGAAATATTCTGACTGATTAAAACCGATTGTCCTGAGTCTTTCCTGAATAGTTCAGTCCATAAGAGCTTTACCCACGAATGAAAAAAATCTGGGGTCAATTTCTGGGACGGCAGATGTGTTTAATCCCTCACATTGTTTCACAACTGTGCACGCTGCAATGCAGGGTGTTATATTCACACTGAAACTACAAAAAAGATTATCAGATGAGCTGTCTTTGCCTCTGCATATGCTGGCCGTGGTAGCCGAGCGGTTCTAGAAACTTCAGTCTGGAACCGCGTGATTGCTACGGTCGCAGGGTCGAATCCTGCCTCGCGCATGGGTGTGTGATGTCCTTAGGTTTAAGTAGTTCTAAGTTCTGGGGGACTGATGACCTTAGAAGTTAAGTCCCATAGTGCTCAGAGCCATTTGAACCATTTGAGCTCTAAGCACTGTGGGACTTAACAGCTGAGGTCATCAGTCCCCTAGACTTAGAACTACTTAAACCTAACTAACCTAAGGACGTCACACACATCCATACCCGAGGTAGGATTCGAACCTGCGACCGTAGCAGCGGCGCCGTTCAGGACTGAAACGCCTGGAACCGCTCGGCCACAGCGGCCGGCAGTCGCACTGCGTATGGCTTGTTTTCATGTATCATATTTCTCAGCGACACATATCACAAACGAAAGAAATGTTCAGTATACTGAATTATTCTTGGCTCACAGAGACATAATTTTAATCTGGTACAAATTATTGGTATACAGACAGATGTAGAGAATTTCACAGATGTTGAGGTTGACACATAACTGTGATTATTTAGTTTCATAAACGACAAGAGATTTTTCAGACACGTAAGTTGTTGAAATATTATTGCACTTTTGCAACCTCATTGACATTTGCAAACTCTATCTGAGGCAAAAAATGTAGACATCCTAGACAGTTGAATAAAACCATTTATCTTTAAAATGGCAATTACGCTACACATTGAACAGTTACATATGCAAAACACAGGGGGCACTCCCATCGGAAATAGAAAACTGTCGCGAAAACAGATGTAGGATTGGTAGTGTCCGCAATACGTTTAGAAAACTATTCTATTCTTGTAATTCTTTCAAGGCCAACGGAGTCTTCAAACTTTGGCATTTTCTTTATGGTTAGTGAGCTTAGAGAACTGTACTGTGTCTTTTGTCAGAATTTGTCCCTTCTACTATGCGATTTTCTTTTTAAATGCATTCCCATCAAATCGGAGGTAAGTTGCTTCTCAAAATTCAAATTGCTCTGAGCACTATGGGACTTAACATCAATGGTCATCAGTCCCCTAGAACTTAGAACTACTTAAACCTAAGTAACCTAAGAACATCACAGAACACCCAGTCATCACGAGGCAGAGAAAATCCCTGACCCCGCCGGGAATCGAACCCGGGAACCCGGGCGCGGGAAGCGAGAACGCTACCGCACGACCACGAGCTGCGGACTTGCTTGTCACCTTGCAATGTTTTACTCTGGGCAGTGTGCAATCAAATCCACTTAAAATGCGAGGTCTGTAACTCATTACTGATATTCAGGTTTTCTTCCACTTCTTTTTCCTTCACAAATTCAACAATAGTCTCTTTCAAGTCGAATAATCGTTCCAGGCATGCCTCTTCACTTAACCAACGGACTTTGCTCTCTGTATAACTTCCATACTCCTCGTTCGGTTCCATTGAAGACTGTTACAACTGACAATGGAATAATGTGCATGGCTTCAGAAATTTTACTATTCATACCACTGATTCCTTCTGCTGCTCCATGCCTGCAAATTTAGCAAAAAGTGTTTCTTGACATACACAGCAATGAATTCCATCTGTCGAATGATTATTTATTCTTATTTATCGCCTGAAAGACTGAGTTTAAAGTCAATAGTTCTAGCCCTCTACTACAACCTATAAGCTAAATATCTGTTCTCCTAGCTTGGATTGGGTGAAACATTCATAATATGTTGCCTAACATAGAAATTCCCGATTGTAGCAAAGGATCCAGTACATTTAGCCTTACTGGAGCCCTCTATTTGTATCTGACCGCGAATTCTCACCTAATTCCTACGCTAAAAGATGTTATTCCACTCAGGAATTATAATAACGCACTACTATCTCTCCCTTGAAACGATAACATTCATAAAATAAATGAAAAGAAAGACAATACTGCTCTGCAAAACAGTAAAATAACCGTCGCATTGTCACCCATCTATTTTCAGTATGCTAAGAAACGACGAATTACTTTAATAAAATAACTTCTACTTTGCACATCGTAAAACGGAAAAAAGTGCATGTTTGTAACTTAAAAAAAAATTCTGATCTCATATGTGCATTTTGTAAACACACGAGAAAATAAGTATACGAGAGTCCGTCAGTACGTAAGGGTACAATTTATTTTTCATGGGCAAATTCCGTTGAAGAAATGCAAAATTAGTTGTGGAACTTCATGGAATATTGTGGATTCGGCCCCTAGAGTTTTCCGAAGTCCCAATAGGTGGTTGCGCTATATATGTCCTTCAAAATGACGTCTGTAACGGATGTGGATTCGAAGCAGAGAGCTATCATTGAGATTCTTTTGGCGGGAAACCACAGCATCGCAGATATTCATAGGCGGCTGCAGAATGTCTGCGGTAACCTGGGAGAGAACAAAAGCACGGAGAGTCGTCGGGCGAGGAGCCTGTCATCGTAACAAGGCCGCGCAAACCTGTCCGATCTCCTACGTGCCGGGCGACTGCACACAGCTGTGACTCCTGCGATGTTGGAACGTGCGGACACTCTCATGCTCGACTGATCCCAAACATCTCGCTGCTCAACTGGACGTCTCTGTTGGTAGTGCTGATACACTCGTCCTCCAGTTAGAGTAGTCAGAGCTGCATGCTCGCTTAATTCCCAGCTGTCTAACAGAAGACCATAAAGAGCAACGAAGGACTACTTGTGTTGAATTGCTTGGGCGTTACGAAGCTGATGGTTACATTTTTGTTGAGCATCGTCACACGTAGTGAAACACTAGTTCATCACTTCGAACTGGAGACAAAACAGCAATCCTTAGGTGGTACCGTAGCACCTATCGTCTGAAGGAAAAGTTCAAAGCGGCACCATCAACCGGCATAGTCAATGCGACTATCTTCTGGGTTTCTAAAGGGGTTGTTCTGTTCGATGTCCTCCCTCGTTGTGCAATGACCAACCTCAGGAAATTGAACAATCGAATTCAGCGTGTTCGTCGGCACAAAAATGCAAACGAACTTCTCCTTCTCCATGGCAACGCAAGGCCTCAACAGATTTGTTCACCTCACAGAGCTTGACTAGACCATTCTTCCTCGCCTGCTCTTCCGATTTCCATTTGTTTGGCCCAGTGAAGGATGCACCCCACGGGTGATGGGGAGGTTGCTGATGCATAGAGGCGTTGTGGCGTAAAACCGTCACATTAGACGGAGATTATGTTGAAGAATAGGGTTTTGTAGCCTGATCTGTGGGAAATAATACGGTATACTGGAATCATTATCAAAAGCAACCTCTTCTCAGGGAAAAAAGAATGTTGTTTTACTTACCGTACGTCTCTCGTAGTAGGTGAGCATTAGTATAAGGGGCGATCAAAAAGTTTCCGTTCGAGGGTGTTGCTGCGACGTATAGGCAGAACAGCGCGACACTGGTGCGGGTACATAAGCACCGGCGTTTAGGCCAGGGGTAAGTGTGGGATGCGTGTCTTTCCGGAGTGCGTGAAAAATGTGAAAACGTGAACTATGGAGGTGTTATTACTAAATAGGTCCGTACATGACCAACGTGCTGTTATTCTTGTCTTGGTTTCCGAAGGACAAACGGCGATAGACGTCCATCGGAGAGTGACGAACGTGTATGAGGCAACTCGGACTTGAAGTAATGGAAATTACTGAATATACATCCTTTGAGTACTATAGTTTAATTGCCGTCTTTAACAACTGTAACAAAAGTCTTATTCAGAGAAGATTCGTTTCACTTTATTTTAAAGTATCTTCAGCGGTCAGGATTTTTGTTGTTTACTCCATTTTTCTTCGTTTTCCACGGGTAGGTGTTGAGTATTTGCATTTACGCACATCACTTTCATTCCACTTAAGACGTTTACATTTCTGTGCATATTGATATGGTCGACGTTTAAATATATGACTTAAATGAACAAAAGTTATAATTAACATTTTAATTAAAGGTATTTTAATATTTTGACATCAACAGAGAAAGACAGTTTGTTGGGGTATGACTGTGATGACGTGAGGTGACTCAAGTGGTCACATTTCATTGACCTGAGCAAGCAACATACAACAATATTTTCAGTTACGTAGCGCAAGTACACCAAAGACAGTACAGTTACATAGTACAACGTTAACAGCCAAGCTATATGTGTCGTCGGCAACTGGAATTTGGTATCGACAGCAAATTAAGATCACAGAAGACTAACAAAATGGCAATACTATAGAAATTACGATTTGTTACTCCTACATTTCTCATGAATAATTCTGGCAGGCCGGCCGGAGTGGCCGAGCGGTTCTAGGCGCTTCAGTCTGGAACCGCGCGACTTCTACGGTCCCAGGTTCGAATCCTGCCTCGGACATGGATGTATGTGTTGTCCTTAGGTTAGTTAGGTTTAAGTAGGGGGACTGATGACCTCAATGTTAAGTCCCATAGTGCTCCTAGCCATTTGAACCATTTGAATAATTCTGGCAATTTCTCAATGCTCAATGTATTTAATAAAGGACTGAAATTTAACGTGACACCAGAACCTCGCAATAGCACTGTTGAAAATCTAGTAGCAAATATCAAAAGCACATTAGATGTTACAAACTGTCAGTTTACGAGCAGAATTAAAGAACATGCAAAATTGCCAGAAATATACATGAGGAACATCCTCTGTTATGCACTTCGCAGTGCTTTGCACATTGTTGATGTACACTGAAGCTCCAAAGAAACTTGTATAGGCATGCGTATTCAAATACCGGTGTATGTAAACAGACAGGCAAGTGACCATAATATTTTAGTATAGAATAAGTATGGGAGGAATGCAGGAAATTATAGAACTACTTGGTATCATCATGATATATAACTGTTTCAGCTTACAAGGTATCTTTTGTATTCAAGGAGATGGATTAGCAATAGGTTGTTACCTTGTTGGAACCGCAAGGGAAATATTCATCAAAAGATTAGAAATACTAATTTCAAACGACTCATGAAATGTTTATTTTTATTCTTTCCCATCTCTAATGACCGCACTGTCAACGGAATGTTAAACTGGAATGTTCCTTTTTTTTATTTTGACTTCTTGTCGAAAATGATAAAATAGGTACGTAGACGATATTGTCAGTTTATTTGATGCCGTAGTGCGTTCAGATCGGAGACATGTACGAGGTATCAGAAAGTCAGAATTACAAAGTGAAACTCATGCGGCAAATGAAGGAAAATAACAGTTGAAGTCTCTCATTTATCAGGACAACAAATACTAATTCAAAATATAAATTTAGTTCAACCCAGAGAGGTGCAACAACAGATGTAATAATGTACAGCTAACCGTGCCGTGCTGAAAGGCAGAAGGAGGTGTGCATTCATTCACGATCTTATGTTCCTGCACCATTCTGAGTGTTTCCTTAACGTGAGAACACGAGAGCATAAAAGAAATTGTGATAAATGGCCACTGGAGGAATTGGCTGGAGTAATTGAATTAGAGCTGCGTATTATAAAGCGATATCGATTACCAAGTGGCCTGCTAAACGAGAAACGCAGAAGAGGGCTACGAAGTGAAGAGGACGGCGGTGATCAATCATCTGCATGGAAGAAGAGAGGGGGTAAGTGGCCGCAACTTGCGCAGCCCAGGCGGGGCAGGCAGTACACGGTCCAGACAAACCGAGCTGTGTGCCTCACTGAACAACGTGCGGCGGTGTCTCTTTATTTTTCTGGGAAGGACATGTGTTATCACATTATGTTATTCATAATGGTTTGGGAACACCGTGGCTGTTTTCGTAAATATCACTGAAGGAAAAAACTGCAAACAGCCACCCTTCTTGATGGATACTTTACTTCGCCGTATTTCGAGACGAAGCCCATTGTCAGACGTCAGCGAGTTATGCACAAATTCCACATTACTTTAGGCCAGTAAGCATTTACATTATATTCAGAGCCTTTACATTTTACTTACTTGAAAAATGTTCATCTTCATTCATAACAGCATAGAGGTCTCCATCGATTACGTGGAGCACGATGAACATGAGCTTGAATAGCGATAATATAGCAAACACACGTTCACATCTGACGTCACACCAGCTATTGATTTGAGCGGTTGTAGGAAACAACAAGGTAGTGCAGTAATGGTACACAGATAGACTTGCAGTATGTATACTGCAATATTTCACTGAAGAAGAAATGGTTCAAATGGCTCTGAGCAGCATGGGACTTAACTTATGAGGTCATCGGTCCCTGGAAATGGAAAAAAGAACACATTGACACCGGTGTGTCAGACCCACCATACTCGCTCCGGACACTGCGAGATGGCTGTACAAGCAATGATCACACGCACGGCACAGCGGACACACCAGGAACCGCTGTGTTGGCCGTCGAATGGCGCTAGCTGCGCAGCATTTGTGCACCGCCGCCGTCAGTGTCAGCCAGTTTACCGTGGCATACGGAGCTCCACCGCAGTCTTTAACGCTGGTAGCATGCCGCGACAGCGTGGACGTGAACCGTATGTGCAGTTGACGGACTTTGAGCGAGGGCTTATAGTGGGAATGCGGGAGGCCGGGTGGACGTACCGCCGAATTGCTCAACACGTGGGGCGTGAGGTCTCCACAGAACATCGATGTTGACTGACGCCAGTGGTCGGCGGAAGGTGCACGTGCCCGTCGACCTGGGACCGGACCGCAGCGACGCACGGATGCACGTCAAGACCGTAGGATCCAACGCAGTGCCGTAGGGGACCGCACCGCCACTTCCCAGCAAATTAGGGACACTGTTGCTCCTGGGGTATCGGCGAGGACCATTCGCAACCGTCTCCATGAAGCTGGGCTACGGTCCCGCACACCGTTAGGCCGTCTTCCGCTCACGCCCCAACATCATGCAGCCCGCCTCCAGTGGTGTCGCGACAGGCGTGAATGGAGGGACGAATTGAGACGTGTCGTCTTCAGGATGAGAGTCGCTTCTGCCTTGGTGCCGATGATGGTCGTATGCGTGTTTGGCGCCGTGCAGGTGAGCGCCACAATCAGGACTGCATACGACCGAGGCACACAGGGCCAACACCCGGCATCATGGTGTGGGGAGCGATGTCCTACACTGGCCGTACACCTCTGGTGATCGTCGAGGGGACACTGAATAGTGCACGGTACATCCAAACCGTCATCGAACCCATCGTTCTACCATTCCTAGACCGGCAAGGGAACTTGCTGTTCCAACAGGTCAATGCACGTCCGCATGTATCCCGTGCCACCCAACGTGCTCTAGAAGGTGTAAGTCAACTACCCTGGCCAGCAAGATCTCCGGATCTGTCCCCCATTGAGCATGTTTGGGACTGGATGAAGCGTCGTCTCATGCGGTCTGCACGTCCAGCACGAACTCTGGTCCAACTGAGGCGCCAGGTGGAAATGGCATGGCAAGCCGTTCCACAGGACTACATCCAACATCTCTACGATCGTCTCCATGGGAGAATAGCAGCCTGCATTGCTGCGAAAGGTGGATATACACTGTACTAGTGCCGACATTGTGCATGCTCTGTTGCCTGTGTCTATGTGCCTGTGGTTCTGTCAGTGTGATCATGTGATGTATCTTACCCCAGGAATGTGTCAATAAAGTTTCCCCTTCCTGGGACAATGAATTCACGGTGTTCTTATTTCAATTTCCAGGAGTATATAAAAAGGTACGGCCAAGCTTTCAGGAAACATTCCTCACACACATAGAAAGAAAATATGCTATGTGGACATGTGTTCGGAAACTCTTACTTTCCATGTTAGAGCTCAATTTATTACTTCTCTTCAAGTCACATTAATCATTGAATGGAAACACACGGCAGCAGAAGGTACCAACGTGACTTCAAACTCTGTTACAGGAAATGTTCAAAACGTCCTCCGTTAGCGAGGATACATGGATCCACCCTCCGTCGCATGGAATCCCTGATGCGCTGATGCGGCCATGGAGAATGGCGTATTGTATCACAGCCGTCCACAATACGAGCACGAAGAGTCTCTACATTTGGTACCAGGGTTGGGTAGACAAGAGCTATCAAATGCCCCCATAAACGAAAGTCAAGAGGTTTGAGGTCAGGAGAGCGTGGAGGCCATGGAATTGGTCCGCCTCTACCAATCCGTCGGTCTCCGAATCTGTTGCTGAGAAGCGTACGAACACTTCGGCTGAAATGTGCAGGAGCTCCATCGTGCATGAACCACATGTTGTGTCGTACTTGTAAAGGCACATGTTCTAGCAGCACAGGTAGAGTATCCCATATGAAATCATGGTGGTGAATCGAGAAAGTACAGTACATACTGACGAAACTAAAATGAGCTATAACATGGAAATTAAGCGTTTCCAGACACATGTCCACATAACATCTTTTCTTTATTTATGTGTGAGGAATGTTTCCTGAAAGTTTGGCCGTATGTTTTTGTAACACCTTTCTTTGGCGCTTCAGTGTAACTGTAATTTGCGACTGTAGCCGTTTTTCTGTTCCATTCATTAACAAAAGTTGCTGTACTGCAGTTACTCCTGCATTCCGGAAGTCCGTAAACCTTATTTGACGTTCTGGTACAGTCACTTGACTCTGCACTTAGATCGCTATGTAGAGCAGTAAATGAGTGGACCAAGAACAGAGCCGTGTGGTAGAGCCCGTCCCGCCCTGCTGTACGGCACCACGGCTACGTAAACCTCACCTGCGGCGGGCGTGCAGAGTGGCGGCGGCTTGCCGGGTGGCGGCTCGGCCCCTGCTCCGCCCCGGGCGGCAGTTGGCAGCGGCCGCAGCTGAATAATTCAGGCCGCCACTGGCTGCCCCCGCGGAACTATTCGCCAGCCCTGGGGGCCGGCGGACTTCAAAGGCGGCGCGCAGTTACCCGCTCGTAAATATGGAGCACCCGCCCCGCCGCCTTTCAGATTCACTCGGCTGCGGCGGCGGCGCCCCCTGGAACGGCCGATTACCGCTATCGGGCCGTCTGAATGACCGCCGCCCGCCTAAGCCTCCCCTAGGTATGTACCCCAGCCGCTGGAGTCCGCGTAACGGAGTGTTGGCACGCCCTCGGTAACACGGCAACGGACCGGTAGTATCACATGGTAATAAAACTGACCAAAAGGGCTCGTTTAGTTGCATGATACTCGAGGCAGTGGAGCTCGTGATTTTCGAAGTATAGAATGTCATTTTTCTGGAAATATACTAGTTCTTTGCCTTGTCATCACAGTCAGACCCCAACAAACTGTCTGTTTTTATTGATGTTCAAATATTTTAAAAAATTACAGCACAGTGTCTTACTACAGCAGTATAACAACCATGTGTGTATTTGAAAATGTTTCACAAATGCATCATAACTGGTTGTGTCAAGATTAACTGAATTCAAAGGCGCTCAACTGTCTGGTGCCTCTTGAATCACGAACATAGCCACTTACGCTAATGAGTGACACAACATACGTCTCACTCCGTACAGCGTGAAACACATACGATTTGGTCACCCGTTGCAAAATAAAAAGCACCGTGAGTTTATCTTTGGGGAAGACTGAAAAAGACTTCTTCATACTGTATCTCCGTTAAGGGCCATCGATGGTGAAAAGACGTTATGGTTGGTTGGTTTGTAGGATCAAAGGGACCAGACTGTTAGTCATCGGTCCTGAAGAGACGTTATGCGTCTTTGTACTTCTTGGGTATTTATATACATTTACTACGCTTTTCACTGTTGTTTCATCTTTCAAATTCTTATATGTATGCCTCTGACGCTAGCAAATCCACAGAAACACAAATAAATCATTCGATAGCAATTTCCGATTGCATTAATTGCCTTGAGCTCCTTCATTTGACTTCTCTCTCTGTCAGGGACTAAGCTGAAGGTGTCGGGGATCCAAGTTCTATGTCCAAATGACGGCATCTAATGGGGTAGATTACATCATGATATGAGGAAGACCGAGTGCATAAGGAGCACTCTCCCCGTCCATAAATTACGTCTGCGTCTCCACACGCTGTCCAGCGTCACTACTCATGCTAGGTGATGAGGTACAAAGTACCCGCAGACCACTACGTATGGCAAAATTGACCACTGCTTGTCACTAGAGCCGCAGCCGCCAGTGTAAAAGGAGGGTGGGAGTATTTTGTTGTCAGCAGAGAAGACGTAACACCAGCTACTTCGAACGAAGACTGTTCATTGCATCTCACAAGCCGGCCGCGGTTGCCGAGCGGTTCTAGGCGCTTCAGTCTGGAACCGCGCACTTGCTACGGTCGCAGGTTCAAATTTAGCCGCGGGCATAGATGTGTGTGCTATCATTAGGTTAGTTAGGTTTAACTAGTTCTAAGTTCTAGGGGACTGATGTCAAGTCCCATGGTGCTCAGAGCCATTTGAAGCATATGGGCATCTCCCAAGAATAACAAAACCAACAAGTACATTTCAACCCTCCTAAGGCTGTCAAGGTTGACTGTTGACGAAGCGATCGTGGACAGGAAGGAGCAGCCACAGCCGAACCAGGACGAGGAAGGCCTCATGTACTGATGGACAGTGACTGTCGAGTATTTGAAAATGTGGTTGGAAAAAGTTCGTGAAAGAAGTGGAAAGAATCCCTCGTGAGCTCTTAAGTGCCACCAGCAGATCAGCTAGCACAGAAACTGAACGTGGTGGTGGTGGGGGGCGGGGGGGAGGGGGGATAAATGGTATGGGGTACAACGGCCTAGCAACCCCTCATAAGCCAAGCATCTCACAATGCTAAGTGACGCTTGACGTGGTGTAAACAGAGACGCCAATGGACAGTGATTTGGAGTAATGAATCACTCTATACCCTTTGGTAATTGGATGGAAGAGTTTGAGTTTGGTTAATTTCTGGAAAACATTTCCTGCCGTCCTGTGTAGTGCCAAAAGTTAACTACAGCAGAGACTGTGGCACTGTGTGGGGTTATTTCGTGGTTACGATGTGGACCTCTGATTGTGCTTAAGAAAAAACTAAATGCCGAAACATAAGAACAGATCCGACAACGGTGTGTACTGCGTACAGTAGGGGAACAGTTTAGAGACGGTTATCGTATTAGCACGACAGCTACCGAACGGCGACAAAGGCCCAGTTCCCAGAACCAGGCAAAAAAATAAAAAAAATAGTTTTACGCAATAATCATGCAGACCACACAGAACTTTAAAAACTATGAGTAAAACAACTTCCTTACCTTGATTACATTCCCTTACTGCACACCATTTCTTCACCCTTATACGATTTTTGGACTACTCTTCGCATGGTATATCTAGGATAAACTTTCGCTGTCTCTTCATCTAGAAGAAATACTATTATTAGCTGAAATAACATACCACACGTAACATCAGAATCCATAAGGATCACACGCAGTATTTATATTTAAATCAGATTCACTATGTTTATTTTATATTGTTTCTTCGAAATAGTTTTTTATAATTATACAGTATTACCTACATGTAAGGATAGTTAGGAGGAAAATAACAAGTTCTCTTATAATGTGACTTATTTATTATAAAAATATTATTTCAACACACATATGGCAAAAAACAAATAAATAAATCAATGTGAAGGATTAACTTGCATATTTTTTACAAGATTTTGAATTTTTGAGGGAATTGTAGAAACTGCGCAACGTAAATCATTGGCAATACGGAGTTTGCTTCTACGCTTATTTTTTATCGCCACTACCGCTGAAAATGCTCTTTCGCACAAGTAAGTGCTTGAAAATGGTAAATACAGTTTAGTGCCTGTTCTGCTGTGCTGGGATACACCGTGAGATATTTCACCCAAAATAAAGGCTTATCAATCTTCTCAAAGTCATACTTCGCCGCAGAACCATTTTTAATTTCTAAGACTTCCTTTTGTAGTTTGTCTAGCAACACGTCCACGTCAACGTGAAATGGATCCGCTGCTAACCTATAATAAATTTTATCATCACAACTGTTAGGGAAGTATCGTTCGAATTCATCAGTGAGGTGCTGCAAATGGTTTGATATTTTACTCTTAGTATCAGTATCCTTAAAATCGTTTTGAAATCGGACTCCTTCCAGGATTCCAAGCAATCTGGGAAAGCAGGAATAATATCAGGCTGAAATTTTACGTTTCCATAGTTGCAACTTATCAATAAACGCTTTGATGGCATCCCGATGAAAAATTATGTTTCTCTTCACCTTGTAATTTCATATTCAATGTGTTTAAAGATTCGAAAATATGACATAAGCCAATGCAACATGAACACCGGGCTTTCTAAATTCTACATGCAATTCAGTTTGTTTGTCATTTTCCAAAAACTGCATCACTTCGTCTCGAAGTTCAAATAATCTTCCTAGCATACTTCCTTTTGAGAGCCAGCGTACATCTGTATGAAGTACTCTGCTCAGAGCGAACACTTGTACTAGTTTCGCATTCACGTCGTGCACATTTTTCTGGTGGCAAAGGGCATAACCCTGGCGTCCAAATAACGAACCCGCCAGTTCATTTGAAGCGTATACAGTCTATTAAAGTCGCTGTAATCGCATCACATGGGGATCCGCGGGTTGACAGGGTAATGAAACGGCATTTTTGCAGTAACGCGGTGTAAGTGATTATTACTCTGATGAACATAGCTTACTACGACTAAAAGTTATAACATGATTACGTTCAGTTCATGTGTACAAATGTACGGAATAGTTAATACCTGACTTTTCCGTTTTCCAATTGTCAGAAGTAAGTTGTTTACAAATATGATATATTAGAATTAACGCATATGGCCTTCGTAATTTTGAGAGTTACTGTGTGTGACATTCTGAACATGATCTTCAAAGCTGTATGTTCTAGGATAGGTTACTGAGATAGGATTGCGGGAAGTGGGACGCCAAACGTTTGCTTTTAGCACCATAATCTATCATTAATACCTGCTCATTCATTTTTATTAAAATGTCGATATTAAAAAGAAATATTAGGTTTATACCACTAACTCCACCCGCACCCTTCTTGCAACATCATCACGCCCCCCTCCCAGGGGGGCGCGCCCCCCAGTTTGGGAACCTCTGCTCTAGAGTATGTTGGCTCATAACAGCGGTGTGTGGGGTTTATCCTTTTGGAAACCATCCACTGGAAAGCTGTTCATGAAAGACAGCACAACACGTCGAATCACCAGACTGACGTACAAGTTTGCAGTCAGGGTGCGTGGGATAGCCACGAGTGTGTTCCTGCTGTCATACGAAATCGCACCCCAGGTCATACCTCCAGGTTGGTCGATTGTGTCTGGCACGCAGACAGCTTGGGTGCACACCCACAACTGTCTTTCTTCTAATCAACACATGGCCATCACTGGCAACGAGGCAGAACCAACTACATCAGAAAACACAACGGAAGTCAGCCTTACCCGTCAATGAGCTCTCGCCTGACGCCATTGAAGTCGTGGTTTGGGATCAATGGAATGCACGCTGCAGGGCGTCTGGCTCGGAGCTGTCGCGAAGTAGCCGATTTGTAGCAGTTCGTTGTGTCACTGTGATGCCAACTGCTGCTCAGGTTGCTGCTACAGGTGCAGTAGGATACGCCAGAGCCCTACGCCGATCTCGATGGTCTTCACTCTTCGTAGTGCCACCTGGCCGACCGGTGTTCACTCTTCTCGCGACCGTACATCCTCGTGACCACTGTTGCCTACAAATATGTACAGTGGCTACATTCCTGACAAGCCTTTCCGCAGTATCGCAGAAGGAAGATCCAGCTTCTCGTACTACTATTACACGACCTCGTTCAAATTCAGTGACTTGTTGACAATGGCGTCTTTGTCGTCTTAAAGACATGCCTGACTAACCTCAACTCACCACGAACAGTCTCAAAGGTAACTAGGACTCAGGAAAGCTACAGCGTGTATTTAAAGCAAGCTTATTTGCGTCCTAAGAGTTCCGCTACCAGCGCCACTCTAATGCCACTGGCTCAAAATTTGTATAGACGTCATCTCTCAGATGTAGAAACAAGCCTACCAACTTTTGTTTATGTCGCACAGCCGCTTCTTGGTGTTACGATTTTATTCCGTCACTGTAGTTTACGTGGAGTGTCGAGTGCCCACCCCATTTATTATTAAGAACATTCTTTTGTATTGTATGTTAAGCGGGGGCGTAGAAACGACGGAGAGGCTCCGTTCCCGCCGTTGCCGCTGTGGTACACAACCCCACGACTACTACCGCAGTCCACTTCACCCCTCCGCCGCCCCACGAAGAACCACTCTTTCAGGGTTGTTAAGTACATCGTCAGTGTCTCTATAGAATTTCCACTGCTTCTCCATTCAAGAGTCTACATAGTTCGAAGCAAGAACCATAATCTTTGTCTATATAAGCATAATATTGTGGTTATTCGTTAGATTGTGTCGGCCACAGATGATTTTCCAAGATGGTCTGCACATCAGGTGAGGCTGACGTTCAACAGAGCGATCGACCTACATCTACACTCTGTAAAGCACCTCAATGTGCCTAACGGAGTACTCTCTTTATTGTACCTGTCACTGTAACTTTATCCCATTTAATTTGTTGAGCAGTTCCGACACTGACAATGTTGAGTGTTTATGGAAAAAGTTCAAGGCAATCGTAAAATGCGTTTTAGACAGGTACGTGCCTAGTAAAACTGTGACGGACGGGAAAAACCCACCGTGGTTCAACAACAAAGTTAGGAAACTACTGTGAAAGCAAAGAGAGCTTCACTCCAAATGTAAATGCAGCCAAAACCTCTCAGACAAACAGAATTTAAACGATGTCAAAGTTAGCGTAAGGAGGGCTATACGTGAAGCGTTCAGTGAATTCGAAAGTAAAATTCTATGTACCGACTTGACAGAAAATCCTAGGAAGTTCTGGTCTTACGTTAAATCAGTGAGTGGCTCGATACAGAATATCCAGACACTCCGGGATTATGATGGCATTGAAACAGAGGATGACACGCGTAAAGCTGAAACACTAAACACATTTTTCCAAAGCAATTGCACAGAGGAAGACCGCACTGCAGTTCCTTCTCTAAATCCTCGCACAAACGGAAAAATGGCTGACATCGAAATAAGTGCCCAAGGAATAGAAAAGCAACTGGAATCACTCAACAGAGGAAAGTCCACTGGACCTGACGGGATACCATTTCGACTCTACACAGAGTATGCGAAAGAACTTGCCCCCCTTCTAACAGCCGTGTACCGCAAGTCTCTAGAGGAACAGAAGGTTCCAAATGATTGGAAAAGAGCACAGGTAGTCCCAGTCTTCAAGAAGGGTCGTCGAGCAGATGCGCAAAACTATAGGCCTATATCTCTGACGTCGATCTGTTGTAGAATTTTGGAACATGTTTTTTGCTCGCGTATCATGTCGCTTTTGGAAAACCAAAATCTACTCTGTAGGAATCAACATGGATTCCGGAAACAGCGATCGTCTGAGACCCAACTCGCTTAATTTGTTCATGAGACCCAGAAAATATTAGGTACAGGCTCCCAGGAAGATGCTAGTTTCCTTGGCTTCCGGAAGGGGTTCGATACATTTCTGCACTGTCGCGTGATAAACAAAGTAAGAGCCTACGGAATATCAGACCAGCTGTGTGGCTGGATTGAAGAGTTTTTAGCAAACAGAACACATCATGTTGTTATTAATGGAGAGACGTCTACAGACGTTGTTATGGGACCATTGTTTTTCACAATATATATAAATGACCTAGTAGATAGTGTCAGAAGTTCTATGCAGCTTTTCGCGGATGATGCTGTAGTATACAGAGAAGTTGAAGCATTAGAAAATTGTAGCGAAATGCAGGAAGATCTACAGCGGATAGGCACTTGGTGCATGGAGTGGCAACTGATACTTAACATAGACAAATGTAACGTATTGCTAATACATAGAAAGAAGGGCCCTTTATTGTATGATTATATGATAGCGGAACGAACACTGGTAGCAGTTACTTCTGTAAAATATATGGGAGTATGCATACTGAACGATTTGAAGTGGAATGACCATATAAAATTAATTGTTGGTAAGGCGGGTATCAGGTTGAGATTCATTGGGAGAGTCCTTAGAAAATGTAGTCCATTACCAAAGGAGGTGGCTTACAAAACACTCGTTCGACATATACTTGAGTATTGCTCATCAGCGTGGGATCCGTACCAAATCGGGTTGACGGAGGAGATAGAGAAGATCCAAAGAAGAGCGGCGCGTTTCGTCACAGTGTTATTTTGTAAGCGTGATAGCATTACGGAGATGTTTGGCAAACTCAAGCGGCAGACTCTGCAAGAGAGGCGCTCTGCATCGCGGTGTAGCTTGCTGTCCAGGTTTCGAGAGGGTGCGTTTCTGGATGAGGTATCGAATATATTGCTTGCCCCTGCGTATACCTCCGGAGGGGATCACGAATGTAAAATTAGAGAGATTCGAGCGCGCACGGAGGCTTTCCGACAGTCGTTTTTCCTGCGAAACATACGCGACTGGAACAGAAAATGGAGGTAATGACAGTGGCACGTAAAGTGCCCTCCGCCACATACCGTTGGGTGGTTTGTGTAATGTAAATGTAGACGTAGATGTAGAAGAATAGCTGCGTAAGGGCCTCTGTGTACATTATTATTATTAGTTGATCTTGTCCGGACGCTCCCTGCGGGTGCGATACGGAGCGGGTCTCTACGGCCATCACTTTAAGTTGGTTCTTGATAATTAATAAGTAGGGTTTGATTGACCTCGTAATTGCTTCTACGTTCCCAAGGAGTATTATAAACCGCCGATACTCTCAGGCGAGATTATCTATGCGGACGCAGTACCTGATCGTGATTCCTTGTCTGTTTCTACTTCTACATCTAGATCCATACTCCGAAAGCCACCTGACGGTGTGTGGCGGAGGGTACTTTGAGTACCTCTATCGGTTCTTCCTTCTATTCCAATCTCTTTCGTGAAAAGAAAGGTTGTCGGTATGTCTCTGTGTGGACTCTAACCTCTCTGATTTTATCCTCATGGTCTCTTCGCGAGATATACGTGGGAGGGAGGAATATACTGCTTGACTCCTCGTTGAAGGTATGTTCTCGAAACTTCAACAAAAGCCCGTACCGAGCTACTGGGCGTCTCTCTTGCAGAATATTCCACTGGAGTTTATCTATCATCTCCGTAACGCTTTCATGATTACTAAATGATCCTGTTAAGAAGCTTGCTTCTGTCCGTTGGAGCTTCTCTATCTCTTCTATCAACCCTCTCTGGTACGGATCCCACACCGGTGAGCAGTATTCAAGCAGTGAGCGAACGAGTGTACTGTGACCTACTTCCTTTGTTTTCAGACTGCATTTCCTTAGGATTCTTCCAATGAATCTCAGTCTGGCATCTGCTCTACCGACGATTACTTCTGTATGGTAAAATGGTTCAAATGACTCTGAACACTATGGGACTCAACTGCTGTGGTCATCAGTCCTCTAGAACTTAGAACTAATTAAACCTAAATTACCTAAGGACATCACACACACCCATGCCCGGGGCAGGATTCGAACCTGCGACCGTAGCAGCAGCGCGGCTCCGGACTGGAGCGCCTAGAACCGCACGACCACCGCGGCCGGCTCTGTATGGTCATTCCATTTTAAACCTCCTAATGCCTACTCCCAGATAATTTATGGAATTAACTGCTTCCAGTTGCTGACATACTATATTGTAGCTAAATGATAAAGGATTTTTCTTTCTATGTATTCGCAGCACATTACACTTGTCTTCATTGAGATTCAATTGCCATTTCCTGCAGCATGCGTCAATTCGCTGCAGATCCTCCTGCATTTCAGTACAATTTTCCATTGTTACAACCTCTCGATATACCACAGCATCATCCGCAAAAAACCTCAGTGAACTTCCGATGTTATCCACAGGGTCATTTATACATATTGTGAATAGCAACGGTCTTACGACACTCCCCTGCGGAACACCTGAAATAACTCTTACTTCGGAAGACTTCTCTCCATTGAGAATGACATGATGCGTTATGTTATCTAGGAACTCCTCAATCCAATCACACAATTGGTCTGATAGTCCATACGCTCTTACTTTGGTCATTAAACGACTGTAGGGAACTGTATCAAACGCCTTGCGGAACTCAAGAAACACAGCATCTACCTGGGAACCCGTGTCTATGGCTCTCTGAGTCTCGTGGACGAATAGCACGAGCTGGGTTTCACACGATCGTCTTTTTCGAAACCCATGCTGATTCCTACAGAATAGATTTCTAGTCTCCGGAAAAGTCATTATACTCGAATATAATATGTGTTCCAAAATTTTACAACTGATCGACGTTAGAGATATAGGTCTATAGTTCTGCACATCTGTTCGACGTCCCTTCTTGAAACTGGGGATGAGCTGTGCCCTTTTCCAATCTTTTGGAACGCTACCCTCTTCTAGAGGCCTACGGTACACCGCTGCAAGAAGGGGGGCAAGTTCCTTCGCGTACTCTAACATAGAACTGGTATCCCATCAGGTCCAGTGGCCTTTCCTCTTTTGAGCGATTTTAATTGTTTTTCTATTTTTCTAGCCCTCTGCCATCTAATTCGATATCTACCTTTTTGTCATCTGTG
Organism: Schistocerca gregaria; assembly: GCF_023897955.1. Taxonomy (NCBI): domain Eukaryota; kingdom Metazoa; phylum Arthropoda; class Insecta; order Orthoptera; family Acrididae; genus Schistocerca; species Schistocerca gregaria. The sequence goes on along the minus strand of NC_064924.1, from coordinate 68,288,156 downwards.
CGACAATCTAGAGAAGAAACTGCAGTCCAGAATTCCTCTATGAAACAGCTTTGAAAAAAGACATTTAGTATTTCAGCCTTTAGTCTGTCATTCTCTGTTTCAGTACCATTTTGGTCACAGAGTGTCTGGACATTTTGTTTTGATCCACCTACTGCTTTGACATAAGACCAAAATTTCTTAGGATTTTCTGCCAAGTCAGTACACAGAACTTTACTTTAGAATTCATTGGACGCCTCTTGCATAGCCCTCCTCACACTACATTTCGCTTCTTGTAATTTTTGTTTGTCTGCAAGACTTTGGCTATGTTTGCTGTGAAGTCACCTTTGCTTCCGTAGCAGTTTTCTAACTCGGTTGTTGTTTAAAATTCTTCTCATCTCATTTGCCGTAGCACCGCAGAATGGAAGGAGCCCATGACTGATAAATTGTGTTCAGATACCACATCCAGCATTGGAGGTATTTTGCAGTTTAAAATCTTGTTTCTGTATTATAGAGTATCCAAAAGTAATGAGAACACGGATAGTTGTATCAAGCATTGAATGGAATACATGAGACAATGCTCTTGTAAGTATAAAACACGCAACCAATCACAGAATCGCTTGTTAAATAAGGCCAACAACAACTTCATATGACCCAGTGCACGCTTGTGCAACGTGGCTTACTTATTTCAATCGGAAATGTTGGCCGCCATTTAGGGGCGACTGTACTGCACTGCCACGCTGTTATTGTGCGCACTCCCGCATTACTTTGACTTTTTAAACAGCTTCGTTCCTCCTAGCACAAGGAGGAAACGTAGTTCGTGCCTGTAATGTGGGCCTTTCTGTAAACTGGCGTGGAAACGGAGTTCCAGAGTATGCAGTAAGACACGAGTAGGCGAGTTTGCGCAATATTCTCTACTTGTTCAGCAATGTGAGACCTTCAAACTGCTCCCACAGGGAACTACCTACTGCCATTTATAGTAGCGCTGGACTTTACAGCCGCCTCATAATTCACGGTCAAAGCGAAACTTTCGTGAGGCTGAGTGCAAAACTCTCAGGGGTACTCATTACGTTCCTGCCTGTTGCAAAACTTCTCGACGCTGAATTACTGCTGCTAATGATTTCTGGCCATTGCGGGCATGAAAATTATTTGAAGGATTTACACAACGTCTGTGAATCTTTTTCGTAACAAGGTAACGGAAGTATCAACGTGAAAACTTGGCAGAAAATACTCGATAAAAGTTGTTGCACCATCCTTATGACTAGCATAAATTATGTTTTTTGACCGCAAATTGCTTTCTCAATACTGAATATGTTCTGCAGTCTGTTGTAGAATTATGGAATTTATTTTATGCTCACAATTTTGCAGAAAGAAAACTTTCTCTGTAAAAATTATTAGGTAAAACACGAGGATGACACAGAGAAGGCCAAACTATGCCTACACACATTGAGTTATGTGATCGCACAATAGAAAATGAATTAAAACTGCTTAATAGTCGAAAGGCATCTGGACCAGATGAGACAACAGTGAGATGCTACAGAACTTGCTCCCCTTCTACCAATAATTTGTCATAGGTAGCTACAGCAACGGATAGTACCTATCGACCGGGAAAAAGCGTAGTTCATTCCCCTTTTCATGAAAGGTCAAAGGATACAAACGAAAAATTTTGGGATCATGTCACGCACGATCAGTCTCCTTTGGAATTATGAAACGTTTTTGATGTTCACTTATTATTCTGGTGTCACATCCAGACACCACACTTGCTAGGTGGTAGCCTTTAAATCGGCCACGGTCCGGTAGTATACGTCGGACCCGCGTGTCGCCACTATCAGTGATTGCAGACCGAGCGCTGCCACACGGCAGGTCTAAAGAGACTTCCTAGCACTCAGCCCAGTTGTACAGCCGACTTTTGCTAGCGATGGTTCACTGACTTCTACGCTCTCATTTGCCGAGACGATAGTTAGCATAGCCTTCAGCTAAGTTATTTGCTACGACCTAGCAAGGCACCAGTATCCGTACTATTGATATTGTGAATCATGTACCATAAAGAGCGACGTTTTCCGTTAATGGATTAAAGTTAAGTATTCCACCAGCTACGTCCGTTTTTCTCAATTCTAATTCCCTTGTCATGTTCCAGACCTCACACCAGCCTGCGTGAGCTGAGACGCGTGCATTTCGGCCTCCTTTAACCATACAGTTGGCTCTCCTGCCAACCACAACAATTATGATGGTTTTAGATCAGTAAAATAAGTGCTATAAAAGTCAACAGATTCCGCAGACAGAGATCTCGCGAAATCTCAGCTCGCTCTTTTCCTCCATAACATCCGTAGAGCTGTAGACATCGTCGCTCAGGTTGATAACGTGTTCCACGACTTAAGTAAGGCATTTAACATTGCCCATCACTGCAATTTACTGACAAAGATACGTCCTCACCGAGTATCGGACCAGATTTGCGACTGGATTGAAGATTTCTTTGCAGACAGAATTCCGCAGGTCACTCTTAGCGATATGAAGTCGACAGATGGAACGGTAATCTCTGTAGTACTCCAAGGAAGTGTGATAGGACTCTTACTGATTGCAGAGTTCATAAATGTTCTAGTAGAATGCGTCGGAACCTCTTCAAGACTGTTCGCAAATGATGCGGTTGTCTATAAGAAGGTAGCAACGTCAGAAAGCGGTAATAGTCTGCAGAAGGACCTGCAGGAGTCTGAAGCTTGGTGTAGGGACTGGCGTGGCAGTTGACCATGAACGTAAATGAATGTAACATGTCCTAACGTGCAACTACACTACTGATGACAAATTTCTGCAATCACTTGAACGCTATGTACATTAAATGAAACGATAGTAAATCACACTTACATTAAATGAAATTATATGAGGATTGAATGAAAATTAATGCCTCCACCTTCGTTAATTGGGTTTGGATGGGAATATTTTAATAAATCGAACGCAGAAATAATCCTTAGAATGTGATATTTAATTATCAATAGTCACGTTTACACGTAACCACCAGCCAATTTCTGCTAATGATGAATAAGTTTTCTGAAGCCGTCATGGAAGAAGTCGACACTCTGTTCCCGCAACCACAGTCTCACAGTTCTCTCAAAGTCTTCATCAGAAGCGTAGTGATGTCCCCGCAGATCGTCTTTCATTACCAGGAACAGATGGTAGCGCTAAATCTGGACTGTATGGAGTATACCGTATGTGGTGAGATTCAGTATCTGAAGTCCTGCTGTGCTGGTATGTGATGTGTGTGGTTTGACATTGTCATGCTGCAGGAAAAACATTTACCTTTTCGTTTCAGAGTCTTATTAGCCGTCGTTTCAGAGTTCGCAGCGTTGTGATGTAACGCTCTGAATTCATTATTGTTCCACGAGCAAGGAAATCAACATCGATAACACCATCTGCGTTCCAGAACACCGTGGCCATGATTTTTCCAGCTGAGGAATGCGTCTTCAATTTCTTTTACTGGGACGAGTCTTTGCGTTGATATTCCATAGAGTGACGTTTCGCCTCTTCGTAATGGTGTATCCACGTTTCGTTTCCTATCACAATTGAATGTAGAAAGGCGTCACCTTCGTTCTCGTAACGTGAGAGATGTTCCTGGCAAATTTCAAGACTGTTCGCTTTCATTTCAGGAATCAGCACCCGGGTTACCCATCGTGTACAGATCTTCTGACACCCAAGCAAAGCAATAATGTGACACACATGTTCTTGTGAAATGACGATTGTTTTTGCAATTTCTCTCTGAGTGATACGACCATCGTCCTGAATCAATCTGTCAATATTTTGCTTGTGAAACTCGGTGGTTGTAATCACAGGACGTCCAACTCTCTGTTTGTCACGCAGATCAGATGTTCCCACCTCAAAATCTTTAAACGAACTCGCCCTACCGCGCACAGCACTCACATCAAGTCACCATAAACCGTATTCATTCTTTGATGAATCTCCTTTGGGGTGACACCTTCTGCTGTCAAGAATTCAATGACTGCACGTTGTTTCAATCGCATTGACCGACCCGTCTATGCAGGGTTCCATACTTTACACTGTACCAACACAACCGTTCAATGCTAAGGCTTCCCGCCAACTGGAGCTGTAGAGTAGAGAATACGGAACAAGTCAGCATCTGCTGCATACCAATGCTGCCAACTGTTGAAGAGTTACGAAGGTGGAGGCATTACTTTTCAGTTAAGACTCATCCTTGATGCATCCTTGAATGTAAGTACGATGAAAATTATCTGTTCACTCGGAAGATTGCCAAATTAATTAACTTCGCTTGCTGAACACATAAGCTAGACACAGTCTCTGGAGTCCAGAGATTGCAATATTGCAAAAAGAGTGTTTTAGATCCTGACGGGATGTGCAGCTTGGATAACGGATGTGCCGCACAGATTTCTATTTCAGATATTCCGTGGAGTGTATCCTGAGGATGTAGGATATTTTTTAAGATGAATGTATAGAGAGGCGGCCACTGTGTAAATATTTCTATGATTTCTGCAGCCTTGCAGACCTGAAGATGACAGCTTAGTCCTGTCGAAACTAATAACCCAGTGTACATACACGCCATGAAGAAGGCACTTACGAAAAAAAGAAAAAAAAAACTTCACATTAAAAGCTTTCTTGATATTGAATGAGTTGACCGTTCTGCAGCCGACAATGTCAGGTATTTATAAACAAAGAAAATCAAAAATTTCAGAAAATTGTACAGACTATTGCTTTCAGTTGACGTCTGTAGTGCGTCAGTTAACGTAACAGAAGAATGAAAAATTAGAAACAGACTCTTAAGAATGAAACTTTTCTGGGTGGCACGAAGGGGGAGTGGCGCGGAGACGGCCAAAGCACGTCTAGTTTACTGCGGTATGCAGCCGAAGACGACAGCTCGTGCCTCGGTGGGCTGCAGAGAGCGGCTGCCGGCTGTGCGTTACGAGACCGCGCACCGCCATTGTGTGGAACGGCATTGTGCGCCGTCTGCATCTAATTAACAGCCGGCAGCCGCTGCCACACACACACACACACACGGAAGCACCTGCCGCGCCGCCACACACCCCCGCCGCCCACACACGACGCGCCACGCCGCTAGCGGAGCCTCGAGGCGTCTGCCGCAGATGCCGGGACGACTTACCACTGGCTACGAGCTGCCTCAGCACTGCGAGTGCGCCGAGCCACGCGAACTTCAGTTCAGCGGCCCTTGGCAACGACGCGTACAGGGGAGGTGCACCTCACCTAAAGCTACCACACAGAGCTGCGCTCTTCCGAAACTAGAGTTCGGTAGTTTTGGTATACTGCATATATGACATAACAAATGGTAGGATTAGCGGAAGGACTGGTAGCATTAGTAAGGAATAAAATATAGAATTTTTTCCAATCCATATGTGACATACAGCAAACCAGTGCTTAACAGTATTGGTGAAAAACAGTCTTGGTTGCAATTTTACTTTTTTATTATTTTTTAACGATGCGTTTAGCCTTATTTAGGCATCTTCAGGTTATCTTTTCTACTATGCGGCTGGTCCCGGCGGAGGATCGAGTCCTCCCTCGGGCATGGGTGTGTGTGTTTGTCCTTAGGATAATTTAGGTTAAGTAGTGTGTAAGCTTAGGGACTGATGACCTTAGCAATTAAGTCCCATTAGATTTCACACACTTTTTTTTATCTTTTCTAGATGGACGCGAGAGGCACTAAGGTCTGCATACTCGATCCTGTGAACGGGAACGCGTTATGCAAATCTTGGTTCGTCTCGCGTCCATCTAGAAAATCTAACCCGAAGATGCCTAAATAAGGCGAAACACGTCGTTTAAAAATAAAAAAATAAGTTCGTTTTTCACAGAATTATAACCGCACATCGTTCAGTGGTAGTCCGCTGTGTACTATATATCCTTACAAAATATAACTTTTTTTTTTTTTAAAAAAAAAGGAAGAGTTGCTCCACGTAACTTTGCAGTCATGTAGCCAAAGCAGTTACTTTAGATGCAAATACAGTTTACATGCAGAAACATAAAACAACCTGTATAATTCCTTTTCTTATTCTGTACTCAGTAGAATTTTATTCATCATGAACAATGGCAAGAGTTTCCTGTTATAATAGATAAGTCCGAAAGTTGTTCAGCAGTAAAGGAAGCAGGTTTCATATAAGGTCGATGAAGTACTGGAGCCATATGTGATACGTTTACGTTTTCCGTTTCACTTTAATTTTACCTTTTTATATGGTATATTTTTTCTACCGCTATTTGATAAGTCTGTATTGTTTTCTTTATTTCTGCTACAGCATCCATCTCTTTCACTGTACAAATCAACAATTTTCGAATAAAACCTGAATTAAACATTATTGTTGTTGGGTTGTGGTCTTCAGTCCTGAGACTGGTTTAATGCAGCTCTCCATGCTACTCTATCCTGCGCAAGCTTCTTCATCTCCCAGTACCTACTGCAACCTCCATCTATCTGAATCCGTGTAGTGTATTCATCTCTTGGTCTCCCTCTACGATTTTTACCCTACACGCTGCCCTCCACTACTAAATTGGTGATTCCTTGATGCCTCAGAACATGTCCTACCAACCGGTCCATTCTTGTTGCCAAGTTGTACCACAAACTCCTCATCTCCCAAATTCTATACATTACCTCCTCATTAGTTATGTGATCTACCCATTTACATCATTCTTCTGTAGCACCACATTTCGAAAGCTTCTATTCTCTTCTTGTCCAAACTATTTATCGTCCACGTTTCACTTCCATACATGGCTACACTACGTACAAATACTTTCAGAAACGGCTTCCTGACACTTCAATCTATATTCGATGTTAACAAATTTCTTACTTCGACCATAATCAGTTTTTTGCTCCCCAAATAGCAAAACTCCTTTACTACTTTAAGCATCCCATTTTCTAATCTAATTCCCGGAGCATTCCATTATCCTCGTTTTGCATCTGTTGATGTTCATCTTAAATCCTCCTTTAAAGACACTGTCCATTTCGTTCAGCTGCTCTTCCAAGTCCTTTTCTGTCTCTGACAGAATTACATTGTCATCGTCGAACCACAAACTTTTAATTTCTTCTCCATCGATTTTAATTCCTACTCCGAATTTTTCTTTTGGATCCTTTACTGCTTGCTCAATATACAGATTGAATAACATCGGGGCTAGGCTAAATTCCTGTTTCACTCCCTTACCAACCACTGCTTCCCTTTCATGCCCCTCGATTCTTATGGCTGCCATCTAGATTCTGTAAAAATTGTAAATAGCCTTTCACTCCCTGTATTTTACCCCTGCCACCTCTAGAATTTGAAAGAGAATACTCCAGTCATCATTGTCAAAAGCTTTCTCTAAGTCTACAAATGATAGAAACGTAGGTTTGACTTTTCTTAATCTATTTTCTAAGATAAGTCGTGGGGTCGTATTGCCGCACGAGGTCGACTTCTACCAGTTTTTCCATTCGTCTGTAAAGAATCAGTGTTAGTATTTTGCAGCCATGACTTATTAAACTGGCAGTTCGTAATTTTCACATCTGTCAACACCTGCTTTCTTTGGGATTGGAATTATTATATTCTCCTTGAAGTCTGAGGGTATTTCGCCTGTCTCATATATCTTGCTCACTAGATGGTAGAGTTCTGTTAAGCCTGGCTCTACCACGGCTGTCAGTTGTTCTAATGGAATGTTGTCTACTCCCGGGGCCTTGGTTCGACTTAGGTCTTTCAGTCCTCTGTCAAACTCGTCACGCAGTGTCATATCTCCTATTTCATCTTCATCTACATTCTCTTCCATTTCTATAATATAGTCGCCAAGAACATCGCCTTCGTATAGACACTCTATATTAAACATTGGCAGTTCCAATCCTGCTATTAATACTGTTTAAGTGCGCGCGCGCGCGTGTTTGTGTTTGTGTGTGTGTGTGTGTGTGTGTGTGTGTGTGTGTGTGTGTGTGAAGTCCTAAGGGATCAAAATGCTTACGTCATCGGTCCCTAGACTTACACACTATTTAAATTAACTTAAACTACCTTACAACACAGGTCAACACAGACACCCGTGCTTGAAGAAACTCCGGCGGGAGGGGCAGCGCACGATACTGTTTACTCGTAAGTAAAAGAGAGGAGTAAAAGAGAGGAGGATAACGATGTCGAACGAAAACGTGTAGTAGGCTACCCGGCCCTTTATGTATCTTCATTCCGTTTCTAGAGGGTTCTCCGGATTTTAGGGAAATCTAGTAAGATACCGATCGCATACTTAAAGAAAGCAGTTGTTATACGTATGTAAAACACCTAAGGCACAAATAACATTGGTTGTGACTTTAACTGGCCAAAGCTACTAGGAAATCTACCGTAGTCTTCTCTTACTTACCATAGTCCACGGTAGCCCATGGTAGTTTTAAATATCTGCTACCACAATGCACGTCTCCGAAACGCGATGCTCGGTTTAAATAATGGTTGTACACAATGACAATACGCAGGAGGCATTCAATTTTCGAGTTTCCTGTTCAATCACCACTTCCAATCCTCAGTTTTACGTTTTCTTTATTTTCATTAATTCTCGAAATAGTTATCGCAGTGTTACTGCAAAGCTGTTCAAAAATGTTCAAATGTGTGTGAAATCTTGTGGGACTTAACTACTAAGTTTATCAGTCTCCAAGATTACACACCACTTAACCTAAATTATCCTAAGGGCAAACACACAAACCTATGACCGAGGGAGGACTCGAACCTCCAAAGGGATCAGCCGCACAGTCCATGACTGCAGCGCCTTTGACCGCTCGGCTAATCCCGCGCGGCTACTGCAAAGCTGATTCTATACTGTGTGTCAGGTACAGACACGCTGTCTACAGCAGTTTAGTATGTTAGAGGTGAATGAAGCACGTCGGAAGCGCTTGCGGTGTCGTGGGCCAGAGGACTTGTAACACTTGTGTCAAGTATCGGAACTTTTATATATGTATTATGCGAATTCTTAGACTTGAGATGTACGTAAATATTTTCTCACTGTGTAATCTGATGTAATCCGGAAATATTTTACAAATTACTTTCCGAAACACTGCCATTTTATGTAGCGTATTGTGAAACGTAACTGGTTCAAGCTTTTAGGGCACAGTTGCATTGTATACAATAGGAAAGCTGGAGGGGAGAGAGGGGGGAGGGCGGAGAAGTCCCTCCGCAACGGAAAGGCTTAGATAGGAATGTAAAAAGTGGAAGGGCGAGATATAACGCGGTAAGTAATTGTGGAATCATACAGTCTGTGGCCGGAGTCCTAGGAATTAACACCGCAACTATTCACTGTTGCAGGGATTGCAGAAAAAATAGAATAAATATGCCTTGGATGAAGATTGCTATTTGCTGTTTATCAAGGCATTTATTAGGTAGCTCTGAAATTTGCATTTCCGACGCGAGGAAGATTCCGTAGGTACTTCAAGAGCCGTGATTGAGTCATACAGCTTCGTTCCTCCGCCATAGATGGCCACCTTCCGACAAAGTGGTAATCCCGATCGCACTTGTATTTACGTGCAAGGGCCAGGATTGTGCTAAAAATTTTAAATAATTATGTTTAACATAGACTCCGTGTCACCAACCCTGATTTATCCGCAATCTTTCCTTTTAGTTTTGAATGTATTCTCTAGTGTGGAACGATCCACTTGGTATTAAAGTTCATAAGCCAATGCATTTTATTTTTCCCTGGCGAGTGGTACAGTGTAATTAGCATTATAATTTACACTCTAAAGTAAACAGTGTGTACTAGAGTGAAATAGTCTGTTGCCACAAAATTTGAACAAACACCAGCTATGCTCATGACTAGTTGTTCTGCTTATGCCTACTAGTATGTGCTGTTGTTTTCGTGTCTGAATTACCAAACAGGTTTCTAATTTAAGTTTAACACAGCAGTTAGTTTACTTTGTTTATGTATGTAATTACTTTCGCCTAATTAGGCTGACGACTACATTCATTTGCGTGTCCGAAGCTATATTTTTCAACTATAATATTGTTACGTCGACTCCCGCTAGAATAACTATTGCATGCTTTCAAAACGTAACCCTTCAGCTGACGAATTATATATTATCACGTTCAAACTTAAATCCTGTAGCAGGGGTAGCACTACAGGGCAACACTATCATAATAACAGCCTAGAGTGTTGAAGGTTCATTGTTCACTACCAACTTGCTACGAAAACAGCTAGTGACTCGCGTTCCACGTGTCGTTACAAATCCATTGCCATTGCTAAGTTGAGAAGGTACGAGGCTTGGTCCAGATTCCGACATTAGCCGCTTAATCCGAAGAATATTACAGTAACTTCAGCTAGTCTTCTCCTCAGTTCAGCTCATTAAATGCTTCACACATCGAGTACAGAAACTTTGTATAAATGACGACTACATATTTATGGATTATCTAACACACGCCGTTATGCTCTAAGGGGTCATGTATTATCCAGTACATCTGATTTAGCTTTTCACTTGTATGAAGTAGTGCACAGACATTCTCTCTTTATTTTGCTTTCCCTGGTCACTTACTTTTACGTAACACCATTCACGAGACTGATACTTTGAACCCATTCCATAACAGTAAAGTTCATACGATACATTCGATGACTATTACATGACATTTTGACATCAAAGATAGCAACCTCTATTCTAGCTGTTGCGTATACCCTTTTACGTGTGCGTTTGTTGCGAATAAAGTGAGTCTGACTGTGGTACAACTTGCAGGGACGGTGTACGTGCTTCACAACAGAGTTTATATTTAGTGTTTAATATTCCACTACAATAATTGCAAATCGGGGTTTGGATCTCCATGATACCGTTACCAAATACATACACTACTTTTGGCTTTTAAAAATAATTTTTCGTATTGGCTTGTATTCAGTTTTCTATTGTTATGCCTGCTAATTACCGTTGGGCTATTAATGTAATTGTGAACTACTGAGAAATCTTTCATTTCTGATCGCGTTCATTACTGAATCACTAAGTCATAATAATGCATAGCTTTCAAAAATCAGTTCATATTGGCATTTACTTGGCCTAGTAAACGAATTCTAAACAGAACATTCTGCCTACAAAGTGAATTCATTCCTGAATTCTCCTAGGAATGTTGGCTACGAAGTTTTCAAGACGTGTCGTCTCACTGTTCGGCGGATGAATGCCTCAATCCGTACAGTGTGTGGGGGCGGCTCCTGAGATGACGCACTTCAAGTTTCAGTTGGTCCCGTGCGTGCTCGGCCGGGCTCACGTCGATAAGTATCATAGGCCGCTGCATCTGTTTCATTCCTGTCTCCTCGGAGAATGAGTGCTCTTGCACTGTAGTCTTTAGAGAAGTACCCGTCACGAAAATATTGCCTGCAGGACTGCACTCAGCGTTGGAGGATGCAGTCACGATACTACATAGCTCTCTCAAAGTACTCGCGCTAGCGGTAGAAATTCCCGACATTCGTGCATGATTCTGGCCTAAGCCGTGACTGGCCGACGGCCCTGCTGAACCTGTGGTACATGACTACCCCTACACTCTTCAGTGACGACCACCAAGTGTCAGATGAATACAGCAACAGTCAGTGAAGATAACACGACTGTAACAGCTTCCGCTCCAGCTTTCCCGAGCATCACGATGCTGAGGTGTCTGTACTATTATCTGTAAAGGACGCCAAGATGTCGAAACTGATCGTGTGGATCAAGTTACGTACTACCAGTTGTGTACGATTTCTTAACGGTAAGAAGGTGTTGGCTACAGAGTGATGCAGCAGCTGTAGTCGTAAGAAAGCTTGACAGGAGCAGAAATGGTTAGTGAACAAGTTAACATGACAAGCAGAGGATTTACTTCCATTTCTCTAAAAGAAAAAAGCCTCATTACAAATAAGACAGCAAGAAAAAAAAGCCTAGCTTTCAATGTCCACAAGGATAAGGTTTCCAGAAGCAAGCATGAACGATGGTGTCGAAGGAAGAGGCTCCAAGTATAAGTGGGTTGAGTGGCTGCCTCTAGCCATCCTTTATAGGGGCAGCAGAGGGCGCTCATAGACCAGAGCCGAGGGAGCCGTGGCTCACTGGGCATGCGCAGCTGCGTTGCTAATTTAAAGACGCCGGCAAGACATGGATCAAAACAGTCCTCTCCTCAGCGTATGTACGAACTATAATTCGGAGACAGCTTTCATCACTTGCTGATGTTGGCCACCGATGACGAGTGCGAGACAGTTCTTCAATGTTGCGTGTCTCGCGGGAGCAAGTGAATGTTCTGTAGTTGTGGGTGGATGGCAGGAGGTGCCGTATTAAAACTCGTCCGAGATTTTCAAATGATTAATTTGTTTCCACTATAGTGCTTCGTTCACCTCGGTCCGCGTCACAGGCCCCGCAATGCTGAGGCCACTGCCCCAGCGACCTGTGCAATGCGTGTCGTGCTAGCCTTGTTCACCAGCCGTAGAGTTGCCCACCGGGAGCAGTAGGCAGGCCCTTCTGCTGATTCTTCCATGGCTGGCTTAGCTGGGAATGCGGTGCTGCCTCTCGCCTCAGTAGTCTCCGCCGTGTGTCGGGAGCCGAGACGACTGCCTGCGGTAGCGAGCCAAATTGTGGCCCACCCTGGCTGGCTGCGGACCCAGAGAGTCGAACCAACGACCCCCTGTGGACTGGGACACTTTCGCCTCATCTGTTGCTGCATATATCCCGGCAGAGTGACATGCCCCGCCGTCCAGGTGAGGTGCCCACACTTGAATCAATCACGTTAGAAAACAACGCCTATTTATACTCGGCTGCGCGCCTCTGTTTCGCTAATGCATCACTGCCAGACACGTACGCTCCACACCCCGGTTGCGCCAGTGGGCTCCTTCTGCCTACCGCTGCGTTTACTTCTGTCAACGGTTCTATGGCCTTGTGGCTTCCACTCCCCAACCGCAGGGCCGCGTAACTTACTGCACACCAGCCCGCACCTGGCCGTAACTCGTGCTCAGAATAGCGCACAAAACTAACTTTCCCCATCCTAAACGATGGTGCCACTACAGTTCGAATAACGCCAGTCTGATGGACATCTTCCCATGCTAGTAACAACTCCTGCCGGAAAACTACAGTGCACGTGCGGTCTGAGGTTTAGATCATGCAGCTACATCTATATATACGAGGGTTGGAACTTCAATAGTGGCAACTATTTATTTACAGCTCGTACAAAATAGATACATGTTCTGTCTCTAAGCCGGTCGTAGGTTGTGTCCAAAAATGAACAGCATAGAGATGACAGTTCCTGCAGGACCTGACCGTCATTTTGCAGGACAATGCTCAAGCACGTACAGTGCAGGCTGTTACTGATTTGTTTGACTGATGGTGCTGCTAAGTGCTATGCCACCTACTACAGTCCCCTGACTTAAGCCCTCGTAAGTTCAACTCGATTTCTAAACTAAAGGAAACACTTGACTGCATTCGCTTCAGAACTGCTACAAATTCGTCGAGCAATAGACCGCGCTGCTCGAACTGTCAACCCAAGTGGCACTGCTAAGAGTATCCTACGACTTCTACATCGCTGGCAACGGATTATACACAATGCTGTTGACTACTTTGAAGGTCAGTAAAACTTTGAAGCACGTATCAATTTTGTATGAGCTGTAAATAAATAGTTGTCACAATTAGAGTTCCAACCCTCGTATATTGCGCCAGCCACCTTATGGAGTGTGGCGGAGAGTACTTTTGATACCACTATCAGTTCTTGCTCCTCTGTTTCACTCACGAAGACTGATGCTAAACCTCGCTAACAGCTATAATTTCTCGGACTCGTGGGACCTATGTGGGAAGAAGTAATGTGTTGTCCGACTTTTCAAGGAATCTTCGTTCTCGGAATTTCAATAATAAACCTCTCCGTGACGCACAACGCCTGTCGTGTAGTGCCTGTCACTGTCTGATGTGCATCTCTGTAATTCACTCACGCCTTCCAAACGATGCCGTGACGAAATGCGCCGTCCTCCATCGGATCTTGTCTGTCTCTTCTATTAAACCACCCTGCTAAAGGTCTTATACTGGTAACCTATACTCAAGAATCGGTCGAACAAGTGTTTTGTAAGCCCCCTCCTTTTGATGAATTACATTTCCCTAAGATTCTTCCTGTGAATCTCCGCCTGGACTCTGCTTCTTCTGTTGTTTGTTTTGTGTGGTCATTCCATTTTTGACTGGCTCCATTAGTTATTCCTAGATATTTTACCGTACTTACTGTCCCCAGTCTTTTACTCTCAACAAAAAAACGAAAAGTAGTGGATTTCTTTGTCTAGTTGTGCACAATACTTTACATTTATCTACGTTAAGTATCACCTGCCAATTCCTGCACCAATCATCAATTCTCTGCTGGTCTTCCTGCAGTTCGCTACGTTTTCTGGTGTTGCTACCTTTTTGTAGACAACCGCATCATCTACAAACAGGCTCATGGAGATTCTGACGTTCGCTACTAAATCATTCACATACATAGCAAACAACAACGGTCCTATCACACTTACTTGAGATAATCCTGAAATTACCTTTACATTTGTCGATTTTATTCTGTTATGAGAGACGTGTCTACAACGAAGTCTCAAATCCAGATACAAATCTGATCCAATATTCGATAAGCTCGTATTTATTTTCACCAAACGTGTGGAAGCGTGGCCAGTGCCTTCCAGAGGGAACACGGCACCAACCTGAGCACGAGTATCTACGGCCCTGTGAACTCGTGGAGGAACTGAGAGCCTTGCGTTTCGCAAGATCTCTCTTTTCGACATCCGTCTTGATTTTTGTGGGGGAGATTCCAGTTATCCAGAAACTCCATAGCATGTAACCATAAAATAGTTCCATAATTCAACAACAGATTGACGTCATCAAGCCTATAATTATGTGCGACAGTCCTACGACCCTATTCCAAAATGTGAATGACCTGCGCTTTCTCTTAGTCGCTAGGTACACTGCTTTGCTCCGGCTACATTCGATATTCTCTTAGTACTGCAAGAAGGGGAGCAACTTACGTCTGTATATGAGCAGACTCTTACAGCCATATCATCTGGTCCATATGCATTTCCACTATTAAATAATTGGAACTGCTATTTCATTCCGCGATCACTTATCTGAGTATTTGCCATTTCGGCGTTCGTGTGAGAAATCGGGCCGGCCGCGGTGGTCTCGCGGTTCTAGGCGCGCAGTCCGGAACCGTGTGACTGCTACGGTCGCAGGTTCGAAACCTGCCTCGGGCATGGATGTGTGTGATGTCCTTAGGTTAGTTAGGTTTAAGTAGTTCTAAGTTCTAGGGGACTTATGACCACAGCAGTTGAGTCCCATAGTGCTCAGAGTCATTCGAACTACACTCCTGGAAATTGAAATAAGAACACCGTGAATTCATTGTCCCAAGAAGGGGAAACTTTATTGAAACATTCCTGGGGTCAGATACATCACATGATCACACTGACAAAACCACAGGCACATAGACACAGGCAACAGAGCATGCACAATGTCGGCACTAGTACAGTGTATATCCACCTTTCGCAGCAATGCACGCTGCTATTCTCCCATGGAGACGATCGTAGCTGGATGTAGTCCTGTGGAACGGCTTGCCATGCCATTTCCACCTGGCGCCTCAGTTGGACCAGCGTTCGTGCTGGACGTGCAGACCGCGTGAGACGACGCTTCATCCAGTCCCAAACATGCTCAATGGGGGACAGATCCGGAGATCTTGCTGGGCAGGGTAGTTGACTTACACCTTCTAGAGCACGTTGGGTGGCACGAGATACATGTGGACGTGCATTGTCCTGTTGGAACAGCAAGTTCCCTTGCCGATCTAGGAATGGTAGAACGATGGGTTCGATGACGGTTTGGATGTACCGTGCACTATTCAGTGTCCCCTCGACGATCACCAGAGGTGTACGGCCAGTGTAGGAGATCGCTCCCCACACCATGATGCCGGGTGTTGGCCCTGTGTGCCTCGGTTGTATGCAGTCCTGATTGTGGCGCTCACCTGCACGGCGCCAAACACGCATACGACCATCATTGGCACCAAGGCAGAAGTGACTCTCATCGCTGAAGACCACACGTCTCCATTCGTCCCTCCATTCACGCCTGTCGCGACACCACTGGAGGCGGGCTGCACGATGTTGGGGCGTGAGCGGAAGACGGCCTAACGGTGTGCGGGACCGTAGCCCAGTTTCATGGAGACGGTTGCGAATGGTCCTCGCCGATACCCCAGGAGCAACAGTGTCCCTAATTTGCTGGGAAGTTGCGGTGCGGTCCCCTACGGCACTGCGTAGGATCCTACGGTCTTGGCGTGCATTCGTGCGTCGCTGCGGTCCGGTCCCAGGTCTACGGGCACGTGCACCTTCCGCCGACCACTGGCGACAACATCGATGTACTGTGGAGACCTCACGCCCCACGTGTTGAGCAATTCGGCGGTACGTCCACCGGCCTCCCGCATGCCCACTATACGCCCTCGCTCAAAGTCCGTCAACTGCACATACGGTTCACGTCCACGCTGTCGCGGCATGCTACCAGTGTTAAAGACTGCGATGGAGCTCCGTATGCCACGGCAAACTGGCTGACACTGACGGCGGCGGTGCACAAATGCTGCGCAGCTAGCGCCATTCGACGGCCAACACCGCGGTTCCTGGTGTGTCCGCTGTGCCGTGCGTGTGATCATTGCTTGTACAGCCCTCTCGCAGTGTCCGGAGCAAGTATGGTGGGTCTGACACACCGGTGTCAATGTGTTCTTTTTTCCATTTCCAGGAGTGTATTTTTTTTTTTTTTTTTTTTTGTGAAATCGGATTACGATCTTCCGCAGTGAAACAGTTTCTGAAGACAGTATTTCAGCCTTCTCTTTGTCATCCTACGTTTTGTGTCCTACATGATTAGTGTGGGACTGAGCGAATTATTTTGGAAAGCTTTCTGCGATGTGTTGACAGACCGAACAGTGAGCAAAACCCACATAGTCACGTTTACCATTGGACTTGCAGCAATGTGTATATTGAGCCGAAATCAGAATGTAGGTTTGCTTTTACCTGAATTTCACAGCTATTACACAGGTATACACGATATGTAGCAGTTACATGTGGTCAAAACAACGTGTTGAGAATGAGATTTCCAGTAACAAAGAAATTACTATGCAAGTCATGAGGATGATTGAAGACTTTTTTGAGCAGTTTTAATTAGATTCAAACATTCTACACAGAGATGAAAAACCCACTTCAGAAATCACTACATAAAGAGATTTAAGAGTACTCCATACGACTATACAGGAACTCGAGACACTAGAACAATCCTTTTATCCTCACTCTAGCAAACTACGATCACAACCATAGGTCGAAGCACAAGCGGCCAAAGACACTGCTAGCTAGGGCGTAGCTACCTATGGTACACTAACATACGCAAACAAGCGACAAACGTCGCAAGCCCCTGCATATCAGCAACACTGACTGGTAGCTACCAGCTGCTGTTAGAGCCGACTAACAGGCCACAGCAGGGACACCGACGAGCTCGCCCACTGACGCAGAAACAAACCGCCAACATTACCGTACACTGTGCATCCGATTTATGTCCTATCGGACACAAAAACGATAACAAACCTAACTGTTGCAGGTTGCTGACGCACCCAGCGCCAGCCTCCGAGCAACACAACCGCACAACGTCAAAGTATCGACATGCATGATACCCACTACTATCAAAGCCTATCCTTGCACGACCTATCGCAGGCAGCAAGACATCCGCTGCTGCTCTCACCACCAACCTAACTATCGCAGAGGTTTTATTCCCTTGGCTCTTGCTTTGGCACTTTGTTTCCTCTGCCCTTCAAACTGCTACCCTTCGTTCGACTTCGACCCAACCTATCTCCAGTTGAGAGCGTATTAAAGGTTAACCTTAACCAGACGTACCCAAACATCGCAGTACCCTGGAAGATCAAAACTGTGTGCCGAACCGAGACTCGAACTCGGGACCTTTCATTTCGTGGCGAAGTGCTCTATGAGCACATACTCCGCTGCAGAGTGGAAAGCTTATTCCGGAAACATCCCCCAGGCTGTCGCTAAGCCATGTCTCAGGAATATCCTTTTGTCCAAGAGTGCTAGTTCTGCAAGATTCGCAGGAGAGCTTTTGTGAGGTTTGGAAGGTAAGAGACGAGGTACTGGCAGAAGTAAAGCTGTGAGGTCGGGGCGTGAGTCGTAGCTCAGACAATGCCGGCACAGTAGCTCAGCGTATTAGGTCAGAGAGCTACCTGCCATCTGTAATAAAATAAAAATAAAAACTGAGTGAACGGATCAACGATGATCTTTAACAGGTGCTATGGGACGTCCGCCCCGAACATATCCAACGAACGATTATGAACAAAACAAGACCAGCAAAAAAGAAAAAAGTAAAGCACCTGCCCGTGAAAGGCATAGATCCTGAGTTCAAGTGTCTGTCCGGCACATCGTGTTAATCTGCCAGGAAGTTTCATTTCAGCGCACACTCCTGTGCAGAGTCAAAAACTCATTCTGGAATAAATTTTGCGGATACGTATGAATTCTTTTCTTTCTATATAATTTCCCACCACTTCTTCCAATAAGCGTGTGTGAACATCGTCAGATGTTGAGTGACCACTGTAAAAGACATGCAAGTCCTGCGTAACCGCATGAGACAGCGGTATCAACGCATGACATAGTTTGAAAGGTATCTCCTTGTGGGTCTCCATTTGAACATATGATCGAATCGTGCAATACCCAATTTCTGAGCCATTCGGGTGTGACAATTGCTCTATGTTGGACTGCACAGGGAAGGGAGGGTAGGTGCAGACGTCGCAAAGTTGCCAATCAACCACGTCCACCCACCGCTACGGAGGATAACTGTATTGTCTATCTTGCTCATCGTAACCCTTTGATATTTGTGCCTGCCATCCAAGAACAAGTAATAGACTCCCTGCAACAGTCTGCCATCTCACACGACTGATTGAATACCAGCATCAGCCGAAATAGGGAATTACTGTCTCAGGCTTTGGGTACCATTAACACAACACAAGCGGTTGAAATTGGAGTGGTGCCGTTATTGGGGGCTTGGACTTCTGATGAATGGCGTCGCATTATGTTCAGCGATGAACCGCGGTTCTGGACTACCCCGGATGACCATCGTCGGCGTATATGGTGACGGCCTGGGAGAAGTTCCACCCGTCTAATGTTTTGGAGAGGCACTGCGGTGCTCGCCCTCATGTGTTACTTGTCATGCGACATAATCGTAATACCATTTTTCAGCAGGAGAATATTCGTCCCCACATGGCACGTGTCCCAATGAACTGTCCGCGTGGTGGTGAGGAACTCCCGTGGGCATCAACATCCCAAGATTGGTCCCCGATAGAACGCTTGTGGGACCAGCTAGGAAGCTAGGATGTCAACTCCATCTCAGAGCCAGTATCCAGCATATCAGAAACGATGTACAGCAGTTGTGGACCAACTTGCCTCGGGAGAAGATACAACGGCTTTATGACACTACTCTCAACCAAATCAGTGCATGCTTCCGTGTCAGAGGGTCTGCAAAATCATACTAAAAAGCACTCATTCTGCTAAGTTCTTTCTAAATTTGACTCTATAATCACACACGGCCTCTCATCCCACGAAGTTTCATTTCGTTTCCTCTTCCCGTTCTGGGTGTTTCACTGTTTTCGTCAGACAAGATGTGGAGAAACCTCTGTTGGAGAGACAGGATAACTTAGTGTTCTTCAATGTGAGTTTGTTTGTCCAGTAGTGTTGGGGCGTAAACCGGTGGAATAGCGCACAGAGAGGTGGGTGTGTGTAGGTGGAGAAGAAGGAAAAGTCCCCTTGATCTTGCGGAGCAACTTCTCGTGTCCGCAGCTCGTGGTTTTGCGGTAGCGTTCTCGCTTCCCCCGCAGGGTGTCCGGGTCTGATTCCCGGCGGGGTCAGAGATTTTCCCTGCCTCGAGATGACTGGGTATTGTTGTATTGTCTTCATCATCATCATTCATCTCTGTTACGGTCGGAGGAAGGCAACGGCAAACCCTCTCCAGTAGTACCTTGCCTAGTCGGCGATGCAGGTCCCCCGCATCTTTTCCTACGCTCCTCGGAGTATGGGACCTCATCATCAACTTCCCGTGGGGACGTGCCATTCAAAATGGTTCAAATGCCTCTGAGCACTATGGGACTTAACATCTATGGTCATCAGTCCCCTAGAACTTAGAACTACTTAAACCTAACTAACCTAAGGACATCACACAACACCCAGTCATCATCACGAGGCAGAGAAAATCCCTGTCCCCGGCGGGAATCGAACCCGGGAAGTCGTGCCATTGGCTGCGCTCGTCAGATAGCGTGCCTCCACCTCCACCAGCCTTCACCACAGCTGCCTTGAATAATTGAAGGCTTGCGTGTGTTTACACGACCACAGACCCGAGCATCCTCAAACGACCACTCTGTTGGTAAGGATACATGCCATAGTTTGTAGTATTTCCCGTAGAAGTATTTTGTTATGATTATTTCTGTCCACGCAACGACTTCAGAGAGTAAGTTACATACCCAAGCTAAGACCATTGCGAAACAAGAATTGTGCGTTGTCAGGAGAGTAAATGTTCCGAGTTCTCTGCAGAGACAGTTCAGCTCAGCTACGGTGCATAACGGTTT
Source organism: Schistocerca gregaria (assembly GCF_023897955.1). Taxonomy (NCBI): domain Eukaryota; kingdom Metazoa; phylum Arthropoda; class Insecta; order Orthoptera; family Acrididae; genus Schistocerca; species Schistocerca gregaria. Next base: position 68,267,652 of record NC_064924.1, on the reverse strand, counting down.
GCTATCGAAATGGCGCAGTAACTGCAAACGAATTCCATGGAAGAAGTTGCGGGACTGTACGATTCATGTAGAAAATTCATCTATATTGCACAGATTCATAGTGAAATCCAGTATCTCATCTGGCCATAGTGAAATTGTGCCAGCAGTTTGGTCAAGGCAGCACTGATGTGAATGATGCTGACGGGGAAGTCTATACCTTGCACTGACCGACTGCTATCTGTTCGGCAAGCTGAACGAACACTTAGGGGTGGGACGGAGGGGGAGGTTTTCCATCGGCGAGGATGCTCACAGAGGGTTTCTCGATTGGCTCTATGTCCACGGAACGCATTTCTATAGTGGAGAAACTGAACGAGTGGTTGAACTTCCCGATCGACTTTTATGCAGACTTTCCGACTGTACTGAAAAATGTACACTATGTGATCAAAAGTATCCGGACACCCCCAAAAACGTAAGTTTTTCATATTAGGTACATTGTGCTACCACCTACTGCCAGTTACTCCATATCAGCGACCTCAGTAGTCATCAGACATCGTGAGAGCAGAATGGAACGCTCAGCGGAGTGCACGGGCTTCGAACGTGGTCACGTGATTGGGTGTCACTTGTGTCATACGTCTGCACGCGAGGTTTCCACACTCGTAAACATCCCTAGGTCCATTGTCTCCGATGTGATAGTGAAGTGGAAACGTAAATAGACAAGTACAACACAAAAGAGTACAGGCCGTCCTCATCTGTTGACTGGCAAAGACCACCGATGAAGAGGGTCGTAACGTGTAATAGGCAGACATCTATCCAGACCATCACACAGGAATTTCAAACTGCATCAGGATCCACCGCAAGTACTGTGACAGTTAGGCGGGAGGTGAGGAATCTTTGAATTGAGGGTCGAGCTCCTGCTCATAAGCTACACATCACGCCGGTAAATGCCAAACGACGCCTCTTTTGCAATAAGGAGAGTAAGCACTGGACGATGAACAGTGGAAAAACGTTGTGTGGAGTGACAAATCACGGCACACAATGTTGCGATCCGATGGCATGATGTGGGTATGGTGAATGCCCGGTGAACGTAATCTGGTGACTTGTGTAGTGCCAACAGTAAAATTCGGAGGCGGTGGTGTTATGGTGTGGTCGTGTTTTCGATGGAGGGAGCTTTCACCCCTTGTTGTTTTGAGTAGTTCTATCACAGCATAGCCCTACACTGATATTTTGAGCACATTCTTTCATCCCACTGTTGAAGAGCAATTCAGGGATGGCGATTGCATCTTTCAACATGATCGAGCACCTGTTCATAATGCACGGCATGTGGCGGAGTCGTGACAGAACAATAACATCCCTGTAATGGACTCGCCTGCACAGAGTCCTGACCTCAATGCTACAGAGCACTTTAGGATGTTTTGAAACCCCGACTTCGTGCCAGGCCTTACTAACCGACATCTTTACCTCTCCTCAGTCCAGCACTCCGTGAAGAATGGGCTGCCATTCCTCAAGAAAACTTTCAGCACCTGATTGAACGTATGCCTGCGAGATTGGAAGCTGTCATCAAGGCTAAGGGTGGGCCAACACCATATTGAAATCCAGAATGACCGATGGAGAACGCCACGAAGTTGTTTTTCAGAGAGGTGTCCGGATACTTTTTATCACATAGTGTAACCATATCACTATTAAGTTTAGTGCAGCATTGATGTATACTGAAAAGTTCTTACTTCTGCTATAGCGTACTTCTACTCACGTCAGTTTCTAGTACAAATTATGATACACCCTATGTGTTAGATACGTGATAAAATAAGTTTGACAAGGTTTTTATATTTGAGTTTCGTCGGCGTCAGGAGAGGTATGTGAAGTTTGGTCGCACTCATACCCTGATGTTCACCGTTGGACATGTGTCCGTATGTGTCAATGTACGCCCGTGTTGTTCGCTCCCTGGACCGACGTCATTCCGAAATGGTAATTTCGCGGTGGCGCCAGAGTGGTAGATAAAATCTGAAACAATGGCTGCCCATCGGTGGCGGACATTTACATACAGAAAGGTGCGCGCCAGTGTTAAGTGCTGCATGCCAATGTCCACGACTCGTATTTGTTTTACTGGCGCGGAAACTCGCTAAATTAAGGCCCGTAAACACGCGAAAGAGCCTTTCGCGTGGCACGTGAAAATTACGACGGAATACGCTTCTGACGCTTTCGCTATAGCAGTTTCGTTTTTACATGTTTCCACTTTCCCTCGTTTTCACTCTCCCTTTTAACGGAAGGTAAACTGAATACCTTGTGGTGTTGGCCATTACTTCGCCAGTAGCGAAAGATCTCTAGCAGCACAGGATGGTTTCTTTTAAGTTGCCGGGCCAAATGCTGGCTGGGTGTATTCAACAAGTGGAAGCTGTAGTCGAAGACATCCGGTGCTAGTGAGTCTCCACTGGACTCCTTAACTGATGTGTGAGTCAGGACACATTGTCGGTTTTTATATGCGCACAAAGGATTACCGCCGGCCGGTGTGGCCGTGGCGCTTCAGTTTGGAACCGCGCCACGGCTACGGTCTCAGGTTCGAATCTTGCCTAGGGCATGGATGTGTGTGATGTCCTTAGGTTAGCTAGGTTTAAGTAGTTCTAAGTTCTAGGGGACTGATGTTGAGTCCCATAGTGCTCAGAGCCATTTGAACCATTTTTGAAAGGATTGCCGTTAATGCACCACTGTCGTAAAAACTGCAGCTCAAAAATCTATCTCGGCACTGCCCGGAACTACTCCAAGAAAACAACTTAAAGTATAACGAGATCGTTGTTCTAATCACACTACACACCAACTAAACCGACAAACTACTGCGCTTAACCATCGTTTCGAGGCATTGTCGTTGGAACTTTGCGATGGCCGTTTTGTGCACGTTCGTAAAGTCATTTCATCTGTTATCTATCCACAAACGTCATTACTAGAGCTTTTGTTTAACTCAAGAAGACGCTCAATTTTGATCATGATCTCACCCCTTTTCTCACGATAGTTGGACAGTTTTCACGTCTCCTATATTTAAGAAAGGATTATAAGCGCATATTTTAGAATCGGCATCGTGTTCAGTAATCTGAGCTAATTTAAACACGTATATATAAACGTTCTTGCAAGCATGCACAGTAAGGCACTGCGAAGTTCCAACGGCCCATACTCGCAACGGCATTTAATTTAAAACGTGCCTCGTATCTCGTCTATACTAGATAGTAATTGTCTTTTGCTATGATCTATGCGACTCGGCTGTAATCAGTTTCGTTTAATCGTAGCTACCTCTTTACTAGGTCACTGTGGCAGTATTAAATCTTCAGTTTATGCTTTCGACCAGTGCGAACTGTTCACTGCCCGTACGGTTCTGTTCATCTGAAGAGTTTTCGCAGTTATTGTTTTACTGCTGTTCGGGTGCTGTTTTGTGAAGTCGAAGTGTGCACTGTGTGCGAAATCCTGATACTGATAGGAAGACACCTTTTGTCTGATGGGGGTGTCTCGGGTGAGAACATTACAGTTTATGTGCTGTGCTCAAGATTAGCTTTCATGGCAATGTTAGTTTGGCACTGCTTACAATTAGATAAGATCTTTCCGCGAGTGGGTGTTTACTAGCGGGATTACGTAATAGAAGCTCACAGTTTGCTTATACGTAACTGATTGGATGTTGAATATAGTATCATAGTGTTTGACTTGTAAGGAGTCAGGCAAATCCAACACCTTCCATGAAAACCCCGACATGATAAGCAAATCCAGTAGTACATCACATAGCTTCGAATAAATCGTGACATTAAATGAACCAAAGTAGTACGAGTAACGAGTGAGCAAATGTAATACCACAGACTAACACAAGAATGCCTAAATGCATGTCATACCTTCCCATTGTGAGACAGACGCAGTTCCGAGAGGAGAAACGAGAACAGAAGCCAAGAGCAGAACCGTATTAAGCTAGAAGGCCCCACGATAAGGGACGGACACCCACGTACCCGGCTAACTACCAGGACCACCACCCAGCCCATGTTAAAAGATAGAGCCCTCCAGAAGAACAGTATCGATATTACGATAACACTAAAAGGGCCACACCAGAAGCAAGTTTTAGCGTGAGACTTTTTCGCGTCTCTGTTACGTTGCAAACGTTTGAAACATTGCCCCACCAAGAAAAGTAACCACCAGGACTACCCCCCAGCCCATGTTAAAAGATAGAGCCCTCCAGAAGAACAGTATCGATCTTACGATAACACTAAAAGGGACACACCAGCTGCAAGTCTTAGCGTGAGACTTTTTCGCGTCTCCGTTACGTTGCAAACTTTAAAAATATTGCCCCACCACGAAAAGTATAACGTTTCTCATTGGATAGACAGAATTTCTGTAGGTGGAGCTTAAGGTTAACATTGAGACCCTGACTGGTCAGATGAAAACATAGCCAGATAGTTTTTTTTTTACCATATTGTAGTAAGGAGAAGTTAGAAAAGAGTTGCTTCCGAGACGGCGAGATGTGAGGAGCTGCTCATTAAAGCTCATGGTATTCACATTTGCTACCTAAGTTAAAATCTGAAACGCGATGATTCTTCTGTTATATAATTATTGAGAAGCCACATCAGCCACTGTAATTTACGACAAGTTAGATAAGTAATTAAAGATAATTGAGGGTCACTGTAGACCATTTTGACAGTTTTCTCTTTTGTGAAACTTAATTTAAACCTAGATTATAGATGTGATATGGGATAGGTCATCCTTAGATTCATTGTAGAACTTGGAAACCCATTCAGGGAATATTCGTTCACATTTTTGTTGAACGCAGTTGGTTTTTATCATCCTGTATTAAAACATTTCCTTTTATCAATAGCGCAATTTATAAACAATGTTTTTTGAGTAGAATAAAATTTCCAATGGTAAACTTAACTGCCTTTTCAGGTTATTTTACCAGCTAACTAAAAATAGGAAAGCCTTGAACCCCTTCCACTAAATTTAGTTAGTATTAAGATTCTTTTACACTGAGTGCAGTGGAGCTGAAGCTGAAATCATTAAGTATTTGGTTATATCATCGCTAGTCTCACTGAATTCTTCTGAACTCTACATGTCATGTGTGGTCTGGCATCTCCTTACCAGCAACAGGTTCCATGTTCAAACTAATAAATTCCCTAAAAAACACGCTCAGAGCGTCGTTGCGCGAAAGTGGTAGGGAGACACGACTTATAACACGCAGAATGTTTGACACTTCACAATACTGTAAATTCGAAGACTTATTTTTCATTCACTAAGAGTTCAGAAAGGTGAAAACGATATTGCTTCTGCTTTTAACTCTCAATCTTGCTATTGTCAATTGTAATATCTATACGGAACTGCAAAGCTATTTCCTTGTGTTCAGTGATAATATACTGCTTGTTAATTAACTTCGCTTTGTCTCACTTTAACATCAACCTTATCATTCTTTACAATCCGCCACTTCAGTGAGCCACGTTGCTTAGCTGCCATTTTCTTACTTTTTACGTGAGCTGGCTACACGACTAACATGCACTCTGATGGATAGGCACCTGTTGAGCTTCCACTAAGCAATGTTAGTAATAAGTAATTCTTTCTTGTCTGCGTCCTCTTGGAATTCGGGTGTTGATAAATGTAGGTCGACGTGTGATGTTGTGTGGGTTGCTGTTTGAGCTATGTAACCTCACTCACTATCACGATGTTATGTAGGAAGGAGAGTCAGAATATAATACCAAATCTAAGTCTACACAAATGAGAAGACAGTATCAGTGCACAGTTGGACACTATGACCGGAAATCTAATAAACGTTCATTACAGTCCATTGCCTGTACGAACAAATACACTCATCGGTCAATATACAAGTATTAGATATACAGACCCATTTCTTTCCGTTGAACTAAATGTGTGTGCTTTCGGGAGTAGTCTATGCTTTTCAAAACACACACACTTTTAGTTTTTTAACGACAATGCGACGGTTTTTTGTTCTTGTGACCCTACTGTATATTTACTAGCCAGAACTCCATTCACTTAACATATTTGATATTAAATCTGCCAAAAATCCTTCACTGTTGGGATATCTGTTCGGGTTATTACTTTCCTTTGACCCTTACTACTGTTTTTAAATAAAATTTTTAATTTAACTTTTTCATTGCAATGTTATGTACTACAGTTTCGGATTATCTTTACAGAATTCCTCTTTCTTGCGGGTAACTGTTGCTTCTTTAACTACAAATCCTATAATTTAATCGCACTGCTTATCAGTCTTTTGATCAAATTTTCTATGTGTTGATATTACTGCATATCATGAGAATAGGCAACTGTAGACTTAAGTTCATTTTTGAGAAACATTCTAATGAGTCCGCATATTTATATCCTGATCTGTATATTATAGCATCCACATAGTATGGCTGGTTGCGTACTGATGAAGTTCAGTGAGACAAATGTAGCTTTAAATGCGAACATTTTAGGTTAGGTTTGACTGTGATTGTTATTGGCGTTAAATGAAACAACAAGTTTACTGTTACCAGTCACTGTTTATTTATCTCCACGACGCATTTAAAAGGTTTAAACTTCCATCACTGGGTGGATTTACATTTGTTAATATGACATTTGTATATGTGTTGTGTTACGATTTTTTGGAGGAACTTGTGGCCCTGTCTACAGTGGTCACAGGTTACTTTTACCGTTGTAACACATCACATGTATACTGTCATATTTTGTGTACAAACATTATTATTCTAATACAAGAAATCTTCGTCTCCAAAGTGTTCCGCTGCTATACACAGCACACAATACAGTAAAATATTTTTCAGATCCTTCCGCATTTAGCAATTTCTTAAGCGCAGTAATGGGAACAAATCATAACCACGAAAAACATCACAACGATTGTCGTACTTCATTCCCAGGTATGGCTCTGCAGGGACGCGCCAAACCAAGCCCTTCCATCAGATTGCCACAGAGTACATCGTGAATCTTCACTCCCAATCAATCGTGTCCAGTCATCCAGCGTCCAGTGGTTCAAATGGCTCTGAGCACTATGGGACTTAACATCTGAGGTCATGAGCCCCTAGACTTACAGCTACTTAAATCTAACTAAGGACAGGATTCGAACCTGCTACCGTAGCGGTCGCGCGGTTCCAGACTGAAGCGCCTAGAGCCGCACGGCCACACCGGCTGGCTGGACATTAGTCGATGCGGGTAACCATGCAGGATGTTTACATACGTGTCACCTGTCACTGTCGTATCTACACGTATCAGGAGGTCCAACTGCACACGCCCCACACCATTACAGACCCTCCACCACCTTCAACAATCCCCTGCTGACATGCAGGGTCCGTGGATTCATGAGGCTCTCACCACACCCGTACACATCCACTCGATACAATCTGAAACGAGACTTGTCCGACCAGGCTACATATTTCCAGTCATCAACAGTCCAACGTCGTAGTTGATGGGCCTAAGCGAGGGGTAAATCGTTGAGCCATACAGTCATCAAGGGCACACGAATGGGCGTTCGGCTCCGAAAACCCGTATCGATGATGTTATGTTGAACGGATCGCACACTTGTTGATGGCCGAGCATTGAAATCTGCAGCAATTTGCGGAAGAGATGCACTTCTGTCACGTTGAACGATTCTCTTCAGTCGTCGTAGGTCCCTTTCTTGCAGGATCTTTTTTCTGCCGCAGCGATGTCGGAGACTTTATGTTTCTCCGGATGCCTTATATTCACAGTACACTCGTGAAATGGTCGTACGGGAAAATCCGCACTTAATTGCCGCCTCGGAGAAACTGTGTCCCATCGCTCGTGCGCCGAATGCAACACCACGTCCAAACTCACTTCAATCTTAATAACCTGCCATTGCAACATCAGTAACTGATCTAACAACTACGCCAGACACTTGTTGTGCTGTTGACAACCGCAGCGCCGTAATCTGCCTGTTTACGTATCTCTGTATTTGAATACGCATGCATATACGTTTCTTTGACGCTTGAGTGTATTATTTAATTCTAAGTCCTGTATCCGGTTGTGGACAAGAAATATAACTATTGTAGCCAAAGGAGACTTTCTCCAAACAAAAGTACGTTCCATGCATCTAATAATGCTAAGAAAAAATTGAGGAAGTTAGTGAGACCGCAAGCACTAGTTAGAAGTGAAACATTCACCAACGTTAATCTGGATAAACGTAACTTTGAACTGGAAGAGCTTGACAAACACCTATGTTTTACTCTTTGAAAGTCCGTTAAGGACGAAAACTAGCACATAAACATCTAAAAATAAAATATTACGCATATTCATAACATTGTCTATATTATTGTGGGGTGATTCGCATCATTTAGAAAGGAACTGTCTATTGAACGGAAGAGGTCAGTGATGATAATGTGTAGTGTTTACCATCAGTAGCCTAGTGCATGCCACTTCAAGAGGTCGGCATTCTAATTGCGTCTTCAAAATGTGTATTTATATTCGTTGGCGAAATCATTATAAGCAGTCCATCACAATGTGAAGATGACAGTAACGTTCACAACTACAGCACTTGAAGAAAATATAATGATGGTCATTATTTATTCCTAAAGCTGCCATTTATTCTGGAAACTCTCCAATGCGGACCACAATAACAGGTGACCTATTATCGAATATAAACAAAAGTCTGATAGAAAATAAAACAAATTTTGGATGTTATTTCTCAAATCTTCCATTAAATTTGAGTACGTTGCACTAGGAAGATTGTCAGTGTCTAAGACTAATATCCTCATATTTATCAGATTTAAGCCACTCAACTGTTTCACGGTGTGTGAATGGCCAGCATGTAGTCACACACACAAACAAATAATTTTTACATAGCATGTACTCCAACAACATTTAGATGCCGTGAAAATGATCTGTCGCACATGAAACTAACTCGCAAGCTTAATTTGTTATAGATGGCTGTGTTGCTGGTGATGTGGGTTACAACAATCACAATGCATTCTCAGATATATAAAGCTTTCATGATGAAATTGACGATGGACTTGATTGCTCTCGATAGTGGAGGAGGTGATGGTGATTACTGATGTTGCAGGTCTGGAGCTGATGTATGGGTGATGATTTCGATGGAGATGATGTCCAAACTTAAACTGTAGCTTTGATTTTTGACGGTACATTTTCGTAGAATTAGGCCTCTAGTTATTCGGTGTTCAGCTAGTTCTGTCCCAAGAGCGCATTGTTATTCTACTATTCATTTATCTCCAGATGGTACTGGGAACTAGGCTGAAGCGCAATATCGTTGAGAAGTAAGGAAACCAGAATAAGTTTTCGAAGCGTTAATTAGAACACTCGTAGTGATGTAGCTGATGAATCTGGGAAAGGAAAAGGAGACAGGGAAAAACTGGACTGCTAATTAATAGCAAGACCAAATGTATTTTAGAGCAGCGATCATTCTACATCGCTCTTGTTTTCCTGAAATTATAAACAGCGTTTTACTCATGAATAGAGGGTAAGTTTCAAGCATTATTGAAAACACATGAAACATGTTAATTACTTTCTGATAACTGATTAAACGAAAGGCATGCTACCGGTATTTTTTTCTGTCTTGCTGCAGCTTTTACAATTCTGCACGCCGAATGAGAACAATATCCTATTCCAGGCGTTGTTTACCATATGGGCTATAGCCAGTGCAACTCAGTTTCTTTCCAGATATATTTTTCAGTGCTCCTGTTTACGTCCTGTCTTCCTACAATTTTATTTCTTGAAACATATTTATCCTTCTACCACCAACACAACTCATCTCTTTTGCCATGAATATTAAACATATTACAGCCGGAAAACTTAAAAAAACACGAGCCGGTTTACACAGGTTTGCACTGCGAAACATAATATTTTCACAATAAGGAAAAAACGCGGATCAAAATTTATAAATTTTCCAACAGCAGTGGAAGCTATAACACTCCCAGAGATGTTGCGCTTTGTTATTTTAAAGGTTTTTCTGGCAAGCACTACGTGCGATTTCGGACTGGAAACGTTTGTACGAGAGATGTAAATTATTGGAGAAGGTACATTTTGATATAAAATTGACTGAAGCTAATCAAAATGGCTTGTTTATTCATAATATTGCCGAACCAATGTGCAGAAACATCAGTGACGTCAGAAACAGCAGATTATAAAACGAAATACATTGAAAATATCTCCCTTTTTTCCGTTTACCGTCGTTCCTTAAAGCAAACAAAAGACGAAGGATAAACACACAGTGGCACTGTAAACACACACATTCAGTACACAGGGGAAAGTGGAAGTGACGTGCTGCAATAAATGTAATCGAAAAATCGGTTGGAATCGCCCATCTGGAATGTAGGGACCGAGAAAATACGTCTCCAGAACGACACACATGAATTAACAACACTGAAAATCGTAACACCAAAGGATAACTTAATCTCGCCAAACTTGTGTTGCGAAAGTTGTGTCTAACCTGAAAAATTAGAAAATAGCAAGAGAAAACGTAAGGTAGTAACATACTCGTAACTACTGCGTAACACGTTTATTATATTCAAAAAGTCCAGGCAGAGAAGTCTGGTCAGAGTGGCCGAGCGGTTCTAGGCGCCACAGTCTGGGACCAAGGGACCGCTACGGTCGCAGGTTCGAATCCTGCTCCGGGCATGGATGTGTGTGATGTCCTTATGTTAGTTAGGTTTACGTAGTTCTATGTTCTAGGGGACTGATGACCTGAAGTTAAGTCCCATAGTGCTCAGAGCGATTTGAACCAGTAAATTCATAAAACAAATATCTTTTCAGGATACTGAAGCTGCTTCACAAGTAAAAGAAGTGAAACACATATTGCACAAAAGAAAGCACCTTTCATTTGGTTACAAAGACGGATTATATCTCTATGAATTAAAATATTTTGAAAATCAAAAATCGATGATAAAAATCGGTAAATAACATTCTCTTAACTGAGAGTACTTAAATTTTTGATCGTCATATTACATAAGAAATCCATGGATTCGCATGAATAGTTATAGGTGCATAATCGACATACCACATCGGAAATTGACGTACGTGGCAACAAAATGAAAAGCTATTCATAGAACATAACAGCCTCAACAATAATTTTACAATCCACTGAACTAAAATGAGTTATAAATGATTCAATAGAATCATTGTATCTTTAAGAAGGCATTGCATCTGATATGTAAAACAAAAACCGTCAGACCTCGAAGTGAATTAGATAATTTTAGTTATTATTGATAAGGAACCTCTTGAGTGCGAATTCACAAGTTCAATCTTTAGTTATATTAACAGTTGTGCCAAGAAAAATATTAGTTGCTAATGACTCATAATGTGCATCAGGAGGGTGACAGAAAATGAGTGCCCAGGAGGTGCAGAGATCAACCTTCTATGCGATATATGTTTTACACTTCACAAAATGGATAGCGTCGACATTCAAGAAACGTTTGAAACAAACCATTATCTTGCACTATGAACACTGAATGAAAAATAGCACACCACAGCGATCACAACAACTCGCACCATTAAGATCGAAAGCGAATTTCTTGGGAGGTACAAACCGTGCAGGACGCTCAGATAGTTATCCAATCTTAAAGAACGCATTCAGAATCATATTGGTGTAATGGGTGATGAGAACTCATGGAATGTGATGGCATGGAACCAAAATAGAAATGGTCTGTCGTGGAGCTTATCGTGAAAATGGCTATCTTTTAAGGCGTAGCTGCAGATTGCACGATAATATGTTTTATAGGCACGGAAAAAACAAATATCCAGAGGCTAAATTTGTCCAATGGTTCCAGGAGGTATGAATTTCAATGTCACACACTTTTCAGGAGGATAGTTTGCTCTACAGGAATATGGTTTTTATACAAAGACCAATAATCAAGGAAAAGCAAGTTATTTCGACCAGTTATTGTATAAAAGCAGTGGTTGGTAGTTCTCTTGGATTCATTTTCCCATTCTTGCTCGCTGTGACGTAAATATTCCCTGTTTCCCTTGCAAGATCACCCACGCAAGGAAGAATCGTACGAGGCAGAGCGCCTCCAACTTCTCGCAGCAGAATAAACAACTATCCACCCAATTTACCATCCAGATTAACAATCAGCATAATTGTTTACGAAGCTTTAAGGCATTTTAGTTCATTTTGATACAACTCTCTTTGTACCTCTAATTTCCAGGGTTCCTGTCATATGCATTTCCTCTTGAAATCCCGAGTTGAAAACAAGTTCCGCACTGAAGGATCGGATGAGTTTATCTCACCTACAAGTTTTCTGACCGATTCGGCAGTTCGCTGTGAATCGCCAAGTTAACTCTGTTTGAAATTTCGTTATCTGACGACTTTTAGTTCTGTAACACTGTTTGAAGTTGGGCAACCATCCACTGCTTTCCATGAAATCACTGTAATCTATATCGCGAGCATTTTTATGTACGTAACGCAGTAAGTCACTGTCATGCACATCCTGTAAATTGCATAGAGCTTTCTTGAAGCAAGGAAACACTAGTTTCTGTAGCCGGCAGCAGAGGACGAGCGATTCTAAGCGCTACAGTCTGGAACCGCGCGACCGCTACGGTCTCAGGTTCGTATCCTGCCTCGGGCATGGATGTGTGTGATGTCCTTAGGTTAGTTAGGTTCAAGTAGTTCTAAGTTCTAGGGGACTGATGACTTCAGAAGTTAAGTCCCATAGTGCTCAGAGCTATTTGAACCATTTCAGTTTCTGTAAAAAATGCGACTTGTTCGCCCTTTAATATCAGTAGTTTTTCTTATGCATTATAAGGTCACATTGCTGCAGATATATTCGAAATCTGTTCATAACTGGTTTTTTATATGATGCGGATGATCTTCCATGTATGTAACTATATTTAGTACCCGCTCCTTGGACAACGATTGTCTTTTACTACGTTTCACTGGAGACGGGTTTTCTGGCTTCCTGTCCGACAAGGATGATACCTGTTTCGGTGTCATTTTACTTGTGAAGCACATACCGCCATCATTATACTCCTCATATACATTGTTCTCACAGCCGAGCGTGTACGCCACCAAGCATTCCACTGATTTATCTTGCAGAAACGCTAGTGTTTCATCTGCCACTTTTTCTCACTTTGCAAAATTTCTTGGGTTCCTTTCTGAGGAAATGTCAACTTTGGCAACTGTTTTTGTAAACAAAAAGAAATATTTGCTTTGTTTACCGTTGCCATTGCTGTGGTTTGTATCAACACCACTAGCACTGTAGCATTCTGAGTTACTCGTCGACTAAATAGCTCAGCTACGCTCCGTAGTTTCATGCTATGCTCAGCACTGCATACCTCCAGTACCAGCCCCTGTTCTCATTTGCAGCCAATATTGCGGCTGAATGGTAGACAATATGCGAGGCGTCTAATGCTGTAGAAATCATTAGCCTTTCGCGACCCTATATTAAAAGCCGTACCGTGGACGCGCAAAATTAATTCCGCCTCGAGACCAGCCTGGAGGTATTTAAGAAATTCACCGCTCTACCGTACAGGAACTCTGAACCTTGGAAATTACGATTCCTATCATAGGCGGACAAGCCAAAGATATTCTTTAGATATGAAAACTCAAAACTTTCGGGTACTTCAAACCGACATCACACACAGCACTAGATCGGCAAACCTCTGTATCACTTTGTCTGACTTTTTGTGCAGGATGTAACTAAGACAGCCAAACAACGTGCTGCCGTAGGAAACATGACAACACATGAATCAAAAACTAAACTCACACTATAGTTTTCACTGACCCACTACGTTATGTACATCAAAATGCACGCGACATACATTACAGTGATTTTATGGAAAACAGTGGATGGTTGCACTGCTACCGAATTAGAAGCCGTGAGATAACAAAATTTAAAACAGAGTTAACTTGGCGATGCAGAGCAAACTGCGGAATCTATCAGAAAGTTTGCAGGTGAGATAAACTCATCCGATCCTTCAGTGCGGATTTTTTTTTTCAACTACGACCAATCGGGATTTGAAGAGGAAATGCAAATGAAAGCAACCCTAGAAATTACAGGTACAAAGAGAGTTGTATCAAGATGAACTAAAATAAATGCCTGAAGGCATTCGTATACAATTAAGCTGGATGTTAATCTGGATGGTAAATTGGGTGGATAGTTATTTATTGCGCTGCAAGAAGTTGGAGGTGCTCTGCCTCGTGCGATTCTTCCTTGTGTGGGTGATCTTGCAAGGGAAGTAGGGATTATTTACGTCACAGAAAGCAAGAGTGGGAAAATTAGTCTACAAAGCACTGCTTTTGGACAGTAAATGGTCAAAATAACTTGCTTTTCATTGATTCCTGGTCTTTGTATAAAAGTCATATTCCTGTAGAAAACTCTGATGACGACCTTGGCATGTTACAGAATTGATACTACTGCGGTTGGACGAGTAGCCATTGTCGGTGCCCAACAACGGCGGTAAGCTCTGATAACAAGAATTGCATCCTTGCGTGAAGTGTCGCCGTTAGCTGTGTAAATCCGCCAACAGCTCTACCACTCATCCATACTGTCACAGAGGCCTTTTCTTTTTTTTCCCCTCCGCTGCTCACAGTAGCACCTCTCACCTCCCTCCTAAAGTAAACTGCTACCCTTCAAATTTTTCTTTACGATGTATCCCAGATGGGACCATTTTAATGGGCGATCACACCCAGATGCTTGGACAACATCCCAAGCTCAGATCCTATGTTTCCATGATAAAAACACTAATCATCTTCTCAGAGGTGACAGCAGAACTTTTGCAGTGATCAGCAAGTAAATGTGGGAATAGATGGATTCCACTTTTTTCTAAAACATCAAAAGCAATAGGTCGAGTCACAAACAGTTCACTCTAATTTTCGAGGTACAGAATGAAATTTTACTGAAAAGAAAAAAGTACTTACTTTGGGACAAGTAAGTTAAGAACCTTACAGTTGCAGATGGAATGTTTAGGGTGTACACGAATGCTTACCAATAAAAATACAAGTGGAAATGCTACAAGTAAAGTTCAGTGTGCGTTATCACAGGGTGGCGATTTCGGTTTATTGTGAGCATTCTAGGAAACTGTAGCTCATTTATAAAGGAGACTGCGTGCATAAATCTTATGCGTAGCAATAATATGGCGTAGTCTCTGAATGAAATTACCCGAAACCTTTGACAACGTGTCTGGCGGAATGGCTTCACATGCAGATGAGATGTACTGCTTCAGCTGTTCAATTGTTTCTGGATTCTGGCGGTATACCTGGTCTTTCAAGTGTTCCCACAGATAGAAGTCACAGGGGTTCATGTCTGGCGAATAGGGAGGCCAATCCATGCCGCAACCTGTATGTTTCGGATAGCCCAAACCAATCACACGATCATCGAAATATTCATTCAGGAAATTAAAGACGTCGGCCGTGCGATTTGGCCGGGCACTATCTTGCATAAACCACGAGGTGTTCGCAGTGTCGTCTAAGGCAGTTTGTACCGCCACAAATTCACGAAGAATATCCAGATAGCGTGATGCAGTAATCGTTTCGGATCTGAAAAACGGGCCAATGATTCCTTTGGAAGAAATGGCGGCCCAGACCAGTACTTTTTGAGGATGCAGGGACGATGGGACTGCAACATAGGGCTTTTCGGTTCCCCATATGCGCCAGTTCTGTTTATCGACGAAGCCGTCCAGATAAAAATAAGCTTCGTCAGTAAACCAAATGCTGCCCACATGCATATCGCCGTCATCAATCCTGTGCACTATATCGTTAGCGAATGTCTCTCGTGCAGCAATGGTAGCGGCGCTGAGGGGTTGCCGCGTTTGAATTTTGTATGGATAGAGGTGTAAACTCTGGCGCATGAGACCAGCTGCAACGCGGCGAACGGGAACCCGAGGCCGCTGTTGGATCACCTGCTGCACTAGCTGCGCGTTGCCCTCTGTGGTTGCCATACGCGGTCGCCCTACCTTTCCAGCACGTTCATCCGTCACGTTCCCAGTCCGTTGAAATGTTTCAAACAGATCCTTTATTGTATCGCTTTTCGGTCCTTTGGTTACATTAAACCTCCGTTGAAAACTTCGTCTTGTTGCAACAACACTGTGTTCTAGGCGGTGGAATTCCCACACCAGAAAAATCCTCTGTTCTAAGGAATGAACCATGTTGTCCACAGCACACTTGCGCGTTGCGAACAGCACACGCTTACAGCAGAAAGACGACGTACAGAATGGCGCACCCACAGACTGCGTTGTCTTCTATATCTTTCACATCACTTGCAGCGCCATCTGTTGTTGAAAATTGTAACTACTGTAATTTCGAAAGTTTGTCCGCCTGAAAACGTACTGTTGTCCCAAGCATATTGCAACAAACGGTGTATTTCTATCGCTGCTCTTTTAGTTTTTATTGCCGTTTCAAATATACCGGTCATTTTTGAAACACCCTGTATCATGAATATTCATCAAACCAAACACAGTAACATCCCAATAACGCTTTCTAACGAACTCGAAGTGAAGAATAGACGTATGTGGAACTAGTCAAGGAAAGCGATGACTGTAGTAAGTACTGAATCGACGCTAGCAAGTTGCGAGAACACCCACTCGTGCTTAATCACCATAAAAATCTCAGTTCATCCAGTGGGTCCGTACGTTGTGGAATAAGGATCGTACGGTATAACTGGCCATGCTTCCCCTCCGGAGTTTTGTGGTAATTAAGCGTGTGTCGGCCGGAGTGGCCGAGCTGTTGTAGGCGCTTCAGTCTGGAACCGCGCGACCGCTACGGTCACAGGTTCGAATCCTGCCTTGGGCATGGATGTGTGTGATATTCTTCGGTTAGTTAGGTTTAAGTAGTTCTAAGTTCTAGGGGACTGATGACCTTAGAAGTTAAGTCCAATAGTGCTCAGAGCCACTTGTGCAAATAAGCCTGTCCGTCCTTCAACTGACTTGGTGAGTAGGAATTTTTCCTACCTGCTATGCGGAGATGGTCTCTTAGTTTTATGTCTCCTTGCAGGTACGTAGCAGCACCATCCGATTCTGAAAGTGAAATACTACTGTCTATGTTTCACGTAACGCAGCGGTAACAAGTTTTTTTTTTGTGCAAATAACTTTTACACGGGATGCCCTGACGCTACGTTCATTTAAAAAACACCGTAAAATGAACTTGTTCTCACTGATTATTAGCTGACCATTATCGGTACGAAAGCGTGGCCCACGACATGACCAGGTCGAAAGGCATCTTATTGTCGACTGTCGACTTCGGCATACAGTATGTACCTTTAGCGTACAGTCGGTATAGTTCGTATAGAATCGTACATCGGTTATTCATTTATTTATTAATATCAATGTTTCCGGGATTGTAAGATTACTGAAGGACAGTATTTATGACCCGTAGTCTCCTCCTAACGTGTGAGTGGCAAAAGGCAACTTTTGTTTGCAAATATATATTAATAACAGTTACTTGATTCACACCAGAATGAGCGTACTTTCCCCACATATCTCTATGCTGACGTCATTAGCGATTTATGCATCGGCACCTCACCCCACTGGCTTTGAAAGCGGGAGATGGCCATTCGCCTCTGCTTGCCAACACTCTTTCCTCCATACCTACTGCAGAGCTGATATGTTCACTTCACGTAATTGAAATAGCAAAACTGGTAATAAAGTAAAATGAGCTCTTGTCAGCAAATATGGAGTATCTTAGAAAGTTACTCAGATGGTTCAAATGGCCCTAAGCACTATGGGACTTAATATCTGAAGTCATCAGTCCCCTAGACTTAAAACTACTTAAACCTAACTGATCTAAGGACATCACACACTTCCACGCCCGAGGTAGGATTGGAACCTGCGACCGTAGCAGCAACGCGGTTCCGGACTGAAGCGCCTAGAACCGCTCGGCCACAGCGGCCCGCACAATGTAACTGCTGCCAGTGTGCACTACTCATTTTACCTGAAGTATGGCGTGACAGGTTGATCCAAGTCACGTGTTTTGGCAGGCGCCATTGTTCGTGAAATTGAGGGGCAGACAGTGTCATCAACTGGGCGGTTTCCATTTTCTCTTCTGCATATCGCACAAGTTTTATGTACACAGTCCCCCTTGCAGACGAGCTGCTGCTTCCTAGAATTCTCCATAAAAACTGAGATCGACCATTCGTCTTCCCTATAACCGACCTTATATGCTCCTACCAGTTAATGTCGCTTTGCCACCTTACGACCAGATGTTTAAACGATGTGACATTGACAAACAGCTCACCGACCATATTCAAAGATTACAGGATTGTTTTTCCTACACATTTTAACTAACTTACATTTGTTACACATCTGAATGAGCTCCAATTCGTCACACAAAGTAGGCACTCTGTACAAGACATTCTGTATCTTGCTACAGTCACCTAACGACGAAAATTCCCCGAACGTTACATTGCGGTCAGTTACAGTAGCAGAATGCTGCTCACCTTATCCTTCACATAGTTTGTGTATCGACGGAACAGTTGCGGTTCTACCCCACTTCCTTGGGGCACTCCTGGCGATAGCTTCATCTCCTATGAAAGCTCGTCGTTCTGAACAATGTACTACGTTTTACTACTTATAACGTAGGCTCTCATCATGAGAGCCTATTTTGTACGATGGGGCCATCGCAAACAGTCTTCAGTGTGGCAGTTTGTTAAACGCTTTCCGAAAATCTAGGAACGTGGAATCTGCCTGTTGAACGTCACCCACGGCCGCAAGACATCGTGCGACAAAAGTATACGTTGACTTTCGCACAAGCGATGTTTTCTAAATACGTGTTGATTTGTTGATGGATGTCCTTCTCCAACAAGGGAATTTACTATATTCGAGCTCAGAATGTCTTCAAAATTTTACATCAAACGGACAAGGCTATTGGTCTTTTCATTTGCGGATCCACTCGTTTACTCTTCGTAATACGGGAGTCACCTGTGCTTATTTTCCGGTGCTTGGGACTTTTAACTGAGGGAGACCTGCCATAAATGTAATCTAAACACTGGACTAAAGCCGAGGAATACTCTTATGCAGGATGGAACGCCTATGAGGATAAAAGTTCAATACAGAAACTCGTTTGATCCATTATGTCAGCGACAAGCCATTAGTCGCACATCCGGGAACAATGAAGATGACGATGACGATGATCATGATCATGATGATGATAAAGATGGTATTGAAGAGGGTATGTTTTGTTCACTTAACAGATCCGTCACTGAAAGGTCAGCGTTCTTCTGTCCTTTCGGTATTCCGCCATCTTTGCCGTAGCTGCGAATGATGCATTTATCTTAAAGTCTTTAATTAGCTGGTAGTGTTCCTCTGGTGCTCTTTCCAGTCATCATTCCTTCAAGTGCATCCTTTATTTTTCAGACTCTTCTCATTGAGGGTCCTAGCCAATTTATTTTCCTCCTCTTGATCATTTGGCCACAACTGTGTACATTAATGTTTCCTGCGTATTAGATGCAATAGAAATATTTTTCCTCAACGGATACGTCATACATACATTTATGAATATTCATTGCTTTCACCGTGCACAAATGTTGCCACCTGTTGGGCATAACTATAAAAATATCAACAAGTGAATGTTGCAGTACGCAGCAGCTTGTTGGCGCCAGAATTCACGGAAGCAGTTGGTTGGTTATACTCCACTGTGTAACTGAATATTGTTATTGTTATTTTTAAATGAATGATCAGTTTATTTATTCAAACAGTGAATATTTCAAACCTAATTGTTTTAGTCCATAAAAGGAAGCCAACTGTACAATGTACGTTTTGAAAACGGGTACATATGTGTGCATAAATCTTGCACCAAAATTCATTAAAAAATCTCATAAGATTATTAGAACATACAAATTTTACCTTCCACCAGAAGAATTTCAGGTCTGGAAGGGTTAATTGTTTCCAGTATTTCCTTTTGTCGTTCACCCCATTCAGTACAACCTCAGTCCCTATTTCATATGGCCGTTTCACATATTGCATTGTTCTCCAGACCGACATCTCAAAAATGTCTAAACTTTTCTTACCTTCCCCCTATACTGCCCGTAGTTCAGCCACATACGGGGTAACACACTACGCAAAACATTTAACTTAGTTTTTTTGTTAGTTGTTTGTGTAACGGGCAACAGAATTCGCCTCCCTCTGTAAAACACTTTCTTTATTGCATTCATGTTACTGATTCTTTTGCATCCCAGGTACCGGAAATTGTAAACCAATTTCATTAACTTTTCGAAAAAGTCCACTTTAATGTTCCTTGGTTGCCTTATAAAAACCATTGCCTTGGTCTCCTTAATACTTATCTTCGTTCGGTAGTTCTCACATCTAGTATTTATTTCCTTCAACTGATTGTTAACCACCTTAACATGTTCGCTTAGCAATATCATTTTAGCACAAATGACCTTCGTACATGTAGCATCATACCACGTTTGACTACGGAGCTAATTGATGTCACATGCTTTTACAGTTCGAACCACTCGAGTGTTCACATACGTGCCATAAAATAATACTACGCTATCATGTGATAGAGTAATGTCTCAAAATCCCATCAGCGACCGAGCGAGGTGGCGCAGTGGTTAGCACACTGGACTCGCATTCGGAAGCACGACGGTTCAATCCCGCGTCCGGCCATCCCGATTTAGGTTTTCCGTGATTTCCGTAAATCTCTCCAGGCAAATGCCGGGATGGTTCCTTTGAAACGGCGTGACCGACTTCCTTCCCCGTCCTTCCCTAATCCGATCAGACCGACGACCTCACAGTGTGGTCTCTTTCCCCAAACAACCCAACCCAACCCCATCAAAGCTGTGAACAGACTGCAGCCTCGTCTAGCTACTGTTCGAATCACTGATGGCAGTCAAACAAAATTTGGAATTGAATTTGCTCTGTTAACTGTACAAAGACTCCCAATAAGTTCTGAATGAAGCGTAATCTGGCGGCGAAAACTGTGGCTAACGTGGCATTAAACGATTCACACTATTTAAAAACCCCAAACTCAGTTTTTTTTTTTTTTTTTTTTTTTTTTTTTTTTTTTTTGCGAAGCTGCCCTTAGGATATTAGAAATACTTTTGCGATTACTGATTTTTCTGTTACTTCTATATCACAACCATAATCGGTAAACCGGAAAGCAAGGAAAAATAATTTGGTACGTATATCTTTGCATATGCAAATAGTTTTGGGTATTTGTAATTACTTTCCAATCAACTACATTTCTAAAAGTTTACATGTCGTTAATTTCCTCAGCACGTGAAAAGCAAGCTCGCTATATTCGCGCTGCTTGTCAAGTAAGACAAATAAATTTAATGAAATTTAAACATTGCCATCCGGGCAACAAATATTGTTCCTCTGTTTGATGTTACTCCAATATTTTTAATTTAAACCGCTTCGCGTAAAGAAATTGAACTTCGTTACTTTAGTGTAATACCACTCACTAGAGAGCAGAATTTTGAATAAGTTGTATTTATCGCGAATGGTAAACATACAAGAAAATAATGTACGTGGAAAGTCGGCACAGTATTGGAACTTGTATCTCCGAAAGAATAATTCGGAGAACCGTTTTTATTATTTAGCTGCTCTCTGCGTTTTAATTTTGTTTTAGGTTTCTTACAGGAATTAGCTGAAAATCTACTAAAAAGCACCCTCTGGTAGACACATAAACGGAAACATTTTTACTATTGGCGGATTCACTCTTCAGACATAACTTTTGTCTATTTACAGTAATTTTCGTGTGGCGTAGATAGATAAATCGGTGGGTTGTTTGTGAGAATTTTCCGGTAAAAAGTTGCTGTATTCTATTTGTGGAAGTCTGTATGTATAAAGATTCTAGTTTCATGCAGCATATTGTCAGTTTTCTGAAATTCAAGTAACTGTAAATCCATCTTGTGAAGAGGGTCTTTCATATTAGTGTTCCACCTTGGTCTTGGATGTGTTTAATTATTGTGTGTGTGTTCTCTACTAGATGTAGGTCTGAAACATACGCTAGCTGTAATTTAGGTAATGTAGCATAGTCAATCACAAAAATGGTTTACTTCAGAACTAATTATGTGGATGAAGAGTCTAGAAACGAAATGTCCTTTTGCAGAAACAAGTGGCATTACCTCCAACTAAACGATAACCATAGCACAGAAATGGAGAAAATCAAATTACGCCTCTATTGAAGTCACTTAAAACAAAGTGTAATGTATTTCACCATCATAGTCCTCCTGCTCCTCCTCCTCCTCCTCCTCCTCATCATCCTCATCATCATCATCATCATCATCATCATCATCATCATCAGCATCCATTTAATATCCAAATTTTCCTTTCATTCCGTTCAAGCGAACCCACCCATGATACCGCCGCACTCTTTCTACTCTCATTTAATCACCTTCCACGAGGTCGTCATCTCTATTTCTTCTGCCTCTTGGAAGCCAAAAAAATCGTTCTTGGATTATCTACTATCCAGTCGCCTTCCTATGTGAGCTACCCAGCTCCATTTCATTTCCATTATTCTCCAAATTACGCCTTCTTCTTATTTCGCTTCCCGTGTCCATACCTTAGTTTTCTTGTCACTTCCAGGAAATCCCAACACACATCTCTCCATTTCTCGCTGCACAGCCATCAAATTTTAGCATTAACTGTTTATGCTTTGCATCACGGGTGCAAACTCATCATACACACAGACTGTAATTCTTTCGTTTCCCAACATTTCGGAAGCTTAGTCGCGAAAACCGTATTTCGTTCACAAAAACTATCCCGGCAAATTTTATTGTCTTGCTTATTTCTTTTTCTGACCATTCATGCATTACATTCGTTGTTGTTGTTGTTGTTGTCTTCAGACCAAAGACTGGTTTGATGCAGCTATCTACGCTAGTCTATCTGGATATCTACTACTACCTAAGTCCATTTGAATGTGCTTATGCCAGCCGCGGTGGTTTCGCGGTTCTAGGCGCTCAGTCCGGAACCGCGAACTGCTACGGTCGCAGGTTCGAATCCTGCCTCGGGCATGGATGTGTGTGATGTCCTTAGGTTAGTTAGGTTTAATTAGTTCTAAGTTCTAGGCGACTGATGACCACAGATGTTAAGTCGCATAGTGCTCAGAGCCATTTGAACCATTTTTGGATGTGCTTATGTAACAAACATGCAGATACTTCCACTCGCCTGGTCATGGATGAGCCTGGAAGAATTTGAATGACAGAAACTTCACTCCTGCCTAATCAGCCGGTGTCACCAGGTAATCTCGCCATAATGGATGTGTGGAGATGCTAGCTGCGTACGGTTGTCACAGCCCTATGGTTGTACAGCCACTCCTCAGTTAACGCTGAGACCCGTAAGACCTCAGTTTTAAGTTTGAACGAGTTTAATATTCGAAATCTTAGAACTATGTCTTTTCCTGACCATCCTAGCCCTAAGTAGGTTTCCACCTCCTGTCCTGTCCCTGCTCTCAGCAGAATAAGCACCACATACCACAATCCACCTACCGAAAAAAGTGTGCCAAATTCTAGCAATGAATATACTGTTAAGGCGCTGTCTGGCCTCCCGCTAAAGATACGGTTTATAATGATTCTGGCCGATATCAATCCTAGAAGGTTGTATATAGCTACCGTATGCCATCAATTTCTTTTTTTAGTCCACCAAAACTTTGTTTCCCTGTCTACAAAATTTCCACAAAGTCAGCTCCTAGCCTCCCAGTTTCCAATATACTTTCAGAGCGCTCAATAAGAACACTTCCCGCCTTTTGGGAGAAGAAGTCCTCACATCACCGTGGATGGCGTCAGAATGACACACCTTGCTTTTTCCGGGAAACCTAAAACGCAATAAACAAAGCCGAATAGCGTCGCTTCCCTCATACAGGCAGGAAATAGAAATCTGTTCGAATTATTTCCTATTCCATCTGCCTTCCGGGAAGTCACTGGGATGAGCCGTCTCCAAAGCGAGCTTTGATCGACTTGTATCCGGGCTGTTAAACATCCATTTGCCTGTTATGCTGTTCATTATCCTTGCGTTCTTAGCCACACTTGTGCAGCGCGCACTGACTGATTACAGCTCATGGAGGCCAGCAGAAAAAATGCTGGTTGTTAGAGTACTTGCACCCTGGCAGACTGTGAATATTCCCTTCCATGTAACGTAGAAATTACGTTATGTATTAATGTATAAATGTACCCTCCTTTATTTTTCTTTTGACTTACATCTGATAATAATAGCAATAATTAAGGGCTTCACCTAAATTTAAAGAGAATTTCACGCCACCCGCGAGGTTACGTGAAATAAACTATTTGCTTTGTACTCCAGTTAAAGTAATGGGGAGCACTTCAAATGACACTAGCAAGGAGGACAACTGAACGTCACATATGGCAGGTGATGAGTTGCTTAGAGGGAGAAGGCGAGAGCGAAGTAGCAAAAATTTGTATGAACGTGGTGTTTGCACGGGAAAATATAAAACGTCCCGATGTTCTACAACGATTTTTACATAGGTAGACTTTTCCGTCAACATAAACAAGCCGGAACGGCTATGGCGAAGTGGATCCCCATTCTGGCCTGCTATGCGATAGATCGAGATAACACACAAAGACATAAAATAGTCTCAGGAGTTGGTAACCGTTCGGTTAAGAAATATTTATTTTAATAAGAAGGTAAAAGAGGACAATACCTATCGGGTCAGATTCCTTTGTTTCAGTTCATATGTTTTCATTACTATTCAGAATCGAATACTGTGACTGATGGGCGTGGGATCATAAGTTCAACGGGTGAGTGGGGGGGGGGGGGGGGGGGGCACGAGCTAAGGCGTTGGCAGGCTCCAAATATTAATCCCAAGTTCTCATTCAAAATGGTCCAAAATTCAATTTTTTAAATTACATTTTTTGAAAATTGTGTGTCTGGAATATTGGGGCGAAAAGGTTTAATAATCCGTGCCTTACAAAAGTTTCTACAGCCGAGTGTTCGAAGCAGTGTCACGGCCGCCGTGTGGCGCTCTCAGCCGGAGACGCCCGTCTCAGGTAGAAAACCTGTGCCATGACACACATTCACAAAATGATTTATATTGCAGTACGCACGCAAACATAGGTGGACGAACACCGAGTGTAGGCTGCCGAACACGGCACATCCAGTTAAGCCAGATTGGCTTTTCTCGCGAAGAAGAACAAGGGAATTGCCCTCCAGGAACAATTCGAGTAAGCGGAAGGGTTGATATGCGGTCCTGAAATTACAGACTAAACGTAACTAACGACACTTCCTTTGCAAATTTTGGTCGAAATTGTACAAAAAATAATTTTGGCTTGCCATTTTGCGTTATACACTTTGAATTTTCAAAATTTAGCTTCAGATCAGTGTTCAGCGACATCAGGAATATATAATAACATGCAGTTTTTATGAAAACTGGACTAATAACATGTACAATTTTTCCGTAAACCTTGATCAGGATTTTCTCGAGAATAGATTTTTCAAAAGTGCGTCCAGCAAAGAATAAAACTGTTCAAGCTATTAACTTCACCGCCGAAAAGTAAGCAAATTTCGTGGCAGTTAATACCTATAATAAATGATATTTGTTAATATTAAATATTTTTTGTAAGGCTATAAAGGGTGAAAATAGAACTCAAAGTTCGAGTTAGCACCATATCGTTAAATTTTAGATTATTTCATTTTGTTTAGGTATAAGCTCCCATAAATTTTGTGTGTTATCAACGGATGTTATCCATTTGTGATTTCAGGTAACTCCTGCGGGGCTTCACTCCACGTAGTCTGTACTTCAAACTCGCAGGCCCTTGATCAAACCATAAACACAACCGCTATTTTTTTCTATTGAAAATCTAAAATAAAGTTCAAAGTATCATCAGTCATAATCCCCAAACAGACTCTTTGTATGTCGTCGCAGTGTCTAAAAAAAATCCTATTTTTTGCTCATTTGCATGAGAACCTTGCCTTAAGTCACTAGTGGGCTTTGAGAGTGTTGGCATGTAGGTGAATGGTCAGCAAACATGCTCATTTTCAGATGTAATGTAGTACTGGGAAAATGCCGTGTGGCTAGAGCCTACCGTCGGGTATACCGTTCGCCTGGGGCAAGTCTTTAGAGTTGATGTCACTTCGGCGACTTGCGTCTCGATGGGGATGAAACGATGATAACGATGATGATAAGAACAACACCCAGTCCCTGAGCGGAGAAAATCTACGACCCAGACGGGAATCGAATCCGGGCCGTTAATTATGACATTTCGTCGTTCTGACCACTCAGCTACCAGGGGCGAACAAATATAGTACTCTCGGAGTACTATCGCATTTTGGACGCTGCACCGAGTGTCTGAAACAGCATCTGAGTACTGACAGGTTATTCCATTGATATTACACTCTGTAACGTGTGCGAGTAGCAAGTGACTTTGTGTGCACAAGTACCATTTCCATTTGCGACGATTATTAGAACAAACGCTAACACCACGTTCTTAATACATTATACTGTCTCAGCATGACGGATAAGTGATTTCGGGGCTTGCGAGATGTCTTATAGTTGTGTCTTCAAGGTTGAAGCACGCAAATGGGAGGTGGAAGTACTGAATCCACTTCCTTTATTCCCTTTATTATGTGCAGATGAGCAGGAGTATAGTTTAGAATCGTTATTGAAAGAACCACTAACCGTGCAAAATTAATTAGTGCAAGTGAAAGTTTGCTGTATTTTTTTCGTGTTGTAGCTGTGTTAAACTACCAAATTCTGGAGATCTAGAGGTGGCTAACGTGAGTAAAGATACTCTCCGCACTGAGTACGTGATATGTGATGAGAATTATATTTAACATGACTGATGGAGGTATCATACAAGGCACGCAAGGAAGACGTTAGCCTGATACCGCTGTCTTTCTTGTGCTCTCCTCTTAAACAATAGGAGCTAAATACAAAAATATCATTCCCTTGCTACTGTAATTGCTATGTATTAGAGGACAAAGGGCCTCTCAATTACATTTGAAGGTTATCGCAGTTCTTCTATTTTTAGTCGTTGCTAACCGAACCTACTTCCCAGGCCATCTCAACATAATTATGATTTGAACAATTCAGACACATTTACGTCTAGATTTTGAAATTAAAATTAGTGTACTACCAGTTACAGACGTAATTAGGTGGGATTGATTTGTACTTTTTATAGCCCTCCACCGTGAGTGCTAAGTTCCGTCCTCCCGCCAACATGAGTCTCAGATGTCTCTCCCAGTTTCCCCAGGGATCTCAGCCCGCAGCCCCTGCAGTGGCATACCGCTTACCTCTCAGACCAAGGCTCGCAAGTGATTTTTGCTGTTCTCCACGCACAAAGGAATTCCCAATCAGAACAGAAAACGTTAATATACAGAAAAAGTCAGCTTGACCTTTACAGTGACTAACTTCATTACTGTGCTTCGTAACCAGCGTAAACAGAGCGGCATGCACATTTCTGTAATTGGGATTAACGGAGTTTACAGACTAAAAATGTGATGTGTCAAGTCGGACATGGACTGACGCCTCCCAAGCTCTAACACAAGACAATCCAAAAGAAAACCAGAGCATAGGCATCGAAAAGTCGACTGCGTAAGAAGAGGAACATCATGCGGGGTAAGAAAATATAAGATCAATAAAAACGGCCATGAAAACCTTTGGACTTACATAACAAAGACTGAGACTGATTTTTTTTCACAAATATTTACCACTCCATTTCTACAATTATTTTCCAAATACTTCCCTCCAATTTGAATGCACTTTTTATGGCATCTTTGGCAGTCCTCGGACGCAGAGTGCAGAACATTGTTTGTAAGGTCCTTGAGAATGGCTTCACTTTTCTTGAGCTCTGTTTCCAGTGGTCTCAGATCGGATGCCTCCGAAAATTTGCCTTTAGTAATGGGAATGGAAAAAAATCACAGACGCTATAAGACAGTTGCGGTACACAGGTAATGTCGAATTGAGCCAGGAACTGCTGTACTTGATTTGCAACGTGAGGCTACGCATTATCACGATGTTGTCACCACCTAGTGCAAGAAATTTCTGGTCGTTTCCTTGCAATGTGCTTCGTCAGTTTAGCCAATACTGACCTGTTGTATGCCGCTTAATAGTAGTGTAACAGGGGAGCTGTATGGTGATACATCAGTCCATAACGGTCGAAAAATGTGATCACCATCAATTTATTTGCTGATGGAACAACTTTCGCCCTTTTCGGTATTGGAGAACCTGGCGATTTTTGCACTGTGCTGACCCGTTGTCCATCAGAGTCATAATGATATAGCCGTGACTCATCACGTGATAATTGGTTACAGAAACGCATTACCTCCGTTAGCAAAGACCCAGCATCTCATGATGGCTTGTCTTCATTCACACAGCCTTTTTTCGGGAGTAAGAGTGAACAGACGTAGCACCCAACGAACACAAATACGAGTCATATGAGGATGATCATGCATAATCGTAAAGACAGTGCCATATGAAATTCTCCACAGTTCACTGAGGTTAGGTAGTAGTGTCCGTCGATCCTCAAGAACAATCACAGCAGCTGTGTTGATGTTGACAGCAGAAGCCGAAACACCAGGCCCACCTTGCTTAACGCAGACAAGTAGGCCTTCTTTGAAGTTCTTCAACCACCTAAACACTGTTGCACGAAGTACTGCATCTTCACCTTACGCTCGTTGCAGCTTCCCGCCAAGTTTCATTGGCTGTATGGTTTACGCGAACACAGAATTTTATTGCACCGTTGTGCTCCTCTCGTGTCATCTCCACTGTTTAGTACGCTAAATGCAAAGAGCGTCTACAGAATAGACCGTTACTACCAAACTACCGACGTGAGAGTGCTGCCGCCTATGGAAATTAGACATAAAAACCTGCTATGTCAAATATTCATGGTACAGACAGGAAACTGTCACGGAAGCACAGAAAGAAATCGGCCTCAGTCTTTGTTGATCAGCCCTCGTATGAAGAAATACCGATGCGTTTGTCCTTGCAGCACTGTATATCTCGTAATTTAACGAAATAGCCAAGGAAGCTGTGACTTAGGATAGGTGTGGTATAATGACCAAATCAATAGTTAGCTTGCAAGCAGAAAGGTTAGCACCAGCGTACAACGTTAATGACCGGAGACGGTGGCGGTTAATGCTGCTATTTCATATCAGTCTGCTGTCAAATGCCGAGCCCTGTTGGCCGAGGTGGGGAGATAAGATCTTAACAGGCTGTGCTGCCGCACCGCAGCAGACCTGGGCGTACACTGCAAGCGCTGAAAGGTGCTGCTTAGCTTCGTGCAACTCTGGCTTATCTCACATGCCAAGTACAGGGCGTGATAGGCCACGTGCGAACGCGAGCAAAGAACAGCACCAATCTCGGCACAGTGCGATACAGCCGAGCGAAAGGTTGCTGACGCCGCTCAGAGTACAGTCCCAATGCGGGGTACAGGCCCGATTTCTAAATTCACTGGTTCTTTAGCGGAAACCGCTGCTGTACACGAAAACGTATAACATGCTACACAAACGCCGATTTATCACGATATATTGGCGTGCTTTATACCACGGGTTTGACTTTGAGAGCCGAGTATCAGACGAGAGATTTGTTGAAATGCAGGTCAGTGGTGCTATCTGGCAGGACGGAACGGGCGGCTATCCATTTCGGTAAAATTGTCGCTCTACAAATAACATTACTTTTAATTGGTGTCGTAATCCATTATATTTAATAGGTACAGAGGATTTGGAGAATTTTTCGTGGTTATTTGATATATGGATGGGCAAATACCAAACAATATCTGTGATTCAGTGAGCAGTTAATTTAACTGAACTTGTCTGTATATCATTTGTGCGGGCACGTTTTCCTGAAAGATAATTCGAAACAAATGCTCATGAGATAAAAAAGCAAATGGAGTTTTGCTACACTGTTGCAGGGAAACTCGGTAGTATATGGCGAATGCCTGCGTAAAATTTGTGCCTTCCTGAAATATTATCTTCAGTTTACTGTCACATCCGTTTGTACGTGCCTGATTCAAATGTCTCCTTGCCACTGTAATGGGGCACGTTAGTGGTTGTCTTAGTTCAAAAAATGAGCTGCACTATTACCGCTGTCAGATTACGATGTTCGTGAAGTGTAGACATGCACCAGTTAATTCTGAAGACAATAGCAAGAACCAATTTTGGAGATAATTATACAAAAACAAATCTTCATATATTTGTGTATGCATTGCTCCGCGATCGAGAAAAATGTGAACTTTAGAACCACACATTCGTTTGTAAAGGGCTATTAGTGTCTCTAAAGATGGAGGTATCTCCGACGCGATATGATCCAGACAAGCTATAAAGACAAATGTACTATTTACACCAATAACTAATATTTACACCACAAATAAAAAATTGGTTTTAATTTCATTCCATTTTTGTTGTGTTTGAGTTGTTTAACGGGCGCGTTCGTTATCTTAAGCAACATAGATATGTGAGTACCTATATTAATTATAAATAAAATGTATCTGAAACTATTTAAGAAACAGGGAGTTTAATGCGTCTTCTTCCTTTGTGGATTTAATGTTGGAAATCTCCTTTTTCAAAATGAATCATAGAGTGGAATATTCGGTGTTACTTTGTAGGAATATGGTAACCGCGTTCGGATTAAATAACCGGAACTGTGGAGATTTTGATCGTCGCAAATAGCTGATGGAGAGATTGTTTTGTCTAAGATACTGTAGTTATCACGGTTACGAAAGATACAGTAGAAATATTCAGGAAGTGAGCGTAGTGGTCTGAGCATGATGCCAACATCAAACCGAAGTAGGCACGTGACGAAGGTACGACGCTGTTTCGATTTTTCTCTAACGCAGTTCACTTTAATGGTACTAAACTGTTGCTACTGCGGATGAAAATCCATATTCCTCAAAGGAGCAAAATTTGTTTCTCACAGTTAGGTACCACAAAGGTCTAATTGTAGATATCAAACTAGCAGGAGGCGTTTTACGTGCTGATTAATGTCGGGACACAGTGTGATGTAGTTAATTTAGTAGGGATAATATGTCTGTTCATATGGCCAAAAATTTGGAGACATGTGCTAGACAAAATTCGATAGAGTAGCATTGAGCTGTCAGCTGATCCGCTGAATGCGAGAATTGAGCCATTTAGTGTCATCAGTGTCAGAACGACTAAGTATTATGCTGAGAGGATGTTTCGCTTTTGTTGAGTGTAATTGTAATGACGTAATGACGAAATAATATCGAACGGATTGATACGTGAGCTACTACCAACAACTGCAAACACAGTGTACCAACATAACGAGTGCTTCTCGCAATCGGGAACTATACTTCTGGACAACACAAAACTATCAATTAATACAGTATCAAAAATGCAATCAAATTCTTTGCCTGCGGATATACTCTGTTAATAGTTAGTCAGTCAACAAATATGCTTAAAATTTATGGTTAGATTGAATGCTTTTGGTTGGTGGTAGGCATTACAAATAAGGTTGTCAATTTGACATTGCGGAATATTTACGCGAAGACACGCTCAACAGAATCAAATGTCCTTACTTCCTCCCTCTGTTCCTTTGGTGTTCAATCCGTACACTGGTTTACAGCAACATCCATAGCAGCAAATGACCAGTCTTTCTGCTTTTTGATTTTCCTATAGCAGTTGCACCAGAAATGTTTTGTGATTTGATCCATGTACTTCAGGCGTGGTCTCCTTCTAGCTGTTTGCCCATTGGCATAAGCCTCTATTAATGTTTATCGAATCCTCTCGTATCTCAGTTGATAATCGACAGTCTGAACACTTGTTTCTTCAATAGTGTTCCATATAGTTCTCCGAACTCTTTTAATGACTTTTTTGTTTGTGATATTATCAGTCCATTTGATTTCTGTTTTTGCATCCTGACCTTTCCTGTATTGTCAGACTGATTATCCCTTGAAGCCCCAGGATTTATTCTATCAACGTATCTCTTCACCGTATCAAGTTGTGCCGTAAAAACTCTTTGGTCGACAACTTGATTCAGCATCTCTTCATCGGTTACGGGGTTTACTCATGAATCTTCAGACAAATTTCACAATTTCTGTTTGGATTGTTTCATGTAAGTGTTGTACTTCCATATAACATTTCACACCAGAAAATTCTTTCAGTGAAGACTTTCTACCCCATGGTCTCTACATGGAAAGACGATTAAGTGCCACATGGAGATGGGGAGGTTTAGAAGAAATACGAGAACAGCTGCCAGCATGTCCACAGTTTCTAGAGGGGCCATGTCTCATTCCTGTCCGCATTTGAATAAAATATTTGTTGGTTTCTGTTTTTTTTATCTTTCACTCAATGATACCATGTAGCGTTTCACACTTTTGTGGAGAGAAGATTTTTCCTTACTTTAAATGTTCGCATTATGCATTAATACCTATTTTCTTTCATTTTTAAAGCATGGATTTATTGTAGCTAACTCACTGAATACAAATTATTATTTACAACGAATGACACTTTTTCAGATGTTCCTCGAGACCTATTCAAAATCAAATTCTCTAAATTTATTGTTGCTTAGTGGTTTCAGGATTCAATGAAATGCTTGGATAGTTTTGCTGCATTTCAAAAGCACTGTTGTTAACAAGAAATGTTATGATTACTACACAATCACATCATTTTTACAGTTTCACTAGTGAAACGTATACCCTGGTAAATGCTTGAGTTGTAGCATAAATGACAAATATTAAATTGTAAATTTATTTGTTCTGGTGGTTGTTGAAGTGACGTGGAGTTTCTATTTCAAGTCTTCATTTATTGCTACTCTGCCTAACAAGACAGTTCAGAATGCAGACGATTTTAGGCAGGAGTAAGGAGTAATTACAGTCAGCACTTAAGAATAGAGGAACGAAATTAACGCGTACCGAACAACTTATCCTCTCATCTATAATGGTGTCTCACAGTTATCCTAAATTCATATACATAGATAGTTTTTCCAATGGGCTTGAATCAAATGTTTCGAAGAGCAACACGCAACAAAGGAAAGACCTCATGAAATGGCGTGTTTTCGTTGAAAGTGTAGTAAACTTAGGTGTGGTTCATTATTGCATTATATGCGAGAATAACATTATAACATTAACATAATTAAAATGTTTGTTGGATAATGTCAGACGTTTGCAAGAACTAGAGGGCTGAATTTTTCAGATCAGGAACTGCTTTTCTGGATACCAAACGCTTAAAATTATAAAGTTTATATTTTTATCTCTTTTGTATAACTCAGTGTGGAGTCATCAGAATTAACATGTGAATTCGGGAGTGGTGAGCTATTCAGTCTAATCACAAGAAGTTGGGAAGTTTAAGTAAAACGTCCCTAAAGCGTCATCATTACAGTTTCAAGAGTTTCTCATTTTCAAATCTCACTTGTACAACAAGCAGCAAACATTTGCTATACAAGTGACATTTGGGAATGAGAGAACGGATCTCGAAACTAATGTATGGTTGTGGAGGTTTAAAATAAAACTTCTAAATTTATCTGCGGTGTTATCTGATCCGAAATTTCTTATCGTGACTGACAATATTAAAAAATTAAAGTACACAAGCTTGGCATTATTAGCGGGAAAATTAAAAGGCTCCTAGAGATGAAATACGAGAAGGAAACCAAAACTATACAAGGTGACTGCTCTCTCGACATTATTGTGTCAGTGAGTCGTGGGGTTCAAGCAACATGTGAGGATTCTTGCAATAAAAGCATCCTTTTAATTTTTCTCTCTTTTTTTTATCACTGACAAGGAGACTACGTGGCATTCGGATTTTTGTAGTTATTTTTATTTATGGTACTTGAAGTTGAGAACTGAAATATCAGTTTCTGAAAGCAGTTCGAGGCAGCTCTGAAAAATCCTCAAGAAAAATCAGTTAATCAGTTTTGAAGTACCCCGAATGCCCTTAACACAATAAAGTAAGATGGTTGTTTCAACATGCAGTGTGGCTCTGTGGTAGAATAGTGATGAGCTGTGTGGGGACCGGGGCTCGTTTCACACACAGTGAAAAGTTTAAACGGAGAGGTGCAGGTTCTATGTGAATTTTGGTGAAGCGTAAAACCTCTAAATATTAAAAAAGAAAAAAGAATCAGCAGCACTCGAGACCAGTGAGTACTGATTCGTGTCTTGTTGCGGTTATTATTGCTATTTTTATTTTAGTTAATTTCGAATATCGTATTATTTACGTTCTATCCAAATACCTACGTCATTTAAATGTATAAATATATGCTAATTTCACATATATAATTGTCGTGGAAAATGCAAATCATCTTATTTATAATTATATATGGTACTGAAAAAGACAATTTTCATTGTAAATATAGATTCTTAATTGCCGATCTTTTGTATAAGATCGTTACTTAGGCTTGTTTGGATTAAAAACATTCGAGTTAAGTTTTTTTTCATCTTTCTGTATTTTACGCTTCACGGAAATGCTCGTGGAACATGCACCTTTGTTTAAAATGCGTCATTGGGTCCCAGATCACAGCGAGAGGCTGTTATAACCGCTGCAGTTAACTTGGGCAAAGCATAGTCACGACATATTGAACATACACGAGGGGCGTTCAGTGAGTAATACAATACTGTGAAAGGGTCATTTTGTTGTTTTGTTTGATGTCCACCCTCATGATGCAACGATCAACTCTGCAGATCAATGTGCAAAACTCAGGGAACTGAAGAAAAGACTTCAGCGTGTTCGTCGCCACAAAGATGCAAACGAACTTCTGTTCGTCGGAACAACGAAAGGCCTTACACAAGTTGGTTCACCCGATAGGAGCTCACAAAAGTTCATTGGACTATTCTTCCTCATCCACCCTACAGCCCGGATCTCGCCCCTTCCGACTTCCATCTGTTTTGACCAATTAAGGATGCACTTCTCGGGAAGCAGTTGGTAGAAGATGGGGAGGATATTGATGCAGCCCATACGGGTAGTGCCGTGACATTTAACGGAGATTACGTTAAAAAATAGAGTTTTGTAGTCTAAAGAGCAGCGAATAATAAGGTGTATTGGAATCCTGGATTAAAATCAGATTGCTTTCAGAAGAAACAGTATTGCATGACATATTGAACGTCCCTCGTACTTGAGCCTGAAGCGTATTTTTCCGTAACGAGATATGCTCGTGTTATTCTGGCTGTCTTTCCAAAATTCTCCTCCACCTGCATGGGGTGCACTCATGTTTCCGAGACTCTCCGCAATCAACCTTGTGTGGTTTCTTTCGCGACGGGGTTCAAAGTTGTGAGCGGGTGTTGACCGCGTTACTTTCCGAGAATAGCACCGCAAAAGAAGAATTTTGCTATCGCGGACCACAATTCCGCGGCAAAAGTTATGTGCCAGAGTAAGGCCGTCTCAGGTTGAATTGCGAACTCCGTTTCAGGGTACGGAGGAGGCGGCAGTTTGCTGGGTTCCGGCGAGTGGAAGTGAAAGAAGCGCCACAGCTGCACACGTCGTCCGGCCGGCTATTCGCCCTGCTGGGCCGGAGTGAAGGCAGTCAGGGCCGCAACCGCCACGTGGCAGCTACTGGTCAGCTAGTTCTACATCTACATCTACATTTATACTCCGCAAGCCACCCAACGGTGTGTGGCCGAGGGCACTTTACGTGCCACTGTGACTACCTCCCTTTCCTGTTCCAGTCTCGTATGGTGCGCGGGAAGAACGACTGCCGGAAAGCCTCCGTGCGCGCTCGAATCTCTCTGACTCTACATTCGTGATCTCCTCGGGAGGTATAAATAGGGAGAAGCAATATATTCGATACATCATCCAGAAACGCACCCTCTCGAAACCTGGACAGCAAGCTACACCGCGATGCAGAGCGCCTCTCTTGCAGAGTCTGCCATTTGAGTTTGCTAAACACCTCCGTAACGCTATCACGCTTACCAAATAACCCTTTGACGAAACGCGCCGCTCTTCTTTGGATCTTCTCTATCTCCTCCGTCAACCCGATGTGGTACAGATCCCACACTGATGAGTAATACTCAAGTATAGGTCGAACGAGTGTTTTGTAAGCCACCTCCTTTGTTGATGGACTACATTTTCTAAGGACTCTCCCAATGAATCTCAACCTGGTACCCGCCTTACCAACAATTAATTTTATATGATCATTCCACCTCAGATCGTTCCGCTCGAATACTCCCAGATATTTTACAGAAGTAACAGCTACCAGTGTTTTTCCGCTATCATATAATCATACAATAAAGGATCATTCATTCTATGTATTCGCAATAGGTTACATTTGTCTATGTTAAGGGTCAGTTGCCGCTCCCTGCACCAAGTGTCTATCCGCTGCAGACCTTCCTGCATTTCGCTGCAATCTTCTAATGCAGCAACTTCTCTGTATACTGCAGCGCCATCCGCAAAAACCCGCATGGAACTTCCGACGCTATCTACTAGTTCATTTATATATATTGTGAAAAGCAATGGTCCCATAATACTCCCTTGTGGCACGCCAGAGGTTACTTTAACGTCTGTAGACGTCTCCCCATTGAGAACAATATGCTGTGTTCTGTTTGCTAAAAGCTCTTCAATCCAGCCACACACCTGGTCTGATATTCCATAGGCTCTTACTTTGTTTATCAGTTGACAGCGCGGAACTGTATCGAACGCCTTCCGAAATTCAAGGAAAATGGCATTTACCTGGGAGTCTGTATCTAATATTTTCTGGGTCTCATGAACAAATAAAGCGAGTTGGGTCTCACACGATCGCTGTATCCGGAATCCATGTTGATTCCTACAGAGTAGATTCTGGGTTTCCAGAAATGACATGATACGCGAGCAAAAAACATGTTCCAAAATTCTACAACAGATCGATGTCAGAGATATAGGCCTATAGTTTTGTGCATCTGCTCGTCGACTTTTCTTGAAAACTGGGACTACCTGTGCTCTTTTCCAATCATTTAGAACCTTCCGTTCCTCTAGAGACACGGTACACGGCTGGTAGAAGGAGGCAAGTTCTTTCGCGTACTCTGTGTCGAATAGAATTGGTAGTTAGTTCCAGGGATCATTTTGTTCGATAAATCGTAATGATGTGGAACTAGTCATTTTACATTCAAAAAGTAAATTAATTTGTAAATATGGCAACATGCTGAAGATTAATTATTTTTATCAATTTTATTAATATACAGAAGTGGGTTAGTAATTCCTACCCACCACCTTTTACACACTACAACAGAAATTCTTCTACGGAATGGGAGTTGCCTAGGTTGAACTTTTTCTCTTTGCTTTCAGACTTTACTTTGCTATCTGTTAGACATTTTATGTCACTTAGATGAAGTGCAGTGCACCTCTTGTTGTGCTAAAGACAAACTCAGTGTACAGTAATGAATGTCATCTTTCCTTTTGGTATTGCAGTTATGTACATCATTGTTCCTTTTGAACCGTAGTTCACCATTTACAATAAATTTCATGAAGGAATAAATATAGTGCGAAACATTAGTCAGAATGCCCAAAACCTTAGACTTCTGCAGAATGGTCTTGAGTCAGCACCACAAATTAATCTTGCAAAAAATTTTTGAGTAATGATGATTTTCTTTCTTAAAGATTAGTTACCCAGAACATTGTTCTCTATGATATTATTGAAAGAGCTTACTGATTTGTCCCTCCCCAAGATTCGCAATGATTCTAAGCGCAAATGTGGCTGAACTTCAGGAGCTCCAAAACACACTTTTCTAAGCTTAAATTCTTATCAGTATGGGCATCTAAGACTTTTGTAGTTTCCACCTTGTTTATTATTTCCTCACCATGTGTTACACTTCTTGCTGTAGTACCCCCAGGTGTGCAGAACTGAACATGTTGTGTCTTTTTAAAATTGAGGGTAAGACCATTCGCAGGAAACCAGTTAATGATACTTTTAACAACTTTGTTTACCATTTCCTCTGTTTCTGTACGTATGCTAGTGTATATTATTAGTGTCATCTTCAACAAGAACTAATTCTCCATGTTGTATACTAGACGGAAGATGATTTTTATATATGAGGACCAAAATGGATCTCAGATTGAAACTTGGGGAACCCATTACATGATTTATTCCCATGCGGAATTACGTACCCAGACAAATTTGTTTAATTACTATGTACAAGTTTTTGCATTCTTTTGGTTTGATATACCATTACCACCAGTGCCATAAAACTTCAAGTTGTCTAAGAGAATGCTGTGATTCAGTCAAATACCTTACATTGGTCGCAGGAAATATGAACCGGAAGCCATAGAAATAGATTAGAGATATGCTTGATGTCCCTTTGCATGGTGTTCGAGATCATGTGCAGCAAATGTGGTGGCAATTTAAAGTTTAAAGTTTTGAACGTTTAACTTAGAAGTTGAATACTGGAGGATGTATATGTGAAGAATTATGTAAACAGTGTAGTCTGCATTGAATGGTCTTGAAACGTCGAAATGACTTCGATCATAATTCAAAGGTGCGTCAAATGTTTCTCTAATCTATTTTATTTCTTATTTTTACACAAATCATTTCACAAAACAGTTAAGCCTTTTATCAAAATTTTTGTTTGTTATAAGTTTTGTCCAGGAAAAAATTGTTTGCGGTTAAATAACACACCATGCATGAAATAAGGAGATCAACTCTTTGACACTTCGCTTACAGCTGCTCTTGGTGAAATATTTCAATTTTCCTTTCAATTCATTTAGTTTTTGTAATTACCCTGATTAGTTTCCATCAACTTAAGCAACTTAGCTGTTTTTTCAGAATTAGACCTCAGCTTGCTCAGTCTCGTGCACCGTTTGTTGATTTCACACTCTTCGTTTGGTAATGAAAATTTGGACAAACATTTTCCCTCAGATCACGAAAGCAATTAAGTCTTTCTCTGAAAAACTAAATCTTACGCTGATCTACTTGATACTCCATTTGAGATATCCCACTCTTTGGGTAAAAATCCATTATGTAATTACCTTAAAAATGGGGTCAGGAACGAAAGTAAACTAGAGAAGACACGCATGGGAAAGGAGTAAAGTGTTACAATAACGCTGCCGGCGAGTGTACAGTGTTTAGATATTTGGAGGTCAGCGCGCACATGCGGCGTTATGCCTCCCAATACAGTGACACCTCGACTACGAAAACGATCACATTCGACAATGCTGGACGTCTCCTCATTTGGCGAGAAGTGGGAACACAGACTGCTCACAAGAAAATTGTCCAACTTGATTATTTCGTGATTCATATTTTACGGCAGGGGCGTATTGACGTACAGATCGTTGCACACGGGCACTCACCAGTCAACGGTACTTCTTCCCCATGTGCGTCTTTTCAGGAACTCATTCGGTCCCCGATTCGTTCTTATGGATGATGATTCGCAACTGAATCGAACACCGCAGCTGAAGGAGCCCTTGGAACGAGAGTATATTCGACGAATGGATTGGTCTGTCTATTCTGTCCGACTTAAAGCCCGTCGAGCATTGTGGGATGAGTTGTAGAGACATATTGTAGCACGTCCATATTATAAATGATCATCCAGCACTCCTCAGCCTCACGGGTGGACGAATCGAATGAAGTACAAGAGGAACTCCTTACCAATCTTGTGACAAACATGTGAGTACACTGAGAGCATGCACTGCTGCCCATGGTGATCATACACATTATTAAGAACCATATCCGACCTTTTGTAATGTCCATGGTACTGCCATCAATCAGGACGACTTCAGTGTAACTAATGTCTTTGGATACTGATGTAACCGCTGCAAGAACGGTCACAGGGTGGCCGCTAACGTGGCTGGACCGAACAGAACAGGCCCGCGAACAAACAAGACGGACGAACGGGAATGGAAGGACAAGCACGACGACAGACAACTGAGCAAGACAACAAGATCAACAACAAAGTATTAAGCAACGAGGTCACAAGAGACAACCTCAAGAAATCAAAACAACGCCCACTCGTAAACGGGAAGTAAGCACACGCAACGTAGCACTATGTCTGTAAGCGAGATATCAAGAGACTCAACGTGAATACCAGACTACCTCGCTGAGTTTTTTTTCTTTATTGTTATTTTTATCACCTTATACAACGAGGGCTGTCAGCAGTAGAGTACGCCGCTCTTCAGCCTTGAGTTTTACAAAAAGTAGTACATATAGGAGGCACAGAGAAAAACAATCAAAACGGCGGGCAAAAATAGTAGACACTAAAAAACAAAAAACATGGAGCCGTTCACGCTGGACGAGAAATATCACTAACACTAGTTGACACGGTGCACATAACATGGATGACAGCGACGGCACACGTGAACAGTGGTGGCGTGACGGCGAAGAACACAAAACGCAAACGAAGGCACACACACGAGACACTGATGGCGATGATCTCCGGCGCGCGAATGTTCACTGAGCGTGTGCGAGTCCGGGGACCTGCCAAGAGGGGAGGAGGAGGAAAGTGAACGGGAGAGGGAGGGGGGGGGCAGATGCCATGGGCAGGGGGGATAGGGGGAGGGGTGGAAGGGGGGAGCCCGGGGGAAGAGGGGCGGAGGAAGGGGGATGGGGGAAAAGGAAAGAGAAGGGAGGGAGGGTGCCGAAAGGAGAGGACACAGGAAGTGGGGGCGGAAATGATCAAAGTTGATAGGAGGGATAGATGGAGGGGAGGAGGACATCATCAGGGAGGGGGAGCTGGCGGAAGCCACCTTGGGAGAGGGTAAGGAGGGTGGAGAGATGGAGACCGGATGGGACGTGGGAATACAGGTGCGGCAGAGGGCGGTGGTGGGAGAGGATGGGCAAGACAAGTGGGTGAGGAGGGTCGAGTTTGTGGGAGGTGTACCGGATCCATAACCTTTCAAGGAAAAGGAGGAGGTGGGGGAAAGGAATGAGATCGTACAGGATCCGCTTGGGGGAGGGGAGACGGATGCAATAGGGGAGGTGGAGAGCATGGCGTTCAAGGATTTGAAGGGATTTATAAAAGGTAGGGGGGGGGGGGCGGAGATCCAGGCCAGATGGGCGTAGCAAAGGATAGGGCAGATGAGGGATTTATAGGTGTGGAGGATGATGGAGGGGTCCAGACCCCATGTACAGCCCAAAAGGAGCTTGAGGAGACGGAGTCTTGGCTTGGATTGTCCAGAGATGGGGGGCCCAGGAGAGACGACGGTCGAGGGTGACGCCAAGGTACTTGAGGGTGGGAGTGAGGGCGATAGGACGGCCATAGAGGGTGAGACAGAAATCAAGGAGGCGGAAGGAAGGGGTGGGTTTGCCTACAATGATCGCCTAGGTTTTGGAGGGATTGACCTTGAGCAACCACTGGTTGCACCAGGTGTTGAATCAGTCAAGATGGGATTGGAGAAGGTGTTGGGAGCGGTGCAGGGTGGGGCAAGGGCAAGGAAGGCGGTGCCATCGGCAAACTGGAGAAGGTGGACGGGGGGTGACGGCGGCGGCATGTCCGCCGTATACAAAAGGTACAG
Source organism: Schistocerca gregaria (assembly GCF_023897955.1). NCBI lineage: Eukaryota > Metazoa > Arthropoda > Insecta > Orthoptera > Acrididae > Schistocerca > Schistocerca gregaria. Next base: position 68,226,507 of record NC_064924.1, on the reverse strand, counting down.
AAGAGGGAGAGGACGGAGCCTTGGGGCACACTGGCGGAGGGAAAAAAGGTGTAGGAATCCGTGTTATGGATGGTGACGTAGGAAGGACGGTAGGAGAGAAAGGAGCCGATCACACGGACGTAGTTAATGGAAAGGGCGAAGGTTTGGAGCTTGAAGAGGAGACCGGAATGCCATCAGCGGTCATAAGCTCGTTCGAGGTCCAGGGAGAGGAAGCCTCGCTGAGTGAGAGGCAGCCGCCTAAATACACGACAGGGTATGTCGCTATTGGCCTCTGGGACCGCGTGCTCCACAGTGGAGCCCTCACGTTAGACTCGGGGCCAGGAGCGCGCGCAGCCACAGCTTACGGCGCGACTGCTGCAGAGACCTCTAGTGGTCATCGAGTTCCACGCTGTCTGGCGCGGATTCGAAACCCGCGGGGCTCGGTACCAGATATACAACTGTCATTTCTGTTCAACTTATTGCGACTTTCTTTCAGTTAGCTTCTATACTACGCTGTAGCAGTTCTTTCTACGTATGGTCCAATTTCATCTAGCTATGCCACTTGGCAGTGACACATCGTGCCAAATTTATTTTCATCCGTAAGTTTTGTACACTAGTGTATACGACGACACAGTCCACCCAGGTAAATCCATAGAATCGAACAACGTTTCCAGACCGTCTTCACGAATCTCAGCGAACCAGCATGTAGCTGAGTATCCACTCATATTATAACAACTGATGGATTTGGAGGAAACGTAGCGAACTGTTGTGTACACATATACCTTATAGCAAAAATGACAACCCCAATTGTGTAAACTGCTGTTTCAAAATGAATGTCTCCACAGGTTTTCGGTGCTTTGCTGGTTTGGGAAGAAGATGGAAAAATAAAGTTACAGTCTAGACTGATGGAGGAAATGATTGTGCACAGAAGAGAATGTTTACATTCTTGATATCTGCGTATGTGTGAAATATTCCAGTTGAAAATTAGTTGGGAATGATGATGATTGGAATAAAACTGACGGACCTTTAAAATGTGAACCCTTAAAAAGAGAACACAAAGTCTCTGGTACACCACGACTACGTATTAGCGATCATGATCAAAGACAACAGTTTCAACTGGAAGTATTACTATGATCCTTGGGATTGTGTAGAGAGTCGAAGTCGAAGGCATCGATGTTCTGTGGGGAAGGCAGCCTCCCGAAGTTTCAGTGACTGGGTCACTTCACATGGATACATTTTTGATTTGATAACTGCGTGGTGAAATTCTGGACCTCACCTTCACTTTATAGATGCGTTTAACAGAGATTCAAGAGAACTGCGGTTGCTTGTAAATAGTCAGAATGGACGACTTACAATTTACGCAGTAAATTGCATAAAAGTGGTACAGGCCATGTATTAGTCGTTTTTATACATTTTATTCCCCGTAAACCCACTATCTGTTACTAACTCTGTGCTGTGTCCGGCTGTTAGTAATATTATTCACATTTATGGTGTGCATCCACGAATGTCACCTATTATTATAACATTGCAACTGCCAAACTATAAATTGGATGTATAGCCTTTATGTTTGCGTAGCAATGTGCTTACCGCACCAGTGTTTTTAATTTTTTATAATTCTCTATTCCGTGTAACTGATTGCTTGTCACATAGAGTGTAAGTCTTTGGAATTTATGGCTTATGGTCAACCGAATGTCAATGTAAGTCATTCTGGCCTCCTTTTTCTTCTAATAATTAAATCAAGGACCTTCCTCAATTTGTGATACCAAGGAACACCGAAAATAAACAAAGTTACGAACTTCCAATATTCCGATGATGAGTATTCTAATTGAGAACTTGGTAGTTTCTGTGCAAGATGCTGCATCATTTTTATCCGTCATCAGTACTAGAAATTAATTGACCTTTTGTTGTTTTCACGAAGGCTTGGTGTCTAAAACGATATGCTTTTGCTTTTGTTGTAGTACAGTGTGTTCGTTTTGGTTGAGTTTGCAGTGGTGATATGTTTTCATTAATACACATTTGCTTAACTTTGCACTTTGGGAGCTATCTATATGTTAATAACGTCTATCAATTATGAAATAATTGGAGAGCAGCAAGAGGATTACGTGCGTCATCTGTATGAGTACAAAACAATTGTTTTCATGTTCACAAAATATTACGCTTAAGTTCATGATCATCTGATTTCGGTTTACTATACTCAGTTACGGAGGAAATAATGTTCTGCCACCACATTTATACGAAATATTCGCTATCGACAACTTCTGACGTTGATCATCTTTGGTTGCGTTGTGGCGCTAGTTGTTTTACCTTCCTACAAATGCTGTGTCATGGTTCTTGGACGACGTAACTTCATCTACGTTGGGTTTAAGTTTCCTAGCACATTTCTCTCTTGTTCCACTTTTTCACCTGTTGAAATATCTGCGGCTGACTAAAACGTCACCCAATTGCGCTGGCGTAAGTCTAATGAGCGTTTTATACTCAAGGAGAACCTTAACTTTCATATTCAGATTTAGTTCAGTGAGTTCATTTTAAAATGTCGGCATAACTGTGGGTGCTATAGGCGTTTTACAATGAAGCTGACAAATGAGGTTATGAGACACAAAAAATGTTTTTCCTTTTTTGGCCAGGGCACAAAGACAATATTAAACCAGCTACAGGTGTCACAGAGACGTTTAAGAAGTAATTTGTCCCGCGCTTCATATGCGAATGGTGCAGGAACAATCCCTCACAAGTGGTGCGTTTTTAGAGGCATTAAAGAGATTATGTTAGGTTAGAATCTATTCTATGTATGAAGAAGATTAGAGTTTAACCTCTTAGGCTGCGAAGGACACCACGACGCGTCTGCGCTTGGAGACGAGTGTTCTACTGCGCCATTTGACGTTAAAGAGACGCTGAATGCATGCGGATAAGCTACATTGTCTCTAAAAGAGCCTAAAGAGTACTATACACTCTGCTTTTATTAGAATAACCAACAAGATTTACGGATGTATGAGTTGAAACGAGAAACGTTCTGATACTACTCAAGATGATTCGTGGTGACATTGAAACGTAAGATTACAAACACTTTGTTTTGGTGTATTTATTTCACGTGGTGGAAACACACTTCAATTAACATTCAACGACTGTCATTAAGCATATGTGGGAAGTGGAAACAAGTACGCTACATTTCCAAACCAATTCATATAAGAGAATCACCATCCCTGTTACCATATAAACGCCAATAAGCAGCAATAAAAATTTGTAAGCAGTAAAGGCTGTCTACCTCAGCCCAAAGAAGATCCACTACCATACAGTAACAATAAGCGTAAGCAAGCCGCCCTAATCACTTGCACAAATTGTTTTTGAAATTGTAATTCACACGTAAAGTTTCCAATACACTTTTTTCCTAGTTGTGGTTTTCTATAAACCTGCGATTTTAGTTCATAGATTCTGAATTAAAAGCACTGGAAAGAGGGAACACGTACGCTTCATTTCCAAACCAATTCGTATAAGAGAATCACCATCCTATTGCCATATAAATGTCAATAACCAGTTATAAAAATTTGTAGGCAGCCAAAACCTGTCTACCTCAGCTCAAAACAGATCCACTACCATACAGTAACAATAAGCGTAAGTAAGCCGCCGTAATTTCTTGCACAAATTGTTTTTGAAATTGTAATTCACACCTAAAATTTCCAAAGAAATTTTTGCCTACTTGTGGGTTTCCATAAACCTGCGATTTCAGTTCATGGATTCTGAACTAAAACCCGATTATCATATTTTTAATCCTCTGAATGTTACAAACTCAATCTTTCATGGATTAAACTTATCACGTTCTCAGAGTGTGAGGTCGTCGGTCGATGTGACCGAAGAAAACAAACTGATTTGAATTTCACCGACTGTCATGCACAGTCTGTACGTTCAGACGATGAGAACGGCTGCAATATGATCAAGCACGTGGAGGAGTAATGATTTGAGAAGATCGGCCATCCAGGGCCGATGTCGGTCGTAGGTGGAATGCACCGATATCGGTCCCAGTGTGAATGCAGCCTTAAGGACGAATCTAACGGGGTGGCCCAGCGGTTCTAGGCGCTTCAGTCTGAAACCGAAAGACCTCTACGGTCGCAGGTTCGAATCCTGCCTCGGGCATGGATGTGTGTGATGTCCTTAGGATACTTAGGTCTAAGTAGTTCTAAGTTCTAAGTGATGACCTCAGAAGTTAAGTTCCATAGTGCTCAGAGACATTTGAACCATTTGAACGAAGCTCACAGCTCAACAGGCGACAGCAGTCTTCCAAATAAAAGGGTGGGCTAGTCCAGCGCCGAGAACGAGAATGCGTTTCTGCATGGGTGCCAAGTTATTCTGCTCGTGCTCTACCCGAGTTCTCACAGTATGGACCACGCAGGAGATGTGCGGGCTGCGATGCTGCGGCATAAACGCGCACAATGGGCATTTCTTGCCCTGGCACAGGCTTTAATTCAAACGGTTAATTTCGTAGTAAATTACCAAGAACCATTACGCTTGTGAGATACCACAGGGGCTCATTCATGGCCCTGTCACGACGACTCGTATATAAGCAGGCGAGCCGGGTCACAAAACACACCCCGTCCAGCGCGTCATTACTGCTGCGGGGGTGGCAGAGGGCGTGCTTTGTTTTCCGTCCAGGTTAATGGCGGCGAGCTCGCGGCTTCTTGCGGGCTGCTGCTGCAGCTGCCGCCGCTGGTAGCTGCGCACCTGATGAACGGCCGCGTGCAATCAGCGAGCGTTTTTGTGCCGGCAGCAGCTGATTGGTCGGCGACCACAATGCGCCTAATGGCCGAGCATTACGGCGCTCGTTAGTAGCCGCGATGGCCGTTGGCCGCGCCGCCGCCACATCCGTCCGTCTGTCGGTCGCCGGGTCGTCACAAAACTCCGACTGCTTCCCCCGAATTTATCGGTCCAGAACGGGAAAATAAGATTTATCGCGGGTCGGGCCTAGCCACCCGCGCCGGTTCGGCTGGAAGCATCGCTGACTTTTATTTTACTTAACTCGGCCGAAAAGCATTAAAGCTTTAAAACGCTGGTCGCTGGTTGATGTGCGTCGTTCGATCCGTGTCAGAGAAGGGGCGGGGGATTGCCTTCCTACGTGCCTCCACCATCCTACCTTCACCCCTCTACTCCAGCTGCTGCTAGCTCCAGTCACCTCAGACGTTGCACGTGTCTCCGTCACGTTGACGGCGGGTCTTCCGCGCTATGCTTTTACGCTCGATGCTCAAGAGCGAGTAACAGTCGCACATGACCGCAGAGAGAACACGGCGTCAGAAATATTTTCAGTGCACACACGGCGGCATCACAGTGATAGTCGCGCATCCGTACTAGATTGGAAGCCAACCAGTATGCATGCAGGAAGAAGAAAGAGGGTACTGTCTGCTTATTTCGTTTTTGAATACATTATGAAATGCAACCCCCTCCCCCATGAACATGCCGTTGGTGGGAAGGCTTGCGTGCCTCAATGATACAGATAGCCGTACCGTAGGTGCAATCACAACGCAGCGGTGTCTGTTGAGAGGCCAGACAAACCTGTGGTTCCTGAAGAAGGGCAGCAGCCTTTTCAGTAGTTGCAGGGGCAACAGTCTTGATGATTGACTGATCTGGCCTTGCAACACTAACCAAAACGGCCTTGCTGTTGTGGTGCTGCGAGCGGCTGAAAGCAAGGGGAAAGGGCATGCAGCTTTACTTGGCAAGGAAAGCGTTTCTGAAGAAGAGAAATTTGTTAACATCGAGTATTGATTTAAGTGTCAGAAAGTCGTTTCTGAAAGTATTTGTATGGAGTGTAGCCATGTATGGAAGTGAAACATGGACGATAAATAGTTTAGACAAGAAGAGAATAGAAGCTGTCGAAATAAGTGCTACAGAAGAGTGCTGAAGATTAGATGGATAGATCACATAACTAATGAGGAGGTATTGAATAGAATAAGGGAGGAGTTTGTGGCACAACTTGAGTAGAAGAAAGGATCGGTTGATAGGACATGTTCTGAGCCATCAAGGGATCACGAATTTAGTACTGGAGGTCAGGGTGTAGGGTAAAAATCATAGAGGGAGACCAGGGTAGAGTAGTATAGAGAGCTGCATCAAACCAGTCTCAGGGCTGAACACCACAAAATCAACAAACAGCAACATGAAATGCAACACCACTCAGTGGATATTTCACGGTATCTGAAAGAAGCGTCCTTAATACTGTTTATAGACTTAAGGTTAATAACCGAGAATAAGTTGTTCAGACTTCTGATAACAACTACAGCAACACCAATCCTATTTTGATCGCTACGCTCCGAGTAATACACAACGTGAAAGGATATTAATAATAAGATACGCTGATAACACTGCTAACCTCAGTGAAACTGAAGAATTACAGGATCTATTGAATGGAATGAACAATCTGATGGGACCGAATATGTAGAGTAAATCGGAGAAAGAAAAATGTAATGATAAGTAGCAGAAATTAGAAGTCCAACAAACTTCCTACAAAATTGGTGGTCACGAAGTATATGAAGGTAAGGAATTTTGCTACCTTGGAAGAAAAATTACCGAAGATGGACGAACCAAGGAAAACATAAGAAGCAGACTAGCAAAGACAAAGAGGGCATTCCTGGCCAAGATAATTCTACTGGTATCAAACACAGGTGTTAATTTGAGGAAGAAGTTTCTGAGAACGTATATTTGGTGCACAGCATTGTTTGGTAGTGAAACATGGATAGTAGGAAATACCGGAATAGAAGCGATGCGAAGCGTTTGAGATATGGTGCTACAAAAACGGTTCAAATGGCTCTAAGCACTATGGGACTTAACATCTGAGGTCATCAGTCCCCTAGACTTAGAACTACTTAAACCTAACTAACCTAAGGACATCACACAAACCCACGCCCGAGGCAGGATTCGAACCTGTGACCGTAGCAGCAGTGCAGTTCCAAACTGAAGCGCCTAAAACCGCTCGTCCGTTGCGGCCGGCTCTGGAGCTACAGATGCATGGTGAAAACCAGGTGGAATTATAAGGTATTGGGAGGTTCTCCGCAGTATTCGTGAAGAAACAAACATATAGGAAACACCGACAGGAACAAGGGACAAGTTGATAGTACGCGTATTAAGGCATCATATTAACCTCCATGATCCTAGAGGGAGCTGCAAACGGTAAAAACTACTGGAGAAGAGAGAGACTGGAATACATCCAGCAAATAATTGTGGACGTAGGGTGCAACTGTTACTCTGAAATAAAGAGGTTGGCGCAGGAGACGAATTGGTAGCGGGCCACGTAAAACCGACTGAATGACCCATAACTCAACGAAAAACATTGAAATGGGATTCGTCCCAAATAGTATTGGAGGAGGACATCGAAAAAGTTCAAAGAAAGACAAATCGTTTCGTATTATCGCGAAATAGGGGAGAGAGTGTCACGGACATGCTACGCAAGCAGGTGTGGTAGTTAAAAAAAATCTCTATTTGCGGCGAAATTTTTCACTAAATTTCAATCATGAACTTTCTCCTCCGAATGCAAAAATATTTTATTGGCGGTGGAATATACGTAGAAACGGTCATCGCTATAAAAAAAATCAAAAATCAAAACCTGCGAGCTGTTCCTGAAGGGGAGGTTAGAGATATATACTGAAGTTGCTTCGATGAGTCGTCGCCAGGCACTTAAGTGTGAACTGCAAGTAGTAATGCAGCTGTAGATCAACCTAGAAATGTCGTTAGCGAGAAGTTGTACTCCTGCGTCCGTCTATTAAGCCTAACTATGTATAAAGGAGATCTTCCCGATGGTCGTGAATTACCTCTTTCTGTGCCCTAATAACAAGTATCTACATAGATTGAAAATATTCGTCACCTTCTACTATAGTTGTATCAAATATTATCCCGCTTTACAACAAGCAATACACTGGAGAAATCAACCCTCTGTGTTCACTTATGGATACCATCGGACGCGTGCACCTGGATAAATGCGGTTCCGCCACATGCAACGCAGTGTTCCAGCGAAGAGCGAAGAGCGCTGACCTACCTTAAGGTCACCGCCGACAATCGATAGTGGGGTCGAGCGGCTGTCCGGCGTGATGCAGTCAGCGGAGCAGATGCGATTCACGGCCAGCGGATCCATTACGCCGGTGTTGCGAAGTTCGTGTCATCGAACTTTGGGGAGCTTACACGACGCAAAGCAGGAGAGGAGGGTAACACTCCGAGTGAACTGGAAACAGTGACGAATGTGTAGAGAAGCTCTGTGCTAGAAGCTGTGGCCAGCACCGGAGAACGTGCGCAGTATTATCAACGGCGCAAAGAGTTTAGTTTATAGCATTCGTAGAACTGGAGAAAGTCTTGACAATGCGACCTGCATTCTTTGAAATTCTGAAGGTAGCAGGAATAACGGAGAGAGAGCAGAAGGTAATCACAATTTATACAATAGCACACTGTAATCACAAATGCCGAAGGACGTGAAAGGTAGACTGTAGATGACAAGGGGGGAGAGAAGATTGTAGCCTATCCCCGATGTTACTCAATTTGTACATTGAGAAAGCAGTAGAGGAAACCAAGGAAAAATTTGGAAGGGAAGTGAAGTTCAAGGAGAAGAAATACGAGGGTCACTGCAAAAGAAATGTACACTGTTTTTTTTTTTTTTAAATCCATTTAATTCTACATGTTTCAAAGTTTTACAGTGTGTAGGTACATCCTTTAGGAACAATATTTTGATTTCTCCTCATAATTTCCATCCCTCTAGACTGCCTTACGCCATCTTGGAACCAGCGCCTGTATACCCGCATAGTAAAGTTCTGGACCAACCTGTTGGAGCCACTGTTTGGCAGCTTGCACAAGGGAGTCATCATCTTCAAACCTGGTTGCACGAAAAGTCTTTCACCCAAAGAGATGATAGTCACATGGAGCCAGGTCTGGACTGCAAGGCGGGTGTTTCAGTGTTGTCCATCCGAGTTTTGTGATCGCTTCCATAGATTTTTGACTTACATGTGACCGTGCATTGTCGTGCAACAGCAAAACATCCTGCTTTTGCCGATGTTCTCGAACACGAGTCAGTCGAGCTTGAAGTTTCTTCACAGTCATCACATATGCATCAGAATTTATGTGGTGGTTCCACTTGGCTTGATGTCCACAAGCAAGAGTCCTTCGGAATCGAAAAACAAAGTAGCCATAACTTTTCCAGCAGAAGGTATGGTTTTGATTTTTTTTTTGGTGAATTTTCATCATGCCATTCCATTGATTACCTCTCTGGTGAAAAATGATGGAGCCATGTTTCATCACCTGTCACAGTTTTTCCAAGAAATTCATCTCCACCATTCTCGTAATGTTCCAAACGTTCGCTGCATACCGTTTTTCTTGTTTCTTTGTGACCCACTGTCAACATCCTGGGTGGGAACCCACGTGGCACAAACTTTTCTAACGCCAACACTTTCAGTATTCTGCAAACAGCTCCTTCCCCTATCCCAACGTAGCGTGACAATTCGTTCACTGTGATGCTTCTGTCAGCAGTCACCATTTCGTTAACTCTCTGCAGATTGTCTGGAGTGTGTGCAGAACGAGGTCTGCCGCTGCGAGGACATTCCTCAATATTGCCGTGTCCGCTTACATTACATAACCTGCTTGCCCACAGACTAACTGTACTGCGATCGACAGTAGCATCTCCATACACCTTTTTCAGCCTCTTGTGGATGTTTTCCACTGTCTCATTTTCACAGGACAGGAATCCTATGACAGCACGTTGCTTCTGACGAACGTCAAGTGTAGCACACATCTTGAAGACATGCTGTGACGGCGCCACTCACGAGAACAGGTTGAACTATGTTTGAAAACAAGCGGGAAGGATGTATCTACACACTGTAAAACTTTCACTCATGCAGAATGAAAATTGTATTTTTACAAAAATAGTGTGCATTTCTTTTGGAGTGACCCTCGTAAGAACTTTGAGCTTTGTCGCAAAAGGGATTTCGAAGAACATTTGAGTGCAGTGTACAGTGTCTTGAAAAATACGTCATAAGATGAACATCTACAAAAGTGAAACATAGCTAACGGAATACAGTTGAATTAAATTAGGTGATGATGAGTAGCTGAGATTACGAAATGAGATATTAAAACTACTAGACCAGATTTACTACTTGAGTAGCAAAATAACTGATGAAAAAATATGTTTTAGGCTATAGTCACCGGTGTTTTATTTTTTTTCATTTGCCTTCTGGTTACCGGTACCATCCATAGGTCATTCTGTGCTCAAGAAATAGACTCCTGGAAATTGAAATAAGAACACCGTGAATTCATTGTCCCAGGAAGGGGAAACTTTATTGACACATTCCTGGGGGTCAGATACATCACATGATCACACTGACAGAACCACAGGCACATAGACACAGGCAACAGAGCATGCACAATGTCGGCACTAGTACAGTGTATATCCACCTTTCGCAGCAATGCAGGCTGCTATTCTCCCATGGAGACGATCGTAGAGATGTTGGATGTAGTCCTGTGGAACGGCTTGCCATGCCATTTCCACCTGGTGCCTCAGTTGGACCAGCGTTCGTGCTGGACGTGCAGACCGCATGAGACGACGCTTCATCCAGTCCCAAACATGCTCAATGGGGGACAGATCCGGAAATCTTGCTGGCCAGGGTAGTTGACTTACACCTTCTAGAGCACGTTGCGTGGCACGGGATACATGCGGACGTGCATTGTCCTATTGGAACAGCAAGTTCCCTTGCCCGTCCAGGAACGGTAGAACGATGGGTTCGATGACGGTTTGGATGTACCGTGCACTATTCAGTGTCCCCTCGACGATCACCAGAGGTGTACGGCCAGAGTAGGAGATCGCTCCCCACACCATGATGCCGGGTGTTGGCCCTGTGTGCCTCGGTCGTATGCAGTCCTGATTGTGGCGCTCACCTGCACGGCGCCAAACACGCATACGACCATCATTGGCACCAAGGCAGAAGCGACTCTCATCGCTGAAGACGACACGTCTCCATTCGTCCCTCCATTCACGCCTGTCGCGACACCACTGGAGGCGGGCTGCACGATGTTTGCGCGTGAGCGGAAGACGGCCTAACGTTGTGCGGGACCGTAGCCCAGCTTCATGGAGACGGTTGCGAATGGTCCTCGCCGATACCCCAGGAGCAACAGTGTCCCTAATTTGCTGGGAAGTGGCGGTGCGGTCCCCTACGGCACTGCGTAGGATCCTACGGTCTTGGCGTGCATCCGTGCGTCGCTGCGGTCCGGTCCCAGGTCGACGGGCACGTGCACCTTCCGCCGACCACTGGCGACAACATCGATGTACTGTGGAGACCTCACGCCCCATGTGTTGAGCAATTCGGCGGTACGTCCACCCGGCCTCCCGCATGCCCACTATACGCCCTCGCTCAAAGTCCGTCAACTGCACATACGGTTCACGTCCACGCTGTCGCGGCCTGCTACCAGTGTTAAAGAGTGCGATGGAGCTCCGTATGCCACGGCAAACTGGCTGACACTGACGGCGGCGGTGCACAAATGCTGCGCAGCTAGCGCCATTCGACGGCCAACACCGCGGTTCCTGGTGTGTCCGCTGTGCCGTGCGTGTGATCATTGCTTGTACAGCCCTCTCGTAGTGTCCGGATCAAGTATGGTGTGTCAATGTATTCTTTTTTCCATTTCCAGGAGTGTAATAATGTAAGAGCCATTTACAAAATATTTTTTCCCTGTCATACCAAAGGCGTGGTGCAGTGTGCAACTTTAAAATGTATATATCTTGCTCCTCAGCCCTGGCACGCAATCATCACTTTCGCTACCCGTGTAGATGTGTCGAAACTTGAGGTAAAAGTCAACGCTGAATTTTAAACTCAGGCAAATTGCAGCCAGCAGTGACAAGAGTGCCCCATATGTACAGAGTTTCACATTTATTTCTTAAGAAAAGAGACACAATATATGCGATATGAAAAAAATGAAAGACTCTTAAAATATGAAATTTAAAAACCTTAAAAAACAAAGAGTAAAACAGTCCCCACTGTAAGAAAACAAAAGTAAAATAGCAAATCTATGTAGCCATTTTTACATTTACCGTTTGTATGAGGTTTATGTCACCATAAAACATCGATATGACGATGAACCATTTAATCAAGTAAACGTCGTCATAATAACAGCATTACAGGTATATTAAGTAACTAAAACTATTTTTGTTGAAAATATATCCAGCATCCCGAGGGAACAGTGGGGCAGTGTGGCTATGTCTTACACGAGTGTACCCAGAAAATAATGGATGACACTGAGTGCACGTGTTTCTATCAGATGAAGAGCATAAAGTGATGTCCTTAGGTTAGTTAGGTTTAAGTAGTTCTATGTTCTAGGGGGCTGATGACCTCAGAAGTTAAGTCCAAAAGTGCTCAGAACCATTTGAACCATTTTTGAACACACTGCCTTGCTAAATACCGCTCTCGTAAACAGTACTGTAAGTAATACCCCATGAACAACAGTATTTGGCTCCGATTGTTGCAAGACACACAGTAGAAGAGTAAAACGAGTGACATGAAGTAATTTTGAGTGCAGAATTTTAAGATACATACTTATATTGACGATACAGTGAATAAAAATACCCATTAACACAATTTGAGCCAGCGTCGCGCGCCTGATGCCACTTCGTTAAATCCCCGATGTGCGCAGCATGTGGGGAGTTTGGTCTCCGCATATAGTGTGGCATTGCATTCTCTCTTTTTTACGGGGCCTCGCTTCCCAGCCTGTGGTTCTGCGGTGGACGCTAAATCGCGAATTTCCATAATCCGATATCGCACAGCCAGCGTTGCGCTAGTGGTTTTCCATTTCGAATTCGAATCGCGGAGACTGCTGCGATGTTGATTTCAATTAAAACGCTGTTTTTAGAGAGAAAGTTAATTTCTGCCGCGATTCTTTTTCTTTCGCAACTCCGTCTGTAAAGTGCTTGTTAAAAAAGTGCAAAGCGCGATAAAATATTGTCAACGATGTTCACATTTTTGGTCAGTCGTTGACCCCCATGTAACCACTGCACTGCGTCTCGCAGCCTCCAGTTTGCTACCAAACGAACACTGGAACTTTGTGCTGTGAAGCGTAATACGGATGTATATAGGAATGGGGAGACGTTTGTTGGCTTGTCAAGTGCGAAATTTGGTGCACTTCTACTACACCCATCCATTTGAATCTGTTTACTATATTCATCCATACACCAATTGGTCTGCCTCTACAATTTCCATACCCCTCCCCGGTCTCACCCAACCACTCTCCCGCCCCCGGCCACACACACGCACAAAGTCACAAATTCACATACTTCCGTCGACGCGACTATATTTCATGATGCCTGTTATCAGCCTATTTCTTCTTTTGGCTAAGTTACGCCATGAAGCGATTCATTATGTCTTAAAAAGCGATTCATTATGTCTTCATTATCTTGAAACGTTCCCTGTGAAAATCAGTAGTTAGTGCCTTCCGTAGTTTGAATCTTTTATTTAGCTGGCAGTATTGGGGCTCGCTGTATTGCAGTAGTTCGAGTAACCAAGATTTTTGTGAGGTAAGTGATCCATGAAAGGTATAGGTTATTGCTAGTCAGGGCCACTCTTAAATTAAGAATGACTGTGCTGGTAAACTTCTACGTTATTTGATTTTCAAACAGCTGAGCAGAACTGAAGGTACTCAGACATTTCTCTCTTTACTTATTCTGATCAACATTAAAGTGACACACAATATTTTTAGTGCAACGCAATCTGACTTTCAATAGTCCCCACAAAAGAATGGCCCTGACTAGCAATAACCTATACCTTTCATGGATCTCTTACCTCACAAAAATCTTCGTTACTCGAACTACTGCAATACAGCGAGCGCCACTACTGCCAGCTAAATAAAAGATTCAAACTACTGAAGGCACTAACTACTGATAGGCATAGTTAGCAAATGAAAGATTTTGATAGAGAACAAGCAATGTATTTACCTTAATAGTGTTCAAAAGTCATTATATATATATATATATATATATATATATATATATATATATATATATATATATATATATATATATATATATATATATATATATAAGTCTATGATATCCAGTATTACAAATTTACTCTTTCTGATGGACACACGTCCAGATCGTCCGCTCTCAAAATTCTGCCATCTATCTCCCCACATCCACCACTGCTGGCGGTTCACCTCCAACTTCACACCGCTACGCGCTGTTCACATCCAACTGCCGAACACTACAATGGCGAATATTCCAACAATGCAAACCAGCCACAGACTGCACACATCACAGTCAGCGATTTTCATACAGAGCGCTACGTGGCGTTATCAACACAAAAACCTAAACAACCTACTTACAATCTGACCTCTCCATCGAATTCAGTCTTCAGTATTATTATGTAGGTCCGTATTTCAAATATGGTAATATCGACTAAAACAAGGAAAAGAAGTCCAGTACACATCAGTACTACAGCGCAACCTTGAGAATTATGAATACTTGTTCATCTTCGTTACTATGGAACACACCTGTTGTAGCAAATAAGTGCTCATACTTCTTAAGGTATGCGTTTCAGAGCCTATATTTTCTAGATATTTTTGCTTCGAATGGTGGTTCCTGTCATATCCCACAACACTGACCATTCCGCCCGGGACACCCTGTGTATCGTGTGCACTCCCGTCATCGTCAGTTATTTTGCTCGTAAATAGCAAAACTCGTATAGTACATTGAGTGTCATATTTACTAGTGTAATTCGGTCACTGTTATTTGATGAAAATCAACTATTTCCCATTACCCACGTTTCACTGCTGTTGATGTTCATATCATAACATCTTTCAGGACCCTGTCTATTCCATTCAAATAATCTCCCAACTCGTTAGACCAATCTGGCTAAGCTCCAATGTCATAAGAAATAGAAAAAAAAAATTGCTTTTTTCATCTGATCTTCCAAAATTCTCCTTAGGATCAATAACTGCTTTTTTACTGTCCATACTGAATACGAGGATTGGACAGAACGTCGTCTCACTCTCCCGTCAATTACTACGTTCTTGGCCTTTGTAACGTTCTCTGGCAGCACGCATCCAAAGTGAAAGTTAAAAGAACATTTAGATGTGTAATGCTTACTTAATTTATACATATTTCTGTTAATTTAATTTCAAAAGGACACTTAATTTTGTGAGGAAAAGTATAATTACGAATTTTGCTATTATAAATGATTTTTCAAAGAGTGTGAAATACTATCTGTGGCGGAGGATGTGAAAACTGCCACACATAAACGATATGTAACGAGAAATGACAAAGACCGGAGAAGAATTAGTTAAGATATAAATAGGCAATATTTTGTAATAGAATCGCTTGTCTTCTGCATGGACTGAATGGGAGACGAACCTGTGACGTTACATTAGGCTCTTACGTAGTCTTCATTTATCTTAAGTCGATGATAGACGCAATTTGTAGGTGGGATTGTTAAAGGTGTGTA
Source organism: Schistocerca gregaria (assembly GCF_023897955.1). Classification (NCBI taxonomy): domain Eukaryota; kingdom Metazoa; phylum Arthropoda; class Insecta; order Orthoptera; family Acrididae; genus Schistocerca; species Schistocerca gregaria. The sequence goes on along the minus strand of NC_064924.1, from coordinate 68,211,100 downwards.
ATGATTTTAATTGTTTCTGTTAAAATATATTTATCTAGTAAAATATGTTTGTCACAATTACTGCAAAGTTCGCACCTGGCATTACCCATCTTATTTAAGAAATTTCAGCATTTTATTGGATGTCGCTGGCAGTGCGGAGCTGCGCCGCGAGCGAGCCGTCTACAGCAGCGGCAGATTTAAATATATGATCGCAATAACGACCACACCCTAAAAAGGGTACTGGTAGAGGTGAACGAAAATAATATAGTGTTTCTTTCCAGAGCATTCCAGACGCAGGATAAAAGGAGATAGTAGACTTTATCTTGTTCATTCACAGGTGGATACAAGCTGCAGCTTTAGTAAATTGTAAATTTTCATTCAAAAAGTGATAAATCATGAACATATCGTAAAGTGTATTTAAAAGTGGATAATTTTTCATGTGAGCTTAGCAATATAAAAAAGAAAACATGTTCATATGGTAAAGACAATCTTATGCTTCAAAGCTAGTCGGGGTATATCCAGTAAACAAAAATTCACTGCAACGTGAAAATGTTTGCTAAGTTCGATGGACACTAATGTTTCATTCTTGCACAAACAGCTTTAGTACTTAAATAAAAGTAAAAATTGAGTCATTATTTTGGGAATATTCAAAGAAATTCATTTTTATTAATCTGCAAGAGAATATTTCATACGTAAAGTAATAATCACAGATGAAAAATTAATTGCATCCTTTCATTTCTCATGTCCATCCATTTATATGTAAAGTTCAATCTCAACGGTTTCCCAATCAAATTAAACGCAAAAAGCAAAGAAAGTTTAAAACCAGACGGTCAACTCCCGAATAACTGAAACAGACAGAATCGCATCAAACCTTCTACGATTAGCAACTACTAAATCCATGCTCTTCGACGCTTAGAACTACAGTTAGGTTTGTGTACAGATTGTAGATAACTTTATCTTCTATTGCTTTCATTCTTGATAACTCCACAATTTGAAAGGGTACATTCCAAATGGATATGCTGAAAGTGTTTTTTAATTATAATTCAGGTTTATGGGAATATAAAATTAAAATTAGAACGTTTCAATTTTCAGTTTTTCTCGTAATGACGTGGTCGTTTAGCTAAAACCGTAGCAAGTTGTTGTTGGACAGGGGGTTGAGTAAGACGCGACTATACTCAGCGCAATGTTTCGTTGTTTTCCACATCCTTGTAAACCCATGGAGGCATCGCTCTCTGCAAGTGTCTGCCACGACGCAGATCGAGTCTATTCTGTGTCCCTGTAGTAAGCAAGTGTTGTGACTATACGAAATTTAGCTGGTCTGGTGGTCTGGTCAAAACCAGAATCTTGCTGGCCAGTTGCAAGAGTCCTCCTGAGAACCAACCAATAACGATTTTATAAACACGTTTAATAGCTTCCAACCCTGACGGATTTTGTAGTGGTTAACCATTGATGGTGTGGCATGGGAAAGAGGTAAGAAAATCTCTCCCACTTCATGACAGATTTTCAGCCGTGACCATCCAAAAGCCGGTCGGTGTGGCCGTGCGGTTCTAGGCGCTTCAGTCTGGAACCACGTGACTGCTACGGTCGCAGGTTCGAATCCTGCCTCGGGCATGGATGTGTGTGATGTCCTTAGGTTAGTTAGGTTTAAGTAGTTCTAAGATCTAGGGGACTGATGACCACAGATATTAAGTCCCATAGTAATCAGAGCCATTTTAACCATTTGAACCATCCAAAAGCCTTAGACACAGACATGCACAACAAACCCCACTTTCTGCCGCAATAATTACCGTAAGATAATCACAGAACTTCTTACTCAGAATTACATGAACATTCCTGCACGGCACAGCAGCATTCAATGGTTGGCCGCACTGTCTAAAGCTTTGTGTTTTCACCTGGGCTTCAGATCTTATGTAACCGAAATTCCATGGCGCCTAGTTTCCTATCTGCGCCTCATAATCACGACAAACAAAGCTTTTAAATACGAGCACATACAGATTCTTCTGCAACACTTTGTGTTGCTACAGAAATAGAAATTGTTGTCGAACGAATAACAGCCAGAAGCTATGAACAACAATGACAACAGTATGACTAAAACTATAAAAGAAGAAGAAAGAGCAATAACCAGTCCAAGACGAGAGCAGGTTCAATGCAGCAGTAATAATGTACCACATCTGCAATGTGTTTGACTTTTGTAAGTACTAACGAAAGGGTCTAGTAAACGATAAATGTACCAAATAAACATAGGCGCAGTCATGTCAACCTTACGACACTGATAATGTCAGAGGCTACAGTAATTTCGAAGCACCGCAAGTGAGGTGTAAATTACAAAGTGATGAACTACCCTTATTTGTTTTTATCTTCATTTCAGACACCTATGCAGGCTACTGGTATGTAGTGTTTCGATAATAAGTGTGCTAGTTGTGGACCGTCAATACCATGCCCTTTCAGGTCCCCCAAAGTGAACCCATTGCTTTTTTTGTCTAGGGATATTTATGAGCTTTGGTGTAATCCAGTCCTATCGATATTGTTGATGAACTCCGGGAACACATTGTGGATGTCTGTTAGTGCATTGGGAGCATGCCTGAGATTTCTGAACGTGTACAGGTGTCAACGAGAGCATATGTTGTAGCCTGTCTGCAATGAATGGTGGCGATGTGGAACACTTGTCGTACCGTTGTTTATGGCAGTTTATGCACAAATTGTCAAGTGACCTATTTTTGTAATGTAACATAGAGATCCCAATTGTCAATAAAGTTAGTTCTTTAACGTCGCACGAAAAATACTGACAATAGTCATTACTGCCAACGATCGAATTGATAATTGTTTCGTCTTCTCCATCCTTTTAATATGGCGAGGGAGACCTCTTATTTACTCAACCTAGGATGCTCTCTTTATACGGCTCGCAACTGGCATGTTTGGAGGATTGAGGTGTCATAAAACTGTTTGGCGCTGAAAGCCACCTCCGCACAGCTGTAGAACAGGGAAATGGCAGTCTCCTGTGTCCAAACAGCAGGAGAATGCGACAGGGTGACCTGCATTCCATAGAACACTGCGTTGTGTGAGGCGCTGAAAGGTATCATTTTTGGTTAGATAAGATCTGAAGCCCAGGTGAAAACTCAGAGCTTTAGACAGTGGCCGTTGAATGCTGCTGTGCCATGCAGGAATGGTCATGTAAATCTGAGTAAGAGGTTCTGTGATTATCTTACAGTAATTATTTAGGCAGAAAGTGGAATTTGCTGTGGGTGTCTATGTGTAAGGCTTTTGGATGGTCATGGCTGAAAATCTGTAATGTAGAGGGAGTGATTTTCTGCCCTCTCTCCCATGCCACACCATTAATGGCTAACCATGACAAAATCCGTCAGAGTTGGAAGCTATTAAACTTGTTTATAAAATCGTTATTCGTTGGTTTTCAGGAGTTCTGCTGCAACTGGCCAGCGAGATTCTGGTTTTGACAGGACCAGCTAAGTTTCGTAAAGTCAGAACGCTTGCTTACTACAGGGACATAGGGTAGACTTGATCAGCGTCGTGGCAGACAATTGCAGAGAGCGATGTCTCCAACTTACAGCAAAGTACAGAGGTCGACCTGGACACCAAATTTCCAGCCATCACTGCTGCCATCTTCTACATTTTCACTGTTTAAGAGTGGTAAGCATGTGCCATCGATGCAGCCACTGAGGCAAGGAAAACAAGAAGCTACTTAATTTGTATCTGGATTTCATTGTGCACCTTAAACATTCACAGCCATCTAGTTGGACCTAACATGCGCTTTGTCAGAAGTGTTGGAATTCGTTCTTGCGTTTTTGGAGATATCTTTTCAGATCACTAACCATTTTTCCAATCATTGGTCAAAACCTCACTCTAATTTCACATTATGTTTTCATGTATCCATCCACATGTGTCAAGGCTACAAATCGCAGTTAAAATCCCTTTTCTGTGTAGTAAATGTTTATATGCTTGATTCAGCGTGTAGATCATTTAGTTTCATGTTTTATGGTAATAAATTAGAATGTTTGCAATCATTGGTTTCCTTTTGTAGTGTGACTAATCCCTTCATTAATATATCTGTGTGAGATGTGGAAACGAAACTCTCGTGCTTAAATGAGACACCCAAGTAATTTTCTTTTAACAAGAAGTTATTCATTGTGCGACATCATCTCTCTTAAGTTTGCGTGACCTTATGGGGAGCTTCCTCTCCTTGGACGTTACCAGGGATCGGATCTGTAGCATCTTAGAGGTATGGCAAACAGGCACTTACAACAATAAATAAACGTGATTGAGACTTTTATTTTTACAATAAATATATAGCAATCGCTGCACTTTTACAGACATTATGTCTAAAGTTATAAATTCACTGAGATCACTCGTCAAAATACGTTGCTAAAGTAGGCACTCGCATGATTGAGTCGTTGACTTACCATGGGAATAGATCTAGCTGCCCGCTTGCTTACCTGGAACAGAAGAGAACAGACTATTAAAGTGCAATGTTTCACAATATCTGAAAATATAAAAAGGAAAATAATTTATTGTAACGTGTCTTTTCTCGTGTTATACTTTTTTATCAGTCATGATCTTATCTGACAGTATATTATGACTGTTTGGTAACGATAAACAATTGAAGTATATCAACCTGTTGTTCGAAACAACCTTAGCTAATTTGTAAAACATTTACAGAATATCTTTCCCATCCTGTATTTTGATATGGAGGCTACTATCAATCCACTTGTAAAAACAATTAGTACTGTGAAAAATATACCTTGACCTGTCATTATCATTTTTCGCAACTGTATTCGAAGTGTTAAAGATAGCATAGAGAAAGCGTTGTAGATATACTGGAAGCTCCAAACCATGAGGAGCCCTCTCCTGTTGTCCACACTGCCCTGGAATGGCAAACATCTGGTCTGATGTCACAGATAGGGACATAGCCGTAATCCGCCACTAGACAGTTAGATAGGCGTTCAGTATATATTTCATCATAAAGATGCAGCAGTGCTCTAACAGTCGGCTGAAATTCGTTATAAACGATAATTATGAAAAGTGGCGGAAGATATAAATGATATGTGTTTGGATAGTCTAAAATTATTGGGGGAAGCAGCGACCAAACAATTATTGAAGCTGGTTTGCAGAATCTGTGAGACTGTTGATATTCCATCAGACTTTTGGAAAAATATCATCCACACAATTCCGAAACCAGCAAGAGCAGATAAGCACAAGAACTATTGAACAATCAGCTTAAGACCTCATACGTCGAAGTTGCTGACGAAAGTTGTGTATAGAAGAATGGAGAAGAAAACTGAAGATCTGTTAGATGCCGATCAGTTTTGCTTTAGGATACTTAATGGCACAGGGCAGTGCCGACGTTTCGTTTCATAATGAAAGCAAGACGTGTTCAAAGGCTTTGTCGATCTAGAAGAAGCGTCCGATAATATAAGAAGGCCAAAGAGGTTCGAAATTTTCGAAAAGTATGTCGAATTTACAGGGAAACACGAGTAATTTGCATTATAAACAAGAAAAGATAAAAAGAAAGTTGGAAAATCAAGAACGAAGTACTCGGATTAAGAATAGCGTAAGACACGGATCTAGTCTCTCGCTCCTATAAGATTAATTTAATGATGACATTGCAATCCTCAGTGCAAGTGAGGCAGAATTCCAGGACGTCTTGAAAATAGAATGCACCGGCTACTGAACACAAAATACGGATTCAGAGTAAATGCAATGAAAAGTAGTAGACACGACAATATTAATAAACTTAACATCAGAATGAAAGTCGACGAAGTAAAATTACTCATCTGTCTTGGAACCAAAATTACCCAGGCTGACGAAGGAAGGAGGATATAAGAAGAATACTATCACAAAGGGGGCACTGTTCACAGAAACACGTGTACTTGCATTAAACATAGGAATTTGTACTAGGAAGAAATTTCTGACACTGTGCATTTGCGTATGGAAGTGAACCATGAGTAAAGACGCCCGGTTAGGCATAGGTTTTAATGGTACCCAGACTGCACCTTGTTTTTCAAGTTCTTGCTTTTCATCTGGGGATTATCAGTAGCTGAAAGAACGTCATAATTAGACATATGTCACAAAGTATGCGCAATGATCGTCGACTAATTCAGGAAATTTATTTCATTTACTAATTAAATGACATTATTTTCGTCTGTTGTATTGTGTGAGTGACTGAGGACGAAAATAACAAGTAAGTATGAGTGAACGTAGGAATCAGATTATCAACCTTGATAAGAAGACACATACTTGAGGGCAATGTGATGACCGTAAGGTAGCCGGTTTCCGGTACCTTAGTAACATGAAGTTCACGACAGCTCTTCAAGCGAGTAAAGATGGAATTCATTAGATTTGAATTTTGTGTAAATTGGTTTTGGAACAATGATTTTCAGAAGCGGGAGATTACTTAGTTGTATTGGTGACATTGATTTTTGGCAGGATGCATTTTAAATTACTTCGTAATTTACTAAACAGCTTCCTATTATCAAAAAATGGTTCAAATGGCTCTAAGCAGTATGAAACTTAACATCTGAGGTCATCAGTCCCCTAGACTTAGAACTACTTAAACCTAACTAACCTAAGAACATCACATTCATCCATGCCCGAGGCAGGATTCGAACCTGCGACCGTAGCAGCAGCGCGGTTCCGGACTGAAGCGCCTAGAACCACTCGGGCACACCGGCCGGCTTCGATTATCAATTAACAACTTTCTCATTAGGGTTATTGTTTTGTCGTATTATATACTCTCACCGCATTATTTCCACTTGGTGAACTCTTTCACTGTAAGGGGTGATCAGAAAGTTACTGTTCAAAGACCGTACAGCCAAGAATAGGTAAGACAATCAAGAAACCTCCCTGTCGGCCTTGAGGCAATCAGTCCAGCGACGTTGTCCTGTTGCGTGAAAGTGTCCGCAACTGCCTGCTCCACATCCTCATGCGACATGAAACGCCGACCCTTCAAGGTCTTTTTTAAGGAACCCAAGGCTTGATAACAGCAAAGGAAGGGATTAGGACTATAGGTCGGGGCTCAAGTGTCTCCCACTTCAGCTGGTGTCATTTCTGCTCTACGACATTTGGGATATGGAGACGTGTGTTATCATGAACCAGCAGCACCCCTTGTCGCTCACCATTCTACAGCGGTGATTTTCGTACAATGGTGACCTCTAGCAAATGAACGCCTCTTTGTATCTTAAACAACGGCTATACCGAAACACGCAATAGCTTCATGACTCAGTATTTGAATGCACAACATGTGGCATGTTACACTCTTAACGATATTTTGTGGTGCGTTCGTTTTCGCTTTCCTTTCTTTTTATATTGAACACAATGAAGAAGCTAGAACTTTTTATAAGCAATATATTGTCTATTTGAGATCTGAACATCAATGCCAGCCCAGTATCATTTTAAAAACTTCACAGTTAAGGGCTGTACTCAAATAGGAAGCTGATTGAATACCGTGTTATTGGATCACTCAGAGAAGAGATCATCTGCGGGCTTTGGTACAGGGAGATGGTTTCTGGCGTTCACCTCTGGGAGTCCGTAGCTAGGTCTTGTGTTGCGAGTTCATGTAGCTCCTGGAGCTGTAATGATTTTCTTAAGAGTGTGCAGTATTTGTTTTATGAAGAATTAGATAAATTCGTCGAAGTTTGTAATTGATCGTGATTGACGCCCACGGAAATTTTGAATAGTGTGGCGTGAGACTTTCTAACGAAAACTATGAATTTCGCGTATCGTGGCGTTTCCTTGAACTCTCAGGGTGTTTAAACATGATGAACTGCATAGGATTCAAACAAGCATTCGTCATAATTAAACATCTAATGCTTTTAGAAACTGTTTATTCTGGCCAAAGGGGCGGTCGACGCCCCCACTTTGGCGATCGGCCTCCCGGCTCGTGATTTGCAGCTGGCGTTGCGCCGTAAGGTGCTTCAGATATGGCGTGACGAGTGGCGTAGCCTGACTTCTCCGAATAAACTGCGGGCTGTTAAGGAGACGACCGATGTGTGGCGGTCCTCCCTGCGGGCTTCTCGCAGGGACTCTGTCATCCTGTGTCGGCTCCGCATCGGCCATACCTACCTGACGCACGGACATCTTTTGCGTCAGGAGGATCCCCCCCCCCCCCCCCCCCCTGTGTCAGTGTGGGTCCCGGTTGACAGTCGCCCACATTTTGTTGGAGTGTCCCCGCCTGCGCACCCTCCGGCAGACTTTTAATCTCCCGGGCACGTTGCCTTTGGTTTTGTGCGACGATGCCCCCATGGCTGACAACGTTTTAAATTTTATCCATGGTAGTCCTTTTTATGGTTCCATGGCTCTTCAGAAAGTAAGCTCCGATGGAGTAAAAAGTGGAAACCACAGTGCCTCTAGCATGCCTGTGTATCGCGTCACGTCGTTCTTTTCAGTTCTGAGCACATAGTGAGCGCGCAACGATGCTTAGAACAATTGTGTCTCCCACTAAGTACGAGGGCCTGCTGTGGGATTTCGTCTGATGTCATGCATCCCACATAACTGTCACGCGTTTCCGACAATTCTCGACCGCACCCTGCAGAGGCAGTGAAGATACTCCTGCGACTTTTGCGATGGGAAGTGTTTGGTCACCCGCAATAGAGCCCGTAATTGACTGTCCCTGAGTTTCATCTCTCCTCACATGAATCGCTGGCTATCAGGATAATGTTTTGGCACGGAGAACGAACTATAGACCAGCATAGATAATTGTGCGGGAAGCACAGGAGGCTGCCTTCTATGATGAGGGTATTGGAAAGTTGGTTCAACACTACGACGAATTCTATATTCTGACATGATTTTTCATAAGGAGTATGACTAAAATGTAATTTAAAAATTTATTTGATACTACAATAGTAAAACCACAGTAACACTATATAAAATCTTTTATTTAAAGACATACGGCTGCATTATGGGTTTAGACAACCTATGACAACATTTTCAAATGTAAAAATGAGGACGTACTTGGTTGAAACCGGTAATGTAGTGTCAAGCTTTTAAGCTGCAACAAATGTCTAAATCGGAGCGGCGACTATGTAGAGAAGTAGCTGGAAGGTGTAGTTAACTGTTACAAATCAAACATTTCTGATTTTCACTGTGATTTCCATTTTGTGACCGATCGAACCTTGCTTTCCGAACTGATCTCGTAATTAAGATTGTGCGCAACCCACAGTGTGCGAGCCCTACTCGCACCTGGCCGATTATCTGTACCTGTTGGTGTTAAATTGTATGGCGAGAGCTGTTATGCTGAACTTTTTACGTATGTAATATAAATTCTGATGAAGACTCCCTTAGTTTAGGAGTCGAAACCATGGTCAATTCAACTATAAAATCCATTGCAACCAGTGGGCTGTCTTTACTATGAAAAAAATATTTTCACGGTTGCTGCACACAGCTATGTTTAAAGTTATCTGTACGTCGCTTCAGGGCACGCCGTGCTGCTGGAGAAGTCACCAACGTCTGTTCGATACTAGCAGACAGACGAGAGGGGCAGGGACAGTGTATTATGAACGGAAGAAGATTGTTACCAATTGAGACTAAACATCAAGATGAGCGGTTTTTTGAGATCAAGACTAATAATACTTAAATTTTGCTTGATCGCGCACGAGGCGAGTACGCCATCGGTGAGGGCCAGTAGGCTGTGACAGGCAGGCCAGTAGAACAGACTACAGCGCACCGTGCGGTGGAGACGTGTGTGCCGGCCCGCGCGACACACGGCGAGGGCGGCCGCGCTCACAGCCCACCGTAATTCATGAAGTGCGCCGCAAGACGGGTCGAGGGGAGGGCTGGCAGTTTACTGCTAATGGGGGGCCAGATAGCTGCCCGCGCCTAGCTGCCTGCTCCCCCCCCCCCCCCCCCCCCCTACTAACCAGGCGCGCCATTACCGTTCATTACGGCGTCTGCCCGACAGTTAATAGACTGGAAGGCAAGGCGAGCCGGGCCGAGCCCAGGGTAGACACGACCCGTCTGCCGCCTCTCGCACCTCTGGCCGCCCCCTAGAGCACCCGACCTACTGTGCGTCCAGCGCTGCGTCGTCATAAGCTGCCGGCGACTACCTCACTTGTAAGCTACGCTACCATCATTAATATTTGTGCATCCTAGTTCATGAAAAGTGCAGGGTGCCTCAGGGTTCCGTGTTAGGTCCGTTGTTTTCTTGATGTTTACCAATCATTTGGCGCTAGACGTTACAGGTGACTCAAACACTGTAATCAACTTTTCTTATGTGCTGACCACACTTTTGTTATTTCCAAATACACCTTATGCGTTCCGACGTTGTGAAACGTTCAAAGTCAGTGTTATTGCGGCGTAGCGCCGTATACCGATCCTGCCTTGGAGGCGGTTAAGTGGGAGATGTGTCTCAGAGCTGGACAGTGAGAGATGGTGACGCGAGACTGGGCGCGCACGTAGTTTACGTATCAGCCGATAGAGGACAATATTGGATAGGGGACTGATTTAGTTTCAATTGTGCCCACTACAGCGCACTAAAGTAATAGAATGGTTTCCATAAACTGTTCTAATATTTTCATAAAGTCTAATTATGTCTTTTTCTATATGTAAAATGTTATAAATGTCTTTTAGCAGTATGAATGATGCGTGAGTGTGGTTTAACGTTAGTATGAAGATAATTGTTAAAGAGTTATGTAGTGGGATTTAGTGTGGGAACATTTCGAAGAAGTATGGATGTGGACAACGGGCATTTGTGCAGAATAGATTTGTAAAGTAAGTTTATGGTAAAAGGAAAGTTAATTCAGGTATAAATAACACTAGTAAATAACTTTATGCATAAACAAAACTTCAGAATATTAGATAATTACGTCGGTAAAAAGTGCAGTTGTTAGGTTTACTATTTTGCGATTGATTATTCATCAAAAGCGCGGACTGACGCAGGAGAATGTTGTTTTGCTATTGGCTGTTGCGTAAACTGACCAATGGTAAAGCAATATTCTTCCCGCGCCTTTCTCTGTTGGAAGAGAAGACTTTTTAGGGAGGAGTCTGAGCCTAGCCATCAAACAGTTCGGACGTGTGTAGTAGTAGTTCCGATGGAAATGATAAGTTGCCGGATTTAGCATTGTTTCATACATCAGAAGTGTTGTAAAGTGACGGCATAATTACTTCGATGGGTGTGTAGAAATTTCGGAATTTTTAAGTGAATTTTGTGACGAGAAAAGACATGAATTCCGTGTGGCTCATTGAGCAGGTCGGTGGCTAAAAACTGTGACTGCATTAGGTACCTACAGACTTAATATTTGGCGAGCATTCTCAATAAAAAACAATCAGTATTTTTGTAGCTATTACGTTTTCGGGAAATGCAACACCATAAACTAGCTAACGTGAGTGAAAGGGTTTGTGAGCGACTGCGTTAAGACTAGCACGAGCTTGGCAGTGATACTTGTTCACCTAAATTTCAGAATATATTAATTGAGGAAAAAAATTTCAACCTTTCATTTCGTGAGAAAACTTTCTCTCGTAACGTAGATTTAGTGACTTTAATTGCAGCCTGGTTCACGTCGAAGTACAGTAGGTTTCGCTCGGCGTCCCTGCTGATGATCTGCTGAGACAATGTTCACAGGTAGGTGCAGGTTCGTCGTAAAGGAACGGAAAGAACCACGCCGCCGCATTATGTTAATCATAAAATTGTTCCTTAGATACCTTGTATCGCGTCATAATTCACAATCACGAGACAAGGGCAACAGTTGAGAATTTTGACAACAATAATTAAAGCGTTTTGCTAGTCTGCCTTTCTTGCTACGAAATTACCAAGTTTGTAAGGGTTTTCCTCACGAGAAAATTTAAGGTAATAATGCTAGCGAAATAGCCAACTACGCCGGTGGAGTTTTACCAACCAGGTAGAATGTTGAAACGAATTCGTATTGTCCTAAATTTCTGTACAGTAGTAGCAGGAAGTTCCATGAACTATACTAAAAGTCATGACCAGATAGGTGTAAGTGTAAGAGTTTGGGATGCCTTTGAATGTCACTTTTGTACGTTTCTCTCCAATATCCCAAAACCCGAGTCCTCTAGCGAAAAAAATTTAACAATCTTAGTTTCTGCAAAAAATGTCACGTTCATTTTTTCTCTAGGACTACTAGTTTGGACGAAGAGGGCAAGAGGATATTGAAAATCTCACCTTATACTCATGCGCTGGAACTTAGGTGGTTTTCAAAAATGTTCAAATGTATGTGAATTCCTAAAGGACCATACTGCTTACACACTACTTAAACTATCTTAAACTAACTTATGATAAGACCAAAACACACACACACCCATTCCCGAGGGAGGACTCGAACCTCCGACGGGAGGGGCTTCACAATCCGTGATATGACGTCTAAAACCATGGTGTCACTCCGCGCGGCTTAGGTGGTTTTTGCCTGAAGTACTGTAGTTTCCAAACTTGATAGACCACAAGTGTACTGTATCAAATTGTTCGCCTCTGCTTCTCTGATTTTTTAAACAGTCAACGTTTGCGACTTGTATTTTATCGCATGGTGTTGCATTGTAGAGAAACTCCCCACTCATCAAGATTATTTTTAGCCAAGTAAAGGGAAGTCGGACAGATTTTCGGTGTCTGATCGCCAGCTTCATATGCGCCACTCTATAGCTGTCTCGGAATTGTAACTTTGCCATCCCTGCAAATATAATCCATCATGAGGTTTCTTGTTGCCAGTACTAACTCATTCAGGAGAACCTCCAAAATTCATGCAGCGAATATTACACAGGGAAACAATAAGCACTTGGATAAAATTGTAGGGAAATGTGTGCACTAATCAGTAGGTTCCATTTACAGTAAACTACCAGTAGAACTGAGAAAGTCGACAGCACGGTCGTAACTGCACCAGAAAGTGGACAACCCTGTCAGTATAAATTACCCTTTTTGTGTCACCGCATCTACAATTTAACGCCTGACCTGCTGTGCAGGCGAAAATAAGCATTAATGGCTTGCTGTTGCCACATATGCTTGAAGGTACTACCCACCATAAAAACCTGCCAGTTGTAACAGTTAGAAATATCAGCCTAAAAACGATGTACATACTACTGTAATGCAGTGCAGTACACATTATTTAGCCATCAATAGAAAAAGGTAAAGCCAAACTTTCAGGAAACATTCCCCACACACAAATAAATGTGGACATGTGTCTGCAAACGCTTAATTTCCATGTTAGAGTTCATTTCAGTTTCGTCAGTATGTAGTGTACTTCCTCGATTCACCGCCAGTTGGCCCAATTGAAGGAAGGTAGTGTTGACTTCGGTGCCTGTGTTGACATGCGACTCATTGCTCTACAGTACTAGCATCGAGCACATCACTACGTAGCATCAACAGGTTAGTGTTCATCACGAACGTGGTTTTTCAGTCAGTGCAATGTTTACAAATGAGGAGTTGGCAGATGCCCATTTGATGTATGGATTAGCACGGGGCAATAGCCGTGGCGCGCTACGTTTCTGTCGAGACAGATTTCCAGAGCGAAGGTATAATGGAAATGTCGTGTTGCTAGGACCTCCCGTCGGGTAGACCGTTCGCCTGGTGCAGGCCTTTCGATTTGACGCCACATCGGCGACCTGCGTGTCGATGGGGATGAAAATGATGATGATTAGGACAACACAACACCCAGTCCCTGAGCGGAGAAAATCTCCGACCCAGCCGGGAATCGAACCCTGTCCCAACAGGAAGACGTTCGAAGCAATTGATCGGCGTCTTAGGGAGCACGGAACATTCCAGCTTATGACTCGTGACTGGGGAAGACCTAGAACGACGAGGACACTTGCAATGGACGAGGCAATTCATCGTGCAGTTGACGATAACCCTAATGTCAGCGTCAGAGAAGTTACTGCTGTGCAAGGTAACGTTGACCACGTCACTGTATGGCGAGTGCTACGGGAGAACCTGTTGTTTCCGTACCATGTACGGCGTGTGCAGCCACTATCAGCAGCTGATTGGCCTCCACGGGTACACTTCTGCGAATGGTTCGTCCAACAATGTGTCAATCCTCATTTCAGTGCAAATGTTCTCTTTACGGATGAGGCTTCATTCCAACGTGATCAAATTGTAAATTTTCACAATCAACATGTGTGGGCTGACAGGAAACCGCACGCAATTGTGCAATCACGTCATCGACACAGATTTTCTGTGAACGTTTGGGCAGGCATTGATGGTGATGTCTTGATTGGGCCCCATGTTCTTCCACCTACGCTCAATGGAGCACGTTATCATGAGTTCGTACGGGATAATCTACATGTGCTGCTAGAACATGTGTCTTTACAAGTACGACACAACATGTGGTTCATGCACGATGGAACTCCTGCACATTTCAGTCGATGTGTTCGTACGCATCTCAACAACAGATTCGGTGACCGATGGACTGGTAGAGGTGGACCAATTCCGTAGCCTCCACGCTGTCCTGGCCTCAACCCTCTTGACTTTCATTTATGGGGGCATTTGAAAGCTCTTGTCTACGCAACCCCGGTACTCTTCGTGCTCGTACTGTGGACGGCTGTGATACAATACGCCATTCTTCAGGGCTGCATCAGCCCATCAGGAATTCCATGAGACGGAGAGTGGATGAATGTACCCTCGGTAATGGAGGATATTTTGAACATTTCCTGTAACAAAGTGAAGTCACGCTGGTAATATGTAATTTGAAGTGAAGTAATAAAACTAGCTCTAACATGGAAAGTAAGCGTTTGCAGACACACGTCCACATAACATATTTTCTTTCTTTGTGTGTGAGGAATGTTTCCTGAAAGTTTGCCCGTACCTTTATATATATATATATATATATATATATATATATATATATATATATATATATAGAGAGAGAGAGAGAGAGAGAGAGAGAGAGAGAGAGAGTTATTGTTAGGTGACCCTCTCCCTACTTAACATGACATAAACTAATTTCCGCTCAGGGAGTACTCGAACCTCCGACGGGGACAGCCGCGCGAGCCGTGGCAAGTGCCTGTGGCCGAGCGGCTACCCTGGGCGGCCATGTGTATTTGTGGAGTGTGGGTGAGTGTAATGGATGAATGTATAGTGTAGTGTTATGTCTGCGTTACATCATGAAGAGAGAAGAGAGAGGGCGCAAGCTGGTGCCGGGACGCAGCCCATTCCTCTCGAATAGCTCAAAGGGGGTTGCCGAGCTTAACATCCTCACCCGACAGATGCGCCATCATCAACAGCGTCTCATGCCCTGACGTCGTGAGACACAGCGAAGAATTTTGGAAGTTCATCCAGGACATCGACGCAAAGGCTAATCACCAGGAACCTAGCGCCACCTTCTCTCCTCCCCGTGCCGCCGAACTACTGGTAGTGAAAATTTCAGCCACTACCAGAATTCGAACCGGTCTACCTCCGAGTGTAGCGTCACTGCATAGGCTATGTTAGCGACCTCGGCTGCCGAGGCTGTGTTCTGTAATGATTTATTTACTTGTAAACTCTTCTTTTCGTGTTTATTTAATTCTTTTGTTTCTAGGTTTCCTAATTCGTATTCTATAAACAATGTACACATTCGTCCCATGAGCAAGTAGCTTTGTGTCACGTCGTTACACGGGACCTGATAAATAAATTAATAACTAGACTCACTCGTGTAGTGTAACGCACAGCGCGCTAGCTTTACGAGGGTAGGACGTGAGCCAGACCCGCATAGAAGCCGCGCGCCCATTTAACGACATCTGACCTCGTACAGAGGCCACACTTTGTGTAGTTTTATAGACGGTTTTCCACACTCGCGTAAATAAATTCTGGACTGTTCTCCAGTCTTCGCCCCAGAAAACACCACGTACTCGGAACGGAGTTAAGATCATTCACTGACAAGTGGGGCTCACGATTCCTTCCCTCGAGTTAACTGATGACCGTGGCAACAGAAAATGCATCCAGCCACAGATCTAAAATAATACAAACCTGCAAAAATCGTGAAAATCGGCTGACCCCGTACGACGGCATTAACGCTATGAAAGAGAGAGAGAGCGTCGAAGTAAAAGCTCGCTTGTGGTAGGTAATAGCACTCCGTAAAACACTTGTTTTACTCTTGATCGTGTTCAGCACCATAGCTGACATTAATGATAAAGATTAATGAAAACCGCCTCAGCTACATTGTTACACATTCATTCTGTTACGATAGGTTTCGTTCGTTGAACATATTCAGGTTTCAGCTAAAGTCATGATATAAATGGTCTGGTTTTTGTATGTTATGTTAAATGAGAAAATAAAATAAAAAACTGATCATAAACGTTCTGCCGACCCAGAAAGTGTGGCGAGCCTATCAGAGGAGTAGCGGTGGTGATGAAAGTCAAGTGTAGCTCACGACACGGGAATTCCCAAATTTTATTCATCCAGTATTTGGGAATGATACCATTTACTCGTTTACAACAATTTTACACGTAATTTCAAACCTTTGAGAAACTTTTCCTCGGTGGCAACCCCTAGAAAATGACGAAAGCACGACAGTTTACCGCTTAGTAGACTTTCGGTGTTAGTGCAGTAAAACTCCCGCATCAGGCATGAAGTTTTAATTTATTGCTTCTTTACTCCTCGACTGTATTCACGAAAAATTTCGAAGACAGTATTCACATACACCACTTATTGTACCTACAAAATTATACCACTGTACGACACGCAGTTCAGTGGATATGAGTTGTATATATTGAGATGTACGTGAAAAACTGCTGCATCATGCATTACGTTGACTTCTCTGATATTACCTTTATTCACAACAAATTTCGCACACAATATCCACATATGCCACAAATTGCATCTACGAAATTCTATCATACAATGACTCATAGCTCAGGAGAAATGACGTAATAAACAACGAGGTTCATGAAATACAGCCGTATCGTGCATAGCACTTTAATTTGTTACGTCTTTACTACCAACACTGTTAGCAACAAACTTCGCAGACAGTCTACAAATACACCAGTGAACGTGTCTGCCAAATTATATAATTGTACAACAGATTGTTCAGGAGATTTGAAGTCATTTATATTGATCTGCTTGAATACGAAACTGCAGCGCGAAGTTCACAAGAGATACAGAAGAAATATGCGTAGAAATATGTAGAGAACTATACACTGGAGCTTCAAGGAAACTGGTATAATCACGCGTATTCAAACACAGAGATATGTAAACAGGCAGAATACGGCGCTGTGGTCGGCAACGGTTATATAAGATAACAAATGTCTGGCACAATTGTTAGATTGGTTACTGCTGTTACAATGGCAGGATGTCAAGATTTGAGTAAATTTGACCGTGGTTTTATAGTAGGCGACGAGCGATGGGACACAGCATCACCGAGGTAGCTATGAAGTGGGGATTTTCCGGTCCGTCCATTTCAAGGGAGTCCGTGCATATCAGGAATACGGTGCAGCCGGAAAAAGATCCTGCAGGAACGGGAGCAACGACGACCGAAGAGAATCATTTAACGTGACAGAAGTGAAACCATTCCGCAAATTGCTGCTAGACCATCAAGAAGTGAACCATTCGACGAAACGTCATCGATATGGGCTTTCGGAGCCGAAGGCCCACTCGTGTACTCTTGATGGCTGCATGGCACAAATCTTTATGCCTCGCCTGGGCCCGTCAAGACAGATTTTGGACTGTTGATGATTGGAAACATGTTGCCTAGTCGGATAAGTCTCGTTTCAGACTGTATCGAGTGGATGGACGTGTACGGATATGGAGACAACGTTATGAATCCATGGAGCCAACATGCGCAGGGGACTGTTCAAGCTGGTGGAGGCTCTAATGGTGTCGGGCGTGTGGAGATGGAGTGATATGGGACCCCTGATATGTCTGGATACGACTCTGACAGTAACATGTACGTAAGCGTCGTGTCTGAACACCTGCATCCGTTCATGTCCGACAGACTCGAGCAATTCCAGCAGGACAATGCGACACCCCACACGTGCAGAGTGGCTCCATAAACGCTCTTCTGAGTTTAAACACTTGCGCTGGGCACCAGACTCGCTAGGCGTGAACATTATTGAGCATACCTGGGATGCCTTACAACGTGCTATTGAGAAGAGATCTCCACCCCGTCGTACTCTTAGGGATTTACGGACAGCCCTGCGGGATTCACGGTGTCAGTTCCCTCCAGCACTACTTCAGACATTAGTCGAATCCACGCCACGTCGTGCTGCAGCAATTCTGCTTGCTCGCGGGGGCTCTATACGATATTGGTCTGTTATACTAGTTTCTTTGGCTCTTCAGTGTATGTGACATGTGCGTACTTTGGTGAAGTCATGAGTAAATAGCGCCTCCTACACCCCTAGATAGATTTCACCCTAACTTGGTACACATACTACTTACTGTCTCGAATGGAATACCGTAATGGTAAGAACCACCAGGCTACTGTTGGCGTTGGAGTGATCACTTGCTCATGGTGAGAGAAGATGGGGAGGAAGATATGGAGAGAGAGGGAGAAGGAAGAGACGAACACAGGTAGGGGAAGGAGGAGCTGGTCGCGGAGAGGGGGAGGAGGAAGTGCGCAGAGAAGAGGAGAACGGGTAAGGGGGAAGAGGCATGGAGAGGGGGTCGAATACAGCAGCTAACAGCTGCCAGCGTGCTACTCTAAGGGATCGTGTAACATTTTGCTGTGTGAGTTTAGTACTTATTGCTAATTTTATTGAGGAACATCTGTGCAGAGAATCAGTAGTTAGTATAAACAATTCCTTGAACAAGATTTCTCAAAGGCGATGAGTTATGTAACATAACAGTAAGAAGAACAAATGCGAATAGAGAAAAAATCGTGACTTTAATTTGAGACGGCTATTACGGCAACAGCAGAGGTATTTCCCGCGCGCCGGCACGCACAGACACGCATCGCCAACGCACGCGCGCGCGGTGCCGCCGGCAATCTCCGGGCCGTCAGCGCGCCCCGCCATCCATCACCCGCTAATGACGTCACGCCGGCGCCCGCTGCGCCGAAAGCGCGCTCCGCGTTCCGTGTTCCGCCGAAAGGTGCGCCTGCGCCGGCGCCGGCGCCTCCATCTGAAGCCGCATTCTGCGCGGCCGGTGCAGCGACCGTGAAAGCGAGCCACGCCACGAACGGAGAAGGAATTCTCTTCTCGCTTGCGTTTCTTTTTCCCTCTGCATACTTTCATTACCTTAACGTTATTTACCTTAGTCGACATACAGTGTATTTCAGAAGGTGCTTATATCTATAACTTGAAAAATAATAAGTGAAAGGAATATTTACATTCCCTGAGAAAATTAAATTGAAGCGGCAAGGAGGGGACAAGGAATCGAAATGGAACTTAACAGATTATGTTATTTCAGTGATTAGAAAATCTAGTCAAATTTGCAAAGAGAACGGGCTCGTCAGTATGCGATTGGACCTCCCACACCCCGCCCCCTTCCTGGAATGGAACCGAACACTGATCACGTAGGAAGGCCGTCATAAAACCATTGTATGCAATGCTGAGGGTAGGTGACCAGTAACTGTCAACTGTCACATGGCTGCAGTCCACACATCGTGTAAACATAAATCCATGAGATCATTGAATGTATATCGGACATATCCTAATGCAACGATTGTTCGATATCACAAGTCAGGATGATTAGGTGCCTGAAGATGACACCAGTGTAGTGTCGGAACTAGCCACGAAACTAAAGCCTCCATCATCGGATCTTAGGACACATACAGGTTACAACATCACGGCAAACAATGGTGATATTAATAGTTGCCTGTAACACGCAGACCTTACAAAATTGTCGTAAGTAGCACATAGGCGTCCAAGAGAGATGACATTATAAATGGTAAGTGTCGCCAACACATACAAGCGCAAGCTAGGGTCTAGAAATTATGAAGTTTTCTTTTCTCGATTACTCGCATACGGTGACCGATCGGGTTGAATGTCTGCGGCATGGTATAGCTGGGACTCTAACCTACACCACTGACTAGTCAGTTTCAAAATGTCAATCGGCAACACCACTGGGGTTTTCTCCGTGTCAGTTTTGTTGATACATGCTTGTTGAAGGATTGTAGCATACTCTGAGGACCGTTATTCTAGCATGCTGTAAAATAGGGAACGCAGCTTATTGAAATGTTGCTGTCCAGTAAGTGTTATCGATGAAGCAAGTGCGGGCGCTAATCTCCACCACTGTACCCAAACCTACCACCCGGAGCGGCGAGTACAGGCCGAGCTGCCACTAACGCAGAGCTTATTTCGGAAATGGAAAATTTCCTCACGCTGCCAGCACCGCAAATGAAGTACGTAACTTTGTCTTGCTACGGTTACTAATAGCAGAAACTTTCTTGTGTTTTTATGTACTTCCCCACACAGTCACATGACCATTCCAGAATGGTGTAACCAGCTTTGAGAAACCAGTCCTCTCCTGCAGGCTGTCAATAGGTATTAAGGAAATAATCACTGTTCAATCTACACTACTGGCCATTAGAATTGCTGCAGATGATATACGGGTATTCATGGGACAGATATATTAAACTAGAACTGACATGTGATTACATTTTCACGCAATTTGGGTGCATCGATCATGAGAAATCAGTACCCAGAACAACCACCTCTGGCCGTAATAACGACCTTGATACGTCTAGGCATTGAGTCAAACAAAGCTTGGATGGCGTGTACAGGTACAGCTGCCCATGCAGCTTCAACACTATACCACAGTTCATCAAGAGTAGTGACTGGCGTATTGTGATGAGCCAGTTGCTCGGCCACCATTGACCAGACTTTTTCAATTGGTGAGAGACCTGGAGAATGTGCTGGCCAGGGCAGCGGTCGAACATTTTCTGTATCCGGAAAGACCCGTACAGGACCTGCAACATGCGGTCGTGCATTATCTTTCTGAAATATAGGGTTTCGCAGGGATCGAATGAAGAGTAAAGCCACGGGTCGTGACACATCTGAAATGTAACGTCCACTGTTCAAAGTGCTGTCAATGCGAACAAGAGGTGGCCGAGACGTGTAACCAATGGCACCCCATACCATCACGCTGGGTGATACGCCGGTATAGCGTTGACGAATACACGCTTCCAATGTTCGTTTACCGCGATGTCGCGAAACATGGATCCGACCATCATGGTGCAGTAAACAGAACCTGGATTCATCCGAAAAAATGACGTTTTGCCATTCTTGCATCCAGGTTCGTCGTTGAGTACACCATCGCAAGCGCTCTGTGATGCAGCATCGAGGGTAACCGCAGCCACGGTCTCTGAGCTGATAGTCAATGCAGCTGGAAACGTCGTCGAACTGCTCGTGCAGATTGTTGTTGTCTTGAAAACGTCCCCATCTGTTGACTCAGGGATCGAGACGTCGCTGCACGATCCGTTACAGCCATGCGGATAAGATGCCTCTCATCTCAACTGCTAGTGATAGGAGGCAGCTGGGATCCAGCACGGCGTTCCGTATTACCCTCCTGAAACCACCGATTCCATATTCTGCTAACAGTCATTGGATCTCGATCAACGCAAGCAGCAATGTCGCGATACGATAAACCGCAACCACGATAGGCTACAATCAGACCTTTATCAAAGTTGGACAGATGATGGTACGCATTTCTCCTCCTTACACGAGATATCAGAACAATGTTTCACCAGGCAACACCGGTCAACTACTGTTTGTGTATGAGAAATCGGTTGGAAACTTTCCTAATGTCAGCACATTGTAGGTGTCGCCACCGGTACCAACCTTGTGTGAATGCTCTGAAAAGCTAATAATTAGCATATCACAGCATCTTCTTCCTGTCGGTTAAATTTCGCGTCTGTAGCACGTCATCTGCACTGTGTAGCAATTTTAATGACCGGTAGTGTAATACAATTTATAGAAAGTACGGTTTTTGGTATTCCTATACCTTATTTCCGAAAAAAACGTATGTTACTGGTCTCATGACACCATCAATAAGATGGAGTTGATGTCGGAGCTGATAAATGTGTTCTATGGGGGAAAGATCTGTGGATGTTATCGGCCACGGGAGTACCGTAATATCATGCAGACAGCTCATAATGCCACGTGCCACGTGCCACGTCTAGACGAGCATTGTCCTGTTGAAAAATGGCACCACTATACTGTAGCGTGAGATTTAGCGCATGAGTGTGGAAGATATCCTTGTCGTCTAGTTGAGCCGTCAGAGTTCCCTCAGCCACTATCATCCATGGACATACGTTATACCCTCACCACGGCGGCATGAGGGACACTGCTGGGCGTCTCCAAAACATTTGAAGAATAAGACGTCACCGCAAATTGCCGCCATACTCGCCGACGATAGTGATCCAGGGACGAAGGTCATCCCCGGTAGTACAGGACTGCGACCCATCGCTGAACACAACGCGACGTGATTCGTCAGCAGTCCATGGTTCCGTGTCACGCGATTCGGTGAGCGATGGATTGGTAGAGGCGGACCAATTCCGTGGCCTCCACGCTCTCCTGACCTCAACCCTCTTGACTTTCATTTATGGGGGCATTTGAATGCTCTTGTCTACGCAACCGCGGTACCAAATGTAGAGACTCTTCGTGCTCGTATTGTGGACGGCTGTGATACAATACGCCATTCTCCAGGGCTGCATCAGCGCATCAGGGATTCCGTGCGACGGAGGGTGGATGCATGTATCCTCGCTAACGGAGGATATTTTGAACATTTCCTGTTACAAAGTGTTTGAAGTCACGCTGGTACGTTCTGTTGCTGTGTTTCGATTCCATGATTAATGTGATTTGACGAGAAGTAATAAAATGAGCTCTAACATGGAAATGCGTTTTCGGACACATGTCCACAGAACATATTTTCTTTCTTTGTATGTGAGGAATGTTTCCTCAAAGTTTGGCCGTACCTTTTTGTAACATCCTGTATATGGTTGGAAAGCAGCCTGCCCTGATTTTACTGTGGGTGTCCAAGACGTGGATGTTAAGACCGACATCGGAACTAGCAGCAGTAGAATTCACGTTGAGGCTTAAGTGGGAACGACAGGGTGACGAGCGAAAAACCTCGATTTTTTTTATTATGGAATTCGAACACATATACACTGAAGAATTATTCCCAAAATATTATGTGAGAACTCAAAAAAGTAACGAATCTGTGAGCGTTTTAAGCCTCGGTGTTAATCGGTTCGCGTTCACATTCGCTTCGTTGCGTACGTGAGATGTATAGGACTGATTTTAATGGACCAAATGGACATAGTGAACTTTCCTTTTCTCATGCTGGCCCCCTATTAGACACTCAGTCAGCTATTTCATGCCTGAGTTAGCGACTCTCGGAGTCATTCGGAGCTGAGTGTTTTTATAAGTCGACGAAAAGTGAAAGTCAGTCTTGTTTGGTATCTCTTACATTGAAATCTTCGATGAAACGCCGCGATTCTTTGAAGACAACGACGAAAAGAGCTATAGGATAAAAATGGGGGCTTATTAGGTCAAAGTAGAGAAGGCAAGGTGATAGTTATTACAGACCAGGCATCGATGATATCCCGTAAGTTTCAAGCTTGCCCCTTTTTTTATATGATAAATACTTGTCAAACCTTAAAAGCGTTTTTTTCTGAAAACCATGTTTTACGGCATGGTTCTCACCGCCCACGTTACAGTTTTCACCGGATTTTTGGTCTCCCTTGAAGCAAAATGAATTCTAAAAATTGTTCAAATAGCTCTACGTACTATGAGACTTAACATCTGATGCCATCAGTCCCCTAGACGTAGAACTATTTAAACCTAACTAACCTACTAACCTAAAGACATCACACACAACCATGCCCGAGACAGGATTCGAACCTGCGACTGTAGCAGCAGCGCGGTTCCGGACTGAAGCGCCTAGAACCGCTCGGCCATAACTGAATTCTCTTCAGTTCATCCTAGCCGATATTTTTTATGTTGATACTTAGTGTTTTATTTTTGTCAAAAAAGGGGTAAAAATTGGCCATTTTTCAGTTGTCTATAATTTCGCTTTTTTGCTAATTCCTACGATGAACTAAAATTACGTCTGTAAGCATCAGGGTGATAAGTTACTGTTATTGTTCAGATAACAACAACCGGAGTTGCAGCGGCAGCAGTCGATCTACCTGCTTTCAGATCTTCTCTGGGAGAATCCAATTGCACAGTGAAACATTAACATTTTGCAATAGAAAATACAATAAAAAGCTCAATATATGCTTCATTAATTGCAGCAAACACCATTTGTCTACTAAATTCCAGTACGGATAAAAATATTCTGTATTTGAGCAACATTCTTGCGATGTGACTGGCATCGCTCATAAATTGCATCGTGTAGTTACCTTGCCTGCCAACTGATGGCGTGCCATCGCATTGCTAGTAAATGGCATGCAGTCGAATGAAGCTATATCCCACGTCATGTGGCTGCCATTTGAGTGAATAGAACTGTTAGTTTTTGCTATCGGTAGAGCACTGTGTGGTAATGGAGTGGTCTAAGGAATCAATAGAAATACTTATTGAGGCATAAAAAAACGAAATGTGTGTTTATTACACAAATCACACACGTATCGTAACAAACACTCCATAAAATACTCATTCGATAAGTTGTTTCACTCATAACGGAATTGTAGCGAAGACGGAAAGTTTACGCACGACATTTGTGTCGGAACTTAATAAAATATAAGCATCTTCTAAGATTATGGTATGGGCTCTGAAGACGTATATGAACCTACGGTATGGTATTTTAACAATCTTACGTTTGACCACATTCAGGCAAGGAAAAGGACTTACAGCGCAGAATTCGCACAAGAGAGGGCGGACTACACTAGAAACACTAACGTTAAGGTAAGTAATTTTTTACCCTATAGTTGTTTGGTGCCTCTAGTTATTTATTCGAAGAATGTGAGTTTAAATTCCACTAGTATCGTTCTTTTTTTCCTTTGAAATTCAAAATAAAATTATACGTGGAGCTCAGTTAGTGACCCATAATCTTGCACAGTCTCTCGTATTGGCTATAAATACGCACAAAAAGAATAAAGCGCACACTACAAGCTGTGTACAGGTGTTATTGTTATTACTGTCTCTTCAGTGGTATCTCAAGCACTCCCATTGATGTTAGTGAGTATTTCATAATAATAGAGGGACAAGACTGCCAGCCATTTCAAACAACATCGTCGTCATCATCATTATCATACACCAATCTCCATGAAAGCAGTATGGTCAAGCGGAAAAAGGAAGAGTGCTTAAAATGAAGATGAAAATTACGTTTTGAAAAGAGCTGAAAATATACTGACCAGCATAAATAAACAAAAAACAGCTCCAATTGGTGTTGAGGTAGATGTTTCATACGCAGCTGCTTCTCTTCAGCAAATACAAAGCATAGCTCTGGTGATGAAAGCTAAGACAGAGATATTTACCATACTTTGTAATGTACAAGAGGAAGACTTGGGCAATAATGAGTAACAAGACTGTTTATATTGAGGAGCAAGGATGTTTGTTTATTTACACTAAAATTAATTTCTTAGTAACTCTAAAATACAAGTTGAATGCGGTACATTATCTTGAATGTGAAATGTAATTTCAAAATCTGTTGCTAATGCCAACTGAGTTAGTTTATGCATATCATACAATCTCCTGCATATCATATTAACTTTTCAGTCATAATTTCATTAATTATTTTCAATATTTGGCACTGTATCAGTGTTGAATTTTTTTTACATATTCCCACTACCACTGTACATACCCAGTAGTGCAGAAATATTCCTGCAGATTGTCCCTCACTGTCGTAGCTTCTTTAAATGACGTGTGTTGACCTAATCTTCCAATGAGCATCAGATTATTTTGTTGCCATTCTCCTGTCGTAATAACACATTGATTTGTGCCCCCTTTCTTTTCCAGTTGTCCAACATAGCTCTTCTCATATGTGTTCAGTAAAAGTTATGTAGCACGCAAGTAGACTCTGTGATTTTACCTACAGTTTCAACAGGTAGCTCCAGTTTCTTAAGGAAGATTCTGAAACTAATCCTCAGTATTCCAAAAGCACTTTAAGTAGTTCTTCTTGCCCTGATCAAACGGCAATTATGTATTTTCTATTGCTGCGGCAGATTTTCCTTGTATAACTTCAATACGTACTCTGAGAAGGGAAAAGCAACACCAGCTACAACCATATGAGGTGCTGCAGTTAGAGTACGAATCTTTCAGTGTGTTGTGGAACACTCCTCCATCACTAACCCTTCCATTAACCCTGGAATTAGTTACAAACTTACAAGCATGCATTGTACCTATAGCAGCTTAGTAATACTAGGCTTATTTGAGGAACCTACTCATCTCTTTGAAGCTGGGATACATTCTCGCTTAACTGGTTTTGCTTCGTTATTATTGGACCAAGCAATGTCAAGAACTCCATTTCGCCTATAAGAAATTTTTTGTGTGATTCCCTGTCCTCCAAAGTCAGTTCATCGTGTAATAGCCAGTGTAATTCCCAACCGCCGTCATCACATCTTAAAATTCGTCTACTGCATCTTCTGTTACGCTAACGTAAATTTCGTCGTCGACTCCGCCGAGATTTTACTGCAGCAATGACTGCATAAACACCAGCTGCCACTCTCAGTTCATCATCAGCCATATTGAAAATAGTGTTACGCCATGTTTTGTATAAGCGCAGCTACCAGATGGATTTCCAGCTCTTGGAGCACGAAGTTGTACCATTTTATTGCACCATTAGTGGCGCAAGATGTCTCCCCGTCTGTACAGAGCTTTAGGGAAATCGGTATGAATAGATGTTTTCGGTCAACTGAACGTTATGAATTGTGAGTCTGAATTTAAGAGCGTTTTTTCGTTGTCTCTCCAGCCAAACTTATCGTTCACACAGGAGGAATGAAATTGTGGTGGTCAGTGACGGAAGCCAATCTTCCCTCCCTCCACCTGATGCCTATATGCGGCAGCCTGTGCCCGATTCGCGCCTGCATCGCATCTCATGGTTCGGAGAGTGACCGCTTGGAGCGCTGACCAAATGAGGTATCGACCACTGCCGCTAGGTACCGCTAGTGAGCTCTTTCATGACACAGTGGCGTAGGTCCGCATTCGTTCACGGTATTACGCATGGAGCACGAAACAACGGTTACTTCCGTCGATATCACGGGCTGTATCGATACGATCAACGTTGTTCGACGGAACCTCGCATCCGTGCCGGAAGATAATTTTCATTGGGCGTCCGGGACGTAAAGTTTCCATATCTAACCGGGCGTAATTGTGGCCAACGAATATTACCATCCGTGTGTTACTAATGTCTCCGGAACTACGACACATATGTTAATGGAGTCCCTGATATCGGCCCTAGAGATATATAACAACAGGACGCGAGAGAATACTCTTAAAAGTGGATCGCAATATCTCTGCTAAATTTCATTTGCATAGTTATGGATTGAAATTTACGAGATAATTATTCTCTGATACGTTTCTCTGTATTTTTAGGGCTAAACCTTGGATTCATAAGCTCAATACCAAAGTCAAGCACTGGTACGGCAGTCGCGTACGAGAGAGAAGAGAATGCTGTGAGAAGACATCAGCAAATCGCATGCTGACCGATCCCTCTTCAGGACGACAACGCGATAGCAGCGGCCCCTATCTGAGGAGGACATAAGCACGTCACCCGACTGGTTGCGGCCCAGTTACACAGCACGTTAAAAAAAAAAAAAAGTAACCTGTATTCAGTATTTGAGACACGGACTGCGTTTCATCTTGTCAACATGTAATTTAGTTATTTTATGTATAGAGTAAATGGAGATCTATTACATAAACGAATACCACTCTGTACCTTGAAGCCAGGAAGGTATGTGAAGTATGTAACACAATTGTGGTTCATCTTACTATATGTCTACAATGCCGCTGGTTCTTAGTACAAGGAAATGACGTAAAGTAATTGAATCAGGGTCTGTGTCCATATGTGTTAAAGGTGCACTGAATTGAGCTAAGCTTGTGGGTGATGTGACACATTACTATAGAAACTGAAATAAAGTTTAATACATAAGTATGGTATAATCGTTTCGTAACGACAAATAAGTATAAAAGCATTTTTTTTGTTTATAGTACTGAAATTCAGATACTTAGCTATTACAACTATGTAGTTAATCAAATTATGATAGTAAGACTAAATAATGGCAAAAATGATCATAAAAGAAAGAAAAATTAATCGATTTAAAAATAATTTGTTGTCA
Organism: Schistocerca gregaria; assembly: GCF_023897955.1. NCBI lineage: Eukaryota > Metazoa > Arthropoda > Insecta > Orthoptera > Acrididae > Schistocerca > Schistocerca gregaria. Next base: position 68,183,051 of record NC_064924.1, on the reverse strand, counting down.
AAATAAAAGTAGAATTATGTTAGGAAAATGTACAATTTACAGATCAATATCATATTCAAACATTGTATTGTATTCACTTGCCCACTTCTATGTCATTAGCAATATATAGTTCATCGACAGTAATAACACACATTGTTTGATAATTTGACTGAAATATTTGTGAAATTAGGAGATATGAATCCACCAGTTTCACTGATGAGACATGTGCAGAACCGTCTACATAAACGCTTAGTAGTTCAGTGGTTCATAATTTAACCCCCCGAAAGCTTGTAGAAACAGGAACGGTGTTCTAATAATCTTCGTAGCTTTGAGACAATCAGAAGTATGGCCCATTGTTGGCAGGTTGCTTGTCGTTTCTGTGCATGAGCTGCTTCCTCCGGCACAAAGCAGCGAATGCTCGACTCGTGTTCGTTCGTAGTCGTCGGCCGCTGTTAGTGAAGTTTGTGAGAGTGCAGTTCAGGCTGCGTGACAATAGCGAGCAAATTAGTGATTCGTTCGCAGTCTTTAGCTGGCAGAAACATGCACTATACACTTAGAGTTCGTGTTTTTACTGTGAAAACATATTGGAAGATATCTTTCTATAGCACAACGGATATTTAGGAGAGAATTCATTGTGCGTCATGCTCCAACAAAAGTAACAAATTTATCGATCGCAAGGGAGCTCGAACCCAGTGGTGTACTAAACACTGACGGTGGTAAACCATCAATGAGTGCAGAGGTTATTGATAACGTTCCAAGACGCTTGTTGAACTCTACAAGGAAATCGTTGCGTCGACTGGGCCAGGAGACAGGCATTCCATACGGAACATGTAAGAGAGCTGCGAAGAAATCGAACGGTATTGCAACAATACAGTGTGCACATGATGCAAGCATTACAAAAAAAGCAGATGATGGGAACCGAATGATTTCCTGTCGGTTGTTTCTGAAGTTTCTTATACAACGTCCAGATATTCTCCCCATAACTTGGTTTACAGATGAGGTATACTTCAATCTGTCAGGTTACACCAACACACAAAACAGCAAATACTACGCTGCAGTAAGCCCCATATCATCCACGGAAGACCACTGCATGATGAAAAAGTGGCAACGTGATGCACGGCGTCAGCTTTCAGGATTGTTGGCCTAATTTTCTTAGATACGACGGTAGACACTTCATTACATTTATGGAGATCTGGATGACTAAAGATTATCTCCAACAAGATGGGAGCAAAGTATCACACGTCTAAAGCTTCTATGCAGCTTATAACCAGGTTCTTTGATGACTGAATAGTCTCTAAAAATTGTGCCATCTGCCGTTCTGATAATTAGAACACGTGAAACTTCCCTATCAGAGCCCTGAAATCCCGACAGACTTCAGCTCGCTCGTCTGGCCAAACCTATTTGGCCCACACTCACGATGGTGCACGTTGCAATTGTCAAACGCCAAACGGCTGACTCGGGACGAATAAGTTCACCCTCGTGAATGTCCGAGACGGCATGCAGTTCCTTTCCGTACAGAACCACTTTCCACCAAGCCTCAGCATGGGAATCCAACTACAAAAAGAAACCAGCTCCACATTGTACAAACCAATCAAACTATCCTCTACTCATTGAATCTCCCCTTGACTGTTCAGCTGGCCTGGTAGCCAATTCACACATAGCGCCACGGTTTCCACGCTGAGAGAGCAAACCTCTTTGCGCATCCCGAGAGAAGCCAATCAGAAACTCAAAATCTCTCTCGTCTGAAAAAAGAAGATTTTAGACTAGGGAGGCGTTATCACGATAAGCATGGCCATGTATCAGCAAAAAAGTCTACCTAGATGGGACCACAGTCCCTCATTTGTGGAGAGATTAAATCTTTCCAGGCCAACCATTTCCAATATCCGAGAAAAGGCTGTTAAACTTCCCAGACTGTCATGCCCATAAAGTATATGTTTTTGGCGCTCGCTAAAAGAACCAGGCGACTCCCTGGCGTCCGGGGCCTTGCATATTGGCCTCCACTTAACATGTGCAACAGCTACTCTGTCCGTATCGCCCCAGCTTCTAACATAAGGCTGCTAGGAGTTTTATGACCGTCCCACCATTTGCATAAAAGCTCAGATTACTGCAGTCTCTCTTAAATGGCTTCCTCGACCGACTTTCCACTTACGGGCCACCTTCGCTACAGTCTGCTGCCTGGCCCAGGTAAAACGTTTTGCGAACCGGCGCCTTCCTGCTCTGATTCTAAGTGGGAAGAGGGGAGTGCCACAGCCTGAAGTCCCTCTGCAGGTACAGAGCGCTGGTTCCCAGAATCACTTGCACAGCCAGGTCGCTGGACACAGCATTTATGGCCTGTAATCTATCTTTCCCCCTGTTCTCCATTGCTTCCACTATGGCCACTAGGGTATAAGTTCTCTACAGGCTACACATACAGTTATACGAAAAATCTACCCACAATTTCCTCATGTAAAAACCACAGACACCAAATGTAATACTGAGATCACCGAGATCATGACCTAAAATATGAATATTAATCTGACTGACAGTGTTGTTAAAGTGAGAGAGTGGCTTTCCACTTCTCGATACAATTCACAGAACATTGTGGAATACGATTAAGCTCAAAAATGGTTCAAATGGTTCTGAGGACTATGGGACGTAACATCTGAGATCATAAGTCCTCTAGAACTTGGAACTACTCAAACCTAACTAACCTAAGGACATCACACACATCCATGCCCGAGGAAGGATTCGAACCTGCGGCCGCGCGGTTCCAGACTGAAGCGCCTAGAACCTCTCGGCCACCACGGCCTGCTAGGATTAAGCGAGTGCAGTTGTGTATCGATGCTGATGGAGGGCATTTTCAACATTTGATTGTATGTGCATAATACCCCAATAGTGTATTATCATCTCTCAAAATTGAAAATGTGCCTCATTATTGGTTCAAATACACTCCTGGAAATTGAAATAAGAACACCGAGAATTCATTGTCCCAGGAAGGGGAAACTTTATTGACACATTCCTGGGGTCAGATACATCACATCATCACACTGACAGAACCACAGGCACATAGACACAGGCAACAGAGCATGCACAATGTCGGCACTAGTACAGTGTATATCCACTTTCCGCAGCAATGCAGGCTGCTATTCTCCCATGGAGACGATCGTAGAGATACTGGATGTAGTCCTGTGGAACGGCTTGCCATGCCATTTCCACCTGGCGCCTCAGCTGGACCAGCGTTCGTGCTGGACGTGCAGACCGCGTGAGACGACGCTTCATCCAGTCCCAAACATGCTCAATGGGGGACAGATCCCGAGATCTTGCTGGCCAGGGTAGTTGACTTACACCTTCTAGAGCACGTTGGGTGGCACGGGATACATGCGGACGTGCATTGTCCTGTTGGAACAGCAAGTTCCATTGCCGGTCTAGGAATGGTAGAACGATGGGTTCGATGACGGTTTGGATGTACCGTGCACTATTCAGTGTCCCCTCGACGATTACCAGAGGTGTACGGCCAGTGTACTAGATCGCTCCCCACACCATGATGCCGGGTGTTGGCCCTGTGTGCCTCGGTCGTATGCAGTCCTGATTGTGGCGCTCACCTGCACGGCGCCAAACACGCATACGACCATCATTGGCACCAAGGCAGAAGCGACTCTCATCGCTGAAGACGACACGTCTCCATTCGTCCCTCCATTCACGCCAATCGCGACACCACTAGAGGCGGGCTGCACGATGTTGGGGCGTGAGCGGAAGACGGCCTAACGGTGTGCGGCGCCGTAGCCCAGCTTCATGGAGACGGTTGCGAATGGTCCTCGCCGATACCCCAGGAGCAACAGTGTCCCTAATTTGCTGGGAAGTGGCGGTACGGTCCCCTACGGCACTGCGTAGGATCCTACGGTCTTGGCGTGCATCCGTGCGTCGCTGCGGTCCGGTCCCAGGTCGACGGGCACGTGCACCTTCCGCCGACCACTGGCGACAACATCGATGTACTGTGGAGACCTCACGCCCCACGTGTTGAGCAATTCGGCGGTACGTGCACCCGGCCTCCCGCATGCCCACTATACGCCCTCGCTCAAAGTCCGTCAACTGCTCATACGGTTCACGTCCACGCTGTCGCGTTATTCTACCAGTGTTAAAGACTGCGGTGGAGTTCCATATGCCACGGCAAACTGGCTGACACTGACGGCGGCGTTGCACAAATGCTGCGCAGCTAGCGCCATTCGACGGCCAACACCGCGGTTCCTGGTGTGTCCGCTGTGCCGTGCGTGTGATCATTGCTTGTACAACCCTCTCGCAGTGTCCGGAGCAAGTATGGTGGGTCTGACACACCGGTGTCAATGTGTTCTTTTTTCCATTTCCAGGAGTGTATTATGGCTCTTTAAAGTATTTCAGATCTATATGGATTGCACTGTATAAGAACTTCGAATACAAGCTATTCATGTAACAGTGCAGTACCCAGACCTTGGCACAGTATAGTAATTGTAATATCAACTAAAAATAAATGCTGCACTCAAGGTAAGCAGAACAAAAAATCTTTGCGCTCGTGCAACTTCTCTTTCCAAGTCAAGTGACAAAAGTTACGCCTGTGTGTAATTTTCCATGTCCAGTTGCTGGAGGGAGAGGAATCTAGTTATAACATCATTCTGATGGATATTTTCTTATAGGATTCCACCAATTGTTTCGGTTAGGCCGCTTCAGAGCACAATACGGCCATGTTAACTAAACGTACCCTTTTTGGCTAGTAGAATTTACTTTCATGTTATAAGGGTGATGTTCCGATGGTTTTCACCCCTTCCTTAGCTTCCCTCTCACCCAGAGAATATATGTCGTCAATTTATGGTAAATTTACTTGTTTGATAAAGAGATCAGTAATCAAATGAGCTTAATCCACACGATTTCTGAGAGCGTATGCTGCTAAAATAAACAGACAGTTTTGAGGGAGTGTAAACATTTTGTCATTACAGTGCTGTGTTGACCGTATTGTGTTTCATTTGGTCTAAATACCTGATAAATATATTATTTCGAAACTGTTATGTTCAGTAGCGTTCCCGAGTGTAAATTTGGTTGGAGATATATAAACGTAGGCTTCCATAGCCATTGTCACAGTCGATAAATTTTTTCAGGTTTCCTCACCATATTGACAATATGTAAATCCACCGACGTTGCGGTCACTGTTGCAAATGACCTTCAGTGACCCTGAAGTAAAACTACCGACGTTTCGGTAACTGTTGGAAGTGACCAACTTCATTTACCCTGAGGAAGGTCAATTGCAACAGTGACCGAGACGTCGGTAGTTTTACATATCGACAATACAGTCACAAACTCACAAAAAATTTATTGACGTGGGTGGAAACAGTTGATATGTATTTTCAGATCTGTAATGGCTGTAGGACCACTGCAATATGAAGGCGTAGAGGAAATTCTATGGTAGACTCACACCACCCCCTTATTCCGCCATTTCCTTCCACACTCCTTTTAAAGTCACAATACAAAAAATTCTCCCCTCTCCATCCCTCCCAAAACAGTGCTTGTATTGATACACTATTAGTACATGATTTCTTCCTCTCAGCCGGTCGAAGTGGCCGAGCAGTTCTAGGCGCTACAGTCTGGAACCGCGCGACCGCTACGGTCGCAGCTTCGAATTCTGCCTCGGGCATGGATGTGTGTGATGTCCTTAGGTTAGTTAGTTTCAAGTAGTTTTAAGTTTTAGGGGACTGATGACCTGAGAAGTTAAGTCCCATAGTGCTCAGAGCCTTTTTTGCTTCCTGTTGAAGAATATTACAATTTCAGTTCTAAGGCCATGATCTGTTACTCTCCTACGATAACTGATCTTGTTACATGCCGTTGCACTCGCAAAGAACATCGCATGAGACATCCGACCGTACAGTATTCACACGATGTTCGCTGTATTATCAGATGTAACGTACTACGTCCCTCAGAAATCCTACGACAGGCAATGCGACTAATTACAGCAGTATTAGAACAGTAAGTAATCACTTGAAAATGGGTATAAATCCAAACTTTTAACAGTGTCCAAAAGGAAATAAAAAACACTAAAATCTACAACACACCTACATCTAAACTTCGCGTGTTGCCTTACGGTGAGTGACTATGTGTACCACTGCCAGTACCCCTACTTCCTTTTCCAATCGCGAATGTTCCACGGAAAGAATGATTACTGATAAGACACTGTGTGAAATAGAGTGTCTCTAATTTTATCTCAATGGTCTTTTCGCGACAAATTCGTACGCGGAAGCAATATATCGGTTGAATCTTCTAGAAACACATTCTGTTAGAACTTTCACAGTAAAGCACAACGTGGTGAGGAAAGCCTCTCTTGCTGCGTCTGTAAGTGGAGTTGACCGAGCATTTTTATGATGCGTTCCCGCTTGCTAAATAAACATGTAACGAAATGTGTTGCTTTTTTTTGGATCTCCTATATTTCTTCTTCTTCAGCCTTCTTCTTCTTCTTCTTCTTCTTCTTCCGCTTCTTCTTAGTTCTTAAACAAATAGGTTCGTTAGCTGCAGTTCGATATTCATTTCTGGCCTCAGCCTTCGTCTTGAGAGCAGTACACGTGGAGCAGTTGGTGTCGTCCTTGGTACAAGTATGGTAGATGCAATCTAATCTCGGTCTGCCTCTTGTATTTTTCCCTACCATTATCCCTTCAATGGTACTTTTAATGACATCATCATGTCTCAGCAGATGGACGACCCATGTTTCCCTTGTGTATTCGATTACCTGCAGAAGACAATTCTTCTCTTCCTCCCCTTTGTAGAGCACCTCGTCAAATATCTAGCCTACCCAGAACTCCTGAGCATTCTGCGGTAGTACCACACCTCGAAGGCTTTTATTTTATGATTTTCTACTTCCCCGATTGTCCATGCTTCACTTCCGCACCACAGAAAATTCCAAAAAAACGTCTGTATGAGGCCTTTCCTGAGACGTTTGTCATGCTGCTGGGAGAGTTTCTTCCTTTGTAGCCAGATGGATTCATTTTGCAATACCCTTCTTTGATTTTCCTTCTGATGTAATTTTACTCCTTAGGTAAGAAGAGGATTCGACGTTCTCTGCTAGTAAAGTCAGCATTAGGCAATGGTGTTTTGTCTGTTCACCACCAAGCTTCCTGTGCTACATTTACTAATTTTCATGTTATAGGAAGAGCTGAGGGTGGTCTGCATCTGAGCCCGCACCGCTTATAGCTGCTTCTTCTCAGTCAATTCTATATGGTACGCATCCAACTGACCAGCAGTGTGCCAGTATTGGTTGAACGAAAGTTTTGTGGGCGGCCCATTTGTGAGTACCTGAGGAGTCTGCCGGCCGGAATGGCCGAGCGGTTCTGGGCGCTACAGACTGGAACCGCGCAACCACTTCGGTCCCAGGTGCGAAACCTGCCCCGGGCATGGATGTGTGTGACGTTCTTAGTTAGGTTTAAGTAGTTCTAAGCTCTAGGGGACTGATGACCTCAGAAGTTAAGTCCCATTGGGCTCAGAGCCATTTTGAACCTGAGGAGTCTTTTGTTGAATATCAGAGTGGCACCTGCCATTACTGCAATTAATTTTATATGGTCGTTACGCTTTAAATCGCTCCGTGCGCCAATTCCTACATATTTTATGGACGTAACTTTCTCCAGCGATTGTTCCCCAATAGTGTAAGCATTCAGTAACAGGTCTTTCTGACTCTTTATGCACAATACTTAACATTTGTTCATTTTGAGGGTGAACTGCCTACCCCTACACCAAGTGTCCATCATCTGCAGGTCATCCTGCATTTCGGTTCAATTTTGTGGCGTTGAGACTTCTGTGTATACAGTAGCATAGTCCGCGACAGGCCTCATGGAACTTCCTTATTTTATGCACTGCATTTTTATATAAATTGTGAGACTAATGGTCCTATAACCTTCCCTGGAGGTGTGCCCAAAGTTTACGTCTTTCCGTTGAGAATGACATGCTCTGCTAGAATTCCTTCAATCCAGTCACACAGATGGTCCGATATCGCGTGCTCTGGTGTTTTGTTCGTTAGGCAGCAACACGGAACTACATAGAAGGCGAAAGTGCTACTTGCAAAATTTTGGACGAGAGGAGGTTGTCACAAGCAAAGCAAAAGCTAAACTGGGAAATTAACATTCATTACAGAAGCGGTGCATCATAGGTTTAAATCTGTGGTAATGTGCATTAGCGCTCTACCACATGTTTGAACGTCCTCCCTCGTGATAGAACACCACTCGTGAATAATTTAGTAAATTGCATTCCTCTTTAGATGACCACCCTTTGTCTGTTCTTTACCTCAGTCTCTCTTATCCATTCCCTTTGAAACGTTCAAAGCGAGAGAAGGCTTGCGACAGGAACAATATATGCATGTTCAGAGGAAGAGAGAGAGAGAGAGAGAGAGAGAGAACGTGTTTGCAGCGTTGCAACGACGAATGCGAGAGGATGCACGGCACAGACAGAGATGTTGTTTATTACGGCGCATTAGTGCGCCCCTTCCCTCCCCCCCCCCCCCTCCCTAACTCACTCCCGCAACCTAACGTATTCGTTTGTTCCGCTAGCGTCAGGGTTGCGTTTTTCGCGCTGTTTCGCAGTTTTTTGCCACCGCCTGCCTGCGCCCGGAACGGGCCCCCCTGAGACGCGAATATTTCACCGGCTTCGGGAACAAAGCCCTGCGCGTCCGTTTTATTTGGCGCTGTTGGGGACGCGCCTGATTGAGGCTCCTTTTTTGGCGGTTTCGCTCTGTCCGCTGCGGCCCACAATGCATCTGGACGCCTCGGCGCCTTTCGTACAATGCCGGCCGCGCCGATACAGCGCTACACCACCCGCACACCAACAGCACTCTGGTACACAGGCAGCGGTAGCGAGATTACGTGTGTGAGCTAGTGTCCGCTGGACGCAGCAGTAAATTAACAGCAGCACATCCAGACACTGAGACGAGACGAGGGTGTAGCGTTTGTACCTCGTCGTGGGATATCATTGGAATATCCGAACAGAGTTGCAATTACTGATACGGCTGTGCATATCGGAAGAGAGACAGGTTACCCACTCTGGCCTGGGAAACGGTCGAGATACCTGGACCCGGGGTGTGAAAATTTTTCTGTTTATAAAACTTTTGTCGTTGGTGTACAACGGACTATAGACTCACCCGTACAAAATTAGCGGCTAAATGAATAATTGCAAGTAATAATAGTTAATAAATTACTATTCAGAAGACCGAGCGGGACATACTAAAACTTTTACTCATTCTGCAGTTTTTTTTTTTTTGTCATCAGTCTACTGACTGGTTTGATGCGGCCCGCCACGAATTCCTTTCCTGTGCTAACCTCTTCATCTCAGAGTAGCACTTGTAACCTACGTCTTCAATTATTTGCTTGAATTATTTCAATCTCTGTCTTCCTCTACAGTTTTTGCCTTCTACAGCTCCCTCTAGTACCATGGAAGTCATTCCCTCATGTCTTAGCAGATGTCCTATCATCCTGTCCCTTCTCATTACCTTCGTCTTTCTCCGATTTACTCTCAAATCATACTGTGTACTCATTAGACTGTTCATTCCGTTCAGCAGATCATTTAATTCTTCTTCACTTTCACTCAGGATAGCAATGTCATCAGCGAATCGTATCATTGATATCCTTTCACCTTGTATTTTAATTCCACTCCTGAACCTTTCTTTTATTTCCATCATTGCTTCCTCGATGTACAGATTGAAGAGTAGGGGCGAAAAGCTACAGCCTTGTCTTACTCCCTTCTTAATACGAGCACTTCGTTCTTGATCGTCCACTCTTATTATTCCTTCTAGGTTGTTGTACATATTGTATATGACCCGTCTCTCCCTATAACTTACCCCTACTTTTTTCAGAATCTTGAACAGATTGCACCATTTTATATTGTCGAACGCTTTTTCCAGGTCGACAAATCCTACGAACGTGTCTTGATTTTTCTTTAGCCTTGCTTCCATCATTCTGCAGTACTGCTATTAAAAATAATATTCAGAAGAAAACAAATAAATCAGATCAACGTACCGAATATAGGTGGGCACTCCAATTAAGCTCCAACTGTCTCAATGCAACGGCCGTGGCAGTAACACTGAACAAAAATGCCTTGCGGTACCTGTTAGAGGATGTGCTCACAAAAGGACGCCGAAAAAAATCATACAATACAGTTACGACACAAAAAATACGTTCCAATAAACATGTACCAGTTTCTTCCAAGATCATTTGCTACAGCCAACTACTAGCTCTTTCATACATTGGAGTGACAAAAAGTCGTGTGAAAAGGTGTCCGAAGTGATTCTGGTCGCACAACAGGAATTAACAGACTTCGAATGCGGAATGGCGCATCAAGCTAGATGCATAGGTCATTCCATTTCGGAAATCGTTATGGAATTCAGTATTTCGAGATCCACAGTATCAAGACTGTACTGAGAATAGCAAATTTAAGGCGTTGTCTCCCACTATGTCGGCGCCGTGGCCGATGGCCTTCTCTTACGACGGAGAGCAGCGGTATTACCGTACTCACTGCTAATAGACAAGAATACTGCGTAAAATAAGAGCAGAAACCAATGTGAAACGTACGACTGACGTATCCCTTAGGAGAGTACTGTTCCTTAGGGCAGTAGCGTCAATGCGCTAGACACCAGCGGACTGAACTCGAGTGCTTTTGCTAACAGCATGACATAGCCTGCAACACCTCTCCTGGACTCTGGACTACTGAAAAACCATGGCCTCGTCAGACGAGTCTCGATTTTGGCTGGTAAGAGCTAATGGTAGGGCTCGAGCGTGGTGCATGACCCCTGAAGCCATGGACCAAACGTGTCCACAAGGTACTGCTCAAGTTGGTGGTTACTGCCTAATGACGTGGGCTGTGTTTACATGGAATGGACTGCCTTCTGTGGTCCAACAGAACCGATCACTGACTGGAAATGTTTATCTTCGGCTACTTGGAGACCATTTGCAGCCATTCTTGGATTTTTTTATTGTCAAACAACGATGGAATTGCTGTGAATGACAATGTGCCATGTCACCACGCCCAATTGTTCTCAACTGCTTTGGAGAACATTCTAGACAATTCGAGCGAATGTTTTGACCGGCCAGTGCGCCCGACAAGAGTCCCATCGAGCATTTACGGGACGTAATCGAGAAGTCAGCTCGTGCACAAAATCATGCACTGGCAAAACTTTCAAGTTATGGACGGTTATAGGGCAGCATCATTCACTACTTTCACAGGGGACTTCGAACGACTTGTTAAGTCCACGCCACGTCGTGTCAGTGCTCTACGCAAAGAAAAAGGAGGTCCAACATGTCACCTGAGCGTATGGCATAGCATTGACTCCGAGCCATAACAACAGCTAAAAGCGCTGCAGAGAGAACCTCGGAGTTCTCGCCCAGGAGGACCACTCGGTACCACCGACCGCCGTGACATCCTCTGCCATCGGCGTAATTCGCTGCGGTATGGAGGGGCATGAAGCCAGCACACTGCTCTCCGAGTTGTACCTTAGATTCGCTACTTCTCAATCGAGTAGTTCCTCAACTGGCATAGCGAAGCTGAGTAGATGACGTTTTTGTCCTCCCACCAAGGAAAAAGTCCTGGCGGTACCTACAAGCTAACCTGGCTCCTCCGCATAGCATCCAGACAAGAGGACCACTGAATTACGGAAGTAGAGAACAATAACTATAGACGGGCTCAATTTTTATGTTGCGTAAGGCCGCTTCGCTTTCAGTGCTTTGTTCATCCTAGCCGTAGTCGAATCACGCTGTTAAATCTTATGTAATGTTTGTATAAATGCTTAATTATTGCGTTACTTAAAACTTCCTGGTAGATGAAAATTGCGTCCCAGAGCGGGAGTCGAACCCGGAACCTAGGCCACTCAAGGGCAAATACTTACCGACGCTACTAAGCAGTCGATTCACGAGTCACCATCACAGCTTTTACTTCTGCTGGTACCTCTGTTTTTTTATTTTATATATATATATATATATATATATATATATATATATATATATATATATATATATATATATATATATATATATATATATTTGGCACCGAGGATGCTGAGATGCGTGCGAGATGATATCTCTGGATCCGCACCGAGCGATGGAAGTGAGCCATACTTGGTAGGGTCGGTAACTGTACCAGATTACGAGCTCCAAAAAGTAATTTATTTTTTTGTAATGAAGAAACAATCCGATTGACCATAAGATATAGGCTAAGTGAAATTTCCATAGGTGACAGTGTCTGACATCTTGTGCAAGGAGAAAAGCAGTGTTCCTTCGCTTGATTAATCGAACTAGGATTCGCATTGTGACCAGAACGGCCGCTGTTTCAGATGTGTCAAATTTTCCCTATCGCCCAGAAGCACCTCATGTCCACAGAGAAGCCGCTTAGTATGGGTATTGCGGTAGAGAATGAAAAATAACAGATCTTTTTTTCCAGTCATGTGGACAGGGACTAACAAGTGAACATCGCGGACTGACCGTCTTTAGTTTTCTTTGCACTTAAGCAGAGCTGGCAACATGAAACTACCCTGCAGTATATTTTATGCTTCTCAAGTCAGGCTACCCAGCTTGTATCAGATGCATCAGGAGCGGATAATGTAAGTTGGATTGCCTGTTCAAAAATGAAAAAATGGTTCAAATGGCTCTGTGCGCTATTGGACTTAACATCTGAGGTCATCAGTCCCCTAGAACTTAGAACTACTTAAACATAACTAACCTAAGGACATCACACACATGCATGCCCGAGGCAGGATTCGAACCTGCGACAGGAGCGGTCGCGGGGTTCCAGACTGAAGCTACAACGGCCGACTCCCCCGTCACGCCACCATTCTTCTGTAGTATTAGTTCAGTGCCTGAGCATCAGATTATTAAAGTAGTACGACGCCCTTTCCAAATAAATTCGATAAAGCCGCCTTTGTAGAGTCTAAGACTTTGGAACTGTGTTAAATATAGAACATTTCGAGCATTTTAATATAAGCGATGTAAATGGAAAGAAATACTGCGAAGCGCAGACTTCTAGCATTCATGAAACTCATGGTTCGCCGGCCGGAGGGGCCGAGCGGTTCCAGGCTCTACAGTCTGGAACCGCGCGACCGCTACGGTCGCAGGTTCGAATCCTGTCTCGGGCATGGATGTGTGTGATGTCCTTTTGTTAGGTTTAACTAGTTATAAGTCCTAGGGGACTAATGACCTCAGAAATTATGTCCTATAGTGCTCAGAGCCATTTGAACCATTTGAAACTGATGGTTAGATTCTCGGTAGCACCCCTACTTTTTTCACTTTTTATATTTATACAACTTGACTAGAAGAAGGGATCGGTTGGTAGAACATGTTCTGAGACATCGAGTGATCATCAATTTTGTATTGGAGGGCAGCGTGGAGGGTAAAAATCGTAGATGGAGAGCAAGAGATGAACACACTAAGCAGATTTAGAAGGATGTTGGCTGCAGTAGGTACTGGGAGATGAAGAAGCTTACACATGATAAAGTAGCATGGAGAACTGCATCAAACGAGTCTCAGGACTGAAGACCACAACAACAACAACAACAACATATTTCTACACTATTTTCAAATGTAAATGTCAATTACCTAATACTGTATCATTATACATATATATTACAAAAGTGGATGTATGCAATCGGTGGTTATAATCAAGCTTTCACTTCCTGAGAAGGACCTCATGAAAGACGTGTGACCGTAGAACAACGAAGAGAAACAGCGAGTAAATAATTGAAAGAGCCACATTTTAATTTCTACATGACACACTAATATTTGTTAATTGTATACTATGTTTACGTTGCAGGTTACAAACGTTGCTGAATGTGACAATAATCTACGTTCATGACGCCCAGGGACCGCACTAGAAAAACTATTTCACAATTGTCCGCAGCACGTTTCGGACGGTGGATTGCGGAATGTTCAACTGTCGTGACACAGTTCGTTCACTGCTTGAAGATCGCACATTGCGTGCAGCATCCCCAGCACTGACAACTGCAATTTCTTCAAGTATATTGGCGCAATTGGCCATCAGCCTCTTCCACGAGCAGTTCCCAAATCGCCAGTTAATTCGAATTTGCGGATCATGCTCTTGAACCTCGGTGAGTTAGCAAGACCTCTCCGTATTCCGTTAATGCTTCGATACTCGCGAGGGACAGCATCACCAATTACTACTCTTCACATAAAACAGCTTTGCGAATAATGCCTTTCTCACCTTGTCCAGACCCATGCTGACTGTCTGCAAGTGCAATGCGCACTGATTCTTGTGTTTCCACCCAACGTCGCCGTTACAGTACCTGACCGTACATCAGAACACTAAAGTAACTAACAACGGAGATCCAACAGTCAGAAGTCATTCTTGTAAAGTTTGGTACGAATACGGTAAATAGTTTTCCGTTTACATTGGCGCAAGTAGCGAAGTTTCAATTGTAGCCACTCTATTTTTATGTTCCACGTCTCTTCCTAAATCAGTCGAACGCCTTCAAGCAAAGTTGGTACACGTATCACTTACCGTCTAGAAAGAACCCCCACGTGGATAAGAACCAACTCCCTCTCAAGAGGGTGGAGGTGCAAAAGTACCACACATTACGATTAGCAAATAGCCAGGTTGTATTTATCCTATATTTGAGAATGAAAGCCCTTAGAGACTTGCAACAAACTCTACACATAATTTCAAACCGTAACGCTAGTTTTCCTGGCTATACTCTCCACAAAATAATGAAAGGAAAAAAAGTTTATCATATACTAAACTTTTGCTGCTAATGAAGTTAAACTCACCCATCAGGCATAACCTTCTAATTTATTACTTCGTTAGTAATAACTGTATTTGCATCACGTTGTACAGAGAGTATTCACATATATCACTGTGTGTTTCTGAAATTTTACCACACATAGTTCACGAGATGTAACGTCATAAACAATGAGATGCGTGGATAACTGCGGCATCAAAGCGTGACGTTTTAATTTATTATTTGTTTATTTCTGATTTTATTTTCAACACATTTCACAGACAGTATACACTAAATGTATCCGCAACAAAATATCATTGTACGACACATTGTTCAAGAGATATGACATATAAGCACTAAGCAACGTGAATAAAAAATTGTAGGGTAAAAATCGCTAGAGGTACAGGTGAAATATGTGTACAAATATGTTGAATATATGTGAAATATTTGTGGCATATGAGCACGCTGACAAAGCAGTCGGAAAAAGCTCCGAACCCCTGGACTGATTTCAGCCAAGCTTGACACACAACGCAGAGCGTATCAAAACGGATCATCCGATTTGGCGCATCTATATTTCAGAAACTAATAAACATATACAACGAATTATGTTTTTCGATTAAGGGTATACTCAAAAAGCTTTTTTCATATATTTTCATACGTGTTCACTCCCTTCAGACACACTACGTTTGTCAATGCGGTGTTCATATTGTTCCCACACTGCAGCGAACATATCTTGAGTTAGAGCTTCAGCAGCTGCAGTTATGCGATGTCTCAGTTTATTCATTGTTGTTGGTAACGGAGGAACGCAAACAGGGTGTTTTCTAAACCCCCACAAGAATTAATCACACACAGTAAGGCCTAGTAACCCTGGAGGCCAGTAATGTAAGGTTGAATCATTTGGTCCAGTGCGGCCGAAGCATCGTTCAGTAATCCTTTGAGTCAAAAATTCCAGCACTTCCAGATGCCAGTGCGGCGGTGCCCCATCCTCTTGGCAAATGAAATCGTTTGCATCAGTCTCCAGCTGTGGGAAAAGAAAGTTCTAAAGCATATCGACAAATGTGCTTCTTGTAACAGTGTTCTCGACAAAGAAAAATGGACCATACACCTTTTCTCGTGACACTGCACAAACACATTAAATTTTGGAGAGTCCTTCCCATGTACAACTTCATGTGGTTGTTCTTTACCCCATATTTTCACATTATGATGTTTTTAGCTTTCCATTTAAATGGAATGTTACTTCATCACTAAACACTAAGCGTGGAAGAAAACTGTCATCTTCCACCTTGCCAAGAACGAAATTACAGAACTCCAGACGTTGTTGTGTGTCACCTTCACGAAGAGCTTTAAGTATCTGAATTTTGTATGATTTCAAGTGTAAACGTTGACGCAACACAGGTGAGCGAGACTTCTGGGTCATATTGAGTTCTCCAGTTGCACGGTGAAAGCATTTCTGCGGACTCCTTGTGAAAATATGGCGGATGTGTTTGAGGCCTATGACATACATTCGGGGACGGCCCGCGCGATTTGCCTTTACACAAACAACCTGTTTCTCGAAATTGTTCATGCCATTGTCTAATGCTCTGTGATATAGGAGGATCCACACCATACCTGGTGCTAAAGCCAGGCTGAACAATTATTACTGACCCGCACTGCGCAAAACGTAGAAAACACAACGCATTCTGTTGTCCCGACACCATTTTTACTAGAAGTGAAGTGGGCGCACACTACTGCTACCTAGCGGGAACGATGTAAAACTCGAGAGTTTGCTCTTTCCAACAGTACGTTGTCCACGCACGTATCTTAAATAACATAATACTTATGATTTTTTTTTAAATCGGATGATTATTTTTGATTCAACCTGTATATTACTTTCGATTTGAAAAGCGAAACTGTGGGGGTAATAACTAGCAACATCCTAACACCCTACTGGGGTGAGGGTGACAACGTGATGATGGATAGAAAATGGGGGAGGGGAAAAGGAAAGGAGATGATGTTGGAGGAGCAGGAGGAAAGAGAATGGTTAGTGTGACGTGGGTGGAGAGAGGGGGAGAAGGAACGTCAGCTACTTAGCTAGTTGATAATAAAAACAACATTGTCTTCTTGTTTTTTATTATTCGTCACATGGAAATAAATTTAAATTTGAAACGATAATGGGAAACGCGTTCTTGCTCAGGGAAAAACTATACAGTATGATTTTGCTGAATGGGGACAGACTGGAAGAAACGATCCTTAAACATGATAAGGGGCAAAAAAAGGTGAGGTAACACCTTCTGGAAATATATTTTTGAGCAACAAAATATTTGTGAAAGGGGTGCTGGTATTTTGCATAGGGCGAAATTACTGCACAGTGTTCATACAGAAAGAACTGAAAAAGAGTGCAGGTGACTCCTGTTAACAAAATGGATAAAAATGAAACGCATAGAATTAAAGGCGAATGTCACTGTTCGTCTGCTGCAAGATCATAGAGCATATACTAAGCTGAACCCTAATGATGTTCCAGGTATGTTGCGACCGCGCACTCCACTCTAGGATAGCCTTCCCTCTAGCAACGTAGTTTCCAGAGGGTAGCCTAAAGGGCCAGGCGGAGCTAGCGTGTTTGCATAAAAAATGGTTCAAATGGCTCTGAGCACTATGGGACTTAACATCTTAGGTCATCAGTCCCCTAGAACTTAGAACTACTTAAACCTAACTAACCTAAGGACAACACAGACATCCATGCCCGAGGCAGGATTCGAACCTGCGACCGTAGCAGTCCCGCGGTTCCGAACTGCAGCGCCTAGAACCGTATGACCATCGCGGCCGGCGTGTTTGCATATCCAACGACCTACAACAGAGGTCGTCATCAGAACAGGCACTTTGTTGTATGTCAGCTACAATTAATGTTCAGCTTTACATCACTGTGCGGACCAGGACTCAAGCCGGGTCGCACGCTTTGACGGGCAGTTCCAGTTTCATCCACCTCAGCAGTTGTGTCGCAACCGAGCAGAACCGACCTGTTCTACGAAGGAATCACTTCGTACAATTCAGAAACGAAATCAGCAGCCCAGCGACGACACATGAAGACCAAATGTATAAAAAACTCATTAAATGTTTGAAAATGCGACATACACAAGGTTACTGTCATGAATAAATCCACACATCGGCTCCAGCGATTTAACATCCCCATTGGACATCGTACCAAAAATTCAAAATAACCTTACTAGCTTCAAGAGCATGACGTTGCGAATGAGCGAAACAATCTATAAGTCACCTGAATCAATGGATGGTTAACTCTGAGTCAGATACCGATGGCTGCGCGTTCTGATGAGATCACAAGCGAGGAAAAAAGCTTAAATTTTCCACGTCAAGCTGAAATGCCAGCTATTCTACATCACTTAAAGCATAAGTGAGTTCAAACCACATAAATGAAACTCTTGAACTCATCTTTTGGTGTAATGTTATCATATTGCTGAAAGTTGTTGGTTGAATTCGCTCATCTCGAAATCATATATCAAGTGTCTAAATAAAGTTCGTTCCAAGTGGTGCCAGGAATCACAGTAGGTTCGTGCTTAAACTGCACGAGGTGTCTCAACCGAAATATACGAGTTTAGCGTCCTGATTCGCTGACATCGATCAAAACTTACGCGTATCACTAAGAGACATCTGCTGATTTGTTTAAAATGTGTATTGTTCCAGCAGACAGAGTCGGATATGATCGGATCGTCTTTGATCTGATAAGTAAGTTGCGCATGGTGCGCGAGTAGACGATCTGAAAGACGATCGAGAGAAAGCGGCCGTCTGCGAAATCAGTTCAAACTGTGCAGCAAAGAGAATTAGTATGCCGAGAGACCGGAAAATGAAGGATAACTGTGTGGCAACATTCTTTTGTTTGTCGAGTGCAGAGTGAGAAGAGAAACTGTCCACGGGTATTAATGAAAACTGTTCACATGAATCTGGCCATCACTGACAACAAAGCTGTGATATTAACGTTCGAAAGAGGTACACAAAAACTCCGGAGAGACTACAGTATGTTCCATCAATTTCTTAAGGGGCTTTCTACTGAAATTATTTAGAACATATTTTTGTTTCACAGCTGCAACGGTTTTTAATGTGCGTCGATCTCTTGCGAAGGATCAAAACCATACGACAGAGGTTTTCTCCGAAAAACTAACATTGCGTCTTGCAGATTAGGTGACTGATTTTTATTCTCTTGTTTTTATGTTTTGCACCACTGTCACATGAGGATATCATGAACGATGAGATATAGGTAGGTGATTTTATATTTATTTAATTTTCAAAACTCATCTCTCATTATTCTGATGAATGTATGTACAAAGTCTTCCGAGGCAGCCAATCCTTTCCACAGTATAGACGCATATGAATGCATAAAGAGAGACTGGGGAGATGGGACCGAAACTCTCCTACTGCAACGGCAATAAAGAAATGAGCCGGCCGTTGTGGCCGAGTGGTTCTAGGCGCTTCAGTCTGAAACCGTACGACCGCTACCCGTCGCAATTTCGAACCCTGCCTCGGGCAGGCATGTGTGTGATGTCCTTAGGTTAGTTAGGTTAAAGTAGTTCTAAGTCCTAGGGGACTGATGACCTCAGATGTTAAGTCCCATAGTGCTCAGAGCCATTTGAACCAATAAAAGACTGTACCATACCTGCTGTCAAGGTAGAAGTCCGAAGTGCCACAGACTTTACAAGGGCGTTCAATAAGTAATGCAACACATTTTTATGCGCTTGCGGAATGTCTACGGGTACCTGCCCTTAAACAAAAGCACGGTGACCCGTTGGGCGAGGCGTGTGTCATCATGACAACAATGTTGCTGGATTGTGTCCGATCTGACGCATGCTAGAGGGCCGCACACAGTGCGGGCACTCTCATTTGAGACGATCGACGGATCACCGTCAGACACCTCGTTGAACAACATGACGTCATAGTTGATAGTGCTGACGCACCAGCTCGGCTACTCAAGTACGCGTTCTTCCTCGTCCACCCTACAGCGTGGGTCTCGCGCTTTCCCACTTCCATCTGTTTGACCCCATGAAGAATGTACTTAGCGGGAAGCAGTACGTGGACGACGGGGAGGCTACTGGTACAGCAAGACGTTGGCTCAGAAGTCGACCAGCAGAGTGTCACTACACGGGCAAACAAGCCCTTCAAGTAATGGGGCGTTAGACCGTCGCATTAAAGGAGACTATGTTGAAAAATAGGGTTTTGTATGTCCAAAAAGTAGTGAATAAAGTGACGTAGTGGCAGCCTGATAAAACCAATCTGCTTTCCGAACAACAACAATAAAAAAAGTGTTTCATTACTTATTGAACTCCCCTAGTACATAGTTATTTGGCAGATTTTATGCACTACTACACCACGAAGATGACGTGCTGCAGACGCGAAATTTAACCGACAGGAAGAAGATGCTGTGATATGGAAATAATTAGCTTTTCAGAGCATTCACACAAGGTTGGCGCCGGTGGCGACACCCACAACGTGCTGACATGAGGAAAGTTTCCAACCGATTTCTCATGCACAAACAGCAGTTGACCAGCGTTGCCTGGTAAAATGTTGTTGTGATGCCTCGTGTAAGGAGGAGAAATGCCTACCATCACGTTTACGACTTTGATAAAGGTCGGATTGTAGCCTATCTCGATAGCGGTTTATCGTATCGCGAAATTGCTGCTCCCGTTGGTCGAGATGTTAGCAGAATATGGAATCGGTGGGTTCAGGAGGGTAATACGGAACGCCGTACTGGATCCCAACGGCCTCGTATCGCTAGCACTCGACGTGACAGGCATCTTATCCGCATGGCTGTAATGGATCGTGCCGCCACGTCTCGATCCCTGAATCAGATCGGGACGTTTGCAAGACAACCACCATCTGCACGAACAGTTCGACGTTTGCAGCAGCATGGACTATCAGCTCGGAGGCCTTGGTTGCGGTTACTCTTGACACTGCATCACGGACAGGAGCGCCTGCGATGGTGTACTCAACAACGAACCTGGGTACACGAATGGCAAAACGTCATTTTTTCGGATGAATCTGGCTGCTGTTTGCAGCGTCATGATGGTCGCATCCGTGTTTGGCGACATCGCGTTGTACGCACATTGGAAGCGTGCATTCGTCATCGCCATACTGGCGTATCACCCGGCGTGATGGTATGGGGTGCCATTGGTTACACGTCTCGGTCACCTCTTGTTCGCATTGATGGCACTTTGAACAGTGGACGTTACATTTCAGATGTGTTAAGACCCGTGTCTCTACCCTTCATTCGATCCATTCGAAACCCTACACTTCAGCAGAATAATGCACGATCGCATATTGCATGTCCTGTACGGGCCTTTCTGGATACAAAAAATGTTCGACTGCTGCCCTGGCCAGCACATTCTGCAGATCTCTCACCAATTTAAAACGTCTGGTCAATGGCGGCCGAGCAACTGGCTCGTCAGAATACTCCAGTCACTAATCTTTATGAACTGTGGTATCGTGTTGAAGCTGCATGGGCAGCTGTACCTGTACACGCCATCCAAGCTCTGGTTGACTCAATACCCAGGCGTATCAAGGCCGTTATTACGGCCAGAGGTGGTTGTTGTGGGTACTTATTTCTCAGGATCTATGCACCTAAATTGCGTGAAAATGTGATCACATGTCAGTTGTAGTATAATATATTTGTCCAATGAATACCCGTTTATCTTCTCTATTTCTTCTTTGTGTAGCAATTTTAATGGCCAGTAGTGTAGATTGTACAGTGATTATTTCGTTATTGCCTATTGACAGCCTGCAGGAGAGGACTGGTTGCTCAAAACTGATTACACAATTCTGGAATGATCATGTGACTGCGTGGTGAAGGGCAATAAAACACAAGAAAGTTTCTGCTATTAGTAACCGTAGCAAGACAAAGTTACGTACTGTATTTGCGGTGCTGGCAGCGCGAGGAAATTTTCCATTTCCGAAATAAGCTCTGCGTTAGCGGCAGCTCGGCCTGCACTTGCCGCTCCGGGTGATAGGTTTGGGTACAGTGGTGGAGATTAGCGCCTGCACTTGCCGCTTACTCCGCCAGCACGAGCAAAGCTGCTTAGCACCGCTAGGTGGCGACTCAGCGCCGCTGCGTGCGGGTTTAGGCGAGTTTCGCAGGCCGATCCCGCGGCGGATGGGCGCAGGACCCGGTGAGCCGATGGAATCAGGAGAGCGGAACAAGGGCGGCAATTCCCATGCAAACGACCCAGTTGTAACGGCCCCGTGCATTTGTCGCCTTGTATAACAGCGTGTATAGCAGCGGGAACGGCTTTGCTGTCGACTTACTTGAATAACGGGACGGGTACATGCGTGAAGCATGTCTTTAAAGCTCTAAAGCTGAAGAAAACTGTTTCCTACGGCCGAGGGTGATTCTATGCGGACGAAACACCTCGTCGATAACACTGACTGGACAGCAACATTTTCATTAAGCTGCGTTGTCTATTTCACAGCATGCTAGAATAATGGTGCCCAGAGCATGCTACAATCCTTCAACAATCATATATCAACAAAACTGACATGGAGAAAACCCCAGTGGTGTTGCCGATTGACTTTTTGAAACTGGCTATTCAGTGGTGTAGGTTAGAGTCCCACCTATATCATCCCGCAGACATTCAACTAGGTCGGTCACAGTATGCGAGTAATCGAGAAAACAGAACTTCATAATTTCTAGAACCTAGCTTGCGCTTGTATGTGATGGAGACACTTAACATTTATAATGTCATCTCTCTTGGACGCCTATGTGCAACTTACGACAATTTTGTAAGGCCTGGCCGGCCTCTGTGGCCGAGCGGTTTTAGGCGCTACAGTCTGGAACTGAGCGACCGCTACGGTCGCAGGTTCGAATCCTGCCTCGGGCATGGGTGTGTGTGATGTCCTTAGGTTAGTTAGGTTTAATTAGTTCTAAGTTATAGGCGACTGATGACCTCAGAAGTTAAGTCCCATAGTGCTCAGAGCCATTTGAACCATTTGTAAGGCCTGCGTGTCACAGACAACTATCAATATCACCATTGTTTGCCTTGATGTTGTAACCTGTATGTCTCCTAAGATCCGATGATGGAGGTTTTAATTTCGCCGAAACCGGTAATAATGAAATAAAAAGAATTCCTGCGATCTTGGGTACCAGTTTATTGGTCGTATTCTCAGAAACGATCGAATATCTACCGATAGGCTGAGACACGCGTTCGTTTACTCTACCACCCCTTCCTCTAAGCGAAGTTTCTGGGAAATCGGGGTATGGTATTTGCCGTGTTCTCCTCGTTTGTTCAGCCTACAGCTAAATAACCTGTACACTACGGCACCGCTTTGAAATTATTAATAGTTTCAAGGCTACAGTCAATGATAGTATATAATGAAATTTTGTTATGTTACCTGCAAACAAGGGTCCACCAGGGGAATAGCTGCAGGGTGTGATATCTGGAAACGTAACTCTACACCACGCTACGATTGGTTTCATAAAGTCAGTCCCATCCCTGGGGACCTCTCCTTGTGTTACCCATATTTACTGTTCCGGAAAATGAGTATGAGTTACCATAATTAATCTACATCTATACGTTATGGTGTGCAGCGGTTCTAGGCGCTCAGTCCGGAGCCGTGCGACTGCTACGGTCGCAGGTTCGAATCCTGCCTCGGGCATGGATGTGTGTGATGCCCTTAGGTTAGTTAGGTTTAAGTAGTTCTAAGTTATAGGGGACTGATGACCTAAGATGTTAAGTCCCATAGTGCTCAGAGCCATTTGAGCCATTTGGTGTGTGGCGGGGAGTACCTTATTTGCCGCTGCACTTCCACCTTTCCTGTTGCATTAACAAACGGTGCGTGGAAAAATGATTAAAATTGAAACAAATGAGCCTCCGATCACAATTATTAGTCTTATTAACCAGGCTTCAACGCATCTAAGAGTGCCTTCATCAGAAATTAAACGTTTAAAATGGCCTATAACATAATTACAAATTTATGGGAAAAGAAATTTTTATAAAAAGTGTAAGTATTTGTAAGTAGGCTGTTTAGGTTCTTATATTGGTAACGCTGCCGCCACGTAGCGCTCTGCATGAAAATCAATGGCATGCTGTGTGCAGCCTGTGGCTGGTTGGCATTGTTGTAATACTCGCCATTGTAGCGTAGCGTTGCGCAGTTGGAGGTGAGCCGCCAGCAGTGGTGGATGTGAGGAGAGAAATGGCGGAGTTTTGAAATTTGTAAGACTGGATGTCATGAACTGCTATATATGTTACGAATTTGATGATATTAAGGTAAATACATTGTTTGTTCTCTATTAAAATCTTGCATTTGCTAACTATCCCTATCAGTAGTTAGTGCGTTCCGTAGTTTGAATCTTTTATTTAGCTGGCAGCAGTGGCGCTCGCTGTATTGCAGTAGTTAGAGTAACCAAGATTTTTGTGAGGTAAGCGATTTGTGAAACGTATAGGTTAATGTTAGTCAAGGCCATTTTTTTTGTAGGGATTTTTGAAAGTCAGATTGCGTTGCGCTAAAAATATTGTGTGTCAGCTTAAGCACGGTCTTGCACAATTTAGAAATAAGGAGACGTTTCATATTGACTAACAATACATGACAGAGGCAGTACTTACATGTCTCGTAAAAAATAAGTAACAGGTCTAAAGGGCTTTAGTCACAATTTTTTGTAAAAAACAAATGCATGAATACGAGCCGCTATGGGCTGTTCATACCTGCGTGGCCGCAGGTTGCAACGGACTGAGTCTCCCGCGTTAACAAGTGCGGGCAGGTGAACATAACATTGCATCGAGAGTGCCATTTAGCAGCCGCAATTACAACTTGGCTACTTAACATTCAAGTCTAGACAGACGGAAATTATCAAGAATATTATTCAGTAAATAAGAAGAATATAATAATTCCAATCCCAAAGAAAGCAGGTGTTGACAAATGTGAAAATTACCGAACAATCAGTTTAATAAGTCACGGATGCAAAATACTAACGAGAATTCTTTACAGACGAACGGAAAAACTAGTAGAAGCCGACCTCGGGGAAGATCAGTTTGGATTCCGTAGAAATATTGGAACGCGTGAGGCAATACTGACCCTACGACTTAGAAGCTAGATTAAGGAAAGGGTAACCTACGTTTCTAGCATTTGTAGACTTAGAGAAAGCTTTTGACAATGTTGACTGGAATACTATCTTTCAAATTCTGAAGATGGCAGGGGTAAAATACAGGGAGCGAAAGGTTATTTACAATTTGTACAGAAACCAGAAGGGGAGTTATAAGAATTGAGGGGCATGAAAGGGAAGCAGTGGTTGGGAAAGGAGTGAGACAGTGTGGTAGCCTGTCCCCGATGTTATTCAATCTGTATATTGAGCAAGCAATGAAGGAAACAAAAGAAAAATTCTGAGTAGGTATTAAAATCCATGGAGAAGAAATAAGAAATTTGAACTTTAAATTCCAACATTTTTAGGTTAGGCTTTACCGTGACTGTTACTGACATTAAATGAAATAACAAGTTCACTGTTACCAGTCACCGTTTTATTTATTTCCACGAGGCGTTTCGAAGGTTTAAACCTAAATCATCGGTTGGATTTACGTTAGTAAGTATTACATTTGTGTGTATGTTGTGTTACGAGTTTTGGAGGAACTTGTGACACTGCCTAGTGGAGAAACAAGACACTATTTCAGAATACGGTTTAGGATTACGTTTGACAAAAAAATTAAACTGATATCTAATGGTAAACCTTAAATAAATAAACCACAGTACCTTCAGAGGTCACAGATTCCTTTTGCTGTCGTAACACATCACATGTATACTGCCACATTTGTAAACAAATATGGCGTCAGGAATCAGCCGGGTCTAAGGATCGTATAGCAGAAGAGAAAACATAATCGCAAAGTGCAAAGAGTGTACATCGTAACAACATTGTTACAGAATAATTTGGCGGTGTTTGTTTTGAGATGTCAAATATATGTGTATGTGTACTTCAGTTGGTATATAAATCCAATTCTGACAAGTTAAAACCGCTAAACATTCGTACTTTATACAATCAGGTGAAATGTTAAAATGGCTTAAACTTCATACTTGTTGATATCAATTAGGTGAAATGTTACAGACTTAAATTACAATCATCATATTGGCTACAACAGCGAAGTCAAAGTCATACATACATTACACTCTTTGATTGGGATTAATAAATAGATGTGAAGTGAGGGGCTGGAGGCAGAAGGAGAGGTAGAGAGAGAGAGAGAGAGAGAGAGAGAGAGAGAGAAAGTGTGTGTGTGGGGGGGGGGGGGGGGAGGAGGGAGGGAGAGAGAGAGAGAGAGAGAGAGAGAGAGAGAGGAAAGAGTGATTATGAGAGCAAACATTTACATGGCAAGGAGTCTTAAGATTGCATGCTGCATATATTAGCTGCCTAAAGGTTGGGATAATACATCGGTTAATGCTATAAAATATGCAGATAGATATACACTTGTTCCAGTAGTTGATGTACATACAGTTTTAAGCTGACAAGGGGTACAAGCTGTTGGTGTGATGAATTATCTGTGAATGAGGTCAATCCCTTGTACTCTTGGTAGCTGTCAATATTATGGTAAATATTAGGGTGTGTGTGTGTGTGTGTGTGTGTGTGTGTGTGTGTGTGTGCATTTTTGAAGAGTGTAGGCAGTTGCTGAAAACGGAGATGATACTATTGTAAATATTGTCATTTTTGTCATTTAAGATGGATTCTGGTTGTTTTATTTGATGTTTGTATATTTGGTGTGTTTCAAGGATGTCTAGTTTTCTGCCTTTTTGTTGGATGTGTAGGATGCTAATACTTGT
The DNA here is from genome assembly GCF_023897955.1 of Schistocerca gregaria. Lineage (NCBI taxonomy): Eukaryota > Metazoa > Arthropoda > Insecta > Orthoptera > Acrididae > Schistocerca > Schistocerca gregaria. Next base: position 68,156,614 of record NC_064924.1, on the reverse strand, counting down.
GTTGTTAACATGGTGTTTGGTTTCATGCAGGTGGGTAGCTATTGCTGATGTGTGATATTTTTTGTTTTTTAGTGCTGCCATGTGTTCCTTGAACCTAATGTCAAATGATCTGCCTGTCTGGCCTATGTAGAAGCAGTCACAGTCCAAACATGAAATTTTGTACACACCTGTGTGATAAAGTGGGTTTCGTGTGCCGATGTTGTGGGGTAATTTCTGTCCAATCTTGTTGTCTGTTGCAAAGGATATGCTTATGCCTTTCCGTTTGAAGACATTGTAGATCTGGTAGGAAATGTTACCCAGAGATGGGATTTTATGGAAGATGTTATTTTCTTTTGGTATTTTGTGTTGTTATTCCTTTGCCATTATTGAGTGTTTTAGGGTGTCTACTATGGAGTTGTTATAACTATTTTCAATAGCTGTTTGTTTTATTATTTCAAATTCTTCATCGCATTTTTCTTCTGAGAGTGGTAGTTGGATAGCTCTATTAATCATATACCGGAATGCTGCCATTTTGTGTGCTGCGGGGTGGCAAGAGGAGTTGTGGATTGTGGTATGTGTTGTGGTAGGCTTCCGATAAATTTCAGACTGATGTCTGTTATTCTTTATTCTAATGGTAAAGTCTAGGAAATTTATACTGTCATCTTTTTGGTGTTCAACTGTGAATTTTATGTTTTCATGGGAGTTGTTGAAGAACTGATTAAACTCAGTGATGTCATCTTTAGTGCCTTTGATTAAAATGATAGTATCATCTACATATCTGTAGTAGTAGATGATATTTTTGAGGAGGTGGTGATTGGAATTCAAGATTTTGTCTTCTAGGTTACTTACAAAAATTCTGCTAGCAATCCGGAAAGATTTGAGCCCATTGCCAGACCATCTGTTGGTTTGTAGATTTTATTGTTAAATTTAAAATAGTTGTGTGACAGTGAGAATTCAAGCAGGTCCATTAGTTCATTAATGTGAGTTGAAGGGATTTTTTTGTGTTTATGTAGGTTGGCATTAATTATCTGTAGTGTGGGATCTATTGGCACACAGGAATATAGGTTTTGTATGTCAAATGAGGCAAGTGTGGCTCCATCAGGTACTTGTATGTTTTTGACATATTGTGTAAATTCTTCTGTGTTTTTAAGTGTTCTCTCATTATTGAATGTGTATGCTTGTTTGAAAATTATGAAGAGTATTTTATTGAGCTTGAATGTTGGGCTGTTCCTACAGTTCACAATGGGACTGATGGGGGTCCCGTTTTTGTGGATCTTTGGTTGTGATCTTAGGCAAGGTGCTTGTGGGCTCATTGTTACAGTGTTTCTTGCTTCTTGGATGGTGAGTAGAAAGTTAATGTGGTTTGAAATGTGTTTAATCTCCTTTTGTATTTTGGCTGTTGGATCTTTATGTATTTCAGTTATGTTGCTGGTTTGGAACAAGCCTAAAGTTTTTTCTATGTATGTTGTTCTGTCCATTATAACAGTTGTGTTGCCCTTGCCAGCTTTTACAATTATTGCATTATTCACATTTAATTTAGTCTTAATGGTACGTGTAAGGGCTTTTTCTCTTTTCTTGTATACTGGGAACGGTTTTCCAATTTCCTTTTCAATGATTTCGTTAATTTTGTGGCAGGCTGATATTTTGTCAGTTTGCTTCTTAAATGCGATGGTCGAGATCTGTGTTGCACAAGTGATGAGCTTTTCTTGGTTCTTTTGATCCAGCGGAGCTTGAACATTGTGATTTATGCCTTTACAGAGTAGTGCCTCTTCTTCTGCAGTGAATGTTATGTTTGTGTTGTTGACGAAAGGTGTGTAGAATGAGTGTTTCTTTTTCTTCTGTGTAGTTTTCGTTTTCTGTACGATGAACTCGGTGCACTCTTTGACTTTTTTGGTTATAGAATCATATTCTAATCTATGAAGCAACTTTCCCAACTGGTATCTATTGGTAAACCTTAAATAAATAAACTACAGTACCTTCAGTGTTCACAGGTTCCTTTTGCTGTCGTGATGAAGTAAGTACTGTACTGTAAGATATTGTTGTGCTACAGAAAAGGCTCTCTCATTGTAGCTATACCACAAAGTTACTGCTAAAACATGCTTTCCTTTCCAGAAGAATTCAGAAAGACTGTGCAGAAATAAAACAGATACACCGCAAAAGCACAATGTAGATTGTGTCACACATTTGTAGCGTCGTGATATAATAGTGTAGCTATCAAAGAAACCAAATGCTAAGTCATCTTTAATCTCGGTCCGCTGCGTGTTTTAAGTGTACGTGCAGTACTCGTCGTAAAAGCGAAAATCCGTGGCTGGCGTTCTGCAGCATTCCGACCGTGTAGTCAGTGCGGGTCCGATATCAAGGTGAGGGTCCCTCTTTCGGAGCTCATTCACTAACAAGGAAGAATGTACAAATAACAACACATTCGTAATTTCTGTTTAAAAATGTTTCCTAGGTTCTAGACTGGATATTTAACTTCAAACATTGTTGCATGTTAACAGTTCCTTGAGTCTGACAAAGCATACTAGAAATGTGAAGTGAAAAGTTTTATGGCAAAGGCAAAGGTAAAAAGCAGAATATCTTTCAATAAACGGTTTTACATGTGACATGTGGTTTAAACCTTTACTCTTCCTAGTACGCAGAGTTTCAACTTCAACGCAATTATCATGTGGTATACGTCGAATTCTGTAAGGTCAATTGTAAACTAGAAAGAATTTGTGACTTTACTAATGTGTCCAACTTCACGTAAGAAATTTTTAACAAAGGCGTTGGATACAGACCTTCCAGAGGCTTTACGTAACGGAGTGGAAGAAACAAATTTTGAAGTAAGTTCAAGAGCAACTAGAACGTACGAAAATCCATTCGATGTTCGGAGATGCTATGAGGCGAGCAGTTTTCATTCTGGTTCCCAATTTTTGCTCCATCATAATTTTCACATTATGCCGCCATAGCTTGGCAACCGAAGTAGATTTTTTTTTTTTACTCATACAACGACTTATGTGGTATAGGTTATTTTTTGTTCTCTGTGTTGTAGAAACGGGTGAAGCACTCAAAAATCAACAAGACGATATTTAATTATATGTATTTGTAACATTCATAGAAAACCTCACAAAAACGTGGTGTTTCGTACGTAGAATCCGAATGAAGCTAGATTTTTTAAAGCGAATTTTCTATTTTATCGTAAGAATGTTTTTTTATTTGATTCCCTTTAAATCATATCCGCGAATTCTATTTACTTAAGAAGAATTTTACATGCTACATTTAGCTCGACTTTAAACCGTCGTATCTCGACAACGGATTAACGTAACAGAAAAAAAAATCTGCTTGACGTTATCCATTTATCCACCTTCGGGCAAAGTTTGAACCGATTCGTATACGTTTATATAGAAACCGTGCTCTTCAAAAACCTCCAAGAAAAACTTTTTTGCATGTAAAACCCAAAGTAAGCAGGATTTTTCAAACGGTTAAAAGCTGTCTTAGACCAAAGTCCGATACCCTAGTGGGCAAGGTTTGATCCATCAGTCTCGCTCAAGTCCACAGTTCTTTTGCACGTAAAATCCGAATGAGGATGTTTTCAAACGTGAAATCCGAACGGTAAGTACTGCCATTAGCTGAGCTTTAATTTCAGCCTAATGAAATAATTTTGGAAAAGGAATTAATCGGTTTCGCAATTTGCCTAGACGACAGCTCCGTTTCGTTGTTGAAACCTTGCTTAATATTTGTACCGTAACATAGCTACAGCAACACAGATGTTCGAATGGCAATACAAATGGCCCCTGGTCCGAGATGAGCCAAAAACTTTTTCCTCTATGTTCCTAGCTCAAATAGGAACAGAGCTCCAAGACTTCCCTCCACAACTGCCATTCCACGAGCGGTCTTTTCATACATATTTGTTACAGTGCTTCCGCACTGTAACAGTTCTATCCCTCAGTGACAGAAAGCTAACAACAGGAGAGAGAACACATCCAAAATTGCAATATATTCATTTTTTACAATCATTTCAATATCAAAATCCGGAAGCTATACGTTGCTGTGTGAAGAGTTTGAAATTCCCGCTTAGTGATAATAATTTACTACGCTGTCTATTGATGCTATCTGCACCTTCGTTTGTTTTACGATATTACTCATATAATACGCTTTCAGCAACTGGCAAAAGCATCCATCGGCATTCCGCGCGAAAACGTAGTTACGTACAAATAAACAGAAAAGGTAAATTTTAATTGTCTTCTCACACCACGCCATACTCTTATTTAAACGTTCCAAGACGTCAATTCGGAAGTCGTTCACGTTCGTAAGCAATGCGCCGTTGTTTCGAGTTATAAACACGTTGTACCTTTCCAGGGTAAAGTATTTCCTAACAGTCACTATATCGTGCGGCGAGCGACAGCTCCGCGAATTGGACTCAGTCGTTGCTGTTGATCAGTTTGTCAGTTGTTGCGTTTACCATTCAAGATATTGCAGTCAGTACATTTACTTCTGTTATTAAAACTAGTACTAAATTAACAATCCAAGGACACGTCGTAGATATAGCAACAAAGGAAGTATCGCTAGACACGGCGGGAACCGAAAACTCGGCAGAGACTGCAGGTGGTGGAAGAGCTCGAGATTTTCCCGGGCTGTGACGTAAAATCCTCCTGCCATTCGAGTCGTGCTCAAATATAACAGCGCTATTTACCTTTACATGGCGACATTTACAGGATTTTCTACCAAAAAAAAAAAAAAAAAAGTCGAAAACGGCGCCGCCAGCACGTAACCGCGCCCGCAGCCGCTATCTCGGTCCGCCGCGTGTTTTAAGTGTATCTGCAGTACTCGTCGTCAAAGCGAAAATCCGTGGCTGGCGTTCTGCAGCATTTGGACCGTGTAGTCAGTGCGGGTCCGTTATCAAGATGAGGGTCCCTCTTTCGGAGCTCGTTTCGTTTCACAGCTCCTTTTTTTTTTTATATATAACACTGTTCGTTGTCTCTCTCTGTCTCAGACACACTCATATACACACGCCCATACGCACACACACACACACACACACACACACACACACACACACACACACACACACACACACACACACACACATGCACACAGACAGAGTAACAGAGCTAGAGACGCGAGAGTCAGGTAGCGCTTGCAAAAAGATAAAAGGGATAGATGAAGGATGGAGGAAGTACTTCTTTCTTTTCGCTGTTGTTTTGCTGATCTTGAAAAGAAGTCTACAACAAAGCAATATCTTATGCAAATCCAATTTGATAGATGCTCAGTATACAAACGCACCGCTCTGACACACACACACACACGCACACACACACACATGACCCAAAAGCAGTAACTTAAACGAAGTCATCATTTTCTGCGTATTCTATACTTTTATTTTCTAATTAATTATGTCATCAATTAGCAGTTAGCCCAGTCATCCCCTTGGAATTTATCGACCTACATCGCAATTAAAACTGCTATACTGATAGCGTGTTATATTCCACACATCAATTGGGGGGGGGGGGGGGGAACAATATGATGGTGTCCCCAATAAGACTTTACGTTGTCTCTTCTAAAGTGAAAAAGTGTAACTTGCGAGTGAAATTCTGGAGAAACAAGCTTTGTGTTGTGCACAATTCGAAAACAGATGAGAAACAGATATGAATGGATATTTCGAAGATGAATATGACCACCTGACAAAATGGAGTAATGTAAAGAGGCCCTTACAGAAAATTAAGAACTGAATGAATGTACTGACTATGGCACAAAAGTGCAGACGCACGTTTAGGTTCGTACAGGGTGCTCAGAAAGAATCTGAAAAGCTTGTAAGAATATTGCCGGGTAGGTTGTGCTTAGGCATAATTGTTAAGAAAGAAATTATGTACGTTGCATCGTTTCTGATTTAATTAGCACAGAAGTTTCCCAATCAGATTGTTATGCATGCAAATTCAAGCGGTCCGCCAGAGACGTTGTTAACAAACGTATTCTTCGTTTGGTTTCCTAAGATTGAACAAGAGAGTGATACAAAAATTGCACATGGGGTGGTAGTAAGGATCTCACTCAGTACAACCTATTCTGCAACACCCTTACGAGCTTTTCAGAGTGTTTCTGACAACTCTGTATAACGGAGTGGTTTAACAGGCGGACCTGAGACCCAGTAATTTTCTTTGCAACCCCGGCTACTGCAAGAGCTACAAAATCAAATAATGGATATGCATCATTCTCGAAGGGCCCGTTTGGAGAGCCGCGGGTGTTAGCACGTTGCTTACGGTATTCGGGGAGATGTGCCGGTCCCGGTTTGGTACCGGTCAGTGTGGATGTGCCTTTCACGCGCTCACTAGACGAATATTGGTCTGCCACTATCGACCCGCTTCAGTTGCACGACTTGTAAACATTTAGGAGACGTTCGCACATATTAACATGAGTGGCACTAGACGCAGACAGTTAGGGCACACATATTTCGTCCCGGCGAGGTAGATGGGTGACGCCAGAAAGGGCATCCGGCCGCCCTCTATCATTAACAATGCGAATTTCAAAAATCAACGTCCCGAACCCGTGAAGTTACGGGATAAAGGCAAAAGAAACAGTGCTATTCTCAAAGTGCCGCAAGCAATCGAGACATGTCATGAACAAAGTGCTCAGACATGCTACTACTGACGATAAAATTAGGAATGATACATTCTTGCTCTCAAGTGATACATTCTGTACGAGTACCTGTGTTGCCACTCAGTGTATAGAAACACGTATTTTAATGCGACAGTGTATTTATCTCAACAGGATATTAAGTGTCGAGTCTTCAGGACGATTATTTGCATTGTTGGGTGACCTGTTTTGACGAGAGAAATACATATACAAGTAAGAGATAACGGTTTCGAGGAAACATTGGTGCAAGTGATTTCAATTACCTGAAGGGTATAGGCAGTAAAGACATAGTATTAAGGAAGAAATAAAGCTTTGTATGAGGCCTGGTACCCCTCCGATAAACACGATCAAGTTTATCAACTGACGAGTGTTATAAGAACAAAGGCAGTTTGTTGATGTTTTAGTACATCATACGATGGTCACTCCAAAAGAAATGCACACTATTTTTGTAAAAACACAGTTTTTTGCAGGTGTGCATGTTTTATAGTGTGTGGATACATCCTTCCCGCTCGTTTTCAAACTTAGTTCAACCTGTTCCCGTGAGTGGAACCGCAACAGCATGTCTTCAAGATGGCTGCTACACTTGACGTTCGTCAGAAGCAACGTGCTGTCATAGAATTCCTGTGCTGTGGAAACAAGACAGTAGGAAACATCCACAAGAGGTTGAAAAATGTGTATGGATATGCTGCTGTCGATCGCAGTACAGTTAGTCGGTGGGCAAGCAGGTTATGTGATGAAAGCGTGCACGGCAATATTGAGGATCGTCCTCGCAGCGGCAGGCCCCGTACTGCACACACTCCAGACAATGTGCAGAGAGTTAACAAACTGGTGACTGCAGGCAGACGCATCACAGTGAACGAACTGTCTCGCTACGTTGGCATAGGGGACGGAAGTGTTTGCAGAATACTGAAAGTGTTGGCGTTAAAAAATGTTTTTGCCAGGTGAGTCCCCAGGATGTTGATAGTGGCTCACAAAGAAACAAGAAAAACGGTATGCAGCAAACTTTTGGGAACAATATGAGAATGGTGGATATGAATTTCTTGGAAGAATTGTGACAGGTGATGAAATATGGCTCCATCATTTTTCATCAGAGACCAAGAGACAATAAATGGAGTGGCATCATGGAAATTCACCAAAGAAAAAAAATTCAAAACCACACCTTCTGCTGGCTACGGTGTTTTTCGCTCCCGAAGGACTCTTGCTTGTGGACGTCATGCCAAGTGGAACCACCATAAATTCTGATGCATATGTGACGACACCGAAGAAACTTCAAGCTCGACTGAGTCGAGTTGGACCACATCGGCGAAAGCACGACGTTTTGGTGTTGCACGACAATGCACGGCCACATGTCAGTCAAAAAACCATGGAAACGATCACAAAACTTGGATGGACAACACTGAAACACCCGCCTTACAGTCCTGACCTGGCTTCATGTGACTATCATCTCTTTGAAAAACTGAAAGACTCTCTTCGTGGAAACAGGTTTGAAGATATCTCCGCCGGCCGCGGTGGTCTAGCGGTTCTAGGCGCTCAGTCTGGAACCGCGCGACTGCTACGGTCGCAGGTTCGAATCCTGCCTCGGGCATGGATGTGTGTGATGTCCTTAGGTTAGTTGGGTTTAAGTAGTTCTAAGTTCTAGGGGACTGATGACCACAGATTTTAAGTCCCATAGTGCTCAGAGCCATTTGAACCATTTTTTTAAAGGATATCTCCCTTGTGCAGGCTGCCAAACAGTGGCTCCAACAGGTTGGTCCAGAATTTTACCGTTCGGGTATACAGGCGCTGGTTGAAGATGGCGTAAGGCAGCTGAGAGGAATGGAAATTATGTGGAGAAATGAAAATAATGTTCCTAAAGGCTGTATCTACACACTGTAAAACTTTCAAACATGTAGAATAAAAGATGGATTTAAAAAAAAATAGTGTGTGAGCCGTGGCAGCTCATATCGACAGTGCCACTCTGGTGGTTTATCTTTCCTGCCACGGTGAGGGCGGTAAGCAGCGCTCTCTGGGGCCCACGCAAGAAGTAACGAGGCGAGGTCTTTGATGGGTGTGCTCCGGGACGTGGTGGCAGACGGTTGTCGGGTTGATGCAGCGAGTGTGGGACCGGAGCTATCGCATGGAGATATATATATACAAGTTGGCTCTGAACGGAAGGCGCCGTACCAAGCAGCGGGAAGCGGGCGTACTGTAATTTGTGTGGAGTTACGAATTTTGCATTGGATGTCCCAGTGGTTACCGAGAGTTGCAGTGGCTGCTTTTGGAGAAGAGAATTGGTAAAAGCTTGTGTCTATGCTCTTTTCCGTACGATGTTGCTGCCTAGCGCTATAAACGGGTGAGAATCAGGCGCTTGTATTGACTATACGGGAACTGGTGTCTCACTTGTACTGTGACAATTTAGAGGCGAAAACTGTGGTGGTTTCATTAGGTCTGGTTCTTTGCTTTGCAACTAAGGGAGTCAGTTATTTGGGGTAACTGAGGGAGCACCATTATGTTGGTGATACGTTCTACACGTTTTGTCTATGGATATACGAATCGAAATCGTGGGGGAGTACGCGTGTGAGTAATTTGCTATTGTATTGTTGGTTATGTTGTAAAGACTTTTCTCTGGTGTGTTAAATCACGCGCTGGTTTGTAGCCATCTAAGCAGAAGTTACCAATGCTACTTGCTTACGTGCTACTGTCCTTATGATTGACGTTGTTTTTCTTTTGATTGAGGGTGTGCTCACGTTTAAAAAAAATTACGGCTACTATTCATAAGGGTTGTCTAGTAAGGAAACTGCTTAAGCTTTTATCATATGCTGGTCTGTTTGCCCATCACATTGGATTTCTATGCATTAACGAGAGGAATGTGTATGGTCGTTCAAGATTGTATGCTGACTAGTATTTGAACTGGTGTTGAGGTTAATGGCGAGATCAGCATCCCGCAAACCAGCACGCTGCGCTTGGTTAAATGTTCCGTTATTGAGGAGCCAACTCTCTGTTCTTGGATTTTGTAAGGATAAGTGATGAGTACATCCCTGTAGTTTTTCGCGTGCTAAATTGCGGGGTATCGGTGCCGTCGTAGGGCTAGACTTGAGATGTATGTTATGTTGAAAGGGAATTAACTGTATCAAACTTAAGAGAGCTTTTAGTTTGTTTTAGGTATGTACATGGAATGATGTTGATATTTTGTCGATTGCGGCAATAACTTACTGCGTGGGGAGATCCTCTGAGAGACTTGTATCGTACTGTTGTACTGCAGCCGATCTGAAACGTGCTGCTTAAAACTTGGCACTGCAGCTCTCTGATTTAATATATTACCGTTTAATCTTAAATGTCTTGGATGTAATATGGTTGTAGAGGATTAAGTAATTAATTTTGATCGCTGGTCCCTTAAAGGAAGTATTTCGTTTTAAAATATGTGCTCGGTCAGAGCCTATTTAAATATAATTTTAACTCATCATTCAAATTTTCTAGTCTTGCTTTCTTAAAAGGCTTTCAGTTAAACGGTTGCTATTTGAGTGACTTAAAGGAAAAGATTACTATTTTGTAATTTGTACTGATTGTTCCTTCTGGGCAATACCTGACTTATGTGTTCAATAAATGAGTGTCTAGTCAATGGTGATGCACTGTTCTAGTGCTAGCCTACCCCTTCTAATCCACAGCCTGTTGTTGTGGTGTTCAGTCCTGAGACTAGTTTGATGCAGCTCTCCATGCTACTCTATCCTATGCAAGCTTCTTCATCTTTCAGTACCCACTGCAACCCACATCCTTCTGAATCTGCTTAGTGTAGTCATCTCTTGGTCTCCCTCTACGATTCTTTCCCTCCACGCTGCCCTCCAATACTAAATTGGTGATCCCTTGATGCCTCAGAATATGTCCTACCAACCGATCCCTTCTTCTGGTCAAGTTGTGCCACAAACTTCTCTTCTCCCCAATGCTATTCAGTACCTCCTCATTAGTTATGGGATCTACCCATCTAACCTTCAGCATTCTTCTGTAGCACCACATTTCGACAGCTTCTATTCTCTTCTTGTCCAAACTATTTATCGTCCATGTTTCACTTCCATACATGACTACACTCCTTACAAATACTTTCAGAAACAACTTCCTGACACTTAAATCAATACTGGATGTAAACAAATTTCTCTTCTTCAGAAACGCTTTCCTTCCCATTGCCAGTCTACATTTTATATCCTCTATACTTCGACCAACATCAGTTATTTTGCTCCCCAAATAGCAAAACTCCTTTACTACTTTAAGTGTCTCATTCCCTAATCTAATTCCCTCAGCATCACCCGACTCAATTCGACTACATACCATTATCCTCGTTTTGCTTTTGTTTATGTTCATCTTATATACTCGTCTCAAGACATTGTCCATTCCATTCAACTGCTCTTCCAAGTCCTTTGCTGTCTGTGACACAATTACAATGTCATCGGCGAACCTCAAAGTTTTTATTTCTTCTCCATGGATTTTAATACCTACTCCGAAATTTTCTTTTGTTTCCTTCACTGCATGCTCGATATACAGATTGAATAATATCGGGGATAGGCTACAACCCTGTCTTACTCCCTTCCCAACCACTGCTTCCCTTTCATGTCCCTCGACTCTTATAACTGCCATCTGGTGTCTGTACAAATTGTAAATAGCCTTTCGCTCCCTGTATTTTACCCCTGTACCTTCAGAATTTGAAAGAGTATTGCAGTCAACATTGCCGAAAGCATTTCTCTAAGTCTACAAATGTTAGAAACGTAGGTCTGCCTTTCCTACTCCACAGCCTATTGAGCTGCTTTGTGTCGAAATTGTGTTCAGAACACACCTCTGACCTGACACGTCAGTGTGCATTTCTTTTGTAGTGGCCCTCGTATAACGGGACGAAAATGAAAGAGAATTTAGGCGCTTGCCTTGTAACGCAAGTGGTCCTCGCGACGCTTGGCTACCTGGCGGCAGGACGGAGAGCAGCGCAGTGGCACCGGCGGTCGGCCAGTGGTGTGCCGGCGCACGGCCGGTGGAGCCCGCGACCGCACACTGCGCGCGGTCGTGACCCAAATCGCGGCCGTGGTCGTGGTCGCGAGTACGGCGCGGCGCGGCACGGGCCCGCATTACGCTCTGACATGCTGATTGAGTATTGATCGCGCCGCCGCGCTCGCCATTGGCCGCCGCGCGTGTGCGCCGCTGTCTGACGCCGGCGTGACGTAATGGACGTGCCCCGGGCTGAGCGGCCGTGTGGTGCGGGGGAGGCGGCGCCACTGCGGACCGCCCACCCCCACCCCCGCCTCCGCGCGCCTACCGGGCCTCGGGCGCATCCTGGAGCGGCAGCATAAAAACGGGCTCCACTGCTGCACTGTGCCCAGCGTCCAGTGGTGACACCTCGCTGCTCGCCACTTGCACGAAACAACACCAACTCATAAGCACTAAATTCTTCGGCGTCTGCATACCTCAAAATAGTATGGATTGAACCAGATTTTCGGCCACTGTTGTACATGACTTTCATTAGGGTACGCAGACAACCATTGGACCCCCCAACCCAGCAAAGTGATGCAGTGGTCAGCACACCGGACTCGCAGTCTGAAGGACCCGAGTCCCGCCATCCAGATTTAGGTTTTACGTGATTTCCTTAAATCGCTCCAAACAACTGAGGCGTTGAGATGAAAAAGGGGATATGTCACTCAACTGATGTTCTGTTATATACTGAAAAAACTGTATAACTCTGAATAGCATTATTCCCAAACCTTATAGTTAGTCCTACAGACTCGTAAGGAAGGATTCAATGTTATACCAACAATCTGTAATCAAAGGATGAAGGCAATTAATAGAAAATGACTGACATTCCCCTTTGTACTGAAATGTTGTATAACGAAACAAAATACATCTACAAGTAAAACATTATTTTTAATCATTTCAACATGGTCATAAACATATAACATGGGAGAGTTAATTCCACATGTTTTACTTATCAACAACCCTTTTTTTATTGACAGATATATATTCATAAATTTGTCACTCTTGGTCACTATCCCAAACTTCACTGCCAGATTCATTGGCGTCCTCTCCACCAGTCAGTTTATTAATGTCGTATTGCTTTAGAAGGCTATAAAAATACTCACGAAACTGCAAAGGGATAACGTACATAGTGCGTGCAATATCCTTCAGTTTCTGAGGTTTCAGTGGAATGACGTCCATGTATGCTCTCAGCTCATTATGGAAATGAGGGACTGACGCAGCCTTAACCAGACGAAAATCATGTTTCCCCATTCCACTCCTATTGGGTGAAAAAGAGACGCATTTTGACTGGCCAGTGTACTAAAATTGTTTGTAACGTGTAACAGCACATTTTTCTCCTGTCACATTTACAGACGTCTTAAAAATGAATCTAGATGTTTCTGATAGTCAAAAAAATGCGTCTTGTGTGAATAGTACAATATGCACACGTTGCCTTGCTTTCTGTAGTACTGTGAACCATTGGAGGGGAGTATACACTGTGTCCTGTCTCCTTTTCCGTAATTCCAGACTTGTGAAGTCCCTATTGGAGGCGTTGTAGGAATGCCCACGGATTGCGAACATGTGGAAAACGTTGGAAAATGTACCACTGTGAACTAAAGTGTACCAAAATTGAACCATTGTGCGATTCCTATTTTGTCCTGTACACGCATCTGAAAATGCATACAACGTTCTCACACTAGAGGCTACTTGTTTAGTTATGAAATCCATAAGGAGAGAAACCACTGAATTAGGATCCTACTTAGCAGTTACTTCATCAACCATATAAATTAAAGCTTTGTTACAAGAAATCTGTGAATACCAATTATAAATACCCACGGCTGCCGCAAACAGAAGATATCAGTTACAGGTATGTGTGGAACAGACACGTTCTGCATGAAATCCTTGTACACGTTTTTCACGTGCCCGTGATCTTCTTTTGTTTTATTACATTCCTCTTCCACAATTCGGGGTGTCGTTTCTTCCTTCTAAATTCATGTAAATCGTCATCAGACTCGTCTGACGGTTCCATCACCAAAGCCATCTTGAAATCACACAGCTGATCACTGCAAAACCGTTACAGTGCTGCCCTCACGCCTCGCGCAGTGTAGGGACTTGTCTCTGTGGCAAGTTCTCTTTATGCACGAAACATAATTTCAACACTGGTTTTGACAGGGGAAAAAAACTGAAACTCCCATTTTAGAACCAACAGATGCGGAATCCTGTGAAAATACCAACTACATTAATAACTCATGTACCCGAAAATGATGCCAAGCCCCGTTTCTGATCTCAACGCCTCAATTGTGAGGATGGTTCCTTTGAAATGGCACGGCCGATATGCTTCCCTATCCTGTACACAACGCAAGCTACTACTCCGCCTGTAACGACCGCTGCGTCAACGGGACGTTAAGCCCAATCATTCTTCCTTCTATCCATCTTTCCTTCCTTCCTTCCTTCCTTCCTTCCTTCCTTCCTTGCTTCTGACCTTACACAGGGACATAATACAGTGGACTGTTGTGAATTTGCTGCTCTGCAGCTGCTAGAAATGTTCAATATGCTGTTAGCAGTTTTTTTTTTACCTGCTACTATCGGGCGTTACCCATAATCGGCGGTATACACGTAATATTTTGTTGTGTATGCCAATGACAACTTTTCATAGTATTAAGTAATAACACGCTAATATGATTTATATATACAGAATGTTTGTTTTAACTTAAGTCAAATAAATGTCTCGAAAACATCGCAACGTAGGAAAAAAATGTACGTGTGAAGTTAAGTATTAGTAAAGGGAACATTGTCTGCTCTGAAACTGGACACCTACTAACACCTTTTCCTAGGTGGGAGGCCTCATCATTGTATTTAGGAACGGGAACCACCCACCACCCCCTCTCCATTTTTATTAAATGTTTGGATTCTAAGCAAAAGCAAAACGAGGATAATGGAATGTAGTCGAATTAAGTCGGGTGATGCTAGGGAATTAGATTAGGAAATGAGACACTTAAAGTAGTAAAGGAGTTTTGCTATTTTGGGAGCAAAATAACTGATGATGGTCGAAGTAGGGAGGATATAAAATGTAGACTGGCAATGGGAAGGAAAGCGTTTCTGAAGAAGAGAAATTTGTTAGCATCGAATATAGATTTATGTATCAGGAAGTCGTTTCTGAAAGTATTTGTATGGAGTGTAGCCATGTATGGAAGTGAAACATGGACGATAAATAGTTTGGACAAGAAGAGAATACAAGCTTTCGAAATGTGGTGCTACAGAAGAATGCTGAAGATTAGATGGGTAGATCACTTAACTAATGAGGAAGTATTGAATAGGATTGGGGAGAAGAGAAGTTTGTGGCACAACTTGACCAGAAGAAGGGATCGGTTGGTAGGACATGTTCTGAGGCATCAAGGTATCACCAATTTAGTATTGGAATGCAGCGTGGAGGGTAAAAATCGTAGAGGGAGACCAAGAGATGACTACACTACGCAGATTCAGAAGGATGTAGCTTGAAGTGGGTAGCGGGAGATGAAGAAGCTTGCACAGGATAGAGTAGCATGGAGAGCTGCATCAAACCAGTCTCAGGACTGAAGACCACAACAACATGTAAATCTTTGTGTTGTAAATATTGATACTGAAGTTAAAACGTCACTTGAGTATTTCAAAAGTGATGGTACGGTACAAATAATGCGGCTACACACTGAAATTTCTTGAAAATAAGCTACTTCTATGGTAATGTAGTTTTGTGTTCCCTACACAGATGATAGTGGGGAGTGGCCGCGCTAGAACGCCGCCATCAGTGTGACTGATTTTGGTGTGCGTTTTCACCCAACCGCCTTAGCTCTCATGCTGGTCACTTCGCAGCTGACGATCAAATGCAAACGACAACCCTGGAAATAAAGTAAAATGTCTGTGAAGTGATAGTGAGAGGAGACTTGCCATGGAGACTCACCGAAATCAAGCACCCCAAAAGTGAGAGGCAAGGGGACTCACCGACAGCTAGCATACAGAAAACTATTACGCATTGTAGAACGTGGATCACGCTAAACATAGTTTCTAACCGGACTTTGAAACGGCTAACCGTAATGTACTGTACGACCAACTTTGCAACGCTACAGTAAATTTCGTTTATAAGTCCAACCGTTACTTCTTAAAGGTTTACATTTACATCGACAGTAAAATATAGAACCAAATGCGCTGGTTCTTAATTGCACAAACACGCGAACTTTGACGGTTGAAGTGTTGTCTGCTACGAATGAAAAACAATAGTTTGAGTAAACATTAAGTACTTCTTGGCTTATAATTCAAATAAGCAATAACATGGTGGGTGGGGGGGGGGGGGGTGTGGTATAGGTGGGCGGGTCCCATTTGAAAATACAACATTATTCCTGCTAACACAGGAGGGGTTGTTGGGAGGTGGCCAGTTGTAGCACTGACAAATGTCCTCTTTAGTAATAAGAGAACATTTGGTTTCGTACCACTGCGTTGTGTCTCAAATTAAAACAATAGGGTCAGTCAAATGAAAACGAGGAAGATGGAGAAAGGTAAGTAAAGTGTCCATTATTTAATAAGTAATCGCCTCTAGTTTTCATTTGCTACCTATTATGCGCAGTTCAAAAGAAACATGGGAACACGAGTATCAATATAGAGTATGTTAAATCTATATCGATACAGGCGGTATCTGTGGTCTTACTGCAAATCATGAGATCTTCGCCTTCAATGTACCTAACAGTTAAAATCATTCGCCATCTATTGGCTCTGTCATGTCAGATGACCCATCAAAAGGAAGTGAGTACCTTTGTCATAGGTTTTTCTGGTGAGATGCACAGATAGCAGCTGTCATTTATGGACGTTGTATTCGACCAAGCAAATGTAATGCGACATCTTAATGCAATGCAAGTTGCATAGGCGCTCTGTCTGATACAAAAAGGTTGAATTTTCTGTCGTGTTGTTGCAGATCGCAGTCTCTCTCCACTTCTCACCACAGGTTGTGGATACGCTACAGGGAATTAGGTCAGTGTACAAGGTGTGTTGAACACGTTGGCCGACGTATGACAACACCACGTGAAGACCGATATACACTCATCGCCAGAGCATAGTAAGACCATCTCAGAAGGGCGCTGGGGTCAGCATGTCGTATCTGACTGTAATAAACAGGTCACGAGAAGGGACAGTAGGAATCAGACGTCTTGTTCGAGAACAGCGTTTGACACGACAGCAAACACCTTGCAGCTCGCCTTCATTTCTGCCGTCCCCATGTCAACTGGTAACTTCGTCACTGGTGAAAACTGTTTTCCACAGACGAGTACGTATATCCTCTAATAGGACGTAATGGCCATGTTAGTGTGTAGAGACACTTGGTGAACGGCACCTCCACATGTCGTTCAGCAAATCGACAGATTTCCACGGTTCTATGATGTTGTGGGGAGGCTTCAGTGTTGACAACCACTGTAGTACATCGTCGTCTTATCACTAGGCAGTACGTTGAACAGATCCTGTTGGACCGTTTGTTGGCTGCTTCCTACGCTGGTTGCCCTGAATTTCTTCTAATGGCAAGACCCATGTGGCAGGAGTCAGAAGGAATGTCTTATAAAGCTTGGACATTAGAGTAATGGAATGGCCGGCGTTGAGTCCCGACCTGATCCCCATTGGGGTATATGTGGGACATGCATGACACACGGGTTCGTGGTCTTCCTGTTCCGCCACAGACTGTCCATGAACTCCCTCGACTACCTTTGAACAATGGGAACAGATACAACAGGATGACCTCCATAGGCATACGGAGCATTCCATTTGGGCGACAGCCAGTGATAAACGCTCACATGCCGATACAGTCATTGAAGCTCTCCAAGTCCCATGAAAAATAGCCAGGATGACGGGTTGAATGATTGTTTCCACCTTTTTTCTCGACACCTGTAGGACATTTCATTCATCGAGGATGTAGTGAACTTTTGTTGTGTACTTGATCATCTATTAATGATCAATGGGAGATGACACACGCCCAAAACCATGTTACCCTAATTGTTTCTATAAGTATAAGACAGAAACACTAGAAAATAAGGAATAGTATATCCTCTACCCGCTAGAGTGAGGTATTCAGTTCCTGTAGTTCTACAGGAAGCAAATAACAAGAGAGAATGTTGTTGGCCATGACAAGTGTCATATACGGACGCCAATGTATGTAGAGCATTAGTTCTTACTACGTACACATGAATGCATCCGAGGTGATGGAAGCCAGTTCGTGTTAAGAAAATATGGGTTCAACTTCCGCACTAATACACTCTCAGGAAAATAGACAACGACACTCCGTGAAGGAATTATCCGAATGATTCCGAAATCGTAAGATCTGACGGACAGGTTTGGACAAACAAATAATTACAGTTTCACAAAAATTGGATGATTTATTCAGCAGAAAGAGATTCACAAATTGAGGAAGTCAACAAACCTTTGGTCCATCTCTGGCCATTATACAAGCAGTTAGTGCAGTTACTCGACTTGGCACTGATTGACAGAGTTGTTGTAGGTCTTCCTCAGAAGTATTGGGCCAAATTCTGTCCAGCTGGAGCGTTAGATCGTCAAAATCCGGTTAGTGGGTCCAGCGCATAATGTACCCAACGTTCTCAACTGGCGAGAGATCTGGCGACCCTGCTAGCCAAGGTATGGTTTGGCAGGTACGAAGACAAGCTGTAGTACCTTTCACCATGTGCGGGCGGACATTATATTGCTGAAATGTAAGCAAAGAATGGCTTGCCCTTTCGGGGAGCAACTGGGGGTGTCAGAATACCTCGACATATCACTTTTCTATAAGGATGCCGCAACCCGTGATCGTTGGGCCGCATGGCAGGTGAAGTCTCCATACTCGTCATCGCACGTCATCGGGGCTCAGTCCGAAGTGGGACTCATCACTGAAGATTACAGGTCCCCATTACAGGTCTCCAGGTCCCGTGTGGAGACGCCCTGGACACTGGTACAAAACTGACTGTCACCCGCCATATGGCCAAGCAGCCAGAAGTGACGAGCCTTGGTGCCATTTCATTTCATAGCATGAGTCCTCTGGATCTCATCCACGTCATTCTCTCAGCACAACTGTATAACGACGATATTCTAAGCCCCGTGTTGTGGTTCTTCATACCGAAACAATGCCCGCCCGCACACGGAGAGTGTTTCCTCCGCTTGTCTTCTTGACAAACCCCACCTTGGTCAGTAAGGTCACCGAATGTCTCCCAAATGTGGAGCGTTTGGAGCATTATGGGCAGCCCATGCCTACCAGCTAGGGATTTTGACCAACTAATGAGCCAGTTGGACAATATTTGGCGCTATATCCCCCAGGAGGGCACCAAACAACTCTATCAATCATGCCAAACCGAATAACTGCTTCCATACGGGCCATAGGTGGACCAACGAGTTACTAAAAAGCTGAATTTGTGAACTCGTTCTCTTGAATAAAATAATACAATTTTTGTGAAACTGTAACGATTTTTTGTCTGTAAACTTATGTCACATCTTCCAATTTCAGTTCCATTCGGACAATTGTTTCCTGGTGCGTTGTTTTCTTTTTTTGTCTTAGAGTGTATCTGTAACGAAGTAATACCTTCTCAGGTCTGCAACCGAATGAGGGATCGACTCTTGTCCGCAACAGAATTTGCTCCTCGTGCGCCTCTCCGTGCTGTTATGTGCTGAGTCGCAGCTGAGTGGTGTTCCTAATCCAAGAGAATGTAGCTCTTATGGACAGCTTTAACGGAGGTGGCATGGAAGACGGTTCCCTGTGGCTCCTGGTCGGTCGGTTGGCCGGACTCCTGACGTCAAGGCTCCAGGACAACAATCGCCGGAGGATATGCGTCAGTCGAAATATGTATGCAACGGCTCAGAACCTTACTAATTTACGCCATCTTGTGGCTTTCTTAGTTTAGTTGATACGAGGGGATTAAAATTCATCTGTCGGCTATATCTGATGCTTCTTTACACATTGGTGGGCTCAGATGGCTGAGGAAAACTGACATGACTGTATAAATTAACCAATTAAGTTTATGGACTGATAAATTAATTAAGCAAAAGACTCATGATTACTGTCATTGTAACTGAAGTTAAGTATACTGTATTCATTACAATGCACAACAAAATTGAAGGATCACTGTTTGGAATCACCGTGTCTCCCATTAAGAGGTAAAAGTTTGAAACGTACTGCTCTAGTGCCTGAAGGCAGGCAAACGTGACCTTACGGCTGCCTGATCCTGAGGTTCCAGAGCAGCAGCGAGGCTGAATGTATGTTGGAGTTTCTTACAGGTACATTTGTAACGTCGTCAACAAAGGTGTGTGGGCTGCACCGAAGGTGTTGACGAACTGGGGGTCTTAGCCGTATTTCCGCTACCGATCTCTTTCAGATTTCGTGGAATGGTTTTTAACGGTCTCCGGCAGTTACACCCTGCATACCGAAGCAAATATTGCATTTACACTGCACTCACGTTCAATGGTGTTGCAGCTCCGTGACGTCCTTAGAGTTGGGTTGAAACGCCCAGGGTGGCATCAGTGTCGAATGTTGTCACCAACGTCGTTCTGTTGTTAATTACACTGGGAACTTTCGTTTTCTATCATGAAATGTGCGGGAATCACCTTCCCAAGAGAGGGGGTGGTTTCATTGATGTCCCTTTTGCCACCTCTAAGGCTTTTCATGTCATTTATGAGGGGTGTTCTGTCTGAAACGTTTTCCTCAACCACACGTGAGAGAACCACGTGATTTCAACGCAGAGTGCAGCGGTTGTGAACTCCGTTGCAGAGTCATGAAATGAAGTGGTGAAATGTGGGTGTTATGGCCTTTAAATCGTCTAACACGTCCACAGTGGTTTGAGTAGAATTTCGTTGAAATTTTGTGCCAATGTGGCGTGATTAAGAAACCTTACAGTTCAGATGAACTATGAACTTCCGAGCTGTGGCCTTTTTTTTCCACGTGTCGACGCAGTGGTTGAAGCGTCGGCGAGGCCAAGGGTGAGCACCACTCATTGGCACAATGGAGGACAATTGCGTTGTTTCGAAAAAGTGATTATTTTATTTTGTGATTAAACACTTTTTCCTTGTATGGAACTGTACTGCACAGATGCTGAAACTTCTCCACAGGTGTTATATGTTTCAGGTATGTAGAGATGCTTGCGTCGTTGGGCCATTTCGTGACAGGTGATGATAGCAGCCGGCCGGAGTGGTTCTAGGTGCTACAGTCTGGAACCGCGCGACCGCTATGGTCGCAGGTTCGAATCCTGCCTCCGGCATGGATGTGTGTGATGTCCTTAGGTTAGTTAGGTTTAAGTAGTTCTAGGGGACTAATGACCTCAGATGTTAAGTCCCATAGTGCTCAGAGCCATTTTTTTATGATGGCGGATGGAGTGCAAGTGCATATCGTTGAGCGTAGCTTCTCTGTAGTCATGTATTTTTTATACTATACCGTATACTTACGATAAGTATATAGTGAAAGAAACATAAGGGAGGGTATCTGGAATGCACGAAAGAAATATAAGGAAGGCTTCGAATAAATGAACACAAACAGTTTGAAAGAGACTTATTCAAATTTCCACAAATGAACAAAATTTAAATACTATGACTTTAGTAATTATCGTAATAATTAAGAAACGAATTAGAATATACATTTCAAAGTATGAGCGCCTCTGACCAGTAATTATTTAACAACTGTGACAATCTGAGGCACCCAAATTTCCCGCACTGAGCACACTTTACTTGCTTCACAAGTATCAGGACAAATGTTGTCACAGCCTGGATAACTACACTCAGCTCGTTCTCGGAATAGCTTCTTTCCTTTTTTTTAAAAAAAAAAACCTCTCGCTGGCAGACAACGATAATGAGATAAGGCAGGTAGGTTTCCCCATAAGAATAACAATTTCGCAGAGATCATCATTAAACAAGGAAGTCTCCGCAACAAGCGGACAAGTCAATCCGGATCTATAGGATATTCACTATCCAGATGAGAATTCACCATCGCATTGTAGAATTTTCTATGCGCTATGCCAAAAGACAGCGACCCCTCTCACCTGGAAGTGTTTCAAAACGACACGGCGATACAGGCGTGCTCCATCAGTTCGCCACTCAACACTACTAAGAGCGCACCAGAGCTCATGCCGTCTCAAGGAACGACGAGCATCCACTCTTTCCATTTTATTTCCTGGTCGCAACGACAGTTGCCCACTACCGATACAAGTAAAGATGTTACAGTTACTGAACTCTACAAAGAAAACATGAGTATCATTTCAAATAGGTACCCCACTAATACACTAACCTCGATATGAAAATGGAAATACATGTTTAGAGCCATTGGTAGGCATAAAATGTCGTCCTATATCAAACTGAATGTCTTCTCAGAAAGTTATTGTGAACAACTTGTTCAGGAGTCCACAAGAAGCATAAATTGTTTGCGAAAACATACCTGTCTCCTTAGCAACAAATAATCATGACCGAATTAGGAGCATCATGGCTGATATTGAGATTAGTGACGACATCCAAACCCAGCAAAAATAAACGCAAAATACTTTTAAAAAAAGAAGTCTCCACTCCTTCCAATCTGGCTATGTAATCGCTGATCAGATTTTTTATTTTTTATTTTTTTAAGGTGTATCGACGGCAATTGAAAATTGATACCAAATAAGTTAATAAGAGATGGCGCTGATACCCAGTGGTACACAAACCAGGTGAGAACAATATTGCAGAAATAACGAAAAAAAATCAGACAAAATTTAAATGACCGCAAAGTCAAGACTGGAGATGTTTTGAAAAAGGTCGAAATGTAGCGTGAATCTCGACGTGAGATGCCTTTAATAGTTTCTACAACGAAACTCTGACTCAAAATCTGGCAGAAAACCCAGATTCTGGTTGTGTGTAAAGTACATCCGTGGAAAGAGGAAATCAAAACCTTCATTTCAAGATAACAATGGTGGCGATATTGATGACAGTGCCACTAAAGGAGCGTTACTAAACACGGTTTTCCGAAATTTATTTACAAAAGAATACGAAGTAGATATTCCAGCGTTGGAATCAAGAACATCTCCCATAATGAGTAAATTATAATTAGATATCCGAATAGCGAAGCAGCCTAAAACAAGAGAAGCAAGGCTTCCGACCCTGACTGCATAGTAGCCAGGATCCTCTCAGAATAAGCTGATACAATAGCTCCATATTTTACAATCACATACAACTGCTCTATACGTACTCAAAGACTGGAAAAATTGCACAAATCACTCCAATACGCAAGCAAGAATAGGAGTAATTTGCTGAATGACAGACCCATATTACTAACGTCGCACTACGATTTAGGAAGATGTATTGTACTCGAACATTACGAATCACATCGAATAGAAAGATATATTGACGAATAACCAATATCTTCCTTGTGAAACACAGCTAGCTATTTATTCTCACTAAGTAACGGGTGCTATCGACACAGGACGTCAAACTGATCCCATGTGTTTAGATTTCCAGAAGGCTTTCGACACCGTTCGTCACAAGCTACTTCTAATCATATTGCATGCCTATGGAGTACAATTTCATTTGTGTGACTGGATTCGTGATTTCACGTCAAAAGGTCACAGTTCATAATAGCTGATGGGACGTCATGGCGTAAAAAAGAAATACCTGACGTTCACGAGAGAAGCGTTACAGACCCTCCGCTGTTCCTGACCTACATAAACCATTTGGGGGACAATCTGAGCAGCCATCATGAATTTTTGCAGACGATGGTGTCATTTATAGTCATGTAGTGTCATCAGATAATCAAGACGAATTGCGAGATAATGTAGACAATATATGTGTATGGCGCAAACAGTGTCAGTTGATTGTAAATCATGAGAAGTGTGAAGTCATTCACATAACCACTAAAAAGAGTAGGCTTAATTTCAGTTTCGCGATAAATTACACAAATCTAAAGGCTATAAACACCTCTCTCAATACTTTGGGATTACAGTTACGAATAATCAGTTATTGTGATCGTTTCTCAGTTTCCGTTATCGATAACTTGATACCAGTGTCTGAGATTAATTTGTACAGCCACGAAGATGATCACTATGTGATCAAAAATCGATTCTGCTATCAATAAAACATAAATATTACGACCAACGGTGCCCTTCCTTTTAATTACGAATAACTTGAATTGGGACGATCTCGTAGGTAATGTTGTGGGGAAAGCAAACCAAAGACTATAATTTATTGGCACAACACTTAGAAAGGTTTACCAAAGAGGTTGTCTACATTATGTTTGTCCGCACTCTTCTGGAGTATTGCTGTGAAGTCTGGGATCCGTATCAGATAATATTGACGAACGACATTGAAAAATTTTAAAGGAGGGCTGATCGTTTTGTATTATAGTGAAATGGGGAAGAGAGTGCCATGCATATGATACACGAATAGAATTGGGGTGGCTGTCATTAAAGCAAAGGCGTTTTTCGCTGCTGTAGGACTTTCTCATGACATTTCACATCACCAACTTTCTCCTCAGAGTGTGAAAATATTTTGTTTGCATCCACCCACAAATAGAGGAATGATCATCGTAATGAAATAAGAGAAATCAGAGCGCTCGCTAAAAGTTTTAAAAGTTCGTTTTTCCCACGTGCTGTTCGAGAGTGGAACGGTAGAGAGGTAAGTTAAAAGTGGTTCGATGAATTGGACCTTCACCGGGAATACCGGCTTGAGACTCTCACGGAGGTAATCCACAAACTCACCACAAGACTATACAGAAACTCCAGACACTCGCAGAACCCGTTTATTCGGAATCTGGGGAACCACGACCACAGCCATAGATGGAAACATAAAAGACTAAAAGACACACTTGTAAGGACCTAACATCTATGGCCAAGTACATGCGAACATAACGGTACGTGTGAGCCCCTGTCAATCAGCCACCATTACTGGATATCCAGTTGGAACACACTTGCCGAATAACTGGCGCCACGCAGCGACGTCGTACCGTACACTACATGCAGACAAGCTAGACACCCCCCCCCACCCCCCCCCCCCACACACTGAGATGATCTATGGCCGATCTCCCACTAATATATAACGATCCTGATTGTCCCAGGAATGCAGCGGCTGCAGCAGACTCGGATACATCCCCATCGCCTCTCACGGTAATGATGCATGATACCCATACTAACAAACCCAACCTTGCATGAACTATGGCAGCTAGTAAGCCACTACTGCTCTTGCTACCCATCCCACTGTCGCAGAGGTTTTTCTTCCCACTGCACGAGGCTTGGTACTTTTTTCCTCTGCTCTTCAAATTGCTACCCTCACTCGCGTTTCGTCCAGTATCTATCACCTGATGGACCGTGTTAATGCGTAGTCTTACCCAGATGCACGGATAACATCACTGACCAGCATCCTGTGATCCACCTATTAGATAACTAACATGCTGACGGAGGTGACAGTAGAACTTTTAGTTTGGTCACCACGTAGTGTGGGGGTGGAGGTTTTTTTTGCTTTATTGTTATTTAAACACCTTTAGATAAGGTGGGCTGACAGCAGCAATCTACGCTGCGCTTCAGCCACATGTTTGACAAAGAAAATACAAAGAAGACACATAAGACACTATAAAAGGTAGGAGGGGCGGAGATCCTGGCAGGATGGGCGTAGCAAAGGATAGGGCGGATGAGGATGGTGGAGGGTGGAGCATGGTGGAGGGGTCCAGACCCCATGTAAGGCCAGAAAGGAGCTTGAGGAGACGGAGTGTGCCTTGGCTTGGATTTTCCGGAGATGGGGGGTCCAGGAGAGGCGACGGTCGAGGGTGACGCCAAGGTACTTAAGGGTGGGGGGTGAGGGAAATAGTACGGCCATAGATGGTGATATAGAAATCGAGGAGGCGGGAGGAAGGGGTGGTTTTGCCTACAGTGATCGCCTGAGTATTGGAAGGATTGACCTTAAACAACCACTGGTTGCGCCAAGTGGTGAACCGGTCAAGATGGGATTGGAGAAGGTGTTGGGAGCGCTGCAGGGTAGGGGCAAAGGCATGGAAGGCGGTGTCATCGGCGTCGTGAAGGGGCCCCATCTCAAAAGAAAAAAAAAGGTCCGATGAACCCTCTGCTAGGCACTTAATTGTGAACTGCAAAGTAGTCGTGTAGATACAGACTTAGATATTCGCGGAAAGGTAAATCGTAATGCCGTGCCACGGCTCAACGATACTTCCTGGTGCTGCTTTTGTAATGGCCGGCAGTGTATAGCCGAAGAGGATCGAAAAAAAAAATAGCGAGTGTTGGATTGTACACACCATTGAGTCAGCGGTGATGCGATGGGAGCCGCTCCGGGTGGTTGTGAATGGGCGCCGACAGAGGTCCTCGCGAGCGCTTCACTGGCTGCCGCCTGAGGGGTCGTGACCGCCGCGCTTGACCCGCTGGCGGCCCGTGGCCGTGGACAGCGCGGAATCGATGTGGCCGCGCTGGCCGCACGGCCACGTACGGCAGGTCCCCTCCCTCCCTCTCTGTCTGGCAGCACGCGCCACGCACAGCGCTCCCAGCCCCACTACTACGGCCATAGTGGCGCGCGGCAGCGCCCCTTTAAAGTTATCGAGCGAGACGCCCGCTGCGTGCCGTGTGCTACCCGCTGGACCGCAGCCTCAACTTGGCGCAAGCGGTCTCACCTACCCGGCCCTCGCCAGTCGCTCGAGTTACGTCCCCGGTGACCGGCGCTGGCCCACGGCCTTATACAGGGTGTTACTAAAAGTGTAAGTAGGCTGTTCAGGTTTTTTATTTGTAACACCACCTCTGTATGAAAATCACTGGCTGTGCTGTGTGCAGTCTGTGGATGGTTTGCATTGTTGTCTGCCATTGTAGTGTTGGGCAGCGGCAGCTGGATGTCAACAGCGCGTAGCGTTGCGCAGTTGGAGGTGAGCCGCCAGCAGTGGTGGGTGTGGGGAGAGAGATGACGGAGTTTTGAAATTTGTAAGAATGGATGTCATATATATATATATATATTATATATATATATATATATAGTTTGTTCTCTAGTAAAATCTTTCATTCGCTAACTATGCCTATAAAAAGTTAGTGCCTTCGGTAGTTTGAATCTTTTATTTAGCTGGCAGTAGTGGCGCTCGTTGTATTGCAGTAGCTTGAGTAACGAAGATTTTTGGTGAGGTAAGTGATTTGTGAAAGGTATAGGTTAATGTTAGTCAGGGCTATTATTTTGTAGGGATTTTTGAAACTCAGATTGCGTTGCGCTAAAAATATTGAGTCAGTTCAGGCACAGTCTTGTATAATTGTTCGAAGGGGACGTTTCAAAAGGTACGGCCAAACTTTCAGGAAACATTCCTCACACACAAATAAAGAAAAGATGTTATGTGGACATGTGTCCGGAAACGCTTAATTTCCATGTTAGAGCTCATTTTAGTTTCCTCACTATGTACTGTACTTCCTCGATTTACCGCCAGTTAGCCCAATTAAAGGAAGGTGATGTTGACTTTGGTACTTGTGTTGATATGCGACTCATTGCTTTACAGTACCAGCATCAAGCACATCACTACGTAGCACCAACAGGTTAGTGTTCATCACGAACGTGGTTTTGCAGTCAGTGCAATTTTTACAAATGCGGAGTTGGCAAATGCCCATTTCATGTACTGATTAGCACGGGGCAATAGCCGTGGCGCGGTACGTTTGTATCGAGACAGATTTCCAGAACGAAGGTGTCCCGACAGGAAGACGTTCGAAGCAATTGATCGGTGTCTTAGGGAGCACGGAACATTCCAGCCTATGACTCGCGACTGGGGAAGACCTAGAACGACGAGGACACCTGCAATGGACGAGGGAATTCTTCATGAAAGTTGACGATAACCCTAATGTCAGCGTCAGAAGTTGCAGCTGTACAAGGTAACGTTCACCACGTCACTGTATGGCGAGTGCTACGGGAGAACCAGTTGTTTCCGTACTATGTACAGCGTGTGCAGGCACTAACAGCACCTGATTGTCCTCCACGGGTACACTTCTGCGAATGGTTCATCCAACAATGTGTCAATCCTCATTTCAGTGCAAATGTTCTCTTTACGGATGAGGATCCATTCCAACGTGATCAAATTGTAAATTTTCACAATCAACATGTGTGGGCTGACGAGAATCCGCACGATATTGTGCAATCACGTCATCGACACAGATTTTCTGTGAACGTTTGGGCAGGCATTGATGGTGATGTCTTGATTGGGCCCCATGTTCTTCCACCTACGCTCAATGGAGCACGTTATCATGATTTCATACGGGATACTCTACCTGTGCTGCTAGAACATGTGCCTTTACAAGTACGACACAACATGTGGTTCATGCACGACGGAGCTCCTGCACATTTCAGTCAGTGTTCGTGCGCTTCTCAACAACAGATTCGGTGACCGATGGATTGTTAGAGGCGGACCAATTCCGTGGCCTCCACGCTCTCCTGACCTCAACCCTCTTGACTTTCATTTATTGGGGCATTTGAAAGCTCTTATCTACGCAACCGCGGTACCAAATGTAGAGACTCTTCGTGCTCGTATTGTGGACGGCTGTGATACAATACGCCATTCTCCAGGGCTGCATCAGCGCATCAGGGATTCCGTGCGACGGAGGGTGGATGCATGTATCCTCGCTAACGGAGGATATTTTGAACATTTCCTGTAACAAAGTGTTTTGAAGAGAAGTAATAAAATGAGCTCTAACATGGAAAGTAAGCGTATCCGGACACATGTCCACATAACATATTTTGTTTCTTTGTGTGTAAGGAATGTTTCCTGAAAGTTTGGCCGTACCTATTTGTAACACCCTGTAGTATCGGACCAGACGACAGCGGTGTCTGCTGCGGTTCAACAGCAGCTCCGTTACAAAGATAACGGTGGTGGTTGTCGCAGAACCAACCGGTTTTCGGTTATATCGTTTCTTTCTCCACACCATTTTAATCTAACCATAAAAAGCGCTGAAAATAGCACGTTTCTTAAGTAACTCATTTTCGTTTTTTTCTTATTTCTATTATTGCCTGCAATAAACATAGAAACCGAACACAAATTGAAAAGTTTTGACTCTCTGTTTCAAGATACATACAATCAAACTATTAAAATTAAAGAAGCAAATAAAAGGAAACTTATCATAACATGTAAACTTTCACGGCCGGCGTCTTCATTAATTAAAACTTCCGGGCTGAATTACCGTGGTCCATACATAAAACTTCTTCTCCTTCTATTTGCAAGCTGAATTAAGCCATCTGTGAACGGCTTTCAAGAGAAATGGGTACACTGACAACGAGATAGATGGAGCACTTCACCCTAGAAGAATAGTGTCCGAAAATACACGACAACAACAACCGTCGGCTGGAAAAGTTTTTCTTCCATTTATTCATAGCATCACGGACCGTACTGGGAAAGTTTTAGGCAAGTTTCAAGTGGAGACTATCTTTCGACCTACCAAGAAAATTAGTGAAAGTTTCAGATCGGTCAAAGACGCACGACACCCCTTAACCACCCCAGGTGTGTATAAAATTCCTTTTAGCTGTGGCACGGTTTATATTGGAACAACTAAAAGCAGTGTTAATACCCGCCTATGGAACACAAAAGGAACTGTAGATTGCGACTAATTTCAAATCAGCTGTAGCGGAACACGTTTTCAAAGACGGTGATCACGAAGTAAAATTTAGTGAGACAAACGTGATAGTTACAACCTCACATTATTATAACCGCATGTATACAGAAGCTATAGAGATCTACAAGCACAAAAATTATTATAATAAAAAAAGATTAAAACTAGACAAGATATGGCGGTCCACTTTGCACCAACGAAATGACAATCGACTACCTGTAATCGAGAGAAATGGTACTAGCCAGTGATAGTTTTAAAGTCGAAATCTCGTGATGAGTGGTGGCGCCATCTAAGCGCTCTATATAAGCGGGACCTCCAGCGCCTAGAAGTCAGTCGCAGACTCACCTCAGAAGATGCTGCCCGCAGTAGGCAACGAAACGCCAGGAAGAAGTAGTAGTTTTATATATGGACCACGGCAATTCATCCCGGAAGTTTTAATTAATGAAAAGGAAACTTAGTCCATCCACCGTTTACTGCTTTTCTCAAAAACTGATAAGTGGCTGAATGCTACAAAAAAATCACGTTTCTCCTGCATATAATTTTTGAACCTCGGCTCAAAAAGCATGTTGTATTCGTGGACCATACCATTCTTTCGGCACGGTAAAAATTGAGTTCGAACTCTGTTTTTCGTATTAACTTGTCCGTTTTTGACGGCTCAAGCAGATAGAGGCACATTATGTAGAGGCAAGTAGCAGTTCAGCTACTCCTTATTTTTATTTTGTAGTATGTCGAATTGTTTTCAAATTTTTAATCTATTACTGTTACCATAAATTCCACCCTCTTATTAGTTCAGCCAACGGCCTTGCCGCAGTGGTAATACCAGGTACCATCAGAAAACTATAATGAAGCGCTGTCGAGCTGGGGTAGCACTCGCATGGGTGACCATCCGGTCTGCCGAGCGCTGTTGGCAAGCGGGGTGCACTCAGCCCTTGTGAGACAAACTGAGCAGCTACTTGATTGGGAAGTAGCGGCTCCGGTCTCGTAAACTGACAAACGGCCGGGAGAGCGGTGTGCTGACCACGTGACCTTTCATTTCCGCATGCACTGACGCCAGTGGGCTGAGGATGACACGGCGGCCAGTCGGTGTCGTTAGGCCTTCATGGCCTGTTCAGGCGGAGTTCAGTTCAGTTTTATTATTTTATAGAAACAGCAGAGAAATCTTTAATCCTTTAAAGCAAATGAGTTATTCTACTTCATTGCTACGTCGCTCAGTAAAACTATTTTCAGACTAGGGTTGGTGCCATTCTGCAGTGCAATTCAATCAGCAAGTATTGCGCGCTGCACCTGCGTCTGCACGCGTACAGTAACACACGACACACAACCAGCAGGGTGAGTCAGCAATGCTGTAGCAGCTCTTATACCATGTGTATGTATCTCGTTTCTGTCGGCATTGTTATTAAAATAGCGCTGATTTTCTTTAATAACACAAAATTTCAGGCAAATGCAGAATTTAGGAATAAAAACGTTTATTTAAAAATGAAAAAAAATTGGCAGCGCTCCATATTTCGTTTTTTTGGTTATTAGTAAAAATTAAAAAACACCTTTTATAACAGAGACCAAACGAATACCAGTTATGCAGAACTAAAATACTAGTATCGGCTTTGTCCGATAGGTTTCTCCTATTCCTATAGAAGGCTGTTCCTGAAAGCGAAGACAGTCCCACCGCATATCTGAACGTAGATGAAGCCCCGTAGAGAAACAAAAACTGCACGAATCTGAAATTAGCATAAATACAGCCATGCATGGAGCATTCAAGGATTTCGACAGTTTTAACACAGGTAATGTATCACGAAGCAAATACCGACCACACTGGCGGAATGCTACGTGATACCAGGTACTTATGTTTGTGACCATTACAGCGCCGTCTATTACAAAGCGAAAAAAGTGGTCCAACTAAAACATTCACATCGTCTGGTTTCCCTCTTCAGCCTGGACGAGTTCCGTTCTTTGTAGTTTTTTCGTTTGAATCTTATTTCGTGAGATATTTAGCTTGGTTACTATAAATGGACCACCCTGTATAGACGGCATAGGAGGTTGGTAATTTTTTGCTTCTGTTGGCTGTTTCCCATATTTCAGTAGGGCTAGAACTTTGGTTCTCATCCAGGAAAATGTAGTGGAAGTTAAAGGTTCCTGGCATAGTCCACCTACTGTATACATATGTTGTGCTTTGTCCTGTACGTTCCTAATAATAAAAGTGAGACATATACGTAACAAATGCTAAACCTCTCAAAAAAATGTCTTCACCAAGTTGTAGGTAGTACCTGCAGTAGTCCATGAATTGTTTCTTGTTGTTGTTAAGGTCTTCAGTTCAGAGACTGGTTTGACTCAGCTCTCCATGCTACCCTCTCTATCCTGTGCAAGCTTCTTCATCTCCCAGTACCTACTGCAATCTAAATCCTTCTGAATCTGCTTAGTATATTCATCTCTTGGTCTCCCTCTACGATTTTTACCCTCCACACTGCCCTCCGATACTAAACTGGTGATCCCTTGATGCATCAGAACATGTCCTACCAACCGATCCCGTCTTCTAGTAAAGTTTTGCGACAAATTTCGCTTCTCCGCAGTTATATTCAATACCTTGTCATTAGATATGTCATCTATCCATCTAATCTTCAGCATTCTTCTTTAGTACCACATTTCGAAAGCTTGTATTCTCTTCTTGTCCAAACTATTTATCGTCCATGTTTCACTTCCATACATGGCTACGCTCCATACAAATACTTTGAGAAAAGACTTCTTGACAATTCTATACCGGGTGTTAACAAAGTTCTCTTCTTCAGAAACGCTTTCCTTGCCATTGCCAGTCTACATTTTATATCCTCTCTACTTCATCATTAGTTATTTTAATCCCCAAGTACCACAACTCATTTACTACTTTAATTGTCTCATTTCCTAATTCATTTCCCTGAGCATCACCTAATTTGACTACATACCATTATCCTCGTTTCGCTATTATTGATGTTCGTCTTATATCCTCCTTTCAGGACACTGTCCATTCCGTTCAACTGCTCGTCCAATCCCATTGCTGTCTCTAAGAGAATTACAAAGTTTTTCTTTCTTCTCCATGGATTTTAATTCCTAGCCCGAATTTTTCTTTTGTTTCCTTTACTGCTTGCTCAATATACAGATTCAATGACATCGGGGATAGGCTACAACCCTGTCTAACTCCCTTCCCAACCGCTGCATCCCTTTCATGCCCCTGGACTCTTATAACTGCCATCTGCTTTCTGTACAAACTGTAAATAGGCTTTCGCTCCCTGTATTTTACCCCTGTCACCTTCAGAATTTGAAAGAGAGTATTACAGTAAACATTGTCAAAAGCTTTCTCTAAGTCCACATATGCTGGAAACATAGATTTGCCTTTCCTTAATCTTTCTTCTAAGTTAAGTCGTAAGGTCAATATTGCCTCACGTGTTCCAATATTTCTGCGGAATCCAAACTGATCTTCACCGAGGTCAGCTTCTACCAGTTTTTCATTGGTCTGTAAAGAATTCGGTTAGTAGAATCTGCCAGGAAGTTTCAAGTTTCAATTCGGTTAGTATTTTGCTGCTGTGACTTATAGTTTGGTAATTTTCACATCTATCAACACCTGCTTTCTTTGGGATTGGAATTATTATATTCTTCTTGAAGTCCGAGGGTATTTCGCCTGTCTCATACAACTTGCTCACCAGATGGTAGAGTTTTGTCATGACTGGCTCTTCCAAGGCCATCAGTAGTTCTGATGGAATGTTTTCTACTCCGAGAGCCTTGTTTCGACTCAGGTCTTTCAGTGCTCTGTCAAACTCTTCACGCAGTATCGTATCTGCCATTTCATCGTCATCTACATCCTCTTCCATTTCCATAATATTGTCCTCAAGTACATCACCCTTGTATAGACCCTCTACATACTCCTTCCACCTTTCTGCTTTCCCTTCTTTGCTTAGAACTGGGTTTCCATCTGAGCTCTTGATATTCATACAAGTGGCTGTCTTTTCTCCAAAGGTCTCCTTAATTTTCCTGTAGACAGTATCTATCTTACCTCTAGTGAGATAAGCCTCTGCATCCTTACGCTTGTCCTCTAGTCATCCCTGCTTAGCCATTTTGCACGTCCTGTCGATCCGATTTTTGAGACGTCTGTATTCCTTTTTGCCTGCTTCATTTACTGCATTTGTATATATTCTCCTTTCATCAATTAAATTCAATATTTCCTCTGTTACCCAAGGAGTTCTACTAGTCCTCGACTTTTTACCTACTTGATCCTCTGGTGCCTTCACTACTTCATCCCTCAAAGCTACCCATTCTTCACCCCATTCCTGTCAATTGTTCCCTTATGTTCTCCCTGAAACTCTGTACAACCTCTGGTTCTTTCAGTTTATCCAGGTCCCATCTTCTTAAATTCTCACCTTTTTGCAGTTTCTTCAGTTTTAATCTACAGGTCATAACCAATAGATTGTGGTCAGAGTCCACATAGGCCCCTGGAAATGTCTTACAATTTAAACCCTGGTTCCTAAATCTCTGTCTTACCATTATATAATCTATCTGATAACTTCTAGTATCTCCAGGATTCTTCCATGTATACAACCTTCTTTCATAATTCTTGAACCAAGTGTTTGCTATGATTAAGTTATGCTCTGTGCAAAACTCTACCAGGCGGCTTCCTCTTTCATTTCTTACCCCCAATCCACATTCACCTACTATGTTTCCTACTCTCGAATTCCAGTCACCCATGACTATTACATTGTCGTTTCCCTTCACTTCCTGAATAATTTCTTTTATCTCGTCATACATTTCTTCAATTTCTTCATCTGCAGAGCTAGTTGGCATATAAACTTGTACTACTGTAGTAGGCATGGGCTTTGTGTCTATGTTGGCCACAATAATGTGTTCACTATGGTGTTTGTAGTAGCTTACCCGCATTCCTATTCTCCTATTCATTATTAAACCTACTCCTGCATTACCCTATTTGATTTTATATTTATAACCCTCAATTCACCTGACCAAAAGTCTTGTTCCTCCTGCCACCGAACTTCACTAATTCCCCCTATATCGAACTTTAACCTATCCATTTCCCCTTTTAAATTTTCTAATCTACATGCCCGGTTAAGGGATCTGACATTCCACGCTCCGATCCGTAGAACGCCGATTTTCTTATTCCTGATAACGACGTCCTCTTGATTAGTCCCCACCCGGTGATCCGAATGGGGGACTATTTTACCTCCGGAAGAGGACGTCATTATCATTTATCCATACAGTAAAGCTGCATGACATCGGGAAAAATTACGGCCGTAGTTTCCCCTTGCTTTGAGCCGTTCGCAGTACCAGTACAGCAAGGCCGTTTTGGTTGATGTTGCAAGGCTAGGTCAGTCAATCATCCAGACTGTTGCCCCCTGCAACTACTGAAAAGGCTGCTGCCCCTCTTCAGGAACCACACGTTTGTCTGGCCTCCCAACAGATACCCCTCCGTTGTGGTTGCACCTACGGTACGGCCATCTGTATCGCTGAGGCACGCAAGCTTCCCCACCAACGGCAAGGTCCATGGTTCATGGGGAAGGTTATTATTTTGAGTATTAGTATTATTAGTATTCTTCTTAATGGGTGCGGTGAGTCACAAAGCATTAACAGTTTCAAGTCTTCCAATTTCTGCCATGTCAGAAGCTAGTAAACAAGCAAGGAGTGTAGCAATCGAGTGACTTAAGGACAATAAATACAGTGCGGAGGTTTTAACTTGTTTGATTTTAAAATGGGTTTCCAGTGTGCAGGTCAAGTGAGAGCCGCAATGGAGAGGAGTAATGCAGGGGAAATTTATTTTGTAACAATATATTTCATCTTTTATCATCTGAATAATAAAGTGTTCCAAGAAAAGGTTTCATTCTACAATTTATTTGAGGGGAGGTGGGGGACAGACGGCAGAGAGGGGGAGGGTGGGGGTGCTAGCTAATGTCTAATTACACTGAGGGTTTATGGTCTAAGAAAAGTTGAGAACCGTTGCGTTAGGATGAGTCAGAATGTCAACTTCGCTCCAGACCCTAGAAACCAACATCACTAATTTCTCTGGTTTCGATACTTTTCATCAGTGTGTGTGTGTGTGTGTGTGTTGTTTCATGAAGAATAACATCGAAGACATGTTAATCTCGAATAATGCCACGATTGGGCCACAGTATCGTAACGTCTTATGCAGAGGGAAAAGTATTTTACTCTAACAGAATGCAGCGTCGTCGTCTGCCGGATCTTCCAGCGTCCGTTTCCGCACTGCCGAGCCGTCACCCAATTCCGCCTGCTGCATCCCCTGCTTTCCCTCCAGCCTCGCAGAGACAGAAGGTTTGCCGCTGCGTGTTGTCTGCGCAGAGGCGCTGAATATTTTATTACGAGGCGGCGGTCCGACCAGTTAAGAAGTTGTAAAATTCCGCCGTCGCCCCTTATTGGATGTTTGAACTTCGCAGACGCTGTTTCCCTCCCTCGGGGCGGACCATCCCTCCTTCGCGCTCTCCTCCTTTCATTTCTCCCGCAACGCTCTCTTCCGCTGGAGCTCAATTTCCCTGACGCCTCCACTCGCGGCGGCTGTAAATATGTAAATTCAATACAAAGTTACTTTATTTGATCGCGCCTCTAAGTTGTTGTTTCCCCTGCTTCTTCGCTACGGACCTGCGCCTCTCAATTGCCGCAGTGGCCCAAGTACACTTTTACCCTCGGAGGCGAGGTTGAAAGTAGGACGTACATTATCAGTTTTTGTAGGTTGTTAGCAATACGTGTGCTGCTAGTATAGATGACTAATTAGACGGAGATTTTTCAGCGATTTTTTCTGAGATAGTCTTCGCTGGCTCCTCACAGAGTAACAATGTATTTATGATGCGCTCTGTTTGTTAACCAAAACAGCTTTGTCTCTGTGAAAGGATCTAGATGACATTGGAAAGCGGTAGCTACAGTTAAATTTTAACCTGTGAGTACACAGC
Source organism: Schistocerca gregaria (assembly GCF_023897955.1). Lineage (NCBI taxonomy): Eukaryota > Metazoa > Arthropoda > Insecta > Orthoptera > Acrididae > Schistocerca > Schistocerca gregaria. Next base: position 68,120,580 of record NC_064924.1, on the reverse strand, counting down.
ATGCTCCCGGTTTTGATAGTGGATAGTCATTCCAGTTCATATGAAATCTAACGACGACAATGTGATCTGACTACTTGTAGTGAATATGCTGTATTCAACCTTCTTATAGTGCAGCTTAATAATGAAGGGGCGAATTAACGTAAGCTAAATTGATCCTATAATCTTTACTTATCTGTCACAAATTATTAGAATTAGTGAACCGAGGCCTGTAGTTAGTTACATGTTCCATAGATCATTTGAAAAGTTCTTTTATCGAAATGATGTGCAACGTGTCAGTTTACAGGTATACACGATTAGCATCAACATTAATCAACCCATTATTTTTTTAGTCATATTCGTGCAAAGCAGGCTTTTCTAAGGCAACAATTTTTAAATAGAAATTCGCCAGTGCAACAGAAACAGTTGTTTTGCGGAAGTGATCTTAGTTTAGACTTAAAACTTGCTATGCTGCCTGTCAGGCATTTTACGGTATTCGAAAAATTATTAAAATTTTTTGCTGCGTATTTATCTTCTTTCTGAGCCACTGACAGTCTTAATAATGGGTAATAAAGGTAATTTTTCCTCTAATGTTGTACGTATGCATATCACTATTCTTCTTAATTTGTAATCGATTTTGTATGTCGAATTTCATTAACGAACATGCGTACTGTGACGGTACAGTTAAAATGCTCAACTCTTTGAAGAGGTACCTAAACGCCACATACTATTTTTACTGCTCGCTTTTGTGCAATAGACATTTTCTACCTTAGCGGAGAGTTAGCCCAGAAAATTATGCCTAAGACACTACCGAGTGGCAATATGCAAAATACGTCAGGAGATTAATTCGTTTCTTTCCAAGTCTAGGTGACTAGGTATTACGATAATAGCACAGTAGTCAAACTTAACTGTTTGGGCAGTTCAGTAATATGTTTCTTCTAATACATATTTTCATCAATATGTGCACTCAAAAATTTTGATTCTACGCTGTTTACTGACTCATGTTCACGTGCTGTATCATTTGTTTATATGACTGTCGTGTCGAGTTGAATATAGCGTATTTTCTCGAAATTTTTTGATAGCCCTGTTTCAGAGTACCACTTAACAGTTCTGTGTAAAACATCATTAAAAATTTCTTCTATCGCTTTCTCTCTAAAGGGAATTACTATGCAACTAGTATCCTCTCCAAACAATCCTATTGTGTTTGTTGATTGTTAAGTGCAGGCGCATTCATATATGTAATACAGGGAGTAGGTGTGGACCCAGAACTGAATCCTGTGCGAATCCCACTGTGATTTCTCCCGGTCACTAAAATTTTCTAAGGTTCCAACGTTGCCCGCATTGTGAGTGATCTGTGCAATGCAGATGGACTTGCACATAGTATTCTGTAATTCGTAACACACTGAAAGCTACTCGTTTAATGGAACAGTCTGGACGTCTTTGTGGCTGCAAGAGATGTCATGAAGATCCACTGCAGCTCACAGTTATTTACTGAAAATTTCATTTAAAACTACGAAATGCGGTTTCTGCTGAAGTCGGTTTAAGTTCTCTAATTTTTAAGGATATTGCACTCCAACCTATTCTTTCGTGAGATTTACAAAAGAAATAAGATATCTCTAGATTTGTACTCACACCTATCATCATTATCATCATCGTCTTCAAAGCTCATGCCTTTTGGCCTGTTCCGCATCAGAATCGTTCACGCCATGTCTTGTAGGAATGTCCGACATTTCGCTTTCCTATTGTGTCGTACTGTAGTGTTGCTTTAGTTATTCTATCATTAGACGTACACTGGCACGGTCTTTCCAGTTCAGTCTGTATTCCTCAGATATATTTGTAACAGGCTCAACATTTACTTCCTATCTGATATCAGTATTTCTTTTATGGTGCAGTAATGAATAACTCCCTATAAACCGGAGAAAATTCGTGTATAATTTGTCGATCTGTCGTTACTGATCTGATATTAGATTCCAACATTCACTACCACACAGCAGCGAAGGCAAAGCAGTCAGTCTGTAGAGTTTAATTACTCCTTCTCTGCGCACGTTATGTTTCAATGTACGTTGTGTAGTTCCACAGAAATGTTCGAGTCTAGGTCACCTTTAGCATCGCATAATTTGACTTGCGAAATTAAAAATTGCACCCTAAATATTTAAACTCACTTACTTGTGTAATTATTTGCACATCTATAAAATTTACGGCTCTTGGCCGTTCTAATACTTGAAATGCAATCGATTTTGTTTTATCTGGCGATATTCTCATTCCATTTTTAGCTGCAGTTTGACTCAAGTTATTTACTGCAGTTTGAACCTTTTCTTCAGATTCTCGTTTTATAATATGACCATCAGCTAACAGCATCGTCATAAAACGAAAATTTTCGTTCCCTAACGAGACATTTAATGAAATCAACCAATTATGAAAGATATTGTCAGTATAAACATTGAAATAGGTGGGGAATAGTGGGTAGACTTGGCTAACTGCTGTTCTATCTTTTCTAAAACCACGTTATATTGTACATCTAACATACGAACTTCCACTATTAGTATTAAACTCTTGTTTATATGTTTATAATTTCAGCATGCTGTTTGTAATAGGATTTTAGCAGACTCATTCCTTGATGATTTTCCCAATGTGATTTATAGCTTTTGTTGTAAGTAGATATATTGAAGCTTCACTCCACACCTGTAATGTTATTCAATGAGATAAACAGCTTGTATGTTTCAATGGAAGAATGGAATAATGGAAATCAAATATCGATACCTACAAGTTCTAACAAGCACGTGTGTTCAAAGAAAGAACTACCATTGCTAGTGTGAAGTACGACTTCCAAGTACACTTATAAGTAAACCTGAAAAATCACATAACGTATGGTTATGTGAAGCAACAATTTCACCAAAAGTCCTAGGCAATGTGGCTTCAATGTGTCCATTTCAACATCATAAGCACCTACGCGCCCCGCTGGATTAGCCGAGCGGTCTAGGGCGCTGCAGTCATTGACTGTGCGGCTGATCCCGGCGGAGGTTCGAGTTCTCCCTCGGGCATGGGTGTGTGTGTTTGTCCTTAGGATAATTTAGGTTAAGTAGTGTGTAAGCTTAGGAACTGATGACCTTAGCAGTTTAAGTCCCATACGATTTCACACACATTTGAACGTTTTTGAACAAGCGCATACACTTCTCAAGTCGGCACGTTCACAGCATCACGCGTAATTGTTGTTCAAAGCAAAATTAGGCAATGGACGAGAGTGTAGTATAGCTTATCGATACCACCCCACGTGCATTAAAGTTGTCAATGGAACTGAAAGCTTCTGCAAGCGCTGGTATCGGTCTTGTGAGATCTGGAACATCCATTGGTGAAACGTCCAGGCAGATTAAAACTGTGTGCCGGACCGAGACTCGGGAACTTTGCCTTTCGCGGGCAAGTGCTCTACCATCTTTTTTAAATGTAAAAACGTTATTAAAGAATCAATGTTACACATTCCAAATTCATACTAAGTACATATACTAACCATGTACACACATTATAGGCCTACATGAAATGTTTTAAACAAAAACAGTTTGATCATTGCAACTATGCTGATGTTAAAGAAATACAACAGAAGATTGTGTTACTGACGAAATTACCAGAAAGAATTAGGTTAAACATCAAGAAAAGTTTTTTTAAGACATTCAAACACGAAGAAATAAAATCTGCACTTTGAATTACATGTGCTCCAATGTTTACAGAAGCATAAAAAGCTCTTTATGAAGAATATCAGCAAGTTGGTGGGATAATTTTTAATATATTAACGTACACAAGGAAATCGTATCTGTGAGACACATGTTAAACTGATCTTTAACCTTCTCAGCTTAGTCAGACTAGCTATGGAAGATTTGTGCCCATCACATATAAAAAAATTTAATAATCGTATCAGACGATTTCTGAAATACTTGAGAATGGCGGAAGGGAGATAGTATAAAGTGGACTAGCCCTCCAACTACACTTTCTAGACATTAATTGAATGTTAAGTATCTGAAGTGATCCGACCTGTATAATAAAACTTTCACTGCAAAACTGACTTACACTTCACAGTGCAAAAATAAACAGGGCAATGTGTCAGCCACTGAATATTACATTAAATCACATAGAATCCTATGGTTTTAACCAATGGATAAGGACATTTCCATAAAAACTGTCAATTTCCGGATTTCTAATATAAACGAATAATGCAGCGTTAATGTTTTGTGTTTTGATACCATTAGACACACAATCTGACTGTCACATGAGTTCTGTACATTAACTTATAAAATTTCAAATACTACTCTCTGAAGGAGAAAAGCAGACACCAAAAATATACAGCAAAAATTTAAATCATATCCTTAGAGTAACTACATCACTGCCAGCACAGTCTTATTTTTGTATTAACTAATGACCATTCTTTCAAATATAATTTTTAACATATTGCCGAACTTTTTCTTGTGATTAGAATACCTTCTAATTTTGTGGAATTCACACAGCATGTGTACCTCCTGGTGCTGTCGGATCCTAATTTGTTAAGGACATAATTAACAAAAAGTTCCCAGCAACCAGTATACATCGTTATTTTTTGCCTCTGGAAAGTAGCGTGCTTCAGGCCTGTGTATCAATGCCAGCGATATATACTAGGGTATGTTCTTGTAATCAGAGATATTTACTCCCAGCTCCACTTCCAAGTATTCATGTGACCACTGCAAGTATATCTATGAATTATTGTTTCAACTAGATGGCACTGTTGACATAAAGTTGTTTCACAGAGTCCGATTGTGTACAGTCTTTCATTGGTGCTAACTATGTAGTTAACTATCTTGTACCATGACGTTGTTAGATTAGATGTGAGCACATTAGATGTGAGCATATTAGAACTAATGTTTTTCCAAATCTCAGTCCTTTCAATGTTTTAAAACTGTCGTTCTATTTTGTTCCTTCCTTCGCTTTTCTTTCGTTCCCGCGCTATAGCACTTGATGTTAGGTGTCGTACGACACTTACATAACTAAACTCACCATAGAAAATCCTCACATGCTATAAACGACTGTTGATATTCTGTACGTCAAACGGGGGAAGCAGGCTTCGAGGTTTAATTATATCGAAAAGTTGGCTGGTTATGCTTTCTCGCGAGTCTCTTATTAACTTTCCTTTTGATAAAAAGTGCAAAGGTCTTATCCGTTATATCAGTTAATCATAGTCCACTATTTTTAGGATCTAAAGTGACTACTTCAGCAGGTACTCTGAACACTTCACCTCTCCACAAAAAGTTGGTGATTTTGGTTCGTCTGAGCTACCCAAGCACCACTCACGCCCCGCCCTCACAGCTTTACTTCTGCCAGTACCTCGTCTCCTACCTTCCAAACTTTTCAGAAGGTCTCCTGCGAACCTGCAGAACTAGCTATTTCGGCAGGTTCTCTGGAGAGCTTCTGCGAAGTTCTCATCCTTTTTACATTAAGAGTTAGACTATTTCTTGGTGCATTATTTGTAATGAGTCTCCGTACACTTGGAGAAATATAAGTTAAGTAACTCTTCTGTGTACTGTGTTAACTTGTTAGCAAGTAATTTTTTGCTCGTGTCCAGCAATCCTATGACGACAGTTGCTCTATCACTCTGTAACCCGCCGGCAGCCGTGGCCGAAAAGTTCTAGGTGCTTCAGTCCGGAACCGCGCTACTGCAACTGTCTCAGGCTCGAATCCTGCCTCGGGCATGGATGTGTGTGCTATCACTAGATTAGTTAGGTTTAAGTAGTTGTAAGTTCTAGGGGACTGATGACGTCAGATGTTAAGTTCCATAGTGCTCAGCGCCATTTAAACCATTTTTGAACTCTGTAACCCACGTCTCCTTACTGATGCGTAATAGTGTCTTGTCCACCAATCCACGCTGGCCCAACTAATCGTAGTCACTGCGCCAAGCGATGCGATTGGCTAGATAGTTTCAAGGGTTAAAGTTAAGAGATATGCCGTATCGGCCCGAACCAAAGATAAAATTGTCCTAGCGGACCGAAACATCGACTAGAGGCTCTTTGAGTCATACAAGTACTTGTCGACTTACGTGCGAATTCATGATATGAAAGTTGTCGAGAGCAAAAGGCTTTCTGTATGCGTTCCCCAAAACATTAGCACAGAAGACTCCGATTTCTCTTAGGGTGCTATGCACCAGTTTCCGTCACTCAGCATGACGTCATTGTGCTGGTCTTCCGTTGCATTTAGTGAAACCGTGCATGAAGCACAAATCGGCCAACTCTTTATCAGTTAACCTATCCACACTGCTGTTGGCAATTAACGCTGCCGGAATAACTAACACGGGACACATCAGTGAATGCAAGTTTGAGGGCGAATTGGAAGTCAGCTTTGACTGTTGCCAACAGCATATACAAATAGAATTCTACGTTTTATTAAAAGGAAAGCTCATCTCATTATTTATAATAATTTTATCTGCCAGTCTAATTTCAGTCCCATTAGGCAGACGCAGGGGCAGTTATCTGTGTCTCATCATAAATGGTTTTGTGGCCCTCGGTTGGACAGTGTGTCATGGAAGAAACTACTCACATCAACAAGGATTTTAAATCAGTCCCACAGTTTTAAATTCTTGGCGCAGAAAACCAAAACTGACTGGGAGGCATGTCTGTTTTTTTCTGTAAGTGTAACCACAAAATCGTCTCTCCAGGGTTTTCTCCACAGCACTCCTGATCGATGAAAATACGTGATGAAACGTCCTCTTGCTCGATTTGAACGAATTCGTCGCAGCATTCCATAGATAAGATCATCAAGGCAGCCCTGTTCTAAACTGTCCCAGTTTTGTCTCTTCAATGGTGATCCCGCAGAAGTCGCGCAAAGTAGGTGGTCGTCATCGACGTCCAAAACTAGCTCGTTTGAATCGATCCTGTACATATTCGTTTTTGTTCATCTCCGGGGAACAATTAGTCCATTCGATTCCGGTGATCCTAGCGTGATAAGGGAATATGTTCACCAGAACAGCACGATGAGCAAGCGAATTATTTTCCATCAAAATTTTGGCGATTCGGCCCTGTACTGTAGAGTAGGGAGATTGCCCCAACAACCACGAGTGATGCACGGTGGCCCAATGTAATGCCTCCCCCCTCCCCAGAACATCGCTGCATCACCACCATGTTACACATGTGAGACCCATAGAATATTACGTTATCTCATCTTATCAGCCTAATTAATTTTCACTATCCTTCTGAAACACCAAATTACAGCCGTTTTGGTTTTTCTCTTCTCCGGGTGTGAATGTTGAAAAGTATAAATATAATGGTAGACTGTTAGAACACTGTGGTACACTGTCGTACTGAAAATCAAGGTCGCCTACAAACTGCTGTCGGCGAAGAAATCGATGCACAAGTTTGACCAACTGCTTCATGGATAAAAAGTTACTTTTATGTTGTAAGGAGAATAGTGGCCACAACGAAATTAACAGTTTTATTGAACAGTCAAGAATCTCAAAAATTGTGCAACACTCCCAAAAGTGTTTGCTTCCTACACAGCGACCTTACACGTTTCAAGAGTCTCATTTCTTCTGATATAAACATTGCTCAAATGAGAACACCTCCACCACCGGTATGCTCAGTGACAAATGGCGTGTACCGCATCGTCTGGTTTTTGATACGCACCTTGATTGTAGTGGCTGATGCTGTCCATAAGTGAACCAGCAACAAATTGGCTGCACTTTGGCCAGTCTATCCGATGTTACAACCTGCGATATGCAACAACACCTGAGAACAATACGATGTAGCCCATGGTGGATGACTTCAATGGCAATGGCTTTCCCCAAATCCAGCTACCTACGGTACATGCTTCACACGTTCGAAGTAGGGAAAATGGGCCGGTGCGATCACGAAGATGGGGTGTCCCAAGCCTCGGTCACCCATGATCTGGCCAAAGTAAAGTGCACTGTTATCCCCTGTTTAGTCAATCCTGCGACTGATTTGCCCGCCGAATAACAATAGCGGCAGGGCACGAGACGATTTATCGACCTGTTTTATCAGTTTATGGTTAGTGATATGGATCTCGGCAGATAAATATGTACTTTAGTGTGTAGTTTAGCAAGAGGATATGACATGCGAGATGTCGGTCGATTTGTAACAATAATAAAAGAGTAATATTTCTTTGTTGTTGACTTAATCACTGCGTTGTGAGTCATATTGAGAAATCTGTCCCTTTTGGCAGGCATAGATAAATCATGCAAATTGAAGGTTGTTCCCACTTCAAGCAACGTGTCTAAAGAATTTAAACGGGGACAGCTTGCATGTTGTCACTTTTATATCTGTAGTATTTTTAAACAAGTAAAAATTAATTTCCAAAAGTATATAAATGGTTCTTGGATCGTACCATACATCATTAAATGTTGGGTATAGGCTATTCTGTACTTCGGTGTTGACATTCGCTAAAAAACAGTGGAACGATCATAACATGACCAAAGCAGCCATAATTCGAGAGGGGTAATTAGTAAAGGCAAAAAATTTAATAAGCTAATGAGTGAACAGGTTAACGCAATGCTATTAAATGGTCGGCAAAAAATTTAGTATACAGCGTGTTGTTATTGAAGCACAAGGTAATGTTATTGAAACTTTGGAGGTAGGGCAATTGAAATCAAGCTAATATGTATGATGCTGTTTGGTATCTCAAATATAGACGGAGACAATTATGAAACTAAACAGGAATATGTAACAACAGCATAAGGGGAAGCGATGAATAAGATTTGATCAACATTTACTGGATCTATATGAAAAGATAACGTACGATTTATGTGTCTGTTCTCTTCTTTTGCGATAGTTTACGTTTAGAGATTTATTTCGACACTCCAGTAGATGCAATTGTTTTTTATGCGGTCCGATATGGATTCCTCTGCCAACGTCTTCACCTCAGGGTAGTACAAGGGTTGCCCAGAAAGTAAAGCATCACATTTTTTTTCAACAATTCTTATTGAACATAGAGAATTACATACATGAAAGAATGGTCTTTTGTCTGTATACTTTATTTTTCCACGTAATCTATATTCCGTTCTATGGCCTTTCTGTAGCGCGAAGCAAGGGTATGTATTCTCTGTCGTCACCAATCCATGGCCTTGTGGCAGAACTAGTGGTTCACTGTGTGAATCGCCTCCTCATCGTCCTCAAAATGTCTTCCACGAATGACATCCTTTAATGGCCCAAACAAGTGGACGTCCGAGGGACTAAGTCAAGGCTGTAGGATGGATGACGTAACACTGACCAATGATGTTTTGCGATGTGTTCAGAAGCCCTCGGACTTGTGTGGGTCCGAGCGGTATCTGTTGCAGCAAACAAGTTTCTGGGTTGCTGCGGCTTCTGAACTAATCGCACCGCCTGCAGATAATACATACGTAACGTTTTGAATTCGCAGCATTGTTTTCGGCTGAGAAAAAAAGGCGGTACATTACTTTCAGGGCAACCTTTTTAATTGCGACCTTCGTTCTCAATTTATTTGTTGCCTGTCTTCCTCTGTCTTCCACTACACTCTACAATTCCCTCTAACACCATGGAAGTTATTCCTTGATGTCTTAACTGAGAACTTCAAACGCGTCTCATCCTTCCTCAGTGCTTCAATAACCCACTTCCTTCGACATTCCTTCTTCCGTACAATTGTCTTAAGCTTCAGTCCACTCCTCATTAATACTAAATTATGGTCTGAGTGTATTTCTGTGCCTAGGTACCCCTTACAATCCAGTATCTGATTTCCGATTTTCAGATGATTATAGTCATCATTTTAGAGCGAAAGGGCTTGTTTCTTTAACAACGTACCTCAATATAATAAATAAATAAAATGAAATTAAAAAAAAGGATTTACACAGGGTGACTTTTCCCATCGTGTACAGCCTCTAGCGATTGATCGATGAGAGGTTACGGAGCAAAAGAAGTCTAATGAGCTTATGTCCGGAAAGGCACATGCTAGAGACCATTTATTCAATCAGACTTTGTTACAAAGACTGCGGTGTAATACGCTCAGTATCATCCAGCCAGAGTTACAGTATGTATTGTTTCCTCCTAGAGGGTGGTGCTGTTCCTCATAGGCCATAATCTAACGCCCTTCCCTGGCATAGTAATGGGTGATATTGTGTCCGGTTCACTTCTCTTGCTGACTCATCCTGTAGTGGATGTGAGCCCGCATCTCGTGGTCGTGCGGTAGCGTTCTCGCTTCCCACGCCTGGATTCCCGGGTTCGATTCCCTGCGGGGCCAGGGATTTTCTCTGCCTCGTGATGGCTGGATGTTGTGTGATGTCCTTAGGTTAGTTAGGTTTAAGTAGTTCTAAGTTCTAGGGGACTGATGGCTTAAGATGTTAAGTCCCATAGTGCTCAGAGCCATTTTTTTTAGTGGATGTGATACAGCGTTGTACACAATGGTTCCTTGTTCGAATCGAGAGCTCGCCGACATGGTGTTTACATAGGAAAAGGCAAATGGTAACGGGCGACGGGCAGTAAGGTTGTATCAGGATACATATCCCCGCCGACAACCACAGTGTTCAAACATTGAATGCTGTGGTGATTGTCGGCGGGGATATGTATCCTGTTTCGCTGCTTGTCTGAAACAGTATCGTTCCAGGAACCAGAAAATCAAGAAGGACGTACCCGAAATGTGATTAACACTGTGGAAGGCGACCTCTGTGTCAGTACCAGGCAGTTGGCCCGCCAGTATACGGTAAGCCAGACGACCGTGTGGAACATTCTCCATGGCAACTGTTACTACCCTTATCCATTACGGCGTGTACAAGGCTCACTAGCTACAGACTTTCCACATCGGGAGCAGTTTTGCCACTGGTTTCTTCACCAGGCAATGCCGATTCCGGGATTTGCCACATCCATCCTGTTTACAGATAAAGCCTCCTTTAAGCGGAGTGGTATCTTCAACTTTTATAACATTCATATGTGGGATAGTATGCAGAACTCTCATCAGCATCGGTGGTGTCGGAATGTGTGGGACGAGATAATTGGCCACCGTATTTTGGGACCAGGCCTAAGAGGTCGGAACTGCGGGTGATTTTGCCTCTTCTGTTGGAAGAAGGGTTATGTGGCAGCTACGTGTTGGTGCTCCACCTCACTTCAATTTGGGGACCACAAAGTGGATGAAGTAAACGAAATCTGCTGTCTTGAAAGCAACATAATGTATGACTGACAAAGCAAGGACACGAAGAGCAGGCAAAGCAAAGTACTGGAAAAGAGATCATCCCTAGCAGTAAGAAGACTACCATTATTAAATATTTCGACCTTAATTTGAGGAAGGAATAATCGCACTGATTATCATTAGGCCGGCCGGTGTGGCCCAGCGGCTCTAGGCGCTTTACTGTCCTTAGATTACTTAGGTTTAAATAGTTGTAAATTCTAAGGGACTGATGACGTCAGATGTTAAGTCCCATAGTGCTCAGAGCCATTTAAACCATTTATTGATCATCAGTACCACGCAAAATTTTCATACTCCATTTAACTAACGTGAAACATTTTTAAGTAATCATTGGAAATTGTTGCTGATTTGTGTGACCAAGTATTTCTGCCATGGCTGTGGTGCAACCCTATTTGGTCCTGTAACGCAACTAAATGCAGGATGGGGCAAATTAAAGTGCCAAGAACGTGTGGATACGATTGGATGTGAACGTGTGCACATAACCATAACACGCGACGTGCACACCTCTTCTACACCCTCCAGGTGATCCACATCGGTTCAGAGCGTCGTGTGGGCTGTGTCAATGTGAGTGGAGCAGTGCAAAGGGCATGGTGGTACTCACAGTGGAGCAGCGGGTGTTCGTTGTGAAAAGTCACGAGACAACAAAGTCGTGGAAACGGAGTGGTCAGTTGTTTGCTGGGAAGTTTAATGGTACAAAGTGCCAGCAAAGAGTACCATGCAACGCTTAGTCCAAAAATGACATCAGACAGGATCTGTTTTGAGCAAGTCAAAAAACAATTCGAAACGAGGCCACATACCAGAAAATGTGGCTTCAGTTCGCCATAAAAGGCTTCAGAGTCCTATTGAATTAACGTGTTACCTGTCGCAAGAGACCGGCATACTACGTCGATCATGCGGACGAATATCCCACCTGGACCAGCTCATGAATCCCCACCATGTGTCTGTTATTCATGCATTAAAACCAGCAGGTGCCCCTCCGCGTCTTCATTTGGTCAATGGCTGTTCACTGAGGTAACAATGAATGGTTTGAACACGGAACTGTTCTTCATGTCATTGTTTCACATGAAAGGTTATGTCGACTCACGGAATTACAGATTCTGGGCAGCGGAAAATCCGCGTAACTTCCACGATCACCACTGCATGATCAGAAGGTTTCGATTTGACGTGCGTATTATTGGCCCAATCTTCTTTCACCAGACGCTGACATGGATGCCTTACATCAACACCATTTTGAAACAATTTGTGGCAGCATTAACGGAGGTGGAAGAGGCCTACAGTTATTTTCAACAGGATGGAGCAACTACCCACACAGCCGGCCGAACCTAGGAGCACATCTACTCAATTTTCAGCCCTGACAGAGTTGTTCGCAGAGGTCAGTCTGGTAGAGGCAATAGCTGGCCACCCAGGTCACCTGATCTGTCAGTATGAGAGTACTTTGTGTGGAGAGCCTTCAGGTCTAATGTTTATCGCTACAACTATAATAATCTTCCGAAACTGCAGCGGAATATTATGGATGAGACTGTAGCAAGAAAAAAGAGGGGCCATAAATTCCACAGAGGCACCTGGGAACTAGGACCTGGCGGTCAATTATGTATATACGTCGTTATCATAAACATACATATCGGAACTTTAATGCAAAGATTGAAATGCACAAATGACACAAAATAAATTAAAAATGGTTTCCTGTGTCACAGTGCCACAAATATTAGTCGTGTAAAGGCACCAACTCTTCCAGCTGCCCACTCAAAAGATGCAATAGAACCACATGTTGTCTATAACTAACCTAAGTTATAGACATTAACTCTATGGAAGCAGAATCTAAGCTAATGTAACATAAACTAATAATCTTGAAGGTATGCAATGGACGCGGTTGAGTGCTTTTATGATAAAGTAACTTTATTCATTTTGGCAGCATGTGTTCCTGAACCCTTATTACTTGCTTATGTTGTACGTAGACAGACGATAGGGGTACAACAGTGTTTTCTGATATTTCTCTATCACTTCTTCACCGAGTTGTACTTATTTATAATGAAGCACACAAAATGAAATAGCCAAAACTATTAACAAAAATTCATTTCAGTGCAATATGGAAGTATACACACCTCGCCCCCCTCTGTACAATAAAAATGATGCAGTTCTGAAAGTACATACTTCCGATTAAAGAATAAACAACGCATGAGCCAGTGCCTGTATACAGACAAGGGCTAACTAACAGGCATATCCCTAATCCCGCACTCGCTGGTGTAAGTCTGCTGACCGATTCAACAACCTTTGAATTGTTAGTGGGTTAAAGTTAGAATATATTGTGAGGTGGTGCGTTTCGCCTGCGCCAGAGAAATATTTACTCTTTGACTCCGCGTTGTTCCTTGGCGAAGAAAAATAAGAAAATTGGAATGTGAGGGGACTTTGTTACGGGACAGGATAACGAGAGGACGTGTATGAAGGGTGTGCAATCAATCATTGTTAGCCGCCATATTATATAATTTGTGTTTTTCGAAATTCACGGGCGATGTGTAATGATAATGTAGAGTTTAGTAACTGCCATAATACACTGTGGTGCATTTCAAACATAATTGTGAGCATTTTGGAGGGCTATCCAGAAAGTAAGTTCCGATCGGTTGCGAAACGGAAACCACTGTGAAAATAAAAAATATTTTATATGCAACATGAGCTACCAGCTATCTCTTTATATAGTCGCCGCTCCGACTTAGAGCTTATCGTAGCAATGTACCAACCTTGCAATACCGTCGCCATAGAAGGCTGCCGCCTGTGCTTTCTGCCAAGTCTCTACGCTGGTCTATACCTCGTTGTCCGTGACAAAATGTTGCCTTCATAGCCAGCGGTTCATGTGAGCAGAGATGAAACTCAGGGGGTCAATTGCGGTCTGTATTGTGGGTGATCAAACACTTCCCATTGAAACGTTGTAACAGCATCTTCATTGCCTCTGCCGAGTGCAACTGAGAATTGTCATGAAGAAGGCACGGCGTGACAGTTGTATTACGTGGGCTGCATGCGATCAGGCGAAATTTCTCCCTCGACCCTCCACACTTGACGGTAAACACACTCTCCTGAGCATCTTTACGTGCTCACTGCACACTCGGAACTGAAAGGAGCGACGTGATACGATGGATGGGCGTACTAGAGACATTGGCAAACACATCTCTGCAAAACCTTATTGGATTTTCACAGTGGTTTCCATTTTACGACCGATCAGAACTTACTTTCTGGATAGTCCTCGTATTTTTTATCAAAGGATTCTGTTCAAATGGTTCAAATAGGTCTAAGCCCTATGGGACTTAACATCTGACGTCAGCAGTCCCCTAGACTTAGAACTACTTAAACCTAACTAAGCTAAGGACATCACACACGTCAATGCCAGAGGCAGCATTCGAACGTGTGGCGGTAGCAGCAGCGCGGTTAAGGGATTGTGTGATAAAGTGTTACGTACTACGATCTTGCAGAGGACTTCGAACGTATGGTGGTCGATGTTTGCTGTAGTACCTGCTTTAATGACACGGTCAAAAGCATAGCGAAAGTTTTCTCTACTAAAACAAACTTATTTCACCAGCAGACAATCGTCGAATGACCAAATGCGAATTGCAGTGTTCAAAAATGGTTCAAATGGCTCTGAGCACTATGGGACTCAACTGCTATGGTCATCAGTCCCCTAGAACTTAGAACTACTTAAACCTAACTTAACCTAAGGACATCACACACATCCATGCCCGAGGCAGGATTCGAACCTGCGACCGTAGCAGTCGCACGGTTCCGGACTGCGCGCCTAGAACCGCGAGACCACCGCGGCCGGCAATTGCAGTGTTCCAATTCGACAAGATCCTATAGACGTTTCTGTTACATTTCAACAATTTTACAGGCAACTGTCGGAATTGGCAGCTGCTCCTCCACAACGAGAGTAACTTGTCTACGTGTACGAGACTGGGTACGCTGTTGGGGGACGTCGTCGCCGCTAGGGATATTGCCCTTCACAGACATACAAACGGAGACACTACACGCAGTAGTTTAACAACAATGAGTTTAATATTACGATCTTGAAAAACATTAATTTCTTCTTTTGAGCAGCAAATATAGTAAATACTGCACAACACGCATACTGCAAGACTCACTAGATTTAATATTTACACATGTCCCGAGCCTACATTTCTACAGCCGTGTAATATGACATTTCAATTTTCCTGTTATATGAAAAGAAATATCTCTATACACCTGAATTAATGTTTGGTACAGGTCATAGGTGTAATATCAAATACGCTAATGGCCATTAAAATTGCTACACCGAGAAGAAATGCAGATGACAAACAGGTATTCATTGGACAAGTATATTATACTAGAACTGACATGTGATTACATTTTCATGCAATTTGGGTCATAGATCCTGAGAAATCAGTACCCAGAACAACCAACTCTGGCCGTAATAACGTCCTTGATACTCCTGGGCATTGAGTCAAACAGAGCTTGGGTGGCGTGTACACGTACAGCTGCCTATGCAGCTTCAACACGGTACCACAGTTCATCAAGAGTAGTGACTGGCGTATTGTGACGAGCCAGTTGCTCGGCCACCGTTGACCAGACGTTTCCAATTGGTGAGAGATCTGGAGAATGTGCTGGCCAGCCCAGCAGTAGAACATTTTCTGTATCCAGAAAGGCCCGTGCAGGACCAGCAATATGCGGTCGTGCATTATCCTGCTCAAATGTAGGGTTTAGCAGGGATCAAATGAAGGGTAGAGCCACGGGTCGTAACACGTCTGAAATGTAACGTCCACTGTCCAAAGTGCTGTCAATGCGAACAAGAGGTGACCGAGACGTGTAACGAATGGCGCCCCATACCATGACGCTTGGTGATACGCCAGTATGACGATTACGAATACACGCTTCCAATGTGCGTTCACCGCGATGTCGCCAAACACGGATGCGACCATGATGATGCTGTAAACAGAACCTCGATTCATCCGAAAAAATGACGTTTTGCCATTCGTGCACCCAGGTTCGTCGTGGAGTACACCATCGCCGGCGCTCATGTCTGTGATGCAGCGTCGAGGGTAACGGCAGCCATGGTCTCCGAGCTGATAGTCCATGATTCTGCAAACGTCGTCCAACTGTTCGTGCAGATCCTTGTTGTCTTGCAAAACGTCCCCATCTTTTGAGTCAGGAATCGAGTGGTGGCTGCACGATCCGTTACAGCCATGCGGATACGATGCCTGTCATCTAGACTGCTAGTGATACGAGGCCGTCGGAATCCAGCACGCCGTTCCGTATTACTCTCCCGAACCCACCGATTCCATATTTAGCTAATAGTCATTGGATATCGACCAACGCGAGCAGCAATGTCACGATACGATAAACCGCAATAGCGATAGGCTACAATCCGACCTTCATCAAAGTCGTAAACGTGATGATACGCACTTCTCCTCCTTACACGAGGCATCACAACAACGTTTCCGTAGGCAACGCCGGTCCAACTGCTGTCTGCGTATGAGAAATCGGTTGGAAACTTTCGTCATGTCAGCACGTTGTAGGTGTCGCCACCGGTGGCAGCCTTGTGTGAATGCTCTGAAAAGCTAATCATTTGCATATCACAGCATCTTCTTCCTGTTGGTTAAATTTCGCGTCTGCGTGGTGTAGCAATTTTAATGGCCAGTAGTGTATTATATAAGAAATGTTGTAAAAAGTTGCGTGAACAGGTTAACCAACCGCAAGGTAAACATTGCCTAATGTTGAGAGTCGGAGAAAACATTGCGAACGATTCATTATATAGGAACTCTACTAGCTATAGTTGGTTTGTGCAAGCAGGCCACGTCGCAACAGGAAATGCTGCGGTGGCGGGGAGTTCTCTTCCTAGCACATTTGTATGTTGGCACCGAGCGCACTTTGCGAATGCAACCCTTTTTTTGTGGGGTGTTTGGTTAGGGGTCCGCACACGGCCGCCGGCGCGACGTTCTCCGTGGCGGGGAGGGCGTGCCGCCCCGAGCACGCCTCGCGCCGCCCTGGAGCCCTGCAGCTCCGGGACACAGGCCGCCATTACCGGCACAGCGCGGGCCGGCCTTTAATGACACGCGCAGTGTTTAGAAGGGGCCAGCAGGTTCGCGCCGCCCTCATTACGGCCACACCTGTCCAAGCCACGGTCGCTGGTGCTGGCCCTGCTGGGATATGAAGCACGAGGCCGAACCACTGGGTCCTCCTCTGCCGCCACATAACGCTTCTCGTTTTAACCACCCTCTTCACAGTTTACGCCGGCATTCGCGATCAGCACAGCAGGATTAAGAGGGGGTTGGGTTAGGTTAGAAACTTGTTACGAAACGGAGAGATAATTTCACACGATCAGAATCTGGTACAGAGATTACTGCCAGCAGCTAAACATCTTCCGAAGTGACAAGACTCGTGGGATAGCGATGTGCACATGTACAGATGGTGGTGGTATGGCGTTCAGGGGGTATAAAAGGGCATTGCGCTGGAAGAGCTGTCGTTTGTACTTCGGTGATTAATGTGGAAAGGTTTCCGAAGATTATGGTCGCACGACGGGATTTAACAGATTTTGAATGCTAAATGGTAGTTGGAGCTAGGCACATGGGACATTCCATTTCGGCGATCGTTAGGGAATTCAGTATTCAAAGATCCAGATAATAATAATATCGTGTGACGAGGGCCTCCCGTCGGGTAGACCGTTCGCCTGGTAGCAAGTCTTTAGATCTGACGCCACCTCGGCTACTAGCGCGTCGATGGGCATGAAATTATGATGGTTAGATCAACACAAAACCCAATCGTGAGCGGAGAAAATCTCCGACCCAGCCGGGAATCGAATCCGGGCCCTTAGGATTGACATTCTGTCGCGCTGACCACTCAGCTACCGGGGGCAGACAGAGATCCAGAGATACGCAGTGTCAAGAGTGCGCCGAGGTACCAAATTTCAGGCATTACCTCTCACCGCGAACAATACAGCGACCGAAGTCCTTCAGTTAACGACCAAGAGCAGCGCCGTTTGCGTAGAGTTGTCAGTGCTAACAGACAAGCAACACAGCGTCAAATAACTGCAGAAATCAATTTGGATCTTGCGGCGAACGTATCCTGTAGGGCAGTGAGGCGAAATTTGGCATTAATGCGCTCTCGTGCAAACGACCTACGCAAGTGTCTTTGCTAACAGTACGACAACGTCTACAGTCCGTCTCCTGGGCTCGTGGCCATACCGGTTGAATCCTTGACGACTATAAAACCGTGATCTAGTCAGATGAGCCTCTGACCCAGGTAGGGTTTGAGTGTAACGCAGATCCCACGAAGCCGTGGTCGCAATTTGCCTACAAGGCACTGTGGCGGCTGGTGGTGACTCCATAATGGATTGTGGCGTCTGCTCCAACTGAACCGAGCACCGAGTGGATATGGCTATGTTCCGCTACTTGGGAATCATTTGCAGCCTTTCATGGACTTCATGTTCCCAAAGATGTCATCGGACCACAACTGTTCGCGATTCGTTTGAAGAAAATTCTGGACAACTTGAACGAATGATTTGGTCATCGGGTCCGCCCGACATGAAGCAAATCGAACGTTTATGGGACATAAATTGCACCGACAACAGTTTTGCAGTCACGGACGGCTATAGAGGCAGCATGGCTCAGTATATCTGGAGGAGACTTCCAGTGACTTGTTGAGCCCATGACATACATGTCCAGTAAATAGGCAGCAGCTCGTGCTCTTGTGGCTAGCGTGTGGAGCAGTGATCTCTATGCAACCTGGATGTCGAACTTCACCCATTCTATCGTGCCAGCTATAGATGCTCATATTTCGTTTCTTGCCAAACTACAACATGGCTGCTATGAAATGTCACTAGAACACGAAAAGAAACTACTTTTCAATTCCTCTCCCTCATAAGCCTATTACTTCGTATGTTGACAAAGTTCAAAACAAGAAATCAGTCTGCATGCAGACCGATGGAAATTTGTTTGCCGAACTACAATATGGCGGACGATTCAAAGCACGTGTATTTGCAGACACGCTGCAGTTCTATATTCAGAGACGAGACTTCTACATCCAGGTTGTATAGGGATCAGTGGTGTGGATGGGTTCGATTGCCAGCCTGGTGGGGATTTTCTCCAATCGAGACAGTATGCGTGCGTGTGTGTGTGTGTGTGTGTGTGTGTGTGTGTGTGTGTCTGTATGTTTACCACATCATAGTTTCATTATCATCGATGCTCAAATCGCTGAAGTAGCGTCGAATAAAAAAAAGACATGCACCAGGTAGCGGAACTCCTCAGGAGGAAATTCCCAGCCAGAAATGCCTGACCTAAATTTCATTTTTTCCATAAATAGACGGGAAAAGCCAGCCGAACAATATGAAACATTGAATAAAATGTTCTCGGGTTTCCAGCCGCGTTAATTGCTTAAAACTAGACGAGCTTTCGGCCAAGCACTCCGTGGCCATTGTCAAGTGTTATGACTGCCAGTGGGCTGTTGGTGCGCCCTTACATACGCTAGCTGCCGGCTGTCACGTCACTGGTGCCCGCGTCATTGCCATATAGGACATGTTTTGAGTCGGCGTTCGATACGCCCTCTTAAACCGCGCGATCGCTGGACCCGTGAGCTGTAAGCCACCGCCTCTATTCAGAGTGTTTGCGGTAATTTTTATTTCAACAGCTTCTTTTATTAAACTGTCCAAGAAGCCGTTAGTGCGAGCCACGGCAATCGTAAAATTTTATGTGGTGGCCGTTTTCTAACGCATGCTCAGCTAACGCAGATTTTTCTGGATAGCGTTGGCGATATACCTCTCATGTTGTTTCCTGCGTTGTTCCACAGTGTGCACTATTTGTCCGATGTACTTCTGGCCACACTCACAGAGTATTTCGTAGACTCCAGGTGTAATGAGACATACTGCGATTTAACTGGTCCCAGTAATTAACAGATTTTCTTTGGAGGCCTGAAGATTGATTTGGTCTTGTGTCTTTTCAACAGGCACAGACACAGAGCCACAGAATGGCAGCAAAGCAACTTTCTTTTCCTGCTTTTCGTAGGTGGTCTTATTCTGATATTTCCCAGAAACCTCTTCTTTCACTTGATGGACGCTGTAGCCGTTATTCCTAAAAGCCTTGCGTGGGTGGATTAGTTCATGGGGCAGGTTATCGTCGTCTGATATTACTCTTGCACGATGCACCAATGTTTGTAATACTTTGCGCTTTTGTGCTGGATGATGATGGCTGGTGGCGTGCAAGTACAGGTCTGTGTGGGTGGGTTTTCTGTAGACCACTGTGGCCAAGGCACCCATTTCGTTTACGGTGGACAAGGACGTCGAGGAAGTGCAATGCATTATGTTTTTCCTGCTCCATGTTGAACTGGATATTACTGATGATGCCATTGAGGTGTTCTAAAAACTCGTCTAGTTTCTCGCGTCCGTGTGGCCAAATGACGAACGTGTCGTCAACGTATCGAAAGAAACACTTCGGCTTCAATGGCGCAGTATCTATGGCAATATTCTCAAAATTCTCTGCATTCATACAATATGAAACATATTCCATACCGTGCGCAAGGTTTGTGAGGGAGGTCAAATGGAAACATTTGTATTACAAAGAAGGCAGTTGCTGATAATTTCGAATATTACCGAATCATAGCCATGTTTGCGACTACCGGCCTGAATTATTTGCAATAAAATTACACATTACGTCTGAGCAACGCGAATTTCAGCGTGGGCAAACTGTTGGTCCTCTTATGGTGAGCCCTTCCGTAACCAAGGTAGCCGAAGTGATTGTTGGTGCAAGACGCACTCCATCGATGATTTATACCGCGTACAGCGTAATCAGGAAACATCATATCCTAACTCACCACGCAGACAAAGTTGTGCTTTGAGCAATCGTCAGGGACGGCCATTGCGGAGGATGGTGACGAAAACAAGAGGACGATAGCAGAACCGGAGAACTGAATGTATATCATATATGTGTTGTCTGTTCTTCTATAGGTACTCCTCGACGGGCATACGGCTATGCATACCGTCTTTCGACCCCTTGCCACAGTAATGTTAGCCTACTGGCTATGGGGAAAATGAACACGGATAGAGGTGGGGAGCAGCACGTGAGAATTTGGGTCGGACGTGAAGCGTGTCCGAGTAGCCGAAGCGGTTACGGCAGCCGTTCTAGAAAAGCGGAATTCTGGGTTCGAGTCGCGATCCAGCATTAATTTTCAAGTGCAGCTGCTGAATTATTTCATAGCCCAAAGTAGCAATGTCATACCAGTTTCCCCTTAAGGACTGAACGTCGTACTCATCAACCCTGTGGTAACCAAAACAAATCGATGGGAGCTCTTTAACCAGGGAACTGCAGGGCGAGCTGCAATTGCAAAACAGAAAAAAACAACAATCAGAGATGCAAATACCCGTTACTGGAAAACGTGGGTCTGAAACCATAAAATGTTAACTGTGTAGCAATGGAAGGATCCCATTTTATGGATGAATGTTTCACACTGTTTCCAACTTCAGGTCTAGTTTGCATCGCAGGGTGAAAGTCGAGTGATGAATTGGGCAGCCATATCGTGGTATTTCATGGGCCCCATCGTTAAACTCCAGGCTCGTGTTACTGCCAAGGTTTTTTGAGCATTTTGGCTGATCAGCTGCATGCATCAGTACAATGGTGGTGCTGTCCTTCAAGACGATGGAGCTTCAGTTCACACAATTGACATACTCCAGAATCGGTTTTGTGAACAGGAGGGTGAATTATCGCATTTCCCCTAGCCACTACAGTCACCAGACCTCAATATTATTGAACCACTATGATCTACTTGGGAGAGAGGTGTGAGTGATCGCCATCTGCCTCCGTCATCGTTAGCTGAACTTGCGACTATTTTGCAGGAAGTATGGTCTAACAATCAACTGAAAACCTTACAGGACCTATCTTTATCATTTCCGAGACGACTGGAAGCTGATTTGAACGGAAACGGGTTTCATATGCCATAATAGACATGGTAATGTGTCATGTTTCCGTATTTTCGTCCATTCCCTGTATGTCAGGACAACACAGCACAGGCAACTTATGGTCTTTCTTGTTAAAAGATGACACTATGGGAACCTCAAAGACAGGCCACAGACACCAGACTTAACACTCCTCTAATGTACGCCTGCTGTCCAAATTGCCCGGTTTGCAAACCAGAGGACAACATATCTACCCAGTGGCATCCCATACCATCGTGCAAGTGATGTGGCAACTGCAGCCTGGCATACGATCAACACACAAATACGTCTAGTGTACAGCTGTACGCAGGACACGACGTGCCGCCTCTCCTGCGTCCAGTGTTGATGTAGTGCGCACTTTTGTTAACACGCCTATCGCCGCGACAATGGAGGTCGCAACAATTGAGTCCTCGTTGCTCCAGGCGTTCTCGCACTGCAGTTTTGGATACTTGGCTTGCTTTAAACAGCTTGTTTCCTGTATCAAGGTACATGACGTGATTGTACTGTGACGTAGGGCCGAGTGATCTAAATGCTTATCCTCTCTGGCGCTAGTCACGTGAGGCCTTTCAGATCCTGCTTGATGTTGAATGTGGCCCTCCCGAACGCATCGATTCTATTATTGGCGTGGCAGTTGAGAGGTCCTAACACGAACAGCAGTACTGCAGTAGTACAGACTAAGGTCTCAATAGACTGCACGATCCTGCCCCTGTCGAAGTTTCATATGTACTACGAGGCGTTAATCCTTCATTCCTGAATCAGGAACCTGCGGTATAAACTTCCCTTCTATACCTAACGTAGACGATGTTACCCTTATCTGCAGTTTTCAGCTGCGCTGAAATGCTTATCATTTGAATTTTCTAATATGTACTACATTTCATGCCAGTTTCATCTGTCTGCTGCTTGTCCGTTCAAGTAGTTGGAGTTTTAATAGTCTGCGATGTATACACATGGTTCCATCACATTACTGTGATCACCTGTAAATCCTGAATAATTAGCTTTTGCACTGCGGACTGTTGGAAGCCGAGGTGGACGAGAGTCAATGAAGTTCTAGAAGTCACTCACTTCAATGTCGTGGCCAGCTGTGCCAAGATTCTCGGTTGAGGATCCATGTACGACCGCTGTGTCCCCTCAAAATCTTGAATGGGCTTAAATTCAGGGAGACACATCGCCAGGGGAGTACGGTAAATTTCTCTTACTCGTCGACCCACGTACATTGCGAGTAGTGTGACACGTTGCGTTCTCCTACTATTGAATGACACCGTGCCAAGGAAAAACAAACTGCATGTAGGAGTGGACATGGTCTTTGAGGATAGTTGCATACTTCTGTTGATACGTTTTGCCTTCCGATGACGAAATCACCGATGGATTCCTACAGAAACACCCCCCCCCCCCCCCCCCCCCACACACCACCACCTATAACGGTCTCGCCTTGGAGCTGGACCCGTCCGACGGCTGTTGCAGCGTGCTTGCTTTGACCTTTCACGCCGAACAAGGCCATCTGTGCGATGGAGTGTAAAGCGTGAGTCATCTGGAAAGGCAACCTGTCGCCATTCAGTGGCTGTGTGGTTGCGATACTGGTGTGCTAAATGCAGCCTTTGTCGCCTATGAACATCAGTCAGCATGGGTGCTTCAACCAGACCCCTGCTGTGGAGGCCCATTCACAGCGGCGTTCACTGAACATTGCTTCAGGAAACTCTTTTCGAGCTTTTGGTTCACTTGGGCGGTCAATTTCTCAACAGTTCCACGAGTATTCATCCGTATATATCTACGCAGTCGTTTTGGTTAGCGCCAGTTTGCTATTTTTCTTTACTGCATTACGATTCCCGCCCCCTCCCCCCCCCTCGCCAAAGGGGGCGGAGTGAGCGTGGGGCGGGGCGGGCTGGCAGCAGCGTAATATGCTGCTCTGCAGCCTACAGGAAAGTTAAAAAACATAATGAGAATATAAACAAGCAAGAACAAAAGGCGATAAAACGGTGACATTCGTAAAGTTAGGAGAAGTTTACAAGGGACTTCTGCAAGCGACGTTAATGTGTAGCTTGGCAGGGAACGGGGAAGAAGGCTGTGAAATATGCCTCGTGGCGGCAGTGTGCAGCAGGTCGAGGGGTCAGGATTTCATAGTGGGCATCCAGGGCTGCCGTTAAGTAACGAAACAGGGAATTAACTAATGAACACGATATATTTCAATATATGGAGTACAAAGTGCGCGCCTATGGTCAGAAATTAGCAGATTCAGGCCAGTCTAGGGGTCGAATGATTGATTAAAATGGGCAACGGGAGGGGAAGTGGTTCATGTTAACTTACGGTGTAGGTCGGTCGCGAAAGGCAAAGACGGAGGATCCGCCTTCTAAAAAGACGTCTGTTCTGCTCGAGGTCTGGATTACAAGAGGGAGAAGAAGCAAGCGCATTCTGCTCTGCAGGACGCTCCGGCGTCCACACACGTGATCGGTATCGCACGCACGCTATTGGCTAAAATCAATGGCGTGCTAGCAGTTTCAGCAGAGGTCTCGGGGCGTCTCCTGTCAGCGGCTTAAACTGGACAGAACCGCCTCGGTTTTGAAAGGCAAGCGACTTGTCACTTAGACACGGCGTGAATTACTCTGAAAGGAAACTTCTAAAGATTCCACTGGGCCATTGAAATAAATTTCTTAAACCAATTCCCTAAAATATTCCTTGACTGGCTGCCATCCTGTAGACATTCTAAAAAACAGTAACATGGTGGAAAGTTGTGGAATTTAAAATATAAAAACACTGTGGTGACGATGCGGATGAAGACATACAACAAGTAGACAGGCACAATTAAAAAAACAAGGCGACAGTCTGGTTTCTGTTCGCACAAGATAAAAAAAAAACTAATGACAGAGTGATGGCTGTTCATAACTGACAGGGGACGCGCAACACTGAACACTCACTTAAAACAGCATTATACAGGTGACATGGAGTGAGATGGTGGGGTGGGGAGGACCCGGACCTATGAGCAGGAAAATGGGGGGGAGGAGAGGAGAAGAAAAAAGAGGAAGCCGATAGAGGGAGGGGACATAAAAAGGGCGGGGGGGTTGGGCGGATGCGAGGAGGAGTGGAAAAGGCAGTGGAGGGGAGAGCAAAAAGACTCAGGGTAGAGAAGGGAGGCAGAGAGAGGGTAGTTGGGGAAAAACAGGATGGAAGGGGGGAGAGGGAGCCTGAGAAAAGGACAGAGGAAAGGAGGGAGAGGTGAGGATCAGAGTTGATAGGAGGGATAAATGGAGGGAGGGCATCAAGTGGGAGGGGAAGTCGACAGAAGCTACCTTGGGAAAGGAGACAAAGGGTGTAGAGGTGAAGGGTTGGGGGGACACAATGGTGAAGATGCGGCAGAGGTTTGGGGTTGGAGAGAAGAGCAGCAACCAGGGGACGAGGGGGATACTACCATCTGCATTACATTTTAACCACAGTGTCACACGAACAGCTTACGAAGTTAGCCATTTCGGAAATGCTTCCACCATTGGCCCAAAAGGATTATGCTGTTTTGGAAGTCATGTACTTCGCTCTTTTTCCAGAAAACGACAATAACTGCTCTGATTACCACCCAACCTCTCTGCCCCTCCCCCTCTAACTGACACACTTTATGTATCCTCCACTGCTGGTGCTGCGCCGGCCGCAGTGGTCTAGTGATTCTAGGCGCTCAGTCTGTTAGGTTTAAGTAGTTCTACGTTCTATGGGACTGATGACCACAGGTGGTACGTCCCATTGTGCTCAGAGCCATTTGAACCATTTTTTGCTAGTGCTGCCAACTGTCATCTGAATAGCCATTTCACGTTAGCACTGAACATAGCCGGTGGTCACATTAAAGTGAATGTGCCGTGTAGAGCAAATGATTGTATGTTCATAACAGACAGATTACTATGACAGGAAATGTTTACCTGCGTTTTTCTTCCTAATTGTGATGTGTTAAAATAAAACGACGTGCTTCAGTTTACAAAATAACTTCACACGCACCCTATTTATGTTTGATTTTACTGAATACTTACGTAGCATGCAATATATATTTAAAAGCATGAAATGTCTAGAAGTTATATTTAAAAGGGTGGAATGTCTCGCATATATATGTCTGGTTACATATTTTCTCCGGTATTTTCGATACCTGCTTCGCGTTGCGAAATCTCACTCTGTTGACTGCAAAAGTTCGTCTCGGAAGAAAGCTTGTGAAAGTCAGTACGGGGCTGCTTGTTTTAAAAACTGAAATTCTCCGCTCCATTGTTTGCAAAACAAACAGATGAAGAGTTGTCTAACTTCCGAAACTTTCGAGGAAGCTATGGTCCCGACTCCTCTCTCTGCTTCACTACGCAAAAAAAAGTTTCTTTGCTCGCAATTGTAATTTTTTAAAGAGGAACACAGGTCAAGCAACTCTTTTTGACGCATTCTTACTGAAAAAAAGAAATGTCATACTCAGGATGAATTCTTTGATAATTTTTTATTTCTTCGTTAGCAGATACGGACGACCTAGCGTCAGCCTAGTGACTGACGTAGGAACCAGTGCAAGTGAAGTGTTTGCAGCCCTTCCTGCCCGTTTTCAGCATGGTTCAGGCAGTATAATATAAACAGTCAGCATGTGAACCAGCAGTTCGTAACGGCATTGCAATATCATCTGAATTCGTTAAATTATCTGTATAATTATGCATAATCATGTATTGTTTTTGCCTAAGGTGAAGGTGGCAACACTTGCTCGCTTAGGTAACAAAATATTTATGTGCATCGATCACGTGTTATTGTTGATGAACAACGATAAACCAATAATATTTTTCTTTTATAAAGTAAAAAGATGACCAACATAAAGATGGATTCGTGGACCCACAACCGCGTACAGCCAACAACGAGATAAATGTATCCACAGGACTGTTGGATCTGGGAATATGCGTTGTGTGTTGTTTTATAAGTTTATGTTGTAAGGCAAGCTGTTGATGTACTATTTTTGCTACATTGTCATGTCTTCTGGGGTATTCTGTATTTGCTAGTATTGTACATCCGCTGTGATGTGATCGACTGTTTCTATTTGTTGTTTGCAAAGTCTGCATTTATCTGTTGAGATATTGGGATCTTTAATAATATGCTTGCTGTAATATCTGGTGTTTATTGTTTGATCCTGTATTGAAATCATGAATCCTTCCGTCTCACTGTATATATTGCCTTTTCTTAGCCATGTGTTGGATACGTCTTGATCGATGTGTGGCTGTGTTAGATAATACGGGTGCTTGCCATGTAGTGCTTTCTTTTTCCAATTTACTTTCTTCGTATCTGTTGATGTTATGTGATCTAAAGGGTTGAAGAAGTCGTTATGAAATTGCAATGGTGTAGCCGATGTATTTACATGAGTGATTGCTTTGTGTATTTTGCTAGTTTCTGCTCGTTGTAGAAAGAATTTTCTTAAATTGTCTACCTGTCCATAATGTAGGTTTTTTATGTCGATAAATCCCCTTCCTCCTTCCTTTCTGCTTAATGTGAATCTTTCTGTTGCTGGATGTATGTGATGTATTCTATATTTGTGGCATTGTGATTGTGTAAGTGTATTGAGTGCTTCTAGGTCTGTGTTACTCCATTTCACTACTCCAAATGAGTAGGTCAATATTGGTATAGCATAAGTATTTATATCTTTTGTTTTGTTTCTTGCAGTCAATTCTGTTTTCAATATTTTTGTTAGTCTTTGTCTTTTAGTTCTTCTTTAATACTTGTATTATCTATTCCTATTTTTTGTCTGTATCCTAGATATTTATAGGCATCTGTTTTTTTCCGTCGCTTCTATGCAGTCGCTGCGGTTATCCAATATGTAATCTTCTTATTTAGTGTGTTTTCCCTTGACTATGCTATTTTTCTTACATTTGTCTGTTCCAAAAGCCATTTTATATCATTGCTGAATACTTGTGTTATCTTTAGTAATTGGTTGAGTTGTTGCTGCCAGTAGTTTTAGATCATCCATGAATAGCAAATGTGTGATTTTGTGTTGGTATGTTCCAGTAATATTGTATCCATAATTTGTATTATTTAGCATGTTGGATAGTGGGTTCAGGGCAAGGCAGAAACAGAAAGGACTTAATGAGTCTCCTTGGTATGTTCCACGCTTAATCTGTATTGGCTGTGATGTGATATTATCTGAATTTGTTTGGATATTAAGTGTGGTTTTCCAATTTTTCATTACTGTGTTTAGGAGCTGTATCAATTTAGGATCAACTTTGTATATTTCCAATATTTGTAGTAACCATGAGTGGGGTACACTATCAAAAGCTTTACGGTAATCAATGTATGCGTAGTGTAGCGATCTTTGTTTAGTTTTACCTTGATATGTTACCTCTGCATCTATTTTAAGTTGCTCTTTACATCCTCGTGCTCCTTTGCAACATCCGTTTTGTTCTTCATTTATAATTTTGTTCTGTGTTGTGTGTGTCATTAATTTCTGTGTAATGACTGAAGTTAATATTTTGTATATTGTTGGTAGGCATGTTATGGGGCGGTATTTAGCTTGGTTTGCTGTGTCTGCTTGATCTTTAGGTTTCATATAAGTTATTCCATGTGTAAGTGTATCAGGGAATGTGTATGGGTCTGCAATGTAACTGTTGAATAATTTAGTTATATGTGAATGTGTTGAGGTGAACTTCTTTAGCCAGAAATTTGCTATTTTATCTTTTCCAGGGGCTTTCCAATTATGAGTGGAATTAATTGCTTTGGTGACTTCATGTTGCAAAATTATCACTTCAGGCATTTGTGGTATCATCTTGTACGTGTCTGTTTCTGCTTCTATCCACCATGCATGCCTGTTATGTTGTACCGTGTTTGACCATATGTTGCTCCAGAAGCGTTCCTTGTCTGTTATATTTGGTGGATTGTCTATTTTAATGTGTTTGTTATCTATTTTCTGGTAAAATTTCTTTTGGTTTGTGTTAAATGTGTGATTTACTTTCTTTCTATTTTCACTTTTTTGAATCTTCTAAGTCGTTTGGCCAATGCTTGTAATTTCTGCTTCTTTTCATCTAACTGCTCTATCGCTTCTTGTTGTGAGATTTTACCCAACCTTTTTCGTTTTTTTCTGACATTTGATGTCTTATAAATTGTGTTAGCTGTCCAATGTCTTTTGTCAGTTTTTCTATTCTGCTCTGTAGCCTGTGTTGCCATGCTGGTTTTGTGGGTTTCTTCTGTGTGTTGGTTGGTTCTGATGTCTGCCTAGTGTGTATATTTAGTGTAGTGAGTGCTCCTATATAAACCAGTAGTTGTAACTCTTCCATAGGTGTATTTTCATTTATTTTGTTGTGTATGATTGTGTTGATAGTTTTTATTGTTGTTTCGACTTGTGGGCGGTCTATGTAAGAATGGTCTAATGTCTGTATCTGTGTCTTTGTATTCTATATAAGTCAGCTGAAATTTTTCTTCTATATCTAACATGTGTGTCACTTCGTGTTCTATTTGTACTTGTTCTGGTGGCAGTCATAAGATTTCGTTTTCCTCTGATTGTTTAATTGATGCGTGTTGTTCTTTGTTTGTTTTCTCTGGGATGTGTGAGTCCATTACTGTATTTTCTTCTTCTTCTGATTGCATATTATTTTGTTCTAGTATTTGTTATACTTGTTGTTTGATGTTTTCTAATTCTGACTGGGGTATCCTGTTATTTTTGATTATTACACGAATCTTATCAGCTAGTCGTTGTTCTGTTAAAAATTTTAATTCTGAGTATCTGGTAATAAATGTTGTGTATACTTGTGATCTGTATCCAGTTGTGTTGGTTCCTAGGTTTGTTGCTTGGTAATAACAGAACATGAGGTGTCGATTAACTTCATCTGACCATCTCATCCTCTGCCTGTTTTCCTTCTATGGTGGTTGCAGGAAGCATATCCTGCAAAACACCTCTATTTGGATTTAAATCATTTTCCAGTTGGCTAGCAGTGTCGTTACCATTGTGGGCGGGCATAGGGTTCAAGAGTCGTCCCCGACCATGACGGCGCTTGTGCGAGGCTTCTTTAGTTGTGTCCTGAACCAACTAATAACACTAAAAGGAGGGGTTAGCCCTATTAGTGGTTTGTTCTTTTCGTCGCCTTTTACGAGTGGCAGAACAGACCGGAGGCCTATTCCTTTCCCGGGCCTCCACGGGAATTATTATTATTATTATTATTATCGTCATTATTACTATTGAAATTCAAGATCAATTTCTTTCACAGACATATATCACTCACGTACCGCCTTGTGTGTGTAAAGAAAGAGCTAGGTACCCTAAATTAGCCCTTTGTACTGGGCTTGAATTCAATGCAATAGCCGACTTGCTACCTTTCGTTTCCCTTTTGATAACATGTGTAAATATTAGTAGCTTGTCTCTTCTAGTTTCGTCGCTTACTGCGATGAGTGTATTCTTTCATTCCGACGTCGACATTCTCCACCAAAATGGCGCCACGTTTCTTTTTGCCTTGTTCCACATGCAGCAGCGCCCCGCCGCTGTTCCGCGGTCAGAAAGGAGAATGCAAAATGAAAAACGAGCGCCACCTCCCAGAGATATCTAGCGGACGAAACGACACCTTAACTTTTCGTTCTTTACGTTACCCTTTAATAAAATTCTCAGCGGTCCATTACTCCTCGCAGCAGGGCCATTCAGTACGTTTCATTCTAGTTCTTACTTCCGTGAGCAAATTTAAAGCTTTTAGTCACGAGTCTGCCGCTTATTTTTCATCTCTTGCCACACTTTAGTTTCTCAGCTTGCCTTGGAATTAGTTCCATAGTTGTTGTACGGTATGTGTTACAATGCGACGAAGATGTGTGTTTCCTCACAAGAGTTTTACCTCTAATATTTGTGTATTCATTAATACGAATCGATAATTTTTCCTCGGATGTGGTGTTCTCCGCATCCTTATGACACCAGTAAAACGTTATGGGAATAAATCTGTCTCGATTGCTTAATATATGTCTTTATTTGAACACCATTTCG
The DNA here is from genome assembly GCF_023897955.1 of Schistocerca gregaria. Lineage (NCBI taxonomy): Eukaryota > Metazoa > Arthropoda > Insecta > Orthoptera > Acrididae > Schistocerca > Schistocerca gregaria. The sequence continues at coordinate 68,089,585 of NC_064924.1, read as the reverse complement.
GCTATTGACGTTAACAAATAAAGACCTAGACACTGTAAAACGGCGTTTAGTGACGTATCAATTAAAGCAAGTATGCTGACACTAAACGATGTTTTACAGGTTCTAAGTTTTGATATAATGATGGAAGTAGCAGGAACGACTTTATAAAGAAAGACATATGAAGCGGTCGAAGTTATTTTATTCGCCAAATATTCAAAATAATCGCGGATTCATTGAGGAAATTAATTTCCTTTATTAATAATCAGTAAAACTATGTGGCAAGAAATTTTGTTTGTTTATAAGGAAAAGCTAAGGGAAAGTCATCTTCATTGAATGTTCTAACTCAATATAAAACTTGTGAACTGCAATAAGGCGTCTGTAATTCGAATTGTGTAAACTACTGGGTGTTTCCAAACGGTCATCGAAGTTTTAAGGCTTTGAAGCATTTATTGCATTCAACTTACTGTTATAAATAATACGTCCAATGAAAGAGCAGCTCAGTTTTGTTTGTTTACGTGTGCTGTTTTTTGTGTCTTTCGTCAGAAAATGCTAGTAGCAAAGATGGCGACTAGTGAACAAACAGGTTTTTCTGTTTTACAGTTTGCAAGAACTGCATCTGTCGTTACAGTGGAACTTGCGTTTGCGTTGTAAGTTTCAGTGTATCATCCAAGTGATAATAATATCCGTAGATAGTATCATCAGTCTGAAGACACCGGCTGCCTTTGCAAAGAGAAGAGTAGGGGACAACCAAGAGTGAAGAGCGTGATGACCAAGTGAGAGAATATATTAAACGTAGCACCAGAGAATCAATTCAGAAGACTAGTCGTGAATAGTCAGTTCCAGTGAGGTATGTTTGGAGACTTTTAAGAAGACTTTTTTTGCTACTACGTTTCAACAGTTAGAAGCTCTACAGCCCACCGACGACGGTTTTATGGACCCTGTCGTCCTCAGTAAAAACTACATTTCGCCTTACGAGGAAATGTGGACACACATAATGACAGCATCTGACTGTCAACTAATTCCCACAACATGGTACATCTACAACTAGACTCTCATAAAGTGAATGGTTTTTGTGCCTTGTCCTGGTGATAAGTTTATGGGCCATTTTTTTCTGAAGCAAATGTAACTGGCGTTCCTCATCTTGATGCGCTAGAACTACGGCCCTTTTTCATATCGAAGAAGACGAACGACAGAATTTTATTTGGCAGCCAGATAGTGAATCACCTCACTGGCATACCTCAGTATGTGATCGGTTAAACGACTTTGTACATGACAGCTGGACTTGGCGCAAGGGACTGGTTGATACAGCACTTATTCATTCAACTGAAAATTATAAATTACACCCCAAATGAAACAAACAGCTTCTCTTGTAAGTGTTCTATGTGAGAATGCAAAGAAATTCTAGAAATTAACAGCAATGTTTAAAACACGATGCCATTTACTTTTTTGATCACGTGCATGGGGTTGCAGTCTGACCAGCTATTGAGCACAATCCGGCCAGGAGAGGCATACGTCCACACTCTGAGCACGTCTGCTGTCAGCTACAAATCTGACACCGATCGCGAGATCACAGCCACAGGCTGCTAACCACAGGAAGTTGGGTAGAGAAAGACAGAAAGCAAAAGATCGTACGTACATACTGACTTCCCGAACTTAGACGCAAACGAGAGAAAGAAACAAAATTTCCATCATTTCCATCTCTGAACCGTGGATTTACTTTCAAAATCTTTTCTTAAGAATTTGCTTTATTTACTAGCGATTCATCAAGAACATTAACTCATTAAATCACACTATGTGAGCGTGGAAATAGTCGAGATGGGTAACTGATGAAAACAAAATTTCTTTGAACAAATGGAAATTTTATTCCTAAAAACCCTTTGCTTTTTTAAAAAAAGATTTAAAAGTTATAATCAAAAAGCACACTCTAAATATCAAGTTACAATTTATTCAGAAGTTGAAATAACTATTTTTTTTGACAGTATGAGCTTTCGTGCTGAGAAGCTTGCCGCTACCCTTTAACACGGCCGTAGTCACGACCGCTCAACAAAACTTCTGAAAGACTACACTGGTGCAAGTCTGCAACACACCAGATTACTTTAAACCAAAAATTTTAACAACTCACACAAGCACATAAACTATACTCCCCGTAGGAGGGATGGAAATGGTACAAAACACTCACTTAGGTTAGTGGTTAGTGTTTTTTAACGTCCCGTCGACAATGAGGTCATTAGAGACGGAGCACAAGCTCGGGTTAGGGAAGGATGGGAAAGGAAATCGGCCGTGCCCTTTCAAAGAAACCATCCCGGCATTTGCCTGTTCTGGGTATTGATTTCTCAGGATCTATGCATCCAAATTCGGTGAAAATGTAATAACATGTCAGTTCTAGTATAATATATTTGTCCAATGAATACCCGCTTATCATCAGCATTTCTTCTCGGTGTAGGAATTTCAATGGCCAGTAGGGTATAATGGTCACGGTCAAGCTTATACTGAAATGTATGCATTTAATGCTCATTCTTCCCGTCAGGATTTTGCAGTACACTCGTTAGGAATAAGGAGAGAAGAGCCAGTCTAGTGCGGGACTGCAGGCAGATAAATTTCAGGCCCTATTCATTGACAATCACAATTCGTATACCTCGTGAGTCAGTGAGTTCACTGAAATCAAATGCTGCAGTTCCAATTTCTGTCGTAGTTCTATTTACGTAGACAGAACTGACGCAATTACGAGTAATTTTTCATGTGTGTTACGTGTTGATATTGAGGACAGCACGGTCTCATGATAAAACGTATGTTTCCCAGAGACGCACATCGCTGTCAGCAGTTGGAGTGCTTGATTTCAGAAAATAATCATCATCGTTCTACTTGTCGACAGCGGAGACCTGTTTTGTGTGCTATGCTCCTGCTCTCATTGTTCTCAACAGCGGAATATATATTTTATTTATCATTTTGGATCGTTGCTCAACGATTTTTCTCATTCCATTAGCTATCTGAATAATTCAATTTTTGCTTTCAACGTATGGAAATGGGGATTTTTGAATTAATTTAGACACCTGATTTTGAATAATACTTCCATTTATTCTTAACTTCTTGTTCAAATATAATTACAAATTCTACAACTCCATTGTGGTAGATTCATGCACTGTGCTTCCTCAGACACAACACTTTTTACTCTCCTTGGCATAATAAAACTGTGATACAACTTGAAATTTCCTGGCCGATTAAAACTGTGTGCCTGACCGAGACTCGAACTCGGCACCTTTGCGTTTCGCGCGAAAGTGCTCTATCAACTGAGCTACCCAAGTTTGGAAGTTAGGAGACGAGCTACTGGCAGAAGTAAAGCTGTGAGAAGGGCGTGAGTCGTGCTTGGGTAGCTCAGTTGGTAGAGCACTTGCCCGCGAAAGGCAAAGGTTCCGAGTTCGAGTCTCGGTCCGGCACACAGTTTTAATCTGCCAGGAAGTTTCATATCAGTGCACACTCCGCTGCAAAGTGAAAATCTCATTCTGTGACACAACTTGTTTCCGAAAAAAAAAATCGAAGATATAATTTACACAAGAATGCAGTGAATTATTATATTTTTGTGAATTAAAAAAATTGTTGTACGTCTTCTTTTTTATGTGCTTATTACATTAACTTTTATTTACAGAAATTAATTTTGTAATATTAAATAAATGTTTCGACGTGTCTTGATCCATGCATAATACAAAAATATGAGTGAGTTTTTTCCACATTTCACCTTCCACCACTGGACCGATTTTAACGAAACGTGGTGTTCACATCCCTCACTGACAGGCAACAATCGCTGCCCGGGTGGGAACCACCTACCTATCATAGTTCAGTAGATATGGCGTCATAAGCAACGAGATGCGTGAAAAACTGTCGCATCATGCATGAGGTTACCATGTATTACTTCTGTGCTACTTACTGTATTCGCAATAAATTTCGCAGGCAGTTTCCACATATGCCACTAAATGCATCTGCAGAATTATATCATGGTAGTTCAGGAGATATGATGTCATGAACACTGAGATGCGTCAAAAACTGCCGCATCATACATAAAGTTGTAATACATTTGCTCTTTACTATCAAGATACTCCTGTAGCCGAGTCAATTTAAGGAAATTCCTGATACATGGCAGCGCTTTTGACAGCTTTCAACTGCGAAGCTCAAACGGTTGTAGACGGAAACGATAAAATGGTTCAAATGGCTCTGAGCACTATGGGACTCAACTTCTGAGGTCATTAGTCCCCTAGAACTTAGAACTAGTTAAACCTAACTAACCTAAGGAAATCACATACATCCAAGCCCGAGGCAGGATTCGAACCCGCGACCGTAGCGGTCTCGCGGTTCCAGACTGGAACGCCTAGAACCGCAAGGCCACTTCGGCCGACCACGCGGAAACGATACGAAGCGGCGTTTTCATAGAGACGTTCACAAAATCGCGTTGTACACGCGTATACAGCGTACAGAAGCTCTGGGACCATGTTTCTTGACCTAGATACTGTAGTTATACATTTATATATCATGTATATTTCTTTGTACAACTGTTTTCACCAATAGATGGAAATGAATTTTTTTTTACATACTTCGTTACAAACATAATTACTTTTTTGTTTTCCTTTCTAACAGAAAATTGTCAAAATGAATACCCGGGCAATACCTTGTTTGTCAGTTAGCATTATGATAGCTGCAAAATAAATGTAAAATTACTGCTCGCAACTCGTGGTCGTGCGGTAGCATTCTCGCTTCCCACGCCCGGGTTCCCGGGTTCGATTCCCGGCGGGGTCAGGGATTTTCTCTGCCTCGTGATGGCTGGGTGTTGTGTGATGTCCTTAGGTTAGTTAGGTTTAAGTAGTTCTAAGTTCTAGTGGACTGATGACCAAAGATGTTAAGTCCCATAGTGGTCAGAGCCGTTTTTTTTTTTTTAAATTACTGATATTTTGTTTTGGATGTGGAAAGTTCACATATATAATCGTCATCTATGCAAATTGTATTTCAAAAATCTGTTCATGATTTTGCCTAAGCAAACAATAATTTTGCTTACCGTTACTGTGTCGTCAATATTGCAACTCGACTTAAGATGACGATATCAATACCCGTAGAGATGAATTCCCGTACCGTAAATATATTAAAAGTTCTAAATGCCAAGTCGATAACGAGGCATAATCCCACATCAGATCGACAACGGACTAAGGTTTTTTTTTATTTTTTAGAATGATGTGTTTATAAGGCCTTAACAAAACTAACGAAGAGGATGTGGCAAACAAATTGACATATGATCGGAAATGGTAATTTATTTGTTAACACGCATTTGTTTAATTCTCTGAAGTAAATGACAAAATTGAAGACAGAGAGGAGGGTTGAGCAATTGGGAAAGGTATTACAATCTTAAGGAAAAGATATGGACGGGTTTCTGTGCCAGGAAAATTGTTTCCTCGGTACAGGGGATGGTGGATGTCGACGTGAAGGGAGGGAGGGGAGGAGGATGAGTAGGTGGATGAGTGCCTGGGTGAGTGGATGTCTGGCTTGGGTGTGGTGCTCGTCAGCCACTTTGTAGGGATCCACGCACAAAGGAGTCTGTGCAGACCGGCGCTCTAGTCTATAGACCTCTGCCGCCAAAATATCGCGACATATAGCATTCAATTTCAAGTCACTATCACTTTCACTGTCTGACGGGCGTTTAAGTGATATTGTTCCTGTTTCGTCGTTCAGCGGAGACACAAGAAAGACATTACACTTTGACGCATGGTTCCGGCCATTTTTTTCCTTTTTTTCCATTGATTAATTTTATCTATGTTACTTAAAATATATAAAATTGTGTCAGTGTCGTAGGTGTCTGTTTTATGTTGTATGAGCGCTATGCTCAGAGAGATTAATATGTAAAATCAGAGGAACGTGCAGTTGAAGGAAGGTGGAAGTGAAAAGAGAAAGAGAGAGAGAGAGAGAGAGAGAGAGAGAGAGAGAGAGAGAGAGAGAGAGAGAGAGAGAGAAACAGAGAGAGAGAGAGAGAGAGAGAGAAACAGAGAGAGAGAGAGAGAGAAACAGAGAGAGAGAGAGAGAGAGAGAGAGAGAGAGAGAGAGAGAAACAGAGAAACAGAGAGAGAGAGAGAGAAACAGAGAGAGAGAGAGAGAGAGAGAGAGAGAGAGAGAGAGAGAGAGAGAAACAGAGAGAGAGAAGAATGGTGGCATGAGATATTTTCTGGACGCCGAAGGTATGAGAAACGACAAAAAATGTGTATGTGAAATCTTATTGAACTTAACTGCTAAGGCCATCAGTCCCTAAGCTTTAATATTTAACCTATATGATCCTAAGGACAAACACACACACAGACACCCATGCCCGAGGGAGGACTCGAAACTCCGCCGGGACCAGCCGCACAGTCCATGACTGCAGCGCCCTAGACCGCACGGCTAATCCCACGCGGCGAGAAACGACAACTTGAGCATGTCAGCAACTTCAATGGTTCAAATGGCTCTGAGCACTATGCGACTTTACTTCTGAGGTCACCAGTCGCCTAGAACTTAGAATTAATTAAACCTAACTACCCTAACGACATCACACACATCCATGCCCGAGGCAGGATTCGAACCTGCGAGCGTAGCAGTCACACGGTTCCGGACTGCGCGCCTAGAACCGCGAGACCACCGCGGCCGGCAAATGAGTAATTCCACGTAATTGCAGTTGAAAACGATTGATTGTAATAGGGGAGGCGAAGGTGAACGACGTAAGTCCGAGGCTTTTACTGAATAAAGATGAGATGTGATGGGTTACTAAACCATAGCACATCTAATTGCCCGTTTTATCTGGCGTGTTTAATAAAACCCCTCTCCCTTACAATTACATATCGGGAGCTGCGATCGAATATCAATAAAAACAATTCTTATTTCCGAATGGAAATTCCTTGATATAAAGCTCCATATAAAGCTCCGAATTTCCTTGAGCTATTCAAAAAAATCCTGTATTTCAAGTCTTTTGTCGCCGAAGATGGTGGATAATTTCTTTAGCGCATATTTGTGTAAAATCAGAAAATGGGGCCAGGCCATCTTAGCAAAATCCACGACGGTAGAGATTTAACGATCACTCGCCGCTTCATACGTCACGAGGTAAGAGACACTTATTTGGATATATCTTTGAGTACGGATACATATTGACAGCAAAATTTAATAAAACACATTTCTTCGGCATGCGAAGAACTAAAACAGTTTAAAGATTACCTTTTGTTAGCCTGACAGAAAAAAAAAATCATACAAGAGCTGGATTGTGTGACAAACGAAAATTGGTAGGCGTGTTTCTACGTCTAAAAAACTATATCTATTCAATACGGCAGTCGCATAAGACTGTGCTATTAGCGGCACAATGAGAGTGTAATTCATGTTTGATTTAAATCTCGCTGTAACGGTCGTGAGCGCTAGTTACCTTTGAGACTGGACGTGGTAAGTTGATGTTAGTCAAGCATGCCTTTGAGGCGACAAGTACGTGACTGTCAACACGTCACTGAGATTCAACGAGGTCGTGTAACAGGGCTACTAAAAGCTGAATGTTCCTTCTGCGATATTTCAGAAAAACTTGGCGGGAATGTAGCCAGTGTACATGATTTCTGGCAGCGGTGGTCATGAGAATGTACGATCGCAAGAAGACCGGGCTCCGGACGACCACGTGGTGCTACCGAGTGGAAAGACCATCGGCCTATGGCTCTGCTGCATCGCACTGCATCAGCAGCAGCAATTTAAGCAGCAAGTGGCACCACAGTGAAACAACAAACTCTTACAAATCGTTTACTTCAAAGACAGTTTCGAGACAGAAGCTCCGTAGCGTGCATCCATTGAACCCAGACAACCGCCATTTGTGGCTTAAGTGGTGTCAAGCGAAAGTTCATTGGAGAGGAGGCGGAGGTCTGTAGTGTTTTCTGATAAGAGCTGGTTCTGCTTCGGTGCCAGTGGCGATCATGTATTGGTAAGGAGGCCCGGTGAGCATCTACAATGAACTTGTCATTGGTCCAGACAGTCTGGACCTACACAGGGAATTGTAGTCTGGGATGCGATTTTGTATGACAGCTCACCCGGAGTTCGAATTTGTGCGTCTGCCTGGTGATTCAGCCTGTTGCGCAACCATTCATAAACAGCACTCTAGGAAGTGTTTTCCAACAGCGTAACGCTCTTCCTGGTACCGCTGTTGCAACCCAACATCATCTAAAGAGCGTCGACAGGTTACATTGGCCTGCTCGATCGCCAGATCTGTCTCCAATATAAAAAAATGGGACATCATCGGACGACAACTGCAGCATTATCCATGAACAGCATTAACCGTCCTAGTATGAAACGGCCAAAACGACCAACTGCTACAGGTGTGTGTGTGTGTGTGTGTGTTTTCACACGCAAACTCGCTAGGTGAAATTATCTCCACAGTCTCTCTGTGACAACGAACACGGAGCTGAGGTAGGTATTGACAAAAATTTACTCCGACTCTTTTCGGAATCGTCAAATGCTGCTGTAACCTCAGTTTTTGTGGGAAAATATAGCCAAGGATTCTTATAACGAGGCATATTGATCACAGAAAGGGAAACTGTAAGCACTGTGCCAAAAAACAGTAAAAAACATTGTGACCACTTGGCCCAGTCTCCGCTGTAGAGAGAAGGTGCAACAGGGAACACTCTCTCGACCTGGCGCTCGTCCTGATGATGATGATGATGGTGATCGCGACGGCCGGGAGTAGCATGAGATTTATAGATGGCCATTTTGCTACCGTCCACTCCCGGTAGCTGAGTGATGCCGGCACGGTAGCTCAGCGTGTTCGGTCAGAGGGCTGCGTGCTCTCAGAAAAAAAAAAAAAAAAAAAAAAAAAAATAAAAAAAAAAAAAAAAATGAGTCAAGGAATTAACGATCAACTTCAACGGATGCCTTGTGACGTCCGCCCAGACCAAACGCAACGAACTATACCGGAAAAAAGTGGTCACCGCGACAGAATGTTAGTCCTAAGGTCTCGTGCTCGATTCCCGGCTGGGTCGGAGACTTTTCTCCGCTCAGGGACTGGGTGTTGTGTTGTCCTAATCATCATCATATCACCCCCATCGAAGCGCAAGTCGCCAAAGTGGCGTCAAATCGGGAGACTTGCACCCGGCCAACAGTCTACCCGACGGGAGGTCCTAGTCACACGACATTTACATTTTTCTAAATTTTGCTACCCACCCATAATGCGTTACGAAACTACGAATAATACACTTAAAAAACTTTAAAAAAGCGACACACCACGATGGAATTATTCATTAGGACAGAAATCGGTAGATGTGATGTACATGTACAGAGGAACAAATGATTACTATTTCAGAAAAATTGGATGATTTATTCAAAAGAAACAGCTTTACAGAATTGTGGATGTCAATCGCGTTAGTCCACTTACGATCCTTTCCAAGCAGTTATTGCGCTTGGCATTGATTGACAGAGTTGTGAAATGTCCTCCTGAGGTACATCGTGCCAAATTCTGTCCAGTTGGCATGTTACTTGTCAAAATCCAAAGATGGTTTTCTCCGAATTATCTCACTGGGGAGAGATTCTGAGACATTTCTGGCCAAGTTAGGGTTTGGCAAGCTCGAAGACAAGCAGTAGAAATTCTCGACGTGTGCGGGCGAGGATTATCTTGCTGAAATATAAACTGAGGGTGGCTTGCCATGAAGGGAAAGAAAATGGGTCTTAAAATATCGTTGACGTACGCTGGTCATCGCGGCTTGCTTTGAAGCGGGACTCATCGGTGAAGACAACTCTGCTCCAGTTCAAATGGTCCAAATGGCTCTGAGCACTATGGGACTTAACTTCTAAGGTCATCAGTCCCCTAGAACTTAGAACTACTTAAACCTAACTAACCTAAGGACATCACACACATCCATGCCGGAGGCAGGCTTCGAACCTGCGACCGTAGCGGTCGCGCAGTTCCAGATTGAAGCGCCTAGAACTGCTCGGCCACCCTGGCTGGCTCTGCTCCAGTAATTGGCATTCCACTCCGAAGATGTGTCTGGGGAGTGGTGAGCCGCACGCTGTGACCGAGTGGTTCTAGGTGCTTCAGTCCGGAACCACAGTGTTGTTACGGTCGCAGGTTCGAATCCTGCCTCGGGCATGGATGTGTGCGATGTCCTTAGGTTATTTAGGTTAGAATGGTTGTAAGTCTAGGGGACTGGTGATCTCAGATGTTAAGTCCAATAGTGTTCAAAGCTTTTTTTGGGGGGAGTGTTGGGATTCTAACCTGACTGTCGCCCACCACACGACTCGACAGCCAAGAGTGATGGTCTGGGCTGCCATTTCCTGTCACAGCAGAACCCCTTTGGTTATTTCCCGCGGAACCCTTACAGCACAGCGATAATTCGACGATATTCTACGCCCCGTTTTGTTGCCCTCCGCGGCAAGTCATCATGCGCTTACATTTCAGCAAGATAATGCCCGCACGCACATGGCGAGAGTTTCAATAGCTTGTCTTGGTGGTTGCCAAACCCTACCTTGGCCAGCAAGGTTGCTGAATCTCTCCCCAACCGAGAGCGTATGGAGAATTATGCGGATGGCCCTAGAACCAGCTCATGATTCTATTTAACGCTCCAATTGAGCAGTATTCGGGACAATGTACCTAAAGAAGGACATAAAAAAACGCTGTCAATCAATGCCAGAGCGAATAACTGCTTGCTTAAGTGCCAGAGGTGGATCAACGCATTATTGACTTGCTCAATTTGTGAAGTTCTTATTATTGAGGAAATCGTTCCGTTTTTCTGAAACCGAAATCTTTTGTTTCTTTATACGTGTACATCCCATCTACAGATTTCCGTCTCATTTTGATGATTCCTTCATGGTGCGTCTTTTTCTTTTCTTTGTCTCAGAGAGTACTTAACGCCTACTGCCACTGTTGCTGTGATGTCTGCCATGCGGGTTGGTGGCGCGGAACAGGTCTGGATCACTGGAGGGCGGCTTGCTCCACTGTGCACAGAGCTGCCTTCCGTAGCGAGAGCGACCTGCTACGTGCCGAATCTCCAGCCGGCCCCATCGAGTTCGTGGCTGAGAACAGGCGCAGCCCCCACGGTCAAGGTGAGCGCCGCAGCCGCAGGAGCTCCAATCAGTTAAGGGACATCGACTCGGCAGGCAGCGAACAAGAAATTTGCCCGCGTGGCGTTGCGGGTTGTCAGAGGCGGGCAGTCAGCAGGAGACCTTTGAACGGCAAGTCACTGAGGCAACCCAGAATAATTACGCGACAGATTCATTGCATCAAACTTCACGGGTCAATTACCTCCTTAATATATGCATATTACCAGGGTAATCCCAAAAGTAGGGTCTCCAATTTTTTTGTAAGTACATAGGCCTTTTATTTGTTCAATGGTTTACATCATACATCACGCCGGGTGATACGCCAGTATGGCGTTGACGAATACGCGCTTCGAATGAGCGTTCACCGTGATGTCGCCAAACGATGATGCGACCATCATGATGCTGTAAACAGAACCTGGATTCATCCGAAAAAACGACGTTTTGCCATTCGTGCACCCGGGTTAGTCGATGAGTACACCATCACAGGTGCTCCTGTCTGCAGCGTCAACGGTAACCGCAGCCATGGTCTCCGAGCTGATAGTCCATGCTGCTTGAAACGTCATCGAACTGTTCGTGCACATGGTTGCTGTCTTGCAAACTTCCCCATCTGTTGACTCAGAGATCGTTACAACCATCCGTTACAACCATGCGGATAAGATGCCTGTCATCTCTACTGCTAGTGATACGAGGCCGTTGGCATCCAGCACGGCGTTCCGTATTACCCTCCTGAACCCACCGATTCCATATCCTGCTAACAGTCATTGGATCTCGACCAACGCGAGCAGCAATGTCGCGATACGATTAACCGCAATCGCGATAGGCTACAATCCGACCTTTATCAAAGACGGAAACGTGATTGTACGCATTTCTCCTCCTTACACGAGGCAGCACAACAACATTTCACCAGGCAACGCTGGTAAACTGCTGTTTGTGTATGAGAAATCGGTTGGAAACTTTCCTCATGTCATCACGTTGCAGGTGTCGCCACCGGCGCCAACCTTGTGTGAATGCTCTGAAATGCTAATAATTTGCATATCACAGCATCTTCCTCCTGTCGGTTAAATTTAGCGTTTGTAGCACGTCATCTTCGTGGTGAAGCAATTTTAATAGCCAGTAGTGTATGTAAAAGATGCTTAAGTCAAAACAAAGGTCGACGTTTCTTTTCGTTCCATGAAGCAACAAACGGGCTTTACTCTCATGATAAACAATGCGCTTCATTGGGTAAGTTAAGTACAGAAATATAAGAGTTGCCTTAACTATCAAGTTTTACTGCATCGTATGTGGTGTCCTTAAAACTAGAAAACCATCATAAAAGGTTGAGCAACTGAGTGTCCCTGAAGGAATGTGTAACAGAAGTGGCAAAAGCGTTTGTTTAAAACAATACCGCTGAAAATTTGAAAACAGATGCTTTGTCACGTAACAATGCAAAAAATCGAAATCTTTATATAGATAGCATTAAAAGAACTAATTAACTTAACTGAAAATTGTCGGTGCCATTGTTTGAGACTGCCGATCTGCTTTATCTGCTAATTTTTAATAATGGACGACCTTTCTGTACACTGTGATTTACTCGCTTCGGTTCTGTTGGTCAGAATAACAGGTTGGATATTTTTAATGCCGTTAAAAGCATCTTTGATTAGTTATCAAAAATTTCGTCGATCCAGCCGCCGCTTAAATCCTAAATAAAAATCCTTAGCAATGGCGGGCGAAGTCTTCTGTCACAGGAAGACACCCCCATTAAGGTAAATGCCTTGTCAAAGAAGGCGGAGGAACAAACAGAGGTTCAGGGCACTCTCTTGCACTTGAGGTGGGAAAACTGTCCCGAAATTGGGAATAATCAGCAATTATCAATGGCATGAGGATGCAGAGGGCAACGGAACCACTACATTGAAGAGACACTATGTGTATCCACAGGACATGTGGCATGTAATTGAAAACTTGTCATGATGATTTCTCCATTGCCAAAAACTTCCGGACTAGTCAAATGTTCAAATGTGTGGGAAACCGTATGGGCCTTAACTGCTAAGGTCATCAGTCCCTAAGCTTACACACTACTTAACCGAAATTATCCTAAGGACAAACACACACACCCATGCCCGAGGGAGAACTCGAACCTCCGCCGGGACCAGCCGCACAGTACGTGACTGCAGCGCCCCCGACTACTCCCCCATTCGAATGTCCGGTAGGGAATTGCCAAGGTGGAAGTGACCAAGAGAGAAAGATTGAATAACCAACAAAAGTATAACGTTCTACGAGTCTGGGCATGGCATGTGAGAGGTTTGAAGCTGGTAAGGAAGTTAGGAAATCTGAAAAGGGAAATGGTGAGGCTCAATGCAGGTACAGTGAGTGTTAGTGAAATAAAATGGAAAGAAGACAAGGACTTTCGGTCAGGTGAGTACAAGGGTAATATCAACAGCGTAGTAAATTGTATAACAGAAGAAGAATTCGTTGTGAATAGAAGGTAGGGTACAGAGTGATCTACTGCGAACAGTTCAGTGATGGGGTTGTTCTCACTAGAATAGACAGCAAACAAACACCGACAACGATAGTTTAGGTATATATGCCAACATCGCAAGCTGAAGACGAAGAACTAGTGAAAGTACACTCCTGGAAATGGAAAAAAGAACACATTGACACCTGTGTGTCAGACCCACCATACTTGCTCCGGACACTGCGAGAGGGCTGTACAAGCAATGATCACATGCATGGCACAGCGGACACACCAGGAACCGCGTTGTTGGCCATCGAATGGCGCTAGCTGCGCAACTTTTGTGCACCGCCGCCGTCAGTGTCAGCCAGTTTGCCGTGGCATACGGAGCTCCATCGCAGTCTTTAACACTGGTAGCATGCCGCGACAGCGTGGACGTGAACCGTATGTGCAGTTGACGGACTTTGAGCGAGGGCGTATAGTGGGCATGCGGGAGGCCGGGTGGACGTACCGCCGAATTGCTCAACACGTGGGGCGTGAGGTCTCCACAGTACATCGATGTTGTCGCCAGTGGTCGGCGGAAGGTGCACGTGCCCGTCGACCTGGGACCGGACCGCAGCGACGCACGGATGCACGCCAAGACCGTAGGATCCTACGCAGTGCCGTAGGGGACCGCACCGCCACTTCCCAGCAAATTAGGGACACTGTTGCTCCTGGGGTATCGGCGAGGACCATTCGCAACCGTCTCCATGAAGCTGGGCTATGGTCCCACACACCGTTAGGCCGTCTTCCGCTCACGCCCCAACATCATGCAGCCCGCCTCCAGTGGTGTCGCGACAGGCGTGAATGGAGGGACGAATGGAGACGTGTCGTCTTCAGCGATGACAGTCGCTTCTGCCTTGGTGCCAATGATGGTCGTATGGTGTTTGGCGCCGTGCAGATGACCGCCACAATCAGGACTGCATACGACCGAGGCACACAGGGCCAACACCCGGCATCATGGTGTGGGGAGCGATCTCCTACACTGGCCGTACACCTCTGGTGATCGTCGAGGGGACACTGAATAGTGCACGGTACATCCAAACCGTCATCGAACCCATTGTTCTACCATTCCTAGACCGGCAAGGGAACTTGCTGTTCCAACAGGACAATGCATGTCCGCATGTATCCTGTGCCACCCAACGTGCTCTAGAAGGTGTAAGTCAACTACCCTGGCCAGCAAGATCTCCGGATCTGTCCCCCATTGAGCATGTTTGGGACTGGATGAAGCGTCGTCTCACGCGGTCTGCACGTCCAGCACGAACACTGGTCCAACTGAGGCGCCAGGTGGAAATGGCATGGCAAGCCGTTCCACAGGACTACATCCAGCATCTCTACGATCGTCTCCATGGGAGAATAGCAGCCTGCATTGCTGCGAAAGGTGGATATACACTGTACTAGTGCCTACATTGTGCATGCTCTGTTGCCTGTGTCTATGTGCCTGTGGTTCTGTCAGTGTGATCATGTGATGTATCTGACCCCAGGAATGTGTCAATAAAGTTTCCTCATCCTGGGACAATGAATTCACGGTGTTCTTATTTCAATTTCCAGGAGTGTATATGAAAATATTGAACGGGTAGCTCAGTACGTAGAGGGACGCGAAGAGGAGAGCGGTTGTAGAAGACTCAGATCACAATTAAATGGTAGCGAAGAGTACGCTGAAGTTTAAGGGACTAATCAGGAAGAATCAGTGTACAATGAGTGGGATGCGGAAGTACTAAGGAAGATCTTTGAGGCTGTCGGTACTACAACAGTGAATATCTATTGAGTTGAAGAGAAATGAATATCACTAGAAAAGGCGTATCACGGAAGTTTGAAAGAAAAACATAGTTACAAATAAGGTAACTAAGGAGAAAAAATGGTAACACAAGAAATACTCCGACGAAAGAAATAGGCATAAAAATCTACAGGGAAATTCAGGAATACAGAAATGCAAGTCACTTATAAATGAAATAAATAGGAAGTGCAAGGAAGCTAAGGTGAAATGGCTGCATGAAAAATCGAAAAGCAGGTAATCAAGATTTAAGAGAGGTTGAATGTGGTGCTATAGTCGGAGCACGAGCGATGGGACACAGAATCTTCGAGATAGCGATGAAGTGTGGATTTTCCCGTACCACCATTTTACGACTGTACCGTGAATATCAGCAGTCCAGTAAAACATCAAATCTACGACATCGCTGCCGCCGGAAAAAGATCCTGCAAGAACGGGACCAACAACGACCGAAGGAAATCGTGCAACTTGACAAAAGTGCAACATTTTCGCCAACTGTTGCAGATTTCAGTGCTGGGCCATCAACAAGTGTCAACGTACAAACCATTCAACGAAACATCACCGATACGAGCTTTCGGAACCGAAGGCCTACTAGTGTACCATTGGTGATTGCAAGGCACAAACCTTTATGCATCGCCTGGGCCTGCCAACTCTGACATTGGACTTTATGACTGGATCGTGCTACTTGGTCGGACGAGTGTTGTTTCAAATTATACCTAGCGGATGGACGTGTACGGGTATGGAAACAACGTCAGGAATCATGGACCCTACATGTCAGCAGGGGACTGTTTAAGCTAGTGGAGACTCTGTAATGGGGCGTTTGCAGTTGGAGCGATTTGGAACTCCCGATACATACTGATATGACTCTGACAGGTGAAATGTACGAAAGCATCTTGTCTGATCGCCAGCATCGATTCATCTCCGCTGTGCATTCATAGGGACGTAAGCAATTCCAGCAGGACAATGCGACACCCCACACACCCAGAGTGGCTCCTAGAATACTCTTCTGAGTTTAAGCGCTACCGCTGGCCACCAAACTCCCAAGACATGAACATTCTTGAGCATGTCTGGGATGCCTTGCAATGTGCTGTTCAAAAGAGATCTCCACCCTCTCGTACCCTTACGGATTACGGGCAGCCCTGCAGAATTCATGGAGTCAGCTCCCTCCACCACTACTTCTGACATTAGTCGAGGTCACGCCATGTCGTGTTGCGACACTTCTGCGTGCTCCTGGGGGGGGGGGGGGGGGTCATACACGATATTAGGCAGGTGTACCAGTTTCTTTGGCTCTTCAGTGTAGAAGAGGTAGGGTTTCGAATATTGGAATCAGAATTTGAAACAGCTGTGGAAGGCTTATGATCGAATACGGCAGAACGGATACATGGCATTCCATCAGAACTTCTAAAATCGTTGGAGGATGTGGCAACTATACGACTATTCATGTTGGTATGTGGAACGTATGAGTCTGGCGATATACAATATTACTTTAGGAAAAACATCATCCGCACAGTTCGAAGACTGCAAGAGCTGTAAAGTACGGGAACTGTTTTGAATCCAAATTGATGGCGAGAGCCCCAGAAGAATGGAAAAGAATATTGAGGAGCTGTTAGATGACAGTTAAATTGGCTTTAGGAAAGGTAAAGGCACCAGAGGGGCTAGTCTGACGTTTTGGCGTATAATGTAAACAAGACTAGAGAAAAATTAAGACACGTTCATAAGATTTGTCAGCCTGAGAAAAGCATTCGGCGATGTAAAAAGGTGCGAGATATAGGAAATTCTGTGAAGAATAGGGGTAAGGTATGTGGAAAGTGGGATAATTTGAAGTATGTACAAGAGCCAACACGGAATAAAAAGAATGGAAGACTAACGATGAAGTGCTCAGATTAAAAAGGGTGTGAGACAGGAATGTAGTCTTTCGTCCCTACTTTTCAGCCTATATACAGGCTTCGTTTGTCATGGGTTAGTTTGCTTCCTATGTAACGAACGTAAGATCTTAATTTCACACACTTCGTGATCACCAATCGTGATGTTAGGTTTATTGCTATTCTCATTTCTGCTATTTCTCTTTACTTTAGTCTCTTTCCTATTTGCTCTCAATCCACATCCTATAATTGTTATACTGCTCATTCCATTCAGCAGATCCTGTAATTCTTCTTCACGCTCACTCAGGATAGTATGTCATCAGAGAATCTTATCACTGATATACTTTCACTTTGAATTTTAATTCAACTCTTGAACACTTCTTTTATTTCCGTCAGTGCTTCTTCTACACAGGATGGAGAAAAGTTGTATCACCAAATTTTAGCCCTGGATAGCTGTTGTCAGTAGGAACCAAAATTAATAATGTTGTGTCTGTCGACATTGCACTATTTTTGAACTTCGGAAACTTGGAGCCACGCGCTCCGATTGGCCGTAGGACTGCGTTATTGCCGTTCGTCTGTTGACGGGCAGCGCGATGGTTGTCGGTTCGAACATAAACACGATCACAATATCTCAGGCCACCTGACATTTTCCTGTGGGGATTCGTCAAGGTTCTAATTTACCCACCTGTAATGACGCGCCGGTACGGACGACTCGCTCTGCTGTCTGCCAGATCCGCTATACTCCGGACGTGTCTTCCAGCCTCTCACTTTGTACACGAGATGGCTCTCACTCCGGTTACGGGAACTCCTTGCCGCCCTAGAAGTGATCGCAAGATTTGTGACCCTCAGGAGTAGGTGATGGCAAATACTCCTCCCTGGTTCTTAATTTCCATGTTTTTAGTCACGTAGAAACTAGAGAATCCTCCCCTGACGCCCAACTACCGCACCCAAATCCGTCCTCACTCGTCACCTTTACTTCCGCCATTGTTTGCTCGACGTACAGGCTCAAGAGTGGCTGCCGATGAATGCATCCTTGTCCTACGCCTCTTTTAATCTGACTACTTCTCTCTTTATCTTTCATATTTATAGTCCTCTATTGGTTATTGCAGGTACTGTATATGACCATTTTTTCACGATAGCTGACAAAGATTGTGTCCGTGCCCTACGCCCCTGTTAATCCGAGTACATGTCTCTTTAACTTCCAAATTTATGGTTCTTTTCTGATTCTTGTACGTATTGTATATTATCCGTATTTCACGGCAACCTACACCAATTTCTCTGAGATTTTCAGACATATTGCGCCATTTTACTTTCTTGAATGCTTTTCTTAACTGAAACATCCTATGAAGATGTTTACATTTTTTATGGCTTGCCTTCATTACAAAATGCTATATCAGAATTGCCTGTCTGTTGCCTTTACTCTTATGAATTCACTCAGTTACCTTTACGATTTTTCAGTATTTTGTTCTATTGTTATATTAAATTATTAAGCTGTTTTGTGTAACAGTCCTCCCATTTATCTGCAATTGCTGTCTTCGGGATTGTATGGATGATGTTCTTCCGAAAATCCGACCTTGTATTTGCACTCTGATAGATGCTGCAAATTATGTTGTACTGGGTGGTAACGAGAGTGAACGATAACAAGGAGAATAAGTGCAGAATATCGGTTTCTCGGACGTAGCAGCGATGGTCTGACGTCTGCTGCGTTCTCGGATGCGTCGAGAAAAAGTGCGGTCGCCAGGCAACGGGGTCAGTGTGTTTGCGCAGGCAGATAGCTCGGCAAACAAAAACTTGGACTTCCGCGGGCGGCGAGCGCGCTGCAGAAACTCCACTCGGCAGTTCGGAGCGCAGCCGTTCTCAACCAGCTACTGCTCTGAGGATGAACCGCTGAACTACTGACTCCTTAAGCTATTTTTACACGAGAGACTTTCTGATCAAAATCGACTTACCTTTGTGAGTGTGCGTCATGAGTCTGCGTGTAAATCGGCAGCCACTCACATCGCGAGTGAGTCAGTGACGTCAGTGATCGACTGTACGTGCCGAATGTACAGCTATAGAGGGAGTATAATACGACGATCCGGCAGGAACGAAATAGGTCCAGCGCGAATGCCGTCTGGCGGTAGAATGGATGGAACTAGGACAATCAACAGACACCTTACTCGCGCGCGGAAATAGAAAGCAGTTCTGAACTCCCATGTCGTGCGACAGACTGCTAACTAAAGCGTCCTGGGTTTGACTCCAGAGCAGTTCAGAAACTTTCTCGACTAGGGGTCTGGGTACTGTGCTGTCTCAAGTTCGTGTCGTCATAATTGACATTCCAATAGTTGAGATGTCTGTTTTGGGAAGTCCGGAAAGTCAATAATAATAATAATAATCTACAATTATCGCATGCGCAAGAAACAGAAATACTGGATGCATGCGCAGAAGGGGGTACTCCTAATATGCTTTCTGCTCGTTTTCACTTCCAGAGCCAGCAGCTAACTTCATGCTATATACCGGGTGATCAAAAAGTCGGTATAAATTTGAAAACTTAATAAACCACGGAATAATGTAGATAGAGAGGTAAAAATTGACACACATGCTTGGAATGACATGGCGTTTTATTAGAAGCGAAAAAAAACAAAGAGCACAAAATGTCCAACAGATGGGGCTGGACAGTAAAACTGCTATCGTGACGGGTGAGAGGTACGCCGATATGTTAGAGAATTGCATCATCCCCAGCCTGGCTGATAAACACCTGCTGTAACGTACGATGTTTATGCAGGATGACGCTCCACCGCATATTGCTAGACGTGTAAAAGATCTCTTGCACGCGTCGTTTGGTGATTATCGTGTGCTCAGCCGCCACTTTCGTCATGCTTGGTCTCCCAGGTCTCCAGACCTGGGGCTTTGGGTTTGGGGTTACCTGAAGTCGCAAGTGTATCGTGATCGACCATCATATCTAGGGATGCTGAAAGACAACATCCGACGCCAAAGCCTCACCATAACTCCAGACATGCTTTACAGTGCTGTTCACAACATTATTCCTCGACTACAGCTATTTTTGAGGAATGATGGTGGAAATATTGAGTATTTCCTGTGGAGAACATCCTCTTTCCTTTGTCTTACTTTGTTATGCTAATTATTGCTATTTTGATCAGATGAAGCGCCATCTGTCGGACAATTTTGAATCTTTTTTTTTTTTTGTTCTAATAAAACCCCGTGTCATTCCAAACATGTCTGTCAATTTGTACCTCTCTGTCTCCAATATTCCATCATTTATTCAGTTTTAAAATTTATACTGACTTTTTGCTCACCCAGTATTTCAACTTTTGTTCGTTTTTAAGTGAGGAAATTTTCATAAATGCAATAATCAAACAAAAGCGGACTTTCTGTTGTACAAGCAGTTTATGAAAAGAGTTCTTTGTGATCGGTTGCGAGATTGACAGGTCGCGCCACGGTCTCTATAGTCTGATTTAAAGTAGTTGTCACTTGACGTTTGCGCTGCGAAGTTGCGGCGTTGTCACGTCAAGCACTGGCTGGAGGCAGCCGCCTCAGCTCATCGCTACCCCCGGCGATAGAAAATCGTTTAAAAGCCTGTATCTTTTACAAAAAGTAAGTAAAAAATTTCAAACCCATATATGATGTATATCTCTACAATGTCTCTCAATCTGTGAAATGTTTATTCTTAATTTTAATTACGACAAGAATTACGTTAATTTGTTTGAAACCATTTAAATTCTCGATTTCGCAAACAGCTTCTAACTTAACACGTCATTACTGAAAAACTATTGGTGTCACAGCAAAATATTTTTTTCCGTTCATTACCAAAATAATGCACTCGGCAAACAATCCTTAAAAGTTTTCGTAGTGCATCAGGTTTCCTGTATATAAATTTCTGAAAAGAGCATTTTTCAGCAACCCTATCAGTACTGAACTCGAAACAACTATGACGTTTAAAATCTCTATCACCTATAAATATTATGTAAATATTTTGAAATTTGCGTTTAGTATCGATCTCAGCGGTATCTATAAGCAAATCAAATATCTTTTCTTAATTTTAATTAGGGCCGTTGTTACACTAACTATTGAAATGTGAGAAATTTTCGCGTCCGGAAAAGTTTTCTTCTTTAGATTGCAAATCTCGAAAACTATTACACGCATTGAATAACATCTTGGTGTATGTACAAAATGAAGTAGAATTAAAATTCAGTCTAACTTACCGTAAGGAGATGACGAGAGATGGCCAAACAGTATTTCTTAGTCTCACAACAAAAATAAGAATTAATCGAAATAAATTCATAAACACAATATTTAATGGCAGTTAGTATCGATCTCAGCGGTATCTATAAGCAAATCAAATATCTTTTCTTAATTTTAATTAGGGCCGTTGTTACACTAACTATTGAAATGTGAGAAATTTTCGCGTCCGGAAAAGTTTTCTTCTTTAGATTGCAAATCTCGAAAACTATTACACGCATTGAATAACATCTTGGTGTATGTACAAAATGAACTATAATTAAAATTCAGTCTAACTTACCGTAAGGAGATGACGAGAGATGGCCAAACAGTATTTCTTAGTCTCACAACAAAAATAAGAATTAATCGAAATAAATTCATAAACACAATATTTAATGGCAGTAAGTACACTACACACTAATCAGACAATGCGAAAACACTGCTTAATTCAGAGTCAGTGGAACTATCCGTCTTGCTGCTCGTATTGACAGATACAATTAACTCTTCGACACTTCGTTATAAGATACCTTCATTGTTCCATGCGGCCTGTATCACTCCGTTCACGTGATGCACTACCTTCTGCCAGTCTTCCGATGTCACAATTTCAACTGCCTCTTTCAAAAGGCGTTCCACTCCGGTTAATGTGAATTTCTTATTTTCTGCAGCAATATGCCGTTTAACCTGAGCCCAAATCAGCTCCATTGCGTTGAAATGGCAATGGTAAGGAGGCAATCTGAGCACTTTATGTCAGTATTTTTTTGCTACTTCATTCCCTATGTAAATCGGGATCTTTGGCTTCTGTTGCGACACAAATTCTAATAATTCTGCCCTTGTAAAGTTACTGTCAAACTGCACCTTATGTTTCTGTAACCAGCTAACAATGTCGTTTTTCCTCGTTGCCTTTGTGGGTGCTTTGTCTTGTATTAATGAATGATAAGGAGCGTTATCCATAATAATGATAGAGTTTTTGTTAAGTTCTGGAGCACACAGTCTTCAAACCATTTCACAGAAGTATTGTGGTTCATCTCTTCGTGGTAGTCGGAGGTCTTATTTTAACTGAATAGCAGCAGACAATTTGGAATGAAACCTTTTGAATTTCCGGCATGTGCTACAATTATCCTTTTTTCTCTGCCGATCGGAGCTGCCACACTTCCGCTGATGGTACCGTCTATCGAGCTTTTTTTTTAAACTGTGTCCTGCATTCACCCACGTTTCATCAAGCCAAACTATATCATCAAAATTTGTCCCCACTAATTCTCTAAGAAAGCGGCATCGCCAGGCTGCAATATCTTGGCGTTCGATTAGTAACTTTCTGCCAGAGATGGATTTACAGCGGAATCGTAACATTTTCACGACTCGTAACAAAGACGATTTTCTACCCTGAAACAGGTCAGCCGCTGTGAGGGTAGCACGTAGTTTTTTGAGTGTTGGATACTCCTTCCTCGAATAAAATGCGTATATTTGACGACGGATGCCATCTTCCTGAAAAGAACAAAGTTTTGTGACCCTCTTCTCTAATCGCCTCTTTTTCCCAGGTGTATCCAATTTAGATGATTCACTTGAGCCTTCTTTCGTGAATTTCTCCTAGCAAATTCTTATTACTGATCGTTCGCTAACTTGCAGAGCAGCTGCAGTTCGCTCCACCACCTTATCCAAAGGAACGAGAGGCCCTCCTGCATCCCCCCTTCTCTCAAAATACTCCCTTAAGGAACACACGTATTCACGCGCCTGACTGCGCATAACGACGCCATTTCCGGCACTTTTTGGAGGTATCCGACGAGTCCGCAGCCTCGGCCTCCCTCTCTCGCGACTGCTTTCATCAGACATCATAAACACACGAAGCTACAAGTCACTCAAATGTCTCACCCGCACGTCAACAACGGCTCGCTAAGGACTGGCTGGCACAATGTCTTAGTCATCTCAGCAGAGCGAAGTGGCAATGCAGTGGCAGCCGACAGCGTCGGCTGCCATTGGTTTATTGGTGGCGGGAGCCCTGCAGCCCGTTGCCTGTCAAGTGACAACTACTTTAAACCAGACTATAGTAGAGCGTCTTTACCTCAGGGGGGCGCGGTTCGCGCGGAAATCTTGGGCGCGAGGGAAGGAAGGTGAAACAGTTCAGAAGGGGTGAGGCGCCGATCTAGAACGCGGCGGCGACGTGGGTAGATTGCCAGGAATTGATGGCTGATACAAATACGGCACTTGACAGTCATTACTTCTGAGCGTAGCAGCGACACCAGGAAGAGACAGTCAGGCGGGTTCCTGCATACCGAACCGTTATTACCTACGTTACGACATGCTGCAAACCTTTGAGCGTCTGTCCGAGGGAAGGAGCGTATTGTGTGCTTCTGCGACCGACCGGACCTGCATGCTAACGGCGCACCACCGCTATGTTGAGGATGTGTATCAGCTGCGCGCTGTCCCTCCTGGATAGTTGTAAGTATATAAAGAGTGGTCTATTGATCGTGACCGGGCCCAATATCTCACGAAATAAGCATCAAATGAAAAAACAACAAAGAACGAAGATCGTCTAGCTTGAAGGGGGAAACAAGATGGCGCAATGGTTGGCCCGCTAGATGGCGCTGCCATAGGTCAAACGGACAAACGGATATCAACTGCGTTTTTTTAATACCAGCGCCTATTTTTATTACATGCTCGTTTAGTACGTAAAGAAATATGAATGGTTTAGTTGGACCACCTTTTTCGCTTTCTGATACATGGCGCTGTAATAGTCACAAACATATGGCTCACAATTTTAGACGAACAGTTGGCAATAGGTAGGCTATTTATATTAAAATACAGACCGTATGTACGTTTGAACGTTTTATTTCGGTTGTTCCAATGTGATACATGTACCTTTGCAAACTTATCATTTCTGACAACGCATGCTGTTACTGCGTGATTACGTGTAAATACCACACGAACAGAATAAATGCTCAACACGTTGTCCGTCAACCTCAATGCATTTGGCAATACGTATAACATTCCTCTCAACAGCGAGTAGTTTGCCTTCCGTAATGTTCGCACATGCTTTGATAATGCGCTGACACATGTTGTCAGGCGTTGTCGGAGGATCACGATAGCAAATACCCTGCAACTTTCCCCACAGAAACAAATCCGGGGGCGTCAGATCCGGTGAACGTGCGGGCCATGGTATGGTACTTCGACGACCAATCCACCTGTCATGAAATATGCTATTCAATACCGCTTCAACCGCACGCGAGCTATGTGCCGGACATCCATCATGTTGGAAGTACATCGCCATTCTGTCATGCAGTGGAACATCTTGTAGTAACATCGGTAGAACATTACGTAGGAAATCAGCATACATTGCACCATTTAGATTGCCATCGATAAAATGGGGGCCAATTATCCTTCCTCCCATAGTGCCGCACCATACACTAACCCGCCATGGTCGCTGATGTTCCACTTGTCGCAGCCATCGTGGATTTTCCGTTGCCCAATAGTGCATATTATGCCGGTTTACATTACTGCTGTTGGTGAATGACGCTTCGTCGCTAAATAGAAAAAAATCTGTCATCGTCCCGTAATTTCCTTTGTGCCCAGTGGCAGAGCTGTACACAACGTCCAAAGCCGTCGCCATGCAATTCCTGATTCATAGAAATATGGTACGGGTGCAATCGATGTTGATGTACCCTTCTCAATACCAACGTTTTTGAGACTCCCGATTCTCGCGCAATTTGTCTGCTACTGATGTGCGGATTAGCCGAGACAGCAGCTACACCACCTACTTTGGCATCATTATTTGTTGCAGATCGTGGTTGACGTTTCACATACATCGTAACACTTCCTGTTTCCTTAAATATCATAACTATCCAGCGAACACTTGGACCATGTCGTCCAGGATACCGAGCAGCGTACATAGCACAGACCCGTTGGGCATTTTGATCACAATAGCCATACATCAACACGACATCGACCTTTTCCGTAATTGGTAAACGGTCGATTTTAACACGAGTAATGTATCACGAAGCAAATACAGTCCACACTGGCGGAATGTTACGTGATGGCACGTAGTTATACATTTGTGACTATTACAGCGCCATCTATCACAAAGCGAAGAAAGTGGTCCAACAAAAACATTCATATTTCTTTACGTACTACACGAATATGTAATAACAATTAGGGTTCCTCTTAAAAAAAAAAAAAAAACGCTGTTGATATCCGTTTGACCTATGGCAGCGCCATCTAGCGGGCCAACCATACCAGCATCTGGTTTCCCTCTTCAAGCTAGACGAGTTTCGTTCTTTGTAGTTTTTTCGTTTGATACTTATTTCGTGAGATATTGGGCCCAGTCACTATGAATGGACCAACCTGTATATGGAGATCTTCCGATCTGGTTTATCGGATATGAGTGACTCGAGCATCGGCAGTAACCAAATATATATATATAACCCTCTGATGTCACGGAGGTTATATTGTTATGTAAAGGTTTTTTTTCTAAATTACCGATACCAGTCACAAACTTTGTCAACTATTGTATTATTTATTTAGGGACATGTTTCGAAGGTTAAACCTCAACTTCAGGTGAAAAGGCATTACAAAAATAACTTTACAATAAGATCATACTGATATTACATAGTCTTTTCGTAAATGCTTTGGTCATCCTGTGGAAGTTCTCGTCTTCCACAGGATGACCACAGCATTTACGAAAAGAATAAGTAATATCAGTATGACCTTATTGTAAAGTGGATGGGGAAGAACGTTTTTATGAATTTTTGTGAGATCCGCTCACGTGAATGAACTCGTGTTACGTCTCGCGTTGTCACGAAGAAGTTCGTTTGCATCTTTGTGGCTTCGAATACGCTGAAGTTATTTCTTCGATATCCTGAGGGTGCCACAGTACGCTTCAGAGTTGATCGTTGCAGCGTGAGGGAGGAATTCAGAGGCAATAAGCCCATCAGAGGTCCAGGGAGACCGTCTCCATGGCTTTAACGGCTGTGGACGCAAATTTGAACCTCTTCTTTGGAGGCGAAGGTGGTGATAGCAGTTTTATTTCTGGTTCGAAGTGATGAACTGATGTTTTATTGCCTGTGTTCGATAAAAATTGTCACGATCAGGCTCGCAGCACGCAATCAATTCCTCACGTAAGACCGTTCGTTGCCTTTCATGGTCTCCTGTTATGCGGTGGTGAATCCAGCGCGTACACACCTTCGAGTACCCCAACTAGTGGGCGAGTGTGACATTACCACCAACAAAGACGTCCAGTTGTGCAGTGAGGTGCTTGATTTGTGATGCGTCGATCATCTTGAGTGAGAGTGTCCCCAAGTTCCAACACTGCAGGAGTCGCAGCTGTGTGCTGCCGGCCAATAAGCGGGAGATATGATAGGTTTGCGCCACCTGATGGCAGGCGCCTCGCCCAGCGACTCAGTGTGTTTTTGTTCACTGTTAGGTCTCCGTAAGCATTATGCAAGTGCCTATGAACATCTGCGGTGCTGTAGTTTTCTGTATAAAGGTAAAAGTTTCAACCACAATTCGCTGCTTGGAACTCACGTGCATTACAGACACCATTTTGAAAGCTATGTATAGTGCGGCTACATATCGGAACTTCATGAAACTATACGGGCTGAAGCGGGAATATTTCACGATGTCCCACAGCAAATTCTGCAGTTTTTTAACCAAAACTGGTCGATAAAGGAACTTGTGGCATTCTTTAATGAAAGCCACTCGTAAACAAGTGAAAGAGTAGCAGTGGCCCAACTGTGCAGTACAGTGCAGTTGACTGTGTCGGGCACATCTTTTACTGACCACACTGGAGATAAGAGGAGATAGAAACATCGTCTCTGGACGGAGTGCGGTGATACTAAACAGCCGATACAGTGGTAAAGTCCTTCGTCGTCCTGTTGGTGTGGTTCGGTCAGCTAGTGTATGGATACTCTATGTTAGAAAGAACACCGTATTGGATGATTATTTTATTTATGGCACGCAGGAAAAGAA
This sequence comes from Schistocerca gregaria, assembly GCF_023897955.1. Classification (NCBI taxonomy): domain Eukaryota; kingdom Metazoa; phylum Arthropoda; class Insecta; order Orthoptera; family Acrididae; genus Schistocerca; species Schistocerca gregaria. The sequence goes on along the minus strand of NC_064924.1, from coordinate 68,062,278 downwards.
ATCCACTACCGTAGAACTACACTATGGACGACAAATTGCTGGAAACAGCATCTACCGTAAAATATCTAGGAGCAACTTTCCACAGCGGTATTAAGTGAAATGGCTGCATAAAACAAGTAATAGGAAAAGCAGATGCCAGTATGCGATTCATAGGCAGAATCTTAAGCATCCACGAAAGAAGTGACTTACAAGGCACTTGTTTGGCCGATTCTTGAGTATTGTATATCAGTATGAAACCCTTACCAAATGGGACTGACAGAAAAGATCCAATGAAAACGGCGCGCTTCGTCACGGGATCACTTAGTCGGCGCGAGAGCGGCACAGCGTTTCTCAATAAGGCCCAGTGGCAGACACTACAAAAGGGACGTTTTGCACCATGGAGAGGTTTATTATTGAAATTTCGACACAATATTATTCGGGGAGAGTCAGATAATATATTACTTCCTGCCAATTACATCTCACGTAATGACCACAACGAGACAATCCGAGATATTAGAGACTACATGGTTGCTTACCGACCATCATTCTCCCCAAGCGCCATTCGTGAGTAGGAGGGGAAGGGAGAGTGGGATCAGTTAGTGATACCAGAAGTACCCTCCTACAGACACCGTCAAGTGATGATCATTTTATTCCAAGAAACTATTGACTCACCCTAATGCAAAGCGTCACAAAACCATTAAATATTTTGAAGATAACGGTTTATTCCTTGATTTGGCACTAGTATTCATTAGTGATGCGCGCTGTACTCCAGACTTGCACCATGTGTGTTGTTAAGTGCTAATGGTAAGGGTTTTCTTGTCTATTCATTGTTTCATTTACCCAAAATTTGAAAATTATAATCATTTTTGTTATTAAGTTTGGCCTCCTGAAGAGCGAGAACAATCATTAGCTCATCTTATCTCCTCAAAGTTCCTTCGTCCTATTCCTATGAAGCCCATCTTCGTTTTTCTAGTGCAATGCATTTTTGAGTTTCAGGCTTCTATTGGTTACTTGTTTAGGCATGATCTTATGAGAGGTGATATTCTGTACGTATGAAATCCGCGTAGGTGTCAGTTGCAAAAGCGTGGTATCCAAAGACCGTAATATCAATGAGTCACAGTCGGTGTTACTCAACTCAAAAAAATGTCAGACTAACTTGTGAGGACATGAAGGGGGACTACCTCATAGGCTCAGCGGTACGTAAAGGATGTGGCAGATTTTGGTTCACTTGTACTGGGAACACTTGGTCAGTCTACTAAGCAGTCTGTTTACAAAAGTCTAAAATACTGCTCAAACGTTTGGAACCTATACCAAGTGTGACTAACAGGGCATATTGAACGTGCACAAAGAAAGGCGACACGAATTATCACAGGTTTATTTGACTCACGGAAGAGCGTAACGAAAATTCTGAAAGAAAAAGCTGCTAAACTCTTTCCTGCGGAAACTTGCGAGGGCGTTCAGTAAGTAATGCACACTTATTTCTCACGGTCGGTTTGGGATGAAAAATGCAGAATTTGTAGTGGAACATTGCGCAATCTTCCCGCTTCTGTCGCTATAGTTTCATCAAGTTCCAGTAGTATATAAAGTTTGTTTATACGAGGCCTTCAAAACGGCATCTCTAGCGGAGGTGCGTTCCGAGCAGAGAGCCGTCATTAAGTTTCTTTTGGCGGAAAACAAGAGCATCGCAAATACTTACAGGCGCTTGCAGAATCTCTACGGAGACCTGCCAGTAAACAGAAGCTCAGTGATACGTTGGGCGAAGCTTCTGACGTCATCGCAACAAGGTCGTGCAAGCCTGACTGATCCGCGTGTTGCCCGGCCTCACACGACTGTGACTACCACAATGGTGGAACTTGCAGAAGTTGTATTAATTACAGCATGTACAGAAATATTCAATTAGCCAAACTTTCCTGCGCACCATACACGAATAAGATGGGAAGAAATCCAAATACATGGAATGGCAAGTACTCTTTGCCACGCTCTTCACAGTTGGTTGAAAAGCGTGGATGAAGATGTAGATGCAGGCCATCAGTATTAGTATTTAGGACAAAGGTATCTCACTAGTCACTGAAATGATGGGGGCAACGCTCAGGCAGAAGCGTCTGGGTTGAAGGAACCCTGCGTCGAGCCAAGTTGGGCGTGCGTCGTGCCAGGCTTCCACGCTATCGACCACCCGCGCCTCTCTTCAAATTTCCTTTGCTACTCACTCAGGTACGCTCAGACAGAAATCCCTTGTAACGGCAATTTAAAAAGTTTTAATGAGATCGTTTCTCGGTCGCGCCGCAACTTCGAGAAGGCTCGGCATTACGAACTTCCGTAGACTAAGGCCACTTGGTTCGTTTGAAAGTCAGTCAACATACAAACCATTGTATAGCTTCTGTGACGTAAGAGTTACTGATGAAACAACTTTCAAGGCGAACTGCTCTATAACCTTATAATGCTTCTGTTTTACTCCACTCGAATTCCGCCATAACGGTTTTCCCATCCATGTACCAAGACGATCCAAAGGAATGTTTCATTTATTTATCCAATCAGAGTGCTCCGCAGTTCCCATAATGAAGAGAAATCCTTGAGGGATAAGGATCAATCAAGTCATAACGCACTCACGTTAATAATTATCAGGGCTTTTTCTAGAGTACTTTATACATATACACACGTATTAAGTGAAAAGCAACTTCTTTTAAAAAAAGAGAAAAGGGTAACTCATTCCTTTAAACTACCCAGCTAATGTTTCTATCTGATAACTGAAACTAAGCATTTACATAATGCTACACAAAAAAGTTGCTGTCTTTATACTGGCAAAGTCAAAATCCGTTTAAGCGGAATTTACATCCCTGAATGCAAATATTGATATTATTTACAGAAGTACTTTAATTCATGTTAGCTTACTTCCTTTCTTATTATCTGGAGATTTCTAATTTCGTGCTTTTTCTTTTCCAGTAAGCTGTATAGAATTTTTCACTAGAATGGTTCAAATGGCTCTGAGCACTATGGGACTTAACATCTGACGTCATCAGTCTCCTAGAACTTAAAACTACTTAAACCTAACTAACCTGAGGCATCACATACATCTATGCCCGAGGCTGGATTTGAACCTGCGACCGTAGCGGTCACGCGGTTCCAGACTGTAGCGCCTAGAACCGCTCGGCCACCACGGCAGCCACTATAATGTAAAACTCAGTTCTGAACCCAGCAGGTGGTAGCGAAGTCAAAATGGACATTATCTAGTATCATGGTTGTGAGTGGCGCAGTTCTTCCTAAACTGACTCTTATTGATCACAAGCACCATTGGGGATTAAAGGTATTAACACGTAACTTTAGGAAAGCCTAAGTCTCTAAAGAAGGTTCTCGAAGATGTTCGGTAGTCAGTTATAGTCTTACTTTCTTTGACATTACCTGCGCGGCGCCAACAACTATGCTCCGGTGAGACCTGAAAAGTGTGGCTGCAGTCCCCTATATTTACATATGGTGTTCGGCTATTGTGGGTGAAAATGAAAGGGACAATTAGAGGATTAAGTAGACCCAATACACGTAGATCCAGAAGCAAATGGTTTCCGCGATATGACGTATTACAAGTGCAACCATGCCAGTGTTAGATGGTTAATGTCTAAGGCTAACTTTATTTTGATATAATGCAAGTGAGGTGTAAATTATAAAGTCATAAACTGCCCTGGTTTGATTTCTGTACCATTTCGGACATGTAAGTGTTTGTAAACGGAGTTTCGACAAGTGTGTCAGTTGTGGCTCGCCTATAACATAGCCTCGCACTCTTGTATCAGTTGTACCACATTCCTCCTACTTTTAACCGAACAGATTTCGTTGTAACTATATGATTCTCGAAGCATCTTGCTTAACCGTTTAATTAATTTTGCCACAGGACCCATACATGAAGGTGGGATGAACACGCAGTCAATGAACTGTGGGAAAGGGGTCCTAGAGCAAAACTGATGAAGATGCAAGGTTGGCTTGATTAGATGTAATTGTGTACATCTGTGTCAGTCGAGGAAAAGATAGACGTTATAGAAAACTACTTACATGGGAATGGTAAAATAACTGGAGTTGAAACAATGTCTAATCGTTCAACTACTTCAGATTTAATAATAAGTTTTACGTGCAGGAGAATGGTCCAGAAATGGGTTGTGCATTAGCAGGGCAGATGGCGGTCGGCTTATTCAACGCATAAGAAACAGCTATGAATAACACGATTGACTTGTAAACATTTAGGAAACCTACGTTCACAGGTGCTGTAACTGATAAGACCTAATATCACCCTCACAAACATAAATTAATATTATTCGAAAATGCAGTACGCAGGTCGAATGTCATCCCACCAGTCCCACAGAACAAGGATGAAGAAATGGAAACACTTTGGCAAATAGAAACCAACAACACGAAAAAATCCTTAGAAATATGGAGTCACGCATTATTGGGGAATTATATAATGTAAATTAATGAGGTTATTTTATAACAATGGGGTGAAAATTGCATTCACGACTGACAACAACCTGAAGCAGATGCTGAGCCATAAGAGTGACAGAGGGGAAAACTGGATGGGGAAAGCAGGAGTTTATGAAACTAAGTGTTAGGACGGTGAAATAAGTACCTGGGATAAACGCAAAAAAAACTTTAAAGTGATGTTTCAGATTGTTTAAATGGCTCTGAGCACTATGGGACTAACTGCTGAGGTCATCAGTCACCTAGAACGTAGAACTACTTAAACTAACCTAAGGACATCACACACATCCATGCCCGCGGCAGGATTTGAACCGGCCACCGTAGCTGTCGAGCGGTTCCCGACTGTAGAGCCTAGAACCGCTTGGCTACTCCGGCCGGCAAAGTGATGTTCAAAGAGGATAACAATAAAGTGAATGATTCATCGGCAGTGGCAAAGCATTCGTTGGGAAACATCACGGACAGCATGAGGGTATGGCACTTTGAGGGTAAAGGGTGGTTGTCGTTAAATTTAGAAGAAAGTAGAGTTTTTTTTGCGCTTTAAGAAAGGGATGCGTCAGCGTGTTAAATGAGAAGACAGTAAATTCCATGAAGGAATCCCGGGTCAGCTTGGGAAGCTGCCACCAACTTACTCGAATTAGCGGGATTAGATTTTATGTTTTCTGTTGGCCGTTCTATTGGGATAAGGGCTTTACGTATAATGTTCAAAGATTTTATGCTAGATGGGAACTCGAACCTACACATGGCTAGAAAGTACTATTTTTATAGGCGTAAGTTAACATTGTGTCTTGAGAGTGTAACACACCAACATGAAACGTTCTAAGAAGAGCTTTATGTTCGACAAGGCTTGTTTGTTGCTTGGTTTCTATTTTTGACGGTGCCTACTGGCATAGAAGCTTTAAGGCATGTTATACTGCAGGCCGATGTAAATATTTTTATACGGTTGTCAGTAGCTGTAGTATTGTGATTTATTGATTGGCTACCTTCTTGTATAGCATCTGATAATGGGATGACTCAGCTTCAAAACTTGTTGTGCTAAATGTATCATACGTTTGATAACTGGCGGTGTAACATTCTCAGTACTACAGCTGAGGCAGCGTAAGTAGTTCTCTGTCATTTGCAATGGGCCGGGAGTTCTATCTCAACCAGTAACGTAACGCGATTTTGAGAACTTACCTATGGCAATGGCTCAATGTTGCCGCTGCTCTGTAGATGGCTAATGTTACGCCTGCAGCCGTTAATTCACATTTGACAGCTGGAAACAGTGCTGAGAACTGTCAGGAACTTCTTACGCTGTCTTAGCTACAATTAAATTTTCGTCTCCCTTAAATATTTCTTTAACCTCAGCATATGTTGCCTCAATCTACTCACCATCTGTGTAGCTAGTAACCACATAAACTTGCAGTGAGTGTTGGTTTTGCTATAATAACGCATTCACTATGTTAGTCATAGTATCTTACCTTCATTTTCACTTTCTTATTCATTATTAGACCTAATCCTGTACTGCCATTTCTAATTTTGTGTTTACTCATATCAGACTGTGTTCACCAGACCAGAAGTTCTGCTCTTCCTGCTTGATATGTCTACTGATGATAGCACAAAAATACACAGGTAGAAATTATTGATTAAGTTTATTTATCAAAGATTAATAGGAAGCCTACACTGACATGGATTAAACGAAACAGAAAATAAGTAATTTCTTGAAATAGAGCAATAACACTTCTGGAAACTGAAATCCACTTAGATTTTCACTGAGTCTAAGTTCACCAAACACACAGTTTGTAAATGTCAGATTCCTATATGAAGAAAAATTACCTAACCGCGGAATGTAGCTACTTGAAAGTTAAACAGGAGTGAATTTACAAGTCCATTTGTCTGCCGCGACTACAAAGTTCCCATCTTCTATCGCGTGGAGGCCACGAACACCCTAAGCCCACAGTTGGCCACACCTGTCGTCACGAAATCAGATGTGAACGACTTCGACATCGTGGAGGTGGCTCTCGAGTGAAAATCCTAATTGATGGAATCCTTACGTAGGTCTAATTGGTGCCAGTCCCAGGATACTCAGTCGATAAGAAATGGCTGGTCTAGCCCCTCGACTGCCCTGAATATTACTCGGTGTTAGGATACAGCCATGCCTATTTTTGAACACATGTCTTACGGAAGAAAACTGGTCCGTGGTGCCTGCGTATTTGGCGGACGGTCGGAGTATCACCATCTGTCTTTATGACCTGCCCTCTGTGTGTTAGGCATCTTCGAAGCAATAATGTGATATTGGTTACAGACACAGCAGGCATTAAGCTTTGGTACAGCACTGACAATGCGCTTCACTAAGCTCCACTTCAACCTGTTATCCGCATCCCTTCTTAAATTCGCTTACCTACCTACCCAATTAAGGGATCTAATATTCCACTCGCCAATCCTTTGAACGCCAACTTTTTCTTTCCTGATGACAACATCCACCAGAGTAATTTCTACCCATAGATCTGAGTGGGGAATCTTTCACCTCCGAAATATTTTAACCCAGAGGATGCGATCATAATTAAATCATGCAGAAGAGCTGCATGTCACTGGTAAATAGAACGCCTTTTGGTTTGGCCTGTATCGTTCGTAGTACTAGCACAGCAAGGCCTCTTTGGCTGATTTTGCAAGGTCAGATTAGTCAATAATTAAGAAAATTACTCCTGCAGTTACCATAAATGCTGCTGCTTGTGTTCGGGATCCATATATTACTCTCAATCTATCAACAGGTGAGGCAGGCAAAACCCCCAAAACAGCAAAGCCGATGGTTCATGAAAGGGAGAGAAAATTACACACTGAAGTAGTATAATAGTTCATATTCAGTCGTTTCACTTCATTGAACTTCAGTAAAATGTGCATAAGGTTGTACATTCCTTCCACATCCCAGAGAACCCTCTCTTCGAGATGCATGGAATATGAGTAAACTTTCCCAGACTAATAATTGTTGGTAGTCCTTTTGGGTTGCTGCCAATATAATGTTTTTTTGACGAACGGTCAAAGTCCTGTAAGATCAATGTTTCGATCTGTTACGATACAAACCTTCGACGACAGATTTCAGCATTTGTATGCTCACTATTCAAATTTTATTTCGGTTCGTAGAGATTACTTTGAAAGTGAATCATATTATTCTCTCGAATCTTCTAGTTTCTTTCCAATACGATACAACCCACTGTGCGATGTTAAGGAACTTTGAAATAGTACACACGGTCGCCAGAACTATGTGAATTCGCACAACCTTCGTTATTCAGACGTTATTTCTAAAACAACAAATATCTTAATTTGTTAGTGGTACCCAGCAGATACACAGAAACTGGTCATGACAATGCAGTATGACAGGCATTGATTACGTACCGTTACTGTAAGTAATGCGCTTATCATACGTTGTATGAATTGGTGCTTAAATACCTGATTAGACATAACATTCACGTTCTAGTGAAGCAAATGCGTCCTTTTGTATAGCTGACGAAGAATCGTGTCTTATTTTCCCTACTAGACGGTCTTTCTAACTCACCACTTTTCCCCGCTCCCTTACGAATTTGGATACTTCAGCAACCCCATTGTCCCCCCTCCCAAACCCTCCCCCCTTCCAAACCCTCCCCCCTTAATCACCAACCCTTGTGTCGTTCCGCATCTATATCAAATTATATCACCTAGTCTAAAGTTACACTTTCTCCATGTCCTCTCCCGACGCAATTTTGACACACTACCACTCCCTGACAAAGAAATCCTCTCTGAATTACCTTCCCTCTATCAGATTCACAGAGGTTCTTCCAACTCCTTTACGATATGAGGGCTCCCTCTCTGCCCAACTCTCCCTTGGTTTCCTCCTAAGAACCTTGGTATGGCCACCATGCCAGCTATCAGTATTCGAAATTCCACGTTTTTCTACCAACCCTCACAACCAGTCCATCCCACCTGAAGCACATATCTCCATATAAATTTAACTGCCCAATTCACCCTCCCTCCCTTCATTACTCATGCTAAATACATGTCCCTCCCATCAAATGGAAGTGAAATGTAATTCAGTTCAGTACTCGTTTCAAGTTTCCGGCAACTTATTATCAATGTTTTAACCCCAGAAAATATTTTTCTGTGTGTAATTTGAAATATCATCTACGAAAGCATTTTATATATCAAAAACCATTTGTTTAAAGTTTATATGGGACTGCTGTCTGTCTCAGTGAACATCGTCGATGAAATTTCCTCCAGCTATCAGTCGAGTCACGTTTCCTACTCGTCATCTTCAAAAGAAGATGTTGAACTGGACGTAAACCCGACACCTCCTGGAGATTACGAATAAAAAACTCGTCGAAACTTTGCGACAACAGGACGAGTAGACTGTTGTTCTGCTACAAGCCCGCTCTCGCCCCTTTGGGACGAGGGAATAAAGTAAACGTAAAAGGGAAAATGTCTTACTGTATTATGCATACTTCATATGTAAATATGTGTGATAGGCGAACAGTGTTCTCTTAAAAAAGGACAAATAAGGTAGAGAGTAGTATTTTTTTTAAAAAAAAGTTATAATTTTACTTTTACAGAATATTGAAAACAGAATATACTCTTAAAATTGGACTGGTCTGTCAGTAGCTGATATTGTCACAATTGTCACTTGAAAATGAAATAGTACCATGAATTGACTGGACTACAGTCCAGCGATAAATGTTGCCATTTTTGAAGAACAGTACATAGTTGTATCTTTTGGTTTCTTGCTACTGTGATATCATCGACTTACAGAATACTTTTGACAATATTGACCATAATATGCTCTTTGAGGTGAAAGGCTATTTACAACCTACGTAGAAACAAGAGGTAACTGATAAGGAAGTGAGACACCGTTGAAGTCTATCGCCGATTATATTCAATCGGTACATGGAGCAAGGAGTAAAGGAAACAAAAGAAACATTTGGTATAGAAATTAAAGTTCAGGAAGAAGAAATAAAAAATACTTTACGTTTGCCGAAGACAATGTAATACAAGACATGGGAGAGCAGCTGAATAGAACGGACATTTCTTGAAGAGAGCGTGTGAGATAAACGTCAATGAAAGCAAGACAAGGATAATGAAATGTAGTTTAATTAAAACAGGCGATGAGGCAGTTAGATTAGGAAATGAGGCACTTAAAGTAGTAGATAGGTATTTTTATTTGGGCAGCAAAGTAGCTTACAACTACTGAAGTAGAGAGGATATAAAATGTAGACTGACAATGACAAGAAAAGCGTTTCTGATGAAGGGAAATGTGTTAACATCGAATATAGGCTTGAGTGTTTGGCAGTCTTTCTGAAGATATTTGTCTGAAGTGTAGCCATGTACGGAAGTGAAACAATGACGATGAACAGTTTGGACAAGGAAATATGCTGCTACAGAAGAATGCTGAAGATTATATGGGTAGATCATGTAATTAATGACAAGGTACTGAACGGAATCGGGGAGGCAGGAAATAGAATAGGGGAGACAATAAATTTGTGCCACTACTTGACTAAATGAACAGATCATTTTGACAGGATACACTGTGGGACATGAAGAGATCACTAGTTTTGTACTGGAGGGAAACGTGTGGGTAAGAATTGTAGAAGGAAACCAACAGATGAATACAGTAAGCACATTCAGAACGATATAGGTTTCAGTAGTTAGAGATGAAGAGGCTTGCATCAGACCAGCTCTTGGACTCAAGGCCACAACAATAACAACTTCATCGATTTAACTCCCACACTCTTCGTTTGCCAGGCAGTATGTTGGTGTTGGTTGCACTGCGCAGCCCGGTGGCGACGCGTTTGCGCGGTGTCAGGCCTGGTAACCTTTGGGCCCGGGGAAGCCCCGCCGCGTCGGCCCTGCTTTTCCCCGTGCTCGTTATCGCTATTGATGGAGCGGCCCGTCGTATCGCTCCCAGGCCGGCCCGTTAATAAATCTATATTTACTGGGGCACGGGTGGCGGCGGCAGCGGCGACGCGCCAGTAAGAGTGTGTGCGTGTGTGTGTGTGTGTGTGTGTGTGTGTGTCGCTAGCGCGTTTTTTAATTCCCTGCGGAGCAGTCTGCGAATGTATACCCGTTTGTATATATATACATACACACATTTTTTCACGGTGCAGTTTTTTGCCCGCCCAGGGCCTGATATATGGCGCTTATAAATCAGGGAATTAACACGGGGATTTCACGCGCAAGTGTCCGTGGCACGCGGGCGCGGCTTACGGCGGAGGCCGCGGCGGCTGCGACGCCAACGCTAACGCCGCAGCTCGTCACTGATCGTCGTTAGTCTCCAGTTGTGGACAGGCACCAAACGGATCGCAAAGCCGGGACAAAATATACGACCACGCCAGCCAGTATGGCAAGCCAAAAGTTTACTCAAACTGTAAGACGTGTAAAGATGTGAAATCCGCGCGAGATTAGCCGAGCGGTCTAGGCCGCTGCAGTCGTGGACTATGCGGCTGGTCCCGTCGGAGATTAAGTCCTCCCTCGGGCATGTGTGTCCTTAAGATAATTTAGGTGAAGTAGTGTGTAAGCTTAGGGACTGATGTCTTTAGCAGTTAAGTCCCATAAGATTTCATAGACATTTGAACATTTTTTTGTAAGATGTATAACATTGGCGGCTGGGAGTCCGTCATCCTGCTGTCACGTCTCGCACAGATCCAAGCTGTGGTGTCGCCGCCAGACACGACACTTGCTAGGTGGTAGCCTTTACATCGGCCGCGGTCCGTTAGTATACGTCGGACCCGCGTGTCGCCTCTATCAGTGATTGCAGACCGAGCGCCGCCCCACGGCAGGTCTAGTCTAGAGAGACTCCCTAGCACTCGCCCCAGTTGTACACCTGACTTTGCTAGCGATGGTTCACTGTCTACATACGCTCTCATTTGCAGAGACGATAGTTAGCATAGCCTTCAGCTACGTCATTTGCTACAACCTAGCAAGGCGCCATATTCAGTAACTATTAATGTATTCTGAATAGATAATATTGTGAATCATGTACCGTCAAGAGCGACGTTCATCATTAATGGATTAAAGTATCAAACTAATTACGTCCGCTTTCTCAATTCTCATTCCTTGTCATGTTCCAGACCTCACGTCAGTATAGTTCTCCCCTGCTCACGCCAGCCTGCGTGAGGTAAAGAGCGTGCATTTCGGTCTCCACTCGTAAAACGGTGTTGGCTCTTCTGCTAACACAAAACAAGCTACCAGCACAGATCTGGATGCAGTGTGTGACGATGTCCCTACCTTGTTGACAATATTGTTCGTTGTGTTTTCCTCTAGTTACCTCGACACTGAATTCAACATCCTTGGTTGTTTTAGTGTGTTGTGCTGTGGAACAGAGAAAATTCTTTGGCAGAGGGGACGGTGAGCTACCAAAATAGCAACATTATATGAAATTCTTAATAAGTTTATCACCTGCCCGGTTATCTGTGCTGTCTAACTCACGGATTTCCGGACTGGTAAGGAGCGCCTGGTTCCCGGCACGAATCCGCCCGGCGGACTTGTGTTGAGGTCCGGTGAGCCGGCCAGTCTGTGGATGGTTTTTAGGCGGTTTTCCAACTGCCTCGGTGAATGAGGGCTGGTTCCCCTTATTCCGCCTCAGCTACACTACGTCGGTGATTGCTGCGCAAACAAGTTCTCCACTTACACGTACACCACCATTACTCAAAGTCTCCCCCCCCCCCCCCAGGGAGGGGGGGGGGGGTGTCCACCGGGGGCCGAACCGCACAGTGGTTCAAATGGCTCTGAGCACTATGGGACTTAACATCTGAGGACATCAGTCCCCTAGAACTTAAAACTACTTAAACCTATCTAACCTAAGGACATCACATCATCACATACATCCATGCCTGAGGCAGGATTCGAAAGTGCGACCGTAGCTGTCACGCGGTTCCGGACTAAAGAGCCTAGAACCGCTCGGTCACCACCATTAACCACCAGTAACCCTGAAAGGGTGGTTCGGTGTTAGGCGGCGGAGGGGTGAAGTGGACTGAGGTAGTCGTCGTGGGGTTGTGGACAACTGCGGTTGCGGATGGGACGGAGCCTCTTCGTCCTTTCTAGGCCCCCGGTTAACATACAGTACAGTACAACACAATACAATAAGTTTATCATTAGTCTTCCACTCACGTCACAGCATCGACGTGTACAGCTGAACTGGTGCTGTCAGAGGAAGATGAAATGTCAGGCTGTGGTCTTCAGCGATGACGTTTATCTGCGAGCTTGCCAACATCTAACACACACCGCCGAAACAAATAGTATCCCTGGAAAGACGACGTAGATCTTGATCTGATGAGTGGAGCAGATGTACTGATAATGGTTTCTGTTCTGGCGTGACCACAAGCGGCAGAATGAAGATAAAGAGCGCAAGTGGAGAGAAGCCGGTGAAACGACGTCGGCCAATGGTGCGCTGATTGGGACCGCACCACGACAGCAGCGGCTTCTACAGGGGGAGAACATAAGCGCCGCTCCTGACAGCCTCGGCCGCTCAGTATCGGCTCAGTATTTCGACAGTATTTGTCCAGTATTAGCACGGACTAGCAGAGAGTGCTACGATAGCAGGGACGCGTGATCCATATCAATTGCTTGCATGAATATTGTATACAGCAAAGGACACTTATTTGCATGTCGCCCATCGCTTGCGACCACTTGTCATTCTTCTTAATTGTAATAAGACCTATTAATGTTATTTGCTTGAATTGTTGTATAGCGTTCCGAGGACGCAGCATCCCTCGGCACCCTACACGAGGCGGGTGGCCAGGACCCCACATTTGGCGACGAATATCCGCCGAACTTAATACCTGACGGCCACAGAATTTTCGTTTCTATTGTGCTGGTGCCTTAATTCTCTCTTTGTCTTTACTTTACAGGGGCCCTTATTTGCTTTAAGAATTTCTTGTCGTTTTTGCTAATCTGCTTTCAGGTGGGCTTTGCAGAAATTTTCTTTGCTTTCTTTGTTTGCTTGCTTTGTCAATTTACTGAGTTTGTGTCTTCCAACAGGCCCACCCCACCTGTCCCGCCCCCTGCTCAGGCGCCACAGCTACAAGCGACAGGTACCACACAGCTGATGCAGATGTTTCAGTTCCAGATGCATCAGATTCCACATTACGCAACACGGTGCAGCAACTGCTGGCCAACGCTGCGCCCCCAACGGAACAAGTGCTGTCTAGTACAGCTGCTATACTTCCCTTTCGACAGTTTTGTGAGCAAGAAGAGGAATGGCTCGAGTGGTTGTCGCAGTTCGAAGCCCATACCCTCGCTCACAACGTACCAGGTACTGTAAAACTTTCCTGTTAATATCAACAGCAGGAAGTGCAGTGTTTAGCCTCCTACAGATACTTTACCCTCACGCTTATTTGAGTTAACTTAGTTATGAACAGGTGGTAAAGTCGTATTATGACCAACAAATGAATGTGGTAGCAGTTAAGTATCCATTCTTTCACTGCAAATAAAAGTCAGAACAAACTTATTGTGGGTGGGTAACAGATTTGCAAACAAGGAAATGCAAATTCAAATGTGATGCGGTGCTTTATATTCAGATGTTATGCTACATAATGTGATCGTGTAAAATGTACCTGATAACAAACTCAGAGAGCAGATTCTGAAGCAGTCCGATCCATCATTTCAGCAGGTAGTGCAAATACCAGATCAGTACGACTCCAGTGCCTTGCCAGTTCATACATTTTATCAGCCAGCTATGTGTCATGTTGAGTCCCTTGTTTGTGATCGCCCCATTCCGTACCAGCGGTGTACGCTATCCACGCCAAAAAAAAGTTTCACACTGCGTAAGCAGTTCGCTAAGCAGGCGGCTACACAGGCGAACAGAATTAAGTCTTGCCCTAGGTGTTGTTCACGTCACAAACGCTAAGACTGCCCCTCCCAACAGGCTGTGTTGTGCTTGCAATGGAACGAACATAAGAATCTGGCCCACTCACGAGAATGTAGTACAAGGCCCAATCATTAATGCAATATATTCAAAGTCTGCAACAGGCGTGATTGCAGTTTCTTCAGTAATACGCCAGTCAAACAAACTTTTTGTTCGTCTACTCCTTTGTGGGAAATGTGGGAAATTTCAGTTGGTGCCTCTGTCACGTTGCTAAATGGTCACACATATGAATTATTTGGCTCCTCAAGCCCGTCTAAAAATAGCACGCAACTGACGGCTTATGATGGCCAAGAAATTCCCATTCTCACAAAATGTACTTTGCCTGCCATTTGTTACTCGCATACGTGTACAGTGACGTTTACAGTGCTACAATCACGTGATTGTGAGAATATATTTGGTCTTGGTTGGTCTTGCTTCTTTTGATTTGTTTGGCTTTAACATTCAGGACAATGTGTTGTCAGTGTCTGCATTCAATGCCAAAGAGAGTGTAGTGATCTTGCTGAAAGAATGCCCCGAACTCCCTTCTGAAGGCTTAGGCAAGACTAACATTTTTTTTTGCTAATAATAAGCTTAAAGACAATGCGCAGCCGAAATTTTTCCGCCTCAGAACTGTTCCCACTGAATTACAGGACAAAGTCGCTGCTCAACTTAAAGAATTGCAAGATAACGCAGTTCTTGCGTCCACATCAGCTAGTCAGTGGGAAAAAAAAATGGTTCAAATGGCTCTGAGCACTATGTGTTCCAACATCTTAGGTCTTAAGTCCCCTAGAACTCAGAACTACTTAAACCTAACTAACCTAAGGACATCACACACATCCATGCCCGAGGCAGGATTCGAACCTGCGACCGTAGCAGCCCCGCGGTTCCGGGCTGCAGCGCCAGAACCGCACGGCCACCGCGGCCGGCTCGGTGGGAAAGTGCACTGGTTTTGCTCACCAAAGCTTCTGTCCCATTCGCCTATGTGTTGATTTTTAAGTCAACAGTCAACTCACAAACTGTGATTGATACTCATCCATTGCCAAGCCCGTAAGATCTTATGGACAAATTAGGCACTGGACGCTACTTTTCAAAAATTGATTTGCGCGTCGCCTATCTTCAGATACTGCTAGATGAAGAATGACAAAAAGTGTGTATATGGTGAATACTGATTTGGAGTTGTTAAAATATTTACGTTTGCCTTTTGGCAGTGCTTCCGCACCCACCATCATTCAATGGTATTTGGAACAGATGACTGCACAAGTGCCAAATTGTTCAAACTATTTGGACTACTTTGTTGTAGCAGGTCGTACACTGAAGAATATATTGCAAAAATAACGTGCATTGTTTTGTGCGTTATCTGAAGCAGGACTAAAGAGTAGCTGGACAAGTGTGATTTTTCTAAACCTGAGTTGCAGTATCTTGGTCATAACAGTCAAGGTTACATCATCCACAGCCGCGGCTGCTATCCATACGAGATTTGCCAGTTCCTCGCAATGTCACGGAATTGCCGTTAGTTTTAGGGTTCATGCCGAATGCTGCGCGAATTGTAGCTCCATTGCATCGCTTCCGTCGCAAGAATGTTCCCTTTGTTTGGAGAGATGAGTGGCAAGAAGCTTTTCAAAAACTTCCAAATTCATTGCTGAGTTATCGATGCTTAGTTCACTTTCATCTTAAGAAGCCAGTTGTATTGCATGCTGACGCTTCCTCTTGCGGAATCGGTGCAGTGCTTTCGCACAAAATTTGGCATAAAGACAGGCCTATTGCTTTCTCATCAAAAGTGTTGTGCAAAGCTCAGTTTAACTGTTTACAAATTGAGAAAGAAGCATTGGACATTGTGTATGGTGTCACCAAATTTCACCACTATTTGTATGGCAGAAAATTATACTTAGTAACGGCTCACAAGCGTTTGCAGTCCTTGTTTCATCCGACGAAACTGGTTTCTGTACGAAATTGCAAAGATGGGCTTTGCTGTTGTCTCAATATTAGTACGAGTTTGAGCATCGTCCGACAGCTCAGCATGGTAATACGGAAGTGCTTTAACGTCTTCCGATTGGCCCTGACACAGATTTTGACGCTTCTGATGCAGTATGTTGTTGCATCGATGCTCAGGATTCTGATTTGCTTCAATCTTTTCCGCTGAACTATAATAGAATTTCACAGGCCACGGAAACTGACCCAGATTTGAACATTTTGCTAACATTCATTCTCACATCCTGGCCTCCTTCCTTGCGTAGCATAAAGAACTCTGTAGTGCGCCGATACCTTGTCTGTCGGCATAGCCTCGCTGTACAGAAAGATGTGATTCTTGTTCAAACTGACAGTGGACAGTCATGTGTGTTGATCCCTAAAGCTTTACAAAAAGAAAACTTGCAGTTGCTTCACCACGGACATCGGGGGATTGTTCGTAAGAAATAGTTACGGCGTCGAAGCTGTACTAGGCACGGTATGGACGCCACAGTGTCGCGCATGTGGGGAAAATCATTCCACTCCGGCACAAAAAATTCTCACCTTGGCCTAAATCGCAATCACCATGGCAGCATATGCACATAGATTTTGTGGGACCTTTTTTTGAACACACGCTGGTTGATTGTGGTTGACTGATATAGCAAATTTTCTTTTGCAGTGCCAATGAACTCGAGAACGTCACGTAGCACAATCCCGGTGCTGTCATCGATTTTTGTTTACCTGCGGTACGAGTGTCAGACAACGTACCTCAGTTCACGTCAAATGAATTTGAAACTGCTTCACGGCCGCCGCCGCCGGGCAGAGTTCCACATGCACCACCTTCCTCAGCATCCGGCACCGCAGGAAGGCCGCAAGTTTCCCTTGGTGACGAATGATACTGCGTTTTACACGGTTTTTAGCGTCAGCAGACGGCGGGATCGACTCGAAATCGTCCGTAGACCTGGCGCTTGTATGTGCCCTACTGGCCATTAAAATTGCTACCCCAAGATGGTAAACGGGTATTCATTGGATAAATGTATTATACTAGAACTGATATGTGATTACATTTTCACGCAGTTTGGATGCATATATCCTAGGAAATCGGTACCCAAAACAGCCACCTCTGGCCGTAATAAAGGCATTGAGTCAAACAGAGCTTGGATGGCGTGTACAGGTACAGCTGCAACACACCACAGTTCATCAAGAGTAGAGACTGGTATATTGTGACGAGCCAGTTGCTCGGCCGCCACTGATCAGACGTTTTCAATTGGTGAGAGGTCTGGGGAATGTGCTGGCCAGGGCAGCAGTCGAACATTTTCTGTATCCAGAAAGGCCCATAGAAGACCTGAAACATACGGACGTGCATTATCCTGCTGAAATGTAGGGTTTCGCAGGAATCCAATGAAGAGCAGAGCCACGGGTCGTAACACATCAGAAATGTAACGTCCTCTGTTGAAAGAGTCGACAATGCGAACTAGATGTGACCGAGACGTGTAACCAATGGCAACCCATACCATCTCGCCGGGTGATACGCCAGTATGGCGATGACGAATACACGCTTCCAATGTGCGTTCACCGCGATGTCGCCAAACACGGATGTGACCGTCATCCTGCTGTAAACAGAACCTGCACTCATACGAAAAAAATGACGTTTTGAGAATCGTGCACCCAGGTTCGTCGTTGAGTACACTATCGCAAGCGCTCCTGTGATGCAGCATCAAGGGTAGCCGCAGTCATGGTCTCCGAGCTGATAGTCCATGTTGCTGCAAACGCCATCGAACTGTTCGTGCAGATGGTTCTTGTCTTGCAAACGAGCCATCTGTTGACACAGTGATCGAGACGTGGCTCCACGATCCGTTACAGCCATGCGGAAAAGATGCCTGTCATCTCGACTGCTAGTGATACGAGGCCGTTGGGATTCAGCACGGCGTTCCGTATTACCCTCCTGAACCCATAGATTCCGTATTCTGCTAATAGTCATTGGATATCGACCAACGTGAGCAGCAATGTCGCAATACGATAATCCGCAATCGCGATAGGCTACAGTCAGACCTTCATCAAAGTCGGAAAAGTGACGGTACGCATTTCTCCTCCTTACACGAAGCATCACATCAACGTTTCACGAGGCGACGCCGGTCAACTGCTGTTTGTGTGTGAGAAATCGGCTGGAAACTTTCCTCATGACAACACGTTGTATGTGTCGCCCACGGCGCCAACTTTGTGTGAATGCTCTGAAAAGCCAATAATTTGCATATCACAGCATCTTCTTCCTGTCGGTTATATTTCGTGTCTGTAGCACGTCGTCTTAGTTCTGTAGCAATATTAATGGCCAATAGTGCATCTTATTTCGGGTCCAGACGGCTTGGAGCGCGGCCGTCAAAATAAACTTCGCCTCTGTCATGTGCACGACGGTCTTGCAGATTCTCGTCCTCCAGATTCATGGATGCAGAGGACAGCGCGGCAGCAGCAGCCGCCATAGGGTGTCCTCAAGACACCGCGGGACGACATCATGGAGGCAGAGCCTCCGCCTCCTTCGCCTTCTCTCTTCCTGCTGATGGAGCTGACCCGCCCGCACTGCAGCATCCGCCGCCTTCTTCATCTGGTTCACGGTAGCAGGAAGTGGACGCGTACCCTTCTGGTCGTTTCCGGGGGAACGTTTCCGCCAGAGCGCAGGCCGGACGGCTTGGTACGCGGGATTCCTGACGTCCCCTGCAGTCACAGCTTCCGGCCCGGGGATGCGGCCACACTCTGGCCCTGCCTCTCCCGCCGAGGTCGCACTCCCCACACGACGAAAGTCCGTCGCTATGGGGAGGGAGGGAGGGGTAGGAGGAAGGAACTTTTTAGCGTAACCGCAAGCACCGGAATGAAGATGAAAATGCAAGAGAGAGAAGGCGGTGAGACGACGTCGGACGGTAGTGTGCTGATTAGGACCGCACCACGATAGGAGTGGCCTCTACAAGAGGAGAAGATAAGCATTGATCCTGCCAGCCTCGGCCGCTCAGTATCGTCTCAGTATTCGGACAATATTAGCACGGCCTAGCAGAGAGTGCTACGATAGCAGTTACGTGTGGTCCATATCAATAGCCTGCATTAATACTCTACATAGCAAAGGACACTTATTGGCATGTCACCCATCGCTTGCGACCACTTGTTGTAAATACAAGTTAAGAATCGTCATTCTTCTTAATTCTAATAAAAACTATTCTACATCTACATCAATACTCAGCAAGCCACCTGACGGTATGTGCTGGAGGGTACCCTGAGTACCTCTATCGGTTCCCCCTTCTATTCCAGTCTCGTATTGTTCGTGGAAAGTAAGATTGTCGGTATGCCTCTGTGTGGTCTCTAACCTCTCCGATTTTATCCTCATGGTCTCTTCGCGAGATATACGTAGGAGGGAGCAATATACTGCTTGACTCTTCGGTGAAGGTATGTTCTCGAAACTTTAACAAAAGCCCGCACCGAGCTACTGAGCGTCTCTCCTGCAGACTCTTCCACTGGAGTTTATCTGTCATCTCCGTAACGCTTTCGCGATTTCTAAATAATCCTGTAACGAAGTGCGCTGCTCTCCGTTGGATCTTCTCTATCTCTTCTATCAACCCTATCTGATACGGATTTGCTTGAATTGTTGTATAGCATTCCGAGAACGCGGCATCCCTTAGGCATCATGTACGAGTGAGCAGGTCTTCTTAAGTAATAGAAGCCAGTGCGTTGTTCCCGGTGGTGAGTGTTCATCGGAGGTGAGGGTATCATCTGGAATGCCCCAGAGAAGTGTGGTAGGTCCGCTGTTGTTTTCTATCTACATAAATGATCTTTTGGATAGGGTGGATAACAATGTGCGGCTGTTTGCTGATGATGCTGTGGTGTACGGGGAGGTGTCGTCGTTGAGGGACTGTAGGAGGATACAAGATGACTTGGACGGGATTTGTGATTGGTGTAAAGAATGGCAGCTAACTCTAAATATAGATAAATGTAAATTAATGTAGATGAATAGGAAAAAGAATCCTGTAATGTTTGAATACTCCATTAGTAGTGTGGCGCTTGACGCAGTCACATCGATTAAATAATTGGGCGTAACATAGCAGAGCGATATGAGGTGGGACAAGCAGGTAATGGCAGTTGTGGGGAAGGCGGATAGTCGCCTTCGGTTCATTGGTAGAATTTTGGGAATATGTGGTTCATCTGTAAAGGAGACCGCTTATAAAAATATTAATACTACCTATTATTGAGTGCTGATCGAGCGTTTGGGATCCCTATCAGGTCGGATGTAGGGAGAACGTAGAAGCAATTGAGAGATGGGCTGCTAGACTTGTTAGTGATAGGTTTGATCATCACGCAAGCGTTACGGAAATGATTCAGGAACTCGGGTGGGAGTCTCTAGAGCAGGGCTTCCCATCCTTTTCAGCTGGCGGACCCCTTCTTCAGTCGAAAAACCGTGGCGGACCCCTCATCAGTCAAGAGCACAGTAACTTCAAATTTCAGAGCGAAACCCATGGAAACTGAAAGCTTCTTATTGCTGGTGCCATGTTCCCAATGATCTCTCCCCCCTCCCCCTCCCCGAAGTGTCATTATTCGTTGGTTTAGACATGAATGAAAACAACTTGAAATTAACGATCCAATTTGAATTCCCACTGTATCTAGACACTTACTAGTGGATTTACTCCCTTTGTTCAACACACTATAGGCTGTTTAAGATTACTTGGCAATTGAAATTTGACACAATGGAGCTTTCTTCCTCCAAGAGCAATCAACGTCAGCTCCAAACTGTTCGCTGTTGACAAGCTGTCGCTTGTTGTCTGTTCACTTCCACTATTTGGCTACTGTTGTGTAAGGAGCTTGCATATTTCGTAATAGTCGTGTGTGTGTGTGTTTTCGTGAAATCCGAAGAAAAATGTTCAAATGTATGTAAAGTCTTCCTTTGGTCGTCCTCCCTCCTCGTTCATTTCAACTGGGAACTTCCCTGGTTGTGAAGGCGATGGAGAAACTGCAGCTTTCTTCGATAATCCTGACTACAGCCACCGATCCATGTTAGCAGTAATAAACTGGTCGAAAATCGACTTATGAAACAGGTAGTGCACTGACAAGGCAAGTTTAACATTTAATGATGCCTGGGGCCACATACGTACCAGCGAGCGCTGTGATTGGTCGACAAAGCTCGCCCCTCGCATGCGTAAAAGGTTTCAGCGCATCTAGGGCAGTGAGTTAGCGGACAAACGACCCCCGTATTGTTGCTAAACAGTCTGTCAGAGAAGCCGCATTCTCCGGTATTACTCTGTGTATACGTTCTCACTTAGGAACTGCAAAGGCTGCATGGGGATACGACTTGAAGTAAAAGTACACATGTTGTTCACATGAAAAAAAGTGATGAATTTGATTTTTCACCCTTTTATTCAATAATTTTACTCATTATTTTACACGATTTGGTGAAAGGTGGCCGCCGACCCCCTAGCAAGAGCCGGCGATCCCTAAGGGGTCCGCGGACCACACACTGGGAAGCCCTGGTGTAGAGAAAAGGAGGCGTTCTTTTCGTAAATCGCTACTGAGGAAATTTAGAGAACCAGCATTTGAGGCTGACTGCAGTACAATTTTACTGCCGCCAACTTACATTTCGCGGAAAGATCACAAAGATAAGATAAGAGAGATTGGGGCTCATACAGAGGCATATAGGCAGTCATTTTTCCCTCGTTCTGTTTGGGAGTGGAACAGGGAGAGAAGATGCTAGTTGTGGTACCAAGTACCCTCCGCCACGCACCGTATGGTGGATTGCGGAGTATGTATGTAGATGTAGATGTAGACCCCACAGTTTCAACATCGTGAGCCAACATAGAGCGTAGTGTTACAGCTACCAGAGCGCTATCTGTGTCTAACCTTTAACAGGGGTGCACACAGCTAAACAGGACACATTGTGGTGCAAACATGTGAAGCAAGCAGGCACTCGCATATCTTGTAGACAACTCAGCTACTTCGAAAAAGGTCAAATTGTAGCCTCCGAGGGGCGGGATGAGTCTTTCGGAGAATTTCCGCACGAGATGGACATTCTGCGTCGACTGTGCAACCATGCTGGCGTCAGTGGTCTCGTGAATATTCTCACACCCACACAAGAGTTTCTGGACGGCCACGCAACACAAACGCCCGCCAGCAACATCGTCTTGTAAGGGCAGTGGTGGCAGATCGTACAGCTACCACGGCACAGGTAAGAGGGCTTGTCAGCCCAGACGTGTCAATACGGACAATCACAAACTGATTATTACCAGCACGGATTCACAAAATATCGTTCTTGGAAACACGACTAGCTCTTTATACTCATGAAGTAATGAGTGCTATCGACAGGGGATGTCAAATTGATTCCATATTTTTAGATTTCCAGAAGGCTTTCGGCACCGTTCCTCACAAGCTTCATCTAACCCAACTACATGACTGCGGAGTCCGCCTCAGTTGTGCGACTATATTGGTGCTAACCTCTCAGAAAGGTCACAGTTCGTAGTAATAGACGGAAAGTCATCGAGTAAAACATAAGTAATATCTGGCGTCCCCCAAGGAAGTGTTATATGCCCTCTATTGTTCCTGATCAATATTAACGACATAGGAGACAATCTGAGTAGCCGTCTTAGACTGTTTTTAGATGATGCTGTCATTTACCGTCTTGTAAAGTCATCAGATGATCAAAACGACATGAAAAATGGTTTAAATAAGATATCTGTATGGTACGAAAAGTGGAAATTGACCCTGAATAACGAAAAGTGTCAAGTTATTCACATGAGTACTAAAAGAAATCAGCTAAATTTCGATTACGCGATAAGTCACACAAATCTGAGGGCTGTAAATTTAAGTAAATACTTAGGGATTACATTTACGAGAAACCTAATTGCAACGATCACATAGATAATATTGTGGGTAGAGCAAACCAAAGACTGCGATTCATTGGCACGACACTTAGAAGGTGCAACAGGTCTACTAAAGAGACTGCTTACACCACGCTTGTCCGCCCTATTCTGGAGTATTGCTGTGCGGTGAGGGATCCGCATAAGGTGGGACTGTAGGATGACATCGAAAAAGTACAAAGAAGGGCAGCTCGTTTTATATTATCGTGAAATAGGGGAGATAGGGTCACAGACATCATACGTGAATTGGAGTGGCAATCATTAAAACAAAGGCGTTTTTCGTCGCGACGGGATCTTCTCATGAAATTTCAATCACCAGTTTTCTGCTCCGATTGTTGGCACCCACCTATATAGGCAGAAATGATCATCACGATAAAATAAGAGAAATAAGAGCTCGCACAGAGAAATTTAAGTGCTCGTTTTTCCCTCGCGCTGTTCGAGAGTGAAACGGAAGAGACAGCATGAAGGTGGTTCATTGAACCCTCTGCCAGGCACTTTATTGTGAATAGCAGAGTAATCGCGTAGATGTAGAGGGAGAACAGGCACGCGGACCTCTAGCCTGTCTTTCTCTCACATCACAGCATCCACATGCACAGTTCGCCTGGTGCCGTCAGAACATCGCGTGGAAGACGGACTGAAGCACTGTGTTCTTCAACGATGATACTATGCGCGCGAGTATTGATCGTTTGCGTGCACGACGTGGATCTGGAGAGCGCTCTCTCGTAAAGTGCATTGGCCCAAGACCCACTGGCCCCGTCCCCTGTCTTAGTGTCAGTGGATGTGATAATCTACAGCTCTCGTTCACCTTTGGTGTCTCTGGAGGGGCACTAACCAGTGCTCCATATGTGCAGAATGTTGTTAGTCTCTTTCTTTTACTGTTCTTGCAACAGGAAGATGATGTTCTCTTCCCACAGGATAATGCTCGTCAGCGCACTGACCTTGAAACTCAACGTGCTCTGCAAGATGTGTAGCAACTTGCCAAGCAAGCGCCATCTACAAACTTGTCTCCAATCGAGCACATGTAGGATATGATGGGACGAGAAGTGGCTCATTCAACCTGTCAGCCAACAACGTGAATAGTTCGAGCAGTAGAGGAATAACGTATCCAGGAGAGTATCCACCATCTGTGCGATGGACTGGATGTCAGTCAGCGCCTGCATTACTGCCCATGGAGGCTGCCACATACAAATGTGGGTATTTCAGCATGTGTCATCACCTGGTACCTCAGAACCGCTTTTGTTACTGACCTGTAAATGTGGTCATTTCATGTGCACCGTATGCACTGTCGCAACAATAAATCTGCACTGAATTTTGTACCAACTCTTTTTCTGGCAGTATGTATACGTGAGTTACACCTTACACCAACGTTTTACGGTGAGACCTCCTTTTCTTATAATTCTGTTTTACTGCAAATAGGCTTCTCACTATCAAAAGACAAGAGGCACCTTTCTCCTTGTTCAAGTCAATATAGGACTTCTTGAGGCACCTAGTTCAGAAACAAGGCCAATTCTTGCCACTTGATTCGCCCTCTTGTGAATCAGACGGCACCTGACCTATTGGCCAGCTCAATGGCCACTTGGCCTAGTTATTATGTAATTGGTCCCTTGGCCTAACTCACAGAAGACAGGTACTATTAAGTTACTTGTTTGGACTAGCAGCTGAAACAGGCTACACTGATAACTGACATAAAGAGAGCCTGTCCCTGTTCAACACTGTTCAGTGACACTTATATAAGGCACTTGTAAGACTGGTACTTCTTTATCGACAGATACTCTTTTTTTATTTTTAAAATTTATTGCCTTTCAGAACTTGACTATACGGCCAGATAATTACGAAAAATAATGTATTACAATACGTTTTGAGAATTCAATGGGTAGACGTTATTTAAGTCTTACCTGGTACAATGCAACAGGATTAACAAAGGAGTGATTGAACATAAAATAAGATTTAAACCAGGGTATACGAAAATGAGTAAACGCGAACACGAAACACAGGATACAAACTCTGGTTTGCGGCGCCATGCAGATGTGATTTGGAGGGGCGTGTGGTCAACAGATCGCTCTCCTGGTCGTTTTCCAGATTTTCCACAGCTTGTAGTACCTACTAGCTCCTTAATCGACATCAAGAGGCTGGATGCATCCTTTTCCAGTCCTCTCATTGAGCAAAAATCCCTCGCAGTACTGGGAATAGAACTCGGATCCTCCGCATCGTAGGTATCTACGCTGTCCACTGAGCAACGGAAGCGGAAAGTTTGATGAAGCTGACATGTAATGTAACGTATACTGTTCATGTACTGTTTGTTTGGAATTTGAGCGCAAGTAATGGTCCCTTATTTGTTATTGAAACTGATGTCGTCTGATTAGACAGGTTGTACGATTAATAAATTGCATTGAAACTGACAGTTATTTATGCGACCGCAACCCCCAGCCGCTTACCACATCTTTCACAGTGGACCGTTTCATCATACATGGAAGGTGCCACTTGAATGTGCCTTTTGGGAGTAGGTGTGTGTAGTGGGTGTGGCACATTTGTAATATTAAGTGGGAGGAAAGGTAGTAAAGCCGAGGAGCTAGCACATAGCCTACTCCTCCCGAATAGAACCAATGAGACTGCTGGGATTACCATCCCCATCCAACGGCCGGACCACTGTTAACAGTTTGATGCTCTTGCTCCATTACACATTCCAGATAGGTTAGGAATTTAATCCAGGGCATTGGTGCACAATATTCCGATCCGGGCATTGGTGCACAATATTCCGATCAGTAACAATGTCTCCTCTCGTTACGCACCTTACCGTGGCTGTGACAATTTCTTCCTTCGCCACCATTCAACTGCCGACAGGCAAATCAAGAGCCACCGCCGAGGTATGTAGCAGCGACATGGAGCTCACAGGTGGACTGCTTCAACACTCTCTACATCTACCAAACGTTTTAACGTCGACAAGGCCCTCTCTGACAGGTCTGTAGATCAGCTAGGAACGATAAGGCGAGAAATGGTTTGGCCATTGCACGTACGTTACGAAGTGGAGGTTTCACTCTGTAGCTGGGTCTGGGTTGCTGAGTTCGTGAGATATTAGCAATATTAATATGTCTAAAGGTGAGGAAGGCTCTCTTCAGCGAGTATCGTCTAAAGTCGTGTTTGGAGTGTACTTCACGTAAGAGTTTGTCCATAAATGGGAGGAGCTTACTTCTACGTCTACACTTTCGTTCATCCTGTGAAAGCCACATCGGAATACTTCCCAATGTACTTCATTGTTTGACTTGTTCCAGTTTCATTCTCGTGTCGAGTGCACTGAGAATTAACACACTTTGATCTGCACTGCATTTATCTTATCTGCGCAGTACCTAGGGGAGTAGCACCTAAGGAGCTGTAATAGCTCCAGATTTATAACTTGATATCAGTTGTTGAAACTTTGTGAGGAAGATCTTACAGGATAGTTGACGTGTATCTTCAAGCGTATGCCTGTGGAGGTTTTTCGCATTTCCGAGGCGCTCTCCTGTAGGACAAACAGACCTGTGGCCTTCATTGTATAACATCAGTATCCTCTTAGGCCTAGCTGGTGTGATCACGCGGTCATGAACAATACTCTAGAAGGTGCTCTCAACAAAACTGGCTCGGAAAATATTTTTATGCACCTTAAATAGGCATCCAAACTTACATCATTCATCCTGCAGATGAAGAAGTTGGGTTGCCTATAAGGGTGCATCAAATATTTTCTTAGCCAGAGTGTTTTGTAAGCAGTCTTCTCTGTAAATTGAAAGAATTTTTCCAAAGTCCTAACAATGAACCACAGTCTGACATTTGTTTCTACTTTCGGCTGAGCTTAAGCAATTTTTCACTTCGTATCCCCCTAGCAGTAGCTATTGGCCTTACAACAAAGCGTAGGATGTCAAGGAGGGCAACATTGTTTTGCATACGACCATATTCCGGTGTCCGGTGCATGAGACGCTTCATCTCATAACTCTATGTCAAGAATGGACCGTGAGTGGTTCGAGAAAGACCGCCGCCGCTGGGATTGACAGCTGCAGGCAGAAAATAAATACCACCGCCAATCACAGTATTGTAACAGAAATGATGAACAATAGCAGATAACTCGCCAAACTGATCTGTTTCCGTTGGAAGTAAGTGCACTGGTCAAAAAACTAGTCGCCGCCCAGGGGCCATAGTGATAGTAACCTGGATAGTAATCTTGATAATGACATCAATTTTCGATGAAAAACAGTCCACAAGTTTTTGACATGTAGCACATACAGCTGATGCTAGTTTATGATGATCAGACTCGAACCCCAAAACACATTCATCACGAAGAAGAAAGGGCAACACCTGATCACCAAGAATGTTAAAAAAAAATACTACTTCATGTTCACAGTAAACTCAATGAGAGCAACCATGTATAGTATACATAGCTTAACAAAACCATTTCCGGCCTGAACTACGTCCTTCACACACTGCAGGTTAAACTGCTCATTGCGCCGGCGGCGGCCTCGATACGTTGCATCATTTCAAGAGAGACAAAATCAGGAATCGTCTTACCACGCTACGCGCTTACTGTTACCTAAAGTCCAGCTTTCGTGTTGTTCGGCAAACTGAAGACGTGCAGCGTAATGTCCCGCTGCGAGCAATGGCCACTTGTGAGGTACCGAACTCTAAATGTTCAATCCATGCACTTCCCGTCAGATAGCGGGCTCGAAACCCTGCTGAGATGGACCGGCGTTCATTAAAAGCAGCAATTCACGTACGGTTCAAAACAGACTGTCATTGACAATGCGCGACTCTCGCCTCTGGTCTATGTTCGTTAGAACCTCGTTACTCTAACGTTTTGTTACATGGCAGCTTGTGATAGACCATCCCAGCGTTGACATATCGATAAACGGCCAACTTCACTCACGGTGTGACGGTGGGCACATTCAAACACGGTACCTGCGTTTTGCCATTATGTCACGTCCCCTCGTTAATCACTTTATTATGCTGATTACAAACAACTGTGTGACACACACGCAGCATTTCACTGGCATTTACGTCAGCTGCGGAGAGTCAAGTGAACGCCTGGTAACAGTTCTACACGGCCTGCGACCCTCCAAAGCAGCCAATATTTTGACCTGTGACCTTATTATCCAGATTGCATTTACTTGGTTTAATGAGTTTACTGAATAACTATGTGCAAATCATTTTTAATACTTCGACAGTTTGCTTTATTCCATTCTCCAATGTCAGTTAAGGGGATGGGTAATCATTCTCAGGCATTGCTTTAAAGATACGTACTGTTCAGCACGCTGAAAGTGATAAAGCTTAGGAGAAAACCGATTTTGGCAATTAGTTCGTTTTGTCTCCATCTTTACTTGTAACGGTAACTAAAAAAATTGGTCAAATTCGAGAAGACCCGCACGCTGAGGGCTCCGTTCAAACTTAACTGTGTGAGTATATGGTTAAATCAGTCCAGGGATCCGCGAATCTCAACGACTTGTGCCTGTTATCGGTATCAGTACTGGCAAAGGGTTGATCCCAGGAATCCTGAGGCCGTATCAAAATCTCTGCATTAATTCCTCAGACTAGCCAGAACACACAAAAGAAGCGAGCAGGGGACTTTCGTTCACATGTGTAGAGGGGGATTTAATAAAACATTATTTATTTACTGACAAAAGCATGGCAAACTTACCTGTGAAATAACAATGAAATGAATACCCCTAGCTGCATACAGGCGTTGATATAAGTCTACGGGGGCAGGTGAAAATGTGTGCCCCGACCGGGACTCGAACCCGGGATCTCCTTGGCAGACGCTCTATCCTTTCTTTTTGTTATATCTCATTTTGTTCGCTTTTGTTCGTTGCATCTGCTCGGGGCGGACGTCGTAAGACATCCGTTTAAGTTATCTGTTGATCGATTAGCTCAGTTTTTTTTATTACCGAGGACTGCTAACCCTCTGACCGAACACGCTGAGCTACCATGCCGGCTATCCATCTGAGCCACAGAGGACACAGAGGATAGTGCGACTACAGGGACATATCTATGGCACGCCCCCCGTGAGCACTACATTCCCAACTTATTGTCCCACACTATATTCATAGTGCCCCTGCCCATTATACTCATTACTCGAGGCTTTTTGCTGATTCCCGGGCACTGTTTGTGCATCCGCACAGACGAAGATGGTCAAATGGCCGGAGAGCCTAAACTATATATCTATATGTCTATATAAGTTAAGGCTGAGTCCGAACTCTTAGAGGACAATAATTTGGCAATGTGGGTCTCAGGGGAGGCGTGCCAGAGATAAGTGCCTGGATTCGGACTATCCTCTGTGTCCTCGGTGGCTGAGATGCCGGCACGGTAGCTCGCCGTGTTCGGTCAGAGCGCCGGCTCGTCTCTCTAATTAAAAAAAAAAAAAAACTGAGTGATAGAGCCAATAACGAACTTCAATGGATGTCATCCAAACAAAAATAAAAAAGAGAGGGATAGAACGTCTGGCATGTGCGCAGGAGAGCCCGGGTTCGAGTCCCGGTCGAGTCACACATTTTCAACTGTGCCCGTTGACTTATATCAAAGCCTCTATGCAGCTAGGGGTATCCATTTCATTGTAATTTCATTCTAACGAGCTGCATGGTATCTGTTCCTTCGGACACGTCCGAAAGAACAGATACTATCTTCATATATATAACTTACTTGTTATGTTTGCATGCAGTAATGTTCGTCTGTTATGCTTTTGCCGGATGATCTGTTCAAAAACCGAAAGACGTTTTTGATATGATATAATGACATTTTAACAAGTTTCATATCGTTTTACTTTACTTGTGCCGTGAAACGTTGCTTCTTGCCGAATTCCACGATTCTATGTCAATGGAAAGCGCCCTGTAGGGTTTAATGAGTGAGTTTTCGAGTGTCAAAATATGACGTAAATGGCTGTATCTTTGAGTGAAGTGAGTTACAGTCTTACAATTTTTACATCTCCACAGGCCATAGTCCTTAGTATGTGACATAAATTCGGACTTCATGAGTTAACCCGTTCCTGAGAAAAAGGGTTCTTAACAGTTGGACAAGCAGACAGACACAAGGACAATACGGCGATACTATATGGGTTCCATTTTTACAGATTGAGGCACGAAACCGCGAAAACAGTGCGATCTGCTCTTATCGTTGTTGTTAACTTTGTGCTGGATGGACGATTTGTGCGATACATAGTAATGACGCGGAACGACCCATTTTACAGTCAAGTCACAAATTAATTTGTAAGTAGTAACAATGCGGAACGAGTCATTTTACATTCAGGTCACAAATTAATTTGTAAACACGGCAACATGCTGACCATTTACAAATTTCTTTTCCCTTTCATTTTTTTATGGTGTAGTTCCATCCTATTTATTATTTCCAATTACCATTGGTACAGTACCTTTATGTGTGCAAAACTAAATACATCTTGTCTTTCTGAAACTGACACAATCTGCAGATAAATAGTCAAAGATAAAGCAATTTTTGAGAAAATTTCTATTGGAGGAAATCAGTAGTCTACATAAATTACTTTAAAATAGATTAAAACACTCATGACCGAAATAAAATATTTATTTGTTATGGTAACCGGATTCGGTCAGAATGTAACCATCTTCAGATCGTTTACACCGTGATGGTAGCTGGTGGCGTTGAGCGGAGCAGGTGTCTGTGGCTCCAGTTGATGTTCGCAGAGCCACGGCACCTACTCCATTGGTCGCCGCAGCCTATCATCATGGTGTAAATCGTCCGAAGATGGTCACATTCTGACCGAAACCGGTTACCATGACAAATAAATATTTATTACTGTCAAGACTATTTTTGATCCATTTTACAGTCAATGCTACTTTCAAGAGCATTGCTTTTAATTTCTTGCTCTTCGTATGCAACTAGAACTAATTCTAGTTGTTGTATATTTTTTGGAAGGTAATTTATCTGTATGAGGAACAATAGCGGATCTAAGTTTGGGCCTTGGGGAAGCCCATATTTGTGAATTCTTCCCAGTCAAAAAACACCCCTGATTACGTTGGTCGAATTCCTAAGTAGAAATTTTTGTATTTTATTTGGTTGGTATGACACTTTTCGTTGGTTAGGTGCACCACCAATTCCAAAAAGACATCAGTTTATCCAGTATAACACCCAGTCAAATGCCTTAGGCACATTTCAGAAAATACCAACTCGTTATTTAATGTTTATAAAATTCGATGAATGAACATTTAAATGGCGTTTTAAGCTTAGTAACTCTTCTCAAATCCAAACTCTGAATTTCCGAGGGTACTTACGGGCGAAAGTTGCAACAAATCCATCAAGCCGGTTACGCACTGCATTTACCTTTCTGTCTAAATTGCGTTGCAAAATTACGTGTCACTGAATAGATTAAAGTAACATCAAAACAAAAAATGCATTTTTAAATGTTTTACACCAAAACTGTAGTTTATTCACTGGATGGCTACATTCGGGCTTTGTTTTCATAATCCACGTTTTTGTATTCGGTATGTGGTTGATATGGACAATTCCATTTACATCATCATACTTAAACATGTCCCGTATTTTCATTATCAATGAGAACAAATCATCCATTGTATATAAAATATCGTTGCCACGTGGATCACATCACGTTGAATATAAGAGATACATTTAAGTGTCATAATATAAATGGAACTGTCCAGACCAAACATAACTTAAAAACAAATCAGTGGTTTATATAAAAACATTTTTCATTGCCAGAAAACTCTGTAAATAATATTTATTACACCAACTGAGGGTCTTTCAACTATTATCAACTGGAAGAACTGAGCAAACAGAAGAAATTTAGTTATATACATACACAGGAACGAAAGAACTAGATTTGTACCTCTGAAAACCGACATCATATGCAGTACTCACAAAATTGTAACATCTCTTGATTTAAAAATGCATATTTCTTATAGAAGACACTTTCATATACTACATGTAGCAATGGTAGAACGAAAAATGCAACATAACCAGATTTTGACCAACGCTTAAAAAGCTTAAACAAATGACACACGTAGTGATGACAGTTAACAGGAGACTGACGTCTCAGGCCCATAAACCCATAGATGTCCAAAGATTCTAATACCAGAGAGTGAAAACATATGACCTATAATAGAATCATTGGTGAAATCAGAGGGAACACTAGTCGACAAGAGTAATTCCAATATTGGCGCAGTGTGGTGCTGTGGAGAGTAGCTTGTAGAAAACATAAACTAAACTTGCAAAACGTGTAAAAAATTAAAATGTACTAACGAAAATAATGTTATGTAAGAGCCATATAATAGCATAATAATGGCGTTGATAAACTACACTTGTAGAAAGTAATTACGATAACTCAGCTTATCGTTCAGTGAGGAAGTGTCAGGCTAACAGTACCAAATGTCATCTTTATCACCAATAAAATCGCAGGTCAACAACCGCAATAATTAATGACTGAATTTCTGTCAGCTCACATATTATATAGGAAAATGAGTATGTATAGAAAATAATGATAGTAAAACATTAACGAGTACTTGGCTTGTGAAAGTGGACAAAGCCTGAAACTACAGAGTCAGTATATGAGTAGCAGCTTTTGTGTTATATGTTAAAAACGTCTTCTCCTTAGTACTTGAGTGCTGAAAACGTTTAAAAGCGGGAATGTTGTAGGAGCGTTTCCTCACTAAACGTAATATTTAATCTTTTGTGAGCAATGCACGTTACGCTGTTCAACTTCTATCCACTTATCAGCTATTATTTATTCTAGTGTTATCTTTGTGCAACTGTGATCTTTTGTTACCGCTAATTCTACACTCAAGGATACAGTTTCATATATTTTAACCTTAAAAACGCTGTTCGTGTGTACTGGATTTAAAAACTGCATGCATTAACAGTACCGTTCCCTTTTTTTCTGATGTGTATCACTGATACGTGGAGTCAAATTAGCGCCACTGTCTAGTCAGATGGAATCAGTATTGATGCGCTGCGAATTTCGGTCACCCTGCTGTCGATTTTAATAGATGGCTGTCCCAATTTGGCAAGCCTGTAACTCAGCACTAAACATTCGTAACTTGTGTTATCTTTAATTTTGTGGCTGTTAGTTAAGTCTATTTTTCACTGCCAGTGTTCCACAGCCCATATGTTTGCAAACGTGGGAGCTATTGGAAATCCCTCTCGCCTGACTCTTTCTACGCAGATGTGTTTCCAGATCACGCAATAATTACTGAACTTTTAGTCAGATATAATAAGATTTGTATGAAAAAACATCCCAAAAATTAAAATATTTTGCAACAGGGAGTGCTAAAAGACTGCTGAAAAACTGAAAATGGTCCAGAACGAGTAACACACGCGCTAAATAAAAGAAAAGTTAATTAATAAAACTGGATAGTCCCTAAGTACTCTGAGGCCCACTGTTGTGAACGAACAATAAAAAACGGCGGAAACTAGCTCATCCTGGCAGTGAACCTGTCAATGTTGTGGTCTTCAGTCAGGAAACTGGTTTGAAGCAGCTCTCCACACTGTTCTATCATGAGCAAGTCCAATTTCACCCCCTCCCCCCCCTTCCCCACACATTCGGGAGTACGATGGTTCAAACCCGTGTCCATCAATCCTGATTTAGGTTTCTCGTGTTTTTGCTAAATCCCTTCAGGCAAATGCCGGGATGGTTCCTTCGAAAGGGCACGACCTACTTCCTTCCCTATTCTTCACTCATCATATATGACCGATGACCTCGTTGTTTGGTCCCTTCCCCGAAATCAACCAGCCAAACAACTCCTCTTCCCCCCCCCCCCCCTTCCCTCCCATCCACCCCCCTGCATACCTCCCTGCACTACCAAACTAATGATACTTTCAACATCTCAGGATGTATCCTATCAACGAGTCCCTTCTTTAAATCAAATTTGGCCACATATTTCATTTCCCCCAATTCGATACTCCAATCCCTGATTATTTACTCGAACTACCCTTCTAGTCGTCTCCAGTACCATATATATGATTATACTCTGTTTTGGGTGAACTTATCATCCAAGTTTCACTTCTGTAAAAAATTATACCACGAAAGAATACCTTCATAAGGAACTTCCTAATAATTAAATTTGAATTGGATCGTAAGAAATTCCTGTTTTTCAAAACTACCTTTCTCCGTCTAGGTAGTCTTCATTCTCTCTAGTTCTGATATCATCAGATACTTTGTTGCTCAAATAGCATAACTCATCTGTTACACCGAGCGAAGTGGTGCAGTGGTTAGCTCACTGGACTTGCATCTGGGAAGACGACAGCTGAAATCCTTGTCCGATCGTCCAGATTTAGGTTTTCCATGATTTCTCTAAATCGCTCCACGTAAATGGCGGGATGGTTCCTTTCAAAACGGTAGGGACGATTTCCTTCCCCACCCTTGCACTAATCCAAGCCTCTGCTCCGTCTGTAATGGCCTCGCTGTCGGTGGGGCATTTAACGGTACCCTTTCTCATTTCTGTATCGATTGACTGTTTCGTCGGTTTTTGGGTAGAATAAATTATACATTATGAACGAGAAAGCACATAGGATGGCTTAATATTCTACAATATTTATTATTTATTTCACAAATTGGTTTTCAGCTGTTTCGCCATCATTAAGCACAAAGACAATTATGTGGTGTAGTAAAATATTATTGGATCAAAGTTTTTAAACTAGTGCAACTACAGAGTATCTCTCATTTTCCGAGATCAGAAATGTCAATGTTGAATTTAAGAATAAAACAAGAGGGATTATTTTAGCGTAAATGCTTGTAAGATATTTTAACTAAGATAATATTTGTGACACATTAAATAATTAACTACATATAAATTACAATAATTATTTGTAGTATAAAATAAACTCTATAATAAAGATGTTCCAAATGTATGGCTGAACATAATAATCTTTTCTTTAATATATCTAAATAAGAAACAGATAAGATGTGCTAGTGAGATCAAGCAGATAAATGAAGCAGCTGTGATATGTGCAAGAGAAGAAATTATAATAGCTGAAATAAAGGAAAATGGTAAAATTGAGTAACAGAGCAATTTACAACATGTCCTGGATGGGATAATGAGTAGTATCTGCAGTCAGAGAAGGTGAGTAAGGGAAGTCATTCATTACTAAGCTTGTGATGATGGACATATATTTATTAATTTCCATTATTTCAAGAAACTTCATCTGCATTCTCTTATCGAAGTGATGTAATACTTCATGTTTCACGTCATCACTATCTTTCCCTTTCTTCGTGTATTGTTTTTAGTGTCTCATTTTCTAAGCTAATTGCCTAATTTGATCAGACAGCATTTCATATTGACATTAAACGATAAATCTAGATACCGAGATATTTTACTGTCTTAGGTCAGTAATGAAATGTTTCGACTAGGGTTTATAGTCATTCCCTTCCCTCTACCTGTACGAATGCCAATTTTCACTCACTTATTGAGATTTACAAGTCGTTATAACGCTGAGGAAGACAAAGAGTCTCATTACTTATGCGAGAGCATTACGCTAC
Source organism: Schistocerca gregaria (assembly GCF_023897955.1). NCBI lineage: Eukaryota > Metazoa > Arthropoda > Insecta > Orthoptera > Acrididae > Schistocerca > Schistocerca gregaria. Next base: position 68,026,706 of record NC_064924.1, on the reverse strand, counting down.
TGAATATTCCAGATGTGGGAAGTACTCGGGAAATAATGCATTATGCAACAGAATTTAAAAGCTTTACGTGCATGAAACAGTGTCATGATACAGACTATTTGGACGATGGGAACTACTGATCAGCTTTGATGAGATCCGGATGATCTAGTGGGAAAACATTACATATAAAAATAGTTCATGTCACATAAGAGAAGAACGTCCGTCTACAAAAATATTACTACATCTACATCTACATGACTACTCTGCAATTCACATTTAAGTGCTTGGCAGAGGGTTCATCGAACCACAATCATACTATCTCTCTACTATTCCACTCCCGAACAGCGAGCGGGAAAAACGAACACCTAAACCTTTCTGTTCGAGCTCTGATTTCTCTTATTTTATTTTGATGATCATTCCTACCTATGTAGGTTGGGCTCAACAAAATATTTTCGCATTCGGAAAAGAAAGTTGGTGACTGAAATTTCGTAAAAAGGTCTCGCCGCGACGAAAAACGTCTATGCTGTAATGACTTCCATCCCAACTCGTGTATCATATCTGCCACACTCTCTCCCCTATAACGTGATAATACAAAACGAGCTGCCCTTTTTTGCACCCTTTCGATGTCCTCCGTCAATCCCACCTGGTAAGGATCCCACACCGCGCAGCAATATTCTAACAGAGGACGAACGAGTGTAGTGTAAGCTGTCTCTTTAGTGGACTTGTTGCATCTGCTAAGTGTCCTGCCAATGAAACGCAACCTTTGGCTCGCCTTCCCGACAATATTATCTATGTGGTCCTTCCAACTGAAGTTGTTCGTAATTTTAACACCCAGGTACTTAGTTGAATTGACAGCCTTGAGAATTGTACTATTTATCGAGTAATCGAATTCCAACGGATTTCTTTTGGAACTCATGTGGATCATCTCACACTTTTCGTTATTTAGCGTCAACTGCCACCTGACACACAATACAGCAATCTTTTCTAAATCGCTTTGCAGCTGATACTGGTCTTCGGATGACCTTACTAGACGGTAAATTACAGCATCATCTGCGAACAGTCTAAGAGAACTGCTCAGATTGTCACCCAGGTCATTTATATAGATCAGGAACAGTAGAGGTCCCAGGACGCTTCCCTGGGGAACACCTGATATCACTTCAGTTTTACTCGATGATTTGCCGTCTATTACTACGAACTGCGACCTTCCTGACAGGAAATCACGAATCCAGTCGCACAACTGAGACGATACCCCATAGCTCCGCAGCTTGATTAGAAGTCGCTTGTGAGGAACGGTGTCAAAAGCTTTCCGGAAATCTAGAAATACGGAATCAACTTGAGATCCCCTGTCGATAGCGGCCATTACTTCGTGAGAATAAAGAGCTAGCTGTGTTGCACAAGAGCGATGTTTTCTGAAGCCATGCTGATTACGTGTCAATAGATCGTTCCCTTCGAGGTGATTCATAATGTTTGAATACAGTATATGCTCCAAAACCCTACTGCAAACCGACGTCAATGATATAGGTCTGTAGTTAAATGGATTACTCCTACTACCCTTCTTGAACACTGGTGCGACCTGCGCAATTTTCCAATCTGTAGGTACAGATCTATCGGTGAGCGAGCGGTTGTATATGAGTGCTAAGTAGGGAGCTATAGTATCAGCGTAATCTGAAAGGAACCTAACCGGTATACAATCTGGACCTGAAGACTTGCCCGTATCAAGCAATTTGAGTTGCTTCGCAACCCCTAAGGTATCTACTTCTAAGAAACTCATGCTAGCAGATGTTCGTGTTTCAAATTCTGGAATATTCCATTCGTCTTCCCAGGTGAAGGAATTTCGGAAAACTGCGTTCAATAACTCCGCTTTAGCGGCACAGTCGTCGATAACAGTGCCATCGGCACTGCGCAGCGAAGGTATTTACTGCGTCTTGCCGCTTGTGTATTTATTTATTTATTTATTTATTTATTTATGCATTTATTTTACCTGGCAAGATTAGGGCCTTCAGGCCCTCTCTTACACCTAACCAGGCATACTCAGATTGAACGAGTTACAGTTTCTAAATAACATTAAGAACATTTAACGTATTATGCAGTATTGATGTCAAACGAAAAAAATTTGAGATTATAACAGTAGTACAATGATAGTTATAACAATAAAAATAATTATAACAATCAACAATAATAATGATAATAATAATGATAATAGTAATAATAATAATAATAATAATAATAATAATAATAATAATAGTGACTAAGTATATGAAAGTAAACATACATTTCTTTTGTGAATGTCAGTTAGTTGGGAATTTTCTCGTTATATTCTTGCAGCTTGTTAGTTATTCTCATCGAGCAGAGACATAAGACGATAGAATGGGGTGAAAGAGATATATAAGAGGTAGATAGGTTAGAGGAAGAGAAAAAGAATGGTAAAATTCGAAGCTGTGATGGAGAGAAGAAAGAAAGAGATGTTAGGGGCACAACAATGGTGGCTATACCGTCCCTAATATGTAAGTTTTGAGTTCCCTCTTGAATGTTGAGTAGTTCTGGATAAGACGCAGATCACAGGGGAGTGCGTTCCATAGTCGTATGGCTGAGATGGAGAATGACACGGAGAAAGATTTTGTGTTATGTAAAGGTACAGCCAAGATGATAGACGTATCCGATCTGGTATTGCGATTGTGGAATGATGATAGATGTTTAATGTGAGAAGATAAGTATTGGGGGCACCGGTGGCTAAGAAATCGATGAAGTAAGCACATCGTGTGGAGATCGCGTGCCTTATGTGGGCGTATCCAACCTAGCTGGGAGTATGAAGGACTGATATGATCATACAACCGAATATTGCACACGTATCTGACGCAAGCATTCATCACTAGCTCGAGGCATCTAGAATTTTCACTATTTGTGCCGTGTTGAACTACATCGCAGTAGTAAAGATTAGGCAAGACTAGTGTTTGGACTAATTTTTGTTTAACATGGGTTGGAAATATTTTTCTAAATTTTTTAATTGCATGTAGGGAGGAGAGCGATTTCCGGCAAGCTGTGACTGTTTGTTCTTCCCAGTTTAGGTGTTCATCCAAGATTATTCCAAGGTCTTTTACTGTTTTTTGGTATGGTAGTTGGGTACCATTGAGGAGTATTTTAGGGACCGTTTCGCGAAAGTACCGGCTGATTAACTTTGGATGAGATATAAGTGTGACCTGGGATTTCTTGGGGTTTAGTTTCAGACCTAGGTTCTGTGCCCATCGAGAAACAGAGCAAAGATCTGCGTTCATACTCGCTACTGCGCCAGCAATGTTTTTGGGGCTTGCACTTATGTACAGTTGGATGTCGTCAGCATATAGATGGTATCTGCAGGAGTGAATCACCGAAGAAATATCATTAATATACAGTGAGAAGAGTAGTGGACCAAGGACGGAGCCTTGGGGAACTCCAGAGTTTACGCTTTTCCATGATGACTTTTCCGACCCACAAACGACTTGTTGACTTCTGTTTTTGAGGTAGCTGTCGAACCAGTGTATTGCGCTGATTGAGAAATTCAGCTGTTTCATTTTAATTAGTAATATATCGAAGTCAACTGTGTCAAAAGCCTTGCTAAAGTCAAGCAGTGTTAGGATAGTAGCTTCACGTCTGTCCATAGCATGTTTAATGTCATCAGTTACTTTGATTAATGCAGTTGCTGTACTATGGTGCTTTCGAAAGCCTGACTGATATTCGTCATGGATGTTATGAGTTTTGAGGTAATCCGTCAGCTGTTCATGGACGATGTATTCTAGGGCTTTAGATATTGCAGGTAGTATGCTGATCGGCCTGTAGTCACCTGGCGACTTAGGGTTGTCAGTCTTGGGTATAGGCTGGATTAAACTTTGCTTCCACTCAGTAGGATATATACTACTGACAAGAGACAGGTTGAAGATGTCTGTGATAACTGGAATAATAGTGGCTACGACGTTTTTAATCATGCCAATGCTCACTCCATCATTTCCTACTGCCTCGGAAGAGATTCTCATAATTGCCTTGTGTACTGTGCTGGTAGTGACATGTTTTAGGAAAAACTTGTCTCTCAAGAGATTGATATCTTGGGGCTGGTAATTTGTCGCTGCGTGGCAGATTACAGCTGTTGAGAAGAAATCGTTTAATTCTTCTGCAGACGCTTGATAAACAGCGTCATATCTTCGCTTCCCTATACCGAAACTGCGCAGCTTTTTCCACAGTGCAGCAGGTTTTGATATGCCGCATACGACAGAGCGGGCATGTCTGATTTTGGCATTTCTCACGCTTTGCTTCGTTCTGTTTCGGAGTTTCCTATAAGCTTCGTACGCCTCGGGAGTTGGGTTACGCTTGAAGGCCCTGTGTGCAGCATCACGTTTATTCATTAACTGGCGTAATGCAGTGGTGAGCCATGGAGCAGGAGCTCTCTTTACCTTGACAGTGCGTTGAGGAGCATGTTTATCATACAGTGCAATAATTTTGCTACATAATTGCCGAATTTTTCCGTCTAAAGTCGGTTCATTGCTTATATCATGCCAAGGGATGTCTGAGCAATCCTTTTGAAGAGCGTCATGGTTAACATTTTTTAAGTTTCTGTAGGTTACCAAGTGAGATTTTTCTTTGGTAGTATGCACTGAGTAATTTAAGAATATCACGTCATGAGCAGAGAGTCCCGGAGCGGATGTCTGATTGGCGCGGATTATTTTATCTGGTCGCTTTGTTGCTATTATATCTATGAGTGTGTGGCTGTGTGACGTGTGATGAGTTGGGTCCAGCGGTGTTAAACTCATATCATTGGAGTGGAACAGTCGCCTTAGTTTTTCGGCAGAGGGAGATTTTAACTGTAAGTCGATGTTTGTGTCGCCCATAATGATTATGTGTTCATACTGTGTCACGAGTGAGGACAGGGCAGACTGAAAGGAGGACATGGCACCGACGTTTGGAGGTTTATAGATTACTCCAATTAGCAGTTTCTGATTTGATGTATTTATTTCGAAAAATAAGAACTCTGCTTCTCCTTCGCCCTTTGCATCCGATGTGCATAGTACAGTAGGTGTCAGATCAGAGCGAACATAGGCACCCACACCACCCCCGCGTCGTGTTTCACGATCTGCCCTTAGGAGAGAGTAACCAGTGTACTTTACATACGACCAGAATTTCTTCGGATTTTCTACCAAATTTCGAGACAATGTTTCGTTGTGGAACCTATTAAAGGCATCTCGCATCGAAGTACGTCCAAATTTCGCGCGTCTGTAAATTTTAGCCCATCTTCGGGATTTCGCGTTCTTCTGAACTTCGCATGCTTTTTCCGTTGCCTCTGCAACAGCGTTCGGACCTTTTTTGTGTACCACGGGGGATCCGTTCCATCTCTTACCAATTTATGAGGTATGAATCTCTCAATTGCTGTTGCTACTATATCTTTGAATTTGAGCCACATCTCGTCTACATTCGCATAGTCAGTTCGGAAGGAATGGAAATTGTCTTTTAGGAAGGCTTCTAGTGGCACTTTATCCGCTTTTTTAAATAAAATTATTTTGCGTTTGTTTCTGATGGGTTTGGAAGAAATGGTATTGAGCCTAGCTACAATGACCTTGTGATCACTAATCCCTGTATCAGTCATGATGCTCTCTATCAGCTCTGGATTGTTTGTGGCCAAGAGGTCAAGTGTGTTTTCGCAACCATTTACAATTCGCGTGGGTTCGTGGACTAACTGCTCGAAATAATTTTCGGAGAATGCATTTAGGACAATCTCGGAAGACGTTTTCTGCCTACCACCGGTAACTGAACATTCGTTTCAGATAACTATAAATCGCACGGAAATATCTTTGGAAAGGAAATAGTTGTTATTTTTTTTCAGCATCACAATTGCATGTTAATATACAGTATTGTAAGTACAACTAGTTTTTAATTGCATTTAAAAATATACTGAGGGCATTCTAGTACGATGCAATTCATAAACAGCCTTACAGTAAAATACAAACTAACGCTTAGAGGACACTGTTGAATTATAACAGCATGACTTCAGTCCTGGTCCTGTTCTGGACGTGTGATTTTTAACTCGGGAAATTCCATCGATCAACCGGTAAATTGATTCAGCTACTAACAGTTGATGCATTGATCCAATTTCGTCTTTAATATTGTCTGTAAGTATTACCGCGTTGCTTCATGATATTTAAAGAATGTCATCAAGGAAGTACTGAAAGATGCTGTAGTATGTATTTATCCACAGACGAACAGTTCCGGCCAAGCACCCATCTTCAGGTCAAGTACGTACATTACTTCAGTTAAAATAAGGTCAAAAACGCTAATGTTTTTAGTTACAGCGTGTGTCACATATACATGCATCTGTTACCTTAAACATTTTTCATCAGAATTGCTTTCACGGGTATCAACCTGAAGCAGAAATATATTGTTCGAGTTGTGGCGCCAACAGAGCGTCCAGTCTGGAACCTACCAGATCCGGTCTCGGCTGCGCGCCTCATTCCTTACTCACGGCTCCGCATAGTCGTAAAAGAGGTCAGTAGCACTACACGCATTTGATATCCAGTTGTGTACATGTCTAAGCAGCAATTTCCGTTTATTGTTTATGGTAAGCTCAAAGAAGTAACAGAAAGTTTGTTTCGCAGACCTTGGAGGCTTGGTATTAATTTCAGTGCAGTTTCTTTTACTTTGCTTGAAACGTGTCTCTGGCTTCAGAACACTAAAAGTTTCGGAAATTACAGTATGCAAAAGATTTTGCTTTGCTTTGTTCTGTCTGTCTTTCATCTAAGGAAGTAACAATGTTACTGATATGGTAGGGTGTAGATACTCTTGTTTTGATATGCTGGTATCAGTAGCAGTTCGAAGCGTTCACTAATTTCATACAATCGTAAGAAATATCAAAGTTCGGCATCGGACCTATCGAATAGAGCACTGGTTCAGAGGACACGTAATTTACCGACTGAGGAAGTCAACATGTTTTGGCAGCATACCAGACAAAGAATAATTGAAGTAGATACGACGTATCATCAAGAAAATAGTCCTGAATTATAATGACACGATTAGGCGCCATGAAATAGTTTCCGAAGTGCCTGTGTCGAGAGTGCTGATATGTATACTTGATAGTAAAACACAATAAAAAGGAAAGAATAGAAAATGTACATGTTTGTGTATGTGTGTGTACGAGAGAGAGAAACAGACAGACCTGCTGGCAGTAGGAGAGGCCCCCAGCACCAGGCGAGAGGACAGCGCATCATGGAGCGGGAACCATCGCGTCCTGCAACACAAAACAACCACCATGTAAGAGGGTGGCCGTACACTAAACAACCACTGCCCCACAGGCTGCTTAAACACAAAGCAGCTGCCACTTGTGAAAGTCTAGCTAAACATAAAACAAGCACTGTATCACACGTTGACTGAACACAAAATAACCAAAGCACCAGAGGCTGCCAAAACACAAAACAACCATTGTCTAAGAGTCCGACGCAATACAATTCAGCGATTATTACCAGCACCAATAGCTGCCATATGCGTCACCAAATACGTCTGGGCCTCAGTCACAAATCTTATGACAGGAAGGTGTTTGGTTTTTTCGAACAATTTTCAGATGTTCGCTCCTAGCCAACCATGTAACAGATGTTTATTATATTTACTTATTTCATATTTAAACCATAGCACCCACTTTGGGTGTGCTGGATCCTTTCGCAGAAATTACAAAAGTTATTCGGGGAAGTTTTTCCAAATGTGAAAAAAAAAAAATGTTCCGAGGTACAGCATGTTCATGTATCTAGGAAAAAAAGTACTCTATTAAAATTTAAACTCGTTGCAATCGGAAAAATATTGTCAGTACCGTAGTTAATAGTCTCTCTGTTACATTATTGCTTTACTAGACAGCAATATCCGGTAAGCGAAGTCAAATTAAGCAGAAGTATTATCAAACACCAACGAAAAGCTAAAAACGAACTTGCTGAGGCATTTGCAGCCACTTGTTGATATACTGCCTGTTGGCTTCCGTCTCGGTTTCTTCGGCCAACGTTCGTTTCATGATTGTTCTGACGTTTCACAAACGCGGGTACCCACTCGTACTGGTATTGTCAAAGCTTCACTAACCATTGCTCGTGGTGGACTGCGGTCGAGACAGTGGCTGCAAAATATATGTATCTGGCAGGCTTACGTCCAACGGCTTTTCCGTGGTCATTTGCAGTGCAGTTCTCCTCCTGCTACGTGCAACGGTCGTACGCTGCAGCACGGGAAGCCATGATCCGTGCACCATGAGGCTTTCTTCTTTCTTTAGATTAGATTAGATTAGTACTTGTTCCATAGATAATGAATGCGACACTTCGTAATGACGTGGAAAGTGTCAGGTTAATAAAAGATGTCTATACAAGATATTACATTGGACAAAATATTACACGATACTCAATATTTTTAATTTTTTTGTGGGGGTTAGGAAACTATTCACTTACTATATCCAAAAAATCATCTAATGAGTAGGAGGAGTTGCCATTAAGAAATTCTTTTAATTTCCTTTTAAATGCTAAATGGCTATCTGTCAGAATTTTGATGCTATTAGGTAAGTGACCAAAGACTTTTGTGGCAGCATAATTTGCATAATTTACCCGCTTCTGAGCCAAAATTAGATTTAACGTTGAGTAGTGAAGCTCATCCTTTCTCCCAGTGTTGTAGCCATGTACACTACTATTACTTTTGAATTCGTTCGGATTGTTAATAACAAAAGCTACAGTGAAGATTTCTAGCTCTTTAATGATCTTGGATGAGCTCCAGCAATTATTCTCATTACACGCTTTTGTGCAATGAACACTCTTTTATTTAACGATGAGTTACACCAGAATATGATGCCATATGAAAGCAGAGAATGAAAATTGGCGTGGTAAGCTAATTAACTCAGACGTATATCGCCAAAAATTGCCATGACCCTAACAGCATAATTAACTGAACTCAAACGTTTCAGCCGATCCTCAGTGTGTTTTTTTCCAGTTCAATCCCCCATCAATGCTTACACCTAGAAATTTTAAATATTCCACCTTAGCTACAGATTTCTGATCGAAGTGTATATTTATTTGTGGGGTCATTTCATTTACTATGTGGAACGGTATATACTGTGTTTTGTCAAAGTTTAATGAGAGCCCATTTGCAAAGAACCACTTAATGATTTTCTGAAAAACATCGTTTACAATTTCACAAGTTAATTCTTGTCTGTCGGGTGTGATAGCTACACTTGTATGATCGGCAAAAAGTACCAGCTTTGCATCTTCGTGAATATAGAATGACAAGTCATTAATATATATTAAGAACAGCAGAGGTCCCAAGACTGAAACTTGCGGCACCCCATTCTTGATTGCTCCCCAGTTTGAGAAATCACCAGTTTTTTTTGCATATTATGTGAACTGTTTATTTCAACGTTCTGAACTCTTCCTGTTAGGTATGTTTCAAACCATTGAAGCACTGTCCCATTCATACCTCAGTACTTGAGCCTATTTAGAAGTATTCCATGATTTACACAATCAAAAGCCTTTGATAGATTACAAAAAATACCAACGGGTGACTTCCGGATACTCAGAGCATTTAATATTTCATTAGTGAAAGTACATATAGCGTTTTCCGTTGAGAAACCCTTCTGGAAACCAAACTGACATTTTGTTAAAACTTTATTTTTACAAAGATGTGAAGCTACTCTACAATACATTACTTTTTCAAGAATTTTGGATAAGGCAGTCAGAAGAGTGATTGGGTAACAGTTGTTGACATCAGACGTACCCCCTTTTTTATGCAGTGGTTTAACAATGGCATACTTCAGTCTATCTGGGAAGATACCCTGCTTCAGAGAGCTATTACATATGTGGCTAAGGATCCCACTTATTTCTTGGTAATAAGCTTTTATTATCCTGCTGGAAATACCATCAATTCCATGTGAGCTTTTATTCTTGAGAGAGTTTATTATCTTCCTAATTTCAGAAGGAGAGGTGGGTGGAATTTCAATTGTATCAAATGGTGTGGGTAAGGCCTCTTCCATTAACTGCCTTACTTTTACTAATGGACATTTAGATACTATTTTCTCTACAACATTTAATAAATGGTTATTCAAAGTGTTTTCGACTTTTGACTTGTCGAAGCTTTCCTGAAGTTTGTTTATTTTTGTATCTTCTTTGAATAAGCGATTATGATAGCTCTTCTACACATCCATAAATTCCGTGTACGTGAATTTTACTATGTGGTCAACCTCACACAGCCCGAGCACATCACATAGTGAAATTCGCCGACACAGAAGTTCTGGCTGAAGAGAAGAGAGATCACACGCACTTGTTCAGAGAAGCGCAGCGAACGACAGTCACACGTAGTAAGAGGAGAAGCTCACCGGAACCGACCACGGAAAAGCACCTGCATGTTAGCTATCCAGGTACATACAGTCTGCGGCCGCGAGCTTGGAGGTTGAATTTTTCGCACTGCCAGCCACTCGTGCTGGCGAAACATCACAATATCACCAAACAAACGTCTGCCGAAGAACACGAGACAGAAGCCAACAGGCCGTTTGTCAGCGAGTTCTATTTTTTGAAACAGGAGTTATTGGAAATTAAAAATGTTCCTTCCGAAGACATATAAAACTGTTAAGACATAAAAGAAACCTAGTTATTTGCAAATATCTCGTGTTCTGATGACAAAAAAAGAAAAAACCTCTTCCGTTTCGACGTCCAAGGTGGTACACCGAGGACGAAGTACGACTTAATGCCCCACACCTTATATAACTAGTTTTAAAAATATATAAAATTTCACTTCCCATAAATACCTGTAACTGAAGAATTAACCGTTTTTTCATATAGTTATAATATATTATACAACAATTAAACGGGTAGATCTCAGAAATTTACAAATTATACAACAATTAAACGGGTAGATCTCAAAAATTTACAAATTCTGAACAAAACTCAACAACAAAGACTGAGAAAATGTCCTTATGTGGTTCTAAAATTGGTCACTAATTCGAAATATCGACTAAGAAATGTATGGTGTTCCTAGGTAACCTATCCCATAAGTACACCTCTCTCTCCTGCTGTTGGAGTCAACATAGGTGTCCGCCACATTGCAATGTGTATAGTTGATAAGGTTCTTGGTGTATCAATAATCCAGAATCAAATTAGCATAGTCTGTAGGTATTAAGTCAAATGTAGAAAGTAATATGGTACATTTTCGATGATTAGTTCTTACAGCAGTGTCATTATAATAACTGGCACAATAATCTCAAAACTCTGTTTCTGTTGTTTTAGTTGCCATGTACTAACAAATAACAAAATAATGTCGATAGTAATAATAATAGTCCATAACGTTTCAAGGTTACCAAACCAATTATGTGAGCATTACATCTAATTGTTGTGCACATAAGTTCTGTAACTTATAAAATTGATCTTCTATCATGTCGTCCTCCTTCGTTGCACAAGATGGTCGTGAAACGTTCAGTGTATTAATAATCATAAGTTCTTCCCCACGGTTAAATGATCATTAAAAAATCGGATAGACTGCAGTCTCCGATAATCCGAAGGATGCCGCGGCGACTCGCATTACCACGTACCACACCGAATGTAGTAGCCTGTTAGCAGCGGCATGACAAGCTTGTGACCTCCCGTACTCCACTTCAAAATGCAAATGTAACACGTAAACCCTGTCCTTGTATTAATTTTACCCTCAGAAAGATAATTTAAAGAAATTTTTGTTTATGAATTTTGTTGTCGATTGCCTCACGGAAGCGCTTCAAGGCCAGAATACGCATAAGTAAATGATTCTGAAAATGGTGGCTGCTTCTTCGAACCGATATAAAACTACAAATAGGAACAATAATAATGAAAAGTAATTAAAAATTAAATAATCAGGAACGCATTTTTAAGTACTGTTGACACTCGGTATGCCGTTTATACTTCTAAACATTTATTGATTCCTTCATCAAACAGGGATAAGTGTACGTAGGTTCTTGTATCTACTTTAAATAAGCTGTAACTAAGTTTAACATATCAGCATTTAATTAAACAATACTCACAAGAGATAGTACGAAACCGTAGATCAGAATCATTCTCTTACATAAAACAAAAAATAATTGAGTACGTTGTTCGGTATAAACAATTATTTGGGAGTAACTCTCCATGTTTGCTCGAACTGGAATTACAAAAAATGGTTTATGTAATTACCTTATCTGAGTCACATTATAAAATGACTGTGCAATACAATATTCCTTCAATTCATATGTAAGAAGCTTTAACTTTTGTAATCAGCAGTGGTTGTCGCCTTTCAAAACGCTATTGATTATTTTAAAAAATAGCTTTTTTGTTTTCTGCAAATAGTATATTAAGGGTATGTGTCCGTTGCTTCCCCTTACGATATAGTAATTCTATATAGTGGCAAGCCACGGAATGATGGTTCAACCTAGCTTTTGCTAGGCGTCACTTTCATACATTCACACCACCAAAAGACAATGCTACGAGTACATTCTCCCTGGGGAAAAGACGACACAGAAAGTAGTACTGGAAAAGAGAGAAACATGTGTTTTAACACTGTTTTATGTTACCGCGTGCATCGTGAAAACAACATGGTATTTTAAAATGAAGCTATTACCAAGCCATTCGAATGTATGTCTCAAAACTGGAAAAACAAAACAAAAAAGGAGGTAATGTAACGAACCGTCAAAAAAGAATAAACACTTTATGCAGTCACAAAGCTTAGAAAACTGTCAGAAGTGCTAACGAAACAAAGTGAAAGAGTCTGCTTGCATAAAGTATATCAGATTGGTTTTTTGGCACAACCAATTTTACTCGACCTTCACGTTGTTAATCGCTGACTGAAACATGAACGAATTCTACAAACCAACTGTAAACTGCCTTTTCTGTAGGCGATTCATTATTAAAAGCTGTCATAACAAATTCGAGACTTTTACTAAAATCGTAGAAATCTTCGAATGAAAATTTTCACGGTAACTGCCAGTTTCTTCACAACGTTGTTTCTTTAAACGCTTACCGCAAACAAACTATTGTGTCAGTTTGCGATCTGTCGCTGTTTTAACGAAAAGAAAATATAAATTTTACATTATTAGTGCCCTCACGTCTCAGTATCAACAGCTAGTGGTCGTTAGCCTCGTTCATAACGCACAGACAGATATAAACTTTTAAACACAGCCAAATGTACATGTCTTACGTTAATTCTCAAGCAAATGAATTTCCCATAGGCTTTACCAGTCATGATAGGAGAAGGAAATAAATCACATAAAACTAAAAAGAGAAATGAAAGCTGCAGTCTCGGCGATTTCCATCTCTACAAGCACTTCAGAACCCTTTATTTTTTTCCTTTGCGCTGGAATTTCCCCTCGGTATCTGCCTTTCTTTATGAAGCAATGAGACAATTCCGCCCTGATGGGGCCGGGTGTTTCATTTCACTTCACAATCGAGTTTGTATGATGATCTAATAAAAATACGAGGTTGTCTGAGAACATAAAAGGATGCAAATAACATCTCTGAAAATATCGTAGGTAATAAGGACGTCTGAATGCTACACAGAATACAGTCCATCAATGCGATCGTTTCTTGTATGGTCCCCAAGTCTGATGAAAGCTGAGGATAAGGGGGCTGGTAAGTTCAGACGTCGTTACAGTTACATCTGCAGAGAGGAGAAATAAATTAAGTTAATAAACTCATATGCAGTGAGCTAAATTAAAAGAGCTAACAATACATCGTGGAATATGTATTGTACAGTAATGTTTCTGAAAAGCTATATAAGAACTGGTAGACCTTTTTTAGGGCCAGTAGCATAGTGTATGTTTGATAACGACATGATTATTAGAATAGAGAACGTGTATAAATGTGAATATCAGTTATGTTAAAGTGGCTATATTGCATTCCCATGTAAACTGATGTGACGTGCATATTACGTCGTCAGTGGACTTTCTTGTAACTGTCGCTATTTTAATAAGATCGTAAACAGAAATAAATTGAAAATAAAATGTTAATTTTGGTGTGACAGTAGTTTGACGGTTCCACCCTTACAACGCTATATGTTTAGGTAGATTATGCAGCTGAACAGCGATATTATTTTGTTGACAAAAATTTGTTACGTTTGTCTATAGTTGTTGCATGTGGTATTTCCGATTTATCCATTTTCGATTTCAAAAATTTTTGAGGTGGTTTTTATATCTAAATTCTGTATTTTCGTTTAGTAAATCTTGTGGGTATTTTTCATCGTTTGCACATAGAGTTCCAATTCCTCCAAACTGTTCTGACAACTGTCACACCGTAATTAACATTTTGTTTTCAATATATTTACGTCATTTACCATCTTATTAAAATAGTGACAGTTATAAGGCAGTTCACTAACGGTGTAATATGGACGTCACATCAAACTGGACGTAAGTACAATATGGTCACCTTAATATAAATGACATTCACATTTACACGCGTTCTCACCAAAACTGTAGTCGCGGTTCTTAACAGTGGCGATAAATGCCGTAAAAGTCCGTCATGAATAAAGATTTCTTATTATAGGCAGCGATTTTGGGGTATCTGTTCTAATAATTTTACACGAATATTATATACTCTCGTAAGAAAAGAGGTGACTGTAATACTGTCTGGAACAGAGCTGAAGAACCGAAATTTTAACCTACAGGGTTCTTCTTCTTCTGCTTCTTCCGTATCCGGATGCACCAATTATATCTTCCCTTCCCAGCAATTAGCGACGTAGTTTGCTTTGTCATTGACTTTCAAAATATCGTCTTTAGTGCATGTTAGAGACATGTCTGGGCAAATCAGTAGGTGGTCCAAGTCCTGTATTGCTCCGCATTCACAACTATCGCTATCACTGTAACCCCATTTCAACAGGTTTGATCGGCACCCAGTTACTCCAGTACGAAGCCGCTTTAATGACCTCCAAGTTGTAAAAGGTAGCTGAAATCCTGCAGATCCCTCCTCAAGTAGTTCCATTGTGGAGTGTGGCACCATTTCTTCCCAAAGAGATAGCCGCCTTGCGACGGGCTTGGTGGCGAGCTCTTCAGTAGTTTCAATGAAACTCCTGCGGGATTTCAGCCGGACACGTTGTTTTCGGTGCATGTGCATCGGGTGTCGAGGATCATTCCTTTGTTTTGATCTTTCGATCTCGGCGGCTACTTGTCAGCGGATAGTGGGTGGTGCTACGCCTATGATGGGATAAATGATGTCTTTGGGAGTTGGTTTGAGGCATCCTGTGGCAATACGTACATTCTCGTTTACGGCGACGTCAACTTGCTTAGTGTGAGCAGAGTTCCTCCAAACTGGCGCCGCAAATTCCGCTGCTGAGATACTCAGCACCAGACCCGTGGTGCGCAAAACATGTGGTTGAGCTCCCCACGATGAACCTGTTAGCTTCCGCAGTATGTTGTTCCTGGCACAGACCTTTTTTTTTTAGTGTTGCGACAGTGCTGCTTAAAAGTAAGTGCTCTGTCCAAGGTTACTACCAAGTATTTTGGGCTGTTTGTATGTTTCAGCTCTTCCCCTTGCCACAGGACTCGGAGTTTCCGTTTGGCTTGTTCGTTCCTAAGATGGAAGGCGGATACTTGAGATTTCCTAGGGTTTGGTTTGAGATTATTGACGTTGTAATAGGTAGCAGGTTCTGTTAAGGCTTTTGTGAGATTCTCCTCCACTTGTTCAAAGGTTTTATCCTGTGTGGCCACTGCTGCATCATCAGCATATATGAACCAAAACCAAAGATGACCTACAGTGTGACGTATGGGAAACGAGCAGTTTTCAAACGAACGGGAGTACGTAGATTCTTAGGAAAATAACATCGTAGACTGTTCCATTACTACTAAAATTGAGGGCCATCCTGAATTGAAAAACGTATGTGGCGTCACCGTACCCCCACTGACAGCGGCCATCAGTCTTTTTGACTGGTTTGACGAGGCCCGCCACGAGTATTTCTTCTGTGCCAACCTCTGAATCTCGGAGTAGTACTTGCGTCCAAAGTCTTCAATCATTTGTTAGAAGTCTTTCTCGATGTAACTCCCGACCTATCATCCCACCCCTTTTGCATGACAGTGTTTTCAATATTTTGCTTTCCTCAATGATACTTATCATTTCACGTAGTTTTCAATATCATCCTGTGGCATCAGATCTGAAACGCTACAACCCTCTTCTTTTCCTATTTTCCAGCGTCCACGATTCACTGCCACACAATCCTGTGTTCCAAACGTATATTCTCAGAAATTTTTTCCTCGAATTAAGGACGATAATAATAGCGCATTTCCTTTGAGCAGAAATGCCCTGTTTGTCTGTACTAATCTCCTTTTTATGCCTTCCTTGCACCATGTGTTATTTTGATTGCAATTCCTTATCTTCGTCTACCTAGTGTTCACCAGTTTTGATAAATGTAAAACTTGTCTCATTCCTCCTATTCCTCATTACTTTCGTCTTTCTTCAGTTCAGTCTATACAACTTCTCCTGTGTTGGGACTGTCAGTGCGTAGGTAAATTTATATGCATAAATAGAACAAGTCTGGCACTTATGCTGAAGTAGACTGTTGTTGGTTTTACAACTCGATGTACTGTTCAATAGAAATTCTGTCTCGCTCCTCAGTTCATACAATAGAAACTCTTCACGGTAGCACTGTGTTCACAAACGTAAGTAAGGACTTGCAGATTAATTTAAAGAGTCTGGTTGTCTCTCCTGTCACTGGACTCGGTACTCTTCATGCTGCTTGCCGTGGACTATGCGTCGACCGGAACGTAACTTGGTGTAGCACTGACCTCGTGTCTGTATGTCGGTTTATTTCGAGACAGGCCACCGACGGTCCAGTCTCTGTTTACCACTACAGTTTTTAATTCTCTACAGCTCTCTCTAGTACCATGGAAGCTATTCCCTGAAGTCTTAACAGATGTCATAACACCCTGTCCCTTCCTCCTGTCAGTGTTTATCACGTATTGCAATCCTCGCCGATTCTGCGTAAAACCACCTCTTTCCTTACCTTATCAGTCCGACCTAATTTTCAACATTCTTCTGTAGCAACACATTTCAAAGACTTGGATTCACTTCTGTTTCCGGTTTTTCCATGTCTCTCTAATATACAACACAGCACTCCGAACGTACTTCCCTTGGCCAGCAATGTCCTTTTGATGGTGCTAGTCTGCTTTTTGTATCCTCCTTGCTCTGCCCGCCTGAGTTATTTCGCTGACCAGTTAGCAGAATTCATTAACTTCATTCACTTTTTCGTCCCCAATACCGATGTTAAGTTTCTGGCTTTTGTCGTTTCTACTACTTCTCATTACTTTCGCATTTCTTCGATTTACTCTCAGTCTATATTCTGTATTCATTAGACTGTTAATTCCATTCAACAGGTCCCATACTTCTTCACTTTCGCTGAGGGTGGTAGCAACGTCATCAGCGATTCTTATCATTGGTATCCTTTCACCCTGACTTTTAATACCATTCTCGAGCCTTTCTTTTATTTCCCTCATTGTCTCTTCGACGTACAGACTGCACAGTAGTGGCGAAAGGTTACACGGCTAATTTACACCTTTTTTTAGGCCAAGCAGTTTGATTTAGGTCTGCAACTCTTATTTGATGGGAAGTCTACAATAGCTTTGCGTAACTGTATTACCTGACACCCTATCTCTTCTACATGGACGCCCATTTCTTCCTCAGTCACATCAGACTCGCCCTCCCTCTGTATAAGCCATTTTTGTGTATTTCTTACAGCACGGGTGGGCAACCGGCGGCCCGCGTGCTGGATCAGTGCCGCGACTGGTTACAGCCCGGCTCGTAGAAGAAATTCGCGCAGATGGACCGTGGACGTATTAGAACACTGCAATTGTTGAAATTAAAGGTAATTTATAATGAATTAAGTACAACCGATTGCTTTTATGGGCGTTTATTTTTCCATGATATGGAATGGCATGCCATCTTCAGACGTTCACATTTATTGACGTATCGTAAACAAAGGCATGGCAGAGTTTAGCAACACACGTTTTTTCGATAGCTATTGCAAAACGGTCGTTAATGAAGAAACAATGGCCACCAAGCATAAATAAATGTAAATTATGTGAGTGAGTGGTGGCTGTCCAAAAGATCAGACACCGTGCATTCATATAATTCATGCACCTCGATGGACAATGAAACCACTACCTTCAGCGCAGATGCACATTTACGTTCGACCTTCAGCGGGAATCTGAAATTCGGAAGCGTGGAGTGTATCGACGGCGACTGCAGGCGGGTCGTGCCAGCTGGGAATGTGTGTCGAGATACACTACTGGCCATTAAAATTGCTACACCACGAAGATGACGTGCTACAGATGCGAAATTTAACCGACGGGAAGAAGATGCTGTGATATGCAAATGATTAGCTTTTCAGATCGTTCACACAAGGTTGGCGCCGGTGGCAACACCTACTAGGAGCTGACATGAGGAAAGTCTCCAACCGATTTCTCATACACAAGCAGCAGTTGACCGGCGTTCTTTGGTGAAACGTTGTTGTGATGCCTCGTGTAAGGAAGAGAAATGCGTACCATCACGTTTCCGACTTTAATAAAGGTCGGATTGTAGCCTATCGCGATTGCGGTTTATCGTATCGTGACATTGCTGCTTGCGTTGGTCGAGATCCAATGACTCTTAGCAGAATATGCAATCTGTGGGTTCAGGAGGGTAATGCGGAACGCCGTGCTGGATCCCAACGGCCTCGTATCACTAGCAGTCGAGATGACAGGCATCTTATCCGCATGGCTGTAACGGATCGTGCAGCCAAGTCTCGATCCCTGAGTCAACAGATGGGGACGTTTGCAAGACAAAAACCATCTGCACGAACAGTTCGACGACGTTTGCAGCAGCATGGACTATCAGCTTAGACACCATGGCTGCGGTTACCCTTGACACTGCGTCACAGACAGGAGCGTCTGCGATGGTGTACTCAGCGACAAACCTGGGTGCACGGATGGCAAAACGACCTATTTTCGGATGAATCCAGGTTCTGTTTACAGCATCATGATGGTCGCATCCGTGTTTGGTGACATCGCGGTGAACGCACATTGGAAGTGTGTATTCGTCATCGTCATACTGGCGTATCACCCGGCGTGATGGTATGGGTGCCATTGGTTACACGTCTCTGTCACCTCTTGTTCGCATTGACGGCACTTTGAACAGTGGACGTTACATTTCAGATGTGTTACGACCGGTGGCTCTATCCTTCATTCGATCCCTGCGAAACCCTACATTTCACGAACGTATGTTGTAGGTCCTGTACGGGCCTTTCTGGATACAGAAAGTGTTCGACTGCTGCTCTGGCCAGCATATTCTCCAGATCTCTCACCAATTGAAAACGTCTGGTCAATGATGGCCGAGCAACTGACTCGTCACAATACGCCTGTCACTACTCTTGAAGAACTGTGGTATGGTGTTGAAACTGTATGGGCAGCTATACCTGTACACGCCATCCAAGCTCTGTTTCACTCAATGCCCAGGCGTATCAAGGCCGTTATTACGGCCAGAGGTGGTTGTTCTGGGTAGTGATTTCTCAGGATCTATGGACCCAAATTGTGTGAAAATGTAATCACATGTCAGTTCTATTATAATATATTTGTCCAATTAATACCCGCTGATCACCTGCGTTTCTTCTTGGTGTAGCAATTTTAATGGCCAGTAGTGTAGTTTGCATATTTACGATAAACACTATGTCCATATGGTGCAGTGGTTAACACAACTGCCTAGAAGCAAGAGACTTCAGGTTCGAGTGGCGGTCTGGACACATGTTCACCCGTTTCCGCTGATTCTGTATAAAGTCCCGATGCAACTGAAGTCATTAGTTTCTTTCTTTTCGTTTGCCGGCCGCCGTGGCGGAGCGGTTCTAGGCGCTACATTCTGGAACCGCGAGACCGCTACGGTCGCAGGTTCGAATCCTGCCTCGGGCATGGATGTGTGTGCTGTTCTTAGGTTAGTTATGTTTAAGTAGTTCTAAGTACTAGGGGACGGATGACCTCAGAAGTCCCATAGTGCTCTGAGCGATAAGAGCCATTTTTTCCTGTCGTTTCTCCCTCCTCCCCCTTTTATATAAGTAATAAATGTAAAAATATGCAGGCCATAAAAGGAATATACTCCCAAAAACGTGTGTTTTGACACACAATTTACTGGCGTGATGTCTCAGGAAAGGATTGCCATTCACATCAGTGCGGTACCGCAAAAACCGTGTTACGCGTGCTACAGTTTCCTTTTTATGAGCTGGAGCGCTGCTGTCGTGCCACCTGACCTGGCGGCCCGCAAACTTAATTATGTCAATCAGGCCTGAGGGGAACCAAAATTTTCCCATGCCTGTGTTAGAGTACTCGCGGACTTATTTAGGAATAACCCAGTACAGTAGAGTCTCGATAGTTGGAGTCTCCATAGTTCGAGTTTCCAATAATCCGAGCCTCTTTTTTTATTATTTTTTTAGAAAATGGTTGCAACGACCTACTTTCTTTTTTTTAATGACAAGATAAATAATGAGAACATCACTGCAAAAGATAGATTGCAGCTCAGTGACAAAGCAGACAATGCAAGCAACGCCGACGATTAGCTCTCTGCCCTGTTGCACGAACATCTGTTGTCAGTATGGCACAAAATACCCCTACTGCTGCCGGCTGCTACCGATCAAAACTGGAGAGTTCATAAGCCGCTGTAATTCGCAGTACCTGTACTGTACAGTGTTGTGTGGCGTTTTGTTTGTTGACTGTGTGTTCCGTTGTACACCTTACAAAGATCAGTGCGGTATCAAAAAAGAGGAAATTTGTGCCTTTGCATCCAAAATTAGAAGCACTAAGGCCACTTGACAAAGGAGAAACAATAAGAAAACTTGCTCTCGAATATGGTGTCGGTGAAGTTACTGTTGGCGACTGGCGAAGAAACCGACTTAAATAGGAACAGTTTTCGTCACAGAAATGCTTACACAAATCTCTCAGTCGAAGAAGTATAAAGAAGTCACACTTGGAAAAAGCAAGTGAGGCATTTTTCATGTGGTTTACCCAACAGAGACACAGGGTGCTCCGATTTCTGGCCCAATCTTGCAGAAGAAGCTTTGTTTTTCAGAAACCAGCTGCAGGAAGGAGATGACAATTTCGCCGCTAGTGTGGGCTGGCTCGACAAGTGGAAGAAGAGGTATCGAGTGCGTCAACTAGACGTATGTGGAGAAAAACTCTATGGTAACGCTCAGGCCGTTTCAAAATTTATCGTCGAGTTTTAAAAAATCATAACTGCAGAAAATTTGTCTAATGAACAAATATATAACTGTGACGAAAATGGGCTAAATTTTAAAATGTTACCAGCGAGAAAACGTGCTTCTTGTGAAGAAAAAAGTGCTCCTGGGCACAAAAAAAGCAAATAGCGGCTCACAGTTATGGCAGCTTCAAATGCAACTTGAAACCACAAACTAAACTAATTGTGATTGGGAAGTTTGCCAAGCCAAGAGCATTCAAGAATGTATCCATCTCAGCTCTTCCGGTTGTCTATACGCATCAGAGTCATTCCTGGATGAATCAAGAAATCTTTAAGAACTGGTTTTTTTAACTCATTTGTACCTGACTGCAAGAATTTTTTGAAAGAAAGGGGAATGCCATGCAAAGCAGTTTCGCTCACGGATAATGCGTCCTCACAGCCAAGTGCAGGAGAACTGGAGTGCGACGGTATCCGCGCCTTGTGTTTCGCACCAAACGTTACCTGTCTCATTCAGCACATGGATCAGGGCGTTCTGGAATGTCTAAAAAAAGTATCGACGGCGATTGCTACAGTCAATCCTGCATTACAAAGATAACGAAATTATTGTAGGAGCTTTGAAGAGAGTGACTTTGAAGGACGTCGTGTACTGGATTAGCGAATCTTAGAGCGAAATAAAGTCAGACACAATTTCTAAGTCATGGAGGAACATTCAACAGGAAAATATGCCAGACACAGAAACTGAAGAGGCAGAAGTGGTGGAAGTAGACGAGTGGTTAAATTCGGATGAACAGTTGGAAGTGACAGACTCTTCTATAACTGACATGGTTAACATTCCATTGCAGTGTGAGAGTGACGAGGATGACGAGGCAGAGGCTGCACCGATGATGAGTCACACCGATGGCTACGCTGCTCTCTAGGCCGCCATATGCTACGTGGAACAACAGCCTGAGACGACACCAACTGACCTACTGCTCCTGAGACGGTGGCGCGACATTGCCGTGAGGAAACGTTGCAGCTTCGCCAAACAAAAGAACTTCACTATTACTTTTCTAAGTAAATAATTATTGTTATTCTGCCAACGCAAATACATGTGTAAATTCTTTTATTTTAATAAAGTTCGTATTTTGACCTGTATTAGTTACAGTATCATAGTTCTTTTTCTCATTTAAATTTCGATCTTCTCAGGTATTGTTGAAAGGAAAGTGCGAGTATTAGCTGAGGACCAATTGGGTGAAAATCAGTGTGGGTTTAGGCCTCTTAGAGGTTGTGAGGACCAGATCTTTAGCTTACGGCAAATAATGGAGAAGCGTTATGGGTGGAACAGGGAATCGTATCTATGCTTTATAGATCTAGAAAAGGCATATGACCGGGTTCCTAGGAGGAAGTTATGGTCTGTTCTACGAGATTGTGGAATAGGAGCCAAACTTTTGCAAGCAATTAAAGGTCTTTACATGGATAGTCAGGCAGCAGTTGGAGTTGACGGTAAATTGAGATCATGGTTCAGAGTAGTTTCAGGGGTAAGGCAAGGCTGCAACCTGTCTCCACTGTTGTTCATATTATTTATGGATCATATGTTGAAAACAATAGACTGGCTAGGTGAGATTAAGATATGTGAACACAAAATAAGCAGTCTTGCATATGCGGATGACTTATTGGTGATGGCAGATTCGATTCAAAGTTTGAAAAGTAATATTTCAAGGGAGATCAGAAATGTAAGGACTACAGTCTGAAGATTCGCATCTCCAAAACGAAAGTAATGTCAGTGGGAAAGAAATATAAACGAATTGAGTGTCAAATAGGAGGAACAAAGTTAGAACAGGTGGACGGTTTCAAGTACTTAGGATGCATATTGTCACAGGATGGTAACATAGTGAAAGAACTGGAAGCGAGGTGTAGCAAAGCTAATGCAGTGAGCGCTCAGCTAAGATCTACTCTCTTCTGCAAGACGGAAGTCAGTACCAAGACTAAGTTATCTGTGCACCGTTCAATCTTTCGACCAACTTTGTTGTATGGGAGCGAAAACTGGGTGGATTCAGGTTACCTTATCAACAAGGTTGAGGTTACGGGTATGAAAGTAGCTAGGATGACTGCAGGTACTAGCAGATGGGAACAATGGCAGGAGGGTGTCCACAATGAGGAAATCAAAGAAAAACTGGGAATGAACTCAATAGATGTAGCTGTCAGGATGAACAGGCTTAGATGGTGGGGTCATGTTACACACATGGGAGAAGCAAGGTTACTCAAGAGACTCATGGGTTCAGCAGTAGAGGGTAGGAGGAGTCGGGGCAGATCAAGGAGAAGGTACCTGGATTCGGTTAAGAATGATTTTGAAGTAATAGGTTTAACATCAGAAGAGGCACCAATGTTAGCACTGAATAGGGGATCATGGAGGAATTTTATATGGGGGCTATGCTCCAGACTGAACGCTGAAAGGCATAATCAGTCTTAAATGATGATTTAAATTTCGATAGTCCGAGTGTTCGATAGCTCGAGGTGGTTCCGGTCCCATTCACCTGGAATTATTGAGACTCTGGTATACTTTCATCGCAGTTAGTTGGCACTATTAATTACGACAGACCTTGGGTGAGCGCTAGGGAACGGGCACCGGTGCAGCCAGGCGGTGGGCGACGTCGCCGGCTGTTGGGGACCGCGAGGCAGCGAAGGCCGGGCGGCGTCTGGCTGGGGCGTGCCGGCGCCAGGCCGCACGCTCCGCTAATGGTGTTTGTACTTGCGGCCGAGACGGAGCCGTGGCTGGGGAAATGGAGCGGCGGGAGTGGCGGAGGGGGAGAGGAAGGGCGGAGAGGCGAGGGGAAGGAAGGGGGAGCCCGCTCTGGGCCCGAATATCGGATGATGTTTCCCGGACGGCAAATATCGGCGGGCTCCGTAACACGATAACGTGCCACTGCCGCCGCCGCCCCCGTACACCACTTGTCTCCGGGTCTCCGGGGGGCGGCGCGAGGTTTCCGACAGGCGCCTGGAGCTGCAGCAGGCGCCTAGACGGCAAGGCTGCGGTGTTGTCTTACGAGGCCTCTGCTGGAAGGAGGACGTACAATATGGCAAAGTCACAACGCCGGAATCAAAATAATTATGAAACTTCCTGCCAGATTAAAACTGTGTGCCGGACCGAGACTCGAACTCGGGACCTTTGCCTTTCGCGGGCAAGTGCTCTAGGTAGGAAGGTAGGAGACGAGGTATTGGCAGAAGTAAAGCTGTGAGGACGAGGCGTGAGTCGTGCTTGGGTAGCTCAGTCGGTAGAGCACATGCCCGCGAAAGGCAAAGGTCCCGAGTTCGAGTCTCGGCCAGGCACACAGTTTTAATCTGCCAAGAAGTTTCATATCAGCGCACACTCCGCTGCAGAGTGAAAATCTCATTCTGGCAAAATATGTATGTTCTTCGCCGTGTTTCGTTCTTAGTTTCAGCACCCTTACCAGTTTCTTGTATGGGAGGGCTGTTTTCGTAAGTTAACACGCTCTGTACTTAATTTCGCTCCAAGTATAGCCTCAAATCAATTACAAATATCTTGAACTTGTCCCTATGTATGTTGTGTGGTGTACGTAATGTACGACCTTCGTACACACACCATCAGATTATTTGACTTGTCGCTCTAACGAAGTAGGCGAGTGTCAGCAATATGTCTCGTGGTCTTATCGTGACGTGTTTATCTTCTGTCGTTAGGTCAGACGATAGAAATGCCACTTGCACGCTTAGAGTAGCAGATTGTCGGTGACCAACTTTAAACAGAACTTGATTAATTTTCACACATATTTATTAAAATAATAAAAAGGCATGTATATTACGTAACTTGATTCTGGATGCTCTTTACAATTGACAATCTGAAGTTCCTTTGGTCTTGGTACGCTAATCTTATTCTCACATATCTCTGATACTTGACAAAGTGTCTAGTCGTTTATCTTCATGGCTATGTACAGGAATATGGTAATCTTATTAGCCGCAGACTGAAACTTGATTACAGACTCATGAAGACTGACTAGTCGGAGGTCTGTACACTCTTTATAATACCTCGAGCGTTCAGGTATCACTGCGCGAGTGTGATCCGCGAGGAGAAAAGGTTCTACGTTAGCAGCAATCTCATTGGCTGCGTTACATATTAATACGCGGATCGGCGGAAGCAGAATTTGGTCCGTCTCTAAGGCAGCGCCATCTCGTATTGCGGAGACGGACGAGCACTGCGCCTGCGCTGTTGTGCTTAGCGGGGCGCGCTCTAGTGGGAAAGTTGTGCACGCGCTCACTACGCGGACTATCTGCACAACATGTTGTTGGTTTATTTTTAAATAAGCACTTTATTTAACAATGTAATTTGGTTGTCTAGAATATTATAAAGCTATAGCACAGTAAAAATGCAATACGGTATAGCATGATATGAGTATACACTGCACATACGTTTGGTTGAAGCAACACGTTCTAAAGTCAAACCACCTACATTCGGCCAGCCAGCTTAGTCACAGAGCATTTGTGACACGAGTCACTACATCTACATGGCTACTCTGCAAATTACACTTACGTGCCACCTTCACACTCTGGCCGGCCGGGATGGCCGAGCGGTTCTAGGCGCTACAGTCTGGATCCGCGCGACCGCTACGGTCGCAGGTTCGAATCCTGCCTCGGGCATGGATGTGTGTGATGTTCTTAGGTTAGTTAAGTTTCAGTAGTTCTATGGGACTGATGACCTCAGAAGTTAAGTTCCATGGTGCTCTGAGCCATTTGAGGCACTAATACTGTATTATTCCACTCTCGAACACCGTGCGGAAAAAAATAACACATATATCTTCCGTGCGAGCTCTGACCTCCCTTATTTTATTATGATGATGGTTTCTCCCTATGTATGTAGGCATCAACAAAATTTATTATTGTTCAGAGGAGAAAGCTGATTGAAATTTCGTGAGATGTTTTGCACCCTAAATGTTGTATCATGTTTGTGACACTCTCTCCCCTACTTCTCGATACGGTAATAAAAAACCGTGCCGCGGTTCCTATCCGGAGGATCCCACACCGCGTAGCAATATTCCTAATGAGGACGGACAAACGTAGAGTAGACGGCGTCTTCAGCAGATCTGTTGCATCTTCTACGTGTTGTGCGAATAAAACGCAGTCTTTGGTTCGCCTTCCCCACAACATTTTCCATATGTTCTTTCCAATTTAAGTTGTTCTTAATTGTATTGCTAGGTATTTAGTTCAATTTGTGGCCTTCAGATTTGACATTTATAGTGGAACCGAAGTTTAAGAGTCCTTTTAGCACTCGTGGGAATGCCCTTACACTTTTCATTATTTAGGTTCATCTGTTAATTTTCGCACCATACTAATATCTGAACCAAATCTTTTTGCGATTGGCTTCGATCTTCTGGGGATTCAACTGGACGATAAGCAACACTATCATCTGCAGACAACATAAACTGAATGACTACACTGGACTTGAGCTGTGTTTTGGGTGGCGGGATGCGACTCTGAGTTACCACCCTGACAGCAATCACTTTACCTAGTATACCTTCCACATAACTACCTGTCCTGAGCGTGTGCTAAATAGATTTTGCCGGTTAAATGCGTTGTTCTTGACAGCCATCACAGTTACCATAATGTAAATTAACCTGAATAATAAAATAGTGTTACTGATATGGTGTGCTGTCACTATTTTGTCAACTGTTAATGGGTGATTAATGTATCAACACAGGATTGATCGTTTATAAAACTAATGCACAAATTTATCAATTAAAATTGGACAAAAATACATGTCACGTGTTATGAAAAATAAATATAATCTGATGGCAGCACAAATATGCAACGAACAGTTAACAACCCTGTGGCCGGCCGGTGTGGCAGAGCGGTTTTAGGCGCTTAAGTCTGGAACCGCGCAACCGCTAGGTCGCAGGTTCGAATTTTGCCTCGGGCATGGATGTGTGTAATGTCCTTAGGTTACGTAGGGTTGAGTAGTTCTAATTTCTAGGGGACTGATGAGCTCAGAAGTTAAGTCCCATAGTGTTCAGAGCCATTTGAACATTTTGAAGCTCCGATGTTGAGTCCCATAGTGCTCAGAGTCATTTGAACCATTTAACAACCTTGTGTGGTGGCTGGTTGGCAAACCTTAAGGTTTGACTGTTTGAACTATGTAGTCTGGCTCAAAATATGGGTAACGTAGTCTGAAATTACGTATCGCTGAAGAGACCTAGATGGATTTATTCTATATAGAAGTGATTTACGTTGATATATCAAAGAACAAGTGGCGAGATTGTCATCTCATTTGCTCTAACAAGCCAGGGTAGCAATACAGTATACCTTTTCTCGATGTATGGCGCCGGCTCATATGTCGGTTGCGGTTCAAGCGTCTGCAGAATAG
Source organism: Schistocerca gregaria (assembly GCF_023897955.1). Lineage (NCBI taxonomy): Eukaryota > Metazoa > Arthropoda > Insecta > Orthoptera > Acrididae > Schistocerca > Schistocerca gregaria. The sequence goes on along the minus strand of NC_064924.1, from coordinate 67,999,220 downwards.
CGGTGTGAGATGCTTGTTGTTGTATCCACGGAACCAACCAACCAATCAACTCTCGCACGCGCGCCCTGACCCTCCGCCACACACCGTCAGGTGGCTTGCGGAGTATGGATGTAGATGTAGATGTAGATGTAGACATCGCTGGCCACAGTTCCTGTCGCGGCCGTCGGCGTTTCAGGGCGTTACCGCCGACGAAGAGGTCGCGCCATGGCTGAGCTCGGGTCCGCAACGCCCTCTGTCTTTTGCATATAAGGAGGAGCGCTGGCCCCGAGACGGACAGTCTAATGTCGATTGTCTATTGCTAGCCTTTCGTGGAGTTTGTAGCGGGGCCATTGCAGTGTGATATTTGCTATTGTATTCGACTAGGCTCAGTACACGGATTACTCTTGGATATTACTTGGAATTGTATTGCTGACGCACGTGTCGTCAGAAATAAAGATAAGTTATCTCTTCATTCTTGTCATTAATTATTTTTCGGCTAACAGACACAACTACATCCTGGTCACTACCCACGCGTTATACAATTTGTGATGGCTGCCCAAAAGTACCACCAAGGACCTTGGGTTTGGAAGCCGTCACAAAACCTGTAATTGTTGCAGTTACTCTCTAACGGAGCCCTGAAATCTCGGCGATTCCGGAATGTGACACTCCCGTTCGCTGGTCATACCAATTTGACTCACCCGTATGGCAGTGCCCACAAGGAGATAAAATGTCAAAGGGGCAGACGCGTCTGGACTAAGACTGCCCTCAGCTTAGCGAGGTGACCGAGATGACTGAGGTCTAAACTGTCGGTAAAGCTCAGCCCTCACCACCGGCTTCCCAGTTAAGACCAGCCACACTGACACTCGGGACAAGTATCCCGAAATGGCTCTCAGCACTAAGGGACTTGACTTCTGAGGTCATCAGTCCCCTAGAACTTAGAACTACTTAAACGTAAGTAATCTAAAGACATCAAACACATCCATGCCCGAGGCAGGATTCGATCCTGCGACTGTAGTGGTCACGTGGTTCCAGACTGAATCGCCTAGAACCGCTCGGCCACTTAGGCCGGCACAAGTATCCCACCCAGGTGTGTCCCACTCATGACTGGGGTGTGAATCCGAAGATCCACTCCAGACAGGCATATGAATCGGAAGACCAAGTATCACCTCTCCCCACTTTCCGTCAAACAGCAGTAACCTCCTAAAAACAATCCCACAACCATACACAACAGTGTTTTGCGCCAACCACAAGAAACCACGAGCTCATTGTCTCCCCTCCAACTAGTCTGCTCTACTCATCAGCCAATCCTGATCAATATTAACAATATTCTTCTCTTTTCTGGAGAAGCTGCCAATCATTGACTCGTAAATTCCCACACACAGAGAGAGGAAGACATTGTGCTTTTGGCTTGTTTTCTCCATGACCATTTGAGGCAGCGTGTTATTTTGAGTTTGTGTAAAGATCTAAAGTGAACAACACAATTATCATTGAGATCATTAGCTGTACATCCTGAACACCACAGCGTGTCTGACCAGAGTCGCCGGCTAAACCAAAAGAAGTGCTTTTATGTCCCAACATAGATCGTTTCACAGCCGCCGTAAATGTTGCGTTCGTTCTAAATTTGTTTTGATGGCTCCCCCGACAGCTTCCTGTCCACAGTGAACACAGAAACTCAAGAATTTTTATGGCCACCATTGATGTTCGCAGAAGCGAACGGGGATGGCTGTGCAGCCTAGAGTTGTCCCGCGTCCTTGGCCCCTGCTATAGCAAGAAGCGCCTGAAAGTTCTGTGCTAACATGTTTGGATACAAATGGGAATACCATTCAAATATTTATTTGTCTAGGCTAATATTTAACCAATCTAGCACGGAAATCATGAATTTCAAAGTTGACGGCACTATCAGTTGATTTTTTGTTTACTCGAGGACAAACGTCGGGTCTTGCTGAATTTGTTTGCTGAAAAACTTTTTCTGTAAATACTAATCCAAATTATGTTATTTTAATTTAAATGCTTGGAAAGCGAATTCTTAATTCCATTTAATTAACCAGAAGTTCAGTTTCAATGTGTATGTTAATGTTACTAGTGTTGGCTAATTGAAAACATAGGGTTGTGTTTCCGAAATTCTTGGGGTGAACAGAAATAGTTGTCAGTGTTTCTTCAGAAAAAGGTGAAGAACCTGACGGTGATGAAGAACTACTCGGCAGTGTTCTCAACCCAAGAGGCTATGTTATGATTAAAGTATGTGGTAAAAGTAAGCAGCCATTTAGACTTTATGCACGTAAAATTTGTTACTTAGAAGGCAAAGATTTTATTTTTGAAAAAAATCAAGACCGATTAAACACATTTATTTTTAACAGATGAGGAGTTATTTTTTAGTCAAGAGACGTTGATTGAAAGATCTCCGTTACTTGTGGGGTTACCTACGACATGTAGATTCGAAGACTTGATCATTTTTAAAGGTGGTGACAGTGACTTAATGTATTAAAATACAATCCATGATTATCACTTAATTGTTACAGTACCGAAATTAGATATATAACAACGTTTATTTGAAAAATAATTAAAAAATCACAGTTGATGCAATATTCTTAGTTTAGTACTGAACACAGATTTTGAACCAGATAAATTTTGAAACTTGCTGGCAGATTAAAGCTGTGTGTCGGACCGAGACTCGAACACGGGATCTTTGCCTTTCGCGGGCAAGTGTTCTACCACTGAGCTACCCAAGCACGACTCACGCCCGGTCTCACAGCTTCACTTCTGCCAGTATCTCGTCTCCTACCTTCCAAACTTCACAGAAGGTCTCCTGCGAACCTTGCAGATCTAGCACTAGTGGAAGAATGGATATTGCGGAGACATGCCTAAGCCACAGCCTGGGGGATGTTTCCAGATACATTTTGTTTCTAATTCTTCTAGAACCATAACAGATTTTGAAGTGACCCTATTCACCCAAATGACCAATGCACAGAAACAATAAAAAGATTAACAACGCAATTTCTATTCACCCCCCTCTGCGGGGTGAATATTATTTTTTTATGTTAAACGCTCGTGAACTACGTCCTGAAACTAATGATAAATTTCAATGTGGCAGCATGACTTATAACTTAATGTAAATTTGATTTCCATTTTTCTTCTTAAAATCAACAATGTTTCCTTTTATAGTAGAAAAATGTTTCTACTCACCACATTTTACGCTACCATTGCGACGTATGTGGCCCACGATAGGTTATCAGTCATCAACTGGAAATTTGCTGTAAGTTATTGCTATGTATCAATGTCCCACTTGTAAAGGGAAGGCTGTTTCTGGTTTGCAGGAGTATTATAATGACAGACTGCACCTGTAGACTGTCCTGTCCTCAAGTTACTCTAGTAACCCTCTGCTCGCTAAATGTCCCACCATAAATGAACACTGTTGATTGATTTTCTTATCCAACTTGCAGAGCGAATGGTTCCATTGGGAAGGAAAGACGCAATAAGCAAAAGAAGAAGAGCCGCTGGGTGGTTTACAGATCTGTTGTGACTCTTGCGGCCCTTCTACCAACTGAAGGTGAAACAAGAGTAAGGTGCGCAGGAACTTTCCCTCGCCGATACCATATAAATTGACAGGCTGTGTAGGGTACTACTAGGACATTAACATACGTAAACAGAAAGACACAACTCTCAATCGTTTTCGAGAAAATCGATTTCGAGCATTTTACGCATGCTTAAGTACTTCGTATGGCCGTTTGCAAGCGAGGATTCAGCAGCCCAAGTGCTTAGTTGCATAAGCGCGTGGTCTGTGGATCAAATCTCGCTTGCGGTAGACTTTTTTTTATTTCATTTCTAAGTGGCAATAATATAGGTTGAAATGGTGTGGTCTGTGTGGGTGAGGAAGCCGTATGGAACGGGATAATGTGGTTGGATACAGACAGCGACACAGGTTATAGTTATTGTTTTGAGGAAGAGAGTGAGAATAAGGTGTTCGTTAGGAGTGTTGTAGAGTTGCTATGGCTGAATGAGGAATTTCTTGTGATGACCAATGGCAACTCTACCTCGGGCTATGGGAAGTGGATTATCTTTTCTGTGTAAGATGTACGGAAAAGTACGGATACTATGACGGTGTTGGAGGAAGATCCATTCAGAATGAAAGCATCATTGCGGTGTTGGGAGAGGGCCCACAAGAAGAGGGGTCTGTTGGTTAAAAAGGAACGGATATTGCGGAATAGGACATCATACTGCTGTCACTCCATGATTTGGGGGATTTAGGGCTAGAAGAGGTTCTAGAGATGTGTGGCTTGTCAGAAAGTAGACGATGTTCTTCAGCTGTAGGTGGTGGGCAGAAAGAGTTATTGGGGTAGAGGGGATTGTCAGTAGGTCTCATGGTAACTGGAAACAGGATGGGTAGGGCAGGTTGCAGGTATTACATGAGGGAGGGGAAGTGAGATTCGCACACTGCTTGAGGAAATGTTGTGATTTACAGTGGGGGCAGGTGGGAGGGTTTTTGCAGTCATTTTACATCAGAAGTCTTTGGCAGCGGTAGGATTGAGGACGGGGTTCGGATGGTCCAACGGTGTGCCGACGTTTGTAGATCAGACAAGCGCCAAATTAGAAAAACTAATGTGTAGTAACTGCAAGGTCACTGTGACATCAGGAACAGAAGTACATGTAGAGTGAATATACCTACAATACGCTTAAGAAAGCTCATACCAGTGAGGAATACAAGAAAGATGTACAATCTCATGTGCAATTGTCGTTAGGTGGATTTTGCAAAAAAAAAAGAAAAAAAGTTATTTCCAGACATCGCATGCCAGACTGAAGGCAACAGACTCGAGCACTGTATTACTTGGCGCCAAATGGCGTTGATCTCAAAGATCGAAACAAACCAGCACATAGCTTTTATAATACACAAAACAACGAAATTATATGTACCACATTACATCTTTTTTTAAACAGTAAGCGTCGTATCGTTAATGAAAATATAAAACATAGAATGGGTCAAAACCTGTCATGGGACGTATAGAAAGTTCGTGCATCACACTACGCACAATGTCCAAATATTCCTTCGAGAGAGAGAGAACGAGAGAGCGCAATGCGCTATCATTGTAAACAGTACAGTAATTAAGCATTGCAAATAGTAAATGGAAACTGTAATGTTTTCCTTTGCAATGATGGCCTTCATATTGCTCTCTCTCTCTCTCTCTCTCTCTCTCTCTCTCTCTCTCTCTCTCTCTCTCTCGATTGAATATTTGATCATTGTGCCTGGTGTGCTGTACGAACTTTGTGTAGGTCCCATGACAGGTTTTGACTCGTAACTTATTCCATATTTTAATTTTCATTGACGATATGATGCTTATTGTAAAACCAGCCAGATGTAAAGTGCTAAAGAATATTTACGTTGTTTTGTATAATAGAAAAGATATGTCCTTGTTTGTTTCGATCTATGAGGCCAATGCCATCTGAAATATTACGAGTGCTGGCCTTCAATGGGACGTATCAAAATAGCCTCTTTTGCAAATGCGCCGAACGGCAGCTGCACATGAGATTGTATGTTTTTTCTTGTATTGATTGCTTGAATAAACTTTCCTAAGCATTGTACTTACTTGTACGCAGCATGTACTTGCATTATTGATGTTACTTTGGTCTTGTAATATTTACATACAAGCTTTTCTAATTTGTCAATTGTGTAAATTTTGCCACATCTGATGATGGCTGCTAGAAACGCGTCATAACTAAAGTTTTAGCGTTCAGAACATTTTTATGGAATTACTACAAGTCAGATAACAGATTTAATTAACACTGGGGCTCATACGTGCAAACCACTCCCGCGTTGGATAAATAACACGTCAGGAAATACCTTTTTTCCATGCTTTTACTTCTGACTAAGACATTAATTAAAATAACCGTACATTAACATTCTAGTCAGTAAAAACATTCGATGTGAACGCGTTATTGGCCAGCAGTGCATTATTCCTAAACACTACTACATAGTCCCGCATATTTAATAAAAGCTTTGGCTTGTAGCAGTTGCACAGCAAGAACATCAGGCGTTCCCGAAGGAGCGACGCTACATTGGCCATGTGCGGCCGGAGACCCCGAGGTCCTGAACCACAGCACAACCACCACCACAAACCACAACCACTACCTCAGCGGGAGAGAGAGCAGCCAGTGGGTGGTAACTCGCCACATTACCATGGTAGCTCCAAGGCGAACACCGCCCGCTTCCCCCCTTTGTGTGTACATTTCTGCCGCCCGTGGCTCATTACTTTGCGGGGCTCGTTTTGTTAAGCTCAAAAGCGTAATATCTCCTTTTTAATATGCGTCCTTTTGATCTGCTCGCGGTTCATCTTTTTCTCCCTCCCTTTTTTTTATCGGTACGTTTATTAGTTGCATAACGACGCTGCCGAACGCTTCCACGCAATCAGAGCAGAACCCAATAAAAGTATATATAGAGGAAAATAGATGGTAGGGAACATCGCAACACGAAGGATACGCCGCGTTCTGCAAGCGGAAAGTGAAAATACGGTCAGGCAAGGGAACGGCAATAAAGGAATTTATTATTGCTTCCCGATCAATAGAAGCCTGCGGGAGACGTCTACCCCCTTGAAGGAACATTTTTCTCTTGGCAGAAGAGTATTCATTCGTCTTATTAAATATTATGTAAGAGCCGAATGAATGCTAAGAATGTAATAAAGGCTCCTGTGTATGCCAAAGGGGGCGCAAATGCTAATTTATATTAATCATGCTTCCGTTAGCGGCTTTACATGCTCTTACATTCTGGATTATTTTTCACGAATTTGTGAGCCAACACACACACACACACACGACTCAGATCTAACGGAGAATCCACAGTTTATTTAGAAACTCATTTGACAGAAAGCAGCTATTAACTGTAGTCAGGTTAAAGTTACTTGGTAAATGACACTCCACGCGTTGAAGTTGGTTACCTCCAACGACAGCGCTCAGTCTCATTCCTGAACCGTCTACCTTTGCCAAAGAGCCTCAACAATTAGTTCACTTTCAGACCACCAATTCTGGGTCTGCCCTTCTTATTTTGCATTTTATCACACACACACACACACACACACACACACACACACACACACACACACACAAACACAGACACACACACAACGATGACAACGATGTTAACGAAATACGCAGGTTTCATACGCAGCACTAACTGAACGCTACTGGATCTGTCTGCGCAAGAAGCAGTTCAGCCTCACGTATATCGTTGCCGGAATCACAAAAAATGGTTCACTTGGCTCTGAGCACTATGGGACCTAAGATCTGAGGTCATCAATCCCCTAGAACTTAGAACTACTTAAACCTAACTAAGCTAAGAACATCACACACATCCATGCCCGAGGCACGATTCGAACCTGCGACCGCAGCGGTCGCGCGGTTCCAGACTGAAGCGCCCAGATCCGCTAGGCCACACTGGCTGACCCGTAATCACAGAGATTGGCATACATCAGATAACCTTCGCACGACATTGCGTGAAGCCGGATTGTTCAAAGCTACAATTATCCGTCCGACAGCGTCGCTAGAGTCATATATATGCAACTGCTCTCTGCAGTGTAGTGCTATAGCGCAGAGGATAGCATGTAAGCTTTCTGGGCGAAAGAATAAAGGTTCGAATTTCCATGGGTAGTAAGAAATTTTCTCTTTTCTTAAGCTAATCAAATTCCTTTGATTATTGTTTTCTTCAGTAAACTGGTTTACATATGCTTCTTTATTTCTAATACTTTGCCACGTCACTTTCCTCACCGTTTTGACTTTTTTAATTGCTCATTTTTTTCGTATCATTCCTGTTTCGTTTGGAATCTGCTTGTGTAGCCTATAATCTGCAGCCAAGTACCTACGAGGACTGCTCTTGGGTTGACAAAACACGGAAGTTCGTGTAGTGAGTGTGAGGATAGTTTCAGGTAACCAATGACAGCGAGAAATTACAATTTGCTTTTACCTCTGAAACTGACAATTTTGTGCCTTGAATTTGCTTGTATAGGTTACCCTTAAACGCCGTGAACAAAGTGATTGTGATTTTAGTTCTGCCAGACATTGTTGATCGCCGTTTTCTCGGATATATAGCATATCACGCGGTTGTGCTTGATTAGAATATGAGTTCAAATTCGGGGTTACAAAACGCGCAGTCAGCTGCAGTTCAGTCATTGGTCCCTTAAAATCAGCTGTCGACAGAGCATCTCGCATTTCAGCAATTTCCCACGGCGGCCGACTTCAACATTTCTTCGTGTTACACACAACAGCATTTGTGAAGTGACCCGCTGTGTTTGTGTGTTTCGGATATAATGGAGCGGAAGCCGGCAGCGGAGGTGGTAACACTGTAGACTCAACTATCAACTAATTTTAACCGGACTATAGAAAAGCTAATCTAACCTTCCCTTCAAAACATTGCTGTTATTTCAGAGAGTCGTTCGAAATGTAAGTTGGAGTAAGATGTTCGAAATACTGACGTAAGTCAACTACAGAAGCATGTGAATGATGTATTCCTTCGAAGAAAAAGTCGATATGCTTCTCATTTGCGGAGAATGACAACGAAATTCAGTGGGAGATAGAGACTTATACGCTGAAAGATATCCTCATCGTAGTCACCCCGCACGTTGTAGATTTAAATATGTGTGTGATAAATTAGATATCCTCATCGTAGTCACCCCGCACGTTGTAGATTTAAATATGTGTGTGATAAATTGAGAACAACAGGATCTTTAACGCATCGGAAACATATCCGCCAAAAGAAAGTTACTAACGAGGAAACGGAAAGTGGTACTCTTGCCTCTGTGGTTCGAGGTTCTTGTGTTAGTTCGCGTCAAATCGCAAGGGAATCTCGCATGGCCTAGAGCAAAGCTACTTCCTGTTCTGCATCGCCCTAGATATCCTTACCATACCAGTCTCCACCAAGAATTAACTGGTATGGATTGTATGTGTCGCATTGAATTCTGCCGATGGGCTCAACTTCAGATTCAGAGGGCTGACACATTTATTTATTTGATTTTATTTACTGACGAGGCTACATTCACGATCCATGGAAATGTTAATTTGCATAACATGCATTATTGGGTAACTGAAAATCCATCTTGGCTGCTGCAGGTTGCACACCAAAAACCGTGGTCGTTGAATGTATGGTGTGGGATTCTGGAGGACAAAATTATAGGCACCTATTTCATCGAAGGAAATCTTAATGGTAAGAAGTACACCACATTTCTTCAAGAAACATTAGGTCTGCAATTGGAAGAAATATCTTCAGGAACAGGCAACTGAATGTGTTATCAACACAATGGGTGTCCGGCACATTTTTCGCTGCTGGCTAGAAATGAATTGCAAAGACAATTCCCAAATCGTTGGATTGGACGCGGTGGAGATGTGTCGTGGCCGGCTCGTTCGTAAAAGACGTTGTTTTAAAGATGTTCCAACTACACCTGAAGAGACAATTGTGAGAGCGTGTGCTTCGATAAGTGCCGAAGTGATACGGAATACCACTCAGTCCACGATAAGAAGAATTGAGCACTGCATTGATACCAATGGTCATCACACCAAACTATAGCCTGCCTTTTTTTTTTAATAACAAAGTTCATATCTCTGACGCGACTCCAGCTAGCAACAAAAAACCAACGTCATATTGTAGCCCCCCGTTGTCGCATGCAACATTTGTCCCACAAACTTTTCAGTTACTACCATACTTTCGGAGTTATTCTAGGTGGCAATAGTTAGTGACTCACGCTATATATCGAGGTGTGGTTTTGCAAAGTTATAGCCGACAATATGGCGAATTTCCTGAACTTCGTCAATAATTTTTATCGTATATAATCGCCGTATTACGACAGCGACTTCGTTTTTCCCTAATGAAACTGCGTACGTATTTCTGTGGGTTATCAAAGAAGATTCTAAGAGAATTTCAATGGCGTAAAATGCATAGGGCTTGATCAAATAATATCAAGATAACAACGCCGCAAATCACTGTCCCTCTGTAAAAACTGATTCCACAAACGCCTTCCCTATTAATGTATACCAAATGTAAGCAACGTGTAACTCAGATATAGTTCCTGTATTTACCTGCACGCTTGAAGGCCATCAGTTTGTGTCCTGCTGTTGTAGCAGTCATATAATTTCCTCGTAAAGACATTAATACATTCAAAATGTACACGACAGTCGAGAAAGACTATGACGAATGTCGCCCAACCATCAGAGCAGCAGTGCAGATCTGTATTTGTAAGCACAATACAAAAATTATATGAACTGGAAGTAAGGACGATAAAATACGACGAGGAAAAGTAACTGATGAAATAAGTTGAACTCTTGAAATGGTTTCGCAGCTGCGAATACAAACAACCGTCAGCTGTGTAATGGAATGATGAGAGTGAAAGTTTGTGTCACACAGGGACTCCGAGGCAGGTTTTCCGCTTAGCACGAGCGGACGCCTTACCATGTGGCTATCCGTGCACGACACACGGGCAGACCTAAACTCCCATACGTCGTCCGCATGTATCGACAACCTGCACTCGCCCATCCATGACTTCCGTAACAGAGCTGCGTCCCAACCAGAGAGCTGTCATTGAGTTTCTTCTACCGGCAAACCAGAACATCCAAATGCTTTGTGTTCGCATCACCTCGGAATGTACCAAAATACAATCATCAATGATGGGTGCAAACCAAGTTTGACTAAATTAAAACAGAAAACTAATTATTCATTTACATAAACATAAATTTACAATGCAATACCAGTTATTAACCTATTAAGAACATCAAAAACTCCATATTTAATACTACAAGTACATAAACTCGTATTTAAGCTAATAAGCATATAAATTCTGAAAATACTTTGTATTTAGAAATGTATTTGATACAAAATACGTTAACTGTCTCTGAAACAGTTGGCAACCGTTATCATGGTTCTCGTATAACCGAAAAGGCTCTGTGTGTAACATTTCCTTTAACAGGTTTTCATGTGTATATATCTCATTTTTAATTTGTGCTCGGACCTGCGTCGTGTTTACTTCTTCTTCATTAAACACAGTACCAGACTCATTGTTAGAAACATTTTATCCTCATCTGTAGCCAGGCTTTCCCGTGTTTGCACCTTTTTACGTATTCTGACTTCGAACATGATCACCTAACTGGAACTAATGTTCTTCCGCTATGCCTACGTGGTACTCTAACAGTTGCATATGCCAGGTGGTTATAATGAAAGTGAGCTGTAATTATTGTTAGATATTCTAATTCGTTAGTGTGGAAACGATTTAAGCTGGATAAAAATTAGTTTAAATTTTGGCCATCAGGTGCAAATCTGGCGCCGTGAAAGTATCAATATGCAGCATACACGAAAAACGTCTAGTTCAAAAGTAAATTTAAGGCGACACTCTTTATTGTCACGTATAAGGGCTTATCTGACTTGCCCTTTGCTATGAAAGAGCGACTTTGACAAACAAGTTTGCTCTTTTACGAGGGTATCAGCAAGTTATTAAGGGTTTCATTGGCCAGTGGAAGAAACCTGGTATAACCATCAGGCTATGAGAGTAATATTTCCTTTAGCAGAGTTTCATGGGTAAATCTCTCTCTCGTTTTAAGCCATTCCCTCGACCAGCATTTTGTTTCCTTCTTCCTTTTTAAGCACACTTCCGAAGTCAATGCCAGACTGGCTTTATCTGCATTTGTAGTCATTCTCACTGCTGTCAAAATACGAACCGGTATAGCGCCTCCTCAAAAGTGAGGTTAAACAGACAAACTTTGCTTGCACGATTATGGGCTTACTTGACAAATCCAAGGTCAGACAAGGACGATATTGGCAAACAAGTTTGCTCGTTTACGGGGATCTTGGCAGACTGCTCCGATACCATATCTCCAATCGCTACCTTTCTTTATGCTCGATATATTTGGGCGTCACACACGGCACATCTTGAAATGGGGCAGTCATGTGCCTTTTGACCTCTCATTTTAAAACTCTCGCACTATGTACGCTGCCCCACATGGTGACCCCTGTGGCAATAGTTTATGAAGAAAGAAGACAAAAGGGCAAAAAATTGAAAGAAAGGAGTTGTATATGGCGCCCCGCTTTGAATCTGGTAGAGGGTCAAAGCAGCGAGTAACCTGTCAGCCCCGGATGACGTCAGCTGCTTCGCTCACTCCGCTCACTTGACGATGTGGAACGGCAGCTGTGCGGCCGTTCGATCGCCGTACAGCAGCGAAGTACGGCACGCGGGCGGTCTTGTCTAGCCCATTAGAATTCCCTCGATGATCCTGCAATTTCTGCCTTCACGACAGACCCTTTCTTCTTTTTTTTCGCCCGTTTCCTTTCGTATAATCAGGCATTTAAGTGAAAGGAGGTTTAAGCGAGCACACATCTAATTCGTACTGAAACAATAGAAATTACGCAGGCCGGGCCGCTAGGGCCCCGCGGAGCGGAGCATGAATATTTCATGGCGGCCGCTACACGACCGTTTAGATACCGCCCCCGCCGCCCCCCGCCGGTTGCGACCTTGTTTAAACTGCACTCCGCGTCGCCGACGCACGACGCTGTACTTAATGCCGAGTCGGTTTTTCGGCGTACGTCTTGTGGCGGAAGAACGAGACGCTTAGGCTTCCCCGTGTTTACACCTTTTTACGTATTCTGACTTCGAACATGATCACCTAACCGGAACTAATGTTCTTCCGCTAACCCTACGTGGTTCTCTAACAGTTGAATGTGCCAGGTGGTTATAATGAAAGTGAGCTGTAATAATTGTCAGATATTGTAATTCGTTAGTGTAGAAACGATTTAAGCTGGATAAAAATTAGTTTCAATTTTGGCCACCAGGTGCAAATATGGCGCCGTGAATTCAAGAAAGACGTATAGAAATATTTTCATATGTAATGGATTATGAAAAGATCAAATAAGTGAGAAAGGAAGAATATTGATTTTATTATTAACCACCACTTACAAAAGTTGTTCAATATGAGCTCTGGAGAAGTAGAAAAGATGCTGCATCTGTAAAACAGTGTGACTGAAGTTGCTCGCTGCAGTTCTGGAAGAATCTGAGCAACGTGTTCTTGTATACTGGTCTTGGTTCAAATGGCTCTGAGCACTATGGGACAAAACAGCTGAGGTCATCAGTCCCCTATAACTTAGAACGACTTAAACTTAACTAACCTACGGACATCACACACATCCATGCCCGAGGCAGGATTCGAACCTGCGACCGTAGCGGTCGCGCGGTTCCAAACTGTAGCGCCTGAACCGCTCGGCCACTTCGGCCGGCTATACTGGTCTTCAGATGAGGCAGGGGCCTTAAGTGTCCCTCATAAATGCGTTTTTTTTAGATAACCACAGAGGCGAAAGTCAGATTTCGTAGGCCATGAACTGGAAAATATCTCGAGATAACACGTTCGCTGTAAGACTGCGTTAATGAAATCTTTCACTTGAAGAGCGACATGAGCTGCTGCCCAATCTTCCGTGTCTAGCGGTGCTTAGAGCTCAGTCCGGAGCTGCGCGACTGCTACGGTCGCAGGTTCGAATCCTGCCTCGGGCATGGATGTGTGTGATGTCCTTAGGTTAGTTAGGTTTAAGTAGTTCTAAGTTCTAGGGGACTGATGACCATAGATGTTAAGTCCCATAGTGCTCAGAGCCATTTTTGAACCAATCTTCCGTGAAAACAGTGGTTTCCAAAACAGCAGCGCTCTTATAAATCAGGAATCACATGCTGTACAAAGAGGTCTCGATAACGTGCAAAAGTTACTCAATAACTGACAGGCCCTCTGCGCGTATTACCTTCAAAGAAGAACAGACTAAGAATAAAGGTGCTTTTGAATCCAAACCACACAATCACATACGGGGAGTGCAGTGGCTCTTCGTGCACAACAGGTTTCAACAATGTCAGAATTCGGCATTTCGCATCCTATAATGCAAAATACGTCACCTCACTCCATAGAATATTGTCCGGCCACATCAGTTTAGATCCATACCAGAAACCGACGAACAGATTCAGAATGTTGCTGCGGGACATGAGGTTTCAGTTACTGCACCTGCTGTATCTTGTATGGGTACCAGTGTAATACAGATCACAAATCTTTCTGTACGTTCAGCATAGCATGGTGAGTTTCGTGACACTGCACCAGCACTACGATCACACATGACACGTGCTGCATGGTCACTTATAGCAACAGCAACCTAGTGAATAACTTCTAATATTTGATGATGCTGGAGCTGATATTGAGTTTAACATTTGACGGTACCTAAATTAGTACAAGTGTTTATAAAACAGATGGTCATTATAGACCGAAACCGGTCGTCTGACGAGAAAAAATTTGTGACCGTAGACGTGAAGTAAACGAAATTTATTCTATATTCGGGTCACTGTTCAATTCACGACTATGTCGCAGCTTGTCAAATTGCGCTTTATACAGGAGTATATGAAGAAGAAATAAAAACTTTGAGGTTCGCTGATGACATTGTAATTCTGTCAGAGACAGCAAAGGACTTGGAAGAGCAGTTGAATGGAATGGATAGCGTCTTGAAAGGGGGATATAAGATGAACATCAACAAAATCAAAACGAGGATAATGGAATGTAGTTGAATTAAGTCGAGTGATGCTGAGGGAATTACATTAGGAAATGAGACAAAGTAGTAAAGGAGTTTTGCTATTTGGGGAGCAAAATAACTGATGATGGTCGAAGTAGAGAGGATATAAAATATAGACTGGCAATGGCAAGGAAAGCATTTCTGAAAAAGAGAAATTTGTTAACATCGAGTATAGATTTAAGTGTCAGGAAGTCATTTCTGAAAGTATTTGCATGGAGTGTAGCCATGTATGGAAGTGAACCATGGACGATAAATAGTCTGAACAAGAAGAGAATAGAAGCTTTCGAAATGTGGTGCTACAGAAGAATGTTGAAGATTAGATGGGTAGATCACATAACTAATGAGGAAATATTGAATAGGATTGGGGAGAAGAGAAGTTTGTGGCACAACTTGACCAGGAGAAGGGATCAATTGGAAGGACATGTTCTGAGGCATCAAGGGATCACCAATTTAGTATTCGAGGGCAGCGTAGAGGGTAAAAATCGTAGAGGGAGACCAAGAGATGAATACACTAAGCAGATTCAGAAGGATGTAGGTTGCAGTAGGTAATGGGAGATGAAGAAGCTTGCACAGGATAGAGTAGCATGGAGAGCTGCATCAAACCAGTCTCAGGACTGAAGACCACAACAACAACAACAGGAGTATCCAGATACTTTTCATCTTTAGTGTACGTTTCTAGTTCTGTAAAATACTTTCTACTATCTTCCCTGTTACGAGGATAAATCGAAAGTATTACATATTATGCCACTAGATTTACATCTTTACTCTGCAAGCCACCTTCAGGTCTGTGGTGGAGGATATTTCTGATACTACTGTATTTCCCTTCCTTTCATGTTCCATTCGCCAGTGGTACGTGGGAAGAACGATTGTTGGTAAAGCTCTGTGTCACAGAAAATGAGGTGTGTGGTGACGTATGTGAGGGGAAGTGATACGTTGGCCGACTCTTCTTGGAACATAAGATCCCGAATTTTCAACGTCACGCCCCTTCGTGATGCACAACGGCTGACTTGTAGCGGCTGACACTGGAGTTTGTTAAGCATATCGCCGAAGCTCTCCTGTGCCGAGTAAACAATATCGTGAGGAAATGTACTGTTCTGTGGATCTTCTCCCTCTCATATCTTCTGTTAACTTTCTCTTGGTAAGGGACCCAGACTCACAAACGATTCACAAAAGCCGGTCGCTGGTGGCCGATCGATTCTAGGTTCTTCAGTCTGGAAGCGCGCGACCGCTACGGCCGCAGATTCGAATCCTGCCTCGGGCATGGATGTGTGTGATGTCCTTAGGTTAGTTAGGTTTAAATTGTTCTAAGTTGTAGGGGACTGATGACCTCAGAAGTTAAGTCCCATAGTGCTCAGAGCCATTTGAAGCATTCACAAAAATCGGTCTAACGAGTGTTTTGTAAACCACTCCATTCGTGGATGAATAACAGTCTCTAAAGCGCCTCCTAAAGGGTCAATAATAATCCGCAAAATTTCCTGATGTGCAATAATATTAAAGGTGTAGGGTTGAGACTGAGAGGCTACGCAGTATTACTGCGATCATCAAATACTTTT
This sequence comes from Schistocerca gregaria, assembly GCF_023897955.1. NCBI lineage: Eukaryota > Metazoa > Arthropoda > Insecta > Orthoptera > Acrididae > Schistocerca > Schistocerca gregaria. The sequence goes on along the minus strand of NC_064924.1, from coordinate 67,983,140 downwards.
GACATATATTGCGCTGCCTGGAAATACTTTGTCGTCCATGGGCAGTATTGACAATAAATGTCCTTAGCAATCTCACGCATTATACAGTCTTCGCAGTTTCTTACTCATCGGTCTTTACACTGGTAAGTGGAACATGAAGACGAGGAGATCGAGCTTTTTTATTCAATGTACCGTGCTATATAAATCAATAACGATACTGTGGGATGTTAGGGTAGATGAGTACAAAAATAGTCGTGTTAAGAATAATGAGTCGAATAATTTGCTGCTCAGACAATACGCGGAACGGCCACGAACCAAGATTTTTTTTATTGTGCTCTGCCCACTCGTCTAATATAGGGTTCCTAGAAAGCTGTTATCTCGGATCACTAGACAAGAACTGCAGCAAATCGTATTAACCCTAGGACACAAATTTTTTATATCCCCTGCCTTTGCCCAAGTAACTTTCATACTACATATTCCCTTTGAGTTGTTGTTTGTTGGCTATTTTATGAAACGTTAGTGTCAATACTTTACAACTGTTATCTGTAAAGGAACATTTTCAAAAACCGAGGGTTTTCCCAAACTGGAGAGTCTTAGACGGACCTTCTGCCTTTTTATTTACGCCTGTGTCAGTGTCACAGCCCTTCATGATTACGCTGCAAGGAGGGCGTGAACAAGAGCACTGCGAAAGGATAAGGCCATTTGATGGGTCGGATCACGTTCATATTTCATCGAATGCTTTTGAACTGTCCGTCGTGGTTCCACCCAGTAGACCAGTGCAAAAATTGTGGTCGCACTGAGCTATAAGGGACTGAGATCACATTCAATGAGGTTGCAGCCCCTTGATGTCAATCAAGGAGGGTTGAATAACCCTTGTAATATTTCTGGCTTAGCCATCATATTAGGCTCCAAGAAGCTGTTCCCAGAGCAGTGGAGATACAAGAAGTATATAGATGACGAAATGTGGTGTGAGGTACCTGTGACAGGTGTTAGATTTGGTACCATTCCCGCCTGCATAATGCCACTGCTCTGTGATTGCTTGCTGTGTTCGGAACAAGGGCGCAAAAACGTCAAAGTATAGTTATTATTATTAGTTAAAGTACTCAATGGAATGACTTCAGTTTTTAATATAAATATCTCTCAACAGCTGACTATCAATCAGTCGTTTTAAAATTATTAAAAACAATTGAAATAAAAAACAAAAGACTGACGAAATTGCAGACGAAGCACTTCGGAAGCGTTCGGGTCACGCATTTTCTGGTACGGCGCGCGAAGTGTTTCGTGCTGCGCGACACTCTGGATTAGGCAGTCGAGAAGAACAGACATGTTGTCTGTCGTAGGATGCGTTTCCAATTTTTATTTAAGTTCCTGTGCGTCACTCTGGATTAGACAGTCGAGAAGAACAGACATGCCTGTCGCAGGATGTGTTTGCCAATATTCAGTATTAAAAGATTCACTCCAGTAGTCATGAGGCACAGACATGTGCCACAAATAGTGTAAAGATAAATTTTCGTAAACTTTGTGTTCGATCATGTACTTTGCTGTATAAAAAGGTGTTGTATTAAGATCATGTACTCTTCTCGTGCGGCAATAACAAAATACGCGACTGGCATCCCAAAATGGTGATACATTATTTCAGAACAGAACCTCGCTAAAAGTCAGTTTCAGCGTCAGAACCTACGACCTGCGTACTGTTTACTGCGCTGGGTACATCAACTTGAAGACAGCAGGTTAGTGAACTATAACAGAACCTTCGTATTCCACACAGTGCATTGGAAACAAATAGGCGCCTCACGTGTACTGCATGAACAGAACAAATGTGTTCAGTGACACGTCATCCGCAGTAATGCAGAGGAGGTAATGGAGGATGATCGTCATTAAAACCAACAATCAATTCATTCTTCCTTTCTTGCCGTACCCATGAGGTGACAACAGTGTCAAAGACTGTCAAAAACGTATTTTTGTGCTCATCGTACTGTGAACTGTTGTTTTCGACCACTAAATGTATGAAAATCAACGTCCCAAGGAAAGGAGTGGTTTCAGTGGAGACTCTTATACCACACTGTGAGCCCTTTTCGTGCCCATGAGCGGTGGTGTTTCAGAAATGTTTTCCCCTGACACTAATAAGAAAACGACGTGATTTCAACGCCGGACATAGCAGTTATGACATCCATACCAGAGACATCAAAAGAAGGCGTGGAACATTGTTAAGACGTTTCCATCCCATGAGACAACCGTTGTGCTACACGATACAGAGCGCTCCAATGTAACCAATGTATTTATTTAAGGGCGTGAATAATAATATATTCAGCGAGCTTGTTGCTAAGGCCACCTCTTATAACGTCAGTTTTATCACAAGTGTGCTATGACACCGCAAATTTTTAAGACTTGAGGTAAGCAGGACTGCAGGTAGATTGCGGGGTAGAACACCAAATTTACATCCGCAGTGAGTTTGCGGAAAAAGGGGAGTAAGCTGTAATTTATCGATTTCCTTCCAGACGGTTTGGCTGTCATCGTCGGTAGGTAGACGCCGTAACACAGCTCGCCTTTCTGGCCACATACATAGGCCCACCTCAAGTTTCGCCGGAGTTTTTCTCGCGCTGACTTCAAATAGAAGTCGTTACGGTCGCGGCTCGTGAAACATTTAGCGCCCTCCAGACCTCGCAACTTTCTCCCCTCCTTCCCGCCAAGGGCCAAGTAGTGCGGTAGGTGTGGGGGAAACGGAAAATTGTCGTGGCGCGCCGTACTCTGCTGCGCGCACCGACTTTATTCCCGCAGACGTTCCGGCTCGGCAGACGGAAATATCTTCGGGCGGATGGTGCGCGCAGAGGGCGCCCGCGGACGTAAACGGTGGGAAAAAGGTGGTTGGGTGGGTAGGGGAGAGAGGGAGGACTTGGGATGGGCTGCAACTGCCGGCGCTGCGAGCTGAGAGAAAAAGACGGGGAGATGCGAGGGGCTGGGTTGAGGTGGAAAATGCGCTCACCCTCAGAAATCCTACCCCCTTCCCCTGTCTAATGAGGTGCGCGGGCCTTCATTTCCCTGGCAGAGGCGGAGAGGTGGCAACCCCAGCTGATGGGCTGTCTGCCGATACCATTACCAGTCTCTCTTCTCCAGCGAGCGCCAGCGACCCATCAAACTGCCGAACCGAATCTGTCGTGAGTGGCGTAGCAGGGGCTGCGAAAACAAAGGGAACACTACATCGTCGTCAGCACCTGCACACATACTCGACAAGTCTTCGCACAGCATATTATGTACTCGAGAACAGGGTTTCGTTTCGGGCCCTCTGTTGTTTCCGACGTACAGAGTGTAAAGGGGCATACACACTAGGTCAAGTAACGCCAACGAATGACAGATGCTGGATTCGGCGGAACGTTGGTCGCTGATGCTATGGAATTCAGTTTCTCAGTCCCACCAAACGAAGGGCTTAGGGCCAAGGGATTCAGTCACGTGGAATCACAGTTTGCTGTGATACTTTGCCGACGTTGCCCCCGTTTTGCTACTGTTATTAATTAGCACTTTAATTACAATTTCACTGGCTGATATTATGAGGGATGAAGTCGATTCAGCAGTCATCGCAAGTTCACCAATTATTTTACTGCAACAAGCTCATTACCAGCAAAAAAAGAAGAAATTATGTTGGTCGACCTCTCTTTTAAAAAGTAGGGATATGTGTGGTGGGACAAAATTAATGACTACTTCAAAGTTGGATTGGAATATGGACTATTTCTTAGTGTTTTTCGGGAATGAAAGTGGCAGGTATCGAATTGTTTTAACTTATGTAGGTTCTAAAATTTCCAAAGATGACACCTCTTTTAAGAGCTGTACCTGCAGCAGAGAGATTAATGGTCACTCCCAGTTTTGTTTGTTTCTCTTTGTCGTCCACGGGGGAAAATATGTCCATTTTATCTTCATATCTTGCACATTTCTTGCTAACGGCACACTTAAGTAGTAGGGCAACCAGGATGTCGCCCCAAACTAAGTCTCCCAAGGGGCGGCGTCACCCCAAAAGTACCTTTATCCAAAATGGCCGCCGTGACGCAAGTACGTGACGTCAGCTGATGACGCGAGTACCGTTAACCAAAAATGGCGGGAAGTTAGGGCAGTTGGACTACCTCAGTAACCTAAGCAACATCGTCCTAAGATCTGTCCGGAAGTTTGAATTTTGGCGGGAAGACAGGTCAATTGAGCTACCTATACTAACCTAAGAAAATGGTGGGAAAGAAAGGGCAGTTGGTCTACCTCCACTAACTCATCTCTTCCTTGGAACTGGACATAAGCCTTATTGGAAAGTTTTGGTGAGCACAGTTGGTATGGTGTCACCCCCACTAGAGGCTGCTCATTTAATTCGAATATAATTTCAATAAATTTATTTAAAGTTTTATAAATTTCTTTAAATGTCTATAAATTTGTTTAAATTTATTATCTACCTACAGTGTTATTGTTGTGTTACAGCCACAAGAGGCTGAGATATCGGTTTCTCAGTCTTTTAATAACTTTATTGCATGCACCTATTCAGCTCTAGACATAAGTCTTTATTTAAACAGTTACAAACAGTACCACCATAAAGTGTGTTCGCCATCCTCTTTGAATTTCGAATTTTTTTCTCTAAGAGCTTACATTTAATTCCAATATAATTTCTGTAAGTTTTTTTGTTGCCACCAGAAGAGGCTGAGGTATCAATAGTTGTATTACATGCACTGACGTAAGTCTTTATTTAAACAATCATACGCACTACCACCATCAAGTGTGCTTACCATTATCTTAAAAAATGTTCACCAAATTTACTGTAAGAGCTTACTCCTGAGGGGGATTAGTATGGTCTTTCCACTCAATTCGGATACAAAGTATTATCTGCATCATTAGTGTCATGTTACCACCAGAAAGGGCTGAGATATCGATAGCGTTATTACATACACTCATTAATGCTTGGATATATGAAGAGTATAGTCATGCTTTGCACAAGAGACAAGTGACCTAGTTCGGCGCTACCACACGTAGTCACGTTGTCGTCCGGCTGTCTGTGTGTGTCGCACGCTGACAATACGAATGATAGTGGATTAGCCGGCTACTTTCACACCCAGTGACGTCTGCCGGACACAGACATTCTCAGTTTCTCTATGAACGCTCTCGCACACTAGCCGCACACGCCTGCATCACCCGAAGTCCGCCACGGCTGTCATACACCCAACGTCCCCAAAACAGGAACCACGCAGGTGTTCTTAACAGCTCCTTCAATCGATACGCTTAATAATGTCGAGAAAACATTTCCAAGCGCTGAAAGACTATTAAACACGTACTCCAGCTCTAAGGAGTTCCAAACATATAATACTTCACTACAAAAGTGGCTGAGAGATGTCCGTAGCTGTATTACATGCACTGGACGTGAGTCCTTATTTAAACAAGTAGACCCACTACAAGCATCAACTCTGATCACGAAATTTGCTCTAACAGCTGATGGGAGTTAATATCGTGTTTCCATTCAATTCGAATATAATTTCTATAAATTTATTTAAATTTCTTTAAATTTATTACCTACCTACAGCATTAGTGTTGTGTTATCGCCACAAGACACTGATATATTGATAGCTCTATTACATGTAATGCACATAAGTCTTTATTTAAACAATTAGACCCACTACCGCCATCAAATGTGTTTGCCATCCTCTTGGAAAATGTGCATGAATTTTGGTGAGTGAGGTTAGTATAGTGTCGCCACCACTAGAGGCAGCCCATTCATATAGGCAAGAGAAGGTGTTCGCTGCACTTCCAAATACCTAGTTTCAATTACTTTTCAAGGTCATCGAACAACATTTCCTACATACATACAGATACGCATCTCACCTAGTTTATTACGCTGATACGAAACACTCACCATGTCAGCGGTCTGGAGGGGAGGAAACTTGGTGTGAAAAAAGGAATCACCCTGTTCTGGGCTGCTGTAGAGAGAAAGGAGTGTCCTTTATTTATTTTTCTGAACAATTTATTTAGCTACGCATTTCACCTAATTTATTTATTACGCTGATGCAAAACACACACCCTAATGTGCTTAGTGTCACTATACACAGTTTACAGACCTCAAAACTACTCCAGAATAATAATACATTACACTGATGTGCAGAGACGCAAACAACTCGTAAATTACGTCGTCGCGCCGAGGCTAGCACACTGGACTTGCATACGTGAGGAGGACGCTTCAATCCCGCCTCCGGCCGTCCCGATTTAGGTTTTGCGTGATTTCCCTAAGTTGCTCCAGGCAAATGCCGGGATGGTTCCTTTGAAAGGTCACGGCAGTCCCATGTTGAAGTCAGTATTGTTTTATTGATTGGTTTCGCTCTTTAATTTAACAGGCACCTACTGCACTTTAAACTGTAAATTACAGTTTCTGATGATTCTATTGTTAAATTGAACAGCAAAACAGGCCAATGAAACGTATTAAATACACCTTGAAGCTGTCCTGAAAACTGAAATACACACCCTTTCTACAGATACAGTAAATCGCTACTTAACCAACGAACATTCGGCCTGGCGTCCAAACTGGGAGAGGTGTCCCAATGGCAACGCGCTTCGATGCTGCCGGCAGCAGACCGAATGATAACCAAGGCCAACCGCTTCGTTGGCTGCGATTTGCCGCCTCTACACACTAAGCATGATGCATTCCGGTGACCCCAAACCACAGTCATCTGCGACTTCAGTGGTGTTTAGGGACAGCTCATTGCCGGGCAGGGTCACGCTCTGCTATGTTTGCTTATGAAACATGGTTCTCGTCTGCGCCAGTGATTGCCATGTGTTCGTTAGAAAGAGACCAGTTGAGGATCTGCAACCAGCCTCTCTGCTTACTAGACACTTTTGACCTACACCTGGAGTGATGGTTGGGGGCGTACTTCGACCGTGGTAGTTTCTTGACTACGAAAGTTGTGCATCAATCAAATGATTCGACCTGTTGTGCTACCATTAATGAAACAGCATTCCAGGGAGTGTTTCCTAACAGGATAACACTCGCCAACATACCGCTGTTATAACCAACCATGCACTGCAGAGCGTCGACATGTCCGTTGGCCTACTCGATCACCTGATAGTCTCCAATCGAGCACGTATTGGATATCGTCGATCACAACTCCAGCGTTGTCCACAGCCAGCATTAACGGTCCTTGTATTGACCGACCACGTGCAACAGGCATCCCAAAAAAAGGTATCTGACAACTGAACAAGTCAATGAATGCAGGTTTACATGCTTGCATCTAAATACTTAGAAAAAACGCCTGAATAACTTCTGAATATTTATTGGTGGAGTTCGGGTTCACCATCTGCAATTGTCAAGCGAAGATCCATACATTCTTTTGCACAAAAAAATTGTTCAAATGGCTCTGAGCACTGTGGGACTCAACTGCTGTGGTCATCAGTCCCCTAAAACTTAGAACTACTTAAACCTAACTAACCTAAGGACATCACACACATCCATGCCCGAGGCAGGATTCGAACCTGCGACCGTAGCAGTCGCACGGTCTTTTGTACATGCACGATTACATACGTACTATGCAAGCCACCATATGGTGCATGACGAAGGGTACATTACATTACTGCTGCTCTTCCCTTTCCTATTCCACCCGCAAATGGAGCGAGGAAAAGTACGCTTCCGTACGGATCCTGATTTCTGTTGTCCTTACGTGAGATGTATGTTGGATGCAGTTCCGTCATTCTGTTCTCTACCACAGTTACCGATTCTCTAAATTTTATCAATAATGTTTCGCAAAGAAATCGCTTCTGGGATTCCCATTCGAGTTAAGGAAGCATTTCCGTAATAATCGTGTGTTGATCGAACCTACCAGTAACAGGTCAAGCAAATGCCTCTGAATCACTTCGATATTTTCCTTTGATCCGAACTGGTGGGGATTCCAAACAGTCGAGAAGTACTCGAAAATGTCACACAAGTGTTTTGCATGCAGGTCTCTTTCATAGATGAGCTACATCTTTGCTGCAATTCTCCCAACAAACCCTAGTCGACGATTCGCTTTCCCTCCGTCCGTCGTTATGTCCTTGATCCGTCATATTTCACTTTGCTACGTTACACCTAGACACTAACTCATAGCCGGCCAGTGTGACCGAGCAGTTCTAGGCTCTACAATCTGGAACCGCGCTGCTGCTACGGTCGCAGGTTCGAATCCTGCCTCAGGCATGGATGCATGACATGTCCTTAGGTTAGTTAGGTTTAAGTAGTTCTACATTATAGGGGTCTGATGACCTGAGAAGTTAAGTCCCATAGCGCTTTGAACTAACTCATACACAACAGCTGTGCTGGTGTAATCTATCGCCAGCACACCAGTTCGCAAAGATGAAGCAAAGATCGACAAGTGGGCGCTGGACCAAGGGCAGCTATCGCGAGAGAGGCAGGACTCACTCATACCGACAAGCAACACGCCGCCAGTGTCCTCTCAACTGCATGTATTTAGGCCGCATCCACTGACCTGAAGATCTCATTGACTCACTAATCCACTTTGGCGTCTGCAGAGCGGGCTCAGATCACGTACGAGGCTACTACAGTCCATAGCGACAAGATTGGTTATTATAGGAGGACTATCAGTGAGACTAAAGACTGTAATAGCAAGATTACCCACGTTGTCTGCAAGAGGACTATTAATGATGAGCTTGTACACCAATACACGAACTCTATTCAAGATAATGTACGTATTATGGATGTATGTAGACCACAAGAAAGGTCCTGTCATACTTCCCTGGGACGTGCGTGACAATGCCTTTGCCACATACACCTGCTGCCTATATTGTGAAAAGACTAGCGAGAGAGAAAGATATAATTTTCAAGACAAGTAAGTAGGTAGATTGTGAGAAGCAGATAGAGAAACAGAGGGAGAGAGTGTGTGAGAGTGAGAGGAACACAGGGAAAGAGATTAGGTGGTTCTCAGGTGAAATGTCAGAGTGCCACCTGCCAACTGGCGGCAGGGGTCAAGGGGTTGCAGTTACGCGGCTTCTCGCTATCTCACGAGCCCTTCCGCCGCCCTTCCCCCTCCCCACCCTGCCCCCTAAAATGAGCACGCAGATCGAAATGAGCAGTCTCCCGTCAGAGGCCGACTGCTCCTCAATTAGCGGTGGTGGAGAGGTGCGGAGGTAGGGCGCTCTGGCAGGGGTGGTGTGGTGTGGGGGGGGGGGAGGGATTACAGTGCCACCCCCTCTGCTTCCCTCTGTTGTCAAGAGCTTTCTCTGTCTTCTGCGCCTAATCTGCCCTCCACGGCAACTGACTGCAATATACCTGGTTACAGCACGAGTCTGAGATTTCTAACCCTTGTACTGCATAAATAAATTCAAAACTGTCTAAAAACAAATTAATCCAGTTAATACGTAATCAACAGTTTCTGATAACTGTACCTATGATACGTACATATATTTGGTAATAGACGTAGTAACGGTCTTTTTATTGGCGGTTTCCATATCTAAGAGTGATTTCTTTCAGTTCTCCGTTCTAGACTGTACTGTGCAAGTCTCATTATTAGCACACAGCATCTCTAAACTATGTCCATTTAAATCTCCTTACTGTGGTGAAGCCTTCTTCTCTCTCTACAACTTCTCCAATTTCACCAGAAACAGTTCCCTGTATTACCAAATTAACGATCTCTTGATATCTTAGGATGTGTTCTATCAACCGATTGCTCCCTTTTGTCGAGTTATGGCATAAAATTCTTTTCTCCCCAATTCTGTTAGTTAGTCGATGTGCTCATCCAATCTTCAGCAATCTTTAGTATTATCGCACTTTCATAGTTTCTGTTCTCGTATTCTCTGTCCGGTTTCCCTTACAGTTTCACTTCGGTATAAAGCTACACTCCAGAGCAGGGCTTCCCAGACTGTGCTCCACGGAAAACTGGTGTTACACGCGAAGCGAGTAAGTGCCCCATGAAGAACTATTAATAACATGGGATTTTCGTTATCGACGGTTTGATAATACAATTATTTTTTTAAAATTCTTTTCACATTTTGTGTTATTAGATATGAACTAAAATTGAAGTAATCACTGAATAAAATAGGTTTTTCTCTCTCTTTTTTTTTAAATTTTAGTAAGCTTCAGAATAAACAAGGTGTTCCATCGAGGTTCCAGGATTCTCGAAGCTTTCCGTCGGAGAAAAGTTTGGGATGCATTCCTCCAGACAAATACTTCCAGAAAGGAGTTTACAACATATAAACTTACATTCGATGTTGACATTTCAGTTCTCCCAAAAATCTATTGTTACCACCGTCATTCTGCACTTTATGTCATGTTTACTTTGCCCACCGTCAGCTATTTTTCATCTACTATCTCTAGTGTCTAATTTTCTTAACCAGTTCTCTCGATATTGGTTGCTTTTCTCCAACTACACAATATTACCCATGTTCTACTCTCGTTAATGTTTATCTTGTTACCTCGTTTAAAGACACTGACTATTCCGTTAAGCTGATATTACAAGTGCTTTGCTGCCTCTGGGGTAACCAATGTGTCATCTGTAAACAAATTGCCAAATTTTAGTTCCTTTTGTTCCCTTCCCCTTGGATTCTCTTACTGCTAGCTCAAAGTACAGGCTGAATAACATAGGAGATTACGCTGCAATCCTTCAGTCAGTGCCAGTTACTGCCTCCCTTTCACGTTCTAATACGAAACACAAATAATGGTCAACCTGATAGTCTAGTACGATGATAGGAAGCCACTGATGCTAATGCACTATACGGGCCGCCACTACAACACAGTATGCTGCCAAGACGTTTAAAAGTTGTGGCCAAATTCGCACAGGATATGACGCGCAACAGGATCCAACAAGAGACACAGTACGTACACCACACAACATTGCTAGGGAGCGGGGGCCGCCCGCCTTTTAAATTTTCTTCACATTGTAAGAGTGGTCTGTGGAATGGAAAAAGGCACTCCTTTGAGAAATTATCTTGCTCTTCTTTATTGCTCATACACTTATGAGCCAAAACGTTATTACTGTGGAATCGTAAAAAATCGCTGTGCTACACCACAGTCGACAACGCACTTGGATACCACAAATAATTAGCGACAGTCTCGCTGCAATCCAGAGCGACGAATGGGAGACGCTGAAGACGGCATGCCCTCTCCCTCAGCACTCCAGAGCCCTTCCACGGACGCCAATACATGGAAGCGCTCTGCCCCCTTCGTGACACCTCAAGCAGTCAACATAACCCTGTCGGATTAAAGTGTTATTCAAGATTCATATGGAAACACACTTCTGTCAATAATGCTACAAGAGAAGAGTTTGTTAATTAGTGCGTCAAGTGATGCTATGATAGTCAATGAGAGTTGCAAATCATCAAGCACTCCTGTGGCAAAGGATTATATCAAGTTAAGTAAATATTTTTATCATTCATGTAATAATGTGAATTAGGAAATCATATTCTGGAGTTCTCATTACCAATCTCCCAGAGCAATCAAAGAATCCACATTTACAGCCAGACAACTGTGGTTTCCTTCGTGTCATAATAATTATCACCTACACAAGAGCTTCCACCTTCAGAAGGCAGTGGGGCAGCGATCATCCTTGGCAGGTCTCTCGAGGACGTGGCACGAGATATCTTCCCACAAGTTACCTAATTACTATAAATTACGCGCACGGGATTCGTGAGCGCGGAGCTGATGTCCGATAGCGTCCCGACAGTTTCAGATCAGGTCATTTTGGTGGTCAAGACATCAACGTGTGTTCAGTATCACGCTCGTTCAACCACTGTGGCATGATTCTGGTCTTGTGACACCGACGGTTGCTCTTCCGGTAGATGCCGCCACCGTCGTGGGAGAGACAGCCCTCGACGGGATGCAGGTAGCCAGCAGTAACATTCACGTAGTCCACAGCTGTCATGCTACAGGCCCCGTGGAATACCCAGGTGTACGTCCCTCACAACGGAATGCTTTTCCCAGTTGTCTGTTTCTGTGGCGTCGTGCATGTGTAGAGGAGCCATTCGCCTCGATGCTGGTTTCTCTGTCCTTCAACCAACTTCCAAACACCGAAACGACAGTGCACATAAACAGCCCATCAGCTTCGCCAAGCCAAAACAATTCGCTCTTTCTTAGAGAGAGAGAGAGAGAGAGAGAGAGAGAGAGAGAGAGAGAGAGAGAGTGTGTTTGTGTGTGTGTGTGTGTGTGTGTGTGTGTTTGTGTGTGTGTGTGTGTGTGTGTGAGAGAGAGAGAGAGAGACAGAGAGAGAGAGAGAGAGAGAGAGAGAGAGAGAGAGAGAGACACATGCATATATACAGGGTGGTCCAGGCCAAATATCTCACGAAAGAAGCGTCAAACGATAAACTGCAAATAACGAAACTTATCGAGCTTGAAGGGGGAAGCCAGATGGCGCTAAGGTTGGCCCGCTAGATAGCTCTGCCATAGGTCAAACGAATATCAACTGCATTTTTTTAAACAGGAACAGGAATATGAATGTTTTAGTTGGGCCACTTTTTTCGCTTTGTGATAGATGCCGCTGTAATAGTCACAAACATATGGCTCACAATTTTAGACCAAAGTTGGTAACAGGTAGGTTTTTTAAATTAAAATACAGAACGTAGGTACGTTTGAACATCTTATTTCGGTTGTTCCAATGTGGTACTTGTAGATTTGTGAACTTATCATTTGTGTGAACGCTTGCTTTTACAGCGTGATAACCTGTAAGTACCACATTCATGCAATAAATACTCAAAATGATGTACGTCAACCTCAATTCATTTTGCAATACGTATAACAATATTCCTTTCAGCAGCGAGTAGTTCACCTTCAGTAATGTTCGCACATGCATTGTCAATCCGCTGACTCATGTTGTCAGGCGTTGTGGATGGACCACGATAGCAAATATCCTTCAACTTTCCCCACAGAAAGAAATCCGGGGACGTCAGATCCGGTGAACGTGTGGGTCGTGGTACTTCGACGACCAATCCACCTGTCATGCAATATGCTATTCAATACTCCATCAACCGCACGCAGGCTATATGCCGGACATCCATCATGTTGGAAGTACATCGCCTTTCTGTCATGCAGCGAAACATCTTGTAGTTACATCGGTAGAACGTTACGTAGGAAATCAGCTTACATTGCACCATTTAGATTTCCATCGATAAAATGGGGGCCATTTATCCTTCCTCGCATAATGCCGCACCATACATTAATCCGCCAAGGTCGCTGATGTTCTACTTGTCACAGCCATCGTGGATTTTCCGTTGTCCAATAGTGCATATTATGACGGTTTACGTTACCGCTGGTGGTCAATGACGCTTAGTCGCTAAATAGAACGAATGCAGAAAATCTCTCATCGTCCTGTAATTTCTCTTGCACCCAGTGGCAGAATTGTACACAACGTTCAAAGTCGTCACCATACAATTCCTGGAGGATAGAAATATGTTACGGGTGCAATAGATATGGATGTAGCATTCTCAACACCGACGTTTTTGAGATTCCCGATTCTCGCGCAATTTGTCTGCAACTGATGTGCGGATTAGCCGAGACAGCACCTAAACACCTACTAGGGCATCATTATTTGTTGCAGGTCGTGGTTGACGTTTTACATGTGCCTGAACACTTCCTGTTTCCTTAAATAACGTAACTATCCGGCGAACGGTCCGGACACTTGGCCGATGTCGTCCAGGATACCGAGCAGCATACATAGCACACGCCCGTCGGGCATTCTGATCACAATAACCGTAAATCAACACGATATCGACCTTTTCCGCAATTGATAAACGGTCCATTTTAACACGGGTAATGTATCACGAAGCAAATACCGTCCGTACTGGCGGAATGTTACGTGATACCACGTACTTATTCGTTTGTGACTATTACAACACCATCTATCACAAAGCGAACAAAGTGGTCCAACTAAAACATTCATATCTCTTTACGCACTACACGAATATGTAATTAAAATTTGGGGTTCCTATTTAAAAAAATAATGCAGCTGATATTCGTTTGACAGCGCCATCTACGGGGCAAATCATGGCACCATCTGGTTTCCCCCTTCAACATATATGAGTTTCGTTCTTTGTAGTTTTTTCGTTTGATGCTTATTTCGTGAGATATCTGGTCCGGTCACTATCAATTGACCACCCTGTACATACGCTGCTTGATGATCACTTTATTTCATCGTTTTTAGTTAATATCATGACAATGATTCGGTGCATTGGTAATGTGTTTACTGTTAAAAGTTTGGTTTCCTAGACAGTAGTGTCTGTTATGCTCAATTTCAGTTGTCATATGCAGATAACCTAAGGAAATATTAGTGGAACCTATCCAGTCTGTTTGCTGTTCAACATTAAACACTGAACTGTTGTATGAAGAAGTGACGGAAAAATCCATTAACATCCGAAAAATGTTTTTATTGCGTACGAAAATCGTTTGTGGTACCACAACCATCCACAAATGCTTTTAAAAAGCTTCATTTTGTTTCCATGAGAAGTTTCAATATGTGATTTATGAATATAATTTAATTTCAGAACTTTAGTACAGTATCTGAAACTTCGGCAGCGGGATGCCTCCTCTCGTATTGTATAATCATATTTAAGTATTTAGTACCTCTTTTCATGTGCTACATGGATGACATGTCAACAAATCAAAAATGGTTTTGCATCACTTAGGTTCCGAGAGTTCCGGAATATGTACAGAAAATTGGAATACAGATCGACATAAACATCATTTCCGCCCTTTTTATTGCTCATGGAAACCATACATTCCATGTTGTACCACCATACAACGAGACCTTAGGAGGTGGTGGTCCAGACTGCTGTACACGCCGGTACATCTGACTCCCAGTAACACATCCTCTTGCTTTGATGCATGCCTGTATTCTTCGTGGTATACTATCCACAACTTCATTAAGGCATTGTTGGCCCAAACCGTCCCATTTCTAAACGGCGATTCGACGTAGATCCCCCAGAGTGGTTGGTGGGTCACGTCTTCCATAAACAATCCTTTTCAATCCATCCGAGGCATGTTCGATAGGGTTCATGTCTGGAGAACATGCTGTCCAGTCTAGTCGAGCGATGTCATTTTGAAGGAAGTCATTCACAAGATATGCACAATGGGGACGCAAATTGTCGTCCATGAAGACGAATTCCTCGCCAGTATGCTGCCGATATGGTTGCACTATCGGTCGGATGATAAAATTCGTGTATCGTACAACTGTTACGGCGCCTTACCAGCGGCGTACGTCAGCCCCCCATTATGCCACCCAAAAACAGCGAGGAAGCTCCACCTTGCTGCACTCGCTGGACAGTGTGTCTAAGGCGTTCAACCTGACCGGGTTGCCTCCAGACGCGT
Source organism: Schistocerca gregaria (assembly GCF_023897955.1). Lineage (NCBI taxonomy): Eukaryota > Metazoa > Arthropoda > Insecta > Orthoptera > Acrididae > Schistocerca > Schistocerca gregaria. The sequence goes on along the minus strand of NC_064924.1, from coordinate 67,967,878 downwards.
CTGCGACGATTGTTTGGTTGAAGGCATATGCGACACTTGTCAGTGAAGAGGAAGTGATGCCAAACCTGAGTGGTCCATTCGGCATGTTGGGCCCATCTGTACCGCGCTGCATGGTGTCGTGGTTGCAAAGATGGACCCCGCTGTGGACGTCGGGAGTGAAGTTGCGCATCATGCAGCCTATCGTGCACAGTTTGAGTCATAACACGACGTCCTGTGGCTGCACGGAAAGCACAATTCAGGATGATGGCGCTGTTGTCAGGGTTCCTCCGAGCCATAATCCGTAGGTAGCGATCATCCACTGCAGTAGTAGCCCTTGGGCCACCTGAGCGAGGCATGCCATCGACAGTTCCTGTCTCTCTGTATCTCCTCCATGTCGAAATAACATAGCTTTGGTTCACTCCGAGACGCTTGGACACTTCTATTGTTGGGAGCCCTTCCTGGCATACTGTACAAATGCGGACGCGATCGAACCGCAGTATTGACCAGCTGAACTACAGACAACACGAGCCGTGTACCTCCTTCCTGATGGAATTACTGGAACAGACTGATCGGCTATTGGAACCCCTCCGTCTGATAGGCGCTGCTCATGCATGGTTGTTCATATCTTTGGGCAGGTCAAAGGGACTGTGTGATGCAACCACCACAGTCAACGTCTATCTTCAGGAGTTCTGGGAACCAGGGTGAGGGAAATCTTTTTTTATGTGTGTGTGATATGCACTATTTGATAAAATGTTCCGGTCACAACTTAGTAGACAATATTAATATGGTACATCCATTATTCGCCTTTATTGTGGTTTGAAATCTGCTGGGAACATTTTCAGTGCAGCGTCTGAATGTCTGGAGGAATGGCAGTCCATTCATCCTCAAGATCCGTAAATCGTAGAAGATACGGATATTGAACACAGGGGTCTGGAGCGAAGTTGCCTCTCTAGCGCATTGCCATTTGTTCAGATCGGAACCTTTGTTCAGGCCAGCCCATTTCAGGAGTTTTGCCCACAAACCATTAGCTCACAGATGCTGTTTTATGGCAGGGGGCATTGTCATGCTGAAGCAAACATCCATAGTCTCCGTACTGTTCCACTACAGGATGCAGTGCACAATGCTGCAGACGTGCTCTTATTCTTCCACATTTATCGTTTTCTTAAGTGCAAGGAGGGAACCACACCATAAGCTTGGAAAAAACCCCCGTACCGTATCATCATAATTTTATATGACTTACAATCACCTTCCTCAGTGCTCATCGATTCCGGTCCGTCATTACAATAAGTCTGTTGGTCACGGTTTAGCTGCGGTTGTTGTTTGCCGTTTGCGCTCGACAGTCACATCACCAACAATCGATTTGGGTAGCTGTAGAAGAGTTGAAGTATCACTGGTGTGTTTGTTGCTCAGATGAGTAGTCCGCACTTGAATTCACCGAGCTCGTTCTGCCTCTGCTGTTTCTCTGCTGACAACGCAGCACCCCGCTCCCCCTTTCCTCTTGGGACCATCTAGTGATCATTTCTAGCTACTTTTGATCATATAATGTAAAAAATATACTGATGTTCGTGCAATTTAAAACATGTAAAGTGAATTATATTTGCACCCTTTAATTTAAATACAGTTTCACTTAGTGGATAATTTCATGTTTTCATGTAGCGTATCTGCCACGTGTATACTATGGCGTCAGAGAGGCTACACGTTAGCAGTTTTGATAATTGTGACAGATTAAGTACCAGACAGCCCATTTTGACCACTGCTTGATAAAATTTCCAGTCCAAGTTAAAATATTCCACAATTACTAGAGTAAATGAGCAGGTTGATTTTTGAAAGCAATTTCAAACCATATTTCAGCAGGTATTCCAGCCATCTCGTCTCAAAGCCTCAGTTTCTGTTTAGTTTCACTAGTGTCCATGCCAGTTGCACTGCCAATATCCGGCCAATATCTACGTGGAGTGTGAACCCTATTACGCTCTCATTCCCTATAAAACTATGCGCCTGCTTAGCCGAGAGACTACGTGTTTGCCTACCAGGTTTGGAGCTGTTCACCGCTCCTGGACTGATCGTCGTGTTTTCCTCAACACCATCTCATCATCACCTACAGGAAAGTTGCACAATGTTGCGTCACCTGAAATAAGACTTCCCAGGATGGGGCCTCCCAGCCAACAATGCCACGGGACTATTTCTTTTTATTTTCTTAATAAAACTAGTATTCTGCTTGTGACTAACAGTGGTATGACGCACTCCAGTTTAGTTCTTGATAGGCTCACAGCGGCTTCTGATTTGCTACACAGCTCACTACTGGTTGCTGAATTGCCCTTAGAAAAAAACAGCCGGCAGCTGTGACCGAGCGGTTCTAGGCACTTCAGTCTGGAACCGCGCTACCGCTACTTTCGCAGGTTCGAATCTTGCCTTGGGCATGGAATTGTATGATGTCCTTACGTTCGTTAGGTTGAAGTAGTTTTCAGTTCTAGGGGACCGATGACCTCAGATGTTAAGTCCCATAGTGCCCAGAGCCATTTCAACCATTTTGAAAATAACAGTAGCTTTGATCGCAATACAGTACAGTACTAACTACGTAACCGGCTTCGATTGGGCAACAACCATCGTAAGATCAAAGTTTCTCTATAATGGCCACCCCAGACGTCAGACACTGGTTGTTGGTCAATCGAAATCGGTCTTTCTATACTATTTCGAAAGTACTGCGCTGAAGACTCCTTAAAGTTAGGTGAACTGAGGCCTTCGGTATCGCTTCGCCAACTCACAGCCACCTTTCAACCTAATTTCAGCCACGCACTATGCTGCAGATAGGACTGCCATGGGGAACGACATTCTAAAAATTAATACGGAAGCAGAATATACTGTCATTCTGCTCTCTTTCCGTTTGTGCATATACAAATTCACACGCCACGTCATCATTATGCCAATTGGACGATAACCGATATCTGGTGTCTGCAGATTCAGTTGACCCTAAAATTTTGCATAAATTATACAGATCACTCTGTCTACTTCAGATGACGCTGTCAGGTTTTGCAATTTCTCACTGTCGAGTGTCAGCAATTATGCATGACATAAACTGACTTGTACTCGCTCTCGAAAGTTCTAAAACCGGCTTCGAGAAACTTCGAAAAAGAAATAGAGCTCTGCAAATTGGCAGACATGCCGTACACTGACAACTGGCAGGTTTATCTTCTGTATAAATTTGATTTACTTCTTTCCTTTGTTGAAAGTTTCTGCAACTTCATTCGCAACATACTGAAAGCTATTTGCTGTCCTGAACACGACAGATGGCGTTCGATAACGTTGCAGGTTTAAAGTCGCCTTTCTTTGACGCTCGAAGAAAAGTTTTTCGTAGCTCTAAGATGTCGCGGTACGTACGCCGGGAAACGAAGGTGTAGAGTGATGGAGTTTTCCCAAAGGAAACCTCACTTTCGTGTTCGCCACGTGTTGCCCGCGAGCAGCGGCGCTTCGGAGTGGTTGCCCACACCACGGCTGGGAAATCTGGCTGACAGGCGTCTCCGACTGCTGAGAGGGGAGATATTTGACAGGCGGCGCTGCCTGGCCGCATCGATTTCCCTTACTGGCAGCGCAGCGACACGGGAGAAGCGAGCAGGCGGCGCCGCCAGCCATCCAGCCGGTAGCGTACGTAGGGATAGCGTAGGCCGCCAGCTGTAGCAGGCGCTGCCCGGTGGGCGCTCAGACGACTGCAGCAGCACGTGTAGACAAAAGCAAAGGGGTGATGGTGGTGGGAGGGACGGGCGAAAACAGTGAAGGGTGATGAAACACGGCAGGGACCAGTCAAGAAAACCGAAGGAAAACCTGGTGTCGGAATTGAAGTACAGGGAGAAGAAATAAACACTTTGAGATCTGCTAGATTTGTTACTGGTAGGTAGTAAAGGAGTTTTGCTATTTTGGGAGCAAAATAACTGATGTTGGTCGAAGTAGAGAAGATATAAAATGTAGACTGGCAATGGCAAGGAAAGCGTTTCCGAAGAAAAAAAATTTGTGAACATCGAGTATTGATTTAAATGTCAGGAAGTCGTTTCTGAAAGTATTTGTATGGAGTGTAGTCATGTATGGAAGTGAAACGTGGACGATAAATAGTTTCGACGAGAAGAGAATAGAAGCTTTTGAAATCTGGTGCTACAGAAGAATGCTGAAGATTAGATGGGTAGATCATATAATAATGACGTCGTATTTGTTGTGGTTGGCAGGAGAGCCAACCCGTATAACTAAAGGAGGCCGAAATGCACGCGTTTTAGCTCACGCAGGCTGGCGTGAGGTGTGGATCATGACAAGGGAATTAGAATTGAGAAAAACGGACGTAGCTGGTGGAATACTTAACTTTAATCCATTAATGACGAACGTCGCTCTTTATGGTACACGATTCACAATATCAATAGTACGGATACTGGCGCCTTGCTAGGTTGTAGCAAATAACGTAGCTGAAGGCTATGCTAACTATCGTCTCGGCAAATGAGAGCGTAGAAGTCAGTCGCTACAAAGTCGGCTGTACCACTGGGGCGAGTGCTAGGAAGTGTCTCTAGACCTGCCGTGTGGCGGCGCTCGGTCGGCAATCACATATAGTGGCGACACGCGGGTCCGACGTATACTACAGGACCGCGGACGATTTAAAGGCTACCACCTAGCAAGTGTGGTGCCTGGCGGTGACACCCCAGTATTGAATAGAATTGGGGAGAAGAGGAGCTTGTGGCACAACTTGACAAGAAGAAGGGATCGATGGTAGGACATGTTCTGAGACATCGAGGCATCACCAATTTAGTATTGGAGGGCAGCGTAGAGGGTAAAACTCGTAGAGGGAGACCAAGAGATGAATACACTAAGCAGATTCAGAAGGATGTAGGCTGCAGTAGGTACTGGGAGAGGAAGAAGCTTGCACAGGATAGAGTAGCATGGAGAGCCGCATCAAACCAGTCTCAGGGCTGATGACGACGACAACAACAACAACAACAACAACAACAACAGGCTTGATAATCACGCGAGTGTTACGGAAATGCTTCAGGAACTCGGGTGGGAGTGTCTAGAGGAAAGGAGGCGTTCTTTTCGTGAATCGCTACTGAGGAAATTTAGAGAACCAGAATTTGAGGCTGACTGCAGTACAGTTTTACTGCCGCCAACTTACATTTCGCGGGAAGACAACAAAGATAAGAGAGATTAGGGCTCGTACAGAGGCATATAGGCAGTCATTTTTCCCTCGTTCGGTTTGGGAGTGGAACAGAGAGAGAAAATGCTAGTTGTGGTACGAGGTACCATCCGCCAGGCACCGTATGGTGGATTGCGGAGTATGTGTGTAAATGTAGATGTAGATAAAGATTTAATTCTTTCAGAGACAGCTAACGACTTTGAAGAGCTGTTAAACGGAATGGATAATGACTTGAAAGGATGATATAAGATGAACATTAGCAAAAGCAAGACAAGAATAGAGGGCTTAGAGTAGTAGAGGAGTTTTGCTATTTGGGCAGCAAAATAACTGATGATGGCCGAAGTACAGAGCACTTCTCGCCATTAAAATTGCTACACCAAGAAGAGATGCAGGTGATAAAGGGGTATTCATTAGGCAAATATATTATACTAGAACTGCCATGTCATTACATTTTCACGAAATTTGGGTGCATAGATCCTGAGAAATTAGTACCCAGAACAACCACCTCTGCCCGTAATAACGGCCTTGATACGCTTGGGCATTGAGTCAAACAGAGCTTGGATGGCGTGTACTGGTACAGCTGCCCATGCAGCCTCAACCCGATACCACAGTTCATCAACAGTAGTGACTGGCGTGTTGTGACGAGCCAGTTGCTCGGCCAACATTGACCAGACGTTTTCAATTGGTGAGAGATCTGGAGAATGTGCTGGCCAGGGCAGCAGTCGAACTTTTTCTGTATCCAGAAAGGCCCGTACAGGACCTGCAACATGCGGTCATGCATTATCCTGCTGAAATGTAGGTTTTCGCAGGGATCGAATGAAGGGTAGAACCACGGGTCGTAACAAATCTGATATGCAACGTCCACTGTTCAAAATGCCGTCAATGCGAACAACAGGTGACCGAGACGTGTAACCAATGTGGCACCACATAACATCACGGTGGGTGATACACCAGTATGGCGATGACGTATGCACGCTTCCAATGTGAGTTCACCACGATGTCGCCAAACACAGATACAACCGTCATGATGCTGTATACAGAACCTTGATTCATCAGAGAAAATGATGTTTTGCAATTCGTGCACCCAGGTTCGTCGTTGAGTACACCATCGGAGGCGCTCCTGTCTGTGATGCAGCGTCAAGGGTAACCGCAACCATGGTCTCCGAGCTGATAGTCCATGCTGCTGCAAACGTCATCGAACTGTTCGTGCAGATGGTTATCAAAGTCGGAAACGTGATGGTACGCATTTCTTCTCCTTACACGAGGCATCACAACAACGTTTCACCAGGCAACGCTGGTCAACTGCTGTTTGTGTATGAGAAATCGGTTGGAAACTTTCCTCATGTCAGCACGTTGTATGTGTCGCCACCGGCGCCAACCTTGTGTGAATGCTCTGAAATGCTAATCATTTGCATATCACAGCATCTTCTTCCTGTCGGTTACATGTCGCGTGTGTAGCACGTCATCTTCGTGGTGTAGCAATTTTAATGGCCAGTAGTGTAAAACGTAGACTCACAAGGGCAAGAAAAGCGTTTCTGAAGAAGAGAACTTCGAGTATAGAATTATGTGTCAGGAAGTCTTTTTGAAAGTATCTGTGTCCAATGTAGCCATGTATGGAAGTGAAACATGGACAATAAATGGTTCAGAAAAGAAATGAATGGAAGCTTTTTAAATGTGATGCAACAGATTAGATCGATAGGTCACGTAACTAGTGAGGAGGCAGTGAATAGAACTGGAGAAAAAAGAAATTTGTGGCACAACCTGCCTAGAAGGGTTCGGTTGATAGGAGGCATTCTGAGACATCGAGGGATCTCCAGTTTGTTACTGGGGGGAATAGTGATTTTGGGGGGGGGGGGGGGGGAGGCGGGCGGTTTAAGGGGGGATGGGAGTCGTAGAGAGAGTACACTAAGTACATTCAGAAGCATTTAGTTTGCAGTAGCTTTTCAGAGCTGAAGAGGGCTTGCACAGTATAGAGTATCACGGACAGCTACATTAAACCATTCTTCGAACTAGAGATCACAACAACAGTGGGCAGATGTACTTATGGATTTTTATTAGTTCAAAAATGTGTGTGAAATCCTATGGGACTTAGCTGCTGGGGCCATCAGTCCCTAAGCTTACACACTACTTAACCTAAATTATTCTAAGGACAAACACACACAACCATGCCCGAGGGAGGACTCGAACCTCCACCGGGACCAGCCACACAGTCCATGATTGCAGGGCCCTAGATCGCTCGGCTAATCCCACGCTGCTTTTATTAGTACACTGCGCAACAGAATTAAAGGATAATTTTTTTCGAAACCTGGTTATTGTCTCCCATTGCGACGCATATGTTTGACATTTGGCTTAAAGTTGGCCATGATCTTCCTCTATAGTGGTACAAAATCGTGGCGCCCTGTGACATCACCCACAGTCTCCACGACGCTTCAGACAAGGTGTCTGAAGTTGATGTGACGTGTAAAGTACGTTAATGATGTGCCAAATGGCACCTAATTCCACCACAATTCTGTCCAGTGCCACCGTTGACGGGTCACAGGATAGGAAGGTAAGTACACCCGTCTTACTCACATTTCACCCCTTCTTTTGACGCCTCGCGTTGGAGGTGAGAACCGTGACACCCAGCGTTGAAATCACATTGTGTTTTTATGAGTGCCCCAGGAAAAAACATTTCAGACAAAACGCCGCTCAGAATCGAAGGTGGCATAAAGGGCGTCAATAAAACTACCACCTCCCACGATTCCTACACATTACGGGATCAAAAACGACAGTTTTTAGTGGTTGAGCTACAGGAAGACATTCTTGACAATCTTTGATCTGCTGACATCTCCCTAACGCTTCAGCCCTTCGCTATGGACATCGCAGCCTAGAAGACTCATTGAACGTGATCTCACTCCTTCGGAATGCAGTTTGGTCACAATTTTTGCTCTGATGTGCAGGGTGGAACCACTAGGAACCATTCGAAACAATTCGACGAAATTTGGATGCGATACAAAGCAGCACAGGGTTTTTAAGCTTTCTCAGTGCTCCTGTTTCGCGCCCTCATGTGGCGTGATCGTGGATGGGACTGACATTGGTACGTGCGTGAATAAAACGGAAAAGGGTGCCTCTGAAGACACACCCCACTCCCCAGTTCGGAATTAGCCTCGGTGGTACCCCTTGGCCACATTTATAGGGAATTTTAAAATGTGCCTTTACAGAGAAAATCTTCGAGGAAGTGCTGGCGCCTGCTGGAATGCTACTGACAGAGGATTGGGTAACAAGTGGTTGCCTACTTGCGGGGTCCCAGCACTACTTCGATGGTTCTCTCTCTAAATGCACATTCCTAAAATTCTCAATATTTGGGAACAGGTGCAGTCAAGGATATTGCCAAATCACAGTGTGTTCGAGGGACCATTTGCCATGTTATTCACATATCTGTCAATGTCGCACCCCTCTAGGACACAGTCCGTCAAAAAGTATCACTGTTCTGCTTCTGATCACTGTCACATTTCGTCGAATGATCCTGAACGGTCAGTAGTCATTTCACCGTGTGCACGAGAACAAAACATTTTATGCAAACTTTTCGCTAAAACATTCTGCAGTCAATAGCGACAGGTAGTACAAGCTCCCTGAGTTATGTCTCTTTGAGACACCGGTGTGGGACCGTGTATTTCTCTGGTGAGTTCGGCACAAAGAAAGCCAATAAGAGAACTTGGCGGTTACTTTGGCCATGCTTTCGAGTGACTTGAAGGCACACTTTGTTCCTATTCGTTGAGTAGTTCAGAGGTCGGATGCAGCATAGAGATTTGGTGAAAAAATTTCAGCACCTACACGTTCACCAGGCATAACCGCTCTTGACATTTTTTTCTATACCTCTGTTAAGGATAAAGTGTTCAGTTTAGTAGCTCTTGATGTGAAAATTATTACAGCACGAATTCGAAATGTTGTAGAGGGCAGATGTCGGTATAGACGTTCAACGAGAAACTGTATGAGTTAAGCTAGGATTTGGAACAAATCGCATAGCGATATCTAACATAGTTCCTTAGAAATAAATTTTTGTAGTCAGGGAAAGGCTTAATGCTCAGCCTGTAATTTACATTTGTAGCTGTTGTGTTACAGTGTCTTGAAACTAGCGTAGCCAAATCGCGTGCTTTGTGCTAGTCCTGGATGACTCGCAGAACGGCTGACGTTGAGGGAGAAAGAGAAAGCTCCATCTGCTCGCTGCTACCCGCTCCCTGTTGTACAGAAGCGAGCGAGACGCGCCCCGATCGGCAACGAGTGCGCGGCACGCGATGCGACTCTTTACGGGGCGGGCAGGAGAGGAGAACCCGGCAAACTTTGTCGGCGGGTGGCGGGTGCCTCATTAGAAGCGCTCGCGGCAGGTTTCTTCATTAACGTCTTAGTTGCTGTCTGCAGCAAGCGGTGCACAGTGGGGCCACAGACGGTGACGGCGGTGGCGGCGGCGGCGGCGCGACTCCCGCCGATAACTTCCGCATTAAATTAACCGAGCGGCTGTCTGCGAGTTGGTGAGCCCCTCCTCCCCCTCCCCCCCTCCCTGTCTCTCTCCCTCTCACGACCACAGCGTCCGGGAATCGCAGTTCCTGCGGACTCGGTCTGCTGTCGCCGCAACGGAACTCCCAAACCCGGCCAACTCCACAAAGCGCAACCCGCTGCTGGTCCCAGTTACGCGGAAGTGAGCACCTGCTTCCAGCGTCCCATTCTGCACGACAGCAACTCAGAATGCATCAGAAAAATATTTTTTCCTGTTCGGCACGACACTACCTGCGTACCCAGCATTGCCCGAGTACGTGTTTATTCCAGTCTTCTGTTTGTCCATATTCTCCATCATCTAACTCTCTGTGTCCATTTCTTCTCCTTCCATCTCTATTGAACTCATTCTCCCCCTCTTACTGCCCATTGCTCTTCCTCTTTCCATCCATCCATCAATTCCCCCCTCTCCCTCTGTCGATCGCTTCTTCCACCTCCCTCTATCCATATCCTATTCCACCTCTCACTATCCATCCCCGCTTTCTTCATATTTCTGTCAATTTCTTCTGTCCCCTCTCTCTGTCCAACTCCTCCTTCCTATCTTTGACCATCTCCTTCTCCATCTTTCTCTGTCTATCTTCTTCACGTTCCTCTCTCTGTCTGTCTCCTCCACTTTCCTTTCCTCATCCATCTGCTCCTCCCCCTCTGGCCATCTGTTAATTTCCCCTCTATTAATGTCCTCCTCCCCATTTTCTGTCTATCTTACGTTTCCCCATCTCTCGGTCCGTCTCCTCTTCCCCCGATTCTCTGTCTCTCTCCTGCTGTCCCCTCTCTCTGACCTCCTCCACTTCCCTCTCTGCCCATTTCCTTCTCATCCTTTCTCTCTATATCTTTGCATCCACCATCGTCCCCCCCTCCTCTACTCTCTCCATCGTCTCCCCTTTCTGTCCATTTGGCCTCCCCTCCGCTTTGTTAATCTCAACTCCCCCCCTCCCCGTTACCTTTGTAAATCTCCTCCTTCCCATCTCTCTCTGTCCGTCTTCACTTTCTCTCTTCTCTCTCCACATTATCACTCCTATCGCAATACAAGTTGATAGTTCTTATATTCACAGTGTTTCTTTCCAGATGGCTCGACTAATATCTGAAGTAGTGCTGGAAGGAACTGGCGCCATGAATCCTGTAGGGCGGTCCACAAATCCATAAGAGTACGAGGGAGTGGACATATTTTCCTGAACAGCACGTTGCAAGGCATCCCATATATGCGCAATAATGTTCATGTCTGGGGAGTTGGTGAACAGAGGAAGTGTTTAAACTCAGAAGAGTGTTTCTGGAGCTACTCTGTAGCAATTATGGACGTGTCGGGTGTCGCATTGTCCTGCTGGAATTTCCCAAGGCCATCGGAAGCACAATGGATATGAATGGATGCATGTGATAGGCAGGATGCCTACGTACGTGTCACCTGTCAGAGTCGTATCTAGACATATCAGGGATACCATATCACTCCAACTACACACTCCCCACACCATTACAGAGTCTCCACCAGCTTGAACAGTGCCCTGCTGACATGCAGGGTCCATGGATTTATGAGGCTGTTTCCATGCCCGTACACGTCCGTACGCTCGATACAATTTGAAACGAGACTCGTCCTACCAGGAAACATCTTTCCAAACATCAACAGTCCAATGTCGGTACTGACGGGCTCAGACGAGACGTAAAGCTTTGTGTAGTGCAGTCATCAAGGGTACACGAGTGGGAATTCGGCTCCGAAAGCCCATATCGATAATGTTTCGTTGAATGGTTCGCACGCTGACACTTGTTGATGGCCCAGCACTGAAATCTGAGGAAGGGTTGCGCTTCTGCCACGCTGAACGATTCTGTTTCCGGCCACGGCGATGTCGGAGATTTGATGTTACGCCGGATTCCTGATATTCATGGTACCCTCGTGAAACGGTCGTACGCGAAAGTCCCCAATTATCGCTACCTCGGAGATGCTGTGTACCCTCGCTCGTGTGCTGACTATAACACCACGTTGAAACTCACTTAAATCTTGATAACCTGCGATTGTAGCAGCAGTAACCGATCTAACAACTGCGCCAGACACTTGTTTTCTTACAAAGGAGTTGCCGACCGCAGCGCTATGTTCTGCCTGCTTACGTATCTCTGGTCGTGCGGTAGCGTTCTCGCTTCCCGCGCCCGGGTTCCCGGGTTCGATTCCCGGCGGGATCAGGGATTTTCTCTGCCTCGTGATGATTGGGTGTTGTGTGATGTCCTTAGGTTAATTAGGTTTAAGTAGTTCTAAGTTCTAGGGTACTGATGACCATAGCTGTTAAGTCCCATAGTGCTAGGAGCCATTTGAACCATTTTTTTACGTATCTCTGTATTTGAATACGCATGTATATAGAGCTAGGGGTGTAAATGTGGTAGCGTGTGGGTAATGCGGAATCGTGTACTATCTGGCCTGCAGAGTTCTGCACTCTAGCGGGGCAGCCAGAAATTGTTGCAATAGTTCCTTCTTGTCACGATAGAGAGTTACCTGTCAGTTGAGCAATAGACGCCGTGAGAGTGATGCAATTTACGTTCGCGCATTTTCTAGACCTTTTTCGAGAGAAGTTGTGGTATTATATTTATCTACATACTTTGTAGTTATCTTTCTTTACGTCTGACAGCTTATAAAGGAAGGTGCATAGAAGGTTATAGCAGTCCTTTGTCAATCTTAAATGGATAGTTGCTTAATGTAATCTACGGAAATTTAAAATGGCCATTGTGTATGTAATGTGGAAGTACACATACGATGGCATTGTGGAAACGTTTCCACAATACCAACATCAAATACATTACTTCTAATACGTTTTGCGTCTGTTTCTAGTTGCCACGAAAACTAACTGATCGGAAACAAAGAGCTATTGTGAAGAAGTGGGATGCTGAAAACCTGATTAAGGCTATAATATCCTTAAGGGAAAAGCAGATGGGGTTAAGAAGAGCAGTAAAAGGTTTCAGTGTACCTCAGACGACACTTCAAAGGTTTGTGCATAGTGATATGTCACCTGAAGGATGTGTTCCTTTGACCTTGGACGTACGCCTGGATTACCTTATGCTATTAAGAAACAGTTGGTACAGTGTCTCATAGAAATGGATAATCACTTCTATGGCCGTAACAGATTAGATGTCAAGAATGTGTAGTGTGTGAGGAGTGGAGTCACTTTTTGTGTGCCGGAAATGAAGGAGATATTTACATATGCGATTTTTGCAAGTGAACTTCGCTTATGAAGCAATTTTCTATTACAGTTGCGTTTAAAAATATTTTTGTTTAATTTAAATTTAATATAAAATAAAATAGTTTGTAACATTTTTATTAGTTTTTGTTTGAAGTATTCAGTTTCCCACAATCTTAAGGCGTTTCCACATTACCCACACATCTTGAAAAACTAATGAGTTGTGCAATCAGAAAATGTTTTTTAATTTTTAACATATTTAGTTTTTGTGTTGCATAATATTACATTCATTGCTAAAACATTATGAATTAGCTTTGGCTAATTTTTGAAGCTGAAGGAGAAGTAAACATTTCTTTTATACAGCAAAAACAAACTGGGTTTCCACATTTACTCTACAAGTTTCTTTGGCGCTTCAGTGTAAGACTTTTATTAGAGTACAACATACATTACTTGCAAAATACAACTTTTTTGCAACAGAAACGACTTTTTTTACACGTTACAGTTTCATCGCTTAAAGCCACCCTAACGTTTAGAAGAACAAAATGTAATGGTGAAAAAATATAAAAATAAGTGAAGCATATTATTCCGACATTTAGCTTTATACACTACTGGCCATTAAAACTACTACACCACGAATACGACGTGCTACAGACGCGAAATTTAACCGACAGCAAGGAGATGCTCTCATACGCATACGACTAGCTTTTCACAGCATTCACACAAGGTTGGCGCCGGTGGCAACACCTACAACGTGCTGACATGAGGAAAGTTTCCAACCGATTTCTCATACACAAACAGCAGTTGACCGGCGTTGCCTGGTGAAACGTTGTTGTGATGCCTCGGGTAAGGAGGAGAAATGTGTACCATCACGTTTCCGACTTTGATAAAGGTCGGATTGTAGCCTATCGCTATTGCGATTTACCGTATCGCGACATTGCTGCTCGCGTTGGTCGAGATCCAATGACTGTTAGCAGAATATGGAATCGGTGTGTTCAGCAGTGTAACACGGAACGCGGTGCTGGGTGCCAACGGCCTCTTATCACTAGCAGTCGAGATGACAGGCATCTTATTCGCTTGGCTGTAACGGATGGTGCAGCCACGTCTCGATCTCTGAGTCAACAGATGGGGACGTTTGCAAGACAACCATTTGCACGAACAGTTCAATGATGTTTGCAGCAGCATGGGCTATCAGCTCGGAGACCATGGCTGCGGTTACCCTTGACGCCGCATCACAGACAGGAGCGCCTGCGATGGTGTACTCAACGACGAACTTGGATGCACGAATGGCGAAACGTCATGTTTTCGGATGAATTCAGGTTCTGTTTACAGCATCATGATGGTCGCATCCATGTTTGGCGACATCCCGGTGAACGCACATTGGAAGCGTGTATGTCATCGCCATACTGGCGTATCACCCGGCGTGATGGTATGGGGTGCCATTGGTTACATGTCTCGGTCACCTCTTGTTCGCATTGAGGGCACTTTGAACAGTGGACGTTACATTTCAGATGTGTTACAACTCGTGGTTCTACCCTCCAGTCGATCTCTGCGAAACCCTACATTTCAGTAGGATAATACACGACCGTATGTTTCAGGTCCTGTACGGGCCTTTCTGGATACAGAAAATGTCCGACTGCTCCCCTGGCCAGCACTTTCTCCAGATCTGGTACCAGTTGAAAATGTCTGATGAATGGTGGCGGAACAACTGGCTGGTCACTACTCTTATTGAACTGTGGTATCGTGTGAAGCTGCATGAGCAGCTGTACCTGTACAGGCCATCCTAGCTCTGTTTGACTCAATGCCTAGGTGTATCAAGGCCGTTATTGCGGCCAGAGGTGGTTGTTCTGGGTACTGATTTCTCAGGATCTATGCACCCAAATTGCATGAAAATGTAATCACATGACAGTTCTAGTACAATATATTTGTCCAATGGATACCCGTTCATCATCTGCATTTCTTCTTGGTGTAGCAATGTTAATGGCCAATAGTGTAATTGTATTAAGTATCGTACGAAGTATTGCTTAGAATGGAGGACATCCAAAAATCTATTCTGAACATATAATTTCGAAAAAGGTAACGTGTCGAGGGTGACCGGATCTTCCGCTAAATACTGGACACAGTTATTGTAAGCTGTTTGTGCTGACCTGTATGGCATAGCAACACGTGCGGCATATCACACGGATGACATGATGCTGCCATCGAGAATTTCGTATTACTGTTCATACGCTCAGGCGCGGACGGTGTGCTCAGCGTGCCTGCTATCGAAGTGTCGCACGAGGAGGAGAGACATCTGGTAATTCGGGACGCGGTGAAGGCGAGCGCGACCGGCGTGGACGGCGTGCGAGATGCGTGCCGTGCGTGCGCCCGTAGGTTTCAGCTGAGCCCGGGGCTGGCACGACAGACCCTCCGCGCGCTGCTAATGCGCTTATGCGCGTGCGCCTTCGCTACAGCAGCCCGCTTCCGAATTAGACGCGAGCACTGCGGCGATTCTCGCAAATCTCCCATCGGGATTGGCAGCGACGACACGCGAGAACCTGTTGTATCGGCAGGGCTGCCGATATTCTCTCCCAGCCGTTCCACGTATCCAGTTCGGTGCTGTTGAGGGGCTGCAGACTCTGTCGCTAGGATTAGTTTGGGCGGGAGGCGACCGAGTGCCGGTAGCGTTTACGGCATTGTCGTTAGGTCTCACGCATTATCCGCGGTGGCAGTTCTGTCTATGTTCCCGCTAAGACATTGGATGGGAGTGAATCATGGACAACGGGAAATCGGAAGAGGAGACAACTGAGATGTTTGAGGTGTGATATTATATGAGACATGGAAGTGTACTGTGACCGTAACGGGCTTTGGAATTTTGTTTCTTTTTTTTTGTTTCTGGAGGGTTGGCAACACTGAGTGGCACACTGACCACAGCGAGCATCTCAGGAACACGGTATACGTTCGCGAAGTGTGCAGTCACGTGACAGATATACTTCTTGACACTCACAGAAGCATAAGGACACTGGAAACTGTGCGCCAGACGGATCCCAAAGCAGTTGACAGCAGCAAAAGGAAGATAAAGCCAAAAGCGCCTGTTATTTTCTTGAGCGACTTGAACTGGAAGGTGATGATTTTCTGAGCTCTATGGTGACTGGAGAGGAAACGTGGATGGCTCAGTACACGCCTCAGACAGAAAGATAGCCATCACACTCGAGTCACACCAATTGCCATTTGTAAATAATTCATAAACTGCCATTTTTGGGAAAAAATCGTGACCTCGGGATTTTGGCAACGAAAACGCATTGTTTTTGTCGATTCTATGTCTCAGGGGAAAACAAAAATGCGTACCTATATTGTAAAACCATGTAAAGAATTCAAAAGAGGCATTCAAAACAAAATGAGAGGAATACTGACGAAAGGAGCGCGGTTGTTGCATGACAACGACCGTCCTCACACGGCCTTAACCACTGAGCCTCACTTGAACTCCTTTTGTAGGGATGTTTTGAACTACTGCTCTTATTACGCTTCAAAATATTACATTCCCACCTTCCTGAAGGCCCATATGCGTGGAATTAATTTTTCAATCGACGAGCGTGGCTCAAAGATGTTTTGAAATGAGGAAGGAGCTGGCGGGAGAGTTCTTCGAGGAGACGTAAAGAACGTTGTGGCACGTCTCACCTCATGCTTTTAACGAGAAGGCAGTTATGGGGAAAAATAATCAACAAGTGTATCAACGATATTCTGTAATCTAGTTGGAGGGTTGTTTTGGGGGAGGAGACCAGACAGCGGGATCAACGGTCTAATCGGATTAGGGAAGAACGGGGAAGGAAGTCGGCCGTGCCCTATCAAAGGAACAATCTCGGCATTTTCCCGGAGCGATTTAGAGAAATCAGGATGGCCGGACGCGGGATTGATCCGTCGTCCTTCCGAATGCGAGTCCAGTGTGCTGGCCACTGCACCACCTCGCTCGGTGTAATTAGTACTCTCACTTTCTGAACGTGCCGCATAGGATGTTGAAAATTGGGTGGACGTGATAACAGGATTTCTCTAAAGACATAAAAGAATAGCTTCCATAGTACAAGAGAGAGTTGGAGAGGAAGGCACAGCGTGGAAAATACCCAACCGCTATGGAAGAAGTTACGTGCAACTGCTATTCTGGGATGAACATGTTGACACAGCAGAGAATTCGTAGCAGACCCGATTAAAGCAGTTACAGGACCTTCAAGAAATTACTAATAGTTTTTGGGTGTTAAAAAAAAAAAAAGTGCGCAATGGACGTTCACACCACACTCCCCTACTACAACTGAGTCCCGTGTTCGAGTTCCAGTCTGGCATACAGTCTTACGCTGCCACGAAAATTCAAATTAAACATAATTTTTTGAGATTAAAATAAAATATGACGTGTGTAATATGGTTTATTTTGTGTGTATGTCAGTGTGTGTGTGTGTGTTTTAGGTAGCGGCTTCTCCACCAACTTGGTCGTTGTCCTCAACTCCTCCTCCTTGACCATCACCATTACTCAACCTTTCTTTCTTCCGGTCATGATTATGGTCTTTTTATTATCCCTCTCTTTCAGAATTATGATAATAATTGTCACCTGTTTTATCTCGGTCTCAGTCTAAAAGTTATACGTTAACAGAACAAAAGCTGTTTTTCAAAGATAAGTACAACAAAAGTTTAATTATGGTTATCGATTAGGAGGTGCATAACGAATGGAAAATATTGAGATATAGTGTAATAAAGAATGATTCTCTCACGACTAATTTATGTGCCTCTGTGACTACATATTTATAGGAAAAATTGCTACATAAATTCATAGCTTTGAAGTGTACTGTCTGTCAATACAATGAATGTTTACACAATTCCAGCAATTTATACCGCAAGATAAAATTTACATATAACAGTCTGTGTTGTCTTCTGATTATACAGGACTCCAAGCCATTAATTTTATTTTTACATAAATACAATAGAAAACAGCAGTACAAATACCTATGTAGTGGATAATGAATGTGTACGATTAATCATGTAGTTCCCAAGGAGTCGAGGAAGATTTAACATAGAGTATCATAAAGGAAAAACAGAAGAATTTCGTCCAAAACATATTTGAATAGATGGAAAATGGCTAATTTTTTAATTGAGTAGCTCCAAAGTCGTTTAGAGAGTCAGAGAAAGCTTGTGACAGTGTAGTTGAACGGAATGGATGGTGTCTCGAAGGGGAAAAAAAAGACTAAGATGAACACCAATCAAAGTGAAACAAAGGTAATGGAATGAAGCCGAACGAAATCAGGTGGTGCTGAGCGTATTAGATTCGGATATAAAAGGTAAATAGCAGAGGATTTTTTTCTGGGTAGCAAAATAATTGATGTTAACCAAATTTGGGAAGATATAAAATAAAGACTAGGAACAACAAGTGTTTCTGAAAAACAGATATTTGTTAATATATAATATATCACATAAATTTAAATGTTAGGAAACCTTTTCTGGAGGTTCTAGAGTGTAGTGTTGTATGGCAATGAAACGTGGATAATAGGCAATTTTACACAAAAAGAATATATAAACTTTTGAAATGTACTGCTGTAGAAGAATGATGAAGTTTGTGACATTTGAAGATGTACTGAATCGAAATGGGGGAAAAGGTTATGACACAACTGGAGTAAAATAAGGGTTTGACTGATAGCACGCGTCCTAAGGTATCAAGGGACTGTCAATTTGGTAATGAAGGGAAGTGTGAGGGGAAAAAATTGTAGAGGAAGACCAAGGGTTTATTACAATAAGCATGTTTTAATTAATGTAGGTTGCGGTAGTTATGCAATAGTGAAGAGGCTTGCACAGTACAGAATAGCACGGAGAGCTGTGTAAAAACGAGTTCTTGGACTGAACACCACAAGAAGAACACATACTAGGATAGGATTTCGAAATAGCGCAGCAGAATTATTTATTGAACTAGAAACTCGGCTATGCTATATATTGAAGCGCAAAACCTATATAAGAGCATTGCTACCCCTTCTCTTCCTACAGCAAGGGAATTTGCGACATCTGTACTGCTGAACTTGTCACAGTTCCTCCTAAAAGCATAAAATCAAGTTCATTACAGATATCGAATACCAATTATTGAAATGCTGTGATCGGAGTGTACAAAATAAATTATTTTCAGCCGGGTGAGTCGGTATAATCGATGTAATTACAGTAAAAATCTACAAGAGTGCTTACGGGCAGAGCTCATGCTGCACCATACTCACGTGAGTTTTGGGTTTATGTATGTTGTTAACAAAACATTCCATTTTGCATATCTGAATACTCACGGCATGGATACCCCTACAGTGTAAACTCGTAGCGTGACGGTAGTACCTAACTGGGGTTGCCGCCTGCGGTGCCGCGACCTGTGATGCACACCCGTGCGTTGGGTCGCCGCCATGCAGGCGCTTCGGTATGTTTGCGCCCCTCGCTGTTTGTTCCGCGTGCGCTGCTGGGAACCCCGCCATTAATTTTTCCGTGTGTGGCGCTGCTGTGTGAAACGAAAATAACGCCGCCGAGTCGCGTCGTATCGCGGTGCGTCACGCCCGCCCGTAAAGCACGCGATATACTGGCACAGGAGCGGTCGTTCGTCCGCGCCGTTCCCAGCGCTCACTGCCCGCGCAGACGAAAGCCGCACTGCGATACGGCTGCTCTAGCCACACACACTTCTGCACTGTGCCAAATACTCGGCATGTTGTGTAATTTTCTAAATAAATAACAGCGCCACAAGGTTGTCAGGTGGATCTGAAAATGGTTTCAGTAACAGCTACCGACTACTAAATTCGAGATTCATTTTTTAAAACAGTTTATTGTTTCTTCTCGTTACTGAATTCGAAAACTTTGTTCATCATCATCAGAGGTTCAACATTTAACGATTTCAGTACCATAATTGTCTGCCCCCGGTGAGTGGTCAGCGCGACGGACTGTCAATCCTAAGGGCCCTGGTTCGATTCCCGGCTGGGTTGGAGATTTTCTCCGCTCAGGGACTGGGTGTTGTGTCGTCCTAATCATCAGCATTTCATCCCCATCGACGCGTGATTGGCCGAAGTGGCGTCAAATCGAAAGACTTGCACCAGGCGGGCGGTTTACCCGACGGGAGGCTCTCGTCACTCGCCATTTTATTAGTACAAAAATTGTTCAAATGGCTCTAAACACTATGGGACTTGTCACCAGTCCCCTATAACTAGCCAGTCGGGGTGGCCGAGCGGTTCAAGGCGCTACTGTCTGGACCCGCGTGACCGCTACGGTCGCAGGTTCAAATCCTGCCTCGGGCATGGATGTGTGTGATGTTCTTAGGTTGGATAGGTTTAAGTAGTTCTAAGTTCTAGTGGACTGATGACCTCAGACGTTAAGTCCCATAGTGCTCAGAGCTATTTTCAACCCTAGAACTACTTAAGCAGGCGCGTGGTTCCGGAATGAAGCACGTAGAACCGCTCGGCCACAGCGCCTGGCTTTTCAGTCCCATGTAAATAAATATTGCACAGTTAATGAGAAATGCTGTGTACATACACCCATAACCCACCCATCCAAAAAGTTTCAAGACTGGCTTGATAAAAAAAGACGAAAATTATAAAAAAAATCATGTGTGAGTGTCTGTGTTGTTATCTTCGGATGATGGTTTTCATTCTTCATGTGTTCTGCATAATACCTCCGCCATTCCCACCCCCAACTCTGGATTCAACCCCCACTTGAGGAATACACAATAAATGTTGATACAGCCATGTAAATCCCCACTCGCTTTCCCTTGTATATTCCTCAATGTGGAAGAAGAGCCCTGACACCTGGCACCTGTGTCACCAGTTTTACATTTTACAAGGGTTGTCCACAAAGTCACTTCCGATCGGTTGCGAAATGAAAACTACAGTGAAAATCCCATGAAGCTTTGCACTAAAGCCTTGCACAGTGTCTGTAGCATGGCCATCGATCGCGTCACGTTGCACTTTGCAGTTCTGAGTGCACAGTGACTACGTAAAAATACCTCAAACAATAGTATCTCCCGCCAAGTATGGGTGCCTGCAGAGACATTTCGCCTCATATCATGCAACCCCACTACGTCTTCTTCTTCTTCATCTTCACAGATCCCAGCCGTACACTGCAGGCATTTTCTATGGGAAGTGTTTGGTCACCCACAATACAACGTGGACATGGCTCCACTTGAGTTTCATCTCTGCTCACATGAACAGCTGGCTACGAAGACAGCTTTTTAGCACAGACAACGAGTTGCAGACCATCACGGAGAATTGGCGGGAATCACAGGTGGCTGCCATCTACGATGAGATTATTGGGGAGGTGGTGCAACCCTACCAAAAATGCGGCGATTACGCAGAGAATTAGCTGGAAAGCGTAGTTAACTGTTTCAAATAAAACATCTAAGAATTTCACTGTGGTTTCCATTTCGCGATCGATCTTAGGTTGCTTTCTGTGTAACCCTCATAAAATTAAAAACTGGCAATGGAGCTGCCAGGTGCCAGGAGTCTTCTTTATCTTAAGGAATACAGGCGAGAAAGCGAGAGAGGAGTGAGTTATATGCCTGTGTGAACATTTCGTGTGTCGTTGAACTAAGATGAGAGTTGGGAGGAGGGAGGGGGGGGATGAGGGGTATGTACAAAGCAGAGCGTATGAAGAACTAATTTCTTGTTCATCCAATCTTGAAAGTTTTTGGACTGAAGGGTTATGTTTGTATTTACACAAAATTCATACTAACTTTGCTATATTTAGTATTGAAAATATTAGATTTTATAAGGTTCTTTCCCAAGTACTGCATTTACATGTACTTCTTTCTTAAATACAGTGTAACCATCAAATGGTGAACAGCTAAGGGACTTTCTGTGAAACAACATTAGTTCTACAGTACATCCTTTTTTGGTTCAAGTTAAAGGCAGATATAAAATATTACTATACTTTATTATTTTATCCTAATTGGTGGATTACTTACAGATATAGTAGACAAGTCGAAGTTATCCACTGATATTAGACCTATGTAAATGCTATTAGACAGCCACAGAAAATATTTGTATGTATACAATGTATAATTAGCGTAAGTGCTTTTTAAGAACACCTTACGCCAAATTTCAAGCATTTTTTTATCGTAGACGTTTTCTGAAAAAACGGCAAAAAAATGTATGCGGTGAATTGTTACATCTAGCGCATCTTCTGTTTTGCGTAGTCTCTACATTTAACTTCAACTGTCAAATTACGCACTGAAGATGTACATTTTCACAAAACACCTAGTAACAGGGTTCCTGAAAATGGTCTAAGGCTAAAACTGTACAATAGTGCGAAAATAAAATAAATATTAGGAGCGCAAGCATCGTGATGCCACAGCAGCTGTGGACCCAGGATCAAATATGAATATATTTTACCGAGTTTGTGGATGGGCAGATGTGTGCTCAGAAAACTGTACATATGTACGTCTGCAGGATTTCGTGTCCGTTGTCACTAAAGTTTAAATCTTCAGGGTTGTTACGCCGCGTCATATTTCCTCCAAAGTAATAGACGTTTCGACCCCTCTGCTGGATCTTCTTCAGGATCAACTATTGCTAGAATACTGTCAGAGACTAGTGTCGCGTTCTCTTATAAAGGGGAGTTTTCCGCGTTTGTACTGTTGTACTGGAGAAGTGGGAATATTGGTTAAAATTCTTGTGGATACCATCGGTGGGCCATCGTCATCATATGGCTATGAAAATTGGTTCTATGCACTATGGGACTTAACATCTGAGGTTATCAGTCCCACAGACTTAGAACTACTTAAACCTAAGTAACTTAAGGACACCACACACGTCAGTGCCCGAAGCAGGATTTGAACTTGCGACCGTAGCAAATGGCTCTGAGCACTATGGGACTTAACATCTGTGGTCATCAGTCCCCTAGAACGTAGAACTACTTAAACCTAACTAACCTAAGGACATCACAAACATCCATGCCCGAGGCAGGATTCGAACCTGCGACCGTAGCAGCAGCGCGGTTCCGGAATGAAGCGCTAGAACCTCTCGGCCACAGCGGCAGGCTCAAATGGCTATGAAAGTTGTTGAATCGACAGGGCTCTTAGGCGGAATATTAATCATGGTAATAAGAATGAAGAGGAGCCGCCTTCTCACTCTGTTAGGTTACTGTCCGTTTCTGGGGTCACTGACAGCATAAGCAGAATTCTAAAGAAAAAAGGAATCCAGACATCTTTCTTTAGTAAAAAAAAAAAAGATTTTTTCAGACGAAAAACGGATGCACCTGATTTCCTCCATAATTCAGGCGTCTATCAAGTGACATGTGGCTGCGCAAAGTGTGTACAGTCGAAACGGGAAGAACTGTTAAAAAACGCATTAAGGAAAACGAAAGGCACACGCAGCTAAAATAAAGCGTAAATTCGTCAGTAACGAAACATCATGGGAACTGGGGCTCTGACATCGAATTTAATAACGTGCGTGTGCTGGCCAAGGAAACAAACATTTACAGAAGAAAGGTCCAAGAATCAGTTGAAATTTCGAAGAACGCATGTAATTTCAATAGAGCGGACGGCTATAGGCTTCCGGCATCGTGTCTCCCCGCCATTGGGAAGTGAATTTGCGGCCGCGGTGTGCGAGCGACATAGCCAACGCAATGCAAGTCACGTCGACGGACAAAAATATTTTGGGTAAACATTACCCCTCTACAGCTCTGCCCGTTTCGCATCTAGCCAATGATGACAGCCAACCAGTTGCAGTAGGAGGAATGTCAACCAATAAACCTTCTCCAGCGTAAGTGTGGAATAGAGCCTTTCTATCCAATGACGATAAGACACAAATAGTATACACTAGAGTTTATCCAATAACGCTCCTTTTGCGTAAGTGCAATGACGACGGCCCACCAATGGTAGTCACAAGAATTTTAACCAATACTCCCACTTCTCCAGTACAAACGCGGCAAAACTCCTGTTTATGAGATAAAGTTACACTAGTCTCAGACACCCCCCCGCCCAATGAACCATGGACCTTGCCGTTGGTGAGGAGGCTTCCGTGCCTCAGCGATACAGATAGACGTACCGTAGGTACAACCACAACGGAGGGGTATCTGTTGAGAGGCCAGACAAACGTGTGGTTCCTAAAGAGGGGCAGCAGCCTTTTCAGTAGTTGCAAGGGCAACAGTCTGGATGATTGACTAATCTGGCCTTGTAACAATAACCAAAATGGCTTATCTTAGAAGAAAGATTAAGGAAAGGCAAACCTACGTTTCTAGCATTTGTTGACTTAGAGAAAACTTTTGACAATGTTGACTGGAATACTCTCTTTCAAATTCTAAAGGTGGGAGGAGTAAAATACAGGGAGCGAAAGGCTATTTACAATTTGTACAGAAACCAGATGGCAGTTACAAGAGTCGAGGGGATGAAAAGGGGCAGTGGTTTTGAAGGGAGTGAGACAGGGTTGTAGCCTATCCCAGATGTTATTCAATCTGTATATTGAGCAAGCAGTAAAGGAAATAAAAGAAAATTTCTGAGTAGGTATTAAAATCCATGGAGAAGAAATAAAAACTTTGATGTTCGCCGATGACATTGTAATTCTGTTAGAGACAGCAAAGGACTTGGAAGAGCAGTTGAATGGAATGGACCGTGTCTTGAAAGGAGGATATAAGATGAACATCAACAAAAGCAAAACGAGGATAATGGAATGTAGTCGAATTAAGTTGGGTGATGCTGAGGGTATTAGATTAGGAAATGAGATGCTTAAAGTAGTGAAGGAGTTTTTCTATTTGGGGTGCAAAATAAGTCGATGATGGTCGAAGTAGAGAGGATATAAAATGTAGACTGGCAATGGCAAGGAAAGCGTTTCTGAAGAAGAGAAATTTGTTAACATCGAGTATTGATTTAAGTGTGAGGAAGTCATTTCTGAAAGTATTTGTATGGAGTGTAGCCATGTATGGAAGTGAACCATGGACGATAAATAGTTTGGACAAGAAGAGAATAGAAGCTTCCGAAATGTGGTGCTACAGAAGAATGCTGAAGATTAGATGGGTAGATCACATAACTAATGAGGAAGTATTGAATAGGTTTGGGGAGAAGAGAAGTTTGTGGCACAACTTGACCAGAAGAAGTGATCGGTTGGTAGGACATGTTCTGAGGCATCAAGGGATCACCCAGATAGTATTGTAGGGCAGCGTGGAGGGTAAAAATCGTAGAGGGAGACCAAGAGATGAATACACTAAGCAGATTCAGAAGGATGTAGGTTGCAGTAGGTACTGGGAGACGAAGAAGCAGGCACAGGATAGAGTAGCATGGAGAGCTGCATCAAACTAGTATCAGGACGGAAGACCACATCAACAACAAGTCTCAGACAGTGTTCTACCAATAGTGGACACCGGAAGATCTTGAGGAAGATCCCCGCAGAGGGTTCGACACATCAATTACTTTAGATGAACTCTGACTCTGCGTAACGTTCCAGAATATTTTAACTTTAGTTTCAATTTTTTTTGTGTGACAGAACACATGATAGACCTACCATAGGTCTAATGGAGACAAAGAGAACAACTTCCCATTGACAAAAGTGAAACAAGTTGAAGGTCTCCTCAGTCTGTCAGAAATTTATGTATTTCTCAACCTAAGAGGCTACACCCGTACTGGTGAAGATAGAAACTAAAATAAAAAAACTAAATTACGACCGAACAGGCCATGAAGGCCCAACGGTGTTGGCCGGCCAACGTATCATCCTCAGCTCACAGGCGTCACTGGACGCGGATATAGAGGGGCATGTACTCAGCACACCGCTCTCTCGATACCGGAGCTACTACTTCTCAATCTAGTAGCTCCTCAGTTTGCCTCACACTGGCTGAGTGCACCCCGCTTGCCAAGAGTCCTCGGCAGACCAGATGGCCACCCATCCAAGAGCTAGCCCAGCCCAGCACCGTTTAACTTCTGTGATCTGATAAGAACCGGTGTTACCACAGCGGCAATGCCATTGGGGACGATAGGAACAGGGAATGCAATTTTATTGTAGCCTATAAATGTTTCTCTCGAAATACAAAATCAGAAAGAGAATGAAACTAGTACTAAGAGTCAACTCATTCTACGTAACCCTCATGTTTATGAGTTACAGTGACCAGTGATGAGGTGCATGGAATAGAGTGTTCAGGTCTCTGAACTACTTTGTTAGGGCTGGCTTCCTCTGCAAACTTTTTGTGGTGCTGTAACAGCTAATATTAAGCCCTAGACAACTTTTTACCACGTTTTTCTTAAATCACAGTCTTGTCTGTCTGTTCGGTACAGATTTTGCAATTGATTTTAAACTAACTTGCTGATGTGATATGGTGATGAAACTTTAAAATGTTTCAGAAGTGGATAACAATGTAGTATTACTTCACTTTATTTTACGTGTGTATGTTAATTTTGGGAGTAGGTATGAAAAGGTTAGTAACGATGTACGCTGGTCTGCATTATTGTTGCGCAGGTAGTATCAGAACGCGTTTCACGGTGTGTGTGTGTGTGTGTGTCAACAGGCACAGCTGACCAAAGAGATGGAGCCGGAGACAGAAAGTGTGAGGCAGGGAGAGAGAGAAAGAGAGAGAGAGAGAGAGAGAGAGAGAGAGAGAGAGAGAGAGAGAGAGGGAAACTGGAGAGTGAGATAGGGTGGGGGAGATGAGATGGACAGAGACTGTGGAGGAGAGGAGCAGTGAGACGGGAGACGAGAAGATGGGCGGAGAGAGAAGGAGAAAGAGATCAACATAGCGAGGGAGGAGAAGATGGACAGCCGGCCACGGTGGTCTCGCGGTTCTAGGCGCGCAGTCTGGAACCGTGCGACTGCTACTGTCGCAGGTTCGAATCCTGCCTCGGGCATGGATGTGTGTGATGTCCTTAGGTTAGTTAGGTTTAAGTAGTTCTAAGTTCTAGGGGACTGATGACCACAGCAGTTGAGTCCTATAGTGCTCAGAGCCATTTGAACCATTTGATAAGATGGACAGAGAAAAAGAGAGAGAGAGAGAGAGAGAGAGAGAGAGAGAGAGCAGTGGAGGAGACGGACAGAGAGAGGTAGTCAGAGAAAGGGGGAGGGGATGAACAGTGAAGGGAGTGAGGAGAAGATGGACAGAGAGATAGTGGGAAGAGATGGGCAGTGAGAGGAGGAGGAGGAGGAGGAGGTGGACAGAGAGGTGGGGCACTAAATGGACAGAATGTGGGAGGAGGAGATGGATAGAGAGAGGGGAGAAAGAGATGGAGAAAGAGGGGAGGAACAGATGGCCGGAGAGACGGAGGGGGAGGAAATGTGACCAATATGTGTGACATACTTGTACAATGGAGTAGTCGCAGTTATAAAGCTAGCACTGAAATAAAAATCTAGTAAAAAATCACATAAAATTAGTTTTACTTGCTTCTTTGTTTTATCGTATTGAAAAAAAAAAATTAGACTCAGTGATGTATTGCTGGTAAGTAGGTTTCAAATAATTCTATTTTAGATACTATCGAGTGAAAGACACTGATACAAACGTGGAATTTAACACATGTCTCTCTTATAATCTCATCAGTATCGTTTGAAAAACTGCGAAAAATTTCACACTTACACAGGACAAAAAGGAGAAAGTAACTATTTAAATAAAAATAAATTAATAGGGTAAAACATTTTTAAATGAGAATAAAAAGCTTTACATAATTTCTCCAAGCGCCGTACTGATTCCACGCACAATAAAGATAGTTCTAAGATTTATAAAGAAAAATGTGGGGCGCATGCAGTACGTAACTGATGTATGAGTAGCTCACCTCCTATCATCTGTTGCCTATCTCCCAAGTCTTTTACTATAAATCATATTTTCACAGATACTAAAAATTCACCATTATCACTCTCTGTATGTGGTTATGTATCTGCATGTGACTAGGAGAAATTATTCAGTACTTTTTAAACTAATGTAAATGCTCCGAACATATGATCTGGCCTATGCTTCTCTGCAGCAGAGTACACAGGAACAGTTTGTGTCAAATTCCACGCTTGCCAAACAGGTGGATACGGCTACAAATAAGACTGTATGCATTGTCATTGGCTGTCTACCATCACCTCGTGTTGCCAAAATTTATCACATATAGCGCCACCTGACATCTACAGAAGAACAGTGGCAGAATTGGAGAGAAGGAGCAGCAAATCGATCCCAAATAGCCACTGTTTGGGTTTCTGAGTCATAAATCTTCTGACTAGTTCGATGAGGCCCGCTACGAATTTTTCTCCTGTGTCTCAGAGTAATCCTCCAACCTACGTTCTCATTTATTTGCTGCATGTATTCCTATCCCTGTCTTCCTGTACAATTTTTGCGTTCCACAGCTCCTTCTAGTACCAAGGAAGTTATTCCCTGATGTCTTAACAGATGCCCCATTATCCGGTCCCTTCTTCTTGTCAGTGTTTTTCATGTATTCCTTCCTCTCCGATTCTGAGCAGAACGTGCTTATTCCTTACCTTACCAGTCTAGCGAATTTTCAACAGTCATCTGTAACACCACATCAAGAACGCCTCGATTCTATCTAGGTTGGGAACAAGTAGCAGCTTTATACTCACAACATCAGCACCTAGAACTCGCCGAACAGAGCAGTGGCAAAACTAATTAACCGAAAGTGTTGGGAGGAGTATCAAAGAGGAAAATGCTACAGGATTTTATCTGCCATATGCGAGATGGAAGGCACTGAGCTGATTGAGGCCAGGAGTGTCGCGATACAAGGGGAACCTCTCGAAGTGGGGTTTTATGACTGAAGATGAGTCGTGTGAGTGTGGCGAACTGCAGGGCCTGCAACACCTCCTGGTCTGCAGAAACCTGCCCGATCCATTCAAGTCTGAAGATCTGTATGCAGCAAGTCCCTCAGGACAGGTTTAGGTCCATCTAACAGAAAAACATCAGTACCTGAAAGAAGCCAGGTATTATTTTTACTATTTATATTATTTTTATTTAAATGCTAATTTTTTCGGCTGTTACAGAGCGTTTCTCGCATTAGGAAGAGCTGTATTATTTTAATAAATACAGCGACAAATCATTTTGTTATGTATTTTTATTGAAGCTAATACGCGTTTCTTGCCTTCACCCATCTTCAGTTAGTGAGTCTTCTTTCACTACATGGTTACGACACGTACAGCAAACCGACGCTGCAGCTGCCTTTCTACTATGCTTCTTGTTGTTCAGAGTTCCGCCGTTATGGATGTGACACAAACAGTATTTTAAATATATTTTGCACAACAACTGCCCAGTATCCGTCGTATTGCCACTGAGATCTTCGTTTACTGGGCTGTTTAACTACAAAATAGAAGTTAAAAAAGTCTGGTTGCCCTCCATGGGGTGGGTGCAGGCAACGACTGCGGTTATATTGGATTAGATAGAGCAGCAATCAGTCGTAGAATTAAGTTGCTTTAATATGACATTTATAGTCACAACGCAGATCAGATTTCGACCTGTGTCAGGTCATTATCAATGCTAAAACAAATACAAGAGTATATATTACAATGTGATTTACAAAAGTTATAAGTCCATCACATCGTTGTCTTTTAATATTAACATTACATACCAGTGCGGTATTGTAGCAGTTGTTCGTGTTCATTGATAATGACCTGACACAGGTCGAAATGTGATCTGCGTTGTGACTATAAATGTCATATTAAAGGAAATTAATTCTACGACTTGATTGCTGCTCTATCTAACCCAAGTTAAAAAAAGGGTTTATGCCACTTCCATAGACGCAAAAAAACGGAACAAAAAGACGCAGAGTAGAAATACAGCATGGAGTTTGTTGTAGATGTTGTAACCATGTACTGGAACAAGGCTCAGGCATGTGTTACGCTAACTGAAGGTGTGTGAAAGCCTGAAGCGCGTATTAGTTTCAATAAAAATACATGAAATACATATCAAAGTGGTTGGTTCTTATATTTATTAAAATATTATAATCTAAAACCTCGTGGCTCAAAAACCAGGAAAATTGATAAAGCACTGTTATTTGATGTTAATCGTGACAGGTATAGCACTAAAATGTAAAATGTGACGAACGCCAAGATGTTGTCAGAGTTCTTCGATTAACCGTCTACACTCCAGAATGTTACGAAATACACTGTTAATTCAAAACATTGTGACCACTGCCCGCTGTGACGTTGAGAGGCTGTCTGGCGACGCTGCGGGGACGTGACATGTTAACAAAAGTAAGTGGAGACCGTAACGGAGCATCACCCTAGCTAAGATACGGGCTGCAAATCGGGAAATCCATTGAAATAAGCGACTTCGACAAAGGGTAGATTAATATTACGCAAAGTCTGGGGACAAGTATTTTGAGAAACGGCGAAGTTGGTAGAATGTTCACGTGCTACCGCCGTAAGCATATACGGAAAGAGATAGAAGGCTAGTGAAACTACCACTAGACGCTAAATGGTTGGACGTCTTCGGCTCTTCTCAGAACGTAGGTCCAAATGGCTCTGAGCACTATGGGACGTAAATGCTGTGCTCATCAGTCCCCTAGACCTTGGAACTTCTTAAACCTAACTAACATAGGGGCATCACACACATCCATGCCCGAGGCAGGATTGGAACCTGCGACCGTAGCGGTTCCAGTCTCAGAACGTAAGGTTCGTAGGTTTGTCTGCTCTGAAAAGTAGGATAGATGGTATTCTGTGGAACCTCTGCTGAAAGAGAACAATGCTGGGGCACATATAAATGTTTCGGAGAATACCGTACATCGTGTATTGTTGAATGTGGAGCTCTGCAACAGAGCACCCATACGTGTTCACATGTTGATCCCAACGATATTGCCAGTTGCGATTACAGTGGGCATGGAGCCATCGGGATTCCACCGTTGATCAATGAAAACGTGTCGGCTCATCGGGTGAATCACGTTTTTGCGACACTTGGTCGGTGGTCGACTCCGTCATCGATGTGAACGGCGGCTCGAAACGTGCAGCTCACCACGGACGCAGGTTAGTGGGAGCAGTACTGTGCTGTGGAAGACATTCTCCTGCGCTTGCTTGGGACCTGTGGCAGTAATCGTAGACACACTGACAGCTGCGAAGCACCTGCACCCCTTCGTGCTTTATGTGTTGCCCGATGGCGCAGTCGTCTTCCAGAAGCATAACTCTCCGTTTCTCGGAGCCAGAACCGTGCAATAGTGAGTGGTTTGAGGAACATTATAGTGATCTCGGTGACAAAGCTCACGTGATGTAAATCACATGGAACCGATCTCGGTCGCTATCGGACGCCATGATTGCGTACGCAAATCAGCGGTACACCGTTTACCCGAATTACGTGACCGGTGCGTAGTCATCTAATGCCAGTGCCTCCACAAACCTACGAACAAACTGTCGGACGCCTGATATGCAGAATCAGCGATTTATTTCGTTCCATAGTCGGACGAACAAGCTATTAAGCAGGTGGTCGTAATGTTTTGGCTCATCAGTGTATCTTTCCCGTCATCTGCATGCGAAACAAGAGACTGATATCTCTCAGCTATCTGCGACGGCCAGGCTCTGTCCTCTATTGGTCGGCTTGTATAACGACATCATTACGTAAGGAAACGAGATTTCCCGGAGAAATATTGCATTCACGATGTCAGCAGCAGAACAGTCATTTTGGCGTAGGCTGCCGGAGTCGTGATAAACGATATTTTCTTCGTTGCAAAACGAATTCGACAATAAAATAACTTTCCTCGGTGCTACTGGCCGTTCTGAATAGCTTTCCAACCGCGTCGAGGGCATAATAGCTTGCCAGGCATAACAAACTGTACTACAAAAAGGCGAGCAAACTTCTTGTATATGAAACAGTCAAATACCTCTCAGTTTCATAGCTTTACATTGCATTTTTTGCAGGTTCAGTGCTTACCAACTCTCATATTCTTTCTCATAATGGTGGTTTTTCTCGTTTTATGTAACACAAGGCAAATTCGAGGTATGTCCGGTATTTTCTTGAAGTCATTTATACTCCATTCGTGTATCTAGACTTAGAGAGCAGAAATGCGTGAGAAAAGAAAGAGGTTAATGAACATGTGCATGGGTATACGGAAAAAAGACAGGCATGTCCAGCTCCTTGTAAGAGGCAAATAAGAGACGTCCGTAAATGTTATACTGCATCATACTATCAACTGCATTTGTTGTGCTTGGATTTGGCCTACCTGCGCTTGGTTAAACCGACAGCTCTTGTATTCTACACCTCTGTCCCTTTAGTTTGTTGTTGTTCTTTAAGCGATGCGTTTTTTTTTTTCAAAATGGCTCTGAGCACTATGGGACTTAACATCTGAGGTCATCAGTCCCCTAAAACTTAGAACTACTCAAACCTAACTAACCTAAGGACATCACACAAATCCATGCCCGAGGCCGGATCCGAACCTGCGACCATATCGGTCGGGCGGTTCCAGACTGAAGCGCCTAGAACCGCTCGGTCACAGCGGCCGGCTGGTGCGTTTGTTAATGTAGTGTTGTTATTAGCGAGTCTCGATGACCAGTCATAATTTTTCCTATTATATAATTTTAACCTGTAAGATACTGGTAGACGATACTCTATCTCTGAACAATAAAAGTGTTGACATACCTGGACTATCTGTCCAGGAGCATCGCAACACCCATAAGAGTACACTAACGTGGGGTGGGATGTGATCACCCTGCGCTTTTATGACGGCTTGAACTCTGCTGGTGACTCTTTCAGTGAAGTGTATGACTGCCTCTGGGGGAAATGCAGCCCATTCATCATCAAGAACCGAAACTGAAGAAAATACTGAAGCTGGACGCCGGTATCTGGAACGAAGTCCAAGTTCTGACTCATCGCAAAGCTGTTCCATTGGATGTCGGAGGTAACTAGGGGCACGCCAGTCCATAATAGGAATGTTATTGTCCACAAACATTAGCTCACGGAAGTTCCTTTATGTCAGAGTGCATTTTCGAACTAATAAAATCATTGTCTCCGAATTGCTCTTCTCCGCAGTACGCAAACCTCTAAAATGTGTTCATACGGCCGAATTTTTATAAAGGGGTCATAATGGGGCTACACCCTAACTACGTTAGACCTTAACACCACCTTCTCCGTATTTCATAATGGCAGGTAACATTCTGCAGGCATAAGTTAACTCCAAATACTTCGACTGGATTGACGTGGAATATATCGTGATTCAGTCCTCTAAATGGCTCGTTTACAGGAATCCACTGTTTAGTGGAGCCGCTCTTTAGATCCTCTCAAGCATCGGTTAGCACCGACTACAGACAATGACGAGCTGCTCGACCATTACATCACATTCTTTTCAACTGCTTGCTCTTACTCACTGTGCTACATTGACCGCTACCAGCAATTTACAAGTCACTAGAGATTCCTTTACCTGATTTCATGAGCTCTTTTTGCAACAACCCTCCCCAATGCTCGACGGTTCCTGTCCATCACTGCATGATCTGTGCCTACTCTTGGTTTAGCTATTGTTGTTCCTATGCCCTTCCACCACACGATCAAATCCGAGCCGTTCCGGCTCGCATCCATCAATCGATGTTTGCTG
Source organism: Schistocerca gregaria (assembly GCF_023897955.1). Lineage (NCBI taxonomy): Eukaryota > Metazoa > Arthropoda > Insecta > Orthoptera > Acrididae > Schistocerca > Schistocerca gregaria. The sequence continues at coordinate 67,934,631 of NC_064924.1, read as the reverse complement.
GTTCTTCACGCGAGGAGGTTTAACCTGCACGAAGGTTCTGAGTTAGATTTTGCGGGCCAGGTTGGCAGGACCATTCGCGGGGTGCGAGGCCGATTGACCTCTGCTGCCTGCGGCCATAGTAAACGGCTTTTACAGAGCGCTGACCTGATTCCAAGAAGGCGGTGTTTTGAATTGGATATGTTGGTGATTGGACTCTGGAAATTTGCCTGAGCTGAGGATGTGGGAATTTTGAGTGTCTCTTAGTTACAGATTCATTAAATACGAGGGTTGGAACATTATTACTGGCAACTATTTATTTACAGCTCGTGCAAAATAGATATGTGATTCAAAGTTTCACTGAGCTTCAAAGTAGTCACCAGCATTGTGTACAACCCGTTGCCAGCGATGTGGAAGTCGTAGGATGCTCTTAGCAGTGCCAGTTGTATTGACAGTTCGAGCGGTGCAGTCTACTGCCCAGCGAATTTGTAGCAGATCTGAATCGAATGCCGTGAAGTGTTTCCGTCAATTTAGAAACCGAGTTGAACTCACGAGGGCTTAAGTCAGAGGACTGCAGTAAGTAGTATAGCACTTAGGCGTCCCATCAGTCAAACAAATCAGTAATAGCTTGCACTGTACCTGCTTAAACATTGTCCTCCAAAATAATGGTCACGTCCTGCAGAAATTGTCATCACTTCTGTCTCTAAGCTGGTGGTAGCTTGTGTTCTAAAAATGAACAGCATAGAGAGAGAAGTGATGATACTCTCTGCAGGACCTGGCCGTCATTTTGAAGGAAGCATTCGATTCAAAACAGCTACAAATTCATCTGGCAATAGACCGCGCCGCTCGAACTGTCAACACAACTGGCACTGCTAAGAGTATCCTACCACTTCCACATCGCTGGCAACGGTTTATACACAATGCTGGTGACTACTTTGAAGGCCAGTAAAACTTTGAAACACTTATCTATTTCGTACAAGTTGTAAATAAATAGTTGCTACTATTAAAGTCTCAACCCTCGTATTTTGATGACACTCTTTGTGTGGCTCCTGCGCCGTGTCTGCTAAAGTCTTAGTGCTGTGATTAGTTTCTCATTCCCGGAAGGTGTGCTGTGTTTGCTGTTTGTGGGGGTTCGCTCCGAAAGAACTGAAGTTTGCCTTATTGGAAGCGACTCTGTTTCGTTACAGACGTTAGTCTCAAGTGTTTCTGAAATGTGTGAAAGTTGGGTGGTCTGTGTTACAGAGCTAGGGGAGTTACGTTAATCAGAGTTGCCTGTTTTAATATTCCGAGAGTCTTACCATGGATAGTGAAGTCTAACGTCATGACAGTGCTTTTTCACTTAGGTGACCCGCCCTGAGATTTTCTACGGTAAATTCTGCTAAAATAAGTGTTACGGGCAGCCTGGTAATCGATGTTTGACATCTGGAACTCGGTTGCTTAGCTCTTTCAAATAGTGGATTTTAAATTAGCAAGAACCGCCCAATTCGTTATTTATGGATAGTGTCTTACTGCAAAAGAAGTTCGAAGTCACCGAGTTTCTATTTTCTTCCATTTCAAAATAGTGTTTAATGACTATTCCTGGTGCATAAGTAGTACAAGTAACTGTTTGTCAATTACACTTGTGTGGCACGTGAGCGTTATTGGTTTTCTCAATCTTGTAATAAGACTGGTACCCAGTTGTTTAATGGTTTGTTACTTATCGCCATAATCGCTGATTGGGCAAATGCTTCTTTTTTATTTATTTATGTTTGGCTCTTAAGTGTTAATATAATGAAATATGTGTCACCCTTTGCAAAGTACTGCAATGTTACTGGTTTTCTAATGTTAGTTCTTAATCTGTTGTACTTCAACCAGTACACCTGTGGGCGAATTCACACCGCCCATCCTGTTCGTCGGGAAGCTAAGTTGTATCTCTACAATTTCTTCTGGTCTGGTACTTACGTCACCAACGGGAGGGACTTATTGCTACTGTCAACTGTTACCAAATCTGCTGTAATCATTTAAGATTTTATAATTACAATCAAATGGAAAATTTTTGTAAATGTCACGATTTTTAATTACTAATATGACACTTTCTGCAGGACGTGACCATTAAGATACCTGTTAATGTTTGACAAGTTATTTAGTTTCTAAACTGTTTAAAAGATCTTTTACTGACGTTAATTCCTAATCTTATTTCCTGGTTAATATTTGACAAGTAGTTTAATTTATTACTTGGTTTTAAAAGCCGTTTTACAGACATCGCAAGGTTTTTGACTTTTACTTAAATAAAATATGCGTGTTTTCTTCTGTGAATGCTGCTTTCTTGCCTCCTGCGCAAGCCCTACTGTTCAACTGCGTATTAAGCTCTTTTGGGGTTACTACGCCTTGTTCAGCATCGTCATCACACGACTAGGACAGCATTACAAGGTTGAAATGCCCCTGATAGGATTGCTAACTGGTTGACATGCAATGACTAGGCCACGTTCGGAGTCGCTGAACTCTTCTGAGCGAGCGATTCTGCTGATACCGTTTCCCTATTGGCTTTTACACTGTCGCGACCGCCTCGAGAGACACGTATTGCTGAGTTCAGAATTACATTGCGGGACGTCCAGAATATTGATTTCAGACAGTCTGCGTCACATGGAAGCTCTTATGTAAATAAATAAATGAAACATATAGCAAACAACAGGCTATGGAAGCAGTCACATGAGGTAGGTATGTATGTATCTACGCCGAGGTGTGGTACAATCTGGACCAACAGTGCCATAATGCCGTTGCGTATAGTATGCTACGACGAATACAAGCCTGGATCAGTGGAAGTGGACATGTTACTGGGTATTACAGGTACCGATGAGTACAGCAATCTGGATCATCGCCTCTGAAGTTCTCGCTGTATGGTCGTACAACATGGAATGTGTGGTTTTCATGAGCAATAAAACGGGCGGAAATGATGTTTCTGTTGATCTCTGTTCCAATTTTCTGTACAGATTACGGAACTCTCGGAACCGAGGTGATGCAAAACTTTTTTTGGACTGTGTAGTTTTGTTCCCACGAAGTAAAATACTACTGCTCTTCACTACCATATGAATGATGGGCACTGCCAGAAAGAAATTCAACAAGCTCAACGGCAAGTTCATTTGATTGATAAATGAGAAGACGGGTTACTCATCGTTGTAGTAGACGATAAATTCAGAACATATAAAACACAAATCTTTAACATAGTGCAGCTCTTTACCAACCGTGAATTGTTCAGAAATAGAGCCGGCCGCGGTGGTGTCGTGGTTCTAGGCGCTCAGTCCTGAACCGCGCGACTGCTACGGTCGCAGGTTCGAATCCTGCCTCGGGCATGAATGTGTATGATGTCCTTAGGTTAGTTAGGTTTAAATAGTTCTAAGTTCTAGGGGACTGATGACCACAGATGTTAAGTCCCATAGTGCTCACAGCCATTTGAACCATCTTAATAGAACAGTGGGAGTGTGCACGCTCACGTCCGTTATAAAAACTTGTCCTGATCTGTTCACGAAGGAAGTGTGTCTTATAAACTGTAGTGCGACTGAGACTTTTATTCAGATCTTAAGTGCGCAAGACTGTTAGCGTTCAGTGGTTGTTCATTGAAGGATGAGTTCGATGCAAAGAGGCGATTAATCTTGCGATGCCCTTATGTCCGGCGGGCAGTATATCGAGAAGGGAAATTTTGTTTATGGAGGATGGACATTCTAAAGGCTGCGTTGAGCCCATTCCCACAAACACAGCGTTTGAAGCCACCGCTCTAGAACTCTGCTACAACATACGGAGAATATTGCTGCCCCACGTAGAGAGAGAGAGAGAAAGCATTTCAGATTGATGAGACTCCCCACAAGAATAAATAAGTTTTTTAAACACCTGTTATACGTGTGGACAGCTTCATCTGTATTGCAATACACATGGTATTTTCGTGGTTACTGCCAAAATGTCTAATATACTGGAACATAGGGTAGTACTTGTGAGGTAGATCTCGTCATAGTGCCTACTGAGAGACCCTATGACTGAGTTTGGAGACATCGGAACCGATCGCGTTTGAATATATGAGGAATAGTTACGCAGCTGTTAATGGAAAGTAACATTTGTGTAGAGAGAGAAGTGAACGCCTTTCCAACTGAGCATCCCCAGTCCGTGTTTCAATGAAGTCCCATTTCCACTGATGTTTATGCATCATCAGGTGAGTACACAACTACTGAAGTCACAATTTTAATTTATCTTCACAGGAAGAATAATGTGGCCATGGCGGTACTGCGGGCAAAGTACTGGACTCTGCGAATGGAGATCCCGGATAGGGGGTCGAGAATTTGTTCCACTTCGGGTTCCTCCAGGGCGGCCCCAGTTCCGCGTAGTCTGCTATCAAATGAAGACTGAGGAGTTTTCCCATGGGTAAAATGGAAACGGGGCGCCATGGTCGAAACCTACCACTTTCTAGTGCCACAGTGAAGAAAGGCTATAGTCGTCGCAGAGGCTAGTCACAAAGCTTACTTTTTCTTTACGACCAATAATAAAAAAACTAAAAGTAAATTCGCAACAAAATGGTTCAAATGGCTCTGAGCACTATGGGACTTAACATTTGCGGTCATCATTCCCCTAGAACTTAGAACTACTTAAACATAACTATCCTAAGGACATCACACACATCTATGCCCGAGGCAGGATTCGAACCTGCGACCGTAGCGGTCGAGCGGTTCCAGACTGAAGCGCCGAGAAACCGCTCGGCCACACCAACCGGCTAAATTCACAACACTAAGAAGGATTTGTGATACATACATGTGATACATACATGTGAAAGATGATATCAATTCAAATTTCACGCCACCAGCACCGCTGAGAGGATGCAAAACAGCTATGCTTTAAACTACGCTGTAACGGTTGTGAGCATAAGTTATACCTGTATTTGAGACTGAATGTGGTCAGCTGGTGTTAGTCAAGAATGCCTTAAGGGCGGCAAATATGCCATTACCAGCATCTCACTGAGCTCGAATGAAGTCTCGTAATTGGGCTACGAGACGTTGGACGTTCCTTCTGCGATATTGCAAGGAGACTTGGCAAGAATGGAGCCACTGTACATCATTGCCCACACTGATGGTCATGGTAAGCTGCGGTCGCAAGAACACCGTGTCCCGGACGGCCGCGTGACACTAACGAGACGGAAGGCCATCCTGTTCAGTGTATGACTCTGGCGCATTGTACTGCACCTGCAGAGTACTTTCAGGAGTTATTTTAGCAGCAGTCTGCACCACAGTGACAAAACAAACTGTTACAAATCGGTTACATCAAGGACAGTTACGAGCCAGACACCCTGGCGTGCATTCCACAGATCCGAAACCACCGCCATTTGCGACTTCAGCGGTGTTAAGCGGAAGCTCATGGCAGTGCAGGGCGGAGATCTGGTCCGTTTTATGACGAAAGCTGGTTGTGCTTCGGTGCCGGTGATAGTCGTGTGTAGGTTACAAGGAGGCCGGTCTAGTGCCTGTCACCAACCTGACTGCGTGCTAGACACACTGCACCTTGAGTTATGGTCTGGCGTGCGATTTCGTATTACGGCAGGAGCATTCACGTAGTTATCCCACCCACCCTAGCTCCAAATTTGTAGGTCAGTTTGGTGATTCGACCTGTTGTGCTAAGATTCATGAACCGCATCCCACGGCATGTTGAATTGGCTTGCTATATCAATAGATCTGTTTGCAATAGAGCACATGCGGTACATTATCGGACGACAAGTCCAGCGTCATCTTCAGCCAACATTTACCATCCCTGTACTGACAGACCAAGTGCAACAGGCATGGAACTCCATCCCACAAACTGACACCCCGCACCTGTACAACACAATGCATGGAGATTTGCATGCTTGCGGGAACATTCTGCCGGTTACGCCAGTTATTAATGTATCAACACTTTTCATTAGCAGTGTCTTGTCTCAAGCTTGCATTAACCTGTGGACTTGCAATGTTAATCGCTTTGTTATTTATACAAATGTATTCCCGAAATTTAATTATCCTACATTAACTATTTTTTGGTGATGCGTTTTTTTTTCCGTTCGTGTATCTGTTAATTAACAGTTCTATATATTGATAACAGTCGAATTTAAATAAACGAAATTCTGTTGATTGTGAGATTTGAGCAAACAACAGTGCAAGTTGTCAGTCTTTCACTCAAAGCATTTTTAATCACTTTGTTCATACTTCATTTCCTATTTATCTACCGACGAATATGTCACAAATGTTTTATACGTAACGCTGCTCGAAATTTTTTAACAGTCAGTCTCCTCGAATTATTTTTGAGAAAGAGTTGTAATGCTTTAAGAAATAGATATCTGGGCAAAGCACTTCAAATCCAATAATAATGAAAAAAATCAACAATTATGAAGGCTCTTTGTTAGCTTAAAAGAAAACATTAGGAGAACAGGAGTTTTTTTTTCATATTATACGTTTAGCTTACACCACAAGATCACGATTCTCTATATGGTTTTAAGACTAACAAAAGATTTTAGTGCGTAAAAAAAAGAAAAAAATGGTTCAAATGGCACTGAGCTCTATGGGACTTAAGATCTGAGGTCATCAGTCCCCTAGAACTTAGAACTACTTAAACCTAACTAACATAAGGGCACCACACACATCCATGCCCGAGGCAGAATTCGAACCCACGACCTTAGCGGTCGCGCGGTTCCAGACTGAAGCGCCTAGAGCCGCTCGGCCACCCCGGCCAGCTTTTAGTGCATCAGAAAAAAATTATTTGACACAGGATATCAATCTGCAAGAGGGATTTTTAGATGCAGAATAGAGACGAAATGTCCCAGACCAAAAAAAAGATATTTCTCGCAGAAGAAATTTCACTTACAGAGAATCTTCATCTGCATAATTTTTCTTTTTCATTTGGATTGAATAGGCAACGAAAAATTCATAAGAAAACTCGTTGGGTCAAAGTCAAACTTGGCTCCCTGCACGTTGTATGTCCAACACTATAGATACAGATATAACATAAAACGAATTTCAGGATTTTCAAAAACTACGGCACTGGCAATTGCTGTATTTGAAAAAAAAAGAAAAAGAAATACACAACAACCTTCCAAAATTACTATCATAATTAGTTCGTAATGAGAAAAACTCCACAAATGAAAACTGCAAATCTGCGACAGTTGTAAATGAAAACAACTGAATGGGGCCTTACCATAAACATTACTTAATAAAACGTTTTCTCAGAAGATGCTGGCGTAAAAGAAGATATCTGGCCTAGAGTACCTTGCTCCTACCTAATATTTAGAAACGCTGCTCGTTCACAATTCGTAATATGGTGTAATAATAGGATTAACAGAGAATTTTTTCGCACAGGAGCTCAAATTCGAAGATGCTACAGATAAAAGAATTTGAAAGAATTCAAAGGCTTTCTTCATACCATTAAATATTAATTTCATACAAGACATTTAGTTCACAGAGATTCTTAATCTTTTTTTGTTTGATTTGGACTGATTTGGCAAGGAAAAATTCCAAAGAAAGGTCTTTGGGAAGGGCAAGGAAGGAGGCACTAAAAAATGAAAGCAGCTAAGTGGATGAGGGCATTTATCCCGAAAACCAATGTTTCTGGGTTCGACGCCCGTTTCGGCACGTAGTTTTAAACCGCCTTGAAGTTTCGAAACAGTTCAAACTCCACTGCGGAAGGAAAGAGTAATTCCAGAAACACCAGTGGTTTACTCAAGTCTATGACCTCAGAGTACTTTATACTAAACAGACAAGACCATACGCCTATGAGGCGCCCTAAGGTTGTTGATCTCAGAGTAACATTGAAGGACTTTCTACTCGAGGGGTTGATGGCTTGCGTTCCCAGCTCGTCTTCTCTGCGAGTCTTTTGTGGAACATGGGAGAAGCCCCAGGACATAACAGGAGTCCTAGAGTTTCATCTTCCGGGAATTACGTCGCCGCACCCTTTCAAAGGATTCAGTGGCGTCCGATAGCAGACAGATCCTACCTTAATGGAGATGCTAAAGTATCGGGTAATACGTTGCCCGCAGAGCATGCTGTAGGAGACCGACACCGGTAAGAGCCTAATACAAACTTCATGTGTAGCATGCTTGTCGACGCGGTTCTAACACCACAATCAATTCACAAAAACAGAAACTGCCTTTCAAACACCCGTTTATCTTTTCAATAATAAAATATATAGCCAACGAGCTGCCTAAGTTTATTGTAAAGCTTTGACTAGGTTTCATTACCACTAAGAATATCTTCCTCACAAGGAAAGTCACCTAATGTTTTAAACGTATTGTAAAATGAAAGTCTGAATTACTTAATACATTACAACATTAAAATGGAGTACTTGAACTAAAACTGGTACTTACATGAATTACATGGCGTTAAAACTGTAAACATCATGAGGAGCTTCGGAGCTGAAGTCAAGCAGTATAAAACGTGAGGGAAAGTGCTACATGGAAACAGTAAAAGCTGTTACACACCCTCAGCATATTAAAACAGCAGAAATATGATTGAGCGTATGGCAACTAGTTGCGATAAGAGGTAAACGTGGTGCAGTGCGCGCCACTTACTGGGTCCCAGTAGCGTGATAAACGCTCATGTGTATGAAATTCGAAACTGTTACAGTAATACACCAGTACGATACATACTAAGAGGTTTAAAAAAAAAGTAAATTGTATGTGGTGGTGGTGGTGGTGGTGGTCTTCAGTCCGGAAACTGGTTTGATACAGCTCTACATGCTACTCTATCCTGTGCAAGCCTCTTCATCTCTGAATTACTAGTGCAAGCTACATCTTTCTGCATCTGCTTACTGTATTCATCTCTTGGTCTCCCTGTACCATATTTGCCCCTCATACTGCCCTCCATTACTAATTTGGTGACCCCTTCATGTCGCAGAATGGCCGGCCGAAGTGGCCGAGCGGTTCTAGGCGCTACAGTCTGGAACCGCACGACCGCTACGGTCGCAGGTTCGAATTCTGCCTCGGGCATGGCTGTGTGTGATGTTTAGGTTAGTTAGGTTTAAGTAGTTCTAAGTTCTAGGGGACTGATGACGTCAGAAGTTAAGTCGCATAGTGCTCAGAGCCATTTGAACCATTTTTTGTCTCAGAACGTGTCCTGTCTCCCCAATTCTGTTCTGTACCTCCTCATTAGTTATGTGATTTCCCCAGCTAATCTTCAACAGTCTTCTGTAGGACCACATTTCGAAAGTTTCTATTCTCTTTCTGTCTAAACTGCTTATAATACATGTTTCACACCCCAGACAAATATCTTCAGGAAAGATTTCCTAACACTTAAATCTATATTCGATGTAAACAAACTTCTCTGCTTCAGAAATAATTTTCTTACCATTGCCATTCTAGGTTTCATATACTCTACTTTGGCCACTATTAACTATTTTGCTGCCCAAATACCGAAACTCATCTAATACTTTAAGTGTCTCGTTTCCTAATCTAATTCCCTTAGCATCACCACATGTAATTCGTCTAAATTGCATTATTCTTGTCTTCCTTTCAAGACGCTGTCCATTCCGTTCAGCTGATCTTCCAAGTTCTCCGTTGTCTATGACAGAATTGCAATATCATCGGCAAACCTTAAAGTTTTTATTTCTTTTTCCTGAACTTTAAATCCTACTGTAAAGTTTACTTTGGTTTCCTTTATTGCTTGTTCAGTGTAATAACACAGGGGATAGGCTACAACACTGTCTCACTCTCTTCTCAACCACTGTTTCTCTTTCATGCTACTCGACTCTTACAACTGACGTCTGGTGTCTGTACAAGTTGTAAACAGACTTTTGCTCCCTATATTTTACTCCTACTACGTTCAGAATTTCAAAGACGATATTCCAGTCAACCCTGCAAAAGGTTTCTCCAAGTCTCTAGATGCTATAAACGTAGGTTGGTCTTCCCTGAACCTATCTTCTAAGATAAGTTGTAGGGTCAGTATTGTCTCGCATCTTCCTGCATTTCTCCAGAATCCAAACTGATCTTCATCGAGGTCGGCTTCTACTAGTGTTTTCATTCTTCTGTACGGAATTTGTGTTAGTATTTTTCAACCATGATTTGGTAAATTGATAGTTCAGTAAATTTCACACTGTCAGCAACTGTTTTCACTGGGATTGGAATTACTACATTCTTCTTGAAGTCTGAAGTTATTTCGCCTGTCTCATACATCTTGCACATCAGATGAAAGAGTTTTGTCATGGCTGGCTCTTCCAAGGCTATCTGTAGTTATCCCCAGGGCCTTGTTCCGACTTATATCTTCCAGGGCTCTGTCAAATTCTTCGTGCAGTACCGTATCTCCCATCTTATATTCATCTCGTTCTCTTCCCTTTCTATAATATTGCCTACAAGTTTAACTCCCTTGTATAGACCCTGTATGTACTTTTTCCACCTTTCAGCTTTCCCTTCTTTGCTTAGGGCTGGTTCTCTGTCTGAGCTTTTGGTATTCATTCACTTGCTTCTCTGTTCTCCAAAAGTTTGTGTAATGTTCCTGTAAATGTTATCTGTCTTTCTCCTAGTGAAAGAAGCTTCTAAACTCTTACATCTGTGCTCTGCCATTCCCACTTAGCCATTTTGTACTTCCTGTTAATCTCAATTATTAAACGTTTCTATTCCCTTTCGCCTGCTTCATATGCTACATTTTCAAATTTTCTGCTTTAATCAATTAAATTCAATATCTCTTGTGTTATCCAAGGATTTCTACTTGGCCTTGTCTTTTAACCTATTTGTTCCTCTGTTGCCTTCACTATTTCATTTCTTGCAGCTACCTATTCGTCTTCCACTGTATTCCTTTCCCTTATTCTAATCAACAACGACCCAATGCTCTCTCCGAAACTTTCAACAACCTCTGGTAGTTTCAACTTTTCCAGATCCCATCTTCTTGATTTCCTAACTTTTTCCGATTTATGCAGTTTTAATCTATAGTTCAAAACCAAGAAATTGTGGTCAGAGTCCACATTTTCCCCTTGAAACACCTTACAGTTTAAAATCTAGTTCCTCAATCATTGCCTAATAATCAGTTTGAAACCTTCCAGAGTCTCAAGGTCTCTGCCCCGTAAACAGCAGTCTTTCATGATTCTTAAACCATGTGTTGGTGGTGAATAAATTATGCTCTGTGCAAAATTCTACCAGGTGGCTTCCTGTTTCATTCCTTTCCCCCAGTCCATATTCACCTACTTTTTTTTCTTCTCTTATTTTTCCTGCTTTCGAATTCCAATAATATGCGGAGCTAGTTGGCATACAAACTTGTACTGCTGTGGTAGACGTGCCAATCTTATGACATGTACTATACATCAGTGTAAAGTATTAGGTATTATAGAGATTTATTTTATGGAATTTTTAAACTATTACGGGTGGCTTTCCTTCTGAGGAAGCTCTCCTGATTGGCATAAAAACATGAGCAAGGCTTTTACAATAAACAACTCTGAGGTAAACGGTACACACATTGCAGGTTAAATGTCTGATCGGGCTGTCGGTGGAGTCGACGTCTGGCAACGTTTCAAAAGAGGCAGAATAGCGAGTTGTCAGACTACATGCCTACAGTTAGTTAATGCCCATTTACTGCGCTTTCTGGCCAACTGAAGACTTGCTCCTCTATGTGCCGTTGCGTCAATGGCCTTTCGCTAGGTACCCATCTCCAAATCTCCTTTGTTCGCGGTTCTCGTCGCAGTGCTCGTTCAGATACTGGTTGACAGCGACTTGCATTAATTGATAGTAGCAATTCCTGTTGAGCTTCTATTCGATTGCCATTGTTTGGGCATGACACGAGTCTCCAGCCCTTTCTGGTAAGACTTTTACACCTGTCATTAGGCCATTTTACGTGGCTTCAAGTGGTGCAGCATTCGTTAAACACAATTTGGACAATCCACGTTGATACACAAATTGACCAACTTCTTGTCGCATTATGTTCACCTCGAAACATAATAACCTGTGTGTACACCGTCTTAAAAAGGCTGCTCTGATTTCGTGAAGAGAGGACTGGAAACCGGAATGGCACTCTGTTGTTTTCAGTGATGAGGACAAAAAATGGTTCAAATGGCTCTGAGCATTATGGGTCTTAACTTCTGAGATCATCAGTCCCCTATAACTTAGAACTCCTTAAACCTAACTAACCTAAGGACATCACACACATCCATGCGCGAGCCAAGATTCGAACCTGGGAACGTAGCGGTCACGCTGTTCCAGACTGTAGCGCCTAGAACCGCTCGGCAACCCCGGCCGGCGATGAGGACAGATAGCAGCACTACGTTCATTGGCACCAGGACATAATGTATGCGAAATGAGGGGCTGAAATATCAGTGACTCATTGGTCACGGTCACAGGTGACCAAATGGCGCCCTGGAGGCCTCTCTATACACCCTCTGTTATACCGGAGCCAAAGTATCCCCTGCGAGCCGGTAACTCATATAACATTACAGAGGACGAGGTTGTCTATGCCCAAGCCGTACCCAAAATCACCGTGGTAAACACCGGCTATTTACATACAAGGTAATGGAAGCAGACATTCCGAGCACTTGTGTTGCGACTGAAAATTCGCAATTTTTCACAAACACAACTTTTATTGATGTAAGTTCACAAGGTTGATGACTGAACATACAGGCGAAAGGTAACAATAACAAAAAAGGTCTCCTAATTGAGACAAACAAAATTTCACTTCTGATCTTCCACGAAGGTTGGTGGTAACACTCTCACACACTAGTAATAGTCCAATTCTGACACGAAGACATAATCTTCAACGGTTCTCAGTGCACGAGGTTGGCATCCGGCGTGAACTGAACTTCGGGCCTGGTTCTAGCCCCTAAACAGCTGTCTCCAGCCATTTAGGTTTTGGCGTCCTGATACTTCCTGCAGGCCGTGGCTCGAACTCCCCCTGCAGGAAATAGTGCTCGGAATGTCTGTTTCCATTACCTTGTATGTAAATAGCAGGTGTTTACCATGGTGCTTTTGGACACGCATTGGGCATAGAAAACCCCGTCCTCTGTCGTGTTATATGGGTTGCCGGCCCTCAGGAGCTACCTTGGCTCCGGCCTAACACCCTTTGTTTTGATTCTGCAAGCAGAAACCGTGCTGAAAGGACAACAGTGTGTGCAACATCCCGAGCAGCCGACGAGTACTTAGTCCTGTTGAATAACTTCAGCCATTGTAACGGGGTTACATTGTGGGCGTGACAGAAGCTGGATGGACACATCGACTTGTTACTGCAGTTGTTGGGTATAGTGTATCGCTGACGTGTCGCTGCTTTCAGAAGTGGTCTGTGTAACATTCCCACACATGTACGGGGGCATCTTTTATAGTTAATATCTTCTTAACAAAATGACATTTCCTTGCATTTTTTCTCGGTAGCGTTGTGCATTGTTTTCTCAACGGTTCTTGGAGCCTGTTTTCCAGTAGATGGCAGTACAGTAATGAATGAAGTAAGATTGTCGTTTGAGCAACGCAAGGCCATACTGAAGTGGTAATGTGTCCCAGCCACCAGCACGTAAAACGGTTTATCGTATTCGGGATAAATTTGAAGCCGACGATACTGCTCAGGACGGGTGTAAGGAAAGATCTGGGCGACCAAAAACACCAATAAGTCCAGTTTCCGGCTCTGCTGTGTTGCAACGTTTTACTAGATTACCTCAGAAATCTGTGAAGCGGAATGTGCGTGAAAGCGGGGTAAGCCGATCAAGCGTACGAAGAATTCCGAAGGCTGCAAAGTGAAAAGTATACATTCTAAAATCACTGCAGGCTATGAACGAGGAGACCCGGATCGAAGGATGGAGTACTGCGAGTGGTTTGAAAGCATGCTTAGCGAAGATGTTCGATTTGCAGGGATGGTTATCCGACATGACGTGGAGCAATTCAGACTGAACGGTACTATAAACCGCCCCAACTGCGTGTACTGGGCTCCTGAAAATCCTCACGTTCACGTGGACGATTATGTTAATCTGCCGGATGTTAACGCCTGGTATATTCTGCCATCACGCGGTTTGACTGGCCCATTCTTCTTCGAGGATACCGTAACTGGTGAGATATATCTTCATATGCTGCAAACATCGATTATACCTGCCATTCAAGAGGTGTTTGTAAATGAACGTTTTTACCTGCTTGATGGCGCTCCACCTGACTACACATCACAGCCTCTTTTGATGAAAATCTGCCTGAAGTACCGGAGTCCCTACCACGGTGTCCAGACCCTACACCTCTTGACTTCTACCTATGGAAGATCTTCAAAACAGGAAATTTATCAACAGAAGCCAGATGAACTGAATGAGCTACAAGATAGCATCGAGACGTCCTGTGGTATTATCACACCGGCAACACTGAAAACCGTAGTTGGATCAACAGTTGAGCGGCATCGATGTTGTTTGGCTGTTAATGGTGTGTTGGGGGGGGGGGGGGGGTCACTTTGAACACATTAAATATCCTTTCCCCTTGCAATAATTGTAACCGTATATCTCTTTGTTCCCTTACTATTCACTATCAAAGGATGTCTACATTTTTTGTACGCCTATGTAGATCATTTTCTGGTCTTACGCACAGTAGAGCCTCACGTGAAGACCGAGGTATTTTGAGAGCAGAAATGGTCTCCGAAAATCATCCACAGAAGGAATGAGAGCACATGTTGGACCCGCTGTATTATCGTAGACAATAGGGAAGTGGCTGCTTGCAGCAGAACAAATATCATATATGCCTTTGGCTAGATTACCGCTGACGTTACACCGCACCAAGCATGGCTACCCTGGTGTCGTGGAAGACTTCACTGTAGGAGGCACTTCCACGTCTTCAGTGATGAGAGTAAATTGTCTGTATTCAAGTGACAGATGTGCAGGCGTACGCCGTAGATGTGGTGAGCAGCCTATTCCGGAGTGCAGTCCCCACGTCACACAGGTTCCACACCACGTTTCATTGTATGGGTGGTCATCAGTTACAATTAGCGGACACATCTGATACTTATGTAAGTCTGCAAGGATTTCGTGGCCGTTGTCATTGAAGTTAAAATCTTCTGGGTTATTAGGCCGCGTCATGCTTTTTCTAAAATGTTCGACGTTTCGATCCCTCTGCTGGGATCTTCCTCAGGACCTTTTGGTGTCCACTACTGCTAGAACACTGCCGCGTCCACTTATAAAGGGGGAGTTTTCTGACGTTCGTGCTGGACAAGTGATAGTATTGGCTACCATTGGTGGGCCATAGTCATAGGCTAATATTCCCGCTCTGATGCATAAGAAGGGGCGTTGATAGCTCATCTCCTGTGGATACCACTGGCGGTCCATCGTCATTGGATAGAAAGGCACTATTCCACACAAGCTAGGGAAGGATTATTGGTTGAAATGTCTGCTACCGCTATTGGTTCGTCGTCATCTGTGGCTAGATTCGAAAGGGACAGAGCAAGAGAGGGAGAATGTTTACCCAAAATATTATTGTCCGCCGGAGTGACTTGCAGCGCGTTGTTTATGCCCTCACTCACCACGGCCGCGTATCATTGAAATTAAATGAATTCTTAGAAATTTCACCGCTTCTCGGACATCTATAAAAGTTTGTTTCTTTAGGCAGTACACGTACGTTATTAAAATCGATGTCAGAGCCGCAGTTCTCGTGTTGTTCCGCTACTGCCGATTTTGCTCTTTGTTTTAGCCGCATGTGCCGTTCGTGTTGCTTAATGCGTTCTTTAACAGTTCTTCCCGTTTCGCCTGTATACACTTTGGCGCAGCTACATGACACTTGATAGATGCCTGCATTGTGGAGGTGCATCCGTTTTCCGTCGGAAAAAGTCTTTTGTTTTGACTAAAAAAAATGTCTAAATACAATTTTTCTTTAAAAATCTGCGTATGCGGTCAGTGACCCCAGAAACGAACGGTAACCTGACGGAGTGAGAAGGCAGTGCCTCGTCATTCTTAGTAGCGGTATAAATATTCCGCCTAAAGGCCCTGTCGATTGAATCACTATCATACTCATTTGCCTTCAATTTCCTCTTTAAAAAATTCAACTCCGATTCCAATTTGTCATCATCGCAGATACGGAAGGCACGTGAAGACAGAGTGTTCAAAATGGTTCAAATGGCTCCGAGCACTAAGCGACTTAACTTCTGAGGTCATCAGTCGCCTAGAACTCAGAACTAATTTAACCTAAGGATATCACACACATCCGTGCCCGAGGCAGGATTCGAACCTGCGACCGTAGCGGTCGCTCGGTTCCAAACTGTAGCGCCTAGAACCACACGGCCACTTCGGCCGGCAAGACAGAGTGTTGAGTACTGCTTCCTTCTGGGATGGGTGGTGGTGCTAAGTGGCATCTAAATACCTGTTTGTGTTAGTCGGCTTTCTGTGCACTCTGTGCCTAGAGTGTTATCAGATCTTCTGAATACCAACACACCTAGGAACGGGAGACCTACCTCACTCTCAACCTCCAAGGTGAATTTGATTTTGTGGTGAATTCCATTTAAGAAATTGTAGAACGTATCTAACAAATGTATCGTCCACATAGCGGAGCCAGCAAGAAGGCTTCAATTGAGCATTACTTAACGCTTGTTGCTCAAACTCTTCCATAAAAAAGTCAGCTGCAACTGGCGAAATGGGTGAGCCCATGGCAAGGCCGTCAGCCTGTTCAGAGAATGCACCATTGTATTTAAAACAGCTCGAACGAAGACATAATTCAATTAAGCCACAAACATCTGGAGCAGCATCTGGTATTTATCTGCAGCTCGTGGACTGGTGGTTAGCGCTGCTTCCTCTGTATCGTGGGGTGCCGGGTTTGGTTCCTGGACGGTTCGGCGATTTACACCGTCCGGGGACTGCATGTTTGTGTTGTCCTCATCATTTCATCATCATTCGTGAAAAGTCGAGTCACTGGACAGTGAAAAGATTTGCACCCTGTGCGGGCGCTGATAATCGTGGAGTTGAGTGCCCCACAAACCAAATGTCTTTACCATAAACATTTGATGATTCTGCAGGGTAAAGTAACCAGTGCCGGCTACATTGCACAGGTGTTATTCCCGTGCTACAGCAATTGCTACAACATGAAGATGATGTGCGTTTCCAGCAGGACAACACACGTCAACATGCGGCATCTACGACGGAACGTGATCTTAATGGAGTACAACTACTGCCCAGATCTCCCACCAATTGAACGCTTATGGAAAATGGGGCAGCAGAAACACACACTTTCTCAAGGGTCTGCAAGAACCAATACCGAATTGCAATAAAAGCAGTAAGGTACTTGGGACAAATTATCGCAGGATGACGTTCAGCCCCTTTAGGATCGTTTGAATGTGAGAATACACGCTTGTGCACTGATTCCATACAACGAACCCTATCACACGCCACTTCACTGCCGTGACGTGCGTCAGAGTTGAGGGTCACCGTCCGTTACCAATCGTACACCCATTCCAGCGCTCCAAAGTGTGATATTTGCAGCAACAGACCAATAATTTCACCAATAATTTTGTAATGTAAGCGAGATGAGTAGTTAGTTCATGTAATGTTGGAACACATTTACAATCACCAAATTTAGACACCCGATAGGCTTCTGTCGAGTTACAATGTGAATTCATTGTGGAATCCAGCGAATGGCACGCCGTAATTGGGGTACAGGTCTGCACAATGCTGGTGACTGTGGCAGAGTGGTGGTGGAAGAGTATTGTCCGCAGCTTGTGACAAAGCCGCAGCTGCATTCTGTGCGCCAATAATCTGCCGTACGCAAGCAGCACATTGCGTACGCAGCTCCAATGACGTAAACGGCTGTCCGTCATCTGGCCGGAGGGGGTGAGGGGGAGGGGTTGGGGGAGGCGCAGCTCGCGCAGGTCCCGGGATCGATGCTGGCCACACCCTGCAGCCGTGCTGCAGCGCACATCCTGCGCCCACAGCTGCTACAGTCTCCTCATGCCCGACTTGACAGCGGCACGTGTTCATTCAAATCTCCAACTGGCTATCCAGATTTAGATTTTCCCTGGTTATTCTGAATCAATCCATTTTTCTAAAGTTGACATTATCGTGGTCCTCATTTCGAAGAGTGGTTTGATGCAGATATCCGCGTTAGTATATTATGTGCAGGTCTGATCTCCTCGTAGCTACTGCACCCTACAACCACTTGAGGCTGATTACCGAGTTCGAGCCTTCGTCTTACTCTACAGATTTTATTCCCCGCCTTTCCTTCCATTACCAAGTTAAAGATCCCGTGACGCCAGAGGATGTGTCCTGTTGAACGATCCTTCCTCCTAGCCAAGTTGCGGCACAAATTACGTTTTTTCCCATTTAATAATTTCTTTATTGGTTATTCTATCTAATCTTCTGCAGCACCAAATAACAAAGATTCTATTCCTTCTTGTTTGAACTGTTTCTCACTCACAGACAAATAACTTCAAAACACATTTTCTAAAACTTTAATTTATATTACACATTACCAAATTATTCATTTTCAGAATTGATTTTATTATTACTGCCAGTCTGCGTTTTTTCAATCTCTCTACTTCGGCTAGCATCAGTTATTTTGCTCCATAAATATCAAACATCATCCACTATATTTAGTGTCTCATTTCGTGATGCAATTCCCTTTGCATTGCCTAATTTTGTTCGACTACATTCATTCACCCCGGTTTTACTGTTGTTGATGTTAATCTTATAAACTCTTTTCAGGGCATTATTCATTCCGTTAAACTACTCTTCCGAGTCCTTGTCTTTTTCTTGAGCTTCAAGTGCCATTCCAGATTTGTTTCGGTCACAGTTTCATAACTGTGCAGACTGAAAATCATATGTTTAATCACTTTAATTGTTATTTTTGTCTCCAACCAGCTCTACTTATTGCTTTTGAGTGTCGATTGACTTCTAAGCGCCAAAGGCTTTGTCTCCAAAAAATGGCTCTGAGCACTATGGGACTTAACTTCTGAGGTCATCAGTCCCTTAGAACTTAGAATACTTAAACCTAACTAATCTAAGGACATCAGACACATCCATGCCCGAGGTAGGATTCGAACCTGCGACCGTAGCGGTTCCAGACTGTAGCGCCAAGAACCCCTCGGCCACTCCGGCCGGCCATTGTCTTCAGAATCATAACGTAGTAATAGACTTATTATATGTCTGAAGATGAAGCCATTTCTGCTTTGAATTCGGCCAAAAATAGTGAAGTATAATACTTCTATCTCGCGATAAAAACGATAATACAAGAGAATAAATACCTTTTTTTCTCCATAATAAGAAAAAATTTGGAAATTTGCGGCAAGGTCTTATGGGACCAAAACGCTGAAGTCATCGGTACCTAAGCCTACACACTACTTAATCTAAATTACGCTATGGACAAAACACACACCTATAATAGAGGGAGAACTCGAACCTCTGACGAGGGAGACGCACGGACCTTGACAAGGCGCCCGAGACCACATGGCTATTCTTCTACACATTTAGCACCTAACGTCTTCATTCTTTCCAATACTATCGAAGCAACAAGATTAATTTTCAGAGAAACAGTGTGGTTCCTACGAAAATACCGCCGGCCGGGGTGGCCGGGCGGTTCTAGGCGCTACAGTCTGAAACCGCGCGACCGCTACGGTCGCAAGTTCGAATCCTCCTTCGGGCATGGATGTGTGTGATGTCCTTAGGTTAGATAGGTTTAAGTAGTTCTAAGCTGTGGTGGACTGATGACTTTAGAAGTTGAGTCCCATAGTGCTCATTTGAACCATTTTCATGAAAATACCTAGCCCACTCTCTCTCAATGTGTTATCAACAAGTTGCTGAGCTCTTACTTTCCTGGTGCAGTACCTCAACTGTGGAATATGTAGACAGACTGCACTGTATCAGCAATTAAAGACCATGGACGATGATAACTTTTGAGGGAGACCAGAAGGGCTATTAGCCGTAAATGTCACCGATCTCAGCTTTATTACAGATGGAAACTAGCTTATGTGAGCAACGAAGGGAAGAGCCGATCGTTCCCTGTACATCAAAGCAGCAGCTTCCATTGCTTTACAAAAACCACAGAAAATTCTCAGGACGGCGGAATAACTAGAGTCTGAAGAATGCAGATCCCAAACGAAGGAACATTAAGTAACATATTGTTCCGATTTGATCCGGTTTTATGTTACAAATAATGCAACCTTATACACACTTTCGGAAAAAAATAGTAAACCCTTTAGAGGTTTCCAGTTCACTCCAGATTTGTTGTTGCAACAGTGTATAAAAACCATATCAAATAAATACTGTTATAAATCAGTAGCACTAGCGATTCTGAGGTACCAAATATTTACCCACGCACAAACACCAATATTATTACGTGGTGCAGTATCCACACGCAGAAATGAAGGCGCTGACATCGCAGAGGTGGCAAACACTGTCCTGGGATATGTTATGCCACGCACGCTCCACCCTTTCACGCTGTTCTGAAGAGTTGTTGCTTGACCAATCGCACGAGTCACATCTGGTCCCATCATATCCCACCTTTGCTCTATTCGAGAAATTCCCGGGTGTCGTGCTGGCCGGGGAAGTTGCTGCACGTCTTGCAGAGCGTGTTGACTTGCACGAGCATTGTGTGGGCGAGCGTTATCCTGTTGGAACAAAACATCACTTCCCTGTTGCAAGAACGGGAAAACAACAGGTCTAACAATATTATGCACGTGCCGAGCATTGGTTAGTGCCTCCCTCCTCTCTCCAAATTGTGAAGTGAGGGCATGTGACACTGTTGTAATCAACTGCCAGTAACATGTGCCCCCTTCATGTTATTCGAGAGGAGTAGGCTATATTCCGGCACCGCGTTACAACCTCTGCCTCCTGTCATCATCATCATCATCATCGTACGACACAAACATGACAATACACTACATGCTCATCCATAATTGTCAGCTAAAAGCACTTCAAGAAGAATATAATATTAACAATCCCAAAGAAAGCAGGTGTTGACAGACGTGTAAATTATCGAACTATCACTTCAATAAGACACGGCTGCAAAATACTAACACGAGTTCTTTGTATACGAATGGAAAAACTGGTAGAAGCCAACTTCGGGGAGGATCAGTTTGGATTCCGTAGAAATGTTGGAGCATGTGAAGCAATACTGACCCTACGACTTATCTTAGAAAATAGATTAAGGAAAGGCAAACCTACGTTTCTAGCATTTGTGGACTTAAAGAAAGCATTTGACGAGGTTCACTGGAATACTCTCTTTCAAATTCTGAAGGTGGCAGGGGTAAAATACAGGGAGCGAAAGCCTATTTACAATGTGTACAAAAACCAGATGGCAGTTATAAGAGTCCAGGGGTATGAAATGGAAGCAGTGGTAGGGAAGGGAGTTAGACACGGTTTTAGCCTATCTGCGATGTTATTCAATCTGTATATTGAGCAAGCAGTAAAGGAAACGAAAGAGAAATTCGGAGTTGGAATCAAAAGAAATAAAAACTTTGAGGTTCGCCGATGACATTGTAATTCTGTCAGAGACAGCAAATGACTTGGAAGAGCAGTTGAATGGAATGGACAGTGTCTTGAAAGGAGGATATAAGATGAACATCAACAAAAGCAAAACGAGGATAATGGAATGTAGTCGAATTAAATCGGGTGATGCTGCGGGAATTAGATTAGAAAATGAGACACTTAAAGTAGTAAAGGTGTTTTGCTATTTGGGGTGCAAAATAACTGATGATGGTCGAAGTAGAGAGTATATAAAATGTAGACTGGCAATGGCAAGGAAAGCGTTTCTGAGGAAGAGAAGTTTGTTAACATCGAGTATAGATTTAAGTGTCAGGAAGTCGTTTCTGAAAGTATTTGTATGGAGTCTAGCCATGTATGGAAGTGAAACGTGGACGGTAAATCGTTTAGGCAAAAAGAGAATAGAAGTTTTCGAAATGTGGTGCTACAGAAGAATGCTGAAGGTTAGATGGGTATGTCACATAGCTAAGGAGGAGGTATTGAATAGGATTGGGGAGAAGAGACGTTTGTGGCACAACTTGACTAGAAGAAGGGATCGGTTGGTAGGGCATATTCTAAAGCATCAAGGGACCACCAATTTAGTACTGGCAGGCAGCACGGAGGGTAAAAATCGTAGAAGGAGACCAAGAGATGAATACACTAAACATATTCAAAAGGATGTAGGTTACAGTAGGTACTGGGAGAACCAGTAGTTTTAGCCTTAGTAATAGTAGTAACTGACGCTTTGTGTGAAGCTTCAGCAGATAAGGACTTATTTATTGGTAGCTTTCCTAGTCCAATATTTGTACATTTGATTCTGTATAAATTTCTTTACGCATTCAGACGCAAACACAGAGAACTGGTGCTATTCAGTAATTTAATGCACTCAGAAAGTACAATATTACTTCTTCTCCCATAACTGTTCCTGAAAGCAATTTCCACTACTTTTGCATATACTCATGGAAGCTACGTATTAGGTAGGGTAAGTTATAATTGGAATTATCACAGAGAAGATGTTGTGGGAAAAGCTAACCGGAGACAGCATTTTATTGGTTGAATTGGCAACAATTTTTTAAAAAAGAGTCTACCAGCACGACGCTTGTCCGTCCGCCTGCTACTGTAATATCGCTGCACGATATGGGATCCTTACTATGTAAGATTGATAGAAAATATGGGAAAAGTTCAAAGCAGGACAGCTCCTATTTCGTTGCCGTGAAGTAGGGAGACAACCATGTTGGGTAGATTTTATCTACAGGAATAGACAAACAAATGATTATAATTTGAGACAAAATGTATAATTTATTCAAGTTAAAGATATTCACAAACTGAGCAAGTCTGCCTCTGGCCATTATGCAAGCAGCTATTCGGCTTGGCACTAATTGATGAGTTGTTGGATGTCCTCCTAAAGGGTATAGTGACAAATTCTGTCCAATTGTCGCGCTAAATCGTCAAAATACCAAGCTCCACAATTTGTCACTAGATAAAAAAAAAAAAAAAAAAAAAAAAATGGTTCAAATGGCTCTGAGCACTATGGGACTTAACATCTGTGGTCGTCAGTCTCCTAGAACTTAGAACTAATTAAACCTAACTAACGTAAGGACATCACACACATCCATGCCCGAGGCAGGATTCGAACCTGCAACCGTAGCAGTCGTCACTAGATCCCTCAGGAGGACATCAAACAACTCTGTCTATCAATACCAAACCGAACAATTGGTTTCATAAAGGCCAGAGGTGGAGCAATGCGTTATCGACTTGGTCAATATGTGAAGCTCCTTTCCTCCAACAAATCATCCATTTTTCATAAAATTCTAACCATTTGTTTGTACATCACAGCTACCGGTTTCCACCCCATTCCGATAATTCCTCCGTTGTGCGTCGCGTCTCTTGTCTTACAGTGTATTTATACCAAGTAGCAATTTTTCCCTGACGAATGCTGGAACATTTTTTTGACTCTCACATATCTGGAGGAGAAATGACTATCGTAATAAAATACGAGAAACAAGAGCTCAGAAGGAAAGATTTATCTCAAGTACAGTTAGTGTTGAAGATCAGTGGACAAAGTTCAAAACCATCGCACAATATTCGTTAGATGAGTATGTGCCAAGCAAGGTCGTAAGAGATGGAAAAGAGACACCGTGGTACAACAACCGAGTTAGAAAACTGATACGGAATCAAAGGAAGCTTCACAGCAAAAGTAAACATAGCCAAAGCCTTGCAGACAAACAAAAATTACACGAAGCGAAATGTAGTGTCAGGAGGGCTATGCGAGAGCCATTCAATGAATTCGAAAGTAAAGTTCTATGTACTGACTTGGCAGAAAATCCTAAGCAATTTTGGTCTTATTTCTAAGCTGTAGGTGGATCAGACACTTTGTGACAAAATAGGTCCTGAAACAATGGATGACAAACTAAAGGCCGAAATACTAAATGTCTTTCTCCAAATCTGTTTCACAGAGGAAGACTGCACTGTAGTTCCTTCTCTATACTGTCGCCCAGATGACAAAATGGTAGATATCGAAATGGATGGCAGACGGATAGAGAAACAATTAAAATCGATCAAAAGAGGAAAGGCCGCTGGACGTGATGGGATACCAGTTCGATTTTACACAGAGTACTTGCCCCCTCCCCCCCCCCCCCACCCCCACCCACCACTTGCAGCGGTGTACTGTAGGTCTCTAGAAGAGCGTAGCGTTCCAAAAGATTGGAAAAGGGCACAGGATATCCCCGTTTTCAAAAAGGGACCTCGAACAGATGTGCAGAACTATAGACCTATATCCCTAACGTCGATCAGTTGTAGAATTCTGGAACACGTATTATGTTCGAGTATAATGGCTTTTCTGGAGGCTAGAAATATACTCTGTTAAGAATCAGCATGGATTTCGAAAAAGGCGATCGTGTAAAACCCATCTCGCACTATTCGTCCACGAGACTCAGAGGGCCATAGAAACGGGTTCCCAGGCAGATGCCGTGTTTCATTACATACCCAATTCGTTTGATACAGTTCCCCACAGTCGTTTAATGGACGAAGTAAGAGCATATGGACTATCACAACAATTGTGTGATTGTATTGAAGAGTTTATAGATAACAGAACGCAGCATGTCATTCTCAATGGAGAGAAGTCTTCTGAAGTAAGAGTGATTTCAGGTGTGAAGCAGGGGAGTGTCGTAGGACCGTTTTTATTCACAATACACCTAAATGACCTTGTGGGTATGATCGGAATTTCACTGAGGCTTTTTGCGGCTCGAGAGGTTGTAAAAATGGAAAATTGTACTGAAATGCAGGAGGATCTGGAACGGATTGACGCATAGTGCAAGGAATGGCAATTGAATCTCAACATACAGAAGTGTAATGTGTTGCGAATACATAGAAAGAAAGACCCATTATCATTTAACTACAATACAGAAGGTGAGCAACTGGAAGCAGTTAATTCCATAAATTAAATTACACTCCTGGAAATGGAAAAAAGAACACATTGACACCGGTGTGTCAGACCCACCATACTTGCTCCGGACACTGCGAGAGGGCTGTACAAGCAATGATCACACGCACGGCACAGCGGACACACCAGGAACCGCGGTGTTGGCCGTCGAATGGCGCTAGCTGCGCAGCATTTGTGCACCGCCGCCGTCAGTGTCAGCCAGTTTGCCGTGGCATACGGAGCTCCATCGCAGTCTTTAACACTGGTAGCATGCCGCGACAGCGTGGACGTGAACCGTATGTGCAGTTGACGGACTTTGAGCGAGGGCGTGTAGTGGGCATGCGGGAGGCCGGGTGGACGTACCGCCCAATTGCTCAACACTTGGGGCGTGAGGTCTCCACAGTACATCGATGTTGTCGCCAGTGGTCGGCGGAAGGTGCACGTGCCCGTCGACCTGGGACCGGACCGCAGCGACGCACGGATGCACGCCAAGACCGTAGGATCCTACGCAGTGCCGTAGGGGACCGCACCGCCACTTCCCAGCAAATTAGGGACACTGTTGCTCCTGGGGTATCGGCGAGGAGCATTCGCAACCGTCTCCATGAAGCTGGGCTACGGTCCCGCACACCGTTAGGCCGTCTTCCGCTCACGCCCCAACATCGTGCAGCCCGCCTCCAGTGGTGTCGCGACAGGCGTGAATGGAGGGACGAATGGAGACGTGTCGTCTTCAGCGATGAGAGTCGCTTCTGCCTTGGTGCCAATGATGGTCGTATGCGTGTTTGGCGCCGTGCAGGTGAGCGCCACAATCAGGGCTGCATACGACCGAGGCACACAGGGCCAACATCCGGCATCATGGTGTGGGGAGCGATCTCCTACACTGGCCGTACACCTCTGGTGATCGTCGAGGGGACACTGAATAGTGCACGGTACATCCAAACCGTCATCGAACCCATCGTTCTACCATTCCTAGACCGGCAAGGGAACTTGCTGTTCCAACAGGACAATGCACGTCCGCATGTATCCCGTGCCATCCAACGTGCTCTAGAAGGTGTAAGTCAACTACCCTGGCCATCAAGATCTCCGGATCTGTCCCCCATTGAGCATGTTTGGGACTGGATGAAGCGTCGTCTCACGCGGTCTGCACGTCCAGCACGAACGCTGGTCCAACTGAGGCGCCAGGTGGAAATGGCATGGCAAGCCGTTCCACAGGACTACATCCAGCATCTCTACGATCGTCTCCATGGGAGAATAGCAGCCTGCATTGCTGCGAAAGGTGGATATACACTGTACTAGTGCCGACATTGTGCATGCTCTGTTGCCTGTGTCTATGTGCCTGTGGTTCTGTCAGTGTGATCATGTGATGTATCTGACCCCAGGAATGTGTCAATAAAGTTTCCCCATCCTGGGACAATGAATTCACGGTGTTCCTATTTAAATTTCCAGGAGTGTATGTGGGAGTGGCATTAGGAGTCATTTAAAATGGGATGACCATATAAAATTAATCGTCGGTAAAGCAGGTGCCAGACTGAGATTCATTCGAAGAATCCTAAAGAAATGTAGTCCGAACACAAAGGAAGTAGGTTACAGTACACTTGTTCACCCACTGCTTGAATACTGCTCACCGTTGTTGGTTCCGTACCAGATAGGGTTGATAGAAGAGATAAAGAAGATCCAACGGGGAGCAGCGCGCTTCGGTACAGAATCATTTAGCATTCGCGAAATCGTTACGGAGGTGAAAAAAACTCCAGTGGAAGACTCTGCAAGAGAGACTCTCAGTAGCTGGGTACGGGCTCTTGTTCAAAATTCGAGAACATACCTTCACCGAGGAGTCAAGCAGTATATTGCTCCCTCCTGCGTATATCTCGCGAAGAGACCATGAGGATAAAGTCAGAGAGATTGGAGCCCACACAGAGGCATACCGACGAACAATATGAGACTGGAATAGAAGTGAGAAAGAAGTGTTCAAAGTACGCTCCGTCATACACCGTCAGGTGACTTGTGGAGTATGGATGTAGATTTAGGTGTTCATTTTCCCCTGTTGCTATTGGAGAGTGGGACGGTTGGTAAATAGTCTGCAAGTGGTTCCACTATCCTCTGCCAACACTTAAGTAATCATGTAGTTGTTGATTGTGCATGAGCCGTGCTGAATGAATTTTCTTCCGTCTGTTGTCTCCTGTAAAATTTCATTTTGGCTCTACACCGCTTCCCTCGCCAGATAACACGGGTATAGTGGGAAATAGCGGAAGAAAGCGGGGAAGTGCTGGTGGCTGTGCTTCGCTGCAAAAATACGGAAGAGGCCAACGAGCATCACACGAGTGAGCGAGCCCGGCGTCGAGAGGAAGGAGGCGGCAAGACGCCGCGCCGCGCCGTGGAGAGGCAGACAATATGAGGGCCGGCGCGCCAGTTATGAAGTCTCCGGGGGCGGGCCAGCGCGGGGGCGAGAGCCGGACTGGAATTCGCTGGGGGCGTATCGCCAGAGTGCCGCCATGGCCGGCCGTATTGCGCCACGAATTCACACCGAGGCAGATGGAAAGTAAACCAGCCACTTGTAAAAAAATCTCTTCCACCGGCGTGAGAAAATTTCTTTTGACACTGTTGTAACTGTACGTCGGGGAAATAAGGGAGCACATAAATATGTTTCTCAGTCTGTGTCATCCCACAAGGAGGTGCCAGGTAGGGCTGGGAAAATCCGACCGGTAAAAACTCATACCGGTATTTGAGTTCTGGAATATCGGTATCTTTCGATATTTGTTCGGTCACGGTTATAACAGGCTTTTTGCACTTTTTACTAATTATAGAAATTGGGAGAATCGGTCAGTGTTGTTTCAACAACAACTCCAACAATCACAAACTAGCAAAAACCACATGAGGTAGTTATCGATTCAGCAGTACTGAGACAATAATGTAGCTGTCTGTCTGTGGTGTGGCCCAATAAATGGCATGGCTCTGGCTCTGAGCACTATGGGACTTAACATCTGAGATCATCAGTCCCCTAGACTTAGAACTACTTAAACCTAACTAACCCAACGACGAGACACACGTCCATGCCCGAGGCAGGATTCGAACGTGGCACCGTAGTAGTCGCTCGGTTCCGGACTGAAGCGTCTAGAACCATGCGGCCACAGCGGCTGGCAATAAATGGTATGTTTGTACGTGCAGTGCGCACAACTTGCCCACACCTTGTCGATGCGGTACATTCTCGCTGTCCTCGTCCTGCAGAACACTACATTAAAGTATGCCACCGCCCTTCATCCCTAGTTCGGAAGTATTTTACGAAGCGCGGCATCAATCAAGTACAATGCACCACTTTCCTTAAAAGATTTTAAACAGGAGTGGACACAAAGAACTTGAGACATACTAAGGAGAAAGCATCCACTTACGATATTGTAATGCCTGTGTTATTCTGATGACTATGAAAAGTTACTTTGTACATACATTTCCAATGGAACTTTACATACTCATCAGAATTACACTGGCACTGCAGTATTGTGTTTATCTCCTGATACTGGGCAAGCGACATTCAAGTGTAATGTCGGACGTGTACAGGAATATACATAATGAATGTACAAGTACATGTTATAGACGAATGGATGACGACATATGGAAGTTTGACATGGGCTACAGGTCGTGCACGGATAGCCAAATGGATGTTGCCTCCCATTCATTTTTTATCGGCATGGTAGCTCAGCGTGTTCGGTCAGACACCTGGCTCGCGTCTGTAATACAAAAAATCTGAGTGAAAGGATCAACAACGAATAAAATGCAAAAAAAAAAGCCGAAAATCCGGGTTCGAGTCCCGGTTCGGCACAAATGTTTACTGACGTCATTCCATTCTACAACTGAAGATAGTGCTTTTTCGCAGTTGCCAAATCATTTAATGTGATCATCCACTTTAATCATGGCTGCGTGGTCAGCTACCATTTACAAAGTAAAATTGAAGCAATAACAGGCCGGCCGCTGTGGCCGAGTGGTTCTAGGCGCTTCAGTCCGGAACAACGCTGCTACTACGGTCTCAGGTTCGAATCCTGACTCGGGCATTGATGTGTGTGATGTCCTTAGGTTAGTTGGGTTTAACTAGTTCTAAGTTAAAGGCGACTGTGACATCAGATGTTAAGTCCCATAGTGCTTGTAGCCATTTTTGAAAGCAATAGCAGCCCTCGGTCGCAAAAATTAAGTCTTTTGTCCTGGTTTCGGCACTACTTCTGATGAAGGCACTCATAGTAGTGTCAAACAAGGTCAAAAGACTTAATTTTCGCGACCTAGGACTGTTATTGCTTTAATTTTAGAGAAAGTAAATTTGATCACTGTGCTCATACCTATAACTTTGAATAATGACTGAACCCTTAATTTTGTGTTATCTTGACTGCGGAAAACTGGTACTATCCAAACTGAAGTTGCAAGAAAGCTATAAACATATGATCTTCCACTCTCGGCGTTTCCGCTCACGTTTCCTTCAGTTTCACTAATTTTGCTGCAGAAAATGAGACAGATCTCTGCCACAACCTCAAACCCATATCGATCGACATCTCGTACCACTACTACTCTCTCTTTAAATTTTTTCACTCTCCACTCAGAGTCAACGTCTATCATTGAAATTAATAGCAATAGAAAGATCGCAAATCGGTTATTTTGGAAATCAGTTAATTTAAGTTTTTTACAAGTAAAGTTACATTGGAGCCGAGGAAAACCCACATACTCGAAACCTGATTCTTTCAGTGAAGACGGCCACCCCTAGCACGAAGTCCAGGGGTCCATCTATTTTGAAGAGCTGCTGAAATGAAAGGAACCATTCTTTTCCTAGTGTTATTCTCTGATATGTAACATGAGGTCCATTTCCATTTGAAAATTAAGAGTTCCATCCAAGAAGTCGGCGTCTAGATTGGGCGCCATGTTGGTAATGTAGCCTCACACGTTTTCGCACGCTATCATCTCATATTCCTTGATTTTTAAACAAGCAACGAAACGAATACGACAAAAAAGTAACACCAAAATAATACAAAAATAACGATAGAAACACAGCTGAAAACTGATAATGGGAAACGTTTCAAGCGCCATTTTTCACAAAACGTACATTCAGTGCTATTGCACGCGTCCACCCTTCAACAGCTGTCCTGCTGCTCAGGAGAAAATAAGCATTAATAGCTTTCTCTTTCCAAGTGTACTTGGAGGTACTAACCAACCTAAAAACATAAGACTTGTAATGGTTACAGTTACCAGTCTGCAAATGACATAAATACTGATGTAATGTTGTTCTGTTCGCTGTGCTCAGTCACATAATAGAAATATGTCCACTTATACCTGTTATTTGTTGCGATATGGACTGACTTTTTGGTACACTAGTAAATACGATCGCTGTCGTCTCAATATGACTTCTGAAATTACTGTTAAAAATGAGCTTTGTTTACAGAAACAGCGTCATTGCCGGTTTGAAACCGACGACCGTGCTGTTTGAGTAAATAAAAAGTATTATCAACAGTGCCTGGCTTTTGTTTTATTCTTTGCAAGAATCAACTTATAAAAACGTTCTCATGGCAACTGAGAATCAGTCAGTTTCATGATATGGCACTTCGAACGTCATTAAAAGAGCTATTAATTTTCTAATTTGTCTTCTCACATAAATCTGTGGCATCAAATGCCTTCTTGATTTTCTGAGTACAAATCAGTTATGTACAAACAGAGATACACTCTTTTTTTTTTGTTCTCCTGACAAATTTCAGATCTGGTACTTGGATCGTTTTCCGTTTCTTATCTTCAGTTGTATTGGCGAGTAAATTGCGGTTAGTTTTCAGAAGGAGACTGAGGCATGTAGGGGAACACAATTGGTGTGTCATGTTATTCAACATGTTCGTTAACCAAAGGTACTGTCTGTGGACTTTTTGTTCATTAGGAAAGCTCTATCAGGCCTTTGTAAGTGATGCAGGTGCGCATATGTACAATAATATATTTTCGATACACACATCAGTCATTTGTTTTTAAATAGTTCAAATGGCTCTGAGCACTATGGGACTTAACTTCTGAGGTCATCAATCCCCTAGAACTTAGAACTACTTAAACCTAACTAACTTAGGGACATCACACACATCCATGCCCGGGGCAGCATCGGAACCTCCGACCGTAGCGGTCACGCGGTTCCAGACTGTAGCGCCTAGAACCACTCGGCCACTCCGGCCGGCTTTTAAATAGTTCTACTCTCTGGCAATATAACGTAAAATTTCAGGAAGAAATTAGTGGTTTCCACCTCTATTTTAAAATACGAAGGAGTAGTTGTCAGTGATAACGAGGTTCTTTTCTCTCAATGTTTTTGCGTAAACTTTTCCTTTATGGTCTGGAGGTGGATACCGGTAATTTCCTTTTGACATTTCCCATGATGCTGCCAGAGAATATAACCTTCTTTTAATTTTTAACAATCAGAGTCGCATCCATCAGGACCGAAATGTTCCTACGGAAACATCTCACATTGTCGCGAGATTCACCGAGTTCTTCGGGGTGCCAAATTGGTCATACAGTAGGAAACCTACAGTTGGTCGGGCTGTAGGAAAGCTATTATTTGCTATGTGACGGTTTATCGAGACGATCAGCGGCATGGGCAACACACACCCCTATCAACGTTGGGTCCGCATCGACACACAGCGAATCTCTGAAGTCGTTCCATCTCACCCTTGGTGCAGTGAAACTTCGTTTGTGGAAGACAGCGTACGAAGTTGAATGTAGCAACGACAAAAGGCAGCTTGAGTGGAGAGGAAGGTACACAGCGTATCGGCGACTTGCTGGGAATTCCCTGCCGGAGGCAGCCGCCGTGTGAGGCGATAACTTAGTTTTGAAAATCTGTCTTCTTGTAGGGGGTGCCTGGGAGGTGCGCACTGCACAACTTTGCGAGTTCTCGTCGTTCTGTTCCACTCCTTGAGTGCAACGTAGCCTCGCAGCTGGGCGAGACCCTGCACCCGAGTCACACCCAAACTTCTTTCTCACGGCAAACAGAGCATTTCCCAACAAGAATCTAGAATGAAAACGAAAGAAGCAAGAAGCAAAATGAGAATTTTTTTCTACAAATATTTTTTACCAGGGATTGAAGTCCAACAGAAATTTAAAAACAAGAAAGACAACACGAAACCGTATTTTATCTTAATACAGAAAATTGTTTTGTCCTTGACAGTGGACGCCAAACTGCGGGCCCCGGCCCGAACGTCCTGTACGTACGGCCAGCGGGTCTAAGCAGTATTTTATAATAATATACTTGTATCAACTAACAGCAGAATAAAAAAAAATTAACGAACGTTAAGAGCTTTTGAAGACTTTACTTTTCTTGCTCGGTAATAGAATTTTTATAGAGACAATAATACTTTAAGATTGAAAGGTGGCTACACTGAGTGACAGCGCCAGAGATTGCGACTAAGATTATTATTCCGCCGCCTCCACTGAGAGGTAGTATTTCAGAGGATGTCGAGGGCAGTTGTTGTTCTGTTGGGAAAGGGAGTAGACGCTGTTTGGTTGGTGTAATGTACAGATGGAAGAAGTTGCAATTGGCAGAATGTATTTGAGAAAGGAGATGGGATTTTGATTTATGATGAAGGCGTAACGGAATATTTTCGTCAATACATAATGAGGTAAAAAAGTATTACAGTTTTCTTTACTGACAATCCCTCTTGCTCACAGGCACAGTCAATAAAGCATCTCGCTTGTGTTCATTTATTAGACTTGTAATTCTGGTTTCTATGTGCAATTATAGTATTTCTGGTTTTTCAATTAGTTCTTTGTAAATGGTGTTTAAAATATTTTGTCGTATTGAGAAAGAATCGAGCCAGATACATGTACGCTGAGTTCACACTACCACATACAAAACAGTTACACTTGTGCTTCGTTGTTTCGTAGCTATTATAGTTGCAGGGGACTTAATTAATCAATTGTGTTAATGGATATTCCTTGTCATTCTTTATTTTTTATTTATGCGGTCAGATTGCGTGCTAATACTAGTCAGGGCCAACTGGTTACGAGACTTGGTAACCGGTCACACAGCTACTAAATTTATAGCATTTATTCATTACTATTAGTTCTTTTCTTTTTAATTAAGCCCCCTTGCAAGATGTGCTTAGTTTTAATTGACGTTGGTGAATTCGGCTCTGAGCTAAGAAAAGGTTGGCACTTACATCAAGAGCTGTGGGGTAAGCAGAGTGGAAACTGCTGGGTTTAGAGAAGAGAGAGGGAGAATATTGTTTGCCTTCCAATACCGACGTCTCACGAGCGTGCGCAACTAGCACCGATCACCTGCTTCGATCACCTGCTTCCATATGAAAGTCAAACGGAAGTAACATGGACTCGTGACTGTGGACTATCGAGACCGTCATCTTCAAATGTAGTACATATTTGTGTCAAGTAATATAAAATCAGCCTAAGGCTGTTGTAATGGAATGCAAACATTGGGAGCAAAATGGCGTTCAGAACACTTATTATTCATCGGTGATCGTGTCTTTTATTGTGATTCATTATTATAACATACTAATTTATGTAGGTTGCCAATTGGTAAGAAGATCGTTGGGGAAGGTGTGGTAAAATTGCCATGACGGGAAAAGTTGCCATTGCATACTTTTTTGCCCTGAACAACGCTGCTCCCTGCCGAGAAGTGGTCGGACAAGTTCTAATACACATCGACACTGTTTCCAGAATGAGATTTTCACTCTGCAGTGGAATGTGAGCTGATATGCGACTTCCTGGCAATTAAAACTGTGTGCCGGACCGAGACTCGAATTCGGCACCTTTGCCTTTCGCGGGCAAGTGCTCTACCATTTTTTAAATCTCATTTTGTTCGTTTTCGTTCGTTGTATTTGCTCCGGGTGGATGTCGCAAGACACCCGTTTCAGTTCGTCGTTGATCCATTAACTCAGTTCTTTTATTACAGAGGGCAGCTAAGGCCCCGACCGAACACGCTGAGTTACCGTGCCGGCACTCTTTACAGAAGCTCTCCTGCTCGCATGAGAGCTTCTGTAAAGTTTGGAAGGTAGGAGACGAGGTCCTGGCAGAAATAAAGCTGTGAGGACGGGGCGTGAGTCGTGATTGGGTAGTTCAGATGGTAGAGCACTTGCCCACGAAAGGCAAAGGTCCCGAGTTCGAGTCTCTGTCCGGCACATAATTTTAATCTGCCAGGGAGTTTCATCACCACTGTTTTCTGTAACATTGACGGAGGAAGCTTGTTCCGGTATATTTTAGAGGAAACTGTTTCATTACTTTGAGTTGTCTTATCTTACTTAGATGGAGATTTTCTTTTTTTTTTACGGTATCAATATTTCATCAACGTCATTTGGCCTACAAATGTCGCTCATTAGTATTTCTATCAGTTTTGTAGTTCCTCTGTGGATCACTAATGCCGATCTGGAAAAACGGCCACGCTACTCGCCGCAAAATGTGTCCCCAACGTGTTAGTTACTTCCAAAAGAAACAAGTGTAATACAATTGATGAAACAGGACCTCTAAACCGTTTTATATATAACCCATCCATCCGTCATGCCATCCTCCTGTGACGTTTTTTCACTTAATTAAGTTATATTAGATTTTCAAACCGTCTTTGTTCTGCTATATTTAGTCTAAGACAGAAGTCCGACTGGAAACTGTCTTCAGCAGCCGCTTGGCTGCATCTTGTATCGGTAGGAAACATTGCGTTAGTGGTTGAGTCTGCGTCACTGACTAGGAATGACTACTGATATCCAGAACTGCTCTGTGTACGGAACATGTGTTTCCAGAACTGCTGGAATATGTAACTGAGAATGTGAAACAGAGGATGTGCTTCCAGCACGATTGGGCGCCAGCTCAATTCACCATTGCTGTGATAAATCATCTAAAAGCGACATTCGGGTATTGAGGAATCGGCCAAGAAGACGCTTTGGCCTGTCCACCGAGTCTGGACGATCTCACGAGTCTGGATTTCTTCCTCTGGGGGGCACATGGAGCAGAACGGCCGAAGACCTCGTCGCGAGACTTGTCGTCGCTGCTGGTACCGCTGCCGACACGCCAGGAAACTTCGGAAGGAAACGACAGGCAACAGTCCGATGATGTACTGCATGCACACAGGCGCTCATTTCTCGGTTACGTATAACGAAACGTCTGCTAGGGGATGAAAGTTTTAATGGAAATATATCCAAAAGAACAAAGGGCATCATTAATTGCTACCGTAATCGCTTTTTGGTAAGAAGTACATTCGGAAAAGACCGTGCTTCCAAGATCTTAATTGGCGTGAACGTTTAGGGGTTGCGATTTCTGTACAATATAAAAATTAGATTAGAACAAAAAAAAGAACAATCTGTACAGATCGTAACCTATGCAGACCGTATAATCCACATCCACCCGAGCGAAGGAGCGGGCGCTAAGGTAGTAGAGTATATACAGGGTGTCTCTCTTACGGGTCGTCAGATGATTTTCTGCGCTGTTCCAGCAGATATTTGCAATTCAGTTTTTGCAATGTGTAGCTGGAATCTACCAAATGAATACTGCTCATCAGGCCCAATGTCCATGAAAAGCGTCGGTTTGCTTCCCGTTAAAAGCAAAACGATTTTTAATGCGGAATTTTACGTGCCCATTCGGCTGAGCTGTTCCAAGTAGTCTAGTGTGACGTTTTCTTTTATCGGCGCGTGTTAACAGGGCCATTAAAACATGAACAACGACCAGTACTCTAGGAGCTACAGTACCGCCCAGGCCAGCGGTAACTGCTACCGCCACGCCGGTGCGCTGTCCACTAGCTGATAGAGAAGTGCTATTCTTCGGGTTTTACTGTACCTGTTAATAGATCTCGATAAAAGACATTTGACACTAGACTAACTTGGAACCGCTCTATCGAATTAGCACGTAAAATTCCGCATTATAAATCATCCTTTTCATCGACACCGGACGTTGCAAAAGAGATGTGATAAGCACTATTTGTTCCGGCTTACTCCACCTATACGTTGCAAAATAACTGCAAGTATTTGCGGAAACACCAGAAGAAATTCGCATGATATCTATTAGGAGAGACACCTTGTACATACACTATGTGATCAGAAGTATCCGAAAACCCCCCAAAAATACGGTTTTCATATTAGGTAGTCATTAGACTTCGTGGGGGAGCAGAACGGGGTGCTCCGCGGAACTCACGGATTTCGAATATGGTCCGGTGGTTGGGTGTCACTTGTGTCATACGTCTCTGCGCGAGATTTCCACACTGCTAAACATCCCTAGGTCCACTGTTTCCGATGTGATAGTGAAGAGGAAAAGTGAACGGACACGTACACCACAGGCCGACCTCGGCTGTTGACTGACAGCGACCGGCGACAGATGCAGAGGGTCGTAATATCTAGACCATCACACATGAATTAAGAACTGCACCAGGATCCATTAAAAGTACTATGACAGTTAGTCGGGAGTTGAGAAAACTTGGATTTCATGGTCGAGCGACTGCTCATAAGCCACAAATCAGGCCGATAAATGCCAAACGACGCCTCGCTTGGTGTAAGGAGCTTAAACATTGGACGATTGAACAGTGGAAAAACGTTGTGTGGAGTGACGAATCACGGTACCCAATGAGGTGATCCGATGGCAGGGTGTGGGTATGGCGAATGCCCGGTCAACATTTGCCTGTGCTTCTAGTGCCAACAGTAAAATTCGGAGGCGGTGGTGTTATGGTGTGGTCGTGCATTTCATGGAGGTTGCTTGCACCCCTTGATGTTTTGCGTGGCACTATCATAGCGCAGGCCTACATTGATGTTTTAAGCACCTTCTTGTTTCCCACTGTTGAAGAGAAATTCGGGGATGGCGATTGCATCCTTCAACACGATCGAGCACCTGTTCACAATGCACGGCCTGTGGCGGAGTGGTTACACGACAATAACATCCCAGTAATTGGGTTGCCTGCACAGAGCCCTAACCTGTAGAACACCTTCGAGATTTTTTTTTAACGCCGACTTCGTGCCAGGCCTCACCGACCTACATCGATACCTATCCTCAAGTGCAGCACTCCGTGAAGAATGGGCTTCCATTCGCCAATAAACCTTCCAGCAACGGATTGAACGTATGCCTGCGAGAGTGGAAGCTGCCATCAAGGCTAAGGGTGGTCCAAAACCATACTGAATTCCAGAATTACCCATGGTTGCGCCACGAACTTTGAAGTCATTTTCAGCCAAGTGTCCGGATACTTTCTTTTTATTTATAATATTTAGAAAACAAAAAGGGAATACTGCAACTACAGTGTCGAAACGAAACATATCCTTAAGAGTGTTGATTATTATTGTCAAGATGACTTATATGATAAAAGCTCTACTCCGCACATGTGTACTTCTATTATTAAATGTTTCGAGTCTTGGTTCAAATGGCTCTGAGCACTATGGGACTTAACATCTGAGGTCATCAGTCCCGTAGAACTTAGAACTACTTAAACCTAACTAACCTAAGCACATCACACACATCCATGCCCGAGGCAGGATTCGAACCTGCGACCGTAGCAAGCACGCGGCTCCGGACTGACGCGCCAAGAACCGCTCGGCCACCGCGGCCGGCTTTCGAGTCTACTTTTTGAATGGGAAGAAAGTGTCTGACACACAAAATGTAAACAACACAGTCATAGAGGGCGAACATGACTGACGTCCGTTATGGTCCTATGGATATTTTTAGGCAGTTTGCAACATCCAACAACGTGATTATCCTGCTGTTATCCACGTGCAGCGTCAGTTACACGGTTCAGAAACTTCTCAAGAAACGTTCTCACAGTTTCACTTGTATAACACTAGACGCAACACATTGGATTCACAATTTCCGTTCTGAAGTTGATATGAATAAGGGGTGGGGAGGGTGGGGTGTAGGGGGTAGTCCTAGAAAGGTATCAGGTCACCCTCTACCACTAATCTTGTCAAATGCAGATTAAAATTCAGACTCTAAGACTCTGATAAGGCCAGGAAAAGAAGAAAGAAACAACAAGACTATTCATAAGAGGAATTTGATACTTGTAACATCTCGTGGAGTAGAAGTTAAAATCCATGGAGAAGAAATAAATACTTTGATGTTTGCCGAATACATTGTAACTCTGTCAGAGACACCAAAGGACCCGGAAGAGCACCTGAATGGAATGGACAGTGCCTTGAAATGAGGATATAAGATGAACATCAGCAAATCATCATCATCATCATCATCATCATCATCATCATCATCATCTAAGACTGATTAAGCCTTTCAGCGTTCAGTCTGAAGCATAGCCCCCTTATAAAATTCCTCCATGATCCCCTATTCAGTGCTAACATTGGTGCCTCTTCTGATGTTAAACCTATTACTTCAAAATCATTTTTAACCGAATCCAGGTACCTTCTTCTTGGTCTGCCCCGACTCCTCCTACCCTCTACTGCTGAACCCATGAGTCTCTTGGGTAACCTCGCTTCTCCCATGTGTGTAACATGACCCCACCATCTAAGCCTGTTCATCCTGACTGCTACATCTATAGAGTTCATTCCCAGTTTTTCTTTGATTTCCTCATTGTGGACACCCTCCTGCTATTGTTCCCATCTGCTAGTACCTGCAATCATCCTAGCTACTTTCATATCCGTAACCTCAACCTTGTTGATAAGGTAACCTGAATCCACCCATCTTTCGCTCCCATACAACAAAGTTGGTGGAAAGATTGAACGGCGCACAGATAACTCAGTCTTGGTACTGACTTCCTTCTTGCAGAAGAGAGTAGATTGTAGCTGAGCGCTCACTGCATTAGCTTTGCTACACCTCGCTTCCAGTTCTTTCACTATGTTGCCATCCTGTGAGAATATGCATCCTAAATAGTTGAAACTGTCCACGTGTTCTAACTTTGTTCCTCCTATTTGGCACTCAATCCGTTTATATTTTCTTCCCACTGACATTACTTTCGTTTTGGAGATGCTAATCTTCATACCATAGTCCTTACATTTCTGATCTAGCTCTGAAATATTACTTTGCAGACTTTCAATCGAATCTTCCATCACAACTAAGCCATCCGCATATGCAAGACTGCTTATTTTGTGTTCACATATCTTAATCTCACCCAGCCAGTCTATTGTTTTCAACATATGATCCATAAATAATATGAACAACAGTGGAGACAGGTTGCAGCCTTGTCTTACCCCTGAAACTACTCTGAACCATGAACTCATTTTACCGTCAACTCTAAATGCTGCCTGACTATACTTGTAGAGACCTTTAATTGCTTGCAAAAGTTGGCCTCCTATTCCATAATCTCGTAGAACAGACAATAACTTCCTCCTAGGGACCCGGTCATATGCCTTTTCTAGATCTATAAAGCATAGATACAGTTCCCTGTTCCACTCATAACACTTCTCCGTTATTTGCCGTAAACTAAAGATCTGGTCCTGACAACCTCTAAGAGGCCTAAACCCACACTGATTTTCATCCAATTGGTCCTCAACTAATACACGCACTTTCCTTTCAACAGTACCTGAGAAGATTTTACCCACAACGCTGATTAAAGAGATACCTCTGTAGTTGTTGCAATCTTTTCTGTTTCCATGTTTAAAGATTGGTGTGATTACTGCTTTTGTCCAGTCTGATGGAACCTGTCCCGACTCCCGGACCATTTCAATTATCTTGTGTAGCCATTTAAGACCTGACGTTCCACTGTATTTGATGAGTTCCGACTTAGTTTCATCCACCCCAGCTGCTTTATTGCACTGCAATATATTGACCATTTTCTCCACTTCCTCAAATGTGATCCTATTTCCATCATCATTGCTATCCCCTTCTACCTCGAAATCTGGAACATTGCTGATCGAATTTTCACCTACATTGAGTAACTCTTCAAAATATTCCCTCCATCTGCCCAAGGCATCCACAGGATCCACCACCAGTTTTCCTGACCTGTCCAAAATACTTGTCATTTCCTTCTTACCTCCCTTTCGAAGACTGATAATTACACTTCAGAATGGTTTTACAGCAGCTTGACCCAAAGTCTCCAACCTGTTTCCAAAGTCTACCCAAGATTTCTTCTTGGATACTGCAATTATCCTTTTGGCTTTGTTTCTTTCTTCAACATAACTTTCTCTGTCTACCTGAGTTCTAGTATGTAGCCATTTTTGATACGCCTTCTTTTTCCTTTTACAGGCTGCCTTGACTGTGTCATTCCACCAAGCTGTTTGCTTCTTCCTACCTTTACACACTACTGTTCCAAGACATTCTTTAGCCACTTCTAGTACTGTGTCCCTGTACCTTGTCCATTCCCTTTCCAATGACTGTGATTGACTACATTCAACAAACTGGTACCTTTCTGAGATCATTGTTATGTACTTGTGCCTGGTTTCCTTATCCTAAATTTTCTCCACTCTTATCCTCCTACATATGGACCTGACCTCCTGCACTTTCGGCCTCACAGTCCCAATTTCACTGAAGATTAAATAATGATCAGTGTCATCGAAGAATCCCCCGAATACACATGTGTGCCTCACAGCCTTCCTGAATTCCTGATCTGTTATTATATAGTCAATTACAGATCTGGTTCCCCTGCCTTCCCAAGTATACCGGTGAATGTTCTTATGTTTGAAAAAGGAGTTTGTGATTACTAAGCCCATACTGGCACAGAAATCCAAGAGTTGTTTCCCGTTCCTTTTGGCCATATCCTCTCCAAATTTAACCATAACCTTTTCATACCCTTCTGTTCGATTTCCAATCCTGGCATTAAAATCACCCATGAGCAGAACACTGTCCTTGTCCTTTACTCTAACAACTACATCACTGAGTGCCTCATAAAAACTATCCATCTTATCTTGATCTGTCCCTTCACAATGCGAATATACTGACACAATCCTAATTGTCTTGCCAGACACTGTCAAATCTATCCACATCAGTCGTTCGTTTACATACCTTACTGCAACTACGCTGGGTTCCATTTCTCTCCTGATGTAAAGACCTACACCCCATTGTGCTATTCCTGCTTTGACTCCTGACAGGTAGACCTTGTATTCTCCCACTTCCTCTTCTTTCTCACCCCTTACCCGAATGTGACTAACAGCTAAAACTTCCAGCCCCATCTTACTTGCAGCCTCTGCCAGCTCTACCTTCTTTCCAGGGTAGCCCCCATTGATATTAATAGCTCCCCATCTCATTACTATTTGTTTGCCAAGTCGTGTCTTAGGAGTACCTGGTTTGTCAGTTAGAGGTGGGACTGCGTCACCTCCAAAGGTCCGAGGCATTTTGCTCTGATTGTTGCCAGCATCATATTTAAAGTATCGGGAAAGCAGGTTGCTAGCCTTACTTGCCTCGAGTCTCATTGAGTTTTACCCCTAACGGTTGAAGGACTAACCGGTGGATTTGGTTGTCTTTGCCGTATAAGCACAAAGGTGACCACGACTCAGAATATGCCCGAGATGCCCAGCCTTATTCCAAAGTAAATGGTATCGCGACTGTCGGGACCACTTACTTGGCCACTCATACGTTGCCCGTGGTTCATGAACTAGGACATGACTACAGGAACCCACACCATGAACCACAACATCAGCAAAAAAAAAAAGGATAATGGAATGTAGTCGAATCAAATCATGTGATGCTGAGGCAGTTAAAGCAGTAAATCAGTTTTGCTATTTACTGATGATGGTCAGAGAAGAGAGGATGTAAAATATAGACTGGCTAGAGCAAGAAAGCGTTTCTGAGGATGTCAAATCTATATATTCGATGTTAATGTACAAGGTGTTACAAAAAGGTACCTCCAAACATTCAGGAAACATTCCTCACACACAAAGAAAGAAAATATGTTATGTGGGCATGTGTCCGGAAACGCTTACTTTCCATGTCAGAGCTCGTTTAATTACTTCTCTTCAAATCACGTTAATCATGGAATCGAAACACACAGCAACAGAAATTACCAGCGTGGCTTTAACACTTCGTTACAGGAAATGTTCAAAATGTCCTCCGTTAGCGAGGATACATGCATCCACCCTCCGTCGCATGGAATCTTTGATGCGCTGATGCAGCCCTGAAGAATGGCATATTGTATCACAGCCGTCCACAATACGAGCACAAAGAGTATCTACATTTGGCACCGGGGTTGCGTAGACAAGAGCTTTCAAATTCCCCCATAAATGAAAGTCAAGAGGGTTGAGGTCAGGAGAGCGTGGGAACCATGGAATTGGTCCGCCTCTACCAATCCATCGATCACCGAATCTGTTGTTGAGAAGCGTACGAACACTTCGACTGAAATGTGCAGAAGCTCCATCGTGCATGAACTACATTTTGTGTCGTACTTGTAAAGGCGCGTGTTCTAGCAACACAGGTAGAATATCCCGTATGAAATCATGATAACGTGCGGTGAATCGAGGAAGTACAGTACATACTGACGAAACTAAAATGAGCTCTAACATGGAAATTTAAGCGTTTCCGGAAACATGTACACATAACATCTTTTCTTTATTTGTGTGTGAGGAATGTTTCCTGAAAGTTTGGCCGTACCTTTTTGTAACACCCTGTAGATTTAAGAGTGAGGACGTCTTTTCTGAAAGTATGTGTATGGAGTGTAGCCATGTATGGAAGTGAAACATGGACGATAAACAGTGCAAATGAGAAGAGAATAGCAGATTTCGAAATGTGGTGCGAAAGAAAAGTCCTGAAAATTAGATGGGTACATCAAGTAACTAATGAGGAGGTACTGAACAGAACTGCGGAGAAGATGACGTTGAGGCACAACTTGACTAGAAGAAAGGATCGATTGGAAGGACACGTTCTAAGGCACCACCAGATCACCAATTTAGTACTGGAGGGAAGCGTGGAGGGTAAAAATTGTTGAGGGAGACCAAGAGA
Source organism: Schistocerca gregaria (assembly GCF_023897955.1). Classification (NCBI taxonomy): domain Eukaryota; kingdom Metazoa; phylum Arthropoda; class Insecta; order Orthoptera; family Acrididae; genus Schistocerca; species Schistocerca gregaria. The sequence continues at coordinate 67,892,123 of NC_064924.1, read as the reverse complement.
AGAATACACTAAGCAGCCCGCATCTCGTGGTCGTGCGGTAGCGTTCTCGCTTCCCACTCCCTGGTTCCCGGGTTCGTGGGTTCGATTCCCGGCGGGGTCAGGGATTTTTTTTCTGCCTCGTGATGGCTGGGTGTTGTGTGATGTCCTTAGGTTAGTTAGATTTAAGTAGTTCTAAGTTCTAGGGGACTGATGACCATAGATGTTAAGTCCCATAGTGCTCAGAGCCATTTACACTAAGCAGATTCAGAAATATGTAGGTCGCAGTAGTTATTCGGTGATAAAGAGGCTTGCAGAGGATAGAGTAGCATGGAGAGCTCCATCAAACCAGTCTCTGGACTAAAGGCAACATCAACAGTTTCATGGCGTTATAGGTAAATGAGTCGGGAGTGGCTGTCAATACTGTTTATGTAACACCCTACTGTCTTCACGATGGCGGTGGTTAAAAGAAAGTTCAAAGGAATTGTATCACGTAACAGTTAAGCTTCGACTTGCCCTCTGAAGCAAATTCCGGCGTCTGTGGAGACGGCGGTGTGACGTTGTTCTTGTCAGTGGAGATGGACACGGACAGGTACGGAGTGCCACTTCGCAACATTCTCGACTGAGAAATGGAAGGGCACGTACACGGGTGGTGGAGAAGGGCGGGGGATGGGGGAGAGACGAATTTCGCCGCTAGTAAAGCGAATCACTCCCATGAAGGGCTCCGACCGTGACGAGCAAACTTCTGCACGAGCGCAATTTTAAAGTTGTTAAACTTTGTTCTGGAAGCTATCTGCCCCGATTTGCCTGAGCGACCACTGGCCGTCCGTCTCTGCCCCTCCCGCGACCTGCCGCAGTGAGGGTCAGCTGCCTAGTTCGGCCCAGGTCTCCGTCTCTACCTACCCCGCCGCTATCCCCCCTCTTCACGGAAACTCACCTTTAGCTCTTCTCAACTTGCCACACCTCCATTCCAGGAGAATCATACTTCTTAAGTAATGCAGGAAGTACAAAATTACTAGTTCAACCCCAGCGTCATTGAAACCATCATGTAAGATCAGTGTAGAGTAGCTTGTGTGCTGCAAACCAAAGACTAAGCATCTAGTCGTAGATCTATGCTGTTGCCGATATATCCGTCTTGAGGAATCAGCAACTGTATTAATATTTAAGATAATTCTCATTTATTGTTTCGTGTCAGTAGCTCATTTTTAATTAGATTGCGTGTTTCGATCACCCGCGATTATCTTCAGATCTCAGAAGTTGTGGCAGCAATTCTTTTTATCTAGTCAGAACTGCATATCAGACTACTGTACCCTGATTTGTGATTCTGAGTAGACAAGACTGATACTGACGCAGCTACACTGGTATCCAAAATTAAAACAACAAAAGAAAATTTTGCAAGGTTGCTTTGATTTTGCCACAAAACAGAATAAACAGGTGACAGTGAAGTAGAAACTTTGTAAACAATACAGAACGTAATCAACTGCAACTGCAACGGTAGACAAGTGTGTTCCCTCTTTTTTGCAACGTAACGTATTTGCATACACATTCTGACATCTGTAAATGATGTTATTAATTTTATGTTGAGGCAATAACGTCAATTCTTCCAGTCTTCGAGGCAGGTTGGTGGATGCTGATGTGATGCAGCCAGTCTCCCTAGTGCATCCCAGACATGCTCTATGGGATTTAAATCGTCTGGAGAGCGAGCAGGTCACGCCATGCGTGACATATCTTCCGTTCTTCCACCATCCCCCTCGCCCCAAAAAAAAAAAAAGGACGACATTAATCACCCGTGCTCAAAGAGTTCGAGCATTATTGTCCATCAGTACGAGGTCACACCGGCTCGCAACAACGTTGTGTGATATCCTTACAGTAACTGACAGTAGCTAAACGATACCGATCCACCAGCACAATTTCATAAAGAGGTGTTACAGTGGTCATCATAGTTCTTGCCCACATCTTTATGGATCCGCATTAACATCGGTCTCTTCCGACAATGTTAGGGTCCCGAAATCGTGTTCCATTTTCCCTCCAGATGAGAATCCGTCGAGAATCACTCTGCAGACCAAATTGAGATTCATCTGTGAAAAGAAAATTGACCCACTGTTCGACCGTCTAGGTTGCATGTTAACGACTCCACTCTAGACGTTCCCTTCTGTGAAGACACGCCAGATGTAAACTGACAGCAGGTGTCCGACAACAAAGGCCACTCTGCTGAAGCCTTTTGTACTCCGTTTGCCTCGATACAAAACGACCAGCGGATGTTGCGAGGTTAGATGCCAGCTGTAGTACAGTATTAAGGCGCTACAGTCGTTCCCTTACAGCCAAATAAGGGTCCTCTATTTCTGATGTCACATGCGGTCAGCCCTGTTCTGGTCTCAGGGATACAGTTTCGGTCTTTATAAATTGTACGCTGAAAAAACTAGGTCCAATTCTGGCCAACGTGTGCAAATCTAGCCCTGTACAGCATCTCGTCGACGTCTCCGGTGCTCGTATTGAACAAATTGCGTAAGCTGCAGTTAATAATAAAGCCAACACGAATCTTTTCTCACTTATTTGACATTTTCTGCCCTTGTCCCGATACTAATCCACCTTATATGGAAATATTTCTAAATATCTTTGTTACATTCACAGCCCCAGATTTGGAACTGGTGGCCAGAATTGTGAATTTTTTTAAGCTTCAATCGGTTCCGTTTCAGCTCATTAGCGTATCTACCAAGTTTGTCATGCAATAATTACAGCCCACACTGGCCCTTCGTGAGTATCTGCACTTTAATTATAACCACCTGGTATTGCCTCTAAATACTTGTATGATTTGATGAGCTCAAGATGTTCACAACTGTTGGTGTAACCAGATACTGTACAGTTCTTCCACTTTCTTAATAAATGCTGCCATTCATTACATTAAGTGAATATTTGGTCCAAGTGTTACACATCAAATCCTTTCCACTGTTCAACAACGATACTTTCCTCTTCATACTGTTTCGTCAGCGAACAACCGTGTAGTGCAGCTCAGCCTGTCTAATAAATCATTTTTGTATATGGAAAACACTAGAGGTTGTACTATGGTTCCTTTGGGCGCATCCGATGCTACTTTAGTCTCTATTAAACATTCGCTGGCCAGTGCAGCTTAGGTTTTACTAGTCAATATTCTCGTATATAAATTTATCCATGTGCTTATTCCTCAACTGTTTGTTTAGTTAAAGAAGACTTGGAAATACCCCATCAACGCCCTAGAAGTTCAGATTGACCACATTGCGATATCCATGAAAAACACCAGAGTAATTATGAATGTAAGATCAAGAAAAGGATTTTTAGAATCCGATCACCACCTGCTCCAAATTAACGTGGTATTTATACCCACAAGACTAATTAAGAGAACCAACAGGAATTTCGGAACAGACCCAGAGTACCTAAAACTAAACAAGGGAGAAACAACAGAAAAAAATTAATAATATCGACAGTAAATTCTGCACAGAACTGTCAGGTAAAATTAAGGAACTGATAAAATTGGGGCAACCACAGAGAAAAAGGATACACAGACCGTGGAAAGTAACATGTGACACAGCCATACAAGATCCTGGACAAAATTTAACATTCATAGAACATCCGAGGAACCGGAAGAATTCAGCAGGATACAGAAGACCAATTCGAAAATCATCTCTAGAGAAAGAAAGAGATTACGAAAACAATAGCTTAAAAGAGATAGAAAAGGACTTCAACAGAAACAACACGCGAAATTCTTACAGAAAATTCAGAGAAAATATGACAGGTTACCAACCACCGGGCTTATGCTTCAAAAGAAAAGGCAGAACACACTAGAGACAAACTAGAAAAAGAAATGTGAAACATTGGCGTAATACTTCGTCACACTACTAAACTGTGACAAGCCGAAGCAGATGATGCTGCTCTAGAAACCAGAACCCAACCTCGAGTCCAAACAAGCAGCACAAGAGGAGATGGTGAAAATAACACATCATTGAAAAATAACAGAACACCTGAAGAAGGCTGACTGATTGCAGGAAAATGGAAATTAAACCACGAGTACATCACACCAAAACACTCAGAATCATCAAAAACATCTGGGAAACAGAGAAGGTACCAGAAGGATGAAAGCCAGCGGTATTACCTCCCCCTACACCCCACACGAAAGGGGACAAAACAAACCACAGTAACGACAGAGCAATTTGACTACTGCCTGTGACATACAAAATTCTGTCGAAATCTCTATTAAATTAGCTTGAGTCCCAAATAGACTCACAGATAAGAGAATACCAAGGAGGGTTAAGGAATGAAAGGTCATGCAGTGAATAGATCTGGTGCCTGAGAAGAATATTAACAACAAAAAAGTCCAGAAACACCACAATAACATTCGTCGACTTGACAAAGGCCTAAGACTGTCTGCTTGCCGGGGGTCTCATCCGAGATGTGGAGGAGGTCCTACCGGCGTCGATAGAGAGCACTGGGTGCACCCGACTGCAAATTGTTGCCTATGTCGACACCAATGACTCCTGCCGTCTGGGTTCAGAGGTCATCCTCAGTTCGTACAGGCGGTTGGCGGACTTGGTGAAGGTGGAAAGCCTCGTTCGCGGGGTGGAATCTGATCTAACTATTTGTAGTAACGTTCCCCGAACCGATCGCGGTCCTCTGGTTTGGAGCCGAGTGGAAGGCTTAAACCAGAAGCTCAGGCGATTTTGCTGAGATCTGGGGTGCAAATTTCTCGACCTCCGCTATCGGGTGGAGAAATGTAGGGTCCCCCTGAACAGGTCAGGCGTGCACTACACGCCGGAAGGGTAGCGGGGTACGTGTGGAGTGCACATGGGGGTTTTTTAGGTTAGAGAATTCCCTCCCTAGGCCCGACAAGACGCCTCCTGAGACGCGGCAAGGTAGGAGTAGGCAAAATGCAACAGGGAATAACAATATTAATGTGCTAATAGTAAACTGCAGGAGCGTCTATAGAAAGGTCCCAGAACTGCTCTCATTAATAAACGGTCACAACGCCCATGCAGTAGGGACAAAAAAGTTGGCTGAAACCAGACGTAAACAGTAATGAAATCCTAAACTCAGATTGGAATGTATACCGCAGAGACAGGCTGGACAGTGAAGGGGGAGGCATGTTTATAGCGATAAGAAGTGCAATAGTATCGAAGGAAATGGACGGAGATCCGAAATGTGAAGTGATTTGGGTGAAGGTCACGGTTAAAGCAGGCTCAGACATGGTAATTGGATGTATCTATAATCCTCTCGCGCTCAGCGGCTGTAGTGGCTGAGCACCTGAAGGATAATTTGGAAAATATTTCGAGTAGATTTCCCCACCATGTTATATTTCTGGGTGGAGATTTTAATTTGCCGGATATAGACTGGAAGACGCAAACGTTCATAAGGGTGGCAGGGACAAAGAATCCAGTGAAATTGTTTTAAGTGCTTTATTTGAAAACTACCTTTGAGCAGTTAAACAGCGAAAGACTCGTGGCGATAACATATTAGACCTTCTGGTGACAAACAGACCCGAACTATTTGAAACACTTAATGCAAAACAGGGAATCAGCGATCATAAAGCGGTTACTGCATCGACGATTTCAGCCGTAAATAGAAATATTTAAAAAGGTAGAAAGATTTTTCTGTTTAGCAAAAGTGACAAAAAGCAGATTACAGAGTACCTGACGGATCAACACAAAAGTTTTGTATCAAGTACAGATAGTGTTGAGGATCAGTGGACAAAGTTCAAAACCATCATACAATATGCGTTAGATGAGTATGTGCCAAGCAAGATCGTAAGAGATGGAAAAGAGCCACCCTGGTACAACAACCGAGTTAGAAAACTGCTGCGGAAGCAAAGGGAACTTCACAGCAAACATAAACATAGCCAAAGCCTTGCAGACAAACAAAAATTACGCGAAGGGAAATGTAGTGTGAAGAGGGCTATGCGAGAGGCGTTCAATGAATTCGAAAGTAAAGTTCTATGTACTGACGTGGCAGAAAATCCTAAGAAATTTTGGTCTTATGTCAAAGCGGTAGGTGGATCAAAACAAAATGTCCAGACACTCTGTGACCAAAATGGTACTGAAATAGAGGATGACAGACTAAAGGCCGTAATACTAAATGTCTTTTTCCAAAGCTGTTTCACAGAGGAAGACTGCACTGTAGTTCCTTCTCTAGATTGTTGCACAGATGACAAAATGGTAAATATCGAAATAGACGACAGAGGGATAAGGAAACAATTAAAATAGCTCAAAATAGGAAAGGCTGCTGGACATGATGGGATAACAGTTCGATTTTACACAGAGTACGCGAAGGAACTTGCCCCCCCTTCTTGCAGCGGTGTACCGTAGGACTCTAGAAGAGGGTAGCGTTCAAAAGGATTGGAAAAGGGCACAGGTCATCCCCGTTTTCAAGAAGGGACGTCGAACAGATGTGCAGAACTATAAACCTATATCTCAAACGTCGATCAGTTGTAGAATTTTGGAACACGTATTATGTTCGAGTATAATGACTTTTCAGGACACTAGAAATCTACTCTGTAGGAATCAGCATGGGTTTCGAAAAAGACGGTCGTGTGAAACCCAGCTCGCGCTATTCGTCCACGAGACTCAGAGGGCCATACACACTGGTTCCCAGGTAGATGCCGTGTTTCTTGACTTCCGCAAGGCGATTGACATAGTTCCCCACAGTCGTTTAATGAACAAAGTAAGAGCGTACGGACTATCAGATCAATTGTGTGATTGGATTGAGGAGTTCCTAGATAACAGAACGCAGCATGTCATGGAGAGAATTCTTCCGAAGTAAGGTTGATTTCAGGTGTGCCGCAGGGGTGTGTCATAGGACCGTTGCTACTCACAATATACATAAATGGCCTGGTGGATGACATGGGAAGTTCACTGAGGCTTTTTGCAAATGATGCTGTGGTGTATCTAGAGGTTGTAACAATGGAAAATTGTACTGAAATGCAGGAGGATCTGCAGCGAATTGACGCATGCTGCAGGGAATGGCAATTGAATCTCAATGTAGACAAGTGTAATGTGCTGCGAGTGATTTAAAATGGAATGATCATATAAAGTTGATCGTGGTAAAGCAGATGCCAGACTGAGATTCATTGGAAGAATCCTAAGGAAATGCAATCCGAAAACAAAGGAAGTAGGTTACAGTACGCTTGTTCGCCCACTGCTTGAATACTGCTCAGCAGTGTGGGATCCGTACCAGATAGGTTTGTTAGAAGAGATAGAGAAGATCCAACGGGGAGTAGAGCGCTTCGTTACAGGATCATTTAGTAATCGCGAAATCGTTACGGAGATGATAGATAAACTCCAGCGGAAGACTGTGCAGGCGAGACGCTCAGTAGCTCGGTACGGGGTTTTGTTAGAGTTTCGAGATCATACCTTCACCGAAGAGTCAAGCAGTATATTGCTCCCTCCTACGTATACCTACCGATAGAGGTACTCAGGGTACCCTCCGCCACACACCGTCAGGTGGCTTGCGGAGTATGGATGTAGATGTAGATGTAGACTCCATAGGTACGCTCCTCAGCGGCCGGAAAGAAATGAAGGTGGGAAACAAATCCAGAGCGGGATTAGCCGAGCGGTCTCGGGCGCAGCAATCATGGACTGTGCGGCTGGTCCCGGCGGAGTTTCGAGTCCTCCCTCGGGCAAGGGTGTGTGTGTTTCTCATTAGGATAATTTAGGTTTAGGGACTGATGACCTTAGCAGTTAAGTCTCATAAGATTTCACACATATTTGAACATTTTGAACAAATCCAGAAACCTGATCCAGGAAACGCTAACAAATGCAACATCCGACGCGAAGTTTATAGGAGAGACGTCGGAACCATTCAAATCAAAACTGAAGTGAGGCAGGGAGATGGCCTGTCACCCATTCGATTTAAGTCGGTTTTGGAGAAAATAATCAACCTATAGGACAAAGGAATCAGTGGGGTAAGCATGGGAGAGACAAAGATAGAACCATCAACATAAAATGTCTAGCCTTTGCCGAAGACTGCCATTATAGCAAATACCATAAAAGAAGCCAAGGAAGCTCTAGAAACAATAGACGAAATCTCAATCAAAACATGTGAAACATTAGAAAGATTTATGGACCAGTTCAGAAAGAGGGGATATAGATATAGAGACCGGCAAAAGAACTGTATAAACAGATACAGACGATTACACAGAACATCAGTAAAAGAAGGGCAGAGTTCTATGGACACCTACATAGGACGAATTAAAATTGATTGACTAAGAAAACTTTTAACATATTGACAATTAATACAGTGAAAACCAACTGGGTAAACGAAACCGCGGAAGAAAAGACAGGAAAAATACAGAGGAAAAAAATCAAAAAACAGAAATTTCAGCAAACAGCCAAAAAGAAAAAAACAGAAAAGAAATGGGAAGAAGGCAGGAGGAAGAAAACCGTGAATATATGAGAGGTTTCCGGGCAAAAAAAAAAAAGACGAAAAATATATCATGAAAGTTGATAGTGTTTTAGCGCTCTCCTCCAGGGGCACTTAATGTTAATAATAATAATGAAACTTCCCTCAGGATAGATTTCCTCGTTTCCACGAACTTGGGACTACGAAAATATCAATGTTCGGTTCCACGTACGTTTGAGAACACTTGTTCTCTGCAGTGAAAAGTAATAAGACACGTCTGAGAAACTCACCAACAAACGGTCATCTAAACTGCACGCTGCGTCTGCAATCTAGAAGAACAATTACAACAAAGAAAGAAGCAGTTGTTAAGTAGGAAAAGTGCAAAAGAACCGAGAACCCTACACTTTAATGACTTCATTTTTGTATAATACCTCACGAAGTACATTAAGAATAATGTTGATTTATACGTTGATAAAACGATATAGCATGTGTACATTTTCGTTTATTTGCTTCATTTGTAGCAATAGTGGTTTACGTAGTGATCTTCATCCAGCTCGCCGCGGATTTAAATTGAGTGAAGAACTTGCGACTGCAGCTGTTCTGTCCTCTCGCTCCCCCCTTACACCCCATCTTCCCCCCCCCCCCCCCCCCCCCACATGTTTTCTGCCCTAAGCCGATAGTGGTGGTGGCGTGCTATGTGCTCTCGCTCTACTGCTCACATCGAGCGCGTTTGTTGTGGAACTTTGGTATAAGCCATCATTGGGGGCTTGTGTGATTCATGTTGCTGCGATTCAAAGGAGCAGGAGCTACTTCTACTGTAATCGATATAAATGTGGTGACACTGATTTAATTCTGTTCACTTAGTAGCCGTGTAGCCGCCTTGATAAAATGAAGCTAAAACTTAGAGTACAGTACAGCTCTTGGTGACGATAGTCACAGCACAAAATAAATTAGTTTATTATAGGCATAATATACAAACAATGATTTTTAGCTGCTGGTATCCTACTGACAGTGTTATCGCACAGGCAGTTTAGCTTCTTAACTGTAGACTCAGTCGCTTCCAGATCAATATTTCTTATCTCAGATTGGTATATTCATCTTTCTCAGTCATTAATATTCTTGGTGTTATTCACCAGCATCTCGGCCTAAACGAGTGACGTTGCGACGCTGTACTCTCCGACTGAACGGTTTTACATTGAAGCTCCACAGAGACTGATATAGGCATTCTATTCAAATACAGAAATATGTAAACAGGCAGAACACGGCTCTGCGGCCGGCAACGAATTACGCCGATACTAAATCAATTGCTAAGTCCAAGATCACTTGCGCACTCTTACGAATTTCTGGACATGTCCGAAAGAACAAACGCCAGGCGTTCATATAATTGATTCGTCTTGATGGGTAATGAACCCACCATTTTCAGTGCGGATGCACAATTGCGTCTCACCTCCTGGGGGGATCACAAAGTAACGAGCATAGAAGATATGGACAGGGACTGCGGATGGTGGCGCTAGATGGGAGTCTGGGTCGGCCATGAGGCGTGACGAATGTTTCGCGCATATGTGATAAACACTGTGTCCGGGTGGTGAAGCGGTTAAGGCAACTACCTAGTAAGCAGGAGATCCCGTGTTCGAATCCCGGTCCGGCAGGCATTTTCGCTCGTCGCCGCTGATTCCGCCTCAAATTCCAATGCAGCTGCCATCAAGAGTCCCCCCCCCCCCCACCTTCAGTTTACATATAATGAATGTTTTTACTACTGCCGGCCGGAGTGCCCGTGCGGTTCTGGGCGCTACAGTCTGGAGCCGAGCGAGCGCTACGGTCGCAGGTTCGAATCCTGCCTCGGGCATAGATGTGAGTGATGTTCTTATGTTAGTTAGGTTTAATTAGTTCTAAGTTATAGGCTGCTGATGACCTCAGAAGTTAAGTCGCATAGTGCTCAGAGCCATTTGAACCATTTTTTTGTTTTTGTTTTACTACTCGCTGTCGCTTCGGAAACGCAACATTTTCAGAGTAGCGTGTCAGATTTCAGTTACTGGTGTTCTATGAATCCCATGGAAAGAAGGTAAAACATCTGCAGGAACGCCACTGGAAAACGAGTTCTTCCCCTCAGAGCAGATAATGCCTTTGTGCATTTGTCTCTGTGATGCTGCGGCAGGCCCTTTGTGGAGGGAAAGCCAGCTGAACCTGCCTCATTAGGAGAGACGCTGGAACGAGGCGGGTCGGGCACGACGACTCGCTGATGAGTCTCTGATCGTCTGGTGGGGGCGGCTGTGGAGAGCCGCCTGCCCCTCACCACGAGGGAGGGAGGGAGGGAGGGTGGGAGGTCGTCCCTCAGTCACAGGGAGAGCTCGCCAAACCAACTGCCACGTCTGATGTGACATGACGGCCACTAGGTATTACATTACCGTAACAAAGGTTACTGTGAAAGCCAAGTGTTATCTTCATTAATATTACCATAGTTATTCAGCCCAAAATATTGGAACTATTTGTACCATTTTGCCTAAAACAGACATGATAGGAAATCCTGTCACTAATGATAAACAGTTGACGTACAGCAGCAACCAACCAAAAATCTGTTTTAGCTTACTGTATTCAAAAACTACCGTTACTGGTTTTGAATTGATTCACCATCAGCTGGCTTTCGTGATGCCGTCAAAACACACGCTTTTATGGCTTACTGATGAGTTTCCTTAGGATAATTATCTAAATCGCCTTTATTTCACTATATTTCAGGCCTTGCATTTAATATAAAATAGGTTCCCAATCCAACAGAACTACTTCTATATGCACTTCCTTTCCCGACAGGCCATACGTTTGTAATGTATCAATGCATCGTAGCACATTTGGCACTTACCTACTTTGTAATGTATTTGTTTTTCATATATTGTGAGTGAGTCAAAACACACTCTTGGAAATGGAAAAAAGAACACATTGACACTGGTGTGTCAGACCCACCATACTTGCTCCGGACACTGCGAGAGGGCTGTACAAGCAATGATCACACGCACGGCACAGCGGACACACCAGGAACCGCGGTGTTGGCCGTCGAATGGCGCTAGCTGCGCAGCATTTGTGCACCGCCGCCGTCAGTGTCAGCCAGTTTGCCGTGGCATACGGAGCTCCATCGCAGTCTTTAACACTGGTAGCATGCCGCGACAGCGTGGACGTGAACCGTATGTGCAGTTGACGGACTTTGAGCGAGGGCGTATAGTGGGCATGCGGGAGGCCGGGTGGACGTACAGCCGAATTGCTCAACACGTGGGGCGTGAGGTCACCACAGTACATCGATGTTGTCGCCAGTGGTCGGCGGAAGGTGCACGTGCCCGTCGACCTGGGACCGGACCGCAGCGACGCACGGATGCACGCCGAGACCGTAGGATCCTACGCAGTGCCGTAGGGGACCGCACCGCCACTTCCCAGCAAATTAGCTCCTGGGGTATCGGCGAGGACCATTCGCAACCGTCTCCATGAAGCTGGGCTACGGTCCCGCACACCGTTAGGACGTCTTCCGCTCACGCCCCAACATCGTGCAGCCCGCCTCCAGTGGTGTCGCGACAGGCGTGAATCGAGGGACGAATGGAGACGTGTCGTCTTCAGCGATGAGAGTCGCTTCTGTCTTGGTGCCAATGATGGTCGTATGCGTGTTTGGCGCCGTGCAGGTGAGCGCCACAATCAGGACTGCATACGACAGAGGCACACAGGGCCAACACCCGGCATCGTGGTGTGGGGAGCGATCTCCTACACTGGCCGTACACCTCTGGTGATCGTCGAGGGGACACTGAATAGTGCACGGTACATCCAAACCGTCATCGAACCCATCGTTCTACCATTCCTAGACCGGCAAGGGAACTTGCTATTCCAACAGGAGAATGCACGTCCGCATGTATCCCGTGCCACCCAACGTGCTCTAGAAGGTGTAAGTCAACTACCCTGGCCAGCAAGATCTCCGGATCTGTCCCCCATTGAGCATGTTTGGGACTGGATGAAGCGTCGTCTCACGCGGTCTGCACGTCCAGCACGAACGCTGGTCCAACTGAGGCACCAGGTGGAAATGGCATGGCAAGCCGTTCCACAGGACTACATCCAGCATCCATACGATCGTCTCCATGGGAGAATAGCAGCCTGCATTGCTGCGAAAGGTGGATATACACTGTACTAGTGCCGACATTGTGCATGCTCTGTTGCCTGTGCCTGTGGTTCTGTCAGTGTGATCATATGATGTATCTGACCCCGAGAATGTGTCAATAAAGTTTCCCCTTCCTGGGACAATAAATTCACGGTGTTCTTATTTCAATTTCCAGGAGTGTATTTGATATGCGCTGGTGATTTGTTCTGTTGCCCGGCGAGAGGATTTAATAATAAAAACCCAATGTAAATGGACGGCAACAACAATAGGAATAAGAGTCGTAGGAAAAAATTCCAGAAAGGAATATTTCAGATGGAGATTTCATTTAATAATAACACAATTAGACGGCGCAGACATCTTTAGCACGCGTTCGAAACTGTCAGTTGCTGTTTACCCTAGGGCAGCTCTGTGGTAAACATAAAAAGATGTAAATATCTTCAACATTTCGCGGCCCTGTCAGCAACTGTATAAATATTAATTTTAATTATGAACAGCCTCAGTTGCACCGTTTACCTAAAATTTACTTAGGTTTCACTCGGGATAACACAACCTTCTTCTGAATAACAGTATCTATTGTTTGTCCAGTTCTAGTACAACACTCGTGGGCCCAAGGCAGTGCCAGATAAGTTTTACAGTTTGACGATAATTTATGGATCTGTAGTTTTAACTTGACGATGTCCACTACGGAAAAACAGTAGATACTGTTATTCTGAAGAAGGTTGGGTTATCCCGACTGATACCTAGGTAAATTCTAGGTAAACGGTGCAACTCAGTCTGTTCATAATTAAAATTAAAATAAAAAAAAGATGTGCTTTGACGAAATCAAGGAAGCCAACTCATGAAGAATTGTATCATTTCGAAACCGGTAATGGTACTTTCTGAATACAGTAATCTAAAAGCGGTTTGTGACTGGTTGCTCCTGTACACCGTTTGGATTACTTGTAACTAATTACAGCAGTGTTTCAGAAAGGCCCTAAAGAAGACGCGTCTGGCTGTACTTTATGCAGGCCCAAAAATTAACCCCCCCAAACGCAAAGAAAAACAAACTCATGTGTCTCAAGAGGAAATGATTGGTTAATACTACCAAGAGAAATTTGGAATGAGCAAGCAGTATATTCTGTAAACGCAGCAGATGGGTCTGTATTCTTGAAGTGTCACAGATTGTCAATAACAGTCGGTTTTAATGTCGAAAGGAACTCCTGCCGTCACTAAATGCAAATCCACCGCATCCTCATTTCGAGCGAAGGGAATTGGATGCAGTTGACCTCACATAAGCCTGTGTCTCACAGCGACTCGTAAGGCTGCACGTCATAAGTGTGTCAAAGATCACAGAAGCTGAACAGCAGCTGACAAGAAGTCAATAGGGTGGTCCAAAGAATCTCGATTTTGCTTTGTCCAATAGAGGAGAGACGTCGAGTGCACCAACGAACCAATGACACGTAGAGGGGAAATGAGTAGATTTGGCCGGACATAATGGCTTTAGGATTTTTCCGTACCACTCCTTGCATCTACTGGTTCAGGTTACCTTGAACAGGAACCTTAATGTTTATTTCAACATAGATAGTGACCAAAGTATTTCCCCTTTCTCCTACATCTTCATGATGCGTAAGCTGCGGAGGTTCCTGCCTTCCGAGATTAAACAGCCCTGTTCACATGTCCCTTACTTGAAGAAGTCAGGCACTGTATGGCAGCCCGAGTGGCCCACTGAATCACATGAACTTAATCCGACAGAAAAATGTGTGGGATTATTTGTAACCGGGGGAAAGGTATCGCGCAGTATCTCCGCAACTTGGCATCTCTGTGGGATCTGATCATCAACGAGTGGCTTCTGCTGTAGGCAGCATACCTGAAGAAACGTGTTGTCTATCTTCCTCTGTGAATCGAGACAATTACTGACGCTAGAGACGACGTTACGACATGTCTCAGGGAGTCTTTCAAAAGTTGACTTATATCATAATAGTATGTGACAACATGTTTGTATAATAATTTGTTACGTCAAAACTGCTTATAAATGTTATAAATTAAAAAGTGTTTGTGTTTGCGTGAGCGTGTGTGTGGGGGGGGGGGGGGGGAGGGGAGGGGGGGTTAGTGTGTGAGTGCGTGTGCGTGTGTGGGTCCGCGTGCGTTCATTAGTTAGTGAAATATTTCTTCACGCTGAAACGGCTGGTCGGATATGGATGAAATTTTTAATGGCATTAGCTTATACCCTGCATTAACACATAGGCTACCTTACACATACCTAACTACCGAAGGGGTTGGCGTAGGGGTGAGAAAGGAGTGTAACCGACAAATCGGCCGGCCGGTGTGGCCGTGCGGTTCTAGACGCTTCAGTCTGTAGCCGCGTGACCGCTACGGTCGCAGGTTCGAATCCTGCCTCGGGCATGGATGTGTGTGATACCCTTAGGTTAGTCTGGTTTAGGTAGTTCTAAGTTCTAGAGGACTGATGACTCAGATGTTAAGTCCCATAGTGCTCAGAGCCATTTGAACCATTTGAACCGACGACTGGTGATTGCCCACACTTCATTCATCCAATATCTTAGAATGAGAGCACTTTGTGACTCGCAACGAACTTTATAGATAATATCAGTCTTTTATGACTTTTTTTCTCCGTGACAACGACCACAAAATTATATGAGGTATATACATATATGTAATGTAGTAAAACTGCCTCATGAGACCTGTTGTTTTAATGTATTACTTCTCTGCTACTGACTGTTTTCGCGAAGCATTTTGCAGACAGTATACACGTATACCACTGAATATACCAGCGAAACTATGTCACTGTACGACACATTTTCAGTAGGTACGGCGTCATAAACATTGAACTGCATGAAAATGAAATTGCAGGGCGAAGCTCGCTGGAAATAGAAGTGAAATATGCGTGCAAATAGTTGTGAAATATTTTAAATATAGGTAAAATATATTTGACATGTGTGTGCACGGGTAAAGTCCTGTTACCATTTTAACCAAATTTGGTACCCATATTAGCTGCGATTTGAAAAGAAATAGTGTGGGAGTTAAAACTACCAGCGTCGTATTGGGATCGGGGTAATAATATGGAGAGAGGAGGGGACAGGAGGTGATGGACAGACAGAGAGGGGAAAGGAGGAGATGGACGCATAGGGAGGAGGGTAAAACGAAAAAAGCATGGGGAGGAGGAGCTGGATAAACAGTATGGGGAGGAGGAGGAGGTGGACAGAGAGAGGACTTGCAAGAGATGACACAAAGAAGGGAAGAAAGAGAAGCACTAACAGAAGATTGGAATAAATACATGCCTGGGTGCTTTGTGATAAACAGATGTTAAACCGCGGGTAACAACGTGGGCCAGTGCCGGTATGTAATATTCACTTTATCTGTTTCAGCAGCAAGTTTCCAGCTCCGGATGTGATTAATCAACTAAAAAGTATCGTCAAGGTATATATTTAGGCACTTTGAACAGCATGAAGGGTAAAATATGTCAACGAAAGTACATCATATCGTCACATAGTAAAATGGACGGTTTAAGTTTACGTCTGTTATAACATTTTAGAGATGAAAAACATTTAGCGGATGAAATTCAAAATAGTGGTATATTTTCTATAAAGCAGAAAAAAGTAGCTATATGGATCTAGTGGAAGAGGTAGAAACACTTTCACATTATTCTAAAGACCTAAATTCCCTTTTAATGGACCCCTCGAATTGAAAAAAAAAAACAAATTTGAAAATTTCCTTGGTATCCTGTTACAAATATAACACTAATCATAAGGACCATTTGATTAGAACTAAATCTACAGCTTTTACAAATTAACGATGTTCCACGCTAACTGTTTATTATGATTCTATGCATCCATCTCTGCATCAGCAAGCATTTAAAGGTATTCTAATTTCGATTTTCTGTAACTCTTCCTGTAAACAACAATCTGTAATTATTACGTATACTTTTAATACCATTTCCAAACATACTTTTCGTTTCAACTTCTTCTGTAACCATGGTGGGCGTAGAGCAGGTACTGAATAATGATCTTTGACCCAAACTGGTGGCACAATAAAAAGTAAACTTAACAGCACCTTAAAGCGTTAAACGATGTCGTTTCTGCAAGAACGGATGTTTAAGGGCGGATGTAGGGCAAAATTTGCCAAAAAATTAGAATTTTTTTAATTGCGTAATTCTTTATATTGCTTCTTTAAGAATAACATCGAAAGGTTTCACAATTCTGGCTATAAATACGTTCTAAACAAGTTTGTATGGGCTTCTGTGCCTACCACGTCCCCTCTTCCAATGTTGTGATCCGTACCTCCTCTATGCTAGATTTTTTTTTTTTTTGCTTTAATTCTTCCTTCACACAATCGACACGAACTGTAGATGAGTATAGAACGCTGTGAGAAAGATTATATTTGCTTGTTCCTTTGTTTACAAAGAGTTTTTTTTAATAATAGCGCGTGCTACAAATTTATTTCAGTTTTTAGTTTTGTATGTATCCACCTGTTTTGCTGAAATGGGTCATAACAGTGGACACACATTCAAAAAAGTTAGGGAATGTCGAATTTTACGTGTAAAAGGTACAGAAAATTTAGATGACATGTTACAGCTGCTGCTCCTATGTGCGAAGAACAATTATCGACAATGTCACTGAGTTCTTCGAAGAAGAAAATTAGTGAGGGAACTGATGATGCTGTGTACATGTGGTGGTATAAAATCAATTCTCAGGTACCTATCCAATCCTGAACTGCTGAAAAAATGTGTACTTGTGAAAACGCAAATGAGAGCTACGATCGCCTTATTGGATGTGTTGTCCAAAAACAGTGTTTGTGGCCTCAATTGTTGTGAAGAAAGCTGCATGTGTTGTCTGTCTAGTGTTCAGTAGCGGAAATCTGGGTAGGATTAAGTGCCTGCAGGGACTAGACTACCTTACAGGTCCACTCACACTGAGATACTCAGAAGCATCGATGAAGGGCGATTGGACAAAGCTCAGGCAGCAGAAGGAAAAACGCAAAAGTTGGATAGGCAAGGGAGTTAGCCGAAGAGATTACTTCATGAACACGAGGAAGAGAATGAAGATTATGTATATGGACAGCATTAATCACTAGATGTGTATCAATACTGTCAAAAATTGAAATACAAACTTTAAATGCTAATTTCCATGAACTAATTTTTATGAGCTATAATGTACCTTTTCTCAAGAACTATGAAAGCTAACATCCTGAAATTGGCTCAGTCCTGTACACTACTTTTCCTTTATCTTTCTCCTTCAAAATTTGAGAAAAATAGAGCAGCCGCTGGCTGTTCCACATGTTTTATTCGCCTCTTATGCGGATGTAAACTGTGAAATTTCAGTTTTATTGTTTGTTTAGTTTACGACGGTAGTTAATTAATAGTTTAAATCCTTATAAAATGGATGTCGTTTTGAATTTTCAACAAAACTTGCATAGAATGTCGAGCGTTATGTTGTACATAATATTCAAGATTTTATCTGAGCTGTGATATTTTTGGTGATATATATGTTTAAATACAGGAATGCATTTTTAAGTACGTCAATCCTTAAGGGGAGTTAAAACGGAAAAAAAATTTCACACTTTTGGATTTTTATCTCATTACAAAATTTGCAATTTTCGAATAAAATGATATATTGGCCCATATATCACTTATAAACTTACATGGAAAGTATTTTATTTTATTTTTTTAAATATAACCTACACCGGTTGAAAATGTTAAAATTTTTAGGTGCATTACTTCAAATTGTAGTAAAGTCGGTAACTTTTTATATAGAAGGCTGTGGATTATCGTGTTATAAAGATTGAATTACGTGTTTGTATTGCTGGCACTGTCAAAAACAGTAACGTATCGTTTCATTGAGTAAACATAAGAGGTAAGCTTACTGACAAAATGATCGATGAACTACGTCTGTACAATGGGATGGCCATTAGAAATCATACACAGGATTTGTTGAAAATAAAGCAGGCAGTGTGGGCTACCTTCTTCCTCAGACTTAACTGATGAAAGGCCAGTACCCCACCTTTGCCCTCCTGGACCTGATTCATGGTGCAATTACCACAATGCCCAGTACTCAAACAGTTCATAGAGCCATAAACATTCCATCCCAGCAGCATCATAAAACCTATTTACAGAGACCTGGGAAATACTGAATTACTGAAGTAGTGTCTGCGTTATCAGACGCAAAATCCCAATGAGTCATCGAACAATCTTATATGGACTCGCTTAGCAAAAAATGTTTTTGTTGGAATGAAGACACTAAAGCGGGGAGTGAGTGATGCTGTTATTGCTTTTAATGATGGCAACATTGGTAGGGTGAAAGTGCTACAGCAGATGGGAATTAATCCTGGAGCAAACTGCTTCAGAGAACTTGCACGAATGGACAAGGTTCGCATTGATAAAGCGAGTATGCAGCATCACCACCAAGGAGTCCAGAAAGAAGAAGAGAAAAAAAAAGTCTTGGAAAAAGATCAAGAGGATGATATACAGTATGGTGCAAGGTGCTTCTGGGTGACTAAAAATAAAAAAAAAATAAAAATTAAGCATATACTAAGTGTTGCCATCATTAAAAGCAATAACAGCATAACTGACTACCCGCTTTAGTGTCTTTATTCGTTGATTTTAAGAATGCCTATGATTGCATACATCGCAAGAGCCTGCTCAGCTGATTAAGGGAGTTTGTCATGGCAGAGAAATTCATCAATCTGATAAAGATCTGTCTGAGCGAAACACGTTCAAATGTGTAGATGGGAAATCGCGTAACTGAGGAATTTTAAATTGTGACAGGACTCAGGCAAGGGTTGTCCCCTATCCTTTGTCCCCAATCCTGTTCAATTTTGCCCCCGTGAAGATCCTACATGAGACCTTCCAACAGAACGAAGGGATTGAAATCGAAGGAAAGAGACTGGCATACTTAGCCTATTCAGACGACATCTAGGCCTGAAGAGGAGTTGGAGCAAATGACCAAAGCACTAAAGGAGGCTGCCAACAAATTTAGGCTAAACATAGACGAACCCAAGACAGAGTACCTTTTTATGACGCATGGTCATTGTCAGGTTGCTGGTGATCTACAATCACTGCAGGTTGGGGACCAGTCCTACAAGAGAGTGCAAGAATTCAAATACCTAGGGGCACTTTTCACAGAGAACTCGTCATGTGAAGCAGAGATCAATGCCAGAATACAAGCAGGAAACCGATCTTACCAGAGCCTAGCACAACTGCTTCGGTCCAGATATCTCTACAGACATCTCAAGATTCGACTGTACAAAACCCTGATCCGGCCTGTTGTTCTATATGACTGTGAGACCTGGAGTATCCGGAAACAGGAGTTTCATAAGCTCGCCGTTTTTTAGAGAAGTGCTTAGGAAAATCTTCGGTCCCGTTCTGGACGCAGTTACAGGGGAATGGAGGAACAGATACAACCAAGAGATTGAGGAACTATACCAGCAGTCCAACATAGCAGGAACTGTCAAAGCCAAACGAATGCAGTGGGCCGGCCATGTGGCCCGGATGGAGGATCACAGACGGCTTCGGAGGCTCCTGGGTTTCACACCTACAGGTAAGAGACCCCCACGAGACCCAAGAAGCGTTGGAGGGATGGCCTCCATGGATATTTAAACCGAGTGTCAATAGATGTGGACGAATGGTGGATAGCAGCAACTGACGGAATAGAATGAAGGAGGAAACTTGTAGAAGCGTGCGGTCCACTGGGCCTGATCACGTCGTAGTAGTAGTACAATTCTGGCCATTAAAATTGCTGCACCACGAAGATGACGTGCTACAGACGCGAAATTTAACCGACAGGACGACGATGCTGTGATACACAAATGATTAGCTTTTCAGGGCAACAACATAAGGTTGATGCCTGTGGCGACACCTACAACGGGATGACATGAGGAAATTTTGCAACTGATTTCTCATACAGAAACAGCTGTTGACCGGCGTTGCCTGGTGAAACGTTTTTGTGATGGCTCGTGTAAGGAGGAGAAATGCTTACCATCACGTTTCCGACTTCGATAAAAGTCGGATTGTAGCCTATCGCGATTGCGGTTTATCGTATCGCGACATTGCTGCTCGCGTTGGTTGAGATCCAATGACTGTTAGCAGAATATAGAATGAGTGGCTTAAGGAGAGTAATACGGAACGCCGTGCTGGATCCCAACGGCCCCGTATCACTAGCAGTCCAGATGACAGGCACCTTATCCGCATGGCTGTAACGGATCGTGCAACCACGTTTCGATCCCAGAGTCAACAGACGGGGACGTTTGCAAGACCACAACCATGTGCACAAACAGTTCGACGACTTTTGCAGCAGCATGGACTATTAGCTGGGAGACCATGGCTGCAGTTACCCTTGACGCTGCATCACAGACAGGAGTGCCTGCGATGGTGTACTCAACGACGAACTTGGATGCACGAATGGCGAAACGTCATGTTTTCGGATGAATTCAGGTTCTGTTTACAGCATCATGATGGTCGCATCCATGTTTGGCGTCATCCCGGTGAACGCACATTGGAAGCGTGTATTCGTCATAGCCATACTGGCGTATCCCCCGGCGTGATAGTATGGGGTGCCATTGGTTACACGTCTCGGTCACCTCTTGTTCGCATTGACGGCACTTTGAACAGTGGACGTTACATTTCAGATGTGTTACGTCCCGTGGTTCTACCCTCCATTCGATCTCTGCGAAACCCTACATTTGAGCAGGATAATGGACGACCGCATGCTTCAGGTCCTGTACGGGCCTTTCTGGATACAGAAAATGTCCGACTGCTGCCCTGGACAGCACTTTCTCCAGATCTGGTACCAATTGAAAACGTCTCATGAATGGTGGCGGAACAACTGACTGGTCACAGTAAGCCAGTCACTACTCTTGTTGAATTGTGGTATCGTGTTGAAGCTGCATGGGCAGCTGTACCTGAACGCGCCATCCAATCTCTGTTTGAGACAGTGCCCAGGCGTATGGAGGCCGCTATTACGGCCAGAAGTGGTTGTTCTGGGTACTGATTTCTCAGGATCTATGCAGCGAAACTGCGTGAAAATGTAGCCACATGTCAGTTCTAGTACAGTATATTTGTCCAATGAATACCCGTTTGTCATCTGCATTTCCTCTTCGTGTATCAATTTTAATGGCTAGTAGTGTAGTAGTAATAGTAGTAGTATACATTGAGTTAGTCTTTTGAAGCTTTATAAACCGTTCTTGAACATTTATATTTTCTGTTTCATTTTTCCGTAAATCTCAGAAACCACATTGAGTAAAGTATTCTAATTTTCATGGAGTAATAACATACATATCCTAAGTCTACTGAACTGAAAGAAGGAAATTATGTTATGTATAATTAAAATTATTTAGAATAACGTACAAAAAAGTACACACAATTTTAACAGTGTAATTAAAAAAACTGTATTTCCGAAGTCAATGGCTGAAATGCAAATAGCAGTTCAGAAGACACAGAACATACAGTTTAATTCTCTGTAAAAGTTTCATGTCAATGGCTACAGCGGTTCCCGAAGTACAGGGAAGCCAAGTCACTACATTCAATATTGTCGGGGTAGAACGTTCCAACGCCCCTTACGAATGATCGGTTACTGCTCTGCAATAGAGGAATGCAGGAGTTCAGAGAGGAGCTCTACGGAGTGAAGTCTGGGAGACGTGTACGACTGGAGCGACCTCTGCCGAGCCGGGCGGAAGTGAGGAACTTTTTGAGGGGTTGGGGGCGGAGGGAGGGGGCGGGGACTGCTTTGAGAGGTGGCGCCGCCGCGCTGGCACGCAGATCACGTGCGCAGCCACTTGGTCCCCGAGACAGCCGACACACGTACTGCCGCCCCCGCTCCCGCCGCCCCACACACGAGCGCACGACACACGCGCCGCCGCCTGCACTCACACCCCGGGACAGCCTACAGTGGCGCAGCTCAGCTCACACGGAGGCGGCGCGGCACTCTCGCGCGGTACACCTCGCTCCCCCCCCCCCCCCCCACCCCCAACCCCTCCATCAATAGGGCCGCTACGGCAGCTGGCGCCGCGTCCGCTGGCCGGCCACGACCTGGAGCTGATACAAGCGGCAGAGAAAACGAGCTGCAAGAATTTGGCTTGTTTAATTGTGATGGATTCCGTAACCTGTGAGAACTGTCCATCACAACTGGATATTGGCTCCAATAGGGGTCACCGTGTTTCTTGGTTCCTTTGAGCACTTTTCTCCACAAATGTATAGTAACGAGCAAATCTCTAGTAATCTAACAATTTCACAGTTTTTGTGCCATGCGTCGAAACCTTCCGCAAAGTTTTGTAATACGCTCCTCGAAATTGAAATAAGAACACCGTGAATTCATTGTCCCAGGAAGGGGAAACTTTATTAACACATTCCTGGGGTCAGATACATCACATGATCACACTGATAGAACCACAGGCACATAGACACAGGCAACAGAGCATGCACAATGTCGACACTAGTACAGTGTATATCCACCTTTCGCAGCAATGCAGGCTGCTATTCTCCCATGGAGACGATCGTAGAGATGCTGGATGTAGTCCTGTGGAACGGCTTGCCATGCCATTTCCACCTGGCGCCTCAGTTGGACCAGCGTTCGTGCTGGACGTGTAGACCGGGTGAGACGACGCTTCATCCAGTCCCAAACATGCTCAATGGGGGACAGATCCGGAGATCTTGCTGGCCAGGGTAGTTGACTTACACCTTCTAGAGCACGTTGGGTGTCACGGGATACATGCGGGCGTGCATTGTCCTGTTGGAACAGCAAGTTCCCTTGCCGGTCTAGGAATGGTAGAACGATGGGTTCGATGACGGTTTGGATGTACCGTGCACTATTCAGTGTCCCCTCGACGATCACCAGAGGTGTACGGCCAGTGTAGGAGATCGCTCCCCACACCACGATGCCGGGTGTTGGCCCTGTGTGCCTCTGTCGTATGCAGTCCTGATTGTGGCGCTCACCTGCACGGCGCCAAACACGCATACCACCGTAATTGGCACCAAGGCAGAAGCGACTCTCATCGCTGAAGACGACACGTCTCCATTCGTCCCTCGATTCACGCCTGTCGCGACACCACTGGAGGCGGGCTGCACGATGTTGGGGCGTGAGCGGAAGACGTCCTAACGGTGTGCGGGACCGTAGACCAGCTTCATGGAGACGATTGCGAATGGTCCTCGCCGATACTCCAGGAGCAACAGTGTCCCTAATTTGCTGGGAAGTGGCGGTGTGGTCCCCTACGGCACTGTGTAGGATCCTACGGTCTTGGCGAGCATCCGTGCGTCGCTGCGGTCCGGTCCCAGGTCGACGGGCACGTGCACCTTCCGCCGACCACTGGCGACAACATCGATGTACTGTGGAGACCTCACGCCCCACGTGTTGAGCAATTCGGCGGTACGACCACCCGGCCTCCCGCATGCCCACTATACGCCCTCGCTCAAAGTCCGTCAACTGCACATACGGTTCACGTCCACGCTGTCGCGGCATGCTACCAGTGTTAAAGACTGCGATGGAGCTCCGTATGCCACGGCAAACTGGCTGACACTGACGGCGGCGGTGCACAAATGCTGCGCAGCTAGCGCCATTCGACGGCCAACACCGCGGTTCCTGGTGTGTCCGCTGTGCCGTGCGTGTGATCATTGCTTGTACAGCCCTCTCGCAGTGTCCGGAGCAAGTATGGTGGGTCTGGCACACCGGTGTCAATGTGTTCTTTTTTCCATTTCCAGGAGTGTATTTCGACGTCGTACCTCTGCTCTGCAGTCGCTGGTTGTGTAGGATCTCTTTGCCAGAAACGCTTGTGGTGCGTGCGAATGTGGTCCGCGAGGCGGCGTGTGATGGGCAACGACCGGAGTCTTGAGTTGTAAGGAGGCTGTCCAGGTTTCTATGTTGGTAACGTCACGTAGGGCTCTGTATGAAAATCACTGACTGTGCTGTGTGCAGCCAGGGGCTGGTCCTCATTGTTGCAGTATTCCCTATTATAGTGTTGGGCAGTTGGCTGTTAACAGCTCGGATCGTTGCGAAGTTGGAGGTAAGCCGCCAGCAGTGGTGGACGTGGGGAGAGAAACGGCGGAGTTTTGAGAGTGGATGATCTGGACGTGTGTCCATCTGAGACTGGATGTCATGAACTGCTGTATGTATTACGACTTTTGAACACTATATAGGTAAATACAATGTTTGTTCTCTATCAAAGTCTTTCATTTGCTAACTATGCCTATCAGTAGTTAGTGCCTTCAGTAGTTTGAATCTTTTATGTAGCTGGCAGTAGTGGCGCTCGCTGTATTGCAGTAGTTCGAGTAACGAAGATTTTTTTGAGGTAAGTAATTTGTGAAAGGTATAGGTTAATGTTAGTCAGGGCCAGTCCTTTGTAAGGATTATTGAAAGTCAGACTGTGATGCGCTAAAAATATTGTGTGTCAGTTTGGTGTTGATCAGTATAGGTAAATACCGAAATGGCTGAGGACGTTCAGTTCTGCTCAGCTGTTTGAAAATCAATTAATGTAAGAGGTTTATCAGCACAGTCATTCATTAATGTTTCTAAGGGGACGTTTCAGAGTTAGCAGCGGCACGAGGAAGGTGGCGAGTGGGGCCTTGTGCTGGGAGCAACCGGTGTACACGCCGGGCAACAACCTCACCTGGAGTGATAGCGCGGCCTAGTTGTAGTTAGGGCCGTTGTTTGGAGAGCTGTAATTTGGAAAGGAGCCGCCACTTCGTATGCAAGAGCGCTTCGGTTACACAATACTGGTGCCGCCCAATGGAGCTCTTCTGCGGCCTGGTTGCATTGACACACGAGTATTGCATAATTCCCAGTGAAGCTGAGTAACTTCGTTATTGAGTACCTGCCAATGTTTTAGTTGTTTATCTTGCAAAACTGTAATTGAGTGTGCCCTTGTGGGGCGCAATTAGTTCCACTGTTTCGTGACAGGTCATTTGTTTGTTTTAACAGTTCATTTTACAAGTTTGTCATTTTGTTTCCCTTTGTGGGGGTCATTATTTTGTTTGCATGTGTGGGACAAGTGGTAACTGAATTATGTTTGAGGTCTTATTACACCAGTTTACTGACGTGTGTAACGTATTGCCAGGAACTGTGCGGACGACTGATTGCAAGGTTACGGCTCTGGAAACCCACTGAGGTAGCAGCGGAAGAGTTCTGAAGCTGCGGATCTATCCTTCAGCGAAGTAATTTTGTGATTGAACAGTTCACGTCTCTTCATTTAGCGTTCATTTGAAGGATTGTTTCCACGCTGTTGGGTACTCCTGCACAGTAAATGACCACACTTTAGATTGTGGCACGAGAAAAAAATGGTGTGTACAACACTTGTCATAAGGGATTACCGCTGTAATTTGTTGTTGTGTATTTCAAGTGCTTTTGCTAAATTGGATTTCTCTGAATATCGTTTTTAAGTTTGATTTGCTGTCAGTTTGTTATTATCAATTTGTTTAAGGGTTATTACATGCATTTATAAAACAGCATTTGGGGTTTGAAATTTTTTATCACAAGTAGTTATCGAGCTTGACCTGAGACTTTTAACTGATGTTATAATTGCTTCGGGCTCAAAGTTTAAATTACTGTATCACTGTTATTTTACCCTTGATATTGGATCAGCGTAAATATTATGAATTCGGAGTAAACCTTGTGATGGCTAACCTTTTAAAGAAGAAAAATTAAAAGTGATAGGACAATATGTTTTTTAAGAACTGTTGAGTAACAACTGTTTGTTAATAAATTTCTTTTAAAGGATGTCTGAATTAATGTTAGCCCGGCGTCTTACCATGTCTTCATAGCTGCTACCATACCAGTTTTATTTCGAACATTTATTAAAAGACTCAATCATAAGAAGCAGTCACATGAAAATCGAACACCCACCACAACGGTACCATAAAATAGTCCTATTCAAAAGTAGTGACGGCGGGCATAAATACATTTATCCCTCTGGAAGACGAGAGGATCAATTGCGGTTTGTGGAACACGGTCAGCAGCTGACGGGTCCACAGCCGCACTTACTCTTGCACTTCCTCGTCCGACAGAAACCGATGTCCACGCGTTTTTTTAAGATCGCCAAAAATGTGAAACTCACTGGGTGAGTTAGCCGCGCGGTCTTGGGCGCCTTGCCACGGTTCGCGCGTCTCCCCTCCCCCCCCGTCGGCGATCCGAGTCCTCCATCGGGCATGGGTGTCTGTGTTGTCCTTAGCGTAAGTTGAGTTAGAGAGAAGAAATGAGGAAGTTGTCCGCACAGTCGACAACGAGGAGATGATGTAAAAAACGCCGACAGGAAGAAGAAAGAAAGGACGTGTTCTGCAACGACACGAGAACAGCTTCCATAGTAGAGGTAAAAAGCGGTAGGAACAGATAGAGACTGGAATGCATATAGTAAATATCAAGTCGGCCACAAAACTGACGTAAATGTTAAAAAAAAACAAAAAAAAACACTCAAGCCTATGATAATTTGTAGCAATGAACTGGCGGATAATTCAGCCTGTGAGTCCTGCAACGTTCTTCATTATGACACACTGTTCCGTCCACTAAATACAGAAGTATCGGTCATGAGGCAGATGACCATGCGTTATTATGAGGAGGCAAGACTAGTAAATCTAACCCCCTGATCGTGGAGTAACTCCTTCCAGCCGCAGAGGAGACTGGGCTTTTCGCTCGTGATTGGCTGCCGATGGGAAGACCAGTCTCCTAGCGACAAGGTCCATCAGTCATCGTTGCTGGTGCAAATATAAAATTTTGGAACACTGCACAGTTTAAACGTGAGGGAACAGTTTAGTATCGAACAATCTCTCTGGTTTGGCTGACGAAATTTTCGGTGTGTTTTACAGGCTGTGACCAACATTTGGGAAGAACTGACTAGCACGTCACACAGGTAGGTTACGAAGCTATTAAGTTTTCATTCTCTCTAAACCCATTCTTCTAGATTTATCCGTTATTGTTTTAGTATCTTATTATTGTGTTTTTAAGAAGATAAACTTCTTTCCATGCAGTTAAAGCAGCCGTATAGTATCGCACTCACTGTAAAAATACACCCATTATTCCGAATCAACCATAACGAAAGAGCGCGGTAACATAAATAAGCTAATTTTTGTCATACACCATCCGTGACTTGATGACTAAAAGACGGGAGCCGGATAACTACGAAGTAATTCCTGAGACAGTGTCATTCGGGATTTCCAGATTTAGGTTTTCCACTGTTCCCGTAAATCGATTAGAGCGAATGAGGTATTGTTTATTTGCGAAGTACAGCGCCGAATTGCTTCCCCACCCTCGGTAGATACGTACTCTAATGTCCATCTTTATTGTCTCTTAGGTTCATATGTCAAAACTTAATCTGCTCTCAGTTATATCTGAGCGCTGTAATAGAGACGCTAAAAGTGGCTGTAAACACTATGAACGAAACCATATTAGCTGTTTACGTTTGGTCCAACGGAATAAGAGCTAGGCTTAAGCGACCAAGTTTCAAGCACTCTATACAGCCCATCAAAAACTCATTAGTTTACATCTGCGAAAATCCCTTCCATTAGTGGCACCTCTGTGTGTGTGTGTGTGTGTGTGTGTGTGTGTGTGTGTGTGTGTGTGTGTGTTTGTGGATTTAGGGTGATTAGCGGCGTGGTTATTAGAGCCAAGCTAATCCAGCCTGAGATGAACGTGCTTAAAAAGTACAATGCTTTAAAAATGCAGAAAACATTTTACAATATCACTCGGTCTCTCCGTTTCCAACTCATTTTTATTTTATTTTACTTAGTTATTTATTTTTGAAATCATCATTATTGTGAGTGGTATGATGCGGTCTGCATCGAATTTCTATCGTCAATATCTTCATCTCAGAGCATTATTTACAACATAAGTCTTGAATTGTTTGTAGTATGTTTTCTAATCTCTCCATATATTTTTTACCCTCTACAGTTCTCTCTAACACTAAAGAAGTTACTCACTGATGCCTTAACACACGTCCTATTATTCTGTTCCTTCTTCTTGTCGGTGTGTTCCATTCCTTCTTTCGCACATTATGCGGAGGGCCTCCTCATTCCTCACCTTATCAGTCCACGTAATTTTCAGCATTATTCAGTAGCAGCACGTCTCAAATTCTACGATTCTTTTCTGTTTCAGTTTTCCCATAGGCCAAGATTCACTACCACACAGTTGTGTATGTACACTCTTTGACATAAAACTCGACCGGCGGCCTGCCGCTGCAGAGGCAAAGTCCGCGCCGATCGCGATATGGGACAAATAAACTGACCAGTTCGCTAATTATCTAATTCCGGCTACCTGCACAATCTGGCAACACTGTAGACTGCAGCACATCCTGGAGGAAGGCTTGTCCCATGTTAGAGAAAACGTATACTGTTTACGCCAGTGGTCTAGCGGTAGCACGCGTTGTTCCTATCTACAATGTCTGTGGATCGAGACCAGCTGGCGCAGAAGATTTTTATAGCCTCTTCTGTCGGAATGTGGAAGACGTGAAATTAGTGGTAGCGCAGATTCAATCTATTTCCCTTTCTGACACACCGATAACTAAATTTTATCCAGTAACCATCTTGCGGTAGATTTCTCGCAAACTGTCGGCCTCGGGACTCCGTATGCGGCAAAGCTCCGGGATCCATTTGCCAGGGTTGATGACGGCGTTGTAGCCAGTGAAGTCATCCAAACGGTTAGCCGTTACTTCTTGTAGCATTAAGATGTCAACATCAGAGGCGTACAGAAAATCTTGGAGATTTCTCAGATTGAGGGTGCTGCTAATTTTATTTATATTCAAGGTCGCAATTCTGTACGCCTGCAAGGACGTCATGTCGACTATATCGTGTCAGGTGGGATACTGTGGACGTTTGCTCCACTTAGAAGAAGTCGGCATCATCATCTGCTGCACAAGCGTCTTTGATGGTGGTTTGTTGCCGGGTGGACACATCCAGTCGACGGTCGGGTGCCGTCCGTCGTAAATGTTGTGGTATGTCAGCCATCTCTGCATCATGGCTTTGCTCCTCCATGTCATCCGCCCAGTCTCGCGTGCACGTAACCTCCCGCGTGCCCGTTTTTGGTACACGTGGAGGGTCTTTCGGACTAGATGTACCGTCTGAAATGTGGATTCCACGGTCGGGTTCAGTGTCCTCATTTCGGGTCTTCTTTTCTGTTGTCCGATCTTCCAGAGGAGTTGCGTGTGTCGTCTCCTCCAGTTCTTGGCCTATCTGTTTCGCCTTTTCACGCAGGATTGGCGCGATTTCTGCTGCTCCCTGACGTTTCTTCCGTTTCTTTGGTGAAACAGTTGTAGGCTGCTGGTCATTATCCTCCGACGTGGCAACCGTGTCCAGTTTTTGTTGCCCGACTTCTTCGAGTGATTTGCACAAACCTTCTTCTGCCGTCTTGGCCTGGTCTTGTTCTGCACGCCTGTCAGTTTCCTCGTTTTGTGAGTGTGCTGGACCTGTAGCTTCTGTGCTGCTAGTATCCATGGCTACGTTACCATCGGGTACGTCGGCATAAAGAACTACCGTCCTGTCGAAACACATGTCTGCGGCGACGTCACTGCGAATTGCGGCGGCGTACGTCACGGGTAGCGTGGCCATTTGACTAGGCGGGTCTCACTCACAAGTCGGCAGTTGCGTCACACGCCGTTGAACATACTGCGCGCGGACGTGTTGGGTCGAACCACAACCCGAGCAGGTTCACGGCTGGCCATCGTAAATATTGATCGCTCGATATCCACCAATCCAGACATACGATGGGATATGTTTCAGCATGTCAATCTCAACTTGCCTGACTCCATTTAATACTGGATACTTGTGCAAGCTAGACCATTTTCAGGCGACATTGCTGACAATGGCGCCATAGTCTCCCAGTTTGTTGTTAATCTCCTCGGGCGTTATTTCAAAGGGGAGCTCAAAGATTCGAACCGTTCTTATTCCCATTCCGGCACGCGAAACCGTGACCTGCCCTATGTGTCCGTCTGAATGTTTGAATTTTGCCACCCCATCACATGCTTCTACAATTTGGTCGCACTTGTCAGAACTGGATAACTTAAGGAACACAGTCGGACTGACAATCGACAGGTGAATTCCAACAAATTCATCCACTTTGATCTGACTCTGAGCAATATGGGACTCAACTGCTGTGGTCATTAGTCCCCTAGAACGTAGAACTACTTAAACCTAACTAAGGACATCACACACATCCATGCCCCAGGCAGGATTCGAACCTGCGACCGTAGCAGTCGCACGGTTCCGGACTGCGCACCTAGAACCGCGAGACCACCGCCGCCGGCCCACTTTGATCTGAAAAGTTTCTTCGATAAATGCCTCAACTTCGTAAAATTTCGGTCGGGCGTAGTTCGGATCGAAAATCAACTTCAAAGATCGCGTCGCATTGTCTGTTCCATTATGTCATTCTAGAAATGTGATCGTGGACTATGACTAACGCAGAAAGCGCGCACTTACCACACAGCGCCGGCCGCTCGCAGCGACGATGTAAACACCGCAACAGCCGCTCCGCACGTCCGCACAGCACGGCCGCCGGCGGCGGAATGTGCCGCTAGACCACTGGCGTAAACAGTATACGTTTTCTCTAACATGGGACAAGCCTTCCTCCAGGAAGTGCCGCAGTCTACAGTATTGCCAGATTGTGCAGATAGCCGGAGAATTAGAAAGCCGGTCAGTTTATTTATCCCATGTCGCGATCGGCGCGGCCTCTGATTCGGCCGGCAGCCGGTCGAGTTTTATGTCAAAGACTGTACATTCTCAGAAATTTATTCCTCAAACTAAGGCCTATTTTGATACTGGTAGGCTTCTCTTCGTCAGAAATTCCCTCTTTGCTTTTTATGTCTTCCGTGCTTTGTCCGTCATGGTTTATTTTGTTTCGAACGTTACAGCCAAGTTCCTTAATGTTCTCGTTTCTACTGCTTCTCATTACTTTCGCCTACCTTTGGTTTACTCTCAGTCGATATCCTATATACATAGATTGTTCATTTCATTCATCAGCTCCTGTAATTTCTTCCATCTTCTCTAGGAATATCAATATCATCTCTGAATCTTTTGATTGATATACTTTGACCCTGAATTTTAATCCCATTCTTGGACCTTTCTTTTATTTCCATCATTGCTTCTTCGATGTATAGATTGAGCTGTAGAGGTGAAAGACTACATTCCTTCTCTCTTGATTGTTTTACATATTTTATATCATCCATCTTTCCCTGTGCTTACCTCAATTTTTCTCAGAATTTGAAAAATGTCGCACCATTTTACAAAGTTGAACGCTTTTTCCTGGTCCACAAACCATATGAACGTGTCTTGATTTTTCTTTGGTCTTGCTTCCATTGTCAATCGCATAATCAGATCCGCCCTCTGTCGCCTTTACTTTTCCTAAAGCCAAAATGGTAGTGATCTGACTGATCCTCAGTTTTCATTTTCCATTCTTGTGTTTATTATTCTTGTCAGCAACTTGGATGCATGAGTTATAGTTCTCGTACTTATTTGACTTTCTTATCTTTGGAACTGTGTGGACGATGTTTCCCAGGAAGTCTTGTCGTATGTCGCAAGTGTCATATATTGTATACACTAACTTGCACAGTAGTTTGTTTGGTTGCCAGTTCTTGCAATGACTCACTCTGTGCAAGACAGAAATCCCGTTGAGGACATGAAATAAAGTATCGTTTGGCATTGTTTGCTAGAAGTTCCCCAGGAGGTTCAGCCGGCTAAGGGGCTTTGTTCATTCGCACACAATGGCCTCTTTCCTTGTGGTGTGTGAAGGTGGAGTGTGTGTAGGATGGTGTCATGTTTGTATTGTGTGTTGATGGCAGACGGGAGAGCGTGGAACCACAGCGCTGTTTCTGGTACAGCCAGTGATATTTCCTTGGTGTGCGGACTAGTATCGGGTGCACTCAGCTTCGTGAGGCCAACTGGGGAACGAATCGACCGGTTGGTAGCGGTTCATGTCAAGAAATCCGTTCACGACAGGGGGAGGGGTATGTTAGCCACATGCCAGACCATACTGCACGCGAAGATACAAGTGGCAGACGAAGACATGAAGGTCGGTCCGGGCCGATTGACTGATCTGGGGACAGAACGTGGAAGTCCATGGGCAGAACGTGGAACGTTTAATAGGAACAGGGACTTCATAAAAGTTTCGCCAATAAATATTTTTCAAAAGAAATTTATCTTCTATACACACTAGGAAATATTGAGAACTCAGTGGTTCAGTTCTTTATGTTTATAATTACTACACCTGAGTTTATTTACCAACACAGTTTACAAGACAACATTGCGTATTTAAAAAAAAAGTTGTCGTGTAATAGAACGAAAGTTGACTTCATCGAGGCCAGAGGGGGTCTAGAATGAGATTTTCTCTCTGCAGCGAAGTGTGCGCTGATATGAAACTTCCCGGCAGATTAAAATGGTGTGCCGCACTGAAACTCGAACTCAGGAACTTTGCCTTTAGCGGGCAAGTGCTCTACCATCTGAGCTACCCAAACACGACTCGCGACCCGTCCTCACAGCTTCAGTTCTGCCAGGATCTCGTCTCCTACCTTCCAAACTTTAGTGAAGCTCCTGTGCGAACCTTGCAGAACGAGCACTCCTGGAAGCACATGTCCACAAAAGGCAAATATCCCGAGTTCGAGTTTCGGTCCGGTACACAATTTTAATCTGCCAGGAAGTTTCATAACAGAGAAGTTCAAATGGTTCAAATGGCTCTGAGCACTATGGGACTTAACTTCTGAGGTCATCAGTCCCCTAGATCTACTTAAACCTAACTAACCTAATGACGTCATACACATCCATGCCCGAGGCAGGATTTGAACCTGCGACCGTAGCGGTCACGCGGTTCCAGACTGTAGCGCCTAGAACCGCTCGGCCACTCCTGCTGACATAACAGACAGGGTCTGTTTATAACATTAGAGACATTGCATACATTCATATAATATTTATAAGTTTACAGTGTATTATCTTAATCGAAGCAAGAAATGTGGTAGCTTCAAGCTGGTTCTTGCGCTGATGCGCCGTTGACCATGCGAATACTGAATCCAGAAAAGTGATATTCCAGTGCTTCGCGCAGAACAGCCAGACCTCCACGAGGTACATAAAATAGTGGGAAAATCAAACAAGTTCTCTGCAGTTCTTCATTATTACTGCCATAAAATCATGAGTTTATTATACACATAACACACGTGCTTTCCTATACGTCGTGTACGCTGCCAAGTTCTCGGTGACAGGCTGCGGCACAAATTGTGTATTACGAGGTGCATTCAAGTTATAAGGCCTCCGATTTTTTTTTCTCTAGACTGGATAGAGATAGTAACATGCGCATTGTTTTAAAATGAGGCCGCGTTCATTGTCAATACGTCCCAGAGATGGCAGCACCGTACGGCAGACGGAATTTTACCGCCAGCGGCGAGAATGAGAACTGTTTTAAATACTTAAAATGGCGACGTTTTCCTTACTAGAACAGTGTGCAATCATTCGTTTTCTGAATTTGCATGGTGTGAAACCAACTGAAATTCATCGACAGTGGAAGGAGACATGTGGTGATGGAGTTATGGATGTGTCGAAAGGGCGTTCGTGGGTAGCGACAGTTTAATGAAGGCAGAAAATCGTGTGACAACAAACCGAAACAACCCTGGGCTCGCACAAGACGGTCTGACGACATGATCGAGAAAGTGGAAAGAATTATTTTGGGGGATCGCCGAATGACTGTTGAACAGATCGTCTCCAGAGTTGGCATTTCTGTGGGTTCTGCGCACACAATCCTGCATGACGACCTGAAAATGCGAAAAGTGTCATCCAGGTGGGTGCCACGAATGCTGACGGACGACCACATGGCTGCCCGTGTGGCATGTTGCCAAGCAATGTTGACGCGCAACGACAGTATGAATGGAACTATCTTTTCGTCGGTTGTGACAATGGATGAGACGTGGATGCCATTTTTCAATCCAGAAACAAAGAGCCAGTCAGCTCAATGGAAGCGCACAGATTCACCGCCACCAAAAAAACTTCGGGTAACCGCCAGTGCTGAAAAAATGATGGTGTCCATGTTCTGGGACAGCGAGGGCGTAATCCTTACCCATTGCGTTCCAAAGGGCACTATGGTAACAGGTGCATCCTACGAAAATGTTTTGACGAACAAATTCCTTCGTGCATTGAAACAAAAACTTCCGGGAAGGGCTGCACGTGTGCTGTTTCACCAAGACAACGCACCAGCACATCGAGCTAACGTTACGCTACAGTTTCTTCGTGATAACAACTCATGCTCCCTAATCGCCTGACCTGGCTCCTAGTGACTTTTGGCTTTTTCCAACAACGAAAGACACTCTCCGTTGCCGCACATTCTCCAGCCGTGATGCTATTACCTCAGCGATTTTCCAGTGGTCAAAACAGACTCCTAAAGAAGCCTTCGCCGCTGCCATGGAATCATGGCGTCCGCGTTGTGAAAAATGTGCACGTCTGCAGGGCGATTACGTCGAGAAGTAACGCCAGTTTCATCGATTTCGGGTGAGTAGTTAATTAGAAAAAACATCGGAGGCCTTAGAACTTAATGCACCTCGTGCTACACAACATAGTCTGTCAACTCCTGTTCTGTTTTATGTTCATGGTATTTATTAGTGGTGCTAACTTTATTTGTCTGTCTCTCTCACATTTCAAGA
Source organism: Schistocerca gregaria (assembly GCF_023897955.1). Taxonomy (NCBI): domain Eukaryota; kingdom Metazoa; phylum Arthropoda; class Insecta; order Orthoptera; family Acrididae; genus Schistocerca; species Schistocerca gregaria. The sequence goes on along the minus strand of NC_064924.1, from coordinate 67,857,091 downwards.
AGCTTAGCTTTTCTTCCATCAGCTTCATGACTGATCTGGTGTGGCACGTCACATCAATTCATCTCCTTTGTCACCTCATTCTCTCAGTGTAGTAGCTACACCAAATTATTTATTGGACTCATCTAACCATGACCTAAAAAGAAATTCTCGGATTATAAAGTGAGTGAAGAAAGTACACATTCTTTCTCTCCTGCTTTTCAAACAGTACATCGCAGAAGCAATGACACAAATAAAATGAAGTGGGATGAAAATCGAGGGGGGAAACATACAGATAATACGATTCCATGACAATACAGTTCTCACTGAAATACCAATATTTCGCCGCCACTGGTGATCCCGTTAATTGGTGTAAAATTCCTGATCAGCAGAGTTCGCTTTGATGTCGTGGAATATATCCCAGACTCCGCAGTTATGCTGTATTTCGTGGTCCATTCGTTGCAAGGGGGACATCAGACCTGCGTTCCCCTTGCTGCAGTTGCAAACAAGTAAGCTGTGTTGCTACTATTCAGATATGGAGGCGGACGCCTCTATGTACTAGAAAAAGTAAAGTAGCTCAAATGTGTGTGAAATCTTATACGACTGAACTGCTAAGGTTATCAGTCCCTAAGCTTACACGCTACTTAACCTAAATTATCCTAAGGACAAACACACACACACCCATGCCCGAGGGAGGACTCGAACCTCCGCCGGGATCAGCCGCACAGTCCATGACTGCAGCGCTTAAGACCGCTCGGCTAATCCTGCGCGGCAGTACAGTTGCATATATGAAAAAAGTTCACCGAGATATATTTCCACAAGAATATTTGCTGTTTCTAGGGATGAAGAGAGCTTTTAACTGAATGCAGATGAAAAATATTTTACTCCGATTACCTGATACTAATTGCAAAGTGTTTTGATGCGGAAAACTTCTAATTTTTAATTATAATAACGCGGCAAAAGCCAGCGAACCACTGAATTTAGCTGAATGTCATGTTAAATGATATCTTCGGTTACGAAGAAAAAATACAAAGTTTAACACTGAAGCGCCAAATGCACTGGAAAAGACATGCGTATTCAAATACAGAGATCCATACAGGCACAATACGGTGCTGCGATCGGCAACTGTCAGGTGTAGATGGGTTACTGCTGCTACAATGGCAGGTTATCAAGATTTAAGTTAGTTTGAACGTGGTGTTATAGTCGGCGCACCTACGATGAGACACGGGTTCAAATGGTTCAAATGGCTCTGAGCACTATGCGACCTAACTTCTGAGGTCATCAGTCGCATAGAACTTAGAACTAATTAAGCCGAACTAACCTAAGGACGTCACACACATCCATGCCCGAGGCAAGATTCGAACCTGCGACCGTAGCGGTCGCTCGGCTCCATACTGTAGCGCTTAGAACCGCATAGCCACTACGGCCGGCTTGAGACACAGGATCTCCGATGTAGCAATGAAGTGAGGATTATCCTATAAGACCATTTCATTAGAGAACTGTGAATATCAGCAATCTGGTAAAACATCAAATCTCCGACATCGCTGTGGCCGGAAAAAGATGCTGCAAGAACGGGACCAACGACGACTGAAGAGAATCGTTCAACGTGACGGAAGTGCAACCCTTCCGCAAACTGCTGTAGATTTCAATGCTAGGCCATCGACACGTGTGAGTGTACGAACCATTCAACGAAATATCATCGATATGGGTTTTCGGAGCCGAAGGCCCATTCATGTAACCTTGATGACTGCACAGCACGAAGCTTAATGCCTCATCTGGACCTGTCAACACCGACTTTGGACTGTTGATGGCTGGAAACATGTTGCCTGGTCTGACCAGTCTCGTTTCAGACTGTATTGAGCGGATGGACGCGTACAAGTATGGAGAGAACTTCATAGAGCCATGAACCTTCATGTCAGCAGGGGACTGTTAAAACTGTTGGAGGCTCTGTAATGGTGTGGGACGTGGTCAACTGGAGTCATATGGGACTCCTGATACGTCTAGATATGACTGTGAAAGGTGACACGTAGGTAAGCATCCTGTCGGATCACCTGCACCCATTCATGTCCATTGTGCATTACAACGGACTTGGGCAATACCAGCAGGATCATAAACACGTCCAGGATTACTACAGTGTGGCTCCAGGAACACTGAGTTTAAACACTTCCGCTGGCCACCAAACTTACCAGACGTGAACATTATTGAGCATATCTGGGACGCCTATCAACGTGCTGTTCAGGAGACCTCTCCACCTCCTCGTACTCTTACGAATTTATGGACTGCCCTGCAGGACCCGTGATGTCATTCCCTCCAGTACTTCTTCAGACATTAGTTGAGTCCACATTACTTCGTCTTGCGGCATTTCTGCGAGCTCGCGGGGACCCTACACTATATTACGCTGGTGTACCAGTTTCTTGGCTCTTCAGCGTATGTCGACGATTTCTGGTCAAGACTGTAGTAAAGAATTATTCGCTTCTTTTTCTGTTCTCCCTGCAGTGAGGCGAACCTGCGAACTCTTATGGAGTTAATGGCACACAATCAGAAATAATTAAATGTCAAAGAAGCTTCGTTAGAGGACGTTCTCCTCGATGGTGAGTGTTCATCGGAGGTGAGGGTATCATCTTGAGTGCCCCAGGGAAGTGAGGTAGGTCTGCTCTTGTTTTGCATCTACATAAATAATCTTTTGGATAGGGTGGATAGTAATGTGCGGCTGTTTACAGATGATGCTGTGGTGTACGGGAAGGTGTCGTCGTTGAGTAACTGTTGGAGGATACAAGATGACTTGGGCAGGATTTGTGATTGGTGTAACGAATGACAGCTAACTCTAAATATAGCTAAATGTAAATTAATTCAGATGAATAGGAAAAAGGATCCTGTAATGTATGAATACTCCATTAGTAGTGTAGCGCTTGACACAATCACGTCGATTAAGTAATTGGGCGTTACACTGCAGAGCGATATGAGGTGGGACAAGCATGTAATGGCAGATAGTCGTCTTCGGTTCATTGGTAGAATTTTGGGAAGATGTGGTTCATCTGTAAAGGAGACCGCTTATAAATACTAATACGACCTATTCTTGAGTACTGCTCTAGCGTTTGCGATCCGTATCAGGTCGGATTGAGGGAGGACATAGAAGCAATTCAGAGGCGAGCTGCTAGATTTGTTACTGGTAGGTTTGATCATCACGCGAGTGCTACGGAAATGCTTCAGGAACTCGGGTGGGAGTCTCTAGAGGAATGGAGGCGTTCTTTTCGTGAATCGATACTGAGAAAATTTAGAGAACCAGCATGTGAAACGACTGAAGTACAATTTTACTGCCGCCAACTTACATTTCGCGGATAGACCACAAAGATAAGAGAGACTGGGGCTCGTACAGAGGCATATAAGCAGTCATTTTTCACTCGTTCTGTTTGGTAGTGGAACAGGGAGAGAAGATGCTAGTTGTGGTACGAGGTATCCTCTGCCACGCACAGTATGGTGGATTGCGGAGTATGTATGTAGATATAGATGTAGAATACAGTGTCATATTATAATCTAAACACGAATATGTAGAAGATGGCGGATTTTTCACGTCGCATTACAGCTAATAGCAAAGATTCGTTAGGGAACATTGAAACTGATTTGGAACTGAAAACAATGTCACAGCTCTTCTCGTTTCAAACATCCTTTTCTACGCATTACGATTCTTGGAATCATAAGTTCGAAACAGGAGATGTTTCACTTGCAACAGGAACCACGAAATGCTGCCGTTACACTGTAGTACTCTGCAGCCGGGGAGCGACGTTGTGTTGCCATTACGCGCAGAGAATTGGAAGACGTCTGACAACGTGAAGGAAAGAACAGGAGGCGCAGACGGCAATAGCGGCACGAATAATTCCACTGCAGCCAATTTTCCGGGCGGAACTTTTACGGCGAGCTAATGTCAGAGGAATTTCTGCCGCCGTGTAACGGGCGGCGGCGCCGAGCAAAACAATTTCGTGCCGGTGGGCAGGCACTAGGCACGCCCGGCTGTGTTTCTGTGAGACCGGGACGATAGCCAGGGGCTGTAGCTGCCTGCGCCAATACCACCGTAATCGCCGGGCCGCTTTTAGCTGTAGAGGGCGGCGGTGGGGCCTCGGTCGGAGCTCTGCCACTGGTGGAGGCGAAGCGGCCAGCCAAGCTGGCCGGCTTCTTGCGGGGGCGGCGGCTGACGTGTGTGATTATGCTCCCTGCAGACCTCCCGCCCACAATTTGCATCTCCTTGTGCGCCTGCATTCCGCAGTCCAGCGTGCTCGGAATTCCCTGTATTTGGCAGTCCCTCTCCCTACTAAGTAGGGAGGCTCGTCATTTATGCGGACAGCTTAAATCAGAATCGTAAGAGACTGTATGCGATGAAGGGAAATGAAACATGGTGTGGGTAAGAGACTAACACCTAAACTAAGAACACGCATCCGCTTTGCCTTGAGCTTTGTGCGGCTTTTACCATCTTTCTTTACATCTACTTATTTATTCTAAATTCAGTAAAAATGTAGTAATTTTAATCAATAAGTTGCGAAAACTGAAAGAACCAATGAGCGTCCACAGAAATTTATCCAAGACAGAATGGTTCAAATGGCTCGGAGCACTATGGGACTTAACATCTATGCTCATCAGACCCCTACAACGTAGAACTACTTAAGCCTAACTAACCTAAGGACATCACGAGGCAGAGAAAATCCCTGATCCCGCCGGGAATAGAGCCCGGGAACCCGGGCGCGTATCCAAGACAGATTAAGATTCTAAAATTACCGTTTTTGCTATATCCGATTAAATGTGAAAATATGTCGAGGCTCATGAACTAAATTCGACAGTGGCTCTGAGCACTATGGAACTTAACATCTAAGGTCATCAGTCCCCTAGACTTAGAACTACTTAAACCTAACTAACCTAAGGACATCACACACATCCATCCCCAAGGCAGGATTCGAACCTGCGACCGTAGCGATAGCGCTGTTGCGAATTGAAGCGCCCAGAACCGCTAAACCACCGCGGCCTGCATAAATTTGACACGAAGTATACAAAATCTCAAACGATTCACAGGTACCAGCTCAACGCTACTAGAGCGTATTTGTTTCACACCGATTTGAATCATATTTCATCTTTAAAAATGGATTAAAATCAGTCTTCCAGCCTTGCTCAGCAGCTGTTTTTAAGTGGAGCCATTGGATCAGCTCCATTCACCGCTGTCTCCTACCACAGTAAAAATGGTCTGAAGATGGTCACATTCTGACCGAAACGGATTACCATTCTGGACAAATGAAGTCAGGACTCCAATGAATGAGATTTTCACTCTGCAGCGGAGTGTGCGCTGATATTTACTTTGGAAGGTAGGAGACGAGGCACTGGCAGAAGTAGAGCTGTGAGGATGGGGCGTGATTCGTGCTTGGGTAGCTCAGATGGTAGAGCACTTGCCCGCGAAAGGCAAAGGTCCGAGTTCGAGTCTCGGTCCGGCACACAGTTTTAATCTGCCAGGAAGTTTCGAAGTCAGCGTTATTTTTAATCCACTTTTAAAGTATTTTATCTACAAAGCTGACTTTCTCCACGAGAAATATTCCAAAAATTACTTCTACTCAAGGAAAAAAATTGCAACACAAAAAATAATTAATGTAGAGTAATGAAATTTCTGGAACGCGTTCGTCTAAGTAACGTATTTATGTCATTAACATTGTAAGATCACAGGTTAAATTAAGCGCGAGATAAGCCACTGCAAATGCGAAATGCTGGTATATTAATAACCGTTGTAACTGCCAGGATGTGGAATGCAAGCATGGAAATGTACATGCATTGTGTTGTACAGGTGCAGCATGTCAGTTTGTGAGATGGACTTCCAAGCATGTTGTGTTTGGTCGGTCAGTACGGGGACAGTTAATGCTGCTTATCGATGATGCGGGAGTTGTGGTCCGACGATGTCCCATATGTACTCGAGATAGGTCCGGCGAACGAGCACTCCAAGGAAACATGTCGACACTATGTAAAACATGCAGGGTTACAACAGCGGTATGTGGCGAGCGTTATCCTGTTGGAAAACACTCCCTGGAATGTTGCTCATGAAAGGCAGCACAACAGGTCGAATCGCAAGACTGACGTGAAAATTTGGTCAGTGTGCGTGGGATATCCACGAAGTCGCACTCCAGACGATAACTCCCGGAGAAGATCCAGTGATTCGGAGCACACGGACAGGTTGGTTGCAGGCCTCTTTAACTGGCCTTCTATAAACCAACACATGACCATCACTGGCAGTGTCGCTGAATCATTTTTCATCAAGAAACGCAGCAACCACCACACTGACATCCAATGAGATCTCGCAAGACACAACTTTAGTCACAAATGGCAGTGGTTTGATGTCGGTGGAATGCACGCTAGACAGGTCGTCTACCTCGGAGCTGTCCTTGAAGTAACCGATTTGTAACACTTCGCTGTGTCACTGTAGCGACAACTGCTGTTCAAATGCGTGCTGCCGGTGCAGGACCATGCGCCAGATCCATACACCGAACACGACGGTCTTCCCCCTAGGTAGTGCCTGCCAGCTTTCGTTCTTGAGGCGCAGATTTCTTCTTGGTGTTGCGAATTTTTTTCCTTGAACGTATTTCATCCGTGTATGCAAAGTACTGTACCTCTCAAAGAGTACACACTGTGAAGACCGGTTATGAAACGTGTGGGCAGTTGAGCATTACTTCGTCGGTCACGCACCATCTTGTCCTCGAAAAGGAAGAATGTCTTCTGCCATGGAGCATGTGGTATTTGCTAATAAACTAAATTTCTTCAATATCGCCGCAATTTTACCGTTCTTAAATATGGAAATTTGTATTAGTTTTTAACAGTTTCTTTTTCAAAATATATGTAAATCGTAATTGACTTTTTACTACTTAATTTGATTTCACTTACTGATTATTCAGAGTTTCTAAAGTAACAATGTAACACACAGAATGTTAATTACAGTATTCACTTTCAAATTTCACCAGAATGTTCGTTCCTTGGAACATTTTTTCACATATGAAGTAACTTTTGTACTCGGTATTTCAGAAAAAGATTGCAGCACATTAAAGGTGAGCGCCATTATTTTAAAATTCAATAAGATAATAATTACTCTTTTATTACAAAGATGGCTAGAGGCAAAGCCTGAAAAATGTTCCAAGGCACAAGCCCCCCCCCCCTCCCTCGCCCAACATCTTTATCTACACACATCGACCTCTTAGAGGTTGTCAGGACCAGATCTTTAGTTTACGGCAAATAATGGAGAAGTGTTATGAGTGGAACAGGGAACTGTATCTATGCTTTATAGATCTAAAAAAGGCATATGACTGGGTCCCTAGGAGGAAGTTGTTGTCTGTTCTACGAGATTATGGAATAGGAGGCCAACTTTTGCAAGCAATTAAAGATCTCTACATGGATAGTCAGGCAGCAGTTAGAGTTGACGGTAAATTGAGTTCATGGTTCAGAGTAGTTTCAGGGGTAAGACAAGGCTGCAACCTGTCTCCACTGTTGTTCATATTATTTATGGATCATATGTTGAAAACAATAGACTGGCTGGGTGAGATTAAGATATGTGAACACAAAATAAGCAGTCTTGCATATGCGGATGGCTTAGTTGTGATGGAAGATTCGATTGAAAGTCTGCAAAGTAATATTTCAGAGCTAGATCAGAAATGTAAGGACTATGGTATGAAGATTAGCATCTCCAAAACGAAAGTAATGTCAGTGGGAAAGAAATATAAACGGATTGAGTGCCAAATAGGAGGAACAAAGTTAGAGCACGTGGACGGTTTCAAGTACTTAGGATGCATATTCTCACAGGATGGCAACATAGTGAAAGAACTGGAAGCGAGGTGTGGCAAAGCTAATGCAGTGAGCGCTCAGCTACGATCTACTCCTTGTGCAAGAAGGAAGTCAGTACCAAGACTAAGTTATCTATGCACCGTTCAATCTTTCGACCAACTTTGTTGTATGGGAGTGAAAGCTGGGTGGATTCAGGTTACCTTATCAACAAGGTTGAGGTTACGGATATGAAAGTAGCTAGGATGATTGCAGGTACTAGCAGATGGGAACAATGGCAGGAGGGTGTCCACAATGAAGAAATCAATGAAAAACTGGGAATGAACTCTATAGATGTAGCACTCACGATGAACAGGCTTAGATGGTGGGGTCATATTCCACGCATGGGAGAAGCAAGGTTACCCAAGAGACTCATGGGATCAGCAGTAGAGGGTAGGAGGAGTTGGGGCAGACCAAGGAGAAGGTACCTGGATTCGGTTAAGAATGATTTTGAAGTAATAGGTTTAACATCAGAAGAGGCACCAATGTTAGCACTGAATAGGGGATCATGGAGGGATTTTATAAGGGGGCTATGCTCCAGACTGAACGCTGAAAGGCATAATCAGTCTTAAATGATGATGATGATGATGATGATGATCAAAGGAACGTTTTGCATCATCTCGGTTGCCAGAGTTCCAGAACCTGTGCAGAAAATTGAAATAGAGATCAACAAAACATCATTTCTGCCTTTTTTATTGCTCATGAAAACCACTCATTGCTATACAGAGAGACCTTCAGAGGTGGTGGTCCAGATTGCTGCACACACCGGTACCTCTAATACCCAGTAGCACGACTTACATTGCATGTATTCGTCGTGGCATACTATCCACAAGTTCATCAATGCACTATTGTTCCAGATTGTCCCACTGCTCTTCGGCGATTCGGCGTAGATCCCTCAGAGTGGTTGGCGGGTCACAACACTTTTCAGTTTATCTCACGCATGATAGATAGCGTTCATGTCTGGAGAACATGCTGGCCACTCTAGTCGAGCGATGTCGTTATCCTGAAGGAAGACATTCACAAGATGTACACGATGGGGGCGCGAATTGTCGTCCATGAAGACGAATGCCTCGCCAATATGCTGCCGATATGGTTGCATTATCGGTCGGTGGATGGCATTCACGTATCGTACAGCCATTAAGGCGCCTTCCATGACCACCAGTGGCGTATGTCGGCCCTACATTATGCCACTCCAAAACAACATCGAACCTCCATCTCGCTACACCCGCCAGACAGTGAGTCTCAGACGTTCAGCCTGATCGGGTTGCCTCCAAACATGTCTCCGACACTGTCTAGTTGAAAGCATATGCGACACTCATCGGTGAAGAGAACGTGATGTCAATTCTGAGCGGTCAATTCGGAATGTTGTTGGGCCCATCTGTACCGCGCTGCATGGTGTCGTGGTTGGAAAGATGGACTTCGGCATGGACGTCGGGAGTGAAGCTGTGCATCATGCAGCCTATTGCGTACAGTTTGAGTCGTAACACGACGTCCTGTGGCTGCACAACAAACATCATTCAATATGGTGGCGTTGCTGTCAGGGTTCCTCCGAGCCAAAATCCGCAGGTAGCCGTCATCCACTGCAGTAGTAGCCCTTGGGCGGCCTCAGCGAAGCATGTCATCGACAGTTCCTGTCTCTATCTCCTCCATGCCCGAACAACACCCCTTTGGTTCACTCCGAGACGCCTGGACACTTCCCTCGTAGAGAGCCATTCCTGGCGCGAAGTAACAATGCCGCGGTTTTGACCGTCTGGGCATGGTTGAACTACAGACAACATGAACCGTGTACCTCCTCCCTGGTGGAATGACTGGGACTTATCGGCTGTCGGGCCCCCTCCGTCTAATAGGCGCTGCTCATGCATGGTTGTTTACATCTTTGGTCGGGTTTAGTGAGATCTCTGAAAGGGACTGTGTCTGCGATACAATATCCACAATCAACACTTATCTTCAGGAGTTCTGGGAAACATGGTGATGCAAAACTTTTTTTAATCTGTGTATTATTAACACGAAGATCAGACATACGTTTTATGCTAGGATATTACACGAATTATTCAGAAAAGATATTAATGGATTTCATAATTTAATGTAGTCTGGTACCAAAGCTATAATTCTGATTTAACAGCATTCCGACTGCAATAGCAATGAAAGCCCCTGCAGCGTATTCAAATTCTGCAACCAGAACATTGATCCCGACGACGGACAGAAAGCGTATGAGATTCCTCAATTTAGGTTGTTGCCCAGAATTTCTATATTTTCTTTAATTTGCTGTATAATTCTTCAGAATTCTAAATTCCTGTGGGATTCAGTTTCCCTTAAAACATTTCAATTTGTGTTTCGATTACATATACCATCAATAATGCATTACGTTCTGTATAAAGCAAGTCAAAACTTTGAAGAGAAGAATCATGAATATAGAGATTCTTTTTATCTTCTCCTTCGTTGGACGGTTGCTACTTTTATTAAATGAGTTTTTTAGGGATAACAGTCCCATGACATTTCTACCGATTCGTTGAAGAGATATATTACTCAACGTTGCTGCATGATACTGTGTAGGGAGGGATAGGTTGCTCTGCATTCTCGTCTACTTCAACGTTAGAGCCTGCTGTCTTTCATGCGAGCTGGAGAAAAGCACTGGGAACCACTCAACAGAGGAGTACCAGACACATTACTCTGAGTCGGCAAAAGCTGCCGGAAGGCAGATATATCGACTGGCTGTTCTCTCTCTGATGTATACAGTATGCAGGGCAATTTTAACTTGGAGCCAGCTATTGGTCTAGGCCGTGGGGGGACAGCACTAGGCTTCACCAAGTAATCAACATCCAATAGTGGTCATAGTGGATACGCTTGACCGACTATGTATTATCCTAGGACGAACATTTTCTGCCACTTGGAACCATCAAACGCTGTTCAGAAGACGACCTGTCAATAAGGAACGTCTACCAAAAGAAACTAAAGAAACTAAATCCGAAACTAAGTCCTTGCCACATTACATTGCAGGCTACAGTAAAAGATCAGGCACAGATCACAACGAAGGTATAAGCATGATTGTAATACACTATCTGCCGAAAAAGTGAAGAACCCAGAAGAGGATGAGGAAACAAAAAGAGAATTCAGAGGTTGACAGTTTGAGATTATATTTCAATGATTACAAAGTGGAGTCCAATTTACAAAGAAATTAGCAGTATGAGCCCACTTATCAGTACGACGGTGCACTCTCGCCAGGCCTGAATGAAGCACGAATTCGGTTGGGCAGGCAGTTGTATCCTTACCTGCGGGAAGTTCGCCCGCAACTGTTGAAACTGGTACTTGATATCCAGTATACTGGCACTGGGTAAGAATGATGTGCAAGACAGTCCCAGAATGTTCCATTCAAAAAGTGGTTCAAATGGCTCTAAGTACTATGGGACTTAACATTTGAGGTCATTAGTCCGCTAGACTTAGAACTACTTTAACCTAACTAACCGAAGTACATCACACACCTCCATGCCCGAGGCAGGATTCGAACCTGCGACCGTAGCAGCAGCGCGGTTCTGGACTGAAGCGCCTAGAACCACTCGGCCACAGCCGGCGGCAATGTTCCATTGGGGACGGCTCTGGGGATCTTGCTGGCCACAGCAGTACCTCACAATCAAGCAGACTGTTCCTAGAGACACGTGGTATGAGTGGACGAGTATTGCCCTGTTGAAAAATGTCATCACGATATTGTCGCATGAGAGGTCATACGTGAGGATGCAGGATGTCCGTGACGAATCGTTATGCTGTCGAAGTTCAGTCCGTCAATCACTAACAACCGTGACCTGAAGTCTTTTCTGAACGGTCTTACCTCCAGGTCGCCAGGAACGACATCTCAGTGCTTCTCCAGGACATTGGAAGACCTCTGCCCAGGTCGCTGCCATGTTCGCTGACTATGATCATCTGAAGAAGTGTAGAACCGCGATTAATCGCAGAATCATGTGACGCCATTCGCCAGCAGTCCATGCTGGTCAAAACACCGCTCCAAACGCAACCGTTGTGCAGTTAACGGCGGCCTACGCTTGGTAATCCTCTCTTCCCTTCCAGCCTCCGACCATTGTTGAGGAAACATACAGAATGTCACAGGCAATCCTTTACTTGTTCTCGTGGACGGAGAAATTATGTAGCGAAATTATAAATATATATTAATACCTCCAGCTGCTGACGGGTGTTGATATACACTCCTGGAAATTGAAATAAGAACACCGTGAATTCATTGTCCCAGGAAGGGGAAACTTTATTGACACATTCCTGGGGTCAGATACATCACATGATCACACTGACAGAACCACAGGCACATAGACACAGGCAACAGAGCATGCACAATGTCGGCACTAGTACAGTGTATATCCACCTTTCGCAGCAATGCAGGCTGCTATTCTCCCATGGAGACGATCGTAGAGATGCTGGATGTAGTCCTGTGGAACGGCTTGCCATGCCATTTCCACCTGGCGCCTCAGTTGGACCAGCGTTCGTGCTGGACGTGCAGACCGCGTGAGCCCAGGAGCAACAGTGTCCCTAATTTGCTGGGAAGTGGCGGTGCGGTCCCCTACGGCACTGCGTAGGATCCTACGGTCTTGGCGTGCATCCGTGCGTCGCTGCCGTCCGGTCCCAGGTCCACGAGCACGTGCACCTTCCGCCGACCACTGGCGACAACATCGATGTACTGTGGAGACCTGACGCCCCACGTGTTGAGCAATTCGGCGGTACGTCCACCCGGCCTCCCGCATGCCCACTATACGCCCTCGCTCAAAGTCCGTCAACTGCACATACGGTTCACGTCCATGCTGTCGCGGCATGCTACCAGTGTTAAAGACTGCGATGGAGCTCCGTATGCCACGGCAAACTGGGTGACACTGACGGCGGCGGTGCACAAATGCTGCGCAGCTAGCGCCATTCGACGGCCAACACCGCGGTTCCTGGTGTGTCTGCTGTGCCGTGCGTGTGATCATTGCTTGTACAGCCCTCTGGCAGTGTCCGGAGCATGTATGGTGGGTCTGACACACCGGTGTCAATGTATTCTTTTTTCCATTTCCAGGAGTGTATATCGAGGGGGACAGGTGAAACTGTGTGAACCGAACGGGACTCGAACCCTGGATCTCCTGCTTACATAGCAGGCGCTCTGTCCATTTGGGCCATAGAGGGCAGTGCGACTGCAGGGACTACCTAGCGCACGCCTCCCGCGAGACCCATATTCTCACCTTGTATGTCCACATACTAAAACCGTAGAGTCCCTACCCAACACAATCATTATTCGTGGAAGACATTCTTACAAAGTCCCGTACGAATTCGGGCAATGTTTGTGTATCAGCACAGAAGGAGGTCAATGGCCGGTTGGCCTTAACTATGTGAAGATGGTATCTATTCTGTTGGACATGTCTGAAAGAACAGATACCATCTTCATACAAGTAGTGATTGTCTGAAGTGCCTTTTCTTTTCGTACCGGTACGCATTTGGTTGTCATCCGCTGCACCCTTACAGCACAGCGGTATGTCGACGATATTCTGTGCCCCGTTTTGTTGCACTTCAGGGCAAACCATCTTGGCTTTATATTCCTGGAAAATAATGCCAACTTGCTCACGGCGAGAGTGTCTTCTCCTCGTCTTTGCCAAATTCTACTTTAGCCAGAAAGGTCATCGGATGTCTCCCCGGCTGAGAAAGTTTCGAGCACTATGGGCAGTGCACTCTAACCTGCTTCAACAGAAGCCATCAGGAGGACATTCAGCATCTCTATCAGCAAATGCTAAGCAGAATAACGGCTTGCATCAGGATCAGAGGTGGATCAACGTGTTAGTTGCTCAGTTCCTAAACTCTTTCTCTTTAATAAATCATCCAATTTTTGTGAAATTTTAATTATTTGATGGTCTGTTCAGTATGACGGGCAGTATCTACATAGCCTATATCACTTAATGTTCCTGCGAAATTGTATCATTTTACGATACACAGATTAGGTGGTATGACATCCTACATATTTAGATGTTTGAGAAACTAGCTTTTGGTTAAAATGGACCGCGAATTACCCACGCTATTTTCGTCCAATGTTTCATAATTAGAGTACTTAGCGTCTAGCAAGAAACTTCAAGCATAATTTCCTACTTTTTCTAAGCTTCTCTCACTTACTTGTTTACATAAAATACTGAAACGTTGAACATTCCCATCTCCTCTATACCTCTTTTGTTCCCTTCTAGAATAACCTATGAAACCTTCCCTTAGGATTTCTATCTCATGCTTAATAATAACAAATGAAATCTTCCCTTTGAAATTAATTCTCTTTCTCAATCTTCGCATACAAATTTAAACGCTGCTTATCAAAAGTGATTATCTGATTATTTCGACGAAACATAGAATGTGTCGTCGTCGTGGCCCTCAGTCGTTACCTGCAGTAACCCAAAACTGTTCCTTACCTTTTTTACTGTTACTGGATCGCCATCTGACTGCTACATCGAACTGCGACATGAATATACTTACTCTGTTTTAATATACTCTATTAGCTGCTGGTGGGCTGTCATAATAAGTGGCTGCATTTATTACCAAAGCTGACGTTATTCTTTAATAGCAAATCTGACGTTATTCTTTAATTAGTTTCACTGAAGTTACGTAATTCATAAACTTTTTCTTGACAACAATAAAAGTTTGTTAAGTTTTACGTTGATTGTTTTTGGGATGGATTATAATCAGTAATGCAATATTGCTGGCAAAAATTAATTATATTCTGAATGAAATGATTTTACAAAAGTTCATATATTACAATAATCTTACAACCAACAATGCGCAAACATACATTCATTAGTACTGAGTTTCTCAAAAACGTAATTCATAATATTAGTTCATCTTATGATAACAGTTAGCTGATGTCTCTGTACATCCGTTCATAATCTCTTGGAAACCCATTGTTGGTGCCTGGCAGGCACACCGCTCCTCTCAACCTCTCGCTTCAGACCTGCTACCGACTCGCTTCACATCTCGCTTACTACAGACCTCCTACGAACGATAAAGTGCAGTCTCTCCCGCCAACAATGCTTTCTAGTGCGGACAATCCCTGCTACCATTACAAAATATATCAATGCGCTGTCTTTCCCGCTCTTTTCTTAAAATGTATCCATACGCGGTCTTTCCGGCTCTTTTTAAAATTATGTCAATATGCGGTCTCTCCTGCCAACAACACTTTGGTGCAGACATTCCCTGCTACCAAAATTACTTCCATCATGACAAATTTTAATTATTCCTACTTAATCCTATTAATAAAATATAAATATCTTTCATAAATTGTGGTTTGACAATAGACAATAGAAATATACACGTCTTACAACGTTAATTCATCTGTAAAATAATCAATCGTTTAAAGCTGTTTTACACATGGTACATCGACCGTTTACTGCTTAACGCTAATACAACATCGTGCAAAATCGATCACAAGTTTTAAATTGTATATTTGACTGCAATGTATTATTAGTTGTCAGTGGAAGAGATACGGTTGTAAGACACCTTCTCAGACACCAATGCAATATTAGACAGTTGCCTAAGCCATATTAGAACCTCAATATTAAGAATCGAAATTTCATGGAAAACTAAGACAAGATTGCAGTAGAGTGTGTGTGTGTGTGTGTGTGTGTGTTTGCCTAAGTCATATTAGAACCTCAATATTAAGAATCGAAATTTCATGGAAAACTAAGACAAGATTGCAGTAGTGTGTGTGTGTGTGTGTGTGTGTGTGTGTGTGTGTGTGTGTGTGTGTGTGTGTTTCAAGGCAGTTCTCATATTTATGGAAACATCACGTAGAATGTTTAAAGCATACCGTGAGGTACGTTGTTATGCTACATCGAGCACGGTGGTATTCCAACCATGCACACGAGCCATACCGCATCATTGGCGGGAGATGCGGCCGTTGTCATTGCCTCATTCGGAAAGTAATTAGGGAGCACTGATTGAGATGTAAATTACCTGCATCCAGACGGCTTCCCGACTTTAATTAGGCGCGCAGTTTTCTATCGGCCCGTAATTAGTTGGCCCTGCCGGCCGCCAGATGGCGCGCGTGTCTAGCTGTGAGGCCGGCTCATTACCGTAATGAAAGTGCATCTGGCATCCGCCGCCTGCTGAACCCCGCCCCCCTCTTCTCCACCCTAACCTTATTAAACATTCATGTTACGGGCGACCACGCCCCGCGTAAAGTTTGTCGTACGTGGGGGCGGCCGGCAAGACTTCCAAGTTCCTGACACCATCACAACTCAGACTCAAGGCCACAACTTAATATCATTCACTCTGAATATCCGCGGAGCGACACATTGCCTATTTCATTGAAAAGTTTATTAATGTCCCGATTCTTATACAGTGCCGTGCACAACGATCTATCAACATTTAGGGTTGGGTAAGATCGTTCCCATTCTTCGCACGTTACGGCGGCAGAACACTTAACCCTGACAGCATGACACTATAGTGTAAGGGTTACTTCACGCGGTCCAGGATCTAAGTGGCTCACCTCCTCTTCCGCACTTAAATTTTCACACATCGTAATTCACAGTACTACATATACGGGACAAGAAGAGTTTTTAACATTATTTTTGATTTCAGAAGAATGCTCACTGGGTCAATTATATCACTACGAAAAATGGTTCAAATGGCTCTGAGCACTATGAGACTTAACGTCTGAGGTCATCAGTCCCCTAGAACGTAGAACTACTTAAACCTAACTAACCTAAGGACATCACACACACCCATGCCCGAGGCAGCATTCGAACCTGCGACCGTAGCAGTCGCGCGTTTTCAGATTGTAGCGCCTAGAACCGCTCGGCTACCCCGGCAGCCTATATCACTACAGAATACTTATTCACCCTAATGATGTTTTCGTTCACAGTGTTTATTACTGCTGTCAGATTTTCTCCTTTGGTACACAAAGTTGAAGAATAAAGAAGATTAGATTTTCTAGGGTTCTGTTCCTAAATCGGTAAAAACGCTAAATTTACAATATCACCTTGTCGTCCTCTGCCCGCCTGTCTATCCGTCCGACTGTTAAGATTACTTTTTCTCAAGAGCACGCACAGGTAACCAGTTGAAATTTATGTCCGGTACTAAAGTCAACGTTCCCTTGACGGTGACAAAAATTGAAGCTTTTAAGTCAGTGCAGTCCAAAGATGCGGCCACCTGAAAGGATTCCTTTTTCTCAGGAACGGGTAGAGGAACAAGTTGAAATTTATATCAGATGCGAAGTTCCACGGTCCATTCGCGGTGTAAATAATTAAACTTCAAAGCCAATTCAATCAAAGATATGAATTTTGTATCCCGCCTCAAAGGCGGCGCACGGGGCTGCTCCTGCAACTGAAGTGTAGGCCGAATATAGGAAGTGAGTAGGAGCAGTTGAGGTAAGATTCTCGGTACAGCTTGGGATTTAACATTTGAGGTCATCAGTCCCCTAGAACGTAGAACTACTTAAACCTAACTAACCTAAGGAAATCACACACATCCATGCCCAAGGCAGGATTCGAACCTGCGGCCGTAGCAGTCACGCGGTTCCAGACTGAAGCCGCTAGAACCGCTCAGCCACACAGGCCGGCGTGACAGTACATTTAATTATTAGTCAATGACATACATAACTTTACAACTGAAGAGCCCGTTGGTGCAAAAGCGTATTCCCGTCGTAGGTAGTACATAGTCTCAATAGCAAGCTAAGATTGAAGCGATGTTTCGAGGCCGTCTGCTCTTGATGAATTGGGCTGAATCTGGAGCGGAGCTCATAGAGCTGCACAACACCGGCTAGAGGGCGCTGTCGTCGGTGTCTCGTAATAGTGCCAACCTACTCCGTGGCATCGTTGCTATCGATACCACAATGAACATATATATCACATTTTTTTATGCAAACAGCTGTAGATGAACTGTCGACATACATCTTTGGCCTGGTGGGTTAGCGGTAAGGCGCGTGTTTGGGAAACACAGGGGTCGCGACATTGTACCTCGACCAGACTACGAGTCTTCGTTTCGCCTAGCCTTCCCTTCTCATTGATATGAGGAGTCACGTGGTTTGATTTCTACGTTAAACTGTACGGCCTCTTTCCCTAGTTGGATAACTGGGATAGGATAGCGACACGCAACTCGCCGAAGTGGTTTCCAGAAGAAAAACTTTCGTACACAATTGGGGTTGTACGGCGCAGAACGCGAGTCCTACTGACACTTGTTAGGTTTTTTCTAAGTCCTTTGAGTGGTTTGATCTGCGTTTCGCGAGCTTCTCTCCTGTCCCAAATCCTTGATCTGATAGTAGCACTTACATCCAGCGTCCTCTGTTGTTTGTTGGATGTATTCGAACAAAATACCGAGAGAGATGTTCTCGGATTAAAAAAGATAAAAAAGATGCTGACTTGTCCCCATTCCATCGAAGATGGAACGGCCGGAAAAAGTAGAGGTTAATGGATTGGCATTAAAATTAAGGATGAAATTGTATCTGTGATAAGATTCGTTGTTGAGATTCATATCCTCAGTGAAAATGAGGAAGTATTGCGTGACTTATTGGACAAATGGCAGACCTACTGGACACTGAATGTGGATTGAGAGTGAACTAAAGAAAGGCGAAAGTAAAAAGGGGTAGCAGAATGAGATTAGCGGTCGTCAAAGTCAGGGCCGTGAAGTAGCAAATTGAATGGAGGCAAAGTAACAAGGCTAATTTAAGAGGACTATCACAGGCAAAGGCAGCATTTTTCCCTGAAAAGAAGCCTACAAGGATCAAACGTAGGCACAAAGTTGAGGAAGAAATTTCTGAGAGCGTGTATCTGTAGCACAGCGTTGTGTGGAATTGAACCAAGGACAGTGACACAACTGAAGAAGAAAAGAATCGAAGCATTTGAGATTTAGTTACAGACGGATGCTAAAAATCATGGTAAACTGGTAAGAAATGTGCAGAATCAGTGACGGAACATTTTGAACATAAATAAATAAATAAATAAAATAAAATAAAAAACGCTGACTCGAAAAAAGACACAGCATGATCGTACATGTTTTAAGGCATTGTGAGATGTACTAGCGGAGGTACGCTGAAGTGAGGGAAAGTCATGGGATACCACCAAATATCGTGTCAGACCTCTTTTTGCACAGCGTAGCAGGGCTAAAAAAGTCGGAGGAAGCCCCCGCAGAAATACTGGGCCATCCTGCTTCTCTAGTCATCCATAATTGCGAAAGTGTTGGTAGTGCCGAATTTGAAGCATGTCCCATAAATATTTGATGGGATTCATTTCTGGGGATCTGGGTGGCCAAATCATTCACTCGAACAGTCCAGAATGTTCTTCAAACCAATCGCGAACAGTTCTGACCTGGTGACATGGTGCATTGTCACACATAAAAATTCCATTATTCTTTGGGAACATGAAGTCAAAGATTGGCTGCAAGTGGTCGCCAAGTAGCTGAACATATTCACCTCCACTGAGCTGGACCAGAGATTCCACTCAATTTCATGTGAACACAGCTCACACCATTATGAGCCACCACCGACATGCCACAGTGCCTTTTTGACAACGTGGGTCACGATCTCCAGGGGTCTGCTACACTCGAAACCTATCATTAGCTCTTACCAACTGAAATCGGGACTCATATGGCCAGAAGAGTAAAGATGTGCGAGTTGATCATCAGTCGTACTTAGGGAGCTCAGACGGTGGAACATTGCCCATGGAAGCTACAGTCCCGATCCGGTGAAAAGTTTTAAGTTGTCGGAAGTTTCAAACGAGTGCACACTCCATTGCTTAGTGAAAATTTAATCTGGCACATTAAAAATAGCGATAAAAGAGTTAAAAATCTATTTAACTTGTTTTCCATTTTCTCGTTTGAAACATTGTCGAATTTCTTGCTGTGGATAGCTTCTTCCAATTTTTCTACCCAGTCCCCTTTTGTTCAGGGTGCAAACATTGTAAATGACGTTCGATTTCATTTACTGGGTGAACAGCCGAGTGAACAAGGGACACGATTAGTTATTCTGCTTGTTGTGCAATGAGCTACTAAAGGTAAGAAAAGCCACTGGATGCGAAGTCGGCCGTTGTCTGCTGAAAGCTGTGCACGTCGTATGTCTCCTTTCAGACACGCTGAAAATAGGTTTCTGGTGCATTATATTCTAATGAGCTGCCCTCAGTAATCTGCTGATCGCTCCATGTGGCTCTGAGAAGCGATGTGACATCTTGTGTCCGAAAACTTGCAGTCGTCGTCCTGTGCGGGGGTTTGCCTTTGTGGAAACGGTGTCCCGACAACAGAGACTCTGTTGACGTCGGAAATACAAAATTTTCTGTAATCTCTGCTACTCTATGAGCCCATGTGTCATGAACAGATTATCACCTCACGTCGACAGTCTGTTAATACGAGCCGTGTTGCTACGTTCATTACACACCTGTCCGTAACAGGTTGCTCAGGTATCGTGTCTACGCTCGCTCCATTTCTACTACTCCTTATTACCTTCGCCTTTCTTTGGTTTCCTCTCTATCCACATTCAGTGTTCAGTGAATCCACTCAACAAGTCATGTAATTCTTTCTCTTTCTCCCTCCCTCCCCCCCCCCTCTCTCTCTCTCTCTCTCTTTCTCTCTCTCTCTCTCTCTCTCTGAGGGTCACAGTGTCACCAATGAAGCTTATCACTGATATACTTTCGCCCTTAATTTTAGAAAAAGGATTCACAGACAGTGGTATCTTTTGACAACACTGACTCAGAAGCTTACATTTTTTCTACCGCCAAAGGACCGTAGATCTTAGTCTTGACATAAATTTCAAATTAGTTGCTCTACCCATTCCTCAGAAAAAGAGGTCTTAATAAACGTACTAGCAGGCAGACGGACAACAAATGTAAAGAAAGAAAAGAAAAATTATGAGACATAATTAAAATTACTTGTACTTTCAAACATTGCTTCTTGCCAAATTTCAGGATTCTGAGTCGACGGGAAGTATGCAATAGGTTTTGAGCAGTGAGTTTTACGAGATAAAGTGTATGCATAAAAGACCGTACCTTTAGAGTACATTGACTCAGAAGCCAAAATCTTTCACACCCACAAGATGCAGTACACCATAGCACCTGACATAAATTTCAACTTGTTAGCTACAACTATTCCTGGGAAAAAACGATCTTAACAGATGGACAGACAGAGGGCTGGAAAAAATTTGTGATATAATTACAAATTACGTCGAGGCGGTACATTCACGTGTCGTAGAGATCATATCTTCAAATGGGACCGCCTTTCGGCCGCTCATCTTATCTTGTTGGAAGCAATCAATTCCATCTGTTCAATGCACTTTTCATCATAAGAGATGCATAATAATTTGTACACGTAACAATCAACCTGGCCTATGTAATCGAGCATAGAGACAAGTATTTTTTCGTTAGATGTATATTTCTACACACATTTCTACTTCTGCCGATAAACATCTTGGAGTTGGTACAGAACATCATACCTATATTTCATATCTGGATGGTACAGAGAGCACAGACGTGTCAGGAGATCTCTCGTACGATCGTCCACTGAGCACAAAGATCATTTTGCATGAGCGTAGTAGGGGTTGTGTCACACGCCAATGTCAGCTAACCCATCGTTCATGCCGTGCTGTAAGTCTTCAGCTGTTTTTTGTGCTGTCTCTGTTTGCAACAAGACTGTTTGACATTTGAGAACGGACGGCTTGCGACCGATGATTCTCTTTCCGCCGTAGTTGCTGCGCGGGAGATCCGCTATTTATAGACCCACTGGCAGAGTTCAGAGGTCGCTGATACGTAACCGACCTGGCTGTGACGTTGTCAGTTAAATGCCGCCAGCTAAGCCTGCACAATGAATTCTCTTATTCTCACTCGTTCCACACATTGTCGTATATATTAGTTTTTTCCGTAGATTGTCGCGTATATTATTCTCCTACACTTTAAACTTCTTCTATGGTTTTAGATGACCTATTAACTCCGATCGCCTTGTCTTCAGAAGTCAACTTCACTGTTGTTGATTAACTTCCATAATAACACAAGCTAAGACGACTTCGAGATACTTATTTTTATAAACAATAGCCTCTGCGGCCACGTGCGACTCAGTGGTTAACCCGTTTCCTCGTTACATAGTACCACGAAGGCTGAGATGTAATTCCACAAACTGTGTGGACTGCGCACTTACATCAAAAAAGGATAGAATTCCACACAGATAGACCTTAGAAAATAGTTTTTAAACTGTTATTGAACAAATATTTTGCAGATTTCTTAAGTTGAGGACTAATAGCAATTTTGATGAGCCTCTACGTACGCACATACACTCCAAACCCTGTATGGATGTATGTAAATCCTCGCCTACATTTCGGGCTAGAACTTTATGAGTAATGAGTGTATGAAATTTCAGGTGACTGTTAGGTAAGTGTAAATTTTCTCCAAGCACTATTAACAAAGAAGTAATTCTAAATAAACTCCTTCTGTATAATGCACTCAAGGAAATACAAGGGTTCATGAAGTTTATGGTACAGGGCGTGTAATACATTTCAGGCACATGATCAGAGATACCATAATACCTCCCACTCTAGCGATGTAGAAACAGATTCAGAGGGAGACTGGGATGTTATCCATGTGGTAGATACGGCAGCTGGATCGGCAGTTCGTACATTGTTACTGTAGCCTCTGTGCTGCAGTTCTCAAATACAACAGTTATCCCCCTTTTCGACCTGAAATTTTCTCTGAAAGTCTATCGTGGAAGACAAATTGCATAGTGCGCTCTGCTCTTAGGGTTGTACAGTGGACTAAACCAATCATCTTGTTTCCACACGTCAAGTGCAGTGTTACCTAATATGTAGTCAGGTTACGACACAAAATCCATCTAGAGGGATGGATAAGTAAGCAGACACCATTTCCAAGGCCTGTACATTTTTCCGACATCACACATCTTCTATAGTTGCGCATAAAATATTTTATGCATAAAACATCCCTAAATTCAGAGACAATCTTCAGTGTGTACTGAAAATCTGCGAAACCAAAAGATACCGACTGAAAATGTCTCAAGGAGTTCGATACTCAATGATCCTATGAATACAAACATTTACATGTACAGGATCAGAATATTTGTTGTGAATTAATGGCAGTAACACCATAAACTTTGCTTCACTTGTAAATAAAACAAAGGATCTTTTTATTCTTCTGACCTGAGAAGTATACCTATAATTATTTCCGATTAATGATTTGCATTTAAGGAAGACATTTGATTCTGCTGTTTCGTTCTCATTAACCAATTTGATATTAATTTTGGTTAGGATGAAAACTTGGGCAAAATTTTATCTACCTACCTGGTGCTAAAGGAAAGATGCTATCCAACTGAGTGGACTGGAGTCAAAACACTGATTAATAGCTATCTGTAGGTAAAAAATATATCCGTTGTCAGTAAGATTTCGTTTTGAGCAAGTATTAACTTATGTGGAAAAATATAATTCATCTACATCGCCTGATAAGAAAGTGAAGCACCCGGAAGAGACAGAGGAAACAAACTTCACGGGTTTAGAGCGTGTGTGTTATTTCAGTGAGCACAAATTCGAGCGAGACTTACAAAGTACTTGGCAGTATGATCCCACTTACCAGTTTGACGGTATATCCCCTCTGGCATGGATGGATACGCTGATTCGGATGCGAAACACTCATGAAGGAGTTGTAACTTTCCTGAGAAAAACTCGCCCAAACCTGTTGTAACTAGTTCTCCACAGCCTGGATATCCTGTATGCTGACTCTCTGGCGGGGCGAAGTTAACACCCGAGCGTGTCTCACGGATGGTCTGTTGGGAACAGATCTGGGGATCTTGCTGGCCACTGGATTACCCCAACATCACGTAGACTGTTCGTAGAGACACGTGCCATGTGTGGAAGAACATTGTCCTGTTGGAAAATATCAGCACGATACTGTCTCGCGAGAGTTAACTGACGAGGACTCAAGGTGTACATCTATATCTACATTTATACTCCGCAAGCCACGCAACGGTGTGTGGCGGAGGGCCCTCCTTTTCTTGTTCCAGTCGCGTATGGTTCGCGGGAAGAACGACTGCCGGAAAGCCTCCGTGCGCGCTCGAATGCCTCTAATTTTACATTCGTGATCTCCTCGGCTGGGATAAGTAGGGGGACGCGATATATTTGATAGAAACGCACCATCTCTAAACCTGGACAGCAAGCTACACCGCGATGCAGAGCGCCTCAGTTGCAGGGTCTGCCACTTCACTTTACTAAACATCTCCGTAACGCTATCACGTTTACCAAATAACCCTGTGACGAAACGCGCCGCTCTTCTTTGGATCTTCTGTATCTCCTCTGTCAACCCGACCTGGTACGGATCCCACACTGATGAGCAATACTCAAGTATAGATCGAACGAATTTTTTGTAATCCACCTCCTTTATTGATGGACTACATTTTCCAAGGACTCTCCCAATGAATCTCAACCTGGCACCCAACTTACCAACTATTAATTTTATATGATCATTCCACTTCAAATCGTTTCTTACGCATACTCCCAGATATTTTACAGAAGTAACTGCTACTTGTGTTTGTTCCGCTAACATATAATCATACAATAAAGGATCCATCTTTCTATGTATTCGCAATACATTACATTTGCCTATGTTAGGGTCAGTTGCCACTCCCTGCACCAAGTGCCTATACGCTGCAGATCTTCCTGCATTTCGCTACAATTTTCTAATGCTGCAACTTCTCTGTATACTACAAAATCATCCGCGAAAAGCCGCATGGAACTTCCGACGCTATCTACTAGGTCATTTATATATATTGTGAAAAGCAATGGCCCCATAACACTCCCCTGTGGCACGCCAGAGGTTACTATAACGTCTGTATACGTCTCTCCATTGATAACAACATGCTGTGTTCTGTTTGCTAAAAACTCTTCAATCCAGCCAGACAGTTGGTCTGATATTCCGTAGGCACTTACTTCGTTTATCAGGTGACAGTGCGGAACTGTATCAAAAGCCTTCCGGAAGCCAAGGAAAATGGCATCTTCCTGGGAGCCTGTATCTTATACATTCTGGGTCTCATGAACAAATAAAGCGAGTTGGATCTCACACGACCGCTGTTTACGGAATACATGTTGATTCCTACAAAGTAGATTCTGGGTTTCCAGAAATGACATGATACACGAGCAAAAAGTACCGTTCCGCTGTAGAAGTCGTGACCTGAAGTCATATCCGATGGCACCTCACACCATGGGGCCAGGAGTGAAACCACTGTGCCTTCCGCCGCCATTGTTGTTGTTGTGGTCTTCAGTCCTGCGACTGGTTTGATGCAACTCTCCACGCTACTCTATCCTGTGCAAGCTTCTTCATCTCCCAGTACCTACTGCAACCTATATCCTTCTGAATCTGCTTAGTGTATTCATCTCTTGGTCTCCCTCTACGATTTTTACCCTCCAAGCTGCCCTCCAATACTAAATTGGTGATCCCTTGACGCCTCAACACATGTCCTACCAACCGATCCCTTCTTCTGCTCAAGCTGTGCCACAAACTTCTCTTCTCCCCAATCCTATTTAATACTTCCTGATTAGTTATGTGATCTACCCATCTAATCTTCAGCATTCTTCTGTAGCACCATATTTCAAAAGCTTCTATTCTCTTCTTTTCCGAACTATTTATCATCCATGTTTCACTTCCATAAATGGCTACACTCCATACAAATACTCTCTGAAATGATTTCCTGACGCTTAAATCTATACTCGATGTTAATAAATTTCTCTTCTTCAGAAATGCTTTCCTTGCCACTGCAGTCTACATTTTATATCCTCTCTACTTCGACCATCATCAGTTATGTTGCTCCCCAAATAGCAAAACTCCTTTACTACTTTAAGTGTCTATTTCCTAATCTAATTCCCTCAGCATCACCCGACAATAGTCATCCGGAGTAGTGCAGAACAACTATTCGTCACCGAAAAAAATTCGGTGTCTTTCTTCAGTAGTCCAAGCTTCTCTTACAGCACCACTCCAAACGCATCCATTTCTGTTTACAGAGCTGTTGGAAAAGAGTATTCAGTGCAAGCCTTCTGCCTTGAAACTTGAGAACGAGCTCTGGCGGTACTCTGCTATGAGGTATCAGTTAGCGCAGTTGGTGAGTGGCGCACCAGGCAACTAGGACTGGATCCAGGAGTGGGGTAACAGGAGCGGAAGACGTGCAGCTAGGGGCGTCACGCCCCCTGGAACGGACGATCCGGCAGGTGCAGCGGCGGCTTTAAATTTGACTTTAAAATGGCCGCCTTTATGCGGGGCCGCTTTAATGAGTTTCCCCGTGCAGCGCCGCGCCTTCCAGCGCTCACGGAAGTGGCTGCGTGCGCGAGTGAATTTTAAAGAACCGGCCGTCCGCCAGCGGCGTGCAACCCGCCCCTTATTAATTTTTAAGATTCCGCCCCGCTCTGCATAGCCGCGCCCTCATCCGTGATGCGCCTGACTCGACCGTCTCCACGCAGCACACAAACCCTACGCAGTGGTTCCAGAGATCGCACAGCGAGATCGATGGCGCAGCCGATACCGCAGCATACGGCACTCGCATCTGGTAGCAGTGGGACTCTAATCCACAGACACCCACTTACGTGACAATGCCAATTAGTAATGGCAGCTGTTTCACCTACTCCACGGATGACAGCACTGATTCAGCAGTGCCGTAACAAAACTCCTGCGAAGAGAACACTGCAAGTGCCATCACCCTACTTCCCAAGAAGAGGCGACAAAATAAGCGAAAAAGCATCTCGGCGTATCCGTATATTCTGGAAAAATGACGTTCAGTTTCCACCGTAATTTATGCATCAGTTAGCAAGCGATAAGACAATCGAAGCTGTGGCACAGTGGGTAGCGGCTCGGCTTCACATTGCGGCGCCCCGTGTTCGAAACCTGAATATTGTTTTTATTTTATGTATCTATTTTCTGCCATATGCATGTTCCTTAATGAGACTAGGGGGTATAAGAGCGATATTATAAATGCCAAATTAAAAATGAGTTTCAAAGTGTCAGATATTTATTGGATAATATACGTGTGTATGGTATTTTCAGGGCTTACAAACTTTTTAAATTCTTATGTTCTTATATTACATTCTTATAACGGGTGCTCAGAAAGTAACTATGCAGTGCCGTGTTGTGGTGTGCTATGTAATGACTGATGTGACTGTCAATTATTAATACAAAATTTTCTTTTTTTAAACATATTTGAACCATATTTGACCAGGTATTTGCATTTGTTCGCAGGTCGGGTTTGATTGAAGACCAACATCTTGTGTGACATCATTATCATCCAAGTCATCATGCTGACAATTGAACATAGAGTGCCGGCGTCTGTGGCCGAGCGGTTCTAGGCGCTTCAGTCCAGAAGCATGTGGCTGCTACTGTCGTAGGTTCGAACCCTGCCTCGGGTATGGATGTGTGTGATGTCCTTAGGTTAGTTAGGTTTAAGTAGTTCTAAGTCTAGGGGACCGATGACCGCCGATGTTAAGTTCCATAGTTCTCAGAGCCATTTGAACCACTTGAAGAAAGATCGTTTCTTGTGTTGCATGTATTCCGCAATGGAGACAAGTTTATCCCGAAGTAGAAGGTGCATTTGCATCAAAGTTCCCAGGAGTGAAGAAGCCAAACCGCAAAGCTGTACTGAACCTTATCACCAAGTTTCTAAAGACCGGAAGCGTTCACACTGCTGCAAAACCAGAAAGACCACCCACATCCACATCCGAAGAGAAGATGGCAGAGGTTCAAGATATTAGGCTGCAAAGTCCAAGGACATCGGTTAGACGAGTAGCTCAGCAGGCCCACGTGTCCGTTGATTCCCCTCACTAGATTCTCTGGAAGTCACTGTCCATATATACGTACACCATGCCGGTCGTGCATGAACTGAGAGACACTGATCACCCGACGCTTGTGACCTAACTTTTGCAACTGGTTTCTGTTCCTCCTGTAGGACAATGGTCAGGGGCTTCTTGACATAACGTCTTTCACATAAGAGGCATGGTTTCACCTCTCCGGTTGCGTAAATACTCAGAGTAGACGCGGGTGGACTACGGATAATCTGCATGAATTTACCGTGTCCCCACTGGGTGACCAAAATCTTGGTGTTTGGTGCGTCGTGACTGGTAAACGCATCATTGGGGCGATCTTCTTTCAGGACGCCATAAATTCAGAACGGTACTGCACCTCCATTGTGGAGCCCTTTCTAGGTGAACTGCATGAGGATGAAATTGAGACTGCCTGGTTCCAACAGTATGTGGTGAGTGCACACACCGCTCACAAGGAGACGAACTTTTTAAACGACATCTTCGGTGACCGTATCGTCTCTCGAAGACTGTCCTCCGCGTTCACTCGACTTGGTTCAACCGGATTACTTTCTATGGTGTACGTTGAAGGAAAAGGCCTACGAAGGCAATCCGCACACCATACAACAACTCCAAGCTGCACTGACACGTCACATTCAGAACATCACTCCTGATGTTCTGCACGTCGCCTTCAACAACATGCAGAAACATGTGCAACTGTGTCTTCAAGTTCAAGAGGATCACTTACAGCATCTCTTATAACTTCCATGACTTTAATACGGCAAGTTACGAGCTGCATCGTTGCCTATTGAACACACTGGATAAATGGGATAACGATATACACATATACAGGTAGCAGTAGTTTCGTGTGCACAAGGTATAAACAGGAAGCGCTTTTTTGGAGCCGTCAATTGGACTCGGGTGATTGATGTTAAAGAATTTCCGATGTGATTACGGCAGCACCACGGGAATTAAGACACTCTGAACACTGAATAGCAGTTGGAGCTAGACACATGGGACATTCCATTTCGGAAATCGTTAGGCAATTCCATATTCTTAGATCCACAGTGTCAAGTGTGTCCAAATGGTTGAAATAGCTCGGAGCACTATGGGACTTAGCATCTGAAGTTATCAGTCCTCTAGAACTTAGAACTACTTAAACCTAACTAACCTATGGACATCACACACATCCATACCTGAGGCAGGATTCGAGCCTGCGACCGTAGCAGTCACGCGGTTCCAGATTGAAGCGCCTAGAACCGCTCGGCCACTCCGGCCTGCGTCAAGTGTGTGCCGAGAGTACAAAATTTCATATATTACCTCTCACTGCTACAAATTCGTCGGTTAGTAGACCGAGCCGCTCGAACTGCCAACACAACTGGCACTGCTAAGAGTATCCTACGACTTCCACATCGCTGGCAACGGGTTATACACATTGCTTGTGACTATTTTGAAGGTCAGTAAAACTGTCGAACACGTATCTATTTCGTACGAGCTGTAAATAAATAGTTGCCATTATTAAAGCTCCAGTCCTTGTATTAATTTACTTTGTGTTATTTCTTTCTTCATAAACGCCTTTTTTCTTAGCAGAACGCGGTGAATACTATGTTTTCTGTTTCTTACGTCTGTCAGCGTTCATTTATTCCCGAGAGAATTTAGCGTCGGATTTGAATTTTGAGCACTTTCTCTCCCTCGTGTGTGTTTAAAAATGAAGGGATATGTTAACTCGCTCATGAAATTAACATCTATGTCATTTGGTTGGCAGATAAGAAACTGTCAGCGTAGAACACTATACAGTTGGGCCTGCAAATCTGTACAAGATGTCCAGCTCAAACCTCTCTGATTTCAAAGACCCAGGAAAAATAAACCACAGTAGATACGACAGTGAAAAATGCACACCACTGTAGAGCATCTCAAAAAATGTATTTATTTATCATCAGTACACCTCTAAAGGGGAACCATTTGTAGCATGAAGTATATCGAGTCTATATTCAGTTTCTTGCACCGTTCTTTGTAACATTTCCTCTGTTATTGTTGCAATCGCATTAGTGATATGATGTTGCAACGTAGGAATATCGTCCACTTTCGTCGCTCACAAATCCCCACATGATGAAATCAAGCGGCCTAATGTTGGGTGAACATTGTGGCCAGGCAATGGGTCCTATGCGTCCGATCCAGCGACTGGAAATTTTCCTATCCAGGAAGTTGCGAATAGCCACGGATCAAAGCGGAGGAGCTCCATCTTGTTGAAAAATGATATTGGGTTTCAAGTCTTGTATCTGAGGGTACACAAACTGCTGAAACATGTCCAGATACACTGATCCATTCACTGTTTATTCCTGAAAGAAGAATGGTCCAACAATCCTGTCGCGCAGTAGCCCGCACCAGACATTTAGTTTAGGGCTGTCACGAACATGTTCAACGACAATGTGCGGGTTTTTCGAACCCCAAACCCGAGTATTATGCCTATTAACCCTTCCTGATAGATGAAAGATTGCCTCATCTGTGAATAAACATCATTCCAGGATGCTGGCATCCATATCAATACGCTGCAGCATATCCCTAACAAATTGTTGTCAGCGTAGTTTGTTGTTCGGCGTCAGATGTTGCAGAATTTGCATTTTGTAAGCACACATACGATGACGCTGGTGTACTACACGATGCAATGTTGATCGAGGTACATCAATTTGCCTAGATGATTGAGGAATTGACTTACGTGGGTTTCTGAGATACGTTTGTGTTATGTCTTCCGCTGTCTCTTCTGAAACTCCGCAACGTGCACCGCCGGAATGTTTGACAACACTTCCTGTTGCCAGAAACTTCCTGTACGATTCCTTAATTGTTTTCACAGCAGGTTGATCACATTCATACACACGACTTTGACTTCTTTGCACAGTAATCGGCGATTTTGTTTCTGCTTGCACACGCTGCTGTGGAGTCGCTATTTTCACTTTTTACGACAATATTGCACTCTGGCGACGATACTTGGCACTGCTCTTGCAGGAATATAAATTATTTGAGATGCTCTGCACGTGGTGCATTTTTCATTGTCGTATCTTTTCTGTCCTGGGTCCTTGTAATCAGGGAGGTTTGAGCGGGACACCCTGTATAATGTAAGATCACGATAAGAAACTAAACGAACAAAAACTTTCTTTGGACCACATTTTGTTAAATCAGTTGTAACACAAAATATTAACTTTTTACCGTTTTCAATAAACAAAAACTTACTGATGATGGCACAGAGGGTAAAAAGAAAAAAACAGTGTGATTGCGGAAAGAAAGGACAAGAGCTGCAGATCCAAAAAGTGTCGGCTGTGTTTACATGGAATGGACTGTGTGCTCTGGTCCCACTGAAACGGTCATTGGTCATTGACTGGAAAC
This sequence comes from Schistocerca gregaria, assembly GCF_023897955.1. Taxonomy (NCBI): domain Eukaryota; kingdom Metazoa; phylum Arthropoda; class Insecta; order Orthoptera; family Acrididae; genus Schistocerca; species Schistocerca gregaria. Next base: position 67,826,157 of record NC_064924.1, on the reverse strand, counting down.
TATTACGTTTGAATACTTGAAGACCATTTGCATATGTTCATCGCCAGATAGCCAGACATGAATCCGATTGCACATTTATGGGACATAATCGAGTGATCAGTTCGTGCATAAGATGCTGCACCGGAAACACTTTCCCAATTATGGACTACTGTAGCAGCAAAATGGCTCAATATCATGTAAGTCTGCAGGCTTTCGTGGCCGTTGTCACTGAAGTTAAGATCTTCTGGGTTATTAGGCTGCATCATGTTGCTTCTAAAATGTTCGACGTTTCGACCACTGTGCTGGGATCTTCTTCAGGATATTTTGGTGTCTACTACTGGTAGACCACAGTGTTCTGGCAGTAGTGGACACCAAAATGTCCTGAAGAAGATCCCAGCATAGGGGTCGAAACGTCGAACATTTTAGAAGAAATATGACGAGGCCTAATAATCCGAAAGATTTTAACTTCAGTGACTCAATGTTCCTGGAGAGGTATTCCAGTGTGTTGTTGAGTCTATGCCACGTCGAATTGCTGCACTACCCCGAGCAGAATGAGTTCCTTCACGTCTTTACGAGCTATCGCTCGACTTTTGTCATATCAGTATACAATTCCTCGGTGCCTGAAGAAATGTGCTGTCAACTGGTCTCTTGTTTTAATCATGTTCCTAAATTGTTTTCTCCGAAATTCGATTCAGTACTTGTTCGTTAGGTATTCGATGTACCCATCAAGTCTTCAGCACTCCTCTGCAGTACCAAATATCAAAATCTTTCATTCATTTCTTGTGTAAACTGTTTAACGTCCACGATGCCGTACAAGGCGTCACTATCGACAAATACATTCAGAAACAAATTGGTAACTGTTAACTTTACATTCGATGTTAACAGATTCCACTTTTTCGGATTTTTTTTACTATTGCCAGTATGTATTTTATATTCTCTCTACATTGACCTTCTTGAGTTATTTTGTTGCCCAAACATTAAAACTGCTCTATTTTTTTACTGGCTCATTCGTTGATTGAACTGGTACAGCATCACCCGATTTAATTGGAGTACATTAGACTGTCGTAGTTTTGCTTTAGTTCATATTTTAACCTGTTGCCATGACAACTGAAATTCATTCCGTTCCATGATGGGCGTCTGATACAGCAACCGGTTATCAATTTCTTCAAATAAGACAGTCTTGTTTGGAAACTGTTTAGTCTATTTACTGGCAATGACGCTTTTTGCCCTTGTGTGGTATCTTCAGATTAACCTAGTACTTCAAAATAGCATTGTTAGGAATAGGTACAGTAAAAACTTGGGGATGGGAGTGTTATGAGCAAAAGGTCCAGGTTGTGTAGCCGCCTCTACAACGAACTCCTCAAGACATTGTTCGACTGCTCTTCCAAGTTCTTTGCCGTCTCTGAGAAAATCAGAGTGTCATCACCAAATCTTACTCTTTTTATTTCTACTCCCTGTACTTTAATTTCCTCTTCAATTTCTTCTGGCTTTCCTTTCCTGTTTGCCTACTGTACATATTGAATTACTATGGGTTAATGTACTCTTGCTGGATAATCCATATAACTGGTATACTGATGGTAGTTAATTCACACGATCAATTTCGAAATTATATAATTTAATCTTTCGAAGTATTATTGTATACATTTAGAATCGATCATACGAATTGAATACCATCTTAAAAATCTGCATGGCTTAACCGAGAACAGTATATTAATGAAATATAGTGAATGTCCCTAAGGATTCATCTTTAAAGACGAGTCACATCGAATTAAAATGTTACTATTAACTCCTCTGAAGCAGAGGTCCCCAGCGGTGGAATACACTTTTTGAAATAATCTATACAGTGATATAGGTTAATATCCCACATGTTACACCCTGCAGCCATTCACCCCGGTGCGCTCTCGTCCGCAAGTAATAGACGAAAAAAGCATTCAAAATTTTGATTAACGCTCAGCAGCATTTTAAAAGTAGTAGCATATGATTGGTTGCATCGTGTAACAGACCAGTTAAGGCTTTCACATGTAAATGGTCGTGAGTTTGAATCTAATCACGTAGATTAATATTTATATATTTTTTATGTTTCATCGAAATGACTTTGATTATTATTTTTATTCAATTAATTGATTTAAATGTAATTTTTTATTTGTATCCTTTGTCACATCGCTTTAGTTATCATGTCAACATCTTCATTCGCTCTCACTTTAATTCTTAAAATCTCTATTTGTGTGATTTTTATTATTATTATTATATATTCATTTCAGTTTAACTTCTTTCATTTCATTATTATGTTTCCTTGCTTTCGTCATTGCATTGATTATTTGTATTCATCATAGTGCGTGAACTTTGTTTCACTCATAATCCCTTCTATCGTTTAAATCTTCATCTGCGTTATTTTGTTCATAGAGCAACAGGAATTTAGGCTATGTTTTAAATGTCTGTATGACGATTACCAAAAAAATGTACATATTATAACGAAAAATATATTTTTGACACCATCGCGCTGTCAGTATAAATAAATTATTTCGTCTTGTGTTTTCAACCAATATATTGGCATTTTAAAATATTTAAATATTATAATAAACAAATATAATGAAATTCAGATTCACAAAAATTGCAAGTGCAAAAAATTATGTATTTAAAAATGAAAGCGAATGAAAAAATTCATGCGATGATTAAAATGATGTGACAAAGGAATAGAAACAAAAAATTGTATTTGAACCAGTTAAATGAATTAAAATAGTGATCAAAGTCATTTAGATAAAGATTTAGAAATTAAAAAGATGTAAAGCATTCACCGAGTTCCGAAATCGCGACCTTCTGCATGTAAAGGTCTTACGCTTGTAATATCTCTTTTTATTCTACTAATTCTCCCTGCACAATTCTAGGAGTGAGTTACGTTTCCTACTTGCCTCGCAGAATCGATGCGCAAAGTAGTATAGTACTATTACTATTCCATGAGTGCTTCATTACTCTTTGTAGTATATTCTCTCTGGTGTGTTGGGTGGGGTGGGGGGGGGGGGGGGGACTTCATGGATCTTCTCCGTGCCGAATAGTCGCATTGAATAATTGTAATTGTGCTATGGAGATTACTGGAAGAAAGAGATTGAAAATATACTGTATGATACTCAAGGGAATATATACTGAGCATTTACAGCAAAGGTGTTTAAGGAATTTTATTATATATGTATTTTCTAATTGGAAATTTGCACGGAGGTGTCGTTTCGTTGGTAATCAGAAGGGAACTTCCGATGAATTGGAAACGAACCTGCAATTATTAGATTCAAGAGCTCTATTATTTCATCGGATAATTAAACGCTATCAAAGCAAAGTTTCCGCTTGATCTGAGGTTTCCCGACTGACTACGCAACGCAAGAAAACCGAGACACTTTATTTACACAGGATTGCAGATCGCTTCGAATCATCGAGACTGCGGACAAGGAGAGTCATCGTCCGATTCTGATTAAACAAGTAAAGCTTAATTATAGCTTTCTTGAAAGACTGGAATGAGATCGTTAATAAAATCCTGATAACTACCTTTCCTCTTCACCGGCAACCAGTATAAACACAATTTTAATCAAAATTATAGGCTATCTGTCACACCACGCTCAGTTTCTAACGCTACTGAACGTCAGTAAAATTCCGATTTTTCCTTTGAGGCCCCAGCAGGATGAATGATTGTGGGGTATGATTCCTGGGATTTTAACCTACATCCCCGTATAGATGATTACAAAAAGCCAGTTCCACCGCTGGGGACCTGTTCTTTTAAGTGGAAAATAGAGACTACTTACTAGCGATACAATGGTGAAATACTTTGGAAAACCTTTATCAGTATCGGGTAATGCTCCTCAGGTGGGGTAGTCTAATTCTGGTGTTTTCTCTTACATCACAAAGATGCCTGCTCTGCAGGCCCTGTATGTTTTACGGAGTACAGTATTCAGCGCGAAGGGAGGCATAAGAGGAGAAAGTGGTTGCCGCGACTAATTAGAGGAGCGTCCCCCCTGTTACAGGTAGCGGCTGGGCTCACACGCGCTCACAACAAGAGAGAGCGTTCCGCGTTATCGGGCTCATTAATCTGGCTTTGAGGCGGGGGACGCCCCAGGGAACTCGTGCGGCCGCTGCGACAGGGTCACGCGGGTTGCCTGGCGTGGCAAGCGCAGGGGCCGAGGAGCTTCTGGGGGTGCGCCCCTGCCTCAGGTCCAGCCACGCACTCGTTGTTTATCGACTGATTTTATTTCTCTCTCACACTCAGACGGATAGCAAAGGAAGAAATAGTATTCATTGAGAGTACACGGTACTGTAGGAAGAATGCGCAATTACCTTTGTTGACGGTTTCGAGGCACCAAGGGTGCGAAATTTAGTACACAGCGCTGCCAACTGTGGTAGCAACGGCGCTAACACGAGTGGGCGTCTACTAGAACTGAGCCCAGGCAATAAATATGAGTATGTCATACCATGCTGCTTCAGCTCAGAGTACATCATCTGTGTTCTTGCAAACTGAAAGGTGGCGGGATCGAATTCTTGTCTTTCTACGTACTTTTCCAGTTAGCCTTTTATACACTGAAGAGCCAAAACACTATGACCACCTGGTTAATAGCGTCTTTGTCCGAGTTTGGAACGAAATACAGTACTGATTCCGCGTATCAGCGATCCCACACTTTGTTGGTAGGTTTGTGGAGGTATATAACATCAGATGTCTACGTACAGGTCACATAATTTGCCTAAATAAACGGCCGCTGCTTTGTGTGTGTGGTGTTGGCGCCCTAGAGCAATGCACATGGGTTCAATAGGATTCACATCAGGCGAATTTAGTTGCCGAGACATTAGTGTGAGTTCACTGTAATGCTCCTCAAACCGCCGTAGCACGGTTCTGGCTCCGAGACATGGACAGATATTCCGCTGAAAGATGACAACGGCGTCGGGGAAGACATAGATAATAAAGGGATGCAGGTGATGAAAGGGTCCTGTAGCCACGTTTCATTAGTCCGGTAGCCCATTTTCACTAGCATTTCTCTTTCTTTTCCTTGTTTATTTTTCTCATAACTCTCATAGTGGTGTGATTGAATGATTGTGGTTGTATGTCACGTTGCTAGACGGTGGCGTGGAAGAGGCTGGAAAAGAAAAAGAGGGAGGTACGAAGCTTGACATGCACGTCTGTTAAAAGGAATCTGCCAGGAACCGCTAAATAGTTGATGAAAATCGACTGGTAAAATCATCACCGTGTGGCGGCGACGATTACCTCCCTTTTTCTTCTCCAGCCTCTTCCGCGCTCCTCGTAACCTAGAAAACCCAAAGATGCCATTTCTGCCACCAACCTAACGTAGGTGGATTTCTCACAAGTAGCGCAAACCTCTTTGCCTACTTGACTACTACGAGAGTTGGATATTCTGTACAACTGCTGCTGAATCTGTATGGCAATCGCAGACTTTCTGCAGCAGACTACACCACCGTCTAGCAACTGACACACAACCACATTCATTCAGTCGCACCACTATGAGAGGTAAGAGAAAAAATAAACTAAGGGAAATACTAGTGAAAATGGGCTACCGGACTAATGAAACGTGGCTACAGGACCCTTTCAGTGGTTTGCGGCTGATAGCATGTCTTCGATTACTACCACGGGTCCCACGAAAGCGGAGGAGAATACCTTCCATATTGCAGTATTGCTCTCATCAGCTTGCGTCCGTTGCGTGCTGCACGTTTCGAGCTGCCGTTGTTCACCTCGATGACGGTGGAGACGACCAGCGACCTAGTGCAGCAAAAATGTAATTCACCCGAAGAGCTGACGGGTTTCCATTGATCGAAGGCTGATTCCCGATGGTACAGAGCTCCCCGCAATCGTAGCTGACTATGTCGTTGGGTAAACTTGTGAAAATTCAGGCGTGGTCTGTTGCAGAGTTCCATGTTCAAGAATGTACGATGAACGGTGTGCCCCGAAACGTCTGGGAGTGCATCAGCATTGTTCAATTTCGGCAGAGATGAAACGGATCTGCGTCTATCCCACTGTACAGAGCAAACATGTCTCCTAACCCCACGTTCTGTGAATAATCGTGGACGTTCAACCATTAAACGCCTAGTTGTAGTTTCACTATCTTCGTGACACTTCCCGTAGATGCTCAAGAAATTAGCACGTAAAAATTCGACCTGCTTCACCGTTTGCGAGATACTCGTTCACAGGCTCGGCGTAATAATAATTTGCGCTTTGTGAAAGTCTCTTATCGCTATGTATCACCCCATTTTCAGCCCTTATCTTCGCTAGTGTGATTTTGTTGTTGTTGTGGTTTTAGGGCGCACAACTACAATGGTTATTAGCGCCCAGACTACGTTAATGCACTGCGAGCCACAAGGTTAAAACAGGAACTAAAAGGGACAACACTCTAAAAGACACACTAACAGGCAAGGGATTAAAAGAAAACAGTAGAATCAAATGTCCTTGGACAGGTTTGTCAAATGGATAAAACGAAGAACGCGAGCAGCTGATCCTGGGTCATCCGCTAAAATGGCAGCCAGAGTTCATGGCAGGCCAAGATCAACGCTCAGTGTATTAAAATTCGGACAGGGCTTTAGAATGTGGCGTATCGTCAGCAATTGCCCACATGGGCAGAACGGCGCCGGCACAGCCGTCAGCAGATGGCGATGGCTGAACCAGCAGTGTCCAATTCGTAACCGGGCCAAAACGACCTCTTCCCGCCGAGAAGGGCGTGAAGAGGTCGTCCAACACGTGGGAAGCGGTTTCAAGGCCCGAAGCTTGTTGTCCGTAAGTGTAGCCCAATCGGCGTGTCACAGCGATAAAATGCGCTGACAAATGACCCTGCTAAAATCAGATGAAGGCACACAACAAGAAGCTGTCCGAGGCTGGAGGACCGCAGCCTTGGCCGCGGCATCTGCAGCTTCGTTCCTAGGGACACCGACATGGCCAGGAACCCACATAAAGGTAAACGGAGAACCGTCGTCCGCCAGCTACTGAAGAGAGCGTTGGATCCGGTGCACGAAAGGGTGAACCGGATACGGATCACTGAGGCTCTGGATGGCGCTCAGGGAATCAGACCAGGTGACATAAGCAGAATGTTGGTGACGGCAGATGTAAAGAACAGCCTGGCAGAGGCAAATAGCTCAGCTGTGAAGTCCGAACAATGGTAATGGAGCCGGTATTTGAAACTGTGTGCCCGGCAATAAAAGAACACCCGTCTGTGTCTGCTCCTCTTACATAGATTTATTACAGCGTCGCGTGCCCGCAACACCAACAGCCGGCATCCAGTGTCGGCTGGGCAGTGGTCATGCCATGGCTTGTCACTGTATAGCCCTCACTTCTCAACCACGTGAACATTCAGGAGGAACAACACTACTACCTGCCGATATGCCAGTCTGTCAGTAAGTCAGAATAAAATGACGTATATATGCGGACTGAAGCAACCAATGAAAATTTGTGCCAAGGCCGGGGTTCGAACCTGGATCTCCTGATCACTAGGAAGATGCACTAACCATTAAGTCACCTTGGCATACTAGCGTTTCACAGCTACACAGGCTACCCTCGTACACCTCACTCCTCACTGAAGATTCTCATTTACGCCTCACCCACTTTGTATTCCCCCCTAAACTCGAACAACATTGCAGAGGCTCTCCAAATATGTTGGAATAGCACCTCAGCATCGAACTAAACGGGGGATGGTGCCTGAAACACAGTCGTGGACGCTTCATCAAATGAAAATATATGGCTGCAGAGATATTTCCAAGTCTCAAACATCTTTTAGGTATATATATAGACTGAAGCAACGGATGAAAATGTTTGCTAAGGACAGGATTCGAATCCAGATCTCCTGCTTCCCAGACAGAAGCGCTAACCACTCACCACCATGACCATGGCACAGTGGCTTTGCACAAGTGCGTGGACTACCGTAGTAATCTTGGCCTTGGTACAAACTTTGATTGATCTCTTCAGTTTGCGAATATATGTATGACATAGATATTTGAGACTTAACTGGAAAAGATCTCTGGAGCCAAAGAGTTTCATTTGGTCCAGGACAAGATGGTTCCACTGGGTGGGATATATCAAAAACGTGTTGGTTGACCAGGGCAAAATTTGGGCACCATCTATATCGAGGTGGTTCACAACAGCACGGGCAACATGCCTGCGTACATTGTTGCTGTTGTTGTTGTGGTCTTCAGTCCTGAGACTGGTTTGATGCAGCTCTCAATGCTACCCTATCCTAAGCAAGTTTCTGCCGTGCCATGGGACGTAGGGACAGTGGTCCCTGTGCTCACTGTCTTTGGTTTCCCAGACATCGTCCGATATTTGCCAGTGTATAGCAGAAAAATTTGCCGTTCATATTACTGATTTGTGTAGAAATAAATAAAGTCTGTATTAAAGTTTAAGTAACGAGATGAAACGTAATAAATAAATCAATATCCATATGGATACTTGTCTTCCTGTAAACAAGCCCATTCCCTGACTCAAGGCACGCGACGTGGTTCTACGATCCTGCACGTTGAATGAACAATATGCCAATCCTTTCACTACGACTAGACGCAGCGTTACATTTGGTCCGTATACCGCTAGAATTTCACAGTAAATCTATGCTCACTTCGGATATATAGGGGATCTTAAAACCAAAACAAATGAACAACTACTGCGACGTAGGCTGAAGAAATTTACATTTACAAAACTCGAGATTAAACTTATTAACTAGAAAAACATTCACGGAATTTAACTGAAACATTGTAAAAGCTAAATACGTAACTAGTCGTTCTCTGGAGATGTACAGAGGCGACGGCCGAGGGTGTCCGTATGGGCGACATTGTAATAAGCACCGATGGTGCAGAGAAACAAGCGAAAGAGTTTAAAACATAAGTTGGCAGGTCTGGGTGGTATTCGAATTCGATTTTAAAAAGAGTGCTCTATGGCATTGCCCCCTTACTTAGCTTACATTTATCCCTATTCTTTCCCCCAGCGCGAAGTCCCAAACGATTAGAAAGAAGCGCAGATGACTTATGAATATAAGAAGCGTGAAAAAACGGAGCCGCAAAACTGCGGACCAATATCCCTAACATAGGTCTGCTGCAGAATCATTGGACATATCTCAGTTCGAATACAATAAATTTTCTTAAGAAGCTTACGTCTACGAATCAATATGTTTTTAGAAAGCATCGTTCCTGCAAAGACAATAGGCTGTCTGCCAACAAGTGACCACGAAAGCCTCAACAATTTTGTATACTGGGACCTTCACTGAACCGTGACTAACGACGGCTATTGCTTGGTTCAAATGGCTCTGAGCACTATGCGACTTAACTTCTGAGGCCATCAGTCGCCTAGAGCTTAGAAATAATTAAACCTAACTAACCTGAGGACATCACACACATCCATTCCCGAGGCACGATTCTAACCTGCGACCGTAAAGGTCGCTCGGTTCCAGACAGTAGCGACTAGAACCTCTCGGCCACTTCGGCTGGCACGGCTATTGCTAAAGAAGGCTCCAAGTCACTCAATTATCTGGGAACCTATTCCATACGCTCGTACTTTCGATAAGTCTGCAGTCGGGCGCCGTGCCAAAAGCTTACCTGAAATCTAGAAATATACATTTTGCCCTTCATCTATAGTTCGCAGTGTTTCATGTGAGAAAAGGGCAGTCTGTGCAATAGAACCCAGTCCTTGTTCCTCTTCCCGCCACTCCTGTTGTTCTTCGCCATTGTGGAGAGGGCAGGCTGTTGAGTCAATGTTTCCTTCCCCCCACAAAGTTATGTTCAATAGTATTTGAATGAACAGAAATTACGACATTATTTTCTTTGTATTTATGCAAGATCTCGTTAACGCCTTTTTTTAAAATAAAGAGGTCATAGTAATGTCTATTTGAGTTCATCAGTTCAATGAAACACGCCTCCCACGTAAGAGCAGTTTGAAAATCCCCATTAAACCTTATGATCAGCAAATCAATGAAGTAGTTGTTTAGTCGGTCTCCGTAAGGTCGTACAGACTTCGCGCTTTTCTTTGTTGGGGCGGAGGTTGTTCTCGAGTGCCCGTTGCGACAATTGCTCTTAATAAACCGCTTATAATTGAATCAGATTCTTCCCTCCAGAAGAACGGAAAAGTCATGGCTCACTCCGAGTCATGAACAAAATTCCACTTGATGTGGTGAAAGTCGTTTATCATTTTCTGAATGGGTTATGCAGAGTTTGGTTTATATAATTATCACGTATAGAGATTTAGTTATTGAGTAATCTTTCCACAATTCCAATAGGGATAGGAAAACAAACATGGCACCGCTTTTATAGCGCATCATGAGTTCGTGCCACATGGTCGTACGGTGAATAAGAAATTCTTCCTACATGCTGTGCACCACTTGGGGGAAGCAGTTCGAAGAAAACGACCAGAATTGTGGCAAAATCACTCGTGGACATTGCACTACGATGATGCCCCCGCTCGCACCTCAATTCTTATTAGCGGTTTTGTGACAAAAAAACAAAACCGTTGTAATGCATCAGCTGGATATGGCTCCCAACAACTATGTGCAATGCTCAGGAGAATCATCAAACAACGTCGTTTGGTCACCATAAATGACTTAAAAACTGAATCGCTAAAGACGTTGAACACCACAACAAAAAGAAAGTTACAGAGGTGCTTCCAAGATCGAAAAAAGCGCTGGCAAAAATGTATTATGTCTTAGGGGGTTACTTTGAAAGAGACAGAGTTGATGTTGATAAGTAAATAAAGGTTCTTTAAGAGAAACAACAACTCCCCTCAGTTTTTGATCATACCTCGTACGTTATGGAAAACTGGTTGATATTGCTAGGGTAAATGCGTTAACTAACTAATGTTAAGCGTGTAAAACCCTCGCAAGTCCATACAGGTACAGTGGGACATAGTGACTTCAGAAGGTAAGTTACAACTGTCGTCCCACGGTAAGACCACGGCGCCGCAAGAATGACGCGTTGTCAAGGGGAGTACACGTTCCGGATTTCCTGTAGACACAGTTCTGTCCGTACTGTGGTTCACAGCGAGCGAGGGAAGAGGCACAATATATATATATATATATATATATATATATATATATATATATATATATATATATATATATATATAAGAGAAATATTTCTATGGCATAGTTGACTGGAAACCCCCGAGAGATGGGTTGAGTCGTCCAATCGGAAACGTTTTCTCTCTCTGACGTTGTTGTCCCTTTCCTTCGCGTGTATGACAGTTTAGTAATGTGCTGTCTGTTTAGTGTAGGTGGCTGTAATGTGTGTGTGAATAGGTTGGTGTCATGTACACTGAGGTGACAAAAGTCATGGGATACCTTCTAAAGTCATGTCTGACCTCCTGTACCCCAGCGCAGTTCACTGCAAAAATATTGAACCACGTTGCCTATATAGCCGTTCATAATTACGAAGGTGTTGCCGGTGCAGGATTTTGTGCACGAACTGACCTCTCGACTACGTCCAATAAATGTTTGATGAGGTTCACGTTGGGCGGTACGGGTAGCCAAATCATTCACTTTCTAGGCGCTTCAGTCTGGAATCGCGCTGCTCCAACAGTCGCAGATTCGAATCCTGCCTCGGGCATGGATGTGTGTGATGTCCTTAAGTTTAAGTAGTTCTAAGTCTAGGGGACTGATGACCTCAGATGTTAAGTCCCATAGTGCTTAGAGCTATTTGAACTATATGAATCATTCGCTAGAATTGTCCAGAATGTTCTTCAAACCAATCGTAAATAATTGTACCCTGGGCACACGAAGCATTGTCACCTACAAAAATTTCCATCGTTGTTTGGAAACAGGTAGTTCATGAATGGCGGCAAATGGTCTTCAAGCGGCCGAGCATAACCATCTCCAGTCAATGATCAGTTGAGTTGGACCCAGGACCCAGTCTATTCCATGCAAACATACAGACCTTTCATTTCTTGTGCACCCTGTATTACTGCCATCTGTATATGTGCATATCCCATATACCTCAATGTATACTGGTCAGTATACTTGAGCCCATGGCTTCGTGGGGTCTGTGCCAGACTCGAACCCCACCATCAGCTCTTACCAACTGAAACAACGACTCACCGGACCAGGCTACGGTTTCACAATCTCTAGTGTCCAACCTACACGGTTAAGAGCCCAGGAGAGGTTCTGCAAGCGATGTCGTGCTGTTAGCAAAAGCTGTCGAGTTGCTCGTCTGCTGCTATACCCATTAACGGCAAATTTCTCTGGACTGTCCTAAAGCAGACGTTCGATGCACGTTCTACATTGATATCTGCGGTTATTTTACGCAATGTTTCTTGTATGTTGTCTCTGACACCGCTACCCAGTTGATGCTGCTCTCTGTCGTTAAGTAAAGGCCGTCGGCCACTGTTGTCCTTGGCGTGAGCTAATGCATGGTGTTATCGGCACACTCTTGATAATGTGGATCCCCAAATACCTAATTCCATAACGATTTTCCGATTTGAAATGCCCCATGCATCTAGCTCAACCTACCATTCCGTGTTCGCAGTACGTTAATTCCCGTCGTCTGGCCATAGTCACATCGGATACCTTCTCACATGAATCGCCTGGGCACAAATGAAAGCTCCGTCAATGCAATGCTCTTTTACACCTTGGTGTACGCGATGCTACACCAACTGTGTACGTGTGTTCCATAAAAACACGGGAGAACTGTCGTATGTCAGTAACATCTTTCCACGATTTTTCGGCACAAAGTCTTTTGGCGATCTTCAGGTGTTTACAGCTGTAAAAGTACTGGCGAATACGCTGTTTTTTTTCTTTATTGTGATTTTAATACCCGTATAAAAACAGGTAGGCTGGCAGCAGCACAATACGCCGCTCTACAGCCCAAGATATTACAATGGGAAAACAGAAGACACATTATTTGGAACAAAACGGCGGGGAGAAAACAGTAGACACATGATCATAAAAAACATGAAGCCGTTCACACACGATGACAATCCACACTACAAACTGTTGACACGACGCACAAACACTGAAGATGTCGATGGAACTGGTGAACGATGGAGTGTGACAGTGAACACTGAACACTAAACACGACGACACACACTAGACATTAATGGCGACGATCTCGGCGCCCGAATGTCCATGTAGCGTGTGCTAGTCCGAGGACCTGCCAAGAGGGGAAGAAGGGTGAGGGGGGAGGAGAGGGGAGAACAAAGATGCCAATAGCTGAGGAGATGGGAGGAGGAGTAGAGGGACAGGGGAGAGGAAGCCCAGGGGAGGAGTGGGGAGAAATGGAGGAGGGAGGGAAAGGGGAGAGAAGGGAGGGAGGGTGCCCAAAGGAGCAAACACAGGAAGAGGGAGGGAGGATCAAAGTTGGTAGGAGGGGTAGATGGATGGGAGGAGGGAATCATCAGTGAGGGGAAGCTGGCGGAAGCCACCATGGGAGAGGGTAAGGAGGATGGAGAGATGGAGACCGGGTGGGACGTGGGAACACAGGCGTAGCAGTGGGCAGGTGTGAGAGAGGATGGGGGAGACAAGCGGGTCAGGAGGTGTACAGGATCCGTATCTGTTCAAGGAAAAGGAGGAGGTGGCGGAACGGAATGGGGTCGTACAGGTTCCGTGTGGGGGAGGGGAGATGGATGTGATAGGAGAAGCAGAGAGCATGGTGTTCAAGGATCTGAAGGGATTTGTAAAAGGTAGGGGGGTCTGAGATCCAGGCAGGATGGGCGTAACAGAGGATAGGGTGGATGAAGGATTCATAGGTGTGGAGGATGGTGGATGGGTCTAGACCCCACGTACGACCGGAAAGGAGCTTGAGGAGACGGAGTTGGGAGTGTGCCTTGGCTTGGATTGTCCAGAGATGGGGGTGAATAGGCGCTGAGCTATGCTATTTAAAGCCAAAAGGGGCTGCATTGCGCATGCACTGTGCCTGTACTGTTCAGCGTGCGCGTTCACAACTCCGTATGCTGCGCCTGGCGCCCTCCACGGTGAAAACTTGGCATTTCGATATCAGATCGATCTTCATCTTTATACCGATAACTATGTTGACTACGAAGTTTCTCTACAACAGTATTCCAAGCGGAATTTAACTAAGAACCCCTATCTCGATTTATAAGAGTCTCGCTGTCTGACAATTTTATTTCTATGGGTTCATTTATAATTGAACTCCAGAAATTTGATGTTTGAGCCACAATTTTTGTGTCATTGTGATTCATAGAATGGCCAGTAGAAATACAATGTTCAGCGATTGCGGACTTGGTGGGTTGTAGAAGGCGAGTATGCCGCTGGTGTTCCACAATACGTTCCTGCACCGTCCTTGTTGTCTGCCCTATATAAGACTTGCCGCAATCCCACGGAATCTTGTAGACACCTGGTTTACGTAGGCCCAGGTCATCCTTAACGGATCCCACCAGTGATGATATTTTAGGAGGAGGGCGAAAGATGACTCTAACTTGATGCTACCTCAATATTCTATCTATCTGTGACGAGATGTTCCCGTTAAAAGGTAGATAAGCCGTTGACCTGAAGACCTCTTCTTCTTCCTTGTTGCGTCGCTTGTAGGACTGCATACCTCTGTTCACTGCCATTCATCAGGAATACTTTTTGCAGGTGTTTCAGTTCCGCTTGAAGACTGACTACGTCAGAAATACAGTAGACCGTCGATTATCCGAACGTCGGTCAACCGAACGACCGCTCAACCGAACTGTGTACTCGCTGGCACCTGTTCTTCTCCCACCCTACCGTCCATCATCCCCCTCACTCCCAAACCAAGTTTCCCACAGAAGTCGTCGCACTGGGCCACAGCTTCTGAGGCATTCGCTTGTTTAGATACTGCCTTGCGATGGTTTGAAGCCCAAGATGAAAGTGACCAGTTTCAGATATCTGTAATGAAAAAAGTACGTGACTTAACTGCTCGTAAGCGTGTAGGCTTGCTTAGACAGACCAAAATAAAGAATTTTTTAAACGTTTATTTTGTATACTGTGTGTATTGTTCATGCTAAATGCGTATGTAATATGTATATATTTTTGTTAAATAAACTGTGCCACATAGTATATATTCCTACTGAAGTTCCCTTCGTATGTTACTTTGTAATACTCAAAGAGATGCCTTTTTTTTAGTGAATTTACTGTACAGTACTTCTTTTTGGCAAATAAACATGTACAGTTCGATTATCCAAACAAACCAGTTTTCCGAACACCCATGTCCCCAATTACTTCGGATAATCAACGCTCTACTGTAGTATGGGCACGGTGGATTAAAGTTTTAAGGACCCTCATTGTTTGTGCTGGATGGTGGCAACTGGTAGCTTGCAGATACAAACCTGTATGGGTCGGTTTCCTATACACCGAATGACCAAGTGTGCCATCATTCTTGCGCTGTACCAGAACATCTAAAAGTGGCAAACAACCATCTTTTTCAGTTTCCAGAGTAAACATAATATTTTCATGTATGGAATTCATATTCTGCAAAAATTCCTGGAGACGGTCCACGCCATGAAGCAATACTGTAAATGTGTCATCCACGTAACGCCAAAACACTGTTGGTTTAAAAGTGGCAGAGTTGAGAGCGCTCTCTTCAAAATCTTCCCATAAAAATATTAGCCACCAGCGGAGACAAAGGACTCCCCATGGCGACACGGTCAGATTGTTCATAAAATTCATTGTTGAATGTAAAATATGTAGAAGAGAGAGTATGCTCTAACAACCTTGTAACATCTGCATCAAACATATTACCGATCAGGTGTAGTGAACCTACAAGAGGCACCTTGGTAAAGAGAGAAACCACGTCCAGGCTGACCAGCAAGTCGTTACTTTGCAGCTGTAAAGACTGAATACGGCTGATGAAATCACTAGAGTTGCTTATGTGATGTGTGTATCGCTATCTTATGGGTTTTGTCACCTCAGTGTATGCTTGAACAGGTGGTGCGCCGACGCGGAACCAGCCTAATAATTAATGGACACTGCTGTTAGAAATGTGGGTAGGGCAGGTGCCGAGCTGCGGGTCACTTTGCCAACAGCCTGGAACAGACCTGCAGAGAGCCCCGGCAAGAAGGCGGATGCGGCGCAAGAAGGCGCGCTGTGGAGCGGTCGGCGCGCCTCCCCATAAATCAGCGGGGGCCCCCCACATCGCTGCTGGCTCCCCCGCGATGCGGCCTCAGCACGCCTCGGCTCGCCTCGCGATCGCTCATGAATATTGATGGCTGCGCGCCGCACCGCTCACCTGACAGCCGGCACACGGCCCCCCGCCCCCAAACCCCGACCACCGCCGTGCTGACGCTGCGCCCCCCGCCCCTCCAACTATCAGCCTCCAGCCGCGTACCTAGATGCAACCGCCCGTCGTATTCGGCTTTCTACGCTCAACGCTCTCAACTCCCAAAAACTGCACAGCAGCGATCCACAAACAAACAACGTGGGGC
Source organism: Schistocerca gregaria (assembly GCF_023897955.1). Classification (NCBI taxonomy): domain Eukaryota; kingdom Metazoa; phylum Arthropoda; class Insecta; order Orthoptera; family Acrididae; genus Schistocerca; species Schistocerca gregaria. Next base: position 67,809,839 of record NC_064924.1, on the reverse strand, counting down.
CGGAACGAGTTTTCGCCCTACAGCTTGCTGGCGAATCGTAACTAACAAGGGAACCTCCCCATTGCACCCCCTCCCCCCCCCCACTCAGATTTAGTTATAAGTTGGCACAGTGGATAGGCCTTGAAAAACTGAACACAGATCAATCGAGAAAACAGGAACTAGTTGTGTGGAACTATGAAAAAGTAAGCAAAATATACAAACTGAGTAGTCCATGCGCAAGATAGGCAACATCGAGGACAATGTGAGCTTAGGAGCTCTTTGGTTCAGTGGTTAGCGTGAGCAGCTGCGGAGCGAGAGGTACTTGGTTTAAGTCTTCCCTCCAGCGAAAAGTTTATTGTCTTTATTTTCGCAAAGTTATAATCTGTCTGTTCGTTCATTGACGTGTCTGTTCACTGTAATTAGTGTCTGTGTTTTGCGACCGCACCGCAAAACCGTGCGATTAGTAGACGAAAGGACGTGCCTCTCCAATGGGAACCGAAAACATTTGATAGCATGGTCATATGTTAACCGATTCCTCCACAGCAAAACACGTCTCATATATTCTATACGACACTGGTGACGGCATGTACGTCACATGACAGGAAAATGTTGTCGAACCACCTAAGTTGTACACTTGGCGAGTGGGTAAAAAGATTCTTCTACCTTGCCCGATTTAGGTTTTCTTGTGGTTGTGATAATCACTCCCAAAAGAGTGATTAAAACATAAGAGATTGTCACATAAACTGCAACAAATGAATGCAATAGTCTCACAGTCGCACAGTTTTTTCTGTGCTCTTCCAAAACGTATGATTGTAACGTTTTCGAATTTTTCCGCGTGTAGACCGTCAAATGCTGCGTATGTCCAAGCAAATCTAAACATGTCCTAGAATTTTCGGAGAGCGAAGTTAATTATGTGTGAGTGCCTGAACTTTGATAATTGTCTGAAAATAAAAATTTAAAACTTTTCACTCGAGGAAAGACTTGAACCAAGGACCTTTCTCTCCGCAACTGCTCACGCTAACCACGGGACCACGGGGCTCCTGAGATCACACTATTCTAGATGTTGCTAATCTTCCACATGGACTACACAGTTTGTATATTTTGCTTATTTTTTTTCATAGTTCCGCACAACTTCCTGTTTTCTCGATTGATCTGTGTTCAGTTTTTCAAGGCCTAACCAGTGTGCCAACTTATAACTACATCTGAGTGGGGTGCGATGGGGAGGTTCCCTTGTAAGTGTCGGACTGGCACTCGAAGCTGGGACCTTCGCTGAGCCGTGACTAACGACGGCTCGATTAATCGCACACGCCAGTGGTCCATCAATGTCTGTCTCTGGTTTCCTTGACCGTACCTACCATGAATGAGTGTCGAACACATGTGTGAAGCAGGCGAATTTGACAAGAAAGTGAAAATGTCCAGTCGGCGATGACTGCGTGTGCGACGACAGCTCAGTAAAGAGTAAACAATGAGACGACGCTAGTCCGAGGAAGTCAGCTGTAAATTGTACCAGCCGTACCGCCAGCTATGTTATCAAATCGGACATATACACTGCGCGATCAAAAGTATCTGGACTTACATGTTAGTGGCGCCCTCCATCTGTAATGCTAGAACATAATATTCTGTTGGCCCAACCTTAGACTTCATGACAGCTTCCTGAGCCGTGGTAAAAAAATTGCTGTTTTGAAGAGCGCGCCGTAACGCGTAGTGTGAAGCAGTCGCCCTCCGTTTCTGGCGGCGGCGCCGCTATGACAGCCGCAGCTTTGGTGTCTCTCTCTGGTGGGAAAAGAGGAAAGGTGGCCTGTTCACGCGCATTTAAGGGGCGCTGTGAGCTCGCCAGTTTGTCAGTCTCGGCCAGTCTGGGTGAGTCTGGAGTCAGTCTGGGGTCAGTCTTTCGTCCCCAGCTTGCTAGTCTGTCTCTCGTCCGGATTTGTGACGCAGTGAGAGAACTCAACGAGTGGTCGCCCGTCTGTTCGAGTTACTCAGGCAACGGTCATTGGCGGTGAGATCGATCGTTTGGTCTGTCACGCACTGAGACACAAGATGACTTGTCCGCCTTAAGCGTCGGCGCATCTGAGGTCGCCACGTGAGTCGAATGGGCCGCGCCCTATAGCGAGCGGTAGTGACTTCGCGGCCGACACGAGAGCAACAGGAGTCAACCCACGACATCGGTCTGGCCGGTGCGAGCTGCGACGCCGTGAGACGGGAGATCGGCGCGCCTTCCTGCGTCCGTTGAAGCGGCTGGCAGCTGTCGGTTCTGGAGAGCGTTTTGGGGGTGCTGCGTCAGGTCTTCGCCAGAAATCTCAGTTTATTAGAAGTTAAGTGATTGTTGATATGTTGTTTAATTTACTTGTTAAATTCTACTTGTTTTCTTGATGAGGTCACCAGCCGCTTTATTTTGGGTCCGTCCCACCGTTCTTCTCCGTTTGCGCACCCGCGGGGAGGTGGTTATTTATGCATTTGAATAGGGTGGTCCGTTTTTCCCTTGTGGAGTAGGGGCGGGTTAGAGCAACCTGCGGTTCGGGTTGTTCGGTAATCTCCCTATCAGTCTGCCGTACGTTAATAGCTGCCTCTGACATGTTTATCGGATTCGGTGTGTTAACGAATTTATTGCTTGAAGTGTAACGGCCTAATTCTTGAAATATGTTTTTATCTTGCCTATCATCTTGAGAGGCGGTATATGTGTACTGTAGAGCATGTTTGGCCAACCTTGTATAATTTTATGTAAGATTGCTTTTCATGGGCTTTTATTTAAATGGCCATTTTATTAGATAAAGTTGCCACTCTTCCACCGAAAGACTTTTGTTAGAAGTTGAAATCAAGTTGCACCTTCCGTGGGAACTTAATCATTTAATTTTAGTGTTTTGTACTATTTGCATCCCTTCTACGGGGTGCATATTTTGTGTGATAGTGTGGTTAAAACTGTTACTTTAAGGTAAACTGGTGTCTTGCAGATTTGCACCTGTGTAGTCTTTCAGAGGTTGTTCTGAGCGGTCGTGACAATGGCCGTGTCAAGAGGGAGCGGCAAGGCTCTCTGCCTGCAAGCTCATTCACTCAAAAAATTGTTTATTTCTGTCTCTGAAGAAATTGTAACTTGATATTTAGAGGAAGCAATTTCATTTTGATTTCTTCAGTTACTCCCTGACAACTACTTCCACGCGCAATAATGTGATGTTTTAATGTTCTTGATGAATCGCTAGTAAATAAAGTAAATTCTCAAGAAAATGTTTTGAATGTAAACTCACGGTTCACTCCCACTCTCGCAGGTATACGTTCAATCAGGTGCTGGAAGGATTCTTGGGGAATTTCAGCCAATTCATCGCATAGTGCTGCACTGAGGAGAGGTATCGATGTCGGTCGGTCAGGCCTGGCATGAAGTCGGCGTTCCAAGACCTCCCAAAGGTGTTCTATTGGATTCAGGTCAGGACTCCTGTGCAGCCCAATCCATTACAGCGATGTTATTGTCGTGTAACCACTCCACCATATGCTGTGCATTACGAACCGATGCCCGATCGTGCTGAAATATGCAATCGCCATCCCCGAATTGCTCTTCAACAGTGGAAAGCAAGAAGGTGCTTAAAACATCAATGTAGGCCTGTGTTGCGATAGTGCCACAAAAAAACAACAAGGGGTGCAAACCCTCTGAATGAAATACACGACCACATTATAACACCACCGCCTCCGAATTCTACTGTTGACGCTATACACGCTGGCAGATGACATTCACCGGGTATTCGCCATACCCAAACCGCGCCATCGGATCGCCACATTGTCACCGTGATTCGTAACTCCACAAAAAGTTTTTCCACTGTTCAATCGTCCAATGTTTACGCTCCTTACACCAAGTGAGGCGACGTTTGGCATTTACCAGCGTGATGGGTAGCTTATGAGCAGCTGCTCGACCATGAAAGCCAAGTTTTCCCACCTCCTGCGTAGCTGTCATAATAGTTGCAGTGGATCCTGATGCAGTTAGGAAGCCGCGCGGGCTAGCTTAGCGGGACTAGCCGAGCGGTCTTAGGCGCTGCAGTCATGGATTGTGCGGGAGATCCCCGCGGACGTTCGAGTCCTCCCTCGGGCATGGGTGTGTGTGTTTGTCCTTAGGATAATTTAGGTCAAGTAGTGTGTAAGCTTACTGATGACCTCACCAGGTAGGTCCCATAAGATTTCACACCCACACACACACACCCACACACACACACACACACACACATAGGCATTTTGGAATTCATGTGCGACGGTCTGGATAGATGTCTACCTATTACACATTACGATACTCTTCAAGTGTTGGCAGTATTAAAAAAGTACAGCAAGTGTTATGCTACGTATTTTAACCTTAATGACGTTTTTATAACCACTTCTGTGTACTGCCACAGTAGCTAAAGCAAAAGATGAAGGAACACAAAAAGTGGTCGTTGACAAAGGAAAGTAGAAAAATTAACTGTAACTTAGAACGCTCTTCAGTCAGAAAATCGTGAAATGAAGTTTTCAGTAACAAAAACTTTATGACTGAAGATAAGAGAAGCCATGGAAACATATGAACACAAGTATAATTTTAACATAAAAGGAGATGCCATGAATATTGATGCTAGGGACTTAGTTGTAGATTATCGATGGTTTATGTGCCTGATACTTTATAAAGAATACAGCTCTGTAACCGATACTGACTTTAACAGTAAAATAAATAGGTCTGAATCTAGCGGGGATAGCCTTTTGTCCCTGTGGGTTTTCCACCCTGTAAATGACTACCTTCAAATTCCTACTGCATCTTCATAATCACGGTTCCTTGGGTCCTTTCTTTTCCTTTTAGTTACAGTTGCAAGTGCTGCAGCATATACTTTCTGAGAAAAGTTAAAAATGATTTATGATAAACCAGTACTTCAGCGTCATCAATCGGCAGCTGTTGTTTTCGCTTTAATTATACAACTATTTTCGTAAGGTAAAAACATTAATAAATAACTTTAATATAGTACGTGCTGATTTGAACAGCTGTTTACGGTCCTACAACACAACTCATATTGCAGAAAGTTGTAGAGTTCCAAACATACTTTCATTACCGATGTCTATCAATTTGACATGTAGTTCCTTCACCAAGTACACAATTTGTTTTCTAAGATACAGTCACAGCAAGTCCTTCTTTGGCTACGTGAAGTCAGCCCATAACGCCAGAACATTCGATAGTACTCATGAGCCTCACACAGCCGTAAATTACTCCAGAAAGCTGTCCATTTAGGAAATCTGTTTTCCAGAACGAAGGGCTAAGACTAAGAACAATAGATGATAACAAAGATAATGTTGTTTCATTAAATAGTGGCCAGAAGAGCTTATGGGCTCTTCATGTATAGCTCAGATGTTACCATATCGCTGGAGAGATAAGTTCGACCACTTTGTCTGACACTGAAGTATTTGATAAATAGAATGAAACAGAATACGAATACCATAATGAAGTGCAGGTGGAATGAAATACGCTGTTAGGTCGCTTGCACTGTACGTGCAAAATGACAATTTCGCATGACCACCTGCATTTCTCCTCACGCGAAAGACTACTTTAAGGTATTTATAACTGAATTAAAGATGGAATAAACTGGAGCGAATAAATGTAACGTTTCCAAATCTCTCTAAGGGTACTTTGTGTTAACGGTTTAATGATACTCCAGGTATATAAACTATTTAAGATGAATCGAGTGAATCACTGAAATATTTTATGGAAGAACGAAGGAACGAAGAAAAAATTGTTTTTTGTTTCATGTTATTGAGCCTGAGTTAAAAGTTATTAAGCAATTTTCTGTGTTTTAAAAAAATCGTTTATTGGATTATTTAATTTTAACAGAACACTAGAACTAACATTAAATATAGGTAACATGATAGATATGAAAAGATTTTTTTGTTGTTTCTTAAGCTACTATTCCAAAGGCTGCAATTATTTATTTTACTTTAGTTTGTTTTGTCACTATGAACTCAAATTTTTCCACTTATACTATGAAATTTTGAAAACTAAATTTGTTCCATCATTTTCGCAAGCTGTAGGGATCATGTAATCATTACTTCATAAGAAGCATTGTTGTGTAAATGACTGAATAATATCCGTCACGCTTGTGAGAAATGCACAGCGAAATTAAACAGAAAAGAAATCCGCATTTTGAGGCATTCAACCGTCTAGTGTAGGAGAGACGTAATATATGCGTTCATGGTATCCATGAGAACGCGTATTTTTAAAGGAGTAAGCGATGTTGAAAGCACAGGGGGACGTGACTCTATTTTGCGTTAGCAGTTTTTTTTTTAAGTATGTGGGCTGAGGAAAAGCTGAAGCTTAACTTACGTTATTATTACGTTGGTACAGAAGTTCGTATCATTTTTGTTTCGCATTTTGGTATTCCTATCGCTATGGCCTTATTTACCTTCGTCCATTTTTATTTGTAGTTCACTGTTGTTACTAGAATTAACCTACTAGCGTTCTGTCATTCAGAGGTAGTGAGTGGAGTTGTGGATGTTGGAAAATGGAATGCCAGTTGAGAGCTCTGTACGTTTCCAGCATATTCTTCTGTTGAGTTCAATAGAGCGGTGACAGCAGCCGAAGCCGCCAGAAACATTTGCGCCGTGTATTGGGATAATACCATCGGACAGGGAACAGAGGATATGGTTTTATCGTTTGATAGGTGATAGTTTTGACTTTAGTGACTCTACAAGTTCAGGAAGACCTTCGGGGTTTGATAAATATTGTTTAAAGGTATCAATCGACAACGATTCACTTCAATCGACTGGAGAACTGGCCAATGTCAAGATCTGTGATCATTCACCGCAGTCGTGTGGCATTTGCATGCAATTAGGATGGTTCAAAAATCAGCTGTATGTGTACGGCACGCTCTAAGGCATAATCACAAATATCAGCTTGTGACGGTATGTGCAGCCCTGCTTGCTTGTTATGAATTGGCTCGTGGACAACGCCTACCATTACTATACCGTATCGTTACTGGTGACCAGAAATAGTGTCTCTATGCTAACATAACGAAATGGAAGGAATAGATTAGCTCAAACATAGCAGTAACTCTCCATACACAAACCTGCACGCACCCACGAGAATAATGTCATGGAACAGCGATTACGAATAGCTTCCCCGAGGTGTAAGCATCACTACTGGCATTTATTATCAAGAACTGAAACGTCTTGCAGACGAAATCCAAGGACAACGATCAGGAATATACCTGAAGTGATGCTACACCACGAAGACACCCGCTCGCGTCATGGTGGACTGACGAAAAACCTGATACTGGAGTTGGGTTGGGAAGTCATTCCGCATTCACCTTATTCACTCGATCTAGCGGCCTTAGATTTTCCCTTTTAATATTTTCACCTAAAATATTTTATTTTTTCAACAACATCCTCCTGGCTCGAAGATATCTAATGTATTCAATGAACTGTGGATGAAGCCCGACCAACAAGCATTACATGCATTGATCGAAAATGATAGTGCATTGAGAATGGCTTGTTTCTAGCTGAAATCTAGATCAGCCAATAAAATCTGAAAAGGACGCCTGATATCTATTATTTATAATATAACAGTCGCTACGTTTACAGACTTCCGAATGAAAGGTAACCTGATAATGTAATTGTGCTGCTTTCACTTGTAAATCTCAAAACTGGGAAAATAACTGCACAAGTTAAGAGAATTATGTTCTAGAAGTATTGTTGTAGAATTATGTACTAATTCGTGCTAACTAGAACAATCTAGAAAACTAACTATTGAACCTTAAAGCAATTGTGAAATTCATTTACTGATAAAAAGGCAACAAGAAACATATCAGGAATGAAACATATGCGCTTAGATAAACGTTAAAGATGCTTCAGTATAAAAATTTGTGACCGCTGGAGATTCTTTATTTATGTTATTGCTCATCGTCTTACCCAAAAGCCTCCAGAAAACTTTGAAACTTGTACTTAACTATTGTCTTTTGTCTTCTGACACCAGATAGCACCCCAAGTCACCAAAAAGACGAAATACAGTACATCTTTACCTTATTGAGATTAATCCAGACGATGGTGGATGTTTAACACCCTGACACACGTGCTGGAAATAACATGACTTGAGGCTGGTTACAGTAACTTCTAGTATCTATTGGTAATTGTAAGTCACGGTAACTTAAAATGTTTGCGTTTCCACATTACAAGAATTCATCATCAGAATTATAGGATGGAAACTGAAGTTGATTCATATCAATAATCGCACAGCAGTATCATACTACTGAGAAAGTGAAACGCCCATAAAGAAATTTGATATATTTATTGACTTTTATAGAGATGTGTTTATCTTTACGAAAAGGTGACACTGCTACAGGACCGTTTGCAGGGATGGACTTCAGGCAGTACTTTTCATGCAATTTAGATTGTGTTATGGTAATTGCTGTGGCCTTCTCCAAAAGACATCACGGCGCCTAGAATGTCAGCAACCAAACTGACAGCCTGCAGCCGCGGTTGCCCGTCTCGCAGGCACACCGAAGCACTACACATCCGACAGGAAATATTGATTAACGGCCAAAACAACAACTACTACTACAACAACACAGTAAAGACATCAGCGGCCACCAGGAGCCCCTACCGGGCCACATATACATAAGGAAGAGGTCGCTGCAGATCCCGGAACTATTTTCACACGTCAAACCAAGTGATGGAAAATAGTTCCGAGGTATTCATCAGCCGAAGCGGTATAAAGGCCGGCGCTCGGCCGCACATCGGCAGTTCATCGACCGCCAGCAGACATGGATAACTGCCGCCCCGGCAGCCCGGCTCGGATCTTCTCGCTGATCTCTGCATTAGGCTTGGTATATTGGAGAAGTCTCTGGCGGAAAGTAGTAGGAAATTATTTCAGTTGTTTTCTATATTATTCTTGTATGCAGTTGTGATTCGAAGATGGAGCACTGTTTTGTGTTGCTGTTATACTTGGAGAATTTGTTTTGGTGAATTGAACAGTCCAATAAATTGTTTCCGGACTTTAATCGTTAGTTTCTTCTGCTGACGCAGACATATCAATAATCCTGATGATGAAGGCATGAGGTAACGAAACTTGCAAAAATGGAGTTGATACATTGTGATTGTTTGAGACTATAAAGTAATTTTCAGATCTAGTTATTATAATCATAAGATATACCCTAAATGCAGGAACGGAGACAAATATTGTAGGTACCAGCCCAGAAACTTTTGCTGCCCGCGACATGATGTGCTGGGCCGTGTTACTGTCCATTAATTACTCTAGAGATTAGCGCGTCCCAGGCGGTTCGCCGACTTGCGTGCCCGGAAAGAAGCGTCAGTGGTAAGCGCTTGTTGGCAGCCCGTAGCAGCCAGAAACGTAATTTGCCGGCAGCGGCGGCGGCGGTGGCGGCTGCTAATTCAACGTCATTAGCGTCGAATTAGCTGCAGGCGGGACTGCGGGCTGGTGGTTGGCCCAACGCAGGCGTGAACCGGCGCTGCATGCCCTCGCGGCGCTCCTGGCACGGTCGCCACCGCGGTGCTCCGTCACTGTGTGACGTCACTGACACCCACTGTGGCTCCCACGACCGCAGGACACAGTCACCTGTCACGCAGCGTGAAGTGTGCAGGACACAGTCATGGTACAGACGGTATGCTGCTCCTCAGGGGTCTACACGTGGATACATTTCAGGTTGATTTCTAGCGTTTTTGTTTTGCATGTTGGTATTCCAGTTGCTAAGGGCTCATTTACCGTTTGTCATTATTTGTTTGTAGTTCACTGTTGCTGTTTGAGTTTAAGTATCGTGAGATAGTGAGTGGAGCAGTGGACGCTAGAAGATGGAGTGTTAAGTGTGACGTCATCAACATGAGTGCTAAACGGAATTCGTTAAACTCCGGTAACACTACAAATCAGTCAAATCTAAAGATCGTAAATTTACCTAAATACCTAGGAATTGCAATTATGAACAATTTAAATATGAAGGAACACACAGAAAATGGTGCGGGGAAGGCTAACCAACGTCTGAGTTTTATTGGCAGGAGACAAAAATGTAACAGAGTTACTAAAGAGGCTGCCTACACTATACATGTCCGTCAACTTTTAGAATAATACTGACCCGTTTGGGATCCTTACCAGATAGGATTGACGGAGTACATCGAGAAAGTTTAAAGAAGGGCAGCATGTTTTATATTATAGCGAAATAAGAGAGTTTCACTGAAATGGTGCAGGATTTGGGATGGATATCATTAAGACAAAGGCGTTTCTCGTTGCGGGGGAAATTTCTCAAGAAATTTCAATCAAAAAAATTTCTCCTCCGAATGTGAAAATATATTGTTGACGCCGACCTACATAGTGAGAAACGATCACCACAATTAAAACAATAAAATAAGGTAAATCGGAGCCAGCATGGAAAGATACAGGTGTTCGTTTCTTCCGCACACTGTACGAAATAGGAATAATACAGAAGTATTGTAAGTATTGTGAAGGTGGTTCAATGAACCATCTGACAGGCACTTAAATGCAATTTGCCTGGTATTCACGCAGATGTAGATAGAAATCGGAACATTTACAACATATTCTTCTGTTGGATTCAGTAGATCGGTGACAGCAGGCGAAGCAGCCAGAACCATTTGTTCCTTCGGAGTGAGCACAGAAAAAATGATTTTCTCATTTTAAGAATGATAGTTTTGACACTAGGGATTCTACAGGTTCAGGAAGACCTTTGGGGTTTGATGAAGAGCGTTTAAAGGCAATAATCAACAACGACTCACGTCATTGTACTGCAGAACTGGCCAATGTGAAGATCAGGGATTATTCACCACACTCGTTTGATATTTGCATGCAGTGAGGATGGTTTAAAAATCAGCTGTATGTGTACGACACGCTCTAAGGCATGATCACAAAAATAATCTGGTTGTCATATGTGGATCTCTGCTTGCTCGTTATGAGTTGGCTCGTGGACGACAACGACCATTACTGTATGGCATCGTCACTCGTGACCAGAAATGGTGTCTCTAGGCTGACATAACAAAATGCGAGGAATAGGTTAGCCCAAACATAGCAGTAACTCTTTATATACAAACCTGCACGCATTAGCAATGGGTAATGTTATGGAACAGCGGCGGTGCGGTACATTACGAATTGCTTCCGCGAGATGTAACCATCGCTCCTGACACTTATTGTTAACAACTGAGATGTCTCGCAGACGCAATCCAAGGTCAGCCACTAGGAAGACTGCTTGAACTGGTGCTATACCATGATAAGACCCACCTGCCTTATCATAGACAGACGAAATAAGTTTATAGCAACTGGGTTGGGAAATCATTCCATACCCATCTTATTCACCTAACCTTGCGCCACAGATTTTCACCTCTTGCCCCTGCGACGAAATATCTTCAAGAAACTTTCTTGTTGGATGAAAATGCACCCCGAACATGCCTCGAAGAGTTCTTTGCCTAAGAAACCATGTAATTTCTGCAGTTGCGGAAATAAATAGCTACCTCATCATTGGCAAACTGATTCAAATACTGAAGTAGTATATATTATCGAAGACTAAAGTCGGATGAGTGTATTTGTTGCATTTGTTAAACTTAAGGAAAACGCTATGAACTTATACACTAGCCTAATATTTCCCTGATATGCAGCGTGTACCACAATTAACAGTGAACACTGACACTTTGACGTAGATTTCCGTCTCATGTAACATCTGTGTGTTAATACGACTGTACTCCGTAGTTTGTTAATTGTCTTTGTTTCAATATAAAGCTACTGCATACTGATTTACTGATTTTGTTAATACAAATGTAAATTTAAAATTGATGTATCCTAGTGTAAGAAAGTTTGTTTGCAAATTTATTCGTTTTCTCCTTCATACGTGAATGTTAATGTATAGAATACATGTAATCTACTTCTATACTCGTTAGGTGCAAATTAATTCTAATGTTTTATATTCGAGGTGGAGACGATAGACAGTTGAAAGTAAAAAGATGGAGTGAGGCATGGAAATACATTAGTGACGAAACAGCTTATGCAATGAAGCAGAAATGAATACGAAGTGTATTTAATAATTGAACAATTTTTTACACGAAAGCTGGTTGGTTTTATTGAGTATTCAAATAACCCATATTATTCCGCGCCCTTCTGGTTAAAAAACGGCGGCCTTACGCTACCTACCTGGGAGGGCCCTTACGACCACGTGATAACACACTGGTGACCGACGTTGGAGCCAACGTCCTGCTTCATCAATACCCTCCACTTGTTGTTGCCTATGGAGTGCATTTTTGATTGGGCCAAACAGGCCGAGGTCTGAAGGTGCGAGATCCGGGTTGTAGCTTTGATGAGGAAGAACAGTCCAATGAAGTTTCGTAGGCTCTTCTTGGGTGCGCCAACTTGTATGAGGCCTTGCGTTGTCACGAAGAATTTCGTTTGCATTTTCGCGGTCACGAATAAGCCGTAGTTGTTTCTTCGATTTCCTTAGGGTAGCACAATACAAATAAGAGTTGATTGTTGCACCGTGAGGGAGAATACTCTCTCAGATTCTTAGATGACCATCGCCATGCCTTCACCGACTGTGGCTTTAAACTTTTTCCTTCAGAGGAGACGTGATGTTGTACCACTCCACGAGATGCTGTTTTGTTACCAGTTCATAGTGATGAACCGACGTTACACCCCATGTGAAGACACTGGACAAAAAACTATCACAATCGGTCTTTTAACGAGCAAATAGTTCCGCACACATGGTCCGTCGTCGTATTTTATGGTCCTTTTAGGCAGCGAGAAATTAAGCGAGGACACGCCTTTGAGTACACCAACTGGTGCACGATTGTGTGAGCACTGACAACAGAGAAGTCCAGTTGAGCAGCAAGGTATTTTTCATCTGTCGATCACCTAGGATGGGAGGACTGCTGGAGGTGTACGCACGTGCCAACATTGTAGGAGTCACAGCTACGTGCGGCCGGCCGGCACGTGGGATGTCGGACAGGTTTGCTTAACCTTGTTGCGATTATGTCGGCGGCCTTACCCAACGACTCACCGTGCTTTTGTTCATTTCCAGGTCTCCACAGACATTCTCCAAGCGCCTGTGAATATCCACGATGCTCTGGTTCTCCGCCAAAAGAAGCTCAAATGACAGTTCTTTTCTTGGAAAGCACCTCCGTGTCAGACGACATTTTGAAGGCTACATTTGGCGCTACCACTCATCGGAACTATGGAGACTGAAGCAGGAAACTTCCACGATGTCGCACAACAAATTCCGCAGTTCTTCAGTTTAAATTGGCCGAGAAAAAGAAGCAATGCTTAGAGTCTGAAGTGTTGAGAAGAGTGCAAAAGGGATAGTGCAAAGGCAACGTTATGACGTGATGCGGTCCGGAAAAACTGCGACACAATGAGGCGTGTTGTGGACGGTAATGACGTTACGTTAGTAGAGGGAGAAAAACTGTAAACTGAGTCTGAGCCTATGTAGGAATTACAGAAAGATATTGGAGGTGGATCAAGAAAGAAGACATGTGAATTGATAGATTCAGATCGAACCTGAAATTTTTTCTGGGTTATTCAACACGTATAGTGTATGTCGTACTATTGTTTGGAGCGGAATATTCTAGCTGCGTCAATCTGATGTAGAAGATTTCAGAAAAGAAGAAAATAAGTCAAGAAATATGTGATAACAGATGGAAACTACGTCGATTTTGAAGATCTTTCAGTAACCCTTGGCACTATGCGACAAAAGTGTGTAGTGGTGTATGCAGCCACAAGAAAAATTTTCTTTGTCGGCAGAATGGAAGGTGTACAAAAGCAGATGGACTGTGGCAACTGAATGGACTAAGTTTATGACTGACTGCTACGTGGACTTCCGTATTTGGCAGACAAATAAGAACTAGATTTATTATTTGTGAGGGCATCATACAGCCATTGTCTGTGGAAAGTGAAGTTTTCAATAAATGCGCATTGCGTTAGTCAAGTACCTGTAATAGTCGGACGTTGACTGTTGCCATTAACTTTTGTCTCTTTACAAGATACGTCATCTAAATCAAACCAGAAATTATTCCTGGGTTATTTAACTAGCGTAACGTTCGTCGAACTGTTGTTTGGAAAGGGATATTCGACGTATTAATTTTAAGAGGCATCACTAAATCTGAACTGGACACGCCGCAATTTTCGCAGCCATCTCAGCTCAGAAATGGCGGAGCGGTCCAGCGACATACTACAATAGATAAGTGTGTTCAGGGCAGAGGTTCGAACGTCATAAAAATACATCTCTGACATCAGAGGGTACAATAACAAAAGCGTATTTAAGTCGACTCCGAACGTTGCGATTATCGCTGAATCAATTCAGAAATGCGAGTTATGTGATACTTGCACAGCAAAACTTTGAAAACAGACTGAAATTAACGGTTTTTCAGAGTTTAGTAAAACACACAGATACTTGAATTTCTCTTGCAGTTTGGTACCATACGATTTTCCGTACATGCATAACCACCTAATTGCATGTTAATTGTGAAAAAGTAACACAGTTTTGTTTCATGTTCGCTAAGAGATTTATGTTAGAGTACAAGCTGTAACGCTGGCGTTCGTGGATTAACTCAGACCTCGCATTAAGCCTTTAACAGAGAAAATGGTCCTGCCATCAGAACAATGATCTACATGTCATTGTGTGCTATTTGAGAACAGTGATCTGTGTAGCTGCTCAAATTATTAATTATTTCCAGTTCCATCGTGGGTTATGAACAGGTAAGTATTTATAGCAATGAATTAAGGGTACAAAGACATATATGCTAATTTCACTCGTAAGTTTGAAAACATCAGCAGGAAGCTATAAATGTCAACTTCCGTTAGCAGAAATATGCCCTCAGGAGGACGATGTTTCCCCAAGGAAAGGGGGTTCACATCCAGCTTTCGATCATGCATATATACTATTGGGCATTAAAATTGCTACACCACGAAGATGACGTGCTACAGACGCAGAAATTTAACAGAAAGGAAGAAGATGCTGTGATATGCAAATGAATAGCTTTTCAGAGCATGCACACGTTAGGCGCCGGTCGCGACACTTACAACATGCTGACATGAGGAAAGTTTCCAACCGATTTCTCATACACAAGCAGTATTTGACCTGCGTTGCCTGGTTAAACGTTGTTGTGATGTCTCGTGTAAGGAGAGGAAATGCGTACCATCAGGTTTCCGACTTTGATAATGGTCGGATTGTAGCCTATCACGATTGCGGTTTGTCGTATCGCGATACTGCTGCTCGCGTCTGTCGAGATCGAATGACTGTTAGCAGAATATGGAATTGTAGGGGTTCGGGAGGTTATTTCGGAACGCCGTGCTGGATCCCAACGGCCTCGTATCACTAGCAGTCGAGATGACAGGCATCTTATCCGCATGGCTGTAACTGATCGTGCAACCACGTCTCGATCCCTGAGTCAACAGATGGGGACGTTTGCAAGACAATAACCATCTGCACGAACAGTTCGACGACGTTTGCAGCAGCACGGGCTATCAGCTCGGAGACCATGGCGGTTAGCCTTGACGCTGCGTCACAGACAGGAGCACCTGCGATGGTGTACTCAACGACGAACCTGAGTGCACAAATGGCGAACCGTCATTTTTTCGGATGAACCCAGGTTCTGTTTACAGCATCATAATGGTCACATCCGTGTTTGGCGATATCGCGGTGAACGCACATTGGAAGCGTGTATTCGTCATTGCCATACTGGCGTATCACCCAGCGTGATCTTATGGGGTGCCATTGGTTACACGTCTCGGTCACCTCTTGTTCGCAGTGACGGCACTTTGAACAGTGGACGTTACATTTCAGATGTGTTACGACCCGTGGCTCTACACTTCATTCGATCCCTGTGAAACCCTACATTTTAGCAGGATAATGCACGACCGCATGTTTCAGGTCCTGTACAGGCGTATCAAGGCCGTGGTTGTTCTGAGTACAGATTTTTCAGGATCTATGCAGCCAAATTGCGTGAAAACGTAATCACATGTCAGTTCTAGTATAATAATTTTGTTCCTCGAATACCCGTGTATCATCTGCATTTCTTCTTGGAGTAGCAATTTTAATGGCCAGTAGTTTGTATATACTTTCAGCTACTTCTGTATCAGAGTCAGATTCATTAACACAGGCCTCTTCAAACACAGGTAAGAGCCTACGCTACCTGCTAAAACTGTAGTAAAGGTCTCATCCTCTGGTTCACGTGACAATATTACCCAGGCTATCATCAGTTACTGCAGTAGTATTTAAAACGGCAGAGCTACATCACATGCATCAGAGTCTCTTCCAAATTTTGAATTTTCTGAATGCTCAAAATGGTTCAAATGGCTCCGAGCACTATGCGACTTAACTTCTGAGGTCATCAGTCGCCTAGACCTTAGAAGTACTTAAACCTAGCAAACCTAAGGACATCACACACATCCATGCCCGAGGCAGGATTCGAACCTGCGACCGTAGCGGTCAATCGGTTCCAGACTGTAGCGCCTAGAACCGCACGGCCCCTCCGGCCGGCCTGAATGCCCATCTGTAATCTGTTCCCAACAGTTCAGTACACATCAGCCAGAACTTCATCTGTCACAATACTGACACGTCCGTAAAGTCGTCCTGACAGACCTAGCTCATGAATGTCAGTATTCTTCCTTTAACTATAAAAAATCAATAAAAGTGAGTAAATGGCATGTCAGTTACAGTCGAGTGTGTACATAATCTGTTTTCATCATCTTACATAGTTTCAGTAATTATCCTGTATGTTTACTGTCGCTGGAGATAATTTATATCTCAGCAGCTAACATTTTAGAGATAATTTCTGAAACAGAAGTATTTGAAACGTTCATTCCTTACTGTAAGCAACGTTTCACAGCATATAATCAGTGCAGTATTGGATGTAATTAGGGACTGAATTGACGACAATCTATTTGTTCCCCTATACATTGCGGAAGAAAAGTAGCCATAAATATGCTTACACACTGCTCCCGTATTGACTTTATACTTCATAATGTAGGAAATGTTCCTGTGAACTAAGCGCACCGTCGTTTATATCTCAGAAGTCTAAATCCACACGTAACAAAGGCTAACTGAATAACACAAGCCACGCGGGAAAGCCGGGTGGTCTTAGGCGTCTTGTCACAGTCCGAACGACTCTCCTTGTCGGAGGTTCGAGTCCTCCCTAGGGCATGGGTGTGTATGTTGTCCATAGCGTAGGTCAGTTTAAGTTAGATTAAGTAGTGTCTAAGCTTAGGGACCGATGACCTAGGCAGTTTGATCCCCTTATTACTTACCACAAATTTGCAAACAACACAAGTCAGGTCTGAAGACTGGTGCGTCAAAGGCCATTACAAAATACTCGTATTTGTACCATTACTCATTTGTCACCTGATATATCACGCGTGCCGACTTATAACAATACAGGTGGTTTCATACTTATCACAAAATATCTTATGAATACAGTAATGCCAATCAAATCTATTGTCAGTGGTAAATGAAGCAAAATGAAAGGCATTTAAGGCTGGTGGTATATACTTTTACCACTGACACTTAGAGACCTAACTCGAACTAAATGGTTCAAATGGCTCTGAGCACTATGGGACTTAACATCTGAGGCCATCAGTCCCCTAGAACTTAGAACTACTTAAACGTAACTAACCTAAGGACATCACTCACATCCGTGCCCGAGTCTGGATTCGAACCTGCGACCATAGCGGTCACGTGGTTCGAGACTGAAGCGCCTAGAACTGCTCGGCCACAACGGCCGGCAACTCGAGCTAACTACAGGACATGCGAAACAATAAGGTTAATTCACTAAATCTAGATGCTAATCAGTAAATATCATACATTCAGAAACTGCATCTCATAATATAGTATTTTTGTTACTATTCTCCATTTGTGCTTTGGTGTGTGTGTGTGTGTGTGTGTGTGTGTGTGTGTGTGTGTGTGTAAAGGCAGTGCAAAGCGCAGAAAGTTGTTGATCGAGGTAAGCGAAGATAAGTTAACTGGGCGGGAATCAAGCAATATATATATATATATATATATATATATATATATATATATATATATATATATATTGGATGACAGCAATTCGTTGAGCAGAATAAGCACTGAAGCTCTAACCAAGCTAGATTAGCTCAGTTAAGCTGACAGTAAAAGAGTAAAAGTCAAAAAACCAGCAACCCAGTAACGTGAAATAACAGAGCTTTATATTCCTCGAATAAAATGGCTGAGTCGTTTATCATAGTTTTAACATTGGTGAAAATATACGATAATGGCAGCAACATTCCAGTGAACAGTGGTCTGCAAACGACCCATTTGCGAGGTAATTGCGAATATGTGGTCACGACCCGCGACTGAAATATAGCCGCAGTTAATACAAATGTAATCGAAATGTAAACTTTTTGATTAGGTTCAGATGTCAGAAATGAAAGTTCACATCACACAAGTGCGCCTTCTTTAAAGGAATTATGTACTATTTCGTATATCACTCGTTATAGTGTTCTGTACCACCTTGCATTTGGATTCAACACTGCACTGGAATCTCTTCTCCCAGACATTACCGAATCATTTCGTAAAATCTGACAACAGTGTGCTCCAGCTGAACTCTTTACTTTTACGATGACTCCTCAAACGAAAAAGAAAACAGAAGATTGAGGTCAGTTACAGGGAAAGATACAGCCGCTGTTCGACCTATCCATCTTAGACCGTACTTGCTCATCAGACGTCGTTCTGTATCAGAGAATTACCTGTTACGTGCCCTAGAAAGCATGTACCGAAGTCCTCATCTTTGCGGAAAGAGAACATCCTCAAACAGCAGTCCTGGAACTTCCGTTCACAGACGTCGGAGGTACCGCCGTCCAGCAAGTTTTCTTGATGGAATGCGTGGCCCAATGAGACGACAGCTTGGAACATATTTAGTGAGAAAATTTTCTTACGTAGTGACTCATCAAAGTATAGGTTACCTTCATGTACAATGAAATTTAAAAGAAGAAAACTTATAAATATCACGCCGTATGAATCTCATTTTGTAAATAACATGTTACTTGTTAATAGTTGACTGAGGTCTACTGAATTAGCTAAAAAATCTCTCTCGAGTTAATTTTCCTACGAGATATTGAGCTCTAAGAAAATACAGGTACAGTAACCTATGAACTATGATCTATTTTCAGTTGGCCAATCGTAAAGGTTTTCTTACTTTCACACAGAACAGCATTCAGTGTTAAGAGTTATCTCTTGCAGATCGCTACTTGTCAGTTTCATGTCCCACGGATAATTTATCACGATAAATCGTCGTTTTACGTTTTACGTTCGCGTCGCAAACTGGTTTGTATGTATGGCTACATGATTAACATTTACAATTAATTTTTTTAAATATACAAATGTAAAAAAGTAATTTCTATCCATCAACTTTTACACATTAAAACAACAGAAATTCTTCTACTTAATACGAGGAGTTGTGAAGGTGTAACTTTTTTAGTTTGTCCGCAAGTTTTGCTTTGGTGCCTGTCAGACATTTTGTATTACCGGGTAAGTGATCAAGAAACTTTGTTGCAGCGTTTTGCACCCCTTTTTGTGCTGAAAATAGCCTTAAAGTGGAATATTGAATATCATTTTTCCTTCAGGTACTGTTACTATGTACATCATTGTTCCGTTTGTACTGTAGAGGATTGTTTACAACAAACGTTATGGGCGAATAAATATAAAGTGAAGCAGTGTTCAGAATAACCAATCTTCAAACAGATGTCTACAAGATGATCGTGGGTCATCATCGCACGTTATTATTACAGCACTTTTTTGGTTAATGAAGACTTTATTTCTTACAAATGAGTTACCCCAGAATATACGGCATTATTGAATCAAAATGGGTACTTTTCAGACACAGAAACTTAAAAAACTTAGCCAAAAAGCGACAACAAAGTAACGATGACATACAACTGACACCATGGAACAAACCATTCAGGCCTGCCAACACTGCTAGGAACCTAGGCGTGTTCATAGACAAACATTCCCCCAAGATTTGCAATGATTCTAAGTTCAAATGTGGCTGGTCTAAATTGCTATACAATTTGCAAAATGGGTTTTTTTCCCGATTAAATTCTCATCAATGCAAACAGCTAAGAATTTTGGAGTTTCCATCCTATTTATTATTTCCTCAACATGTGTTACAGTTATCATTGGTGTAGTACTTCTAGATGTGCAGAACACAATATATTTGTCTTTTTCGACAAATGGCAGGAAATCAGATAGTGACACTTTTAAGAAAGAAATAAGTTTGCGGATGTATAGATTTAGCGTCATTTCTGTTTTATTGTCGATGAAGGGAAAGAGGGTAGAGGGTGCAGCCCAGTTCCGACAAACAGGAAATGCAATCCAAAAACAAAGGAAGTAGGTTACAGTACGCTTGTTCGCCCACTGTTTGAATACTGCTCAGCAGTGTGGGATCCGTACCAGATAGGGTTGATAGAAGAGATAGAGAAGGTTCAACGGAGAGCAGCGCGCTTCGTTACAGGATCATTTAGTAATCGCGAAAGCGTTACGGAGATGATAGATAAACTCCAGTGGAAGACTCTGCAGGAGAGACGCTCAGTAGCTCGGTACGGGCTTTTGTTAAAGTTTCGAGAACATACCTTCACCGAAGAGTCAAGCAGTATATTGCTCCCTCCTACTTATATCTTGCGAAGAGACCATGAGGATAAAATCAGAGAGATTAGAGCCCACACAGAAGCATACCGACAATCCTTCTTTCCACGAACAATACGAGACTGGAATAGAAGGGAGAACCGATAGAGGTACTCAAGGTACCCTCCGCGACACACCGTCAGATGGCTTGCGGAGTATGGATATAGACGTAGATGTAGAACAGTCTGCTGCTCTCTGATACCATCGAGGGGACCACAGATCCTGAAGTCTTAAAATGACACCACCAACGTCATCAAATGTCACACGTCCTACCCCGTAAGCTAGTGCGAAAAAATATGCAATTTAATCAAGGGCGGCTGTGTAAATTGCCATGAACAAACATTTTTTCCTCCCCTCTGCAGCCACATAATGGCGATGATGCTTTTGTCCACCACCAGGATGCGAAACTACTACTACCGAGTAGAGCATCACCGAACAGCTCCGATTGACATTACCACTTATTCTTACATATCCTTTGGTCTCCTTTTCAAATCCCCATGAATTCTCTCAGAAACTCCTGGCTGCCACCAGATTTTCTCAGAGACTCGGACATCGGCCGGCGGTGCCACACATACTGAACCGCCAAAGAAACTGGTACAGGCATGCCTATTCAGATACAGAGCTGCGTTCGGCAACGCCTACATAAGACGGCAGTTTATGAAGATCTGAGTTTAAGTGTGGTGTTATAATCCGCGCACGAGCTATCGGATACTGTATCTCCGAGGTAGCGATCAAGTGGAGATTTTCCCGTACGACTATGTCACGAGTGTACCGTCACTATCAGGAATCCGGTAAAACATCAGACCTCCGACATCGCTGCGGCCGGGGAAAGGTGCTGCAAGAAAGGAACCAACGACGACTGAATAGAATCGTTCAACGTGATATAAGTGCAATCCTTTCGCAAATTACTGCAGATTTCAATGCTGGGCTATCAACAAGACTCAGTGTGCGAACCGTTCAACGAAGTATCATCTATATGGGCTTTCGGAGCCGAAGGCCTACTCGTTTAGCCTTGATGACAGGTCGACACAGAGCTTTACGCCTCGCCTGGGCCAGTCACTTACCGACATCGGACTGTTGATGGCTGGAAACATGTTGCCTGGTCGGACGAGTCTCATTTCAGAATGTATCGAGCAGATGCACGTGTACGGGTATGGAGAAAACCGCATGAATCCATGATCGCCGCATGTCAGCAAGGGACTATTCAAGCTGGTGGAGGCTCTGTAATGGTGTGGGTTGTGTGCATTTCTATGGAATGCCTGATAGTCTAGATACGACTCTGACAAGTGACACGCACGTGAGAATCCTGTTTGATCACCTGTATCCAGTCATGTCCATTGTGCATTCCGACGGACTTCGGCAATCCCAGCAGGACAATCCAACATCCGAAACGTCCAGAATTACCACAGCGTGGCTCCAGGAACACTTTTCTGAGTTGGCGTCCTAACTCCCCAGACATGAACATTACTGAACATCTCTGGGATGCCTTGCAGAGAGCTGTTCAGAAGAGATCTCCATCCGCTCGTACATTTAAGCATTTATGGACAGCCCAGCAGGATTCATGCTGTCAGTTCCCTCCAGTACTACTTTAGACATTAGTCGAGTCCATATCACGTCGTGTTGCGGCACTTGTGAGTGCTCTCTGGGGTCCTACATCATATTAGGCAGGTGTACCAGTTTCTTTGGCTCTTCACTGTATTTGCAATAAGCAGTGAACACGTGATTACCGGCCAGAGACAAGCCTTCCTCCACCTAGTCATTTGGGGTGATAGTGTGACCTTAAGAGTGGGATACAGCTCCCTGCACAGTGACGACAGCTCAGAATCGTATTCAGTGAAGATGTCTACAACATTGGCACTGACTGCCATATAGATTACGACGTACACTGTGATCTTGGACTTCGGTGTTTTGCTGCAATTCTTTAAGCAATTTGGCTTTATTCACACACTTGCAGCATTTCACAGTGCTCATCTCTTCGTAACCACAGCCAGCCGCAGATCGGAATTTACTATGTCCTCTAGTAAATACATCTTTAAAACAAAATAGAACTATACTCCACGAAGAAATTATCTGAATGGGACGTAAATCTGTGGACATGATTTACACGTACAGACAAACAAAGAATTACAATTGCAGAAAAAATGGACAATTTATTCAACTGAAAGTGCTTCAGAAATTAAGCAAGTCAATAACCTGTTGGTCCACCTCTGCCCCTTGTGCAGAGAGCTAATCGACTTGGCATTGGCTGATGTAGTCGTTGGATGTCTTCCTGAGGGATATAGCACCAAATTCTATCCAACCGGCGCGTTAGATAGTCAGAGTTGCTTGGAGGGTCCTACCCCTAATGCTCCAAACGTTCTGAATTGGGGAGAGATTCGTCGACCTTGCTGGACAAGGGAGGAATTGGCATGCACGAAGACCAGCAGTAGAAAATCCCGCCGGGGGTGGACGAGATTACCTTGCAGAATTTTTAAGACCAGGATGGTTTGCTACGAAGAGCAACAAAACGGGGCCTAGAATATCGTTGACGTACAGCTGTGGTGTATGAGTGCAACGGTACAGCAGGTGACAAACAAAGAGGTCATGCTATTATGAAAGGGAACGGGTTGTTGGGCCGTATGATGGGCTACAGTCGAGTTGGCATCCCCACCACTGTCTGGGACGTCTCCAGACACATCCTCGCTGGTCGTCGAGGTTCAGTTCGATAACACCCTCCAAAACACGGGGAGAATCTCTACTGCTTGTCTTCCTGCTTCCCAAACACTACCATGGTTAGAAAGGTCACAGGATCTCTCCCCAATTGAGAACGTTTGAGCACTACGGATAGGGCTCTCTAAGGAACTCAGGATTTTGGCCGTCTAACGCACCAGTTCGACAGAATTTGGCGGGATACCCCTCAGGATGGCATCCGTCAACTCTGTCAGCCAATGCCAAGCCGAATAACTACTTGCATAAGCGTCAGAGATGGACCAACACGTTATTGACTAGCTCAATTTGTGAAGCTCTATCTATTGAATATATAGTCCAATTATCCTGAAATTGTGTTCGTTTATTTGTCTGTGTATGTACCTCAAGTGTCCAGATTTCCGTCTCTTTCGGACAATTTCCCCGTGGAGTGTCGTTTTTCCTTTTTCTTTTCCTTTTTTTCTTGGAGTATAGAATTTGTGAAATCTTTTTACGGGTGATGTCACTGATATAATTAACAGTACTTACGGCAGCGTCTTAATTCAATCGTCGTCCGATCGGCAAAATTTAAGGTATCGATACAACTGACAACTGTAAAATCCAATTGCGTATGTCGACAGAGGAAAGGCAGGCACCTAGCCGTGATGGGAGACGATTTTTGCTAGTGTATTATTACCTTTTTAGGCACCGAAAATCTCCTCTGTACCAGTAAACATGGATTCCAATTTAAACTGCTCCTCTATGAAACCCAGAAGGCAGTAGAGACCGCCGCTCAGGTCTTGACTTCTGGAAGTCATTCGATGTAGTTGCGCAGTAAAGCCTGATGGGTAGAATGCAAACGTATGGAATATTAGGCGAGGTCTGAGATTCGACTGAAAAGTTACTTGCAATTTAAAAACAGCACGTCTTTCTTTAAACTTGAAGTATCTCCAGACGTGGCCTAAGATTGTTTTACAAACCATTACTATTTCCGAAATAAATAAATGACCTTTAGGATAACGCAAGTGCTCGCTATTGTTGCTCAAGCCTAGAAAATAGCAGCGACATCTTGGAGCACCAGGACAGGAATTTCCAGATGATGCTCAACATAAAAGAAAGTAACACACATGATAGGGCAGAAGTATCGATTACTGCTCGATTGCAGAATTGTGAAATTATCCATTTAATATCTGGGATAATAGATAAGTATAGAGGGATTTAAAATGAAGTGATCGCATAAAAACAATCGCAGTTGAGGGATACTCCAGGCTGAAATTCGTTTTGGGATCTTCAGTATGTGTAATCCATCCAGCAAGCAGGTACCTTACAGAACATTAGAGCGATACTTGAGAGTGCTTCTCAGTCTTGAACGCACCAGGTAGCTTTATGAGGGTAAACAGAGTCCACCCTCCTGGCTGAGTAGTCATGGCGTCCGAAAGCTTTGCAGCGGGCTCCGGTTCGATTACCGGCCGGATCGGAGATTTTCTCCGCTCAGAGACATCATCATTTCATCACCGTCAACACGCAAATGGCCCGATGTGACTTGAACTGACAAAACTTGCATTCGACGATCGAACTTCCCCAGATGGACCTACCGGTGATCAGTGCCTTACGATCATTTTTTTAAGGAAAACAGAAGATTCAAAAGAACAACAACAAGTTCGTTTATATCAGTGGAAACGATACGAAGATGGTCATCCAAATCGATCAGCAGACGTCACAAGGGAGGCGCTATCCACCACTGAGAAGTTTAGTCACATTTACGCAAGCACACGTTCCCGAAAGAGTCAACCAATATATTGCTTCCTGTACGTATATCTCGCAAAAAAGACCATGAAGGTAAAGTTAGAGAGAGATTGGAGCTCACATGCAAACTTACTGTCTTCTTTCCGGCGCAGCTTTAGCGACGTGGAACAATGATAGTCGAATTACCCGCTGCCACACACCACAAAGTGCTAGTATAGTATCGAAGTAGATGTAAACGTAGATCAAATCGAATTTCTTCGAGTGCACGAAAAAGAAAATTTCACGTGATGTATTTTCGTAGCCGTGTGTCTGGGATTTTGCCGGTTTCAATAGACGGGGGACACCGTCTGCAGGTTCATGCCACAAGCACGACCTTCTTCCCACAGCTAAGCTCTTCCTCGCCTCTGAAATCTAGTTACGACCACTGATGGAAAAACATCTTTTTCATACCTCAAAGCAGCCACTGGTAGGTATTGGTTTTGCTGCACGTAACTTTTTTCCCGTCTTTTTCGCGGACAGTAGCATGTGAAATATTGAAATTGTGCCGCGCGTGCTCGCGACATATATGGCGGTATTTCTGTGGCTCCGTAGGACGACCTTTTTTTCCTTCTTTTTTTTTAGGCAGCAATGTTGTATTACAGGCAGAACGCTGCAGGCGATGCCTTTTTTTTGTAGAGTTAGCGCTTCCCGCACGGAAACAAACGCGTCCCGGACACAGTTCGTTTGTAGCGCTCGGGTCGCGTAAGCGCCTTTATGTAGCCGGAGGTAGGACTACAGAATGGGTATCGTGCTCGCAAAACGTAACTCTGTATAATATACCAGCCCTGGAATGCCGCCTGCGTGACAGTAGCTTATTTGCAAGGGCAACTAGGATGCAAACTAGCCAAAATTTACTTATTGTGCGTATAAAGTCCTATTCGAAAAACGCACGATTAAATTTGTGCGTGATTTGTGTGTGTACAGTGCGCAAATTTTGGTTCGCAGAGCTCAATCTCAGGCAGCAACAATGTCTCTAATGCTGCTGAGCATCGAATCCGGCTGTTTGAAACCAGTGCTCGGTCAAACGAGCAATGCTTGAGTTGAGAGCTAGCCTTTAGTCCCTTTCGCGATACTTAAACGACCTCTTATTACAACTCCCAAGTAAGAGACCAGAACCAACAATCAACTAGGGCAATCAAGCGAGACACCAGTTACCGATCTGCAAGGCTTAACATTATACATGCTTCACAACTCACGTAGATATGCGACATTGTTCCGCTTCGTATACGCTGAAGTGCAACCTTATTTGGAGACCAACAACTAAATGTGAAAAGTTTACCGCTTTAACTGAAGTGAGATGTAGCAGGCAATAGCTCCTCTACAATTCAAAATTCTCTTAAGGCTCCTGAACATTAATCGCACGTAATAATCACTGAGAGTTTAAAAAAGGAAAATCACTAAACAAACTTCGTCTCAAACTGAATACCACAAGGCCATATTTAAATTTAAAAAATCAACGACATCCATATAAAGTTAATCTCGAAGCCCACTGCAGAACGAAGGTAAAATAATCCCACTCAATTTCTGAATGAGCTGCAATATAATCACGAGGAAAGTCATTCTTTTACCACAGTCTAGCACGTACAGACGCAACACTCCTGTTTATTTTTGTTATACTCTGCGACAGCAGCGCATCAAATGGACAGAAGGCTACACTTCTGAATACGATATCGGATGAGTGGGAAGAGTATAGTTTATACTAATTTGTAACATAGTATTTAGAATAGGGATCGTATGTAATGTCATAAAAATCGAAACTAACTAATATCCGACACCACATATACGAAGCATGAAATCGTACATTACACGACATGTACAGGATACGTAATCTCTAGATATTTAGTGAAAAATGTCGTCTTCTTTTAAGAACAAAAAAGACTGGTAAACAATGGAAGACCTGATCTTTTGTGAGAAGAAGTGATACACCACACTTCCAATAAAATCTGTGAATGTCGAACGTAGAAAACTTATAGGAATGTATTACCTTGTGTTATTTAACGTTTCAAATAAGCCACCACACCTGTAGATCACAGACGTGATAGTAAAACGCCAAAAGCAAGGAAACTGTATCCCGACACAGAAGAAAATGATTCCGCTATCGTCCTTACGTCTGAGCCATAAACGACAAATATCTTCAACACATTCAATTTTGAAGAAAAAATAGTAAATTTTACGAAAAAAATTCTTGCTTTGGAAAATCGAGAGAAGTGTAAGAATGCACGAGCCATTAGTCTCTATAGAAAACTATTGAGTGTCAAGGCAAGTGGCCATCACAATAAGGACAACAACAGACATACCTGTTGGTGTTTCTCATTTATGAAACATGTTTTTATATTCTCTTGATTTCAGAGGTGTAAGCTGCAGTTATACACATATTCGAAAGTGTTTCTTCCGGAATAGGTTGTAACTGTCACTGAATTAGTGAGATTAGGTTGTTTTTACATTTATTTCGCGATCAGACATGTCGTTCGATAGTTTATTAATGTTGGGAACGCAAAAATATAATGACTACTTCCTTATGTACAGAAATAAATAAAAACACACGTTAATCTTACGGCTGCCTTCTCGACGCTAGGGGCTCTTGTGTCGTTCCAACTGCCAGACTGTAACAGGTTTCTCAGCAGCAAGTGTCGTGACTGTGTATGGTACGGCAGTGCTGTTACTTTTAGCGAAGACGCAACTTAAGTAAATGCAACCAAAGGCAAGCCTCTCTAACGGATATACTTACACGGAAATAAAGCCGCTTCTCATGAGTATTACTAATACCGATGGACTTTCACACGTTAAAATGACATTGGCTTATTATCAGCATACCAGACGTTATTGGTGCCAGGCTAAGCGCCGATGCACTTAAAATCACGAAAGTATTGAAAGAACAACCCGAGCAACGCTAACCACATCTTAACAAACGTCAGACATATTCCCGTCAAAGAAAAGTGCGCAAACACAACAAAGTATCATCAATACGATAAATTCTTAGTGCCTCTTCGTGTTTCATTAACAGCAGCTAACACCAGGAGGAAAACACATCGTCATTGAACTCGCAAACATCAACAGCTGGAGGCTAATCGAGGTAATAAACGATCTCTAAGTAGCCAATTCTTCATGGTACATCCACCAATAACAAAAATCTCAACCGTCGTAGCAACTCTCAAAGACAACAAGTGTGGAAGACTTCGTCCGGCTGATTGCGTCCGTTCGCAGGGCCGCCGTCGGTGCTCCCCGGTCTATCACTAGAGGGCACTGCCCGCTTACCCACTAGTGTACGCAACAGTTTGAAACAGCGGGTTTTTAAAGGCGAAAGAAAGGTTCGCGGTAAGGACCATACAGCACTGAACTTCAGTGAGAGACGCTTTTAATAGTTTCCGCTCTCTCGAAATTGACAGAAAACCCAAAGAGATTCTGGTCATATGTAAAGTACACCAGCATCAAGGCACAATCAATGCCTTCATTGCGCGTTAACAATGGTGAAGTTACAAATGAGAGTCCTACTACAGAAGAATTACTAAACACGGTTAACCGTAATACCTTGATAAAACAAGATGAAGTAAATATTCCATATTCCAAATCAAGAACAACTGCCAACATTAGTAACTTAGAAACAGATGTCCTCAGCGTAGCGAAGTAGCTTAAAACGCTTAATAAAGGCAACGGGTCCGATCCAACTTGCATATGAGTCAGGTTCTTTTTAAGTATTCTGATACGATAGATCCATACTTATCAATCATATACAACCGCCCGCTCGTTGAAAGATCCGTATGGAATGACTGAAAAGTTGCACAAGTCACCCCAATACCCAAGAAAGTAAATAACAGCAGTCTGCTGAACTATAGACATATGTCACTAACACAGATTTGTATTACGACTTTGGAATATGCATGTGTTCGAATATTACCTCGAAGAAAACGATTTACGGATAAATAGCCAAAACTAATTCAGAAAATGTTCTTGTGAAACACGACTAGCTCTTTATTGTCACGAATTAGTGATTGATATCGACAGGGGCTGTCAATTGATTCCGTATTGTTTGATTTCCACAAGACTCTTGACGTTGTTCCGCACAAGCGACTCCTAATCATATTGCGTCCTCATGGAGTATGGTCTCAGTTGTATGACTGAATTAATGATTTCCTTTTAGCAAGGTCGTAGTTAGTAATAACTGACGGAAAGTCATCGAGTGAAACGGAAGTAATATCTGACGTATTATAGGCCCTCTGTTGTTCCTCACCTACATAAATGATTTAGGAGACAATATGAAAAGCTCTCTTACACTTGATTGGCGACTCCATGCAGTGCTGTGTGCACTACGACCATATATGTTAAATTAAAAGGAGGGTCACAGCTGGCGTAATATTGATGTTTTATTGATAGCAGAATTGATTTTCGATCACATAGTGATCATCTTCAGTGCTGTGATGTACAAATTAAACTCAGACACTGCTATCAAGTTATCAGTAACCAAAACTGCGGCACTTATCAAAGCACATGCTCTGATAATTCTCTCTCGTATATCGTACGAATACGGCGTATTCATCAAACGTGCTATTGACATGTAAACAGCAATCGATGCTTTCGAAATACAACACTAATAGGAATGGAAAAACTAGTACATAGAATCAAGCGAATGTAAATGATGTATTCCTTCGAAGAACAAGTCGATATGCTCCTCATTTACGTAGAATGTCAACAAAATTCAGTGAGAGCTAGAGACCTATATGCTGCAAGATATGCTCAACTTACTCACCCTACACGTCTTACACTTGAATATCTACATCTACATCTACATGACTACTCTGCAATTCACATTTAAGTGCTTGGCAGAGGGTTCATCGAACCACAATCATACTATCTCTCTACTATTCCACTCCCGAACAGCGAGCGGGAAAAACGAACACCTAAACCTTTCTGTTCGAGCTCTGATTTCTCTTCTTTTATTTTGATGATCATTCCTACCTATGTTGGTTGGGCTCAACAAAATATTTTCGCATTCGGAAGGGAAAGTTGGTGACTGAAATTTCGTAAGAAGGTCTCGCCGCGACGAAAAATGTCTATGCTGTAATGACTTCCATCCCAACTCGCTTACCATATCTGCCACACTCTCTCCCCTATAACGCGATAATACAAAACGAGCTGCCCTTTTTTGCACCCTTTCGATGTCCTCCGTCAATCCCACCTGGTAAGGATCCCACACCGCGCAGCAATATTCTAACAGAGGACGAACGAGTGTAGTGTAAGCTGTCTCTTTAGTGGACTTGTTGCATCTGCTAAGTGTCCTGCCAATGAAACGCAGCCTTTGGCTCGCCTTCCCGACAATATTATCTATGTGGTCCTTCCAACTGAAGTTGTTCGTAATTTTAACACCCAGGTACTTAGTTGAATTGACAGCCTTGAGAATTGTACTATTTATCGAGTAATCGAATTCCAACGGATTTCTTTTGGAACTCATGTGGATCATCTCACACTTTTCGTTATTTAGCGTCAACTGCCACCTGACACACCATACAGCAATCTTTTCTAAATCGCTTTGCAGCTGATACTGGTCTTCGGATGACCTTACTAGACGGTAAATTACAGCATCATCTGCGAACAGTCTAAGAGAACTGCTCAGGTTGTCACCCAGGTCATTTATATAGATCAGGAACAGTAGAGGTCCCAGGACGCTTCCCTGGGGAACACCTGATATCACTTCAGTTTTACTCGATGATTTGCCGTCTATTACTACGAACTGCGACCTTCCTGACAGGAAATCACTAATCCAGTCGCACAACTGAGACGATACCCCATAGCTCCGCAGCTTGATTAGAAGTCGCTTGTGAGGAACGGTGTCAAAAGCTTTCCGGAAATCTAGAAATACGGAATCAACTTGAGATCCCCTGTCGATAGCGGCCATTACTTCGTGCGAATAAAGAGCTAGCTGCGTTGCACAAGAGCGATGTTTTCTGAAGCCATGCTGATTACGTGTCAATAGATCGTTCCCTTCGAGGTGGTTCATAATGTTTGAATACAGTATATGCTCCAAAACCCTACTGCAAACCGACGTCAATGATATAGGTCTGTAGTTAAATGGATTACTCCTACTACCCTTCTTGAACACTGGTGCAACCTGCGCAATTTTCCAATCTGTAGGTACAGATCTATCGGTGAGCGAGCGGTTGTATATGAGTGCTAAGTAGGGAGCTATAGTATCAGCGTAATCTGAAAGGAACCTAATCGGTATACAATCTGGACCTGAAGACTTGCCCGTATCAAGCGATTTGAGTTGCTTCGCAACCCCTAACGTATCTACTTCTAAGAAACTCATGCTAGCAGATGTTCGTGTTTCAAATTCTGGAATATTCCATTCGTCTTCCCTGGTGAAGGAATTTCGGAAAACTGCGTTCAATAACTCCGCTTTATCGGCACAGTCGTCGATAACAGTACCATCGGCACTGCGCAGCGAAGGTATTGACTGCGTCTTGCCGCTTGTGTATTTTACATACGACCAGAATTTCTTCGGATTTTCTACCAAATTTCGAGACAATGTTTCGTTGTGGAACCTATTAAAGGCATCTCGCATCGAAGTCCGTGCCAAATTTCGCGCGTCTGTAAATTTTAGCCAATCTTCGGGATTTCGCGTTCTTCTGAACTTCGCATGCTTTTTCCGTTGCCTCTGCAACAGCGTTCGGACCTTTTTTGTGTACCACGGGGGATCCGTTCCATCTCTTACCAATTTATGAGGTATGAATCTCTCAATTGCTGCTGCTACTATATCTTTGAATTTGAGCCACATCTCGTCTACATTCGCATAGTCAGTTCGGAAGGAATGGAAATTGTCTTTTAGGAAGGCTTCTAGTGGCACTTTATCCGCTTTTTTAAATAAAATTATTTTGCGTTTGTTTCTGATGGACTTGGAAGAAACTGTATTGAACCTAGCTACAACGACCTTGTGGTCACTAATCCCTGTATCAGTCATGATGCTCTCTATCAGCTCTGGATTGTTTGTGGCCAAGAGGTCAAGTGTGTTTTCGCAACCATTTACAATTCGCGTGGGTTCGTGGACTAACTGCTCGAAATAATTTTCGGAGAATGCATTTAGGACAATCTCGGAAGACGTTTTCTGCCTACCACCGGTTTTGAACAAGTATTTTTGCCAACATACCGAGGGTAGATTGAAGTCCCCACCAACTATAACCGTATGAGTGGGGTATTTATTTGTTACGAGACTCAAACTTTCTCTGAACTGTTCTGCAACTGTATCATCGGAGTCTGGGGGTCGGTAGAAGGAGCCAATTATTAACTTAATTCGGCTCTTAAGTATAACCTCCACCCACACCAATTCGCACGGAGTATCTACTTCGACTTCACTACAAGATAAACCACTACTGACAGACACAAACACTCCACCACCAATTCTGCCTAATCTATCTTTCCTGAACACCGTCTGAGACTTCGTAAAAATTTCTGCAGAACTTATTTCAGGCTTTAGCCAGCTTTCTGTACCTATAACGATATCAGCTTCTGTGCTTTCTATTAGCGCTTGAAGCTCAGGGACTTTTCCAGCGCAACTACAACAATTTACAACTATAATTCCGACTGTTCCTTGATCCAAGCACGTCCTGTAATTGCCAAGCACCCTTTGACATTGCAGCCCATCCCGCACTTTCCCGAGGCCTTCTAACCTAAAAAACCGCCCAGTCCACGCCACACAGCCTCCGCTACCCGTGTAGCCGCCAGCTGAGTGTAGTGAACTCCTGACCTATTCAGCGGAACCCGAAACCCCACCACCCTATGGCGCAAGTCAAGGAATCTGCAGCCAATACGGTCGCAAAACCGTCTGAGCCTCTGATTCAGACCCTCCACCCGGCTCCGCACCAAAGGTCCGCAGTCGGTTCTGTCAACGATGCTGCAGATGGTGAGCTCTGCCTTCATCTCGTAAGCAAGACCGGCAGCCTTCACCAAATCAGATAGCCGCTGGAATCCAGAGAGATGCGTATGATAAATTGAGAACACCTGAATCTTTAACGCATCGGAAACATATCCGACATAGGAAAGTTACTAAAGGGGAAACGATACTCTTGCCACTGTGGTTCGAGATCCTTCTGTTAGTTCGCGTCAAATCGCAAGGGAATCTGGCATGAGCCAGAGTAGTGTTGTTGGTGTTATGCATCGCCATAAATGTCCGCCCCCTCATAGCTGAGTGGTCAGCGCGATGGAATGTAGCACCTAACGGCCCGGGTTCGACTCCCGGCTGTGTCGGAGATTTTCTATGTTCCTTATCATCGTCATTTCATCCCCATCGACACGCAAATCGCCGAAGTGGCGTCACCTCGAAAGACTTGCACCAGGCGAACGGTCTAACCGACGGGAGGCCCAAGCCACATGGCATTTCCATTTCCATTGCCATAAATATCATCCTCACCGAATCAGTCTCCAACAAGAATTATGTGGCACGGATTGTATGTGTCGCACTGAATTCTGACGATGGGGAAAACTTCAGATTCAGAGAGATGACACATTTATTAACTTTATTTTATTAGTGACGAGTCTACATTCATGAACCATGGAAATGTTAATTTGCATAGCATTCATTATTGGGCAGCTGAAAACCGATGTTGGCTGCGACAAACTGCACACCAAACACCGTGGTCGGTGAATGTATGGTGCAGGATTCTGGAGGACAGAATTTATAGGCCACTATTTCATCGAAGGAAATCTTAATGGTAGGAAGTACACCACATTCCTGCAAGAAACGTTAGGTATGTTATTGGAAGAAATACCTTTAGTAACAAGGAACAGAATGCGGCATCAACACTATGGGTGTCCGGCACATTTTTCGCTGATGGCTAGAAATGAGTTGCAGAGACAATTCCCAAATCGTTGGACTGGACGCGGAGGGGATGTGTCGTGCCCGCCTCGTTCGCCAGACTTGACGCCTCTGGATTTTTTCTTGTGGAGAGTCGTAATAGACATTGTCTATAAAGACGTTCGAACTACACCTGGATATATGCGAGAGAGAATTGTCTGAGCATGTGCTTCGATAAGTGCCAATGTGATAAAGAATAGCACTCAATCCATAATAAGAAGATTTTAGCACTGCATTGTTACGAATGGTCGTCACTTCGAACACGTTCTGTAAATGGACGTTCATGCCAGCTTTTTGACCTTCTCTGACCTTCAAAGACCTTACTGTTACACATCATTGGATTCGTCTCGATAGTCGCTATCAGAAAATAAGTACCAAACTATAACAAGTAACAACAAAAAAACAAAGTTGACCATATCTGTGAAGCGACCCCACCTAGCACCAAAAAACCAAGGTCATATTATGGCCTACGTTGTCCCATACAAATGTTGTCCCAAAAACTTTTCAGCTACTACCACACTTTCTCCTACCATACTTTCGGAGTTATTTTAGGTGGCAACTGTTAGTTACCCACGCTATATACTGAAAGACAGTAGACGGTGGTTGTGTTATACAAAAGAGCGAAGGAGACAGTGGCAGTGTGTGTGTGTGTGTGTGTGTGTGTGTGTGTGTGTGTGTGTGTGTGTGTGTGTGTGCAAGTGGCGAGAGAGAGAGAGAGAGAAAGAGAGAGAGAGAGAGAGAGAGAGAGAGAGAGAGAGAGAGAGGGACAGACAGACAGAGAGAAAGAGAGAGAGAGAGGGAGGGAGGAAGGGAGGGAGTTGATGGTAGATATTTCTCTTTCCTGCCACAAGGATTTACGCGATTTTCTTACAAACAATCAGCATTCAAAATTGATTTCTGAATGATATATCCGCTGTATACTATTTTCTTGTTTACTTAATTTACATGCTCTCCTACCTACTTCGTGCGGTTGTACTGAAGTGTTAATCGCTTGCATATCCAAGCTTGTGGTGCTCTTCACGCCAGTTTGATCTTTGTTGGATGCAGCCTTCATACTGTTGCAGTTTTAATGGACAGCAGTGTAAATAGACAATACTAATATTTTCTGATTCAACCGATAGTTAATAGTAAAAGTTTGCTCAGCGCCCTTTCGATGCCTTAACGATGTACTGTACAACAGCAAATAAATACTGATGTTATTTAATGCACCGTAGTGTCACTGTGTTACTACCACGGTTGGCTAAAATACACTCTAAAACTCTATATGGTATTATTACAGAAATAATAATAAGTAGTGTAAGATCTAATAATTACGTCCAGAATCCTTAGTGCTGTTAACATTCTGTATTGGGAAACTATGTGTATTTTAGACTAGCATACATACAGTAGTACCACAAAGATTAAAATGTGTTCAGAAAATATTATGTTTTCTAAATCCGATGGTGGGAGAATAGCATGTGGAGAATATCATGTTTACTTGTTTCAGTGAAAGTGGATTGGCATACGTTTACCTCTGCTTGCAGAAACTGGGGCACCAACGAGCAGGCTCCGTAACAGTTACTTCCGAAAATCATTACGTTACCTGCAACAAAAGTAAGTTATTGGCAGCAGGGAGAAATCAACAAAACTCTAATAAATTACGAACATGAAATGAAACACAAAACGTTCAGCTCGGAGCTGTTACTCTGTTTTAGCATTATTCCACAAAAATTCAGTGAAGGGAATGGACGTGACGTGACCTTCGTGAGTGCACATCGATAAGAGTTTGAATGGGAACTCACAAAGAACACAATTTCCTTACCGTTTCATTTCAAAAACTTTTACGTTATACGAAATAACACGCACTGGAGATGGAAGTGTTAAAATGTTCACCACACTCTCAGAAACAAAAAAACAACAAAAAAACAAAAAAAACGGATCACGAAGGAATTATCCAAATGGGATTGAAGTTGCTGTCTGTGACCTACATGTACAAACAAATGATTATAATTTCAGAAAAAATGGATGATTTATTCATGAGGAAGAGCTAAACAAATTGAGCAAGTCAATAATCCGTTATTCAGTCTCTCGTTCTTATTCAAGCAGTTATTCGGCTTTGCATTGGTTTATAGAGTTGTTGGAAGTCTTCCTTATGGATATCGTGACAAATTCTGTCCAATTGACGTGTTAGACCGTCAAAATCCCGAGATGGTTGGTGGGACTGGTTCATGATGTTCCGAACGTTCCCAGTTGGGGAGAGATCAGGCGACCTTGCAGGCAATGTAGGGTTTGGCAATCACGAAGGAAAGCAGTAGAAAGTCTCGCCTTGTGCGGTCCGGCATTGTCTTGCTGAAATGTAAGAACAGTATGGCTTGCCATAAACGGCAACAAAATGGTGCGTAGAATGCCGTCAACGTACCCCTGTGCCGTAAGGCTGCCTCAGACGAAAACCAAAGGGGTCCTAACATGCAATGAAATGGCACCCCGCCATCACTCTTGCTTATCAGACAGTATGGTGCGAGACAGTCAATTTGGTATCCCACCGCTCTCCAGGGCATTCCTGGATTATCAAGCCTCCGTTCGTCACTGAAGACAATTTTACTCCAGGTCTTAGAGGCAGAAGACGTGTTTGGAGACGCCCATGGTAGCAGTGAAATACCAACCCGACTGTCACCCACCATATGGCCCGATAACCAAGAGTGGCGTACAATTCGTCTTCATAGCAGGAGACATTTGGTTGACACCCGTGGCTGCCTTACATCACAGAAATACATCGACGATATCGTGGGCCCATTTTTGTTGCTCTTCGTAGCAAGCTTCCCTGGGCTTATATTTCAGCAAGTTCATCTCCGTCAGCAAACGCCAAGGAATTCTATTGTTTGTATTCGTGCTATCGAAGCTCTGCCTTGGTCAGCAAGGTCGCTGGGTCTCTCACCAGCTGAGAATTTTTTGAGCATTATCTGGAGACCCCCATTCAGATCGAGATCTTGATGATCTAATGAGCCAGTTGGATCGAGTTGGGGGCGATGTCCTTAAGGACGACATCCAGAAACTTTGTTAATGAATGCCAAGACGAATAACTGCTTGCATAACGGATAGAGGTGGACCAAGGCATTATTGACTTGCTCAATTTGTGAAGCTCGTTTTTTTGTCGTCCAATTTTTCTTAAATTGCAAACATTTGTTTGGCTATGTACCAATTTCCGTCCCATTTGGCTAATTCCTTCTTGGTATATCTTTTTTTTTTATTTTTTTGTTAGCGTGTATTTTCCCTGATTTCCTTCAGATTCAAGTCGCAGTACGAAAAATAATACAACAACATCACAGGACCCCCTCCAGCCTGAACTACACGCTCCACATATTGAGAGTAGAAGCCTCACTGGTTCACCGATGTACTCGATACTTTCCATTTTAAAAAGAAGGAAGGTAGCAACGCATTGTGTCGCATTTCCCATTCCATTATCTACCGTTTAGAATCCATGTTGTTGAAGATTTTCCGCTTTCCGTGTCACTATGACAAACGCTCCTTTCCGGAATACTCGACTCCAAATGCTCACCGCATGCAGTTTCGCTTACAATGTACAATGTCGGATTCGAAACGGATTGTCTTTCACAAGGCCTTACACTCATTTAGCCTGTTTCGCTCTTTCGACCACTGTCTATATGCCGTATTACATCACCGTAAGTGGTATACCACGTCTTGTAGACAAGTTGGACAGTCCGCGTTGATACGTCAATAAATCGGGAAACTTCACACACAACCTCGTCACCTCAGAGCAGCACTCGCACCAAACCTCCTCTATTACTCATACATTTCAATTTCTATCTGCCGCTACAGTTTTTACTCTCTACCCTCTACAATACGCTCTTGGACATGGGTAAGTTCAAACACGATAGTTCCTTTCTGTCATTCTATTCTGCCTCTATGTGCACCAATCTTCTGTGCTGATTTCGTACAACTGGCACACACACACACACACACACACACACACACACACACACACACAACTTCGCTGAAATGGTCAGCGGTGGAGGGTCACATGAGCAGCCTGTACCAGATCTACAGCACATGATCCATATCACTTCAAAGGACCACTGTGCTCTTTCAACTGGGTGACGAATACCTTTTCCTGTGAAGTTCGGTGGCAGGAGGAACAAGACTTTTTGGTCAGGTGAATACAGTGTTATAAATACAAAATCAAATAGGGGTAGTGCAGGAGTAGGTTTAATAATGAATAAAAAATAGGAGTGCGGGTAAGCTACCACAAACAGCATAGTGAACGTATTATTGTGGCCAAGATAGACACAAAGCCCACGCCTACTACAGTAGTACAGGTTAATATGCTGACTAGCTCTGCAGATGATGAAGAAATTAATGAAATGTATCATGAGATAAAAGAAATTATTCAGGTAGTGAAAGTTGACGAAAATTTAATTGTCATGGGTGACTGGAATTCAACAGTAGGAAAAGGGAGAGAAGGGTGAATATGGATTGGGGGGAAGAAATGGAGAGGAAGCCGTTTGGTAGAATTTTGCACAGAGCATAACTTAATCATAGCTAATACGTGGTTCAAGAATCATAAAAGAAGGTACTATACATGGAAGAATCCTGGAGATACTAAAAGGTATCAGATAGATTATATAATGGAAAGACAGAGATTTAGGAATCAGGTTTTAAATTGTAAGACATTTGCAGGGGCAGATGTGGACCCTGACCACAATCTATTGGTTATGAACTGTAAGTTAAAACCGAAGAAACTACAAAAAGGTGCTAATTTAAGGAGATAGGACCTGGATACTGAAAGAACCATAGGTTGTAGAGAGTTTCAGGGAGGGCATAAGGGAACAATTGACAGGAATGCGGAAAGAAATACAGTAGAAGAAGAATGGGTAGCTCAGAGGGATGTAGTAGTGAAGGCAGCAGAGGATCAAGTCGGTAAAAAGACGAGGGCTAATAGAAATCCTTGGGTAACAGAAGAAATATTGAATTTAATTGATGAAAGGAGAAAATATAAAAATGCAGTAAATGAAGCAGGCAAAAAGTAATACAGACGTCTCAAAAATGAGATCGACAGGAAGTGCAAAATGGCTAAGCAGGGACGGCTAGAGGACAAATGTAAGGATATAGAGGCTTATCTCACTAGGGGTAAGATAGATACTGCCTACAGGAAAATTAAAGAGACCTTTGGAGAGAGGAGAACCACTTGTATCAATATCAAGAGCTTAGATGGAAACCCAGTTCTAAGCAAAGAAGGGAAGGTGGAAAGGTGGAAGGAGTATGGAGGACATGGAGGAGATTAGTGTTTAACGTCCTGTCGACAACGAGGTCATTAGTGACGGATCGCAAGCTCGGGTGAGGGAAGGATGGGGAAGGAAATCGGCCGTGCCCTTTCAAAGGAACCATCCCAGCATTTGCCTGAAGCGGTTTAGGGAAATCACGGAAAACCTAAATCAGGGTGGCAGGAGACGGGATTGAACCGTCGTCCTCCCGAATGCGAGTCCAGTGTGCTAACCACTGCGGCCCCTCGCTCGGTGGTGGAAGTAGTATATAGAGGGTTTATACAAGGGCGATGTACTTGAGGACAATGTTCTGGAAATGGAAGAGGATGCAAATGAAGACGAAATGGGAGATAAGATACTGCGTGAAGAGTTTGACAGAGCACTGAACGACCTGAGTCGAAACAAGGCCCCCGTAGTAGACAACATTGCACTGGAACTACTGACGGCCTTGGGAGAGCCAGTCATGACAAAACTCTACCATCGGGTGAGCAAGATGTATGAGACAGGCGAAATACCCTCAGACTTCAAGAAGAATGTAATAATTCCAATCCTAAAGAAAGCAGTTGTTGACAGATGTGAAAATTACCGAACTATCAGTTTAATAAGCCACAGCTGCAAAATACTAACAAGGCCCCCGTAGTAGACAACATTGCATTGGAACTACTGACGGCCTTGGGAGAGCCAGTCATGACAAAACTCTACCATCGGGTGAGCAAGATGTATGAGACAGGCGAAATACCCTCAGACTTCAAGAAGAATGTAATAATTTCAATCCTAAAGAAAGCAGGTGTCGACAGGTGTGAAAATTACCGAACTATCACTTTAATAAGCCACAGCTGCAAAATACTAACACGAATTCTTTACAGACGAATGGAAAAACTGGTAGGAGCGGACCTCTTGGAAGATCAGTTTGGATTCCGCAGAAATGTTGGAACACGTGAGGCAATACTAACCTTACGACTTATCTTAGAAGAAAGATTAAGAAAAGGCAAACCTACGTTTCTAGCATTTATAGACTTAGAGAAAGCTTTTGACAATGTTAACTAGAATACTCGCTTTCAAATTCTGAAGGTGGCAGGGGTAGAATACAGGGAGCGTAAGGCTATTTACAATTTGTACAGAAACCAGATGGCAGTTATAAGAGTCGAGGGGTATGAAAGGGAAGCAGTGGTTGGGTAGGGAGCGAGACAGAGTTGTAGCCTCTCCCCGATGTTATTCAATCTGTATATTGAGCAAGCAGTAAAGGAAACAAATGAAAAATTTGGAGTAGGTATTAAAATCCATGGAGGAGAAATAAAAACTTTGAGGTTCGCCGATGGCATTGTAATTCTGTCAGAGACAGCAAAGGACCTGGAAGAGCAGTTGAACGGAATGGACAGTGTCTTGAAAGGAGGATATAAGATGAACATCAACAAAAGCAAAACGAGGATAATGGAATGTAGTCGAATTAAGTCGGGTGATGCTGAGGTTATTAGATTAGGAAATGAGACATTTAAAGTATAAAGGAGTTTTGCTATTTAGGGAGTAAAATAACTGATGATGATCGAAGTAGAGAGGATATAAAATGTAGACTGGCAATGGCAAGGAAATCGTTTCTGAAGAAGAGAAATTTGTTAACATCGAGTATAGATCTAAGTGTCAGGAAGTCGTTTCTGAAAGTATTTGTGTGGAGTGTAGCCATGTATGGAAGTGAAAAATGGATGATAAATAGTTTGGACAAGAAGAGAATAGAAGCTTTCGAAATGTGGTGCTGCAGAAGAATGCTGAAGATTAGATGTGTAGATCACATAACTAATGAGGAGGTATTAAAGAGAATTGGGGAGAAGAGGAGTTTATGGCACAACTTGACAAAAAGAAGGGACCGGTTGGTAGGACATGTTTTGAGGCATCAAGGGATCACAAATTTAGCATTGGAGGGCAGCGTGGAGGGTAAAAATTGTAGAGGGACACCAAGAGATGAATACACTAAGCTGATTCAGAAGGATATAGGTTGCAGTAAGTACTGGGAGATGAAGAAGCTTGCATAGGTTAGAGTAGAATGGAGAGCTGCATCAAACCAGTCTCACGACTGAAGACCACAACAACAACAACAGATGAGCAATGCATTCACCTTCTTCAATGCAGATGCAAAGATATCTCCGATCTTCCGTTGGCGACCATGGAGGAAATGGATGGGCACTTGTGGATAGGTGGCGTTCGGTGGGAATGTGGGTAGGCCGTGAGGCGCGTCGAGATAGTTCTCGCAGTTACGATAACACTGTGTGTAGAGGGCGCAGTGATTAACGTGGGAGATCTTGGGTTCTCGAGTCCCGGTGTGGCACACATTTTCACTCGTCACTGCTGATTCCGGGAAATGTCCCGATGCACCTGACATCAGCAACCGTTTTCCTTACCTCTCCTTTCTTCACCCTCTCCCACTCCACCTTCAATTTAAATAAAATATCAATTTTCATTGTACTGTTTGGAGCACATTCGATAAAACATTTTTGTCGTTGTTGGATGCTGTAGACGCTAGCGTGAATCCCAATGAAGGTTACTTTGAAGTGGCAAGATAATAACTTCTGCAGACGATTTCTCTGTGCCGGCCGAGCGGTTCTAGGCGCTTCTGTCTGAAACCGCGCGAGTGCTACAGTCGCAGGTTCGAATCCTGCCTCGGGCATGGATGTATGTGATGTCCTTAGGATAGTTAGGTTTAAGTAGTTCTAAGTTCTAGGGGACTAATGACCACAGCAGTTGAGTCCCATAGTGCTCAGAGCCATTTGAACCATTTGAAGCTTATCCATTACGGGTATTTTAGAACCCGCAACTGTTAACTGAATGTAAATACACAAGACTGTAACCAGTAACTTCTTTAATTGTTAATTATTATCCCATGAATCGGTTTTCGAACCTTTTTAAGGTTCATCTTAAAATGTAACTTCCGGAAAACCTTCTGAAAATGAAACTAAAAAGGTTCGAAAACCGTTTCATGGAATAATAAACAACATTTAAAAAAGTTAGTGATTGCTGTCTTGTGGCCGCAGCTCGTGGTCGTGTGGTAGTGTTCTCGCTTCCCGCCTCCGGGTTCCCGGGTTTGATTCCCGTCAGGGATTTTCTCTGCCTCGTGACGACTGGGTGTTTTGTGATGTCCTTAGGTTAGTTAGGTTTAAGTAGTTCTAAGCTCTAGGGGACTGATGACCATAGATGTTAAGTCCCATAGTGCTCAGAGCCATTTGAACCTTCTTTTTCAGTCTTGTGTATTTACTTTCTCTACTAGCAAGGATTCAATTAATAGTTAATTAACATAGATCGTAGAACAACAGAGGGAAGCTACAGACAAAATGCGTCTGTTCTGGTAATATGTGCTGTATTGTACCTCCAATAAATAACACATAGTGGATTGGGCGTGTAGCCCGATACACGAGTATCAGTCCTATGCTTCTTCTGCAGGACAAGAATATGAAACAGAAACCATTGAGTGGAGTGAGAGGCACTCAAAACTGTCCTGCACCTGAACTATGAGAGAGTCCGGGAGAAAACATGGAGAAACTTTGTGTACTGGCATGAAAGGTAACGGAAGCTCGGACACGGCACTTCAAACGATTGTTCCGGTATCATCTTAAATAGCACCCAGTCAACTGCGTATTGAATGACTTGTAGATTAACTACGAACGCTGCTGAATGTGGAACCTGCTGAATGTGGAACGACCCATGGCGGCAAACTTTGCACAAAGCATACTCACCGATGCTAAGATTAGGGCTCGTCCCGAACTCAATGACCATTGTAAGTGCTCACGACCGTTCAGCTCGATCAACTAGACACAGCTGAGCGATCATGGCAGCACTGTCACTCTGTGGCCGAGGAACCCTCGCCACAGCAAGCTTCCGCCGATAAGTAGAGGGCCGTATGGCCAACCTAATCAGCGCTGAGGATACCGTTACCTCCCCAGCAGCGGTAAGAAGTCACTGCCCAGAGGTTGGAACTACTGAGGAGACGGCAACTTCCGCGGAAACGGCGGGCACTATAGTGTCCTTCCGAGGCTGGTAGCCGTGGCCCGAATTTGAAACTAACGGCTGGCCAACCTCTGCCAGTTTTCACCTTGCGATGTTGTAGAATTAAACAAATTCGGAGCCACGAGTCCGCAGTCTGCTGATGAGGTACAAATACACTACTGGCCATTAAAATTGCTACACCATGAAGATGACGTGCTACAGACGCGACATTTATTCGACAGCAAGAAGATGCTGTGGTATGCAAATGATTAGCTTTTCAGAGCATTCACACAAGGTTGGCGACATCTACAATATGCTGACATGACGAAAGTTTCCAACCGATTTCTCGTACACAAACAGCAGTTGACCGGAGTTGCCTGGTGAAACATTGTTCTGATACCTCGTGTAACGAGCAGAAATGGATACCATCACGATTCCGACTTTGATAAAGGTCGGATTGTAGCCGATCGCTATTGCGGTTTATCATATCGCGACATTGCTGTTCGCGTTGGTCGAGATTCAGTGGCTGTTAGCAGAATATGGAATCGTCGGGTTCAGGGGGGGGGGGGGGAGGGTAATACTGAACGCCTTGCTGGATCCCAACCGCCTAGTATCACTAGCAGTCGAGATGGCAGGCATCTTATCCACATGGCTGTAACAGATCGTGCAGCCCCGTCTCGATTACTGACTCAACAGATGGGGACGTTTCCAAGACAACAAGCATCTGCTCGAACAGTGCGACGACGTTCGCAGCAGCACGGACTATCAGCTCGGAGACCATGGCTGCGGTTACCCTTGACGCTGCATCACAGGCGGGAGCGCCTGCGATAGTGCACGAATGGCAAAACGTCATTTTTTCGGATGAATCCAGGTTCTGTTTACAGCAATGATGGTCACATCCGTGTTTGACGACATCGCGGTGAACGCACAATGTATTCGTTCAAATGGTTCAAACAACTCTGAGCACTATGGGACTTAACAGCTATGGTCATCAGTCCCCTAGAACTTAGAACTACTTAAACCTAACTAACCTAAGAGCATCACACAACACACATCACGAGCGCAGAGAAAATCCCTGACCCCGCCGGGAATCGAACCCTGGAACCCGGTCGCGGGAAGCGAGAACGCTACCGCACGACCACGAACTGCGGCCATGTGTATTCGTCATCGCCATACTGGCATATCACCCGGCTTGATGGTATGCGGTACCATTGGTTACGCATCTCGGCCACCTCTTGTTCGTATTGACGGCATTTTGAACAGTGGACGTTACATTTCAGATTTGTTA
Organism: Schistocerca gregaria; assembly: GCF_023897955.1. Classification (NCBI taxonomy): domain Eukaryota; kingdom Metazoa; phylum Arthropoda; class Insecta; order Orthoptera; family Acrididae; genus Schistocerca; species Schistocerca gregaria. The sequence goes on along the minus strand of NC_064924.1, from coordinate 67,765,433 downwards.
CGACTCGTGGCTCTACCGTTCATTCGGTCCCTGCGAAACCCTACATTTCAGCAGGATAATGACCGCATGTTGCAGGTCCTGTACGGGCCTTTCTGGATACAGAAAATGTTCGACTGCTGCCCTGGCCAGCACATTCTCCAGATCTCTCAGCAACTGAAAACGTCTGGTCAACGGTGGCCGAGCGACTGGCTCGTCACAATACGCCAGTCACTACTTTTGATGAACTGTGGTATCGTGTTGATGTTACATGGGCAGCTGTACCTGTACACGCCAACCAAGCTCTGTTTGACTCAATGACCAGGCGTATCAAGGCCGTTATTACGGCCAGAAAAAATGGCTCTGAGCACTATGGGACTAAACTGCTGTGGTCATCAGTCCCCTAGAACATAGAACTACTTAAACCTAACTAACCTAAGAACATCACACACATCCATGCCCGAGGTAGGACTCAAACCTGCCACCGTAGCGATCGTGCGGTTCCAGACTGTAGCGCCTTTAACCGCTCGGCCACTTCGGCGGGCTTACGGCCAGAGGTGGTGGTTCTGGGTACTGGTTTCTCAGGATCTATGCACCCAAATTGCGTGAAAATATAATCACATACCAGTTCTAGTATGATATATTTGTCCAATGAATACCCATTTATCATCTGCATTTCTTCTTGGTGTAGCAATTTTAATGGCCAGTAGTGTAGATGGTGATTTCAAACTGTCGGGAAAAATTTGTCTGAGGGTGAATAATTGAAGAGCAATTATGAGCGTTTTTGAGATAATTTCAATAACTGCAGATGCATATCAACCGATAGGTAATTTTCTGAATAACCGGATTCTGATAGCGGGTAACTTTCCGAATAACCGGATTCTGATTACGAAGCCATTGATTTAATTTAGTCAATGCACTCTGCCTTTGTCACTGAACTGGACAATGCTGCAGTAGAACCTGGTGGTCTTGAGGCCAGTCCATTACAAATCTGCGCTCTACATCATCATATAATAGCGAAGTCTGACTTCTCCTTGCAAGATGGCTACTTGAAAAAAGAATCTTTGAAAGATTTAATAATTACTAACAAGTCAGTGGAACAATATATATATATATCCGAGATTTTCTTCTTCATTACGCCAACTCCAAATGTTTCACTTCTGCAGACAATAAGCTATCCTTAATTAACTACCTCGATAGCGACGTCAGCAGGGATTTTTCATTGGGTGTGCGCACGTTAAGAAATACGCCCGTGTCTCAATTCCCTCCGTTACCCGGACCACCGAATATTCGGGAAGGGCCTTAATTAAAAACTGGGGACACATCGGCCGAGCGCGGCGCTGAGACAGCGGAACCGCATTGTGCTGTTGTTCTGTCTCTGCAGCAGCGCAGCCGTCGTCGCCGCCCGCGCGGGGCGTTCGCCCTCTGTGGTCGCCAGTGACAGAGGAAAATACGTCCGCGAAAGGGTTGTGCGGAATCCGCGCTCGCTGGAACGCGGCGCATCCCTCGGATATTTCTTGCAACCGCTACGTCACGCACGCCAATATTTTTAATGCACTGAAGCGCGGTAAATAAAAAGCAATGGAGTTCTACGCTCTTATTCAAAGCTTTTCAAAACGTACCTCAGAGTTATGCAGTGCGGACGCCACTGGTTCTGCTCTCTTGTACACTTTGGCATGTATTCGTCTGAGGGATAGCGCAATTTAAAACTTCAATTATTTGCTAAGAAAAAAAAAAACGAATACAAATATTTTACGAAATAATTTCACGAATTTCCTCAAAAACGTGTCTACGAGACGTGTATATGATGAAATTTCTTACTGATCCTTCATTTTTGGATGATTTATACAGGGTGGTCCACTGATCGTGACCGGGCCAAATATCTCACGAAATAATCGTCAAACGATAGAACTACAAAGAACGAAACTTGTCTAGCTTGAAGGGGGAAACCAGATGGCGCTGTGGTTGGCCCGCTAGATGACGCTGCCAAACGAAAGTTAACTGCGTTTTTTTAAACAGGAAACCCCATTTTTTGTTACATATTCGTGTAGTACGTAAAGAAATAGTTGGACCACTTTTTTCACTCTGTGACACATGGCGCTGTAGTATCACAAACGTATGGCTCACAATTTTAGACGAACAGTTGGTAACAGGTACGTTTTTTAAATTAAAATACAGAACGTAAGTACGTTTGAACATTTTATTTCGGTTGTTCCAAAGTGATACATGTACCTTTGTGAACTTATCATTTCTGAGAACGCATGCTGTTACAGCGTGATTACCTGTAAATACCACATTAATGCAATAAATGCTCAAAATGGTGTCCGTCAGCCTCAATGCATTCGGCAGTACTTGTAACGACATTCCTCTCAACAGCGAGTAATTTGCCTTCCGTAATGTTCGCACATGCATTGACAATGCGCAGACGCATGTTGTCAGGCGTTGTCGGTGGATCACGATGGCAAATATATTCAACTTTGCCCACAGAAAGACATCCGTGGAAGTCACATCCGGTGAACGTGTGGGCTATGGTATGGTGTTTCGACGATCAATCCACCTCTCATGAAATATGCTGTTCAATACCGCTTCAACCGCACGCAAGCTATGTGCCGGACATCCATCGTGTTGGAAGTACATCGCCATTCTGTCATGCAGTGAACATCTTGTAGTAACGTCGGTAGAACATTACGTAGGAAATCAGCTTACATTGCACTATTTAGATTGCCATCGATGAAATGGGGGCCAATTATCCTTCCTCCCATAATGGCGCACCATACTTTAACACGCCAAGGCCGTGGATGTCCCACTTGTCGCAGCCATCGTGGATTTTCCGTTGCCAAATAGTGCATATTATGCCGGTTTACGTTACCGCTGTTGGTAAATGACGCTTCATCGCTAAATAGAACGCGTGCAGAAAATCAGTCATCGTCCCGTAATTTCTCTTGTCCCCAGTGGCAGAGCTGCACACAACGTTCAAAGTCGTCGCCATGCTATTCCTGGTACATAGACATATGGCACGGGTGCTATCGACGTTGATGTAGCATTCTCAACACCGACGTTTTTGAGATTCCCGATTCTCGCGCAATTTGTCTGCTACTGATGTGCGGATTAGCCGCGACAGCAGCTAAAACACCTACTTGGGCATCATTATTTGTTGCAGATCGTGGTTGACGTTTCACATACATCGTAACACTTCCTGTTCCCTTAAATAACATAACTATCCGGCGAACGGTGCTGACACTTGGATTATGTCGTCGAGGATACCGCGCAGCGTACATAGCACATACCCGTTGGGCATTTTGATCACAATAGCCATACATCAACACGACATCGACCTTTTCCGCAATTGGTAAACGGTCCATTTTAACACGGGTAATGTACCTCGAAGCAAATACCGTCCGCACTGGTGGAATGTTACGTGATACCAAGTACTTACACGTTTGTGACTATTACAGCGCCATCTATCACAAAGCGAAAAAAGTGGTCCAACTAAAACATTCATATTTCTTTACGTACCATATGAATATGTAATAAAAATGGGGGCTCCTGTTTGAAAAAGGCAGTTGATATCCGTTTGACCTATGGTAGCACCTTCTAGCGGGCCAACCACAGAACCATCTGGTTGCCTCCATCAAGCTAGACAAGTTTCGTTCGTTGTAGTTTTTTCGTTTGACGCTTATTTCCTGTGATATTTTGCCCGGTCAGTAGCAATAGACCACCCTGAATACAACAAACAATCATGAATTAGAGCATTCGTTTCTACTTACAAACGTTACTTAGTGTCGATAACACGTACCCGTCTACAAAATCAAATTAAAGTGCAGATTGACCACATATTTCATTTAAACTATGGTAGCCACCAAGTCTGTTGGCACAGAGTGAGTCAGGAGGAAAGTGCATACTTTCAGGGCCTTTAATAGTGGTGAGTCTGAACAAAAGTTTCAAATGAAAATATGGCCTCTTTTTTGACGGCATACGACATGCAGCTGTTTAAAACCACTGGCGTCAGTCGCATGTACTTCACCAGCACTCACATGCGAGTACGACGGTGCTATATCAGGCTACGTATCGTTTTCTTTACTAACCATTTCAATTCGCACTGCACTTGCGCTCATCGGTCCAATTGCTTTAGATAACAATCTTAATGGATTGCTACCGCATTCAAAATGTGTTACCACAATATCTGGGGGATATTTCTTTGGCAACACCACGTCGTGTGCACTGAGATTATGACGGAGCTCCAGCACATTCCGTACGGCCAGTGACACAGCAGATCACTATAATGAATTCGGGGCTTTGAATAGATCGCCGTGATGTTGGCCACCGAGGTCACCCGATATTACTCCACTAGGTTACAATTTGTGGAGTTAACTTAGCAGTGAAGTCTACAAGCGCAGAGTCGACAGAAAGGAGGAGGCTCTAGCTCTTATTTTACATGCATGTGCTCAAGAAAAGGACAGTTCGAATCAGCTCAGATAAGATACACAGCAGCTGTCTACAAGAGTTGTAAAATAAGTTGCAGTTGATAGTGGAACCGTTAAATATCGTCTGTATGTACACATTAAAGAAAACTATAGATCACAACGTTTAACGTAATATTCCAACATTCATGGTGGTGTCTGTTCGTTCTATATCGTGTCTCCCTACCACTTTCGCGCAACGACGCTCTGAGCGTGTTTTTTAGGGAATTGACTAGTTTGAACCTGAGACCTGTTGCTGGTAAGGAGACGCCAGACCGCACATGACATGTAGAGTTCAGAAGAGTTCAGTGAGACTAGCGATGATATAACCAAATACTTAATGATTTCAGCGTCAGTTCCACTGCACTCCACGTAAAAGAATCTTAATACTAAGTAAATTTAGTGGAAGGGGTTCAAGGCTTTCCTATTTTTAGTTAGCTGGTGAAATAACGTCGAAAAAGCAGTTAAGTTTACCACTGGAAATTTTATTCTACTCACAAAACACTGCTTATACATTGTACTATTGATAAAAGGAAGTGTTTCAATACAGGATGGTAAAAAACCAACTGCGTTCAACAAAAATGTGAATGAATATTCCCTGAGTGGGTTTCCAAGTTCTACAATGGATCGAAGGATGACCTACGCCATATCACATCTGTAATCTAGGTGTAAATTAAGTTCCACAAAAGAGAAAACTACAGTGACCCTCAGTTATCTTTAATTACTTATCTAACTTGTCGTAAATTACAGTTGCTAATGTGGCTTCTCAATAATTATATAACAGAGAAATCATCGCGTTTTAGATTTTTACTTCAAGTGGCAAATGTGAACTCCATGAGCTTTAATTTACGATCGACACTAGTATTACGCAAAAAGGGGGTGTAACAGATGAGACTTCTGCAGTTCTGAGTGAAGCTTTATGCGCTGTTATGCGGCATCGCGTGCGTTCATTACCTTGTTGGTATTCGTCAGGGGGCCGCTGGCAGCACAGCTCCGCTCACCTCGTCGTCTCCGAAGTAACTCTCTTCCCCTAACTTCTCCTTACTACCATTTACCGAAGTTGGTTTAAAAAAAACTGTCTGGCTGTGTTTTCATCTGACCAATCAGGGTCTCAATGTTAACCTTAAGCTCCGCCTACAGAAATTCTGTCTATCCAATGAGAAACGTTATACTATTCGTGATGGGGCAATGTTTTTAAAGTTTGCAACGTAACAGAGACGCGAAAAGGTCTCACACTAAAACTTGCAGCTGGTGTGGTCCTTTTAGCGTTATCGTAAGATCCATACTGTTCTTCTGGACGGCTCTATCTTTTAACATGGGCTGGAGGGTGGTCCTAACGTAACAGAGACGCGAAAAACTCTCACGCCAAAACTTGCGGGTGGTGTGGCCTTTTTTGTGTTATCGTAAGATCTATACTACTTTTCTGGAGGGCTCAAGCTTTTAACATGGGCTGGGGGGTGGTCTTTGACATAACAGAGACGCGAAAAAGTCTCACGCTAAAACTTGCGGGTAGTGTCGTCCTAATGGTTAGCTGGCGACGTGGGTCTCCAGTCCGTCCCTTATCGTAGGGTCTTCTAGCTTAACACGGCTCTGCTCTCGGCTTCTGTTCTCGTTTCTCCCCTCGGAACTGCGTCTGAAGCGACCTAGTCTTGAATACTGCTCAAGTGTTTGGGATCCATATGAGGTCGGATTGAAGAAGGACATCGAAGCAATTTATAGCCTGGCTGCTAGCTTTATTGCTGGTAGGTCCAAACGGCACGTAAGTGTTACGGAGATGCTTCGGGATCTCAAATGAGAATTCGTGGAAGATAAGATACGAGAAGTTAGGGCTCATACAGACACATATAAACAGTCGTTCTTCCTCGCTCTGTTTGCGTGTGGAACAGGAAAGAAAATGACTAGAAGTTGTACAGGGTACCCTCTGCCACGCACCGTATGGTGGCTTGCGGAGAATGTAAGTAGATTCAGATGTAGATCTATATTTGTCCTACTCAGAACTGTTTTCATTAGTTTCCTCGGAACAGGACATACGTTCATACGATTTTTTCTTTTTCCCCGCGTAAACATAGCGTTCGGTTACTGACTCCATTTAATAAATTACCTTCTACAACTTCTGTAATTTTAATTTTTTGATGAAGGCACTGTTTTTCTATCAAGTAACCTTTAAAAGTTTTCTTAATACTTATACCACTCCTCTGCACCAAGTATGATGTCCACTTCCTTCAGTTGTCTTCTACTCTTCCTTACAAACGACGGGTACTCGTACTTTAACGTACTTTAAGGAGTCCTTTTGTTTGTCAATTCGCGTATGTGTGTGTGTGTGTGTGTGTGTGTGTGTGTGTGTGTGTGTGTGTGTTTGTGTGTGTGTGTTGGTTTTTGTACTCCTTAAATTCATAGACACTGCTGACCACTAAAACTGCAGCACCATGAATACGACATTTAACAACGTTATATCAAACTGGCATTAAATGGGCAACAGGCTTGGTTGTCCGGTAGTATGTACGAGCGTTTCAGCACACTTGTAACAAGTAGGTATGTATAAAACTTTCTACATTCTGTGCATAATAAAGCCGGGCGGTGTTGCCGAGCGGTTCTAGGCGCTTCTGTCTGGAACCGCGCGACCGCTACGGTCGCAGGTTCGAATCCTGCCTCGAGCATGCACGTGTGTGATGTCCTTAGGTTAGTTAGGTTTAAGTAGTTCTAAGTTCTAGGGGACTGATGACCACAGATGATGAGTCTCATAGTGCTCACAGTCATTTTTGTGGCGATGAACACTCTGAAGCCTTTTCCTCGATTTCCTGAGAGCAGCAGCACACACTTCATAACTGATCGTAGCACCAGAAGGGAGGGCATCAAACATAATAACCACGGTCCCGGCGGAGGTTCAAGTCCTCCCTCGGGCATAGGTGTGTGTGTGTGTGTGTGTGTGTGTGTGTGTGTGTGTGTGTGTGTTTGTCCTTAGGATAATTTAGGCTAAGTAGTGTGTAAGCTCAGGGTCTGATGAGCGTAGCAGTTAAGTCTCATAGGATTTAACACACATTTGAACATTCTTTGAACATAATAAGCCCTTCAGAGTCCCAGAAGACAGTCGGCATGACTTAATACAGGCAGACGGTGCCCCTAAACTTTTGCTTCAGAGGAGAGGTGGTGGGGTGTCACTCCATGAATTGCAGTTTTGTTTTGCGGTTGGAAGTGATGAACCCATATTTCATCGTCTGTCTCGATGTTCGACAGTAAATTGTCACCATCAGCCTCGTAACGCGCAAGCAATTCCACACAGGTGGTCCTTCGTTGTTCTTTACGGTCTTCTGTTAGGCGACGAGGATCCCAGCGGACGTATACCTTTGAGTACCCCAACTGATGGACAGGAGTGCCAACACTGCCAACAGAGACGTCCAGTTGAGCTGTGGAACGCTTGATTGTGATCCGCCGGTCGCGTCGTATGAGAGTGTGATACGTTCCATTACAAAAATTAGTGAATTAATGTGCTGGTAAACCCCTTACGTTATTTGATTTTCAAACAGCTGAGTAAAACTGTACCTACTCAGACATTTCTCTCTTTACTTACTCTAATCACCACTAAAGTGACACACAATACTTTCAGCGCAACGCAGTCCGACTTTCAACAATCCCTACAAAAGAGTGGCCTTGACTAACAATAACCTATACCTTTCATGAATCGCTTACCTCACCAAAAATCTTCGTTACGCGAACTACTGCAATACAGTGAGCGCCACTACTGCCAGCTAAATAAAAGATTCTAACTACTGAAGGCACTAACTACTGATAGGCATAGTTAGCAAATGAAAGATTTTAATAGAGAACAAACAATGTATTTACCTTAATAGCGTTCAATAGTCATAATATGTGTATCAGTTCATGGCATCCAGTCTTACAAATGTACCCTCTCTGATGGACACACGTCCAGATCATCCGCTCTCAAAACTCCGCCATCTCTCTCCCCACATCCACGACTGCTGGCGGTTCACCTCCAACTGCGGAACGCTACGCGCTGTTTACAGCCAACTGCCCAACACTACAATACCAAATACCAACAATGCAAACCAGGCACAGACTGCACACAGCACAGTCAGTGATTTTCATACAGAGCGCTACGTGACATTACCATCATAAGAACCTAAACAGCCTAGTTACAAGTGTCCACACGTTCCAACACTGCAGGGTCACAGTTACGTGCCGCCGGCCAGGGCGCGGGAGATCGGTCATAGCGACGTCGTTGCGACGGTGACAGAAGCCCCAACCAACGACTTATCGTGCTTTTCTTCATTGCTAGGTGTCGGTAGACATTCTGCAAGCCGCTATGCAGATCTGCGATTTTCTAGTTTTGCACCAGAAGAAACTCACTGACAGCTCTCTGGGATGCTCTCCGTTACAGACTCTGTTTTGAAGAGTCTGTATATCCCACAACAAATTCGGCATTGTTAAAACCAAAATTGGCCGAGAAAAGAAATGTGTTGCATTACTTATTGAACGCCCCTCGTCTAATGAAAATAAAATTATGTAAGGTGAGGAAAGCTTGCTGGAATCCACGGGGCACTTGTGTAAGCAACATACTGGAAAAAGAATGAGCCAAGTAGAAGGGCGTGATATTCGAGGCCTCGGGAGGGTGGCTACGACACTGGAGAAGCCCAGAGTTTTTCTCGCTCGGTAACGGATCCCCCGGGGATTCCCCATTGGGGGAGCCCTGGCGGACACCGGACACCTCCGGAGGCGGCGGGCGCCTCCCTCCCTCTCGCCCCCGCCCCGCCCCCACGTTCGGTTTCCGATATGCGTGCGAGGGCCGCGGGCGTCTGGTGCCGGCCCGCTGTCCAGTGTTTCAACAGCGCGCCGTGCTGTATCAATAGGCGGCCGGCCAATATCCGGCCAGCGCCGGCGCTGTGTCAATATTAATCACGCGAATGGTCCACACCCGCTGAGCCACGGCTCTGCTCGCGGGGCACGCGCGCCCGCCCCCACCCCAGGCGCCGTCAGCTGGGGGCGGCGGGCCGCGGGTGACGTCCTCCACTGTGGCCCACGGGCTGGAGTGTCGAGGGGCCGACGTCTTCGTCGGTGCGGAACACGTCCTGTCGGTCCAGTCGTTCATCTGCCGAAAGAGCCAAACACACTGTCGTGCACTTATCGTTCCACATTCTCAGTGTCTACACAGATTCACGATATACTACCGTAGCAGTCATAGAGTTGCTTAGGGTATCTCGATCTTTGTGCGACTGGATTCGTGATTTCCTGTCAGGAAGGTCGCAGTTCGTAGTAATAGACGGCAAATCATCGAGTAAAACTGAAGTGATATCAGGTGTTCCCCAGGGAAGCGTCCTGGGGCCTCTACTGTTCCTGATCTATATAAATGACCTGGGTGACAATCTGAGCAGTTCTCTTAGACTGTTCGCAGATGATGCTGTAATTTACCGTCTAGTAAGGTCATCCGAAGACCAGTATCAGCTGCAAAGCGATTTAGAAAAGATTGCTGTATGGTGTGTCAGGTGGCAGTTGACGCTAAATAACGAAAAGTGTGAGATGATCCACATGAGTTCCAAAAGAAATCCGTTGGAATTCGATTACTCGATAAATAGTACAGTCCTCAAGGCTGTCAATTCAACTAAGTACCTGGGTGTTAAAATTACGAACAACTTCAATTGGAAGGACCACATAGATAATATTGTCGGGAAGACGAGCCAAAGGTTGCGTTTCATTGGCAGGACACTTAGAAGATGCAACAAGTCCACTAAAGAGACAGCTTACACTACACTCGTTCGTCCTCTGTTAAAATACTGCTGCGCGGTGTGGGATCCTTACCAGGTGGGATTGACGGAGGACATCGAGAGGGTGCAAAGAAGGGCAGCTCGTTTTGTATTATCGCGTTATAGGGGAGAGAGTGTGGCAGATATGACACACGAGTTGGGATGGAAGTCATTACAGCATAGACGTTTTTCGTCGCGGCGAGACCTTTTTACGAAATTTCAGTCACCAACTTTCTCTTCCGAATGCGAAAATATTTTGTTGAGCCCAACCTACATAGGTAGGAATGATCATCAAAATAAAATAAGAGAAATCAGAGCTCGAACAGAAAGGTTTAGGTGTTCGTTTTTCCCGCTCGCTGTTCGGGAGTGGAATAGTAGAGAGATAGTATGATTGTGGTTCGATGAACCATCTGCCAAGCACTTAAATGTGAATTGCAGAGTAGTCATGTAGATCTAGTCCAGGGTGGCGCAGTTCGTGTCCCCTTCCGGCCATTCGCATTTAGGTTTTCCATAATTTCCCTGAATTGTTTAAGCGAAATGCATGGATGGTTCCTCTGAAAGGTCACTGCGGAATTCCTTCCCGACTCCTCCTTGGGGGACACATGCAAAACTGGTCAAAAATGAGTTTTTTGCCAGCAAATAGTTTTGAAGCGTGTTAGAAATATCGTCTCATCTTATGAGCTTAATCCGTGCTACAAATAATGTCATAGACGTTTTAACCAACGCCCACGCCCCCATTTGTACACTACTCTATCCTATTAGCATCAGAGAAGACATACGCAACTGCAGTCTTTCTTGGTGTATTCCAGTGATGAATTCTTCTCGGGTTATCAGACGAATGGTGGTGTAGTCTTGTCGCAAGGTTTCGATGAGTTTCGTACCCATCATCTTCTGGCGAACACGATCGATACGAAACTCATCGAAAAGTTGCGACAAGACGACGACACCACTCGGCTCATCACCCGAGAAGAATTCATCATCAGGAAGACGTCTGCAGAGTACAGACGGATGTGAGTCCATTTACGATAGGATTCATTGCGATTTATGAAAGAAATGCACACATGGTTGGAACACAAAACAATTGGAAGAGACACTCAAAGACAACATTTTGCTCAATAAATATTTTTAACATTTCATCATATCAGGTTTGTTTGATGTTCAATAGCGGTAACACTGCAAGGCTAGGATCGGATGCAGCTTACTTCACTGAAAACCTTTTGAAGAAGCTTGATGATGTGCCTATTCATAGTTATGAGTCGTCAGCGAAGGATACTGCCGAAAGGACCAGACTAGAAGAAAAGAGCTATATGAAGACGAAAAAGGTCAACTGTATGTGTATAGTCAACATCGAGGCACATTTTCTTGGCATAAATGCTGATAAAACTTTTTCCTGTATTTCCCGCAACTTTCATTTTTCAGTGTATAAGGAACATTTTCTGCTGAACCATTGCGGATAAAAACATGAAATTTCCTACAGACTTTGTGAATATTGTAACACAACTTCCCATGGTACATAATTTTTCAAACTACGTTACTGTCGACTTTATTTGAATTTTCGAGAAATAAAATTATTATTCCGATAAATTTAAAGAATTTTTGCCAGTTTTCTAAGACTGATATTGAAAAACTGGTACACAGATTTGTTTATCTAATTACTAAGAATAACCTACCACATTTTGAAAGTAATAAGTGCAGTTATTTTGAGAAAATGTCCCTCATGTGATAGTATGTCTTCTTAAAGTTTCCGGCAAGGTGCTGATCAAATTATTTGACAAAACAATTGAAAAATTCTTAAAATGTGATTCTATTATCTCTCAAACAGTAAAAGTTGCATTAGCTTGTATCTACCCGTGTATTTTCTCGAACATACCTCTTGATCTGAGCTCATGCTGCTTCTCTGACGACCTCGTTGTCAACGGGGTGTTACACAATAACCTCTCTTCTTTCTTTCTTTCGATCTAGTCGATCAGTGAAGAACCCGATACACCTGTGCATTTGGAACCTGCAACTTGTCACATCAGAGACTGACAATAACGTACGATTTCATATAGACAGGCGACACGTTTGATTAATAACCTGACTATTTTGCTTTGTGACAGCTATCCCATTATGTGAAATGTGAGAACAGATCTGTAAAACTATGTTAACAGCGCATTGGCAAGGTAAGGTACTTAGTGGTGGATCATTCTGTAGCCACCGACTTAGACGGATAGGCTATGTGTACGTTCCCACAATCGGCAGCGCCAATATACACGGAGCAAGCTGTGACCACATGGCAACGATCTTGAGACACGCCCTCCTCCACCATCTTATATCACATGGTGTGATCCAGTGGCCCGCGGAGCGGGACAAAGATGCCTACACAGTGACAAGAAGTCACTGTCGGAAGCACACTTTATGCTTACAGCATTCGTTTCTGCTGCCCTCTTGTTGATGACCTGCTCTATAAGATTTCACAATGTTTAGCTTTTTACTCTGTTTATTCATGGACTTGCCGTACTTTACAGCGTTCCAACAGTCATAGCACAGCGATGTTCACACGATGATGCCTTCTCGAGACCACTTCAGTTGAACTTGTAGAGGGTTACTGTTGTATTCGGGTGAATTTAGCTGTTTATAAACGTTGGTTGGAATTTTCAAATTAGTTTCTTATTATTTTACTCTACCCCTATTTTTCTTCTTCTCTCTTTTTCTTTCTGAACAGATCATCTGGTGATGACTTGTGGAATTATGCGACACTTGGGTTCTCTGTATCTTTTCTCCTTTGTTCGATTAATACTTTCTTCTCTTTTCTCGCTGCGACCCACAGCTTGCTAAATTAAGGATTAAATAGTGCTCCTTTGCGAGTCAGTTGGTAACTGGATTATAACGCAAACAGATAAGTCGAGGATGAGATGGTTGTCACTCGGCTATTCTACCTACAATACAAAGAGGTAATTGATGTTATTTCTTATGTAAGAGCAAGTGATCAACCTTCCAAACAGAACATATTGTTAAAAGGAGGAAGTTCACCACACTTACTGGCAAGTTATGATGATAATGTCATACCGTGAGGCACTGTCAGACATTTGTCGACATTTGATTTAAGTAAGTTTCTTCGAATGTTTTCATTATGAAAGTACTGAAGGGCCATCTGTTTTAATTGTGAAAAACCATTCAAAAGCCAAGACCGTACTAAATTTTTTTCTTTCAGGACAACTGGTTTCAAAAGTCTTCGCTAACATCTTCAGGTCTTAAACATATTTTCGTAGTAAAACGTTTATTTTATGCTGAACGTTATGCACCAGATATCAAGTGGATAAAACTCGGCATATTATAAACATTTGTCACCGCTAAAATATTAAAAAAAAAACAAAGCATTTTGACAAGATTCCATGTCCATAAATATACTGTTCAAAGTAACATGTAACAAGCATCTGTGAGCAATAGATATATGGAAAGCCTTTTGGACAAGGTGTTTCGTGTTTTTAAATATTTTAGCGGTGACAAATGTTTATAATGTGCTGAGTTTTATCCACTTGACATCTTGTGCATGAGTTTCAGCGTAAAATGAACATGTTTTACTACACAAATATGCTTAAGATCTGGAGATGACAGCGAAGACTGTTGAAACCGGTTGTCTTAAAGAAAAAAATATTTTATGGGAACTTGAATTTTGAATTGTGTTTAACAAGTAAATGTGTTGTCAAAAGTACACTGGAACATGCTGTTCTGTAAGCAACACAGACAGCAGCAGAACAATCAATTCTGCTGTGGCTATCCTACAATAATTATATTCGCTTACGTTCTGCTTGCATCACTTATTGCATGTACTGACAAACTCGTTCTCGAAATACTGAAATAAGTAGGCAAGTGGCACTTGGCTACTATGTGCACATCTAAGCTTATGTAGTTCTCCGTTTGAACTGCCACATCTTGATGGAACTTTTTATTCCTCCTCAACACCAATCAGTTAATCTCATGTAGCACCTCGGATACGTCCTCCTCCTACTAAGATGGTAGCGAAGAGTGAGGTTCTGGGCAGCGTGTTAGCAGTTCGAATACACGCTGCACTCAACTGTACGATTTTGGATCGAGTAAGTCAGCGTCGGTTAGTTCCCTCACTAAACGTCATACCCATTTTCCTTGTTGCAAGTACTGCTTTGTTATATGTACGTATCTCGTAATAGGAATATTTTTAATTCTTTAACTTGTTGTTACCACAGATCGCTCACTGCAATAACCAGGAGACTAACACCGGTCCCACGACGTCTCTTTGAGGAAAATACACTTCATCCAGTTGGAATGTGCCAAACGTCTGGTCGAGTAGACGGCCCCTAAGCAATCCCTCCTTCCCCCAGCTGTCACAGTCGGCTTTGTGTGCTCAAGGAACAATCAGACACTGTAGTTTTCTTGCAAACTACTGCCATCTTACAGACTTGCTAATAAGTTGATGCCACTCGTGATACAATTTGTATAGGGAAGCTATTTTGCTTACAAGATTGTACTATGTTTGCCTTTGTTGGTGTACCTGGTACCTATTCCAGCTGTGGCTAGTTTTGGACAGCACTTTACGAAGAGACCACTTTCCACAGCTTAGGCAAAGTGAACAAGCACATTTGAGTATTTGGGGGAATGAAATAATCGCGCCATGATCTAGAACGAGACTGAATGCGAAACTGTGAAGCTACATGATGAAGACTGCTACCTGCTGGTCTTTTTGCTTTAATGCACATACGATTTACTTCATTCCTACAAAAGCTGGAAAACTTTGTCATCAAAACTCCTTCATGGAACAGTTTTGCAACGGAATGGAGCGTCAACAAAATGCAAACATAATGTCCTCCTTTCTTACTTAGTCATTTCTTAAACACGTCTACTGTATGTGGAGAGATGGTGCTGGCATTCGCAAGTACCAGATCAGACGACTGGAAACGTCTTCTTGTCGGAGGTTCCCCTCTTCATAGTTTGGAAGGAAAGGCTAGGGACGTAACTACTGCAGCCTACATTCACTTTGTATTGCTATTTGTCGTCAAGCTTTGGTCACCCTCTACAGCTTTTACCCCCTACAATTCATTCCATTATGGCTTTGATGGCTCGAAATATGTCCTATCAACCTATCACATATTTAAGCCAAGTTACGCCATAGATTTCTGTTTCCCCAATACCATTCAGTACCTCCTCGTTAGTTATTCGATCTACACATGTAATATTCAGCATTATGCTTCTATTCTGATCTTGGTTTCTATATATGGCTATTCTTCACATAAATTATTTCAGAAATAAATTTCTTACACTTAAATTCATATTAGATGTTAATAAATTCCTCTTCTTCAGAAATGCTGCCCAAATAACGAACTCATGCACTACTATTAGCGCCTGATTTTCTAATCTAATTCTCTCAGCGTCGCCTGATTTAATTTGACTAAATTCCATTACTCCTAGTTTTGTTGATATTCTTCCTGTAATCAGCTTTCGAAGCACTGTCCATTCCAATGAATCTACCTTCCAAATCATTTACCGTCTCTGACATAACTAAAACGTCATTGGCAAACTGAAAGTTTATATTTCTTCCCCCTGAACCTCAATCGCCTTTCCATATTTCACCTTGCTTTCCTCTACCGCTTGCTTAAGGTACAGATTAAGTAATATCGCAGGTGGTTACAACTATGTCTCCCATCTTTCTCAGTCGCTAGTTGCCTTTCATGTCCTTCGTCTTTCGCAACTGCTATCTGGTTTCTCTAACAGTTTTAAACAATGTTTCGCTCCTTGCTACCTTCACAATTATGTAGAGAACATTTTAGATTAAATTTTCATAAGACTTTTCGAAAACTACTAATGCTGTAAACGTAACTTTGATTTCTTCATCTCAATTCCAAATTGCATCGGTAGGTCAATACTGTTATGAGTGCTAATGTATTTCTCTGGAAGCCAAGATAAGTACTTCCCCAGATCGTCTTATCCTTCTGTAGGTGAATAGTGTCAGTGTTTCCGATCAATGACTTCCCAAGTTGTTAGTATGGCAATTCTCCAACCAGTCAGCTCGCAAATTTTTGGTATTACGAGTGCCAGGCCCTTCTTGAATTCTGAGGTTTTATTTTGTTTTAAGAAACTTGAAAATGGTTACATGACGTCGAAACATGTATTTTAACAAATTCTCCTGTGTAGTAAATTCTGTTTCCCCATCAGTTTATGTAGCTCCATTCAATTATGGCAGAAATTGCCAGTTTTAACTTGTCACTCGTAAGAATCACTGAACACGCCGGTGTACGTACGAGGGTCACTCCAAAATAAATGCAAACTATTTTTGTAAAAAATACAGTTTTCATTCTGTATGTGTAAAAGTTTTACAGTGTGTAGATGCATCCTTCCCCCTTGTTTTCAATTTTAGTTCAACCTGCCCCCGTGAGTGACGCCGTCACAGCATGTCTTCATGATGGCTGCTACACTTGACGTTCGTCAGAAGCAACGTGCTGTGATATAATTACTGTGCTGTGAAAAAGAGACAGTGGGAAACATCCACAACAGGTTGAAAAATGTGTATGGAGATGCTGCTATCGATCGCAGTACAGTTAGTCGGTGGGCAAGCAGGTTATGTGATGAAAGCGGTACGAGGATTGTCGTCGCAGCGGCAGGCCTCGTACTGCACACACTCCAGACAATATGCAAAATGGTTCAAATGGCTTTGAGCACTATGGGACTTAACTGCTGAGGTCATCATTCCCCTAGAACTTAGAACTACTTAAACCTAACTAACGTACGGACATCACATACATCCATGCCCGAGGCAGGATTCGAACCTGCGACCGTGGAGACAATGTGCAGAAAGTTAACGAATTGGTGACTGCTGACAGACGCATCACAGTGAACGAATTGTCACGCTACATTGGGATAGGGGAAGGAAGTGTTTACAGAATACTGAAAGTGTTGGCGTTAAAAAAGGTTTGTGCCAGGTGGGTTCCCAGGATGTTGACAGTGGCTCACAAAGAAACAAGAAAAACGGTGTGCATCGAACTTTTGGAACAGTACAAGAATGGTGGAGACGAATTTCTTGCAAGAATTGTGACAAGTGATGAAACATGGCTCCATCATTTTTCACCAGAGACGAGAGGCAATCAATGGAGTGGCACCATGCAAATTCACGCAAGGAAAAAAAAATTCAAAGCTGGTTAAGCTATGGCTACGGTTTTTTTTTTTTTTCGATTCCGAAGGACTCTTGCTTGTGGACATCATGCCATGTGGAACTACCATAAATTCTGATGCATATGTGACGACACTGAAGGAACATCAAGCTCGACCACATCGGCAAAAGCAGGATGTTTTGCTGTTCCACGACAATGCACGGCCACATGTCAGTCAAAAAACCATGGAAGCGATCACAAAACTAGGATGGACAGCACTGAAACACCCGCCGTACAGTCCTGATCTGGCTCCACGTGACTATCATCTCTTTGGGAAACTCAAAGACTCTCTTCGTGGAACAAGGTTTAAAGATGATGACTCCCTTGTGCACGATGCCAAACAGTGGCTCCAACAGGTTGGTCCAGAATTTTACCGTGCGGGTATAACGGCGCTCTTTCCAAGATGGTGTAAGGCAGTTGAGAGGGATGGAAATTATGTGGAGAAATGAAAATATTGTCCCTAAAGGATGTATCTATACACTGTAAAACTTTCAAACATGTAGAATAAAAGGTGGATTTTTTAAAAATAGTGTGCATATCTTTTGGAGTAACCCTCGTAATACAGGGATCCACCTGGTACTTCACTGGTCCACTTTCCCAGTTTGCGAGTTTTGCCCTGTAGCGGAACCACAGCGTTAGGCATGCGGCTGATTTTCAGTGGGACGCCTGGCTCTGCACGTGCCAAAAGAACTTTCTGTTTTACGCGGCAACCGAAGCAAGGCGGAAGCCGCGAGTTGAGTTCGCCTTCCTCCTCCCACAGCGAAGCTCTGCTCATGACAGGAAGCCGATTACAGACGGGGCTCGGCCGGCCATTTTGCTTTACACTTCGTGGCCTCCGAGTTCACTCAAGCCGACCGTTGCAGCTCCGATTGTTCTCCTCACAGTCTCATTTGCAGATGACAAAAGTCAAAAGAACTTCTCGAGTTCGCTGGATGTTTTATACCTTGGTAGACGTAGATGGCAGCCTTCTTCGTAAAAGAGCTACTCTGCGTACCTTTACTACTTATGAAGTCTGCGTGAAATGCAGGCACTTTTCAATGTACTTGATAGACGACATACAAGCCCATGAGAAATTTCATTGTACGACTCCTCGTAGTTTTTTGCACAGTCGCCACCAGTCCTGATGACGGCGGCGACGGATCGTGACAGGGACTCTGGAGTACTAGGGAAGCCGTGGTGAGCCATCCTGACCGATAATTGCTCAACAGTCGTCTTGAGATTGATGAGAACCCGATGAAGATTGCATACACTAGAACTCAGTAATTACTATTTGAACACACTACCGGCCATTAAAATTGCTACACCACGAAGATGACGTGCTACAGACGCGAAATTTCACCGACAGGAAGAAGACGCTGTGATATGCAAATGATTAGCTTTCCATAGCATTCACATAAGGTTGGCGCCGGTGGCGACACCTACAGCGTGCTGACATGACGAAAGTTTTCAAACGATTTCTCATACAAAAACGGCAGTTGACTGGCGTTGCCTGGTGAAACGTTGTTGTGATGCCTCGTGTAAGGAGGAGAAATGCGTATCATCACGTTTCCGACTTTGATAAAGGTCGGGTTGTAGCCTACCGCGATTCCGGATTATCGTATCGCGACATTGCTGCTCCCGTTGGTCGATACCCAATGACTGTTAGCAGGATATGGAATCGGTAGGTTCAGGAGGGTAATACGGAACGCCGTGCGGGATCCCAACGGCCTCGTATCACTAGCAGTCGAGATGACAGGCATCTTATCTGCATGGCTAAAAAAGATCGTGCAGCCACGTCTGGATCCCTGAATCAACAGATGGGCACGTTTGCAAGATAAGAACCATCTGCACGAACAGTTAGCTCGGAGACCATGCTCAGGTTACCCTTGACGCTACATCACAGACAGGAACGCCTGCGATGGTGTGCTCAACGACGAACCTGGGTTCACGAACGCAAAACGTAATTTTTTCGGATGAATCCAGGTTCTGTTTACAGCACTGATGGTCGCATCCGTGTTTGGCGACATCGCGGTGAATTGGAGGCGTGTATTCGTCATCGCCGTACTGGCGTGTTGCCTGGCGTGATGGTATGGGGTGACATCGGTTACACGTCTCGGTCACCTCTTGTGCACTTTGAACAATGGACGTTACCTTTCAGATGTGTTACGACCCGTGGCTCTACCCTTCATTCGGTCCCTGCGAAACCCTACATTTCAGCAGGATAATGCATGACTGCATGTTGAAGGTCCTGTACGGGCCTTTCTGGAAACAGAAAATGTTCTACTGCAGGCTTGGCCAGCACATTCTCCAGATCTCTTACCAACTGAAAACGTCTGGTCAATGGTGGCCGAGCAACTGGCTCGTCACAATACGCCAGTCACTACTTTTGATGAACTGTGGTATCGCGTTGAAGCTGCATGGGCAGCTGTACCTGTACACGCCATCCAAGCTCTGTTTGAGTCAATGCCCAGGTGTATCAAGCCCCTTATTACGGGCAGAGTTGGTTGCTCTGGGTACTGATTACTTAGGATGTACGCACCCAAATTGCGTGAAAATGTAATCACATGTCATTTCTAGCATAATATATTTGTCCAATGAATACCCGTTTATCATCTGCATTTCTTCTCTGTGTAGCAGTTTTAATGGCGAGTGGTGTATTATTATTTGCTTCTATTTTGTATGTGACTCTGGTATTGTTATCCGTTTTGACTAATGACATCGAATAGTGTGTAACTATGCAAACATTTGTAACACTAACATTATATGAAATTCATTATGTGAAGGGCTATGTTAGGAAGTGATCATCGTTATTAGCTAGGGGGCCAAACCTATAATTGTTTGCCTACCTAGTGTAAATATTTCTATTTGACGCCATTTCGGTGACTTGCGCCTATTTGTAATGATAATGAAATGAAATGATTAGGGCAACAGACACAGCCACTCTTCTACTGAAGATACACTCCGTACCCTGATATTTACAGGCAGCGAAGCTACACCACAGTTCTGTACAACAGATAGTCATGCAAAGAATTGATGTAGCACATGCACAGAAATCAGAAAATTGGACAGAATGCCCCAAATTTTTGGTTGCGCTCATCGCTGAATACTTGTAGCGAAACTGAGCTTCTGAAACAGTCAAATTCAATTATTTTGCTCTTCGTAAAATTGCTAAACTTGCATACAAGCTTATCAACTTCCTGACACATTTTGTATATTTCCACTCAATAATGTCTTACGGAATAATTTTCTGCTCTGACTCACCTCAGAAAGAAAATATTGACTACACGAGAGCGAGCAGTAAATATTAAGGTACGTGTACACCTCTGCATCTTGTAGCTAGTATTCGTGCGTCTGTGCTGGCCGCAACGCCAGAAGACACACGTGTGTCCCCCTCTGGTATGGGGAGATTACTGCCGCCCCGTGCGAATAATTCAGAGGCAAGCGCGACGTCGCACCGTTGTATGCGGGTCCTTGCCTCATCGCGTGACGGCTGTATGCGCCTCGCGTTCGCGGAAAGTTGCACCCTAATATGTGTTTCTCACCCACAGGCGTCACGTAGGTATCTCCTCAAGGAGCTGGGAATTTTAACTGTTCTGTTTTTGTTTATTCATTAGTGAAATTCGTCGTAGATAATTCGTCACAGTTCGAAAAGAACAGTGATGTTCATCCTTTCAACACTAAAGTGAAAAATGATCTTTGTTACCCACTGTTAAAGCTACCAATTGCTCAGAAAAGAGTTCAATCGGCAACAACAAAAATTTTTGGTCGTTTACCTAATAATGTAAAATGTCTGACGGCTAACAAATCCTGTTTTAAATCTAATTTAAAATAATTTCTACTGGACAAATCATTCTATTCCAATGTCGAATTTCTGATTAAATGGTTCAAATGGCTCTGAGCACTAGGGGGCTTAAATTCTGAGGTTATCAGTCCCCTAGAACTTAGAACTACTTAAACCTAACTAACCTAAGGACATCCTTGCCCGAGGCAGGAATCGAATCTGCGACCGTCTGTTTAAAATACTGGCAGCCGGAGAAAATAATTACAGCTCCATGAAAATTGTAATGTGTTCATCATAGCTCCATAGAAAATTGTAATGTGTTTATTAATGTTAACACTAATCATGTATACATATCCGGTACATATATTTCACATCATTAGATGAAAGAATCGGGCAAAAGATCAATGGAAAATGTAACCAACTAATTAACTAACTAATCAACCATTGGATCACGAATTGCAGACACTCTGTTAGAAGATGCATTGGCAGTGTTCGCGACGTAGTGTAATGTCAATTGCGAAATTGAGTGGTAGCTCATTCTGTAGCCAGCGACTCAGTGAGCACGTCCCGTCCTCCTCCACCACGTCGCACCACTTGGGGTGATTCCTGTGGTCTCCGGAGCTGGATTAGCCGGCCCGCAAAGTGACCACAAGCCAGTATCGTATTCAGTCCACATGCTTACGACGTTCGTGCGGCTGCCTTCACTGACGACTTGTGAAGCAAGTTTGAACTTTTTTTGGTGTTCCAATTTAGCTGGATTTTTCAAAGCAGTTCGGAGGACCTGGGCTTCGTTTACGGACTTGGGGTATTGTACACTGTTCATTCTTTGGGTAACTACAGCCAGCCAGAAGTTTGTGCTGTTCGGCGAACTCTAAGCCTGTGCCGACTTGTAATAAGTGTTTTCGTTCACATAAATTGCACTGGTCCAGCAGATCAAAGCAGACTCTTTGGCGATATAAGTGGAGATGTAATGAGTCCTTGCAAAAGTGGTGTGGTAGCCATCGAGAGGAGCAGTGGTGGAAAGGCAGAAATAATGTGTGTTCGAAAGAGAGAGACATGAAGAGGGACAGGGACAGTGACAGTGGTAGGCAAAGGCGGTGTGGGATAGGATGCAGATTTGCGCAGGGGGCAACTTTGCCCATAATAAGGAAGTATGATGTTCACTAATCCTTGATGCTGATACAGATTTTATCATCGCCGTCTGAACATCGAAGGTGGATAATAATCGACCCCAAAAGATCATTGTATTTAGCTTCAAATGATGAACATTTGTTGTTGTTCTTGTGGTCTTCACTCCTGAGACTGGTTTGATGCTTCTCTCTATGCTACACTATCCTGTGCAAGCTTCTTCATCTCCCAGTACTAACTGCAACTTACATACTTCTGAATCTGCTTACTGTATTCATCTCTTGGTCTCCCTCTACGATTTTTACCCTCTACGCTGCCCCCCAATGCTAAATTTGTGATCCCTTGATGCCTCAGAACATGTCCTCCCAACCGGTCCCTTCTTCTTGTCTAGTTGTGACACAAACTCCTCTTCTTCCCAATTCTAGATGAACATATAGCACGGCGTAAAACTGAAACAAAAAATACATTTAATATCAAATTTTTAATCACTAAATACAGCAGTAATTAACGCTGAATATACTGCCACTTTTTGTCTGCAGTCAACGGCGCCTTTTTATTACCTCTTGGTAGTTCCATTAATGATCAGGGTATAGACTATTCATATAACTTACGGGAATGCAGCCGGGTGATGTCGTCGACAACCGTCGGTATTTCGACAAGGCATATCTTGCCACATCCAAGGCAAAACTGCAGCAAGCACGCCCTGTGCAAGCGAATTTATAAGCTCGATTTTCACAGAAACTCCGGAAAGATAACGCTCACACACACAGTAAACACTGGTGCCGTCACAAACCAAAGATGATCTACGCAGAAGTTATCGACAGAGAAATTTATAATCAACGAATAAGGTAGCATAAACTCTGTCATTCCGTTTTATTACTAAGGAGACACCCAGAGTCCATGAGTTGATGCAGTATTGAAACAGAAAATACCATAATGAAATTTTCACTCTGCAGCGGAATGTGCGCTGATTTCAAACTTACTGGCAGATTAAAACTGTGTGCCAGATCGAGACTCAAACTGGGGACCTTTGCCTTTCGCGGGCAAGTGCTGCACCAACTTTTTTTCCCTCTTTTTGCATCACGTTCCTGATTGTTCGTTGTATTTGGTCGTAGCGGACGTCACGTGACATCCATTGAAGTTCGTTGCTCCTCCCTTCACTCTCAGGATAACTGCTTTAAAGCTTGGAAAAGTAGGAGACGAGATACGGGTGGAAGCAAAACTGTGAGGGCTGGTCGTGTGTCGTGCATGGGCACCTCAGTTGGTGCAGCACTTGCCCCAGTAAGGCAAGGGTCCCGAGTTGGAGTCCCGGTCAGGCACGCAGTTTTAATCTGCCAGGAAGTTTCAAAACCACCGTCTATATTTATAAGGCTGCTTGCTAATTTCATTTCAACAGCTCCCTTTTTAACACTATCCCAATAGCTGGAAATGCATGCCAGAATCTTTGCGTTGGTACACTACATAGGATTTCCGGTGCCAAGACAATGATCTACAATGGCGGATTTGCTCTGCTGTTTGGAGAGTGTGTGCCGCTTATGGTCAGTACGTCGGTCCTCCACAGTCCTGACAGTCTGACAAATATGTGATATTTCACAACAGCAAGGAAAACGGCAGACACGCACCTTACGCAAACCAAGATCATCCCTCACAGAACTTGAAAGGACCCTGGCCATTAGATGGTGGTCGAAACATACACTTAAAGATCATATTTCCGCAAAATACTATCAATTCTCTTCGAATTGCACCCTCCGTAAGTCAAAAACGGCGTAGACTTTGATTCCAGCTCGGTATTATCGTCACTCGCCCGTTGCACCGTTCGTCGAAAGCTTAACACATTTCTGATCTGTCTTTCGCTATAACCACTCCGACGGAAGCTGATCTGGAGATGGCTTAACTTTCTGACAGCATCTCCGGGTCCGAGATGACATGGGCCCTGTGAACCAAGGTACCAAGTACCGCTTCACGTTGAGCAGGATGGTGACAACTGCCAGCCTGCAGATACTAAGCAGTGTGAGTAGGCTTTCTATAACGGTACGTCCCAAAGTACTGGCCACCTTTCTTCTGGCCAGCACATCAAGGAATAGAAGACAGCCATGGTCTTTCACCTCTAACGCGAACAAATATTCGGGGACAAGAGTAATAACAGAAACCAACAGCTGTATTGTAATCCAACGTCGTTTATTCAAAATTTGCTACCAGTTTCGACTTCAGGTAACATCATCTCCAGGCCCCAAACGTTATCTGCTATCAACGTACGAACTAGCATGACAGAAACCAACGGAGTCTTCAAATGGAAACAGTACAACTGAAACACGTTATGCCAGCGTGTGCAACCAACAGCGTCGTGTGCAGCCGGGCCAAAATCAACTGCATTCCATATCTTCCTGTGATTAGCCCACCAGTGGTCAGACCAGAACCAGGTACCTACGATAGTTCAAGAGATACAACTTCATAAACAGTGACATGCGAGAATAATTTTCACATTGTATCACGTTTAAATTTATACTTTTTTGCTACTAGCTCTGTTCGCAGCACACTTTACAGACAGTATCCACGTATGCCACTGAATCTACCCACACAAATATGCCAATGTACGAAACAGTTCAGGCAACTTAAGGAAATCCCTGACACCGCGAAGCGTGTTTGCCTGCTTTCAACAGCGAAGCGCAAACGGCTGCAGGCAGGAACATTCGCCATCTATAGAGCTGTGAAGGGGTGTTGCGATAGAGAAGTCTACAAAATCACGTTTGAGACACGCGGAACAACTGTGCCAGCGCACAGAAACCATCCGAGATATTACTCTACAAACACAATTCACTTTTTGTTTTCGTTTCTAATAGGAAATTGGCAAAATGAATACCCCAGAAATGCCGGGTTTTTCCGCTAGTAAAGAGAATAAAGAAGGAACGGAGAAACATAGCTTAAAGTACATCGCAAGGTTTTACCACTCCATAAAGGTGCAGAAAAATTGGAAGAAAATTTTATATTTAGATATAGTTGACAAACAGGTTGTCAAGGGCTAACACACAATTTGCACAAGACACACATTCTTCATTTTACGTTCTCACTATTGTAGTAGTTGACGTTATCCACTGCGGTACATTTTACATGATTTTTGTTTTGTGAAATAAGGTAGTGTTGCTTTGGCTAATCCTTTGTTTATACCTGTACACAGATTTCAGATACCACATTGTGTTCACCTATCACGCAGTGGTTGCTCACTGCGGAGCAACCACAGTTACCATTGACCTTTCCCTTAACAAATTTTCTGAGCTAGTATGTGACAAATTATTTTGAGGGACTCTAACCACACTGATAAAATCCAAAAATATGAACAGAACAATGTTTATCAGAAGACAGAATGGTGTTAAGGAGTGTATGATAAATATTCATTTCTTGATGGAAGGTTCGGGTATGGACGCATTACCGTATTCGGGAGGACGACGATTGAAATCCGTGTCCAGCCATTCAGATTTAGGTTTCCCGTGATTTCCCTAAATACCTTGCGGAAAATGCAAGGTTCGTTCTTTTAAAGGAAATGGGCAGTTTCCTTCACCATACTTCCCTAATCCGAGCTTGTGCTCTGTCTCTAAATGACCTCGTTGTCGACGGGTTCCCCTCCTCCTCCACAAGACACTCTTTTAGTGCGTCAGTCTGGTGTATGAGAGGTTCGCATGATGACCAATGTAATTTTGTTAAATTGTAGTAGTAATTCCGTAATTATGGCGTATTTTTGTACATGAACAGACAACTGAGTATCGTCTGTTGCGCCAATGACACCGGTAGCTCCAGTAGAGTATAAAGAGATGCAGCTGTATGAACAGTTACTTCCAAGACGGGTTCACAGCCGCTACAAAGTTATTAAATGGAGTTATTGTGCCTGAACTGGCTGTACTAATTGTACAGATGTCTACACTGTATCAACTATCAGGTGATTTTCGTTTCACCGAACATAGTGGCGCGGAGGTAAGAGGTCCATTCGCATTGCGGAGGATGGCGGATCAACACTCCTTCTGGGCAGGCCGATATAGGTTTTCAGTGTTGAAATGTTCAAGTGTTCGTCAAAGTCTAAGGGACCAAACTGCTGAGGTCATCGATCCCTAGACTTACACACTACTCAAACTAGCTTAAACTAACTTATGCTAAAAACAACACACACACACTCATGCCTAAGGGAGGACTTTAACCTTCGGCGGAAGGGGCCACGCAATCCGTAACATGACGCCTCAAACAGACGGCCTCTCCACTCGGCGGTTTTCAATGGATTCTGTATATCACTCAAGCTTAATGCTTGTATTTTTCAAACGAAAAGGGTGACCTAAACAGAAAGTTCCGATTTTTCTTATCACTCTTGACAGGGGGAAGTGGTACCATCAGCATCTTAACTTGAAAGTAGCCCCATGAAGTACCGCCGAAGTCTTTTCATGTCTAACACATACACTAAAGCGCTAAAGAAACTTGTAAAGGCACGCGTATTCAAATACAGAGATATGTAAAAAGGCAGAATACGGCGCTGCAGTCGGCTACGCCTATATACGACAGTAAGTGTCTGGCTTAGCTCTTAGATTGGTTGCTGCTGCTACAATGGCAAAATATCAAGATTTAAATGAGCTTGAACGTGTTGTTATAGTCGGTTCACGAGCGAGGGGACACACCATCTCCGAGGTAGCGATGAAGTGCGAATTTTCCAGTACAA
The DNA here is from genome assembly GCF_023897955.1 of Schistocerca gregaria. Taxonomy (NCBI): domain Eukaryota; kingdom Metazoa; phylum Arthropoda; class Insecta; order Orthoptera; family Acrididae; genus Schistocerca; species Schistocerca gregaria. Next base: position 67,738,497 of record NC_064924.1, on the reverse strand, counting down.
CCTTTTCACGAGTGTACTGTTAATAGGAGGAATCCGGTAAAGCATCGAATCTCTGACATCGCTGCGGCAGGAAATATATCCTGCAAGAACGGGACCAACGGCAACTGTAGAGAATTGTTCAACGTTACAGAAGTGCAATCCTTCCGCAGATTGCTGAAGATTTCAGTGCTGGGACATCAAAAAGTGTCCGTGTGCGAACCATTCAACTAAACATCATCGGTATGGGTTTTCGGAGCCGAAGGCCCATTCGTGTATCCTTGATGACTGCACGACACAAAGCTTTACGCCTCGCCTGGGCCCGTCAATACCGACATTGGACTGTTGATGAACTGAAACATGTTGCCTGGTTGGACGAGTTTAGTTTCAAATTGTATCGAGCCGATGTACGTGTACTGGTAAGGCGACAACATCATGAATCCATGGACCCTGCATGTCAGCAGGGGCCGGCCGATGTGGCCGAGCGGTTCTAGGCACCTCAGTCTGGAACCGCGTGACCGCTACGGCCGCAGTTTCGAATCCTGCCTCGGGCATGGATGTGTGTAGTGTCCTTAGGTTGGTTAGGTTTAGTTAGTTCTAAGTTCTAGGGGACTGATGACCACAGATGTTCAGTCCCTTAGCGCTCAGAGCCATTTGACCCATTTGTCAGCAGGGGACTGTTCAAGCTGGTAGAGGCTCTGTAAAGACGTGTGCAGTTGAAGTGATATGGGACCCCTGCTACATCCAGATATGACTCTGGAGGGTGACACGTACGTAAGCATCCTGTCTGATCACCTGCATGCATTTATAGGGAGAAATGATCATTATGATGAAATAAGAGAAATTAGGGCTCACACGGAAAAATTTAAGTGCTCGTTTTGCCTGTGTGCCATTCGAAAGTGGAACGGTAGAGAGACAGCATGAAAGTGGTTCATTAAATCCTCTTCCAGACACTTTATTGTGAATAGCAGAGCAATCATGTAGAACAATGTCCATTGTGCATTCTGTCGGACTTGGGTAAATCCAGCAGGACAATGCGACACCGCACACGTCCAGAGTTGCTTCAGAGTGTTGTAAGGTGTCAGGAAAACCCAACACCTTCCATGAAAACCCTGACATGATAGCAAATCCGACAATATGTCACATAGCCCCGAATAAATCCTGACATTAAATTAACCAAAGTAATACGATCAACGAGTGAGCAAATGGAATACCACAGACTAACCCAGGAACACCTAAATGCATGTCATACCTTCCCACTGTGAAACAGACGCAGTTCCGAGGGGAGAAACGAGAACAGAAGCCGAGAACAGAGCCGTGTAGTCTAGGAGGCCCTACGATAAGGGACACCCACCCCACATCGCTGGCCAGTCGCCGGGAGGTCCACCCCCAGCCCATGTTAAATGGTAGAGCCCTCCAGAAGAACAGTATAGATCTTACGATAACACTAAAAGGGCTACACCAGCTGCAAGTTTTAGTGTGAGACTATATGCGTCTGTGTTACTGTTGCGTACATAGTTCTGCGTAGTCAGTGCGTACACATCTTTCCCACTAGAGCGCGCCCGGCTAAGCACAACAGTGCAGGTGCAGCGCTCGTCTGTCTCCGCACTACAAGATGGCGCTGCCTTAGAGACGGACCAAATTCTGGTTCCGCCGATCCGCGTATTAATATGTAACGCAGCCAATGAGATTGCTGCTAACATAGAACCTTTTCCCCTCGATGATCACACTCGCGCAGTGATACCTGAATGCGCAAGGTATTATTACGAGTGTACAGACCTCCGATTAGCCAGTCTGCATTAGTCTGTACCAGTCTGTACGAGTTCTATATTTGTCTGTACCAGTCTATAGTCAAGTTTCAGTCTGCGCCTAATAAGATTATCATATTCCTGCGCATAGCCATGAAGATAAATGAATAGACACTTTGCCACGTATCAGAGATATGTGAGAATAAGATTAACGTACCAAGACCAAAGGAACTTCAGATTGTCAATTCTAAATAGCATCCACAACCAAGTTAATTAAATTTAATGCTTGTTATTATTTTAATAATTGTGTGTGAAAATTAATCAAGCTCTGTTTAAAGTTGGTCACCGTCAATCTGCTACTCTAAGCGTGCAAGTGGCATTTCTATCGTCTGACCTAACGGCAGATAATAAACACGCCACGATAAGACCACGGGACATATTGCTGACACTCACCTACTTCATTAGAGCGACAAGTCAAACAATCTGATGGTGTGTGTGCCGAAGGTCTTACACTACGCACACCACAGTTACGTAGCAAAAATTAAAAACATTGCCCCACCACAGAAAGTATAATGTTTCTCATTGGATGGACAGAATTTTTGTAGGCGGAGCTTCAGGTTAACGTTGAGACCCTGATTGGTCAGTTGAAAACACAGCCAGATACCATTTTCTTAAACCAACTTCGGTAAACAGTAGTAAGGGGAAGTTCGAGAGAGTTGCTTCCGAGACGGCGAGGTGTGTGGAGCTGCGCCGCGCGCCGCCCATGGCGCTGCCTAACCACCGACAAGGTAATGAACGCACACGATGCCGCAAAATAGCGCATAAGGCTTCACTCAGTACTGCAGAAGTCTGATCTGTTTTACGTAATACAAGTCTCGATCGTCAATTAAACTTCGTGGTATTTACATTTGCTACTTGAAGTTAAAATCTGAAACGTGATGATTTTTCTGTTACATACTTATTGAGAAGCCACGTCAGCCACTGTAATTTACGACAAATTAAATAAGTAATTAAAGATACTCTAGACCATTTTTGAAAGTTTTCTCTTTTATGAAACTTAACTTAAACCTAGATTATAGATCTGATATGGCATAGGTCATCCTTCGACCCATTATATAACTTAGAAACCCATTCAGGGAATACTCGTTCATAATTTTGTTGAACGCAGTTGGTTTTTATCCTCCTGTATTAAAATATTTCCTTTTATCAGTAGCGCAATTTATAAACAATGTAGGGCCGGCCGGAGTGGCCGAGCGGTTCTAGGCGCTACAGTCTGAAACCACGCGACCACTATGGTCGCAGTTTCGAATCCTGCCTCGGGTATGGATGTGTGTGATGTCCTTAGATTAGTTAGGTTTAAGTAGTTCTAAGTTCCAGAGGACTGATGACCTCAGAAGTTAAGTCCCATAGTGCTCAGAGCCATTTGAACCATTGGAACCATAAGCAGTGTTTTGTAAGTAGAATAAAAATTCCAGTGGTAAACTTAACTGCTTTTTCGACGTTATTTTACCAGATAACTAAAAATAGGAAAGCCTTGAACCCCTTCCACTAAATTTAGTTAGTATTAAGATTATTTTACAGAGAGTGCCGTGGAGATGACGCTGAAATCATTAAGTATTTGATAATATCATCGGTATTCTCACTGAACTCTTCTCAACTCTACATGTCATGTGTGGTCTGGCGTCTCCTTACCAGCGGCAGATGCCTGATTCAAAACAGTCAATTCCCTAAAAAACACGCTCTGAGCGTCGTTGCGAGAAATTGGTAGGGAGACATAGAACAGACACCACCCAGAATGTGTCTCCAGGAACGCTCTTCTGAGTTTAAAGCTGCTGGCCACTAAACTCCCCAGACATGAACATTATTGAGGATATGTGGGATGGCTTCCAACGTGCTGTCCTGAAGAGATCTCCACCTCCTCGTATTCTTCCGGATCTATGGTCATCTCTGCAGGATTCATGGTATCATTTCCCTGCATCATTACTTCAGACATTAGTCCAGTCCATGGCACATCGTGTTGCGACACTTCTGCGTGCTCTAGGAGGTCCTAACGCTATTAGGCAGGTGTCCCAGTGTCTTTGACTCTTCGGTGTATATCGTACCATCCTGCGCCTCTTCTTGCCAGTGTTTTGCACAGGTTACTGTTCTCGCCGATTCTGCGAATAAGCCCCATATTAAGTGTCTTACTTTTTTCTGATTTTCAAAATTTTTTTATTGGTCTAGATTAAAAAAAGCATCTATTTCTTTCTTTTGCAGGTTTCTGCACAGTCTATAATTACTTTCCACGCTGTGTTATGTGAAAAGTGCAAATTCTTAGGTATTTCTTCATCAGATTAAGTCATATGTCTCATACTAGTAGACTTCTTTCCGTTAAGAATCCACTCCATGCATCTGATAGTCTGGTTCTTCTCAAAATTTCAACCTTGCTTAATCACACTGTTTAGTGATTAGAACTATCTTAGATATTTCGATTTTACATAATTTTTGAAAGATTAAATGGAAAATATATTCACAGTATCATTAGTGAACAAATGGTTACATTGAATCCGCGATAAGACTGAAAGGTCTATGGAGAAGGCGTATCACTTATAAAAGCCTTCATATCAAATCAGAAACTATTTTATATTCTTCGCATCACCAGCTGTTGAAAGGCACGATGTTAGGAAGAATTCCGCTAACAGCTAGAAAAACTGTTGTTTATTGAAACACAAGCGGTTTGGTGGTCTAAAGCCACATCATCAGGTGCAATCTACATGGTAAAGATCAATGCACAATGTCACTACTTTGTAGGTATTAAAAGTAATAAAGGAATGTCCAGATTGTACTCACAGCAGTAAGAGGTCAAAGGCATACCTAGCGCTCCGAGTCATGAGTATATGACGTCATATTGTCTTCGTGGACGCCTTCTCTCCCACCTGCCAGCTAGTCTCTCTTTTAGTCGTTAGTGCCGGCCACTTTTGCATTGCCCAACGCCGGGTTACCCAGCCGTCGCACTCGTAATACACTGCCACCTGATACATTACACACACTTTTTTTCTTTTTAAAGCAGGCAAATTTTGGAACGTGGCTCTGTAACTGCAAGCTTCACGTACCAGCAGTTTGTTCTAAATGGGTGGAGCACGTCTTTGTTATGTTTAGTTCTTTATTGTATTGACACTATTCAATGAAAAATAAATGTTGACTAGGAGCGATGCGTATGCCTACGACCTTTCAAAATTGTGAGTATAATTTAGACATTTCCTCATTAATTTTAATATTCACAAAGTGATGACATTGTAAACTGTTCTTTAGCACGTAGGTGGCATCTGATGACGCGGCTTTAGGCCGCGAAACTGGGTGTGTCAATAAATAACAATTTTAGCAGCTGTTAATGAAATTCTTCCAAACGTCATGCTTACATATTGAAAACACTGCATAGACTGAACCTATGAGTTCATAGAATATAGTCATCTGTTATGAGCAATAGAGAAATGCAGTCTGATTCATGATAATGCGTGTGATCTTAAACGAAGTCGGATAAAAGAGGGCGTTATGATGCCAATAGTCTGTCATTTACATATTGTGATTTTACAGATATGTGTAATGAATTAAATAAAGGTTAAACATCAAATGATTTAAAAAACAATTAAGTGTGCTGTTAAAGACAAATGTGCAAATTTAACAGGAAGATAGACGGCATTACTTATGAAAAATAATTTCAGAGTGTACGTACGATTCACATTAACAGCTATTCTTTAAAACATCCTCCACCTACATTAATTTAAAATATATTTAAAAACTCGTCTGATAAAAATTAACGAATAATAAAGTAAGTGATGCTATATTACACTCTTAATGCGACTAACCCAGGACGTAAAAGCCTAGTCTTTACAAAGCATTAAATACTGTAATTTATCAGTCAATACTCCCCATGACAAGCCGGCCGCTGTGGCCGAGCGGTTCTAGGCGCTTCAGTTCAGAACCACGTTGCTGCTCTGGTCGTAGGTTTGAATCCTGCCTCGGGCATGGATGTGTGTTATATCCTTAGTTTAGTTAGGTTTAACTAGTTCTAAGTCTAGAGGACTGATGACCTCAGGTGTTAAGTCCCATAGTGCTCAGAGCCATTTGAACCATCCCCATGACATACGCATTCTACAATAATGGGCATATGCATGTATGAACGTAGATGTTTACATGCATGCTATAAGGACCATGTGCAGATTTAAATAACACAAGGGTAATCGGTGGCAAGTGAAATAGCTTATTCCAAGAGAGTGGGGCGGAGATGGAGAAGGGTGAAGCATGGAAGGAAGCCGTGGGGGTGTGGGGAAGAGGTAGATAGGAGATTTGAAAGAGAAGTATTACACTATTATTCCCGGAAGGCAATGAAAAATGTTGATGGAGTGGTGACGGAGGTGGGGGGAGTTAAAAAGAATGATGTGGATATTAAAAGAAGCGCAGCTTTGTGAATTAAATAAAAGATTTTTTTAAATTTCAGTGCAATTAAAAAAGTGCTTACGTCTCATAGCGGGAGTATTAATGGTATAATAAAAATCGTAACTGCCATTACAAAATTTAAAGGAAGCCTTAAAACTAAAGTCTGGCTTTCTAATGTCATTCAGTGTGTTTAAGGTAAAACATATATAACACTTTTTCCTTTATTACTTTAGAATAAAGGCTGTACTACAAGTAACAGTCATAATGTACTCAGTTTCTATGAATGTACTGCTGTTACACAAGATGAAACTGGCTGTACCCAAATAAATAAAGGAAAACTGTTTTAAGCAATAAGATGATGGGATCGCCATATGGTTGACTGCTTGAATCAAGTGCAAAAGATCACATACACGAAGCAATAATATAATAATGCCATTTTACGCTGTTCGTACAACATTTAATGCGTTGAATATAAGATCCCGGTGATATATCGTTAGTGGTCTATATACCACAGTAACTTTTCATTCCACAGCTGTACTATAATTATTTTTTCACAAGCAATGCCACCTAGCTTTGCCAAAAGTTTATGCTATTATATCCATGGTCAGTCGTATGAACAGTGTAAAATGACATTAATCGCTCTGTATTTCAGTCCTACTGTTTAACTTTTGTTTCATTTGCGTCGTTATTTATCGGATGTGTAGACTGATCGGTAAGGGTGAAAGACTGCATCCCTGCCTTACACCCTTTTTGGTCAAAGCAGTTAGTTCTTGGTGGTGCATTCATGTTTTTACCTCTTAGTTCTTGTACATATCCGTTTTTTCCCTATAATTTACACGTTTGCTTGAAAATTTCGAAGATATTGCATCATTTTACTTTGTCGATTACTTTTCCTAGATCGACAAATCCTATGAACACGTCTTGATTTTTATTATGTCTTGCTTCAGTTGTGTTTATGTCCTTAAACATATACAAGCTGTCTGATATATTCTCAACGTAAAATAGCACTAAACAGTTCCCATGGGTACTCAATAATTGTAGGGGAATCTTGACGGATAAACTGCCTAAAAATTAACGAATGCAGCACCCAACTGTTTTACGCAACGCGAGACCGTTTATTATTATAAACTGAGGCCATCCGCATAAAAATACCATGCTGCTGAAATTGGTTCATTCTGCTTGGGAAGCCATTAAAATCTCACGGCTCCAGAATTGGAAACAGCCGTGGGATTGGAGCTCACACGGTTTTAATTAAACGCGTGAACGGTTTAGGAGACTTAGATACAATAACAAGGTTTTAATTTAGCGAAAATTGCATAATTTACGAGGCCGTAACTCAGGGTCGGCTGCACCTGGCGCGCACACACTCTACCGCAGGCCATTAATTGGATTCAGAAGCAGCTGACGCGCTCCGAGCAGGTGGCGAGCCACTACTGGCTAACTAGTTCCGCCTGCGGCCGAGATGGTGCGGCGTCGCCTCCGTCGTTTGTAACTAACATTTTACCTGTATTTTATCCATACAGGGTGCAAATTTTAAGTTGACCAAACAGGATAACTCGAAAAAATAAGCTTCACACAAAAACATGTGTACAATACAAAGTTGATGATTTTCGAGGGGAAAATCTGCTGGTGCTAAAATTATCCCGCCACCCGAGCCCCGTGGGGGTGGGGTGGGAAGTAACTTTAAAATTTCAAATGGGAACACCCATTTTTTACTGCAGAATCAGATTGCACATAAAAAACTATGTACATTTTGTCTCAAACATTTGTTTTGTTTCTTGATAGTTGGAGCTGTAATTGTAGAAAATCCATGTTCTTGTTTTTGCGTGGAAAATGGTTACAGATAAATAAAAAATACTTATTAACTTCGTAAATGTTAGTTAGTTTCCTAGTCAGATGATTTGTTTGATAGTTCAAAGTTGTGTGGCCTCATGATCACAAACAAGAAAACTTATCCGAATCTACGTGAAAAATTAATATTTGGGTCAACATTTGGAAAACTCTAATTCCTCTCTCTCAAACCCCACCCTATGTGGAGAGAGGGAGAGTTTTAGTTGTAGCGAATCAAAATTTACGAAGTAAACAAGTATTTTTTATTATCTAACGTCATTGAAAACCTTTGAGTAACGAAAGTACTGACTAAATTGCATGTTACAGAAAGGGTCAAAGCACAGTCTTCTTTAGGTTGTGCTTCACGGCTCTGAATAAACATAACCCCAAAAATTTTCTCTAAAAGATATTTTTGTGGCAACTGGATTAACCTATTTTGTCAGGGCCTAACAGACTTTAAAGCTTAGAATGGTGTTTATTACATGCCCATTACTGCAAAATATGTTTCAAAATTGGAGGGGGTGGTGGCAGAAAGTGATAACTCTCAACTTGGTTATGATTAGCCTGATCATAGTTGTTGTGTACATAGGCGCTACAGCCTGGAACCGCGCTACCGCTCCAGTCGCAGGTTCGATTCCTGCCTCGGGCATGGATGTGTGTGATGTCCTTACGTTAGTTAGGTTTCTGTAATTCTAAGTTCTAGGGGACTGATGACCTCAGAAGTTAAGTTGCATAGTGCTCAGAGCCATTTGAACCTCTTCATACTCAAGAACAAACCTAGAAGCAAAGCGAGTGCTCCGGACTTAGCTGTCAGTTTTATCCTACTGTTACCAGTACCATTTTAGAAAAGATACATATGGTAATTCAAATATATTAGCAAAATTCATTACATTTAGACTAGGTCAGTTTGTAGACTTGCAATATTTTTGACTGAGTTTCGTCAACGAGAATCTTATGAATTAGGTAGTACTTGAGCAAAATTCTACACAAAATGGCAAAAAGTTTATGAGAAAGTGGTGTTTAGCAGCTATCACATTCAAAACCAGTTTAACTTGCCAATAAGAAATTGTGAATCTAGTGGTGGCTAGTTTGCACCACAGGGATTGTAGTTATATCAGGCTATCGGAGAGAGCTAGCGATACAATTCCCGCCACCAGGGACCCGCCGAAATCCTGTACATTCCCGTTAAGATGGGGCTGTGCCGAAACTACCCCGTGATGTGGCCATTTTCGCTGAACGCGAACCAATATACGCTTACAGGCTGCCGTTCCGCCGGGCTGAGCGTTGAAATACGGAGCTCGCAGCGCAGCCACGCAATCGCAGCTCGCCCCTGCCGCGACCAGCCATTGCTGGCGAGAAGTGTTAAATGGGGCTGCCAGCAGCATGCGGCGCGGCGAACTGTTTGTCGCGGAAGGTTGGCAGGCAGCTGCGACACCTGCTACTGTACGGAGCTGGCGCGGAACGGCGCCGCGGGGTTAGAGTGCTATCCACCTGCTCGACAAAGTTTGACTCATTTCAGTTTGCTAGCATAAAAAATTGTCTCTCAGATATGAGTGCGGCAGCTTTGTCAGTTGAGGCACAGGTGCAGTGCTTCTCAAATTTACAGAGATCAATGACTCCAACAAACTTTACCACTTAACAAATAACATTTTCATTTAACACATATTCTCAAGATGTGTAACGATAAATAATATTAATTCTAATATTTATTACTGCAGAATAGTGCCACGTTTGTCTATATTGATAGCCAATTTCGTTTAAATTCTAAACATCTTCAGAACTAGTAAAATAAATAAACATCTACAGTTTCATCTTGTTTTGTATTGCATTGTATTGAACTGGGGGCCTAGAAACAACGGAGAGGCCTCGTCATCACCACAGCCTCAGTGTTAACACAACCCCACTACAGGCTACAGCAGTCCACGTGACTCGTGTTGCAGCTCATGTTTGTGCCGCTGGTAGGCTGGCATCGTGTAATAGAGATAGTGGCGTCTCTTCTTGTGTTTACTGGCGCCACTAGCGTTGTCTGTCCGCGAGCAGCAGCAGTTATCGATATCTAGTACGGAGGTACTATCTTTGGAGGGATATCAGTTTTTCTCCGGGTTGAAGTGTGTTGGGGAGTTCGGTTCGGGCGGAGTAGCATTGAGGTCCGTCAGCGCGGAGACATGCCGGGACCGCTGGCGGCGCGCAGACAGTGCCGGATCGAGGGGCTGTAGTGGCGAGGGCCACAAGCTCGTTGTCCACTGGGCCCAGGACGTCTGAGTTGAACATTAACCCAACAGTGACACCTCCACTACTCTGAGATCATGTAGTTTGTTTGCACATTGCTGCTAGCAGGGTCACTGAGACGAAGAGCAAAGAGTGGAATGTTTGGAGTTTGCGAAATTAATTAGCCGCCCTCCACTTCTTCTTATTAATCATTGAATTCCTTGTGTTATTATTGGTGAAGTTCAACCAGCGATATTTTTAATCCTAGTGACCGCCAACACCCCAGTTACCTCCCCTGGAGGTTGATGTATTTTCGCGGCAGTGTACCTTTCCTCGCCTTGCCGCTGCTGCTGCTGTCTGGTAAGGAATTTGATTCGACGGCCTCCTTGATTGTGGTTCGGATACTTTGTTCCTTTTGGACTACTTTGGTCGCAGTGGTTCCTTCAGCTTCTGTATGTTCTAAAAACCAGATTGTGAAGACGCAGTGCAGTCCGCCGGTTCCGCCTGGCCTGGGTTCTTCCATCGTTGTATTGGTTATCAGACGCTAGGTAGGTTTTGCAAGAGTGTTGATCTGCATTTAAACTGTCACTAGTTTGAGTTGCTATCTGGTTAAGTGAATACAATTCTCGGCTGCCTGTCTCATCGTTTACAAAGTTTAGCGACTTCCCCAGTTCGATCGTTGGAGCACTGTCTGAGGCCCGTTTCTCCCTTGATTTGGTCAGATTGATATGATTGTTTTTCTAAAAAAAATTAATTTTGTGTTAATGCTGTTTGTTCTTCAGCAGACAAAACGTTTAAATTTCTTGTTAATAAGGCCTTCAGCCACGAGTGTGTCTTAAGAAATGTTAATTAGACAAAATATATGAAGGTAGTATCGCTTCCCAAAAGAACAGATACCTTTTATGACCATGCAGCTTCTCTAGAATGAAATGATAACTAAATCGACACTCTAGCTGCAAACAGGCGTCCATATACATCATTGGGAACATTTTGAAAATGTGTGCCCCGACCGGGACAAACTCGAGATCTCCTGCTTACATGGCAGACGCTCTATCCATCTGAGCCACTGAGTGCACAGAGGATAGTGCGCCTGCAGGGACTTATACTTTGTGCGCTTCTAGAGAAGCTGCATTACCTTCTTCTGGCTATGCCCCAACTCGTACAGGACTCAGATTAATCTGCCACAAGTAATGAGTGTGAGGGGCAAACATCTATTAGGCGCAGTACGAAGTGGTGGTGTGGACATGTTGGGAATGTGGGTCTCACGGGGAGCGTGCAAGGGGTAAGACCCTGCAGGTTCGCTATCCTCTGTGACTTCAGTGGCTCAGATGGCCGGCACGGTAGCTCAGCGTGGTCGGCCAGAGGGTTAGCTGCCCTCTGCAATTAAAAAAAAATGAGTTCATGGATCACCGACGAATTTAAAAAAGCATCATGGTACCTTTGACCCCAACAAATAAAACGTACACTATCAAACAAAACGGATAAAGCGTCTGCCATGAAAGCAGGAGATGCCAGGTTCGAGTCTCGGTAGAGGCACACAATTTCAACAGGTACCCAGTGATGTATATCAACGTCTGTCAGCAGCTAGGGTGTCGATTTAATTATTATTTCATTTTGAGACAAAATATCTTAACGCTGAAATGTTGATGATTGTTCTTTAAATATGTCTCGAACAAGTTTAATTGCTTCTCAAAATTTGCTATTCAGGCCTTCAGACATCAAACAGTTCTTTTAAAAGTTACTACTACTGATGCCTTCACCCAACAAATAATTTGGATTTCTGGTCATGGTCAATAAGGCCTTCAGCCGTGAACGCAATTGTAACTAGTTCTTAAGAATTTGCTATCCAGGCCTACAGCCGTCAAATTGTTTTTTGAGTTTTTGCTACCGTTATTGGGGCCTTCAGCCGACAAATAATTTGAATTTCTGGTAATAAGGCCTTCAGCTGTGATTGCAACTTGCCTAAGAATTTTTTAAATTGGACATTGTGTCTTAACAGCCCAAGTTGATAATTGTTTCTTATTGTCAACTTCATTTGAAATTGTTTCCAAATAAAGTGTACGTGAGTTAAAAACAAAAACTGAGCGACCAGCGGTAACTGATAACGGCCCCGTCCACACCGAATCCTACCTTTCGAGAAGTACTAGGTCTCATCACGCACCCCACCGCCGCCCCATACCACAGACAAAGATTCTGTGCCCATACCGAACCCATGGTTATTTTATGATTCGGCCCCCAGTGGATCCCCCCCCCCCCCCCCCCTCTCCCCGCTCTCCATAAGTCTTGTATGGACGACCTCTGCTCAAGTACTGGCCATACAGAGGAGACGTCAAAGCAGACTGCATATCGTAGGGTGTAGTTGACTTGTCCTTGTTGACAGCGTGTTTCAGCTTTCTCCACAGAGAAAAACTCTGCAGGCGTCAAATCTGGGGAAGGGGCCGGCAAAGGTAAGTGTCCAGTGCAACGATTTAGGAACAACTCGTGAAGACATTCTACAGTACTTCGTGCACTACAGACATTACAGTCATCACGTCGGTACCACGGGTTCCTCATACTGTGCAGAGGAACGTCGTCTAGCATTCCTGGAAGGTGGTCTGCTAGGAGGCTGCGGCCGTCTGCGGATCTATGAGATGACGGTTCACTATTCCACACCACACGTTTACAGTCCATGGACGCTGACGCTCCACCTGACGAAGCCAACGGGGACTGTCAACAGACCAAATAGTGCGTATTTCGACGGTCTGCCTGGCCATGGTTGATAAATGTCATTCATCTCTAAACAAGGTACCTAATACATCTGTAATATCATGTTTCAATTCCCGTGTAAAGAAGTTAACACGAGTCTCATGATCTTCTCCATGCAGCTCTTGATGGAGAGGTGTGAGAAGGATGGAAGGTATGTTTATGTAGAATTTGTAGGACTCTTGGCTGACTGATGCCACTTCCTCGCGTGGTTGTGTGTGATCTCAAGTGCGTATCAAGTGCAACAACAGCAAGAACATTAATTTCCTCCTCTTCTCTTGTCATTTATTTCCTTCTGTTACGTTGTCTAGGTATCACACTACCACTTCTAGGTAACTGGTTGAAGAGGTAGATAAATCACTGCCGAGATGGTTGACATCGACTGGGGTATGTTGCCACATGCACCATACAAGAACGAACTGCATTCTTCCTACACTCTCCATACACCATCAGCACGTAGATTTCTCTGCATTGGTAAATAGCATCGTCCACTCACTACCTATTGTTTGGACATCACACACTGAGGAACTAGCAAGTCGCAGTGCACTCAAGGAACACACAAGTTCATGGCAAGCAGACATAACACTTTATCTAGCAACTACGCAGGTTGAATGGTACAAACTAGTGTCGGTGTGGGAACTTTTTACAATACGATGTCTCGTAAACGACTCGGACTACTGCAACAAACACCACTGAAATTCTGATTTACCCCACATTTATTTTGTTAATGTCAATAGGCACTGATACATTTAAAAAAAGTGTAACTTTGAACAAAAAATGTACTTTCTAAGTACTAGTACAATCTGTAGATTTGGATCAACATGCCTTATACGGTATAGAAAACCCGTTGGCATTCAAAGTAGTTTCCAGTCGTCTCTAACTAGGAATTACAGCTCCTGCGCTGTTTTTAAGGGAATTGTATAACATTCTTCTTCCAAAATAGCGGCCAGTTCAGGTAACGACGAAGGAGATGAATATCCATCACATACCGTTCCCTTCAAAGTAGACACAAAGGCTCTATAGTAATCACATCTGGTGACTGCTGGCCAGGGGAGATGCGACAATTAATTCTTTGTAGAGCACTTGCCAGCGAAAGGCAAAGGCCTCGAGTTCGATTCTGGGACCGGCACACAGTTTTAATCTGCCAGGAAGTTTCAATTAATTCTCGTGTTCAATAAACCAGTCCTGGACCACGCCATCAACATCGAGGAAAAATTATTGCACCACAGGATGGACCTGATCAGCCAAATGGACAGAAAATCCTCGGCAGTAATGTGACCTTGTAGAGCAGCTATAGGGTCCATGGAATAACACGCTTTGGCTGCAAAAACCATGACCGAACCCCCACCGTGTTTCACTCCTGAGAGGAAATGAGATGGTGCGTTTCTGGCGCCAGTTTCCATCGATCGTCATTTTGATCTCTGAGTCGACTTCAATGCTTATTCGTCTTCTGCTCATCTGTGGAGGGGCGGATTTAACAGCAGCGTGTGCGTTCTACTGGGGAGGTGTGTCGGGATCGGCGGTTACCGAGAGTCACGCTGGACTGTGTACGTCGGCAGGACGGCAAGAGGACGAGTCGGACATCAAAGGAGCGGGGCCAGCGGCTGCGACGTGTGAGCCGTGAGGGCAGATCCACCGTCCATGCTGATTTGGTTTTCCTAGAGGTCGGAAGGACAAGCTCCTTCGAGTCTGTTATAAGCTACGCCGGCCTTTGAACTGGAGTCGCCGAGTTGCTTTGGTGGCTTGCGTGTGGCTTAATTGAATATGCCAGTGTAATAAAAACCCTTGGGAATTGTTCCAGTTGTTTATCACCTCGGCGTCGTAACTTTCTTGAAGGCAGTTGAGGAAGTGTGGCTACGCCTAACCAACCGTCATAAAGCGTGGTTAAAGACGTAGCTAGAAGTGCAACGAGGAGTGATTAAGTCCGGCTCTGGGGTTCCAAGACACGCCGAGATACGTCCTCTATTCTACCTTGTGCTTCATTTGGTACTTTGGCGTGTAATTGTGCGACGAGATAACTCGTGTTATCTTAACTTTACGGCATGATTTTTAGCGAACTTATTAATCAAAGTTTAAGGGCTGGCCCTGGCCAAGTAACTCAGAAAGGCTAATTTGTTTCTATTCAGCTGTATTGATCACCTGTTCGATAAAATTGTGTAGTTTATGTCTCAGTATATTGTCTGCCGTTGATGTGTGTTGTGTTACAGATAATTGGCAGCGGGCAACGCGAGCATACTGGAAGCAAAGCACCACGGGGGCAGAGAGATATTTAAGGATCTGCCCTCTCCTTCACATCTTGGGTTATGTTGTCACTGTTGCGTGATTACATCTTTCCGGTGGAGAATTAGAGCATCTGAAGTTCAATGGCAGTGCAAAGCTGGGTACACTTCTATATCATTTCCTGTGTCGTGGATCCTTGGTCTGCTGGCGTCTATCGCTAATTCACACGAAATATTAAAGCAACCTCGTTTTGGGTGTATTGTCATATGGTCATGTTCTAGTTGTAATCATTCTAAGAGTATTGTTGATTAATCAACCGAGTAAGTAAATTTGAAGATTGGTTTGGTCAAAATTAAAGCACCTCCTTAATTGTGTTAGTCATTTGTATATAGTTTTGTTTAGGAAAGTTCGCTAGTCAAACTTTAAAAGATCTGTATTCTTACCCTTAACCTGTTCCTCAGCTGACTGGAAGTAATGAGAGTTCTGATGGGAATTGTATGGACATTTGTATTATTTAAGTAAAGCTTTACCTCTAGTCATACTCAAATTTCAAGTTTTATGGGTCTTATTCCGGTTAAAAAATTTGTTATTTGTCCCAGTGATCTGGTCTTGTAATACTGTGATTGTGATTTTATCATGTTTTTGGTTGTAATAAAATATGTAGCAACTAAAACGGATTGCTATTATGATTTTGGTGGGTCACTACCATTACACATTTCAGTAAACCAGGCCAAAAGCTGAAAACAGTTTAAAAAGAAAGCCACCTGGTCCAATGACGTTTTTCTACTGCTCCACATTTCAGGTTTTGTAGCTTCGGCACCAGGTTTTGCTGCTACGAGAGTTTACATGACTGCTGAGTGGTTTTTGAATTCCAGCTCATCCTGTAATACCCTGGTTATGGAGGTCCCGTCGTGTTGTTTTGGTGCTGACAGGGACAGCGAGACGGAGATTCCGTTCTGCAGTTAAATTTTGCAGCTGAAGTCCTCGTGTTTTTGGTCACTGTGACTTAGAGGATGAATACGGTGCCTCTTGAAACACGAAACACTTTTAAAAAATGGTTCGAATAGGTCTGAGCACTATGGAATTTAGCAACTGAGGTCATCAGTCGCCTAGAACTTAGAACTACTTAAACCTAATTAAGCTAAGGATATCACACACATCCATGCCCGAGGCAGCATTCGAACCTGCGACCATGGCGGTCGCGCGGTGCCAGACTGAAGCGCCTAGAACCGCTCGGCCACATCGGCAGGCGAGAAACGCTTTAGTTACCTTGGTCAAGGAAACACCCACCATACGAGCACCAACAATTATGCCACGTTTTAATTCACTCAGATTCGACATGAAGCATTCGACTACACAGAACACTGTTCTGGCCACGGATGACACTTGGAACGTGTTGAGAACACAATAGCGCAACCTGCAGGCTTGGGTAGCATCGGCATTTATGTTCAAGCACGCGTTTCTCCCCGTGTTTCCCTATTTTTGTCTAACACCTCTAGTTGGACAACGGAGACAGATTTCCATAACCCGTGTATTAGTATGTGAAATGGCGCGAAGTAACAATTTGTGTTTTCGTTGTTTATAAAATATGGGATAATGACTTCACAAACATGTTGTGTTTTTGAATTAAACGAATCACATAGTTGACCAACTGGTGCGTCGTAATCTCCATACTGATAATTCATGCAGATCACATAGCCGTTAACATGCATATTTGCTTCGTGTTTCAGGCTCACCACCACAGCGGCGAGGTAATACAGCGTATTACTCGCAGCGGAAGTGATACACCAGCAAAACGACACGGACGAGCGCAGTTGATTTAAGCCTGGGTGGGCCTGATAAACGATATGGCCGCACGGGGAGTACAAGGGCGGCGCGAGCGGTCGCACCGGAGGTGCCGAACGGCGCGGTTGATTGCTCTGGGAGCGGCCGACATCCTCAGGAGCTGCGGCCGTCCCAGCGGCAATTCTCCGCCCTTGCTCTCTCCTAGCTGACGTGCCGGCCGATCTGCCGAAAGTCGCATTGTCGGGAGAGGGAGGAGGAGGAGGGGGGGGGGGGGGGAGGCGCATTGGAAGATCAATGTCAAGTGGTCCAAGTTTAAAGCGGGATTTTACAAGCAGCCGAGGGACGGGTACGTCAGCCGCAGTTGCGGTTCTGCAGCAGGGGCTGGAATACCACAGACGCGTTGTCAGCCACCAGGAAGAAAGGTTCCTGGTTACTTCGTAATGAGATCTTGTATTGGAGGAGTGATAAGGAACAAGGTAGATGAAGGATTTACATACCCTCTCACGTAACTTGTAAGTAGGCTGTTTAGGTTTTCTTATTGGCAACGCCACGTAGCGCTCTGTATGAAAATCACTGGCTGTGCTGTGTGCAGTCTGTGACTAGTTTGCATTGTTGTCTGCCATTGTAGTGTTGGGCAGCGGCAGCTGGATGCTAACAGCGCGTAGCGTTGCGCAGTTTGAGGTGAGCCGACAGCAGTGGTGGATGTGGGGCGAGAGATGGCGGAGTTTTGAAATTTGTAAGACTGGATGTCATGAACTGCTATATATTTATGACTTTTCAACACTATTAAGGTAAATACATTGTTTGTTCTCTATCAAAATCATTCATTTGCTAAGTATGCCTATCAGTAGTTAGTGCCTTCCGTAGTTTGAATCTTTTATTTAGCTGGCAGTAGTGGCGCTCGCTGTATTGCAGTAGTTCGAGTAACGAAGATTTTTGTGAGGTAAGTGATTTGTGAAACGTGTAGGTTAATGTTAGTCAGGGCCACTCTTTTATAGGGATTATTGAAAGTCAGATTGCATTGCGCTGAAAAATAGTGTGTGTCAGTTTAATCAGAGTCATGTATAATTTTTCTATGGGGACGTTTTAAACTGAACAATTTATTAAATACATACACCAAAGTTACCGAAACTGTGATATTAGAAAATGTATGATGCATATGATCAGACATTATTATTTTAGCAATATGGGAAGAACAACAAGAAAAATAATCCGGGTATGCAAGTTATGCCAAAAGGTGAAGGAAACGGCACCAGCCTCACGTTATCGTATGTACCCTACAATTCCAGATAGGTTACTAGACCTCGTAGCGGTGTATCTCCTGGGACCACTTCTGACTGGAAAAGGGAAACACAGATGTATTTTTGTGATGGTTGATTGTTGGTCAAAATACGTTCGGTTATACCCACTTTGCACAGCAAATGCACGTAACCTGAGTAGATGATTGAAAGAGATCATGTAGTAAAAGTGGGTGTTCTGAAGAGACTATTGTCAGATAATGGGAGTCAGTTTACACGTAAAATCTTTAGAACAATTATGGAGAAATTTAATATTCTCCATATTAGAACTTCAAGATATTATCCGCAAAGTAATCCGGCTGCGAGGGTAATCCGAGAAATTGTACGACTTTGTACAGTGCAGTGTGCACATAAACATTCAAAATGGCCTGAGATATCAACTGAATTTTAATTGTTGTTAAATGAGTTGCCTCATATTAGTACAGGTGCCCTTGGTAATGAAGAAGGAGGTGTTAGGAGAACCATTATTACATCGTTTAACACGACCTGAAAATGAACACCCCCCCCCCCCCCCCCAGTAGATATGAATCAGTTTAACGTGAGGAAAGAAGTCGAAGCCAGTGCAGAAAAAAGACTAAAGCGGTATAATCAGGATGCAAAAGTACCCCAATTTAATAAAGGAGGATAGGTTATGGTTAAGACACAAATTATGAGTTCCAAGATTAATAAACAAATCGCGAAATTTTCTCATATTTATCAGGGTCCATGGGAGGTTATAGATAGTCTCCATCCTAAAGTATAACGTTTATATGACCCCATAAGTAAGAAAGAGAAGGGGGACTTATAATGTGACATAAGTAAGAAAATATCGGGAGATTAGACAACTGATTTTTAGTTCATGTAGCGATCACAGGGTTCAAGCTGTGACAGTGCTTATTTTACAACTACCTTCCTCATTTTATATCTTATTCGGATGATCTACGAATAAAGCAGATAATTTCGATGCCCACTGTAATCAATTTGAGGATGAAATCTAGAGAAAAACCATTACAATAATCAACGTTTACAGTACACAGATTATTTATCTATAAATTGCATTTAATAATTACGTACTTCCGTTGACATTTGTTTATTGACTTGTAAGGAAAGGTTATTTCTATCTTTTTATTAAGCCAATCGAATGAAATAAGGGTGGGTTTATATTGTTGCTTGTAGGGGATGTATAATACGACGCTACGTTCTCTCCTTGGCGACTGGCTGTATTGCTACGCACTGTTCAACAAGGCACTGTTCCCAGAGCGGAGTCTCTTGCGACAAAACACTCGGCTAGCACAGATGGCGGTAATTTCGCATACACAAGGTATAAAATGGTAATGCATTGGCGGAGCTGCCATTTGTACTCAGGTGATTCATATGAAAAGGTTTCCGACGTGATTGTGGCCGCAGGAGTGAATTGAAAGACACTGAAAGCGGAATAGTAGTTGGAGCTAGACGCATGGGACGTTCCATTTCGGAAAAAGTCAAGTAATTCAATATTCCGAGCTTCACAGTGACAAGAATGTTCCGAGAGTACCAGGTTTCAGGGCAACACAGTGGCCGACGACCTTCACTTAACGACCGAGAGCATCGGAGTTTGTGTAGAGTTGTCAGTAGATTAGATTAGATTTACTTTCATTCCAATTGATACGTAGTGAGAAGGTCCTCCAGGATGTAGAACATGTGAACACATTATATATAATACAAATCAGTTAGTTTTACTGAGAAATTCATCAGTGGAGTAGAAGGAGTTGGCCACCAATGAATCCTTCAGGCTTCTCTTAAATTGAATTTCATTGGTTGTTAAGCTTTTTATGGCTGCTGGCAATTTATAGAAAACGTATGTTCCTGAATAATGCACACTTTTTTGTACAAGACTAAGTGACTTTAAATCGTTGTGAAGATTATTCTTACTTAGTATTGATTCCATGAATTGAGCTGTTGGTTTGAAAAAGTGATATATTTTTAATGACAAATTTCTTTAAGGAATAAATGTATTGTAAGCCGTAGTTAATATCCCTAGTTCCCTAAACTGGCTTCTGTAGGATTTTCTTGAGTTCACACCATATATAACTCTTACTGCACGTTTTTGCGCCAGGAAAACTTTAGCTTGGCTTGATGAATTACCCCAAAAAATAATCCCATATGACATTATGGAATGAAAGTAAGCAATGTATGCTAGCTTTTTCATTTTTATGTCCCCTGTATCAGAGACACAATTAGTATCACAAATAGGGATTTGTTAAGAGGCTTCAGTAGTTCTGTGGTGTGCTCCTCACACTTGAATTTATTATCAAACTGTAATCCCAAGAATTTAATACTGTCCACTTCTTCTATCTGCTTGTCATCGTATGTTAGGCATATACTCGTGGGATACCCCTTACAAGTTCTTAACAGCAAATAGTGCGTTTTTCCAAAGTTTAGAGACAAAGAGTTGGCTAGGAACTAGTCATTAATGTCCACAAATATTTTATTATTACCTGATCTTTCTAAGACTACACTTGATTTGCTATTTATTGTAATGTTTGTATCATCGGCAAACAAAACGAACTTGGCATCTGGTAATGTACTAACATACAAACAACACTGCTTTAAATACCAGCAGAAATCAATGTGAAATATAGGATGAATGTATCCGTCAGGACAGTTTGGCGAAATTTGGCTTTAATGGCCTGTGGCAGCAGACAACTGACTAGAGTGCCCATGTTAAGAGCACGACATCATTTGTAGCGCCTCTCGTAGCCTCGTGACTACTGGTTGCAACCTTGACGGCTGGGAAACCGCAGCCTGGTCGGATAAATCCCGGTTTCAGTTGGTGAGAGCAGATGGTAGGGTTCGACTGTCATGACTTGTACCCTAGTTGCCAACAAGGTCCTGTGAAAGCTGGTGGTGACTCCTAATTGTGTGCGCTGTGGTGACATGGAATGGCCAGCCGTTGTGGCCAGGCGGTTCTAGGCACTTCAGTCTGGAACCGCGCGACCGAAACGGTCGCAGGTTCGAATGCTGCCTCGGGCATGCATGTGTGTGATGTCCTTAGGTTAGTTAGGTTTAAGTAGTTCTAAGTTCTAAGGGACTGATGACCACAGATGTTCAGTCCCATAGTGCTCAGAGCCATTTCAACCATTTTTACATGGAATGGACTGTATCCTGTGGTCCAAATGAACCCATCGATGTCGGTTGTGTTCGTCTATTTGCAGACAGCTTGCAGCCATTCATGTACTTTATGTTCCCAGACAACGATGCTCAATGCCCCCAGACCACAGCTGTTCGCTATGGGTTTGAAGATCATTCACCACATTCTGGACAGTTCAAGCGAATAATTAGGCATCCCAGTTCGTCCGACATTCCACCGAATATTATGGGACGTAGTCGAGAAGCCAGTTCGAACACAAAATCCTGCACAGGCAACACCTTCCCCGTTATGGGCGGATATAGTGGCAACATGGCTCAGTGTTTTCGGAGGGGACCTCCAACGAAGTAGGAACATCGGTAGACCCAAGAGAAAAAGGACGGATGACGACATCGCAACGGACCGACTGGTCTAAGGCGTGGTAGTGGAGGAAGAGAGTAAGAAGTAGTAGTACATTTTAGCAGGAAATAAAACCACACAGGGTACTCTACTATTACAACTTCTGAATGCCCCGTTTCTGTACTGACGACGTATTTCATCGGCTAAAGTGGTGCAAGGTCAAGTGACCTGCAGAAAGCGTGCCGGAATTTGTAGTTGACTTGACGAGCCTCAGAGACCGGATGGTGTCTCAGGCTATGGCGCGCGGCTCTTGAGCGGCATCGGCCAGGCGGACCACATCCCAAGACTGCAAATACCAAGACTGGCTGTTGGCACAAAGACCAGCGGCTGTGAGAGGTCAGGCCAATGTGGCACAGCCTTAAGGCTTGTATACATGACGACACTGCAAAACCATGTATGCAGAATGAAACAGCTATCCCCTACTGCTGCGTTTTATGCAACCCATAACGCCTTCAAATACCACACACAAGATGTTCATATTCTCTCGCTCGCTATGTGCTGACAATGCTGCATAGAAAATCAAAATGAACAGGACATTACTCCAGAAAATTTTATGTAGTTTAATTTTTTACCAGGATACATTTGCAGTAGAGGCTGTAGTTCTCGAATTATTCAAGAAAACTTCCAAACATGTTTTTCTTGAAGAACTCGAAAACCGTGACCTCCAGCGAAAACGTTTCCCGAAACCAACTTTAACTACCTCACATTTCTTACAAAAAGATCACGTTCATTTTTTATATATGACTAACAGGTTGCACGTAGCGAGTAAGAGAATATGAAAATGTCGCCTATGGTGTTCGAAGGCACTGCAGATCGCATAGAACCCTTAGGCAGGGGTTCAAGTGGCTCAAATGGCTCTGAACACTATGGGACTTAACATCTGTGGTCAGCAGTTCCCTAGAACTTAGGACTACTTAAACCTAACTAACTTAGGGACTCCACACACTTCCATGCCCAAGGCAGAATTCCAACCTGCGACCGTAGCGGTCACGCGGTTCCAGACTGAAGCGCCTAGAACCGCACGGCCACACCGGCCGGCTTAGGGAGGGGCAGATGAATCAACTTGTATATATTTTGTGTATATTTAACATGTTTCTCATGTATTTGTTCACCTACTACGTACGTAGGCCTACCTGTAGCAAATGGTTCCATGCAGTTTTCTCTGATTCCTGAGTAAATTATCTGGTACTCCACTGTTTAACACCATGTCACTCCATGTGGTGGGCAGATAAGAAAACATTATAACTGTACTATTCAATCTTGCAAGGGGATAATGACAAACTTCCACTCACCGTTTTGATTTCACTGCCTGTAATGTTACTTCAAGAAAATATTTTGATCTCTGTAGTTTGTCGTTTCCTCCACAAAGAGAACTGATGTGAAAATGAGAAGGTTTTATTTTTAATCAGTTCAGTACAGTCGCAGTTTTATTAGAATTCTTTTGTCTCTGAAACTGAGAAAATATTATTCGTTCTTTGTTTTTTCCTTCATGGTTCTTACATGGTAACTCAGATTTACCAGGGGACTTTCATTTTGGATCCTAGCAGCGCCGTTTCTCCAAAGACAGTTTTCTAATGAAATTCAGCGCTCGTGATAAAGCTTTCAATTTTGTTTCTTTTCTCTCTCTCTTTTTTGTTTTTAGAGACGTAGACCATACTACGTCAGCAGAATTTCTGCGTCTATAAAAATATCGGTGCGCGTGGAGTATGCAGCAACTTCCACCGTCGTATGTTAGTAAAAGATTTTGCCGAGAATCCCAGAAAATTCTAAGCTAGTGTGGCACCAGAAGACAGCGAAACGAAAGCTGAAGTTTTGATTTTCGTGTTTGATAATTTATTGATGCAAGAAGGTCGTGCGGACATAAAATAGTTTCACCGCTGCACAAACTCCAGTATGGAGGACATAGCGGCCCCTGAAGTTGAAAAGCAGCTGAAGCAGTTGAAAACAAATAAGTCGCCAGGTTCAGACGTAATTTCAATTCAGTTTTCACAGAAGATTCGTCAGCGCTGCCCCCATACTTAGCATGCATTTATCGTGAATCTCTCACCAGCGGAAAGTTCCAAGAGAACGAAAAAGGCGCTGGTGATTCCCGTATATAAGAACGATAAAATACGCACTCGCAGAGTTACAGAGCAATATCGGTAACGTCGGCTAGCTGCAGAATTCTTGGGTGTATTCAGAGGTCGACTATAATAAATTTCCTTGAGAGTGGAAAGCTTCTACCCACAAATCTGCTCGGATTTAGAAAGCATCGCTTGTGCGAAACTCACTTTGCCGTTTTATCGTGCGTTATTCCACGAACGATGGGCGATGAGCAGACAGACAGATTCCATATTCCTAAAATTACAGGAAGTGTTTGACGCAGTGCCACAATGAAGACTCTTAACGAAGGGCCGAGTATGTGGAATAGTTTTTCAGATATAAGAGTGGTTCGAAGACTTTTTACGTAATTGAAACCCAATACATTGTTCTGGACTGCGAGCGCTCTTAGAGGTATAGGTGTGGTCAGAAGTGGCCGAGGGAAGTGTGGTAGGACCACTTTTGTTTTATATGTATACACATAAACAATCTGACAGATAGGATTACTAGAAGTCTGCGACTGTTTGCTGTTTGCGCTTTAGGGTACGAGACACGTCCTCACTGAGTGACTGTAGGAGGACACACGATGACTGGGATATAATTTCGATTTAGTGTGATGGATGACTGCTTGCCCTAAATATGGAAAGATATAAGTTAACGTTAGCTAGTAGAATGAACAGTCCTGTAACTTTCGAATATAGTGTTAGTGGTGTGATGTTTGGCACATTCTGGTTGATTAAATATCTAGTCGTAATGTTGCAAAGCGATATGAAATGGAATGAGCACGCTAGACTGATACTAAGGAAGGTGAATAGCCGACTTCGTTGTATTGCGTAATTCTGGGAAAGTGTATCTGACCTATGTAGGAGATGACATACAAACATTAGTGCTACCCATTGTCGAGTACTGGTCGAGTATTTGGGATCAGTATTACATGATGTACTGTGGAAATGCCCCATAAACGCAAATGGGAACGACACGCTCTTTTCCCTAAACTTTTTCAATAACATTTTAGTACCGCGTTTGCGACAGACAGCTGAACAAGCCTGCCTGACACCAACATAAATCTCGCATCAAAGGCGAGAAAGCAAGAGAAATCAGATCTCGAACGATATCATATAGAACGTCGTTTTCCCGTTGCTTCATTTGCGAGTGGGGCAGGTAAGGGAGTGCCTTGCAGTGGTACAAGATACACTCCATCGTGCACCATATGGTGGTCTGCTGAGTATGTATGTAGATGTAGAAACGGGATCCACTGGTGGGTGGGTGGTCACTAGCCGCTATCGCCTGACGCACCAGCCTGTCTCCGAGGGTCTTGGGTTGAACCTGGAGAGCCAGCAGGCTTGCAGCCGTCCGCTTAGCCTTGTGCCTCCTCTGCTGGCACGCTGCCTGGTCAGCAAGCACACCGACACTTGTAGGAGCTGCCTGCACAAAGTCACCATTCTGCCACGAGGATGTCACGTACTGCCTGTCACAAACAGATGGCACCACTTCTGCTACCGCTTTGTTCCTGTATGGGAAGATATCGGCGAATCAATACTCACTATTCATGCATTCCTAACTCTGCGCCGACCATAGTACTTGAGAATGAAGCCTGTACACACAACAGCTTTATGCTCTATTTACATTGGACGTTGAGAAAGTCACATATTTCTGTCTTGAGAAAGTGTCATTGAAAAAGTTAAGTGCTACAGAACATTCTAAAGCCAAGAAGAGTGCATAAATACGACTTTATTTAAAACAACTGGTTTCGATCAACTTTGCAGCCATCTTCAGGTCTAAAAATTTTTTTTTCTTATGAAACGTCTTCATTGAACCTCACGCCAAGTCGTCATATGGAAAAACCAGCATATGACAAGTTTGCATGAGGTCCAGCTTAAAGAAAGTCTTTTTGTTATGAAACATGCTCATTTTAAGTCCTGAAGATGACAGAATAGTCTGTCGAAACCGGTTGTTTTAAATAAAGAAATATATAAGCGTTCTTGGCATTAGGATGATTTTAGGAAGTAAAACAAATCTACATCTACATCTACATCCATACTCCGCAAGCCACCTGACGGTGTGTGGCGGAGGGTACCCTGAGTACCTCTATCGGTTCTCCCTTCTATTCCAGTCTCGTATTTTACGTGGAAAGAAGGATTGTCGGTATGCTTCTGTGTGGGCTCTAATCTCTCTGATTTTATCCTCATGGTCTCTCCGCGAGATATACGTAGGAGGGAGCAATATACTGCTTGACTCTTCGGTGAAGGTATGTTCTCGAAACTTTAACAAAAGCCCGTACCGAGCTACTGAGCGTCTCTCCTGCAGAGTCTTCCACTGGAGTTTATCTATCATCTCCGTAACGCTTTCGCGATTACTAAATGATCCTGTAACGAAGCGAGCTGCTCTCCGTTGGATCTTCTCTATGTCTTCTATCAACCCTATCTGGTGCGGATCCCACACTGCTGAGCAGTATTCAAGCATTGGGCGAACAAGCGTACTGTAACCTACTTTCTTTGTTGTCGGATTGTATTTCCTTAGGATTCTTCCAATGAATCTCAATCTGGCATCTGCTTTACCGACGATCAACTTTATATGATCATTCCATTTTCATTCCATTTCATTTCATTCCATCCGTCTCAAAACAAGAAAATACAATCCCCACTTTTAAGATCTTCGTCACAGGACACAAAGATGGAATTTCACTGACATGAACTAGTTTGGCAAATGTTATGCTACTGCGTAAGCATCTGTAACATATTTCATTACTTAAAATCAGGTATTTAGTTTCTATCAATCACTGGATCAAAATGTTTTACTTTAAATCCAGTCCGGCGTCAATCAGTAACAGGTAAATGTAAATATTACGGTTGAAAGCTGGAAATTACAAGCAATAATGCATGGAAATATATACACAAGGATGTATCACAAATTCATGATTGCTATTTCACGTCGTTCAGTTCAGTTTTAAAGATGATTTCTCTTCAATCCCTCAACTACCCTTTTCTCACCGACTACACTTATTCCAAATACTGTCTTTATTTAAAACTATAAAAGATCAAAAGTTTCACATGTGTTTCCTGGCATTAAAACAGTAGCCCAAGACCTTCGAATACGACCGGTGCCCTATGGTGATAAACAGTAAAAGCAACGCCGTCAGACGAAGGAAAGCATGAATATACGCGCCGCTCTAGAGAAACACAATTATGGTCGCTGACGTGAGCCTGTTAACCACCCTGCCCCGACCAGAGTTCTCGCTTTGTATCTAATGGCTTTTTCGTTGACTGGAGGTTAAAGCACAATCCTACACTTTTATGTCTAAAGGTGCCAATCGTAAGAAGTCACATTTAGCTTCAACGCCTATAACCTTATGCCAGCAGGGCAGTAGATCAGTGATCGTCAATCTTTTATCTGAAGAGACAGTACCGGCAGTGTGGAGTGGCACCTGGACCCCTTATGCACCGATCTTATTATTGATTGGTACCTACATAAATTATTATGATATCAGGCTCAAACAGACTAACTACAGTAAGGGAGCGGTAAATTGGCCGCTAGCTCCCAAAGTAATCCATCTTAAAAGTCGACAATCTTCGGAACACTTCGTGTCGACTACAGTCTCTTTAAGTTTTTCTCATCCTCATTGACCGTAAAGTTTTAACATTAATTGCCTGACGATGTTTGCTTGCTGCTCTCTGGTATGGACAACCTCCCCAGAGGTGGTCTACACTCCTGGAAATGGAAAAAAGAACACATTGACACCGGTGTGTCAGACCCACCATACTTGCTCCGGACACTGCGAGAGGGCTGTACAAGCAATGATCACACGCGTACAGCGTACACACCAGGAACCGCGGTTTTGGCCGTCGAATGGCGCTAGCTGCGCAGCATTTGTGCACCGCCGCCGTCAGTGTCAGCCAGTTTGCCGTGGCATACGGAGCTCCATCGCAGTCTTTAACACTGGTAGCATGCCGCGACAGCGTGGACGTGAACCGTATGTGCAGTTGACGGACTTTGAGCGGGGGCGTATAGTGGGCATGCGGGAGGCCGGGTGGACGTACCGCCGAATTGCTCAACACGTGGGGCGTGAGGTCTCCACAGTACATCGATGTTGTCGCCAGTGGTCGGCGGAAGGTGCACGTGCCCGTCGACCTGGGACCGGACCGCAGCGACGCACGGATGCACGCCAAGACCGTAGGATCCTACGCAGTGCCGTAGGGGACCGCACCGCCACTTCCCAGCAAATTAGGGACACTGTTGTTCCTGGGGTATCGGCGAGGACCATTCGCAACCGTCTCCATGAAGCTGGGCTACGGTCCCGCACACCGTTAGGCCGTCTTCCGCTCACGCCCCAACATCGTGCAGCCCGCCTCCAGTGGTGTCGCGACAGGTGTGAATGGAGGGACGAATGGAGACGTGTCGTCTTCAGCGATGAGAGTCGCTTCTGTCTTGGTGCCAATGATGGTCGTATGCGTGTTTGGCGCCGTGCAGGTGAGCGCCACAATCAGGACTGCATACGACCGATGCACACAGGGCCAACACCCGGCATCATGGTGGAGGAGCGATCTCCTACACTGGCCGTACACCTCTGGTGATCGTCGAGGGGACACTGAATAGTGCACGGTACATCCAAACCGTCATCGAACCCATCGTTCTACCATTCCTAGACCGGCAAGGGAACTTGCTGTTCCAACAGGACAATCCACGTCCGCATGTATCCCGTGCCACCCAACGTGCTCTAGAAGGTGTAAGTCAACTACTCTGACCAGCAAGATCTCCGGATCTGCCCCCCATTGAGCATGTTTGGGACTGGATGAAGTGTCGTCTCACGCGGTCTGCACGTCCAGCACGAACGCTGGTCCAACTGAGGCGCCAGGTGGAAATGGCATGGCAAGCCGTTCCACAGGACTACATCCAGCATCTCTACGATCGTCTCCATGGGAGAATAGCAGTCTGCATTGCTGCGAATGGTGGATATACACTGTTCTAGTGCCGACATTGTGCATGCTCTGTTGCCTGTGTCTATGTGCCTGTGGTTCTGTCAGTGTGATCATGTGATGTATCTGACCCCAGGAATGTGTCAATAAAGTTTCCCCTTCCTGGGACAATGAATTCACGGTGTTCTTATTTCAATTTCCAGGAGTGTATAAGATCGGAGTCTGTTGTCAGTTGACATTTACTCCACAAGTATAAAGGTAAAATTGTCTGGGATTAAAAAGGGTTTACTAAAACTTGTCTGGCTCGACAGGATGAAATACAATGGGTGCTAGGGAACTAGCGGCGAGAGGAAGAGGAATGTTTGTTCTTCTTCTGCTTGACTCTCGGAATAGCAGCGATTATACGCTGCCAGTCATAGTCAGTAAAAATAGGGAAGCGGTTTATAAGGTCCAAGTCCCTCTTCGGAATGACGGCGGTCAGGTTTGCAGTTGCCCAGCCGAAATCATAAGGCTTATGGGGTAGAGGTGGTTTAGGAACATTGGAGGCGGTAAAAGCGTACGGGGTATTGAGATGCACGAACGTCTTGTCACGCAATGATTTTGCGACCATCTTCAGCAGTTCTGGCGCAGTGATCTCTGTCTCTGCTGGCGGCGTGTGGACTCCCTCTTTTGTGTCCTGTTCTCGGATGGGCGCAGCAGTTTGGACTTCATCTCCCAGCAGCGGCAGTCTCGCCTTGTCTTCAGAAGGGCGGGCGGGCTTTTTGGTGCCTTTGGTCACGTCATCTCGTATTGCTGGTGGAGCTGGCTCGGAATCTTGTTTCCGATGGCCCTCCTCCTTCGAGGAGGGGGCAGACATCTCATTTGCCACATCCATGGGCACCCCCACAGCACACTGCGTTACCGCAGCAGCCGGGAGAGCGTCCGTCTGCGTGGCGATGGTGGCAGTCGTAACTTCTCGCCCCTTGCGAGATTTGCAGGCCAGCAACTCGAGGAGCTGCGCGAGCTGGAGGCGTACCTCGTCCACCTCGGCCTGAAGTGCAGCCCCCTCCCCTGCCATGGCAGATTTGAGAGCAGCAACTGCGTTGGCAACAGCACCGTCGATCTTGTGAATGCTGTAGGGGTTGCAGCAGCACGGCCCTCCACTTGCGCCAGCACCGGCAGAAGTGCCAGTGGCGCGATGCGGGGGCAGAGCTTCTTGATTCCTTGTCACCTCTTCTTGCGCAATAATTCGCCGTCGGTGTGTGTGCCGCTCCTTCCCGCGGCCGCAGCTCTTGAGGTAACTGCAGCCACGGTGGTTGGCGGCGTGAGAACCGCCGCAATTACAACATGTAGCAGCGGCTTCCCTGGGCTTCTTACAGTCGCGTGTGAGGTGCGGCTTTGCACACTTCAAACACGCGAGTACTCCTGTACAATCCGCAACGAAGTGCCCCAACTTCTGACAGCGGAAGCACTGTACAGGTTTCTTCCTCTTCTGCTTGCTGTCCAGTCCAAGCGCTTGGTCCAGGAGGCTAACGATTGCGGCTACTTGTTCTCCTCGTCTTCCCTTCTGCCGTCCAGACATGTTGGCGCGGCGAGCGAGAATGCCGGGATGCCTGACGGTGTGGTGTCCGTGTGAGGAATGACTAATTGCGTAACAACACTAACTGTACTTAATTTAAATGCATTACCCAATATACGACACAATTAAAAATGTTTCGAAAATTATTCCTCTTCTACTCACTGCGTTGCACCAAAACAGACTTAATTTAATTTCAGATTCCTTAGTACAGTTACACTCGCCAGCCAGAACATTATGACCGCCACCCTAATACCTGGCATGGCCGCCTTTGGCGGTCACAATTCTATAAGCCACCCATGACGTGTACTACTCCTTAGCCTTCACCGAAACACTTCCTCACATCTGCTCTCGCCGGCCGTTGTGGCCGAATGGTTGTAGGCGCTTCTGTCTGAAACCGCGCGACCGCTTCGGTCGCTGGTTAAAATCCTGCCTCGGGCATGGATATGTGTGATGTCCTTAGGTTAGTTAGGTTTAAGTAGTTCTAAGTTCTAGGGGACTGATGACCTCAGATGTTAATTCTCATAGTGCTCAGAGCCATCTGCTCTCTTTCGTCCTATATATTCAGTAAACTGATATTCTTATCCTAAGGCTTACTGATACGTGTAAAAATGGGTAAATTATTTGCTTATCTTCACGTCATAAACTTTTCCGGAACAATCTTCCGTTATTTTAACATAGCGGTAGACCTCACTTGACGCTTCAGTTTTACAAAGTTTTCCACTTTTCTTGTTTCTGTTCTTTTCTGAGCACCTGATCCTCGGGCCCTTTGTCCCGGTCATCACATCCTAGTTACGCCACTACTGTTACAGCTAGCTAGTTTCCTTAACTACGTGGAGATTATTTTCCGAATTTCCTCTTACAGCAAACAACATACCGCAACGTGACGCAGTTCTCAACAATGCAGAGATAGTTGCAGCGGCCCACGACGTTGCCTAGAGCCAGTCTGCGACGTGTCGACTGGCGCGCAACATGAAGGTACCCATCCCTCGGTCAGGAAAGTCTTAACAAAACTTTCAGATGCAGTAAGAACACGGGGCAGCGATAGCCGTTACAAGGTAAGCAATCAACAAACATCTGAATTTAGTCAATACTTGGAATCCAAAAGCAGGGCGTCAAGTCGACTGCACTTTTCCGCAGGCGCATAACATAAAATCTCACAAGTGTATATACAGAGTGTTAGTGGTATAACTGGAGACAGTGCTGTCATTGGTACCTTGATGTGCAGCCACTTCAGTTTGTTAGTTGTTTTTCCTGTGTGTCTCACGGCCTCCCCGCAAACGCGTCACACATGTTCTCACCACGGTCGTAAGAGAACCACTAAGTGGAGTAAGCGTTTCAGTATAGACTAACCGTGTTGCGTCCAAGCGTGCACATTTCAACACAGGATCTCCTGCCCAGGGGAAATAGGCATTAATGGCTTGCTCTTTCCACATATGCCTGGAGGCGTTAACCAACCTAGAAACATTCTATCTCTAGTAGCTATAATTATTGGTGCGCCAGTGTAGTAAATACTGATGTGATGTTCAGTGTACTGTCCTTAGTTAGCAATAAAAATATGTACACTTATACCCCTAACACCTTGTATTTATTGAACATGGAGGTTCTCAGCACAGCACGTATATTCAGGGTAATTTGATTTTACATAGTCAGACTGTTCATCAAGGTTCGTCTCAAGCAGTTTGTGTTGGAAAAGCATGAATTTTTCAAATGTTACTACTACATGAAAATTGGCCTACTACAGAACACAAAGCCTCATAACACGTTTCTGTCCCAAGTGATCCATGTACTCTCTCCTACAGGCATTGTTAACAATCGATTCTGTCACTGTGGTTTCTTGTACCACACGCCCTACATGCACATATCATGAAAATTTTATAGCAATTTCTGACCTTTATAAACTAGTTTCAAATATCAGGCTCTTTTTTTCTCAGAAAAATAATTTGCCTTTCAAATCATAGGTGTCTTACAAAACGAAATTAAATGCGATTTGAAATTATTGTTTCTGCTTCGTATAGTTATTGAGTAACGTGGGTGAGTCTTCGCTTTCGTGCCACCAAATTCCGTATCATCAGTCACAGTACAATGCGCCCACATACTTCTTGACTACTGGTATACCTAGTACTGAATCGGTGGATGCCGCTTCAGATCGAATTGATAAAATGGCGATTTTTCTCTCTGTCAACTCTGGCGATCAAATGATCCTGTCGTAAATGGGCCTGACACTTTAGCCATCACATTGAATGTTGTTTCTCTTCGGGCATAAGTAGTTTGTAGAAGTGAGGATCATTTGCAAATGACCTGTTACAGACCCATGTATACCTTGATGCGACAACAGGTATTAATCTCTCGCCCTGAGAAGATGATCAGAGCAGTGGCTGGCGGGAGTAGCTGTTTCAACAGAAGTCGAAACACACTATATCTTGGGCCTGGTATTTACTTGTTTGCAGCCTCTACTAATCTTAGCTTTTAAAGTTGCTTGCAAAGAGTATCTCCATTGAACATATGAATGAATTTAAAGGCCTTCGAGTTCAGTAACATATAACATTTATTTGGTATCTTACTCTGCACCTTCTGTCTGCTTTCGTTTACAAGTACCCTGTCAGTCCAAAAAGTTTCGAGACAAGATTAATAATTAAAGAAGAAAGTTAATATGGCGGTTTTTGCGCTTCCGGCATTCTACATAGTCTCGTACCACTGAAATACAACGCACAGAACTGCAGTATAACCTTGCTCTCAACTCGCCTGTCACATTGGCTTGAATGTCAATTTTGGCCAGGAAGCAAGGGGTGCAGACAGACTTTATACAAGACTTTCTCTGCATCAAAACATTCTTGACAATGTCTTGAATACCTGATTTAGCGATGTAGCTTCGTTATGATTCGTTACAAAAGAACGTTGACACCCTACCGCCCGGCGTCCGCTACTTAACACTGCCTGCCCGCAACTGAGTGATCGAATGCACATCCGTTATTTAGAAGTGAAGGTTCAAGCAGCCACCGCAGATACTACGCTGTAATCGCTTCTATGATAATCAAAAAATGGTCTTGGTTGCAAATTTCTTTTAATCGGAGTGACCGGTTTCAGTCCTTAAGGATTATCTTCAGGCTCCAGAACGGAAGGTGGACTTCAATGGAGCAGACTGCGCCGATCCACGACGCTGAAGTGACTGCGCTTATATGCCAGGAATACTCGTAAAATCCGTCTCGGAAATTTTGGACAGACGGTTTAGGCGTCCTTCCCGTACCGAAACACCTGGGCCTCCAAAACGATCGTGTTCGACACTGTTGCACGTACCCTCATGTAGCGAGAGGTAGGATCTCGTAATGTACTCAGGAAGATTCTCTAACGTAATCGGTTTGGTGGTCCAGCCGTTGTGGTATGGGGAGGCATGATGTTGCTTGGGCGTGTCGGCCGCGGTGGCGGTGCGGTTCTAGGCGCTTCAGTCTGAAACCACGCTGCTGCTGCTGTCACAGGTTCGAATCCTGCCTCGGGTATGGGTGTGTGTGATGTCCTTAGGTTAGTTAGGTTTAAGTAGTTCCAAGTTCTAGGGGACTGATGACCTCAGAAGTTAAGTTCCATAGTGCTCATAGCCATTTGAACCATTTCTACGTATGGTCCAAGTTTCATCGATCTATGATATTTTCCGGTGAACATCATGCGAAAGTTACCTTCGGCCTTAATGTTTTGCGCACTGGTGTACTATGCTAAAGATGTCCCCAGCCTCACTCTGGCTCGCGCAACAAAAATCCCCACTTCTTCTAACCCACTAACGAACTCACCATTCCATTCCTACTACCTGAAAAGAATGGCTCACTTGTTTCCTTTTATGTCTTAGGTTCTGTTTTATATCGTTGGTTACACATCTAAAATAGTTATATTTCCTGACGACAGTAGCTGAGTAGTGAAGGTAGTTCGAGACATAAGTTTGTGGACTGTTGAAAATAAACAGACGGTAAATCACAGTAAGACTCAGTTTTTATAGTTTCTAACACACAACCCACTCTAAAAATGAAATTTTGAGTATACAGTATGGCCATACGATTTGTGAATATGAGCAACCCAAATTCGGAGGTGTCCAGATAGACGACAATCCGTCGTCAGAAGCCCACGTTTAGTCATTGTGAAAGAAAGTAAATGTTGCTATATTTACTATTAGAACAGTACCTGCAATATGTGCAAAATTAGCGTCCTTCGCTTATTATTATTGTTCGCTTCTCACATAATTTATATTCTGCAGTAACTCTTCCACTTCACGAAGTACAGTTTTTTGGCTCAGATGGACGCCGAGAAAGCAGACACTGTTGCACTCACGGTTAAAAAAAAAACGCACAACTAACGACAAACAAAGGTTAATAGAGCTCTGCGCTATTGTGAAAAGATCTTTACTCGAAACCTACAACTACGACCGTCATACCTTAAGCAAAAATCTGGCAGAGAACCCGAGAAAATTCTGGTAGTATATACAATCGCTAAGGCTTCCATTCAGTCCCTTGCTCACCAGTCTAGTTTGACAGTTGAAGAAAGCAAAGCGAAAGCCGAACTTTTAATTCCACGTTCAAGAAATCTTTCACTCCTCAGGAGAACCGTTTCTGACCATAGGACAGACTCCCGTATGGACGTCATTGTAATCAGCATCCCTGGCGTAGAGAAACGACAAAAAGATTTGAAGGCAAATAGATTACCAGGTCTAGATGGAATCTCACTTCAGTTATACGAGTATATAGAGTATTCTACCGCATTGGCCCCTTACCTGTCTTGCATTTATCCTGAATCTTGTCCAGCACAAATTTTCGAGCTACTTGAAAAAATTGCAGGTGACTCCGGTATGTAAGAATGCAGAATTCATGAAAATATTCTCAGTTCGAATACAATAAACTTTTTTGAGTCAGAGAAGCTTAGGTCCAAAAATCTGCATGCCTGTAGAAATCATTGCTGGGGCGAACCTCTTCTTGTCCCTGTCTCACATGATTGCGAACAATGAATGAAGGGCAACAAGCTGTTTATATTTCTAGATTTCCTAAAGGCATTTGGAACGGTGCCCATTGCAGCCTGTTAACAGAGGTACGAGCAAATGGAGTAACTTCACAGACATGAGAGTGGCTCGAAGACTTCTTAAGTAATAGAACCCAGTATGTTGTCTTCGATAACGAGTGCTAATCAGAAAAGGGGTGTTGTCAAGAATGCCTCAGGGAAGTGTGACAGAACCGCTGTTGTTCTTTATATACATAAATTATGGGTTCACAGCAATCTGCGGTTGTTTGCTGATGTTGCTGAGGTGTACGGCAAAGTGTCGAAGTTGAGTCACTGTAGGAAGATACAAGACGACTTACTCGTCGACGAAATTTCTAGTTGCTGTTATGAATGGCAGCTAGAAAAATGTAAGTTAATGCGGATGGGTAGCAAGAACCAATCTGTAATGTTCGGATACAATATTAGTTACTATCCTGCTTGTTGCAGTGGACTGTCAAGTCGTTTAAATAGCTGGGCCCAACGTTGCAAAGCAATATGAAATGGGACGAGTATGTGAAAACTGTGGTAGGGGAGGCGAGTAGTCGACTTCGGTTTATTGGGAGAATTTTGGGAAACAGTGGTTCACATTTAAAGAAGATGGCATATAGGACGCTGGTGAGACCGATTCTTGAGTATTGCTCTAGCGTCTGGGATCCGCACCAGGTCGGATTGAAGGAAGACATCGAAGCAATTGAGTGGCGAGCTGCTAGATTTGTTATCGGTAGCTTCGAACAACACGTAAATGTTACAGAGGTTGCTTCAGGACCTCAAATGGGTGTCCCGCGAGGGAAGGCGATGTTCCTTTGGAGGTACGCTATCGAAAAAATTTTGAGAACTTGCATTTGAGACTGACTGCCGAACGATTCGGACACTAACCTACATTGCGCGAAAGGACCGAGAACGTAAGACACGAGAGGCATGTAGATAGTCATTTACCTCTCGCCCTGTTTGCGGGTGGAACAGGGGAGGGAATGACTAGCAGTGGTACGTGCTACCCTCCGCCACGCATCCTAGGTGGCCTGCGATCTATGTAGGTGCAGGTGTAGGTGTAGGTGTAGATGCAGGTGCAGAAACGGGCAGTTCCAGCAGTACATGACGTAAGTATGTCGAAACCTGTTCAGGAGTCCGGCGATTCTGACATTGGCCTCACAACATCTATTTTCTTTAATGTCGTTTGTTGTTAGCAGTAGGAGCTTATTTACAAGAATTAGTATCTTCCTCTGAGGTAGAAATAGGCAGAAATCCAATCTCCATTTGGCTCCTGGCTCACTCCTGGTCTTCTGTTTGGATGTATCTAGAAAACAATTAAGAAAATATTTCTGGATTTTTTATGATTCTGCCGCCATTTGACTATAATAATTTTTATTTTATTGTTATATAATCCTAATTTCGCCTTGGTCCATTTTCATGTACATATCAAAAGACCTTAGACCGGTGTGAAAGACAAGACCTTGTAAGAAAAGGATACCTGATCATTAGCAGAAGTCAACAGGTCTAAAATGCCTAAATGATTTGCAAATTTTCTTTTCTGGGCCCCATAGCGCAGTTGTTATATAAAATTGCTAAGCAATACACAGGTGTGCGCCACACTATTGTGTCTTTGAGTTGTAGTTCAGACAAAATAGTATGACACATACTTGGGTATTGGTTAGCAGTTTCACGTAACAGCTCCGTTATGGGGGTCAAGAAATCGTCATCATCATCATCATTTAAGACTGATTATGCCTTTCAGCGTTGTCTGGAGCATAGCCCCCTTATAAAATTCCTCCACGATCCCCTATTCAGTGATAACATTGGGGCCTCGTCTGATGTTAAACCTATTACTTCAAAATCATTCTTAACCGAATCCAGGTACCATCTCCTTGGTCTGCCCTGACTTCTCCTACCCTCTACTGCTGAACCCATGAGTCTCTTGGGTAACCTTGCTTCTCCCATGCGTGTAACATGACCCCACCATCTAAGCCTGATCGCCCTGACTGCTACATCTATAGAGTTCATTCCCAGTTTTTCTTTGATTTCCTCATTGTGGACACCCTCCTGCCATTGTTCCCATCTACTAGTAGCTGCAAATCATCCTAGCTACTTTCATATCCGTAACCTCAACCTTGTTGATAAGGTAACCTGAATCCACCCAGCTTTCGCTCCCATACAACAAAGTTGGTCGAAAGATTGAACGGTGCACAGATAACTTAGTCTTGGTACTGAGTTCCTTCTTGCAGAAGGGAGTAGATCGTAGCTGAGCGCTCACTGCATTAGCTTTGCTACACCTCGCTTCCAGTTCTTTCACTATGTTGCCATCCTGTGAGAATATGCATCCCAAATAGTTGAAACTGTCCACGTGTTCTAACTTCGTTCCTCCTATTTGGCACTCAATCCCTTTATATTTCTTTCCCACTGACATTACTTTCGTTTTGGAGATCCTAATCTTCATACCATAGTCTTTACATTTCTGATCTAGCTCTGAAATATTACTTTGCAAACTTTCAGTCGAATCTGCCATCACAACTAAGTCATCCGCCTATGCAAGACTGCTTATTTTGTGTTCACATATCTTAATCTCACCCAGCCAGTCTATTGTTTTCAACACATGATCCATAAATAATATGAATAACAGTCGTACCTCTGAAACTACTATGAACCATGAACTCAATTTACCGTCAACTCTAACTGCTGCCTGACTATCCATGTAAAGACCTTTAATTGCTTGCAAAAGTTTGCCTGCTATTCCATAATCTCATAGAAGAGACAATAACTTGCTCCTAGGAAGCTGGTCATATGCCTTTTCTAGATCTATAAAGCATAGATACAATCCCCTGTTCCACTCATGACACTTCTCCATTATTTGCCGTAAGCTAAAGATCTACTCCTGACAACCTCAAAGAGGCCTAAACCCACACTGATTTTCATCCAATTGGTCCTCAACTTACACTCGCACTTTCCTTTCAACAATACCTGAGAAGATTTTACCCATAACGCTGATTAAAGAGATACCTCGGTTGTTGTTACAATCTTTTCTGTTTCCATGTTTAAAGATTGACGTGATTACTGCTTTTGTCCAGTCTGATGGAACCTGTCCCGACTCCCAGGCCATTTCAGTTATCCTGTGTAGCCATTTAAGACCTGACATTCCACTGTATTTGATGAGTTCCGACTTAATTTCATCCACCACAGCATCTTTATTGCACTGCAATTTATTGACCCTTTTTTCCACTTCCTCAAATGTGATCCTATTTCCATCATCATTCCTATCCCATTCTACCTCCAAATTTGAAACATTACTGATTATATTTTCACCTACATTGAGCAACTCTTCAAAATATTCCCTCCATCTGCCCAAGGCATCCACAGGATCCACCACCATTTTTCCTGACCTGTCCAAAATACTTGTCATTTCCTTCTTACCTCCCTTTAGAAGACTGTTAATTACACTCCAGAATGGTTTTCCAGCAGCTTGACCCATAGTCTCCAACCTCTTTCTAAAGTCTTCCCAAGATTTTTTCTTGGATGCTGCAATTACCTGTTTGGCTTTGTTTCTTTCTTCAACATAACTTTCTCTGTCTACCTGAGTCCTAGTATGTAGCCATTTTTGATACGCCTTCTTTTTCCTTTTACAGGCTGCCTTGACTGTGTCATTCCACCAAGCTGTTTGCTTCATCCTACTTTTACACACTACTGTTCCAATTCATTCTTTAGCCACTTCTAGTACTGTGTCAATGTACCTTGTCCATTCCTTTTCCAATGACTCTAATTGACTACATTCAACTAACTGGTACCTTTCTGAGATCGCTGTTATGTACTTGTGCCAGATTTCCTTATCCTGAAGTTTCTTCACTCTTATCTTCCTACATATGGACCTGACCTCCTGCACTTTCGGCCTCATAATCCCAATTTAACTGCAGATTAAATAATGATCAGTGTCATCAAAGACTCCCCTGAATATACGTGTGTCGCTCACAGCCTTCCTGAATTCCTGATCTGTTATTATATAATCAATGACAGATCTGGTTCCCCTGCCTTCCCAAGTATACCGATGAATGTTCTTATGTTTGAAAGAGGAGTTTGTGATTACTAAGCCCATACTGGCACAGAAATCCAAGAGTTCTTTGCCGTTCTTTTTGGCCATATCCTCTCCAAATTTACCCATAACCTTTTCATACCCTTCTGTTCGATTCCCAATCCTGGCATTAAAATCACCCATGAGCAGAACACTGTCCTTGTCCTTTACTCTAACAACTACATCACTGAGTGCCTCATAAAAACTATCCATCTTATCTTGATCTGTCCCTTCACAATGCGAATATACTGACACAATCCTAATTTTCTTGCTAGACACTGTCAAATCTATCCACATCAGTCGTTCGTTTACATACCTTACTGCAACTACGCTGGGTTCCATTTCTTTCCTGATGTAAAGACCTACACCCCATTGTGCTATTCCTGCTTTGTCTCCTGACAGGTAGACCTTGTATTCTCCCACTTCCTCTTCTTTCTCACCCCTTACCCGAATGTGACTAACAGCTAAAACGTCCAGCCCCATCTTACTTGCAGCCTCTGCCAGCTCTACCTTCTTCCCAGGGTAGCCCCAATTGATATTAATAGCTCCCCATCTCATTACTATTTGTTTGCCAAGTCGTGTCTTAGGAGTGCCTGGTTTGTCAGTTAGAGGTGGGACTCCGTCACCTCCAAAGGTCCCAGTCATTTTGCTCTGATTGTTGCCAGCATCATTTTTAAAGTACCGGGAAAGGAGGTTGCTAGCTTTATTTTCCCCAAGTCCCATTGAGTTTTACTCCTAACGGTTGAAGGACTAACCGGTGGATTTGGTAGTCTTTGCCGTATAAGCACAAAGGTGACCACGACTCAGAATATGCCCGAGATGCTCAGCCTTATTCCAAAGTAACTGGTATCCCGACTGTCGGGACCACTTACTTGGGCACTCATACGTTGCCCGTGGTTCATGAACTAGGACATGACTACAGGAACCCACAC
This sequence comes from Schistocerca gregaria, assembly GCF_023897955.1. Lineage (NCBI taxonomy): Eukaryota > Metazoa > Arthropoda > Insecta > Orthoptera > Acrididae > Schistocerca > Schistocerca gregaria. The sequence goes on along the minus strand of NC_064924.1, from coordinate 67,698,223 downwards.
CATGAACCACGTCACGAAATCAAAATGCGCAAATTATTTTAGGCATTTTAGAGATGTTCTCACTTCTACTAATGAGAGATCTGAACTATATGACCAGATATGCTTTTCTGACAGTAACTTGTATTTCGCACCACTCTAATGTCTTTAGACATGTAAATAAGTATTTGTACTTCAAAAGGCCGAAATATGGAATATATAACAATAAAATAAAAATTATTACAATCAAATGGTGTCAGCATCATGTAAGAGCTTCAGTCTGGAACCGCGAGACCGCTACTGTCGCAAGTTTTAATGCTGCCTCGGGCATGAATGTGTGTGATGTTCGTAGGTTAGTTAGGTTTAAATAGTTCTAAGTTCTAGGGGACTGATGACCTCAGAGTTTAAGTCCCATAGGGCTCAGAGCCATTTTGAACGGCACACAAACGTTTATGGATGTTCACCACGGTTTCTTTTTCTGCACACAAGAATTCAATAAGATCACGCTGATTGTAGAATGAGTCGTATGTAGACGCCGTTTCGACGCTGTACTACAGCTCTGCCATCTGCCAGAAGGGTTCCAAACTTCATCGGCGCATAGAACAAACATCAAATGTAAAGCACGAACAAGAACATCTGTATATGTATATTAATGGCTTAAAAAAAGTGGGGCATTAGTTATTGAACGACCCTCGTACTTTCAACCTTGTTCTGTCAAGTTCTTACATTCCCCTTTTTTTGTATTAGACTCAAACAGTACATTATAGCTGCACATTGGAGGTGGTTCATATATCATTATTCCTTTAACAAGTACAATTTCTTCATTTTTCCTGTTTAAAGCTTTGAAAACGTCTTCCTGGGCTATTGAGAGTAGTTTTGTTGATGTGGAAACTCCTTCTCTGACTAGTCTTTCAGTGGGTGATAGAATTTGTAACGTTCCGCAATTTCTGCTCCCGGTCAGCATGTCTGACTGCGATGCAGAGCACCCGCTTTCATTTCTCGGAGCTACCAGTGTGATCCCATCTTGGCAGTAACTTCAGCGATAAGTAGCAGCCCAACATCTGGGGAGGTGTCGACGACCGAGAGTCGGGTGTGCTGACCTCCATGCTCCTTCATACACCAAAAACGACGCCACATGGCACAGCATGACAGAGCGGACGGTCGGCACCGCATGGTTTCACTATGTCTGATCCCCGAGTTACAACGTTCCACTACATTGCTTTATTCTCTGTTACCTTGCATTAAAAGTTATTATATTGCTATTTTACTATTGTCTTACGTACGTTCCCGTCATTACTTAGAAATGTTCATTGCACAAGAGGTTCGCGACGTATGAAAAGTAAGATGTGAACACTGTGGCATGCTTTATATTACACTAAATGTGTATCCCGCGGTGGTAGTTCGTATCATAATATTTGTGAGTGTGGAGAGAGAGAGAGAGAGAGAGTGCTAATTTCGTTGTCCCTTTTTTTGTTACGGTTAAATTGTAATAGCTTACTTGTTGCATAATTGGGGATAAATAAATGTATGAGAGTCTGCATCGTACATACGATGAATAAATAGAAACTTTAAAATATTTTTTCACATTGCAATAAAAAAAATTCTGAAAGATTTTGTGAAGACGCCTGGAGACTGTAATTTTATTTAAGTTTCTTTAATGTCCCGAGCAACAGTGATCTCGCCGGCCGATGTGGGCGAGCGGTTCTAGGCGCTTCAGTCTGGACCCGCGCGACTGCTACGGTCACAGGTTCGAATCCTGCCTCGGGCATTGATGTTTGTGATGTCCTTAGGTTAGTTAGATTTAAGTAGTTCTAAGGTTTAGGGGACAGATGACCTCAGATGTTAATTCCCATAGTGCTCAGAACCATTTGAACAATGATCTCACAGCATTTTCTTTTTGTAGCAGCATGTTACGATCATACACAATTACTCGGTAAGAAATGTACATTTAAATTTAGCATGTCATCTTATACGTAAATTCCCTCCTTTGATGTTTAAGGTGGATGTTGTCTATTACTAAAATGGTATTACGGTTGCTAATATTTGTCATTACTAAGCGTGTCGAGGAAGTCGGATACGTCAGTTGTAACACTTATTTCTCTGTGTGACATTTGATTTTGAGAGTGATGTAGAATAATGCAGTCATTACTGTGACACAGGTCCGTACTTTATTTATTTATCAGTTGACAGTTTGACAATCTCAAAATAGATTTCACTATCATGTCCAATATTCGGGCGTTCAATTAACGGAGTTGACAGGCCATTAGCTACGCTGTGCTGGTAGCCAAGTTGCCTGCCGTACTCTCGCTGGTCGTTAGGTGACATTCGCAACAGGCTGCATGTCGCCAAACCCCACTATTACTGTGGATTCTGTTCATTTTCGAAAATGTCTTGAGTATAGTCGGTTGGCTTTATCTTCACGATAATGAAAAGAACATGGTGACATCATTATGGTTAAGCCATTACAAGTCTGCATTTGGTAGCTGAAACATTCTCTGTGATGGAGAAAGACATCTCTCGGAGTACTGTACGGTTAACGACAGTAAGACAATTTCTGAGGCATTCTACCGACAGTGATGTATTTCCGGCATGAATTTTCACTCTGCAGCAGAGTTTGTGCTGTTTGGAAACTTCATGACACACCAAAACTTGAAATCCGTTCATTAGAATGTTCTTCCATGTAATTTATCTTTACGTGAGTTGTGAGTAGCTAGTGAAGTGCAGAGGCACACCATGCACAGGCTCCGCCTGCTACAAATGCCACAGTAGTTCGCTTCATAGCGAAAGTATGTTGTACGATGAACTTTGGAGGGTGTAGCTGAATGACCAATCTTGTGTGGGCGTGGCTGAGAATTGAGCTAGCATGTCCAAGTTGACATGAAGAAAAAACGCACTGGTGTTTTGAGATCGCTAGATGTTTCGAGTGGATATTTTTATGGACATTTCTACGACGCAACAGACATGAATTTATGGTGAGAACGTTACTTCCAAGCGAGATTTCACGTAATATTTCGTTCACAGATTTTTTAGTTTTGGAGAAGTACTTTCTTTGTGACCAAGGTTAAGTCTGGTGTTCAAAAGGTGATACTTTGTTCCATATTCAAGGAACAAAATCACTTTCATTTATTCATCTGTGAATGTAGGCCATGTAATGTGCTACTATCCCAGGTATTTAGTATTTTTATGGGAATTAGTAAGGTAATTGGGTTTCCTTTTTATGTATTTGATACTTTGTGGCCTTGTATAACATTTGGTCCACTGAAAGGCATATGTCAACTTGTTAATAACTTATTAGTGCTGTCTGTTTGATGAATAAATAAGGGAATGTATCGAAGTTTGATGTAAGGATTTGAAAAGTGCGATATATTGAAATTGGAATCAGCAGTCGTGTATGTAAATGTATCAAGGCTTTTTTTTTTGCGGGATGGAGGATCATGAGCCACATGACATCTTTTCCTCTGCCTTCGATACGTACCTGAATAAAAATGCGGTATTTTGTCGTGGCTGACAATTTTAATTCATATAATTTTCTGACGTGAGGAACATACGTATTACACAGGATTGACAGAAAGTCGTTTAGAAGAGCAAATGCAACCGTGTCAACATGCAAAGGGAAAAGTGGTGTACCCCGCAGGCTTTCAAATAAAAAATTTGGTGTTGTTGTGAGTGCCCTCAACTACGTACCCTCAGACTCAAGAGTTGAAATATTAAAAGTTTTGGCTGGTTTCAATTTCTACGGGCTGGGATACGTAGTTGCCGCATTACAGGTCAAATACTACTGAGTCTACGGTATACAATATGAATATACACATGAATCTAATAGTCGACGGTTCCTATCACTCGGCAATTGTGTATTTTGAATGAATAGACATTTATAAATGAAGGACTGCAATTAAATAAAATCTGCAGGTACTATCTTACAGACTTTGAATGATGAGTAAAATAGCAGAAGTACCTTTAAGAAAGCCCTTTATTACTGTAAAACACTTATTGGTGTCAATGATCCAGCAATTAAACAAAATATAAGTTGAATATCACGGAAACAATAGATTCCTACTTCACGTAATTAGTTATGAACAACAACAACATAGCTCGCGAGATATTCACTTCTAAACGCACACTACGTCTTCAATTCAGAAGCCACGGAAATCTCACAAGTGCATTAGTCGGCAGTACGAACTATTTCCATCACCCGTGACCACGCGCAGACTGTTCCACTCTCCAAGTCTTTCCCGCGACCATGTGTCCGTCGCGCCGTACTGTCCAGAACTCTCCGTCCAGCACCTCCCGAGTCCTCCTCTTACTGTCCAGCACTCCCTCTTGTGCGACTGTCCCTCACGCTGCACTCTTCAGAAGTCCCCTTCCATTCTCTTCGGCAGTCGCCTCCCTTAGTAACGAGCGCTGTGATTGGCGGTAGTGCTTCTGTCATGTCTCCAAGCCAATGCACACTCACAAACATTTTGAAATACATTCGAAATACTGGATTTAAATTTAAATAATTTGAAGTTAAATAAATATTCCTACAGTTGGACCATAAACAACTTCTGACAGACATTATTAAATACATAAACGAATTAAATAAACATACATCAAAGGGGTAGAACAGAAGGTAGGCCAGTAGCCTAATGTCTCTCTGCTTTCTAAAACACAGTAAATATTTAACCAATTTCTTCATGAATGGTATATATAGGATATAAACAAAGACATAGACGAATAAATGTATTTATAAGCATACTGCTAACGTTTCTAGTGTAACTGTGGAGTACTTATGGCTATACGCGATCGATAGTAATCGGTCACTTTGACCTCCAATAACTCATGTATTGCTAGGTTACATGCCTGTAATTTATACCTATTTAGGTTTACACTAATAGCTTTTTAACGACACGTCAACCGACAAAATCGGATGTACCGTTTAGATTTTGGGAATTCGTTGCTGGGTGTTATTTGTATAATTTATTGTCAGATACTAAACTTTAAACTAATAAAGGTATTGAAAATCTGATTACACCATCAGAACCGTCATGCAAATAATGGTTATGTACATGTTTCTTTTTGAGGTATCATGATTCATCTAGCTACTATTAATTTCTATATGAACAGTGAAAGCCGTGCGGGATTAGCCAAGCGATCTAACGCGCTGCAGTCATGCACTGTGCGGCTGGTCCCGGCGGAGGTTCGAGTCCTCCCTCAGGCATGGGTGTGTGTGTTTGTTCTTAGAATAATTTAGATTAAGTAGTGTGTAAGGTTAAGGACTGATGACCCTAGCAGTTAAGTCCCATAAGATTTCACACATATTTGAACTGTTTGTTTTTTAAATTGTGAAATGTCTGCCATTAATGTTTCATCAAGTCCCCCATCTTTGTCACTCACTCCCTGCATGTCTTCTTCATCGACACAGCGTCACCATGGGATTCCGAGCCACACGGCCGATGGACCCCTGCTAACGTTCGGCACCACGTGGCCACCAACAAGCCGTGACCAGCCCACTGAGAGGCCCCAGTGCAGCCACGCCAACTCCAGGGCGCCACAACTCACCCTTTACCCCACAACACAGTCTCATCATGAGCATCACTGTATTGTTGTAGCTTGTATCTAGGCAACAGCAGACAGGCCAGCAGGTGAAACACGGACATGTTAACAAGTTCATGCATATTTGACAATCTCCAGCCTGGATTGCAAGTTTCGAGAAATTAGGAAAATGGTAAGGAAAATAGAAGGATCGTGTAGGCGATCAACAGCGATGTTATTTGCAGTGACAGTTGAAGCTACGAGTCAAGATACCTGTGGATGTTGAACTAATAGCCATTGCTGCAATATATGTAAAGTGTCCTCACAAATAGCAGAAGTAGAACAGTAGCTCTACCAATACAAAATAAGTCAGAGTCGGAAGGTGTACCTATAGAGTGCCACAAATCACGATTGAAGCCTCAAAGTCACAATACCAAGCCCCACCCAGCAGGAAGGAATCTGCAGGGAAGAGTATATTCGATGCCAGAAAGTATAGAGGAATATACATATTGGTTGTTCTTATCAATGTGGCAGATAATAGAAGAACAATGTGTCTCTATTAATGAAATGATATACCCAAACACGCCGTTTTCTCCCACTGTATTGGCGCCCTGTGACGTCCCCTTCGGTCTAGGCTACGTTTATAACAGCGAGGTGTCAACGAGGGCAAGAAAAATATCAGAGCTTAAACAGTCATATGAGATGTAAGGTGGGTTAATGATGACACATAGGCACAAAACTTCACCTAAATTCTGTCTAACGCCAACATACGTGCGTCAGTCAGTGGGAAAGTCACCACATCTCCCCTCACCCACATGCCATCGCTTCTCATGACACCTCCGTGACAGGCTCCACAACCGCGAAACCCAGGGTTGAAATCTTGCAGTTTTCTTATGAGTGGTCGAAGAAAATATTTCGGACAAAGTACTGCTCAGAATCGACTCAAAAAAGCTTAAGGATCTGTCACAAGGGGCGTGAATGAAACCACTCATTCCCATGGGACATTCGTTACCACATATTTCATTCTTAATAACCTCTGACATTCTCAACCCCCTCCCCCCACCCAAACGATTCAAACCTTCTCTAAGGACATCACGGGAGTGTAACCCCACTGAAAATGATCTCGCCCTCTTGGAGAGTAGCGTGACCGCAATTTTTTCTCTGGTATACAGTGCGCAACCACTAGGGATCTTCAAAACTACTTGACGAAATCTGATCAAGGAGAGAAGGGTGAGTATGTTTTTTTCATCCCTCCATTTTTCCTTCGTCCTGTGGCGTGTGGGTGTGTGAACAGCAGTCATTTTGAGAGGGGGGCGGGGGTATGGAGGATGAGATTATTTAACACTGACACACAGTAGTATAAAAGGTCTCTATGACTTCCACTTTATTTTCTCAATTTTCGAAGAAATCTTAAAATAAACATTGAAAATTCCAATTGTGTTATAAATACAGTTTACTTTCAAGTAACAGGCAGGAGCATAACTATGCAGAACAAAAATATTTCGTACGTTACACGGCTCTTTTTATATACTAATACCATTTCTAGACGGTTCACCGCTTCCAGTTTCTAGGGAAATCTATAAAACAATACATAAAGAATGCGACTGATATGAGGATACGCCCGATAAGTACGCAACACACCTAATGTACAGTTAACGTGGATGCGACGTTAACTTACCAATGCTACGAGTAAAACTAGTAGATAGCTAGACTAATCTAATAATTTAAGTGTCTCATTTCCTAATCCAATCTAACCCCTCAGCATCCAGCAGTTTAATTAGGTTTTGTTGATGTTCATTTCATATCCTCCTTTCAATAACCTGTCCGTTCCATTCAATTGCTCTTCCAAGTCATTTTCCGTTTATAACCAGAGTTAGAACGTAATCAGCAAACCCAAAAGTTTTCATTTCTTCTCCCTGATCTTTAATTACTGATGCAGATTTTTCTTTTGTTTCCCTTGCCGCTTGCTTAGTGTAACATTGGGGAAGGCAACTAACACGTCTCATTCCCTTCTTAACTATTGCTACCCTTTCATGCCCCTAGACTCTTATTACCGATATCTAGTTTCTGTACAAGTCGTAAATAGCCTTTCGCTCCTTGTACTTCACCCCCGCTACCTTCAGAATTCCAAAGAGAGTATTCCAGTCGAAATTGTCAAAAGTTTTCTCTAAGTCTAAAAATAGTATAAATACGTTTGCCTATCCTTAACCTGTCTTAAAAGAGAAATAATATGGTCAGTACTGCCTCACATTTTCGTAAATTACTCCGGAATCCAAACTGATCGTGCCGGAGGTTGGCTTCTACCAGGTTTTTCCCTTGAAACTTCCTGGCAGATTAAAACTGTGTGCATGACCGAGACTCGAACTCGGGACCTTTGCCTTTCGCGGGCAAGTGCTCTATCAACTGAGCTACCCAAGCACGACTCACGCCCCGTCCTCACAGCTTTACTTCTGCCAGTACCTCGTCTCCTACCTTTCAAACTTTACAGAAGCTCTCCTGCGAAACTTGCAGAACTAGCAGTCCCGAAAGAAAGGATATTGCGGGGACATGGCTTAGCCACAGCCTAGGGCATATTTCCGGAATGAGATTTTCACTCTGCAGCGGAGTGTGCGCTGATATGAAACTTCCTGGCAGATTAAAACTGTGCGCCGGACTGAGACTCGAACTCTGGACCTTTGCCTTCGTCGGCAAGTGGTAGAGCACTTGCCCGTGAAAGGCAAAGGTGCCGAGTTCGAGTCTCGGTCCGGCACACAGTTCTAATCTGCCAGAAAGTTTCATATCAGCGCACACTCCGCTGCAGAGTGAAAATCTCAGTCTGGAGTTTTTCCCTTGTTTTCGACGTTACAGAGGAGCCAGCACGCAATACATTGTCACTGAAGTTCTGTCCTCAAGTGACAAAGACGGGACAATATCCATTCGGGAAAGTTTTACGTTCTACAGTAAGGCGACAATGTCCCGGGGAGAAGGAAGCAGCGGTCGACGTGTGTGTTTATGCCTCTGTGTGTGAGGGTGGGAGTGCCGCTCTTGTCGACAAGGGCCGCGGCACGCAGGCTGCACGTCGGCCGCTAAGCCTCCCTGGGGCCGGCACATAAATTGCCGCCTCCCATCCCCTCTCCCCTCCCCCCAGACACTGTGCCAGAGGCCACGCGCCGGCCGACCGCCGGGTCGTGGCTGCCGAGTCAGGGTGATGAACGACTCTGGCGCCTCCAACACGGCGCTTAGCCGCTCCTCTGCCCGGCACGCACTCAATACTGTCATACGAGCAAGCAGAACCTGCCCCTGACGTCTTCACTGGCTGGCTCGCGGGCTCTGCTTCTCCTCTTTCCTGACGAAGAAGAATCAATGCTGTTCGCCGGGGCAAACAATAACGTTAAAAATCATTTAAAGCAGTGTGGTATGCGTACTGTAAGACCTTCGGTACACACACCATCAGATTATTTGACTTGTCGCTCTAACGAGTAGGCGAGTGTCAGCAATATGGCTCATGGTCTTATTGTGGCGTGTTTATCTTCTGCCGTTAGGTCAGACGATAGATATGTCACTTGCACGCTTAGAGTAGCAGATTGACGGTGACCAACTTTAAACAGAACTTGATTAATTTTCACACACATTTACTAAAATAATAACAAACATGAACATTACATAACTTAACTCTGGATGCTATTTACAATTGACAATCTGAAGTTCCTTTAGTCTTGGTATGTTAATCTTATTCTCACATATCTCTGATACTGGACAAAGTGTCTATACATATATCTTCATGGCTATGTACAGGAATATGGTAATCTTATAAGGCGCAGACTGAAACTTGACTGTAGACTGGTACAGACTGGTGCAGACAAATGCAGACTGACTAATCGGAGGTCTGTACACTCGTTATAATACCTCGCGGGTTCAGGTATCACTGCGCGAGTGTGATCCGTGGTGCTTAGCCGGCCGCGCTATAATGGAAAAGTTGTGTACGCGCTGACTACGTGGAACTATGTACACAACAAACAGGGTATCAGAAATGTGTGGATTTTTTATTCATAAGGAAACAGAGCGGGCGTTCAATAAGTACAGAAAAACACTTTTTTTTTCTCGGACAAAAATGGTTCAGATGGCTCTGAGCACTATGGAACTTAACATATGAGGTCATCAGACCTCTAGAACTTAGAATTACTTAAACCTAACTAACCTAAGGACATCACACACATCCATGCCCGAGGCACGATTCGAACCTGCGACCGTAGCGGTTACGCGGTTCCAGATTGTAGCGCCTAGAACTGCTCGGCCATTTAGGCCGGCTATGTTTGTGAACCGTAGCTGTGTGGGATAATTATTTATTTCAAGTTTCTGCTACCAGTCACTTTTTATTTTATGCTTAATCTAACATAATGCAATACTATTCAAAAATACAGAAGTAAAAGTTTGCTTCAGCACCGACAACAACCTAAGTAGGAAACTTATTCACAATATAAAACCGCCAGAAACAAGTCTTGATGGATCTGGCATTTACAAAATTATTTGCAGCCAATGTAATAAATATTATATCGGTCAAACAGGCAGAAATTTTAGAACCCGATTCAAAGAACATTTAGACTGCTACAGGCTTGATAAGTATAACAAATGAACAGTAGCAACTCATATTAAAGACACAGGCCACCTGGAATGTGCGGACACTCTCATTAGAGGTGACTGACTGATCACACTCAGACACCTCGCTCACCGAAGACTGCGTACCCAAGAGGAGCTCGCAAAAAATCACTGAACTATTCTTTCTCATTCACCCTACAACCCGGATCTCGCATCTTCTGACTTCCATTTGTGTGGCCCGTTGAAGGAGGCACTCCGCAGGAAGCAGTACGTGGATGACGGGGAAGCTATTGCCGCTGTAAGACGTTCTTTCTGTCGTCGACCAGTAGAGAAGTACGATGAGAGCATAGAGGCCGTCCCAGTAAGGAGGCGTAATGCCGTTACGTTGAAAGAAGATAGTGTTAAAAACTAGTTCAAATGTTTCAAATGGGTCTCAGCACTATGGGACTTAACATCTGAGGTCATCAGTCTCCTAGAACTTAGAACTACTTAAAGGTAACTAACCTAAGGACATCACATCCATGCCCGAGGCAGGATTCGAACCTGGGACCGTAGCAGTCATGTTGTTCTGGACCGAAGCGCCTATAACCGCTCGGCCTCCACGGCCGGCGAAAACTAGTATTTTGTAGCGAATAGAGTGGGAAATAATATGCTGTATTGGAATCCTGAAAAAAGCCAATCTGCGTTCATAAAAAAGTGTTGCATTACTTACTAGACGCCCGTTATTACTGATTCATTCTGTATTTACAACGAGTATATACGTCGAGGTTCTGTTTCCGCTAAGTTATAGATGAGAACGTGGTGAAGTTTCTGCAGTACGCCAGTAATTTTTAACGTTTAAAGCTACCGAATTGCCGGCCGCTGTGACGGAGTGGTTCTAGGCGCTTCAGTCCGAAACCACGCGGCTGCTACGGTCGCAGGTTGGATTCCTGCCTAGGGCATGGATGTGTTAGGTTTAAGTAGTTCTAAGTCTGGGGGACTGATGACTTCAGATGTTAAGTACCACAGTGTTTTGAGCCATTCTGAGCTACCGATTTATGACACGAACTTTGTTTTGGTTTAAATGAGAGTATCTATTCAAAGGAGTTTCAGGCTTTCTGGCAGTGGTCGTTTACGATACTGCACGATACGTGGACTGAGCATCTGCCTGTTATCTTCGGGTCAGCCATCGCAGAGGTACGAAGTGACGTGTAGTGGTCAGAAACAACTAGATGGAGGTCCATAAAACTGGATTTATGCCCTCTCGACTTCATGGCATGATAGATGAGGTCCTTAGCCCAATTATCAGATTTCGTACAGAATTTGAAAGATTTCTTCTTCATGTTTTAGTAGATGGGTGGTTGCCGTAAGTGTTGCCAAATGTATGTATTGAGAGAATCTTGTTCTGAAGTGCCTGTAGTCACTGAAAGTTGTGTATATATATATATATATATATATATATATATATATATATATATATATATGTGAGTGTGTGTGTGTGTGTGTGTGTGTGTGTGTGTGTGCGTGTGTGTGTGTGTCGCCACTGACCACACTTAAGAAGCATAATAAGGTATCCGAACGTATGATGGCGCGCCAAATAGTTTCGCACAGTGCGACACTCGAAACGTGAGTACAAGACTACAAGTCGTATTGGACATACTGGTTATGTAGTGCCTCGAAGTGACTCTCTTGTCTATGGTAACAATGAGGAATCTGACTGGCTCACACGATGCCAGATTCCTGTCACCAATTGTGAGGTGGCTGTGGAGCTCGTGTTTCTACGCGGCGTACAGCTCGGTCACCGGGAGAACTCGGGAACTCAGCTGTCTTTTGGCATTGTATCAGCATACATAAGATGTAGGAAATGCGTAACACAAATGCTGAATTCATTGCAATTTATTTTCCTACCAATGTCAGGTCAGGATCATGTTCAGTGTAGTCAAAAATGGAATTATAAAATCAACATTACTTGTCGTACATTTTCGAAGTCCAAGGCACAGTACATAATTTGAGACAAGCAGAACATTTCTGAACGCAAAAGCTATGTGAAATGCAAGCTGAAATGGTTCAAATGGCTCTGAGCACTATGGGACTTAACTCCTGAGGTCGTGAGTCCCCTAGAACTTGGAACTACTTGAACCTAACTAACTTAAGGACATCACACACATATATGCCCGAGGCAGGATTCGAACCTGCAACCGTAGCCGTCGCGCGGTTCCTGACTGAAGCGCCTAGAACCGTTCGCCACAACGGGCGGCCAATGCAGGCTCAACTCACTACAAATGAAGACATTAAATCAGCTCCAAGGGTGGTATAACGTCTCCTTTGGTAGCGATTGCCGCCTGCGTTTCACATAGTTATTGCGTTAAAAACTGTTTTGTTTGACTTAAATTACGTATCTTGTGTTTCGAAAAATGTATGACACTTAATGTTGATTTTATATCTGCATATTTGACTACCTTGAACATGGTCTTGGACTGAAACTTGTCATAAACAAACTGCATTGAAGTCAGCATTGCTCCTCAGGGTTCCCATTCGCCGTGGCCATCAGAGTCCTCTGTCTTCCTTCTCTGGAGCAAACAGTGGAAATGATAGGAAGCGACATACTATACATGCTGTAGCCGCTATTAACATTCACCTGAATTCCACCATGCGTGTTTCCACTGATTCTTTAATGATGGAGTGCCAAAACAATGTGTCGTAAAATATATTGTTTTACCATAATACATTGAATGGCCGATGGCGACACTGTCTTCAGTAACAGCCGACTTGGTAGGTTGTAAAGGCGAATGCTCCATTTATTTTCGGTGCTGCGTTGTGCAACAGAATGCATATTTAGCCCTGTGCTCCTTATCCTCCTCCTTTTAACTGATAGTGCCCTGTTAATATGCTATGAAGAGTTAAAATTTTCACCGCACAGTGTCTCGAAGTGGGCGAGTTATTGGGGCAAACGATCTGGATATGAGACCGTGCGAGTTCTGTGTGCGACAGTCTAACCCGTCTAATCAAAGCGTCCAGGAGAGCCAGACAAACATATTTCTATTTTTCCATAGAGATCTGGACGTTTTTTTGATTGGAGTTGAAGGGATATAAAGATGCAAGTGAAAAGGTGTAAAATATCCATTACTTTGTATACTCCATGAGGCCACAATGTAAAATTAGCGTCCACATACCCAATAATAGTTTGTTGAAGCTCGTTCCAGTTTCTCTCTCTCTCTCTCTCTCTCTCTCTCTCTCTCTCTCTCTCTCTCTCTCTCTCTCCAAAGTAATCCATAAACGTTGTCGGCTACGACCCCCTCAGTCTGATCAAATAATTCCTGATTGAACGTAATACAGATATTAAGGAAAGTGTCTAAACAAAGCAACCTGTAAAAAAAAGCACTCCGTCTTCAGGCCTAGAGTGGCCTACCGGGGCCATCCGACAGCCGTGTCATCCTCATTGGAGGATGCGGATAGGATGGGCGTGGGATCAGCACACCCGCGCTCCCGGCCGTTATGATGGTATTCTTGACCGAAGCCGCTACTATTCGGTCGAGTACCTCATCAATTGGCATCATGAGGCTGAGTGCACTCCGAAAAATGGCAACAGCGCATGGCGGTTGGACGGTCACCCATCCAAGCGCTGACCACGCCCAACAACGCTTAACTTCGGTGATCTCACGGGAACCGGTGTATCCACGGCGGTAAGGCCGTTGCCACGAAGCAACCTGTAGTCTTATAATTCACATCGAACTTTGTATTGCTTTCTGTAGCACTGACAAGAGCCTATGAACAGGACTTGAACGACATAACACAATCTAAGACAGATAAATAAAGAAAGAAATAAGCCAGACGCGTCACAAATTAATTATTCGAATGGGGTGGAAATTGGTTGTTGTGGTGACTGAAATTTCAGAAAAAATGGGAGGATTTATTCAAAAGAAACAGCTTCACAAACTGAGCGATTCAGTAACAGGTTGATCCATCTTGGGCCCTTATTCAAGCTGTCGCTCGGCTTGGCGTTGATTGATAGGGATATTGGATGTCCTCCTTAGGGATGTCGTGTCGACTTCCGTGTAATTGGTGCGTTAGATCGTCAAGTTCTCGAACTGGTTGAAGGGTCCGGCCCATAATGCTGCAAAAGTTTTCGAGTGGGGAGGTTTCCGGCGATTTTGCTGGCCAGCGTAGGGTTTGGCAAGCACGAAGGCAAGCAGTGGGAACTCCCCTGTCTGCGGGCGGGAATTATCTTGCTGAAACCTAAGCCCAGGTTGGCTTGCCCTGAAGGGCAGCAAAACGGTGCGTACGATATCGCTGACGTACCGATGTGCTGTAAGGGTGTCGCAGATGACAACAGAAGAGGTCCTGCTGTGAAATGAAGTGACATCCCAGACCATCACTCCTGGCTGTCAGGCCGAATGTTAGGCGTCATTGAGGTTGGTACCCCACTGCTGTCCAGGGCGTCTCCAGACACGTCTATGCTGGTCATAGGGGATCAGTTAAGATCGGGACATTCCTACATCAGTCAGTGAGATTCCAGGCCGAATGTGACCGACACCACTGCAAATGGGCTTGTTGTCAGTGGTAGTCGGTGCCACGGGCTTTCTTGAGATTAACCCTCACCCCCACCCCTTTCTGTGAGACTCCTGTTAATAGTCCTTGAGGTCACTGAGGCACCAGTTGTGCGTCGGATCCATGATAATGATGAATCCGGTATTATGAGTGAGCCGTTATGTGCCTCTTCTGGACACCAGCTCTTTGGCACGACACTATCGATTACCATGATTTACTAGGATCTTTGCCCCTGTTGTGATATCGAGGGTGTTTCGCGCTCGCGGCAGTCGGTGTTGGACTTGCTACAGGGCGCAAGGACGTGCTTGGGTGGACGAAAGAGGAAAAGACGCGTGCTCGGCCAGCAGCTGCACGTCGGGCTTACCTCTTAAGACGGTCGCCAGTTTGTGGTGGACCTGCCTGATGTCAACGCCGGGCGCTGTTCGTCGCATTTACTCGGTGCCTGTTTTCTCGGAGAGATCCGTCCCTGGAGACCATCTCCTTCGTTCCGTTGAACCATTTGCGTTGCAGCGAGTGTACTTGTTGCTTGGGTGCCCTAACGTACGCGTTGTTGAACTAAGAGCAGCTGGCAAAGTATGTGAACGCATGGAGCCTAGCAGTTACTAATTCCTTTTACAAATCCGCTGGTTGCATTACGATTAGGAAGCTGATTAGCACGAAGGTGTGTGTGTTACAATTTATGGCTTTTTGGGACAGTATCCAAAAGTTTATGTACAGTCTGTATGAGATTTTAAGTGTATTTTGATTGACACCAAGTCGACGTCCCTTGCATATTGCTTTAAAATTTGGGTCACTTATATACGTATATTTATTTGAAAGCACGCACTCAGTTAGTAGTAAAGACTCGTAGTTTGTAAAGCTAGTCATTTATAGGTAGTACCTTTATAAACGTGCATTTATTTGAATCCACTCACTCAATTTTAGTGCAATTGCTTCTTCATTTATATTATTTATTGATCTCTTGACTTACGTTAATTGATGTTTGGTTGGTGTCTGAAGTGTCTGCCGCGGTCTGTGTGTGTTCCAATTTTCTGCGAGTTGGGGTGTGGGGGAGCGGTACCACGTTTCGCTTCAGTGCACAGAAGCTGTGACGTGACGTGACGTCTAATGGGAAGTGACTGCCGATTGGCCCCGGCGTTTAGGTGTTGTTTTGGACGGCTGGTCTGCTGCTTCCGGCATTTTAAGTTAAGTCACCTTTTGCCCAGGGCGGCCTGGCGTCATGGCCCGTTTGGTAAACCTTAACGTGTTTCACGCCGGCCGCGGTGGTCTAGCGGTTCAGGCGCTCAGTCCGGAACCGCTGGACTGCTACGGTCGCAGGTTCCAATCCTGCCTCGGGCATGGATGTGTGTGATGTCCTTAGGTTAGTTAGGATTAAGTAGTTCTAAGTTCTAGGGGACTGTTGACCACAGATGTCAAGTCCCATAGTGCCTAGAGCCATTTTTTTTGAACGTATTTCACGTATATATATATTTTTAAATGGTTTCTTAATTTGCTTTGGAATGAATTGTATTAATTGGTAACTTTTAAATCACCTCCAGATTGTAATTTATTGTTCCTTTAATTATTGAAATCTTTGTGGCTCATCTCTTTAAGTTAGTCTTGGTAATTACAATTTTCTGTCTTGCTTAAGAATTTTGGTATCGTCTTAAAGATGGCCACGTGTTGATTGTCTCTTAGACGTTTTATAAATATTGTCTTGAATAAATTGTAAATTTATTGTTTTGGTAATAGTTGTGTTTAAGGAGTGACATTATATGTGCCTTGACGTTCCTTTTTAAGTGTACCCCTCATCCCGACTTCCTGTGTCACAATGTGTGCCTCTGTGACCATTTAAAGGTCCTCTCGTTCCGTCATTCCCATAAGTCAACCGCTTCTGTCTTGGCGGTGCGTTCGGCCGTGAGTCATCCACTGCTGGCAACATAGCAAAATAGCGACATCGCTCCTATTCAAATGTCGATTGATTCGCCCATTACTCCAATCGGCTTTTTTGAACCCAACTAGACATCCACTCTCAAACGCTGACACCTGCGTACGATGATCACGCAACTGTCTGCAACGCACATTTACTGTCCAACTGAGGAGACAGAATGAAATGTGCAAAGTTTTTATGCCCTAGTATCGACATGTCTACGATTCAGTGTCATTGATAGCTGCGGAGTGAAACTGCGCTGCGTCGTCACACATTCAACCATTAGCCACCGAAGTTTAAAATTGTGCGTTTCGTCGATACCTGAATGAATGTGACCAAGTTTCATCACTCCTTCGTGGTGCTTCGTACTTTCCGTTGTAGAGCTTATACACAGGATGTGATGAAATAATAGGAAAATAACAGTGTCATAATGTACTGTCCAATCGTCAACTCGAGAGCTCTCACAGACGTCATGCATAGCGTAGCACTGTGATGTTGAGGGCAGTCTTATTTAATTCTCTTTGGAATCTTTGCTTCCACGTAGCTATTAGACGGCAGTGTGGAAAGCAGCTTCCGCACTCTTAAACTTGAGGTGGTTCGAGAGTGATACACAAATGCTTCGACATGTGCTCGATGACGTTTCGGAGCGTAGCTGGTCGTCATGCAGGCAGATGGCTAGACAAAATACCATGCGTGACGGAAACAGGCGATAGGCTGGGGAAATCGTTAAGAAGGTAAAGAGCCACGTGGAATTGCAAACCCACAAGAAGAAGATGAGTACGGACGACTTAAAGTGAAACTACCTCATAAAACTAATAGCAGGTAAGGCAGTCGTCACACTGAGATTCGTTGGAAGAATCGTCAAAAAATATAACCGAGCCACAAAGGACATAGCTTACAGAACACACGTTCTACTTAACTCTGAATATTGATCGTCATTGTGGTTTCCGTACCTGCTATGACTGACAGAGGAAACGGTGAAGATCCTGTATCGAAATGCGCTATTCTTCTTCGGTTTGTTTAGTAAGCATGAGGACGTTACAAAGATGCTCAGCTACATTGACAGACACTGCAAGAGCGCCGTTCTACCTCACTGTGTGGTTAACTGTTGAAACCATGACATCATACACTCTTACAAGAGTCAATATAGTGTTTACTTTTACGTATGTCTCGAGCAAAGATTCGTAATAGCAAATTAGAAATATTCGAACTCACTCAGAGGCTTACCAACAATCGTTCTTCCAGAGAACCATTCGTGATTGGAACAGGAGAGAGAGGACTTGACAGTCGCACACGAAGCGTCCCTTCCCTGACACCTTAACGAGACATCCAGAGCATGCAGATTCAATAAGCTGAGAAAATGTCAATATTCGCTGTTGTTGTTGTTGTTGTTGTCTTCAGTCCTGAGACTGGTTTGATGCAGCTCTCCATGCTACTCTATCCTATGCAAGCTGCTTCATCTCCCAGTACCTACTGCAACCTACATCCTTCTGAATCTGCTTAGTGTACTCATCTCTCGGTCTCCCTCTACAATTTTTACCCTCCACGCTGCCCTCCAATGCCAAATTTGTGATCCCTTGATGCCTCAAAACATGTCCTACCAACCGATCCCTTCTTCTAGTCAAGTTGTGCCACAAACTTCTCTTCTCCCCAATCCTATTCAATACCTCCTCATTAGTTACGTGATCTATCCACCTTATCTTCAGTATTCTTCTGTAGCACCACATTTCGAAAGCTTCTATTCTCTTCTTGTCCAAACTAGTTATCGTCCATGTTTCACTTCCATACATGGCTACACTCCAAACAAATACTTTCAGAAACGACTTCCTGATGCATAAATCTATATTCGATGTTAACAAATTTCTCTTCTTCAGAAACGCTTTCCTTGCCATTACCAGTCTACATTTTATATCCTCTCTACTTCGACCATCATCAGTTATTTTACTTCCTAAATAGCAAAACTCCTTTACTACTTTAAGTGTCTCATTTCCTAATCTAATTCCCTCAGCATCACCCGATTTAATTTGACTACATTCCTTTATCCTCGTTTTGCTTTTGTTAATGTTCATCTTATATCCTCCTTTCAAGACACTGTCCATTCCGTTCAACTGCTCTTCCAAGTCCTTTGCCGTCTCTGACAGAATTACAATGTCATCGGCGAACCTCAAAGTTTTTACTTCGTCTCCATGAATTTTAATACCTACTCCAAATTTTTCTTTTCTTTCCTTTACTGCTTGCTCAATATACAGATTGAATAACATCGGGGAGAGGCTACAAACCTGTCTCACTCCTTTCCCAACCACTGCTTCCCTTTCATGCCCCTCAACTCTTATGACTGCCATCTGGTTTCTGTACAAATTATAAATAGCCTTTCGCTCCCTGTATTTTACCCCTGCCACCTTTAGAATTTGAAAAAGAGTATTCCAGTCAACATTGTCAAAAGCTTTCTCTAAGTCTACAAATGCTAGAAACGTAGGTTTGCCTTTTCTTAATCTTTCTTCTAAGATAAGTCGTAAGGTCAGTATTGCCTCACGTGTTCCAACATTTCGACGGAATCCAAACTGATCCTCCCCGAGGTCTGCATCTACCAGTTTTTCCATTCGTCTGTAAAGAATTCGCGTTAGTATTTTGCAACCGTGGCTTATTAAACTGATAGTTCGGTAATTTTCACATCTGTCAGCACCTGCTTTCTTTGGGATTGGAATTATTATATTCTTCTTGAAGTCTGAGGGTATTTCGCCTGTCTCATACATCTTGCTCACCAGCTGGTAGAGTTTTGTCAGGACTGGTTGTCCCAAGGCCGTCAGTAGTTCTAATGGAATGTTGTCTACTCCGGGGGCCTTGTTTCGACTCAGGTCTTTCAGTGCTCTGTCAAACTCTTCACGCAGTATCGTATCTCCCATTTCGTCTTCATCTACATCCTCTTCCATTTCCATAATATTGTCCTCAAGTACATCGCCCTTGTATAAACCTTCTATATACTCCTTCCACCTTTCTGCCTTCCCTTCTTTGCTTAGAACTGGGCTGCCATCTGAGCTCTTGATATTCATACACGTGGTTCTCTTCTCTCCAAAGGTCTCTTTAATTTTTCTGTAGGCAGTATCTATCTTCCCCCTAGTGAGATAAGCTTCTACATCCTTACATTTGTCCTCTAGCCATCCCTGTTTAGCCATTTTGCACTTCCTGACGATCTCATTTTTGAGACGTTTGTATTCCTTTTTGCCTGCTTCATTTACTGCATTTTTATATTTTCTCCTTTCATCAATTAAATTCAATATTTCTTCAGTTACCCAAGGATTTCTAGCAGCCCTCTTCTTTGTACCTACTTTATCCTTTGCTGCCTTCACTACTACATCCCTCAGAGCTACCCATTCTTCTTCTACTGTATTTCTTTCCCCTATCCCTGTCAATTGTCCCCTTATGCTCTCCCTGAAACTCTGTACAACCTCTGGTTCTTTCAGTTTATCCAGGTCCCATCTCCTTAATTTCCCACATTTTTGCAGTTTCTTCAGTTTTAATCTACAGGTCATAACCAATAGATTGTGGTCGGAGTCCACATCTGCCCCTGGAAATGTCTTACAACTTAAAACCTGGTTCCTAAATCTCTGTCTTACCATTATATAATCTATTTGATACCTTTTAGTATCTCCAGGGTTCTTCCACGTATACAACCTTCTTTCATGATTCTTAAACCAACTGTTAGCTATGATTAAGTTGTGCTCCATGCAAAATTCTACTTGGCGGCTTCCTCTTTCATTTCTTAGCCCCGATCCATATTCACCTACTATGTTTCCTTCTCTCCCTTTTCCTACACTCGAATTCCAGTCACCCATTACTATTAAATTTTCGTCTCTTTTTACTAGCTGAATAATTTCTTTTATTTCATCATACATTTCTTCAATTTCTTCATCATCTGCAGAGCTAGTTGGCATATAAACTTGTACTACTGTAGTAGGTGTGGGCTTCGTACGTATCTTGGCCACAATAATGCGTTCACTATGCTGTTTGTAGTAGCTTACCCGCATTCCAATTTTCCTATTCATTATTAAACCTACTCCTGCATTACCCCTATTTGATTTTGTGTTTATAACCCTGTAGTCACCTGACCAGAAGTCTTGTTCCTCCTGCCACCGAACTTCACTAATTCCCACTATATCTAACTTTAACCTATCCATTTCCCTTTTTAAATTTTCTAACCTACCTGCCCGATTAAGGGATCTGACATTCCACGCTCCGATCCGTAGAAGGCCAGTTTTCTTCCTCCTGATAACGACATCCTCCTGAGTAGTCCCCGCCCGGAGATCCGAATGGGGGACTATTTTACCTCCGGAATATTTTACCCAAGAGGATGCCATCATCATTTAATCATACAGTAAAGCTGCATGTCCTCGGTAAAAATTACGGCTGTAGTTTCCCCTTGCTTTCAGCGATTCGCAGTACCAGCACAGCAAGGCCGTTTTGGTTAATGTTGCAAGGCCAGATCAGTCAATCATCCAGACTGTTGCCCCTGCAACTACTGAAAAGGCTGCTGCCCCTCTTCAGGAACCACACGTTTGTCTGGCCTCTCAACAGATACCCCTCCGTTGTGGTTGCACCTACGGTACGGCCATCTGTATCGCTGAGGCACGCAAGCCTCCCCACCAACGGCAAGGTCCATGGTTCGTGGGGGGGGGGGGGGGGGGGGGGGGAATATTCGCTACCACACACAATACACTGCGAACAGCTTCCCATGTCGCGAAGTCTGCTAATAATTTACACAAACTCGTGATTCTATAGACTTAATTTACTGTTATATACCCACAATGCCTATGATCGTTTTTAATGAAAGCGAATAACGGGGGCGTTACGAATAATCGTTTCGAGTAATGGAACTGCAGAGCGATATTCTGTTGGCGATCGGCCGTTGGTACCTGCAGTAGGAAGGTCAAAGTGTGCCGGTAGCTCTTGCATCTGAGAAGCTGGTAACGATTGCTCAAATCGGCATTTGTGAATAGCAGTTTCATAACCTTCTGCTACAGTACAATTATAATCTAGAACTTTTAATTTTAGTCCCGTAATTGGAGTATTTAAAACGATCATTGACTGAAATTTACCATACGAATAACGTCATATTGGACACAGAATATGAACAGCGACGATTTGAAATAACCTGGTTTCTGCAATAACGTTTTCAGTTTTATGAGCTATTATTTCTGTTATTTAGTTACGTACAGCCCCAGACAAAAAAGTCATTATATTAATATACTGAAAAATCTGCATCAGTGTTAGAGACTCTTCATGTTAACGTGAAACGAAGAATTGATAGGGGACTAAAGCAAGGATGTACTGTATCATCAAAACTATAGTAAGGGATAACGGGAGAATACGTGCCAATGGGTCGTTTCTAAACCACCGTCCGTTCTCTGATCCCTTTTCCTGCACATGTATAATCAAGATACACGTAAACAAATGTAATAAAAGATCAGAGCACGCTGTAAATCTTTACAATACAAATATAGCATTCAACCAATAATTCTAAAAGACGTTACGCAGTTCACAGATACAATCAAATAAACGAACCTGGTTTGGAGAGCTGCTGAAAAAGAAAATGGAGTTCTCAAATCAAAGTTTCCGGCGTTTCACACAAGGTAAATATACGTTCAGTGTGTATTACCAGTTCGGCATAGTGACAACGCTTCATACCTTTACGGCTAAACAACGTTGAGAATTGCTAAGAGAATCAGGAAAATCAATAAATGAATCTGGGAACAGATTGGGGAGCAAGATGCTGATATGTCGATTATGGCACTCACACGGTGGAAGCGACATGTAGCGAACTAGGAAAGATATCGATAGGATTGTATTTGAATCTATTTTTTGGCATTTATTGAGAGTGAATTCTTAGTGTACGTGTCCTCGCAGACTTGCTATAACACCACAAGCGTTCTAGTTTTGCTAGGTTACACTTTTAATCAAACGTTTTGTATGAGTTTTTCCGGGGTGTTTAAACTAATTTTCAGAACTTTTTTTAATGGCCTTGGACAGTCTAATATGTTTGTCACACATTGCCATTCGAATACGTAGATATGATGGCCCTTCTCTTTTTCTTCCGTTTTTCCAAAAATAGCGGTTCAGTAATTACTGAATGTATGACGTTAACAAAACTAGGATGTGTAACAGTCTCCCAGTTAATGCTAACGCCTCTGCTTTTGGTCCCTAGCTAGATTTGGTTATTGATCGTATATATTATTTCTGAAGTCAATATCCCTTTTCCTCAACAGATACTAATCGTACAACTATGGATAAGATACTGTTAGAAAGGTTTTATAACCGTATTGCCTACCGATTTTGCGTCAGAACTTACTATTTGTGGAAGGTTTTTGACATAAATGTGACTTTTAACCATCACTGGAATAAGGACCTCATGGATGCCCAGTTTCACACGTATATTTTACGACGTTAACTTATTGATCGAGGATAAGAAACTGGCTTTACACATTATCTTATTACAAATACCATTTTATTTGTTATAAAGTAGTTCTTACATAGATAATTCGCACACAGCATTGTCACTGATAATAACCGTTACCACTGCGGCTGTCCAATATCTGCCCGTCGTAGAAGTTGACTTTTCTAAACGAACATACTTTACTAAACGCCAAAAATATTTGTCATTGCCGCCTTGAGTTTTGCTTTACCTGTTGTTACAACGGCCTAACGTGCTTACATAAAATATGAAGTGCAATTAACATCTCAAAATACAGTTAGAGATTATCTGCACGGAAATGTATATACAAGGGTGTATCATAAATTGATTATTATTATTTCACATCATCCGTTTTATTTTTATAAATGTTCTTTCTTCATCCGCAAAACTATCCTTATCCCAAGGACTACATTTATTCCAGATACTGACATCATTTTAAGCGATACAAATGCGAAAGTTTTACACGGGTCTTTGGGGCTCTGTCTAATGTAATGCCTTTTATCAGTCTATAAATATTTATCATCAGGAACAGTTAAAGACTATAGATGACAGTCCAGTTCCTTGCCCTTTCTTAACTTCGAATAATTTTGATACGTTACCGAAAATCTGGAATAGTAGTTTATCGTACGCAAGAGACTGTTCGATTACAGTAAGCTAATGAATCAGTTGTGAACTTTTAGTTCAAACGGCACAGACTGTAGGTCTGATCTGTCTATAGACTCGCTGTTTGTTTCGTAAGTCTACGAAGATAATCACATCCAAAAAAAAGGTATTTTCTTTCGCCGTTCTAGACTCACGAGATTGCCAGTGTCGTCTCACACAAACTTGTGAAACTTGACCATCCTTCGCCTATCGGCACTAATGGTCTCGTTAGCAACGTAGTATCGCAGAGCTTATGCAGATTTCTTCAGATATATTGCCACGACAGACATACACTAACAATGCCGTCCTTGTGTGCAGAACATAGCGTAACAGCAATGATTAGTAGTAAATCAGTCAGATTTGTAAAGCATCTGAACGACTCTTAGAGAACAAATAAAATAAAAAATTTGTTCTCGTTGCGGAAGGCTACATCTCCCCATAATCTTTCAGCAACCAGACTTGGTACCTGCTGATAGAAGAACTGGGGTCCATTTCAGCCGATGTACGTATTCTTCGTACAAAGATACGATTATCAGCGTACCGCAGATTGAAAGTAGTGCATGAGCATACCTAATATTCCATTGTTCTACCATTGACATCAGTGTTATAGGCCTATAATTATGTGCACCTGTCCGATCACGCTTCTTGAAAACGAGAATGGAATGCGGTTTGTTCCAAGTGCTACGTCCCCTTCGTTGCTCCTTGAAGAGGACTAAGTTCTTTCGCATAATCTCTCTAGAACCTCATCCGGTGGCCGGATACTTTAGATCACATAGCGTACGTAAGCATTCTGTCTGATCACCGCCATCCATTCATGTCCATTGTGCATTCCGACGATTTGGGCAAGTCCAGCAAGACAATGCGACAACCCACACGTCTAGAATTGCTACAGAGTGGATCCAGGAACACTCTTCTGAGTGAAAACACTTCAGATGGCCACCAAACTCCCCAGAAATGAACTTTACTGAGCAAAGTGGGATGCCTTGCAACGTGCTATTCAGAAGAGATCTCTACCGCCTCCCACTTTTACGGAGATATGGATTGCCCTACATGATTCATTGTGTCATTTCCCTCCAGTACTACTTTAGACATTAGTCGAGTCCATTGCCACGTCGTGTTGCGGCATTTCTGCCTGCTTACAGAGGCTCTACACGATATTACACAGCTCCACCAGTTTCTTTGGTTCTTCAATATACATACTTCCGCAACTCTTCCAAAGAAACTGGACAGATTTCAAGAACACTAGGTACAAATATCACTTACTGTCTGGAAAGAATCGCTGTGAGGGTAAGAAAAATCTACCTGCCAAAGGTGTGGAGATGGAAACGTAGTGTAGCTCACGATGTTCATACTCGCAGAACGTTTTCCTCCAGTTCCGAAAATGAGGGCATTTGGTGACGCGGAATAAACTTTATACATAGTTTTAAATCTTTACGAAACTTTTTTTTGCGCATGTGAGGGAAATACATCACTGGCCATTAAAATTGCTACACCAAGAAGAAATGCAGATGATAAACGGGTATTCATTGGACAAATATATTATACTATAACTGACATGTGATTACAGTTTCACTCAATTTGGGTGCATAGATCCTGAGAAGTCAGTACCCAGAACAACCATGTCTGGCCGTAATAACGGCCTTGATACACCTGGCCATTGCGTCAAACAGAGCTTTGATGGCGTATACATGTACTGCTGCCCATGCAGCTTCAACACGATACCACGGTTCATCAAGAGTAGTGACTAGCGTATTGTGACGAGCCAGTTGCTCGGCCACCATTGACCAGACGTTTGCAATTGGTGAGAGATCGGGAGAATGTGCTGGCCAGGGCAGTAGTCGAACATTTTCTGTATCCAGAAAGGCCCGTACAGCACCTGCAACTTGCGGTCGTGCATTATTCTGCTGAAATGTAGGGTTCCGCAGCGATCAGATGAAGGGTAGAGCCGCCGGTCGTAACACATCTGAAATGTAGCGTCCACTGTTCAAAGTGCCGTAAATATGAACAACAGGTGACCGAGAAGTGTAGCCAATGGCACCCTATACCATCACGCAAGCTGATTCGCCAGTATGGCTATGACGAATACACGCTTCCAGTGTGCGTTCACCGCGATGTCGTCAAACACGGATGCGACCATCATGATGCTGTTAACAGAACCTGGATTCATCCGAAAAAAATGACGTTTTGCCGTTCGTGCACCCAGGTTCGTCGTTGAGTACACCATCGTAGGGGCTCCTGTCTGTGATGCAGTGTCAAGGGTAACCGCAGCCTCGGTCTCCGAGTTGATAGCCCATGGTGCTGCAAACTTCGTTGAACTGTTCGCGCAGATGGTTGTTGTCTTGCATGGGGTGAGACAGGGTGAAGGTGGAGTGGATGGAGAGATGGGTAGGAGGGAATCATTATAGAAGATGGAGATAAACAAAGAGAATGAGACGAGGAGGTAAGGGGAGTGAGTAGAAGATACAGGGGCAGGAGGAGATGGTCTCAGAGGGTGAGGAGGGTGGGACCTGATGGGGCAGGAGCAGATGGATAGAAGTGTTTGGAAGAAGCAACTGACAGCCAGGCGTTAGTAGCAGATGGACAGAGACGAGGTGGTAGTAGACAAATGCTTCAAATGGCTCTGAGACTATGGGACTTAACCCATTACGTACCAGTGTCCTATTTTGAGGACAGAGCACATATTTATTTATAAATATACAATAAATAATTAAATTGCAACTATTACTGTTCTACCTCATTTGTTGATGCTTTTTATAACAAATGTGTGCTTAGAGGAAATTAAAAGCGATAAATCCTACCATTAATTGATTATTGAATACTAAGGCCAACTTTATCGAAAATTTAGCATTTTTTGAAATATGTGGCAAAGATCATTTTGTGGTTATTTATAGTCAACAATGTGTCTTTTAAGCAACTTGCATTGTTAGCTCAATTGGAGCTACGTTCATTATTCTATTCCCTTTTCTCTAGTTTGTGCTAATGTTTTCTTCTTTCATTTCACTTTATTTTATTACATTTTATTTCATTTCATTTTATATAGATTATAATGGTC
The DNA here is from genome assembly GCF_023897955.1 of Schistocerca gregaria. Taxonomy (NCBI): domain Eukaryota; kingdom Metazoa; phylum Arthropoda; class Insecta; order Orthoptera; family Acrididae; genus Schistocerca; species Schistocerca gregaria. Next base: position 67,671,565 of record NC_064924.1, on the reverse strand, counting down.
TTGAGACGAGATAGATACCTCACTAACGAAGAAGTAGAAGAAATAATAAACAGTGGCGCATTCTATAATGCGGTGTCAGATGATCAGGATCATATTGATATCAGCGTATGTCCTCCCGAAGTAGACTGTATGACCGACGAAGAAGAAGGTCCAGACGATGTTACTGGAACAATGGAAGTCTCAGATGTGCCAGGGGCTATTGAATTACATTATGTCATATCAAAGAATAACGAAGAAACTGTATGCATTACTTCACTCCCAAGTACATCCCAAGTTTCCAGAAGTAAACGTCTTACTGATGAGAAAAGCAATTGGAAAAAGACAACTCCAGTTTATGCAAAGCTGTCTCAAACTAGTGACCATGACATCAGCACAAAGAGAGAGGAATTGAATGAACAACTTTCTTCCTTGACTTCGAAGGAGATATTTGAAGAACTGGCGAACGAAAACATATACGACGGTAATTAGAGGGAAAAATGGTACTGGGTTCTATTTACACGTATGCTGGAAGTGGTCCTCGTAAATGCTTGGTTCTTCGACAGACTAGTACATGGGAAAAATGCACTGGATTTACTGGATTTCACACGTGCTGTTACAGTTACATACCTGAAATTGAACACTGGAAGACCGAATATTGGACGTCCAATGGAATATCCATCAAATCAATTGAGAGTGATACCAGACATCAGGTTTTGGTGGAATTGGTCATATGATTGACAAACGAAGCAGGCAAAGATGATGTATAAGAGCTAAATGTAACGGGAAACAAAAAACATATTGTGCTAAATGCCGTGTAACACTGTGTGTGAAGTGTTTTGTACCTTTTCACAAGAAATAAATAGTTAAGACTTGAATACAGTTTAGTATGCTATTCGGTACTGTTAGAAAACCAGCGTCCTATTTTGAGGACGGCCAGTATATCAGCATGTATAAATATTCTTTGGCTACTTTTGTCCTTTTCTTGGTTCATACACTACGTATATTATAATTAAGGAATAAAAAGTTCAATTTAAAAAAAAACTAATTTTCGGACTTAATGGGTTAACTTCTGAGGTCATTAGTCCCCTAGAACTTAGCACTACTTAAACCTAACTACCCTGAGGACATCACATACCTCCATGCCCGAGGCAGGATTCGAACCTGCGACCGTAGCTGTAGCACCAGACTGAAGCGCCTAGAACCGCTCGGGTGGTGAACAGACAGAGAGAGCAAAGCCCGTGCAAAGCCGGGTGCTCAGCCAATTTCTTAATAAAATCGAATTAATTTTTAAAAATACTTTTGTAAACATGAATTAAGAATGAGTTTCACTCTATAGCGGAGTGTGCGCTGATAAGAAACTTCCTGACAGATTAAAACTGTGTGCCCGACCGAGACTCGAACTCGGGACCTTTGCCTTTCGCGGGCAAGTGCTGTCCCAACTGAGCTACCCAAGCACAACTCACGCCCCGTCCTCACAGCTTTACTTCTGCCAGTACCTCGTCACCTATCTTCCAAACCTTACGGTTGGTAAGAGCATTTGCCCGCGAAAGGCAACGGTCCTGAGTTCGAGTCTCGGTCCGGCACACAGTTTTGATCTGCCAGAAAGTTTCATGAATTAATAAGAATACTAGGAAGCCACCAACGAAACTTCATAACACTGTTTCTTCAGAAACATAGAATGATTGATGATCTGGACTTTTTTGTACTATGAAGTGCACTATAATATGTGAAGAAAAACTGTGATATATAAAAATATGCAAATTTAGAACGCGGAGTCTTAGAGTGTGTGTATCGATGAAAACTTATGCTGAGGAATTCAAACAACAGACCACTTTTGATGTTTAGGCTCAGCTTATTTTCACACAAGAAAAATTGTAAAAATTATTGATACAGAAATCAGTACGTTCACATATTTTTATTGCTTGATGTGATATGGATTATCTCTCACTTAGCCAAAAATGTATTTTTTCGAAAAGGAATTAATAAGAAATGTGTGTGGTGCTTACAGTGTTGTAGATATCTCTTCAAGCTGAATGGTAACCCTAACCTTGCCCAACGTATTTTACTCAATGTACAGGCTTTCGTAATGCAGATTGAAAGTAGTGCATGAGCATATCTAATATTCCAGTCTTCTACGACAGATTGACACCAGTGTTATAGGTCTGTAATTATGTGCGCCTGTCCGATCACCCTTCTGGGAAACGAGAATGGAATGCGGTTTGTTCCAAGTGCTAGGTCCCATTCGTTGCTCCAGCGACCTACGATTCCTTGAAGAGGATTAAGTTGTTTCGCATAATCTCTAGAACCTCATCCGGTCCAGTTGCCTTTCTATTCCTCTATCGCTTATATCACTATCTATCTTTTCGACATTTATGCGATGATGGCAAGCAGAGACCGTATTGCTGTCTTCGGTGGTGAAACAATTTAGGAAGCCGGCCGGGGTGGCCGAGCGGTTCTAGGAGCTACAGTCTGGAACCGCGAGACCGCTACCGTCGCAGGTTCGAATCCTGCCTCGGGCATGGATGTATGTGATGTCCTTAGGTTAGATAGGTTTAAGTAGTTCTGAGTCTAGGGGCCTGTTGACCAGTCCCATCATGCTTAGAGCCATTTGAACCAGTTGATTATCCATGGCACTACAGCATCCTTGTTTCTTCCACTTCACCAAGAACAATCTGTTCTCATTTGAAATTCGCAGTAAAGAACAAGTAGCTTGTTTTCAGATATTTAGACTGAAAATTTGGTTTTCATATTAATATTAGGCGTCTCTCGTATGTGTATGTGTGTATGTGGGTGGGTGCGCGCTCTTCATTTTGACCCTCGTCGCACATTCGCGCCAGGTTTATTACTGAGTGATGCATCTCAGGCGCCTCCAGCTATAATAAAGTCTCAAGAATAACATACTAGCCTGGAAATATGGGCAATGAATTTTTAACCGCCATTGTTTTGGGACGGTTCCTCCACGTCCTGCTTGGGGCAGACTCGGTATATTAAGCCGGCAGCGGTAAACCGTGTTCCATCATCCAGGGGCCGTAAAAACGCACTCCAGGTAGGAAGACGATGATCGTGGTTAAAAGTAAGGGGGCTTCTGCTCTACTCCGTCCATTACCAGACTGCCATCCTGCCCGCAAAAGCGGCAAGTACTCCTGGCGCTGCACGAAGATACGCTTTATAGATGCAGACAGCCTGCGTGGATAGAAAAAAGCAGGAGTTTTAGCTATGATTCAAGCACAATCAAAAATACCATGACTGATCTCATTCCACACAATGCCGTAACGTTTCTAGAATTGTTATTAGAGCGGGTATTACAATTCAGAACTACCATCTGATATTAAATCATCTAGAGCATCTGAAGTTATGACACTGAAATAAGCTGGAGTCCAAAAAACAATGCATTTCCTGTTATTTTTAGGGCATATACTGCAGCAAATGCGGAAGACCGTTATGAATAAAATCCTTGTCGGCAGCAATTGTAAGAGGCACTGGAGAAATAAACCAGAAGGTGCTCATATATTGCAATCTCCGACTCTAAACTTCCAGGTGGAATATTATATACTGAGATTCAGGTTTCGATTTCATTTCAGATTCGTCTCTAGCACAGAAAAAAGTCAATAGCTTTAATAAAACACAAAGAGATAGTAATATTTCGACACATGCAGTTTTTGGAACTGAAAAATTGTAAGGGGCGATCAAAAAGTTTCATATTGAGGGAGTCGCTGCAGCGTAAATGCAATGTGGCATGACTTCGTTGCAGGTATATAAGCACTGACTTCCTGGCAATGGATTAGTAAGGCATTCGTGTCTTTCCGACGTGCATTCAATAAATGCGGCAAGGTGAACTGTGGTGACGTTTTTACCAAATGCGTCCAAATAGGACCACCGTGCTGTTATTCTTTCCTTGGTTGTCTAACACCAGTAGACATCGTTCTCTCTTCATGCGATTGTCACTCCTTCGCTTTCGATACCTTAAAAAGGCCTAGAAGGTCAACGATTCCTGTCTGACGATGTTGTCCAGCAGGCAGTTACGGACTTGTTTACGCAGCGAGACAAGGTATTTTACCAAATGGGTATCTTGAACTTGGTGCGCAATGAGATGAACGCCTCAATGCTCCCAGCTATATTGCCTGATTGGCAATAAGTACTCCAGACTGCACGGTCTTCGAACGGAAACCTTTTATCGCCCTTTATAATTCGGTGTCATATGAAACCTTGTGTGCTGGACCAGTACTTGAACCCAGGATCTCCTGCTTACTAGGCAGTTCTGTTAACCAATGCGCCACCTGGACACAGTGTTCCTCTGAATAGCGCGGTCTATCTCGATACCCCCCCCCCCCCCCCCTCCCGGTCGAAACACAATCTCAACTAGTACCGCGCTGGTTTAGCCACGCAGTCTTGGGCGTCTGGTCACGGTTACCCCCGTCGGAGGTCCGAGTCCTCCCTCGGGCATGGGCGTGTGTCGTCTTTAGCGCACGTTATTTTAGGTTAGATTAAGTAGTGTGTAAGTCTAGGGACCGATGACCTCAGCAGTTTCGTCCAATAGTCCTTACCACAAATCTTCCAAAAATTTCTTACCCAGCACCTTCTGTCCGCAGTCCCCATCCATGTCACCATTTCCTGCTACTTCGAGATTTCCACAAAAGTTAAAACGTGATCTACATTTTCATTTAAGGTAGTGGATTCATAACCAATCGAGATGAATCAATTACCTATCTCCCCCATCGCCCTCCCCCCTTCCACCTTCACTTTACATAATATGAATCAGTGCTGCGAATTCCGCGTCATGTCTGCCCTTTGTGACGTGTCCGGAAGAACGGACACCACACATTCATTTTCACAAATTCCTGTGTTATATTGATGATAATGATAGAAATCAGCAGCTTGTTGTCTGCTTAGGATTCGCGTAAACTTTATATACACTACTGGCCATTAAACTGCTACAAAAAGAAGAAATGCAGATGATAAACGGGTATTTATTGGACAAATATATTATACTAGAACTGACATGTGATTAAATTTTCACCCAATTTGGGTCCATAGATCACGAGAAATAAGTACCAAGAACAACCACCTCCGGCCGTAATAACGGCTTTGATACGCCTGGCATTGAGTCGAACAGAGCTTGGATGGCGTGTACAGGTACAGCTGCCCGTGCAGCTTATCACAATACCACAGTTCATCAAGAGTAGTGACTGGCGTATTGCGAAGCGCCAGTTGTTCGGCCACCATTGACCAGACGTTTTCAATTGGTGAGAGATCAGGAGAATGTGCTGGCCGGGGCAGCAGTCAAATATTTTCTGTATCCAGAAAGGCCCGTACAGGACCTGCAACATGCGGTCATGCATTATCCTGCTGAAATGTAGTGTTTCGCAGGGATAGAATGAAGGGTAGAACCACGGGTTGTAACACATCTGAAATGTAACGTCCTCTGTTCAAAGTGCCGTCAATGCGAACAAGAGGTGACCGAGACGTGTAACCAAAGGCACCCCATACCATCACGCTGGGTGATACGCCAGTATGGCGACGACGAATACACGCTTACAGTGTGCGTTCACCTCGACGTCCCCAAACACGGATGCGACCATCATGATGCTGTTAACAGAACCTGGTTTGATCCGAAAAATGACGTTCTGCCATTCGTGCACGCAGGTTCGTCGTTGAGTACACAATCGCATGCGCTCCTGTCTGTGATGCACCGTCAAGGGTAACCGCAGCCATGGTGTCCGAGCTGATAGTCCATGCTGCTGCAAACGTCTTCGAACTGTTCGTGCAGATGGTTGTCGTCTTGCAAACGTCCCCATCTGTAGACTCAGGGATCGAGATGTGGCTGCACGATCCGTTACAGCCATGCGGATAAGATGCCTATCTTCTCGACAGCTGGTGATTCGAGGCCGTTGGGATCCAGAACGGCGTTCCCCATTACCTTTCTGAAACCATCGATTCCATATTGTGCTAACAGTCATTGGATCTCGACCAAAGCGAGCAGCAGTGTCACGATATGGTAAACCGCAAATGCGAGAGGCTACAATCCGACCTTTATCAAAGTCGGAAACGTGATTGTACGCATTTATCCTCCTTACACGAGGCATCACAACACCGTTTCACCAGGCAACGCCAATCAACTGCTTTTTGTATATGAGAAATCAGTTGGAAACTTTCCTCATATCAGCACGTTGTAGGTGTCGCCACCGGCGCCAACCTTGTGTGAAGGCTCTGAAAATCTAATCATTTGCATATCACAGCATCTTCTTCCTGTCGGTTAAATTTCGCGTCTGTAGCACGTCATCTTCGTGGTGTAGCAATTTTAATGGCCAGTACTGGATTATTAACTTTTCTTATGTACTGACTCGTTGCAGAAACATTGAGGTTTGCTCCTCACTTTTGTCCTACGAAACTAAATGGGTAAATAAAATAACATAAAAACAATCAGACGTGCTGGCAGCTTAACGTGGTATGTACACCGAATGCCAATAAAATTAAATAAAAATGGGCACAACATTACCTCTTATACAAAACTGCCACGTTCGTGAACAGTGCTTACAGTTTGGTCTTTCTTCATGTTACTGGATCAGCAGTCACAGGGTGATTCTCTGCTGGAAGAAGGTATATTGCTTGCCCAAGAACCGTGAAGCGTGTTGGGCAGGAACGCTGCAGCGGATAGCGGCGCTCCGATATTTAATTACGGACGGTACGTTTGGGGGGTCGGGGGAGGAGGTGTGCAGCTAACGGGCAGTTCTTATTGCGGCGCAGCGTCACACGAAAGGTGCCTTATTGCCCCCAGGAGGCCGGTACCACTCGCCGCGCCGGCTGTACCCAAATGAACACCGCGATTCTTGTCTCTTCCCAGCGCCAACTGGTCTCGTCTGAACGTAAAAGCCGTCCCTCTGTAGACGACTTCCATGTCGTATATTCATACGCCATAGGTGAACACATGTATGATCCAAAGAACCCATACTCATTGTTACCATCTTCTAGACCACCTTTATCTCGAAGGCATGTCTCTGGAAACTAATTTGAAGTCTGCATCCAGCCAGCCAAACGCATTGCTTGGCGCGAAGAACTGATGCCCGACAACTCTCTCCACTTGCTGCTGACAACGTTTCGACTTGTAAAATATAGACGCAGTTCTACTGGTATGACAAGAAAACATCACTACAATCTGAGTTTTGTAATTTTTTTGTATTTGTTGATTGTGTTGTGGTCTTCAGTCCACACACTTGTGTGATGCAGCTCTCCATGTTGCTTTATCCTGTGCAAACTTCTTCATCTCCGAGTAACTACTGCAGCCTACGTCTTTCTGAATATGCTTAGTGTATTGATCCCTTGGTCTCCCTCTACGATTTTTACCTTTCACGATTCCTTCCAATACTAAATTCGTGATCCCTTGATGCCTCATAACGTGTCCTACCTACCGAACCATACGTCTATTCACGTTGTGCCATAAATTCCTCTTCTCCTCCAACATATTCAGTACCTCCATGTTAGTGATCTACTCAGCATTCGTCTGTAGCACCACATTTAGAAAGTTTCTATTCTCTTCTTGTGTAAACTATTTATCCTCCATGTTTCACTTCCATACATGGCTACACTCCATACAAATACTTTCAGAAGCGACTTCCTCACACTTAAATCTATATTCCATGTTAACATATTTCTTTTCTTCAGAAATGCTCTCCTTGCCATTGACAGTCTACATTTTATATCCTCTGTGCTTCGGCCATCATCAGTTATTTTGCTCCCCAAATGGCAAAACTCATCTACTACCTATAGTGTCTCATTTCCCAATCTAATTCCCAGAGTATCACCTGATTTAATTGGACTACGTTCCATTATCCTCGTTTTGCTTTTGTTGATGTTCGTCTTATACCCTCCTTTTATGACACTGTTCATTCCGTTCAATTGCTCTTCCAGATCCTTTGTTGTCTCTGACATAATTATAATGTCATAGGCAACCCTCAAAGTTTTTATTTCTTCTCCATGGATTCTAATTCTTCCTCCAAATTTTTTTGTTTCCTTTACTGCTTGCTCAATATACAGATTGAATAACACTGGGGATAGGCTCACTCCCTTCCCAACCACCGCTTCCCTTTCACGCCCCTGGACTCTTGTAACTGCTGTTTGATATCTGTACAACTTGTGAATAGCCTTTCGCTCCCTGTATTTGACCCTCTCACCATCAGAATTTGAAAGAGTATTCCAGTCAACACTGTGAAAAGCTTTCTCTCAGTCTACAAATGATAGAAACGTAGGTTTGCCTTTCCTTAATCTACGTTCTAAGGTAAGTCGTAGGGTCAGTATTGCCTCACGTGCTCCAACATTTCTGCGGAATACAAACTGATCTTCCCCAAGGTCGGCTTCTACCAGTTTTTCCATTCGCCTGTAAAGATTTCGTGTTAGTATTTTGCACCTGTTACTTATTAAACTGATAAATCGGTAAGGTTCATACCTGTCAACGCCTGCTTTCTTTGGGATTAGAATTATTATATTCTTCTTGAAGTCTGAGAGTGTTTTGCTTGTCTCATACATCTTGCTCACCAGATGGAACAGTTTTCTCAAGGCTGGCCGTCTCAAGGATATCGGCAGTTCTAATGGAATGTTGTCTACTCCCGGAGCATTGTTTCGACTTAAGCCTTCCAGTGTTCAATCAAATTCTTCACCCAGTATCATATCTCCCATTTCATCTTCATGTATCCTCTTCCATTCCCATAATATTGACCTCAAGTACATCGCCCTTGTATAGACCTTATCCCTTCTTTGCTTAAAACTGGTTTTCCATCTGAGTTCTTGATGTTCATACAGGTGGTTCTCTTGTCTCCAAAGGTCTCTTTCACTTTCCTGTAGGCAGTATTTATTTTACCTCTAGTAATATAGGCCTCTACATCCTCTAGCCATCCCTGCTTAGCCATTATGCACTTCATGTCGATCTCATTTTTGAGACGTTTGTATTCCTTTTCGCCTGCTCAACTTACTGCATTTTTATATTTTCTCCTTTCATCAATCAAATTCAGTATCTCTTCTGTTACCCAAGGATTTCTGCTAGCTTTCGTCATTTTACCGAGTTGATCCTGTGCTGCAATCACAATTTTATCTCTCAGGACTACTCATTCTTCTTCTACTTTGTATTTACTTTACGTAAACTTCATAACTCAAAATCAGTCCGCTAAGACGAGCGATGCAACTCTAAAAAATCCTGGAGATAATCAACTTCGAAGTTTTTGGAGGAACTGTAATTCACTAAAAGTAACGCTAGAGTGGAGGGAATGGTAGTTGGGTGATAAATGGATCGCTGGTTCAAATCACATAGAGGCCTTCCTTTTTCGTTTAATAGTATTTTCAATTCTAATATCTACATAATTAAATTATATAGTTAATGAAATAAATACGAATTAAGAGATATCTGACACTATTTTTTATGAAAAATGCCCGTCGCCTTGTTTGTAACTGCATATTGCACACACTGAAATATTGCACACTATAGATTTTTAAAACAATTATTAATAAAAGGTATTTAAATTAAAAACATTACAAATTCTTTAACAATGTTTTACATGTAATTTGTTTTACATGTAATTTGTAATTAGAAACAAGAAGATATGTTTTTTCACAAAATATGTTTGTTAGTTATGTGTTAGTTAGCACATATTTAAAGAATTTTATGTTAAAATAATGTAAGTATCCGCACAGAATGAAAAGAGAAACAAAAAAATACTATACCTGGATTCAAACAAGTGACCCATAGATAACCTCATCACCATTCTCTAATTCTACCGACCTTCTTCTGCAAGACGATTGCAATAACGTTTACTCCCCTTCTTTTCCAAACCAAATTTATTTTAAATTTGTGTCACATCTGCAATACATACGACAAACTTATAGTGAAATACATGTCATAAGATGTATTTCACTGTGAGGCCTGTACATAATCAACATCTATATGTCCATTTAGTGACAGGGAGAGAAGCAGTTTAATGCTCCATCATTCAGTAATGTGAAGGACTCGGCCACCAGTTAACGACGTTTCTTCTAACTTTTCCTGAAGCCATCAACAATTTATAGCGTTCTTCTTCGTAACACAATCATGCTCCACGCGGTCCGTCTCTAAAATCGCCCTCACTAATTTTACTCAATTAAAGTTCCTTTCAATATTTCAAATTCGATTTTCTGAAAAAGTTTTACGAGTTGCATCGATCTGCTTTGGGGAACTGATATTTGAGTTCTGAATTTTACGTACGTTAAGTATAAAAAAGTTACAAACATCGGATTGCCGGTGGTCTCCCTGTGCGATGAGTATATTGAAGCTATGTCATTCAGGATATTTGTTGGAAGTATTGCTTGGTTGCAGGGCCTTTGTGTAATGAAAAATCACTTGATTTTTCAGATATATTTACGTGAGGTAGTTTGCAGTCGCATTTCAAACTGCAATGCTAGTTTTTTGTTCGACATAAGGGGATCGACATCTAATTTCTGTTCCGTTATCCAGGAATACAAGTCACTTATCACGTCACCTTCTATATCGACACCAACGCTCAGAAACATCGCGAAGTGTAAGGAGGAAGCATTCTCCACTAATCCACTTGTTAGCAAAGAATAGGTGCTTAAATCCTTGGAAAGGAGCTTCAATTAGTCTTCGCTATCTCTTTGGGAGTAATACCTATAGGGTTGTAGAAGTGACCCAATTTTGGCAGTCAGGTGATAGATCCATTGCACCTTAAGCTTCTTAATAATATGGCCTGTCCTGCTTGACCATGTACCAGCACACATAAGAATCGCAGTCATTTACATCTTCTTTGCCTCCAACTAGTTTGTGTCCCGATGGATGGTTAGTAAATACTGTAGAGCAAAACCAATTAAACAAAAAATCGCGAAAGGCAGAGTCGCTCACCCTAACCTGATTGATGTTAGGTGCTTAAGCATAACAGCTGTGCCTGTTGTAGGTATATTTGGGTTACGATGATTATCTTTGGCTGGCGGCGAGTGAGTCTCTAGCTGTGTGATGTCACAGTACACCCTTTTCGTTTCAAAATTACGATTTTCATCCAAGTTAGCTGCTTTCATAATGGCAGACATGTTGGTAACAAAAAATTGGTTCAAATGGCTCTGAGCACTATGGGACTTATCTTCTGACGTCATTAGTCCAGTAGAACCTAAAACTACTTAAACCCAACTAATCTAAGGACATCACACACTTGCATACCCATGGCAGGATTCGAACCTGCGACCCTAGCGGTCGCGCGATTCCAGACTGTAGCGCCTAGAACCGCTCGGCAACTCCGGCCGGCTGTTAGTAATAGGATGACAGGTTTTCTCCTACCAAATTCTCACACTACTTGACTGGATTTCTTTTCTTGCAACTGCTTTGTTTTAGTAGTAAAGTTACTTACTTATTGACGAGCCTGTACCTTAAATTGATATTTTAAACAGATTATTTTTCAAGAATGGGACTCAAAATTGTGTTTGTTCGAAAGATTGCGATTCTAATTGTAAAAATTTTGCGGTAATCTTTGGTCAGATAAAGTTTATTTTTAAAACTATTTCATTTTATCAGATGTATGCTTTTAATTAGCAAACGTTTGAAATTGTCATTCTGCGCATGATTCACCCAAATCCCGTTCCACGTCAACCAGTGATACACAGCACAGAAAACTTTGCTATTTTCTGGGAACGCCTGCTCATTTTCAGTTTATTTCCGTTAACACAACATCACAGTCAGCTTATACACTAGCACTCATAGATTAACGAAAGAATACAGGAAAAAAAACTGGAAAATCTTAAAGCAAATGTACTGAATTCGAATATACACTCCTGGAAATTGAAATAAGAACACCGTGAATTCTATGTCCCAGGAAGGGGAAACTTTATTGACACATTCCTGGGGTCAGATACATCACATGACCACACTGACAGAACCACAGGCACATAGACACAGGCAACAGAGCATGCACAATGTCGGCACTAGTACAGTGTATATCCACCTTACGCAGCAATGCAGGCTGCTATTCTCCCGTGGAGACGATCGTAGAGATGCTGGATGTAGTCCTGTGGAACGGCTTGCCATGCCATTTCCACCTGGCGCCTCAGTAGGACCAGCGTTCGTGCTGGACGTGCAGACCGCGTGAGACGACGCTTCATCCAGTCCCAAACATGCTCAATGGGGGACAGATCCGGAGATCTTGCTGGCCAGTAGGTTGACTTACACATTCTAGAGCACGTTGGGTGGCACGGGATACATGCCGACGTGCATTGTCCTGTCTAGGAATGGTAGAACGATGGGTTCGATGACGGTTTGAATGTACCGTGCACTATTCCGTGTCCCCTCGACGATCACCAGAGGTGTACGGCCAGTGTAGGAGATCGCTGCCCACACCATGATGCCGGGTGTTGACCCTGTGTGCCTCGGTCGTATACAGTCCTGATTGTGGCGCTCACCTGCACGGCGCCAAACACGCATACGACCATCATTGGCACCAAGACAGAAGCGACTCTCATCGCTGAAGACGACACGTTTCCATTCGTCCCTCCATTCACGCCTCTCGCGACACCACTGGAGGTGGGTTGCACGATGTTGGGGCGTGAGCGGAAGACGGCCTAACGGTGTGCGGGACCGTAGCCCAGCTTCATGCAGACGGTTGCGAATGGTCCTCGCCGATACCCCAGGAGCAACAATATCCCTAATTTGCTGGGAAGTGGCGGTGCGGTCCCCTACGGCACTGCGTAGGATCCTACGGTCTTGGCGTGCATCCGTGCGTCGCTGCGGTCCGGTCCCAGGTCGACGGGCACGTGCACCTTCCGCCGACCACTGGCGACAACATCGATGTACTGTGGAGACCTCACGCCCCACGTGTTGAGCAATTCGGCGGTACGTCCACCCGGCCTCCCGCGTGCCCACTACACGCCCTCGCTAAAAGTCCGTCAACTGCACATGCGGTTCATGTCCACGCTGTCGCGGCATGCTACCAGTGTTAAAGACTGCGATGGAGCTCCGTATGCCACGGCAAACTGGCTGACACTGACGGCGGCGGTGCACAAATGCTGCGCAGCTAGCGCCATTCGACGGCCAACACCGCGGTTCCTGGTGTGTCCGCTGTGCCGTGCGTGTGATCATTGCTTGTACAGCCCTCTCGCAGTGTCCGGAACAAGTATGGTGGGTCTGACACACCGGTGTCAATGTGTTTTTTTTCCATTTCCAGGACTGTATTTCCACGTGTATGTGCACGTCTGCAATTTCAATTCTACAGTGTAGTGTGTGGCAAAGAGTACATAGTGAAACAGACCGAATCACCCCTCCCCTCCCCCATCCCCCTACCACGACTCTTATGCCATCAACGGTTGGTTCACAGAAAGAAAGAATGCTATTACCCTCCTGTGCATGTGCAAGTTGCTCTAATGTTGACAATGGTGTCATTGCATGAGATGCATGTTGGAGGAAGTAGTACTTTTTTTAACTCATTTCAGAATGACCCCTTCCAGAATTTTATAAATAAGGTTCTCTTCAAAGCAGGGCGCTTTTTTGTTATAAGTACCTCTCATCGAGTATTATTATGAGTGTTACTATGAGCGTGGAGCTATTTTTATTTATCTCATAAATGCGTGGTTCCTTTAAGACACATGGTCTCTTGAAGGACATTTCATTGCTTTATTCATAAGAGTTTGTATTCTATTCTGAACAAAATAACAGCTTAGATTTAGTTCTCAAATAATTTGAATTTGTTAAAAAATTTGTCAAAAAATTATTTTTGTGGTTCATGGTGTGGGTTCCTGTAGTCATGTCGTAGTTCATGAATCACGGGCAACGTATGAGTGGCGAAGTAAGTGGTCCCGACAGTCGGGATACCAGTTACTTTGGAATAAGGCTGTGCATCTCGGGCATATTCTGAGTCGTGGTCACCTTCGTGCTCTTACGGCAAAGACTACCAAATCCACTGGTTAGACCCTCAACCGTTAGGGGTAAAACTCAATGGGAGTCTGGGCAAGTAAGGCTAACAACCTGCTTCCCTGGTACTTTAAATATGATGCTGGCAACAATCAGAGCAAAATGCCTCGGACCTTTGAAGGTGACGGAGTCCCACCTCTAACTGACAAACCAGGGACTCCTAAGGTACGACTTGGCAAATAAATGGTAATGAGATAGGGAGCTATTAATATCAATGGGGGCTACTCTGGGAAGAAGGTAGAGCTGGCAGAGGCTGCAAGTAAGTTGGGGCTGGATGTTTTAGCTATTAGTGACATTCGGGTAAGGGGTGAGAAAGAAGGGAAGTGGAAGAACACAAGGTCTACCTGTCAGGAGTGAAAGCAGCAATAGCACAATGGGGTGTAGGGCTTTACATCAGGAAAAAAAATTGAACCCAGCGTAGTTGTAAAAAGATATGTAAACGAACGACTGATGTGGATAGATTTGACAGTGTCTAGGAAGAAAATTAGGATTGTGTCAGTATATTCGCATTGTGAAGGGACAGATCAAGATAAGATGGATAGTTTTTATGAGGGACTCACTGATGTAGTTGTTAGAGTAAAGGACATGGGCAGTGTTCTGCTCATGGGTGATTTTAATGCCAGGATTGGAAATCGAACTGAAGGGTATGAAAAGGTTATTGGTAAATTTGGAGAGGATATGGAGGCCAAGAGGAACGGGAAACAACTCTTGGATTTCTGTGCCAGTCTGGGCTTAGTAATCACAAACTCCTTTTTTTTAAACATAAGAACATTCACTGGTATACTTTGGAAGGCAGGGGAACCAGACCTGTCATTGACTATATAATAACAGATCAGGAATTCAGGAAGGCTGTGAGTGACACTCGTGTATTCAGGAGATTCTTTGATGACACTGATCATTATTTAATCTGCAGTGAAATTGGGATTGTGAAGCCGAAAATGCAGGAGGTCAGGTCCATTTGTACGAGGATAAGAGTGGAGAAACTTCAGGATAAGGTAATCAGGCACAAGTACATAACAGCGATCTCAGAAAGGTACCAGTTAGTTGAATGTAGTCAATTACAGTCATTGGAAAAGGAATGGACAAGGTACATTGACACAGTTCTAGAAGTGGCTAAAGAATGTCTTGGAACAGTAGTGTGTAAAAGTAGGACGAAGCAAACAGCTTGGTGGAATGACACAGTCAAGGCAGCCTGTAAGAGGAAAAAGAAGGTGTATCAAAAATGGCTACATACTAGAACTCAGGTAGACAGAGAAAGTTATGTTGAAGAAAGAAGCAAAGCCAAACAGATAATTGCAGCATCCAAGAAGAAATCTTGGGAAGACTTTGGAAACAGGTTGGAGACTATGGGTCAAGCTGCTGGAAAAGCATTCTGGAGTGTAATTAGCAGTCTTCGAAAGGGAGGTAAGAAGGAAATGACAAGTATTTTGGACAGGTCAGGAAAACTGCTGGTGAATCCTGTGGATGCCTTGGGCAGATGGAGGGAATATTTTGAAGAGTTGCACAATGATGAAATTAAGTCGGAACTCATCAAGTACAGTGGAATGTCAGGTCTTAAATGGCTACACAGTATAACTGAAATGGCCTGGGAGTCGGGACAGGTTCCATCAGACTGGACAAAAGCAGTAATCACACCAATCTTTAAACATGGAAACTGGAAAGATTGTAACAACTACAGAGGTATCTCTTTAATCAGCGTTGTGGGTAAAATCTTCTCAGGTATTGTTGAAAGGAAAGTGCGAGTATTAGTTGAGGAACAATTGGATGAAAATCAGTGTGGGTTTAGGCCTCTTAGAGGTTGTCAGGGCTAGATCTTTAGCTTACGGCAAATAATGGGAAGTGTTATGAGTGGAATAGGGAACTGTATCTATGCTTTATATATCTAGAAAAGGCATATGACCGGGTTCCTAGGAGGAAGTTATTGTCTGTTCTACGAGATTATGGAATAGGAGGCAAACTTTTGCAAGCAATTAAAGGTCTCTACAAGTGTAGTCAGGCAGCATTTAGAGTTGACGGTAAATTGAGTTCATGGTTCAGAGTAGTTTCAGGGGTAAGACAAGGCTGCAACCTGTCTTCACGGTTGTTCATATTATTTATAGATCATATGTTGAAAACAATAGACTAGCTGGGTGAGATCAAGATATGTGAACACAAAATAAGCAGTCTTGAATATGTGGATGACTTAGTTGTGATGGCAGATTCGATTGAAAGTTTACAAAGTAATATTTCAGAGCTAGATCAGAAATGTAAGGACTATGGTATGAAGATTAGCATCTCCAAAACGAAAATAATGTCAGTGGGAAAGAAATATAAACGGATTGAGTGCCAAATAGGAGGAACAAAGTTAGAACAGGTGGACGGTTTCAAGTACTTAGGATGCATATTCTCACAGGATGGTAACATAGTGAAAGAACTGGAAGCGAGGTGTAGCAAAGCTAATGCAGTGAGCGCTCAGCTACGATCTACTCTCTTCTGCAAGAAGGAAGTCAGTACCAAGACTAAGTTATCTGTGCACCGTTCAATCTTTCGACCAACTTTGTTGTATGGGAGTGAAAGCTGGTGGATTCAGGTTACCTTATCAACAAGGTTGAGGTAACGGATATGAAAGTAGCTATAATGATTGCAGGTACTAGTAGATGGGAACAACGGCAGGAGGGTGTCCACAATGAGGAGATCAAAGAAAAACTGGGAATGAACTCTATAGATGTAGCAGTCAGGATGAACAGGCTTAGATGGTGGGGTCATGTTACACGCTTGAGAGAAGCAAGGTTACCCAAGAGACTCGTGGGTTCAGCAGTAGAGGGTAGGAGATTCGGGGCAGACCAAGCAGAAGATACCTGGATTCTGTTAAGAATGATTTTGAAGTAATAGGTTTAACATCAGAAGAGGCACCAATGTTAGCACTGAATAGGGGAACATGGAGGAATTTTATAAGGGGCTATGCTCCAGACTGAACGCTGAAAGGCATAGTCAGTCTTAAATGATGATGATGAAAAAATTATTTTCCATTCCACTATTCAGTATTCAAACTCCTCACATGTGCTCGCTTAAACCTTGTTCATGTAATATATACTTTTATGTGCAACATATTTAAACATGAGAGAACGTACCTGCCTTCAACAGAGACGACATATTCTCATAATTGTAAATGAAACCTTTAGTAACTTGTAAGCTTATTTGTCCGTCGCGGATACAGAAGATCACAAACCTTTCCTTCCCGTCTGGGCAAGCTGTGCAGTGACTAGGGGACATGAAAAATTTGCTGGGACAAGTTAAATGCTGGCTATAATGAAGTCGACAATTCTATTGTAATACTGGCATTTAATTTTTATGTTTCCCATAACTGACAGAAATTACAAAAATGTGAATTTTTTTTGACCACCCACACACTCCTGAGAATGACACATCGACTAGTTTTCAATTACGCACCCAATTACCGGCAGCTACGTTGGTGAATACTCGCACCTCTCAAGGATAACTACAAGACCGAAAATACTATGTAAGTTGTTGGAAGTGGTTAAGCGTTGGTGAAAATCTCGCTTCTGAGCGCACAAAGAGCTCTAACCGCAGAACTGTGCATGGAACGCGCGTTGGTGCAGTGCTGCGATACAGACCGTATATCTCCCTTCGAAGACGATGCTCAAGACGCCGTCTCCAGGTCCGTACCGCTCGATGGCACAAGGTGAAGTCCACTCTCCCCACAATTCTCCCGTCCCCCACGCGTACGAAAACGCGGCGGAGGAATGCTCAGTTTAGGCCAACGTCGAACGCTCCAACATCGCCGAAATCCCTCCAACGCCATTTCTGATATTCTGTCCAATGATGGAGTAGGTCACATCGTCCCTAGGCAAACGAAATTCCCTTCTTCGCCACGTGTTGCCCAGCACAGGTGGCTCAGAATGCCGGGCTATCCCCCAAAGTCCCGCTTTGTCCCGCGTTTCCGGTGACCGCTACCCGCCGCCCACGGCGCCCCGGCGAGCTACGGCCATCTGCAGACTTCATATACCACAATTCTCAACGTCCGACACTTTTCACCGACGCTTTAAGTTAGTGACTTACTCATGCAGACATGCAGAACTACTACTCGAGAGTGCCTCATATTCATCATAATTCAATAAAGTCATGATCTGATGCCCTTGCCAGTCCCTTTATTACAAATACTAAAGTTGGTAAGATGACGTGTAAGTGCCCGAATTTTGGCACCTTACAAACTCAGGTAATTATAGGTTACAGTGGATCGTCAAGGAACATGTTTTGCAGCCACGAATATTCCGAGACTTTGCCCTCTAACGAGTCATTTTCAATTTGTTAGGTAGTATAAAAAATACAAGCATGTGCACGAGTCGCTTCTATGACGAGCGAGTCACCACTTCTGATATATTGCATTAGATAAGTCGTGAACATTAGAGTCACTTTGTTTTGATTTAGCTTGCGTTACATGTCCCTTTATTATTCTGCTGCGCTATTAGAATGTTGCTTCAGTACAGCATATTGACTGTAAGTAGTCAGATCGCGTTCATTTATGGGTCAGATTTAATATGAAATGAAATGTTTCAGGGCATTAAAACAGGGGTCACAGGTTAAAGTTTAGAAGTATGGACCAGCTTTCAAACTGTGCACCGCGCATCACTCGCACGTCTCCACGGAAACAGGACGCTGCGCCATCTTTTTGAGTCGACCTTGAAACCGTCGTAGCAGCCTCCGACATAACCACGAAGTTAGTGAATACCACGCACCAATCAGGTCAGAAACCACCAGTTAAAGTGATTCATTACTTGTTATGACCTGGCCAAGATGGAGATGATGAACCATGTTTCTATATGCTAGTTTAGACTGAAAGACATACCTGACAATGGCTGTACGGATGGAAACCGGTAAAAAGAGACATAATTTTTTTTCAATGAAGACTCTTTAATAATCTATTTTTCATTACATAATTTGGCCAATTATAGACCGCTTAGAATCTAACACAAAGGTAAAATCTTTTCCTTTTCATCTTCCCAGGACTTCTTCAGGCCTTGGCCGATGTCCTGTCTCTGTTCATTTGACATCACTCTCGTTGGTTGTAAATTTCGTTACTGGACATGAAGTTTCGCAGTACTGATCAGCAGCCTGAAAGTTCCTCTGCAGTATGTGGTGTTTTCTGCGACGTTAAGGTTTTCTCAAGTCCTTTCTTGTCTCCTCCACCCATCCCGTAGCGTTTCAATTTGGAAATGAAGTTAAAAATTTTCTTCGTTAGTCGATTTTCATTTATTCTGTACGTATGACCGTAAATTTTTATCTCATCTTTCTTAGTGTGTCTGTGACTCTTTCTATGTTTCTATACAGATATTCGTTTCTCCTCTACGTCCAGTTGTTATCTTTGTTCTTTGTGGTCCTAAAATTTTTCTGAGGAATTTACCTCTTTTATTCGGCGCTAGACATTCGGATGCATAAGGGATTTTCGGTTTAATTACTGTTGCGTAGCCTTTAATTCCCCCCCCATGACCCATACACCTTGCCGTTGGTGGGGAGGCTTGCGTGCCTCAACGATACAGATAGCCTTACCGTAGGTGCCACCACAACGGAGGGGTATCTGTTGAGAGGCCAGACAAACGTGTGGTTCCTGAAGAGGGGCAGCAGCCTTTTCAATAGTTGCAGGAGCAACAGTCTGGATGATTGACTGATCTGGCCTTGTAACATGAACCAAAATGGCCTTGCTGTTCTGGTACTGCGAACGGCTGAAAGCAAGGGAAAATTACAGCCGTAATTTTTCCCGAGGGAATGCAGCTTTACTGTATGATTAAATGATGATGGCGTCCTCTTGGGTAAAATATTTCGGAGGTAAAATAGTACCCCAATCGGATCTCCGGGCGGGGATTACTCGAGAGCACGTTGTTATCAGGAGAAAGAAAACTGGCGTTCTAAGGATCAGAGCGTGGAATGTCAGATCCCTTAATCGGGCAGGTAGGTTAGAAAATTTAAAAAGGGAAATGGATATGTTAAAATTAGATATAGTGGGAATTGGTGAAGTTCGGTGGCAGGAGGAACAAGACTTTTGGTCAGGTGAATACAGGGTCATAAATACAAAATCAAAAGGGGTAATGCAGGAGTGAGATTGATAATGAATAAAAAAAATAGGTGTACGGGTGAGCTACTACAAATAGCATAGTGAATGCATTACTGTGGCCAAGATAGATACGAAGCCCACACCTACTACAATAGTACAAGTTTATATGCCAACTAGCTCTGCAGATGACGAAGAAATTGATGAAATGTATGATGAGATAAAAGAAATTATTCAGGTAGTGAAGGGAGACAAAAATTTAATAGTTATGGGTGACTGGAATAAATCAGTAGGAAAAGGGAGAGAAGGAAACATAGTGGATGAATATGGATTAGGGGAGAGAAATGAAAGAGGAAACCGCCTGGTAGAATCTTGCGCAGAGCATAACTTAATCATAGCTAACACTTGGTTTAAGAGTCATAAAAGAAGGTAGTATATATGGAAGAACCCTGGAGATACTAAAAGGTAGCAGATAGATTATATAATGGTAAGCCAGAGATTTAGGAACCAGGTTTTGAATTGTAAGACATTTCCAGGGGCAGATGTGGACTCTGACTTCAATCTATTGGTTATGACCTGTAGATTAAAACTGAAGAAACTGCAAAAAGGTGGAAATTTAAGGACATGGGATCTGGATAAGCTGAAAGAACCAGAGGTTGTACAGAGTTTCAATGAGAGCGTAAGGGAAAAATTGACAGGAATGGGGGAAAGAAACACAGTAGAAGAAGAATGGGTAACTCTGAGGGATGACGCAGTGAAGGCAGCAGAGGATAAAGTAGGTAAAAAGACGAGGGCTGCTAGAAATCCTTGGGTAACAGAAGAAATATTGAATTTAATTGATGAAAGGAGAAAATATAAAAATGCAGTAAATGAAGCAGGCAAAAAGGAATACAAACATCTCAAAAATGATATCGACAGGAAGTGCAAAATGGCTAAGTAGGGATGGTTAGAGGACAAATGTAAGGATGTAGAGGCTTGTCTCATAAGGGGTAAGATAGATACTGCCTACAGGAAAATTAAAGAGACCTTTAGAGAAAAGAGAACCACTTGCAAGAGCATCTAGAGCTCAGATGGAAACCCAGTTCTAAGCAAAGAAGGGAAAGCAGAAAGGTGGAAGGAGAATATAGAGGGCCTATACAAGGGCGATGTACTTGAGGACAATATTATGGAAATGGAAGAGGATGTAGATGAAGATGAAATGGGAGATACGATACTGCGTGAAGAGTTTGACAGAGCACTGAAAGACCTGAGTCGAATCAAGGCCCCTGTGGTAGACAACATTCCATTGGAACTACTGACGGCCTTGGGAGAGCCAGTCCTGACAAAACTCTACCATCTGGTGAGCAAGATGTATGAGACAGGCGAAATACCATCAGACTTCAAGAAGAATATAATAATTGCAATCCAAAAGAAAGACAGATGTGAAAATTACCGAACTATCAGTTAAATAAGTCATAGCTGCATAATACTAACGCGTATTCTTACAGACGAATGGAAAAACTAATAAGGCCGACCTCGGGGAAGATCAGTTTCGATTCCGCAGAAATGTTCGAACACGTGAAGCAATACTGACCCTACGACTTATCTTAGAAGAAAGGAAAACTACGTTTCTAGCGTTTGTAGACTTAGAGAAAGCTCTTGACAATGTTGATTGGAATACTCTCTTTCAATTTCTGAAGGTGGCAGGGGTAAAATACAGGGAGCGAAAGGCTATTTACAATATGTACAGAAACCAGATGGCAGTTATAAGAGTCGAGGGGTATGAAAGGGAAGCAGTGGTTGGGAAGGGAGTGAGACAGGGTTGTAGCCTCTCCCCGATGTTATTCAATCTGTATATGGAGGAAGCAGTAAAGGAAACAAAAGAAACATTTGGAGTAGGTATTAAAATCCAGGGAGAAGAAATAAAAACTTTGAGGTTCACCGATGACATTGTAATTCTATCAGAGACAGCAAAGGATTTGGAAGAGCAGTTGAACGGAATGGACAGTGTCTTGAGAGGAAGGTATAAGATGAACATCAACAAAAGCAAGTCGAGGATAATGGAATGTAGTCGAATTAAGTCGGGTGATGCTGAGGGAATTAGATTAGGAAATGAGACACTTAAAGTAGTAAAGGAGTTTTGCTATTTGGGGAGCAAAATAACTGATTATGGTTGAAGTAGAGATGATATAAAATGTAGATTGGCAATGGCAAGGAAAGCGTTTCTGAAGAAGAGAAATTTGTTAACATCGAGAGTTGAGTTAAGTGTCAGGAAGTCGTTTCCGAAAGTATTTGTATGGAGAGTAGCCATGTATGGAAGTGAAACGTGGACGATAAATAGCTTAGTCAAGAAGAGAATAGAAACTTTCGAAATGTGGTGCTACAGAAGAATGCTGCAGATTAGATGGGTTGATCACATGACTAATGAGGAGGTATTGAGTAGAATTGGGGAGAAAAAGAGCTTGTGGCACGACTTGACTAGAAGAAGGGATCGGTTGGTAGGACATGTTCTGAGACATAAAGGGATAACCAATTTAGTATTGGAGGGCAGCGTGGAGGGTAAAAATCTTGGAGGGAGACCAAGAGATGAATTCACTAAACAGATTCAGAAGGATGTAGGTTG
This sequence comes from Schistocerca gregaria, assembly GCF_023897955.1. NCBI lineage: Eukaryota > Metazoa > Arthropoda > Insecta > Orthoptera > Acrididae > Schistocerca > Schistocerca gregaria. Next base: position 67,649,014 of record NC_064924.1, on the reverse strand, counting down.
CAGTGGGTACTGGGAGATGAAGAAGCTTACACAGGGTAGAGTAGCATGGAGAGCAGCTTCAAACCAATCTCAGGACTGAAGACCACCACCACCACAACAACAACAACAGCCTTTAATTTTGGCCTGGAAAGATACTGATCTTTTATTATATCGGTTTTGGGTGAATTTGTGTGCTAATTCCATTTTCTTCGACGTTTCCTTACGTGTCGTGTTTGTCTAACCCTTTTCATTGTATCCGTTCTCTCAACTACTTAAATTATGAACTCTTTTGATGTTTCCGCGTTGCGTTTGCATATATTTTTGTCCGTTGTCTTAATGTTCAATGTACTTCGTTTTTTTCATAAGATATTATTAACATTCTATATATTACACAAGATTGTTTAATATTCTACAAGTATTATACAACGTGTCGCTGTGTCCTTGAGTATGACAGTGTCACATTTCATCAGTGAGTTTCAGTATTTAGGCAGAAATAACATGAATGCTGCCGAAGAAAATGCAATATAAAAAGTAGACCTGTAAAGACAAGAAAAGCTTCTGAAAATAAATTAATGTATAACAAACGTAACTGTCTGAATGTCTTAGTTGAAAATATTTATCTGAAGCGTTGCCTCATTTAGAATTGAAACTTAGACAATATATAGTAAGGACAGAAGAGAATAGAACCATACGACGTGTGGTGTCACACAAGAATGTTGAAGATTAAATGGGTAGATGGTGTAACTAGTAAAGAAATGCTCGATATAACTGAGGAGAGATGGGCTTTAGGGTCAGTTCGACCCTGAAGCATCAAGAAGGAGTTGCTTTACCAATAGAAGGGTGTGTGTGTGTGTGTGTGTGTGTGTGTGTGTGTGTGTGTGTGTGTGTGTGTGGGTGGGTGGGGTGTGGTGTGTGTGTGTGTGTGTGTGTGTGTGTGTGTGTGTGTGTATGGGTGTGGTGGAGGGGATAGCACAGCTTGACAACAGGAGGCAGGCTAAAGGGAGTAGGTAACAGTAGTTACGTAGACATGGAGAGGCTTGCAAGTGATAGATTAGTGTCAAGATCAGTTTCCAACTCGACTTCAAACTGAAGACAGCTAACTTCACAAGCGATAGTGTGGTGTACGCGCGGGCAGCGCTTCAATGGCAGCGGAGATGTTCGTGAACTGTCATAACGTTAATCAATTTGCCAGTTATACTTATCTCAGTAACATGGCCACACGCCCTTCCACTCGGCGGTTAAAGAACCAAGAATTTTGTTGTTGTTATTATTGTTATTGTTGCGGTTTCCAGTATCAAGACGGATTTCGTGGACCTCTGCACGTTAGTCTATCTTCTGGAAGTCTCCTCTTCTCTGTGGAACTAAAGCAATCTACAACCATTTCAACCCGTTTACTGTACATAAGTTTTAGTCTACAGCTACAGTTTTAACCCCTCCCCACAATTCCTAATTATCAAATTGACGATCCCTTGGCGTTTCTAGATATGTGCAATCAACTAATCCCTCCTTTTAGTCAAATTCTATCATAATATCCTACTCTCTCAAATCCGATTCACTACCTCCTCACCAGTTATCCAATCTACCTATCTGATCTTCAGCATTCTTTTGCAATACTCCTATCAAAAGCTTCTAGTCTCGTCTTGTCTAAACTGTTTATCGTCCATCTCTTACTCCCGTACTTGGCTATAATCTAGACAGATACGTTCAGGAATGTCTTCATACATTTAAGTTTATATTCGAGCAAATTTCTCCTCTTAGAAACGCTTCTTTTGCAACTGCCAGTCCGCATCTTATATCGTTTCCTCGGTCGTCCTCAGTTATTTTTCTGCATAAAATAATATTTACCTACTGGCTTTAACGTCGTTTCTTAACCTAATTCCCTCGACATCACCTGATTTAATTCAAATATATTCGATTATACTTGTTTTACTTATATTGGTTTTTATCTTGTAACACCATTTCAGGACACTATACATTCTGTTCGTCTGCTCTCATAAGACATTTGCCGTCTTTGACAGAATTACAATGACTACGTCGGTACTGACTTTTTCCTTCTCCCTGAATTGTAATCTTCCACGCGAATTTCTCCTTGTTTTCCTTTAATTCTTACTCAGTAACACAATTGATAGATTACCTTTCATATCCTCCGAGACTTATAACTGCAGTGTGGTTTCTGTACAAGCTGTAGATAACCGTTGGCTCCCTGCATTTTACCCCTACCACCTTCAGAATTTCAGAGAATTTATTCCAGTCAACACTGACAAATGCTTTCTATAAATCCACAAATGCTGTAAATGAATATTTTCCTTTCTTTCATCTATCTTCTAAAGTAAGTTTTATATTGAATATCCCAGGGGCAGATGTGGATTCTGACTTCAATCTATTGGTTATGACCTGTAGATTAAAACTGAAGAAACTGCAAAAAGGTGGAAATTTAAGGAGATGGGACCTGGATAAACTGAAAGAACCGGAGATTGTACAGAGTTTCAGGAAGTGCATAAGGGAGCAATTGACAGGAATGGGGGAAAGAAACACAGTAGAAGACGAATTGGTAGCTTTGAGGGATGAAGTAGTGAAGACAGCAGAGGATCAAATAGGTAAAAAGACGAGTGCTAGTAGAAACCCTTGGGTAACAGAAGAAATATTGAATTTAATTGATGAAAGGAGAAAATATAAAAATGCAGTAAATGAAGCAGGCAAAAAGGAATACAAACATCTCAAAAATGAGATCGACAGGAAGTGCAAAACGGCTCAGCAGGGATGGCTAGAGGACAAATGTAAGGATGTAGAGGCTTATCTCACTTGGGGTAAGATCGATACTGCCTACAGGAAAATTAAAGAGACCTTTGGAGATAAGAGAACCACTTGTAAGAGCATCTAGAGCTCAGATGGAAACCCAGTTCTAAGCAAAGAAGGGAAAGCAGAAAGGTGGAAGGAGTATATAGAGGGCCTATACAAGGGCGATGTACTTGAGTACAATATTATGGAAATGGAAGAGGATGTAGATGAAGATGAAATGGGAGATACGATACTGCGTGAAGAGTTTGACAGAGCACTGAAAGACCTGAGTCGAATCAAGGCCCCTGTGGTAGACAACATTCCATTGGAACTACTGACGGCCTTGGGAGAGCCAGTCCTGACAAAACTCTACCATCTGGTGAGCAAGATGTATGAGACAGGCGAAATACCATCAGACTTCAAGAAGAATATAATAATTGCAATCCAAAAGAAAGACAGATGTGAAAATTACCGAACTATCAGTTAAATAAGTCATAGCTGCATAATACTAACGCGTATTCTTACAGACGAATGGAAAAACTAATAAGGCCGACCTCGGGGAAGATCAGTTTCGATTCCGCAGAAATGTTTGAACACGTGAAGCAATACTGACCCTACGACTTATCTTAGAAGAAAGGAAAACTACGTTTCTAGCGTTTGTAGACTTAGAGAAAGCTCTTGACAATGTTGATTGGAATACTCTCTTTCAATTTCTGAAGGTGGCAGGGGTAAAATACAGGGAGCGAAAGGCTATTTACAATATGTACAGAAACCAGATGGCAGTTATAAGAGTCGAGGGGTATGAAAGGGAAGCAGTGGTTGGGAAGGGAGTGAGACAGGGTTGTAGCCTCTCCCCGATGTTATTCAATCTGTATATGGAGGAAGCAGTAAAGGAAACAAAAGAAACATTTGGAGTAGGTATTAAAATCCAGGGAGAAGAAATAAAAACTTTGAGGTTCACCGATGACATTGTAATTCTATCAGAGACAGCAAAGGATTTGGAAGAGCAGTTGAACGGAATGGACAGTGTCTTGAGAGGAAGGTATAAGATGAACATCAACAAAAGCAAGTCGAGGATAATGGAATGTAGTCGAATTAAGTCGGGTGATGCTGAGGGAATTAGATTAGGAAATGAGACACTTAAAGTAGTAAAGGAGTTTTGCTATTTGGGGAGCAAAATAACTGATTATGGTTGAAGTAGAGATGATATAAAATGTAGATTGGCAATGGCAAGGAAAGCGTTTCTGAAGAAGAGAAATTTGTTAACATCGAGAGTTGAGTTAAGTGTCAGGAAGTCGTTTCCGAAAGTATTTGTGTGGAGAGTAGCCATGTATGGAAGTGAAACGTGGACGATAAATAGCTTAGTCAAGAAGAGAATAGAAACTTTCGAAATGTGGTGCTACAGAAGAATGCTGCAGATTAGATGGGTTGATCACATGACTAATGAGGAGGTATTGAGTAGAATTGGGGAGAAAAAGAGCTTGTGGCACGACTTGACTAGAAGAAGGGATCGGTTGGTAGGACATGTTCTGAGACATAAAGGGATAACCAATTTAGTATTGGAGGGCAGCGTGGAGGGTAAAAATCTTGGAGGGAGACCAAGAGATGAATTCACTAAACAGATTCAGAAGGATGTAGGTTGCAGTGGGTACTGGGAGATGAAGAAGCTTACACAGGGTAGAGTAGCATGGAGAGCAGCTTCAAACCAATCTCAGGACTGAAGACCACCACCACCACAACAACAACAACAGCCTTTAATTTTGGCCTGGAAAGATACTGATCTTTTATTATATCGGTTTTGGGTGAATTTGTGTGCTAATTCCATTTTCTTCGACGTTTCCTTACGTGTCGTGTTTGTCTAACCCTTTTCATTGTATCCGTTCTCTCAACTACTTAAATTATGAACTCTTTTGATGTTTCCGCGTTGCGTTTGCATATATTTTTGTCCGTTGTCTTAATGTTCAATGTACTTCGTTTTTTTCATAAGATATTATTAACATTCTATATATTACACAAGATTGTTTAATATTCTACAAGTATTATACAACGTGTCGCTGTGTCCTTGAGTATGACAGTGTCACATTTCATCAGTGAGTTTCAGTATTTAGGCAGAAATAACATGAATGCTGCCGAAGAAAATGCAATATAAAAAGTAGACCTGTAAAGACAAGAAAAGCTTCTGAAAATAAATTAATGTATAACAAACGTAACTGTCTGAATGTCTTAGTTGAAAATATTTATCTGAAGCGTTGCCTCATTTAGAATTGAAACTTAGACAATATATAGTAAGGACAGAAGAGAATAGAACCATACGACGTGTGGTGTCACACAAGAATGTTGAAGATTAAATGGGTAGATGGTGTAACTAGTAAAGAAATGCTCGATATAACTGAGGAGAGATGGGCTTTAGGGTCAGTTCGACCCTGAAGCATCAAGAAGGAGTTGCTTTACCAATAGAAGGGTGTGTGTGTGTGTGTGTGTGTGTGTGTGTGTGTGTGTGTGTGTGTGTGTGTGTGTGTGTGTGTGTGTGCGTGTGTGTGTGTGTGTGTGGGTGGGTGGGGTGTGGTGTGTGTGTGTGTGTGTGTGTGTGTGTGTGTGTGTGTGTGTATGGGTGTGGTGGAGGGGATAGCACGGCTTGACAACAGGAGGCAGGCTAAAGGGAGTAGGTAGCAGTAGTTACGTAGACATGGAGAGGCTTGCAAGTGATAGATTAGTGTCAAGATCGGTTTCCAACTCGACTTCAAACTGAAGACAGCTAACTTCACAAGCGATAGTGTGGTGTACGCGCGGGCAGCGCTTCAATGGCAGCGGAGATGTTCGTGAACTGTCATAACGTTAATCAATTTGCCAGTTATACTTATCTCAGTAACATGGCCACACGCCCTTCCACTCGGCGGTTAAAGAACCAAGAATTTTGTTGTTGTTATTATTGTTATTGTTGCGGTTTCCAGTATCAAGACGGATTTCGTGGACCTCTGCACGTTAGTCTATCTTCTGGAAGTCTCCTCTTCTCTGTGGAACTAAAGCAATCTACAACCATTTCAACCCGTTTACTGTACATAAGTTTTAGTCTACAGCTACAGTTTTAACCCCTCCCCACAATTCCTAATTATCAAATTGACGATCCCTTGGCGTTTCTAGATATGTGCAATCAACTAATCCCTCCTTTTAGTCAAATTCTATCATAATATCCTACTCTCTCAAATCCGATTCACTACCTCCTCACCAGTTATCCAATCTACCTATCTGATCTTCAGCATTCTTTTGCAATACTCCTATCAAAAGCTTCTAGTCTCGTCTTGTCTAAACTGTTTATCGTCCATCTCTTACTCCCGTACTTGGCTATAATCTAGACAGATACGTTCAGGAATGTCTTCATACATTTAAGTTTATATTCGAGCAAATTTCTCCTCTTAGAAACGCTTCTTTTGCAACTGCCAGTCCGCATCTTATATCGTTTCCTCGGTCGTCCTCAGTTATTTTTCTGCATAAAATAATATTTACCTACTGGCTTTAACGTCGTTTCTTAACCTAATTCCCTCGACATCACCTGATTTAATTCAAATATATTCGATTATACTTGTTTTACTTATATTGGTTTTTATCTTGTAACACCATTTCAGGACACTATACATTCTGTTCGTCTGCTCTCATAAGACATTTGCCGTCTTTGACAGAATTACAATGACTACGTCGGTACTGACTTTTTCCTTCTCCCTGAATTGTAATCTTCCACGCGAATTTCTCCTTGTTTTCCTTTAATTCTTACTCAGTAACACAATTGATAGATTACCTTTCATATCCTCCGAGACTTATAACTGCAGTGTGGTTTCTGTACAAGCTGTAGATAACCGTTGGCTCCCTGCATTTTACCCCTACCACCTTCAGAATTTCAGAGAATTTATTCCAGTCAACACTGACAAATGCTTTCTATAAATCCACAAATGCTGTAAATGAATATTTTCCTTTCTTTCATCTATCTTCTAAAGTAAGTTTTATATTGAATATCCCAGGGGCAGATGTGGATTCTGACTTCAATCTATTGGTTATGACCTGTAGATTAAAACTGAAGAAACTGCAAAAAGGTGGAAATTTAAGGAGATGGGACCTGGATAAACTGAAAGAACCGGAGATTGTACAGAGTTTCAGGAAGTGCATAAGGGAGCAATTGACAGGAATGGGGGAAAGAAACACAGTAGAAGACGAATTGGTAGCTTTGAGGGATGAAGTAGTGAAGACAGCAGAGGATCAAATAGGTAAAAAGACGAGTGCTAGTAGAAACCCTTGGGTAACAGAAGAAATATTGAATTTAATTGATGAAAGGAGAAAATATAAAAATGCAGTAAATGAAGCAGGCAAAAAGGAATACAAACATCTCAAAAATGAGATCGACAGGAAGTGCAAAACGGCTCAGCAGGGATGGCTAGAGGACAAATGTAAGGATGTAGAGGCTTATCTCACTTGGGGTAAGATCGATACTGCCTACAGGAAAATTAAAGAGACCTTTGGAGATAAGAGAACCACTTGTAAGAGCATCTAGAGCTCAGATGGAAACCCAGTTCTAAGCAAAGAAGGGAAAGCAGAAAGGTGGAAGGAGTATATAGAGGGCCTATACAAGGGCGATGTACTTGAGTACAATATTATGGAAATGGAAGAGGATGTAGATGAAGATGAAATGGGAGATACGATACTGCGTGAAGAGTTTGACAGAGCACTGAAAGACCTGAGTCGAATCAAGGCCCCTGTAGTAGACAACATTCCATTGGAACTACTGACGGCCTTGGGAGAGCCAGTCCTGACAAAACTCTACCATCTGGTGAGCAAGATGTATGAGACAGGCGAAATACCATCAGACTTCAAGAAGAATATAATAATTGCAATCCCAAAGAAAGATAGATGTGAAAATTACCGAACTATCAGTTTAATAAGTCACAACTGCAAAATACTAACACGAATTCTTTACAGACGAATGGAAAAACTAATAATTCTTACAGACGAATGGAAAAACTAATAATGCCGACCTCGGGGAAGATCAGTTTCGATTCCGTAGAAATGTTGGAACACGTGAAGCAATATTGATCCTACGACTTATCTTAGAAGCTAGATTAAGAAAAGGCAAACCTACGTTTCTAGCATTTGTAGACTTAGAGAATGCTTTTGACAATGTTGACTGGAATACTCTCTTTCAAATTCTGAAGGTGGCAGGGGTAAAATACAGGGAACGAAAGGCTATTTACAATTTGTACAGAAACCAGATGGCAGTTATAAGAGTCGAGGGACATGAAAGGGAAGCAGTGGTTGAGAGGGAGTGAGACAGGATTGTAGCCTGTCCCCAGTGTTATTCAATCTGTATATTGAGCAAGCAGTGAAGGAAACAAAAGAAAAGATCGGAGTTGGTATTAAAATCCATGGAGAAGAAATAAAAACTTTGAGGTTCACCGATGACATTGTAATTCTGTCAGAGACAGCAAAGGACTTGGAAGAGCAGTTGAACGGAATGGATAGTGTCTTGAAAGGAGGATATAAGATGAACATCAACAAAAGCAAAACGAGGATAATGGAATGTAGTCGAATTAAGTCGGGTGATGTTGAGGGTATTAGAGTAGGAAATGAGACGCTTAAAGCAGTAAAGGAGTTTTGCTATTTGTGGAGCAAAATAACTGATGATGGTCGAAGTAGAGAGGATATAAAATGTAGACTGGCAATGGCAAGGAAAGCATTTCTGAAGAAGAGAAATTTGTTAACATCGAGTATAGATTTAAGTGTCAGGAAGTCGTTTCTGAAAGTATTTTTATGGAGTGTAGCCATGTATGGAAGTGAAGCGTGGACGATAAATAGTTTGGACAAGAACAGAATAGAAGCTTTCGAAATGTGGTGCTACAGAAGAATGCTGCAGATTAGATGGGTTGATCACATGACTAATGAGGAGGTATTGAGTAGAATTGGGGAGAAAAAGAGCTTGTGGCACAACTTGACTAGAAGAAGGGATCGGTTGGTAGGACATGTTCTGAGGCACCAAGGCATCACCAATTTAGTTTTGGAGGGCAGTGTGAAGGGTAAAAATCGTAGAGGGAGACCAAGAGATGACTACACTAAGCAGATTCAGAAGGATGTAGGTTGCAGTGGGTACTGGGAGATGAAGAAGCTTGCACAGGATAGAGTAGCATGGAGAGCTGCATCAAATCAGTCTCAGGACTGAAGACCACAGAAACAACAACAACAACATATTGAATATGGCCTCGCGTGTTTCTACATTTCTTTGGAATTTAAAAATTTTGATGATACAACAGTTAAATTTTTCGAATGTATTGAATAGGAGAATTTTAATATATTTGAGAATAATTTTGTATGTATAATACAAAATTCGATCAAAATTCTAAGTACTTTGTTCCACACATCAATTTACACCCACAATTCGAAAATTCGTTCTCAATACAATATTTATTATGTCTACAGAAATAAGTGTATAAAATTTCCTAATCCCAGCCTCCACTGAGTCTGACGAAAAGGTACACAAATATTAAAAAAATAATTTTCAGAAAACAGAGTTTAATATCAAACCTGACTTTTTTCTTGTCATCTCTCCAGAAGGCTCAAATTTGTACTGAGAGTCCTCTTTCCCTGCAAGGCTTCCCTTCTGGTTTCTTATTTCCTTCCTTCTTTCTTTACATTACGAGGTCTTCAATTGACTGTTAAGCTGCAGAGAGGCGCTCTAAATCTATTTTTCTCAAGATATCTCGAGAGAAATTTCTTTTATTAATGCCCATTCCCTCTGATACTTTCATCCTCCCCACGTTTCCATCATTAAGTACAAGTACTGCGTCGTAAGTTGCATTTCTGACAACTATAGGAAATGAAAATCGTTTGCATATCAGTGGATTTTGAGACTCATTGGGATTCTGATTTTTGCCATGAAGACATATTTCCAGAAGTTCAAGATCGGACAGAAACGTGTAAGTGGGCTTGACGGCGTCCGGAATACAATTTGAAAGCATCTCATTGTGACTCTAGGCTCTGTTACGCCTCTGAGCCTGTAGATATTTACACTAGGTAGTGGCACTGATGATGAATGAGCTGTTCATTTGTTGATACCATGTGGAAATATGTAACTCATACTTGCACTTTCCATGTTACTTAACACCACATAGGCTTTGTGTGATACCATTGGTAGTATATTCTTGAAGAGTGCCTATCATCTTATTTGTGAGTCTGTTATGTTCACCAAAGCCCTTTCAGTATTCTAACACAGTCAAATATGGTCTATAACACCAAGGAGTATACATCACAGCCTTCTAGACGCATCCCAGGCAAATTTGCTTGAAAGTAAGCTACGGAATTGTTGTACACCGAGCTAGTATTGCAGTGTTTCTTCGAAAAGTGTGCTTGGCAGGAAAGTCGTGTCAAACATTTAATTATTTTTCAGGCACTTCGGATGCGATTTCATTTTGAAAATTTGGGAACATATTGACCATGAATTCTACTAATAAATAAACAATAAATTGAAGACTGATATTTTCGGTAAGTTTCATGCCCTTCTCTTGGAAAACTGCTTCTGATTAAGACCAAGATTAAGAAACCATGGGGTATGATGTATACGGTGTATGCTAGCACTGCTTAAACGTCTTTACCCACCTGTGAACGCTGCTCTTCTCAATGGTACCATCTCCGCACATGTAATCATTCTTCTGCGGATGTTGGACACCTTACAACCTCCGATGATCAGAATTCATTCGACGTATCTTCTTTTTGCCTTTAATCACTCACTTACCTGAAAAGAAAAAATTAAATTACCTAGCACACGTCAGCTAAATTACATATGCATTTTGAACAAAATGTACATGACTTAATGAAGATTTTATGATGATTTTGCATTGATTTCGGTACAGGTTTGGTAATTATCTCAGAAATCTGATATATCGATATTGTCTGAAGAGACGTTACTCAGATTAGGACCATCAGGCTATTACATAAACCAGGTCAGAGTTTTACAGTAAACAGATATAACTATCGTATTACAGTTTCGTTAAATACATATTATGAGTATGTCATTACTTCGATGTAAAATTACTGAAATATTAACTAGAAGCGCTTTAAATGTGTCTTGTGGGACTCGGTTACTCATGGCTCCCCATCACTCTTTAGGTCCCTTTATAAGTGTCTAGGAAAGTCAATTCAATGGTTGGAAGAAGGCAACAGCATAAACCCTCTAACAGTACTATCTCTAGTAAATCACTATGGTTTTAATGAAAGCTTCAGTTTTTAAGTTGACCTAAGCTACAAACACTTCAATTTTATAGACTCTTGGTGTAGTAATTAGTGCTACAACAACTAAGAATTAACGACAGAAATTATTAAAATAACCATGGGCACTTAATACAAATGTGCTGGAACAGACTGAACAAGTAAATTTTTACGTATCTTTTGTACATAGAAGCAACGAGGATGAACTGCATGTTGCTGAGTTAGGAATAAATCAAGATATCCTTATACATGATCCATTCAAGGAACTACTTTGGACACACCAAAAATTTCCGCAAAGTGAAGCTCTTAAACCCATAAGATACGGACTGGAGAAAGAACACAGGCTCACAGAAAAGTAATGGGAGATTATTGGGCTCATGTTGAAACTTAGGAAAAGACAAAATTGAAATAAAGTGGTCTACGAAAAGATGAAGAATAAAGAGCAGGACAAAGAGGAAACAAAATAGAAGAAGACAAGAAGAAGAAGTAGAAGCTGTACAGACTGTGAACTGGACAAAGTGTATAAAAGAAGGTCTGTTATGTCATAGACAGTTCTATGAAAGAGAAAAGAAAGTATATTGCTTCATCTAGAGATCTTGGAATATCTGAAAGATTTGGCGGCAAATGCATTTTGGTAATGGAGTATAGGGTGAGTTGAAAAACATTTTAGAGGTAACGACATTTTGGGTGTAACGACATTACCTGTCCTTTAAAGAAAGATGTTCCAGTTAGCTGTCTTGTATCGTAAGGGAGAAAATTCCTGAGTCTCGTTTCTGCTAGGGAAAAATGTTTGGAGAAGGCGAAATAGTTATAGGCAGCGATAAAAAAAGATGGTAACGAGCTTTTTTATTTATGTGCTTTTCTGATAAGAGAGGTAAGGGCTATTAAAGGAAGAAGAGATTGCACACGTTTATCTGACAGTAATAGAGCCAGAATCTATGGACATTTCTGCTTTGGGATATCTCAGCGTTGGGCATAATATGGCGAAATTTGTTCAAAACTATGAATTTGCAGTATAACATCATTGTAGTCAATAACTGGAAGTGTAGCACAGGGGGGAAAAGTAAACGAGGCCCGGAAAATATCTCAAGCACTTTCCGATATGCATCCCAATAGGCAACATCTGCACCCAGAGCGGATGATGAAGATGGGTGGCCTATCCTAAGCAGCGTGGAATATTCTCTGGACCTCTTTTTCTTTGTCCAACCTGTATTTCGGTGAGTTTATTGCTCAGGTAACCGCAAGAAGGACTTTGTAGCTGAAGACGTCGACACTGCTGGCGAGACGTCAGCCACAAGTGAAACCAAATGTGATGCACATTTTTAATCAAGTCTGTCAAGTAAAATGTCGAAGTCAGTAATTCTGAAGGCTTTGGGAGTTGTCGCCTAGTGTTGATTACAGAAATGAGTGCCATATGACGAGCTGATCGACCACTGCATCCCATTCTTTTTAACTTCCTACGCACAGTCATTGTGCTAGCCGGCCTGTCGGTAGCACTTTGGAACTCACAAGTGACTCCTTCTGCTAGTTTGGCGTGATCTTCTACAATCACCCTCCTCAATGTTCCTAGGTCCTTGTCCGTCAGTAAATGTGGTCTGCGCGGTCTCGAATTAGTTATGGTTGGTCCATCGCGTTTCTGCTGCACAGTCATACGATCAACGGTAGACCTGGGCAGCTTAAGCAGGCTTTAAATGTCACTGACGGTTTTGTTACTCAGGGAACACCCAATGACTCGTCCAAGTTCGAAAACGCTGAGCTGTCTTGAGCGAACCATTATGTTGTCACTGCTTCTCTGCTGTTATTACAATACCTTCCGCTTCCTTTAATTCTTGTGCGTCTGCCTCTCGTGACATCTACTTATCAGTTCCGCTTTACGAACGGGTCGCCCGATACTTTTAATCAGACAGTGTGTCAAAGGTGAAAATGATCATTTGGACTGTAGATACGCTGTCCAGCAGCTACCAGAACTAAAGGATCAATTGTATTTTTAGATTCTCCTAAAGCGTTTGACCTTGTGAAAAGTTACTTTTTAATTGAAGAGTTGAAGGTGGGGTGTAGCGATCGTACTGCAACAATTCTCAGCACTCTGTTATCAAATGCTTCCTCTCGGATTTCAGTCAATGGTCGTTTCACAATATCTCTCCGCATTGGTCAGTCTGTCCGCCAAAGGTGACCTCTGTCGACGGCTCCATATGCCAGAGCCAGTGAACCACTACTACGTCTCACTGAAAACAGAGTTAGAGGATTAGTAATTCAGAACTCGCGGATGTGTTGCACAGCATACGCGAACGACGTATCTGTGGTCGTGCCATCCCAACAGGATCTGGCCTCCCTGGAAGACGTACTTAAAATCTACATGAAGGCGTCTGGCGCTGTGGTCAGCGGCAGAAAGACGACCCTAGTTCCCCTTCGTGGCGGCTTTGGCGAAACTCCTGAAATGACGTGGGCCGAGCAACTGACCTCGCACCGTTCTCTGGGCATCTACTGTAAGTAGGCTGTTTAGGTTTTTATGTTGGTAAAGGCCACGTAACGCTCTGTATGAAAATCACTGACTGTGCTGTGTTCAGTCTGTAGCTGGTTGGCATTGTTGCAATATTCGCAATTGTAGTGCTGGGCAGCTCTATGTGAACAGCGCGTAGTGTGAGCCGCCAGCAGTGGTGGATGTGGGGAGAGAGAGATGGAAGACTTTTGAGAGCGCATGATCTGGACGCGTGTCCGTCAGAAAATATACACTCCTGGAAATGGAAAAAAGAACATATTGACACCGGTGTGTCAGACCCACCATACTTGCTCCGGACACTGCGAGAGGGCTGTACAAGCAATGATCACACGCACGGCACAGCGGACACACCAGGAACCGAGGTGTTGGCCGTCGAATGGCGCTAGCTGCGCAGCATTTGTGCACCGCCGCCGTCAGTGTCAGCCAGTTTGCCGTGGCATACGGAGCTCCATCGCAGTCTTTAACACTGGTAGCATGCCGCGACAGCGTGGACGTGAACCGTATGTGCAGCTGACGGAGTTTGAGCGAGGGCGTATAGTGGGCATGCGGGAGGCCAGGTGGACGTACCGCCGAATTGCTCAACACGTGGGGCGTGAGGTCTCCACAGTACATCGATGATGTCGCCAGTGGTCGGCGGAAGGTGCACGTGCCCGTCGACCTGGGACCGGACCGCAACGACGCACGGATGCACGCCAAGACCGTAGGATCCTACGCAGTGCCGTAGGGGACCGCACCGCCACTTTCCAGCAAATTAGGGACACTGTTGCTCCTGGGGAATCGGCGAGGACCATTCGCAACCGTCTCCATGAAGCTGGGCTACGGTCCCGCACACCGTTAGGCCGTCTTCCGCTCACGCCCCAACATCGTGCAGCCCGCCTCCAGTGGTGTCGCGACAGGCGTGAATGGAGGGACGAATGGAGACGTGTCGTCTTCAGCGATGAGAGTCGCTTCTGCCTTGGTGCCAATGATGGTCGTATGCGTGTTTGGCGCCGTGCAGGTGAGCGCCACAATCAGGACTGCATAGGACCGAGGCACACAGGGCCAACACCCGGCATCATGGTGTGGGGAGCGATCTCCTACACTGGCCGCACACCTCTGGTGATCGTCGAGGGGACACTGAATAGTGCACGGTACGTCCAAACCGTCATCGAACCCATCGTTCTACCATTCCTAGACCGGCAAGGGAACTTGCTGTTCCAACAGGACAATGCACGTCCGCATGTATCCCGTGCCACCCAACGTGCTCTAGAAGGTGTAAGTCAACTACCCTGGCCAGCAAGATCTCCGGATCTGTCCCCCATTGAGCATGTATGGGACTGGATGAAGCGTCGTCTCACGCGGTCTGCACGTCCAGCACGAACGCTGGTCCAACTGAGGCGCCAGGTGGAAATGGCATGGCAAGCCGTTCCACAGGACTACATCCAGCATCTCTACGATCGTCTCCATGGGAGAATAGCAGCCTGCATTGCTGCGAAAGGTGGATATACACTGTACTAGTGCCGACATGGTGCATGCTCTGTTGCCTGTGTCTATGTGCCTGTGGTTCTGTCAGTGTGATCATGTGATGTATCTGACCCCAGGAATGTGTCAATAAAGTTTCCCCTTCCTGGGACAATGAATTCACGGTGTTCTTATTTCAATTTCCAGGAGTGTATTGCCGACGTTTGAACACTATTAAGGTAAATACATTGTTTGTTCTCTATCAAAATCTTTCATTTGATAACTATGCCTATCAGTAGTTAGTGCCTTCAGTAGTTAGTATCTTTTATTTAGCTGGCAGTATTGGCGCTCGCTGTATTGCAGTTGTTTGAGTAACGAAGATTTTTGTGAGGTAAGTGATTCATGTAAGGTATAGGTTATTGTTAGTCAGGGTGAATATTTTATAGGGATTATTGAAAGTCAGATTGCGTTGCGCTAAAAATATTGTGTGTCAGTTCAGTGATGATCAGAATAAGTAAAGAGAGAAATGTCTGAGTACGTTCAGTTTTGCTCAGGTGTTTGGAATTCAAATAACGTAAGAGGTCTACCGGCACAGTCATTCATAAGTTTATCTGAGGGGATGTTTCACTACTAGGAGGCCACACTTGCCCGCATGATAGCTTAACTGATCGGACGTCCTGAACCGCATCGGAGTCACATTAAAAGTGCAAAAGGTGGAAACAATTATTATATCCATCGCAAGCAAAATGTACTACACAGCCCAAGTACTTCTTCTCCCTGTAGCTTTGGCTACGAATATTCAGCGGGCATTCAGCCAGTTTCTTCTACGTGTCAACATAGTTAAAGTACAGTTCGTGGTACTTAGCCTGCCTTGGGGTAATCGGCGTTCGACACAAATGTACAACACTCCTCATCAACACAGCATCAGGGTGCATGCCTTCTTCGCAGTCTCTTAACCATCATGAGACCAACGAGTCTAGCGCCACCGATGCACCTCGCGACGATTCCTCCGGAATTCCTACACGTCCAAAAATACTGCCTTTAATTTAGTTACCTGCGTGCCAGCACTCGAAGCACCTCACAGCTCCTCAGAAAGACAACATACAGAATCATGACAAAGACAGCACGTGCAAATCGCATTGAAGAAAAGGAACCACAGGTGAACTGGACAGTACTGTGGCGAAATATTCACCGACCGTTCCTGCTTTCACGGATTCACTCATGGCGGTATCTGATTGTCAATGACAAAATCCCCACGACCGACAGACTGCAGCGAATCCACCTTAGTGCAACAACCACCTGCCACAAATGTGAGAAAGTTAACTCAATCGCGCAGAGATTTGTTTGCGGAGCGGCGTTCGACACATGGAAATTTCTCAGCTACCGACTAGCAGCCTTTGACAGGTCGAACGCACGCTATCTGAGCTTTCGTCAATTGATGCGGCCTGACCGCATGCGGTGCCCAGTTATGAAACAAAATGCAACTCTATGAATGATTAGCCATGCAGCCACCTACATCACTGAGAACAGCGATGCTACCTTCGCCGAATACTTATCCTACATTTAAGGGGAGTATTTTCGGATTGCGCAGGATGACAATCATCGGGAAACATTTGGCAACACGCTGGATATCTTGATCAAAGAATGTCTGCAAGTGTTCTCCATTACGCCAGTTCATAGATAATCGACGCAGTGTAAAGGCAGACATTATAGAGTTACAATGCTGTAACAGTTTCATGTAAGTGATACAGGTGTGAGACTGGCAGTAGAAGTGGACAACATAGGAGAAGCAAGTACAGGATTCAATGAAATTTCAAAAAGAAGAAAAAAAGGTGACTGATACATGATGGTAACATGGTTAAGAAAGCAAACGCACACGTCGTATGCTATAGTACAGCGACCGAAAGTTAAGAACACAACCACTTGCTGGGTATTATACTGATTACTAGTGTTTATCATCTGATGCGAGCATCTTTATATTAGACATTGCAGTGATGGCAGGACGTTAAAAGTTTCAAGCTCCATTTGGAATTACCGCCAACACAAACCACTAAGTTGTTGCCTTCAGGGCAGTGTATATGTGAAGATGCTCGCGTGGAGTGATTCTAAATAGTAAGTCGTAAAACAAACCACGGCGTGTGACAGTTTGTCTGTACATTAAACACGTAAGAAGGAATTACGTAAGAGACACACAACATAAGTAAAGTAGTAAGGCGTACACAGCACTGGCTGAACTGCATTCATACCAACCACTCACTCCACAACTGTCTTAACTGGATATGATGTTGTGTGGCACAACGGAGCAGGTCTGCTTCGGCGCCCTCTATGCTCAGGTGGGATGATACGTCTAGAAGGCGGAGACAGAAGACACGCAGCTGCTCCACCAGAACCCTCTTCTTCACCCTCCCCCCCTCCCCCCTCACTCACACCCCTCTGCCCCTTACTCAGAGCGCGTGACGGGAAGAAAAGTTTGTGTTCACCGTTGCCTGAGATGAGATCTCCGATTCGCAGAAGTTCTTCTATAAATGAGTTTTCGAGGGCCCTGCTTAGGCCGAATCGATGTTCTCGTCGCCCTGTTTCCTCTTCCTCTGCTTCGTGGAACGCTACGGAAGGTTCTTCCTTGCAGACCTGCCACATTTGCATACTGCACAAAATAGTCTCTGGGCTATTTTTGGTGAACAGAGAATCAATTCGGAAACTACGCAAGAAAGTGTATTTTATTTATTTAGTGACAGACGATACATCGTAACAGCAAGGTTACCAGACTGATTCCAGTCACAAAAATTCTCAGTACCATATTTGAGTTTCACTTGGCGTGCAAAACGTTCAACAACTTACGGAACGCACTTCCAGCTATTGAGGTAGTAGGGATTGAAAATACAGCATGAATTGTAAGATATTTTTTTTTTATTTTGCAATGCTTAGACCACGACCAGTGTCGGGGTATTACGTGTCAATTAGCACATGTGATACTGAAAGTAAACAAGAGCCCGAAGCTAATAATTTCCGCACGAACAAGCCAAAACAAAGCAAAAGTACCAAATAAAATATTTAGAAAACAGAGGTCGGTATAGGTGCAGTAAAACATGAGTCAGTGCCAAAGCGACACTGGACAGTAACCGGATGACTGCTTGGGTAAAGGAATTTGGAATGATCACCAGGACACTTACATGCTGTACTGCGATCCGGAGCGCTGAGATGGGCAGTGTAGGATACGGTGTACTACCACGAGGAAGTAAACTGGTAAATCAGAGTGGCAACAGTACTATTAGTATTAGTACTGTTGCTATTCTACTTTATCAGTTTATTTTCACCTCCATGCACCCTACTTTGTGGTGCTACACCATATCCTGCATTCTCCATCACACCGCTCGGGATCGTAGCACAGAATCTTCAGTATCACACCTGATGATGGTCATATTATAGCTCTGAACCTATCGTGGTCTAAGCACTGAAAAATAAAAAAATTTAATAAAAGACAACTGAAGCGGTACTTTCAATCTCTACTATAATGGTCAGTTGAGGGTGTTTCTCCGACAGGATTCGTTATATTGGGATAGTATTATTATAGAAGATTTTGAGATTAAATTAGTAAATAACCTTATGAACCTTTTGCGAAAGTTAAGTTTGGAATCCTACTGCCACCCCCCCCCCCCTCCCCCTCCGGGGTAAGAAAACAGAGTTAATGGTACGTGCTCACTTGTAGGTCTTTGATATTCACTATCGACAACTTCTGATACCAGTCATCTTTGGTTCCGTGGTGACACTAGTTGTTTATGGCGGATGTTTTTCCTTCTGCATATGTCGTTCTTGGCCGGCAAGGTCCTGCCTGCTGTGCCTTTAAATTTCATGGACTGCACATACTTGCTGCGTTTGTGCCTCGGAAATGACGGTATTTTTCCACCTGTCGAAATATCAGTCGTCGTCTAAAATGTCGCCCGGCAGCTTCCCTGTAAGTTGTTTCAACATTCTAATCTTGCCAGATCGTGTTGTACGCCAGCAATGGCGAGGGTGGATTTGTAAGTTTTGTACAAAATATTTTCTTCTCTTTTCTACTGTTAAAGGATACAAAATTTTCAGAACTGTAGTTTCGAAAACACATTTCGTTCAATAATTAAGGATATTCTACAAATTAGTTTCAACCTTCGTCGTTACGTAACTGAAGCTATAAATGCAAGTACTTGCTTAGATTGAGGTCGATAGCAGTTCTGAAACGTTGTTACATACATCTACATCTACATCTACATGACTACTCTGCAATTCACATTTAAGTGCTTGGCAGAGGGTTCATCGAACCACAATCATACTATCTCTCTACTATTCCACTCCCGAACAGCGAGCGGGAAAAACGAACACCTAAACCTTTCTGTTCGAGCTCTGATTTCTCTTATTTTATTTTGATGATCATTCCTACCTATGTAGGTTGGGCTCAACAAAATATTTTCGCATTCGGAAGAGAAAGTTGGTGACTGAAATTTCGTAAAAAGGTCTCGCCGCGACGAAAAACGTCTATGCTGTAATGACTTCCATCCCAACTCGTGTATCATATCTGCCACACTCTCTCCCCTATAACGCGATAATACAAAACGAGCTGCCCTTCTTTGCACCCTCTCGATGTCCTCCGTCAATCCCACCTGGTAAGGATCCCACACCGCGCAGCAATATTCTAACAGAGGACGAACGAGTGTAGTGTAAGCTGTCTCTTTAGTGGACTTGTTGCATCTTCTAAGTGTCCTGCCAATGAAACGCAACCTTTGGCTCGCCTTCCCGACAATATTATCTATGTGGTCCTTCCAACTGAAGTTGTTTGTAATTTTAACACCCAGGTACTTAGTTGAATTGACAGCCTTGAGAATTGTACTATTTATCGAGTAATCGAATTCCAACGGATTTCTTTTGGAACTCATGTGGATCATCTCACACTTTTCGTTATTTAGCGTCAACTGCCACCTGACACACCATACAGCAATCTTTTCTAAATCGCTTTGCAGCTGATACTGGTCTTCGGATGACCTTACTAGACGGTAAATTACAGCATCATCTGCGAACAACCTAAGAGAACTGCTCAGATTGTCACCCAGGTCATTTATATAGATCAGGAACAGTAGAGGTCCCAGGACGCTTCCCTGGGGAACACCTGATATCACTTCAGTTTTACTCGATGATTTGCCGTCTATTACTACGAACTGCGACCTTCCTGACAGGAAATCACGAATCCAGTCGCACAACTGAGACGATACCCCATAGCTCCGCAGCTTGATTAGAAGTCGCTTGTGAGGAACGGTGTCAAAAGCTTTCCGGAAATCTAGAAATACGGAATCAACTTGAGATCCCCTGTCGATAGCGGCCATTACTTCGTGCGAATAAAGAGCTAGCTGCGTTGCACAAGAGCGATGTTTTCTGAAGCCATGCTGATTACGTGTCAATAGATCGTTCCCTTCGAGGTGATTCATAATGTTTGAATACAGTATATGCTCCAAAACCCTACTGCAAACCGACGTCAATGATATAGGTCTGTAGTTAAATGGATTACTCCTACTACCCTTCTTGAACACTGGTGCGACCTGCGCAATTTTCCAATCTGTAGGTACAGATCTATCGGTGAGCGAGCGGTTGTATATGAGTGCTAAGTAGGGAGCTATAGTATCAGCGTAATCTGAAAGGAACCTAATCGGTATACAATCTGGACCTGAAGACTTGCCCGTATCAAGCGATTTGAGTTGCTTCGCAACCCCTAAGGTATCTACTTCTAAGAAACTCATGCTAGCAGATGTTCGTGTTTCAAATTCTGGAATATTCCATTCGTCTTCCCTGGTGAAGGAATTTCGGAAAACTGCGTTCAATAACTCCGCTTTAGCGGCGCAGTCGTCGATAACAGTACCATCGGCACTGCGCAGCGAAGGTATTGACTGCGTCTTGCCGCTTGTGTACTTTACATACGACCAGAATTTCTTCGGATTTTCTACCAAATTTCGAGACAATGTTTCGTTGTGGAACCTATTAAAGGCATCTCGCATCGAAGTACGTGCCAAATTTCGCGCGTCTGTAAATTTTAGCCCATCTTCAGGATTTCGCGTTCTTCTGAACTTCGCATGCTTTTTCCGTTGCCTCTGCAACAGCGTTCGGACCTTTTTTGTGTACCACGGGGGATCCGTTCCATCTCTTACCAATTTATGAGGTATGAATATCTCAATTGCTGTTGCTACTATATCTTTGAATTTGAGCCACATCTCGTTTACATTCGCATAGTCAGTTCGGAAGGAATGGAAATTGTCTTTTAGGAAGGCTTCTAGTGGTACTTTATCCGCTTTTTTAAATAAAATTATTTTGCGTTTGTTTCTGATGGATTTGGAAGAAATGGTATTGAGCCTAGCTACAATGACCTTGTGATCACTAATCCCTGTATCAGTCATGATGCTCTCTATCAGCTCTGGATTGTTTGTGGCCAAGAGGTCAAGTGTGTTTTCGCAACCATTTACAATTCGCGTGGGTTCGTGGACTAACTGCTCGAAATAATTTTCGGAGAATGCATTTAGGACAATCTCGGAAGACGTTTTGTGCCTACCACCGGTTTTGAACAAGTATTTTTGCCAACATACCGAGGGTAGGTTGAAGTCCCCACCAACTATAACCGTATGAGTGGGGTATTTATTTGTTACGAGACTCAAACTTTCTCTGAACTGTTCCGCAACTGTATCATCGGAATCTGGGGGTCGGTAGAAGGAGCCAATTATTAACTTAATTCGGCTGTTAAGTATAACCTCCACCCACACCAATTCACACAGAGTATCTACTTCGACTTCACTACAAGATAAACCACTACTGACAGACACCAACACTCCACCACCAATTCTGCCTAATCTATCTTTCCTGAACACCGTCTGAGACTTCGTAAAAATTTCTGCAGAACTTATTTCAGGCTTTAGCCAGCTTTCTGTACCTATAACGATATCCGCTTCTGTGCTTTCTATTAGCGCTTGAAGCTCAGGGACTTTTCCAGCGCAACTACAACAGTTTACAACTATAATTCCGACTGTTCCTTGATCCAAGCACGTCCTGTAATTGCCAAGCACCCTTTGACATTGCAGCCCATCCCGCACTTTCCCGAGGCCTTCTAACCTAAAAAACCGCCCAGTCCACGCCACACAGCCTCCGCTACCCGTGTAGCCGCCAGCTGAGTGTAGTGAACTCCTGACCTAATCACCATCTTGGAATTGTGTTCTGCTTCTTATTCAGGTACAAGCAAAAGTTGTGATAGGTACATATTTATTACATATGTCCATCCACTTCAGCGGCTCAGTTACGCTAAATTACGACTCAGTTTTCCTTTCGTAATCACACATGATTCTAATGAGGAAGTTAAAAGTGATGCATTAGTGTTTGCTTCGCTGTCACGTCCTACTGCTAAGAATTAATAGTGTGACTTCCTTGAAGATAGACCAGCGGTACGAGTATCAGCGCATTACTTTGCTAAATAAACACCATAAAAATTTTCTAGGAGAAATGAAGTTAAAACGAGAAGTTAGATCAGCTGTACCCTTTCAGTGGAACCGCGCAAATGGATAATTGTGACCGACATATTTCCGGCGCAGAAACTCACAAATTACGAAACAGCTTTCAAAAATCTCAGTTCGTTCCTTATTAAATTTCTTCGAAAACCGACCAGCTTGAAAATATTCTGTCGGAGTCGCGAAATTAAAAACTTGTCAAATTTAATTAAATTTGGATGAAAGCAGGCTGCGACGCACGAAACTGACAGCTAGTTATATGAAAATCAGGGAAGGCGGGGGTGTCTGGCTTGACAGCCTTCCGCTGAAAGGCGGCTTTGCACCCCGGACAAGTACTGACATTTGCAACTGACCTCACTCTGGTGTTTCTCTCTGTATCTGTAGATACATAAACTGGTATAACGTCCTCACTTGTATCAAGCACTCTACATCCATTTCCATTTCCAAAGTTGAAAACTTTTAGTTGATTTTCCATTCCGTGATCACTTATCTTAATGTACGTCAATTAAGCATTCCCAAGTAATGGCAATATCTACCATCACGCATTCCCAAGAGCCAATAATAACGATGGACGACCAAGAACGAAGTGCTCGGATTAAAAAGGGTAAAAAACAGGAATGTAGTCTTTCGACCCTACTGTTCAATCTCTACATGGAAGAAGCAATGATAGAAATAAAAGAAAGTTTCAGAAATTGAATTAAAATTGAAGGTGAAAAGTTATCAATGATACGATTGGCTGATGACATTGGTATCTTGCGTAAAATTGAAGTATAATTACACGATCTGAATAATGGAATGAAAAATCTAATGAGTAAGAAATACGGACTGATGGTAAATCGAAGAAAGACGAAAGTAATGAGAAGTAGTAGAAGTGAGAGCAGCAACTTGGCGTCAGGATTGATGGTTACGAAGTAGGTGAAGTTA
Organism: Schistocerca gregaria; assembly: GCF_023897955.1. Taxonomy (NCBI): domain Eukaryota; kingdom Metazoa; phylum Arthropoda; class Insecta; order Orthoptera; family Acrididae; genus Schistocerca; species Schistocerca gregaria. The sequence continues at coordinate 67,625,644 of NC_064924.1, read as the reverse complement.
AGGAATTTTGCTACCTGGGCAGCAAAATAATCAATGACGGACGGAGCAAGGGTGTTATGAAAAGCACAACAGCAATGGCAAAAAGGTCTTTCCTGGCCAGGAGAAGTCTACTACAGCAGAACCCCTCTAATCCGCCACCTTCGGGACCGGGACCATGGTCGGAACGAAAAAAAGGTCTGATTATCCGAAAAATCTACTATTTATTGCACAAAATATAAAAAGACATTTAGTACAAAAAAATAAACGATTTAAGAATTAAAAGACGTTCTTTGCAATTTTCTGGAGCTTTCTCCTTCGTCCAGCCTTTGTAGCACGCTAATTTTTCGTTTAGTGAAAGAGCTGCGTGTTTACGTTTGAATTCAGACATGTTGAAAAACAGACAACGGTACACACAACGAATCTACAATAATAAGTATTGTAGAGAACACGGAATAAAGCAAACAACGACGTTTTTTAATCCCAACAAAGGATAAAACTGCACACTAACGGACAGTATGACTATATGCACAGCAATAGACACCGCAACAATGGCCCGACAGGCGACCGGAGTGACGGACCATCCAAGGTCGGATTAGAGGGTAATATCGAAGATAGGCATTGATTTCGAGAAGAAATTCCTGAGGATGTACGTCTGGAGTACAGTACTGTATGGTAGTGAAACGTGGACTGAGGAAAACTGGAACAGAAGAGATTCGAAGCATTTAAGATGTGGTGCCACACACGAATGTTTAAACTTAGGTGGACTCATAAGGTAAGAATGAGGAGGTTCTGTTCGGTATCGGAGAGGAAAGGAGTATGCAGAAAACACTGATAAGGAGAAGCGACAGGATGACAGGACATCTGTTAAAACTTGAGGGAATGACTTGCATGGTATTGTAGGAAGCTGTAGAGGGCGAAAACTGTAGAGGAAGATAGAGATCGTAATACATCCAGAAAATAATTGAGGACGTAGGTTGCAAGTGCTACACTGAGATGAAGAGGTTAGCACAGGAAAGGAATTCGTGGCGGGCCCCATCAACGAGTCAGAAGACTGATGAGCCGAAAAAAAGACGCGTTGTTGCAGTGATTCAAAGAAGAAACGTCATTATGGCAAATTGCAGTGTAACAATTTCAGAAGATCGAATTCAGTATTTCGGCCATCTCTCCGCCACCTTCAGTTTCGTGTAAGTATGGTCAGTGTTCGTGTGAGTAGAGAAATTCGAACCGCTTAATGACTTCAAATTCGGGCAAATCTTTTCAACATTTGTAGACTCATTGTTTTGGGAGAATTTTCCTTTGAAATTCATCGAATGCTTCTCGCATCACACTGCTCAAGCTCAGTTTGGCTTCATCCAGGCGTTGTTTGTCAACCAGGATTTCACTTCGATGAAGTCGGAGCAACTCTGTAACACGGATATTGAACACGGGATCTTCACGTATCTCACAATCTTGCTTCATACGTCCTCAATGATGGTTTTGAATTTAATCAATTTGCGCTCTACATGTTGCCATTAACTACTCAGACACTTTGCAGTTTCACTACTGTCACTCTCGCTAACCGTAATATTTTCCTACCTTTCTTAACACTCGTCGTAACACCAGAAGCCAGTGATGCTGTCACAGTCTCATGATCACCTGTTCCATCCTCGACGTCAACTGATTCTCAAACGGGCCAGTTAATTAGCAGGAGGTCAAAGACATTGTCCTCACGATTTTGTTCTTAAACATATGCTCGAAATAATATTCAGATAATACTTTCAGAACAATCTTGTATGTTTCCTTTTCTCTGGTGCCAGTTTTAGTTGCGTGACAGTCTCATGTTCAGATGACAAGATGTAGCCTGCCCCTATTACAATAATGTGATCAGGAACCTCATTCGAGATATCTTCCAAGTTGTCCCTGATGCTCTCTACCACTACAGTACCTGACGCAGGTAGTCTATAAAACAACCCGATCGACATGTTTTACGCAACTTCTACACTTATTTTTGAGCAGGCATTTCACATTCGGAATCTGTAATAACATCATAGATATTATTATATTCTTTACTGCAATAATTACGTCTCCTCCATTGGCGTCTAGTGTATCCTTTCGATATATGAGGAAACTTCAAAAGTAAGCTACAATTACGACAGGCTAAGTAATTTCTACTGCATGCTGCACTACGTGCAAGTACATGAAACTATTTTTCAACATAAGCACTCTGCAAATAGCCGTCGGAACGTCCTACCGACTTTTCGGTTCCTCGGTGATAGAAATCCGCTCCTTGGTCACAGAGTTATTCAAAAACCGCTGTGTGAACGTCTTTACCTTTGGAAAATCTCTTTCCATATTTCCCTGCTTGCTGAAAAGATGGTAAGAGCAGGATGGAATTTCATCATCACCTACCTCTGTCTAGCTTTGGTCAAATTGTTGGCACAATTTCACTTCGGCTGGGCACGAGATTGCATTTGATCCATATATCACCAGAACTTCACTATGAATGTGTACAATCTTACCTGCAAAAATCGTACTGTTCTACGTACTTCAACTTCGGATTGCACTTCCATCTGCCACGCCATTTTATTCTGACACTCCGATCCAAACGTCATACGTACTGCAGCACAAGTGAGTCTACACAAAACCCGGAACATCTACGCTGTTATGACAATGCGAAAGTTTAGTTGCGCAATAATCATAATGTGGGACGACATGCGTAATTTACTTTCTGAAGACAGTATGTAAGTGCTAATCTGAAATTAGGATTTAGATACTGTTTACCCCTGGTTTCAAACAACTTTCGTTTCCTAGTACTATCTCTAGGAGGTCAAACGGGCCGGCTTGGCGCACGAGAGGCATCACAGGACATTTTAATTTCCACTGTCTATACTTTTATAAATAACTTCATAAAACGTTGTCAGCATCACCAGGAAGGATTCAGAATTCACACTCATTTCAGTGGAAGTTCGAAAACATAACAAAATAATTTTTTTTACATGTGACATTTCATCATTGTTTCACCTACTTATGGCTGCCTTTGTTGCTATAGGTACACTTTTCTTCATAAGTTACAGAGATTCTTCGATGAATTTTGCACAGCATACATACCATACTTGCAGGTGCATAACTATAAAATTTGTGTGTTTTCTTAACATGAAGTTTAAAATATAACAGCTCATTCGTTTTTTCATAAATTAAACAAATTCTTGAGTTTCATACACCTCTAGGTATGGTTTGTATGCTGTACAAAATTCATCGAAGAACCTCTCTTACTTATGAAGAAAACTGTACCTATAGCAACACATGCAGCCATTAGTGAGTGAAAAAATGATGAAATTTCACATGTAAAAAACCCATTTTGTTATGTTTTAGAACTTCCAGTGCTATGAGTGTGAATTCTGAATCCTTCCTGGTCATGCTGACAAAGATTTATGAATTTATTTGTAAAAGTATAGACAGTGGAAATTAAAATGTCGTGTGGTGCCTCTCCTGCTCCAAGTCGGCCCGTTTGACGTACTTAATAGACGACACTAATTCTGGGACCTTACTACAGATGCTACTGCAAGTTTACTGATATCATATAAAACTTTTCTACGAGATTGCCCATCTGTGAAAATGAACGTTTTCTGAGAAGTATGTAGCTGATCCGTCTTATTTTTCCGCAGGTAATTCATCACTAACCTAAGGAGGCATTCCTCTAACTTAAAAAAAGAAGTACATGTGCACGCCACGCGTTCTCCGCTACCTTAGCAGCCGCTTCCTGCGTGTGGTTTACGCCTGACATATTAAGAGTGATACAAAATCGTCGCAGAGCTGTCTGAGCCTCTGGCTTAGACCTACCATTCTGCTCCAAAGGACCACTGTCGACTCTGAATACAATATCCAGCATGCGGTGCTAGCAACTTTCACCATAGCAGCCAACCGCCGAAGGAACCAAGAATTGCCTGAAAACGCAAGCTGCAGGCGTCATTCGTGCCGACACAAGCAACTATCAGTAGCTGATTGTTCCCACTGCATACAAATTTAGTTGACTTTACACAAATGATAAAAAAATACGGGAAGTATTACAACTAAATAAATAGCACTGCTAAACACAGATAAATAAACGGCTACTGCTGACTCCTACTCAAAAGCTGGTAAGAATACTACTAGACTAAATGACGCGGCCGGCCGCTGTGGCAGAGCGGTTCTAGGCCCTTCAGTCTGGAACCGCGCGATCGCTACGGTCGCAGGTTCGAATCCTGCCTCGGGCATGGATGTGTGTGATGTCACTTGGTCAGTTAGTAGTTCTGAGTTCTAGGGGACTGATGACCACAGATCTTAAGTCCCATAGTGCTGAGAGCCATTTGAACCAAATGACGCGTACAGTCTGTGTAGAAAACTATGACCTGCAATATACGGCTCCAGACAGCCATATTCTTACACAAATTATGCATACTATATTAACTCTTTATCAGACTGTAATTCGATATCTTTGAAGCCATAAACCTCTTTGTAGATCGACAACTATAATTAGACGTGTGTGGTAAAGACATACAGAAAATAATTTTTCCTCGTTTGACGTATTACGAGTTCTATCTGTACTAGGAACAATCATTAACCAGTGCTGTTGTCATAAACAAGTGCCGAAAAACAGGGAAATTAGTGTAAAATTCGAGTTTACGTCTTCGCTCAATGTGTAAATGAACAGCGTTGTATTTAAGTTATGTGCCAATTGCGGTGTGATTGCTCAGTTCGCTATCTCCATAAATATCTCTACTCGTGGGTGTTGCCAAAGAAGTTTCCGCCCACGTCTCTGGTAGCCATAGTTAGAGGTGGGCTGAATGTCGATGAAGTTCGTTCGCTACGCTTGAACTCGACCGCCTCTCGGCACCGGAGTAGAGGAAAAGGTCTTGACTAGAGTACAGGAGCTCATGAGCGAGGTGACTTATTCATACTTCGCATCGGAAGCGAAACAGGTGAAGTTTGATAGTGAATTACTGTCAGTGTTCACGCGTGTGAATACAGTTCTCGTGTATTTCGATAGTTGAGTTTTCTTTGTGTATTGCTTATAAATATTGTAGTATCGGAAAATAGCGTGAGTTTTCGTTTGTTGAACGTGTGCCTATTCGTGTTTTTCGATTAAGTCAAAGCAAAGATTTCTTTAAATTTATTATAAAAATTTATTTTACATTCAAGCTTCCGTTTTAAAATTTGTCTACAGAGATATCTGTCTATATTCTTGAACCGTCGTCCGTAACGAATTTTTTAGCTTCATATGAAAACGAGATAACTTTAACAAGACATTAAAGAAAAAAATGCATCTATTTGTACAATTTTAGCAGACCATTATTCATAAGCTTGAAAAAGCCTCCAGTTTAAATAAACTTCATCTTGCAATTATGTAGTGTAGGACTGCGGTTGGTCTACAAATTGTAAAAATAAAATCGCAACAGCCATTATTTTCATAATTTTTTATTTATGTTACCATTATCGACTACTCAGTAGATTGATCGTCATGACCTGTAGCACGAACGATAAAGAGCATCCAGCCGCACATGTATAGAACAAGAAATCAATGTTCGCAAGTTGTTTCCGTAAAGGACTTCACGAGCAGTGTGTCCTTTTCTTACATGTAACTACAACTGTTTATTGTTGTTACTTTTGTGAAGAGTACACACTGCTCGTGAAGTCACAACAACTGTCTATTATTGTTACATATGAGAAGAGCACACACCGCTCATGAAGTCTTCTACGGAAACATGGCGTGTTTGTTGGTTCCCTGTTCTGTACAGTCGTACGACTGGACACTTTTTGACGTTCATTCTGTAGTGCATGAAGATGACTGTACTAATAATAATGATAATGATCGTATGGCATTGGTGGCCGGGAGACCCCTCGCGGGGCGGTTCGGCCGCCGCTCCACAAGTTCTGTAACGCCACTACGGCGACTTTCGAGTGAATGAGGATGAAATGACAATGAAAGACACACAACACCCAGTCATCTCGAGGCAGAAAAATCCATGACCCTACCGGGAATCAAACCCGGGACCCAGTGCACGGGAAGTGAGAACGCAACTGCAATACCACGAGCCACGGACATGACTGTACTGACAAAGGAACCTCCCCATCGCACCCCCCTCAGATTTAGTTATAATTTGCACAGTGGATAGGCCTTGAAAACCTGAACAAAGTTCAATAGAGAAAACAGGAAGAAGTTGTGTGGAAGAATGTACAAAATTAAGCAAAATATACAAACTGGGTAGTCCATGCGGAAGATAGGCAACGTCAAGGGTAGTGCGACCTCAGGAGCGCCGTGGTCCCGTGGTTAGCGTGAGCGGCTGCATAACGACAGGTCCTTGGTTCAAGTCTTCCCTCGAGTGAAGAGTTTACTTTCTTTATTTTCGCAAAGTTATGATCTGTCCGTTCATTGACGTCTCTGTTCACGGTAATAAGTTTAGTGTCTGTGTTTTGGGACCGCACCGAAAAACTGTGCGATTAGTAGACGAAAGGACGCGCCTCTCCAATGGGAACCGAAAACATTTGATCGCAAGGTTATAGGTCAACCGATTCCTCCACAGGAAAACACGTCTGATATATTCTATACGACACTGGTGACGGCACGTGCGTCACATGAGAGGAATGTGTTGTCGACCCATCTAACTTGTACACTTGGCGAATGGGTAAAAAGATTATTCTACCTTGCCCGATTCAGGTTTTCTTGCGGATGTGATAATGTCTCCGAAAGAAGTGATGTAAACATAAGAGTTGCCTGTCTTGCGCATGGGCTACTCACTTTGTATATTTTGCTTATTTTTTTCGTAGTTCCGCACAACATCTTCCTGTTCTCGATTGATCTGTGTTCAGTTTTTCAAGGCCTATCCACTGTGCCAACTTATAAGTAAATCTGAAGGGGGGGGGGGGTGCGATGGGGATTTTCCTTTGTGAGGAGTCGAAACTGGTAACCTAAGTAAAAAAAAAAGGAAATACTATAAAAATAATGGCTGTTGGAATAGTATTTTTACAATCCGATTTAAATTATTGAAAGAGTGAACGGAAAGCCCGATAACATTTGCTGGGGCACGTCGCTGATTTACGCTGAATGACACAAACTGCAGCCGAGAGGTCTAGGGTGCTGCAGTCATGGATTTTGCGGCTGGTCCCGGCGGAGGTTCGAGTCCTCCCTCGGGCATGGGTGTGTGTGTTTGTCCTTAGGATAATTCAGGTTAAGTCGTGTGTAAGTTTAGGGACTGATGACCTTAGCAGGTAAGTCCCATAAGATTTCAAACACATTTGAACATTGTTTTGTCGTTCAGACTGATGTGCATGAAGATGACTGTACTGAAGAGTCAAAACTATAAAACGGCTGTTGGAATATTACTTTTACAATCCAATTTAAATTATTGGAAGAGTGAACGGCAAGCTTGATAACATTTCCCGGGGAAATTCATTCATTTACGTTGAATGACACAAACTGCCAACAAATTAAATGCCTAGTAGCTTGAAATTATCCTAGCTGCAAACAACCCGGCTACGAATCTGTCTAGTGAAACGTAGGTGCCGCCTGTTAGCTTTCGTAGAACGTCCTCCTTCGTCGCCATAGCAGCGCGAAAGACAGCACTGTGCTGTGGAGTCGGGCTCCCGCAGTCTCGCTGCGCCTCGTGCCAGCCCTGTGGCGCCAGGTGCCGCACCTCGCGGCCTCTGGTATGCGGCACTGCGGCGGCCAGTCTGAGAGCTGTGGTGGCCAGCTCTAGTTGTTACAGTTGTGCAGCGCTTGTCGAGGCATGACTCGCAGGAGGGGAGGCCGAAGCCTTATTAGCAGGGCGACGAGCCGCACCGCCGATGGTCGGGTCGCGCCGGTTGCCCCCAGCTGCGGGGGCGGTGCGCTGCAGAACTTGGGGGCGACAGGTGGCGCGCCGGACAGGTGACGTCGCGTGCCGTAGCGTGGCGTGGCGTGGCGTGGCGTGCTGATCAATACGCTGCCGTAGCACGGATGGGTGCAGCCTCCCTCCGTCCATCCCGTCTTAGCAGCCGCCCACGTCTGTCTCCTCACTTACCCAACGCCACGCTCACCCTGTGCCACTGGGCGACTACTCTGTCCCCTGGGTAAACATTAGTCGCTGCGGAACGTTTCACTTACGATATCTGCGAGCACCAGCTGCAAGCGATAGGAAAAGCACGCCACTTCCACTTCCAGGGACCGTTTGACGACTGTCGAACAGATATTTAAGGGGTACGTTCAGGAAGTAATGAAACACATCTTTTCTCTGAAAGCAAATTGATTGTATTCATGATTCAAGTACACTATATTATTCCCCACCCATTTGGCTAGAGCACCCTATTTTTCAACATAATCTCCATTCAACTGGGCAGCCTTACGATACTTTTGTATTATACTGTATGTTAACCGGGGACCTAGAAACGACGGAGTGGCTCCGTCCCCGCCGCAGCCACAATCGTCCACAACCTCACGACTACTACTGCACTCCACATCTCCGCCGCCCAACACCGAACCCAGGGTTACTGTGCCCCCAGTGGACCCTCCAGGGAACGTCTCACACCAGACGAGTGTATCCCCTATCTTTGCGTGGTAGAATAATGGTGGTGTATGCGTACGTAGAGAACTTGTTTGCGCAGCAGTCGCCGACATAGTGTAACTGAGGTGGAATTAGGGAACCATTCCGCATTCGCCGAGGCAGATGGAAAACCGTCTAAACACCATCGACAGACTGGCCGGTTCACCGGATCTCGACACAAGTCCGCCGGGCGGATTCGTGCGTGGGACCAGGCGCTCATTCCCGCCCGGAAAGCCGTGCGTTGGACCGCACGGCCAACCGTGCGTGCTGCGACACTTTACTGGGAAAGCTTGTATGCCCGCATGGATATACAGTGCTGGTCGCTGGCGGAGTCAACGTCTTGCTGCATCACTAACATCTCCATTATCCACACTGTGCTTCCCGCAGAGTGCATCCTCCACTGGACCAAACTCATTGCTCATTATGGTCTTCTGTTAGGCGGCGAGCAACCTAGCGAGCATACATCTTTGAGTAACCCAACTTGTGGACGATCGCATCAGCGTTTCTAACAGACGTCCAATTGTGCTGATCACCTCGAATGAGAGTGTCCACACGTTCCAACATTGCAGGAGCAGCAGCTGTGTGCGGCTGGCTGGTACGCAGGAGATAGCACAGATTTGTGCGATCATGTTAAGACGATAACAGAAGCCTCGCCCAACGACTCGCCGTGATTTTGTTCACTGCCAGGTCACCGTAAACATTCTGCATGCTCCTATGAATATCTGCGATGCTCTGGTTTTTCGCCGAAAGAACCTCTCAGTGATAGCTCTCTGCCTGGATCGCACCTCCTTACAGACGCCAATTTGAAGGGTACCTATAGCGCTGTCATTTATGTATCGGAACTTCATAAAATGATAGGGGCTGGAGCCGCAGGAAGGGTACCTTTGGAGAAGCTAGAAAAACGTGAGATTCCTGAAGAAAGAGGTTGCCTTATCAGTAGATACAGGAGCATCAGTCTGAATGATGGACTGATGTAGCCTTGTAATATATGTCAATAGGGTGTTCTTTGATTGTACTATGGACGGCTGAAAGCAGAGACAATGCTCTCTGTTTTCAGACTCCATCGTAAGCTTGTCGCCACTTTGTCACATTCTCGCAGACATGAGGCGTTTGTGGGAGAGAAGCCGGCAACATGCAGAGTATTTTCAAAGTATTTACGTGTGTCATCCTCTGTTTCAATGCCATCATCATCCCTGAGTATCTGGATATACTGTTTTACTGATTTAACGTAAGACCAGAACTTCCTAGGATTTTCTGTCAAGTCGGTACATAGAATTTTACTTTCGAATTCACTGAACGCTTCACGCATAGCACTCCTTTCGCTAACTTAGACATCGTTTAGCTTCTGTTTGTCTGAGAGGTTTTGGTTGCGTTTAAACATGCAATGAAGCTCTCTTTGCTTTCACAGTAGTTTCCTAACGTTGTTGTTGTACCACGGTGGGTTATTCCCGTCCCTCACAGTTTTACTCGGCAAGTACCTGTCTAAAACGCATTTTACGATTACCTTTAACTTTTTCCATAAACACTCAACATTGTCAGTGTCGGAACAGAAATTTTCGTTTTGATCTGTTACGTAGTCTGAAATCTGCCTTCTACTGTATTACTCTTGTTAAACAGATAAACTTTCCTCCTTTTTTTATATATATTCCTATTTACTTCCATATTCAGGGATGCTGCAACGTCCTTATCATCACTAATTCCCTGTTCTGCGTTTACAGAGTCGAAAAGTTCGGGTCTAGTTGTTATCAGTTGGACCAAGATGTTATCTCCACGAGTCGGTTCTCTGTTTAACTGCTCGAGGTAATTTTCGGATAGTGCACTCAGTATAATGTCACTCAATGCACAGTCCCTACCACCCGTCCTAAACATCTGAGTATCCCAGTCTATATCTGGTAAAATGAAATCTCCACCTAAGACTATAACATGCTGAAGAAATTTATGTGAAATGTATTCCAGATTTTCTCTCAGTTGTTGTGCCACTAATGCTGCTTAGTCGGGAGGTCGGTAAATGAGCCAATTATTAACCTAGCCCCGTTGTTGAGTGTAACTTCCACCCATAATAATTCACAGGAACTATGCACTTCTACTTCACTACAGTATAAACTGCAACTAACAGCGACAAACACGCCACTACCGGTTGCATGCAATCTATCCTTTCTAAACACCATCTGGGCCCTTGTAAAAATTTCGGCTGAATTTATCTCTGTCTTCACCCAGCTTTCCCTACTTATAACGATTTCAGCTTAAGTATCTATCAGCGCTTCAAGTTCCGGTACTTTACCAATGCAGCTTCGACAGTTTACAATTACAATACCGATTGCTGCTTGGTCCCCGCATGTCCTGACGTTGCCCGCACCCTATGAGGCTGTTACCCTTTCTGTACTTGCCCGAGGCCGTCTAACCTAACAAACCGCCCTGTCCACGCCACACAACCCCTGCTACCCGTGTAGCCGCCTGCTGCGTGTAGTGGACTCCTGACATGAGCGACCACCTGCAGATGGGTGCACTCTGTACCCTTCATGACATCCGGAAGGACCCTTTCCACATCTGGAATGACTCCCCCCGGTATGCACACGGAGTGCACATTGGTTTTCTTCCCCTCCTTTGCTGCCATATCCCTAAGGGGCCCCAATATGCGCCTGACGTTTGAGCTCCCAACTACCAGTAAGCCCACCCTCTGTGACCGCCCGAATCTTGCAGACTGAGGCGCAACCTCTCGAACAGGACAAGCAGCCATGTCTGAAGATCAGTATCAGCCGGAGACAGAGTCTGAAACCGGTTCGTCAGACAAACTGGAGAGGCCTTCCGTTCAGCCCTCCAGAATGTCTTTCGCCCACTGCCACACCTTGAGACGACCTCCCACTCTACCACGGGTGAGGGGTCGGCCTCAATGTGGGGAGTATCCAGGGCAGCCAGAGCCGTAGTCCGATCGGGGGATGCGTGGGACGGTCCGCAGCTCGTGGTCGTGCGGAATCGTTCTCGCTTCCCGCGCCTGGTTTGCCGGGTTCGATTCCCGGCGGGGTCAGGGATTTTCTCTGCCTCGTTATTACTAGGTGTTGTGTGATGTCCTTAGGTTAGTTAGGTTTACGTATTTCTAAGTTCTAGGGGACTGATGACCATAGATGTTAAGTTCCATAATGCTCAGAGCCATTTGATGCGTGGGACGAGCTGGCTGTCCCAGACAAACCCCATCCGGACCCTCACAGTGATGCCCATTTGCAACAGCCTCCAGCTGTGTGACAGAAGCCAACACTGCTTGCAGCTGGGAGCGAACGGATGCCTACTCAGCCCGCATCCGAACACAGCACTCGCAGTCCATATCCATGCTAAAAACTGTTGTGCAAAGATCGTCTGAACTAATCTACAGAGAGCACAAACAATTTTACACAAAATTTAAACGATTACTAAAATACAAGAGTGCCTAGTAAACGCAGTAACGCTGCTACTTGCGCACTGCTGACACACTGCTCGGCGGCAGAAGGAGACTACGCGGTTTTACACTATTCAGGTACTAAAGCGCGATGCTACAACTCTCAAATACTATAATACGCCCGAAATGTATGAATTAAACAATGCAAGTACCCAAAAACACGCAAAGAAATTAAGAATTAAACTATGTAACAAATAAGTGAGCTAAGAGTATACGACTGATTGCTGGCAGTTGCTTATCCAATGGCGGCAGGGAGCACACACGCGAACGGGTGTTTCCACTGATGCTCTTTATGTCACCTCCTGAGGGCTCTTCGGACTGATTTTTAGCGACGGTCGGTCAGAAATATTTTACTCGTCCAACCATAAAAAAAGCGAGTGATTCCAACACTGGAGGTCGCGTTCCTGACCGTCATAGCAGAGGCGTTAAAAGAACGACTGAAATGTGGATAAGGGGCGGTGTGACAACCTTGCAATTGTGTCTCATGTCCGCGACGGTGTTAGGCACAATGGTGTTGAAACTTAGTGTCATGCGACGTTATTAACCCATTTAGCAGCTCCCATAAGCTGTAGCTTTTTTTTTTTTTTTTTTTTTTTTTTTTTTTTTTTTTTTTTTTTTTTTTTTTTTTTTTGCATGCTGGACACCTTGCTTCGTAGAGGAAGTCGACATAAAAGTTTTCTGGGTTTGGTACCGCGTCATAATGTAAAGCTACTGCTGCTGGAGAGAAACCAACGTTTCGGCCACGATTGCAGCGGCCTTCTTCTGGGTCTAATGGTGCGTTCTAGCTATGTTGTTAGGGTTCACTGCGCATGCCCTTACGTCATAATTTTAAGAAGGTAGTTAGTTTATTGGTCACTTAAGGAAGAAGGAGAGGGAACTTTATTTTAAGAGGTTATTGCGGTGGAGGGAGAACGTGACATATGTTATCCATTCAATCGTTGCAAATCTTCGCCCTTTCAGCGTCTCACCATCAGAACCGTAGATGGTTCAAATGGCTCTAAGCACTATGGGACTTAACCTCTGAGGTCATCAGTCCCCTAGACTTAGAACTACTTAAACTTAACTAACTTAAGAACATCACACACATCCATGCCCGAGGCAGAATTTGAACCTGCGACAGTAGCGGTCGCGCTGTTCCAGACTGAAGCGCCTAGTACCGCTCGGCCACAACGGCCGGCCAAAACCGTAGACCCGCGTCCGATCACTAGTTATGATTCTCTTAAGGAATATCTCATTCTCGTCTGTACGATACAAAATCTCTTCGCAGGTTGCGAGGCGAAAGTCTTTGTGGTCTTGACTCATGACCTGTGGGAGGAACTTGGCGGCAACACAATGCAGTCGAAGATACTGTGTCAGGATTTCAAGACATGATCCAACTGAACTGCTACACTCTTGCGCAATCTCTCGAACAGTCAGTCTCCAATTGGCACGCACAATTTCATGGACGTTTATGACACGAGAGTCGTCAGTAGGCGTCGAACGGAGTCGTGAACGATGGTTATCTGTAACTTCCGTCCGGCCATTTTTAAACCGTGCGAACCATTCGTAACACCGAGTAAGGCTTAAGCACTCAAAACCGTAGGCTTCCTGCATCATTTGGTGTTGTGTCTCTGCAAAGGTTTTCTTAAGTTTCACGCAAAATTTAATGCAGTCGCGTAGCTCCTCAGTACTCATCACTGTAGGGTTTCTACATCATTTTGTGTTTGTCTGTAAATGTTTTCTTGAGTTTCACGCAAAATTTAATGCAGTCGTGTTGCTCCTCTAATTCCGCCATCTCCAAATTGGAAAACTGTGCTCCACAACGTTCTACTCAATACAACACTGCACAATAACGGACATACATCAATTAAAATTCCAGCAATTACACATTAAACACAGGCATGTGCTGGGATGGCAATCACATTTCGCTCCAACACACCATTGGCGCCAAATTGCGAGTGTTCCGGAATTGTTTGAACGGATCTCTTACCTTTGTACATGTACGCAACATCGGCGTTTGCATTCTGATTAACTTCTCATGGTCAGGGTTCAGAGTTATGTAGAATTTTTTTTAAGGAAAACGGAAAATATGACGCCCTTTTAGAAATGTTTTAAAAAGTGGCTCTGAGGACTATGGGACTTAACATCTGTGTCATCAGTCCCCTAGAACTTAGAACTACTTAAACCTAACTAACCTAAGGACATCACACACATCCATGCCCGAGGCAGGATTCGAACCTGCGACTGTAGCAGTCGCGCTGTTCCAGACTGAGCGCCTAGAACAGAAATGTTTATTTACTGATTACAGTTGCAGCTCTCTATGAGAGGTAGAGCGGCCACCAGAATACATTAGCGCTGTTAGTGTTCAGTGCTGCCACCAGGTCTGGTACCATATGTAAGGGGCATGAGCAGCGCCACGCCGGCCAGTGTACTCGAGCGGTTCTAGCCGCTTCAGTCTGGACCCGCGCGACCGCTACGGTCGCAGGTTCGAATCCTGCATCGCGCATAGATGTATGTGATGTCCTTAGGTAAGTTAGGTTTAAGTAGTTCTAAGTCTGATGACCTCCGATGTTAAGTCCCATACCGCTCAGAGCCATTTGAACCACCGCCACATGTGCAGTGTACTCAGGTGAGACAGCGTTATCAACATCTGATAGAGTGTGAAAGCGGCTCCATTGTGGGTTTCCATTTGGTCAGTTGGTCGAATCGTGCAACATCCAGGTTTATTGCTCATTGTGTTGTGACAGTGGCCGTCTGTTGGACTGTATGGGAACGTGAGGGCAAGATTATTCGTCGTCATAGTTCCGGCTGCCCACATCTGTATTGCGAACCAAGAACATCGTAACCCCTTTACATCTGCGCCTTCCATCCGAGAACATGAAATTGCATCTCTACAATATTCTGTGTCCTTCCGCACCGTTTATCGGACAATAGCTGCTACCGAACTAGGGACTTACCATCCCATGTACGCGCCCATGTATGCTGTAGTTAACTTCACGACGCAAACGGCTGTGTTTAGAGTGGTGTCCTGACCGGGAGATATGGACTTATGATGGATGGTGTGTGAAGTTCAGCGGCCAGTTACGGCTCTGCACCACCATAGGTTATAGTCGCCGGCGAGTGTGGTGGCGGCGTGGGGAGAGGTGCCATCTTTCTAATGTTTTGGAAAGGCCCAGAGGTGTTACTCCTAGGGCCAAGGTGTGGAGAACCATACTGTCATGGACAGCTTCGTCCGCCCCCAGAAGCTGAATGGTCAGCGTGACGGAAAGTCAATCCTTTGGACCCGGGTTCGATTCCCAGCTGAGTCGGGGAACTTTCTCTGCCCCAGGACGAGGTGTTGTGCTGTCCTCATCACCATCCTATCATCCTCATCGACTGCAGGTCGCCGAAGTAGCGTCAAATTGAAAGACCGCCACCCGGCGAGCGGCCTGCCCGACGGGGAGCCCTAGCCATTTAACAAATAGACCTCTTGATTTCTCTATGTTACACATCTCTCGACAGGATCGTGATGCCATGTTGCAAGAGGACAATGCTCGCCCACACATGGTACGTTTCACTATGAACTGCCTGCTTGATGCTGAGGTACGCCCTTGGAGCAACAGCACCCTCAGATCTGTCCCAGATAGAAATATATGAGACCAGCCGGGACCTCAAATACGTCCCAGTGTCACTATCCAGGATATTACCGGCCCGTAACAACAATAGTTGGCCATATTACGTCTCGAGAGAATAAAATGGCTTTATGAAACCCTACCAAACTGGATCAGTGAACGCGTCCAAGCTAGACGAGGTGGAATTTCATACTGAAAAGTGGGCTCCTACCGTCAAGTTCTTCGTAAATGATGCTCGATTTTGAAACCAATGAAATAACATCACATGGCCCCTAAAGCCGTGAAGTTTCATTTCGATCACTTCTCCTCTTCTATGTAAGTCACTTTTTTGTCACTTAATGTATTTTTCGAAGGGTCTGTTGGGTCATTTCGTGTAGCACATCTTTCTCCACATATCCGACACAATTAGTAACACTCATATCGCCTCTTGTCGAAAATCGACAAATTGCTTCAGTGGACCTGATCTGTAACAGCAGATGTCATGTATCTTAAAGTGTCTGAAATTTTAGCCGCAGAACTGATCCGTGGCAAAAGCCTGATTGTAGCTACGTGTATTCTTGAAATAACTCTTTGATTTATCTTAAACTATCCACCATTTGAAGTGAGTCTTCGATATACTGTTCTGAAATTTTTTTTGTCTTAATGGCAGAAAGTTAACTTTGCCCTGAGAGAACACAATGTGCATGCCGTTGTATCGCGTAAAGTCACTTCACACACGAAATGATTGGCATTACAAAATCTGCACTGTAAATTCACCAAACCGCAATTACAATTCTCAAAATTATTTAGAATTATGTTCCGTGCACATTTAAAGGTATTTTTCAGAGCGACAACTGGGTGTTCTGTTGTAGTTATCATCATCATTTCATCCTCATCGACACGCAAGTCGCTGAAGTGGCGTCAACTCGAAAGGCTTGCATCCGGCGAACGGTCCACCCCACCGGAGACACTAGCCACACGGCATTTTAGAGTGATATCAGAAATATTATTATTAACATCTGCATTATTCGTAGTACTTTCTCTACTTAAAAATTCTCTCTCTCTCTCTCTCTCTCTCTCTCTCTCTCTCTCTCTTTCTCTTTCTCTCTTTCTCGCTCTTCTTGCTTAAGTCCCACCCGTTAATATTCTTTTTCGAGGCATGGCATTAAACAAATATAGGTTACTAATAATAAGGGACGTTGTGGCTACTCAAAATGAAGATACTGAACATTAGGAACACACTAAATTTTGTGGTGACGACGGCAAACGAGTACAGAGTTAGCTTATTTTACTCTTAGACCAAAGTAAGTGAAAAACAATCACAATAAACGTTTGTTGTCCCCGACTGCTTCGTTGTTACGTTTGTTTTTCACAGTTGACAGCATCAGAGATGTAGCCGTTGCGGCATTGTAGCTGTCCGGTATACGTGTGTTACTGCAAATGAACTACAGGCATCTGCAATATTTAAACATGAACGGCCCTAGAATCCAACTTCGTGAAATGTTATTACTTCCGTGTGTCGTTTCTACAATAGCATCTGAACTATATAAGCTTCGTTGGCCTCCATATATAATTAATTTAAAAATCGGGACTTCAATTTTCAATGCTCACGTGTTAGTATTATGGTCGCTAAGTAAAACAGATTCGTATTCAATGAACTGTGGATGAATGTGGATGAATCTAGACCAAAAGGCATTACATGCACTGATCAAAAATGATAGCGCATTGAGGGTGGCTAGTTTCTAGCTGAAATCTAGATCTGCGAATAAAATTTTCAAAGGGCGACTTATAGCTGAAATGTATTATTTACAAGTCAATATAACAGTCGCTGCGTGCAACAGCCTTCTGAATGGAAGGTAACCTGATAAAACAGATTGATTTCATTATGAACTTACACATTGGTATTACTTTCTCTAGCCAGAAATTGTATGTGTCTAGCACCGCGTCTTTGACTCTGAACCTTTAGCATTCTCCGCCTAGACATACCACAAAACAAATATAATTTCCGCATAATAAGAGAAGTCGGAAGTAGTAGTTGTTCAAAATGAAGAAATTAAAACTTAGGAACTTACTTCAGATTTTCTAGTAATGGCCGCAAATAAAGGGCTACATACACACGTTTTCTTTTTCTTTGTGCACGTCTATGACGAAGTGCCTTTTTAATTATATGAGGATCATTGTCCTCCTTGTACAATTAATATTAAAAATGGGTACTGCAATTTCCGTATTGACGTACACGCCTGGAAATGGGAAAAAGAACACATTGACACCGGTGTGTCAGACCCACCATACTTGCTGCGGACACTGCGAGAGGGCTGTACAAGCAATGATCACACGCACGGCACAGCGGACACACCAGGAACCGCGGTGTTGGCCGTCGAATGGCGCTAGCTGCGCAGCATTTGTGCACCGCCGCCGTCAGTGTCAGCCAGTTTGCCGTGGCATACGGAGCTCCATCGCAGTCTTTAACACTGGTAGCGTGCCGCGACAGCGTCGACGTGAACCGTATGTGCAGTTGACGGACTTTTGAGCGAGGGTGTATAGGGGGCATGCGGGAGGCCGGGTGGACGTACCGCCGAATTGCTCAACACGTGGGGCGTGAGGTCTCCACAGTGCATCGATGTTGTCGCCAGTGGTCGGCGGAAGGTGCACGTGCCCGTCGACCTGGGACCGGACCGCAGCGACGCACGGATGCACGCCAAGACCGTAGGATCCTACGGAGTGCCGTAGGGGACCGCACCGCCACTTCCCAGCAAATTAGGGACACTGTTGCTCCTGGGGTATCGGCGAGGACCATTCGCAACCGTCTCCAAGAAGCTGGGCTACGGTCCCGCACACCGTTAGGCCGTCTTCCGCTCACGCCCCAACATCGTGCAGCCCGCCTCCAGTGGTGTCGCCACAGGCGTGAATGGAGGGACGAATGGAGACTGTCGTCTTCAGCGATGAGAGTCGCTTCTGCCTTGGTGCCAATGATGGTCGTATGCGTGTTTGGCGCCGTGCAGGTGAGCGCCACAATCAGGACTGCATACGACCGAGGCACACAGGGCCAACACCCGGCATCATGGTGTGGGGAGCGATCTCCTACACTGGCCGTACACCTCTGGTGATCGTCGAGGGGATACTGAATAGTGCACGGTACATCCAAACCGTCATCGAACCCATCGTTCTACCATTCCTAGACCGGCAAGGGAACTTGCTGTTCCAACAGGACAATGCACGTCCGCATGTATCCCGTGCCACCCAACGTGCTCTAGAAGGTGTAAGTCAACTACCCAGGCCAGCAAGATCTCCGGATCTATCCCCCATTGTGCATGTTTGGGGCTGGATGAAGCGTCGTCTCACGCGGTCTGCACGTCCAGCACGAACGCTGGTCCAACTGAGGCGCCAGGTGGAAATCGCATGGCAAGCCGTTCCACAGGACTACATCCAGCATCCCTACGATCGTCTCCATGGGAGAATAGCAGCCTGCATTGCTGTGAAAGGTGGATATACACTGTACTAGTGCCGACATTGTGCATTCTCTGGTGCCTGTGTCTATGTGCCTGTGGTTCTGTCAGTGTGGTCATGTGATGTATCTGACCCCAGGAAAGTGTAAATAAAATTTCCCCTTCCTGGGACAATCAATTCACGGTGTTCTTATTTCAATTTCCAGGAGTGTATTAATAGCCGTCCGCGGTGGACTCGCGGTTCTAGGCGCGCAGTCCGGAACCGTGCGACTGCTACCGTCGCAGGTTCGAATCCTGCCTCGGGCATGGATATGTGTGATGCCCTTAGGTTGGTTAGGTTTAAGTGGTTCTAAGTTCTAGGGGACTGATGACCTCAGATGTTGAGTCCCGTAGTGCTCAGAGCCATTTAAACCTTTTGAACATCTGTATCAACTTCCACCTTTGATAATAACCGTGAGGTTTATGGGTGAAGGTGCTTTCTGTTATATTCATTTATGGAGTGCGTGTGGAATGACTGCTTAAATGCCGCCATGCGCACTGTAATTAATCGAATCTAGTCTTTGCTGTCCCTAGGACTATAGTGTATTGCTCGTTACCTCGCATAGGGGCTGTACTATATTGCTCCATTCCTCACATACTGGTTCTCGTTGTTTTGCAAGTAGTGTTTCATGAGATAGCACTGAAGGTAGGGCAACCAAAGCTATGAGTAATCACCTTGAGAATTAATAAATCGCTTCAGGCGTTTATCGCCCCTTACTTTTAGATAACTACCTGTTTCATGACACTAAAAGCCGCATCTACAGACGAAATCTGCATAAAAACACAGTCTTGGACTGCGGGGCTGGTTCCGGCGGAGTTTAGAGTCCTCCCTCGGCCGTGTGTGTGTGTGTGTGTGTGTGTGTGTGTGTGTGTGTGTGTGTGTGTGTGTGTATGTGTGTGTTTCTTTGGGATAATTTAGGTTAAGTAGTGTGTAAGCTTAGGGAATGATGAACTTAACATTTAAGTCCCATAAGATTTCACACACACACACACACACACACACACACACACACACACACACACACACACAAAAGTGCATAACAACAAATCAAGGAATAACGAGTTTGAGACAGCCAATGATATAATTTTCTGAAATTACATGAAGATTTTTAAAATAATTTAAATAACTGTAAAACCTTCTACATGAGAATATTAAAATATTTATACTCATATAAACAAAACGTTAGAGATAAAATGTTCCGAACTTTGCATCCACCATCCGTTGTACGTCAGATGAAACATCGCTGAAAGGCGGTACGTTATTGTAAAAAACCATCGGATTCCGATCCAATATTGTGAATGGTTCCTAAGCAGATTATACCATAGCGATGGATTGGTGAGATAAAACTAAATCCAAAACTATTAAGACGTAAATCGCTGCTAGCATGAAAAACCAAGAAGTGGTTGCAACAAAATGGTGGAGTGATGCTCTACCTGGACAAAACCCGTCAAGAAAATAGCTGATGACGGAAAAGTTGAACTTGAAAACTGCACTTACCGCTTATCCAGTCTATACGAAACCACTAAGAGGAGCCGCTGCCGAGTGCTGTGCTTTACTGACGGCAAGGAAGTAAACAGCTTGCCTAAGGAAAGCTTGCGCATGCGGTGATGATGCGTAGGGTCAACCGAACGATTAGTAG
This sequence comes from Schistocerca gregaria, assembly GCF_023897955.1. Taxonomy (NCBI): domain Eukaryota; kingdom Metazoa; phylum Arthropoda; class Insecta; order Orthoptera; family Acrididae; genus Schistocerca; species Schistocerca gregaria. The sequence goes on along the minus strand of NC_064924.1, from coordinate 67,605,007 downwards.
TCTGTAGGGGGACACACGAATGGTAAAAGGAAACTATGAATATTGTGACAAAAAGTACAAAAACTTGTTTCGAGAAGCAATCCGTACAATATATAGTACTGACGGCTGATATTTATTATCTTAATAACTCCCGTTTAGTTATGCTAACGTAAAGGAATACTTATATCTTTAATGACTTAAAAGAGGAACATCAAATGCATATATTACGGCCGCGAAGCAGCTCTGCCGAGAGTGACCATCAAAAAACCTTAAAACTTTAGAAAACTTTAACAACTTTAAAAATATTTCAAAAAGTTATCATGTTTTTTAGAGCTAAAAGGATCAAAGACAATAGTGAACTCTGATTCTTATCTGCACTTGTACTCCTAATACCTCACATATACACTACTGGCCATTAAAATTGCTACACCACGAAAATGACGTGCTACAGATGCGAAATTTAACCGACAGAAACAAGATGCTGTGATATGCAAATGATTAGGGTTACAGAGTATTGACACAAGGTTGGCGCCAGTGGCGACACCTACAACGTGCTGACATGAGAAAAGTTTCCAACCGATTTCTCATACACAAACAGCAGTTGACCGGCGTTGCCTGGTGAAACGTTGTTGCGATGCCTCTGGTGAAACGTTGTTGCGATGCCTCGTGTAAGGAGGAGAAACGTGTACCATCTCGTTTGCGACTTTGATAAAACTCGGATTGTAGCCTATCGCGTTTGCGGTTTATCGTATCGCTACATTGCTGCTCGCGTTGGTCGAGATCCAATGACTGTTAGCAGAATATGGAATCGGTGGGTTCAGGAGGGTAATACGCAACGCCGTGCTGTATCCCAACAACCTCATATCACTAGCAGATGAGATGACAGACGTCTTATGCGCATGGTTGTAACGGATCGCGCAGCTACGTCTCGATCCCTGGGTCAACAGTTTGCAAGACAACAACCATCTCTACGAACAGTTCGACAACGTTTGCAGCAGCATGGACTATTAGCTTGGAGACCACGTCTGAGCTTACCCTTGACGCTGCATCACAGACAGGAGCGCCTGCGATGGTTTACTCAACGACGAACCTCAGTACACGAATGGCAAACGTCCTTTTTTCGGATGAATCCAGGTTCTGTTTACAGCATCATGATGGTTGCATCCGTGTTTGGTGACATCGCTGCGAACGCACATTGGAAGCGTGTATTCGTCATCGCCATACTGGCATATCACCCGGCGTGATGATATGTGGTGCCATTGGTTACACGTCTCGGTCACCTCTTGTTCCCATTGACGGCACTTTGAACAGTGGACGTTACATTTCAGATGTGTTACGACCCGTGGCTCTACCAGTCATTCTATCTCTGCGAAACCCTACATTTCAGCAAGATAATGCATGAACGTATGTTGTAGGTCCTGTACGGGCCTTCCTGGATACAGAAAATGTTCCGACTACTGCCCTGGCTAGCTCATTCTCCAGATCTCTCACCAATTGAAATGTCTCGTCAATGGTGGCCGAGCAACTGGCTCGTCACAATACGCTAGTCACTACACTTGATGAACTGTGGTATCGTGCCGCGCGGGATTAGCCGAGCAGTCTAGGGCGCTGCAGTAGTGAACTGTGCGGCTGATCCCTGCGGAGGTTCTACTCCTCTCTCGGCCATGGGTGTGTGTGTGTGTGTGTGTGTGTGTGTGTGTGTGTGTGTGTGTGTGTGTGTGTGTTTGTCCTTAGGATAATTTACGTTAAGTAGTGTGTAATCTTATGGACTGATGATCTTAGCAGTTAAGTCGCATAAGATTTCACACACATTTGAACATTTTGTGGTATCGTGTTGAAGCTGCATGGGCAGCTGTACCTGTAAACCCCATCCAAGCTCTGTTTGACTCAATGACCAGGCGGATCAAGGCTGTTATTACGGCCAGAGTTGGTTGTTCTGGGTGCCGATTTCTCAGGATCTATGCACCCAAATTGCGTGAAAAGGTAATAACATGTCAGTTCTAGTATAATATATTTGTCCAATGAATACCCGTTTATCATCTGCCTTTCTTCTTGGTGTAGCAATTTTGATGGCCAGTTGTGTAATTATTTCAGATGTATGCTACCACGTAATTTTCATTTTTCATCATGTAAACCCTATCAATGTATCGTGAAAATGTTGAATAAATATCTGTTACTAAATGAAGTGTCACAGAATAATTGTTCAGTTTCATCAATGCCTGTTGTCGCAAATATGTGACATATCCACCTGATAGGTACATCACATGGTAGATTTCACCTTGGGTACTTTACAAAATTTCGTTAGTATTTACTAAACAGTTTTTTTATGTTTTCTTTCAGGTACATGCTCATTGTAGTATTAAGGGGGGTAAACTGGGATTGCATAGGTTCGTAGTTTGAAGTGCAGTCTGGAGTGTAACACCCAACCAAAGGCTTTTTGCATATCAAGGGAGACAAATATAACGGAATTTCGTCTTATAATTGATGACAGATACATTGGATAAGACACTCCGGTGCCGTCTGCGGTCCAGTTTGCTTCGGTCTCGCCCTCGCCATGGCACCAGCCAACGGGATAAGACAGTTGCCCTGACCTCGTGATGGACCCTACCATCACAGTTCAGTGTCTGTCTAATATCGTTAAGATTGCTATGGGCTGTACGCCTGCGAACATCCATTATTTCGCGTTCTGCGTCTGTGCCCCTGCTGTCTTCGCCGGGTACAAGATCGCAGCAAAGCAATGAGACTAACAGATCATATGATGGAAATGCAAACGAACTATCGCACGGTAGTGTGAAAAGGATTTCCATTTTCCACGGGAGATGGCCGCAGTTTCATTGCGATTTCAATTAGCAGCTTGTATTATTCCGTCTGTGGAAATGGAACTCGCTGCGGCGGCGATCGGCGGCGGATATTGCGGTGGCACGTTTGATGCTGTGCGACTAGCGGGCGGGCTCTGGTGTGGCGCGAGTCGCCGCTCGAAGCCCGGGAGGACAACGCGTCACTCGCTTGCACTCTCCTCTCTGCCTGAAATACCTTGCTTTCCTTGCTTTTTTCGCTTTAACGCAGCGCCACGACATTCTGTACAATCTGTCGAAGATCCGTGGGAGAGCTACAGTTATTGAGGTCACTCGTCGGTCACACGTACGTCGGAAAATAGTGATATGTGTGTCTGATCACAGAGATAGCGTACTGGCTTACAAAGAGGTGCTTTGTGGAATAGTGTTGATGTTTGCTTTCGTTCGACGAAGTGGTCTCGCACGAATGGGAGCCAGTGAGTGTATCCACAACGAATACAATGCAGGGGTTGGTAACAATACGGAAACACCGAAAACACAACATCTACCATGCCTAATATTCAGTTGGTTCAACCAGCCATGGACGTAATTTACAACATGTCTTGTAATTGCAGAGCAGCTTTCAGAACACTGTGTTAGTCACCAGAGAACGTTAGGTTCCTTATGCATCCGCCTTTCTCCTTCTTGCGAAGGAATGACTGGTGCGGGAACATTTTTCCACACAAACGCTATATCACTAAAAGCTTTTAGCGAAATAAGAAATACTAGATCTATTACACTGTCTCAGCTTGTAATCTCCCCCCCCCCCCCTTTCCTTCCTTCTTCCATCTATTGTCCACATTAAACACTAGCCAGTCCAAGTAATTAATAAGTAAAGTCTTTTATGAAGATTCGAGAGGAGCGAAGATTATAATAAACTTAGCTTGTCATGTTGAGATGGCTTCAGTTCTTCTTTTCTAGGGATCTGATTCCTGAAGCTGAAAATATAATATCAGGTCCTGAGGGTTGGTTTGAACTAAATAAATTGGAATTTGCGTTGTTCGCACCTATTATGCAAAAATACGTCCATTCACATCAGAGGCAAGCTTACGTCTCCCTCACTCTGCGAAAATAACAATATTCCAAAGGGTTTAAAATTTTTCTTAACAAATGAATTCCTACTAACTTTCGTTACATCATTAACTTTGATTGTTATTTCATAAATGAATCCAGAAATAACCATAGCAAACAGTACAGGACTGCGTACTTAATAATAGAAATTTAAGCCTGCAAATAATTCGTAATTTCAAATATATCTAAACACAATCATTTTAACCGTATATTCAGACTAGAACTTAACGATTATTACATCGAAACTAAAATATTTTATAAAGTAACTCCATTTCATGAATTTTACCTTGAAGTACGACATACTGAGTATAAAATTATATTAAACTTTTCCGAAAACCAACTGAGATAATATTATTCTGTCAAAATCTCGAAAAATAACACTCGTATCGAAAACTGCTGTTGAGGAAATGTAACGTTAGAGGAGGATATCCCGTTACCAACTTCACTAAAACAATATCCGACAAGGAACCCCTAGAGTGCAAGGTCACAAAAGGCCAGCGATGTTAACGGCTTTCGATGCCCCATGTATTGGATAGCATGCAACCACAATATTGGCGGCTGATGGCAACTGCGGCGGGACTGGGGCGCCCAATGATGAGCACAGAATGAAGCTACGGAGCGTAGTTGAACTACAAAGTCGACGAGTACCTCGCAACAGAGCCACAGTGTTAGTGGGGTTGATACAAACAAGAGAAATGGCAACCATAAACAAATCAAACATTGCATTATATCTGCAACAACAGTTGCCAAGTCTCTCATTTCGCCAGGAATTCCGTAGTGAGTTCAGGTGAAATGTTAGCGTCTTTTCGAGTGAGTCAGGGGAATGAGTGGTGTCGTATACTCTCGACTGTGCGGACATGAGAAGTACTATGATGACGGTACGTGCTTAACAAGTGAAAGTGATATTGAAACATGTAGTTCATCATCCTTGTCGGACAGGAAGCCACAAATGCCACCTCCAGTGAAACGTAATAAAAGACGATCTTTGTCTAAGGAGCAGGTACTAAACATAATTACACACGTGGAGGATCATCCGTAGCACAGTAAACTATCAATTATGAAGAGATTTCGAATACATTCGCATCAGTATGACCGTGTTGTTCATAAGAAAAACTACAGATATTCAAGAGAGGAAAAGGCGCACTTGTTACAAAAACTGGTGGTTGCGCGTTTCAAGGGTGTGCATGATAGTGACCTACTACGTTATGTGCATCAGATTGCATGTAGCATAGATTATAGTGATTTCAAGCGAAGCAGTAGTTGGTTGCATAACTTCAAAGACGTAAGATAAAGGAATTTCAAACGAAGCGTCAACTACACGATGCACAGCTACTTGTGGAGTCGGCCCGAAAATTTTTAGGCTACATAAGCCAACTTATCCCATCGTGCAGTAAGAACATTCCATCATTTCTCATCGCCCGTTACACCAATGTGATTCTGTATGGATTCTTTAACTTTTTCCTACCATCTGACCTCAAAGGACCGTCTGTAATGTTTAATATCTGAAATTTTCAGATTTTTTTACAATTTGTCAAGTAGTCATAATTTTCGAAAAAATTATAAAAATTTTGCTATGGATTTGTGTTAAAGTGTTTGTGCACATTTCCTCCTTTACGGGCTTGGCAGGCCCTTTCGATTAGAAGCAATTTTTCAACAACCAGATGGCTGTCTGCGCAGCGTCTGTTACGTCACTTGCCATTGTTGGCTCTCGCTGTTATTCTTGCAGTGTCCAGCAGTCCTTCTTGTGATAAAAACACGTTTATTTTGGTGCTTCATTTCATAACAGTTGCCTATTTTACAAAATGAAAATGTTACGGAGAGGAGGACTATCAGATGGGGAGATAAGGGAATTGTTGAACCAGTCTTCTCATGCTGAAAACCCACCTAGTGTATGTGAATCTTGCAGTGATGACGATGATGACCCAGATGCCGCTGAAAACTCAGAACTATACGAAAATGATGGTCATGAAGAATCCCTTTACGAAGGAAGAAGAGAACAATTTAGTGCAAGTTCACTTGAGCGTGACTTATTGGTTTCTCGTGTTGGGAATAAAATATGAGCTACAGCTCCTCAGATGCATTTTCTGGCAGATGGAGCAAAACGGGTGTATTGAATGAAGACCAGGGACCTACAAGTTATTCGATGGGTAACTGTGATAACGAACAATCTTGTTTTATGTTCTTCTCTCGTGTACCCCTCAATGACAGAGTGTGTGTGTGGGTCAACGAGGAAGGTCGACTTGTTTACGAGGACTGGGCAGATACAGATAAGCGTTAAATGAAAATGTTTCTTGATGTTCTGATCTTCACTGGAGTTAACACGTCAAGAAATGAAGACATCAGCTTTGAAGTGCTGAGAATGGCCGACCACTGTACAATAAACTTATGTCTCGCAACCGCTTCCAAGCTATTCTGATAGTGTTACTCTTTGACATTGCAGCAATCCCATATCAACATAGGACAACTGCAACCAGTCAGAGAAGTTTTTGAGATGTGGGAAATTACACTTAGGGATGCCTACATTCCAGGATGGTGCTTGACCATGGATGAGCAGTTGATCACATTCCATCAAAACCTGGTAGATAGGGAATGAAGTTATGTGCAATTTATAACGATGCAAAGAGCTGCTTTTGGAGGGTCACAGTATGTTTGGGGAAGGAGAAAGTAACTAGAGCTGTGCGGCTTGGAGAGAATGTTGTGGAAACACTGTTGACTGAACCTGAAAAGTCTGGACCTAATATTACCTGTAATAATTTTTTTACATCCCTCGATTTATCTCATTATTTGACGTCAAAAGATCATATACTAGTCGGTTCTCTACGGAAAAACAAACATGAACATGAAATGCCTGCTGATTTTATTACACCTACAAGACGTGTAGTATATTCTACATTATTTGGTTTTCAACCGAATGCGGTGATAACCTTTTATGTTCCAAAGAGAAACAAAGTTGTTACCGTCCTTAGCTCTCTTCATGGCCAACCAATGGTGTCATCATCAGAAATAAATAAGCCTAAAATTATAATGACATATAATGCCACAAAGAGCAGCGTTGACACCATGAACCAGAAGACGCGATGCTACAGTGTGGAAAAAAAAAACAAGGAGCTGGCCAATTGTGGTTTTATTCAACATGATCGATATAACTGTGACGAATGCATACATAATTTGAATTATGATGGCTAGCAATACAAAAAATGAGACCGCGCAGTTTCATCATCAATTTGGGGAAGTAACTACCAGGAGTAAAGATTGTTCAAATGACTCTGAACAATATGGGACTTAACATCTGAGGTCATCAGTCCCCTAGAACTTAAAACTACGTAAACCTAACTAACCTAAGGACATCACACACACTCATGCCCGAGGCAGGATTCGAACCTGTGACCGTAGCGGTTGCGCGGTTCCACACTGTAACGCCTAGAACCGCTCGGCCACCCCGGCCGGCTTAGCAGTACTCGTTATGGAAAATGCATAGGTATTATTTGTGAACGAATTATCCGATAGCGACATCGAATAGTCAGTTTCAGCCTTTGGCAATTCGTGCCACAATTCCCAAACGCTGTTTCTCTTTCTCAAAAGTGCTAATTTCTGATGAATGAACGATATATCTATGTACGCAAAGGAACAACATACTTCTCTGCTCTAAGGAAAATTCCCCTGATATACAGGAGTTGAAAGCAACCCGCGTTATGTTATCACATGGGTTGGAAAGTCATCACGATATCATGGGCCCTATTTTTCGTAAGAGCACTTGAATGGTATACGAAATCCTCCACACGTGAGTAATACTCCGGTTCGAAGGCAAAGTAACCATGTTTCAACAGAACTAAACTCCGGCACACTTTACTATTCAGTTGCACGAATCCCTTGGCGAACAATTTCGAGGCCGGTGTATTGACCCGTTATGGCGTATTATTATGCGTCATGAACTACGGTCGACTTGCACGGGAATTTTCAAAGCACTGTGTGGCGCTAATGCGGACTGGCGCCAACACCGCTCGCGTAGTGGCGCAAGACGAGGTACGCTGGCGCCCCGTATAATTAGGTGTATCGGATGACTGTTTGCCGCGCACTCGGACGGCGGCGAAGCCGAACGTATTGGGTGGCGGTTTAAACAGACTCCAGATGGACTGGCGCCATTGGGTGACGCACGTTTGTCTAGTGGGACTCCGCCCAGCGGCCCGGATTTGATGGAATACAAATAGCGCGGGCCGGCGGTGCGATCACTCGAGCTTCACAATGCGTCACCGCACTGGCGCCACCGACACAGCGCCGCGCACCACCACCACAGGTGTGGCTTCCACAGATCGTATTTACCGCAAACAACAAATCCTACAGGTAATGAATGTTGTTTCTCATTCGAATGAAGAATGCGGTATGTACAATTACCTATTCCATTTACTCGTATTTTAAATAAAACTAGCTGCTTCTGATTTGAGTTGTCGCAGACTCATACTATCAAGGCAACCTCATCGAGTGTTGTTCTGCGATTTTCTTCACAATTGCACAATGTGTAGGACAGTGCCCTCGCATCAGTTTTCTAAAACAGTACGATACAGTTCTCAAAAATATTCTAAATCGCCTGTGAGGATAACAAGGTTTCCGAGCACTGTGAACTACAGAACATTTATAGTTTATTAACGTACGGTATTCGTTGGCAGCGAAACACACCATAAGATAAAGCTGACACGTAGCTCAGCGTGTTCATTCCGGAGACTGCCCACCTTCTGTAATATAAAAAGAATAAAATAAAAAATAAAAGAAGATGAAAGTTCTGATCGACGGAATTTGAGTGATGTCATGTGACATCCGCACGAAACCACTGACCCAAAAAATAAATAAAAAAATAAATAAAAATAAAAAAGATGAAGAAACAGATCGAAAGAAAAAATACTAACAATAGAAAAGCTGATTCTAGGGGTAGCATATATGGTTAGTAAACAGAAACCTTGTACATCGGTCACGAGCTCGATCGCTCCCACTGCTAAAAATTAAAAAAGTAAAACAAAAATAAAGAAGTTTGTAATCGTGTCGTGAAGTAGATGGTTCGAATCGTGCTTGTAACAGTTTCTTTTACTTCCGTTAAAATTTTACATTAATCGCCAAGTTAATGTATAGCTAACAAATTTTGAATCGTTATTTAAAAAGAGAAAAAACCTTATTGCATTTTAATTCCTGGGTATATGGAGATAAAATTTAATATGGACTTGCGATATGTCTTTATTAAATGAAAAAAACTGCATAGATAATAAATGCGGCTCGGTTTCTAGAAATAAGAAAACATTAGATTTTGTGTTTGATGTTTCGCATTTTTGTTCCAAATTATAACATCTTGTCAGTACCCTCATTTTCTTGCGGATTGTTATTAACAATAAAAAATGTTTGTTGAAAATTATGAATCAATATTTGGTAATCAAGTTTTCCATTTCCTAATATTTACGTCACTTAAAGAAGCCCTACTAGCGAGGTTCGAACTAATGATTTCACAATTAAAATTCCGTTACGCTGCACATTCACGTAGAGATTAATAAGTTAATAAATTTTAATTATTTTGTACTTAAAAACGATCGAAAATCTTCTAATCGTCAAAAAGTGCCATACGTATGACGAAAATCGAAGAGAGCATAGCAATCCGTGAGGTGTACACGGGGTGTATGATAGTACACAGTAATTTGTCCCATGTTTGACTACAGAAGAAATTATGCAAAACACATAACACTCGGTTTCTGGTTCAAAAATGTCTCTGAGCACTATGGGACTTAACATCTGAGATCATCAGTCCCCTAGAACTTAGAACTACTTAAACCTAACTAACCTAAGGACATCACACACATTCATGCCCGAGGCAGAATTCGAACCTGCGACCGTTGCAGTCGAGCGGTTCCGGACTGAAGCACCTAGAACCGCTCAGCCACCGCGGCCGGCACTCGGTAGTAAAGTTTATTAATATCAATGGGAAATTCAATAGAAGAAAATTAATAAACTGTGAGAAAGACTTGATGATTAGTGCTTACCATTACAAGATAGGATGTGTAGAAGTGCCTGTAGTCACATACAGGCAAATAAAAGCGGCCCGGATGAGTGATTACGACTGAACTTGAATGTATACGTGTAATGGAGGAGGAAACGACCTAATTTTAACTTCAAACAGGATGTAGCAACTGCCTCTACAGCCGGCCGAGCCTTGGAGAACGTTTGCACACTCATCATGCCTGACAAGAGTTGTCAGCAGAGGTCAGATCGGTGCGGCCTTAGCGCGTCACCTGATCTGTCAGTGCACAATTGCTTTGTGGGGGAGTCCTCAAGTCTAAGATGTATTGCAAGAACCCTCAGAACTGCGGCAGAACATTTCGGATGAAACTGCAAAAATTCCAGCAATCCAATTTCGATCCGCTTTCAGCAACTTACTGATAAGCGCCCAGTCATGTCAAGAGATCAGTGGTGGTCACTTTCATCATCTGCTTTAGTCAGGTTACTGTTGTATTTTCTTTCCTCTGCTGTGTTTCTTCGTGCCCTGGAACTCCGTTCTCCGGGCCACTTTTATTTTCCCCACCCTGTAGGTTACACCTGTCTGTCGCCAATACTACACATTGCACCTTATGAAGATAAATACACTAATTTCATTCTCATTGTGTTCTTTTTTATGTAAAAAGGAATACACCTATATGGGAAAACTGGGTGATACGAGAATCGAAGCGTCTGAGGTTCGCTGCTACAGAATAACTTAAAAGTTATGAAAATTACCTGGTTCTTGACACAGCCGGTGAGGAGAGAAACACGTTGAAAACACTAATAAAAAGAAGGAGCAAGATGATAAGACATGTGTTAAGACATCAAGGAATACGAGGGGCGTTCAGTAAGTAATGCAACACATTTTTATCTTGGCAAGTTTCGGTTGAAAAAAATATATAATTTGTTGTGAGACATCGTGGAATATAACCACTTGAGACCCCACAGTTTCAGGAAGTTCCGGTAGGTGGCAGCGCTGTACGCGGCATTCTAAATGGCGTCTGCAAGTTCTGTAATGTTGTAACGTGCACGAGATGATCGACGCATCACAGTCAAACACCTCGCTGCACAACTGGACGTCTCTGTTGGTAGTGCTGACACACTAGTCCACCAGTTGGCTTACCCAGAGGTCTGTGCCCGCGGGATTTCTCGCTGCCTAGCAGAATACCATAAAGAGCAACGAAAGACTGTCAGTGCGGAATTCCTCGTGCTTTACGTGGCTGACCGTGACAATTTTTTGTCTAAACTCGTCACAGGCAACGATACATACGTTCAAATCGCTCTGAGCACTATAGTTCTTAACATCTGACGTCATCAGTTCCTTATAACTTAGAACTACTTAAACCTAACTAACCTAAGTATGCCATACAGACCCATGGCCGAGGCAGGATTCGAACCTGTAACCGTAACAGTCGCGCTGTTCCGAACTGAAGCGCCTGGAACCACTCGGCCACAGAAACATAGGTTCATCACTTCGAACCAGAAGAAAAACGGTGATCCATGGGTCATCAATACACCACGTCTCCTCCGGAGAAAAAATTCAAAGCCGCAGCTGGGGAGGTAATGGGACTTTCAAAGGATGAAATAAAATTATGGCCTGGAGTCCCCCACTAGGGGAAGTTTGACCACCGATCTGCACTTCTTTCTTTCAGCTGAAGCGATTTGCGTGCCGATGATGATGAAATTATGATGACGACAACACCACACTAAGTCCCCCGAAGGGAAGAAAATCTCCGACCCGGAAGGGAATTGATCCCGTGCCCGCTGCGTGGCAGTCAAACACACTGGCCAGTTAGGTAAGGGGACGAACTTTGGAAGGGTTATTCTGTTTGATGTCCTCCCTCGTAGTGGAACCATCGACTCTATGTTATATTGTGCTATCCTCAGGCAACTAAAGAAACGTCTTCAGCATGTTCGTCGCCACATAAATGTAAACATATTTCTACTATGAAAACGAGAGGAACTCACGAAACTTCACTGGACTGTTCTTCCTCATCCTCCCTGCAGCCCGTATCTCGCAATTTCCGACTTCCATCTATTTGGGTCAATGAAGGATGCACTCCGAGAGAAACGCTAAATGGATGATGGGGAGGTTATTGATACAGCAAGACGTTGTCCAACATAGTTTTACCATGGGGTTGTACAGACCCTCCCAGTAAGGTGGAGTAGGGCAGTCGTTTCAAAAGACATTATGTTGAAAAACATGGTTTTGCAGCCGAAAGTGTAGGGAATATTACTGCGTATTGCAATCCTGAATAAAACCAACCTGCTTTCATATATTTGTTGCATTACGAGAGACGAAGTTATGGCAGTCGATATCAGATCACGACGAAAGAGTTAATGGGTGAATGGCCGGATGTTAGTGTCCAACGGAGACAGTATTTCAGCAAATGACTGAGTTCCCATCATCAGATGCGCTGGCGAGGGGAATGCCTAGGTGAAGGCGTACTGGTAATACCTCTTCCATCCCTACCCCCTCCCTCCTACCTGGCGTTCTGTATGAGCTCGCAATCCAGTCGCAGGCGTGCATCCAGGATCTCCATCCCCCACCCACACATCCTCCCGTCACCAAGTCGTTCCGCCCGACGTTTGCGCACAGGAACGTGCCCTGGCGGCGTCTCCGCTGATGTGATGCTCCACCTGTAAACGAACTCAGTTTTTCGTGGGATACTCCTCAGTCTTCTTGATGACACCCAGTGTGGAGTCCCAGGCCTTATTAAAGATGTATCCAGTATCACAACTGATCAACGGATCTCTTAATCTAATATATGAAGATAGTATTCGTTCTTTCGGACATGTCCGAAGCTCAGCGTGTCGGTCAGAGTGCGGGCTGGTGTCTGTAATAAAAAAACTGAGCAAAGAGATCAACAACAAACTCCAACGGATGCCATGTGACGTCCGCTACGCCCAACACAGCGAACTATAACGGTGTTACAAAAAGGTACGGCCAAACTTTCAGGAAACATTCCTCACACACAAATAAAGAAAAGATGTTATGTGGACATGTGTCCGGAAGCTCTTAATTTTTATGTTAGAGCTCACTTTACTTTCCACACAATGAACTGTACTTCCTCGATTCATTGCCTGTTGGCCCAATTGAAGGAAGGTAATGACTTCGGTGCTTGAGTTGACATGCGACTCACTGCTCTACAGTACTAGCATCAAGCACATCAGTACGTAGCACCAACAGGTTAGTGTTCATCACGAACGTGGTTTTGCAGACAGTGCAATGTTTACAAATGCGGAGTTGGCAGATGCCCATTTGATGTATGGATTAGCACGGGGCAATAGCCGTGGCGCCGTTCGTTTGTATCGAGACATATTTCCAGAACGAAGGTGTCCTGACAGGAAGACGTTCGAAGCAATTGAGCGGCGTCTTAGGGAGCACGGAACATTCCAGCCTATGACTCGCGACTGGGGAAGACCTAGAACGACGAGGACACCTGCTAATGGACGAGGCAATTCTTCGTGCAGTTGACGATAACCCCAATGTCAGCGTCAGAGAAGTTGCTGCTGTACAAGGTAACGTTGACCACGTCACTGTATGGAGAGAACCATTTGTTTCCGTACCATGTACAGCGTGTGCAGACACTATCAGCTGCTGATTGGCCTCCACGGGTACACTTCTGCGAATGGTTCATCCAACAATGTGTCAATCCTCATTTCAGTGCAAATGTTTTCTTTACGGATGAGGCTTCATTCCAACGTGATCAAATTGTAAATTTGTTAGTTCAAAATGGTTCAAATGGCTCTGAGCACTATGGGACTTAACATCTGTGGTCATCAGTACCTTAGAACTTAGAACTACTTAAACCTAACTAACCTAAGGACATCACACACATCCATGCCCGAGGCAGGATTCGAACCTGCAACCGTAGCAGTCGCGCGGTTCCGGACTGCGCGCCTAGAACCGCTAGACCACCGCGGAAATTTGTTAGTTGGTAGATCGGTTACTGCTACTAGAATGGCAGGTTATTAAGACTTAAGTGAGTTTGAACGCCGGCGCACGAGCAATGGGACACAGCATCACCGATGTAGCGATGAACTGGGGATTCTGCCGCACGTCCATTTCATGAGTGTACCGTGAATATCTGGAATCCTGTAACACATCAAATCTCCATCATCGCCTGTTGCCGGAAAAAGATCCTGCAGGAACGAAACCAACGACGACTAGAGAACCGTTTAGCGCAGCAGAAGTGCAACCCTTCCGCAAAGGTCTTCAAATTTCAATGCTTTAAAAATAACAGCTGTTGCAATGTTATTTCTGCAGATCAGTATACACCTAGACGAATGTGGAAAACCGCCTAAAATCTGCGTAATGATTGGTTGGCACATCGGCCTCCGTCGTTAAACCGGCGGGCGGATTCGATCAGACGACAGCACGCTTCTTCAAATACCCGAAAATAGCGTGCTAACAAGCTTGGCCTTTCGGATCGATTGGGAAGGAAGCAGATAAAGACATTATTAGTCAGTCATTGGCTATGCACGTCTGCAAGTTCACTGGAATCTGAGTATTAGCGCTTCACAACTGTACCGCAGTTACTTTCAACGCCTGATGCATAAAAGCACCCGACTTCACAAGGCCGTATCTTTTGCAACAATGATTAGAACTTGGGTTAAGTATCAACAAACACACAATGCAGTATTAGTGCAATAAGATTAATTTGAACCTACTTATCTATTCACGACTTCGTCTCAGTCTGCCATTCATTCCTCGGCTCCCTACCTCAGTTACGAAACTGAAGCTTCATTCGTGCAGCAGGGTCTGTCCTATCGACATATAACATCTTTTGATCTAGTTTTGCCATTAATTTGTTTGTACTCGAGTTCGATTCAGTATCTTCTCATTACTCACTATCTACCTACCTAACCTTCAGCGTTCTTCTTCAAAACCGAATTTCAGAATTTTCTGTTTTCTTTAATCTTTACTGCTTGTCGTCCACAATTTGCTTCTGTGCGGGGCTGCATTCCAGACGAATAACGTCAGTAAACACTTCCTAACAAATTCATATTAGATTTAAAAAACTCTTCATTCGTGGGAATGCTTATTATAGCCTTTTAGCATTTTATATTCTTCTACACGGTCACCGTCATTACCTTGCTGCGCGAGTGAGGAAACTCCTCTACTACTGTAGTGCCTCATTTCTTAATATAATTCTCCCAGAAACGCATGATCAAATTTGGCTGCATTCCATTGCTCTTATTTTATTTTTATTCACATTCATCTTACAATTTCTTTTCAAGACACTACACATCCTGTCCAGATAATCTGTCAAGTCTTTACCGTCTATGACGGATTTACATTTTCATCGGCAAAGCTCACAGCTGTTTTTCCGCCGGACAGAGTGGCTGAGCGGTTCTAGGCGCTACAGTCGAACCGCGCGATCACTTCGGTCGCAAGTTCGAATCCTGCCTCGGGCATGGATGTGTGTGTAATGTCCTTAGGTTAGTTAGGTTGCAGTTTCATTCTTCGAGAGCTGCAAGATCACCAACAGTATCTGTTCTTTCGGACTGTCGTTTTTACGTTAAAAATGTGTGTGAAATCTTATGGGACTTTACTGCTAAGGACATCAGTCCCTAAGCTTACACACTACTTAAACTAAATTATCCTAAGGACAAACACACACCCATGCCAGAGGGAGGAATCAAACCTCCGCCGGGACCAGCCGCAAAGTCCATGACTGCAGCGCCTTAGACCGCACGGCTAATCAAGCACGGCGTCGTTTTTATAAGTTGGCCAGTTATGATATGGTACCATCTTCATATGTCATATTTAAGTAGATATGGTGCTCATCAAAGCTAAGCCACCTATTAAAATAATACAAATAAAAGGTGCCGTATGAAACACTAGGTTACCTAACTAACTTGGCACCATAAAAGTACTAATGATCTGAAGTAAAAACTGTAACAAGAAGACCAGGCCGGCCGGGTTGACCGTGCGGTTCTAGGCGTAACAGTCTGGAACCGCGTGAATGCTACGGTCGCAGATTCGAATCCTGCCTCGGGCATGGATGTGTGTGACGTCCTTGGGTTAGGTAGGTTTAAATAGTTCTAAGTTCTAGGGGACTGATGACCTCAGAAGTTAAGTCCCATAGTGCTCCGAGCCATTTGATCCATTTGTTTTTCCCTTTTTTTATCCAGAAATCTTATTTTCCGTCATAATTTAGCAGTGTTTTCATCAACTATAGATGTAATCACGACGAGGTAGGCGAGAACCCTGTCTTTTAGCCTTCTCAAACAGTAATTCTTGTAAGTCCTTCGACTCTTATACATGCATCCTGGTTTCTGTACAAGTACCGTTCGCTCCTTGTATTTTATCCGCACTACCTCCAGATTTCAAACAGCCTATTCGGGTCCACGTGGTCGTCTAACCATTCTGCACTGGCACATTCTCTAGCTTTAGTGCGGTTTTAAGGCTGTTTTCCACGCTCATTTAGGCAAATATTTCGTTTTTCCCTTTCTTCCACCTCTGAGAGTACGAAATACAAACAGTTAAAACAAGCTAACACACGGAACAAAGTATACACAATTAACAGACACATGGTGCACACGAATTCTCTTCCTCCTGTTGTCTTGACGATGTGACATGGTTAAGGGATTTCTGTCAAAAGAGGTAAAAACTAAAATGAAACTTGCCATGTTCTGAAAAGCGAAGCCGTAGTAGGCGGGTGAAATTGTAGGAGAAAAAAGAAATAAAATGTTCCACTGAACACTGTCAATAGCTTTCTCTAAATCGACAAATGCACTAAACGTAGGTTTATCTTTCTTCACTCTGTCTCCTAAATTAAATCATATGGTTAGTATTGTCTCGCGTGCTAAAACATTTCTCCGGAACTGAAACTGATCCTCCTCGAGACCGGCGCCTGTGAATTGAAATTATTCCGTTCTTCTTGAAACATGTACGTATTTCGCCTGTCTGATACATACCTTGCACACCAGATGGAATACTGCTGTCACGGCTGGTTCTCTCAAGGTTCTCAATAATTCTGAGGAATGTGTTTCCATTACGTCTGCCAGTGCTCTGTCAAGTTCATTTCGCAGTATCGCGTCCCCGACCTCATCTTCATCTATTTCCGCTTCGCTTTTCATAATATTTTCATAATATATACAGAATTTGTTCCTCCAGAACAATGTGTCGTATAAGTATTTTACAGAGATGTCATTGAAAAGCTCAGGGAAAGCGTGAATCGAGTGAGAGGGGAAATTGCAGACAATGTAGATGAAGATGAAATGGGAGATACGATACTGAGTGAAGAGTTTGACAGAGCACTGAAAGACCTCAGTCAAAAAAAGGCCCCGGGAGTAGACAACATTCCATTATAACTCCTGGCAGCCTTCTACCATCTGGCGAGCAAGATGTATGAGACAGGCGAAATTCCCTCAGACTTCAAGAACAATATAATAATTCCAATCCTAAAGAAAGCAGGTGGTGAAAATTACCGAACTAGCAGTTTAATAAGTCACAGCTGCAAAATACTAACGCGAATTCTTTACGGACGAATGGAAAAACTGGGTGAAGCCAACCTCGGGAAGATGAGTTTGGATTCCGTAGAAATATTGGAACACGTGAGGCAATACTGGCCTTACGATTTATCTTAATAAAAAGACTATGGAAAGGAAAACCTACGTTTCTAGAATTTGTAGACGTAAATAAAGCTTTTGACAATTTTGACTGGAATACTCTCTTTCAAATTATAAAGGTTGCACGGGTGAAATACAGGAAGCGAAAGATTATTTACAATTTGTACAGAATCCAGATGGCAGCTATAAGAGTCGAGGGGCACGTAAGGGAAGCAGTGGTTGGGGATGAGAGTGAGACTGGGTTGTAGCCTCTCCCCGATGTTATTCAATTTGATATTGAGCAAGCAGCAAAGGAAACAAAAGAAAAATTCGGAGTAGGTATTAAAATCCATGGAGAAGAAATGAAAACTTTGAGGTTCGCCTGTGACATTATAACTCTGTCAGGGACAGCAAAGGACTTGGAAGAGCAGTTGAACGGAATGGACACTAACTTGAAAGGAGAATATCAGGTGAACATCAACAAAAGCAAAACGAGGAAAAGGAATGTAGTTGAATTAAGTCGGGTGATGCTGAGGGAATTAGATTAGGAAATGAGACACCTAAAGTAGCAAAGGAGTTTTGCTATTTGGGGAGCAAAATAACTGATGATAGTCAAAGTAGAGAGGATATAAAATGTAGATTGGCAATGGGAAGGAAAGCGTTTCTGAAGAAGAGAAATTTGTTAACATCGAGTATAGATTTAAGTGCCTGGAAGTCGTTTCTGGAAGTGTTTGTATGGAGTGTAGCTATGTATTTATGTGAAACGTGGACGATAAATAGTTTGGACAAGAAGAGAATAGAAGCTTTCGAAATGTGGTGCTACAGAAGAATGCTGAAGATGAGGTGGGTAGATCACATAACTAATGAGGTATTGAATAGAATTGGGGAGAAGAGGAGTATGTGGCACAACTTGACTAGAAGTAGGGATCGGTTGGTAGGACTTATTCTGAGGCATCAAGGGAACACCAATTTAGTATTGGAGGGCAACGTGGAGGGTAAAAATCGCAGAGGGAGACCAAGAGATGAATACACTAAGCAGATTCAGAAGGATGTAGGGTACAGTAGGTACTGGGGGATAAAGAAGCTTGCACAGGATAGAGTAAGAACAACAACAACAACAACAACAACAACAACAACAACGGATGCTGCATCATGACAACGATTACATCCATAGTGGAATTTTTGACCTCAAAAGACGTTCCTGTTTTTCTATATCCGCGGCCTCCACTAGTCACCTTATCTGACCCCATGTGACTTCCTTTTCCCGAAATTGAAAAATGCCTTAAAAAGAAGTCATTTTGCGGATCTGGAGAACATTCTAAGGAATGTCACCGGCATGTTAAGGCCCTTCAACTTTAAGATTTTCAGTGCTGCTACTAAGACTGGGAACAACGGCTCCCCCTGTGTGTATCTGCCGAAGGAATGTACTTAGAAGGGGCAGTATTGTTATCTGAGAAAAAAAGAACTTTGGCAGATAAAAAGTCAGTCTCATTACTTTTCTGACACATCTACTACTTCCCTACCTTAAAAAAAATGTTTTTTAAATCGTATGGGACTTAAATGCTAAGGTCATCAGTCCCTAAGCTTACACATTACTTAACCTAAATTATCCTAAGGACAAACACACACACCCATGCCCGAGGGAGGTCTCGAACTGCCGCCGCGACCAGTCACGCAGTCGATGACTGCAGCGCCCCAGACCGCTCGTCTAATCCCGCGCGGCTTCCTATCTTATATTTTCCTTAATCGGAGCATTGCGTTCTTGGTTTTCCATTCTTATTATTCGCTCTTGGTGCTTGTAGACATAGTATATTGCCGTTGTCATTTACAAGATTTTATTATTATCAGTCTTTGCCTATGGCTTACTCCTATTATTTCCTGAAAACTCCCAACATCTTTCACCATTTTACGCTGTCGAACGCTATTTTTTAGGACGACAAATCCGTCAACGTGTCTTCATTATTCTTCTGCCTTGGTTCCCCAACGAACAGCAACGTCAAAACTGCTCCCTTTCCGAAAGGCAAACTGATAGTCATCTATCAGATTCTCCATTTATGCGTTATCCTTGCCAGCAACCCGGATGTATAAAACGTTGTTTATTGTGTCACAGCTCTCACACTATGAGCGAGTACGGCAAATTAACGGCTTAGCGCTTCTCTAGTGTAAGCTTCCAGCGCTCGGTATGCATGCTGGCGCACTGTGTCGGGTTCGCGTGACGTCGCACAGGTTCGCGCGATGCGTGAATGCGGCAGGCGAGGCGCGCATAGCCGGAGAGCAAACAGCGGCGCGTCACGGCAGCGACAGCCGCGGCCGGCTCAATGCGTGATTAATGGAGAGCGAAGCAGGACAGAGCGGGGCGGGCGCTACGGCTGTCGTACGCTGGCGGACGGCCACCGATCCGCGCGCGTCCACTTCATTGTGTCGCCGCCGGCAGATGCGCACTCACGCGCGTTCCTGGAAGCAGCGGCAGCGGCAGCGCCGCAAGCGGCCTCTGGGAAGCCTTTCCGCCTGAGAGGCCTACCAGCTTCCCGGTAACGCCTGAGCGGCGCTCCCGTGCCCTGAGGGCCTGTTTACGGACGTAGTTCCGCGGAATAACACAAGAGGCCGCGCCGTTGTCCCGCCAGTACACACGCTGCAATCGCAGCACAAAACGCGGGGTAGTCGGTCGCCTCCGTGCCTGTGCGCATCAGGATACAACCCAAGCGTTTGCTAACTATGGGAATTTGGGAATGTCACTCGGCAGATAGTCCCGGTACATAATCAGAAACTATTTAAAAACAAATGGTTCAAATGGCTCTGAGCACTACGGGACTTAACATCTGTGGTCATCAGTCCACTACAACTTAGAACTACTTAAACATAACTACAATAAGGACATCACACACATCCATGCCCGTGGCAGGATTCGAGGCTGCGACCGCAGCAGCTGCGTGGTTCCGGACTGAAGCGACTAGAACCGCTTGGTCACCGCCACCGGCTCCTCATGATCCCTACTGGATCTGATTCTTGAAACTTTACAAGTAAGCTTTCACGGTATAGTTGCTGTCTGTCTTCAAATACGTGCCAGTTTAGGTTCTTTCCGCGCTTCGTGCAGCGCCGAATGGCTGATCGTTCACGGATTGCATGGCCCCTCCCGCCAGAGGTTCGAGTCTTCCCTCGTACATGTGTGTGTGTGTGTGTGTGTGTGTGTGTGTGTGTGTGTGTGTGTGTGTGTGACCGGCACTTTTAAACCACCTGTCTATGCGCCAGCGGTGACCTCGCTCATCCATCGCTGGTTGTCTTGCAAACGTAGCGCCACGCGTAAGCGCCGCCTACGACCGCTCAGCTGCCATGACCTCACTGCCGGACCGGGACGTCTTTTTAAGCAGCCACATTCAGTGCTCTGTTGCCGCATTCACTGAATCTTCACATTTGTTTCAACCTTAGTACGGAACACTGAGGTGAGAAAATAAACCGACAAATCGTGACACTGCTAAGCGTTACGACTTGATAGTGACTTATCTGAGTGTAGCAGCATTCAAGACTGAGTGTTTTCGTCCAAAACATTGCTTTCATTGCACAATTAGCAACTCTGAAAATAGTGTCCAGAGGGAAGAAAAGCACAAACACGAAACCTTACAAATGAGTACAGAGAAGTGCGATACGCAAATGACCCAGCTTAGGTGCCAGTGCACATGCCCACTGACCCTGCAGTGGCGGTGAAATCGAGAAGGGGACCCTGTTTAACTGGCGCATAGCGGAGGAGTCATGCAAGTGACGATCACATCCCGAGTGCAGAAGGACGTTAGTAGACGCAGAATGACTAGAAGACATGTTTGACAACATTTCTCAATTTTAAGTAAGTTTGAGAGGGGCCTCTTCATCGGAATGAAAGCCGCAGGTTGGTCAACACGCGCCAACTGCGTGACCGAGCGGTTCTAGGCGCTTCAGACGCGATCAGCGCGACTGCTATTGTCGCAGGTTCCAATCCTGCCTCGGGCATGACTGTGTGTGATGTCCTTAAGTTAGTTAGGTTTAAGTAGTTCTAAGTTCTAGGGGACTGATGACCACAGATGTTAAGTCCCAAAGTGCTCAGAGCCATTTGAACCATTTTTTTTTCATGAAGACAAGTTTAGAATAATTACAGTGCACAGATGGATTTGATCTGA
This sequence comes from Schistocerca gregaria, assembly GCF_023897955.1. NCBI lineage: Eukaryota > Metazoa > Arthropoda > Insecta > Orthoptera > Acrididae > Schistocerca > Schistocerca gregaria. The sequence continues at coordinate 67,583,403 of NC_064924.1, read as the reverse complement.
CACCACAACCCCATGTGTCATACGCAAATATCGTGGGAAGAACACTTCAAACGCTGTACAAACCATCCGTCATCCACTTCATATCATCTCTACATGTATAAATTGAAGTCGCTTACTCTCATCCTTATGTATGTGCAACCTAATATATGGAACTATTGTATGACCTTTGATCCGGTTTTTAGCAATAAATACAGTTATCAAGGTGGAAGGTTTTTGTGTATGATTAATTAATAATTCCTACAAATCGTCTCAATAATGATGAATTGAAGACAAGTCGTAAAAAGGATGCGACTGCCACCTATCGAACAGGCGCCATCACACGACAGAGCAGCAGTTCATTGAGAACGTATCCAGCGAGCCGGAACTCCCGTGTGGCGTGCTGGTCTATCGGTACAGCTACCGAATCCTGGTTTGTTCCCTTTTTTTCACTGCGCCTGCTACCGAAGCATTCACCTTTCAATGATTTGGAGATACTCGTTTCGATGTATGATGACAGTTTCAGAACGCCAGATTAGTAATCACTAAACACATTTTGAATTCACTGCAAATTTTTCGAACTACGGGCAGTGAGTTACTCAACTCTGACGTATTGTAATAAATATGGTCACTGAAGAAAAGATATTCATCTCAAAATCAGGCTCTGATGTGGGACTTCAATATTTATAGGCAATAGCTTCTCTGCAATGGTTTGAGAATAAGTGCATAGCTATAAACATGCGAATCCGAAATATGTGACGCTTTATTTTTTATGCTAAAAGTAAAACGTTATCCGAAAAAACTATTTTTACGACTTCAGTAACTTTCATTTGTTTATACACAGTAACGACCTTTAAGCAGCGCTGCGAATGACTTACATTTCAGCTTTCTGTCTTCGCCGGATCGCCGGCCGTGGTAGCCGAGTGGTTCTAGGCGCTACAGTCTAGATCCGCGCGACCCCTACGTTCGCAAGTTCGAATCCTGCCTCGGGCATGGATGTGTGTGATGTCCTTAGGTTAGTTAGGTTTAAGTAGTTCTACGTTCTAGGGGACAATGTGTGTGTGACCGCAGCTAGTCTCCGATATATACTGAATCACACACATACACACACACACACACACACACACACACACACACATTCATGTTTTCAATAATACATTTACATTGATTTTTTTCATTATGAGAGACGTAAATGGGGGTTCTGTTTTAAGTGCTGAAAACCATTCAAAAGCCAAGAGCGCACAAAATTTATTTAATTCATGACAACCGGTTTCAACAGTCGCAACTGTCATCTGTAGTAAAACATGTTCATTTTACGCTGAACATTATGCACTTGACACGTCGTGCATGAGGTTCGGCGTAAAATGAACAGAAACACGCATTTCCTAGAAGGAAAAAGGGCCCGATAACGGTAGATGCGGTAAATCCAACCCATACCGTGACTTTCTCGTCGTGCAATGGATTTTCCACGACAGTTCTAGGATTTTTGGTAGCAGTTGTAGGCGTCGACAGGCCCTCGGAGCGTGAAATGAGCTTCGTCGGTCCACAACACGTTACTCAATCAATCGTCATCTTCCGCTATCTTTTGAAACGCCCACACCGCAAATGCCCTCCGCTTCAGTATATCGCCAGGTAACAGTTCATGATGCCGATGGATTTTGTACGGATAGCATCGGAGGGTACGCCTAAGTGCCAACCAAACAGAAGTGCATGGAATGCCGGTGCGACGTGCGACTGCACGAGGGCTGACTTCTACGTGCATAGACGAACCCGCTACAGTCTCCATTTCTTCCTGAACTGTCTCGACAGCGTTACGCTTTGTGCTCCGTCGAAGCCACGGGTTGTTTAGGCGATAGACCCCGTAATGGCCGAACTTCGAAATCATCCTCGCCACTGCTGCATTTGTCAACGGACCTTTACCCGTTCGAATCGCCTTCCTATGGCGATAGGATCGTAACGCTGAACCAACACATTCCCCATTCTGATAATACAGCTTCACTAAAAGCGCCTTTTCAGGTAACGTCAACATGCTGCGACTGCTGACGCATATGTTTCTCTCTCTCATTACAGCTCCTTTTATACACGATTGTCATGCGCAGTCACTGACGTTTTGCTGTCCAGCGCCATCTGTCGGACATTTTGTGAACTTAGTTTCTTTTTCGGTTCTCTTAAAACCCCGTGTCATTCCAAGCATGTGTGTCAATTTTTACCTCTCTATCTACATTATTCCGTGGTTTATTAAGTTTTCGAATTTGTACTGACTTTTTGATCACCCGGTACTTAAATAGTCAATTGTTAGACCCATAGTTGTGTACTCAGTACAACCGGGAGGCTAAAATTCGGTATTTGGCTCACGAAGACGCCTGCCTGCCGTCGTGAATGGAGACGCAGACGTCGGCAGCCCTCCCAAACCTCACAGCTAGCAGCCTTTGGCTCTCGGCCAAGCCGTGGCAAAGTCGCCGCCGCAATCGTATCAGCGTTGCGCCGCTGCTTATGGCCCTTGAATCGAGTCAGGAATTGCCGAATGTGCTGCTCTGCTATCCTCCAGCTGCAGATATTTCGCGACCGCAACGGTTCGCCGCCAATAAGACACTATCGTATGATATTGCGGTTCCACAGACACGTGGAGAGTCTGAGTTGTCCGGCAGCGGTGTTTCTCTCAATGCGGATCTTTAGAGTGAATCTGACAGGTGAACTGTTCTGACTCTAGTTACTACTCTTAACAATTGTAACATTCATTCAGTCAACACTACATGAAAACCAGCATACATTTTCACAGAACGGTGTGCAGCATACAGCGCGATATCTTTAAGAGGCTAAACTGAGAAAAGAAGGCTGTTAAACTGCAAAAATCCAAATCTAATTTTATTATCAGGTAGAACACTCCGTATGTTCTCTATAGGAGTTCCTCGGAGTAGTTAAGATATTTATCAATAACATGTCAATTTACACTGAGTTGACAAATGTCATGGGATAACGATACGCACATATACAGATGGCGGTAACATGGCCTACACGAGGCGTAAAAGGGCAGTGCTTTTGCGGAGCTGTCATATGTATTCAAGTGACTCATCTGACACTTACGATGGACAACGCAGTGGCCGAGTGCCTTTGCTTCACGACCTAGAGTAGTACATCTACGTCTACATTAATACCCCGCAAGCCACCCAACGGTGTGTGGCGGAGGGCACTTTATGAGCCACTGTCATTACCTCCCTTTCCTGTTCCAGTCACGTATGGTTCGCAGGAAGAACGACTGCCGGAAAGCCGTGCGCAGTCGAATCTCTCTAATGTTACATTCGTGACCTCCTCGGGAGGTATAAGTAGGGGGAAGCAATATATTCGATACCTCATCCAGAAACGCACCCTCTCGAAAACTGGATAGCAAATTACACCACGATGCAGAGCGCACCTCTTACAGAGTCTGCTACTTGAGTTTGCTAAACATCTCCGTAACGCTATCACGCTTACCAAATAATACTGTAACGAAACGAACCTCTCTTCTTTGGATCTTCTCTATCTCCTCTGTCAACCCGACCTGGCACGGATCCCACACTGATGAGCAACATTCAAGTATGGTTCGAACGAGTGTTTTGTAAGCCACCTTCTTTATTGATGGACTGCATTTTCTAAGGGCTCTCCTAATGAACCTCAACCTGGCACCCGCCTTACCAACAATTACTTTCATATGACCATTCAACTTCAAAACGTTCTGTACGCATACTCCCAGATATTTTACAGCAGTACCTGCTACCAGAGTTTGTTCCGCTATCTTATAATCTTATAATAAACGATCCTTCTTTCTATGCATTCGCAGTATATTATATTTGTCTATGTTAAGGGTCAATTGCCACTCCCTGCACCAAGTGCCTATCCGCTGCAGGTCTTCCTGCCTTTCGCTGCCATTTTCTAATGCTGCAACTTCTCTGTATGGTACCAGAGCATCATCTGCGAAATGTCGCATGGAACTTCCGACACTGTCTGCTAGCTCAGTTGGTAAGAGCTGATGGTATGCTTCAAGTGTGGTGCGGACCCCACGTAGCCATGGACTCAAGTTGTCAACAAGGCACTGTGCAAGCTCGTGGTGATTCCATAATGCTGTGGGTGTGTTTACATGGAATGGCATGGCTCCTCTGGCAGAATTTCATCGATCACTGACTTTAAATGGGTATGTTAGGCTACTTGGAGGCGATTTTCAGCCATTTATCCACTTTCCCAAACAACGATGGATCTTCTATGGATGACAAGGCACCATGTCACCGGGCCACAACTGTTCGCGGCTGGTTTCAAGAACATTCTGGACAATTCGAGCAAATAATTTGGCCACCCAGGTCTCCCGACATGAATGCGATCTAACAATTATGGGACACAATCGACAGGTCAGCTCGCGCAGAATATCCTGCACCGGCAACACTCTCACAATAGTGAATGGCGGTAGAGGCAGCATGACTCAGTACTACAGCAGGTGAACTCCAGTGTGTTGTTGAATCCATGCCACGTCGAGATGCTGCATCAATCCCGAAAAAGCAGATCCTACACGATATTAACAGTTACCCCATGGCTATTCTCATCCCAGTGAATAGACGAATATTTGGCATCTCTTTATTACTGCACCAAGAAGAAATGCAGAAGATAAACGGGTATTCATTAGACAAATATATTATACTAGAACTGACATGTGATTACATTTTCACGCAATTTGGGTGCATAGACCCTGAGAAATCAGTACCCAGAACAACCATCTCTGGCCGTAATAACGGCCTTCATACGCCTCGGCATTGAGTCTAACAGAGCTTGGATGGCGTGTACAGGTACAGCTGCCCGTGCAGTTCCAACAACATACCACATTTCATCAAGGGTAGTGACTGGCGTATTGTGACGATCCAGTGGCTCGGCCACCATTGACCAGACGTTTTCAATTGCTGAGAGATCTGGAGAATGTGTGGCCAGGGCAGCAGTGGAACATTTTCTGTATCCAGAAAGGCCCGTACAGGAGCTGCAACATACGGTCGTGCATTATCCTGCTGAAATGTAGGGTTTCGCAGGGATCGGATGAAGGGTAGAGCCACGGGTCATAACATATCTGAAATGTAACGCCCACTATTCAAAGTGCCGTCAATGCGAATAAGAGGTGACCGAGACGTGTAACAAATGGCACCACATACCATCATGCCGGGTGATACGCCAGTATGGCGACGACGAATACACGCTTCCAGTGTGCGTTCGCAGCGATGTCACCAAACACGGATGCGACCATCATGATGCTGTGAACACAACCTGGATTCATCCGAAAAAATGATGTTTTGTCATTCGTGTACCGAGGTTCGTCGTTGAGTAAACCATCGCAGGCGCTCCTGTCTGTGATGCAGCGTCAAGGGTACCCGCAGCCATGGTCTCCGAGCTGCTGCAAACGTCGTCGAACTGTTCGTGCAGATGGTTGTTATCACAGCCGTACGGATAAGACGCCTGCCATCTTGACTGCTAGTGATACGAGGCCGTTGGGATCCAGCACGGCGTTTCGTATTACCCTCCTGAACCAACCGATTCCATATTCTGCTAACAGTCATTGGATCTCGACCAACGCGAGCAGCAATGTGGCGATACGATAAACTGCAATCGCGATAGGTTACAATCCGACTTTTATCAAAGTCGGAAACGAGATGGTACGCGTTTCTCCTCCTTACACGAGGCATCGCAACAACGTTTCACCAGGCAACGCCGGTCAACTGCTGTTTCTGTATGAGAAATCGGTTGGAAACTTTCCTCATGTCAGCACGTTGTAGGTGTCGCCACCGGAAAACAAACTTGTGTGAATGCTCTGAAAAGCTAATCATTTTCATATCACAGCATGTTGTTCCTGTCGGTTGAATTTCGCGTCTGTAGCACGCTATCTTCGTGGTATAGCAATTTTAATGGCCAGTAGTATATTTTATTTTATCGTCACAGGCACCTCATAAGGTCCCTACCCGATGCTGTGGTTTTGGAGGATTCTTTCATTTAGGAGCATGCCATACAGATATGAAGAAGCTGGCACAAAAAAAATTAGGGTACACAGCTGAATCAAGTCAGTCATCGAATTTTGGATGAATTTCTAATGGTGGTAACTTGCGTTAACATAAAAACGTGCGTAATCTGAGCATTAAGAAACATCCGTGCTTACGATATAACGACGAAGATTTACAAGACTGGATTTACGTTACTGGCCATCGTATACCAACTCAACGAAACCAGACTTTCTTTATGTATAGGCCATCTCTGGGTCAAGCAAAGACATTTTTAATCGAGCCCATGCAACAGGTCAATACTCTGTCAAAGGAACCATTCCAGCAATCACCTCAAGGGGTTTAGCGAAAGAAGTGGAAAAGTGTCTCAACGTATGGACACGAATGTGTATCACGCCACTCCCTAAACGTTAGTACGTTGCCTCAAACATTAGGTCTAGATATTCAGTTAGCATTAAGTACATTTAGACTGAATATAGTGCTACAGTTGTCTTAGTTTTTATTACTGAAGTTTTTAACACAATCCCATGATAGATGTCTCAGCTCCATCTTCAGCTGCCTTTGTAAATTAAAATTAAACCAATTGAATGAACAATGGCAGCAATAAAACGGTACAACTTATAACAACTAGCGCTCAATAATATAAACATCATTAAACATACAAAAATGTACATATCCAAGCTACGTTAAAAGACAGAGCGTCTGTCTTTCATGGCTCATTAGAGGGAGGATGGAAAAGTGACTCCGCTGAAATCACCTTTCACATGTACCTGATGAAAGTCCACCATAGATTATAAGCGCCAGCGAGGGGCAGACGCCTACGTAAACCCAAATGAAGCCGAATTAAAAACTACACGTAAGGCTAAAGGTGACAAATAAGGCTGAAAATTTCACAGCTACACTTACGAAACGCATTCACTGAAAGACAGTCCGCCAATTAACATAGCTGTAAGGAACAAAAACTCTATTCAAAAACGCAAAATTAAGAAACCAAACGTCTAGAAACAACCCACCCTGCACATCTGCCGCATACGATTTACTCGCAGAACGCACTGATGTGCCCCGACTGCAAGCGGAGCGAGGACCCAACATCGTGATCACGAACTGTACTTATGTAAACTCAGTGTAGGGAGCGCACAACAATAGCCAAGGTAAAACGTCAAAGCAACAAAAATATTAATTCACTGAAGGCAACGGAAAATGTGCGAGACATACACTCTCCGTAAAAAAGGACGTTGTGGACAAAACCGAAGGTAGTTAGCAACCACATAAAACCTAAGGCAAACTAGTAAACTCAACAAACACCGATATCGTCACAGAACAAAGCTGATATCAAGTGAGCATGCTATGCAATAGACACAAGGAAATTTAAAAACCTAAATTACAACTAATGATAGCAACGAACACAAAAATGTTTTCAGATCAAGACTGATGTGAAATCGGAAAACTATTCAAGATGCACACGGAAATTAGATGGATCACTACAAAATTAGCAGAATGGATGCACTGTGCAATAATAATTCCAAATAAAAAGAGCGATAAAAATAGATATGAAATTGCAATGAACTCCAGACCATTAGCTGCTTACTGGCGTTGATAAATATCAACGACGACAGATGAAAATATGTGATGATGTTTGGTTTGTGGGGCACTCAACTGCGCTGTTATCAGCTCCCGTACAAATTCCCAACTTTTACTCAGTCCAGTTTCGCCACTTTTATGAATGAGGATGAAATGATGAGGACAACACAAACACCCAGTCATCTCGAGGCAGATGAAAATCCCTGACCCCGCTGGGAATAAAACCTGGGGTCCCGTGCTCGGGAAGAGAGAACGCAATCGCGAGACCACAAGCTTCGGTCGTTCTCTGTGCCCTCGGTGGCTCAGACGGATAGCCACGTAAGCAGGAGATCCTGGGTTCAAGCCCTGGTCGGGGCACATATTTTCGACTGTCCCCGTTGATAAACGCCTGTAAGCAGCTAAAGATCTGGATTTCATTGCAATTTCATTCTTCGAGAGCTGCAAGATCACCAACAGTATCTGTTCTTTCGGACTCTCGTTTTTACGTTCAAATGTGTGTGAAATCTTATGGGACTTAACTGCTAAGGACATCAGTCCCTAAGCTTACACACTACTTAACCTAAATTATCCTAAGGACAAACATACACCCATGCCCGAGGGAGAAATCAAACCTCCGCCGGGACCAGCCGCAAAGTCCATGACTGCAGCGCCTTAGATCGCATGACTAATCCAGCACGGCGTCGTTTTTATAAGTTGGCCAGTTATGATATGGTACCATCTTCATATGTCATATGAAAGTAGATATGGTGCTCATCAAAGCTAAGCCACCTATTAAAATAATACAAATAAAAGGTGCCGCATGAAACACTGGGTTACCTAACTAACTTGGCACCATAAAAGTACTAATGATCTGAAGTAAAAACTGTAACAAGAAGACCAGGCCGGCCGGGGTGGCCGAGCGGTTCTAGGCGTAACAGTCTGGAACTGCGCGAGTGCTACGGTCGCAGGTTCGAATCCTGCCTCGGGCATGGATGTGTGTGACGTCCTCGGGTTAGTTAGGTTTAAGTGGTACTAAGTTCTAGGGGACTGATGAACTCAGAAGTTAAGTCCCATAGTGCTCAGAGCCACTTGAATCATTTTTTGAAGAAGACCAGGAACGTAAAATTTGCCATAAGTAACCAAAGCAACACTCACGCACCGACCAATAAACTGAAAATCATAGAAAGAGATCTATTTAGAACGGTAGTATTGTTATGCAGTATCCTTTTTCGTGTGTAATCACAGTTAATTTAATCCTATCTTTTCAAAATATGTGATATGTATACATATTTGTACGTCGCTGCGTTTCTGCTTGCGTGACTGCAGAAATCCTTGGAAAGAGACTTCCAGAACTACGCATTCCGGTGTGGCGTTCGTTGTAGGATCTCGATAATCCGGAATTACATCACGAAGATGCAATCTGCGAGTCGCTGTTATCTCTCACTTGCAGCATCTGACTCGTTCCAGGGGGCCATCGGGCAGTAAACAGCTGCCCACCACGTCCTCAGGGCGAGACTACATCGTACTGGCCCCATGCCAGACTGTTCCGCATTCATTTGCATCTATTTGTCGAACATAGACTTGGGCAGGCTCTTTAAAACGACCTGTCGAAATTGGAGATCACGCAATAAAAGTTAATGGTCACATGTAACATCTGATATTTTGGTTCCACCGGAATACTTATGTGCGTGTATTTTGCGAGCTCATCACAGAGTAATGTCGACTGTAACAGCTACAAATACGAGTAATCTACTACACGGTCGACGAAAACACTATACAGTAACGTTAAGGAGTTAGTTACGGACTCCCGACTGTCTCCTCGTGAAAGTCGGACTTGTAGTTATACTCACAGAATCCAGTTATCAAGAGGATACATAAATTGGACGTATTCGTTTTATGAAATTAAATCAGGAGCATCAGAAACGTGATCTAACAGTGTAACGCGCGCAGAGTACGACACTCATCCGCTATCGAATTCACACGCGCGATAAAGACTGTCGTTTTTATGAGTTGGCCAGTTATGATATTGTTTCTCACACACTGTAGGTAATTGCTGAGGTGATCGCGCATCAATCAAATAGATATAGCACACTAATAATTGATAAAAAAAGAACGAAGGAAACAGAATAGATCCAATCTCCTTAACAGAAATTCAGAGCATTAAGCACCGAAAATGAGAAACAAGGCAAAAATAAAAATATTAACAGTTCGTAGACAGATGGATAACACGCAAGTACGCACCGAGCGACGTCGTGCAGTGTAAAAAAATGGTCTGATTGCAAAGTATCGGGGTCCAGAACCCGTCCAGCCATCCGTAATTAACTCCCCTATGGTTTTCCTAAAACGATTCGCCGATTTTTTTCAGTGTGTCCAATCCGCCATGCCATGTGCTCAGCCTATAATGACTTCATCGTCAATGGGAGTGAAGTCTTTATTTTTCTACACAAATTTACTCTCCATAGTTTGCAACAGCTTAGAATCTGAAAGGGAATTTGAATTCAAATACATGTCGCGTGGGATGAAATCAAAGCATTTATCACATGTCTCAGTCATCAGCTGGAATTCACTCTTCGCAATATGTAGAATTCTATGACTGACGTATGCACGAGTTGGTCGGAAATACTAGTCAAAATAATAATAATAATAATAATAATAATAATAATAATAATAATAATAATATTAATAATAATAAACAACAGGCCTCCGGTATGTTCTGCCAGTCGTAACAGGCGACGAAAAGAACAAACCACTAATAGGGCTAACCCCCCTTTTAGTGTGATTAGTTGATTCAGGACAGAACTAGTGAAGCCTCAGACAAGCGCTGTCATGGTCGGGGACGGCGATTGAACCCCATGACCGTCCACAATGGTAACGATACTGCTAGCCACACGGAAAATGATTTAAATCCAAATAGTATTTTGCAGGATATGCTTCCTGCAAGCACTCTAGAAGGAAAACAAAGACAGAGGATGAGATGGTCAGATGAAGTTAACCGACACCTCATGTTCTGTTATTACCAAGCAACAAACTTAGGAACCAACACAACTGGATACAGATCACAAGTACACACAACATTTATTACCAGATACACAGAATTAAAATTTTTAACAAAACAACGACTATCTGATCAGATACGTGTAATAAAGTAACAGGATACCACAGTCAGAAAACATCAAACAACAGGTACAACCAATACTGGAACAAAATAATCTGCAATCAGAAGAAGAAGAAAATACTGTAATGGACTCACACATCCCAGAGCAAACAAACAAAGAACAACAAGCATCAATTAAACAATCAGAGGAAAACGAAATCTTAAGACAGCCACCAGAACAAGCACAAATAGAACACGAAGTACACATGTTATATATAGAAGAAAAATTTCAGCTGACAAATGTTGTTGTTGTGGTCTTCAGTCCTGAGATTGATATGATGCAGCTCTCCATGCTACCCTATCCTGTGCAGGCTTCTTCATCTCTCAGTACTTTCTGCAACCCACATCCTTCTGAATCAGCTTAATGTATTCATCTCTTGGTCTCCCTCTATGAGTTTTAGCCTCCACGCTGCCCTCCAATGCTAAATTAGTGATCCCTTGATGCCTCAGAACATGTCCTACTAACTGGTCCCTTCTTTTTCTGACATATATAGAATACAAAGACACAGACACAGACATTAGACCATTCTTGTATAGACCCCCAAATAACCCACAAGTCGAAACAACAATAACAACTATCAACACAATCATACACAACAAAATAAATGAAAATACAACTATGGAAGAGTTACAACTACTGGTTTATATAGGAGCACTCACTACACTAAACATACACACTACGCAGAGATCAGAACCAACCAACACACAGAAGCAACCCACAAAACCAGCATGGCAACATAGGCTACAGATCAGAATTGAAAAACAGAGAAAAGACGTCGGAAAGCTAACACAATTTATTAGAAATGAAATATCAGACAAAAAACCAAAAAGGTTAGGTAAAATCTCATAACAAGAAGCGATAGAGCAATGCAGAAATTACAAGCACTGGCCAAACGACTTAGAAGATTTAAAAAAAAAAAGTGAAAATAGAAAGAAAGTGAATCAAACATTCAACACAAACCAAAAGAAATTTTACCAGACAACAGATAACACAAACATTAATAGACAATCCACCAAACATAACAGACATTCACGGTGGATACAAGCAGAAACAGGCACATTCAAGATGATACCACAAATGTCTGAAGTGACAATTTTGCAACATGAAGACATCCGAGCAATTAATTCTACGCACAATTGGAAAGACCCTGGAAAAGATAAAATAGCAAATTTCTGGTTAAAGAAGTTCATCTCAACACATTCACATCTAACTAAATTATTTAACAGTTACGTTGCAGACCCATACACAGTCCCTGATACACTTACAGAAGGAATAACTTATCTGAAACCTAAGGATCAAGCAGACACAGCAAACCCAGCAAAATATCGCCCCATGACGTGCCTACCAACAATATACAAAATATTAACTTCAGTCATTACACAGGAATTAATGACACACACAACACAAAACAAAATTATAAATGAAGAACAAAAAGGCCGTTGCAAAGTAGCACGAGGATGTAAAGAGCAACTGATAATAGATGCCGAGGTGATATATCAAGCTAAAATTAAACAAATGTCACTACACTACGCATACATTGATTACCAAAAAGCTTTTGATAGTGTACCCCACTCATGGTTACTACAGATATTGGAAATATACAAAGTAGATCCTACATTGATACAGTTCCTAAACATAGTAATGAAAAATTGGAAAACCACACTTAATATCCAAACAAATACTAATAATATCACATCACAGCCAATACAGATTAAGCTCGGAATATACCAAGGAGACTCATTAAGTCGTTTCTGGTTCTGCCTTGCTCTCAACCCACTATCCAACATGCTAAATAATACAAATTATGGATACAATATTACTGGAACATACCAACACAAAATCACACATTTGCTATACATGGATGATCTAAAACTACTGGCAGCAACAAATCAACAACTCAACCAATTACTAAAGATAACAGAAGTATTCAGCAATGATATAAATATGGTTTTCGGAACAGACAAATGTAAGGAAAATTTCAGTCAAGAGAAAACACTAAACAAGAAGATTACTTATTGCATAACCACAGCGAGTGCATAGAAGCGATGGAAAAAACTGATGCATATAAATATCTAGGATAGAGGCAAAAAATAGGAATAGATAATCCAAATATTAATGAAGAAGAACTAAAAGCAAATATAGACAAAGACTAACCTAAATACTGAAAACAGAATTGACAGCAAGAAACAAAACAAAAGCTATAAATACTTATGCCATACCAATATTGACCTATTCATTTGGAGTAGTGAAATGGAGTAACACAGAACTAGAAGCACTCAATACACTTACACGGTCACAATGCCACAAATATAGAATACATCACATACATTCAGCAACAGAAAGATTCACATTAAGCAGAAAGGAAGGAGGAAGGAGATTTGTCGACATAAAAAGCCTACATTATGGACAGGTAGACAATTTAAGAAAATTCTTTATAGAACAAATAGAAACTAGAAAAATGCACACAGCAATCACTCATAAAAATACATCGGCTACACCATTACAATTTCATAACCGCTTCTACAACTCTTTAGATCACATAACATCAACAGTAAATTGGAAAAAGAAAACACTACATGGCAAGCGCCCGTAACATCTAACACAGCCACACACCGATCAAGACGCATCCAACACCTGGATAAGAAAAGGCAATATATACAGTGAGACGGAAGGATTCATGATTGCAATACAGGATCATCAGATATTACACCAAGCATATTATTAAAGATCCCAATACCGCAACAGATAAATGCAGACTTTGCAAACAACAAATATAAACAGTAGATCACATCACAAGCGGATATACAATACTAGTAAATACAGAATACACCAGAAGGCATTACAATGTAGCAAAAATAATATATCAACAACTTGCCATAGAACATAAACTAATAAAACAACACGTTTCCACATACAAGTACGCACCACAAAATGTGCTGGAGAATGATGAATACAAATTATACTGGAATAGAACCATTATAACAGATAAAACAACACCACATAACAAACCTGACATCATACTCACCAATAAAAAAGAAGAAATTAACACAACTAATCGAAATATCCATACCCAATACAACAAATGTACAGAAGAAAACAGGAGAAAAAATTGAAAAATACATCCAACTGGCTGAGGAAGCCAAGGACATGTGGCATCAGGATAAAGTTGACATTATACCAATTATACTATCAACTACAGCAGTCATACCACACAATGTCCACCAGTACATCAACGCAATAATGGCTCTGAGCACTATGGCACTTAACATCTATGGTCATCAGTCCCCTAGAACGTAGAACTACTTCAACCTAACTAACGTAAGGACATCACACAACACCCAGCCATCACGAGGCAGAAAAAATCCCTGACCCCACCAGGAATCGAACCCGGGAACCAGGGCGTGGGAAGCGAGAACGCTACCGCATGACCACGAGATGCGGGCATCATCAACGCAATACAGCTACATCCAAACGTATATATACAAATACAGAAATCTGTAATTATTGATACATGTTCAATTACCCGAAAGTTCCTAAATGCAATGTAACATATACCGAACAGTTAATAGGAAGTCACGCTTGATCAAGGCCCACGTCAATTTTCATTTTTAACCGGACATAACGTCTGAGAAAGGAAAGATATAACAATAATAATAGTCTAAAAGTCGAATACATGTGATACCACCGAACACATAATATCAGGCTGCCCCATCATTGTGCTACTGCTGTCGTGTGACTAGGGCCTCCCGTCGGGTAGACCGTTCGCCGGGTGCAAGTCTTTCGATTTGACGCCACTTCGGCGACTAGCGCGTCGATGGGGATGAAATGGTGATGATTAGGAGAACACAACACCCAGCCCCTGAGCGGAGAAAATCTCCGACCCAGCCGGGACTCCGACCCGGGTCCTTAGGATTGACATTCTGTCGCGCTGACTACTCAGCTAACGGGGGAGAACTCCAGCTTGGTGAAAGTGACAGTCGGTGTGCTCGTACCTTCAGTGACAAATAGTCAGAACACTAGCAGTACCAGACCTCTGAAAAAATGGTACGATCACACACCTATAGCTGCCACGTCAGATCGATGTAACATTGTATTGTACTACAAACGAGTATATATAGACTAAACAGCTGTAGCTAACGAGCCTATCCTAGAATATAAAACTACTTAAACCTAACGAACCTAAGGACATAACACACATCAATGCCCGAGGCAGAATTCGAATCTGCGAGCGTAGCGGTCGCGCGGTTCCAGACTGAAGCGCCTAGAACCACTTGGCCACATCGGCCGGCTCCCAACTATGAAAGAACTTCAAACATCTGATTATCTCACAAATGAATTGATGTGTTAAATATTCCTTACAGATCACATAGGAGAGTATCACATTAGAAAAGGTTTGAAGTTTCGCTTAAAGTTTCTTCGAAGTCGCTGAGTGCTCGCAATCTCAACTACTAGATAGTCGGAGCAATTTACGTGCTGTGAGTTACATTGATTGCTTCGAAACAAGGCACATAGTTTCTAATTGTAAAATTTCATTTATTGCGCTAAACCGTTAACATACGATTATAGCTCTTAATACGTAGATTATGAGAAGATTTTATATTTTTAAATTGCACCAATAACTGTGAGCCGAGCGCGTTGTCTGGTTGTCGATAGTTGTTCGTGGTTTAGTCTTCCGATCAGAGACGTTGGTCTGAGAGTGTTTGACTGGAAGACCATTTAAGCACACTTTTCGTCTCGGTTGCTCTTGAGGCACGTAAGTTACGTTCCGCGACGCTAAGAGGATGTTCATAAACGGCGGTTAACGTTTTTCAGTTCGTTGGATTGGTGGCTAAACAGCTGTTTAAACCATTAGTGTGTCCCTGAGCCTGGTTACGGTAGATGTAGGAGTACGGTTGCTCTATTATACAGGGGGAACCACTAACTATAGCCATCTAAAATAACTCCAGAAGTATGACAGGAGCTGAAACGTTTGTGGGACAAAAGTTGCATGGGACAACGGGGCCATAATATGACGTTCTTTTTTTGTTGCTAGGTGGGGTCGTGTCAGAGATATGAAGGTCAAGTTTTCTTTTAATGGCATGCTATAGTTGGTGCTTATTTTCTGATAGCGGCTATCGAGACGAATACAATGATGTGTAACAGTAAGGTCTTAGGAGGTCAACGACGGTCAAAAAGGTGGCATGAACGTCCATTTACAGAAGGTGTTCGAAGTGATGACCATTGGTGTCAATGCAGTGCTGCAATATTCTTATCATCGATTGAGTGGTATTCCTTATAACATCGGTACTTGTCTAAAGATATGCCGTAACAATTCTCTGTCGCATACCATCAGCTGTAGTTGGAACGTCTTTATAACATGCCTTTTACGAATCCCCACAAGGAAAAACGCAGAGGCGTCAAGTCTGGCCACGACACATCTCCAAATCCAACGATTTGGGAATTGTCTCTGCAACTCATTTCTAGCCATCATCGAAAAATGTGCCGGACGTGTTGATACCACATTCTGTTCCTTGTTCCAAAGGTATTTCTTCCAATAACGGACCTAATGTTTCTTAAAGGAATGTGGTGTACTTCCTACCATTAAGATTTCCTTCGATGAACCACGGGCCTATAATTTTGTCCTTCAGGATCCCACACCATACATTTACCGACCACGGTTTTTGGTGCTACTTGCAGCAGCTAACATGGACTTCCACTTGCCCAAAAATGCATGTTATGTCAATTAACATTTCCATGGTTCGTGAATGTAGCCTCGTCAGTAAATAAGATCTGATTAATAAATATGTTACCCTTCTGAATGTGAAGTTCAACCCAGAGGCAGAATTCAATACGATGCATACAGTCCCTACCTGTTAATTCTTGGTGGAGACTGATATGGTAACAATGATATTTATGGCGACGCAGAACACGAACAATGTTACTTTGGCTTATGCCAAATTCCCTTGCGATCTGACGCGAATTAACACAAGGATCTCGAACCACAGTGGCAAGAGAACCAATTCCCGTTTACTCGTTAGTAACTTTCCTTTTCCGGATTTCTTTCCGATGCGCTAAAGATCCAGTTTTTCTCAATTTATTATGCACATATTTAAATGTACGACTTGTACGATGTGTAGTTTGAGGGTATCTTTCAGCGTATAAGTCTCTACCTCTCACTTAATTTCGTTGGCATTCTCTGTAAATGGTAATCATATAGACTTGTTCTTCGAAGGAATACATCATACACATTCACTTGTTTCGACGAAACTGCTCTTACCGTCCCCATTAGTGCTGTATTGCGAAACCGTCGAAAGGTTTTTACACGTCAACAGCATATTAGATGGATACGCCGTATTCGGCGAATATTTACTATTTGCACGATATACGAGAGAGAATTGTCAGAGCATGTGCTTCGATGAGTGACGATGAGATAAGGAATATCACTCAGTCCATGATAAGAAGATTGCAGCATTGCTTTGATACCAATGGTCATCACTTCGAACACTTTCTGTAAATGGACCTTTTTGACTTCGTTGACCTTCAAAGACCTTGCTGTTACACATCATTGAATTCGTCTCGATAGCCGCTATCAATAAGTACCAAACTGTAGCATGCCATAAAAAAAAGTTGACCTTCATATCGGTGAAGCGACCCCACCTAACAACAAAAAACCAACGTCATATTATGGCCCCCATTGCCCCATGCAACTTTTATCCCACAAACGTTTCATCTCCTATCATACTTTCGGAGATATTCTAGCTGGCAATAGTTAGTGACTCAGCCTGTATACTATTCTGTGACCTGAATGGACTACGGAGAGTATAGTTATAAAATATCTGGTTAGTCTAAGTAATTTGAAATTAGTAATTTGCTCACGTTTTGCTGTTCAAGTTTCTTTCGTCGGTTAAGAAATGTGTAAACTTTTGTTGGCTGTAATTTAGTATAGCGTTCAAATATAAAGAACTGTCACGTGCCATTGTTACTGTTTTACCGTACTTTAGATATTTTGTGTTGTGAAGAGTGTTCCTTTTACTCAACCATTATTTCAAGATTGGCTGGGTGGATGATCACTGAGTTGTTGGGGTGGATGATCACTGAGTTGTTTATAATTCCAGTAGTATTAAGTGCGCTGACCCTATGATTCTGATAAGCCGAGGACGTGTTTGTGAGCAAACTGTTGACGTTCTGAGTGCGTCTGGAATACGAGTAACTGGCTTAATCTGTTGGCGCTGCTGTTGACCCGGAATTATTTAATAAGGACAAGTGCTCTTGTTTGCCTCGGTCAAATAGTTACTTATTACCTGAAGTGACAGGAAGACATGCAAATTTTGGTTTGTTGAGTCGGTATGAAAAGCAGTAATCGTCTACTTGCTTCATTCACATAAGCTTCAATTACAAGGCTAAAATTAAATGGGTTTGTGGTGATTAATGTCAAGGGATAATTCTAGTACTTGTAATTACTTTTCATTACAAATTTTCTTTGTGTGTGTGTGTGGGGGGGGGGGGGGGCTAAGTTTTTTGTTGCCGTCATTAAAGATCTTAATTAAGCGCTGTGACTTCTTGTCAGTGCCTGCAGCTAACAGGTTTATGTTACAGGTATCATAAGTTATTCAACCAGAAGAGCACAGACGTAGACTATTGTAAAGAGAAAGGCCAGCATTGAAGGACCTAGCAGCTGTAAACCTAATACCAATATTGAGGAGCGTAACTTCCCTCTCCCCCCCCCCCCTCCTCCTCCTCATCCACCCCTTTTCCACAAGTTAAGTACTGCTGTTTATACCTTGGTTGTCAATGAATTCGCAAAGTTGTATCTGTTCTTAATTGATTGTCATGAGTGATTTCTCGAGTCAGATGTTTGTGAAATTAAGACTTGTAATTATTTGTTTTAAAGATATATTTCAAACTTGATGATTCTTGGGATTTTTGCAATTCTTTGTTCGAATTTTTAATGTCAATATTATTTTACTGTCAGCAATCAGAGTTGTACATTTTATATTGCTCTTCATTGCTGGTTATCAGAGTTTGTTTAAAGTTGCCTGAACTTTCCATCTTTGTTTAGGTGTTTAAAGTTTTTAAGAGACTGGCAATAAATATGGTGTTCAGGTATGTTTGTTAAGTGGCTTGGCACCTTACCACCCCCTTCCCGCTTCTGCTATTTCAAACTGTATGAAATACCGAAAACCCAATTTTTGTTACCCTGGAAGACGTGAGATAGGCAAGCAACGACTTGTATTGAATGCCTGGGTTAGCCGTTCATAAGACAGATATTTTAGTTCAGAATTGTCCGTACCTTGCGTAAGGAAGAGGGTTAAGTCTGTGAGACAGCCTGCGACTGGCCATCTGCCTGACTGTAGACAGACTACAGTTGTCTTCGCCGCGGTACTAGGACGGAGGGTGCGGTAAGCCCATTGCCACTGCAGCCATTCGCCCCGGGATAAATCTCTGGCACTCATTAGATAGCAGATTGGGAAACCTGCTGTCGTTCTGGATGGAATGGTACGGGGAAAGTACCCGGCTCTCTCTGGGATTGAACCTCGAGCCTCCAGAGCCGGAGGCTACAGCTCTATCCACTAGATCACCTTTGCGTAAAGTCTTGTAAACCACTAAAGTCACGTCGACTGCTTCTGACGAGGCAGGATGTGAGATGGCTTAAAAGTGATTGTGTCCCAAAATGCACAATCTGTCGTGATATAACCGATCCGTGATAATCAGTCCTTATTCCTAATTTTGAATGAGCGGGGTTTGCAAGCCAAAACGCTTTGTGTTGATAAAACAGATTCTATAAAACACAGAGACTAAAATAAAACTCATGAAAGAAATATTAGAACCCTATCAGAATAAAAAATGAGACCCACAGATCACGGAGCTGGAGTCTCTCAAGTACTCTTCGGTGTCTTTCTACAGAAGTTAATACAGGAGTGACGCAAGCAAATAACTATCCTTGATCATCCAGTCACAGTAGGTGGAGCCAAAGGAGAACTAGCGTTATACTGACCTTTTTTGAGGATTTTCTTACAGTCTTGACTCAAGACATTACAATATTTCAAAATCACGCTATAATCGTATGAGATATATACACGGCGTTTCACTAAATGTGTTTGCTTCTGTAAGTTACGAAGTAACAGGGAACGGAAATATTTATTGCGGTAGGTCACCATAAGAAACGTTACAATTTCTGCGGAGCTATGGACATAGTATATTGTCTTGTTATCCAAAGAGTTACAGCAAAAATATACAATTTTTTAAATGTAACAATAGTTGTTTCTATCATGCACTGGAATCAGTAACAACAGCTGTGTATACATCAATTTAAATTATATTCCTATCACTTTTAGTTTGGGAGCTACAACCCTTCAAAGTTTCAGGGGCTGATACCACACGCTGTACATAACACATGGCTGTGTGGTGTGTGATAGATGTTCTGGCGGTGGGAATTTGATTTAAATGAGATGTTCAAATGTGTGTCCATGTTCCTGAACGCACAATGCAATGCGCCTTCTAAAGGATCTGCGGAAGAGATGTAACATCGCCGGTGTCACCGAGCAACATGCGTCCACGATGCGCCGTTTTAGATCACCTGGGTTAGGGGCTCAGTGACGCAAAACATGATCGTTTAGATATTCCCACAAAAAGAAATTTAGTGGTGTTAAATCGGGCGAACTTGCGGGACATGAATGAGGACCATGGCGCACCAACCACCTTTCTGCAAACCTGTTTTTTAGCTCTTCCACAACAGCACACGCAGAATGGATTTACGATGATGTCCCCATACCCCTGCACGTCCATCCCCTCTAAACAATTTGAAACGAGACTCGTCTGAACAGGCAACATGTTTCCACTCATTAACAGTTAATTGCTGGTGTTGAGCCCAGCCGAGGCGTAAAGCTATGTGCCGTGCAGTCATGAAGGGTACGCGAGTGAGCCTTCGGCTCCGAAAGACCATATCGATGATGTTTCATTTGAATGGTTATCACTCCAACCCTTGATGGTCCAACATTGAAATCTGCACCACTTTGCTGAAGAGTTGCACTTCTGTCACGCTGACCGATTCTCTTCAGTCGTCGTTGGACCCCTTTCCTGCAGGTTCTTCGTATATATATATATATATATATATATATATATATATATATATATATATATATATATATATAATCTCTCGAGAAAGAATACGGCAAAATCTGGCCAATCCAACAGTTAAGCAATATCAGAAAAAGCATTTCGTAAAAATGAAACCGAATAGAAAACGAAAATGCTAAAACTAAATAAATAATAAAAGAACGTGGAAAACTATCTGTAACAAGTTCATCTCCAAACATACAAAACTGAAGTATTAAACTCTTTCACTAAACCAAATGTCTATCTCAAAATAATGTTGAACAGGAAAGTATACATGAGAAGCACTCAGAAACCAATCTTGGCTCCAAAATGGTTAGGCGACGAGTTCAGCTTTAGAAATATCCAAGCAATGCAGAATGTATTCATAGAGGCATCGGAAAAAGAAGATTAAAATTTTGTTTTCATATCGTCAGAATGAAACCATATACATGAAACCGCAGATAGTTGGATGTTTGAAATTACGAGTAAAGTAAAAAGAGGCAATAACAAATAAAAGGCAATGTGTTTTTTACTAGCCTTCTGAATGCACAGTAAAGTAGAATGAAATTTTCACTCTACAGCGGAGTGTGCGCTGATATGAAAGTTCCTGGCAGATTGAAACTGTGTGCCGGACCGAGACTCGAACTCGGGACCTTTGCCTTTTGCGAGCAAGTTTCCTACCAACTTTGCACGAGAGCTTCTGTGAAGTTTGGAAAGTAGGAGACGAGGTACTGGCTGAATTAAAGCTGTGAGGACGGGGCGTGAGTCGTGGTTGGGTAGCTCAGTTGTTAGAGCACTTGCCCGCGAAAGGCAAAGGTCCCGAGTTCGGATCTCGGTCCGGCACACAGTTTTTATCTACCAGGAAGTTTTTTAGAGTGAAGTAGTTCACTCGCGTTAAGAAACCGTAGCAGAGATATCTTATGTTTTCACGCGTTGTACCATCAGGCACTACTTCCAACTGCCAGTAATTCAGAACGGATCTGATTCTGCATAAAAGTGCAATATGAAGTTCGAACGCCCCATTTTAGAAGTGTACATTTTTTTCATTTTCCATTTGGACAACATTAGTAATATTTAAGAAACACTTACATACATGAACTCAGTAACAAAAGAGTCATAATGGGTGATATGCTGACCTGAGAAATGTCTCAGTTATCTAATTTTTAAGTTATATTTATTTTATAGTCTCAGTTCCAGTTAGTCACGATTGATAACTACTTTAGACCAAATTTAATTATCATCTTCAGGTTAGACTTGCTTCAACTTTTAGAGCCTTCCGGTTCTTTTCTCCATTTTGGAGTAGGAAATATGTGGCTGTGCTTGTCTGCGAAGGGCGAATTTTATAATACAGTCAGTTATTAAAACCGATGGTACATCCTAAAACATTATTCACTCTCTCGTGTAACACACATACATGTAGCAGGGTAAGAATGATCGAAGCACATGATCATGTTAGAACTACAATAAAATTCAGTTCGAAAAGAGCAAGGTATGACATTTATCATTTTTGATTATTGTTAGGAAATAGTGACAATTTTAAAATAAGGCTGATCTGAAGATGATTAAATGTGTTATTTGAACTAGTTATTAAAACCGAATGTACATCCTAAAACATTATTCACACTCTCGTCTAACACACATACATGTAGCAGGGTAAGAATGATCGAAGCACATGATCATGTTAGAACTACAATAATTTTGTTCTTTAAGAAGATCGGTTAGTTTTTAAAAATGGCTCTGAGCACTATGGGACTTAAAATCTGTGGTTATCCGTCCCCTAGAACTTAGAACTACTTAAACCTAACTAACCAAAGGACATCACACACATCCATGCCCGAAGCAGGATTCGAACCTGCGACCGTAGCTGTCACGCGGTTCCAGACTGCAGCGCCTATAACCGCACGGCCACCCCGGCCGGCCGTAGGGGCAACACTGATGTCTCGTGGATCATGAAAATTGCGTATTTTTGCACAATTGTGTTGAAGACTTTAAGAAAGTCGCCTGTTAGTTGTAATGCTAACATCCATCTTCATTCCGGTCGGAAATGGCGTTGTTGAAGGCCACAATTTAGTTTGGGGAAGCGCGTCCTCCTCAAAGAATTTCTTAAGACCTATATTAGAATGGTTAAATGAGTATTAGTAGAAAATATTACTATTTTTTGGTTAATGTCTTTTGGAAGCAGAATTTATTATTGTCATGGACAAAAAAAAATTCTATAAGTGGTGTACGTTATAAATGTTTAAAGGTTGTACGCTCCTTAAGATAAGAAAGTTTAATACTTCTTCTATAAACGTGAAAGTAATTGTATGGATTCTTGTTGGTATACTTTTGCATTAGGCTACAGAAACAATATCTATTGTACTCAGTAGTTTATATATCGAAAGTAATTGGAGCTTCAGTCTTTAAAATTATACTAGTAGATGTAGAAATAATGTATTCTGTATATGCAAGAAAAACAATCTCGCAACGTTAATCCCATGTATTTACGTGTTCATAAAGTATGAATTAGACACCATGAATCAGTAATATTGTATGCAAGAAAAATAATCTCGCGACGTTAAGCGTCTGTATCTACGTGCTCATAAAGTATGAATTAGACACCATGAATCAGTAATACTGTTAAGGTTCAATATATTTCATTTTTACACCAGCATAAACTGAGAATTAATTGTTTTACCATAAGCCTTGAGCCAAGCCATTAACGATTCTGGACTTTTTACTTACGTCACCTCTATACGTTTTGTAGAAAAATATTTGTCACAGTCAGCTCTGAAAACTCATGTGGAATGATAATATAGCTGTCTGTACGCCTTAGGATGCACAGTTTCATAATTAATTACTGAAAATTAAAATTTCGGCGTGTGCTAAAAATACTGAAAACTCAAGAATGTCGCAAATGGGAATTACATTCCTATAAATGGAAACATGTAACCACATTCACCGCTAACTCTCTATTCAAGAATAAATCAAATTTAAAAGAATAACAGACCCGAGTACAGCAATTCGCTGTTACTAACATCGAGTACCTCAGATCGATAGCGAGTGAACAAAACGACCAGACAATAGAAAGAGAGAGAGAGAGAGAGAGAGAGAGAGAGAGAGAGAGAGAGAGAGCGAAACGAACAGAACAGAGAACGATTACATGTTGGCTTCTTCTATATAGATCCTTCTCAAAATCATTAGCAATCATAATGGAAATATTTACTAAATGTACATAATTACAGATTTCATCACTGTTTCTAGTATCAGAATAGTAATTCACTTTTAACAACAGCCCATACAGTATGTATATTTTATATTTAGCTGTCAAAAGTGTCCATGGGATCGCTATAAATGGATATGTGAACTCTGCTCTTCTGGTTTACGAAACACTAACCACTGAGCTACAACATTTTCTTCAAAGTTATGACAGAGAAAAGAGTACGTAACTAAACTCTGAAGATCTATTATGTCAAGTAAAATACACTGCCGTTTTGTGAAGCTTTCCGTTGACTACGGGAACAGTCTGTAGCAACGGTGAACAGAGTAACATTAAATAGCGTAATGTGCCAGTGTGCTTTTTCGGGGTCACTGTAATTGACATCCGTCTCCGTAATACCCTGGAATGCCTGCCTCTCAGGAAGGCGACAGTCAGCTCCCCGAGAAATAGACTCGCGCTGCGCAGGACGAGACGGAGTTAAGAATCTGGCGCCGACCCCGGGAGCTGACTTCTCTTTCCCACGTCCCATTATCTACTTTTACGACATCGTAGTTTTCGCGACGGACACCACGGATAATATATTCTCGGTAAGCACGCCAAGTCAGCTCCAAGGAAGAATCTCCGGTTTTGGTCACTTTACGTCAGCGTCCCGAGTATGACTCTGAATACTGCGAGTGTTACCAAGTGATCTGTACGAAGTATTGTAACTGGCAGCACCTGAAATTTAATTTCATGATGATGCTTGAACGCAGTGACTGTGGATTCAATAACTTAAAAGAAAATGATGTGGCCATCAAGGAATGAGTTTCTTTTTTTTTTTTTTTTTTTTTTTGTCATCAGTCTACTGACTGATTTGATGCGGCCCGCCACGAATTCCTTTACTGTGCTAACCTCTTCATCTCAGAGTAGCACTTGCAACCTACGTCCTCAATTATTTGCTTGACGTATTCCAATCTCTGTCTTCCTCTACAGTCTTTGACCTCTACAGCTCCCTCTAGTACCATGGAAGTCATTCCCTCATGTCTTAGCACATGTTCTATCATACTGCCCCTTCTCCTTATCAGTGTTTTCCACATATTCCTTTCCTCTCCGATTCTGCGTAGAACCCCCTCATTCCTTACCTTATCAGTCCACCTAATTTTCAACATTCGTCTATAACACCACATCTCAAATGCTTCGATTCTTTTCTGTTCCGGTTTTCCCACAGTCCAAGTTTCACTACCATACAATGCTGTACTCCAGACGTACATCCTCAGCTATTCCTTGATATTAGTAGACTTCTCTTGGCCAGAAATGCCTTTTTTGCCATAGCGAGTCTGCTTTTGATGTCCTCCTTGCTCCGTCCGTCATTGGTTATTTTACTGTCTAGGTAGCAGAGTTCCTTAACTTCATTGAATTTGTGACCATCAATCCTGATGTTGTGTTTCTCGCTGTTCTCATTTCTACTACTTGTCATTACCTTCGTCTTTCTCCGATTTACTTTTAGACCATACTGTGTACTCATTAGACTGTTCATTCCGTTCAGCAGATCATTTATTCCGATCATTGATATCCTTTCACCTTGTATTTTTAATTCCACTCCTGAACCTTTCTTTTATTTCCACCATTGCTTCCTCGATGTACAGATTGAAGTGTAGGAGCGAAAGGCTACAGCTTTGTCTTACACCCTTCTTAATACGAGCACTTCGTTCTTGATCGTCCACTCTTATTATTCCCTCTTGGTTGTTGTACATATTGTATATGACCCGTCTCTCCCTATAGCTTACCCCTACTTTTTTCAGAATCTTGAAGAGCTTGCACCATTTTATATTGTCGAATGCTTTTTCCAGGTCGACAAATCCTATGAACGTGTCTTGATTTATCTTTAGCCTTGCTTCCATTATTGGCCGTAACGTCAGAATTTCCTCTCTCGTACCTTTACTTTTCCTAAAGCCAAACTGATCGTCACCTAGAACATTCTCAATTTTCTTTTCCATTATTCTGTATATTATTCTTGTAAGCAGCTTCGATGCATGAGCTGTTAAGCTGATTGTGCGATAATTCTCGCACTTGTCAGCTCTTGCCGTCTTCGGAATTGTGTGGATGATGCTTCTCCGAAAGTCAGATGGTATGTCGCCAGACTTATATATTCTACACACCAACGTGAATAGTCGTTTCGTTGCCACTTCTCCCAATGATTTTAGAAATTCTGATGGAATGTTATCTATCCATTCCGCCTTATTTGACCGTAAGTCCTCCAAAGCTCTTTTAAATTACGATTGTAATACTGGATCCCCTATCTCTTCTAAATCGACTCCTGTTTCTTCTTCTATCACATCAGACAAATCTTCACCCTCATAGAGGCTTTCAATGTATTCTTTCCACCTATCTGCTCTCTCCTCTGCATTTAACACTGGAATTCCCGTTGCACTCTTAATGTTACCACCGTTGCTTTTAAGGTCACCAAAGGTTGTTTTGACTTTCCTGTATGCTGAGTCTGTCCTTCCGACAATCATATCTTTCTCGATGTCTTCACATTTTTCCTGCAGCCATTTCGTCTTAGCTTCCCTGCACTTCCTATTTATTTCATTTCTCAGCGACTTGTATTTCTGTATTCCTGATTTTCCCGGAACATGTTTGTACTTCCTCCTTTCATCAATCAACTGAAGTATTTCTTTTGTTACCCATGGTTTCTTTGCAGCTACCTTCTTTGTACCTATGTTTCCCTTCCCAACTTCTGTGATGGCCCTTTTTAGAGATGTCCATTCCTCTTGAACTGTACTGCCTATTCCTTATTGCTGTATCTACAGCGTTAGAGAACTTCAAACGTATCTCGTCATTACTTAGAACTTCCGTATCCCACTTCTTAGCGTATTGATTCTTCCTGATTAATGTCTTGAACTTCAGCCTACTCTTCATCACTACTATATTGTGATCTGAGTCTATATCTGCTCCTGGGTACGCCTTACAATCCAGTATCTGATTTCGGAATCTCTGTCTGACCATGATGTAATCTAATTGAAATCTTCCCGTATCTCCCGGCCTTTTCCAAGTATACCTCCTCCTCTTGTGATTCTTGAACAAGATATTCGCTATTACTAGCTGAAACTTGTTAGAGAACTCAATTAGTCTTTCTCCTCTTTCATTGCTTGCCCAAAGCCAATATTCTCCTGTAACCTTTTCTTCTACTCCTTCCCCCTACAACTGCATTCCAGTCGCCCATGACTATTAGATTTTCGTCCCCCTTTACATACTGCATTACCCTTTCAATATCCTCATACACTTTCTCTATCTGTTCATCTTCAGCTTCTGACGTCGGCATGTATACCTGAACTATCGTTGTCGGTGTTAGTCTGCTGTCGATTCTGATTAGAACAACCCGGTCACTGAACTGTTCACAGTAACACACCCTCTGCCCTTCCTTCCTATTCATAACGAATCCTACACCTGTTATACCATTTTCTGCTGCTGTTGATATTACCCGATACTCATCTGACCAGAAATCGTTGTCTTCCTTCCACTTCACTTCACTGACCCCTACTATATCTAGATTGAGCCTTTGCATTTCCCTTTTCAGATTTTCTAGTTTCCCTACCACGTTCAAGTTTCTGACATTCCGCGCCCCGACTTGTAGAACATTATCCTTTCGTTGATTATTCAATCTTTTTCTCATGGTAACCTCCCCCTTGGCAGTCCACTCCAGGAGATCCGAATGGGGGACTACTCCGGAATCTTTTGCCAATGGAGAGATCATCATGACACTTCTTCAACTACAGGCCAACTTGTCCTGTGGATACACGTTACGTGTCTTTAATGCAGTGGTTTCCATTGCCTTCTGCATCCTCATGTCGTTGATCATTGCTGATTCTTCCGCCTTTAAGGGCAATTTCCCACCCCTAGGACAAGAGAGTGCCTGAACCTCTATCCGCTCCTTCGCCCTCTTTGACAAGGCCGTTGGCAGAATGAGGCTAACTTCTTATGCCGGAAGTCTTCGGCCGCCAATGCTGATTATTTCGGCAGTGACGGGGATCGAACCCGGGACTGAAGACGTTTTGATTATGAATCATAGACGCTACCCCTAGACCACGGGTATGTATGAGCCAACATGAAAAACGACAATATTTTACAGACTTTTAATCTGTCAGGAAGTTTCAAATAAAATACTTATTAAAATACTTCTGGGTGTACTTCTTGTCATCAAATAAGATACTTAAAATATTAGAATACTAAAATATCCAACGTTTCGGCCATGTTGCAAGGTCCTTTCTCAGATCGTTCAATAATTTATCAATAGGAGAGGGCTTATCAATGTATTTTAGTCCTTGCTGTGTCATAAGACCACCAATGGTAAATTTCCTAGATTGTTATTAACCCTAAGAGATCTCCGGCTGGTGTTAGGGCAGATGGACTGGCTGTACGGCAGATTATGCAGGGATTACCTAATTGTTGGTAATTGGTAGCGCATCGCGAACCGGCGATAAGCTGGCGGGGGCCGTGTTTTCCCGCTTTTAGTCGGATAAAATAGTTTTCCTGTAGCACCATTAATTTAAGCAGTGTTTAAGATCCGTAAGAAGAGCTGCTCCGTCAGGCTCACCATTAATAAGATAGACTAATCCATTGTACTAAGAAAAATACATCCCATTGTGAGACACACAGAATCATATGTGAATGATTCTACTAACTTGGTCAATCTCATACAGGAGCAGCACGCATAACGAACTGATATAATATCCAACTTCTCTCTTTACCATTGTACCAAAAGACCAGACTATTAACATTCTTCAAGAACGAGTATCGCCTAATAGCTGTGACCTCGTGCGATTATGTTTCTATTAAACCTTTTTCACCCGGTGTAGTAAATATTATTAGGGACGGATGGAGAGGAAATAGAATCCCTCTTGTCTCCGTCAACAGCCGACGTTTTCATACAAGCTTTTGAGCAAACAACATTAACTGAAAAACGACGGCGGCTCAGATGTGTTCCGTTCTACAAACACCGACTGCCTGAGCTCACCGCATTAGTTTTTCAAACAAGGAACGAAAGAATTGTTTAACACTTTATCAGACATCGGACACGACAGCACAACAATAAGAAGCGCTATAAAAAGTGCAGCTTCCAGCTAGACACACAAAATGAAGTAGATGCTTCTGGTAGCACACATGCCTTACACAAGTGCGTCTGGTATCGAGTAGGAAAATGTTCCTCCTAGTAGGCTTTAAAACACTTTTCCTCAGTGGCCACAGGATCCATAATTTTTTAGGTTCGAATAAGGATGCAGTAAAAGCCCTGAACGAGGCAAGTGTATACGATATATGTGTGAAGTGCTGTCTACACTGAGGACCTGCACAGCAGAGCATGAGTGTCATGTTCGGCTGGGACAGCACAACAGGTCAGCACTTGCGGAGAACCGGTGCAGTTTTGGACAATGTATGAAGTGCCTTTCAGCTCGAGTACTTCAGAGACAGCCACGGAAGCACGCACGGAAAATAAGAGAGGCAACTGAAATACTGACAAAATGAAAAAGGGAGACGGCTACAGGTTTTCAGTGTACTGAATACCAGTCTTTCCTGTACTACGTGCTGCATGTGATCCCAGAACAGAGGCCTCATCGGAAACTGCCATGACCAGCTAAACAGTGCATGCACAACTGGTGTCGTTTCTGAGCAATGGGCAGCAGAAAAAAGTGGCTCCCACCATCTCGTCGTTGATCCACAATGGGCTACCAATCACCAATACGAGTAACGTGCGAATAGTCTCACGTCCTCTATCTCTCTTCTAACATCCATCAGTGATATTTTAGGGCAATAAAATACTGAGCACTCTGACGGCAGTGGTCTTGTGACAGCGTTAGAAAAGCAATATACTCAAGCGCCCACGCCTCAGTCTACACCCCGAGGAGTACATGTTACAATAAAGCACTATTTGATAGCAGCATGGTACGCAAACGCGTCGTACTAATAAATATTGTATAATAAAGTGATTGAAGCCGAAAGTACTTTCATAAATGTTGTAGTATAGTCATACACCTGGACAAATGCCATAAAACATGGATAAATTTAACTGTAAATGCAAATAACTGAACGGGTTATTGCAAGAAGAGATATAGCTATCATTGCTTTCGCAAACATAGATTTCAAGCTTCTGCTGATGTTAATTTGCCTTCATACAGTTCCGTATTTATCGTTACTACGTCGACAAAATTGCTCTAGCCAACGGTGTAAGCTTGTAATCTGTCTTGGTAAAATTTATAATAATTCGGGTTATCATGTACAAATCTCTTAGTTCTTCACCCTGTACTATTCTTTACTGTTTCATCGAATTCCTAGGAAGATATTCCTTACCTCAGATCTGTTAGCCATTTCTCCTTATATAAGTTTACTTCCTCTATCTTCTCTATTCGAATGCTTCACTTGACAGTTCTCACATATGTACGGAGACTTTATTAAAATCCTCGTGGGTTTGCTGCCATGTCATCTCGGAAAATACGTAAAATGCTGTATTACTAAAATATATAACTTTTTTGCCGTATTGCAGCGGCACACCATAACATCACCGCCTCCCAACTTTACTGTTGGCACTACATACGCTGTCAGATGTCGTTCACCAAGCGTTCGCCATACTCACACTCTGCCATCGTATCGCCGCATTATGTACCGTGATTCGTCACTCCGCACAACGTTTTCCTGCTGTTCAGTTGTCTAACGTTTACGCTCCTTACACCGAGAGAGGCGTCGTTTGGCATCTACCGGCGTAATGTATGGCTTATGAGCAGCTGCTCGAGCATGAAATCGAAGTTTTCTCGTCTCCCGCCTATCTCTCATAGTACTTGCAGTTGATTCTGATGCAGTTTGGAATTCCTGTGAGATGGTCTGGATAGATGTCTGCCTATCACACATTACGACCCTCCTCAACTGTCTGCGGTCTCTGTCAGTCAACAGACGAGGTCGGCCTGTACGCTTTTATGCTGTACGTGTTACATCACGTTTCCACTTCACTATCACATCGGAATCAGTGGACCTACGGATGTTTTGGAGTGTGGAAATCTTGCGTACAGATGTACGACATAAGTGACACCCAATCACCTGACTACGTTCAAAGTCCGTGAGTCTCCCTCAATGTCTAAAGACTGCTGAGATCACTGATGTGGAGTACATGGCAGTAGGTATCAGCACAATGCACCTAATATGGAAAACGTATGTTTTTGGGGGTGTACGGAAATCTTTCATCACATAGTGTGATTATCGTAATGTCTCGCAAAAGCAACACCACCTACTTTTACGGTGGCCTTTCGTGTGTATGCAAGTCAAATTTCGCAGCTCTAGCTTCGTTAGTTTTGCCGCTAGGATGGGTTGTATACCGTAATGTAACGAAAATGATGAGTATCGACAGAATCAAGAACTGTGGTGTGATTAAATGTCTTCACTTGAAGGAAACGACGTCAAAGGAAATTGTGGAGGGCATTGGAAACACGCTTAAGGACAGTGCTACGTCTTATGCAACAGTGAAAAACTGGGTGTCCGACTTCAAACGTGGAAGAACAAGTGTGGAATGTGCGTCAAGGAGCGGAAAGACTGTAATCCTGCCACTCATGAAACAGTGAGTGCAATTCACGATACGATTTTGCAGGATCATCGAACAGCCTTGCAGCACATTGACATCATATTTGGAATCTCCCATGGGCGTGCTAATGACATTGTTGTGGATATTTTGGGAATGCGGCAAGTTTCATCTCTGTGGGTCCCGAAAGAGTTGAATGCAGACCGGAGACGTGAGCGTGTGCAGTGTTGTGAAGAAATTTGAAGCGCATGAAGACGGCTTTCTTGAAAGGTATGTGACAATCGAGGAAACTATGGTTCACCACTTTGATTCTAAGACAAAACAGCAGTCACAACAAGGGAAGCATCCTTCATCCCCAACCCCAAAAAAATTCTTTCTGCAGAAATTAGACGGTAAGGTGACGGCATAGCTCTTCTGGGATGCAGAATGGGTAATTATGGTAGATTACTTGCAAAAGGTCGTAACTATCAATGCATCATACTACTGCATCCTCCTGCGCCGTTTGAAAGAGAAGAGATAAAGAAAAAAGCCGCTAAAAATTAGCTCGCGAGGTTCTTTTGCACCAGGACGACACACCAGCGTACATAGCCCTTGCAACACTGAAAACCCTGCGTGACTACGGCTTAGAAATGTTACGTCATCCACCATATTCCCCAGATTTGGCCCATCAGAGTTTTTTCTTTTTCCAGCCCTAAAAACAGATCCAAAAGAAAGACGATTTGACAACGATGATGCAGTGATTGATGCTGTGAACGATTCGTTGGACTCGAAACGAAGACCTAAAGTTCAATGGTTTGCAGAAGTTATCTGAGATTTAGAAATTTTTCGTAAGGTCTTATGGGACCAAACTGCTGAGGTCACCGGTCTCTAAGCTTATTTACTACTTAATCTACCTTAAACTAACTTACACAAACGGAAACACACATACACACATGTCCGAGGTAGGACTCGAACCTCCGACGGATGGAACCGAGCAGACCGTGACAAGGCGCCCCTAGACCGCTAGGCTACACCGTGCGGCATGTTATCTGAGCGTGTCCGCAAAAGTATTAGTGTACTCGGATATTATATTGAAAAATGTATTGGCATAATGAAATTTCTGTCAAAATCTGTTTAAAGGTGTGTGAATTCTTAAGGGGCCTAACTGCTGAAGTCATCTGTCCCTAGACTTACCTGCTACTTAAACTAACTTATGCTAAGAGCAACACACACACCCATGCTCGGGGGAGGACTCGAACCTCCGGCGGGAGGGGCCGCGCAATCCGTGTCATGGCATCTGAAACCGCACGGCCACTCCGTGAAGCAAATTTCTGTCTTTCTTTATTTGTTGGGCTAGAAACTATTCAAACCCCCCTCCCCCCAACATCGTATTGGTTTTATATCACTACAACCTACTTTATTAACATTCAGAGTTTTCATGAGTCCTTGGTGTCTCCCCCACCAACTCTTTTCAGTGTATTAGTTACATGGATATGTATTGTACTTCCGTTCGGAAGCTACAGCGACTGTTTCTTACAACGCACTTCCTTACGCTCTCTGATTAGGACAACATGACACCCAATACTTGAGCGAGAAAATCTCCGACCCAGCCGGGAATCGAACTCGGGCGCTTAGGATTGACATTCTTTGGCACTGACCACTCAGCTACCGGGGGGGGGGGGGGGGGGCGGCCTGTAGTGCGATGACTCACGTGAAAAGGTTTCTGACGTGATTATTGCAGCACGATGGGAATTAACAGACTCTGAACGCGGAATGGTAGTTGGATATAGACGCATAGGACATTCCATTTGGGAAATCATTAAGGTATTCAGTATTCCGAGATCCGGAGTGTCAAGAATGCACCCAGAATACCACGTTTGAGGCAGTACCTCTCACCATGGACAACGCAGTGGCTCGCGGCCTTCCCTTAACGACCGGGATCAGCGGCGTTTGCTAAGAGTTGTCAGTGCTTACAGACAAGAAATACAAATAACCAGAGTAATCAATGTGGGACGTACAACGAACGTATCCGTTAGGACAGAGCGGCGAACTTTAGCGTTAATAGGCTACGGCATCAGACTACCGACGCCAGTTATCTTCGCTAAAAGGATGACATCACCTGCAGTTCCTCTCCAGAGTTCGCGACCAAATCTGTTCGATCCTAGACAACTGGAAAACTGTGTCCTGGTCAGATGAGTCCCGATTCCAGTTGGTAAGAGGTGATGGTACCGTTTTAGTGTGACGGAGGTCCCACGAAGCAATGGACACAAGTTATAATTAAGGCATTACCAGCTGGTGATGACTCTATAATGGTGTGAGCTGTGTTTACATGGAAAGTACTGTGTCCTCTGGACGTCCGGCTACTTGGAGAGCATTTACAGCCATTTATGGACGTCATGTTCAACGATGGAATTTTTGTGGGTAACCATGCAACGATGTCACTCCGTCGTCGGGCCACGAGTGGCCTACCGGGACCATCCGACCGCCGTGTCATCCTCAGTGGCACATATTGATAGGAGGGGCGTGGGGTCAGCACACAGCTTTCCCAGTCATTATGATGGTATTCTTGACTGAAGCCGCGACTATTCGGTCGAGTAGCTCCTTAATTGGTATCACGAGGCCGAGTGCAACCCGAAAAATGGCAACAGCGCATGGCGGCTGGATGGTCACCCATCCAAGTGCCAACCACGCCCGACAGCGCTTAACTTCGGTGTATCCACTGCGGCAAGGCCGTTCCCACATGCACCATGTCACAGGTCCACAATTGTTCGCGATTGATCTGAAGAATATTCTGCACGATTCAAGTGAATGCTGGTCACCCAACATGAATCCCATTGAACATTTATGGGTTAACAATCGAGAGGTCATTTCCGGCACAAAATGCTGGACCAATAACACTTTCGCTATTGTGGATAGGTATAGAGGCAGAGTCTTCCAACAACCTGTTGAGCCCATGTCGCATTGAGTTTCTGCAAAGGAGGTCCGACACGACATTAGGAGGTATCCTATGACTCACCATCTCAGTCTACAGTGGTCATAGTGCAGTGCCTCTCTGCTGGTTAGCGAGTCCTGGTATCGGCACCTCGTCTTATACTGGGCTCCAAATAACTGTCGTGGTCGTGCAGAAAGTGATTTATCCCAGTTCAAAAAGCCCTAATAAAGTTGCTATGGGGGGAGCGACGATTCTGACAAAAACGTCAAATGGTTCAAGACCGTAACGTTCTTTGATACACAAAGAAGTGCATGTTAATGTTGGCCAACAGA
Source organism: Schistocerca gregaria (assembly GCF_023897955.1). NCBI lineage: Eukaryota > Metazoa > Arthropoda > Insecta > Orthoptera > Acrididae > Schistocerca > Schistocerca gregaria. The sequence goes on along the minus strand of NC_064924.1, from coordinate 67,548,657 downwards.
CCTTGAAGAGTGGGCCTAGGGGCCTAATTAGAGATCTGCTATGTTCACCACGATGAAACCATTCATTTGCGATATGTAAAGTAACGTGTTAAGTATCTTTGTCACGTGTATGTAGATGTCGAATATGTGTTGCATTTTACTGTGGCGTTACATCTACATCTACATTTATAATCCGCAAGCAACCCAACGGTGTGTGGTGGAGGGCACTTTATGAGCCACTGTCATTACCTCCCTTTCCTGTTCCAATCGCGTATGGTTCGCGGGAAAACGACTGTCAGAAAGCCTCCGTGCGCGCTCGAATCTCTCTAATTTTACATTCGTGATCTCCTCGGGAGGTATAAGTTGGGGAAGCAATATATTCGATACCTTATCCAGAAGCGCACCCTCTCGAAACCTGGACAGCAAGCTACACCGCGATGCAGAGCGCGTCTCCTGCAGAGTCTGCCACTTGAGTTTGCTAAACATCTCCGTAACGCTATCTAGCTTACCAAATTACCCTGTGAGAAACGCGTCGCTCTTCTTTGGATCTTCTCTATCTCCTCTGTCAACCCGCCCTGGTACAGAATACTCAAGTATAAGTCGAACGAGTGTTTTGTATGTCACCTCCTTTAGAGGCGGAATTAAAGCTGTGAGGACAGAGCGTGAGTCGTGATTGGGTAGCTCAGTTGGTAGAGCACTTGCGCGCGTTAGGCAAAGGTCCCGAGTTCGAGTCTCGGTCCGGCACACAGTTACAATCTGCCAGGAAGTTTCAGCCACCTTCTTTGTTCATGGACCACATTTTCTAAGTACTCTCCCAATGAATCTCAACCTGGCACCCGCCTTACCAACAATTAATTTTATATGATCATTCCACTTCAAATCGTTCCGCACGCATACTCCCAGCTATTTTACAGCAGTAACTGCTACCTGTGTTTGTTCCGCCATCATATAATCATACAATAAAGGATCCTTCTTCCTATGTATTCGCAATACATTAGATTTGTCCATGTTAAGGATCAGTTTCCACTCCCTGCACCAAGTGCCTATCCGGTGCAGATCTTCCTGCATTTGGCTGCCATTTTCTAATGCTGCAACTTCTTTGTATACTACAGCATCATCCGCGAAAATTCGCATGGAACTTCCGACTCCATGTACTAGGTCAGTTGGTAAGAGCTGATGGTATGGTTTAAGTGTGGTGCTGACCCCACGTAACCACGGACTCAAGTTGTCAACAAGGACTGTGCAAGCTCGTGGTGGTTCCATTATGCTGTGGGTGTGCTTACGTGGAATGGTAGTACCATTTGTGTAGAGTTGTCAGTGCTAATAGACGAGCAACACTGCACGATTCGGCGTTAGTGGGCTGTAGCTGCAGACGACTGAGGCGGGTGCCTTTCCTAATAGAACGAGATGGCTGCAGTGACTGTCCTGGGTTCGCGACCATGTCGGTCGGACCATATACGACTGGAAAAAACATTGGCTGATCAGATGAGTACTCAGATGAGTACTGCAGTGACTGGAAAAAACATGGGCTGATCAGATGAGCGTTTTTGCTGACGATAAGAATGAGAGAGGGTGAGACAGAAAAGTTCTGCCGGTAAAGTTTGGCACCGGCACACGACTTACTCCTAATGGCTCCACGGTGGCCGCCGAATCCATCCTCCCATCAGACGGACGAATCTCCTTCACTACGTGAGACTCCGAGGAGAGGTCATAACCAGAGACTTAACGCAGCGCTCTTCCACTTGACAGCCAGGTGCTGGCTCTGAGAAAACCTGCCACCACCAGAGTTCGAAGCGGTACCATGGGAGTCCACACACTCGGCGCCGTCGACTACGGGTGCTCCAGCGCTTTAGATATACAGCTACCGGCCCCTGTCTTTGTGGGAGTGGCTCCCACCGTCGCAGAGGCGAGGGACGATGTGTTTTCATAGCCGCAGCTCCCCGAGAACGGCTCCCAAGACGACTCAGTTTGTTGTCGAAATTAATACGTAGACATTTATGCCTCCTCTGTTGGCTGGCTACCAGCAGACGAATGGCGGTGGCTTTGTCGCGCCCGCTCTGTGGCGGCTGGTAAACGTGCGAAAACGTGTTCACGTTATACTGCGACTGCTATTATGCCATGCGAAAATGTTGCTGCAATTGGTGAATAGTTAATTAATAGCCTTCCGTTTTTTTCTCTGCAGTGTGACAACAGTAAATCAATGTTTATGACCTGTACATGTGAAATTTTACCTTTTATTTGTGCAGTGGTTATATTTTTGGATGATCTAATATCAAGAAAAAAGGAAACGTTAGTGAGAATTTCAGCGATGTGAAGTATTTAACTCCTTAGTCTTTATGTTAGAAAGCGCGTGGTGATCCATAATCTACTCTCGAAGAGGTTATTTTTGGAGCGTGCCAAAAGGTGCTCTGTTTTACCTTCAACATAAAGGCGAGTCCTGGCTGAGTGTATTACAACTTTCATGTTGACGTTTTGTGGGGAAATGATTAAATTAAAGAAATGAAACCACGATTAGTTCTGAGTAGCAAATTATTATTGCACGGTGCGGATCTTTGGCACCAATTGTTGATATACAAAACCAGTACTGACTGCGAAACGTTTATTATTTTACCTGTAATACTCGGGTTGGTCTTGAATCTTGGACATTCTGTGCCAAATGTTGGCTTTATCTATACTTTGTACTTGGCCTCACGCCATCTGTCACCACTCCCTTCACTGCTGTCATCCAACTCACATCAAAGTCGCGTCCCTTCTGCCGGCAGCGTCTACTTGTATCACACGCTGTGGTCACGAGAATAGCACGCAATGATTGCCAACGTGTTTTTCAAGTGACTGTCAGAGCAGTGCAGTAGTCTTCTGTACAATTTATTTTCTTCACAGTACGTTCACGATCAAACAACTACCCAAAAAGGACACGGAGTTCGCGGAACTCATGTATTCGTTTAGATTTTGATCATCTGAGCATTAATAAAAATGTGAGGTGTCATCCAAGGTCACTGAAGCTATGGACACCTTACAACTTTTATGTATACAGTGACGAGCCAAAAATATTATGACTATCTGTTGAGTAGCGTGTTATTCCACTTTCAAACACCAGTATAAGAAAGATTCTGCTTGGCACTGATTATACACGTCCTTCACAGGATACCAGACGTATGTGGCACCTGGAGTCTACGCACAAGCCCAGGAAATCCCGCAGATTACAGGTGGTGGTTTACGGGCACGCAGATGGCGGTCGAAGTGTGTCCCACTGGGTACAGATTTTGCACATTTGCTGATCAGGACATCAATGTGAATTCACTATAATGCCCCACAAACCACTGTAGTACTCTACCCTGATCGGCCGGGAGACAATTCGAAAATACCGTACCTGGCAGATTAGCGTCATGGGCGGATCAAGGCGAATAGACATACGTTTTAGTCGAAGGATTGTACGAGGTGACCAACGATGGTCGCGAGCTGACCTCCGAGGAATGTTCTCACGGGAAGCTCTGGCTCACGCTTCCCACCGAAAAGCAGGGATGGGTATTTGACTGGCGGAGTGCTAATAATATAGGAGGGGAAATAGAAACTTCCAGAAAATTATCTGAAAGGAGTACGAGCTTCAAGCATAGGATTGTACCTCCCTGACCAATATAGTGGAAGGTAACGTTTTTGTAACGGCCACTGGGATTCGTCGTCCGAGTGCAAAAGTGAGTGCTGTGTGTCCAGCAGCGAGCGGTTGTGTGGTGTGGAAACAGACTACTCTCCGGGGACTGATCAGAGACACTTCCCTCGCTGGCGAGACCGACAAGGGAGAAACTGTTAATTCGATTTTGAGAAGTGTTGCTTTCGACACAAGGAGTGAGTCGTTTCTCCGTGAACACAGTTAGTATTCTGTTTACATGAGTGATGATTCTCTACCTCTCTAATGAGTCTGACCAATATTGAAGTGCTTCTTTAGGGAAGAATTCACGAGTCGAATTTCTGTTACAGGGTAGTGAGTAAACAGAAATCTTAATCGTGTTCTGTCTTGAGTGGAGGTAATTTAAGCCCTAGGAGTTTACGGATAGCATGTTACGTCCACTCTGTAGGCAGAGAATTGCAGGTTGCCAAGTACACCACAGGTAAACACTCACAGTGAATGCGTGGAGTTCTACCGTGTGGTTATAATTAAACTTTATCTATTTAACACGTTATAACACAGAAACTAATACCGTACAAGGACCAGACTTGGTAGCATTAACGTCAAGAACATGGGAAAGAGAAATAATGCAGAATCAATTCAACTGAAACACATTTAATATGCTGCTACGGTATATCATAACATTACCTACCGGTCCCGTTACTGCTACAAAAGGGGCTCAGTATGGGGCCCATTAGTGTCAGAAGAGTCTAATTGCATTCTACACAGCAGAACGAAGCATGTCCGTAGGCATGTTGGCTACTTCTCTTGATATGCCGCGCTTCACATCATCACATGAGTGAATTTTCCCCTGGTAAACCCTGTTTTTCAGGTAGCCCTTCAACCAAAATCACATGGAGTGAGATCAGGTGATCGTGCCAGCCAGGGATTTGTAAACTATCGGCTGATAATTCGATCTTATCCAAATGTGTATTAGAGAAGCAGGTGACCCTCACGAGCGACGTGCGGTGGGGCCCCATCTTGCGTGAAAACCATTCAGTTCAACGCGTCTCTCTCCTGCAACAATGAAATGATCATATGGCATTGTTGGCCGGGAGGCCCCATGCGGGGAAGTTCGGCCGCCGTATTGCAAGTTGTTTTTAGTTGACGCCACTTCGGAGACTTGCAAGTCAACGATGATGAAATGATGATGAAGAACACACAACACCCAGTCATCACGAGGCAGAGAAAATCCCTGACCCCGCCGGGAATCGAACCCGGGACACCGTGGGCAGGAAGCGAGAGCGCTACCGCAAGACCACGAGCTGCGGACTCTCTCCTGCAAGGCTGGTATGACATGCTGCCCAAGCATCGCAGTAGCTCTGGCCCGTCACAACGCCTATCTTTGGTCCTTGAGCCAACCTGTTCAAATAAACAATGTGTCAATGATGAACCTAGCCGTGAAGCCACATAATGCGGTGACATACAGAGAAACTACACGCACAGTGACTGGAGGTGAAGATTCCCACACTCGGCGATTCTGTGATTTCACCTAACCTGTCAGAGAAAAATGGGCTTCTTCAGCCAATGGGATGGTCCAGGGCCAGCCCTCATGGTCTTCAGTCCTTGCGAGAAAGTGGAGCGGGAAGTGAATACGTCGTTGTGCGTCCTGCGGTGGAAGCTGCTGTATGACGTGGATCTTGTACGGGTACCATTTGAGAATGGTTCGAAGCACCTTCCGTTCACTGGACTGCAGGATGTTCAACTGTGGTGACACAGCACTCGCACAGCCTGACGATGGAGAATTTCGCGCACAGTTGTCTGCCATAGCAACAGCGATTCCATCAACCACCTGTGGTGTAACCGGTCGTCAGTCTCTTCCCAGAGCGACACCCAGTTCTCCAGCTGATCCGAACTTCATCATGCTCCACACAGCAGGTGGAGAAAGAAGACACCCTTCCGTTATCCTTTAAGCCGGCGATATTCTCGGAGTGCAGCTGCAGCATTACTGCTGTTTTGATAATAGAGCTTCACCAATAATGCCCTGCTCCTTTTGCCTAAGAACATGTTGACACGCCAACAAGTGCACGGCTACTAGTCAGGTGTGTGAGACTATGAATCATGATGACTGATCACTACGGCGCTTAGTGGCCATAATTGGAACTGGACGGTGGTGCTGTGACGCATGGAAATCATCCATCCCATACTCTGGATATTAATCCTACCAAGATTGATAATAGTACGGTAATTAGTTTTCTTAAATAGATAAAGTTTCATTATAGCCACCCGGTATCTGCTTGCCCACTACGCTTTTTCTGAAAGTGACAGTCATGGTGTAGGTCATCTGTTTCTCACCGATAATCAGTACTGGCCAACTTTCCGACCAGCTAACAAAGGGGAGCATGGTCAAAAGAAAGCCAAACATAGGTTCTGCCAATCTTGAAATGACATTCAGAGTAGAATCTCACATTGAGTAACTCATATCAAGTTGTGATTGATGCTGATAGCACCCCGATGGCCATGATTGGTTTGATTTGCTAAACTGATGTCAAATAAAACCACAACAGTATACCTCGTTTTAAGGAAATCCTTAGGTGTACATGGTCAGTGGCATGGTCTATTTAATCATTTAGAGGCGTGAGAATTCCTTTGCACAAGTAACATCAGGTACGTTATACACCATTCAGCCAGAATATTATGACCATCGACTAACTATCGATATAAACTCATCCTGGCGATAGCAGCGCCACCTGAGGAGAAATAACTACTAGTGAGACACTCGCACGGTGCAAGTAGTATCAGTGAGCGTGGAGTCCGTGTGTAGAATGGGGGAGGTGCGTGATCTGTCTGAGTTTTACCGAGGTCACACTGTGATGGCCCGGAGGCTCGGCACAACCATTTCGGAAACTGAACGACTTGTCGTATGTTCGAGGACTGCTGTGGTGAGTGTCTTCAACACGTGGGAAACCAAGGTGAAACCACGTCCAGACGTCTAGGGTTGGGCGGCTACACCTCATTACGGTTGACCGACGTCGTAGGCTAGGCAGACTAGTAAAACAGGAGACGCGGAGAACTTTGGTGGGAATAACTTCAGACTACAATGTTGGGCAGAGTACAATTGTGCCTGAATACATAGTGCACCGAACACTCCTAATGATGGACCTCCACTGCCGGCTACCCATGCATGTGACAATGTTAATACCACGACAACTACGACCAAAATAGGCACGTGACCATCGACACTGGACGATGTTGCAGTGGCACAGCGTTACTTAGTGTGACGAATCCCGATACTTTCGCCATCATGCCGATGAAAGGGTGCGAGTCCGTCATCAGGGGAACAGCTCCTTGACTCCTGTACTAAGGGACAGAGACAAGCTGGAGGCGGCTCCGTTATGCTCTGTGGAACCTTGACGTGGGCGTCCATAGGTCCAGTGGAGCTCGTGCAAAGCATCATGTCGGCCAAGGAGTACCGTACGCTGATTACAGACCACGTACACCCTGTCATGACCATCATGTTACCTGACGGCAATGGCGTTCTTCGATAAAATAATGCGCCATGTCACAAGGCCAGGATTGTGGTGGAGCTGTTCGAGGAACACAGTGGCTAGCTCCAATTGATGTGCTGGCCCCCAGCGTGCCAGATCTGAGCCCGACTGAACACTTCTGGGATGTGATTAAACTTGTCGTCAGAGTTCATTGCCACCGTCCCTGGATTTTATGGGAATATGCTGCCTTATGTCTGCAGATCTGGTATCAACTCCCTCCAGCGACCTATCGAGGCCTCATTGCTTCCATGTCACGATGCGTCGCCGCTGTTATCTGTGTCAAAGATGGGCATACCAGCTATTAGGTAGGTGGTCGTAATTATCTGGCTACTCAAAGCATGTCACAAACACCGCGGAGGTTTTCAACGAGACTGACACACAGTTTCCATATGGCCTGTCTTATGTATTTACATTATCAGTAATGTAGTAAGCAACGATTTCCACTACGCTACATATCTTACACCTCTGTTTGTTTCATGTGATTTCCTTCTGACCGCAGGCTATGGTTTTGCTTTTGTTGATCCTTTATTTAGGCGACTATTTCGTTTTCGGCACTCTGTCGAGAAAGCATTGACTTTAAACTTTTATATTTGTCGAATTATTGGTCATATTGACGTAAGCTGTTAATACGACACTTGGCAGACTGTAGCTGTAGATTACCATCGATGTGTAGCTCTTCTTCTGCGCTGTGGTCGGACTAAACAGAGTCCCCACCACCACATTGACCCTTTCCCCGCACGCGTTTACGCAGGTACGGACCACGTTATTTTGGGTCCATATTAGGTAGAGCATGCTTTGGCGGAGCCAGTATCTTCCATACCTATCCTTGCGACTTGTGCTAAATATCGAGAGGGACTGAAGTCCCAGTATGATCGAACTGTGATACCGAGCTTGCAATAAATTGGCGATTGCCGGTCTTGTATTGGTATCGCAACTTGATTAATGGCTGGCAGGTACTCCGAGACCGGTGCAGGTTTCTCAAGCCGCCATCGATCGGATGTTCTTTATTCACACGTTATTAGAATTTCTCTCCGTGTGATATTGCGATCACGATTACCGTATCACTTAGTGTAGACGACACCTGAATAAAATGTCGTCACGCAATGTGAGACTTGACCACGTATATCATGGTGACGTCTTTAAATGGAGCCGTATTGTCTCCCCTATTCTTTTCCACGTTGATATATAGAGCCAGTTAAAGTTGTTGGTAATGTGTTTGACCATACCAGGCACAGTTTCACTTATTCACTGTACTGTTGCTCCCACGCTCACAATCGCATCCTTCTGGAATACGTAGAGCTGCCTACATTGCACACACAGGCTCATAAATTTATTCTCTTGAAGAATGTAAGGCAAGATGTCGTTGTACGCTGCCACGGAATGCGAGACGTGTGCACAGCGTATACCCATTTTGCACAATATCATAAATCAAGTATCGGAGACGGCTCACAAGGGGATGTCGGTTACTTGTCATCACCAATATCGTCCAAATTTTTTGGTATATGCAGGGCTTGGCCAGCAGTAAAAGTGACAGAAGTGGCAGTTCCAGATAGTCACGTGTTTACGAAAAGTAGTATTCTTGCATGATCGGCAAAGGCGTGACACATTCATGTTAACGGCTTTCCATGCAACGGTTGGTGCAGCGGAAAGTGATGGTTGTGGAATCGAGTCCATATGCGAAAACGTTTTTCAGTTTTTAAATCTTACGTCACTTACAATGCAAGTAAACCCAAACGCACTATATGATCAAAAGTAGCCGGACACCTGGCTGAAAATGACTTACAAGTTTGTGGTGCCCTCCATCGGTAGCGCTGGAATTCATTATGGTGTTGACCCAACCTCAGCCTTGATGACAGCTTCCACTCTCGCAGGTATACGTTCAGTCATGCCCTGGAAGGTTTCTTGGGGAATGGCAGCCCATTCTTCACGAAGTGCTGCACTGAGGAGAGGTATCGATATCGGTCGGTGAGTCCTGCCACGAAGGCGGCATTCCGAAACATTCGAAAGGTGTTCTATAGGATTCAGGTCAGGACTCTGTGCAGGCCAGTCCATTACAGTGACGTTATTGTCCTGTAACCACTGCGCCGTAGGCCGTGCATTATAAACCGGTGCTCGATCGTGTTGAAAGACGCAATCGCCATCCCTGAATTGCTCTTCAACAGTGAGAAGCGAGAAGGTGCTTAAAACATCAATGTAGGCCTATGGTGTGGTAGTGCTACGCAAAACGACAAGGTTTGCAAGCCCCCTCCATGAAAAACATGATCACTCCATATCATCACCTCCTCCGAATTTTACAGTTGGCACTACAGACGCTAGTAGATGACGTTCACCAAGCATTCGCTATACTCACACTCTGCCATCGGATTGCCACATTGGGTACCGTGATTTGTCACTCCGCACATTTTTTCGCTGTTCAATCGTTTTATGTCTACGCTCTTTACACCAAGCTAGGTGTCGTTTGGCATTTACCGGCTTAATGTTTGGCTTATGAGCAGCCGCTCGACCATGAAATCCAAGTTTTCTTAAATCCCGCCTAAACGTCATAGTAATTGCAGTGGACTCTGATGCAGTTTGAAATTCCTGTGTCGTGGTCTGGATAGATGTCTGCCTATTACACATTACGACCCTCTTCACCTATGGGCAGCCTCTATAGTCAACAGACGAGATCGGCCTGTACGCTTTTGTGCTGTATGTGTCTCGTCACGTTTCCACTTCATTACCACATCGGACACAGTGGACCCAGGGATGTTTAGGAGAGTGGAAATCTCGCGTACAGACGTATGATACAAGTGACACCCAATCACCTGACCACTTTCGAAGTCCGTGAGTTCCGCGGAGGTCCCATTCTCCTCTCCCACAATCTCTAATGACTACTGACGTCGGGTGGTTGGTTGGTTGTTTGAGGTTTAAGGGACCAAACAGCAAGGTCATCAGTCCGCTGAAGCAGCATAGCAAGACCATCTGTGACTTATAAGGTGCAACCGCTAGAGTGTAGAAATACGTGTGGGAAAAGGAGACTAACCAATCCTTTAAAAAAAGGTAAAAACAGAGTAAAAGGAGAAGAAAAGAGGACCTCGGTCAGGACGGTGAATCGGGTATCTCCAAACACGACTTACAGTGGGAGACACCCAAACACTCACCGCCCTGCCCCAACACCAGAGAGAGATTAAAAACCTTAACACTGAGAATAAAAACCACTTTCCCGGAGGAAACCGAAAACCAGAGAGACCACCCGGGAATAGTCAGCCAACATCAAAGGTAAAGTGTGGGGGAGTCTGTACTTAGCACGCAGAGCAAAAAGAAGGGGCATTCAACCAAAATGTGGGCTACTGACTGGAAGGCTCCACAACCACAAAGTGTGGGTGGCTCATCACGCAAAAGAAAACCATGGGTCAACCTGATATGGCCAATGTGGAGACGACACAGTGTGGTCGAGTCCTTTCGGGAGAGGCGAAAGGATGAACGCCACGGGCCTGGTGTCACCTTAATCGCATGAAGATTATTAGACAGGGGAGTAGCCTCCCAAGAATTGGCTCATGATTGTGAGAAGTGGGATTTGATGTGATGCCGTAAATCCGCTGCAGGAGGGGTTACAGAAAACGGGGGGTAAGGGACTGCTCCCCCAGACAAACGATCAGCGAGCTCATTACCCGGGATACCCACATGGCCAGACACCCAAAGAAAGTCAATGGAACAAGCAGCACGGTGAATATCAGCGAGATGGTCATGGATGGCAGAGACCAAGGGATGGCGCGAGAAACACCGGTCAACAGCAAGAAGGCCACTTATCGAGTCCGTACATAACAAAACGCGGTTGTGTTGAGACTGTTTAATAAAGATAAGGGCCTGGGAAATTGCCATCAATTCCGCAGTAAACACCCCACATGTAGGTGGCAGCAGATGATTTTCCGTTTCAACAGAGGACGTGAAGGCATACCCAACATGATCAGCAGATTTCGAGCCATCAGTGTAAAAAACAACAGCATCCCTAAACTCCCATAAAATTTGGCGCAAAAAGGAACACCACCGGGGGAATGGAATCTTTCGGACCTCGGCGGAGATCCATCCGAATTCGAGGCCGAGGAACTAACCAAGGGGGCGGGGGGGGGGGGGGGGAGGGAGCGAGGAAGACAGGACAAAGAATGAAGCTGAAAATTACGGCAAAGAGACGCAAGGCGGAGCCCAACCGGTAAACACGCCCGTGGGCGGGAGTCGGGTGGGCGACGTCCATGGTCTGGGAACAGGACAGAATAGGAAGGATGAGTAGGAGAGGAACGGATAGCGAGTGCATAAGACACCAGAAGCTGGGACCACCGAACAGAAAGGGAGGGGGGATCCCAGCTTCAACCAGGAGACTATCAACAGGGCTAGTAGGGAAGGCACCGGTGGCCAAACGGATACCACGATGGTGGACTGGATCCAGCATGTGCAGTGTGGAAGGAGCAGCTGAACCATAAACTTGACAACCATAGTCCAAGCGAGACAGAACTAGAGCACGATTAAGACGGAGAAGGAGGGAACGGTCCGCACCCCAAGAGGAGTGGGCAAGGAAGCGAAGGACATTGAATTTACGGAAACATCCTACCTTCAGGAGTTTAATATGTGGCAGCCAAGTGAGCTTGTTGTCGAACAGAAGACCCAGGAAACGAAACTGTGGGACCACAGGCAATCGTTGTGCAGCGAGATAGAGCTCTGGATCAGGGTGGATCGTAGTACGGCGACAGAAATGGACCACCCGCGATTTTGAAGGAGAGAATTGAAACCCGTGTGAGAGGGTCCATGCAGAGGCACACCGTATAGCTCCCTGGAGCTGCCGTTCTGCAGATGCCATCGAGGAGGAACTAACCCAAATGCAGAAATCATCCACATACAGGGCACGGGCGACCAAGGGACCGACAGAGGACTCAAGTCGATCGATAGCAATGAGGAAAAGAAGGACACTCAAGACAGAACACTGTGGGATGCCCGTCTCCTGGGTCCGTAGAGAACTAAAAACAGTACCAACTCGAACTCTGAATGATCGATGGAACAGGAACTGGCGGATAAAAATTGGGAGTGGGCTCCGAAGACCCCACTGATGAAGGGTAAATAAGATGTGATGGCGCCAGGCCGTGTCATAGGCCTTGGGAAGGTCAAAAAACACTGCAACCATATGGCGGCGCTGGGGAAAAAGCCAGCCGAACTGCGGATTCCGAGCGAAGGAAATGATCGATTGGAGACCGTCCCTCTTGAAATCCACACTGGTAAGGGGACAATAGATCCCGAGATTCAAGGACCCAATTGAGCCGATGGGCTACCATCCGTTCAAGTAACTTACAAACAACATTGGTCAAACTAATTGGCCGATAGCTGTCAACAGATAGGGGGTTCTTACCAGGCTTAAGGACAGGAATCACGATGCTATCCCTCGACTGAGAAGGGAAGTCACCCTGGAGCCAGATACGGTTAAACACCCGAAGAAGATGTTGCCGTTGTGGAGCACTGAGATGTTGAAGCAGTTGGTTATGAATGGAATCTGGGACAGGGGCCGTATCATGAGATGAAGATAGAGCATAAAGAAATTCCGATTCAGTAAAAGGTTCGTTGTAAGGTTCTGGCTCACAAGGGGTGAAACATAAGGTGGAAGCTTCACCTTGCTGTTTTTGGTGAAGGAAAGCAGCTGGGTAGGAGGCTGATACTGATGCCACTGCAAACTGGGTCTGTACAACGGCCATCTGGGAGGTAAAGGCCTGGGAGGGTGGACTGCCGATGGCAACCTTGGAGAGAGCGAAGTGTAGCCCATACCCGTGACAGAGGGACAGTAGAACCAAGGGAAGAAACGAATCGTTCCCAACATATCCGCTTGCTCTGTTTGATTAAATAACGGGCTTTAGCGCGGAGGCGTTTAAAGGTAGTTAGTCTGGCTACGGATGGGTGCCTCTTAAAGTGTTGCAAAGCTCGACGGCGATCACTGATGGCAATGGCAATGGCCGTACTCCACCATGGGACTTGCCAGCGACGAAATGGCCCAGATGAGCGCGGGACAGCAAGGCGAGCATCGCGAACAAGCGTCAGACACGTCACGTAGGACGTCCTCAATACAACCCGACAAAGAGGGAGAAAACACGACCTGTTCTGTGTATAAAGGCCAATCGGCACATTGGAAAGACCAACGAGGTAAGCTGTCCATCGGGGAGCGGGAAGGGAGCGATATAATCAACGGGAAATGGTCACTATCACAAAGGTCGTCGTGTGGCGACCAGTGTAATGAATGGAGGAGAGAGGGAGAAGAAAGAGAAAGATCAATGGCAGAAAATGTACCATGACCGGCACTGAAATGAGTAGGGGAGCCATCATTAAGAAGGCACAGGTCGTGGTCTGCAATAAATTGGTCTATAAGAAGATCTCGTCTAGATGGAAAGGCAGTGCCCCACAAGGGATGATGAGAAAATCCCCAAGGAGGAGGAAGGGAGAAGGAAGTTGCTGAAGAAGGGCAGTTAAGGCAGTAGGTGTAAGAGTCCTGTCAGGAGAGAGATAAAGATTGCAAACTGTGACCGCAGAGTCTAAGTGGACCCTAACAGCAACCGCTTCCATTGAAGTTTGAAGAGGAATCTACGTGCTAGCAATGTCTGTGTGGACTGACCAGATTTCGACAGAAAACACGGATCCCGCAGAGGATCGGTGAGTGAGCATCAGTAAGATGAGATTCCTGGAGAACCACACAAGCTGCAGAGTAGGACGAAAGAAGGGATTTCAATTCCGGAAGGTGACGATAGTATCCATTACAATTCCATTGGAGAACCACAGAACGATGGTTTAAAGAGGGGCTGAACACGCTAAATCCAGTCATACCGCCAGGTCCCCACCCGTCACCGACAAGGAGGGGGCGACATCCATGAACGACAGGTCAGAATCCGGTTGTGAAGTCGGGGAAGGGACCTCCGGTGACACCAGAGGCTCTTTGTCCCGGGACTTATGTTTCTTCTTCTTTTCAGGCTGAGATCAAGGAGGGCTGTGTGGCATGAAGGAGCCAGCTGCAGCAGGATCAGGAACAGAAAGAGACCGGGCGACCTGGGGGCCGACAGACCGCGGCTCTCGCGGTCGTCGCGTGGCAGCAGAACTTTGACCTGGAAGGTGCCGGGAAGGGGCATCCCGGGAGAGGCGCCCTTGACCGGCAGACGCCGAAGGAGTGGCACACTTCTCCGGCTGGGGAGGGGGAGCAGCGCCCAGAGGAGAAGGTGTGGGAGCCGCAGGGGAGGGGAGGGGGGGAGGAGAGGGGTCCGGGATAGGGGTAAGGAAGGGGGACGAAGGGGTGAAGATGTAACAAAGACGTAACTAGATGTCATGGACACAGGGTGAAGTCGTGTATATTTCTTACGGGCCACTGTGTAGGTTAAACGATCGAGGGACTTCTACTCCTGTATCTTATTTTCCTTCTTATATACTGGGTAATCTGGTGAACGTGGAGAATGACTACCATGACAATTTACACACACAGGAGGGGGAACACAGGGACTCCCCTCATGGAGTGGACGTCCACAGTCACCACAGAGAGGTGCCTGTGAACAGAGGGAAGACATGTGTCCAAAACGCAAGCACTTAAAACAACTCATAGGAGGTGGGATGTACGGCTTCACATCACATCGATAGACCATAATCTTAACATTCTCAGGGAGGGTATCCCCTTCAGAGGCCAGGATAAAGGCACCAGTATCAATACGATTGTCTTTAGGACCCTTCTGAACACGCCAAACAAAGTGAACACCCCGCCATCCCAGATTGTCCCGAAGTTCCTCATCAGTTTGAAGGATGAGGTCCCTGTGAAAAATCACACCTTATACCGTATTGAGAGACTGGTGGGGGGTAATGGACGCACGAATTGTGCGAAGATGGGTACAGGCACGAAGGTCCGCAGATTGGGCAGCTGAAGCAGTTTTTATCAGCAACGAACCCGACCACATCTTGCTCAGGGAGTCCACTTCGCCAAACTTGTCTTCAATGTGTTCCACAAAGAATAAAGGTTTGGTATTGGTGAAAGTATCTCCATCAGTCCTAGTGCAAACTAGATAACGGGGGAAAGGTTTCGCCCCTAGCCGACGGGCCTGACCCTCTTCCCAGGGAGTAGCCATGGAAGGGAAGGCCGAAGGGGCAAGAGAAGCAGCACTTGAGGAATCAGTTCCACGCAGAGAGACGGCCGCAAAAGAACGGCCAGCGTTCTGGACCTGTATGCGTTTCATTTACATAGTGACCGCCCTGATACCACCCACTCCGATCAGGGGCTGTCCTCACGGGCGCCACCCAGCCACAGCAAGGGCCGTCTGGCACGGCGGCCATTGTAGGGAGTTCCGATGCTCCAGGATGACGAGCAAACACTCCAAAGCATACATGAGGAGGTCACAGCTCAGGTAACAGAAGTGTGATCCCTGTGTGTTCAGGGGGCTCAACCAAAAGGGTACATAGCTACCCCACCACACAGGCTGGCTACCGTGCTGGCTATGCACCCTAGCATCAGACAAAGACGTGAAAGAGAAGGTGGAATGTACCAGGAGGGCGCACGTCGGAGACACTAGGTAAGGTTCTCTTCCCCAGATGGCTCACACTACGGAGGAGAAATTTTGTAATGGAGGTCAAACCCCAGAGGGGGACCAGGGAATGCCAAAAGGAGGAGATGATTATGCAACAAAGCCGAATTGTAAAACCAACAGAACCAGGAGGATAGCGGGGGCCAACATAAGCAAGGACATCAAGAGAGGGAGAGGAGAGGGCGAGGGAAAGGAGCAAGGAGGGTAAGGGAAAGGAAAGGCAGCCCTGGAGAGAAAGAAGGCTGCAATGGCTCAGGGCCCCGTGCTCGCCACACCCGTATCCACAAAAGAGTTGTGGACCCCTGGGGGGACTGACGTCGCTGATATGGAGTACCTGGCAGTAGGTGGCAGCATAGTGCATCTAATACGATAAGGTTTGTTTTGGGCGGTATCGGCTTATTTTTGATCATATAGTGTATGAACGAAGTAACTCACTCGTTTAAGGCGCATCGGGCTACAACAGTATCTAGAAAATTATTGCCAACATTCTAACTAATCCTAAAGGCAGTATTGGCTCTTTTGGATCCATGATTCTAACAACGGTGGATGAGTACGCGACAAAACATTGAAATGTTGTCATCACTAAGTCAACACTGATGTGGATGAAAGTCTTGTGTTCAGTACAGCAAATTTCTTCTGTTAATTCACTGGCGGAGAAGATAAACAAATCGTCAATTATGAAACGAAAGTTTTCAAGGTGAGGAAGGATACCATCGAGCACTATTAAAGTGACTCCCACAAATTACTCTACTCCTGTAGCCCTGCTCTCTATTTTTATTGTCAGGTGAAGAATTTGATAAAAAAGCTTCAAACTTTCTCTTGTCTCATCGACAAGAAAATGAACCACATATTGAGAAGATTCTACTGTACATCACCAGTTATCCTGCCAACCATTTGGCAAAATCACGCATTGCGCGTCGTTTGATACCAAAGTATGCTATGAACAAGCCTTTCATGAATTTAAACCAAGTCTGGTTTTCAGTCCATCCCAGGCATGTTCGATAGGGTTCACGTCTGGAGAACTTACTGGCCACTCCAGTCGAACGACGTCATTATCCTGAAGGAAGCCATTCACAAGATGTGCACGATGGGGGCGCGAAATGTCGTCCATGAAAACGAATGCCTCGCCAATATGCTGCCGATATCGTTGCACTATCGGTCGGACGATGGCATTCACGTATCGAACAGCGGTTACGGCGCCTTCCATGACCACCAGCGGCGTACGTCGGCCCCACATAATGCCACCCCAAAACAGCAGGGAACCTCCACCTTGCTGCACTCGATGGACAGTGTGTCTAAAGCGTTCAGCCTGACCGGGTTGCCTCCAAACACGTCTCCGGCGATTGTATGGTTGAAGACATATGCGACACTGATCGGTGAAGAGAAAGTGATGCCAGACCTGAGCGGTCCATTCGGCATGATGTTGGGGCCATCGTACCGTGCTGCATGGACGTCGGGAGTGAAGTTGAGTATCATGTAGCCTATTGCGCAGAGTTTGAGTCGTAACATAACGTCCTGTGGCTGCACGAAAATCATTATTCAATATGGTGGCAGAGCGTTACTTAGTCTGATGAATCCCGATACTTTCTGCATCATGCCGATGAAAGGGTACGAATCCGTCATCAGGGGAACAGCTCCTTGACTCCTGTACTGAGGGACAGAGACAAGCTGGAGACGGCTCCGATATGCTCTGTGGAACCTTGACGTGGGCGTCCATAGGTCCAGTGGAGCTCGTGCAAAGCATCATGTCGGCCAAGGAGTACCGTAAGCTGATTGCAGACCACGTACACCCCGTCATGACTATCATGTTACCTGACGGCAATGGCATTCTTCAGTAAAATAATGCGCCATGTCACAAGGCCAGGATTGTGGTGGAGCAGTTCGAGGAACACAGTGGCGAGTTCCAATTGATGTGCTGGCCCCCACCGTGACAGATCTGAGCCCGACTGAACACTTCTGGGATGTGATTAAACTTGTCGTCAGAGCTCATCGCCACCCTACCTGGATTTTACGGGAATATGGTGACTCGTGTGTGCATATCTGATATCAACTACCTGTCAGGTAGGTAGCGGTCATCCACTGCAGTAGTAGCTCTGGGGCGGCCTGAGCGAGGTATGTCATCGACAGTTCCTTTCTCTCTGCATCTCCTCCATGTCCGAACAACATCGCTTTGGTTCACTCCCAGACGCCTGGACACTTCCCTTGTTGAGAGCCCTTCCTGGCACAAAGTAACAATGCGGACGCGATTGAACCGCGGTATTGACCTTCTAGGCATGGTCGAGCTACAGACAACACAAGCCGTGTACCTCCTTCCAGGAGGAATGATTGTAACCGATCGGCTGTCGGACCCCCTCCGTCTAATAGGCGCTGCTCATGCAAGGTTGTTTACTTCTTTGGGCGGGTTTAGTGACGTCTCTGAACAGTCAGAGTGACTGTGTCTGTGATACAATATCCACAATCAACGCCTATCTTCAGGATATCTGGGAACCGGGATGATGAAAGACTATTTGTGTGTGTGTGTGTGTGTGTGTGTGTGTGTGTGTGTGTGTGTGTGTGTGTGTGTGTGTGTGTGTATTTTGAAACTTAATAATACATAGTTTCGCATTACTCGAAACAATTTTTTCGAGCAGTATAAATAAGTCCAATAACAACTATTTAGAAAGAAAATTAAATTAATTGAAGGAAACGGTGGATTCAATTATAAATGTTAGCAATTTCGAATAAAGTGCTGGACAGATTGGAAATGGGGTGATTTTCAGATTTTCTGTTACTGATTAACGAACAGTAAGTAGTGTATGTGGAGCTGTTTTGCTAACACGGCAGTTACGCACGCGGTCCCTGGAGTCTGGAAGCTGCAGGCCTGCAAAAGCACCGTCGCATTTCATTTCACTGACAACCAGCCACGTGACCGCGCTAATGCACGCGTTGGTGCTGCGGAACGGAGTCGCCGTCGAGAGGACGAGTAGCCAGGAACGACACAGTACGTCAGCCGCAAAGTTCAGAGGTTACGCGGCTAAATGTGACGTGACAAGCGTGCACCTGGAGCTCGTAAAGTGCTACTAAGTCATAAAAAGCCGCTGTGAGGTGGGCAGCGGACCACCGCACGCTAACAGCGCGGAACGAAGTTTGCTCCTCGAGGCATGTCTGTTTCGTGTCGGTGGCCCATTGCTCCGGAAAAGTTGAGAGGAGGATACGCAGTGTAGCACGCTTGTGAGGCATTTCATGTGTGTGCCGTCACAGAGGCGAAGACGTAATTTCATATAAAGCTGGCATTCATTTGATGGGAGACTGCTCATAGCATTCCGTCCTACTGGTTAAAAGTAACATAGAAGAAATCTTACAATGTAAGCTTTCAAGACCAACGTTTACTGAGGTTAAAACCCGTGGACTGAGAGACTTTGTCGATATATAAAAATTAAAAAAATGCTCCCTGATGTTTCGTGTCCCACTACAGATGGACATCTTCAGAGACGAAATGTCAGGCAATCTCTATATGCCAAACCAAAAGTTCCGATTGACTGACTCACTGGTTCATCATCGTCCTGCTCACAACTCTACGGATAGAAAGTTGAAACATGCAGAGGGTGCTGGTCTTATACTTTAGCCGTCGTTTAATAAGGGATGTTTCGATATTCCACCCACCAAGGGGTGAAACAGGGGATGGACGTTATCTTTTATAAAAAAAATAATGCCGCTATTAGGGCAATTTTGAAGCTACACCTACGAAAATTGGTATTTCGATTGTAAGTAATGAAAACCTCGTAACTCCATTTTGTTAAATTTTACAGGTGAAGCAAAAAGTCTTCTTGAAATATAATATAAAGTGATACAGATAAATTTGCTACATGTGTCACTAATAAGAAGAACCTTGTTTATTGACAGATTAGAGGAATCGTCGCACTTTGAAATCCCTCTTGGATAATGGACTTTCTGGTTAACGAAATTATGTGATTTTTACAGACGCATGGGACTACGAGGATTTTATTACCTACCATCGATTTCGTTTCTCGGTGAGAAATAAAGAAATATGTGTTTCAGACTATTTTGTAAGTTTAACTCCTATGGGGTGAAATAGTGGGTGAAAGTTTCTCTTTATATATCCTAATTAAAGAGTTAATAACGTGTTTATAAAGCTATGTCTGAGGACGTTGGTATTTGACAACTTGGTTCAAATAAAAAAATACGTATTTAAATGTTTTTAGAAACTGAAGCACTAAGGGGATCTAATAGTGGATGAGACGTTCTATGAAAATACTTGATAATGTATGCATTTTAAAGCTAAATCTTTGAAAACCTGAATTTGGCTTCTTAGTTAGAAATAAAAAACATGTATTTCAGTGATTTCGGAAATACAAGCTCTAAGTGAGTGGAAATAAGCCAAACTAATTCACTGACTCAATCGATCAGCCCGAAACGCTAGGAATAGAAACTTTAAATTAGGAGAGGGTGTGGATCTTGCACTGTAGGCATCGCTAAGAAAGGGATTGTTCGAAATTCCACTCCTAAGGGGTGAAATTGTGGATGAAAGGCTCTCTGAAAGTATGTCGCTGTTGAGGCAGTTTTGAAGCTTTAACTACGAAAACTGATATTTGGTTCCTCAGTCAAAAATAAAGAAATATGTGTTTCAGCATTTTTGAAAATTCGGACGCAGAAGAGATAAAACAGTGTGTGAAAGTTTTTTTGAAAATAAATAATTATTAAAGAATTACTACAGGATTTTTAAAGCTATGTCTACGAAAATTCTTATTCGACTTCTCTGTTAGAAATAGAACAACGTGTTGTCAGTGTATTTGGAAATTTAACCCCTAAGTAGATGAAAATTTTTAAGAATATATTTTGTTACAATAGAAAGTTTTGAAGATAATCTACGAAAACTTGTATTTAAGTTCTCGGTGAGATATAGAGAAATATGAGTTAGGGGAGGGAAGATTCTATGGGAATATCTCCGTAAGACCGCGAAGGTCACGATTAACGAAAACCCTGGACTCCAGCTACAAACATCGCGTTTTAGTCAGAAGTACATTTGAAAAGACCTATCTCCTATAGCCTTCATTAGTGCGGAACGTTTAGAGGACGTTGAAATCTGTGAACAACATAAAAATTCGATTAAAGAAAAACAGAAAGAAAAAAAAAAAGACTATGCAGGTCATCCAGTCTTGGGGAGCGAAGCAACGGGTGCTAAGCTAGTAATATTACATATCGACAAAGGTCTCTCACCCCAGTAGCTTTAACAGAAATATGGAAAAAATATCAGTATTTTTCACAGAATAGTCATGCTGCCAGCCAACGGACTTGCCGCAGTGGTAACACCGGATCCCGTGAGATCACCAAAGTTAAGCGCTGTAGGGTTGGGCCAGCACTTGGATGGGTGACCATCCGGTCTGCCGAGCGCTGTTGGCAAGCGGGGTGCACTCAGCTCTTATGAGGCAAACTGAGGAGCTACTAGATTGAGAAGTAGCGGCTATGGTCTCGGAAACTGACATACGGCGGGCAGAGCGGTGTGCTGACCACATGCCCCTCCAAATCTGCATCCAGTGATGCCTAAGGTTGAGGATGACACGGCGGCAGGTCGGTTCCGTTGGGCCTTCATGGCCTGTTCGGGAGGAGTTCAGTTTTCAGTTTAGTATTATTCATGTTGCCTCAGTGAGACAGAGTGACCACCTTGTAAAACAGTTTTTATATATGTGTAGTGACTGTTCTTACGGACATTCTTGATCCCATACCAGTACGGATACATAATGAAACAGAATTTCTATCATTTTCCTCAATCGGGAACAGAATTCAACGGTGATCAGCGAAAATCTCTGCCGTAACGGAACACGGACCCGGGATTCGCACTTTCTGAGAGCAGTCGCCTTAACCGCTTTTTTTTAATTATCAGAATGACTTGGTACTATCATAACACTTCAGCAGACCATAGTCAAATCATCATACAATATAAGCAGCAAATGGGAGAAAAATTAGTTATGGTAACAGAATAATAAAAAAAGAAAAAGTGAAAAATAAAAAAACAGAACATAACCAACAAACCACCAACAATTATCCTTATATGGTATTTTTAAAATATTGTTATTTTGTGTTTTTTATTTATTTTTATAGGTTGTAATAGAATCTACAAGCAGAAGGAAAACGAAACCAGATTACATTCGAAATAGCAAACTAAGATAATCCCAATTTGGTTGCAATGTTTGTCGACGCTCATGTGCATCTACACTTCATCTACACACATTTTACAGTAGAACTGGAGAGATGCTGAGTTAGTACTTAAAACAAAACGAACATGGAAACCAGGAGAGAATAAGTCGAAGCAAATCAGATGGGAACGTACATAACAAAGAAAAACACTTATAAGAATAATTAAATTAACCAACACCTCGCCGACGGAAAACAAGACTGGCGAAGAGGCAGTGATCAG
This sequence comes from Schistocerca gregaria, assembly GCF_023897955.1. Taxonomy (NCBI): domain Eukaryota; kingdom Metazoa; phylum Arthropoda; class Insecta; order Orthoptera; family Acrididae; genus Schistocerca; species Schistocerca gregaria. The sequence goes on along the minus strand of NC_064924.1, from coordinate 67,526,550 downwards.
GTACTGAATGAAGTTCATGTGATCTTCCCCCTCGCCTTCTACAACATAATGAAAAAAGTGTCCCACCAACCACATAACGATATGGGTTTTCGGCCGTGGAAAGAAAGAAGAATCTAGGCGCAAATGACGTCCGTAGTGTATACTCTCAGAAGATCTAGTAAGGAAGGCCAGTTGTGTCCTGACCAGTTTGCCCTATGACCTCCACAAGCAAAGCGATGTCGTATCGTATCTGGAGACGACCAACGAGTACATAAATCCATGTCACTAGGTCCAATACGGAAAAGTAGCTCGTTCGTTGGAATCGAGTTATTTAGTACCTAATACCATGAAGACGCTACGCGCATCGGCAAAATCGCAAGACCGATATTGATCCAAATTGGCGTCCAGGTTGTATGCGGCGATTCTCTTTCCACGGGGTTCGGGCAAGGAACTGCTTCCCATCGAGTCTTTAGAAATTTTATGGTGAGAACAGGTCTCCCTACGACGTCAGCCCCTAAATAGCTCACAGCAAGACAGAAGTCACGAATGTGTTTTAACTTATAATTTATGCGACCGACATCAATAGGGGGTTCAAGACTGGCAGAATAGTGACACAGAAATAAATGAGACGTGTACATGTGAGTTTCTTGGGTCATCGTCAAAACAGTACGCCGCACATATAGCATCTGCGTCTTTCTCCGCGTATGTGTCAGGCCCAAACCCCCAAAGGAACGAGGCTTCGTTGTCACCTCATACAATAAGCGAAATATGTGTCTCTTTCGTAAGAAACGATCAGACACTTGTTATAGTCTCTTCACTATCATCGAGGGAAGCGAATAAACCTGGTCCACGTAAGGAGCTTTGCATAAGACGTATGTATCCAGTATTCGGAGAACGCCTTTCAGGCTCTAGTATCGTTCCCTGAATTTTGTCCGTAACTGACTTCCAGTTGAGCATCGCCATTTTGAGTGGACAACAATCAGTGACGATACCGAGAGACGTATGCCGAAGCACCGCACTATCCCGTGGAAGAAACGCGTCATCAAACCTCGCAAGGGAAGAAGCTTGCATTTACCTCCATTAAGTTTTGCACCTGAACTCTGACAAAAATCATCGATTACAGCCTTCAGTCGAGGTATTTCATCAGGATCGCGAAGTAGAACCATCGCGTCATCCGCGTACGCACGAACAGTTATCGGCAGCTGAGGTTGTCAGTCATCATTTATTCCAGGGAAAAGCTGCACGGTCTTTAACTGTTCTTTTGAGAACAGGTTACTGTCTTCGTATATATAGTTAAAGGCTACCCAGCCATTGACCTTCGTCTGTGCGAATGCGCACAGGTTACCCAAAGTCTTACGGGAATCGCCAAAGCGTGCGCGAGTAACGAGTGGGTGGGCAAATGACTATAAGGTACAATAAATATGTAGAATTGTGGACAGTTGGGAATGTGAATCTCACACTATAAGGTACAATAAATATGTAGAATTGTGGACAGTTGGGAATGTGAATCTCACGGGAATCGTGCAAGGGCTACGTCCCTGCAGTCGCGCTATTCATCTGTGTACTCGGTGGCTCAGATGGATAGAGCGTCTGCCATGTAAGCAGCAGATCCCGGGTTCGAGTTCCTGTCGGGGCGCACATTTTCAGCTGTCCACATTGAGGTACATCAACAACACTTGTCAGCAGCTGAGGTTGTCAGTCATCAGCTATAGTTCCGCCGGAAAGAGTCCAACCTGTCAGCTGGGATTCTATCCTACGGATATTTATTGGAGGTGTCAGTTGGCCATTAACAACCACCGAAGCCGAAATACCCGTAAACAGATTTGAGAGCAATCACCCTGTGCCAACAGTGAAACCAACTGCCTCCAGAATCTGAAGCAGAAAGTCGTGATTAACAAGATTAAATTTCTTATCGTAGTATGGAAAAGCAAGGGCACAAGGAACTGACGTTACAGCAGCAACGAAAACCACTCGACTACAGGGGTAAGAATGGTACGACCAGGTACGCAGCTTTGATGTTTTGCAACAATCGTCTCAATCAGAGCTGACATCCTACTGTTAACTGCCCTCGGCACAGTCTTATAATGAAAGTTTAACAAAGTAAGTGGGTGAAAGCTATCAGGGGCAGCCGGTCCAGTGCGTTTCGGGATTAAAAGAATTTTTCCCATTTTGAACGAGGTCGGCACTACTCTACCCTGTAACACTTCATTCAAAAGGGAGGTAAAGGTAGCACCCAGCAACTCCCAAAAGGGCACGTAAAATTCCTTTGGAAGTCCATCTATACCCGTGGACTTTTGAGAAGGCGATCCCAAAATAAGTTTGTCAACTTCCGCAGGCTGAAAGGCACCTATGAGCGTCGCATTATGTTCAGGTGTAATTGTCGTATCCAATATGCTGACAAGACGTTCGTAAAAAGTTTCATTGGACTCACTGACGTCATAAATTTCCACATACTACTGGTTTAACATAGGCACTTTATCGGCTTGCGCCATGCCATTACGGTACGTCCATCATTTGTAGTGAGACAATGGATACAAGCGCGTCGGCGACGGGTCTGATGCCGAAGCAACTGGTATAAGGAAGTCAGTTCTTCCGTCACCAATGAACGCGGCTTCTATTAGGTTTTCAAACCTTGCTTTGGCAGCACAGAAAAGTATCAAAGTTTGCCTGAGTCTTGTTTTTGCTGTGTCCACCAGTCAAGGGTGGAATAGTATTTCCCAGTGCACCTACGCTCCCACACGACTCGCATCACGTCATCGAGAGAGGGGTCAGCTAGGTGAGCGATGTTTATCACCCACAGAGGGCGAAACAATTTGACTGGTTGCAGTTCAAGACAGTGTTGTGGCCACAACACAGTGATCCGTAAAGGAAGCTGGGACGACTTCAACAGTAAGAATACTATCGCTCAGGCAGTCTGATAAGTAAAACCTATCTAACCTACTACTAGAAGTCGCAGTTAAGTGGGTACATTTAACTAACATCGGGTATATACATATCCAGGCGTGTTTTAGGCATAAGGAACGGACCAAATCATGTAATTACGACAGAAAGTAAAATTAGGAGATTGATCTGCAGGACGCAATACACAGTTAAAATCAGCACCCAACAAAATACCCGGAGGACTCTTACGCAACATATAAACAATATCATCTTTACAAAAACACGGACGATCCAGTGAGCGCGACCAGTGCCAGAAGAAGCATATAAGGGAACCAAAGTAAGATTAAAAAGTTGACAACCTATTCCCCTGCCAGAATCCAACATTTTCACCTCAGTACTAGGAAAGCCTTTGCGAAATAGTAAGGCGTTGCCCGTAGAATATACAGGTGCTACATTAAAGATCATACGAGAACCAGGTAAGAAGAAATTACAAACAAACAACTCCTGTGAAAAGACTATGTCCGTACGTGAATCATAAATGAACTGACGCAGCGAAGCCAAACGCAATATTGATTCCAAACGATTAACGTTTAAGGAAAGGAACGTGTAGGCTTGGATCAGCGATCACAGCTGGACAGGGATGTACGGAACCTCCGAGTAGAATTAGGCGAACAGCTGAGAGTCAAGGTCCATTGCAGAATCCACAGAGGTATCAGACATCGGAGGTCGAGAACCCCTGTCATCGCAACCTTTTTTCTTAGATTTCTTACGTGCCACCGCACGGAAAGGTTGTGTACGCTGTTTCTGTCGGGTACGTCGGATGGCGGCTTCTGCAGACGGAGGTGTGGGAGGGTTCATAGGCACAGCTTCCTGCCCATCACAAAGATGTAATGCAGTTCCAGTCACTAAGACGGAAGGATTCTGTGGAACTGCCAATGCAACAGGTGATACTCGGTCGCTGATTTTATTCCCCTCGGGAGCTGCCGTAGTCGGCAAATGCAGGAAACCGTCGGCGGCTGAAGACGAAGGAGCAGGGGAACATTGCACCGTCTCAGACTGTAACGGTGGACACAAAGACGAAGAGAGGAGGGGGGGGGGGGGGGAATCCGCACTCTCTCCACACACAGGCAGCTCAGAAGGAGCTGCTTCGCAAGCAGGAGGGACGCTGGAGGTAACTTCTTCGCCACTCACCGGGAAGTACTGCAGCATCGATAGGAGCAGGGGACACAATCGATGCGGAGGAGGTAGGCGCAGAAGTCACAGCCAAATCCTCACACTCACCATCCAGAGTACGACGTCGCTTGTTGGTCGCCGTTATAGGATAGATCCTGGGCCAATAGGATTCTGAACCTGTCGCGGAGGTAAGGCGGAAATTCATTGACACGGTTATCAGAACTGACTGTTTGTTCATTATGATCCGAAGCAGAAGTAGGTCCGACGGCGGGAGTGGAAGGAACAAGATCAGCAACCGTCAATTTGTGACGCTGCACTAATGACTGTTTTAATACAAAAGCCTTCAATGGAGAATTAGACCGAACGTATCCACTTTCATTACATAGGAAGCAGGTTCCCTCTTGACCAATATGCATGACACGGACGCGGTAACAACACTTGTAAATGTGATGGAGTAATGCGTCTGACATGCTTTTCCACGGAACGAATTCCACTGTAACACTAATTTGTGTTGAGTGCATCAGCGTTCACGACGGACGTTTTTCACGTTACCATAAGGAGTCAATACGTCCTTCAGAAAGTTGTCATCAACTCCGGTGGGAGGTTGAACACTCGAACATTGGTATCTTCGATTTCAACATCTACGTGGGACACCATGCTAACGGAACTATCGTGATTCTTGAACGGGACAGGAATCTTTCAATGTGAAGGGGATCCAGAAATTTCACATAAAACACGTACGCGTCTGCATCAAAATAAGCTGTGTGGACCTGATCAGATTTCACATGAAATGTATCGACAATGCAATCGTGGATCTACAGAGAAAAACTGGAAATTTGTGGTAAGGTCTTATGGGACCAAACTGCTGAGGTCATCGATCCCCAAGCTTACGCACTACTTAGTCTAACCTAAACAAAATTACGCTAAGGACGACACACACACCCATGCCCGAGGGAGGACTCGAACCTCCGACCGGGGAGCCGCACGGACCGTGACAAGGCGCCTCAGACCGCACGGGATCTCAAGAGACCCGGGCTGCACGTGTCGCGTTGGTTTATCGAAAGTAAAGCTCACACTACCTTCATGTGGAATACACGTGGAAACCATGGTAGTCACAGTGAGTCGGCCGATGCCGCTGCAACTAGACGAACACAAACAGACAGTATAGCGGAGCGGAGGCGACACGACTCACACGGCAGACAGAACAACAATAACGAGGAAACCTCCACACAAGCAACGCTGCGGCAAGTGAAATAAACAAGGATCTTCCCGCTCAGCGCTCGAAGCGGAACTATTTGGCTATCGGGGCACGCTTTCCGACCAACACTGATTTCTAACCTGTATTTCACTATTTACATTGCTGCCCCCTGTCAAGCTGTGCCCCCTGCCCTCTTTCCCTCGCCAATAAAACACATTTTCCGCAATTTTTTCTATACAGATTTAGTAAATTTTATAGTGTTAAATGGAACTGCAATAAAACAGGCACTATTAAAAAAATAACGCTACATCTGGACTTGATACAGAAACTACATGTGTTAAATGTATAGGGCAACGATTAGAAAAGAAACTTAAGACTTTAGACCCTGCAAAATATCTTGAGAGTCTAGTATCCTTTCACAGTACTTTATTGCCTAGATCGCAATTTTTGTTTCATGTAGCACCAGTTTTAGCCAGTTCAGTGTCCATCTTCAGGTCCATAATCGCAGAACTTGCAACATATTAGACATTGTACAGCGTACTGAACACTCTACGCTACACAGCGTCTAATATGTAGCAAGTTTTCTGATTATGGACCTGAAGGTGGCCACTGAATAGGCTGAAACTGGTCATCCATGTAACAAAATTTACTGACTACGCAATGAATTGCTCTGGAAGAATACTACTCTCTTGCTTCCTCTAACGATGTAGGGTAATAATAACAAAAAAAAATTCCTCACACATTAGTAAGGCCTACTCCCAGTGATCAAGTACCTGAGCAGCGCAGGCAATGACCAGTGTCACAGCGTACGTTCGTATTCACTAGGATTCATTTTACTTAAACAGAGTACACCTGTCCACCAAACATAATCAGCTCTTTTAATATTATTAATCAGCTACAAACGGCTTATTCTTGAAGTCTCCTGTATTTAAACAGCAAATTGTACGAATCGGAACTTAGGAATAGCACAAGGACTGACTGGAAGGGCGCATTTCCTGTGTCCCTTTTCAGCCTGCTACCTCCATTTTCACCTCTCGCTCCAGTACACAGTCGGCAGAGATCAGAAGCCTTAGGTGAAACAGCAAATTTGTTTCAGCACCAAATCGCCAATTTTTGAGATTCTACAATATTATAGCGAATTAATACCAACAGCTCCCTTTTTGAAAACTACCGAACTGTGTAGGAGACAGCTTATTGAACGAAGAGCACTGTTCCCACATAAATCATGTTAGCGTAACACGTCTGTTCAGCAGTTGTCGTTCCTTTATGATGCTACTTCGACGAACTGACACTGTGACAAGAGAGTGCATTTAAAAGTGGCGCGCTGAAGTAAAGGCTTCTTACCTTAGGCAGAAGACATGGACACAGGAGGACTCGGGTACATTTACTGGCTAGTTCTGCGGTTAGTTTTGGAGTCCGCTCTGTGCCTGCGCCCTTGGTGGAGGGTTCTCTCGCAACCCCTTTGGTATGGTCTCCCTCTTCAGTTGATGTGTTCAAGTACGTATGCTAGGTCTAGAAATTAATCTGATTTGTAATGTATTTTACTGTTCCTTTACTAACCAGATTTCCTTTCTTTTTAAACGTATCATCTGATGAAAACGTGATAATATGTAGAAACCGAAAACAGCACCATTTATGTAGCCTGGAGCTGTAATCTAATATACAGGGTGAGTCAGTAACTATTTCCACCTATAATAACTCAGAAAGTATGATAGGAACTGAAACGTTAGACGGACAAAAGTTGCACGGGACAACGGGGACCATAATATGACGTTGGGGTTTTGTTGCTAGTTGGGGTCGCTTCAGAGATATGGAGGTCAACTTTCTTTTTACGGAATGGTAGTTATTTTCTGACTGCGGCTATCGAGACGAATCCAATTATGTGTAACAGTAAGGTCTTTGAAGATCAACAAAGGACACACAGTTGGCACGAACGACCATTTACGGCATGTATTCGAAGTAATGACCAACGGTGGCCATGCAGTGCTGCAACCCTCTTATAATGGATTGAGTAGTATTCCTTATCACACCGGGACTTATCGAAGCACATACTCTGACAATTCTCTCTCGTATATCGTCCAAATAGTACATATTCGCCGAATACCGCGTATCCAACTAACGTGCCATGTACATGGAAACCACGTTCAACGGTTTCGCAGTACAACACTAATAGGAACGGTAAGACTAGTATCATCGAATCAAAGGAATTTAAATGATGTATTCATTCGAAGATCAAATCAATATGCTTATCATTTACGGAGAACGCCAACGAAATTCAGTGAGAGCTAGAGACTTATACGCTGAAAGATATCCTCAACGTACTCACCCTACACGCCATACATTTAAATATAGGTATGATAAACTGAGAACAACTGGATCTTTAACGCATCGGAAACATATCCGGCAAAGGAAAGGTACTAAGGAGGAAACAGAAATTGGTACTCCTGCTACTGTGATGCGAGATCCTTGTGTTAGTTCGCGTCAAATCGCAAGTAAATCGGGCATGAACCAGAGTAGTGTTGTTCGAGTTCTGCGTCGCCAAAGATATCATCCTCACCATATCAGTCTCCGCCAAGAATAACTGGTACGGATTGTATGCGTCGCATTGAATTCTGCTGATGGGCTCAACTTCAGATTCAGAGGGATGACACATTTATTAATTTGAGTTTATTTACTGGCAAGGTTACATTTACGAACCAAGGAAAAGTTAATTTGCATAACATGCATTATTGGGCAACCGAAAATCCATGTTGGATGCGGAAAGTTGCACACCAAAAAGCGTGGTCGGTGAATTTATGGTGTGTGATTCTGGAGGACGGAGTTATAGGCCCCTATTTCATCGGATGAAATCTTAACGGTACGAAGTTCACCACATTCGTGCAAGAAACATTAGGTCTGTTATTGGAAGAAATACCTTTAGGAATAAGGAACATAATGTGGTATCAACACAATGGGTGTCTGGCACTTTTTTCACTGATGGCTAGAAATGAGTTGCAGAGACATTTTCAAATGGTTGGATTGGACGCGGAGGAGATGTGTAGTGGCCGGCTCGTTCGCAAACTTGACGCCTCTGGAGTTTCTCTTGTGGGGATTCGTAAAAGAAGTTGTTTATGTAGACGTACCAACTACAGCCGAAGATATGCGAGAGAGAATTGTCAGAGCATGCGCTTCGATAAGTGCTGATGTGATAAGGAATACCACTCAATCATTCATAAGAAGATTACAGTACTGCATTGATACCAATGGTCATCACTCCGAATACCTTCCGTAAATGGACGTTCATGCCAACTTTTTGACCTTTGTTGACCTTCAAAGACCTTGCTGTTACACTTTACTTGATTCGTCTCGATAGCTACTATCAGAAAATAAGTACCAAACTATATCATCCCACTAAAAAAAAAAAGAAAAGACAAAGGTGACCTCCATGTCTCTGAAACGACCCCACCTAGCAATAAAAAACCAATGTCATATTATGGCCCCCGTTGTCCCATGCAACTTTTGTCCCACAAACGTTTGAGCTCCTATCACACATTCGGAGTTATTCTAGGTGGCAATATTTAGTGACCCACCCTGCATAAAAACAAATATTTGTTTGTTGGTCCACCTTCAATGCATTCCTATACCATTTGTCTGATTACGATGAAACTTTGTTGAGTTGTTGTGTGTGCATCTCCACCAACCCTATCGGGCCGGCCGGAGTGGCCGAGCGGTTCTAGGCGCTACAGTCTGCAACCGCGCGACCACTACGGTCGCAGGTTCGAATCCTGCCTCAGGCATGGATGTGTGTGATGTCCTTCGGTTAGTTAGGTTTAAGTAGTTCTAAGTTCTATGGGACTGATGACTTCGGAGCCCCATAGTGCTCAGAGCCATCTGAACCAACCCCATCGTGGTAGGGCTGAGGCTGATGTTGAGAACCCATTACATGTAAAAATATTCGATAACGACTGATATTATAATTACATAAATAGTTTTCAAAGACGCTAGGATCATGGGCGATAATGTCGATGACATTCCACCCCGAAAAGATGGGAAGGGTGGAAATACACTGATATATCGGTATCTCTCTCTAACAACTGAAGCAGGTTCTACTACACTGGCACACATATCACTTGTTGTATGGAAAAATTACTTTACTAGTAAGACAACTGAAGTAGCCCTGTGGCTGAGCGTGGCGGTGAAAATGTGTCAGATAAAAGCATAACTCAGGAACACCTGGTGCAATTTCAGCTGAAGTTGCTATGTTTACATAAAGTACTAAAAATGGCTCAAATGGCTCTGAGCACTATGGGACTTAACATGTGAGGTCATCAGTGCCGTAGAACTTAGAACTACTTAAACCTAAGTAACCTAAGGACATCACACACATCCATGCCCGAGGAAGGATTCGAACCTGCGACGGTAGCGGTCGAGCGGTTCCAGACTGAAGCGCCTAGAACCGCTCGGCCACACATGCCGGCCATAAAGCACTATTTTTTTAAAAATGTTATAGGAGTAAAAGACCTCTACCATCCCTAGTGGTGGAGATATGAGAAGTTGTGACATGTAAAAGACTTTGACAACAATCTGTTGGTACTTCTTTCCTTAGATGACTACGAATATTTTAAATAATGAAGCGCAAATTGCGCTGTTTAGTGTGTCGACGAGGTTGTCAGAAAGAGCAGGGCAGTGAGCCGATAACTTTGTCAGAATGTTTTGGGCCCAAAAATTAGTAGACGTGGCTGAATATCACAGGTTCTTTCTGGAATCACATGGTGTTAAGCTGCAAACAACGAGTTTCCTCAGGATTCAGACTAAACGGCTTGAGAAAATTCGCTACAGATTCATGCTTGAACTGTGTTAAATGTACGCTGAGGTGACAAAACTCATGAGGTACCTACTGAGTCAGACTTTCTTTTCCCTGGTGTAGTGCAGCAACTAGACGTGGCATGGACTAAACAAGTTGTTGGAAGTCCCCTGAGCCATGCTGCCTTCATGACTGTCCATAGCTGTGTAAGTGTTGCAGGTGTGGATTTTGTGCGCTAACTGATTCCCTATTATCTCTCATAAACGTCCAGTGGGATCTAGGTGGCCAAATCATTCTCTCTAATCGTACAGAATGTTCTTCAAACCAATGGCGAACAATTCTGGCTCAGTGACATCGTGCATTTCATCCACAAAACTTTCATCGTTTTTTGGAAACTTGAAGCCCATGGATGTCTGAAATGGTCTCCAACTAGCCGAATATAACCTTTTCCGGTCAATGTTCAGTTCGTTGCATGCAATCACAGCGTACACCATTATGGAGCCACCACCAGCTTGGACAGTTACTTGTTGACAAGCTGGGTCCATAGCTTCGTGGGCTCTGCGCCACACTGGAAAACTACCACCAGCTCTTACCAACAGAAATCTGGACCCATCTGATCAGGCCACTGTTTCCCGGCCATCTAGGATGCAACCGAGATGGTCAGGAGCCCAGGAGAGGTGCTGCAGTCCATATCGTGCTGATAGCAAAGGAAGTCACATCGGTCGTCTGCTGTCATAGCCCATTAACGTCAAATTTCCCCGCACTGTCCTAACGGAGACGTTTCTCGTGCGTCATACAATGTTTTTTGCCGTTATTTCACGCAGTGTTACTTGTCTGCTATCACGTACAATTCTACGCAAACGCCGCTGCTCTCGGTCGTTAAGTGAAGGTCGTCGGCCAATGCATTGGAGTCAGGGAAAATGGCTGAAGTTCGGTATTCTTGGCAGACTCTTCACACTGCGTATCTTGGAATATTCAAATCCGTAACGATTTCCGAAACTGAATGGCCCATGCGTCTAACTCCGTTTACCATTTCGCTTTCAGTGGCTGTTAACTCCCGTCGTGCGGCTATAATTACATCGAAAACTTTTCGCATGAATCACCTGAGGACAAATGACAGTTCCGTCAATTTGCTGGCCTTTTATATCTTGTGTACGCGATATTACCGCCATCTGTATATGTGCATGTCGCTGTCCGATGACTTTGTCACTTCAAAGTATGCTGAATACATACATGTGTGAAACATATGTAACGTATGTGGACAGAACCACAGCCAGAAAGCTATAATATATTAGTACACAGTTGGTAAGTCTTAAATCGCAAATATGACTTTTAGAATATTCACAGTGTAATATTTATTGTGAGAGAAAGCCAACTCGAAGTGAAACCAGTAAAAAATTGCTTAACGACTGGCATAGATAAACTAGACGTGAAGAGTAGGTGATGCCCTCCTGCAAACAAGATCGGCGTGTGGCAAATTGATTTTTGGCCATCGCAAGTGTACACGTAATACCCAATAATAAGAAAGTAGATAAACGAGCTACTACTGAACAAGTGCGATCCGGTAGGGAAGGTAACCCCGACGAAAAAGGCAAAGAAAAGGTGACAGAAGACATCATAACAGACCTGAAAATACAGAGAAATAGGAAAACAGGATTTCTTATGTAAATCGCATTGTTCATTTAACAACTAATGTGGGTATTTCTTTATTTGTTATAATTTTAAACTTTACACTATTATCAAGATAGCTTCCTTAACGAACATAATGACATATATCAGGCGCCCTACACTATGTATGCATCATCTAAAAGAAAAAATGCGATTCAGAGCCTGTTTTATTATTAACTGCGCAGCAATGTGCTCTAAAGCTACCATTAAAAGCCGTATGGCCTATGTAAAATTTCGGACAGGAACAACTCTTTATCTTATACACACTCGATGTCAAGTGTTTGGCCTAAGGATCAAACATAGAACAAGAAAACTTCATATTCTTCCTCCCATCCCGTAACAATAATACTATGAGACGCAAAGGGTGTAGCGAATTCACTACCAATTTTTTCCTCTTCTGAAGCTTGTAGCATGTTCACAACTGTTTCAGTATTTCACGGCGAAAGATAATGTTAAGCAAGAGTTTCCTCTGCTCTGGAGGTGTGTTCTGGTGTGAGCAGTTTCGTTCTCCAATGTGTCCACGCTTCGTTCTCGAAACTGTTAATTATCCAACAGCGACTCTACGCGCTTACCTACACACAGGCTTACGTGGCACTTTGGCACTTAGCAGCCACTCCCACAAAGATGGAAGTCACACACTAGTGTCGATGTTATACGTGCTTCCGGCCTCCTATTGTGATTCTTGCACTTAGCTAGGTGGCTTTAAGATTGACTCAAGATAAACAACTCATGTTTCTAGCATCTTTAGTGATTGAAATTTGTGGTAAGTTCTGTGGGACCAATCTGCTGAGGTCATAGGTCCCTATGGTTACACATTACTTAATCTAACTTAAACTAACTTACGCTAAGGACAACACACACATCCATGCCCGATGGAGGACTCGAACCTTCAGAGGCGGGAGCCGCGCGAACCGTGGCAAGGCGGCAAATACCGCACGGCTAACACGTTTGGCTAGCATCTTTAGTCAGTGGCTTGCTACCGTAGATAATTGCTTCTAACACTGGACTTTGTACTACTTTTAAGCTGGCTAGACTTCAGCGGGGCAATTGACTTAAACTAGCATAAGACAGGAAATGAGGTGCATATAGCCCTATCAGTGGTACGCAGTTGCAGAGGAATTGGCAGGACCTGCCCGGCAAGGGACCTCCCGGCCAATAACGCCAAAAGCTCATTTCCATTTTCATAAGGTAAATACCTCTAGAATCAGGATGTTGTCTGCGAGGAAACCTGGAACTTACCGTCATGGACATCAACTTGACCTCATATTTTAAATGGGAATAGTAATTTTGCAATACATCAGCACCAGCAATCCGCCACTCGCAAAAAATTGGTCCGTAATGCTGATAGAACGCAGTTGTGACCTTCTGAATGTACAGCTTTTAAATTTCGAATGGACTGACCGACTGTATGACACTGGCTCCGCACCACTGGAGCTGCCTTATGCCCGAGCGCAAACTACTGGAGACTGGAATGAATTCACGTTGGTAACATACTTTATTCACGGTATCAAATTTCGCGGTTTCTAATCTGTAGCTTCAATGAATAAAAACAATTTCTGTGTTATTAAAAAAGCAGCAGAGAGCTGTTTCGTTATTAACACCATACTTGTGCGTTATTTTCTTTTGATTTTAAAGCTGACACTGCAAAAGTCAAGCACATTTGTAGGTGATATGCTATTCAACTACGTGACTGACATGAGTTGAAAATTATTAATTTTGTTTCATAACAGTTCTTTAGTTGCTTCGGTTCCCTGATTTTGTTTTCGAAGCATATACGACTATACGAAAATATTGTTGAATAATATTGAACGTATATCTGCATGGGGTTGACGCACTATGTACTCACATTACTTTCGTACTTTTCGCGTAGTTTAAAACACATTCGCGAACAAGTTTTAATAACACGTTGGCCAGATGTGTCCACCTACCCCTCCTCTTCCCTAGCCTTTAAAATGGCTCTGAGCACTATGCGACTTAACTTCTGAGGTCACCAGTAACCTAGAACACAGAATTAATTAAAGCTAAGTAACCTAAGGACATCACACACATCCATGCCCGAGGCAGGATTCGTGCTTGCGACCGCAGCGGTCGCTCGGTTCCAGACTGCAGCGCCTAGAACCGCACGGCCACTCCGGCCGGCCCTAGCCTTTAACATCTTGTGAATAAAAGGGTTCTGGTTGTCACACTACTGTACGGTAATTCACGCTCCTGCATTAGGCGGCTGCAGTGTGGCTCAGTGATTGACCAACTACCAGTGTGCGCGAAATTTAGAAGTTGTTCGGTTAGAAGTACATAAGTACGAATTTTCGCGCAGGATCAAATTCTGGTGTTGATATCTCGAAAGTGCCGATTCGTCTGGCTAAATTGTGTGGTCAGGTTGGTGATGTTTCACTGTGAGGGCTGAATACGTTTTGTAATTAATTGCTTTTCCCGAAGTGTTGGTGATAGTGATATATTGATAAATTGAAAATATTTATCTACAAGGGACACATTAACCAGGATGATTCACTTGTAATTTTGTTCTTTAAGAAGGTCGGTTAGTTTTTAAAAATGGCTCTGAGCACTATGGGACTTAACATCTGTGGTCATCCGTCCCCTAGAACTTAGAGCTACTTAAACCTAACTAACCTAAGGACATCACACACATCCATGCCCGAGGCAGAATTCGGACCTGCGACCGTAGCAGTCGCGCGTTTCCGGACTGAGCGCCTAGAACCGCTAGACCACCACGGCCGGCGGTTAGTTTCTAACAGCACCCTAAGTTCTTTATTCGGTAATCCACTTTTTTTCGATTGAAGATCTGTTTTGAAAAGTATCAGAGCAGTGTAAATTAGCGTAAACATTACATTATTAAAAATGTTAAACAAGACTGACTGTGAAGCTCCTATACCAGCACATGGCCCACTTGCTGGAGTGGGCAGTAAACAAATGGAAACGCAAGAATCATTTACACACGACATTCAGTGAACCATTTTCGTTCAGTGTTTGTGTGAGTACAATGTGCATCTGCACACTCAGTTGATACAAGAACCCTAACAGAGGAAATGTCCATATTTTCCCTGAAATTTCACCTGCATATCATAGCATGTATCGTAACGATGAAGAAAATCTTGCGGGCTTGACCTTCATTCCAAACTCGACGCGCCGGGTCCTCTTGTGGCAGTCTTACTTTTTCAGCCACACAACTCGGGGCTTTCGCGTACGCTATTAACGATCATTCCCACGCATACCATGAGAGCCCGCTTCAGTGGATTGTACAGAATACAGGAAGGGTGGCGGTTCTATCCCAGCGCCCGGCGTTGCTTAACACAGCTCAATACAGCCCGGCGCAGCTTTCAGCGGAGACCTCCATTGTCAGGCCACTGTCACGCGATTTCAGCTTCTCTCGTCATTGATTGGTTCTGGCATAGCATCGTCGGCAGTGTCAACTCAGACTGACTTCTGTAGCATCGCGTGCAATGCCATTTAGCAGGTGGGTCTATCTATCTGTGTGTGTGTGTGTGTGTGTGTGTGTGTGTGTGTGTGTGTGTGTGTGTCTCCACAGTGGACAGTGTTTGTATAGTTACACTGCAGAACAAAATTTCAACAATCGTAACTGTTACCTTTTTTTAAATTTCCTATCTTGTCTGCGCCCTCAATAGCGTAAAGTGCACCGCGCTTGCTTTGGAGACAGGGATATGAGCCAAACCAGAGTTAATTGGATTCCTTATTCGACGTAACAGTTGCATAGATAACATCTTGGAATGAAAAATATTGGGGAAAAATTAAGTGTAGGAATGCTATATTCACAATGCCAAGTGTTATCAGTGAGATCCACTGCTGCAACTGCAACAAACGGTACAGATGCTGAGGATGGCAAGGAATGGCTACCCAAAGAAGGCGCTGCTTGTAGTGTCTGACGATGAGGACATAAATGTTTTTGGAAGTATGTAAACAGAGTGTAACAAAAACATGCCGACACACGCTTCGCAGTGTGCCTGATACTATTCAGAACAATAGATGGTGTCAAACGCATCCAAGCCTGTAAAAACCACAACAAAAATGGAAATTTGTGGTAAGGTTCTATGGGCCCAAACTGCTGAGATCATCGGTCCCCAAGCTTACTCATTACTTAATCTAATTTAAAATAACCTACGCTAAGGATTACACACACACCCCCACGCCCGAGGGAGGACTCGAACCTTCGACGGGAGTAGCCGCGCGGACCGCGACACGAAGCCCTGAACCGCGACACGAAGCTCTAGACATCGCGGCCAACAACACTCTAGGAGAGAGAGCTACAAGTGGAACGTTGCTCATTCTTGTTGCTAAAGCCATGTTGCTCTCCGTAGCTCCGACGCTCTCTAGTGTAGATTAATGGATATCTTATATTCAATTTGTTCCTCAAGAGATCCACCAGAACTTCTCCAAGTTCGTTCAAATGGTTCAAATGGCTCTGAGCACTATGGGACTCAACTGCTGTGGTCATCAGTCCCCTAGAACCTAGAACTACTTAAACCTAACAAACCTAAGGACATCACACACATCCATGCCCGAGGCAGGATTCGAACCTGCGACCGTAGCAGTCGCGCGGTTCCGGACTGAAGCGCCTAGAATCGATCGGCCACCGCGGCCGGCTAAGATGTAACAGGCGAGTAAGCCTCTTTAAGAGCAACAACAAACAACTGAGATGCGACTAGCACCAGAAAAGCCACGCGACGGCAAAGTTTTTCACAAAGTTCCACCACTTCGCTCTTTGCAAGACAGTAAGCATTCTACTGCATCATTTATATGCTTATAAAATGAAACAACGTGTAGTATTAATTATTTTTAAGGCGCGTACCAATATTTGATTGCCTTGGTGAGATTTATTCACAAAATTTTCCCATTTGTTAAATTTTTTGTGTTTTATCTTCTATCAGTTGTTTTTGGACGATGGGTTAAACCCGAAACCGGTCGACAAATAATATTTTTAACAGAGCTGAAACATGCTGCTTTAAATCAGACGTCGTTCCTAAAATTCAAGCAAAGTGCACTATGATTCATAAATGTTTTCCGCGCAGTAGAGAACCTTGCGGAGTGCATATACAGGGCCAACCAGGATTCCATCGAAAATCTATCAGAGATTGTTCGGAGACATCTTCTGAGTACAATGAACCCAAGGTCTCCGGTGGCTCGTTACAAAGTAATAATGTAATTATGATTTATTCGGTTTGTTATCGCTGTCACCTTGGTTCCTGTGAAAATACCTTCATGAGAATGGAGAAACCTGTAATATGCAACAATCAGAATGTACAACAATCAACAAGGGTTAATCCAACAGCCACCTCAAGAAACACGTACGCTTTTATTAAAGTGTATTCAATCTGTTCTGTCAGTATGCAATAAAGTACGTAACAAATGCACAACTGTTTCCTTACAGCTACTGTTCACATCACAGTAGAGAGTACAACGAAGCACCATTTACTGTCTTATACGCTCAAAAATTCCAAGAGTTTGGCATACTACTTTCCTAATCGTAGCAACCACATCCGTGCCAATGTCGATCGGAGTCTCGTAAACTAGTCTCTTCACGTGGCCCCAGGAGGGGAAGTCCACTGATGTCATGTCGGGTGACCTAGCTGATGATGGAGCAAGCATTGTCCAAACTGTACTTCATGTGGCCCCTAACATCGAGTGCAAAGTGTGCCGGCGTCCCGTCATTTTGAATCCACATAAGCTGGCGAATTTGCAGCGGCACACCTTCCAGAAACGGTGGGAGGACAGGCTGAAGGAGCATTTTGTATACGACTCCGTTCAGTGTATCATGAAGCAACGAAGCTCCAACCACAAAATCTTTGTCAACATAACCCCATACGTTCGCAGCAAACTTTTATTGATAGGATCGACACACCGGTGGGTGTGCACTTTCGTCGTCCCATATCTGGCTGTTCCTTCTGTTGAGAATGCCCTCTCTTGTGAACATGGCCACGTTTCTAAATAACACGGAGGCCGGAAAACTGTTTTTTTTTTCTGCGCATTCCTGTAGGAACCAATATGGAAACGCACTCGAAACAGGAAATCTGCTGGTTGCAATGATAGCAACTTCTGTGGATGATACGAGAGCAATTGTTGTCCGTGTAAGATTCTGGAAACAGTTGCCTGGCATGACTTCAGAGTTCGTACAGCACTCCGAGTATTACACAAAGGCAAGATAGTTACCAATCGCGTGTAGGGTATTCTGTTCCACATCGAGAGTTCTAGCACATAGTATTTTCCATTCTAACACTGAAAGATCCGGTTACTCGTAGGAGCAAATGTACCGATGCCAAAGTGTTGTCGTGTGGTTGCCGTCGGTGCGGAAACAGCTGAGCATCGCGTCGTTGTGCCGCTCTTCAGTGAGGCCATACACGACGACCTTACAGGCCAGCGGTTCATCAGTGAACCTGTCCACAGTACTGCGATCACTGATAACGCATAAGTAGCACTGCCGACAAAGAAAACCCCAGACAGAACGGAGCAGTGCTGAAAGCAGACTTTAGTGCAGCGAGGTAAGGATGGTTTTACTGCAGTCAACAGCAGGTACCGTGAGCGAAAGGAAACAACACACACAGCCCTCACTGTCTACATATTTTGCATTGTTGTACACTTTTTTCAACCTCTGCATGTTCGTCGGCGGGGTCCGCCCCGTATAGGCGAGTACACTCCTCGGGACACTTCTGTCTAATCGCCCTTCCTCCTCCCCCCTTCTCATCACAACTCCCACGCCTGTCCCTCCGCCTCCGCCCTCACAATCTTCAAACGGCACTTGAATGATGTTACTTACACTAGAGGTAGAATAAACCGAACAAAAATTTTAAATGAATTGAGGAGTGAAATACCTTTAAGGGAAAAAGCACCGTATGACGACTCGAGCAGGAATTCTCTCGGCTTTTCTACGCCGTCGAGTTGGAAAGAGGAACCTTCCTCCACCAGACGTGAATGCTAAGCGTCAAGTGTAACTGCGCACGGCGATGAAAACTCAGACGGGCGTGGATGGCATATAGTGCTGCATTGTGTTGTGTTGTTGACGCCGCAGGCGGGAAGGTGGCACGTGGGGTGGGCGTTAGCACAACGTGCCGTGGCGCGCTCTGCCGGCATTTCGCTCACCCTCAGCTCTCCAGACTCCTAGAGTGGGCTGCAGAGTGTTACGTCGCTGCGGGGAGGACGGATCAGCAGAGAGATGCTGACTTACAGGGGTGAAGTCTTCCCCGGCTTGGTAGGGAACAGGTTTTTCGGGATAATGCACTCTTTTTCTGGGCAGATTTTTTTTTTTTTTTTTTTTTTTAGTGCACTTTCGCAACAGTTTCTTGGAATCAGTAGCGTCTCGTGTGATCTTGTAGTTTTCCCAGCATTATGAGTATCATTTTTAAACGCAGCTGAAGAAGGCTGAATGGCTGCAACCCGAAATATGGCGACAAGATGTCGATGTCATCCGGCTAAAAGCCCGAACCCTCGTGGAGTACATTCTGTTTCAGATGCTGTATTCACAACGGTCAGCAAACCATTTCGGATATCGTGAATCACATGATGCCAATTCTGATCAGTAGTGGATGTTCCTAAAGAATTCACTTTCAGCTAGTCGATCCTCCCAAAGGCCAGATAATTATTTTTCGTAGGTGCTTTGGCCTGGCGGAAAGATGTTTTATTTTTATTTTTTATTTTTCTTTTACGACTCAGAGAACATCTTTCAGTATTCCAGCAGGATCGCCATGTCCTAATCCCTGTCTATCTCGAGTATCGGTACAAACCCTGAACCACAGAGTAGAAATATCTCCGAAGTGAGCATTCAGATGCATATGGTTTATCTTCTGTTTCCACTACACATTGCCACCGTGGTTACGTTCTTGCTGGCTGGTCTCAGCTTGTTCGTAATGCGTTCTATAAATTTAGAATGTTATTATATCGCTAGTACGGAGAGAGTCCTTTCAAAGGTGCCGTGGATTTCGTATAGGCGTTTTATAGACAATTTGCACTTGATACCTGGAATAAACTGAGCTCTCAGCTTTGTAGACCAAAATGAACGGGCGTTACATCACGGTAGCATGACGTCAGAGTGTATTTAGACTGTCGGTCACGTAGCGTCAATTCACTTCGCTTACCTTTGTATCGAAAGGCAAAAGTGAGGTTGTGAGTCACCATCCGTGATACAAAAGGTCAGAATATAAGTAATGCAATACAGAAACTAACAAGGCAAAAGTTATTAATGGCCAAAGCACACTTCATAGCGCGTGTTCTAGATAAGTTTTGTTTAGAAAAGTGCTGAGAAGTGAAAGGACATTTCGAAACAACCACATTTATTTGCTGAGCAAAATATCTACATACAAACTCATCAAAAATATCTGTAACGGAATGAATGGTGTTCGTTTATCTTGCCTTTTCTTTTTTCTTACGTCGCAAACAAATGTATTTTTTCTCCTTCGATCAACTGACCTTTTCACTTCAAATATTGTGTAAGGGTAGTTGCTTCAGCATCATACATTTTAAAATTTGCGAGTTTCAACTCTATTGCGTTACTGTAAAACCAAAATTATTTTTCGCTTCGAGGTATCTGTCCTCCCTTGTGTAAGACCACTCAATATAAAAAGTATCCCACCCGTCATGGAACATTTTCCATTTTGCTACGAAAACAAAACATAATAAGATAGAGATTATGTTGAAACAAGAACATCAAATCCACTTCTATAACACGGCTGAGCACTGCGAAAACAGGTTAAGATACGATGTTAGCGGACAACGTACCGTGGAAACTATCTTCGCGAGAAACGTTGACGTGCCGTGACATGACGTGACGTTCCGTTGACGATCTGCGTGAATGCCGCCATTCGAAATGCATTGTGGTATGTATCGACGTGATGTGACGTGACGGTCAATGTGAAGTGACTTTAAAGAAACAGTGTCGTCCCGAGATCACGTGACGATTTTACCTTAATGTTGAATAACATCCGCAGAACGCAATGCTCACTCCAGAGATATTTCTACTCTATATACTGAACCAGAGATACTCGAGCAATTCATAATGTTTACGTCCAGTACCGCAGCACTTCTGTGTCGTATAAAGCCCACAGCTGGATATCATGTGGACTATGTTGCTGAGGTTCGGACATTTATTTGGATCTCAATCTAACATTGAATCATAGTCCCTAAGACGGGAGAAACAAGAAGAAAAAGAAGAGAGGATTTCTTTTAGGAAAAACATATCTTGTTTATCGAAGACACTCGCTGAGGTGAGTTATTCGTTTTCGGCGAACAGCTAACTCCTCTTAGTCAACTTGACGTTTCTTTGGACGCTCTGTAGCTTAAATGTGTACGCTATTTCTCTGTGTAGTACCAAACGTAAGACACATAACTTGTTTTCATCGATGCGATTCAGAAGGCTTGCAGACTAATAAGTGACGTAAGCCCCTACTCGATTGAAGAGACGACTGTCGGTGTGCTTTTTCATGCAGCTTGTAGTGCAACTGCCTTTGTTCTATTGTATTGAGAATACTATATCCACAACTAATATAATAGATACAATGCGTGTATGTATTTGACGTATGTAATTTATCTCTTTAATAGTTACATTGATACTGGCTGTGTCACGTATGCTAGAACTCGGGAGTTACACACAACTGACGGCAATCCTGCCTCCACACAGTACTCACCATGTTGTACGGAGCTCTGAACTGAAGCCAGTCAACTGTCTTGAGAAACTTTTAGCTTTACGCACGTATTTTTTTCCATTTTGCTAATTTGTCTGCAATATATTTTCATTTATACTCATGATTCAGCAAGTTGAGAAAATAAAAATGGGAGTAAATAGCAAGTATATGTAAATCTGCGCATTGTTAATGTCACTCAATCGATATAATTTTCCTAAAAAGACGTCGGTTTTGTTAGTTTTATTTACTGAAATAGGAATACATTAATGAACGTTCAGATTTCTGTGGTCGAAAGTCAAAGTCCTTAGTAAATCAGGAGAATACTATACTAGGAGCAGTGAGAAACGAACGTTTGAATGTATGTCATTGCAGAAAAAAAGGAACTAGTTAACATTAAATTGCCTTTGTAATTATATTATTTTAAAATGTCAATTAAATTTCAATGTAAATCTTGTAGTGAAATCACGTCGATTATGAAATGTGATTATATTATAAATTTTAACACAGAAGTGAAAGTCATTTTCACCGTCAAAAAATTATGGAAGCGAATTCGCCAGCAACCTAGAGTGTTAATTAAGCGCAGATGTTTATTGTTAATGGTTATCGTATTTCGTGATGTGTTGTGAAGATGCAGAATAGACCGAATTTGCGTGTAAATAAGAATTAGTAATTTTGTAATGCTGTGAATTTATTTGTTGCACTTGGTGTGAATCAATTGAACTATTTGTGAACTCTGAGTCAGGTTATTTTTTTTTCCTTCAGTTAAGGATCCTCGGCCTCTTTATTATGATTTGAATAATTTTTCTAACGACATTCGTTTTATGACTGGTATGTTGTGTTATGTATCGGGGTGTTTTGTCAACAAAATCATCCACGAAATAATTTTTTTCTCGCTGATCTATAAAGTTCCACCGAATTCCCGCCACTACTTTGGTTCCTGCTTTCGTTTCCATCCCGAGGCTGTGGATTCACATCTTACAGTAATAAGTAGCACACAGCTGCGCTAACATCCAACAACCAAGCTTTCACTCGGCAGAGAATCGTGGCCTGTTTTCAAACTTCTTGTATTAAGAATGTGTGCTGGACCGAGACTGGAACCGGGAACCACGTCTTTCACAGGCAGTTCTCTTCCCTCTTGAGCTGCCCAGGCACCATCCATGATTCCTCCTCACAGCTTTACTTCCACCAATACCTTCCACTTAAATTCCTGGATGAGAAACATGTGTTTCTGGCGAGAAAATTACAACTAATTTTTAAGTACCTCGAACAATATCTAAGCTGGTTTGCGAATAATTCAACTGTAATAGTTTGGCTGTTTCACATTAAGTTGGTAATTTTCTAAGCTACTACAAAAATTGATAAATTCTCTCGTACTTCCAGCTACACTAAGTGGTAGACCACTAGACAATGGCCGAGGAGCGTTCGGTCGAAAGCACCTGGATTTTAAACCACATGACGTGAATGAAAGCACTAGCGAATGTCATCAGTATATATCGTCGCTAAACCACGCATTCGTGTAATATGAAAATTGTTCTGTAGACTTTGGAGAAGAGGACCAACTGCAACAGACATTGCTTAAAAAGTTACTTGCATCGTTCAGAAAACAAAACAGAGAGATTTTTGCTTATTTGTTCACATAAATCTTTTAAAGTACACAAGATGTTGGACAGAAAATCTTTTCGTCTGATGATTTTACAACTTGCAAAGTATGCCATTTTAATTTTTGTAATTAATTGGATCCGTAAAAAGGAATAGTGAGATATCTAAGTAAACCTACAATTTTATTTCGGCAGTTAAAATTATGAGATGCCCTTTTCATGAATGGCCTAATGTAAGATTGGGTAGAAGCAGTTTTTCAGTGGGTACGACATTAATTTTTTTTAAAACGCAGATTTATAGTTCTGAAAGGGATTTAATGTGTCTGGGTAACCTGTTGTACAATTTCTTTCCTGCGTGATACACACCTTTTGGGCACGATGCTATATTGCTATACCTCACATATGCGCCACTGTTTGATCTGGAACTGTAATCTTGGACAATTTCATATAGCGTAAAAACGTTTTCCTTCCTGTGTACGCTTTTTCCACATGTCTGACTGCTTCCAGTATACAGGGAGTTCGGAAATTCCCGTTACAAGGTTCATGGACGCGTAGAGTGAAGTGAGGACATAATGTTTTGAATAGGAAACCATGTCAAGGAAACGTACCGTTTCCGTTCTACGTTGGTTTCATTTCAGATGTTTAACTCATAGACTTCTGCTTGAGGAACTGAACTAGGCATGACGCAGTACATTTACTAGGTAACAATTCGAAAGGAAACATAACTCACATCAGTTTAGCTCCTGAACACATTTGTTTATTTTAACACTGAAACATCTTTACATTAAACTAAAACAGAAGAGAATCTAGCATCCCGCACATACGGAGCGGTACTGATGCATTACAACAACGGCTCCATGTTGCGGCCGCCAAAGTTGTTGGTAGAGACACTGCTACCTACGACGAAGCATGTTCTGATATACAATTCCACTTCCCCCCCCAACCAACTGGTTTCTCTTCAGTTTCTAGTACAGAGGACAGACCTCGTGCCAGAAGATCTTCCTCTGTCTCTACAGGAGTCTCGTATATTAAACTTTGCATACGGCCAGTTTGCATTACGACCACTTTCCATACGACCGCACACCAGGTGACTGTCTGACGTAATAGACGTCATCCCGGTCTATCCTATTGCACACCAAGGCAAGCAACTCTGACACGTATTCCTTTCCCTCACTAGAAGTGGACGCGTAACACATCCGAACTGCAACCCTAGTAGAACGGAAACAGTACTTTTCCAGACACGGGTTTCTTCAAAATATTACATCCTCACTGCCCTCTGCACGTCCTAGTAGTTTGTAACGGGAATTTCCGAACATACTGCACGAGTGCTGGGACTTGTGAAACTGCGAACAGTTGGTGTTTTACGTAGAACTATGGTAAGAACATGATCGTTTGGTTTTTGCAACATCGTATTTGAATTTTCTAAGAGCATTATAGTTTGGTTTTTGTGAAACGATATTCACCTTTCTCCGTGAAAAGAAAATATCGCGGTGGACGATAGAATTAAGAAAATCGTTGAGTTTTGTTGCGTAGCTATTGTTTGTGTTTTTTAGTAGCAGAGTTTTACCTCAGGCGTCGGTAACACAGTTTTGTAAAACAGAATTGTATTCGATCATTTCTTTGCTGGACACCACAGTCATCCAAAAGTTCTTAAGTAAGAATATTTTCACCATTTGTCTGTAATTATGTTTATTTTGTCCACTATTACATCGTTCCTCTGCCCTTTCAAACTATGCGGATTCATGGCTGCCATGATTGACTTGTCTAAGGGGTGATGTATTAGACTTGAAAATTCGTCCTAAGCCGAAGTTGTGATAGTGGGCACAATAAACATAACTGCAGTCAAATAGTGAAAATCTGGTTTCCCAGAATTCGATTTATTGTTTTTTTTTGAATTTCTTGAGAAAAAAGATAGAACACAGAAGATCATATACAGGTTGTATTCACATTTACTTTGTTCACATTTACATAAAAACAGCATTTTTCAACCTAAGTTAACTGTTTCTTTTCTGTGTTTTCTATTATTTGTAAATACTAACAGAAATATAATGTTATGAAATATGAAAAAAGAGATTTGTTAGAAGGCAAGAACAAGGGAAAGCCAAAGTTTTGCGACCAAGTCCCTGGCAGAAAAATAATTTTAAACTATGTGCAATGCGTTAGCGTTGTAGAGAAACTGCTCTTCGAGTTATCTATAGGCCAGTATCGAGTAAATACACCACGCTTTTCTCATGGTAAACTTATCCTATTGCTTTTGTGTATGCTAATACGCGTATGACGCCAGCTATTCCATATGCGTTTCATTGTTGATAGTTCAATACCGTATTGCGAACTCCGTCGATATTTTCTCGCGTTATTGCCTTTTTGGAACGCTCATCATATCGATCGACCTTAAGAGATGGTGAGTCGCTATAGGATTCTTAACTGTTGAATATTAACGAGCAGGGCACGTTCGTAAATACTGAATATTAACGAGCAGAGCACGTATAAACATTTGTCGAACTTCGGTGAACTGGAAATAAGCTATCCACAATAAACGAACACAGTACGTGTAATGTTACGGCACATCCCTCTGAAATAAAAGACACGAAACCAGTAAGGTCGAACTCCAAAAGCTGTTCAAATAGCTACGTAAATCAAGACGGCACTTAGTTATTATGCAAGATTTATCAAAATAACAAAAAGAAGATTTCTTTGGCAAGAACATCAAATGAGCATTGCTAATAACTTCCAAATAGGTTCGAAATTGTTATAGATAAACTGTGACCTGTCTGGTGATCACATAATCTACATTTTTCATCTTTCGAAGACGACGCAACCTGTTTTCTGTCACCCTAACTTCAAGGTCATCCGTGTTTCAAACACTACTCTAGCTATTCATACTTTTTTAACTATAGCAAAATTATGTACCTTGCAACACCTTGAAAATGAAATTGCTCTAAAAACTCATTATTGTGCATTGTATGTAACTTATTAGGCATCTTTAATACTGATTATGTTTTATATTTCTTATACGTAATACAGCCAACTTGCAGAAAGCTCTTTCTACATCGGACTCAAATGACACTCACCATGAAGAAATTTACGAACACTCAGTTTAGATACCCGATACATTAATTAAACCGACACTGAAGTGAGCTGATTTCTTTATCGGTCATGCTTCGAAATAAACGCTTCTGTACTCACTGTGTTCTGAATCACAAGATGTAACAGTGTCAGTCTAATAGAGTACGGAGATTCAACTGCTGTTATATTCCTCACATGATACACACTGTCCGTAGCGATAATTAAGCTGTACGTATATTTGCACTTGGGATCAAGAAATAGTATGCTAGATGAAATAAAAACGAAGTAGCATGGACTGAAATGACGTTTTCAAGAAAAAATATGTACACAGCCGTTCCACACACATCATGTGACAATGACATGAAATACATATTCAGACAGATGTCTTAAGTTTGATGTGTACTAGAATACGAATGTGGTCCGCTTGAAATAGGTCAAAACTGAAATCGTGGAGTTTGTAAATAAAGTTATTTTAACAGTCAAAGAAGACAATGATGTATCCCAAATCCTGAGGAGGGGTAAAAGTGGCACAGACAACATACACTTATAAATGTTATGAGACTGACCTCAAAATTAATTTCGATATAGTAAAGAAAAGAGCACGTAAAATTAAAAACAATAGTTCAGGTAGCTTAAGGAACACTGAAAAACACCATCTGCTTGAAATAGACGGCAAAAAGAAGCGTCCACGACAACTATATTTCCATGTAAACACTATCGTACTTCAATTCACCTGAGAGATTGGCTTATCGCTATTAAGTGCTCGTGGAGTAGAAATGTAGACGACTCCGAAATGGAAGTCCGTCTTAATCAACCTGTAATATCTCACTTCAGCAGTGAAGTAAAAGAAGCCATTAAGGAGGAAAAATACAAAAATAAAGGTGGAAATTATGCTATGAATACACAGTCATCACTATCACAAATGTTGATAAGAGATAACTTCTAAACACCACGACTTTTTCTTGGTGATGGAACTTTACAGGGGAATGGAGCAGAGACTTGATATACAGGGTGGTCCACTGATCGTGACCGGGCCAAATATCTCACGAAATAAGTGTCAAACGAAAAAACTAGAAATAACGAAACTTGTCTAGCTTGAAGGGGGAAACCAGATGGAGCTATGGTTGTCCCGCTAGATGGCGCTGCCATAGGTCAAACGGATATCACCTTCGTTTCTTAGAATAGGAACCCCAATTTTTATTACATATTCGTGCAGCAAGTAAAGAAATATGAATGTTTTAGTTGGACCACTTTTTTCGATTTGTGATAGATGGCGCTGTAATAGTCAGAAACATATGACCCACAATTTTAGACCAACAGTTGGTAACAGGTAAGTTTTTTTTAAATTAAAATACAGAACGTAGGTACGTTTGAACATTTTATTTCGGCTCTTCCAAGGTGATACATGTACCTTTGTGACTTTGTCATTTCTGAGAACGCATGCTGTTACAGCGTGATTACCTGGAAATACCACATTAATGCAATAAATGCTCGAAATGATGTCGGTCAACATCAATGCATTTGGCAGTACGTGTAACGACATTCCTCTCAACAGCGAGTAGTTCGCCTTCCGTAATATTCGCACATGCACTGACAATGCTCTGACGCATGTTGTTAGGCGTTGTCGATGGATCACGATAGCAAATATTCTTCAACTTTCCCAGAGAAATCCGGGGACGTTAGATCCGGTGAACTTGCGGTCCATGGTGTGGTGCTTCGACAACCAATCCACCTGTCATGAAATATGCTACTCAATACCGCTTCAACCGCACGAGAGCTATGTGCCGGACATCCATCATGTTGGAAGTACATCGCCATTATGTCATGCAGTGAAACATCTTGTAGTAACATCGGTAGAACATTACGTAAGAAATCAACATACATTGCACCATTTAGATTGCAATCGATAAAATGGGGGACAATTATCCTTCCTCCCATGCTGCCGCACCATACATTACCCCGCCAAGGTCGCTGATGTTCCCCTTGTCGCATCCATCGTGGATTTTCCGTTGCCCAATAGTGCATATTATGCCGGTTTACGTTACCACTGTTGGTGAATGACGCTTCGTCGCTAAATAGAAAAAAAACGCGTGGAAAAAATCTTTCATAGTCCCGTAAATTCTCTTGTGCCCAGTGGCAGAACTGTACACGACGTTCGAAGTCGTCGCCATGCAATTGCTGGTGCATGTTGATGTAGCATTCTCAACACCGACGTTTATGAGATTCCCGATTCTCGATTAGTTTGTCTGCTACTGATGTGCGGATTAGCCGTGGCAGCAGCTAAAATACCTACTTGGGCATCATAATTTGTTGCAGGTCGAGGTTGACGTTTCTCATATGGCTGACCACTTGCTGTTTCCTTAAATAACGTACCTATCCGGCGAAAGGTCCGGACACATGGATGATGTCGTCCAGGATACCGAGCAGCATACATAGCACACGCCCGTTGGGCATTTTGATCACAATAACAGTAAATCAACACGATATCGACCTTTTCCGCAATTGGTAAACGGTCCATTTTAACACGGGTAATGTATCACGAAGCAAATACCGTCCGCATTGGCGGAACGTTACGTGATACCACATTCGTATACGTTTGTGACTATTACAGTGCCATCTCTCACAATGCCAAAAAAAGTGGTCCAACTAAAATATTCATATTTCTTTACGTACTACACGAACATCTAATAAAAAATGTGGGTTGCTATTTAGAAAAACGGAGTGGATATAGGTTGGACCTATGGCAGCTCCATCTAGCCGGCCAACCATAGCGCCATCTGGTTTCCCCCTTCAAGCTAGACGAGTTTTGTTCTTTGTAGATTTTCGTTTGATGCTTATTTCGAGAGATATTTGGCCCGGTGACTATCAATGGACCACCCTGTATATGTCATATCCATCGTTACTTTCTTATGATTGAGTGGACGTAGAGCGCACTCTCTATTGAACCCGTGACTCAATCGCTTTGCCGTCCGCACAGGCCTAACGATTGAGATTATTATCTGCCACATGAGAAGATAAGCATCCGACGGTTCTAATGATTACTTGCACAGTATCAGTAGATTTCTGACCTGTGGAAAATTTTAGTAGTTGTTTTTCTACCGATTGTAGTGACTGATGCGATAGTCTTCACTAAGAAACCAGCTCTTAAGAATAATTCATCTTGGCGCGGTAATACACAACGTAAAGTCGTCTTGAAATGGCGGTTTGGTGAGGAACGTATTAAGAAAGTGTAGTCTCGAAACAGGAAAAGCAGTTCCGTCGTTTCATTGGTTGACCGGAGAACCATGTAAGTGCTGTAGCTTAAAGCAGGCTGTGAAGCTGTTGATAGGTTGGTGGCGCCTCAAATGATGAAGTATCGTTCTTGTCATTGTAAAAGAGTGGTGGTAGCGAGTAGTGATTTTGTTTTATTTATTTCTTATTATTTCATATTAGCTTAACTACACATGTAACGCCGTACATAGGGGATTGGTCACAAGTCCTGTCGCTATAAGCGAAACGTTAAATAATAGCATTTACTTTTGTTCAGACCTTAAACCAAACGTTAAATGGTAATTTAAGGGGTAAGTGGAAGTTCATGAGTATACGCTGTATTAGGCGTACTTAATCTGTTACATTTTTAGAGGGATGGAAAATTTCTGCCCGTCATTTACCAGTTCAAAAGTGAGATAGCAACGCTTGCGAGCATATAAAAAAAATAATATTTGGGAAAACAAAGTAATACTGTTCAGTATTTAACAGAATGAATGAGAAATTTCGGTCTTACAAGCAATAAACTACCGAACTGGTGTTGGTAGTGGTTGTAGACTGTAAGACAATCACTTATCTTACGACAATACTCAAGGGGAAGAAGGCAGCTATATCTCCATTTAATGAATAACAGTGCGTGCACATGGATTTTGGGGAGACAGTTACAACAGCTAAATCAAGTCCTCTTGCTTGTAAATACGGTTCTGATTTGACCACCTGAAGCACTCCGAATCATCTGAAATGAAATTTCTTACTCACGTGCGATTAATTAACAAAGCTTTAAATAAAATTAAAAATACTTGGTCGGCCTTCGGGGCCGAGCGGTTCTAGGCGCATCAGTCTGGAACCAAGCGACCACTATGGTCGCAGGTTCGAGTCCTGCCTCGGGCATGGATGTATGTGATGTACTTAGGTTAGTTAGGTTTAAGTAGTTCTAAGTTCTAGGGGACTGATGACCTCAGATGTTAAGTCCGATAGTGCTCAGAGCCATTTGAACCAAAAACACTTGGATACAATTAATATATCCGTTACATAGTATAAGGATAAGAGATAAAAATTAAAAAAGTCTGAACAGATGTAATTCAGTAACGGCCGGTATGTGTAACCTTAGGTATCGGCGAATATGTCGATGGCAATGGTTCTTAAGCGAAAAGAGACCGAGATATGGATAGGAGTCCGAGCTCTGTAATGAACGCTTTTCATCTCCTACTAGTTGGCATTAACTTTGCGAAAACCCGTATTGGAATAAGCCCCATGTAAAAAGTTCACAGTCTTTCAAACTAGCGGTCAAATTATTTTTGGACTGAGGGCCTGGCGTGACATAACTAACTGAAGTATCGTCCTCAAACCCCCTCCCGCATCACCACTCCCCCTTCCATCCTCTCCCTCACCGATTCCTACGTCACCACTGCTCTTCAGAAACCGCCGACGAGAAGCTGAATTTTCGGCTGTTTCAATGAAGCTCATTAAAATATAATGGCTGAGGCGGTTCTTCAGATTTTAAAACAAGCAGCGGTGCCCATGAGAGATCGTCGCCGAATCCTCTTCCCACAGAAATTCAGACTCCTTGCTCTGCTGATGGCTTCGGACTTGCACACAAAAGCTGCCTTTGTTTGATACACTGAGCTTCTTAATTAATTCAATTACGACCCTACTCTTTGCATGGCTCTGTACCTCAGTCTCACTTTTTAATGCCAGATTGAAAGATTCGCTATCCATAGGCAAACATAACGTGCAACCCGAAAAAGTCTTCCACGAAATATGGGCACAAAGGGAACAAGTTCCGCTGCCTAGCGATGACCCCTGCTTCTTTTATTGCTTTTCTCGGAAATATGCTAGGTTGCCAAAGTTTAGAATAATTATCAGTTGCTGTATACGAACAGCATCCTGTGAACAGGATTGTCTAATGGTTGAACCACTAATGATGGATTATTACGAACTTATGTTTACTTTTCCTATATCATTGACCTTCTCATCGTGAATACTGTGAAGGATCACATACAGTTATGTGCCGCGATGATTAGAGTGTAGTTAATTCCAGTAACAGTTCGCTCTAGAGGCCAATAGTGTGGCACAGGTGTAGGTCAGTTCCCAGGACGTTCGTTAGATTTTTTAATGTTCTGTAGGAGAAGTTAAAGATCGAAGTGTCTGAGATGTAGCCTATCAGAACAATGCCGAAAATGGAGTGACAGAAGAGGAGACGAGGTCCTTCTCCACAGTACTGACGAAGAAAGTAATATTTTGATAAACTGACTACAGGGTGTTTCAAAAATGACCGGTATATTTGAAACGGCAATAAAAACTAAACGAGCAGCGATAGATATACACCGTTTGTTGCAATATGCTTGGGACAACAGTACATTTTCAGGCGGACAAACTTTCGAAATTACAGTAGTTACAATTTTCAACAACTGATGGCGCTGCAAGTGATGTGAAAGATATAGAAGACAACGCAGTCTGTGGGTGCGCCATTCTGTACGTCGTCTTTCTGCTGTAAGCGTGTGCTGTTCACAACGTCCAAGTGTGCTGTGGACAACATGGTTTATTCCTTAGAACAGATGATTTTTCTGGTGTTGGAATTCCACCGCCTAGAACACAGCGTTATTGCAAACAAGACGAAGTATTCAACGGAGGTTTAATGTAACCAAAGGACCGAAAAGCGATACAATAAAGGATCTGTTTGAAAAATTTCAACGGACTGGGAACGTGACGGATGAACATGCTGGAAAGGTAGGGCGACTGCGTACGGCAACCACAGAGGGCAACGCGCAGTTAGTGCAGCAGGTGATCCAACAGCGGCCTCGGGTTTCCGTTCGCCGTGTTGCAGCTGCGGTGCAAATGACGCCAACGTCCACGTATCGTCTCATGCGCCAGAGTTTACAGCTCTATCCATAAAAAATTCAAACGCGGCAACCCCTCAGCGCCGCAACCATTGCTGCACGAGAGACATTCGCTAACGTTATAGTGCACAGGATTGATGACGGCGATATGCATGTGGGCAGCATTTGGTTTACTGACGAAGCTTATTTTTACCTGGACGGCTTCGTCAATAAACAGAACTGGCGCATATGGGGAACCGAAAAGCCCCGTGTTGCAGTCCCATCGTCCCTGCAGCCTCAAAAAGTATTGGTCTGGGCCGTCATTTCTTCCAAAGGAATCATTGGCCCATTTTTCAGATCCGAAACCATCACGCTATCTGGACATTCTTCGTGAATTTGTGGCGGTAAAAACTGCCTTAGACGACACTGCGAACACCTCGTGGTTTATGCAAGATGGTGTCCGGCCACATCGCACGGCCGACGTCTTTAATTTCCTGAATGAATATTTCGATGATCGTGTGATTGCTTTGGGCTATCCGAAACATACAGGAGGCGGCGTGGATTGGCCTCCCTATTCGCCAGACATGAACCCCTGTGACTTCTTTCTGTGGGGACACTTGAAAGACCAGGTGTACCGCCAGAATCCAGAAACAATTGAACAGCTGAAGCAGTATATCTCATCTGAATGTGAAGCCATTCCGCCAGACACGTTGTCAAAGGTTTCGGGTAATTTCATTCAGAGACTATGCCATATTATTGCTACGCATGGTGGATATGTGGAAAATATCGTACTATAGAGTTTCCCAGACCGCAGCGCCATGTGTTGTTGACAATTGTAACTACTGTAATTTCGAAACTTTGTCTGCCTGAAAATGTACTGTTGTCCCAAGCATATTGCAACAAACGGTGTATTTCTATCACTGCTCGTTTAGTTTGTATTGCCGTTTCAAATATACCGGACATTTTTGAAACACCCTGTAGAAGAAGAAATAAAATCATGGCGTTTGTTTTAAAACATAATGAAATAACTAGCATGGTACTCAAAGTAAACTGTAGAACTCTAAATTGTAGGAGCAGGGAGAGATACATACGACAATTAATTGAGGACGTTGGTTCAAATGGCCCTAGAACTGTTGTGTCCACTGTCTGATAAGGTGTTAAACAATTCTTTGGTTCCTTGTTTGTAAAACTAATGCGGTGACCTTGGGTAGTCGGTATTTGTAGAACGGAACACTTCTGAGCCGCCGTCGTTTACCAGATGCTGAAGTCTGATCAAACGCTTGTATGAAAACGCCGGCTGTTCACAAAAGACCAGAGGGATTCTATTGCCACTCCATCTGTCCCTCGTAATATTTATTACGCCAGGAGATGGTTCAAATGGCTCTGAGCACTATGGGACTTAACATCTGAGGTCATCTCTCCCCTTGACTTAGAACTACTTAAACCTAACGTAAGAACATCATACACATCCATGCCCCAGGGAGGATTCGAACCTGCGACCGTAGCGGTCGCGCGGTTCCAGACTGTAGCGCTAGAACCGCTCGAGGACGTTGGATGTAAGTATTATTATGAGATGAAATGATGGACACAGGGAGAGATGTTACAACAAACCATGCATAGAAAACCAGGCGCAGAACTCTCAGGTGGACCGATCCGCATATACGATAATGTAAATAAAGTTTGTAATGTATTGATTAGACCAGATTGACATTAAATTATAAATGCTGGTAAACATAAAATATTACCGCAATAACAGCATGTGGGTTGGGGAATATGGATCTCGAATGATATTGTGTGTAGGCATCATGTGTGAGAAGCAATCATTTTTGTTCAAGAAATAATTTATTCTTATTCGAATTCACTGCATTGTGATCTAGTGTGGGGAAACTATATGTCTGATCAAGGTATTTTGATTTCCTTCGACTGCTGTAGCTAAATTGCTTCAAAATTGTTCACAAATATGTGGCTCAAAGCTTTTATATCAGGTTTGAACAGGCTAGCTCATGGAAGTTTTTCCTACAATACCCATTCTTCCTACAAATAAAATATGGCTATATTTTGTGTTGGGAAACGAAAAACAGAAAATAGAAGGAAAGAAGGAAGACTAATGTTGAACGTCCCATTGATGAAATCCATGCGTGCAAATCACTGGAGTTGAAATGCTGGTCGTACTGTTGGAACAAAGCTGGGACTGCAACCATTCTTTGCTATACGCATCAGAACTGCTTTGTTCCCATGAATGCTGAACAAATAGTAATAGAGACGCCCGTAAGAAAATATGCAAATTAATTGATGCGTTAGTACTGTAGAATGGATAAACAAATGAGTCTTAGCGTCATTATCGATGGATATGTGTTGTGCACTGAACGGCTTGTGGTCGAGTATCGTTACAATGTCTCATTTAAAGTTATCTCATATAGCTTCTCGGGCTTGGAAAGACTGATAAGATTTAAAATTGTGATGATCAATGAGAGATAAACCCCGACTGCGGTATACGTTACAGACATTTTGATGACTTTCGGAAAACTGTTTGCATCATCTGCTTGCTCAAGCTATCCTATGCAGAATTGTCGCTCGATTCGGAATCACTGCATTCGATTGTTTAGCGGTCTGTAATCCATAGCAGAATTTTTTGTTTCCCTCGTGCGATGTATCGTTCGTCGTCAGGTGGCGGGCATGGAGCGCCGAAAGTATGAAGGGTGAAACACGGGTCGTCTGGAGAATGTGAAGGTTTGGATGGGCAAGCGAGTGTCACGTTTGGAGACAGAGCGACCTTCCGTGCTCCGCTCGGTCATTAGTTTATGGACAGCAGCAGATGATGATGTTGGGTTTGTGCGGCGCTCAGCTGCGCCGTCATCAGCGTCCCTACAAAGTCCAAATCTTTTCACTGCCCAATCGAGCCCTTGTCACGAATGATGATGACGAAATGATGAGGACAAAACAAACACCCAGTTGCCGGGCAGAGGAAATCCCCAACCTGGCCGTCAATCGAACCCAGGACCCCGTGATCTAGAGGCAGGACAGCACTAAAGGATGTCGCTCGAAAGTGTACTATAAAGATAGTGGGAGATAGCAGTCGGGGTCAAGCAATGTGTATGAATACCTATGTAACGAAAGCTGTGTCGAAAATGTGATCTCCGGAATATCTATCAGCGCAAACGTACTACTCTCAGTGTGAAGTGAGGGCTGACATCCCAATATACCGTGTTGTATGGAAGTAAGTTTCACGTAGCATTGAGCTGACCATTGTACCCGCATTGGGCAGTGGCATTGTGTGGCATGCAGAATGTGTTGTACTGTGGATGCTATGAACTTTTAATTTGACTCACACGGCAAGTTATTTTTCTGGTAGAAAGTTATTTTGTGAGGCTGGATAAAGGCACACTTCGCCAAGCAATTATTGAGGTGAGCATCTGCAAGTCTGTGAAATCAACTATGCAACTTGGCCCTCGTTTGAGTGAGTGGTTTCTCGTCCTCCGTCCAAATGCAATGATTTTTATTAGTTTTATGGTATTGTCTTTTCTTGCACGTTACGTTTATTAGCCAATGTGCTAGCTACAGTTAAAATGTGGTTTTACTATTGCCTCTTCTTTTTAAAGTTTGTTTAAATTCTTCTTTTGGTGATTTAGATTTTGCAAAGTGTTTTCTGCGCTGCCAGAGTTTACTTAAAGAGACTGTCAGTGATCGTTCGTGAACCGATTGAGTACTGGAGGATTACAGCTAGCGTGATTTCTGAAAATCAAATTAACGGCTGAATATGTATAGTGGTACGATTTACTAGATGCCTTGTATTTCAATTTTAAGCTTTGTTTTAAAGAAATGTAAAGTTTCTTGATGCACACAAGATATTCTTTAATTAGCAGCTTCTAGAATTAGGACCATTGTTTGTTCATTCCGATTTCCGCACTCGGGGCGGATTTTATCCCTTGAGAGATGACCGTTAAAATAATTGTGCTTTAGCTGTTACATGTATGTTCTTTATTTGTTTGAGAAGCCCGTACACCTTGCTATAACCAGACTGTTCATGCTACTGCAGGCGTTTGCTGTTGGCGTGCTATGGGGCCTGGGAGCGTACTGTGCCCCTCTCTTGTCCAAAAATGGTTCAAATCGCTCTGAGCACTATGGGACTTAACATCTGAGGTCATCAGTCCCCTACAACTTAGAACTACTTAAACCTAACATCACACACATCCATGCCGGTGGCTGGATTCGAACCTGCGACCGTAAGAGTCACGCTGTTCCGGACTGAAGCACCTAGAACCGTTTGGCCACCTTGCCGGAGGTGCATAGATCCTGAGAAATCAGTACCCATAACAACCACTACTGGCCGTAATAACGTCCTTGATACGCCTGAGCATTGAGTCAAACACAGCTTGGATGGAGCGTACAGGAATAGCTGCCCATGCAGCTTCAACACGATACCACAGTTCATCAAGAGTAGTGACTGGCGTAATGTGGCGAGCCAGTTGCTCGGCCACCATTGACCAGACGTTTTCAATTGGTGAGAGTTCTGGAGAATGTGCTGTATCCAGAAAGGCCCGTACAGGACCTGCAACATGCGGTCGTGCATTATCCTGCTATAATGTAGGGTTTCTCAGGGATCGAATGGTGGAGCCTCGGGTCGTAACACATCTGAAATGTAACGCCCCCCTGTTCAAAGTGCCGTCAATGCGAACAAGAGGTGACCGAGACGAGTAGCCAATGGCATCCAATACCATCACGCCGGTTGGTTCGCCAGTATGGCGATGCCAAATACACGCTTCCAATGTGCGTTCACCGCGATGTCTCCAAACACGAATGCGACGATCGTGATGCTGTAACCAGAACCTGGATTGATCCGAAAAAATGACGTTTTGCCATTCGTGCACCCAGGTTCGTTGTTGAGTGCACCATCCCAGAAGCTCCTGTCTGTGATGCAGCGTCAAGGATAACTGCAGTCATGATCTCCGAGCTGATAGTCCATGCTGCTACAATCGTCGTCGAACTGTTCGTGCAGATACTTGTTGTCTTGCAAACGTCCCCATCTGTTGACTCAGGGATCGAGACGTGGCTGCACGATTCGTTACAGTCATGCGAATAAGATGCCTGTAATCTCGACTGCTAGTGATACGAGGCCGTTGGGACCCTGCATGGTGTTTCGTATTACCCTAAAGCCACTGATTCCACATTCTGCTAACAGTCACTGGATCTCGACCAACGCGAGCAGCAGTGTCGCGTTACGATAAACTGCAATCGCGATAGGCAACAATCCGACCTTGATCAATGTCGGAAACGTGATGGTACGCATTTATCCTCCTTACTCGAGGCATCGCAACAACGTTTCATCAGGCAACGTCGGTCAACTGCTGTTTGTGTATGAGAAATCGGTTGGAAACTTTCCTCATGTCAGCACATTATAGGTGTCGCCACTGGCGCCAAACTTGTGTGAATGCTCTGCAAAGCTAATCATTTGCATATCACAGCATCTTCTTCCTGTTGGTTAAATTTCGTGTCTGTAGCACGTCATCTTCGTGGTGTAGCAATTTCAATGGCCAGTAATGTACTTATTCGAGAAGACTGAAGACCAAGAGGAAATGAAAAAACTGATTTTTGCGATCGTTAACTGGTTTCAGGTAGTGAGACACCACATACAAGAAGTTCAATCAAAGAAGCCTTGTAAATAACCGTTATAACTGAGCTATTACCCCGAGTTAACATTTCTGGAGATGGCGTATCATTTGCTTACGGTAAGGTCGCGAGATTAGGTTCGAGAGAGCGCCGTACACCGAGCGTCAAACTCGGTAACGGCCTTGAGAAGCAAGTTATCCACATTTCCGCGGTTTGCGTGCCCAGCATCTGATATCTGCCAACTGTTTCTGCTTTGCGGTTGACGTTATGGGTTGGTGGGGGGAGTGGAGGGGGAGGGGGCGTGGCTGGGAGGAGGAGAGAGGGCCGATCGTTGCTGTCTGCCTCTGCCTCGCCTCTGCCTCCGCTGCTAGCCGTGCCTGGTGCGGCAGCACCTGTGATCGCTGCTACCCCTTTCCTGCTACCGCCGCCCGTGCTAAGGCGTCCGTGTAAACAGCGCTGCAGCCCCCTCCGACTGCTAGAAACGAAGCGCGCCGCTAAGTTCGGCTGCCCTACAGCACGATTGCTACGGTTGGTTTCGCAGAGTTTAACTACTACCTTACCGAAATAGTTTCTGGAAAATCCTGTTTCCTCCGTTATCCATCCATCTAACGGAGATCTAAAATCATTCTAATTACACTGCTGGCCATCCAAAACGCAGCTCCAAGGAAGACCAGAAGTGTGCCGCAGGGGAGTGTCGTAGGCCCGTTGCTATTCACAATATATATAAATGACGTTTTGGATGACATCGGAAGTTCACTGAGGCTTTTTGCCGATGATGCTGTAGTATATCGAAAGGTTGTAACAATGGATAATTGTACTGAAATGCAGGAGGATCTGCTGCGAATTGAAGCATGGTGCAGGGAATGGTAACTGAATCTCAGTGTAGACAAGTGTAATGTGCTGCGAATACAAAGAAAGACAGAGCCGTTATCATTTAGTTACAATATAGCAGGTCAGCTACTGGAAGCAGTTAATTCCATAAATTATCTGGAAGTACGCATTATGAGTTATTTAAAATGGAATGATCATATAAATTTGATCGTCTCTAAAGCGGATGCCAGACTGAGATAAATTGGAACAATCTTAAGGAAATGCAATCCGAAAACAAAGGAAATAGGTTACAGTACGTTTCTTCGCCCACTGCTTGAATACTGC
The DNA here is from genome assembly GCF_023897955.1 of Schistocerca gregaria. Classification (NCBI taxonomy): domain Eukaryota; kingdom Metazoa; phylum Arthropoda; class Insecta; order Orthoptera; family Acrididae; genus Schistocerca; species Schistocerca gregaria. The sequence continues at coordinate 67,487,737 of NC_064924.1, read as the reverse complement.
TCAGCAGTGTGGGATCCGTACCAGATAGGGTTGACAGAAGACATAGAGAAGATCCAACGGAGAGCAGCGCGCTTCGTTACAGGATCATTTAGTAATCGCGAAGGCGCTACGGATATGATAGATAAACTCTAGTGGAAGACTCTGCGGAAGAGACGCTCAGTAGCTCGGTACGGGCTTTTATTGAAATTTCGAGTACATACCTTCACCGAGGAGTCAAGCAGTATATTGCTCCCTCCTACGTATATCTCGCAAAGAGACCATGAGGACAAAATCAGAGAGATTAGAGCCCACACAGAGGCATACCGACAAACCTTCTTTCCACGAACAATACGAGACTGGAATAGAAGAGATAACCGATGGAGGTACTCAAGGTGCCCTCCGGCACACACCGTCAGGTGGCTTGCGGAGTATTAATGTAGACATAGATGTAGATATCACAGGCAAATTGTTTTGGGAGATAACACTTTATACAAAAGTCACACGATTGAAAATACAGCCCCACGTGAAGTAAGGAAAATGATGAATTCAGTACTGAGTGTTGCCGCCATTGCTGGCTATATCCGCTGCTATACAGCTCGGCATTTAATTAAAGAGGCTCTGGAGGTGTTATTTGGGTATAGCAGTCCACGCTGCTTCCACATGTTGCCGAAGATGGTCTGCTATAGTCTGTGTGGCTATATTCTGTGTGATCAAAAGTATCCGGACACTCCCGAAAACATACGTTTCTCATATTAAGTGCATTGTGCTGCCACCTACTGCCAGGTACTCCATACCAGCGATCTCAGTATTCACTAGACATCGTGAGAGAGCAGAATGGGGCGCTCCGCGGATCCCACAGGCTTCGAACTCGGTCTGGTGATTAGGTGTCATACGTCTTCTTTCTTCTTCTTTCGCTTACGTCATAGTCCCGCAGTTATCGCAGGGTCGGCGCGGTTAAAGCGGATTTCGCAAGGTTAGTTTTAGGGATGGCCGGATGCCCTTCTTGCCGCCACCCCGTACCCACTGGGACGGAATTAGTGTACCCCAACTGTCTGTGTCTAGTGGAATCCATGGAATAGTGCAAATGTATTCAGATGTTTCCGAGCCGTGTAACTGAGTCGGGACGTGGGGACCAGCCCGGTATTCACCTAGCGGAATGTGGGAAACCGCCTAAAAACCACATCCAGGCTGGCTCGCACACGGGCTCTCGTCGTTGATTCGCCGGGCGGATTCGATCCGGGGCTGGCGCGCCTACCCGAGTACAGGAAGCAGCGCGTTAGCCCTCTCGGCTACCCTGGCGGGTCACTAGGTATCATATGTCTGTACGCGAGAGTTTCACATTCCTAAAAATCCCGAATTCCGCTGTTTCCGATGTGATAGTGAAGTGGAGATGTGAAGGAACACGTACAGCACAAAAGCGTACACGCCGACCTCGTCTGTTGACTGAAAGAGACCGCCGACAGTTGAAGAGGGTTGTAATGTGTGATAGGCAGACCATCACACAGGAATTCCAAACTGCATCAGAATCTATAGGAAGTACTACGAAAGTTAGGCGAGAGGTGAGAAAACTTGGATTTATGGTCGAGCGGCTGCTAACAAGCCACACATCATGCTGGTAAATGCCAAACGATGCCACGCTTGGTGTAAGAAGCGTAAACATTGGACGGTTGAGCAGTGGAAAAACGTTGTGTGGAGTGACGAATCACGGCACACAATGTGGCGATCCGATGGCAGGGTGTGGGTATTATGAATGCTTGGTGAACGTCATTGGCCAGCGTGCAAGTGCCAACGGTACAATTCGGATGCGGTGGTGCTATTGTGTAGTCGCGTTTCTCATGGAGGGGGCTTGCACCACTTATTGTTTTGCGTGGCACTATCACAGCACAGGCCTATATTGATGTTTTAAGTACCTTCTTGCTTCCTCTGTTGAAGATCAGTTAGGGGATGGCGATTGCATCTGTCAACACGATCGAGCACCTGTTCATAACGCACAGCCCGTGGTGGAGTGGTTGTACGACAGTAACATCCCTGTAATCGACTGGCCTGCACAGAGTCCTGACCTGAACCCAATAGAACACCTTTGGGATGTTTTGGAACGCTGACATCGTGCCAGGTCTCACCGACCGAGATCGATTTGTCTGCAACAAAGAATTATGGAGGAAAAAGTGGAAGGAGAGAGAGGAAGAGCTAGGAAAAAAATTGAAATTTTGGATGGGATAAGAAACGTACGAACATAAGCCTATAGTTGACAGACACTCAGAATAGGACACAATGTAGAACTTTCAGGTACAATCTACCGCAAGTCAGATACACAAAAGAAAGAAATAAAACAAGAAAAAGAGCGCTTATCCAATAGACGACCACCTTGGATAATGGCTTTCTTGCCGTGTCATATTTGTTTATGCAATCAAACTACCAACGACTACCTCTCCAGCCAGCGCGAGAAGTTAACTCACTAACAGGCCATGTGGTGCTCTTAGCGTAGGAATGTCTATGGGGTGACAATTCAGATCCGCAGAACAGGAATGTTGCCACCAATACTTATTGTCTCCAAAAGTATTTTGTTGTAGCTTATGGTTTCCCTGTAAGCTGTCTGACTATTTTGAATGTCATCCCTCAGCGAGTACGGAAACATATAATTCAACAGGAATGTGAGTTTTTCCCACTGTTTCATAGGCATCTTTATTTGCATTACGTATCTCGAATGAAATTGGATTAACTCTTTCACTACGTTTCTTTCCAAGTTAAAGACAATGCATGGCTGTTTTAATTAAGGTCGTTCTCACAAGAAATGATTTGGAAAAAAAAAACATTTGCCAGCGTTTCGTTTTCCAGCGGGGAAGGAGTGAGATATATGCGTCCCACCGGTATTGTAGCGTGGGACCTATGTGTCCCAGTGGCAGTGAATGATATGTCTGTATTTTCATTTATGATATACATTTTCGGAAAATCACTTTGATCGTTGTAGACCACACAGTTTGTAGTGGTCTAGGCGGTGAGTTCACCCAATCGTTATTTTACCAGACCTTTTTACGAAATTAATTAATCACAATTAACAGATTTACAAATTATAGTGTATAGTTAAATACAGTTTTAAGCATCTGATGTATCTAGGGTTTTTTCCGTCATGTGGGTGACTGCCCGACAGTTTAGAACACTTTATATTTAACCAACTGTTGTTGAATCCTCTTTTTTTCCCTCCTGCTTCTTCTTCTTAGCTACCGTGGTGTGATAATTATATTTAGGCAGTTGCCAAGCAATTGTGCATTGTTCTTATTGACTATTTTCTTTGATGTTATAACTACATGTATGAGAAATAGTCGTTGGAAACAGCTGATCGATTATGAATTATGTAAGTTTTATTGTGTCTTTCATCCAAACTGCTGCGATGTTTTCAGGCAGGCGGTTCTACAGGTGAACCTGTGAGGTAACAAGCAACAAAGCCACATGTTTCACATGTGAAAATAGTGCTAAGGTGAATGTTGTATAATTTTATAGTTTTTTGGGTGATAATTTTTCGTTGGAATCACGTACCGCCTGTCTTTACAGCGATGACAGAGCATTGCTGTGTAAATTCTTACAGATAATATTCTTGTTTATCTGACAATACTGACGACAGATATCGACTAGCTCAGTTTTATTACCGTTCTTTGTTTAAAAAATCATAGATCTATTTGTTAAGATATGCTGTGGATTGCGATTCTTGTGTATACAGCTGAATTTGAAAAAAAAAAAAGTGACTTAATATGTACTAAGGTTATGTCCACCGGTGGCTTCATGATTATTCGCTCCTACATGTTAATTAAGATCTTTATAGTACTATGGTTCCCATTTCCATTACTTACAGCTAATCTTACATCCGTGGGCTATAGACATCGTTTGTGATTGACAGTGTTAAGGTATCGTAACGCACTTTTAAAAATGTCGGACACAGAGCAGCCAATAAATTCAACGGTAAGAACGCTTCAGATATGAAGTTTTTATTGCCTTCATCGCGCGAAGGCGCACTTTATTGGTAGTTTCGTCAGGACTAATCTGGAATCTTGAGATCCACTGTGTATTGGTTATGAAATCAAGTATGCAATAAACTGCAGTTTGTTCTTGTACCATCCTAACAGACTCATAATAAAAAAAGAGAGTAAAACACTCTCTTTTCATTATGAGACCGTTACCATGATACGAAAACTAACGTGCAGTTTTCCACACAGCATGATTGCATAACCTGTTCACTGTTGATCTGCAGATGGCAGTTTGATCCTGTCGAGGCTAGTACTCCAGTGTACCAAATCTATCGAGACAATAAAAACTTCATATCTGCAGCTTTCTTTACAATGAATAATATGCCTTGACTAGCTGTGATGGATACATCTCTGACCTTTTAACACCTTGTTGTACCTAATGATGTGGCTTTAGGCCACGAAATCGGTTGTATGTCAATAAAACAACAATTTTGCCAGCTGTCAGCGGAATTCTTCTTATGACTTTCGTTTAAAAATATTTCGCCTCATGGTAAACCAGCATAACGCTCATTGGGTCTGGTCTGCTAGGGCAACAGGTGCTGGATGTATCTGTGTAAGTAACTCAGTTTACTTAATAACGAGATTTTTACTGTTTGTACTTTTTGAAAAAATTCAGCTGCCAGTCGCAGTAAAGTTTGATGTTGACTAATTCTGTTTAGCATGCAGAACGCCTGCTCAGGAGCGCTGTGAACTGTGGGGAAGGGGGAGAGAGAGAAGGTTTGGTAACTTCGAGTGGTTACTATGCAGCTATACAGCAGCTCTTCAGTGTGAACCTCACGCCGCAACGTCCTCCACAGCTGTTAATTCTGAAGCAATTCTGGACGGAGTGCAGTTTTGCGGGAGGCCGGGAGGTCCTGGCACGGTCGCCACACGGGGCAGGTATCTCGTAATGGAGCCGGGCGTGACGGCGCGTCGCGTCGCGGCCAATCGATACGCAGCGGAGCGACGACTCCTTAGGTGGACCATCAGCAGCAGTGGTGACCGCTTCACCTGCCTGCAGCTGGCCGACCCCACTCTGGAGAACGGCAGCTCAGTGCACTGCTTACGGCTTGTCGTACCCGTCGAAATTCGCTTGTGCTCTCGCTACACCAACAGAGACAATGCACAGTGATGTAACCAACAGGCATGCAACGACTTTGAATCTGTTACACACACTTTAAGACAGCACATTTCCCATCCTTATGTTTCATTTAGGTGAGATGGCAGCGGCCCAAGTTCAAGCATTTACGTAGTGTGTCGAAATTTGGCAGTGCAAGAAAAAGTAGAAAAAGAAATATAGCTACAAACTGGAGAGAAAACAGTTTTCTCAACAACAACAAAAAAATGGTTCAAAAGGCTCTGAGTACTATGGGACTTAACATCTGAGCTCATGAGTCATCTAGAACTTAGAACTACTTAAACCTAACTAACCTAAGGACATCACACACATCCATGCCGGAGGCAGGATTCGAACCAGCGACCGTAGCAGTCGCGCGATTACAGACTGAAGCGCCTAGAACCGCTCGGCCACACCGGCCTGTTTTCTGAACACATGGGTATGACGACCATCTGTTTACTGCTTTTCTTATCACAGGATATAACAAAGAGGAATAGATAAATTATAATCAAACAAAGTGAATACGGAAATGACGAAATGATACCCTTCTATTATTTCCGTGTGACAAGAATAAGAAAAAAAAAGCATTTTACAATTCAATTGAAAGGGCAGGCAGAGTAAAATGCAAATCCTCTTTTTGGTATGGATTAGGCTGTTAAAGTTTTCCATTCTGTTTTCAAAAATACATTACTGTGCAGTACGTAGTTCCATATGGATCGCTTGAATGGACTGTCGGCTGTATACAGGTTGTCTCTCCTGAAAGTCGTCAGGTGCATTTTCACTTGTGTCTCAGCAGGTATTTGCAATTTGTTTTTGCATTGTGTAGTTGCTGTCAGCTCAAACAAATAGTGCTCATCATCTCTTTCATGCGTCGTCAGTTGTCAAAGGAAGGCATCGGTGTGCTTCCCATTACACACACACACACACACACACACACACACACACACACACACACACACACACACACACAATGCTATTTAAAAGCGGAATTGTACGTACCCGTTTGATAGAGCAGTCCCTGATTAGGCTAGTGCGCTACTCTATTTATCGATGTGTATCAAGAGGGACATTAAAACACGAATAATACACAACCATCCAGCAGAGACTCAGTAGCGCTGCCTGCTTGGCGGTAGCAGTTAGCACGAACCAGAGAAATGCTGTCACTGTTGAAATACTACTTATTCTTTGAGTTTTAATGTTACTATTAATATATATCGATAAAAGAAAATCACAATACACTATACTTGGAGCTCTCTATCGAAGCAGCACGGAGAATACCGCTTTAAAACAATAAGTTTATTTGTAACGGGAAAAAAATGGCTCTTTCCGTGGACGCTATGTGTCACACTAAAGACGTGATGAACACTATTTGTTTGAACTGACGTCAGTTACACAAGTAAAACCGAAATTGTAAATATCTGCTGAAACATTGGAGAATATGCACATGACGACTCTTAGGTGAGACATCCTGAGTATTGTTCTGATTGTATTTGTGTTCTTATTTTGTAATTTAGTCAAAACATGCAGCATCTGAAAATACACCCTTGTGGGTTAACATGCTCTTCTGCCGGCCACTTCAGTTACTGTTTCCTCACCGCTTTGCAGCACCGGAGATGATCATCAAAATGATTATAACTGAAAACATGGACGACACGAACCGTGCTAGAATCTATAGACCTATGAAGTAGCCATGTAATGGTAAAACTGGAATAAAAAAGACAGTTTGTATTCTGCCTTACGACAGGTCTTGTCATGGGGGAAGCCTCGTCGGAGAGGTCCAGTTCATGAGCGTCTAGGGAAGTGATTCCAGTGGTGGTTTCCCGTTACCTTCCACTGATGATGATGAAATGCTAATGAGGACAACACAACACCCAGTCCCTGAGCGGAGAAAATCTGCAATCCAGCCGGGAATCGAATAAAAGTATCCCTAAATTCTCGTGCTGCAAGCGGTGATCTAAGGTTTCTTGTTGATGTCAAAATTAGTCTAGCAAACAGTAGATGGATTTGAACGCTTCATAGGCGATGTGATATCCCGTATTTGGCTGCTTACTCATATCTAAATTCACGAAGTGTGTAACAACTTCGGCGGATTTTATAATTCTGTTCAGGCGGTCCTCACATGAAGGCATTAATGTAACACCAATAGCAACACTAAAGATACTATATAGCAAATTTCCCACAGGCGAGATCTGACAAAAGTGTAAGTGTCGTTCAGACATATCAAAGTACTAAAATTTGTTTGCTCGAAAAGGTATATCTCATTCACACAATCACATCAAACAATACTTCATTAAAAACTTTCTGGAGGAGACCCCATGTGTCTTGTTTACAACTGTTTACCGACGTTTCGTCCTCATGTGTTCAGAGGCAAAAACAGCAACTCCAGGCAGTGTTATCTCTGACATATCCACCAGTAGATGAGGATGGTACATCAGTGTGCAGTTTTGTACATTGGCCATGGCCTCCTGGCTCGAAAGTTTTAACTGAAGTCAACATCCGCCAAAATACAGAATTTAGAAGGTAGTATATGGCGCTAATTTACTTTATTCTTTGTGTCTTATTTTCTTCGTAAGTGTCAACTAACATGCAAAATACTTTCGTTCTTCAAAACAGCTGGTATTTTAACGATTGAAAATTTTTCATTTCCTTAAATTTCTATGTCCATGTTCTGCAAAACAAAAATACTTCTTTGATTTTCAGGTATTTGGTCTTTCATGTGGGAGCACACTCGAATGAAAAATGTGAAATCCTTATGCAGCTTTTGCAATACATCACACAAACAACGTAAACAATTAAATAAAGATTAAGGTGTCACAAAAGCTGAAAATACATTACAATACAATGAGTGAACTCGGTGATAATTCTTTTGCTACCGATATTAGCAGACACCACTATAGTCCTATTTCCTGATCGTGCCGAGTCTGAGCATGCTCAGTACTTTTGAACACCATTCACGGTACAGTTGATTCATCATTCACGTCACTGTCTCACTAGCGAAATGATTGGCGGCTGATTTACACATTGACACGTGACCTGCACCGATCGCGAGAAGCGGTTTCAAGCCCGCGTTACACGAAAGACTTTCTGATCAAAATCGACTGCTAGCGCCTGCGCGATAGGGATGGCAAAACTGGTATTTTAGTTCTGAATAACGGGCATTTTTCGTTACACATTTGGCTTCGGTTGTAACAGCTGTTTTTTATTTTGTTAATAACCGAGTTGAAAATTAGTAATATCAATTAGTTATCGCAGCAGTGCTACAGTTTTTTGTGCGTAAATAAAGCTTTTTTTTTTTAAAAAAAAAGGTGTAACGTTTATTCGTAAAATTAGCATTGAATTGAAATATTGTGTCATTGTAGAAAATGGGAAAAGCGGACAGTGGTATTTAAGCAGCAAGGCCGGGACTTAACGTAAACGGTGGCCAATATGCGAACACTTGCTGTAACGTGTTTCTCCACAGCTCCATATATGCAGTTTGGATCCTCAAGGACTCTCTCAGGCAGAGTTCCAGTACTCAGTTATAATATCGGATGCAGCTGCTCCCAGAGGTCCTGTGTGGACTGTAAATATCGCATGGCAGCTAAACTCGGAAGGTATGGTAACGCGTTAATGCGGAACCGATTTACTCACGAGGAAAAATAGTTCAAGTTTTGGTCACCAGGTGCATATCTGGTGCTATCGATGTAAGAAAGACGTATAGAAATGACTCCATACATAATGGATTAGGAACGGAACGTGCGCAGGAAAGGTCAAACAGGTGAGAAAGCGTAATGTTGGTTCTGTAGCTACGCATCACTTACACAGCTTTTCAGTATGAGCGCAGGAGACATCGACGGGATGCTGTATTCGTAAAACTACCAGCAGTTGCTCACAACAGTTCCGGTGGAATCTGAGCAAGCCGTACCTGTTCAAGAAAATGGCTCTGAGCACTATGGGACTTAACATCTGAGGTCATCAGTCCCCTATAACTTAGAACTACTTAAATCTAACTATCCTAAGGACATCACACACATCCATGCCCGAGGCAGGATTCGAACCTGCGACCGTAGCAGTCGCCCGGTTCAGGACTGAGGCGCCTGGAACCGCTCGGCCACCACTGTGGCTAGAAGGCATCACATCTTGTAAAAGGTGGTTTCGATAATGTGCAGACATCACGGTACAGCTGACAGGTGCTTATATTCTCTTCAAAGAAGAACGGAACGAGAATAAAGTTGATGAGAATCCACATCACACGGACACACACTGCAAGTTCGATGGCTCTTCGTGAACAATACGCGATGTAATAATACCCCTAATTCGGCGGTTCTGTATATTCACTGCACCCTGTAGTGTAAAATGTGCCTCGTCAATCAATACGTGGATGATGCTGTAGTATATCGAGAGGTTGTAACAATGGATAATTGTACTGAAATGCAGAAGGATCTGCAGCGAATTGAAGCATGGTGCAGGGAATGGCAATTGAATCTCAGTGTAGACAAGTGTAATGGAAGGAAGAAAGATCCCTTATCATTTAGCTACAATATAGCAGGTCAGTAACTGGAAGCTGTTAATTCCATAAATTATCTGGGAGTACGCATTAGGAGCGATTTAAAATATAATGATCATAGTCCGCAGCTCGTGGTCGTGCGGTAGCGTTCTCGCTTCCCACACCCGGGTTCCCGCGTTCGATTCCCGGCGGGGTCAGGGATTTTCTCTGCCTCGTGATGACTGGGAGTGGTGTGCTGTCCTTAGGGTAGTTAGGTTTAAGTAGTTATAAGTTCTAGGGGACCATAGATGTTAAGTCCCATAGTGCTCAGAGCCATTTGAACAATTTTTAGAATGATCATATAAAGTTGATCGTCGGTAAAGCAGATGCCAGACTAAGATTCATTGGAAGAATCCTAAGAAAATGCAGTCCGAAAACAAAGGAAGTAGATTACAGTACACTTGTTCGCCCACTGCTTGAATACTGCTCACCAGTGTGGGATCCGTTCCAGATAGGGTTGATAGAAGAGATAGAGAAGATCCAACGAAGATCAGCGCGCTTCGTTACAGGATCATTTAGTAATCGCGAAAGCGTTACGGAGATGATAGATAAACTCTAGTGGAAGACTTTGCAGGAGAGACGCTCAGTAGCTCGGTACGGGCTTTTGTTAAAGTTTCGCGAACATATTGCTCCCTCCTATGTATATCTTGCGAAGAGACCATGAGGATAAAATCAGAGAGATTAGAGCCCACACAGAGGCATACCGACAATCTTTCTTTCCACGAATAATACGACACTGGAATAGGAACATGCATAGAGCTACTCAAGGTACCCTCCGCCACACACCTTCAGGTGGCTTGCGGAGTATGGATGTAAATCTGGATGTAGAATACAATATTGGGCGGTCACGTGTCATCAACTTCGGGACGTGTCAGGAACCGAAAAGCACATTCAGAACGACGCTGCAAACCGTGACGATTCAGTTGTTGCACCGTCTTGACCTTGTACACGCATCAGTGTAAAAGAGACCGCGAACTTTTCTGTACTGTTGACCGAGGGGTGAACACTTCCCCGTGACACTGCACGAGCGCTAGCACTACCCGAGGCACGTTCTCCGTGGTCAGTTACGGCAACAGAAACCTCTCCTCAGACCTTTCTGTCAGCGATACTCTCTCAATGCAGATCTGTAATTGCTGCCGTTCACATAAAGCAGTTTCACTAACAGCGTTCAGTCCCTCTCCTCGACAGCCACACTGTTCACTCACGTTATGGCTTATAAAATCACAGCGTGGATGCCATACAGTAATACAAACGGATCCAGCGCCAGATTCACGCCTGGCGTTCCCCAAGGTAGTGTTACATGCCCTTTGCTGTTCCTTATCTACATAAACGATTTAGGAGACATTCTCAGAAGTCGTCTCAGGTTGTCTGCAGATGATGCTGTCGTTTGTCGACTAGTAAACTGATCAGAAGATCAAATCAAATTTGCAAAACGCTTTATAAGCGATATCTGTATTGTGCAAAAATTTGCAATCTACCCTAAATATCGAAAACTGTGAGGTAATCCACATGAGCACTAAGAGCAATCTGTTAATCTTCAGTTAAACGATAAATCAGTCAAATCTAAAGGCTTTAAATTCAACTAAATACCTAGGCATTACCCTTACGAAAAACGTAAAATTGGATGGAGCACACAGGAAATGTTTTGGAGAAGGCTAACAGAAGACTGCGTTTTATTGGCAGGACACTTAGAAAATGTGACAGTTCTACTAAAGAGATATTTTCTTTTTTTCGGAATACTGCTGCGCGGTGTGGGATCCTTACCAGATAGAATTGACTGAGTACATCGAAAAAATTCAGAGAAGGGTAGTACGTTCTGCATTTTCGTGAAATAGGGGAAAGAGTGCCGCTGAAATGATACAGTATTTAGGGTGGACATCATTAAAGGAACGTGTTTTTCGTTGCGCCGGAATCTTCTCACGAAATTTCAAACACAAACTTGGTCCTACGAATGTGAAAATATTTCTTTGACGTCGACCTACATAAGGAGAAACAACATCATAATAAAATAAGCGAAATCAGAGCTCGCACGGAAAGACATAGGTGTTCGTTTTTTCCGTGCGCTGCACGAGACTGAAATAATAGAGAATTATTGTGAACGTGGTTTGATGGGCCCTTTGCCAGGCACTTAAATGTGATTTACGAGGTATCCATGTAGATGCAGATGTAGATGTAGATGTTGACCAAAATTGAACCTGCTTTTTCCAGAGTAAATCGGTTTCGCATTAATGCATTATCATACCTGCCTAGCTTCACTGTCATACTATAATTGCAGCCCATATTGTAGCTCTGTAAGTGGCTGAACTGTAATTATAGAACCGAGCGTTTTTGGATCTTGCTTTATTAGGATTATGTGCTTCTTTCACTGTCTTCTACTGACAACTGACGGTGTGTGGCGGAGGGTACTTTGAGTAACTCTATCGGTTCTCCCTTCTATTCCAGTCTCGTATTGTTCGTGGAAAGAAAGAGTGTCGGTATGTCTCTCTGTGGGCTCTAATCTCTCTCATTTTATCCACATGGACTCTTCGCGAGATATAGGTAGGAGGGAGGTATGTTCTCGAAACTTCAGCAAAAGTCCGTACCGAGTTACTGAGCGTTTCTCTTGCAGAGCCTTCCACTGGAGTTTATCTATCATCTCCTTAACGCTTTCGCGATTACTAAATGATGCTGTAACGAAGCGCGCTGCTCTCCTTTGGATCTTCTCTATCTCTTCTATCAAACCTGTCTGGTTCGGATCCCACACTGGCGAGCAGTATTCAAGCAGTGGGCGAACAAGTGTACTGTAACCTACTTCCTTTGTTTTCGGATTGCATTTCCTTAGGATTTTTCCAATGAGTCTCAGTCTGGCATCTGCTTTACCGACGATTAATTTTATATGGTCATTCCATTTTAAATCACTCCTGATGCCTACTCCCAGATAATATATGGAATTAACTGCTTCCAGTTGTTGACCTGCTATATTGTAGCTAAATGATAAAGGATATTTCTTTCTATCTGCTCGTCTACATTGAGATTCAATTGCCATTCCCTGCACCATGCGTCAACTCGTTGCAGATCCTCCTGCACTTCAGTACAATTTTCCATTGTCAGAATCTCTCGGTATACTACTCCATCATCTGCAAAAAGCAACAGTGAATTTCCGATGTTATGCACAAGGTCATTTATGTACATTGTGAATAGCAACGGTCCTACGACACTCCCCTGCGAAACCTGAAATCACTCTTACTTCGAATGACCTCTCTCCATTTAGAACGACATGGTGCGTTCTGTTATCTAGGAACTCTTCCATACAATCACACAATTGGTCTGACAGTCCATATGTTCTTACTTTGTTCACTAAATGACTGTGGGGAACTGTATCAGACGCTTTACGGAAGTCACGAAACACGGAATCTACCTGGGAACCAGTGTCTATGGCCCTCTGAGTCTCGTGGACGAATAGCGCGAGCTGGGTTTCACACGATCGTCTTTTTCGAAACCTGGTCATTTTCTCAGAGACAAATGTAGATTTTTCCTATTCTTTCAGTTCTCAGGAGTGTGAATAAATTATGACGCGTCTAATATCAAGATCGTCCACGCTGAATTCCTCTTTGGTCGTTAATAAGCTCTGTAACCTTTCCTGGTACCTACACACTGTTACTACACTCCTGGAAATTGAAATAAGAACACTGTGAATTCATTGTCCCAGGAAGGGGAAACTTTATTGACATATTCCTGGGGTCAGATACATCACATGATCACACTGACAGAACCACAGGCACATAGACACAGGTAACAGAGCATGCACAATGTCGGCACTAGTACAGTGTATATCCACCTTTCGCAGCAATGCAGGCTGCTATTCTGCCATGGAGAGGATCGTAGAGATGCTGGATGTAGTCCTGTGGAACGGCTTGCCATGCCATTTCCACCTGGCGCCTCAGTTGGACCAGCGTTCGTGCTGGACGTGCAGACCGCGTGAGACGTCGCTTCATCCAGTCCCAAACATGCTCAATGGGGGACAGATCCGGAGATCTTGCTGGCCAGGGTAGTTGACTTACACCTTGTAGAGCACGTTGGGTGGCACGGGATACATGCGGACGTGCATTGTCCTGTTGGAACAGCAAGTTCCCTTGCCGGTCTAAGAATGGTAGAACGATGGGTTCGATGACGGTTTGGATGTACCGTGCACTATTCATTGTCCCCTCGACGATCACCAGAGGTGTACGGCCAGTGTAGGAGATCGCTCCCCACACCATGATGCCGGGTGTTGGCCCTGTGTGCCTCGGTCGTATGCAGTCCTGATTGTGGCGCTCACCTGCACGGCGCCAAACACGCATACGACCGTCATTGGCACCAAGGGAGAAGCGACTCTCATAGCTGAAGACGACACGTCTCCATTCGTCCCTCCATTCACGCCTGTCGCAACACCACTGGAGGCGGGCTGCACGATGTTGGGGCTTGAGCGGAAGACGGCCTAACGGTGTGCGGGCAGCGGGTGGGTTGCGACGTGTGCGTGGCAGCTTCTGGCCGGCCCGGCCTGTGGCGGCGAGTACTCTTCATTCAGCCGCAGGCCGCGGCCGCCGCTCGATACGCACGAGGCCATTGACGTTACGGCCGGCGCCCGCGTGTGGGGGCAGCGCACCACGCACTGCGTGTACGCACCCGGCGCGCCTACCTGCCCGCCCTCGCCGGTCAGCATCCGGCAAGCGGCGCGCGTCACGCAGCGCAGCTACAGGCGTATCTGCCGAGTGCAGGCGAGTGTCCAGGGTTCGGTTCTGGGGAGCAGTGCAGTGGGGGGTCGCGTCGGATTTTGTTACAGTCATGCTATGGCGTCCACTTTTAACCTCACACAGATAGATGCCTTCCAGTATAATAGCCGGTCGGAGTGGCCGAGCGGTTCTTGGCGCTACAGTCTGGAGCCGTGCGACCACTACGGTCGCAGGCTCGAGTCCTGCCTCGGGCATGGGTGTGTGTGATGTCCTTAGGTTAGTTAGGTTTGAGTAGTTCTAAGTTCTAGGGGATTTATGATCTCAGAAGTTAGGTCCCATAGTGCTCAGAGCCATTTGAACCAATTTTTGAACCAGTATAATAACATCAAAGGAACATACGAATGAGAGAGAAACGCATGACACTGGTGTAATATTCTCATGTATTTATTATTTTACAAACCGTTTTAGGACTGTTTTGGTACCGTCAGGTACGAAAATAAATGTGTGTGCATGAGGATCTTTTTTGGGCTCACAGAATTTAAAATAGTGCAATTAGAGTTGGCAGCTAAGGGTTTCGATTTAATTATCATTTTATTCTAGAGAAGCTGCATGGTCATCAATGGTATATGTTCCTTCGGGGACAGATACTATCTTCTTATATAATTGCGTAGGATTCCGCGGCCAGAGTAAGTGGACATAATGGTTTTCTGTGTATGGTACCGCGTCATAATGTAAAAACTGTTGCTGCTGGAGAAAAACCAACGTTTCGGCCACAATTCCAGCGGCCTTCTACTCGGTCTAATGGTCCCAGTAGAAGGCCGCTGCAATTGGTTTTTCTCCAGTATTAGCAGTTTTTACATTATGACGCGGTACCATACCAAGAAAACATTTATCTTTATATATGTATCTCAATTCGTTTCCCAAAATGACAATTCTTAATGTATGATTTAGGACTAAAACGAATCCAATCATTTCTGTAAAAATGCAATGTAAAAATATTCAGCTTAAACAAAATACAGTGTGATTCAGACGACCCTACCGATGTGTTTCATGCAATCCACAACACTTTTAAAAACCATGTACGAGTTTTTTATATTCTCCCGGTTGCTATGCACAAACTATTAGTCCTACAGCAAAAATGACCAGGACCTTTCTTGTAGGAAGTTCAATGCAGTTAAATTTTGTTCTGGGATACTTTTTCGCTGAAGGCCACGGTTTTCGAGTTATTGAAAGTCAATTTTGTTTGATTTCCTTGAATGATTCGAAAATTATGGCCCATAGCAAAATCATATCTCAGTACAAAATTTAAGTACATTAAATTACTTACAAAAACGTCCTATTCATTTTTGCTGTAAGAATGATAGGTTGTCCTTAGCCTGCGAGATAATATGAAAATACAACACTTGGTATTTGAAGACATTGTGGGTTGCATAAGACCCATCGGTAGGGGCACTTTAAATAATGTACTACATGACAAATTGCAACAACTGTTCCAACATGTAAATAACTTCAATAAGATGCAGGCCTATCTTTTATTATGTATATAATGTTTCAAAAACTGCAGTAAAAAACTAGAAACATAATTTAACATAAAATTGAACACCGTATTCTCATACAACAAATTTGATCTCTCTTCTACATGGCATGGTCCCAATGTACCATCGAAATCGATACACGTATGGAGCGCAAAGCAACGTTCTCAGAAGCAACTTGGCATACCAATACTGGAATCTTGTGGGATTCTTTTCCGACAGCAAACATTTTAATTCATGTCGTCCCATTTATACTGGCTATCTCAGTGAACGATTTGTTCAGAGACCAAGCGAAGTAAATCTATCAAATGAATGTTGTTTGGCTGCAAGGGGACATTAAACAATTTGACCACCTTTCTTGTAACTTCTATTGTTACGAAGTTATGAACACCATTACGACTTTTTTTTTTAAACAGCAACCTAAATTTTCAATTTTTTTGGGGCGTAATCCTTCAAAGTACATTACAGTGTAGTATTTACGTGAATGTGACATTACAAAAGCAGTAAAAACAGACTTAAACTCCCTTAGACTGCCAAGTTGTGCAGGTACTCAAACTCATATGACTCGTCCACTTGCTGACGATGACAATAAACAAATGGAAACCCAAGCAAACTGCAAACTGCAAACCCGTCATTCATTCAACCATCTTCGGTTGAACGTTTCTGTGAGTGCAATGTAAATCAGCGAAAAGAAGGTAGAAATTCTGTTCATACCTGGAGAATATAACTCAGAAGCACAGTAAAAACGAATATCCACTTTCCTTGTGTTTCGATTTGTTTACTGTCACCTCCAGCAAGTCTATGAGTTACGTTACCCCCAATACCAGCTCTGACCGCACAGGATACGTTGGCTGATGCGTAGTTACCAATTTTCGTCCAAATCGCTGGTCGAGTTCATTCGTTCGTTCGGAAAGAGAGGGCGACAGTGTTTGCCACCTTTCGGCCTGTCGGCGATGACAAAATCGAGACGCACGCCCTGCAATCGTTCTCAAACGATTTTATAGAAACTATTTTGTAAAAACAATTCATTTTTGCGCCCCTTGTAGCTTTATACGTCAGGTTCATGACGATGTGCCCATCATTTCGCTAATGGTAATAGGTGTTGCTATATTTACAAGGAAGTAAGACACTGCTCGCAATTCGAAAATGTTTGCAGTGAAAAGTAGGAATCCCTATGATTTTGTGTTTGGTTCATGTCACGTAATATGCCCTATGATTTTGTGTTTGGTTCATGTCACGTAATATGTTGCTATTTAGCTAACATACTGAATTTTTATTTATACTTGGCCGTGGGTGTCTGTAACCAATTTGGAGAAAAATTGATCTGATGTAGGCCACTCTTTTGCGATTGCGCCACACCAGCGACAACGCCAGACTGAAATATTCACATATTTCATAAAGGATCTGACACATCTAAATGAAATTTTTGCAAATGATGACATGCAAAGAGGAGAGTAGCTTTCCATATGGTTATTACGCAAAAACTTTATTATCTACCGTGTTATTCGACTAACTACGGACTTTTTCAATGAAAGAATGCAATTTTCAAACGCCATCGATAGATGGTGAAACAAGAATTTCTGTGGGCTTTGGAACAACGTAAGTCAAGACACTATACGTGAATTTTGTAGCGAGGATGTCCTTTTTCATCAGCTAATGACCTTAATTTTCCTGAGTTCCTTACTTAATAGCCGGCTGCTATGGCCAAGCGGTTCTAGGCACTTCAGTCTGCAACCGCGCTACTATTACGGTCTCAGAATGGAATACTGCCTCGGGCATGGATGTATGTGAGACATCCTTAGTTTAGTTAGATTTAAGTTGTTTAAGTCTAGGGGACTGATGACCTCAGATGTTAAATCCCATGGTGCTTAGACTCATTTGAACCTACGAACCTTACTTAATAAACCCCTGTTTAAGAATTCTGTTCCAATTGGTTCTGCACATCATGTTAGTGATGAGGCAATGTGTAAACACAGCTGTGGTTTTGCAAAATAAAAGAATTTTAACATAAAAAGACGAGAAATGTAGGTTTTACCAACTTTTTAGACTCCTGAGGATTCTCTGAAAGTTACAAATACTTAACAAACTAAGCAACAATAAATTGCTGCACTTTCAGTGGAGTACTATTTGGATACTAAACAAAGCAGATGAGACAGATCTTTTTGAATGGTCACCGTGCAGGGGTGGGCCTGGATAGGCTCCACTTCATATTTATAAGAAACGTGAGTGTAGACTTCAGTTTAGAATGGCACTTCCCCTCCAGCGCTCGGCGTTTCCCCTACAGCTCCTGCCTGCAACCCCTGCCACTACCGCTCTCACCACGCATCCCCTGCCGACCGCACACCTACAGGCTACATTATTCTGCGTGGACTCTAGAGGCGAGTTAAAGTCAATTTTGCTCTATTAAATTTTGAGCGTGCCGCAGCATAAATTGAGCTTCCTCTTCTAATGTTTCGGTTGTGTACCACTTGGCCGTCTTCAGAGTGAGCCGAAAGAGTGCCACTACAGCATTTCAAACGCACATACTGCGCCACTGCGCATGCAGCCACATACACAGGCGCCAGAGGCGTTGATCGGCGGCAAAGCATCAATTCCATCTGTGATAACGCGGTCGCTCCATGCTGGAAAGTCGATGTATCAATATGGCCTCTGCTGTGGCGTCGTCTTTGCTAGTTTATTAATGTAAGCGCTAAATTACATGAATTGTCCAGCCTGAAATCGCTAATTATAGTAATTAAATTCTTTGCCACACGAGTTTCAGCCGCTTCTTTCACCACCGAATCCCGAAAAGATGACGCTGACGCCAGAAGTACGACTTTTCGTGCAGCATAGAGTTATCAGTGTCAATGTAGTGGCCTGCCAAATGCTATTTATTTGCCTGTAAGTTTCGCATGTAACTACGGTGTTCCGTGAATCTTTCACAGGGTGCATGAGTCGCCTGTCCGATATATGAAAGGCCACACTCGCAAGATATCTTGTAAGTCCCAGCTTTCCGGAGCATCAAATCACCTTTCACGAAATCCAAGAGTCTTGCTGTCTTCGATGGAAAGCGATTAATCACTTATTTGTTATTTTTCACAATAGGCTTCCCATATACGACAGGGAAGACATGGATTTAAATTTTTATATGTCTTCTTCTTCATTTCTTATGGGAGCTCCTTCTGCTGGCTGCTCTCGTCAGCTCCGTGAACTATATGGAGGATGTGTAAGGGCTTCCACGCGAAACTTACGCCGCCTTAGTAAGCCCAAATGTTGCCAATGTTGGATCGCCTACACTGCGTAAGTGTAGCTGGAAGTCCTTACACATCCTCCTTACAGTCCCGTTCCCCCTACAAGCGATTTCCATATTTTTGGCGTCCTGGAGAAAGACATTCGTGGCAGTCTATTTGTTTCGTACTAAGAGGTGCACGCTTGGGAACCAAATCTATTAACAATTATGGCGGTTACTTTTGAAATAACAACCAGTTTATTTATTTTTGTTCCATCTGCCATTTGCATTTGATTGACCGTTAAAGAATAAGAAGTAGAATATGTGCACGCCAGAAATTTAACAGGGCAGTCAATGCGCGGCGAAAACATGACGATGCACACAATACAAATTTTGCTTTATGTCTATGTTAACGTTATGTTTAAGTGAAATGTACACTTTAGTACGTTTTTGAACGTATCTTGAGGAGAGAAAATGAAGTACCGATTAAAAATGTGTATTAATTAAATATACCATACTGCTGCTTACACCTTCGTAACTAACAAGGCTCCAAGTAACGACATGATGCAGGTTAATGAGCCTTTAATTTTCCATCTGCATAAAGGCTTATTTGGGGTGGTCAAGATAAATTGGATAGTCTCAATAATAATAATAATAATAATAATAATTTGTTTCATAAGACCTTAGTACGTCGGTGTATCACAACTTACAATGAAATGCAACTCAAGGTAATAAATCATTTTTCCAACACTTTAAGCAGTATACCTTTTTTGCTGTTGGTTTAAACACAGAGCGACGAATTAACTTTTATAAGATAGTAGGCTTCCATGGCAAGTGTCAATTTGTACAAAATCATTTCAGATGTTATAAAACACTAAAACAATTTTATTACCGACGTTTCGTGCGCTGTTGCAGAGATCTATTTCAGGGCGGCTAGAATACTACATTCTGGGATATTTTCTTGTTTATCTGTTGGTGCTTTGATTCCTCTCGGAGGGGCGGGCTGGTAGTGGATAGAAAAGATTATTTAATATAACTTATGTTTTAGAAAGAGCAGATGGCATTGAACATCTTTTTAAACATATTAGTGGAAAAAATTACGATTTTTGAACCTTTTCAGATGGCTTCAATTACAGTTAAATCATATTATTGACGATAATTTTAATGTTGCTGTGATACCATTGTGATGCTGGTTGTACATGTAAATTATCTTCCTGATGACGAAGAAGAAATAATGGTGAGTATTATTATTGAGCCCTGTGGAACTACAGGTAGTGACTGCAAGGCTCTGAAACAATGGGGCGGAGGGGAGGGGTTGGAGGAGGGAGAGAAAGGAAGGATGATGCGGTAGATTCTGGGGACAAGACAAAAACTCAGGTAAAAATTTGTTCTGAAATTTCCCTGTTATTGTCCACGAATGCAGGATACGGTCAAAATTTGTCTGAAGTTGTTACTGTAAACCTTATTCATAGTTTCGGGTAACTGCAGCGCATACATTAGTTTTAATGGAGCCAGTTTGTACTTTATTAAGTTTGTAAAATGGTTTTACACTTTTGTTTCATCTTTGCACATTCCAGCATGGACACCATAACGATTACTTGATTTAGCGATGGCTTACAAGTGCAGGTCGTATGTAATAGCTACCATATTAGATTAGAAGATATGCTGTTTCAAAGTAACACAATAATATGTTCTCATCATTTGTTTGCTAATTTGTTTACTGCATTCTGTACGTCAATCCTAATAACAAAGAGCTTGCAGCAGGAGAGAATTATTTGACAGTAGCGAAGATAAACAAGTGTTCATAGTTCTTGAGCGATGCATCTTAACCCATATTCACTGATATTTTTGTTGTTGTTTTAGTAACACCTCGCAAAATATGTATTTTTAACAACCTATAATAATACCACCTCATTTTGGTTACCACATAACTATCATTATCACATTCCCGTATATTACTGAACATCCCGAGGTAAAGATGCCTATGGATGGGCGCCTGTACCATAGGGTATTGCGTGTGCTGCTCTGGAAGGTTATTTGCAAAATGGGAGCCAATCATCGGCTTCTGTCCAAGGACATTGCTTTCCTGCAGCGAGACGTCGATGCTGCATGTCAGTTGTGATCTCTTGTTTATAGCGCTGGATCAGAATCGGTCAGTTCGACAGAAGCTGAGTATAAAAGAGATACAGAAAATCCAAAAATAGCGGCACATTTCGCTACGGGATTGATTAGTCTGTGCGAGAGCGTCACTGTGGTACCAACAAATTTCCAGTGACGTAGCGTTACTAACGAATTTAGATTCAAGAGACTTCAGTCCATCTGTTACATAACGAAGGTGTACGTGACGAATGCTGACAAGAGCCACAGAAGCTCACATCCGTTGTACTCGATTTATTGATGATGCCCACTGCTGTTTTTCAGCACCTTACCACTTGAAAATACTTAAGGTCGAAACCGAAATCGTGGGAATTTTAATGAATATAACTGCCGATGGTAAACATTTTGTCATTTCAAAATTTCAGAGAGAATGGAATCCCAAAGCGAATACGATTGTGTGAAATGAACTCCTTACACCCTTCCACGTATATCTACGAATCTGATAATTGAGTCAATTCTTCCGTGTCGTGTTCACAAACGTTAACGTACGCTAGGAAACCAGAGAAGAAGAATGTACCCTAAGCAAGAGCGGCAAACTAGCGCTCGTAAACAGCACGTTGGAGGTATCTGTCATCACGGGAAGCTCTCTTGTTGACGAATCTGCAAGTGCAGTTCACCTGTACGCCACTCGGGCTAAAGTGGTGTCCGGCCGCTGCCTCGCTGTCTATACACGGGGACTCCGCCCACCCACGTACATAAATCTCGCTCACCACTACCACCACCATGACCGCGAGCAGCAGGTGGTCGCTACGTCTGATAGCCGCTCTAAACTTCTGCCCTGATTCGTGCCTCACTTTCTGGTCACCTACTACCATTAGCTGCAAGATGCGATCTGTCCGCACGGCATCATCCAAGCTATCCTTGTCGCATTGTATACTAGTGAACACTGATGATCCAAAACATTTCAGTGTGTTGGTCCAGCTTTTGAATGCAATACGGGAGTGATACGGTGCTTCTTGGATTCGACATGTCCTTGGTACTTTAAATGGAGGTGTATAGCGCCGGATGTCTACACACTGGTCACTCATTTCCCGTAACTTCCGTACGTGGCAGTGGACTGTTGGCGTGGAGCCAGTGGCCGACAGAGTGCAAGATGCGTTCCATCTAGATCATATCAAGCGTATTTGGTGGTCAAGACATCAACTTGAGTTCTCTGTCGCGCTCTTCACATCTCTGTGCCATGGTGAAAGTTGCTGTTTCGAAGAGCGCTCCACAGCGGGTAGTGTGAAGCAGTCGCCCTCCATTTCTGGCGGTGGCGCCGCTGTGGCAATCGCAGCTTTGGTGTCTCCGTCTGGCGGGGAAGGGGAAAGGTTGCCTGTTCACGGGCATTTAAGGGGCGCTATGAGGTTGCCAATCGGTCAGTTGGGCAGCCGGGTCAGTGTGGGGCAGTCAGTGTCTGTCTGTCGACCGGAGTTCTAGTATGTATTAGGCCGCCAGTCTGTTCGAGTTTGTACAGGCAATGGTCATTGGGGGTTGGATCGAGCGGTTGGTCGGTCGCGCACTGGGACACGAGATGACTGGTCCGCCTTGAGCGTCGGCGCATGTGAGGTCGCCACGTCAGTCCAGTGCGCCGCGCCGTACAGAGAGGGGTAGCGGCTTCGCGGCCGACACGAGAGCAGCAGGAGCCAACCCACGACATCGGTCTGGCCGGCGCGAGCTGCGACGCCGTGGGACGGGAGATCGGCGCGCCTTCCTGCGTCCGTTGAAGCGGCTGGCAGCGGACCGTTCGGGAGAGCGTTGCGGGTGCTGCTCCAGGTCTTCGCCAGAAATCGCCGTTTATTAGAAGTGAAGTGATTGGAGGTATGTTGTTCCATTTACTTGTTAAATTCTACTTGTTTTATTGGTCAGTCTCTCGTCCCCAGCTTGCTCTTCTGTCTCCCGTCCGCATTTGTTAAGCAGTTAGTGTCTGTCTGTCTGTCGGTCTGCCGTACGTTAATAGCTGCCTCTGTCATGTTTGCGGATTCAGTGTTAACGACTTTATTGCTTGAAGTGTAACGGCCGAATTCCTGAAATATGTTTTTGTCTTGCCTATCATCTTGAGAGGCGGTATATGTGTAATGTAGAGCATGTTTGGCTGACCTGGTATATTTTATGTAAGACTGCGTTTCATTGGATTTTATTCAGATGGTAATTTTAGTATATAAAGTTGCCACCCTTTCACCTTCAGAGTTTTTGTACCATTAGCATCCCTCCTACGGGGTCAATAGTTTATGTGCTTGTGTGAGTTGTTACAATTTTTAGTTTAAAGTAATCTGGTGTGTTGCAGATCTGCACGAATGTAATCTTTCAGAGATTGTTGGGAGCGGTCGTGACTACAGCCGTGTCAAAAGGGAGCGACAAGGTTCTTAGCCCGAAAGCTCATACTGTCAAAAATTTGTTCTTTCTGCCTCTTAATAAATTGTAACTTGATATTTAGAGGGTGCTTCTGATTATATTTTTAATTTGTTTACAAAAAATAGGTTTTAGGAATAAAATTTCCATTTGTTGAAAGAAATTTGATTTGTTTTCATCAGTTACCCACTGGCAACTATCTCCACGCTCACATAGTGTTATTAAATATGTTAATGTTCTTGATAATCGCTAGTAAATAAATTCTTAAGAAAAAGTTTTGACACGAAATTCACGGTGCACTGTCCTTGTGACACCGGCATTTATTTACCGCCGCCGTCAGCGATGATATCAAGTATGGAGGGATGCAGGTGGTTAGCCGCAATGTTCTTGCAGTCAACAGGTGTTTTTGCTTAGAGTACTGCCACAGATCCCACGAAAATCAATGTGGATGTCCCGCACAGAGAAACACTGCCCAATACCAGCCTACGTCAGCGGCGAGTTGCAACGTCGAGCATCCATTCATCTGGATCAGGCCAGTTCTGGAGGAAGCTAGACGGGCACGAGCGCCCAACCACTCTCGCCGCCTGGGCAGTGAGCGCTTGTGGTAAAATGCGCCCGTCAGAAGTAGTGTAGCGCGGGGGAAGTACGGATCCTGTGATGTCTTCAGAAGAATGACCATATGTTACTGATGATGCTGACGAGGTCCCATATTCCGAGGAACGTAGGGGACGATGCGGGAGACTCGCACCGCCGACTAGGCAAGGTCCTAGCGGAGGTGGTTTGCCATTGCCTTCCTCCGACCGTAATGGGGATCAATGATAATGATGATGATGATGATGATGACGATGATGATGATGATGACGAAAACGGCAGAACAGCATCCAGTAATCTCGAGGAAGGGAAGAACCCTGACCCCGCCGGGAATAGAACCCGGGACCCCTTGCGCGGGAAGCGAACCTGGGACCCCGTGCGCGGGAAGCGGGAACGCTACCGCAAGACCATGAGCTGCGGACGATATGTTTTTAGTCGACTACAATATTACTGATATAATATGAACATCAAGAAAATCAAAACGAGGATAATGGAATGTAGTCGAATTAAGTCGAGTGATGCTGAGGGAATTAGATTAGGAAATGAGACACTTAAAGTACTAAATGAGTTTTGCTATTTGGGGAGTAAAATAACTGATGATGGTCGAAGTAGAGAGGATATAAAATGTAGACTGGCAAAGGCAATGAAAGCGTTTCTGAAGAAGAGAAATTTGTTGACATCGATTTAAGAGTCAGGAAGTCGTTTCTGAAGGTATTTGTATGGAGTGTAGCCATGTATGGAAGTGAAACATGGACGATAAACAGTTTGGACAAGAAGAGAATAGAGGCTTTCGAAATGTGGTGCTACAGAAGAATACTCAAGATTAGATGGGTAGATCACATAACTGATGAGGAGGTATTGAATAGAATTGGGGAGAAGAGGAGTTTGTGGCACAACTTGACAAGAAGGGACTGGTTGGTAGGGCATGTTCTGAGGCATCAAGGGATCACCAATTTAGTATTGGAGGGCAGCGTGGAGGGTAAAAATCGCAGAGGGAGACCAAGAGACGAATACACTAAACAGATTTAGAAGGATGTAGGTTGCACGAGAAGAAGATGAAGAAGCTTGCACACGATAGAGTAGCATGGAGCGCTGCATCAAACCAGTCTCAGGACTGAAGACCACAACAACAACAACAATATTACTGTACCTGGGAGGGAGGTCTCTTCGGTGTGCTTATTGTCAGTTTTTATCGTGATATTTAATGAGGACTCACTAAACTACCTGATACTGAACAAGGTGAAAAACTGGCACCGCAATTACTGGGGAAATGGAAAGTGCCATTTATGTGCAGTTTTCACAGAATGGATTGG
The DNA here is from genome assembly GCF_023897955.1 of Schistocerca gregaria. Lineage (NCBI taxonomy): Eukaryota > Metazoa > Arthropoda > Insecta > Orthoptera > Acrididae > Schistocerca > Schistocerca gregaria. The sequence continues at coordinate 67,462,295 of NC_064924.1, read as the reverse complement.
TCTTCAGAGGCTCTTAGTGTTAGCCAATCAACATATTGTAATAATGCTCAGAAAGAGTATTTTTTGCAAACATACACTTTTTATATGGAACGATGCCTACAGGCATTAACAGACTAAATGTAGTGTAAATTAGAACGTAAGTGGTGTTTGTTGCAGGATTATAGTGCTAGTCGTTTACGACATACCGTATTTTAAAAAGTTCCCACTCAGACACTTGTGCAATACCTGCGGTAGCACACACTAAAGGGCAAGAGAAGTGCATAAGCTAGTTGTGTGGGTTCTGACCAGTAACGAGACAACTGACCATCACAGTTTGTGTTCAACATGACCACCGGCAGCGGCAAGACATGCTTCCTGTTTGTTATGCAACGACTGCTGCACACGTGTTAGAATTTCAGGAGAGATATCTGAACAGGCTTAAGTAATACGTGGTTGCATGTCATCGGGTGTAGTTGGCGTATCCTTGTAGACATCATCTTTCAACTTTCCCTAAAGAAAAAAGTCTGCAGGCATCAAATTTGGGAAATGGGACAGCCAAGGTACAGTCATCTGTGTCCAGTCCAACGATTTGGAAAAAAATTCGTGAGGACAAGCTTTAGTACTTCGTACACCATGGACTAGACAGCCATCATGCTGGGAGCATAGGTTTCGCCTAGTCTGCAGAGTAACGTCTTCTAGCATCCGTGGAAGATATTCTACTATATTTGCTACATTTGTGCGCGTTCAGTGTAACGTACATGAAAAACGGACGTTTATGGTTCACTATCCCAAACCACAAGTTTACCCTCCATGGACGCTGACATTCCATCTCATGAAGCCAACAGGGATACTCAGCAGATCAATAGTGCATGTTTCGACAGTTTACCTGGTGGCCATGATTGGTAATGTGGCTTCGTCGATAAACAAGATACCTGATACATCTGAAGCATTCTCTCTTAATGCTCGTGTACAGAAGTTAACACGATTCTCATAATCGATTCCATGCAGCTCTTGTTGGGGAGAGGTGTGATAGGAATGGAAGCTATGTTGATGGAGAATGTGTAGGATACATGCATGCCTCATGCCACTTCCTTGTGCGATTGCGTGGGAGCTAACGTACGAATCAACTGCAACAGTAGCAAGAACAGTAATTTTTCCCTCGTCTCTCGCAACTCAGTTCCTTCTGTTCGCACGGTTCGAGACTGAAGCGCCAAGAACCGCTCGGCCACCCCGACCGGCTCCCACCTTCAACTTAAACGGTTGAAGAGGTCGATAAATAATTGCCGATGTGGTTCACATACACCGTACATCAACGAACTGCATTCTTCCTGCACTCTCCATACTCCATGAGCATGTCGGCCTTTTCTGCATTGGTAAATCCCATCGTTCATTCTCGACCTACAACTTGGACTGTGAGACACAAACTGACTATCAAGACTCAAGGAAAACAGAAGTACACTGTAAGAAAACGTAACAACATCGTACCAAGCAACTACGCAGGTTGAAAGGCACATACAAGTCTCAGTGTGGAAACTTTTCAAAATATGATATCTCGTAAACAACTCGCTCTATAATCCTGCAACAATCACTACTGACATTCTAATTTACACTAATTTTAATTTGTTAATGGCAGTAGACATTTTTCCACTTAAAAACGTATGTTTGCACAAAAAATACACTTTCTAAGTATTATTACAGTCTGTTGATCAGCTAAGAATGCGAACCCCTGAGTACCAATCCATTGAGTGGAAAACGCACATCAATAGCAATTTTCGTAATAAGTCTTAAGTGATTTATCCTGTTTGCTTAGAACTGTATTGAAATCGTTCACAGCGGGATATGGTTTCCTCAGTCACAACTGTAAGTTGTTTACTGTAACTCTTGTTTCTAGGGACGGCCACAATAGGCCAAGTGCAATAGTATCGTGATGGGGTAATAAGTTCGCCCAAAATGCAAGCGTATATACTTAAGGCACAGTGTATAAAGTAGATAGTAGCTCTTTCAAAACCGATGAAAACATTATTATAGTCGTATTAGGAACTCCAAAGCGATGCTTTGACACACCAGCATCAGTTTAGAATTTATAGACCTGCAGTGTGTCAGCCAGCTGTGTGATAAGATTCGTAACAAAATATGTCTAATAGACTCTTATAAAAATGTTATTCCAGAAAGATTTCCACAAATTCACAACTTTGCAGCTACGATTATGTTAACGTTTGGACCTACATTTTTCTGCACTGAAGAGAAGGAAATGTACCCATTACCGCTCACTGACAATTATCAATAAATGGTTCAACTGGCTCTCAGCACTAATGGACTTAACTTCTGAGGTCGTCAGTCCCCTAGAACTTAGAACTACTTAAACCTAACTAACCTAAAGACATCACATACATCCATGCCCGAGGTATGATTCGAACCTGCGCGGTTCCAGACTGTAGCGCCTATAACCACTCGGCCACTGCGGCCAGCTGACAAATATCAGTTTAAAAGTTTATCATAGAACCAACAGCGCTGAGAAAGAGGTAGAACAAGACGTTGATGCTTTAGTGAAAAGCAAAACAAGTAGTGTTCATTGACATGCAGTGTTTCTGTCATAATTATGTTGACTTCCGCAGATGGTGTCATGCTGATTAAAATCCTTTTGGGTGTTGTCCAGTTACAAACTTATAAGCTGAAGTTTCGATCATATTACAACTGCGTTTCTCATGGAAAGACTGAGTTTATCGTCCAAATAAAATGATCACGAAATTCGTGTTGATGTCAATTAATATTTCGCCCGAAAACGACAGTCATCATAAGGTTGCATCAGTCGTAACGAATATCATGTTTCGTACATAGCTGTCCCAGGTTCTTCATATCATCAGTTAAAGGAAATATAAGTCTCGCTTCCTTGTGATTTCTAATCATTGCAGCAGTCTTGGGAAGTAAATTTGCCACGCAACGTATTAATTAATCATCGTGAAGTGATACATTTCCGTAGAACGACCTTTAGCGGCTGCACAATATTCTTGTTGATAACAGTGTCTCGTGCCGAGCTTCCGTGTTCCTACTCCTACTTCCCTCCGCCCCTCTTCCGGTCGGCCTGTTTCTCACTGCTGAGGCGAGAGAGCGATCTACCTCTCACGAGCAGATAGGTGAACAGTGATGCACATAAGCATTCTGAAGTTCTCTCGGTCTCTCAAAGCTTGACCTAAGTCTTCGATTTTTGACGTCGGCCTTACGTGTGTGAGTGTGACCATTTTGGAGAGCCTTGATTCCCGCATTCACACATATCGCTTTGGCTAAGGCGAAAGCGGTGCAGGTGTGTAGGCTAAGGGCCATGGCCCGTCAGGAAGTGCACCATACCGCGTAGTTGGTCAATCTGTGTGAGCCTCAACCGTTCCTGGATGTTCGGGAAGTAGGAGAAAACCAGACGGCCCTTGTCAGATGTTTCCCACTCTTTTTGCCACGTCACAACCTCCCAAACATTTAATTGGTGTTATTCTGTTATGCCATATACCTTATCCAGTCTTCCCCTTTTGATACAGTTTGCTGCTGCTCTGTGAATAACGGTCATGTCAATAGGGTACATTACAAGTACAACACATAAGGCTTCCAAGGACGTGGTGTTAAATTCTCCTGACATTCTGACCAATACACCCCTTTCTCCATGCCCCATATAGGTTTTATGGGTCGTGAGTGACAGTCGATGTTCCCAGGCACTTTCTGCCAAACACATTATAGATTGAAAGACGGCTATATGGTACATACGAATGGAGAACAATACCTGCCATCACGTATAATGTCAACAGTGAAGTACTAAGAACGTCGTGTTACGGTATGGGGGTTAATTACACGGTGCCATTGACACGCTAAAGAAATCGGTGAGTGCGGAAGGGTGTGAACTTTATAGCATTACGAACTTCGTATGGCAGAGGAACAGCTGTGAGACGATTATTGTATCAGCAAGGCAATGCACCTTGTTGTTAAGCAACATGTATGAGGTAAAGATTGGTGACGATAACACTCCTGAAATTGATTGTCCGGTCCAGAGTCCCGATTTGAACCCAACATAATACCTTTGGGATGAGTTAAACGTCGATTTCGTTCAATACGCCAGTATACGCCATCAATGCCTTTTCATGTTTCGAATCTTGATCGGATCAGCCATTCCTCCGCAGACATTCAGACTCCTCTCTGAAAGGAGAGTTCTAGCAGCCATAAAAGCGACGGGTGGACACACACCCGATTAGTCCACTGAGTCTATTTACTTTTAATTAGGTAGTATATAGGAAGTGACATGGAGGATTTTTTGCAAGTTTTGGTTTGCGGATGTAAAATTACACTCAAAGTATTTACTTTGATCATCCCAAAACAATAATTTCCTGTCGGAAATATTTAGAAAAGTACAGTAACTATCTTTTTTGTCTCTTTTTTGCCACCAGTCTTCTGACTGGTTTAATGCGGACGGCCACGAATTCCTCTCCTGCGCTAACCTCTTCATCTCTGAGAAGCACCTGCAACCTATGTTCTCAATTATTTGCTGGCTGTATTCCACTCTCTTTCTTCCAATACAGTTTTTGCCCTCTACAGCTCAGTCTACCCTCACGTGTTAAGAGATGTCCTATCATCCTGTCTCTTCTCCTTATCAGTGTTTTCCACATATTCCTTTCCCATCCGATTCTGCTCAGAACATCCTCATTCCTTACCTTATCAGTCCAACTAAATTTCAACATTCGTCTGTAGCATCACATCTCAAATGCTTTGGCTCTCTTCTGTTACGGTTTACCCACAGTCCATGGAATTTATTGGTTAGATTACGCTACTAACAACAGATCACTGGATATAAGAGAGGCCGTAAAATATGTAGGAATAACCATTAGGGTCAACCCACCAACCTTAACTGGAACGTCCACACAAAACTACTTGCCTGGAAAACAAATGCTGTGTTAGTGGGGGGCTAAGGGTGGCAAGGAGATTCGTTGGTAGAACACTGGGGCAATGTAATTTATCCACGAAAAAAAAGGTTTTAAATACAGTCGTTCCACAGGTTCTTGAGCATTGCTCATCAATCGAGGACACTTTTGAGGTTCTGTAAATAAAAGAGAGGCGTGGAGCATCGCGTAGAGGTTTACTGTTGAAATGTCAAGAGCTTGAGTTTAAAATGAGAGAAGAGTCGGTAAACATGTTGCTGCATACCGTATAAGTCCCGTCAAATGGACCACGACGAGAAAATGAGAGAACGTAGAGCTGCTAAGCATGCGTACTGACAGTCATCATTCCCTTCTTGACTCCGCAATCGAGTTATTTGTTCGCCATCCAACGATTTGTGCATCTTCTGAGCTTCCCTATAGTGATTTTGTTAAGCAACGGAGACTTTGAGAAAATTCCAGGACTGCTAACAGCGATGTACCATTCAGTTGATGACCACACGTAGCTGGAAGCCACCTCTTCCACTGGATTTTGTATTGTACCTTCTGTCGTCAATCACCCTCCAGCCAGATCCGCAGCAAGTCCTCTTTAAAACATGTAAACTGATTTTTAAATTTAAAAATTATCTCTGTGAACAATCGAGGAATATCATCACCTGCTTGTCTGGAAGAAGATCAATTTGCTCTAGGCATCTACATACTGTATGACCAACAAACAGTATAAAATAAAAATAAATAGTTACATCGTGATGAAAATACTAGGGTTATTTGGAAAGTAAGGAACGATCGGTCGCGAAATGGAAACGACAATGAAATTCCGATGAAGTTTTGCACAAGTGTGTTGGTCAGTGTCTCTAGTATGCCCGTCGATCTTTTTAGTGCTGAGCACACAGGGAGCACATAAAAATATCTATAACAACAGTTTCTCCCGCAAAGTACGAGGGCGTGGTGAGAAAGTTCGCCTGGAGCTATGTAGCCAACATTACCTAACAGTCGTGCGGTTTCTTCATCAAGACAATTCCCAGACGCGTTCCGCAGGGGCAATGAAGATGCTCTTGCTTCGTTTTCAGTTGGAAATGTTTGATTACCCACAATACAACCAGTAATTGTTTCCCTCCTAGTTGCATCTCTACTCACATGAACCGCTGGCTACGAAGACAACATTTTGGCACAGGCACCGAGCTGTAGGCCAGCGTATAGAATTGGCGGCAAGCACTGGCGGCTGCCTTCTATAACGAGGGCATTGCAAAGTTGGTATAACGCTACTGCAAATGTCTAAGTCGGATCTGCGACTTTAGAAATAAGTAGCTGAAAGTTGTAGCAAACTGTTGCAAATAAAACAACTTTGATTTTCACTGTGGTTTCCATTTCGCGACCTATCGTTCCTTACTTTCCGAATAGCCCTCGTACATGAGTATTGTGGGTTGAAAGAAATTCATTGATTATGCTAGCATTTGTGCGTCTAAGTTTCTTCGTTAATCCTTATATAGTGTCAGAGTATCAGGTTTCTTAAAACTGTCTGTTCAAAGTTTTTGCTCTCTTAACGTTTGTGCGGCAGATTTCTTTTTACAGGTTTTACTTTTCAAACATGCACCTAGTTTGGGGGGGTGGAGGTGGTTCAATCAGCAATGAAACACTTTTTCGACGAATTTCGGTTGAGAAGATGCGGAATTTGTCGTGAGACATCACGGGATATTCCCTCTTCAGCTCCTATTGTTTCATGAAGTTCCGATAGCGTAGAATTTGAAATGGAGGTATTTTCCAAGCAGGCAGCTGTCATTGAGTTTCTTCTGGCACGATACCAGAGCATTGAAGATATTCATAGGCGCTTACAGAATGTCTACAGAAACCTGTCACTGGACAAAAGCACGGTGAGTCGTTGGCGAGGAGTGTCATCATCGCAACGAGGTCACGCAAATCTGTCCGATCACCCGCGTGCCTGCCAGCCACATACAGCTGTGACTCCTGCAATGACAGATTTCAGCGTGTTTGTCGCTACAAAAACGCGAACGAACTTCTCCTCCTCCATGATAGCGCAAAGCTTCACACAAGTCAGCGCACCCAAGAGGAGCTCACGATGCTTCATCGGACTGTTCTCCCTCATCCACCTTACAGCGCGGATCTCGCACCTTCCGACTTTCGTCTGTTTGGTGCAATGAAGGATGCACTCGCGGGAAGCCGTACCTGGATAATGGAGAGGTTATTTATGTAGCAAGGCCTTGGCTCTGACATCGCCCAGTACAGTGGTACGATGAGGGAAACAAGGCTCTCCTAGAAGGTGGCGTAAGGCCGTCGTACTGAACGGAGTTTATGTTGTGAAATAGGGGTTTTCAGTCCAAAGAGTGAGGAACAATATGGTGTATTGGAATCCTGAATAAATCTAACCTGATTTGAGAAAAAAAGTGTTAGTTTCCTTATTGAACTCTACTCATGGTTGGACTGAGAAAGGCTACACACGTAACGAAGGAAATGCTGCCTTTGCTTCTAAGCCATCGCCATAAAAGTAAGCAATTATGCCACACTTTAATTTTCGCTCATCGAGAAAACATACACACAACATGTTATAAAACATTTCGTTGAAAATGTACATTCGCTGCTGTCACAAAAAGATATTATCGTAATTAAGCCATGTCAAATACGTAATTTACGCAAGCTAAACATATCTGCCACTGTGCAGTTATTGCTGACTATAATTTTTGTGTTTCGATGGTAATGACTAGATACAACCACGATTCTCTTAACCAAAACCGCACCAAGGCGTGTACAGGAAATAGAATTAATTATGCATATCCCCACAGTAAAAAGTATACGATACTTTAAGGAAGAACGGGTCAGTATTGGTGATTTGTAGGTCGCTTCACTGCAGCAGACGAATGTTATGTTGCTCACATACTGTGATGCTGTTCAGTGTCACCAACCTCACAATGCAGAAAAATGATGCCGCAGAAACCGTGGGTAACTACGTGTTGTCAGTTGTTGTGGAAGAATGTATACCCCAATAAGAGGCATATCTCACAGTCGTAACCACACACTCCGTGATGAAGTATTGCTGATGTAATGCAGTTACAGCACAGGATAAACAACTGATATGTAAACGTGAACCTGTACGTCAGCGTCCACGATCACCCGAATACTTCGTTTTTTTTTTCCAGTGGTTACCTTAAAATTGTCATGCATCGCAATGAAAACTGGATCAGATGGGTGTGAGAGGTTGTCAACAATTTGGAAATATTCAGGAGGTGCGCGAGAGAATTCGGAACTGTACAAAGAGATGAGTGTAGTTCTGCAAAGACAGCACTCTGGACAATTCTTTTAACGTACATTGATGTGCAATAACTACAGCATAGCATATAGCTCTAATGTAATGTTCCTTATTGTCTCACTCATTAGAGTACGTGAACTGTTACTCCCTGAAACGCCTATTTCTGCGAATTGCATGTTTACTGAAATCATACTCTCCGGTTCCCAGTCACACAACCCGTTTCAACTCAACTGTGAATTCTTCCCAACCGCATTAAGTTGTTATGTCACGGACAGTTAGTTCACGTAATAAAATGTACAACATCGAACGATATGCATCGTTGTCAGCTGCAGTAATAAACCTCCAAATTCTATTTTTGGTCAAAGCAAGTAGCCAGTAAACTTTTTATCCATTAGTTTTTTCTTAAACTAACGCAATTACAAACAAGGAAGTCACAATAGGGTGCCAACAGCTAATTCGCAGTCCTACTGAAAACGGTTCGTTTGCAGACTCTCGTTCACACATTTGCTTCTGCTTTTGGTACGTCTTACTTTCGCCTGTGTCTGTATGTGCCATTAATTATTACGAAGAATTACGTGTGATTCAGACAAATAATGTAAATGGATGAAAACTGACCACGGCTCACATAAAACTGTTTATATTTGTGACACTAATCGATACTGGCCACCAGTCCAGAGTGCAAACTTATACCAATATGGCTTCATCAGCCTGATAATGAAGGCACTGTTTCAGCTCTGGCCACAGGCATTTTGTGCATTATCCTCTTGTTCCCGTCAGAGATCTAGGTACGGGCTTTTGGTAAACCGCGAAACAGTGCTGCTTCTAGCCAGCTAAGGATAAGGAGGAGTTCTGTATAACACGTGGCTAAATACTTCCGATAGAATTCTTCTGTTGATATTTATAGTCACGTCCCTAATCTGGTAGGTGACATAATATTCTGATCACTTCAACTAAATGTTTATACGGAGGTCTAGGCGTTCCATATTTTACGATAATCGTAAGCACATTTGTTACAAACAATAAGAGTTTGAGCATAGTGAGACAGAAATTTAAGTTTTGTAGACGTCCCATCTCATCAGTTGGCAGATTCAACAGTAACTGGAAAATGAGTGAAAATTGTGGAAGCTAACAAACATCGATTTCAATAACAATATATTACAAGTAATGAATCATAAACACAGTTGATAATGAACATAGCGCAATACTATGTGAGCTGCTCAAAGCCGTTCGAGATAACAACATAACGGTCCCAGAGAAAACGATGTCTCAATAGAAATTTGGAAGACTACAGATGAAGTAATACAAAACGATCATGCAAAACTACATTGCCTTTAAAAAGAAGTGAAACAGCCTGAAGGCCAGGAGGAAACGAAATAAAGCTGTACCGTTTGAGATGGTATGTAATGTTATTTTAATGAATAATAACAGTGAATAGTGATAATAATAGTGAATAACAAAATCGACTCATATGTAGAAAAAACTTGGCAGTTTTGAGTCTGACGAGGCACTCTCTCTAACCTTGACGCATGCACTGATTCGGTTGGGAAGCCGTTGTATCCACTTCTGAGGCAATCTGGCCGACAGTTGCTGTAAATGGTCTTGGGCAGCATGGGTGCTGGTACTGGAACGTAGTTGGTCTGAGCTGGTTGCACACCCGTTCTACTGGGGATATAGATGGGGAAGTTGTACGCAATGTATCTTAGCAGCACGCAGGCAATTCATAGAGACCCCGTGACCTCTGTAGACGAGCCTTTTCCTCTAGAAAAGTGGCACCACGGCAATGTCGCGTGAGACGTAAAACGTGAGGACGCAGAATGTCCGCAACATAGCGCTGAGCCATCAGATTGCTCCATTCACAACCAGTCCTGACTTGAAGTCATACCCGATGTCTCCCCACGCTCCCCGCGCCCGGATTCCCGGGTTCGATTCCCGGTGGGGTCAGGGATTTTCTCTGCCTCGTGATGGCTGGGTGTTGTGTGTTGTCCTTAGGTTAGTTAGGTTTAAGTAGTTCTAAGTTCTAGGGGACTGATGACCATAGATGTTAAGTCCCATAGTGCTCAGAGCCATTTGAACCATTTGTCTCCCCACAAAATAACGCCAGGAATAATGTAGCTGTGACCCTCCGAAACTTTGCAATAATGGAAGCTCTCCCCAAGCCGCAGCCATATTAGCCGGCTGTGGTCATTTGGGATAGCGCAGAATCGCGATTCATTGCTGAACACAATGAGACGCCATTCGTTAGCAGTCCATGGTTCCCGGTCAGAGAATCATTCCAAAAGCAGCCCTTTGAGTAGTGCTTTTAGCAGCAGCCAATGCATGGGAAGTTTATTCTCTAGGTGTTTCTCCTACCAGTTGTGCGGTATTGCACAGAATGTTGCAGGCAGTCCGTTACTTACTCTCGGATGGCAGGTGCAGATGTGAAATTGGCACGATGTCCTTGGTGCACAATTCGGCGATGCTCCCTTGTGATGGTGAGGAGTGGTCGACCAGAAACTTGAAGACGAGTATACCAGCCCTGACGTTCCCATCCAGTCCACCATCTGCTCACTGTCATATCCAGATGCCGCACAATTGGGGTTCGACGAGCCAACCAAATGGAGGCCCACAGTGAGGACGATTCCAAACTTCCTCGGATGATGAAAGTGCTGTCACACGGGAGTACGCGGCATCTACGCTTCCTTCACAGTGATCACTCAACATCTGACAATGTTAACGCACCTTTTATACCCTACCGGGCCTCCTGGTAACACTACTGACTGACACACTCACCGATGTCTGACATGTTACGTTAGCCAGGGACCTAGAAACGACGGAGAGGCTCTGTCCACGCCGCAGCCGCAGTGGTCCACAACCCCACGACGACTACCGCAGTCCACTTCACCCCTCCGCCGCCCCACACCGAACCAGTGTTATTGTGGGGTTCGGCCCCCGGTGGGCCCCCCCAGGGAACGTCTCACACCTGACGAGTGTGACCCCTATGTTTGCGTGGTAGGGTAATGGTAGTGTACGCGTACGTGGAGAACTTGTTTGCGCAGCAGTCGCCGACATAGGGTAGCTGAGGCGGAATAAGGGGAACCAGCCGGCATTTGCCAAGGCAGATGGAAAACCGCCTAAAAATCGTCCACAGACTGGCCGGCTCACCGGACCTCCACACAAATTCGCCGGGAGTATTCGTGCCGGGCAATAAATAAATAAAAATTCGTGCCGGTACCGGCGCTCCTTCCCGCCCGGGCATATGTCTGACATACGACCATTGCTTCTGGGGATTTCATCGGTTTTGTCAGGCAAAGAATTTGTAGGAAGGAATTCAAACAACACGGTAATTGGTTCTTCACGGAAAGGAGAAAAACATTACTTCCAGTAAGACAAAGGCAACGTATAATTAATGCACTAGAAAAGAAAAGGACTAATCTGTCAAGGAAGGCTTAAAGCTATTTAGAGTCGGATACTACAACTACAGAACTCACAGAAAAAGAAATGAATACAATAGTAAAATTATCTTTAAATCCCTTTGGCTAATATTCCGATGTATCAGAAAAGAAAAATTGTAATCAATGTTTATAACCAATTCTGACTTACCGCAGTGAGAAAGAAGCCTTTCTTAACTAAGACATTCCAAACTCTCAATGAATAACGAAGGGACGTATAGTGGACATTACTAGGACAGCAGCGAAAATATACGATAGCAGCAAGCAACAGAATTTGGCGGAGGACGTATAACAGACATGAAAAAGAACTGGCTGAGGTAGGGCCATGTGGTCAGGCGATTTGGAGGACGATAGGCCAAGGAAATTGAGTTTCTAGGAGAGATAGACCGAGTCGTCAGGAACGCGTAGGAGAAACGACGTCGGTTCATTCACCTAAAGAGTATAGCGCATGAGAAGTCTAGAGGGAAATGAACAGCAACTACTAGTGATTGTCACAACTAGTCTTAAAATATAAGTAAACGCAAAGTAATGAGTCAATTTGTGAGACATTTTATTTACGAAGGGTTTGTTAAAGCTTTCTTACACCATCAGATGGCAGTTTGTATTTGTAGCTCAGGTGGAAATCAAGATGATGAAGATGATGTTTGCTCAACTGCGCGGTTATCAGCGCCCGTACAATTTCCCAACCTTAGCTCAGCCCAATTTCGCCAATCCCTGACACCTCCCCCCCCCCCCCCCCCCCCCCCCCACCGGGAATCGAAACCGGGACCCCGTGCTCGGGAATCGAGAACGCAACCGTGAGACCACGAGCTGCGGACGGAAATCAAAAGTCGCGGAATATCTGTGGTCCTCTGTATGCTCGAAAGCACTGCATTCGAGCTTAACACATCCACGTTTACAAACTTTACCGGCTATGTAATATCATCTCTTATATGGCAGTAATACACATTTTCATTGCAATATTTAAGCACTTATGTTTTCGAGCTATTTTTCTCACTGTTTTACAGCGTCAAATAAACAAGTTATCCCACGTGTGTTGTGTTTTTTTGTTTGTGTTTTTTTGTTGTGTGCCTCCTTTTTTCGCAGTCGCAGCTAGTACTGTAGACTATACACTGAAGTAATCAAATTCTTGGGACAGGAAATGCACGTATACAGAGGTCGGTAGTCCAGTAGAAGGTGTAATGGGGCAGTACATTGGCGGATCTGTCATTTGTATTCGATTCCTGTGAAATGTTTCCGGAGTGATTTTCGTCCGCACGACGGGTATTAACAGACTTTCAACGCGGAGTGGTAGCTACATATAGACGTATGGGACAGTCTATTTTGGAAATCGTTTGGGAATTCAAAAGTCTGAGGTATTACCTCTCACCATGGACAACGCAATGGTCGAGGACCTTCACTTAACGACCGAGAGCAGCGGAATTTACATAGACTCATCAGTGCTAACAGCCAAGCAATACTGCGTGAAATAACCGCAGAATTCAGTGTGGAATATACGGTGAACTAATCCACTAGCACAGTGCGGCAGAATTCAGCGTTTATGAGCTCTGGCAGCAGACAACGGAACCGAGTGTCTTTGCTAACATCACGGCATCGCCTGCAGTGATTCCCCCGGCCTCGTGAACATATCGGTTGGATCCTAGACGAATGGAAAACCATGTTCTGGACCGATTCGTCTGAGATATCAATTGAAGACAAAGTCTGAAAATAAGTCCGCAATCCTATTGTGGCACCTGATTTTACAGGTCCGTCTTGACCACACAAACTTTCCTATAATACGTACCTACCTGTATAATTTGACGGTAATACCTACATCAGAATATTTTATGATCTGAAGATGGCAGTAGCAGAAACCGGTAATAGTGAAGTGTAAAGGCCTGTGGGATCAAGACGGACCCGTAAAATAAAGATAAGTGGGACCAGTAGGGTTGGAGTGTGGCACAAACCCCACGACACCCGACAAGACACTGAGGAAGCTGGTGATGGCTCCGCAATGGTGTGGGCTGTGTTCAGTTGGAATGGAATGGGTCCTCTGGTCCAAATGAATAGGTCGTTGATGGAAGTGGTTACGTTTGGCTAATTGGAGACAATTTGGAGCCATTCATGGATTTCATGTTCCCAAACAACGATGAAATTTCTATGGATGACAACGCGCCACGTCACAGGGCCACAATTGTTCGCTATTCGTTTCAAGAACATTCTGGACAATTCGAGCGAATGATTTCGCCAGCCAGATTGTCCGACAAGAATCTATGGGACATATGCATCAGAAACACTTCCGCCATTATGGATGGCTATTGAGGCTGCATGGCTCAATATTTCTGCAGGTAATTTCCAACGACTTGTTGAGTCCATGCCACTGCGGCAGGCGAAATGAGGCCCGACGAGGTACTAGGAGGCATCCCGTGACTTTCGTCAGAGCAATGTATACCGTCTTTTGCGTGGTTAATACAAGTGTTATTTAGACTATCCGCGTTTTGCTCTATTTCAAAGCATGTTCAGTGGTCACTGCAATATTTTTTTTAATTTCTTTTTTAACACGTCCTTCTGTGAAGATAGTAAATTATTAGTCACGAATTTCTGCTACCTACTGCATACATAGGTGCTCGATCGTTAGAGCGTTGTGCTTCACTGTCGCTGGTTATCTCTTTTCCTTTTTCATGCTGACCCACTTACACGAAGTGTACTTCTATTGACGTTGCAAGGTACGACACTACTCCAAGAAAATACACACAAAGACACAGTGGCATAGTAAATGCTTCCATTACTATAGAAAACAAGAAAGAAGGACGATAACACAGAGTCGTCTTCTGAAACAATGGAAGTACTTACAAGTCTTAATATGTAATTTGGCGTTTACAAATAACATATTTGGTGTATTATATCTCTGGTAAAGTTTACAAACAGTAGATGCGTTAAGTTAGAATGCAATTGTCGAGAGGAATGTACTCAATGAAGATAGACAGGGCTGCAGATACTTTAACATCGTTGGTTTCCCAGGCATTGCGTGCTGTCTCCCAAGGAGCATTGAGGCTCCACGCCGTACGACAGTGTCATTTGGGTTGCATGCATAGCAGGCGTTACGTGGAGAGACGACGTAAGGCTAGACCCATAGGAGCGACACATTTACCGCTGTAATTTGCACCGCCTGTCACGTGGGCGGAAATAGAGCTCGGTATTATTCCGCCCGCCGGGTATTTACGTGGGCTACGTGGTGTGATAAGTTCAGTCGACTGAAGGGTGAAATTGCGGGTCTAATTTTGGAGCCGGCTCCTTACCTTCTGAATATGACGAGCATCAGCGGACAACAGCCAGCAATCAGTGTTCGACGGTCCCCTCGCTTACCCATAATTATTTTTTACAATTGCCTACCAATTGGATTAGGACTGTTATTCAGAATCACACCTGTCAAATATTTAACCTGACGCCGTATCTCTTCCAAACGAGGGTTAAGTATGTATAGAAGGTGGTCAGAAAAGTCTGTAACGATTTTTGGGATGTTGCAGGGCAGGTTGTACTGAGAAGTAAATGTTAACAAAAAATTCGATTTCCGAGTTATGTAGCATGTAAATTAGCCAATAGGGACGTCGCGCGCTCACATTTCAAGCGGCCTGCCACGGGCGGTATTGCCCAACGATTACTTTGTTTGGTTAGCTGCAACTTGAATAAGCGCACGCTACGACCTGATTGACAAACTTCAATGCTGAACAACTCGGAAACGGTGTGACGTATAGAATTTTTTTCTTAATATTTATGTCTCAGTACAATCTGCCCTGCTACGTCCCTACAAGCGTTTCAGACATTTGCTGACTACCCCGTATAATTAATTCCGTAACAAATAGTGTGAGCTTTTAGTCTGATCAGTAACTTAATAGCTGTGTCGATGGTTGCCGTCTTAGTGGAATTGCTACAATCACTTTACGATCGTTGTGTGTTGTAGAACGTTGCGGACCAGCGCACTTTGTTGCTAAGAACAGAGCATAATACAGCAAGCTACTTACCTAGACGCCTACAGGGGAACGAAAGTTTAACGTGACTCTGGAACACAGTCAGATGTATTTCTGTGTTAGGATTTTCGTATCGCACCCACTGTAGTCCAGTGGAACTAACCTCGGTTCCGCCAACACGCAGAGGGCCAACGCGATAGCACGTGACCCCTATGCTATCTCCTGTGTGTGACGTCACTGGGCGGTAGTATAAATGAGCTTGATGTAACCTCGTGGCTCCTCCCAGGGCGCCAAAGCTTTTTCTTTCAGAATACGATTCTTATCTTCACGCGGCCTTGAGCCTTCAGTTGCAGTATTCCTACAATGGAGAACTGCATGCCTGTACCAGGAATCGAGCGTGGTCCTACGATTATCATGCAGTAACGTTCACCACGTGGAGGTCATTCCTCTGCCATTGTTAAAGTTATATGACAGACACATTACAGCATAATAATTAGTTTATTGCATATAAAATACTTGGGAAGTAGCATATTATAGATGGCGTTCGTGGATGACAGGAACACAACATTCTAGCATACTTGTTTCATTCGTGTACGGATCGTGAAAGAAATGGTAGTTGGCGTTACATCCATAAACGTCGCAATATGGGTGTTACAATACGAGAGCGGCTTGAGAGCTGAAGGAAACACCATAAGACATTTCTAGCAAGCATTCATGTATTGACGATAGAAATGGCCGTTAAATATCTGCACAAAAAGTTCTCGGAAACAGATACCACCCTGATATTTATTCGAACAGTCGTAAAGAAATGTCATTTATACATTCTGCATCTACATATATTCTCTGCATAACAATCTGAAATGCTTGACAGAGGGTACTGCCCATTGTACCACACATTAGGATTTCTTCTTCCATTCGCGTATGGAGCGCCGGTAGAATGATTGTTTAAATTCATCTGTGTACTCTATAATTACGCTAACCTTTTATTTGCGGTATACGGGAGCGATACGTAAGGAAGAAAGAAGTGTTCTATAGTTCTAGTTTCCTCTCTTTACGCTGGGGCGTCTTGTCACGGGTCCCCCCGTCGGAGGTTCGAGTCCTGCCTCGGGCATGGGTGTGTGTGTTGTGCTTAGTGTAAGTTAGTTTAATTAGTGTGTAAGCCTACGGACCGATGACCTCAGCAGTTTGATCCCCTAGTCCTTACCACAAATTTCCAAATTTTTTTAACGCTGGCCTTCTTTGCACACTTTCAGTATCCTCTGTTAGCCCTATCTAATATGGGTCCCACACACTTATGAGCGATACTTGCTCATTGTATCACACAAATAATTTGTAAGCAGCTCTTTGTGGGCTTATTGCAGTTTCTCGTTATTCTACCATTCGATCCTATTTATCTTCGCACGAGCTTATGTGAACATTCCATTTCATATGCCAACAAAATGTTACATATTTCTATGAGCTGACTAATTCCTATTCCGTCTCTTTGATTTTGTAAACTGCACAATTTTACATTTTTGACATTTAAAACATGTTTCCAAGACAGTACTTCATTATACATAATCGAGTCATCTGTAAACGTGTCAATTTATTATTAAAATGCTTTCCCAGGTAATTAATATACAATATTAACGACATGAGTCCCAACACACATTTCCATAGAGCACACCTTAAGTTGAATATACATCCTTAGATGAATTTTCATCCTAAATAACACGAAGGAAGTAAATTACAATGGTTCTACTTCGCAGGTTTTCCAGTACCCCTTAAAGCTGAGGGTCTCTTTCCACGTCTAATTAAGATAGGAAACAGAGGAGCTCCAAAGAAACGTAGCGCATTCCATCACAGGTTTTCTCTATCGTACAGTGTGCGAGTTTCACGGATATTCTTATCGAACTCTAGTGGCAGATGCTAAAAGGCCTTGCACATCATGGAGGCGATTGCAGTTGATATTTCAAGAACGTACTTTGCAAAAGACATGAAATAACATGTTATTTTCTCCCACAAAATTCCCAAGGAATGGCCATGACATAAAAATCAGTAATTTGAGACCATTCGGAGGCATATGTAACTTGTTCCTTCCGCGCATCATTCACTATTAGATAGGGAAATTGAGAAAATGACGGTGGTACGTTTGGACATTTGAAGCATGTTGCCAGACAGTTTTTTCAGACGGTACTTCGTTATACACAACCACATCGTCTGCAAATATCTTACGTTGCTATTAATATTGATTCCCAGGTCATTAAAATACAGTTTCAACAACAAGAGCCCCAACACACATCAGTGGGGCACGCCGTAAGGTAGGTTCCGGCGATGTTGGTGCAGTTTTTCACGTCAGGTATAATTAGTTACGTGCATTATCCCCTAAAAGAGTCAAATGAGTACCTTATTTAGTCCTAATATGTTAAACAAACTGGGCGCACAATATATGTATCACTTTCAAGACCTATCACCAGCATGTGTCTTTCCCATTCAATAATATTTCTCAGCCTTTGACGCCCTGTCTTCCTTTACCGCATACACACACACAGTACTCATGTATTTGGCCAGATCTGGAAGTTACTTCCGAGAAAAATCCAATTTTACTACACCGTTCTACTAGATACTACTTGCTTCACAGTTTCTCGAATAATGTCACTTATATTAATCTATTCAATGAAATTGACTGACGAATTGGGTAAGGAAATCACCTTAAATGTCATAATTAATAGTTCACAGTGTTGGTTTCCTTGTGAACGCCAGATTACCTGCCTTGGCTGCTGCACTTAGGAAGTAGACAGTCTGCAACTAAACCGCGAAGGCCATTGCACGTCATAAGCTCTTTGACGCAGAGATTGCTAGGTATTTTCGTTTTCTTTCGCTTATATTATATCCGTGCCAAAAACAGGTAGATGTGCATAGCCATGGGAAAGAAAACCACGAAAACACAATTCGTGTCCGACGCTGTGAAAACGTAATTATCACATTTTTACATACAAGTCTTGTGAAATACTTGCTCACACTGCAATTTGTTATAAAGGAAAAATTCGTCATTAATCTACCAACAGAGAGGTTTTCCTTACAAACTTTGAAAACCACGAATAATTTACATTGTTTTCTAAAGTACCGCCGAAACCTGTATCAAAATAAAAAAAAGCACGAAGCATTTCCCATAGGTATGCACCTCTAGCACGTAACTGTTGATATACTTTCCGGGATGTGAGGTCGTGGTCCAAGAACTTTTTCTGCTCCTTACGTTTCGTCCAGGACTGCGCTGGACTTCCTCAGAGGCGCTGCTCCGCTGAGTCTCCGGCAAAACTCAGCGGAGCAGCGCCTCTGAGGAAGTCCAGCGCAGTCCTGGACGAAACGTAAGGAGCAGAAAAAGTTCTTGGACCACGACCTCACATCCTGGAAAGTATATCAACAGCCATGTCACACGGTCGTGAAAGCCTACAATCTAGCACGTAACCTGAGAAGTAAGCTGAAGCAATAAACACTGAACACGTGCGGGTTCTACTCGGTGCTTGTAAGATGTCTTTGCGACATCGTAAGCTAATTTATGCTCTGTTAATTTGGTGAGGGCAAGGAACGTGAAGTGTAGCAACAATTATTGGACACTAGAATTTCCCTCTAGCAAAGCTACGACCTGGTCACTTTGGTACAGTACTTATACTCAGTACATGGTAAGTTTACCTGTAGTACTGGCTGCACTGGTAGGGAAGAAACGTTAAATAATTTGTGGGAGATAAGCTGGAAGCTGACGACTTCTTTTTCCTCCTTGTTTGTTTACACGTAATTAGAAGCGCACATCTTCCAGCGTTAGTCCATTATGTGTTCTGTATCTTTATAAAATATAAATTGCACTTTACATGTAATAAAAATTAGTTGGTCGCGTATCTTCTGAGCTTTCGTATGACCAAAGCAATTAATTTCGATGCAAGTGCAGTTTATATCCCCAAACATAAAAGATTATATTATTATTGTTGTTTTTTGTACTGATAGAACATTCTTCATCACAATAAAAGACAAGAGTTTCGTTTTGTTATTGATAAGGGTGAAATTTGTTTATGAATGTTTTATATAAACTCGACAAAGCATTCAAGTGACGTTTGATATTTTGTTGCGTTCCTTTTCTTTTAATTTCACTTTTTCTGAGGAAATTGAGTTTTCTAGCGTTATGTGATTAACTAGTATTTTTATTTATATTTTACCAACACATGCCTCTGTTTCATTTTACAGAACACTAATTTTCGAATAAAACGTGCATTACTTGTAAATATTTACAATTTGACTTTTGCTATAAATATTATTCATTTATAAGTAACATACAGTGGGATAATCAAGTAGAAAAAAATGTTCAATATGTTACACGGTCCTTTACACATCTCACCCTGTTTCTAGACTGTTCACCGCTTCCTCTTTCTAGGAGAATCTAGTAAGAGACTGAACGCGTATGCGGACAAAACGATCGAAGTTAGGTAACGCCCGATAGGTATACAACACACCTAATATACAGGTAACGCTTTTACAATCTTAACTGACCAAAGCTACGCTTACTTGAGACGGTCTACCGCCGTTTTACGGCTATGTTCGACACTTTTCTGACCAGTGAGAAATCGCATCAGTGGAGGATCTACTTATTTCCAATCACGCAAAACTCCGTGCATAAATACTTCATTAAAGAGGAATCAAATAATTCGAAATAAATGATTGCGTCGACCACTCACGTACATTGTAATAGTAACTACTTCTTGTTCCTGAAACTATGAAAGAAGTTTCTGTAACTCGGAAGCCATTACTTGAGGCATTTTAGGCTTACTAACAGCTTGTGGAAGACATGAGAAGAACTACCCAAGAAAGAAATGACTAATTTCAGCGAATGAAAACAAAGCAACTCCGGATCTGATCCACCAAATTTTGTCGCGTATTGTCATTGTTAGACTGGATATGTAAAATTCGTGGTGGATAACACTTTCTTCACTATGGCCAGCGTTCGTGCTAAGCAGTAAGTCGATAGACATAAATAATTTTACTGAGGAATAGTTTGAAAAGTTGCAGATTTTACAGTGCTGGGATGGCGCTGCAGGAACAGCTGAGCGCAGCATCATCGTGCCAGCCTGCTATTACATTTATCGGACCCGCACACGAAGCGCATACTGGCTAACTCTTCATCAGTAAAGCTATTCGTGTGCTGTTTCGTCTCACCGTTAAATACAGCTAACACTGCAGGCAAAATCAGATCCAACACAGAGCTGGGTAGTACTGACGGCAAGCTTGAGGACTAAGAGTGAAGTGAACATTACTGTAGTTAACACCACGTGCGCTGAGTGAATGGAACAAGTTTATTTTAAGAAAACGACGCATAGCGCGTACCATCGATATTTGCACTATTGCGCAGATACTTTCAGAGGAATGCAGATACAAATGAGTAGGAATAAGGAAACAGATAATTCCATTATACCAAAACACTCAAGAAATATCCCCGAAGAACCCATAAATTTTTGTCAGTTCGGTTAACCGTGTACACTTATTCTGCCAACTAGTGACACACCTAATGGCCTGCAACGTATGGATGTTAACACATAGCACTGACCGTGCAAATATTTTGTCTCGAGGGTTACGTTCAACAAGAACGTAAGAGTATGTCTACTTCTCACGCTCGATATCGCTGATAGTACAGAATTAACGGTATGCGTAACACTTCAGATTTACTGTCTGTTTTAATGTTAAACAGTAAGGTTGCAGACACACACATTTTGGGCCTTGGAGGCTGCGACTGTAGCACTGGTAGACGATAATTTGGGAATAATACGTCTGCACTGCGGTGAAGAACAGAAAGTCTTCAAGCTAGGGATCGTAGATACTGTGACACAACATTTCGCACAACTCCCAGGACCTTACGCGGAATATAGAAACAAACAGAGCTGATATACTGCCGTAGGAAGGCACAGTACCCGTTTTGTATTGTTTTATTATTTTTATGTATTTCCGTCTCACGTCGCACGAATTGTATGATAACTGGTTTCGACTTTTTACCAAATCACTATCAGATGATTTCAATACGTTGCAGTTTTCGATTTATTACCAAGTCACCATCACGTAGTGTGAATACGTTACTTAGTAACTAATCATCTGAAGGAAACCAGAGAGGAGATCCCACCTGAAACATATCTGCCAGGCCACATCAGCTGAGTTACTATGTAACATATATGACGACTCAGCAATAAGTCAGAATAGGTAATGATACCCACGTGCATATTCCGATACTGAAACACATATAAATCAAAACATCTGTTGTGCGAAATAAAGGTGAATATGCCGGCAGTCGCCCGATGATACGGGCTGCAGTGCCTTTACAGGTCACTGTATGCTCAAAACTATATGCAGAAATAAGCAGGAGCACTGAAAGCCGTGGAATGGGGCACACGAGGGGAGACTGAAGTAACACCGCTTGGCTGCAGCTTCTATCGATAGTCAAGGTCACTGGGACGCACCTGAGAGGGGTGCCCGCCGCCGCCGCCGCGGTCCGCCGCCCCCGGCGCGCGCCTCGGGGAGCCGGGCCAGCCCGCCGGCGCTGCGCTCCTCTGGGTCTGGCTGTGGCTGCGGCCGCGACGCCACGCTGCCAGCCTGCCGTTCCAGCGCGGACGCTCGCCTGGCCGCCAGTGTGCCCGAGGCGCGCGTCGCGACGCTGCCGACGCCGGCCGGCGCCGCCCCCGCCGCCCCCGCGCCGCCCCTGCAGCCCCGGCGGGAGCGGTCGATGCGCGCGCCTGCCTCTTCAATGGCCGCGATTCGCCGGGCGCGCCGCTGGTGGGGATGGAGTGGAGTACTACGCTGCCATAGTAACCGGCGTGGCGCTGGAGCCGCAGCCGGCCGGCCGCGGGCGGCGTGAGGCGGGGGCGAGGAGTGTGGCGGGGGAGGGGGACGTGAAAAAAGAGAGAATTTTGCGCCCGTCCTAAAACACACACACACGCGGTGGCTGCTGCCGCTACTACCTCTGCTCTCGGCCGCGCTCGACTCTGCTCGCGCTGCAATCAATATGTGGGACATTGTAATAGTTGTATCGCCCGCGGGCTCCCCTTTAAAGACGAGCGGGTGTTAGCCGTCGAACGATGCGTAGGGCACGCGTAACGCGATGGTGATCGTGTTTCGGTGCGGGCGCACGGCGGGATTGTTCTCGGCGCCCAATTTTAGCCGCGCAGACATTTTCCAAAGAAAAATCACCAAACAGTCATATGTTTTCAGAAGTTGTTATTTTATCTACACGACCAGTTTCGGCATTTCATTAACGTCATCTTCAGTCCACTATGTAGTCCACGTCTAGAGAGTCACATACACCGATGCATGCATAACTGGTGCCGTCAATACCTGCATTATTTAAGTCTGCATGCTTTTGTGGCGGTTGTCACTGAAGTTAAAATCTTCTGGGTTATTAGACCGCTTCATGTTTCTTCTCAAATATTCGACGTTTCGACCCCTCTGCTGGGATCTTCCTCAGGATCTTTTGATGTCCACTACTGCTAAAACACTGTGTTCTAGCAGTAATGGACACCAAAATATCCTGAGGAAGATCCCAGTGGAGGGGTCGAAACGCCGAACATTTTAGAAGAAACATGGCCCGGCCTAATAACCAGAAGATTTTAACTCCAATACCTGCATTCCGTGAAATTTTTGTGCAATGTGTACTTCGAAGACTTCATAAGTTGTCAAATATCTGAATCTCTATACACCCAGTGCGTAGGTGCTTGATGATGGCATTAATAAAATCCAAAACTGGTCGTGTAAAAAAAAAAAATTTTTGAGAACATCCGACTGTTGATGGTTTTTCTTTGGTAAGTATCTGACTGATCGCTGTCTCGTATCCACGATAAATCAACAGAGAGTGGGTAAAAATTCGCAGAATAATTAGGCTTTTACCATAAGTAAAAAACACGGTATAAGTACATTTATTCTGAACGCTCGCTCATTGTAGTTTCACAGTCTTATTAGCCGCGCAGAGTGGCCGGCGGTTAGAGGCGCCTTGTCACGAATTGCGCAGCCCCTTCGGCCGGAGGTTCGATTTCTCCTTCGAGCATGGGTGTGTGTGTGTGTGTGTGTGTGTGTGTGTTGTTCTTAGTGTAAGTTAGTTTGAGCTAGTTTAAGTAGTTTTTAAGTCTAGGGACCGATGACCTCAGCAGTTGGGTCCCTTAGGAATTCACACACACACACACACACACACACACACACACACACACACACACACACACACACACACACACGGTCTTCTTTGTCAGATTCATTTTTCGCAACAGCTGACAAAATGCATGTTCAACAAATCTTACTCCAGTGATCATTTTGTTTCGAACTATTTGTATGCATCTTATGTGACTATAGAAATTACATTTTGGTTTCTTCAGGTGTGAGGACGAGGCACAATCTAAAAGTGCGTTTACACTCGTGCGCCTTGCGGTTAGAAGCTGCCAGGCTGCAGCTTGTCCTACACGGAAGTAGAGTGGTCCACTGACAACTAGGGTGTGAATCATTATTGCGCACACGTTGAGGAAGAAACGTCCACCTACACGCGAGCCTCTACTTGCTTGTGAGTGAAACAGAGACGCCCGGAGACCGGGCGCAAGGCGCTCAGGTGTAAAAATACTTCAACACAACAGTCGCGACGTTCCGCCCTGTCTTTGTAACCCACAACGATTGCAGCGCACCAAGCAGCCAGCTGGTTATGCTGCTGGACTCGGTGGAATCCTGTAAAAGTGAATGCGGAGCTCAGTTGGTGTTTTTACAAACGGGAGTGCCCGTAGGGCAATAAATTTCAGCAACAATAAAAAGACAGCGTCACATTTGTCTTTTACTTTTGGTTTTCTAAAGGCGCTGAGAAGTATGATACGGTACATTACGGGACAGTTTATAAATTTATTCTAACCTACAGATGCCTACTGAAGAATGAAGTTCTCCTTTAACAACAACAAAAAAAAAGCTTGAAAGTAGCAGAACACCTGATATTTTGTACAACGTCATCTACTCAACAACGTGAAGTACTCTTCATTACGTTCCCAGCCAAATATGTAACTTAGGAAACTTCTATAGAATCCAATACCTACGTTATTTAAAAAACAAAAAATAAACTACCGTAACGGTAGTTAAAGGTAAAACCACAGAGATGTGTTAACTAAACGCCAAAAGCAGTAAAACTGATGGCGAACACAGAAGAAACCAACTCTACAAATGTTGCTACATTTGAGCCACAAACGGCAGGAATCTTCAACACCTTCGCTCTTCAACCAAAAGCAATTAAATTTAGAGAAGTATTTGTCTATTATAAAAGTGACTGAATTGTGAGAATGTACGAATCGTTAGACACAATACAAAGTTGTCATGTCTCCAGGAAAGCGGCTGTCATAATAGAAAAAGAACACATAACAACGTAAATATATGCTTTTCATGTATGAAATAATTGTTTACATTCTCTTGCTTTCAGCGGAATAAGCTGCAGTTATACACATATTGTAAGAACCTACCTTCATCCGTAAGTTGTATCCTTTGTTGCTGAACGGTAACATTCAGCTCTTTTTAGATGTATTTCACAAACATTCGTGTCCACTGACAATACACAAACTCTTTGAGGCAAAAAAATAGAATAACTGTTTCGTAAATCACATAGAAAATGGATGAAAAAATACATTAAGCTTACCCTGCACGTGACTGACTGCTTTCTCACTGCTTGGAGACCTAGTATCGTCCCACTTGTCGAACGGTGACAACTTTCGAAGCTGAGTGTGTCTCGAGTGTATGTGTTAGACTATGGGTGAGCCACGCTGTCGAACACACACAGAAGGCCGTCGTCTTTCAGAGCAACAGTCCTATACTGTCATTGTCTTTTCCGTGTGATTTACATTCTGAATTTTAACTGTATGTTAATAGAATTGGGCTGAATGGAATTTAGATTATTTATTATTTATTTATATTCTTTACAGCCATCTATAGGCTACGTTTACACAACTTCCCCCACTTTCTACAGTTTTCTTCCTTCCTCCTTCGCCAGTACTCTTTCATCCGTTGGCTCACTCTTGCACATTCTTCTGCCGAGAATACTTTATTCTTCCTCGTTTTCTCCCCAAAGAAATCCTTCACTTCCGCAAATGTTTTCCTAAAGATCTGCCTGTTCACAATTTCTTCTGACGTGATCCCGCTTTTTTCTAGATCCCAGAGCACTTCTTTCACCCATGGAGCTTTTGTCTTCCTGTTCTGGAAGAGAAGAATCTTGTTGGCGAGCCTCTCTGATTCCATTCTTTTGATATCTTCATGGTACAGTCTTCTTTTCTTCATTCTGGTGGTGAAATCGGTGAAAAAGTTGTTGATTTGATCTTAGGCGGAATGTAAATTCATCAGATATTTTTCTGGACCCAAGACTCTTTCTAAGGAATTTCCTTCTTTTCCAAGTCTGAAAGTCCCTTCCTGGCTATTGTGTCAGATGCATATAAACATTCCGGTTTGACGACTGTCCTATAGTGTTGGAATTTGGCCCGGTGTGAGAGTGATTTAGATTTGTATGTGTTCTGATATACACTCCTGGAAATTGAAATAAGAACACCGTGAATTCATTGTCCCAGGAAGGGGAAACTTTATTGACACATTCCTGGGGTCAGATACATCACATGATCACACTGACAGAACCACAGGCACATAGACACAGGCAACAGAGCATGCACAATGTCGGCACTAGTACAGTGTATATCCACTTTAGCAGCAATGCAGGCTGCTATTCTCCCATGGAGACGATCGTAGAGATGCTGGATGTTGTCCTGTGGAACGGCTTGCCATGCCATTTCCACCTGGCGCCTCAGTTGGACCAACGTTCGTGCTGGACGTGCAGACCGCGTGAGACGACGCTTCATCCAGTCCCAAACATGCTCAATGGGGGACAGATCCGGAGATCTTGCTGGCCAGGGTAGTTGAGTTACACCTTCTAGAGCACGTTGGGTGGCACGGGATACATGCAGACGTGCATTGTCCTGTTAGAACAGCAAGTTCCCTTGCCGGTCTAGGAATGGTAGAACGATGGGTTCGATGACGGTTTGGATGTACTGTGCGCTATTCAGTGTCCCCTCGACGATCACCAGACGTGTACGGACAGTGTAGGAGATCGCTCCCCACACCATGATGCCGGGTGTTGGCCCTGTGTGCCTCGGTCGTATGCAGTCCTGATTGAGGCGCTCACCTGCACGGCGCCAAACACGCATACGACCATCATTGGCACCAAGGCAGAAGCGAGTATCATCGCTGAAGACGACACGTCTCCATTCGTCCCTCCATTCTCGCCTGTCGCGACACCACTGGAGGCGGGCTGCACGATGTTGGGGGGTGAGCGGAAGACGGCCTAACGGTGTGTGGCACCGTAGCCCAGCTTCATGGAGACGGTTGCGAATGGTCCTCTCCGATACCCCAGGAGCAACAGTGTCCCTAATTTGCTGGGAAGTGGCGGTGCGGTCCCCTACGGCACTGCGTAGGATCCTACGGTCTTGGCGTGCATCCGTGCGTCGCTGCGGTCCGGTCCCAGGTCGACGGGCACGTGCACCTTCCGCCGACCACTGGCGACAACATCGATGTACTGTGGAGACCTCACGCCCCACGTGTTGAGCAATTCGGCGGTACGTCCACCCGGCCTCCCGCATGCCCACTATACGCCCTCGCTCGAAGTCCGTCAACTGCACATACGGTTCACGGCCACGCTGTCGCGGAATGCTACCAGTGTTAAAGACTGCGATGGAGCTCCGTATGCCACGGCAAACTGGCTGACTCTGACGGCGGCGGTGCACAAATGCAGCGCAGCTAGCGCCATTCGACGGCCAACACCGCTGTTCCTGGTGTGTCCGCTGTGCCGTGCGTGTGATCATTGCTTGTACAGCCCTCTCGCAGTGTCCGGAGCAAGTATGGTGGGTCTGACACACCGGTGTCAATGTGTTCTTTTTTCCATTTCCAGGAGTGTATTTTGTGAATGATATTTCCATTTTCCTTGCCAGTTCTTCAATTGCTGCCTATTCATTGTTCTTTGGAGTCAAAATATCTCCCAGGTTCAAATGGTTCAAATGGCTCTGAGCACTATGGGACTTAACATCTGTGGTCATCAGTCCCCTGGAACTACTTAAACCTAACTAACCTAAGGACATCACACAACACCCAGTCATCACGAGGCAAAGAAAATCTCCGACCCATCTCCTAGGTACTTGACCTTCTGAACTCTTTTGATGTTAGTGTATGCTGAATAAGCCTAGTTGTCTTATCAGTTATTCCATACTCTCTCGGCACTTCTATTAATGAGTCTCTGTCTAGGGGTCGTACGCATTTTTAAATTCCACAAATGTCATCGCCACTTCCTTATCAGCTTTTAGTGTCTTTGTTTTGATTAAGGTTTTGATGGTAAAGATCTGCTGTGCAAACGATCTTCCAATCCTAAAGCCGGCTTGATATTTACCTAGTTGTTGATCTGTGTGTTGTTCTGTTCTATGTTTCAGAGCAATGGCAACGATGCCCGCCCGGTTGGCCGTGCGGTCTGACGCACGGCTTCCTGGGCGTGAAAGAGCGCCTGGTCCCCGGCACGAATCTGCCCGGCGAATTTGTGCCGAGGTTCTGTGAACCGCCCAGTCTGTGGATGGTTTTTAGGCGGTTTTCCATCTGCCTCGGCGGATGCGGGCTGGTTCCCCTTATTCCGCCTCAGTTACACTATGTCGACGATTGCTGCGCAAACAGGTTCTCCACGTACGCGTACACCACCATTACTCTACCACGCAAACATAGGGGTTACACTCGTCTGGTGTGAGACATTCCCTGGGGGTCCACCGGGGACCGAACCGTACAACAACCCTGGGTTCGGTGTGGGGCGGCTGAGGGGTGGACTGCGGTAGTCGTCGTGGGGTTGTGGACCACTGCGGCTGTGGCGGGGACGGAGCCTCTCCATCGTTTCTAGGTCTCTGGTTAACATACAATACAATACAATGGCAAGGATCTTATATGCTATTGGTAGAAGTGATATTTCTCTGTAATTATTGACATTGGATTTGTCTCCTTTCTTGTGCAGTGAATGGATGACAGTATCTCTTCATTCTTCTGAGATCTCTCCTGCGAGCCAGATTTCTTGAAAGGGTCTTTCAAATCGTTCCAGGAAACTGTCTCCTACGTACTTTAAAAGTTCTGCAAGAACCGAGTCTTTGCCAGAAACTTTGTTGTTTTTCGAGCCCCTGATGATCTCTCGTATTTCCTTTTTATCTGGTGGGGTGGAATCAGAAAGTTTGTTTTGTGGTTTCTGGAAGATTAATTTTTCTGGTGGTGGGTCGCAGTTGTGCAGCTGTTTGGAGTATCTAGCCAAGTGTTCACAATTCTGTTTGTTGCTCATAATCAGTTTGCTGTGGTCATTTTTGAAGCAGATGTTGGGTGATGAGTCATTTTTATTCTAATGTACAAAGCTTACACTGCGGAGAGGAAAGTCATGGGATACCTCCTAACATCGTATCGGTCCTCGTTTTGCCAGGCGTAGGGTAGGCATGGGCTCAGCAAGTCACTGGAAGTCCCCTGCAGAAATGCAAAAATGTCCTAAACATCTTAGATGCGATTCATGTCGGGCGATGGCAAATCATTCATTCCAGCTTTCCAGAATCGCGAACTATTGTGGCCCGTTGACAAAATTCCATCTTTGTTTAGAAACACAAAGTCCATGAATGGCTGCAAATGGTCTCCAGCTATTCGAACACATACATTTTCAGTCAATTATCGGTTCAGTTGGTCCAGAGGACACAGTCTACTCCATGTAAGCACAGTCCACTTTATTAATCAGCCACCACCAGCTGAGACAGTGCCTCGTTGATGACCTGGAGCCGGCCGTGGTGGCCGAGGCACTCCAGTCACTAGCCGCGCTGCTGTTACGGTCGCAGTTTCGACTCCAGCCCCGGGGATGGATGTGTGTGATGTCCTTAGGTTTAAGTAGTTCTAAGTCCAGGGGACTGATGATCTCAGATGTTGAGTCCCACAGTGCTCAGAGCCATCTGAAGCAGTTTCTAATGACCTGGATCCGTGGCTTCGTGGGATCTGCACCTCAGCTCTTAGAAAGTGACCAGGCCACGATTTACAGTTGCCTAGGGTCCAACTGTTGTGTTCAAGAGCCCAAAACAGTCGCTGCAGGCTATATCGTGCGGTTAGAAAAGGCACTCGGGTCAGTCGCCCGTTGTCATAGCCTATTAACGCCAGATTTTGCGGAGCTGTCCCAACGGATGCGTTCTTCGTACGTCCCGCATTGATTTCTGCGGCCATTTTCGGCAGTGCTGCTTATGTGTTAGCACTGACAACTCTGCGCAAACACCGCTGCTATCAATCGTTAAGTGAAGGCCGTCGGACACTGCGTTGTCTATGGTGACAAGTACGAGGGTCACTCCAAAACAAATGCACACTATCTTTTTAAAATCCATCTTTTATTCGATATGTTTGAAAGTTTTACAGTATGTAGATACATCCTTTAGGAACAATATTATCATTTCTCCACATAATTTCCATACCTCTCATCTGCCTTACGCCATCTTGGAACCAGCGACTGTATATCGGCACTGTAACATTCTGGACCATCCTGTTGAAGCCACTGTTTGACAGCGTTCACAAGGGAGTCATCGTCTTCAAGTGTTTCAGTTTCAGAAAGAGATGATAGTCACATGGAGCCAGGACAGGACTGTAAGGCTGGTGTTTCAGTGTTGTCCATCCGAGTTCTGTGATCGCTTCCCTGGTTTTTTGACTGACATTTCTCCGTGCATTGTTTTGCAACAGCAAAACATCCTGCTTTTGCCGATGTGGTCGAACACGACTCAGTCGAGCTTGAAGTTTCTTCAGTGTCGTCACATATGCATCAGAATTTATGGTGATTCCATTTGGCATGATGTCCACAAGCAAGAGTCCTTCGGAATCGAAAAACACCATAGCCATAACTTTTCCAGCAGAAGGAGTGGTTTTGAATTTCATTTTCTTGGGTGAATTTACATGTGCCACTCCATTGATTGCCTCTTCGTCTCTGGTGAAAAATGATGAAGCCATGTTTCATCATATGTCATAATTCTTCCAAGAAATTCATCTCCACCATTCTCGTACTGTTCCAAAAGTTCGCTGCATACCGTTTTTCTTGTTTCTTTGCGAGCCACTGTCAACATCCTGGTTACCCACCTGGCACAAACCTTTTTTAACGTCAACACTCAGTATTCTGCAAAGACTTTCTTCCCATATCCCAACGTACCGTGACAATTTGTTCACTGTCAGCAGTCACCAATTCGTTAACTCTCTGCACATTGTCTGTGGTGTGTGCAGTACGAGGTCTGCCGCTTCGAGGACAATCCTCAATATTGCTGTGCCCGCTTTAATCACGTAAACTGCCTGTCCACCGACTAACTGTATTGTGATCGACAGCAGCATCTCCATACACCTTTTTTCAACCTCTTGTGGATGTTTCCCACTGTCTCGTTCTCACAGCACAGGAATTCGATGACAACACGTTGCTTCTGACGAATGTCAAGTGTAGCAGCCATTTTGAAGACATGCTGGACGGCCCCATCCACGGGAACGGGTTGAACTAAGTTTGAAAACAAGCGGGAAGGATGTATGTAAACACTGTAAAAGTTTCACACATGCAGAATGAAAACGGTATTTTTACAAAAATAGTGTGCTTTTCCTTAGGAGTGACTCTCGTAACTCCTGAAATTTTATATCCGTCTACGTTTTCCTTCTCACATTGTACAGATCAGGAAAAATGGAAATTAGTATTATCAATCAACGAATAATTTTTTAGTACAACAGAGAACGGGCAGCTTAGACAGATTGCTACAGTTGTTGTGTCCAGTTCAACGACCTTGGAAGGGCCAAAATATGAGTAAAAAGAACGACACGACGACGGCACTGCGACACACACACACACACACACACACACACACACATAAAGGCGCGCGCGCGCGCGCGCTCAAGGTCATGAGGGAAGGAGCACCAACTCGGATTAGGGAAGGGTGGGGAAGGAAATCAGCTGTGCCCTTTCAAAGGAACCATCCTGGTATTTTCCTTAAGCGATTCAGGGAAATCACGGGAAACCTAGATTTGGATGGCCGTACGCGGTTTTGAACCCTCGTCCTCCAGAATTTGAGTCCAGTGTCATAACCAATGAGCCACCTCGCTCGGTGATAGTTGTGTCTGGCTGACTGTTGGAATATAATAGATAAGCTAACCACTTACAACACACAACCACTTCCAGCCTCCGTCTTCAGGCCACAAGTGGCCCATCGGGACTATCCGACCGCCGTGTCATCCTCAGTCGAGGATAGGGTAGGAGGGGCGTGTGGTCAGCACACCACTCCTCAGGTCGTTATGATGGTTTTCTGTGACCTGTGCCGCTACTAGTCGGTCAAGTAGCACCTCAATTGGCATCACGAGGCTGAGTGCACCCCGAAAATGTCAACAGCGCAGGGCACCCTGGATGGTCACCCATCCAAATGCTGACCACGCCCAACAGCGCTTAACTTCGGTGATCTGACGGGAACCGATGTATCCACTGCGGCAAGGCCGTTGCCAATTTTTAAGCGCCCTACCTAAATTTCCTTCTGCCCTCTCAGTCACAATGTGAAGTTCAGTCACGAAAGGTGTGGTGCTCTCGACGAGTATGAAGTCACGTGTCAGGAGACAGTAGCCTACTTGCATGCGAGTCAGTTTCATTTCATTCACCCGGAGTGACCAGTGCGAGGTACGTCGTGGCTGGATTGCTACCTTCAGCTATTCCAGCTTGTTGTCCTCTGTGCACACGTAATGGACCAGCACTGCACAACTGGCAGCTGTTGTAGTTTGACGTTCTTCACTACACAGATTTGAAACTATCCTCTCTGCTTCTGTACACAGTTACTGAGAATTCAAAGAAAAGCGTAGAACGAGCAGTCAGCAGCAGTTCACTTTTTTATATACAGGTTTCCCAAACCTATATTCCCAAGAAAATTGTGGACCAACGATATTGATTTTTTTTTGTTCAAAATATTTCTGCTGACACAATGCATCTGTGACTGTCATTAATATTTTTATTGAGCCAAAGTATTAGTAGCAATAAAATTTCCAGTGACTTGTTTGGACCCTTTGCCCATTTCCATGCGCTCTCGGCTGCAGGCTATATGGTGCACTCCTACTGACAGAGGTATCCCTGTTGTGGTTCAAAAAATGGCTCTGAGCACTATGGGACTTAACATCTATGGTGATCAGTCCTCTACAACTAAGAACTACTTAAACCTAACTAGCCTAAGGACAGCATACAACACCCAGTCATCACGAGGCAGAGAAAATCCCCAATCCCGCCGGAAATCGAACCCGGGAACCCGGGCGCAGGAAGTGACAACGCTACCGCACGACCACGAGCTGCGGACATCTTTGTTGTGTTAGTTTCATATTTTGATGTAGAAAACAGCCAAAGTTACGAAATTCATTTCTTTATATTTATTGATGACCCGTTTCTGGTATCAGAACCCGTTTTCAAATCATCCAACAAAAAATGGTATATTCCATGATAGCGCGCAAACCGTGTTAATGTTGTATTTACTTCTATCTAAGTCATGTTTTCCAGTGACCATTAACAAGACGAGCATAAAACTGCTTGTCGTGCCAATGATCACTGACAAACTTGACCATAGGCAGGACAAAAATACAGTTTCTTGTCGTGAAAAACTTGACTTACGCACAAGTATGCACGGTAATAACTAGGTTTTCGTGATATCACTGAATTCCATTTTTTTCTGTTTGGATGATTTGCGAATGGGTTCTGGTATTAAATAAAAAGAACAGAATCTCGCAACTTTGGCTGTTTTATCCTGCTACTAACTCAGCACGCCGGTTATCGAAAAATAAGTTTTATGTATTTGTCAACACAATTTTGCTTATTATGAGTTTCTGGGCAGAATTCATTATAGTTACAATGTTCTTGGATCCTAGTGCTTTATTTTGAGATGCTTGTCTGTCTTATATAGCTAGTTTTGACCACTTGGAAATAGCCTAGGGCTGAAACCAGTAGCAGAGGAAATGTGATGTACCTGGTGCTGTGTCTGACCAAAGATAATGTTGAGGCCGTTGTTCTTTACGAAAGCTCACTTTTTGGTCCGTATTTGCTTTAACAATTAACATGTTAGGATGACTCTGCCCTGATGAAAATATATACGTCTACATCTACATAAATACTCCACATGACATCGTTCCGTAAGTGGCCGACGGCACCTTATACCATTTCTAGTCATATCCAATCCAATCCCACTCACAAATAGAACGAAGGAAAAACGCACGTCAGTATTCTTCCGTTCGAGCCCCATTTTCTGTTATCTGATATTCAGGGTCCTTATGTGGAAGGTATGTTGGAGGCAGCAGAACTATTCCTCAGTTAACTTCAAATATCGGCTCTCTGATTCTCAGTAGTGTTCTACGTAAAGAACGTCCGCTTCCCTCGAGTTGTTCCCATTTGAGTAGTACTCACTGACGAAGAGCTACAAGAGATGCAAATGCAGAGACATAGGGATGCCACTGCAAGAACAGCTCAGCATAGAGTCTTTGTGGCGCTCTTCCATCACATTCAGTAAACCCATACACAAGGTGCATATTGGA
Source organism: Schistocerca gregaria (assembly GCF_023897955.1). Classification (NCBI taxonomy): domain Eukaryota; kingdom Metazoa; phylum Arthropoda; class Insecta; order Orthoptera; family Acrididae; genus Schistocerca; species Schistocerca gregaria. The sequence continues at coordinate 67,428,163 of NC_064924.1, read as the reverse complement.
GAATTCCTCATCACCGGTCCTGATACATAGCACTGCGTATCAGTGTCAACGTGTTGACGACTAACAGTACCGGAAAAGTAAACCAGCGACAGGAGCGAGAAATTTAGAGTGCAAGCTTGAGGATGGAAACTAAAATGGTCAATCCTACTGTCAACAGCAAGTACCATGGGTGAATGGAGTACCTTTGTTTCATACAAGACACAGGACACATACGGTCGACGTTTTCACTACTGTGCAGATATTTTGACTGCAACACAAGACAAATGAGGTCAAAAATCGAGCGAAACGGAGCTACTCTGCACCCAGCTTCCAGAGACCAAGGGTCCCTCATATCGAAATACTGAGAAAATGTTCCTGAACTGAATGAAATATACTGTCGGCGGAATTGTCACCGTGAACAGCTGCTTTCCAGCCCTAATAGAGTTCTGTGAGGGTAACACACATACACATTACTAACAGACAGCATACCAAGTGAATCTGCACCCAGCAGCGTCATTCCGCCGCCGTTGCTGACTGTACTTTGAATGCTTAGTGGTGGTTGTCGCGATGGCGCCCGTTTGTTGTTGGCTATAATGGTTTCGTAGAACGCAAAGAAGTTCTAAGGAATGACGAGATACGTTTGAAGTTCTCTAACGCTATAGATACAGCAATAAGGAATAGCGCAGCAGGCAGCACAGTTGAAGAAGAATGGACATCTCTAAAAAGGGCCATCACAGAAGTTGGGAAGGAAAACAAAGGTACAAAGAAGGTAGCTGCGAAGAAACCCTGGGTAACAGAAGAAATACTTCAGCTGATTGATGAAAGGAGGAAGTACAAACATGTTCCGGGAAAATCAGGAATACAGAAATACAAGTCTCTGAGGAATAAAATAAACAGGAAGTGCAGGAAAGCTAAGACGAAACGGCTGCAGGAAAAATGTGAAGACATCGGAAAAGATATGATTGTCGGCAGGACAGACTCAGCATACAGGAAAGTCAAAACAACCTTTCGTGACATTAAAAGCAACGGTGGTAACATTAAGAGTGCAACGGGGGTTCCACTGTTAAATGGAGAGGAGAGACCAGATAGGTGGAAAGAATACATTGAAAGCCTCTATGAGGGTGAAGATTTGTCTGATGTGATAGAAGAACAAACAGGAGTCGATTTACAAGAGATAGGGGATCCAGTATTAGAATCGGAATTTAAAAGAGCTTTGGAAGACTTACGGTCAAATAAGGGAGAAGGGATAGATAACATTCCATCAGAATTTCTAAAATCATTAGGGGAAGTGGCAACAAAACGACTATTCACGTTGGTGTGTAGAATATATGAGTCTGGCGACGTACCATCTGACTTTCGGAAAAGCATCATCCACACAATTCCGAAGACGGCAAGAGCTGACAAGTGCGAGAATTATCGCACAATCAGCTTAACAGCTCATGCATCGAAGCCGCTTACACGAATATTATACAGAAGAATGGAAAAGAAAAATGAGAGTGCGCTAGGTGACGATCAGTTTGGCTTTAGGAAAAGTAAAGGCACGAGAGAGGCAATTCTGACGTTACGGCTAATAATGGAAGCAAGGCTAAAGAAAAATCAAGAGACGTTCATAGGATTTGTCGACCCGGAAAATGCGTTCTACAATGGAAAATGGTGCAAGCTGTTCAAGATTCTGAAAAATGTAGGGGTAAGCTATAGGGAGAGACGGGTCATATACAATATGTACAACAACCAAGAGGGAATAATAAGAGTGGACGATCAAGAACGAAGTGCTCGTATTAAGAAGGGTGTAAGACAAGGCTGTAGCCTTTCGCCCCTACTCTTCAATCTGTACATCGAGGAAGCAATGATGGAAATAAAAGAAAGTTTCAGGAGTGGAATTAAAATACAAGGTGAAAGGATATCAGTCATACGATTCGCTGATGACATTGCTATCCTGAGTGAAAGTGAAGAAGAATTAAATGATCTGCTCAACGGAATGAACAGTCTAAAGAGTACACAGTATGGTTTGAGAGTAAATCGGAGAAAGACGAAGGTAATGAGAAGTAGTAGAAATGAGAGCAGCGAGAAACTTAACATCAAGATTGATGGTCAGGAAGTCAATGAAGTTAAGGAATTCTGCTACCTAGGCAGTAAAATAACCAATGACGGACGGAACAAGGAGGACATCAAAGGCAGACTCGCTATGGCAAAAAAAGGCATTTCTGGCCAAGAGAAGTCTACTAATATCAAATACCGGCCTTAATTTGAGGAAGAAATTTCTGAGGATGTACGTCTGGAGTACAGAGGTAGTGAAACATGGACTGTGGGAAAACCGGAACAGAAGAGAATCGAAGCATTTGAGATGTGGTGCTATAGACGAATGTTGAAAATTAGGTGGATTGATAAGGCAAGGATCCGGCAGATCAAAATCAAATATCGTGCTTCGCAACCAGACGTCTCTTATGGTACTGCTGGCGGACTCTTCCACCAGTTAAGATAATGGAAGGTGTGTGCCTGCCGGATTCCTTGCAGCCAAAGAGGAGACCTCAAAGACTAACAAAGGTCCATCTGTGCGGGATTTCTCGCATCCTACGAGGCTCATCGTGACAATTTTTTTCTAAAACTTCGTCACAGGCGATTAAACATGGGTTCTTCACTTCGAACCGGAAACAAAATATCAATCTATGGAGTGGCGTCCCACCACGACTCCTCTGAAGGAAAAGTTGAAAGCCGCACCCTCAACCGGTAAAGCCATGGCGACCGTCTTCTGGCACTCCGAAGGGTTATTCTGTCCGATATACTCCCTCCTGCCGCAACGATCGACTCTGAACGGTGGAAGATTTCAGAGTATTCGTCGCCACAAAAGTCCAAACGAACGTCTTCCTCTCCATCACAACTCAAAGCCTCAGCGCAACCGAGAGGAACTCATTTTATTGGACTGTTCTTTGTTTTCCACCCTACGGCGTGGATCTCGCACCTTCCATCTGTTTGGCCCAGTGAGAAGCAGTACGTGGATGACGGAGAGGCAATTTATGCGGCGAGACGTTGGCTCCGTCGTTGATCAGTAGACTGGTACCATGCGGGCCTCCAGACCTTCCAGAAAGGTGGCGTATGGCTGTCGCATTGAACGTAGATTATATTGATTTTGTAGTTAAAAGCGTGCGGAATAATATCGTGTGCTGGAATCGTGAATAAAACCAAGTTTCTTTCATAAAAAAATGTGTTTCATTAGTTATTGAACGCCCTTCATAAACCACGACACTCGTACTTGTCTCGCTTCAACAACACACCGTAAAGAGATCACACAATGTACATTTTATATTTGACGGGGTTAAAGCCGAAGTGGTGTAAGTCACGTTTTTAAAATTATTGACTTAAGTGTTGCAATACAATTTTGAAATATAGATGTGTTAAATGGAAGAATGGTGTAACTAACAGTTTTGTTCTTAGCTCCATAGATGTCGTTAGCAGATGCACTTGCGGTGCAAGTCTGACTTACGCCATTATTCCTCTAAGTGCTTCTAAGGTGTGCTTTCGTTCTGTGTAGTTTACGTGTTTTGGTGAAGATGGATCCTCAATTTGATGAAGACACAAGTAGTGAACTCAGTATATTGCAAAATGCAGGATCTAGTGATGATTATATTCCTTCAGAGAATGAAATGTTTGGTTCTTCAGGTAAGTTTAACTCACGTAGTCTATCATTTGGCCAATTAAGTTAGTAACACATTATCATGTCTTTGAAGTTTAATCAGCTTGCACTTTCATGCTCCACGTAAAGATACCTGTGTGAAGTGTGATAAGTACAAAATGCAGATGTCCACTTTAGAAGATGCAATAGAAAGAAAGAACGGGGAAGTACAACACGAACTTCATATTCGAAAGGCGGAGGCTGCTAGAACATCCATGAAATTAGATAAAGAAAAGTCACAGAAAGATAAATTGTATTATGCCTTCACTTTTGAGTTGCAGAAAGCTCTACCATTCGCCAAACTGACCACTTCTGTGGCCTATTATTAAGGAAACATGTATTTATACAATCTTGGCTGTCATGAGCTGTGAACTGATATTGGCTTTATGTACACATGGGGTGAGACAATGGCCTCACGTGGGGCACAAGAAATAGGTTCTTGTGTTACAAAACATTACTACAAGAGCTTCAGCTTCAAAACATGTTGTCACGTATAGTGACTCCTGTACGGGGCAAAATAGGAATCTTAAATTTGCATTGTGTCTCATGAAATTGCTTCACACCAGTGTTAACATCGACATCATGGACCATAAATTTATGGTTAGTGGCCACTCCTATCTCCCTAATGATTCAGATTTTGGATCTATAGAATCCTATGCAAGAGGTAAAACAGTTTATGTTCCTGCTGATTGGTGCTCCATAATCGCAAAATCTAGAAGAAAGAAAGCTGTTTTTGTTACGCAAATGTCACGTGAAGACTTCAAGTCTACGAAGAATCTTGAACAAGCTATTACAAGGAGAAAACGAAATGTCGCTAAAAAACCAGTGTCGTGGCTTAATATGCAGTGGATTCGTTTACTGAAGAACGAACCTTTTATGCTCTATTACAATGACACTCTTAATGAGGATTTTCCATTCTCCGCTCTATGTCTAAAGCCAGCCAAACTAGGAAGTCCAGTTTCACTTGGACGTATTGCTATGGTAAACCTATACCATGGACCAAGACCTGTAACCAAGGAAAAGAAAAGTGACATGTTAGATATTCTACCATACATTCCACCCATCAACCATGCTTACTGCCAGGGACTTACAACAGCTGAAGCAACAGTAGATGATGCGGGCCCGCTGGATGTTGTTGATACTGAACGTGACTGAACATTGTCATAGCTAAGAAAGGATATTTCGTTGTACTGCCCTTAGTCATTTCTGAAATATATAATTTTTCATTAAAAATACCTTTTGGTTTTATTTAAATTTACTGCAAATACAAGATTGGTTAAAGGCAAAATGGTGTAAGCCATTTGGGCCCTTCAAAAGACACATAATTTTGTATTAAACGGTTTTCAATTATGAACACATTCAAACAATGACAACTTACTGTGATGTAAAACACAAGAAAGTGGTATTGATTTCTTGTGGAATTTATTATAATGCTTCTCACAAAACCTTCTGTTCCTCAAAATGCATGAAACATGACTTACACCACTTTGGCTTTAACACCCTCATTTGCTTACTGAAGAACAATTCCATTTTCCACACTGGCCGTTGTAAAATGAGTGTCGTTTATAGTACGATCGGTCAATTGCGTCAGTATGCCATTTTCCTGTGCGTCCTTCTATAATTGTAAACTTACGCTGAACCTATTCGTGATTCTACAAATGTTCGTGTATCATTTTAATACTTAACCGCTGTCGTAATAAACTCGAACGATAACTTCGTTCCATACTCGTCAACAGTTTAAAATAACATAACTGATGTAGCGGCATACCTTGTTTATGTACGTATCCCATTACAGCAGAAATGTTATTTTAAAGTGTTGACGAATACGGGACGTTATTATCGCTCGTGTTTATTACCCCAGCGTTTAAGTGTTAAAAAGATAGATGTACATTCGTTTACACTCACAAAAGGTGACGGTGTCAGTTTACGACCGTAAGAATCAACACTAGAAAATGGTGAACAGCTGGAATACGCTGATCACTACATAAACTACTCACCATTAAAATTGCTACACCACGAAGATAATGTAATACATACGTGAAATTTAACCGACAGGAAGAAATGCTGTGATATGCAAATGATTAGCTCTTCAGTAGATATGGTTCTCGGGCGAGACATCGGATGTCACAGTGGACATCATTAGCTCCGTCGAACAAGGCATCCTAAAACTTCCCAGGGAGTCTGCCGGGGGGATCCGACGGGAGACTTGCCGTGCTCTGACACGGGCTCAAGTGCCTAAGAACAATATAACAGCTGCAGAGAGGTCAGGGGTTCGATCCCTACGAGAAGATCCTGATATTGTGATTTTACCGGCGGATAAGGGAAATGCGACTGTTATCCTCTCCACGTCAATGTATCTCAACAAGATGCACCAGCTTCTGGACGACTCTGCATATCGCACACTAAATAAGGACCCCACAGCCAAAATTCAGCAAAAACTTTGGAGCTCTTAAAAAACAGCACGATCTCCGATGTGGTTGCTGCGATACTACCGTACACAGCCGCCCGTACCTCCCAGGCTATACGGATTTCCCAAAATTCACAAGGATAATGTGCCACTGCGGCCTATTGTGAGGAATATTGGGGCACCAACGTATAATCCCGCGAAACATCTAGCAGCTCACCTGAGCCCTTTAGTAGGAAAGTGTGAGCATCATATCCCTAACTCACAAGACTTTATTCGTCGGCTCAAGAACGTACGACTCGCACCATCAGGTATACTCGTAAGTTATGACGTAGTCTCACTTTTTACGAAAGTACCATTGCAAGAATCGTTGTTGCTGATTAGCGAGAAGACGGATGGGGAACTTTTAGACTTATTCCAACATGTGCTCACCTCGACGTACTTTTTATTTAATGGACAATACTTAGAACAGACTGACGGCGTCGCAGTGGGTAGTCCCTTGTCACCCATTGTGGCTAATCTTTTCATGGAAGACTTCGAGGAGAGAGCATTCCAGACGTCGGATTTGAAACCTACGTGGTTTTGGCGATATGTGGACGACACCTTTGTTATCTGGCCTCACGGTATTGCATCGCTGAATGTTTTTCTAGAGCATCTAAATCGCTTCGTCCCAACATCAAGTTCACTATGGAGATGGATAAAAACGGCGAACTTCCGTTCCTGGACGTGTTGGTACAGAGAAAAGGAGATAGGACATTAGGTCACGCAGTGTACCATAAACACAATATATATAAATGACCTAGTAGATAGTGTCGGAAGTTCCATGCGGCCTTTCGCGCATGATGCTGTAGTATAAAGAGAAGTTGCAGCATTAGAAAATTGTAGCGAAATGAAGGAAGATCTGCAGCGGATAGGCATTTGGTGCAGGGAGTGGAAACTGACCCTTAACATAGACAAATGTAATGTATTGCGAATACATAGAATGAAGGAGCCTTTATTGTATGATTATATGATAGCGGAACAAACACTGGTAGCAGTTACTTCTGTAAAATATCTGCGAGTATGAGTGCGGAACGATTTGAAGTGGAATGATCATACAAAACTAATTGTTGGTAAGGCGGGTACCAGGTTGAGATTCATTGGGAGAGTTCTTAGAAAATGTAGTCCATCAACAAAGGAGGTAGCTTACAAAACACTCGTTCGACCTATACTTTAGTATTGTTCATCAGTGTGGGATCCGTACCAGGTCGGGTTGACGGAGCAGATAGAGAAGATCCAAAGAAGAGCTTCGCGTTTCGTCACAGGGTTATTTGGAAACCGTGATAGCGTTACGGAGATTTTTAACAAACTCAAGTGGCAGACTCTGCAAGAGAGGCGCTCTGCATCGCGGTGTAGCTTGCTCGCCAGGTTTCGAGAGGGTGCGTTTCTGGATGAGGTATCGAACATATTGCTTCCCCCTACTTATACCTCCCGAGGAGATCACGAATGTAAAATTAGAGAGATTCGAGCGCGCACGGAGGCTTTCAGACAGTCGTTCTTCCCGCGAACCATACGCGACTGGAACAGGAAAGGGAGGTAATGACAGTGGCATGTAAAGTGCCCTCCGCCACACACCGTTGGGTGGCTTGCGGACTATAAATGTAGATGTAGATGTAGAAACCAACACATACGGACTTATACTCACAGGCCACCAGCTGTCAACACCCTTCGCAACGAAGTGGAGTACTGAGGACGTTGGTACCCAGAGCACGAGCCACATCAGACTCAGACAGCTTATCCAATGAGCTACTCCATCTGCGTACCACTTTCCAACAAAATGGATACTCCGAACGGGAGATTCGCCGTGCCTTACAACCGAAGCGGGTTACCGGACGTGAGGAAGTGGAAGAAGGCGAAGAACAAAGGGGAATTGTCATCTTGCTATACATCGGTAGTGTCTCTTCAAAAATAGGAAGATTATTGACGAGGCATAAAGTAAAATGTGTCTTTCGCCCATCGGCAAAACTCAGAGCTCTCTTGGGCTCATCTAAGGACAGCCTTGGCCTGAGAAGACCCGGTGTTTATGACATTCCTTGTAGCTGCGGTATGTCGTACATCGGACAAACTTGTCTCACTGCAGAAGAGAGATGTACCGAACACCGACGCTACACTCGTCTGGAGCAACCAGAAAAGTCTGCCGTGGTGGGGCATTGTCTCTGTACAGGCCGTTCTATGAATTATCAACGTACCAAAATTCTCGCGTCGACGAGTTCGTACTGGGACAGTGTTATTAAGGAAGCAGTGGAAATACGTAGCTCGACAAATCTTGTAAACAGAGACACGGGCTTTCAGCTTAGTACAGCTTGGGATCCAGCACTGGCCATATTGAAGTCGCTTCGAACAGAGAGGAGTACTATTGGTCATAAGACGTATGACGATTCGCCAGCAACATAAATATTCCGTTGACAACGGGAGGATAATCAAGGCGCCTGCGTGGACGCGCATTTTTGCTTGCGGCTTCCGACACAGGTCGCTGGGGCGGCCGATGGCAGCGCAGAGTAACAGCGGCAACCTCCGTGCGTGCGCCGAGGTCTTTGGTTCTTCATCCTGTAGGTGGCGCTGCTTTCCTTCCCGATATCGGTTGATATCGTCGCTGTTGGCCATAGAATATTGCCGCCTCCACGCATGAGCACTTCCTGTCTAAGACCGGCATAAATAGAGGGCTCTGGTCCTGCCTTAGCAGTGTGTTCTTCGCACCTGAAGATGTCGGCCAATTTCACTGATGAAATATTAAAAAAAATAGTGGAGCTTTTACTATGACATTCGACGTCTCCCCCGAGAACTATCTATACAACATGTCCGTCGGGAAAGCCTCGAGCAAGACATGAACGTTTCCAACCGATTTCTCATACACAAACAGCAGTTGACCGGCGTTGCCTGGTGAAGCGTTGTTGTGATGCCTCGTGTAAGGAGGAGAAATGCGTACCATAACGTTTCCGACTTTGATAAAGGCCGGATTGTAGCATATCACGATTGCAGTTTATCGTATCGCGACACTGCTACTCGCGTTGGTCGAGATCCAGTGACTGTTAGCAAAATGTGTTTTCGGAGGGTCCAGGAGGGTAATACGGAACGCCGTGCTGGATCCCAACGGCCTCGTATCACTAGCAGTCGAGATGACAAGTATCTTATCCGCATGGCTATAACGGATAATGCGGCAACGTCTAGATCCCTGAGTCAACAGATGGGGACGTTTGCAAGACAACAACACGAACAGTTCGACGACGTTTGCAGCAACATGTACTATAAGCTCGAAGACCATGGCTGCGGTTACCCTTGACTCTGCATCACAGACAGAAACGCCTGCGATGGTGTACTCAACGACGAACGTCGGTGCACGAATGACAAAACGTCATTTTTTCGGATCAATCCAGTTTCTGTTTACAGCGTCATAATGGTCGCATCCGTCTGTGGCGACATCGCGGTGAAAGCACACTGGATGCGTGTATTCGTCATCAGCACACTGGCGTATCACTCGGCGTGATGGTATGGGGTGCCATTGGTTACTCGTCTCGGTTACCTCTTGTTCGCATTGACGCCACTTTGAACAGTGAACGTTATTTTTCAGATGTGTTACGATCCGTGGCTCTACCCTTCATTCGATCCCTGCGAAACCCTACATTTCAGCAGGATAATGCACGACCGCATGTTGCAGGTCCTGTACAGGCCTTTCTAGATACAGAAATTGTTCGACAGCTGCCCTGGACAGCAAATTCTCCAGATCTCTCACCAATTTGATACGTCTGGTCAATGGTGGCCGAGTAACTGGCTCGTCACAATGCGCTAGTCACAACTGTTGAAGAACTGTGGTATCGTGTTGAAGCTGCATGGGCAGCTGTACCTGTACACGCAATCCAAGCTCTGACTCAATGCCCAGGCGTATCAAGTCCGTCATTGCGGCCAGAGGTGGTTGTTCTGGGTACTGATTTCTCAGCATCTATGCACCCAAATTACGTGAAAATGTAATCATATGGCCGAGCGGTTTTAGGCGCATCAGTCTGGAACCACGCGGCCCCTAGAGTCGCAGGTTCGAATCCTGCCTCGGGCATGGATGTATGTGATGTACTTAGGTTACTTTGGTTTAAGAAGTTCTAAGTTCTAGGGGACTGATGACCTCAGAAGTTAAGTCCCATAGTATTCAGAGCCATTTGAACCGTTTTTTGTAATCACATGTCAGTTCTAGTATAATATATTTGTCAAATGAATACCCGTTTATCATCTGCATTTCTTCTTGCTCTAGCGATTTTAATGCCCAGTAGTGTAGATAAGTAGTTCATGCAACAGCAGTGGTGGAGAAAGGAATTTTGCTTCCTTAAATTTATCGCTATGTACCAAAAAAGAATAAACGTTATTTTTTTATTCATGGATTAATTATCGGTGGTAATATTAGTGCCTTCACACACTGTGTTACATCATACATCTAACCAGACATCCTTAGTGTGTCTGCTTTTCAATGTGTTATAGTACATAACAATTTATAACGACAATAATGATAATAATAATAATAAGAAGAAGAAGAATTCCGTCATGGCTGGTCTCAAGCCCGATTGAGAAACGGGGGGAGGATGAGTAGCACCTCTTTAAAAAACATGGTTTTCCCACGTCCGGGTGATGGCACCTGGTGAGGGCCCCTACCAGGGAACCAGGGAAATGGCGAAGACAGACCTCAACGACAGCGAAGATGAAGATCGTTGGTACTGCGGAACTGGCGGAAGAGGCAACCCTGCTTTTAGAAATAACATAAAAGCTAAAGATTAAAATCCAGATGCTTCACTTTCCGTATCGTACTGCGTTTCGTCAGCTTCTGCACCCCATGTGAGGAGCGGTTCAAAAGAAAAACCCAGGACTGACAATTTCAATTTTAAATAAGAATTAGCACCCACCAAGTCTCCAACAAAAATATCAGTTAGCTTATGAATGACAGAAATTTTTCTAAATGGAACTGCGCCAAGAATCACCCTTTAAAGGAAATACTTTGTCGCAGAAAGTGGCGCAATCGGGGCATCGGATTCTGGGGAGCCCAGAATTGTTCAAGTGAAGGACTCATAATGCTCTGGAAGCCCTAAATGTAAATTAAGAACAAAAAGTAAGAACTTCTTTAGCATCCTAAATATAAATTCAGTTCTGAAAATAGGGAAACTAAAAGAACTAATTAATGAATTAGCGAATACCAAGTACAACTCTTGGTTCTTCAGGGAACTACACACATTAAATAAAAGTTTCGCAGCACCTCGGTTCTGAGAGTTCCGGAATCTGAACAGAAAATGAGAATAGAGATCAACATAAACATCATTCCCGCTCTTCTTATTGCTCATTAAAACCACATATTGCATGTTGTACAACAATATAGGGAGACTTTCAGAGTTGGAGGTCAAAACTGATGTACACACTGGTACCTCTAACATCCAGTAGCATGTCCTCTTTCACTGATGCATGCCTGTATTCGTCGTGACATACTATCCACAAGTTTACCAAGGCATTGTTGGTCCAGATTGTCCCAATCCTCAACGGCGATTCGACGTAGATCCCTCAGAGTGGTTGGTGGGTCACGTCGTCCGTAAACAGTCCTTTTCAATCTATCCCAGGCATGTTCAGTAGGGTTCATGTCTGGAGAACATGCTGGCCACTCTAGTCGAGCGATGTCATTATCCTGAAGGAAGCCATAGGGGGGCAAATTTTCGTCCATGCAGACGAGTGCCTCGCCATTATGCTGCCGATATAGTTGCAGTATCGGCAGGAGGATGGCAACCACGTATCGTACAGCTGTTCCAGCGCCTTCCACGACCACCAGCGGCATACGTCGGCCGCACATAATTCCACCCCAAAACAGCAGGGAACCTCCGCCTTGACGCACTCGCTGGACAGTGTGCCTAAGGCGTTCTTCTTGATCGGGTTGCCTGCAAATACGTCTCCGACGATTGTCTGTCTGAAGGCATATGCGACAGTCGTCGGTGAAGAGAACGTGATGCCAATCCTGAGCGGTCCATTCGGCATGTTGCTGGGCCCACTTGTACCGCGCTGCGTTGTGTCGTGGTTGCGAAGAGAGAATGGACCTCGCCATGGACGTCGGGAGTGGAATTGCACATCATACAGCCTATTGCGCACGGTTTGAGTCGTAATACGACGTTCTGTGGCTGCACGAAAAGCATTGCTCTACATGGTGGCGTTGTTGTTAGGGTTCCTCCGAGCCATAATCCGTAGGCAGCGGTGATCCACTGCAGTAGTAGCCCATGGGTAGCCTGAACGATGCATGTCATCGACAGTTCGTGTCTCTCTGTATGTCCTCCATGTCCGAATAACATCGTTTTGGTTCACTCCGAGACACCTGGACACTTCCCTTGTTTAGGACCCTCCCTGGCACAAAGTAACAATGAGGACGTGATCGAACCGCGGTATTGACCGTCTAGGCATGGTTGAACTACAGACAACACTAGCCGTGTACCTCCTTCCTGGTGGAATGACTGGAACTGATCGGCTGTCGGACCCCCTTCGTCTAATAGGCGCTGCTCATGCATGGTTGTTTACATCATTGGGCGGGTTTAGTAAAAACTCTGAACAGTCAAAGGGACTGTGTCTGTTATACAATATCCACAGTCAGCGTCTATCTGCAGGAGGGAACTGGGGTGACGCAAAACATTTTTTCTTATGTTAGTAGATGCAATGATGAAGACATTTTAGAATCAGAGAGGGATAGAAGATTCTCAGAGTAAAGAAAGGGCGGAATCCAATGGGAAAAGGCTTTCCACATCTAGGAACACGGTTCAAACAGAAAAATACTATATTCGGTAACGGTCGTTTATTGACCAAGTGAAAGGCTCTCAGTTCTTATTCTGCGGTGTGCAAATAAGACTTAACCTTAATAAATTGTTATGCTCCAATAAATGCGGTCAATAAAAAGAATCTAGATAAAGTTGAATGCTTCTGGGAGGCAATGGAACACGAACTGTCGAAGGTTCCATTCAAGAACGTCAAACTTTTGTTAGGAAACTGCAGTAGGCATATCAGAAAAGATAGTTCAGGAAAAATGTTGGAAAGTATCCAGCACACAAAATAACAATTTTATGGGTAACGACTAATAGAACTACGTAGAAATTACAACCTCAAATTAATGTCCATTAATTTTTAGAAACTGTGCAGGAAGCAGAAAACTTGTAAATCACCTAATACCAACCTAGGAGAACTTCAGATTTACCACGTAGCTATATCCATTAACAATCAAACAGAAATCATGAGTGTAAAAGTTAGAAATGGTGCGAATGTTGAAACAGATCACTATCTAACCACAATTAAAAGAAATTTATTCCACAAACGAGGATTCCAAGACAGAGACACAGAATTCATAAAAGATATACAGAAACTTTCAAAGTGAAGAAACAAGAATTTCAGTAATGGCTAACACGAATTCTGGAATAAACAGTGTGAAAAAGCATTACTACTTGGAAAAGAAGCCAGCCAAAATTGGCAATCCAGAAAAAGAAGTGAAGACTTTATTAGCTTTATACAACAGAGATCTCAAACATCAAAAACGATAAGAGCATTCGAAAGGAAGTGTGAAAAAAACCAGCTATCACTAATTGAAGAAGACTTCCAAAAGAACAATACTAGGAACTTCTATAAAACTTCTAAACTAAGCCTCCAAACGTACAAACCTCCTACCTTGTGTTTCAAGATTAAGATGGAAAATTAGGCCTACACAACAAAGAAAGCTGTTGGTAAGCTATTTCAATAAGTAGATAAATTGTGAGGAACCAAGGACAGACTTCCGAAAAAAATCTGTGTACGCTCATACTAACTCAAAACAACCCAGCATGAATGAAATCCAAAATATCATTAGTGAACTGAAGAATATCAAGGTCTCCAGGGAAGATTCAGTAATTGCTGGAATGAGGAAAATCGCAGATGCAGGAACAGTCAAGAAGCACCATCGAGTCTTTCAAAAAACCTGGGAAACAGAAGCTGTACCAGAAATTTCGAAATCAGCAATTTTTCACCCAGTCCACAAGAAACAGATAAAACCGATCCCAACGACCATAGAGGAATATCCCTTCTTCCAGTGACTTACAACTTTCAAAAGCTTTACAAAACAGACTGAAAGACCAAGTGGATCAGCAGTTGGAAGATATAAGAGTACCAAGGAAGATTCAGAAAAGGACGACCCTGTGTAGAACAATTTTTAAATCTGGAACTAATAGTCAGGTATAGAACAATGTGAACGAAAAGAATTTGTAAAACATTTGTAGACTTCAAAATAGCATATGATTCAATTGTCAGGAAAAAATTATTCAACACCTTAAAAGAGTGGAGCAGAAAAAAATCTGTATAAATCATTAAAACACACTAACAAATACAAAATGCCAAATTAAATTTTTAGGCAATACCTCGAAGGCTTTTGAAATCAAAACTGGCGTAAGACAGGGAGATGGACTCACCCCACTGCTGTTCAACTGTATGTAAAAAAAGATAAGCAGGGAATGGAGGAAAAGAACAGAAGAAGAAGGAAGTAGAAGAATCACAATTGGGAAAAATGGTGATAATCTGAGTTTTGATTGTCTGCCTTTTGCAGATGATCTTGCCATTTTTGCTAGTTGCAGCCTACAACAGACAGCTTGAAGAGCAGCCTACATATATCTTTTGAAAAAACGAAGTACGTGACAGAAGTGGAGTAGACACCGATATATATGGAAATTGATTACGGTAGAATAAGAAAGGCTACATAATTAAATTTTAAGATCTAGGTGAGACAATACAACTAAATGCTTTAGACAAAGAAGCTAACGTTAGCAAGAGCAACGAAAATGGAGGTGGATTTTCAACTAACAAACAACCTGTATAACAAGAAATGTATTTCCATAAATGCAAAACTTCGGCACTACAATACTCTTATTAAACCAGAACGCCTTTATGCACCAGAACGCCTATCGTTACATATAGCCAAACATTCAGATCAAATACAAAGGAAGGAAATGGAAATATTCTGAAAAATCTTGAGACCGAAATGGGAGAATGGGAAATGGAAATTAGGAGTAATAAAGAAGTCTGTGAAAAAATAGTGTGAATATAAGACAATGAGGAAGACTAGAGTTGTAGTATATGGACGAATACAAAGGCTAGATGAAAACAGGGTAACAAAAATAATTTTTAATCTCTTTGACAGAAATCGCAAAACATCGGTGACGTGGATAAGAGAAGCTAAAGCAGACCCGAGGGAAATGGAAATAATGAAGGAAGAAATAAGAGAAAGAGAATGGTTCAGAGCAAAAGTAAAATGTTTCTACGGCTTCAGGGAGAAAACAATGAACAGGACTAACTTGAATTTAATAAATGTCGTTATTTTTCACATTAGGGTGAGGAGTACTAACATTTAACAGACATATGTGGCAGCAGAATAGGAGGAATCAATATCCAGATGAAGTTCACTGTTGAGAGAACGAACGAGGAATAGCAGGGTAAAACCAGCAGATGAAATGGAAGGGAGAAAGCAGAAGTACAAAGAGTCGAGAAAAGCATGAATAGTTTAAAATCTGGTAGACATACGGGTTCCCTGTTGAACAGAAGGAAAACAGCCGGAAAGTTATGCAAAACATAACAGAGCTCTAATCTCCTCCTGAAAGCAGAGTGGTTTTGGATAAGGCGCAGGTTACAGGGTAATTTCTTACACAGCCGTATTGTTGAAATGGAAAAGAAAATGGAAAGTTACTGTGATGCAAAGGTAGAGCCTGGTCCCTGGAAACATCCATTATGATATACTGGTTATGTAATGATGACAGATGACTGATACATCAGGAGACATCATGAGAGGTGTTGAGGACACACGAGCCAACAAACCAATGAAGCAAACTGCGCGTGCGGATATCGTTCACATACAGTCGAACTGGACACAGATTAAACATCAGGAAAATCTGCAAAGTAATCAACTCATCTCTTTTAATTTATTGATAGCAAATAATATGATTGGATGGGGGTTGAGTTAGACATGATCTGTCAATATATAAGTTTATTTTGGTTGATAAGCCATTTTAACACTCTTTAATTTAACCTGGTGGTAGCTATATTTTATCATTTTCTGAGTGAGCTTTAGAATGGGGGAACGCTGCTGATACAGGACAGGAGTCGCAAGAGGCACCGCGAAAGCAGTTATCTTTGGGACGAAGAAACTTAGCCTTTTCAGAACTGCCACTTGGGATGCGACAGACATAGCTGCCCTCGCCTTGCGTTGGAAAAGTTGCCTCGTGTAGCGTCATACTGGCGCCCACCCTATTGTGCAGTTTATTGCACAAATCCAGTTTAGTTGGTCGAGCTGAAAGCATTCGTTCTGGATGACGCAACTCTGTTGGCAGGAAATAGATGTTTGGACCCTGTTTAGAAAAGTGTGTTCAGCTGATAAACATCTCCCAGATTTCCAAAAAACGTGGCAAAGCAACTCTGACATACTACAGGTTCATAAGACGCCACAGAGATGGTGGCTAGCCTTGAGCAAAGATTTCTTGGCTTTTCCCAGAGCCTGTGATGCGAGGCTAGTTGCTGCTCGAGAGAGCATCGACTGATGAAACATGTGATTCCAGGAGGGTATAACGTATAGTGCGAGGTTTATGTAGAAAATTGAGGAAGAAATCAAGATAATGTTTTATTTTATTTTATTTTTTTAACTTTTCACCACTGGATGTATATTTAGTTAAGGAGACAACCACACCATTGGTGGGCCAGTATGACTTTAAATAGGGCAGGTTGCCGAGATTCGTGGATGACTAAATAGAAGAGAACATAGGACCCCATTCTGTTGATGGAATCTGCTGTTCCAGCTTAGAGCGCTGTCTATGGGGTACCCATTCGGGAGGACGACGGTTCAATTCCGTGTCCAGCGATCCTAATTTAGGTTTTCCGTGATTTCCCTAGATCATTTCAGGCAAATGCCGGGATGGTTCCTTTCAAAGGGCATGGCCGATTTCTTCCCCATCCTTCCCTAATCCGAGCTTTTGCCCCGTCTCTAATGACCTAGTTGTCGACGGCGCGTTAAACACTAATCGCCTCCTCCTCCTCCTCCTCCTCCTCCTCCTCCTATGGGGCACCAATGTGTCCAGTGCCAAGTCCATAGATGAAATCTTAAGAAAGATAAAAATTTTGGTGTGTATGAATACATACACTTTTAGAACGTCACACACAGATGTTGTAAAATTAAACTGTCGCCGGATCTCTTTTCTCTCATTCAACTTTACATTTCTCACAGCGAGATACCATACTTGTCATTCTTATGGATTCACTGCCTCTCAATAACGTGTAAGAAAATGTATTCTACCAGCATGAAAAAAAAAAATCGTAAAGGGGTGACATAAAGTCACGTAGGAGGCTAGCAAATAGTATGCGATCTGTCGTTAGGCTGGTTAAGTCGCATAAAAAGTCATACAGTGGCGAATAATGACGTTATGTCTTTATTGATCACAAAGTGCGCGTTTCGGAATTATTTCCATCTTCAGAGTCCCAGGTGCAAAGGCAGCACAAGGATAAGAGCGTTACGAGAAGTTTCGTAACATGAGATAGCAAACTAGTCTGTGGTGGCCCACTGTTTCTCTCTTCCTATAGCTAGTCCACTTTTATGTTTCGGCAAATCTGAGTTACCCAAGCACGAATCACGCCCCCTCCTCACAGCTTTACTTCTCCCAGTACCTCGTCTCCTACCTTCCAAACTTTGAAGAAGCTCTACTGCGAACCTTGCATAACTAGCACTCTTGACAGAAAGGATATTGCGGAGACATGGCTTAGCCACAGCCTAGGGAATGTTTCCAGAATAAGATATTCACTCTGCAGCGGAGTGTGCGCTGATATGAAACTTCCTGGCAGATTAAAACTGCTCAGTTGGTAGAGCACTAGCCCGTGAAAGGCAAAGGTCCCGCGTTCGAGTTTCGGTCCGGCACACAGTTTAATCTGCCAGGAAGTTTCAAGAAACTCCAAGTTTGGTACTAACAGCGTTCAGCTGTAAGCTGAATATCACTGTCCCTGTTGTGGAAACAACAACAGTTTTTTACGCCACTTTGCACGCCCTGAGACCTCACGTGAGTGAGGAGTGGTGTTGCAGCACTGTCGGTTCTCAGGGGCAAGTTTCAAGTTTGCTGCTTCTGCTAAGACGTGGCTTCTAGAGAGCATCTTCTGCTGCGACGTCTTACAACAGAGTGTAGCCAGTGGATGGAGTTACTACTTCTCTAAAATCAAGCTTCTACCCCAGGAGAGCGGAGACAAATAAGCACGAACCGAGTCTCGGCTTTTAACACAACACATAGCATCGGGTTTTATGACACCCCCAAACTCACTCAGGTCCACAATTCTTTTTTTTGGTCATCAGTCTACTGACTGGTTTGATGCGGCCCGCCACGAATTCCTTTCCTGTGCCAACCTCTTCATCTCAGAGTAGCACTTCCAACCTACGTCCTCAATTATTTGCTTGACGTATTCCAATCTCTGTCTTCCTCTACAGTTTTTGCCGTCTACAGCTCCCTCTAGTACCATGGAAGTCATTGCCTCATATCTTAGCTGATGTCCTATCATCCTGTCCCTTCTGCTTATCAGTGTTTTCCACATATTCCTTTCCTCTCCGATTCTGCGTAGAACCTCCTCATTCCTTACCTTATCATTCCACCTGATTTTCAACATTCGTCTATAGCACCACATCTCAAATGCTTCGATTCTCTTCTGTTCCGGTATTCCCACAGTCCATGTTTCACTACCATACCATACTGTACTCCAGACGTACATTCTCAGAAATTTCTTCCTAAAATTAAGACCGGTATTTGATATTAGTAGACTTCTCTTGGCCAGAAATGCCTTTTTTCCCATAGCGAGTCTGCTTTTGATGTCCTCCTTGCTCCGTCCGTCATTGGTTATTTTACTGCCTAGGCAGCAGAATTCCTTAACTTCATTGACTTCGTGACCATCAATCCTGATGTTAACTTTCTCGCTGTTCTCATTTCTACTACTTCTCATTACCTTCGTCTTTCTCCGATTTACTCTAAAACCATACTGTGTACTCATTAGACTGTTCATTCCGTTCAGCAGATCATTTAATTCTTCTTCATTTTCACTCAGGATAGCAATGTCATCAGCGAATCGTATGATTGATATCCTTTCACTTTGTATTTTAATTCCACTCCTGAAACTTTCTTTTATTTCCATCATTACTTCCTCGATGTACAGCTTGAAGACTATGGGCGAAAGGCTACAGCCTTGTCTTACACCCTTCTTAATACGAGCACTTCGTCCTTGGTCGTCCACTCTTATTATTCCCTCTTGGTTGTTCTACATATTGTATATGACCCGTCTCTCCCTATAGCTTACCCCTACTTTTTTCAGAATCTTGAACAGCTTGCACCATTTTATACTGTCAAACGCTTTTTCCAGGTCGACAAATCCTATGAACGTGTCTTGATTTTTCTTTAGCCTTGCTTCTGTTATTAGCCCTAACGTCAGAATTGCCTCTCTCGTGCCTTTACTTTTCCTAAAGCCAAACTGATCGTCACCTAGCACATTCTCAGTTTTCTTTTCCATTCTTCTGTATAATATTCTTGTAAGCAGTTTCGAAGCATGAGCTGTTAAGCTGATTGTGCAATAATTCTCGCACTTGACAGCTCTTGCCGTTTTCGGAACTGTGTGGATGATGCTTTTCCGAAAGTCAGATGGTATCTTGCCAGACTCATATATTCTACACACCAACGTGAATAGTCGTTTTGTTGCCACTTCCCCTAATGATTTTAGAAATTCTGATGGAATGTTATCTATCCCTTTAGCCTTATTTGACCGTAAGTCCTCCAAAGCTTTTTTTATATTCCGATTCTAATAATGGATCCCCTATATCTTCTAAATCGACTCCTGTTTCTTTTTCTATCACATCAGACAAATCTTCACCCTCATAGAGGCTTTCAATGTATTCTTTCCGCCTATCTGCTCTCTCCTGTGCACTTAACAGTGGAATTCCCGTTGCACTCTTAATGTTACCACCGTTGCTTTTAATGTCACCAGATGTTGTTCTGATTTTCTCGGAACATGTTTGTACTTCCTCCTTTCATCAATCAACTGAAGTATTTCTTCTGTTACCCATGGTTTCTTCGCAGCTACCTTCTTTGTACCTATGTTTTCCTTCCCTACTTCTGTGATGGCCCTTTTTGAGATGTCTATTCCTCTTCAACTGTACTGCCTACTGCACTATTCCTTATTGCTGTATCTACAACGTTAGAGAACTTCAAACGTACCTCGTCATTCCTTAGAACTTCCGTATCCCACTTCTTTGCGTATTGATTCTTCCGGACTAATGTCTTGAACTTCAGATTTTCGTCCCCCTTTACATGCTGCATTACCCTTTCAATAACCTCATACACTTTCTCTACCTGTTCATCTTCAGCTTACGACGTCGGCATGTATACCTGAATTATCGTTGTCGGTGTTGGCCTACTGTCGATTCTGATTAGAACAACCCGGTCACTGAACTGTTCACAGTAACACACCTTCTGCCCTACCATCCGATTCATAACGAATCCTACACCTGTTATACCATTTTCTGCTGCTGTTGATATTGCCCGATACTCATCTGACCAGAAATCCTTGTCTTCCTTCCACTTCGCTTCACTGACTCCTACTATATCTAGATTGAGCCTTTGCATTTCCCTTTTCAGATATTCTAGTTTCCCTACCACGTTCAAGCCTCTGACATTCCACGCCCCGACTCGTAGAACGTTTTCCTTTTATTGATTATTCAATGTTTTTCTCATGGTAACCTTCCCCTTGGCAGTCCTCTCCCGGAGATCCGAATGGGGGACTATTCCGGAATCTTTTGCCAATGGAGATACCATCATCACACTTCTTCAACTACAGGGCAAATGTCCTGTGGATACACGTTACGTGTCTTTAATGCAGTGGTTTCCATTACCTTCTGCATCTTCATGTCGTTGATCATTGCTGATTCTTCCGCCTTTAGGGTCAATTTCCCACCCCTAGGACAAGAGAGTGCCCTGAACCTCTATCCACTCCTCCGCCCTCTTTGACAAGGCCGTTGAATGAGGCTGACTTCTTATGCCGGAAGTCTTCGGCCGCCAATGCTGACAATTTAAAAAAATTTAGGCAGTGGCGGGGATCGAACTCGGGACCGAAGACGTTTTTGATTATGAATCAAAGACGTTACCCCTTTTTTTTGGATTCTCATTTTGTTCGTTATTGTTCGTTTCAGTTGTTCGTGGCGGACGTCACCTGACGGCCATTGAAGTTCTTTACTGATCAATTCACTTTTTTTTTTTTTTATTACAGAGGGCAGATAACTCTCTGACCGAACACGCTGAGCTACCGTGCCGGCACCCTAGACCACGGCTCACAACGTATGCAATTCGCTAGGGTGTAGCGATACTGTTTGCCTCAGGTAACCTAAACGTTAACGCATTTGTCTCCTCTCTGAATTTCGTCTCTGATTTTCTGTATTGTAGCGCGAATACGTAATCCATTTAAGGGATCAATGTTAAAGGTCCCACGTCCAAAATGCTGCAGAAAGTGAAAGACTGCTCAGAAGACGTCAAATTGAGACACAATATTAGTGAGCATAAGGGAACAATTGACAGGAATGGGGTAAAGAAATACAGTAGAAGAAGAATGCGTAGCTTTGAGGGATGAAGTAGTGAAGGCAGCAGAGGATCAAATAGGTAAAAAGACGAGGGCTAGTAGAAACCCATGGGTAACAGAAGAAATATTGAATTTAATTGATGAAACGAGAAAATATAAAAATGCAGTAAATTAAGTAGGCAAAAAGTAATACAGACGTCTCAAAAATGAGATCGACAGGAAGTGCAATATGGCTAAGCAGGTATGGCTAGAGGACAAACGTAAGGATGTAGAGGCTTATCTCACTAGGGATAAGATAGATACTGCCTACAGGAAAATTAAAGAGACCTTTGGAGATAAGAGAACCACTTGTATGAACATCAAGAGCTCAGATGGAAACCCATTTCTAAGCAAACAAGGGAAATTAGAAAGGTGGAAGTAGTATATAGAGGGCCTATACAACGGCGATATACTTGAGGACAATATTATGGAAATGGAAGAGGATGTAGATAAAGATGAAATGGGAGATATGATATTGCGTGAAGAGTTTGACAGAGCACTGAAAGACCTGAGTAGAAAACATTCCGTTAGAACTATTGACAACCTTGGGAGAGCCAGTCCTTGCAAAACTTCCAGCTGGTGAGCAAGATGTATGAGACAGGCGAAATACCCTTAGACTTCAAGAAGAATATAATAATCCCAATCCCAAAGAAAGCAGGTGTTGACAGATGTGAAAATTACCGAACTATCAGTTTAATAAGTCACAGCTGCAAAATACTAAAGCGAATTCTTTACAGACGAATGGAAAAACTGATAGAAGCCGACCTCGGGGAAGATCAGTTTGTATTCCGTAGAAATGTTGGAACACGTGAGGCAATACTGACCCTACGACTTATCTTAGAAAATAGATTAAGGAAATGCAAACCTATGTTTCTAGCATTTGTAGACTTAGAGAAAGCTTTTGATTATGTTGACTGGAATACTCTCTTTCAAATTCTGAAGGTGGCAGGGGTAAAATACAGAGAGCGAAAGGCTATTTACAATTTGTACAGAAAGCAGATGGCAGTTATAAGAGTCGAGGGACATAAAAGGGAAGCAGTGGTTGGGAAGGGAGTAAGACAGGGTTGTAGCCTCTCCCCGATGTTATTCAATCTGTATATTGAGCAAGCAGTGAAGGAAACAAAAGAAAAATTCGGAGTAGGTATTAAAATCCATGGAGAAGAAATAAATACTTTGAGGTTCGCCGATGACATTGTCATTCTGTAAGAGACAGCAAGGGACTTGGAAGAGCAGTTGAATGGAATGGACAGTGTCTTGAAAGGAGGGTATAAGATGAACATCAACAAAAGCAAGTCAAGGATAATGGAATGTAGTCGAATTGAGTCGGGTGATGCTGAGGGAATTAGATTAGGGAATGAGACACTTAAAGTAGTAAAGGAGTTTTGCTATTTGGGGAGCAAAATAACTGATGTTGGTCGAAGTAGAGACGATATAAAATGTTGACTGGCAATGGCAAGGAAAGCGTTTATGAAGAAGAAAAATTTGTTAACACTGAGTATAGATTTAAGCGTCAGGAAGTAGTTTATGAAAGTATTTGTATGGAGTGTAGCCATGTATGGAAGTGAAACCTGGACGATAAGTAGTTTGGACAAGAAGAGAATAGAAGCTTTCGACATGTGGTGCTACCGAAGAATACTGAAGATTATATGGGTAGATCACATAACTAATGAGGAGGTATTGAACGGAATTGGGGAGAAGAGGAGATTGTGGCACAACTTGACTAGAAGAAGGGATCGGTTGGTAGGACATATTCTGAGACATCGAGGGATCACCAATTTAGTATTGGAGGGCAGCATGGAGGATAAAAATCATAGAGGGAGACCAAGAGATGAATACACTAAGCAGATTCAGAAGGATGTAGGTTGCAGTAGGTACTGGGAGATGAAGAAGCTTGCGCAGGATAGAGTAGCATGGAGAGCTGCATCAAACAGTCTCAGGACTGAAGACCACAACAACAACATTAGTGACGCAGGGGAAAACATCATGGCGCAAAATAATTTAACTAAAATTTTACCAACAAATGGCGCTGTAAACGTGTCAACGTAAATTATGTAGAGTACAAATGACATACGAATTGCAGAGCGATAGCTATGGTTTGATGTGCATAATGCTCTGTCCGTACTGTTCAATGCGTATGGCTTCACAAGTATGGATGTCAACAGATGTGCCACTATAAGGTAAGACCATCCACTACGGCAAGGTCGCACTAATTCGTATTGGAACAATCGGTTTTTAATTGTCCTGGGATCAGAAATCACGTAAAAAGCAAACTGATATCGGTTTCTAACTGGTACAATACATGCCCAATATGCTGTCCACCGCTCCCTGCCAGAAGAAGAAATCGAGAAAGAGCAGGTTGCACAAGAGATCGGAGTGTCTCAGGGCAACTTTCAGAATTCGTTGCGCAATGCGTGCCTTCAATTCAGCTGCACTCGTAACTGGAGCACTGAACACAACATCGTTCTGATAATGCCACATCCAGAAGTCACAGGGATTAATATAGGGTGATTTGGACGGTCGGACTGTAAGGAAAATTAAATTCTAGCAATTCCTAAATGCCTTTGCAGGAGCCGTAGAGCCGCTTCACGGCCTGTGAAAGAGCAGAATTTAGCAAAAAATTATCCTACCCACTCTTCCACGCTGTTGAAGGGTTGGGATGAAGTTGGTGCGCAAAATAATCTCATAGCTTTTACTAGTGACGGTACAGGTAACAGGATCCGCAAGACTCATATCCCCGAAAAAATGAGACCATACGGTGAACGATGAAGTCAATCCGCATCATACAGTCACCTTTGCAGAAGGAAGTGGTAGCGGTTGATGTGTGTGCTGATTTTCCGTTTCCCATATTCTGTAGTTCTGCATATTGACACATTCTTGTAAATGGAAATGAGCTTCGTCTGTATACAGAATGTTTCATGGCCATTCATTATCCACTTCCACGCGATGACGAGATTCCAGACCGAACATTTACGTTACTGACATGTCATCAGGAAGCAACTCTTGAACAAGGGTGAATTTGTACGAATAGCAATGCAGAATGTTTGCGAGATTTTATGTGCCCTGCTCGGAGACATGTCCAGCGTCCGGCCATTTCCCGCCCACTGCATGTTTGCACACCAGCGCTCGACCTCTTCTGCAGTGCTGTGGCCACGTCTTCGACAGTCGTCACAGCAACTGCTTCCCTCTTGTTTCATACTGCACTTTAAAAGAACCTTTATTTTCGATTTTGTAATCTTTTTCTCCAGATGCTTAGCAGACATCGGACCAATACCTTTTTTCATACTCTTGAGCGTTCGGAACTTCTGCAGAGCAACTGGCGCTCAGTCAACGTTCTTGTAGATGAGTTTCACCTGCAGGGCTCGATCCTTCGTAGAGACGGTCATATTGGGCGACTCAGACGAGAACGGTGGAACAACTGTCTGCGGCAAGTCTGTTAGAGTGGGCATATTCTGACGCCTAGAGTGCACCGTATTTTTTTCTTTTTTTTTCTTTCATGGCGTTCCACCTTGCTGCTTCAATAAAACGCTGTTCAAATTTTGAGCACTGGTTCTCTTTATATAGCGCCTTGAAAGTGAACTTCAATTGTGGACAGCCTGTATATGACAATCCTGAGTGAGTATATTTGAGTGGGGACTGATATGCACATGCGATATATGGGTTCCAGTGATGAATCCCAGACCCTTAACTCCTAAAAAAACAGTTATTGGATACTTTCAATATTTCCTTCATAACTGTATCCTCATGTACGAGTGATTCTTACATCTTTCTTAATACTTTCAGCAGTCAGAGGCCCTTACTTTGTTTCTCTCTGATTTTTCTTATAAGTTCTGTCATTTCTTTATTGCAATCCACGTCTTTATCATTATCCTCCCGTACCGACTGCGATGCGCGACACCGCATTCACAACGTGATTATCGTCTCCTCTCAGATAGTGAATTTTAAGTCAACTCTTTAAAAAAAATGACAATCACATCAGACAGTTATTCAACAATTTGCTTTGCCTAAAAAATGCAATTGCTTAGTGATCGGTACAAACGATCACATTATGTCCAGTTAATAGATACGGATACTTCTTACAAATCCATACTGCTGCTAACGTTTCATATTCTGTGTTCAAATCACTGACAACGGATGAGTAGTCCAGCTGACGAAAAATATTTGTCCTCGTGTTATTCGTGTCCCTGGTCCCTGCTGCTAACGTTTCATTTTCTGTGTTCAAATCACTGACAATGGTTGAGTAGCCCAGCTGACGAAAGATAATTGTCCTCGTATTATTCGTGTCCCTTGTCTTTAACCTGAAAGAGCATCAGCAATGCTAATAATTTATTTTGAAAACTCGAGATAACGTAAAATTTTTGAGTTCAGCCATACTTCTCTTACTTTTTCAAACTCTCTTTTACATTATTCTCGCTAACATAGCTACTCATGCATTCAAAAGTTTCGTCGTATTTTCGCAATTCAGAATTTGTTATAGAAAAAGCGTTCTATAAAAATCTACTTCCACAACAGCTATCACTCTCCCTTTTAGAGGTAGGCATCTTACAATGGCCCGCACATTTTTACTGGTTGGTTGAACTCCATTATTACGTATCGTAACTCCCAAGAAATTTAATCTAACACTGACTGTATCATGTTGTAGACAGGCGGGAATCACTTACAGAGTAAGCGAAGCAGTACAATGTTGCTAGTATCTGTTATTTGAATACTGCTATGCTACTGGAACCCTTCCGCCATCATGTTGCACTGATAGAAGGTTAATAATAATTTGATGACGTCGCTATCCAAGTTAAAAGCGTAAATGGGAAAAACGTTTTAACTTAGTCGTTATTGGTAGAAGACGATGGACCAATCAGAAGTCCGGACTCAATAAGAGGCGCCGAGTTGTTACTCTTAACACAATACCAGTCTTCTACAGGGTACGACCGAGGTAACAGGCGTTGGGACGGTCAAGTGGAATACGATACCGATAATTATTCGTCACAATTAACAGTGCCTTGGAACACTTTTGTGCGTAATAAGCCGCTATAAGTTTTGTTTCACGTATGAACAAATGCAACACCTGCTTCGGACAGTATAGTGTGCCGAGTTACCGACAATCGTGTGTCATGTTGAACAGTGCCTTGGTGAGCGGCCGTGTGAAGCTTTGACATCTTGTAATATTCCGAATCATTAGACTGTATCTTCTTGAACTGCTCTAAACATCTACATCTACATCTACATCCATACTCCACAAGCCACCTGACGGTGTGTGGCGGAGGGTACCCTTAGTACCTCTATCGGTTCTCCCTTCTATTCCAGTCTCGTATTGTTCGTGGAAAGAAGGATTGTCGGTATGCTTCTGTGTGGGCTCTAATCTCTCTGATTTTATCCTCATCGTCTCTTCGCGAGATATACGTAGGAGGGAGCAATATACTGCTTGACTCTTCGATGAAGGTATGTTCTCGAAACTTTAACAGCAGTCCGTACCGAGCTACTGAGCGTCTCTCCTGCAGAGTCTTCCACTGGAGTTTATCTATCATCTCCGAAACGCTTTCGCGATTACTTAATGATCCTGTAACGAAGCGCGCTGCTCTCCGTTGGATCTTCTCTATCTCTTCTATCAACCCTATCTGGTACGGATCCCACACTGTTGAGCAGTATTCAAGCAGTGGGCGAACAAGCGTACTGTAACCTACTTCCTTTGTTTTCGGATTGCATTTCCTTAGGATTCTTCCAATGAATATCAGTCTGGCATCTGCTTTACCGAATATCAACTTAATATGATCATTCCTTTTTAAATCACCCCCAGATAATTTATGGAATTAACTGCTTCCAGTTGCTGACCTGCTATTTTGTAGCTAAATGATAAGGGATCTATCTTTCTATGTATTCGCAGCACATTACACTTGTCTACATTGAGATTCAATTGCCATTCCCTGTACCATGCGTCAATTCGCTGCAGATCCTCCTGCATTTCAGTACAATTTTTCATTGTTGCAACCTCTCGATACACCACAGCATCATCTGCAAAAAGCCTCAGTGAACTTCCGATGTCATCCACCAGGTCATTTATGTATATTGTGAATAGCAACGGTCCCATGACACTCCCCTGCGGCACACCTGAAATCACTCTTACTTCGGAAGACTTCTCTCCATTGAGAATGACATGCTGCGTTCTGTTATCTAGGAACTCCTCAATCCAATCACACAATTGGTCTGATAGTCCGTATGCTCTTACGTTGTTCATTAAACGACTGTGGGGAACTGTGTCAAACGCCTTGCGGAAGTCAAGAAACACGGCATCTACCTGTGAACCCGTGTCTATGGCCCTCTGAGTCTCGTGGACGAATAGCGCAAGCTGGGTTTCACACGACCGTCTCTTTCGAAACCCATGCTGATTCCTACAGAGTAGATTTCTAGTCTCCAGAGAAGTCATTATACTCGAACATAATACGTGTTCCAAAATTCTACAACTGATCGACGTTAGAGATATAGGTCTATAGTTCTGCACATATGTTCGACGTCCCTTCTTGAAAACGGGAATGACCTGTGCCCTTTTCCAATCCTTTGGAACGCTTCGCTCTTCTAGAGACCTACGGTACACCGCTGCAAGAAGAGGGGCAAGTTCCTTCGCGTACTCTGTGTAAAATCAAACTGGTATCCCATCAGGTCCAGCGGCCTTTCCTCTTTTGAGTGATTTTAATTGTTTCTCCGGAACAATTCTGCGGAATTTTATTTAAGGAAGGAACTTAATCAGGCTCCTACTTGCGTTTTTCGATTAGCGCTCAAAGTTAATGATTGAAAATCAAGTGGCGTTCTAGGTTCTGGTAAATTTATTTCGTAGCACTGGATTTTCTTCCACACTGCCATTGCAGTGTAGCACAATTCGTTGGCCGGCCGCGGTGGTCTCGCGGTTCTAGGCGCGCAGTCCGGAGCCGTGCGACTGCTACGGTCGCAGGTTCGAATCCTGCCTCAGGCATGGATGTATGTGATGTCCTTAGGTTAGTTAGGTTTAATTAGTTCTAAGTTCTAGGGGACTGATGACCACATCTGTTAAGTCCGATAGTGCTCAGAGCCATTTGAACCATTTTTTTGAACAATTCGTCGTTTGCACTTCGAATCGTACTCCTATACGTGAAAGAATCCAGTCGGGTTGAAATTCATGAGCCAGCCTTACAAGACGAGACGTAAGCAAACTCCTTGAGTAACACCGATAAGGCGACAACTCTTTGTCCAACATTAATCGTTCCAAACTTCTTTCTTTTATCTCTTCTTAAAAATTAATATTTTATAATTTTTCATTTTGCAATCTGAAGGGCTTGGAACAAAAACATGGTAACCCTCTTTTTGTTAAAAAATGAGATATGGTAACCCTGATGCTGTTCATTTGGTAAGCCACCAGATTATCACGTAGTTCCAGTAGAAATCCAACAAATGGAAGAGTAACACACATTTTGCTACACCAAATTGGCATCATCTAAAATTCATACGTTGGTACCCCAAAATAGCAGTGTCAGGTTCGAGTGGAATTTGTTGCTTTAAGGGCAAAGGAAAACGAGAATTCAGTTGAATTTCGAAGATATTAATCATAGCAATATCTTGTTTGGAAAATATGGCAGTCAGTATAATCACCCATTGATGAAGAAACCGATGAAGGTCTTAATATCAACAGTGTAAGTGCTTGGCTAAGCATACACTATACGTTATGTTGGTTAACATTTTTTGATACTGTAAAACTAATACGTGTTTTGTGTGCTTACTAAGAATAACAGATGTGATTAGAACCATTATTAGACTATCTTTTATGCATTACAAATTCTTGAACTACTATCTGTAATCGTCAGCGCGTATTTATTTGGGTTATGATGTTCCGAACTTGTGAACTGGAAACTTGCAGGGGGTTATAGTTGTGAAGCGAACAGGCTAATCGCACTGTTATTGTTGATGATTTCAGTTTCCTGGAAAAAGAACATAAACGAATCTTGAAAGTGCACAAACCAAGACAGAACCATTTGAGCTATAGGAATAAAACGCAGAGGGTGGAAATGGTAGTGTTCCTGCAGGAAAATTACAAGTAGTCAAAGAAACGAAAAGACCAAGAAGATGAACGGAGGTCTTACGTACACAACGGTTAACAAAGGAATAATTATGGGAAAACTGAAAATAGGTCATGACTGTCAGTGCAAGAAACAATGTTTTGTAAAGATGTCACAAGAACTTACGGAAAAAAACTATTTTTAGAGTTCTGGGGCACGAAAACTATGATCTCCAGAATTCGTATTTCCATGGAGGAATCAAAGTCATCCCAATTAAACTTAGATACAAAGAGAAGGGTGATGGAAGAAGAACATCTAATAGTGTGGCATATAGGGTTATGGAAGTAGCAGTTTGTAAAGTAGCGTTTCTAAACATACATGGACTTCAAAAATCGAGGGGCAGGGTTGAGTTTATGGTTAAAAAACTACTCTAGATCAGAACACACCTACTTTGGACCAGAGTGGCCTTCATGGAACTAGAAATAATGTTTTTAGTGACGATCAGAGGAAGTATGTAACTGATCACATTAACAAAATTCCGAAACATTGGAGTCATTACAGCCGAAAATATAATCCAGACAAGGTTTACGTTGGACACGAACACTGAATTAGAAGTATTCATGATGATTAAGTCAATAATTTCTGTAAAGGAAATGCACTATAGACAGTTTCCTTCCACAAGTACGGAAAAATCTTCAGAAAACTGAATATACATTTCAGGCATCTAAAGACTGGAATGTGTAAAACATGTGACACACTTTCCTTGTAAATTAGAGACTGAAAATTAAGAAATGATACCAAGGAACTCCATGACTTAGTTCAACAAGACCTGCTCTATAGAAGAGCACAAACTGAATTTGCGAAATTAAAAGGAAATATAGATTTAGCCAAAGCTGAAGACGATACTTCTATATTCACATTGGACCTGCAACGAGCACTGCCTCTTCCTAAATTGGGTACTTACCCAGCGTTTTATTCCAGGAGATTGTGGTGCTACAATTTTAATGTACACTCCTGGAAATGGAAAAAAGAACACATTGACACCGGTGTGTCAGACCCACCATACTTGCTCCGGACACCGCGAGAGGGCTGTACAAGCAATGATCACACGCACGGCACAGCGGACACACCAGGAACCGCGGTGTTGGCCGTCGAATGGCGCTAGCTGCGCAGCATTTGTGCACCGCCGCCGTCAGTGTCAGCCAGTTTGCCGTGGCATACGGAGCTCCATCGCAGTCTTTAACACTGGTAGCATGCCGCGACAGCGTGGACGTGAACCGTATGTGCAGTTGACGGACTTTGAGCGAGGGCGTATAGTGGGCATGCGGGAGGCCGGGTGGACGTACCGCCGAATTGCTCAACACGTGGGGCGTGAGGTCTCCACAGTACATCGATGTTGTCGCCAGTGGTCGGCGGAAGGTGCACGTGCCCGTCGACCTGGGACCGGACCGCAGCGACGCACGGATGCACGCCAAGACCGTAGGATCCTACGCAGTGCCGTACGGGACCGCACCGCCACTTCCCAGCAAATTAGGGACACTGTTGCTCCTGGGGTATCGGCGGGGACCATTCGCAACCGTCTCCATGAAGCTGGGCTACGGTCCCGCACACCGTTAGGCCGTCTTCCGCTCACGACCCAACATCGTGCAGCCCGCCTCCAGTGGTGTCGCGACAGGCGTGAATGGAGGGACGAATGGAGACGTGTCGTCTTCAGCGATGAGAGTCGCTTCTGCCTTGGTGCCAATGATGGTCGTATGCGTGTTTGGCGCCGTGCAGGTGAGCGCCACAATCAGGACTGCGTACGACCGAGGCACACAGGGCCAACACCCGGCATCATGGTGTGGGGAGCGATCTCCTACACTGGCCGTACACCTCTGGTGATCGTCGAGGGGACACTGAATAGTGCACGGTACATCCAAACCGTCATCGAACCCATCGTTCTACCATTCCTAGACCGGCAAGGGAACTTGCTGTTCCAACAGGACAATGCACGTCCGCATGTATCCCGTGCCACACAACGTGCTCTAGAAGGTGTAAGTCAACTACCCTGGCCAGCAAGATCTCCGGATCTGTCCCCCATTGAGCATGTTTGGGACTGGATGAAGCGTCATCTCACGCGGTCTGCACGTCCAGCACGAACGCTGGTCCAACTGAGGCGCCAGGTGGAAATGGCATGGCAAGCCGTTCCACAGGACTACATCCAGCATATCTACGATCGTCTCCATGGGAGAATAGCAGCCTGTATTGCTGCGAAAGGTGGATATACACTGTACTAGTGCCGACATTGTGCATGCTCTGTTGCCTGTGTCTATGTGCCTGTGGTTCTGTCAGTGTGAACATGTAATGTATCTGACCCCAGGAATGTGTCAATAAAGTTTCCCCTTCCTGGGACAATGAATTCACGGTGCTCTTATTTCAATTTCCAGGAGTGTACATGTCTGTAAGTATGGGTTAGGTTTACTACATTTTTCCTACTTCTCAATGTAAAAGGGTGCCACAAAATGTCAGAATGTGTTATGGAACTCAAATTCATGAAATGTTATTATACTAAACATGTTTTTAGTTTCATTAAGGTTCATATCTGGTATCAATAAGTTATTATAGGACAAATTCAGTATAAGATCAGTGGTACCACGTGGGGAACCTCTGCTGACTGTCTGCTTTTAACTGGCATCAGCCTTGTGTACTCTGCTGCCGAGTACTGTGCACCAGTCTGGTTGGAAAGTGTACATGTGAAGAAGGTAGGCACAAAATTGAACGACACAATGCGCTGCGTTACTGGTTCCATCAAATCAACCCCATGCCGCTGGTTAGCTGTATTGAGTCACATCATCTCACTTAAGGGGAAACAAACTCTACTGAGGGAGGCCAAGAAAATCCATGCATCACCCTCTCTACCACTGCACCAGAAATTCTGTCTTCCGCCACAGCAACGATTGCGATCAAGAAGACCAGCAAGTGCTACTGCAGTACACCTCTTCGCGGATGGTTTTGATCTAAACGAAAGCTGGAAGTATGAACGGCCAACAAAAACATTGGGAACAAGAGCCCATCTCCTTGATCCCACGAAGGCACCAAAAGGTTCTGACCTACCGAGGAACCTCGTGTGCCGCCTCGACAGGTTAAGGACTGGACATGGTTGTTGTAGGTACTGCAGGTACAAATGTGGCTGGATTAGTTCACCAATTTATGAATCTAATCAAGAAGAGCAGGCAATTGAACATCTAATCCATTGCTGTCCACTTCATTCATACCCTGGAATTCCCGGCGACTTGTTTACTCTCACACCCAGCTTAATTATAGGTTGAAAAACACGGACTTTAAGGTTTAATCTTGTTTTATATCAACTGTATATTGTATAAAATCACCATACGAGTAAATACATAAATAAATAAGTATATTTTTCGTGTTATGGTATAATGTTTTCAACAGATGTTACTTATTCCTTAAGTTATGTGATGTTAAACAATGAACAAATGGTTCAACTTTATTAGAAATAACTTTTCATGTCAAGAAGATTATTTCCATAAGTCTATTTGAATAAGGGTGTTATGTGTTACACACTGTGACAGAGAGCAGTAATTAAATAATAAATATAAATGAGCCTTTATACTAAGATAAAATCATTACTAATATTAAAAGAAGCATGGTAACCATTATTTTACATGAAATTTCCCATGAAAAACATGGTAAGCCACACAAAACGATTAGAAAATACTACAAGAGATTACTCTGATGTGATGAAATGCTTCTCTACATTGAATTATGATATCTCTGAATGTACCAGCTTAAATTACGTAAGGTACATTTCAATTTCAAGAAGAACTCACAGTTGTAAGACCTCCACGCAGCCCAACCTCCACGTGGTGCAAAATGGGCAACGGTGCCGCCACGGCCTGAGCTCCTTAGAAAAATTTAGTTGCTGGGTCGGGAGGGTGGGGGTCTGGTACCGGATAAGTTGATGTGTTAAGTTCAACGACCCGCATAAAATTTATCCTAGTTATCTACTTGCAGTCTAGGAAAGAAACGCAGCAGCCCGCTACGTTTGTCACGTTCAGAGTGCTGTACATGGCGTGAGAACCTTATTTATTCCCACAAACGTCTGGACTGGGATACGTCGGTCTTGTAGCACCAGGGAGACTTCTCATGCCATGTTCGACTTTTCGCAGAGAAATGTCCTGCCGCTTCGATTTCCATCACTGAGGCTCGTTTCGCCTCACTGACAGCGTCTGCGCCACCTGGCCACCATCTTCACTAATGCTGCACTGCTGCAGTACACTTCCACCAACTTAGCATAGGATATCGTGGAAGATGAATCACCGCACCATACGCAGCTCTATGAACGGACTGTGCCATTTCGTTTTCACATATCTAGCAGTCAACTGCGGCACTGTGGCGCTGAATTTCTGTTTGTAACCAGAACTCCAGATATATACCACACAATTGAACAAAAATTAATAACGTTACTTTATTTTTTATAAGTGGTAATTAAAGCTCAATTACTTGTCCGCCGCTTCGCTGAGTGGTAACGTGTTTCTCTACCTTACAGCGGGCCCGCGTTCGATTTTCGACCGCCGACTGGGTGTTGTGTTGTCCTCATCTTTATTTCATCACCACCGACGCAAAATCCGCCCAATGTGGCGTACCTGAAATAAGACGTGCAACCCAGAGGCCGAACTTCCCAGGATGGGGCAACCCGGGCAACACTGACACACGATCTTTAAATTTCATTTCATTTACTACGCTTTTAATGATAGATAGGACGAAAGACACCAAAATCTATTACGAAAAAATAAAGTCGTTCGACATTGCTTCTCCACATGATTATAGATACAGCACCCTAAGTTCTTATTATAAACATGAGACGTTTGACATACATGGAGATGCTTCATATAACATTTCGTCCAGCCATTAAAAAGAGAGGATTCCGAATTATTCAGTTGGTATAAAATCAGAATACAGTTTCCTACAGATGTCTAAATTAAGAGTCGAATGAGCGCAGTCGCAGACCTATTTCGTGAAACATATATAGTTTCACGAAATAGGTCTGCGACTGCGCTCATTCGACTCCTAATTTAGACTTCTGTACGAAACCGTATTCTGATTTTATACCAACTGCAGACCTATTTCGTGAATATTACATTAGTCTGAAAACTATACATGCAAATATCTCCCATAAAATCAATTTTGTTCGGAATTTTGGACTTGTCGATGTGTTAATGAAGTGTATGACCATCAGATGATAAGGGCAGAATAGTCTACTTCTACATCTATATTCCGCAAGCAACCTCACGGTGTGTGGTGGAGGGTACTTTGTCTTCTATTGTCGCTTCCCCCTCTTCCTGTTTCAGTAGCGAGTGGTTCGCTGGAAGAACGATTGCTGATAAGCCTCTGTGTGGGCTGGAATCTCTCAATTTTATCTCTGTGGTTTTTCTCGATGTACACCTGGGTTAAAGCAATATGTTGGTTGGCTCTTCGAGGAACGTACGCTCTCGGAACTCTAACAAGAAACCACACCATGACGAAGTACGAGTCTTTGTCAGTCTGCCGCTGGGTTTCGCTGAGTATAGCCGCAACGCTTTCGCGCTAGTTAAATTAATCTGAAACGAAATGTGCTGCTCTTCTTTGATCTTTTCCATTTTCTCTGTCAGTTTTGTGTGGTACAGACCACAGACTGACGAGCGATATTCGGTACTGGTCGAACGAATGTTTTGTAAACTAGTTCCTCTGCTGACAGACTATGTTTCCTATAGGATTCTGTCACTGAATTCAGTTTGGCATCTTTCTTTACCAGCGATTAATTTTATATTGTCGTTCTAATTCAGATCTACATCTACATCTACATTTATACTCCGCAACCCACTCAACGGTGTGTGGCGGAGGGCACTTTACGTGCCACTGTCATTACCTCTCTTTCCTGTTCCAGTCTCGTATGGTTCGCGGGAAGAACGACTGTCTGAAAGCCTCCGTGCGCGCTCTAATCTCTCTAATTTTACATTCGTGATCTCCTCGGGAGTTAAAAGTAGGGGGAAGCAATATATTCGATACCTCATCTAGAAACGCACCCTCTCGAAACCTGGCGAGCAAGCTACACCGCGTTGCAGAGCGCCTCTCTTGCATAGTTTGCCACTTGAGTGTGTTAAACATCTCCGTAACGCTATCACGGTTGCCAAATAACCCTGTGACGAAACGCGCCGCTCTTCTTTGGATCTTCTCTATCTCTTCCGTCAACCCGATCTGGTACGGATCCCACACTGATGAGCAATACTCTAGTATAGGTCGAACGAGTGCTTTTTTAAGCCACCTCCTTTGTTGATGGACTACATTTTCTAAGGACTCTCTCAATGAATCTCAACCTGGCACCCGCCTTACCAACAATTAATTTTATATGATCATTCCACTACAAATCATTCCGCACGCATACTCCCAGATATTTTACAGAAGTAACTGCTACCAGTGTTTGTTCCGCTATCATATAATCATACAATGAAGGATCCTTCTTTCTATGTATTCGCAATACACTACATTTTTCTATGTTAAGGGTCAGTTGCCACTCCCTGCACCAAGTGCCTATCCGCTGCAGATCTTCCTGCATTTCGCTACAATTTTCTAATGCTGCAACTTCTCTGTATACTACAGCATCATCCGCGAAAAGCCGCATGGAACTTCCGACACTATCTACTAGGTAATTTATATATATCGTTCCGTATTCGTACGCCACTGCTTTCAATTATTGTTCTGGAGTCGTGCAATAGTGCAATAATGGGTCTTTCTGCCTAAGTATATGCAATATGTTACATTTGTTAATACTATGGGTTAACTGACAGACCCAGCAACAAGAGCTGATCTTCGGAAGGTCTACCAGCATTTCGCTATAATTTTCTATCGTTGTGGATTCTTTGTACACAACAGCTGACGTTATCTATTGTGTCGTTTATATGTGCAGTGAAAAGTGATGGTGCTGTAGCACTCCCTTGTAGCAACTTCCAACTTACTTTTAGGTCTGAAGTATTCTCTCTCTTGAAAATGATTCGATGCTTTCTGTTAGCTGCAAACTCTTCGGTCTAGTCGCATAGTTCGCCTGATATTCGTATTTTGTTCATTCCGTGGCAACACAAAAGTGTCTCGAACACCTTCTGGAAATTGAAGAAGACAGCATCTACTTGGGCGCCTGTATCTGTTAGTTTTTAGATATCTTGATAACCGCCAGAGCATATTACTTACACAACAGTCCCAAGTTGGCATGGGCCGTTGAAGGAAAAAGATCAGTTTAGTTCAAATTGTCTCCATGGCCACGGTGCAATAAAGGAATACCTTTTCTCTTAGTGTGCTCTAGTGGCGCTATCACAGAAAGACAGAAGAATGGACGGTCTAAGAGTATGGAAGTCGCCCCTGCACCACCAGAAGTAAAGCACTATGAGAAGCCAGTACAGCCTTCTCTGTAAGGCTGGCTAGTTGGACTACATTTTACTGGAAGAGTCACATCATCAAGGCAGTGACATCAATGGAGACACGATCTCCATGTCAGTCTGAAGAACGGCCCCTTCGTGAAAATTTGAGCGGAAGCCTTAGGTAGAAGAAAGTTCTTGGCTTGCAGAAGTGACTTAAAGCTTAAAGAAATGACTGTAGGGATCCGATCTCGTCGTGAGAGGGTGCACACGGCTTCCAGGATCGCTGGAATCACGCACGTTCACAGTCTGCTCTGCGAGGCGACTGCGAGCAACACGCCAGTGCTACTTTGGCAAGTTGCCGCCAATGCCGCCCTCTACATCAGAATGTCACTCACCCTCATGGCAAAACTATGTCTCCCTTCTTCTCTCAAAGCTGTTTCCTTTACTTTTTGCCAATTAGAACTTCCTGGTTGGCTGAGAAACTTTTTATTCTTATTCTGTATTCTTCTTT
Source organism: Schistocerca gregaria (assembly GCF_023897955.1). NCBI lineage: Eukaryota > Metazoa > Arthropoda > Insecta > Orthoptera > Acrididae > Schistocerca > Schistocerca gregaria. Next base: position 67,390,527 of record NC_064924.1, on the reverse strand, counting down.
CGTAAATTCATAATGCAGTATAAGACATATGATCACTAAAGCAAATCTACCGTTGTTCAATATAAACTCAATATAAACTCAATATAAACTCAATATAAACTCAATATAAACTCAATATAAACTCAATATAAACTCAATATAAACTCAATATAAACTCAATATAAACTCAATATAAACTCAATATAAACTCAATATAAACTCAATATAAACTCAATATAAACTCAATATAAACTCAATATAAACTCAATATAAACTCTAACACAAAAGAAATAATAAGAAGAATAACAATAATAAAAACTGCGCACCACGAAGGAATCATCCAAAAGGGACGGAAGTCGGTAGATGCGTTGTAGATGTGCAGACAAACAGGTTATTACAGTTTGAGAAAAAAGTTGGATGATTTATTAGAGGGAAAGAGCTTCACATATTGAGCAAGTCAGTAAACCGTTTGTACATCTGTGGCCCTTATGCAACGAGCGATTTGACTTCACGTTGATTAATAGACTTCTTGGATGCCCTCCCGAGTTGTCCAATAGGCGGTTCAGATGCGGAGCTGGTTGGATGGCTCTGCCCATAATGCTCCAAGCGTTCTCAGTTGGGGAGATTCGTATCCCACTGGTGTCCAGAGCTTCTCTAGATGCGTATTCACTGATCACTGAGGCTCAGTTCGAAGCGGGACTCATCACTGAAGACAATACTACTGCAGTCAATTAGAGTCCAGGCCGAAACCGTGTCTGGAGACGCTATGGTCAGCGGTGGGATACCAACCTGATTGTCACCCGCCATACGGTGGAGTGGCGGTTGGGGGTGCCATTTCATTTCATAGCAGGACTACTTTGGTTGTCATATTCGACACCCTTATTAATAGTTTAGACAAGAAGAGAATAGAAGCTTTCGAAATGTGGTGCTACAGAAGAATGCTGAAGATTAGATGGGTAGATCACATAACTAATGAGGAGGTATTGAATAGAATTGGTGTGAAGAGAAATTTGTGGCAAAACTTGACTAGAAGAAGAGATCGGACATGTTCTGAGGCATCGATGGATAACCAATTTAGTACTGGAGAGCAGCGTGGAGGGTAAAAATCGTAGATGGAGACCAAGAGATGAATGCACTGAACAGATTCACACGCATGTAGGTTGCAGTAGGTACTGGGAGATGAAGAAGCTTGCACAGGATAGAGTAGCATGCAGAGCTGCCTCAAACCAGTCTCAGGACTGAAGACCACAACAACAACAACAACAAGCCGCCCGTCTACGATATTCTAGGCCCCGTTTCGTAGCCATTCATGACAAGCAATTCTGGGTTTACGTTTCACCAAAGTAAGGCTCATACCCAAAAGGCGAGAGTTTCTACCGCCTGTCTTCGTGCCTGCCAAACCCTACCTAGTCGGTAAGGTCGCAGTCTCCCCACATTTGAGAACATTCAGGGCCTTATGGGCTGGACCCTCCAACCAACTTCGGAGTTTGACGAAGTAATGGGCCAGTTTGATAGATTTTGATACGACATCCTTCAGGACGACATTCAACAGCTCTATCCATTAATGCCGATTCGAATAACTTTTTGCATAAGGCCCTGAGGTGGTCCAGAGCGTTACTGACCACCTCAATTTGTTAAGTTCTGTCTCTGGAACAACACACACAAAAAAATGCCTCACATTGATCGTAACTGTGAATTCCATCCTGCCACTAATTCTATAGCATAGCCTAAGCAATCACATTTTTCCATTATACCTTGATAGGCCATAAAGTAACAAAACATAATACCTTTGTTGCACAACAGGAGCACAGAGTGGATCTGTATATACTTGACACTATCGTTCCGTCAGTAAAATACCACTACGACTTCCATGCTTGGCTCACTCTCTTTCTCGAAGTGAGTGTTAATACAACCTTTACATCATATCACACACTAGCAAAACACGCCTTCATTCCAGCATTACCCGAACAGAATAGACTAGAGCAGAACGCCTTGTTTCCCTTGAAAACAAGCAAGTCACGCGCGGCGACCACGCCTTCGCTAGACATTGGCTGAAGCAAATCTCGTCTGAAAGGCCTTTCGCAAATACACTGGTGCCGCCAAAGCAACTGTGAAAATGATGAAATCGATGCATTTCGCACATATAGAATGGCAAAGAAAACTGCTCGAGTGCGGAAAAAAGATTAACTTCGTACCAAGTCTGAAAGTAACTAGGAGTAGTGTTGTGGTTGGCAGGATAGCCAACCGTGTTTTTCTAAAGGAGGGCGAAATGCACGCGTCTCAGCTCACGCAGGCTGGCGTGACGTCTGAAAAATGACAAGGGAATTAGAATTGAGAAAAACGGACGTAGCTGGTGGAATACTTTAATCCATTCGTGGAGAACGTCGCTCTTTATGGTACATGATTCACAATATCAATAGTACGGATACTGGCGCCTTGCTAGGTCGTAGCAAATAACGTAGTTGAAGGCTATGGTAACTATCGTCTCGGTAAATGAAAGCGTAATTTGTCAGTGAACCATCGCTAGCAAAGTGGCTGTACAACTGGTGCGAGTGCTAGGAAGTCTCTCTAGACCTGCCGTGTGGCGGCACTCGGTCTGCAATCACTGGTAGTGGCGACACGCGGGTCCGACGTATACTAACGGGCCGCGGCCGATTTAAAGGCTACCACCTAGCAAGTGTGGTGTCTGGCGGTGACACTACATTCCTCCCCCGCAAATAGGCGTAAGGTTGTGGCATAAGGCTTCCGCCCGCCGCGGGGAGGACCGCATGTTGACGTATTCGACGAGGTGAGGAGCCTAACAACAGGCGAGGCTGTGCCACCCGCACCCTGCCATTCGGACCGTGGGGAGCTAGGAAACGCCTGAAAACCTGCTCCAGGGTGCATGCCAACATGCGGTGTACGCGCCCGTAGAGATACAGGAGGGGCCGAAGGGTCGACCTCCATCGGGCCGGGGCGCCCGACGGGAGAAGACGACATATGTGTCCGGAGCGGGCAAGAGTTCCATGTCGGAGGACAACTGGTCACGGGAAGCGGTGGTGCTGATCGTTGTTCGGACACACCATGCAAGAAGAGCACATATTAGTAATCGCGGCATCGATTCCGAACCAAGTACAGTGCTGACGAGCAAGTTGTTTCGTTCTTACTATACCCTTGGTGGAGAAGCTGTAAGACAGAGGACTGTAAAGAAAGTGGTACCACGACCCTTGTCTGATCATTATCAGAACAGCAAAACACCACCTGTACAAAAAGTCTCTCCTTGTGAGCAGAAAGCGGCGAACCAACGGGTCAATGATCCGTGACTTTGACAAGGGCCATTGCGCAGCAACAAAATGCAAAACGGTAGCAAGGACAGGGTCGGCAACTGTGGCTGTAGCTACACGACGAAAATCAATCGGAAACGATTCGACCATATCATCGGTTTCCGCATCAATGAAGATGCAAGCAAGTTCGGAGGAATCGAATGCCCTATCCTCAGCAACAGGCAAGCTGGACAACGCGTCGGCGTTTCCGTGCTTAGCAGTGGACCGGTACAACATATCGTAGCGGTACTGCGAGAGGAAAATAGACCAGCGAATGAATTTCTGCGCTGTACGTGGAGGTACAGGCTTGGTCGGATGAAAAAGCGATGTCAAAGTTTTGTGGTCTGTGATTATGGTAATGAGACCACCATACAAGAAATCAAGAAACTTTGTAACACCGAATACGAGAGCCAATGCTTCTTTCTCGATCTGTGAATAATTTCTTTGCGCAGACGAGAGCATTTTAGACGCAAAGGCAATAGGGCGATCGTGCGATCCATCTTTGTGCGCAAGCACAGCACCGATCCCGAAATCCGAGGCATCCACCATCAACAAAAGGGGCTTCCGGGGATCGAATGGCGTAAGGCAAGTATTGGAAAGGCGCTGTCGCATTCCGTCGTCCAGACGAACGGAACACATTTACGGTAAGCGATGAAGCGGAGCTGAAATGGAAGAGGCATGCGAAATATATTTATGATAATAGTTGGGATTTATGTCTTGGGCATTGAGTACATGTCCCAAATATGCCAAGTCCCGAGCAAAAAACACACATTTGTCCTTCCGCAAGCGAAGACCATTTTGTCGCAAGACCTGAAATAATGTTCTGAGATTGGCTAAATATTCTTCTTCCGTCTTTCCAGAGATCACAATATCGTCCAGATAATTTGCTGCAGTAGCGACAGACGCACAAACAGTTTGTAGGTATTGCTGTAACGATGCAGGGGTGGATGCACACCCGAATGGCAGTCATTTGAATTGATACAACCCAAGATGCGTGTTAACCACCAAAACGCGCTGGGATTCTTCGTCCACCGGTGTTTGCAAGTACGCATCTGCCAGGTCCAACTTCGAAAAATATTTACCCGGGCACAGTTTGTCAAAAAGATCTTCCGGGCGGGGTAAAGGAAAAGTTGCAATCACTAGGTGTGGAATCACTGTTGCCTTGAAGTCCACACAAAGTCTCAACTTTCCGGAAGGTTTTGGCAAAATTACTAAGGGTGATGCCCAGAGAGAAGCCTGCACACGTTCAATTACACCTTGTGATTCCAAATCGTGTAATGTTTTTGCGACCTCATCACGCAATGCGTGGGGAACATTGCGCGCTGTGAAAAATTTCGGTTGCCCGTTTACTTTCAGTTCCAAATGTGCTTTATAGTTCTTAGCGCAACCAAGGCCTGGTGCTAAAATGTCTGCAAATACTTCACATAGACGAGAAACACTGTCTGAAGGCACAGTCTTGTTCACTGATAGGACCTTATTTACTGTAGACTAGTTAAACAATCAAGTGAATCAAAACCAAATAAGTTCACTGCAGAAGACGAACGAAGAACGCAAAATGACACAAGTTTTGTTTGTCTTTTGTATGTTGCAAGAAGGTTGCACTGTCCTAACACAAGGATATCTTGACCTGAATAGCTAGTTAACTTAACGGAGGTGTGCCCAGCAGTTTGTAAGTGTCTTGATTGATCAGTGAAACTGCAGTTCCGGTATCGAGCTGGAATGGTATCACTTTGCCGTTAATGTCCAAGTCAACAAAAAGTTTATTGTCCTGCTGACGACAAGAGCGACTGTCTCGTGCAACGTGAACTGACACTGGTACATTATCACTTGCGACTTGACGGCAGTTACGGCGATGTCGACGCACACTATTTTTGGGACGTACACAGTCACTGTTAGAGAGAGTGGCACTGGGCGGAGTGGAATGAATTACATGAATTTTCATGGGCGAAGTTTTGCGAGCCTGAGTATCCATGGTTCGATTCCGATTACGGCGCGAAGCAAAGGGCCTGGAACGGTTTTGAGCTTCCGATCTGAACTTTTCCTGGCAAAAACTCTGAACATGTCCTTTTTTATTACAATAAAAGCAAATAGCTTGACGTGACGGGCAATTCTCACGCGAATGTTTAGTAGCACACCGCGGGCATGATTTGATCACTGCATTTGCTTTGCGGCGCGGTACACGTGGCTGAGAGCCTGGCGGCAGCGGCGCGGCCGGGCACGAGGACTGTTTACTGTTCCGTGCAGCTCGCCCGGCGGGCCGGTTAATCTGACACACAGCTGGCGATGTTTCAAATGATTCCTGAGCAAAGTCAAGTGTGTCCTGCAGATCCAATATGCCCATCACTTGTTGAAGGGAGGGATTTACTAGTTTCAAAATTTGTTCCCTTATACGAACATCAGAAACATTCTGTGCAATTGCATCACGTACCATAGTATCTGAATAAGGGAGTCCACATTGACACTCTAAAGCACAATTCCTAGTAAGGCCTTGCAAGGTTGCAACCCACTGGCGATTAGTTTGACCTGTCGTACGTTTTGTACGAAAGAAGGTATACCTTTTCGCAACTACATTGACTGATTCTTTGAAATATGCATCTAATGCAGACAAAATTTCTTCGTAGGACAGAGTTGCTATGTCGCGTCGGGGAAATAATTTGACTATCACACGGTACGTGGTCACCCCTACGGACGATAACAAAAAAGTCTGCCGCTCGTTACCTTGAATTCTGTAGGCGGCGAGATGGAATCCAAATTGGCGTGACCACTCCGTCCAGCTTTCCAGTGTAGCATCAAAAGGTCGAAAAGTGGGTGCAAGAGCGTGTTGTGGCTGCGTTAGCGGTGAAGCGGATGCTGCCGCATCGTTTTGCAACGCACGTTGCCCCTGGACGAGCTGTCCAAGGGCATCCAGTAAGGCCTGCGTCTGCTGATTCTGTAAGCGATAAAATTCGGACAGTACATCTGGAGATTGTGGCGAAGCCATTACAGAAGTAAATCAGGGCAATTTAGATGAGAACATTTTTACTCTCGTCGCCAATGTTGTGGTTGGCAGAAGAGCCAACCGTGTTTTTCTAAAGGAGGCCGAAATGCAAGCGTCTCAGCTCATGAAGGCTGGCGTGAGGTCTGGAACATGTCAAGGGAATTGGAATTGAGAAAAACGAACGTAGCTGGTGGAATACTTAACTTTAATCCATTGATGGAGAACGTCGCTCTTTATGATACGTGATTCACAATATCAATAGTACGGATACGGGCGCCTTGCTAGGTCGTAGCAAATAACGTAGCTGAAGGCTATGCTAACTATCGTCTCGGTAAATGAGAGCGTAATTTGTCAGTGAACCATCGCTAGCAAAGTCGGCTGTACAACTAGGGCGAGTGCTAGGAAGTCTCTCTAGACCTGCCGTGTGGCGGCGCTCGGTCTGCAATCAGTGATAGTGGCGACACGCGGGTCCGACGTATACTACCGGACCGCGGCCGATTTAAAGTCTACCACCTAGCAAGTGTGGTGTCTGGTGGTGACACCACAAGTAGTATTTGAGAAGTGATCGTAACTGAACGGAAATGCGAAATAATTTTGTGAAGTTAATTATAAATAATTGTGAGTTGTGAGTAGTTTGTAGATTACGAAGTGATACATATATGACAATCGTTAGCAGCGGATGGCAAATTTATTTCTTTGGAGGCGACTGTATATATAGAACGGGTATCGTAGAAAATTTCGGATAAAATAACTAAATAATTGAAATATTCTTAAAGTGTACAAGATGACAGAAATTAACTTGAGTGGCTTAGTAGGCTGAATTTTGCGGGACTTATTATAGGTCACAGACTTTTAACATTTCAGAGCAATATTTAAATACAGTTTCCTGCAAGTAATGAATACAATACGCTGTTTAGTTTAGGCACATGGTTCAGTTCAGTAGCCATCTGCGTGAGAAACGGACCCCTTAAACTCGTTAAATTGCCGCAGACTTCAGTGGACAGTATTACTCTAGACATAGACGAAAGAAGGAGGGGGGGGGGGGTTACAATTCCTTCTGGCCGCTGTGGCCGAGCGGTTCTAGGAGCTTCACTCCGGAACCGCGCACCTGCTATGGACGCAGGATTGAATCCTGCCTCAGGCATGGATGTGTGTGATGTCCGTAGGTTAGTTAGGTTTAAGTAGATGTAAGTCTAGGTGACTGATGACCTCAGTCCCATAGCGCTTAGAGCCATTTGAACGTAACAATTCCTAGCGCCAATGTGTTTCTCAAAGGGCACTGAACGGCTCCTAGAAGTTTTTGATTATCGTTCTGTTATAGCCTATCGATCCCTTGATACTTATTCAATTTGTAGGTAAAGAATATAAAGTGATACAAGGCTTATTAATAAAGGCAATAGTCCCTAGTGACGCATAGCTGGCAGCAACTCGTCTACAAAAACGTCGTATAGTGTTCGGATTGTTTATATTGTAGTGGAAGCAGATGTAACAACTACGACTCTGTACTATTGTTGTAAGTAATTCTTTTCATCTGATTTTGCGATAAACTTGTGTAATTGATGATCCGATTTCATTTCTTTTTTTTCTGCCATTATGTTAAGAAAACTGTAAATAAGTTTCAATGGGAATATTAATGTTTATGTCAAATTTCAAGTAATATTGTAACAAAATTGGAATGTAACAAACGTTGAAACTGTTGTAAGATTTTTAAAATTGGAACTGTGCGTCTGGTCCAAACGTAGGCAATGTATTAGTATATGTAGAATGAAAAACCTCGGAATAATACCCGGTCTGTCAGGGAGCGGTAAAAGTTGGATGGCAGGCGAGCGTGGGAAAATGAACGCGAGCAATGCACGGTACAACGGGTACGGTAGTAGTTGGAGTTTGGGACTGGTTTGAGCAACACCTTCTGGAGCGAGGAGGCTCTCCTGGAAGACATAGCTTCACTGAGCCTCGGCTACGCCTTTCCAACGCCCACACAGCATGGACAAATTCCATAGGCACTAAATGGAAAAGTATTGCGACGCTAAGAAGAATTAAAGTGCCGATACGTCAAGAGCCATAGCTGTGGTTGTATGTGTGCTCTGTGCCTCGCCATCTCGCCGCCCGCCAACCGCCGCATCGATACTATCAGGTTAAAACTTTTAGTGCTGTATTCGTGTGGATCAGAGAGTGAACTGTGTTTTTTTGGTGCAATAATAACCTAAATTTTACAGAACTTTTCCATCTTTTAATTATCCTCACAACTAACCTAGACAGGTTCCTTTCCAAACGGTGTGCAATCCGAGTGTCCCGAAATGAAAATTAAAAATTGTGTTAATAATAATTATTTGCAGAACTAGCTGTACTAGAATGGTGTTTAAAGAAATTTTTTGTTAATGAACCAATTAATGAATAGCGAAGGTCTAACGAAGTCGAAAGATAACTTTAGTATTGATATACTATTGAAGTTTGTTATTCCGAGTTTTTTTTTTTTTTTTTTTTTTTTTTTTTTTGGTCATTAGTCCACTGTCTGGTTTGATGTGGCCCGCCACGAATTCCTTTCCTGTGCCAACCTCTTCATCTCAGAGTAGCACTTCCAACCTACGTCCTCAATTATTTGCTTGACGTATTCCAATCTCTGTCTTCCTCTACAGTTTTTGCCCTCTACAGCTCCCTCTAGTGCCATGGTCGTCATTCCCTCATGTTTTAGCAGATGTCCTATATCCTGTCCCTTCTTCTTATCAGTGTTTTCCACATATTCCTTTCCTCTCCGATTCAGCGCAGAATCTCCTCATTCCTTACCTTATCAGTCCACCTAAATTTCAACATTCGTCTGTAGCACCACATCTCAAATGCTTCGATTCTCTTCTGTTCCGGTTTTCCCACAGTCCATGTTTCACTACCATACAATGCTGTACGCCAGACTTCTCTTGGCCAGAAATGCCTTTTTGCCATAGCGAGTCTGCTTTTGATGTCTTCCTTGCTCCGTCCGTCATTGGTTATTTTACTGCCTAGGCAGCAGAATTCCTTAACTTCATTGACTTCGTGACCATCAATCCTGATGTTAAGTTTCTCGCTGTTCTCATTTCTACTACTTGTCATTACCTTCGTCTTTCTCCGATTTACTCTCAAACCATACTGTGTACTCTTTAGACTGTTCATTCCGTTCAGCAGATCATTTAATTCTTCTTCTCTTTCACTCAGGATAGCAATGTCATCAGCGAATCGTATCATTGATATCCTTTCACTTTGTATTTTAATTCCACTACTGAACCTTTCTTTTATTTCCATCATTGCTTCCTCGATGTACACACTGAAGATTAGGGGCGAAAGGCTACAGCCTTGTCTTACTCCCTTCTTAATACGAGCACTTCGTTCTTGATCGTCCACTCTTATTATTCCCTCTTGGTTGTTGTACATATTGTATATGACCCGTCTCTCCCTATAGCTTACCCCTACTTTTTTCAGAATCTTGAACAGCTTGCACCATTTTATATTGTCGAACGCTTTTTCCAGGTCGACAAATCCTATGAACATGTCTTGATTTTTCTTTAGCCTTGCTTCCATTATTAGCCGTGACGTCAGAATTGCCTCTCTCGTGCCTTTACTTTTCCTAAAGCCAAACTGATCGTCGCCTAGCGCACTCTCATTTTTCTTTTCCATTCTTCTGTATAATATTCGTGTAAACGGCTTCGATGCATGAGCTGTTAAGCTGATTGTGCGATAATTCTCGCACTTGTCAGCTCTTGCCGTCTTCGGAATTGTGTGGATGACGCTTTTCCGAAAGTCAGATGGTATGTCGCCAGACTCATATATTCTACACACCAACGTGAATAGTCGTTTTGTTGCCATTTCCTCTAATGATTTTAGAAATTCTGATGGAATGTTATCTATCCCTTCTGCCTTATTTGACCCTAAGTCCTCCAAAGCTCTTTTAAATTCCGATTCTAATACTGGATACCCTATCTCTTCTAAATCGACTCCTATTTCTTCTTCTATCACATCAGACAAATCTTCACCCTCATAGAGGCTTTCAATGTATTCTTTCCACCTATCTGCTCTCTCCTGTGCACTCAACAGTGGAATTCCCGTTCCACTCTTAATGTTACCACCGTTGCTTTTAATGTCACCAAAGGTTGTTTTGACTTTCCTGTATGCTGAGTCTGTCCTTCCGACAATCATATCTTTTTCGATGTCGCCACATTTTTCCTGTAGCCATTTCGTCTTAGCTTCCCTGCACTTCCTATTTATTTCATTCCTCAGCGACTTGTATTTCTGTGTTCCTGATTTTCCCGGAACATGGTTACCCATGGTTTCTTCGCAGCTACCTTCTTTGTACCTACGTTGTCCTTCCCAACTTCTGTGATGGCCCTTGTTAGAGATGTCCATTCCTCTTCAACTGTACTGCCTACTGCGCTATTCCTTATTACTGTACCCATAGAGTTAGAGAACTTCAAACTTATCTCGTCGTTCCTTAGAACTTCCGTATCCCGCTTCTTTGCATATTGATTCTTCCTGACTAATGTCTTGAATTTCAGCCTACTCTTCATCACTACTATATTGTGATCTGAGTCTATATCTGCTCCTGGGTACGCCCTACAATCCAGTATCTGATTTCGGAATCTCTGTCTGACCATGATGTAATATAATTGAAATCATCCCATATCTCCCAGCCCTTTCCAAGTATATTTCATCCTCTTGTGATTCTTGAACAGGGTATTCGTTATCACTAGCTGAAACTTGTTACAGAACTCAATTAGTCTTTCTCCTCTTTCATTTATTGTCCCAAGCCCATATTCTCATGTAACCTTTTCTTCTGCTCCTTCCCCTACAACTGCATTCCAGTCGCCCATGACTATTAGATTTTCGACCCCCTTTACATACTGCATTACCCTTTCAGTATCCTCATACACTTTCTCTATCTGTTCATCTTCAGCTTGCGACGTCGGCATGTATACCTGAACTATCGTTGTCGGGGTTGGTATGCTGTCGATTCTGATTAGAACAACCCGGTCACTGAACTGTTCACAGTAACACACCCTCTGCCCTACATTCCTATTCATAACGAATCGTACACCTGTTATACCATTTTCTGCTGCTGTTGATATTACCCGATACTCATCTGACCAGAAATCCTTGTCTTCCTTCCACTTCACTTCACTGACCCCTACTATATCTAGATTGAGCCTTTGCATTTCCCTTTTCAGATTTTCTAGTTTCCCTACCACGTTCAAGCTTCTGACATTCCACGCCCCGACTCGTAGAACGTTATCCTTTCGTTGATTATTCAATTTTTTCCTCATGGTAACCTCCCCCTTGGCAGTCCCCTCCCGGAGATCCGAATGGGAGACTATTCCAGAATCTTTTGCCAATGGAGAGATCATCATGACACTTCTTCAACTACAGGCCACATGTCCTGTGGATACACGTTGTGTGTCTTTAATGCAGTGGTTTCCATTGCCTTCTGCATCCTCATGTCGTTGATCATTGCTGATTCTTCCGCCTTTAGGGGCAATTTTCCACCCATAGGACAAGAGAGTGCCCTGAACCTCTATCCGCTCCTCCGCCCTCTTTGACAAGGCCGTTGGCAGAATGAGGCTGACTTCTTATGCCGGAAGTCTCCGGCTGCAAATGCTGATTATTTATCAAAATTTAGGCAGTGGCGGGGATCGAATCCGGGACCGAAGACGTTTTTGATCAAAGACGCTACCCCTAGACCACGGGTGCACCTAGAGAGATTTATGGGCGTTTAAATGACCAGTTAATAAGATGAAAAGAGTAGTAAATTATATACTGCAAATCTTGAATGAATAATAAATTCAGTAATAATTTTTTTTTAAAAGACAGCGATCATAACAGTTTCAGGGTCCTCCCTTCATTCATTTGAATTCTGAAGTGTTCTAAATTGGTTTGACCAGCAAAAGTTGAAGTCAATATAAAAGTCAAGATTTATCAGTGTTTTATCTTTATCAAAATTGACACTTTGTATGTGGCATGAAATTACACTTTCTAGGGTAACTTATGCCCGATTTTAATCAGATTAATAGAGAGTATAAAGTTTTGTAGTGAACATTATAGTGTAGTGTTATGTACTCATGATTTTCCATATCAGTACAGAACGTGAAACTATCAGTTCAATAGATTTTCTGGTTCTAAAATTCTACTATATTATGCAGTGTTACTGTTGTTTTTCATGAATATATACCAACTTGTACAGGGAAGAAACTCAGTTAATGCCTAATTAGGCTGGCGACCGTATTATTGTCACATTGGTAGCATCTTCTGGTTTGCGTTTGATCCATCCTGACGTGTGATTGCATTTCGAACTTACTTGACGGATCATTGTTATTACAGAGTGGATGTAAGTCTGATTTGCCACCATTCAGGTACACGCGGTCGATATCTATGCGAAAATCCTTTCTCATAAGGTGAATCTCGCTCAATTAACACAGCACAGGCTTTAACGAGTACTGTGTCAGTGATTACACAGGTATAATGTTTCTGGAGGTTTTTGCTGAAGCGTTTAAACTTTTCAAGTCAGCTCACAGCGCTCGATGCAGTATTATGATCGTTCCTTTTGACTGAAAATTGATGGTCACTCAATCAAAAAACGCTCTTGTCCAGGAGGGCCGTTAACATGGACTGTTAATACAGCCATTTGGAGACACAGGGGATTCCGTGGATCTAAGATTAGCAGACAACATTTTAATTCAGCACATGGAACAATGCTTTATCTCATTATGAACAAGGAATGACGGAGATACAACATTGAGGAAGTTCCGTCGTAGACGATATTGCTCTCATTCACCCACACTCCTTCCAGCCAGGTCTCTCACAAAGGGGGAGAGCAGCTAAATACAATAGCAATTCTTGTTCCACCAAGCTGCTTAATAACGAAACTCCAACTGTTTTCTTCTGTGCTTACCACATCTTCTCCACTTCTGCTCTTCTCCTCAAACGCGAGGTTTGTTGTCGTATTGGTTTGGCACGACTTTTCCAACTCAGGTAGCTTTTCGTCACGGGTAGCTTCTCAATTTAAAATAAAATGATATTTACTTCAGAATGAGATTTTCACTCTGCAGCGGAGTGTGCGCTGATTTGAAACTTCCTGGCAGATTAAAACTGTGTGACGGACCGAGACTCGAACTCGGGACCTTTGCCTTTCGCGGGTAAGTGGTCTCATTTTGTTCGTGTTTGTTCGTTGCTTCTGCTCGTGGCGGACGTCGCAAGACGCCCGTTTCAGTTCGTCGTTGATCAATTAACTCAATTTTTTTTATTACAGAGGACAGCTAACCCTTTGACCGAACACGCTGAGTTAACAGTGCCGGCAACCAACTGAGCTACCCAAGCACGACTCACGCCCCGCCCTCACAGCTTTTCTTCCGCCAGTACCTCGTCTCCTTCTTTCCAAACTTCAAAGAAGCTCTCCTGCTCTCCTGGTAGAGCACTTGCCCGCGAAAGGCAAAGGTCCCGAGTTCGAGTCTCGGTCCGGCACACAGTTTTAATCTGCCAAGAAGTTTCATATCAGCGCACACTCCACCGCAGAGTGAAAATTTCAATCTGGAAACATCCCCCAGGTTGTGACTAAGCCCTGTCTTCGCAATATCCTTTCTTCAAGGAGTGCTAGTTCTGCAAGGTTCGCAGGAGAGCTTCTGTAAAGTTTGGAAAGTAGGAGACGAGTTACTGGCGAAAGTAAAGCTGTGAGGACGGAGCGTGAGTAGTGCCTGGGTAGCTCAGTTGGTAGAGCAATTGCCAGCGAAAGGCAAAGGTCCCGAGTTCGAGTCTCGGTCCGGCATACAGTTTTAATCTGCCAGGAAGTTTGATATTTACTTTCCCTACAACGCCAACTGTCATTCTTGATCATGTGTCCAAGTTGTAACTCGGTTTTAAAATGTCTCTAGTAGATGATTCACATGTACTTGGAATGTTAAGTATATAGGTGACCGGTGAGTACACGGTTCTAACATTCATGGTGGTGTCTGTTTGTTCTATATCGTGTCTCCCTACCACTTTCGCGCAACGACGCTCTGAGTGTGTTTTTTAGGGAATTGACTAGTTTGAACCTGGGACCTGTTGCTGGTAAGGAGACGCCAGACCACACATGACATGTAGAATTCAGAAGAGTTCAGCGAGACTAGCGATGATATAACCAAATACTTAATGATTTCAGCGTCAGTTCCACTGCACTCCCTGTAAAGAATCTTAATACTAACTAAATTTAGTGGAAGGGGTTCAAGGCTTTCCTATTTTTAGTTAGCTGGTAAAATAACGTCGAAAAAGCAGTTAAGTTTACCCCTGAAAATTTTATTGTACTCACAAAAACATTGTTTATAAATTGCACTATTGATAAAAGCAAGTGTTTTAATACAGGATGGTAAAAACCAACTGCGTTCAACAAAAATGTGAACGAATATTCCCTGAATGGGTTTCCAAGTTCTACAATGGATCAATGGATGACCTATCCCATATCACATCTATAATCTAGGTTTAAATTAAGTTTCACAAAAGAGCAAACTATCAAAATGGTTTACAGTGACCCTGAATTATCTTTAATTACTTATCTAACTTGTTGTAAATTACAGTGGCTGATGTGGCTTCTCAGTAACTATATAACAGAAAAATCATCGAGTTACAGATTTTTACTTCAAGTGAACACCATGAGCTTTAATTGACGATCGACACTAGTATTACGCAGAAAGGGGGTGTAACAGATGAGACTTCTGCAGTTCTGAGTGAAGCCTTTTGCGCTCAAAAATGCGGCATCGCGTGCTTTCATTAACTCATTGGTGTTCGTCAGGGGGCCGCAGGCAGCGCAGCAGCCATCCAGCTCACCGTCTCGGACCTAACTTACTTCTCCTAACTTCTCCTTACTACCGTTTACCGAAGTTGGTTTAAAAAAAACTATCTGATCAATCAGGGTCTCAATGTTAACCTTAAGCTCCGCCTACAAAAATTCTGTCTATCGAATGAGAAAAGTTATACTTTTCGTGGTGGGGCAACGTTTTTAAAGTTTGCAACGTAACAGAGACGCGAAAAAGTCTCACGCTAAAACTTGCAGCTGTCGTTGTCCTAGTGGTTAGCTGGCGACGTGGGTGTCCAGTCCGTCCCTTATCGTAGGGCCTTCTAGCTTAACACGGTTCTGCTCTCGGCTTCTGTTCTCGTTTCTTCCCTCGGAACTGCATCTGTCTCACGGTGCGAAGATATGACATGCATTTAGGCATTCTTGTGTTAGTCTGTGGTATTCCATTTGCTCACTCGTTACTCGTATTACTTTGGTTAAATTAATGTCACGATTTATTCGGAGCTATGTGACATACTACTGAATTTGCTTATCATGTCAGGGTTTTCATGGAAGGTGTTGGATTTGCCTGACACGTTACACAGTGTTCAAAGACCTGGAGTCTTGTCGTACTCGGCAGTGTTTCTGTATGCAGTACGCACTACCATTACCTCTTGGAGTCTGAGGGTATATTAGCACTGTGGAACACAAAGGTCCAGGTTTTATGGTGCGGGGAAGCATAATTTTACGTGGGTATCTTAGAACATGTTGCACTCGCCAGTCAGCGTTACTGTGACACTGTACTATGTCCGCATGTACGTCTTTTCACGGGTTCATTTGGCTCTGAGTTTATTTTTGTGGATAACATTAAGTGACCGCACGTTGCAGAGATTGTACTGCCGTCGGAGGAGATCACGCATACTATTAAGAACCACGTCCGCCTTTTTTTTAAGTACAGAGGAACATGATGAATAGCGGTGACTTCAGTATAATTATTGTTTTTGGATGTTGTTGTTGTTGTGGTCTTCAGTCCTGAGACTGGTTTGATGCAGCTCTCCATGCTACTCTATCCTGTGCAAGCTTCTTCATCTCCCAGTACCTATTGCAACCTATATCCTTCTGAATCTGCTTAGTTTATTCATCTCTTGGTCTCTCTCTACGATTTTTACCCTCCACGCTGCCCTCCAATACTAAATTTGTGATCCCTTGATGCCTCAGAATATGCCCTACCAACCGATCCCTTCTTCTATTCAAGTTGTGCCACAAACTTCTCTTCTCCCCAATCCTATTCAATACTTCCTCATTAGTTATGTGATCTACCCATCTAATCTTCAGCATTCTTCTGTAGCACCACATTTCGAAAGCTTCTATTCTCTTCTTGTCCAAACTATTTATCGTCCATGTTTCACTTCCATACAAGGCTACACTCCATATAAATACTTTCAGAAACGACTTCCTGACACTTAAACCTATACTCGATGTTAACAAATTTCTCTTCTTCAGAAATGCTTTCCTTGCCATTGCCAGTCTACATTTTATATCCTCCCTACTTCGACCATCATCAGTTATTTTGCTCCTCAAATAGCAGAACTCCTTTACTACTTTGTCTCATTTCCTAATCTAATTCCCTCAGCATCACCCGACTTAGTTCGACTACATTCCAATATCCTTGTTTTGCTTTTGCTGATGTTCATCTTATATCCTACTTTCAGGACACTATCCAATCCGTTCAACTGTTCTTCCAAGTCCTTTTATGTCTCTGACAGAACTACAATGTCATCGGCAAACCTCAAACTTTTTATTTCTTCTCCGTGGATTTTAATACCTACTCCGAATTTTTCTCTTGTTTCCTTTACTGCTTGCTCAATATACAGATTGAACAACATCGGGGAGAGGCTACAAGCTTGTCTCACTCCGTTCCCAACCACTGCTTTCCTTTCGTGTCCCTCGACTCTTATAACTGCCATCTGGTTTCTGTACAAATTGTAAATTTTGGGTATATCAGTGATTTCTTTTCGTATCATTGAGTATTCCTTCCAGTTACCTTGTGTACAACAGTGCAACAGTTTTTTCTGTATATGGTCCAAGTTTCATCGAGCTAAGCTATTTGGCAGTTAGATATAATGAGAAAGTTATTTTCGACTCTAAGGTTTGCGCTCCGTATAGGTTGCCACTGGTTGGTATGTTTGTGTCAACACCGATCCGGTCCCTCCATAATCAGTGATACATTTTGACTGGCCTGATGCGGTCCGCCACGAATTCCTGTCGTGTGCCATCCTGTTCTTCTCAGAGTAACAATTATTACCAATGTCCTCAATTATTTGAGGTATATATTCAAATCTCTATTTTTTCCTATAGTTGTCGCTTTCTACGGCTCCCTAGTGTACAAAATATGTTAATTCCTGATATTTCCTCTCTGTACCTACTTCTAGACGGGGTATTCCAGAAGTGCCCTTCCTACCAGATTGCTGAGAGAACCTTCGGATTTCATATTTATTCCGTGTCATTCTGTGACACCACAGCTGGAACGGTATCATCCTCTTCTTTTCTGGTTTTTCCACTGTCGATGATTGAAGTTCTTCCTCAAATGAAGGTCATTGTTTGAAACTACAAACTAGACTTCCGTCATAGCGGAATACCGTCTTTGACTGTGCTGGTCTGTTCGTTGCAACATCATCACTTCGTTCGTCACGCATAACTTTGCTTCAAAGGTACAGGAATTTCTTAATTTAATTTATCAATTGGTTCGTTTCCGCCACTCATCATTACATTCGTCTTTCTTTAGTTTACTCTCAGTGCACATTATTAGATTGTTCTTTATGAGAATGCAGGCTTTCTCGGTGAATCTCGAAGATAAAATCTTCTGGGGTTGACAGCCGAGTCAATGTGTTGTTCTCGAGCAACGTTTCAGTACGTTTCTTACTTGCAATCTTCATGCGAAGTCATGGCATCTTCCCCTGAAGATGGCAAGTAAGAAACTTGCTGAAACGTTGCTGTAGAACAACACATAGTCTCGGCTGTCAACCCGAGAAGATTTTATCATAGATTGTTATCCTTTTCCGTAGTTTCTGTAATTCTTCTCCGAGGAGAGCAATGTTAACAGGTAACCTTGCCATACGTAACCTTTCACGCTAAGCTTTAATTCCACTTCTGAACGGTTTTTTTATATCCGCAATTGTTTCTGCGATTTGCAGGTTGTGACGGTTGACATGTACGCGAAAAAGACTGTATCCTTTCCTTGCGCCCTATTTAAATCGACTAGTTTCCTCTTGGTATTCTGCTCTCATTGGCCCTTCGTGGTCGTTGTGTATTATCCTTCCTTCCCAATAGCTTACACGTATTTTTTTGCGAATTTCGAGACTCTTCCACTTTTCACGATGAAGGACGCTTACCAATATGACGTTCAGATCCATTTACTTCTTCTGAAAACGTTTCAACAGATCCGTCACGTATCTTTTGATGTAGCCTGCCTTTCTCTCTCAACTGCCTACTTGACAAGCGGACAATAGCGGTAGTAAATTATAGTTCGGTGCCGAAACGTGCACAATACTGGTGCACCGCTTCGTGACGAATTTGCTAGAAAAGCTGAATTACCGCTGCGCCCTTGGAATTGGCCAAATAAATTGCGACTGATAAACGAGTACACCATCCAGAGCGATAGGGAGGCAAAGCAATAGTTTGTACTTGCAGTGTCTTATGGATATAACCCTCGTGAAATATATTAATGTAATTGTTGTATTCAAATGTTATGTATGGAGGGAGGAATAGGAAACGAATAGAAAGGAAAGGAACAGTTGTACCGGGACTTGATGCAGAATGAGCTGCGACCAGTGAAAATGTGTGCTGGACCGCGACTACAACTCGTTATCATATGCTTACTAGGCAGCGGTGTTCATCACTGCGCCACCCGGGCACAGTATCGCAAATGCGCAAACTATCTCCCCGGCCGACTCATATTATCACCTAACGGCACCTATCCACAGTCGCTGTCCATCTCCATCATGATCGCCAATTTTAGATTTCCACCAGAGGTCGAAGGCAAACGTGCATCCGCGCTGAACGTTGTGGATTCGTCTCCCAACAGGGAGAATCAGTTACATGGATGCGTGGTGTCTGTTCTTTCGGACATGTTCGGAAGAAAAGATACCACGCACTCATGTGAGAGTTTTAATGTGTTTCTAGCCAACAACCACTTGCAGTTACATTACTGCTTAATAAGCGATGGCAAGTGATTACATATTTTGTATGATGCTGCAAGTGTTATATTGAGATGCCGTGAGAGATACGCAGTTACTGTCTAGGTTAAAAAACCTATTGGCAACCCTTTTCATTTTTGAATTGTTGTGGATCTGTTCTGAGCGAAATGAAGAAAAAGTCAACAGAGGAAGATATGGTAAATACATTTTTACAGTGATGTACCGAAACAGCTCAGAACAAAAACTGTAGACTCAGTACTGATTAAATCGAGATGGACCAAGCAAGTATTAGGTGTAAAATAAATAAGTGACCGATTTTTGCCGGCCCGTGTGCCCGAGCGGTTCTAGACGCTACAGCCTGGAACCACGCGACCGCTACGGTCGCAGGTTCGAATCCGGCCTCGGGTTGGACGTGTGTGATGTCCTTAGGTTAGTTACGTTTAAGTAGTTCTACGTTCTAGGGGACTGATGACCTCAGAAGTTAAGTCCCATATTGCTCAGAGCCAATTGAAACGTTTGACCGATTTTTAAAACTGGACATCATGATTTATGATCAACCCACTACTATAGTAAGGATACACACCGTGGTGACAGAAGTCATGGGATAGCGATATTTCAATAATGGTACAGGTCCAGTTTTGTTCATTTTGAGATACAGGTCCCTAAAGTTAAATGAGCGCTGAAAAATCTGCAGTTGAGGTACCAGAAATATTCAGGCATATGGCTTCCTGCTAGAGCAACTTTCATATGCTGCGTCACATATGTGACGAACCATGTAAAAGTTGCTGTGTGTGGACGGGTTACTCCTGTAACAGAAATATCAGATCGGAAGATGGTTCTAGAGGAACCGAAACCGGTCATACAAATAAAAATTTTGCAATCAAGACGGATTATAAGTAACATTGTAAAATTACTGATTGCGGCTATCCCATCAGACATTATGTCTCTATTTGCAACGTGCGCGATTAGTTTGAAGAACATTCTGGACAATTCGAACGAATGATTTGGCCACCCAGATCGCCCGAAATGAATCCCAAAGGACATTTATGAGACATAATCAAGAAACTAGTTCGTGCACAAAATCATGTACCGAAACACTTCCGCAATTATGGACGTCTACAGAGAATGAATGGCTCAGTATTCCTGAAGGGGCTTCCAACGACTTATTGACTCCATGACACGTCGACTTCCTGCACTACGCCGGCAAAAGAAGATCCCACATGATGTACCCCTTAACTTTTGTCACCTCAGTGTACGCAGTAAATGACAATTAACTTTCAAATGGGAAGAATAATTTTATTAATAAGCATTGCCAAATCGTGGGAAAAAATACCCAGCTACAACGACGTAATATTACTTGGACATTTAAACGGCCTATTTCACTGAAAATGCACAGATGTGATAAGACATTATGAACAGGTAGTATTAAATAACGATGGTCAGAGATTAATACAAATAGGTATAGAATATGAGTACTTAGTTGCAAACATCTTATTTCAACAAAGAAAAATACATTCGCTTAGAAGGACCCAACGCATTATATTTGATCGATCATTAAATTAATGATGGTCCACAGAAACAGGATATATTCGGTGTGAGGGAATTCAGTAAGAGAGCATTTATACAACCTGAATGTCCCTTCAAAATAATGAGATCTAATGGAAAAAGTACCAAGAACGAAACTTGTCTAGCTTGAAGAGGCACCCAGATGGCTCTATGGTTGGTCCGTTAGATGGCGCTGCCATAGGTCAAACGAAAATCAACTGCGTCTTTTTAAATTGGAACCCCCCCATTTTTTATTACATTTTCGTGTAGCACTACAGAAACATGAATGTTCCAGTTGGATCACTTTTTTCGATTTGTGATAGATGGCGCTGTAATAATCACAAATATATAGCTCATAATTTTAGACGAACAGTTGGTAACAGGGAGGCTTTTTAAATTAAAATACAGAACATAGATACGTTTGAATATTTTATTTCGGTTGTTCCAATATGATACATGTACCTTTGTGAACTTATCATTTCTGAGAAAGCATGCTGTTACAGCGTGATTACCCATAAATACCACATTAATATAATAAATGCTCAAAATGATGTCCGTCATCCTCAATGCATTTGGCAATACGTGTAATGACATTTCTCTTAACAGCGAGTAGTTCGCCTTCCGTAATGTTCGCACATGCATTGACAATGCGCTGACACATGTTGTCAGGCGTTGTCGGTGGATCACGATGGCAAATATCCTTCTACCTTCCCTACAGAAAGTAATCCGGGAACGTCAGATCCGGTGAACGTGGGAGCCATGGTACGGTGCTCCGACGACCATTCCACCTGCAATGAAATATGCTGTTCAATACCGCTTCAACAGCACGCGAGCTATGTGCCGGACATCCATCATGTTGGAAATACATCGCCATTCTCTCATGCAGTGAAACATCTTGTAGTAACATCGGTAGAACATTACGTAGCAAATCAGCTTACATTGCTCCATTTAGATTGCATCGATAAAATGGGGGCCAATTAGCCTTCCTCCCATAATGCCGCACCATACATTAACCCACCAAGGTCGCTGATGCTCCATTTGTCGCAGCCATGGTGGATTTTCCGTTGTCCAATAGTGTATAATATGCCGGTTTACGTTACCGCTGTTGGTGAATGACGTTTCGTCGCTAAATGGAAAGCGTGCAAAAAATCTGTCATCGTCCCGTAATTTCTGTTGTGCCCAGTGGCAGAACTGTACATGACGTTCAAAGTCGACGCCGTGCAATTCCCGGTGCATAGAAATATGGTACGGCTGCAATCGATGTTGATGTAGCATTCCCAACACCGACGTATTTGAGATTCCCGATTCTCGCGGTGTTTGTCTGCTACTGATGTGTGGATTAGCCGCGACAGCAGCTAAAACACCTACTTGGGCATCATCATTTGTTGCAGGTCGTGGTTGACGTTTCACATGTGGCTGAACTCTTCCTGTTTCCTTAAATAACTATCCGGCGAACCGTCCGGACACTTGGGTGCTGTCGTCCAGGATACCGAGAAGCATACACAGCACTCGCCCGTTGGGCATTTTGATCACAATAGTCATACATCACCACGATATCGACCTTTTCCGCAGTTGGTAAACTGTCCATTTTAACAAGGGTAATGTATCACGAAGCAAATACCGTCGGCTCTGGCGGAATTTTACGTGATACCACGTGCTTATACGTTTGTGACTATTACAGCGCCATCTATCACAAAGCGGAAAAAATGGTCCCCCTAAAAAACTCATATTTCTTTACGCACTATACGAATATGTAATAAAAAATGGAGGTTCCCATTTAAAGAAGCGCAGTTGATATGCGTTTGACCTATGGCAGCGCCATCTAGCGGGCCATCCATAATGCAATCTGGTTTCCCCCTTTAGACGAGTTTCATTCTATTTAGTTTTTTCGTTCGATGCTTATTTCGTGAGATACTTGGCCCGGCCACTATCAATGGACCACCCTGTATATAAGTGAAACAATTTTGCAGAAACCCGTGCTTCAAATAGTCTTGCTGAGATAATATACAAGGGAATGCACACTATTTTTTTTAAATCCATCTTTTATTCTACATGTTTGAAAGTTTTACAGTTTGTAGATACGCACTTTAGGAATAATATTTTCATTTCTCTACATAATTTCCATCCCTCTCAACTGCCTTACGTCATCTTGGAACTAGCGCCTGTATACCCTCACGGTAAAATTCTGGACTAACCAGTTGGAGCCACTGTTTGGCAGCGTGCACAAGGGAGTCATCATCTTCAAATCTCGTTCCAGGAAGAGAGTCTTTCAGTTTCCCAAAGAGATGATAGTCACATGGAGCCACGTCAGGACTTTAAGGCGGGTGTTTCAGAGTTGTCCACTGGAGTTCTGTGTTCGCTTCCATGGTTTTTTTTTTTAACTGGCATGTGGAAGTGCATTGTCGTGCAACAGCAAAACATTCTGCTTTTGCCGATGTGGTCGAACACGACTCAGTCGAGCTTGAAGATTGTTCAGTGTCGTCACATATGCATCAGAACGTGGTTCAACTTGGCATGATGTCCACAAGCAAGAGGCCGTCGGAATCTAAAAACACTGTAGCCATAACTTTTATAGCAGAGGGTGTGGTTTTGCATTTATTTTTCTTGGGTGAATTTGCATGATGCCACTGCATTGATTACCACTTCGTCTCTGCTGAAAAATGACGGAGCCATGTTTCATCACTTGTCACAGTTCTTCCAAGAAATTCATCTCCACCATTCTCATACTGTTCCAAAAGTTCGCTGCGTACCGTTTTTCTTGTTTCTTTGTGAGCCACTGTCAACATCCTGGGAACCCACCCGGCAAAAACCTTTTTTAACGCCAACACTTTCAGTATTCTGAAAACACTTCCTTCCCCTATCCCAACGTAGCGCGGTAATTCGTTCACTGTGATGCGTCTTTCAGCAGTCACCAGTTCGTTAACTCTCTGCACATTGTCTGGAGTGTGTGCAGTACGAGGCCTGCCTCTGCGAGGACAATCCTCAATATTGCCGTGCACGCTTTCACCACGTAACCTGCTTGCCCACCGATCGACAGCAGCATCTCCATACACCTTTTTCAACCTCTTGTGGATGTTTCCCACTGTCTCGTTTACACAGCACAGGAATTCTATGACGGCACGTTGCTTCTGACGAATGTAAAGTGTATCAGCCATTTTGAAGACATGCTGTGACAGCGCCACTCACGGGAACAGGTTGAACTAAGTTTGAAAACAATCGGAGAGGATGTATCTACGCAATGCAAAATTTCACACATGCAGAACAAAAACTGTATTTTTACAAAAATAGTGTGCATTTCTTTTGGAGTGACTCTCGTAGTATTAAGGTGGCGTTTCAAAATTGGCTGGAGAGAAAATTACAGGGGTCGGACAAAAAATCGGAAACAGCACGAGAAGTGCACGTATCGACATAAATACAGATAATTGCCAAGTCTGCAGGAAGACATGAAATTATTCGCAGTTGCGAATATAGACAACTGTCAGGTGAATAGTGGAATGACAACTATGAAAATTGGTACCTGACTGGGATTCGAATAGGGGTTTCCCGCCTGTAGCAAGCGCTCCCCTTACAATTTGTCTATCCGAGCACGACTCACGGCCACACCCAAACTCCTATTTGCCGCTTGCACGCATGCATGTCTGAAGGGACAGAGAATTGTAATTTGGAGTAAGACAGGCACTGCAATATCGTGAAGTCTGCAGGCTGTGCTGGGCAAAGTCCTCAGTACGTTGCAGGAATTAGTCGTGGTCAGAATAGTGGTGTTGTTGTGAGTGCATTATGTCGCAGCTAAACCATTTATAAGTTACGTAAATTCCTCTAACAAGAAAACGTTGTACTGAAGTCATAAAACCTGGGGTAAGGAGCAGTGGAAGAATGACACTTGGTCGGATGAGTTTACATCCCAGGAGCGAAAGATGGCGGAGCGTAGGCGACCATTTGGGCAGTCATACCGTGATATGCCATGGGCTCCATGGTGCTCTGAAAGGCCGCATTACAATCCTTTGGTTTGATGAGTCCCACCCTATGGTCAATGTCTGCTCTCCAATAGTTATCCCATGTTCCAAATGACAGGGCCCGTGTTCAAAACTCCCACCGTTCAGGACTGATGTGAGCACGAGGATGAACTGCCCCATCTCCCCTGTCCACCACTGCTCAAAATGGTTCAAATGGCTCTAAACATTTTGGGAATTAATATCTGGGCTCATCAGACTTAGAACAACTTAACTAACCTAAGGACATCACACACATCCATGCTCGAGGCAGCATTCGAACCTGCGACAGCAGCAGCAGCGCGGTTCTGGACTGAAGCGCCTAGAACTGCCTGGCCACAGTGTGCACCACTGCCATCAGGTGTCAATATCAATGAGCCATTGTCAACTACTTTGAAGAGAAGGCTGTGTGATCAATGTCAATCTCCACCATCGTTACCTGAACTTGCCACTATTTGGCAGGAAGAATGTTGTAAGGCTGCTTCGAAAACAATACAGGTCCTGTACTTGCCTAGTGTGAGAAGACTGGAAGCTGTCCTGAACACGAACCAGTTGCCTACACTTTATCAGACATGCTGATGCGTTTTGGTGTTTCCATATTGTTGACCAGCTCCTGCATTGCTCAACTGGATACATACAGAAGAACAGGTATATGATCAACTTAAGGGCCCGGTCTCCCAAGTGCACACAGAAGCTTTAAGGATTTCAAGGAACAAATACGTGGAAAAATTCAATGAGAAGTTAGAACATTGGCTTATGGAGAAGAAAAAAGTCTACCTCAATTTGTTATCAGAAAAGACTGCTCAATCTAGAAAAGATTTTAAGTAAAAGTATCAACGCTATGGTGAAAAAGGGAGAGAATACCACTGGTATAATGTGTGTACATGAACTGATAATAGCGTCCGCTACAGGAGAAGTACCCTTAGCCCTGGAAGACCTTAAAGAATATGAAAAACATTGTGATAAGTTCCTATGGAACCAAACTGCAGAGGTCATCTGTCCCTAGGCTTTTTTATTCTCTAGGCTTACATGTTACTTAATCTAACTTAAACTAACAAGCTAGGGACAACACACACACATGCATATCCGAAGGAGGACTCGAACCTCCGATGGGCGGAGCTTCACGAACCGGGGCAAGGCGCCTCAGACCGCGTGGCTACCCTTTCTGGCCAAAAAATATGAGAACTAGTGAAACAAACAAACATGCGTCTAGGTAATATCACTAGCTCAGTTGATTACACACTGCACGTGTCGTAAGAATACTGACAGCAGTATACAACGAAGGAGGTGGTTTTAGGCTGTGAGAAGGCAGTTGAGGGAATAACAAGGGAAGCTGAGAAGAACGCTCTAATGTGAACCAAAATTAACAACCCTCATGGTCCAGGAAATGTTTGTAAGGAATACTAGAAATAAGGAAGTAAAAAATGCATAACATCTGCTTGTAATTTTTAATGCAATAGGATCTATTTAGGGAGTGTAACATGTATATTAGTAACATCTTTAATGAGAAGGATAATAAGTCATGTTACAATTACAGGGAAATTAGTACAATACCTTGAAACTTTGTTTGTTTGGCACTTCAATTGATTGCCATTGTATTTTGTGTTTAGCACGGCAACTATCTTTGCTCAATTTTATGAGTATACTGTGTAGCGGCAACACAGTTTAAGATAGGAAAGTTAGATTTGGTGCAATATTTTGGAGCACACAAGTTACAGCCAGGTGTGGGCCAGATTGCAGTAATTTACGCTGACCAGCAGTTTCGAAGTGGAATGGAGCCCACAGGGCTGTCGAACCGCTGAAAGGAGTAAATGCAGTGGTACGCATGGCACAAGTTACAGGCAGGAGGGCCCACCGGCGCAACTTAGACGTTATGAGTACGTGACTCGGAGCAGTGCATTAGCATAACAGGGGCGCACAGCCGAGTATAAATAGGTGCCGTTTTCTAACGAGAATCATTCAATTGTGGCAGCCCTCCAGGACGGCAGGCCATGTCTCACCAATAGTTACACGCAGCAGCAGATGGGGTACCAGCATTCCAGTCCATCGCGGGTCGCTGGTTCGACCTTCTGAGGCTGATGCGGGGTCCTCAGCCAGCCACTCAGTGACGGGCCACTCCAGGGCTCACTAATGCGACGAGTAGCTCTGGCTTCCAACAAACGCCGGAGTAGATTTCTTGCATCAACATCATACCAAAATTGCCCTTGGACAACGAACTGTGGAACTTAGTGGAATGTTATTTCAGATAGGGAAACTGTTGTCAGTGCAGAGCTGTCGCGAGGGGTGGTCAACGTAATGAACAAAGCAACTGAACCGTGTACATTAGCATTAAAGCTTAATTCGCATGAGTGTGTGTCTAGTGGCACCGGGAAGCCACATTGTGTAACTGTGTAGTCGAACCTACCCGTGGGTACAGTATGTGCTATTGAACCTTTGGAGAATAATGAAGTTTTAGGTGCATTGGGTTGTTTTGCGGAATGTAGTGTTGTACGCATACAGGAGGGGAACGACGGGCGAGTAGTTCCCGTGAACGTGGATAATTTTAGCTCTGTAGTCGCGAATTTGATCTGCCAGATGACGAAGACTGGTGTTTGAGAGCGACCAACTACTAACTGCCGATAGAGCTGCATTGCGTGACAAAATTAAGCATTTGAAAGGAGGAGAAAGAGAGCATATGGGAGAATTATTGTGGGAAATTAAGGATTTGTTTTTTCAACAAGGGCCGTTACCAGCAACTCCATTAGTTCAACATAAGATACCAACAGGGAATGAAGCAACTGTTTACCGTAACCCATACAGATTGTGGAGGATTTCATTGATCAGCAACTTGCGGACGGTATTATAGAGCTTAGTAATAGTTGCTGGGGAGCAGGCGGTGTGCCTAAAAAATCTCTGGATGGAACTAAGAAATACAGGTTCTGTTGTGACCGCCGATACCTCAATAATAAGACAGTAAAGGACGCATACCACATTCCAAACATAACGGCGACTTTGGATCACTTAGAACAGTGCCAGGACTTTTCTACTATGGATTTGACAAGTGGTTGTCATCAGTTGGTCGTGGCTCCAGAGGATCGTCCAAAAACTGCTTTTCCGCAGTTGGAGGCCATTACCAGTACATTAGAATGCCAATCGGTTTGAAAAAACGCTCCGGCAACGTTTCTGAGATTGCTAGACAGCGTCTTGAGCAGTTTGAAACTACGACAGTATCTGGTCTATTTCGATATTATAGTGTTTTCAAGTTGTTTGGAGCAACATAGCGGTTAAGGGAAGTCTTTATGAGGTTAAGAGCAGCTCGTTTGATTATCAGCTTGTAAAAGTGTCATTTTGCACCAGAAGAAGTAAAAGATTTGGGTCATATTATCAGTAAGGACGAAGTGCGAACATATTCGAGGTTGGTACAGGCTGTAAGGGATTTTTGGGAACCGAAAACAGTTAAGGAAGTGCACTCATTCATCGGAATTTTCAATTTCTATCGAAAGTTCGTTAAGGGTTTTACAGATTTAGCACATCTGTTGACGCGTTTGTTACGGAAGAGTGTGAAATTTGAGTGGCCAGAAGAGTGTCAGAAAGCGTTTGACAAACAGAAAGAAGTGTTAACATCAAGTCTGGTTCTTCTGTTACACTCGGTGATCGAACCTTATTTGTAGCAATGGAAAATCTCAACCACCACAACTAACAGATGGACGGCCTAAGGTGTTTTTATAACAGTCTGTCTGCACAGACAGGCAGATGCAGTTAGATAATCCTGGGAGAAAAATTGTGAAAGACATCAACAAAGCCAGCCCACAGGGCTCTATTTGTGGTCTAGAGTTCTGTCTGGCAAGTTGGAGTAGAGCCAATACTGAATCGTCTTCAGACTGTAACAAACACCAGAGGCTGCATCGACACGCAGACGATCTGCTATTTATAGTATCTGCTAACACAAGGACTAAATTAGAGAAAAACAGTAGGGGAGCTCTTGAAAGATTAAGCAGCTGGTGAGTAGAAAAACGTAACGAAACAGCGCAAAATTCAGTCTATATGTTACTAAAAGGAATATTAGCAAGAAAGAGAAAACGCACAATTAGAATAAATGAACAACCAGTAAAAGGAAAAGGTACCTTGGAATATACATGGAAGAAAAGAAAAACTTTCATTCAAATGTAGAAATTGTCAGCCAGAGTAGCTTTAAAATCCTAAATAAACTAGCAGCAATTGGCCAAAGAAGCTTTCAGCAGCCATTAAGTTATGTAAGAATGTACCACATTGCAATCTTACTAGCTATTGTGGGCTACGTATAGAGCGTTTAGAGTCAGAAAGGTAAGGACAGCTCAGGCTCTATGGCGAGCACAGAGGAGTGTTCTGCTCCTGACACGCTGGTATAGAACAACATCTAATGAGGCTCTGCTGATGATTTTAGGTTTGCTGCTACCTCTAGACCTAGCAGCAAGGTAGACATATACACAATATTTGCTCAAAAAGCACGAATATGGTAAGGTAAAGGAGATACTGAGCATAAGAGTCGTATGGAATAAGGAAATAAAAGCATGCATCAATAGGGTATAGCAAGAACCTGTGACAGGCCATAAGTAGTGAAGAGAACCTATCAGTTCCTCCCTGACAAAAGAAAGAACAACAACTGTATACTTTCTTCCTACCAAGGGAGCGATACACTACATGTAGGGACATAGTCCATAGTCAAGCCACTTACTAAAAATACGACAGCGCACCAAAGGCACTTCTGAATGCGGAGTAGTCAGTACCCCGGGTCACATCGTCTTGCAGTGTACAATTAGACAAGATGTTACAGTGCAGGAACGGAACGCATTTTGAAGTGGAACAGTGTATAATTATAATTGTGGTGTCACCGCCAGACACCATACTTGCTAGGTGGTAGCCTTTAAATCGGCCGCGGTCCGGTAGTATAGGTCGGAACCATCGTGTCGCCACTATCAATGACTGCAGACCGAGCGCCGCCACACGGCAGGTCTAGAGAGACTTCCTAGCACTCGCCCCAGTTGTACAGCCCAGTTGTACTTTGCTAGCGATGGTTCACTGACTTCTACGCTCTCATTTGCCGAGACGATAGTTAGCATAGCCTTCAGCTACGTTAATTGCTACGACCTAGCAAGGGGCCATTATCTGTTGCTATTAATGCTGTGAATCATGTACCATACAGAGAGACGTTCTCCATTAATGGATTAAAGTTAAGTATTCCAAAAGCTACGTTCGTTTTTCTCAATTCTAATTCCCTTGTCATGATCCAGACCTCACGCCAGCCTGCGTGAGCTAAAACGCGTGCATTTCGGCCTCCTTTAATAAAACAGGGTTGGCTCTCCAGCCAACCACAACATTGGCGACGAGGCAAAACCGCGTTGGTATCGATATTGCCCTGATTTACTTGTGTAATGGCTTCTTCACAATCTCCAGATTTACTGTCCGAATTTTATCGCTTACAGAATCAGCAGACGCAGGCCTTACTGGATGCCCTTGGACAGCTCATCCAGGGTCAACGTGCGATGCAAGACGATGCGCCAGCAGCCGCTGCACCGCAACCGCAGACACAACACGCTGTTCCACCCACTTTTCGACCTTTTGATGCAGCACTGGAAAGCTGGACGGAGTGGTCACGCCAATTTGGATTCCATCTCGCCGCCTACAGAATTCAAGGTAACGAGCGGCAGACTTTTTTGTTATCGTCCGTAGGGGTGACCACGTACCGTGTGATAGTCAAATTATTTCCCCGACGCGACATAGCAACTCTGTCCTACGAAGAAATTTTGTCTGCATTAGATGCATATTTCAAAGAATCAATGTAGTTGCGAAAAGGTATACCTTCTTTCGTACAAAACGTACGACAGGTCAAACTAATCGCCAGTGGGTTGCAACCTTGCAAGGCCTTACTAGGAATTGTGCTTTAGAGTGTCAATGTGGACTCCCTTATTCAGATACTATGGTACGTGATGCAATTGCACAGAATGTTTCTGATGTTCGTATAAGGGAACAAATTTTGAAACTAGTAAATCCCTCCCTTCAACAAGTGATGGGCATATTGGATCGGCAGGACACACTTGACTTTGCTCAGAAATCATTTGAAACTTCGCCATTAGTGTGTCAGGTTAACCGGCCCGCCGGGCGAGCTGCACGGGGCAGTAAACAGTCCTCGCGCCCGGCCGCGCCGCTGCCGCCAGGCTCTCAGCCACGTGTGCCGCGACGGCAAGCTAATGCACTGACAAATCATGCCCGCGATGTGCTACTAGACATTCGCGTGAGAATTGCCCGTCACGCCAAGCTATTTGCTTTTATTTTCATAGAAAAGGACATGTTCAGGGTGTTTGCCAGAAAAAGCTCAGATCGGAAGTTCAAAACCGATCCAGGCCCTTTGCTTCGCGCTGGAATCGGAATCTAACCAAGGATCCTCAGACTCGCAAAACTTCGCCCATGAAAATTCATGTAGTTCATTCCACTCCGCACAGTGCCATTCTCTCTAACGGTGACTGTGTTCGTCCCAAAAATAGTGTGCGTCGACTTCGCCGGAACTCCCGTCAAGTCGCTAGTGATTATGTACCAGTGTCAGTTCACGTTGCACGAGACTGCTGCTCTTGTCGTCAGCAGGACAATAAACTTTTCGTGGGCTTGGACATTAACGGCAAAGTGATACCTTTCCAGCTCGATACCGGAGCTGCAGTTTCACTGATAAATCAAGACACTTAGAAACTGCTGGACACACTTCCATTGCGTGCCGCAAATGTTACGCTAAATAGCTACTCCGGTCAAGTTATCCCTGTGTTAGGACAGTGCAACCTTCTGGCAACATACAAAG
The DNA here is from genome assembly GCF_023897955.1 of Schistocerca gregaria. NCBI lineage: Eukaryota > Metazoa > Arthropoda > Insecta > Orthoptera > Acrididae > Schistocerca > Schistocerca gregaria. The sequence goes on along the minus strand of NC_064924.1, from coordinate 67,358,973 downwards.
GACAAACAAAACTTGTGTCATTTTACGTCCTTCGTTCTTCTTCTGTAGTGAACTTGTTTGGTTTCGATTTATTTCAGTTGTTTAACTTGTCTATAGTAAATCAGGTCCTATCAGTGTACCAGACTGTGCCTTCAGACAGTGTTTCTCGTCTATGTGAAGAATTTGCAGACATTTTTGCACCGGGCCACGGTTGCGCTAAGAACTATAAAGCACATTTGAAACTGAAAGTAAACGCGCAACCGAAATTTTCAGAGCGCTTAATTTTCCCCACGCATTGCGAGAAGAGGTCACAAAAACATTACACGATTTGGAATCACAAGGTGTAATAGAACGTGTGCAGGCTTCTCTCTGGGCATCACCCTTAGTAATTTTGCCAAAACCTTCCGCAAAATTGAGACTTTGTGTGGACTTCAAGGCAACAGAAATCCACAACTTTTCCTTTACCCCGCCCGGAAGATCATTTTGACAAACTGCACCCGGGTAAATATTTTTCGAAGTTGGACCTAGCAGATGCGTAATTGCAAATACCGGTGGACAAAGAATCCCAGCGCCTTTTGGTGGTTAACACTCATCTTGGTTTGTATCGATTCAAACGACTGCCATTCGGGTATGCATCCGCCCCTACATTGTTTCAGCAATATCTACAAACTGTTTGTGCGTCGGTGCCTACTGCAGCAAATTATCTGGACGATATTGTGATCTCTGGAAAGACGGAATAAGAACATTTGGCCAATCTCAGAACATTATTTCAGGTCTTGCGATAAAATGGTCTTCGCTTACGGAAGGACAAATGTGTGTTTTTTGCTCGGGATTTGCCATACTTGGGACATGTACTCAATGCCCAAGGCATACATCCCAGTCCAACGCACCTCCGTGCCATACAAGACTTGCCTTCGCCGCAGAATTTGAAGCAGCTACAGAGTGTGCTGGGAAAAATAAATTACTATCATAAATATATTCCGCATGCCTCTTCCATTTCAGCTCCGCTTCATTGCTTACGCCGTAAGGGTGTTCCGTTCGTCTGGACGACGGAATGCGAACGCGCCTTTCGCCAGTTGAAATCGGCGTTGCTTTCCAATACTTGCCTTACGCCATTCGATCCCCAGAAGCCCCTCTTGTTGATGGTGGATGCAACGGATTTCGGCATCGGTGCTGTGCTTGCTCACAAAGATGGATCACACGATCGCCCTATTGGATTTGCGTCCAAATTGCTCTCGTCTGCTCAAAGAAATTATTCGCAGATCGAGAAAGAGTCATTGGCTCTTGTATTTGGTGTTACAAAGTTTCTTGATTACTTGTATGTTCGTCACTTTACCATAATCACAGACCACAAACCTTTGACATCGCTATTTCATCCGACTAAGCCTGTACCTCCACGTACAGCGCAGAAATTCATTCGCTGGCCTGTTTTCCTCTCGCAGTACCGCTAAGATATCCTGTATCGGTCCACTGCTAAGCACGGAAACGCCGATGCGTTGTCCCGCTTACCTGCTGCTGAGGATAGGGCATTCGATTCCTCCGAACTTGCTTGCATGTTCATTGCTGCGGAAACCGATGACGTGGTCGAATAGTTTCCGATTGATTTTCGTCGTGTAGCTACAGCGACAGCTGCCGACCCTGTCCTTGCTCCCGTTCTGCGTTTTCTTGCTACGCAATGGCCCTTGTCGAAGTCACGTATCGGGGACCCGTTGGTTCGCCGATTTTTTGCTTACAAGGAGAGACTTTTTGTACGACGTGGTGTTTTGCTGTTGCGTTCTGATAATGATCAGTCCAGGGTCGTGGTACCACGTTCGTTACACTCCTCTGTATTACAGATTCTCCACCAAGGACATTGGGGTATAGTGAGAACGAAACAACTTGCTCGTCAGCACTGTACTTGCTTCGGAATCGATGCCGCGATTACGAATATGTGCTCTTCTTGCATGGTGTGTGCCGAACAACAATAAGCACCACCCCGGAAATTCTTTGCATGGCCAAAAGACACTTCCCCTTGGCAACGCTTACACTTCGATTTTGCTGGTCCATTCTGGAATGCTCGATGATTGGTTGTGTTAAATTCATTCAGTAACTTTCCTTTTGTTGTCCGGATGTCTTCCACGACGTCATCTACCACCATCCAAGCATTATCTGCTATCTTTTGCATTGAAGGTCTTCCACAGACTATTGTTTCCGATAATGGGCCACAATTCATGTCCTCAGATTTTCAGTCATTCTGTAAGGCCAATGGTATTCAACATCTCACGTCCGCACCGTTTTCGCCACAGTCAAACGGTGCCGCTGAACGATTGGTCAGGACTTTCAAGTCACAGATGCTGAAGTTCCAAGAGTCGCATTTTCGGGAGGACGCGTTATTGCTATTTTTGTCCTCGTATCGCTATCAGCCCCGAGATGGGCGCTCGCCGGCTGAGTTGCTCCACGGTCGCCCTCATCGAACCTTGATGTCTTTGCTACATCCGCCGCATCAGGTTCCTGTGTAGCGGCAGACACCTGCTTTTGCTCCAGGCGACGTTGTATACTATCGCCACTACCGAGGTTCACGGCGTTGGCTCGAAGGGCACATACATCGCTGCCACGGACGCGCTATGTGTCTGGTTTTGGGGACTTCTGGTGAGGTGCGCCGGCATCTCACAGCTGCGCCTCTGTCGTCGCACGGGTTCTGCCGCTCGCCGTCTGCTTTCAGCGACGTTGCCGTCCAGTCAGCGCCCTGGGGACCCATCTACTGGTTCGCCTCCGCCCCAGGTGTTACCGACGCTGCCTTCCATTTTGCCCCATGGCCACGCGCCGCCGCTGCCGCCGCCGCCACCGCCGCCGCCGCAGCCGCCTGTTCTCCCACCGGCGACGCCCGCAGTGGTCGCGTCGCTAGAACTGCCGGGCGCCTCCCTGGGTCACGCGCCGCCGATTGCTTCCCGTGACCATCTGTCCTCCGACATGAAACTTTTGCCCGTTCCGGAACATATGTCGTCTTCGCCCGTCGGGTGCCCCGGCCCGATGGAGGTCGAACCTTCGGCCCATCCAGTCTCTCTACGGGCGCATACACCGCATGTTGGCGTGCACCCTGGAGCAGGTTTTCAGGCGTTTCCTAGCTTCCCGCGGTCCGAATGGCAGGGTGCGGGTGGCACAGCCTCGCCTGTTGTTAGGCTCCCCACCTCGTCGCATTCGTCAACATGCGGTCCTCCCCACGGCGGGCGGAAGCCTTATGCCACAACCGCACGCCGATTTGCGGGGGAGGAATGTGGTGTCACCGCCAGACACCACACTTGCTAGGTGGTTAAATCGGCCGCGGTCCGGTAGTATACGTCGGACCCGCGTGTCGCCACTATCAATGACTGCAGACCGAGCGCCGCCACACGGCAGGTCTAGAGAGACTTCCTAGCAGTCGCCCCAGTTGTACAGCCGACTTTGCTAGCGATGGTTCACTGACTTCTACGCTCTCATTTGCCGAGACGATAGTTAGCATAGCCTTCAGCTACGTTAATTGCTACGACCTAGCAAGGCGCCATTATCTGTTGCTATTGATGCTGTGAATCATGTACCATAAAGAGCGACATTCTCCATTAATGGATTAAAGTTAAGTATTCCACCAGCTACGTCCGTTTTTCTCAATTCTAATTCCCTTGTCATGTTCCAGACCTCACGCCAGCCTGCGAGAGCTAAAACGCGTGCATTTCGGCCTCCTTTAATAACACAGGGTTGGCTCTCCAGCCAACCACAACAATAATTATGAGGCACTGTGGCATAAGCTGAAGTCGCTCACAGCTAAGACATCAGCTTACGAATTGCAAGCCTGCATGGCTGAGAGACAACCAAGAAGTGGCCTTGTAATATAATAAAGAGATACGCCACAGCAGAACACCAAAATTCAAATGTGTGTGAAATCTTATGGCTAAGGTCATCAGTCCCTAAGCTTACACACTACTTAACCTAAATTATCCCAAGGTTAAACACACACAGCCATACCCGAGGGAGGATTCGAACCAGCCGGGACCAGCCGCACAGCCCATGACTGCAGCACCTCAGACCGCTCGGTTAATCCTGCGCGGCCCAGAACACCCACCTACAATAACTTTCTGGAAGCAGTGAGGAGATGAGCCTCGGAGAGGACCAGCAAGGACTCTCTGAGATCCTGACAGCCATCTCCCAAACTCTACACCTCGGGTGGCACAGCAGCACAGCCCGTGTGAATCCTTATTTGCACATCAGCGAGTTGGAGGCTAACCATCCAGCTTGGTTCTTGTACTAAGTGCAATAGTGTAGCGTAAGTGTTGTTTGGTGAAGTGCAGTGCAATACTGCGTTGTAGTCGTGTAGCCCAAAATTATAAATCACAAAATTTGCGATCTACAATTCCTTATAGTGTAACAGATCAGCAGTGTGTGCCTTCTGGATTCCGGATGGACAAAAATCTCTGCGCCAGATGGACGGATGGTAGTATGGATACTTATTTATTTATTATTATAATTATTTTGTTTTAATGTAGTTATTCTACATAGACTTCTCTTCCCCCTCCATTCCCTTAAACAGCATAATGCTTAGTTATTACTAACGTATTTGAAGTTATGTTTAAATAACATGTGCTTTATTCATGCCAGTTCACGCGCTGGGTTCGAGCTGTTCTTTTATATACATAACAAACTAAAAGAAAATAGCAAATAATTAAATCTTAATCAAGTTCACTTAAACGACTCTCAGTTTTTCGTCGCGTTCCGGGTGCGGACACAGACGATTATCACTTGTTTTATGGCCCAGCAGAGGCGTCTGGCGCTTAGTCCAGTGAATTCTGGTCTACCTCACACGTGCAACTCCTGACCGAGTAACATGATGTTGTTCCCGGATGACGTGTACTACCCTCAGACGAAGACTCACCCTGCGAGCTGGTTCCGCTGCCTTTTAGTTCGATATAGTTTTGCAACTGTCTAGAAGGGTATTCTCTATTATTGGACTAAGGCGAACAAATGACATTGTCCTTGATCTGAAGCACAGGGAATACTTTTCACTATTCTTTGGAGATCCTTCTACGACCCACCTCGTAATAGCAATGTACCTGCAGTGAGCAGTTGATCTGATGTGATGCATTACTTTGGGATTTTTGACTCTATGGTCCACAACAACATTTTCTTTTGTTCGTGGATTCCTACATGGCTACGGGCAGCTTCACGGACTTCACTTCACAGGGGCGAAGTGTCACATACATATGATACCCTCTCCCCCTTTTTTTTCCTTCCATTCTTAGTTTAGACAGAAGTATTGGAAAGGTGTAGTTAATCGACAGCGCCTCAAGTGGTGAAGATATTTTTGTAGGGTCAAAATGGCGGTGGCAAACAGACCTTTTTAGTGTAAATTCCTTGAAAGACAGACAAGGAGAGAGAGAGAGAGAGAGAGAGAGAGAGAGAGAGAGAGAGAGAGTGGGAAGGGGGAGGGAGGGGTGGAAGTAGCGTTTCTGTGAGGGGGTGGCGTCTTTTGCTACTGATCAAACGTCCTCGGCCCCCGGCTCGAATCTTCTCACGGCTTGTATTTTTTTTTTTTTTTTAATGGCGTCCATTGGCTTCCGATATAAGGAGTAACTCTCGTTCTTCCAACAGCCTTGTCAAGGAGGATGGATGAAAGGACAGAGGTTCAGAGCACCCTATTGCTCTTACCGTGGGAAACTGTCGCTAAAAGCCGGAAGAATGAGCAATGATCAACGGCACTAGGATGCATGGGTAATGGAAACCACTGTATGAAAGACACGTAAAGTGTATCCATAGGACATGTGGCCTGAATTTCTAAAATAATTGTGGAAATTGGCAACTAAAAGGCTATTCATGTTGGTAAGCAGAATGTATGAGACTGGTGATATACCCTTTCGTAAAAGCAACATCTACCCAATTCTGAAGATAATGAGAAACGAAATTTAAGTGAATTATCGCACATCAGCTGAACAGCTCATGCATCCACGTTTCTGATATTAATCAGATACAGGAGAATTGGATAGAAAACTGAGGCTCTGTTATATGACGATCAGTTTCACTTTAGGAAAGATAAAGGCACCAGACAGGCAGTTCTGACGTTGCGATTGGTAACGGAAGTAACACTGATGAAAAATCAAGACACGTTCATAGGATTTGTGGTGCAGGAAAAAGCATTCAACAACGTAAAATTGTGCAAAATGTTTGATATTCCAAGAAAAGAAGGTAAGTTATAGTGAAAGACGGATAATACGTAATACGTGCAAGAATCAAGAAGGAAAAATAAGAGTGGGAGAGTAACAACGAATTTCTCTGACTGAAGAGGGTGTAAGTCAGGGATGCAGCTTTTAGGCCACTATTGTTCAATCTTTACATCGCAGAAGCAATGACGGAAATAAAAGAAAAATTAAACAGCGGGATTAAAACACAGAGTTAAAGAATATTAATGATAAGATTCGCTGATGACATGGCTACCCTCAGTGAAAGTGAAGAACAGTTACAACTTCTGTTGAATAAAATGAACACCTCCAGGTAACGGGTAGAAAATGTGGATTAAGAATAAATCGAATAAAGATGAAAGCAATGAGAAGTAGCAGAAATGACAGCAGCGAGTAACTTAACATCAGTACCGGGGATCACGAGGTAGATGAAGTCAAGGTAATCTGCTACCTGGGCAGCTAAATAGCCCGTCACGGACGGAGTAAGGAGCACATAAAAAGCAGACTATCACTGGCATAAAAAGCATTCCTGTCCAAGAGCAGTCTGCTCTATCAAGAATAGGCCTTAATTTTAAGAAGAAATTTCTGAGAATGTACGTTCCAGCACAACAAAATATGGCAGTAAAACATATATTATGGAAACACCGGAACAGAAAAGAATTGAAGCATATGAGGTAGGGTGCTTCTGAAGAGTGTTGAAAATTACGTGGACCAATAAGATAAGAAATGAGGAGTTTCTCCGCAGAATCAAATGGATCAAATAGCTCTCAGCACTATGGGTCTTAACGTCTGTGGTCATCAGTCCCCTTGAACTTAGAACTACTGTAACCTAACTAACCTAAGGACATCACACACATCCATGCCCGAGGCAGGAGTCGAACCTGCGACCGTAGCAGTCGTGCGGTTCCGCACTGAAGCGCCTAGAACCGCTTGGCCACCGCGGGCGGCTCCACAGAATTGGATAGGAAAGGGATATATCGAAAACACTGATAAGGAGAAGCACCAGGATGATAGGACGTCTATTAAGACATCAAGGATTAGCATAGCATCTCAGACGAAGAGACACCGCTTCAGGAAATGGAACATCTCAGAACTGTGTTTTGGAGAAACGGATACTCAGAATGGCAGATTAAGCAAACTATTCGCCTCAGCACTACAGTACAGCCTATGGCATCGAAAGAAACCACGGAGGAAGAGGTAGCCACAGCCTTTATATATTGTATGCAGGCGCTTAACCGGGGGCATATTGAAAAAGCACCGCGTAAAAACTGTATATTGCGCGCCAGTAAAACACTGGCATTATTGGATAGTGTCAAAAATGACCTTCTACATCTACATCCATTCTCCGCAAGCCGCCTCACGGTGAGTCGCGGAGGATACCTTGAGTACATCTGTCGGTTCTCCCTTCTATTCCAGTCTCGTACTGTTCGTGGAAAGAAAGATTGTCGGTATGCTTCTGTGGGGCTCTAATCTCTCTGATTTTATCATCATGGTCTCTTCGCGAGATATACGTAGGAGGGAGCAATATACTGCTTGACTCCTCGGTGAAGGTATGTTCTCGAAACTTCAACGAAAGTTCGTACCGAACTACTGAGAGCCTCTCTTGCAGAGTCTTCCACGGGAGTTCACCTATTATCTCCGTAACGCTTTCGAAATTACTAAATGATCCTGTAACGAAGCGCGATGCTCTTCGTTGGATCTTCTCTACCTCTTCTGTCAACCCTAGCTGGTACGGATCATCCCACACCGGTGAGCAGTATTCAAGCAGTGAGCGAACAAGTTTACTACAATCTACTTCCTTTGTTTTTGGACTGCATTTCCTTAGGATTCTTCCAGTGAATCTCAGTCTGGCATCTGCTTTACCGACGATTAATTTTATAAGGTCATTCCATTTAAATCACTCCTAATGCCTACTCCAAGATAATTTATGGAATTAACTACTTCCAGTTGCTGACCTGCTATACTGTAGCTAAATGATAAAGGATCTTGTTTCTAAGTATTTGCAACACATTACACTTGTATACATTGAGATTCCATTGCCATTCCCTGCACCTGCGTCAATTCGTTGCAGATCCTCCTGCATTTCAGTGCAATTTTCCATTGTTACAACCTCTCGATATAGCACAGTATAATCCGCAAAAAGCCTCAGTGAATTTCCGATGTTATCCGCAAGGTCATTTATATATATTGTGAAAAGCAACGGTCCTACTACACTCCCCTGCGGCGCACCTGACATCACTCTTACTTCGGAAGACTCCTCTCCATTGAGAATGACATGCTGCGTTCTGTTATCTAGGAACTCTTCAATCCAATCACACAATTGGTCTGATAGTCCGTACGCTCTTACTTTGTTTATTAAACGACTGTGGGGAAGTGTGTCAAACGCCTTGCGGAAGCCAAGAAATACTGCATCTACCTGGAAACTCGTGTCTATGGCCCTCTGAGTCTCGCGGACGAATAGCGCGAGCTGGGTTTCACACCATCGTCTTTTTCGAAACCCATGCTTAATCCTAGACACACCTTCATGTATGGAAGGCCGGTATCCATCAGATTTCGCTCCACAATGGCAAGACGTATGTTGCACAAACAGTGCGCCACATAGAAGATCGACGCCGAGAACGCCTGCGGCACACTCGACCAATGTACCCCAGAATGTCAGCAGTCGCAGAGAACTATTCGTCAGAGAATCATGCGACGGAACATGAACGTACCACTATTTTAGGGAAGACTTCCCAATGTTGGGACAATGTCCTTAGAGAAGCCATCGGAATTCGTGCCAGGTATAATATTACCATTCGGGACTGCGGCTATAGTCTCAGCAAGGCTTGCGAACCAACAGTGGGTCTGATTAAGAGGGCGCTCAGCAAACAGAACAATCTGGCGATCAGGGCGGAAAGAGCAACTATATCCCCACTACCATAGACTCCGATTCGAACGTCTCCGCTACTGCTGAGGCGCGCCCTCGAGAGCGGACCGCAGAGTGAACGGCTTGCGGTGGGAGGGAAGATAAGTCAGCCGCGCACCTTCAGGATATCTGTTTGTCAACGTGACATGTCTGGTTACTGAAATATTGTCCCCTTGAGACACAATGGACATGCAGTACACCCATGGACTGTTCGATCAACATTCAATATATTTCGTGTCCTTTTGCAGACGACCGGTAACTGTGTGAGTGTGGATTTTATTTTGTCAAGTTGCGCAATGGATTGATCCAACAAGAACCCTTTGGCTCCTGCAAGAAACAATTTCCACCTCATACTACTACTGAAGTCAGACAGACACTCCTAATGTACCAACAAGAACTGCTTGAAAAACATTCAGCAACAAATATCTTCTGGAGTCGTCCGCTGTAAGGAAAAGATATAAAAAAAATTCTATATTCTTACGTTACTAGTGGACTACTTGGGTACTGCAGTATTGCTAGTTAGTGTAAGAAAAACATTAAACGCAAGAAAAATATTATTTATTGTAAAAAATTCTGAGAAACCAAGTGAAACTTTTTCTTATAAGTTAATAAATTTCCAGGTTCTTTTCGTAATAGTAGATTGCCTCTTATCGATAGGAATGCTATTATTTTACAAGGTATGGAAAGGTATTTTTCCCTTTTCTTTAAGAATGTTATTTACTCGGCAGAATGGCTGAGAGCCGCGCCTACACAACTTGAATAACTTGAAAGTTGCGGTCGAAAGGAGACTTTTCTAGGTACAGTCATGGCTGTCGTGTGAGAAAGGTAATGGAGTGTGCTGTTATGGAGGACAGATGGAGCTCGCATACACTGTAGCGCACAATACCGTGAGCTGAGACGAGTGCTGCCTGCGTCGCTTGCTGCTGACAAACAACACAACTATCTGTTTCTATCTGGATTGACCTTTGCCAATCAAACTCTCCCTACCAGCTGATGAAGTCAAGGACTTCTATCTGCCCCTAGTCTAACTACTGGCGTGGTACACCTGTCATATAGCCCGTCCACCGCAATGCCACTCAGTATTCGCTCACAGGCCTTTAACTAGTACTCTGTCCATTTTCAGACCGCACAATCAGTGTGGCGGCCAACACAGTGAACAATGCTTAATCGCAAGCGACTCAATATAGAGTAACACTCCGATGCGCTAACGACAGGGACGTACTGAGGAGAGACTTTGTTCCTAGCTCTTTTCGTACACGTACGACCGCACTCGCTCTCGTTATGCGTTCCTGCTCCAAGAGCGACAACGGAATGGCTCCTTTCTCTGGAGAAGTTGCAACGGTATATCATTCACTAACTTTCCTCACTCCTCTGGCTCATTGGGTCAGAAATATCCCGCCAATCAGCGTTCCTCTTTTAAACAAGAGAATTACCTTTCGTTTGAGTCGACCAATGCGGAAATATGTAGCATCTCCGTTAGGCGTATACTGTCCTCCGGTGAGAACTCCATAACTACACAGTCGATCCTTCAAAAAATGCGTCTTCCGGGCGCTCCCACACAATGTAGTGGAATCTGCTTTTAAGTCGAACATGGGGGTCTTTATCCCTTCGCTCAAGCAAAAGCTGTCCTCTCTCTGGGCCGTCGCTCTGGCTGAAGTAGGTGTGTGCCGACCCACCCCTCTGAAGGCACGGGCCCCCCAGCACGCCGGCCGCCTCCCTAGAACGAAAATTCCTGTGGCCATCATGTTGTGTACGCCAGCCTCGACTTTTTCAACCTCTGTGCGCACTTGCGTTTTGCTTATTAGATTTGCATATAGCTTATATGAATTCATACAAGATTGACTCTACCTTAACGAGTGTGAATCGAATGAAGCGTCTTGATGTGCAGAATACGATTGTGAGGACGGAATTTGCAAAAAATGAAGGTCAGGAGAATATGCCACCTTAGAACTGTAATGCGCAAAAAAATTAATAACATATTTTGTTCAGGACATGCATCGCTTTTCTACTAAATTTCAGATAACTGTCCCCACCTATAAAATTGACTTTAGAAGCCGATCTCACTCCAAGGCTCTCATCCTTCTTTGTAAAACGAAAATTGCGGTCGAAAGGAGACTTAGTGATCCAGGATTGTAAGATGAAATGGAAACACAACTGGTATAGGTGAGAATATAAGCTAGCAATGATTGAAGAAAAGAAGAACGTGACGTTCGCAAGTTGACCTCGTACGTCATTGTATATCGCTAGAGGGATTCGCTGTTTTGTTCGCGCAAGTCTCTAATTCTTTCAGTGCCACACGCAGGCCAATTGGGCGCAGTTGCGCCGCCGCAGTCTGCCAGAAAAACCACGGGGAGCTTGTCCGGCTGACAGCACGACGTGCTCCAAAGAGGCTCCGGACAGGGCGGAAGAAAGCGAAGCGCCCGTAAATAAAAGTGGACGGTGGCACCACGCGCCGGCAGCGGCCGTGGATTTACGGAGGCGGCGCCTAATGGTGAGACAGCCCGCTGCACGCGGCCGCCGGGGTGGCTGCCGCAGGGCAGGGGCTGGCGGGAGGCGGGATTGAGACGCCACGAGGCAAGAGCCGCGCAGCGCGGGATTGAAGAAGAGCAGGTAGCAGCGTGCGGCCGTATCGAGCGGGCTTGCCGGTCGTGGCGGTGCGTGTAGTTGCGTGCGCGTGGTCGGCGGTGCTCTGCTAACGGCTCAGGCTGGCGGTAGAATTTAGGGGGCGCGAACGAGCTGACGGCTCGAATTTTAAGCGCAATATCCTGGCGACATGTGACAGTGGCAATCCACGGTTGACATCTTCTACGTAGGCAACAAAGCCTCGATGAATCTGGTGTCGTTTCCACCATGCAGGTATTTTAAAATATTACTTTACGAATGACTACTAGCTAGCTTCGTGCTTTCTCTTCGTAAGTTGAAGAAAAGGTCATATGCCGAACACGGTTATACATGGGAAGAACGTTAATGTGAACGACCTCGCAATAACTGACCATTGCATCTACAGCTCAGATTTCAGTATTTGGCGGGAGGATCATACAACCACTCTCCGACTATTTCTCGAGCGTGCCTCTCTTGTACAGTACGTAGGAAAAATGAACACCTAAATATTTCTGTGGATCTCTGATTTCTATTGTTTTATTGCTATGGTCAAATTTTCGTATACAGTTATTATTAAGTGATTGAAATTTCGTGAAATATCTCGCCACAGTGAAGAAGTCCATTGTTCCAATGATTTTCACCTCAGTTCGAATGCCATACCGGTGATACCCTCTCCAGTATTTCGCAATAACACTAAACGAGCTACCCTCCGCAAATACTATGTAGTATGGATACCATAGCGCACAACATTACCCCAGAAGAGGATGGACAGACGTAGTGTACTCCGTCTCTTTAGTAGATTTCTGACGTATACAGGAGACGGACAAAAATATCGAAATACCGAAAACACGAAGCCTTACGACTCATGCAGTACAGGAAAATCATTGGCATTCAGAATAGCTTCCAGTTACCTCAGAATGGATAACTGCAGGTTCTTTATGATTTTCAGGGGCATCTTATACCATCATTCCTGCATAGTTGTGGCAAGTTCTGATCTGGTGGCTGTTGTGGTACCGAGACATGACAGTTTATCCTCGCTCTCGCAAAACCAATCACTCGAGCCGCTTCGTGTTTTCGGTATTTCGATATTTTTATCCATCTCCTGTATACGTCAGAAATCTACTAAAGAGACGGCGTACACTACGTTTGTCCGTCCTCTTCTGGGATGTTGTTGTGAGCTATGGTATCGTTACTACATAGTATTTGCCGAGGGCGTCGAAAAATTTCAAAGGAAGGTAACTCGTTTAGTATTATTGCGAAGTACTGGAGAGAGTATAGCAGATATGGCGTTCGCACTGGGGTGAAAATCATTAAAACAATGGACTTTTTCACTGTGACGAGATATTTCACAACATTTCAATCATTGAATAATATTTTGTGGGCTCCCAACTGTATACGAGGGACATGCATTGCAGCATGGGATGGACCTGATCAGCCAAATGGACCACATAATCTTTAGAAGTAATCAGATCTCGCAGAGTAGTGGTGGAGCCCATCTAATACCACATGTTTCATTCTTTGGACTTAAACTCCACCTGAAGCTGGAAACAGTGTGAAACAAGATTCCTGCTACCCAAAAGACTTTCTTCCATTGCCCCATAGCCGGGTTAAATGGTTTAGGCACCACGTTTAGCTGTTATGAGCATTTGCATCGTTTTTGAACAACAGCTCGACGCGCAGTTCCTTATCTCTGGGTTTCCTCGGTGTTATATCGGTGCTGACAGGATTCCAGAGTGCGACATTCGGTTCTGCAGGGACTTTTGCAGCTGTCATTCTCCGTCCGTTGCGATCACTCTACACACACTTTCGTCCGCGTTATGGCTTATTGAGATACCAAACACCTCGGCTATCTTGGTTACGGACCCGTCCAAATCACGAACATCAACAGTCTGCCCACGTTCGAATGCTCCGACGCAATACACCACTACTACACAGAACACTGTTCGATCACGACTGACACTTGTTGATAGTACTGCACAGGTGCAGTTCTTGGTCAAATGAAGTAGCTCAAACTGCGAATAGCAAGATACGCGCGGAGCCTACTGTGCAGACTAGGAAGCATTGTTTTCGCTGTGGCGATACTAATCACTTAGTGCGCGATTTCCCTATTCCTAAGGGACCGCAGGCAAACCTCTGAGCCGGCCGCGGTGGTCTCGCGGTTCTAGGCGCGCAGTACGGAACCGTGCGACTGCTACGGTCGCAGGTTCGAATCCTGCCTCGGGCATGGATGTGTGTGATGTTCTTAGGTTAGTTAGGTTTAAGTAGTTCTAAGTTCTAGGGGACTGATGACCACAGCAGTTGAGTCCCGTAGTGCTCAGAGCCATAGTGCTTAGAGCAAACCTCTGATGCCGTAGGAAGAGAGGGGGTAGGGATCGTGAGCTACCCTTCCGTTGTACACGCATCAATGCTCCCGGTACGCCTCCTCACCCTTACGTTTGCACTCGCGTGGGAACAGTACCCCTTTGTGGAATGCTTGATTCCGGAAGTTCGGCGTCATTGGTTGACCATAAATGGTGTTTGGAGTTTCGTAGATTGAATAGTTGTGAAGCCTACATGGCGGAATTGTTGTGCTTCGAATGGGGAAGAGTTGCCTGTGGTAGGGGAAGTGCCTATTAATCTGTGATTTTACATGGCCAGTTACCTTGTTGGTGGTTAAGGGATAAGTCGTACCCTTACTCCTGGGCTGCGATTTCATTCATCGTAGACTACGCTAGTAGCACATTCAGCCTTAAGTTCAGATCGGAGGAAAGATAGTACTGTGTGTGTGAGATCATTCTAACTTGGTCAATATGGGGACCAGCAAAGCCAACAGGTTTGAGGTTAGTTACCTTCATGATGATCGCACAGCTCAGTTAATAAAACTGTTAGATGAGTTTTCTGAGAAACTTGGTATAACCAGCCTTGGTTAGGAATTGCCTTAATGTTCAAGCATGCATTTCTTGCGGTTTTCTCATATTTTTATCTATCTCCTTCACATGTTGCACAAAATTTGGGTCCAGTTTAACATCTTTGTATTGTAATACACAGCTGTTTGCATTTCCGTCCCTTGTTTAGATTTCTCACAGTGGGTGTTTAGGAAGGTCCAACAGCCTTCACAGAACTGTTATTTCAAACAAAAAAATGTAGAGAGAGACTTGGCAGGAATTTTTACCTTATGCACCGATACTAAAAGTTTACGTTGGCGCCAGTTGTAAGCAGCTGGTTGGTATGGCAGTTGAGTCAGCTCTCATGTTCGTCAGTTACGGCCACCCGGGGTGGCCGAGCGGTTCTAGGCGCTACAGTCTGGAACCGCGCGACTGCTACGGTCGCAGGTTAGAATCCTGCCTCAGGCATGGATGTGCGTGATGTCCTTAGGTTCAAATGGCTCTGAGCACTATGGGACTCAACTGCTGTGGTAATTAGTCCCCTAGAACTTAGAACTACTTAAACCTAACTAACCTAGGGACATCACACACATCCATGCCCGAGGCAGGATTCGAACCTGCGACCGTAGCAGTCGCACGGTTCCGGACTGCGCGCCTAGAACCGCGAGACCACCGCGGCCGGTTGTCCTTAGGTTAGTTAGGTTTAAGTAGTTCTAAATACTAGGGGACTGATGACCTCAGAAGTTAAGTCCCATAGTGCTCAGAGCCATTTTTTTGTTCGTCAGTTACGCAGCGCACGTCGAGTCGAGATACCGCCAACACAATAACAAAAGGCCTTTTGCGATCTTCGTTTCCACAGATGCAATTCTGCGCGACGTAATTTTCGTCGAGAGTCTGTCGCCGCATCTCCTACAGCTCAAAGCATTCCACGCTGCTATAGGAAAGCAATTACGTCACTTCGCTCGCTGCTGAGATGCGAGTTAGCATTGAGCACAGAAAGGGCACGACCTATGCGGACTCGTTGCGCAATCTGCGGGTAGCGGTTGCGCAGTATCATCTCATATTTGTTGTTTCACCTCACACGGTATATAAATATCAGCTCACTCTATTCACACTGCTGTAGAAGTAAATTAGATCGGCTTTTAGTCCGATATACTTAGTAGTTTTCGTTTAATTCAACTTTTTTCATAATTGTGAGTAGCCTACAAACAGTAGTCATTTAAAATTGGCATAGTATGCATAATTATTTTTCAGTTACGTTAGGCGTATTTTTTCTGGTGTTTCCGGAGAAATCTGCGATTTCGCTTTTGCATCGTGTAACTGGAGACCAAACGAATACTGATCATCGCCGTCTTTCATGCAACGCTCAGTCTTGACGGAAGTTATTGGTTTGCTTCCTGTTACAAAGAAAACAGTTTTTAAAGAAGAATTTTACGTGCCCATCCGGTAAAGCGGTCCCAAATTAGTCTCCTGTCACATTCGTTTTATCGATGTGTATTAACCGTTCTCCAGCAACGACATCACCACCCTGTCCCGGTACTGACTGCAGCAGCCATGCGCCAGCGCTGCTGAGTAGCTGCTGAGTAGCTGCTGGAGTGCTGGTTATTCTTCGTGTCTCACTGTCCCTATTAACACACATCGATAAAACGAAAATGACAGGAGACTAATTTGGAAGCGCTCTACCGGATGGGCACGTAAAATTCCTCTTTAAAGATCAGTTATAGGGTTCCATACCTCAGTCGCTAAAACCTAAACCCCCACTGGATCACCCCTTGTATGAACACTTCGTTGTCCGTCTGTCTGTCCGTCTGTCTACCCGACTGTTCAAAACATTTTTCTCGGGAACGGTTAGACGCGTAAAGTTGAAATTTATGTCACATATTAAGGACTACGGTCACTTCGCGATGCAAAAACGCGAAGCCTGTAAGTCAATGCAGTTAAAGTATACGGCCATTTATGTCGCATATTTCGGTACTCGCAAACTCACACATTAAAACATGTAAGGTACGTCCGCTTGGAGTAAAATCCTGAACTTTGGCAAGAAGAAAGGTTTCACAGCACAACTCAAGGAAAAACAATCAGAAAATGGTCAATTCGTAATTACGACACACGGAAAAATATTTCAACACTACAAGTAAATGAAAAAAAACATAAAATTGTTAATCTGTGAATTGTTAATCTGTGATTGTATCACACGAAAAAAAATTCTTTTGTTCATTTGTTATCGGACTTCGGACTTTAAATTAAAATGTTCTCGAAAATCTTGGATTCCCTGATACAGATTTATTGCTAGTATGCATGACAGTAACAAGAAAAAATCGTCGAAATCCGCCACTGCCGGAATGGATGAATTGGTTCTGTTTTCCTTTTTTTTAACGGGAAATAAACCGACGATTTCCCCCAACGTTGGCGTCCCATGAAATAAATCATGGACTGACTCCAGCTAGCCGTTGCAATAAAACGATATTGCAAATACGTGTCGAAACACCAGAGAAAATTCGCCACCAGGCTCTTATGCGGGTCACCCTGTATATGAAATCAGCGATCGATGTAGTATCGTGTTAGTTCGTCAGTAGCCTTCGTTAACAGAACTACTTCAGGAGCCATAAAGAGGCTACCATGGACAGTTGTAACCGGAAAGATTAACTAAGAAAAGTAGTACGGCGGTGGTCATTTTCAGTGTGAATGAAGAATTTATTAAACTGGTAATGCGAGCACGGTCGTCTGCAGGCATTGTTAGGAAACGATTTACTTGCAAAAAGTCAGTAAGCGGTGTAAAATAATCTGTATCGTTATCCATTAAAAGTATCATACTTCCAATGAAATTTGAGAGACGTGGTACGGACTCAACTAATGTCCGAAGTAGTGCTAGAGGGAACTGACACCATGAGTTCTACAGGGCTGTCCATAACTCCGCTAGAGTACGAGGGGATGTAGATCACCACTGAACAGCACGTTGCAAGGCGTCCCACATATGCTGAATAATGTTCATGTCTGGGGAGTTTGACGGCCAGCGGAAGTGTTTTAAACTCAGAAGAGTGTTCCTGGAGCCACTCTGTAGCCATTTTGGACGTGTGGGGTATCGCATTGTCCTGCTGGAATTGCCCAAGTCCATCGGGATGCACAATGGACGAGAATGGATGCAGGTGATCACACAGGATTTTTACGTATGTGGCACTTGTAAGAGTCGTATCTAAACCTATCAGGGGTCCCATATCACTCCAATTGCACACGCCCTACACCATTACAGAGCCTCCACCAGCGTGAATAGTCCTCTGCTGACATTCAGGGTTCGTAGATTTATGATGTTGTCTCCATACCCATAGAGGTCCATCTGCTCGATACAATTTGAAACGAGACTCGTCCGAGCAGGCAATATGTTTCCAGTCATGAACAGTCCCATATCGGTGTTGACGGACCCACAGGTGTAAAGCTTTGTGTCGTGCAGTCATCAAGGATACACGAGTGGGCCTTCGGCTCCGAAAGCCCATATCGATGATGTTTCGTTGAATGGTACGCAGCCTAACATTTGTTGATGGCCTAGCATTGAAATATGCAGCAGTTTGCGGAAGTGTTGCACTTCTGTTACGTTGGTCCAGTTCTTGCAGTTTCTTTTTCCAGCCGCAGCGATGTCGGGGATTTGATGCTTTACCGGATTCCTGATATTCACGTTACACTCGCGAAATGGTCGCCGGGAAAATCCTCACTTCATCGGTACCTCGGAGATCCTGTGTCCCATCGCTCGTGGGCCGAGTACAACACCACGGCCAAGCTCACTTAAATCTCGATAAGCTGCCATTGTAGTAACAGTAACCGATCTAACAACTACGCCAGATACTTGTTACCTTATTTTGGTGTTCCCGGCCGCTGAGCCGTATTCTGCCTGTTTATATCTCTCTGTATTTCAATACGCATGCCTATACCAGTTCGTTTGGAGCTTCAGCGTATAATCAACGCATAACCTCCAATGATAACACCAAGATACAAACCCAACAAAAATTTTATTAGGTCCAGTTTAATTCGAAAATAAATCATTCACTGAACTTTCACCCACTCATTACGAAGTTGTTAATTATCAAGAAAAGAAGGTCACCATTCAAGCTTTCTTCTCAGCACCACAGACTTCTGGTTGTTGTTGTTGGGGCCTTCTGTCTGAAGACTGGTTTGATGCAGCTCTCCATGCTACTACATTCTGTGTGCGCCTTTTAATCTCTGAATAATAACTGCAACCTACATCTTTCTGAATCTGTTTTCTCTTGGTCTCCCTCTACGTCTTTTACTGTCCACACTTTCCTCAAGTAGGAAATTGGTGATCCTATAAACCGAGCCATTCTTTTGGTCGGGTTATACCACACATTTTTTGGCTCCCCGATTCTATTCAGGACTTGCCTATTAGTCACGTGATCTGGCAATCTAATTTTCAGCATTCTTTTGTAGCACCTCTTTTCGAAACTTTCTTTTCTCTTTTTATCTAAACTGTTTATCGTCCATGTTTTCCTTCTATATACGCCTACAAACCAGACAAATGTCTTCAGAAAAGACTTCTTAACACTTAAATCTGAACTTGATGTTATCAAAATTTTTCTCCTTCATAAACGCTTGTCTTGCCGCGCCGGTCTGCATTTTTATCCTCTTTACTTCGTCCATCGTCAGTTATTTTGCTGCCCAAACAGCAAAACTCATCTACTCCTTAAAATCTCTGGTTTCCTAACCTTATTCCATTAGTATCGTGTGATTTAATTCGACTACTTTTCATTATTCTTGTTCAGCTTTCGTTGATATTCAGCTTATATCCTCCTTTCAAGACACTGTCCATTCCGTTCAATTGATCTTCCAACTCCTTTGCCGTCTCTTATAGAATTCCAATCTCATCAGCAACCCTCAAAGTTTTTACGTGTTCTCGCTGAAATTCATATTCCAAAGTTTTCTTTTGTTTGTTTACTGCTTGCTCTATATACTCCATTTACAACCACCGCCCCCCCCCCCCCTTTTATGCCCCTCGACTCCTATAAATGCCCTGTTCTTTCTGTGCAAGTTGTAAACAGCCTCTCGTTTCCTGTATTTTACCCCTGCTAACGCCAGAATTTCAATGAGATAATTTCAGTTAACACTGTCAAAATTGTACTCTAAGCCCACAAATGCTGTAAACCTTGGTTTGTCTTTTCTTAACCTGCCTTCTAAGGTAAGTCATAGGGTCAGTATTGCCTTGCGTGTTGATACATTCTTTCAGAGTCCAAACTAACCTTCTCCGAGGTCGGCTCCTACCTGGTTTTCCGTTCTTCTGTACAGAATTAGTTTTAGTACTTTCCAACCATGATTTGTTAAATTGATTGTGCGATCATTTTCACACTTGTCAGCAACTCCTTTCTTTGGAATTGGCATTACGAGGATTTCGGAGAAAGTAATGCAGTGAATTTTTTTTCAGCAATTCTTTATTGAACATAAGGAGAACTACACACACGAAAGAATGATGTTTTACGTACAGACTCTATTTGTCCACGTAATCTCCATCCAGTTCTATGGCCTTCCTCCAGCACGAAACAAGGGCGTGTATGCCCTGCCGGTACCAACCCTTGTGCTGGTGGCGGAGCCAGTGCTTCACTGTGAGAATCATCTCCTCTTCGTCCTCAAATGGCCACGAATGGCATCCATTAATGGCCCAAACAAATGGAGGTCCTAGGGGGCTAGGTCAGGGCTGTAGGGTAGATGGGGTAACACTGCACAACCCTGTTTTGTGATGTGTTCAGCAGACCTCAGACTTGTGCAGCAAAGCATCGCCTGGGTTGTTCTGTGGCCGAAGTCGAAGGAAGGTCGTCTTGAGTTTTGTTAATGAGTTCACATATGCATCTGAATAAATGGAAACGCCTCTTGGCACCACATCAATGAGAATCACAGTCCCAGAACACGGTGATCATGACCTTACTAGCGGAAGCAGTTGCTTTGAATTTTTCCTTCTGTGGGGAGTGGTAATGGTGCTATTCCATCGACTGGAATCAAGATGGTGAACCCAGGTTTAATCACCTGTCACACTCTGGGATAAGAAAGCCTCCCATTAGCTTCAAAATGTTGCAACAAATCAAGATAAATGTTTTTTTCTGTGCGATTTGTGATACACCGTTAGAGACCGCGGGACCCATTTTGCACACACTTTTGATTATCCAAGAGTGAGGATAATTGCATCCACACTTCCTGTGCTGGTTGACAGATGCAGCGTAAACTGCCAAGTCGTAATGCGTCTGTCCTCGCGAATGCCAGCATCTAGTCGCTTCAGTATGTCTGGTGAAACAGCCGTGAATAGTCTCCCCAATCGCTGCAAATCGTGGAGCTCCGCCGAAGCGCCTTCTGATGACCTCACACTCCGTGGCCAGCGACTAACTGTACTTTCTGTCGACAGCAGATGCTCCATAGACTTCACACAACCGTTTGTGAATATTCCCCACAGTATCTTTCTCTGCAGTGAGAAATTCAATGGCGGCACATTTCTTGTAACGTACATCACATACAGACGCCATTTTGAAACTGTCCTGCAGCTACGCTATCTGTCGGAAGAGACGGAAACTTGGCGCGTTCACTCAGGAGACTTCAACTAATACATACGTAACATTTCGCATTCGTAGCATTGTTTTCGGCTGAGAAAAAGTAATGTGGTGAATTACGTTCTGGGCAACCTTCATACTATATTCTTCTCGAAGTCTGAAGCTATTTCGTCTGTCTCATATGTCTTGCACACCAGATAGGAGGGTTTTGCCATTGCTGGCCCTCCCAAGGTTATCAGTAGTTTCGGGAATATCGTCACTCCCAGGGCCTTGTTTCGACTTAGATCTTTCAGAGCTTCGTCAATTTCTTCTCACAGTATCATGTCGCCCATCTCATCTTCATCGACGTCCACTTCCCTTCTTGTAATATTGCTTTCATCTCCTTTGTATATATTCCCTATTTACTTCTTTTTTTACGTTTGTATTGCCTTTCACCAGCTTTATTTGCTCTAATTTTAAATTTTCTCCTTTCACCAGCTAAATTCAATATCTCTTGTGTTATCCAAGGATTTCTACTACACCTTGCCTTCTTACCTATTTGATCCTCTGCTGCTTTCACCATTTCATCTCTTAAAACTATCTATTCCCCTTCTACTGTATTTGTTTCCCCTGTTACAGTCAACGGTTAACAATTCTCCCTCTGAAGCTCTCAACGACCTCTGGTTCTTTCAACTTCTCTAGGTTCGATATCCTTAATTTCTTACTTTTCCAATATCTTTAGTTTCAATCTTTAGTTCATAACCAATAAATTGTGGTCAGAGTCCAAATCTCCCCCTGGAAAAGCCTTCCTAAATTTCTGTTTAACCAACATATAATCAATCTGTAACCTGCCAGTGTATCCAGATCTCTTCTATGTATACAATTTCTTTTGTGATTCTTAAACCCAGTGTTAGCAATGATTAAATTATGCTGTGAGCAAAATTCTACCAGTCATCTTCCTCTTTCATTACTTTGACACAGTCCATATTCATTTACAATTTTTCCTTCTCTCCCTTTTCCTATTATCGAACTCCTGTCCTCCACCACAAATTAAATTTTCGTCTCATTTCACTATCTGAATAATTTCTTTTATCTTCTCACATGTTTCTTCAATCTCTTCATCATGTGCGGAGCTGTTTAACATGTAAACTTGTACTACTGTTGTAAGCGTGTGCTATGTGTCTATGATAATGCTCTCACTATGGTGTTCATAGTAGCTTGTCGCCATTTCAATTTCCTTATTCATTATTAAACCCACTTCCGCATTACTCCTATTAGACTTCGCGTTCATATTTGGGTGGTTTTTTGTGTTTCGTTCAGAAATACTCCTAAGTGTAACAAAAGTATAATTTAGTCTTTAAAAGAAATAGTACACTGTAAAAAATAAAATTTCAGAAATTAACGCGTTTTTTAAAATCTTACAGAAGAAATAACATAGTTTTTCCCCAATCATCCTTAAAACAAGGAAGTAAACAATGTTATATTGTTTATCTTTACAAAAAGATTGAAGCAGAGACGAAATGTGAAAGGGCACAGTACCGCCCGACATTGAAAATAGGTACAACATTCTTCGTTATTCTTGACAGAACAACAAATTTTTTGTAATAATAATTCAATTTCACTTAATACACGAAGCCAGATACCAGTGTATGGAAGAAGGATAATTTATTTATTTAATTGAT
Organism: Schistocerca gregaria; assembly: GCF_023897955.1. Taxonomy (NCBI): domain Eukaryota; kingdom Metazoa; phylum Arthropoda; class Insecta; order Orthoptera; family Acrididae; genus Schistocerca; species Schistocerca gregaria. The sequence continues at coordinate 67,336,245 of NC_064924.1, read as the reverse complement.
CACATGTGCACTCCCACAAAATAAATCCCTACATCCAATTTGGTGAGTGTGCGAAATGAATGAATGTATGGTCGTCTTCTAAGCACAGAAAGTGAATGTGCAATATATGGTCATCTTTGATAAGGTCCTTTGGTGGAACCAAAGAAATGAAATTTACCTGAGCTTTGAGCGCCTGAATTGTGGCAGACCAATACGATAACATGGTGCGCCCCATCTCGACGGAGGTGCGAGCTGACCTGAAGAATGGCCATGTTTTCGGCACTCTGCCGCTGGATCTAGTGTTGGTAAGACCTGACTTAGGTGTGCTCCATAAAGACAAAAGAGTGGAGACATGGTATGCATGTGAAATACTTAAGAGTAGTTTGGAATAATAATTTCTCTATTTCAGGAACTTTTGTGGGGAGAATTAAATGTCAGGCAGGTAATATTAAGGGGATCGTAGTAATCTTCAGAAGTGACCAACGGACACAATGAAACCACATGTAGAAAATACTTTCTAAGTGCTTAAGTTAAGCTCAATTACTAGCGTGTGTACTATAAGTTGGAAATATTTAAGAAATGGCGTGTGCAGGACTTGAAATTAGAGACTTCCACATGGTGAGTACTGTGTGAGTTTCAATCTGTGTATGAGACAAAGGATAAAGAGAAGTACTCTTCCATGGTATCAGTTGATGACTCGCGTGTGTGATGAATATGTTCTTAATATTACTTTTGCATGTTATGTTTCCGTGTGACGCTTGATTCAAACTATAATACTCTGAGAGAAAACAAGATGAGTCAGCCGTCTATCCAGCAACGCCACTTGGCTTTCATTGCACAGGAAGACATGCATATATCCTCCAGAGTTCATAGTAGGAAAGAAAAGTTACAAAGTGGGGCAGTGTCGCGTGAAACTGGGATAAATACTAATTGAAGTGGGAAAGCTGAAAGTGATGTGATTATAACGTTGTGACTATTCTTTGTATTGTATGTTGTAGGTTTAGAGTCATCAGTTTCTGAAATGATTATTGTGTTAGGATGCTAAAGTAGTTTACTATTTAACATTATGTGGTAGGTAATTGTGAGATAGATTGTTTCTTATTTTTTGTTAGAACTCTTTCAAGGGGTATTAATTTCAGTGTGTCACAAGCACAAAGATGCGTTGTATATTGTAGTTTCAGAATGAACAGTTTCTAATATGTTCACTGTGATAGGACGTTAAAGTTTTCTGCTATTTGATATTGTAATTATGAGCTGTATAGATTGTTTCTTATTCCTTTTTTTTATTAACACTTTCATGTTTTGTATGAGGGACGACAGGTACAATCAGTGGCACTGGTGTGGGCTGTATATAGAAAAGGAATAAATGTTGATGTTGTATGTGTAGAAAACTAGGGTGTATGATTTTATGTTTTTTAGAACAAGGATTCTTTTATTACCAATGTATCTAATAGATCATACAGGTAATCAATGAGTATTTAGCAAGAATATCCTTTTGTCTGTAATGTTGCGAGATGCACGGAAGGGTCTGACTGATTGGGTGTCGCAGCGCTGAGGTGCCCACGCAGAACGCGCCAGTACCTACATAAAAATGAAGGAGGCCAAGTAGACGTTGCCATGGGAGATACGACAGAGCCGCCGCGCTCCCCACTCCACTGTCGGTCGGGGTACACTCCACGCGCCCGCTACAACAGGGCAACGGCCTGGGGCGACACGCACCTACCACTTGGCCATTCATAAGTTGCGCCACCCTTACGACTGGAGACAGTATCCCGTGGAGGCAACAGCGGGTTTTTTTCTGCTCAACGGCTCGCACACATGGCGACGCAACGGCAGAATGAAGATCGCGCGGGCGGCAGAGTCCGGCGGGCATTTTTTAACAGCAACTATTAACTAGTACTGGACTGTGGAGCCGTGAAACAAGATGACTGCTCGTATGTCTCAGTAAGGTGGAAAGTGAAGGACTGGTGTTTCCACGTTGTGAGTGGTGAAAAAGATTTGGTCTTTAGCAGACAGGACGATTGTTTTGTTTTGTCTTGACCACTGAACGGTGGGATCCATAAACTTTTGGCAGTGACTTGTTAAGCGTACTTTGTAAATTGCACATGGAACGCATGGTATACTTAAAGAGGACAGTTGTCGTTTGGTGACTAATTATTGTATGAAAGCAAGGAACTAAAGTAGGACATTGACATTTACATTTGAAGTAGGAGACATTTCTTTAATTGGTGCGGGAGTAAGTGCTGTTTGTTGGAACTTAAGACTTAATTACACCGTGAACTGAAAGGGCAGGACCGTGGATAATTGTAGTTGCAGGACCATTTCTGGACGACCAGATTCTTGTGGATGGTACTCTGAGATTGACTATGACATTTGTGTTTAATGTGAGATACACTTAACTGTTCAGTGCGTGTTCAAAATGCCGATTTGAGTGACCTAAAGACTTTCGTCCGTGTAACCATGGGAGAGCTTTGACACCGAAACAGTGTTTCTAGGAAAACTATAAGCAACTTTTTGACCCCAAGAAAATCACAGAGTGAAATGATTCCGTGTGACTCACAAGACAGGGAATAATGTACTTGTATTTGTAGCTGTGTACATTTTTTTATATATTTTATTCCTGAAGGGACGTAAGTGTATTTGTATTTCATTAACTCATGTGTTTAGAACAGTTAGTGTGGTTTTTTTTGTTTGTTCTGGGTTATTAAGTTCACGTAGCATGTTTATTAGAATATTTGGTACAAGGATGCTTTAATTATTAGCCAGTGGCGTAATACCAACGTAGCGGCTCGTGTTGCACTGGTCAGTAAGGTTGTCACAGGGGACAAGAGTTTGCATTTCACAATAAATATCGGAAATAACTGATGCATTTTGATGTCGTGGACAGTAATAATCTTGTTGGTGTGTTGACTGAAGCCAGCCGCGGTTGTCTCGCGGTTCTAGGCGCGCAGCCCGGAACCGTGCGACTGCTACGGTCGCAGGTTCGAATCCTGCCTCGCGCATGGATGTGTGTGATGTCCCTAGGTTAGTTAGGTTTAAGTAGTTCTAAGTTCTAGGGGACTAATGACCACAGCAGTTGAGTCCCATAGTGCTCAGAGCCATTTGAACCATTTGTTGACTGAAGCCACTTATTTTCATTATCACAGTGGTGATATTTCACATTGAAGTGTAACGGAGGCTAGTCGAAATGCAAGTTCTTGTCGTCTAAATATGTAACAACAGAGAAACGAGCAGTAGAGTAAAATACGAGAGCTACTGGCGGATTCAAGCACTTATTGCTAATTATTTACTGCGTGTATTGATCAAAGTTGATGGACTGACTAGCTCAGCAGCAGGTATGTGTACTGGTGGAGAAGGATAAGGTTAAACTCACAGTCGAGTAGTGGTGGTAATTGCTTAAGTGATGATAGTTAATGAGGTATGACATGATGTCTTAGACAGACTATATTACGTAACCAGTATGTAAGTTGTGGTATATTTCATTGTTTTTTTTTTCTCACTTTAATTTCTCATAGGTTTGACGTACATTTTAGAGTAATGATATGGAGCCTGACATTCTACTAGTAACTAGTGAACGCAGTTAATATTTTCTTTTGTTGATTTTGTTTTATATTTAGACACTGCTTTGTAAAGATTATTGCAACGCAATTTATGAATGTCAGATTACGTGTTCTGTGTTTGGACGGTGAGCTCTTTAACATTTTATGAGTACAATTAGTATTTTTTTTATTTGTTATAGAATTAGTGAAGTTTTATCTCACCATTATTTTTTATTTGTATGATGTAATGTTTTATTTGTCATTTGTATTGTTGTGAATTTGTGTGTGTACGTTACTCCGGATTGTGGAGAGTGCAATAATGCAACAATTGTGTCAATAATTTGGTAATGTAACAGCATTTGGTCGTCTATCTGATGTCACCAGGGGCTAAGGTCTCCCCCAGGTTATTATGATGACTTGCTACGTTTGTTATAATACAGCTTCCTTAAAAAAATGTTCGGAACTACCCTCGCATTGCAAGGATAGTACCATGCCATTTTTTTCTGCATGGGTATCCAGTGGTGAAAGAGGGGCAAATACTAATTGAAGTGGGAAAGCTGAAAGTGATGTGATTATAACGTTGTGACTATTCTCTGTATTGTATGTTTCCAGTGTGATGTATTTCATGAAATTTAAGTATGTGTGGTTGGCATGGGAGAGTAACAAGATAGTTTCAGAGGCAGTGGGTTATACATGTTCCTTTTTGTACCACTCGGTCTGGAGGAAATTTTCCTGATGATGGGTGTGAGAGTCGAAGTGTGAGATATAGCAAAAGATCCACCATCCTACACAGAAAGTGCACTGTAGCGTTAAATAATTACGAGATTGTAAGATAGAGAATCACCAATGTAAAGCCATGCCCACTGGGCGGAATTTCTCATGTGTTATTGTAGGTTATAGAATTTGTGTGTTTAGGTTATAGAATATATCGGAATAAATAAGACAGTGAAAAGAAAAAGATTCGTGGCCTTCGAATAGTATGTTGTCATGATACCCAGAATTTATAATGTGTGAGCCATTCGTATTCAGTGCGATGGCCACGTGTTGATCAAAGCCGTCAAATAAGAAAGAAAATGTGGTATTGCCAGTGCACAGTGACTAGTCAGAGTTGTGTAAATTACTAATAGTCAGATGCGCGTTTACTTTTCCGTTGCGTAATATTGAAACAGGAGAATAACTTGTAACTTATTTGTGAGTACTAGAGTTCATGTTACTCGATAAATAAGAACGAGTCCACTCGCTTGGCAGACCACTCATCTTGCAGGCCTGACTGCTTGATGGCACAGTATGAGCAAGGCATGTGAGTGCCTCTCAAACGTACTATTTATGTGAGTACTAATAGTATTTTTATTTCTGCAGAGAAATAAACTAAGTGCCGAGATTTTGTTCAAATGGTTCAAATGGCTCTGAGCACTATGGGACTTAACATCTGAGGTCATCAGTCCCATAGAACTTAGAACTACTTAAACCTAACTAACCTAAAGATATCACACACATCCATGCCCGAGATAGGATTCGAACCTGCGACCGAAGCGGCCGCGCGGTTCCAGACTGAAGCACATAGAACCGCTCGTCCACTGCGGCCGGCCGAGATTTTGTGAAAGATACTAAAAAGCCGCAGGTGACTAAACTATTCTGTATGTTTTCTTGTTTATTGTAATCAAGAAACTAAAACATAAGAGCAAACAACTTCAGCTTATAATTATGAATATTTGGAAATGTTTAAGAACAAAGAGTTGGCAGAATTGTCTAAACTGGGATGGACTCACAGTTCAGACATTCGACAAGAATTTTTGCTTGACAGTGAAACGGTCTTCTACTAGGGAATAGGCAAACAATAGGTGGGGCTGGACCCCTTTCGTTAGCACACGTTTTATTTACCAATCATATCAACAAATTCTTTTATAACAACAATATATTAATACTGATTACTTTAGGTAATAAGAATAGTAAGTCCCAAGAATTTAGTGAGTCTGCTACCAACGTCTTTTTATGGAACAAAGTCTATCTCATATTTAAGAAAATTTTGAAACCACTGACAATTATGCGCCTGACTGCTTAAATTAAGACAATATTTCTCCCTAGTCTTCGGACACTGAGGACTGATGCTCTCAGAAACATTTACATAAATAACAACCTGCCAGAGATGCACCCAATAAATAGCAGGATGAAGTTGATACAAAGGAACTTGTTTCACGCTCAAGAGTCAATCAATATCACTAAGGCTTACTAAGGTTACAGACTTCGGCTCCAAGGCCCAGTAACACAATTAGTCAGCGCAAAGTCTTACTAAGAGTAGTACAGCAACAACCTTTCACAATCGTATGTTGCTCTTAAGACAAGATTTAATTAAAAGTAATAAATAAAATAAATACCCAAATAAATATAATTAGCGCCAGAATTAATTTGCGAGGTGAGGCGCCAGATCGCTCGAAGGCAGAACGAAAACTTAACTTTCAGAAGCCAAGGCGGAAGGCGCCTGTTCGTACAAGAACCACTTCTCGAGCTTTGACGCGGAGTCACCTCCCGCTACCCAGGATTCCACAGCCCCGGTACCCATAGGTGGAAAGGTAGCGCTCACTCCAAAACACCAGCCAGCGAGCTGCAGCATTAACAAGCGCACAGGACAGGTCCGCAGGGAGAAATGTAAACAACCACCAAAAGATATCAAATAACAGTTTAAATTATTCACTAATAAAACGGCACACTGCCTTTGTCCCACTACGAATGAACCACATACGCAAGGTACAGCCAACAGCACAAATCTTATCAATAACCTTAAGAAGAATTGCCTGCTGTTAAGATATTTAAAAAAAACTTACAATTACTAGCAAGGCCAGCGGGCATTCCAGTCTTAGTCACAATTAAATTACGTGAACTCTTATGCCCCACTGTTCAGTGAAAACTGTAACGAGCACAATTCTGAAAATTTCATTATAAGGTTTACTTGGGCTCGCTGCACTAAACGCTACCAAACCCCCGAATGCAGTATATCTGATGAACAGATTACGGCACTGCAGATGATTACGTGTTACATCAAACAACTATTTCCCACGACCTTGAAGAGGCACGCTCGTGCAATATTTAACAACTGCCTTAAGCACCATGGGTCCACCTTTACTTCCATGGTAGCACCCATGCTCTTACAGTTACCAGAAGTGAGGTAGCTGCCCTAAACTCCTTCACACACATGCCCTAAGTACACTCTGACTTGACTTTTCGCTGGACGTCCGATATGGCTTGCGTCGGGTACAGCAGGCGGCAATAAGACAGCGGATGACCGTAGACAGCCGTGTCCGGAACCAGCAGCACTCAACCCAAGGCAGCAACAAGCCTCCCCACTGGTGACAGGAAAGGCTCTCCACGGAGCTGTCCCAAACACGTGGTCGGTTCCCGCTCCACTACAAGCACACTCCTGCCTCAGGTAACATCGAATGCCAACTGTCACGTGAGACTCCAGTTAACTCCTCCGGCAAGGATAATGCAGCCAATACTCAGTACGCACCGCAAGTAAAGATAAGAGCGCGAAGGCGAGGTACTTGCAAATACGCTTGCGCGCCAGCAACTCCACGGTTAAGCAGTTTTTGATCACATACTTATTGCACTTGAAGCATACGTTTGATGTTTTATTCCCCTTTTGTTGTTTGCACGAAACCTGTATTTGACGACTTCCAGCTCCATATTGGCCAGCGTCGGTATCGAGTGCCTGACATTGATCCTCCCTGCGCTTTGTGGGGGGCGACCTGCTACTTTGAAAATAAAATCTGAGTGTGAAACCTTGTTAGATGTAAGTAACTTAAAAACTGTGTGAGCATTGATCATGGGTACGACAAGAATACCTTAAAAGACATGCACAAGCCATCGCTGGGTGCCAGATTAGACACTGTAGAGTCGTGCCATTTGGTCAACTATACTGACTCTGCTCTTGGTTTCATTATAAAACTTCAACTTTTCTGGAAGTTTCTTCTCAGTATTCTCATTGGCCTGACATCCAGAAGGCATGTTACTCAGACTAAGGACTTTCCCTTTTTTCCTTTGGTATTGTCGCCGGACTTGTACAAGTGTTTTGCATACAAATGGTCGTCTCCACTTTGCGCCACAGGAGGGACCCCTTCGAGAGATCTCCGAAGGGTGCCAACCAAATTTGTTCCTAATTCTTTCAGCTCATCCACCAATTTCCCGGAGGTGAAGAAGTTGTCAGTCGTGATGTTTCGGCCACAATTCTTGAATGGTTGTACCAGCTTCACAATGTAACAGTCAGCATGACCCTTGCTTGGAACACGAGTTTCATGTATGCCACGGTAAGAGAATCCATTCAGGATATGGCGCCCGTCAGTATTACACAAAACCAGTATTTTACTTCACACCTATCAGGTTTACTCGATATGTACTGTATGTTTTGTGTTAGCAGAAGAGCCAACACCGTGTTACGAGTGGAGGCCGAAATGCACGCCTTCTAGCTCACGCAGGCTGGCGCGAGGAGGGAAGAACTATCCTGACGTGAGGTCTGGAACATGACAAGGAAAGAGAATTCAGAAAGCGGACTTAATTAGTTTGATACTTAACTTTAATCCATTAATGATGAACATTGCTCTTGAAGGTACATGATTCACAATATTATCTGTTCAGAATACATTCTCTAAGATAGTAATTATAGTAAATGAACATGGCGCCTTGGTAGGTCGTAGCAAATGACGTAGCTGAAGGCTATGCTAAACTGTCGTCTCTGCAAATGAGAGCGTATGTAGACAGTGAACCATCGCTAGCAAAGTCGGCTGTACAACTGGGGCGAGTGCTAGGTACGCTCTCTAGACTAGACCTGCCGTGTGGCGGCGCTCGGTCCGCAATCACTGATAGTGGCGACACGCGGGTCCGACGTGTACGAGGTGCATTCAAGTTCTAAGGCCTCCGATTTTTTTTTTTCACCGGGCTGGAAAGAGATAGAAACATGCGCATTGTTTTAAAATGAGGCCGCGTTCATTGTCAATACGTCCCAGAGACGGCAGCACCGTACGGCAGATGGAATTTTGCCGCCAGCGGCGAGAATTAGAACTGTTTTAAATACTTAAAATGGCGACCTTTTCCTTACTTGAACAGCGTGCATTCATTCGTTTTCTGAATATGCGTGGTGTGAAACCAATTGAAATTCATCAACAGTTGAAGGAGACATGTGGTGATGGAGTTATGGATGTGTCGAAAGTGTGTTCGTGGGTGCGACGGCTTAATGAAGGCAGAACATCGTGTGACAACAAACCAAAACAACCTCGGGCTCGCACAAGCCTGTCTGACGACATGATCGAGAAAGTGGAGAGAATTGTTCTGGAAGATCGCCGAATGACTGTTGAACAGATCGCCTCCAGAGTTGGCACTTCTGTGGGTTCTGTGCACACAATCCTGCATGGCGACCTGAAAATGCGAAAAGTGTTATTCAGGTGGGTGCCACGAATGATGACGGACGACCACATGGCTGCCCGTGTGGCACGTTGCCAAGCAATGTTGACAGCACGAATGGGACTTTCTTTTCGTCGGTTGTGACAATGGATGAGACATGGATGCCATTTTTCAATTCAGAAACAAAGCGCCAGTCAGCTCAATGGAAGCATACAGACTCACCACCACCAAAAAAATTTCGGGTAACCTGCCAGTGCTGAAAAAATGATGGTGCCCATGTTCTGGGACAGCGAGGGAGCAATCCTTACACATTGGGTTCCAAAGGGCACCACGGTAACAGGTGCATCCTACGAAAATGTTTTGAAGAACAAATTCCTTCCTGCACTGCAACAAAAACATCCGGGAAGAGCTGCACGTGTGCTGTTTCACCAAGACAACGCACCCGCACATCGAGCTAACGTTACGCAACAGTTTCTTCGTGATAACAACTTCGAAGTGATTCCTCATGCTCCCTACTCACCTGACCTGGCTCCTAGTGACTTTTGGCTTTTCCAACAATGAAAGACACTCTACGTGGCCGCACATTCACCAGCCGTGCTGCTATTGCCTCAGCGATTTTCCAGTGGTGAAAACAGACTCCTAAAGTAGCCTTCGCCGCTGCGATGGAATCATGGCGTCAGCGTTGTGAAAAATATGTACGTCTGCAGGGCCATTACGTCGAGAAGTAACCCCAGTTTCATCGATTTAGAGTGAGTAGTTAATTAGAAAAAAAAATCGGAGGCCTTAGAACTTGAATGCACCTCGTACTATCGGACCGCGGCCGATTTAAAGGCTACCACCTCGCAAGTGTGCTGTCTGGCGGTGACACCACAGTATGTATGGGCATCTGCACGTCCAGGGATACAGTTGCCCATCGGCATTCATTTTCTCGCCTGGCTTGTAGCAGGCAACGCAGTTGTCAGTAAATAGATTCCATATTGCTGAAGCAAGACAAAATTTATGTTTCCCTGCGTTGTCTTCTTGATGACATAGGATCAAACCTAAGATGACTGCATATTTCTGCAAATCTGCTCTTTGGTATGGTGCTTTGGAAGAAAGGAAGTCCCCACTTATTGCCGCATAAGTCTTGGTATACAGACGCCATGCAGAGAGTGGCGATTCTTCTACAACACGTCGTTTGGCCTGTTCCACCGGTCTGAGTGTCTCCCGCAACACGTCCCGCGCACAGCGCCTACCTGCTGTGTCACCTGGCTCAATCTGTGTCCATCTGGTGCCATTGGAACCCTCCACTTCCTCGCCAGGAAGTGGATGCCGCACTGCGCTTCTTCTACCTCGTCCACGATGAGCTGCTCCGCCGCGACTGGCACCCACTGTACCGCGACGATGTCCACCTCCCGGCGCTCCGTCAACTGCACCAAACCCCACGCCGAAGCCACTTTGAGAATCGTCCGCAACACCTGGATCATCGCTACTGTCAGCTGCAAATTGAAAAGTATTATTTGTTACTAGTGAGAGATAGGGAATGCGGCAATGTCGCAATTTGACTTATGCTTTTACGTTAGACGATCAGTGAGAGTACGTTTGAGTTTTGAATGAAGATTATCACTGATTCCACCCGCGTCCTTGTCGAAGGGCTCAACCTGCATTGCAAACTCGTTTTGCTCGTCATTAGGAGGGACGTCCTCGCCCTCGGGCAGAATCCATAAACCTGACACCTAAAGGAGACAAGAAAGAAATAAGTTTCCTTTAATTTACGTCTACTGTCACAAATGTTTTGTTAACGAATTACCGGTTTCGATTTTTAATGACCATCATCAGATCTGTTTCATAAAAACAAAGTCATAATGTATTGCAGCGATAGTGGCATCGTCAAATGTTAAATGCTGGTGCTGATTTCGCATTTAAGATTTGACGATGCCACTATGGCTGCAGTACATTAGGACTTTGTTTTTATGAAACAGATCTGATGATGGTCTTTAAAGACCTAAACCGGTAATGTGTTAACAAAACGTTTATGACCATAGACGTAAATTAAAGGGAACTTATTACATATACGGGTCACTGTTCTTTCGCGACGATGTCGCAGCTTGTGAAAGAGGAAAGAAAGCCGCACACTGAAGTGCGCGCTCATTGGTTCAAAACCTTAGCTAGAATGGTTCATGCTCACTTTGAACGAGAGGTAGGTCATCGTCACATGTGTCACATTCTGTTTACTGTTCATTTGGTGCGTGAGGATCACTTGAATCAGCAGTCTCCACTGGAACGAAATCATTGCCTTCTACCGACTTCACCACTACATTGCGACAGTGAAACGTTATCCAGATAAATGTGTTGGATTGACCTTAATGAATTATGTGCAATCGAAGTAAGGGACCCAGTCCTTCATTAGTGCTTAACAGTGGCGTGTGGTTCGGGTTATGAGCCCCATTCTCGGACCAGTTCTAGTAGTAGGAAGTATATTCGTAAGCACACAACACTTGACTGGCAGTTGCCATCCCGCAGGAAGTAGAAATCGACCAAATGGAGTCTATGGTATCTAGTCAAGAGAACTCAGGTGAAGAATCCCAGGGCCATTGGAAACTTGAATTGTGTCGTTCCTAGAACACTGCAAGCACGTGTCCGATCTGAGACGTGTTCACTCGGGTGCGGTATGCAAGAGACAGAGCGAATGAACATCGCACAGCTTGGCGGACATTATCTCGCCTCATATCACAGATACTTGGACAGGTGGCATAGCCACATGGATCTCAAGCAGATGTGGTAATCTGCTACGCAGCAGTGTGCGCGGGCTCTATGCTTTTTTCTGACTTTCTCCCCTGTTTTCTGTGCCATCATCGTCATTTCAGAGTATCACTTGCATCTTAAGTCCTTAATTATTTGTTGAAAGTATTCCAATCTCTGTCCTTTCCTACAGATCTTACCCTCTACAGCTCCCTCTAGGTCCATGGGGGTTATCCCCTGGTGTCTTAGCCTGTCATTCTGTCCCTTCTTCTTCAGTGTTTTTTATAAGTTTGTTTCCTAACCAACTCTGCAGAGACCCTTCTCATTTTTTTATTTGTCCACCTAATTCTTCTGTAGAGTAAAATCTTAAACGCTTTGATACTCTTCGTTCCAGTTTTCGCACTGTCCGCCATGAGTCACTGCCGTACCTACCATACAATGATTGGCTCCGAACGTATATTCCTATAAATTTCTTCCTTAGTTTAAGCCCATGTTTGATGTCAGTAGACCCCTCTTGGCCACGAATGCGCCCTTCATGGGTTGTTTCCAATCCAGGTAGCAGAATTCCTTAATTTGGTGTACTTTGTAATAACCAATTCTGATAGCAAGTTTCCCACAGTTCTCATTTCTGCTCCTTCTCGTTACTTTTGACTTTTTCCAGTTTGCTGATAGTCTGTACCTGTAAGAGTTGTGCTGCAAAGGCGATACCTCTCGCGCGGCTCGTGGGTACGTCATTGGTGCTGAGATGTGAGCTCTCCATGGTCGGATTAGACAGAGCAGGTTGGGGGAGCGGGCAGTTGGAGATTTTTTGGTCGTTGGCGTTTAAAGAAGTCGTTGACGGTCTGCTTTGGCTAGGAGGTGCTCGGTACGAAAGAAATCTATTTGGAGGTCGTTGGGCGAGCAAGGGGAATCAGCGTAAACACGCCAAGGAAGACGTTCGCACACCGGGGATGCACGGCAAACAGAAGACGTGCGGCCTGTGGCAGCTTTTGTTTTCCAGAGCTCACTGTTGGCGCTGGTGTATTCGGAGGACGAAGCGTTGCTGCTCGTGGACTTATAAAGATGGGGTGAGCGCGATAAACACCCTTGTGTGTTGGTTGTTTAGCACTGATTTGGGTAGTGGAGTGTTTAGCACAATTCTTGGAATATTATTTGGCAGTTTGCTCGTTTGCCCTCTTGTGGTGCAACACTTTCTTTCTTATTTCGACACTTGCCCATATTGCTTATTTAGTGCACCTGTGGCGTGTTCGTGTCGATCTAGCAAAGTTGTGCTCAGCCTCCCGCTCAGATGCGACTCGTTTTCGCTTTTGGCTTCTACTGCCAAGCGTTTGTGTTTTGTTGTATTCACCTGTTGACTGAGCTTAATATGTTATCGTGTCTGGGCTATGCACCCGTTGTAAATGTTTTGTAGCACGTTTGGCTATCTGAGACAACTTTTGGTACTTCATGTTTTAATTTGTTAAAGGTTGCAACTTTTCCCGAAGCACCCATTTTTTTATTATATTAAAAAGGTGGCTGTAATACGCGTTTTCTCACTTGTCTTAAAGAGTTTTGGTGTGCTATAGAAGTGAATTGTATTCTGATCCCCTTCGTCTGGAACTGCATGAGCCTGTGCAGCCTGGGAGGGCCCTGTGCGTGCCTGATTTGGTTGACGTGCCGGCTGGGAGCCTTGGCCGGTTCAAAAAATGCTCCAAATGGCTCTGAGCACTAACTTCTGAGGTCATCATACCCCTAGAACCAAGAACTACTTAAACCTAACTAACCTAAGGACATCACACACATCCATGCCCGAGGCAGGATTCGAACCTGCGACCGTAGCGGTCGCGCGGTTCCAGACTGTAGCGCCTAGAACCGCTCGGCCACTCTGGTCGGCCCTTGACAGCTCTAGAACATGCTGTTGGTGGTCACATCTTATAGGAACCATTTCTGTCTTTATTCTACCTGTTATATTTGATTTCTTTTATCTATTACTATTTGTATAGCTTACTACTGTGTATGGACTTTATTTTTTCCTCTTAAATAAGAATCTTAAATCTATCTATTACGATATTTGGATGATGCCTAAGGGTCTTGAAAGAGCACCCTACAGTCTGTTACCTATTTTTACGTTTTAATGTGTTTTTATGTACTCTCTGATGAAATAATTATTCCCTAGTTAAAATGATATCAATTTAAAGAATTATCTGGTGCTCAATTTGCATTTGTTCTAATAATAATTTTGTGGCCCAAAAATTAAAAACGTTTCAAATGAACAGTGCTCAGTCCCATCCCCCTGCAATTACCCCCCCCCCCCCTTTCATCGTACAGCCATTTCTAATGTGTTAAATCAATAACATGCAGTGGTATCATAGTGGCATTTATATTCTGGTAGCATAGCGTGGTTTTGTTGTTTACTTTCTGGGATTTCAGATTGTCTGAGCACTGTTTGATCTATATTTGTTACTTTCACATTTTCGTTATTTCTGTCCATGGTTGAGGAGCTGCTTGTTGTTTATATTTGAAGGATTTCTTTGATCGACATGGAACCATCCCAAGTGTCGGGCAGGGTGTGTTGCACAAGGAGCAGCTCAGGTACAAGCTCAACATTCATGCCCAATCTGAAAACGGTGACTTACCAGACTTTCGTTCACAGCTTCGCGGCCCCATCACGCTTCCAGTGCAAATTACTCAGGAGCGTATTAAGCAAGTAAGTGCCGCCATGGAATACTGTTCAGCTTGTCTGAGCGATTTGCGATTCGGGCAACAATATATACATATTAGAAGTTTGTTCCCCTGCATCGTTCCTAATCTATTGGCTTCAGACGCAGATTACTCACTTAAGTAGTAGCACCAAGGATTTTAGTTTAGTAATGATTGATCCTTATTTAAAAGGCAGGGTAAGCGAATTACTCGTTGGGATAATCATCTTGCAGAGGAGGTTAAGTGCTTTAGTGTGGGGAAATGGTTTACGTGGAAGTCGATGGAAAACTCCGATGAAGTCCGAGATCTGTCAGGCGCCCGGATGGGTTGTGGTTCCAGTCGTTTCGCCAAGCTTCTGATTCCCTTTGTAGCGTGGTACAACTGATAGATTATTTAGGAATCTATGCTGTTCATTGCGTAGTAAATTTTTTGTTGCTTTTGGTCGAGGTGGAAAGGGAGATCAGTGTTTTAATATTCATTGGGTGGTAGCTTTTCAGGTGACACCAATTTGTGTAAAGGTTCATAAAGCGACTTGATTAGCGCTGTCGCAGCTAGTTGCGGTAGTATACGGAACTTGCATACCCATACTTTAACGGCTCTCGAAAAGAAAGAGTCTGGAGGAATTTAATTCATCAGCACAATTTCGTATTCAGCGCACCGGGAATGTCCTGACTGAGCATATAAGTGATGAGCGCGCCGCCGCGGTCGCTTTCGATGTGAATTTATTAGAGGCACAGGCAGTGCGTTATTGTACAGCGAATTAATCCAGATGATCGATCGCTCATTTTCTTTTCAAATGACCTATATCATTTGACTACTAATATTATAAGGGTTTCTCAAGCGGATACAAAGTACAACTCTGATGGCCACGTAGCATGTGTACTTCATGATGAACCTAACACCACAGGCAGGGACAAGAGGATGCATGAGCTTCGTTATCGTTGCGGCACTTTGCTTAGAATTGTCGTGTTCCTCCAGGGAAGCTTTCGAGCAGCAGGTGCTAGGACAAAGGTAGGCGCTCAGCTTCACATACCTTTCCGAGAGCTTGTAACAAGGCGGAGGGTGTTAAATGTCCATCTTTGCGTTTCGCTTGTATTTGCTTAAACCAGGAGTCAGTGTGCACCTTGCTCGAATCTGGTAAGGTACTATGTCCTTGTTGGACTTACGGTGGTATTCCAGATATCGTCGTATTTGCAAACTACCCAAGGTACAACATACCGCAGGAATCTGTGTGGTAATTAAGGGACAGCTGTAGGATTCGGTACGCACACTGAACGTGCGTTGGCGTATTGGTGAATTTTTCTGGCTTTTTCAGGTCACTGTGGTGCAGTAGTTGTGTACCAATCTGCTGTCAGGGTGCAATTTTACAGGAAAAACTGGGTTAGTGTTGGACTTTTATTTCAGATTTTGTAACTCGTTACAGATTTTGTTCTGCAAGTATACTCGTCTTCTAGGTGTTTTTCTGTGGTTTCTGAATCCAGTGAGTTTGATTTGAGTCATTTATCTAATGAAGAGATAGAACAGGTGTTGCAACTATCTTGTCATTTTCCTCACGTTTTAATCAACAGTTTGGGTAAGACCGATGAAACAGAGCACCAAATTCAAACACCACATGGAGTCTCCCAATAGTCTTTCACTGCCTAAAATGAGAGCGTTAAGACAGGAAGTTGACAAAATGTTAGCAGGAGGAGTAATTCGTCCTTCGACTTCCCATGTGCGTGCCCATGAATTTGGTTCAAAAGGCAAATGAGGGCGATTTCCTTCCTGTGGTTGATAACCACGAGTTAAATCGGAACCTAGTTCTGGAACCTTTGCCTCTTCGTGACCTTCGCCATTACTTCGCCCAGTTCACTGCATCCCTGTACTTTATGCTACTTTAGAAGTCAATATTAATCTGGTCCCTTATGCGGACCGCAGCCTGGGAGGACCCTATGAGCGCCTGTTTTAGCTGTCGTGTCGGCTGGGAGCCTTCAGGGATCTTAGGACACGCTGTTGGTAGTCGAACCTTGCAGGCACCACTTCCGTCTATATTCTGCCCGTTATTTTTGGTATTTTTATCTTTTACTGTTTGTCAAATTTAATGTGGTAAATGTATTTTATTTATTTTTCTCTTTTAACTAAAGAATCTTAAATCTGTTTATTAGGAAATCTGGATAATAGTTAAGAGTCTTGAAAGAGAACCCAAATTCTGACCTATCTTGTAAGTTTTAACGGTATATTTTAATGTTCTTTCTAATGAAATAGTGATTCCCTTGTTAAAATCACTTTAACTAACAATAATTATTTGGTGTTCAATTTGCATTTGTGATAATTATAATTTTGTGGCCCAATAAATTAAAATATTTTTAAACGAACAATGCTCAATCCTCTCCCCTATGGTCCCACAATGCCTAATGTGTTATGCCAAGCACACGCAGTGGTACTGTAGTGTCACGTTCCACTGTGCAGATCTTGCAGATCTTTTCACTTTCGCTGAGGATCACAATGTCATCACTGAAACTTATCACTGGTATCCTTTCACCATGACCTTCAGTCGTCTGTATTGAACTTTTCGGTTATTTTCGTCATTGAGGCGTTGTGCATCACGGAGAGAATTATAATTCAAATTTCAGGACAGCACTTTTCAGGACGAATCGGACAACACATTACTAAATGGCTCTGAGCACTATGGGACTCAACTGCTGTGGTCATTAGTCCCCTAGAACTTAGAACTACTTAAACCTAACTAACCTAAGGACATCACACACATCCATGCCCGGGGCAGGAATCGAACCTGCGACCGTAGCGGTCACGCGGTTCCAGAATGTAGCGCCTAGAACCTCTAAGCCACCCTGGCCGGCCAACATATTACTTTCCTCCACATACATCATATTGACCACGAGCAGAAAATTCCACAAATTAGAGCCGATACAGAGGCTCACCGACAATCATTGTTCCCACGCAGTATTCGCGACTGGAACAGGTTTGGAGGGATGAGATAGTGGTACCGAAAGTACCCTCCACCCCACAGCCTTAGGTGGTTTGCGTAGTACGATGTAGATGTAGATGTAGATTTCTCCTTAGATGTATAGATTGTGTACAATCCTAAAGCATCGGCTGCATACCGGTCAGCGCAGCGCCACAAAACGGCAACAAGAAGGCGCTGACCCGCGCACCAGTGGAGAGAGCAGGCACCGCCACAACTCCAGGAGGACAAGTTCAGCGCCCCCTGTCAACGCTGAGTTTAACCAGCCGCCCACCTTTGATAGGCCCCTTTATGGTTGCAGACTTCGGCAGCGTCCGCCTGAGTAATGGGAAGACGATACTTAGCCTGCGTTCTTAGAGCAGTAATAGAGTATAGAGTGATCGCAAATAGGAGGCAAAGGAAGCCAATTCACAACAAGGAGTTAAGTTATGTTTCTTTTTTTTTTTTAGAAATGAAGTGTCCTATTAATTAGGAAGTTTAATGCACAAATCATTTTGGGATCCAGCCACCAGCTGTCGCGCTCCTCTCCTTCCTTCTTTGTGTCGGTGCTGACTCCCAAAGTAGCCGTTACAACAGATTTAACAATGGGTTCCTGCAATACTGCATTCCTCCGTTACGCACATATTAATCCGAGCATTTCGTTTTTGGTCTTCCATTCATATTGCTCCATCTTAGTTCTTGTGAGTAGTCCGTCTTTCCCTTCGGATTTTCTCATCATACCGAACATCTTCCACCACTTGTTAAGTGGAACGCTTTTTCTAAGTCGACAAGTCCTGCAAGCATGTCCTGACTTGCTTCCACTGTTAATTTCAACTGCCTTTTTGATGGCTTTACCCTTCCGAAACCGAAGCTGACAGTCATCTAAAAGATTTTTGGTCTGAAATTTATTTTAACAGTTAGTCTTTCTCCTTCCTCATTCCTGCTGCCAAGCCCATATACTCTCGTATTCTCTTCTACTTCTTCCCCTGCAACTGCGTTCCAATGTCCTCTGTTAATTAAATTTTCCTCTCCTTTTACGTAATCTTCCTTTACCTTCTGAATTACAGATTCAACATCCTCATATACTTTCTCTGTCTCTTCACCTTCTGCTTGTGGTGATAGCAAGTAAACTTGAGCTGTTGCTGTGGGCGTTGGTTTCCTGTCCTGTTGATTCAACACTGTTACCAAACTGTTTACAGAGAATCACTCTGTGCCCTACATTCCTATTCATAACGAATCCTTCCTCCTTTAAACTGTTTTCTGCTAAAGTTGATATTATCCTGCATTCGTTAGAGAAGAAATCCCAATCTAATTTTCATTTCACTTCACTGATCCTCCCCACGCGGATGCAATAGATCCCTACTCACACACTTTACGACTTCAGGAGGGCAGTCGTCGAAGAGAAATACGGACTTGCGGACTCTGCCAAGGAGCATCAAAGCTGGTTACTGTGAAGAAAGTCAAGCGACACCACAAGTGTGTTTCCCAGCAGCAGGATTAGATATCAAGGATGTACAAAGAAGTACGCTGGGGAAAAAATGCCTTTATTTCACAGTAAAGTTATTTTTAGTGTTACATACCTCGTTTGGTAAAACCGCAAGCATTACAGAATACGTTGCTGACAGTCTGTCAGCCTGTCGGTTTGATTGTTAAGACCACTTTCTGTCAGGAATTGGTTGACATATCAATTTTAAATTTATGTCATATACTAAGAGCTACGGTGCATTAACAGTGTAATAAAATTAAGATTGCAAGTAATTGCTACCAAAATATGTCGTTATTTATGACACATATTTTGATACCAGCAAACTAATCGTTAAACCTATAGTGTGCCGCATGTTTAGCTAGAATCATGAAGTTTTTCAAGAAGCATGGTGTCATAGTAAAAGTAAAGGAAAAAACTCAAAAACTGTTAATTTGTAATTATATCATGAAAAAAAGTTTTTTCCTTTGTTATGCAACTGCCTGTCTGCCTCATAACACCCCTTTTTCTCTGGATAAGCGTATCAATTTGAAGTCTCGATTCTTGGGGTGGATGAACTAGCTAGACATAATTAAGTTTCTACATAATCCAGGTGTGCGCATGCTACTAGTGCTTATATGGATTTCATTTCCTTATTTTTTAGGTTGGCAAGTTATTTCTTCCCCTCTTCCACTTGTATCTAAGTTCACACCCGGTCACACTAACAAAGCTGGTGTAACATAGTTTCGAGCATTTTATGCAGGCAGATGGCTAGGACATTCTTCTGTTTTTGCCACTGATGGACGAAGATGTATCGGCGGCAGAGACAATGGAGGCTTCAGGTTTATCAGCTCCCCCACAAGCGCCTGGGGAACTACGCCGAAGAGCCAAAAGACTGGTACACCTGCCTAATATCGTGTAGGGTCCCAAGAGCAGGCAGAAATGCCGCAACGGGTCGTGACTCGGACTCGAATAATGTCTGAAGTAGTGTTGGAGGGAATTGACACCATGAATACTGCAGGACCGTCCATAAATCCGCAACAGTACTAGGGGGTGGAGAACTCTTCTGAACAGCACTTTGCAAGGCGTCCCAGATATGCTCAATAATGTTCACGTCTGGGGCTTTTGTGACTAGCAGAAATGTTTTAAACTGAGAAGAGTGTTCTTGGAGCCACTTTATAGCAATTCTGGACGCGTGTGGTGTCCCATTGCTCTGCTGGAATAGCCCAAGTTCGTCAGAATTCACAATGGACATGAATGGATGCAGGTGATCAGACAGGCTGCTTGTATACGTCTCACCTGCCAGTGTCGTATCTAGGCATACCAAGAGTCGCATATCATTCCAACCGCACACGCCCCACACCATCAACCAGCCTCCACCGACTTGAAGCGACCCCTGCTGACATGTGTGGTCCATGGATTCATGAGGTTGTCACAATATCTGTACACGTCCATCCGCTGTATTCAATCTGAAACAAGACTGTTCCCGACCAGGCGACATGTTTCCAGTCATCAACAGTCCAATGTCGCTGTTGACGGGTCCAGGCGAGCTGTAAAGCTTTGTGTTGTGCAGTCATCAAGAGTACACGAGCTGCCCTTCGGCTTCGAAAGCCCGTTGAATGGTTCGCACGCTGACACTTGTTGGTAGCCCAGCACTGAAATCTGCAGCATTTCGCGATAAGGGTTGCACTTCTGTCACGTTGAACGTATCTCTACAGTCGTCGTTCGTCCCATTCTACCACCGTATTTTTTGGCCGCAACAATGTCGGGCATTTGATATTTTACCGGATTCACTGTACACTCCTGAAATGGTCGTACTGGAAAATCCCCACTTCATCGCTACTTCGGAGGTGCTGTGTCCCATCGTTCGTACGCAGACTATAACACCACGTTCAGACTCAATTAAATCTTGACATACTGTCATTGTAGCAGCAGTAACCGACCTAACAACTGCGCCTGATACTTGTTGTCTGCCGGCCGGCGTGGCAGAGCGGTTCTAGGCGCTTCAGTTTGCAAATGCGCGACCGCTACGCTCGCAGGTTCGAATCCTGCCTCTGGCATGGATGTGTGTGATGTCCTTAGGTTAGTTAGGTTTAATTAGTTCTAAGTTCTAGGGAACTGATGACCTTAGATGTTAAGTCCCATAGTCGTCAGAGCCATTTGAACCATTTTTTTGAACTTGTTGTCTTATACAGTGGTTGCCGATCGCAGCGCCGTAGTCTGCCTGTTTACATATCTCTGTATTTGAATACGAATGCCTGTACCTGTTTCTCTGGCGCTTCATTGTGTAAAGGTGGCGATACAACCGGCAGCAGAGCAGATGGTGGTCATCTTTTTCCGAGCAGCCGAATCCGTAGTCTTGCCGTGCTGTGCCACTGTCTCTCCATCAACAATGCTCTACTGCTGGTGGCAGAAACACTGCCTCTCGATGTCTGTGTCATCGCGGTCTGTTTCGCGTGGAACGCTATTATCAAATACCACTGATTGTATCTAGTGATGGATGCTGAGCTTCTGGAATTTCAATTGTAATTTTAATCTTCTTCGTCGTTTTTTTATTTTGTGAATTTCACTTTTTACCAAATCCAAGGATTCGGCGATTTAAGTTGTATTAATTTTTGACGACCAGTAAATACTACAACGTTTTTTCGTCTGAGTCATCGATCTCCTGAGTGGTTTTATGTGAGCCACAACGGATTCATCTTCAGCATTAACTACTTCATCTTGCTGTAGCACTTGCTCCCTAAGTCCTCAATTTTTGTGAGTAATCCGACCCACTTCTTTCTTGTGGATCAGTTCCCAGCAGCATCATGAATGTTATTCTCTGATTCTTGACACATGTCCTATCATCCTGTCCGTCCTTCTTGTCAGCGTTTTTCATACCTTCCTTCCACCGCTGATTCTACTGAAAATCTCCTCATTCCTTATCTCATTAGTCGGGGTATATGGAAGGGGCCTCCCGAAGATCGGAAAGTGAGGAAGATACAACACAATGTCATCAACAGCGATCGGGCGTACCCTGGACAACGTTGGGAGCAATTCCAAAGGCAGATCCTTACACCACCAGAACGTTACAGCAGATTATAAATCAAAAAGGTTTTTTCAAAGTCATCAGTTACAATAATCTCCATAAATACAGAACGAATATCAGCAGAGAAAGAAGCATTACTATCCAATACGTGTAAGACAAAGAACTGTGATGTCCTGCTCACCTAGGAAACACAGATGTCCGAATGACAGAAGGCCGCAGATAAGTGGAATTACCTTCATCACTGAGAGACCTGGCGCACTGTATGGCAGTGCAATATTTGCCAAACCAGGCCTGAATATCTCGTCCGCAAATTTAACTGTAGATAACGACAGAGAAATACTGACTGTAGCAACAGAGTCCTATACAGTAACATCCGTGTACAAGCCTCCAAATAATGCATTTAGTTTCAAAGTGGCAGATAATTTCTACTCACAACCAGTTCTGACACTCGACTCCTTTTCACGTTTGTCTGACATCAGCAAAAACACGCTGTGAATGCGTTAGCGTCTATAGAATAAATGACCAGGACTAGTAGTGGATCCCGTTTCTATGACAGAGCACGTCGGTATTTAGCTGTAAACAATTTGCATAATTTCAAAATTATTGTCAAAAAACTTCACGAAATTACATAGGTTGTGACATGACAATGTTAGGACAGTTGTCAAGATAACGCATTACGTCCTGTTTAGCCTAAATTACACCGAACACAACAATATCAGACTTCAATATAAGGTTCTCTACATCGGGCGAGAAAATATGCACTCATCCATAGTCTGGAAATATTTCGATGTCCTCATGCATAGATGGAGCAGCTTGTGTACTACAATGCCCTCTCAGTTCTCGCAAGAATAATTAACTACGTGGCGGTTTCGTTTCTCCGTTGTTGGAGCTCAACAATTCTTCAGCTCATTTCTAGCTGAATGTCAGCCAAAGTGAATGCAGTGTTCACACAAAATTCATCTTCTTGGCGTCATACAGAGCGTGATGCGCCCTGTTCTACACATGACGCTGGTTCAGACGAGAGCCTCCAAAGTTTTCAGTCTTGTGTCTTTCGAGCACACTCTTCCCCACCTGTGTCCTTTCGTGTTTCATGTCACAGCTTTTTCAGACCAATGGGAGCATTCCTTTCATCTTGTGGAAACTACCTCTGCCAATCGCAAAGTGCCTGTCTTCAAACTGCGTCCAAAGTCTCTACTCATTAGACCGTTCACTCCATTCAACAGTTCCTGTAACTCTTCTTCACTTTCACTGAGGATCGCAATATCTTCAGCGAATCTCATCATTGATATCTTTCTACGTTGAATTTTGATTGGACTTTAACTTTCCTTTTTTTCCGGCTTTGCTTCTTCGATGTCAAGACTAAACAGTAGGGGTGACAGACTGCATCATCCAACTCTTACATCCATTTTAAACTGAGCATTTAGTTTTTAGTCATCCACTCTTGTTGTTCTCACTTGGATCTTGTATATTTCGTCTGTTAGCTAACCCGCCAATGCTAAATTCATGTGGAAATCGGATGTACGCCCTGTCTCCGTTTCCCTCTCTGCATACCAATCTACTTCTCCCTCCTCTCTTTGTCCATCTTTTTCTCCTTCCCCCTTTCTCTGATCATCGCCTTTTCCTCCATTTCCTCTGTAGTAATCTCCTCCCCCCTCTCTGTCCATCTATTCCTCTCACTCTCTCCATCTCCCCCGTCTCCTCTCCATGCCGATTTCCTTGTCCCTCTCTGACAACCTCCTACATTCTTGGACTTTGACCTGGTTTGTAGGTATTGCGAAGCAAACTGTGATTGGAAAATGAAGTCTTTTAAAATGAATGGATAAATCGGTGGGAATCATTAGTCTGCAGGTATGAAAGAAACCTCTCCACGTGCTGAAGCTGTAAAGATAGTAGCTTGAATGACGGTATATAGGTTGACTCTTACACAGAAGATTACAGCAACCAGTCACTTTTTACAATGCTATTTAATTATTTAAACAGCGCCGTTGCTGGTTTAGAACGGATAGGTTCATCTTCAGATGGCTAGCTCGCGTTTTACGTTCGATTTCATGTTTTGTTTCCCCACTTCCTTGGGTGATGCCTTACAAGCAAAACAAGATGTGAGACAATGTCTTTCTAATTGTAATTGTGCTTCATGGCGATTTTAAGTGACGTAAACAAATTATCATTATTAAATGGTAGATGTTTCGCTAACTTACAATGAAGCATCCGTGCCATTACGTTGAAGTGTAAGTTGCTTATCATTTTGTAGCATCGAAAACTAAAATATGCACTTTTGTTTAAACAAATAAATAGCATTGTAAAAAGTGACTTATTGCTGTAATCTTCTGTGTAGGAGTGAACCTGTGTTTTGTACACTGCCACAGGTTCAAAATGTGAGTTTTTGACAAAATACACTATTGGAAATTGAAATAAGAACACCGTGAATTCATTGTCCCAGGAAGGGGAAACTTTATTGACACATTCCTGGGGTCAGATACATCACATGATCACACTGACAGAACCACAGGCACATAGACACAGGCAACAGAGCATGCACAATGTCGGCACTAGTACCGTGTGTATCCACCTTTAGCAGCAATGCAGGCTGCTGTTCTCCCATGGAGACGATCGTAGAGATGCTGGATGTACTCCTGTGGAACGGCTTGCTCAGTGGGTTTTCGTATTTATTTATTCTGTAATGTGAACGATTTGTTAAATGATTTACATTTGGTGTACATAAATTTTCTGGATCACTTGTGTGTTAATTACTACAGGTAGCTTCTCATCCGCAACCAATAGATGTTGATGAGTAAGCTGCCACACGGAAACGTATGTAAAAACGAATATAGGCGCGAAAACATCTCGACATACTAAATTAAATTCTAGAAGATTGGTTAACTCCTAGCAAAAACCTTTCTCATCAATATCGTTTGGTTGCAGATGAGAAGCTACCTATAGTAATTAACACACAATTGTTCCAGAAAATTCATGCACACCAAAGGTAAAGGTATTTACAAAAAGAAATGATTTATTGTTTGAACTAAAGATGCATATAATTTTATAATAATTTAACAAAAATGTTCACATTACAGAATAAATAAAAACGAAAACCCTCTGATGATGGCACAGTGGTGCCAAAACATGTTTTGGTACTGAGAAAAAACGGTGTTGTTCATAACTGACGGACGTCACATCCGACAGTTTTAACTGCAAACACGGCCAGCACAAGGAGCTGCAAATCAAAATGATGCATATGACTTGCCTTTATATAGCAGCATACATTACCCGTCATTCGCTACAGCTCTCTCCTATTTTTCTCAGAATTTCCAACATTTTCCACTATTATACATTTTCGAATTCTTTTTCTAGGTCGATAAATCCTATGAGAGTGTCTTGGTTTCTCTCCAGTCTTGCTTCCATTAACAACGTCAACGTAAGAACTGCTTCTCTGGTGCCTTTACCTTTCCTAAAGCAAAACTGATCGATATCTGATAGATCAGTTTCCGTTTCCATTATTTACGACATTAGTCGTGCTTGTTTACTGCCGTAGGTTGCGGGAGACACAGACCGCGCCGTGGCGTAGTTTGGGAAGCGCACTACCAAGGACAGGCAATCGGCAAGCAGACGACCAGCTAGCACGCTCGCTTCCGTGACACGGGCCGTTACACCGAGTCGCCGCTACCTCGCTCCCACCCGTCGCTTTATCTCTACCTGCAGAAACACGGGCAATCTCTGATTCAGCGAATGAAAGACAAACTCGACTTGTGTTTATCCTCGCGTCGCTAATAGTTTCAAGGAGGCACTCGATGTTCCTGGATAGACAAGAGGACCAACTGGATATATTGTGTTGGTACAGCTCAAGCATACTGACGCAGTAATGACTTTAGCTGCACTCGAGAATTTGATGAAAACTACAGAGACACTCACCAACTACTGTAACAATAGCTTGGAGTCAACTGGGGATCAGACCCATCGACGCTTCTTTTGCATGCTGGTGGGTGATCAGGACCACTCGAACCTAAACGGAGCATTTTATTTACCATCATTCATTTAATAACTAAGTTTCGTGAAGTGTAATTGAAAGAAGTGATATCTGGCGTTCCGCAAGGTAGTGTCGTACGCCCTCTGCTGTTCCTGATTTACATAAATGATCTATCTGATAATCTGAGCAGCCGCCTTAGTCTGTTTGCACATGATGCTGTAATTCACCGCTAGTAAAATCATCAGACGATCAATTCCAATTACAAGATGATCTAGAAAGCATTTCTGTGTGGTGCGAAAAGTGGCAATTGGCACTAAACAAACAAAAGTGCGAGGTCATCCACATAGGTACTAAAAGAAATCCGACAAATTTTGGGTATACGATAAATCGCACAAATCTAAAGGCTGGCAATTCGACTTAATACGTAAGAATTACAATTACGAGCAACTTAAACTGGAAAGACCACATACATAATATTATGGGGAAGGCGAAACAAAGACTGCGCTTTGTTGGCAGAGAACTTAGAAGATGCGACAAACCCACTAAAGAGACAGCCTACACTACACTTGTCCGTCCTCTGCTGGAATACTGCTGCTCTGTATGGGTACCTTACCAGGTAGGATTGACCGAGGACATCGATAAAGTGCAAAGAAGGACAGCCCATTTCGTGCTATCGCGGAATAGGGGTAAGAGTATCACTGATACATTACGCGAGTTGGGGTGGCAGTCACTGAAACAAAGACAGTTTTCTTTGCGGCGAAATCTATTTACGAAATTTCGGTCACCAACAGTTTCGTACGAATGCGAAATTATTTTGTTGACATCCAGCTTCGTAGGGAGAAATGATCATCAAAATAAGAGAGTTCGAACGGAAAGATTTAAGTCTTCCTTTTTGCCATGCGCCATTCGAGAGTGGAATGGTAGAGAAGTAGTATGAAAATGGTTCGATGGGCCCTCTGCCAGGCACTTAAGTGTAAATGGCAGAGTAACCAAAGATATGTAAATGTAGATGTACCGCTTACATTTAGTTACTTTAAGCACTTTGTGTGTTACTATTAGGCGCTCGTGGGCTTTACAGGCGTGAATTATGTAGTTGTTGCTATAGCCTTGCTCTCAATTGGGACATTCGAAGAATGTACAAATACACTAACTGTTCAAAAGTATCCGGACACCTATTAGTATACACAGATACGTAGTGTGTCCATCCTTCGTCTTTGCAACACCTTCAAATCTGATAGGGACATTTTTATGACGTCTCTGAATGTCTGTGGAGGAGGAGACGACACCAATTGGATGTAGGGGTCCGGAGCATCATCGATGTTCTGTCCCACCAAAAACTATTCAGCTGTGTTCAGGTCGGGTCTGTGGGCAGGCCAGCCGATTTCACAAATGTTAGTGTCCAAAAAACGAATGCCTCACAGACGCTACTTTCTAACAGGATGCATTGTAGTATTGATACAATTAGAGCCTCTGAAAAAGTCGTCTACTGCAAGCAGTACACAATACTATAAGACGTGTCCACAGCCTCCAGAACTCCACATCACCGAGGGGAACACACTCTGACAACGAAGAGCACCACTATACCGTAATACCACTTCCATTCGTACTTCCTTGTTGGCACTGTACGCAATTGAAATAACCGTTCTCAAAGCATTCGCCAAACTCAGGATATAGCATCACTCGTCACTCCAAATCACTCGTTTCCAATCATTCATACTATACACCGCTTAAAGCGTCGCTTACCATTTACTGTAGAAATGTGTGTCTTATGAGGAGCTGCTCGATCCTCGTGACCTATTCTTCTTAACCCCCTACGCCTACTGATTGCGCTAGGTGCAATGCACTTTGGAACTAACGATAGATTCCTACCGCTGATTTCATATGACTTTTAACAACTACCATCCGAATGCTCGGAGGACCCTATCTGTCAATACATGAGATCTACCTAGTCTTTAGCTTTGGTCCTTCCTTCGCGTTTCCGCTTGACAGTTAAATAACTAGCAGTCAACTCTGGTAGTTTTGGAAGGGTTGAACTATCCCTGATGCATAACTTAACACTTACGGGCTGTGATGCCGTGGTCCATACATGAGACTCTACCTTGCAGTTCGCCGATTGTCCTCGGAGGATGCCTTCCGCTGTCGAAGGGGAGAGTATTAGGTATGGACCACGGCATCTCAGCCCGGAAGTGTTATGTGATGACAACACCTGCCGTGAAAGCCTTCATTCTATGTCCCTGATGGATTTGTTACTCAGGTGACATCCAAGTAAGTGAGCTCTCATGACCGGCCCATTCTGCTATTACTGGTCATCAGTCTACTGACTGGTTTGATGCGGCCCGCCACGAAATCCTTTCCTGTGCTAACCTCTTCATCTCAGAGTAGCCCTTGCAACCTATGTCCTCAATTATTTGCTTGACGTATTCCAATCTCTGTCTTCCTCTACAGTTTTTGCCCTCTACAGCTCCCTCTAGTAACATGGAAGTCATTCCCTCATGTCTTAGCAAATGTCCTGTCATCCTGTCCCTTCTCCTTATCAGTGTTTTCCACATATTCCTTTCCGATTCAGTGTAGAATCTCCTCATTCCTTACCTTATCAGTCCACCTAATTTTCAACATTCGTCTGTAGCACCACATCTCAAATGCTTCGATTCTCTTCTGTTCCGGTTTTCCCACAGTCCAGGTTTCACTACCATACAATGCTGTACTCCAGACGTACATCCTCAGAAATTTCTTCCTCAAATTAAGGCCGGTATTTGATATTAGTAGACTTCTCTTGGCCAGAAATGCCTTTTTCGCCATAGCGAGTATGCTTTTGATGTCCTCCTTGCTCCGTCCGTCATTGGTTATTTTACTGCCTACGTAGCAGTATTCTTTAACTTCATTGACTTCGTGACCATCAATCCTGATGTTAAGTTTCTCGCTGTTCTCATTTCTACTACTTCTCATTAGCTTCGTCTTTCTCCGATTTACTCTCAAACCATACTGTGTACTCATTAGACTGTTCATTCCGTTCAGCAGATCATTTAATTCATCTTCACATTCACTCAGGATAGCAATGCCATCAGCGAATCGTATCATTGATATACTTTCACCTTGTATTTTAATTCCACTCCTGAACCTTTCTTTTATTTCCATCATTGCTTCCTCGTTGTACAGATTGAAGAGTAGGGGCGAAAGGCTACAGCCTTGTCTTACACCCTTCTTAATACGAGCACTTCGTTCTTGATCGTCCACTCTTATTATTCCCTCTTGGTTGTTCTACATATTGTATATGACCCGTCTCTCCCTATAGCTTACCCCTACTTTTTTCAGAATCTGGAACAGCTTGCACCATTTTATATTGTCAAACGCTTTTTCCAGGTCGACAAATCCTATGAACGTGTCTTGAGTTTTCTTTAGTCTTGCTTCTATAATTAGCCGTAACGTCAGAATTGCCTCTCTCGTGCCTTTACTTTTCCTAAAGCCAAACTGATCGTCACCTAGCGCATTCTCAATTTTCTTTTCCATTCTTCTGTATATTATTCTTGTAAGCAGCTTTGATGCATGAGCTGTTAAGCTGATTATGCGATAATTCTCGCACTTGTCAGCTCTTGCCGTCTTCGGAATTGTGTGGATGATGCTTTTCGAAAAGTCAGATGGAATGTCGCCAGACTCATACATTCTACACACCAGCGTGAATAGTCGTTTTGTTCCCACTTCCCCCACTGGAGTCGCATTCGGGAGGACGACTGTTCAATCCCGCGTCCGGCCATCGTGATTTAGGTTTTCCGTGATTTCCCTAAATCTCTCCAGTCAAATGCCGGGATGGTTCCTCTGAAAGGGCGCGCCCGACTTCCTTCCCCATCCTTCCCTAATCCGATGAGACCGATGACCACGCTGTCTGGTCTCCTTCCCCAAGCAATCAACCAACCAACTTCCCCTAATGATTTTAGAAATTCTGATGTAAAGTTATCTATCCCTTCTGCCTTATTTGACCGTAAGTCCTCCAAAGCTCTTTTAAATTCCGATTCTAATACTGGATCCCCTATCTCTTCTGAATCGACTCCTGTTTCTTCTTCTATCACATCAGACAAATCTTCACCCTCATAGAGGCTTTCAATGTATTCTTTCCACCTATCTGCTCTCTCCTCTGCATTTAATAGTGGAATCCCCGTTGCACTCTTAATGTTACCACCGTTGCTTTTAATGTCACCAATGGTTGTTTTGATTTTCCTGTATGCTGAGTCTGTCCTTCCGACAATCATATCTTTTTCGATGTCTCCACATTTTTCCTGCAGCCATTTCGTCTTAGCTTCCCTGCTCTTCCTATTTATTTCATTCCTCAGCGACTTGTATTTCTGTATTCCTGATTTTCCCGGGACATGTTTGTACTTCCTCCTTTCATCAATCAACTGAAGTATTTCTTCTGTTACCCATGGTTTCTTTGCAGCTACCTTCTTTGTACCTATGTTTTCCTTCCCAACTTCTGTGATGGCCCTTTTTAGAGATGTCCATTCCTCTTCAACTGTGCTGCCTACTGCGCTATTCCTTATTGCTGTATCCATAGCGTTAGAGAACTTCAAACGTATCTCGTTATTCCTTAGAACTTCGGTATCCCACTTGTTTGCGTATTGAGTCTTCCTGACTAATGTCTTGAACTTCAGCCTACTCTTCATCACTACTATATTGTGATCTGAGTCTATATCTGCTCCTGGGTACGCCTTACAATCCAGTATCTGATTTCGGAATCTCTGTCTGACCATGATGTAATCTAATTGAAATCATCCCCTATCTTCCGGCCTTTTCCAAGGATACCTCCTTCTCTTGTGATACTCGAACAGGGTATTCGCTATTACTAACTGAAACTTGTTACGGAACTCAATTAGTCTTTCTCTTCTTTCATTCGTTGTCCCAAGCCCATATTCTCCTGTAACCTTTTCTTCTACTCCTCCCCTACAACTGCATTCCAGTCGCCCATGACTATTAGATTTTCGTCCCCCTTTACATACTGCATTACCCTTTCAAAATCCTCATACACTTTCTCTATCTGTTCATCTTCAGCTTGCGACGTCGGCATGTATACCTGAACTATCGTTGTCGGTGTTGGTCTGCTGTCGATTCTGATTAGAATAACCCGGTCACTCAACTTTTCACAGTAACACACCCTCTGCCCTACCTTCCTATTCATAACGAATCCTACACCTGTTATACCATTTTCTGCTGGTGTTGATATTACCCGATTGTCATCTGACCAGAAATCTTTGTCTTCCTTCCACTTCACTGACCCCTACTATATCTAGATTGAGCCTTTGCATTTCCCTTTTCAGATTTTCTAGTTTCCCTACCACGTTCAAGCTTTTTACATTCCACGCCCCGACTCTAAGAACATTATCCTTTAGTCGATTATTCACTCTTTTTCTCATGGTAACCTCCCCCATGGCAGTCCCCTCCCAGAGATCCGAATGGGGGACTATTCGGTAATCTTTTGCCAATGGAGAGATCATCATGACACTTCTGTGGATACACGTTACGTGTCTTTAATGCAGTGGTTTCCATTGCCTTCTGCATCCTCATGTCGTTGATCATTGCTGATTCTTCCGCCTTTAGGGGCAATTTTCCCCCCATAGGACAAGAGAGTGCCCTGAACCTCTATCCGCTCCTCCGCCCTTTTTTACAAGGCCGTTGTCAGAATGAGGCTGACTTCTTATGCCGGAAGTCTCCGGCATCAAATGCTGATCATTTATCAAAATTTAGGCAGTGGAGGGGATCGAACCCGGGACCGAAGACGTTTTTGATTATGAATCAAAGACGCTATGCCTAGACCACGGCTACCTCCCCACTGGCAACATAATATTGACCGGCTCCTTTTGTAGTCTCGTGACATCTAGTGGTCCATTCAGGACAACAGAGGGGTGTCCTGATAAATTTACTCATGTGGTGTATATAGAAAGCAGTTAATCAAGGGATGTAAGGAGCGTAATAAGTGTTTGCAAATCAATCTAGCAAACACTAAGGCACAATAGTCTATAATATTCATTATTTAAACGGCTTTCGGCTGTAAGATCAAAAATTGTTCTGAGCACTACGGGACTTAACTTCTGTGGTCATCAGTCCCCTATAACTTAGAACTACTTAAACCTAACTAACCTAAGTACATCACACACATACATGCCCGAGGCAAGATTCGAACCTGCTACCGCAGCAGTCAGGCGGTTCCAGACTAAAGCGCCTAGAACCGCACCACCACACCGGCCGGCGCTGTAAGATCATCACTATTTACAAAGATATACATTTGTGATGGTCAATTTTGTGAGACCAAAGATTTCCAACTAGGTGCGTCCAAAGAATCTCTCACATGGTTGTCAGAGTTGATAATTATTAACGTACCATAGATGACTCAAGTGAAAGGAACTATTCCAATAGATACAGTATATGGCACATTGAATTAATGAACTTTATGTCAAATAACTACTATTTTTCAAGGAAGAGGGAATAAATTGAGTGTAATGCAATTATCTTTCGTCACACGTTCCGAGGACATGGCAAAAGAAGGTAATATTTTCTTTAACAATTATAATATTAAAATATAGATGTATAATGACACTTAACTAGAAAGTGAAACAACTGTAATTATACAAATTAAAGTGTAGTAAAGTGGAGTAACAGTAATTGAAATACAATGAAATATGTAGGAGGGAAAATATACCAACTATTCCCGATGCATTTATTTCAAGTATCAGCCATTAGAAGTGGCAGGTTAGGGAACAACGCCCTATCATTCGGTACCACGTTCGAGTAAATGGCCATAGGTTTGCCAATTTCGATTATTTTAAGATGGTTCATCTTCCTCCCTTAGAGAATGCCGTTCATTCGTTCAGGACTTCATGTTACTCTGTGTAATTGTAGCCTTTATTAAACAGGTGGCCTGCAAATTTATAGTCCATTTCTCTAAAGTCTCTTGTAGTACTCCTTGAAGTGCCACCATATTATTCTTACAGACTGAGTTACGTAGAAGTAGCCACAATTACAGTTCTGTAGCGCACGTAAAATTATGTGTTAAATTTCCTAGATTTACGCTTTGTGGCCTCATTCTGAGAGACTTTTTCTAAGTATCGAATGGAACTCTACACCAGTTACCGATATCTTGAGGTGGTGTGTCTTGCGTAGGTTAAGCAGTTATGGAGACCTGTTGAGCTTATTTTTTGAGCAGAACGGAAGCAAGCAAGGAAGGAGTGTGACCACTGCTTGGTACCATTTTTTAACTATGTTTAATTGTGCTTGGAACTGTGATCACACATAGAGATGGACATGAGGTGACGTATCGTTGAATGGAAGGCAGCGTGTGAATAGGTCACTTGGTGTTGAGAATTAGCTACCCATATAATGGCAGTGGACTTCCTGAATGTCTTAAAATTCTGAATGATGTCTCAGATATCTGTGACGAGGTTTAAATAATTTATGAAGTTACATTCAAACTCCATTGAGAATTTAAATGCTTCGAATTCAAATGTTCGAAACTGTTTGATTGTACCCATCCTTCAGTACAACACGTAATAAAACAATTAATCCAGAAACCAACTTCAGCCGATAGTGAATTACTTTCTAAGAACTGTTTTTTCAGACCTCTTCATGAAGGTTTCCTCTAGTACTGTACTGACCCCATAACTAGGCCACAGGTTTACCTAACATTATCAAGAAAACAATTTTGTGTCAGACTAGTGTGTGTTATGCCGTCAGCTACTGGGTAAGATTTATCAAGTAAGTTTGTGAGGCAACTTACTCTTGAACGAATATATAAGCGGTTAAGCCACTGACATAAAATGAAACTAGCACTGGGGGAGGAGAGGGATTTGGACATCTTTTAACTTGTTCCCTAAGTCGACAGTGGAATACGGAATAACACCACTAGGTTTAAACTTGGTTTCAATTTTGATCAGGTATTTTAACTTTCTGGCTAATTTTAATATGGGACTGACAGTGAAGGCACTACAGGACGAACTGGGATGTTATCTTCGTAGGGCGTAGGCGCCGTCTTCATTCAGGGAGCTATGGGATTGATATTGGTCTGATAGAAGGTATCAGAGTCAGATACTACATTTTTACACATTTTAGTGACATATTACACTTTATCTTTATAAGACTGTGTGGGGTCTTTCTGTATCTGCTGGAGGTTTGCTGAGTTTAGGAAATCGTGCACTTCTTTTACGTAGTGTGAACAGTCTCTGTGTGAGCCTTTTCATGAGATTTTATTCAAAGTAAAGCAATATCTCGAACATATCATTTTATGGTGAAATTAGAAAAATTCCCCCGGTATAAAAAGAGTGAGCAGCTGAGTGCATTCATAGCACCCACAGCTTACATATTTTTCAGATTTTGTACTAACCTTGCCTGCTAGTTGTCTAATTCGGATTTACTTGTGCAAAGTCAATTAAGTTCGCTAGTTCTCTGAGTGCCACACTCATCTTTACAATGCCTCAGTGCCATGTTGAACTGTACCTGTCCTCTTAATTCCCTCCTGGAATAATAAAACGAATGAGTGTGTGTGCACAGCTACGAATTCTGTGTGCATAACCGTGGCAATAGCGTAGTCAGCTAATTAACAGCATTGCCAACCTTGGTAGATGCTTCGTGGGTAGCAAAGAGGTTTTTGTTTGCCTTGGCCGTACCTTTTGTATAAGCTGGCACAGTACAGTAGGCCTGCTCTCTGGTCACTTCTGTTGGAGGGCTAAACTCCAGGTTCGTTAGGGGAGCGTGATAAGGCCTATTGCGAGTAAGAGCTTCTCCTCGACTGTTTTGTTAATGTCTGAATCTGTCTAAGTTTTCAGTCTCACTGCAGACCTAACGATTTTCTTCTACAGCTTTTTAGGCTATTAATTCGTGTGACGAATTTTATTTTAATATAGCGAGTGCTGCATATTTTGAAATTTATGTGATTTCGTAGGCTATTGTTTGACTCAGTCACTTGAACACTTGAAGGTGTGTTGAATGGGTAACGATTCACTTCAATCAGCTTCTCATTTTTCAAACCACAAGTGTGTGTGCATTATGATACCAGTGTGGTTTTTACAGTGGTTTTTCATTCCGTATCTTCCATTCTTCGGTACTTGCTTTGTGCATTCCCATCACGTGTTAGTGTTCATGTTTTTGACTATCACATCTTGTTACGTTTGTGGCAGATTCATTGCAGCTCTAATCCGTTTATCCCGAAATTCCTATTTTTTTGGTATTTGATTTCGTTTCATTACTACTAGGTGCTTATACTCTGCCTTTTGTGCTCTGGCTTCCGTAATCTTCTTCTTACACTGTGCATTTAAATTAAATGTGTTTCTTAGCACATTTATTAACTCCGTTTTGTGCATTTCATATATAACCGTGCACATTCACTCCACGTGCCAAAATCGAGATAGCAACATTTCTTTGCTACCCACGGGTGGTGACGGTGGAGAGGCTTTCTCATTTTATTTTCTCCTCTGCTTAAACCTCATCATCTGCATGTTGGTGTTATATGTGTGTATGGTTAATCCATCCTTTGATTATTCCCGTTCCAAAAATCACTAATGTAATAGCGGACTCAGAACCAAGGGATAAAGATTTGGCAAGTATCGAACTTAATATATATAAGGCACGGGAAACTATCACATTTTATTATATTCAAAATTGTTTTAATTAATATACCAAATAAATAAATATTCATTTTACCCATGATTGTATTCCGACTTCCCCTAAGTGAAATTCATCCCACACCCCATTCACATACAGCACTTAATTGCACAATAATCGAATAAAGACCATTGTCTTTTCGAATTATGAATTTTTTAAATTAGCCTTATATTAGATAGGTTGGTTCTCACATTCTTAAATGCACTACCTTAAGTAGCAAACCAGAAAAAGACTATTGGGGCTGCATCTACAATCTTCCAGTGAGCAAATTCATGTGAAGAACGAGGGCTAATTGCAATAACAGCGATCACTCTGTTTATTTAATATTGTAACACTTTCAGTTATCTTCGTTCACTAATACAAGGATATTGCCTCTCTCTGATCTGGCGCGGAGGTCCATTGTATGTTTCTTGCCTCTCCCAAAAATTGTTCTTGTGGAGCATACTTGAATCCCTTCTCATTACACTGAGATCTCTATTACGTTTTTTTCTAATTTGTGAAGATTGGTCACACGTCCTGTAAACTTTAGTTTTGGATTCCTTCTGAAAGTTTACTAACTTTGTGCATCTCCTTTTTGTAGATGGTATCCTCGATGTCACTAACGCCCTTTCTCACTACACTATCCGGACTCCACCAGATTTAAGAAGGATGAAATTCACTTGTGCGTTAATTTCAGGTGTCTACTCATGACGAATGCTGAACCACTATTTCTTTTCTTCTTTAATCCAGTTTTTTGTTTAGTTTCTGTTGCGCTCTTAGAAGCAGAAGCAGCACAAAAAACAACTAACGTAGAGTAATGAAACTTCGGGAATGCATTTGTCTAGGTAATATATTTAAGTGATTAACATTGCAACTTCACAGGGTAATGTAAGCTCGAGATAAGCCATAGCAAATGTGAAACGCTAGCACATTTGCAATGGCTCATCTCGAGCTTACATTACCCTGCGAAGTTGCAATGTTAATCTCTTCAATATATTGGAGTGAGATCTGGTGA
This sequence comes from Schistocerca gregaria, assembly GCF_023897955.1. NCBI lineage: Eukaryota > Metazoa > Arthropoda > Insecta > Orthoptera > Acrididae > Schistocerca > Schistocerca gregaria. The sequence continues at coordinate 67,299,905 of NC_064924.1, read as the reverse complement.
TCGAGCAGGCCAGTGCAATATGTCGACAATCTGTAGTGCATGTTGGGTACAAAAGCAATATGTCGGCGAGCCTTATCCTGTTGAAAAGACCACCTGGAACACTTTTCATGAATTGCTGTACAACAGGTCGAATCACCAGACTGACGTTGAAATCTGAAGTCAAGAGTGCGTGAGATAACCGCGAGAATGCTCCTGCTGGCATACGAAATCACACCACATACCATAACTCCGTGTGTTGAACCAGTGTGTCTAAGACACAGACAGGTTTGTTGCAGGTCCTCAACTAGTCACCTCCTAACCAACAAGCGGCTGTCATTGGCACCAAGTAAACAAAAGCTCCACTGCGCCATCCAATGAGGTCTCACTTGACACCACATGTGTACTTGTTGTTGAACAATGTATTCTTCATGGGTTATTCGGTAATGGTAGGACGCAATACCTTGACAGCAACATCAAAAATTCATTTTGGGAGATATTGTCCCACACATCTGCGTCAGTAACATTTCATAATGGAATAGAAACTGCTGTTAACGACAAATAATTTCTCTAGAATGTTATTTTTATAGATAACTACCTGACAAATACGGAGTTGCCTGAGTTTTATTTTTGCTATTGTTATGTTAGAAACGATCCCTTACATGCCCTCCTGCAGCAGACTCAGTGTGAGACGATACAGGAAAGTTTCTGTTTGTGTGTCCACAACACAATTTTGTAAGCAAATCTATGATTGGTTGGTTGGTTTGGATTATAAAGGTATTGTACGTCCAACCTTTGTATCTGCTCAGTGAGTATAGTAATATGTGCAAACTTAGCTTACCACTTAGTGCGCAAATGGACAAAACCTCTGAACTGCCTTCTTAATCCCAGGATGTCAAACAGACATTCCAAATAAATATGACCCTGGCCCTCTATGGCAGCTAATATTGGGTATGGATCATAACAAAAATCATTAGAAATGCTTCTGTCAGGCATCTAGAATGCATGAATTAATAAAAGTGGAAGGTTGGGGTCCATTCTAGATAGACAAAACATATATTACCTTTTTTATTCTACATATAATTAATGAACTGTTGCTTTCAGGTGTCAAGTGATAAACAACAATCATGTTAAATTACTTTTGATAGTCAATAACAAAATATTTAAGTCTTTGACATATTGAAATGACAGTTATTAAAATCGTTACCTCTATCCATGAAAATTTTTTATCACAAGAATGAATGAATATTAAAAATCCTCATCAGCTCATGTAATTCTACAATTTTGTAGCTGGTCAATACACCAAGGTTGTGGAGAATAAATTTACATTTTGAACCAATGAAAAACTCCCATGTACTCAATGTGAGGGTAAGTTAGTATCCTAGCTTTTGATATTCAATGGTCCAAACATACGCAAGTTGGAGTGAGCACAATCTAGACTGAACATTTACTGCGGCGTAATGCGTGATGGTACTTTACCAAGCGGCATCTGCAATGGCATTGTCTCTGTGCTATAACTGAAACACTAATTCTCTACTCTGGCCTTGATTGAATTCACTCAGTCGCATCTTTCCTGTGTTCCATGGCACGTTAATATTTAACTAGTCGAAATAATGGCTATTGCACACTCTCTATGGGTTTGAGCGACATGCACAATTTCTTTGGACACAAAAATTGCCACAGGAATATTTAACTACCGCTTAGCTATCTGCTGCCAGGATACATGAAGCATATCGTCCTCACTTTGCAGAAAGAAAACTCTTAACACACTTGTGCAGTCCGCCACAAGACGAGAAAGAGAGAGAGAACCTTACTTTTAGGTCTGAAAATGCTTTTATATAATGGGGATCTCCCCACTGTATCGCGTCTGCATCATCTAGTATGGCTTCAGCCAATCACTATCTTTCTAGAGGTGAATAAACATTTTTATTTTTATTTCTGAGTCGCGGCCTAGTCCTGTCAATGACGTGCACTGCAGCCACTTACCCTCGGTTCCGGCCTTATTTATGCTAAAAGGAATAACGTATTGCTCTGGCCTCATCCCTTTCTGCCCTGAATCTTGCCGTTCTCTTCCTAATGGGAGTTTTACGATATCATTCGTCATCTGGTCGGTTTGTCTCCAAAAGGCGTTTCATTTTAACTGTTTTTTTTTTTCATGCCACTGTCCATATATTGGTAGAGATTATTTTCTTAGTATTTGGGTACATGAGATTGGCTGCATTTGCCTTTTGTTGATGTATTATTTTCGGAGGAACTCATGCTGTATTATACTGTCGTTATGGATAAAGTTCATGTAAGGTCCGTTAAATCTGGACGCCTTACAAAGGGATAAAACTAAGGGTCATCAGTCCCTTTTTCCTGACAAAAACAAGGCTCGGGGTACAACAAAATCCGAATTTAGTTTGGGAAAGTGAAACGGGGTAAAAGGAGTGGGGAACCACACCAAAAGTGAAAACAAAAGAAACGAACAAAAAGGGGGAAAACGTATACCACAAGGAAAAGGAAGGTATTAAAACCATAGAGCAGATATTCTGGACAGGCTGATCACAAGAATAAAAGAGGATGAACCAGCCGCTCTGCAACACCCTAAACTGTCGAGCCCAAGAAGACAAGGTGAGATGAATACAAATAGGGAAAAGACGACAACCAGGCAAAGAAAATGCAACGAAAGGGTGACAGCGCTAAATGGGAGGGAGGGGGGAGGCCTTGCAGAGAGGGCCTGACATCATCTTTAGATAGTATGATAAAAATTGCCCTCATGAATAAAATGTAAAACTAAATCTGCTGTTTATGCATTGTCACTCAACACCACAGGTAGGGTGCTGGGAAGGTTAAAACTCCACCACAGAACAGCTAAAATTAGGCAGTCCAACAACATGTGGATTACAGTCATAGGGGAGCCACAGCAACATTGAGGTGGGTCCTCGTGACAGAGGAGATGACCATCTGTTAGCCATGTATAGCCAATGTGGAGCTGACAAAGGACAACAGATTCCCTGCAATTGGCTTGCCACACATCTGGTGTCCCCTTGATAACACAGAGTTTATCTGGTGTACTGAGGGTGTGCCATTCAGTATCACAGATAGTGGAAACATTGCAGCAGAAGACCGACTGTAAAACCGGTCTCTGGTAAGCCGATCTCCCGAGTTGGTTTGCTGGTAGCCTGTTTGGCCAGGTGGTCAGCAAGTTCATTGCCCAGCATCCCAAATTTCCTGGGGTCCAAATGAAGGTCACTGAACATCCACTGTTGCAGAGGGCATAAATAGACTCCTGGATAGTCAGTAGTAAATGATGTTAGGGGGAAGCACTGGTTGACAGCTTTCAGGCTGCTTAAGGAGTCACTACAGATGACATAGGAGTCACCAGCACAGGAGCTCATAAGCTCAAGAGTTCGAATGATGGTAACTAACTCTCTGCAGTGTAAACACTGCAGCCATCCAGCAATTAACACTTTTCATAATGGCCAACACGAGTGTAAGCGAAGCCAAAATGACTGTCGACCATTTATTCATTTGTTTTGGCTATTTCTGGGCCCTCAAACTCACCAAAGAGATTTCTGGCAGAGGGCCTGAGATGGAACTGACCGTTTTGGCCTTTACAATAGGTCCAGACAAAGCTTTGTCCGAGGTATGGACCATGGTGGTGTACAAAAGTGGACCTGCAGGAAAGGTGATAGAGGGTAGCTTCCAATTTAGTCAGAAGTGACCGTACATGGACGACAAGCGTATTCCCTGTTCTGGGCAGCCTTTGTGGGTGGTGGATCGCTGTGTCGGGAAAAAGGAGACGGCAATTTGGATGGCGAAGCGAAATGTAAATGTTGGCAGCATAATTGGCAAGCAGTAATTGCCGCCAGAGCCCCAATGCAGGAACGCCAGCTTTCACAAGGCGATTGAGCACTGGGCTCATTCGGAAAGCACCTGTCACAAGGCGAACTCCACAGTGGTGGATAGGGTCCAGCAGACACAGTGCGGAGTGTGATGGTGAACCATATGCCAGGCTCCCATAATCAACTTGGGACTCTAAGAGGGCTTTGCACAACTGCAGCAGTGTAGGATGATCATCACCCCAGTCAGTGTGGGCCAGGCACACACTATTTAAGTGCCACCAGCACTTGTCCTTAAGCTGATGAAGATGGGGAACTCAGGTTAAGTGGGCGTCAAATACCAGTCCCAAAAAGAGGTTAGAATCCATTACATCCGGTAGCTGGTCATTGAAGTAAAGTTCCAGATGGGGATGCACAGTATGGCGATGACAGAAGAGGATGACACAAGTTTTCGCAGCAGAAAACTAAATGCCCAGAGAGAGGGACCACGACTGGCGTTCAGCCACAACAGTAGAAGAGGAGCAGAAGGAAGTCCAAAAATTGTTAGCATACAGGAGGGGAGATACTGACAATTCTACTTCTAATACAAGACCATTGAAGGCAATTAGAAAGAGTGGAAAATGCAGGACAGAGCCCTTGGGGACCCCATACTCTTGAATATGGGGTGCACTGTGGGAAGCACCTAGACAAACTCTGGAAGTGCTGAGAGACAAAAAGTTCTGTATAAAAATCGTGAGGGGGCTTAGGAGGCCCCCACTCATGCAGAGTAGCGAGGATGTGCTGTCGCCAAGTGGTATTGTAGGCCTTCGTCAAGTCGAAAGAGACGGCAATCAGGTGTTAACACCAAGAAAAGGCACAACGAATGGCAGACTCCAGATGCACCAAGTTGTCGATGGTGGAGCGTCCTTGGCGAAAACAGGGACAGAGCCAGAAGGCCCTGAGACTCAGGGGGCCAACACAACTGCTGGCTGACCATACGCTCGAGTATCTTGCACAGAATGCTGGTGAGACTGATAGGACGATAGCTATCAACATCTAGTGGGTTCCTATCAGGCATTAGCACTAGGATGAAGATACCTTTCCGTCACTGCGACGCGAATTCGCAATCGCTCCAGATGCGGTTGAAGACGACAGGGAGCTGGGAATCAGCTGATGGATGTTTCAGCATTTGCAAATGGATGTGGTCTGGGCCAGGGGATGTGTCAGATCAGTCAGCAAGGGCTCTGAGAAATTCCCACACACTGAAGGGAGCATTATATGGCTCAGAGTGGCGTTGGAGCAAAAGAGAAGTGTTGTTGTTCCATCCTCTGTTTGAGGAGATGAGTGGGGTGGTGACTCCCAGACACATTGACGGAGGCATAATACTCAACGAGACACTTTACGATTATGTCTGGATTGGCAGATACAGCTCAATTTGTGGAAATTCCATGTACACCTGCAGGGGTCTGTTTGCTGTAAAGTTGGCAGAGCTTGGTCCAAATCTGGGAGGGCAAGTTCGTGTTTCAATGGTAGAGACATAGCGTTCCCAATAGTCTTGATTCCTTTGTCTGATAAACAGACACACCTGGGCATGGAGCCATTTCAAGGCAATAAGGTTCTCCAGGGAGGTGCGGCTCTTATGTTGAAGAGCCCACCTATGTTCTCTAATGGCTGTAGCAATATACAGCAAGAACCAAAGCACTGACTTCCTCTAGGAGCAATTGGAGGAACAAGGGATTGCCGATTCAGCTGTGACAATAATAGTATTAGTGAAGGTGTGAATCACCTCATTAATGGCTGCATACAGCGTAGACTCAACGTTATAGCACATGTGAAAGTGTCCCAGTCAGCCTTGGGAAGAGCCCACCTGGGCAAGCCTCAAGATGAGGGACGCTGGGGTAGAGACAGTAAGAGTAGCAAGTGATCACTACCATTCAAGTCGTCATATGTTCTGCAGTGGGTAGATGGGAGAAGGCCATAACTACAAACCGAGAGATCATGGCCAAATAGGTGCCATGTGTCACACTGAAATGTGTGAGGGCACCTTTATCTAGGAGGTAAAGGCTGAGTTAGTTGGTCATCAACATCTTTGCCACGGCCAGTAACCTCGGTTCCACCCCAAAACGGGTTATTGGCGTTGAAATCACCTGGAAGGAATAAAGGCGGGGGAGTTGCAAAATGAAAGCAGCCAATACATAGGGTGCTGCATCACCATCTGGAGGAAGGTACATGTTAGAGATTATAATTTCCTCACAGCGACAGCCATAGAATCTGAAGTTGTTTGAAGGGGCACAGGTTCAGTACAGACAGAGGAAAGGACAAAGATGCAGACTCCACCTGAATGTCTGTCAAAGGCAGGACAGTTTTTGTAGTACCCCAGTAGCCATGAAGGACAGGCACCACATTATTGAAAACCAGGGTTACTGAAGGATAATGCAAAAAGTCAATGTAACACTTAAAAGGTGGAACAAAAAAGCGCTGCAGTTCCACTGGAGAATGAAGCTCTCTGTCGTCTGAGAAGGCATGAAGAGAACAAGGAGGCAAATTTGGCCTCAGCACCATGTACAGTCGCCAGTTGAGTGTTGGCACCCAAGACCATTGTATCCAAGGCATCAGAGAGTTCTAGGTCCTCAAGGGATGCCAGAATCTCCACATCATTCTCAGACGCAGAGTCGTGGGAGAGTGCTGGCGAGGGCGCCACTGTAGGCTCCCATTTCTTCGGAGACTTTTCTTTTGATAGTTTGCTCTCTCGGCACTCCATTGGGGCTTGAAGGGAGGGCTTCTTGGAAGGAGCTTCAGGGTGAGAGGAAGACCATGAAACCCTTCTACCAGCAGCCAGTGGATCTTTCAGCCATTGGCTGGTATCCAATTGCCCTTTGGGAGAGGGGAGTGAAAGAAGAAGGAACCTCTTCCACTCGAGAGGAGCTGCAGAAAGCTGTTGCTTTTCCAGCTGGGGGAGGGGCCTGATGTCCCAGGCATTTGGGGATGGAGATGCTTCCAATGTAGAAGCTTTGGGACCATCAGAAGAAGACGTGCGCCCAGCCAGCTGGAGGAGGGAAGAAGATGGTTGGCCCTGAGGGCCCACTGGAAAAACCTTAGATGATGGGCGTAATGGCGTCATCGATGGCGATGCAGTCGTGGTGACAGCATAGGAAAAAAACATTCGAACAGGACTAAACCTTTCATATTTGAATTTGCCCTCATGGCAACACACCTGGTGCAGGGTCTTGTACTCCATGATTTTCCGCTCCTTTTGTAGTACTGAGTAGTCCGGTGAGCAGGGGGAGTGGGGCTCTTCACAGTTCACACAGGTGGGAGGAGGCACACATGGAGTATCTGGGTGCAGCGAACGTCAACAGTCACCACATGTGGCGTTGGAATTGTATGGGAGGACATGTGCCCAAATTTTTCAGCAATTAAAGCACCCCATAGGAGCAGGGATGTAAGGTTTGATGTCACATCTGTACAACATCACCTTGATCTTTTCAATTAACGAATCGTTCTCAGAGGCCAAGGCGAAGGCATTGGTAGCAACCTTATTGCCTTTGGGTCCCCTGTAAATGATCCAGACGAAATAAACACCCTGCCATTCTAAAGTAGAGCTTTGTCAGGCAGCAACAAGAGGTCCTGATGAAAAATAATTCCCTGGACCATGTTGAGGCTGGGAGGTGGCTGAAACAGGAATATCACCCATCTTGTCACAGGCGAGTAACACCTGGAACTGGGTTGGAGATGCCATCTGAAATAAAACCGACCCACTGTGCATTTTGGACAGTGCTGTCACTACCTCAAAGCTATCATCCACGTGCTCAACAAAAAAGAGAGGCTTTATATCGAGAAAGGAGTTCCCATCACTTCTGCTGCACACTAAATAACGAGCCTAACGTGGATCTTGTCACTCTGTAGTCCTATGTTCCTCCCAATGTGTTGCTAGGGAAAGGAGCGATTTAGGGTCATTCCTATCTGCATTATAATCAACCTTCCCTTTCTTAGAAACTGCTGGAGCTATCTAGTCCCCAGAAAAAGATGACTTGGTCCAATTCATTGTGGGTCATCCTCCCTGATGCCATCCACTCTGATTAGGGACTCTCTCCACGGGCACCACCCAGCCACAGCAAAGGCCACCTGGCAGAATGGTCGTTGCTGTCAGTCTTGATACCCCTAGAAGATGGGCATCTACTCCTTGGCATACACGGGGAGGTTGCAACTCGGCATCAGCAGTGCGATCCCTGTGTTGTCAGGGGGCTACCACCAAATGGGTACATGTCGACCCGAGCATAGTAGACCGGCTATCATGTTGGGTGCCAAAAAATCCAATATTGTTTTAGGCGAAAGAGGGTAGCGGACTATGGAAGTCGATGATGTACCCTATAATACGTCCTTGCCCAGATAACTGGATTGCAGGTAAAGTTGCAGATCCAGGACAACATGTGCAAAAGGTCTAACCATACATTGAATATACAGTGCACCACTTAAGGCGTCCATTCCCAAATGGCCCGCACTTCAGATAATTTTGAATGAGGAGTAGGTCAAACCCTGAAAGGAGTCGGAAAGCGAGTCGGCGGAAAAGTGTGAGACTCCTTGTAGTCGGTTCTTACGATAGACAGGAATACCGAGGGTCTATTCTCAGCCCCAAATACGCAGGGGGATGAGTCTATGGCAACAGCTCTTTACAGCAATATAAATGGCTATTGTTTTGGCCTACAGCAGTTGAAAGCTTCAAAAGCGCTGACAAGTGTTGGGGACCTAATTAAGTTGACACGACTCAAGGAATTTCTTAGTTGTGTGGAATAAATGGATCAAACTTCATTCATTACACGGCATTTTTTTTCAAACGTATGTTTTTATGATGTCATATTTCTTGAACTATGCGTTGCACAGTTATATATTTGTGTAGGTACATTCAGCGGCATATGTATACTGTTTGCGAAATATGTTGTGAATAAACTGCAATGAAATCGTAAATTTAAATGTCATGCGTGATGCAGCAGTTTTTCATGCTTCTCAGTGTTTATGGCATTATACTCCTGATGTAGCTATCATACAATAATAAAAAAATTTTTGAAGGTTCATTCAGCAGCATCTGTGGATAGTGTCTGCAAAATGTGTTGCAAATAGTATTAGTAACAAAAAAGAAATAAATTTAAACGTAACGCACAATGAGGCAGTTTCTACATACCCCATTCTTTAATGATGTCATATCTCCTGGGATAAGGTAGGTAGGTGATTCTCACCATCACAGCGATTATTATTTGACTGTAAGAGATATGTGCACCAAATTTGGTAGAAATAGTGCCAGTTGTTTAGGAGGAGGTGTGTAATACACGCCCACACACACACACACACACACACACACACACACACACACACACACACACAAACACACACATTTTTATACTATATACGAATTTACTTCCTGTCTTTGGCTTTGGTACTAGGTCTGGTTCAGATATTAAACTAAGGGAGTGACCTGCTGAGAGCGTTGGAAAATATGAACTGTAAAATAGCAACAGTATGCAGTTTTATGGAATATATTGTTAAAATATATAAAAACATGTATTCATAGTGAAATATGTAAAAATATTTAACGGTGAAGTATGTTAACGCTGACAACATAACTTCGGAGTATTGAAATTTATTTTTCACGTGCTGAGGAGTGAAGGAAAAAGTATATTTATATCCAGGCTCTAATAATAAACAGGGTGTACATGTCGTCCCTCTATCATTTCAATAAATATTGTCTTGGAAACATAGGAATACTTTAATGTGTCAGCGTAAAACAGCAGAAAAATCCAAAATAATAATTCGTTTGATATCGGTGGTAGAACGTATACAGAAAGGCAGAAACCTGCACTGTTGCGTTTATATCTTTGATATGAAAAGAACAACAAAAGAAAAAAATTATTCGAGTGCAGTAGTACCTTCAAATATTTGTTCAGCATAGAATATTTTATACATAACGAATGAAAAGCACGCGATATTTCTGTAATATTTTGCGATATTTATTATTTTATAAATTAATTTAATTGACTGCTAGACCTTTATCAAGTATAAACACAAATATGCGCGATTGTGAATTTTGTGGTATGAAAGATTTTGAACTAGGTGCATCCAAAGAGTATCTGAGCTGGCTGTGAAAGATGACAATTATGACTCTGCCCTGCATCAGTCTCAAGCAGGTTTACTTAAGAATCGGGCTGGAATTAGTCTAGTCTATGCTCAGCCTCAGCAGTGGTTCTTTCATTACAAAATCCATACACAAATACCATTTCGCTTAACAATAAGTTCATTCACAAGCGTGGTTTAACAAGATTTATTTGGATAAAACCATGACCGGTTTCGGATTTTTTACAAAGGATGATTGACACAAATTTCATCTTGTTTTAATGCTGGGCGTCGTTTTTTTTCATCCATTATTGGTTTGGTGCCCAAGGATAGACATAAAAACTTTTGTTCACAACTTCGTAATGCTAACAATAGACTTATTTCTTATGACCTGTATCAAAGCATTTATGAAATGATCATTAAACGTGAAATTTGATGAAAACTTACGTGCTGTGTACTCCTGTGTGACGAACAGCAATGGTCTTCAACATGTCAATCTTCGACAAAATAGCGTTATACTTAGGAATTCCAAAAACGTTTAGCTTGCTTTATGACACAAATCATGAAAACTCCAGCTCAACTTCACTACTTGAAGGTTGAAACAAAATGACAACCGATATATAAACTATAGTATCTAGAACACCAACAGGCCAAATAGGAATTTATCTGTCACCTGCAGTATCTTTATAAACAATAAAATTTGGAGTCATGTTGTGTGGAATGTTTTGTAAGAATTATTCTACACTGCCATATTCTGAAATATTTTCAGTTCTTTCTGAAACATCTATGTTCTAAGACACAATCACGTGAATTCATCTCAGTGTTGTAATGCCATAACTGGGTCTGACCAGTCACTGGTTAATTTCAGACAAAAGTTATATGCTACAAGCAGCGCTGTTACCTTTCCCATAAGCAGTACGTCATTTTTTTTTTCATTGTTAAGAAGTCGCCGGTCAGATCATTGTGTGCGCGGGAGAAGGTGGTGATGCGAGTAGGGGTGTGAGAGGGGGCAGGAGGAAAGGAACGTATTGTCCGCCAGCCGACAACCAGGCGCCTCGTGGATAAGGGCGAACGTTAGAAAGGTCTGGTGCAGGAGCTTGAGCTCTGGAGAGCTGAGTACTGCCGCAGCGCTTGGTGGTTTAAGTGAGGCAACAAGTTCAGATTCCGACGAATAGTCCAGTTAATTACAGTTCTGTCACTTTAACTGTGGCAATTGACTATTGCGATTAATTTCAGACGAGCAGACTTACCATCCACAAACTTGTTGTGAGAACCGGACATGACTTCTTGATCACCTCCCATAAGTCTTTAGGCACATGTGGATATACTATACGGTAAAGCTCTGCAGTTGCAGAAGTTTGCGTCTGCGCCACGTTGAGAACATCTCTCGGACTAGTTTGCCTAGTCCAGCGTTGTTCGTCCACATCTTAACTAATTGATGATTAGTGGCTATTAGGTCCCAACCGATTAATCTAAAACAAAGACCACGTACTATTGTCTTTTTTGCAAACAGAGAAATAAATATTACTTTTACAGAACAAAGCAACATGGCTAACTTGTCGCCAAAGTGAGGTTGCCAAGAAAAGACCTGATTCAAAATCTTTTAGAATTTTAATTGCTATTCCTCGTAGAATTTCAGTTCAGTTGGTACAGACTTATAGTTTATAACTGTCTGATTAGATTTCGTTTGGAAGGAGAAGAAAGTATACGTGACATTTGCAAATAAAAATAGGTACATTCCCCCTAAAATATATAATACCAAAAATAATTTTCTGATAGACTGTAATATTATTCTGCTGAACACTCTGCTCTCTTTGCAATCCATTGATCGATAGCAACAACGTAAATCTCCTTGAAATTATCTGCCTCTTTTCATATTAGCTTCCTTTTTTGTAAATCAAATTTCCGCATTTGGTTTCCCTGTTAGAAACTGTCCCCAGCATTATTATTTGAAATCAGTCCCCCTTCCTACTCGCAGTGGCGAAATATATTCCGTTGCGCATAGATTCCATGAACTAGACACACCAGTTCTGGTACGAGAGTACTGCTCAACTTACTTTTCGACACTTTTTCTGAAAAGCATTCCAAAAATATCAGTGAATCACAATCGATTTTCAAGATCAAAATATCTTGACACAAATAACTTGTTTCATCTAAAAGGCAACTTTCAATTTATATTAATTAATTTAAATTTCTATTTAAAGGCATTAATAACTTTCGAATTAGTAATGTATGAAACAAATGCAATCTCTTGATACAAAGGGTGTAGCAGATACTTCTATTGGTGACTGAGGACGGTGTAGTGAACAACATTACATCAGTATTTACGTTATTTACAAATTAATAATTATAGCTATTTCAAGTTGCATGATTTTAGGTTGGATAATACCTCCAAGAGCATGTGTCAAGAACAAGCCACCGATCCTTATTTTCCCCTACAACTACATCTACATCCACATATATATGAATTCTCTGCAAATCATATTTAAGTGCGTGGGAGAGGGTTCATCGAATCACCATCACAATAAATCTCTATTATTCCAATCTCATACAGCGCGCAGAAAAAACGAACAGATATACATCTCAGTGCGAGCTCTGATTTTCCTTATTTTATTAGGATGATCGTTTCTCCCTACGTAGATCGGCGTCAACCAAATGTTTTCGCTTTTGGAGGTGAAACTTAGCGATAGAAATTTCGTGAGAAAATTCCTCCGCAACGGAAAACGCCTTGGTTTAATGATGTCCATCCCAGATCTTGTATCATTTCAGTGACACTGTCTCCCTGTTTCGCGAAAATACAGAACGTGCTACCCTTCTCTGAACTTTGTCGATGTCCTCCGCCAACCCTATATGGTAAGGAACCCACACCGCGCAGCAATATTCTAAAAGAAGATGGACATGATTAGTGCAGGCAGTTTCTTTCGTAGATCTGTTACATTTTCTAAGTGTCCTGCCAATAAAACGCAGTCTTTCGTTAGCCTTCCGCACAACATTTTCTATTTGTTCCTTCAATTTGAGTTGTTCGTAATTGTAATTCCTAGGTATTCAGTTGAATTTACGGCTTTTAGATCGGACTGATTTATCCCGTAACCGATGTTTAACGAATTTCTTTTAGCTCTCATGTGGACGACCTCACACGTTTCGTTATTTAGGATAAATTGCCAATTTTGCACCATACAGATACCTTTTATAAATCGATTTGCAATTTGTTTTGATCTTCTGTTGACTCTACTAATCGATAAACGTCAGCCACATCTGAAAGCAGCTGAGATAGCTGCTCAGCTTGTCTAATGAATTGTTTATATAGATACGGAACAGCAAAGGACCTATATCACTACCTGGTAGAACGCTAGAAATTACTTCTTTTTTACTCGATGATTTTCCGTCGATTGCTACGAACTGTGACCTTTCTGACTGGAAATCAGGAATCCAGTCACATAACTCAGACGATATTGCATAAGCACGCAATTTAACTTTAAGCCGCTTGTGTACAGACGTCAATGATGCATCAGCAACGATGCATAGTCAGTGTTGATTATGTGAAATTATACCGTTTTATTCTAGTAATTCATAATATTCTAACACAATGTATGTTCCAAGATCCTGCTGCATGCCGACGTTGCTTTCGTCGAACCAACGGTTGTGTATCATTCTTAAGTATGGAGCTATTGTATCAGCATACTCTGAGTGGACCCTAAGAGGTAAACAGTCTGGACTGGAAGGCTTGCTTTTGTTAAACGATGTAAGTTGCTTCACTTCTCAGATGACATGAACTTCCATGTTACTCATCTTGGCAGCTGTGCTTGACTCGATTCAAGAATATGTACTTCGTCTTCTTTCGTGAAGGAATTTTGGAAGTCTGTGCTTGGTAACTCTGCTTTGGTAGCATCGTCGGCGATAGTATTTCCATTCCTATTGCTCGAAAAAGACAGTGATTGTGTCTTTCCGCTAGCATACTTCACACACGAACAGAATCTTTTTTGATTTTCTGCCAGGTTTCGAGACAAAGTTTCGTTACGGAAAGTGTTATAAGCATATCGCATTCAAACTCGCAATACATTTCGAGCTTCTGTAAAACATCGCTAATCTTGGACATTTTGCGTCCGTTTGAATTTGGCATGATTTTTCGTTGTTTCTGCAACATTTCTCTGACACTTTTTGTGTAGCAAGAGGGAACAGCTCATTCCTTTGTTAATTTATTTGGTATAAGTCTCTCAATTGCTGTCGACACTATTTCTCTGACTCAAGCCACATGTGATATATACTTACATCATTAAAGTGGAGATTTTTCTCTCAGGAAGGTGTCAAGTGAATTTTTATCTGATTTTTTTTAAATAGGTATAATTTTTATTTATTTTTGGAGAATTTGGGCGTTACAGTCGACAATCTCGCTTTGACAACCGTACGTTCACAAATCACGGCATCCGTTTTGATGCTTGTTATTAGCTCAGGATTATTTGTCGCTAAGAGGTCACGTGTGTTTCCACAACCGTTTACTAGTCACGTGGATTCATGAACTGTCGAAATAATTTTCAGACAATACCTTTAGCATAACTTCGGATGATATTATACGCTTACCTCCAGATTTAAACATGTATTTTCGCCAACATATCGAGGATAAATTGCAGTCATCACCAACTACAATTGTATGAGTCGGGTATATGTTTGAAATTAAACTCAAGTTTCCTTTGAAACTTCCAGCAATTATATCATCTTAATTGAGAAGTCAATAAATGGACCCAATTATTATTTTACTCGTGTTGCAGAGTATGACCTGTCCCCGTACTAATCCACAGGAACTATCAACTTCAATTTATTGACAAGATAAACTACTTCTAACAGAAAAAAACACGCCACCGTCAACATTGTTCAGCCTATCCTTTCGAATCATCGTTATGCTCTTTGAAAAATTTCGGCTGAACTTATCACCGACTTTACCCAGGTTTCAGTGCCTATAACTACTTGAGCATCAGTGCTTTCTATCATCGCTTGGAGCTTTGGCTCCTTCCCAACACAACTACGACAATTTACAACTGTTATGACGATGGTTCCTGTATCTACGTTCTTCCTATGTTCGGTCTGCACCCTTTGAGACTGAAGCCTTTTTGGCCCAATTTTTCCGAGACCCACTAGCACAAAAAAAACGCCCAGTCCACACCACACAGCACCTGCAACCCGTGCTGGAGCCTCCTGCGTGTTGTGGACTCCTGACCTATTCAGTGGAGCCTGAAATCCACCACCTTACAGCGCAAGTCGAGGACTCTGCAGCCTACAATGTCGCAGAACCATCTGAGCCTCTGATTCAGACCCTCCACTCGGATTTGTGCCAGAGGTCCGCAATCGGTCCTGTCGACTATGCTAGAAATGGTTCAAATGGCTCTAAGCGCTATGGGACTTAACATCTGAGGTCATCAGTCCACTTGACTTACAACTACTTAAACCTAACTAACCTAAGGACATCACACACATCCGTGCCTGAGACAGGATTCGAACCTGCGACCGTAGCAGCCATGCAGTTCTGAACTAAAGTGCCTGCCACGCCCTGGGACGATTGCCTACTCGACCACAGGTGAAGGGTCAACCTCAGTGAGAGCAGTAACTAGGCTAGCTACTGATGAGAACCATGGAGCACTCAGGCATGCTGGACGTCCATTGCATCCCCATGGCCAGACCACAACTGTTGTGCCCATCCACTGCAGCTTCAAGCTGTATAACCGAAGCCATCACAGCCTGGAGCTGAGAGTGAAGTGTAACCAACTCGGCTCGCTTCTGCACACAACAATCACAGTCCCTATCCATACTAAAGACCATGGAAATTGTAGTACTCAGACAGACGGACTTTCGACACGTGCTGCACGATTCTACTGTACACCCTGACGAAAACTTGAGAACTGTGTCTAATAAATTAGATTAGTACACAGAGATTCAAAAATCGAACTACCGAAGCACTCAAGTAAGACTAAATAGTTCGTCCCTGATTAGAAACTTGTAATATGTCACAAAATCGGTTTATTTTCCGACGCAAATGAAAAGGCGAGAACTGTGTCTATTAGAAATTAAATGAACACCCAGAATCTCAAGAAACTAAAGATAAAATTATACAATTCTCTCCTGGTTAGAAACTTGTAAAAGTCACAAAATCGATTACTTCCCTGTTGGTGCTTGCGTCTCAACCAGTTGCTGCTGCCTGACTGGTTGACTAACGCGAACAGGCAGTCACTATCTTTCAAAACCAACGAACAGACAACTGTCGACTCGCGTTACGAAACTCTAACGAAAATGCAATAGCTGTATCTAATAAATTTGATTAATACATGGAGATTAAAAAATCGAACTACCGAAGCACTCAGGTTAGACCCTGGCCAGCAAGCCAGAAGTCTGGACGTGTGTATGCAAAACGGTAAGTCTATAGTGACAGTTACAATCGTGCAGCAAAATTCAGGTTATAATTTACATGGTGTGTTTGTGGAGAGACTTTTTGAAACTAATGAGTAAAAATATCAGCACTTATACCCATTACATGCTGTATGTACCAGCCACTATTTGTTCTGTTTTTATTTTGATATTTCTGTAATGGTTTCCAGTTTTGTATGTTTTTGGCCTTAGTATAGTAACGTCATCCCGATTTTAAAAACATTTATAAAAAATTATTTGCATCTAAACATAACCGGCGACAGTTCTCTAATTTTATTTTGTCCATTGAATCGCACTGAAAATTAGTACCAGTGCCATTTAAAACTGTATTGTGACGTTTCCAGCGGTACGTTTGAAACGAACGTGTCCAGAGTAAGTTTTGGTGACGCGTCACCGGAGGGCAGACTGCTTGGGCACGTGGTGGCCGCGAGCACCACTGGGGCCGAGACGTCAAGAACAGGTGGTGAGTCTGTGCACAGTTAACAGCATGAAGACATCCCTGGTGTACCAATGAGCCGAGAATGAGACTTCACTAATGGTCAACAAGGGGTGTGGTCACTGATGTGGACACAAACGAGCCAGGAGGACTGTTGCTCTCATGCGAGAGGACGACGATTCCAGAAGACACGTGGACAGGGGCCTCCACATTACGGGAGTTGTGTTAACAATGTGGTTTAGTCGCTGACAGTGGTATATTGGTCGGTTGACTGATGCAAGTTAGTGTACAGTGAAGGACACGAGCTGTCCATTGAATGTAACGAACTGTCAGTAATATTTCAAACGGAAGGACCGGGTGTATAGTGTGGTATTTTAAGGTTACTGTATTTGCTGGCACACTCGGAGACAATTGTTTGTTCAAAGTGAGAGCCATATTGATCTTGCTATTATTACTGTGTCAACGTATCTGCAATTGTGTATGCAATTGTACAGAGAACTGTAATCTATATGTAGTTTAATAGTAAGTGTACAATAGCCTAAATAAGTTGTAAGGCCGTTTTTCTGATTTATCGCTTGTGCTAGTGGCTATGTGAAAAGCCTTTTTCATTTGCGGTTATTATGTTTTCGGCCAAGACCCAGTGAGTTGTGAACTGTTGTGTAACAGTTCTAGCACCAATGTTAATATTACTGGAGCCATGTTCAATTACAAAGTTTAGTTATCTTTGCGTCGGAGGATATTACTCTCTGATTGTGTTGCTATTAGACCCTTGCTACAGGAATTATAATTGGGCCACATGTTAAGCTCATTTTTATTATGTCATTTGTCAAGGAAAATATTGTGTTTAATAAAACTGTTTGTCAAAATAAGCCCACGACTGCACAGCCCCCATCCCAAACTCCACACCACCTGAAACCCAAGACGCATTTTAAAGCTGTATGATTTAGTTGACGTCATAATAATGACCTCACAATCTATCGTAATAAACTGAATGTGGACATTTCTGGCACAGTTTTGCACTGAGTAATGATACTTGAGTGGAAATTTCCAATGCCACTGTGGATCTTCGATTCTGATTAGTAGTGTGGTGGCTGCACTGAAAGTGATCACATTGAAATGAAGTGTTATGTTTTTGTTTTGTGTTGAGGAATAATTAAAGAAAACCTTGATGTAAAGATTTTCTTTATTCCTCATGAATTTCCATCGCCTGAGACATATTAAGTCGTGGAGCTGGACAAAGTGACTATAAACAATTAGGAACATCCACAGGAGTAATGGATGTGTTCATCAGTTATATGAGGACACAACAGCTGAACATAGATGGATCTCAGCTTGTCACACAGTTGCATCTTTCGCTGGAAAATTGTTTCTGGCATTAAAATATTGTGATGATGGCCGTTTTTGAAATAACTCATGTTTTCTTGTGGGTATGTTAAGAAATTATTAATTAGAATACAGCCATTTACTTCAACCGAAGTGGTTAAAGCAAGGCGTCTACAATAACACAATCACTCTGATTTGTGATGTAATCAGCTTGATGCCACAAGACCTATGCAAATGGCCGTATACCAGGTGAGATGTATTCTTCAGTAAAGAAGTCCCCTGGAAAACCTATGTCGTCATGACCTACGCATAGTCATCAGTTCTAATAAAATGTTGGTATACCGGGAGTGCGTGATTCATCTGGTAGGTAACGTCAGGAGTAAATATTCAACAGTCCTCAGCTCGTGGTCGTGCGGTAGCGTTCTCGTTTCCCGCGCCCGGGTGGGAACCCGGGAGGGTTCGATTCCCGGCGGCGTCAGGGATTTTTCTCTGCCTCGTGATGACTGGGTGCTGTGTCATGTCCTTAGCTTAGTTATGTTTAAGTAGTTCTAAGTTCTAGGGGACTGATGACCATAGGTGTTAAGTCCCATAGTGCTCAGAGCCATTTGAAATATTCAATAATCAACACTATTCTTTTCTGAAGCAATTTAGTTTTATTCAGGTTTCCAATACACCATATTATGCCCCGCCCTTGTGGCTACAAAACCCTATTTTTCAACATAATCGCCAGTCAATGCGACGGCCTTACGGCAGATTGCTGGGATGCCTGTGGCCGACCGCCGTGGCCGAGCGGTTCTAGACGCTTCAGTCCGAAACCGTGAGACTGCTACGGTCGCAGGTTCGAATCCTGCCTCGAGCGATGCCTTTAGGTTAGTTAGGTTTAAGTAGATCTACGTTATAGGGGACTGATGACCTCAGATGTTAAGTCCCATAGCGCTGAGAGCCATTTGAACCATTTTTCTGGAGGCCTGTATGCCTGCGTGGTAGCACTTTCCTAGTCGACGTCGGGGCCAACGTCTTGAAGTATCAATAATTTCTCCACATTGATGTACTGCTTTTCATGGAGTGCATCCTTCATTGAGTAAAGGAAATGGAAGTCACAAGGTAAGTGATCCAGACTGCACAGTGCGTGGGAGAAACAGTCCTTTGGACTTTTAGTGGCTTCTCTCAGAAGCACAGACTTCTGCGATGCCTTGTGTAATCATGTAGACGGAGAAGTTCTTTTCCATTTTCGTAGCGGCGAACACGTTGAAGTCGCTTTTTTAGTTTCTTGGGGATTGCTTCAGATTTGATCGTTGCGCAATGAGGGAGGACATGAAGCAGAATAATTCTTTCATTTTCCTAGAAGGCCATCGCCGTGACTTTACCAGCTGATGGTGAGGCATTAAACATTTCTACAGAGGTGGTGTGGCGCCTCTCCTTGGATCTCTGTTTAGTCTCCGTTTCGGACTGCTGAACCCATGTTCCATTGCCTGTGTCAATGTTCATCTAAAATTGTCATCAACAGCCTCGTAATGCGCTAGCAATTCCGGACAGATTGTCATTCGTTGCTCTTTATGGTCTTCTGTTAGGCAGCGAGGAACCCATCGGCCACACATCTTTGAGTGTCGCAACTGGTGGACGAATGTTCCAGCACTACTAACAGAGGCGTCCAGCAGGATGGTGCTTCATTGTGATCTGTTGATCATCTCGAATGAGAGTGTCTGCGCGTTCCAACATTGCGGGAGTCACAGCTGTGTGCGGCCAGGTAACACGCAGGAGATCGGACAGGTTTGCAAGGCCTTGTTGCGATAATCACAGACCCCTCGCCCAACGACTCACCCTGCGTTTTTCACTGCCAGGTGCGTGTAGACAATTTGCAGGCATCTATGAATGTCTGCCATGTTTTGGTTTCTTGTCAAGAGTAGCCCAAAGGAAGCTCTCTGCTTGGAACGCACCTCGGCAACAGACGTTATTTTGAAGGCTACGTATAGTGCCGTCACATATCGGATCTTCATGACACTGTAGGGGAATATTCCACGAATATTCCATGATGTCCAACAACACATTCGGCACTTTTTTCAACGGATATTGGCCGAGAAGAGAAATGTGTTCCATCACTTATGGAACGTCCCTTGTATATTTACCGTCTCTGGTATCATAGAATTCCGAGTGCAATAGAAACTCACCTGAAAAAAATAGCGTTATGAGCCAAAGATATTCAAATCTGGAGCATTTGGTATGTTACCAACGTTGCACATTCACCAGATTCGATGTGCTTGATAGTCAGCAGACAAGTGGGTACGAATCTCATAGGAACGGCGCAAATGTCGACAATGTCTTCTTTCATTCTGCTCATCGCTTCATGAATTGATGGGTTTAAGGGGAGGCTTACTATCTTTGGCCCGAAAAAAGCATGTTCTTTGAGAATTTTTTTTCTAGGGATGTGTCTCGGATATCAATGTCAAATTTGGTCGAAATGTTTACTGATATTTCCTCTACAAACCACAATTTTTCGACGGGAAAAGTCGAAGAGGAAAGGCGGAAGTGCCGTCGGAACGAAACAAAATTTCGATGTAGACCACCACGCGCGGTATGTCACGAGTCAGCCGGCTCGTCTGAAATCAAAACTGAGTTGACGTTTGCGAAGTATATAACATTCTTTAGGAGTTGTACCTCTCTTAAGTCATTTGGACCATAGGAAACAAAAATGGCGGCCATTTGAAGAAGAGTAGAATTTTTAATCGATTTTTTGACCTCGTCGTCCAAGTGAAAATATTTATAGTTGATGGATCGCAATAAAAGTGGTACAACTCCTAGACGATTTAGTTAGATTTGTCGGAAACAAAGAATCATACCAATCGGTTCAGTAGGTTTGAAGTTACCACACCGCGCAATAAAAAGAAATTCATTGTGAGGAAAAGGCGTTTGAAGTTTTGACTACATATAAATGCAATATTATGCATCTTAAGTTCAATCTGCAATTCCGGGTCCATAAACTAGTCCTTCCTTTTCCTCACAGAGGGCGTTCTGCTCGATCTGGGCAATGCTGCGCTGCTCCAAAGCCGTTTGTACGGCCAGCGACAAGCGGTTTTCGGCCGCTTGAGTCCGGTGTTCCTCCGAAAGCTTGGCGAACTGCGTCGAATAGAGTCCAAGGGTGACGTCCACAGTTGTCTTGGTATTCAGAATTGCTGAATACCCTTTGTTGAAGTTACTCACTGCCAGGAAAGTCGAGATCTCCACAGTTTTCGCACCAGAATGCAAATGCTTGGGGACTAACTTCCAAACACACGCGTTCAAACTTTCATTTGAATTTTGTGTGTTTCCTTCCAACAAGCACCGGTACAATAACTCGTCCTCCGAGAGAAAAAAAAAACTGGTGAGTGGAAAAGGTGAATTTTTTTGTTCAACCGCGAATAACAAACATTTCCGTTCCGTATTCGGAAAAATCGTTTCAGGGGAGGATTCCAAACACTTTTATGGATCCAAAAATGCAATTTAAAAAAATCGATTTTTTGAACCTCCCCTTAAGGGATCAGACTACTTGTTCGTCGGTACCGTCATCCTTGATACTTCATACTAATAAATTTCTTGTAAAAGGAACGACATGGGGGTTGAAATAGACTCTCAGTTCATCTACAGATACCAGTGTACTACCTACAGGGAATCTGAACATCCAGTCTTCCCTCCACGCCTCATCACGAGGCCATTTTGGCCTCCCAAGCTTGCCATTAGGAAAAAGCAGGGGTTTTCCCGTTTACTGTACCTTCCACATCCACTCCAATAATTTCAGCATTCTTAACCCTAGAGCAGCAGCATCCCTCAAGACAGCTAACTCCTACACCCACACCAGCCTCTCAAGCCACCATTGTCCCACGATCCGATGACAGTCAGTGGCTGAAGGAGGCGTGTGCAACGGACCGTAGAGCGGCTTCTTATCATCAGTTCAAGTAATCCACCCAGGCATTCCGCAGCTGTAGCGAAATCCCCATAATAAACAGAAGAAAAAGGAAAACACCAAAGTGAAAGATGAATCTAACAGCCCAAATGACCCTTGTCCACAACACTGACAACGGATATTATGCAGGCTGACAACAAGCGTGGTGTCGGCGCAAATAACAGTGTCATAAATTTTCACGATCCTCATTCCCGCCCTGAGAATCCACGTAGTGATTAGCTAATAAAACTCGGAAGACCAACTAGCTGAATTCTTAATAATACCCTGTCTAGCAGTTGTCATACCCTGCACGAAGATCAATTCCCAGCAGACTCCTCCTCTATTCTCAGACGTTACAAAACCTGACACAAAAATTTAGCTGATATTGGGAGGTCACTTAGAGTGTTTCGTGCGTTAGTCCACAAGACGAATTTCAGTGAACAGATACCACATGATATTTCACCAGAACAAGTAGCTTTAGGTGTATGGGTCCACATACAGTTTACACTTTGTAATATTTATGTACATCAGAGGGGAGATCAGTCTCCATATGATCATTGATTTTCCATCCAGTTCCACCCTTCACCATTTTAGAGGATTTAATACACTCATCTCCTGAGGGGGGGGGGGGCAGTTCCAAAATTTTGACCCAAGCTACTAGCACAAATATTTTCTTAAATTTTAGCATTTATGGTTTAAAATACTTATCTCCCATTCCGTTAACCCAGTATACAGCATCTGCTCGGTTATAATTCTGTCGTTCTGCAGTACCAACTTTCTGTCAGCTAATTAATGGAAGCTGAATGATGGTTGAGGAGAAAGCAACCTATTTCCGTTCGTTCTTTCTCTCCCGCACCCACACACATCCGCAAGCATATATAAAGGTAGCTGAATGGTATAGTTTTACTATTTAATTGCACCCTGATTTCTCCTCCACATCCAGAAGGGAAGTTGTGCTGCCTATCTAATGAAGAAATTGCTGTGCCCATTAAAACTTTTAGACGGGCGTTCCAGCAACACACAAACAAAAGGCTCCGAAACAGATATGCTATCCATTTGAAGACATTATTGGGATCTGTATCTCGTCGTCTAAAGTGGGAGGCAAGCGATTTATGGACACAAGGTATCCTTTACTATTTCGGACATATATCAGGATGTCGCCATTCGATCTGATGCCACTATCCATTGTCAGAGCCTCAGCATCTGAAATCTACTCTCCTCCCTCCCACCTCCTGAATAGTATTTATTTATATGTCAAGCCTCATACTTTGGAACATATAATCGCCAGTACATGAATGCTAACCTCTCAGAGCCCTGTAGCAGTACTGTGGCACGTCACCAGGCCTTCGAGGCATGCATAACAACATATTATATCATCTGCCCTTGGAATATACTTTTTAGTCGTAAATGGTATGAGAGTGAGTCCTCCCTGTGAAATGAAAGAACAATAATATAAATTTGCTAACCAGACAAGAACATGACGTGGACTAACGTCGCAATCTTTGTGTTATAGGTATAGGCAAGTGGTTCAAACAAACGGTGGACTGACGACTCATTTGGAATCTCGAGACTAAGATAATTCTGTTTAAGTGTCAGTGTAGTTTACAGGAAGGCCGGTCTACCAACGAACACCTAATTCACTTGGAATCAGCCAGTATAACAACGTTTTTGTATTACCATCGAAAACACATTTACGTTCGTGGTGGCACCATCTCTATAGTACACAGCCTGACAATGAAAATAAAGCACCCAGAACACATGATAAGATGTAAATGTAACTTTGTACACATAAACACAGTTGGCAAATATGGAAATAATTTAGGTTATAGTTCAATATGACTGGTAGAAAAGTTACCAGAGTGCATTAGTGTTATTGTTTTCAGTGTTGTGAACAAACCTGGTGTGGTATGTAAGAGCTGCGAACACTGTCAGATATTGACTGAATGACACGGAGTCGTCGCACCGTCGTGTGCGACAGCGTTTTCTACAACTGACAGAGTTTGAAAGGAGTCTTATTGTGGGTCTCCACTTGGCTGTCTAGTCGAATCGCAGAGTATCCATACTGGTGGGGCACTTGCATGTGACAGTGGCTTGATGTTATACGGCATGGGAAAATTGCTATTGTCAATGATTGCAAACTGCTTTATTTCTGGAGCATTAGATATCAGTTTCCTTCAATCTTGTGTGCAGGATTAGTGGGAGGCAGAGTTCACCCCGCTGCCACAGCCTTTGCTGGTGCAGCCATCATCCTCCCTCCCACTCCCCCCCCCCCCCCCCCCCCCCCACTTTCCCGCGACCATCTTTGGCGACGCAACGACGCTACTGACACCTGCAGGCCAAGGTGTCTCACTGGATACAGTGGGTGGACACGCCAACATAACCGTCAAGCAGCAGTCGCAGACGTTTAACAAATACCCACACCCCAGCTGGGAAACTGGTGGCCCCTCTACCTACCTCCCCACAGCCAGACCCTTCCAATCGACGGCCACCCCGCGCTGTAACCATTACACCATGGCTTGGGCACTGAAACAGAAAAGACTTGCAAGGGGTATGGTCCCCGACACGTACACCAATCAGCAACACTAGTAGCTGCAGTTTGCTCCCTGTCTATCCTGCTAATGGGGACTACCAGGCTAGTGACACAACTGCTTCAATTTATTCTTCCACTACTGGCACTTTAAGGGGCACACATAAGTAGCTCTGCTACTGGCTATAGAGTCCACCCTTCAATTCCTGGGACTATTACGAGCTCCCAGTATCCCGACGTTGAATGTAGTGCACTTCTGTGCTTTCAACTCACTCCACCCCCCCCCCCCCCCCCCCCAACTAAAGCAATGATGATGCTGAGACAAAAGTTTTCTACCTTTTGGAGGAAAATGGCGTGATATCATGAAGTAATTCAATAACTGAGTGGTTCAGCGCTTTTGTCTCGAGTGTCATACTGCTCCATTTTTCCGAAATGGAGGAGAGAGTGTCGGATAGGGTACTTAGTCACGTATTACACCTTGACGTGTAGTAATTTGTCTGCGATCCAGTAAATAGTGGGTGCAAATTAATATGTCTTACAGAAGATACAGCTATTCATCATTTGGATTTGCAGCTCCTTGTGTTTAGCGTGTTTGCAGTTAAAGCTGTAGGATGTAAGGGCCGCCCGCTATGCAAAACACCGTTTCTTCCAAGTGCCCAAAGATGTTTCAGCGCCACTGTGCAATTATCAGTGGGTTTCCGTTTTATATAATCTGTACTGCGAACGTTTTTACTAAATTATTACAAAATTATGTGGATATTTAGTTAATTTCTTTTTGTTAATACATCTACATCTACATGGTTACTCTGTAATTCACACTTAAGTGCCTGGAAGAGGGTTCATCGAAATATTTTTATACTACTTCTCTACCACTCCACTATCGAATGGCGCGTGGGAAAAAGGAACACAATCTTTCCGTTTGCGCTCTGATTTCTCTTAATTTATTATGATGGTCATTGTTTCCTACGTAGGTGGATGTCCAAAAAATATTTTCGCATTCGGAAGAGAAAGTTGGTGATCGAAATTTCGTAAATAGACCTCTCCGCAAAGAAAACCGCGTTTGTTTCAGTGACTGCCACCCCAACTCGCGTGTCAGATCAGTGACTCTCTCACACTTACTGCTCGATAACACGAAACTAGCTGCCCTTCTTTGCACTTTTCCGGTGACCTCCGTCAATCCTACCTGGTAAGGATCCCATACCAGGCACCAGTATTCCAGCAGAGGACGGACAACTCTAATGTATGCTTTCTCTCTAGTGGGTTTGTCGCATCTTCTAAGTGTTCTGCCAAAAAATCGCAGTCTTTGTTTCGCCTTCCCCACAATATTATTTATGTGGTCTTTCCAATTTAAGTTGCTCGTAATTGTAATTCCTAGGTACTTAGTCGAATTGACAGCCCTTATATTTGTGCGATTTATCGTATACCCAAAATTTATAGGATATCTTTTAGTACCCATGTGGATGACCTCGCACTTTTCCTTGTTCAGTGCCAATTGTCACTTTGCGCACCATACACAAATTCTCTCTAGATAATTTTCTAATTGGGATTGGTCGTCTAATGATTTTATTAGACAATAAATTACAGCATCTTCTGCAAACCTTTACACTTCATGTGCAAGACTTTTCAGACAGACTTGCGTATTATTTATTACAGGTAGGTTGTTACCTGCAACAAAACTATGTTGACGAGAAATTTTGTTGGAGTTAACCTATCATCTAAACGTAATTTAGTTTTTAGCGATATTTCGCTCCTATATTCGTTTTTATTACGTAAGTAACAACGAATATAGGCGCCAATTATCGCGACAAACATATTGAATACTGATTATGTTATATGGTTATGATGATGTGACAATGAAATACAGACAAATCGATAAGAGTTTTATTTTTTCGAAAAAATTAAAAAAATAAAAAGATTTTCTTTAGAGAAAAACCCATCTCCATGATTCACAGCAGAGGTTTAAAGATTTTGTCGTATGTGCATTGCACTTTACGGCACATGATGTCACTGATTGTTTCTTAAAAACAAATTTATAATAGATTATTTATCTTCAACTGTTGCATATTCTGATTTATATCTGCTTTCGAGAACGTCAGGACCCCAGTCATAAAAACAGCAACCTGTGTAAGATGTACGTTATTTTTATTTCAGTGGAGATTTCATGTTGCATTTTTCAGCAGGCAGTGCAGTCGGGATTGTAAGGTGTCTTGCTAGCAAACAGATTAATTTCAGTGAGCCGTACTGGTAATTTCTGGCAATTTCAGACAGTAATTTTCTCCCTATTATAGCAGCAATTTACCTTCTTGAAGGATTTTCCAAATCAAAAATTGCTCGTCAGATCACGCAACATTCATAATGTACGTCGATATTGAGTTTCAACTATATAGACTGCAATAAGCACACAATTATTTTCTTTTGCCATTTAATTAGATTTATTCTCTTATTTCAAATTTTGCATGTCACGATATTTAAAGTTTTACTTCACTACCCTGTTCAGGTGCGCAACACAGTGCCAATAATAAGTCAGTTTTGCTCAGCAATGGAATACGATACCTAAGTACACTTTACATGAGTAACAATTTTTCGAAATCTGTGTATTCAGCTTTCTCACACACAAAATATTTTTGTAGAAGGCTTACACGACTTGTGGTCAGTTCCAAATTAAATCGGAGACAATGTTGCAGGTAGGGTGGGTGAATGGCAAAGGAACAGTTACAAGACGCATAGAGAGACTGTCTAGAGATTCTCTCAGGATCGTTAGCCTCCAGGTTTAGCCAAGGGACAGCTCATTTCGAAACATGCAGCAGAGTGCTGCTACGGATATGATTCGTTTGTTGGGGTGGTAATCATCAAAGATGTTGGTGAGATGTCTCAATCTGCGATTTTATCCCACGAATGCGAGAATACTTTGTGACTCCCATACTCAGAGGTAGAGATGGCCAATCGTAAGGAAATCTTACAGAATTTATAAAAGATCTTCGACTAAGGAACTTAGCTTTCGCATCTCCTCTCAGCTGCTAGGTATTTCCCACACTACGAAACAGTGTTTATGTGATGTGATGTAGTCAGTGTAACAATGTTCACATCTAGGGTACAGCATTTGCAAGGTAATGGATAGGGTGGTTTAGCAATGATACAGAAATTGAGAACCATTCTGCAACGTTATTGGGTGATAGCATCACGAGATCGACGCGAGACACGTTTTGTTGACGGGGGAAGTCGTCGAGAACACTGGGCTTGAACTC
Organism: Schistocerca gregaria; assembly: GCF_023897955.1. Taxonomy (NCBI): domain Eukaryota; kingdom Metazoa; phylum Arthropoda; class Insecta; order Orthoptera; family Acrididae; genus Schistocerca; species Schistocerca gregaria. The sequence goes on along the minus strand of NC_064924.1, from coordinate 67,272,160 downwards.
GAGTGATTATTACAATTTGTTGAAATTACGGAAAACCTTGCAAAATTGCAAGAATTGACAGAAAATACGATAAAAATGATTATTATAGAGCTTTGACATCAGCATTTTGCTCATCCGTCATAGTGAACAGTATCGTAGACGGAGTTCATAGTTTCAGTCACTTGTATGTTATGAAATTATGAGGAGGGGGGGGGGATGCGTATTGTAGTTTGCTGTCGAGTGTAAAAATTACTGTGTTTTTTTCCGACATGCGAATAGATAATGAGAAAGCCGCAGTTCTGTATCGATTTATAGGCATCTGAAATGTATGCAATATACATATGCATAACAATTTATTTAAATACTTCCAAATACACTAATTTTGAATGCTCAGAAGCTAGGAGAGCACATTGCCTACAGGCTGGAAGTAGCCAGAGGCAGCTGGGTGGGTAATCGGCTCCCGCTTGTTGAATAACGATCACCTTCAGTGACGTACGCCCCGATAGCTGAGCGGTCAGCGTGACGGATTGCCGTCCTACGGGCCCGAGTTCAATTTCCGTATAGGTCGCAGATTTTCTCCGCTCAGGGACTAGGTGTTGTGTTGCCTTTATCATCATTTCATCCCCATCAGGTGAGCACGTCGCCAAATGTGGCATGATTACATCGAATGTAATAAGACCTGCACCAAGGTGGCTGGACCTTCCCCCAAGGGATCTCCTGGCCAATGACGCCAAAAGCTCATTTCCATTACCTTCGGTGACCTCAGAGGCCGCCGGTCACTGCTCCCGCCCTCTGGCGACTGCAGCCCCTATAACTGCCTCTAACCCATCAAGAGACGTAGCCGAGGGCCGTACCACGACGTTGGCCATTCTCCTTCTGGAGAGCTGTCTTTGCCCCAGCCGTGACAAATAGTCAAGCACTTCGCTGTTGTTCCAGTACCCGGCATTTCCTCAAAATACATTTGATTTCTGCACACCTGAAACAGTATATCATTGTCAACCCAAGTGTACCGCCAGTGAGAGGTTAGAACAGGCATGGGAAAGCAAAACCAATACCTATGGGAGTATTCAGCTCCAGACCGGAAACAATATATAGTTTTTTATGTTACTGAGCAACAACCGTACAGCATTTTTTTAAAGGAACACACCACTGTTTGACTGTTTTATTCTTTAAGTACAACCCAGGTTTCGGCCTTTTATGCCATTTTATTTGATTTTATGTCTTTAACATATGTCGATGGACACAACTTTGAGCTTGACAACATGTTAAATGTCTTGCAATATATGTTAACGATATAAAATAAAATATTTGAAAATGGCATAAGAGGCCGACATCTCGGTTGTACTTAAACAAAGAATAAACCAGTCAGATGGTGGTGTGTTCCTCTAGGAAACAATAAATCATTGTCAACCCAACATCAATCTTAGCAGAGGTCTTGCAGTGGCTTGATCTCTTTGTGTGCCATCAGTTACAGGATAGACTAGGCCTGAAGAACCAGTCCCTATCCATTAGGTGGAGAAGAGAGTGGAAGGAAGGGAGACACGAGGGGAGGTAAGAATGGTTATAAGCTGCTTAGTCAGAATCCACACATCAAGGTGAAGACACGCACTGTTATGGTGGAAGGGTTTCTTTTTTTTCGACTGTAGTGTGATGTCTGTACCACCAAGACCGGGAAGCAGTTATTGTATAATGTAGTCGTAGAAATTGTGTTTCTCATTTTTAGTTGTGGTACACTTGTAAGAGGATTACATCTCTCTCCTCCTAACACTCACTGGTAACAGTCATAAGAAAAAAGCGCCTATCCCTCCCAGAATGTTCTCTCAGTATTGGTTATCGTGTTGTTGTTGCGTCCTAGCAGCATTACGTTATTGGTGAAGTCTTCTGGGTTGGGTTGGGTTGTTTGGGGGAAGAGACCAAACAGTGAGGGCATCGGCCTCATCGGATTAGGGAAGGATGGGGAAGGAATTTGGCTGTCCCTTTCAAAGGAATATCCCGGCATTTGCCTAGGAAACCTAAATTGGAATGGTCGGACGCGGGATTGAACCGTAAGCGACCCGAATGCGAGTCCAGTGTGATAACCACTGCGCCACCTCGCTCGGTCAAGTCTTCTCCTCAGCATAGTTCGTCGAACTTTCTAGATGAATGAATGTTAAAAGACCGTTTGATGGTGTTAAATTCTTATTTTTTAGTATATTCAAAGCAAGATTCAATGTTCTCAGTTCAGCATCCATTGCAGTAAGCATAACTGTGAGTTTATACTTATTTATCTGGACATGCCATTGATTTTTTACCATATCCACTACCTGCGCTGTCACAGTCTCCATTTAGAAAATGTAAGAGTATTCTCTTTACGTGATGTGAGTTGAGTTCAGTCGATGTAATATTCATTGTACCAAGCATAAGAATCACAGTTGGACAACACACTATGGTAACATTTCATGCGGCAAATGAGTGTTAGCATTTATTAAGTCACTCTTTTTAAATAAATGAGCTAACATTGCAGTAGTTGGGGTGCTAGGAACAGCAGCGCTTTATACAGACACACAGTGGGTTACTCCATGAGGAGGAAAGAATTCTCCACCGTCTACTCGTCCGCCATTTGTGCAGCAAAATTCTCGTCATTCCACAGCGCACAAGATGACACACACACACACACACACACACAGAGAGAGAGAGAGAGAGAGAGAGAGAAAGCTGTTACTTGGTCCAGTGGAGCGTCTGAAACCTATATGAGGCAGCCTTCATACAGTTTACACGAAGATGTAGAATAAACGTGAGCGATGATGGATTACAGACACAAGCAGTGGTGGGGGCTAGTGACAGCGGGCACTACTCTCCAGCCGTCAGGTTCGAGGCAGAGCAGGCAGGCTGGTGCAGAGTGAAGCGGCTAGTATAAAGATCCACGTGTCTCTCTTTTATCAAGGGTGTATTATTTCGATGTTTTTCCTACATGAGACTTATTTTACTTAGCAGAAGATGATTTTCAGATAGCACTGTTACATTGAGAACCTTTGAAGCCACACCACTGTCAACCACTGAGTTCTTCATCCATGATGAATTGTCATGTATTTCGCTATTGTTCCAGGGGGAAGCCTCTACGAGAAATACACTTGACAGATTGCAGTAATCGTCCTATTCTTTGGTCTGCTTCATTCAGTCTGGGGTAGTGGTACAGAATGGTCTTCTGGATTGTGGATTGACAGGGCAATTCAGAAACATAAAACAGCTCTAGCATAAGCAGCTTATGAGCCGCAAAATGCGTCCTCAGTGTATCCTGCTGCATCGTCATTATTTGCTCAAAAGTGTTCCCTCTATGCTCATCCATTATCTCATCTTTCTAAGCATCAAGTATGATGCTATGTACACAGTACTCAGATGCATGTTTTCAGGTATTACACGTTAAACTTCTCTCTACTAAATACCAACCTCTCACCAATTTCACATATTTCCCAACAATATAATTATTTAATTTAATTAATGTTTAAATAAAAAAATATCGCTCAAATTTTCGCCCATATCATGTCATGGTGATGGTGATGTTCCACCTAAGGTACCACATACAATATACCAAGAGGCGTCTCGCTCGCGATATCATGTGGTGCACATCGCATCGCAGCTGAAAGTCGGACCGTCGCCTCATGAAAACATGCGTTTCAACTGTAATGATGAGACTGGAACCCTGCCACTCACACTATTCACTTGAATTTGACTGAATGCCTACGCATGTGGATGACGTATTTATTTGTAAACAAAGAGATGGATGTATTTGCATGGACAGTAGCAGTAGTAATAATCGTCTGTGAATATGTCTGTAAATACATTTTTATCTGTGCACTGAGTGTGCTTGTATCTCTCTCTCTCTCTCTCTCTCTCTCCTCTCTCTCTCTCTCTCTCTCTCTCTCTCTCTCTCACTCACTCTCTGAGGGGGAGGGGTATTCTTCACGCTGCCGGTGCTTCTTTCGATATATATTGTAAATGGAAAACAATTCACTTCTTTCTCTACTAGTAATAAGTTTATTATCTCTGGTCACATACGGTAAATAAAAGAGGTTATGTAAATATTTAGATTATAAATATGAAGTTACCAAATGTGTTATATCTCTGCATACATACTTAAATTTAAAAATGTATATACGAAACGAAATTGCCAGACAATGTTTGTAAATCAAAGAAAATATACATATATTGTAAACATGAAATAAAAAATGTTCTAAATATTAACAATAAAATAACAGTTCTTCATTCAATAAATACCCTTTTTCTAAGCCCGTAAGTTCCATTTTCTTCAGTATTGATGTTACACAACAGAAAGAAACGTGCACGTTAATACACTCCTGGAAATTGAAATAAGAACACCGTGAATTCATTGTCCCAGGAAGGGGAAACTTTATTGACACATTCCTGGGGTCAGATACATCACATGATCACACTGACAGAACCACAGGCACATAGACACAGGCAACAGAGCATGCACAATGTCGGCACTAGTACAGTGTATATCCACCTTGCGCAGCAATGCAGGCTGCTATTCTCCCATGGAGACGATCGTAGAGATGCTGGATGTAGTCCTGTGGAACAGCTTGCCATGCCATTTACACCTGGCGCCTCAGTTGGACCAGCGTTCGTGCTGGACGTGCAGACCGCGTGAGACGACGCTTCATCCAGTCCCAAACATGCTCAATGGGGGACAGATCCGGAGATCTTGCTGGCCAGGGTAGTTGACTTACACCTTCTAGAGCACGTTGGGTGGCACGGGATACATGCGGACTTGCATTGTCCTGTTGGAACAGCAAGTTCTCTTGCCGGTATAGGAATGGTAGAACGATGGGTTCGACGACGGTTTGGATGTACCGTGCACTATTCAGTGTCCCCTCGACGATCACCAGAGGTGTACGGCCAGTGTAGGAGATCGCTCCCCACACCATGATGCCGGGTGTTTGATGTGCTGAATGGCAGGTAGCTCTAAATGCGGACAAATGTAAATAAACGCGGATGAGTTGGAACAACAAACCTGTAATGTTCCGATACAATAGTACTAGAGTCCTGATTGACACAGTCAAGTCGTTTAAACACCTGGACGTAACGATGCAAAGCGATATGAAGTGGAATGAATGGAACGGAACGAGTATGTGAGAATGTGAGAACTGTGATAGGGACGGCGAATGAACGACTTCGGTTTGTCGGTAGAATTTGAGGAATGAGTGATCCACATGTAGAAGAGGCAGCACCTGTTTGTGCGTCCCATTCTTGAGTACTACTCGAGTCTTGGTATCCGCACCAGCTCAGATTGAAGGAAGACATGTGAACAGTTCACAGATGGGCTGCTAGACATCTTACCGAACAAAACGGAAGTTTTACGGAGATGCTTCGGGAACTGAAATGGGATTTCCTGGAGCAAAGGCGACGTTCGTTTCTAGAAACACTATTGAGAAAATTTAGAGAGCCGTCATTTGAAGCTGGCTGCCAAATGATTCTACTGCCGCCGATATACATTGCGCGTAAAGGCCGCGAAAATAAGACCCGAGAAATTATTGCTCATAGAGAGGCATATAGGTAGTCGTTTTGCCGGCCGGTGTGGCCGAGAGGTTCCAGACGCTTCAGTCCGGTACCTCCAGACAGCTACGGTCGCAGGTTCCCATCTTGTCTCGGGCATGGATGTGTGTGACGTCCTTAGGTTAGTTAGCTTGACCTCAGATGTTAAGTCCCATAGTGCTCAGAGCCATTTGAACCAAGATATTCGTTTTTCCCTCGCTGTATTTGCCAGTGGAACAGGAAAGGAACTGACTAGTATTGGTACAGGGAACCCTCCACCCCGCACCATAAGGTGGCTTGCGGAGTATTGATATAGATGTAGATGCAGTTTACTCTTCACTAGTACATACAGTTTAACAGCAAGTGGTTCAAAGGGTGTGAGGGTGGGGCTAGCGCCAAACAGGGACTTTGATGTTGTTATTTAAATAAAGAATGTGCAGCGAAGCGATAAAAAGTTCGCTACACGTGGGTGGAATTAGACTATTTTTTCGTGGCCTAGTACATTGAAAGAAAAATGACTGATTACAAATCTCTGCTTACACCAGTTAATATCGGAGTGTGGAAAGGTCGAGCACCAGTACGGCACATGCACACAAAAGCAATGGTCGGTTTGGGAGCTGATGATGCATCCGTATAAATCAAACATTCAAGTTTAGAGCATTTAGGTGACCTGTACTGTGCATTGGACAAACTGTTTAGCTGGCTGCAATATGACACAACATCATTCCACGTCTCTGTTGCGTATTCACACGCCAACAAAGTATAGCTGGACCAGCTAGCTAGATCAGTGTATTAACATACGTATTCCACATGTGATCCTGTAAACGTGGTCGTTGAATGTACTGAACTGACACCATATTAGATAATTGCCCCAACAGGATAAATGCAATCCAAGCCTAATTCAAGGCTTATAAAAATGAAGTATTTGGGCAGCACTGTAAATAAATATGTGTGTGAAATAAAAAAAAAATACACTCCTGGAAATTGAAATAAGAACACCGTGAATTCATTGTCCCAGGAAGGGGAAACTTTATTGACACATTCCTGGGGTCAGATACATCACATGATCACACTGACAGAACCACAGGCACATAGACACAGGCAACATAGCATGGACAAAGTCGGCATTATTACAGTGTATATCCACCTTTCTCAGCAATGCAGGCTGCTCTTCTCCCATGGAGACGATCGTAGAGATGCTGGATGTAGTCCTGTGGACCGGCTTGCCATGCCATTTACACCTGGCGCCTCAGTTGGATCAGCGTTCGTGCTGGACGTGCAGACCGCGTGAGACGACGCTTCATCCAGTCCCAAACATGCTCAATGGGGCACAGATCCGGAGACCTTGCTGGCCAGGGTAGTTGACTTACACCTTCTAGAGCACGTTGGGTGGCACGGGATACATGCGGACGTGCATTGTCCTGTTGGAACAGCAAGTTCCTTGCCGGTATAGGAATGGTAGAACGATGGGTTCGATGACGGTTTGGATGTACCGTGCACTATTCAGTGTCCCCTCGACGATCTCCTGAGGTGTACGGCCAGTGTAGGAGATTGCTCCCCACACCATGATGCCGGGTGTTAGCCCTGTGTGCCTCGGTCGTATGCAGTCCTGATTGTGGCGCTCACCTGCACGGCGCCAAACACGCATACGACCATCATTGGCACCAAGACAGAAGCGACTCTCATCGCTGAAGACGACACGTCTCCATTCGCCCCTCCATTCACGCCTGTCGCGACACCACTGGACGCGGGCTGCACGATGTTGGGGCGTGAGCGGAAGACGGCCTAACGGTGTGCGGGACCGTAGCCCAGCTTCATGGAGACGGTTGCGAATGGTCCTCGCCGATAAAACCAGGAGCAACAGTGTCCCTAATTTGCTGGTAAGTGGCGGTGCGGTCCCCTACGGCACTGCGTAGCACCCTACGGTCTTCGCGTGCATCCGTGCGTCGCTGCGGTCCGGTCCCAGGTCGACGGGCACGTGCACCTTCCGCCGACCACTGGCGACAACATCGATGTACTGCGGAGACCTCACGCCCCACGTGTTGAGCAATTCGTCGGTACGTCCACCCGGCCTCCCGCATGCCCACTATACGCCCTCGCTCAAAGTCCGTCAACTGCACATACGGTTCACGTCCACGCTGTCGTGGCATGCTACCAGTGTTAAAGACTGCGATGGAGCTCCGTATGCCACGGCAAACTGGCTGACACTGACGGCGGCGGTGCACAAATGCTGCGCAGCTAGCGCCATTCGACGGCCAACACCGCGGTTCCTGGTGTGTCCGCTGTGCCGTGCGTGTGATCATTGCTTGTACAGCCCTCTTGCAGTGTCCGGAGCAAGTATGGAGGGTCTGACACACCGGTGTCAATGTGTTCTTTTTTCCATTTCCAGGAGTGTATATTGAACAGTAGGGGTGAAAGACTATTTACCTGTCTTACACCATACCTAATCCACGCCCTACGGTCTTGGTGTTCCACTCTTATGGTTCCCTCATGTTTGTTGTACATATTACATATCTACACCGTCGAACGCTTTTTCCAGGTCGACGAATCCTATGAATGTCTCCTGATTTTACTTCACTCTTGTTTCCATTATCAGACGCAACACCAGAACGACCTTCCAGAAGTCAATCTCATTGTCTTCTAACATATTTTCAGTTTTCTTTTCCATTCTTCTGTATATCATTCTTGTCAGAATCTTGGACGCATGAATTATTAAGCTGATTGTGCAATAATTTACGCACCTGTCGGCTCTTGCAATGTTGGGAATTGTGTGGATGATGTTTCCCTGAAAGTGTGTGGCATATTGCCAGTCTTGTACATTCTACTCACCAACGTGAGTAGTCCTTGCTTTTCCACATCCCACAATGATTTTAGAAATTACGATAGAATGTCGTCTATTATCTCTGTCTTATTTGATTTTTTAGAAGTGTTCCAAAGCTTTTCTACATTCTGATTGTAATACTGGACCCCCTAATTTTCCTTGTCGGCACCTCTTTCTTCTTCTATTACGCCATTAGATAAGTCCTTTCCCTCACAGAGGCCTTCAATGTACTCTTTCTACCTACCCGCTCTCTCCTATGCATTTGAGAGTGGTATTATTGTTGCACTCTTCATGTAACAGCCCTTGATGTTAGTTTCACCAATGGTTGTTTTGACTTTTCCATATGCTGCGTCAATCCTCATATCATCGTTACTTTCTGGTCTTCTTCACATTTTTCATGAAGCCACTTCGCCTAAGGTTCCCTGAACTTTCCATTTATTAGATTTTTAAGTCACTATAATTTCTCTATTAATGTATTTCCATGAACAATTTTTTTTATTTTCTTCTTTCACAGAGTATTTCTTCTGTTACCCATCGTTTCTTCGCAGTTACCTTCCTTGTGTCTACGTTTTTCTCTCTAACTTCTGTGTTTGCCCTTTTTAGAAACGTCCGCTCTTCTTCAACTGAACTGCCTGCTGAGCCATTCGTTATGGCTGTATCTATAGCCTCAGAATCTTGAAATGGATCTCTTCATTCCTTAGTACTTCCGTATCCCATTTCTTTGCACATTGATTCCTCCTTACCAGTCTCTTGAATTTCAGCCAACTCTTCATCATTACCAAATTGTGATTTGATTCTATATGTTGTGGCTGGCAGGAGAACCAACCGTATGGTTAAAGGAGGCCGAAATGCACGCGTTTCAGCTCACGCAGGCTGGCGTGAGGTCTGGAACATGACAAGGGAATTAGAATTGAGAAAAACGGACGTAGCTGGTGGAATACTTAACTTTAATCCATTAATGGAGAACGTCGCTCTTTATGGTACATGATTCACAATATCAATAGTACGGATACTGGCGCCTTGCTAGGTCGTAGCAAATAACGTAGCTGAAGGCTATGCTAACTATCGTCTCGGCAAATGGGAGCGTAGAAGTCAGTGAACAGTCGCTAGCAAAGTCGGCTGTACCACTGGGGCGAGTGCTTGGAAGTCTCTCTGGACCTGCCGTGTGGCGGCGCTCGGTCTACAATCACTGATAGTGGCGACACGCGGGTCCGACTTATACTACCGGACCGCGGCCGATTTAAAGGCTACCACCTAGCAAGTGTGGTGTCTGACGGTGACACCACACTATATGTGCCTCTTGGTGCGCCTTACAGTCCAGTATCTACATCTACATCCACACTACGCAAGCCACTTGACGGTGTGTAGCGGAGGAATCTTTGTCTGACCATGATGTAATCTAAGTGAAATGTTCTTGTACCTCCCGGCCTTTTCCTGGTATACTTCTTTCTCTTGCGATTCTTGAACTGAGTATTCACTATTAGCACCTGAAATTTATTGCAGAACTCCTCTTTCATTCCAGCTACCAAGCCCATATTCTCTCGTAACCCTTCCTTCTACTCCTTCCCATAGAATCTCATTCCAGTCCTCCACGACTGCTATTAGATCCCCTCGACTGCAGTTTCGGCGCTGCTGCTACTGGCTGGGGTCGATCGACTGCTGTGACTGCTGCTGATCCAAAGCCAACAGGACGGAAAGATCAGCTGCTAAGGCTGCTGCTCTCAGTGCGCCGTTGGTGGTGGTGGCTGTGCTGAATCAAGCAGTTCTGCGACAGTAGTGAAACAATAACGTAAGCATACATCTACCTCTGCACCTATGTGATTGCTATTCAAAATAAAGTGCCTGGCAGAGGGTTCAATGGACCACCTTCAAGCTGTCTCTCTACCGTTCCACTCTCGAACGGCGCGTGCCCTGATTTCTCTTACTTTATAGTGATGATCATTTCTCCCTATGTGGGTGGGTGCCAAAAGAATGTTTCCAGCATTGGAGGAGAAAAACGGTGATTGAAATTTCTCGAGAAGATCCTGCCGCAACGAAAAACGTTTTGTATTAATGATTACCACTCCAATTCACCTATGACGTCTATGGCACTTGAAAATCGTTCAAATTGCTCTGAGTACTATGGGACTTAACATCTGAGGTCATCAGTCCCCTAGACGTAGAACTACTTAAACCTAACTAACGGCCGGCCGTCTGTGGCACTGTCTCCCGTATTTCGCGATAGTACAAAACGGGTTGCCCTTCTTTGTACTTTTTCGATGTCATCCGTCAGTCCCACCTGACACGGCTCCCCCGCCGCACAGCAATACTCCGGAATAGGGCGGACAAACGTGATATAATCAGTCTCTTTAGCAGACCTGTTGCACCTTCTAAGTGTTCTGCCAATGAATCGCAGTCTTTGGTTTGCTCTACTTACGTGCTCAGCTTTATAGAATAAGAACAACAGCATCAGTAATAGTAATAATCAAGAAGTCACTTCCAAATGTATTGTTCTTCTTCTTCTTCTTCTTGGCTGCTCACTGCAGCTGAAAGCGTTTCATCATGATTACTGCTCGAAGTACTGGACACAAGTGGCATTCTTGCCGCTTAGACAACTGATGGTATAAAATGCTGGTCCACCTGGAGTCCACCGGCTCAAGAGCCCATTGGCTGAAAGGCGTCAATACTCGTACGGTATCGGACATTGGAAATGAAGAGGAGAGAGGAAATGAGCCAGAGGTCACGCGACTGAGAGCGGTGTTACGTAAGAGACCAATTAGTACCGATTAATTGAGCTGTTATCCTAGCAGGGGTCAGGGGTCAAGTAGTAAATCAGGCAAAAATTGTCCCAGATCGAACGCTGTCATCCTGCTTGTTATCCTGTTGACGATGAACTAACACTTCCAGAGAAAACCAAATCGAGACAGTACCGAGTAGTGATCAATGTATTCACGAGGACCAAAAGTAAAGTAGCCCTTACTGTTGTCAGCAGCAGATACCGTGTGTGGATGAAACAAGTTAAATTCCAACAAGACACACAGCGGCACATTTGCAGTGTTGTGCAGATATTTTCAATGAAATACCCCTGGACAACTTCCGAAATCTTGTCCGCGGAGTTCTAGTTCATCCTCTTATCCATGCAAAATGGTCTTTTCGTTAGAATGACAACTCATGTTACGTACATTACATTTATCATATGCAAAGCCACAGGTATAGACGACATTTTATTGTGAAGTACACACCTGGAAATTGAAATAAGAACACCGTGAATTCATTGTCCCAGGAAGGGGAAACTTTATTGACACATTCCTGGGGTCAGATACATCACATGATCACACTGACAGAACCACAGGAACATAGACACAGGCAACAGAGCATGCACAATGTCGGCACTAGTACAGTGTATATCCACCTTTCGCAGTAATGCAGGCTGCTATTCTCCCATGGAGACGATCGTAGAGATGCTGGATGTAGTCCTGTGGAACGGCTTGCCATGCCATTTCCACCTGGCGCCTCAGTTGGACCAGCGTTCGTGCTGGACGTGCAGACCGCGTGAGACCACGCTTCATCCAGTCCCAAACATGCTCAATGGGGGACAGATCCGGAGATCTTGCTGGCCAGGGTAGTTGACTTACACCTTCTAGAGCACGTTGGGTGGCACGGGATACATGCGGACGTGCAGTGTCCTGTTGGAACAGCAAGTTCCCTTGCCGGTCTAGGAATGGTAGAACGATGAGTTCGATGACGGTTTGGATGTACCGTGCACTATTCAGTGTCCCCTCGATGATCACCAGGGGTGTACTGCCAGTGTAGGAGATCGCTCCCCACACCATGATGCCGGGTGTTGGCCCTGTGTGCCTCGGTCGTATGCAGTCCTGATTGTGGCGCTCACCTGCACGGCGCCAAACACACATACGACCATCATTGGCACCAAGGCAGAAGCGACTCTCATCGCTGAAGACGACACGTCTCCATTCGTCCCTCCATTCACGCCTGTCGCGACACCACTGGAGGCGGGCTGCACGATGTTGGGGCGTAAGCGGAAGACGGCCTAACGGTGTGCGGGACCGTAGCCCAGCTTCATGGAGACGGTTGCGAATGGTCCTCGCCGATACCCCAGGAGCAACAGTGTCCCTAATTTGCTGGGAAGTGGCGGTGCGGTCCCCTACGACACTGCGTAGGATCCTACGGTCTTGGCGTGCATCCGTGCGTCGCTGCGGTCCAGTCCCAGATCGACGGTCACGTGCACCTTCCACCGACCACTGGCGACAACATCGATGTACTGTGGAGACCTCACGCCCCACGTGTTGAGCAATTCGGCGGTACGTCCACCTGGCCTCCCGCATGCCCACTATACGCCCTCGCTCAAAGTCCGTCAACTGCACATACGGTTCACGTCCACGCTGTCGCGGCATGCTACCAGTGTTAAAGACTGCGATGGAGCTCCGTATGCCACGGCAAACTGGCTGACACTGACGGCGGCGGTGCCCAAATGCTGCGCAGCTAGCGCCATTCGACGGTCAACACCGCGGTTCCTGGTGTGTCCGCTGTGCCGTGCGTGTGATCATTGCTTGTACAGCCCTCTCGCAGTGTCCGGAGCAAGTATGGTGGGTCTGACACACCGGTGTCAATGTGTTCTTTTTTCCATTTCCAAGAATGTATGTCGTGTCGGGTAGAAGAGATACGACTTTTCAAACCCATGATCTTAATTCAGTTTTAATGTTTCCATTGTATTTTCTGAATACCTGGTTGTAAATAAAAAAATTATTATTCGGTCTAACAAAAATAAAAAATAAATATAATTACTTCCTATGGCAAAAATTCGGGCAATATAGTTCTTGTTCGATGGTGTCCTTCCCAGACCTCTTCAGCAGCACGCTGCGTGAGGACGGGTAAGGCAGGCCCACTGTTATTCTGCCTGTGAGGCAAGTCGCGAATTTCGGAGGGGGGATTAATGGACACTGCCTCGACCGTTTCTGGGTGCAATTTTCACCGAGTGCAGTTTTCACTGAAAGCAGTTTACAGGGCATCGGCGTGGATGGCCAAATGGCTCCTTCATGCACTGAATGTAAGGAATATGGCTGTCTGGTGCAAAATGCTCTGGATTAAATTCGAAACCTTTCTGCTGCGCAGCTCGCTATACAAGCTAAGCCTCGCCAAGATTCTAGGGCTAAGCTAATCACACGCACTGAACATGGAATGAAAAATTTTGCCTGTAAAATTATGAGAAGTTAACTCGATCGGAAATATAAAACGCCATAATTGATGTAATCAATAAAGGGCAATGAATAAAGCATCATGAAAAACTTTGGTCTAATGAAAGTACTATAACAAATAGGCAATACATGACTCACCGGTACACTGAAATAACTGACTCAATAATATTACACAATATGTATTAAAAAGAGAAAAAAATCGTAAAACATGCCGTCCACATGGAATAAACATCTAACTTAGTGGCAGCATGCATATTGAGGAAACAAAATTTTTTCCTGTTGTTCTTGTTCTTCATCAATGATCGTAACCTAATTTCAAGAATTTACCGAACGACTGAAAACCGATCGGCCACTGCGGCCGGCGATAGACAGTTGAAGATGAAGGCAAACTATCCCAAACAAGGTAGCTACTAAGTTTCAAGAACTAGCTTTAAGTGATGGATCTAGAAACATGCTACAACACACTGGGTAACTTGAGAACAAGTTTAGATTGATTATAGCGCCCACTGAGCGTTGAGGCACTACTCCTTTCCGCGTTCCATAAGCGAATGGTACATTAAGAAACTTCGATAAATGTTACAGTGGGAAGCACCCTCTGCCATGCACTTCATAGTACGGAAGCAGATTTGGATATGGAATTATTGTCGTACAGAAAATTGTTTTTCATTTTTTCAAGTCACATAAGGAAGACGCGCGCAGGTTTCGCTAAGAATGGGAACAGAAGATACGTACGACTCACGACGCCTGTACCAGAACTCCAGCGACAAAATGTCGAACGGTGTATATGGATACGTTCTGAATATTTTTGTATCTTAGACTTGCGGTCACCGGTAGCTAGTTACAGAGTAATAATGTAATTATGATTATTTGACTTTGCTACCAGAATCATCTTTGTTTTTGTGAAGATACTTTCACGATAGTGGAAAGGCCTATAATACGCAATCAGCAAAACGTAGTAATACGAAAGGATTCGGTTATTCTTGGGGGCCTATGTAGGGATGGAAAACTGCTATTATGTCGTAGGCGTCACCGAAGAAGCAGCCGAGCGTATCGCTGTCGTAACGCTTATCCACTGTGTTCGGTGAAGCCATAGACGAGATGCATATTGGCCGATTCTACATGAGTAAACCTATTCGTACTGTTTTGTAGCACTGTAACTAGCGCTCCTTGAGAAACGAATCCGAGACTAGACCGAGCGGTACTAAATGCACGACTAAAGTAGCCTTTACTGTTGTCAACACTAATACCTTGTGTGAACGGAACAAGTTTGATTTCAAACTACATACACAGAGCATACCGTCGACATTTTCAATGCTGTGGAGTGATTTTCAATGCAACACCGTTACAAGGTGTAAGTAGGCAAACGAAATATAATTACCCCGTAACGAGCGAACAGAGACCACGGATCACTCTTTCTTGTTGTTGTTGTGGTCGTCAGTCCACAGACAGGTTTGATACAGCTCTCCATGCTGAACTATCCTGTGAAACATTGTTCATCTCCCAGTAACTACTGCAACCTACATCCTTCTTAATCTGTTTAGTGTATTCATGCTTTGGTCTCTCTCTCTACAACTTTTATCCTTCGCCCTTCCCTTCAGTTTAATACTGATGATCTCTTGATGTCTATGAAGGGATCCCTTCTTTTGGTCAAGTTGTGCCACAAATTTCTCTTCTCCCCAATTCTATTCATTACCTCCTCATTAGTTACGTGATCTACCCATCTAACCTTCAGCATTCTTCTGTAGCACCACATTTCGAAAGCTTCTATTCTCTTCTTGTCTAAACTATTTACCGTCCATGTTTCACTTCCATACATGGCTACACTCCATACGAATACTTTCAGAAAGGACTTCCTGACACTTAAATCTATATTCGATGTTAACAAATTTTTGTTCTTCACTAACACTTTCCTCTCCATAGCCAGTCCACATCTTATATCCTCTCTACTTCGACCATCATCAGTTATTTTCTTCCCCAAATAGCAAAACTCCTTTACTATTTTAAGTGTCTCATTTAGTAATCTAATTCCCTCAGCATTACTCGAGTTAACTCGACTACATTCCGTTATCTTCGTTTTTCTTTTGTTGATGTCCATCTTCTATCCTCCTTTCAAGACACTGTCCATTCCGTTCAACTGCTCTTACAGGTCCTTTGCTGTCTCGGACAGAATTACAATGTCGTCGGCAAACCTCGAAGTTTTTATTTCTTGTCTATGGATTTTCATTACTACTCCTAATTTTTCTTTTGTTTCCTTTACTGCTTACTCAATATGTAGATTGAGCAACTTTGGAGATAGGCCACAACTTCGTCTCACTCCCTTCTCGACCACTGTTTCCCTTCCGTGCCCCTCGACTCTTACAATTGCCATCTGGTTTCTGTATAAATTGTAAATAGCCTTTCGCTCAGTGTATATGACCCCTACCACCATCCGAATGTGAAAGAGAGTACTCCAGTCAACATTGTCAAAAGCTTTCTCTAAGTCTGCAAATGCTAGAAACGTAGGTTTCCTTAATCTATCTTCTAAGATAAGTCGTAGGGTCAGTATTGCTTTACGTTTCCCAACATTTCTACGGAATCCAAACCGCTCTTTCCCGAGATCGGCTTCTACCAGTTTTTCCATTCGTCTGTAAAGAATTCGTGTTAGTATTTTGTAGCTGTGATTTATTAAACTGATAGTTCGGTAACTTTCACACCTGTCAACACTTGGTTTCTTTGGGATCGGAATTAATATGTTCTTCTTGAAATATGAGGGTATTTCGCCAGTCTCATATATCTTGCTCACCAGATGGTAGAGTTTTGTCAGGGATAGCTCTCCCAAGGCTGTCAGAAGTACTAATGGAATGTTGTCTACTACCGGGACCCTGTATCGACTTAGTTCTTTCAGTGTTTAGTCGAATTCTTCACGCAGTATCATATCTTCCATATCATCTTCATTTACGTCCTCTTCCATTTCAATAATATTGGCCTCAAGTGCATCTTCCTTGTATAGACCCTTTGTATGCATTTTCCACCTTTCTGCCTTCCCTTCTTTGCTTAGAACTGGTTTTCCATATGAACTCTTGATATTCATAAGGTGGTTCTCTTTTCTTCAAACGTCTCTTTAATTTTCCAATAGGCAGCATCTATCTTACCACTAGTGATATATGCCTCTACAGCCTTACCTTTATCCTCTAGCCATCCCTGCTTAGCCATTTTTCACTTCATGTCAATCTCATTTTTGAGACGCTTGTATTCCTTTTTCCTGCTTCATTTACTGTATTTTTACAATTTCTCGTTTCATCAGTTAAATTCAACATCACTTCGCTATACAAGGATTTCTACTAGCCCTCGTCTTTTTACCTAGTTGATGCTCTGCTGCCTTCACTACTTCATCTCTCAAAGCTATCCATCCTTCTTCTACTGTATTTCTTTCCCTCGTTCTTGTCAATCGTTCCTTAATGTTCTCTCTCAAAGTCTAACATTACAACAAATTATTTGGAAAATATTCTTGAACCACCTCCGAAACTTTGCGGCGGATTTCTGGTTCACCTTGTATACATGCAAAAGGGCCTTTTCGTTAAAATGACAACGCATCTTATGTGCATTACACGTAACACATGCTGATGCACGGGTATAGACCATTCCTAATTTCAAAGTACGCTTTTTCAAGATGAAGAGATACGATTTTTAAAATTTATATTTTTAATTCGGTTTTAATATTTCAGTTGTATTTTCTGAAGATCTGGTAAGAAAGAAAGAAACTGTAATTGGGCCCAGCTGAAAATAAAAAGATATTATCATTTCCGATTGCAAATTTTTTTTCAATGCTGTTCTTGTTCGAGTATGTCCTGTTGAGTCCTTTTCATCAGCCCATTACGTAAGGACGCGTCTCATCTCTGCTACCCGCCATGCAAGTCGCGGATCTTGAACGGGACATTGACGGACACTTCCTCGACCTTTCCTGGGTACATACTTCACTGGATGCAGATTTCACTGGGTGAAGTTTACAGCAAGTAATTTGTTCCACTTCTATAAAATTTGTACATTTAGTGAAGTGAGCGTGAACAACATGCTTCTTGGAGCCAGGGGCCGTATTACTGGCTACGAGTTCCGTGTGCTGAAGAACAGATCGTCTGACGACAGCGTGGATTCTGTTGTAGTTTTCATCTGACTTTTTGTGTTCGGGCCGAAGATAAATATTGTTATAATGGTAACTGCTAAAATAATATTTTCATATGGGTGAATATCTATGAAATAATCTTACTGTTGAGAGAGTCAAGACTCCATTGCCGTGGTTGTTCGTTTCTAGGAAACTGAGAAAGAGAAAATGGCGAAGGGGTCTGTAATGTATCGCTACAAGTTTCAGTACCATTTAAGAAACTTGCTCGTACTTCGGGCTTTAAAAAGATGTTTAGCGTTATTGCTCTAACATAATGTTTAAAAAGGATGTGGTTGATTTTCTACCTCCTTTAAGTCCTAAATTATTAATTCAGTCATTATTTTGTGTTACGGTAAGCCAACAGAAAGGCATTGTGAAAGATGCAGCATAGATCGATTGTATTTAGGTGCAGCAGTATATTTGAATGCGGAACGTGGATTCAATGAATGGGTAAACATGTAATATGTGCCATGTTCAAAGGCACCTTGAAAATGAGAGTAAAATTCCATACGACGATGTAAACATTTTTGGCTACAGTAAAGTGTTTTCAAGAAACTCAAAACGAACTCGAGGAGCATATTCTTATATTTTTAAGAGATTATGTTCGGTTTATGACGTCAGATCGATGAAAACCTGATTCTGACACAGCGGAAGGCAACGGACTGCCCCGTAATTTCAATGCAGATGAAGCCATGACATGCCAAAAGTGGTCTGAAGCTTGTAAATCTATTGCAGTGGACAGGAGAATGAGTGCCCGAAATATCGTCTGCCACAACATGTACACGAGGCCGCACAGCGATGCCACGTCTGATTTACAGATGAAAGTCTACAGCGCCCGACTCCTTGTAACTGAATTGTAGCCTACTTGCTTACCTCGCGCCTCGATTGATTTCTTCTCCGTCGGTCCCGAGGTCTAATGCTTGTGCAATAAACAGTGCATAATAAATTGACTAGTAGGTTTAAATGCTAAACGTAACAAGACTCGTAAAACGTTGGGATGCAATGAGTTTTGTTTTATTCACCAATCGCAAAATTAGTAGAACAATTTCTAGAACTAGTCTATCGTTAATGTTCATAAAAAGATTCCATGTCATTAATCATTAGTTCCCAAAACCCGCAAGTCACAAAAATGTCCACACGATCCCAGAATCAAAATTAGATCCCACAAATATATTTTCCGTTCGCATGTTGCCGTATGGAAAACCCATCGTAGACCGGTACTGAGCTATCTGGTCCATCCTTTCCATGAATGACAGTAACTAAAATTTGTAATTAGCATTTCCTGATACACTGAGTGATATTGACATTATAACTAACAATCTCTCAGTGCAAATAATGGTATAGGCACGGTTGGAGCTGTGTATTAATATTTAAACAGTGAATACAAATAGTAAAAGATTCACTTCTTGGAGCCAAGCGTGTAAGGTGAATCCCAACATGTCTCTCTCTGGTCCAGTGAGGTACGACTCTTGCTCGCCCAGCCTTTCGCTTCTCACGCTATGTAACGATCCGGTGCATCGTTCGCTGAGTCCGCCATGCCATCCTACCTACTCGCTAGCCTCCCGTAACAAAATATTCCTGTACTGTGCATTAAAACATAGCAACAAAAATGTAATAAACGTGGGTGTTGATGTCGTATAAACATCACAAGGTGCCCGTCCAAGAAATATCACAGAACCCTAGGGAAATGATGAAAGCTTCAAAAAATACGTTAGCCAACGAACCTTTGAAAACACACGGAGCATAAAAACGGAAAAACGTTAACCGAATCAAAGGAGAAGGACTCTCTAACTACGGCTCCAACTGTGAAAAAGGAAGTGTTCGGCAGACTCTACGGGGTCGCCAACACAGCATCTCAAACGGAGGAATTACATTGTGTGTTGTGGGAAGAAGTGTGGTGTCACCACCAGACACCACACTTGCTAAATGGTAGCCTTTAAATCGGCCGCGGTCCGGTAGTATACGTCGGACCCGCGTGTCGCCACTATCAGTGATTGTAGACCGAGCGCCGCCACACGTCAGGTCTAGAGAGACTTCCTAGCACTCGCCCTAGCTGTACAGCCGACTTTGCTAGCGATGGTTCACTGACTTCTACGCTCTCAGTTAGCATAACCTTCAGCTACGTTATTTGCTACGACCTAGCAAGGCGCCATTATCAGTTACTATTGATATTGAGAGTCATGTACCGTCCAGACCGACGTTCATCATTAATGGATTAAAGTTAAGTATTCCACCAGCTACGTCCGTTTTTCTCAATTCTAGTTCCCTTGTCATGTTCCAGACCTCACGCCAGCCTGCGTGAGCTAAACCGCGTGCATTTCGGCCACCTTTAACAATACGGTTGGCTCTCCTGCCAACCACAACATTGGCGACGAGAGTAAAAGTGTTCTTATCTAAATTGCCCTGATTTACTTGTGTAATGGCTTCGCCACAATCTCCAGATGTACTGTCCGAATTTTATTGCTTACAGAATCATCAGACGCAGGCATTACTGGATGCCCTTGGACAGCTAGTCCAGGGTCAACGTGCAATGCAAAACGATGCGTCAGCCGCCGTTCCACCGCTAACGCAGCCACAACACGCTGTTGAACCCACTTTTCGAACTTTTGATACTGCACTGGAAAGCTGGACGGAGTGATCACGCCAATTTGGATTCCATCTCGCCGCCTACAGAATTCAAGGTACCGAGCAGCAGCCTTTTCTCCTTTCCTCCGTCGGGGTACATACATACCGTGTGATAGTCAAATTATTTCCCCGACGCGACGTCGCAACTCTGTCCTACGAAGAAATTTTGTCTGCATTAGATGCATATTTCAAAGAATCAGTCAATGTAGTTGCCAAACGGTATACCTTCTTTCGAACAAAACGTACGGCAGGTCAGACTAATCGGGAGTGGGTTGCAACCTTGCAAGGCCTTACTCGGGATTGTGCTTTTGAGTGTCAATGTGGACTCCCTTATTCAGATACTATGGTACGTGATGCAATTGCACAGAACGTTTCTGATGTTCGTATAAGGGAACAGATTTTGAAACTAGTCAATCCCTCCCTTCAACAAGTGATGGACATATTGGATCGGCAGGACACACTTGACTTTGTTCAGGAATCATTTGAAACTTCGCCAGCAGTGTGTCACGTTAACCGGCCCGCCGGGCGAGCTGCACGGAGCAGTAAACAGCCCTCGCGCCCGGCCGCGCCGCTGCCGCCAGGCTCTCAGCCACGTGTACCGCGCCGCAAAGCAAATGCAGTGATCAAATCATGCCCCGGTGTGCTGCTAAATATTCTAGTGAGAATTGCCCGTCACGCCAGGCTATTTGCTTTTATTGTAATGAAAAAGGACATGTTCAGAATTTTTGCCAGGAAAAGCTCAGATCGGAAGCTCAAAACCGTTCCAGGCCCTTTGCTTCGGGGCGGAATCGGAATCGAACCAAGGACACTCAGGCTCGCGAAACTTCGCCCTTGGAAATTCATGTAGTTCATTCCACTCCGCGCAGTGCCACTCTCTCTAACAGTGACTGTGTTCGTCCCAAAAATAGTGTGCGTCGACATCGCTGTAACTCCCGTCAAGTCGCAAGTGATAATGTACCAATGTCAGTTCACGTTGCGCGAGACAGTCGCTCTTGTCGTCAGCAGGACAATAAACTTTTTGTGGACTTGGACATTAACGGCAAAGTGATACCATTCCAGCTCGCTACCGGAGCTGCAGTTTCACTGATCAATCAAGACACTTACAAACTGCTGGGCACACCTCCGTTGAGTGCCGCAAATGTTAAGTTAACTAGCTATTCAGGTCAAGAGAGCCCTGTGTTAGGACAGTGCAGCCTTCTGGCAACAAACAAAGGACAAACAAAACTTGTGTCATTTTACGTCCTTCGTTCTTCTTCTGCAGTGAACTTGTTTGGTTTCGATTTATTTCAGTTGATTACCTTGTCTGTAGTAAATCAGGACCTATCAGTGAACCAGACGGTGCCTTCAGACAGTGTTTCTCGTCTATGTGAAACATTTGCAGCCATTTTTGCAACAGGCTTCGGTTGCGCTAAGAACTATAAAGCACATTTGGAACTGAAAGTAAACGCGCAACCGAAATTTTTCAGAGCGCGCAATGTTCCCCACGCATTGCGTGATGAAGTCGCAAAAACATTACACAATTTGGAATCACAAGATGTAATTGAAAGTGTGCAGGATTTTCTCTGGGCATCACCCTTAGTAATTTTGCCAAAACCTTCCGGAAAGTTGAGACTTTGTGTGGACTTCAAGGCAACAGTGAATCCACAACTAGTGATTGCAACTTTTCCTTTACCCCGCCCGGAAGATCCTTTTGACAAACTGTGCCCGGGTAAATATTTTTCGAAGTTGGGCCTCGCAGATGCGTACTTGCAAATACCGGTGGACGAAGAATCCCAGCGCGTTTTGGTGGTTAACACTCATCTTGGTTTGCATCGATTCAAACGACTGCCATTCGGGAATGCATCCGCCCCTGCATTGTTTCAGCAATATCTACAAACTGTTTGTGCGTCGGTCCCTACTGCAGCGAATTATCTGGACGATATTGTGATCTCTGGAAAGACGGAAGAAGAACATTTGGCCAATCTCAGAACATTATATCAGGTCTTGCGACAAAATGGTCTTCGCTTGCGGAAGGACAAATGTGTTTTTTGCTCGGGACTTGCCATACTTGGGATACGTAATCAATGCCCAAGGCATACATCCCAGTTCCACGCACCTTCGTGCCATACAAGACTTGCCTTCGCCGCAGAATTTGAAGCAACTACAGAGTGTTCTGGGAAAAATAAATTACTATAACAAATATGTTCCACATGCCTCTCTCATTTCAGCTCCGCTACATCGTTTACACCGTAATGGTGTTCCGTTCGTCTGGACGACGGAATGCGAACGCGCCTTTCGCCAGTTGAAATCGGCGTTGCTTTCCAATACTTGCCTTACGCCATTCGAGCCCCGGAAGCCCCTTTTGTTGATGGTGGATGCATCGGATTTCGGGATCGGTGCTGTGCTTGCGCACAAAGATGGATCGCACGATCGCCCTGTTGCCTTTGAGTCCAAATTGCTCTCGTCTGCTCAAAGAAATTATTCTCATATCGAGAAAGAAGCATTGGCTATTGTATTTGGTGTTACAAAGTTTCATGATTTCTTGTATGGTCGTTACTTTGCCATAATCACAGTCCACAAACCTTTGACGTCGCTTTTTTCATCCGACCAAGCCTGTACCTCCACGTACAGCGCAGAAATTCATTTGCTGGTCTATTTTCCTCTCGCAGTACCGCTACGATATCTTGTATCGGTCCACTGTTAAGCACGGAAACGCCGGTGCGTTGTCCCGCTTGCCTGTTGCTGAGGATAGGGCTTTCGATTCCTCCGAACTTGCTTGCATTTTCATTGCTGCGGAAACCGATGACGTGGTCGAATAGTTTCCGATTGATTTTCGTCGTGTAGCTACAGCCACAGCTGCCGACCCTGTCCTTGCTCCCGTTCTGCGTTTTCTTGCTACGCGATGGCCCTTCTCAAAGTTACGGATCGGGGACCCGTTGGTTCACCGATTTTTTACTCACAAGGAGAGACTTTTTGTACGACGTGGTGTTTTGCTGTTGCGTTCTGATAATGATCAGTCCAGGGTCGTGGTACCACGTTCATTACAGTCCTCTGTCTTACAGCTTCTCCACCAAGGACATTGGGGTATAGTGAGAACGAAACAACTTGCTCGTCAGCACTGTACTTGGTTCGTAATCGATGCCGCGATTACTAATATGTGCTCTTCTTGTATGGTGTGTGCCGAACAACAATGAGCACCACCGCGGAAATTCTTTGCATGGCCAAAAGCCACTTCCCCTTGGCAACGCTTACACATCGATTTTGCTGGTCCATTCTGGAATGCTCGATGGTTGGTTGTGGTAAATTAATTCAGTAATTTTCCTTTTGTTATCCGGATGTCTTACACGACGTCATCTGCCACCATCCAGGCGTTATCCGCTATCTTTTGCATTGAAGGTCTTCCACAGACTACTGTTTCCGACAATGGCCCACAATTCATGTCCGCAGAATTTCAGACATTCTGTAAGGCCAATGGTATTCAACATCTGACGTCCGCTTCGTTTTCGCCACAGTCAAACGGTGCCGCTGAACGATTGGTCAGGACTCTGAAGTCACAGATGTTGAAGTTGAAAAAGTCGCTTTCTCGGGAGGACGCGTTATTGCTCTTTTTGTCCTCGTATCGCTCTCAACCCCGAGATGGTCGCTCGCCGGCTGAGTTGCTCCACGGCCGCCCTCATCGAAGCTTGATGTCTTTGCTACATCTGCCGCATCAGGTTCCTGTGCAGCGGCAGACACCTGCTTTTGCTCCAGGCGACGTTGTCTACTATCGCCACTACCGAGGTTCACGGCGTTGGCTAGAAGGGCGCATTCTTCGCTGCCTCGGACGCGCTATGTATCTGTTTTTTGGGGGCCTCTGGTGAGGTGCGTCGACATCTCAATCAGCTGCGCCTCTGTCGTCGCACGGGATCTGCCGCTCGCCTTATGCTTTCAGCGACGGTGCCGTCCGGTCAGCGCCCCGGGGACCCATCTACTGGCTCGCCTCCTCCCCAGGTGTTACCGACGCTGCCTTCCATTTTGCCCCATAGCGACGCGCCGCTGCCACCGCCGCCGCCGCGTGTTCTCCTGTCGGCCACGCCCACAGTGGACGCGTCGCTGCAACCGCCGGGCGCCTCCCTGGGTCACGCGCCTCCGATCGCTTCCCGTGACCAGTTGTCCTCCGACATAGAACTCTTGCCCGCTCCGGACCATATGTCGTCTTCACCCGTCGGGTACCCGGGCCCGATGGAGGTCGACCCTCCTGTCTCTCTACGGGCTCATACACTGCATGTTGGCGTGCACCCTGGAGCAGGTTTTCAGGCGTTTCCTACCTTCCCGCGGTCCGAATGGCAGGGCGCGGGTGGCACAGCCTCGCCTGTTGTTAGGCTCCCCACCTCGTCGCATACGTCAACATGGGGTCCTCCCCACGGCGGGCGGAAACCTTATGCCACAACCGTACGCCGATTTGCGGGGGAGGAATGTGGTGTCACCGCCAGACACCACACTTGCTAGGTGGTAGCGGCCGCGGTCCGGTAGCATACGTCGGACCCTCGTGTCGCCACTATCAGTGATTGCAGACCGAGCGCCGCCACATGGCAGGTCTAGGAGACTTCCTAGCACTCGCCCCAGTTGTACAGCCGACTTTGTTAGCGATGGTTCACTGCCTACTTACGTTCTCATTTGCCGAGAAGATAGTTTAGCATAGCCTTCAGCTACGTCATTTGCTACGACCTAGCAAGGCACCATTATCAGTTACTATTGATATTGTGAACTATGTACCGTCAAGAGCGACGTTCATCATTAATCGATTAAAGTTAAGTATTCCACCAGCTACGTCCATTGTTTATAAATTCTAATTTCCTTGTCCTGGTCCAGACCTCACGCCAGCCTGCGTGAGCTAAATCGCGTGCCTTCCGGCGTCCTCTAATAACACGGTGTTGGCTCTCCTGCCAACCACAACAGGAAGAAAGAATGAAAAAATGAGATACGTGAAATGCAAAATGTGGATTCGTAGAAAGGAGTCTGCAACGCTTGCAGAGCGGAGAAAATACTGAAAAAGTTATATTGTAATGTTTGCAAATACTAATGTAAGAATTAAAATATCCCCTCAAACTTAAACTAGTATGTGTCTTAACTCAGGGACATAGTTTATAATGATATAATTTACTAGGAAACCTGATTCCTAATTTCTTCCACCTACAAAGTTTTAGAAAATTAAGTTTATTGTGTTTATGTTTCTCAGCATTTCCATTCTTTAAATCAGATACCATGAGCAACATCAGTCACTAGAGGATGACATTGTTTAAGCAATTTTGTAATTTACTGCATAGGATATAATAAATGAAATCCCATTAGTGGTGCATTTGAGATGACTCTCCCCTGCGTACGACGAATTCGTTTTGTAGTGCTTGGGCATTATAGTTAAACTATCTTGTTCTGTTTTGAGATCTAGTGGGCTTTGATTCGGCCGTGTTACGAATTAGTTCCCTTATTGAGCTATGACTGATCTTTGTGTGTAATACTTCAGAGTATTCGTCAAGTCAGAGTCGAACAAAACACATCTGAAAATCGTACGTAGACGACTACTCCTGCCGCTAGGGCACCTTCAGCTGTAAACGTGAGATTTTGCTCTGAGGCTGTGTTATAGGGACACACGGGGACGCTTTCGTTGTCATTTATCATCTCGAATGTCTTGAGAGCTAATATACTAGAGGTTCATCAGCGTATGCAAATGTACGGATACTGCCATAGAGCGGCCGAAGTTCGGTTCCTGTAATTCAGACCTTCTTGATAACATTTCGAAACATGCATTTCTATCCTCAATTTGTTCCTCAAGTCACCCTCAACTACTCGAAGTCTGTCGCTATCATCTTCTTACGTCCTCTTTAGTGCAAATCTTCTATAAAACATGACCAAAATTTTATTCATCTCGGTGAATTATAACACCAATTTCATTTTTAAATTGCTACCAGTTTAATAACAAACAAATGTTTATACACATTAATAGTACGTATTTCAATACAGGACCTCTGAAAGCAGCTATATTATATCAGAACATGAGAGTAACGAAGTCAAATACTGCAAAATATCCGGAAAATCAATATGTTATGTACCATTTTCGAGTGTTAAGCCGTACGTTGCTGCAAAATATGAAATCAATTTATGAAAAAACCAATAAATAAAAATAAATTTTTATTGCCCCTGCATTCACCGAAATTGCCCTGAAACAATAAAAAGGAAGTCCATTTGAAAGTGATAAAATGTCATGTCTGCGGTAACGCTATTTGATTCATATTTCGGGCGCTTTTTACTGGAATTAAAAATAATTTTGTTTGTTGCAATACCACTGCACTAAATAGTAATGTACTGTTGTTTTACTGTTGAGTGGAAGAAATAATGGAACCACGTTTATTAGTTTTCAACTTGTTTCATATGAGAGAACTGAACAGCTGAGCTCGTAAAAATGGCACGAGAGCCACATTAAGTACCATACTACGTTATGAGACATTTAGTTATCGGTACGCAAAGTTCATACATCTCAGTGAAAAGGTAAAATGTTTATGCATGCAGCTTCACAACTTAAAGATCGGAGAGATAGTTATTACCATAAAGCTCATACCGTATTTACTAGCAGACTGAGTGTTGTCTACGTGTAGTGTCGCCAAGTTTCACAATATAAATGTTTACGGAAGATCCTGCAATGCGTGTGTGGCACTTTCATGCAGCGGGTGAAAGCTAAAACGGGCCACTACAAATACGCTCGTGTACAAAACCTAAAGGCGTAAGAAAGTTTCGAGTGAGTCTTCATTACTGAGCAACACAACTTGATGAAACTTGGACCGTACGTAGAAAGAACTGCAATAGGATCGTATACTACAGTATAGTACAGTACAGTACGGAACGTAACTGAAATAAAGACGCAAAAAGACGAACACAAATGAGATTTTTATTCAAACTCGCTAATTACACCGAATTCATCGCGAATCGTGTTGGTCTGTAGGACATTGCAAAATGCGGGACATGGTTCTGAAAAGAACGAGCTGTCACGACGAACGGAGATGCTCTCCAACGTGATCACATGCTGGTCACAATATTGGTATGGAGTTCTTGTGATAGAGCTAGAGTTGCCATCCGTCACCATTACGGTCCTTCTTGACCTGACACTCCGACAAGACACAATTTTGTCCCGATTTTGCAAAATACTGTTAAGAGCTTGGCTCAAATACTGAAGTAATGCCATCTGTAAGCGAAACATGTAAATACAGCCTCAGTTAGTTTTATTTATGTCATCAAGTTTATCTTGACGAAGTCGTCCCACGCATGGCTTTGCATGTTACGTATCCTGTATCGACGATGCAAGCACATTATAGATTTAGCGCTGTCATTCGACAAAATACCAGCCTTTTCCAGCAGGACGGGACTGGAACTAAGTAAGATTAATGTACCAATACCAAAGGAACTTCAGATTGTCAATTGTAAATAGCATCCAGAACCAAGTTAAGTAATTTTTTTACTTGTTATTATTTTAATAAATGTGAGTCATAATTCATTAAGCTCTATTTAAAGTTGGTTACCGTCAATCTGCTACTCTAAGCGTGCAAGTGGCCTTTCTATCGTTTGACATAACGGCAGAAGATAAACACGCCACGATAAGAGCACGAGACATATTGCTGCCACTCGCCTACTTCGTTAGAGCGACAAGTCAAATAATCTGATGCTGTGTGTACTGAAGGTCTTACAGTACCCTCACCACAGTACAAAAAGAACAATTTATGAACTATATGCAAAACACAAGACCTCTCGGTCCATAGGCTTCCGTTTAGTCCCGAAGGTGGCTCTGACCCACGTGCTGAGGTGCCAAGCTTCGTACAGAGACAGGAGGACGAAATGACATCCCGCCGCACATAGAAGGTATTTCAAACTCAGGATCGACAAACTACAACAGGCGAGATTTTTCTCCTCTTGCGAATCAAATTAAATGGCCCAACAAGCCGCTGTCCACACTATTAACTGTAAAATCAAGGTCCAGTCTTCCCACCGGGCCACACTCAGCGTCCAGACGCAAACAACCCCAGCCGAGCCTAACTGTCTCCACACCAAGGCAGCCACCTCTTTCCTCCTGACACGCCTCCAGCCAAGCTCCGGCCAGCGATCACACATGGAGACAACCGCCTAACACCAAAGCGCAGTCTGAGTGAAAACTCAGCACTAAGATCGATACGGACTTGGAAATAAGCGAGCACCGTTGTAACACCCCACTGGTCACTTATCTGGTTTTGGCGTGTGTTCACCCAAGGTAATTGACTAACAGATCAACAGAGAGTGCAAAACTGCCGCAATATCGGATAACGCAAGGAACGTATTAAGGCCCTGTTACTCCTGATTGAACTGTGGTGGCAGTTGATTCAGAATTGATCACTTTTAATTAAAAAGGGTTGCACATTGATGTTATATTCAGCTATTGAACACCAGATACACATGTTGAACACACAATTAATTAAGAAAATGACTTGGGATTTCAACTACTTGATTGAAAACAGTTGCAGCCGATTAGCACAAATTTATTTTAACTCATGACTTTCAATCATAACATTACATGACTCTCCTATCAGGCAGTGGTAATAAATTCCATTTGGATTGAGCAAAGTGCTATAACTCAAAAGTAATTCCTATCGACTGACCCAGGTGTAATGCGAAATGCGAGAAGAATTCTACAATACATTGTCCATGAAACCCTTGTGGAAACTTTGTCGATGTGATCCAACAAATTAATCAGTGGCCGGAGCGTGCGCAATATCATCGAATAGAGTGTGGCAGAGAGGCGTCGTTGTGTGGACGTCGGCCGACTTTGTGGTGTTACAAGGCTGCGCTCGTCTATTTACTCCTAAGTATCTTGCTCAGTTCATAGCTGAACCAAAATTTCCTATGTCGAAGTTCAATCGTACCATTTGCTAAACCCTAAACTGCAGAGATGCTCACTCTTTCTCAGGCAAACTGAGTAAAGAACGCCATGTCCACACTCTAGGCAAGCTGGGAATGGAAGACTCTACAGACTTCTCACAGTCCGCTCTTCGCCTCGGTTTCCTCTCCAGCAAAATCACTTACGCCAATAGCAGCGTAAGTCACGTTAATTATGCGTCGCTTCCCAGCGCTGACCAATGTCTGCTCTGGGAAGTGAAAAAGTTCCCACAAAATTTCCTTTCCTCTCAACTTCTGCCATTTAGCTCCTCCCAGGTCACCCATCAAGGTTAGTGTTTGCACCAACACCAATTTTTCAGGAATTCTGACTCCTAGGAGAGTACTTCAAATTCCTCGGTTGTATGTTTCCTTCGGAGGCCGGCGTATTTCATTCTGTCGCTCTTCACTTGATTTACTTCAGACTCTGCCGACCGTGAATTCAGTGTGAAGTTGCTATAGTCACGAACACACATATTTTGACCTCTGTTGACTGCTCCACCGTAGCTTTGCGCGGCTTTCTCGCATGTTTCACTGAAAACAGGCGACAGACATTTATCAACAAGCATACAAGTTCTCCGTCTGCTTCCTGGTACACCAGCATGGCGTCAGGGTCAACCACCCATGCTGTCACTCATCTTAAGGTCACTCATCTTAAGGCGTCTGGAGGACGCACCCCGTTACTGCTTTGTCAGAGCTTGAGTCACACTAAGCTGCCTATTGTCGCTTCCCTTAGCCGCTCTCCTGGCGGCCACGGTCAATTCTGAGTACTTCCCTGGGATAAACTAGACTCCAGTAAATTGACATGTTTCCACAAAGTTTTCATGTCATGTGAATTACTTTAAAGCCATCACCCGATATTAATTATTTCAATACGTCCATACTGTAAGATGCATACTACAAGATGCAATTTGCCTTGTCAGTAATTTTTGTTCAGCCCTACTGTTCGCTCAACGTGAGGTAGGTGATCTTTAATGACTTCATGTAAGAGGCATAGTTCTTGCCATCTTACACCATAACCTCTTTTCCTCAGGTTGCATATAAAGGAAAGTGTAACGCACAGCACAACACCTCTTATAAGGTGGTATGGCACGTTTCCTTTAACGGAAGTGGGACGGGAGCTGGTACACAGTGAAATTCGCGTTGCTTATATTTTATTTGTGGACGGGAGTGCCGGCGAGCAGCGACACTTAGCCGCAGGCTGCCCGCGCCGCGCTGCTATGCTCGCTGGTCACGTACCAGTGGGGGCGCTGTCGGGAATAAAACAGGCGAGCGCCGGCCTCCTCACACACTGCACGGGGACGTAGCTGCAGCTGCGGTCGCGGTGGCAGGCACACCCAGCAGCCGAGGGCGCCGCTTACTGGCGCTCTGACAGGCCCTCCGACTACCGCCAGCCCGCGTCCACAGGGCTCAGTACGTACACTGAGGAGACCAAATTCATAGGATAGCGACATGCACGTGTACAGACGGCAGAAGTAGCGTGTACACAATGTATACTCAAGAGCCAAGGAAAGTGGTACACCAGCCTAATACAGTGTAGGAGCCCCGCGGGCACGTCGAAGTGCCGCAACACGACGTGATATGGACTCGACTAATGGCTGAAGTAGTGCTGGAGGGAACTGACACGATGAATCCTGTAGGGCTGTCTGTAAATCCGTAACAGTAGGAAGGGGTGAAGATCTCTTCTCAACAGCACATCCCAGATGTGCTCAATAATGTTCATGTCTGAGGAGTTTGGTAGCCAGCGGAAGTATTTAACTCAGAAGTGTGTTTCTGGAGCCACTCTGTAGCAATTATGGACGTGTGGGTTGTTGTATTGCCCATTATAATTATCCGGGCTGTTATGCCATGGTCGGTTGATGAATTCTGTGTCAATTCCCAACGTTTCGTCTCCGACTGCGGGAGACATCTTCAAGGGGGTCCGTCGCTCGATTGAAGGTCCAACACACCCACTGGCTCGCTACTGACTGCCGCTACATTCCGTGTCCGCGCGCACCCACGCCGCGGTGTGACGTCACGTGTTTTGAAAACGTTAGTGCAATTGGCCGCTGTCCGTCGCCGTCGATCGCCGTTGCCACTACCCAGTAGTGGACGGGTGGTACACATCTTCTTTAACATCGGCATCCATATACCATTTAATTTCACGCCCTCCTCCTTTCGGTTGAAATTATTTGGGTGTTTAGCGATTTCGATTGTCTCCCTGTAGAGCCTTTCCTAATATCCGCTTGTCGCCGGTAGTACTTGCGTCTCCTCCAAACGAATATTGTGATTCCCTGGCTGGAAAGCATGCTCCGCAACAGCTGATCGTTCCGTTTCTCCTCTTCCACAATTTCCCTTGTGCTCTTCCAAACTTTGAGAAACAGTTCTTTTAGTGGTACCTACATAAACATCACCACAGCTGCATGGGATCCTATACACTCCAGCTTTTTCCAATGGTTTGCGAGCGTCCTCGGCAGGCTTAAGGTATTCCTGTATCTTCCTGGTGTGCTTGTAAATTACGGTAATATTCCGCTTCGTCAAGATCCTCCCTATTCTTTCCGTTACATTTTTAACAAACGGCAGGAAAACCTTATATTTTGCAGTAGCCTGTACGTCAGTATGATTTCTGCGTGGCTGCCTCAACGCACGTTTTATTTCGGCGGACGAATATCCGTTCATCATTAGTGCCTTGTGGAGATGTTCCATCTCGCGTCGAGCAACTCAGGTTCACAAATATTTCTAGCTCTGTCCGCTAACTTCATGATAACACCCCGCTTCTGTTGTGGGTGGTGGTTCGAATCCCGGTGCAAATAACGGTCCGTGTGCGTGGGATTGCGGTATACTGAGTGGCCCAAACTACCATTTTTCTTTCTAAAAATAAGGACATCGAGGAAATGTAATTTGCCGTCTACCTCCTCCTCCTCCATTGTAAACTGAATTCCCTGGTTTATACTGTTCAGATGTTCGTGGAACCGGCTTAGTTCCTCCCTACCATGTCTCCACAGCACAAACGTGTCATCCACGTATCGAAACCATACATCTGGTTTCTTGCTGGCAGTACCTAAGGCCTGTTCTTCGAATTTCTACATGAAGAAGTCTGCAATTACGGGACTTAGGGGGCTTCCCATAGCCACGCCATCCGTTTGCTCATTCCACTTGAATTATGTGGTCGTCAAACAACACTTAACAGTTCTGAAATATCGGTAGGAAAAAATCGATCCAGCTGTTCCAATACATCATTAAGTGGAACCATGGTAAACAGCGATACCACATCGAAGTTGACCAATATGCCCTCCGGCTGGACCACTGTGCCGTCCAATCTGCTGATGAAATGTGTCGAATTCTTTATATGAGAGTCCGTACGACCCACATGTGGTTTTAGCAGCGTAGTCAAAAACTTGGCTAGCCAGTAGGTGGGCGAACCAATGGCACTTAGTATCGGTCTTAAAGACGCATTTTCTTTATGAATTTTGGGCAGTCCATAAAGCCTCGGTGGTAGCGCAACCGAATTGCAGAGACCTTTCTGTACACTTTCTTCAATGGAGGACGTTTTTATTAACCGCGACACAGTTTTGAGAACGTTGTTAGTGGGGTCCTTATTCAGCTTCCTATATGCTTGACGATCCAGTAGATTGTTGTATTGTCCTGCTGGAATTGCTCAAGTTCGTCGGAATGCACGATGGACAGGAATGGATGCAGGTGATCAGATAGGATACTTACGTCAGTGTCTTCTGTCAGAGTCGTATCTAGACGTATCAGGGGTCATATATCACTCCAAATTCACACGCTCCGCACCATTAGCCACCACCAGCTTAAGCAGTGCCCTGATGACATGCAGGTTCCACGTATTCATAAGATTGTCGGACCAGGCAATGTGTTACCGGTAATCAACAGTCCGATATAGGCCGGTGTTGATGGGCCCAGCAAGGCGTAACGGTTTGTGTCGTGCAGTCATCATGGGTACACGAGTGGGCCTTCGTGCCCAAAAGCCCATAATGATGTGGAGTCATCATGGGTACACGAGTGGGCCTTCGTGCCCAAAAGCCCATAATGATGTGGAGTCATCAAGGGTACACGAGTGGGCCTTCGTCTCCGAAAGCCCATATCGATGATGTTTCGTTGAATGTAAAAAATATATTTCAGCTAGGAGTAGCCCTTTTTAAATTTTATTGTCAGATCTAGATTTCAGCCAGAAACTCGCTATTGTCAATGCACTATTATTTTTGATCAATGCATGTAATGCCTGTTGGTCGGGCTTCATCGACAGTTCAGTGCATACTGTGAATGAACTGTGGATGAAGCCCGACCAAAAGGCATTACATGCATTGATTAAAAAAGATTAATGCACTGAGAATGGCTAGCTTCTGGCTGAAATCTAGATCTGCCAATAAAATTTTAAAAATGGCTATTCCTAGCTCATATGTATTATTGACAAGTCAATATAACAGTCGCCGAGTGCAACTGCTTTCTGAATGAAAGATAACCTGATTTCATTGAATGGTTCGCACTTTGACACTTGCTAGTAGCCAAGCATTGAAATATGCGCCGACTAGCGGAACGTTTGAACTTCTGTCACGTTGAAAGATTCTCTTCGGTCGCCGTTGGTGCCGTTCTTGCAGAATCTTTTTCCGGCCCCATCGATATCGGAGATTTTTGATGTTTTACCAGATTCCTGATATCCAGGGTACGTGGTGAAATGCTCGTATGGGAAAATCCCCCACTTCATGGCTACCTCGGAGATTCTGTGTGCCATCGCTCGTGCGCCGACTATAACCCCACGTTCAAATTCACTTAAATCTGGACAACCTATTATTGTAGCAGCAGAAACCGACCTAACAACTGCGCCAGACACTTGTTGTCTTACATAGGCGTTGCCGACTGCACCGCGGTATTCTGCCTATTTACATACCTCTATATTTGAATATGTACGCCTACACCAGCTCTTCTGGCACTTCACTGTGTAAAAGGGTGAGTCCATTTTTGGAGCTGTGTTTAGTATTCGGGTGATTCACGTGAAAAGGTTTCCTACGTGATAATTGCCGCACGAATGGAACAGACTTTGAACGAGGAATAGTAGATTAAGGAATTCAATATTCCGAGATCCCCTGTGTGAAGAGTAGGCCGAGGACACCCACTTCAAAGCTTTGCCTCTCACCACGGATATCGCAGTGGTCGTCGGCTTAACGACCAAGGGCAGCGGCGTTTGGTTAGCGTTGTCAGTGGTAGGAGACAAGCAACTGATTCAAATAATCACATAAATCAATGTGCGACGTACGAATAACATATATGTTAGGACAGTGCGGCGAAATATAGCATTATGAGGTATGGCAGCAGACGACCGACACGCGAGCCTTTGGTTACAGCACTACATCGACTGCAGAGTCTCTCCTGACCTCGTGACCATATCGATTCCACCTTACGCGACTAGACTACAGTGGCCTAGTCACGTGAGTTTCGAGTTCCCTTGGTAAGAGCTGATGGTAAGTCTGGAGTATTGTGCATACCCCACGATGACGTGGTCCCGAGTTGTCAACAACGCACTGTGCAAACTGTAACTTGCTCCATAATGGTGTGGGCTATGTTTATAGGTAACGGACTGAGTCCTCGGCTATTTTTGGCTACTTGGAGGCCATTTGCAGCCATTCAGGAACTTGTTCCCAAACAATGATAACATTTTTATGGATGTCAAGACGCCATGTCAAAGGGGCCATAATTGTTCGCGATTGGTTTTGTAAGTAGGCTGTTTAGGTTTTTTTATTGGTAACACCACGTAGCGCTCTGTACGAAGATCACTGGCAGTGCAGTACGCACCTTGGGCTGGGTGGCATTGTTGTAATATTTGCTATTGTAGTGTTGGGCTGTTGGCTGTTAACAGCGCGTAGCATATCGCAGTTAGAGGTGAGCCGCCAGCAGTGGTGGATGTGTAAGACTGGATGTCATGAACTGCTATATACATTATGACTTTTGAACACTATTGAGGTAAAGACATTGCATGTTCTCTATCAAAATCTTTCATTTGCTAACTGTGCCTATCGGCAATTAGTGCCTTCTGTAGTTTGAATCTTTTATTTAGCTGTCAGTAGTGGTGCTCACTGTATTGCAGTAGTTCGAGTAACCAAGATTTTTGTGAGGTAAGTGATTTGTGAAATGTATAGGTTAATGTTAGTCAGGGCCATTCTTTTGTAGGGATTATTGAAAGTCAGATTGCGTTGCGCTAAAAAATACTGTGTGTCAATTTATGCACAGTTATGTATAAATTTTCTAAGGGGACATTTCATATGGCGACCCTGCCAGGATGTATGTAAGTAGGCTGTTTAGGTTTTTTTATTGGTAACTCCACGTAGCGCTCTGTATGAAGATCACTGGCTGTGCTGTGCGCAGTCTAGGGCTGGGTGGCATTGTTGTAGTATTCGCTATTGTAGTGTTGGGCTGTTGGCTGTTAACAGCGCGTAGTGTTGTGCAGTTGGAGGTGAGCCGCCAGCAGTGGTGGATGTGGGGAGAGAGATGGCGGAGTTTTGAAATTTGTAAGACTGGTTGTCATGAACTGCTATATACATTATGACTTTTGAACACTATTGAGGTAAATACATAGTTTGTTCTCTATCAAAATCTTTCATTTGCTAACTGTGCCTATCAGTAGTTAGTGCCTTCTGTAGTTTGAATCTCGCCAGTTCTGATGAAATTCAGGTCTGTCTTTATGATTATATCGTCTGTCGTCATGTCGGTAGTTCCTGTAGTTTTGTTCTTGTCGGTTACATGGTGGAGAATTTCTCCCTGAATCGTAACTGCGCGCTGGACCTTTGCGTCTTAAGTTATTCTGTCTCCTCTGATAATATATATTTTGGTTTCCATATTGTCTGTTTCTCTGATTGTCTCTGTGATAGTCATTACTGTGGAGAGTTGATCTTTCCCTGTAATTATTACTACAAACGGTTGTCATACGGCTGGTGTCTGTTTTGGTCACGATTTACGTTGTACGAATAACCTTGTTGTGTATTATTTCTGTCATCGCGGAATTCTGACAGGTGTAACCTGTAATTGTTGTGCTCCTGTTTTCGCGTTCCAATATTGTCAATGTCAATTTCCAGTTCTTGTAACAGTCCCTGAAAAGCTTCAATGTCGTCTTTGCAACGTCCTGCCAAAATAATATGTCGTAAATGTTCAGGTAATTTAGTTAAGCAAATGCGGATGAGTTCTGGGGGGCTGTATGGGTTTGACAGGTACTGATTCTTGTGCAACATGTATTCAAAATATTTCACAAGACTGGAAAATTCAGACTGTTCGAAATGTTTCATCATTATGATGCTATGTTTTATTCGGTCTTGTGTAACGTGAGACCAATATGCTGAGAGGAAGGCATGATAAAATTCTCCTTCACTGTGACAATCGTGAATGATCGATCGCATTCTTACAGCTGGTTCATTCTCCAAGTAGCCACACATAAATTCTAACCTGTGCTCCAATGACCAGTTGGGAGGAAAACAATGAGAGAATTGAATGGAGCCACGCTTGTGGATGAATGTCGTTGCCAGAATTCCTAAATGTTTTGAATTTACATGTAGTAATGAACAGCTTATAGTCAAAATCATCATGTCGGCGAGTCGCATTTCGGTCACTGTTACGTCGTTTCGGCGGTTCTATCTCAAAATTCGGTGTACCTTGCCAATTTCTTTCATAATTTCAGAAGTGTCCTGTGTTATTATTTTGTAGTTGTTCTGTATATCTATGTCCCTCTTCCCATACTGGAGCGCGAGTGTCCTCTGAAATACACTCCTGGAAATTGAAATAAGAACACCGTGAATTCATTGTCCCAGGAAGGGGAAACTTTATTGACACATTCATGGAGTCAGATACATCACTTGATCACACTGACAGAACCACAGGCACATACACACAGGCAACAGAGCATGCACAATGTCGGCACTAGTACAGTGTATATCCACCTTTCGCAGCAATGCACGCTGCTATTCTCCCATGGAGACGATCGTAGAGATGCTGGATGTAGTCCTGTGGAACGGCTTGCCATGCCATTTCCACCTGGCGCCTCAGTTGGACCAGCGTTCGTGCTGGACGTACAGACCGCGTGAGACGACGCTTCATCCAGTCCCAAACATGCTCAATGGGGGACAGATCCGGAGATCTTACTGGGCAGGGTAGTTGACTTACACCATCTAGAGCACGTTGGGTGGCACGGGATACATGCGGACGTGCATTGTCCTGTTGGAACAGCAAGTTCCCTTGCCGGTCTAGGAATGGTAGAACGATGGGTTCGATGACGGTTTGGATGTACCGTGCACTATTCAGTGTCCCCTCGACGATCACCAGAGGTGTACGGCCAGTGTAGCAGATCGCTCCCCACACCATGATGCCGAGTGTTTGCCCTGTGTGCCTCGGTCGTATGCAGTCCTGATTGTGGCGCTCCCCTGCACGGCGCCAAACACGCATCCGATCATCATTGACACCAAGGCAGAAGCGACTCTCATCGCTGAAGACGACACGTCTCCATTCGTCCCTCCATTCACGCCTGTCGCGACACCACTGGAGGCGGGCTGCACGATGTTGGGGCGTGAGCGGAAGACGGCCTAACGGTGTGCGGGACCGTAGCCCAGCTTCATGGAGACGGTTGCGAATTGTCCTCGCCGATACCCCAGGAGCTACAGTGTCCCTAATTTGCTGGGAAGTGGCGGTGCGGTCCCCTACGGCACTGCGTAGGATCCTACGGTCTTGGCGTGCATCCGTGCGTCTCTGCGGTCCGGTCCCAGGTCGACGGGCACGTGCACCTTCCGCCGACCACTGGCGACAACATCGATGTACTGTGGAGACCTCACGCCCCACGTGTTGAGCAATTCGGTAGTACGTCCACCCGGCCTCCCGCATGCCCACTATACGCCCTCGCTCAAAGTCCGTCAGCTGCACATACGGTTCACGTCCACGCTGTCGCTGCATGCTACCAGTGTTAAAGACTGCGATGGAGCTCCGTATGCCACGGCAAACTGGCTGACACTGACGGCGGCGGTGCACAAATGCTGCACAGCTAGCGCCATTCGACGGCTAACACCACGGTTCCTGGTGTGTCCGCTGTGCAGTGCGTGTGATCATTGCTTGTACAGCCCTCTCGAAGTGTCCGGAGCAAGTATGGTGGGTCTGACACACCGGTTTCAGTGTGTTCTTTTTTCCATTTCTTCTTGTATTACTTGAGCCAACTGATCTTGTACTTCCCGCATTTTTCTTTTGTACTGTGTGTTGATTTGATTTTGATTCTGTTTGAATTTTCTAATTTGTTCATACTCTTCAGTGTCAGTGAAGGCTACAGGTTTTGTGTCATTCACGTCATCATCTACCTTTGTAGATAAGTTAGTGAACTGATCTGAAAGCTCGGCTACTTTATCCGATAGTGAAACTATTTCCTCTGTGAGTTTTTCTGAACCAAGTTTCAGTGTGTCCATTTGTGTTGAAATTGTATCTACTGTGTCCTTTAAGTTTTCCTGAGTTTTGCAAATTGCGTAACCGAATCGGTAGATGCAACTGAGTCAATTTTAGCTTGCAAGGACTCATGATTTTCATGAACAATAGTTTGCAGTTCTTTTATGGCTGCTTCGTGATTCTATAAGGCATTTTCATGCCGCGAAAAAATAGGTTGAAAATGCTCACAAATTTTTGTTTTTACGTCATTACAGACTTTTTGACATTTCGATTCAATGTTATGTAACTCATTAGTTAAATCTTCACGTGTTTGTTCAAGTGTGGTGTCTAACTTTTGAAGATTTTGTTCCATTGTGTCTAAGTTTTGAAGCTTTTGCTATGTTTGTCTCTGATTTTGTTCCATTGTGTCTAACTTTTGAAGATTTTGTCCCATTTGTTTCTGATTTTGTTCAAGCGTTGTGTCTAACTTTTGAAGATTTTGTTCCATTGTGTCTAACTTTTGAAGCTTTTGTCCCATTTGTTGCATTTCATCTACATGACTACAGTGCAATTCACATTTAAGTGCTTGGCAGAGGGTTCATCGAATCACAATCATACTATCTCTCCACTATTCCACTCCCGAACAGCGAGCGGGAAAAACGAACACCTAAACCTTTCTGTTCGAGCTCTGATTTCTCCTATTTTATTTTGATGATCATTCCTACCTATGTAGGTTGGGCTCAACAAAATATTTTCGCATTCGAAAGAGAAAGTTGGTGACTGAAATTTCGTAAAAAGGTCTCGCCGCGAAGAAAAACGTCTATGCTGTAATGACTTCCATCCCAACTCGTGTATCATATGTGCCACACTCTCTCCCCTATAACGTGATAATACAAAACGAGCTGCCCTTTTTTGCACCCTTTCGATGTCCTCCGTCAATCCCACCTGGTAAGGATCCCACACCGCGCAGCAATATTCTAACAGAGGACGAACGAGTGTAGTGTAAGCTGTCTCTTTAGTGGACTTGTTGCATCTTCTAAGTGTCCTGCCAATGAAACGCAACCTTTGGCTCGCCTTCCCGACAATATTATCTATGTAGTCCTTCCAACTCAAGTTGTTCGTAATTTTAACACCCAGGTACTTAGTTGAATTGACAGCCTTGAGAATTGTACTATTTATCGAGTAATCGAATTCCAACGGATTTCTTTTGGAACTCATGTGGATCATCTCACACTTTTCGTTATTTAGCGTCAACTGCCACCTGACACACCATACAGCAATCTTTTCTAAATCGCTTTGCAACTGATAGTGGTCTTCAGATGACCTCACTAGACGGTAAATTACAGCATCATCTGCGAACAATCTAAGAGAACTGCTCAGATTGTCACCCAGGTCATTTATATAGATCAGGAACAGCAGAGGTCCCAGGACACTTCCCTGGGGAACACCTGATATCACTTCAGTTTTACTCGATGATTTGTCGTCTATTACTACGAACTGCGACCTTCCTGACAGGAAATCACGAATCCAGTCGCACAACTGAGACGATACCCCATACCTCCGCAGCTTCATTAGAAGTCGCTTGTGAGGAACGGTGTCAAAAGCTTTCCGGAAATCTAGAAATACGGAATCAACTTGAGATCCCCTGTGGATAGCGGCCATTACTTCGTGCGAATAAAGAGCTAGCTGCGTTGCACAAGAGCGATGTTTTCTGAAGCCATGCTGATTACGTGTCAATAGATCGTTCCCTTCGAGGTGATTCATAATGTTTGAATACAGTATATGCTCCAAAACCCTACTGCAAACTGACGTCAATGATATAGGTCTGTAGTTAAATGGATTACTCCTACTACCCTTCTTGAACACTGGTGCGACCTGCGCCATTTTCCAATCTGTAGGTACAGATCTATCGGTGAGCGAGCGGTTGTATATGAGTGCTAAGTAGGGAGCTATAGTATCAGCGTAATCTGAAAGGAACCTAATCGGTATACAATCTGGACGTGAAGACTTGCCTGTATCAAGCGATTTGAGTTGCTTCGCAACCCCTAAGGTATCTACTTCTAAGAAACTCATGCTAGCAGATGTTCGTGTTTCAAATTCTGGAATATTCCATTCGTCTTCCCTGGTGAAGGAATTTTTCCGTTGCCTCTGCAACAGCGTTCGAACCTTTTTGTGTACCACGGGGGATCCGTTCCATCTATTACCAATTTATGAGGTATGAATATCTCAATTGCTGTTGCTACTATATCTTTGAATTTGAGCCACATCTCGTCTACATTCGCATAGTCAGTTCGGAAGGAATGGAAATTGTCTTTTAGGAAGGCTTCTAGTGACACTTTATCCGCTTTTTTAAATAAAATTATTTTGCGTTTGTTTCTGATGGATTTGGAAGAAATGGTATTGAGCGTAGCTACAACGACCTTGTGATCACTAATCCCTGTATCAGTCATGATGCTCTCTATCAGCTCTGGATTGTTTGTGGCTAAGAGGTCAAGTGTGTTTTCGCAACCATTTACAATTCGCGTGGGTTCGTGGACTAACTGTAATAACAATGCACTGGTGTCATAAACATGTTCCTCAGTGCTGTTCGGCAATGCATTTGAACCGGAAATATTCGTAGTTTGAAAAGCAGAAACTGTGTCTTGACTTATTTGAGAAAACGGTGAGGACGTAAAACCTGAATCTACAGTATATGCAAGATTGTCATTTCGGAATCCTGAGGCGAGCTGTTGCCGACCGATCGATCGATAATGCTTCCCTGATCACTAATTGTTTCACTGCCTACACCATTATTTGCAGCCCGTTCCATTTCCCTATGCACTATTACCAAATTACTACTTTGAACATTTGTGAATTCATTACATGGTGGCGCTAACACACCGCTTTCGTCTTCACTGTCATTTCTCAGTTTACTTTGGAGCCTAGTATTACGTTTTTCACACGCCATTATTGTCACAATATTTCACACGATAACACAGAAAATCACAATTTGAAGAGCAAAAATAAGAAAACACACTAACATAGCACTGAAAATATCTAGTTAATAGCAAGCGCAGCTGCGAAATACTTCGTGCAAAACTACATGCATGTCACAACTGTTTCACTGTACAACAACGAAAAACTTCAACTACAGAGGAAGTTCTCTCTACAATTACGCGCTAGCAATAAACAAAGGCTACACTAACTACACAAACTACAAGAAAAAATCATAAGTTTCCAGTGAGGTATCCTCGGCTAAGGGTCGACATATGAAACGTCCCCTTAGAAAAATTATACATAACTGTGCTTAAACTGACACACAGTAATTTTTAGCGCAACGCAATCTGACCTCCAATAATCACTACAAATGAATGGCCCTGACTAACATTAACCTACACGTTTCACAAATCACTTACCTCACAAAAATCTTCGTTACTCGAACTACTGCAATACAGCGAGCGCCACTACTGACAGCTAAATAAAAGATTCAAACTACAGAAGGCACTAACTACTGATAGGCACAGTTAGCAAATGAAAGATTTAGGTAGAGAACAAACAATGTATTTACCTCAATAGTGTTCAAAAGTCATAATGTATATAGCAGTTCATGACATCCAGTCTTACAAATTTCAAAACTCCGCCATCTCTCTCCCCACATCCACCACTGCTGGCGGCTCACCTCCAACTGCGCAACGTTACGCGCTGTTAACAGCCAACAGCCCAACACTACAATAGCGAATATTTCAACAATGCCACCCAGCCCTAGACTGCGCACAACATACCCAGTGATCTTCATACAGAGCGCTACGTGGTATTACCATTAAAAAAACCTAAACAGCCTACTTAGAGTTTCAAGAACATTCTGGTCAATTCAGGCGAATGATTTGGCCACCAGATCGTCCGACATGAATTCAAAAGAACGTTTAAGGGACATAATCAAGAGGTCAGTTAGTTCTCAAAATCTTGCACCGGCAACACTTCCGCAATTATGGACGCGCGATAGAGGCAACACAGCTCACTATTTCTGCAGGGATTATGAGGAGGTACCCCATGACTTTTGAAGCTTCACTGTAAACACACTTCCATACTTCGTACGCAGACAGGAAAATTGTGTAGCTTGTACCTACAGTAGGACCAAGTTTAATCGAACTTTATGCCTGCAAATAAATTACGAAGGTCTGTCAGTGCACACTGCCTGCAATATTATAGTGGTTCAAATGGCCCTGAGCACTATGGGACTCAACTTCTGAGGTTATCAGTCCCCTAGAACCTAGAACTACTTAAACCTAACTACCCTAAGGACATCATACACATCCATGCCCGGGGCAGGATTCGAACCTGTGACCGTAGCGGTCGAGCGGTTCCAGACTGAAGCGCCTAGAACCGCTCGGCCATTGCGGCCGGCTGCAATATTATATCTTTATTGTACTTTTACCAGGATAATTTTTAGAGTTTTAAATACTATGAATATGCCTAACCGATAACATATGCGTTATTTTTTTTTTTTTTTGTGTCCACTGACTGGTTTCATGCGGCCCGCCACGAATTCCTTTCCTGAGCTAAGCTCTTCATCTCAGAGTAGCACGCTTCCTCTACAGTTCCCTCTAGTAACATGGAAGTCATTCCCTCATGTCTTAGCAGATGTCCTATCATCCTGTCCCTTCTCCTTATCAGTGTTTTCCACATACTCGTATTCCTTTCCTCTCCGATTCTGCGTAGAACCTCCTCATTCCTTACCTTATCAGTCCACCTAATTTTCAACATTCGTCTATAGCACCACATCTCAAATGCTTCGATTCTCTTCTGTTCCGGTCTTCCCACAGTCCATGTTTCACTACCATACAATGCTGTACTCCAGACGTACATCCTCCGAAATTCTTCCCCAAATTAAGGCCGGTATTTGATATTAGTAGACTTCTCTTGGCCAGAAATGCCTTTTTCGCCATAACGAGTCTGCTTTTGATGTCCTCCTTGCTCCGTCCGTCATTGGTTATTTTACTGCTTAGGTAGCAGAATTCCTTAACTTCATTGACTTCGTGACCATCAATCCTGATGTTAAGTTTCTCGCTGTTCTCATTTCTACTACTTCTCGTTACCTTCGTCTTTCTCCGATTTACTCTCAAACCATACTGTGCACTCATTAGACTGTTCATTCCGTTCAGCAGATCATTTAATTCTTCTTCATTTTCACTCAGAATAGCAATGTCATCAGCGAATCGTATCATTGATATCATTTCACCTTTTATTTTAATTCCACTCCTGAACCTTTCTTTTATTTCCATCATTGCTTCCTCGATGTACAGATTGCAGAGTAGGGGCGAAAGGCTACAGCCTTGTCTTACACCCTTCTTAATACGAGCACTTCGTTCTTGATCGTCCACTCTTATTATTCTCTCTTGGTTGTTATACATATTGTATATGACCCGTCACTCCCTATAGCTTACCCCAACTTTTTTCAGTATCTCGAACAGCTTGCACCATTTCATATTGTCGAACGCTTTTTCCAGGTCGACGAATCCTATGAACGTGTCTTAATTTTTCTTTAGCCTTGCTTCCATTATTAGCCGTAACGTCAGAATTGCCTCTCTCGTGGATTTAGTTTTCCTAAAGCCAAACTGATCGTCACCTAGCGCATTCTCAATTTTCTTTTCCATTCTTCTGTATATTATTCTTATAAGCAGCTTCGATGTATGAGCTCTTAAGCTGATTGTGCGATAATTCTCGCACTTGTCAGCTCTTGCCGTCTTCGGAATTGTGTGGATGATGCTTTTCCGAAAGTCAGATGGTATGCGTATTGGTAGATAACCAACATAAATGAAAATTCTAAGTGAAATCACTAGAGATTACGAAATGGATAGTGAGAAAAAACTGCATTTACGCAAATCTGTAATCATCTGTTTGCCAGCAACGACTACGAGATAAACCTAATCAACCTGTACTGGATAGCTCGGAAAACGGAAAGAACTGGTCTCAAAATCCATCACAAATTTGATGTACTTAACGAACTGGAAAAAGAGAACAAGTTCTTTCCGGGAAGTAGCGAAATAGAACAGAACAGGGGCCTTGTAAAACAATCGGGTGACCCACTTTGTTACTCCATACACGATTTGCCCTCCAATGATAGAGGAAAGTGCCCCCTAAACTGGACCCCCTGGTCATCACCCTTTGCAGCCTACTTAACCCTAGTGAGATCAAGTGCAAATAGTAGTTTAGGCTTCTGTCACTCTGCAGCGAGGTGCAAAATTTTTCCTTTCCACTTGTCACTTACCAATTCGCCATTACGTCTGACAACGAAAGGAGCTTTTTCTTT
This sequence comes from Schistocerca gregaria, assembly GCF_023897955.1. Classification (NCBI taxonomy): domain Eukaryota; kingdom Metazoa; phylum Arthropoda; class Insecta; order Orthoptera; family Acrididae; genus Schistocerca; species Schistocerca gregaria. The sequence goes on along the minus strand of NC_064924.1, from coordinate 67,227,290 downwards.
ATTTCTCCTAGACAATGATTGGTAAGCGTTTAAAAATGTAAGTGTTTTGAGTATTATGTTCTAGGTTAATGTTCACGATTAATGAGTTTCATTCAGATGTTTGATAATAAAATTATTGTGTTAGCAAAATGAGGACTTTCGTAGCGTTCTGTTGCTTATACCAGACACCTCAACGTTTCTTGTTTAGTCTTCCGTTATTAATACGTGCTCTTATTCTCTTAGAATTACTTTCCAGATTCTAAGACGGTAACGGGGAATTTTGGTCAAAGAAAGTGGAGTCCATCTAAATTACTGAAGATGGTGATGCAGTTTAGAAAAGGAAGATCAGTTGGAAAGAGGTTAGTAAACAGCTTAATGTTTCAAAAACAACAGACATGAAGTTTTCCACCGTGAAGTACATTAACCCAAGGAATCCGCAAAAAATAAACGAGGCAGACCTACGCTTTTGGGAAGAGGTCTCGAAGAAGACCAGGTTTAGTATTGTCTCTCTGTGAAAGCTATTTTCTTTAGGGTTACTCGTTATGACTAGTGAATAATGGCCGTATAATCGAGAGAAAGAAACAGCAAAGGACACCCGTTGAAAAACTAGATTTCTGGAAAATGTAGGTTAGTCTTTTTCTTAAATGCGACAAAACCAAGCTATCTGAAATAAATCCTGCAGAGACATCCTGTAGCAGCGTTCTTGGATTCAACAAGGAAAACATAGAGAAATTATGTGACCTCCTGGAAAATAATTTATGTACACAGTTTGAAACGAGATTACGTTTCTTCTTTTCTAATTCTGTTTAGTGTTATTTTATAATTTTTACAGTTGGTCCGATTTTGCCAACTATTTTCCAAACTCGTTAAGTGTAAGGTTTCAGCAAATAATGGTTTTTATTATATATTTTCATTATATTATCTAAGAGTATAATGTAAACGGTGCTTAACATAAAATAAATGGTAGATGCTTTTAAACATAATTGTTTACCATTTTCTATTTTAAAAGTCAAAAACCAAACCTACGAGGGAGTGGGGGGAGGGGGTTACTGCCTACGGCCGTTTCCTCTATACTTAGAGGTATTTGTGCAATGATAACATGCCAAATAAGTAACGGAAACATCTTGAAGGCGCCTCTCGAAAATACTGTGATATTCTTAATAGGGATCTTGCAACCCAGCTGCACATTATAGAACCGATATGTACATAAAACTAGCAAGATTCTAACAGGAGATATAAAATTATTGTTTATTACGCTGCAACCACAAGTCTGAAGACATGATGAGTATCGTTGCGGGGTTCCGATATGCATGGTAGCATATATATTAGCTTTTTTGAAGAGTGCTTAAGGCGATCTGCTGCAGACGTCTATAACGAAGTCATAGTGAGGGCGCCAGTAAATCATCAGAGCTTCAAAAACTCGAATAAAAAATAGGAGCAAGTATGGTAGGACATCCAAAATCAATTACTCCCCAAGAACAAGTATTGGTGACAGGCAAAACATTCTCATAGGAAAAAGTTTTAACATGAATGTGTCCTATTCTTCGTTGAATGAATACATTGACGTCACAGCATCAAGGGAGTATTTATTCCTTTGTAGCGTGCAACAGCACGTTTAGAATTTAACGTGGAAAAACTGGATCTTATAAAACAGTCTTGCATGCAAACATTCGAAACAGTTCCTATCCAACGATGAAAATTCTTCTCAACAATGAAAAATAATGCTTTCACTTGGATTCCTGGACACTTCATATGTTGGGCTGCACAAGCCATTTCTGGAGTCTTCAGATTCGATTCCATGAGATTAGATTGGTACTTTTTCGATAGATCATGAATACGACACTTCGTAATGATGTGGAACGTGTCAGGTTAATAAAAGGTGTCTATACAAGATATTACATTACACATTATATTATATGGCACTTAATATTTTTATTTTTTGTGGGGTTTTGGGAAATTACCCACTTATTATATCCAAAAATTCATCTAATGAGTGGAAGGAGTTGCCATTAAGAAATTATTTTAATTTCCTTTTAAATGCTGTATGGCTATCTGTCAGACAATTGATGCTATTAGGTAAGTGACCAAAGACTTTCGTGGCAACATAATTTACCCCCTTCTGAGCCAAAGTTAGATTTAACCTTGAGTAGTGAAGATCATCCTTTCTCCTTGTGCTGTAGCCATGTAGACTGCTATTACTTTTGAATTCGTTCGGATTGTTAATAACAAATTTCATAAGTGAATATATATATTGTGACGCTACAGTGAACATCTCTATCTCTTTAAATAAGTGTCTGTAGGATGATTTGGATGAGCTCCAGCAATTATTATGATTACACGCTTTTGTGTAATGAACATTCTTTCGCTCAATGATGCCATAGGAAAGCAGAGAATGAAAACAGGCATGGTAAGCTAATTTACTCAGATGTATATCGCCAAAATTTGCGATGATCCTAATAACATAAGTAGCTGAACTCAAACGTTTCAGCAGATCCTCAGTGTGCTTTTTCCAGTTCAACCCCTCATCAATGCTTACACCTAGAAATTTTGAATATTCTACCTTAGTTAACGATTTCTGATCGAAGTCTATATTTATCAATGGTGTCATTCCATTACTGAGTGGAACTGTATAAACTGTGTTTTGTCAAATTTTAAGGAGACCCCATTGGCAGAGAACCACTTAATGATTTTCTGAAAAACATCGTTAACAATTTCACCAGTTACTTCTTGTCTGTTGGGTGTAATAGCTATACTTGTATCATCAGCAAAAAGTACCAGCTTTGCATCTTCGTCAATACAGAATGGCAAGTCATAAATATATATTAAGAACAGCAGAGGACGCAAGACCTAACCTTGCGGCATCCCATTCTTGATTGTTCTCCAGTTTGAGAAATCACCAGTTTTTTGCATGTTATGTGAACTGCTTATTTCAACTTTCTGCACTCTTCCAGTTAGGTATGATTTAAACCATTGGAGGACTGTCCCATTCTTACCCCAATACTTGCGAACTGAGTGTATACCTTAGTTATCAGCATTGGATAGTGTGCAATAGGACAGGAGCCAGTTATAAGAACATTTTCAGGGATTTCTTAGAGGGATTCTTGAGCCTTAGCATATCCAAAGACGACTTCTCAGTTTCGTCTTCCTCGAAAGAAATTTTTCAAATGCAATAGTGTTGCTCTGACCAAAACTTCCAGTATTTTTTAACTGTACTCGTGAGTTAAGTTGTTTTACAGCATAAAAAAGAACTGTGTCAATAAAATACGAAGCCCTGTAAGAGGAAGCAAGAGAGGTGGAGAAAGAGAGAGAAAGAGAGATGGAATCGCTAATGCACATCTGCTCGATTACTGGGCGTGCAAGAAATTTTCTTCACAACTCATTCGCCAGCGGGGCAAGTAGATGACGTGAAGGTCCTGATCACCGGTCTTTGCTCAGACGTCCTAGCGTGCATTCCAGACCTCTCCATAGTGACTCTCTTGGTGCTACTCAAGTTGCGTAGGCAAAAGAAGTTATTTTCACAGACGGTATGCAGCCCTACTGTGTAGGTTAACAATGAAGGTACAGTCTCGAGTAAAATATTATAGCGGTAAAATAGTGCCCCATAAGAATCTCGGGAGAGGGACTACTCAGATTGCTCTTATTGGGAAGCTGTGGTTCTACGGATTAGAGTGTGTGTTGTTAAATACCTTAATTGGGTAGGTAGATTATGCAATTTAGAACGAGAACTGGGTAAGTAGGAATTAGATATAGTGAGAATCAGTGGAATGCGATAGTAGGACTAACAGGGCTACTGGTCAGACGAGTGTAGGGTTATAAATACAAAATCAAATCTGGGTCGTAGTCAAGATCGACACAAAGCCAGCCAACTACCTCCGCAGGTGCTACTAAACTCCTTGAGGAAATCAACCATGATAAACGTATTCCACGTCGTATGCGAGGTATATACACTCCTGGAAATGGAAAAAAGAACACATTGACACCGGTGTGTCAGACCCACCATACTTGCTCCGGACACTGCGAGGGGGCTGTACAAGCAATGATCACATGCACGGCACAGCGGACACACCAGGAACCGCTGTGTTGGCCGTCGAATGGCACTAGCTGCGCAGCATTTGTGCACCGCCGCCGTCAGTGTCAGCCAGTTTGCCGTGGCATACGGAGCTCCATCGCAGTCTTTAACACTGGTAGCATGCCGCGACAGCGTGGACGTGAACCGTATGTGCAGTTGACGGGCTTTGAGCGAGGGCGTATAGTGGGCATGCGGGAGGCCGGGTGGACGTACCGCCGAATTGCTCAACACGTGGGGCGTGAGGTCTCCACAGTACATCGATGTTGTCGCCAGTGGTCGGCGGAAGGTGCACGTGCCCGTCGACCTGGGACCGGACCGCAGCGACGCACGGATGCACGCCAAGACCGTAGGATCCTACGCAGTGCCGTAGGGGACCGCACCGCCACTTCCCAGCAAATTAGGGACACTGTTGCTCCTGGGGTAACGGCGAGGACCATTCGCAACCGTCTCCATGAAGCTGGGCTACGGTCCCGCACAACGTTAGGCCGTCTTCCGCTCACGCCCCAACATCGTGCAGCCCGCCTCCAGTGGTGTCGCGACAGGCGTGAATGGAGGGACGAATGGAGACGTGTCGTCTTCAGCGATGAGAGTCCCTTCTGCCTTGGTGCCAATGATGGTCGTATGCGTGTTTGGCGCCGTGCAGGTGAGCGCCACAATCAGGACTGCATACGACCGAGGCACACAGGGCCAACACCCGGCATCATGGTGTGGGGAGCGATCTCCTACACTGGCCGTACACCTCTGATGATCGTCGAGGGGACACTGAATAGTGCACGGTACATCCAAACCGTCATCGAACCCGTCGTTCTACCATTCCTAGACCGGCAAGGGAACTTGCTGTTCCAACAGGACAATGCACGTCCGCATGTAGCCCGTGCCACCCAACGTGCTCTAGAAGGTGTAAGTCAACTACCCTGGCCAGCAAGATCTCCGGATCTGTCCCCCATTGAGCATGTTTGGGACTGGATGAAGCGTCGTCTCACGCGGTCTGTACGTCCAGCACGAACGCTGGTCCAACTGAGGCGCCAGGTGGAAATGGCATGGCAAGCCGTTCCGCAGGACTACATCCAGCATCTCTACGATCGTCTCCATGGGAGAATAGCAGCGTGCATTGCTGCGAAAGGTGGATATACACTGTACTAGTGCCGACATTGTGCATGCTCTGTTGCCTGTGTGTATGTGCCTGTGGTTCTGTCAGTGTGATCATGTGATGTATCTGACCCCAGGAATGTGTCAATAAAGTTTCCCCTTCCTGGGACAATGAATTCACGGTGTTCTTATTTCAATTTCCAGGAGTGTAATTCGGTTAAAATAGCATACTCTCCAAGAATAATGTAATAATTCCAGTTCCAAGAATGACACGTGCTGTATTCCATGGTGCTCAGCCTGTATACTCAGAAAGCAGCGAAACCAAGCAGAAATGTGGAAAAGACTCTAATGCTCGGCGAGCAGATATAAAATTTTTGAGGTTTCCTGGTGATTTTATAATTCCGTCGCAGATGGTGAAAGGGTTCGGAAAACATCTGAAGGCCATGGATAGTGTCCTGAAAGCAAGTTGTCAGAAGAACATCTACAAAAATAAATAGTCGAATTGAATCAGGCGATGCTGAGAAAGATTGATTTGGAAATGAGACACTAAATATTTTGCTATTGAGGCGGTAAAATAACTATTACGATCGAAGTAGAGAGGATTAAAAACTGATAACGGAAATAGAAAGAAAAATATTTTTGAAAATCGGAGAATTGTTGACATCAAATACAAATTTTAATGTTATGATGTCTCTCTGAAACTATTTGTCTAGACTGCATCCACCTAAGGAAGTGAAACAGGCAGTTCACACAGGTAGAGAATAGCACGTTTCCAAACGCAGTGCTACTGAAAATGTTGAACCTTAGATGAGTAGATCGAATAACTTGTGAAAAAGTACTGAAACGAATTGGGGAAAAAAGAAATTTGTGGCGCATCTTGATAGAAACAAGGCATATTTTGGCAGGGCGTGTCTTGAAGAGTCAAGGAAGATTAATTTTGTAATGTTGGGAAGTATTTATGTGTATGGGGGGAGGGGGAGGAGGAGATGGAAAAATTATAGAGGTAGACCAGGGCTAGAATACAGTAAGCAGGTTCCAAGGTCTGTAGGCTGCAACAGTTACGTGGAGTTGAAGAGTCTTGCAGAGGGTGGACTTACATCGAGAGCTGCACCAGATCAGTCTTCTGACTGAAGACCGCAAGACAGCGCATGTGCTGGCTCTGGGTCTGACTATCTCTCTTCTCTCGTCACTGATACACTCATCTGTGTTCCTCATACACTTACGACATGACTCTCATACACCGCGTGTAAAGGGACCATTTTGTGTGGAGGATGCAAACATTTTCCCTTTAGTTGCTTGGATAACCCCTCGCGGTATCGTTCCAGACACAAGCAGTACATTATTTTGTGCATACAGAAATGTGCCCTAACATTTGTGAACAATGTGACACCCTGAAAACGTAGCCAAGCGGATCTTAGCACGGAGAATATATAAAAACTTGTAGCAGCAATAGGAAGAAATTTCAGTTACACGTATCGCCAACAGCGCCTCCCTCGGTTGACCCCAAATTCAACCACATGAAGCTCTCAACCAAGGTGGAAACACGTCACAATTAATAAAATGTTCCTGTCCGTTACGCTGTGGTCGAATGGGTTTCACCTTAAAACCCATCGTTCCGTCCCATTTGCGGCGGATATTTTCAAGGGGGGTCGTAGCTTTTTTGAATATCCGATTCACACCCTGGCTGGCTACTGACTACAGCAAAATTCCGCTTTCGCGAGCTTCCGCGCAGTGGCGTGACGTCACATGTTTTGAATGCGCGAGCGCAAGGCCGTTGTCGACTGCGTCATCATCTGTTGCTATCATCCCATGGTACACGACTGGTACAAATCTTCTTCAGCTTCGGAATCCAAATGTCATCCCAATTCGCGCCCTCCTCCTTCCTACTGAAATTACTATGGTGTTTCGCTATATCTATGGCCTCTCTGTATAGCCTTTCATGGTATGCGTTTGTGACTGCCAGTACCTGACTCCTGTCAAACTGAATGTGGTGGTCTCCTGGCTGTATTTTCTGCACCAGGGCAAATGCAGAAGAGGGGAGATTGACAAACCAGCTGTCAACCTCCCCTGTTCTGCAATTGCCCTGGTGCTCATCTAGTTGTTCTATGACAGTTCTTTTGTAGTACCCACGAACATCTCCGAGCAACTACACGGAATCCTGTAAATTCCATCTCTATCTAGCGGTTGGAGAGCATCCTTGGCCAATTTAGGCGATATTGTATCTTCCGCGTGGGTGTGTAGATTTCCTCGATGTTTTACTTTTCCAAGATTTTTGCTGTGCGATCAGTCACAGCCTTAATTAATGACTTTGGATTTCACCGGCGGTTGAGCATCGTTATGATTTCTACGCGGTGGTCGTAACACTCTTTCTACCCCAATGAACGAATAACCATTCTAAGCAATGCGTTGATTTAATTCTGCATCAAGCAGCTCTGATTCGAGGATTTTTCTTGCTCTATCCGCCATCGTTTTTATGACGCCTCGCTTTCGTTTTCCTGCTATTAAACCTTGAAAAAGCTAAACATCGTGGTAAGCTACACACCGACACGCAAGATAGAAGATCATCAAAAATCGGCCAAGGATTCCGCCAACCGCTGGAAAAAGCTGGAATTTATAGGATTCCATGTGGTTGTTGTAAGTTGTAAGTGGGTACCACAAAAAACTGTATTAAAACGACTATAACAGCACAAGGACAATCGCAGAAGAGGAGAAACTGACAGATCAGTTGTCGCGGAACATGCCTTACAGCCAGGAGATCACCACATTCAGGTATTGGCAGCCACAAACAGACATCATGAAAGGTTGAACAGAGAGGCCATAGAGCTTGCAAAGCACCACAGAAATTTAGATAGGAAGGAGGAGGGCGTAAATGGCATTGAATGACATTAGGATTCCGATGCCGAAGAAGATGTGTAGCAGTCTTCTACCATGAAATGATAGCAACAGCGGACGACGACAGTCGATAACAGCCAATTGCGCTCCCGTATTCAAAACGAGGCCTGCGAGAAAGACAGGCCGTGGCGCATACATCACGAGGGTAGGCCGAGCCTGCTCGCTCGCTCGCTCAACTCAGCCGGAAAAACTACGTCTCTACACCTGTTAACTCGAAACTGGGTGTTTATGTACCAACGAGAATTATCTCCACTAATCGAAGCCATTATTATAGAATCTTAACTGTTATTAGTTCTACAATGATAAAAAGTACATAGGGTTGCTAATAATTTGTTACAGATGTACTGGGGCACATTAAAATTAAAGATGCCTAAGGCACCACATCTCGTATGAAATGATGACTGCTACGCAGAAGAGACTAAATGCTACAAACAAACTGTTATACAATTTATGACGAGAGTTGATCTTAAATTTTGTTGTACGACTAGTAATCAGTAAGACTTCATAATACCAGATTCCTGTAGAAGATGCAGTTCTCGTTAGTAGGCAGACGTCCAGTTGTAAGTTAACAGTTTTACTGTTGGGTTGGCAGAAGAGCCAACATCGTATTATGAATGAAGTCCGAAATGCACGCGACATAGCTCACGCAGGCTGGCGTGAGGAGGGAAGGACATGAGGTCTGGAAAATGACAAGGAATTAGAATTCAGAAAGCGGACAATTAGTTTGATACTTAACTTTAATCCATTAATGAGGAACGTCGCTCACCGGCCTGTGTGGCCGTGCATCTCTAAGCGCTTCAGTCTGGAACCGCGTGACCGCTACGGTCGCAGGTTCGAATCCTGCCTTGGACATGGATGTGTGTGATGTCCTTAGGTTAGTTAAGTTTAAGTAGTCCTAAGTTCTAGGGGACTGATGACCGTAGATGTTAATTCCCATAGTGTTCAAAGCCGTTTGATCCATTTTTGAACGTCGCTATTGACGGTACATGATTCACAATATTATTTGTTCAGAATACAGTCTTGAAGTAATTAGTTGCAGTAACTGAATATGGCGCCTTGCTAGGTAGTAGCAAATGACGTAGCTGAAGTCTATGCTGAACTGTCGTCTCTGCAAATGAGATCGTATGTAGACAGTGAACCATCGCTAGGAAAGTCGGCTGTACAACTGGGACGAGTGCTAAGGAGTCTCTCTAGACTAGACCTGCCGTGTGGCGGCGCTCGGTCTGCAATCACTGATAGCGGCGACACGCGGGTCCGACGTATACTAACGGACCGCGGCTGATTTAAAGGCTACCACCTAGCGTGTGTGGTGTCTGGCGGTGGCACCACATTTACAAACACATTTTATCTGCTCAGCTGAGCGAGCGAGCGAGCGGAGGCCCACCTTCGTGACGTACGCGCCGTGGCCTATGTTTCTCGGGGCCTGGATTCAAAACATGTGACGTCACGCCATTGCGTGGAAGTTCACGAAGCGGAATTTTGCTGTAGCCAATAGCGAGCCAGGGAGTGAGTGAATCGGACATTCAAAACAGCTATGATCCCCCTCGAAAATGTCCTCCGCAGATGAGGCGGAAATTTGGGTTTTAAGGTGACGTCCATTCTATCGGGGCGTAACAGCCCGCAACATTTTGCTAATTGTGACATTTCCGGCCGTGAAATTTTACATTTTACAATGGAAACACGACAGTCGATACAAGTCTTTTTTGTTCCGTCGATGCATTGTGTTTACGTTTCTCTAAACAAAAGAACTCAGCAAAACATCTTCATGTGGTGAAAACAAAGTGATACTTCCTCATTTTTTAAATATAATAGTATCATTTGATCCTAAACTGAAACAAATCTAAAAACTATATAACCCAATTATTCACCTTTAAAAGACAGACACCTCATTACTAATAACTGAAAGAAAAGATACGAAGCACCAACCCACATATTAGGAGACACTGCACAGCACGATATACAGGGTGATCCAAAATTTCGCTGGCATTTGAAAATTCAATGCTTCACTCAATAATGCAGGTAGATAGGTAAAAGTTAACATACATATTTTAAATGACATGGTGTTTTATTGAAACCAAAACAAGTGCACAAAACACCCAAGAGATTGCGTTTCATATATACAAAAGGAATAAGTAGCCTAACAGTTTATTATTATCGGAGAAAATGTTCTTTACGTCAAATGTCCATCATGTCGGCATGCTTTCATCTGCAACAGCTGTAGTCGATGGACTACGTTGTGAACAGCACTGTACAGCGTAACTGTAGTTATGGTGAGAGATTATCGTCCTTAGTAAACGCGACCGGCGCGGTCGCGGGGTTCCCGAGAACAAAAGCACGGCGGGACAGAACGGGAGCGGCCCACGAACAAACAAAATGGATGGGCAGGAAACGACGGACACAAGCAACGACTGACGACCGAGCAAGACCCTACAAAGAACAACACGCAAGAAGCAACGGGGTCACAATCGGAAACCTCACGAATCAACAACGTCAACTTGTACACGGAATAAGGAAAGTAAACACGCTGTCTGTAGGCGAGATGTCAATAGACTCACGCAAATAACTGACTGCCTCGCTGAGCGCGAGGCAGGCGCTTAAATACATGATAGGTACGTCGCTATTGGCCGCTGGACCACGTGCTCCACCGTGGGACCTTCACATTATACGTGGGCCAGCCATCTAGGGGTAATCGAGGTCCATGTCATCTGTCGCGGATTCGAAACCCGCGGCCCTCGGTACCAGACGTCCTGAGCCGTGGTAAAAATTGCTGTTTTGAAGAGCGCTCCGCAGCGCGTACTGTGAAGGAGTCGCCCTCCATTTATGGTGGTGGCACCGCTGTGGCAATCGCAGCTTTGGTGTCTCCCTCTGTGGGAAACGTTGCCTGTACACGTGCATTTAAGGGGCGCTTTGATCCCGCCAGTTACGTCCGTCTGATCGGCTCCTTTCTTTCCCACTATCCTTCCTATGTCACCATCCACAACATGGATTCCTATACCTTTTTCCCCTCCGCCGGTGTGCCCCAGGGAATCCGTCCTATCCCCTCTTCTGTACCTCTTGTATACGGCGGACATGCCGCCGCCTTCACCCCCCATTCACCTTCTCCAGCACGCCGATGACACTGCCTTCCTTGCCCTTGCCCCCAACCTATAGCACTCCCAACACCTTCTCCAATCCCATCTTGACTGGTTCACCGCTTGGTGCAACCAGTGGTTGCTTAAGGTCAATCCTGGCAAATTGCAGGCGATCATAGTAGGCAAAACCACACCTTCCTTCCACCTCCTCGACTTTTACATCACCATCTATGGCCGTCCTATCGCCCTCACCCTCTTAGGTACCTTGGTGTCACACTTGACCGTCGCCTCTCCTGGATCCCCCACCTCCAGAGGATCCAAGCCAAGGCACGCTCCCATCTCCTCAAACTCCTCTCTGGCCGACCTTGGGGTCTGGACCCCTCTACCATCCTCCATACCTATAAATCCCTCATTCGCCCTATCCTTTGCTACGCCCACACTGCCTGGATCTCCGCTCCCCCTGCCTTTTACAAATCCCTTCAGATCCTGGAACGCTATGCTCTTCGCCTCATCTATCGCATCCATCTTCCTTCCCCATGCGGATCCTGTACGACCTAATTCCCTTCCCCCACCTCCTCCTTTTCTTCGAACGGATACAGATCCTCCCACTGGCCTCTCCCATCCTCTCCTGAACCTGTCCACTGCCACGCCTGTACTTCCATGTCCCACCTGTTCTCCATCTCTCCACTCTCCACACCCTCTCCCAAAGTGGATTCCGCCAGCTCCCCCTCCCTTATGGTGCCCTCCTCCCCTCCATCTACCCCTCCTACCAATTTTGATCCTCCCTCCCTCTTCCTGTGTTTGTTTCCTTTGCGCACCCTCTCTCCCTTCTCTTCCCCTTCCCTCCCTCCTCCCTTTCTCCCGACTCCTCCCCCAGGCTTCCCCTACCCCCATTCCTCTACTCCTCTGCCATTGGCATATCTGTTCCCCCCTCTCCCTCCCCCTCACACCTCTTCCCCTCTTGGCAGTTCCCCGGACTCGCACACATTACATGGACATTCACACACCAGAGGTCATCGCCATCAGTTTCTCGTGTGTGTGCCATCGTGTTTGTGTTCTCACCGTCACACTCCTATGTTCACCTGTGCCGTCGAATCATCAGTGTTTGTGCGCCATGCCAACGTGTTTCAGTGTAATTTTCATCGAGTTTGAACGGCTCTGTATTTTGTATTTTTGTATGTCTACTGTTTTTTACCTGTCACTCTAACTATTATGTATCTTCTTACTGTTTTTTATCATTGGAAATCGAAGGTTGAAGAGCAGCATGCGATGCTGCTGCCAGCCTACCTATGTATCTATATAGGTATGAAAATTACAATAAAGGAAAAAAACCTCCAGTTGGTCAGTTGATCAGTCTGGGTGAGTCAGTCTGGGGTCAGTCTCTCGTCCCCAGCTTGCTAGTCTCTCTTGTCCGCATTTGTGACGTATATAGTGTCTGTCTGTTAGTCAGAGTCTGTCGTATGGATCAACCTTCAAAGTCGGCAAAATGAGAGTCTTTCCACTCCGCCAGTAAGAGAACTCAGCGAGTGGTCGCTAGGTCGGGGCTTAGTTCCTGCGCCTGAGTTTGCGCGCTAGGCCGCCAGTCTGCTCGAGTTTGCTCAGACAATAGTCATTGGCGGTTGGATCGATCGGTTGGTCGGTCGCGCACTGAGACACTAGATGACTTGTCCGTTTTCAGCGTCGGTGCATGTGAGGTCGCCACGTGAGTCCAGTGGGCCGCGGCGTGTAGCGACGGGTTGTGACTTCGCGGTCGGCAGGACACTAGCAGGAGTCAATCCTCGACATCAGTATGGCCGGTGCGAGCTGCGGCGACGTGGTGTAACTGGTTCTCGGAGAGTTTCTGGGCCCCTTCAGTAACCTTCTTGTGGAGCTCGGCTCGGTCTTTTCCTGGTGCAGGAATGTCGTTTTGCCAGTGGGCGTGTTTCCTCTCCATGGTTGGGTGCGAGCCAGTATTTCCGTCGTCGTGTGTCTGGAAGTGAGTGGAAGACGCACCAGCAGTGCAGTCGCGACGGAGCAGCAGTCGCGGACGGAGCAGCGGGCAGTTGGTCGGTTGGTGCGAACCAGGAAAGACGGGAGATCGGCGCGCCTTCCTGCGTCCGTTGTAGCGGCTGGCAGTGGACGGTTCGGGAGAGCGATGTGGGGGTGCTGCGGCAGGTCTTCTCCAGAAATCGCAGTTCATTAGAAGTTAAGTGATTGGTTAAATTCTACTTGTTTTCTTGGTCAGTCTCTCGTCCCCGGCTTGCTCGACTGTCCCTCTTCCGCATTTGTTAGGAAGTTACTGTCTCTCGTTCGGAGCTGCCTCTGTCATGTTTGTCGGATTTTCTGTGTTAACGAATTTTTTCCTTGAATTGTAACGCCCTAATTCCTTAAAAATGTTTTTATCTTGCCTGTCATCTTGGGAGGCGCTATATGTATACTGTAGTGCATGTTTGGCCAATCTTGTAGAATTTTATGGAAGATTGCATTTCATAGGCTTTTATTTAAATGGTCATTTTAGTATATAAAGTTGCCACCCATCCACCGTCAGACTTTTCTTAGAAGTTAAAATCAAGTTGCAACTTCAGTGGCAAGTTAATCTTTTAATTTCAGTGTTTTGTACCAGTTCCATCCCTCCTACGGGGTGTATAGTTTGTGTGCTTGTGTGAATTGTTAAAACTTTTACTTTAAGGTAATCCAGTGTGTAGCAGATGTGCACCTGTGTAGTCTTTCAGAGGTTGTTGTGAGCGGTCGTGACTACGGCCGTGTCAAAAGAGAACGGCAAGGTTCTCAGCCCAAAAGCTTATACGCACAAAAATTTGTTTCTTTTTGCCTCTGAATAAACTGAAACTTGATATTAAGAGGGCTCATTCTGCTTATAGTTTTAAATATGTTTCTAAAAAAAAAGGATTTTAGGAACAAAATTCCCATTTGTTAACAGCAATTTCATCTTGATTTCTTCAGTTACTCCCTGGCAACTACTTCCACGCTTACATAGTGTGATTAAATGTGTTAATTTCTTGATGAATCGCTCGTAAGTAGAATAAATTCTTATGTATGTTCTTTGAAAATAAGTCCACGGTTCACGTCCGAAGTTGTCTTTTACCATCCCTAATGAGATCTGACGATTGCGGTGGACTTGCGGCTTCAGGTAACCCTACAACCAATAATCTCATGGTCTGAGGTTTTAGAGACTTGGCTGGTCAAGTATAACGGAAGTGGCGACTGAGCACGTGACCATCACCAATCTATGAGCGGAAGAGAAGAGTCACACGTGTAGCAGTATTAGGGTGGAGCGCCATCCTGCATAAAATAGCAAGTGTTTATGAGCCAGGCTGGGAATGACGAGATTCTGTAACATATGACCATACCTCACACCAGTCACGCCGACATTTTGAAAAGGAACAACCCGCTTTTCGTCGAGGAAAAAGGCTCCGATCACGACTGATGTGGTAAAGTGATTTTCTCATCATGCAGTAGGGTTTCCAAGACAGTTCCAGGATTTTCGGTAGCTCTTTTGAAGTTTCGGACGTTCTCGTGCGGTTTCACTGTCGTTTTACTGTCCAGCACCATCTGTTTGTGTTTTTCGGTTTTTGCTCTCGTTTTTGGTTTCAATACAACATCATGTCATTTCAGGTATGTGCGTCAAGTTTTTCCTCTCTACCTACATTATTCAGCGAATTACTGCATTTTCAAGCGTTAAGGGGCTTCTGGGCGCACAGTGCATTCGAGCAATGCATTTCCAAATTGAAGGGACTGATATATTCCACGTGGCAGAACGTAGAAGCAGTACTATTTCGAAACAAAATATACGTTTGTCTGCTGTAGTCGACGGAGCACGAAGGTGTCAATTAGCAACATGATGGACAAATGGGCCACAAAAAGAATCCCACACAACCCATGCCGTAGCAAACATTTTTATGTTACTCTTTATATTAGTTGTTTTCAGGTTGCCCGACACCATTTTCCTATTCAGGGCTTTGATAAAAACAAGCCACCGGTGTATATTGAAGTGATAATATCAGGAACAGGTTTAGCCTAGATCGTGGCCGAAGGTGAGAACTGTGTGCTTTGTGGAAGATCGCCCCATCAGCAGATGTGTCCATCTACAGTAGTGCATCCCCCCACTCCTCCCCCATCCGCTACCCCCACAGCTCGGAGTAATAGCCTAGTCGCAGCGGGTGCTCTATAGCGGCCATTGTCCCACGGAGTGTCTCCTGCGTACACATGGCTTCACTGAGACGAGGCGGCGCTAATCTTATTAGAGCAAGCTACTGAATTTAAATTCGGAAGATTTAGAGGGAGCGAATCAAAACTTTGTCGGAGGGAGCCTCGGCTGGAGATTATACACCGACCATCCTCGGATCCGTTCCCCTTCTCTTCCCCTCCGGCCTGAATCTGTTCGCTGCCATCGTTTTGACAACAGTCCAGCGCCAGAACGCTTGCTGTCTGTTCTCAGACCCCCTGGTGTTAGACATCTGCTACCTGAATTATCAGAAATTTGTACTTGATTCACGATTACCCCCGAAACGAAGTGGAGAATAAGCACTGTCGGTCGCACTGCCTTTATTTATTACTATCGCTTGACCTGACGAAAGGAGAGAAGATAAAAAAGGAGCAAAGGGTAGGGCAGTAACTGAAGACGAGAAGGAAAAGGCGATTCTGCGAGAAAATTTGACAGTTCACTGACAGACTTAATTCTAAATAAAGCACCTGCAACAGACTACATTCCCTCAGAAGTATTGAGATTCATGGAATAACATACGATGACAAAATTATTCCACCTGATGTGCAACATATTTCAGACAGGAGAAATACCCTAATGCTTCAAGAGCTTAGACCAACGGCCTTGCCGCAGTAGTAACACCGGTTCTCTTCAGATCACCGAAATTAAGGGCTGTCGGGCTGGGCTAGCACTTGGATGGGTGACCATCCTGTACTGCCGAGCGCTGTTGACAAGCGGGGTGCACTCAGTCCTTGAGGCAAACTGAGGAGCTACTTGATTGAGAAGTAACGGCTCCGATCTCAAAAACTGACATACGGCCGGGAGGGCGGTGTGCTGACCACATGCCCCTCCATATGCGCATCCAGTGACGCCTGTGGTATGAGGATGACACGGCGGCCGGTCGGTATTGAGGGGCTTTCCAAGGCCTGTTCGAAAGGAGTTTAGTTCAAGAGCTTAGGCACTGACAGATTTGAATATAACTGGATAATCACTTTAATGAACCGTGGCTGCAAAAGAGTGACCCGAATTATTTACAGAAGAAAGGCAAAACTGGTAGAAGGCGAACTCGAATAAGATCAGTTCGGTTTCTGGAATCATGTAGCAGTCCACGAGGCAGCAGTGACTCTACGATTGTTCATGGAAACTCCCATGGAAGAGGACAAAACCTAAGATCATAGTGGTGTCTGCTCTTTCGGACATGTAGGAAAGGACAGACACATTTTGATTCAGCAGCCATTACTAATAAAAATATAAAGGAAGTAAAGATATTACCTGCTAATGAGCACTGTACAAATCAATTGGGAGAGTTGAAAATTTGTGTTAGCCCAAGATTCGAACCCGGGTCTCCTGCTTACTATGCACATGCGATCACTGCGTCACCCGGATGTAGCAGCCACCGTAACTGCATGGATTACATTAGCACATCTGTCGTTAGTGAGATAATTTGAGAATTTGGGTCTGATCGGAGGCGTGCTAGGGTAGTCTCTGCAGCTGCGATGACCAGTGTGTCAGGACAGCACTGTGATCAGCAAATCTGCACAGTAAACAGGAGACGGTCCAAATCTTGGGCTGGCACAAATTTTCCCCACGGATTAAATTCAGTGCCCACTAGCAGCTAATGAATAATTCCTTTGTGACTTCAGACCCACGTTTACAGATTTGTAAATCTGGAGAAAACTTTTCGCAGTGATTTGGAACACACTATTTCGAATTATCGAGCTAGCAGATATAAAGCTTACCCACAACGCACAGATAATATAGTGCAGTCGTAGGAGTCGAAGGACGTGAAAGGAAAGCAGTACTTTAGAAGAGAGTGAGAAAAACTTATGATTCCACATAGCGTTCGATCCATAAACTGAACAAGCAGTAAATGTAAACTACCGTGATGTGTAGAACGAGACTGAAGTTCAAGGAGAAGAGTAAAAAATCTGAGGTTGGCTGATTACATTATAATTCTGTCATACACGGCAAAGGACTTTTGAGACTAGTTTAAAGGAGTCTGTATTGTCTTCAATGAGTTTTGAAGATGATTATCAGCCCCAAAGAGGACACAAAAAGTAGTAGATTGTGCTATTTGAGTAGCAAAAATAGTGACAACCACCGAAATACAGAGGATTTGAAATGTAGATTGGCAACAACGAGATAAGCTTTCCTAAGAAATAAGAGTTTATAACGATGAATATTAAATTGTGTTAGGAAGTCTTTTCTGAAGGTATTTATCAATGCTGTAGCTTTGTAAGGAAGTGAAACATGGGAGATAAACAGTGTGTTCAAAGAAAGAGCATAGGAATTTAAAGTTTTGTGGCACAAGAGGATGCTGAAAATCAGATTAGTAGGTTGGATAACTAGTGAAAATGGTAGAAAGTCGAATTAGGAAAAATTGAAAATTATGCCACAACTTAACTAAAAGAAAGGACTGGTTGACAGGACGCATCCTGAGGTATCAGGGTATCGTAAATAATATAGCGGAAGTATGTAGCGAGGGACCAATGCTTGAGTACTGTACGCAGGTTAAGATCGATGCAGATTGCAGTAGTTATACTGAGATGAGGAGAGCTGCACAAAATGCAAGCTAAAAGTCATGGGATACCTCCCAGAACCGCGTCGGCACTTCTTTTTCCCGGCTTCACAGTTCAACTTAGCATGGACTAAACAGGTGGTTGGGAACATCCTGGCAGATTAAAACTAAGTGCCGGACCGAGACTCGAACTCGGGATCTTTGCCTTTCGCGGGCAAGCGCTGTGCCAACTGAGCTACCCAAGAACGACTCACGCCCCCTCCTCACAGCTTTACTTCTGCCAATATCTCGTCTCCTACCTTTCAAACTTTACAGAAGCTCTCCTGCGAAGCTTGCAGAGCTAGCACTCCTGAAATAAAGGATATTGCGGAGACATGGCTTAGCCACAGCCTGGGGGATGTTTCCAGAATGAGATTTTCGCTCTGCAGCGGAGTGCAAGGTTCGCAGGAGCGCTTCTGAAAAGTTTGGAAGGTAGGAGACGAGATACTGGCAGAAGTAAAGCTGTGAGCACGGAGCGTGAGTCGTGCTTGGGTAGCTCAGTTGGTAGAGCACTTGCCCGCGAAAGGCAAAGGTCTCGAGTTCGAGTCTCGATCCGGCACACAGTTTTAATCTGCCAGGAAGTTTCATATCAGCGGACACTCCACTGCAGAGTGAAAATCTCATTCAGGTCGTTGGAAGTCCCTGCCGAAATATTGAGCCATGCTGCCTCTGTAGCCGTCCATAACTCCAAAAGTATTGCCGATGTAGGATTTTGTGCAAGAACTGACTTCTCAAATATGTGCATTCATGTCGGGCGATATGAGTGCCGAACCATTCACTCGCATTGTCCATAATGTTCTTCAAACCAGTTGAGAACGATTGTGGCCCGATGACACGGCTCATTGTCATCCATAAAAATGAAATGCATGTACGGCTGCAAATAGGCATCACTACTTCCAGTCAATGATCGGTGTAGTAAGATCAGATGATCCAGTCCACCCCATGTCAACGCAGCCCATACCATTAAGGATCCACCAACAGCTTGCACATGCCTTGTTGACAACCTGGGTCCATGGCTTCATGGGATCTGCGCCTTACTCGAACTTTCCCATCAGCTCTTGGCAACTGAAATAGGAACTCATCTGACTAGGCCATGATTTTCCAGTCGTCTACAGTCCAAGATATGGTCATGAGTCCAGGAGAGGCGCTGCAGCCGATGTCGCGCCGTTACCAAAGGCACTCATGTCAGACTTCTGCTGCCATAGCCAATTAACGTCAAATTTCGCAGCACTGTGCAAACAGATACGTTTGTAGTACGTCGTAAATTGATTTCTGCGGTTATTTCATGCAGTATTGCTTGTCTGTCAGCACTGACAACTCTACACATACGGCGCCGTTGTCGGTTGTTAGGTTGGACACTACCTTGATGAGAGTTAATGCCTGATTATACATTCTCATTACACTCTTGGCACTGTAGATTTGATAATACTGAATTCCGTAACGATTTCCGAGATGGAAGGCCGCATGCGTTTCGCTCCAACTGCCAACTCCACATTCAAAATACGGCCATAATCACATCAGAAACCTTTTCACATGAATCATTCGAGTACAAATGACAGCTCCGGCAATGTACTGCCCTTTTATACCCTGTGTACGCGATACTACCGCCATGTGCACATCGCTTTCCCACGAGCTATGTCACCTCAGTATAGATTAGTATAGGGAGCTAATGTTCTGACTGACGAATACAAAAAGAACTACGACAAACTTGCAGCCCATATGACTGATGTTTTAAGTCTTATAATGCACATACGGAATGATGATAGGTATTTGATGTATTGAGGAGATCAATGGTGTAAAAACGGATGCAGAAAACACGGCTTGCGAGAAACACGTTGTTTATCTGATTAGATCTACATTAACTAAACATGGAAAAGACTTACGTGAAGAAACCACTGACAGGTACATATACCTTGTAACAGTAATATCTCATATTTTTCGTACATTCCTTATAATTTAGGATAACTAATGTTTTACCTGTGCATTGTGTATATTTCTTCACTATTTATGTTTATCATTTTGTACTGCATATCAACAATTTATATATTTGTATGTTACTTAAAAATACAGAGCTACTGTAAGCGATTCATTTGTTTGCATGGTTTAACGTTTTGCAACGTACTGCACGTACAAACATGATTGATCCATGGATAGGACTGTAAACTGGCCAAGTTTTCATTGAGTCCACTAGTTACGAGTTCAGTGCCTTGACAAAGGAAGATAAGAGGTTTTATGTGTTGGAATATACGAAAGTTTATTTGTTACAACAGTGCATCGTGCATTAAAAAAGAATTCAGCGGGAAAACACCATGCAAATCCGGAGCTTTGGAATTGATATATGCAGTTTAGGAACACTTGTTGTCTATGTAAACAGCAAAGTAACGGTCGGTCAAATGTGCCAGGTGCAATCATGGAGAGGGTGAGGGGAATTTACGTACGCAATCAAAAATAAAAAAAATCTACGGTCCGCACGAGACATAAATTTGCCACACCGCAGAAAACTGAGAGGTAGATTTTATGACGGCGATTACATTTCATACCGTACCATCTGAAGCTCGGGTAGCAATTACAGATTACGGCTGTCGTCTTCAGTTTTGCATCACAATCTAGCAAGCGCTTGAAGATGTACATTTAGCCTCCAAGCTGACATTCAGAGACGAAGCTACCAGCCATTTATATGGACAAGTTATTTGGCATAACGTGAGTGTGTAGGGCACGGAAATCCTCATGAAATGGTCGCGCATGAACGAGATTCGCTGAACGTTAATGTTTTATCTGCAGTGTTGCGGACGAAACGGTATGCGCCATTTTTCTTTTGTGGGAAGACTCCGAAGGGTGTCTCTTAGCTAGACATGTTGCAGTTTTGGCAGTTTCCACAAGTGAATGCTGATTCCGACAATTTCATCTTCCTACAGGACGGGGCAACTCCCACATTGGAGCATTGATGTTTATCGCTACCTAAACACGAACCTCCGGATCGGTAAAGATGTTGTAGCTCTCTTCACTCAGCCCCTCCAGGTCGGCTAACACCTTACGACTTTATCCTTTTGGGGGTACATTAGGGACAGTGGTCACGTACCCGCACTGCGAAGAACACTGCAACAGCACAGAGAACGCATCAATGCTGCCGTGATGACGATTGGCAGAGTGCTGATACACAGGCTATGGATAGAACCTGAATGCCACTCGGACGTGAGTCCCTTGACCAGAGAGGCAATCATAGAACATTTGTAGAGTTCAAAATGCAAACTCGGTGAGTTTACAACTATAGTCCAGTATCGGTCATACTTGCACATGTAGCACTTTGGAAAATATAGAGCTTTGCAAACGGATGCATCATTTATAGTAGCCCATTGCTATGTTGTTCAGTGATGCATGTATAGGCTGGATAATTAAGGTTGCCTACCCCCATGAACCATGGACCTCGCCGTTGGTGCGGGGGCTTTCGTGCCTCAGCGATACAGATGGCCGTACCGTAGGTGCAACCACAACGGAGCGGTATCTGTTAACAGGCCAGACAAACGTGTGGTTCCTGAAGAGGGGCAGCAGCCTTTTCAGTAGTTGTAGGGGCAATAGTCTGGATGACTGACTGTCTGGCCTTGCAACACTAACCAAAACGGCCTTCCTGTGGTGGTACTGCGAACGGCTGAAATCAAGGGGAAACTACAGCCGTAATTTTTCCCGAGGGCATGCAGCTTTACTGTATGGTTAGATGATGATGGCGTCCTCTTGGGTAAAATATTCCAATGGTAATATAGTCCCCCATTCGGATCTCCGGGCGGGGACTACTCAAGTAGACGTCGTTATCAGGGGAAAGAAAACTGGCGTTCTACGGATCGGACCGTGGAATGTCAGATCACTTAATCGGGCAGGTAGGTTAGAAAATTTAAAAAGGGAAACGAATAGATCAAAGTTAAATATAGTGGCAATTAGTGAAGTTTGGTGTCAGGAGGAACAAGACTTCTGGTCAGGTGAATACAGGGTTATAAATACAAAATCAAATACGGGTAATGCAGGAGTGGGTATAATAATGAATAAAGAAATAGGAGTGAAGGTAAGCTACTACAAAGAGCGTAGTAAAAGCATTATTGTGACCAAGATAGACACGAAGCCCACGCCTACTACAGTAGTACAAGTTTATATGCCAACTAGCTCTGTAGATGACGAAGAAATTGATGAAATGTATGATGAGATAAAGGAAATTACACAGATAGTGAAGGGAGACGAAAATGTTATAGTCATGGATGACTGGAATTCGATAGTAGGAAAAGGAAGAGAGGCGAACATAGTAGGTGAATATGGATTGGGGGAAAGAAGCGAAAGAGGAAGCCGCCTGGTAGAATTTTGCACGGAGCATAACTTAATCAAAGCTGACAATTTGTTCAAGCATAATGAATGGTTGTATACATGGAAAAATCCTGGAGATACTAGAAGGTGCCTCGCTGAGGCACGCAAGCCCCCGCACCAACGGCAAGGTCCATGGTTCATGGGGGTAAATTGTAAGACATTTCCAGGAACAGATGTGGACCCTGACCACAACCTATTGGTTATGAACTGTAGTTTAAAACACAAGAAAATGCAAAAAGGTGGGAACTTAAGGAGAAGGGACCTGGATAAACTGACTAAACCAAAGGTTATAGGTGCTTTCAGGGAGAGTATTAGGGAACGACTGAGAGAATGGGGGAAAAATACAGTAGAAGAAGAATGGGCACCTTTGAGGGAAGAAGTAGTGAAGGCAGCAGAGGGTCAAGTAGGTAAAAAGACGAGGGCTAGTTGAAATCCTTGGGCAGCAGAAGAAATGTTGAATTTAATTGATAAAAGGAGAAAATATACAAACGCAGTAAATGAAGCAGCCAAAAAGGAATACAAACGTCTCAACAATGAGATCGAGAGGAAGTGGAATATGGCTAAGCAGGGATGGCAACAGGACAAATGTAAGGATGTAGTGGCTTATCTCACTAGGGGTAAGATAGATACTGCCTACAGGAAAATTATAGAGACCTTCAGAGAAAAGAGAGCCACTTGTATGAATACCAAGAGCTCAGATGGAAACCCAGTTCTAAGCAAAGAAGGGATAGCAGAAAGGTGGAAGGAGTAGGTAGAGGGTCTATACAAGGGCAATGTACTTGAGGACAATATTATGGAAATGGAAGAGGATAGTTGAAGATGAAATGGAAGATACGACACTGCGAGAAGAGTTTGACAGAGCACGGAAAGACCTGAGTCGAAACAAGGCCCCGGGAGAAGACAACATTCCATTACAACTACTGACGGCCTTGGGAGAGCCAGTCTGGACAAAACTCTACCATCTGCTGAGCAATATGTATGGGACAGGTGAAATACCCTCAGAATTCAAGAAGAATATAATAATTCCAATCCCAAAGAAAGCACGTGTTGACAGATGTGAAAATTACCGAACTATCAGTTTAATATGTCACAGCTGCAAAATACTAACGCTAATTCTTTACAGACGAATGGAAAAACTAGTAGAAGCCGACCTCGTGGAAGATCAGTTTGGATTGCGCAGAAATGTTGGAGGCAATACTGACTCTACCACTTACCTTAGAAAATAGATTAAGGAAAGGCAAACCTACATTTCTAGCATCTGTAGACTTAGAGAAAGCTGTTGACAATGTTGACTGGAATACTCTCTTTCACATTCTGAAGGTGACAGGGGTAAAATACAGGGGGCGAAAGGCTATTTACAATTTGTACAGAAACCAAATGGCAGTCATAGGGGTCGAGGGGCATGAAAAGGAAGCAGCAGTTGGGAAGGGAGTGAGACAGGGTTGTAGCCTGTCCCCGATGTTACTCAATCTGTATATTGAGCAAGCAGTAAAGGAAACAAAAGAAAAATTCGGAGTAGGTATTAAAGTCCATGGAGAAGAAATTAAAACTTTGAGGTTCGCGGATAGCATTGTAATTGTGTCAGAGACAGCAAAGGACTTGGAAGAGCTATTGAACGGAATGGACAGTGTCTTGAAAGGAGGATATAAGATGAACATGAACAAAAGCAAAACGAGGATAATGGAATGTAGTCGAATTAAATTGGGTGATGCTGTTGGTATTAGATTAGGAAATGAGACACTTAAAGTAGTAAAGGAGTTTTGCTATTTGGGGAGCAAAATAACTGACGTTGGTCGAAGTGGAGAGGATTTAAAATGTAGACTGGTAATGGCAGGGAAAGCGTTTCTGAAGAAGAGAGATTTGTTAACATCGAGTATAGATTTAAGTGTCAGAAAGTCATTTCTGAAAGTATTTGTATGGAGTGTAGCCATGTATGGAAGTGAAACATGGACGATAAATACTTTGGACAAGAAGAGAATAGAAGCTTTCGAAATGTGGTACTACAGAAGAATGCTGAAGATTAGATGGGTAGATCACATAACTAATGAGGAGGTATTGAATAGAATTGTTGAGAAGAGGAGTTTGTGGCACAACTTGACGAAAAGAAGGGACCGGTTGGTAGGACATGTTCTGTGGCATCAAGGGATCATACATTTAGTATTGGAGGGCAGCATGGAGGGTAAAAATCGTAGAGGGAGACCAAGAGATGAATACACTAAGCAGATTCAGAAGGATGTAGGTTGCAGTAAGTACTGGGAGATGAAGAAGCGTGCACAGGATAGAGTAGCATGGAGAGCTGCATCAAACCAGTCTCAGGACTTAAGACGACAACAACAACAATTAAGGTTGAACGATGGGACAGGAAATGACCTAGGGAATTCCCTCTATGTTACGAAAGCAAAGACGCCAATTGTTGAACGTAAAAGGTTGATGGCGTGAGGAGCACGCTGCAGCTGAGAAAATAGTACGAGTCAGTTATCAGTCAGCCATCAGAGTGTGCACATCGCGCTGTCGAGGCGACACTAACATGTCTACAGTTCCAAGGAATTAGAGCCTCAAATGTATGTTACTTGCGTCTGTAAAGAAGCGGAATGATTATTTAGTGCGCGAAGCGTTGGAAATTAGAAGAACAGTCGTATTTGTGATACGAAAATGGTGAGTGGGCGTTCATGAAATACTCGCCCATAGTGACGCAGCGTTTCTCATCTTCGTCTCCAGTTCATGCACTGTTTCTTTCAGTATTGTAAAAACCCATGGGACAGTATTTATCTTGTGTGTTCATTTGTCAGTATTATGGAACGTTCGGTTTAAATGTGTATCCACGAACAAATTGCGCGAAGTCGTGTTATCTGTGATAGATTCCTGGTCTGAATCCTAAAACATACCTAAGCGTCACGATTATAATGAAAAACCGTCACAGTTTTTTAACAGAGAACGTCAGAATTTTTTATCCTGAAAAAGAACTTCTCACTTATGTCTAGTTAAAAAAGGTTCTAGACTGAACTACTGAGCAAATTTTGGTACATAATTTGAATTTCATGAAAATGTAACGATTAGTCTTAAAAAATCATACTCTGACAGTAATATCCAACAAACATTCCAGTGATTAAATTTTTTTAGTATTTTGTTGTTTCAAAATTGTTGTAAATGCATCTTTCTTAATGTGTACAGTTTGTGGGACGACTATGCAAAGAGAGTGGTTCCGCAGTGAAACTTCCATTATTACTTTACATGTTGCTATACTCAGAAGCATTAAGATTGTTTTTGTAATTGATCATTTCGGCGACTGTTTATCTCATTTGTTAGTGTTTGAAAGTTAAGCGCATAACAAGTATTATAGAGAAAACTTCATTCACTAGACTTCACATAAAACAATTAATAAAGAGAGATTCTTTCTCTGTGAAATTTTGGATTTAAATACTACAGTTTTCTTATTTAGTATAATTTATGTTATATTTGAATTGGCATCCTTGAATTTACTTTACTACGAATCATAACAATAGCTTTGTGTGACCTAATAAAATTGTTTTACAATCTTCACTTTTTTGTTGTAATGTATTTGTTTGTAATGTATTTCGGAGACAAGTAAACAACTTCGAGTCAGATGGCCAAAACTGCCCATTAGTAACACGTTGACGGCAAAATTTAATAAATCAACAGTACACACTTTGGGTAGATATCTGAGTTGGTGTAAGACCCCTTTATGGAGGCTTTCGCGGATAGCTCGAGTCCTCTAGATTTTTCACCATTTTTGTGCAGTATTAAAATACATGACAGAAAGAAAGGTTCGACAGGACTAAAGACGTTCCGGACGTAACGACTTAAAGAAAACATTTTCACTCTTTATTAAAGTCTCTGCATTACTTCGTCTTGCAGTTTTAATACGAAATGAAATAGTGTGTGTCGTCCCATGAGTAACCGACTCGAAAGACAACAGTACTTTTATTGGCGACTGGCTTCAGATCGTGTCCTAAACCATAAACGGCCACAGACAGAGGTGGTGGCTTGCCCGCTCTGCAAAGCAGCGCAGGCGGCGATCTGAGGCAGATCTGACGTCACGGTAGAATGATGATGCAGGCACAAATGTTCACGCTCACGCCGTTCAGTGCACATCGCTGAATGTGAGACTCCATAGCACACGACCCAAAAGTGTTCCACTGTTGACCCAAACGGAAAGGTTACTTTGAGTCCCAACGCAATGCAAAAAATGTAATTTTAAAATATATCTCATTATTAACTTTTATTGTCACAGGAAGCAACGAATACAAGGATAAATTGGGCAAAAGTAAAAAATGAGTTGTTTTAATAAGGTGATTGCACTTTGTAATATAAATGTAAAACTTTTCACGAAATTAATCTTTATCATAGTAAGCAACGAATGTAACATGACACCGACAAACGATAAACAGTCAATTGCATTAATGAGGTAGTTTCACTTTGCAACCACTGAGACATACAGTTTTCAAACACCATTCATGCGATATCCTTGAAAGCAAATTCGCAATTTTCCTAGACAGCATGCCACATCTCGAAACATTCATGAACGTATAACGCCCAAAACAAATTACAGCCCTAAGTAAGAAGAAAAAGTGCGCCTACAGTTTAATAAATTTTATATCACAACTAGACAGTGTCCCACTTGTTTCATTTCCATAATGCTCACAAAATGAGCAGCGCAAACTTAAATTTACGTTTCAATAATATAAATAAGTTACTTACACTGTCAACAATCTCCTCTGTATGGCTAGTATAGAAAAACATCATTTTGGAACCTCCAACAATGACGTAGCAGTATCTACAGGCCAACTGTTGTTTTCATAGCTGTGATTGTTACAATATACCACATTCCCAGGAGTACCACAGTGTGTAACTGGAAGCCTCTGTCTTGCAATAGCATCGGATGTTTCATGTGACTGACACTGGTGCTTTAATAAAACAACCTAAGTCTAAATCTACGTAAGTACTCTCGAATTGACAACTAAATGCCTGGCAAATGTATCATCAAACCACTTTCAAGTTATTTCTCTGCCGTTGAACCATCGGACGGCGCGGAGAAAAAGGAGCACTTAAATCTTTGTGTGTGACCTCTAAATTCGCTTATTTTATTGTAGTGATTATTACTCACTGTGTAGTTGAGCGTCAAAAAATATGTTTTTTCAATTGGAGGAAAAGTTGGTGTTTAAATTTCACGAGAAAATGCCTTTGTTTCACTGACTGCTGCCCCAATCCATGTATCATGTCCGTTGCACTCTCTCCTAGATGTCGCAATAGTACAAAACGAGATGCCAGTTTTTGAACTTCTTCGAAGTCCTTCATCAGGTCCATCTGATGCCAACTCCACACAGCACAGATATATTACAGAAGAGGGCGGACGAACGTGGTGGGAGCAGTCTATTTAGTAGGGTGGTTTCAGGCAGAAACCGCAGGGACTCAAGCTGTTTGTATCGAAGTGGGCGTAGGATTAACCAGCCTGGATCGTGGATCAATGGAAACCTGTCGCCTGGAGAGACGAATCATATTTCTTGTCACATCAGGTCAATGGCCAAGTATGGATACGTTGTGATCCTGGCGAACGGCTGTTGGGCACTGTATGATGCTAAGGGGATTATTCTCCTGCTCTACCAGGGGACTATTGGCAGTAATAGAAAGCACCGTGGCAGCTGTGAACGTGTGTGAATTTACTTGCAGGCACTTAGCATCCCTTGATGCTTGATGTCTTCCCCTACGGAGACAGCATCTTCCAGCACGATAACGACCCGTGGTACGAAGCTAGAACCGTGCTACAGTGCATTAACGGGCATAATAGTGAGCTTAAGGAGCAAACCAATGAACTCAAGTTGATTTCTTGACCACTAGGTTTGCCTGACCTGAACAAGGAGGAACACCATTGGACTCCTCATACACAAACCAGTTTTCCATAATTTACAGGAATTGCGTCACCTGTACATGGACACCTGGTGCCACATATCGCTGCAAATCTACCAATAACTTGCCCAATCCATGCCATACAGAATCGTTCCTGTACTGCTGTACAAAGACGCACTAACTCCCTATTAAGCAAATGGTGATAATATTTCGCCTCATCGATGTACATTGAGATTTCGAATGTCATGGGGTACCTCCTAATACTGTGTTGGACCTAATTTGTCCCAGCGTAGTGCAGCAAACCGACGTGGTTTCGAGGTCCCGTGCAGGGTTATTGAGCCACGCTGCCTCTAAATCCGTCCATAATTGCCAGTCTAGGAGTTTATGCACGAACTGACATCTCGATTATGTCCCATAAATGTCATATGGGGTGCACGTCGGGCGATCTGGATGGGCAAATCATTCTCTCGAATTATCCAGAAGCCGGCCGGTGTGGCCGAGCGGTTTTAGGCGGTACAGTCTGGAGCCGCGCGACCGTTACGGTCGCAGGTTTGAATCCTTCCTGGGGCATGGATGTGTGTGTTGTCCTTAGGTTAGTGAGGTTTAAGTAGTTCTAAGTTCTAGGGGACTGATGACCGCAGAAGTTAAGTCCAATAGTGCTCTGGGCCATTTGAATCATTTATCCAGAATGTTCTTCAAACTAATCGCGAACGATTGTGACCCAGTGACATGGCGCATCGTCGGTCATAAAAAATACCATCTTTTTGGGAACATGCGAGTTCATGAATGGATGAAAATGGTCCCCAAGTAGCCGAACATGACCATCTGCAGTCAGTAATCGATTCAGTGCGGCCGTGGAGCCCCGTTCATTCCATGTCAACACAGCCCGCACCATAATGGAACCACCACAAGCTGGCACAGCGCCTTATTGACAGCTTGTATCCATGGCTTATTGGGGTCTGCGGCACGCTAGAACCCTACCACCATTAGCTCTTACCAACTGAAGTATGGACTTATCTGACGAGACCACCGTTTTGGAGTCGTCTAGGGTTAAAACAATATGGTCAAGAGATCGAGGGGAGGGGGGGGGGGGGGAAGTCGGTGGAAGCTGATCGTGCTGTTAACAAGGGCATTCGTGTCGGTCATCAGCTGCACTAGCCCATTAACTCGGAGTTTTGCTGCACTGTACTAACGGATACGTTAGTCATACGTACCACATTGATCACCGTTGTTATGTCACACAGCGTTACTTGTGTGTTAACACTGTCAACTCTATGCAAACGTCGCTGCTCTCGTTCGTTAAGCGGAGACCGTCCGTCCCTGCCTTGTCCATCCATGGTGAGAGGTAATACCTTAAATTTAGTACTAACGTCACACTCTTGACTCTGTGGATCTCAGAATACTGAATTCTCAAACGGTTTCCGAAACGGAATGTCCCATGCGTCTAGTGCCAACTACCAATCAGCGTAAAAATTCTGTTAATTCCCGTCGTACGAGCAAAATCACGTCGGACAACTTTTCACATGGGTCATCTCAAAAATGGCTCTGAGCACTATGCGACTTAACTTCTGAGGTCATCAGTTCCGTAGAACTTAGAACTAATTAAACCTAACTACCCTAAGGACATCACACACATCCATGCCCGAGGCAGGATTCGAACCTGCGACCGTAGCAGTCGCGCGTTTCCGGACTGCGCGCCTAGAACCGCGAGACCACCGCGGCCGGCAGTCGCCTAGAACTTAGAAGTAATTAAACCTAGCTAACCTAAGGAGATCACACACATCCATGCCCGAGGCAGGACTCGAACCTGTGACCGGTCATCTCAGTACAAATTGTAGCTGCACCACGTGATACCACAGCCATCTGTATATGTGCATATCGCTATCGCAAGAACTTTGTCAACTCAGTGTCAGAGTGTTAATTCTTGGATCGTGTGGTGTCGTAAGCGCAGGATGCACCAGTAGGCAGCACCACAGGCGTCTACAGACCGACAATCCATTCCAGAAACAGCGTATAGCCCAGCGATTGCCGCACCAAGAACTCATAGCGGTGGTGCCGCCAAAGAAGTGACGCGCGCCGGCACCGCGGCAGAGTGTGTTGTTTCGGGTCAGCTCGACTGTCGAGGAGACCGTCTTATACTTGTGTACCTGTACTCCGCAACGTCTGCTTCCAGCAATTCCACCCCAGCCTTGTTCAGTGAAGATTCTAGTGGGACAAGAACTGTTTACTATCCAGCCTTAGCTTCCTGGCTGACCGGGTTTGTAAAAAGTTGAATGTCCGTCAATAAACGCCTGTTTTCTTATCGTTAATCATTGTCATTGTTCCAGTGTACTCCTCGTTCTACTGTCAGCACACTATAGTCAAAATATTTGAGGGGGCCATGACCCTATGACTTGCCTTAGAAGAAAGATTAAGGAAAGACAGACCTACGTTTCTAGCACTTGTAGACTTAGAGAAAGGTTTTGACAATGTTGACGGAAATACTCTCTTTCAAATTCTGAAGGTGGCAGGGGTAAAATACAGGGAGCTAAAGGCTACTTACAATTTGTACAGAAAGCAGATGGCAGTTATAAGATTCGAGGGACATGAAAGGGAAGTAGTGGTTGGAAAGGGAGTGAGACAGGGTTGTAGCCTCTCCCTGATGCTATTCAATCAGTATATTGAGCAAGCAGTAAAGGAAACAAAAGAAAAGTTCGGAGTAGGTATTAAAATCCATGGAAAAGAAATAAAAACTTTGAGGTTTGCCGATGACATTGTAATTCCGTCAGAGACAGCAAAGGAGTTGAGAGAGGAGTTGAACGGAATGGACAGTGTCTTGAAAGAAGGGTATAAGGTGAACATCAACAAAAGCAAAACTAGGATAATGGAATGTAGTGGAATTAGGTCGGGTGATGCTGAGCGGATTAGATTAGGAAATGAGACGCTTAAAGTATTAAAGGAGTTTTGCTATTTGGGAAGAAAAATAACTGATGATGGTCGAAGTAGAGAAGATATAAAATGTAGACTGGCAATGGCAAGGAAAGTGATTCTGAAGAAGAGAAATTTGTTAACATCGAGAATTGATTTAAGTGCAGGAAGTCGTTTCTGAAAGTATTTGTATGGAGTGCAGCCTTGTATGGAAGTGAAACCTGGACGATAAATAGTTTAGGAAAGAAGAGAATAGAAGCTTTTGAAATGTGGTGCTACAGAAGAATGCTGAAGATTAGATGGGTAGATCACATAACTAATGAGGAGGTATTGAATAGAATTGGGGAGAAGAGGAACTTGTGGCACAACGTGACTAGAAGAACGGATCGGTTGGTAGGACATGTTCAGAGGCATCAAGGGATCACCAATTTGGTACTGGAGGGCAGCATGGAGGGTAAAAGTCGTAGAGGGAGACCAAGAGATGAATTCACTAAGCAGATTCTGAAGGATGTAGGCTGCAGTAGGTACTGGGAGATGAAGAAGCTTGCACAGGATAGAGTAGCATGGAGAGCTGCATCAAACCAGTCTCAGGACTGAAGACCACAACAATGAGCAAAATCTTCCTCTGCGGTTGTATCAAAAGTACTGTACAACAGTTCCTACTTGGGGCTGCCCCAATTTCGTGTTAGAACTCCTCCACCAACTCTCCCATATGCCTACTGGTATTCGAAACGTCGTCCGTCAAATCACGCTCATGTTTCCTGCATTCCAATAACAGCCCCCACCTTTCAGCAGGAATCGTTGCTTACGTTTTTGCCGTCGTTTAACGCCCCTAGACGCCATGTCTCTCCGCGCACGTCTGCAGCTGCCGCCGCCGCCGCCGCAGACTGCTGTCTGTTGCTAGACCGCTGTTGCCGCCTGCGAGGGGCGGGCGACCTTGGAGCTACTGGGGCGCGTCGCCACTTGTTGCTAACAAGGGGGGCGGCGCGAAGTTAGCGTGACCTCGACCGAGTCCCACGCTGCCGCCGCTACTCCACAGTCCCGAGACCGCCCGAGCAACGACCCTGCTGCCATTTACGTCAGAACGCGCCACCTCGACGGCGTCGATCGAAGTTACTTATTACTTACTGTCAGTGTCAGCTCAAGGCCAAAACGGCACAAGCGGCCCTTTATGGCGTCAGAGAGGGGTGTTGAGGAACCCAAGTACAGCAGCTGCATTCAGGGTGCGTCATGGAAATGGAAATGAGCGTTTGGCATCATTGGCTGGGGCAGGTCCGGCCGTCTTGGTGTAGGTCTTATTACATTCGACGCCACATTGGGCGACCTGCGCACTGGATGGGGTTGAAATGATGATGAAGTCAACACAACACCCTCAGTGGAGAAAATCTCCGACCAGAATAGAACCTGGTCCCGTAGCACGACAATCCGTCACGCTGACCACTTAGCTATCGGGGCAGACAGGGTGTGTCATAATCAATAACGAAAATTTTACGTATCAGATTTCATTAACAATTTTATATGTAAGTAATTACAAATCATACAGTTAATGTGATGTCACACATCGAATCTGTGAAACTAATGTATCAATAGCGACTTCGATTGAAGTGGCTGAAATTCTCCGGGCGTTTTCAAGGTGTTCTATTTTTACTTCACGAACGTCTCTGCTTCCAAACAAAGATGCCATTTACACTGAAGTGCCAAAGAAACTCGTACAGACATCTGCATTGAAGCACAGGGGTATTTAAACAGGCAGAATCGGCGCTGCGGTCGGGAACGCCTGTATAAGACAACAAGTGTCTGCTGCAATTGTTACGTCAGTTACTGCTGCTACAATGGCAGGTTATCAAGATTTAAGAGAACTTGAACGTATCGTTACAGTCGGCGCACGAGCGATGGAGCCCAGCGATTTCGAAGGCAGCCTTCAGGTTGGGAAAACCGTCCCTAAACGCATGTGCTACTAAACTCCACTCTTTCCTGTGCATGTACCCCGACTTCAGTATGGGATATGATCATCATGCTCAAGTACCGAGGCCACACAACGGGTTGGCGATGTTCCAAGCGGTGTACCAGTGGAATTTTCTGCCTTGTGGCCGTTAGTGTTACGGTTACCTGCCCTGGCCACTAACGTAATCCGAGGCAGGTCCCTTTCCTCGCCTGTTTTCGCTGTCCAACATGGTATATAGTTTTGACAGCTTAATACATATTTCATTGTGGATAATCGCGTCCATAACAGTTTGGTCCTTGAGTTTTTATGTACCGATTGGTGGCAAGCAGGCCGTTTGGTCGGTCGGTCCGTGGCTGTCTCTTGGCTGGATTACCGATGGATCAAGTGTAGTTGGGCCCACCACCAGTCTCACCTAAGTGAACGTTAATGATTCGAGGGCAGGCTCACTCCACCCCCCCCCCCCCCCTTTCCAAACCTGGAGGCTTCTGAGTGCCGTATTTCGTGGGTGTTTAATGATCTGTTGGTAACTTATTATAGCCAATGCCTTGAAAGAATTTTTTTAAATTATGTTTTATGTAAATCGATTTGTGTAAATCAATTGTGGGCCTTGAGCCGCTTAAAACCTTATTCTTAAATTTAGTTATTGTCGTTGCGTTGCTTTTTCATTTAGTGTGGTTCAACCAAAGAATCTTAAAGGCTAAGGTGTTTAAAAATTTTGGAAAATCAACTGTGGGCCTTCAGGCGTTTGTATTGTACCTTATATATATATATATATATATATATATATATATATATATATATATATATATATGATGAGTCACCGAACGTTACCGCTGGATATATTTCGTAAGCCACATCAAATACTGACGAACCGATTCCACAGACCGAACGTGAGGTGTGGGGCTAGTGTAATTGTTTAATACAAACCATACAAAAATGCACGGAAGTATGTTTTTTTAACACAGACCTACGTTTTTTAAATGGAACCACATTATTTTTGTTAGCACATCTGGACATATAAACAAATACGTAATCAGTGGCGTTTGTTGCATTGTAAAATGTTAATTACATCCAGAGATAATGTAACCTAAAGTTGACGCTTGAAACCTCCCATGGTCAGTTGCGTGTTGTAACAAACACGGGCCACGGTCGGCGAGCAGCATCTGCAGACACATGTTTACGATGAAGACCGTGTTCACAAGTGGGGCTGTAGTTCCCTGTTGTGGTTTGGTTTAGCTGTCGCAGTGTCCGCATGTAGCGCTTGCTGCTATTGTTATTCTGCAATTGCCTCCGCACGCAGACAAACTGTGGTACACCGTGTTACCAGACGTCTGTGATAGTGTAGTGTTGTAGGAACTGTGGCCATGGTCTATTCGAACTCTGAAAAGGCGCAGATGATACTCATCTATGGCGAGTGTCGACGAAATGCAGCTGAAGCCTGCAGGGTGTATGCAGAACGATACCCGGACAGAGAGCATCCACCGTGCCGCCTATTGCAAAACATCTACCGCCAACTGTACGCAACAGGTATGGTCGCAGCATGCAAACGGGTCCGTAACAGGCCCGTCACAGGAGAAGCGGGAGCAGTTGGTGTGTTAGCTGCTGTTTCCATGAACCCACACATGAGTACACGGGACATTGCGAGAGCCGGTGGACTGAGTCAAAGTAGTGTCATGCGCATACTGCATCGTCACCGCTTTCACCCGTTTCGTGTGTCGCTACATCAGCAGTTACATGGTGATGACTTTAATCATCGAGTGCAATTCTGTCAATGGGCATTAACAGAGAATGCGTTGCAGTTCTACCTGTTTACCGATGAAGCGGGTTTCACAAATCACGGGGCAGTGAATCTACGGAACATGCATTACTGGTCCGTGGACAATCCTCGCTGGCTCAGACAGGTTGAGCGAAAGCGGCCGTGGACTGTAAATGTATGGTGCGGAATCATTGGCGACCACCTCATTGGTCCTCACCTCATTGCAGGGGCCCAAACAGCTGCAACATACGTCGCGTTTCTACAGAATGATCTGCCAACATTGCTCGAAAATGTCCCACTGGAAACCTGTCGACGTATGTGGTATCAGCATGACGGTGCACCTGCACATTCCGCAATTAACACTAGGCTGACCCTTGACAGGATGTTTGAGGGTGTTTAATAGGACGTGGAGGACGCATAAATTGGCCAGCCCGTTCTCCTGATCTTACACCTCTGGACTTCTTTATGTGGGGTACGTTAAAGGAGAATGTGTACCGTGATGTGCCTACAACCCCAGAGGATATGAAACAACGTATTGTGGCAGCCTGTGGCGACATAACACCAGATGTACTGCTGCGTATACGACATTCATTACGCCAGAGATTGCAATTGTGTGCAGCAAATGATGGTCACCACATTGAACATCTATTGGCCTGACATGTCTGGACACACTCTATTCCACTCCGTAATTGAAAACGGAAACCACGTGTGTATGTACCTCACCCCTCATGGTAATGTACATGTGCATCAGTGGGAAAGACCAATAAAAAGGTGTTAGCATGTAGACGTAATGTGCTGTTCCAATCTCTTCTTTACCTAATGTCCATCACCGTTCCCTTTGGATCCCTACGTAATTCGGTGCTGACCGATACACACGATAGAACAGCGGAGGAGTGGTACTCAAGCGTCAACTTTAGGTTACAATATCTCCGGATGTAATTAACATTTTACAATGCAACAAACGGCACTGATTACTTATTTGTTTATATGTTCAGATGTACTAACAAATCTAACGGGTTCCATTTAAAAAAACGTAGGTTGTGTTAAAAAACATACATCCGTGCATTTTTTATGGTTTGTATTAACCAATTACACTAGCCCCTCTCCTCACGTTGGGTCTGTGGAATCGATTCGTCAGTATTTAATGTGGTTTACGAAATACACTCCTGGGAATTGAAATAAGAACACCGTGAATTCATTGTCCCAGGAAGGCGAAACTTTATTGACACATTCCTGGGGTCAGATACATCACATGATCACACTGACAGAACCACAGGCACATAGACACAGGCAACGGAGCATGCACAATGTCGGCTCTAGTACAGTGTATATCCACCTTTCGCACCAATGCAGGCTGCTATTCTCCCATGGAGACGATCGTAGAGATGCTGGATATAGTCCTGTGGAACGGCTTGCCATGCCATTTCCACCTGGCGCCTCAGATGGACCAGCGTTCGTGCTGGACGTGCAGACCGCGTGAGACGACGCTTCGTCCAGTCCCAAACATGCTCAATGGGGGACAGATCCGGAGATCTTGCTGGCCAGGGTAGTTGACTTACACCTTCTAGAGCACGTTGGGTGGCACGGGATACATGCGGACGTGCATTGTCCTGTTGGAACAGAAAGTTCCCTTGCCGGTCTAGGAATGGTAGAACGATTGGTTCGATGACGGTTTGAATGTACCGTGCACTATTCAGTGTCCCCTCGACGATCACCAGAGGTGTACGGCCAGTGTAGGAGATCGCTCCCCACACCATGATGCCGGGTGTTGGCCCTGTGTGCCTCGGTCGTATGCAGTCCTGATTGTGGCGCTCACCTGCACGGCGCCAAACACGCATACGACCATCATTGGCACCAAGGCAGAAGCGACTCTCATCGCTGAAGACGACACGTCTCCATTCGTCCCTCCATTCACGCCTGTCGCGACACCACTGGAGGCGGGCTGCACGATGTTGGGGCGTGAGCGGAAGACGGCCTAACGGTGTGTGGGACCGTAGCCCAGCTTCATGGAGACGGTTGCGAATGGTCCTCTTCAATACCCCAGGAGCAACAGTGTCCTTAATTTGCTGGGAAGTGGTGGTGCGGTCCCCTACGGCACTGCGTAGAATCCTACGGTCTTGGCGTGCATCCGTGCGTCGCTGCGGTCCGGTCCCAAGTCGACGGGCACGTGCACCTTCCGCCGACCACTGGCGACAACATCGATGTACTGTGGAGACCTCACGCCCCACGTGTTGAGCAATTCGGCGGTACGTCCACCCGGCCTCCCGCATGCCCACTATACGCCCTCGCTCAAAGTCTGTCAACTGCACATACGGTTCACGTCCACGCTGTCGCGGCATGCTACCAGTGTTAAAGACTGCGATGGAGCTCCGTATGCCACGGCAAACTGGCTGACACTGACGGCGGCGGTGCACAAATGCTGCGCAGCTAGCGCCATTCGACGGCCAACACCGCGGTTCCTGGTGTGTCCGCTGTGCCGTGCGTGTGATCATAGCTTTTACAGCCCTCTCGCAGTGTCCGGAGCAAGTATGGTGGGTCTGACACACCGGTGTCAATGTGTTCTTTTTTCCATTTCCAGGAGTGTATATCCAGCGGTAATGTTAGGTGACTCACCCAGTAAATATATATTAATAGTGACAGGGCAAATATCTCACGAAATTTGCGTCAGACGGTAAAGACTACAAAGAATAAAACTTGTCTAACTTCCCAACCAGATGGCGCTATGGTTGGCCCTCTAGATGGCGCTGCCATAGGTCAAACGGATATGAACTGCGTTCTTTTAAATAGGAACCCCAATTTTTATTACATATTCGTATAGAACGTAAAGAAATATGAATGTTTTAGTAGGACCACTTTTTTCGCTTTGTGATAGATGGCGCTGTAATAATCACAAAAGTTTAAGTACGTGGTATCACGTAACATTCCGCCAGTGCGGACGGTATTTGCTCCATCATACATTACCCGTGTTAAAATAGACCGTTTACCGTCAACCACGCCCTTCAACAAATGATGATGCCCAAGTAGGTGTTTTGGCTGTTGTCCCGGCTAATCCGCACATCAGTAGCAGACAAATTGCGCGGTAATCGGGAATCTCAAAAACGTCGGTGATGGGGACGCTACATCAACATTGATTGCACATGTACCATATTTCTATGCACCAGGAATTGCATGGTGACGACTTTGAACATCGTGTACAATTCTGCCACTGGGCGCAAGAGAAATTACGGGACGTTGACAGATTTTTTGCACTCGTTCTATTTATCGACGAAACGTCATTCACCAACAGCGGTAACGTTAACCTTCATAGTATGCACTGTTGGGCAATGGAAAATCGACGATGGCTGCGACAAGTGGAACATCAGCGACCTTGGCGGGTTAATGTATGGTGCGGCATTATGGGAGGAAGCATAATTGGCCCCCAATTTATCAATGACAATCTAAATGGTGCAAAGTATGGCGATTTCCTACGTAATTTTCTACTGATGTTGCTACAATATGTCTCACTGCATGACAGAATGGTGATGTACTTCTAACATGACGGATGTCCGGCACATAGCTCGCGTGCGGTTGAAGCGGTATTTAATAGCATATTTCGTGACAGGTGGATTGGTCGTCGAAGCACCATACCATAGCACGCACGTTCACCGGATCTGACGTCCCCGGATTTCTTTCTGTGGGGAAATTTGAATGATATTTGCTATCGTGATCCACCGACAACGCCTGACAACATGTGTCAGCGCATAATCAATGCATGTGCGAACATTATGGAAGGCAAACTACTCGCTGTTGAGAGGAATGTCGTTACATGTATTGCCAAATGCATTGAGGTTGACGGACATCATTTTGAGCATTTATTGCATTGATGTGGTACTTAGAGGAAATCACGCTGTAACAGCATGCGTTCTCAGAAATGATAAGTTCACAAAGGTACATGTATCACATTGGAAAAACCGAAATAAAATGTTAAAATATACCTACGTTCTGTATTTTAATTTAAAAAACCTACCTGTTACCAACTCTTCGTCTAAAATTGTGAGCCATATGTTTGTGGCTATTACAGCGCCATGTATCAGAAAGCGAAAAAAGTCCAAGAAAAATTTATATTTCTCTACGTGCTACACGAATATGTAATAAAAATGGAGTTCCTAGTGGAAAAAACGCAGTTGATATCCGTTTGACCTATGGCAGCGCCATCTAACGGGCGAACCATAGCGCCATCTGGTTTCCCCCTTCAAGCTACACAAGTTTCGTTCTTTGCAGTTTTTTGTTTGGTGCTTATTTCATGAGATACTTGGCCCGGTCACGATCAATGGACCATTTAAGATTTCTTGTTTGAAGGCCTTCAAGCGTGACAGAATCAGAATTTTAAACTCGTAGTTGTAAAGGTTCGGCTATGTGGCAATTTGTTTTAAAGGTATTGTTAAATGACAATTTTTAATTAAAATTGACCGGCCCTTTCCACAATCCTAATCACTTGTTCTGCCCAGCGGGTTTAGCGGGCGTCTCATTATGATCTGAGGTTATATCTGCTCCTAGGTACACTACACAATCCAGTATCTGATTTGGGGGTCTCTGCCTGCCTTTGATGTAATCTAGTTGGAGTGTTCCCGCGTCTCTGGACCTTTTTCAGATATAACTCCTCCAGACGTTCTTGAAGAGAGCATCCGCTATCACGATCTGAAATGTATTGGAAAAATCAAGTAGTCTTTCTCCTCTCTCATTCCTGCTACCTAAGCCTTATTATGCCGTAAACTTTTCTTCTATTCCTTCCCCTACCACTGCGTTCCAGTACCCCCTGGAAATTGGATTTTCATTTCCCTTTACATAATGAATTAAAAGCTCAGTATCTTCATATATGTACTCTATCTCTTCATCTTCGGCTTGCTAGATCACCTCGTTTACCTGAACTCCCTTTGTTGCCGCCGAATCTGTTGAGAACAACCCTATCACTGAAATGTTCACAGTAGCTAATTCTCTGCCCTATATTCCAATTCACAGCGACTCCTACCACCTTATACCATTTTCCACTGCTTTTAAATCTCTCACCGCTCAAGGAACCATACTTATTAAACCGTGCCCAACGGAATTAATAAACGCAAATTGGATCAATGGGGAGTTGTAATCACACAGTTTCCTCAGTTATCACATGGATTACTAATTACGAAGTAAGATTGAGAGATACGATAAATACCTGAGTTTATTAGCACATCTTGAATGCGCGTAAAATATTGTACAGTTTTCAGTAGAAGTTACTTCAGATGCAACGAAAGTCATGGAGCACACAGAACAAGATAAAACTGAATTGGTTAAAGATTGGCAAAACTCACGAAGGGAAGTACTTTATGATAATTTCAGCCCTCAGACATATTAAATGTTAACTGTCTCGAATCCACGACTCGACAGCAGTGATTGTATTCACGCGTTAAGCGTAGTTGGTGTGCAACTGTGTCAGCCCTAGTGGCCCGGTAGAACCATTGACTGGTATTAAATTCATCGCGACCTATACCGCCCGTGCTGCCCGTAAATCTCACCCTCGGTGGAGTTTGAATGCGTTGGCTGAGGGAGGCACCGTTGGCTCCCTATTCGCAGCTCTTGCGCCGTCCTCGGACGATGTCTGACCCAGGAGCGTGCTGGCGAAATCTCGACCTGGACCGCAGTGACCACAAAGCGTCCAACCTGCGTGTGGAACACGAAGAGTCCAGACAGAGGCTGAAGTGTCCGCTGTGCAACCAAAGATTGAAGTCGCTCCCTCAGACCAAAATCCAAAGTTAGAAGCTCAGAGCGTGTCATTTCTGCGGACGTTTTCCGCATCGCAAACTGCAGTTGCCAATCAGAAAAGTAATACTTTGGTTCTACCCATGAAAAATCTAAGCGGACACTGCTGAACTTCCAGTCTGTAGGAAAAATGAGGCCTTCCAATCAAGTGTACAGAAACCTCTTTACAAGGAACATATGTCTAGAAGTTTTACGTCACGTTTTATCCGGCCTGTCGATGTCAGATCTCACACATTTTGCACGTAGGTTTCTAGTGTGGGAACATAACAAGAGAAAAACCGGAGAAAGGGAAAAAATGTAGTACGAGGTGCCGAACTGGTGGTCAAAGAGTGTGACCGTCATTTGCAAGGATTGTCCTTGTCTTCTAGAAAGCTCTGTAGATCAGTATCTCTCCTCGAAAACTATTTCTTATTTACTGCGATTAGCGAAACCATTCGCCTTACGATGAGCTGGAAGTAGAGACGGGAATGAAAGGTACATCTTGCCGGCAAATAGTGTATAAACATAAAAATATCCAAACACATACCAGTGGGGACCATCACCATAATCACACTATAGCTGACCATTCCGTAGAAGACGGGTAAATAGATGTTACTTTTGACGTGCAGCATATTAATTAATTTTACACAACATCAAAGGGGAAGTGGCTATGATAAAAATTCGGTTCAACTCGGCAAAAACCAGAAAATTATTATTTTTAATTTGCGTAAGAGTATACATGTACGTATTATTATTAGCTGATCACTTCGCCCGCTAATCACGGTGGCTCCAATAGTAACAAATTTACATGAAATAAGAACTGACATAAGGTCAAGACATACATACTACTCAAATCAGTCAACAATACACGGGAGAAAGGAAAATGTGAGAATTTACCAGCTAACAACAAATATGTTTGAAACATGAAACACTGTCAGTAGATTTTGACACTTGTGGGCGAGTATTAGTACATCATAATGATGTTTCAAAATATATCATTTGCGAAAGATATAAAATGGAACAATTGCAAAAAAAGGAAACTAACAAAAACTTTACACAAAAAAAACCTGGCGGAAAGTGCTCTGGCATGAAGTCAGTAGGCCCCATGAATCAAGGAGCCAACACAACTGCCGACTTACGATACATTCTAACAAATTACAGAGAACGTTGGTGAGACTGATAGCTATCCACATCAAGTGGGATTTTACCGCGTTTAAGCACTGGAATCATGCTGCTCTCCTGCCATTGTGACGGGAATAGGCCACCTCACCATATCCGGTTGAAGATGACGAGGAGATGTCGCTGGTAGTCCGACGAGAGATGTTTAATCATCTGACTGTGGATCCGATCTGGCCCAGGAGCTGTGTTGGGGCAATGTGCAAGGGCACTGAGGAGATTCCACTCAATGACTGGAGAGTTATAGGGTTCACCGTGACGTGCAGTGAACGGGAGGCGTTTCCCTTCCGTCCGCCGTTTGAGGGTGAAAAAGGCTGGGGAGTAATTCACCGAGGCAGAGGCTTCAGCATAGTGCGCAGCAACGTGCTCAGCAATTGCGTTTGATTCGGTAGATAACACTCTATTGATATTAAGGCCAGGGACACCTGCCGAAGTCTGGTACCCAAAGACACGTCTGATCCTCGTCCGGACATGTGAAGGCGACGTAAATAACCCAACGGTCTAGCCGTACCTCCCCCATCACTCCTGTTTCCGTCTTTTTATAAGCTGGCGAACGTGGCCACAGAGCCGTTTAAAAGCTATTAGGTCCTTCAGGGAAGGGTGCCGCTTATGTCGCTGTTTGCGCATGCGCTCTTTAATGGCCACAGCTATTTCTGGTGACCACCAAGGTACTATCTTTCGACGGGGACACCCTAAGGGACAAGGAATCGCGTTTTCCATTGCAAACAATAGTTCTGGTGACCATATCAACCACCACATCGGTGACGGCAGAGGTGAAAGCTTTCCAGTCTGCGTTGTTTAAAGCCCATCTGTGTAGGCGTCTAGGAAAATGGCGCTGGGGGTGTGACAGAAAGATGGGGAAGTAGTCACTACCACACAAGTCATTGTGGACTCCCCAGTGGACAGATGGGAGAAGTCCTGGGCCTCGAAGTGATTAATCAATGGCTGAGTGAGTACCATAAACCACACTGTAATGTGGGGACCCAAGTATTTAAGAGGCAGAGATCGAGTAGCAACAGTAAATTTTCGGCACCTCTACCGCGGCCAGTAAGCATGGTGCCACCCCATAAGGGACTATGAGGGGTAAAATTCCCAAAATTAGGAAAGGTTTAGGGACTTGATTAATCAGTGCAGCCAATATGTTCAGGGGTACTGTGCCATCTGGATGAAGATATACGTTGCAGAGAGTTATTTCCTGTGTCGTTCTTATCTTGACAGCCACAGCTTCAAGAGTAGTTTGAAGGGGCACTGGTTCACTGCATACCGATTGCAGGACATAGACGCGAACTCCACTGGACGTTGTATTATATGCGCTACGGTTCTTATAGTATCCCCTATAGCTGTGGAGGGCAGGGGTCCACATTGCTGGGAATGAGGTTTAATGGAGGACAATGCAGAAAGCAGAAGTAAAGCTTAACAGTTGTCATAGTTCAGACAGGTGGCGGAAGATACCATCGCAATTCCACTGGAGGATGACGTCGTCGTGAGGCTGGGAAGGCACGAATCAACAAAGGAGGCAGTTTACACCGCAGGGTCACCTGCTGACATCGACTGAGTACCTGAACATTCTATATACATAACGTCTGTGGGTCCAGCGAGATCTAGGTCCTCAGTGGACGCCAAAATCTCCACGTCATCCTCAGATGCAGAGCTTGTAAGCAGCTGCTTGTAAGCAGCCACTTCAATTTTCTTGATCTTGGGGGTCTTCTTTTTAGATTTCTCTCGCTGTCCCTTGGGTTTCCCTGGCTGGGAGGGCTTCGCTGATTCAGTCTCCACTCGACCACTTAGAGACTGCTGTTGTTTGACGACCAGAAAGAGATGACATAGTGCGCTTCATGGCATGCCATTCGCCCTGATGTCACCCACTCCGATCAGGGGCCCTCCCCAGCAAAAGGCCACTTGGCAGGATGGCCATTTCCAGAAGTCCCGATGCCCCAGGGAGATGGGCGTCTACTCCTTGGCTTAAATGGTGAGTTAACGGCGCAGGCATCAGCAGAGCGATCCCTGTTTAATCAGCGGCTACAACCAATAAGATACATGGTGGCTCCACCACAATGGACTTGCTACCATGCTCGATATGCGGTGCTAAAACGCATCCAGGAAGGTGTCCTCGCCCAACAGCTAGAGAATGAGAGGAACTGCATAAGCCACATCGACGTAGGATGCAAGAGGTCTCAGTGCACGATGGACACAATGCGCCATTGACTCGCTATTCCGAAGAATTTTGAAGAATGGAGGTCAAACCCTGCAGGGGACCATCACAGAAGGCCGAAAAGTTTGAGAATCCTTTTTTTTTGTCTCCTCTTACGACAGGCAGGAATACCCCGGGCTTATTCTAACCCATAGACCCACACGGGGAGCCGAAGTTCGTACCTGCGATTACGTTTACCATAC
The DNA here is from genome assembly GCF_023897955.1 of Schistocerca gregaria. Taxonomy (NCBI): domain Eukaryota; kingdom Metazoa; phylum Arthropoda; class Insecta; order Orthoptera; family Acrididae; genus Schistocerca; species Schistocerca gregaria. Next base: position 67,183,288 of record NC_064924.1, on the reverse strand, counting down.
GTACACCCCCTCATCCATTAACTACGTGATTTAACAGTCGTGGCGAGCCCTATCTCAATCATTTCTCTATGCAATGACATGGTCACCCAATACAGCAGGCAGCCAGATGTAGGAGATTTGTTATGGGGCATTACACTGAGGTGACAGATTCATGAGATACCTCCTAAAATCGTGTCGGACCTCATTTTGTCGGGCGTGCTGCAACAACCTGACGTAGCATGGACACAACGAGTCGTTGGAAGTTCCCTGCAGAAATACTGAGCCTTGCTGCCTTTACAGCCGTCCGTAATTGAGAAAGCATTGCCTGTGCAGCATTTTGTGCTCGAACTGACCTCTTGATTATGTCCCATATGTGTTCGATGGGATTCGCGTTGGACAATGTGGATGGCCAAATCATTCCCTCGAATTATCGAGAACGTTCTTCAAAGCCCTTGCAAACAACTGTGATGCAATGATATGGCACATACTCATCCATAAAAGTTCCGTCATTATTTGCGAACATGAAGTTCATCAAAGCTACAAATGGTCTGCAAGTAGCCGAACATAACCATTTGTTGTCAATTAGCAGTTCAGTTGACCCAGTGCATTCCAACTTAACGCAGCCTACCCTGTTATGAAACCACCACCAGCTGCACAATGCCTTGTTGACGACTTGGGTGCATGGCTTCGTGGGGTCTCATTCAAGCGCAATTGAAATTGGGACTCATGTGACCAGGCCACGGTTTCGCAATCGTCTAGGGACCAGCCGATATGGTCACGAGTCCAGGAGAGGCGCTGCAGGCCACGTGGTGCTGTTAGGAAAGTTATTCACGTCGATCTTTAGCTTCCATACCTCATTAACGCCAAATTTCGCTGCCCATTCGTCGTACATCTGACACTGTTTTCTGCTGATATTTCGTGGAGTACTGCTTGACTGTTAGCACTGACAACTGAACGCAAACGTCGCTGATCTCGGTCGTTAAGCGAAGGACGGAGGCAACTGCATTGTCCGTGGAGAGGTGTCACGCATGAAATGTGGTGTTCTCGGCACACTCTGGATACTGCCAAACTCTGAAAATTGAATTCCCTAACGATTTACGAAATGGAATGTCCCATGCGTTTATTTCGAACTACCATTCCGAGCTCCAAGGCTGTTAATTCCCTTCGTGTGACCATAAGCACGTCGTACACCTCTTCACGTCGACAGCTCCGCCATAGCACTGTCCTGTAGCTATCCCATGACTTGTCAGCTCATGTACATCGCTCTGTATTCAGACTCACAGGCGTCACACTCACCGAGCCATGGCCAGGTGTTCATAAACGTCACCCACGAACAAGATAGTACCTTGACAGGACGATTCACAACAAAGGAACTGAACTTAGCCTTAAAAACGGACCACGGTGCAAATCTCCTGGCACGAAAGGACTGGCGGTAGAGTTTTATGCGTACTACTGGAATCCCTTCGGTGGTCTTTTCACAGAGACGATTAGCGAACTGCTTCAGTGTGAGGCCATACCAGCGAATTTCACTCAGCTTGTCGTAGCGCTGGCTCGCACTCCTACAAACAGACTCACAAGGGGACGGCCTCAGACGTGGCCAACAGATTCGGCTCAAATTTGGTAGGCCGCTTGTGAACAACCCTAAGGAGAAGGACTCTATTTTGGCTCAACACCCCCCCCCTACCTCCCTCCTATGGATATGATGAACAATCAACTCAAGATTGACGGAATCGATAGATAATTGTAAATTGAGCATTTTTCATCAAGTATGGGGTCCGCAAACGCATACTTTTTCCAAAAATCGAGGAAAGAAACTTTTACAACTGCGGCTTATGTACCCACATCGACGTTTGCGCGACGGCCAAGGTAACTGCCTGGGAAACGAAGAACCCAGATTCGAATCTCGAGGTAACTGTATGGTTTTCATTTTCTTAAATTGTAGTTTTTCGTATCAGAATTACTAGGGATAGGAGGGTTAATAAGGTACGCAACTCAACGCGGAATAACAATAGTAATAATGTAGACAAATTAATTTCCCAAACTACGTGAATTAGTAGAGGATTAAACTCTTAAGCCTTGCACATAAAAACAACTCCGAGAAAGAGTACTGCGAATTCCTCAAGAGGAACCACAGATTGCCAACCGCGCGACGCTTGTTTACAGCGAGGCACGGGACAGAATGCACGCGGGGAGAGTAATGTTGTCGCGATTGTGTGTTTGTGAAATGTTATGGGACTTAACTGCTAAGGTCATCAGTCCCTAAATTATTCTAAGGACTAACACACACCCATGCCCGAGGGAGACTCGAACCTCCGCCGCGACCAGCCGCTTGTCGTGGTTGTGTGCTCGTTACGTCGTAGTTGCGAACGTCGAAGAGTGTCGGTGTTCGGCACGAACCTTATAGAGGTCAATCGGTAAGAGTTTTTTCCCGCTACTGCGCTGCGGCGAACCTGGAGGTTATACGTAATGATTTTTCATCGTAAGTCTGCCGAGTACAATACGTTTTGTTAAAGAATACAGTGATCTTCCGTAAGTAACATACGCCTTGCGCTTTATGTAGTTTCATAGTAATTGGCTTTCCTCTCGATGCCGTAGTAACTAGTTATTGTTTGTTGTGCCGTACCTTTCAGTTGCATAATCTGAATAATGGAGGATGTACACCCTTCGACCAGCGCTGAAATACGAAGCTGGGAACCTGTCACAGACGACGGCAAGCGAGAAGTTACCGACGCTCTGTTTTGGTTTGTAAAAGTGTTGCAAGACATAATGCACGACAGGAAGCATGAAGTTCTGTTTCTCGGCGTTCCAGATTGATAGGAGCGGCTAACTGTATAGCGATATTTGGAGCTGACGAACGAAATGACTTTTGTTGATACTGAAGGACTGTACCATGGAGGCGAAGCAGAAGGTGATTCAGTGGAAGAAATAACGACCAGTGAATCGGAAAGTGGTCGTAACACTTTGGAAATGTCCACGTCACAGGCAATCTGTGCTTAATATGAGTATTACGAACCGGTCACTAAACGATTGAGCTACGGCGCTATATCTCTTGAAGTAAAAGTAAAGGCGGTAGCGCTAGCCACGAATCATGCAAATTGGAACTTACAAACACTGAAAAGAATGGAGCAACAACTGCCCTGAAAAGGAAGAAGGTCCTAAAGATGTCGGAAAATAACATCGTTAAAGAAAGAACAAGATACGACAATTTTTGTTTTTTTTTTCTTTTGGTCATCAGTCTACTGACTGGTTTGATGCGGCCCGCCACGAATTCCTTTCCTGTGCTATCCTCTTCATCTCAGAGTAGCACTTGCAACCTACGTCCTCAATTATTTGCTTGACGTATTCCAATCTCTGTCTTCCTCTACAGTTTTTGCCCTCAACAGCTCCCTCTAGTACCATGGAAGTCATTCCCTCATGTCTTAGCAGATGTCCTATCATCCTGTCCCTTCTCCTTATCAGTGTTTTCCACATATTCCTTTCCTCTCCGATTCTGCGTAGAACCTCCTCATCCTTTACCTTATCAGTCCACCTAATTTTCAACATTCGTATATAGTACCACATCTCAAATGCTTCGATTCTCTTCTGTTCTGGTTTTCCCACAGTCCATGTTTCACTACTATACAATGCTGTACTCCAGACGTACATCCTCAGAAATTTCTTCCTCAAATTAAGGCCGGTATTTGATATTAGTAGACTTCTCTTGGCCAGAAATGCCTTTTTTGCCATAGCGAGTCTGCTTTCGATGTCCTCCTTGCTCCGTCCGTCATTGGTTATTTTACTGCCTAGGTAGCAGAATTCCTTAACTTCTTTGACTTCGTGACCATCAATCCTGATGTTAAGTTTCTCGCTGTTCTCATTTCTACTACTTGTCATTACCTTCGTCTTTTTCCGATTTACTCTCAAACCATACTGTGTACTCATTGCACTGTTCATTCCGTTCAGCAGATCATTTAATTCTTCTTCACTTTCACTCAGGATAGCAATGTCATCAGCGAATCGTATCATTGATATCCTTTCACCTTGTATTTTAATTCAATTCCTGAACCTTTCTTTTATTTCCATCATTGCTTCCTCGATGTACAGATTGAAGAGTAGGGGCGAAAGGCTACAGCCCTGTCTTACATCCTTCTTAATACGAGCATTTCGTTCTTGATCGTCCACTTTTATTATTCCCTCCTGGTTGTTGTACATATTGTATATGACCCGTCTCTCCCTATAGCTTACCCCTACTTTTTTCAGAATCTCGAACGGCTTGTACCATTTTATATTGTCGAACGCTTTTTCCAGGTCGACAAATCCCATGAACGTGTCTTGATTTTTCTTTAGCCTTGCTTACATTATTAGCCGTAACGTCAGAATTGCCTCTCTCGTGCCTTTACTTTTCCTAAAGCCAAACTGATCGTCACCTAGCGCATTCTTAATTTTCTTTTCCATTCTTCTGTATATTATTTTTGCAAGCAGTTTCGATGCATGAGCTGTTAAGCTGATTGTGCGATAATTCTCGCACTTGTCAGCTCTTGCCGTCTTCGGAATTGTGTGGATGATGCTTTTCCGAAAGTCAGATGGTATGTCGGCAGACTCATTTATTGTACACACCAACGTGAATAGTCGTTTTGTTGCCACTTCCCCTAATGATTTTAGAAATTCTGATGGAATGTTATCTATCCCTTCTGCCTTATTTGACCCTAAGTCCTCCAAAGCTCATTTAAAGTCCGATTCTAATACTGGATCCCCTATCTCTTCTAAATCGACTCCTGTTTCTTCTTCTATCACATCAGACAAATCTTCACCCTCATAGAGGCTTTCAATGTATTCTTTCTACCTATCTGCTCTCTCCTGTGCATTTAACAGTGGAATTCCCGTTGCACTCTTAATGTTACCAAAGTTGCTTTTAATGTCACCAAAGGTTGTTTTGACTTTCCTGTATGCTGAGTCTGTCCTTCCGACAATCATATCTTTTTCGATGTCTTCACATTTTTCCTGCAGCCATTTCGTCTTATCTTCCTGCACTTCCTATTTATTTCATTCCTCAGCGACTTGTATTTCTGTATTCCTGATTTTCCCGGAACATGTTTGTACTTCCTCCTTTCATCAAACAACTGAAGTATTTCTTCTGTTACCCATGGTTTCTTCGCAGCTACCTTATTTGTACCTATGGTTTCCTTCCCAACTTCAGTGATGGCCCTTTTTAGAGATGTCCATTCCTCTTCAACTGTGCTGCCTACTGCGCTATTCTTTATTGCTGTATCTATAGCGTTAGAGAACTTCAAACGTATCTCGTCGTTCCTTGGAACTTCCGTATCCCACTTCTTTGCATATTGATTCTTTCTGACTAATGTCTTGAACTTCAGCCTACTCTTCATCACTACTATATTGTGATCTGAGTCTATATCTGCTCCTGGGTACGCCTTACAATCCAGTATCTGATTTCGGAATCTCTGTCTGACTATGATGTAATCTAATTGAAATCTTCCCGCATCTCCCGGCCTTTTCCAAGTATACCTCCTCCTCTTGTGATTCTTGAATAGGGTATTCGCTATTACTAGCTGAAACTTGGTACAGAACTCAATTAGTCTTTCTCCTCTTTCATTCCTTGCCCCAAGCTCATATTTTCATGTAACCTTTTCTTCTACTCCTTCCCCTACAACTGCATTCCAGTCGCCCATGACTATTAGATTTTCGTCCCCCTTTATATACTGCATTACCCTTTCAATATCCTCATACACTTTCTCTATCTGTTCATCTTCAGCTTGCGACGTCGGCATGTATACCTGAACTATTGTTGTCGGTGTTGGTCTGCTGTCGATTCTGATTAGAACAACCCGGTCACTGAACTGTTCACAGTAACACACCCTCTGCCCTACCTTCAGTCGCTTAACCGACTCGTTGAAAATGTTAAATTACTTACTCCAAATTTCGGAAATTGGCAAAACGATTTACAGAACATTTCTTGAGAATGTTTTAAAACCATACGTTGCTGATAACAAGTACTGCCTACTACTGGATTCCTGAGGAAGACAAACAAATACTCTAATGTGTGACACAATGTTTATAGATGAAGAGGGTCAACTGACGCGCACGGTAAAATTAATACTGTTAAAAACTTTACTTCGAGGCTTCAGAAGCGCAGTGTGCTTATGGAAACCCAGGGGCAATTGCACAACCGCTCGGATGCAATAACTATTCACAGCAGAATTCATAACCACCTTTCAGCACCGATTTTTAAGACAATGATATCGTATGCGTAGTACGCATCAAAATTGATTCCCGACAAAGACATATTTAAAAAAATGCAAACCAAGTTTGGTTTTCGCTGACCCTTCGAAAGGTACAGTGTTTCTGTCGAAAGATTGCATTCATTAGATGTTCTTGGTGAGCGAGTATATTTGTTTCGAATGTTTATATGACAATTACCATCCATCTAGTTGTTCGAAGAAAAGTAATGACACGTAACAGTGACTGGATGAGCCACTGTAAAGTGACCAGGAGCAACATTTTAGTTCTTTACCGTCCCAAGAAGTTTGAAAAAATTATTTCCCTACCTTTTCTTCATTCCTGATTGATTTGCTTACCTTATTAACCCTCCTATCCCTATCAATTGGGATAGATGACCTAGCAGTTTGGTCCCTCCCCCTCTTCAAACCAACCAGCAAATTTACCATCTGATGTATGTGAAAATACAAACGAGAAAAATAACAACCGGTAGATTTCCTCGAGATTCGAACCCGGGTTCTCCGCTTCCCAAGCAGTTACCTAGGCCGTTGCGATATCAGCTTTCTCAGTGAAAAGCGTTTACCACGTGGGTACATAAGTGGCAGTTGTAAAAGTTTCTTTCCTCGGTTTCTGGAAAAGTATGCATTTGTGGATCCTATACCTGACCATAAAAAATGCTATAGTTACAATTAGCTATCGATCACGCCAATTTTGCGTCGATTGCTCGTCATAACCTTTAGCGGTGATTTTCTCAAAAACGGTAATGTGTTGATCCAAAATATCTTATAGTCCTTCGTTTTAGGTTGCACACAAGCGATCTGCCAAATCCGAACCGAGTCTATTGGCCGTGTCTGAGCCCTTCCCCTTGTCAGACCTCTTTTATCGTGCGTCCTTGGATCGCAACAGCACAGCACCATTGAGGAAAGATCGATGATGCATATTCTAGCCCATTAAAATGATCTCGTATACATGACTTGGCGAGCGAACAAATCAACAGCCATTGCATTTTAGACCAAAAATCAGTTTATGACAGAATAGTTTATTATTAGCTATCGCACACGATATCTGGTCTCGGTTTTCCATGCGTCTTCACTATTGTATCAGTGGCACATCCTCGAGATTAAAAATAAATGAAACGCTGACGAAGCCAATCACTTTTATACAAGAACATTGACAGGGTGACATTTTATACGATAGTTTGTTGGCAGTCGACATGGAACCGTCGATACTGCTGTAACCTACCGCTTCTGTTTTGCTCTTTTCTGCTGATGTGTAAGCCTGCGATCCGAACGTATAAGTGAATATTTTTGCAAGGTGGTGGCAAAACGTGAAATACACAAATAAGGAGATAATAAAATGGAAAGTACTAGCTATGAAATGATACACTCAGTAGTGTTAAATTCTTTACTCTTCTGCAATTTACTCTATACAAGATCACACAGTACGGGCAACATTTTAGTTCTGCCTATTCACATTTAGTAATCGCTCTGTCTGGCACTGTCCTGTGATATATTCGCTGTCGTTAATTCAAGTGCGGAATACTGACATCAGATATGGCATTTGCAATTATATTTAAAACCACACTCACTTCTAGTAAAGTGAAGCCTCAGCATAGAACGAAAAAGACACGTGATCGGCAATTTACCTTACTTCCCTAGCCGCAATTGCAAATGCACGACCACTTCAGTAATCTAACGCTTATCGCTGCGAAGTTTCTCGCCTCAGCGAGATAACATAAATTCTACGTCGCCAAAAGCTTCCGTAGGCACCTCCACAGCTGCCGTGGAACACCAGACGATCCTCAGGCTCTCGCTACAAGTACTCTGTCCCAGTAACGAGGTAGCACACCTCACCAGGACCAACCTCTCTCCTGAAAAAAAAAATGGCTCTGAACACTATGGGACTTAACATCTGTGGTCATCAGTCCCCTGGAACTTAGAACTACTTAAACCTAACTAACCTAGGAACATCACACACATCCATGCCCGAGGCAGGATTCGAACCTGCGACCGTAGCGGTCACGCGGTTCCAGACTGAAGCGCCTAGAACCGCACGGCCTCACAGGCTGGGCCAACCTCTCTCCTCGACGCCCTTGAAACAAGTGTTTCTCAGTCGCTACGCTTTTTCGCAGTTCCTGTTCTTTTTTCTTCCCCCCTTTAATGTGCATGGCCAATCATGTTCGCTTCCGAGTGCCGACCAATCTCAGTTTTGCAACCGACCGAATCTTCTAGAAGCTTCCAGACTGTTCCATAAGCTTTCGCTCCGGCCGTTGGGAAAACCACCTACACGCCGCCACGCGTTTTGTGGCCGAGCCCCTGTGTCTTCTCCTTGTCCTCGGCCACGTGGCTCCCGCTGAGTCGCGGTCCACCCACCTGGGAGTTATGGAGCTTACGGGCGCTGTTGTCTTCAGCTCTCAGGTCTGCCTGCCTTGTTTGCGTCTTTCCCGTTCTCCTGCCATCCCCCGTCTCCGTCCGCTTCACTATCGCCCAACGTGCATATATTCAACTACAAATTAAGATCCCTGACCGATGTCACTATCGTTAATGGTTTCCCGTCTTGATGTTTATACTATTAATAAAGGGTCTTCTTTCCGAGGTGGTAGTTGTAATGTGGCTCAAAATGATGCCACCTTACAGTGCATCACTACTGTTCTCTGTGGGGTATCAATCTATATGGCCCCAAAACAGAATCCGTAAGAATAAAAATAGAACTAATATTTTATAAAATCTTTTGGCACATTAAAGCTGTGTGCCGGACTGAGACTCGAACTCTGCACCCTTGGATTTCACATGCAACTGCTCTACCAGCGCACACTCCGGTGCAATGTGAAAATTTCATTCTGGAAATTTTTGTGGTATGGTCTTATGGACCAAACTGTTAAGGTCATAGGTCACTAGACTTACATACTGGAAATTTTTGTGGTAAGGTCTTATGAGACCAAACTGTTGAGGTCATAGGTCACTACACTTACACACTACTTAATGTAACGTAAACTAACCTATGCTAAGGACAACACACACACACCCATGGCCGAGGGAGGACTCGAGCCTCTGACGGGGGTCGTTGTAAACCGTGGCAAGGTGCTATAGACCACGCACCTACCCCGCGTGGTTGTCTGACAGGTAACATCTTCGTATGCCTGATAAGACCTTCCAATGTCATCGCCGCAACCAGCAAATGAACACTTAGAGTTACAATTCCAGGAATCCACTGCATGGCGATTCTTCTCAAGGGGGCGTATATCAATAATACTAACGGCAGCAAAAGTATATATCTCTATGCATCCTTCCACGACGTCTCTGGAAAATCTGTATCATTATCACTGCCATCTACCACCAAACCGCAGACAGCTGGGCTAAGGGGTGCTTCGCAGTCTCATGTCATTCATACACAATGCTTTTCTTCGACCTCTTACACTGCATCCCCTAACAACCAAGTTCCCATATCTCGATTCCCAAGGGTACGTAGAAATATCGAATGATACTTACACATTATGAAATCTTCATCAGTGCCGTAATTACGTTTGAGAAGTGGGAAGGTGCAAGGTCCGGACCGCAGGGAGGATGAGTAGGGAAAGTCCAAGGAAGTTTTAAGAGCTTTTCTCAGGTGCGCGAACTTCTGTGGAAGCAGAAGCAGAAGTTCGTTTGCATTTTTGTGATAATGAGCACAGTGAAGTCGTTCCTTCAGTTTCTTGAGGACAGCACAATATACTTCACAGTTGATCGTCGGATCGTGAGCCAGGCCATCAAACGAAATGGCCCCTTCAGAGTCCCAGAAGACTCTCTGCAGACATTCTGCAAGAGCCTGCAAATATCTGCCAAACTCAATGGCAACCCTATGCTTGTAACGCATCTCCCTTACAGACGCCATTTTGAAGGCTCCTTATAGAACTGCCACCTATCGGAACTTCATGAAACTATAGTGGCTGAAGCGGGAATACGAGTGTTCCTTGACGTCCCATAGCAAAACCGGCATTTCTTTCAACGGAAATTGGCCGTGAAAATAAAGGAGTTGCGTTACTTACTGACAGTCCCTCGTACAGTATGTGCAAGAACAAAGAGAGTAAAATATGTGTGAAACACCAAGAAAGAAATTTTCTGGATTAGAAATGAGTACAAGACAGGGATTTAGTCTTTCACCCCTACTGTTCGATAAAAAATGAAAGACGCAATGAGAATAATTTTAAGAAAAGAAAAAATCAGGAGTGGGATCATTTAGGATGAAAGAATATTAACGATAATATTTAAGTGTGAGATTTTTTCGTTATTGAATGCGAGAAAGAACAACAAGATCTGCTGAATAAAATGAACGCTATAATAAGCACGCACTATAGATTGAAAGTAAACTGAAGAGAGACAATACAGCGGAGTATTATGAATAAGACTAGTGATAAACGTATCAAAATAGGGGATAAGGCGTAGACAAAGTGAAGAAATTCTGCTATCTCATAATCCATGATGGCCAAAATATAGAGTGCATATAAATCAGACTAGCACACGCAAAGAGAGCACGTCTACCCAACGTAAGACTAACATTACCAAACATAGGCCTCAATTAGAGGAAGCAATTTCTGAGTATGTATGATTGGAGCACAGCATTGTACGCCGTTGAATCGTGGTCTGTGCGAAGCCGGAAAAGAAGAGATACTGAAAATTAGGTGAGCCCACAAAGGAGTGAGGAGATACTTCGCTGAATCGGAAAGGGGAGACCAAGTAATAACTTCCACGACAACAGAGAATGCTGCAGAGGGCGAAAACTGTAAGGCAAGACAGAGATTGCGATACATACAATAAGTAATGCATGTCGTTGGTTGCAATTGCTACTCTGAGCTGAGGAGATTGGCGTAGGAGAGGAAATTACCGGAAGGCTGCATGAAATCTGCCAGAAGACTGATAACGACAAACAAAGGGAATGAAAGAATTTCTGAGTTAAAGTATGAGAGGATACGTCATTACACGAATGAGGCAATTAATTATTTGTTCATAATCAATAGAGCTGAACCATACCAAATCTACGGTTTGGTGGTTTCGGTACAGAATATGTAACTGTAGGATTACCTGCAGTAATGGTAGCGTTGGTAGGGAAAGGAACACAAATGATGCGGAAGAGGGAAACTGGCATTAAACCAACTCTCTTTATTTGTTTGTTTGTCTGATTGTTTGTTTTTCACATAATTAGAACCGAACATAATTCAGGGTTAATTGAGTATTTGATATTCTTACAGGATGTAAATTGCATTTTATGTGTATTAAAAGTTAGCTGATTTCGGAAGTTCTGCACTTTTATACAACCAAAGGAATAACTTTTGCTGCAAGTACAGTTTAAATGCACAAATATATAAAATTTATGTATTTATTTTTGTTGTTTTGTACTTAATAGAACGTTCTTGATCGCGGTCAAATACAGTGTTGTTAATGAATAACAGGAACATGTTTCAAATAAGTTGGAGGAAGTACCGAAGCGATGAATTGTATTGCCATTTAGCCGCGCGACTGCTACGGTCGCAGGTTCGAATCCTGCTTCGGGCATGGATGTGTGTGATGTCCTTAGGTTAGTTAGGTTTAAGTAGTTCTAAGTTCTAGGGGACTGATGACCTAAGATGTTAAGTCCCATAGTGTTCAGAGCCATTTGAACCATTTTTTTGTATTGCCTTTTTTTCAGTTTTGACTTTTCTCCAGGAAAAATGCATTTGCTAGTGCTATATCATAATCTCTATTGTTTTTTTACTGTTATTTTTACTACGGCATCTCTCTGTCTCACTCCACAAATCAACAACTTTCGAATAAAACCTGAATTAAACATTGAAAATTTCAGTTTTGCTATAAATAGTGTATATTTTTCCAGACAGGAATATAACTATGTACAGCACAAATGTTCAGAGGTTATGCGGCCCCTTACATACCCTTACTCAGTTTCCAGATGGTTCAGCAATTCCACTTTCTACACTTTGTAGGGGAATCCGCGCTGAACCGCCAAAGAAAGTGGTATAGCTATGCGTATTCAAATACAGAGATATATAAACGTGACAGAAGCTCAGCCCTTCCGCAAATTGCTGCAGATTTCAGTGCTGCGCCACCAACAAGTGTCAGCGTGTGAACCATTCAACTAAACATCACTCGTGTACCCTTAATGACTGCATGACACAAAGATTTACGTCTCGCCTGTACCCGTTAACAGCGACATTGGACTGTTGATGACTGGAAACATGTTGCCTGGTCGAATAAGTCCCATTCCAAATTGTATTGAGCGGATGGAAGTGTACGGGTATGGAGGCAACCTCGTGAATTCATGGACCCTGCATGTGAGCACTGAACTGTTCAAGCCGTTGGAGGCTCTGTGAAGGTGTAGGGCGTGTGTAGTTGGAGTGATATGGGCCCCCTGATACATCTAGACAGGACTCTGAGATGTGACGTGTACCTAAGAATCCTGTCTGATGACCTCCAACTATTCGTGTGCGTGGTGCATTCCGACGGACTTAGACAATTCCAGCAGGACAATTGGACACCCCACACATCCAGAGTTGTTGCAGTGGTTCCAGGAACACTCTTCTGAGATTAAACACTTGCGCTGGCCTCCAAACACCCCAGACATGAACATTATTGAGCATATCTGGGAAGCGTTGCGACGTGCTGTTCAGAAGAGATCCCCACCCGATCGTACTCTTACGGATTTATGGACAGCCCTACCGGATGAATTGTGTCAATTCTCTCCAGCAGTACTTCAGGCATCAGTCGAGTCCATGCCACGTCGTGTTGCGGCACTTCTGCACTCTCCCGGGGGCCATACATGATAATATTAGGCACGTGTAACAGGTTCTTTTGCTCTTCAGTGTAGTAAGTCATTCACTGCTTACGCAAAAGAGTCGATTTGTGGTAATGCCGAATAAGTGTGAAACACACCTAACGTTCAGGTAGGCCGGGTACGACGTTAACTGACCAAGGCTACTAGGAAAACTACCGTAGTCTACGCTTAATTGTGACAGTATACGGTAGCCTACGGTAGTTTTACAACGCCAATAATCAGTAACAGTGCAGCTAAAACAATGTGGACAGAGGAAGGTTACAGTGACGTTGTGGAGCTGCAGGCGGTGTTCGGCTGCTTGTAGCTCGCTTCCCGCCTTGCAGCCTGCTAAGGGCGAGGCGTTTGGGGCCTCACAGCTAACGAGCGGCGCAAAGCCGACCGGCTCATGGAGCGGCGGCACTCCACAAGCCTTTTGTTCCTCGGCTGTCGCTTCGCGAAGACAGAGCGTGCAGCACAGAAACAGCCTAGCACTGGGCAGCGACTCTGCCAGAGACGGCTTCTGGAGGACTGCCGTTGCACAAACCGTCTTCACCTGCACAAGCGTTACAGGCACTTTGTAGTTCTTAATCTGTATGTATGATCTTGGAGACTATCCCAGCAGAGTTCTTAAATAGTTTGCAAATGATGTTCCCTTTTACCATCTATTACAGACACGTACAGACATCAAAAGTTCAAAGTGAATTACAAAACGTTGTAGACAAGATACTGCATGATGCAGGAAGAGGTAATTAACTGTAAACACAAACAGTGACGCTTTCCACATTGTGTCGACTGCACATACAGACCATTGGAGCCCTTAACATGCGGTATTTGAGGGATCCATTCAGGCCAGAAAAGGGTTATCTTATTTTGGGGGCATTTCTTTTTCCGTAACTTGGGATCAGACATCCGGATTACTGTGGTCATGAAACAATAATTATTCTATCATTCTCAGAGCTCTACATCTACATCTACATCTACATGATTTCTCTGCAATTCACATTTAAGTGCTTGACAGAGGGTTCATCGAACCACAATCATACTACCTCTCTACAATTCCACTTCCGAACAGCGCGCGGGAAAAACGAACACCCAAACCTTTCTGTTCAAGCTCTGATTTTTCTTATTTTGATGATCATTCCTACCTATTTAGGTTGGGGTCAGCAAAACATTTTTGCATTCTTAAGAGAGTGTTGGTGACTGAAATTTGGTAAACAGATCTCGCCGCGACGAAAAACGTCTTTGCTTTAATAACTTCCATCCCAACTCGCGTATCATATCTGCCACACTCTCTCCCCTATTACGTGATAATACAAAACGAGCTACCCTTTTTACACCCTTTCGATGTCCTCCGTCAATCCCACCTGGTAAGGATTCCACACCGCGCAGCAATATTCTAACAGAAGACGCACGAGTGTAGTGTAATCTGTCTCTTTAGTGGACTTGTTGCATCTTCTAAGAGTCCTGCCAATGAAACGCAACCTTTGGCTCGCCTTACCGACAATATTATCTATGTAGTCTTTCCAACTGAAGTTGTTCGTAATTTTTACACCCAGGTACTTAGTTGAATTGACAGCTTTGAGAATTGTACTATTTATCGAGTAACCGAATTCCAACGGATTTCTTTTGGAACTCATGTGGATCACCTCACAATTTTCCTTATTTAGAGTCAACTGCCACCTGCCACACCATACAGCAATCTTTTCTAAATCGCTTTGCAACTGATACTGGTCTTCGGATGACCTTACTAGACGGTAAATTACAGCATCATCTGCGAACAACCTACGAGAACTGCTCAGATTGTCACCCAGGTCATTTACATAGATCAGGAACAGCAGAGGTCCCAGGACGCTTCCCTGGGGAACACCTGATATCACTTCAGTTTTACTCGATGATTTGCCGTATATTAATACGAACTGCGACCTTCTTGACAGAAAATCATGAATCCAGTAGCACAATTGAGACGATACTCCATAGGCCCGCAGCTCTGTGTTGTCCATTCCTCTTCGTGTTCATAATGAGTGTGCTTTGGGCACTCGGAACTTCCAAGCCGGCAAGAGTCGCTTATTAAACACGTACGTGTCTGGTTCTGGATCACTACAGAACATTGACTGGCTTCATAAACCATCAGATTTTACTACCATTGATAATTTCTGGGTTTGCATTGCCTGACAAACAAAATGAAGGATCCAAGAGGGGAGGAGGAACGAAATGCAATGCCACGGGTTGTGATACTATTCCATTCATTACAAAATCGAGCAAAATTTGCAAAGAACTATGCAGTAAGAGCTTACTAATCAATATGCACTGCCTGTGGGGTGGATACACGATGGTTGGAACTTTAATAGTGGCAACTATGTATCTACCGCTTGTACAAAATAGGCAGGTCTTTCAAAGTTTTACTGCCCTTCAACGTCGCCATCATCATTGTGTATAACCCGTTGCCAGTGATGCGAGAGTCGTAGAATATTCTTACCAGTGCCAGTTGTGTTGACAGTTCGAGCGGCGCGGTCTATTGCCAGACGAATTAGTAGCAATTCTGAAGCGAATGCCGTGAAGTGTTGCCTTCAGTTTATAAATCGAATTGATCTCACGAAGGCTTTCTTTTGCAACGGATTTCTTTTGGAACTCTTGTGGATCACCTCACACTTTTCGTTATTTAGCGTTAACTGCCACCTGCCACACCATACAGCAATCTTTTCTAAATCGCTGTGCAACTGATACTGGTTTTCGGATGACCTTACTAGACGGTAAATTACAGCATCATCTGCGAACAACCTACGAGAACTGCTCAGATTGTCACCCAGGTCATTTACATAGATCAGGAACAGCAGAGGTCCCAGGACACTTCCCTGGGGAACACCTGATATCACTTCAGTTTTACTCGATGATTTGCCGTATATTACTACGAACTGCGACCTTCCTGACAGGAAATCATGAATCCAGTCGCACAATTGAGACGATACTCCATAGGCCCGCAGCTCTATGTTGTCCATTCCTCTTCGTGTTCATAATGAGTGTGCTTTGGGCACTCGGAACTTCCAAGCCGCAAGAGTCGCTTATTAAACACGTACGTGTCTGGTTCTGGATCACTACAGAACATTGACTGGCTTCATAAACCATCAGATTTTACTACCATTGATAATTTCTGGGTTTGCATTGCCTGACAAACAAAATGAAGGATCCAAGAGGGGAGGAGGAACGAAATGCAACGCCACGGGTTGTGATACTATTCCATTCATTACAAAATCGAGCAAAATTTGCAAAGAACTATGCAGTAAGAGCTTACTAATCAATATGCACTGCCTGTGGGGTGGATACACGATGGTTGGAACTTTAATAGTGGCAACTATGTATCTACCGCTTGTACAAAATAGGCAGGTCTTTCAAAGTTTTACTGACCTTCAAAGTCGCCATCATCATTGTGTATAACCCATTGCCAGTGATGTGGGAGTCGTAGAATATCCTTACCAGTGCCAGTTGTGTTAAAAGTTCGAGCGGCGCGGTCTATTGCCCGACGAATTAGTAGCAATTCTGAAGCGAATGCCGTGAAGTGTTGCCTTCAGTTTATAAATCGAATTTATCTCACGAAGGCTTTCTTTTGAAACGGATTTCTTTTGGAACTCTTGTGGATCACCTCACACTTTTCGTTATTTAGCGTTAACTGCCACCTGCCACACCACACAGCAATATTTTCTAAATCGCTGTGCAACTGATACTGGTTTTCGTATGACCTTACTAGACGGTAAATTACAGCATCATCTGCGAACAACCTAAGAGAACTGCTCAGACTGTCACCCGGTCATTTATATAGGTCAGGAACAGCAGACGTCCCAGGACGCTTCCCTGGGGAACACCTGATATCACTTCAGTTTTACTCTATGATTACTACGAACTGCGACCTTCCTGACTGGAAATCACGAATCCAGTAGCACAACTGAGACTATACCCCATAGGCCCGTCGCTTGATTAGAAGTCGCTTGTGAGGAATGGTGTCAAAAGCTTTCCGGAAATCTAGAAATACGGAATCAACTTGAGATCTCCTGTCGATAGCGGCCATTACTTCCTGCGAATAAAGAGCTAGCTGCGTTGCACAAGAACGATGTTTTCTGAAATCATGCTGATTACGTATCAATAGATCGTTCCCTTCGAGGTGATTCATAATGTTTGAATACAGTATATGCTCCAAAACCCTACTGCAAGCCGACGTCAATGATATAGGTCTGTAGTTAGATGGGTTACTCCTACTACCCTTCTTAAACACTGGTGCGACCAGCACAATTTTCCAATCTGTTGGTACAGATGTATCTGTGAGCGAGCAATTGTATATTTGACGGTTTTCACGCCTCTTGTACGTCCTACCAGGCCTCGTAGCAACATTAGGCATATATACAAACAACGCTAATGCACTCTGGTAGCCTTCTACCTGTTACGGGCAAATGCAACTCCAATAATTTACGTAGCGACTAACGGTGCGTAATTGTTCGAATTTACATTAATATACGAGAATGGCTTCTAGGCGAGTCACTTCTTTTGTATTTCTAACAGAAGGAGACAGGTAGCAATAGATACACACCCTGTTTGGTATCTTTACGGCATCTAATCCTGAATGATTCTAGCTGGGTATGCTATGAACTGATGCCGTTATGAAGGCTTGAGGTTGTGTCACATGGTAACAGCTCGATGTTTCCTGGTGGTGATTAATATTTGACCACTGTGCTTAACAGTAGTGTCAACCCCCTATACCTCTTCTTCAGTGTCATACGTAATTGTTGACAAGTATTGTAACCTGTCCTTGATATCGTGGATTGGAGGTCTCACTTTATGGGTCGGAGTGTTGGCCAACGAGAACGAAGGATTAGCAGGCTCTCCATGTGATAGAAATGCATATGCTCCGATGGTCCGTTGGGCTCACCCATTTTAGCATGGAACAAACGTCGACGTTCGACGGTGACTTGGAGTTGCAACCATCTCAAACAAACTACGGGAAAGTAGGCAGAGATGGTACGGACACATCATGTGCAGCAAAGCAGACTCGATGGCAAGAACTGCTGTGCACCTGGACATAAATGACCGACGACCTAGTGGCAGACCCAAGACACGATGGATGGATCGTATCAAGGAGGATATGGAATTCACAAGTACTATGTATGAAGATGCCTTTGACAGACCCAAATGCAGCAGATGTGTCAACAAGCGGATTCTGTTGACGCTGGATAAACGCTAAGACGAAGGTAGTGCTCTGAGGTATGTGCTAATCCTGGCCATACCTGTATGTTGACTGATCTGTCTTCGCTAATCAGATCCCGTTACATTCTTTCTTATGTTTCTCCCACCGGCGAGCTGTTTATCTGGGCTACTCGCGGCTGTTGTGTGGACTGATAAGAACTGCCGACGCAGTAATGCAGCCCGCCGCCTAAATTGACTGCGCCGCCAGCACCTGTTAGCCTAATCCAGGGCTCTAAACAACTCCCAGTCTTGTTTATGGCGCGCCTTAGTCGCCTCATTTGCATTTTTATCTCCGGCTTCTCGCACAGTTTGTCATGGCCGGCGTTCCGAGTCTCCCGGCCTCGCGATGCCCTCAGGCTAAGTCCCCGACGCCCATTTATTTACTCCATCTTATCTGGACGCTGTCTGGCCTAATGTCAGATTCACTGAAGGATTCGTATGAGTACAGCACATAATTTTACACATCTGTCATTTAGACTAACGAAAATGTGACATGCAGCTAGTGCCTTCGGCATAAAATTAAAAAGGATCTATATACATTTGTAGGACTAGATAAAGCTGTTGAGAATGTTAATAGGAATATTATGTTTAAAATTGTCAGGTTATCAGAAATGGAACACAATTAAGAGAAAGTTGTCAACAGATTGTCTGCGAAGAAGACTGAAGCTAAAAACAGTGGACTGACAGTTCTTCAGAAGAGTGTGACACATGATTGTAGACAATCCCCGAAGTTGTTCAGTCTGAGCATAGAGCAAGTACAAAAGGAAACTAGAAATTAATTTTGAGAAAAAAGACCTGTATATGAATAAATAACTATTTCCAGCTTTTTATTACGCCATTGTAGCTCTGACAAATGGCTTGGGTAGTCATGTGTGGAGAAAAGGTTGTAAGATGGATAGCAATAAATGTTAAACAGCGGTCGTGGAATACAACTGAACAGAAGCAGGTGGTGATTAGGGAATTAAAGTAAGAAATTAAATACTATAAATAGTGGATTAGTTTCCTTATTACAGTATCAAAATAATTCAAAACTCTGGAAATAGACAGTATATGAAAATTAGACTGATTGTAGACCGATAGAAATAAAAGCGTTTTGGAAAAAAGGAATTATGATAACACAGAATATAGATTTCAGTCTCCCAGGTAATTATATTTAAAAGTGCAGCTATTCTCGGAAGTCCACTGTTGGCTGCAGTTGTCATATGGCAACGAAACGTGGTAGATATGCTAATGCATTAATGCGGAACCGAATTACTTTGAAAAAAAATTGTTCCAATTTCGGCCACCTGATGCCAATATGGCGCTGTGGATGCAAGCAAGCCGGATTGAAATATTTCCGTATGTAATGGGTCATGAACGGGACGTGAGCAGAAAAGGTGAGACCAGTGAGAAAGCATAATGTTGATTTTATTATTAACTGCCACTTACATAATTTGTTCAGTATTAGCAATTGGAGACGTAGACGAGTTGCCGCATCCATAAAACGACATGATCAACAGTCGCTCGCAGCATTTCCGGTGGAATCTGAGCAACGTGTATACTGGCCTTCAGATCGGGTAGAAACCGAAGGCGTCCCTCGTAAACACGTTCTTTTAGATATCCCCAGAATCAAAAGTCACATCCATTCAGATCAGATGGTATTGCAGGCCATGTGTCTAGAAAAATTCTGGATATAACACGGTGGTGGAAGGTTGCATAAGCAGGCCTGTTACTGGACGAGTGACATGAGGTGTTGCCCCATCATGCATGCCAACAGTGGTTTCCAAAGCAGGAATCACAGCCGCGCTCTTCCAAAGCAGGAATCACGTACTGTACATGGAGGTCTCGATAACGAGCAGAGAAGACCTCTGATGTATTCTCTTCAAAGAAGAACGGACTGAGAAGAAAGGTGCTCTTGAAACCTCCTTGAAACCATTTAATGACGTTAGGCCTCACAGTGCAGTGCTGCGATTGCTGCTATTCAGATAAAAGTTACAATAACAGCGCACGGTAACTCCTCTCGATAACCACACCGCCCACTCACGTTGTGACTTGTTAAATGACAGGTTGGATGTCATACCGTCACACGAACAGTGTACAGGTCCGATACTGCAGCTGGTGGCCAAAACTGGATCAAATTTTTTCCAGCTAAGATCAATTCCACATTAAAACTTGCCACGTTTCTCTGCCATCCAATAATTACAGCCCACGATGGACCTTCTGGAACAGCTGTACTTTAACTATAACCACCTCGTATTTTGTTCGGCTTGCACCGACAGCTCGTAAACGATAAAATAAAAAAGTCACAGCTCAACCCCAGGAGTCAGCACGTATGTTGTTGGAACCAAACTGTAATATAGAACGAAGACTAACAGTGTCTGGTACATTTTATTGTTGACGACGTAATATGTTTTAATACTTGACAACAGTGACGTGTTATGGATTTTATGCTATTTAACCTACAGGTTTTGTATTGTCATGTCAGTTGTTTCAAATATCTTAAAATAGCTGATCATGCTCTGAGGCCTGAAACAAGTTGTAACAAAAAATTGTTGATCAGATGTTGGTGGTGAGCTATGACGTTTTTGAATGCAAATTAAGTGACACGAAGTCTATTCTGAAAGTATTGGTCTGATATGTAGCTCTACACGAAAGTGATACATCGTCGACAAAAAATAAAACAGGAAGGCATTTTTTTAATTGTAGAGGAATGCTGATGCTTGTGTTGGTAAATCGGATAAATAATGAAGATATACTGAATTAAATTTTGGAGAAAACCGCTGTATGGCACTACGCGACTAAAAGAGCGTGTATTTTGATAGGGCACATTCTGCGGAACCCAGGAATAGTTAATTATGGGGGGAATTGTACTGAGTAACATTTATAGAGCTAGACTAAGGCTTGACTACCCTGAGTAAGTTCTGAAGAATGTAAGTTGCGGTAGCTACGCAAAATGTGCAAAATAACACAGGACAGGCTACACGTTTAGAAAGGATGATAGTACAAAACCATTTATGGTTCAGTCCTAGTCCAGCCATGACCGAAGAAAGGCTCTGCCAAATAACAAAACTGAGCAACGTTCTGATCACCAGCACCACCCATTAAGACGCTCTTGTTTTGAGATGCTTCAGATGTAGCAACCAGGTGAATGTGTTACCAAAGATGAGGCTCAGAATCTTCATTGATTCCTTGAAGCTAAGAAGAGTGTTCCCTAATCGCATGATTGAAAATGGCTGTGGCCGAGAGGTTCTAGGAACTTCAGC
The DNA here is from genome assembly GCF_023897955.1 of Schistocerca gregaria. Lineage (NCBI taxonomy): Eukaryota > Metazoa > Arthropoda > Insecta > Orthoptera > Acrididae > Schistocerca > Schistocerca gregaria. The sequence continues at coordinate 67,161,845 of NC_064924.1, read as the reverse complement.
CTGGTTCTCCTACAGTCGCAGGTTCGATTCCTGCCTCAGGTGTGGATATGTGTCATGTCCTTAGGTTAGTTAGGTTTAAGTAGTTCTAAGTTATAGTCCCATAGTGCTCAGAGCCATTTGAACGATTTGATTGAAAATGACGTACAGATTTTGTCTGGGAAAAATTTGAAGCCGATGACTTTATACCTTGATTGTAGCCTTCAAATATTGTCATGTAGACGTCAAGACTAGAAGACGAGTCAGTGCTTGTTGTTTACATAGTTCTGGGTAGTCAGCGTATACACAACTTTCCCACTACAGCGCGCCCAGCTAAGCTCAACAGCGCAGGCGTAGTGCTCGTCCATCTCCTCACTAAGAGATGGCGCTGCCTTAGAGAGGGACCAAATTCTGCTTTCGCCGATCCGCGTATTACTATGTAACGCAGCCAATGAAATCGCTGCTAACGTAGAACTTTTTCTCCTCGCGGATCATACTCGCGCAGTGATACATGAACGCACGAGGTACTATAACGAGTATACAGACTTCCGATTAGTCAGTCTGCATTTATCTGCATTAGTCTGTACCAGTCTGCATTAGTCTGCATTTGTCTGCACCAGTCTGTACCAGTCTGCATTTGTCTGCACCAGTCTGCATTAGTCTGTACCAGTCTATAGTCAGGTTTCAGTCTGCGCCTAATAAGATTACCATATTCCTGTACATAGCCATGAAGAGAAATGTATAGACACTTTTGTGAAGTATCAGAGATATGTGAGAATAAGATTAACGTACCAAGACCAAAGGAACTTCAGATGGTCGATTGTAAACAGCATCCAGAATCAAGTTACATAATGTCTATGCTTTTTATTATTTTAATAAATGTGTGTGAAAATTAATCAAGTTCTGTTTAAAGTTGGTCACCGTCAATCTGCTACTCTAAGCGTGCAAGTAGCATTGCTATCGTCTGACCTAACGGCAGAAGATAAACACGCCACGTTAAGACCACGAGACATATTGCTGACACTTCGTCAGAGTGACAATTCAAATAATCTGATGGTGTGTGTGCCGAAGGCCTTACAGTATACACACCACAGTGCTAAAAATAATCATCCACGAATGAGGAGCATCGGACCGGACTCTTGTATTGTTTACGGCCATAGTGGAAAGGGTAACGCTTAAGACTAACTCATGAAGAACACCATTGTCCTGAACTCGCAGTTCACAATGAATCTTTATCTCTGAACGCAGAATGCTGTCCAGAATGCAAAGTCGCACTACACTTGCCAGAAGCTGATCCGTACAGTTTATGGACGATATTGTATGTCGTGTGATAGGCCTTTTGAATACAAGTGCTTCCTAACTAAAAAACCTCTTTTATCTCTGCTTCTAGGTGTATTAGAGTGTCTAGTGTAGGATTACACTTACTGAAGCCACACTGAACGGGTTCTGCCTTAGAAAGTCCATATTAATCGGCCGTTGATCATTCGTTCCAATGTCTTTTCTATCCAAATGGTTAGTACTACATTGCGACAACTACTTGCAGTGCTGCGATCCTTATCAGGTTTCAGGAAATGTAGCATCATTGCTTCCCTCTAAGAATCAGTGTACTGTCTTCTACACCAGCTCTCTCACACCAGATTGTAGGAAAAAAAGTGAGAAGGCTACTTTCGCAAAATGTAATAGTGAACTTTTTCTCTCCATTATATGTTACTGCGACCCACAAATAACGGGTGCTGTAGCTCCTCTATACAAGAGACATGGTTGCACCCTTGGTGGTTTCTGGAGCTTCATTTAAGCCTTGTCCTCTCTGGTAATTCCAGTCGGCGTTGGAATATGGAACCTGAAGTGGGACTACATGTTATTTGTTGCTAGTATTTCGTCATTATCTGTGCTCCGGCTTCCGGTATAATGCTTAGACCATCACAGCGCACGTGGTGCCTGTGCCATCGGCCCTCTCATCGGCTACCATAGCTCTGCTGATGGCGTTCAAAGATTAACGGATTATTGCAATTCTTGCCATGACTGTTTTTCGATCTCTGATAATGGGCCCAACTTTCTAGCGAACAACGCGATACGCCTCAACATTGTCAGGAAAAGCATTGTGATTTCGCAGTGCCTTACAGGTACTTGTTTTAAGAAAAATATTATGGGACTTAACTGCTAAGGTTCAAAAAAATGGTTCAAATGGCTCTGAGCACTATGGGACTTAACATCTTAGGTCATCAGTCCCCTAGAACTGAGAACTAGTTAAACCTAATTAACCTAAGGACATCACACACATCCATGCCCGAGGCAGGATTCGAACCTGCGACCTATCAGTCGCGCGGTTCCGGACAGCGCGCCTAGAACCGCGAGACCACCGCGGTCGGTAGCTGCTAAGGTCATCAGTCCCTAAGCTTACACACAACTTAACCTAAATTATCCTAACAACAAACACACACACCCATGCCCGAGGGAGGACTTGAACCTCCGCCGGGACTGGCCGCACAGCCCATGATTGCAGCGCGTTACAGCTATCTCTGGTGGTTACTTTCCTAGCGTCACTATGGGACTGACCCTCTGTCAGGTCTCACGGTTGACGCTGATGACTGTAGTGACATGTCCTACCACGTTCCACATTCTGGTGTTCGAAGACAGCAATGTTGCTGTAAAGGTGGCTGCAGAGATGGCTCTGTGCAACAATAATTTACAATCTGTTAAATAAAATCGTTGTCGGATTAATCAGTAGAAAAATGTGTTTCACAACAAACTAATTCACACAAATATATCATATATGAACAAGATAAAAATGCAATTATAATCAATAATACTTCCCGTCACCCGCAGCGTCGATAATTGCATGGCATCTCCGAGCCATGTTTGAAACCAGGTTTTCCGCGTATTCAGATGGAAGAGACATTCAAGCGCGCCGAATCAGCATTGACAGCTGTTACAAAGTGAACATCTTTTTCCTATCTAACTCTTTGTTATGTAACACATATTTAATATGATTACCGTCAGGCGACTGTGAGGTCCGATCCAGTACCTCCTGAGTACCTTTCTCCTTTTTGCAGTCAGTGCAAAGCCTGCTGCGGTGCGTCGGATCATTCTCCTCCTGCAGTATCCAGTCTTCAATCTTGTATATCAACCAATGTTTGGCAATCGGTATCAAATATTTGTGACCAACGCGACGCGTGAACTGCGCTCACATCTCTTCTTGCATATGTCAGCCAAGTATTCAAACTAAACTGATGCTTTGTGGACATTGCATGAAGGACAGAGATAGTCTGTTGCGTTGTGAAAGAACTAAGACGATGTCCTTTAGCATCTGTATGTTATGCCGACCACATTCACCAGGATGTCTGTAGAGAGGGCTTACTTATATGACGGGTGAATCCAAAACGGAAAGTTGTCACTACAGTTCAAGGCATCTGATACATCTCAGAGTGCTGTATAAGCTACCGTAGGAGATTAGAGTGACTGGTCAGTAGCTGAGAGTGCTCCTTTTGCGCAGCATTCCTTGTATTGTCCAGACGGTTTCGTAATGGATTTATTTGTATTTTTATTAAAAATGAAATTCCTCCAGCTGTACTTAAGCTTTTTTATTTTAGAAAATCTTACGTACAGCTGGAGGAATTTCATTTTTAATAAAAATTATAGACCCTACCAACTGTGTCCCACCTTCATCCAGTTTAAATATGGATGCAAGAAGATTATTTGTATTTAGTCGGTTTTTAAGCCCCGATTGGGCCCTTTATTATAATGTAAATAATTTAGAATGATTATCAGTCCTTTTGATTATTGAAGATTTAAAAAGTTGTCGCTAAGACAAAGCTAAATAATTATTCGTTGTTTTCAGTTCCAGGAGACCAGTTGTTGTGGTGGCTATGTTGAAACAGGTCCAGTGTCTTGACTGATAAGTTGGATGGGTGGTTTTCAGTTGTGGTAGTAGCATAGTGGTGGAGTAAGGGAGTTTGGGGGAGGGGGAAGCAGTGGTGAGGGGGGGGGGGCAGGGGCGGGGCCTTTCTGGTGGTTGCTCTGGACTGAAACTACGCGGAGAGGATTCACCCTCCATGCCCATACTCTATACCAGCATAAAAACAGAGGAACTTTCAGTTTATTATAATAACCGCATCCTCTTACAAAATTCAGGGTTCATTTGACCGCTCTTTCATCGTCTGCGAAGAGATCTAGGTAAGAGTCCAGTTTCAGTCCTCTCTTCACGTTTGGCAGAAAGGTGAGTTCCACAAGGATTTGGCGCACTGTAAGTGGTGTCCAATGAGGGACAATCAAATGAAAACCAAACGCCCGGCACAACTTGACCGTGGAATGGTTCCATCAGAAAGTAATCACCAGCATTCCGACAGTTCGAGGGCAGACGGCAAAGCCAACAGTGGATAAATCCTACATCTCTCTCGCCAAAGAAAGCCAAGGCACTTGCCCGCGAAAGGCAAAGGTCCCGAGTTCGACTCTCGGTCCGGCACACAGTTTCAATCTGCCAGAATGTTTCATATCAGCGCACACGCCGCTGCAGAGTGAAAATCTCATTCTGGAAACCCAAGGCTGTTGCCACTAGTTCCGGTAAGGTCGAGCAGTGGTCCTCTGCTTGTCGAATAGCACGAGCGTGGAATCACAAACAGTGTGCAGCGACGCGCCATAAAATCGAAACGCCGAGGCATATTGTCGGCCGGAACATCCTGTTGCACGATAATACCGGCCTCCACAATACCAGGACGAAGGCCACAGCTCATTGGGTACCACTGCAACATCCTCCGCAAAGACCATAACTTTCACCGAGCGATTTATACATCATTGGCGACCTGAAGAAAGATATGGGTGGACGTCGGTTTCAAGCGACTGGAATGAAGCCCAGATGACTCGTGTATACAAGAAAGGTAAAAGAATGGACCTACAAAATTACAGGCCAATGTTCTTGACGTCGGTTTGCTGTAGTTCGAATACAGCAGTGAATAGCTCATGTCCACGAATCATAACGGTTTTAGAAAGCGTCGCTCATACGAACCTCAGTTTGCCCTTTTCTCACGCGACGAACTGCGAACTATGGTTGAAGGACAACAGACAGATTCCATATTCCTAGATTTCTGGAAAGTATTTGACACGGTGCTTCACTACAGACATTTAACGAAGGTACGAGCATATGAAATAGGTTAGCAGTATGTGAGTGGTTATAACAAGGGGAGGCCACGACGTTTGGAACGCGGATTTACTGCAAACTTCGTACACTCGTAGTACTCCACGAGGACAACTAAATGTGTAAACAGTAGCGCGTACTTCTGAAGCGTTATTGAGAAAATCGGAAGATAATTTCAGTCGTCAAATATATACCTGCGCGTGGCCATTTCTACCGTGAAGGGACGGCAGCCAAGAGGTTTGCGTTCAGGCCCCCCGTAATCGCTGGATCGAATCTCGATCGTCAGTTTTATTTATTTTTTTATTTTCAACACAATCATTTTCTTTACTATTTATATTACAGTTGATATAATGGGAGAAATACGTGTGAGCGGATGAACTTTTATTAAATTTACAATGTTATTTGGCAGTCTACAAAATTTTACTGTCACAAATAATATAATATTCATAACTTTATGTTTTCCATGTTTTGACGAAAATTACCATCCTGCAACTTGTACTTGTAATGTCGAAAGCGACAATTACTCTCACATCTTTCGAAAGCCGTGTGTGCGGGTCAAAACTTGCAGGTAACAGGTAGTTTCGGGCTCCTTCCAGGTATAAGGGATTTCTAAAATCACGGAAAAGCATACATTTTCAGTATCACTTTATGCGTTTGGTCGTTTACCAGTCGATAGTTACGAATATTATATTATTATTTGTGATAATAAAAATTCGTAGACAGCCAATTAACATTGTAAATGTAATAAAATTTCATCCGATTACACGTATTTTTCCCATTATATCAGTTGTAATATAAATAGTAAAGAAAATGACTGTGTTGAAAATAAAAAAGGAACTGACGAACGGTACTCGATCCATCGATCCAGCGACGACGGGACTTGAATGCTAACCACTTCTTTTTTTTTCATATTTTGTTCGTTGTCGATCGTTTTGTTTGGTCGTTGCGGACGTCACATAACATCCGTTGAAGATCGTTTTGTTGATCCTTCCACTCAGTTTTTTTTATTATGGAGGCCAACCAGCTGTCTGACCGAACACGCCGAGTTACAGTGCCGGCAAGTCGTTGGCCGCCGCTTCACGGTAAAAATGGCCACGCGCAGCTATATGTATTTGACGACCGAAATTGTCTTCCGATTTTCTCAATAACGCTTGAGAAGTACGAGCTACTGCTTACACATTTTGTTGTCCTCGTGGAGTACTATGAGTGTACGAAGTTTGCAGTAAATCCGCGTTCCAAACGTCGTGGCCTCCCCTTATATGACTTCTTAACTAATCGAACCAAGTACGTTGTCCTCGACGGCGAGTGTTTGGCAGAGGCAATGTTGTCGTCACCAGTGCCCCAGGGAAGTGCGATGGGACCACTATTAAATGATTTGCCAGACAGGGTGGGCAGCAAACTGCGGTTGTTTGCTGATGTAGGGTAGGGTGTAGGGTAGGATGTCGAAATCGAGTAACTGTAGGAGAATTCAAGATGACAGACAATATTTGTAGTTGGTGTGATGAATGGAAGATAGCTCTAAATGTAGAAAAATGTAAGGAAAAAAAACCTGTAATGTTTAAAAACAGCATTATTAGTGTGTTGCTTGACACAGTCATATAGGTTAAGTACCTTGTCGTAACGTTGCAAAGCGAAATGAAATGGAACAAGCACCTAAAGATCGTGGTAGGGAAGGCGAATGGTAGATTTCGGTTTATTAGGAAAGTGTGGTTCATCTGTAAAGAGACCACATATAGGACATTAGTGCGACCGTCTCCTGAGTACTGCTCGAGTGTTTGGGTCCCGCACCAGGTCGGATTAAAGGAAGACTTTGAAGCATTCCACAGGGGGCTGCCAGGTTTGTTACTGGTAGGTTCGAATAACACATGCTTCGGGCCCTAAATGAGAATCCTTGAATGGAAGGTGACATTCTCTTCGAGTAAAGCTACAGAGAGAATTTAGAGAACCGGCATTTGAAGACGACTGCGGAACGATTCTACTGCCGCCAACGTACATTTCGCATAAGGAACACAAAGATAAGATACGAAAAATTTGGGCTCATACGGATACATATAGATAGTCATTTTTTCTCTCACTCTATTTTCAATTGGAACAGGAAGAGAAATGACCAATATTGGTGAAAGTACACCCGCCTACACAACCTACAGTGGGTTGCAGAGTATATATGAAGATATAGATTTAGATAGTATACCGTGCTGTTAGATTTTTATTTTGTTACATTTTTAGTGGTTTTTGTTATTGTGAGTTCTTAATCCTTCAGTGCGGTTAAACTAGTCAACTGTGTACATGATTTGCACGTAAACAGAATCGACAATGTCTAAGGGACACTTACTATCATTTGGATGCGCTGGATTATCTCTTAGCTGCGCATCAATTTAGCTTAAATTACGAAAGACTTACATCTGCATCTACATGGTTACTCTGCAATTCACACTTAAGTGCCTGGCAGAGGGTAAATCTAACCATTTTCATACTACTTCTCTACCATTCCACTCTCGAATGGCGCATGGGGAAAAGGAACACATAATCTTTCAGTTCGAGATTTCTCTTATTTTATTATGATGATGATTTCTCCCTACGTAGGTGGGTGTCAAAAAATTATTTTCGTATTCGCAAGAAAAAGTTGGTGATTAAAATTTCGTAAACAGATCTCGCCGCAAAGAAAACCGGCTTTGTTTCAGTGACTGCCACCCGAACTCGAGTTTCATATCAGTGACACTCTCACCCCTGGCCGGCCGCCCTGGTCTCGCGGTTCTAGGCGCGCAGTCCGGAACCGTGCGACAGCTACGGTCGCAGGTTCGAATCCTGTCTCGGGCATGGATGTGTGTGTTGTCCTTAGGTTAGCTACGTTTAAGTAGTTCTAAGTTCTAGGGGACTGATGACCACAGCAGTTGAGTCCCATAGTGCTCAGAGCCATTTGAACCATTTTTTTTCTCACACCTGTTGCGCAATAACACGAAACGAGCTGCCCTCCTTTGCACTTTTTCGATATCCTCCGTCAATCCTACCTGGCAAGGATCCCATACCGAATAGCAATATTCCAGCAGCGGACGGACAAGTGTAACGTAGGCTTTGTCTTTAGTGGGTGTGTCGCATCTTCTAAGTGTTCTGCCAACAAAGCGCAGTCTTTGTTTCGTCTTCCCCACAATATTATCTATGTGGTCTTTCCAATTTAAGTAGCTCGTAATTGTAATTTCTAGGTATTTTGTCGAATTGGGAGCCCTTATATTTGTGCGACTTTTCGTATACCCAAAATGTATCGGATTTCTTTTACTATTCATGTGGATATCCTCGCACTTTTCTTTGTTTAGTGCTAATTGCCACTTTTCGCACCATACAGAAATACTCACTAGATCATTTTGTAATTGGAATTGATCGTTTGATCATTTTACGAGACTGTAAATTACAGCGTCATCTGCAAACAGTCTAAGGGGGCTGCTCAAATTATCATCTAGATCATTTATGTAAATCAGGAACAGCAAAGGGCCTATGACACTACCTTGCGGAATACCAGATATCACTTCTGTTCTTCTTGATGACTTACAGTCTATTGCTAAGAACTGAGACCTCTCTGAGAGGAAATAACGTATCCAGTCACACAACTGAGGCAATACTCCATATGCACACAATTTGATTAGTAGTCGCTTCTCAGCAACGGTATCAAAAGCCTTCTGGAAATCTAGGAATATGGAATCGATCTGAGATCTCTTTTCGACAGCACTCATTGCTTCATGGGAATAAAGAGCTAGTTGTGTTGCACAAGAACGATACTTCCCGAATCCGTGTTGGTTATGTATCAATAAGTCATTTTCTGCAAGGTGATTCATAATGTTCGAGTACAGTATATACTCGAAAATCCTACTTAATTTGAGTCTTAAGACACGTAGTTCTAACAGTGCTTGTTTGGAACAATGACATGCCCAGGCATTAAGTGAGGTGTCAGTTGAGCTGATTAGCGTATGCCTAAAATGCTACACGTCGATTTCCAGTTGCCTACAGGGAAGAGAAGCTACCCATATGATCATGCAAATTTTAGAGGAACAATTTCGCACTGCTGATAACATCTCATTAAGCTTGAGAGTATAGGTCCCACATGAAAATATTAATGAAGGTACTCATCAAACGACAAAAGGAAAATAGCGAGCACTATAATAATTGCCGTAAGAAATCAACCAAAATAATTTATCCACTGTATCAAGCAAATATACGTCCGATGGCTGGTTAAGGGATTTAAAATATAATCCATAGCCTTGCCAACAGCGGGTGGACACATGAAAGCACAATATAAAACTGAATGGTGGATATGGTAGGGTACATCTCTGTATGCGGCTGCCTAAAGTGAAAGGCGTTCTTGACGTTATCCATGAAGTAAGTGTACTCTTCAAAGTGCGTGCAGCAAGGGTGTTTTCAATTCACTCTACGAAACTTAGCTGGTTCTGCCGGTGCACTAATCTCGCCAGTCAATTACAGCACACCTTGCGAGTTCCAATCAATAATAATATTATAAACAAGTTTGATAATTCTTACTCTCATGGATGTAGTCATGGTTAACTAGTAATGGTATGCTGTGTGAGGCAGAAAAGGCAGAAAATCTCTCCCACATCCAAGCCCATCCAACCGAAAGCCTTGCACTTAGACACACTTGGGGATATCGAGCTTTATTCTGCAATAATTACTGTGAGCCAATCACTGATCCCCTTACACCGATTTAAACAAAATTCCTGCGCTGCAAGAGAATGGTCTCACGGTCTGAAGCTCTGTGTTTTCCATCTAGCCTTCAGATCTTATCTAGCCAAAAGGAATCCTTTTAGCATCTTGCGCGATGGAGTTCTTATAGAGTGCAGTTCCTCCTCTCCTACGCTTATGCTGTGCAGACACGGGAGGCAGTTATTTCCCTTTCTTAATGTGCGCGAAGATGGCGTTCAGCGCCATACAGATTTATGACACATCGATCCTTCTAGGTTAACTTCCCTGCCAAGAGCCAAGAAAGCTCCCAAGGCTGCAGAAAATAACAAAGCTCCATCAGCTTATGAAAAATAAAGGAGAAGAAGAATTAGTTACTAATGAAAATACTGGTAGCAGCGAACACTGTCTTTAATTTTCATACGGCGTTAAAGAGTTGACTATACAGCTCACTGCGATGTGCATATTAGATTACAAAAATGGACTACGTGACAGATGAACATAAACTTACATGTAACTACTAGCATAAACCAGTAGCGGCAGTTGAATGTGGGCTGTTGTGTGGGATGTCGTGGGCAGCGCCTTGACTCGAAATCGACTTGCACGGCCAGCCAACGATGTTGTGCAGGTTTTCAAGATGGCGTTCTGTTGCTTTCTGCTATTGCGAAGTTGGCGGTGATATAGTTCAGTACGTAGTACTCATACTTGTTGTGCTCAACAATAATAAACTTTGCTCTAAATTTCTTCTTGCTATGCAAAAAATTAGAAAACATTTCATTCATGACGGATTGTGGACGTGCGACACGGGGCAACCAACGACCACAAGAAAAGTTTATCCCCCGGAGTCACGGATTTGGAGTTCGCATTAATGCTATTTCAAATAAACGTACAGGATGTTCTACACCGTTACGCGTATTCTCAGTATCGAATTGAGGAACGAAATCAACACCTAATTTAATCTAATATAATCCAACCACCGAAAGTCTGTAGCGCCAAGAACTTGGCACCCAGGTCAGTATGAAACCCTTACAAAACACCAACTGTCAACAAATGCAAAACCATCAGTTCTTTCATCTATTATGGTTGTTACAATTACAGTACGTATACTATCTGATCAAACGAATCCAAACACCCCTACGTGATGGACAGTTGAACATTAGGCGTCTCGAGAGGCGAAACCGCCCGTATAAAGGAAGGCGAAAAAGCAGTTAACACTAGAACGAGTCGGCGAGGAGAGTTCTGAATGTGGCCTAGTCATTGGACGACACCTGACTAGCAAATTCATCACGGACATTTCAATCCTAGATCTGTACGAGTCGACTTCGTTTGTGTAAACGGCGAATAACAACGGGAGCTAAAGGAAGACGAAGGACATCTCAAATCCTGACATGCGGGAAACAACGAGCATTTCACCGGTTGTAAAAAATTGCGCAACATCAACTGAAGGTATCACTCATGAGTTCAAAAGTGCTACCGCCAGCCTAGCTAAGATAATGACTAAGTGCACGAAGTTATAATGGGGTAAAATGGCAGAGTAACTCTCATAAGACACACGTTTCCGTCATCAGTGTTAAGCATGCTTGAGGTGATATAAAGGACGGTAGAGGACTGGAAACGAGGTGTGGGGCATGATGAATGACGCTATACCCTCTGGCAATCCAGTGGAAGGGTTTGGGTTTGGTGAATACTTGGAGAACGTTAACTGCTATTGCGTGTAGTGCCAAACAGTGTTACGGTATTGGGGGTATGAATTAAACAACGCCTTCAGTCACAAAGTTTTCGTGTTTTATTAACTACACGATGCATTTTGGACCCTGTGGGTCCATCGTCAGCTGTAATTTGTCTTAAAACATGTGTTATTTCTTCTTCTGAATGAGGTTTAATATTGAGTTATGAATTTCGTAAGTCGAACGTGGAAAGTATGTGCAAAATAGTGGAAAATGAACAGTATAAACTGACCACATAATCCAAGGAAATCATGTTAAACGTCTTAGTACCGGAAACCATTCATTTCTCCGTCGTTTTAGTATATGTCAGTTTATTCAGGATGTACATTTGCATGTTTATAAACACTTCACAGACGTTTTTGTACATGGTGTTGTCAAATGTGAATTTATTTGTAGGGCTAAAGGTATAACTATTAAACAATTGACATATGCAAGAAATAAATTCAGAATAGGTCTTTAAAATTACTGAAATAACTATGGCTTGCGAAATCTGTTTGTTCATTTAACATAGATTCTGGTTTTTAGGTTTTGTGGAGGTATATCTCCATTTGTTCTAACACACTTAGGGTCTTACCATTGGGTTCGTTACGTAGCATTACCAAATGCGTTTATAGACTGTTGATGACATGTTTAGTTTCCAACATATGTTGTGCAATGACTGATTTTTCGAAATTATTTAGCCTGAAAGCATTTACATGTCCTTGAAAACGGGTCTTGAAGTTTCTGCCTGTTTTCCCTACATAACAGGCAGGACAACTGGGGCATGATACTTTGAACACTTCGCTGTTGTATGTTTGTGTATTTGATTTTACATTATGGATGAGTAGGTTTCCTAACTTATTGTTGTTGTTGTGGTCTTCAGTCCTGAGACTGGTTTGATGCAGCTCTCCATGCTACTCTATCCTGTGCAAGTTGCTTCATCTCCCAGTACCTACTACAACCTACATCCTTCTGAATTTGCTTAGTGTATTCCCTCTACGATTTTTACCCTCCACACTGCCCACCAATATTAAATTGGTGATCCCTTGATGCCTCAGAACATGTCCTACCAACCGATCCCTTCTTCTGGTCAAGTTGTGCCACAAACTTCTCGTCTCCCAAATCCTATTCAATACTTCCTCATTAGTTATGTGATCTACCCACCTAATCTTCAGCATTCTTCTGTAGCACCACATTTCGAAAGCTTCTATTCTCTTCTTGTCCAAACTATTTATCGTCCATGTTTCGCTTCCATACATGGCTACACTCCATACAAATACTTTCAGAAAAGACTTCCTGACATTTAAATCTATATTCATTGGTAACAAATTTCTCTTCTTCAGAAACGATTTCGTTGCCTTTGCCAGTATACATTTTATATCCTCTCTACTTCGATCATCATCAGTTATTTTGCTCCCCAAATAGCAAAACTCCTTTACTACTTTAAGTGTCTCATTTCTTAATCTAATTCCCTCAGCATCACCCGACTTAATTAGACTACATTCCATTATCCTCATTTTGCTTTTGTTGATGTTCATCTTATATACTCCTCTCAAGACATTGTCCATTCCATTCAACTGCTCTTCCAAGTCCCTTGCTGTCTCTGACAGAATGACAATTCATCGGCGAACCTCACAGTTTTTATTTCTTCTCCATGGATTTTAATACCTACTCCGAAATTTTCTTTTGTTTCCTGTATTGCTTGCTCAATAAACAGATTGAATAATATCGGGGAGATGCTACAACCCTGTCTTACTCCCTTCCCAACCATTGCATCCCTTTCACGTCCCTCGACTCTTATAACTGCCATCTGGTTTTTGTACAAATTGTAAATAGCCTTTCGCTCCCTGTCTTTTACCCCTGCCACCTTTAGAATTTGAAAGATAGTATTCCAGTCAACATTGTCAAAAGCTTTCTCTAAGTCTACAAATGCTAGAAACGTAGGTTTGCCTTTCCTTACTCTTTCTTCTAAGATAAGTCGTAAGGTCAGTATTGCCTCGCGTCTTCCAGCATTTCTACGGAATCCAAACTGATCTTCCCCGAGGTCGGCTTCTACTAGTTTTTCCATTCGTCTGTAAAGAATTCGTGTTAGTATTTTGCAGCTATGGCTTATTAAACTTATTGTTCGGTAATTTTCACATCTGTCAAAACCTGCTTTCTTTGGGATTGGAATTATTATATTCTTCTTGAAGTCTGAGGGTATTTCGCCTGTTTCATACATCTTGCTCACCAGATGGTGGAGTTTTGTCAGGACTCCTAACTTATTATTGGTTGAGAATGTAATGTTACATTTGTTTTTCTGAAAAGGTTGGCGATTTATTGTGCAATGGGGCCCAGGTATGGGATGCTGGCGAATGTTTTCTCTTCTTTCATAGTGTGTCCACTGGTTGCCTAGATTTTGTGTATTTGTTTGCTTAAATTGTCAATTGCCTTAGCTGTGTAGCCATTGCTTATGGCAATGCTCTTTATTGATCTCATTCTTGACAGTGTTTGCTTATAAATCAAGCCAGTGTACTCTGTGACGCATGGACCTAAATGCAGCCTGTTTCTCTGTGGTGGGATGGCATGATGAGTTGTTCAGTGTTACGTCTGTGTATGTGCGTTTTCTGTGTATGCTGAACTCATTCAGGAAAAGACATAAAACGTGTATTGAAACAAATTACACCTGACGATGGACCCACAGGGTCCGAAATGAATCGTGTAGTTAATAAAACGCGAAAAATCTGTGACTGAAGGTGTTGTTTAATTCATACCTCCAATGTTTTGAATCCAGTTACGTTTTAAACCGAAAAATATGGATAAAATTAAAGTGTTACGGTATTTGCGTGTTCTTCCTGGTTGCGACGTGACGCCCTCAGTGCACTTTTAAAAAGAATGCGGAAGGTCACGAACACATTACTATGTTCAGTAGAGGGACCGTTCGGAGGCGATGACTGCATCAGCACTACGAATGCACACTGTCATCAACCTCTATCTTTCAGGCAATGGTTTGCGGACAATAGTATTCTTGAAATGGACTGGACTGCTCAGAGTCCCCATCTATGGCGTTAGTCAAAAAGCTGACATCGCTCCAGATCCTTGTGTCCAACACCAGTACCTTCTCCGGTTTCGGCCCTTAAGCAAGAGTGGGCTGCTCCAGATACATTCAGACACCTACATCTACATCTACATTTATACTCCGCAAGCCACCCAACGGTGTGTGGCAGAGAGCACTTTACGTGCCACTGTCATTACCTCCCTTTTCTGTTCCAGTCGCGTATGGTTCGCGGGAAGAACGACTGTCTGAAAGCCTCCGTGCGCGCTCGAATCTTTCTAATTTTATATTTGTGATCTCCTCGGGAGATATGACTAGGGGGGAACCAATATATTCGATACCTCATCCAAAAATGCACCCTCTCCAAATCTGGACAGCAAGCTACACCGCGATGCAGAGCGCCTCTCTTGCAGCGTCTGCCACTTGAGTTTGCTAAACATCTCCGTAACGCTATCACGCTTACCAAATAACCCTGTGACTAAACGCACCGCTCTTCTTTGGATCTTCTCTATCTCTTCCGTCAACCCGATCTGGTACAGACCCCACTCTGATGAGCAATACTCAAGTATAGGTCGAACGAGTGTTTTGTAAGCCACCTCCTTTGTTGATGGACTACATTTTCTAAGGACTCTCCCAATGAATCTCAACCTGGTATCCGCCTTACTAACAATAAATTTTATATGATCATTCCACTTCAAATCGTTCCGCACGCATACTGCCAGATATTTTACAGAAGAAACTGCTACCAGTGTTTGTTCCGCTATCATGTAATAACACAATAAAGGATCCTTCTTTCTGTATTCGCAATACATTACATTTGTCTATGTTAAGGGTCAGTTGCCACTCCCTGCACCTAGTGCCTATCCGCTGAAGATCTTCCTGCATTTCGGTACAATTTTCTAATGCTGCAACTTCTCTGTATACTACAGTATCATCCGCGAAAAGCAGCATGGAACTTCCAACACTATCTACTAGGTCATTTACATATATTGTGAAAAGTAATGGTCCCATAACACTCCCCTGTGGCACGCCAGAGGTTACTTTAACGTCTACCCTCGGACATCAATACGCTATGAAGTCGAAGGGCGACAGAAACGTCCACTTGTTGTTGTCTGGATACTTACCAGAAACTGCAGCGTATCTGAGCATTTTACTTGTATTCAGTTTTCATATGATGCTTGTTAATGGGAACATTGCAAGGTGTAGTATCACAAGATAAAGCATGAGAATTACTGAGCCGTGTATCGCTCGTGCTACACCTTGTGTTTACATTGCATTGGTTTTCCTTTCCTTCCCCTGACATGTTTGTTTGATATGTTGTCTGTCATTAAGTGGATGCTTGGTTGTCTTTTCCCTCTGCTATCGATATCTGCGTTTTGCCTCCGGGAAACTGCTATGGAGGAAGTGAGATCTTTGACCGGTGGTAACCTCGTGTGGTGGAGCGGAAGGAGGGGCGTTGCGCAGAGGGAGTCTGGTGGACACGGGAGGGCAGTGTGGCTCTCCAGCGCGAAGCAGGCGTGGTCGGCTGTACCGAGTCGCCACGTGATGTATGTCGGTTGTGTGTAACGAGCGGGTCGAGTTGACGGAAGAGTTCCCCGCGTGTTGGTTGTATACAGAATCGCCCCATGAGTAGCTGCTGTTCATTTCGCCTTGGTGGGACTTTCACAAGCTTCTTTAAATCCTCCGTTTCTACACTGGAGATTAAAAGGAGACACCTAACATGAAGGAGCGGTCACTACCGGTCAACGTTGCAGAGAAGACGTGAACTCCAGTGACAGAGCGTGTTGTCGCGTGACCGTGGCGTGTTGGGTACGCTGGCGACGCGTGCGCGGTCGGAAGTGTGGATCCTTGCCATCAGACGTCATGTACTGCCTGTTCAACCATAATTGCAAGTTAAGTTCGTGGAAGGTTTAATCATTGAGTAATAATTTTGTGTAACCAGTGTCTCTTCTGCCTTGTGGCCTCCGGCGACCGGGTTTCCTGTCCCTGGCACCGATGCAATTGAAGACAGTGATCTTTCCTCCTCCTCTCGTTACTGTACGATGGGAGGTGTAGTTTGGCAGTTTGTTTCGCTATTCTGTCGTGGGTTATGAGTAAATTCATGCTTTTTGTTGGTTGATCATGTGAGCGCTCATTCAGGACTGTGTGGTGTAATGTTTCCTTGCACGAGGTTAGTTCTAATTCTGTCACCCAGTTAAGCCATCTTATAACAAGTTTTCGCTGGCTAGAAGTCGGTGCAGTGACCAGCCTGAGAGTGTCAATTGTGTTTACGGGTGTATTTAAATTGGTCAGTATTTGTCTAGCCTCAGCATCCCGGAGTGGGTGATTTGTGGCCACCTTACACGGGCCCGTCAGATCTGTTATGTTCTAATGATATTCCAGGACACTTTAGTTTAAAAAAATTTTTAAGTTCCTCGAAGTTTGTAAATTCCTTTTATTGCCATTAATCGTGTGTTTGCTGAGACCTGTTCAATTTTTTTAATGTGTTGGTAGCTTCACTACCTCACCGTACTTTATTAACAAAGTTCTGTATTTACTTTAGTAGCCTGTTTACTAATGTTCTTTAAATTGTTGTATTGCTATAAATTACTTTGATTGGCGTTAGCGGAGTGTTTTAAAAGGTAGTTTATTGCCGTACTGCTAGTTTCTGTAAGATACGAATAAAACATTTGTAAAAATCTCAACTCGACAGTAAACTACTAGAAATTTGGCCCCCTTTTCCCAAATGTGGCGTGGCTTGTAGTAACCGTAACCACTGTGTGTGTCAATTACGTCGCAAGCTGTCATACCATTGTTAATTCTCGGGAAACAACACAGTTATCAACCGTAGGCAGTTGACGGTCCGTTCCAGTTGCGCCAAACACCCGTCACTGGCGCCGGGTCTGCCCCGAGGCCATTCGTCATATTCGACAAGTTTGCGACCCGACGTCCCGTTCGAGAGAGAGAGAGAGAAAAAAAAAAAAAAAGCCGCAGCGCCCCGCTCCGGGAACAACGCTCCATTGTCTTGGCAGCTGGACGTTCGCACAATAACACCAAGTTAGGCGCCATTGTGCGACGAGCTGTAGCCCGAAGTCGGAAAATGAATGAATGAAGCGTGCCGGGCCATATCGTTTGTGATTTCATTTCATTAACTTTGCCCTGAAAGCGCGAACTCTGCGCGGAATGGGAGCTTTTCACTTTGTTGCTCTCCACTGGCGATGCAACGAGGGCGCCAGATCTCTACGTCAGCGATCCAGGAAGGTGGAATTGTTGCGTCTGGACGTCCAGGAATAGCCATTGCATAACAGATCTTATTCCCTGTGTATTCCAGAAACGTGCTACATTATTTTTGCCGGGTAATTGCCTTAGTTACTAAAGTAATCGTTACATTGTTTGTAACAGACGAGGAGTGGAGCAGAGGTATACGTGAGCTCTGATTTATTACCTATCGAACTACACACGTCCGAAAATAATGAAGATAAAGTAGTGGACTATGTGTTCACAGAGATTAACTGGATTAAGAGAAAATGCCTCCGAAACCTTGTAGGAGGCCACTCAGTTTTCGAATCGACATATGAGCACATAATTATTACCGGTGACACTAATATAAATGTTCTGTACCACAATTCTTCCGCTTTTGAAATTCGAGCATATTGCTTCTTGAGTGAGAAAGTGTTTCTTCTTCAAATGTAACTCTACTTCAGACTTCGCCTTTCCATCGTACCGACAGTGGATGGACTATCACCTATATATTTGTAATGAAGCCGTCAAACAATTGCACCTCGTATGTCTGCCCACGGAATGAATTTCGTGACGTACTGATATAAATGTCCAAGAAAGAAACAGTAAATCACTCGTAATTTTTCTATGTTGGGGGAGGGAGGGGGGGGGGGCTTGAGAATAACGATGATAGCATGTTGGGCTGATTTGAATGGACACGGATCTATAGTACTTGTTGTATCTAGTTTGAGGACGTACCACATTGTGTGCATTTCCACTGAATGGTCAATACACGGTCCTGTTGCAGTAATTCAGGTCGCTCTGTTTCTATACGGGTTGCAGAAGGTGGTGGATATGTCTTTCTCCGACTTCTGCGCAGTTCAGACTTAAACTGCAACGAACAGTTGTGGAAAGCTGTAGAAATGGGTGTGACAACAAGATGTGTAGGTTCAAATGGCTCTGAGTACTATGGGACTTAACTTCTGAGGACATCAGTCCCCTAGAACATAGAACTACTTAAACCTAACTAACCTAAGGACATCACATACATCCATGCCAGAGGCCGGATTCGAACCTGCGACCGCAGCGGTAGCGCCTGGAACCGCTCGGCCACACCGGCCGGCAGACGTGTAGGATGTGACTAAAAGGAGGTTGTAATTTTACTGTAGAAGAGAGGTTCGATGGAGATGACTCGTTTAGAAATATGAGAGTGCCTGAAATATGATTCACTTGTAGGTGTGAGCCTATGCACATATGTGCTTGAATGGGAAGACTTGATTGGAAATGATGGACATAATTTCTAACATATAGCATAACATTAGAGATCTGGGAACCTAGTGTACATTTTTTTCTACTTAGGACCTCAATCGGCATATGATCTAATACTACTGTTTGTGCTCCTTCTTAGTCAGTCATCACCTATAACCCGGGGGAAATATCGCAGAACCTCTGGTATGGTCTCGAGACAGAATGCATTGCAAATACTAAAGAATTTTCTAGTTGGAGTGGTGTGACGGAGTCGCAAATACCTCTTACATACCACGTTCCTTAGCAGAATGACTTTCAAAGTTCAGTGATTTTATCTGGAGGTTGCATCGTTGGCTGATAATACATATTCGTACGATCACGGTCACAGTGTTTGTCCGGAAAACACGGCCTCATTGAGAGGTCACGTCGTACCTCGATTTGTAAAGCGGGTACAGCATTTAACATGGATACTTGTATGCACCTGTAGAACCAAGAGCGCTTGTGACAGTAACATGCCGTAGTTGCTGGGATCGGTTGTTTCTTTACCATCTCGCTGTGGTATCGTGGTAGGTCTCACAAGACAAACATAAGGGACACGCACATGCATCTTTGATTTTCGATCAGTATTATTTCGTACAGTATGCAATATTGACGAAATATTATAATTAGTAGTAGTGGTGGGTGAGTGATATGTACGTATTTGAGCATCAGGTTTATAAAGTATGTGTTTGTGGACCTGTTGTAGGGAAGGTGTGGACTTAACTTGGAGTACTGTGATAGCAAACGGAAGAGTATGTCCACTCGTAAGGCAGGTACAGATATTTCCATTTCCAGATCCACCACTTTCATTAGGGTGTATTTCCGATACTTCGTTCATTGTCGAATGACGTTCAACTGAGATCATAATAATAAGATGGGCAGCTTTCGTGATCAAGTTGAAATTTGAGAAGATTGTGTGTGGAGGTGCGTTTGCAAAAAACTGGTACAAATGGCTGTAAACACTATGGGACTTAAATTCTGAGGTCATGAGTCCCCTAGAACTTAGAACTATTGAAACCTAACTAACCTAACTGCCCGAGGCAGGATTCGAACCTGCGACTGTAGCGCCTAGAACCTCGTGGCCACTACGGCCAGCATTTAGTTGAGAGAAGATCGATTGTGGTGTGTGCATCTGGCATGTAGAAGACATGTTTGCCTGTTCTCTAGACATGTGAACGACCATAGTTGGCTTGTAAATTATAGGCATGATCTGGAATTTGTTAGTTCAGCGAAATCGGAATTTGCGGGTGGAAATATCATTTTTCATATGTTTGTTTCTAGTTACTCGGTGGTCTAGAGCATGCTCGACCTAACTATGGTTTGGGGTTTGTAGAGAAATAATTTCCCGTCTATATGATCGGAATTACGTAGCGTGAGCGATCGGGCGTCTACTGCCATGTGCTTGATATCAAGAAGTACAGCAAGAATGATTTAATATTATGGCGAAAATATGTGTTCTTGAAATCCCAGAGTCTGTAGAAAAGCAAGCAAGCAGGCAGCTCCAGACCAGAAACGGTAGCGCATTTGTACCAAGGGAAAGCGAGCCTGTCTCTACACCTAAGTTCTGAGCATGACTTCGATTGAGTGAGGGCTTTCTGATGTAAAAGGAATGATTTTGCATGGCTTAGCATAGGAATTGTGTGTTTACTACATACACAGCACACATTGATATATTTCTGAGTTGGAGATCGATTTCATTCACTAATATTCAATCTCCTGGCAGGAGTGGGAGAACAGTGTAAATGAGTAGGTGTCTTTAGGTTGTAAGTAGGCGGTTTAGGTTTTCTTATTGGTAACGCCACATAGCGCTCGGTATGACAAATCACTGGCTGTGCTGTGCGCAGTCTGTGGCTAGTTTGCATTGTTGTCTGCCGTTGTAGTGTCGGGCAGCGGCAGCTGGATGCTAACAGCGCGTAGCGTTGCGCAGTTGGAGGTGAGCCACCAGCGGTGGTGGACGTGGGGAGAGAGATGGCGGAGTTTTGAAATTTGTAAGAATTGGTGTCATGAACTGATATATATATTATGACTATAAAGGTAAATACATTGTTTGTTCTCTATTAAAATCTTTCATTTGCTAACTGTGCTTATCAGTAGTTAGTGACTTCCGTAGATTGAATCTTTTAGTTAGCTGGCAGTAGTGGCGCTCGCTGTATTGCAGTAGCTCGAGTAACGAAGATTTTTGTGAGGTAAGTGATTTGTGAAACATATAGGTTAATGTTAGTCAGCGCCATTCTCTTGAAGGGATTATTGAAAGTGAGAATGCGTTGCGCTAAGAACTATTGTGTGTCAGTTTAAGCACAGTCGTGTACAATTGTTCAAAGAGGACGTTTCACATAGACCAGTCGTGTATAATTTTTCAAAGGGGACGTTTCATAAGGTAATTGACGATGTGTATGGCACTTTGCGAGGTTTAGTTGTTGGTGCAATGTGGCGAACAGTGTAAAATAGTTTATTGCGGCTGAATGTGACGTCTGTAGAAAGAAATAAAAGGTAGACGGAGCTTTTCTAGGACTGGGGAGCATTGTGACATACAGCCTGTGTGAGTGTAGGCATACGATAATTTTTTCAGGTGGTGCACAGATATAAGGTAATTGCACTGTTTGTGTAAAATGTGTAAATATTGGTTTGTAAAGTTAGGGTTGTTTATGTTGTGGCATGGCTATGTGTGTTAATTTGAGAGATGTATAGATTGATCTCATGGATAATGGAGAGAGATTTCTTATGTTGAGAATTAAGTGCACTGTAGATAGTTTAACTGGTTCCAGAAGCACAGCCGTCAAGAGGAGACATTAACTGTACAACGATGGGTGTCAGACTGTAGTAGCAATGGTAATATTTAATTGTAGTTTCACTGGTAGATATGTTCCTGTCTTCCAATATCATTGTGGGTATGGTATATATTTGATGATCTATAGACATGTTCAAGGGTTTAATTGTAAAGGACTTTAGCGATCTGTGCAAAATAATTTTACTGCTGGAAGTCCGAGAAAGAAGAGGTGGATGGTGCTTGGATACGGGCGGCATTAGTAATTCCATAAGAGCAAATGATAAACCTGCATTCCTTAACATACTTTGTGCTGGGATATGGGTGACCTTACATACCTGTGCAAACGTTTTCGTATGTTGAGGGCAGGATGGGTATCACATGATGGATTGGGTATCATGTTAGGTCCGCGAGGAAGACTGCATTGGTCGTTATTGGGCGCTATTTTCGTAAAGAGGTTCTGTTAGGGCAAGAATTTCCATAGATACAGGCTGAGAGAAGACGAAAAGTACTAGAAAAGGGCACGTGAAGTATTTCTGGTGGCTATGGAATTTACTAGAGTTCGATTTGATTATTATTTCAGATTGCATTGTGGCTTGAGTATAACATTGAGAACGTTGCTAGATGCGCTTGCGATGGTAAGTAGCTACGAACGGCGAGCGTCAAACGTCATGTACGGTCTGTTACAATCACTAAGGAGAAAGCAGATTCTGCTACTGTGGAATGGATGCCTGCAGCGTCTTCGCCGGAGTAGTGGGTAGTGAGGAATGCCCCATGCGTGCGGCCCTGCTTCGTCTGCGTGCTCTGTAAATAAGCCTTCGCCCCTTTCTGATCAAGTCATCAACGGCACCCACATACTTTAGCCTGCATTCGGCGGCAGCTCGAGGCTGCACTCCCGTCCGACCACGCCAGCACGTGTGTCTAGGTGAACACATATTTGGATAGAAATTCCTCAGAAGTGAAGCATGAATGAGATGTCGCCGCCTAATGCTTGAGGGACCCGGCTGAGGGCCTGTGCATGGTTTGACAGCTGACGGCCGCGCCACGTCGTTGGGGTACCTGTGCCCACTACTGGAAAGGGGTTGGCGGAGGGTGCTTGGGCGTGTTGACTGAATTATTTTGCGAGCAGGTCTGTAGGCTGTGCTATGCGTTATTTGGACAGTTTATCAGTACTTAGCGTGACTAGACGTAACTGAGCTGAATTATTTAGCAGGAGTCTGAATTTGCGTAAATTAGGAGTTGTTTGCGTATCTGCAGACTGTGCATTTCGACCTGAAGCATAATATAGCGAGTGTTTTACGTCAGTGTGATAAATATTTTCGATCCCTAAATAAAATGTTCGAAACTAAATAGAGTGCACAGCTTCTTGCTATCCCCAGCAGCGCAGCAGAGTCATTTTCTAGCCATTTTCCTCCAACAGACCACCATCTGGAATTAGGTCACAGGAGGGATGACAGTACCCTGTGGTGGCAGTAATATGTACTAGGTCAGTTGGAGTCTAGATCTCATGGTGGAGACATTGATTGCAAAATAAAAAGTTATGTTCACCCAACCATCTTGGATTATGTCTTGGACTATGCAATTTAGTACATGGTCTGGTAGGGGGATATGGCAGATGGTTGAGGATCGTGGTGGAGACTTAAACCATTTGATTCCAAGTCCAGGTAAGTGTGGCTGTGGTGTCACCGCCAGACACCACACTTGCTAGGTGGTAGCCTTTAAATCGGCCGCGGTCCGGTAGTATACGTCCGACCCGCGTGTCGCCACTATCAGTGATTGCAGACCGAGCGCCGCCACACGGCAGGTCTAGAGAGACTTCCTACCACTCGCCCCAGTTGTACAGCCGACTTTGCTAGCGATGGTTCACTGACTTCTACGCTCTCATTTGCCGAGACGATAGTTAGCATACCCTTCAGCTACGTTATTTGCTACGACCTAGCAAGGCGCCAGTATACGTACTATTGATATTGTGAATCACGTATCATAAAGAGCGACGTTCTCCATTAATGGATTAAAGTTAAATATTCCACCAGCTACGTCCGTTTTTCTCAATTCTAATTCCCTTCTCATGTTCCAGACCTCACGCCAGCCTTCGTGAGCTGAAACGCGTGCATTTCGGCCTCCTTCAGTTACGAGGTGTTGGCTCTCCTCCCAACCACAACATTGGCGACGGGAGTAAAAGTGTTCATATCTACATTGCCCTGATTTACTTGTGTAATGGCTTCGCCACAACCTCCAGATGTACTGTCCGAATTTTATCGCTTACAGAATCAGCAGACGCATGAATTGGACAGCTCGTCCAGGGTCAACATGCGATGCAAAACGATGCGGCAGCAGCCGCTTCACCACTAACGCAGCCACAACACGCTGTTGCACCAACTTTTCGACCTTTTGATCCTGCACTGGAAAGCTGGACGGAATGGTCACGCCAATTTGGATTCCATCTCGCCGCCTACAGAATTCAAGGTAACGAGCGGCAGCCTTTTCTCCTTTCTTCCGTATGTGTGACCACGTACCGTGTGATAGTCAAATTATTTCCCCGACGCGACGTCGCAACTCTGTCCTACGAAGAAATTTTGTCTGCATTAGATGCATATTTCAAAGAATCAGTCAATGTAGTTGCCAAACGGTATACCTTCTTTCGTACAAAACGTACGGCAGGTCAGACTAATCGGGAGTGGGTTGCAACCTTGCAAGGCCTTACTCGGGATTGTGCTTTTGAGTGTCAATGTGGACGCCCTTATTCAGATACTATGGTACGTGATGCAATTGCACAGAACGTTTCTGACGTTCGTATAAGGAAAGAGATTTTGAAACATGTAAATCCCTCCCTTCAACAAGTGATGGGCATATTGGATCGGCAGGACACACTTGAGTTTGCTCAGGAATCATTTGAAACTTCGCCGCCCGTGTGTCGGGTTAACCGGCCCGCCGGGCGAGCTGCACGGAGCAGTCAACAGTCTTCGCGCCCGGCCGCGCCGCTGCCGCCAGGCTCTCAGCCACGTGTGCCACGCCGGCAAGGAAATGCGGTGATCAAATCATGCCCGCGGTGTGCTACTAAACATTTGCGTGAGAATTGCCCGTCACGCCAAGCTATTTGCTTTTATTGTACTAAAAAAGGACGTGTTCAGAGTGTTTGCCACAAAAAGCTCAGATCGGATCTCCAAACCGTTCCAGGCCCTTTGCTCCGCACCGGAATCGAACCAAGGATACTCAGGCTCGCGAAACTTCGCCAATGGAAATTCATGTAGTTCATTCCACACCGCGCAGTGTCACTCTCTCTAACAGTGACTGTGTTCGTCCCAAAAATAGTGTGCAGCGACATCGCCGGAACTCCCGTCAAGTCGCAAGTGATTGCGTACCAGTGTCAGTTCACGTTGCACGAGACAGTCGCTCTTGTCGTCAGCAGGACAATAAACTTTTTGTAGACTTGGACAATAACGGCAAAGTGATACCATTCCAGCTCGATAAAGGAGCTGCAGTTTCACTGATCAATCAAGACACTTACAAACTGCTGGGCACACCTCCGTCGCGTGCCTCAAATGTTAAGTTAACTAGCTATTCCGGTAACGATATCCCTGTGTTAGGACAGTGCAGCCTTCTGGCAACATACAAAGGACAAACAAAACTTGTGTCATTTTACGTCCTTCGTTCTTCATCTGCAGTGAACTTGTTTGGTTTCGATTTATTTCAGTTGTTTAACTTGTCTGTAGTAAATCAGGACCTATCAGTGAACCAGACGGTGCCTTCAGACAGTGTTTCTCGTCTATGTGAAGAATTTGCAGCCATTTTTGCAACAGGCTTCGGTTGCGCTAAGAACTATAAAGCACATTTGGAACTGAAGGTAAACGCGCAACCGAAATTTTTCAGAGCGCGCAATGTTCCCCACGCATTGCGCGATGAGGTCGCAAAAACATTACACGATTTGGAATCACAAGATGTATTTGAACGTGTGCAGGCTTCTCT
This sequence comes from Schistocerca gregaria, assembly GCF_023897955.1. Lineage (NCBI taxonomy): Eukaryota > Metazoa > Arthropoda > Insecta > Orthoptera > Acrididae > Schistocerca > Schistocerca gregaria. Next base: position 67,136,100 of record NC_064924.1, on the reverse strand, counting down.
CTGGGCATCACCCTTAGTAATTTTGCCAAAACCTTCCGGAAAGTTGAGACTTTGTGTGGACTTCAAGGCAACAGTGATTCCACAACTAGTGATTGCAACTTTTCCTTTACCCCGCCCGGAAGATCTTTTTGACAAACTGTGTTCGGGTAAATATTTTTCGAAGTTGGACCTGGCAGATGCATACTTGCAAATACCGGTGGACGAAGAATCCCAGCGCGTTTTGGTGGTTAACACGCATCTTGGATTGTATCAATTCAAACGACTGCCATTCGGGTGTGCATCCGCCCCTGCATTGTTTCAGTAATATCTACAAACTGTTTGTTCGTCGGTCCCAACTGCAGCAAATTATCTGGACGATATTGTGATCTCTGGAAAGACGGCAGAAGAACATTTAGCCAATCTCAGAACATTATTTCAGGTCTTGCGACATAATGGTCTTCGTTTGCGGAATGGACAAATGTGTGTTTTTTGCTCGGGACTTGCATACTTGGGACATGTACTCAATGCCCAAGGCATACATCCCAGTCCCAAGCACCTTCGTGCCATATAAGACTTGCCTTCGCCGCAGAATTTGAAGCAGTTACAGAGTGTGCTAGGAAGAATTACGTATTATAATAAATATGTGCCGCATGGCTCTTCTATTTCAGCTCCGCTTCACCGCTAACGCCGTAAGGGTGTTCCGTTCGTCTGGACGACGAAATGCGAACGCCCCTTTCGCCAGTTGAAATCGGCGTTGCTTTCCCATACTTGCCTTACGCCATTCGATCCCCAAAAGTCCCTTTTGTTGATGGTGGATGCATCGAATTTCGGGATCAGTGCTGTGCTTGCGCACAAAGGTGGATCGCACGATCGCCCTATTGCCTTTGCGTCCAAACTGCTCTCGTCTGCTCAAAGAAATTATTCACAGGTCGAGAAAGAAGCTTTGGCTCTCGTATTTGGTGTTACAAAGTTTCATGATTTCTTGTATGGTCGTCACTTTACCATAATCACAGACCACAATCCTTTGACATCGCTTTTTCATCCGACCAAGCCTGTACCTCCACGTACAGCGCAGAAATTCATTTGCTGGTCTGTTTTCCTCTCGCAGTACCGCTACGATATCTTGTATCGATCCACTGCTAAGCACGGAAACGCCGATAGTTTCCCGTGACCAGTTGTCCTCCGACATGGACCTCTTGCCCGCTCCGGACCATATTTCGTCTTCGCCCGTCGGGTGCTCCGGCCCGATGGAGGTGGATCATTCGGCCCCTCCTGTCTCTCTACGGGCGCATACACCGCATGTTGGCGTGCACCATGGAGCAGGTTTTCAGGCGTTCCCTAGCTCCCCGCGGTCCGAATGGCAGGGTGCGGGTGGTACAGCCTCGCCTATTGTTAGGCTCCCCACCTCGTCGAATACGTCAACATGGGGTCCTCCCCACGGCGGGCGGAAGCCGTATGCCACACCCGTACGCCGATTTGCGGGGGAGGAATGTGATGTCACCGCCAGACACCACACTTGTTAGGTGGTAGCCTTTAAATCAGCCGCGGTCCGTTAGTATACGTCGGACCCGCGTGTCGCCACTATCAGTGATTGCAGACCGAGCGCCGCCACATGGCAGGTCTAGGAGACTTCCTAGCACTCGCCCCAGTTGTACAGCCGACTTTGCTAGCGATGGTTCACTGACTTCTACACTCTCATTTGCCGAGACGATAGTTAGCATACCCTTCAGCTACGTTATTTGCTACGACCTAGCAAGGCGTCAGTATCTGTACTATTGATATTGTGAATCATGTACCATAAAGAGCGACGTTCTCCATTAATGGATTAAAGTTAAATATTCCACCAGCTACTTCCGTTTTTCTCAATTCCAATTCCCTTGTCATGTTCCAGACCTCATGCCAGCCTGTGTGAGCTGAAACGCGTGCATTTCGGCCTCCTTTAGTTACGAGGTGTTGGCTCTCCTGCCAACCACAACAGTGGCATTGGTGAAAACTGATTTCAAGTACTAGATTCTGTGAAGTCGAATCACGTGACTAATGTAGTAGCCAATAGGAGTGCAGCATTCTAGGGTTGTGGGGGTGCTAGGTCATGAATGAAAACCGTGCTGATAGAGGGGAAATGTGGAACTTCTCATCTGATCAGTGAATATTGAAATTATAAAGTAACTTATTGAATATGATCAACATTGAAATGGAATTAAGTGCTTAGGTAATTGATAGGTTAGATGTGCGATGGTGGTGTCACTTCTATTAAGTTAAATTCATTAGGATATTTACAGAAGACTACGTCCAGCACGAGTACAAAGGTGCGGGCTTGAGGCTATGGCGACAGCAGTCACTCGTTAGCTGGCAGCTGACGTGCCGTGTGTCCGGTTATAACGCCCAGGAGAGAGAGAGCAGATTATCCTGTGTCATCCCCTGATGTCACAGTCCTCTGGTGGCGCCGATATGAAGTAGACCCACACCACACGGTGGCTAAACTGGGTGCAGCCATCTTAAATAACAGAACTTGTCAGTTGGACTCTGGACTTTGAGGTAGTGGACAGAGTGGCTGCAGCAATTTTGAATAACGGCACTTCTGTCGTTATATGATTTCATGGTGGCGCTCTCCAACGGTTAAATAATAAAGACCTTTTTTCCCACCATTTTCCTTGCTTAGTAGAGATAGCAGGGGTGTGACACATTATCCTGTTGGAATTTGAACTTCGCGCCATTTTTTGGGGGGAGGGGATTGGGTTAGTGGAGGTAGACAAAGTGTCCTATATTCCCGCCAAAATCCGCCATCTTGATTGACGTCAGAGCCTCCATCTTGGATAATGTCATGCACTGTTGGCAAGTACACACGACGCCATCTTGGATGACGTTATCGCCGCCATCTTGGATACATCTGGCAACAGTGCAGAGTGTTTCCGTACCGCCCTTGTTCGAATACTGACATGGCGTGGACTCGACTAATGTCTGAAGTAGTACTGGAGAGAAATGACACCATGAATCCTGCAAGGATAATTCCGTAAGAGTTCGAGAAGGTGGACATCTCTTCTGAACAGCTCGTTGCATTGCACCCATGTCATGCTCATAATGTTCATGTCTGGGGAGTTTGGTGGCCAACAGAAGTGTTTAAACTCAGAAGAGGGTTCATGGAGCCCCTCTGCAGCAATTATGGACGTGTAGGATGTGTCATTGTCCTGCTGGAATTACCTAAGCCCGTCGGAATGCATAATGGACATTAAATGGTGCAGGTGATCAGACAGGATGCTTACGTATGTGTCACCTGCCAGGAGTCGTATTTAGACGTATCATAGGCCCATATCACTCCAAATGCACATGCCCCATATCATTACAGAGCCTCCACCATCTTGAACAGTTCCCTGCTGACATGCAAGGTAGATGGATTCATGAGGTTGTCTCCATTCTAATAACTTTGCATCAGTCAATAAAATCTGAAACGAGACTCGTCCGACCAGGTGAGGCGTAAAATTTGTGTCGTGCAGTCATCAACGGTATACGAGTGGGCCTTCGACTCGGTCGTCGTTTGTCCCGCTCCAGCAGGATCTTTTTCCGGCCTCAGCGATGTCGGAGAGTTGATGATTACCGAATTCCTGATGTTCACGGCACAGTCATGAAATGGTCGTTCCAGAAAATCGCGACTTCATCGCTACCTCGGAGGTGTGTCTCATCGCTCGTACGCCGACAACAACCCCGCGTTCAAACTCACTTAAATTTTGATAATCTGCCATCGTAGCAGCAGTAACCGATCTAACAACTGCGCGAGATACGTGTTGTCTTACACAGGCGTTGCCGACTGTACTGCTGTATTCTGCCTGTTCACGTATCTCTGTATTTGAATACGCATGCGTACCAATTTCTTTGACGCCTCCCTGTATATCGGACAAGGAGACATATCTCATTCATTTACGAGTCGTAGAAATTAGGTGCTTCGGTAAGACATTCCCATCATATGACACACACTTGTTACTAATGCCGTTTATGACACATCAGACGTGTTTTACGACGGAAGGTTCGGTTTACTTGTTGCCTTGTCGTCAAACGTTTGTGGCTTCCATTGAAAAGCCACTTCCTTTGCCCGCTAATGGAATAGCTGTTTAGAATCAACTGGCATTATAGGTCCTTACCTTACATTTTGCTGTTGCAAGCAGACGTTACACCACGACACAGACACAAATTTGAATAAAGCAACTTTTATTTTAAAATCTCATTTTATTCGATACTGTTCTATGCGTTTGTTCGGGGCGGACGTCGCATGACACCAGTTTAAGTCCACCGATGATCCATTCACTCAGGGTTTTACAGAGGACAGCTAACCCATCACCGAACACGTTGAGCTACCGTGTCAGCAACCACTTAACCATCAACCTATCTGTCTTTCAGCCTTCTCTCTATTGACCATTCAGTTGGACCGCTCACTATTTCTATTTCGCTCTTTTTTTCAGAGTCTTGTGCACCTTCTTCCTGTTTTCATGCTTGATCTTTGTTCAGTTTTTGCCCGGCAGTCCACCGGGTCGTCTTACCATTAAATCTGAGGGGGGTGTGATGGGGAATTTCCCTCGTTACCACAGCCTATGTTACTGCCGACTTCCACATTTTCCTTTACAAACTTAGTGCTGTGCAACTGTTTCTCTGTCTGGTGTCTGACGTCTCGCCAACAATACGTCGTCTCCTATGTTACTGCCGACTTCCACATTTTCCTTTACAAACTTAGTGCTGCGCAACTGTTTCTCTGTCTGGTGTCTGACGTCTCGCCAACAATACGTCGTCTCCGGACCATAAAGTCGCATTCATAAATCGCGCTCCCTGCACTACACGTAAGTCACTTGTTAACTCTGGTCACTAGTTGATTCTGTCCGCTGAAGTAGTACATCTTTCCAACATGAACGGGTATATATCTCCTGGGGGGACGCTAAGAATTTGGCTGATGCCAGCCAATCAGAGATCTGGGTGTGAAAGTTTCGGTTGGATGCCTTATACAGTTTTAAGTGCAAGGCATTGTCTTTCTGGTCAGCATATCGGGCATAAGTGTAACACCCACCATTCCAGCACCAATTCATGTAGCTGCGATATTTTGCACTCACAACTACGTGGAACACTGTAGTGACCACGGCTGACACTTCCAAAGCACTGAGGACAGCGCACGGGTTCCGTTCGCGGTCAAATGTAACAGCAACAACAACGCCAGCAGGCTTGGATAGCATTTGCACATATGACCAAGCACGCATTTCTCGAGATGTTTTCATATAATTATCTAACACGTATACCTTAAGTTCTGCCGTATTATAAATACGACATGTATGTTAGTGACACCTAGTTGTACCTAAGTGCGAAACCAAAATACTTTAAGACATCTGTCATTAAGCGGTCTTAGGTTATCACTCTAGAGACGCATCGGAAAACCCTATCATCTTTAATCCTAAGAACGACAAACATCAGTTTCTCTCCCTCAGCAAAGAGTCTAGGAGTACTGACAGATAAAATTTCAAACTGGTCTGACCACATAGCTGCGATGCAAAAGAAAGCACGTAAATATAAAAATCTCCTTCCTTTTGGTCTCAAAAGAGAACGGTCCAGACGCTCTTAGTTTCAATTGGTGGTCACGCTGACATCATCCTCTAAAGTCTTTCTGAAGAACGCCCACGGCGCATGGAACTGGTGGTAGACACTTGCGGAGGATTTGTTTTTCACACTCGATTGTTTGATCATATTTCACCATCACATTCACAGCTATCCTGGCAATGTGCAGACAGGAACAAAAACTTCCACATACTCTATGTGCTCTACAGTGTTATCAAAGTATACATTCTCTTGTATTTCACCTTGACCACAACGCTCTTGTCTTAACAACATAATAGGAACATTCTTTCCCATCAGAGCAAAATCCTTCCTGTCTCAACCCAGTATTCATTCCTCCTCTCGAAATCCTTTTCAGTAGCAGGAACTCGTATGACCTACCACATTTCATTAGAGAAGTATGCCGGCCGCGGTGGTCTAGCGGTTCAGGCGCTCAATCCGGAACCGCGCGACTGCTACGGTCGCAGGTTCGAATCCTGCCTCGGGCATGGATGTGTGTGATGTCCTTAGGTTAGTTAGGTTTAAGTAGTTCTATGTTCTAGGGGACTGATGACCACAGCAGTTGAGTCCCATAGTGCTCAGAGCCATTTGAGCCATTAGAGAAGTAAACAGCAGCTCAAGCTTCTAACAACAATCAATGACGTATCTATTAAAGTAATAATTAGTCTGCCTTGTTCTTGTGCGCAATAGTTACCTAATTATAACTAAGTATCCTTTTTAGTAATATCTTCCTCATTTCCCAAAGCAATCTGCCTTAATCTCAGCTCTCAGAAATCGCTGTCTGAGCAAATATCACTTTCGCAAATTTATAAAAATATGTTCTTACTTCTGCTATTTATAATTATTATTACTATTATTATTATTATTGTTACTACTAGCAGCAGCAACAGCAGCTGCAGTGTCGCTAATATTAACTTTAGTAGTCCTTACTCAAGATCGTTATCATACTGTCATTACATACATTCAAATCCTTTTAAGTCTATAGATACCATTTCATTACTTTAAGTCATATTAAGATTATTGTCAATCAGAAGCAACTGTGGTATAAAAACTAGTGTATGTGTAAGAGTCTACTGTGATACAAGAGAGGGCCTGAAGGTCCTAATCTTATCAGATTAGATAAATAATGTACTTTATTCTACTTGCACATGTTATATCTTCGTCACCACTTCAATGAAAACGTAAAACAGTAGTTACAGAAGCATCCATCTCACAGTAGGAGAGTTTGCAACTCTGTTCCCTGTGTGTTCTTTGTAAATCAATCTAACCTTTCCTGTCCCGTTATTGTTCTTCACTAAGAAATCAAATAAAGGAAACAGTCATCACTTTACAGAGCTAAAATTACCGAGTAGCTAGAATTAAGATTTTACCTTAAGCTTTATCTTCTTGTTAACACTCACATGCTTCATTAAAATCGAACGTATATTTTACTTAGGATTATCTCTCCATAGGAATTAGAAAAGGACCCACCTCCTGCTAAGATACCGACCAAACAGGGAAAGTCAACTCTTGACAACGAGGTCGTTAGAAACGAAGTTCACACACGTAGAAGTGAAGAACAAGAATTTTCCGTCAGAATGCCGTACAGCGCAAGATCGCTATTCAATCAGGTAAAAATGCTAGAAGCACTGAAGCATTCATCCCACCGGCGCACAAGGTTGAAGATCCCCGTTTGGTGGAACACCGTGTCCTGCTGTGTGAAAGAGATCCGTAACTGTCTGCTGTACATCCCTGACGGATAGCAATCGTCGACACATTTTCAAGGGACCGAAGGCGTGATAACCGCATTTATTGCGTGCACGCCGGAAAGATACAAATGCCACACTGACCCGATGCCGGCATGTTGGTGCTTATATACCCAGGACGAGGTGGCCCCACGTTGCATATACATTGCAGAAACACCCTCAGACGGAAACTTTTCAAGGGGAAGGAACTCTGCCATGCTCTTTTAAATGAAAACGCCCACCATTTATGGCAATCACGGAAATCCTAAATCGGGATGGCAGGAAGGGAAATTGAACAACGGTCCGAAGAAATGCGAGGTGCGACAATAATGAGACTGATATCCTTTGCAAGATGTGGCAACCCTGCAGCCTTGCGTAGGCACAATACCTTTGACCTTGGTCTATAAGCTGCTTCTAGTCCAAGCGACACATCAATGCAACTGCTCATTCGTGAGTAGTGCTGTAATAAGTTAATACGTGTTTGTGTCTCTCGTCACGGAAATGGAACCGCATAATACTGCCCAACAGTATGCCATTTCTTTTTGCATTAAATTGGGTGGAAACGCGACGACAACTTACAGTAAGCTTCAGAAGGTTTTTGGAGAGGAGGTTATGTAAAAAGCTCAAGTTTTTCGTTGGCATAAAATATTTAGCGAAGGCAGAACGAATAGTGAAGATGAAGACCACAGTGGACGACCATCAACCTCACGGACAGATGTCGCTTGTCCAGGGTGCGTGAACTCATACAATCTGACCAAAGATTATCCGTGAAAATGACTGCAGAAGAACTGAAAATCCATCGAGAATGGGTTCGTCTAATAATAACTGACGACCTTGGTATGAGAAAGATTTGTGCAAAAATGGTCCCCAAAAATCTCACACCACAACAGCGAGAAACATGGAAAAACGTGGCAGGCGATCTGTTAGAGCAAACGAAAATCAATCCAGAGTTGTTGAATCGTGTTATCACTGGTGATGAAAGTTGGTTTTTTTCAGTACGATCCACAGATAAAACGCCAAAGTTCGCAATGCTGCTCAAAGGAATCACCCAGACCAAAAAAAATTCGCATGTCAAAGTCAAAAGTGAAATACATGCTTGTGTGCTTCTTTGATTCCAAGGGAACTGTTCATAAAGTGTGGGTGCCTCTGGGACAAACAGGTAACTCCAAAGAATGCCAGCATTGCTGATAATTGGATTCTGCATCACGATAATGCGCCATCCCATACTGTTCTGTCAGTACAGCAATTATTAACATCAAAACAAATTTCAGTGCTACCACAGGCACGTTATTCACCAATTATTACTCCGTGCTACTTTTTTCTACACTCCTGGAAATTGAAATAAGAACACCGTGAATTCATTGTCCCAGGAAGGGGAAACTTTATTGACACATTCCTGGGATCAGATACATCACATGATCGCACTAACAGAACCACAGGCACATAGACACAGGCAACAGAGCATGCACAATGTCGGCACTAGTACAGTGTATATCCACCTTTCGCAGCAATGCAGGCTGCTATTCTCCCATGGAGACGATCGTAGAGATGCTGGATGTAGCCCTGTGGAACGGCTTGCCATGCCATTTCCACCTGGCGCCTCAGTTGGACCAGCGTTCGTGCTGGACGTGCAGACTGCGTGAGACGACGCTTCATCCAGTCCCAAACATGCTCAATGGGGGACAGATCCGGAGATCTTGCTGACCAGGGTAGTTGACTTACACCTTCTAGAGCACGTTGGGTGGCACGGGATACATGCGGACGTGCATTGTCCTGTTGGAACAGCAAGTTCCCTTGCCGGTCTAGGAATGGTAGAACGATGGGTTCGATGACGGTTTGGATGTACCGTGCATTATTCAGTGTCCCCTCGACGATCACCAGAGGTCTACGGCCAGTGTAGGAGATCGCTCCCCACACCATGATGCCGGGTGTTGGCCCTGTGTGCCTCGGTCGTATGCAGTCCTGATTGTGGCGCTCACCTGCACGGCGCCAAACACGCATACGACCATCATTGGCACGAAGGCAGAAGCGACTCTCGTCGCTGAAGACGACACGTCTCCATTCGTCCCTCCATTCACGCCTGTCGCGACACCACTGGAGGCGGGCTGCACGATGTTGGGGCGTGAGCGGAAGACGGCCGAACGGTGTGCGGGACCGTAGCCCAGCTTCATGGAGACGGTTGCGAATGGTCCTCGCCGATACCTCAGGAGCAACAGTGTCCCTAATTTGCTGGGAAGTGGCGGTGCGGTCCCCTACGGCACTGCGTAGGATCCTACGGTCTTGACGTGCATCCGTGCGTCGCTGCGGTCCGGTCCCAGGTCGACGGGCACGTGCACCTTCCGCCGACCACTGGCGAAAACATCGATGTACTGTGGAGACATCACGCCTCACGTGTTGAGCAATTCGGCGGTACGTCCACCAGGCCTCCCGCATGCCCACTATACGCCCTCGCTCAAAGTCCGTCAACTGCACATACGGTTCACGTCCACGCTGTCGCGGCATGCTACCAGTGTTAAAGACTGCGATGGAGCTCCGTATGCCACGGCAAAGTGGCTGACACTGACGGCTGCGGTGCGCAAATGCTGCGCAGCTAGCGCCATTCGACGGCCAAGACCGCAGTTCCTGGTGTGTCCGCTGTGCCGTGCGTGTGATCATTGCTTGTACAGCCCTCTCGCAGTGTCCGGAGCAAGTATGGTGGGTCTGACACACCGGTGTCAATGTGTTCTTTTTTCCATTTCCAGGAGTGTATTTCCAAGAGTCAAAACGGCGGTCAACGGACACCATTTTCAAAGAACGCAAGATGCCCAAAAAGCTGTGGCGAGGGTCTTGGAGGATATTAAAGAAGATGAGTTCCAGAAATGTTACCATCAATGACAGAAGCGCTGGAAAGAGTGTGTGGAATCAGAAGGGAACTACGCTGAAGGAGACAACACTAAACTTGACTAAAACGGTAAGCAACATTTTTTGTCACATCAGTCTCATTACTTTATTGTTGCACCTCGTAAAAGAACAGTGTGTATTTTTTTATTTTATTTTACGAGGGTCATTCAATAATTAGAGACACAAACTGGTCTGGAGAAAAAAGTGTTAATGTTTACAAAACAATACTTTTTTGTCAACATAATCCTCTTGAACATTTATGCACTTCTTCGAACGAGCTACAAGCTTTTTCATTCCGGCTGCAAAGAACTCTGTCATGATGTTTGAACCAATTTCCGAAGTCCTCGTTGCCCTGGAACCTCTTCCCACGTAATTCCTTCAGCGCACCAAACAAATGGAAATCACTAGGTGCTAAATCAGGACTGTAAGGGGGATGAGGCAGTACTTCCCAACCAATTTTGTCGATGGTTTCACTGGTTGGTTGAGCAATATGTGGATGTGCGTTGTCTTGCTGGAAAATCACACGTTTCCTCTGAGATCCACGACGTCTCTCTCTCATGGCTGGCTTCACTTTGTATAAAAGCAAATCTGAGTAGTATTGTCTATTCATAGTGCGCTGCTATTCAAGACAATCGCAAAAAAAACTGGACGTTCAGCATCGCAAAACACCGTCAACATGACTTTTCCTGCTGATCCTTGAGTTTTCAATTTTTTCTTCACAGGTGAGCTGGTGTGTTTCCACTACATGCTTTGTCTTTTTGATTCTGGCTCATAATAGTGAACCAAAGTTTCATCACGAATTAAAATTTTGTTGAGAAGGTGCTCACCTCCTTTTTGACAAGGTCCCATTAGCTCTGTGCACACTCTCAACCTTGTTTTCTTGTGTTGCCGCATCAACTCTTTTGGGACCCATCTCGCATTTATTTTGCGGTACTTCAACTCGTTACAGATAATGTTATGAATTGTACCAGTACTAATTTGAACGTTATCAACTATCGTTTCCACTGTCACACGGCGGTCGGCACAAATGACGTCATCAATTCGACTTTCAAGTGAGGGAGTTGAAACTGCAACTGGGTTTGTTCTTCAAGCGTGCTGTTTCGTAGTGCAACGGCAGAGAAATAGTTCAAATGGCTTTGAGCACTATGGGACTTAACATCTAAGGTCATAAGTGCCCTAGACGTTCTTAAACATAACTAACCTAAGGACATCACACACATCTATGCTGAGGCAGTTCCAGACGGAAGCGCTTAGAACCGCTCGGCCACACCAGCCGGCAGAGAAATAGTATGAAGCTGGTTCAATGAATCCTCTGCTAGTCGCTTAAGCGAATGTTGCAGTGTAGTCATGTGATTTCTGTTGAACATATCTTTCTACCATTATGTTCCTCCTTCACCTCATGCACTGATTCATTGACTTCAAACTTGTGTAGGGTACTCGAAACCGTTAACCGTGACGCTGGTGGTGTTCGAAATTCAACTCTCGAATACCGTCCAACATCACTCTCAATCCCTGTTTTCTAGAACACTTTAGCACCCACTTCCGTGCTTGAAACGGTAACGCCACGTTTATTTCGAAGTAAAGACCGACGTCAGTCGGAATCGGGCGTCGAAATAATTGGATGGTGATAGTTGATAATTTTTGCCGGATGGGAACTCGAACCCGGATCTCCCACGTAACGCTAGCGTTCCCCTTACCGTCTCGGCCATCCGGACACGTTTCCCGTACGACCTAAATAATCTGCCTCATGCAAGTTGTGTCCAGTGTCAATTCACCATCTTGCTCGTAGTGTGCAACCGCACGCGCGCGCTTGTGTGTGTGTGTGTGTGTGTGTGTGTGTGTGTGTGTGTGTGTGTGTGTGTGTGTTTGTGGTGTCCGCATTTGCCCACGTGCCCAAATTTAACTATGTTTATTTCCAATCTACATATACGTACGAACTCTGCAAGCCACCGTAAGGGATGTGGCGGAGGATACCCTGTACCAATACTAGTCACTTTCCTCTTCTGCTCGCAAATAGCGCGAGGGATAAACGACTGTCTACTCGTATATGCATCCGCATGAGCCCTAATTTCTCGTATCTTATCTTCGCGGTCCTTCTGCGCATTGTACGTTGGCGGCAGTAGAAGCGATCTGGAGGCAGATTTAAAGGCCCCTTCCCAAACCATATCCATAACAGTTACGTGCTGTTCTAACCTCCCGGTAACAATTCCAGCAGCCCGCCTTTCGCCTTTGAATTTCTAGATATCTTAAATGAAAAGGAAGGTCAGCGTTGGCCGTAACATTGACAGTTTATTGATATCAAAATCGATTTTCAATCACATAGTGATCATCTTCAGTGCTGGAAGTTAAAAATTTCACACAGCGATCAGTGAATAAAACCAGCAAACCACAAATACACCTGAGTATAAACCAACTGTTGGGAAGAACATACTTGTGGTGTACAAATTAAACTCATAGACACTGGTATCAAGTTATCAGTAACCAAACCTGAGAAGCGACAAGAATAACTGAAGCCGCTGTTTAGATTCACCGATACAGCAGACCTCGTTGTGACAGGGTCTTGAAACGCCCTCTATGTGGCCTGTGTCAAGAGAAGGCTTAACAATTCTTTATTTGCCAAGAGATTACCGCAAAATACCAAAGTGCACTTGCAAATCATTAATTGAATATTTCAATTGCAAAATTGTACATTCAAAAGCGCGTAACAAAAGAGACAGGGGGGAAGCGTACATCTTGCCAACACACGCTGGCGTGTTATTTTCAAACAACTAAAAAACATGTCAGAATAAAAATCAACAGGGAAAGTTAAATGGTGTCAGATTACAGGACTAGAGAAGAAGAAAATACACAAACAACGCGACATGAAATATAACAGAATTTGTTATAACACAGTAACCTCAATCTGGCGAAGGGAGTCAGAGATATAAAGTTCTTAATTTACGTAAAATATCACATAGAGTACTACCCGTGGTAGCGTCTTTGATTCTTAATCAAAACGTCTTCGGTCTCGCGTTAGATCCCCGCCACTGCCTAAATTTTGATAAATAATCAGCATTGGCGGCCGAAGGCTTCTTGCATAAGAAGTCAGCCTCATTCTGCCAACGGCCTTGTCAAAGAGGGCGGAGGAGCGGATAGAGGTTCAGGGCACTCTCTTGTCATAGGGGTGGGAAATTGCCCCTAAAGGCGGAAGAATCAGCAATGATCAACGACATGAGGATGCAGAAGGCAATGGAAACCACTGCATTAAAGACACGTAACGTGTATCCACAGGACATGTGGCCTGTAGTTGAAGAAGTGTCATGATGATCTCTCCCTTGGCAAAAGATTCCGGAATAGTGCCCCATTCGGATCTCCGGAAGGGGACTGTCAAGGGGAAGGTTACCATGAGAAAAAGACTGAATAATCAACGAAAGGATAATGTTCTACGAGTCGGGACGTGGAATGTCAGAAGTTTGAACGTAGTAGGGAAACTAGAAAATCTGAAAAGAGAAATGCAAAGGCTTAATCTAGATATAGAAGGGGTCAGTGAAGTGAAGTGGAAGGAAGACAAGGATTTCTGGTCAGATGAGTATCGGGTAATATCAACAGCAGCAGAAAATGGTATAACAGGTGTAGGATTCGTTATGAATATGAAGGTAGGGCAGAGGGTGTGTTACTGTGAACAGTTCAGTGACCGGGTTGTTCTAATCAGAATCGCCAGCAGACTAACACCGACAACGATAGTTCAGGTATACATGCCGACGTCGCAAGCTGAAGATGAACAGATAGAGAAAGTGTATGAGGATATTGAAAGGGTAATTCAGTATGTAAAGGGGGACGAAAATCTAATAGTCATGGGTGACTGGAATGCAGTTGTAGGGGAAGGAGTAGAAGAAAAGGTTACAGGAGAATATGGGCTTGGGACAACGAATGAAAGAGGAGAAAGACTAATTGAGTTCTGTAACAAGTTTCACCTAGTAATAGCGAATACCCTGATCAAGAATCACAAGAGGAGCAGGTATACGTGGAAAAGGCCGGGAGATACGGGAATATTTCAATTAGATGACGTCATGGTCAGACAGAGATTCCGAAATCAGATAATGGATTGTAAGGCGTACCCAGGAGCAGTTATAGACTCAGATCACAATATAGTATTGATGAAGAGTAGGCTGAAGTTCAAGACATTAGACAGGAAGAACCAATACGCTAAGAAGTGAGATACGGATGTTCTAAGAAATGACGAGATACGTTTGCAGTTCTCTAACGCTATAGATACAGCAATAAGGAATAGCGCAGTAGGCAACACAGTTGAAGAGGAATGGACGTCTCTAAAAAGGGCCATCACTGAAGTTGGGAAGGAAAACATAGGTACAAAGAAGGTAGCTGTGAAGAAACCATGGGTAACAGAAGCAATACTTCAGTTGATTGATGAAAGGAGGACGTACAAACATGTTCCGGGAAAATCAGGAATACAGAAATACAAGTCGCTGAGGAATGAAATAAATAGGAAGAGCAGGGAAGCTACGACGAAATAGCTGCAGGAAAAATGTGAAGACATCGAAAATGATACGACTGTCGGAAGAACAGATTTAGCATACAGGAAAGACAAAACAACCTTTGGTGACATTAAAAGCAACTTTGGTAACATTAAGAGTGCAACGGGAATTCCACTGTTACATGCAGAGGAGAGACCAGATAGGTGGAAAGAATACATAGAAAGCCTCTATGAGGGTGAAGATTTGTCTGATGTGATAGAAGAAGAAACAGGAGTCGATTTAGAAGATATAGGTGATCCAGTATTAGAATCGGAATTTAAAAGAGTTTTGGAGGACTTAGGGTCAAATAAGGCAGAAGGGGTGGATAACATTCCATCAGAATTTCTAAAATCGTTAGGGGATGTGGCAACAAAACGACTATTCACGTTGGTGTGTAGAATGTATGAGTCTGGCGACATACCATCTGACTTTCGGAAAAGCATCATCCACACAATTCCGAAGACGGCAAGAGCTGACAAGTGCGAGAATTATCGCACAATCAGCTTAACAGCTCATGCATCGAAACTGCTTGCAAAAATAATATACAGAAGAATGGAAAAGAAAATTAAGAATGCGCTAGGTGACGATCAGTTTGGCTTTAGGAAAAGTGAAGGCACGAGAGAGGCAATTCTGACGTTACGGCTAATAATGGAAGCAAGGCTAAAGAAAAATCTAGACACGTTCATCGGATTTGTCGACCTGGAAAAAGCGTTCGACAATATAAAATGGTGCAAGCTGTTCAAGATTCTGAAAAAAGTAGGGGTAGGTAAGCTATAGGGAGAGACGGGTCATATACAATATGTACAACAACCAAGAGGGAATAATAAGAGTAGACGATCAAGATTGAAGTTCCCGTATTAAGAAGGGAGTAAGACAAGGCTGTAGCCTTTCGCCCCTACTCTTCAATCTGTACATCGAGGAATCAATGATGGAAATAAAAGAAAGGTTCAGGAGTGGAATTAAAATACAAGGTGATAGAACATCAATGATACGATTCGCTGATGACATTGCTATCCTGAGTGAATGTGAAGAAGAAATCAATGATCTGCTGAACGGAACGAACAGTCTAATGAGTACACAGTATGGTTTGAGAGTAAATCGGAGAAAGACGAAGGTAATGAGAAGTAGTAGAAATGAGAACAGCGAGAAACTTAACATCAGGATTGATGGTCACGAAGTCAGTGAAGTTAAGGAATTCTGCTACCTAGGCAGTAAAATAACCAATGACGGACGGAGCAAGGAGGACATCAAAAGCAGACTCGCTATGGCAAAAAAGGCATTTCTGGGCAAGAGAAGTCCACTTATATCAAATACCGGCCTTAATTTGAGGAAGAAATTTCTGAGGATGTACGTCTGGAGTACAGCATTGTATGGTAGTGAAACATGGACTGTGGGAATACTGGAACAGAAGAGAATCGAAGCATTTGAGATGTGGTGCTATAGACGAATGTTGAAAATTACGTGGACTGATAAGGTAAGGAATGAGGAGGTTCTACGCAGAATCGGAGAGGAAAGGAATATGTGGAAAACACTGATAAGAAGAAGGGACAGGATGATAGGACATCTGCTAAGACATGAGGGAATGACTTTTATGGTAGTAGAGGGAGCTGTAGAGGGAAAAAACTGTAGAGGAAGACAGAGATTGGAATACGTCAAGCAAATAATTGAGGACGTAGGTTGCAAGTGCTACTCTGAGATGAAGAGGTTAGCAGAGGAAAGGAATTCGTGGCGGGCCGCATCAAACCAGTCAGCAGATTGACAAAAAAAAAACAACAACCAAGAAGTCAAATACACAAATAGTGGTAATTATACAATGTATGTCACAATATAACAGGTCAAAATGCCATGAAACTTATTACGTGTTATAAAAAAATTAAGGGTGCAGACTAAAACTTTTTTATCGTATTTAACGACGTGATTGAACACACATCTCATTCATCCCGTTGAGACATGTGAACGGTGTATATAAATTTAAAAAATGATCGCATTTATGAAGGAAGAATGTTTTAAAAGCGCATTCAGCTAGATATCTTCCTTCTATCCGATCCCAAAAACTCGAGCAGTATTCAACGACAGGTTGCCCCTGCGTCCTATATGCCGCGTCCATTACAGGTGAACCATTCTTTCCTAAAAATCTCCCAGTTAACCGAAGTCGATTATTTGCCTTCAAAGTTCTCACATACTCGTCCCATTTCATATCGCCTTGCAACGTTACGCCCAGATATTTATACGACTTGACTGTGTGAAGCAGGGCACTAGCAACACTGTATCGTATATTATAGCTTTGATTTTCTTATCATCAACATTATCTTACTTTTTTCTACATTTAGAGCTAGCTTCCATTCATCACAACTAGAAATTTTGTTCAAATCGTCCTGTATCTTCCTATAGTCACTCAACTTCGACACAAACCACTGCATCATCACCAAATAATAGCAGACTGCTGCCCACCCTGTCTGCAAAATCATTTATATATATAGATTACAACAGCGGTGCTATCACATCTCCCCGGCGCACCCCTAATGATACCCTAGTCTTTGATGAACACTCACTGTCGAGATCTACATACTGGGTTCTATTACTTAAGAAATCATTGAGATGATCAATTATTTCTGAACTTATTCCACAGTCTGGAACCGAGTGACCGCTACGGTCGCAGGTTCGAATCCTGCCTCGGGCATGGATGTGTGTAATGTCCTTAGGTTAGATAGGCTTAAGTAGAACTAAGTTCTGGAAAACTGTGGCAAGTTAAGGTAGTCATGGCGGAGGCACACATTCTTCTCTCCAAAGTAGACCACAAGGGCCCAGTAATACAGTACTGGCCAATAAAATCGCTACACCATGAAGAAATGCAGATGATAAACGGGTATTCATTGGAGAAATATATTATACTAGAACTGACAAGTGATTACATTTTCACGGGATGCGTGTGCACAGATCCTGAGAAATCAGTACCCAGAACAACAACCTCTGGCCGTAATAACGGCCTTGATACACCTGGGCATTGAGTCAAACAGAGCTTGGATGGCGTGTACAGGTACAGCTGCCCATGCAGCTTCAACACGATACCACAGTTAATCAAGAGTAGTGACTGCCGTATTGTAAAGAGCCCATTGATCGGCTGCCATTGACCAGACGTTTACAATTGGTGAGAGATCTGGAGAATGTGCTGGCCAGGGCAGCAGTCGAACATTGTCTGTATCCAGAAAGACTTCTACGGGACCTGCAACAGGCGGTTGTGCATTATCCTGCTGAAATGTAGGGTTTCGCAGGGATCCAATGAAGAGTAGAGCCACGGGTCGTAACACATCTGAAATGTAACGTCCACTGTTCAATGTGCCCTCATTCGAACAAGAGGTGACCGAGACGTGTAACCAACGGCGTCCCATATCATCACGCCGGGTGATACGCCAGTATGGCGATGACGAATACACGCTTCCAATGTGCGTTCATCGCGATGTCGCCAAACACGGATGCGTCCATCATTATGCTGTAAACAGAACCTGGATTCATCCGAAAAAATGACGTTTTGCCATTCGGGCACCCTGGTTCCTCGTTGAGTACACCATCGCAAGCACTCCTGTCTGTGATGTACCGTCAAGGGTAACAGCAGCCATCGTCTCCGAGCTGATAGTCCATGCTGCTGCAAGCGTCGTCGAACTGTTCGTGCAGATGGTTGTCTTGGAAACGTTCCCACCTGTTGACTCAGGGATGGAGACGTGGCTGCACAAACCGTTACAGCCATGCGGATAAGATGCCGGTCATCTCGACTGATAGTGATACGAGGCCGAGGGCGTTCTGTATTACCATCCTGAACTCACCGATTCCATGTTCTGCCCACAGTCATTGATCTCGACCAACGCGAGCAGCATTGTCGCGATACGATAAACCACAATCGCGATAGGCTACAATCCGACTTTTGTCAAAGTCGGGAACGTGATGGTCCGCATTTCTCCTCCTTACACGAGGCGTCACCAGGCAACGCCGGTCAACTGCTGTTTGTGTATGAGAAATCGGTTGGAAACTTTCGTCATGTCAGCAAGGTGTAGGTGTCGTCACCGGTGGGAACCTTGTGTGAATGCTCTGGAAAGCTAATCATTTGCACATCACAGCATCTTCTTCCTGTCGGTTAAATTTCGCGTCTGTGGCACGTCATCTTCGCGGTGTAGCAATTTTAATGGCCAGTAGTGTAGTTCATACTGCTCAGAGCCATTTGAACCATTTTCTGCCTCTTTAACAGCCCGCAATGCGGCACCATGTGAAACGCCTTCCTCAACTGTCGAAATACGATATTTATTTGTTGCGATGAACGGGCACGCTGAGTTTCGCAAGAGCGATGCTTTCTAAAACTATGCTGATTCGTGGACATAAGCTTCTCTGTCTCACGAAAGTTTATTATATTCGAACTGAGAAGATGTTCAAGGATTCTGCAGCACACCGAAGTTTGGGGTATTGTGGTCCATAATTTTTCGTTCTTTTACCCTCCTTATACAGTGGAATCACTTGCGCTTTTTTCCATTCGCTAAGGACTTTGTGCCGGACGGGAGAATCACGATAAATGCGGCAACAAATGGAAGCGTTGCTACGTTATCACGTCCTACCGAATAATTTCCCAGAAAAAGTATTTGTCTGCTTAAAGCTGGCCGGGGTGGCCGAGCGGCTCTAGGCGCTGCAGTCTGCAACCGCGCGGCCGCTACGGTCGCAGGTTCGAATCCTGCCTCGGGCATGGATGTGTGTGATGTCCTTAGGTTAGTTAGGTTTAAGTAGTTCTAAGTTCTAGGGGACTTATGACGTCAGCAGTTAAGTCCCATAGTGCTCAGAGCCATTTTAGTCTGCTTGAATTTAAGAGAGATACCATTTAAAATAGTGCATACACTGTTTTGGAACAACCTGCGTGTTTAGTAAATGATCGAGGGCTCTGCGCGTAAGTGATACTTTGAGACGAATAGTTTGACACGGGGGAGGAAATCGTGGTGAGTCGCGACAGACTGTTCACAAAGCTGAGGACCAAAGAAAGAAAGTTCCCTACAGTGTCGGTGGATAACTGAAGGACGAGAGGTGGGCCCCACTGGCACCATCTCGAGCCGAGTACCCTCCCGCCGCAGGTGACACCTCTGGCGTGGCCCGTCGACTGCTGACTGAGACGCTTCCTGCTGCCGCCGCCCCTGGCGACCGTGGCAGAGTGGTGAACCGTGTCGTCGAGCTGAGGGCCTGCCCAGGAGGTGCCGTAAGGTGCGGCTCTGCTGCCTTCGGCACGAAGCGTCTCTGATAGCGCCGGGACCAGCCGGGGCAGCGCGACCACCGGCACTTGGGGTATTTCACTCACCGTGGTCCGTTTACGGTGAAGTGTCAGGGCGCAGCAGGAGGCAACTAAGCACGAACGGAGTCTTGGCTTTTAACACAACACATAGCACCGGGTCTTATGACACCCCCAAACGGACTCAGGTCCACCATAGCCTTCTAATAATACTCTACATCCCAAAATGAAAATAGAGAGAGAGGGAGCAATCTGGAATTAAAGTGGACAAAATTCCCATTCACTGCATAAGATTACCAGATGATATTATCTTAATATCTGATTGTCGAAAACACATACAAAGTATAGTTCCTAAATTTACAGTAATTATAAATAAACTGTTGGAATTCCTGGATATATATACTTAACAATCATATACAACCGTTCGCTCGACGAAAGATCTCTATCCCAAGACTGGAAAGTTGCACAGGTTGTGTGGTGTGCGTACTGTAAGACCTTCGGTACACACACCATCAGATTATTTGACTTGTCGCTCTAACGAAGTAGGCGAATCTCAGCAATGTCTCGTGATCTCATCGTGGCGTGTTTATCTTCTGCCGTTAGGTCAGACGATAGAAATGCACTTGCACGCTTAGAGTAACAGATTGACGGTGACCAACTTCAAACAGAACTTGATTAATTTTCACAACATTTATTAAAATAATAAAAACCATAGAAATAACTTAACTTGTTTCTGGATGCTATTTACAATTGACAATCTGAAGTTCCTTTGGTCTTGGTACGTTAATCTTATTCTCACATATCTCTGATACTTGACGAAAGTGTCTATACATTTATCTTCATGGCTATGTATAGGAATATGATAATCTTATTTGGAGCAGACTGAAACCTGACTACAGACAAATGCAGACTAACGCGGACCAATGCAGACTGACTAATCGGAGATCTGTAACCTCTGTAATACATCTCGCGTTCAGGTATCACTGCGCGAGTGTGATCCGCGAGGAGAAAAGGTTCTACGTTAGCAGCAATCTCATTGACTGCGTTACATATTAATACGCGGATAGGCGGAAGCAGAATTTGGTCCATCTCTAAGATAGCGCCATCTCGTAGTACGGAGACGGACGAGCGCTGCGCCTGCACTGTTGTGCTTAGCGGGGCGCGCTCTATTGGGAAAGTTGTGTACGCGCTGACTACGCGGAACTATGTACACACCAGGTTGGAAGGGGTTTCTTTCAATAAAATGATGATGATTAGGGACCCTAGGCGGGTCAGCCAAATGTCGGGCGTTCTTTTAACAAGAATGCTTTTACTTCTTTACTTTGCCTACTGGATCGGGTCGTTGGCTCTGGCTGAAGGCCTGTTATGAGACCCAACCTGTTAATTAAAACTGCCCCTTCACAAATTTTGATTAATATTTAATAACTAAATAACGTTCAGGGAACTGATCACTACTAAACAAACAAGGATAGCATTGAACACATTTATTGAACAACAACCTAACATCAAACTGAACAGTGACATACATTTATAAGTGATAAAATTAAGCTAGTAAGGGCAATGGCCCTTAAATTCCAAACCTAACTCTTAAGGTCGGATAACGCATCTGTACTTGTTATTTTCTACTCCCTCCCCTTGTCAGACGTCATAAAATACGTCAGACAAACCTACTGAAATTACCAAATTCTCAATGAACGTGGCTGGAAAACTGAGCTCTGGTAATCACAGGCGCGCGTAATATCGGAATAAATGCCGAAGCTGAGCATCACGTTATCAAATGCAGCGTCGTGGACAGGTCAGCAAGCTGCCGATCGCGTCTGCGTCGTCGAGGATCCTCAATTGCAACAAAATGAATTTATTTTCGCGAACAGGCTTCCTGTTCGTAAACTCCTATTCAAAAGCTAATTCTGCTTTCTTTCCAATCGTCTCGCACTCGTTAAGACGGGACTCACCAGCCCAAAGGCGGAATCCAGTAAAGTCTTTAATGAAGTGTGGCTCAAGGAAGTTGCTCTGCTCCTGTCTGCTTTCTGTGACACAGTATTCCCAACTGTAATTAGCGGAATCAGACTGTCTCTGACAGTAAAACATGACAGTACCCCTAACTGAATACTAGTTTCAGTTGCAGCAGGCAGACTTATTCAAAGTTTTGCACAGCACACTGAAAAGAATTTACTCTCCTACAGCAGAGCCGAAAGAACGGCGTCCGCTCGCTACCGGAGCTAAGACGCTTCTCCTCGATAACAGCTCCAAAAGTTTCCCTCTACCAAAATCAGCACCCCCACGGTATTTTTCGAGCTGGCCAATCCCGTGGCTCTAGACCAGCACAGTTCGCTCCCACTATTATTTCCTGTCTTCCTCCAGCCAATTAAAACATTCTGCGCCTTACTGCGCCTATAATGTTCTGGAACAAACTGAAACTCCGTTCAAAATTGAACCCACCAACCGTGTCTGTCTTTTGACCTCACGGGGGAAAAGGTCATTGCTCCAGCTTAACCGCGTTTCTTAGAAAG
Source organism: Schistocerca gregaria (assembly GCF_023897955.1). Classification (NCBI taxonomy): domain Eukaryota; kingdom Metazoa; phylum Arthropoda; class Insecta; order Orthoptera; family Acrididae; genus Schistocerca; species Schistocerca gregaria. The sequence continues at coordinate 67,113,653 of NC_064924.1, read as the reverse complement.
CCCCAGAAAACGTTAAGATTTGTGGGAAGGCTCCCTTAGGCACCAGCTCATCTCGACATAGTGGCGTCGGCGTAACGCCCAGTGCCAACGAGGCGCTATGCCTCAAAGGCCTGCCTCTGTTATCCACGCAATGGGTGCCTACCTGCTCCGGCGCAGCGTCTCCCCCAGTGGGACGCTTTCGAATGCCGACTCGTAATGGTCGGTTGCCAACTTCCGCACCCCTCTGTCCTGCCATTTGGCAGTGCCGCTCGTCATCTCCAGCCTCTCCGTGAAAATATCACCTGAACCCCGACTTCATGCAACATCAGATCGATTCCGTATTTCTGGATTTGCGGAAGGCTTTTGACACTGTACCACACAAGCGGCTCGTAGTGAAATTGCGTGCTTATGGAATTTCTTCTCAGTTATATGACTGGATATGTGATTTCCTGTCAGAGAGGTCACAGTTCGTAGTAACTGACGGAAAGTCAAGATTTCTGGCGTTCCCCAAAGTAGTGTTATAGGCCCTTTCCTGTTCTTATCTATGCAAACGATTAGGGAGACAATCTGAGCAGCCGTCTTCGGTTGTTTGCATATGACGCTGTCGTTTATCGACTAGTAAAGTCAACAGAAGATCAAAACAAACTCCAAAATGATTTAGAAAAGATATCTGAATGGTGCGAAAAGTGGTAGTTGACCTTAAATAACGATAAGTTCAAAAATATTCAAATGTGTGTGAAATCCTATGGGACTAAACTGCCAAGATTATCTGTCCCTATGCTTACACACTACTTAACCCAAATTATCCTAAGGACAAACAGACACACACCCATATCCGAGGGAGGAGTCGAGCCTCCGCCGGGATCAGCCGCACAGTCCATGACTGCAGTGCCCTAGACCGCTCGGCTAACCCCGCGCGGCTAACTAAAAATGTGAGGTCATCCACATGAATGCTAAAAGGAACTCGTTAAACTTCCGTTACACCATAAATCAGTCTAATCTAAAAGCTGTAAATTCAACTAAATGCCTACGTAATACAATTACGAGCAACTTAAATTGGAAGGAACACATAAAACATGTTGTGGGCGATGGCTAACCAAAGACTGCGTGGCTGAAAAACTGTGGGCAGGACACTTAGAAAATGTAACAGACCTACTAAGGAGATTGCCTACACTACGCTTGTCCGTCGTGTTTTAGAATACTACTGGGTGATATGGGATCCTTACCAGATAGGACTGACGGAGTACATCGAAAAATTTCAAAAAAAGGCAGCACGTTTCGTATTAACGCGAAATAAGCGAGTGTCATAGAAATGATCAGGATTTGGGCTGGACATCATTAAAAGAAATGCGTTTTTCGTTGCGGCGTAATCTTCTCACGAAATTCCAATCACCAACTGTCTACTCCGAATGCGAAAATATTTTGTTGACACCGACATCGACACCGACATACATATCGATCACCACAATAAATTAAGGGAAATCATAGCTCGTACGGAAAAATATAAGCGCTCATTTTTTCCGCACGGTATACGAGATTGGAGTAATAGAGAACTGTGAAGACTGTTCGATGAAACCTCTGCGTGGCACTTAAAATTGATTTGCAGAGTATCCATGTAGGTGTAGGTGTAGATGTATACATGGTGATTCGGCCACCCCTAACGAAGGGTTCCTTGTCACCCACAAAATCTTCCAAAACGACGTGTGATATTTCATATTCTTTCACTCGCTACTTGAGAGTATTATTCCTGCAGCAAAAGTAACAGGAAATTTTTGTAGAAAATTTAATGTAGCCAATTTTTTAGTGGGATACATTTTTGGTGAAGGCCACAGTTTTCGAGTTACTCAAAAAATACACGTCTGATAGTCACTCTTGTGCTTTTTTCTTGAATAATTCGAAGATTCTAGCCTCTTGCGAAAACGTATCCCGGTACAAAATTAAACTACATTAAATTTACTACAAATAGCTAATGTTTATTTTTCTGTAGGACTAATAGTTTGAGCGTAGCGAGGGACACAATACGAAGTGTGTGGTATTTGAAGGTGCCGTGGGTTGCATAAACCCATCAGTAGGGCCTACTGAATCATCCAATCTAAGGGTCTGAACCGAGCCCTGATTTAACATTAAATGGTCAAACACAGCTCGATACTTCCTTATTCTAAACGTCACTTTATCCTTACATTTCTCCAATTCTTCGTACTGTGTCTATACCTCTTCCTTCGTCCATTTTTCTGTATTTATTTATTTAAATGTAGTTGTCTATCCTCTCCAGGCATTAAGTTGTTTAATAGTATGCACATCTTCCCTACAGAAGACAAGTTCTTCGCATTATTTGTATATAATTTATCTTATATACACTGCTTTGCGAAACTTAAGAACGAAAGTAATTTTGGCTTCATGTTTCACTGTCAAATGACTTAGCTAGATGAAACTCCTACCATACATAAAAGTAACTACTGCAGTATGGTACAGAACGTAACTGAAAAACGGAGTGACACAAAAAATCACACTTTTCAAACACAATAAATTCACTAAAGCAACCGCGATTTATCATGGTCATTGGACATTGGAACAGATGGGGCGTGGTTGTTGCCGGGATTTGTGATCACCACAGACGGTAATGCGTGCTATACAAGGAGCTCCCATGCTGACCACGATGTTGCTAAGGAGTTATTTTTGTGGTGAAACGCAGAGCAGTAGCAGTGTGATCTTGTGCCCCGGTCAAAACTGCCGAACCTGCGCCTACTCCCCCCAGTCCCACCCTCTCCGTCGTCCTCCTTTCAACACAGATTTAGGAAATTATGCAATTTCTGAAGTAAATTCAATAAAAATGAAGTATTACTGAATAGTATCACGTCAAAGAACAATACAGATGAGAAATATTGACACGGGACAAAGTAAATGTATCATTACAGTAAACAAATTAAGAAAACTGTATAAACGTCATTAAAAAAACTGAAAACAAAGCCAAATCAGCGTGTTACTGTTTCTGACAGCTACTGTACACCAATTTTTGTATTATGTGTCACAAAGAACAGGTTTAGTTGATCTTCATATATTATTATATCTTCATATATTGTTAATAGGAATTAAAAGAAAATTTGCTGTAGTTAAATTCTGAGAACACTTTAGTTTACAATAATTGTGTTTTTATTACAATTTTGCTTTCCATTTTCGTGTTTTGAGTGAAACAAGCTCCTTGACCATGTCATTAATGTCAAATTTAGCAGCTACGTCGTGTTCTTTTGACAATACAACTGATTCTGACAGTCTGCTTCACGTAGACTCGACCTCAAGTAATTTTTTACCATCTTTAGTTCGTTGCAGCTACGTTGTCCAGTGAAATTGTCATGACTGTCCTATTTGGACACTTAAATAAACAGCTCGTTATTCATACTTCGAAAAAAACCTACACATCGCTATGCTGCTTCATTACGTAGTTTTACTGTAACGATATTTCTGCTATTTTTGACATGGAAATCTGCTGCTTAATTAAGGCGCTCCTGACAGGAAATAAGAGTTGTATGGAACGGTATGTTATATGTGAGACGTCGTTTCCATTTCGCTTCTTATTCTATCAAACACTTTCAAGCTGTCTAGCTTTAACAGTTTCATTCCAGTCCTCAGTTGGCAGAAATAGGCAAAAATGGATCAAATAGCATATTTACTGCAGCACTCCATCGGCAACCTTAGCACTCCAACACCGCAGAAAAGTAGCGGGAAAATCTCCATCCATGAACGTGAGATAACGGTGTAAGCAGCAGCTTTATGAACCAAGCGTATTGTTGACACATAACACTCGTAATACCTGCTTGTTAGAAGTCATTTATTTATTATGCTACTCGAAGAAAGTGACGCACTGTGTCAACAACGTGAGTTTGTAATCTCTAGCTTTTAGGTCAGTCTTTGCCCCTTTTCTGTGCATCAACCACTGCCGGGGGCCTGTCTCGCCATGGGCTCGGTACGTTACTGACAGGGCGTTGCAATCCTCCAGCAGCGAAGCTGAGAATTGCCGGATGATCGTTGGTGCGTATGGACGTGCTGCAATGCGACTCCCACACGCACCCCGTACGTGCTCGGTTGGATTTAAACGGGAAACGGGAGGCTAGAGGGAGCTGCTCCACCTGCGTTGTTCGACAAGGTGGCGCATTGTCGACCATAGAAACTGGCCAAGCGCGGGTATATTGACAAGCAATCCATTCCATGAATCCAGGATCTAAACGATTTTTGCTTGTTATTAGTATTGGAGGTAACGGCCTTGGCGCAGTGAATACACCCGTTCCCGTCAGATCACCGCAGTTAAGCGCTGTCGGGCGTGGCCAGCACTTTGATGGGTGACCATCCGGGCCACCATGCACTGTTGCCATTTTACAGGGTGCTCTCAGCCTCGTGATGCCAATTGAGGAGCTGCTCGACCGAATAGTAGCAGATCCGGTCACAGAAAACCATCATAACGCCCAGTAGAGCGGTGTGCTGACCACACGCCCCTCCTATCCGCATCATAAACTGAGGATAACACGGAGGTCGGACAGTCGCAATGGGCCACTTGTGGCCTGAAGACGGAGTGCTTTATTATCATTGGAACTGGCAAGATATTCGTCCCAGGCATTCCAAGATTTGCAAGAATATCTTAATTTAGAGTTTAAAGTCGGATACCAAATCACAAAATAAATTTTTCTCGTGAGATACAGTTACAGTTTAACAATTTCATGATATTTTTCCCTTACATGTGCTGTTAAACCTTTCTTCTTGCCAAAGTTAATGATTCCACGTCAAAGGAAAGTACCCTATAGGTTCTAATGAAAGTACCTCAGTACGCGACACAAATGCCAGTTTGATAGGTCTTCCCATTCGTGAGAATAAAGGGGTGTGAACTGACAGACAGACAACCAATAACAATTTTTTTCGAGTGATATAATTACAGATCCACAATTTTCGGATTTTCTTCCTTAATTGTTGTGTGAAACTTTGCTTCTTGCCAAATTTGAATCTAGATCAGTGAGAAGTATGTTATACACTTTGATGCATGAATTTGCGAGTATCAGAATATGTGACAAATCGCCGTAGCTTTTGATTATGTAGACTTTATAACTAAATTTCATTACACCGCCGAGAGACCATAGACCATAGTATTTGACAGAAATTTCAAAGTGTTATGTCTACCAGTTCTTGAGAAAAAAGTCTTAACAGACTAAAGGACAGTCAGACAGTCTGACATAATTAGAAATTAACAAATTTCGGATATCTTCCTTTGGTGTAGTGTGAACCATTGGTTCTTACCAATTTAATCATTCTAGGTCAACGGGGAGTATATTGTAGGTTTTAATTAGTCAGTTTTGCGACTATCAAAACATTTGGCATACAGGGTAGTATCTTTTGATTGCACTGACGTAGAATCTTCATGTTTTTACACCGGTAGTAGACCTTGATATGTGGCATAAATTTCAACTAGATACGTCTAACCGTAACTGAGAAAAAGGGTTTCCAACGGTCGGACAGACAGACGAACAGCAAATAGATCCTGTAAGGATTCAGTTTTTACGGTTTGAGCTGCGGAACCCTAAAAATTGAAGTCAGGGAGGAGTGCACCTTTGGGAAGACGGACATGTGGAAAGAGTGCAGTGTCAAAATGACGTTGACTGGTGGATGTGGGGTGTTCAGAGATCTGTAGTTCATTCCGCCGATGAAACTTTATGCCTCCCCACGGTATCTGGACCATAAATGTACCACCAAAATAATCATGTTCGACAATTCTGGACGTATCGTCACATGGCTAGAGGTGGGAAAACGTAATGTACTCAGGAATTCTGTCGATCGTTTTGGTGGGACAGCTGCTACTGTATGGGGATAACGAAGTGCATACAAGGTATGGAAAGAAGAGTGGGAGGAGCAGTGACAGAAGAGACGCCGGCGGTACTACACGGTGCAGCCTGCGCCTTCCGGAGAACGGAGCACTACGCAGTGAACGTGCAGAAGACAATACCTAGAGGTCGAGGACAGGGATGACTTTTCATCACGGAAACGTCTCCATCCATCCACACCAAATAAACGGCAAATATTTGACAACTTGTTGGTGCGATTCAAAACCTGTAGATTATTGAAAACACCCAGTATGGTCTTCTGAACGATATATGGTTAGCTAGTAACCTTGTGCTTGACACTAAACTAAGTGAACCTCAAGTTCCCTAATAACATAGCCATCAGTCCCAAAACTAGAATTACAACAACTTACAGAATGGTCATTTGACTTTTAGAAATGATCCTGCTTCCGTCGATGCAAGATGTCAGTAAAAAATATTTACAAATGTAGACATTAAAAGTTATCAGAACTTTCTAATACATTTAAACCAAGAAACCAATCTTTCCGCCTCTCTCAAATGTAATTGAGATCCCACTCATAATTTGTTCATATTCTATGTGATAGTAATTCGTTATAGAAAACGGCGGCATCTTAGAGAGGTCTGAGATTATTATTAATATTTTTTCACGGCCATTAACATGCAACCTCAACGGAAAGGATCTCAACTCACTTCGTTAACTTCCCCCTTCAGCCCTTCAAGTTTCATGAAGTTCCCATAGGTGGTGGTGTTATACGTAGCCTTCAAAATTACGTCTCTTACGGAGCTGCTTTCCAAACAGGAAGCTGTCGTGGATTTTTCTTCCTTTGTTTTCTTTTTCTTCATTGACAGAAAACCAGAGCATCGTAGATATTCAGTCACTTACAGAATGTCTACGGATACCTGGCAGTGAACAAAAGCACGATGAGTCGTTTGGCGAGGCGTCACACGTCCTCATGATATTAAAGAAACAATTCAGCGTGCATACATCGAAACTAACTTCTGCTTCTCCATGAAAACAAAAGATCTCACACACGTCTGATTACCCAAACAAAGCTCGCAAAACTTCACTGGACTGTTGCTTCGATCCCGGATCTCGCACCTTCTGACTTCCAACACTTTGGCCCAATAAAGGATGCACCCCACAGCAAGTAGTACGTAGATAATGGGGTGTTATTAATGCAGCAAGGTGTTGGTTCAGACGTCGACCAATAGACTGGTATCATGCGAGCGCACAGGCTCTTCAAGTAAGGTAGCGTAAGGCCATCGCATTGATGGGAAATTATGTTGAAAAATATGATTTTGTAGCAAAAAAGCAGGAAATAATGTAGTGTATTGGAAACGTTTCTAAAATGCTCTGCTTTAAAAAAAATTGTTGTACTACTTTGTGAGCGCACTCGTATACCTATCGATTACAGTGCATTGAAGATAACTGGCTGCATTTACCCTGTTGCGTTCGACACGCTATACGATCGTGCTTTACGTAATAAACGTGTGGCACCGTGTCAAATGGTTTACCGAAGTCAATAAATACTGCGTCTACGTGAATGCTTTGATCCATAACTTTCAGGATGTCATGTGAGGATGGTCAAAGTGCCCGTACTGGTTGGCAAGAAAGAGGTCATTCTGTTCGAAATATCTCATTAGGTTTGAGCTGACAATGTTAGTATCAGTGAGGGTAGGAGTGAGACTGCACAGGAAAATACAAAGTCGTTAACAGAATCACGTGGCAAGGATCCTACATGTCGCCTGTCCTTTAATATGTATGGCGACAGACTTTCCTGCGAAGCTTTGAATAATAAGGAACCGTATGAAAGTACGAGTGAAAGGGATACAGGCAAAGTGTATGAGAGAGAGAGAGAGAGAGAGAGAGAGAGAGAGAGAGAATTTTAATGAATGATCAAGGGCTACTAGTACAAAAGAGAGAATATCTTCAAGAGTTATTAATGGCAATACGATAAGCAATAGCAAATTGGGAATGTATGTCGATTTTTGCGAAATGAAAGTAATAAAATCACCGAAGGGAGGCAGCCCTGTAAATAGAACACTAGAGGGATACATAAACCTGGGCAAGAGTATTTTCTCATTTACTTACTACATATGCTGATGGCAACAGGATTTATTACGTGAGAAATGGTCTGCCAGAAACTAACTCAAAAATCACCGATTGTATTGAATTGAATGTTCCATGTGATTAGAAGATTTCGACATCCATTATTTGCTTTGTTGCTACAGGGTGTTTCAAAAATGACCGGTATATTTGAAACGGCAATAAAAACTAAACGAGCAGTGATAGAAATACACCGTTTGTTGCAATATGCTTGGGACAACAGTACATTTTCAGGCGGAAAAACTTTCGAAATTACAGTAGTTACAATTTTCAACAACAGATGGCGCTGCAAGTGATGTGAAAGATATAGAAGACAACGCAGTCTGTGGGTGCCCCATTCTGTACGTCGTCTTTCTGCTGTAAGCTTGTGCTGTTCACAACGTGCAAGTGTGCTGTGGACAACATGGTTTATTCCTTAGAACAGAGGATTTTTCTCGTGTTGGAATTCCACCGCCTAGAACACAGTGTTGTTGCAACAAGACGAAGTTTTCAACGGAGGTTTAACGTAACCAAAGGACCGAAAAGCGATACAATAAAGGATCTGTTTGAAAAATTTCAACGGACTGGGAACGTGACGGATGAATGTGCTGGAAAGGTAGGGCGACCATGTACAGCAACCACAGAGGGCAACGTGCAGCTAGTGCAGCAGGTGATCCAACAGCGGCCTCGGGTTTCCGTTCACCGTGTTGCAGCTGTGGTCCAAATGACGCCAACGTCCAAGTATCGTCTCATGCGCTAGAGTTTACACCTCTATCCATATAAAATTCAAACGCGGCAACCCCTCAGCGCCGCTACCATTGTTGCAAGAGAGACATTCGCTAACGATATAGTGCACAGGATTGATGACGGCGATATGCATGTGGGCAGCATTTGGTTTACTGACGAAACTTACTTTTACCTGGACGGCTTCGTCAATAAACAGAACTGGTGCATATACGGAACCGAAAAGCCCCATGATGCAGTCCCATCGTCCCTGCATCCTCAAAAAGTACTAGTCTGGGCCGTCATTTCTTCCAAAGGAATCATTGGCCCATTTTTTAGATCCAAAACCATTACTGCATCACGCTATCTGGACATTCTTCGTGAATTTGTGCCGGTACAAACTGCCTTAGACGACATTGCGAACACCTCGTGGTTTGTGCAAGATGGTGCCCGGCCACATCGCACGGCCGACGTCTTTAATTTCCTGAATGAATATTTCGATGATCGTGTGATTGCTTTGGGCTATCCGAAACATACAGGAGGCGGCGTGGATTGGCCTCCCTATTCGCCAGACATGAACCCCTGTGACTTCTTTCTGTGGGGACACTTGAAAGACCAGACGTACCGCCAGAATCCAGAAACAATTGAAAAGCTGAAGCAGTACATCTCATCTGCATGTGAAGCCATTCCGCCAGACACGTTGTCAAAGGTTTCGGGTAATTTCATTCGGAGACTATGCCATATTATTGCTACGCATGGTGGATATGTGGAAAATATCGTACTATAGAGTTTCCCAGACCGCAGCGCCATCTGTTGTTGACAATTGTAACTACTGTAATCTCGAAAGTTTGTCTGCCTGAAAATGTACTGTTGTCCCAAGCATATTGCAACAAACGGTGTATTTCTATCGCTGCTCGTTTAGTTTGTATTGCCGTTTCAAATATACCGGTCATTTTTGAAACACCCTGTACATATAGATGATAAATTTGTACAGGAAAGAAGAAAAGGGAAACACGTGTTTTGAAGGAGAATAGAGAAAGTAAAATAGGCTGTCAAAGCAGGGACTGATGAAGTGTTTGAAAGAGAGATAGAAGAAATAAGAAAGCAAACAGATTGGACGACGTCACTGTTTGTAGAAAAGTAAAAACAAAGGAGCAGAGACAGAAGGCACAGCACCCTGACAGATCTGCAAATGTGGAAATTTCTGGTAAGTTGCTATAGCACCAAACTGCTGAAGTCATCGGTCCCTACGCTTACACACTACTTAAACTAACTTCATAAAACTTACGCTATGCGCAACATACCCGAGGGAGGCCTTGAACCTCCGCTCGGCCAAAGTATCTGAAAGACGGAATATCTTATCTCGAATTATAAGAAATAGCGAAGAACAGAAAATTGTGGAGGACATCATTAACCTGAAGTTTGTCTTTTGACAGGTGTGTATATCTTTCATGCTGTTGACTCTATATTTCATAATTATATAATTTACTAGCTTACAGGTTAGACTGAGTGGCTTCTGCTAGATCATTTTCTACCCCTGTTTCCAGCTTACTACAATTCCGATCATTAGCCGATTGTCATGTCACTACGGAGTGGACATCTCATCAGGACTCTCCTGCACTACAGAATATTTAATTACACTACCTATGACTTTAGATGTGCTGGTTGATAGTATTCTACATATATTTACTTTAAGAACGAGTTTTCCTCCCTTTCATCATTCATACTACTTTCACAGCCAATACAACGTATATAATTGACTTCAAATTTAACGTGATACTCAATGAGATTTGTTTTTGTAAAATTGATAATTTATGCTAATGTCGATCACAAATTTATCTGCCACAATCGAATACTGGCAATAAGAAATGTCACATGATTTCAGACTTGTAGTTGTAACTGGGCTCCGTTAATAATACCGAACTCACTCAAATACGTATAAAATTTGGTAATCATCGAATGTGTGGTTGACTGTAATAACTCGAAGGAGAAGAACTGTGGAAGCTATTTTCTTCGTAGGAGACATGTGATTTGTTACACCTTCCTGGCGAATAAGTTGCAGGCTGAAAATTTCGGAAGTTATTTGTTTGGAGATTAAACTGATTCCAGTTTTTTTTTCTTTTTTTTCTCGTCGGCAACAGTTTCTTAACTTCGCTTCATTTTCTGGCTCGGTAGAGGTCCATGTATTTCGGGAGACTATCGTTAATGGTGTGCAAAATTTCGGCACTAAAGCCCGTTTGACTTTCGTTCTTGCTGAGCCTTAGGACAATTACACAGCGGAATATTTCACAGAGCTGGGCCGCTTTGCATTAAACCCCTATTAATGCAAATCACGGATAAAGTCGCTGGTTAAGATTCCTCTTAAAGCAGGAGCTTCCAGTGCGGCGTCGTATCTTTAACCGGTCCTCTGAGAGCTTATCGTCGTTCGTCCTATGTGGGAAAGTAAGAAAATAAGCGTCGTTCTCGCAGATACGAAGCAGACTCGGTGTGTAAAGCACAGAAGACATAAGTCACATCCTGTGTCGTTATGAAAACTGGAAAGTACACTACTGGCCATTAAAATTGCTACACCAAGAAGAAATGCAGATGATAAACTGGTATTCATTGGACAAATATATTACACTATAACTGGTAAGTGATTACATTTTCACGCAATTTGGGTGCATAGATCCTGAAAAATCAGTACCCAGAACAACCACTTCTGGCCCTAATAACGGCCTTGATACGACTGGGCATTGAGTCAAACAGAACTTGGATGGCGTGTACAGGTACAGCTGCCCATGCAGCTTCAATCCGATACCACAGTTCATCAAGAGTAGTGACTGCCGTATTCTGACGAGCCAGTTGCTCGGCCACCATTGACCAGACGTTTTCAGTTGGTGAGAGATCTGGAGAATATGCTAGCCAGGGCAGCAGTCGAACATTTTCTGTATCCAGAAAGGCTCGTACAGGACCTGCAACATGCGGTCGTGCATTATCCTGCTGAAATGTAGGATTTCGCAGGGATAGAATGAAGGGTAGAGCCACGGGTCGTAACACATCTGAAATGAAACTTCCACTGTTCAAAGTGCCATCAATGCGAACAAGAGGTGACCGAGACGTCTCGGTCACCCCATACTATCACGCCGGGTGATACGCCAGTATGGCGATGACGAAAACACGCTTACAATGTGTGTTCACCGCGATGGCGCCAAACACGATGCGACCATCATGGGGCTATAAACATAGCCTGGATTCATCCGAAAAAATTACTTTTTACCGTTCGTGCACCCAGGTTCGTCGTTGAGTACGCCATCGCAGGCGCTCCTGTCTGTGATGCAGCGTCAAGGGTAACCGCAGCCATGGTCTCCGAGCTGATAGTCCATGCTGCTGCAAACGTCGTCGAACTGTTCGTGCAAATGGTTGCTGTCTTGCAAATGTCCCCATCTGTTGACTCAGGGATCGAGACGTAGCTGCACGATCCGTTACAGCCATGCAGATAAGATGCCTGTCATCTCGCCTGCTAGGCCGCTGGGATCCAGCACGGCGTTCCGTATTACCCTCCTGAACTCACAGATTCATATTCTGCTAACAGTCATTGGATCTCGACCAACGCGAGCAGCAGTGTCGCCATACGATAAACCGCAATCGCGATAGTCTACAATCCGACCTTTATCGAAGTCGGAAACATGATGGTACACATATCTCCTCCGTACACGAGGCACCACAACAACGTTTCACCAGGCAACGCCGGTCAACTGCTGTTTGTATATGAGAAATCAATTGGAACTTTCCTCATGTCAGCACGATGTAGGTGTCACCACCGGCGCCAACCTTATGTGAATGCTCTGAAGGGCTAATCATTTGCATTTCACAGCATCTTCATCCTGTCGGTTAAATTTCGCATCTGTAGCACGTCATCTTCGTGGTGTAGCAATTTTAACGGCCAGTAGTGTAGGACATGAAGTCAATGTGTCAGCAGTTACTTGGAGAAGTCTATATGTATCACTGCCGAAAGTTGTATCACTGTAAGTATGGATACTTCGAAAAATCAGTGGTTGCTGAGCACAGTTTAATGAATAAAAACATAATTTTGTTCCAATAGACGAGGATCCTAGCTCAGGCTTCGAAGTACTGGGACTGTGCGGGAAGCATTGAATATCAGATTATGCGTCAGTAGCTTCAATAGAGACACCGGCTACTGGGAATGGATAAGAGTGTGGGAACACCGAGAGAAATGCGACCTTGAGCATAAATGCAGATACTGGGCAAGCCTCCAGGTTGCGCTGTTGTATTTGATCATGAGCCGTAACTGCGCAATGTTCTCGATAAGCAGTACCTGTAGTGGACAGAACAGTGCTGTTGTGAGTGAATTATGTCGAAACTTAGCGAATTTCGATGTGCGCAAATGGTTGGTACACGTATGATGGCTGCCTCTATAGCCAAGGGAGCCGCAGTTTTTGGTGCTTCAAGAAGCACAGTATTATACTTTTATACCAGATGCACGAGAGCGGAAAACGTCTTCCATTAAGTCACATCATGGACGAAAGTTTGTGTTGAGTGATAGTGACGGGCAGTCGACTAAACAGATTGTGACGAAAAGTAAGAGGGCGTCAGTCACAAGAGTCACTCACGATGTCTATCAGCACCAAGACAACACCAAGGGAGCTACATGACCCGGAAATTGCAGGGCAGCTGGAATTCTAAAACCATTGATCTGTGACGCAGTGCCTGTAACAGGAGAACATGGTGCCTATGCTATAGAACAATGGAGGGAAGTGTTTCGGTGCCCGGGAGAGGGGGGGGGGGGGAGAGATTTTCGGTGGTGATCTGAGCAATCATATCGTGGTGTTCGATGGGCCCCGGTATTCTGCAAGATCGCATTACTGCCATTCTGGGTGATCAGGTCCATTCCACTGTACACAATTGAGAAAATGTCCAGAAACTTTCAGCGAGCACGAGGATGCATTGCCACGCTTTCCCTGTCCAGCATCCCTGCGGGTTTGGGGCTTAGAATAGGCCCGCGGTATTCCTGCCTGTCGTAAGAGGCGACTGAAGGGAGTCTCAAACTTTTCGGCCTTATTTGATGGTCCCCTGTTGGGTTTGACCTCCATCTCTCAAAATATTCCGAAGCTTCTACACCGTTGAATTGCAGTCCTGTCCGCTCTCCATCTCTTGGGCATGACTCTGTTTCTGCGTGCAGATTACACCTTGCACTGTGCAGTGCCTCTTTCTGCACCGACGGCGACCACGGGCCACATGTTAGCTAACATCCAGCACGGTAGCCAGTCCGTTGTGGTGACGCCGCCATGTACCCTGTTGGTTGTAGCCCCCTGACAAAACAGGGATCGCTCTACTGATGCCTGCGCCGTTAACTTCCCACGTATGCCAAGGAGTAGACGCCTATCCTCCTGGGGTATCGGGACTCCCGGCAACGGCCATCCTACCAGGTGGCTCTTGCCGTGCCTGGGTGGCGCCCGTGGGGAGGGCCCTTGGTCGGAGTAGGTGGCATCAGGGCGGATGACCCGCAATGAAGCTGGTGGTCAGCCGCCGGCAGTCTCTAAGCGTTCTCGGGCTCAGTTTAACGCTCAGAAGTACGATCCGAAAACGTCCCCCCCCCCCCTCCCCCCTGGCCACACCGTGGGAGGAACGTAAGTCTCAGGATGGCAGCAGCAGTTATTCGCCTCGATTATTAGTTTGTTCTAGAGCTGATGGGGAGTCTTTTCTCTCCACAAAGCCTCAGTTCTTCGTCGAGCATTTAGAGGACAAGTTTGGGGAGGTGGAGGGTTTGTCAAAAATGCGCTCTGGGTCAGTCCTGATGCAAACGGTATCCTCTGCCCAGTCACGACGGTTACTCACTTGTGACAAGTTGGGGGATGTTGCCGTTACGATCACACCCCATAAGAGTTTAAATATGGTCCAGGGAGTTATTTACCATAGGGATCTTCTTTTGCAGTCTGATGAAGAGCTGCCCGCCAATTTAGAGCGCCGAGGTATACATTTCGTCCGGCGCGTCCATCGGGGTCCGAAGGAAAATCAGATTGCTACCAGTGCCTTCATCTTGGCCTTCGAAGGGGATACATTACCGGAAAAGGTCAAGGTCATGGTCTACCGATGTGACGTTAAGCCCTAAATCCCTCCCCCAATGCGGTGCTTTAAGTGCTGGAAGTTCGGCCATATGTCTTCTCACTGCACTTCCAGCCTCACACGTTGAGATTGCGGCCGCCCATCACATCCCAATATTCCATGTGCCCCGCCTCCCATCTGTGTCAACTGCGGGGAGCACCATTCACCTTGCTCGCCGGACTGCCGAATTATCCAGAAAGAGCGTAAAATCATGGAATACAAGACCCTGGACCGACTGACCTATACTTAGGCCAAAAGGAAATACGACCGACTCCATCCTGTGAGAATGACATCTTCCTACGCTGCTGCTACAACACCTGTGCCAGCCACGTCTGCTTCTCGTATTGTGGCCGGATCGACAAGTAGTACAACTCCTCCTGCCACCTCGCCAGTGGGGCGGGGGGGGGGGGGGGCACTACCCACCAGGTTGCTCCTCCGCCACCTACCTCAGGAGCAACACCATCCCACCCATCGGGGACGTCTGTCCCCACTTCTAAGCCGGAAAAGTGTCCAACTTCTTCGGCTTCACACGCTGGCAAGGGGTCCCTTGGGCCCCTCCCTTCCCAGGTTTCCTCCAGCGAGAAGGCTGACGACGGACAGTGGCTTAAGCGCCCACAATCAGCTGGTCGCAGGGCTTCACGATCCTCCTCCGTCCCGGAGACTGAATCGGTGAAGCCCTCCCTGCCAGTGCGCCCCAAGGAACGGCGTGAGAAACCCAAGAAGAAGAGCTCTCAGCTCAAGGAACTCGCGGTGGCAGCCATCCAACCGCAACCTTCCAGCTCTGCGTCTGTGGATGAGGTGGAGATTCTGGCGTCCGCTGAGGACCTCGATCTCGCCGGTCCCTCAGACGCCATGGAAAGCACTATCACAGGTGCTCAATTGGAGGCAGCAGGTGACCCAGCGGCGTAATCTGCCTTCCCAGTCCCGTCACGCCTTTCTCAGCCATAGGGAACACCATCCTCCAGTGGAACTGCAGCGGTATCTTCCACCATCTAGCTGAGCTCCGCCAACTTATGAGCCTTCACCCTTTCGTCTGCATTGCTTTGCAGGAAACTTGGTTTTCGGCAATGCGAACCCCCGCCCTCCGTGGCTATCGGGGTTATTATAAGAACTGGGCAGCTTATGAAAGAGTGTCTAGTGGTGTCTGCATATATGCCCTGAACTCTCTTCACAGCGAGTCTATACCTCTCCAAACACCTTTAGAGGCTGTCGCTGTTCGGGTGTGGACTCCACAGTCTGTTACCGTCTGCAGTCTTCACTTTCCAACTGCTCTGATAGCCCAATTGCCGCCACCTTTCTTGTTAGTGGGCGACTTTAACGCCCATAACCATCTGTGGGGTGGTTCAGTGGCAACAGGTCGAGGCTGCCATCGTTGAGCATTTATTGGAGCAGCTCGATCTCTCGATATTAAATGATGGTGCCTTCACACACTCCAGTGTGGCAAATGGCACATACTCCGCCATTGACCTTTCGATCTGCAGCCCTAGCCTCGTACCTTCTGTCCAATGGAGAGTGCAAGACGACCTGTGTGGTAGTGACCGCTTTCCGGTCTCTCTGTCACTGCCACAGCGTCAATCTTCTGGGCGCCCTACCAGATGGGCTCTGAATAAGGCTGGCTGGGACTTGTTCTCCTCCACTGCCGCTATTGAGCCTCTCTCTAACGATGCCATTGATGCAGTGGTTCAATCGGTCACCACCGGCATCGTTACTGCCGCAGAATCTGCCATTTTCCGTTCTTCTGGGTCCCCTCGGTGGCGGACTGTGCCTTGGTGGTCGCCTGAGATCGCTTAAGCGATTAAAGCTCTCCGGCGGGAGCTCCAGCGTCACAAGCGACATCCGTCAATTGAACACCTTATCGCCTTCAAACGGCTGCGTGCGCGAGCCCGCCGCATTATCCGCCAACGCAAGCAGGAGTGCTGGGAGCGGTATGTGTCCACCATTGGCCTCCATGTCACTCCATTGCAGGTCTGGGCCAAGATTCGACGCCTCTATGGCTATCGGACCCCTGTCAGCGTCCCAGCGCTCTCACTGAATGGAGCAGTTTGTACTGACTCAGACGTCATTGCAAACCGCTTGGCAGAGCACTTTGCCCTGAATTCCGCTTCTGCCAACTACCCCTTGGGCTTGCGCTCCATTAAAGAGCGGATAGAACGTCGGAGTCTTTCTTTTCGCACCCACCATCCTGAATTGTACAATGTTCCATTCAGTGAGTGGGCATTTCGCAGTGCCCTCACCGCTTCTCCTGATACCGCTCCTGGGCCAGATAGCATCCACTCTCAGATGCTGAAACACCTTTCAGTGGACTGCCAGCGACGCCTCCTCGACCTGTACAACAGCATTTGGGTCGAGGGTGAGTTTCTGTCGCAATGGCGGGAAAGTCTTTTTGTCCCCATTCTGAAACCGGGGAAGAACCCTTTAGAGGTGGACAGCTACCGTCCCATTAGCCTCACCAACGTTCTTTGGAAGTTGCTTGAACGGATGCTGAGCCGGCGCTTGAATTGGGTACTGGAGTCTCGGGGCCTTCTGGCTCCGTCTCAGGGTGGGTTCCGTAAAGGCCGCTCCGCCGCCGACAATCTGGTGAGCCTGGAGTTGGCCATCCGTACTGCCTTTGCCCGCCGTCAGCATCTGGTCGCTGTCTTTTCCGACATGCAGAAGGGGTATGATACGACATTGCGTCATCACATCCTTTCTACGCTTCATGGATGGGGTCTTCAGGGCCCTCTGCCGATCTATATCCGCAATTTTCTGTCGTATCGTACCTTCCACGTGCACGTCGCGGCCTCATATAGTTCCTCCCAAGTCCAGGAGAACGGTGTGCCACAGGGTTCTGTTCTGTCTGTCTGTTTTTAATAGCCATTAACGGGCTCTCTGCGGCCGTGGGAAATTCTGTCTCTGCTTCCCTGTATGCTGACGACATCTGCCTTTACTACCGCTCTATTGGCATTGCAGCTGCTGAACGTCAGCTACAGGGCGCAATCCGCAAGGCGCAGTCTTGGGCTGTAGCGCACGGTTTTCAGTTTTCGGCAGCCAAGACCTGCGTTATGCATTTCTGCCGGCGTCGCACTGTTCACCCGGAGCCGCGGCTGTATCTCGACGGTGAGCTTCTTACAGTGGTGGAGTCACATAGGTTTTTGGGGGTGGTTTAGATGCCCGGTTGACTTGGCTGCCTCATATTCGGCAGCTTAAAGGGGCGTGTTGGCGGCATCTAAATGCTCTGCGATGCCTAAGCCACACCAGGTGGGGCGCCGACCGATCTACTCTCCTACGGCTTTACCACGCGTTAATCCAGTCCCGTCTGGACTATGGGAGTCTGGCTTATGGCTCAGCATCCCCATCTGCGTTGCGGGTGCTGGACCCAATCCTCCACAGCGGTATACGCCTTGCCACTGGTGCCTTCCGGACCAGCCCTGTGGACAGCATACTTGTGGAGGCAGGTGTCCCTCCACAGCGGTTACGACGCCAAAAATTACTGGCTGCTTATGCTGCTCATGTTTTTAGCTTGCCCGGGGATCCAAATTATCGTGTCCTGTTGAAGCAGTCAGTCGTCCATCTGCCAGAACGTCAGCCCCGGTCGGGTTGTCCGATCGCCGTACGCGTCAAAGAGCTTCTCTACGGGCTTGGGTGTTTCCCTGTTCCACCTCCTTCCTGGGCACCTCTGCGTACACCCCCGTGGTGTATGCCTCGCCCTTGTCTTCAGCTCGACTTGGCACAGGGCCCGAAGGACTCAGTCCCTCCGGAGGCCTTCCGACGCCGGTTTTATTCCATCCTGGCCATGTATGAGGGCTCTGGCGTTGTCTGCACCGACGGTTCGATGGCTGTTGGTCATGTCGTTTATGCACTAGGGGACCATTCTGTACAACGTTCGTTGCCGGCTGGCTGCAGTGTTTACACTGCTGAGGTGGTCGCCATCTTTCGTGCCCTCGAGTATATCCGCTCCTGCTCAGGTGAGTCCTTTGTTATCTGTAGCGATTCCCTGAGCGGTTTACGAGCTCTCGACCAGTGTTTCTCTCGTTATCGTCTGGTGATGGCTATCTAGGAGTCCGTGCATACTCTTGCCCGTTGCGGTAGATCTGTGGTCTTTGTTTGGACCCCGGGCCATGTTGGGATACTCGGAAATGAAACTGTTGACCGCCTGGCGAAAGAGGCCACCAGTGCACCATCTCTGGAGGTTGGTCTCCCGGCGACTGATTTGCGGGCACTATTACGCCACAAAGCTTTCGATTTATGGGACACTGATTGGCGCAACCTGCCCGTGACTAACAACCTCCGCCTTATCAAGGAGACGACTACCGTGTGGCGGTCATCCATGCGAGCCAACCGCAGGGACTCAGTCGTCCTCTGTCGGCTCCGCATAGGCCACACCCGACTTACGCACAGTTATTTACTGTCTCGTGAGGATCCCCCTCTTTGTCGTTGTGGGGCATCCTTGACGGTGGTCCATAATCTGTTGGAGTGCGCCCTTTTAACTGTGCTCAGGCAGACTTTTGCGCTGCCTGATACGCTCTCTGCGCTTTTATCTGACGACTCTTCCATAGAGGACATAGTTCTGCGTTTTATTCGGGCAGGGGGATTTTATCGCTTAATGTAAGTGTGTGTGTTTTTGTGTTGATTCTCGCCTATGGCCTACGATTTGTCTGACTTTTTTTTCATGTGTTTCTCGGTGGTTGGCTTTTCCTTTTTTGTTTGCATGGTCGGCCAACCAGCGTCACACTCTGTGTGATTTTAGTTCGTCTTGTCTGGTCTTTGTCTACGTTTCTCTTGTTCTGTGTCGTCTGTCTTATCGTCTGTTGATCGTTTTTATTCTCTGTGGGTGTTTTTAGTATTTGGAAAAAGGGACAGATGACTGTAGCAGTCTGTGCTTTTAACCGCCACAAACCAACCAACCATCCCTGTCCAGCACAGTCACCAGTTCTAAATATTATTGGGCCCCTGCGGTCTACTTGGGAGAGAATGTGTGCCTTCGCCATGATACCTGAACTTCCCACTGTTTTCCAGCAAGAGTGGTACAAGATTTCCGTAACAACCATTCGGAGACAACTGGAAGCTGTTTTGAATTCCAATAGTTTAATACACCTTATTAGGCATGATAAAATGTTGTGTTTTTGGTGTTTCCTAGTTCTTGTCCAGTGCCTATATGGACTTAGCACTTCATGGAAGCATGCATAAAAAGATTGCAGAGAAAGGTTTCACATAGTTGCTATGTAATGTGAGTCTTTCCGTATAAAGCGCACAAATTTAACCTATTGACATAAAGGGTACCAATTCGAAAACTTCTTGTTGATGCTTCTGCTAAGATAACTTCTTGTTTGATGCGTACTGGTGTGACTTCTGTAAACCTCCTACTTTAATGAAGTTCTTATGATAGTTACCGTATAGCCCGTATCCTATTTGCAGATATGTAACCTTAATTTTCCGTTACATTGGTTCATAAATGAAACGTGGTGTTTCGCATTACAGAGCGGATCAGGCTGTGGAAAGGGGCCAAGGTCAATTACTGTTAGTTGTACAAGAAGACACAAAACTTTATTCCTGAAACCACTGCACAGTTTTCTCTTTAAAATAACAAAAATCAATTCACGGCTGAGGGCCCAAGTAACTTCTCCAGAATAAGTTTAAATGATTTCTTTTACAACACCAGGATTTAAAGTAGCGGCTGAAGGCCTTACTCAAGCAAAATTACAATATCTTCTTGGCTAAAGGCTGAAATAATATTTCAGATCAACTAAGGAAATTCTTTAAAAGCCAAGCATTTACAAATTTCGGCTAAAGGGCGTATTAAGGAAAATTCAAGTTCATTCTTCTGCTGAAGGCCCAATAAACATTTTTGGTTTACATAATAAAGGAGAGGCTTTAAAGATAAAAATGTACACAGTACAACTGAAAAGATCTTCAAAAAAAAAAAAAAACTTGAAGTATCTTGTCGGCTGAAGGTCCAAGCAATTACTTAAGAATAATTAAGGACAACCTTAAGATAAACATTTACTGAACATTGCTGAAGGCCGTTTCAAGAATCCTTACACACAAGGATTTGCATTTTAAAACCACAGATTCTGAAACAAACACGGCTTAAGGCCTAAATGCAGAGCAACAAGAACTTTAAATGAAAGACGGCTGAAGGACTAACCTTAATTTTGTTGTGAAGAACGACTGAAGGTCATATACTAAACATAAAACAGACAATATTAATACACTGCTGAAAGCCTGGCAGAGCACCTGCGACCAAATAAAATGACAATTACAAGCAACAGTCACTGGTGCTCAGAAGTGTTCCAGGGGTCGGCCTGAGGGGGAAACTCTAACCACAGTATGGTGAGACAGACAGACGTAACACTAAACAATCGGGTTACAGAACGACCTACGGATGGCTGACGAACCAACCAACCGCCTAATCAACTCCCTTCCAGCCGACCAACGGCTCGACAACGGAAAATGTCAGCGAGGACGATGATCGCAGCAGGACTATGTCTTGATAATTGACCTCCAAACACAGTCAAGGCACACTCTCTCGCAACCGACCGACTGGCTACTCCAGTACGCAGTCAGCATTCATCTGCCCAGCGGAAATCACGGAAGCTACACACAGTTCCACGCAAACACTTGCACCAAGAACTCCGACAATCCTAAAACCAATCACCGTGGAACAACAAGGAGAAATCATAAGTCACACACATACACACACAGAGTTTCCATAAGCGGTCGGTGACAAAATACATGTCGTCCGCTGAGATGACTGACCGAACGACCCACCAAGGTCGTCCCCACTCAGATTATACGTGTCGGCAACGGTCGGGCGTGTCTTGGTTGTCCGGAGTCCGCTGGAGCTCCAAGCCGACTCAACTCGACGTCCGTTAGGAAGTCGGAGACACGGCGACCCAGGCACACTGACTCAGACCCAACCATGCAGAGGTAATACTTGGCATTTGGGCACCCGACATCTCTGCACAGGGAAGGAACCGACCCACGTCCGGCAAGATGGCCAACTGACGAGGCCCAGAAACGGTAAAAAGACTAAATGCATGTCGCCCTATGAGACGACCAGCCGAACGACAAACCGGCGGTCGTTCCCGCTACAATCTTTTCCGCCGGGAAGTTACCAGCGGTCGGCAAGTACTGGCTGTCAGCGCCTCACTGGCGCTCCGTCACTGACTGGTGCTCTGTGCCCGACTGACTTACAGACACACGACAACCCGGAAATACTATCGGTCGCTCCAGAGATAGTACGACAGAGCACTTACCGATAAGCGCTTCTGCTGCCACTCACAGGCAGGTAAGGCAGGAAGTTAGTAACGCCGGTAAATGGAATAAGAAACGAGGCGGCAGTGCGGTAAGAGAAGATGACAAACAATAAACGGAATGAGCACGATCCGCGCATGAATCAATAAATTCGTAACGTTTCTTTCATAATTTTAACGAACACAACATATACACATAACCGAGGATTTATTCGTCAATAATATATTCTCCTTCACTATTTACAACAGTCTGCCAAGACTGGGGCAACTTTTTGATACTGCGACTGTATAAATCACGTGGTACTGATGCGAAGAACTCGTCGAGCCATGTTTGGAGCGCATTTCTTCCGCAAAGGAAGTTTCATGAAGTTTGTTCGATAGAAAGTGAAAAAGGTGAATAAGTAAGGACACAAGATCAGGTGAATAAGGTGGGTGCGGAATGGCTTGCCGCCCCAACACCAGTCTAGTGTTTTTTGTCAGTCCAGCAGAATGCGTGAGGGCTTTATCATGGAGTAGCACCACTTCACGCAGTCTCCCTGGTTGTTGTCCTTGGGTTAAGTTTGCACGACGTCTCAGATGTTGACAGTAAATTTCAGTAGGGATGGTTACACCTCGGTGAAGGAATTCTTCGTACGCTACACCGTCGTTATTCCACAACATACAGAACATTGTCTTTTGTAGATGAAAGCTGATTTTTGTAAGGGGAGTTGCTGTTTTGTTTGGGCTCATAAATTCCTTTCATTTCCTTGTGTTAGCATAAGGACACCATTGCTCTTCAGCAGTAACGGTATAGGAAAGGAATGGTCGGTGTTATTCACGAACTAATGAATGATGAACAAGCAGAGATGGCCACCTGCTGATTTTTGTGATTTTGGCTTAGAGCGTGCTGAAACCATACACCCGATATTTCAACCTCCCCCATTGCAATCAAATGTCGCACGAATGATCATACCTGATGACACTTGCCAGTTCTCGAGTACAGTGGTGTGGATCATTCTGGATGAATGCGTTTCAAAGATTTTCATCAAACACCGGAGGATTTTCTGAGCGTAGAGGATCACTGATGTCAAACCGATCCTTCTTAGAACAAGAAAAGCATATTCTTGCGTGCTGTGTCCAGCGGCATTATCCCAATACACGGCCAGATGTTTTTCGCTGCCTCCGCTGTCACCTCTCTATTGATTTCAAACAGAAGAATATGTCGGAAATGTCTCGATTTCTCCACTTGACACTTCATTTTATGGCGTATACAGCACCACTCACTATCTCCGAATGAGGATACGACAATGCGTACACTCAAATAGCAACAGTGGACAAAAAATAAAAAATGACAATCGATAAATAAAGCCACATAATGTGCGGCTGGTCCCGGCGGAGATTCGAGTCCTCCCTCGGGAATGTGTGTGTGCGTTTGTCCTTAGGATAATTTAGGTTAAGTAATGTGTAAGCTTAGGGACTGATGACCTTAGCAGTTAAGACCCATAAGTTTAAAATAAATAAATAAATAAAGCCGTAGCAACCGGAATACCAACATGCAAAAACGCTTAGAACTTACGCACCAACCTAATATTTCTCTTAGCGTAATGTTTCAGTATACGCCTATCCATTGCGTAATGTTTTCAAAGCATGGGATAAACTGTTCTGGCCGTAGTTGCAACGTCTTCTGTGAATTGTGACACAATAAAATTATTAACGCTCTCCAGATCGACAAGAACACCAATTCTCAGTGTAACGTCCACATAGCGGGATGAAATGTTCTGACCGCTCTGTGCCAATGTACCTGACCCAGGCATAACATAAATGGGGTAATTTGGAAAAATTATCTGTGTAAATGGCTAAACATGAAATGGTACAGAAACTTCTAAATGTGATGCAGAAAATGTAATCTTCCAGTTTTGATAAACGATTTTCATGAAAGCTCATTAATGATTATTATTATCTTACTGCAATAGTTGGAACACAGTCTTCGAAGCTAGAGCATTGCATCTGGTTGCTTGTAGTGTAATATTTAATTTATAATATTTAATTTATAACGCTTAATAACTACAAAAGGCGATACCTGTCATACACGTAGCAGCTTTCCTGTCAACGAGACAAACTTCAAACGGGTATCTATAAAAGCACTCCGTCTTCAGACCACGAGTGGCCTACCGTGGCCATCCAACTTCCATGTCATCCTCAGAGGAGGATGCGGATGGGAGGGGCGTGAGGTCAGTACACCGCCCTCCCGGTCGTAAGACGGTATTCTTGAACGAAGCCGTTACTATTGGGTCGAGTAGTTCCGCAGTTGGCATCACGAGGCTGAGTGCACCCCTTCCCCTACCACAGCATTCCAGTCGCCCATGACTATTAGATTTTCGTCCCCCTTTATATACTGAATTACCCTTTCAATATCCTCATACACTTTCTCCATCTGTTCATCTTCAGCTTGCGACGTCGGCATGTATACCTGAACTATCGTTGTTGGTGTTGGTCTGCTGTCGATTCTGACTAGAACAACCCGGTCACTGAACTGTTCACAGTAACACACCCTCTGTCCTACCTTCCTATTCATAACGAATCCTACACCTGTTATACCATTTTCTGCTGCTGTTGATATTACCCGATACTCATCTGACCAGAAATCCTTGTCTTCCTTCCACTTCACTTCACTGACCCCTACTATATCTAGATTGAGCCTTTGCATTTCCCTTTTCAGATTTTCTAGTTTCCCTACCACGTTCAAACTTCTGACATTCCACGCCCCGACTCGTAGAACATTATCCTTTCGTTGATTATTCAATCTTTATCTCATGGTAACCTCCCCTCCTCTCACGGAGATCCGAATGGGGGACTATTCCGGAATCTTTTGCCAATGGAGAGATCATCATGACACTTCTTCAACTACAGGCCACATGTCCTGTGGATTCATGTTACGTGTCTTTAATGCAGTGGTTTCCATTGCCTTCTTCATCCTCATGTCGTTGTTCGTTGCTGATTCTTCCGCCTTTAGGGGCAATTTCCCAACCCTAGGACCAGAGAGTGCCCTGAACCTCTATCCGCTCCTCCGCCCTCTTTGACAAGGCCGTTGGCAGAATGAAGCTGACTTCTTATGCCGAAAGCCTTCGGCCGCCAATGCTGATTATTTATCAAAATTTAGGCAGTGGCGGAGATCGAACCCGGGACCGAAGACGTTTTGATTATGAATCAAAGACGCCACCCCTAGACCACGGGTACAACCCCAACATCTCCTTAACAACAAGAAACGTAGTCTGAACACAATAAAACACTTACATCTTTAAACGTTTGCAAAAAAAATCCTTTTTCATAACCTGTAAAATTCAGATTTTAGTCATTACCGACAAATAGCTTCTTCACAAACCCATTTTTACTCAAAACCACTTAACACTTCATTACCACTCATATTTGTCATTCATATTTATTCTGAGGTAGAAGATTACATTCAAAGTTTAAAACTTCATCAATACCTCGCAAGATATTAAATGAAAAAAACTTTTCTGAAACAATGTAGAAAATGTTTAACACAAATGCCAGTTTAGTATTCAGTTGTGTCAGGAGAGAGATACACATCATTTACCAAAAGAAAAAGGCAAAAGATTAAATGGAAGACGACATGTTGGTGCATCATTTCTTTCTCAGGTAACTCCAGACAGAATTATAAATGATGCTAATGCTACTGGCCAAGACAGCCTTGCAGACATAGATAATCCATCACAGCAAAGTGCATGTCAGTGAGAACAAACTCCACTCTAATACTAATAGAAAGTATGCAACGAAAAATAGCCTTATCCTCAAATACATATAGCAGGACCTCCGTGTTAACATTCTCAATGTGTTTGCATCTCCCAAATGCATTCAGTTTACTTCCAGGTCCCAAATTTATACTTTTTGCTCATACATCACTGTACAAAACTTTTACAGTAAAACTCTCATTCACAATTTATCCTTGTCTAAAAAGTCAGCGATCTTCTTAAGAAAG
The DNA here is from genome assembly GCF_023897955.1 of Schistocerca gregaria. NCBI lineage: Eukaryota > Metazoa > Arthropoda > Insecta > Orthoptera > Acrididae > Schistocerca > Schistocerca gregaria. Next base: position 67,087,709 of record NC_064924.1, on the reverse strand, counting down.
TCCTTCTCTATCTGCAAATGTACAGCACCATTTGTATATGCTCTAAGGAAACTGATCATTTGATGAAAGTCAATTTATATCTAGATATATACTTTTTTGTCATTGTTCTAATTAGACAAGGAAGAATTTTACTTAATGGGTACAACAATTTTGTTAACCCACAGATAGAAAATATGGAAGAGGAGAGAAGTGAAACTTGAAGATGTAAAATTCCACCTGGCTGGGAGTGCACCAGTCGCCAGCTGGTGGACCAATGAAAGAGGTGCTTAATTCTTACTCCATCACATGCATATGTAATGTGGTTCTTGAATTGGCTCACAAAATAACAATCCTCTCGTGGGAATTTATTTCGACCCGAATCTATGCACTTTTTCTCACTGACCATATCATTCCAGCAACAACTGAACAGTACTAAGCGCTATAGCTTTCTTAACCTACAGGTAGCAAATACAGAAGAGGAGAGGAGTGACACTTGAGAACAGAAGCAAGGTTTCATACAGATGGGAGTGTACCAATCGCCAGCTGGTATGTCAACACAAGAGGTGCTGGATACCTACATCATTTATTTTATGTTCGAAGTGATGTATGTATCCTCATTGTCTCCAACTCAACAGCATTTGGATGAGTGATCCATTGAATTTGTAATGGTCCATTATAGGCCAATAACAACTTATGGTTGAATGACTTTCGCTTATGAGATGAACAATGGTATCTGACATGTCTCCTTTATATTCACTAGAAAACACTGGTGCAACGTTTTACTTTTCTAGGGTGTCTTCTTGATATTTGACAGTGTAAGATCGACCACCTCATGACGATGCAGCTGCTGTTTAGGTAACAGAACTAAGTCCTTCACATGTTGTGGCGGCTGCTTACTTCTCAGGATAAGAAGGGGTGTCAACATGGTTGAAACACCAGATAAGTAACACAAAAAATACTGAAAAATACTTGTTGTCACTGATCATCCCACTCAATGAACGACTGAATATTACTAAGCGCTACAACTTTCTTAACCGATAGATAGCAAATATGTAAGACGAGAGATGATACAAAATAAAGTTTCATGCAGCTGGGAGTGTACCAAGTTTTGTTTTTCGGATGACAGTGTAACCTGCAAAGCTTTCCCTGTTCTTTCATCACGCTCTCCTATAGGTTTGAGGCTGGATGGTAACAAGAGATAAAAACTTCTTTTTATTTTTTCATGTTGTAAGGTATGATTCCAAGGAACGAAACTGAGTTCCATTACTAGACATAAATTAATCCACATGACCACATATAAAAAACTTTATAAATACTGCTGACACTGACTTAGTGGTAATGTTCTGTAGTGGAGGAAGAAAAAAGATCTACACGTATATCCTTAAGTATCACTGAAATTATTGGGTGAAATGGGACTATAAGTGAGGCTGTAGGAGATTTTGCCTTCTGAAATTTGCACACAGCAAACACACAACGATTTTTTTTTCTATAGTAGTAAAGTAGCATATGTGACGCAGCCCATTGAAACACTTATAAAGACTGAAATGTGCATAGCTGAGATGTATGTGACAAATGAGATTATTGGCTGGTTTGTTTGGTGTGCATACAATGCAGTGAGAGTAGAATGGATTTCTCCATCTGGACAGAAAATTATCCTTCTCCACATAATATTACCTCAACAGTGTGTTAGCGTTTTCATTCTATATCTCCTTACCTTCCTGACAAATGAGGTGTTTTTTCAATTCTTTTGCGATATTGGTAAGTGTTGAAGAGACAGTTTTCAAATGGAATCTTATTGGGATATAAAAGACAGAAATTTTTATTTACATCTCTCTTATATTGAACATGAAGAGTTTTTTTACGCTTCTTTCAACCGCTACAGCAAATTAAACCCTTGTCTATCAGTAAAAGAAAAGGAGGAGTGGCATCAGAATTTATATTAGGGTTAGGGGAGAGTTGGCTTAATCTTATGGCTAAATACTCCACCTATTCTAAGTTTGTACTAAATTGTTCCATAGTCTTACATGGGTTTGCGTCCAATTACATTTTAAGAGATTCAGATTTACACCCTAAATCATTGATAAGCATATTATGATGACTCCTCTGTTCATTAAGCTATATGTCCTCAGTGACTGGCTACATGCTACTCACTTCTATCGTCCTTATCCTTTTCTGCATATCCCTAATACCCAAGAAAACTTCTTGTATTTGTTTGTTTTTCTCTGTGCCTTCTTGATTTTGCCCAATCTATTCCTTTATTTTGAAGCCTGATTTTTATATTATTTGTCTCCAACTCAAGATCACCACCCTTTTCTTGTCTAATCTGTATAGATCGATTATCAATCTACAGCGAGAATTCATCTTAGCTCCACTAATTTTCTGATCTACCTCTTACATATTATTTTCCAACTTCTTTTTAATACTTTCCTCCATTCCTTTAGCCTTTTGTGATCCTATTCCTGTCTTTTGATATTTTCTTTAATCTACTTAAAACTATCTTTATTACTCTCTTGAAATGTTGTAAGCATCATCAGTGTAATATGGGAAAGATCTTTGCCCCATGTTGTGTAATAATTCTTAAGGATATAGGATCTAAATTAGTTTGCATTAATGTCACAGAATCCATACAAAAACCCTCAGCCACTAAATTAGAATGCTGTGAGCTATCACATCCTACAGAAGTATTAACAAATGTTAACTCTTGTTGCACCTTTACCTGTTCCTCTCTTAGTACAGGAGCTGATTATCATGCTAATGTGCAGTCAGTTCTATGGCAGATACCACTTACTCCACGTTGCTGCTAATGAGATATTGGATCCAGCCTCATTTAACCCTCTACCCCCACTTTCGGATGCAGTAGTGACCAAAACATTAAGTAAATAGAAATCAATGAACCAAATATATTAGTTTCAAAACACTAAGAAACAGTTATTATACAAGAATATTACAATGCAAGGAAACATTAAACTAGTTCCACAAAATCCAAAAGATCAGTCCACCAACACTAATGCAATCAATCCTACCTACTAGATATTCTACTGAAAAGACAATATTACCGTTTCCTCAGCAAAATGTGCTCACTGCAATTAAACAATTTAGAAATACCACTAACAGAACTTTACCCTTAACACTAGAATACTACAAACACTTCCACTTCAGTGCTTGGCATAAACCTAAAAGTAACTTCAAAGGCGGAAGTATTCTATGATGTACATTTAAAAGGAAGAAAATTTCAGCACTCGAGTAAGCCAAAATAAGTAATCACTGAATGAATCTACCATGAATTCATACTTCACGTTACCAAACAACGTTCACAAAAATAATGCTCAGCCATCAGCCTGCTATAGAGACAAAGCTGCTCCTTTGCACAGAATTGCACAAGAAAAGAGAAGTACACACGTCAAAAACAGTTTTGCATCACCTCGCTAACGAGAGTTCCGGAACCTGTAAAGAAAATAGGAATAGTGATCAACGTAAACATCATTTCCGCCCTTTTTTACTTCTCATGAAAACCACACATTGCATGGTGAACCACCATACAGAAAAATCTTCAGAGGTGGTGGTCCAGACTGCTGTATACACCGGTTCCTCTAATAACCAATAGCATGTCCGCTTGCATTGACGCAAGACCCCAGTTCCCAGAACTCTTGAAGATAGCTGTTCACTGTGGATATTGTATCACAGTCCCTTTGACTGTTCAGAGATATCACTAAACCCACCCAAAGACGTAAACAACCATACATGAGCAGGGCCTATTAGACGGAGGGGGTCCGTCTGCCGATCAGTTCCAGTCATTCCACCAGGAACGAGATACATGGCTAGTATTGTCTGTAGTTCCACCATGCCTAGACGGTCAATACCGCGGTTCGATCGCGAAGGCATTGTTACTTTGTGTCAGGAAGGGCTCTCACCAAGGCAAGTGTCCAGGCGGCTCTGAGTGAACCAAAGCTACGTTGTTCGGACATGGAGGAGATACGGAGAGACAGGAACTGTCGATGACATGCTTCGCTCAGGCCGCTGAAGGGCTACTACTGCAGTGGATGACTGCTACCTACGGATTATGCTTGGAGGAACCCTGACAGCCAAGCTTTTCGTGCAGCCACAGGACGTCGTGTTACGACTCAAAATGTGCGCAATACGCTGCATGATACGCAACTTCACTCCCGACGTCCATGCCGAGGTCCATCTTTGGAACCACGATACCATGCAGCGCGGTACAGATGGATCCAAAAACATGTCGAATGGACCGTTCAGGATTGGCATCACGTTCTATTCACCGATTAGTTTTGCGTATGCCTTCAACCAGAGAATCGTCGGAGACGTGTTTGGAGTCAACCTGGTCAGCCTGGACGCCTTAGACACACTTCCCAGCGAGTGAAGCAAGGTGGAGGTTCAGTGCCGTTTTGGGGTGGCATTATGTGGGTCGACGTACGCCGCTGGTGGTCTTGGAAGGCGCAGTACTGGCTGTAGATGCGTGAATGCCATCTTACGGCGATAGAGCAACCAGATCGGCAGCATATTGGCGAGGCATTCGTCTTCATGGACGACAATTCGAGACCCTGTAGTGCACGTCTTGTTAATGACTCTATTCAGGGTAACGACATCTACTACGGTGGCCAGCATGTTCTCCAGATATCCCTATCTAACATGATAGATTGAAAAAGGCTGATTATGGACGACGTGACCAACCAACCACTCTGAGCGATCTACACCGAATCGCCGTTTAGGAGTGGGACAATTTGGACCAATAGTGCCTTGGTGAACTTGTAGATACCATGCCACGACGAATACAGGTGTGCATCAATGCAAGAGGACGCTCTACTGGTTATTAGAGGTACCGGTGTGTACAGCAATCTGGACCACCACCTCTGAAGGTGTCACTGTATGGTGGTACAACATGCAATGTGCGGTTTTCATGAGCAATAAAAAGGGATGAAATGATCTCTGTTCCAATTTTCTGCATAGGTTCCGAGGTAATGCAAAACCATTTTTTGATGTGTGTTCAATACGCATAACACACAAATACAGTAAGGTATACACTAGGTGATAAGTATTTTTGCAGTTGTTCGTAAGTAGCTCCAGTGCCTCTCCAATGGCAGCGAGTATGTCACTCTCTTTGCGAACACCTCTGACAAGTATGAAGATACATCCATTAGTGATAGGTAACTTTTTTCTCTTTAATCTGTCATTTCTTTTTCTTTCTGAGACAAAGCGTTCATACCTTTCATGGTGTAAATATGTTAAAATGGAACTGCAATTTATTTGTTTTTCTCTAACAAATATGTTTTCTTATTATAATTCGAATTTCTTTTGAATATTTTATCTCCGTTTGTAATATTTGATGTGAAGAACTGTTCTGTAATTCACAAACTTGATAGCAGAGATAGAGCAATATCAAAAGTAACAGCTGAGCAGCGATATGTAGTAACAGAGTGTTAATCAGCGTGTGTGCTATAATACAGTGGGGCGACGCGCTTTGTTGATTTGAGGTAAGAAAATTGTCTGAGACCGTGAGTCGCGGAAGTTATGATTGACGATTGGCATTAAGTTGTACTATTCAGATTCATCTGAAATAACACCTCGCTCCCCGCTGGTGACGGCCGCTGGCACTCGTAAGACATGCCGTGTCACGTGCTGTGACGTACGCCACAGGGCCCACATACGGTATCTCGTTGGCCTAGTCCTCAACATAAACTCTGGTAACCAAAGAGGCGTGTATCATCCATATCTTGAAGTACAGAACCTCAAAGGTTATACAATTCACCGGCATTTCTCATGGTTCACGAATTGGCAATTTTCGTGATGTCTTAACATAATCTAGCCAATCAGATGTCGTCTTTTTGGCATGAAATTTGGAGACTCGTCTGTTTAATAACAGTCATCCCCTGGCGACGATCATGGAGTTAGCCGTCGAGTGGTTGGCATTTTGTCATCATCTGACGCAGGAAGTTAACCTAGAACTTTCTAGCCAATGATCCCGTAGTGAAAGACTGCATAACCAACTTTCTTCTTCGACGTCACCGACGTGGTTGGTCTCACAAGTTTGAGGCTTATGGAGTGGTCCTCTCCGAGTTTCCTCATAGTTATAGGGTCTGATATTCAGTATCAGGACGTAAGTTCCTTCGAAAGTGCAACTTAGTTGTAAGAAAAGTTGATGATACGATTTACGAGCGCAATGAAGTTTGGTAGGCTATTAACGAGTTTAGGGAGTAAATAATGTAATTCAGTGAAAAATATGTTAAAAACTGACCTCCACAACTTTTTTTTTGACTGTTAAACTGTTGTACGTTTATTCACATATCAGGTCAAGATCACTTAGCTAAATGAGATAGGTTCTATGAAAAAATAACTGATAAGTATTTTCAATTAAAATTTTTTTAAATACTGACACCAAGTCAGTACCAAACAAGTAAACGTTGCTAATCCACAGTTCATGGTACATAAGGTCACCATTCTTTCCACTCATAGTTAATACTCTCACTAACGTCGGTATACACACCATAACTTCTGAATAGAGATCGCAGTAAAATCAATTTAATAACAGACAAATCTTTACAATGCATTACTGGCCAAAGTACGCAAATCAGTCGACTATGACCACCTACATAACAGCGTGTTCGTCCACATTTGGAACACAATGCAACAGTGGTTCGGCGTTACATGCATTCCACATGTCGATGGTAGGTTTATGGAGGTATGCACCTTGAGATATCTAACTACAGGTCACGCAATTCCTGGAAATTGAGGTCACGTAAATTGTGAGCGTGGAGCTGGCGTCCATTATGATACCCGATGTGTTCCATCCGATGAAGGACGTTTGGTAGCCAAAACACCAAACTGGGTTCCGTATTCTGCACCTCAAACCACTGTAGCATGATTCTGGCCTGGTGACGTAGGGAGTTGTCCTTCCGAAAGATGCCATCAAAGTTGGGGCAGACGTCAAACATCTAGGGATGCAGGTGATCCACAATAATGTTCACGTAGTTCATCATGGCTCTCATGTTGCCTTCGATTACTAACACCGCCCCCCCCCCTCCCCGGAAGTAGGGTTCAATGTATCACATAGCAAAATACTGTAGCCTGCGTCCGCACTCGATCACCGACCTAGTGTAGCGAGAAACGTCATTTACCTGACCAGGAACCTCATTCCCATTGATTCGTAGCCTAAAGTTTAACACACTGCAATTGTAATTCACCTCACAAGCACTTACACGAAATGTGGCGAAATGTGATCTGTGCAGTCACTTCTGGCAATACACTCAATGAGATGTGATTTTTGATATGTGTGTGTGTGTGAGAGAGAGAGAGAGAGTGGGAGAGAGAGGTGGAAAGAGGGGTGGGCAGAAAACCAATAAATCAGAAGAATTGTTTCAAAAAACTGCATAGAAAAATAAATAATGTAGGCAAAAATGTAAATACTTGAATTTCAGCTTTGGAAACCAATGCTGATACTAAACCGGTAGTTAATGAAAGCACTTTTGTCGAGAAGGTGAAGACACTAGACAATAAATTCGCAGAAAATGCATCAGTAAGTAACAACAAAACTAGCACCCTAGAAAATAATGTTCTAGTTTCATGCAAAAAAGCTGAAGAATTGTCCGATTATGTAGTTAATAGAAATCTTATTAACCATGTTGGTACCAATTTTTTTGCAACATTCCAGTCAAAAACTTTTCAGCTGAAGGCAGTGTACACACTGTGCAGTTCTGCAATACTACAAATATAATTTTATGTCTAATATGATGCATGGGGACTTAATTTTAAAAAAATATACAGTAAAAGTAATCTTAGTAGCTGTGGGACCAGTTACGAGGTCTCGTAACTGGTTGGCCCTGACTAATATTAGTACGCAATCAGACTGCATAAAATAACAATAAAAATGAAAGGAAATTTCCGTTAACACAATTGATTAATTAAGTCCCGTGCAACTGCAAAAGCTATGAAACAACAAAGCACAAGTGTAACTGTTCAGTGTGAGGTAGTGTGGTTCAACGTACATGTATGTGGCACAGTTCTTCCTCAATACGACAAGAAATTTTAAGCACTATTTACATTGAAGTAATTGAAAAACCACAAGTACTATAATTGCACATAGAAACCAGAATTACAAGTCTAATGCGTGAACACGAGCCAGATGCTTTGTTGACTGAACCTGTGAACAAGAGGCATTATTATTAGGGAGATTTGAAATAAGAAAATTTTTTGTTACGTCCATACATATTAACGAAAAATACACTGTGATCAGTGCAGCATCTTCCATATAAACATAACACGAACCGAACAGCATCTACTCTCTCGCCCAACACAACAATAACTGCACATGACATGGTCTCAACTAGTACTGCTCTCGACATCCTCTCAACAAGCACTGCCCACACCAAGCTCTGAACTACAACTGCTGCAGTGGAGGCGGCGCAATAATACTCTTTGGCATAATCTCTGGCGCTGTGACACGCTGTAGCCACCTTTCAATGACTCAGATTATGAAAATTTAGTTAGCTAAGATACTTGTTGAAGGTGAAGCATTAAGTTGAGCTAATCTGTGTACTAATGATGACACAACCTATGTAAATTTTGGGGAAGTATTTTTAGATAGGTTTTGGTCAGAGACTGAACAAGCTAGAATAAAAAATAAATTTCTCAATGGAGCACATTACAAGAATGGACATATTAGCATTTTAGAAGAAACGGGGAAATACCTACATAATAGGCCCTCAAATTTTGAAACAGGCCGTAATCAAAATTGCCACAGTAATAATCAGCACTGTAGGGACCATAGCAACCATGATGGTAACAATTATCAGCAGAATGAACACAATAGGGCTAAGGGCAGTAATTTTCATTCTGGGTAGCAACTTGGTAATATTTAGAACAGAAATTGGAATATAGATGATAACAACAGAAGGAAACAGGATGCGTTCCTAATTCAGGAAACAAAAACTAGCTTATGACCTATTGTCAGTCTACAAGTTAGGGACTTATCAAATAAATAGCAAATGGGTCAGAAATTACACTAATAATGACACACATGAAAACACCAGTGAAGCAATCAGTAGCTATCTTAAGATTCTGTAGTATCCTGTTAACACTGTATCTGTTGAGAAAGAAATATATTCACAAGGCAAAGAAGTACATTCAAATAAAATAAATCACCACAGAGAGACTGAAAAAGAGGATACATAAAAAACTAACTTATCAGAATTCTACAACTGGGTGGAGACTTTTCATTTGGCAAATGTTGGAGTAACTGATTTTGGTGATGATTTTGGAATTCATTAACTCACAGAAGAACCAGGTAATAAAATAGTGAGTACTGTGTTAATTAATAGCAACTTATGTGAAACTGGATATTTTAACAATGATAAAGTAGAGAATAGTGTTGTTGGTAAAATGTGTGGTGACATTGATGATGTTTGTGGTAATAGTGATGACAATGAATTTATGAATTAAAGGACGTTATGTGAATAGCAATGAGGAAGAATAGTGTTTTGTTTGCTATAGGGAAGAATTAGAGACCTGAGGTAATAGTGAGGAAATGTGCAGTAGTAGCAGTGATGCTATAGAGGTACACAAGAACAATTTTAGAAGATTAAGGGGTATTAATGACAGTATCACAGCAAATAAAACTCTTGATTTCATTACTAATAGGGAGACATGTATACAGTACCATACTAATTCAGTTACCAGTTATGACTTTAACAGTAGACTGCTTGATAATGCAAATGGAAAAGAATCCTTTTTTTATATAACATATAGCAAACAGTGATGCTGCTGAGAAAGATGAAAGTTTTGCAAAGATGATCAAAAATCTGTGTTCAACTATATATCCAGAATTGAGGCATAAAATTAAATATGTTATTGTAAGACAACTTAAAGATAAGTACCACAGTACTGATCTATGTGGAACAAGTAAGTGTACATGGATTGATGAAATTCTCAGTAACAGTGACAATGGTATCTGTGTTAATTTTAATGAAAGAGTGCCAAGGGAATGATAATGTAAGAACAACAGTGATTTCGGAGTCTTTCGTTTTGAGGAGTTAGAAGACGACATGTCTCATGATGGTGTTAAGACTCATCAATGTACTGATGCTTTTTGTCCATTCATTAAAGTCAAAATAGGATCATGGGAAGGCTGGAGTCTTGTCGGTGTAGGTAGCCAAATTTCACGAATGTCTGCAACCTTAAGTAAAACATTGAAACATAGTAAAAACTATGTAGAATTACTTGTAATTGAAGTACAAATTAAAGGAGTAACTGGGACACATATCGACATGGTTATAATTCAGGCTTTAATAACTTTCATTATTGAGAAAGTAACTTCTACACACATATGCTTAATAATTCAAGATCTCAGTGAGTTTCATGTGCGTGGCATGTCATGGATACCTAGTGTGAATCCCGGTTTTGATTGGGAAGAGTAAAAGTTGAATATCAGTGCATCTGATGGAGACTGTATTTTAATAATTTTTTAAGTCAACATACACAAACACACACACACACACACACACACACACACACACACACACGCACATGCAAAATTGCCACGCCAAATACACTTCAAACTCGCGCGCCTCACCCAGCCAAACGCGCTACAGAAGAAAAGAATACCACACAGCCACAACAACCGAAAACTCTGCCTACGTTTTGAAAAATCGGAGAAAATGCAGTGTTAAGCGACATAGGTCACGAAATGTGCCTATTCATTTCGCCAACAACATATGAGAAAGCACCACAATATGAACACTGTGAGTTACAAACGAAAAGCGTGATATATATATGCATTTCCATTTGTAAATGCGTAATAAACAGAGAAATTAAAATTACGTTTTGCTACCTTGCAGATGAGAAAATGTACACTGTGTAGCACAATAACTACCAAAATAAATGTCCAATAGTATCATGTAATGTGCGTAAAGTAATGCAGACACCCACTCATTTTGCCAATTACCTATAGACAGAACTTTGACATAATGTTATAAACGACACATAGAGCATCAGGTCGATAATAAATATCTCAAATATGAACTTTGAACAAGACTGTTAAATGTTAATATGTAACAACAATTTTAAGTCAAAAAATAGAAAAGTACCTACTGAAGAAAGCACAAAATGTGCTGAAACATGTCTGGGTTAAACAAACCAGAAAAAAGGTGACTTGCATAAGGCGGAATTCCTCTTTCCATTTCGTAGCAAGCACGGGCGTAACAACAAGAACTGTAACACCACAAGATGATTAACTTGACATGGAGTAAGGTGCTTTCTTTTGGTCATAGCACATTACTAATCAATATTATTTCACCAACTGAGGTCAGATTTATAAATATAAGTTTTAAGGAGTATAAAGAAAATGTTTTTGTTGATTACAATATTCTGTAGTTTCTCAAAATGCTTACAGATATTTTCGTGAATTACATGTTCTGCTGTCATGACACTTTGATTAAATCAATGTATGCAGTTTTATGTCAAAGAACAGAGTTGCAAGTAGAAATATTTGTTATGTATATCAACTTTTGCTTATCCCATGTATGTTACATGACTTTTTGTAATAATTCGAGAGCTACAGAATAGGCAAAACGTCAGATGCCTGTTTTGAAAACATGCAGGAAAGTAACTTGGTCAGGTGAAATTTTACTCTTATACTCATATGAACGAATTAATTATGATAAGATAGTCGAAAATATTCTGTGTCATCTAATAAAGAACCTAGCAGTACTGATTTGTTGTAGTCTAAATATTGGCATAACCAGTTTAATTACTTTGTATCAGAATTTTCTCTCATTTCATACTTTCAAGATGTTACGAGGTAAGTGTAATAACACGGAATATAGTGAGATAAAATGCACTAACCGATCATGAATAATATGAAATGACTGATTGCCAAGTTAAAGACTCAAAACCTGGAAGTCCACTACCACACAAAAATGTGTAAACATCATATATCAACACTTTGTGTAATTAGCATGATTATTATGGACTTCTTGAAAAGACATTCAATGATACACAATTATTTGCACGTCGTTTTGTCATGTAATCTCCAAAGATGATTTTGCAATAATAGATCGATATACTATAGTATTTTCTTTGATGCATCTTGTTACACGTAAATCATTGTTCTTGTTCAGTCAGGTATGGAATACGAGCTATGTATGCATTGAGTTAGCACGAAAGTTGAACTTCCTCGTATTGTGTAGTGAAATAATTAAAAATATATCTATTTGGCAACATAAACTCAAGTAGTGTACGTAACACTTAAGAAAATAGAGCCGGCCGCGGTGGTCTCGCGGTTCTAGGCGCGCAGTCCGGAACCGTGCGACTGCTACAGTCGCAGGTTCGAATCCTGCCTCGGGCATGGATGTGTGTGATGTCCTTAGGTTAGCTAGGTTTAAGTAGTTCTAAGTTCTAGGGGACTAATGACCACAGCAGTTGAGTCCCATAGTGCTCAGAGCCATTTGAACCATTTGAAAATGAAGTCGAGCATCCCTTAAATAAGTATATGATGTTGCATTTCAGAATCTATCATTGACATGGATTAGGACCCTACAACTTCCGATAGCAACAAAGAACAAAAATAGATGATTACTGTGAAAACTCCGTATTTAAATTCTACAATTGCTATCTCCCTTTTTTAGTGTATCTAAATTTCACCATGGAAAGTGCTGTGAAATTGTAACCAGCCACACAAATTTATACTTATGTACTTCAAAATTAATGAATCTGCTTTGGGTGGTGACAGAGTATAAATTACTGATCACATCTGCATATCTTTCTTGTAACTAAGAAAAAACTTACAAATATTCAGAATGTAACAATATATATAAACTAATTTGTGATGTAAATGTAAAATGACACATTCCACATCATTATGATCTAGTGTGCAAAATGCTCCATGGAACACATATCTATCTAAGTAACTCACTAACTACTTTATGTACTAAATGTCACTGGCAGAATTACATTCAGAGTTATGAAGGATAATTGTCAGAAGTTTGCAATGATTGGACCTGAAAAACATACATTGACAGAATTTACATGAGAGGATTAAAGATTGCAGCTATACTATATAATGTTCAGAACCATAAGAAATCGAAATCGTGGCAGCATAAATGAGATGAAACTGCTCACACTAATATGATAAATTAAACTGTACACTTGCTTGTATCATTCCTACAAGTAGAAGATTCCCACAGTTCTAATCCTGACGAAGGGTGGACACTTGAAAACACTAGTATCTTCCATAGATTTACCTAAGCGTGCACGACTGTTACCAGTCCAGTATTAATGCCCTGAAAATATTCCTCAAATATAAAATTTGACACATCAGTGAACAATAACACAGTCTGACTATTGCCGACTAAGTGTGTGGTAGTAAGTATATTCCTATGGCACATATGAAGAAGGATGAATCACAAAAATGCAAACTCTCTATGTATGTCAGACTGTAAGTTCTCTGCAACTGAATTCAGTTTTGCTGGAAAAGGGCTTGTAAGGAAGACAGTACTTTGTCTGTTGAAGTCATCTTATGGTAATATTTAGTTTGTTGAAGGCATATAATTCACATATATAATTTTGATCATAAATCATCGTGAGACTCAGAGGTGATATCAACAAGAAAAAAGTTCTTAAAAGTTTTGAAATTAACTTCAGTTATTATTCAGTAAACAGGTGCATAACCTCACAATCAGTAGGTATAAATGTCCCCCAAAGTACAAAGTGGATTTATGGTACAACATAATCACAAAAGCAGAAAATTAACTCCATTTTCCTTCACATCGTGGTAATACTTTGTTGTATGAGGGAAGGTAAATTGTTCTGATATTTGCAGAAGACTGAAGACAAAGTAGATACTAAATCTGGCAAAGACGTCAGCCAAACAAAGGGGTAACCTTGCTCTCAGGAATACATTTTTAGAAAACTGAAACTAATGTAATATAGAATTATACCAATCTAACATCAGCAAAGAATGCTCTAATAGTGAATGCTATATATGCCCATCTAAATGATATACAAGACAAAATGCCTCAAACAGGCAGTGCAGTGTTAACAGCTCCAGTTGTGACTAAGGGAAGAGTGTTTTCACATGTCACTATTCGAACTAGATACTCTGCGTCAAGCAACCTCATTTGGTGATGAGGCTCTGTGACCAAAGTACAGCTTGAAGATATGGTTTCTCACCACACAAGCAAACATAAAACTTCTACTGCAAATTTCGCAATTGGGATAGTAACCTGCCAAACTTACTCACAACAAACTTTTAACCGGTGACGTAATGTGTATGCTAAATTATTGCCAGTACTCTTGTAAGCGATGTAATCACATCTGATGACGGTCCATTTTAAAGGGAGACAGTAGCGAACAGGCTAAAAAAATCGAATTTTTTGTTTATTCTTAATCTATGCTCCGATTATTTGGCTAAAAAATGCCGTTTGTTTCATACAAATCTGATTATTAGATTCGTAGTTATTAATTTGTCCGTGAAGAATGGTAACTAGCGCCACGTCCATTTTTGCTGTGTCTTCCGCAGTAGTCAGCACTGACTTTAGTACAAGAATCATTTATGTTCCACTGATATCTCTTTATTTGGGTTGCAAGAGAGAATTGTTATTCTGATGTTTGCCAGCCTGTCTGCATTGTCGACTATCGTTTGTCAGTTTCTTCATCCTAGTTGTTTACGTTTTGGTGATACTAATGTATTGATTTTGTGAAACGTTACAACACAATGGGTAGAATAAGGAAATATGGATATAAACCTAATTTTCGTGGAAATAAATATGTAAAAATAAACCGCGAAACTGCTAGTTTTGAACAGAGGGCAGAAAATAATGTTGAAAGTGAAGTCAGTGCGAGTGTCAGTGCTTCAAGCAAGAAGCTTCTAGGTGCTGCCAGTTTTCCAAGTGCCTCTCAAATGCGTGACAATGCAATATGTGGTGTGAACAGTGTTTCTGTTGTTACTGACACAAACATTCTGGTCTCCATGAGGTTATTACGTGAACTTATCGAAAAACACACAAATTGTAAAAGTTGTGGTGGAAACGTTACTTTGCATGAAGATGTGGTGAAACCAAGGGAATTGTTTGTAATTTAGTTTTGACATGTTTGGAATGTAGCTGTACTGCCAATACAATTTCATCCCACGTAACAAGAAGCAGATTCTATGAAAACAATATAAGATTAGTGTATGCACATAGATCTATTGGAAAAGGGCGAAGTGCAGGTGCTGTTCTTTTTACAGTAATAAACATTCCTCCACCTCCAAGAAAGTTTGATGTTTACAACAAGACTATTGGTGTAGTTGTAGCTGAGGTAAGTAAATCTACAATGTTGAAAGCAGTCAAAGAAGCAATTCAGTTGAATGATACGAAATCTGGCCCAAGGGAAATTTCTGCTGGTTTTGATGGCAGTTGGCAGAAACGTGGGCATACATCCCTAACTGGCATTGTGTCAGCAACTTCTTTTGATACTGGGAAGGTTCTGGATATTGAAATTATTACTAAGTTCTGTGACATCTGTAGCAAAAATCTCACTATACAACATGTGTGCAAAAAGGACTGTGGTGGTTCTAGTGGAGGCATGGAAGTCGCTGGTGTTGCTAACATTTTCAAAAGGTCTGTGCAGTCAAGAGTTATCCTCTATACAGACTATCTTGGGGTCGGGGACAGTAAGGCTTATCAGAAAGTGGTAGAAGATAAACCTTATGGGCCTAGAGTCAAAATTAATAAACTGGAATGTATAGGACATGTACAGAAAAGAATCTGATCACGGCTTCTAAGGATATGTAAAGAAAAAAAGTTAGGTGGTAAAGAGGGACTGACAAACGCTGAAATAGACAGAATTCAGACTTATTATGGTGCGTCCATTAGAAATAACTGCAACAATGTAGAAGCGTTGAGGAGAGCCATCTGGGCTATATTCTTTCATAAAATATCAGCAGATGAGGAACCACAACATAACCTTTGCCCACAGGGACCTAACAGCTGGTGCAAATTCAACAACCCAGCTACACCATCCAGCTATAAGCACAAACATTCAATTCCAGAAAAAATCCTGCTAGCTGTCAAACCCATTTCTGAGATCTTAACCAACAAGAGCTCTTGAAAAAGCGTCTCCATGGAAAAACTCAAAACCCAAATGAAAGTTTGAATTCTGTCATTTTGACAAGGCTACCAAGAACTGTTTTCCTTAGAAAAGAAACACTAACATATGGTGTTCACGATACAGTGATGTGCTTCAATGCTGGTGTGTCGAAGATGACTGATGTATTAAGACTCTTGGGAACAAAGGATGGTATCAATACTGAAATGGAACTGAAAAAGATTGACAGGATAGCCAGAAGATCAAAGAAAAGAAGATAAAAATCAAGAAGTTGAGCTACATTATAGCCCTGGAATGTTTTAAAAGTATGTCTGTATGACATTATACATTACTTTCTTGCATGTAAAACTTTAATACCATTTTTCTCAAAACTACATTTTTTACCTGCTGGTACACTTTTCTCAAAAACTATGACTGCTAAAGACATCAGAGTTACAGTATCTCTTGTTAATACAACGATGATTAATTAGATAAAAAAATAGACCAATATTAATAAATAGAACAGATTTACAAGCTCCAAGGTTTTAGAAAAGTTTTAGTTTTTTGACTTATGGAACAACAAAAATGATTACTCATGAAATACATAAAATACATTAACCATTATTTATGTGATTTGAGACTGATGTTTCAGCTGTACACAGTAAAAGTTTCAGGTCTCTATCTCCAATAGTTGCATCAGAAAGTGTACCTGACGTTTGGTCGTTTTAGCATAGATTCCTTATGGAAGTTCCCTCGCAACGGTGTCCGCTTAAATAAATTAAGAAAATCTAGAGTGAGATTCATCAGCAAGAACATGTGAAATGCACAGGTTGGAAGGCACTGCCATTGCAACAATTAGACTACTATCATAAGCAATGTAAGCAATCGGTGGGGCAAGTGGTTTTAAACCCACAGATGGGTCCTTTCAAAGATGTATTTTGTAAAACAGCAGTAAAACCAACGGTCGTCGCTTTGAGCTATGAGCGAAAGTTGTTCCTATGAGGCATGATTGTTTATGTTACATAATATTCATTTCCTGCCATTTATTTACCCAGTCAGTGTAGTCAGATATTATAATTTTGACCGTAAAATTTTGAGATTGACACTATGTATTGCAATATGATTACTTTGTATGTGAAGTTTTAGTTAAACGTGTAGTTAGATTTAATGATGTTGCTAAACCCTTTATTTGTAATTCAGAAACCTCAATATACAGGGTGTAAATTTTAAGTTGACGAACCAGAATAACCCGAAAAACAAGCTTCACACGAAAAAACGTGTAGAATCCAAAGTTGATTATTTTCGAGGGGGACACTGCTGGTGCTAAAATTAGCCCACCACCCCAGCCCCTGGGGTGGGGTGGGCGACAACTTCAAATGGGAACCCATATTTTTTTCTTGCAGAATCAGATTCTACATTTTGCCTTAAACATTTGTTTTGATTCTTGGTAGTTGGCGCCGTAATTCAAGAAAACCCATGTTATCATTTTTGCGTGGAAAATGGTTATGGATAAATATAAAATACTTATTTTCTTTGTAAATTTTGATTCTCTAAAACTAAAAATCTCCCTCTCTCCCCATAGGGTGGGGTTTGTGAGAACTGTTGACCCAAATATGAATTTTTTCTGCAGATTGCGATAAGTTTTGTTCATTTTGTGGTCATGAAGCCACACAAATTTTAATTACCAAGCAGATCATCTGACTAGCTAACTATCTAACCAAACACCCTACTTACTAACGAGTGAACTCATTAATTTAAAAACTAACTGACTCACGAACCTAATTTTTATTAGGTTCGTAGAAATCACTCTTGTTTGTAGAGAAGTATCACAACTGGTGCACTTAGTTTCAGACTTTTAGTTTAGGGAGGAAAAACGTAAAGAACGACATTCATAAATTTATTGACTAAAAATCACATTGTTCACACCTTTATTTTATTTTGGAATATCACGCTGTTACGTCGTTTACATTTTTAGTATTATGTACGATAATCGATATCCCACTCAGCCCTGATCGATAATCGATGCTCTTATCTAGCCCATGCTGATGAGTGGTGTAATGTTTCGGAGTGCCGCCAATAGGTAGCTCAGAGACGAGAAATAAGCCCTTTCTCGTAATAAGACTGGGCTTTAGAAATTATAAGTATTTATGTAATAAACGTACTTCCCTGTATGGTGTCGTGATTGGAAAGTGGAACTCGCCATGGATGTGGGGAGTGAAGTTGCGCATCATACAGCCTTTTGGGCACAATTTTAATCGTAACACGACGTCCTGTGGCTGCCCGAAAAGCATTATTCAACATTATGGGGTTGCTGTCAGGGTTCTTTCGAGCCATAATCGGTAGGTAACGGTGATCCACTGCAGTAGTAGCCCTTGGGCAGCTTGAATGATGCATGTCACCGACAGTTCCTGTCTCTCTGTATCTCCTCCATATCCGAAAAGAATCGCTTTGGTTCACTCCGAGAAGCCTGGACATTTCTCTTGTTGAGAGCCCTTCGTGGCACAAAGTAACAATGTGGACGCGATCGAACCGCGATACTGACCGCCTAGGCACTACTGAACAACAGACAACACGAGCAGTGTACCTCCTTCCTGGTGGAATGGCTGGAAATGATCGGCTGCCGGACTCCCTCCCTCTAATAGGTGCTGCTCAGGCATGGTTGTTTACATCTCGTGGCGGGTTCAGTGACATCTCTGAACAGTTAAGGGGACTGTGTTCAAAATGGTTCAAATGGCTCTGAGCACTTTGGGACTTAACTTCTGAGGTCAAGGGGACTGTGTCTGTGACGCAATCCCCACGTTGACGTCAGTCTTCAGGAGTTCTGGAAACCAGGGTGATGTAAAACATCTTTTGGTGTGTGTGTGTATATATTAATAATGCAACCAAGACTGCTTGTTTCTTCATATAAGCAAAATAGTTTTATTTTAATTATCGAGCTACATGAATAGTCAACGTATACAAAAACTAAAATTAAAATGTTATGAAAATTACATTCCTTTAGTGTTGTTTATGTACGAATACTAGTTTGCACACGGTTTCCTATTTATTCCTCTCAATCATTCACTAAGCGTCTCACTTAAACTTAGGGACGGCCGGCGTTCGCTTCTTAAAACGGCTCTTAATGACCTCGTTTGCATGCGCGTTCCGCCACCTGAAATTTACTGCAAAGATCCCAGCAGAGTCCGCGCCCAAGTCGCTGCTAACAGGCATTCAGGAACACTGAGGCTCTCTCTTTGGCAGTGTAAGGCTCTTAAATGCCTTGCAGAAAGTTTCTTCGTCCGCATCAGATTACTGCAGAGCAGTCTGACGCAAATGAAAATCGTAGTTTGAGAAGTTTCAGGGAAGTCTTGTAAGCGTTTCAGATCCATTGTGCAGGAATTTCGGAACAGTTTTCCTCTAGAAACCAGCATCTTGCAGATGATGGAAGAGATTTCGGAATCTCATACAGCAAGACGGCGAGTTACGTAACTGGACAGAATATGTTAGAATCCAAATCTAGTTTAATACCATTGTAAGACGTGTATATTACTATTGTCTTTTGTCAAACCACAATTTATGAAAAATGTTTACATTTTATTAATAGAATGAAGTAGGAATAATTAATATTCGTCATTTTGGAAATAATCGTGGTAGCAGGGAATGTCTGCACCAAAGTATTGTTAGCGGGAGAGAGCACACATTCATATGATTTTAAAAAAAGGGCGGGAGAGATAGCATATGGATACATTTTAAGAAAAGAGCGGGAAAGACCGCGCATTGATACATCTTGTAATGGTGGCAGGGATTGTCTGCACCAGAAAGCATTGTTGGCGGGAGATACCGCACTTTAGCGTTCGTAGGAAGTCAGTAGTAAGCGAGGTGTGAAGCGAGTCGGTAGCAGGTCTGAAGCGAGAGGTTGAGAGGAGCAGTGTGCCTGCCAGCCACCACCTATGATTTATAAGAGATTATAAACGGATGAACAGAGACATCAGCTATCTATTATCACAAGAGGAACTAATATTATTGATTTTTTTTCATACACTCAAGACAACTGAAGGCAGGTTTGCGCAACTCTAGTTGTATGATCATTGTAAAAAGTAAGTCCCATTTGAACGTTTGTAAAATCGTTTAATTGTCAACAATAAATATTTGAAGAATCGTTTTCAGAAGATAATTAATTTTTGCCATCAATATTGCATTACTGATAATAATCCATCCCCAAAACCATCAATGTAAAACTTTGCAAAATTTTATTGTTGTCAAGGAAAAGTTTAACTTTTAATTACGTAACTTCAGTGAAATTAATTAAAGAATATCGACAGCTTTGCTATTAAAGAATAACGTCAGCTTTGGTAGTAAATGCAGCCACTTATTATGACAGCCCACCAGCAGCTAACAGAGTATATTAAAACAGAGTAAGTATATTCATGTCGCAGTTCGATGTAGCAGTCAGATGGCGATCCAGTAACAGTAAAAAAGGTAAGGAACAGTTTCGCGTTATTGCAGATAACGACTGAGGGCCACGACGACGACACGTTCTATGTTTCGTCGAAATAATCAGCAAATCACTTTTAATAAGCAGCATTTAAATTTGTATGCGATGATTGCACTTCTTCTTATTGAGTATTATTAAGTAAGCGATAGAAATTTCTAGGGAAGGTTTCGTAGGTTATTGTAGAAGGGAAGGTTGCGCAACAAAAGAGATATAGAGGAGACGGGAAGGTTTCACCATATGTACTAATACTTCAATGGCACACCCCACAGGCATAACTAAATTTCATCGTTGTTATTTCTCAAGGAATTTCATTATAATATTCATATTCTTCAGCTTAAAAATCTTCCTTCCTACTCGATGAAACAATTTTATAGTATATTAATCAGACAATTGTGTTTATTTTATCTGTCATGTAAGTACATCTCATCGCCAAATACAAGGCAATAGATGAACCCTCTATTACAGACTGTAACATCCGTGTCATGTTCTGCCGTTAACACTCTTAATTACAAGCAGATGCTTAACCTATGAGCAGAGACTGTGAGATACACCGGGGAAAACCTGAGGGCGGCAAAGTGAGGGTAATCCCTAATTGAATTAACCTATTGAGTGGCTACTGAGACATTCCCTGCCCGCTACGTATTGCAGTTCTACTGATTATGGCCCTCGCACCAGGTAGCGCTGTCCTGCTCTAAGCTGAAAAAGTGTTGCTTCCTCTGTACACATTGTAAAAAAAGCGTATGTGTTTCGTCCGATGGTTGTTGAATTACTCTGTGTCTTGTGCTGATGTTTTGGTGGTTGCATACTACATTCTTTCTCACTGTTGTGAAAATATTTTCACAGAAACAAAGATAACTGTATCAACAAACCGAATAAATGAAAATTTACATTAATATACCGTAAAGAGCCACTGGAGACTACGCTTCTCTTTCACCAAAACACTCAGAAAAATGCCCTTAACGACCTCCGTAATTTTGTCAGTGGAATATGGGTTCACTCTTTGTAAGTAACCAAATCAGATATGAAAATGGAGACGCAAATTTGTGCAAACGAACATAGTGCAGTAAACAAGCCCCAATGGTGGGTAGCTTAGCCATTGTAATTGGTTCAAATGGCTCTGAGCACTATGGGACTTAACTTCTAAGGTCATCAGTCACCTATACTTCAAACTACTTAAACCTAACTAACCTAAGGACATCACACACATCCATGCCCGAGGCAGGATTCGAACCTGCGACCGTTGCGGTCGCGCGTTTCTAGACTGAAGCGCCTAGAACCGCTCGGCCACCCGGCCGGCTGTAGGAGTTGTCAGTGTGATATTGTTCAGCATATGAAATTGGGCAGCGCAGTGGTATGACCGTTTACGACGATACTTGCACTAGACGCCTGCTTGTTATCTGTACTGGAAATAGGATTGACGCCCGTGCTGTGGATGTTCCAAACCAGATTTCTCAACGAAGCCTTTTCATTTGAGGCATCAGCCGTCTGACTGATCGCTGCCACGAATTCCTCTCCTGTGCCAATCTTTTAATCTCAGAGTAGCACTTGCAATATAGGTCCTTAAAATTATATGCTGAACGTATTTCAACCTCTGTCTTCCTCTACACTTTTTACTCTTTGTACCTCCGTCTAGTATCATGAAAGTCATTTCTTTATGCGTTAAGATGTTTCCTGTTATCCTGTCCCTTCTTCTTGTCAGTATTTTACGTATTTCCTTTTCTCGCTGATTCTGCGGAGAACCTCCTCACTTAATTTTCAACGTTTTTCTGTATCACCATTTCACTAATGCTTCGAATCTCTTCTGTTCCGGTTTTCCCACAGTCCACTTTTCACTACCGTACCTTGGTGTGGTTCAAATGTACATTCTGAGTAATATTTTCCTGAGATTAAGGCCTATGACTGATACTAGGAGATTTCTTTTGCCCAGGAATGTCCTTTCGAGAATGCTCTTCTGCTTTGTATGACCTCCTTTCTCCGACCGTCGGTCTAAGGCGCTGCAGTCATGGACTCTGCGTCTGGTCCCGGCGGAGGTTCGAGTCCTCCCTCGGGCATGGGTGTGTGTCTTTGTCCTTAGGATAATTTAGGTTAAGTAGTGTGTAAGCTTAGGGACAGATTGTTGTAACCGCAGAAAAGCCAAGTCTAAATGCAGTTGTTCTCAGACGATACACCAGAAATCATACGGGGAGATAGAGTTAACAGGGGACGCCAGGCGTGTCAGAGGGGTCACAAAAGATAACGACGCAGCCAAATAGCCGAGGCGGCGGTCCAAGCGGCCAGGCAGCTGCACGTGATAAGCAAGGAAGCAGACTCAGCTATTAAGATAAACAGGGCGCTCTGGGCAGGTCCCTTAATAAACAATTACTTGCAGTATCAACACTCTTGGCTAGAGGGAGAAGTCTGGGAGCGGAGAGAGAAAGAAAGAGGGCCCTAGGTGGGGACCGCACTACGTCATGAGGAGCCAATGAAGGGCTCAGGACGCAGTGCGTGACCATATAGGGAGAGGCCCCTCTACCCCTCCACCCAGCTTCTGAAGAAAAGTACTGAAGTTAATACTAAAACAATCCCTAATAAGGAAAAGTTGCACTCGACGCTACGTCATGCCAAGCGCTGGCGGGGTCGAAGGGGAAGAGCTAACAAAACTCGGAGGCACGCCGCTCCGGATCTCTCTCTCTCTCGGGTTTAGGCAGCGACGGTAGTCAGCGTGAGTAGCAGCCGACTTGGGCTGAGGGCGGGCTGCAGGCAGACAGTTGGAGATAGTCGCCGATGAGCGTTTAGGCAGCGACCGCGGGACTCTGACGTAGGGTGCTAGTGTGGGCAGCAAAGTGCTGGAAAGTTCTATCAGGCAGCCAGAACGGTGGAAGTCAGTCACCGTCTCTGTAATGGGCTTGGCTATTCTGTAGGTACAATCACTACGCAGTTAGGGTGACCTGTATTCTTTATGAATAAATTAGAACTTTTATAACGTCCATACGAGTTTACTTCTACCAACATCCTAGCCTTGTACCTTCACACCAGGGAATTTAACATCTTAGCCAGATCAAAAGTCTCCCTCTCAATTAGGTCAACCGGCTAATTCCCGTTTACGAACCGTGTCGCTCAATCCCTCGCAAAACCCACGCTTGGGACGCGACTTTAATAAAAGTTTTGGTGCCAGGTGTGGGGTACCACAAAGGCATATAGGCAAAAAGGAGATAGGAGCCAGTAGATTTTGCTACAGCGACTGTGGCAGTTAGCAGGAAGTTGTGGCGACTCGCAACTTTCAGCATTAGTAGCCCCACTACGACAGAGTCCAGAGAAGTAGTCCTCGCGGGTGCAGGGCAACGCAGGATAGCGGCAGCACGACGCGGAGCGACGAGGCACAGAGGTGCCTAAGCAGCCAGCGTTCGAGACCGGGGGTCCGGGTCGAGCAGCGGCAGCAGCCGTAGCAGCGGCAGCCGAGGCGAGCGACGGGGTCGGCACAGCCCAGCAGAGCGGCGGCCGACGCATCGCGGCAGCGCGGAACAGCGCGGGCATAGAGAGCACAGAGACAGCGCGGAGCAGCGCGGCACAACGCGGGACAACGCGGATCAGCGGAACAGACGGCGCACCACAAGAGAAGCGGTACATATAAAATTATATTAAGAATTTTGTATCTTGTATTGTAAAGTGCTAACATAGTTAAGTTGGTAAGATTGCCCAAACTAACGAAGTTCCGTCATCCTCCAGTAGCGGTAAGATATCAGTGAAAGAA
Organism: Schistocerca gregaria; assembly: GCF_023897955.1. Lineage (NCBI taxonomy): Eukaryota > Metazoa > Arthropoda > Insecta > Orthoptera > Acrididae > Schistocerca > Schistocerca gregaria. Next base: position 67,063,455 of record NC_064924.1, on the reverse strand, counting down.
GCCTTGTGTATAGTTCCAAAAGTGTTCGAAGGAAATAAGAGAGATCTTAGGGAGTTTATTGAAAATGTAGACGCTGCATTTGAACTTGTGAAACCGGAGGAACACGAAACGTTACTGAAGTTTGTTAAAGCCAAAATAACCGGAGAGGCCAGATCGAGGCTGCAAGTAAGGGAACGCACGGGGACATGGAAGGAAGTAAAACATGTTCTAGAGGAAAATTATGCGAGTAAGCGTACCATTGACTACTACGCGTGCAAGATATTTCAATCGAGACAGGGACAAGGAGAGCCAATTGCGACATGGGCAAGCCGAATAGATGAAATGCAAAGGGATTTCAGGGAAGCAGTAAGCAGAGTTACGGCTAGGGAGAACTTAAAGGGCGCAATAGAACTGGTTGATTCACTAGGAAGAGCATGCTTTATACAAGGGTTAAGCAATGATAGAATACAGACGATAGTAAGAAGTAGAGGTGATGAAATCACGCTAGCAGCGGCCGTGGAACTAGCATTGCAAGAAGAAAGTGCAATACTGTCAATGAAAGAGCGGGGACTAGCCCCAAGAGTAACTTTCAACCGGGGAAAGGAAACGGTGAAGAATACCAGAGATATTAGAGATTTGAAATGTTTCAATTGTGGATTGAGAGGGCACATGGCAAGCAAGTGTAGAAAGAATAGGCCAGAGGGAAGAGTACGGATAATGACGGGCAAAGAGTTTACGAATTTTTGTTACGGGTGCGACAAGCCAGGACATACAGAAGCGGAATGCCGGGTAAGATTAAGAAAAATTCAGCCGATAGATACAAGAGACTTTAGAGGAAATCATAGGGAAGCTGATGGAGGGTTACGAGAGTGGAGGTGCCCACAATGTAATCTACCAGGGAACTGTGGAGTTCCGTGTACGAGGGTAAAAGACGTTGCTTGTTTCAAGTGTAAGCGGCCGGGACATTACGCGAAAGATTGTCACGCAGGGCCCTGGCACGCATGGAGAAAAGGCAGGGTGCCAGTATCGAGCAAAACCGGTAAAGTGGTGCAGGGAAACTAAGAGGCGGCAAGGCCGCACAGTCGGGCCTTGTTGCGATAGGTAAACCCTCAGTTAGGGTAATCGACTGTGCAACAGAAAATGACGTTTTGGTTTTATACTGCATAGAATTAAAAAGATATTTGAAGTTGCTAATAGACACTGGAGCACAGTTGTGTCTGCTCAAGAAAACGAGTATTCCGATAAATAGTACACTTGCAATTAATGAAGCGGAAAGGCTTCGGCTAAAAGGTGTAACCAGCGAGGCCGTCAGCACAATAGGTACGGTACAGGTACACTTAAGTGTGGACGGTTCTGAGCAAGTAGGGCAAAAATTTCACGTGTACGGGAGAGGATTAGACATTCCGTACGACGGACTGATAGGCAGAAATTTCTTGACAGAGCATAGAGTTAAGTTAGACTATGCAGGTAAAATAGTGAGACTAAAAGGGCGAGATATACCCTTAGTAGTAGACGAAGAGCCAAAGGGACATGAGAACGAACAAGACTCAGAAGTAGGCGGGGAAATAGGGCCCCGAGAGGAAAAAATAATGTTATTAAAGGTGGAAGAAAATGTAAAAAGGGGAATCGAAAAGGAAATGATTATTCCTAGGCAGGAGATTGCACAAGGGGTACATGTACCTGAAGCGTTAGTAAAAGTGCGAAATGGGAAATGCATAGTAAGTGCATTAAACTTGTCAGAAGACAGAGTGCAGTTAGGAAACGTCAGGTTAATGACGGAAGAATTAGAAAAAGTAGGGAAAATACGCGAAGTAAAATGTTGTACTAATGTCATAGGAAAGACAGAAAGTCGTACTAGTGTGTTGCGACGGCAATTAAGAATGGATCATTTGAACGCTGAAGAGAAAAGCGCTCTAGCAGAGGTTTGCGCGGAATACGGAGATGTATTTCATCTACCAGGGGACAACCTGTCCTATACTTCCGCAGTGAAGCACAGAATACCGATTGCACCGGAACACGCGGGAAAGGTAGTAAACGCTAGACCGTACAGGATCCCGGAAGCGCAAAAGGAAGTGCTAAGGGAGCAAATAGAGCAGATGCTAAGAGATGACATAATTGTCGAGAGTAAGAGCGCTTGGAACGCACCGTTACTGTTAGTTCCAAAGAAGCTAGACGCTAGTGGCAAACAGAAATGGAGAATCGTAGTGGACTACAGACGATTAAATGATATCACTGTAGGCGATGCATTTCCACTACCGAATATCTCCGAGATACTGGATCAGTTAGGGCAAGCTAAGTACTTCTCGACGCTTGACCTCGCAAGCGGGTACCATCAAATATTGACGGACGAGAAGGACAGAGAGAAAACGGCATTTAGCTCAAACTATCAGCATTACGAATACAAACGAATGCCGATGGGACTGAAGGGAGCCCCAGGATGTTTTCAGTGACTGATGAATACAGTCTTGGCAGGTTTACAAGATGTGAAATGCTCTGTATATCTAGACGACATAGTATGCTATGGGAAAAACCTGCAGGAGCATAACGAAAAGCTCCGGGAAATATTTGACAGGTTGCGAGAGCACAATTTGAAGCTGCAACCAGACAAGTGTGAATTCCTGAGGAAGGAAGTAATCTTCCTAGGTCATTGCATCACTGACAAAGGAATATCACCAGATATGGCGAAGGTGGAGAAGGTGAAGTTCTTCCCACAGCCAAAGACAACTAAGGAACTAAAAGGGTTTCTCGGATTGATAGGTTACTACCGCCGTTTCATTGCTAACTTCAGCAAGATTGCGAAACCTCTCCATGAGCTCTTAAAAAAGGGAGTGGAGTACCGATGGAGCGAACGTCAGAACAATGCGTTCGAAGAACTAAAAGAGAAATTAATAAACCCTCCGTTACTTCAGTACCCTGACTTTACGAAACCGTTCATCATTACAACGGATGCGAGTAACGCAGCCTTGGGTGCAGTGTTATCGCAAGGTAAGAAGATTGGCGAAGACTTGCCCATCGCATATGCATCCAGAGCATTGAACAAAGCCGAACTAAATTATAGCACAACGGAAAAAGAGTTGTTGGCTATAGTTTACGCAGTAAAACAGTTCAGACCATATGTATATGGCAGAAAGTTCACTGTAGTGACAGACCATAAGCCACTAACGTGGATATTTAGTGTCAAAGATCCGAGTTCGAGACTCCTGAAGTGGAGACTGAAACTCGAGGAGTATGATTATGAAGTAATATACAAGCCAGGAAAGTTAAATAGTAATGCGGATGCGCTGAGTAGAATAAGGCATGAAGGGAAGGAAGAGATAGATGCGAAGCAGAAGGTGGAGACAGAGGTCTCGGCAGCAAAAGCAAATGGGGAAGAAAGTTCCGTAAACGTGCGGCAAGCACAAGTGTCGAGTGAAATAGAACAGGAAACGGATAGTGGTGAGGAAATTAGTCCCGAAGAAAAAGAAAATATACTAAAGGAAATGCATGACAATCCCTTGGGAGGTCACCAAGGAATGCACAGGACACTCGAAAGAATTAAAGCATACAAGCAGTGGCGCGGAATGAAGCGTGACATTGAAAATTACATTAGGAAATGCCCATCGTGTCAAAAGAATAAAAACACGCAAATGAAAACTAGGATGCCCTTAGAAATTACAGACACAGCAGGAACAGTATTCGGAAAGTGTGCGATGGATATAGTGGGTCCACTAGATGTATCTAATACAGGAAAAAGGTACATGTTAACATTCCAAGACGATCTGAGTAAATTAACCTTAGCAATCCCAATTGACAAACAAGATGCCGAAACAGTAGCTGAGGCATTTGTGGAAAACGTTGTATTAAGGTATGGAATTCCATCAGTATTATTAACAGATCAAGGGTCTAACTTTCTGAGTGATGTATTTAAAAGTGTATGTAAATTGTTGAAGGTAAAGCGTATAAATACTACAGCGTACCACCCTGAATCAAATGGTGCACTAGAAAGAAGTCATAGAAATATTGTAGAGTATCTCAGACACTTTGTAACAGGAGATCAAAGTTCTTGGGACAAATGGGTACCGTATGCAATTTTTGTGTTCAACACTACACCACACAGCAGCACAGGATACACACCATTTGAATTACTATACGGAAGAAAGGTTAACATACCAGGAGTACTGCAGCAAGAAACACAGCAGGTAAGTTACAATTATGAAATGTATGTAAATAAACTAAGAGCGAGAATGCAGGAAGCCCACAGAGTGGCCAGAGACTCGATTATAAGAAGTAAGAAAATCAGTAAGGAACAGTATGACATGAAACAAAATCCAAAAAACTTCAAGGTAGGAGATAAAGTATTACTGCACGATGAGTCGGTGAGACGGGGTAGACCTCGGAAATTAGATTCACAATGGAGAGGTCCATTTGAAGTAGTAAAAGTGGAAGGTCCTAACGTAGTAATAAAAGTTAAAAGAAATAAGGAAACAAAAGTACATGCCAACAGGCTGAAACAATTCTTTTAAAATTCAGGTATGGCACTCAAGTGGCAGGTCGTGAAATTCGTCATAGTGATAACAGCATACTACATCACTGCATCAGAGCATGCAACAAATGAGTACCAAGTGACGCCATTTCCGAGTTCATCAGGACTATATTACGATAATACAGGACAGGTAGAAATATACAGTACCACATGGAGAATAGTCACATACGTAAATCTAGATATAATAACAGAAAGGTTTCAGAATGCAGAGAGGTATGGTAGGGCAGCGGTACAAAGGTGCCGAGAAACACTAACACAATTAAATGTGGGATTAATAGAATGCAGGGTACTAGACCAACAAGTAACCCATCATGTGGAAAAAATCACAGGATTGCAACTTTTAGTACAGCAGCTAACGAAACACGAGACCAGAAGGAAGAGAGGAGTATTCAACTTCGTCGGGCAGGTAAGTAAAATACTGTTCGGGACGTTAGACGAAGCAGATGCAGCATACTATAAGGAAAGAATAGACGCTATGGAGAAAAACTCAGAAGGGTTGTTGAGGCTAACAAAGGAACAGGTGGCAGTGGTAAGAGCCACATTGGCGGGAGTAAACAGGACGGTATATACACTAGAGTCAAATGAGCACGTTCTGAAGACAGGTATGCAAAGACTAGAACGATTCATGAAGGAATACGTGAAGGAAACCGATATAGGGTTTAAACGTGTAGCGTCCTTCGCCACAGTAACAGAGCAAGTATTACAACTATCGGCAGTGTTTGGTCAGATCGAAGAGGAATACGAACAAATGATAAATGCCATTGTAAATGCTCAGAAGGGAATACTACAGCCTCATATAATTAATCCAGTCCAAATTGTAAAATACCTAAGTTTAATACGGGAAGAACTAAAAGATGTAAAGTTTCCTGTTCCTCTTACGGAGTCCTCAGGTTATCTATTGTTAAGAATAATTGATTTAGATGTTTTCATCTCGGGTAGCATACTAGGATATGTAATTAATATTCCATTAATAAATAATAACAATTTCAATTTGTATAGAGTACTCCCACTACCAAAAGAAATTCCAAACATGAAAGGTAAATATGTGTACATACAGCGAGAGAAAGAATTCTTACTAATAGATGAATCCAAAAGGCAGTACGCGAAACTTTCTGCGGAGAAACTAAAATACAAGGAGCTAAGTAAAAATAGGAGACTGTGCAAACAAGCATTCGCCTTGCTGTCAACATTCGACCACGAAGAGTGCGAAGCCAAATTGTTGCAACCGGTAAGAGAAATTCCGGAAGATTGTGTGCGAAAAATAGTCGCACTGAATCAGAGCCTTTGGACTCATCTAAACAGTAACGAATGGCTATATGTAGCACCGAAGGAAGAAGGCTTAACAGTATTGTGTGGAAGGGAACCACCAAAGGACCTAGTAATAAAAGGGGTAGGAAAAATTGGTTTTTACAGTAAATGTGAGGGGTATGGCACTAGAGTGTTCATACAAACAGATAGAGTGATTCAGAGTAATGTGACGAAGAAAGACATAGTTCCGCAGATCAATCTAGAATTCGATTGTTGCGTGGTAAACAAGGAAAAAAGGAATGTCTCAACGTTAGCATTAGATTTGCCATTGGACTTGAAAGTCGCAGGAAAAAGACTGGATGATGTCCAGAAGATGGTAGAGAGACAAGAGGAGGAAATGAAGTACTCCAGGTACTTCACACATTACTCCATAACTACGTATGTAGCCATATCAATAGTTATTCTAATCATAATATCATGCTGTTGTAAAAACTGTAAATGTTGTAAAGACTGTTTTAAAAGTATATGGAAATATTTTGAAGACAGTGATTGTTGTGGAAAAGTATGTATAAGAAATACCATAGTGAACCAATACCCAGAGACTAGTTCAGCTACAAGACACAGTAATAAAGAAACTGAAGAGATAGTAATTTATGAAAGATGTGGAAAAGACCAAGCTGATACGGTCGCTTTCAGAAACAGACGTTAAATAACTGTATTTGAAATGTGTAATTGAAATGTAACTGTATTTGAAATATGTAAATGAAATGTAACTGTATTTGAAATGTAATTCTAATTGAAATGTGAATGTATGTATCAATGAAAGTGTCTTTTGATTTTAATGCAAATGCTTTTGACATAACTGAATGTTAGGCATGTATAAAGTAATTGTATTATTGTGTGTTTAATGAATTTGACTTTACTAAATGAAAATGAAAAATGTAACATATCAGATGCTAATGTAATAAACAAATCTGTAAAGCATGTAATGGAAAAAAAAGAGTCACAATTGACGCTACTCTGAGGAGTAACGCCAATTTCCCTGGCGGGGGAGGTGTTGTAACCGCAGAAAAGCCAAGTCTAAATGCAGTTGTTCTCAGACGATACACCAGAAATCATACGGGGAGATAGAGTTAACAGGGGACGCCAGGCGTGTCAGAGGGGTCACAAAAGATAACGACGCAGCCAAATAGCCGAGGCGGCGGTCCAAGCGGCCAGGCAGCTGCACGTGATAAGCAAGGAAGCAGACTCAGCTATTAAGATAAACAGGGCGCTCTGGGCAGGTCCCTTAATAAACAATTACTTGCAGTATCAACACTCTTGGCTAGAGGGAGAAGTCTGGGAGCGGAGAGAGAAAGAAAGAGGGCCCTAGGTGGGGACCGCACTACGTCATGAGGAGCCAATGAAGGGCTCAGGACGCAGTGCGTGACCATATAGGGAGAGGCCCCTCTACCCCTCCACCCAGCTTCTGAAGAAAAGTACTGAAGTTAATACTAAAACAATCCCTAATAAGGAAAAGTTGCACTCGACGCTACGTCATGCCAAGCGCTGGCGGGGTCGAAGGGGAAGAGCTAACAAAACTCGGAGGCACGCCGCTCCGGATCTCTCTCTCTCTCGGGTTTAGGCAGCGACGGTAGTCAGCGTGAGTAGCAGCCGACTTGGGCTGAGGGCGGGCTGCAGGCAGACAGTTGGAGATAGTCGCCGATGAGCGTTTAGGCAGCGACCGCGGGACTCTGACGTAGGGTGCTAGTGTGGGCAGCAAAGTGCTGGAAAGTTCTATCAGGCAGCCAGAACGGTGGAAGTCAGTCACCGTCTCTGTAATGGGCTTGGCTATTCTGTAGGTACAATCACTACGCAGTTAGGGTGACCTGTATTCTTTATGAATAAATTAGAACTTTTATAACGTCCATACGAGTTTACTTCTACCAACATCCTAGCCTTGTACCTTCACACCAGGGAATTTAACATCTTAGCCAGATCAAAAGTCTCCCTCTCAATTAGGTCAACCGGCTAATTCCCGTTTACGAACCGTGTCGCTCAATCCCTCGCAAAACCCACGCTTGGGACGCGACAAGATGACCTTAGCAGTTAAGGCCCATAAGATTTCACACACATTTGAACATTTTTTTGCTCCAACCGTCATGAGTTATTTTGCTGCCTAGGTAGTTAAATTCCTGAACTTCACCTACTTAGAGACCACCAATGTAGATATTATGTTTATCGTTGTTCTCATTACTGTTACTTCCCATTACTTTCGTCTTTCTTCGATTTACCCTCAATCCATGTTCTGTACCTTTATGACTGTCATTTCATTCAACAGATTCTGTAATTATTCTTCACATTCACTGAAAACAGCAATGTCACCAGCGAAACTTATCATTGATAACCTTTCACTCTGAATTTTAAACCCTCTCTTGAACCTTCTACTTCCGTCATTGCCTCTTCGAAGTATAGATTGAACATTATGGACGAAAGATAACTTCCCTGTCATACAGCATTTTTAATCCGAGTACTTTGTACTTGATACACTCTTATTTTTCCCTCTTGTGTGTTGTACAGTCTTAGACTGCCAGCCAGCTGCTGCAGAGGCTAAGTTAGAGTCGTGGCCAATATAGCTATATTGTAAGTTGACCCAAACATTAATTATAAGTACAGCCATATGCCAGTGCTGATAACACTGTAGGATGTGAAAGCCTACGGAGAAAATGCTGTCATTTCTCCCGATATGTTACAGTGCTAATTCCGTCCATGGTCTGTAATTAAAACAAATGAGTGAAGTATTCAATGATAAAGCAGTGAGTTCTACCCAGACTAAATAACGAAGACAAAAGGAAAAAGGAAAAACAGTGCCAAGCATCGGGCAATGCGGTTATGAAGTCTGTGGTGCGAGTCCATCTGCAGCCAATATACACTACTGGCCATTAAAATTGCTAGACCACGAAGATGACGTGCTACAGACGCGAAATTTAACCGACAGGAAGACGATGCTGTGATATGCAAATGATTAGCTTTTCAGAGCATTCACACAAGTTTGACGCCGGTGGCGACACCTACAACGTGCTGACATCAGGAAAGTTTCCAACCGATGTCTCATACACAAACAGCAGTTGACCGACGTTGCCTGGTGAAACGTTGTGGAGATGCCTCGTGTAAAGAGGAGAAATGCGTACCATCACGTTTCCGGCTTTGATAAAGGTCGGATTGTAGCCTATCGCCCTTGCGGTTTTTCGTATCGCGAGATTGCTGCTCGCGTTGGTCGAGATCCAATGACTGTTAGCACAATATGGAATCGGTGGGTTCAGGAGGGTAATATGGAACGCCGTGCTGGATGCCAACGGCGTCTTATCACTAGCAGTCGAGATGACAGGCATCTTATCTGCATGGCTGTAACGGATCGTGCAGCTACGTCTCGATCCCTGAGTCAACAGATGGGGACGTTTGCAAGACAACAATCATCTGCACCAACAGTTCGACGACGTTTGCAGCAGCATGGATCAGCTCGGAGACTATGGCTGCGGTTACCCTTGACGCTCCATCACAGAAAGGACCGCCTGCGATGGTGTACTCAACGACGAACCTGGGTGCACGAATGGCAAAACGTCATTTTTTCGGATGAGTCCAGGTTCTGCTAACAGCATCATGATAGTCGCAACCGTGTTTGGCGACATCGCGGTGAACGCACATTCGTAGCGTGTATTCGTCATCGTCGTACAGGCGTACCACCCGGCGTGATGTTATGCGGTGCGATTGGTTACACGTCTCGGTCACCTCTTGTTCGCACTGACGGCACTTCGAACAGTGGACGTTACATTTCAGACGTGTTACGACCCGTGGCTCTACCCTCCATTCGATCCCTGGGAAACCCTACATTTAGCAGGGTAATGTACGACCGCATGTTACCGGTCCTGTACGGGCCTTTTTAGATACAGAAAATGTTCGTCTGCTGCCCTTGGTCAGCGCGTTCACCAGATCTCTCACCAATTGCAAACCTCTGGTCAATGGTGGCCGAGCAACTGTCTCGTCACAGTACACCAGTCAATACTCTCGATGAACTGTGGTATCGTGTTGAAGCTGCATGGGCAGCTGTACCTGTACACGCCATCCAAGCTCTGTTTGACTCAATGCCCAGGCGTATCAAGGCCGTTATTACGGCCAGAGGTGGTTGTTCTGAATACCCGTTTATCATCTGCGTTTCTTCTTGGTGTAGCAATTTTAATGGCCAGTAGTGTATTTAAATTGTAGTTCGGTTGACTGGTAAAGTTATCAGTCTGTTGGAACCTCAAAGATAATTCGTTTCACTTTTTCACTCACTGTAATAGCAAAAACTTCCAGAAACTGTTCTGCCAAACAGTTCGCGGCTGCATCAAGATAAGAACAGTTATCCTCGAGTGCCTCCTCGTGCTACAGCGGCCGCCGGTTACCTGCTAGCGACCATACCCCATCCGCCAAATGAACACGGCACAGAGCTGTGAGTTTATTTATCAACAGACACTTTCTTATATGAAGTACTAGCATCTATCTTGCAGTTACGTATTGGATTTTACATAGCTGAAACTTACCAACGATGTTCAAGAGTTGTAAGACTGACTCGCAAGTTGAAACAGGTCTGACAGCTGCGACATATTATTTACTTAGATTTAATGGAGGGGTGATCGCAGGAGAGGTAGTATAGAACCTTTGTATTACGCCTGGGGCCAGTTCCTTTTGGTAAAACACATGAGCAAAGGATTTTCTTGTTTCAGGAAATATTGTTCTGCCATGAATGATGTTCCACATTCAAGAAGTCTCGATAGAAGACATATGCGATGAACTTTATGTGGTCAACTGTGGTCATTTAAGCGTCGTGCGGCATTTGGATTGAATAAGGCAAAATTCAGAAGTCTGGTTTAGGACTACTCCATACACTAATTAAAAGAAACAATCACCCAAGCAGTGATTGCTATTGCAGGTTTGCTTGACTGTCACAAGTACATACACTGAACATTCCTAAGCAATACAGAACTCAATTATGATGCATTTATGTTAAATTGTTAAGAAGGAATTAACGGCTGAGCCGTAACAAGAGACATATACTCGAGCAAAAGTTAGCGTAAACATATTTTGCATTTAGTGGCTGAAAATGGGTGTTGCACTCAAGGAAGGCCTCTCCAGAGGTGTTCCATTGCAGGTAGTATTTGTTGCCAACAACTGAAAAATCTTTTAACCGCAGTTTAAGATAAACGACACAAAAAACTGCACTGTGTGCTACATGATAACACACTTTCCTGATTTCAAGAACTAAACTATCGAGGAGGTGGTTTGGGAAGTCACTCATTACTCACTCAAATATTTATTTTTCCCACTTCCTTACTCCTTAACGAACACCCCTAAAGAAAATTCGTTTTCAGACGAAAATGCACTCCAAATCCAGTCTCATGATATCTTTAACCCAGATCCAGTAGGTCTGTAAAGGCATGGAATCAGTTAACTACCTGAGCATTGTCAGAACATTTTAGATAATGCGAGAGAACGCATTGTTGATGTTTGAATAATGTTTAGTTTATTGTTAGATAAATTATAAGAAGACGCTATTATAATGTACATTCTACTGATACAAATGAAATATAACTTACCAGAATAACCTTATGATGGAAGGCTATTTTAATAAAACGTGAAGTATCTATAGCACGAAATAGATTTTATCCACTTCGGTCTTCGAAATGGTCTGTGTCTACTTGTTATTCTGTGTGATGCTGAAGTGGTACAGAAATGTCGAATGGCATAAATAGAATTGTGTATTCACAGTAATCGAAAGTTATGTCAGCAGAAGCTGACAGAGGCATTATAAATTCTGCTTTCTGCCCTCACACTATGAGGTACTGCGAGGAGCGAGACAGTATTTAATGGAGCAGTTTTCTTAAGATTTCCTTATTGACTTTCGATGTGGCTGTTTATAGCTCTGTAACAGAACACAAAAAATATAGCATTCAGCGAGACTGAAGCTGCGAGCCAAGACAGACTTTATTTGGTAGGTCAGCTCATTACCCCAGAGATAGTGAAGAGCTGCAGCCTTTGCTTCTCACTTATTGCTTTAGTGATAATTAAATCGGATTGTGAAAGAAGAGATTTGTTGCAATTTCCATATGGAATGACTTTTCTGGACTCTGAACCATAAACGGACAATCCTGTATCTCGCCTAAGTGAAAATCACAAAGATTACTCAACGGTAGTGACACATAAGAACAAGTGAATTTAGGAGTATAATTCTATGCCATCGCAGAAGCAGCTTGTTGCTCACAGAATGCTTAAGTTTCTGTGTCTTTTTGTCAAGATTCAGTTATTCTAACAGGTGCAAGAGTACTAGTCGATGATGCCTTGAGCAAACTCGGAAGTCATTACAGCTTACGTCTCAAACACGTGGCAACAGAGTGTTGTAACAGCAAAAGTATATTATATGTCACTGAGTTTCACTGTCATTTCTGTAACTAGCCTTAGGAACTAGAGAATAACAGTAGTAGTATTGTAAACATTATGAGTAGGCAGTATTTATTTTTATCATTATAGAGGGTGGTCCATTGATAGTGACTGGGCCAAATATCTCACGAAATAAGCATCAAACGAAAAAACTACAAAAATCGAAACTCGTCTAGCTTGAAGGGGGAAACTGCGTTTTTTAAGTAGGAACCCTCATTTTTATTTCATATTCGTGTAGTACGTAAAGAAATATGAATGTTTCAGTTTGACCACTTTTTTCGCTTTGTGATAGATGGCGCTGTAATAGTCACAAACGTATAACTACGTGGTATCACGTAACATTCCGCCAGTGCGGACGGTATTTGCTCCATGATACATTACCCGTGTTAAAATGGACCATTTACCATTTGCGGAAAGGATTGATATCGTGTTGATGTATGGCTCTTGTGATCAAAATGCTCAACGGGCGGGTGCTATGTTTGCTGCTCGGTATATTGGACGACATAATGCAAGTGTCAGGACCGTTCTCAGGATAGTTATGTTATTTAAGGAAACAGGAAGTGTTCAGCCACATGTGATACGTCAACCACGACCTGCGACAAACGATGATGCCCAAGTACATGTTTTAGCTGCTGTCGCGGCTAAACCGCACATTAGTAACAGACAAATAGCGCGAGAATCGGGAATCTCAAAAACGTCTGTGCTGAGAATGCTACATCAACATCGATTGCACCCGTATCATGTTTCTATGCACCAGGAATTCCATGGCGTCGACTTTGAACGTCGTGTACAGTCCTGCCACTGGGCACAAGAGAAATTACGGGACGATGACAGATTTTTTGCACGCTTTCTATCTAGCGACGAAGCGTCATTCACCAACAGCGGTAACGCAAACCGGCATAATATGCACTATTGGGCAACAAAAAAACCACGATGGCTGCGACAAGTGGAACATCAGCGCCTTGGCGGGTTAATGTATTGTGCGGCATTATGGGAGGAAGGATAATTGGTGCCCATTTTATCGATGGCATTCTAAATGGTGCAATGTATGCTGATGCCCTACGTAATGCTCTACCGACGTTACTATAAGATGTTTCACTGCATGACAGACTGGCGATGTACTTTCAATATGATGGATGTCCGGCACAGAGCTCGCGTGCGGTTGAAGCGGTATTGAATAGCATATTTCGTGACACGTGGATTGGTCGTCGAAGCACCATACCATGGCCCGCACGTTCACCGGATCTGACGTCCCCGGATTTCTTTCTGTGGGGAAAGTTGAGTGATATTTGCTATAGGAAATCACGCTGTAACAGCATGCGTTCTCAGAAATGATAAGTTCACAAAGGTACATGTATCACATTGGAAAAACCGAAATAAAATGTTAAAATATACCTACGTTCTGTATTTTAATTTAAAAAACCTACCTGTTACCAACTCTTCGTCTAAAATTGTGAGCCATATGTTTGTGACTATTACAGCGCTGTCCGTCACAAAACGAAAAAAGTGATCCAACTAAAACATTCATATTTCTTTACGTACTACCCGAATATGTAATAAAAATGGGGGTTCATATCTAAAAAAGAAAAAAACGCAGTTGATATCCATTTGACCTATGGCAGCGCCATCTTGTTTCCCCATTGAAGCTGTACAAGTTTCGTTCTTTTTAGTTTTTTCGTTTGACGCTTATTTCGTGAGATATTTGGCCTGTTACGATCAATGGACCACCATGTATATTTTCGAAATACTTTCTTAAGGATACCGTCATTGGCTCTATACAAAACAGAGGAACGCAATGGTAAGATAACAACGTATCATTGACTGCAAAATGCGAGCACCCATAGAGAGACCTCGTAAGCTACGAACAGAAAAAAGTAGTCTACTGTGCATGGAGAATGTCCAAAAAAGTGGTCTGCAAAACGAGTGGAGAAAGTTAAACCTCCTACCATGAAAGAAGAAGCAGTTGTCAACAGAACGTGGAACAAGGAACGCAGGAATGTCTAGAATACGTCACCCTTAAGCAAAGCAGTCATCCAATCTACAAATAATGATTGAACGAAAAAAATCATCTACTTGCAACGATTACAATATCACCACTTCTGATTGTCAATAAAAGCGAAAAGCGTTGATGTTGAGTAGCTGTCTAACTTGCACTGGCTTAAAACAGAGAGAGTCCACAATAAAAGCAGGTTCACAGAATTGAGTGTGGTGCTGAGATTCTATGCAGCTGCCATGCAGCGTTATTAGTTTAGTCCTTGACGTTTTCATAAGAACGAGGCTTCCAGGCTGCCATCATATCCAGAGAACGCGATGGCAGACATGGGCAGACAGTTGCGGAATTAGCAGATGCTATCCATTTGGTGCTGATTCATAGCGCCAAACTAGTACACAGTTTTAATCTGACATGAAAGTTTCACAACACAGACTCGTTGTATGCCAATTAATCACAGCAAAAGGCTATAGGCTTGCCTCTTTCTGCCAATAACTTAATTTCTTCTCGCATCTGTCACGTCATTGTGGAGGTGGGAAACAAGTGTTACAGTCTACCACATCATCATTCACGCTCACTCCCTTCCTCCATCCTCCACAGCCCATTTGATGTCTCATAACGTACGACTATGAATGCACATTTATATCTACAGCATGATTCCGTGATTATGGTACAAATTTTCAATGATGATATCGAAAAGTAATTGAATTTGAAGTAAGGATCCCTTAAGAGTCCTAAGTTATAAGTGAAAATCGTTTTGATACCTTTGACAGTGTCCCTGTTCTATTAGAAGCCCTTTGCTTTCAATATTTTGAGAGGTGGTAATATGGATTAAAACATGTCAAAAATGTCCGGTAAATATTGGATCTAAACTCTGTGCTATTGTAAGGTGTCAGGCAAATCCAATACTTTCTATGAAAATCCTGACATGATACAAATCTGGCAGTATGTCACATAGCTACGAATAAATCCTGACAATAATATAACAAAAGTAATACGATCAACGAATGAGCAAATGGAATACCACAGACTAACACAAGAACGCCTAAATGCACACCGTCCCACCGTGAAACAGATGCAGTTCCGAGGGGAGAAACGAGAAGCCGAGAACAGAATTGTGTAGGCTAAAAGGCCCCACGATGAGGGACGGACACCCACATCGCCAAGAGCAGCCCCCAGCCCATGTTATAAGATAGAGCCCTCCAGAAGAACAGTATAGAACTTACAATAACACTAAAAGGGCCACACCAGCTGCAAGTTTTAGCGTGAGACTATACGCGTCTCTGTTACATTGCAAACATTAAAAACATTGCCCCACCACGAAAAGTATAACGTTTCTCATTGTATAGACAGAATTTTTGTAGGCGGAGCTTAAGGTTAACATTGAGACCCTGACTGGTCAGTTGAAAACACAGCCAGATACCTTTTTCTTAAACCCACTTCAAGTAAATTGAAGTAAGGAGAAGTTAGAGAGAGTTGCTTCGGAGACGGCGAGGTGCGTGGAGCTGCGCCGCCCGCTGCCGCCCCCTGACGCTGACTAACCCCTGACAAGGTAATGAACGCACGCATTGCCGCATAAAAGCGCATAAGGCTTCACTCAGAACTGCAAAAGTCTCATCTGTTACATCCACTTTTTACGTAATACTCGTGTCGATCGTCAATTAAACTTCGTGATATTCACATTTGCTACTGGAACTTAAAATCTGAAACGCGATTATTTTTCTGTTATATAATTACTGAGAAGTCACATCAGCCACTGTAAATTTGCGGGTCACTGTAGACAAATTAAGTAGTTTTTTCTTTTATGAAATTTAAGTTAAAACTACAATATAGATGTGATATGGCATATGTCATCCTTCGATCCATTGTAGAACTTAGAAACCCATTCAGGGAATATTCGTTTACATTTTTATTGAACGCAGTTGGTTTTTAAAAAAATGGTTCAAGTGGCTCTGAGCACTATGGGACTCAACTTCTGTGGTCATCAGTCCCCTAGAACTTGAACTACTTAAACCTAACTAACCTAAGGACATCACGCACACCCATGCCTGAGGCAGGATTCGAAACTGCGACCGGAGCAGCAGCGCGGCTCCGGACTGGAGCGCCTAGAACTGCTCGGCCACCACGGCCGGCAGCAGTTGGTTTTTACCATCCTGTATTAAAATATTTCCTTTTATCAATAGTGCAATTTATAATCAATGTTTTGTGAGTAGAATAAAAATTGCAATGGCAAACTTAACTGCTTTTTCGACGTTATATTACCAGCTAACTAAAAATACGAAAGCCTTGAACCCCTTCCACTAAATTTTTGTTTTACAGGGACTGCAGTGGAGCTGACGCTGAAATCATTAAGTTCTGGACTGTTCTGAACTCTACATATCATGTGTGGTCTGGCGTCTCCTTACCAGCAACAGGTCCCAGGTTCAAACTAGTCAATTCCCTAAAAAACACGCCCAAAGCGTCGTTGCGCGAAAGTGGTAGGGAGACACGATATATAACAAACAGACACCACGCAGAATGTTAGACTATGTGCAGTTATTCATCTTTGCTACTGTGAAACACATCTCTTCCACTGAATAAGTGCTCAGTAGATCTTAGGATGTGTTTTATAGCGCATCCTTACCTGAAAATCCTTTTCCTTGTTTTGGTTCACATTATCACTACTCAAAATATGGAAAGCAATGAGCTTGAGGTAGGAGTCGTCCACTTTCAGAGATGTCAGAACGATTTTCGCTTACAGCATTCGACCTGGCCGTTTCCGGATCAGCGCCCTTAGATCAAATTGGTACATTTACTCTTCTCCATCATCCCTGAAAGTTTCTACTGTCATTACGGAATCACCGTGTAGGTATAAATCTCCGTTCATCGTCATAAATTATGAAACATTCACACGGGATATAGCAGGGGGAGGGGGGGTGAAGGGGGGGGGGGCGGGTGGAGACTGACTACGCTTGAACGATGGTATTGTAGACTGTAACATTTGTTTCTCGACTCCAGAATGGGGTGACAGTCAGCTGCGAAAGAAATTAAGTTGTTGGCAGAAAGATGCAAGCGTAGAACATTTTGCTGCGCTTAATTGGCTTTAACAGGTCTGTGTTGTGTGTGGGATGTGAAGATGTTGATTCTATTCAGCCACTGGCAGGAATTCTTTCACAGGCAGAGAATGAGGCCGGGCTATAATCCGACTTAGTGCTAGTTTGCCATTATGCTTCATCACCGAATGGATAGTATTCGCAAATTCTACAACCGTCTGTCCATCTATGCCGCCACACTAAAAATCGGTAATTATCATCAGATTATTAAGGTAGGCAAGAGACATCGTTCATATGAAAACGTCAGAGGCTAAATTAATAGCACTCTGAGCAGGCGCTGCACAGAATTTCAGCACGATGTTCAGCTTGCTCAACCTATTGTTATTTCAGATTCACTCCGTCTAAAGTGTACTGCATGTCAAAAAGTATTTCAAAGCCGATGCTTTTAGCTTTTAATGACAATGACTGATAGGCGGATTTTTGTACTCAAAAAGTATGACAGTTTTCCTTAAGAATGACTTATTATAGGCATTACCGTCAGCGTTTTACTTCTTACACGTTCTGATAACAACCGCTTCTCCCTTCGTGTTGGCAGGAACTGGAATCGAACGGGGACTGCATACATTCGCTGGTTTCATTTTCAATGGATTTTTGAGAACACATTTCTGTCTTTGCGTATGGTTACCTCACCACTAGCCTTTCTTGATTTGGAACCTTATGTGTTTTCAAGCTTAAAACGTCTTCATGTGGATTTTCATGTTTTGCAATCACTACCGTGTTGTTGTGTCTTTACTAGTACCAATGACATCGATCTCAAGGAAAAGTTTTCTCAGTTTATAATTATAATGAAGATGTGTTGCCTACCCAGCAAGCTTACAGTATAACCAATGGAGATGCTCTAAAACTGTGAATCGCATCTGGTGGATGACTTGTTTAGGTTTCAGTACGCTTAAGACAAAAAAAACATATGAGATCATCAGTACCCTAGACTTAGAACTAAGTAAACCTCATTAACCTCAGGACATCACACTCATCCATGCCTGAGGCAGGATTCGAACCTGCGACAGTGGCAGCCGCTTGGTTCCGGACACGCTTAAAACAAATAATTGTTGCAGTTATTGATTTATGAACTTTATTTTGCAGTCAGTGCATCTGAGCTTTCTTCGTAACTACCCTCTAGTCCTTAAAACTATGCATTTAAATGCAAATAAGTCTCATTGACATATCCTTTAGGTATTCTGGTCCTCAGCAGCTGTGTCTTCGAGACACCAGCTGTAGTCACTTTCCAGCCTGTTCAAAGAACGTATCAGCTGGCCTGGAGGTACATCTTAGCAACAACGCAGGATGTGTTTGGCAACTCTGTAGCCGACGAGTTACTTCCTGGAGGGCACTGAAGTATCCTCCTAAATTCACTAGATATATTTGTATCATTTACATTGTGTAATCAGATTGATTTTTACCTAGGTTTGAAGCTTATGGTTCCGAGTCTAGGCAGGTCGTTCCATGAGAAAAATGCGCCTATCTCGTCTTTTGCGTAGTAATTTCCACTACTGGCCTACTGACCCTTAAAATTGCTACATCAAAGAGACCTGCAGATGATAAACGGGTATTCATTGGACAAATATATTACTCTAGATCAAACATTTGATTAAATTGTCACGCCATTTGCATAGATCCTGAGAAATCAGTACCCAGAACAACCACCTCCGGCCCTAATAACGGCCTTGGTAAGACTGGGCATTGAGTCAAACAGAACTTGGATGGCGTGTACAGGTACAGCTGCCCATGCAGCTTCAACACGATACCACAGTTCATCAAGAGTAGTGACTGGCGTATTGTGACGAGCCAGTAGTCGGCTACCATTCACCAGACGTTTTCAATTGGTGAGAGATCTGGAGAATGTGTGGCCAGGGTAGCAGCCGCACATTTACTGTATCCAGAAAGGCCCGTACAAGACCTGCAACATGCGGTCGTGCATTATCCTGCTGAAATGTAGGGTTTCGCAGGGATCGAATGAAGGGTAAAGCCACGGGTCGTAACACATCTCACGTTTTGCCATTCGTGAACCCAGGTACGCCGTTGAGCACACCATCGCAGGCGCTCCTGTCTGTGACGCAACGTCAAGGATAACCACGGACATGGTCTCAGAGCTGATAGTCCATGCTTCTGTAAACGTCGTCGAAGTGTTTGTGCAGATGGTTGTTGTTTTGCTAACGTCCCCATCTGTTGACTCAGGGATCGAGATGTGGCTGCATGATCCGTTACAGCCTTGCGGATAAGGTGCCTGTCATCTCGACTGCTAGTGATACGAGACCGTTGGTATCCAGCACGGCGTTCCATATTACCCATCTGAACCCACCGATTCCATATTGTGCTAACAGTCACTGGATCTCGACCAACGCGAGCAGCAATGTCGCTATACGATAGACCGCAATCGCGACAGGCTACAATCCGACCTTTATCAAAGTCTGTAACGTGATGGTACGCATGTCTCCTCCTTACACAAGGGATCACAACGCTGGTCAACTGCCGTTTGTGTATGAGAAATCGGTTGGAAACTTTCCTGATGTCAGCACGTTGTGGGTGTCGCCACCGGCGCCAACCTTGTGTGAATGCTCTGAAAAGCTAATCATTTGCATATCACAGCAACTTCTTCCTGTCGGTTAAATTTCGCGTCTGTAGCACGTCATCTTCGTGGTGTAGCAATTTTAATGGTCAGTAGTGTAGATATCTTACATTTTATAAAAATAGACCTTCATTATAAGATTACTGTGGTACACTGTATTTCATTCGCATTACTGTACTGCATATTTTAATAAAACAAACTGTATCTGAACAGGCCTTGAAGGCCCACGGGTGCAGACCTGTTGCCGTGTCATCCTGAGCCCGTAGGTGTCACCAGATGCTGATGCAGAGGGTAAGTCGTCAGCACAGTGCTTTCTGGCCATCGTCAGCTTTCGTGGCCAGTGCTGCTACTCCTCAGTCATGCAGCCTCCTCAGTTGGCCTCACAAGGGCTGAGTGCTTCCCACTTGCCAACAATGTTCTGCAGACCCGGACAGGTTATTGGCCGCGTATTTAATAGCGTTTTCCATTGGTTTGTTGAATGTAACTGTTGTAACTGCGATCACGACGGTCGCGGGGTAGCAGAGCCGGAAGGCGTGGCGGGACCCGCGGAGAGGCCCGCGAACAACAACACAGCGGGAGAGGACAGACACGACCAACGTAGGACAGAACGAATACAACAAGACCGAACAACAAAGTAAGAAGGAAACTAACTCGTACACAAACGAGGAAGTAAGCAGTTCAGCGCAAAGCGAGGTGTAACCCGACGTAAGCGAGATTAGACTGACTGGCTGAGCTTTTTTTCTCCTTTATTGATTTTCAATTCTCCCCCGAAGGAGGCAGGCTGGCAGCAGCTTAGTACGCTGCTCTACAGCCTACAGACTTTTATTTTAAAAACAGAAGAAGAAAAGAAACAAGAAAAACAGGCGATAAAATGGTGACGTAAAGTGTGAAATGGCGTAAAAATGCGGAAAGTTAAAACAGAGAGCAAAAGGGGTTGGCAATGTTAATAAAAGACACAGGAATCAGACAAGTAACATAGTACACACACAATTTAAAAAAAGCACGGCGATAGTCTGGTTTCTGGTCGCCAGAGATAAAAAGCGCACCCAGCGATAGTATGATGGCCGTTCGCAACACTTCCCAAAAAAGACAACACGGAACACTCGCTGTAAAACACTTCATGAAAAGGGTGGCACGAAGATGAGACTCCCAAGACAAAGGCAGATGGGGGAGGAGGACCTGGAGGAGGGGGAAGAACAAGGACGGAGGAAGGAAAAAAACGAAAAGGGGGGAACCAAGGAGGGAGTGGCCTAATAAAGGGGGAGAGGGGCAGGGCAGATGCGAGAGGGAATGAGAGGAGGCAGAGGAGGGAAATGCAAAAGGACTCAGGGGAGAGAAGGGGGCAGAGAGAGGGGGGTGGGGAAAAAAGAGGATGGAAGGGGGGGAGAGGGAGACCAGGAAAAGGACAGAGGAAAGCAGGGGGGGCTGAGGATCAGAGTGGATAGGAGGCATAAATGGAGGGAGAGAGGGCATCGTCTGGGAGGGGGAGTTTATGGAAGCCACCTTGGGAAAGGAGATGAAGGGTGCAGAGGGTAGGGGGGACACAACAGTGAAGACGTGGCAGGGGGCGGGGATGGGTGAGGAGAGGAGCAACCAGGGGATTTTCAATTCCCCCCCAAAGGGGGGCGGCCTGGCAGCAGCTTAGTACGCTGCTTTACATCCTACAAAATTTTTGGTAAGAAAAGGAAGAAGAAAGAAACAAGGGAAAACAGGCGATAAAATGATGACTTAAAGTGTGAAAAGGCATAAAAATGCGGAAAATTAAAACAGATAGAAAAAGGGGTTGGCAATGTCGATAAAATACACTGGAATCGGAAAAGTAACATAGTAGACACACAATTAAAAAATATGGCGACAGTCTGGTTTCTGTTCGCAAGAGATAAAAAAAAAATCAGACCCAGCGACAGTATGATGGCTGTTCGCTACACGTGCCTAAAGACACACCATGGAACACTCACTGGAAAACACACTGTAAAACACTGCACGAAAATGGTGGCACAAATATGACACTCCCGAGCCAAAGGCAGATGGGGGAGCGGGACCTGGAGAAGGAAAAAAAGAAAAGGAGGATGGAGAGGAGAGGAGAAACGAAAAGGTGGGAACCAAGGAGGGAGAGGACTAATAAAGGGGGAGAGGGGCAGGGCAGATGCGAGAGGGAATAAGAAGAGGCAGAGGAGGGAAATGCAAAAGGACTCGGGTGAGAGAAGGGGGCAGCGAGAGGGGAGGTGAGGAAAAAAGAGGAAGGAAGGGGGAGGTGGGGGGTGGGGCGTTTAAGTGGCCGGCGTTTAAGTACGCTATCGGGGGCGCCGCCGTTGGCCGCTGGGACCACGTGTTCCACTGTGGCGCCCCCACACAAGCGGGCCAGGAGCCCAGCGCCGCCACAGCTTACGGCGCGATGGTGCAGAGACCTCTACGGGTCTTCGACGTCCATGACGTCTGGCGCAGATTCAAATTCCGCGGCGCGCGGTACCAGAGTAACAGTACAGACAAACCAGTTATCGACAACTTGTTCTCTTACATTATATAAAAGAATCTACGTTTGCTCAGACAGTTTACCTGTTCCATGTCCGTTGAACCTATTGGATCTGAGTTAGAGATGTCGTCAAATCAGGTTAGAAGTCCAATTTCGTTCGGAAACACACTTTCTTGGCTGCTTTTCGTTAAGGAGCAGGAAAAATTAACATTTGATGGCGTAAGTTCACAATAATAAGCTGGTGTCGGATGCTTTGCAAACAAATTTCTGGGTGGTTTCGCTTGTGAAATCAGCACACCGCGTTTTCGTGTAGCGCTAACAAGTGATGAGTTTCGTCGGTCTTTTATTACTCTGCGACAGGAAGGTGTCTCAATTATTGGCACGAAATACTAGCTGCAATGGACACACTTTTGGGGAGTGTTTCGTAGCGCACAACACCCTATTCGATCAATCAGATGCAAATTGTTGTGTTCTTACTGACAATTGCTCGAATATAAATCTTTTGTTGGAGCTCAGCTGTTAATTTCCTCTTAAGAAGTTAATGTAAGGCCGTCATAACATGTCACCAATAACAGTACTGCAGAAGAAGTATTCAATGTGTGCGGCTGGTCCCGGCAGAGGATCGAGTCCTCCCTCGGGCATGGGTGTGTCTTTAGGATGATTTAGTTTAAGTAGTGTGTAGGCTCAGGGAGTGATGGCCTTAGCAGTTAAGTCCCATAAGATTTCACACACAGACACACACACACACACACACACACACACACACACACACACACACACACACAATGCTCAATGAGCGAAGTGATGACATTCCAGCAAACATGCGGAAAGAGTCACCCCTATGTTTTTTTTTTTTTTTTTTTTAAATTAGAGCATGTAGTACTCCTACTTCAAACTTCTGAATCTTGCCTATTGAATGCGAATGTCGCACAGCGCTTAAATGGCCACTGTTCATCATATACAGTTCATCACATATGTCTGCTGTCGAGATTAACTGAACGTGGAAAATCATTCATCCCAGAGCGATCTTCCTTGAAACGCGTTTTACCCAAAGCAACTCACCCCGTACACAGTACAAAGGTTCCGAGCTGCCTCTGCTACCTTTGCCCTTGCTTATTGCTACGACATGTAACAGTGCTGCTTAGTCGCTGATAGAGTACTGGTTATTTTTCTCGCTTTACAGCCCCTGTTAACACATATCGGTAAAACTCACGTAACTCTATACTAATTGTTGACGAATCTCTTGAATGGGCACATAGAATTCCGCTTTTAAAAATCATTTTCTTCTTAACAGGAAGTGAACCAGCGCTTTATGTCGACACAGGCCTCCGCATGAAAGACGTGGTGAGCAGTATTTGCTTACGTCGACTCCAGCTACACATTGCAAGAACGAAACTGCAGGTAGCTACTGAAACCGCACACAAAATGTGCCTGACGATTCTCATGACGGACCGGATATAAGAGAACAACTTCAGACATATTAAACATCAGACTACTGCTTATAGTGGAGACGTACATGACGTCCAAAAACATGTGAAATCAGTGCTTCGGCCCAAAAGAAACATTCACCGTCCGTTTTCAGCAGTAGTATACAGAAGACGCAAACAGTATACGTGGCCCATGGTTATTGCATTGAACAAAAATTATGGTACACAAACGAAAACTGAAAGTGTTACCCCATGAAGTACCAGTCCGATGTTTGTGGAGATGTCCACCACGTAACGGATGTTAAATGCTTAAACTGAAATGTCCATCATGGGCATTAGTATAAGGTTTGACTCAACAGGCACGAATATATTCTTGTATTTGTTGTGATGTGGAAACAAACAGTAAATTTCTTGCCATGTGTCAGTTCACAAAGAGTGCTGCCTGGAGGCTTTATATCCTAGACATTCTCTACAGGTCGCAAATCATGGTAGCGGAGAGCCCAGTTAAGAGACCGTAAATTCGTCAATGCATTCGTGGCTGGTGTTATCCTGCTGTTATATACCCCTTTGTACCCTGGACGTGGGAGGTAGGACAAACGGATTTACTACTCTTGCCTCATACAGGCGAACATTCGACCTCCCTTCAGCATCCCTGTGACAAAGGCCTTCACTAGCGCTGTGCACGTAAACAGATGACGGTAGTATCGCGTACACAACGTATAAAAGGGCTGTGCGTTTGCGGGGCTGTCATTTACACTCGACGCAGCTCGCCACGGAGCATCAGCGAATATATGTCGCTATACTATTAACTCTTTTAAAAAGAACGTCACCCGTATTTGATGGAAGACGACCCTTGGAATTTGACCTGCTAATTGTGGCTGCAGAACTAAAGGGTGGAGTAGGATTACTGCGCCGCAGCCATCGGCGTTGAAGTCATTCTAATACGGCCATAAGACACAGTTTTAAATAATTTCATTAATATTTTTCTACAATAGTGAATTGTTTAGTAATAACTCTTTCAGAAGAATAAGTAGTGTACTAAGAACTTCTAGGGGTAAGAAATTATTGTACGTCAACTTTAGTTTTGTATAAGTCCTCGCTCTCATTTTGTCTCAGTTCATCTTGTCTCACGTTGTCCATATTATGTTAGCTCGTATGAGCGTTTATTGTGAAAATATATAGTGTGCACTTTTTAAGAGGAAAAGTTTTATTATTAAAAGTAACTGATAATTAATATTTTAAAGTGAATTCAGGGAAGTGAAGTAGCGAGATTCAGTGGGCAAGAACTAATTCAAAGGTTAAACTGTGAGATCTGTAATTATTTTTCATCGCTACATTATGGAGCGCAGCGCAGACGTCATTTTTTCATGAAATCGAACGAAAGTTAACATAGGCATATTATCTTAAACTGTCACCATTAATGAACACTGACTTTATAAGACCGACAACGAGACAGAAAATTAGCAGAAACGGACAGAAAGATTTTCGATGATTTGGGACAAAACCATACCAAATTCGCCGAAATTAAAAATAAATATGAGAGCTCGTCTGAACTGGTCGCTCAGTTGAAGTTAGATTTTTGAAAAGTTTCAGGGAACGCAGATCAACATCGGAAATACCGTAGAAGACCAGAAATTTGAGAGTAGACAATGAAAAGCACATAGATGAATATTTGGTTAAACAATTTAAGCAGTGGGAAGAGGATTTGTCAAAATGGTTGGTAGTCAAAAATACCGAAATTAATACTAAGGTCATTCCGAAATAGTTGCTGTAATTCAAACAGCAAATAAAGATTCAAATATTAGGAAGCAGGAAATGGCCGAAGAAATGAAGGCTGAGCAAATAAAAGACAAGGTCGTAATTGATCTACCGAAATGGCTGGGTGGTATTAGTTGTGATTTTACCGCACACGAAAACAGTGTTCCTCTTGTAACCAACAAAGAACAGAGCGACTTTCCAAATCGATACAAATTATCTGAAAATGATTCACCTAATTAAAGGTATGGCAATGAATATACAATGTTCAGACGATACTCTGAATATGACAATCCAAGTAGTAGCTGTCTGTCTTTAGTATTACTGAGACTTGTCCAAACTATAACCAGAAACCGGCAATTCCGGATCTGCTATTCAGAAAAAGATGTTCGGCACCCAGTGGTGATCATCAATAGGTTTTAGGAATGTTTTTCCACGAGAGGGAAAGAGTCTACGAAATACTCAGTTCCACTACGAATCCTGTTTTAGCACGAAAAAGTAAACTGTGACGTCCTCTCGCAAAGAAAATTAACAATTATCACAACTTGAGATGAGAAAGAAACTAATGTTGACGACGACTAGCCACTACCAACCTGTCAAGAAACATCGAAATCACGAGGGGTGCCATATAGTTTGTAAGATTTGTTTGGTGAACACCTTAATACGTACACTGCATGATCAGTTATTGAGAGCTATCCGCTGTCTGCAGGGTTCTTTGTACTATGTTTTTACGTTTGAGTTAATCCCGATTTCATTTATATTTCCAACTTAGCTAACCGCCATTGCTAAAAACTGGACGTAGAAAATCGTCGACGTACTGGTATGCTGTAAGAGTGCCGTGGATGAGGAGCAAAGGGGTACTGCTAGGAAATTAAATGGCGCTCCAGACTATAACTCCTGGCTATCGGACCATATGGCGGGTGACAAGTTGGTATCCCACCACTGTCCAGGGCGTCTTCAGACACCTCGTCGCCTGTCATCCGGGCTCAGGCTCAGTTTGAAGCAGGACTCACCACCCAGGCCGAACACACGTCTGGAGACGCCTCGGACCAGCGGTGGGATACCAACCTAAATGTCGCCGACCATACGACCCGACAACCAGGAGTGATCGTCTGGGGTGCCATTTAATTTCATAGCAGGACCTCTTTCGCTGTCATCTGCGGTACCCTTATGACACAGTGCTACCTGTACGATATACTACGCTCCGTTTTGTTGTCCTTCATGGCAAGCGATGCTGACCTACGTTTCAGCAAGGTAACATCCGCCCGCACATGGCAAGAGTTTCAACTGATTGTCTTCGTCCTTGTCAAACACAATCTTGGGCAGAAAGTTTGGCGGATCCCTTCTCAACACACAACGTTTGGAGCATGGGCAGAGTCTTCCAAGTGTCGCAGGATTTGACGATCTAAAGTGCCGACTGGACAGAACCTTCAACAGGACACCCAACAACCATGTCGATCAGTACCAAGCCGAATAACTACATGCTTTAGTGCAAGAGCTGGGCCAACACGTTACTGACTTGCTCAATTTGTGAACCACATTCTCTTCAATCAATCATTCACTTTTCCGGAATTGTAATCAATTGTTTGGCTGTACAAGTACATAACATCTACCCACTTCTATTTCATTTGTAAAATATACTGTAGTTCCTTTGTAGTGCGTTGTTCTTGTGTGCACTAGCCTAAGAGTGAAATGTTACACAATATTGGCCATTAAAATTGCTACAACAAGAAGAAATGTAGATCCAGAATAGCAGCTTCAACACGATACCACAGTTCATCAACAGTAGTGACTGGCGTATTATGACGAGCCAGTTGCTCGGCCACCATTGACCAGAAGTTTTCTATTGGTGAGAGATCTGGAGAATGTGCTGGCCAGGGCAGCAGTCGAACATTTTCTTTATCCAGAAAGACCCACACAAGGCCTGCAACATGCGGTCGTGGATTATCCTACTGAAATGTAGGGTTTTTCAGGGATCGAATGAAGGGTAGAGGCACGGGTCGTAAGACATCTGAAATGTAACGTCCACTGTTCAAAGTGCCGTAAATGCGAACAAGAGGTGACCGAAACGTGTAACCAATGGCACCACATGCCATCACGCCGGGTGATACGCCAGTATGGCGATGACGAATGGTTGTTATGTTGCAGACGTCCCCATGTGTTGACTCAGGGATCGAGACGTGGCTGCACGATCCGTTACAGCCATGCAGATAAGGTGCCTGTCGTCTCGACTGCTAGTGATACGAGGCCGTCGGGATCCAGCACGGCGTTTCGTATTACCCTCCTGAACCCACCGATTCCATATTGTGCTAACAGTTATTGGACCACCGTGCGACTGCTACGGTCGCAGGTTCGAATCCTGCCTCAGGCATGGATGTGTGTGATGTCCTTAGGTTAGTTAGGTTTACTTAGTTCTAAGTTCTAGGGACTGATGACCACAGCAGTTGAGTCCCATAGTGCTCAGAGCCATTTGATTTGAGTTATTGGACCTCGACCAACGCGAGCAGCAATGTCGCGATACGATAAACCGCAATCGCGATAGGCTACAATTCGGCCTTTATCAAAGTCAGAAACGTGATGCTACGCATTTCTCCTTCTTACACGAGGCATCACAACAACGTTTCACCAGGCAGCGCCGGTCAACTGCTGTTTGTATATGAGAAATCGGTTGGAAACTTTCCTCATGACAACACGCTGTATGTGTCGCCACCGGCGCCAACGTTGTGTGAATGCTCTGAAAAGCTAATCATTTGCATATCACAGCATCTTCTTCCTATCGGTTAAATTTCGCGTCTGTAGCACGTCGTCTTCGTGGTGTAGCAATTTCAATGGCCAGTAGTTTACAACTTATACTTCAGGCACGCTAATACTGGAGTAACAGTTTGATAGCATTTAGTCAAGACGATCATAGCGCAACAGATTCTGTTTAACGTCAGTATGTTTTCTTTGTATCTCTAGTTATCCTTGTTTTATATGCGCCTTATTCAACTGTAGCGTTTTCCACGACCTGGTTGCTCTCTGTACACGAGTGCAAGAAGAAGGAAAGGCAATAGTCTCGCGTCGTGTGGGAAGTGGCGTCTCGATACGCACTCGAATAACCGCGGAGCAGAGAAGCGTTTCGCAGAAGAACTGCGCAGTTTCCGGTCGATTGCCTCGATTCCGGTGTCTGCTTACCTCTCCGCCTCTTACAGGTGGCGCCGCCACAGGCGGTGAGTGGGATGGAGCGACGCGCAACTGTTTCCCTACCCCTGCCCCTCCCCACCCTCTTCATCTTCGCGCTCCGCAACCAACCAGACCTAATTACTCATGCCTGCGCCGCTGCTAATCTCAGCAAAGGCACTGCGCTCCTAGCGGCGAACGCCAGCAGGTGTGATACATTAACACTGGCGTGAGACACACTACGTCGCGTCTTATCTCTATAATTTGCTGACGCTTGCCCCCTGCCATTAACTGAGAGTTTACTCTCTGCGCTCAGACGGTAACATAACTCCCTCGTTCCATTCGGCCTCTCATCAAGTTCCTCGATTTCGCTGGGATCTTAACCCTCTTCGCTTCTTCATGTGTGTGAGCGTAACGCGATTGCTTTTGATTCGTTTGTTGGGCGTAACCAATTAGGGCACTCCCGCGAACGACGTAGCTCTGGCAAACCGAAATCGACGTTAAGTAGATGGTCGCAAATACTGCAGAGTGCAAACGTCGTGACTTCTCGGAACCCACTTCACAACCAATCAAAGGAAGAAGAATTTGGTAAAACTCTCTCGGGCCTGCAGCAGCATCAAGTGCTACAAGGTCTCCGAGATTTTGACTGAGTGCTCCCTGGTCGTCGTGAAGCGGTGACTGTCGTTTGGCTGCTGCTCCCTCCATTATACAGCCGTGATAACGCCTGTGACGTCACTGGTGTCCAGTTCACCGCCATAATTATCAGGAAACGTTTGGCTTGCAAGACCGTCACACCTGCTTAAATCTTTTTTCTCTTTTTGAGGGGTTTTCAGAAATTTTTATCCCGATCGCTTCTTTTATGATGATATACCGGAAAACAATTGTTCGTTTTATAATAAATGTTTCGTCAAACGCAGTTCGGTGCTCCTTTACCCGAGGATGCTGTGTTACTGCTGAATTCCCGAGATATGGTAGCAGAAAACCAATTTGGAAATTTGTGGTAAGTTCTATGGGACCAAACTGCTGAGGTCATCGGTCCCTAGGCTTGCACACTACTTAATCTAACTTAAACTAACTTACGCTAAGGACAACACACACAGACCCATGAGCAGAAAACACCCATCAAGTTCTATACTACGCTGTTCAGTAGTGTGTCCAATATACAAATTTCTGCATCAGTACGGCGTTCTGTATATTCCTGGCATTCTGAGAACTACACTGGTGTCCAAAATTAAAACAACAAACCGCCTCTTCCCCGTGTTTTGTCTAATTCACGGTATAATAATATAAAATGTCAACAGATATTCGTACAATCGTGTTGTTCATGGACGATGGCAATCTGGTCAATGGACAACCACGTCAACGATGACGTTGGGGCACCTATCAAACGGAGTAGAGTTTGCCGTGTAGAACCACATCCACTGTCGCTGTGTATACAGTCACAAGCAGTGAAGTGTGGCACAAAGAGGACGCCTACCACACTCTATGCAGCGATGGGCCATGAGGATGGAAGAAGCAGGACGGTCACAAACTGATGTGGCCCGAAACTTAATGTGAACCGTTCTGTTGTTTCTCGGATGTGACGACAATTTATAGAGACAGAAACTGTATCGCAAAGGCAAGGGAATGGCCGACCACTTGTGATATCAAAAGGAGAGAACCGTCACTTGACCGTAAGGGCAAGACGGTACCGCTCTCATGCTGGACGGCACGTCGCAACATCTGATGGACTTGTATCGAGCCAAACGGTGTACATAAGACTTCGGCATTGTAGTCCTTATTATCGCAGACCTTCTGTACCTGTGTCTATGATGCGTCTTCGTAAAAGGAAACGTCTAGAGTGGAGTCGTCAACGAACCACCTGGGTGGTTGAATAGTGGGTCAATGTTCTTTTCGCAGAGGAGTTCCGATTTGGTCTGGAGAGTGATTCTCGACGCATTCGCATACCAAATACACGTGGAACATGATTTCGTAATCCAAAAATTGTGGAAAGAGATCGATATCGAGGACGATCCTTAATGGTGTGGGCAGGAATTACCTTGACCACTCGAACACTTCTTCATGAAATTCTACAGGTGAATCGGCAAGGTTTAACTGCTCTCAGGTATCGCGAGTAGATCTTCGGACCTCATGTGCGGTTGTTGCGAGGTGGTGTGGGCCCAGACTTCGTACTGATGGACGATAATAGGCCTAATCGACGTCATAGAGCACATGCGGCTGGTGTTTTCTTCGAAACGGAAGACATTGCACACATGGCGTGGCCTGCTAGCCCGCCCGATTTGAATCTCATAGAACATATCTGGGATACGCTAAGGAGACCGGTTGCATCACGTCAGAATCTACCAATTACTTTCAAAGACTTGCGAGCAACTCTGCAGGAAGAATGGACGCTATTGCCTCAACATGAGACTGATGACATCACTCACAGTATTCCCCATCGTTGTCAGGCCTGTGTTGCTGCCGGACACCCCATTCTCAACACATTAATCAGTTTTCTGAATGTGTGTGCAAATAAGTTAAGTTGGAAAAAATGAAGAACATTTTTTTGTCTCCCGTTATTCAAGTTACAGTTGATTATGCTCTGTGTTCTTTACAGTTTTTCTACTTTGCTATCACATGTTCACACTGTTTTGGGGCAAAATAAAGCCAACCTAGAAAAATTTCCGTTTGTTGCTTTAATTTTGAACACCAGTGTACACTATCTTTCACATGTGTCATGGGATGTCGAATATTGAGTGGAGACGTAAAAAGTGAATCGATTTTGTGCCTGTACACGAAAGAGCTAATCTTTCCTGTTACTGAACCACAGAGAGGTAAAAACGCAACCTTAATCGTCCCATGCAAGGTGTGGGTCGGGGGGGGGGGGGGGGAGGTGACGGTGGGCGTTCTGCTAAGGAGTCTTTGCTGAATTAGTTCGTTGGTTATTATAACTTTCGGTAGAGGTTTCACTTCTTTCGGTTCGAATTCAGCGTCTGTAACGTCTTCCTCTCGATGCACCACGGCCCTCAACAGAACGTTTCCGTGCTGGCCGGTGGTATGTGGTAGCATCCAGTCACCTCTCCATGTGGGTGAGGTTTCGTTAAACACTGTGCCTGAGACACCGATTTGCTTTTCGGCTGATAAGCATGTCAAGGAATGGCAAGCTTCCGTCCGTCTCTGCCTCTGTCGTGTACTTGATGTAGTTTTGGGTTTTACTGGTGTGGTCAAAGAACTCTAGCAGGTTTTCACATCCATTAGGGCAGACAGCGAATGTGTCGTCGACGTAACTCCAGAAATTGGGTGATCACTGTGAAGGACATGGAGATGCAGTGTACTTGTGTGAGAGTGCGTTATCAGCACCTGAAATTGTTTGAAGGAGGCCTTATTTTGGGTCTCCATTTCACTAGCTGGTCGAATAGCGAAATATGCAGGTTGTGGGGCATTCAGATGTGACAGTGGCCCTTTGCAGGAGTGCATGAACCGTGAGAGCAGGCATACTGGTCAAGGTTTCAGTCGAACATCGTAAAAGAGGATCTCCATATTGTGCACCACGCACGTTACAACGCTTTCACATCTGCGTCTGCCATCCGAAAACGAGAAATGGGTCTCTTGAGATAGCTGTCATCCCACACAACTGGTCGGAAACTGGAGCAGCTGGACTGGGGAATTTTCGACCCATGGGAAGGCTGCCATTAACACTACTGTGCAGTCGTAGTGTCGTCACTGGGACCCGTGGATTGCTGATGAGTGGTCTCACATTGTATTCAGGGGAGAATATCAGTTCAGCACACCCCAGATGACTATCGTCAGAAAGTGGTCCCATTCTTCCAGTGTTTTGGAGAGGCACAGCGGTGTTACTCCTGGCGTCGCGGTGTGGGGAGGTCAGGTATGACTTCATGTCATGGTTGTAGTGAATGCAGGAACACTGACTGGACAACAGCACATCATGTACAACTGGTGTCCTTGTGCGTAAGCTCGCTAGTGACGTATCGTAGCGCCATGTTTCAGCAATAGAATGTTCGTCCAAACAAGGTACATGTCGTTGCTATGAAATTTCTGCAAGATGTTGAGGTACTCCCATGGCCAGCAAGACCCCCAGAACTGTGCCTGATAGAACATGTGTGGGACCAGCTCGCATGTCACCTCTGTCCCTCTTCCAGTACCCATAATATCAAGGACTACCCTTTGACACACTTAACATCGGAATAAATACGTGCATCCAGGTCAGAGAGGGTGCAACGAGGTACTAATAAGTGTACTCGTAGTCCCAAGAGCTTTGTAAATTTGATACTCCATCAGATACTCTCCCAATCTTTGAAATTTCATTTCGTTTCCTTCTTCCTTTCTAGGCGATTTTCTTTTTTGCTAAGGAATCTATATTGGCATATGTGAGCAGAGAGGAAGAGCCAACCATGTATCGTAAATTCATCTGCTCTCACGTGACTACGGCATAAGTGCCGACCAAAGTTGCGACGTTAGCTGTGGTTCGGGCAGATGGTGGAAGAACTGAGCACATTCTGCGACTGCTGTTTCATGGGATATCTTAGGCTTTGAGGTGAAGGACTTATAGAATAAATGGGCCATGGGCTGTTACTCGTGATCACCCTCATGCAGACAATGTGATGTATTTTGAGGCAGTGTTGTGATATATGCGCTATACTTCGCTCACACGAGAGAGTATTCACATTGCTGACACCTAAGGTATCAGCACTGGCATAACTAAGTGGGGGTGGTGAGGGCAGTCCACCCCGTGTACCAGCCGAATGGGGGTGACACCTATATGTGACTAATTTTTTCATATATAAATAAAAACCGTTGTTTCCTTCTTCGGTTAAAATTCTATTCCTGTCCTCAAGACTATATAGGATACTGACGTAATTGTATATTACGTGTATGTATAATGAGTTCGCCCCAGTGAAGTTTGTGGAGAGAGGGGAAGACTACTTGCTGAGGAGGATTGGCGGTGCGGGGGACAGCGTCTCGTAGAGCTCTGACAACTCAGTTTTCCTGCTGATTATCTGCTATGATAGAAATACTTCATGGAATTAGAACAATTGTGTAATCGCAGTTAGTCTTGCGTTTAAATAAGGTACAGTACGGCAGCAACAACACATACGGTTCACACGTGATACATCGTATCACAGTTATTGGAATGGACAGGCTGCGTGTGTTGTTGCAGTGTTTCACAACACCCATTAATTTTACCCTTTGTATGTTCCCTTTCCTTATATAAGCCTAATACGTACCATGAAATACGTTCCTGTCGTCCTTCAACGCACTATAACATTCTATTGCCTCGTAACGGACTCATAATATGGCAGTTGGCCTCGAAGTAAACCCAAAGGGGTTTGCAGTCCTACGAAATCGCTCTATCTAACAGCACGGGCCATTTAACGTGGAACAGGGTCGAGTACATGACTGTCTGTAGCACCTGGCAGTGGTCCGGTGACGGTACTGGATGTTGTAGTCGTCTAGAAACAGTTCCAAATGCTCCACGAGGTAGCATCACTCTTTGGAGAACAGTTCTCTCAGCATTCTCTCCTCCAGCAATGTTGATTAGTTATCCCAGCCGCTAGGGTACGGCCCCATAATATGAACAATATTGATGTTTCAGCAGCAATCATACTACATTTGCTTCATTGACATATTTGTTTTCAGGGTGAAATTCGGAAGAAAGGTCTTCTCATAGCTGCATTTCATATTTTTGCCAGTCGTGAATAAAGAACGTCGGGAAACCAGGAGCCGAGATACAGAGTCCTCTCCCTTTTAAGTGTCTCACAAATGCGACCTTGAAACTTCGCTCCGACGTCAAACTTCAGACACCACCGGCTGCTGCTGTTGTGATGAACTGCAGTAAAGGTACTTCGTACCAAACAATAAATCGCTCGGACTGGCAGCTGTGATAGAAAGCACAACTTCTACGGAGTTCAACTTCAACGTCTGAGTTCACTATGGATTGGTCAGAATGTTTTTGACCCCCTTTCTGTTGTTTTATTTTCATAGCTCTGCAGCCCGATCAGGATTCCCCCAAAATCGTCATTGCTTGTCAGCTAGAATGAGATTTTCACTCTCCAGCGGAGGGTGCGCTGATATTAAACTTCCTGGCAGATCAAAACTGTGTGCTGCACCGAGACTCGAACTCGGCACCTTTGCCTTTCTACTTCTGTAAAGTTTGGAAGGTAGGAGACGAGGTGCTGCCACAAGTACAGCTGTGAGGAGGGGGGGGGGGGGGGGTGTGAGTCGTTCTTGGGTAACTCAGTTGGTAGAGCACTGGCCCGCGAAGGGCAAAGGTCTCGAGTTCGAGTCTCGGTCCAGCACACAGTTTTGATCTGCCATGAGGTATTGAACTCAGAACCAGATAAAAGTCCGTTGAAGATGTCGCTTCACTATTCGAGGTTTTGCTTCTGACAAACAATGAGGAGTTGAAATTAGGTGTTTCAAAATTCGACAGTTTTATGACGAATCATCAGATGGAGAATTTCTCTATGAGATTTCAATGCTGAGAAGACATTTGAAAGCGGCAAATGTTATCGTTATTAGGTATGTTATTAGATATGTGTATTCATCGTGTAAAGTGATTTGAAAGACTCATTTCCACACCTTATGGCCGCTCTAAAGTTATTTATGACATTTTGTGTATGAGATGCTTCGTGTGAAAGGATATTTATTAAATTTAAAATAATTAAAAACAACTTAAGATCATAAGCAACACGAAGCTTAATAATCCTACCGTGTAACTATCGGACACGAGGCAACAAAAAATATTAATTTTGAAGATGTTACATCAGCAATCAAAGCGAGAAAGAAATTTTAAATATTTGTGTCTCGCTTTAGCAAATACTTTTCTGTAGAATGTATATTAATGTGTAGATTATAATACTAGATATCTACTAATGTAAAGTGTATAATACTATATACTACTGTAAAATGCTTAATAAAAGAATACTTTTGCATATTGCAATTTAATGGTTCAAATGGCTCTGAGCACTATGGGACTTAACATCTGAGGTCAGCAGTCTCCTAGAACTTAGAACTACTTAAACCTAACTAACCTAAGCACATCACACACATCCACGCCCTAGACAGGATTCGAACCTGCGACCGTAGCAGTCACGCGGTTCCGGACTGATGCGCCTAGAGCCGCACGGCCACCTGGCCGGCTGCAATTTAATGCCTGATGACTCTAAGGACTTTATTTGTCTTATCTGTATTCATACGTGTCATGTATCCAGTTTTATTGATGAGTTTTATTACTGGGGTTACACCCCATACATCCACCACGAGCGCCGCCACTGGTTATCTGTATCCTTTCTGTGCATACTGTAACATTATGTGATTGCCTTATCATTTTAAATCATTCACTAATCGAGCAGTCGCTGGGCAACAGCTACAGTTTGCAAATAATGTTGCGAGAATGTAAAAGGTGAACGACCTGTGACGTAACTTGTTTATCGAAATGCCGTCGCAGATGCAGTGAGTTATTGACTTTGAAAATCGCGGCGCGAAAAACGGACAGAAGAAAAACACTTCTACACTTTTTTTTGTTTTTTTTATGTACGAGATATTCTCCATGGACAGTTACTCATTCTTCTCTTGTCTCTTGTAACTTGTGTCGAATGTGCATGTCTTGCCGCCGTATTATTATCGTTAAAAATAATATTATTTTAGTGTGAAGTAAAAGTGCAATACTAAAAGTGCAATACTGCATAGCAGTAAATTTATTGTGCGACGTGTATGTGAAAACGTCAAAGGAATTATGGTCATTACGAGAAGAGAAGTGCCAGTCAAAACGGCATCCATGTTAAAATTCTTCATTGTAGTGTAAGTTCATCTATTAATTGCCATAAATTCAGATTTAAATGGAATTGGTGTATGGACTATTTATTTAGTGTAGAATCTATGTCTCACTCCTTCATGAAGTTATTTAATTTTCTTTATGTTTCTGCCAAATATAGAGTTCACAGTCACAAATTCTTTCGTCGAAATCGGACGGAAGTTTATGCGGCGAAATACTTTCTCCGCGCCACATTCTACTGGTAAATGCATGATAAACTACGGTCCCTTAGGAAATTCATGTTGAGCTATCGAAAAATAATTATATTTTAAATAGACATTTACTCTCCTCTGCAATGCAACTTCAGACTGATCAGACGATCCAACAAGAAACAGCCGCACACGGTCGGCGTTCGCAAATATACTTCCAACGCTGATTATAGCTACATGTTGCTGCACAAAAGTAAACATATTGTTATAATTAGAGACTACGAACGGGGACATTTATAACTGTATGTATACACATTACGTAAACATATCGTTATAATACCTGACACTACTTCAGTAGCTATTTTCACAACAACGTATGCTGCATACCTACTCATTAATTTAGTTATAACTGCCACCTCCATTAGCCAAGGAAAACTGTGAGTCTTTTTACACATTAGACCGAAATCTATTTTTATTCGTCACATAATCCTATCTTTAGATATACAAAAAAAATCCAGATGGAAAACTTTTGTTTAGACCGTTTCTAGAATAGGACACTAACAATGAAATGCTTGAGTTGATGCAGGCTTTTAAAAGTAACCTGATAAATGAGCTCCGCATTTCTGTAGCGGAAAGATGAGGTAAAGTGGACAGGATGGGAAAAGTGACCGTTGCACATGTTTTGTCTTTTGGCCTGACTAGTGCTGTTGCTTGCCGAGAAGTGGTCACTAGAGTTGTAATGCACGCCACCAATGTTGTCTCGCAGTTTGAAAGAGGAGCTTTTTCCGTTACCTCTTAGTAAAAACTTTCAGATTTTCAGTATTTTAAGGTAACGTAAGTCAATTACATTACTCTTGTCACGTAACGTACACACATTACTTTTACCAAATCATTTTTAGGCGAAGTATTTTAGGCTACAAATATAATACCATGTGGTTTCTTTCGGTTTGATACTTTCTCTCGTAAAATGCCAATGCCGACATGGCGCCCGATCGGAAAAAGGGCCCACATTACACGCCAAGAAAAGTGTCAAAGGCGTTTACAACAACAACAGTTAGTTGCTTACATCTATTACACAAAAAATTTCAGATCGGGTAGGATTCTAAGCCCTTTTACATATAAAGCTATCATTCTTCATACTATTGTCTTGTGACAATTTAGAACTAATGAGTTTATATTACTTAAAACCATCTCTGTTCCGTTACACTTATTCTAACACAAGAATCCGATTAGAAATGTTCTATCTACTGTAGTAGCTTCAAATTGTTTCAGATACTAGGGAGTCAGTTTGCCCAGAAAATATGTACGAAGATCAGGACAACAAACATGGTGTGCTGTTGCGATGGCACTAGCCACATTTTCTGCTAGGTAAGGTAAAGTTACCACTGAGAAAGCCTTCACAAAACTGAAAAGTTCCTACACATTTTTCCTTTCTCACTCAAAAATTTTGCTGTAGTACCTTAAAATACGGAGATTAAAAATATGTAAATCACAAGCTACCATTAATAACCACAGTTTGGTGAAAATTCAGTTTCACTAGACTGGCGGCTTTACTCCATCTTCTTCTACCTGATATTCCAAAATTTAAAATCTATAAGCAGTTTCGACCTTACATGTTTTAAACTTTTGACAGAACGGTTATTATCTAAATATGATAGTTCTGCTATCTGATAATGACTTTCTAGGTAGTTGCTGCCAGCATAATAAAATGATTCTCTTAGCAACAGTTTTCCAGCATAATCTTCTTCTCTTAAACGTCTGGAGCTGAGCGAGTGTTTTGCATTTAATGAGGTAGATATTTAAAGGATTTTAAATTCGAGCACTTCCGTCTTGTTTCTGAATCGGGAATCATATCTGTGGTACTAGAAGCGAGAATGTTAAGTTTTTGTGAGTCATTCATTCGCTGTGATGATTGATGCTACATTTCAACTACAGATAAACTATTCATCATTCGGAATGCAGCTCTTGTCTTTTTCGTGTTTTCAGTTAAAATTGTGGGAGTTAACGTTCGCCAGTTATGCAACTCACAGTTTTACAAAATTCCCTAAAATGTTTCAACACCTCTGCGACGTCATCAGTGGGTTTTTATTTAATCTGTAATGTGAATGTTTTTACTAAATGATTACAATATTGTGGAAATATTTAGTTTAAACAACTATTTGCTTCTGTCAGTTAATACCTTTACGTTCGGTTTGCATGGTTTTTCACGACTACTTGCGTATTATTTCGTACCGGTAGGTTGTCATCTGCAAACAAACGATGTTGATGAGAAACTTTGTTGGGAGTTAACCTATCATTTTATGCTTTAAACGTAATTTAGTTTGGGCGATATTTCACGAGTGTATTCGTTATTACTTACGTTTTTTGTGGCGAGCCCTTTTTTCTCAGCATCCTGATGAGGTGTTGTGAAGCGCACTTAAATATAGCACATATTTTCTGAAATTTTGGTCGTGAAAGCACTTTACACTTCTCCAAAACACACTGTAGTCCTGGTTGTTGTGTGTGCCGGCTCAGTCAGTGTTCATTTGTTCACCAGTGAGTTTGGCGAAAATATTTGAATTTTGGTTACATTTTCTCTCTCTCTCTCTCTCTCTCTCTGTTTGTGTGTGTATGT
This sequence comes from Schistocerca gregaria, assembly GCF_023897955.1. NCBI lineage: Eukaryota > Metazoa > Arthropoda > Insecta > Orthoptera > Acrididae > Schistocerca > Schistocerca gregaria. Next base: position 67,024,215 of record NC_064924.1, on the reverse strand, counting down.
GTGTGTGTGCGTGTGTGTGTGTGTGTGTCTGGACGCGCTTGTGTATGTCTGTGTTCTGTACGCTTCTTAGCAGTTTGTGTTGTCTTTTGCGTTCTGTTCCTTCAGTGTGTAAATTTAAGAGCCTTTGCAGAGTGTACTGTATTCATTTATGACCTGTTTTCCTTCTGTTATTGCCTTCTGTATGTAGAAGTTTTCCTCAAAGGTCTGTTTGCTGTACAGACTACGGCTGGGTTTTAGTATTCTTCAGTTTGTTTCTAGTAGTTGGGTGGTGATTGTGGGCTATTAGGTGATCAGCAAATGTCCTATGAGAGCTATGCTTTTTAAGGCTCTGAGGTGTTCTGAGTAAATAGTTTTGAAGTTTCTGCATGTCTGTCCTTTGTATACTGTCTGGCAAGTAAAGCATGTGAGTTCATATACTCCTGATCTGTTAAATTTATCTGTGGGTGTTTCTTCTGTTCTGATCTTTTTCTGTGTCGTATTCTTTGTGCTGTATCGTATTTGGAGTCCCTGTTTCTTTAATATGTTGCCTCTTCTGTGAACAATTTTGTTATTCCAGGTGAGTATGTTGCGTCTTGCATGTGTTCATTGTTTGTGTTATGTGTTGTTTAGCGCCAAACTTGCAGATGAACAAATGAACACTAACTGAGCTGGGACACACAACAACCACTATTACAGCTTGTTTCGGAGACGTGTAAAGTGCTTTTTACGACCAAAATTTCTGAAAATAAATGGTATACTTACGTGCGCTTCACAACCCCTCATCAGGATGCTGAGGAAAAAGGGCCTGCAACGCAAAAACGTAAGTAATAACGAATATATACGCGAAATATCGCGACAAACTAAATTGCATTTAAAACAAGAAATGATAAGATAACTCGCAACAAAATTTCTCATCAACACCGTCTGGTTGCAGATGACAAGCCACCAGTACGAAATAATACGCAAGTAGTTCTGCAAAACCATGCAAATCTAATGTAAAGGTATTAACAAATAGAAAAAGATAGTTGTTTGAACTAAATAGTTCCGTAATTTTGTAATCATTTAGTAAAAATATTCACATCACAGATCAAATAAAATAGAAACTGACTGATGATGTTACGAAGGTGCAAAAACATATTTAAGAACTTTGAAAAAAAAACTGCCTTTTGTTCGACTGGTGGACCTTAAATCCAACAATTTTTACATCTGAACTGATATGAAGTAATATGGGGAAACCTTCATGGTCTCCATCATATACAGTGGTTGGATAAAAATATGGGAATACCAAAAACAACACATTACCATACATGTTGCGGTGTAGGAAACCCATTGAGATTCAAAAGAGCCTCCAGTCATCTCGGAATGGATAAATACATGTCGTAGTTGATTTTCAGGGGCATTTTGCACAGTTCTTCCTGCAGACTAGCGACACGTTCAGTCGTCAATAATGGGGGCGGACAGACATCACACACCTTTCTCCATAAAATAAACCACAAAGGGTCCATAATATTGTGGTGTGGTGACTGTGGTAGCCAGGACAGATGCTCCCAAAACGTCTCCTGGATAATGTGTGAACAGGGACCCTGTTGCCTTGGAACTCAGGTGCATCACTGGGAAACAAACATAGTGTCACGGTACGTATCTGATGAGCCTAATGGTCATATGGAGCTTGGCAGTAATGTAAGCTTGCAGAGTAAACATGGAGACCATGGAACAGCATGATGTGGGAGACCACATCATCGCCGAACCCCCGCTGTTATGCCTGATAAAAATACAATACCTCATTGAAACCTTATTGTGCTGTAGGTCAGCTTTGTCTATGTTCCCGTAGCAGTAGAGTTGACATCTAAGTTTGTATATTTGATCCAGTTGCATAGAGCCACAGGAAAGACATTAGCAGTAGCCTCCTCCAAGCCTTTTTACATGAAATTGGATTAGTGGAAGAAGTTATGTCTGATACTAGTCCACTGTTTACTTTAAATTGCAACATTGGCAGCAGATGCTCAGGGAAGGTAGAGTTAAACACATATTTATCTCTCTGTTTCATTTCCCTTCCAATCCCTGCGAGCGCACAATGGCCGAGTTGTATGCAGTTAGTGGCAGAATACTCAGTATGTGCGTGCGTGCGTGCGTGCGTTTGTGTGTGTGTGTGTGTGTGTGTGTGTGTGTGTGTGTGTGTAAATAATAATGTTAACTTTGTGCTAAAATGGTTAAAATGGATCTGTGCACTATGGGACTCAACATCTGAGGTCCTCAGTCCCATAGACTTAGAACTACTTAAACCTAACTAACCTAAGCACATCACAAACATCTATGCCCGAGGAAGGATTCGAACCTGCGACCGTAGCAGCAGCGCGGTTCCGGACTGTAGCGCCTAGAACCGCTCGGCCACAACATCCTTGTGATATCTTTATCCCTTCTTGTATAAGAAATGATCATCAACTATACTGTAACTAAACTCCGCCAGGTCGTGTCATACTCAGCCCACAGGCGTCAGTAGATGTGGATGTGCAGAGGAATGTGATCAGCACACCGCCTTCCCAGCTGTATATCAGTTTACGAGCCCAGAGCCGCTACTTCTCAGTCAAGTAGCTCCTCAGTTTGCCTCACAAGGGATAGCCTGCTTGCCAACAGCGTTCTCCAGGCCGGATGGTCACCCATCAAAGTGCTAGTCCAGTGCGACAGCGTTTAATTTCGGCGATCTGACGGGACCCGGTGTTACCACTACGGAAAGACCGTTGACATTATGCTTATTAATCAGATATGAAGTGATGTGTTGGCGAGAAGACTGGAGCGCTTGCGAAAGAAGCTGCACGGACGTGCGACAGGCAGCTGGTGTTACTATCACGCATTCCACATGCTCACTGCCCCCTGAGTTGTGTGAAATCTGTCCAAGTCGGTGGTGACATCCAACAAGACTGGCGCACCAAGGGAGGCTGCCAGCCCACCACAGATATCATCCGATGCACCAAATGCACGAAACGTCTGCAAGATACGTCATCACGTTTGGCCATCTCCATGCTGTCATGTGACAGTGCACCTTGATCGAAGTTTTCTGCGCTGCTTACACAAAGAGGAGCCATAATGTGCCATCCTTGTGCAGTATCCAAACGCCCGTCGACTTACAACGCTGGAACGATGACGACGTTGAAAGGAAACTCTCAACGGCGACTACCACCGAGCACAATGTTCAGGAGATGCACTGAACGACACGGGCCCATTCGAGGAGGTTTCCTGGGACGACGGAGGCACTGAGGTCACACGACTCAGATGGGCTGTATAGTTCCCACTAACACCAAAAACTATGTGGCCCTCCCCTTTATGTCTTTTGGTATCTTTCGATAGTGTAACTACCACATGTCATAATACAGTTGTTCAGAATGTTTGTGTATAGTGCAGAAGGCAAACGTGTGTGTGTGTGTGTGTGTGTGTGTGTGTGTGTGTGTGTGTTTTACTTTCTGCGAACGCGAATATATATGTGCAGCAAATGACAGAACAGCATGGAGAGCCTAGACCTGCCGAAGGACAGAACACTGAACACGATGATTGTTTTTTTTATGTTTCACATGTCAGTCAAGAGAAGGTATAGACTTTTTTTGGCTTTTCATTCATTGATTTGTACACAGTTGTGCTACAAACGATTGTTAAAGGAACCCTTTCTAAGGAGGAGTACACTAAAGATGAACTTTCAATTATGGGACTCTAATTTGATTTCACATAACACGGTAATTTGTAGATATTTCTCTAAAATTGTTTCTGTTCTTGTTTTATTGATGCCTTATATTGTGCTATGTGATTATATGTCAGTTTTTATTTGCTGTATGATGTTTTTTATACTTTGTTTTTTCTCATGTACTTTTCGTTTACTTATTAATGTTTTTGTGTGTTGTGTCTTATGGCTTCTGTTGTATTATACGTGTAATTTTATTTAATTTCATTTGCCGTGGCGCTTTTTCATTTATTAATAATTTGTATTTCCCGTTTTAAATCTGACTGGCATGTGATCGATTTGTCTGTTGCTTTGAGCATACTGTGGTTGTGGGGCGGCGGGTGGAATAATTGCTAAATGTTCTTATTATTTATTTAATGCTGTTGTTTGTCATTCTCAGCACTGGCTCTCTAACTACAATATTGGCAACCAGAAAGTGATTAGCAAAACGTAATGCCTGTATTTAAGATTCCTAGTGCCCACTTCATCTGAGAAATACATTTATAGCTACAGCTTATAGCGCTGAGGAGTTAGTTCTGAAAGTCACAGACCAAAAATAATCCATACAATCCAACTACCAGAGCAGTTCAGAGTCTAATGCACTAATGCAACTATAACTGTTCAAATTAAATGTTTAAGTGAATCCTAGCCATAATTTGATGATAATATACATCAAACGCCATGCTAGTAATGGTAGAATGTCTGTCCTTCGGCGGCACGTTAAAATACGACATACGCAAACTAAAGATAGATCATTAACATCATCCCAAAATTAACACTTCACTCGAAAACGATTTCATGGTTACGCTAATCAGCATCTGGAGAGAGCTGGGGCCTTCCTTTTCTCGCGCAGCGTTCTTACATATAAAGCTGCTGTGCGGACGGCTAAGGGAACGCCTGATCAAATCTGATCTTCCGACTAGCCGCTGGGCTAGTAATGCATCACTTTAAGTTATTGAATAAATCATTGCTTCCTTTGCTGATGGCCGATGAAGCTCTCAATTTAAATGTGCTATCAGCACACAGGTAAGTAATCATAATAAACGTCTGACGTGGCTAAGTCAAATATTTTGGGCGAGATACTTAATTTAATTACACCAGTAGACGCAGTAGACGAGCTCTGAACTTGCCCTTTGGAGATACGCTACCGCTATAGTTTTATAGTTATTCAGTTGAAACTTCTCACATCATTATGATTAAAGCGGATCTCCCTTCTACTTAAATTTAAACGTCCTAGCTTTATTTATTCACCTAATTAATCCATCTTGCTTCCTTAATTTTTAAGATCAAAACCAGAAAATCATGAATTTCAACTAAAATTTTAGCTTGTGAGATCCAGAATAGTTTCTACTAAATTATTATGCAAAAGGAATCTAAATATAAATTTTTAAGTTTCTAGCTCTTTTCTGTTGCGCCAATGATTTTTACATAAAAATGTCCGAATTTCGAAAATGGTTAAAGTTATTGAACTGATATTCAACACATATTGATTTAGTATTACTCCTGATATGCTAGAAACGTTTCAGGTCATTTACTTGATTTTTAAAGTATTTTGCAACATTTATGACGTCAGAGCTAGTTACAGCGGACTGGCTGGCACACAATGGAAAGACTGATGTGAATTTTATAAGGCGTGACTAGGCTGCTTCCCTACATGGTGAACCACATATGAATGACAACCACTTTTTCTTTAATTCCGTTTTTATTTAAACAACACAGCATTACTTTGCTGACCAACTGAGACCTACATTAAAGTTACTAATTCAATGTCATAATTTGATCGAGTCACATACTTCATTATTAGTCTTACATAATATTTATTGTGTCCTTTTTGTGATGCTGATTGCCTGTTGCCTTTTGATATAATTTACCAGTCATGTGTTGTTTTTTTTAAACCTGGTTTCGAATGTACTATCATGGCAAGAAAACCCCAGGCACACTCTTTCTCCTGGCGTGTAGTTGATGAACCGTGTCTATAAGACTCGTTTCATGATAGTCTGCTTTGTTTACTTTGTTATTGAGTCCCCTCTGACTTTCAGTGCCTTTCTTAACTTATCCCAGAAGGAGATTGAGAAGTGGCATATATTATTTCAACCATAGTTCAAGTTATGATGCAAATGACATGTGTGTGGCATCAGTTTAAAGCCTGTATATGTACATATAATTTTTATACGTTGTTTCCAAAATAACCCGCACCTCTATTTTACGAGTATATTGCTTGTATCTTATCTTCCTATCAGCTTTCCGTTTCCGCCCATCTTGCATGAATGAGTGAATGTGCGTGTTTGCTTTGTATCGGCAAGGTGATTACTAGTGTAGTGTATCCGTCTGCTACGGTGGCAATACGACCAACGTAGGGTAGCCTCAACAAGGAAAAGAGGTTTGTTCCCGCTGCGTAAGTCTTTAGACTATTGTCAGATTGGTCGTGGAAGGGACCACTTTGGTCATTGTTATTTACCTCGGCTCTTGTTCTGGAAGCGTGCACAGGTACTCTGCTTCTTGGTTTTGGTGAGTGCACACCGTCAATTAAGCGCTAGCCTGGTAACTTACAGGGTGACAGTTACTGAACTATATGATAACAAGGCGTATATTAGTTACAAACTACGGCATGCACACTCTTTACTCAACATGTAAACATCACCACAGGTATTCTGATTTAGGCTATGACATGTTCGACATGCCTGCCATTATTAACGATGATGTGGCGCAGACGAATAGCGAATTGCGTGACCCGCTGAAGTGTCGGAACATCGATGCTGTCGATGACCTCCTGAATGGCTGTTCTCTGATCATAAATAGTTTTCAAGTTATTGTTGTACACCTTCTCTTTAATACAGCCGCACAAACAGAAGTCGTATGTGTTCAGATCCAGAGAGGATGGCTGCCAATGGAGGCCCCTTGCCAGTAGCCTCTGCATACCCAAGAGCCAGAAAATCGTCCCCAGAGTCTTCCTCCTGGAAATCAAACACTCTCCTGCTTCGATGGGATCGATCTCCGTCTTGCATGAACCACACCTACACGAAAGGGTCACTTTAGAAATTGAGGATGAAAGCGTCTCACGTACCATTCGGTAGTCACCGTGTCATCAAGGAACAACGCACCGATTATTCTGTGACTGGACATTGCACAACACACAGTCACCCGTGGAGGGTAAAGAGACTTCACGATCGCGAAATACGGATTCTCAGTTCCTCATGTGTGCCAATGTTGCTTATTGACGAACCCATCCAAATTAAAGTGGGCCTCGTCTTACTCATTCGCATACTAATTCCCATCATGACCCGCGGCCAACCGTGCAGTCTGAACGTCCTAACGCAAGCCGTTCAGAAGTTTTGACGATTTTATTTCATATATTTCAGTAATTGTACCCTGTAAAATTGTGATGAGGTTTTGTAAGTCTTCAACCTAAATAAGGTATTCGATCATTTTCTTTTGCAGAATTTACTTTTGGAATCATATTCCACGATTTATTGAGTGCAGAGAATGGTAGCATTTCATTGTTTATTAATTTATTCAGGGACCTCCTTTGTCCCACGGAAAGTTTGATATGTGGGAGTGTGACCTGACTCGAAATGATTAGTTTACGTTAGAATGTTTCCTTTTCTAGTGTGACTGCGTGTGTAATTGTGTTCTCACGTGCGTGCAATTCTTTTTCCTATCGTAGTTCAATATTTATTGGAGTTTTCTTTGTATCCTTTATGTGTGGATGGTCCTACTTGTCTTATGTGTTCCTGTTTCATGCAATCAGCCTTCAGCTCGATCTTTTCCTGTTCCAATTTTACTATTTCGTTATGCTGTATAATTTGCGTTCAAACTGATTTTCCGTATTTCATTATTTCGTTGGCACTACAGCATTTCTTTCAGTATTGTTCGAACGTGTGGCTACTTAGTAAATTTTCGACTACTTGTGATAATCCGAGGTGCTTGTCACCATTGTTAAATTTGTCAACCGTGCACTCTTTCTTTCGTTTTTGCGTGTTAATATTTTCGGATCAATTGTTAAATCTGGTAATAGTATTTGTTTTATTTATTGTCAAGATGAGGTCAAACGGTACGAATTTCTTCGACATCATTGTGTATGTATGATGATAGTCTAATTCCTTCCTACCTTTATTCTTCTCAATGTGAATCCATTTTATAGTGTGCTAATCTATCCTTTTCTTTCGTTCAATATGATGTGTGATTCAATCTACAGATGCCTTTTTGACATCTATCGTAATTTTAGCTAACTCTCATTTCACGAGTAAATCAGACACCAACCATCTTTAAAGTTAGCATGTTCTTTTTGCATGTTCAAGTCAGTTTTCTTGGCAATAGATGTCCCAGTGTAAAATTTTACAATTCATCTTACCACGTAGTTCCACTTAGTTTTCTCAGCTGAGCTTCCCAGGCGCCATCATAACTGATACTAACGCGCAAAATATGGAAGGGCACATGTCTTACTTTTTTGAGGACGATTTAATTTACTTATTTTAAATGCGCTGAAGGAAGCAAGGGTTTCACTGACAGTAATTAACGTCTGAAAAACGTGAACTAGGACTACATTTCCTCCAAAAGGAATAGAAATATGCAATCGAGCGTGGACTGTTATAACAAGATTTATTTTCTTATTCCATTTTAATGAGCTGTTTGTGCGGCTGCATTGATAATTTCTTTCATTCGTTCAATTTACGCAATTTAATAGTAAAATCATATAACATGACGTGTTATAGTTAGCTTCACCACTCAGCAAATAGTTGTATTTCATTTAATTTCTGCCACAGCCACACTCATCACAGTCCACCACTCACCAACTACATAAGACGTAACTTATCACTTTTACAGTTCCAAAGTTGATAATTACTGAAGCCTTGATGCTGTAGGTGATTATAAAATAACACGGTCAGTACAATTTGACCAATAAATCTGCAACATCTCGAAGCGTAACAAATAATGAAATTTTACTTATTGTGCTTATTCACTACAGTAGGAAGAATAGATAATTAAATTTCTGGGTGATTGGTAGTCTACAGTCTGTGGTGATACTCCTCATGGGTACTCGTCTTGTTGCAAAATGAAGTTCATGTCCTAACGTAAGCTACATGACGTGACTGAACAATCCTTTAGCAAACAACACGTTTGCCTCTCGGGTGCAAATCGCGTGGGGTTGCTGAGACCCTGAATGGTGTTTGGTCCTCCAAAATTAGCGTGACAGACACGGGATCCTGAACAACGCGAGCAGCAGTATCATGGAACGATCAACTGCAGTCTCGATACACCAGGGTCCATCTAGTATCGAATTTTGGCTAGTGGTGGTGTACCTCCCTGCTCCTTACACGAGGCACACCACGATCTTCTCACACTCACTCACGCGCGATGTTTGAACGAGCAACCTGCTTTGTAGTGCTTCTTTACACAGAGAGTGTAGCGGCGTCACGCTTACTACACCGTGCAGTTGGACTGAAATGTTAGTCATTTGCATATCCAAGCACGTAGTACTCCTCGTGCCAGTTTCGTGCTTGTTGAATGCCTTCTTCATGGTACTGCAGTTTCAATTGACCTCAGCAAAACTGCACAGGCTACATTTTATTATTGACGGTATAGTGTCATGAATATGAACTATGCTAGATTGCTTCAAGACACCCTGACGATGAAGGAAGGAAGACTATTGTTTAACATACCGTTGACGACGAGGCCAGTAGAGACGGAGCGCAAGTTCCCACTGATGGAGGATGTAGAAGGAAGTCGTCTGTGTCCTCTCGAAAGAACCTTTCTGCGTTCATCTTTGGCAATTTAGGGACATTTGAACCGCCATCTTCCCGAATTGCACACTAGTGTCTTCCACTGCCTTGCTCGACACCTTATCTTGATCTGTACTACAGAAACTGGTAGTATTTGTTTATAGTATCATCAACTTACGTTGACGAATGAAACTGTCGACAATGGAAACTTTTTGTTCTGAAATAAGCTTTTTCTCCTATCACAAAGAATTTAACACAACAGAATGAGTACCATGATTGATATGCACCACTTATTGAGCATATTTGGGCTGTATGTCTTTCGACAGAAACCAGTTCGAACGAAAAGCGGTATATTTGGCACGGAAACTCTGTCGTGTTTGTCCTTTTCTTGCGAGTCTTGCGAAGGAAATTTAGTCTCTTGATGAAGCTTGAACGTAATGCCGCCTTGGACCTTGTTTCTCTGGTCAGAATAGTGGTACCACTTGTAGATGGGCACATAGATCACAGTTACTGAATTTTCGATTATCCCACAAAGTATCTCGCAAAGTTCCCTGACACAAGAAATGTCGGATGCGGTCTTGATCAGCGTATCTATTTTGTTGAATGTGACCTTGATGTGAAAAACATAATGCTGGATGGTGCGTTGATGTGGGCAGGTATTATGTTGGAGGGGTTATGCAATGGACAGGCAATTTATTCGATGGCGTCGTGCTTTGAGAGACAGTACGTTGCATAGGGACTTGATGTGGGTACGATGATGTTGGCAGATATCATTTTGGATGGCGTCTTCATATGGTAAGGTATAATGTTGGAATTTTGGTGTGATGAGGCTTTAACTTTGATGGGATCTCGCTGTTGGCATTCAATGTGTTATGTGGGTCTTGATGTGAGCAGATATTATGTTGGATAAGATTTGGATGTGGGCTTTCATTTTGTTGAATGCGGTCTTGAAATGTCAGACATAGTATTGGGTAAAATTTTATTGTGAGCACACATTATAAGGCGTTACGATGTTAGATGACATCTTGATGGGCACAAGTATTGTGTAGGATAGGGATCTTGATGTGGCCAGACATGATATTGGATGAAAGTTTGATATCGGCAAGCATAATATTGGATGTCTTGATGTGGACAGCAATATGCTGCATGAGGACTTGATAATGGCCAGTAATGTGTTTTATAGCTTCTTGAAGTGTGGCAGCATCATGTTGGATGTGGCGTGATGTGGGGAGGCATCATGCTGCATGGGCGTCCTGAGTTTCACAACATCACTGATGGTGAGACCAATACGTTTAAATAAATATCAATGGGCACAGTAGTTGGACTAGTTAATGAAAATGCTCCTTTTTCCCACTTTTCTCAGAGTAATCTCACTCATTTTTCTGATCTGCGGATCAGTTTGGTAAGATAATTATATGTAAGCCAGCAGGCTTTCGTAGCAGTTGTCACTGAAGTTCAAATCTTCTGCGTTATTAGGCCGCGTCGTATTTCCTCTAAAATAATCGACATTTCAACCACTCAGCTGGTATCTGCCTCAGGATCTTCCGGTGTCCACCACTGCTAGAACAGCGGAAGGTCCTGAGGATGATCCCAGCAGAGGGGTCAAAAAGTCTATTATTTTGGAGGAAACATGGCGTGGCCTAATAACGCAGAAGATTTTAGCTTAATAATTTAAATACTCCATTCAGTACTGTTTTATGACATAATCTTTTAGGGCAACGCAACTAAGGTCACACATATATTTCACATTTAGAAGCGTACAGTGAGAATATTATGTAAAGATGGGAGCCATATATCTTGCAGAAACTCTAGGCATTTGGAGCTGCTATAAGACGTTGATGATCAGCATGAAATATCGATTTGTTAATCAAATATATGACATAGAGGAACTTAACTAGGAAAGCATGTCTAAACAAGAAGAAACATACTCGTATGATATATTTCGAGACACAATGTCATTACGACAATCACAGACGAAGCTATTGCGGTAAACAATCTTGGTAGATTACCATGGATATCAAACACGCAACATATTGGGGTGATAAGGGGTGTTCTACATAAAGGGAGATAAAGAGGACTGTAGACAGAAGGGTGGAATTGTGTACTGCTGCAAATCAGCCTGAGGTTCGAACACAAATGAGAGATTATGTATGCAGCATGACATACACTGAAGACACAATCAGGAAATACAGTGGCCATGGACGGCGCTCCACTGCTTAGTCTCATCAGCACGCATGTTAGTTCACACAGTTTTGCTCATGGCAAAGCTGTGTTTCTATAACAGAACAGTTTTATCGCTTATTATTCTGGTTAGTTACCTACAGGCTTCATGAAGGAAGCGCAGTAGTACTTTCCATTAGAACTTTTAGTAGAATTATGTTTGCACTATGGCATGGAAATGTATGTTCTCAGTTTTAATCAAGCTCGTATTGTTCTTAAACATCAGTCTCTCTTGTATGAAAGTATGAGATTTTTTTCACTTGATATCTTCCTCTGTTACTTACTGCACAATTGAAAATAAATAATATCTGCTTTCGAACGTTACAGGGATGTTTTTCACGTTCCCTTCCAGTGTTCGTGGGCAGATTGATGACTCCGCCATTATTGCCTGGCACGGTCCAATACAAAATGAAGGGAGATTGCATCACAACGCAGGAGCTATTGCTTTCAAAATAGAAGTACGAGTAAACGAAGAGGATAGGTAGAGAGCAATGAAATTCAGCAAATTTAATTCTGTTCCGAGAGCTCATTTCTCTCTATTACCGAATGAGGGAAAGAATTCGGCAATATATACGAGCATTTAATTTGTTTCTGTGCCGGGCGGCATTCGTCCGTGTCGTCACTGACAGCGGCATCAGAGTTGCTCGGCGCTTTCCGCTCGCTTTAATACATCTCTCGGCGCCCGGCTCAAAGCGCCCCCGGCTGGTTGCGAAGTGTTTCGGCGTGCCGCTGCTGGTACGCCAGCAGCCGAGCCTCGGTATCTCGGCCTCAGGACCTCCGAAACGGGTCCGGTGCTGCCGGGGCAAACTTTGCCCACAAGTTTAATCCGCCGTAAATAAGGACCGCTGCCGCAACGCTGCCAAAGTGTCGGCCGGGAGCGTCTGGCCGTTTGAGCGATTTGTTTCGAAAATCCCAATTTTGCTGGACACTGATTAATTTCACTTCTCTGACGCTTTTTATCCTCGCCCGTGAATTTAAATTTGGGTTGATGCAGGAAGAACCCGGTACAACATAGATTTTCATTTCTCTTCTTATTTACCAGGGGAAAAATGCTCCTGTCAGAGCACAAAAAATGCGAATATGCTACTGTTTATTTAAAAGACTCTGACTGAAAAGTGCTGCCTCATTCTAACTTCCTCGGGAGTTTTAAAAATTTTCCCAAAGATTTCGGCATGAAAACATACTCTGCTTTCTTTACCGTGCAACTCATCTCCAACTCCCACTAGTTTCCGGAAGTGTAACTCACTCACACCCACCAGTCCATCACTTTAAATTGCACATGCCCATTCATTCCCATCTGCCATTTATAACTCACACTGTCATTATCTTTTTGTGTGTCTCTGCCATTGTCTCCTCTGTCACAGCCACAGTCCCCTTCGTTCTATGCTACTACTACAGTTTCCTCTCACTGCCACTATTTCACTCTTGCTCTCTCTTACTGCTAATATCTCATTCTTTCCTTCATATTGGTCCAGTCACCTCTCACTGTTACTATCCCTCTGTTCCACATTGTCGTGCCAGCCGGTGTGGCCGAGAGGTTCTAGGCGCGTCAGTCTGGAACCGCCCGACCGCTACGGTCGCAGGTTCAAATCCTGCCTTGGGCATGGGTGTGTTTGAGGTCCTTAGGTTAGTTAGGTTTAAGTAGTTCTAAGTTCTATGGGACTGATAACCTCAGAAGCTAAGTCCCAGAGTGCCCAGAGTCATTTTAACCATTTGAACCACATTGTCATTGTCATATACTCTGTCACTCGTTATCACTGGCTCTCACCCACTTCAGTTTTCTCCTTCTCGTTATTCCTCTTCCACCGGCACAGTCTTTTTCACTCTTTCTCTACCACTGTTCAGTCACTGTCAGTTATGTTCCACTGCCACTATGCCCCTCTCTTTCCCTCACCCAGCCAGTATCTCCTTTGCTCTTTCTACAACATAACGACTTTATCTTCTAGTATTTACTACTTTTCCGTTTCTCTGCCACTATCGTCTACCCTCAGCATAAAAAAGCGCGAAAATGCTCGCATGCCTAAATTTTTGAGAAAAATTTTAAAGGTTCTAAGGAAAATAGAACGAGGCAGCTGGTACCCCAGTTTTCAGTCAGAGTTTTTTTGTTAAAAAAATAAACAGGAATGTATTGGAATTTTTGTGCCCCAATAGGAGTACTTTTTCGTTGGTAACATTCTTTTCCCTGCTGCAGCAGGGCAATAATTCATATGTAAAGAAATGTACTGGCCAGTAAAATTTAGATAGTTGACTCACCTGAAATTGAAATAACTCAAAATTAATTTTACACCTCAGACAGCATTTTTCTGGCAAAAAAAAATTTTGCGTGTGCTTCAGTACTACAATATGGGGTTCCAACATTACAACGGAGACGCTTCACAGCATATTTCTTCATGCTACGTTACTTTAACTGCGTTTTCGGCTCACACTGGATTTTACGTGTGCAAGTAGGGTAACGTTGAACCTTTTTCCATTGTTTTTGGAAATTTAACCCTATGGGGGTTAAACAGTGGGTGAAATATTTTTTGGAAAATATATCATTATTAAACAGCTACTAAAGTATTTTAAAGCTACATCTATGGACATTGGTATTTGACTTCTCTGTTACAAATACGAAAACATGTATTTGAATGTTTTTGTAATTTTTCCCCAAGGGGATGGCGTAGCGGATGAGATTTTTTATGGCATTATTTTATTATGAAAGCATTTTTAAAACTAATTCACGACAATTTAAATTTGGTTTCTCAACTAGACATAAAAAATTACATGTTTCGCTGTTTATGGAAATTCAGATCCTATGAGGATGCAAAATGGGATGGAAGATCTTATGGAAATATTTTATCTTGCAAGCATTTTTGGAGGTAAATCTATGAAAATTGCTACTGAGCTTCTCTGTTAGGAATAAAACATACGCATGTCGCTCTTTTCGGAAGTTCAGATCATAAGTGGGTGAAATAGGGAGTGAAACGTTGTATTAAAATATTTTATTGCTAAAGCATATTTAGAGCTAAATCTTTGAACATCGGTGCGTGGCTTCCCGGTTAGCGATGAAAAAAGTTCGTGATTTACTGATTTTGGAAATTCAACTCCAAAGGGCGTGAAAAAGGGTCTCACTGATTCAGTGACTCATCATCGCCCATCTCAAACCACTAAGGATATAAACTTGATGTTTGGAGAGGCTGTAGATCCTATGCTGTAGGAATTGTCAGAAATTCTGCTCCTAAGGGGGTGAAACAAGGGATGAAAGGCTTCTTGAAAGTGTATCTCTATTAAGGGAATTTCAAAGCTCCTCCTGCAGAAAATAAAAAACACCTGTTTCATTATTTTTGGAAATTCGTCCATTAAAGAAGTAGAGTAGTAAGTGAAATTTATTTCTCTGAAAACAAATAATTAATACAGAAATACTAAAAGGTTTTCAAGATTACATCTCTGATATTTTGTATTTGACTTATCAGTTACATGTTTCAGTGTTTCTGGAAATTCAATCAGTAAGTGATTGCAGTAGGGTACGAAAATTTATAAGAAAATATTTGATCACACAAAAAAATTTTCAAGGTTAAATTTATGAAAACTGGTATTTTGCTTCTCAGTTACATGTAAAGAAATATTCGTCAGAGAATGAAAGTCGCTGTGGAAATATCTCCACAAGAACGCGTGAGGCTGGTGTTTGTTAAGGAAAATCTTGAAAAGCTTTTAACAAAGTTTCTTCAAGTTTTTACACAATACTCTAGTAAAGGTTCGGTCTGACACAAATTACATTTTTTTTAATTTATGCGATACGTAATTCTGTACTATTAATAAAGACAAGTCACTGGTTAAGGTTGCTATCAAAAATCTCAAAATGTACTTGACCAATCAACTTCAGATTTCTACATAATGCTCTAATAAACAAGTGTTGAAAATTTCTCAACGAAACTTTCTTCACATTTCCATATAGTACTCTAATATGCATTTGGACACACAGTATATAAATATAAATACAAGTATACTGTGTAAAGACAAGTCACACATTGATTTTGAGACAAAAAATTTTGAAAAGTGCTTGGTTGATTTATTTCAAACTTTTCATAATACGCTATTAAACGTCATGTGGGACATATGCAACATATTTTTGAATTATGTAGTATATAAGTATATATCTAATACAAACAATGGATATACTGACAGCAAAAATATCGGAAACTTCTTGATGAATGAACGTCACATGTTTACATAATTCTGTAATAAACTTTCTAAGGGTATAGGGTAAATATATTTTAGTATATAAGGTATATAAATATAGATGACACATAAAGAGGAAACATTATTAGTAAAAATCTTGAAATTTCTTGACTGATTTGGTTCAAATTTTTACATGATATGAGTACTCTAATATACTTTTCGATGGACTTAGGCTACATATTTTTAATATATATATATATATATATATATATATATATATATATATATATATATATATATATATATATATATTACTGTGGCGAGTGTCTTAAACATGTGACGAAACCAAGGTGAAACCACACCCAGACGTCTTGAGGTAGGGCGGCAACTCCTCATAAGAGATGTCGGACGTCGTATACTGGGCAGACTGGTAACACAGTACAAACGGTGAACTATGGTGGCACTAACATCAGACTTAAATACTCGGCAAAGTGCAAGTGTGCCTGAACACACAGCGCACTGAAGAATCCTAACGATGGGCCTCCGCAATCGACGACACATACATGTGCCAATGTTAACACAATGATGACATTGATACCTACGACTGAAATGGACATGTGACTAACGGCACTGGAAGTTGGTACAATTGCAGAGCGTTACCTGGTCTGATTAATCTTAATACATTCCTCATCATTCCAATTAGAGGTATCGAACCTGCAGTCTTTCAGAGAAACAGCTCCTAGACACCTTTACTGCGAGAGGGAAACTAGCTCGCAGCAGCGCCATTATACTCTGGGGAACGTGGGCATCCATGAAGCCAATGGAGCTCGTGTTTGGCACCATGAAAGCCCAGTAGTATCGACCATTGGTTGCAGACATATACCCTTTCATGACCATCATGTTTCCCGAAGGCAGTGGCATTTTTCAAGATACTGCGCCATGTCACAAGGCCAAGGGTGTGATGAAGTGGTTTGAGGAACAGCGTCGAGTGCCAATTGATGCGCTGGCCTCACAGCTCGCCAGATCTGAAGCAGGTCGAACACATCTGCGAAGTGACTTAGAGTGGCGCTAGACCTCATGAACCCGCTCCCTCCCATGCCATGAGGCGTCGCCGCCTTTATCTGTGCTAGAGATGGATATACCGGCTGTAAGGTAGGTGGTCGTAATATTCTGGCTGACCAGTGCATGTGTGTGTGTGTGTGCAGGATTAGCCAAGCAGTATAAGGCGCTGCAGTCATGGACTGTGTGGCTGGTCCCAGCGGAGGTTCGAGTCCTCCCTCGGACATGGGTGTATGTGTTTGTCCTTAGGATAATTTAGCTTAAGTAGTGTGTAAGTTCAGGGACTGATGACCTTAGCAGTTTAAGTCCCATACGATTTCACACACATTTGAACCTTTTTTTTGAGTGGGTAGGTGGGTATCATTATATACGTCTGGTTGAATGTGGGGCACATTTTTCTTTTATATATTTAGTATATAAAAAAATATGACTATATATAGCAGATAAAACCAAAAAATTATTAGCAAAAAGCTCAAAAAGTTCTTGACCGATTTTTTTCAAATATTTACATGATGTCCTAATAAACGTTCAGGCTGGCAAGGGCTACCTACTATCCATTTTAATGTATATAGTACATAATTATGTGTGTGATATATAAATGGGAAACTGTAATAAGCTTTTCGATGGACGGACGCTTTGTACTTCTTAAACATATGTGTTAAATAAATAGCTATGAAATAGTAAAGCGGAATCATTGGTAGGAAAAATCCTGAAAAGACCTTGAACAATTATGAAAATTTTACATGATGGTCTAATAAATGTATGGACAGACAATTACAGTATTCATATATGTAAAATATGAATAGATATTTAATATATTAAGGAGAAAAGTTGTTATCAAAAATCTAGAAAAGCTGTTCACCAATTGATTTCAATTTTTCTCATGAAACTCTACTACATTCAGACAGGCATTGTCAATATGGATTTTTAAGCAACTCTGTACAGATTATAAGTTAAAACCACTGCGATAAAGAGACTTCTGCGCTGCGAAAACGTACAGTTTCGTTTTGTTCCTCACAGTCAGCTTTAACTTACATACCAGGGCATCTCAACGATTGGTCAGATCCTCTTTGACAGATGTATTCTTTCTCCTTACATGTATTTTGCCGGCCGGAGTGGCCGTGCGGTTCTAGGCGTTACAGACTGGAACCGAGCGACCACTACGGTCGTAGGTTCGAATCCTGCCTCGGGCGTGGATGTGTGTCATGTCCTTAGGTTAGTTAGGTTTACGTAGTTCTAAGTTCTAGGCGACTGATGACCTCAGAAGTTAAGTCGTATAGTGCTCAGAGCCATTTGAACCATGTATTTTAAAATGAAAATTTTATACACAACAGTGTGCTGTTTTGTGTTCTTCATCGCAATCAGTTTTAAGTGGACAGAGAACATTTGTGTGTACAACTTTTCAATGTATGACTAGAATATTACTACTGAACCCGAATGGTCTGAAACTTTGTAATCCTACCCCATCACAGATAAAAATTATGAGAAATACCGTTTGAAACACCTGTATTAATCATCCCAAACGGATCACCTTTTCATTTTAAGTGACTTTATTTCCCAGCCAACACATCGTTAGCTCTTTGCAGTTAGAATAAACAGGACTCAGGTTGAATGAGAGAAGGGACAGAGGATGCACAGAGATGGGCACAGGAAGAAAATGGACCGAGACAGGGGGAGGAAGGAGATGGAGAGAGAGGGGGGGGTGAGGAGAAGATGATGGATAAAGAGAGGGGGAAGAGAAAGAGTTGGACAAAGAGGGAGTGTGGAGGACATGGGCAAAGAGATGGTGAGAAGGAGATTACGATGTGTATAGGATTCTGAAACACATTTAGGAATTAGGTATGTCAATAAAATGTGGGCAGAAGTGTATTCAACACTATTCCTTGCTTTTTGTTACGTTTCTTTTTTCGTTGTGTGTGTAATATTGTAGTTCTTTGACGTGCACCTAACTGCTTGATTTGTAGCTTCCTTTCACACTGAATAATTTGAAGGACATACTTAGCAAACAGCCTAGTTTATTAATTTTAAAATCTGTACTACAAGTAACTGTGGAAAACGATGAGAATGAAAATTCGACCTATAGCCTAAGGACCTAACATTGTGAAGCCAATCGGACAGGTGGGGAAGGACGCGAGATTGGCAGCAGGGTAAAGCGTGATGTGGGGAAAGGGGGATATGCTTGTGTTTGAGGCCCACCGCATTGTTTACTTGCTTAATTTGTAAAGTTCTTTCTCTTGAACAAATCATCCAGTATTTTTGAAAATATTATCACATGTTTGTCTGCACTTTCATATCACACATACAGATTTCCGCCCCATCCGGATAATTTTTCCATGGTGAATTGTTTTTTTTTTTCTTCTTTTTTTTCTTTCCTAGTATAAATGTATTGTAAGGTACATAATTCAGAAGCTATGATATTATAAATATTAAGCTACTGGCTGAAATTCAATAGAGATATAGTTGAAATACTTGTATAAATATGTGTGCAATACATATGTTAATTATATGTGAAAGATATTTGATATGTGTGCACTTGGGCAATACCACAGGTAAAAAGTTCCTGATGAATCGCAAGGTCGATTTCAACTAAACCTGGTACACATATTAGTTGTTGTCTGGGTGCAGATGATAACGTGGGGAAAGAAGTGGGCAAGAGGAGGTAGGTGGCAGACAGAAATGGCGAGGAGAATATGGACACAGATGGACGGAAAGAAGGAGACGGACAGAGAAAGGCGGGACAGAGAGAACATTTAGGAGGTGTTGGACAGAGCGTGTATGAGGAAATAAACAGAGAGATGGGGAGGAGGAAGTGGACTAATAGAAGATTGGAATAAACAAATACCTGGACAACGCCGGGTACTCTAGTAGTATGTTATGTAAAGTAATACCGGACATACTGAAGTTGCTATGTGTCACTAGTTCTGAAATGTTAGTTTGCATTTATCTCATTAGCTGTTAGCAGCTGTTCAGATACGTTGCTGTCTTTTTTTTCGGTTTCTTAGTTAGATTAAGAAAATAATGTTTATAAACTCAGGTTGTGAAGCCTTTGCACGATCAACAAACCTTTCTTCATACAATCGCACCGCTACTCTATCTGTTTGGTCATATTTGCTATAAACGTCGACCTAATCCATTTGTTCGACTACCGTATACACTGTGTAGATCTGAACTGTTTCCCAAGCAAGTTGTCTGATCGCTACAACAGCATCTGACAGACTGATGGGCTTCAAGCGCGCATGTAAACACACGGACCGCACATGAGTTGCGTGTTTGCTGGCTTTTGGTACAGTAGTGCAGACGTCTTGAGGCCCCGTTCTGAAAGGCTGAACAAAGGTTTGCGGTGTTGTTGCCTTCTCCCTATTTAACCAGTTTTGGCACATATTATGGCGCTGAAGTTCTTTTCGAAGGCTCTTTCCTATGTACAATATAAATCTATGTACTTCATTTAAAGAAGAAACACATTGTTGGTGTCAGAGAAACATAAAAAATCACCAATGTACGCCAGAAAATTCGCCACATTGCGTGGTATAGCTTAGCGAAAACAGCATATCGGTATACTTACTCATCCTGTAAATGTTTTGGGTGGTATGTCTTAGCTGCTTCGCCATATTGCTACTTTACGATACCTGGTGCTAGCAATACCTTCATTTATAACTAACTAAGAAATGCTGCACTCAACTGCCGTTATATTAGTGTTGATAAAATTAAATGTCTATCACTGGCAGGCCGAAGTGGCCGAGCGGTTCTAGGCGCTACACTCTCGGGCATGGATGTGTGTGAGGTCCTTGGTTAATTAGGTTTAAGTAGTTCTAAGTTCTAGGGGCCTGATGACCTCAGGCGTTAAGTCCCATAGTGCTCAGAGCCATTTGAACCATGTGTCTATCACTGAAATGCTATAAAATTTACATCTACAACAAAAATTCGTCAAATTTAACTTTCAGCCGTTCACTTTTGACCTGTTGTCTAGGTGCTGTAGCAGTTCCTCTTTCAAATCTTTTAACATACTTTTTAACTGACTGTAAGTATATTGTATGCTCTGCGAGGTGAAGGTATTATCCAGCTACGTTATGTCAGCACGTTAACAAATTACAACTACCTATCTTACCCTAATATGCTGGCGTCTTAATGTATTATAAGTAAACTAGATTTACGCTAACAAAACATTTGTTAATACAACTTAATGGCCTAGGATACATTACACAGTGTGTAATGGATATAAGTCCAGGTATTGATATTGGTGACTGAGAATGGTGTACTACGCAACATTACCTCAGTATTTATGTTATCTGCTCAATAATACACTCCTGGAAATTGACATAAGAACACCGTGAATTCATTGTCACAGGAAGGGGAAACTTTATTGACACATTCCTGGGGTCAGATACATCACATGATCACACTGACAGAACCACAGGCACATAGACACAGGCAACAGAGCATGCACAATGTCGGCACTAGTACAGTGTATATCCACCTTTCGCAGCAATGCAGGCTGCTATTCTCCAATGGAGACGATCGTAGAGATGCTGGATGTAGTCCTGTGGAACGGCTTGCCATGCCATTTCCACCTGGCGCCTCAGTTGGACCAGCGTTCGTGCTGGACGTGCAGACCGCGTGAGACGACGCTTCATCCAGTCCCAAACATGCTCAATGGGGGACAGATCCGGAGATCTTGCTGGCCAGGGTAGTTGACTTACACCTTCTAGAGCACGTTGGGTGCCACGGCAAACATGCGGACGTGCATTGTCCTGTTGGAACAGCAAGTTCCCTTGCCGGTCTAGGAATGGTAGAACGATGGGTTCGATGACGGTTTGGATGTACCGTGCACTATTCAGTGTCCCCTCGACGATCACCAGAGGTGTACGGCCTGTGTAGGAGATCGCTCCCCACACCATGATGCCGGGTGTTGGCCCTGTGTGCCTCGGTCGTATGCAGTCCTGATTGTGGCGCTCACCTGCACGGCGCCAAACACGCATACGACCATCATTGGCACCAAGGCAGAAGCGACTCTCATCGCTGAAGACGACACGTCTCCATTCGTCCCTCCATTCACGCCTGTCGCGACACCACTGGAGGAGGGCTGCACGATGTTGGGGCGTGAGCGGAAGGCGGCCTAACTGTGTGCGGGACCGTAGCCCAGCTTCATGGAGACGGTTGCGAATGGTCCTCGCCGATACCCCAGGAGCAACAGTGTCCCTAATTTGCTGGGAAGTGGCGGTGCGGTCCCCTACGGCACTGCGTAGGATCCTACGGTCTTGGCGTGTATCCGTGCGTCGCTGCGGTCCGGTCCCAGGTCGACGGGCACGTGCACCTTCCGCCGACCACTGGCGACAACATCGATGTACTGTGGAGACCTCACGCCCCACGTGTTGAGCAATTCGGCGGTACGTCCACCCGGCCTCCCGCATGCCCACTATACGCCCTCGCTCAAAGTCCGTCAACTGCACATACGGTTCACGTCCACGCTGTCGCGGCATGCTGCCAGTGTTAAAGACTGCGATGGAGCTCCGTATGCCACGGCAAACTGGCTGACACTGACGGCGGCGGTGCACAAATGCTGCGCAGCTAGCGCCATTCGACGGCCAACACCGCGGTTCCTGGTGTGTCCGCTGTGCCGTGCGTGTCATCATTGCTTGTACAGCCCTCTCGCAGTGTCCGGAGCAAGTATGGTGGGTCTGAGACACCGGTGTTAATGTGTTCTTTTTTCCATTTCCAGGAGTGTAATTGTAATTATTACAGCTCGTATAATTTTAGATTGGGTGGGGTAAGTACATGTGGCAAGTGCAAGCTACTAATGCTTATTTTCACCTTCGGAGCAGGTCAGCTGTTGAAATGTGGATGCATGGATGCCAAAAATTTAGTGTATACTGACTCGCGTAGTCCATTTGCTGTGCGGAAAACATCAGATAGTAAATTATGTGACGCATCTGTGGGAAGGCTGTTCGACACAGGGGAAAACAACCAACAAACTGACGTGTGCACATATTAAGGTACCACATGTGAAGAGCTTATTTCAATAGTGGTACAACTCCATTTTTGTTCATATTGAGATACAGAGTCCTAAAGTTAAATGAGCGCTGAAAAATCTGCAGTTGAGATACCAGAAATCTTCAAGCATATGGTTTCTTGCTAGAGATGAACCTTTCTTTTTGTCTGTTTGGCTCATTAATTTCAGAAGCTTTATAGACAGAAAAGTGGAGGTAATGGACTTGTACCACTATTGAAATAAGCCCTTCATATAATAACTGCATTGATACCCACACCCCATCTATAAGTCTACGGCCTCGTAATGATTCCTAACCATTGCGTTTAGCTACTGTTAAATGTGAGGGTCCTGGAAAGGTGTGCAGACGTCTGTAAGGCTAGCGCTACCTTTCAGCCCTGAGCCGAATCTCATGTACCCAGTCTCTGATCCTTGCAACCAGAGCATGTTTTTGTACTGTTCCGCTGAACCGTGCGGCGATCACCTGTGGATGTGTGCATGTGGAACACAACCAAGAATCTCCATCCACATCTTTCCTCCCTGCAGCTGTCCGCTTCATTCGTATTCTTGCAGTGTGACCTTGCTCACCTTCGATGTAGTGAGAGAAGTAGATTATAACTGCAAACCCTCCCTCCTCGCTCCTTCTTCCTACCCTCAATACATGAACTGTTTTGGCGCAGCAAACGAATGGTAGGTAATGAATATTTCCGGTATGGGGATTTGAAAAGGCATTGCATCTGTGACTTGTGTTTCTAAGCTCGTGATGTCTCATAAAAAAATTGCCTGCTGCACTGACTGTATTAGCGCATCTTAAAAACCAGTACACAACCCCCTGCCATGTGTCCGCGTATGTGTTACCTCACTATACTTGACGTGATTCGTTGTTGAAGACGGGAGATGACTCGTTATAGGAAACTCAAAACGTGCTTTTAAGGGACGGTGCAGGAGAACGTAGTGAGAAAAACTTTCTCAGAACCGTAATTTTGAAAGGAAGAAATTTATAGCCGTCTAGAGAAACATACGAAAAACTATGTCATTTAAGCCACACAGATCTGTTAAATGTGCCAAGAAAGAATTGTTTACAATGCAGAATTGAGGCAATTTTACTGGATCGTTGTGTGAAATTTAGTGACTCACCTGTCAGTGTAACTGTGAAAGTCGATTTTGGGCTGGAGAGTAATAGATAGACCATCGGTTACACCATTTCCAAAGTGTCAAGTAATGGAGCCAAATTATTTTCAGTTCAAAGTTTAGTTCCGTCACTGCGCTCAGTGAGAACGGCAGTGATCAGGTTCAAGCGATGCTTCGAGCCTAGAGTAGTTGCTGTAAGGTGTAACGAATTTACACTGTTTGCCTAAAAGCATCGGTACGCCCCTACGCAACTGGGAACTGACCACTTGATGCCATGAAGGGTGCTCCTACCATTGTATTACGAGGGGCGGATATTGTGTTGTTAGTAGCGAATCAGTAACAACAGCATGGGTCGATCAGGAGAGGTCAGTGACCTCGAACGTCAACTAGTCATTCGAGTTCAGTTGACTAACAAAGCCCTTAGAGATATTTCAACCGCTATTAACGGCCCTTGTCGGCTGTTGGAGGTGTGCTTGTCTAGCGGAGAGGCTAAAGCGCAACAACAGCTAACCCAAGACCTCATATAGTGACGGACAGCACGGGTCAGCATCGTCCAGGGTAGGTTTCAGGAAATCGTGTGAAGTCGATAGGAGTAATCATTCATGAGTTCCAAGGTACTACCAGCAACACAATGATTCTGAGTAGAGTATTAAAAAGAGTGGGATATAATGCTCCAGCAACGCACCATAAGGCATGTATTTCTGTAGTCAGTGCTAACTGACACTTGAGCTGGTGTAAAGAAACACCGGCTGACTGGAAACGACAATTTGGAGTGATGAATCACGCTATACCCTGCGGTAATCCCATGAAAGAGTTTGGATTTCTGTAAATACGTGTACGAGGGTCACTCAATAATTAAAGAGACAAATTGGTCTGGAGAATAAGTGTTAGTAGGGCAAGTTTGGTAGATTCATGGCTTTAAGTTGGCGTTACTGCGATGAGCCCTGATCAGCTCCTGTATCAACATTGTTTTGTTTATAATCTCAAAAATACATTTCAAGATGCCAAGTCCGCTTGAAACGTCCACATTAGTTGAACAACTTTGTGATAATCGTTTTTTACTAGCTGAAGACGAGAAACCACTGAATATATATTGCAGAATGTCTAAGGTTTATGGTGAAGGTTTTATGAATCGTACAAATTTTTACAAGTGGGTAGAGCAGTTCAAAAATGGTCACGACTCAGTGACTGACGAACACCGTTCTGGCCGACCAGTTGCAGTTTCAATCCCCTCACTTGAAAGTCGAATTGATGACATTATTCGTGTCGACCGCCATGTCACTGTGAGAACCGTAGTTGATAAGATTCAAGTTAGCACTGGTACAGTTCATAACATTATCTGTAACAAGTTGAAGTACCATAAAACATGTATAAGATAGGACCCAAAGGAGTTGACGCGGCGGCAGGACGTAACAAGGTTGAGAGTGTGCACAGAGCTAAAGGAACGTTATGAAATTGAAGGTGGCACTTCCTCAACAAAATTTTAACTTGTGATGAAACTTGGGTTACCTATTATGAGCCAGAATCAAAAAGACAAAGCATGAAGTCGAAGCACACCAAGTCACCAGTCAAGAAAAACGTCAAAACCCGAGCTTCAGCAGGAAAAGTCATGTTGACAGCGTTTTGGGATGCTGAAGGTCCAGTTTTTTGTGATTAGCTCGAAGAGCAGCGTACAATGAACAGTTAATACTACTCTGATTTGATTTCAAAATAAGGTGAAGCCAGCCAAGAGAGAGAGAGAACAGACAACGCACTTCCTCATATTGGTCAACTAACCCGTAAAACCATCGACAAAATGGGTTGGGAAGTACTGCCTCATCTCCCTTACAGTCCTGATTCAGCACCTAGTGATTTCCATTTCTTTGGTGCACTGAAGAAGGCATTACGTGGGAAGAGGTTCCAGGGCAACGAGGACGTGAAAAAGTTTGTGGGAAATTGGTTCAAACATCAAGATAAAGAGTTCCTTTCAGCCGAAATCAAAAAGCTTGCAGCTGTAGTTTGTGGGAAATTGGTTCAAACATCAAGATAAAGATTCTTTGTAGATGAAATAAAAAAAGGTTGCATGTTGAAAAGTGGGGAAAGTATTGTAATGTAAAAATAAAAAAAATGCATAATTTGAAATCCATTCGCTCCCCTACAGAACGTTCTGGCGTTTATAAGATCATAAGTGATACCTGCTCCTCCTATTATATAGGGCAAACTGGACGTGCTTTCACCACGAGATATAAAGGACATCTTTTGAGAAAAAACGGCACCAGTCCCCTAAATTCATCCTTTGCCGATCATCTCTTAATTACTGGACACGTCCTAAAGCCATTGGCGAAAGCAATATTCTTCATACCGAAAAGAAGGGGCGTAGGTTAGATGTTTTAGAGGAATGATGGCCTCATTCTCAATGAACAGCTGCAGCTGCGAAGTAAAAACTTTTTCGACTGTATAAAGCCGTTGCTTGATCTTTGATTCAGATTTCCTCATGCTGTTTGCTGAAATGTTATTTTCTTGTTACGTCTTTGCTGTTTTCTTGTATGTCATAACTGACGTTTTTTCCGTTATAAAATGTATCTCTGTTTAAAGCAGATAAATATGTAACTTCATCTTATTATTATTAGTGCTTACGTTATGCCTGAACCAGCTTCATACAATTTCATGTGTCTAATTTTGAATGTACAGTAGCCTAGTTGTTTCTGCGGTTACTAGATGGCGCTCGTAGCAACACCATGTTTACTTGCCTACATTTTCTAACCCGGGCACCTCAGTTTTGTTGCAACCCTTGTTCACTGAGGTACGAGCAGCCCTTAGCGGCTCGCCATCTTATCTTATTTACAACTATTCATGACGTCGCCTTTCCGGCTTAGATTTTTTTAGAATGTGACTTGTAAGTTTTTTATGTTTTAGAAAAGTTAGTATAATTCTGAAGACGACGCTCATAGTATAGTCGAAACCTGGACAATTTTGACTTAGTATTTGTAACCGAGGGCTTATTTGTTCTAATATAATTCTGACACGGTCGCTGACCCTTAGCAGCTATGTTCAAAGTTTAAAAAATTATAAATAAACGCTTTTTTCTCCAGTCCAATTTATTTATTGAATGGCCCTCGTAGAACGTTAGCCCGTGCAGTGGCAACAGTGAATTACGGAGGGGGTGGTATTAAGTGTAGTGGAGCTTCTCATGATCAGAGTGTAGACATTTTAATCCTCTTATGAAAACATTAAATGTGGAAATGTATGAACACTTTTTACAGCGCCGTGTACTGCGTAAAATAGGATAACAGTTCGGAGAAGGTGAATGTGCCAGCATGACAATATACGTTGTCATGAAGCAGCATCTGTGAGGCAACGGATTTTGGACAATAACGCCCTGGAAATGGAATGTCCTGCACAGAATCCCAACGAGAACCCAACACATCCCCTTGGGATGAGTTAGAACGTCGATTTCGCTCCTGACCCCAGGGTCCAACATCACCATCTCTTCCGATTTCGGTCTTTTAAGCATAATTGCCCTTGAAGAATAATTGGTTCTAATTCCACCACAGACATTCGAGAACCTCATTGAAAATGTCCCCAGCAAAACTGAAGCCGCCATAAAGGCGAAGGGTGGACGAGAGCATATTAATGACAACTATTAGGGGTCCGGATGCTTCTGATCAAATAGTGTATGGAATAAAGGTAAGGCTGCTTCAACATGAATGTCGGATGAAGACCACAGAGCTATGAGATTAAGCGTACGGAACGATTTGAAGAGGAATGATCATATAAAATTAATTGTTCGTAAGGCGGGTGCTAGGTTGAGATTCATTGGGAGAGTTCTAAGAAAATGCAGTCCATCAACAAAGGAGGTGGCTTACAAAACCCTCGTTCGGCCTGTACTTGAGTATTGCTCATCAGTGTGGGATACGTACCAGGTCGGATTGACAGAAGAGATAGAGAAGATCCAAAGAAGAGGGACGCGTTTCGTCACAGGGTTTATCTGGTTAGCGTGAAAGTGTTACGTAGATGTTTAGCAAACGTAAGTGGCTGACTCTTCGAGAGAGGCGCTGTGCATCGTGGTGTAGCTTGCTGTCCAGGTTTCGATACGGTGCGTTACTGGATGAGGTATCGAATATATTGCTTCCCCCTACTTGTACCTCCAGAGGAGATCACGAATGCAAAATTAGAGAGATCCGAGGGCGCACGGAGGCTTTCCGGCAGTCGTTCTTCCCGCGAACCATACGCGAGTGTAACAGGAAAGGGAGGTAATGACAGTGGCACGTAAAGTGACCTACGCCACACACCGTTGGGTGGCTTGCGGAGTATAAATGTAGATGTAGATGTAGCTTTCCTTAGGGCGAGCGTAACAGAAGCGGTATCCCCTTGCCGTCCTCCCACCTTTGAATTGACTTACGAATTGGTGTACAGTTCAACGTTGACTCAGAACCATTCTGAGCTGAAAGATATGGTGAAAGAACTAAGTGACAGACAAATGTCCTAGGATGAACCGAAAATCGATCCCGAGACCTCTCGACTCCTGTTCTAGGTCTTTAACGATTTTTTTTGGTTTCTTATTCAGTTTTAATTCCTATTCAAAACGCCAGGCGAGACCCACTTTCAAAACGTATACAAAATATAGTCTTTTAAGACAAACAGTATTCCTCTTGCAAAGCAAATGAAACTTCTGTTCTCTAACAAAGAAGACTTCTAAAGTGAACTTTTGTAAACCCTTGTCGGCAGGTTTCTAAATGCCTCGTCGCTACTGCTGTGGAGGCCGAGTTGCCACTGTTACGATAGGCCGAGTCTGTGTGAGTTCATGAATCCGCTTCTGGTGCAGTACACAGCTAAGACAGTTTTTCCGTACCATATTAGACAGCTTTGCCCCAGGGTCACGTAACAGGATAGCAGAACGAAGCAACAAATTAATAACAAAGTAATGCAGGTGAGCTAAAAAGGTTTACTTATCTTTCTGACTTGTTGATTGATTAAGTCTATAGCGCTGCATGTAATATAACACAGAAAGGGCCTCAATGGCGAAGTGCATATAGCCGTAGGTAAACTTCACATGTAATGTTACTTAAATTACGTAACCATTACGGCACCTCACCTCAACCTCTCGATACCAGCAATATTCTACTGTGTTTCTGTAAAATAGTTAACTTATTTCTGTGACAACATTCAGATTTGATTTTATTAATGTAGAGGTACTTTGGTACATCGATATGTTTATATTGCAATGATATTATTCTCGTGTGTATTCTTTCTTCTGTCGCTATGATCTTTGACGTACTTGTATCTCTGAATTTTGGGCGCGTAAGCGGTTATTAGAGAGTCAAGTCTTGGTTGTAATGTTGAAAAGACGCAAATTGTAGTCAGTTTATGAAATGCGAACTTTGACAATGAGGAAGATATTTTCAAGTTTGTTTTATATTGTGAAGTGATGTTGCAACAAAAGTAATGAAAAAGAAGTGTAACTTAAATTCGGAGTGCTCATTACTTTTTTACATCACCATTGTCTTAACTTGAAAAAGTTTAATCTTCCAGAATGGTTTATGAAACACATCTACAAAACTCTTGAATATCGCAGAATAACACCTAGGCCTCTTTGCACCCGAGCTTGGAATCATCAGTACCTACTACGATTGAGCCATGAGTTCACAACGAGACCAGCGTGGGAAACACGAAAAGATGAGTGTCTAGTTTATCCATTATTTCAAGAAATGACTTTATTAACTGTGCTCTAATGACACCTGCCACATAATATAGCTTTGTTGTTGCCCGAAAATGCAGTATTTAGCAGCGTGAGCAACACTGCAATCATAATTAATTTTTGACCTTTGTTGTGGTAGGGTTGTTAGACACAGTACATAGCAAATGCAATATACAGCTTTCTTCCACTTCTAAGAGTTCACTAAACGATGCACCGCGTCTAAGGCAGCCCTGGACGATAGTCTATAACCAAGTGGGAGAGCGTTGCTCATCTATATCCCGAGTAGGCTTCTGTCCGTTGTCGTCCGGTCGTTGGCAGATTATATTCAGCTGGTGATTGGCCGAGCCAAAGTCGATATCTTCATCCTCAGCGCCGCCCGTGGCGCTGGTGGAACTCGCACAAGTAGCAAGTCTCTATGGCACTACTGTAAGTAGGCTGTTTAGGTTTTTTTATTGGTAACGCCGCCGCCACGTAGCGCTCTGTATGAAACTCACTGGCTGTGCCGTGTGCAGTCTGTGGCTGGTTGGCATTGTTGTAATACTCGCCATTGTAGCGTTGGGCAGCGGCAGCTGGATGTTAACAGCGCGTAGCGTTGCGCAGTTGGAGGTGAGCCGCCAGCAGTGGTGGACGTGAGGAGAGAGATGGCGGAGTTTTGAAATTTCTAAGAATTGGTGTCATGAACTGCTATATATATTATGACTAGTGAGGTAAATACATTGTTTGTTCTCTATTAAAATCTTTCATTTGCTAACTATGCCTATCAGTAGTTAGTGCCTTCAGTAGTTTGAATCTTTTATTTAGCTGGCAGTAGGGGCGCTCGCTGTATTGCAGTAGCTTGAGTAACGAAGATTTTTGTGAGGTAAGTGATTTGTGAAACGTATAGGTTAATGTTAGTCAGGGTCATTCTTTGGTAGGGATTTTTGGAAGTCAGATTGCGTTGCGCTAAAAATATTGTGTGTCAGTTTAAGCACGGTCGTGTATAAATTGTTGAAAGGGGACGTTT
This sequence comes from Schistocerca gregaria, assembly GCF_023897955.1. Classification (NCBI taxonomy): domain Eukaryota; kingdom Metazoa; phylum Arthropoda; class Insecta; order Orthoptera; family Acrididae; genus Schistocerca; species Schistocerca gregaria. The sequence continues at coordinate 66,993,576 of NC_064924.1, read as the reverse complement.
CACTACCACTCGCATCTTTGTGCCTCTAGTGCTTTTGACCTGACTGTGTCTTGTTCGGACACACAGCAGAACGTTACTCCAGTTTTAAACAAACAAGGCTCCTCCACTAAAGCAAATCAGTCTCCTCCTCTAAAGCAGAGCGAGCTTCTCTTATATAACGAACAGGTTTCTCCATCGAAAAAACGAGTCTCCTCCGTCATGTGAAACAAATTCTGCAAAACAGTCCAGACACTTGCCCCAAAACCAAAAGAGCTCCTCTTGTGGAGCAAACAAGACTTCACCCTTAAGACAACGAGACATCCTTTTCAGCGATACAAAATATCCGCTTTCAACCATTCACTGCTTATCGCAGGGTATTATTTCAATAATTCTCTATCATAAGAATACTGCGGTATTTCAAAAGTCGAATCAGGAAACATCAAGTTTCTTTACCACTTGAGCGACGCCAGGTAAGAAATATATATATATATATATATATATATATATATATATATATATATATATAGTATGTTAAGTGGAGACTTGTTATTTAAAAAGATTTTGTTTCTTTTCTTTCATGTCAGCGTGGCAGCAAGATGATCCAGTGGGGACTCCAGACGCGGCGGACGACGTGAGCTAACCACTATTGCATCGTGGTCGCTGGCCGCCGGCTGGAAGAACCGCTGAAACATAATGCTGACTATTATTAAAATATGTTTGATGTTTTTTTTTTTATAAAAAGGGAATGGAGTTCAATGTTGAATGTGGAAGGATAAAGTTTGTAATAGGATGTCAATTGGTTATCAACTTGTAGCGACGCTGCCGCGCGCTAATTCAAATGGTTCAAATGGCTCTGAGCACTATGGGACTTAACATCTGTGGTCATCAGTCCCCTAGAACTTAGAACTACTTAAACCTAACTAACCTAAGAACATGACACACATCCATGCCCGAGGCAGGATTCGAACCTGCGACCGTAGCAGTCGCAGGGTTCCGGACTGCGCGCCTAGAACCGCGAGACCACCGCGGCCGGCTGTTACAACATGCATCGTAAATATTACTTATGTGTGAGACCTGCAAGTTTTATTCAAATTCAGACTTCTTGAAGCGGTTCTGGCAGGGTTTTGTCGAGAGTGTGGACGACCTTCAATGGTTGACTGGTTTGAAGTTTTATTGGTGAGAGATCGACACGTATTGATATTTTGAAAATAATCGATACTGTGAAATGTGTTAGGATTCTGTATTGAAACTTTATCGGCGATTCTGGTCTGGAGGATCGGTTTTAAAGTGGAATATTTCGTTGAATGAGAACAGGATTGATTCTTTAGTGACATTAATTAATTATTTAAGAAAAAATCAGGAGAATGTCAATTTATTATGGCAAAGATATGAAGGAGTGTCAGGCCGCACAACGTATATATAGAAACTCTGTGATTTTGTTGAACTGTCTGCAACAGGGACCAGTGAATTTTGCTGCAACTATCCTTATCTTCCAGGTTGAATCTGCTACCGCGTAATGTTTTTCTTATTGATTTTTCAAGTAACTGGGAAAAGATCTTCTATTTTGATCTGCGGCGGACCGTCGATATTGGGTACATGGTTTGGCTGTTGTGAAGCCTTTTGGTTTGCAGATTGCCTTTCTTTCCCCTGCTGCAGACATCATTGCTGAGTTTCTGCGACAGGCGGTTCAGCGCAATCCCTTTGCCACTATCAAGGTTTAGGACACCCTGTATATAATAAGCGACTTTGGAATTGTATCATTGGTGCAGTGAACGTCGAATACTCCGCAAACTCAAAGATCAATTTTTAAGGGGCAGTGAATTACGCACTTAAAAGCGAAACGTCGAAAAACATTCGGAAGGTCTGAACTGTTTTCCGCTAGTTACAATTTAGATAACAGTAAAAAAAGAATAATTAAAACTCATTGTGTGGGACAGTAATTACGTATTTTTGTTTAGCTTGCTAAAAAATAGGTGACTGCACACAGTTGGAAATGGGGACGAGTTCCCGTAATAAAAAGCCACGCTAAAAAGGCAAAAACCAGCGCAGGTGCAGCCTTTAGCCGCTGACCTCATTTCTGAGCCGTCAGCTCCGGGGAAAAAGTCCATTACCGGGCGCGCGGCTCAATGCAAAGTGACACGCGTTTGCATTGGCAGCTCAAAAACAGTGGCGACGTCAAAAGCAATGAGGACCCGCCAGCGTCACACACGCCCGCTGTCCGGGCACGCATTGTGGGCCGCAGGCGCTGCGGAACAAAAGAGGGAAGCGTGCAGCCGCCGCGTCGGGTGCCGCGTCACACTCCGGATCACAATACTGCTACCTGTTCCCATAAAATGGCCTCCACAGGAAACACATTTATCGGAATTCGTAGTAAACCTCAACTACTAAATAAGCTACGAAAAAGTCTTCATTTTACAATTGGGTTTTTCTAAATTACTTTAGCCATGTAGTTATAAGGGCATGGACGATAAATAGTTGGGACAAGAAGAGAATAGAACCTTTAGAAATGTGGTGCTACAGAAGAATGCTGAAGATTAGATGGGAAGATCACGTAACTAAAGAGCGTATGGCATTGGTCGCCACTCCACAAGTTCTTTAACGCCACTATGGCTACTTGTGAGTGAATGAGGATGAAATGATGATTAAAGACACACAACACCCAGTCACCTCGAGGCAGAGAAAATCACTAACCCCGCCGGGAATCGAACCCGGGACCCCGGGCGCGGGAAGAGAGAACGCTACCGCAAGACCACGAAACGCGTACTAATGAGGAGAAGAGGAGTTTGTGGCACAACTTGATAAGAAGAAGGGACCGGTTGGTTGGACATGTTCTGAGGCATCAAGGGATCACAAATTTAGTATTGGAGGGCAGCATGGAGAGTAAAAATCGTAGAGGGAGACCAAGAGATGAATACACTAAGCAAATTCAGAAGGATGTAGGATGCAGTAAGTACTGGGAGATGAAGAACCTTGCACATGATAGGGTACCATGGAGAGCTTCATCATACCAGGGCTGAAGACTACAACAACAACAACAACCCAATGTAGTCATGGAACAGTTGTGCTATAGCCGGCCGGTGAGGCCGAGCGGTTGTAGGCGCTTGTCTGAAACCGCGCCATCGCTACAGTCGCAGGTTCGAATCCTGCCTCGGGCATGGATGTGTGTGATGTCCTTAGGTTAGTTAGGTTTAAGTGGTTCTACGTTCTAGGGGACTGATGACCTCAGAAGTTAAGCCCCATAGTGCTCAGAGCCATTTGAACCATTTCAACAACTGTCCGCCGTCACGGTAGCTCATCGTGTTCGGTCAAAGGGTTAGCTGCCCTCTGTACTAAAAAACTGAGTTAATCGAACAACAACGAACTTAAAAGGATGTCTTACGACGTCCGCCCCGAGCAGATACAACGAACGAAAACGAACAAAATGAGATTTGGAGCGGAAAGAAAGGAAAGGAAATGGAAGGAACTTTGTGCGGAGTCAGCGACGAAGAGTGAAAAATGTGTGCCGGACTCAGACTCGAACCCGAAATCTCTGCTTACTGGCCAGCTGGGCTTACCACTGAGCCACACAGACATGTTTTTTTTATTCATCAGTCTACTGAGTGGTTTGATGCGGCACGCCACGAATTCCATTCCTGTGCTAACCTCTTCATCTCAGAGTAGCACTTGCAACCTACGTCCTCAATTATTTGCTTGACGTATTCCAATCTCTGTCTTCTTCTACAGTTTTTGCCCTCTACAGCTCCCTCTAGTACCATGGAAGTCATTCCCTTATGTCTTAGTAGATGTCCTATCATCCTGTCCCTTCTTCTTATCAGTATTTTCCCCATATTCCTTTCCTTTAGGATTCTGCGTAAAACCTCCTCATTCCTTACCTTATCAGAACACCTAATTTTCAACATTCGTCTGTAGCACCACAACCCAAATGCTTCGATTCTCTTCTGTTCCGGTACTACCACAGTCCATGTTTCACTACCAAACAATGCTGAACTCCAGACGTACATCCTCAGATATTTCTTCCTCAAATTAAGGCCGGTATTTGATATTAGTAGACTTCTCTTGGCCAGAAATGCCTTTTTTGCTATAACGAGTCTGCTTTTGATGTCCTCCTTGCTCCGTCCGTCATTGGATATTTTACTGCCTAGGTAGCAGAATTCCTTAACTTCACTGACTTCGTGACCATCAATCCTGATGTTAAGTTTCTCGCTGTTCTCATTTCTACTACTTCTCATTACCTTCGTCTTTCTCCGATATACTCTAAAAACAATACTGTGTACTCATTAGACTGTTCATTCTGTTCAGCAGATCATTTAATTCTTCTTCACTTTCACTCAGGATACCAATGTCATCAGCGAATAATATCATTGATATCCTTCCACCTTGTATTTTAATTCCACTCCTGAGCCTTTCTTTTATTTCCATCATTGCTTCCTCGATGTACAGATTGAAGAGTAGGCGCGAAAGGCTACAGCCTTGTCTTACACCCTTCTTAATACGAGCACTTCGTTCTTGATCCACTCTTATTATTCCTTCTTGGTTGTTGTACATATTGTATATGTCCCGTCTCTCCCTATAGCTTACCCCTACTTTTTTCTTGAACAGATTGCACCTTTTTATATTGTCGAACGCTTTTTCCAGGTTGACAAATCCTATGAACGTGTCTTGATTTTTCTCTAACCTTGCTTCCATTATTGGCTGTAACGTCAGAATTGCCTCTCTCGTGCCTTTACTTTTCCTAAAGCCAAACTGATCGTCACCTAGCGCATTCTCAATTTTCTTTTCCATTCTTCTGTATATTATTCTTGTAAGCAGCTTCGATGCATGAGCTGTTAAGCTGATTGTGCGATAATTCTCGCACTTGTCAGCTCTTGCGGTCTTCGGAATTGTGTGGACGATGCTTTTCCAAAAGTCAGATGGTTTGTCGCCAGACTCATATATTCTACACCCCAACGTGAATAGTCGTTTTGTTGCCACTTCCCCTAATGATTTTAGAAATTCTGATGGAATGTTATCTATCCGTTCTGCCATATTTGACCGTAAGTCCTCCAAAGCTCTTTTAAATTTCGATTCTAATACTGGATTCCCTATCTCTTCTAAATCGACTGCTGTTTCTTCTTCTATCACATCAGACAAATCTTCACCCTAAAAGAAGCTTTCAGTGTATTCTTTCCACCTATCTGCTCTCTCCTCTGCATTTAACAGTGTAATTCCCGTTGCACTCTTAATGTTACCACCGTTGCTGTATGCTGAGTCTGTCCTTCCGACAATCATATCTTTTTCGATGTCTTCACATTTTTCCTGCAGCCATTTCGTCTTAGCTTCCCTGCACTTCCCATTTATTTCATTCCTCAGCGACTTGTATTTCTGTATTCCTGATTTTCCCGGAACATGTTTGTACTTCCTCCTTTCATCAATCAACTGAAGTAGTTCTTCTGTTACCCATGGTTTCTTCGCAGCTACCTTCTTTGTACCTATGTTTTCCTTCCCAACTTCTGTGATGGTCGATTTTAAAGATGTCCATTCCTCTTCAACTGTGCTGCCTACTGCGCTATTCCTTATTGCTGTACCTACAGCGTTAGAGAACTTCAAACGTATCTCGTCATTCCTCAGAACTTCCGTATCCCACTTCTTTGCGTATTGATTCTTCCTGACAAATGTCTTGAACTTTAGCCTACTCTTCATCACTACTATATTGTGATATGAGTCTATATCTGATCCTGGGTACGCTTTACATGGTATACATCGCAAATGGACGGACTACCTCGCTACACTCTCCGAACGACCACATTAACACCAAGCACCACCTGTCTACAGTCCCCAACCTTGTCCTCCATGCCCACTGATTTCAGATTCCTGCTGGAAATCGAACGTAAATCCGCATCAACATATAAGGTTGTAGATTAATTGCTCTTCGAGGCGAGTCTGTGATATTCCTTTAATCGTGTGATAATACAGTACAGAAGCTTTACTGGCACATTTAACTTCGACAGTACTGGCCAGCCAAATGGTATAACTAACCTGTGGCAGTATAAACAGTTGCAGTTAAGACCTTAAAGGTAGGGTAGCAGAGCAACAGTTTACACTATGTGATCAAAAACATCCGAACACGGGGCTGAAAATGACTTACAAGTTCGTGGCCCCTTCCATCGGTAATGCTGGACTTCTTTATGAAGTTGATTCACCCTTAGCCTTGATGACAGCGTCCACTCTCACAGGCATCCGTTCAGTCAGGTGGTGGAAGATTTCTTGGGGAATGGCAGCCCATTCTTCTCGGAGTGCTGCACTGAGGAGAGGTAGGGATGTATATCGGTGAGGCCTGGCACGAAGTCGGCGTTCCAAATCATTCCTAAATTCTTCTACAGGATTCACGTCAGGACTCTGTGCAAGCCAGTCCATTACAGGGTTGTTATTATCATGAAACCACTCCGCCACAGGCCGTGCATTATGAACAGGTGCTCGACCGTATTGAAAGATGCAGTCGCCATCCCCAATTGCTCTTAACAGTGGGAAACAAGAAGGTGCTTAAAACATCACTGTAGGCCTATGCTGTGATAGCATCACGCAAAACAACAGAGGGTGCAAGCCCCCATCATGAAAACACGACCACCCCATAAAATCACAGCCTTCGAATTTTACTGTTGGCGCTACACACGCAGGCAGATGTTCACCAGACACTCGTCCTGTCCCCCACACCCTGTCATCGGACAGCCATATTGTGTACCGATATTCGTCGCTCCACACTCGACGTTTCTCCACTATTCAGTCGTCCAGTGTTTACACTCCTCACACCAAGCGTCGTTTGGCATTTAACGGCGTGATGTGTGGTTTATGAGCAGCCGCTCGTCCAGGAAATCCAAGTTTTCTCATCTCCCGCCTTTCATAGTACTTGCAGAGGATCCTGATGCATCTAAACATTCATGGTGGTTTCTGTTTGCTCTATATCGTGTCTCCCTACCGCTTTCGCGCAACGACGCTCTGAGCGAGTTTTTTAGGGAATTAACTAGTTTGAACCTGGGATCCGTTGCTGGTAAGGAGACGCCAGACCACACATGACATGTAGAATTCAGAAGAGTTCAGTGAGACTAGCGATGATATAACCAAATACTTAATGATCTCAGCGTCAGCTCCACTGCACTCCCTGTAAAAGAATCTTAATACTAACTAAATTTAGTGGAAGGGGTTAAAGGCTTTCCTATTTTTAGTTAGCTGGTAAAATAACGTCGAAAAAGCAGTTAAGTTTACCATTGGAAATTTTATTCTACTCACAAAACATTGTTTATAAATTGCACTATTGATAAAAGGAAATGTTTCAATACAGGATGGTAAAAACCAACTGCGTTTAACAAAAATGTGAACGAATATTCCCTGAGTGGCTTTCCAAGTTCTACAATGGATCGAAGGATGACCTATGCCATACCACGTCTATAATCTAGGTTTAAATTAAGTTTCACAAAAGAGAAAACTATCAAAATGGTCTACAGTGACCCTCAATTATCTTTAATTACTTATCTAACTTGTGGTAAAATACAGTGGCTGATGTGGCTTCTCAATAACTCCTCTCACCTCGCCATCTTGGAACTAACTCTCTCCTAACTTCTTCTAACTACAATTTACCGAAGTTGGTTTAAAAAAACTATCTGGCTGTGTTTTCATCTGACCAATCAGAGTGTCAATGTTAACCTTAAGCTCTGCCTACAAAAATTCTGTCTATCCAATGAGAAACGTTATACTTTTCGTGGTGGAGCAATGTTTTTAAAGTTTGCAACGTAAGAGAGACGCGAAAAAGTCTCACGCTAAAACCTGCAGCTGGTGTGGGCCTTTTAGCGTTATCTTAAGATCTATACTTTATTCTGGAGGGCTCTATCTTTTAACATGGGCTGCCGAGTGGTCCTAACGTAACAGAGACGCGAAAAAGTCTCACGCTAAACCTTGCGGGTGGTAGTGGCCCTTTTTGTGTTATCGTAAGATCTATACTGTTTCTCTGGAGGGCTCTAGCTTTTAACATGGGCTGGGGGGTGGTCCTTGACGTGACAGAGACGCGAAAAAGTCTCACGCTAAAACGTGCAGGTGGTGTGGTCTTAGTGGTAGGCTGGCGACGTGGATGTCCAGTCCGTCCCTTATCGTAGGGCCTTCTAGCTTAACACAGTTCTGCTCTCGACTTCTGTTCTCGTTTCTCCCCTCGGAACTGCGTCTGTCTCACGGTGGGAAGGTATGACATGCATTTAGGCATTCTTGTGTTAGTCTGTGGTATTCCATTCGCTCACTCGTTACTCGTATTACTTTGGTTAATTTAATGTCACGATTTTTTCGGAGCTATGTGACATACTACTGGATTTGCTTATCATGTCAGGGTTTTCATGGAAGGTGTTCGATTTGCCTGACACCTTACATGCAGTTTGGAATTCCTGCGTGATGGTGTTGATAGATTTCTGCGTATTACACATTACGATCCTCTTCAATTGTCGGCAGTCTCTGTCAGTCAACAGATGAGGTCGGCCTGTACACTTTTGTGCTGTACGTGTCCTTTCACGTTTCCACTTCACTATCTCATCGGAAACAGTGGACTTAGGGATGTTTAGGAGTGTGAAAATCTCGCGTACAGACGTATGACACAAGTGACATCCAAACACCTGACCACGTTCGAAGTCCGTGAGTTCTGCGGAGCGCTTCATTCACCTCTCTCACGAGTGTAATAACTGAGGTTGCTGATTTGGAGTACCTGGCAGTAGGTGGTAGCACAATGGACCTAATATGAAAAACGTATGTTTCTGAGGTGTCCGGATACTTTTGATCAAACAGTGTAGCTTCGAACGTCATTTAATTTATAAACATCATGAAATAACACACGACAAAACCCCGGTAATAAGCACCTCAGGGGACCAGACGGAAAACGTAATATGCTCTCGTTCTTAGATAACACAGTACTGCAATTAAAAACAAAACTCATTAAAATTCCTAGCTGAAACAGAGGGTAATTTTTCTGCGTGAGCTGTTTGTGACGTAAAGGTATGTTGTTGGGATTGAACCATATAGTTAAATGTTCAAGCCACTCATCGTTTTGCTTACATTCTGTGGTCTGGTAATGTCTGAACTTCCATGTCCGAATCCGAGGAATACATTTCAGTACTGGAACTGTCATGTGATACGTTGATAACGAAGCGATCAACAACAGAACCTACGAAGCTACCCAAGTGCCACATTTTTTTCTCTTGTTTACTACGTGCTGTTTTGGATCCCACCAGCGTTCAGTTGTCATGTGTGTGTGAAAGCTTCATGCAGTAGTTCTCGTATGTCCGGCAGCTTAAATATCTTGATACTTCTCGTGGCGAATTTCTTAACTTCGATTCGATCCAAACAAGTTATACTGCGCTCAGGGTGCAGCGATACAGTAGAAAACGTCAAAAGGCAGCATTTGTGCGGTATGCTCGATGACGTGAAAATTATTGTTTGCCTTGATTCTGCGAAGCTTATCACTATGACTCGTATGAGATCACATTTGTGGTATAAAAGATACCTTAGCAAGGTATCTGGCAGAGAACCCCAGAAAATTCTGACCCTGCGTAAAGTCGCTAAGCGGGTCAAAGGCTTCCATTCGGTCTCTTGTTGACCAGTCTGGTGTGGCAGTTGAAGATAGAAAACCAAATACTGCAGTTTTAAATTTCACGTTCAAGAAATCGTTCACGCAAGAGAATCGTAGAAACATACTGTCATTTGGCCAACGGACAGACTCCCGTATTGACTACATAGTAATAAGCAAACCTGGCGCAGAGACAAGACTGAAAGATTTCAAAGCACATAAATCGTCATGTTCGGATGGAATCCCAGTTCGATTTTACGAAGAGTACTATACGGCCCTGGCCCTTTGTCTAGCTAACATTTACTGTGAATCTCTCGCCCAGCACTAAGTCCCAAGCGACTGGAGAAAAAGCGCTGTTGACTTCAGTATTGCACAAGGCTAAATGAAAGGATGCGTAAAATTACAGACCAGTATCCCTAAATTCTGTTTTGTGCAGAATGCTTGTACATATTCTCAGTTCGAATATAAAAAATACTTACATGGGACAGGGAAGCTTATGTCCACGAATCAGCATGGTTTTAGAAAGAATCGCTCGTCGGAAACTCAGCTTTCCCTTACCTAGAACTAAAGGGTAACAGGCAAATTCCATAGTACTAGATTTCTGGAAAACATGTGACACGGTGCATCACTCCAGGCTGTTAACGAAGGTGCGATCATATGGAATAAGTTCTAAGATATGTGAGTGAATCGAAGATTTCTTCAATAATAGAATCCAGCATGTTGCCGTCGACGGCAGGTGTTCATCAGAGACAAGGGGACCGTCAGGAGTGCCCCAGGGAAGTGAGACGGGACCGCTGTTGTTCTGTATAGACATAAATGATTCGGCGGACCGAGTGGGCAGCAATCTGCGTTTGTTTGCTGATGATGGCGTGGTGTATGGTAAGGTGTGGAAGACAACTTACACAAAATATCCAGATGCTATGATCAACGACAGGTAGCCTTAAACGTGAAAAAATGTACGTTAATGCGGATGAGTAGCAAGATCAAATCTGTAACTTTCGGATACAGTAGTCATTTTGTCCTGCTTGAGAAAGTCAAATCGTTCAAATAACTGGGCGTAACGTTGCAAAGCGATATGATGTGGAACGAGCATGTGGGAACTGTGGTAGCTTAGGAGAATGGCTGACTTCGGCTTATTGGTAGACTTTTAGGAAAGAGTGGTCCACCTGTAACGGTGACCGCATGTAGGAAGCTCGAGTGGCATTTTCTTTAGTACTGGTAGGTTTGAAGGAAGACATGAATACAATTCAGAGGCGGGCTGCTAGATTTGTTACCGGTAGGTTGGAACAACACGTGAGTGTTCCGGAGACGATTTGGGAACTTAAATGGGAATCCCCGGAGGGAAGCGACGTTCTTTTCGAGAAACTCTATTGAGAAAATATAGAGATCTGGTGTCTTAAGCTGACTACCGAATGATTCTATGCTGCCAACATTCATTGCGCATACGGACCGCGAAGATACCAAAAATTAGAGCTCATACGGAGACATACACAGTCGTTATTCCCTCGTTCTATTTACGAATGGAACAGGAAAGGAAATCACAAGCAGTGGTACAGGGTACCCTTAACAACGCACTTTACGGTGGCTTCCGTTTACCTATGTAGATGTAGATGCAGGTCTACAAAAATTTTATTTGAAATATTATCTTAATTTGAACAATCTCTATTAACAATATTTCATAAAATGTCGAGAACTATGAACTTATGTTAGCAATAAGAGCTGGAATTTTGAGTGTGATACGTAATTAGAAACAGGAAGATATGTATTTTCGTAAAAATGTTGATTATATATGTTAATCAGGAAATGTCTGATATTTTTTCTATTTCAATGATTTAGGTATTTGAGCTGAACGAAAAAAGAATAAGAAGTCACAGCAAGTTTCGAGTCACTGACAGACAGACCACCCAACTACAGTTCACGAACCGTACCAAGCACGCCACATACTTAATTTGCAGGAACTGCTTATCATTTACACTAAATTTCCTCTGAAACGTAAACTCCGGTTATATCTACAAATTTGTGGAAAACATTTAACATGTTGCTCTTCATTTTTTTACGGTGTTTCACTACGGAACAATAAGCAGCGTCAGACGTTTTCACAGCAGGCACTAAAAGCGAGACAATCGGAGCACAACTACCTTTTACAGAGGCGGCGACCACACACGATTTTTAAAAAAAAAAGAAGCCCGTAGGTAAAGTATGATTAAGAAAAACATTTATTATTACTTATACAATAGAGTATCCTAAATTTTTATTGACTGTAACAGAGTAATAAGATATCTATTACGTATTACAACTTGCTGTCAGGTGTACATCAGTGTACACTGCTGACCAATCATCGCGTCTGTGTTTACTCCAGTTTGTTCTTCTCTTGGCCGAAGTATGGTAACTGTATTTATCTGTGGATTACTTTTACAATGACACTGTATATGACGAAAGCAACACAGTGAACTTAATCAGTGGGGTATTTACGCATAGACGAGGTAGGTTTCTGTCGTAGGATGCCAAGAGAAAATGGGACGCCGTTAGACTTCGATCATTGTTTGTGTTTTCTGTAGACTTTATCACGCAGCGAAGAACCAAACTGCATGTAATCTGAAACATGAAAGGCAAGTTAGCAGCTAGCGTAGCGTTGGTCTCTTACTCAGTTCAAACAAAGGGCGATTTTTAACGTTTCTGGTAGCAGCTGATGTACAGTTGCTCCTCGCACCAATCCAAGAATTAGTTGACATTAATTTGTTTGTCAGCTGGCACCCTTCGGCGTGTTACCTATTATGGTTTTGTTAACTTTAATCTAAAAAAATGGCTCTGAGCACTATGGGACTTAACATCTGTGGTCATCAGTCCCCTAGAACTTAGAACTACTTAATCCTAACTAACCTAAGGACATCACACACATCCATGCCCGAGGCAGGACTCGAACCGGCGACCGTAGCAGTCGCGCGGTGCCGGACTGAGCGCCTTGAACCGCTAGACCACCGCGGCCGGCTAACTTTAATCTACCCATCACGTAGAGAGACGGGTCGAAGCCAAGTGGAGCACAAAATTACTTTTCTAGAGAAAAAGCCTATTCAAAAGATTTCTGGGCGTAATTCTATCTTTCTAGTTTACTTTCTACATTCTTGTTTCCACGTGGAAATACGTTTACTTATTTTCCTTTCCTTCTGCGAATAAGACGCATTGACCCAGTTTGTTTCCTTTTCATCCTAAGGAGAAAGTGGCTCCTGTATTTCTCTCAGGCGTATCCCATACCATCCAAAACGAGGCATAACGCAAATCAAGCTTGTTTCTTCCCTCGCTGCGACGTAGTGTTTGTTTTGACAGCAGAAACAAAACTTCAAGCATTAAGGTAACCCTTAGTAGAGTCTGTGATAAGTTTCTTTAAGTAATTCAATTACTGGCAACTTTTTTTTGTAATACAGAAAATAGCTTTTGTAGGGTGTCAAAACGTACATGGAAACTAGAGCCGTAGAAGCTTTATATGCCATGGATAATACCTTCAGCTCTATTTGTAGGGCCGCCAGGTGTGGCCGAGAGATTGTAGGCGCTTCAGTCTGGAACCGTGCGAACGCTACAGTCGCAGGTTTTAATCCTACCTCGGGCATGGATGTGTGTGATTTCATTAGGTTATTTAGGTTTAAGTAGTTCTAAGGGACTGATGACCTCAGATGTGAAGTCCCATAGTGCTCAGAGCCATCTGAACCATTTTTTTGTATTTGTAGGTCTTATTTCATTTACCAACAATTTCTGTGTTAACCTTAAACCATCCTCAGGCCCCTCTGTATACCAGATGATCATGCTAATATAGGGTTCTCATAATTGTACGAGGGTAAGTCAATTATTATTCGCAAAGTAGTTATAAAATTTTATTCTAATCAAATAGGAAACTTACAAGAACATCAATTTTTGACATAGTCTCCTTGCGTTTCAACGCACTTTGTCCATCGCTGTACAAGCTTCCTGATGCCCTCGTCAAAGAAGGTTCTCGGTTGAGCTGCGAGCGAGGAATGCACAGCTTCTTTCACTGCTTCGTCCGAGGCAAATCGACGGCCCCTTAATGCATGTTTGGGTGGACCGCACCAAACAATTGATAGTCAGAAGGGCAGCGATCGGTGCTATATGAAACATGAACCAGTACTTCATATTTGAGTTTGTGGAAGCTTTCAGCAGCGTGGGCAGCAGTATGTGGACGGGCGTTGTCGTGCAACAACACAACACCTTTTGACAGCAATCCTCAGCGTTTGCTTCGAATTGCAGGCTTTAGCCTGGCAGTAAGCATCTCACTGTAACGTACACTGTTTATTGTTGTGCCCCTTTCCCCATAATATTCCAGTACTGGACCTTGTGCGTCCCAAAAAACCGTAAGCATCTGTTTTCCTGCGGACAGTTGGGTCTTGAACTTTTTCTTGCACGGCGAATTTAGACGTTTCCATTCTATACTCTGCCGTTTACTCTCCAGCTCTAATGATGGATCCATGTTTTGTCACCAGTAATGATCCTGTCTAAGAAATTGTCCCCTTCGTTACCATAACGATCCAAACGTCTTTTTGCAGACGTCGATGCGCGTTTTTTATGCAACTGTGTGAGTTGTTTCGAGACCCACCTTGCACAAACTTCATGAAACCCAAGTCTGTTATTGATGATTTGGTAGGTAGAACCATGACTAATTTGCAGACGATGTGCCACTTCGTCAATAGTTAATCGACTGCCTAAGAGAATCATTTTACGTGAATGCTCAATAGCTTCTTCATTTGTGGCGGTAAATGGTCGTCCAGCTTCTTCATCGTGCGCAACACTAGTGCGACCATACAATGAAGGCTTTCACGACTGAATGGTACTGTTGTTGGCAGGACTCAGCAGAGCCAGCCGTACCTCTGAGGATGTCCAACGTAGTATTGGACGAAACGTTAGGAATAGAAGAATTCCATGGACTAAGCCCATATAACCCGGAAGAATTATCAACAACAACTTTTGCGACCATATTGTAATTTTTCAATCCATTCGTAGACACTCCGTTGTGGCAAAACAGTGCTTCAGTACTGTACTGAAAGTCTTTGACGAATTTCAGCCCCTGATACGCCTTCCGACCACAAAAAACTGATCACTGAACATTGCCCTTCTTTGGTGCAAATAGACAGCGGAGATGCCATAATTAACAGGAATTAAGAGCACGGCAGCGATAACGAAACTAACCTAGCAGCTTGAAAATTGCAAAGATATAACAACAAATAAACAAAGCATGCTTCATCAACGTAAGACGACAGTGCTACTAAAATAAACAAGAAGATAACTAAATTGCGGATAGTAATTGACTTACCCTCTTAAGTCTCATATAGGATACAAAAATTCGATGTCCAATATGATGAACCTCCTTCCCTGCTTATGGTGCGAATGGGGCAGCATATGAACTAAACTGGAGTTAGACGTACTGAACATAATAAACCGTCTGCTGAGAAGAGTATACGGACTGAGAGGATAGTGGAGAAAGTGTTGATGAACAGCAGAAAACTGTTCAGCGATAAACTTGACATCAAAATTGGAGACCACCTAGTGGCCGTTTTGAATGGAAGAAGCAAGGACACAAGTAGCGGACTAGCACAGACTAAGAGGTCATTGCTCTTCAAAGAAGTCTTACAATGTCAAATATTGGGCTGGATACTCTTAAGAGGTTTTTCTCTCAGACAGATAGGCACTTTCAGACATTACTCGCAGAATCTTTTACATGAGGGGTGAATTTTCACTGATAACTACAGTCTGATAATTACTAAGTACTTTCTTTCAGTGTCTTAGAGTCACGAGAGCGATGTTGGACGTGTTTATACCCAACAGGGTCAGTGAGTCTGAGATTCATTCACCCCGAGATTTTTCGGTTGTAGTTCTTTGCGTGAAGGAAGAGGTTGTGATGGAAGAGCGTCACGCTGCAATTTCACTTTTAATATTTTAGTGGAAGAGACTACTATCGTGTTCCTGATCGAAGAGTTCATGGGTGTACTGCCGGTTCTTTGTGTCCAATGGGCACAATATTTCAGCGATCATACATGTCACCATCGTCAGGTGCGCTGAGAAACTGAGCTCCTGAGAGCCGGCTGACGCCTTACATCCCCCCCCAAGGTCCGTTCCCTCTGCGGTCCGCCCCTGCGAGCGCGCGTCGACAGTCGGTGAGACGCAAGAATCGGCGTCTGTGGCAGCGGTGGTGTAGTTTCTACGTCCGCTCATCCCGCCAGATCGTTTCCGTTGCTGAGTGTCTTCTTAATTCTACTCAGTACTGCCTTGCTAAGATTATAACCGCAGTCTCGGTTGATGAGTTGGTCCCTGGTGCGAATTTCGATGGCCTCTTTGATTACGCAGCCCCAGTATTTAGAAGTCTGGGCCAACATCTTGGCACGCTCATAATCCATCTCGTGTTTTTCGGACAAACAGTGCACTGCGACCGCCGACTTGCTAGGATACTTCAGCCGTGTGTGTCTTTGATGTTTTCGGCAACGATCTTCGATGGTGCGCACTGTGTGTCCAATATAAGTCTTACCACACTGACAGGGAATCTGGTATACGCCGGCCATCCGCAAGCCGAGATCATCCTTTATACTTCCAATAGCGCTCGTGTTTTACCCTGCGGTCAAAAGACAGTTTTAACTCGGTGTTTCTATAATATGCGTCCGATTTTCCCTGATAGTGTGACAGTGTGCGGGATAAATGCAGTGGCTACTTCTTCCTCGTGACTTCTTCCGTCTCCAAAGGTTTACTGTAGTGGTGGGGCGGAGAGAGCGTATAATCTTCCATTCCGAGTACCTATTCTTTCGGAACACGGTTCTGAGGTGTTCCAGCTCCTGGGGCAGACTCCCTGCGTCTGAGATGCTGTGCGTCCTGTGTACCAGTATTTTTAGAGCCCCATTCCTCTGAGAAGGGTAGAGAGAACTGTCTGCATGCAAATACAGATCAGTGCGCGTTTTCTTCCTGTACACACCGTAAGTCAATGTGCCATCAACTCTTCTCTTGACCATGACGTCCAGGAAAGATAATCTTTGTGCTTCGGTCTCCATTATGTATCGAGTTCAGATGTCCAAGGAAGTCCAGAAGCTTGTCCTTACCATGGGGCCAGACGACGAACGTGTCATCCACATAACGGAAAAAACAAGTAGGTTTTCATTTGGATGATGCCAAGGCTTCCTTCTCAAAGTACTACGTATACAAATTCGACAACTCAGTTGAAAGTGCGCTGCACATTGCGACTTCTTCCGTTTGTTCATAGTATTCTCCATTAAACAGAAAATACCTGGAAGAAGGTCGGTGGTCTTCTCGTCAAATTTCTGCCTAATAAGCTCTACTGACTCTCGTAGAGGCACCCTTGTGAATAACGAAACAACGTCAAAGCTCACCAGGATATCTGAGTCTTGCAGCCTGAAATAGTCGAGACGTTTTACAAAATCGACAGAATTACAGATGTAATGAGGGAATTTACCTACATAAGGGAGTAGTATATGCGGCAGGTATTTTGCCGTAAGTATGAAGGTGCTCTGATATTACTTACAACCGGGAGAAACGGCACCCACTCTTTATGGACTTTAGTGTTTATTAACCCTGTTTTAGTGGCACTGTCATCACTGACATTGTCATAGCTAATGCATAGTGAAGCAGTAAGACATTAATGTATAGAAATATGCAAAGTACGATATGAAGTTGAGGCGTTTGTTTTTAATACTAGCAATTGCACAAAGAAGAAACGTTCGAACAGATTAGTAATAAACTTCTTCTAGTTCACGTTTTATCTGTAGGTGTGCCCATACATTTGGAGCATTCTTCCTCTACTCCTCTTCATGTGTTAGAGTAGTTGTTGATATGTCCCTCTTTGTTCTATAGAAATATATAGTGTGTGTCTTCAAAAATTGAAGAAGAGTCTATTTTCAGAGAAAAGCTCAACAAGTATTTGAAAAACGTCAGTAATAATCTTATGTGTTGCCTTCTCTCTAAGACTAATATTGTTTACAAAAAGTACCACTTCTGCTTCATGAATGTTACATGGAATGTCCTTCACGTATATAAGGAACAGGAATGGACCAGGAATAGAACCTTCTGAGACTTTATTTGTGCTTTTTCCCCACTCACTGAACTTTTATCTCGTTTGAACATTATTTGGTCTATTCAGCACAACCCTTTCCGTTCTGTTTGTTATGTATGGTTCAAATAATCGTTTACTTATTGTGTTTCAACAACTTTTTTCTCAGTTCTGTTAGAAATTCCAGAAAAAAAGTGAGATTTTGCATTTTAGAATATTTATTACCCTCTTAATTCAGCGTCCACCGCTCGTGGTCTCGCGGTAGCGTTCTCTCTTCCCGACCTCGCAGTCCCGGGTTCGATTCCCGGCCGCGTCAGGTATTATTTTCACCTGCCCCGAGATGAGTGGGTGTTGTTGTGTCGTCGTTATCATCATCATCATTCGTCCCCATTACTGTCGGAGGAAGGCAACGGAAAAGCACCTCCATTAGGACCTTGCCTAGTACGGCAGTGCGGGTCTCCCGCATCGTTCCCCTATGGTTCTGTCAAGAAGCAGGGGACTTGATTTCCATTCTATTAATTTCGGAGAAGGATGTTGCTATTACTTCAAGTTGCTTTAAGTTTAGGGGAATGAGAATTTTAATTTATTCTCTTGCTTCTTCAACTGGAGCGATTAATACAATTCTTGCTGCTACATTTATTAAGTGTCTGTTAAAAGTATTTGCAACTAGTACTTTATCAGACCTAGCATTCTCATTTAGTTTAATTGTTGCGTTAGCTTGTACACTGTCTTGTCGTCCTGTTCCCCGTTTCACAATACGCCATACAGTTTTAATATTATTATCTACACTATAAATTTCTGTCAGGGCCCAGGACCTACATATTACTGTACACTTTTGTGACTTTTCCTTAAATATTACAGTATTTTTTGTTGAATGCGAAAGTAACTTCGGATGTTGACTTATCCTTCCCTCTATATAAGATTCTCCTCTCCTCTTATATAAAATTTTAATCCTTTTAGTTACCGTTGGATGTCTCGTTTTCTCAATGGACAATTTCGATTCTACATGTCAACCCCATATTGGACGCTCTTCTGTATGTATTCATCTAATGATCCAGTTTCGAGGACATTCTCATTCAAATCCAAAAGTCTACGCCCTAGTAAGATTTTTCCTCGCCAGATTAATCCTGCACATTATTCCAAAATGAAGATCTAACTGGAAGCTTTCATCGGGATACATTGTGTTTGAGCTTCTAATGCATAGAGTCTATCTCATCTACTAACTTCTACATTTTGTTGTAGACGTAATCTTGACACCTGCTACGATCTCCCAGTCACTTTTTCCACTACGCAGACGTGTGTCTCAGCGTGGCGAGTTCCACAGACTGTCACTTTTTGCAGTGAAGGTGATAGATACCTTGTGTTCTGTTTTATCATTTGATTGGAAGTACAGGAAGGGGGGTGAGAGATTTCCTAGTATACACCTTGAACTTAAGCGTATGAACGTAGAAGCCAGATGCCTCCAAATAAACATTTACGTAGGACAGGTGTTGAATACAATATTTCCAAAACCTCTTACTGATATAAGTTCACAACAGACTCACTTAAGTTTCGTTGAAAATTAAAGATAGCTATTTCATCTTGTAGATTTATTACCCAGTGCTTTTATAGCTTTCTGAATTTTCCTTTGTTTTTTTTTTTCTTCAGATGGACTAGTACAGCCGGAAATTTATTATAGGTTCAAGAAATTATTTCCAACTCTGCTTTTAGCTACTGTACAAGCATAGTTTTATGTGTAATACAGAAATGACTTAATAGTTGTAGAATTTGCTTTTAAAGAACTTTTTCCCTGCCTTCCGTTGTCTTATTCCTGGAAGATACTTAGAGTAACTGAAATCACTCCAAAAGCCTGACACGCGAACGCTACACCGGTTCCTGAAGGATTCACATTTTGAATGGGTGTAATGCCATTCACTAAATTGTAGCCCCTCAAAAATTTTCTATAATATATTTAAAATTTAGTTAAAACTGTCGTTTTTACGATTATGGCTCTATACCTCCAGTCGCTCACGAATGTTTACTGCATTTCCTGGAATATATTTTGAACACATTTTCTGTTCTCTTTCCTTTTCACCTTGCCAGAGATTGATTATATATAAGCTCTTGTTGTCATTTCACATTACAATTATCGTTTGAAATAATTTATCTGTTGTGGTTGTTTGATGTTTCACCTTTTACCATTTTTCTGCTGGCAAGTCCATTCTGTCTAGGTCTTGTTTTTTCATTTTTTCCAACATTCTCTTCAACTTTTAGTAACGATTTCATTTTGAGCCCTTTTGTTCCAATACTCGTTTCTAGTTGCAACAGAATCATCCTTTCTGTCACCTTCCTTGTCATCGGGGACCTCTCAGTTTTCAAAGGCTATCTCTTCAATTTCATTCCTGATTTTTTTTAAAGCAAGTTTTCTCTAGTTTTGGGAATTGCATATTTTGCGTCTGAATGGGACATCCATCTGCTCATGTTCCTCTACCACGTTATTTCCCATATTTTTTTTTTTTTTTTTTTTTTTTAATTCATAAGTTCAGTGCTGCTTCAAGATTGTTGGTATTTTATGTCTCTCGTACCTACCGTTGACTAACACCCCTTTGTTCGAAGGCAGCGTTATCCTTTGCGATTTTAGCGTGCGCGTGTCGTCGCTTTCTATTTGCCGCGTCAAATTCGACGTGGCGGAAGCAGATAGCTTTGGCGCGCTCGTCACGGCAGCATTCGACCGCAGACTGGATGTTTGCCGGCCCGGCGCTGCGGTGCGCTCCACCGCGCCATCTGCCGGCGGCTGCGCAGTGCGCCGGTCATGCACTGGCCACACACACACATACTCTAGTGCTCCGTTCAGTTAAGGTGGACACACACGTCGCTGGGGGCCTCAGATGCATGCATCATCAAGCATTTCGCGCTACTACGCACAAATCCCTTCGAGTCCGCACAGTCCAAGCTCGGCTGATACATATCGAGCTCGGTGTGTGACGGTGTGTGCATGGTGTCAACCTTTGACCTTACGACACGGAAAAAATCTAAAGAAGAAACGAAGTATGTTGTTTAGACAGTGGCTTATCAAACATACACCTTCATCTCACACTAAATTACTCCGTGACCTGTACACTTGCACCTATGTCGAAAGTAGCGAAATTTCGCGTCGAATTTGACGCGGCAATGTTTATTAAAGCACTCCATACTTACTTATATCTCAGTTATGAAATACAAGTGATCACAGATAAGTAATTATTTCTCTCACACGTGTTTCCAGGAATGGAACCATTTCTTTTGAGCGGCAGTCAAGTAAACACTTAAGCTTTGTGTATATAGAAGTAAAAGTTTATTATCACGTAAGTTATTTAAAAAAAAAGGAAGAAATTAGAAACCAAAGGAGAAATTAATGATAAAAAAACACTACACGCCTATTTTACATTGTATATTAAATATGTAACGTGTAATCAATATTTCCAGAAAGATGTTTCACATTAAACTTAATTATTTAGTATTCTATTACCAGTCTCCTGATTGTACAATTGTAGTTACTTTTATTAAAATACTCTATAAAAATATAATTAATCTATGATACCTACAAGATATATATTGTCTACAATTTCTACACTGGTTAAAGTTATTTGTATTAGATTGACATACCTCAACTCAAATTTCTTTTTCTGTACTTTTGAAAGAACGATTTTGTTTTTTCAAAAATAATTCATTTGAAAATATTCGTAAAAACTGTCACATTGTGGAATACTGTTTTGCAAAATTGAATAAGATTTGAATTACAATTCTAGCCTATATGCTCGTCACCCTACACTTTTTTCAAAATAAATGTGTTGATTATGAAATTACTGAAATTGGTAACTTACTGTTTAGAGATAATTATTGCGCGAAATGTAAGATTATAAATTTAAGAGTTGCGCTCCAATTCTGAGAATCTATGTTTAGCTGTTGAGCTCTACAGACTCTGTATCAATCAGTGATTAAGTTAAAATTTAAAAGATTCTGTGCTACTGGTCAGAACACGTTTGTACCTTCTCTCATATGTCCGCAAAAGTAGCGTCGTGAACAGCTGATCTGGTGATAATAAAAGACGAAACAGGCGAAGAAATATGTGGCGTTTTTCTCATAACAAATGCTGCCTTAGATAATGAAAGGGAAACAAGAGAAAAAGATAAGTTAAACAGATTTTGTTCCAAATTATTTCCTCCTAATGATAGTTAAGTAGTATAAGAATAGTGAAGATTTACGCCTAAAATTCACTAACTCTGTTTTATGTATAGCTTTATTGCATACTGACTGGGACTGAATATTACAACATCCACGTAACTGACGTAAATTATCTCAGGATAGGATGAATGAAGAATGACGTTTGAAACTTCTGTCACTCATATTTTCTTTGATTAACAAGTAGCATACATGAAAGAGGAGATTTGTCGGCGTACGATAAACTAATAGCAACATTGCGATTGTTCTGGAAACAGTTACTAAAAACTCAAATTTACACCTATGATTTCATTAGAGACCCTAAGTATTTTCAATCACACAGAGTATGTACAAGGTGTTGGAAGTTACTTAATTGAATTTAAAATTAATATGAACGCTGATAATTTTAGAAAAATCATAAGAAGATTGTAGAACTATGAACTATTACGGCATTAAATTTTGTGCCCCGTACATCAATGAAATACGAAACGTAAGCAGTAAATCATACCTGAGAATCGTTCTTCTGTGAGGTTTGTTTGACAGTGAGTGCTAAAAATAAAATTTGATGCAATAACACCCGTAGATGTTATAGCACTATCAAAATCTCAGAGAGGATGACACTGATGTATGAGTAATTCCTGCCGTGCATGATGCATCATTTGACCATATTTTTGCTAATAGACTGTGTGTAACATAGAGTAGATCTGTACTTACTTCAGGCACTGATTCAACAAAGGCAACAATGTTACGCGGCCTTAAAGTTTTTTATCTTCTGTTTTATGGAGTTGATTGAAAAAGTCATCGCTCCAAAGTACACGCAGCACGTGCACGCGACTTCAAAGAAGGAAGCGAGATTAGGATTTAACGTTCCTTCGACGTCGAAGTTATTAGTGAAAGTATCTAAATTCCACTAAGGTAAGTACAGGGAAGGAAATCTTCCGTGTACTTTCAAAGAAAACTTTCTGGTATTTATCTTAAACGATATTCTGAAACCATGTAAATGTAAATCTGCATGGTGGGACGCAGATTTCAACCGGCGTCCTACCGAATACAAGTCCAGTGTACTAACTACTGCGACACCTACGTAGAGTATTCCTCCAACTCTTATTTGGTATGTGTGTAGTGGGTGGATATACAAATTCATTATGAAAATAATGACTTTTAACAAGAATGTAAATCTTATGATAATGATAACATTATTTTCTCGAAAAAGTGCGTAATGTTACAATGTTCATACTTCAAGTTGCAGAATAATAAATAATTCTTCGGAATGATTTCAAAATGAGGTGTAATTTTTCGTTCTGTGTTGGCATTGATGGGAAACACACACTGCGATGACAAAAGCCTTGGGATACCGCCTGATTCGTGGCGCGACCCCTTTTGCCTGAAGAAGCGCAGCGACTCGATGTGACATGAAGTCCACAAGTCGTTGGGAGTCTCCTGAAGAAATATTGAGCCATGCTGCCTCAACAGCCGTCCATAAAATTGAAGAATTGTTGCAGATTTAGGATTTTGTGGTCAAATCTAGCTCTCCATTATGTCCCATGTCGGATGGTCTGAGTGACCACATCATTGGTTCGAGTGGTGCAGAATCTTGTTGAAACAAATCGCGAACAATTGTGGCCCGGTGCCACGGCGCGTTGTCACCCATTAAGATTCCATCGTTGTTTGGGACCATAAAAATCCATGAATAGCTACCAGTGATCTCCAAATAGCCAAGCATCACCAGTCCCAGATAATGATCCTTTCAGTTGGACCAGAGGATCCAGTCCATCCCATGTAAACACAAGCCACACCATTGTGGAGCCATCACCAACTTGTACAGTGTCCTGTTCACAGCTTATGTCCATCACTTCGTGAGGTCTGCGCCACACTCAAGTACTAGCATCAGCTCATATCAACTGAAATTTGGACTTATCTGACCAGGCGACGATTTTCCAGTCATCTAGTGACCAACAGAGTCGGTCACGAGCCCAATAGAGACCCTGCAGGTGATGTGCTGTTAGTGAAGGTACTCGCGTCTATCGTCTGCTGCCATAGTCCATTAACGCAAAATTTCGCTGATCTGTGCTAACAGATACGTTGGTCCTACGTTCCACATTGATTTCGGCGGTTATTTCACGCAATGTTGCTTGTCTGTTAGCACTGACAACTCTACGCTAACGCCGCTGCTCCTGATGATGATGATGGTGAGTTTGATTTGTGGGGCGCTCAAGAGCGTGGCAATGCCAAACATTTTCACTTCTCCGTCTCGCCAGTTTCTTGAACGACGATGAAAGGATGAGGGCAAGAACCGGGACCCCGTGATCTAGAGGCCGCTGCTCCAGATCGTTCAGTGAAGGCTGTTGGTCACTGTGTTGCCTGTAGTGAGAGATAATGCCTGAAAGTTAGTGCTCTCGTCATACTCTTGACATTCAGCGCCTGGAAATATTGAATTCCCTAACGATTTTGCGAAATGGAACGTCCCACATGACTAGAGCGGCCGGCACGAAAATAAGGCTTCAAGGTCATCTCGCCTTTTTACAGCATTGCCAGTTTGTTTTATAGTGTTAATTTCAAATGCTCATAAAAATTTTAAAAAAACATTGCGCAACTCTGCTTTTAGTGTAGTATATGATGGAGTAATTTAAAAAAAAAAACTTCTCTCTAGCTTCTACGAAAAAAATGAAAACTAACGTTACAAGATATTTTGGAGGAAAATAATTTTTTACTTCAACATTTGGTAGTAACAGACAGAAAAAAATAAACATCATCAAAGTTTGCAAATGCATATGCTGCCTTTTTTTATTTCAGAATCATAAACGTATTCTGAGGTAAAAAGGAAAATATTATAAGAGGTGCGAAACTGCAGACTGCATAGCGAAAAATGTAGTCGCTGATGAATTTTCGTTCTGTAGGACTGCGAAGAAACTTCCCGTCATAAAGCTGTTAAGACAACTACAAAACCATTTTTGGTAACATTTCAGACATCGTTATTGGCATCGTATCACGTCCAGAGGAAAATTACTTCCGCGATATTCCGTGTGCAGCAGCGTGCGAGTCGTTGTAGGTTGTCGCCAAGAACTTTGTTCCGGCGGCTCGCTTTAATATGACCGAGAATATTCCCTACTTACCGAAAATATTTTGCTGGCTGCTAAATCATATCCTTCGTCACTGCATCCATCATTCAAAACGCCAATATACGCTACGCAAAAGTAATTATAGTTATTTTGAAGAAAATATTTCACTGAAGTCGAGCAAAATATTTGTTCTAAGGGTTTCGTGAAACCCAAGCATCATCTAAATTTGCTGTAAGCCTATTATTCCCAGTACGCAATACGTGCTTGGTACACAAAACCCTCGTTCTTATTACTGCAATGTCCCTGTCTTGTGTTATATGTTTCGCCCATCATTACAATTTCTGAATTTAAAAGAAAATGGGCAGAGAAGACCAATTTTTAAATAATTCTCCATTTCTGAATGCTAATCAGATTGGCAAGAAGTCTTCCCACCACAAAAAACAAGTTCGGCCTCTGGTATGAAGCCTGTGGTTAATAAACGAGCTTGGGTGATGATTAATCGGCCACCTCTACCAGTAGACACTTTTAAACCCCCGTTTCCTTTGGAGTTGTTCCATATATACTTACTGGTGTCGTTCTGTGAAACCCAAGTTTCATCCAAGTACACTACAGGCCTGGTGTCTTCAGCAGGCAAGAAGTGCATTGTACGCAAAAACTTTGCTCTTGCTGCTGCAATGTCTCTGCATTCGATTAAGAATTTCCGTTCGTCATTACAGTTCTTGAGTCGGAAACCAAGGGAGCGGAGAAGATGGAGAACGGATGTCTCTGAGATCCAGTAATTAATTTTTTCACGGAGTTCAGCATGTATTTTTTAGCCATTGGATACTCTGCTCTGTGGTAAAGTACAGTTCTACGCACGAGATATTTGTTAAAATCGTCAAAGTCGGTTGATTTCCATTCACGTTGGTATCTCTTTCTTGGAGAATTGAAACACTCATTCACGTCTGGAGATTGTGCCAATGACACAGATTTACTAATGTGGCCTAAATTTGACTTGGAGACACCGCACGCTTTGGCAGTAAGTTTATGAATTTGTGCAGAATTTAAGTTTTTTCTCGCTTCTTCATTGTTGGCGAGATCAAGAAAAAACTTGAGTACATCTGATGTGATAATTTTCGATTGTTTATCAATGTCTTTTGCGCTTTACGCACACTGACCAGAGGAGTAGTACAATAACACTGAGCTTTCAGCTGCTCCGACCTACCACACTGCTAACGAAACCAACATGGCAACAAAGCCGATAGTCGCACCAATCACAGACTGCAGCCCCTGTGCGTAGCAGGCAGTGGCCATGACCTTGAGGACTCTACTTTTGTGCTGCCCACTATAGCTCCAACTGCCATTCCATGTTCAGCCTGTTAATTGTCATTGTGTGAGCGTAATCTCTTTGGTAACCTTTTCGAGTGAAGCCCCTGAGTATAAACGAAAGCTCCACTACTGCACTCTCCTTTTACACCCTGTGTATGCAATAGCACTGTTATCTATGCATGTGCATATCCCTAGCCCATGACTTATGACATCTCAGAGTGCAGAGACAATTCCTCCAGGTTGGTGAGGCTCGTTTTACTTTAACCTCGTAGCATATATCCAACAACAAAATTTTGTTTTTTCTCTAACTAGGGGCATAAACTAAACTCTTAGCGATTCATTTTAGCAAGTGCCTTTTCAAGATCCAAACTCCAGCTAACGAAACTTTCTGTCATTTCTATGATCTACTCCAGCTGGACCGACCAAGAGATAGATTGCTCCCCATGAACTCAGATATGTAATTGAATGTTTTCGACAAAGGCTTGCATAATGAGATAAGAAAGATCCTCGTAAGTGAGTTCAGTATGTTGTTCTTACAAAATCATTAGTGATCAATAACTGGTGGTAAGTCGTCTACCTGCTTAATTCATAATTCCGGTCCAGATTAATCACAATTTTATTTACTCTTCGGAGCACACACACACATATTGGAAGCACACGTTAAGAAGATTAATAAAATACAAAGCAAAAGTAAACAAAAACTGTGGACATCTGGATAATTTAGCTAAATGTTACACAGCTCAAAAATTTCAACTTTACCATCAGTTGTAATGCCGTTATCAATATATTGACAACCTATTTCAGTGATACTCTTCAACATCAAGCCCTCTGAACATACAGTGGCTGAATTTTCCTGAAAGCATTAGTCAGAAAGTGTCATTGAAAATAAGTGGTATTAGCATCAGCTCTTGTAGTAAGCAGCCACAGACAGAAGTGACTTTTAAGAGACAGTTCCGGTTCCTTTGTTATTATTATTATTCACACATTAGCGTGCTCCTGGATTGAACACCAAAGTCGCAAACTTTAGAAACAGAGCTCCAACATCCTACCTTGCAAACATTTTGTAATGCATCCAATGATGTGCTTTGCCAGATACCGATAGGGATGTTTGTTTTTTATCCAGATGTCACCACTACTCCCCCACAAGTAAGAGAAACGTTTTAACAGTAACTGCCTCTCAGTTTTAGCTTTTGGCAACATTGAGACCACTTTTGCTCAGGACTGCTTCCCTGAGCTTTATTAGGGAGCCATCAGCTAAAATGCTCTACCAAGAGGTTCTTTTTAACAGGGATAGATGTTCGTATAATAATTCATTTTGCATAAACTGGATGCACAGTGCTGTTCCCTAACCGAGTGCTTCAGGAAGTCGTTTATGCAACCACTTGGCGCCACCTTAACAATGCAGTATCACCAACACTACCAACCAGCCAATAAGAGGTCTTTAGGTGGACCTCCGTTCATAAATCGTCACAATGCTAATGATATCATATCCCTCATAGCACCCCTGCTGCCTGCATATGACTTTCCTGACTACTCAATTCAATAAGAAAACACGCAACTAGACATTTAGATTTTTGGAAATGATGTGGGATGGATGTTAGTATAATCCACACAATCAGTATAGGTACCCATGATACCAATTAAAACGTGTTCGGAAAACCTTGTCTACGAGGCAACCACAGCTGCGACGCATCATGTTGAGGAATAGGAAGCCGTTTACTCTGTTCAAAAATGGCTCTGAGCACTATGGGACTCATCTGCTGTGGTCATCAGTCCCCTAGAACGTAGAACTACTTAAACCTAACTAACCTAAGGACATCACACAGAGCCATGACCGAGGCAGGATTCGAACCTGCGACCGTAGCAGTCGTTTAGTCTGTATTTAATGTTTTTATTATCAGAACACAACCAGTGTTTTTGCCCTGCAAAACACGTCTTAATGTGACATATAATTAAGGCATAAAAGCTAAGTGTCATGGAACATAAAAACCAGTATTCATTGTCAGACCCAACTAATAAACTGCTAAATGGCGGTACATAAATGAATCAAAATAGCTAGATGCGGGAATCCAAGTCAACAATGGTCAATGCATGGAGTTTCAACTCCAAGATATGTACATTTCCAGAACAAGGAATAAGACTGTGTACCGTGAAATATTCACTTAGGTGTTGTGTCTTAGTTACATGGTACTTTTCATTGCCACTAAATCGGTTGTGATCTGATAATTAAAAGATTAAATACAGCTGAATGGGTTCTTAAACCTAAAGATGAGTAACAAATATGTTCTATAATGTGGCATCTTGTCACTGTACATTATTAATCCTTAAGCAATCTGAACTATTTGCATCGGAAATACATGTAGTACATTGATCACAGACCTTTACATTACCTAATGAATACGCATATAACACATTCCTTCCATTTGACGATTCCGTAAGTACAGGTTTTCAAGATCCAGACTACAGAAACTGGCTTGACGTTACAATTCGGAATACTAAACTACAAATTTACATTTAAATATTGTCAATGAGCTTAAGAGCATCAGTATATGTTGTCTTAACACATACCTACATACATTGAAACTAAGTTTCAATATAACTCCAGATGTGAAAAGAAATAAAATAGCAAGATAAATTTGTGTATATTGAGGGTGTACACCTAGCCGTACCAATTCTTGTTAATGCAATGGACAGTCAGCATGTTCTACACACTTACATTAAGCTAATATATAATTAATTTGCAACAATTTCAATTATTCATATCTCTTTGAAAAATTGGAAAATGTAGTTAAAGTGTTCCAGAAACTTTACATTAGACCAACAGCTCTTTCCTATTCATCTGACTGCTAATCGCAGTCACTTTAAACTTTACTTCATCCAGGAAATATGACTTTAAAGTCTGTGAATCGTTTGCAGACTAATGTTCTAAATACACAGAAAGTAATAATGTGTTGACTTTACAGTCATCAACTTACATTAAGGAAATGTTGGGCTTTACAGAAACATAAATTTTATACACTGAGTAGAAAAAATGTAATGATTCTTAAGTTTACAAAATGATCTAACTACTATGTACAACTTTTTTTTTTTTTAATTTTGTTGGTCTATTCATCGGCGAGTAAGGAGCTACATTTCTGTGATATGGCTACGATCTCGGATGAGCCCTCATACAGCAATTGCCATTTCTTCTGTAGTTTACTAGAGCGCAAGACTTAGGATGGGTCTAGCACCAGATCATTTTTATTGCATGACACAGTGCTTTTAATGCTTTTGTCATAATTAGCTTTCCTCAGTTTGGCAGACTCTGTCAAGTTAGTCAAAACCTGCTTCATGATCTGTTCTCTGGTCCAGTTACCTTGTGCAATAATTTACTTATCCACCCCTCATTCTATCTTTTGCCCAACAGTACTTCGACTGTTTGGGACAGACAACATCTGAGACTGTATAATGAAGCGTATGTAGCAATACACAACTTCTTGTTCATGTTTGTATGGTGCAGAAGGTTCACATTTAACAATGCTTATTTGATGTCATTGAAGGCATTGCTACATTCCTCTGTCCATACCCATGGTACATTCTACTTGAGAAAACTTATCATCTGTTCGCAATTCAGTACTTGGCCTGATAGGAGCCTACAGAAGAACGACCCCCATGCCTACAAATGCTTTTAACTAATTTTTTGTATGAGGCAATAAGCTTTTTCTGTTCAGGTAATATACCTGCCAGTGAAATGGTATGACTTAGAAACTATGTTTCTTGTCCACTAAATTCTGATTTTTCTAACTTTTCCTCGCATCCTGGCTGCAGGAAATCTTTCCAATACTCCTTCGAGCATTTCTGTTTTTCCTATGACGACTTAGCAATTAGAGAGTTATTCACATAGACAGTACCTTTGTCATGTAAATCTGGTCCTAGAATGGCGTTGGGAGCTGTAATGAACACTCCAGCCCTTACATCCAACTTGAAAGGAAACACACGGAACTGATAACTGCGTCTGTGAAATATAAAAGTTGTATATTTTCAAGATTCCTCTGTTAAAAGTATCTGCCAATATGATTATTTTAAATCGACCATAGTTATAAACTTAACTTCAAAAAACTTTTGGATAAGGTCTTCCAGATTCTAAGTTCTGGTTTGTACATGTATTATTATATTGTTTATTTCTCACACATCTAAGGATAGGCGTAATTTGCCTCCAGCCTTAGTTACTGCAACCAAAGGATTGCTATATAGTTAAAGTGAAGGCTCTCTTATACCCCTCTCAACCATTCGGCGTATTTCCTTGGTTACCTCGTCCTTCTTATTCCAAGGTACAGAATAACTGGCATGGCAGTACATTTATTGAGACATTACCTCATTGTTGTACTCACAGCCCTTGAATATTCCAGGCTTGTCTGAAAACACTTCGACACAGGCACACAAAAAGTGTTTCAGCTCGTCCGGCTGCTTGATGGATAAGTATTCTGAGTCCTGTCTTTAAATCTATTCCTTCCTCAAGCTGGGGAGCAATGTCTCCTATTGTCAGAGTAGTAAAGCTCCTCTTCAGTGGTATCACAAATGTGAAACACGTGAGGCCCCCGCATGAAGCTTTTTACTCTGGCAATATCTATCATGTGTTTACTTGGTCCTCAACGACGACGAAGCTACGCATTTACATTTATTGTTC
The DNA here is from genome assembly GCF_023897955.1 of Schistocerca gregaria. Lineage (NCBI taxonomy): Eukaryota > Metazoa > Arthropoda > Insecta > Orthoptera > Acrididae > Schistocerca > Schistocerca gregaria. Next base: position 66,962,758 of record NC_064924.1, on the reverse strand, counting down.
ACGTGGCTTCTCCATGTAAAAGCTAAGTTTTTCACTCTCTCTCTCTGAGTAATTAACAACTCCAAATGCAAGTGATAACGAAATTATTTAATATAGATTCCTTTGCAACGTCGATTACGACTTGTATTTGAATATTTAATCAATTGTCACTGTGCTCCTATGGCTCCAGTTACACAACAATTTTTCACTGACAAAGTTAGTATTCTTTGCAGTTGGGCTAGCGTCTTGAAAAACTTCACGCTCATCCCATTTTTGGAAGCTCCAGTATCATAATTACATTCATGGGTATGCCACAAACACTACCTCCCATCATAGCGTGTACTGTCTTTTCTCTGAACCTGGACAAGACCTATGTTCTTCTAATAATTCCTTTTGCAAATGACTTATGTCATTGTATCTCCTTAACTTTAATTTGTGACTATCATTCTGAGTAAGTTTGCTCCCCTTGTTTTCCACGGCCAACAGAGGAGAGAAAATTTTGGTCGAATTTACTTTTTCGACGCAGAGGTCCTGATTCACGTACATTTGCTGCCACTTCGACTATTGTCATTGTTGATTGTTATTACTAGTCCATTGTGGAGCGTAAGAATTCAATGATGTGATATTGCTTGGCTTATTAAAATTATTTTTCAGAGTAATAATCTGTCCTGTGCGTAGGTTATTGCCCCATGGCGCAGGAAATCTTTCTTGTTTAGAAATTTTCGACTTAGGAATTTTGCTAGGACTAGAGCTGCCCCTGCCCTCATGATCTTTCTTTTGGCTGAATGACGTTATTGTCATTGTTGTTGTTGCAACGAGTTTGTGGTTTATGGTTACTATTACTACCGTAATCACACTTCCTATTACCATTGCTGTTGTATTGTGGCGAATTCTTTCTCTTGTTTCGTTTTGATGGCGACATGCAGCCATTACTATGGTCGTTATTGTCTTCAGATCTTCCTTCATAAGATCGATTTAATTTAATACTGTTTTGTGCCGTTTTCTGACATGTTAATTAACTTTTCTTTCATACAATGCGGTAATCTTGCCTTCAATAACCTGATAACATCTTGGTTAGATATTGGTTCGTCTCAAAATCTAGTCTTGTTGATGTATTTTTCCCACTACGGTCGCAGGTTCGAATCCTGCCTCGGGCATGGATGTGTGTGATGTCCTTAGGTTAGTTAGGTATAAGTAGTTCCAAGTTCTAGGGGACTGATGACCAAAGTAGTTAATTCCCATAGTGCTCAGAGCCATTTGAACCATTTTTTAAATGTATTTTTCAATATACTTTCTTAACGTACCCCGTTTTGAGTTCTAAAATTCTGATGAATAAAACTGTTTCATAAGTCTTTCTTCAATGCCAGTGGACCAAACGAATGCTTTCTCAAACATCTGCGTTTTGCAAGATTCAAAGACTTCCGTAGCCTACGAGGTTGGTTCACCTTGATGAGATCTTACAAGAGGAATCTTTTGCCTCCCACTCCAAGTTTTAGGTAATATGTTCCTGAAACTACGTATGAAAACAACTGGGTGAACTGAATTTTTGTCGTCGGTAAAAAATTAGACCTGTGTTCCCTTTATCAGATTCTCTTCCTTGGCCAATTTCGACCTTTCAGATACGGGCCCGACAAGTGAATTTTCTTAAAAAGGACAGTGATTGTGTCCATTTAAGTCGCTCACATTTTATGACATTACCCCTTGAGGAATATCACTTGGGTTCTGTTGTTGCAAACCGCAATAACTGTCAACAAGTGTGAGTCTATGCTCATACTGAAACATGCTAGCATTGCCATACTTATGTGCATTGGCTGTGTGAACATTATTACACTGTCTTTTGTTGTTAACAAAATGTGTATCTGGTTCTGAACACTCTGGTACGAGGCGTTTCTGGGGTGTAGTATTATGCTTGGCTTTGACACTGTGTCATCAGACACAGCATTTGCTAGATTACTATTAACCATAGGTTTTTCAGAATTATCCCGTAATAAGTTCTGTATTACAGCCTTCATCTCCTGCTCTACGGGAAGAATGATTTGGCTATCCTTGGATTGCCACCATTGACTAAAAGTTTCATCGCGCTTCTTACTATCTTCTCATATTTGTGCTCTAGCTTTATGTTGGCTTAAAGTGTCAAATCTTTGTGTCATTTCTGATATCTTCTATTCTACTCGTAACTGCTCTGTCTGCATGTCAGTTATTTCTGTACACAAGATTGATACAAATTCTGGTTGATCCTTGTACGTTTCTTTCAATTCAGTAAAGTAATCTTTTAATTCTTTTAAACTCTTGGTATCTCACCCTACTTGTAGACTTTCATGCTTATTTTATTTAATTGAGAGTGGCCAATACTGTGCTACCTCACGCTCGGTGACGCTCTTGTAATTTACTGTCTCTCTCTTGTCCACGCTGCTGCAACTGGCGTAACAAGTCTGAAAATGGTTCAGCAATTGATGAACGCATTGCTGTGTTCCGCAAACTATCAGCTTCAGTTTTTCAAACTGCCTTTTAGGCATAGTTTGACTACTCGTGCCTTACGTTGTGGTGCCAGTGGCAAAAGATGGAGCACCTAGTTCACTTATACTTTCAGTTTGTAATTTACTATCACTAACAGTCATTACCAACAGATTTTCGGGTTCCTGTACTGTGCGTGGCGCTGTTTCTATTTCGGACAAGCCTTGGCTACCTTGCTGTAATGCCCATTTCCTTTGCCTAATCATATTTGTCACGTCAGGAACACCAAGACTTCCTGTGCACAAACAAAATAACAATAAAACCCTACACAAAGACTGACACAGGAAAAACATACACATATACAAATTATTTTGTGCTAGATGTACACTTCATTGTGCTTATCCTGGTTCTGCTACGCATTGACTATTCCTTCAAGACAGTACATCTCAGTTACTGCCGTTCTTGCCTGAATTGTATACAGTTTATTTACTTATTCTCTTTTTAGGACTTCCCAGGCAATTTGTCAAGTACGCCCTTTTTCTCTCAGCCGGATATGAAACAGATTTTTACATAGTCAATTAATGTTCAATTTTGAAACGTTGGGCGCCACTATAGTGATGTATAAGGTACACAAAGTCGGTGCTGTATGCGTTGTTCATATTAATGTCGCCTGCAAGTGGTGAAAATTTACCCCAAAATCAAGCTAACACTTTCACAGACTAAGTGGTTCACATTAGGTAGCAAAAACAAAACAATCAAAAAAGCTATATTGTTGCACTTGAAATATGTGGGTTCTGTAAGTTATATATATATATATATATATATATATATATATATACGATATGACAGTGTGAAACTGCGAAAGTAATTGACATTTAATTTCCATTTGTACTAATAGTGAGGAGTGAATCATTTTATGACATTTCTTGCAAGTCGTCTTATTTCGTCATAATTACGTGTTTTGTGATGGATACATACAGGGTGCAAATTTTAAATTGACAAACCAGAATAACTCAAAAAATAAGCTACACACGAAAAAATGTGTAGAATCCAAAGTAGATAAATTTAGAGGACATTTGCTGGTGCTAAAATTAGCCCGGCACCTCAGCCCCTTAGGAGTGGGGCAGGAGGCAACTTTACAATTTCAAATGGGAACTCCCATTTTTTATTGCAGAATCAGATTCCGCAGAAAAACTACGTACATATGTCTTAAATATTTGGTTTGATTCTTGGTAGTTGGCGCTGTAGTTTAAGAAAATCGTGCTCTCATTTTGTCGTGGAAAATGATTACCCATAAATAAAAAATACTTATTTACTAAGTAAATTTTGATTCGTCAATACTAAAACTCTCCCTCTCTCACCATAGGGTGCGGTTTGAGAGACAGGAATTAGTTTTACAAATGTTGACCCAATCCGAAGCTGCAGAAAAAAATTAATATTTGGGTCAACGTGCGTAAAACTCTGATTCCTCTCTCTCAGGCCACACCCTATGGGGAGAGAGGGAGAGATTTAGTTTTAGTGAATCAAAATTTACGAAGTAAATAGGTATTTTTTTATTTATCGGTGACCATTTTCCACGCAAAAACTAGAACATGGATTTTCTAGCATAACAGCGCCATCTACCAAAAAACGAAACAAATCTGTAAGACAATACGTACGTAGTTTTTATTATGTAGGATCTGATTCTGCACTGAAAAATGGGGATTTCCATTTGAAATTTTAACGTTGCCTCCCGCCCCACCACCAGCGGCTGTGGTGGCGGCTTAATTTTGTCACCAGCAGATGTCCCCCTCGAAAATAATCAACTTTGGAATCTACAATTTTTTTTTTCTCATGAGCTTATTTGTCGAGTTATTGTGAATTCTCAACGTAAAGTTTACACCCTGTATATAAACATATATACAGGTGAGAAGTCACCATGGAGCCTGTAGCATTTAATAGCGATGAAGTTTGTGTGTTGCATCGTCAATGTGAATTTGCGATGGATACAGGAAACTGACAGTGGTACATCAGATATAAGCTACTTGACTCCCATGTGAATTTCCATACGGTTACCTAAGCGACATTAGTCGCATGGGGAGATGTCGGCATCAAGTCCGTAGTATACAACCCTGACGCGAGTTCTGTGTTGCATCGTCAATGTGAGCATGCAAGGGTTACAGTAAACTGGCAGTGATGCATCAAACAAGCTACATGATTCCCACGAGAAGTTCCATGCAGTGACCGTAGTAGCGTTACTCGCTTGGAAATAAGTCGACATGGAGCCTCTAGTATTCAATCGCGACGCAATATGTGTGTTCAGTAATCATTGTGAGGGTGCGAGGGTAACAGTACGCTGTCAGTGATGTATCGGAATCAAGCTACTTGACTCCCAGGCGAATTTCCAAACGATGACCGTAGCCGCGTTAGTCCCTTTGGGGAAATCGATTTGAGCCTGTAGTATTCAATCGCGACGCAATTTGTGTGTGTCATGGTTTCAGTTAACTGGTAGTGGTGCATTGGAAACAAGCGACTTGACTCCCAGAACTTCCATACGGTAACCGTAGCCATATTAATCGCTTGGTGAGTAGTCAGCATGGAGCCTGTAGTATACAATAGAGACGCACTTTTTGTGTTGCATGTCAATTTCAGGGTGCAAGGGTTAGAGCAAACTTTCAGTGGTGCATCGGAAATATGCTACTTGACTAACAGGTGAAGTTCTGTACGGTTACCGTAGCCACGTTAGTCGATTGGAGTGATGTCGACATAAAGCCTGTAGTATCCAATCGCGACGCAATTTATGTGTTGCTTCGTCAATGTGAGAGTGTGAGGGGTACCGTAAACTGATAGTGGTGCATCGGAAACAACCTACTTCACTCCGAGGAGAAGTTCCACATGGTGGCTGTAGCCAAGATATTCGCTTTTGTGGAAGGCAACGTGGAGCCTGTAGATTGCAATCGGAATGAAATTTGTGTGTTGCATCGTCAATGTAAGGGTGCGAGTGTTCCACTAAACTACCACTGGTGAAGGGGAAACAGGCGACATGACTCCCAGGACAGCTTCCATATAGTGACCGTAGCTGCGTTAGTTGCTTGGAGGGAAGTCGGAAATGAGCCTGTAGTTTTCAATTGCGACGCAATTTGTGTATTGCATCGACAATGTGATTGTGCGTGTGTTAGAGTAATCTGGCACTGGCGCATCGGAAACAATATATTTGACACCCAGTTGTAGTTCCATACTGTGACCATAGGTGCATTAGCTGCTTGTTGAGAAGTCGGCATGCAACCTGTAGTATTCAACTGCGATGCAGTTTTTGGGTTACATTGTTAATATGACGGTGTGAGTGTTACGGAAAACTGACAGTGGTTCATCGGAAACAAGCTATTTCACTCCCAGGAGAAGTTGCATACGGTGACTGTAACCGCGTTAGTCGCTTGGAGAGATATCTGCATGGGGCCTGTAGTATTCAATGGCTACAGGATTTGTGTGTTGCGTCGTTAATTTGCCGGTTCGAGGATTACAGTAAACTACAAATGGTGCATGTGAAACAAGGCACTTGCCTCCTAAGAGAATTTAAATACGATTACCTTAGTTGCATTTGTCACGTAGAAGGAAGTTAGCATGAAGCGTGTAGTATTCAATTGCGACCCAAGCTGTGTATTGCATCGTCAACATAAGGGTGCGACGGTTACAGTAAACTGGCAGTGGTTCATCGGAAACAAGCTACTTGACTCCCAGGAGAAGTTCCATAATTTGACCGTAGCTGAGTTAGTCACTTGCAGATAATTCGTCATAGACCCTGTAGTATTATATCGCTACGCAGTTTGTACATAGTCAATGTGAGGGTCCTAAGGCTACAGAAAACTTGCACTGCTGCCTGAGAAACAAACAACTTCACTCCCAGGAGAAGATCGATACGGTGCCAGGATCAGCCGAAGTCGTTTGGAGGACAGTGGCTTTGAACCCGTAGTATTGGATTTGTGTGCTGCATCGTCAATGTCAGAGTGCGAGGGTTACAGTGAACTGATAGTGGTGCATCGGAAAGAAGCTGCTTGACTCCCAGGAGATGTTCCATACGGTGACTATATCTACGTTAGTCGCTTGGAGGCAAGTCGGAATTGTGCCTGTAGTATTCAAACGCGATGAAATTTGAGCGTTCTTTCGTAAATGTGGGGGTGCGAGGGTTACATTAAACTGGCAGTGGTGCATCGGAGACAAGCTATTGACTGCCAGGCAGAGATCAATACAGTAACTGTAGTAGCGTTAGTCACTTGGAGAGAAGTCGACATGGAGCCTGTAGTATTCAATCACGCTTAAGTTTGTGTGTCGCATCGTCAGTGCGAGTTTCTGAGGGTTACAGTAAACTGTCTTGGTGCATCGAAAAACAAGCAACTTGAAACACAGGAGAATTTCCAAATCGTTACCGTAGCCACGTCAGTCGATCAGAGAGAATTCGACATGGAGCCTGCAGTATTCAATCGCGATGAAGTTTGTATGTTGCATTGTCAGTATGAGGGTGCGAGTGTTCCACTAAACTGTCATGAGAAACAAGCGACTTAACTCCCTGGAGAAGTTTCATACGGTGACCATAGCGGCGTTAGTCGCCAGAGGGAAGTCGGCATGGGGCCTGTAGTTTTCAATTGCGACGCAATTTGTGTGTTACATCGTCAGTGTTAGGATGTGACGGTCACAGTAAACTGGTAGTGGTTCCTCGGAAACAATTTACTTGACTCTCAGATTAAATTCCATACTGTGACCGTAGCCGCATAGGCGCCTATAGAGTAGTCGTCACGGAGCCTGTTATATCCGATCGCGAGGAAGTTCGCCTATTGCATCGTCAATGGGATGGTGCGAGTTTTACAGTAATGTGGCAAAGATGCAACGAAATCGTGCTACATGAATTCCAAGAGACGTTCTATACGGTGACCGTAGCCGTGTTAGTCGCTTGGTGAGAAGTAGGCTTTGTGCCCGTAGTATTCAATCGCGACTCAATTTGTATGTTGCGTCGTCAATGTGAGGGTATGTAGGTTACAGTAAACTGGCACTGCTGCAACCGAATCAAGCTAATTGACTCCCAGGTAAAGTTACATACGGAGACCGAATCAGCATTATTCGATCTGAGAGATGGCGGCATGGAGCCTGTAGTTTTCAGTCACATGAAATTTGTGTGTTGCGTCGCCAATGCGAGTGTGCGATGGCTTTAGTAACCTGGCAGTGGTACATCAGAAACAAGCTACTTGACACCCAGGAGATCTTCAGTACGGTGACTGTAGCTGTAATATGCAGTGAAGTCAGCATTCATTCTGTTTCATCAAGCCCTATACAGTTTTTGAGTTGCGTCGTCAATGTGACGCTGAGAGGGTTACAGTACACTGGCTGTGGTGCATCAGAAACAAGCTACTTGATTTCCAGAAGTTATGTACGGTGACCGTAGCCACGTTAGTCCCTTGGAGAGATGTCGGCATGGAGCCTGTAGTATACAGACGTACGCAATTTGACAACATGAGGGTACGTGTATTACAGTAATCTGCATCGGAACCGAGCCACTTGACTACCACGAGAAGTTCCATGTGGCAATCGTAGTCGCGTCACTCGCTATGAGAGATGTCGGCATGGAGCCTGTAGTATTCAATCGCGAGGCTATTTGTGTGTCTCATCGTCAACGTGATAGTGCGAGGGTTACATTAAACTGACAGTGGTGGATCGGAAGCAAGCTACTTGGTTCCAAGGTTAAGTTCCATACTGTGACCGTAGCGCCGTTAGTCGATTGCAGAGAATCTGGCATGGAACTTGTATTATTCATTCGCGACACAATTTGTGAGTTGCATCGTCAGTGTGAGAGTGCAAGGGTTACAGTGAACTAGAAGTGGTGCTTCGGAAGAAAGTTACTTCACTCCGGGGAGAAGTTCCATACAGTGACCTTAGACACGTTAGTCGTTTGGAGAGATGACGGCATGTAGCATGTGGTACACATTCGCGACGCAATCTGAGTTTTGCATTGCCAATGTGAGGATGCGATGGTAGCAGTAACCTGTCAGTGGCGCATTGGAAACAAGCTACTTGACTCCCAGGAGAAGTATCATTTGGTGACTGTAGTCGCGTTTGTCGTGTGGTCAGAGGCCGGCATGGGGCCTATAGCATTCAATCGAGGCGCAATTAGTGTTTTGCATCGTCAGTGTGAGATTGCGAGGGTTATAGCAAACTGTCAGTGGTGCATCGGAGCAAGTGACTTGACTCCCAGGAGAAGATTCATATGGTGACCGTAGCTGTGATTGTCGCTTAGAAAGAAGACTGCATGGATCCTGTAGTATTCAATCGCAACACAGTTTTTGTTATGCATCGTCAATTTGAGATTTCCAGGGTTACAGTAAACAGCGAGTGGTCGATCGGAAACAAGCGACTTTGCTCCCTGTATGGTGACCGTCGCTTCGAATGAAGTCTGCTTTGAGCCTGTAGATTTCAATTGCGACGCAATTTGTGTGATACATCATCAATGCGAGGGTGCGAGGTTAAGTAGTCCGGCATTGGTACATTAGAAAGAACCATCTTTACCCCCAGGAGAAGCTACATGCGCTGACCGTAGTCATGTTAGTCGGTTTGACAAAAGTCAGCGTGTAGTATTACATCGCGACGCATTTTGTAAGATGCATCGTCAAAGTGAGGGTGCGTGAGTTACAGTAAACTGGTAGTGGTACATTAGAAACAAGAGTCTGGACTCCCATGAGAAGTTCCCTACAATTAACGTAGCCACATAAACCTCTTGAAGAGATGTCGGCATCAAGTACGTTGTATTCAATCGGGGCGCGATTTGTGTGTTGCATCGTGAGGGTGCGAGGATTAATGAAATCTGGCAGGGGTGCATCTCTAACCAGCTACATGACTCCCAGGAGAAATTCCATAAGGGGATAGTAGCTACGTTAGTCGCTTGGAGAGATGTCGGTATGGAGCCTGTAATATAAAACTGCGACGCAATCTGTGTGTTGCAAAATCAATGCCAGTGTGTGGTGGTTACAGTAAACTGGCAGTGGTGAATCGGAAACAAGCTACTTGACACCCAGGAGTAGTTAAATACGATGACTGTAGCTGTGTTAGTTGCTGTAAGAGAAGTCTGCATGGAGCCTGTATTGTTCATTCGCTTCGCGAATTGTGTGTTGCATCGTCAGTGTGAGGGTATGAGGGTTATAGTAAGCTGGCAGTGGTCCATCGGAAACGAGCCACTTGAGCCCCAGCAGATGTTCCGTTTGGTGACTGAAGCTGCGTTAGTCGCTTTGAGGGAAGTCGGCTTTGGTCTAGCAGTTTTCAATCGTGACGCAATTTGTGTGATACATCGCCAATGCGAGAGTGCGAGGGTTACAGTAAACTTGAAATGGTTCATTGGCAACAAGCTCCCGGGAGAAGTTCCATATGGTGACTCAAGCCGCGTCAGTCGCTTGGAAAGAAATTGGCATGGTGCCTGTAGTGTTCAATCGCGACACAGTTTTTGTGTTGCATCGTCAATGAGCGTTTGGGTTGAGTACTGCTCGAGCGTTTGGGGTACCTATCAGGTCGGATTGAGGGAGGACATAGAAGCAATTCAGAGGCGGGCTGCTAGATTTGTTACTGGTAGGTTTGATCATCGCGCGAGTGTTACGGAAAAGCTTCAGGAACTCGGGTGGGAGTCTCTAGAGGAAAGGAGGCGTTCTTTTCGTGAATCACTTCTGAGGAAATTTAGAGAACCATCATTTTAGGCTGACTGCAGTACAATTTTACTGCCGCCAATTTACATTCCGCGGAAAGATCACAAAGATAAGATAAGAGAGATTGGGGCTCGTACAGAGGCATATAGGCAGTCATTTTCCCCTCGTTCTGTTTGGGAATGGAACAGAGAGAGAAGATGCTAGTGGTGGTACGAGGTACCCTCCGCCACGCACCTTATGGTGGATTTCGGAGTATGTATCTAGATGTAGATGTAGACGTAGGATGTGAGGGTTACAGTAAACTGTCAGTGGTGCATCGGAATAAGCGACTCGACTCCCAGGCTAAGTTCCAGATGGTGACCGTAGCTGCATTAGTCACTTTGAGAAAAGTCAGCTTTGAGACTGTAGTATTCAATCGCAACACAATTTGTGTGTAGCATCGTCAATGTGAGGATGCGAAGGTTACAGAAAACTGATAGTGGTGCATCAGAAATAAGCTACTTGACTCCCAGGCGAAGTTCAATACCAGGGCCGTAGCCGCAGTCCCTTGGAGATTAGTCGTCATGGAGCCATTAGTATCAAATCACGGCGCAGTTTGTGCATTGCGTCGTCAATGGCATTGTGCGGGGTTTACAGTAAACTGGTCGTGGCGCATCGTAACAAGCCACTTGACTCCCAGGAGAAGTTCCATGCACTGACCGTAGCCGCATTTGTCACTTGGACAGAAGTCGGCATGGAGCCTGTAGTATTCAATTACGATGCATTTGTCTGTTGCATCGTCAATTTGAGTGTGTGAGGGTCACAGTACACTGGCAGTGGTGTATCTGAAACAAGCTACTTGACTAAAGGTGGAGTTCAATACTGAGCCGTGTGTGGCTCGTTTTCCCGTATCATATATTTTAACCCTGTTTTTAATGTACTTCCAACTCACTACGTTAATTTCAATTGCTACTGTCACTGAGTTTCTGCTTTGACTGACCGTGACATGCTCTAACAACGTGTATCGATACATCCCCTCTCGCAGTATCTTTGCTCGACTGCTATTACTTCCTGGTCATTGTCTGTCGTGAGGAAGTTGGGGTCGCGAGTTCGGGTCACGAGTTCGGGCTGCCAGTCAGTTGGAATGCGAGTGGAGCGCAGTCCGGACCTGCCAGTCGGAGAGTTGCAAAGCGGCACTAGTGCAGTCGGGTTGGAGCTGTGAGGTCTGCATCGACATGGTCCAGCTGACCATTGCCGCCACGCATCTCTCGAGCTGGACCACGCTCTTTGTTTATCGTCGGTCAGTCGTCCTACCGGACGACGCGTTTTGGCTCACTGATCGTTCATGAGTCGGCTGTGTGTGAGTGCAACGACTCTTGATTTGTCTTCGTGTGTGTTTAGTTGCTGTTGGCTATCGTTCAGGTCTTCGTGCACGTGTTTGTCAGGTTGTGTGTGTGTGGTGGGCGTTATTTCCACTGACGACTATTTTAGACGTTGTCGGCATTTTGCGGCAAGTCGGTCGGTTGCCGCGGACCAGGGAAGTTATCTCCGCGTGGTGCAGTCGGCTGTACGATCGCTACGAGCTTCCTGGTTCACCGACCCAGGACGTCAAAGCTGGGTAGTGGTTTCAACTACCCAAGCCACGTCCATTCATGATCTGGTGGTTCGTTTCGGTGGTTCGCTGTTGGGGAGGTTTCCCTGTGGGCAACACCGAGTGTTTCTATTGCTGAAATTTAGCCACTATGCGGTGCAATTAACTATATTGGTTGACTACAGTTTGAGCGCACCAGCGGAATTTTCTGCCGCGTTCCGGTTACCTGCCCTAACCACTAACGTAATTTCAGGCAGCGTCCTTTCCTCACCTGTTGTCACTGTCCAACATGGTGTGTAGTTTTGACAGCTAATACATACTTCATTGGGGCTTATCACGTTCGTAATTTTTTTTTTGTTTGAGTTCTCATGTACTGATTGGTGGCAAGCAAGTCGTTGTGTCATTCGGTCCGTGGCTGTCCCCTGGTTGGGTTCCGATGGATCTAGTGTAGTTGGGCTCACCACCTATCTCGCCTAAGTGAACGAGGGCAGACTGACCTCGCTGGAAGCTTCTGAGTGCCGTTTTATTTATTGTCCTTCTCACCGGTGCTTAAGTGTCTGTTTATAAACTATCATAGCCAATGATTTAAAGATTCTTGCTTTTACTGGACTTCACGTGATTTGAATTTTGGAAAATCACTTGTGGGCCTTAAGCCGCTTCAAACCTTATTTTTCAAATTACCCTTTAAGCAAACACACTGTGGTCCAATGCCTTAAAAGATTATGGTATTATATTTTAAAATTTTCAAATTTAATTGCGGCCCTCAGTCGCTTGTATTGCATCTTGCATATGTTTGTTCTATCTTCTTTTGCCTTGAGGTATTCCATTCTTTGAAACCATACATAGTAATTTGCTATTTTAACTGCATTTTTATTTTGTTGACTTTTAATATTTCTTGTTTGGAGGCCCTAAGTTGTGATATAATTACCTTTTTGAAACTTGTAGTTCTAAAGGTATTATTAAATTATAATAAATTACAATTTTGAGTGAACCTGACCGACACCTTATTTCGACCTTTCCACAATCCTAACCACCTGTTCTGCCCTGTGGGTATGTGGGCGTATCAAATACGATGAACGTAGCCACATTAAATGCGTCTAGAAAGGTCGGAATGAGCCATATAGTATACAATCGCGACGGAATTTTGTGTTGCATAGACGATGTGAGTTTCCGGTGGTTACAGTAAACTGGCAGTAGCGAATCGGAAACAGGCTACTTGACACCCAGGAGAAGTTCCATTTCGTGACTGCACCCGCGTTAGAGAGAAGTCGGCTTGAGGCATATAGTATTCAATAGTGACGCGATTTGGGTGTTGGATCGTCAGTGTCTGGATGCGAGGGTTACAGCAAACTGGCAGTTGTGCATCGGAACAAGCGACTAGCCTCCCAGGAGAAGTTCCATACGGTGACCGTAGCTGCGTTAGTCGCTTGGACGGCTTTCAGCCCGTAGAGCCCAACCGCGACGCCATGCATCCCCAATGTGAGGGTGCGAAGCTTACATTAATCTGGCAGTGGTGCATCTGAAACAAGTTTTTTGACTCCTAGGAAAAGTTCAATTCGACGACCGTAGCAGCGTTAGTAGTGTGAAGAAAAGTCAGGATGAAACGTGTAGTATTCAAGCGCGATGCAATTTATTTGTTGCATTGTCAAATTGAAGATGCAAACTGGTGGGGTTAAACTGTCCATAGTGCACAGTGAGTCGTGCTTCGGCATCTCAGATGGTAGAGCACTTGCCAGCGAAAGGCAAAGGTCCCGAGTTCGAGTCTCGGTCGGGCACACAGTTTTAATCTGCCAGGAAGTTTCATATCAGCACACACTCCGCTGCAGAGTGAAAATCTCATTCTGGAATATTGAATTTAATTGACGAATGGAGAAAATATAAAAATGCAGTAAATGAAGCAGGCAAAATGGAATAAAAACGTCTCAAAAATGATATCGACAGGAAGTCAAAATGGCTAAGCAGGCATAGCTAGAGGGCAAATGTAAGGATTTTGAGGCTTATCTCACTAGGGGCAAGACAGATACTGCCTACAGGAAAAGAGAACGAGTTGTATGAATATCAAGAGCTCGGATGGGAACCCAGTTCTAAGCAAAGAAGTGAAAGCAGAAAGGTGAAAATAGTATATAGAGGGTCTATTCAAGGCCGATGTACTTGAGGGCAATGTTATAGAAATGGAAGAGGATGTAGATGAAGGTGGAATGGGAGATATACTGCGTGAAGAGTTTGATAGAGCACTGAAAGACCTAAGTCTAAACAAGGCCCCGCGAGTAGACAACATTCCACCAGAACTACTGACAGCCTCGGGAGAGACAGTCCTGATAAAACTCTACCATCTGGTGAGCAAAATGTGTGAGACAGGCGAAATACGCTCAGACTTCAATAAGAACATAACAATTCCAATCCCAAAGAAATCAGGCGTTGACAGATGTGAAAATTACCGAACTATCAGGTTAATAAGTCACGGTTGCTAAATACTAACGCGAATTCTTTAGAGACGAATGGAAAAACTGGTAGAAGCCGACCTTGGGGAAGATCAGTTTGGATCCCGTATAAATATGGGAACACGTGAAGCAATACTGACTTATTTTAGAAGCTAGATTAAGATAAGGCACACCTATGTTTCTAGCATTTGTAGACTTAGAGAGAGCTTTTGACAATGTCGACTGGAATACTCTCTTTCTAAATCTGAAGGTGTCAGGGGTGAAATACAGGGAGCGAAAGGCTATTTACAATTTGTACAGAAACCAGAGTGCAGTTATAAGAGTCGAGGGACATGAAAGAGTAGCAGTGGTTGCGAAGAGAGTGAGACAGGATTGTAGCCTCTCCCCGATGTTGTTCAATCTGCATATTGAGCAAGCAGTAAAGAAAACAAAAGAAAATCCATGGAGAAGAAATAAAAACTTTGAGGTTCCCGATGACATTGTAATTCTGTCAGATACAGCAAAGAACTTGGAAGAGCAGCTGAACGGAATGGACAGTGTCTTGAAAGGAGGATATAAGATGAACATCAACAATAGCAAAACGAGGATAATGGAATGTAATCGAATTAAGTCGGATGATGCTGAGGGAATTAGATTAGAAAATGAGACACGTAAAGTAGTAAAGGAGTTTTGCTATTTGGGGAGCCATATAACTGATGATGGTCGAAGTAGAGATGATATAAAATGGTGTCTTGCATAATCAGTGAGAGGATACGAGAGGTACAGTGAACTGGCATTCGTCCATCAGAAACCAGCTACATAACTCCCAGGAGAAATTCCATTAGGTAACCGTAGACGCGTTAATAGCTTCGAGAGGAGTCAGTGTGGAGCCTGTACTATTCGATAATGATGCAATTTTTTCGTTGCATAGTTAAAGACATGGAGCGGGGGTTTCAGTAAATAGGCAGTGGTGCTTAGGAAAACCGCTTCTAGACTTCCAGGAGAACTTCCGTACAGTGACAGTTGACGCGTTACTCGCATGGATAAAATTCGGAATGGAGCCTGTAGTATTCAATCACGATGCAATTCGTGGGTTGGATAATCAATGAAAGGGTGCATGGGTTACAGTAAACTGGCAGTGGTGCATCAGAAACAAGCTACTTGACTAATATGAGGAGTTTCATACGGTGACCGTAGCAGTGTAAGCCCCTTTGAGAAAAATCGGTGAGGAGCCTGTAGTATTCATTTACGATCCAATTAGTGTGTCACATAATCAATGAGAGGTGGGCGAGGGTAACAGTACATTGGCAGTGGTGCATCGGGAACAAGTTACTCGACTCCCAGGAGATCTTTCAAACGGCGACCATAGCCGCGTCAGATGCTAGGAGAGAATTCGTCATAGAGCCTGTTGTATTCTATCTCGACGCAGTTTGTGTGTTACATAATCAATGCCAGGATGCGAGGGTTACAGCTAACGTTCAGTGGTGCATCGGAAACAACTTACTTGACTACCAGGATAAGTTTGATACAGTGACCGTAGCCGCATTAGGAGGTAGGACATAAGTCGGCTTGGAAACTCTAGTTTTAAACAATCCGATGGACAATCGCTGGTTTACTCTAACCCTCGTTTCCTCTCATGTATTATACAACACACAATTTTCGTCGTGTTTAAAATTAGAGGCTCCAAGCCGACTTATCCCCTAGCGACTAACGCGGCTACGGTCACTGTATGAAACTTATCCTGGTAGTCAAGTAACTTGTTTACGATGCACCACTGAACGTTAGCTGTAACCCTCACATTTGGTCACTGATTATGCAACACACAAATTCCGAGGTGATTGAATATTACCGACTATATGCCGAATTCTCATCAAGCTACTAAGGCGGCTACGGTTGCCACATCGAACTTCTCGTTGTAGTCGAGTAATTTGTTTCCGATGGACAACTGCCAGTTCACTGCAACCCTCGCACCCTCTCGTTGCTTTTGCAACACACAAATTGCGTCGTGATTGAAAACTACATTCTCCATGCTGACTTATCTCCAAGTGACTGACACCGTTACTTTTACTTCATTTAACTTTTCCTGGGAGTCAAGTAGCTGGTTTCCGATTGACGACTGCTAGTTCACTGTAGCCCTCGGACCCTCTCACGGATTATGCAACAGACAAATTGCGTGGTGATCGATTACTACACGGTCCATGCCGCCTCCTCTCCAAGCGTCTTATGTGGCCACAATCACCGTACGTAACTTCTCCTGGGAGTCGAATAGCTTGTATCCGATGCACCAATGCCAATTTACTGTAACCCTCGCACCTTCTCATAGAGTATGCCACACACAAATTGCGTCGTGATTGATTATTATAATCTTCATGCCGAATCCTATCCAAGCGACTTGCGCTTCTGTAAAGCTTGGAAGGTAGGAGACGAGGTACTGCAGAAGTAAAACTTTGAGGACGTGGCGTGAGTCGTGCTTGGGTAGCTCAGATGGTAGAGCACTTCCCCGCGAAAGGCAAAGGTCCTGAGTACTAGTCTCGGTCCGGCACATGTTTTTAATCTGCCAGGAAGTTTCATATTATCGCACACTCCGTTGCAGAGTGAAAAATCTTATTCTGCACACATTCCCCTGGCTGTTACTAAGCCATGTCTCGGCAATATCTTTTCTCCCAGAAGTGCTAGTTCTGGAAGCTTCACAGGAGAGCTTCTGTAAAGCTTGGTATATAGGAGACAAGGTGCTGGCAGAAGTTAACCTGTGAGAAAAATGAAATGAAATGTCGTGTGGCTAAGGCCTCCCGTCGGGTAGACCGTTCGCCTGGTGCAGGTCTTTCGATTTGACGCCACTTCGGCAACCTGCGCGTCGATGGGGATGAAATGATGATGATTAGGACAATATACAGTCCCTGGGCGGAGAAAATCTCCAACCCAGCCGGGAATCGAACCCGAGACCTTAGAATTGACATTTCGTCAAGCTGACCACTCATCTACCGGGGCTGGACCTGTGAGGACAGGGTTTTAGTCGTGCTTGAGTTGCTCAGATGGTGGAGCACTTGCCCACGAATGGCAAAGGTATCGAGTCTCGGTCTAGTACGCAGTTTTAATCTGTCACGAAGATTCATATCAGCGCACGTACAACTGCAGAGTGAAAATCTCATTCCAATCAATTAGCTTGTTTCCGATGCACCACTGCCAGTTTACTGTAACTCTCGGCCACTCTCACTGATAATTCAACGCACAAGTTACGTCGTTATTGAATACTACAACCTCTATGCCGATTTCTCTCCTAGCGACTGTCGCGGCTACGGTCGCCGTATGGAACACTTCCTGGGAGTCGAGAAACCTTTTTCCCATGCTCCATTGCCAGTTTACTGTAACCCTCGCACTCTCTCATTGATTATTAACACACAAATTGCGCCGTGATTGAAAAGTACAGGCTGCATTCCGATTTATCTCAAAGCGACCTCATCGAACTTCTCCTGGAAGGCAATTAGCTGGTTTGCGATGTACGACTGCCAGTTTAATGTAACCGTCGCATGCTCTCATTGATTATGCAACACACAAATTGCGTCTTGATTGGGTACTACAGGCTCCATGGCACCTTCTCTCCAAGCCACTTACCTGGCTACAGTTATCGTATGGAACTTCTCCTGGGAGAAGTAGCTAGTTTCCGGTGCACCACTGCATGTTTACTGTAACCCTCGCACCCTCGCACCCTCTCAGAGATTATGCAACACACAAATTGCGTCGTCAATGAAAACAAGTGGCTCAATGTCTACTTATCCCCAAGCGACTAACGCGGCTACGGTCACAGTACTGGACTTCTCCTGGTAGTTAACATTTTTCCGATAGACACCACTCCAGGAGAAGGTCAATACTGTGACCGTAGCGGCGTCACTCGCTAGGAGAGAATTCGGCATGGAGCCTGTAGTATTCAGTCACTACGCAATTTTTGTGTTCCTAAAGAATTGCGAGAGTGTGGGTTTTGAGTAAAGTGGCAGTGATCCTTCAGAAACAAGTTTCTCGACTCCCAGGAGAAGTCCCATACTGTCACTGTTCCCGCATTAGTCGCTTGGTGATAATTCTCCATGGAGCCAGTAGTTTCGAATGACGACGCAATTTGTGTGTTGCATAATCTATGAGAGGGTGCGAGGGTTACAGTAAACCAGCAGTGGTGCATCTGAAACTAGCTACTTGACTCGCAGGAGAAGATCCATACGATAAATGCAGCCAGGTAAGTGGCTTGGAGAGAATGTAACATGGAACCTGTAGTACTCATTCACTGCGCAATTTGTGTGTTGCATAATCAATGATAGTATGCGACGGTTACGTTAAACTGGCAGTCGTACATCGCAAACCAGCAACTTGTCTCCCAGCATGGAGCCTGTAGTATCCAATTACGACGCTAATTATGAGTTGCATATTAAATGAGAGTGTGCATCGGAAGTAGTTACTCGGCTCCGAGGAGAAGTTCCATACGGTGACCGTAGCCTCATAAGTCGCTTGGAGAGAATTCGGCATGGAACCTGTAGCATTCAGTCATCACTCAATTTGTGTGTTGCATAATGAATGAGAGATGGGGAGGGTTTAAGTAACAAAAGTTACTCGACTCCCATCATAAGTTCCATACGTTTACCATAGCTTCGTTAGAAAGAATTCGACACGGTCCTGTAGTATTCAGTTACGACTCAATTTGTGTTGCATAAGGAATGTGAGGGTTGGAGTGCAACAGTAAACTGGCAGTGGTGCATCTCGATCCCAGGAGAAACTCCATACGGTGACGTAGACGCGTTAGTGTCTTGGAGAGAATTCGGTATAGAACCTGTAGTATTCAATCACGATGCAATTTGCAGAGTGTGTGTGTGAGGGTTACATTAAACTGGCAGTGGTGCATCGGAAAGAAGGTACACGACTCCCTGGAGATGTATCAAACGGCGACCATAGCCATGTCATTCGTTTCAGGAGAAGTATGCATGGAGCCTCCAATTTTAAATCGCGACGCAATTTGTGTGTTTGCATTGTCAATGTGAGGATGACAGGGTTACAGTAAACCGGCAGTGGTGCAACGGTAACAAGCTACTTGCCCCCCGTATATGTTCCATATGGTGACCGTAACCACGTTAGACACTTCGATAGAAATTGGCAGGGAGCTGTAGCATTCAATCGCGAAGCTATTTGTGTGTTGCATTGTCAACTTGAAGGTGCGCGTGTTACAGTAAACTGGCAGTGATGCATCAGAAACAAGCTACTAGACTCCCAGAAGTTAAATATGGATACTCTAGCTGCGTTACTGCCTTGGTGAGAAGTCGACATGGAGCCTATAGTAATAAACTGCGACTCAATTTGTGTGTTGCATCGTCAATGTGATGGTGGGAGGGCTAAAGCAACCTGGAAATGGTGCATCGGAATCACACTACTTGAATCCCATGAGTTGTTCCATACAGTGACCGTCGCCTCGTAAGTCCCTTGGAGTGAAGTCGGCATGTTGCCTATAGCATTCAATTGCGACGCAATTTGTGTGTTGATTGTCAATGTAAGGCTGCCAGGGATACAGTTAACTCGCAGTGATGGATGAGGACAAGGTACTTGACTCCCAGGAGAAGTTCCATACGGCTACTGTAGCTGCGTTAGCCCTTGATGAGAAGTCGCATGGAGCCTGAAGCATTAAATTGCGACTCAGTTTGTGTGTTGCAGCGTCAAAGTGAGGTTGCGGGGGTTACAGTTAGCTTGCAGTGGTTCACCGGAAACAAGCTACTTGACTCATAGGACAAGTTCCATACGGTGTCTGTAGCCGCGTTAACCGCTTTTAGAGTACTCGGCGTGTAGGCTGTACACGGTATCCAATTTGTGTGTTGGAACGTCAATGTGAGGGTACTGGGGTTGTAGTATACTGGCAGTGGTGCATCGGAAACAAGCTTCATCACTTCCAGGACAGGTTCCATACGGTGTCTGTAGGTGCGTTAGTTGCTTGGAGAGGAGTTGTAATGTAGCCCGTAGTATTCAATCGCGACGCAATTTGTTGCTGCATCGTCAATGTGAGGGTGCTAGTCTTACAGTAAAGTGGCAGTGGTGCTCCGGAAACAAACTACTTGACTACCAGGGCAAGTTGCACACGGTCATCATAGACGCGTTAGTCGCTTGGAGAGAAGTGGGCATGGAGCCTGTAGTATTCAATCGTGACGCAATTTGTGTGTCGCATCGTCAATGTGAGGGTGCGAAGGATACAGTCAACTGACAGTGGTTCATCGGAAACAAACTACTTGACTCCCAGGAGAAGTTCCATACAGTGACCGTAGCTGTTAGTGGATTGGAGAGAGGTGGGCTTTGAGCCTGTAGTATTCAATCATAACTCCTCAGTATCAGGTCAATTGGAACTTAATTACTTATTCAAGTTCACAGTATCATCCCAGGATGATATGTTGTACCCTTTTACACTTATGTCAAGATTTTGTATCTATGTTTTTGTGTTTAAATACTCCCCAGGATCCTTTATTCCGTGTTTTAAACATTTGTTACCCTTGGAGTGCCTCTTGATTTCAAATATACTGAATGTGCTTTTAATTCTAATCTGTAATTCATTTACTGCAGTGATACAAGTATTTTGTTAAGTTCAATATTTTTCATCAATATAGTCCATTTCAGTAATATTTTTCAATAATCCTTCGTTTGCTTTCAAACCCGCTTACAAAATTAGAAAATTTTTTGAATCTGTATAGAAAATTTTACAGCGGTGTAAATATCATTTCTGCCAGGGGAGAAGAATTACTTCAGTATGTCTCTGATTATCAAATCTGTTAGATGAACTGCGAGAGCTGTTTACGGTGTAACAATAGCACAGTGTGGTTTCTGACAGTCATGTTGCCACATATGCATTCTTCATTCTCCAATGGATGTTTACCAGTGTTTGTCCTTTGGCAGACACGAAAGGAAGAGGAGCGCACTGTTCACGTGTCGTCGCTGTAACAACACTGGCAAACATTACTGTTTTGATCGCCCCTTTTACTATGCAGTAGCAATCATTGTATCTAGCACGTTAGGGTAGTGAATGAAAGCTTCATTATGGCATTGCTTTGTTTATTCAAAACAAAATAGGCCTCTTAGTCTGTTAAACCTCGCAACACTGTGGAAAAGTTTGCAACGAATACTAAGAGGTAGACAGGTGTAATTACCTCACATGTTGCAATAATAATTGTGTTATTTGTGTTTGCTATCGCCGCGGAACACTTGAAGAATTTGAATTACATTCCTGTAATATTTAATCATTCGTCAGCTGTCTTTGCCTCTCTCGCTAACGTATTTTTCTTCTCTGCTTAAGTCGTATCCACATTAATAGCTTCTAGCAAGATGTTGGGCTCATGGGGATAATAGTTTATGAATCTTTTGGTTCAGTGTTTATAGTTGTAAGCAGTAAATTAATTTTTTTCAGCCATTCCCGTATCCATTTCTTCATTTTCGTTGTTTTCCATTGTTTCGCAACAATGAAAATCTAAAATGTTTCTTTGTTCAAAATCGTGTACTTGCGAAAGTTCTTCGCCAATTTCTTTAAAATTTTGCCACAACGTTGCATTGCAACATGGGAGTATTTTAGGTACCTGTTTTAAAATTTTGATGTGTTATTAGATTTATAAAAAATTATGAACTGCGTAATTTAAAGGTAGGCACCTAAAATACTCGCGTATTCCATTGCAGCGTCGTGTCAAAACTTCAGAGCATTCGCGTGAAAACGTCAGTAGATGTGTGATTAGTAACATTTAGAGTTTCTACATTAGTACAAACTTAGATGTTCCTTTTTCCAAATCTCAAACCTCCGAAAATTTTCATCGATTGCTTTGAAATCTGGTCAAAACGTTGTATTCGAATAGGCAAATGTTTTTATATACCTACTGGAATGCTATCAGCTATTTATGTAATGCATATGTAACCAAAGGGGAAACTTAAAAAATGTAAATGTTTGTTTGATCAAAATCGTAATCTCCGAAAGTTCTTGACCGATTGCTTTGAAATTTTGAGACAACTTTGAATTCTAATACCGGCGTGTTTTTAAGTACGTAATTCTTGCGTGTTGTATATTTTAATACATACACTCCTGGAAATTGAAATAAGAACATTGTCCCAGGAAGGGGAAACTTTATTGACACATTCCTGGGGTCAGATACATCACATGATCACACTGACAGAACCACAGGCACATAGACACAGGCAACAGAGCATGCACAATGTCGGCACTAGTACAGTGTATATCCACCTTTAGCAGCAATACAGGCTGCTATTCTCCCATGGAGGCGATCGTAGAGATGCTGGATGTAGTCCTGTGGAACGGCTTGCCATGCCATTTCCACCTGGCGCCTCAGTTGGACCAGCGTTCGTGCTGGACGTGCAGACCGCGTAAGACGACGCTTCATCCAGTCCCAAACATGCTCAATGGGGGACAGATCCGGAGATCTTGCTGGCCAGGGTAGTTGACTTACACCTTTTAGAGCACGTTGGGTGGCACGGGATACATGCGGACGTGCATTGTCATGTTGGAACAGCAAGTTCCCTTGCCGGTTTAGGAATGGTAGAACGATGAGTTCGATGACGGTTTGGATGTACCGTGCACTATTCAGTGTCCCCTCGACGATCACCAGAGGTGTACGGCCAGTGTAGGAGATCGCTCCCCACACCATGATGCCGGGTGTTGGCCCTGTGTGCCTCGGTCGTATGCAGTCCTAATTGTGGCGCTCACCTGCACGGCGCCAAACACGCATACGACCATCATTGGCACCAAGGCAGAAGCGACTCTCATCGCTGAAGACGACACGACTCCATTCGTCCCTCCATTCACGCCTGTCGCGACACCACTGGAGGCGGGCTGCACGATGTTGGGGCGTGAGCGGAAGACGGCCTAACGGTGTGCGGGACCGTAGCCCAGCTTCATGGAGACGGTTGCGAATGGTCCTCGCCGACACCCCAGGAGCAACAGTGTCCCTAATTTGCTAGGAAGTGGCGGTGCGGTCCCCTACGGCACTGTGTAGGATCCTACGGTCTTGGCGTGCATCCGTGCGTCGCTGCGGTCCGGTCCCAGGTCGACGGGCACGTGCACCTTCCGCCGACCACTGGCGACAACATCGATGTACTGTGGAGACCTCACGCCCCACGTGTTGAGAAATTCGGCGGTACGTCCACCCGGCCTCCCGCATGCCCACTATACGCCCTCGCTCAAAGTCCGTCAACTGCACATACGGTTCACGTCCGCGCTGTCGCGGCATGCTACCAGTGTTAAAGACTGCGATGGAGCTCCGTATGCCATGGCAAACTGGCTGACACTGACGGCGGCGGTGCACAAATGCTGCGCAGCTAGCGCCATTCGACGGCCAATACCGCGGTTCCTGGTGTGTCCGCTGTGCCGTGCGTGTGATCATTGCTTGTACAGCCCTCTCGCAGTGTCCGGAGCAAGTATGGTGGGTCTGACACACCGGTGTCAATGTGTTCTTTTTTCCATTTCCAGGAGTGTATAAAGGGAAAGCATTGTTACCAAAAATCTCAAAATGTGCCTTTCCGAACTATAATAAACGTCTCGACACATATAGACTACAGACATTTGATGTATAAATATTAGTATAAAATTTAAACTAGTGAGTTGTTGTTACTAAACAGTAAAGTTGTATTTATGGCTTATTGGTTTATGGTTAGAATACTAGTACATAATCCTAATTTGCAATAAAAGTACATGAGGTACAGGGTTGGGGGAGGGTGGTGGGGGCGAGGGGAAGAGGACATGGATACAGGGATGGGAGGAAACTAACATAGAAAAAAGGAAGGTCGACAAGAGAGGGCTGGAGGAGGAAATGGAAAAACAAAGAGAGAGGGGGAGATGGACATAGGAAGGAAAAAGAAATTAGGACAGGAATCCAATTCCCACAGATATTAGAAACGCGTGCTCTCTCTTTTATTTCTTTTCCATTTACGTAAACTGAGGCAGAGCAAAATGTTGTTGGTTAGAGCTAAAGCTAATACAATTGCGGAACATGCTTTCTTTCGGGCCTGGTGCATGTCACTCGCGGTACCAACTGAGAATATTGCCTGTATTATCGATGGTATGAGACGCTTCAATATACTGAACTTTTGACATGTTGGTATTGTCAGTAAACACTGAACGAGTAGAGGCCTCTTTATCTGGCGTAATGCAGGAAGCAGGTAGGGAGCGGCGTCGTGTGGTGCCTGCATTCAGAGGCGGCGCACGTGCTGCAGCGGGCCGTGGGCCATCAGTCACGTGGCTTGGCCGGTGGCAGCGGGCCCGGGGCGGACCAGGCCAGACCAGACCGAAGCCGACCGCAGCACCGGTGGGAGCTCGCCAGAGCACGGCGGGCGAGTCGCCAAGCCGGGCCGACCCCGCTCGACCATGACAAATGCGACAGCTCTCTGGACAGCACGCGCTGCGTTACGTTACGTTACGGTCAACCACTTGCGGCTAATGCCCGAGAGCACGCTTCCTTCTTCTCCCAAATGGGAAGTCCGCGCCGGCCGCGATGGCAGAGCGGTTCTAGGCGCTTCAGTCTGGAACCGGGCGACCGCTACAGTCGCAGGTTCGAGTCCTGCCTCGGGCATGGATGTGTGTGACGTCATTTGGTTAGCCAGGTTTAAGTAGTTATAAGTTGTAGGGGACTGATGACCTAAGATGTTTAGTCTCATAGTGCTCAGAGCCATTTGAACCATTTTTTTTTTTTCGTAGCCGAAGGACATGGAGTCACAGTTACGACACTAATCTAGAACCAACGCAGCAGCAAAAAATGTTTGTTAACTCTTAAAATTCGCAGTTAGTTGGGTTCTTTCAGTGTTTCAGACCACCTGTGTGGTTGTGAAGTGCTCCTCGTGTGCTAGAGATAAGACATGAGCTCCGTGTATCCGCTTTAAACTCGCCAGCGAGTCCTGCGATGTCATCTTCGAACCCGCCGTCTCCGGATGCCAGTGGACTCTACCCGTAATCCTCCGCCGCTACGCACTTGTCAGCTGAGTCTTCGAGTACAGGTGGACTAGGCTCGCTCAAAGGGAGAGCGAGCGTGCGAGTTTAAATGGTTCAAATGGCTCTGAGCACTATGGAACGTAACATCTGAGGTCATTAGTCCCATAGAACTAACCTAGGGACACCACACACACCCATGCCCAAGGCAGGATTCGAACCTGCTACTGTAGCGGTTGCGCGGTTCCAGACTGAAGCGTTTAGAACCGCTCGGTCACACCGGCCAGCCGTATGAGTTCGCAAGTGTAACAGCGGACTTACGCTATGTTCCCAACAGCCTTGAGAGAAATTTCCCCCACTGAAATGTAAATTGTTATTCGTTTATTTCACAAAATCATGATTGAGGTTTTATAGTCATTGTAAGTTGGCTGTTGAAATGGTACAGAATATCTGACCTGCATAAATGATAGAACCTAGTTGTATATCAATGAAAAGACTGATTTGTTAGCAATGAATATTGTTCTGTTTATTCATACATTTACATAGGCGAAACGTTTTTGGAACACTGCTGTAAATTTATTTTAATTTGTAACGACATTCAGAGAATGTTTAACAGTTATGTTGTCATTATACACTTTCGAGTCTATAAGGACAGTATCAGAAAACATGACATCACGGTGAAATGCAATCCCTAAAGGCTAATTAATTATTAAAATGAATCATAAGTTACACAACTCATTGTTAGCCCATAAAAGCAAACTGCAGGGACCAAATGAATACAGAAATAGTGGTCTTTTTTGTCGCAGGGATACAACAGTGAACCGGTCTTTTTTTATCGCAGGGATACAACGATGACGCTCTGTGGCCAGTTTTCGTTTGACGCAGCACTATATTTTCTCATGGTAGAGGTGGAATAAACAAGACTACAACCATTTTGCTTGCAGTGGACGGCGTTGCATGCCTTTCGTCTGAAGCTTGGGCTGCTCCAAACTTATTGCAGATATTACTCCTCCTAATCCCGATAGTCGGTCATTTCTCCTTGTCAGGGCTGCTTTATGGCAGCTGCGTCGTGTACTCATCTTTCGGAATAACAGTAAGTCATGACCGTGAGCGCTTCACTAAGAGAGAACGAGCTGACGAGAAATAACCGACTGTAGTGCCACAGTACTTGTACTCGTCAAACTCGCGGAACTACAAAGAGAACTAAGGAATCCCGTTAGCGCCGGTGTAACACCGCCTCCTTGATTTGTGGAGTATGCATCCCGCAACATTAGAATCCATTTCTGATCTCTACGGTGCATCTGACACATTCGTCTTGGCACTTCGTGTTATATCGAGAATTATTGTACATGAGTCGATGCGGTTTTCAGATGTGTCATCAGTCAGTCACTCACCTAAATTGTGTGGTGTTCACGTCACTGTAGCTGCCTCAGTTAAGCTACTCCTTTGCTGATGCTACAACTTCAAGGAGCAAACTTATGATTTTGAGAAAATTACGAGTGGATGGACCTTTCGTAATTTACATTTAAGATTGTCAATGCGCTCTCTCTCTCTCTCTCTCTCTCTGTTTGGTTGTGTGTGTGTGTGTGTGTGTGTGTGTGTGTGTGTGTGAGCCATTTAGTTCAACATCGCTATCGATTGCGCTAGTGGAAAACCATTGAGCAATCTGGAGCCACTCAATGGCAAGGTTATTTTGGAGAATCCTTCTTCCTGAGCGGTTGAAAAGAGCATGCAGTTATACTGTTTGGTATGACTCGGAATGATTACTAATGTAGGATGGTCAGTCACCTATTTCTCCTGTTCCTTCGCATAGTCATTCGGATTTTTAATCGCCTATTTATGAAGACCAGTAGCTAATAGTGATATCGTACTTGAAAGAGGTTCTCGTAGATTATATCGCTAGGAGTTATATGTGGTGTGTTTGTCCATATTTCACGTCAGGAGCCATTTAGTACATGAAGGCGGCATGTAATACACGTGGAACTGGTGTGACGTTCACTGGACGTTTCTATATCCGAATTATTTACATGTCAATGCAAAGACCAAATTGGGTAGGTGTAACTCCATTCTGTATATAAGGTAAAACTGGGTAGCAAATTTCTCATGACTGCGCATTTGAAAGTTGGTTGTCTGTTACAAGATGGTTTTAGTCTCGTATAACAGCGACATCTACCACCGCGTGTCGGAATTCGACAGCGGTGGGATCACGGGCCGTCAAGATTACAGTTTAATGTTCTGTTTTACTGCAACTCGTGTTAATAAAATTCGCTCTGCTGTCTTGCGAATATGGAATAGATTGGCTCAGAAATGCCAGTAAAGTAAAATCGCATGGCATAGTTCGCTCGTAGATCCCAAGGTGTTGTTTCAGCTGCCCAGTAGGAAAAGGTTTTCTTCCGCTACGCACCATGGCTTCTTCTCTTAACGGGATATCTAGAACTGTTAGTCATCATCAGTGATCCGCTACATTTGAAAAAAATTATTCATTTCTAAAAAGGAGAGCACGACCCAGTTTCATGGCATGTATCCCATCTTAAGGGGCATATTAAATTGTGAGTCAACAAAACATGTATAACCCAGATTAAAATATCCTAAAATACTGAGTCCCTGGCACATGGTATGCACAGCTTATCCTCTTCAATTCAGGGCCTGCCAGAAAGCCTCTCTCAGAGGAGGACAACGGCCTGGGCTTAGAGGCAGGGCTCAGATTCGTATGAGTCTTCGAACACAGAGCTGTATGGAGATCCATCAGACCTGTACGGAGAGCAACCTAAATGACCTGGCAGACTGACAAGCTGGAGGCCACAACTCGCCAGACAATACAGTTGAACCCTGGCATAGGACTGAAGCAGCACAGAATGACGTACCAGAACCTATCGTCCAAAATCTGTTTCACAGGATGCCCTGTCATAGGTGCTAGCTCGGTGAACAAACTTTTCCAACCTTCGTAGCTCAAAATTACCTGAAAATATAACTATGTACACTTTAAGCAAAATTTCGTTTTTTCTATATCCCAAACAGTGTAGTAACTTTAATGGTGGCAGTGTATTTGCTTCAACTTTTGACTTATGGTTAACTGATAATGTCTTTCTGTTGCGCCTTAATTTTGTTTTCTGTTTGTTTATGGGAATACGTGAAAACCAACCGAACAACCACATGGGTCACTATGTGAGAGATAATTTGTCTTGTACGTATGCTACCAACGATTCTGTAACATTTATGATAACAAGGCATTTCGTCTACAAGGCAAAGATATTATATTCATTGGTAGGAAAATTTTGTCTCAAGTGCTTTTTTTAAAACGTGATCTTGATGAGCCATTTGGTCAGTAGCGGCGATACAGCTGCATTCTATTCTTGGGCTCTGCTCTGTGATGGCACTATCATTTTTGGAATATTTTTGCATGGATAATTATATTGAAAAGCATAAAAGGTTAGACCAAACGTAAAAACTGGAAAAAAGAGCAGTCTTGCCATGGGGGAGTAGCCATGGTGCCCCAGACCGAAAAAAATAGATGAGAGGCCAGATGAGAGGCCCCAACCACAAACACCTTTCCCCTGCTATAGGAGTAAAGCAAAAGGTTATACCTGGAAATAAAACCACTGTTCTTGAGGAAACTGAAGACGAGTTCAACCATCCATGAATCGTCTGCTGATATTAAAATTAAGGATTCTAGAAGACTATACTTAGCACAAAAGGCCATAAGAAGGGGACATTCCAACAATACGTGGGATACCATCAGTCTGGATCCACAACCACACTTTGGGGGTGGTTCGTTATGCAGAAGGAAATAATGGGTGAGCCTGGTATGACCAATGTTTAGATGGCACAAAACAGTGGACCTATTCTTAGAGGAGTGGAGGAAAAACCAACTGCAGTAGCCTCCTTAATTGTGTGAAGTTACTACAGGGAGCAGTAGCGCACCAGATGTCATTCCGCTGATGTCACTCCACTTTTGGGATAAAAGAGATTTGACATAGAACCTCAGATCTGCAGTTGGAGTCATGACAGGGAATGGAGGGTACGTATTGGCTTCTGTAGCCAGTTCATTCCCTGGTATACCCAAATGACTTGAGACCCAGAGTAAGACAGCTGAGCAGGCGGCACAGTCATGGGAGGAGAGAAGATCGTGAATGGCAGAGGCCAAAGGATTACGAGAGAAGCATTGGTCGATTGCCTGCAGGATGCTCATTGAGGAGGCCTGAGTAACAAAATGGAGGGACCTGATAATGGCTAGCAGCTCTGCTGTGAACGTACTACATAATCCCGGCAATAAATGGTGTCCTCAGCCAGTAGGAGCTTATCCCGCTTTGTCTATCATCTTAGAACCATGAGTGCAGAAGATGATAGTGCGCTGGAACTCTGGAAGGATGGAATGTACAACACACTGGAAGAATATAAGAGAGACAGAGACCTGAGGAACCTGGAATAAGTCGGTCCTAATCCATGGTCTAGACACCATTCAAGGGAGGTGTGACAGGCAATATGTAGGGAGCATCCCAGTGCGTGGAGATGGAGATCCCAACAGAGGGAAGTGAGACACATTCCAACTGCCAATCGCACCCATGGGCGGTGACCAGTAGGGAGACGTCCTTCGCTTGCAAAGAGGACAGGGTACACAGGATGGTCAGGGAATCTGCGACTGGCGATTGTGTAAGGAGTTGGCTTAATCTTATTTGTAGAGGGGAATCCCCACTTCTGCAAGGAGACTGTCAACAGAACTAGTGCGAAAGGTATCAATAGCCACTGAGTCATTGATCAGACTTCCATAAGCTAGTCTGGACAAGACCAGGGCCGATAATGAAGGCGAAGAATGGCACAATCTGCACCCCAAAATCTGGGGGCCAGGAGGCGAAGAGCCTTAAGCTTCCACATGCATACAGTCTTCAGTTGGCGGATATGGAAGAGCCACATCAGATTTTTATCAAAAATAAGAACTGGACTGTGCTACAGCATCTAGGAGTTCGTCGGCTAAATAAAGTTATGGATTGGGGTGTACTATGGGTTGGCTACAAAAATGCATTACCCGCGTTTTGGAGGGAGAAAACTGGAAGGCAGACCACGCATATCTTTGGTGCCGGAGCTCAGTAAACGCTAGTGAGTGGGAATTGCACCAGATGCAAGAATCGTCATATTCAACGCTTGAGTAACCAGAGGACCAACAGGTGTTATAAGCTCATAGATGGCTATGAGGAAGAGGGTGACAGTACAGGACCCTGTAGGATACTGTTTTCCTGAATCCGAGGGGTGCTGTGTGAAGTGCCAATTCGAACCCAGAAGAGCCGATGGGATACAAATCGGAAGGAAGCCGCAAAAGCCCCAGTCAAGGAGGGTAACCAAGATGTGATGGCGCCAAGCTGTGTCATATGCCTTATGTAGGTCAAAGAAGACCGTGTCGAGGTGCCGGTGGTTAGCAAAAGCCTGGTGAATTGCAGTTTCCCATCTGAGTGAATGGTCAGTTGGAGAGGGTAACCAAGATGTGATGGCGCCAAGCTGTGTCATATGCCTTATGTAGGTCAAAGAAGACCGTGTCGAGGTGCCGGTGGTTAGCAAAAGCCTGGTGAATTGCAGTTTCCCATCTGAGTGAATGGTCAGTTGGAGATCGTACTTTCCAGAAGCCACACTGGTATTGGAACAAAAGACTCCGAGATTCGAGTACCCAGCGTAATCTGGAGCTAACCATCCTCTCAAGAAGTTTACAAAGTACGTTTGTCAGGCTGGAGACAGCTATCGAGAGAAGGTTCTTCCCACGCTTAGGGATGGGGATAACTATACTGTATCGCCATTGCGAGGGGAAGGCACCTGTGAGAAAAATGTTGCTGAAGAAGATGAGTAGATATCGCCTTTGTATAACTTCGAAGTGTGGGATCATCTAGCTATGGCAGGTGAAGAGGTAAGAGCCTGCAAGAATTCCCAATCAGTGAAGGGTTCATTATAAGGTTGAGTTTAGTGATGGTTGAAAAAGAGGGAGGGCTTTCAACTCTGTGTTTCTGCCAGAGAAAGGTAGCAGGATAGGAAGAGGACGCCAATGCTGTCGCAAAGTGTGTAGCATGGTTTTCTGCAAGGACCAATGGATCACTAGACAGAGCACCTTGGAGGATAAGGTCCTGGACAGTTCACTGTTGCTAGCGGCCCTGAAGGCAATGAAACGTAGACCAAATCTGCAATGGAAAGTCATACATCCCCAAGGAGGAAACACAGTGCTTCCAGCATTCCTTTTTACTCCGCTTAGTAAGGCAATGAGCCTTAGCATGTAGACACTTAAAGGTGAGGAGGTTGGACTGTGAAGCGTGTCATTTAATTTTCTGCAGCGCCTGTCGGCGGTCCTGGATGGCGACTACCACATCCTTCGTCCACCACGGTACTGGTCGTGCTGTAGGGGGACAGCAGTGCCAGCACCATGAAGGATAGTCGCAGAGATGCCTCGCACGACTGCATCAATGCAGTTCGAGAGAGAGGTGTCAAAGTGCACAGCAGACATAAAAAAATACCAATGGGCTTTGCGGAGTGCCAAACGTGGGGGCTTGTCAACCTTGCAGTGGCAAGGGAATGATAGAATCACCAGAAAGTGGTCTCTGTCAGAAAGATCATCGTAGGGTGAGCAATGTAGGGAAGCAACGATAGCAGGGTAGGAAACTGTGGGATCGATAGCAGTAAAGGTGCATTGAGTGGCACTGAAGTGGGTAGGGGAACCGTCAATGAGGAACACAAATCAAAGTCTGTGATAAGTTGGTCACAGAGAAGACCCCTACCCAACGAAGTGGTACACCCCTGCAGGGGTTGGTTTGCACTGAAGTTCCCAAGGAGGAGATATGGGGGTAGGAGTTGCTGTATTAATGTAGACAATTCAACATAAGGAAGCGGACTACCTGTAGCGAGGTAGACATTTCGAATGGTGATTGCCAGAATCCTCTGACACTTAACTGCTATTGCTTCCAGGGTAGTGTGAAGGGGGATCCAGCCACAAATGACATCAGCGAAAACCAAATGGAGACTCCTCAAGTCGCTATCCTAGGGCCGACACGGTTCTGACAGAATGTCCGATAACCACGAAATATTGGAGAGTATTCATCAAGAAAGTGCGTTTCTTGAAGACTATGCAGAATGGAGAGTAGGAGAAAACAAGGCGTATTTCCAGTACGTGACGACAATATCCGTTTCAATTCTATTCGATTATCGTATGGTGAGACAAGGAAGCCGAATGGAACTCTTGTCACTCGGTCAGTGGTCGTCACCAATGACGATGGGGTGGCGTCCTTAAAAACTGGGTCTGTGGGTCTGACTTGGGATGAGGAGGCGAGGGTAAAGCACCCCCCCCCCCCCCCGCCCTCCTCCCGAAAGCCGTGGAACCCTCGTCCTTTGACTTGTGCTCTTTCTTCTTATTCCTCAGAGGGAGGGAGGATGCATTATCAGTAACGAAATATATTGCAGTGATGTCGGGATCAGACAGACAGCGAGTGGCATTGGGGCCCTCATAGCGTGGGTCTCACTTCCAGCCTGGTCCTGAGAACACCTGGGAGTGGTGTTCCAAGGGGGTGCCCCATCTCTAGCAGAAGCCAGAGAAGAGGATGACTTTCCTGGCTGAGGAGGACGAGGTGGAGCAGTTTCTGGAGGGGAAGGGATGGGAGCCACGGAAGATGAGGAAAGGGAAGAGAGAGGGGTGCTGGTGAGGTAAGGGGTAACAAGGGAAGACATAACTGAGGCAAAAGTAAAGGAGAGTCTGTCGAACTTCTTTGAGGCCTCAAAGTAACTGAAAAGGTAAAGAATCTACTTCCTGAATTTTTTCCTTCATGTACACTGTACACCAAAGTGAGAGGGGAGAATGGAAACCAGAGGAATTAACACAGTTACGTGGTAGGTTGCAAAAGCTCCCCACATGAAGAGGATGGCCACAGTCACCACAGTTGGAAGTCGCATCGCATTGAGGGGACATGTGGCCAAACATGAGACAACGGAAGCAATGCATGGGAGATGGAATGTACGATTTCACATAGCATCTATACACCATTTTCTTGACCTCGAATGGCAGGATGATAGCGCCAGCGTCTACACAATGGTGCTTAGGGCTTCCTGGACACACCAGATGAAATGAGCGCCACTTCGTTCTATATTAGCCCTAGGGTCATCATCAGATGGGAGGAGAAGGTCCCTATGGAAGATTACACTCTGTGTCATATTGAGTGACTTGTGAGGAGTGATACTCACGAGGATGTCTCGTACATGGTCACAGGCAAATAGGGAGGTTGACTGACTGGCAGAAGTTGTCTTTATAATAAGAATGCGAGATGTCATGCTACTTAATGACTCAACTTCACCAAACGTATCCTCAATTTATTCCACAAAGAACAAGGGTGCTGTGGCGACAAAAGTCTCCCCTCGGTCCTGGTACAAACCAGGAACCATGAAAAGGATTTCACCCCAAGCTGGCTCGCCTGGCCCTCATCCCAGGGGGTACAAGGAGGGTGAGGCCACGAAGGCAGAAACAGGAACTGAGACAGAACTATGTCGAGGAAGATATGAGGCTAAGAAGAGTGACCAGAGAATTTAAGACGTTTCATGTTCCAAATGCCAGCCCTGGTACCACGCACTCTGAACAGGGGCTCGCCTTGTGGGCACCACACAGCCACAGCATCGGCTGCCAGACAAAACAGTCGTTGCCAGCAGTTCCGATGCCGTGAAAAGATGGGCAACCACATCTAGGCTTGTACAAGGTGTTCAGTGTGATCCATGCAGCATCAGGGGGCTCAACCAGATGTGTACATAACAGCCCCACAACACGGACTGGCTACTGACCTGGTGACCTAGCAAGGAGGCGAAAGGGCTATGATCAGGAGGAAGGACAAGGGGAGAAGTGAGAGGGAGAGGAGGAGGAGGTGGAGGGGAACCCACGGCCAAGAGCTACGGAGGGAGTTCTTCCCCATCTGGATCACACCACAGATTTCAAATTTAGAGATGGAGGTCAAACCCCCACGGATCGGGGAGACCAAAAAAGAGGAGCCAAAAAACAGGAGGAAAAGCGACCAGCCAAAACCGCAAGATGAAACAAAGTCATGAGGATAGCCGAGCTGACATAAAGAAACACCAAGAGAGGGAAAGGAAGCGGCAAAGGGAAAGGAAGATGGACAGGAAAGGAGAAGGAAGGGGAAGATAAAGCAGGCCAGAAAAGAATAAAGACTACCACACACGTACCCATAAAAGACCTGTGCGCCCCTTGAGGGAAGGTGTGGTTTAATTGTATGTTATGTGCATAAGAACAATTAATGAACATATCCCTTGTTCTCTGCTCATTACTCTTCATCAGTCATACGATTCATCAAACATGTGCATACGCCTATTTGTGTTTCAGTGCTATTAAAAATACTAGTGATCCAGATTTCGTAATTAGCTGATAACCGAATTCAGTATGAAGTGTTGTTAGCCCTACTCGTCTTCTGTGATGAAGCCTTTGAATTAATTTAACTACCAGTATTTTAATAGTTATTTAGAGAAACTGCAATTGGGTGAAGTTTTCTGACGAAGTCTGTTCAATGAAGTTTTTAACTTGCTCAGAGCTGCCTAAAGTATTAACAAAACTTTTACTGTGACATACTGTGTAGCGGTTTATTTATGTGATTATCAACAAAAAAAGGTTCAAATGGCTCTGAGCACTATGGGACTTAACATCAATGGTTATCAGTAACCTAGAACTTAGAACTACTTAAACCTAACTAACCTAAGGACATCACACAACACCCAGTCATCACGTATGTGATTATTACAGTAACAGAAAAGAAATACCAGGTATACTGTGTCACATACTCAATTTAACTCGGCTTTTGTTAACACAGAAGTGGCGCTCTTGGCCATATGTTTATGTCATTCTTCGACAAGCATTGTTAGAGTCATAGACCTTTTGGCCTATAGTAAATTTGCATCTACTAAGTAAAGTATTTGAATTAACTAAGCCATTCAATTTTGGACCACAACCTACTACCAGCTTAGAGACAGTAGTGATGATACACTCCTGGAAATTGAAATAAGAACACCGTGAATTCATTGTCCCAGGAGGGGGAAACTTTATTGACACATTCCTGGAGTCAGATACATCACATGATCACACTGACAGAACCACAGCCACATAGACACAGGCAACAGAGCATGCACAATGTCGGCACTAGTACAGTGTATATCCACCTTTCGCAGCAATGCAGGCTGCTATTCTCCCATGGAGACGATCGTAGAGATGCTGGATGTAGTCCTGTGGAACGGCTTGCCATGCCATTTCCACCTGGCGCCTCAGTTGGACCAGCATTCGTGCTGCACGTGCAGACCGCGTGAGACGACGCTTCATCCAGTCCCAAACATGCTCGATGGGGGACAGATCCGGAGATCTTGCTGGCCAGGGTAGTTGACTTACACCTTCTAGAGCACGTTAGGTGGCACGGGATACATGCGGACGTGCATTGTCATGTTGGAACAGCAAGTTCCCTTGCCGGTCTAGAAATGGTAGAACGATGGGTTCGATGACGGTTTGGATGTACCGTGCACTATTCAGTGTCCCCTCGACGATCACTAGAGGTGTACGGCCAGTGTAGGAGATCGCTCCCCACACCATGATGCCGGGTGTTGGCCCTGTGTGCCTCGGTCGTATGCAGTCCTGATTGTGGCGCTCACCTGCACGGCGCCAAACACGCATACGACCATCATTGGCACCAAGGCAGAAGCGACTCTCATCGCTGAAGACGACACGTCTCCATTCGTCCCTCCATTCACGCCTGTCGCGACACCACTGGAGGCGGGCTGCACGATGTTGGGGCGTGAGCGGAAGACGGCCTAACGGTGTGCGGGACCGTAGCCCAGCTTCATGGAGACGGTTGCGAATGGTCCTCGCCGATACCCCAGGAGCAACAGTGTCCCTAATTTGCTGGGAAGTGGCGGTGCGGTCCCCTACGGCACTGCGTAGGATCCTACGGTCTTGGCGTGCATCCGTGCGTCGCTGCGGTCCGGTCCCAGGTCGACGGGCACGTGCACCTTCCGCCGACCACTGGCGACAACATCGATGTACTGTGGAGACCTCACGCCCCACGTGTTGAGCAATTCGGCGGTACGTCCACCCTGCCTCCCGCGTGCCCACTAAACGCCCTCGCTCAAAGTCCGTCAACTGCACATACGGTTCACGTCCACGTTGTCGCGGCATGCTACCAGTGTTAAAGACTGCGATAGAGCTCCGTATGCCACGGCAAACTGGCTGACACTGACGGCGGCGGTGCACAAATGCTGCACAGCTAGCGCCATTCGGCTGCCAATACCGCGGTTCCTGGTGTGTCCGCTGTGCCGTGCGTGTGGTCATTGCTTGTACAGCCCTCTCGCAGTGTCCGGAGCAAGTATGGTGGGTCTGACACACCGGTGTCAATGTGTTCTTTTTTCCATTTCCAGGAGTGTACTTTCTACAGACATTTTGTGCTACAATGCTCAAGCACGTACAGTGCAAGCTGTTACTGATTTCTTTCATTGCTGGGGCTGCTAAGTGATATACCACTTACTGCACTCGTGAGTTCAACTCCATTTCTAAATTGAAGGAAACACTTCACGGCATTCGCTTCAGAGGTGCTACAGATTCGTCGGGCAATAGACCACGCCGCTCGAACTGTCAACGCAACCGGCACTGCTAAGAGTATCCTACGACTTCCACATCGCTGGCAACGGGTCATACACAATGCTGGTGACTACTTTGAAGGTCAGTCAAACTTTTGAAACACTTATCTATTTTGTACGATCTGTAACAAAATAGCGGCCACTCTTAAAGTTCCAAGATCTTTGCGGCGAGATCTATTTACGAAATTTCAATCACCATCTTTCACTTCCGAATGCGTAAATATTTTTTTGACACCACCTACATGTGTCGATGTGTCGATAACATTTTACTCCCTGTATTCTATCTGCAGCAACCATACGATTTAAAATAATGTGATATATTCAATATCTTTAGAAGATTTTTCTAAATCTATTGAATCAGTATATGGACGTTTGCCTTTCTTGAACCTATCTTCAAAGACAAATGATAGTGTCTCCAGCCTCAGTAACTGAGGCCGCTAGCGAACACTTATGCCGTGGCGCTCGATGCAAAAGTAAGCCGGTTCGAATGCTACTGGTAGAAGAAATTTTCACTGTAAGAGAAATGCCCGCTAAACCCGAAGGGGGAACAGGTGATTAGGATTCTGGAAAGGGCCAAATAAGGTGGCAGTCAGTTGCACTTCAAAATTGAATTTCTATTGTAATTTTATAACACATTTAAAGCAAAACGGCACATAGCTGAACCTTTACAACTATGAGTTTCAAAATCCAATTCTTTCACGGCTGAAGGCCTTCAAACAAGTCACCTTAAAAATCAACAAGATAAATGTCAAGTGAATGAAGACACGCAGTTAAAATCGCAAATAAAATAATTAATATGCATATATAATCACAGGTAGGCTGAAAGCCAAACAAGGTGCAATACAAATGGCTAAAGCCCAAAATTAATTATCAAAATATTACCATAACCTTTTAAGGCAGAACGCCGCAATGTTTTCACTTAATGGAAAATTTTAAAAATAATGCTTTAAGCGGCTGAAGGCCCACAGTTGATTTTCCAAAAATTCAAAATACCTTAAACCTTTAAGTTTTAAGTGGCTGACAGCGTACTAAATGAAAAGATAGCACAACAACAGTAACTTTCAGCGAAGTATCCACTTGCCAGATTTGAAACTTACTTATTTGGGCTGAAGGCCACTGATTTACATAAAACACATTAAACATTTTTTTAAAGGATTGGCTATAATAGATTACCAACAGACCATTAAACACCCATGAAAAGGACAGTACAGACAACGGCACTAGGACACCACTCCCCTCAGAATGCCGACAACATCTAAAATAGTCGCCAGTGGAAATAACGCCAACTACACACACAACCTGACAAACCCAACAGTAACTAAGCACGCACAATGAGAAATCGGGAGTCGCTGCACACACACAGAGCCGACTCGTGAACGATTGGCGAGCCAAAACGCGTCGTTCAGTAGGACGACCGACCGAAGATACACCAAGACGGTGGCCCGGCAACGTACTGGTAGCCTGAACTCTCGACCCAAACTTCCCTACGACAGATATTGACCGGGAAGTAATAGCAGTCGAGAAATGATACTATCGGAGGTAATATATTGATATGCTCTGCTAGCGCCGCTCACGGTCAGGCAAGCCACACCTTAGTGACACCAGTATTTTAAATTAACGTAGTGAGGTGAAACTACGTTAAAAACAGTGTGTAACATACGTGATGGTGGGTACCTGGGACACGCACCATTCAACCTCCCCCTTTCATACAAGGACACTGGGGTTATACGCCGAAATAAAGTAATTAGCAGCTTCTAAAAACGCACAAGACACTGGCCGAGAAAGGTTGCAAGTGAAACACTCGGTCGGACGCACTCCTGCACAGGAAAGACGCCGACTGGCTACCCAACATACCTGCCCCGGGAAGAGACCGACCTAAGTCCAGCAAGACGATCAACTCACAGCCATTGCTAAGCCAGCAACTAAAATACAGAGATACCTGCTCAGATTTCAACAATGCAGAGGAAACGTGCCCCAGGCAACTCGACATCCAAACTCAGTAGAAGGCACCGACGTAAGCCTCACAAGATGACCAAAGCTGATGGGACTATTCGAAGCTGACAACCAAGAAGCTACCAGAACCTTATGACCAGAAGGTAATGTCTGAACTTAACGGATTATCAGTGCCCACACTCAATCCAGATGACTGACACCAGATTGGGTTCCCTCTAGAAGACAAATAATGTCTTCAAGGCCTTCAGTAGCCTCAAAGGAAACCGAACTGCCGCTTAAGTCTCTGCGACCACCACTGATGTAACGTCGACCGGCTGCAGCATGGCTGCGCGCGAACGTGCTATCAATTCCTGAGTACTGCGCTCAGTCGGTTAACGCCTTACGGCCAACTCATAAACGAGATGGTCTCTCCTCAGCAAGGCCAATTCCCAGACATTGTCTGACTGCCATTATCTTAACACTTCAAACAATAACAAGCCAAATAATACAATGCCACAGACACAATCGAAACAAGAGTGAAAGTGACCGCAACTAGGTTGGTAAGCACAAACGTAACCATTCACTGCTTAGAGTGAAACGCCCACTAAACCCGCAGGGCAGAACAGGTGATTAGGATTGTGGAAAGAGCCAAATGAGGTGACGGTCAGTTTCACATCAAAATTGTAATTTATTGTAATTTACAAACTGCCTATTGTCTTCTGTCTCGGGTTCTTCGGCCGACGTTCATTTAATGATTTTTCTGACGTTTCGCCAGCACGAGTGACTGGCATTGTCAAAGCTTCACCCTCCATTGCCGGTGGTGAACTGGAGCCGAGCTCGCGGGCGAACACTATATGTACCTGGCGCGTCAACGTCCGAGGGCTTCTCCGCGGTCATCTCCGGTGCGGTTCTCCTATTGCTACCTGAAATGGTCGTTCGCTGCAGTACGGGAAGCCAGGATCCGTTGACCTTACGGCTTTCCTCTTTCTTGTTCAAACTGTTCGTGTGTTTTTGTATTTCTACGGCTTCTCTGAACAAGCGGGTGTGATAATGCTTCTCTACGGCTAGAACTTCCGTGTCGGCGAATTTTATTACGTGGTCAGTCTCACTCAGTACGTGCTCTGCCACGGCCGATTTCTCCACCTGCCCCAACCTGCAATGTCGCTTATGCCCTTTGATCTTGGTTTTGATGGATCGTCCAGTCATTCCGACATAAACGTTTCCGCATGTGCATGGTATACGGTACATTCCCGACATTGCAAGTGGGTCTCTTTTCTCCTTCGCCGATGTAAGACACTCTTTGATCTTCCTTGTCGGTTTGAAAATCGTCTTTACGCCATGTTTGCGCAATATACGGCCGATTCTGTCCGTCACTCTGGGAATGTATGGCAGAAAGGCCGTTCCCGACATTTCTTTTTCTGGTTCCTTACTTCGCCTACTGTTTGGCTCTGTTACACTTCTAATATAATTTTTGGAGTACCCATTGCTCCTCAGGACAGTTTCCAGGTGTTGCATTTCTCGTTTGAGGTGTTGCGGCTCACATATTCGTCCTGCTCTCGTTACGAGCGTACTAATCATGCCTCTTTTCTGGCTCGGGTGGTGGTTTGACAGTTTGTGCAGGTATCGGTCCGTGTGTGTCGGTTTTCGATACACGCTGTCTCCCAGGTTTTCGCAGTCCTTCGTGACCAGCACATCTAGAAATGGCAGTTTTCTACTTCCATGGTAAATGTTATGTTGGCATGGAGGCTGTTCAAGTGTCTTAGGAAGTCACCGAGCTGTTCTTCACCATGGCTCCACACCACGAAAGTATCATCGACGTACCTGTACCACACCTTAGGTTTGCAAGTCGCCGAGTCCAGTGCCTGTGCTTCGAATTGTTCCATGAAGAAGTTGGCCACCACTGGACTGAGAGGACTACCCATGGCGACGCCTTCCAGCTGTTCGTAGAAATCTCGATTCCACGTGAAATAGCTCGTGGTGAGACATGCATGGAAGAGCTTTCTGATGTCCTGCGGGAAAATGGAACCGATGTGCTCCAGAGCGTCACTGAGTGGCACTTTCGTAAATAACGAAACAACATCAAAGCTGACCAGGATGTCGTTTGGCGCAAGTTTCAGTTTCTTCAGCTTCTCAATGAAATGTCCTGAGTCCCTAATGTATGTGTCGGTCTTCCCCACGTGTGGCTGGAGCAGGGAGGCCAAGTGTTTTGCCAGTTTATATGTCGGTGATCCAGGAGCGCTAACGATCGGTCTCAGTGGAACGTTGTTCTTATGGATCTTGGGTAATCCATACAGCCGAGGTGGTAGGGCTTCTGTGTTGCGCAGGTTTCTCTGTATGTCCGCCGGCAGAGAAGACGCCTTGATTAATCGATTCGTATTCCGTGTGATACGCTGCGTCGGATCTTCGTTTAGTTTTCGGTACGTCGTCGCATCTAATAGGTCTCGGATCTTTTGCTCATAATCTTCGGTCTTCATTACGACGGTCGGATTTCCCTTATCGGCAGGCAGTACCAATATGCTCTTGTCGGCGTTGAGATTCTTAATGGCTTGTACCTCTTCTTTCTTCAGGTTACAAGCTGGTGGTTTTGCTCGGCGCAGTATCCTGGCTGTTTCCGTGCGTATTTCCTCTGCCCTTTCACAAGGAAGGGTCCGAGTGGCTGCTTCGGTATTGGCAATGATATCCTCCATAGGTATAGTTCTCGGGATGATAGTGAAATTCCCTCCTTTTTGAAGAACAGACACTTCCTCTTCGGTCAGTTGTCGTTCGGTGAGGTTGAGCACTGTGTGTGACATGTCGAGAATCGCCTTGTCGGTCTTCTTCCGGCATCTTTCAAACTTTTTCTTCTGTCGCTCGGTGCAGCGCTCGAGTTCGTCCTGCACGCTCCTCTGAGTGAGTCCCAGTCGTCTCGATGCATTCTGCTACTAAGTTGATAGAAAATATCCAGAAGTTCCTGATCCGTTCTTGCCAAGTCTCTCCGTGTTGTATGTATTCGCTCGCGATAAAGCTCGTTCCATTCTGTCGCAGATACGGTGTGCTTGGTCCCAGTCGTCTCGATGCATTCTGCTACTAAGTTGATAGAAAATATCCAGAAGTTCCTGATCCGTTCTTGCCAAGTCTCTCCGTGTTGTATGTATTCGCTCGCGATAAAGCTCGTTCCATTCTGTCGCAGATACGGTGTGCTTGGGCGGTGGTGAATAGGCGCTTACATCTCAAGAACTTCGGTGTAGCACATTCATCTCGGCCGCTGCAGTACTATCACACGCGCATGTTCATAGAAGCTGTAGAAATACAAAAGCACGAGAACAGTTTGAACAAGAAA
This sequence comes from Schistocerca gregaria, assembly GCF_023897955.1. Taxonomy (NCBI): domain Eukaryota; kingdom Metazoa; phylum Arthropoda; class Insecta; order Orthoptera; family Acrididae; genus Schistocerca; species Schistocerca gregaria. The sequence goes on along the minus strand of NC_064924.1, from coordinate 66,920,868 downwards.
GAGGAAAGCCATAAGGCAACGGATCCTGGCTTCCCGTACAGCAGCGAACGACCGTTGCAGGTAGCAAGAGGAGAACCGCACCGGAAATGACCGCGGAGAAGCCCTCGGACGTTGACGCGCCAGGTACATATAGTGTTCGCCCGCGAGCTCGGCTCCAGTTCACCACCGGCAATGGAGGGTGAAGCTTTGACAATGCCAGTCACTCGTGCTGGCGAAACGTCAGAAAAATCATTAGATGAACGTCGGCCGAAGAACCCGAGGCAGAAGCCAATAGGCAGTTTTTCAGCAAGTGGCCACGAAAGCCTTAAAAATTTTGTATTGTAATTTAACAACACATTTAAACCAAAACGGCACGTAGCTGAACGTTTACAACTATGAGTTTCAAAATCCAATTCTTTCACGGCTGAAGGCCTTCAAACAAGACACCTTAAAAATCAACAAGATAAATTTCAAGTGGCTGAAGACAAGTAGCTAAAATTGCAAATTATATATATCAAGACAATAATAGATAAAACAAACAAAAACCAGGTGCAGTATAAATGCGTAAAGGCCACAATTAAATTACAAAATTTTAGAAAATATTGCCGTATTCATTTAAGGCAGAAGGCCACAATGTTTTCGAGTAAGGGGAAATTTTATGAATAAGGCTCTAAGCGGCCGAAGGCCCACAGTTAGATTTTCCAAAAATTCAAAACACCTTAAATCCTTAAGTTCTAAGTGACTGAAAGCACACGAAATGAAAAAGCAACGCAACAACAATAACTAAATTTAAGAACAAGGTTTGAAGCGGCATAATGCCCTCAACTGATTTTTCAAAAATTCAAAATACCTTAAACCTTTACGTTTTAAGTGGCTGACAGCCCACTAAATGAAAAGATAGCACAACAACAACAACAACTTTCAGCAAAATATCCACTTGCTAGAATTCAAACTTGCTTATATGGGGTGGAGGCCCCTGATTTACATAAAACACAATAAACAAAATATTTTTAAACCATTGCCTATAATAGGTTACCAACAGACCATTAAACACCCATGAAAAGGACAGTGTAGACAACGGCACTAGGGCGCCTCCGGGAAGGGGGGGGGGGGGGCGCTGCCCTCCAAACATTAACATTCACTTAGGTGAGACAGGTGATGGGCCCGACTACACTTGAACAGTCGGTAACCCAACCAAGAGACAGTCATGGACCGACCTACCAAATCACTTGTTAAACACCAATCGGTACATGAAAACTCGAAGACCAAACTGTTACGGACGTGAATATCCACAATGAAATATGTATTAAGTAGTCAAAACTACACACCGTTTTGGACAGTGACATCAGGTGAGGAAAGGACACTACTTGAATATACGTTAGTGGCCAGGGCAGGTAACTGGAACACTAAGGGCCACAAGACAGAAAATTCCGCTGCTGCACATTAATAGTAGTGAACCAATATAGTTAATTCCACCACACGGTGGTTTGATTTCCCCACTTTAACCACCCGGTGTTGCTCACAGGAAGAGCTCCCCAACAGTGAACCACTGAAACGAACGATACAATATGAACGGTCGTGGCTTCGGTACTTAAGACACCACTCAATTTTGACGTCCTGGGTCGGTGAGCGACGAAGCTCTATGCGATTGGACAGCTCCACACAAGCTCCAACACTGCGCAGGGACCGCCAGCAGATCCAGTCAACTCCGCCACATGGAGATATTCTCCCTTGTCCGCACCAACCGACCGCCTCCTCTCAGAATGCCGACAACATCTAAAATAGTCGCCAGTGGAAATAACGTCAACCTGACAAACCCTTGCACGAAGACCTGAACAATACCAAACAGTGACTAAGCACGCACAAAGACAAATCAGGAGTCGATGCAGACACCCACACAGCCGACTCATGAATCATCAGCGAGCCAAAACGCGTCGTCCGGTAGGACGACCGACCGACGATCCAACAAGACGGTGGCCCTGCTCAAGTTATGCGTGGCAGAAATGGTCGGGCGAGTGATGTCGACGCAGACCTCACTGCTCCTCCAACCCGACTACACTAGTACCGCATTGCAACTCCCCTACAGGCAGGTCCGGACAGCGCTCCAGACGAGTTCCAACGTACTGGCAGCCCGAACTGGCAACCCGAACAGCCCTACGACAGACAACGACCCGGAAGTAATACCAGTCGAGCAAAGATACTACGAGAGGGGATATATTGATAAGTCTGCTAGCGCCGCTCACCGTCAGGCAAAGCTGTAACTCAGTGACACCAGTAATGTAGATTAACGTAGCGAGGTGAAATTACGTTAAAAACAGTGTGTAAAATACATGATGGCGGGTACGTGAGTCACGCACGGCTCAGCCAGTATTCGGACGTCAAGGGAATCAGAAGTTGTGGTGGTTAGCTCCTGATTCCTAGTGCTTGTGGCAATGTTCTGGATTAAATTCCAAAACTCTGAGCAGTGTATCATTAAGCAAGAGACGCTGACACTGTTCTTGATTCGTACATCGGATAGGAACATTGAGCTCTTCGGCCACTTCGGTGCTATTCGATAGGAGTTGGCTATGTGCCGGCAACGGGGTTCACACTCTTCCTTTTGCCATCATCATACAGTACAACCATAACACTACAGTAACACGCATCCATTACATTTTACCGCCACTCTACAAATACACAAAGGACACTACTCACATATCCGCAAGGAAAGGGCCCACTGCGCGCAGAAGATGAACACCATTTCCAACAGCCGGCTAAACCCAAACCGTGGGTTTTTCCAGCCAACAATGCCATACGACATTTACATTTTCACAGTAGTGTCAATATTGTCTTAAATGTTCCCGCACGTCTCCTAAATCGAAATTAATCTCCTCCATCAAGTTCGCTTCCGCCAATTATTCCATCCTTTGTTGGATTTTTTTTGTCATCCGTCTACTGACTGGTTTGATGCGGCCCGCCACGAATTCCTTTCCTGTGCTAACTTCTTCATCTCAGAGTAGCAATTGTAACCTATGTCCTCAATTATTTGCTTGACATATTCCAATCTCTGTCTTCCTCTACAGTTTTTGCCGTCTACAGCTCCCTCTAGTACCATGGAAGACATTCCCTCATGTCTTAGCAGATGTCCTATCATCCTGTCCCTTCTCCTTATCAGTGATTTCCACATATTCCTTTCCTCTCCGATTCTGCGTTGAACCTCTTCATTCCTTACCTTATCAGTCCACCTAATTTTCAACATTCGTCTATAGCACCACATCTCAAATGCTTCGATTCTCTTCTGTTCCGGTTTTCCCACAGTCCATGTTTCACTACCATACAATGCTGTACTCAAGACGCACGTCCTCAGCAATTTCTTCCTCAAATTAAGGCCGGTATTTGATATTAGTAGACTTCTCTTGGCCAGAAATGCCTTTTTTGCTATAGCGAGTCTGCTTTTGATATCCTCCTTGCGGCGTCTGCCATTGGTTATTTTACTGCGTAGGTAGCAGAATTCCTTAACTTCATTGACTTCGTGACTATCAATCCTGATGTTAAGTTTCTCGTTGTTCTCATTTCTACTACTTCTCATTACCTTCGTCTTTCTCCGATTTACTCTCAAACCATACTGTGTACTCATTAGACTGTTCATTCCGTTCAGAAGGTCATTTAATTCTTCTTCACTTTCACTCAGGATAGCAATGTCATCAGCGAATCGTATCATTGATATACTTTCGCCTTGTGTTTTAATTCCACTCCTGAACCTTTCTTTTATTTCCTTCATTACTTCCTTGATGTACAGATTGAAGAGTAGGGGCGAAAGGCTACAGCCTTGTCTTACTCCCTTCTTAATACGAGCACTTCATTCTTGATCGTCCACTCTTATTATTCCCTCTTGGTGGCTGTACATATTGTATATGACCCGTCTCTCCCTATAGCTTACCCCTACTTTTTTCAGAATCTTGAACAGCTTGCACCATTTTATATTGTCGAGCGCTTTTTCCAGGTCGACAAATCCTATGAACGTGTCTTGATTTTTCTTTAGCCTTGCTTCCATTATTAGCCGTAACGTCAGAATTGCCTCTCTGGTGCCTTTACTTTTCCTAAAGCCAAACTGATCTTCACCTAGCGCAATCTCAATTTTCTTTTCCATTCTTCTGTATATTATTCTTGTAAGCAGCTTCGATGCATGAGCTGTTAAGCTGATTGTGCGATAATTCTCGCACTTGTCAGCTCTTGCCGTCTTTGGAATTGTGTGGATGATGCTTTTCCGAAAGTCAGATGGTATGTCGCCAGACTCATATATTCTACACACCAACGTGAATAGTCGTTTTGTTGCCACTTCCCCTAATGATTTTAGAAATTCTGATGGAATGTTATCTATCCCTTCTGCCTTATTTGACCCTAAGTCCTCCAAAGCTCTTTTAAATTCCGATTCTAATACTGGATCCCCTATCTCTTCTAAATCGACTCCTGTTTCTTCTTCTATCAAATCAGACAAATCTTCACTTTCGTAGAGGCTTTCAATGTATTCTTTCCACCTATCTGCTCTCTCCACTGCATTTAAAAGTGGAATTCACGTTGCACTCTTAATGTTACCATCGTTGCTTTTAATGTCATCAAAGGTTGTGTTGACTTTCCTGTATGCTGAGTCTGTCCTTCCGACAATCATATCTTTTTCGATGTCTTCACATTTTTCTGCAGCCATTTCGGCTTAGCTTCCCTGCACTTCCTATTTATTTCATTCCTCAGCGACTTGTATTTCTGTATTCCTGATTTTCCCGGAACATGTTTGTACTTCCTCCTTTCATCAATCAACTGAAGTATTTCTTCTGTTACCCATGGTTTCTTCGCAGCTACCTTCCTTGTACCTATGTTTTCCTTCCCAACTTCTGTGATGGCCCTTTATAGAGACGTCCATTCCTCTTCACCTGCGTTGCCTACTGCGCTATTCCTTATTGCCGTATCTATAGCGTTAGAGAACTTCAAACGCATCTCGTCATTCCTCAGAACTTCCGTATCCCACTTCTTTGCGTATTGATTTTTCCTGACTAATGTCTTGAACTTCAGCCTACTCTTCATCACTACTATATTGTGATCTGAGTCTATATCTGCTCCTGGGTACGCCTTACAATCCAGTATCTGATTTCGGAATCTCTGTCTGACCATGATGTAATGTAATTGAAATCTTCCCGTATCTCCCGGCCTTTTCCAAGTATACCTCCTCCTCTTGTGATTCTTGAACAGGTTATTCGCTGTTACTAGCTGAAACCTGTTACAGAACTCAGTTAGTCTTTCTCCTCTTTCATTCCTTGTCCAAAGCCCATATTCTCCTGTAACCTTTTCTTCTACTCCTTCCCCTACAACTGCATTCCAGTCGCCCATGACTATTAGATTTTCGTCCCCCTTTACATACTGCATTACCCTATCAATATCCTCATACACTTTCTCTATATGTTCATCTTCAGCTTGCGACGTCGGCATGAAGTATCGTTGTCGGTGATGGGCTGCTGTCGCTTCTGATTAGAACAACCCAGTCACTAAACTGTTCCCAGTAACAGACCCTGTGCCCTACCTTCCTATTCATATCGAATCCTACACCTGTTATAACATTTTCTGCTGTCGTTGATATTACCCGATACTCATCTGACCAGTTGCCGACCGCGGTGGTCTCGCGGTTCTAGGCGCGCAGTCCGGAACCGTGGGACTGCTACGGTCGCAGGTTTGAATCCTGCCTCGGGCATGGATGTGTGTGATGGCCTTTTTTTTTAGAACCATCAACTCATCTGACCAGAAATCCTTGTCTTTCTTGTCTTCACTTCACTGACCCCTACTATATCTAGATTCAGCCTTTGCATTTCTCTTTTCAGATTTTCTAGTTTCCCTACCACGTTCAAGCTTTTGACATTCCACGCCCCGACTCGTAGAACATTATCCTTTCGTTGATTATTCAATCTTTTTCTCATGGTAACCTCCCCCTTGGCAGTTCCCTCCCGGAGATCCGAATGGGGGACTATTCCGGAATCTTTTGCCAATGGAGAGATCATGATGACACTTCTTCAACTACATGCCACATGTCCTGTGGATACACGTTACGTGTCTTTAATGCAGTGGTTTCCATTGCCTTCTGCATCCTCAAGTCGTTGATCATTGCTGATTCTTCCGCCTTTTAGGGGCAATTTCCCACCCCTAGGACAAGAGAGTGCCCTGAACCTCTATCCGCTCCTCCGACCTCTTTGACAAGGCCGTTGGCAGAATGAGGCTTACTCGCGTTAATAGTTGACATCGATGATCTATTAAAATAACTTTTTCTCGGACAGACTATAAGGCCAACAAATCGCACATAACATTGCGTGCTGCTTAATGCACCCTGCAATAGAAGTGCGTTCTATTAAAAGAATTCAAATGTTCCAACAGAAATTTTTTGTATCATTACTCACACAAGTTGAAAATGATGAGGCTGGACTGTTAAAAACAGGAAATTATTGTCACTTTGACCTGATGTGGTACAAAAGGTTTTACATGGTCCAATCACATTAATGTGGCTACCGCATATGTTCGACGTCAACGTGCGACAACCACTCGCAGACGCAGCATTAGCGGTGGAGGGTATATAAAGTGTGTCCCGGGGACGCGGAAAACAGTGCAGTCGCTGCAATGCGGAAACGAGAAGGTGTATCTGACATCCAAAGGCGCATAATCATTGGCTTTCAGGCCAAGTGTGTAAGATTTCTGAAACGGTTAAGCTTGTGTTCGCGTGCCGCCATGATTAAAGTATATCGTGCATGACAGAATGGCTCTGTCGCATACCGGCATCCAGGCAGCTGTGGTGAGCCACGTGCCGTAAATAACAGGAGTGAACGAGGGCTACAGAGATGTGTACGGGTGAAAAGACGTGCAACTGTTGAGCAACTGAGCATCTACAGAATCTATCTATGTGGAAACGAGAAGGTGTATCTGACATCCAAAGGCGCATAATCATTGGCTTTCAGGCCAAGTGTGTAAGATTTCTGAAACGGTTAAGCTTGTGTTCGCGTGCCGCCATGATTAAAGTATATCGTGCATGACAGAATGGCTCTGTCCCATACCGGCATCCAGGCAGCTGTGGTGAGCCACGTGCCGTAAATAAAGGAGTGAACGAGGGCTACAGAGATGTGTACGGGTGAAAAGACGTGCAACTGTTGAGCAACTGAGCATCTACAGAATCTATCAATTCTGTCTCCCCAACCACCGTTCAACGAGCATTACTGTTAAGGGCCTCTGCACCAGGTAACTGGTACACGCACCCATGCTGACTGCTGTTCATCTGCAACTAGAGCTGGAATTTGCATGCCAATACTGGAACTCGAGTGCACTGAGTGTCGATAGATGGCTTTTCAGAAGAATCCATGGGGCAGATGACAAACATCCGGCAATAATAGTCGCAAGATACGTGGTCGGAGGAGGGATCATTATGGTCTGGGGAATGTTTTAGTGCCAATCCATGACTGATATCCTCACACTCTAAGGCACAATGGTTCAAATAGTTCTTAGCACTATGGCACTTAACACCTGAGGTTGTCAGTCCCCTAGGCTTACAACTACGTATACCTAACTAACCTAAGAACATTACACACATCCATTCCCGAGGCAGGATTCGGACCTGCGACCGTAGCAGGCGCTCGGTTCCAGACTGAAGGCGCAATGGATCAACTCATATATGCAGCAATCCTTCAGGACTGTTTTAACCCCCACACGCAGTTTTTTTCCCCTTCGGCACGACGGTATCTACCAGAAGGACAACGCAACGTGTCACACAGATTTCAGTGTGCATGGTTCAGATAGCGGTGTGGTGAGTTTACTGTACTCCCCTGGCCAACAAACTCGCCGGATTTATACGCATTCGAGAAGCTGCGAGACCACATCGTTCGGTCTGTTTCGCATCATGGGCACTCACCCGAAGAATCTGCTACAGCTGACCACGGCACACAGAGATCGCCACGGCCTCACATCCGTGTCGGTACCTTCCAGAATCTCACTGAGTCTCCTCCTGCACGTCTCGCAGAGGTCCACGCTGTAAAAAGGTGGTATTTGAGGTTTCTGACAGATGATCACACTGATTTGACTAGACAGTGTACATGTACACGCAACGCAATTTTTCTTTTTTTATCTCCACTGTAGTTAGTTATGAATGTCTTGCAAAATTATAAGTAAGACAGAGAAGTGGAAAGAAAATAAATGTAGATGAAATAAGAGTAAAAGTAAGGTAAGTGGAGTCAAAATGACCATTTTCTGTCTATTAGTAAGGGTTAAGTAGCAACGCCGTGGCTTGGAGTGACGAGATGAACTTTTTCCAGTTTACGGAAGCGCATTCTACGAGGAATATCATGAAATAAATTAATCTAGGTTAGCGCCAATAGGGACCGGCACTTGACACAACGTAAATTATAATTTTAATGCGTTAACTTTAAACTATTCACACGGAATCCGACAACTCACTGGAGCTATACTGCTTGTCAAAGATGAATATATTGTAGTACTAAATGTATCTTCAATATTGTCCTGCCACTGGTCTCTATTGAACATTTAGAAAATGAAAAATTAATTGGTAATGTTAAACTGTTCAATAAGTGTTTGTGTGAATAACATTGAAGTCTAAGCTTAAACAAACTTTATTTAACATACGTTATTTTCTTACTTGAGCAAGGAGAATTTAATATTCAGTCTTTCTATTTATTATACAGTGTGTGATGACTCATTAACAAAAATGGTTCAAATGGCTCTGAGCACTATGAGACTCAACTGCTGTGGTCATTAGTCCCCTAGAACTTAGAAGTACTTAAACCTAACTAACCTAAGGACATCACAAACATCCATGCCCGAGGCAGGATTCGAACCTGACTCATTAACATTTGTTTTAATACGGTGGCACAAGGAAACTGATACACTATAAATCTCCAAACACTGATGTGTCGTCTGTTACCAAGGCAGGAGAAGTTCGGTAGAGCATCGTTAAGTAGAGTGTGTGAAAATTACGCAAGAATCAGTGTATCTTTTTTTTTCACGACAATTTGGCACACTACCGTTCTGGCTATGAGGAATAATCTACAAGTTATATCACATTACACCATCATTGTCGAACATACCAACAAACGTTGAAGCGAGTATTATAAAGTTCAATTATATTCATATCGTGTTTTAAAAAATTTAATTGATATGAAGTGCTAGAATTAGACCTACAATATTCAGCTTATGTACACACATCAAAAAAAGTTTTGCATCGTTTCCCATAGTACATTAACCTGTAGAGAAAATGGGAATAGAGATCAACATAAACATCATCTCCGCCTTTTTATTGCTCATGGAAACCACACATTGCGTGTTGTACCAACATACACCACTGCCTTCAGAGGTGGCGGTCCAGACTGCTGTGCACACCGGTACCTCTAATGCCCAGTACGACATCCTCTTGCATGATGCGTGCCTGTATTTGTGGTGGCATACTATTCACAAGTTCATCAAGGCACTGATGGTCTATATTGTCCTCAACAGCAATTCGGGGTAGATCCCTCAGAGTGGTTGGTGGGTCACGTCGTCCATAAACTGCCCTTTTCAATCCATCCCAGGCATGTTCGATAGGGTTCATCTCTGGAAACATGCTGCCCACTCTAGTCGAGCGATGTCATTATCCTGAAGGTAGTCATTCACAAGATGTGCACGATGGGGGCGCTAGTTGTCCTCCATCAAGACGAATTTCTCCCCAATATGCTGCCGTTATTCTTGCACTATCGATCGGAGGATGATGGCATTTCACCTATGGTACATCCGTTTCGGCGCCTTCCATGTCCACCAGCGGCGTACGTCGGCCACACATAATGCCACCCCAAAACAGCACGGAACCTCCACCTTGCTGCACTCGCTGGACAATGTGTTTAATGCGTTCTGTCTGACTGGGTTGCCTCCAAACACGTCTCCGGCGATTGTCTGCTTGAAAGCATATGCCTCTCTCATCGGTGAAGAGGACGTGATGCCAATCCTGAGCGGTCCATTCGACATGTTGTTGGGCCCATCCTTACTGCGCTGCAATTGATCGTGGTTGTGAAGATGGTCTTCCAGTATCAACTGCAGCACATTCCTCTAGGAAGGATGGCAGCCCATTCTTCCTCAAGAGCCAAAACAAGAGAATATAGTGATGAAGGAAGTTGGGAGTAGGCGTAAAGTGTATGTTCAAGAGCTTATAACCATTTTATTTCAAGGTTACTGATAAGGACATCCGGCGTCAGCTTACATACTTGTGCCCTTTGTTTCCCCCATCCATCTCCCCCCAGCCAACCACCGGAAATTGAAAGGGTCACCCAGGGTAGCCATCAAAGTAATTGTATCGTGCAGTTTAAAAATAGTGGCAACTTGCTATGGACCAATAAGAATCATGCACTCCCTCCACACTTCCTTCTTTCATAACTGGGACCCTAACTTGGGAGGGGTTACTCAGGAGCCGACGAGCGTAGGGAGAGGTTCAGGTTGTGTCTACTTGTTAACACCAACATTAGGTCACACGAGCAGAGGCCACACGCAGACGAATAGGTAAATACTCTCGGTTTTCCATAAGTTTCAAAGTTCCCCAATTTTACCTATTTCCACAAATTTCCTATTTTATAACTGGAGACACTCTGGAAAGTAGGGAGAGGTTTTGTCTACGTGTTTACAACAAATTACATCACACTAGGTCTATCAACTAATAGCAACATTACGTGGCACCAGCAGAGACCAAACCCAGGTAGATCTACAAATACTCATTTTTAATTTTTTGTACTTTCGCCAGTTTTACGTATTATCCACAGTTTTGTGGAGCCACTCTCCGTCATAAGTATAGGCCGAGTTTGCTTTGTTAATAATTACGTCACTTGCGGTCTGTTGTTATAATATTTAGAGACACCAGCAAATGCTTCACCCAAGTAGTTACGTAATTACACTACTGGCAATTAAAATTGCTACACCACGAAGATGACGTGCTACAGACGCGAAATTTAACCGACAGGAAGAAGATGCTGTGATACGCAAATGATTAGCTTTTCAGAGCATTCACACGAGGTTGACGCCGGTGACGACACCTACTGCGTGCTAACATGAGGAAAGTTTCCAACCGATTTCTCATACACAAACAGCAGTTGACCGACGTTGCCTGGTGAAACGTTGTTCTGATGCCTCGTGTGATGAGGAGAAATGCATACCATCACGTTTCCGACTTTGATAAAGGGCGGATTGTAGCCTATCGTGATTGCGATTTATCGTATCGCGACATTGCTGCTCGCGTTGGTCGAGATCCAATGACTGTTGGCAGAATATGGAATCGGTGGGTTCAGGAAGGTAATACGGAACACTGTGCTGGATCCCAACGGCCTCGTATCACTAGCAGCCGAGATGACAGGCATCTTATCCGCATGGCTGTAATGGATCGTGCAGCCACGTCTCGACACCTGAGTCAACAGACAGGGACGTTTCCAAGAGAACAACCATCTGCACGAACAGTTCGACGACGTTCGCAGCAGTCTGGACTATCAGCTCGAAGACCATGGCTACGGTTACCCTTGACGCTGCATCACAGACAGGAGCGCCTCCGATGGTGTACTCAACGACGAACCTGGGTGCACGAATGGCAAAACGTCATTTTTTTCCGATGAATCCAGGTTCTGTTTACAGCATCATGATGGTCACATTCGTGTTTGGCGACATCGTGATGAACGCACATTGAAAGCTTGTATTCGTCATCGCCATAGTGGCCTATCACCCGCCGTTATGGTATGGAGTGCCATTGGTTACACGTCTCGGACACCTCTTGTTCGCATTGACGGCACTTTGAACAGTTGACGTTACATTTCAGAGGTGTTACGACCCGTGACTCTACCCTTCATTCGATCCCTGCGAAACCCTAAATTTCAGCAGGATAATGCACGACCGCATGTTGCAGGTCCTGTACGGGCCTTTCTGGATAAAGAAAATGTCGACTGCTTACCTGCCCAGCACATTCTCCAGATCTCTCACCAACTGAAAACGTCTGGTCAATGGTGGCCAAGCAACTGGCTCGTCACAATACACCAGTCACTACTCTTGATGAACTGTGGTATAGCGTTGAAGCTTCGTGCGCAGCTGTACCTGTACAAGCCATCGAAGCTCTGTTTGACGCAATCCCCAGGCATATCAAGGAAGTTATTACGGCCAGAGGTGGTTGTTCTGGGTACTGATTTCTCAGGATCTACGATCTTTGCTTTCCAGTTGCGTGTAAATGTAATCACATGTTAGTACTAGTATAATATATTTGTCCAATTAATACCCGTTTATCATCTGCATTTCTTGTTGGTGTAGAAATTTTATTGGCCAGTAGTGTGCTCTCAGTTCTCCAGATTTTTGCGGTTTGTACACAATTACATGAGATACGTGACAACAAGTCGTTGCATCGCATTGCGTAGCGCCGATGTTATGATGCACTTAGTTTTTATCCTGAGTTATGTATCATTGCTAGTTTGTGGCATCATAGTGTTAGAAACGAACACGTTGGAGGAAGTAATGACGTCATAGAGAAAACTGTAAACAAAGATGTTGTACAAAACATGCCACTCTACGTTACTAGATTTTGTCACGTCATAGTAAAATTATGATGCTCTAGAATGTCTTCTGTTATAAAATAGGTAAATTGTGGGAATTGCTAAAATCGGGAAAAAATACAAAAATTGTGGAAAACTGAATGTACTTACATATCTGTCTGGATGTGGTGACTGTTGGCGTCACTTAATATTGGTATTAACAAATAGGGATAGTCTGACATTCTCCCTGCGCTCTCTAGCTCATGGGCATACTGTCCCACACAACTGTCCCAGTTATAAAAGACGGAGGTCTTGAGAGAGTGAATGATCCTTATTGGTCCATAGGAAGCTACCGCCATTTTTATGCCACATGACACAGTCAGTTGGGCGATTCCCCTGCGTGACCTTTATCAACTTCCGGTGGTTCTCCTTGGGAGAGGGAGTGGAGGAGGCAAGGAGCCCAAACTTGTAACTTGAGATCGGACTTCCTTAACAGTAACCTTGAGACAAAATCAGCCAGCCGGTGTGGCCAAGCGGTCCTAGGCGCTTCAGTCCGGAACCGCGCGATCGCTAAGGTCGCAGGTTCGAATCCTGCCTCGGGAATGGATGTGTGTGCTGTCTTTAGGTATGTTAGGTTTGAGTAGTTCTGAGTTCCTGGGGAGTGATGACCTCAGATGAAAAGTCCCATAATGCTCAGAGCCATTTGAAGCATTTGACACAAAATCATTATCTGCGCTTGAAAATACACTGTATTCCTACTGTTGGGGCACGGAGCGCATTCAAGGTTCTAACTGATCCCTATGGTATTCCATTGGAATGAGAGCTGGACTCTAGGCAGGCCAATCCGGTTCAGGAATATTATTATCCACAAGACATTGCCTCACAGATACTGATTAATGATAGCATGCTTTGTCATGATGATACGAACAACCATCGCTTCCAAACTGTTTCTTTACTGTACAACGAAAGGAAGCCTCATATCGTAACTACTAACTAAACATCACCCCCCTCCGAACTTCACTGGTTACACTACACATGATAGCATATGCCGTTATCCAGACCTTCCCCAAACACAAACCCTTCCATCGGAACGCGATTGGATATTGAGTGATACGTCGTTCCACATCAGACGTTTCACATGCTGTGCGGTATTATCGCCCTTTATATCACCACAGTCATAGCTAGGCATCGGCTACAAAAATATGTGGCTTGCGAGGAGCTGATCGACTATCATATCCATTGTTTTAAATTCCACACGCACAGTTTTGTGACAGATGGGCTACTGGTAGCTCTTTGGATCTCATTAGGGGTTCCTTCTGTTGACTTCGTGTGGTTTTGTACACCCTATCCCCGGAGTGCTTGACATTTTCTGTCGGTCAGTAGACGACGTCTGGCTTGAGTCGAGTCACTTGTGGCTGGCTGTTCCTTCGCCTTTCCACTCTAAAATCACATTACCAACAATGGATTTGGACAGCTCTAGAAATTTTGAACTGTCCCTAATGGATTTATTACTCAGGTTATAACTAATGACTAGTCCACGGTCGAAGCCACAGAGTTTTCATGATTACCTCATTCTGCTGTTACTGCTTCTCTGATAACAAACACTACTCCCCATTTCCTTTCGTACTGGTGGATCCGCCTTTCGTGACATATAGTGGCCAATCCCAAATAATGGCGGGGTGTCCAGATACTTTTGACCATGTAGTGTACACATCACACTATCGTATCCACAGAGAAAAGCGGACTAATTATTTTAAGTCATATTCTGCGAAGTACGGAGAATCGGCAGGGTGCCAGGCGAGAACACAGCAGCGCCAGGGAGGTGGTGGTGGCCACCAGATAGGATGTGAACACAGCTACATTATACTGTATCCTTGCACGTGTACTCAGTACACATCAAGATTAAAATAAGACAACAGAATGTTTTCTGAAGTATCGGCAAGCACAGCGCTAGAACAGAGATAGGTACTCTGGAAAGGGAACCTGTATGTGGCTCTGAGCACTATGGGACTTAACTTCTTAGGTCATCAGTCCCCTAGAACTTAGAATTACTTAAACCTAACTAACCTAAGGACATCAGACACATCCATTCCCGAGGCAGGATTCGAACCTGCGACCGTAGCTGTCACGCGGTTCCAGACAGTAGCGCCTAGGACCGCTTGGCCACCACGACCGGCGGAACCTGTATGTCATGGGAAGCCAGTGACAGGGTAGAAACGCAATAGATAGAGACACTTCTCACCTCATGTAACCAACCTTTGGGTAGTTGAGCCCATGAGCAGGCAATAAGCCTTCAGCGTCATGTCGTATCAGAAACAGAACTGGATGAAGGGGGAACGTTGAACAAAACTAAGGAGCAAGGCACTTCTCGAGAGAGCAGCAGGTTCTGAGAGTAGCACACAGAGGCAGAGGATGTGAGAGTCACTACCAGTAATAATTGATATACAGTACAGATGGGACGGTGCCATCAAACAAATGCTTCTGTGTAAAGAACTGGTCTCTTTGTGGGTACGAGATCCAGCCAGTAGGAACAGCAGAAGAGAAGGCGTTTGAGGAAATGGACTAGGAAATGTAAGGCACTTCTTGTTGAAATCATTTCAAGCTACCTTCCAGTCCTTATCCTATTTTGCAAGGAGGAATAACTAGGTCAAGACTCCGTGTAACTTAGTCCAGCCGGCCAATTCACGGCTGGTAAGCGTCTGCTGCTCAGTCCCCAACAGCACCCCCGATTGTCAACTTTGTTTCATAAGTCTGGCGACTATTATCACCAATTTCTATTAGCATTGTTTGTCTTGGGGGCGATGGGCTGGTGCACTACGTCACAAGGACTTTTCAGTTTAAACGTGATACGATGCTGCTTCTGCCGTTTACTGCATCTTCTTTTGTTTTAGATTTTAGCTTCACTTTGCCGAAAACCATCGCAAGTTTCGCTCTCAGAAATGTAATACTGCGAGAAGGGACTATAAGGAAAAGCTGAAGTGTTCATATCTGCGCTGCGCAACCTGCGGATCGTTTACGAGGGCGGTCAGACCGCTCACATATCGGATCGCTGGATCACAGCCGAGGCGAGAGAAAAGGGGCGCAAATCCCCGGATGGGTCGGGTCGACAGTGTCCTCCCGGGGACGCCGTTTCGCCGCGCCGTTCGCCTTTACAGCTGCCGGGCCGGTCCAGGCGCCCAGCAAACGGCCGTCTCAGGACCAGTCGAGGAGGCTCGTCGTCGAGCTGCTTCAGGGATTACACCACCGGCCAGCCTCGCGCTTCCGAGATCCGTGGGGAGACACACTCAGCACTCGCCCATTGCCATACCACACTCGCCAGGGTGTCGGAAATTGTTATACGAAGAAATAATTTCGGTAGTTAACCTATAGGGAGCATTTGAGGTATAACACAGTAATTAGAGAACAAATTTCTTTACTTCCGCGTTTAATAAACTTGTTACGTCCTCAGACTGCTGGTTTCGGTCACCAGTGACTATCTTCAGATCTTCTTTAAAAACACGGCCGCGCGGGATTAGCCGAGCGGCCTCAGATGCTGCAGTCATTGACTGTGCGGTTGGTACCGGCGGAGGTTCGAGTCCTCCCTCGGGCATGGGTGTGTGTGTTTGTCCATAGGATAATTTAGGTTAAGTAGTGTGTAAGCTTAGGGACTGATGACCTCAGCAGTTAAGTCCCATAAGATTTCACATACATTTTGAATTTTTAAAAACATGTCCTAACACAATAGAGCCATAGTAACATCGCCAAAAGATAAACAATCTTCTAAAGATACCGCTTTGGCTATATTGCGTTAGGACATGTTTCTTAAACATATTTGAAGATGGTCATTGCTGAAAGAAACCGGTAGTCTGACGACGAGAACTTTGTGATCACAGAAGAAATATAGAAATTTATTCTGCAATTTCTGGATCACTGTTCTGTTAACGACAGTTGGAATTCGTTACCGGGTGCCTAATGTTTATTATTAATTTTATATATCACGACGAGAGTTTCTAAATACTCTTATGAGACTCAGTACGAGGTGCAGCTATAAAATAAAGGGATATTGGTGTAAAATATTTCAGAAAGATACATATTTAGTTGTTGTCACCGTCAGTATACACCCTTCTCAATTCCTACAACGCTCCATGAGAGTTTTCCATTGGCGGGAACAGTGCTGGATGTCTTCCTATGCGAGTTCCTTGATAAGCCTTACCGCTTTCTCTTTCTGCGCTTCGACGGACGGTAATTTTTTGCCCTTTTAATGTAGATTGGACCTCGGCGAATGGATAATAGCCACATGTTGTAACATTGTTTAAAAATTAATTGTAGTGCTTAAATGTATGCCTGAATTGGGAATGCATACAAAACTAGAGTTATCGTGTAGCGTATTCTAACTGCAAGTGGTGTGCTTAGTCCGTATTATTGTTAAATAAACTTAATGCGAACTAACTGGGCAATACAACTCCTAATACCAATCAAGAAATACAGTCACTGCAAAACACGTTCAGTCCCTTATGTACTGTTAAAAATGATAATTCTGGTCTCTGTGCACGTAACAAATAAATAAAATTCTTTTACCTCTAAAACAGCAACGATGGATCGCGTATATTCTGCTCTCTCATGAAAAAGAATAAAATGTACAGATAACAGACTCAGCAATGTGCAAAAGGTAGCTGTAATACTTTGAAATATACATGAAATTCTTTTGGCTCACAAAGAAATGAAAGTCTTTAAAAAAATGTCCTGGACAGGGAGGCGGCAGTGATTTGGGAGAATTACTGACACCGACTTTTTCGATAGTGAAGCTGTATTTGAAGTTCAGCTTTTCAAAACCTCTGACAACTGAATTTACATTACTCAGAAAAATTAAATTCCTTTTACGAAATGAAACCTAAATTTGCTGACATAGCCACAAACAATGACATTTTTACAGCAAATATTATTTAACGCCACTAAAAAACATAAAGACAAATAATCAAATTACATATACCTGTGTTAACAAATCTTAGAAACATTACAAAAGGGAAATATCTGAGTCTGTATATCAAATCTGTTTACGTACTTTCTGGGGTTCCTCAACGTAGAACTCACTATTACCAATTGTCAGCCAACTCATTTACAGTAACGCACTGGCAAAAGGAAAAGAATAAAAAATTTATCTTCTTTACCTTAAGTGCGAGAAGACTTCTGCTTCCACATTTACATTTCCAATAATACATGTACCCGTAAAGCTTCTTTGTAATATCAGTCCAGTAATCCTTTCTTGTCACAATTAAATTTTCATTTCATCCTTGGCCTTTGCATTCCATTATAAAATCACTCACCATTTTTCACCACCTATTTTACGTGCGGTGTTACACAAAATAATGGTGCGAGAAAATTGCTGCATTATAATCTAACACTTGGTGGCCTTACAGAGCACACCACGAAAACTGACTACTGCATCCTCTTCCGCTCACAGACTGTTACACACTCACAGCTGGGCACTAGGCGCTCTCTTTCGCCAACACTACAGTCTCAGACCTGAAGCAGAATCTTTGGCTCTGCCTTCGTGCAAAGTCAGCGATCCGCTTTATGGAGCCCATCAGAGACATACATCGTTTCCAATACAATAGCTCCATTTTAGTTTGCATTAGTGTCATTACAATATTCAGAGACCACTTGTAAGTATACGCCAGTAGACTCCTTTCAATATCACTATGCCAGACGAATAAGTGGGTGGTCTGCGACTGCGATGCACTGCTTTGCTAGAAACTTCTTAACCGACAATGCAGTACGAACAGATACACTGTTTTAATGCACAGCCCACGACTAGTTCTTTCCAAATTCGGGTCTTTTTTCTTGTTTTCTCACGGGATCGAGCAATAATCTCAATGTAGTAATTTTGATAGACAGTTCGACCTTCAGGACCGAGTGAATTCCATGAATAGTGGGAAAAACAATCCTCATCTATTTGAATCTTGATTTGCTCATTCGCGATTTTTTCGCTCTCGATGAACTTGGCGCTTAGTTTCTGGATCATAGGTGAAAAACCGAGTCGTCGCATGTTACCACTCTTTCGAAGAAATGACGATCATTTTCTGTGGTATTCTAAGTATTACAAACATTTTTACGAACTTCTTGTTATTCGGTCGTCACAATTCACGTCACCACTGAAAGCATATATTTTTCTTACGTTAAGCTGGTTACGTAAAAATTGCCCTCCGCCTTTTTCACTTTCGACAGTTTCAGTAATCGATCGAATACTCAACCGACTGTCAGATCGAATCAGATTATTTACGCTTTTGACATTTTCATCCGTTTTTGACGTTGTAGGGCATCCCGAGCGTGTGTCTTCTTGAACATCTTCTCCGCCATCCTGGAAACTCATGAACCACTCAAAAACTCATGTACGTGATAATCAGTCTTCGCCATACATATATTTTGCTAGCAAGATACTACAGTAGGTGTGAAACTTCAAGACAGTTCGATGCTCTATTATAAAAATTAAGATCTTTTTTCCAGCAAAACAGAATAACAGCTCTTACATGAACAAAGGCCACGGCCATATTTGTCTACAAGCACCAAAGATGCCGCACTTGAGAATGATTCACGCGCCACAGCTATTAGTCGTTGATCTTTGGCTAGTGCGTGCTCACTCTGTGACAGCATCAGCCCTGTTATATTGCAGCCACACCTCCTATTATGACCACCGCGAGACTGGATGATCCTGGCGGCGTTGCGTGCACACATAGTGTTAATGAATTTGGCGATTTTGACAAAGAGCAGATTGTTATACCCTGTTTACGAGCGTCTCGGTACGGCGAAACTGATCCACTGTTCGTGTGCCCTTGTGAACATCTGTGGAAAGTAGTTGAAGGGCCCTGAAGTGACGAGCGTGCTGTAAGGTGTTAGTCATCTTCGTCTCATTTCATAACGTGGACATAGCTCGCTTGCTCACTTTGTAAAACAGTACAGGTGACGGTATGTTGCAGATAGTACAACAGAGTGCAGGCAAAACAGTTTCGGGGCACGCCAGTTAATGCACATTTTTGAGCACAGAGTCCACAGCAGACGACACCTGCCTGTTTCCATGTTGAACCAACAACATCGTGAATTATGATTGTAGTGGGCACAGGATGAACACTTTGTGCCTTGGATCAATGGAAATGCATTAACTTAATGCGCCACGATGGTGTGAACATTATCTCGAAACACCCACCGCCTTTCATGCTTGATGTCTTCCTCCACAGTGTTAGTATCTTCCGCTGCGATGAACGTGTGTGTCACATGACCAATCGTACTACAGTGTCTTGAGGAGCGTGTTGGTGACCTCACAAGGATTTCTGATCAGATGAGTATAGGTTAATATCAACAGCAGCAGAAAGTAAGAAGGTGGGGCAGAAAGTGAGTTACTATGAACAGTTCAGTGATAGGATTGTTCCCATCATAATCGACAGCAAACCAACATGGACAACGATGGTTGAGATATACTTGCCGACTTAGCAAGCAGAAGATATACAGACAAAGCATATGAGGATATTGAACGGGTAATTCAGTATATAAAGGGAGATGAAAATCTAATAGTCATGGGGGAACTGGAATGAGATTGTAGGGGAAGAAGTAGAAGCATACGTTGCAGAAGGATATGGTCCTGGTACTAGGAATGAGGGAGGAGAAATTCTAACTTTCTGCAATACATTTCCGCTAGTAATGGTGAATACTATGTTCAAGAATCACAAGAGAAGGGCGTATAATTTGGAAAACGCAAGAAGATAGAATATGTCATGGTCAGCTTAGGTACTGAAGTTAGATGCTGGATTGTTAGGCGTACCCAGGAGCAGATATAGACTCATACCACGATTTGATGAAGAGTAGGTTGAAGATAAAGAGGCTAGTCGGCACGAATGAGTGAGCAAAGGGTGGTAAACAGAAGTCCTGAGGAATGAAGAGATATGCTGTAAGTTATACGATGTCGTAGACACTGTGATAAGTAATACCTCAGAAGGAACTTCAATTAAAGAGGAATGGATACGTCTAAATAGGTTGATCACAGAAGTTGTAAACAAAAATGTAGGTACAAAGAAGGTAACTACGAAGCAACCGTGGGCAGCAGAAGAAATACTACAGTTGACTGACAAATGAGAAATGTGCAGAAATGTTCAGGGGAAATCAAGCATACAGAAATAAATGTCACATAGGAATCAAATAAATAGGAATTATAGAGAAATTAAGGCGGAGAGGGTGCATGAAAAATGGCAAGAAATTTAAAAAGAGGTTATAGTCAAAAGAACTGATTAAGCATACAGAAAATTGAAAACAACTGTCTGTGAAATTAAAAGCAAGGGTGGTAACATTAAGAGTTCAATGAGAATCACACTGTTAAATGCTGACGCCAGAGCGGATAGGATACACACAAAGTCTCGATGAAGTGAAAGACTAGACTGATGACACGATACAAGAGAAAAGAGGAGTCAATATAGAAGATGTAGGGGATTCAGTGTTAAAATCAGATTTTAATAGAGCTTTTGAAGAGTCAAGATCAAATAAAACAGAAGGGATAGATAACATTCCATCAGAATTTCTGAAATCATTTGGGGAAGTGGCAACAAACCGACTATTCCCATTTATGTGTAAAATGTATGAGTCTGATGATATACCTTCTGACTTATGCGGAAAGCATCATCCACACAATTCCGTAGATTGCAAGGGAAGACAAGTGCGAAAGGTATTGCACAATCAGCGTAACAGTTCATGCATCCAAGTTGCTGAGAAGAAGAATATGTAGAAGAATGCAAAAGAAAGTTGAGGGTGTATTAAAAGATGATCAGTTTGACTTTATGTCAGGCAAAGGCAACAGAGAGGCAGTTCTGAGATGCGGTTGTTAATGGAAGCAAGACTAAAGAAAACTCATTACTCGTTCATAGAATTAGTAGACCTACAGAAAGAGCTCGACAATGTCAAGCGGTGCTAGATGTTCGAAACTCTAGAAAAATACGGATAAGCTATAGGGAAAGACGGGTAATATGCAATATGTACAACCGCCAAGAGGGAATAATAAGAGTGAACGACCAAGAAAGAAGTGTTCGAACTGAAAAGGGTGTAAGACAAGAATATAGTCTTTCGACCCTACTGTTGAATCTGTACATCGATGAAGCAAGGATGGAAATAAAAGGAAGTTTCAGGAGCGAGATTAAAGTTCAAGGTGAAAGGATTTCAGTGAAATACGATTTTCTGATTACGTTGCTATCCTCAGTGCAAGTGGAGAAGAATTATAGGATCTGCTGAGTATAATGAACAGTTTAACGACTACAGAATATGCATTGAGAGTAAATCGAAGAAAGACAAAAGTAATGAGAAGTAACAGAAGTGAGAACACCAAGATACTTAACATGGGAATTGGTGATGAGGAAATAGATGAACTTAAGGAATTCTGCTGCCTAGGCAGCAAAAAAACCAATGACGGTCAGACCAAGGAGGACATCAAAAGCAGACTAGAACTGGCAAAAAATGCTTTCCTGGCCAAGAAAAGTCTACTAGTATCTACATCTACATCTACATCTACATCCATACTCCGCAAGCCACCTGACGGTGTGTGGCGGAGGGTACCCTTAGTAACTCTATCGGTTCTCCCTTCTATTCCAGTCTCGTATTGTACGTGGAAAGAAGGATTGTCGGTATGCTTCTGTGTGGGCTCTAATCTCTCTGATTTTATCCTCATGGTCTCTTCGCGAGATATACGTAGGAGGGAGCAATATACTGCTTGACTCTTCGGTGAAGGTATGTTCTCGAAACTTTAACAAAAGCCCCTACCGAGCTACTGAGCGTCTCTCCTGCAGAGTCTTCCACTGGAGTTTATCTATCATCTCCGTAACGCTTTCGCAATTACTAAATGATCCTGTAACGAAGCGCGCTGCTCTCCGTTGGATCTTCTCTATCTCTTCTATCAACCCTACCTGGTGCGGATCCCACACTGCTGAGCAGTATTCAAGCATTGGGCGAACAAGCGTACTGTAACCTACTTCCTTTGTTGTCGGATTGCATTTCCTTAGGATTCTTCCAATGAATCTCAGTCTGGCATCTGCTTTACCGACGATCAACTTTATATGATCATTCCATTTTAAATCACTCCTAATGCGTACTCCCAGATAATTTATGGAATTAACTGCTTCCAGTTGCTGACCTGCTATTTTGTAGCTAAATGATAAGGGACCTATCTTTCTATGTATTCGCATCACATTACACTTCTCTACATTGAGATTCAATTGCCATTCCGTGCACCATGCGTCAATTCGCTGCAGATCCTCCTGCATTTCAGTACAATTTTCCATTGTTGCAACCTCTCGATACACCACAGCACCATCTGCAAAAAGCCTCAGTGAACTTCCGATGTCATCCACCAGGTCATTTATGTATATTGTGAATAGCAACGGTCCTATGACACTCCCCTGCGGCACATCTGAAATCACTCTTACTTCGGAAGACTTCTCTCCATTGAGAATGACATGCTGCGTTCTGTTATCTAGGAACTCCTCAATCCAATCACACAATTGATCTGATAGTCCGTATCCAACATAGATCTTAATTTGAGGAGGAAATTTTTGAGAGTAAGCGTTTGGAGCACAGCATTCTATAGTAATGAGACATGCACTGTTTGAAAACGAGAAAAGAAGAAAATCGAAGCATTTGAGACGTGCTGCTAGAGAAAAGGTTGAGCATTAGGTATACTGATATGGTAAAGAATGACAAGGTTCTCTGGAGAGTCGGAGAGGATAGGAATACAGGGTGAGTCACCTGACGTTACCGCTGGATATATTTCGTAAACCACATCAAGTACTGACGAACCGATTCCACAGACCGAACGTGAGGAGAGGGGCTAGTGTAATTGTTTCATACAAACCATACAAAAATGCACAGAAGTATGTTTTTTAACACAAACCTACGTTTTTTTTCAATGGAACCACGTTAGTTTTGTTAGCACACCTAAACATGTAAACAAATACGTAATCAGTGCCGTTTGTTGCATTGTAAAATGTTAATGACATCCGGAGATATTGTAACTTACAGTTGACGCTTGAAACCTCCGACGTTCAGTTGCGTGTTGTAACAAACACGGGCTACGGTCGGCGAGCAGTATCTGCAGGGACATGTTTACGATGACGACCGTGTTTACGAGTGTGGCTGTAGTGCACTGTTGTGGTTTGGTCTAGCTGTCGCATGTAGCGCTTGCTGCTATTGTTATTCTGCATTCGTCTCCGCGCGCAGACCAACTGTAGTACACCGTGTTACCAGACGTCTGTGATAGTGCAGTGTCGTAGGAACTGTGGCCATGGTGTATTCGAACTCTGAAAAGGCGGAGATGATACTCATCTATGGTGTGTCGACGAAATGCAACTGAAGCCTGCAGGGTGTATGCAGAACGGTACCCGGACAGAGAGCACCCAACGTGCCGCACATTGCAAAACATCTACCGCCAACTGTATGCAACGGGTATGGTCGTAGCACGCAAACGGGTCCGTAACAGGCCCGTCACAGGAGAAGCGGGTGCAGTTGGTGTGTTAGCTGCTGTTGCCATGAACCCACACATGAGTACACGGGACACTGCGAGAGCCGGTGGACTGAGTCAAAGTAGTGTCGTGCGCATACTGCATCGTCACCGCTTTCACCCGTTTCACGTGTCGTTACATCAGCAATTACATGGTGATGACTTTAATCATCGAGTGCAATTCTGCCAATGGGCATTAGCAGAGAATGCGTTACAGTTCTACCAGTTTACCCATGGAGCTGGTTTCACATACCACGGCGTAGTAAATCTATGGAACATGCATTACTGGTCCGTGGACAATCCTCGCTGGCTCAGACAGGTAGAGCGACAGTGACCGTGGACTGTAAATGTATGGTGCAGAATCATTGGCGACTACCTCATTGGTCCTCACTTCACTGCAGGGATCCAAACAGCTGCAACATGCATCGCGTTTCTACAGAATGATCTGCCAACTTTGCTCGAAAATGTCCCACTGGAAACGCGTCGACATATGTGGTATCATCATGATGGTGCACCTGCACATTCCGCAATTTACACTATGCTGATCCTTGACAGAATGTTCGACGGGCGTTTCATAGGACGTGGTGGACGCATAAATTGGCGAGCCCGTTCTCCTGATATTACACCTCTGGACTTCTTTCTGTGGGGTACGTTAAAGGAGAATGTGTACCGTGATGTGCCTACAACCCCAGAGGATATGAAACAACGTATTGTGGCAGCCTGCTGCGACATTACACCAGATGTACTGCGGCGTGTACGACATTCATTACGCCATAGATTGCAGTTGTGTGCAGCAAAAAAATGGTTCAAATGGCTCTGAGCACTACGGGATTCAACTGCTGTGGTCATCAGGCCCCTAGAACTTAGAACTACTTAAACCTAACTAACCTAAGGACATCACACACATCCATGCCCGAGGCAGGATTCGAATCTGCGACCGTAGCAGTCGCACGGTTCCGGACTGCGCGCCTAGAACGGCGAGACCACCGCGGCCGGCGTGTGCAGCAAATGATGGCCACCACATTGAACATCTATTGGCCTGACATGTCGGGACACACTCAATACCACTCCGTAATTGAAAACGGAAACCATGTGTGTACGTGTTCCTCACCCCTCATGGCAATGTACATGTGCGTCAGTGAAAAAGACTAATAAAAAGGTGTTAGCATGTGGACGTAATGTGCTGTTCGGGTCTCTTCTGTACCTAAGGTCCATGACCGTTCCCTTTGGATCCCTACGTAATTCCGTGCTCTCCGGTACACACGATAGAACAGCGGAGGAGTGGTACTCAAGCGTCAACTTTAGGTTACAATATCTCCGGATGTAGTTAACATTTTACAATGCAACAAGCGGCACTGATTACGTATTGTTTATATGTTCAGATGTGCTAACAAAACTAACGGGGTTCCATTTTTTAAAAAAACGTAGGTTTGTGTTAAAAAACATACTTCCGTTCATTTTTTTAAGGTTTGTATTACCAATTACACTAGCCCCTCTCCTCACGTTCGGTCTGTGGAATCGATTCGTCAGTATTTGATGTGGTTTACGAAATATATCCAGCGGTAACGTTAGGTGACTCACTCTGTATACGGAAAACACTGACAATAAGACGGGTCAGGATGTAGGATATCTGCAACTACGTTACGGAATGACTACCATGGTATTAGAGGGAGCTGTAGAAGGTAATAACTGCTGAGGAAGAGAGAGACTACGTTACATCCAGCAATTAACTGAGGATGTATGTCATAACTGCTACTCTGAGAAGAATAGGTTGGCGCAGAAGAGGAATTCGCGGTTTGCTGCATCAAACCATTCAGAAGACTGATGGGTAAGAAAATGATTTTGTGGTATTTTGATTCCCCTAATTTTCAGATAAAAAACTGGGGTCGTGATTATGACGCCATCGCGTCAGTAGCGCAACAGAAACTTCGCCATGTTAAGGCGCTAACATACAGTGTACAGTCAATTAGGAATAGCATCTCAGAAGAATTTATTGGTCATAAGCGAATATAGCAATCAAACAAGAAAAAGCGGCCGAGGAGATTAGCGACGTAGATGCGTCTGAGCTCTGAATGCGCACTTGAGTTCCAGTTGCCACCATAATTACGCTGTATCGAATTGCCACGAATAGCGAGGCACAAAACTATAGACCGTCTCCCTGACTTCCTGAGGTGGCAGGCTCTCAGGTAAACTACAGCAATATGATGTTTTTCCTCTAGGCTGGTGTTGCCTGGATACTGGCCGTACTAATCGCAAAAGACGCGTGTAGTCTGCCGAACATCAATTAACAAAAAAAGATTTGTTCTTATTCAGGGCGCTGGGAAGGCTTCTCTTGCATTGGCATCTCCTTGTGGTTCAAACTGCCTTTTTGGCGTGTCCATGTGGGAGGCACTGTTAAACTCTCCAGAAGGGTTTACTTTTAACAGAAAACACGGTTTTGCCGAAAATTAATTAGCACTTTCATAATGAAATGGAATAAATAAACGCACAAGTTATGGGAAACACTATGGTAACCGGGATCGGATGTGACTAGGAGACACTGGCCAACCGGCGCCGAACACCGTGGAAAGACAACAGTGACGGGTAGCCAACGCTAATAACACCGCAGAATGACAGATCTGGAAAGTTTTGCAGTGGAATCTTTCGTAAAGCTTTTCATTGTTATTATTGTTACTATTATCAAGCGCGACTGTTTTTATCTTCTTTATTTTAATTTTTTTCTTAGCATTGTACCCGGCAGAACTAAATCAGTTTCATTTCCTACATGCCCAGTATTGATAATAAAGCAGTTTGCTATTAGGGTTATTGCAAATTTTGGTGATAAACATATCAGTAAATTAGACTACCACACCTGTTTTCATTCACTGCTTTCATATGGCATCATACGTTGCGGTAATTCGTGATGAAAATAAAAAGTATTTACTGCACAAAAGTACGTAATCAGAATAACAGGTGGAGCCTACCGAAGATCAACTTGCAGATATTTATTTAAGGAACTCGGGATACTCACAGTACCTTCACAATACATACATTCACTTATGAAATTTGGAATTACTAACCCACCCCAATGCAAAAGTAACAGCAAAGTGGATAGCTATAGCGCTAGAAGAAAGGGCGTATTTCATTATTCTGAGTTAAATCTGACTTTGGCGCAGAGAGGATTGAATTATGCTGCCACTAAAGTCTTTGGTCATGTACCAAACAGCATTTAAAGTATGAAAGATAGCCAACCACCACTTAAAAACAAATTAAAAGATTTTCTGAATGACTACTCCTTCTACAAATGGATGAATGTTTAGGTATAAAGTAATAAAAAAATAAAGTCGTGTAAAGATACCTTATGTTAAACTAATACGTTCCACGTCATTACGGAACGTCGCATTTACGATCTATGACACGAGTATTGACATAATATATGCAACATTTATTTGGACCACTGTATATCGAGGGAGAATGAGGAAATGCTTAATGGCATTCAAAATCGATTTTCAGCCTCATGTCATACAAAGTATATCATAAACGTTTTTTACATCTTTCGGAAATGATCAGCAGATGATCTGAAAATGTTCCGTGCCTCTATGCTTCCTTGGCGTTGAGCGAAACTACACTCGCGCTCTCTTGGCGGTGGGCTGCGAGCGAGGGGAACCACGCGAAGTTAATCGAAATCGTTTACTGGGGCACCCACGGCAAATTTTCTACTCTGCTACACTACCAGTCGCACTAAGTACAGGTGACCATCCTCGCTTTGACTCTTGAGACGTGGTTAATCTGCACACAACGTCAGAAACAACACTTAAAGGCATTGTAGCCGTACAACTAAAACGACATATTCGAATATCCGACCACTGGACTGTGATAAGGGATCCTTCAGTTCATTAAATAACCATGAGAAGACTCGCGGTCTTTTCTGAATTGCGTGCATTTTTTACAAACTTTAAGTTCGTTACCTGTAAACACCCGTAACAGTCTCGTCTCTTTAGCCTAAATAAACTGCCATTCTCTGTGATTATCAACCCCATCTTCTCTTGACACCTGACATAATTTAAATCTTGATCCAGTTCCCTAAGTTCAGCTTATTCAAACGACGTGATTTGTCTACTGATTCTTTAGGGAGGAAATGAAACTGACTTGCAGTAATAAATCCCAGGTTAATTCTTTCGTTGTCACTTACCACTCAGCTTCTGTGTTAATGATCCGAATTATCCGATTCACTTAATCAGTATAAATGCTTTTATTGGGCCAATGTAATCTCATGAAGTCAGACCATCCTCAGAAGCCCTATAGATCGTGAACATAGAGCAGAGAAATCTAACCCTTTCCCGACCAAGACGTCTTTGCTAAGATTAACTTTCTCAGATTCAGTAACATAATCTCACTAAATCGCCTTCTCCTCTTTATCTAACGTCCCTGCCTAGGCTTTGTTTTGATTTATGTTCATAGTTTTTGAGAATCACCCACCTATGAACATGAATCGCCCCTTGCAGTTATGTCGCCACATGTGCTCTCGCCGGACTGGCGTTTCATCTGATGCCCACGGAAAAAGTTGTCGGTAACTCGACGCAGCGGCTATTAATAAGTAACACAAACCAGGAATACCATAAGATCCTGAAGAAGGTCCCGGCCAAAGGATCGAAATGTTGATCGTATAAGAGGGAACTGAATACGAACGTGACAAGGACTAACATCCTAGAAGATTTTACCTAAGGCCACGAAAGCCTGTAGATTTAGACACAACATTACCATTTCTCTTTCATAATGGATAAGGTTGACAGCGGTGAATGACTTACTGGTGGAGGAGTTCAGATAGTGAGTCAGAGGTACCTCTCCGAATAACATATGTCGGATAACATTACAGTGTAATGAAGAGTATTTAAGTTTACTTAATGTGGATGATTAATACACCCTTTCATTAAGTTTATGTCCTCGTATACGTTACCTGTACATTACAATCATTCTCTGCTCCATAATGTTCTGTTACAAGAGCACCTGAAAAAATGTTTGCAAACGTATCTCATTGCACCACGGATTTTATTTTGTAACAATAGTTATTTCAGGCGTCGTTGCAATTTGGAAATTTCATATACTATAAGCATCTTTCGTAACGAATATACAACAAACAATTATTGAGGTAAATATGTTATGCATTTCGCGCTCCGAAACTGATACGTAATTAATCTACTACAGCTGCTCCTGAAAACTCTTTATTGCTTCACAAGCCACAATCTTCTGCTCTTCATGGGGCGATGCAATTATAGTTATCTATAGCTAAGATTTCAGAACTGAAATATATTGTGACATAGAGTATGCAAGGCTACAATTGTGGCAGTAACTATTGTGTAATAGAATGATATATATTTTTAAGACAGTTTAAGACAGTAAATAACTTCTGTTTGCAGATGACCTAGCATTTCTGGACGCCTATGAAAATGATATGCAGAATCTTGTTTAACTTTAATTCTAATACATAATTTCTGAAAAGTGTAATTCAAAAGTCTCGACAGCAAAAAGGCAACGCCTCATTCGATCCAACGTCACCATCACAGATTTCACATAACTCAAGATAAGAGTGTGATCTTACTCCACCATGTATGACACAATCCATTGGGCGGCGAGACGACACTGCACAATAGAAACAGAAATAAATATCTTCGGAATAATTGCTGTCCCAGTGCTATTGTGTGGGAGCGAGACTTGGCAATAAAACGCAAGACCTGTCTCAGGTCTATGGAGAGGAACGAGGGTTTCCTTTAATTACTGTTATGTACTAGACAGTTTAACATCGAATGGTACTTAGGGCCATTCTTGCAATACTAATTTTTGCAGAAATTTTGGCTTATGAATTAATATAGGAAACAAAAGGTCCAAATTGGTTTCCGTATATCCGGTATCTGCAATCTCACAGCCGTTGTAAGAAGGAGTTCTGTCACAAAGTTTATAATTCCCATGTGTGTAGAAGTTGATCACTTATCTGAAGAGTAATTTCCTGTATCACATTAAGTTACATGAGTTATATATGGTACTACACCATCTCATCTTCTGATCGTTCCACACCTTAATTAACGGCTATTAGCCAACCTAACAGTCTTTCCCCGTCAGTTCTTACTCTGTACCAGGATAGATGGCCTAGTCTGTTAAGATTAGTATGATAAAATGTGTCAAAGTCAGTCTTTTCTATTTATGTATTTCGTTTTTAACGATAACTTGTATAAGGAGGTATAGAACATCGTTTTCTGAAAGCCTCGTCTGCTGATAATAATTTACTAATGTATTACGAGGACAAATACAGATACACTAGTCCAGGATGCAGGTTGTATTGTACCTAGAGTTAACTTGGGGGATTTGTGTCTGACGTACAGTCACGTGGAGGTAGTATGGGTGTTCGTAGGCATCTTCCAATACAAGATACTGTATGATATTTGTTTTCAACACCAACACAATTGCGTCGATTTGTCGATAATGTCGTAACAAAAAAAGAAACCGGTATCTGAAGTATAAAAAGGTATAGAAAGTTTTGTATTTTTCATCATTTTTTGAAAACAAAGTAACTTACTTCGAATACAGGGTGAAAAATATAAATGACACTACAGTTTCATGAATTATCTCTAATACAATATGAACTACAAACGTAAGGAGTAAAGGCCAAAACTCCAACAGCAAACAAGATACATCGCTTGCTACATACAAGGAGTACTCATGAACTTTTAATGATCATCTCGAATAAAATAAAGTTAGTACATTGTTCTTTATTTTGTCTGCCGTTATATGTCTGCAGTCCTGGTACACATTATAACCTCCACGCCACAGAAGACACTGAAGACCCTGGAATAGCAAAAGAACTTATCGACGACCTGTATAAATCAAAGTGAATGTAAGGCATGGACTGGAAAATTAGGCATGGACTGGAATTCTAACCTGTGAGCTTCACCTTCCTCAGCGAGTACCTCCACACCACGGTTGCTAGCCCTACCCAAACCCCCCACCCCCACCCCCCATTTCGGTCTACAGTTATCTCTACGTCAGCGAGCTTATTCAACATATTTTTTTAAAAAGAAAACAATTTCAGTATGGACTATTAAAACTTTTCCTTTCATTTATCTTCTTTCCTTTAGAAACGAGATTAATAAAGAAGTGAAGTAAATTAAATCTAAAGTACCCTGATAAAATTAAAATCCTTCTTGTTAGACTTATAATATTGTTTTAAAGTGAAATGGAATTTTTCTTCTTCGGAGCAAATAAATTAAAATGTTTTTCTGTTCTGTCAAGACAAATAATACCTTCTAAAGCGGAAAAAATTAAAAATTAAAAGATGCGAAGTTAACGTACTCTTGACATGATCAGTTTTATAACCTAACTTTTCTTAGACTATTTAGTGTAGTTTATTAAAACATTAAGAGAATGGAAACTGCAAATAATAACTCAGTCTTCCAGCGTATATGTAATTTCAGTCACCACTTTTCGTGTTTGAAAGGTGTTAACATAAAATTTCTCGTACAATGAGGCGAACTTCGTGTAGTTTACGCATTTACAGGTGAAATCTTCTCAGTTTAGAAATTAGTTGAACAAAGGTTTCTTTAGGACATTAGGAGTACAATAAATATTAATTTGTGCTCTTGTTTCTATATGACTTTGTATATGTGTGGATTAGGGTTTGTTCCCCGTTGCCGGTTGAGTATTTTTCATCTTTCTTTCATTAGGTGATCTTGGAATCTCTTTAATGTTGTTCCATCATGTCTTATTACATAAAACATTTCATAAAAATTGACCATGGTAATGTTCTCACATTCGCACATGGAAAGGTACGAAAGACAAAGTAAATCCGCTTCCTGTTCGATAGGTCTAGCGCCTGCATGATTTTTCTTTTTTCGGAAATGGCAATTAAAATTCTATTGGTGCCCCTCACATTTCATGCTAACCTTACCTGCAATTACACTACTGGCCATTAAAATTGCTACACCAGGAAGAAATGCAGCTGATAAACGAGTATTCATTGGACAAATATATTATACTAGAACTGACATATGATTACATTTTCACGCAATTAGGGTACATAGATCATGAGAAATAAGTACCCAGAACAACCCCCTCTGGCCGTAATAACAGCCTTGATACGCCTGGGCATTGAGTCAAACAGAGCTTGGATGGCGTGTACAGGTACAATTGTCCTTGCAGCATCAACACGATACCACAGTTCATCAAGAGTAGTGATTGCCCTATTGTGACGAGCCAGTTGCTCGGCCACCATTTACCAGACGTTTTCAGTTGGTGAGTGATATGGAGAATGTGCTGGCCAGGGCAGCAGTCGAACATTTTCTGTATCCAGAAAGGCCCGTACAGGACGTGCAACATGCGGTCGTGCATTATTCTGCTGAAATGTAGGGTCTCGCAGGGATCGAATGAAGGGCAGAGCCACGGGTCGTAACACCTTTGAAATGTAACGTCCACTGTTCAAAGTGCCGTCAATGCGAACAAGAGGTGACCGAGACGTGTAAACAATGGCACCTCATCCATCACGCCGGGTGATACGCCATTATGGCGATGACGAATACACGCTTCCAATGTGCGTTCACGGCGATGACGCCAAACACGGATGCGACCATCACGATGCTGTAAACAGAACCTGGATTCATCCGAAAAAATGACGTTTTGCCATTCTTGCACGCAGGTTCGTCGTTGAGTACACATCGCAAACGCTCCTGTCTTTGTGCAGCGTCAAGGGTAACCGCAGCCGTGGTCTCCGAGCTGATAGTCCATGGTGCTGAAAACGTCGCCGAACTGTTCGTGCAGATGGTTGTTGTCTTGCAAACGTCCCCATCTGTTGACTCAGGGTTCGAGACGTGGCTGCACGATCCGTTACAGCCATGCGGATAAGATGCCTGTCGTCTCGACTGCTAGTGATACGAGGCCGTTGGGATTCAGCACGGCGTTCCGTATTACTCTCCTGAACCCACCGTTTCCATATTCTGCTAACAGTCATTGGATCTCGACCAACGCGTGCAGCAATGTCGCGATACGATAAACCGCAATCGCGATAGGCCAGAATCCGACCTTTATTAGAGTCGGAAACGTGATGGAAGGCCTTTCTCCTCCTTACACGAGACATCACAACAACGTTTCACCAGGCAACGGCAGTCAACTACTGTTTGTGTATGAGAAATCTATTGGCAACTTTCCTCATGAGAGCACGTTGTTGGTGTCACTACCGGTGCCTACCTTGTTTGAATGCTTTGAAAAGCTAATCATTTACATATCACAGCATCTTCTGGGTGTCGTTTAAATTTCGAGTATGTAGCAAGTCATCTTCGTGGTGTAGCAATTTTAATGGCCATTAGTGTATATTGGATTCCTACTATGAGCCCACTTGAGTTAAAAGTCAGTGCTCCAACCAATTACTGGCAGATGTTGATGATATCTGATACGTATATTCTAGGCTACGAATGCAACGGTATAGTTACTACAGTGTTTCTGTTCCATGTATATCATTTAGTAACCACATACGTTTTAAATCTCATTAAAATGGTATTGTTATTGTTTCCATTCGATAGTTGCGAAACGAATGCCATGATATTTATTACGGTAGTCTCAAATTATTATGTACCTGGTATCGATTTATACAACATTGATATCGAAAGGAAATTACCATACTGATATCAGCAATTTTATAACCCGTGGTCTAGGGGTAGCGTCTTTGATTCATAATCAAAACGTCTTCGGTCCCGGATTCGATCCCAGCCACTGCCTAAATTTTGATGAATAATCAGCATTGGCGTCCGAAGGCTTCCGGCATAAGAAGTCAGCCTCATTCTGCCAACAGCCTTGTCAAAGAGGGTGGAGGAGCGGGTAGAGGTTCAGGGCACTCTCTTGTCCTAGGGGTGGGAAAGTGCCCCTAAAGACGGAAGAATCAGCAATGATCAACGACATGAGGATGCAGAAGGCAATGGAAACCACTGCATTAAGGACACGTAACGTGTATCCACAGGACATGTGGCCTGTAGTTGAAGAAGTGTCATGATGATCTCTCCATTGGCAAATGATTCCGGAATAGTCCCCCATTCGGATCTCTGGGAGGGTACTGCCAAGGGGGAGGTTACCATGAGAAAAAGATTGAATAATCAACGAAAGGATAATGTTCTACGAGTCGGGGCGTGGAATGTCAGAAGCTTGAACGTGGTAGGTAAGCTAGAAAATCTGGCAAGGGAAATGCAAAGGCTCAATCTAGATATAGTAGGGGTCAGCGAAGTGAAGTGGAAGGAAGACAAGGATTTCTGGTCAGATGAGTATCGGGTAATATCAACAGCAGCAGAAAATGGTATAACAGGTGTAGGATTCGATATGAATAGGAAGGTAGGGCAGAGGGTGTGTTACTGTGAACAGTTCAGTGCCGGGTTGTTCTAATCAGAATCGACAGCAGACCATCACCGACAACGATACTTCAGGTATACATGCCGACGTCGCAAGCTGAAGATGAACAGATAGAGAAAGTGTAAGAGGATATTGAAAGGGTAATGCAGTGTGTAAAGGGGGACGAAAATCTAATAGTCATGGGCGACTGGAATGCAGTTGTAGGGGAAGGAGTAGAAGAATACGTTACAGGAGAATATGGGCTTGGGACAAGGAATGAAAGAGGAGAAAGACTAATGGAGTTCTGTAACAAGTTTCAGCTAGTAATAGCGAATACCCTGTTCAAGAATCACAAGAGGAGGAGGTATACTTGGAAAAGGCCGGGAGATACGGGAAGATTTCAATTAGATTACATCATGGTCAGACAGAGATTCCGAAATCAGATATTGGATTGTAAGGCGTACCCAGGAGCAGATATAGAATCAGATCACAATACAGTAGTGATGAAGAGTAGGCTGAAGTTCAAGACATTAGTCCGGAAGAATCAATACGCAAAGAAGTGGGATACGGAAGTTCGAAGGAATGACGAGATACGTTTGAAGTTCTCTAACGCAACAGATACAGCAATAAGGAATAGCGCAGTAGGCAACACAGTTGAAGAGGAATGGACATCTCTAAAACGGGCCATCACAGAAGTTGGGAAGGAAAACATAGGTACAAGGAAGGTAGCTGCGAAGAAACCATGGGTAACAGAAGAAATACTTCAGTTGATTTATGAAAGGAGGAAGTACAAACATGTTCCGGGAAAATCAGGAATACAGAAATACAAGTCGCTGAGGAATGAAATAAATAGGAAGTGCAGGGAAGCTAAGACGAAATGGCTGCAGGAAAAATGTGAAGACATCCAAAAAGATATGATTGTCGGAAGGAGAGACTCAGTATACAGGAAAGTCAAAACAACCTTTGCTGACACTGAAAGCAATGGTGGTAACATTAAGAGTGCAACGGGAATTCCACTGTTAAATGCAGAGGAGAGAGCAGACAGGTGGAAAGAATACATTGAAAGCCTCTATGAGGGTGAAGATTTGTCTGATGTGATAGAAGAAGAAACAGGAGTCGATTTAGAAGAGATTGGGGATCCAGCATTAGAATCGGAATTTAAAAGAGCTTTGGAGGACTTACGGTCAAATAAGGCAGAAGGGATAGATAACATTCCATCAGAATTTCTAAAATCATTAGGGGAAGTGGCAACAAAACGACTATTCTCGTTGGTGTGTAGAATATATGAGTCTGGGGACATACCATCTGACTTTCGAAGACGGAGAGCTGACAAGTGCGAGAATTATCGCACAATCAGCTTAACAGCTCATGCATCGAAGCTGCTTACAAGAATAATATACAGAAGAATGGAAAAGAAAATTGAGAATGCGCTAGGTGACGATTAGTTTGGCTTTAGGAAAAGTAAAGGCACCAGAGAGGCAATTCTGACGTTACGGCTAATAATGGAAGCAAGGCTAAAGAAAAATCAAGACACGTTCATAGCATTTGTCGACCTGAAGAAAGCGTTCGACAATATAAAATGGTGCAAGCTGTTCAAGATTCTGAAAAATGTAGGGGTAAGCTATAGGGAGAGACGGGTTATATACAATGTGTACAACAGCCAAGAGGGAATAATAACAGTGGACGATCAAGAACGAAGTGCTCGTATTAAGAAGGGAGTAAGACAAGGCTGTAGCCTTTCGCCCCTACTCTTCAATCTGTACATCGAGGAAGCAATGATGGAAATAAAACAAAGGTTCAGGAGTGGAATTAAAATACAAGGTGGAAGGATATAAATGATATGATTCGCTGATGACATTGCTATCCTGAGTGAAAGTGGAGAAAAATTGAATGATCTGCTGAACGGAATGAACAGTCTAATGAGTACACAGTATGGTTTGAGAGTAAATCGGAGAAAGACGAAGGTAATGAGAAGTAGTAGAACTGAGAACAGCGAGAAACTTAACATCAGGATTGATAGTCACGAAGTCAATGAAGTTAAGGAATTCTGCTACCTAGGAAGTAAAATAACCAATGACGGACGGAGCAAGGAGGACATCAAAAGCAGACTCGTTATGGCAAAAAAGGCATTTCTGGCCAAGAGAAGTCTACTAATATCAAATACCGGCCTTAATTTGAGGAAGAAATTTCTGAGGATGTACGTCTGGAGTACAGCATTGTATGGTAGTGAAACATGGACTGTGGGAAAACCGAAACAGAAGAGAATCGAAGCATTTGAGATATGGTGCTATAGACGAATGTTGAAAAGTAGGTGGACTGATAAGGTAAGGAATGAGGAGGTTCTACGCAGAATCGGAGAGGAAAGGAATATGTGGAAAACACTGATAAGGAGAAGGGACAGGATGATTGGACATCTGCTAAGACATGAGGGAATGACGTCCATGGTACTAGAGGGAGCTGTAGAGGTCAAAAACTGTAGAGGAAGACAGAGATTGGAATACGTCAAGTAAATAATTAAGGACGTACGTTGCAAGTGCTACTCTGAGATGAAGAGGTTAGCACAGGAAAGGAATTCGTGGCGGGCCGCATCAAACCAGTCAGTAGACTGGTGACAAAAAAAGGTGTAGTTAGCAAATTCCAGTGCAAGCACGGCGTTCTATTGACGAACACAGAGGTGGGAGCCTGTTGCCCACTTTTCAGCCGCTTTGTTGTTGAATAAAACTCTAAACGCCCCCTGCCGGCGGAAAGCAATCTGTAGCGCGGGCGAGAACGCCGCTATCAGGGGTCGATCTCCGGTGGAACGGCTGCACGGCTGCGGCAACGGCTGGGACAGGGGCAGCCCGGCACGCGGAAGCAGGGCGAATTCACTTCCTCTGCAGTAGGCAGCCGATGTGCCGGGGGCGGCCCCCATAGCCCCGTCTGATCTTAGGGGCTGCAGAATGAAGAAGCTCGTGTTGCGAGGGTGGGAGGTGCTTCCCTCAGTTCGCTTGCTTTGAAAGAATTTGAATCTCTAGCATCCCTCCCACAAACAGATATTTTAAAGCCGAGGAAAAGAGTAGAGTCAGAGATGACATTCGTATTTATTTATACATGCTTACACATTATACAGAAAATACAAAGACGCTAATACCGTAAAGCCAGAAATTTTTCTTTGAGGAACAACTCATACATACAATTGTTGTTGGCTTACGTACACGAGTTATTAATTGCTGATATGTACAGTTACAGGTGGATAAGACAAGTCACCGAAATTGTACACAGAAGAGTAAGTTTGTGGAGCTACGGATTTCTCTAATGTACAGAGGACAATGCGGAATGTTTCCTGACGTACGCAACAACTTATTGACGTTGTAGCTGTCGAATTATGACACAATTCTTTTAAATGTACACCAAATACTTTTTTCAGTGGCATCGGAGAGGGCCTAGCCTAACGATACAGCCGTCCATTTCCACAAATACTTCTTCGTTTGTTTGTGTTCCGTAGGATATCATACCTGGTTCAAATGGCTCAGCACTATGGGACTTAATATCTGAGGTTATCAGTCCACTAGATCTACTTAAACCTAACTAACCTAAGGACACCACACACATCCACGCCCGAGGTAGGATTCGAACATGCGACAGCAGTGGTCGCGCGGGATATCATACCTCCACTAGTTTCTGTTGATCCGCGCTACCAACGAAATCTGCTAGTGTTTGCAGAACTAAAAGAAGGAGCATTTAGTCCATACTGCTCCCTGTAGGGAAAATTGTCAACTTT
The DNA here is from genome assembly GCF_023897955.1 of Schistocerca gregaria. Classification (NCBI taxonomy): domain Eukaryota; kingdom Metazoa; phylum Arthropoda; class Insecta; order Orthoptera; family Acrididae; genus Schistocerca; species Schistocerca gregaria. The sequence continues at coordinate 66,882,752 of NC_064924.1, read as the reverse complement.
GTGTTAATACGTACAAATGTTTCTGGATTAAAGTTCTACAGATGTCTTCTCTAGTGCCAGGAAATAACAACATATCGCGCAAAAGCGGAGAGTCGTGAGGAGAAGTGGGTGTGACGCTGCGCATTAGTTGGAACAAGATGGATTATTGATCAGTTGTTGCACGAATTAAACTCTAAAAATTGGGGACAGAATTTCTTACATGCTACTGGTCTATCTCATGGCAAAAAAGTTAACTTTTCTGACCTATTTGACATACACTGAAGCGCCAAAGAAACTGGTACAGGCATGCGTATTTAAATACAGAGACAAATATGTAAACAGGCAGAATACGGCGCTGTGTTCCGCAGCATCTACATAACACATGTGTCTCGCGCAGCTGTTAGATCGGTCACTGCTGCTACAATGGCAGGTTATCAAGCTTTAAGTGAGTTTGAAGATGGTGTTATAGTTGGCGCCCGTGCTATGGGACACAACATCTCCGAGGTAGCGATGAAGTGGGGATTTCCCTCTACGACCATTTCACAAGTGTACCGTGAATATCAGCAATCCAGTAAAACTTCAAATCTCCGGTATCGTTGCGGCCGGAAAAAGATCCTGCAAGAATTGGACTATCGACGATAAAGAGAATCGTTCAACGTGACAGAAGTGCAACCGTTCCGCAGATTGCTACAGATTTTAATTTGGGCCATCAACAAGCGACAGCGTGCGAACCATCATGGATATGGGCTTTCAGAGCCGAAGGCCCACTCGTCTATCCTTAATGACTGCACGCCACAAAGCCTTACGCCTCGCGTGGGCCCTTCAACACCAACATTGGGCTGTTGATGACTAGAAACTTGTAACTTGGTCGGACGAGTGTCGTTTCCCATTGTATCTAGCGGATGGACGTGTACGGGTATGAAGACAACCTCAAGAATCCATAGACCCTGCATGTCAGCAGGGGACTGTTCACGCTGGTGTAGGCAGTTATGATATGGGACCCCCAATACGTCTAGATAGGAGTCTGACAGATGACTCGTACCTAAGCATCTTGTCCGATCACCTGCATCCGTTCGTGTCCATTGTACATTCAGACGGACTGGAGCAATTCCAGCAGGACAATGCGACGCCCCACGCGTCCAGAAGTGCTACAGAGTGACTCCAGGAACACTCTTCTAAGTTTAAACACTTTCACTGGCCACTAAACTCCTCAGACATGAATATTATTGGGCATATCTGGGGTGCCTTGCAACACGCTGTACAGAAGAGATCTTCACCCCCTCGTACTCTTGTGAATTTATGGACAGCGCTGCAGGATTCATGAAGTCAGTACCCTCTAACAGTACATCAGACATTAGTGGAGTCCATGTTGCGTCGTGTTGCGGCATTTCTTCGCTTTAGCGGGGCCCTATACGATATTAGGTAGGTGTACCAGTTTCTTTGGCTCTTCGGTGTATATCCCCTTTAGATACTCCTCATGCGACAGAAAAACGGACTACCGATGGAGTGTTTGGTGGACAGTTTCCTGCAAATTCGTCTTTATACCGCTTCCAAGTCCCTGCTCAGGATGCTAGCCAAGGCCCTGGCACAATCAATGAGTTCGTTAGCTGTTGAAGCACGCTTGTGTTGTTTCGCAAGCAAGCTCACAATCGGTGTGGAAGCCACCCCATAGTTAACTTATTTGCCACTGCTAACCCCTGGCATCATCTGCCGGATATGGTTTCCAGTGTTCTACCCCCAACATCTATCCAACCCCTCTTCGCCCTCCTGGATTCACGTGCCAGTACTCCAGTCACCTTTTGCATCTGCTCCTGTAGTGGTTCATAACTCAGAAATTTCCTGTGCTCCTGTGAGGTCTGTCTCAGCCTCCCAACTTGCTAACTGCTGTACCCCGGAAAACACGTGCCCCAGTCTCCTAATTTCGTTCGACAATTCCCACACATTAAATACTAAACCCACCGACTGTCTGTGCCTGTAAAACACCACGTCTAGTCGCTTGGAAAACGGAACACCTTCGTCCACACGATGACCCTGCAGCGCCCCCACTCCATCCCTGCGAATAGGTGCAGTGCCAAAACTAGCATTCATGTTTTCTGGTCCTTCTCCCATATGATAACCTGAGAACACAGATCAAAAATACTTTCCCTCCTCTCAGAAACCAACTGTCTCCGAACAGTAACTGTAAGACCGACCGTAAAATAAAAAGGTAACCTTATCGAAAAACCACGTTAACGCCCAGTACTATACTGCATATAAAAGAAAAATACGTATTCCAAGACCACACAATTACAACACATATCAATTACTTTTTTGACCTGAAAGCATACTAAGTATGAGGTATCTGAAGAACTGTCTCCTGTTGCGTATCCTTCCACTTCTTCTTCTTGCCCTCTTTTCTCGCCTTTTCTAATACCTCCCGTGAAATTGCCTAGGGTGCTCTCTCTGTTGGTCATAAATGTCCGACATTCTCAATCGTTGTCGTTGTTGGCAGCTGCGGCTTCTCATTTACTGATGATGTAGTTTCAGTACTTGGTATAGGTCCTTGTACTATGTCACAAATTTATTCGTTTCCCTCATTGGAGTCTATGAGCTTGACACACCAGCCACTGGCCTCCTATGTACTGAGGTAATATTAGCGCTCTTTTCATTGGCTCTTCCTACTTCTCTAGTATGACTACTGGACCTTCCTCCAAACCTCCCTTACCGTGCTTCCAAATTCTTTGACCGACTCTCCTTTTCTGTCTTCTTTCTGGCTAATTATGTCGAATGCCAGTGGCATATTTTTCGCACACACCACTTCGAATAGCGACAACTCTATGTTGGTGTGTACTTCGAAGTTGTATGCACCCACTATGAAGACTGGCATGTGTCCCAGTCTGAATGGTGTGTATTTATATAATAACTAAGCACCTTTAATTGTCCAATGAACTCATTCTGTCCTTCCATTAGGTTACGTGGACGCCGACTGGTATACAATTCTTTTTCTTTAGGAACCGGCACAACTCTTTATGAGGTGTGACATTGTTTGGTTGAGTGTATCTAACATGTCCACCTCAACGGAACTAAATGGTTTTATACTTGCAGCAATATATGCAACAGTACCTGCTTCTGACTGAAATATGCCCGCTGTGCACGATCCACAAAATTTCTAGTGTACTGATCAAAATATTCTTCCTTGTCTTCCACGAGTATTATTCTACCACTTTCCAATTCGTCGCTCTGCATCCCCCCATGGCGTGACAAGATGTGATCATCCATTTCACGTAATACTTACAGCTTTAACTTGGTCCGCACCACCACTTGTGGTTCTAATTTCGTTTCTCTAGATAATAATCCCGCAATGCAGGCTACACTGTTACTGCGTCCCGTGCTGTCTACACTCTTCAATCAGCGCTCTGAGCTGCTTGTCGCCCCCCCCCCCCCCCCCCCCCAAGGTACTGACCTAGTGCTTCTACTGCTGTTGTCTTCCTGTTCAACGCATTTGCAGTACTGTGTTTATTCTTAAGTTTGTCATCTATATTCAGATTCGCTGAGTTTCAATGCCCACTTCGTCAGTCTACTGGATGCATACTTCAAACCTAGTTACCACTTCAGAGCAGCATGGTCTATCATTACCTTGATTTTTCTACCATACAGGTACACCAGAAGTATATTACTATGTACACGAAGCTAAGCATATCTCTGTCTCTCTCTCTCTCTCTCTCTCTCTCTCTCTTTGTGTGTGTGTGTGTGTGTGTGTGTGTGTGTGTGTATGTGTGTGTGTGTATTTTGGAACGTTCATCTTCATCTGTCTTGATGCAAAGGCGATAGTATGTTCCTGGCCACCCACTTCCTGACTTAAAACACACCCAAGAGCGTGACTCAGTGCATCGTATGACAATATGAATTCCTTCTGAAAGTCTGGGAGCACCAACACTGTTTCGATGTCAAAACCTTTTTCAATTCCACAAGTGCTCTCTGACATTCCTCTGGCAATAGCAATTTAACACCCTTATTCAACAAATCTGTAAGTCGTTTTGCGATATCTGCAAACCCCTCCTCGAACCTTCATGAGGTCCAGAAAAGTCTGCAACTCCCTGGTAGTTCCTGCAACCATAAAATCTTGTGCTGCGTATACTAAGCCTCAATCATTTCTCATGCAGTCCTTAATAACAATATAGGCCGAGCAGTTAACTTCGTATAACCCAAAGTGACATTTTTCTATGGCTAGTGTCAAACTACCCCCCCCCCCCCCCCCATTGAACCAGGGACTTGGCCGTTGGTGGGGAGGCTTGCGTGCATGCGTGCATCAGCGATACAGATGTCCGTACCGTAGGTGCAACCACAACGGAGGGGTATCTGTTGAGAGGACAGACAAACGCGTGGTTCCTGAAGAGGGGCAGCAGCCTTTTCAGTAGTTGCAGGGGCAACAGTCTGGATGATTGACTGATCTGGCTTTGTAACATTAACCAAAACGGCCTTGATGTACTGGTACTGCGAACGGCTGAAAGCAAGGGGAAACTACGGCCGTAATTTTTCCCGAGGGCATGCAGCTTTACTGTGTGATTAAATGATGATGGCGTCCTCTTGGGTAAAATATTCCGGAGGTAAAATAGTTCCCCATTCGGATCTCCAGGCGGGGACTACTCAAAAGGATGTCGTTATCAGGAGAAATAAAACTGGCGTTCTACGGATCGGAGCGTGGAATGTCAGATCCCTTAATCAGGCATGTAGGTTAGAAAACTGAAAAAGGGAAATGGATAGGTTAAAATTAAATATAGTGGGAATCAGTGAAGTTCGGTGGCAGGAGGAACAAGACTTGGTCAGGTGACTACAGGGTTATAAAAACAAAATCAAATAGGGGTAATGCAGGTGTAGGTTTAATAATGAATAGGAAAATACGAATGTGGGTAAGCTACTGCAAACAGCATAGTGAACGCATTATTGTGGCCAAGATAGATACGAAGCCCACACCTACTACAGTAGTACAAGTTTATATGCCAATTAACTCTGCAGATGGCGAAGAAATTGAAGAAATGTATGATGAAATAAAAGAAATTATTCAGATAGTGAAGGGTGACGAAAATTTAATAGTCATTGGTGACTGGAATTCGGTAGTAGGAAAAGGGAGAGAAGGAAACGTAGTAGGTGAATATGGATTGGGGGTAAGAAATGAAAGAGGAAGCCGCCTGGTAGAATTTTGCACAGAGCACAACATAATCATAGCTAACACTTGGTTTAAGAATGATGAAAGAAGGTTGTATACATGGAAGAAGTCTGGAGATGCTGACAGGTTTCAGATATATTATATAATGGTAAGACAGAGATTTAGGAAGCAGGTTTTAAATTGTAAGACATTTCCAGGGGCAGATGTGGACTCTGACCACAATCTGTTGGTTATGAACTGTAGATTAAATTTGAAGAAACTACAAAAAGGTGGGAATTTAAGGAGATGGGACCTGGGTAAACTGAAAGAACCAGAGGTTGTACAGAGTTTCAGGGAGAGCATAAGGGAACTATTGACAAGAATGGGGGAAAGAAATACAGTAGAAGAAGAAGGAGTAGCTTTGAGGTATGAAGTAGTGAAGGCAGCAGGGGATCAAGTAGGTAAAAAGACGAGGGCTAGTAGAAATCCTTGGTTAACAGAGGAAATATTGAATTTAATTGATGAAAGGAGAAAATATAAAAATGCAGTAAATGAAGCAGGCAAAAAGGAATACAAACGTCTCAAAAATCATATCGACAGGAAGTGCAAAATGGCTAAGCAGGGATGGCTAGCAGACAAATGTAAGGATGTTAAGGCTTATCTCACTAGGGGTAAGATAGATACTGCCTACAGGAAAATTAAAGAGACCTTTGGAGAAAAGAGAACCACTTGTATGAATATCAAGAGCTCAGATGGAAACCCAGTTCTAAGCAAAGAAGGGAAAGCAGAAACGTGGAAGGAGTATATAGAGGGTCTATACAAAGGCGATGTAATTGAGGACAATATTATGGAAATGAAAGAGGATGTAGATGAAGATGAAATGGGAGATATGATACTGTGTGAAGAGTTTGACAGAGCACTGAAAGACCTGAGTTGAAACAAGGCCCCGGAGTAGACAACATGCCATTAGAACTACTGACAGCCTTGGGAGAACCAGTCCTCACAAAACTCTACCATCAGGTGACCAAGATGTATGAGATAGGCGAAATACCCTCAGACTTCAAGAACACTATAATAATTACAAACCCAAAGAAAGTAGGTGTTGACAGATGTGAAACTTACCGAACTATCAGTTTAATAAGTCACGGCTGCAAAATACTAAAGCGAATTCTTTACATACGAATGCAAAAACTGGTAGAAGCCGACCTCGAGGAAGATCAGTTTGGATTCCGTAGAAATATCGGAACACGTGAGACAATACGGACCCTAAGGCTTATCTTAGAAAATAGAATACGGAAAGGCAAACCTACATTTCTAGCATTTGTAGACTTATAGAAAGCTTTTGACAATGTTGACTGGAATACTCTCTTCCAAATTCTGAAGGTGGCAGGGGTAAAATACAGGGAGCGAAAAGGTATTTACAATTTGTACAGAAACCAGATAGCAGTTATAAGAGTTGAGGGACATCAAAGGAAATCAGTTGTTGGGAAGGGAGTGAGACAGGGTTGCAGCCTCTCCCCGATGTTATTCAATCTCTATATTGAGCAAGCAGTGAAGGAATCAAAAGAAAAATTCGGAGTAGGTATTAAAATCCATGGAGAAGAAATAAAAACTTTGAGGTTCGCCGATGACATCGTAATTCTGTCAGAGACAGCAAAGGACTTGGAAGAGTAGTTGAACGGAATGGACAGTGTCTTGAAAGGAGGATATAAGATGAACATCAACAAAATCAAAACGAGCATAATGGAATGCAGTCGAACTAAGTCGGGTGATGTCGAGGGAATTAGACTAGGAAATGAGACACTTAAAGTAGTAAAGGAGTTTTGCTATTTGGGGAGCAAAATAACTGATGATGGTCGAAGTAGAGAGGATATAAAATGTAGACTGGTGATGGCAAGGAAAGCATTTCTGAAGAAGAGAAATTTGTTAACATCAAGTATAGATTTAAGTGTCAGGAAGTCGTTTCTGAAAGTATTTGTTTGGAGTGTAGCCATGTATGGAAGTGAAACATGGACTTGAAGAGAATAGAAGCTTTCGAAATGTGGTGCTACAGAAGAATGCTGAAGATTAGGATTGGGGAGACGAGAAGTTTGTGGCACAACTTGACTAGAAGAAGGGATCGGTTGGTAGGACATGTTCTGAGGCATCAAGGGATCACCAATTTGGTATTGGAGGGAAGCGTGGAGGGTAAAAATCGTAGAGGGAGACCAAGAGAGGAATATACGAAACAGATACATGTAGGTTGCAGTAGCTACTGGGAGATGAAGAAGCTTGCACAGGATAGAGTAGCATGGAGAGCTGCATCAAACCAGTCTCAGGGCTGAAGACCACAACAACAACAGTGTCAAACTGGCTGCTCATAAGCTCAGGTGTTTTCTATGCTCTGGCGTATCCCCTGAAAAGAAGGTTATGTCATTAAGAAGCACTAGAAGTAAAAGGACTGAAGTACTTTCAGTCCTTTTACCATTCTGTTCAACAACATTTAAATGTTGCTGATGCATTCATCAAACCAAAAGGCATTCTTCTATACTGGTAGTGTCCTCAGAGTGGCGGAAAAGGCGTTTCCGGTGCATCGTCTGAAACCGCATCTAACAAATGGTACCCACCCCTAAAGTCCACTGTCGAGGAATACTGCCTTTGCCATAGGTTATCTATTGCATATCTGATGCTTGGAATTAGGCAGGCACTCATCATAGTCTTACTGTCAAGTGTCTTTGAGGCATCTATAGATTCTTGGGCATGATTACGGTTACCACCTGCCAGGGGATACTTATTTTCCTCTGTTGTTCCTTCAGTTAATGGCGGACGTATACAGTCCTCTAAAACCAGTTGCAGCGACAATGAGATCCTGTGCAGCCTTCGATAAACAGATCCTGAAATTGTAGAAACATGTCCTCCATCTGCGTCTTTTCTGTCCTGGCCCCTTCAAGTGCTACAATATCTCACGAAATGCAGTCCTAGAAGTATCGAAGTATCTCTTGCTCTGTTATACCCAATACAGTCTGTATGACAATCTTCCTCTTCCGAAATGTGCAGCGTAGCCAGTAATGTTCCCTTGAAGAACTTTACCTCCTCGGTGCCAAAATTATCCACATTCAAGGTAAATACTACACTTCCGCCCCTGTCTTGTACATGTATATTACTATGTTTTATCAAAGAACACGCTAGGTCCAATACTTCACTGCCTTCCTGTGGTTCTACTTCACATAATATACAAACCTGGTAAGCCAAGCTCTACATGTATCCATGGAGAAATGCTGATGCCCCCAGCACCAAATCATGCGAATCAAGATTGATAGCGTAATGACTGACGGTACGTTCCTCGGGTACGTAGCCGGATAATGCTGTCACGTTGACACAATGTTTCAACGTATCACCTGGCCGCGCCGCTATGCTTAGGTGAGTATTGTGATGTACAGCAAAACCAGCAGCTCTCTCTGTACACCATGGCCGGCCCATCATGATTCCGCGGGCAACAGCGCGCTGTGCCAGAGAACTTGTAGTGCACCGGTGGAAGAAATAGACAAAGCTATAAAACACTAGCAGAACACTAATTATAACAATCCACTGATCGAAATGAAGACTGCTATTTAATATCAGATAAAATCGGATTCTACATCTTACTTAAAGAGAAACCTGGTCCGAGCACGGGGCTCACAGCCCGAACCACACGCCACTGTTAAGCACTAATGAAGGACTGGATCCCTTACTTCGATTGCACATAATTCATTACGGTCAATCCAACACATTTATTTCAAATAACATAAATGAAGTTACATTTGAATCTGTCTCACATTAAACAGCAATAAAAAAAGCAATTTCATTATCAGCTGATTTAGTGCGTGAAGCGCGAGTTATGCCAATAAACAGGTAAACTAAACAATTCACCGTAATTGAAAAGAAAGATAAAAACAAAATTGAATCAATACACCCCGCTGACAAATATCAAAAAATCCTTACAATACTACTCAAAAGAATACACTGAAGTGAGGAGCAGTCATTCACCCGACAGAACACTTCAAAATGAGTTCCATAACACAGCTGCGTGCCCCAGAAAACAGCAAGACATTAAATACACTTTATTTGACGATTAACAAATACTCATTAACATTGCGCCACTCCTGTTTGAACTGCAGTGTCCCAAAGAAACAGGAACTTATTCTGAAAGAACAATTTTTTTATATGTTTAAATTACAGCATTAAGGAATTCCAAATCTTTCCTCTTTCTAGGCGGAAGCTGAGCCAGAAACACAGAATGCCACAAAAACACAGTTTTGCTGTGAAATCTTACAGGACACCCGGAAGCAGTAACAGACAAGGGATCGGCAAATAACGCAGGCTAAGAGTCAGGCCGGGAGCACATTCTACGAGAACTTGTTCACACTATGCTCACCACAAATTGTAGATATTCCGGCCGAACATCCGCTTGCGGTGGCTGCGAGCAGGACGAAGCAACCAACAGGCCCACGCCGCGCTTATCACGCTGGCACCTCAATTTGTACAAACATCTAGGCCAACACCAACTGCAGGCTCCCCTCCCACTGCGAGGCTTGGCACAGTTTATACGAAATGCCTTCCAGGCAGCCAGTAACCGCCGCAGGAATTCCACGATTAGCTAACAGCCCCAGCGCAACAGACATCACACGTGTGCTTACGCCCGAGCCACAACTCCGCCAGTTTCCACTGGCCGCCCTCAACCGACTGCCTCTCGCCGTCCCGCGCGCCCCAGCCGAAAACCCAAAGATGCTCATGCCCGGGGACGCGCCAAAGATAACAAGCCGATCGCTGATGATCGACCAGCGATCTGGTTCAAAACCTTTTCTCTATTAACAATATTATGAGACAATCGAATGTCAATAGATTCCTTTAAAAGTCGCGAGTAACGAGTGGATGAGCAAATATGTATTAGATACATTACGTATGTAGATTGTGGACAGTTGGGATTGTGGGTCTCACGGGAAGCGTGCAAGGGATAAGTCCCTGCGGTCGCGCTATTCATCTACACTCCTGGAAATTGAAATAAGAACACCGTGAATTCATTGTCCCAGGAAGGGGAAACTTTATTGACACATTCATGTGGTAAGATACATCACATGATCACACTGACAGAACCACAGGCACATACACACAGGCAACAGAGCATGCACAATGTCGGCACTAGTACAGTGTATATCCACCTTTCGCAGCAATGCAGGCTGCTATTCTCCCATGGAGACGATCGTAGGGATGCTGGATGTAGTCCTGTGGAACGGCTTGCCATGCCATTTCCACCTGGCGCCTCAGTTGGACCAGCGTTCGTGCTGGACGTGCAGACCGCATGAGACGACGCTTCATCCAGTCCCAAACATGCTCATGGGGGACAGATCCGGAGATCTTGCTGGCCAGGGTAGTTGACTTACACCTTCTAGAGCACGTTGGGTGGCACGGAATTCATGCGGACGTGCATTCTCCTGTTGGAACAGCAAGTTCCCTTGCCGGTCTAGGAATGGTAGAACGATAGGTTCGATGACGGTTTGGATGTACCTTGCGCTATTCAGTATCCCCTCGACGATCACCAGAGGGGTACGGCCAGTGTAGGAGATCGCTCCCCACACCATGATGCCGGGTGTTGGCCCTGTGTGCCTCGGTCGTATGCAGTCCTGATTGTGGCGCCAAACACGCATACGACCATCTTTGGCACCAAGGCAGGAGCGACTCTCATCGCTGAAGACGACACCTCTCCATTCGTCCCTCCATTCACGCCTGTCGCGACACCACTGGAGGCGGGCTGCACGATTTTGGGGCGTGAGCGGAAGATGGCCTAACGGTGTGCGGGACCGTAGCCCAGCTTCATGGAGACGGTTGCGAATGGTCCTCGCCGATACCCCAGGAGCAACAGTGTCCCTAATTTGCTGGGAAGTGGCGGTGCGGTCCCCTACGGCACTGCGTAGGATCCTACGGTCTTGGCGTGCATCCGTGCGTCGCTGCGGTCCGGTCCCAGGTCGACGGGCACGTGCACCTTCCGCCGTCTACTGGCGACAACATCGATGTACTGTGGAGACCTCACGCCCCACGTGTTGAGCAATTCGGCGGTACGTCCACCCGGCCTCCCGCATGCCCACTATACGCCCTCGCTCAAAGTCCGTCAACTGCACATACGGTTCACGTCCACGCTGTCGCGGCATGCTACCAGTGTTAAAGACTGCAGTGGAGCTCCGTATGCCACGGCAAAGTGGCTGACACTGACGGCGGCGGTGCACAAATGCTGCGCAGCTAGCGCCATTCGACGGCCAACACCGCGGTTCTTGGTGTGTCCGCTGTGCCGTGCGTGTGATCATTGCTTGTACAGCCCTCTCGCAGTGTCCGGAGCAAGTATGGTGGGTCTGACACACCGGTGTCAATGTGTTCTTTTTTCCATTTCCAGGAGTGTATTTGCTCGGTGGCTCGGTTGGATAGAGCGTCTGCCATGTAAGCAGCAGATCCCGCGTTCGAGTCCCGCTCGGGGCCCTCATTTTCATCTGTCCCCGTCGAGGTATATCAACAACACCTGTCGCAGCTGAGGGTTTCAATTAATTATCATGTATCCTTTAAAAGTCATTCTCTGAAGCGGGAAGGATCATTTGTTTCTCATTATAAGACATATTGTATCCCCCGTTAAGACAGTGTTCTGTCACTGCAGATTTTTCTGGCAGAAGAAAAACGAATGTGTCGATGGTGTTCTACTCATCAGTCCTGAATCGTAAGGATAGTTTGATCAATATAAGCCTTCCCACAATGACGAGGAATTTTGTACACTCCAGCTTTTCTCGGGGGCAGGTCATTCTCCATTTATCGAAGGAAAGCTGTAATCTCAGCTGGTTGCACGAATACATTTTTGATGTCACATCATGTTAAAATTCTTGAAAATTTTCGGGGATAGATTCGCAATGGAGGGGTAAAAAAAGCAACAGATTTACAAGTATTCTCTGACGGTTACAAAAAAATGGTTCAAATGGCTCTGAGCACTATGGGACTTAACATCTGTGGTCATCAGTCCCCTAGAACTTAGAACTACTTAAACCTAACTAACCTAAGGACATCACACACATCCATGCCCGAGGCAGGAATCGAATCTGCGAGCGTAGCAGTCGCGCGGTTCCGGACTGAGCGCCTACAACCGCTAGACCACCGCGGCCGGCTGATGGTTACACTAGCATTTCGAACTGAAGAGTACAATGCGTTTGTTTGTCAGTATAATTATTTTGCTTAAAAACAATTTTAAGATTGTCCAATTCGTGTGTCAAATTTTCTGCATCGGAAATGAAATAAGCTCTTTTCACCAAATTCTGCAAGGTCCGCATGGGTTTCTACTTGAGCAGGGGCCATTGTCACACATGAATCAGACGCCTTGCCTCGGCTAGAGCGACTCCCTGCGTTGGAGGTTCGAGTACTCCCTCGGGCATGGGTGCTTGTGTTGTCCATCGCGTAAGTTAGTTTAAGTCAGATTAAGCAGTATGTAAGCTTAGGGACCGATGACCTCAGCAGTTTGGTCCCATAAGATCTTGCCACAAATTTCCAAATTACCATCTGAATTAGCCACAGATCGGGATACTGAACGATTCCACCAAACGGCCAAGTGGAGACTCACAATGAGAAACCTTACAAATTCTGAAAGGTGTTCATAACGCTGTCTCTCACGAGTTCCATGCATCTCCGTGTACTTCACAGTAATCACTCAACATATGAAGCTATTGACTCCATTTAACCTGCTTTCTATTCGGCACTAGAACACATAACCAGCCCTTGATCTGGATGAAGGGCTGGAATATTGCCAATACAGCAAAGTATGAGAGCCAAACTGTGGCGGTAACCTGCACTGACACAGGCCCGAGCGTGACACAGCAGCACTACAGTGGCCTATGTGATGAAGAACGATGACCTGTTGAAACAGGCACCAATCAAGAGGTACTCCGCTAAAGTCATCCAACTGACATGGGTCAGCCCACCTGCTGTTGCTAAATTCTGCCCCTGATAGCTTGGAACTATGGGCTGCACTTGAATCCAAATGACGCTGGGAGCTGAACTGGAGCCTTCTAGCGAGAGGGTCACGTGGTGGCTGACAACTGCCCACTTCACCCGCAGGTGAATGGTTCACACGTGGGACCGACTAGCTGCTGAGCCACCTACACAGCGCGAGCACTCTGCTACTGCAGACTTCCATTTGCAGGACTCTGTCCTGCATCCCACGCTGCGATTCCCAGTACGCCTCGCCACTCTGGTGTTACCTGCACTGAGCCGCACATGTGCGCCGCTCAGTGGACGGAGTTCTGCGGAACCTGTCGTTGCTGTGTGCTTGCCCCCCCCCCCTCCCTTAGGGCTTCACTCATAGAGGTGCTGACTCTTTAACTTCACCACTGCTGCTGCTGCCTGCTCGACTGGGTGACGCCTTCAGCTGGCCGTCTCTTGACGCCATGTGCTCAGTAAAGAACACTGACCACTGTCTGGGGCAAACTTCATTACTGGGAGCTGAGTGCAGCAAGATAACATTATAACTGCTGAGCTTTACATGCGAAATTAATTAACTTACGTCTTTACAGTCTGTATGATTTGTCGTCGGACATAATCCTGGCTCTACATACCAGCTGCCCTCCTAACCAACTCGTAGCATCATTCCAACATTTAGTGGGGTGAAGAATTACGTCTGCCATCGTGGCTGTCAGAAAGTTGCTTTGATCTAGCGTGTCTGATATGGTCTCAACAAACCATTCCACACATTGACACTTTTCTTGAACCGTTGCTTCACTCAAGAGAACCTAGAACATACACAAAGGAAACTTGGTAGGTCTGTCTGTCACAAAAGCCAAACACGGTGTGAAAATCTTACTTAATTTGGATGCTATAACACATTCAATTTGGAGTGTATCTTTTGAGACACCCTGTACATCGAGGTGTGGTTTACATCATGTTGAAGAGAAGAATATGGCGAATATCTTGACTTTTTTTATCGTTTATAGTCGCCGATTTATAACGTCGACAATTCTTTTTCCTAATGAAACTATGTCCTTTTTTTGTTGTATTTGAAAGAAGATTGAGAGAATGTCAGTAATATAACATATGTGGGTCTTAGAGAGAATGTCAGCGACACAACAAATATGGGACTTGATTTAATAGTATCACGATAATAGCGCCGCAAACCAGGATCACACCCTTAGGGCTACAGGTTCTACAATCGACAGCAAGCACGTAACTTAGGGAGTGTTCGTTTGTTTACCATCGCAGCTCAAAGTGTTGACCTTAAGTATTGCTATAGGCTATAAACTGATGCTGAGGAAACAATACGGCACGTTGAATTTCATCTGGGGTTAACGGCCTTTGTTATAAGGCATTTCATTCCTTTGGGAGTCGCCGGTGTTTCCGAACAGATCTTTTGTTCTAATTTTCGCCACAGACGAAAGTACAGACGTTTTGCGCTTTCTGAACGTATTCAATGAACTGTGGATGAAGCCCGATCAACAGGCATTACATGCATTGATCGAAAATGATACTGCATTGAGAATGGCTAGTTTCTAGCTGAAATCTAGATCTGCTAATAAAATTTTAAAAGGGCAACTTATAGCTGAAATATATGATTTACAAGTCAGTAAAAGAGTCGCTGCGTGCAACAGCCTTCTGAATGGAAGGTAATCTGATGAAGACCCTGATGTCTTATCAGATGTCCTATCAAATTATCCCTTGTCAGTGTTTCCCACATATTCCTTTCTTCTCCGATTCAGCGCAGAATCTCCTCATTCCTTACCTCAATCAGTCCACCTAATTTTCAGCACTCGTCTGTAACACCACACCTCAAATGCTTCGATTCTCTTCTGTTCCGGTTTTCCCACCACTACGGTCGCAGGTTCGAATCCTGCTTCGGGCATGGACGTGTGTGATGTCCCTAGGTTAGTTAGGTTTAAGTAGTTCTAAGGGGACTGATGGCCTTAGAAATTAAGACCCATAGTGCTCAGAGCTATTTGAACCATTTTGAACGGGTTTTCCCACAGTCCTCGTTTCACTACCATATAATGCCGTGCTCCAAACGTATATTGTCACAAATTTCTTCCTCAAACTAAGACCTATGTTTGATACTAGCAGACTTCTCTTTGCCAGGAATGCCCTTTCTGCCAGTGCTAGTCTGCTTTTGGTATCCTCCTTGCTCCATCCGTCCTTGATTATTTTGCTGCCAAGGCAACAGAATTCCTTAACTTCATTTGCTTTGTGACCATCAAACCTGATGTTTCTTCATTGTTACTTTTGTCTTCCTTCGATTTACTCTCAATCCATATTTTGTACACATTGCACTGTCCGTTACAATCAGCAAATCATGTATATCTTCTTCATTTTCACTCAGGATAGCAATGTCATCAGCGAATCGTAATAGTGATACCTTGAATTTTAATTCCACTGAGCGGTTCTAGGCGCTCCAGTCGAGAACCGTGCGACCGCTACAGTCGCAGGTTCGAACTTTGCCTCAGGCATGGATGTGTGTGATGCTCTTAGGTTAGTTAGTTTTAAGTAGTTCTAAGTTCTATGGGACTGATGACGTGAGGTGTCCCATAGCGCTCAGGGCCAATTGAACCATTTTAATGCCACTCCTGAACCTTTCTTATACAGCATATTTCTTGGAAAAAAATGACAAGATTTAAAGAAGTACGAGCACTTATTGCAGAACAGGTGGCCACAGTTCATATGTGTTACGGGCTCCCTTCAGCCTAAAGTCGGTCCTAGGTTATGCTATGCTTTCGCCAGCTTCAGGCGGCTGTTCTGGTAACAGCAGAGAACGAGCCAGAGAGAAAGAGGGAGAGAGAGAGAGAGAGAGAGAGAGTTGCGACAGCGGAGAGAGTGACTGCCGAGACAATCGGCGGGCTAATCTGACGTCGGGGGTTGGGGGTTGTGGGAGCAGTAGGGGGACTGTGAGGGTTGGGTCGCAGTGGGGTGGGGGTGGGGCGAGGACCTCGCTAATCGATAGTCGCAGCAGGCGCCAGGCACAGCAGGCGTGCCGCTGTCTTTCTGGCACGGCGCAGGCAGCCAGCGACGGAATGCTCGCGTAATTAACGACCCGGCTGGGCTGCGCTCGGCTCCCGCCGCCACGCACCTGCGGTCGGCCCACCTCCGTTCCCGTCCTTTCCTTAGCCGCCGCAGCTGCTGCAATAAATCCTCGTACTGGATACTCGAGCTCAGCCGGCACCTTCTGCGGCCTACCCACAGTTTAGCCTCGTCGCTAAAATACGTTGCCCTCTCAGGATCAACACTTAAATGTGACACTACAATGCAACACATTAAATTTATTTATTTACAGCAAGCTACAGTTAGTACAGATGCAGATTCTTGGCCCTTATCCGTACATAGTAAGGATTCTGAAAAGAAAAAAAGTAATAAAACAGAGACTCAAATATTCTTTTAGGATTATATCATGTTATGATCTGACCAAATGCTGCCGTTTAGAATACCCTATTATACGTTTGATTCTTATTTCACCACAAAGCTATTATAAAATGTCTCTGTAATATAAAGAATGTAGCAGGTATCAGTGTAGATATTTCTACACACATCAGAACAAGTTTTCTACCACCTCAATTTCGACAGTTCCGGAACCTGTACAGAAAATTGTAATAGAGATCAACATAAACACCATTTCCGCCCTTTTTATTGCTCATGAAAGCCACACATTGCGTGTTGTACCACCATACAGCGAGACCTTCAGTGGTGGTGATCCACATTGCTGTACATACCAGTAGCACGTCCTCTTGCACTGATTCATGCCTGTATTCGTCGTGGCATACTATCCACAAGTTCATCAAGGCACTGTTGATCCAAAATGTCCCACTCCTTAGCGGCGATTCGTCGCAGATCCCTCAGAGTGGATGGTAGGTCATGTCGTCCATAAACAGATTTTTTCAATCTATCGTAGGCATGTTTGATGGGTTTCTGGTCTAGAGAAGATGCTGGCCACTCTAGTCGAGCAACGTCATTATCCTGAACGAAGTCATTCACGAGATGTGCACGATGGAGGCGCGAATTGTCGTCCACGAAAACAAATGTCTCGCCAATATGCTGCCGATATGGCTGCACTAACGGTTGTAGGGTGGCATTCACGTATCATACAGCCATTATGGAGCCTTCCCTGACTACCAGTGGCGTACATTGGCCCCACATAATGCCACCCCAAAACAGCAATGAACCTCCACCTTGCTGCACTCCCTGGGCAGTGTGTCTAAGGCGTTCAGTCTGACTGGGTTGCCTCAAAACACGGCTCCGACGATTGCCTGCTTCAAATCATATGCCACTCTCATCAGTGAAGAGGACGTGATGCCAATCCTGAGCGGCCCATTCGGCATGTTGTTGGGACCATCTGTACTGCGCTGCATTGTGTCGTGGTTGCAGAGATGGACGTCATCATGGACGTCGGGAGCGAAGTTGCGCTACATGCAGCCGACTGCTTGTGGCTGCACAAAAAGCATAATTCAACACGGTGACGTTGCTGTCAGGGTTCCTCCGAGCCATAATCCGTAGGTAGCACTGCAGTAGTATCCCTTGCGAGGCCTGAGTGAAGCATGTCATCGACCGTTCCTGTCTCTCTGTATATCCTCCATGTCCAAACAACTTGGATTTGGTTCTCTCCAAGACGTGTGGACACTTTCCTTGTTTAGAGCCCTTCCTGGTACAAATGAATAATGCGGATGTGCTCGAACTGCGGTACTGACCATCTAGGCTTGGTTGTACTACAGGCAACACGAGCCGTGGATCTCCTTCCTGATGGAATGACTGGAAATGATCAGCTGTTGAACGCCCTCTGTGTAATAGGCACTGCTCATGCATGGTCGTTTACATCTTTGGGCGGCTTTAGTGACATCTCTGAACAGATAAAGGGACTGTGTCTGTGATACAATGTCTACAGTCAATGTCTATCTTCGGGAGTTCTGTCAAGATAAGTGATGCCAAACTTTTCTTGTTGTGTGTGTATGTGGTACCTTAATATGTACATGCAACGGTGTGTTGGTTGTTTATTCTCTCGATTCAACAGTCTTCCCACAAACACATTACAAACTTTACGACCTGATGTTTTCTGCAGGGTCGTAACTGTGCCACACGTATGTATAGACTAGCTGGTGTGCGTCTACACAGCCACACTTCAGCATCTAAGCTGCTGCCCCGTAGCTCTTGCCACACATAATTTGAGGTACTAGTCAGACTAAAAACATAGGACTTGTAATTAGCTATCATTACTGGTCTGCAGTTGATGTGAATACTAATATATTGTTCAATAGACTGTCAATGAACAATAAAAATATCTGCACTTATACCCGTTATATCCTGTATTTCCGTCATTTCACATTTCACATTCAGGTAAATGGGCGGGAAGCTCTGTAAAATGCCCATGGCCGATTTCCGATTGATACTGTTCCAAAGCCCTAAGTCGAGCAACTAAAAATTGGGGCTTTTGGCAATTAACTCACAAGTCTTCTTTCAAATGTGACATCCATCATTTTCAGTTTCAAAAAAGCTCATTTGGAGCTCTTCACAGAGGACCTTCATAAGGAGATCTTGGAAATTAAACCAGAAGTACAATCATATGAAACTTTTACAGACCTCACCAAAAAAATCTCTCGGCGGCGCATACCTAGAGGGTGCCGCACTCTGTATATTGCTGGACTCAATGGTAGCAACAAGGAAACTCTGAACAAGTATGAAGAACTGTACAGTAAGGATCCCTTCTCAGAGGAAACGATCCAGGCAGGTGAGGTACTGATGTCTGGTATCTCTGAAGCGAGAAAGGAAAAGTGGTGCAACCTCCTGCAAGAGACGGACATGAAGCACAGCAGTAGGATGGCATGGAGACTGAGCAAAAGTCTCAACAACGACCCAACAGAACCACAACCAAATTACAGCTAAGTTACACCTGATCAGATAGCTCACCAACTGCTCATGAACGGAAAAACTAAAAGGAAGATCAGGAATGGCAAAATCGAAAGAAACTTGAACGAGGAGATTAGCTTCCTAGCCGCCCCTTCTTCAGTCAGGAGCTACAAGACGCCATCAACGATTTTAAAAACAACAAGGCCGCTGGCCTCGACTATCTGAGACCTGAGAAAATTAAATATTTTTTGGACCGAGAGTACAAGCATGGATCCTAGAGCTAATGAATAACTGTATTATAACAACGCAAATTCCTAAACTGTGGAGGAAAGCTCGGGTTGTTGCGTTACTAAAACCAGGGAAAGACCCAGCTGAAGCTAAATATTTCCGGCCTGTCTCACTGCTTGGTCATCTATTTAAAGTGCTGCAGAGACTGATCCTCAAACGCATAGCTGATTATGTGGACAAAGCCCTCATTAACGAACAAACTGGATTTCGACCAGGAAAATCATGCTGTGGCCAAATCCTTAAGCTTACACAGTACATCTAAGACGGCTATCAGAGAGGAGGAGTAACTGGGGTCGAATTCCTCGATCTTAGTGCCGCATATGACACAGTTAACCATAAGTTGCTTACCCAGAAAGTGTATAATGTCACTAAGGACTGCACCCTTTCTATGTTCGTGCAATGCATGCTACAGAACAGACGCTACTATGTAACCTTACAATCTAAAAACAGCCAATGGAGGACACAGAAAAATGGACTTGCACAGAGTAGTGTCTTGGCTTCAATATTATTTAACATCTATACGAATGACCTTCCCATCAGCCACCAGACACGAATGTTCATTTATGCCGATGATGCAGCAGTGGCCACACAGGATAAAACCTTTGAACAAGTGGAGGAGAATCTCACAGGAGCCTTAACAGAACTTGCTACCTACTACGAAGGCAATAATCTCAAACTAAACCCTAGTAAATGTCCAGTATCCGCCTTCCATCTTAGGAACAAACAAGCCAAACGAAAACTTCGAATCATGTGGCAAGGCGATGAGCTCAAGCATACAAACAGCCCAAAATACCTGGGAGTAACATTGGACAGAGCGCTTACTTTTAATCAGCACTGTCACAACACTAAGAAAAAGATCTGTGCCAGGAACAACATACTGCGGAAGCTAACAGGTTCTTCGTGGGGAGCTCAACCACACGTTTTGCGCACCACGGGTCTGGCGCTGAGTATCCCAGCAGCGGAATACGCGGCGCCAGTTTGGAGGAACTCTGCCCACACTAAGCAAGTTGACGTCGTCGTAAACGAAACGGTACGTTTTGCCACAGGATGCCTCAAACCAACTCCCAAAGACAAAATTTATCCCATCATAGGTGTAGCACCACCATCCGCAGACAAGTAGCCCCTGAGATCGAAAGATCAAAACAAAAGAATGATCCTCGACACCCGATGCAAGCACCGAAAACAACCTGTCCGTCTGAAATCCTGCAGGAGTTTCATTGAAACTACTGAAGAGCTCGCCACCAAGCCCGTCGCAAGGCACTTCCGGTTGCGCAATTGGCGCTGATAAGGCCGCTCGCTCGCTGCGCGGCGGCCGGAAGTTGTGGTGCGATAAGGCGTGCTGGCTTACACTGCGCCGCAGCACGGAGCATCATTCGCTCAGCGAACGTCGAGGAGTGCGGACGCTTAGCTCTGGGTGTCTCGCTGGGCGTTGGCTTGCTACGTTCACTTGTGTTAACGTGCCACAGCAATGTCTCTGCGACGTGCATGGCGTCGTCGCTGGCGGCGCAGTGTACCTGTGTATCGCAGCTTGAAGGCAATTGATATTGACCTTGCTGGTCAATTTAATAAGCAGCAGTTAATTGGAGGCCCCAATGTGTTTCGTGGCCTGCATCTGAACTTTACCTGTGATGTACAGGCATTGTTTGGAGGCAGTACTTGGCTCACACTTGCTGTTGTGTGGGGCAATCAAGCAGATTATGGTGGCCTTGAAGCTTTTTCTCTTTGGGAAGAAATGGTGCCTCACTCCACAATGGAACTACTTGAGGAGGGATCTGCAGGGTTTCAACTACCTTCTACAACTTGGAGGTCATTAAAACGGCTGCGTACTGGAGTAACTGGGTGCAAACCAAACCTATTTAAATGGGGTTACAGCGATAGCGATAGGTGTGAATGCGGAGCAATACAGGACTTGGACCACCTACTGATTTGCCCAGATATGTCTATAACATGCACTAAAGACGATATTTTGAAAGTCAATTACAAAGCAACCTACGTTGCTAACAACTGGGAAGCGGAGATATAATAGGCGCATCTGGATAAGGAAGAAGAAGAATCCATCATTTTTTTGTAAATATATAAATATCAGTTTCCCCAAAAACGTTGGTTTCTCCTAAAAACGTTTGTGTCTTGGTTTATTTGTGTTTGAAGGTTATATATACAGCCTCAGGTCTGCATTAACCAGACTTGCTGTTCTTATGTATAGGTTTGTTCATAAATGCTTCTGTGCTTTCAGAAGATGACAAGTTCGAAAATTATAAGATATAACAGTGGACTGAACACTTTTCCAAGATTTTAGCTCACATTAAAGTTGCTCAAAATGTCGTCAATTTTCTTGCAGTAAATATCAGTACATGGGTGCAATTAATTGAAATTATAGCTGGCGCTGCTGCTGCCCAGGAAGGCACACCGACAGCACCGCGCATTGAAAATCTGTTCATTTGGTTGCCTACCTGCAGGCGCAAAAAATTCCGTCTGGCAGAACAGACCAGATGATTTGTCTGCCTGTTCTGACACGTTATGTAGATGCAGATGAGGATATTACGAATCGAAAATTGGAGGAGAGCTCTATCCATAGGTGCATATGTGTTGCAGTTTTCACACATTTGTCTTCTGAAGATAATCGGTGGTTTCAATTGAAGTACAGATACTTACAGAGGTCCAGAGTGGGTTGTAATTATCGTATGGCAGCGAAACTTGGTAGATAGTCTGGTGTGTTAATGTGGGGCCGATTTACGATGGTACAAATTTGTTCCAAATTGGCCACCAGGTGCAAAGATGACGCTGTGCAGCATCTTGTCACTGTCTCCAGTGCTTATAATGAACGAACTATGTAACCAAATGAACATTATGACTTTCTCAATTGTTGGACCGTCTCTTCCCACATACTGCTCCTAGTGAATTCCATATGGAAACATTTCCATGCATCTTTCTTGCCTTGACAGATTTGCACCTAGTGGCCATAAGTGGAACTAAGTTTATCAGTGTAAATCGGTTTGCATTAACGCATTGGAATATCTATCAAATTCCGCTGTCATACTATAATTATAGTCGACACTGGACCTCTATGATGAACAGCTGCACTTTCTTTTTAACCATCCTGTAATTATAAACAACCGTGTATTTATCAGTATTTTACATTATTTTACTATCTAATATTCTGCAGTAGGGTATAATTTCAGTCAATAGTTTCGTTGCTGTCTTCACTTGAAATAGAACAATGACGCCACAGCATAAAATGTAGCAAATTTTTTATTACTATTTCCATCACTATTATTACTGACATTTCTGGTTTTATATTTGCTTTGCCATTGCTACGTGCTTGCGAAGGTGGTAAACCTCTCGGAAGAAAGTGTGTCACTGTTTTCTTTAGTTTTCCGTAATAAATGGGCTTTCACTACTTAATAATTACCCAAGTCAGCTAATATGACAAATCAGTCCAGTAATGGATAATAACGAGATAATTAATAAAGTAAACTGAAGACGATGCTGGCAGATGTTGCACGGTTGAATTTCGAGTGAGACATCATTTCTCTGTGATGTGTAGCTGTGTGAAATTAATTTCCGTCTGTCATTTCGGTGTAAGTATAAACAATGCCAGTTAGAGCAGAAGTAATTGCAAACAGCTTAGTAGCTTTTTCCTTTTACTACCATTTATATATATTTTTAGATGCCCCTCTTAACACAACAAGCAAGAATCAAGTAACATTTCATTTAAAAAAATACTATTTTCCTTCTGGCGTAATGTTCGCACAATAGGGTTTTTACTTGAGTGATGTGCCTTTTGGGAGAGCAGCCTGTTTGTTCCTCAGACAATTGAAACTCCCTCCACGTAATACAGGTATAAGGAGTGATCAAAAGTTTCAGTGTCAGGGAGCTTCTGTGGCGTATATGCAACGTAGCACGAAGCCGATGCGGATATATAATTTAGCGCCAAAAAACTGATATCCGCATTCGTATTCAAATAGGATGTAAACAGCCAGAATACGACATTGCTCCCGACAACGCCTATATAAGACAACTGCCTAGAGCAGTTGTTAGTTCGGTTACTGTTGCTATAATGGCAGGTTATCAAGTCTGAACGTGGTGTCATAGTCGGCGCATGAGCGAAGGGACGCTGCTTCTTCGAGGTTACGATGAAGTGGGGATTTTCCTGTACGACCATTTCACAAGTGTACCGTGAATATCAGGAATCCGGTAACACATTAAATCTTCGACATCACTGCGACTGGAAAAAGATCCTGCAAGTACGGGACCAATGACGATTGAAGAGAATCGTTCAACGTGACACGAGTGCAATCCTTCCGCAAATTGCTACGGATTTCAATACTGGGTCTTCAGCAAGTGTCAGCGTGCGAACCATTTAACGGAACATCATCTATATGGGCTTTCGTATCTGAAGGCCCATCCATGTTCCCTTGATGACTGAGCGACACAAAGATTTACGTCTCGGCTGGGCCCGTCAACACCGACGTTGGACTGTTGATGACGGAAAATATGTTGCCTGGTCGGACGAGTCTCCCTTCAAATTGTATTGAGCGGATGGACATCCACGGGTATGGAGGCAACCTCATAAATCCATGGAACCTGCATGTGAGCAGGGGACTGTTAAAGCTGACGGAGGCTCTGTAATGGTGTGCAGCTGGAGTCATATGGGGCCCCTGATACCACTAGACACGTACATAAGCATCCTGTCTGATCACCTGCATCCATTCATGTCCATTGTGCATTCCGACGGATTTGGGCAATTCCAGCAGGACAATGCGACATCCTACAAGTCCAGAATTGCTACAGAGTGGCTCTAGGGATACTCTTCTGAGTTTAAACAATTCCGCTGGCCGCCAGTCTGCCTAGGCATGAACATTGATGAACATATCTGGGATACCTTGCCTCGTGCTGTTCAGAACAGATCTCCACCCCCTCCTATACTTACGGATTTATGGATAGCCTTGAAGGATTCATGGTGTCAATTCCCTCCAACACTACTTCACACATTATTCGTGTCCATGCCACGTAGTACTGTGGCTCTTCTGAATGCTCGATGTAGCCCTACACAATATTAGGCAGCGGTACCAGTTTCTTTGGCTCTTCAGTATATAATCACCGATATGTAGGCAAGGGATTAATGTGATATCAGAGTCTTTCAGAGGAGCTTGCAGTAAATGCGAAAACGTGAACTATGGCGACATTATTACCAAATTATTAAAAGAACAACTGTGCTGTTATTCTTTTGTCGCTTGCTGAAGGACTAACAGCGGTAGACATCCATCAGACAATGAAGAATGTTTACGGACAGCATGTCTGTCGAAAACCACCACTATGGAATTGTGCGCGAAGTTCCATGCTGTTCGGAATTCAACACAACAAGCCAGTCGACCTGGGAAGTTGCAACAACTCAAGTCGAAGATACTCGAGCACCCGCCCCGTAGTCCTCATCTCTCCCCGTGTGATTTTCACTTATTCGGTCCCTTAGAAAATCCTTCGAGAATCGACGATTCCTATCGGACTGGCAGTTACGGATTTCTTCCAGCAGCAGGACACAGGGTTTTACCAAAACGTATCTTCAACCTGGTGCATCGGTGGGATCATTGCATCAATGCTCATAGCGATTTTGCCTTATTGGCATATGGGACCTTCGAGCGTGACCTTTCTGATCACCTCTTACATACGATATGAAGACGGCATCTGTTCTTTTGGACATGTCCGAAAGAACAGTTGCTGTCTTCATGTCGTTAACCGTCTGATGGCCTTCTTCAGTGCGGACGAACGGGAATTGCCTGATCTCTTGCTGGACTCGGTGGATTTCTGCCACGAGTAATGGGTATAATGGCAGGGGTACTACGAATGTAGTGTGTGGACTATAAGGTGAGAATGCGAGTCTCACAGGTAGCGTGCCCGCGATAAGTCCCTGCAGTCGCCATTATACCAATTACTCTACTGGTATTGATTTAATTGTAATTCCTTACATAAGAGATGGTTCTTATAAACGCTTAAAAACCTCCTAAGCCACATAGATGGCGTTTAGACAAGTAATTCAATATAGGAAACATGGGGCCACAAATGTAGGAAAATACCCAAAAGTAAATGACGAAGATTGACCGTACGACGTCGTCAGATGCCGTACTTCGCCTCAGTGCAGTGATTCAGCCTATCTGTCTGTCATACCTGGTCACCCCACCCCAAATCAAGTATTCATGTCGGCGTGGCTCTGGGCCTAAGTACGCGACTTTAGATGTGGGGCTCAGCGTTCGAACCGTGCGTCTAACAGTATTTTTTTTTTCCTTGCGCTAGAGAATTGTGTGTTTACATTGAGGTTTTAATTCAATAATTTATATCTCGGTCTCTGTCTCCGCTGTTTTATTTCTAAGTATAGTACAAAAACATAGCGTACTGCGTCACAAGTAAGTCAGCATAAGTTTCTGAATTGATTCATTGCCAGTAAATGACTTACATTTTCTTTACTACTCAATGTATGCAACAAAAAAAGGGAGAAAAGGAAAAAAGCAAAATAACGAGAGATTTTGCTTAGCTGAAGCGAGGATAATAATTTTGCAAATTCTGTATTTCAACATATCTCAGTTACGAAATTGTTCGAAATTTGTACCATTAATTTGAATGCAAGTATTGCATCACTCAGTCATCCCTTCACTCACTGGCTCCCAAATACTCTCTGTATTTTGGATGTGACGTCACATGTTCAACACTGTCGTCCACTGTTCGGTTATTTCCCGACATTTGTCTCACATAAAATCACTTGACTCATGGACATCAACGTCGATACGGGACTCACTTTGTAGACAGGTAGCAATGTGAGGTGGATGCTCGACTGCTAGAGTTTCATGAGAAGCAGGGAGCCAGCACAGTAAATTTTGGGCTAGAATGCTCTGGAGAAACCAATCTTGTGACGGACGAGGGTAGCGGCTACAAACGATTCGACGACGCCAGCGGCGGCCGCTGCCTGTGTACAACGTGAAACTCGAGCCCTTTTCGTGGTACGTTAGCCTGGTCAAGAGTCTCAAAAAATACTGTCACAGGCTAGCAACGAGTCTACGGCTCTGATTGGCCCCTGATATTATCGTGTTCGTTTTTCCCGGGTACATATTAGAAGTGGAGACGATTCGGGTGGAAAATTTCTTTTTGTCTGATAGATCAACAAATAGCCATAAACACAGATTGGGTTACGCCGGTTTTTTGGCAGATTGTATCGATGGCATGTGTAATATCTCTTTATATTCTATTAATTATTGCTGCACAATTCTATGAGTGAATTACGTTTCCTACTTGACCATCTATATACTCGCACAATCGATGCCAAAAGTAGTACCGTACTATTACTATTCCATGAGCGCAAAATTACTCTTCGTAATATTCTCTCTGGTATGTGTTGAGAGTACTTCTAGGATCTTTTTCGTGCCGAATAGACGCACTGAATAATTGTAATTTTGCTATCGACATTACTGGAAGAAAGAGATTGCAAGTATATTGTATGGTAATCAAGAGAATATATTCTGAGCATTTACATAAAAGGTCTGTAAGGAAATTTATAATATACGTATTCTCTAACTGGAAATTTGCACGGATGTGTCGTTTCGTTGGAAATGAGAAGGGAACTTCCGATGAATTAGAAACGAACCTGCAATTATTAGGTCCAAGTGCTCCATTATTTCATCGGATAATTACTCTCTATAAAAGCAGTTTTTCCGCTTGATCTGAGGTTTCCCGACTGACTACGCAACGTAAGAAAACCAAGACATTTTATTTACACAAGATTGCAGATCGCTTCGAATCATCGAGACTGCGGACAAGGAGAGTCATTGTCCGATTCTGATTAAACAAGTAAAGCTTAATTATAACTTTCGTGAGCGACTGTGATATGGCTGCTTATGAATGAGACCATTAATAAAATACTAATAACTAAATTTCCTCCTCACCAAGCCAACCAGTATAAACACAACATTAATTAAAATTATAGATGCCAGAATTTAAAGGGCCGCAATGTTCTTCGATGCTGGAGCAGTATAGTTTCGGCTCCGATTCTGGAGCAAGATAGATTGGGGTTCCGACCTGGGTGTTGCAAAGACTGGTAGCAGCTCTCGCTTCAGTGTTTGATTTTATATCAAGACTGTCACCGGTAGCGTTACCAGTTCAGGAATGGATGCTTATTTATGTTAATTTTGAGTTACAATGTGTTGCCCGTTACCTTGTCATGTACATGTGTTAGTTCCTGTCCACTTCACGTTGCAGCAAGTGCAATGCAGTTATTTCTGCTACATCGCTTAACACGTGCGGTGCCCCAGCCGCGCCAGGCGTAGCTGGGAAAACGGCAGGTGGCCGGCGCCACGCATAGCGTGTCCTCAATAGAGGCGTCGTTTGACCTGTTTTGTTTAGTGTGCGGGTAGGGTTCGTCTCAGTCCGTGCCTGGGCATTCTGCAGCGAACGTCGGTTGCGATGTATCTGTTGCTATATCTTTCTACCATTCTGTCGTGAAACTTGTGCACGTAAGTGCATTTGTTTTGAATTTACCATTCTTTATCTATAAAATAAATATTTTCAGCGTAACTGAATACTAATTTCATTTTATAGACGTCTCAAAACAGGAGTGGACGTAACAGGAAATAATTTCCGTTGAAGGTTCAAATGGCTCTGAGCACTATGGGAGTTAACATCTGAGGTCATCAGTCCCCTAGAACTTAAAACTACTTAAACCTAACTAACCTAAGGGCATCACACACATCCATACCCGAGGCAGGATTAGAACCTGCCACCGTAGCGGTAGCGCGGTTCCAGACTGAAGAGTCTAGAACCACTCGGCCACGGCAGCCGGTCCTGTTGAAGGTCAATTTCTTACAAATGTAAATTGAAATGCGTACCTATCGTATTTTGTTTTGTCTTTTATT
Organism: Schistocerca gregaria; assembly: GCF_023897955.1. Taxonomy (NCBI): domain Eukaryota; kingdom Metazoa; phylum Arthropoda; class Insecta; order Orthoptera; family Acrididae; genus Schistocerca; species Schistocerca gregaria. The sequence goes on along the minus strand of NC_064924.1, from coordinate 66,854,615 downwards.
ATCTTCGTTCACAGCATGCTTTGTATAAATATATTTTACTCGGTATCATAATTGAAACGCAGAGCCACTCGATGTGGCTTGACACTCGCTTGGCGCGTGCGGCCTCCGACATTCGAGGATGACGCAACTTGTTTCCGTTGTCCGGCAGGGGGTTTGCGCACGGCCGAGCAGAATGTGACAGTGTGGTGTTTCAGGGAGCCCCTGCTGCCGACGGGAGCTTCCTAATCTGACACACGCCGCGCAACATGGAATTTTCACTATGTCTTCAATTTTTTTTTTCTCGGTGCAATATTCTGAGACTATCTGCCAAACAATGTATGCAACATTCCCATCATTCTTTGTTCTCCACTTCATCTCTGATAGTTAACATTTTGTCCAGTTGAATCCGAGGATGAGATTTCTTCTTGTGATGTAACAGGACCTTCTCATTCTACCGGCTCGACCGAAAATGAAGGTAAAGTATGAAACTTGGGCTACTTTTAGTCCGACGTTCACTGCAGACTGCCCGGGCACTCACGGAGGCACATCCTACCCGCACACCAAACGAAACATAGGCTAGACCACGTCGATAATCAAAACACGCTAGGCGTGGCGTCGGAGCAGAACGTGTTAAAGATGATTCGGACGCGGTCTCTGGAGGTAACAGTGTGTTTCCCAGTGTCTTGCGAGCCAATCATGTGTGTATTACGTGTAGCAGAGACAATGCTTCATGCCCACCTCGTTATTTTTGCGTGTTGATGTTCCTTATGTCTAGTTTTTTCTGATGTCTCCCTGTTCCTGTGAAATAAATGTGCCAGCCACTGTGGCCGTGCGGTTCTAGGCGCTTTAGTGCGGAACCGCGTAGCTACTGCAGTCGCAGGTTCGAGCCCTGCCTCGGACATGGATGTGTATCACGTCCTTAGGTTAGTTACGTTTAAGTAACTCTAAGTCTAGGAGACTGATGACCTCAGATGTTAAGTCTCATAGTGCTTAGAGCCATTTGAAATAAATGTGCAGGAACTGAATGCTATTTGCTATTTTTGCTACGTAGTTAACCTCTGTCACTCTTTGATTGTGGGTTAACTAGAGCCGTCGTCCACATTTATATATGAAGCACTTTACTTTCAACAAATCCATTCCATATATTCCCCTTTACCTCGTGTACGCACACATTGATAACCTATTATTGAGCTTATCATACCAAGATAGACAATTTAAAATGATCCCCCTCATTAGTAGGTACGTCTCGGTGAGCTTCCTTTGCCATGATTATATATTTAGCACTTAACAGGTATGTTTGAATTGGCCGAACCTCCCGGGATACATTATTTTACTCCCAGTATTGATAGAAACGCTTCAGTTAACTGAAGAGTTGCGACAATTCAGCCTCATGTTCACAAAGCCTACCCAGTGGCCCTGTCGCCTTGAAAGATGTGGTGTCACCGCCAGACACCACACTTGCTAGGTGGTAGCCTTTAAATCGGCCGCGGTCCGTTAGCATACGTCGGACCCACGTATCACCACTATCAATGATTGCAGGCCGAGCGCCGCCACACAGCAGGTCTAGAGAGACTTCCTAGCACTCGGCCCAGTTGTACAGCCGACTTTGCTAGCGATGGTTCACTGACTACATACGCTCTCATTTGCAGAGACGACAGTTTAGCATAGCCTTCAGCTACGTCATTTGCTACGACCTAGCAAGGCGCCATATTCAGTAACTATAATGTATTCTGAACAGATAATATTGTGAATCGTGTACCGTTAAGAGCGGCGTTCATCATTAATGGAGTAAAGTTAAGTATCAAACTAATTACGTCCGCTTTCTGAATTATAATTCCTTGTCATGTTCCAGATCTCACGTCAGTATAGTCCTTCCCTCCTCACGCCAGCCTGCATGAACTAAAACGCGTGCATTTCGGCATCCACTATTAAAACGGTGTTGGCTCTTCTGCCAGCACAACAAAAAAACGTCACCACTGGGGAACAAACGTTGTACCATGGGATGTAATTGGCCAGAAAAAGTGGTCATAACCATTGGGGGTTCATGGAATACCGCGATACAGCCGCCCAAATGATCACCGAACAATGCCATGTTTGATTCTTGGGACGTAAACTCAGCCAGAAGCTGAAAACGTGTGAAACAAGATTCATCCCATCAAATGACACTCTTCTGTCTTCGGCACCACATCTCCCGGTTAAGCGCATTTGCATCACTGATTCTTTGTTTTGGAATTGCCATTCATCCTGCAATACCCTGCGTATGCAGTTCGCAAGTTGTTATTAAGGTGAATCTTGTTAATGGGCTCTGAAAAGAACATTTTCTGCTGTTCAGTTGATATGTCATTGCCAGGAGATCCTATGGTTAGTCTGGCTGCCTGTAATCACTGTTTCTCAATTAGCACCACCCGTGTGGGCACCAATGACCTGTCTGCATTAGATAATTACTTCAAAATCTGGAGACTCCAGCACAGTGTGAGTAAAACAGAAGTGTGTCGCCTCCATTTAAAAAATCGCTAGGCGAACGTAAAGCTGGAAGTAAGCTTCAGAGGCAGAATTCTTCGTCATCATTGGAACCCAAAATATCTTGGTGTCATCCTGGACCGTTGCTTCAAGCAAAACCTTCTTAACTTAGCTCAGAAGCTGAGGACTCAAAACAACATCCTCCACAAGCTATGCAGAACTACCTGGGGATCTTCAGCAACCACCCTGCGATCTACAGCTCTGGGCTTGGTGTACTCAAGTGCTGAGTACTGTGCATCGGTTTGGACGAACAGTCATCATACAAGGCTTGTTGATACCCGGCTGAATACGACAATGCGCATAATATCTGGCGCAATCAGATCTACTCCAGTTTATTGGCTTCCACTGTTAACCGGTATAATGCCTCCTGACTTATGCAGATGTACTGCCCTTATGATAGAATTCCAGAAGACCTCCAGGATTTATAGCCTACCCGTGCATAGCAACCTGCCCCTTTTAAATCTTAAGAGATTGCAAACACTCCATCCATCTCTGTGCAATGCTTTGGCATGGTTGCTAGGGATTTCAAACCCATTGATGAATGGAAAGGTCGGTGGGAAGCAGTGACAGATGTGCGACAGCATAACATCTTCTCAGGTGCTAAACTTCCAAGTGGATTCGATCTGGACTACTCTCAACAGAAGGTGCCTAATCCAGCCTGTGACTGCGGGGTTCCATACCAGACTGTTGACCACATTGTCAGTGAATGCAGGATTCGAGCCTATCGCGGTTCCGAAGAGGACTTCCTGCTGGATTGAAGGCCTGGATATTCAGATGTAAAGACAAACTTAGGTTTCTTTTGTGTCAATATGTACATATGTATATGTAATTCAATTTTATGACATGTCTGTATTAGCCATCCGCTAAATAAAACAAAATTTAGCTATCATGCCTTACTCGTTATCTTGTCATGTGCAGCTGTCGTCCTCTTATTTTTCGTCACAATCTTCAAAGCACGCCCGTCATGATCACTCAATATACACTTTTGTTCGGATTGAGACTTAGCGTATGTATCTTAGATACGGTTCCTCTTAAAACACCAGACACTTCAACGACCTTGGTTTCTGAAGCACTAAACATACCGCAAATGAACACTTTGTCCACGTTCGAATTCATTGAGCTGTACTCACCACTACCCATAATACGGTTCTGGCGGCGACTGAAACTTGGAACGCAATGATGACATTGGGCAGGTGCCGTTAGTGGCCAGATACAGATCGACCTGCGGACTTGGCCAACCTCTCCGTTTATGTTCAAGCATGCGTTCCTCGGAGTGTCTCCATATTTCAGCCCTACCTCTATACATCGCATGATGGCTGTGCAAATCACACTTACGTGTTTGGCAAAGGGCTAACAGAAAGAATTGATCTATTTTTCTACTGTTCCATGTTCGAATAGCACATAGAAAAAAGAAACTCTTTCCGTGCAAGCTCTGATTTCTCTTAGCACCACGGTCCTTTGTAGTTGGTGGTGAAAAAAAAAATAATAATAAAAAAGTTTTGCATCCGTGGGAGAAAGTTGGTGACTGAAATTTCATGAAAAGATATGTACACCATGAAGGCTTGCTTATCTAATCCGAGATACTGTCTCCTCCAACGAGCTGCCCTCCTTTGCACTTTTTCGATGTTTTTCATCGATCCTGTCTGGTAAGGACCCGATACCGTGCAGTTAAGCTCCATAATAGGACAGATAGGGGTAGTATAGGCCCACTTTTTAACAGATTTTTTCGTCTTGTAAGTTCTCACCCAATAAAACGTAGTATTTGGTGCGTCTTCCTGACAACATCTTCTATCTGATAGTTCCAATGTAAGTTGCTCTGAACTGTAAGCCATAGGCATTTAGCGGTATCGACAATCTTTAAATGAGCGTGGTTTTTGGTGTAACCCAGCTTTAACGGGAGTGTTTTGGTATACACGTGCAGTACCTCACAATTCTAATTGCTCAGGATTAATCGTCTATTTCCGCTCTGTGCAGATATCTTGTCGATTTCATTTTACAGTACGGTTTGATCTTCTACAGACCTTACTGAAGATAAATGACAGCGTCAGGTCCAGATATTCTGAGACAGATCCGAAGATTGTCTCCTAAATCTTTTACACATATTAACGAAAGGAGAGGGCCAGTAATACTTCGTAGTGGAACACCACATATCACTTCGGTTTCACTAGATGACCTCCCATCACCTTACTATGAACTGTGACCTTTCTTATAGGAAATCAACAGGTCCGAAATACTACTACTACTACTACTACTACTACTACATCTACACACAGTATGCCTGACTCCGTCACTATTATTCCTCATACTATAATGATGATGACTACAAATATCTGTAATTTTAGACAATACGATTTGGTGATTTAACTGCAATCTGTTGCAAATTATCAATGTAGCCAAGATTGCAGTTATCATTGATTTAAAAGTGATGACCTTTTCCGGCCTTTATGCTGGCCATCTGCACATCTAATGCACCATAAGTCGGTGCACCTAGGAGCTGCGTAAAGTCACTTGTTTATTGCAGCTTTCCGTGCACCGCCTGCCACAGCCGCACAGTGGGTTAGTTTTGAAGATGGTCAGCATAAAGGCTGGAAACGGTTATTTTTGAAACAAAAATTTTGCGATCTTGACTGTTTTATTAATTGGCAAACAATCTACGTGCCGATGTTTAACGGTTCTTGCATTCTAGGTTCGTCGGAGTCACTCAGTGGCGTAGGTTCACTACCTTCTCAGTGGGTACTGCAGAAGAAGTTATGAGGGAATCTAAAATCTTATATTTACTTCCACATAGTAACCTACGTCGGCACACTTTCCTCCTGCGCTACCTGGTTGCTGTTGGCATTGCCTGACACAATAATACGTCGATCGTTCTGCATAACGACCCCGGGATTACGGATTTATTGGACCTGTATTTCTGCGGCGCTGTTGCTCCAGTAGTGCAGGGACAGCATGGTGGTTCAGACGATAATGCTTTGACAATACTTTAGAAATTTGTTCTAAATTTAGGAAGTCATTCAATCACTCATCGTGATCTGTAAATCCTCTTATGGAAAAAGTAACGACAAACGAGGGAAGCCGTACGTTACAAACAGTAATAACTGTAAAAATCTCAATATTTATGCCGTATTGATAACTATATCGCCTCCGTACGCAGGGTTACAAAAGCAGGCCTCTGCGGTCACGCTCGACTCGGAGGAAAGCCAGTTCAGTTCATAGTGATAGCTGACATTTTCGCTGCCAGTATATGGCTGGCAAGCGGAGGAGATGCGGTTGCGTAAACTTATTACCAGACTTTGAGCCAACGTGCTGGTTTAAATTCCAAGCCTCTCCGCAATTTCCCATGTAGTGAGGGCAAGTGATACTGGATGGTGATCCATCCGTCGTTTGAGGACGTAAAGTTCGGCGGCACAATTGTTGTTATTCGCAAGGAAATGGTTACTTACAAGCACCGGGTTTCACATTCTCCCATCCCTTCGTCCATTGCTACACAACTCCACCGCCTCACTGTACAAACACTCATCGCAATCACCCGACACGGATACGCACTTAACACTTCATAATAGGCTGCATGAAGGTAGCGGCAAATCATCTACACTAAGAGCTTGACTTGAACAGCTGTGACGGGTTCCTGCATCTGACCCCTTACACTCATATCCTGGGTATGGGACTATTTATTACTGTTATTAGTAAGTTACTATTACTAGACTACCAGACACAGTTTTTCCTTACCAAAGCTAACATGAATGTAATTATATAAATACGGAAACTTCTTTATTTAAAAAAAATTCTTAGGACTTCTCAGTTATTCCAAATAGTAGTTAGAAATATGGAAAAACTGGTAAAAAAAGAGGCACTTACAGGACACTTTGTTGTCTGTCTGTCTGTCTGTCCGACTTTTAAGATCCCTTTCTCTCAGGAACAGCTATAGGTATCAAGTTGAAATTTATGTCATATACTAACGTCTACGGTCTTTTGGCGGTGTAGAAGATGTAAGCTTCTATGTCAGTGCAATCAAAATATACGGCAATTTAAGTATATATTTTGATATCTACCCAGTGTTAGTATTGATAAAAGGCAAGAAACTTCAAAATTTCCATTCCAGTGATGGATGACCTGTCTGTATACATGGTAAATTTGTACGGAGCCTTTGGTGCCCGAGTCGTACTCATTATACAGATTTCTTTTATTTAAGGTTGATACTTACGTAAGTTCACTGGTAACTGTGAATAGATAACCCCTTATCTGCATGAAGGACTGGTGCTTAATTACAGTGAAATATTGTTTCCTCAATAACTATTTAGAGAAATATTTACTCCCTGAATCAGAAATAACATATAAATTGTTGAGAGTATTACATACCCACTTTTCTTTCAAATCTCCAGATCATCCTATTTCACACTTTATGCACACCACCAGCTGTTAATTACCCTTTGTCCTTGAATGGTGAACTCTTAACTCTAAAACAGAGGCGAGGAGGCAAGTGGAACGTTTTAATTATTATCGTGTGTGGTATGAGTTTGTGTAAATAATGGTTCCTGTGAAACGTAGTACAGTGAAATAATAACATTAGTATTACTGTTTTACATACGAATTTCGTTTTACACTTATTTTGCATCACTGCCAGTGTCCTGAAAATTATAAATTTAACTGGAAAATTTATGTGCAATTACCACATTGCTCATGTTTGTGAATAAAACAGTTAGAGCTGATGTAACTCGTACAACAAATAAATACGAGCGGCACAGTTGCTAACTAAATTCGCAACCTGCAAACAGTGTCGGGATGAAGCCGGTCGCGAGCCAACAGCAACAGGGGAAGACTCAACGTACTACAAGGCTCTGTAGAAGATCCCAGAACTACTACTTATCAGACGGTAACACTTTGCCGCAGAGTTTAACGTCGTGTTTCATGACCTCAGCTACGAACTTCGAGGGTCAATATATAAGAAGAATAGAAAATAAAATTGAAGATGTGTCAGATGACGATCAGTTTGGCCTTAGGAATGATAAAGGCAACAGAGAGACAATTCTGACGTTGCGGTTCATAATGGAAGCAAGACTAAAGAAAATCAAAACACCTTCAAGGACTTTGTAGACCTCACAAAAGCCTTCCACAATGTCAAATAATGCAGGATGTTTGAAATTGTAAGTGAAATAGGGGTAAGGATTAAGAAAAGACGGATATTACATAATATGTATAAGTGCATACAGCGATAAATAAGAGTGGAAGACCAAGAACGAAGTGCTCGGACTAAAAAGAAAGTAAGACAGTGATGCAGTCTTTCGTCTTTGTTGCTCAATCTGTACATCGAAGAAGCAACGATCGAAATAAAAGAAACGTTCACGAGTGGGATTAAAATTTAAGGTAAAAGGATATCAATAATAAGATTCGCTAATAACATTGCTATCTCACTGAAAGTCAAGAACAATTGCAGGTTCCGCTGAATGGAATGAAAGGTCTTATGAGACATCTTGGGGTTCAATAAACCACTTCAACCATATTTAATCCTTTATTATTGGATCACTACCAGTTTCGTGGTACTGAAAGCCACATCTTCAGGTACAACTAAAACATTAGAGAAGTAAAGCTCGGAACCTTTTTACCCAACATTCCTTGTCTGTTAGAACAAACATCGGTAAAAGGCCGCATGTTATACAATAAATCAGCCGGATTCCAATATAATGGATGGGTCCGCTTCTCCGATCTATACGGAATCGCGAATATGGGATTCTATGTCATACTAATGTTTCAGTTATATGTTCACCTGAAGATGTGGCTTTTAGTGCCACGAAACTGGCAGTGATCCAATAATAAAAGACTATATACAGCTAAAGCGGTTTATTAACACCCTCTAGGCGCCCAGTCCGTGCGACTGCTACGGTCGCAGGTTCGAATCCTGCCTCGGGCATGGATGTGTGTGATGACCTTAGGTTAGTTAGGTTTAAGTAGTTCTAAGTTCTAGGGGACTGATGACCACAGCTGTTAAGTCCCATAGTGCTCAGAGCCATTTGAACCATTTTTACTAACACCCAAGACGACTACTCAAGCTGTGGTTGCCCTACCTATAAAGTTGTCTGCGGTCTAATGAGAACAAAATATACGTTGAGGGTGAATGTAAGAAAGGCGAAAGTACTCAGAAGCAGCAGAAATGAGAATAGTGAGAAATAGGGTTAAAATCACTCTTTTTCAAAACTGCCGCGGTGGCACAGGTACAGCAACCGTATTAGATCTTTAGATACAGAAAACAAAGTCTTTGTTGCTCAAGTTACGTTATTTAATCTTTACTTGTGACGCGTTCGCCTGTTCTAGTGTTCTAGGCTTCATCAGACGATCTCGGGAAATTACAGACAGGTATATCTGTAAAATGCTATTAAAAACAATAATAAATGAAAATGTTAAAGATAACAGGACCACATTTGTGTGGGGTTGTGAGGGATCCAAATTTCAACTCATAAAGTATTGCACCATAACTGGCCTTGCCGATAAAAAATCTTGGTAATCGCGACCGATGCGTCGAACGTAGTCAAAAGTCCCATAGAGCCGGGAGGTAACAGCCAGAAAGCCACAGTCAGTGCTTTGCTACATCACCGATAAAATTCTTCGTACTCGTGGCCGAGGCGTCAAACGTGTTTAACAGTCCCAAAGAACCGGGAGGAAACAGCAAGGTAGCCACTGTCAATGATTCATCCCTTAACCTAGAAGCAACACGGAAATCACAGTAGGGAAAAGAAATTTAATAAAGAGTGCAAGGGGTAGACAAATTCAATGAGCAGAAAAAACTCACGAGTGTAAAATACACCCGTATAATGACTAGGCTAGTTCACCTTTGGCAAATAAATAGGCACTAATAAGAATAAAGAAGCAGCTAAAAAAAGTGAAGCAACAAAGCGAGAAGAAACGCTAAACCGCGAAACTGACTGTAGCAATGATAACTTACCAATGAAGAGACCGCCCCATGAACACAAATATGGTCTGTTGTAAAGACTGTGAGCACGCGCTGTCATGCCGGCAACTAAACCACCAAGCAAGTGTGAAGCCTCCGTGGAGCCAAAGTGAGAAAAGGCTCACAAGTTGGCTAGCTGATTTCTAAGGCTTCAATAAAATATTCAGGAAAAAATGTAGGTGGAAACCATCATTGAAAGATACGCATTATTATATCAAAGAAGTCTAATGTTTCGAACAGACTTGTTTCTGTACTAGATTCGGAGATATAAAAAAGATATGTGAGACGTGGTACATTTCGGTATGGACGCGGCCCTTCTCAGTTACCGTTGGTTGCTCATTTTTCTTTTCTTTTTTTTATCACGTACACTTTTTTGGAACCAATTGCATATAACGTTGACAGTAAGTAACAATTATCAAATTTGACTGTTAAGACAATATCTAATTAAAAATTCCTTAGACACATTGCATTCACGCCAGAAGGCTTTATAGACCAGAAATTCAAATTATTTGTCGGCTGAAGGCCTGAATCGTAATTACTCAAGAAACAATTTGACGGCTGAAGGCATAGATAGCAAATTCCTACTAAAATATTATAAAAAGGACAATCATATTAAGAGACAATGTCTAATTAAAAATTCGTAAAACAAATTGCATTTACGGCTGAAGGTTTATTGACAATTATCACAATCTGATCAAATCAGCAGAGAAGTGGGCCTCAGACAGTGCTCCAGCATCGACCTGTGAAAGTCGCACAACATGAGACAGGCAGCCAAGAGTTGTATTCACTTAACTGGATGGCAACTCAAACTAGTGACAGTTTAAATGATGGCCAACACTCTTGCAATACCTAACGTCTGATAACAAACACAACGATGGAATAACCTAGGAAAGGCGGAACCGGCAGACAGCACTGCATCTTCTGAATCCGGTGTTTAGAACACCCAGAAGCAGAAGGAACCAGTACAACCAAAGCAGTCCACAGAAACAACACAACCGAACCACAATCAACGGGGCTGTCTAACTATATGCCTTACCGGACAGCAGCGGCAAGGCGAGGAAAGGTACACTGCCGCGAAAATATGCTAACCTCCACGACATGTAACTAGGGCATTAGCGGACATTAGGCAGAAAAATACCGCTGGTTGAACTTCACCAATAAACACGAGGTATTCAATGACAAATAACAAGAAGTGGAGGACGGCTAACTAATTCCGCCAACTCCAAACACCCACTCCTTGATCTTCGTCCCAGCGAGAATGCAAGCAGCAATGTGCGAGGAGTGGAGTGACCTCAGAATAATGGAGGTAACACTATGGGTTAACGTTCACTGCACTCAAACCTCCTGGGTACGGTGGCCAACGAGTTTGTGGCCCTCGCCACTACAGCCCCCCAATCTGGCCGTGCCTGCATGCCCCCAGTGGTCCCAGCATCTCCACATGCTGCCGGACCTCACTGCTGCTCCATCCCAACACAACTACCGACGCACCCGACCCGGAAAAACCTTGATGTCCTTCCAAAGATAGTACCACGGTACTAGATATCGATAAACGCTGTAGCTACCACTCACGGACAGACAACACTAGCAAATGTAGTGGCGACAGTAAAAACAGAAGAAGAAAACGAAACGCCACTACCCCCATTACATGGTGTCAACCTACCAACGACACCAAATTCAATTTCTTGTCTTTCTTGGGCATGTGAAGGATTTTAACGTTTTTCTAAACATGGGGGCCGATGGCCAGAAGATCAGAGGTGCTGGGCAAAGAGGGAAAATTTTTTCACCTGACCTGTTTTCTCAGTATGTCCTCGTTAAACCTAACAGCGAAAGATCTCCCTGTTTGACCGATAGAACCCGTGGAACATTGTGTACACCTAATTTTGTAGACCCTGACTTGGAGAATATATTCCTGATAGATTTCTCGTTATTTGCCCCCTTTACCCAGCGCGAATCCATAAACCATGAGTGCCACATGTGTACCAAACATTTCAGGAATCTAACATAGATGAACACATAATGTACAGAGACAATCTATAAATAATGCAAGTGTGACTCTGTCCACTTTGACAAAAAATGCAGTTTCTATTTCATTTCTTTGCAATGAATATTTATATGCATTTCACTGTAGCCTCATTTTACTAATCAGTGAAAGATATTTCTGGGCATTTGTTTCTCGTGCTGGAACAATAATCAGAACAATTCGTGCGATAAACAGATTGGTTTGCCCGAAACAGTGAGGTATAAGTGTGCTTTCCTCAACAATGTATATTTTTGTTTAAATGGGTTGCATTGTTTATATGGGGACTGGTCTATTGTTCAGTTTTAATGAACTATTTACCTGCTTTTATGCAAGCTGCCTATTTAATGGCGAAACATTTAAGCAGATCATCAGAGGCGTTAAATGTTATTCCTTCAGGTAAACTAGTAATGATTTCTCTCTTATCACATGTATTTCTTCCTTGAAGATCATTGGACTTCTTGTGGAACTACTTACTCATGCTCTGTGGGTTAATGCAGACATGACACTACTTGCAATAGATTTATGAACTTGCACATAACTTTACCATACAGTGACACATGTTTAGATATTCTATAATGTTATGAATTCTGATACTGCGTATTCTATCACCACGCTCAAAAGATGCGTGCACATACAACTACAATTTTAATACCCTTCAAATTGACCACTAAATTCTTTGCCACGCACTTATGCAAAGCATAAATCATTAAATATTTTTCTTAAATTCACGAGGTCACTGACCTCCACGCACCTTCAGTGCCCTTTTCTGTTGTTGCATGGAATTTTTGTATGATATATCGATGTATTTAAGTGGATTCTGTCTTGATTGTTTTTGTGGTGCTCCCTTGTTTATCTGTACCTTAATAAAAATAAAGTACCCTAACATCAGCAAATGAAGATAATTGTATGGAGGGTTTTGCTTATGTATGAATGTGAATTGTGACCTTGGCGACGGGATATCCAACTCAGTCCTATAATGAATGCCACGAAGTACATCAGTCCAATGCTAACAAAAAGGAAAAAAATGAAAGGAAAACAGAACCCAAAGCAAAAATTAAATTTTTTTGATGTAGTTGTGGCGTAGAAAGTACCAATACAAATAAATCAGCATCTGTTTTAAAATCAGTGAAGAGATGCGTGAAGGAACAGTTTTCTTAAAACAGCTTCCTAACGTGATTACTAACCCACTAGTGAAATTAGACTAGTAAATCAATTCCAAATACAAGTAAAGCATGAAAGTATGCAAGTAACTGAAACAAACACCAGCGAGTGTAAACATCATTAGTACTTCATTCATTTTCGCTGTATGCACCCGTGCCTCGGGGTAGTGTCTTTTATTAGTAATCAAACCGTTGTTGGTCCCGTGATAGAAACCCCCCCCCCCCCCCCCCCCAAATGCTTAAATTTTGATAAATAATCAGCACTTCTGGTCGAAGACGTCAGACATAAGAAGTCACCCTCATTCTGCCAAAGGCCTTGTCAAAGAGGGTGCAGGAGCGGATAGAGGTTCAGGGCACACTCTTGTCCTAGACGTGGGAAACTGCCTCTTGAGGCGGAATAATCAGCAACGATCAACGGTCTGAGGAAGCAGAAGGAAATAGAAACAACTGCATTAAAGACATGCGATGTGTATCGTTAGGACATGTCGCCTGATGCGTTATGATGATATCTCCATTGACAAAAGATTCAGGAATAGTCCCCCATTCGGGTGTCCGGGAGGGTACTGCCAAAGGAGAGATTATCATGAGAAAAAAATTGAATAACCAACGATAGGATAACGTTCTACGAGTGGGGCGTTGAATATCAGAAGCCTGAACGTGGTAGAGAAATAGAAAATCTGAAAAGGGAAATTCAAATGTTCACTATAGATATAGTAGGTGTCAGTGAAGTGAAGTGAAAAGAAGACAACGGTTTCTGGTCAGAAGAGTACAGGGTAATATCAACAGCAGCCGAAAATGATGTAGCAGGAGTAAGATTTGTTATGAAGAGGAAGTAAGGGTAGAGAGTGTGTTACTGTGAATGGTTCAGTGATAGGTTCTTTCCTATTAGATAGCTAAGTGGTCAACGTGACGTGGGTAACAGAAGAAATGCTTCAATTCGTCGACGAAAGAGGAAGTACAAAAATGTTTAGGAAGTTCAGTACTGATATACAAATCACTGAGGAATATAATAAATAGGAAGCGCAGGGTAGCTAAGACGAAATGGCTGCATGAAAAATGTGAAGAAATCGAAAAACAAATGGTTCTCGGAAGGAATGACTCAGCATATAGGGGAGTCAAAACAACCTGCGGTGACATTAAGAGTGCAACGAGAATTCCGCTGTTAAATGCTGAGGGGAGAGTGAATAGGAGGAAAGAGTACACCGAAGGTCTCTATGAGGTGGAAGACGCCTGACTACGTGATACAAGAGGAAAGAGGAGTCAACATAGAAGAGATAGGGGATACAGTATTAGAATCAAAATTTAATAAAGCTTTGGAACACGAACACTTAAGGGCGAATGAAGCAGAAAGAATAGATAACATTCTAAGCTCATTTGGGGAAGTGGCAATAAAACGACTATTCCCGTTGGTGTGTAAAATGTATGAGTTTGGCGATATGTCATCTGACACATGGAAAAATATCGTCCACACTATTCCGCAGACTCCAAGAGCCGTCAAGAGCGTGAATTATCGCACATTCAGCTCAACAGCTCATGCATCCATGTTGCTGGCAATAATAATGTACAGAAGAATGGAAAGGAAAATTGAAGAGGTGTTTGGCTTTAGGAAAGGTAAAGGTTCCAGAGAGGCAGTTCTGACGTTGGAGTTGATAATGGAAGCAAGACTACAGAATAATCAAGACGCGTTCATAGGATCTGTCAACCAGGAAAAAGCGTTCAATAATGTACAAGGGTTGGAACTTCAATAGTGGCAACTATTTATTTACATCTCGTACAAAATAGATACGTGTTTCAAAGTTTTACAGACCTTCAAAGTAGTCACAAGCATTGTCTGTAACCCGTTGCCAGCGATGTGGAAGTCTTAGGATAATCTTAGCAGTGCCAGTTGTGTTGACAGTTGGAGCGGCACGGTCTATTGCCCGGCAATATTTTGTTCTGAAATCAGAGGAAAAACCGTTCACTGTAACTGGTCATCGGGCGTCACAGGTTAACGAGGTCATCACTTAAGAAAAAGTTAGCAAATGGATATCTTTTGATATTTAGGAAACAAATGACAGGGAAGTTCTAGCAATGTGAAATGGCTGTGTAACATGACTTTTTATCGGCTGCCCTGTAGCTGGCTGGTCATGGTTTGGCTTTCCTTGGGGTTAATTTTTGACGAACTGATTAATTAATTAAATTACGAAAGTAGCGAATGCCTCACTAACTGTAAATGTCACGATCTGTTATATATACTGGAGGATTGATTTTACTACTCCTGTAAGTGCGTATACGTTTCATGTCTGTGAAGAGTTAACTTTGAAATTAAAACTTAACCATCTTTGAAAGAATTGAAACGAACTTTCTTTCGTCTGTGCGGCTGGCTACCAGGCAAGAAAGGGCCTGCCTACGTACGCTGATATCTCTCTCATGGCACTATGTTTAAAAGCATCGTTTCCATGAACTTTGCTTTTAGCTTCGAAATTAAAAAGGTATAACTTTTTTTCGAGATAAAAATGTGATGTATTTTTTAATATTTCTCCAAGGAGAATTTTTCATTATGATACTGAATCCGTTGCATTGTAAGTTAACGAGTGCTTCCTCTTCATAGATTGTGAAGAAGTTAGAGTGAATGCAGTATTCTCCATTCTCCACGATGGGAACAAATTTTCTTCTATTATGGCTGCTCATGCGGTTAAGCAGATGGAGGCAAATGAGAAGTTTAAAATCCATACAAATGGTGTGTGTGTGTGTGTGTGTGTGTGTGTGTGTGTGTGTGTGTGTGGGAGATACCTGCAATTCTGCAGCGCGGATAGACGGGACACTGCTGCAATTTACGTGTGTGGGATAGCAGAGAGAGAGAGAAATAGAGAGAGAGAGAGAGAGAGAGAGAGAGAGAGAGAGAGAGAGAGAGTGAGGAGGGGGGAGGCAAAGACCTATTACGCGAAAAACTGCCAAGACAAACAGATGATATTCGATCTCGTCAGAATATTACATGGCTTCCTTATAATAGCAGCGAAGCTTCCAAGAATATGAAGCAAAATTAAAGGGAACTAGGCCCTGGAAAAGCAAACGGCACGGAATAAAACGACCTTACGTTTCTGTGATGAAATGTTTTCTTTGGTTGCGTGTCCGAAGGAACTTTGCATCGTATTTTCGGAATAATAGAGGCAATGTAATTTGTATTTGTCCGCCGACACCGGGCAAGCGACTTTCAAGTAAATTGTCTCCCGTGTATAGGAATATACATAATGGATGTACGAGTACAAGTAGTAGATGCATGGTTGACCACATAAGGAAGTTTAGGTCTTTTTGTGAGTCGTGCTCGGACAGCCGAATGTTGAGGCGACCGTTCGCGATAAGCGAGAAATCCGGGTTCGAGCCCCCGTCCGTCGCAATCTTTCATTGTCCTCATTCCATTATATACCTAATGGTGGTCCATATTCGCACCTGCAAAGACATTTCATGTAGTGGAAGATATTCTTACATCCACACATAGCCTACGTTATATTATATCTGGTATGATGTCTTGTTAAAACTAGCTGTAAATGAGCTCCGCTCTTAATAAGTTATGAGCGTTTGCCATGACAAGTACGAGTAATAAATAACTGGGTAGCTGCACAGTATTAATTTAAAACTTCCGATGGATTGCCACCAAACACATTAACATTTATATGACATCATATCCTCGTTAAAAAACGTAACAGATTTTTTTCCCATTGTGCACTCCGAGGGGTACAGCGGACTGTTTGAGATACGCCCGAAGTCGCAGTTCAAATGGTTCAAATGGCTCTGAGCACTATGGGACTTAACTTCTGTGGTCATCAGTCCCCTAGAGCTTAGAACTACTTAAACCTAACTAACCTAAGGACATCACACCCACCCATTCCCGAGGCAGGATTCGAACCTACGACCTTAGCGGTCGCACGGTTCCAGACTGTAGCGCCTAGAACCGCTCGGTCACGTCGGCCGTCAGTCTCAGTTCCTTTCAACCATTTACAAGGAGAAATTGTATTGGGACAGAGGGTATCCCAGCTAGAAAGGAATCGGAGGGAGTCGAAAATTCCAGTATCAGCCTTCCAAACAAAGGGAAACTCCAACTTTGATCGAAACTGAACGACTGGGCCCATTTGCAATTTATTTTTTTTGGATAATTTTGTCCACCGTTTCAATCAAAAATAAAAATTTATTTTTTCATGTGAGTGAGTGTGTGTGTGTGTGTGTGTGAGAGAGAGAGAGAGAGAGAGACAGAGAGAGAGAGAGAGAGAGAGAGAGAGAGAGAGAGAGAGAGAGAGAGAGAGAGAGAGGAGAGAGACAGAGACAGAGAGAGAGAGAGACAGCTAGAGAGAGGAGGGGAAGCAAGAAAGAGAGGGCACAGTGTGTAGGTGTGTAGATAAGTATGAGAAAAATATGTCGAAATTCAGTTTGAATTACGTTTAACTACCTTTGCAGTAATATATTTGTACTAACTAATTCCGTTTCCCAACGATACGATTGTCATTTGTATCAACGTTTATTCCAAACACGTATGGATCCCTACATCGTGTTGACCAGGCTGGGACAACTGTTGTTATCTCTTTGCTCATTCGCTGTGTATTTCTTGTTTTTACGTGAACACGCAACAAATATATTACTGATACTCTTACGCGACATTTTGTTTATCTATAAAACACAAATTAATTCAGTACAAGAAACGCTACAGAGATTAAAGACGTATCGATTAAACTTGTTATGTATGCATATCTAATACTGAATAAAATATATACCTGTTTGACAGCCATGATTATTTCAACAATGAATATCTGTCCGACTATAATAGGTACCCGAAACTTCGTGGCAGATTAAAACTATGTGCCGGACCGAGACTCGAAATCGGGACCTTTGCCTTTCGCGGGCAAGTGCTCTTCCAACTGAGCTACCCAACCACGACTCATACCCCCTTCTTACAGCTTTACTTCCTCCGGTACCTCGTCTCCTACCTTCCAAGCTTTACAGAAGCTCTCCTGCGAACCTTGCAGGACTAGCACTCCAGAAAGAAAGTATATTGCGGAGACATGGCTTAGCCACAGCCTGGGGGATGTCTACAGAATGAGATTTTCACTCTGCAGCGGAATGTGCACTGATATGAAACTTCTTGGCACATTAAAATTGTGTGAACGACCAAGATTAGAACTCTGGACCTTTGCCTTTTGCGGACAAGTGGTCTACCAAGGTTTGCAGGAGTGGTTCTGTAAAGTTTGGAAGGTAGGAGACGAGGTACTGCCAGTAGTAAAGCTGTGAAGACGGGGCGTGAGTCGCGCTAGGGTAGCTCAGTTGGTAAAGCACTTGTCCGTGAAAGGCAAAAGTCCCGAGTTCGAGTGTCGGTCCGGCACACAGTTTCAATCTGCCAGGAAGTTTCATATCAGGGTACACTCCGATGCAGAGTGAAAATCTCATTCTAATAATATCTATCTGACTATAGTGAACATTTGCCTTTATTTGAACAAAAATTCACACACAGGAAACATTTCTGACTGTTTTAATGACAGCCTTATCGCCTGCTCTATTGTTCTGTACCCAGAGAGCTTTAGACTCTACAGCAGCCCTATGCAGTTGCCAGAATTGGCACTTACCTGTGATTTTTACTGCATCGTGTTTCTAACGGGAGCAGAAAACTGTAAGAAAGCGATGCTCTGCTACGGCTTAAAATGTTGAATAGACTAACTTCATTCTGACCATGCAGTAACAAAATCGTTCTCATCTTCTAGTTCAGAACATCTCGTATTAACTCTCTGCACATGATATTCAGACAGAAGGACTGTTCTACTTCTACATCGATACTCTGCAAATCACACTTAACTACCTGGCAGACCGTTCATCGAACACTTTTACAATAATTCTCTATTATCCCACTCTCGAACAGCGCGGGGAAAAGTGAACACCTACATCATTCCGTGCGAACTCTGGTTGTTTTATTATGATAGTCAATTCTCCCTATGTAGGTCGCCGTCAATAAAATTGAGGAGAAAGTTGGTGACTGAAATTTCATGGGGAGATTCCGCCGCAACGAAAAACGCCTTCGTTTTAATGATGTCTGTGACACTCTCTCCCACTATTTCTCGATAACACAAAACGTACTGCCATTCTTCTGCCTGGTAAGGACCCCACACCGCGCAGCAGTACTCCAAAAGACGACGGACAAGGGCAGTCTTTGGTTCGTCTTCCCCACATCATTTTTCATGTGTTCTTTCAAACTTCACTTGTTCCTTATTGTAATTCCAAAGTATTTAGTTGAATTTACGGACTTCAGATTTAGTTGATTTATCTCGTAACCAAAATTTAACGAGTTCCTTTTAGCACTCATCTAGATGATCTCACACTTTTCATTATTTACGGACAATTGTCAATTTTCCCACCATATAGATATCCTATGTAAATCGTTTTGCAATTGATTCTGATCGTCTGACGACTTCACTAGACGATAAATGAGAGCGTCGTCTGCAAATAATCCAACACAGCTGCTCAGATTGTCTCCAAATTCGTTTATGTAGATAAGGAACAGCTAAGGGCTTAAGTCAATCCCTTGAAGAACGCCAGAAACAACTTTCGTTTCACTCGATGACTCTCTGTGACATAATATGGACTGTGATCACGAATCCAATCATATACTCCATACCTTTACAATACGTCTGCGAGATACGGTGTGGAAAGCCTTCTGGAAATGTAGAAATACGGAACCAAATTGAAATTCTTCGTCTCTAGCACCGAGCACTTCGTGTGAGTAAAGAGCTAGTTGTGTTTCACAAGAACGATATTTTCGAAATCCATATAGTCTGTTTTTCAAAAGACCGTTCTCTGCGACGTAATTCATAATATTCGAACGCAACATATGTTCCGAAATCCTGTAGCATATAAACTTTAATGATACTGGTCTGTAATCTGGTGAGCTACTACAATTACCTTTCTTGAATATTGGTGTGACTTGTGCACTTGTCCAGTCTTCGGGTATGCGTCTTTTGTCGACTGAGCGGTAAATTATGGGTCTACTGCATCAGTATCCGAAAAGAATCTCATTAATATACTATATGGACCGTAAGACTTGATTTTATTAACTGATTTAAATTGTTTTACTATTCCGAGGATATCTGCTTCTAAGGTACTCTTGTTGGCAGCTGTTCTTGATTCGAATGCTATAATATTTACATCGTCTTCTGCGGTGAAGGAATTTCGGAAGGCTGTGCTTAGCAGTTTCAAACACGTACACGACTCATACTATTACAGTGATAAGCCAGAACATTATGATCGCTGTCCACATCGACGATGGATGTCATCTGGTGGCGTTGCGAACACGTGACGTGGTAACAAAAGCATGTAAGCGGAGCATGCCTTAACAGCACTGTCATCGATAGCATTTCCATTGCTATCGCGGAGAGATGCCACTGATTGCGTCTAGCCGCTAGCATGCTTTACATACGACCAGATCCTCATAGAATATTCTGCCAGGTTTTGTTGTGAAAACTATTACATTGAAGTCAGCGCTAAATTTCGAGCTCCTGTAAAAGATCGACAATCTTGGAGATTTTGCGTTAGTTTAAATTTGGAATGCTTTTTTCATTGTTTCTGCAACACTGTTCTGACCTGTTTTGTGTATCACGGGGTTAAGCTCCCCCGTTTGTTAGTGTATATGGTACAAATCTAATTGCTGTCGATACTGTTTCTCTGAATTCAAGCCACATCTGGTCTACACTGACAATGTTTATGAAGAAGAAGTGGAGAGTGTCTCTTAGTAAGACGGCAAGCGGTTTTTTTACATGGTTTTATGAATGGATATATTTTTCCTGTTGTTTTTCGAGGATTTCTGAGTTCACTGATCCCTGTATCCGTTTTGATACTTGTTATTATCTCAGAATTATTTGTTGCTGTAGACGGAAAATCACCTTAAAATCGTGAGACAGAATGAGCCTCCAAGAACTTTCGTAGAACACACAGCCACTGACAGAGAGAGAGAGAGAGAGAGAGAGAGCCGTAAATGGTTATGTCGCCACATGTATTCGATGTCTTTGAAAAAATGAATAATATCAACAATAGTTTCCAATAAAAAAAAACAGCAAAAAAAGTTCTTATCAGTGCACAAATTAGCCAAATAAATTATCAATTTAAAAGTAAGTAGAAGGAGGCTGCTTAAAAGCGTACCCTTCCAAATTTTTTGGTGGTACTTTTGCCTCAGGAATTTCTCATCATGTTACCCAGCATCAGCCAGGCAACCTGGTGGCTCTCTATTTGCCTCGATAACATCTTCCCGTTTGCAAGTGTCCTGGTTGGAATTGTTTACAATGTTCGTCAGTAAAAAAATGGCTCTGAGCACTATGGGACTTAACTTCTGAAGCCATCAGTCCCCTAGAACTTAGAACTACTTAAACCTAACTAACCTAAGGACATCACACACATCCATGCCCGAGGCAGGATTCGAACCTGCGACCGTAGCAGTCGCGCCGTTCCAGTCTGCAGAGCCTAGAACCGCTCGGCCACACCGGCCGGCGTTCGTCAGTACCTGCATCATAGTTATAGCGGGAGAAGTCCAGACGATTGGCTAGGCGCTTGAGTCTGGAACCGCTCGACCGCTACGGTCGCAGGTTCGAATCCTGCCTCGGGCATGGATGTGTGTGATGTCCTTAGGTTAGTTAGCTTTAAGTAGTTCTAAGTTCTAGGGGACTGATGACCTCAGAAGTTCAAGTCCCATAGTTCTCAGAGCCATTTGAACCATTTGATCTCCCATGAAAAGGAGATGTCTTGGTGGCTGCTGTTGGCATTACAAGAAACATTTACAAAGTATCTTCCAATCTGTCACGTTACGGAGCATTAAATGGTACCTGACCGAAAGGAAAAAAATACGTGACATCTACAATGTAGACCGCCAACACATCAGGATCCGCCCTATTTTAACACTAGTTTGTTCACAACATCTTCAGCCATGGTCGTAAGCCATCGTCGTAAGTCTATTGAAGCCATTCGAGTTCGAGAAGGCAGCGTTTTGTGTCCGGCAGCTGGTAACACTAGCGAGATAAAGCACGAACGCCATACCAGCGCGCACAGCAGTTATTCCCAAATTATACTCGTGCCACGACGTACTAGCACTGCGCTAGGGGGGCCCGCCATGTTTAATTAGCGTAAGACCTGCGACTATCCATATGTTGGGAGTCGCTGGGTGAAGCTTTCTTCCTCTGTCGGCACACCCCGCGTATATCTGTCAGGTCGTCGTGATCAAAAGCATCTACATTTGTACTCTACAAGCCTGCGTGTATTGCGTGTTGCTGAGTGCGTGGCACCCAATAATTCATTTCCCCCTTCACGTTTCATTGGAAGATCATCCACAGAAGTATAATAGTAGGATATCAGCATCGACAACATCAACCTGTTGACATACGCTACCGGTTAAAGGCACCCTCTAGATGGTTCCAAGCATTACAGACGATACTCCTGCGTCAGTGGTCTCCTGTATCGACCACTGAACCAGATCATACAGTGACTGTAACAATATTATGTGATCGCTGTAAATTTGGAGTTATAGCTTGATACCAGTGCCTACCAATTTACAGCACTGAGGATGGTCACTAAGTGACCGAAAATCGATTTTGCTGAAAATAAAGCAACAAAAAAAGGCCAATGCTGATTTTTCTTCCAGTTCTATCCACTATTTGGTCGTGGTGCACTTAACACGCCATGGAGTCGCCATTCATTCTGCTTCTGGCGAAGAGTTCTCGGGCTTCCAGCCGGGTGGCGGTGTCTTCAAACTGCGACGTTTCGACGAGTGACATACTCGTCCTCTTCTGGCGAAGTGCCGAGACTTTGCACATGCCGGTCCCTTTATACCTGAGGCGCCACCCGGCTGTAAGCCCGAGAACTCTTCGCCAGCTGTATATGCCGGGAAAGCATACATTCACATTCTGCTTCTGTTGTGGTCAGTGTAGGATGAAGGTAACCCCTTCATGAAAAGCATTTTCTTCTCCTCTTCCCAAAACCTCTTCTTCCAATTTCTCTTTCTCTCGCGCTCCTCATAGATTTTCAGTATTCTCTTCCCTCCTATGCTTCCCTGGTGATTGTACAATACTCCTGTATCCGTCTCTGCCTTTGATCTCTGACGTAAGGGTGGATGAGTGCTAACTTCTCCTGTTTTCTTTCTTCCACCTTTATCCCCAATCCCCAAGACTAACCACCAGCTTGATTCCTATCTTCTCTCATGTCTACGACGTTGTTTCTCAAAAGCTTCTTGTCTTTCTATCCACATTTATCCTGATCGCATGTTTTTTAGATCTTATCCTTTTGAGTCTGGTTTCTGCTGTATTGTCGTCAAGCTCCCATACAGTTCTACTTCTAGTACTCAGTATTTTCCTCGTGGGATTTTTTTCTCTCTTCTTTTTTTAGTCTTTCTGCATCATATCTTACTAGTGTTTTCTTAGCCGAATATAATACCGCATTCCTCACCTTTGTCCACATTTTTCACCTTGCCTTTTGATGTGTTTCAATCACAAGTGGTATTCATTGTGTTTGACTTGTACATGTTGTACTTCAAATAAATTTCTTTCTTCTTCTTTGTTTTTAGAAACCTATGTAGAAATTAAAGACATAATTTTAATTACAATAGAAACCATTTTATATCAGAGAAAGATATAAATAAATTATACATATTGTGATTTGTTTGTGTGTGTGTGTGTGTGTGTGTGTGTGTGTGTGTGTGTGTGCTTTTGAGTCAATGGTATTGCGTTGTACGTGTTGCAAGTTCCACAATATAAAACCCTCTGCATCTTGTCATGGCGCATTGTTCACCACAGTTCATGTAAAATGGATCTTTTACGCGTGGCTAAGTATTTTTAAATATGTTTTGGGCATTTCTGAGAATCAGTACATTGATTGGAGGATACTTTAGTTACGTCTAAGAACCCTGATTTGGCTGCCTGACGATTCATCTTTTGCTGATAAACAACCTGAAAAATCGTTTAGTGCCACGGAATATCTCAATAAGATTGAGAGAAATATAGTGGGAAGTGTGGAAGATTCATAAAAGGAGCAGCTTCTAAATGTCACGGCTGCCCTTCAGGCCGTTTGCAGACACGATACTACACTGTAGTAAATTTTCTACACTCGTTTCAGTTTATTATCATATACAGAAGCTCTGCCAAGTGCGTGCGGCGGAGATGGTGTTTTGGCAAGCTATACTCCTCTCTAGGCGGCCTCTAGACTCTCTTATATTCCGTGCTTTCTGGAGAAAGAAGTGAGGGCGGGAGAGACACACGAGTTGTGAGGAGACAATAAAGACCAGCACTGCTGCGAATGTCCGCAGTACTCAGCGAAAGCCAGTAACTGGTGGGTCATAAATCTGAGCCGAGAGCGAAAGCAGAAATTAGTCTTAACCGAGCTCGTTATTACACAGGGGTAGGTGTGCTTGTGCTGCTACTCGTATCGTAATTTCGGAACTGTGTTTACAGGCCGACAAGTGGCTGTTCTACGTCACGGAGACAATTTCAGTCTGTGGCAGTTAAGTCTACACTTTCATCGAGCAGTAGCGGCACAGCACGGCACTACAATCGCTTCATAATAGCTACTGTAATCACAAGTACTGCACGAGAACAGTGAATCGACACAGGCGATTTCATGCTCTACTATAACGTCACGTTTCTATTATCTGCTTTCAGCTTTTGGAATTCGGTTCTTAAACACATAACGTAAATGTATATGGTGAATATATAAGTTAATCAGGGTAATAAGTTCAGCCCGTATATTTCTTGGAATATGGCCCTTGCTTTGTATGGTTCTCAAACATGATGGAGATATCATTGACGATTTTAAAACAGAAATTGTGAAACTTAGATTACTCTGTTCGTCCACAAGACGTTAGATACTGGCGCCCAGGTTGATGCCATATTCCTTGACTTGCGGAAGGTGGTCGACACATTGTCAATTTATTTAGGTATAATACGCAACTAGACGCTCTTTTGAATTTTTGATACGATATATTTTCCGTACCATTAACTAGTTTTCAAGCCGCTGCAGGCTCATCATCAAATGGTGTGGTGTTGCAGGAAATTATCCTGTACCACGGGCAGCTACACACTATAGTCGTGGTGCTGGCGGAAATTTGCTTGTCACTAACGAAAATTTTATGAAACGAAAAGTTTGGCCGTTCTGATAATGTAAGTTTTGCAGGTTGTATACACTCACATATACAATATTTAGCTGCAGTTTGTGTCACATTCACACTAAGTAAAACACTGAACGTAAGCACAATAGATGGAAATATTATCTATATCACCCTTTGACACACCACGATCTTTGACTTGAGATGCATTGCATCACAGCGTAAAAGTTTGAAAAGGTAGATAATGTATTTAAGAGTATCTTGCAAGCCATGGGTGTGTTTATACATTGACAGCTTTGATATACGAAGTATCAAAAGGATACACAAAAATGAACAAATAGAGAGAAATATTTCCTACATAATCGGTGAGTTAGTTACAACGACACGTGGCAGTTTTTGTTGGTAGGGTCGTGGCAATAAAAATAATAAAGAGGAAAACAATTATGAGTACACAGACGGAGTCCCATGGTTGTTAGCAGAATAATAGAACAATAATAATTTTTGCAGGAGGATAAATGTATGTGGGCACCTCGTTTTGTATTATCGCGAAATAGGGGAGACAGTGCCACAGACATGATACGTGAATTGGAGTGGCAATCAATAAAACAAAGGCGTATTACGTTACAAAGGGATCTTCTCATGAAATTTCAGTCACCAGTTTTCTCCTTCGATTGCGAAAACACTCTGTTGGCAACCAACTAGATAGGGAGAATGGATCATCGCGATAAAATAAGAGAAATCAGGGCTCGCACGGAAAAATTTAAGTGCTCGTTTTTACCCGCCTGCCATTCGAGAGTGGAACGGTAAAGAGACAGAATGAAGGTGGTTCATTGAACCCTCTGCCAGGCAGAGTGTGAATAGCAGAGTAATCACGTAGGTAATTCTAGCTTGTGAATCTAAATCTCTACCTTTTCGAGGAGATCTGGCTGCAATCTTCGTCAGCAAGATGAAAAACTGCAAGGTTGTCGTTGCTATCACCAGCAGAGTGTTAACAATGGACAGTGTCTGACGCAACACTGGACTTGCTTGCTTTCTCCCTGTTCGTCCTACATTACACCCACATAAATCGAGAAGTTAAATCACAACTACATTTCGCCGTCCGCAATGAGTACAGCTTTCGATACAATTCCGCACTGCCACCTGACGAGCAAAATACGAGCTCCAGATCACGTTTGGGATTGGATTAATAATATAGCATACATGTAATAGTAATTTCGATTTTGCCTCAAAGAAGTGTTATAGGATCATTCCTTTTCACATTTTCTGGTTCAAATGGCTCTGAGCACTATAGGACTTAACTTCTAAGGTCATCAGTCCCCTAGAACTTAGAACTACTCAAACCTAACTAACCTAAGAACATTACACACATCCATGCAGGATTCGAAGATACTTATATATCTAGATCAGACAACAGGTTAAAACGAATGTCAGAATGGAGGGGAACTAACAGTGGGATAGGCTGTGCAGCAAAATAGGTGTGACTATATGTTATAATAATTCCACTGAAACATGGTAGTTATTTTTAAAAAAATTAAAAAATGAGTGTAAGAACATTATATAAAAAATTCTACACTAGAATTAATAGGATACAATTTAAAATTATTGGATGAAAGTATAAAAATAACGAAGAACAATGTGAAAGTAGGGCTATCTAAGGCAGAAGAAAGTGAAAGTCAGGACGAGGAAAAATACAAACGGAAATTCTGAAATATGGAAGAAGTGCATTGGCAAACATTTTGGAAATTCTGAAATATGGAAGAAGTGCATTGGCAAACATTTTGGGGAAATAGCAGCCTCAGAATATACATCTGTGGAGTGGTATTTTTCAAACATCTTCTTGATATGTAGAACAGATGACAAGAGGATATGCACAAATTATACAGGAACAAGTCCTGTCCCAGCATTTGCCAGCCGTTACTGATTCGGACCACGTACAGATATCATTGAAAGGCTTTGAACGGTCCGCAACGGTACCACCCTGTAAACCAGAGCAAAAACTGCTGTCGCAGTCGGCTTCACATTGGTCAAATTACGTGGTCAGTGGAGTGACAGCCCCGCGATACCCTTAAGAGTTGGGTCGAAACGTCCGGAGGGATGGGCTGTAGGGAGGGAGGGGTGAGGGGCGAGAGAGGGATATCAGTAGTGTCGGACGTGTAAAGAATATCGCCCTGTTACTCACGGCACTGCAACTGTCATTTTTGACAGCGAAATGTGTGGGAATGTACACCATAAGGCAAATATAATTGACGCCCTTTACTTCACTCCTGAGGGGTTATCGTGTCATCTCTGAGCGGCGATGTTGTAAGTAGGCTATTTAGGTTTTTATGTTGGTAACGCCACGTGGCGCTCTATATGAAAATCACTGATTGTGCTGTGTGCAGTCTGTGCTGGTTTGCATTGATGGAATATTTGCTATTGTAGTGTTGGGCAGTTGGATGTGAACAGCGCGTAGCGTTGCACAGTTGGAGGTGAGCCGCCAGCAGTGGTGGATATGGGGAGAGAGATGAATTGATATACTCCTGCAAATGGAAAAAAGAACACATTGACACCGGTGTGTCAGACCAACCATACTTGCTCCGGACACTGCGAGAGGGCTGTACAAGCAATGATCACACGCACGGCACAGCGGACACACCAGGAACCGCGGTGTTGGCCGTCGAATGGCGCTAGCTGCGCAGCATTTGTGCACCGCCGCCGTCTGTGTCAGCCAGTTTGCCGTGGCATACGGAGCTCCATCGCAGTCTTTAACACTGGTAGCATGCCGCGACAGCGTGGACGTGAACCGTATGTGCAGTTGACGGACTTTGAGCGAGGGCGTATAGTGGGCATGCGGGAGGCCGGGTGGACGTACCGCCGAATTGCTCAACACGTGGGGCGTGAGGTTGTCGCCAGTGGTCGGCGGAAGGTGCACGTGCCCGTCGACCTGGGACCGGACCGCAGCGACGCACGGATGCACGCTAAGACCGTAGGATCCTACGCAGTGCCGTAGGGGACAGCACCGCCACTTCCCAGCAAATTAGGGACACTGTTGCTCCTGGGGTATCGGCGAGGACCATTCGCAACCGTCTCCATGAAGCTGGGCTACGGTCCCGCACACCGTTAGGCCGTCTTCCGCTCACGCCCCAACATCGTGCAACCCGCCTCCAGTGGT
The DNA here is from genome assembly GCF_023897955.1 of Schistocerca gregaria. Taxonomy (NCBI): domain Eukaryota; kingdom Metazoa; phylum Arthropoda; class Insecta; order Orthoptera; family Acrididae; genus Schistocerca; species Schistocerca gregaria. Next base: position 66,826,754 of record NC_064924.1, on the reverse strand, counting down.
GTCGCGACAGGCGTGAATGGAGGGACGAATGGAGACGTGTCGTCTTCAGCGATGAGAGTCGCTTCTGCCTTGGTGCCAATAATGGTCGTATGCGTGTTTGGCGCCGTGCAGGTGAGCGCCACAATCAGGACTGCATACGACCGAGGCACACAGGGCCAACACCCGGCATCATGGTGTGGGGAGCGATCTCCTACACTGGCCGTACACCTCTGGTGATCGTCGAGGGGACACTGAATAGTGCACGGTACATCCAAACCGTCATCGAACCCATCGTTCTACCATTCCTAGACCGGCAAGGGAACTTGCTGTTCCAACAGGACAATGCACGTCCGCATGTATCCCGTGCCACCCAACGTGCTCTAGAAGGTGTAAGTCAACTACCCTGGCCAGCAAGATCTCCGGATCTGTCCCCCATTGAGCATGTTTGGGACTGGATGAAGCGTCGTCTCACGCGGTCTGCACGTCCAGCACGAACGCTGGTCCAACTGAGGCGCCTGGTGGAAATGGCATGGCAAGCCGTTCCACAGGACTACATCCAGCATCTCTACGATCGTCTCCATGGGAGAATAGCAGCCTGCATTGCTGCGAAAGGTGGACACACACTGTACTAGTGCCGACATTGTGCATGCTCTGTTGCCTGTGTCTATGTGCCTGTGGTTCTGCCAGTGTGATCATGTGATGTATCTGACCCCAGGAATGTGTCAATAAAGTTTCCCCTTCCTGGGACAATGAATTCACGGTGTTCTTATTTAAATTTCCAGGAGTATATATATATATATATATATATATATATATATATATATATATATATATATATATATATATGACTTATTCAGGTAAATACATTGCTTGATCTCTATCAAAAATCTTTCATTTGGTAACTATGCCTATCAGTAGTTAGTGCCTTCAGTAGTTAGAATCTTTTATTTAGTTGGCAGTATTGGCGCTCCCTGTATTGCAGTAGTTCGAGTAACGAAGATTTTTGTGAGGTAAGTGATTCATGAAAGGTATAGGTTATTGTTAGTCAGGGCCATTCTTTTGTAGGGATTATTGAAAGATTGCGTTGCGCTAAAAATATTGTGTGTCAGTTTGGTGCTGATCAGAATAAGTAACGAGAGAAATGTCTGAGTATGTTCAGTTCTGCCCAGCTGTTTGAAAATCAAATAACGTAGAGGTTTACCAGTACAGTCTTTCATAATTTTCCTACGGGGAAGTTCCAATGTGTCTGGAACGGAACGTTTTCCTCGCTCACTCATAAGAAAACTGCATGATTCCAACAGTGGATTTTGTATATCTGTCATTCACTGCAGAGATTTCAAAATAAGCCGTGTGTAGTATCGTAGCTTATCGATAGTATCGGAGCCGGCACCTCGAAGATTCCCCGAAGATTCTCCAGGCCGCCAGGACGGTGTTACATGCGGCGGACACCTGCTCACCATTTTTCTAATTCCAGATTACTGCCGGTCGAGATTACTGCCGTTGTCGCTAGTTAACTGCTGAATGTTACACCGAGTTGTTGATAGCTCTACCGGCAAATATGCAGTGCACTTAGACGTGCGGCCGTGTCGGGCCTCTGCTTATAGCTGTTAACAGGTTAGCAGTTCCTTTGTACAAGGTGAGTAAATTATATTTATTTCAAATGGTTCAAATGGATCTGAACACTATGGGACTTAACTTCTGAGGTCATCAGTCGCCTAGAACTTAGAACTAATTAAACCTAACTAACTTAAGGACGTCACACACATCCATGCCCGAGGCAGGATTCGAACCTGCGACCGTAGCAGTCAAGCGGTTTCAGACTGAAGCGCCTAGAAACGCACGGCTACACCGGCCGGCTATATTTATTTAAAGTGCACTAGTGCCAACAAATATTTTACTTGACTGTCAAGGTCCCTACGGTGACAGATCCCTCGGCTACTTTCCACCCATTTATCATTAGCTATGGGGATACAACTTTTGGCTCTGCGGCAAATAGCGGCTGCCGACTCGCAGCGTAGTGAAATGTGGCTAAGAAGAAGGTATGCAACGACCTTCCCATTGTGTGACACGTCCAATGGCGTTGGGTAGAATTGTGGCGAAATTTGGTTCTAATATGACATCGTTAATACATCTACCGCTACTGTGTGAAACCCTTGATCTAATGGTTGAGAAGTTGGTACGACTGATTACATACTTTTCCTCAAGGTGTGGCGGAGAGAGACCGTGCCCAAGCGACCGCTGCTCGCTTTGCCCCTTGACCTACTCCCACATACCCAAAATTGGCAAGAGTATTAAAAAAATGTATCTGACCCTGGTTCTGCCAATGGCCTTGTCAAAGACGACGGAGAAACGGACAGTTCAGGATACTCGCTTACCCTGGCGGTGCCAAATTGCTCCTGGCAGAAGAAAGAATCAGCAATGATCAATAGCATGACGATGCAGAAGGCAATGGAAACCACTGCATCAAAGACACTTATTTTGTATCAACAGGACACTTGATCTGTAATTGAAAAAGTCAGTGATTTTTTTTCCCACTGGCAAAAGATTACGGACTAGTCCCCCATTTGCATCTCCGGGACGGGACTGCCAAGGGGGAGGTGATCGTGAGAAAAAAGACAAAGAAAGCGTAGCGTTCTACGAGTCGGGGCGTGGAATGTTAAAAGTCTGAACGTGGCAAGGAAGCCGTAAAATCTGAAAGGGAAATACTAAGCTTCAAAATGGGTGTAGTGGGGGGTTAATGAAGTGAAATGGAAAAAAACCCAATGATTTCTGGTCCTGCGAGTATACGAAAATATCAACATCAGCAGTAAATGTTATAACGGGTGATGGATTGCTTACAAGGGATAGGCAAAGTGTATGAGGATATTTAACAGGTAATTCAGTACGTAAAGGAAACTGAAAATCTAATAGAGAGGGGGGACTGGAAGGCGGTTGTGGGGGAAGAAGTAGAAGAAAGATGTAAGGGAGAGTATGGCCTTGGTAGTAGAAATGAGAAAGCAAAGAGGCTAATTCAGTTCCGCAATAAATTTGAACTAGTGACAGCGACTAGTGACAATCCATACTTGGAAAAGAAAGGGAGATACGGGACGATTTCAGTCAGATTACACACTGGTCAAGCAGAGATTCTAAACTCAAACTCTGGATTGCAGCGTGTATCCAGGAGCAAATATAGACTCGGATCACAATTTAGTAATGAAGAGTTGACTGAAGCTTGCGAGATTAGTCAGGAAGAATCAGCACGCAAAGAAGTCAGATAAGGAAATACTAATGAATAAAGAGATAAGTTTAAAGTTCTCTGAGACTATAGAAACTGCAATAATGAATAGCTCAGTAGGCAGTTCAGTTAAAGAGGAATGGGGATCTCTGAAAATGGTAATCAGAGAAGTGGGAAACAGCAACAAGATAGGTACAAGGAAAGTAACCGTGAAGAAACGCTTGGTAACAGAAGAAATGCGTCAGTTGATCTACGAAAGAAGTAAGTACGAAAATGTTAGGGAAATTCAGTAATCCAGAAATACATGTCATTTTGGACTGAAATAAATAGGAACTGCAGGGAAGTTCAGGCGAAATGGCTGCATAAAAAATGTAAAAAAATCGAAAAAGAAATGGTGGTTGGAAGGACTGACTCAGCATATAGGAAATTCAAAACAGCCTTCGGTGAAATTAAAAGAAAGGGCAATAAGATTAAATGTGCAAAGGGAATCCCACCGTTAAATCGAGAGGAGAGAGCGGATATACGGAAAGAGTATATTAAAGGCCTCTATAAGGGGTAGAACTTCTGTGATGTGTTAGAAGAACAAAGAGGAGTCGCCAGCGGAAAGATAGGGGATCCAGTATTAGAGTCAGACCTTAAAAGTGCGGAACGGGTACATATTATTCCAACAGAGTTTCTAATATCATTGGAATAAATGACAAAAAAGAAGTATTCACGTTACTGTTTACAATTTACGTGACTAGCGATGTACTATCAGACTTTATGAAAAACATCATTCACAGAATTCCGAAGGCTGTAAGAGTCGGCAACTGGGAGAATTAGCGCACAGTCAGCTTAACAGCTCCTGCATCCAAGTTGCTGACAAGAATAATATACAGAAGGATAGAAAAGAAAGCTGAGGATGTGTTAGACGTCGATCAGTTTGGCTTTAGGAAAGATAAAGGCAGCAGAGAGGCAGTCTTCACGTTACAATTGATAACGGAAGCAAGACCGAAGTAAGATCAAGACACGTTTATGGGATTTGTCGACTTCGAAAAAGCGTTCTATCATGTAAAATTGTGCAAGATGTTCGAAATTCTGAATAAAATAGGGGTAAGCTATTGGGAAAGATTCAAAGACCAAGATCAAAATACTCTGATTAGAGAAGGTATAATAAAAGTATGTAGCCTTTCGCCTCTGCTGTTCCATCTACACATCGAACATGCAGTACGGGAAATAAAATAAAGGATCGAGAGTGGAATTAAATTTCAAGGTGAACGTATCTCAATGATAAAAATAGCTGATGACGCTGCTATCCTCAGTGAAAGAAAATAAGAATTACAAGATGTTTTCAATGCAATGAACAGTCTAATGACTACAGAATATGTATTGAGAGTAAGTCGGAAAAAGACGAAAGTAATGAGAAGTAGCAGAAATGGGAATAGTGAGAACCTTAGCATGAGAATTGGCGATTACGAAGTTGACCAAATTAAGGAGTTCTGCCACGTAGACAGCAAAATAGCGAATGACGAACGGAGCAAGAAGGACTAATAATGCTTTAAGCAGAATAGCACTGGCGAAAAGGGGATTCCCGGCCTACCCGTGTCAAATATAGGCTTTAATTTGAGCAAGAAATTTGAGAGAATGGAGCACACCATTCTATGGCAATGAGACATGGACTGCGGCAAATCCGTAACAGAATACAAATATCTGAGATGTGGTGCAAGAGAAGAATGTTGAAAATTAGTGGACTGATGAAGTAAAAAATGAGGAGGTTGTCTGCAGAATAAGCGAGGAAAGGAATATATGGGAAACCATGACAAGATAAAGAGATGAGATGGTAGGAAAACTGATAAGACATCATGGAATAACTTTCATGGTACTAGAGGAATCTGTAGAGAGTAAAAACAGTAGAGGAAGACAGAGAATGCAATACATCCAGCAAATAAATGAGGACGTAAGTTGCAGTTGCTGCTGTGAGATGAAAAGGTTGACACAGAATAGGAATTTGAGGCGGTTCGCACCAGACCCAGGCAAAAGACTGATGATGAAAATAACAAAATAAAATAAGACAAAACCTCACCTGAGTTTCTGAACCGTAGCCTTTTTTTCCGCATGTGTCATGCCTCGCTACTTGAAGGCACGGTGAACCCGATGTTGAAATTGCAGGGCGCCAGGCATTTGCAGCATTGCAAAAGAAGACTGTAGACACGTTTCAGACAAATTTCGAACTTATGCGTTGCAATGGGAGACAATTACGAGGCTTCGAAAAAGTAATACCTCTTTTGCGCAGTGTAGTTACAAGTTTTCGTGTTTGTTCTAATATTTGTGAACTCTGCTTCGCCTTCGTAGCCACTCTTTTAACCACATTAGCTACCTTTAACTCGCCTGGGTGCAGATCGTAGTCGTAACCATGTCATTCTGTTGGTAAACTTAACAAACTCTAATTTCATTATCATATTTAGTTAATATTAGTTTCTTCTTTTGTCCTGTATACGGTTAGTCCATTTCGCTTAACTGTCTCTAATCCTATTCAGTTTCTCCGAAGTTAAAGTGAAGATTTATTTAAGGAAAAATTTAAAACGAATTAAATCGAAAACAACGAATCGAGAAGAGTCTTCACAGCTCGCAAACATGAGATCAAATGATGCTGCTTGCGAGCCGGAAACTTTGCGCTGAAGCCATGCTGGTAGGTTCATGCGCCGTGACATTTCGCAAATGGAGACCAAATTTGTCCGGAAACGTCGTTTGTAGACAGATTTGTTCGCGACTAATTGCGTCCGTGACCCGTCGGAATACTCTGTAGGCCGAAGGATGCACTTGACAAACGTTGCTGGTGCGCAGTGAGCTAGCAGCCGACACCTCTCTACTAGAATCAAGGGAACCTCAGTTACGTCAAAATGTATGCGCTATGTCTTTCCTGTTATTTCATGAAAAAATGTCTGCAATCCCTTTCTTTAAACATTATTTTTATAAAATAAAAATTGAGACAGATAGTTGAAAAACACGCCCAACAAATGTGCAAGGTTTTCGAAGTCATTTTTGTTCTTGCAGTTAATAAAATCATAAAAATTAATATAATGCTATCACAGCTCTTTACGAAGAAAATTAGCAAACGCCTGTTACTGTAGGGCCATCCACTGAGGAGACGTAGCCAATTACCGAGAGCGCCTTTTTTTTTTTAGAAAAATCGATACATGTAGCATAATAATTACAATCGCTTAATTTCCCAAACAGGTACTTTCTTGACTTCTCACTGGATACGCTTACAGTAAATAGCAAGTATTGTAATGTGAATGTTAACGAGTTATAGAACACCCGACTTTTATGGTAAGAAAGCAATCAACACTTGTAAAAAATTTGCCGGATGCGAGTACAATACGCTCACTGAGAGCTCCGTGCAAATTTAATTATGTATACAGACAGCTCATCCATCCCAGGAAACGAGAATTTCGGCCACATTTGCCTGTTATTGGCATTAATACTGGAAAGATACCTTCTAAGATTTTTGAGTTTGTTCTAGTTATATAAATGTGACATAGTCCTGGAAGAGACAGGTGAGCGTTATTATAGTAATCAATAATCTGCGAATGTTTGTTTCACGTATAATTTGAAAACGTATGAACAATAATCGCTCCTGGGTATCTGATGTTAGATAAATTCCGAAACGCATCATATGAGCGACACAGTCACTCATCACTGATGTTTGACTGTTACCTTTGCGAGCCAGTCAGCCTGCATGCATATCTGCTGTTCATAGACATATATTCTTTGGTAATATTCCAGATTAACAATTTTCGGATTTTTTTTTCCTTTACTTGTACTACACCAAATTTCAGTATTCTACGTCAGAAAGAAATACCCCATGGGTTTTGATGATTGACTTTGCGAGTATCAAAATGTGTAACATAAATTGCCAAATCTTTTGACTACATTGACGTAGAAGTTTCAATTTTTACACAGCCAAAAGACCGTAGGCATTAATATTTTCCTTACAATCGAGCGTGGTACGTCGACCCGTTGCTCTGGAAAAGGGGTCTTAACAGACGCAGGAACATCAGATAATAATCAACAAATTTTTTTTTCCTTTGCTATACTCGTAGTTACTGGCAACGACCTTGCCGCAGTGGATACACCGGTCCCCGTGAGATCACCGAAGTCAAGCGCTGTCGGGCGTGGTCGGCGCTTGGATGGGTGACCATCCAGTCCGCCATGCCGTGTTGCCATTTTTCGGGGTGCACTCAGCCTCGTGATGGCAATTGAGGAGCTTCTCGACCGAATAGCAGCGGCTCCGGTCAGGAATACCATCATAACGACTGGGAGAGCGGTGTGCTGACCCGACGCCGCTCCTATCCGCATCCTCTACTGAGGATGACACGGCGGTCAAGTGGTCCCGGTAGGCCACTCGTGGCCTCAAGACGGAGTCCTTAATACTCATAGTTACAGATCTACAGTTTCCGGATTTTTTCCTTTGGTTGTACTCTGAAGCCTTCCTTTTTGCCAAATTTCATGAGTCTAGGCCAATGGGAAGTAGACTTTGTCTTGATGAGTGCGTTTGCGAGTAAGAAAATATGTGACATAAATGAGCGTATCTTTCGATTGCATTGACTCAGAATCTTCTGTGTTTTACAGCCTAACAAGGAACTGTATACCTCAGCATATGTAATAAATTTAAACTTGATACATCTACCCGTTCATGAGGTAAAGCGTTTTTAACAGACGGACAACAAAGTGATACTATAGAGTTTCCGTTTTTATCGACTAACGTACGTAACTCTAAAAAGGATTAGGCTAGACCATTTTAACCCCTACATTTTTCTATTTAATATTTCAGTTGGAGGTACAGTTTTTTACTTACTTAAGAAAAACCTTATTTTTTTTCTTTTTGCAACTCTATGGATTTTTTAAAATCATATTAACAACTTGGATCTAGCTTCATGTAAAGTAACTCTATTTAAAATTAAATTTCCCGTACGCTCATATTTTCTATTTACAGGTAATAATGTTCGCAAATTAGCACTATGCCGTCACAGAATGCTTGGACTCACCCTAATGTCAGAAACATGAGGACTGCGGTTACAAAATACAACGCAGAGGACATCAGTTACTATACGCGGTCTCTATGAAATGGAACTGTTGCTTGCTTGCTATGATAGTATGAGCAACTGGGGTGTCGGTGTACAAAGGCAGACCCGCCATTCGCAAAGAAATTAATACCACAATGAGTTCAGATGAAGGCAGTACCGTCCCCCTTACTTCTGTTGGCGGATTAATTAAAAAACAAATGGGTGAAAACCATGGTAAGTACGCACAATCATGAACAATGTTCTCCACGAACTCAGAGATTACATAGACGCAGATTAATATTTCACGCGGAGTTTTAGGTACTCCTTGTACGCAAAATTTATTGCACTATATAACGGAGGATCCTATGAACTGCTAGCTGTAAGACCATGATCAGGATGAGTGGTGGTCCATAAAAATGGACCTGATAATCTCAAAGACACTGTCACTAAGAGAAACTCAAATCCACTTAAGGTCTTATGAATTAAATATTATTTCCACAGAAAATAACATAGCTCGTCATCATGCAACTGCGAACGTAACGCAGGGAACGGGGTTTGGGGGACCGAGGTGGGCATCCTAACCTTAACGAAAATTTTCCAGAAGAATTGCAAAAATACACTCGGAAAGCCACGTGAACTACCTCCCAACAGGTAGGCCCAAAGTGCTTCAATCATCTGATACTTAGGAAAATAGTGATCGGCGGCTCGAGTTCACTCAATGAGAACATCGTCAGACTCAATTCTTCACACAAAGTTTACGAAAATAACCAAGATTAAAGGGACCTATCACACTATGATGGATAACTCAGAACGAAAGGCAATCAGATGTTTCTGTAAGTAAATAAGACATTCTGACAGCTGTATCCACAAACCGAAGTAGACACTCTCACACAACGTAGGAGACCCCTTATCTATGGTGGCGGCCACTGAGAAAACGCTTACCTGTTCAAATAAGTGTGGGAGAGGGGGGGAGGGGAGGGGGAACTCCTGGTTTGCCTTGGACAAGACGGCACAACTATGAAGTAAGATTCGCAATGGTTCTGCTCTGATGTAACAAAAGTCATGGGATGCCTTATAATATGGTATTGGCCGTCCTTTTGCCTGGGTTAATGCAACAACTCGACGTGGCAGGGACTCCACAAGTCCCCTGCAGATATATTAAGTCTTGCTGCCCCTATAGGCGTCCATAGTAGCGTTGTTTGCGGACATGAAGTCCATAAATGGCTGAAGATGGTCTCCAAGTAGACGAACATAACGATTTGCAGTTAGCCGGTTCATTTCGACCAAAGGGTCCTGTCTATACCATTAAAAAACAGCTAACACCATTATGCAGCCATCACCAGCTAAGTGCCTTGTTGACAACTTGGGTCCATTGCTTCGTGGGGTCTGAGCCATACGTTACCCATACCATCATCTCTTAGCAACTGAAATCGGAACTCCTCTCACCAGACCATAGTTTTCCAGTCATGTAGGGCCCAAATGATATGGTATCGAGCCCAGGAGAGGCGCTGCGGGCAACGTCGTGCTGTCAGAAAAAGGCACTCGCGTTGGTCGTCTGCTGCCATAACCATATTTCGCCGCACTGTCCTAACGGATACGTTCATCGTATGTCCCACATTGTTTTTCACGGTTATTTAACGTAGTGCTGCTTGTCTGTTAGCACCGACAACTCTACGCCTGTGTCTCCGTTCTCGCGCTTTAAGTGAAGGCCAATGCGTTTCCCGTCCAAATGGTTCAAATGGCTCTCAGTACTATGGGACTTAACATCTGAGGTCATCAGTCCCCTATAACTTAGAACTACTTAAACCTAACTAACCTAAGGACATCATACACATCCATGCCCGAGGCAGGATTCGAATCTGCGACCGTAGCGGTCGCGCGGTTCCGGACTGAAGCGCCTAGAATAGCTCGGCCACATCGGCCGGCGCGTTGCCCGTGGTGACAGGTAATGCCTGAAATTTGGTATCTCTGCATGCTCTTGACATTGCGGATCTTGGAATACTGAAATCCCCTAACGATTTCCGAAATGGAGTGTCACATTTGTCTAACTACATCTGCATTCCGCGTTCACGGTCTATTAATTCCCATCGTGTGGCCAGTATCACGTCTTAAATCTTTTCACGTGAGTCACTTGATTACAACTGTCAGCTCCACCAATGCCCTTTTATACCTTGTGTACGGAAGACTACCGTCATCTTCTAACACAGTTATTGATGTTACCTGTTGCGGTCGCATCTAAATTATTTTTCTGTTTTGACTTTACGTGAGTTCCTTACAATATGATCATTGGTGTATCATCGACGTAAATGCTTTATTCTTTACGTATGATAATTTAGGTAATTGAATTAAGCTATGAATAAAATTTCAAAAGTAATGTCTGTAAAAGGTTGTAAAAGCTAAAAGTTTAATTGTAATACTGGTTCATGCACAGGGAAAAAAATGGTTCAAATGGCTCTGAGCACTGGTACTTAACATCTGTGGTCATCAGTCCCCTAGAACTTAAACCTAACTAACCCATGGACATCACACACATCCATGCCCGAGGCAGGATTCGAACCTGCGACCGTAGCAGTCCCGCGGTTCCGGACTGATGCGCCTAGAACCGCACGGCTACCGCGGCCGGCCATGCACAGTGAAAGTAGATTTGTAATCCTGTAAGACTAGGAGTAGAGCCCCTCCGCAGCGGAACTGGCTACGCAGGAATAGGAAAGGCTGATCTGATGGTCGAACTGCGAAGCCCCTTTGAGACATGGATCAGTCGGTGGCTAGCAGAGAATGGGTGCGCATATTTTGAACTGAAAGAGGCGAGTAGAACTGCGATATAGCTTTGGACGCTGAACTTGAGCTGTGGTAAAAACTGCTGTTTTGAAGAGCGTGTCGCAGCGCGTAGTGTGAAGCAGTCGCCCTCCGTTGCTGGTGGTGGCGCCGCTGTGGCAATCGCAGCTTTGGTGTCTCCCTCTGGTGGGAAAGGGGAAAGGTTGCCTGTTCACGTGCATTTAAGGGGCGCTATGAGCTCGCCAGTTGCTCACCGTCCCAGCAGACTTACAGGACATCAAACACGAAGTCAGGCCACATCGCACGCTCCGTCAGTTTGGAGGAATAGCCTTCCGGCTTATCCACCGACCCACAGTGGCTCATCTGTCCCTGTCAGGCAGCAGCAGCAGCCAGTTGGTCAGTCGCGGTCAGTCTGGGTCAGTCTCTCGTCCCCCGCTTGCTTGTCTCTCTCTCGTCTGCTCTTGTAAGGCAGTTAGTGTCTATCTTTCGGTCGAAGTGCTAGTATGTCTGTCGTTTGGATCAACCTTTAAAGCCAGCAAAATGAGAATTTTCTCACTCCGCCAGTAACAGAACTCAGCAAGTGGTCGCCCGGTCGGGGCTTGGTTCATGCATCTGAGTCTGCGCGTTAGGTCGCCAGTCTGCCCGAGTTTGCTCAGGCAATGGTCATTGGCGGTGGGATCGATCGGTTGGTCGGTCGCGCACTGAGACACAAGATGATTTGTCCGCCTTGAGGCCGCCAGTAAGCCGCCGCGTATAGCGAGGGGTAGTGGCTTCGCGGTCGATACGAGAGCAACAGGTCAATCCACAACATCAGTCTGGCCGGTGCGAGCTGCGACGCCGTGGTGTAACTGGTTCTCCGAGCGCTTCTGGGCCCCTTCAGTTGCCATCTTGTTGAGCTTGGCTCGGTCCTTTCCTGGTGCAGGGGTGTCGTTTTGCCAGTGGGCGTGTTTCCTCTGCATGGTGAGGTCCGAGCCAGTATTTCCGCCCTCGTGTGTCTGGAAGTGAGTGGGAGACGCACACAGCAGTGCAGTCGCGACGGAGCAGCAGTCGCGGACGGAACAGCGGGCAGTTGGTCGGTTGGTGCGAACCAGGAAAGACGGGAGATCGGCGCGCCTTCCTGCGTCCGTTGAAAAGGATAGCAGCGGACGGTTCGGGAGAGCGATTTGGGGGTGCTGCGCCAGGTCTTCTCGAGAAATCACAGTTTATTAAAAGAGATTGTCATATGTTGTGTGATTTACTCATGTTAAATTTTACTTGTCTTCCTGGTCAGTCTCTCGTTCCCAGCTTGCTCGTCTGTCTCTCGTCCGCATTTGTTAGGCAGTTAGTGTCTGTCTGTCGTTCGGAGCTGCCTCTGTCATGTTTGTCGGTTTTAGTGTGTTAACGAATTTATTGCTTGGAGTGAACCTTCCTAATTCCTGAAATATGTTTTGATCTTGCGTGTCATCTTGAGAGGAGGTATCGATGTACTGTAGAGCACCTTAATTTGTTTGGCCGACCTGGTAGGATTTTATATAAGATTGCATTTTATAGGCTTTTATTTAAATGATTATATTAGTACACAAGGATGCCGCCCTGTTACTGTAAGACTTTTTTTAGAGGTTAATATCAAGTTGCACCTTCGGTTGCATGTTAATCTTTTAATTTTAGTGTTTTGTACCATTTCCATCCCTCCTACAGGGTGCATAGTTTATGCGCTTGTGTGAATTGTTAAAACTTTTAGTTTAAAGTAATCTGATGTGTTGCAGATTTGTACCAGGGTAGTCTTCCAGAGGTTATTGTGAGCGTCTCAGCCCGAAAGCTCATACACTCGAAAATTTGTTTCATTGTGTCTCTGAATAAATTGTAACTTGATATTTGGAGGGTACTTTCTGCTTGTAATTTCAAATCAGTTTCTTTTTTAAAAAAAAAACGCTTTTAGGAATAAAATTTCCATTTACATAGTGCGATAAAATGTGTTAGTGTTCTTGATGAATCGCTAGTCAATAAAATTTTAAGAATATCCATTGAAAATAGATCCAAGGTTCAAAGTAATGAGGGTTATTATTCATGGAATACTCTGTTTAACTCTGTAGTGTGAAAATCCGAGATAAGAAGAGAATTGTCAGTGCGTAATGTACAGGAAGAGCCACGGATACATTCGCCTTCGCCGTCTTTTTGTTTTTTAACAGTATAGGAGATGAATGCTGCCGGCGCCTTCATCTTACGTTAGCAGTTATATAGTCTCGTTTTCAATAATAACATTGCGTCTTGTAACCTTTGTGTTGAGCCGCTGTATGTCATCTTTAGTCATTTACCTAGACAAGGTCCTATCCCAAGTGTACGATGAATACGAGTATGCTGTTTTACTGAACTGAAAATCAATTATTTTCTTTAATACACGTTAACTAACTTCGTGGAGTTGTAAAGCACGTAATTATTTAGTGGGCATAAGATTCGAAATACTGTAAGTAGTTTTTCTGAACGAACAGTTAAAGCATTCCTTTCAAAGAGTCTTTTAGTTAAATACTAGCATTTGCAATCAATGTGTAACGTAGTTAATAGTGTTTCCGATTTTACATTGTAACTAAAGTGTTCAGCCATGATAATTTGTCGATAAATTAGTTTCTGGGTGCACATCTCGTTGCTAAGCCAAATTTAAATATCATATTACAGTAACAGCTCTTAAAAATAAGCGGTCGTCTACAACTACTCAAACTATACTAGATCCAGGTGCTGCATATTACATTTGAGCTAAATAATGTAACGTAGTTAATAGTGTTTCCGATTTTACGTTGTAACTAAAGTGTTCAGCCATGATAATTTATCGATAAATTAGTTTCTGGGTGCATATCTCGTTGCTGAGCCAAATTTAAATATTTTATTTCAGTAACAGCTATTAAAAATAAGCGGTCGTCTACAACTACTCAAACTATACTAGATCCAGATGCTGCATATTCCATTTGAGCTAAATAATGCAACGTAATTAATATTCCTTGAGAATACAAATAAAAATCAGTACTAAAGATACTATTAATTACTAACTACTTCAACAATAACAATTTCTTATAATTAAACTGAGAAAAGAGCATCATGTCCATGTCAATAGTGCTCTATCATTAATAATCATTTACTTATAATTATCATCATTTTCCTACTGTAATGCACAGAAAGTAAGTGTTGTTGAGAGCCATTTTTTGCCTAAACACATTAATACTTCTTCAGTGTGCTGTTGTTGTTAAGGTCTTCAGTCCTGAGACTGGTTTGATGCAGCTCTCCATGCCACTCTATCCTGTGCAAGCTGCTTCATTTCCCAGTACTTACTGCAACCTACAGCCTTCTGAATCTGCTTAGTGTATTCACCTCTTGGTCTTCATCTACGATTTTTACCCTCCAAGCTGTCCTCCAATGCCAAATTTGTGATCCCTTGATGCCTCAGAACATGTCCGACCAACCGGTCCCTTTTTCTTGTCAAGTTGTGCCACAAACTCCTCTTCTCCCAAATTCTATTCAGTACCTCCTCATTAGTTATGTGATCTACCAATACAAATACATTCAGAAACGACTTCCTGGCACTTAAATCTATACTCGATGTCAACAAATTTCTCTTCTTCAGAAACGCTTTCCTTGCCATTGCCAGTCTACATTTTATATCCACTCTACTTCGACCAGCATCAGGTTTTTGCTCCCCAAATTGCAAAACTCCTTTACTACTTTAAGTGTCTCATTTCCTAATCTAATTCCCTCAGCATCACCCAACTTAATTCCACTACATTCCATTATCCTCGTTTTGCTTTTGTTGATGTTAATCTTATATCCTCCTTTCAAGACACTGTCCATTCCGTTCAACTGTTTTCCAAGTCCTTTGCTGTCTCTGACAGAATTACAAAGTCATTGGCGAACCTCAAAGTTTTTATTTCTTCTCGTTGGATTTTAATACCTAATCTGAATTTTTCTTTTGTTTCCTTCACTGCTTGCTCAATATACAGATTGAATAACATCGGGGAGAGGCTACAACCCTGTCTCACTCCCTTCCCAACCACTGCTTCCCTTTCATGTCCCTCGACTCTTATAACTGCCATCTGGTTTCTGCACAAATTGTAAATAGCCTTCCGCTCCCTGTATTTTACCCATGCCACCTTTAGAATTTGAAAGAGAGTATTCCAGTTAACACTGTCAAAAGCTTTCTCTAAGTCTACAAATGCTGGAAACGTAGGTTTGCCTTTCCTTCAGCTATTTTCTAAGATAACTCGTAGGGTCAGTATTGCCTCACGTCCTCCAACATTTCTACGGAATCCAAACTGATCTACCTCGAGGTCGGTTTCTACCAGTTTTTTGATTCTTCTGTAAAGAATTCGTGTTAATATTTTGCAGCTGTGACTTATTAAACTGATAGTTCGGTAATTTTCACATCTATCAACACCTGCTGTCTTTGTGATTGAAATTTATATTCTTGGAGTCTGAGGGTATTTCGCCTGTCTCATACATCTTGCTCACCAGATGGTAGAGTTTTGTCAGGACTGGCTCTCCCAAGGCCGTCAGTAGTTCCAATGGAGTGTTGTCTACTCCCGGGGCCTTCTCCAGTGTAGTTCAAGTAAATTCACTGGAACATTACTTGCTAAATTGTGCTACTGTCCATCTTATCAGCAAAACAGAAGATTAGTATCAGATAAAGTCAACACACATAGTTAATTCTCTTTATGAATCATGCTAGTACTGTGTACAAGAAGATCGTTTCTCATTACGTAAATAGTTTTCTTTGTTACTAATAGAACCTCCGTTCGATTTCCCTTTATTTTGCTATTGTTTCCTCTCAATAAAAGTTTTTCCATAATCTAAAAATAGACCGATGCGTTTCAGTTACACACAGTCACTGTCACAAATATCCTCACAGGTGTAAGATTACCGGTATACTAAAAATTTAGTAGTAGCCGGTAGTGTCACAATCTCTATATCTGCTTATCGCTATTCCATGACTTTTGTCACCTCATTGTGTGATGCTCATGCATCTGCGACTGCCCTATGAAAGGGCACTTCTGATATATTCTTTTCCTCAGCCGTGGTGAAAAGAGAAGATACACAAGTGTCGAAAAGAATGTGTATCGAAGAATAAATGAACATTTTGGCCCATTTTTCCCTCCAGAGATCATTGGTCCACCGACTCGTGAAACACAGAACTGTATGGTCAGTGCAGCATACGGGAAAATTGCATCAAAATGACACAGACAACAGGCAGAAAGCCCACATCTTCACGCTCAAATGTGTAATACTTGATAAGTAGGTTCGTTAAAACTTGAAGCGACTGAAGGCCGATGCTTTTAAAAACAATACACTGCAGTAAATTTTCAACAGGCAGAAAGCCCACAACTTTTTCTTCCAAAAGGTAATGTTGGATAAGTAAGATCCTAAAAACTTACTCCCTCAATCCGACCTAATAGGGATCCAAAACGCTCGATCAGCACTCAAGAATAGGTCGTATTAGTGTTTTATAAGCGGTCTCCTTTACAAATGAACCACATCTCCGCAAAATTCTACCAACGAACCAAAGACGACTATCCGCCTTCCTCACAACTGCCATTATATGCTTGTCCCGCTTCATATCGCTCTGCAATGTTACGCCCAAATATTTAATCGACGTGACTGTGTCAAGCGGTAAACTACTAATGGAGTATTCAAACATTACAGGATTCTTTTTCCTATTCATCCGCATTAATTTACATTTATCTATATTTAGAATTCGTTGCCATTCTTCACACCAACCACAAATCCTGTCCAAGTCATCTTGTATCTTCCTACAGTCACTCAACGACGACACCTTCCCGTACACCACAGCATCATCAGTAAACAGACACACATTGCTATCCACACTATCCAAAAGATCATTTATGTTCATAGAAAACAACAGCGGACCTACCACACTTCCCTGGGGCACTCCAGATTATACCCTCACCTCCGATGAACACTCACCATCGAGGACAACGCACTGGGTTCTATTACTTAAGAAGTCTTCGAGCCACTCACATACTTGGGAACCAATCCCATACGCTCGCACCCTAGCTAGGAGTCTGCAGTGGGGCACAGACTCAAACGCTGGTGTCAAATGATGGTGTCGGAGCCACGACTAGGGTACGTCCGCTTGCCTTCATATGGTAAAGTGGCCACGAGTGTGGCTGAGCGGCTGTCCCAGCCGCCCTATATTGCACTGGCAGAGGGCGCACCCTGGTATGGGCATGCTGCAGGCGTGGCTCAGCCGGTCTGCACGACTGGGTTCTCTGGATCCTGCATGACCACCATCGGTGTCTGCCAACTGAAAGACGCTAGCAGGATGGTACTGAATCGCGATACAACGCCTTGAGTGCGACCATAGCATACGTGATTCCGAACACAGCTGCTCGAGGTAGCCGTGCAGTCTGAGGTGCCTTATCACGGTTCGAGCGGTTCCCCACTTCGGAGGTTCGAGTCCTCCCTCGGGCATGGGTATCTGTGTTGTCCTTAGCGTAAGTTAGTTTAAGTTAGAGTAAGTAGTGTGTAATCTTAGGGACTAGTGACCTCAGCAGTTTGGTCCCATAGATTTACCAAAAATTTCCAGCTTTTTCAGAACACGACATACTGAGGAAGTAGGTCTTACTAGGCAAACGATGGGACATTTCCCCTGAACACATGCCTTTGCTTACTGTGGGAGGACTCAGCAGCGTGCCGTAGATATAGAATATGTTGTCAATGCGGCATATTTTAGCAGAGTGTCTTTTATATGACAAGGCAGACTTGCATCTTCCGCAGGAACAAAATGGTTCAAATGGTTCTGAGCACTATGGGACTTAACTTCTGAGGTCATCAGTCCCCTAGAACTTCGGACTACTTAAACCTAACTAACCCAAGGACATCACACACAACCATGCCCGAGGCAGGATTCGAACCTGCGACCGTAGCAGTCGCGCGGTTCCGGACTGAAGCGCCTAGAACCGCTCGGCCACCGTGGTCGGCCCACAAGAACAGCTCTCTATTTTAAATGACTATGAGGCCAGTTTGATTCGTATATTAGAATATGTTGTGGCAGCTTTTCCCCAGAATGTAGTTTCTGCGATTTCAGTATGTTACAGAGAGGCTCCTCCCCCCATGAACCATGGACCTTGCCGTTGGTGGGGAGGCTTGCGTGCCTCAGCGATACAGATGGCCGTACCGTAGGTGCAACCACAACGGAGGGGTATCTGTTGAGAGGCCAGACAAACGTGTGGTTCCTGAAGAGGGGCAGCAGCCTTTCAGTAGTTGCAGGGGCAACAGTCTGGATGATTGACTGATCTGGCCTTGCAACATTAACCAAAACGGCCTTGCTGTGCTGGTACTGCGAACGGCTGAAAGCAAGGGGAAACTACAGCCGTAATTTTTCCCGAGGACATGCAGCTTTACTGTATGATTAAATGATGATGGCATCCTCTTGGGTAAAATATTCCGGAGGTAAAATAGTCCCCCATTCGGATCTCCGGGCGGGGACTACTCAGGAGGATGTCGTTATCAGGAGAAAGAAAACTGGCGTTCTACGGATCGGAGCGTGGAATGTCAGATCCCTTAATCGGGCAGGTAGGTTAGAAAATTTAAAAAGGGAAATGGATAGGTTAAAGTTAGATATAGTGGGAATTAGTGAAGTTCGGTGGCAGGAGGAACAAGACTTCTGGTCAGGTGACTACAGGGTTATAAACACAAAATCAAATAGGGGTAATGCAGGAGTAGGTTTAATAATGAATAGGAAAATAGGAATGCGGGTAAGCTACTACAAACAGCATAGTGAACGCATTATTGTGGCCAAGATAGATACGAAGCCCACACCTACTACAGTAGTACAAGTTTATATGCCAACTAGCTCTGCAGATGATGAAGAAATTGAAGAAATGTACGATGAAATAAAAGAAATTATTCAGATAGTGAAGGGAGACGAAAATTTAATAGTAATGGGTGACTGGAATTCGAGTGTAGGAAAAGGGAGAGAAGGAAGCATAGTAGGTGAATATGGATTGGGGCTAAGAAATGAAAGAGGAAGCCGCCTAGTAGAATTTTGCACGGAGCATAACTTAATCATAGCTAACACTTGGTTTAAGAATCATGAAAGAAGGTTGTATACGTGGAAGAACCCTGGAGATACTAAAAGGTATCAGATAGATTATATAATGGTAAGACAGAGATTTAGGAACCAGGTTTTAAGTTGTAAGACATTTCCAGGGGCAGATGTGGACTCGGACCACAATCTATTGGTTATGACCTGTAGATTAAAACTGAAGAAACTGCAAAAATGTGGGAAATTAAGGAGATGGGACCTGGGTAAACTGAAAGAACCAGAGGTTGTACAGAGTTTCAGAGAGAGCATAAGGGAACAATTGACTGGAATAGGGGAAAGAAGTACAGTAGAAGAAGAATGGGTAGCTCTGAGGGATGTAGTAGTGAAGGCAGCAGAGGATAAAGTAGGTACAAAGACGAGGGCTGCTAGAAATCCTTGGGTAACAGAAGAAATATTGAATTTAATTGATGACAGGAGAAAATATAAAAATGCAGTAAATGAAGCAGGCAAAAAGGAATACAAACGTCTCAAAAATGCGATCGACAGGAAGTGCAAAGTGGCTAAACAGGGATGGCTAGAGGACAAATGTAAGGATGTAGAAGCTTATCTCACTAGGGGTAAGATAGATACTGCCTACAGGAAAATTAAAGAGTCCTTTGGAGAGAAGAGAACCATGTGTATGAATATCAAGAGCTCAGATGGCAGCCCAGTTCTAAGCAAAGAAGGGAAGGCAGAAAGGTGGAAGGAGTATATAGAAGGTTTATACAAGGGCGATGTACTTGAGGACAATATTATGGAAATAGAAGAGGATGTAGATGAAGACGAAATGGGAGATACGATACTGCGTGAAGAGTTTGACAGAGCACTGAAAGACCTGAGTAGAAACAAGGCCCCCGGAGTAGACAACATTCCATTAGAACTACTGACGGCCTTGGGAGAGCCAGTCATGACAAAACTCTACCAGCTGGTGAGCAAGATGTATGAGACAGGCGAAATACCCTCAGACTTCAAGAAGAATATAATAATTCCAATCCCAAAGAAAGCAGGTGCTGACAGTTGTGAAAATTACCGAACTGTCAGTTTAACAAGCCACGGCTGCAAAATACTAACGCGAATTCTTTACAGACGAATGGAAAAACTGGTAGATGCAGACCTCGGGGAGGATCAGTTTGGATTCCGTCGAAATGTTGGAACACGTGAGGCAATACTGACCTTACGACTTATCTTAGAAGAAAGATTAAGAAAAGGCAAACCTACGTTTCTAGCATTTGTAGACTTAGAGAAAGCTTTTGACAATGTTGACTGGAATACTCTTTTTCAAATTCTAAAGGTGGCAGGGGTAAAATACAGGGAGCGAAAGGCTATTTACAATTTGTACAGAAACCAGGTGGCAGTCATAAAAGTCGAGGGGCATGAAAGGGAAGCAGTGGTGGGGAAAGGAGTGAGACAGGGTTGTAGCCTCTCCCCGATGTTATTCAATCTGTATATTGAGCAAGCAGTAAAGGAAACAAAAGAAAAATTTGGAGTAGGTATTAAAGTCCATGGAGACGAAGTAAAAACTTTGAGGTTCGCCGATGACATTGTAATTCTGTCAGAGACGGCAAAGGACTTGGAAGAGCAGTTGAACGGAATGGACAGTGTCTTGAAAGGAGAATAAGATGAACATTAACAAAAGCAAAACGAGGATAATGGAATGTAGTCAAATTAAATCGGGTGATGCTGAGGGAATTAGATTAGGAAATGAGACACTTAAAGTAGTAAAGGAGTTTTGCTATTTAGGAAGTAAAATAACTGATGATGGTCGAAGTAGAGAGGATATAAAATGTAGACTGGCAATGGCAAGGAAAGCGTTTCTCAAGAAGAGAAATTTGTTAACATCGAATATAGATTTATGTATCAGGAAGTCGTTTCTGAAAGTATTTGTTTGGAGTGTAGCCATGTATGGAAGTGAAACATGGACGATAACTAGTTTGGACAAGAAGAGAATAGAAGCTTTCGAAATGTGGTGCTACAGAAGAATACTGAAGATAAGGTGGATAGATCACGTAACTAATGAGGAGGTATTGAATAGGATTGGGGAGAAGAGAAGTTTGTGGCACAACTTGACTAGAAGAAGGGATCGGTTGGTAGGACATGTTTTGAGGCATCAAGGGATCACAAATTTAGCATTGGAGGGCAGCGTGGAGGGTAAAAATCGTAGAGGGAGACCGAGAGATGGGTACACTAAGCAGATTCAGAAGGATGTAGGTTGCAGTAGGTACTGGGAGATGAAGCAGCTTGCACAGGATAGAGTAGCATGGAGAGCTGCATCAAACCAGTCTCAGGACTGATGACAACAACAACAACAACAACACAGAGAGGCTAGCTTATCCATAATTTATAGGTAGTCACCCATATGCAATAATCTTGTCCTTCGTAAATGTATCTGTTCCAGTGATTTATACGTGATTTTATCTACAGTTATTCTCCTGTGTTTTATCTAAAATTAATGAGCCGCCATTTATGAATCTCCTGATGTTAGTGTTGTATTTTAAATTCCTTTTCGTTCATACGGTTTGAAATTATGATTTATTGTTATTTAAAAGATTTTAACCATCCTTGTCACTATTTACACTACTGGCCATTAAAGTTGCTACACCAAGAAGAAATGCGGATGATAAACGGGTATTAATTGGACAAATATATTATACTAGAACTGACATGTGATTACATTTTCACACAATTTGGGTGCATAGATCCTGAGAAATCAGTACCCAGAACAACCACCTCTGGCCGTAATAACGGCCTTGATACGCCTGGGCATTGAGTCAGAGCTCGGATGACGTGTACGTACAGGCACAGCTGCCCATGCAGCTTCAACACGATACCACAGTTCATCAAGAGTAGTGACTGGCGTGTTGTGACGAGCCAGTTGCTCGGCCACCATTTACCAGACGTTTTCAGTTGGTGAGAGATCTGGAGAATGTGCTGACCAGGGCAGCAGTCGAACATTTTCTGCATCCAGAAAGGCCCGTACAGGACCTGCAACACGCGGTCGTATATTGTCCTGCTGAAATGTTGAGTGTCGCAGGGATCCAATGAAGTGTACAGCCACGGGTCGTCACACATCTGAAATGTAGCGTCCACTGTTCAAAATGGCGTCAATGCGAACAAGAGGTGACTGAAACGTGTAACCAGTGGCACCCCTTACCATCACGCCGGGTGATACGCCAGTATGGCGATGACGAATACACGCTTCCAATGTGCGTTCACCGCGATGTCGCCAAACACGGATGCGACTATCATGATGCTGTAAACAGAACCTGGATTCATCCGAAAAATTGACGTTTTGCCATTGGTGCACCCAGGTTCGTCGTCGAGTACACCATCGCAGGCTCTCCCGTCTGTGGTGCAGCGTCAGGGGTAACCGCAGCCATGGTCTCCGAGCTGATAGTCCATGTTGTTGCAAACGTCGTCGAACAGTTCGTGCAGATAGTTGTCTTGCAAACATCCCCATCTGTTGACTCGGGTATCGAGACGTGGCTGCACGATCCGTTACAGTCATGCGGATAGGATGCCTGTGATCTCGACTGCTAGTGATACGAGGCCGTTGAGGTCCAACACGGCTTTCCGTATTACTCTCCTGAACCCGCCGATTCCATATTCTGCTAACACTCATTGGATCTCGACCAACGCGAGCAGCAATGTCGCGATACGATAAACCGCAATCGCGATAGGCGATCCGACCTTTATCAAAGTCGGAAACGTGATGGTACGCATTTTTCCTCCTTACACGAGGCATCACAACAACGTTTCACCAGGAAAGGCCGGTCAGCTGCTTTTTGTGTATGAGAAATCGGTTGGAAACGTTCCTCATGTCAGCACGTTGTAGCTGTCGCCACCGGTGCCAAGCTTGTGTGAATGCTCTGAAAAGCTAATCATTTGCATATCACAGCATCTTCTTCCTGTCGGTTAAATTTCACGTCTGTAGCAAAGTCATCTTCGTGGTGTAGCACTTTTAATGGCCAGTTGTGTATTTCATGCAAGAGCGCTGATGACCTAGCCGTTTAGCGCCATAAAACTCTAATCGATTACTAACTGAATCTGTAGAACGAAATTATATGATATATTAACGAATTGGCGTACTCTCTAGAACTCATACTCTTCGATATAGATTTCATATTGGTTTCAATTGAAGAACATGTAGGTCTCCATCTACAACTATACTCCGCAATCCTCATTACGGTGAGTGGCAGAGGGTTCGTTTCCCTTCTTCCGAGTTCCATTCGCGAAATGTGTCTGGAATGGGGTCGACTGTTTATGAACTTCCGTATGAGGTCTAATTATTGTGATTGTTTTCGTCGTGGTCATTTCCCGACACATTTGCAGGAGAAAGTAATAATTTGCACAACTCTTCTTAGAACGTCCGCTCTCGGAATTTCAACAGTTAATTGCATGAAACTTCCTGGCAGATTAAAACTGTGTGCCCGACCGAGACTCGAACTCTACTTTGGTAGAGCACTTGCCCGCGAAAGGCAGAGGTCCCGAGTTCGAGTCTCGGTCTCGGGCACACAGTTTTAATCTGCCAGGAAGTTTCATATCAGCGCACACTCCGCTGCAGAGTGAAAATCTCATTCCAGTTAATTGCATCTTTGATGAACCATGCCCCCCTCCCCCTCCCATGTAGCGTCTGCCACTGTACATTTTTGGCATCTCCGTAACTCTCTAGGGCATACTAAACGATCTCATGACGAAACGTGCCGCTACTTGTTTATCTCTTATGTTAATCCTAATAGCTAAGGCCCCCAGACTGATGAACAATACTCAAAAATCGATAGAGCAAATTCTAGGCTCTCCAATTCTTTTGCGGATGAATAGCATCTCCGTAAGATTTTTTTCAACGAAAGGAAACGTGACGCTGCTTTCCCTACATATGTGCATTCCACTGTAGGTAACTCCGGAAGGTTACTATTAGGTATTTTACTGTTCTTACTTGTTCCAGATATTCTCCACCAATAGCATAATCGAACATTAAAGGATACGTTAGCGCTACGGCTATTGAAGTAAATTATGCAATTTTCTTTTTATTTCACAATAAGGCGTTTCACACGACTATAACAAATTCCCATTTATTTACATATGGTCATTAATGAAAAATAAATGGGTGACATTTGTATTACAAATGTTACAATTCGAAAAATGCTGGTATCCATATCGTAAAAAAAAAACAACAACATAGAATTTAAATAAGAGTAAAGAAAGTTGTTGCTAGCAGCGTTCGAATTAGTGACTGTTGTGTTAAGAGTCTTGTGCTGCGCACTGAGCTGCGGCACCTGTGTTATGTAACTCAAAATGTTTTACACTTGATGTTGCTCTGAGAATTGCGTCCTACCGCTGTAGGGAATTGATGTCCGTGCAGTGACCATGATATCCTTTTAAGCATGAAGAAAATGGAAGAGGGCCAGAGCAGTCCTAAGGTTCCATTGTTAGTGTACCGATTTAGACTTCAAGAATACAGTGGAATCCTTGTACGCTCGCGAAAGAGGGTGTTCGAACACCGGCTGCGAGCGGCGGGCAAGAGAACTTTTTCTCGCCCGGGATTACGCGTAACCCCTGACATTTTTCCGAGGGAATTACGAGCGTAATTGATAAACTGTCAGGTCACGGCAAAATAAAACATGGCGGTAGTTGCAGAGGGAGCGACCGCGCTGTAATCTCGGCCAGGGGACACGGCCCGGTATCAGTGACGACACGGCAACAGGCCAGCATCCTATACGTACAAAGCGCCAACACCACACAGTGCCATGTTCTGTCGTCGGTTCCTCACACGTAGACTTCTATACGAGCGGGCGTTTAATTTTGTTTATGAAGTGGTAACGCTACAGGCTGCCTTGTTCCGTATTGTATTACGTATCGGAAATGAGGGCTGAGGGAGGGGGGAAATGTGATTTCTTTATTCGTGTCAGCAGCACTCGCTACATTAATCCAGTATCATAACGGAAAACGTAATTACATCTTGCGCGGGACAACAAAAGAGATAAGTAAAACCGTCTAATGCAGACAATGACATATATGAAAAAAATGAGGCATGGAGACCAAAAATAAATAAAAAAGAAGTTGAAAAGTAGCATGTGAAAACGTCCGCAGAAATAAATGTTTCAAATGGCTCTGTGTATAGGACTGAACATCTGAGGTCATCAGTTCCCTAGAACTTAGAACTACTTAAACCTAACTAACTTGAGGTTATCACACACATCCATGCCCGAGGCAGGATTCGAACCTGCGACCGAAGCAGTTACGCGGTTCCGCACTGAAGCACCTAGAACCGAGCGGCCATCGTGGCCGGCCAGAAATAAATATAAATACACTTCAAGATACGCAAATTTGACTCGTACTCAACATTTAAATAATTAAATGTAAATTAATGGCAACTGTGATTAGCATTTCAGCCGTGCTGACCCCGGCTTATGCGTTGCCTTAAAACTTGGCTGTTACTCTGCGTTCGGTTTCCCATGGTTATATCGGTTATTCTGTGGTTCTTCCTCTTTCTACGTGTGGCAGCAGCGGTGTGTATCGTTATCTGCACCATGTACCATCTTTGGTCTGGGGTTTATAGTTCGGGCTTGGCGGTGTGCAGCCAGTCGGTTGGTTGGAGCAGATCAGTAAGCAAGTCTCCACGAGGCGCAGTCTGCCGGGCCTGCCAGCGGTTTCTACGCAGTGTCGGAGTGTGTGGGAGCTGCTGTAAGTAGGCTGTTTAGGATTTTTTATTGGTAACTCCGCCGCCACGTAGCGCTCTGTATGAAAATCACTGGCTGTGCTGTGCGCAGTCTGTGTTTAGTTTGCATTGTTGTCTGCCATTGTAGTGTTGAGCTGCGGCAGCTGGATGCTAACAGTGCGTAGCGTTGCGCAGTTGGAGGTGAGCCGCCAGCAGTGGTGGACGTGTGGAGAGAGATGGCGGTGTTTTGAAATTTGTAAGAATTGGTGTCACGAACTGATATATATATATATATTATGACTATTAAGGTAAATACATTGTTTGTTCTGTATTAAAATCTTTCATTTGCTAACTATGCCTATCAGTAGTTAGTGCCTTCAGTAGTTTGAATCTTTTATTTAGCTGGCAGTAGTGGCGCTGGCTGTATTGCAGTAGCTTGAGTAACGAAGATTTTTGTGAGGTAAGTGATTTGTGAAACGTATAGGTTAATGTTAGTCAGGGCCATTCTTTTGTAGGGATTATTGAAAGTCAGATTGCGTTGCGCTAAAAATATTGTGTGTCAGTTTAAGCACAGTCGTGTACAATTTTTCTAAGGGGACGTTTCACTGCTACGAGTGCTGCGAGGTTCGTGGTACACTGACCCAGGACATTAAAGTTGAAGTGGTGATTTAATTACCGAAGCTACCTCTGTTCACGTTGTCCCGTTGGTTGGTGGTTCAAAAACGGCTCTGAGCACTATGGGACTCAACATCTGAGCTCATCAGTCCCATAGAACGTAGAAGCACTTAAACCTAACTAACCTAAGGGCATCACACACATCCATGTCCGAGGCAGGATTCGAACCTGCGACCGTAGCGGTCTAGCGGTTCCAGACTGTAGCGCCTAGATCCACACGGCCACTCCGGCCGGCGTTGGTAGTTCGCTGTTGGTCGTATTCCTGGGAGCAACAGCAAGTGTTAGAGTGGGTGAAGATTTAGCCGCTCTGTGGTGGAATTAACTATTTTTGTCGATTTGAAATTCAGGTGCACCAGCGGAGTTTTCTGCCTTCTGGCCGTTAGTGTTCCTGTTACCTGCCCTGGTCGCTGACGTAAATTCACGCAGTGCGCTTTCCTCACCTGTTGTCACTGTCCAACATGGTGTGTAGTTTTTGACAGCTTAATGTATATTTGGTTGTGGGCGGCATGTCTGTAACGTTTTGGCTTTGGAATTCTCGTGTACTGGTCGGTGGCAAGCAAGTAGTCTTGTCGGTGGGTCCCTGACTGTCTCTTGGTTGTGTCGCCGGCGGATCGAGTATAGTTGGGCCGACTTCTTATCTCACCTGAGCGAATGTTAAGATATCAAGGGCAGACAGAGTCCCCTGGAAACTTCTGAACGCCATTGCCTAGACTGTCTTTGTTATTGGCGTTTAACTGTGTGTTCTTAATGGCTCATAGCCGATGGTTTGAATTTGTATTCGTGTAATTGTGTTTTTAAAATCAAAGGCTTTTTTTTTAAAGCATCGGTCTTCTGCCGCTGTAGGTTTTTAGGATCTTACTTATCCAACATTACCTTTTGGAAGATAAAGTTGTGGGATTTCTGCCTGTTGAAAATTTACTGTAGTGTATTGTTTTTAAAAGCATCGGCCTTCAGTCGCTTTAAGTTTTAACGAACCTACTTATCAAGTATTACACATTTGAGCGTAAAGATGTGGGCTTTCTGCCTGTTGTCTGTGTCATTTTGATGCAATTTTCACGTATGCTGCACTGACCATACAGTTCTGTATTTCACGAGTCGGTGGACCAGTGATCTCTGGAGGGAAAAATGGGCCAAGATGTTCATTTATTCTTCGATACACATTCTTTTCGACACTTGTGTTTATCTTCTCTTCTCACCACGGCTGAGGAAAGGAATATATCAGAAGTGCCCTTTCATAGGGCAGTCGCAGATGCATGAGCATCACACAATGAGGTGACAAAAGTCATGGGATAGCGATAAGCAGATATAGAGATTGTGACACTACCGGCTACTACTAAATTTTTAGTATACCGGTAATCTTACACCTGTGAGGACATGGAAGCAATTCAGAGATGGGCTGCTAGATTTTTTATTGGTAGGTTTGATCATCACGAGAGTGTTAATGAAATGCTTCAGGAACTCGGGTGGGAGTCTCTAGAGGAAAGGAGGCGTTCTTTTCGTGGATCGCTACTGAGGAAATTCAGAGAACCAGCATTTGAGTCTGACTGCAGTACAGGTTTACTGCCGCCAACTTACATTTCGCGGAAAGACCACAAAGATAAGATAAGAGAGATTAGGGCTCGTACAGAGGCATATAGGCAGTCATTCTTCCCTCGTTCTGTT
The DNA here is from genome assembly GCF_023897955.1 of Schistocerca gregaria. NCBI lineage: Eukaryota > Metazoa > Arthropoda > Insecta > Orthoptera > Acrididae > Schistocerca > Schistocerca gregaria. Next base: position 66,798,684 of record NC_064924.1, on the reverse strand, counting down.
TGGGAATGCAACAGGGAGAGAAGATGCTAGTTGAGGTACGAGGTACCCTCCGCTACGCATCGTATGGTGGATTACGGAGTATGTATGTAGATGTAGATGTAGATGTAGATGTAGATTTGTGCTTACTTCAGGAAGCCTCATCCTTATTTACATTTGGGCTCTAATTTTTTCTGCTTTATTTGGAATGAGTCTTTGTACGCTTGGAGAAATATAAGATAAGTAAACCTTCTGTCTGTTGTGTTAACATGTTTGCTAGTCACTTTAGCTCCTGTCCAGATTTCCTGCGACGACAGTAGCTGCACCACTTTGTAGCCTATCCGTCCTTAATGTTGTGTATGAAGTTGTGCGCAACATAAGCTAACCAGAGATTATTGTGCATCACTTCCAGCCACTGAGACTACTGCCATCACGTTGTCTTCCGATTCACGGACAATATAAAAGCATTCGAACATACTTATGTAATACAACATTGCCGACTAGATGCCAAGTGAGGAGTACTGTGTTGTAGGTAGAGAAGTAGCAACAACGGAACGGGATGGTTAGCTGAGCCCAGTGACTTCGAACGTTGACTGATCATTGGATGTCACCGGAGTAACAACTCCATCAGGGACATTTCTGTCCTACTCTCCATCATCTATTGATGGTGTGATGGTGAAGTGGAAAAGCGAAGGAAGAATCACAGTTAAATCAAGAGCCGCCAGGCCTCACGGAATGACGAACGGGGACCGACGAGAATCGCCGAAGGTGGTTGTAAAAAATTGCATGAAATCGATAGAAGGAATCACTCGTAAGTTACAAAATTCTACCAGCAGTCCAGGTAGCACAATGACTATAAAAAGAATGGGGTAGAATGGTCTAGCAGCTCCTCATAACCCACACATTTGTGTAGTCGGTGCTAAGGGACGCGTGAGGGCGTATAAAGAACAACGTAACAGGACAGTGGATGACCGGAAACAATTGCTTTGGACATGAATCACGCTGTACCCTGTGCCAATCCGACGGAAGGGTTTACATTTCGCCAATACCTGGAGAAAATTAAGTGCCGTCACGTATAGCGCCAACAATGAAATACGGAGGAGGTGGTGTTTTTCGTGGTTAGGGTTTGGTGACTTGATTGCGGTTAACAGCAACTGGAAGGCTATGCTCTGTGGACAGTAACATTCCCGAAACGAGCTGCCCTGCACAGAGTGCCTATCTCATTCCAATGAGACAATTTTGGGAGGCGTCAGAAGGTCGATTTCGCTCCAGACCACATCGTCCTCAACCACTATTTTCTCTTGTTTCGGCTCTTGAGGTAAAATGGGCTGTCATTCCTCTTTAGACATTCCGGCACCTCATCGAAAGAGTTCCTAGCAGATTTTAAGCAGTCATTAAAGACGAAGGAAGTATTTATGAGGGACCGATGACCACGCTGTTTTGTCCCCTCCCACCGCCACCCATCCAACCAACCAGCCAACCGACCAACCAGATAAGTATCTATGAGGCAATTAAATACCTGTCAGAATTCCACATGGGAAAACACCAATCGATGAATACACACAACGTACCATATTGCCAACAACCTTCTGTAAAATCACAGCAACCAGAAACGAATTGATTCACAAATTCTTCCAGGATACTGCGCATAATTGCATAAATCATTGCTGACTGAGTGCACGTGATATATTATCAAAATATGTCAACGCCATTAACATCAGAATTCAAAACGGAGAACCAGGCGAAGCGGAAACCTATCTGGCCATCGACACTGTAATGAATCAAGACGAAGTTGTCAGTTACATAAATTTATTCTTAAATTCACTTTATTTTTCAGGCAAGCTGCCGCACTTATAACATTGAAAATTGGCATGTATATCATTCTTCCCCAAAACATAAATCCACGATGACCTGGTGTATTTCAAGGACACACACATTGGTTTTCATTATTATGTGGTTTCGCTGGGCCACAAAACAAACAAGCAATGGGCACCATGGATTCTGACTCTTTTGTAATATACGAAACAAATAATAAGTGGTTACGAAGTACGTGAATGTGAAAGACGCTGCAGTACAGCGATAGTTTACAGTGATGTGACATTTCGGGAAAAGGAGGGGTAAATTACTGTTACATTAACTGGAAAACGTGCTTTACATTAAATATAAAGCGTGAAGTGGAGATAAATAAATGAGACGTAAACAATTAGAGAATTACCAACGTATCTTACAAAACGGTAGAGAAATAAATGGTCATATAAACGTATATAAAACTTAATGTGCAGTTTAAATAATGTTGAAGACAGTTCATTAATGCTTATTAAATATCTAGTGGCATGAAATATAATGACTGTAGAACATAGAATAACATTTCTTATTTGATCTGCACACAGGAAAGAACCTTAATGTATATTGGAGTCTGAGAAGTACTTTCTGGAAATTTTTAGAACAGGAATATTTGTGTTTACCTACTTCTAATTAAGAAAATGGTCGGGGGAGCTATTTTTGAGTAGTTCCATTTCTTCTAATGGGTTCATAGTGGCTCCTTTTTCTGCTAGATGTAATACGGGGTGTCTATAAAAGTATTCTAGTTTCTGTGTGTATTACAACAGTTTAATTGAGACTATTTACAACAAATCATACATCATACATCGAACTGTAGGCAAACTAACCTAGTTTTTCTAACCTACCTAAGTTGTACAATACAAAATCATCCTAAACTGGTTCATCCCACACGTTGGTTAACAAGTCCGGAATGGTGGAGTTCTGTTTCCAACTCTGGTAAATCATTAGGCAAAGGCGGAATGTAGACAAATTTTTATAAAGTCCAAAAGGACAGTATCGCAGGGAGTGAGGTCAGATGATCGTGGGACAACAGCAAAGAGCTCTGTCTTACTGACCATTAGGACCAATCCAACGGCCAGGAACGTCGACATTCAGCCACTTTCATACAGTGAGGAGACAATCATGAGACGCTCCATCTTCTTGTCAAATAAACTTTTGACGCTCACATTATAATCCCGCAATGTATCCAGATAAACCATTCTGTTACGGCAGCTGCAGTGGTCCATGCAGTTGACGTCGGGACACGGGAAAAAAAACTTTTAATTTTGAGGAATCTCTTGTACAGTACAGGTTCATGAGGACTTCTGACCCTCAGGTTATGGGTACCTATCTTCCCACTTAGATGAAAAGTTACCTCATCACTGAGCACCACACGATCAATAGAGTAATCTCCCAATTGCAAAGCCCACTTACAAAATTATATCGTACACTACAGTCATCTGACTTTAATGCATGCACCGACTGTAACTGGTATGGACACATGAGCAAACATTTTCTTAAAACCTTCCACACTGTCCTCTTTGGTAACTGAAGTTCAAGATTTGCTTTCCGAAGAGACTTCATACGACTACAAAGGTAAGATATTCTGACACGGTCAACATTCTCTTCAGACATTTTAGGCGCTGCAAGAAGGGAAACGCCGAAGCGCACATGCATTTGCCTAAGACGGGTTGAGTTACTTCCTAATTGTGATGGGGTGGAAGACACTGTCGATGTACTATAATAATAAGGATCACAGTTGATAGTGCCAACAATTTTAGCAATTTTACAGTAATTTCAACAGCGGCCAATATTGCGACAGCATGTTTCCCAATTTCACTATCATCGCTGAACAATCCCTTCTCTACTCGATGTAACTCTGTCCAGCTTCTGCTGAATTCCGACTTAAGGTGGAACGATAACATGCACAAATGGTAGCAGTTGCAAGAGGTATAGCGCCTATCTGAAATTTTACTGCAGCAGATAGGTTCGGAAAAGGTGACTCGTTTCGAGATAGGAGAGTGCAAGAAATATTATTCCCTAGTGGCTATAATCATTAAAGGACTTCTCCACAACGCAGGTATATGGTTCAATAGAAAAGACTTGATTCCAAATCATAGACATCATTTCTACCGGAAAGCGTAGCACTAGAGATCTGGAAAGCTAGTGTACATTTCTTACGACCTCAATCAGCACACCATCTACTGTTTGTGATCCTTCTGAATCAACGAACGCCTTTAACCCAGTCGATATATCACCGAACGTCTGACATGGCATCGGCACAGAATGCATTACAAATACTGGAGAAATACCTAGTGCCGGCGTGAGGGAGTTGCAGATACCAGCTTCATACCACGTTCCTTAGACGCATCACTTCCTAAATTCGGTAATTTTATCCTGAGGTTACACTGTCAGCGAGGTGTAACTGCACTGTTGCTTTGATACGAGTAATATACACTCCGGCGATCAGTGTCTATACTGTGTGTCGTGGTATTTGTCTGGAAAAACCAATTCATAGAGAGGTAATGCCATGCCTCGATTTATAAAGCCAGTATAGCTTTTCAACATTGATACTTGTGTGGACCACTGCACCTGTAGAACCAAAAACGATTGTGATAGAAGTATGGAGTTGCGATCGTGTTTTTCTAACATCTGGTGGTTTGCAAGACGATTACGCTTTCTCTTTCTAAGACACAGTAGTAGCACTCGCACGAAAAACTTGTGAGACATGTCTGCCCATCGCTGACCTTGTCTCATTTTTATTTCGTATTGCCAGCAATCAGTTATTGACGAAGTATTATTCTTAGTAATAGGGGATACATGATAGGTTCGCCTTGAGCATCAGGATTATAAAGTATGTGTGTGTGTGTGTGTGTGTGTTTGTGTGTGTGTTAAGGAAATTACAATGTCCACTCGTAAGGAAGGTATGGATTTGAAGTGGAATACCGTGACAGGAAAGGGAAAAGTATGTCAAGTCATAAGAATGATACAGATATTTCTATTTGCAGCGCCACAGCCGTCAGCTGTGTGTATTTCCGATACTTTGCTCATTTTCGAATGTTATCCAATTGAGACCTTGATCGTAATATTTAATTGTAAGTACAATGATAAAATATATATGTGGCCAGTTTCCTAGGATGGTTCTGTATATTCATGCTTGGCGAGCAGCGCCAGTGATGGGAATGATTCACGTTTCCCGTTAACGGTAAGCGCTGTCCGAATGGAGAGGCCTGTTGGAGTGTAGGAATATAGATGACTCAACCGTGTTGTCCTCTAGACGACCGAATAGCGAACTAATACTTAGTTTGTGTTGGACAGCTTTCGTAATCGCGTGGAAATTTGAGGAGACTGAATATGGACGTGTGTTTGTGCTGGAACGTTATTCCCTCCCATGTAAATTGTTCAGTTGATTGCTTCTGCAAATTTCGCATCTTTATTTAGTTGAGAGGACATTGACTGTGATGTGCACATCCAGCAGATGAAAGACAGGTAGAAGGGACGTTTGCTAGTTCTATAGACATGAGAGCTACCTTAGTTGGATGATTTGGAAATTTGGAATCTGTTACATCACCAAAATCGGTATTCGCAGGTGGAAGTATAGGTGTCTTTTTTTATTTCTCACGTAAATGTTTTCACAGGCAGGATAAGTTTCTAGTTACTCAGTGGTTTACAGCTCGCTATACCTCACTAAAGTTTCGGATTTCTAGAGAAACAATTTCCAATCTCCAGAATTATTCTGTGCAAGCGATTTTGATGTGTACTTGATTTCGAGAAGTATCACGTAAAGTATCGCGTAAATAGTATGATATTCCGGAAAACCATGTGAAATTACATATATTTTTGTAATCTCAGAGTCTGGAGATGGTGTAGGAATCAAGCAAGAATGCAGGTCGGGACCAGAAATAGTAACACCTTTGTGCCGAGGGGAAAGTATTCCGTCTTTGTACAATAGTTCAGAGAGTGAATTCAGTCTGCTGACGGGGAGCAGTTGACTTGTGACCACCTGACCTCACGGGAAATATCTAGTGCTGCAAGGAGTATATATAAGGCTGTCTGTCTTCGCAGTATGCGTACAAGTGTCTGGCGGTTGATAGCTATATGAATGATGTAAAATGGGCGAATTTGTATGGCGTAGGATATGAATTGTATGTTCACTACATTGACACAGTATGTGGTGATATATTTTCGGGTTGGAGATCGGTTTCACGCTCTGATATTCAAGCTTCCATCCTCAGCGGCAGAGCAGTGTAACTGAGTGAGAGTCTTTGTGTATTTGAAGATTTGTAGGCCACTTTGCATGGTTTTACTGTCTGTGCAATGTGGCGATCTGTACAAAACAGTTTGCCACTGAAAGTCTCGTCTGCAGAAAGAAAAAGGCAGACAGTGCTGCCACACCAGCAGCATCAGTAATTTGGCGAGTAAATTCAGTAAGCGCCGATCATAATGATCCATTCATTCACAAGACATCTATATAGTGGTGAGAACGTTAGCATTTCGAGATGTTTGTTCAGAGCAGAACTTAACGATTTCCAGGAAGGGTAACATGTGATGGACAGGGTGCGGCTTTAGGACATCATGCAGTCGGCGTTATTCTGTGCTATTTTCATTAATAGGTTCTGTTAGGACAAGAATTTCAATGCAGGAAAGCTGAAACATCACGAAAGCTCCTACAAATGCGACCTTTAGCTATTTCTGTGACACTTTACAATTTTTGAGAGGTCGACTTGGTTCTTATTTACATAGCCATGTGGTAGCAGTATAGCATTCAGAACCTTTTAGATGCGTCTGTGCAGGTGAGACGCTATGCAGACATCTCTCGCTTGATGCTGTACTTGCATGTAGATGTCATTCACAGTAAATACATGTGCAGCTGGAGGCGTCTCACATTAGGATTGCTAGGAACAATACACCCTGCGTTATTCTGGGAAGCATTGGAACAGATTTCTCTAGCGTGACCTGTGATGTCAGTATCCCCAGGTAGAGAGGTTCGTGCCAGCACTGGTAAACACACCTGTGTGCCCCAGAGGGTGACTTGGATCTTATTTACATGGACATGTGACGTCAGTATAACACTCGAAGAACTCTAACTGTATATCAGAAAATAGACGTGACTTGCACCTGCTGGCTGTAGGTGATAGTGGCCTGAGAGCAATGGCTCACACCCCTGCGCTCATCTGTCTGGGGTGGCTGACGGTGGCGATGGCATATGTGCACGTTGGAGCCTCTCATATGTTGCATCTGACGATAATTTGAAGGAGTTTTTTATGTGTACTGAGTGTGTGTGCACTATATTATTTTCAACTGTTTAAGCGTTATGAGCGTTTTGGCAGAGCGTTATTTATGCACTATTTATGGGATTTACGGGCAGTTTGCAGGTGTGTAGGCTATCTACAGCATTTTTTGGACAGTTTAGAGTTAGTGAGCATGTCTGCAGAGTGTTTTACATGGGTTATTTTCATAATTTACGAGTTCTTTTCGTGTCTGCAAATCAGTGTACTGCATTATATCGTTGATTTATGAGTAGACTGCAGATCTGTATGCTGTTTACTGCATTGTTTCGGTAATTTAAAAGTTGTTTTCGTTTCTGCACATCAGTGTACTGCATTAATTAGATAATTTACGAGTAGTTCGCAGGTTTTTAAGCTGTGTATTGTGACCCCAAGCATGTCAGAGCCAGTGTTTTGTACCAGTGTAATAAATAAATTACTTGAAATCCACCGCTAAATAAGTTGTTCTGAAATAAATAAACTAAGTCCTTCCTCTCTCCAGCAGCCAGTAACACACTGAGTTCTTTCCCCACCATTTTCCCCACAGTCCGCCATCTTGGATTACATCACAGAAGGGACAACAGTGCCCTCCGGTGGCAGCAGTATGTACTAGGTTAGTTGGACTCCAGACTACATGGTGAACACACTGGATGGAACTACAGCCTCTAATTGTTTAAATAAACACTGCATACAAAATCCTATCCAGCAGCCCAGCGCAGGGTGAGTCCTTCCCGCACCTGTACCTAGAAAGAGGTGGTGGTTGGATAACTTACGTTAATGGAGGTATCCAAATTCACCTATTTTCCAGCCATTTTCTTAGGTTAGTGGAGGTAGCCGTGGTGTGTTACATTGTCCTGCTGGAATTTGAACTTCCCGCCAATTTCTAGGGGCGGGGTGGGGAGAGGGGTTAGGTCAGTGGAGGTAGACCAACTGACCTATTTTCACGCCAAAATTTGAACCTCCCACCTATGGCATCATTTTGCATTATGATGTTGAGATATCCATCGCCACCATCTTGGATATGTCATCTTGAATACATCAGGCAACAATGCAGACTGGGGTGACGCCGGCCTTGCCCTACCACTCCCAGTGCCTGTATTCCATTATGGAGATCATATTTCCAGTGCTCGGACAATATGTACGATTGTTGCATGTATGGGATCCACGTTGAGTAACTAGTAATAGGGTAGGAGCTGTGCTTGCATACCTCAACATAAACACAGATACTAACTGATATCAGGTGCAGCCGGCCGAGGTGGCCGAGCAGTTCTAGGCGCTACAGTCTGGAACCGCGTGACCGCTACGGTCGCAGGTTCGAATCCTGCCTCGGGCAGGGTTGTGTGTGATGTCCTTAGGTTAGTTAAGTTTAAGTAGTTCTAAGTTCTAGGTGACTGATGACCTCAGCAGTTAAGTCCCATAGTGCTCAGAGCCATTTTTTATCAGGTGCAAAACTGAACTATACAAAATCAAGTATGATGACAAAACACTGGACAAATAAAAGTGGTTTTTCTTACGTCAGTTTTAGATTCCCGGCTTTATACATATGCAACACCAAGCTATAGAGAAAGTCATCCAACATTTTAATGGCCCATTTAGTAGATGAAATCACTCCTGTTAATCTGAGACCGCCCATAGCTTTGCAGAACATTCCGAATGGATGTCGTCATTTCAAGAAATTTTTAATAGAATTTAGCTATCGAAAATGTAAATTCCTGCCACGAATGTGACGAAAGTGAAAATACTAGTGTAGACCAGAAATGCATAGAATGTCCTTACAGAAATATAACAGAACAGAAATATCCACATGATGACTGTATGGATATCTGAAAAAAAACATAGGTCACTTGATTTTACATTTGAATGTAAAAGTGGTATGGCACAAAGCCAGGAAGAGAATAATACCGACCAACTACAAACTGCACGCTGTTCACCTAACACAATGGTCGCTGTGTGCTTATTGTAGCTTAATAGATGCTGAGGAACACAGTTTTTTGTGTGAAAAAGTGGAGTTTGTCTGGTAAACCATTCAGCATAATCTATCACATGTATCCAGGACAGCACCAAACAGTATCACACCAGCAGCCTTTTTGCATCCGGATGGCGTCCCCTACCCCAACACGAGAAGGCTTGGTATAAGGGACATGCGATCCGTTACATCCTGCGAAAATTCAAGAAAGACTTTTGTTTACATCTTATCACACAGCATGACAACCTAACCATGATAAAGAAGTATAAGGAAGCTTAAGCCTATTTTTTAACACAAATTTGTGTAAACACTAGTGACAAAGGTTGATTAAAATTCGTGTTGAATTAAGTGAACGTAGAGTTTTATTGATTTTTTCGTTATCTTGAATATATCGTAATTTCCAGAAAGAATTCAGAGAAGACGTTAATAAAAGGATAGAAATATTAAGTTTACCTATTACATCTTGTTAAAAAATAATAAAAGGCAACAGCAACATATGATTTATGTGGACGCCATGAGAAGGAATTCTGTTTCATTTATTATACGACGTGAACTTCATTCTTACGCTTTTCCAATCAATAAAATGGTTTTTATTTGTTTTATGTGAAATCTATGTGTCTGTTATATTTCAGTTCGTAATTAGAGAATTACAAGTATGCCAATAGAAAGTACGAAATCAGCTGGATGGTGACAGCAACATCATATGGAAAAAGAAAGTCGAAGAAGGTATTTTCATCTGCAAGGAAGCTGAAATCTGAAGCCGGTGCCAAAGGACTCGAATTTGGACAGCGCAAGGAAGGGATGAAGCGAGGGAAGAGGGCCGGCCGGAATGGCCGAGCGGTTCTAGGCGCTACAGTCTGGAACCGCGCACCCCTACGGTCGCAGGTTCGAATCCTGCCTCGGGCATGGATGTGTGTGATGTCCTTAGGTTAGTTAGGTTTAAGTAGTTCTAAGTTGTAGGGGCTGATGACCTCAGAAACTTAGTCCCATAGTGCTCAGAGCCATTTGAACCATTTGAAGGAAGAAGTTTCCCTCCCATCGCCACCCCCACCGCTTCCCACCACCACCACTCCCGCCTCACTGCCCTCCAGAAGAAAAGGAAGTCATATGTATGCTCGCCAAAAGAAGGTTGTTCACGGTCGAGCCCTATCTAGGAAGAACTTCGTAACTGGTACTACGGGAACATACCAGTGACGTTATTACCCAAGTAGCCTCTCTCATCTCAATCTTTTGTTTAGTGTTCCATACAGGTGAGCCACTTGATCCGAAGTAGTAAATAATGTATTCCCCAAGAACGAAACGTTTTTCAGGATTAGAGCTGAGAGCAGACCTAAAACGCAACCATTGATAACTAGATGACACCTAAAACACAGAACACGTGAAAAAAAGAACTAACAGAAAACTCGAACGAATCACAGTGCACCTTGGAAAATATTCTGCGGCCGATCTCCTCTTGGTTACAACAGCCAAGCGCAACGCTTTCGCATGGATAATGGACATTTACGTATACTTCGCACAGCGCAATCACAATCCATTCTTAGGAGACTTGCTGCAGGTGTTGCGCAGTGGATATACTACGATAATTGAGCCTTCCAATTACGCATTACGTTTGCATAACTTTGTGAACAGCGTAGTCGAATAAGGTGTGAAAGCGAACAGTGTAAGAGGTTTTGGGAAAGGAACAATTTTTCTTTTGCATTTAAATGCTGGTATTTTCGAGTGGTACAATTCTCTCAACTATGCCAGATTTATAACAGTAGTAAAGTGGACGACAACTCTACGCATAAACTATAAAAATTTTGGTTCAATTCCGATTCCGGTATCAATTTTTCAGCTGTCATATAGATGTTTATCAACCCAATTGCAGTCATAAGTAACGACTGTCGTGTAATCCTATGATTTCGTGTTCCATGTCTATTTATGGCACTGTTGTACTTTTGTCGATAACAAAGACAACTGCAAAACAAAAATGTTCATCGCTGCGTATATAAATCGGCTAACAGGCTCGAAAATTGTAATTTTCATGTTGTGGTAAGGTATGTCATAGGGCCACCACATATGGGGGGGGGGGGGGGGGCAGTAAAAAGCGACAGTTAATAACAGGCTGGGTGACTATGGTAGCGGAGGAACGTACAGGATGGAAGGGTTGAGAAGGATTTGTTGTTTGGGGAGGGAAAAGGACACTTTTTCCTGGGAGATGTTGGAGCGTAGACTTAATGTTTGGACACAGTACGGACAAATAGGTCTTCTTCATTTCGGATTGGTAGACACACGTAGATGCGAGATAAATCAGTGCATGATGTAGATGTTTTAGCGAAGCATTTCAGGTTGTGAACACTTGAAGTTAGGTGTCGTGGGAAAAAGAACGTATAGTATATGAAATCTGTTCATCATTTAGTTGGGGTTTTGTGTTTTTTTTTTCTTTTTTAAATATCCATTTTATTTGAAAGTATAAACGTCACTGTCGTCTAGATTAATTACTAATATTGCCTCCATCTACCCATATTCATTTAATGCTGCAGCTAAGAAGCGCAGCTAATAACCATATGAACTTCATTCTAAAGAACTGTTTTGCACCGGTCCGCGAACGATACCTGTGCAATTATTTTTGAGCTAAAGACGTTATTTCAAATACAAATGTGATTTGTATTTCTACACTCCTGGAAATTGAAATAAGAACACCGTGAATTCATTGTCCCAGGAAGGGGAAACTTTATTGACACATTCCTGGGGTCAGATACATCACATGATCACACTGACACAACCACAGGCACATAGACACAGGCAACAGAGCATGCACAATGTCGGCACTAGTACAGTGTATATCCACCTTTCGCAGCAATGCAGGCTGCTATTCTCCCATGGAGACGATCGTAGAGATGCTGGATGTAGTCCTGTGGAACGGCTTGCCATGCCATTTCCACCTGGCGCCTCAGTTGGACCAGCGTTCGTGCTGGACGTGCAGACCGCGTGAGACAACGCTTCATCCAGTCCCAAACATGCTCAATGGGGGACAGATCGGAGATCTTGCTGGCCAGGGTAGTTGACTTACACCTTCTAGAGCACTTGGGTGGCACGGGATACATGAGGACGTGCATTGCGCTGTTGGAACAGCAAGTTCCCTTGCCGGTCTAGGAATGGTAGAACGATGGGTTCAATGACGGTTTGGATGTACCGTGCACTATTCAGTGTCCCCTCGACGATCACCAGAGGTGTACGGCCAGTGTAGGAGATCGCTCCCCACACCATGATGCCGGGTGTTGGCCCTGTGTGCCTCGGTCGTATGCAGTCCTGATTGTGGCGCTCACCTGCACGGCGCCAAACACGCATACGACCACCATTCGCACCAAGGCAGAAGCGACTCTCATCTCTGAAGACGACACGTCTCCATTCGTCCATCCATTCACGCCTGTCGCGACACCACTGGAGGCGGGCTGCACGATGTTGGGGCGTGAGCGGAAGACGGCCTAACGGTGTGCGGGACCGTAGCCCAGCTTCATGGAGACGGTTGCGAATGGTCCTCGCTGATACCCCAGGAGCAACAGTGTCCCTAATTTGCTGGGAAGTGGCGGTGCGGTCCCCTACGGCACTGCGTAGGATCCTACAGTCTTGGCGTGCATCCGTGCGACACTGCGGTCCGGTCCCAGGTCGACGGGCACGTGCACCTGCCGCCGACCACTGGCAACAACATTGATGTACTGTGGAGACCTCACGCCCCACGTGTTGAGCAATTCGGCGGTACGTCCACCCGGCCTCCCGCATGCCCACTATACGCCCTCGCTCAAAGTTCGTCAACTGCACATACAGTTCACGTCCACGCTGTCGCGGCATGCTACCAGTGTTAAAGACTGCGATGGAGCTCCGTATGCCACGGCAAACTGGCTGACACTGACGGCGGCGGTGCACAAATGCTGCGCAGCTAGCGCCATTCGACGGCCAACACCGCGGTTCCTGGTGTATCCGCTGTGCCGTGCTTGTGATCATTGCTTGTACAGCCCTCTCGCAGTGTCCGGAGCAAGTATGGTGGGTCTGACACACCGGTGTCAATGTGTTCTTTTTTCCATTTCCAGGAGTGTATGTATAAGGCGTAAAGTCATAAATAAATGCCCAAGCTCTTTACCTTTAAATATATCTGCTTGTGTCTGTATATGTATGGATGGATATATATATATGTGTGTGTGTGTGTGTGTGTGTGTGTGCGTGTGTGTGTGTGCGCGCGAGTATATACCTATCCTTTTTTCCCCCTAAGGTAAGTCTTTCCGCTCCCGGGATTGGAATGACTCCTTACCCTCTCTCTTAAAACCCACATCCTTTCGTCTTTCCCTCTCCTTCCCTCTTTCCTGAAGAAGCAACCGTTAGTCGCGAAAGCTAGAAATTTTGTGTGGGTGTTTGTTTGTTATTTTATTGTGCCTGTTTACCGGCGCTTTCCCGCTTGGTAAGTCTTGGAATCTTTGTTTTTAATATATTTTTCCCATGTGGAAGTTTCTTTCTGTTTTATTTACATCATTAATTTGAACCCAACAATTACGTTTGTTATTGTCTGTGTTGCATTTCGAAATCTTTTCTATCATCTTACTTTCTCTTTTTGTTTATAAAAGTAGTTTCACTTTGTATTCATCTTCCCTTTTTCCGTAATCTACCATACATTTTATCCTGCCTAATGATACAGATGGCCGTACCGTAGGTGCAACCACAACGGAGGGGTATCTGTTGAGAGGCCAGACAAACGTGTGGTTCCTGAAGAGGGGCAGCAGCCTTTTCAGTAGTTGCAGGGGCAACAGTCTGGATGATAGACTGATCTGGCCTTGCAACATTAACCAAAACGGCCTTGCTGTGCTGGTACTGCGAACGGCTGAAAGCAAGGGGAAACTACAGCCGTAATTTTTCCCGAGGACATGCAGCTTTACTGTATGATTAAATGATGATGGCATCCTCTTGGGTAAAATATTCCGGAGGTAAAATAGTCCCCCATTCGGATCTCCGGGCGGGGACTACTCAGGAGAATGTCGTTATCAGGAGGAAGAAAACTGGCGTTCTACGGATCGGAGGGTGGAATGTCAGATCCCTTAATCGGGCAGGTAGGTTAGAAAATTTAAAAAGGGAAATGGATAGGTTAAAGTTAGATATAGTGGGAATTAGTGAAGTTCGGTGGCAGGAGGAACAAGACTTCTGGTCAGGTGACTACAGGGTTATAAACACAAAATCAAATAGGGGTAATGCAGGAGTAGGTTTAATAATGAATAGGAAAATAGGAATGCGGGTAAGCTACTACAAATAGCATAGTGAACGCATTATTGTGGCCAAGATAGATACGAAGCCCACACCTACTACAATAGTACAAGTTTATATGCCAACTAGCTCTGCAGATGATGAAGAAATTGAAGAAATGTATGATGAAATAAAAGAAATTATTCAGATAGTAAAGGGAGACGAAAATTTAATAGTAATGGGTGACTGGAATTCGAGTGTAGGAAAAGGGAGAGAAGGAAACATAGTAGGTGAATATGGATTGGGGCTAAGAAATGAAAGAGGAAGCCGCCTAGTGGAATTTTGCACGGAGCACAACTTAATCATAGCTAACACTTGGTTTAAGAATCATGAAAGAAGGTTGTATACGTGGAAGAACCCTGGAGATACTAAAAGGTATCAAATAGATTATATAATGGTAAGACAGAGATTTAGGAACCAGGTTTTAAGTTGTAAGACATTTCCAGGGGCAGATGTGGACTCGGACCACAATCTATTGGTTATGACCTGTAGATTAAAACTGAAGAAACTGCAAAAATGTGGGAAATTAAGGAGATGGGACCTGGAAAAACTGAAAGAACCAGGGGTTGTACAGAGTTTCAGGGAGAGCATAAGGGGACAATTGACAGGGATAGGGAAAAGAAATACAGTAGAAGAAGAATGGGTAGCTCTGAGGGATGAAGTAGTGAAAGCAGCAGAGGATAAAGTAGGTAAAAAGACGAGGGCTGCTAGAAATCCTTGGGTAACAGAAGAAATATTGAATTTAATTGATGAAAGGAGAAAATATAAAAATGCAGTAAATGAAGCAGGCAAAAAGGAATACAGACGTCTCAAAAATGAGATCGACAGGAAGTGCAAAATGGCTAAACAGGGATGGCTAGAGGACAAATGTAAGGATGTAGAAGCTTATCTCACTAGGGGTAAGATAGATACTGCCTACAGGAAAATTAAAGAGACCTTTGGAGAGAAGAGAACCACGTGTATGAATATCAAGAGCTCAGATGGCAACCCAGTTCTAAGCAAAGAAGGGAATGCAGAAAGGTGGAAGGAGTATATAGAAGGTTTATACAAAGGTGATGTACTTGAGGACAATATTATGGAAATGGAAGAGGATGTCGATGAAGACGAAATGGGAGATACGATACTGCGTGAAGAGTTTGACAGAGCACTGAAAGACCTGAGTCGAAACAAAGCCCCCGGAGTAGACAACATTCCATTAGAACTACTGACGGCCTTGGGAGAGCCAGTCATGACAAAACTCTACCAGCTGGTGAGCAAGATGTATGAGACAGGCGAAATACCCTCAGACTTCAAGAAGAATATAATAATTCCAATCCCAAAGAAAGCAGGCGCTGACAGATGTGAAAATTACCGAACTATCAGTTTAATAAGTCACAGCTGCAAAATACTAACGCGAATTCTTTACAGACGAATGGAAAAACTGGTAGATGCGGACCTCGGTGAGGATCAGTTTGGATTCCGTCGAAATGTTGGAACACGTGAGGCAATACTGACCTTACGACTTATCTTAGAAGAAAGATTAAGAAAAGGCAAACCTACGTTTCTAGCATTTGTAGACTTAGAGAAAGCTTTTGACAATGTTGACTGGAATACTCTTTTTCAAATTCTAAAGGTGGCAGGGGTAAAATACAGGGAGCGAAAGGCTATTTACAATTTGTACAGAAACCAGATGGCAGTTATAAGAGTTGAGGGACATGAAAGGGAAGCAGTGGTTGGGAAAGGAGTGAGACAGGGTTGTAGCCTCTCGCCGATGTTATTCTATCTGTATATTGAGCAAGCAGTAAAGGAAACAAAAGAAAAATTTGGAGTAGGTATTAAAATTCATGGAGACGAAGTAAAAACTTTGAGGTTCGCCGATGACATAGTAATTCTGTCAGAGACGGCAAAGGACTTGGAAGAGCAGTTGAACGGAATGGACAGTGTCTTGAGAGGAGGATATAAGATGAACATCAACAAAAGCAAAACGAGGATAATGGAATGTAGTCAAATTAAATCAGGTGATGCTGAGGGAATTAGATTAGGAAATGAGACACTTAAAGTAGTAAAGGAGTTTTGCTATTTAGGAAGTAAAATAACTGATGATGGTCGAAGTAGAGAGGATATAAAATGTAGACTGGCAATGGCAAGGAAAGCGTTTCTGAAGAAGAGAAATTTGGTAACATCGAGTCTAGATTTATGTATCAGGAAGTCGTTTCTGAAAGTATTTGTTTGGAGTGTAGCCATGTATGGAAGTGAAACATGGACGATTACTAGTTTGGACAAGAAGAGAATAGAACTTTCGAAATGTGGTGCTACAGAAGAATACTGAAGATAAGGTGGATAGATCACGTAACTAATGAGGAGGTATTGAGTAGGATTGGGGAGAAGAGAAGTTTGTGGCACAACTTGACTAGAAGAAGGGATCGGTTGGTAGGACATGTTTTGAGGCATCAAGGGATCACAAATTTAGCGTTGGAGGGCAGCGTGGAGGGTAAAAATCGTAGAGGGAGACCGAGAGATGAGTACACTAAGCAGATTCAAAAGGATGTAGGTTGCAGTAGGTACTGGGAGATGAAGCAGCTTGCACAGGATAGAGTAGCACGGAGAGCTGCATCAAACCAGTCTCAGGACTGAAGACAACTACAACAACAACAACAATGATACTCAATAATACGTAATTCACTTCC
The DNA here is from genome assembly GCF_023897955.1 of Schistocerca gregaria. NCBI lineage: Eukaryota > Metazoa > Arthropoda > Insecta > Orthoptera > Acrididae > Schistocerca > Schistocerca gregaria. Next base: position 66,781,720 of record NC_064924.1, on the reverse strand, counting down.
AAACCATAACCTTTAAACTTTAAAGCTTTCAACATTACCGCTGCTATAAAATCCACTGTTCCAAGTTTACAAACATTTCGTGTAAACTCGTGAATACTATTTCACAGCTTCAGTTCCTTTCACCCATTAAACAACCATCTCAGATATTTCCAACAACTTTCGTTTTATTTCCATTCCCGTTTTTCTCACATAACCGATCATTTATTATTTATCTGTTTAACAACAGGCCTTTTAAAGGGCGCAAATTAAAATTTTCAGAACGGATACAGCTCAAGAATGTACTAACAACAGACGAAAGCGAATATAAATTGTGTACTGACACTAGGATCGCGTAAAACCATGCTTCCTGACATTACTGATAAGTTCACGGTGCATCTATTTCCGTTACTCGTAATGCGAATCACTTCCTTCGTAGTATGTGACGGATTCGGCTTGTATTAATTTAGTAGCGCTCGTGCATGGCATCGTGAATGCTTAATGTAAAAGCTGTAATGGTTTACTGATTAAGGCTAATCGGACAAGGTGCAGCCAAGTAAACAGATTATGTAGTAACAATATCTTTGAAACAGTTATTTTAATTAATTATCTCTTAGCAAGGGAATCAGTGTTTTAATTATGACTAGCGAAAATTAACACCCAACAGACGTACTTCTCCTAAAATGACATTCTGTAACTGACAACCCAGTAACACAGAAACTCGAAGGACTGTGCCATGGAATACAGAGGAATACGGAAAATACGCTGCAATACGTTGCGTGAAGAAGAATTATGTATCAATTTCATGGATGAGAAGGAAGTCGTATCAGTTTTCAGAAAAGCGTGAACTTCTGGGTACCAATATAAAAACTCTACTTTCCAACAAACATATACGCCGCAGCACATCGATTAGCTAAAAACTGCAATGCTGATAATACCCAGGCTTATTTCAGATCTTAATGATGTCAAAACTACAGGCAAATAAGGAGAAGGTTGCGCAGTCTTCTGTCCTAGCTCTGGTTCCAAAATAATGATTTCCCTTCCCATAGTGTAGACAAGTCTTCCATCTCATTGTCAAATTTTCTTTGTACAGAGACTCCTCTGTTAATAAATTTATGATAAGCCTACCAGGGGGAGATGGCTAGGACATGAGCTTCGCTGTGTACGCAATAATTTTATACGTATAAGCCAGCCTAATTCAGATACAATACATTCCTAATACCGAAGGGTCAGAAAAGGGGCAGCAGCGACGTCTGTCATGTTGTGATAATACTACAACCATTACCTTGGCTCCCCAACCAATAGCAAACGGGCAGCACTGACGTTCATCTTCTATCGAATAGCACTGAGATTTGTTGCAGTGTAATATCGTAATAATCTTCACTTCCGTAACACAAAATTCGAAGCGAGGAAAACCAATCATAAATATATATACTCTCAAGTATATAAACGACTGCGAGAGCTTGAAATGGAGAGATATACCTATCATGTGTCTGTTCGCATCACAAATTGACGTTAATCCTTAATAATCTTTCTGTACACGTACATACAGACTCTGTACTTCCGAATAATTGTGATTCCGAAGTAAAACAGCGAACAAAATAGTGCGGTACTTGCAGTGGTGGTACAGAAAAATCTCAAGGTGGGAGCGCTAAAGATATATTGAGCTACCTTTGTACGTTATTAGTAAAAAAATTGTTACGAGTCTCGCAACAATATTTTTACTGAGAAATTACTATGAACTACTATTATTAATACTGATCACTCTTAATCTTGACTAATCTTCACACTTACACTTGCTACAACTAGGACTTTTTACTTATTCATTCTTCAGTCCTAATATTTCTGCTTCTGAATGTAAACTATCTTCCTATTCGGCGAATAGTCCGTATATATAACGTTACGTATCGAAGGTTCTCTGTACATGAAAACTGTAGAATATTCGAGACTTTTATCGAACAAATGCCAGACAAAATAACGTATCAAGATCACTAGAATGGCCGTGACTTTTCTCGTAGATATGTGTTAGCAATCTATGTGTCAGACAGAAACGTATAAGATACGATGACGCGGAAGCGTGTGCTACATAGGAAAGTACAATTACTCGATAATGCAATTCTGTCCATTGACGAAGAAACGAACGAATAGCGTGCGGGCTGGCAGTTCTCTGTATACGTTCAATATCCTGTTAGTCCTGTTTCATATGGGTCACTCATGATTGAGCATTATTCAAGGAAAAGTCGCAGGAGACTATTTTAAGCTATCTCCTTTGTAGAGTGTCTGAACTTTGCCCTTACCCTACCAATGACCAGAGGTCTATCATATCCTTTGTGATTATCTGATATTGTAGTCGCAAGACATCAACTTCTTTCGTTTTGTAAAAGGCACAGTATCACATTTCGGAATATTTAAAACTAGGTGTCAGTTCGCATTGAAATCTTATCGAAATCTTGCTGGATGTTTGAGCAGCTTTTATCTGACGGTACGTTGGAGTAGATGACATTCCATTACAGCTACTGATAGCCTTGGGAGAGCCAGCCACAACAAAACTCTTCCATCTGGTGAGCTAGCTGTGTAAGACAGACGAAATACCCCCATACTTCAAGAAGAATATAATAATTCCAATCTCAAAGGGAACAAGTGTTGACGGGTGTGAAAATTACCGAACTACAAGTTCAATAAGTTACGATTGCAAAATGCTAGCACGAATTATGTAAAGACGAATGGGGAAACTGATAGAAGCTGACCTCGGGAAAGACTAGTTTAGATTCCGTAGAAATGCTGGAACACGCGAGGCAATACTGACCCTACGACTTATCTTAGAACTTAGGATGGAGAAATGCAAACCTATGCTTCTAGCATTTGTGGACTTAAAGTAAGATTTCAAATTCTGAAGGTGACAGGGGTAAAATACAAGAAGCGAAAGGCAATTTACCAATTGTACAGAAGCCAAATGGAAGTTACAGAAGTCGAGGGGCACGAAACGGAAGCAGTAATTGAGAAGGTAATGTATACTCACCAATCAGTAAAGCAAACAAAAGAAAAATTTGGTGTAGGAATTAAAATCCATGGAAAAGATATAAAAAACTTAGAGGTTTGTCAACGACACTGCAGTTTTGTCAGAGACAGCAAAGCACCTCGAAGAGTAGTTGAAGGAATGGACAGTGTCTTGAAAGGAGGATATAAGATGAACATCAACAAAAGCAAAACGAGGATAATGGAATGTAGTAGAGTTAACTCTGGTGATGCTGAGGGAATTAGATTAGAAAATGAGACACTTAAAGTAGTAAATGAGTTTTGCTATTTGGGGAGCAAAATAACTGATGATGGTCGAAGTAGAGAGGATATAAAATGTAGACTGGTAATGGCAAGGAAAGCGTTTCTGTTGAAGAGAAATTTGTTCACATCAAGAATAGATTTAAGTGTCAGGAAGACCTTTCTGAAAGTATTTGTATGAAGTGTAGCTATGTATGGAAGTGAAACAAGAGCAATAAATAGTTAAGAACAGCTTTCGAGGCATCGCTTGATCACCAATTTAGTACTGAATGGAAGCGTGGAGGATTTAAATCGTAGGGGGAGAGCAAGAGATGAATACACTAAGCAGGTTCAAATGGATGTAGGTTGCAGTAGGTATTGGGAGATGAAGAAGCTTGCACGGGATAGAGTAGCATGGAGATCAGTATCAAACCAGTCTCTGGACTGAAGGCCACAACAACAACGACAACTCGTTATCGTTCATCTGCAAGAAGTATGAGGTTACTGATTGCCTGCCAGGACACTGTTGTTTACCATGAACTCCTTACACACTCCACACCTGTCGCACACTTGAAAGCATACCTACCTCCATCGATGATGATCCAGCCAAAATAAAGTGCTGCTTTCTCCTAACCAAAAAACATTCAAATCAGTTACAAATTCAATTGATGTAATACATAAAAATGCTGCCATTAGTAAGTGCTGGTACGTTGTATAGTCTTGTCGATTTTGAAGTGAGGTAATACTGCAGCCATTTTGACCTATGGGTTTTATGATGTCGAATGAGAAGGTGGCGAGATGGCCTTAGCATGACCCATTTTTTCGAAACCGATGTTAGCGGGAATGGAGACCACTCTGTTTGACGCACATCATTGCGTTGGTGCTGAGTAGGTATTCCAAGATTCTGCAGCACCTGGATCTCAACGATGATGGGTGATAGTTTCGTTGATCACCACTGCCAAACCCCTTGCAGATGGGTGTAAGCACTGGGGTCCGTTTTATGCTCAGATGAAGCACTGGGGTGTATTGTAGTTGGGAGAGTACATAACTCAGTAACAAATTCTTTGCAGCATCTGACAGAGATTCCACTGTATAGCGATTGCAGCTGTTCCTTAACACCACTGACATTAATTTGTATATCAGCCATCTTTGTATTGGTTCGAGTAATGTGTCAATCATGAGTGTCCGGACAGTAACGTTGGTGCCACAAACAGCCTGAAAATATGGTTTCTCGATTAAGATTATGCTACGCCAATCGTTGAAGGATTCACGCATTGTCCTTTTGACAGTAGGATCTCTATAAGTTCTGTAGAAGCAGCAGCGGCACAAGCAATTGTACTTTACACACATAACCGCAGAGCAACATATATTTTGATTGTAACAGGTATTAGAAGAAACTTCCTGGCAGATTAAAGTGTGTGCCGGACCGAGACTCGAACTCGGGACCTTTGCGTTTCGAGGGCAATTGCTCTACCAGACCTGGCAGAAGTGAAGCTGTGAGGACGGGGCGTGAGTCGTGTTTGGGTAGGTCAGTTGGTTCGAGTGTCGATCCGGCACACAGTTTCAGAGGGTTAGCTGCCCTCTGTAATAATAATTTAAAAAAATTAAAAAAAACTGAGTTAATGGATCAACGACGAACTGAAACGGGTGTATTACGACGTCCACCCCGAGCAGATGCAACGAACGAAAACGAACAAAATGAGTTAAAGAAAAGTTGGTAGAGCAATTGCCCGCGAAAGGCAAAGGTCCCGAGTTCGAGTCTCGGTCCGGCACACAGTTTTAATCTGCCAGGAAGTTTCATGTCAGTGCACACTCCGCTGCAGAGTGAAAATCTCATTCTGGAGATATCAGGAGATCACTCCGATATACACTAATGGAAAAAAATGCAGCACATAATATAATTTATGTAGAGTGATGAAATTTCGGGAATACTTTTGCCTAGGTAGCATAATTAAATGATTAACATTGCGAGATTATAGGATAATGTGAGAGCGAGATAAGCCATTGCAAATAGTATATGCTGGTACATTAATAACCGATGTAAAGGCCAGTTCTTTGAGTCAGTTCCTAGGTCAAATGCAGTTGTTTGTCTCGTTTCTGCGATATGTAAAGTAATGATAAAAATATCTTCTCCTGTTCGAGAAGTACAATGTGTGATAAGAACAAGCATACTGGGAAGCAGTGGAAAGCAATTCGAGGAGATATAAGTCTAATGCTTTCGAAAATTCATACATGCATCTGTGCGTTAAGGAAGCGAGGTGGCTGCGCTAGTTGTAACATTCCAGCTTGCGCATCAAGTGGTATAGCCTGTACTATGCTTAAAAAGGGCAAATATCCTCTTTATGTACAAGCACACAATAACAAGAGCACGCATCACACATCGCGTGACTGCCTGTGAGTGGTCTGCCATGAGATACAGTTTTTTGATGTATAGTACAGCCGACATAAAAATGGTTACTGCGCAAGTCTTGCTATGGAAAAATATGTCAGAGTGAAGGAATATCAATAAAGCCTCATTTCTGAAAATATTCCCATCGACTAACAGGCGAGCTATATAAAATTATTATAGAGCATTTAAGGTTGGTGGCTTTCTGCGACGGCCTACAGCTTGCGTGGGACTCGAAGGCAGTGGCAAATTGTTCCGCACATGCGAGGTAGCGTTAATTGTACGTTCAGCTGCCTGCTTATGTGCGATGTTAGGGGCATGAGGCACAATGACAGTAGCACAGAGATGGGTAGATGTCTGTGGCGTGGCACATCTGCTTTCATCAGACATGTAGCAGGCCAACGGCCTTGCCGCAATGGTAACACCGGTTCCCGCCAAGTCACCGAAGTTAAGCGCTGTCGGGCTGGGCTAGCACTTGGATGGGTGACCATCCGGTCTGCCGAACGCTGTTGGCGAGCGGGCTGCACTCAACCGCAGTGAGGCAAAGTGAGGAGCAACTTGTCTGAGAAGTAGCGGCTCCAGTCTCGTAAACCGACATACGGCCGGGAGAGCAGTGTACTGACCACATGCCCCTCCATATCCGCATCCAGTGACGCATGTGGACTGAGGATGACACGGAGGCCGGTCGGTACCGTTGGACCTTTCCAGGCCTGTTCGGACTTAGTATGTGGCATGCTTCGACATGTGACGAGACCTGCTCCACGGATGGTGTTTGTTTAAAATCAGGCGTCTCAGTTATTCCTATCCCACTATAATAGTGGTGGCAATTGTTTAAACATAAAATAGAGAAATCACTAGTGCTGATAATGTTATATGGTGAGAGCAGCACAAGTCCCTTACTGTGGCTACATTTTAAAAAAGTTCCTGTTACGTGCTAAAATGTGTGTAATTGGATGACCTTGAAAAGAAGCGAAACTACGTAGCTGAAACAATAGCAACCCTCTTTTCTTTCCTATCTGAGAGAGATGGGTGGAGTAATAAATAATACTTACATTCAAATGACATACCGAGAGATGTGGTGCAGTGGTTCACACGTTCTGACAGTTCACATCTAAAACATTCATACTTCTTTACGTACTACACGATTATGTAATAAAAAATGAGGGTTCCTATTTTAAAAAAGTTTGACCTATGGCAGTGCCATCTAACAGGCCAACCATAGCGCCATTTGGTTTCACCCTTCAAGCTAGACAAGTTTCTTCTTTGCAGTTTTTTTTTTTTCGTTTGACGCTTATTTCGTCAGATATTTGGCCCTGTCACGATCAACAGACCACCCTGTGTATCTCCGATCTCCCCAATACTACGTCAACAAACCTCTGCTATGCGAACGATATCGCTCTTGCTTCTAGAACCAAAGCGGAGGCAATTCTCACAGAAGGCCTAACCGTTATGAGCTTCTATTTTAGTAGGTAGCGATTAAATCGAGTACAAGTAAACTGAAGTATGTACATTCTGTCCCAACAACAAACAAGCTAAGGCGAAGCTCAGAGTGAAACTTAACGGAAACACTCTTTGCCATAACAAGTATTCCAAGTACCTTAGTGTCACCCTTACCTGCAACCTTTCATATAGAAAACATCTTGAAAATACCACTGCCAAGATGAAAACTCCCAACAATTTATTCAATAATTTTGTGGAATGGCATGGGTAGCTTCAGCACATCATCCACTGCGTTATTCATAGCAGCCGAGTATTGTGCCCAGTGTGGCTGAACAGCTATCACACTAACTTCATCGACGTCCAGTTGAACCGCACTATGAGGTTAGTAACTGAGACAATCCGATCAACACCGATCTATTGGCTTCCTCTGCTAAACAACATCTATCCACCCGCAGTCCATAGAAACAAGGCCTTACTGAGGGAATACCGCAAGCTACAGGAGGACCTGGAAATATCCATATAGGGAGACAACACACCAAGTCTACAACGATTTACAGGGCTATTACAGATGATTGAAGCGATTTCACAAATTCACTGTAGCTCCATTCATTGACATATGGTCACGACACACTACAGATGCGTAGAAAAATTCACAAAGTTTTGTTCGGCTGAAGCCGCACTTCACGTTTCTGCCGCCAGAGCGCTCGAGAGCGCAGTGAGACAAAATGGCGAAAGGAGCCGAGAAATCGCATGTCGTGCTTGAAATGCACTCACATTAGTCAGTCATGTGCAACGATACTTCAGGAAGAAGTTCAACAAAGATCCATCAACTGCTAACTCCTTTCTGCGATGGTATGCGCAGTTTAAAGCTTCTGGATGCCTCTGTAAAGGGAAATCAATGGGTCGGCCTGCAGTGAGCGAAGAAACGGTTGAACGCGTGCGGGCCAGTTTCACGCGTAGCCCGCGGAAGTCGACGAATAAAGCAAGCAGGGAGCTAAACGTACCACAGCCGACGGTTTGGAAAATCTTACGAAAAGGCTAAAGCAGAAGCTTTACCGTTTACAATTGCTACAAGCCCTGACACCCGTTGACAAAGTCAAACGTTTTGAACTTTCGGCGCGGTTGCAACAGCTCATGGAAGAGGATGCGTTCAGTGCGAAACTTGTTTTCAGTGATAAAGCAACATTTTTTCTTAATGGTGAAGTGAACAGACACAATGTGTGAATCTGGGTGGTAGAGAATCCTCACGCATTCGTGCAGCAAATTCGCAATTCACCAAAAGTTAACGTGTTTTGTGCAATCTCACGGTTTAAAGTTTACGGCCCCTTTTTCTTCTGCGAAAAAACGTTACAGGACACGTGTATCTGGACATGCTGGAAAATTGGCTGATGCCACAACTGGAGACCGACAGCGCCGACTTCATCTTTCAGCAGGATGGTGCTCCACCGCACTTCCATCATGATATTCGGCGTTTCTTAAACAGGAGATTGGAAAACCGATGGATCGGTCGTGGTGGAGATCATGATCAGCAATTCATGTCATGGTCTCCCCGCTCTCCCGACTTAACCCCATGCGATTTCTTTCTGTGGGGTTATGTGAAAAATTCAGTGTTTAAACCTCCTCTACCAAGAAACGTGCCAGAACTGCGAGATCGCATCAACGATGCTTTCGAACCCATTAATGGGGACATGCTGCGCCGAGTGTGGGAGGAACTTGATTATCGGCTTGATGTCTACCGAGTCACTAAAGGGGCACATATCGAACATTTGCGAATGCCTAAAAAAACTTTTTGAGTTTTTGTATGTGTGTGCAAAGCATTGTGAAAATATCTCAAATAATAAAGTTATTGTAGAGCTGTGAAATCGCTTCAATCATTTGTAATAACCCTTGTAGACTTCAGTCAAGAAATACGCCATTACGGCAAGCAGAACAGCTAGCTGTCAATAATATCGAGGTGAGAGACCTGTGGGTTCAGAACTGTCAACTTACTGGAAATCCTGAAGAGCGTTAATGTTTCCGAAAGTATAACTGTGATACCGCTGGAACACAACTCGACAGGAAACTATGAGTCAAATTGAACAGAGCACTGGGCATGGTCGATGCACAGACCCGCTTAACAAATAGGGTGCTACAGAGTCTCTAGTTTGTTACTGTGGGACTTCGAACTAGACAGTCAAGAACATTAGAGATGAATGCCCCTTGCGTTCGTATCAGGGGAGTTGAGCGACCTCATGAAGGCTGATGATACAGCTCTTATATGGACTACGAACTTCGATATTGAGATTTAGTTAGGTTTATACGTACTTTTGTCTTTCTGTACCCTTGTTATATAAATATACTAGTGTAACATACCTCTGTTTTTACACTGAATGTTAACTGTACGAATAAATAAATAAATCTGGCTATTAGGATAAGGCTAACAAAACAGAGGTAAGAATACAGAGTCACATAAACGTAAGAATATACGTGAGTTGTTTGTTTATTTTAGGACCACAAATTAAATTCGCATAAATATAACTTTAAGAGTACAACTGAACGATTTGTTTACATAAGGACACTAGGCGAGGGACCAGTGCGTTTCCAGAAGGAGGACAGTGGGCGCACTGTTCCAGAACATACCCAGATCCTCTACCGATGGAGACAAAGTATTAAGAAGGTGCACGTATTTTTCTGAGAAACATGTAACAGGAGTAACCTAGAGGACTGCGTGTGATCATAATTGTAACACGAGTAGGACTACTGATCGTCGTGTAAATGGAGTACATCAAATGTCTAACAAGTTTTATTTGCATGTTGTATATAAATCTGCAAAAAGGCACGATACATTTTAAGACTGGCCACGGACCTTATGTGGCACACATCAATATCTGCGTCTGTATCTGTACTCTGCAAGCCACCTTATGGTGCGTGGTGGAGGGTTCTTCATGTATCTCTTGCCCGCTTTTCTGTTCCAGTCGCAATCCCCTAACTGTCGCTTCCTTCCCTTCTCGCAGATAAGTGCTTTCTTACCTCCAGGGAAATTCTTCTCTCACCCTGATCGTGGCAGCATCGGACTTCTTCTCTTACTGCAGGCGTTCATGCCGAAACTTACTCTGTACACTGGGAGACGTGGGACTGTTACAGACAAGAGACTGTGGAATGTTAGCTCGATATGAACACGTTCTTTAATACGAGTGAAAGGTGAAGCAGTATTTCCATTTTGGGAGCCACCAATCAACAATACTTGATTATTAGTAGAAGCAGTCAGGTCATATGTCACACATTATTATCACAGAAGAAGATACGATTCGCTGGGCTCGCAGTGTCGAAGATATGTCTTAGAAACGTTACGTGATAAAATATGGATTAATACTAGACTAGTTTAATGATGTTCTTATTATGATGGATCTATTTCGGCTAGAATGACATCTTCAGACCATCTGCGAAAGTTACATAACACTTTTACTTTGTTATAATGTTGGGTAATCATATTTTCGTATATATGTATCTTGTACTTAGGTCCATAGATCACCAGCGGTTGCTGTTCATCTGTATTCTATTAGCACGTGGTGTAGGTTTAGGACTCTTATGCCGTAAGCTATTTTGTTGCTTGCTCCTGTTGGTAATAACGCAACAATTATATACACTACAACAAACACAAATCCGAAGAAATTCTGGTCGTATGTAAAGTACACAAGCGGCAAGACGCAGTCAATACCATCGCTGCGCAGTGCCGATGGTACTGTTACCGACGACTGTGCCGCTAAAGCGGAGTTATTCAACGCAGTTTTCCGAAATTCCTTTACCAGGGAAGACGAATGGAATATTCCAGAATTTGAAACACGAACATCTGCTAGCATGAGTTTCTTGGAAGTAGATACCTTAGGGGTTGCGAAGCAACTCAAATCACTTGATACGGGCAAGTCTTCAGGTCCAGATTGTATACCGATTAGGTTCCTTTCAGATTACGCTGATACAATAGCTCCCTACTTAGCAATCATATACAACCCGCTCGCTCACCGATAGATCTGTACCTACAGATTGGAAAATTGCGCAGGTCGCACTAGTGTTTAAGAAGGGTGGTAGGAGTAATCCATCGAACTACAGACCTATATCATTGACGTCGGTTTGCCGTAGGGTTTTGGAGCATATACTGTATTCAAACATTACGAAACACCTCGAAGGAAACGATCTATTGATACGTAATCAGCATGGCTTCAGAAAACATCGCTCTTGTACAACGCAGCTAGCTCTTTATTCGCACGAAGTAATGGCCGCTATCGACAGGGGATCTCAAGTTGATTCCGTATTTCTAGATTTCCGGAAAGCTTTTGACACCGTTCCTCACAAGCGACTTCTAATCAAGCTGCGGACCTATGGGGTATTGTCTCAGTTGTGCGACTGGATTCGTGATTCCCTGTCAGGAAGGTCGCAGTTTGTAGTAATAGACGGCAAATCATCGAGTAAAACTGAAGTGATATCAGGTGTTCCCCAGGGAAGCGTTCTGGCACCTCTGCTGTTCCTGATCTATATAAATGACCTGGGTGACAATCTGAGCAGTTCTCTTAGGTTGTTCGCAGATGATGCTGTAATTTACCGTCTAGTAAGGTCATCCGAAGACCAGTATCAGTTGCAAAGCGATTTAGAAAAGATTGCTGTATAGTGTGGCAGGTGGCAGTTAACGCTAAATAACGAAAAGTGTGAGGTGATCCACATGAGTTCCAAAAGAAATCCGTTGGAATTCGATTACTCAATAAATAGTACAATTCTCAAGGCTGTCAATTCAACCAAGTACCTGGGCGTTAAAATTACGAACAACTTCAGTTGGAAAGACCACATAGATAATATTGTGGGGAAGGCGAGCCAAAGCTTGCGTTTCATTGGCAGGACACTTAGAAGATGCAACAAGTCCACTAAAGAGACAGCTTACACTACACTCGTTCGTCCTCTGTTAGAATATTGCTGCGTGGTGTGGGATCCTTACCAGGTGGGATTGACGTAGGACATCGAAAGGGTGCAAAAAATGGTAGCTCGTTTTGCATTATCACGTAATAGGGGAGAGAGTGTGGCAGATATGATACGCGAATTGGGATTGAAGTCATTACAGCAAAGACGTTTTTCGTCGCGGCGAGATTACGTTACGAAATTTCAGTCACCAACTTTCTCTTCCGAATGCGAAAATATTTTGTTGAGCCCAACCTACATAGGTAGGAATGATCATCAAAATAAAATAAGAGAAATCAGAGCTCGAACAGAAAGGTTTAGGTGTTCGTTTTTCCCGCGCGCTGTTCGGGAGTGGAATAGTAAAGAGATAGTATGATTGTGGTTCGATTAACCCTCTGCCAAGCACTTAAATGGGAATTGCAGAGTGGTCATGCAGGTGTAGATGTAGATGTAGATACAAACACACCACAGCGCCCAACGTTGCTGCTACACGTAGCAAAGTTGCAAAAACTAAGGCTCGCATCAGAAGAGTTTGCTCTATGTGTCACCCAAGAAGAGTAGATTACAGAGCTTACGTTATTACTGATGTCTCACAAAGAGCACAAGCTACAGCAATATCTGTAGAACGCGATGCACCCAGAGGACATCATGGTCAGCACTATTAACAAGACTAAGAAAGGACACTCTTGAAAGACGATAATACAAAAAATTAAATAAAGAAAGAGAAATTAGACATCAACATTATCGCGAAGCTAAAACAGGATAAAAACTACGTAGGACCAGAAAAGACTAATCAGACACATATGTTATGTCAAACTGACAGAACTACATCTTTGGAGAGCCGCTCAAGCAGCAGACTGTATTATCAGCACTGAAGAAACCAAGAGGTGGAAGATGTACAACGCAGTATCTGCTCAACAAACTACTTCCTGATGATGACCACACTCAGGGCAAACAACTTGACACCTCCTTCGCAAACTACTATATTGCAAATACGGAAACGAAGGTATCACCATTGCCCTCGCTCGCGAGGACGTTGCATTGGCAATCCACAAAGTAAAGAACAAAAAGACTCCGGGCCCGGATGGCATGCACCCCGAAACTATCAAACAAGCTACTCCACTTATCGTGCCATGCCTGACAGACTTGCTGAATGATGCCCCACTAGGTGGACTATCTCCACTCTAAGCTGGTCGTAGGTTGTGTTCCAGAAATGAAGAGCGCATAGACAGAAGTGATCCCATTTTCTGCAGGACCTGACCATCGTTTTGGAGAACAATGCTCAAGCATGTACAGTGCAAGCTGTCACTGATTTGTTTCAAATGGTTCAAATGGCTCTGAGCACTATGGGACTTAACTTCTGAGGTCATCAGTCCCCTACAACTTAGAACTACTTAAACCGAACTAACCTAAGGACATCACACACATCCATGCCCGGGGCAGGAATCGAACCTGCGACCGTAGCGGTCACGCGGTTCCAGACTGTAGCGCCTGGAACTGCTCGGCCACCTCGGCCGGCACTGATTTGTTTGACTAATGGGGATGCTAAGTGCTGTACCACCTACTGCACTCCCCTGACTTATGCCCTCATCAGTTCAACTCGATTTCTAAACTGAAGGAAACTCTTCTCGGCATTCGCTTCAGAACTGATACAAATTCGCCGGGCAATAGACCGCGCCGGTCGAACTTTCAACACAACTGGAACCGACCGCTAAGAGTATTCTACGACTTCCACATCGCTTGCAACGGGTTGTACACAATGCTGGTGACAACTTTGAAGGGCAATAAAACTTTGAAACATGTATCTAGTTTCTACGAGCTGTAAATTAATAGTTGACACTACTAAAGATCGAACCCTCTTATTTCAATCATTGTGGAACGTTTTTATTTTGTGAACTTGCAACTTTAAACTAGATTCACTGTTGAAGAGCTTCCGTTTAATTCTTTTTTGGAGACTTTTGTCCTATGCATACCCATATTAACTACAGAAGAGTTGGAACTGTGTCTCTAGGAGGTGGCACATGAGGAACTATTTGTAAATTAATTCTTTGACGATGTATCCCACACCATTTATGTGAACGTGAACTGTTTGCGTGCATATGAAAGAGTAGATGACAAGTTGAGAGTACTTGCAAACCGCACACGAGCATCTGATGTGGAAACCGAAGATGATTCAAGGTGACTTGCTCACCATCTGCAGTGAATCTGTATCAGTCGTTTTCTGAAGGCCTGTACCTAGGTGTCACACCCGTTATATTTACTACATTACAGAGAAACGTCTCCACCTAGTATCTGCCCTATCCAGCATCTTACACCTACCAGGGTATTCTAGAAACCGGTCACGTTTACGAAGCCTGTATGAGACACACAGACGTGACACTGACGAAGTTGCAAGACAACACATTTGAGACGCGAGTCGCAGCTCCTCTGTTTCTTGCGGGGCGAGTATCTCTGGCAAGTGGCTGTCCCTGGGTGACAGTAATAGCCAGCCAGGGGCCAGAAAGGACGGCTACGGCGGCGCCTGCGAAGCGAGGCGTGAATCGATCTCCGATGAGCGGGAGCGGGGGGCAGCGGGGCAGGGGGGCAGGGGGGCAGGGGGGCAGGGGGCCGCTCATTAGCGCACTGCCTGGCAGCACCACCGCCCCCCCCCACCGCTCTATCGGCAAACTGTTGCTCCCCCCCCCCCCTGCCTCCTCTCCTCCGCCATCCTCTGCCTCTACCACCACTTGCTGGCGACGAGAGACGCCTTAGTGTTCGGACCAGTGCGTAGAAACACTTACTATTCGTAATCTCAAGTATTCCATCCTGTCATATTATACAGTTCTAGAGACCTTTCCATCTGTCAATTGACAAATCAATATTTGTACCAAGACTGGGATTCGAGCCCAGGTCTGCTGCTCACTAGGCGCTAATTACTACACCACCCTGGCACAGTGGCTTCTACATCTACATCTACATCCACACTTAGCAAACCACCTGACGGTGTGTGGCGGAGGGTACCCTGAGCACCCCTATCGGTTCTCCCTTCTATTCCAGTCGCGCATTGCTAGTGGAAAGAAGGATTGTCGGTATGCTTCTGCGTGGGCTCTAATCTCCCTCATTTTATCCTCATGGTCTCTTCGCGAGATATACTGCATGACTCTTCCGTGAAGGTATCTTCTCGAAACTTTAACAAAAGCCCGTACCGAGCTACTGAGCGTCTCTCCTGCACTCTTCCAAAGGAGTTTATCTATCATCTCCGTAACGCTTTAGCGATAACTATATGATCCTGTAACGAAGCGCGCTGCTCTCCGTTGGATCTCCTCTATCTCCCACACTGCTGAGCAGTATTCAAGCAGTGGGCATACAAGTGTACTGTAACCTACTTCCTTTGTTTTCGGATTGCATTTCCTTAGGATTCTTTCAATGAATCTCAGTCTGGCATCTGCTTTAACGACGATCAACTTTATATGATCGTTCCGTTTTAAATCACTCCTAATGAGTGCTCCCAGATAATTTATGGAATTAACTGCTTCCAGTTGCTGACCTGCTATCTTGTAGCTAAATGATAAGGGACGTTTCTTTCTATGTATTCGCAGCACATTACACTTGTCTACATTGAGGTTGAATTGCCATTCCCGCACCATGCGTCAATTCGCTGCAGATCCTCCTGCATTTCAGTACAATTTTCCATTGTTACAATCTCTCGGTACACCACAGCATCATCTGCAAAAAGCCTCAGTGAACTTCCGATGTCATGCACCAGGTCATTTATGTATATTGTGAATAGCAACGGTCCTATGACACTCCTCTGCGGCACACCTGAAATCACTCTTACTTCGGAAGACTTCTCTCCATTGAGAATGAAATGCTGCGTTCTGTTATCTAGGAACTCCTCAATCCAATCACACAATTGGTCTAATAGTCCAAACGCTTTGTTCATTAAACGACTGTGGGGAACTGTATCGAACGCTTTGAGGAAGTCAAGAATCACGGCATCGACCTGTGAACCCGTGTCTATGGCCCTCTGAGTCTCGTGGACGAACAGAGCGAGCTGCGTTTCACACGACCGCCTTTTTCGAAACCCATGCTGATTCCTACAGAGTAGATTACTAGTCTCCAGAAAAGTCATTATACTCGGACACAATACATGTTCCAAAATTCTACAACTGATCGACGTTAGAGATATAGGTCTATAGTTCTGCACATCTGTTCGCAGTCCATTTTTGAAAACGGGGATGACCTGTGCCCTTTTCCAATCCTTTGGAACGCTACGCTCTTCTATAGACCTATGGTTACACAGCTGCACAGACTACCACAGCATCCCTCTCTCTACAATCCAAACTCCCACTCACATCTCAGGCAGGATTCCCAGTTTCGTTTGATTCTGAAGCGCTCTTGTGTTTAGAGGTGAATATCAACTGGGCTGAGGCATGAATAGAAATTTGGACTGAGGAGGGAGGTGTGATACGGTGGTCCGTGAACCTGTGTAAAGCCCCTGTGACAGGGTGGTGTAGTCGTCAGCACATCTGCCTCGTGAGAAGGAGACCTGGGTTTGAACGCTAGGCTTGGTACAAATTTTCACACATAACTTCAGTCTGAGTATACAGGGTGTCCCATTTATCTTGAGATACCAAAATAAATGTTTTTTTTGTTTGGTCATCAGTGTACTGACTGGTTCGATGCGGCCAGCCACGAATTCCTTTCCTGTGCCAACCTCTTCATCTCAGAGTAGCACTTGCAACCTACATCATCAATCATTTGCCTGACGTATTCCAATCTCTGTCTTCCTCTACAGTTTTTGCCCTCTACAGCTCCCTCTAGTACCATGGAAGTCATTCCCTCATGTCTTAGCAGATGTCCTATCATCCTGTCCCTTCTCCTTATCAGTGTTTTCCACATATTCCTTTCCTCTCCGATTCTGCGTAGAACCTCCTCATTCTTTACCTTATCAGTCCACCTAATTTTCAACATTCGTCTATAGCACCACATCTCAAATGCTTCGATTCTCTTCTGTTCCGGTTTTCCCACACTCCATGTTTCACTACCATACAATGCTGTACTCCAGACGTACATCCTCAGAAATTTCTTCCTCAAATTAAGGCCGGTATTTAATATTAGTAGACTTCTCTTGGCCAGAAATGCCTTTTTGCCATAGCGAGTCTGCTTTTGATGTCCTCCTTGCTCCGTCCGTCATTGGTTATTTTACTGCCTTGGTAGCAGAATTCCTTAACTTCATTGACTTCGTGACCATCAATCCTGATGTTAAGTTTCTCGCTGTTCTCATTTCTACTACTTCTCATTACCTTCGTCTTTCTCCGATCTACTCTCAAACCATGCTGTGTACTTATTAGACTGTTCATTCCGTTCAGCAGATCATTTAATTATTCTTCACTTTCACTCAGGATAGCAATGTCATCAGCTAATCGTATCATTGATATCATTTCACCTTGTATTTTAATTCCACTCCTGAACCTTTCTTTTATTTCCATCATTGCTTCCTCGATGTACAGATTGAATAGTAGGGTCGAAAGGCTGCAGCCTTGTCTTACACCCTTCTTAATACGTGCACTTCGTTCTTGATCGTCGACTCTTATTATTCCCTCTTGGTTGTTGTACACATTGTATATGACCCGTCTCTCCCTATAGCTTACCCTTACTTTTTTCAGAATCTCGAACAGCTTGCACCATTTTATATTGTCGAACGCTTTTTCCAGGTCGACAAATGCTATGAACGTGTCTTGATTTTTCTTTAGCCTTGCTTCCATTATTAGCCGTAACGTCAGAATTGCTTCTCTCGTGCCTTTACTTTTCCTAAAGCCAAACTGATCGTCACCTAGCGCATTCTCAATTTTCTTTTCCATTCTTCTGTATATTATTCTTGTAAGCAGTTTCGATGCATGAACTGTTAAGCTGATTGTGCGATAATTCTCCACTTAGCTCTTGCCGTCTTCGGAATTGTGTGGATGATGCTTTTCCGAAAGTCAGATGGTACGTCGCCAGACTCATATATTCTACACACCAACGTGAATAGTCGTTTTGTTCTAATACTGGTTCCCCTATCTCTTCTAAATCGACTCCTGTTTCTTCTTCTATCACATTAGACAAATCTTCACCCTCATAGAGGCTTTCAATGTATTCTTTCCTTCTATCTGCTCTCTCCTCTGCATTTAACAGTGGAATTTCCGTAGCACTCTTTATGTTACTACCGTTGCTTTTAATGTCACCAAAGGTTGTTTTGATTTTCCTGTATGCTGAGTCTGTCCTTCCGACAATCATATATTTTTCGATGTTTTCACATTTTTCCTGCAGCCATTTCGTCTTAGCTTCCCTGAACTTCCTATTTATTTCATTTCTCAGCGACTTGTATTTCTGTATTCCTGATTTTCCCGGAACATGTTTGTGCTTCCTTCTTTCATCATCAACTGAAGTATTTCTTCTGTTACCCATGGTTTCTTCGCAGCTATCTTCTTTGTACCTATGTTTTCCTTCCCAACTTCTGTGATGGCCCTTTTTAGAGATGTCCATTCCTCTTCAACTGTACTGCCTACTGCGCTATTCCTTATTGCTGTATCTATAGAGTTAGAGAACTTCAAATGTATCTCGTCATTCCTTAGAACTTCCGTATCCCACTTCTTTGCGTATTGATTCTTTCTGACTAATGTCTTGAACTTCAGCCTACTCTTCATCACTACTATATAGTGATCTGAGTCTATATCTGCTCCTGGGTACGCCTTACAATCCAGTATCTGATTTCGGAATCTCTGTCTGACCATGATGTAATCTAATTGAAATCTTCCCGTACCTCCCAGCATTTTCCAAGTATACCTCCTCCTCTTGTGATTCTTGAACAGGGTATTCGCTATTACTAGTTGGAACTTGTTACAGAACTCAATTAGTCTTTCTCCTCTTTCATTCCTTGTCTCAAGCCAATATTCTCCTGTAGCCTTTTCTTCTACCCCTTCCCCTACAACTGCATTTCAGTCGCCCCCCCCCCCGACTATTAGATTTTCGTCCCCCTTTACATACTGCATTACCCTTTCAATATCCTCATACACTTTATCTATCTTTTCATCTTCAGCTTGCGACGTCGGCATGTATACTTGAACTATCGTTGTCGGTGTTGGTCTGCTGTCGATTCTGATTAGAACAACCTGGTCACTGAACTGTTCACAGTAACACACCCTCTGCCCTACCTTCCTATTTATAACGAATCCTACACCTGTTATACCATTTTCTGCTGCTGTTGATATTACCCGATACTCATCTGACCAGAAATCCTTGCCTTCCTTCCACTTCACTTCACTGACCCCTACTATATCTAGATTGAGCCTTTGCATTTCCCTCTTCAGATTTTCTAGTTTCCCTACCACGTTCAAGCTTCTGACATTCCACGCCCCGACTCGTAGAACATTATCCTTTCGTTGACTATTCAATCTTTTTCTCATGGTAACCTCCCCCTTGGCAGTCCCCTCCCGGAGATCCGAATGGGGCACTATTCCGGAATCTTTAAACAATGGAGAGATCATCATGACACTTCTTCAACTACAGGCCACATGTCCTGTGGATACATGTTACGTGTCTTTAATGCAGTGGTTTCCATTGCCTTCTGCATCCTCATGTCGTTGATCATTGCTGATTCTTCCGCCTTTACGGGCAATTTCCCATCCCTAGAACAAAAGAGTGCCCTGAACCTCTATCCACTCCTCCGCCCTCTTTGACAAGGCCGTTGGCAGAATGAGGCTGACTTCTTATGACGGAAGTCTTCGGCCGCCAATGCTGATTATTTTTATCAAAATTTAGGCAGTGGCGGGGATCGAACCCGAGACCGAAGACATTTTTGACTATGAATCAAAGACGCTACCCCTTTTTTATTTTTTTTAAACCTCATTTTGTTCGCTTCATCTGCTCGGGGCGGACGTCGTAAGACATCCATTTATGTTCGTTGTTGATCGATTGACTCAGTTTTTCTATTACAGAGTGCGAGTAACACTCTGACCGAACACGCTGAGCTACCGTGCTGACTATCTATCCGCTCCTCCGCCCTCTTTGACAAGGCCGTTGGCAGAATGAGGCTGACTTCTTATGCCGGAAGTCTTCAGCCGCCAATGATGATTATTTTTCTCAAAATTTAGGTAGTGGCGGGGATCGAACCCGGTACCGAAGACATTTTTGATTATGAATCAAAGACGCTACCCCTAGACCACGAGGTCCATTAATGTTTGTCCAGATGCTAATTATATAATGTTTCAAGCACATGTTCTTTAGCTGTCAGGGGGACATCAATCAGCATGATTGCCTTCATTGTAACTTTGCTTTTTACAAAGATATGAACAGCGGTATTTCTTTTTTAAATGGCACCTTGTATTTTTTATTCGGTAATTCATTTCTTGTCCTAAAGACCTATTTAAAAATGTATCACAGTGTACCATTCACTGAAACGCAACGTTATTAATCACATAACACAACAATTTCTTTGAGCCCAGGATCACAAAGTCGTCCACTTGGAGTTGTCAGAAAACAAATGAAAACCAAGTAAAAACATAACACAAAATTGACTGACTCTCCTGTACCATTGCCCAGGAGTAGAACATTCAAACGTGCTCAAAGTGGTAACCTGGACGCCAAAATACTGGTGCACTCGTTGAATGAAACAATTATTTACTGCTTCCATTGTTGCCTGCTGAAGAGAATTACAAGCAAGCACGATACGTTCCTGCATGCCCTCTGCAGTTGATCGAATATCGCGATAGACAACGTCTTTACTGCATCTCCAAAGTCCAGAGGATTTAATTAAGGAGACCTGGCAGGCCAAGTAACTGTTCCTCCTTGACCAGTCCATCTGGCAGGATACCTTCGGTTCAGAACACGACGTGCACGCAAGGCATTATATGCTGGACATCCATCGTGTTGATACCACATAAGCATTCCGGTTCTTAGAGGCACTTCATCCAGAAGAGTTCGTCTGAAGAAGTTGAGATACGCTGTGCCGTTTAGACTACCATTGATGAAATAAGGGAGAATAATTGTAGTACCAAGCAGTCTACACCGGACGTTAGCTCTCAATTGACGCTGATGTTCCACCTGTCCAAGCTATCGTGGGTTGTCGCTGGAACAATAATGCATGTTCCTTTTATTTACCTGTTCTTTGTTCGAGAACCAACATTCATCGGTAAATAAAACATTGAGGTCGTTCGGGTTGGCGAGGATTTGCTTCTGTGCCCACTGACAGAACTGTACACTATTCTGGAAATCATTACCACACAATTCTTGATGTAGGTGTACACGGTAAGCATGGAACAGGTGACGTGTAAGAATACGATGTACACTGGTTTTAGGAATGCTAATCTCGTGTTCAAGCTGTCGTGTACTCACATGTGGATTCATAGCAACGGAAGCGAGAACAGTAACTTCGGAAGCTTCGTCTGTGCGAGTGCTACAACGATTGCATTGTCGTGGGTTGAAACTTCCCGTTTCCTGAAACGTCACAACAAGACAAGAAAACATGCGTCGGTAAGGTGGGTTCTTATCAGGATATCGCTCTCTGTACAGTTCCCCTGCCTGCGTAGCATTTCGCCTACCTTCAACAGGAACAACAACAACAGAAGCGTTATGTCGATGCAGTTTGTAGGAAGGACAGCCTTTACTCTATCCCTACTCTACACAACACTATGTAAAAGGACTAAACTACTGTACTAAATGTACCCGTACATAAGAAAACAGTATTGCAATTAGTGTTCTGCTCACTTACATTCCCCATACATGAGTAGCATTTCTACCTTCCCTTTGTTGGTGTACATTTTACTCACACAACTCTTCAACTGACGATAGTTGACACAATGACCGGTGTGCATTCTACGTATGTTTAAATTTGTCCTCTGTCAACGTCAGCACGTGGATGTGTTCCATTACCCCGAGTACCTGCACTCACGTGCTGCGAGCGTCAACGTCTGTGTTGTGTTATGTAATTAATAACGTTGTGTTTCAGTGAATGGTACACTGTGATACATTTTTGAATAGGTCTTTGGGAGAGTAAATGAATTACCGAAAAAAATATAGGGTGTCATTTAAAATAATCATACCGCTGTCCATATCTTTGTAAAAAGAGAGCTACAGCGAAGGCAATCATGCTAATTTATGTCAGCCAGACATCTGAAGAACAATTTTGTAATTTGTATCTGGACAAACAGTTATTTAGGGTGGTTAATATAAATGGGACACCCTGTAAATGTCATCTTGTTTGCAGCCTATATCAGACTGATGAAGTACCCTGCGCCGTCCAGAAATATGTAATAATTCCTATTCCAAAGAATGTAAATGCTGGCAGGTGTGAATAACACCGAAGCAATAATTAATAAGTCATGTTCGCGTACTTTTTTATAAGAATGGAAAAACTCCTAGAAGATGTGCTGTGGGAAGATCACTCAAGATCTGAATAAATGCTACCTTAGAAATTAGACTGAACAATGGAGAAAAAACCTATGTTTATAGCATTCGTCGATATGACGAAAGTCTTATACGATGCTGACTGGTATACTCTCCGTGAAACTCTCAACATAGAATGGATAAAAGACAAGGAACAGACAAGATTTTAACAATTTGTACAGAAACCAGGGTGTAGTTTGTAAGAGGTCCATGATTAAAGAATTTGTTTCTAGCACACTCGAGCAGATGTAATTTCAATGGATTGCTCACGCGCTGCCTGCGATATGTAAGCTATAAGGGAATCTCAGACCAGAGAGCAGTGTTGTCAGCAGTAGGAACTGTGTAGCAGTAGTAGTAGTTGTTGCTAGCGAGCACTCTGGTGTATCGAGTTGGTTGGGCCGGTCGTGTGGAGCGCTGGCGGTGCCTGGGCGATGTAGTATAAGGTAAAAGCAGCCTCGCGCATATGTACTATTGCAATATCAAATCCCATGTAAATGTTTTAAAAAAATCACTTAATAAGAATCTTTCTTATAAAAATTAACTTTTGACAATGATCCATCTCAATTTAAAGAATTTACTAATTTCTCCAATCCATGGTCATCGCGATTATTGTAAAGAAAAAGCAGTTGTTTGTTTTTATACATGACAAATCTATCGGCCAGCATTGCACTGGGCTATAAGAGATGAAGGACGTGAAGGGAAATAATAGTTGAGCAGTCAGTGAGTCAGGGTTGTAACCTTAGCCTCTCCTCAATGTTATTCGGTCTATACAGGGAGCAAACAGTGAAGGAGACCAAGGACGAATCTGGGAAGAAAATTAAAGTTACTGAATAATATTTTTAAAAGTTTTCTGTTTGCCAATGACATCTTCAACCTCTCAGAGACGCCCAATATCTTGGAAGAGCAACTGAACGAAATGGCTAGTGTGTTGAAAAAAGATTATGAGTATCGACAAAAGTAGAGCAAGGATAATCGAATACAGTGGTGCTCTGCGCTCGCTGGTAGCACACCGCGTCTTGTGCTCGTCTACAGCCGTGCTCTGAGTCGCAGCACCAAGTTAATGACACCTGAAGATGGGCGTATAAGAGACAGAACCCGGTCGTGTTCTACATAAAAGAACCTTACAACTGTAGCGGTATTTTCAACGTCTGATATAGTGTTCAGTTGCGGATGTTCCTCTGATAGGATTCTTTGCGAATACAGTCGACGCTAATATGATTACATTAGGAAACATGAAATTGGAAGTAGTGGATAAATTTTACTATTTGGGCAGCAAAATAACTGATGATGGGGCCGAAGTAGAAAGGATAAAAAATGCAAACTGGCAATAACAAGAAAATCTTTTCTGAGGAAGAGTGAAATCATAACACTGAGCATAAAATTAAGTGTTAGGGAAACTTCCTGGCAGATTAAAACTGTGTGCCCGACCGAGACTCGAACTCGGGACCTTTTGCCTTTCGCGGGCCAGTGCTCTACCAACTGAGCTACCGAAGCACGACTCACGACCGCTACTCACAGCTTTACTTCTGCCAGTATCCGTCTCCTACCTTCCAAACTTTACAGAAGCTCTTCTGGCTAAGCCATGTCTCCACAGTATCCTTTCTTTCAGGAGTGCTAGTTCTGCATGTTTCGCAGAAGAGCTTCTGTAAAGTTTGGAAGGTAGGAGACGGATACTGGCAGAAGTAAAGCTGTGAGTACCGGTCGTGAGTCGTGCTTCGGTAGCTCAGTTGGTAGAGCACTTGCCCGCGAAGGGCAAAAGGTCCCGAGTTCGAGTCTCGGTCGGGCACACAGTTTTAATCTGCCAGGAAGTTTCATATCAGCGCACACTCCGCTGCAGAGTGAAAATCTCATTCTGAAGTGTTAGGGAGTTTTTTTGAAAGTAGCCGTTCAGAGTGGAGCCTTGGAAAGTAGTAATACTCGGAGGTGAACCGTTGCGCGATCGACAGCTCGCGTCAAACACAATCTTTGGCATGAACGGGGCGTGGCACGTTTGCCTCGAATGCCATTGAGACCTTTTTTCCGTGTAGAGGCAGTCAGCGAAGCCGGAGCGACAGTGTAGGTCTGCGGAGTAACGGGCCGGCTGTTTGTTCTGCAGCGCGTGTGACTTCCAAGTCAAAGTAGCTGAGCACCTTCCGCACACAAGGGACGTGCACCGGAAACGAGAGTGGACACCCTCTGGCCGACCACGTCGGCGGCGGGCAGGCGGGCGGTGGGTCGTCGTCATACACGCTTCCCTTGCCACTCCGAGTTCTGTACTGTTTTCCATCCCACGGCGATTTTGTACACTCGGTGAGCTGCTTTCAGTTCGTGGCTTCTTTCCGTCACCATGCGCAATTCGTGAAGACTGACCAATATACCCGCTGTGAGCGTGATAATTGTGACTGGTTCGTTTCCTGTCGTGTTTGGGTCCTGCTGCTTTTATACTGGACTCGTTTCATCATTTTGTTGTTGTTGCTTCCTGTTCTTGTGTCTGGACAAGCTATTAGAGAAGCGTGTCGCTCATATCAAATCATAACAGCTTCCATTTAGCAATTGTCATTGAGTTATAATTTGATTATATGTTTTAAAGTTTAATGTTCATAGTTATTATTTACGAATTCCAGCACTTTTGTTTTCCTATTAGTTTGTGTACGAAAACGCCAAGTAACTTTCCTTTTGACGATGTTGACTGGAATACCCTCTTTCAAATTCTGAAGGTGGCAGGGGTAAAATACAGGGAGCGAAAGGCTATTTACAATTTGTACAGAAAGCAGATGGCAGTTATAAGAGTCGCGGGGCATGAGAGGGAAGCAGTGGTTGGGTGGGTTGTAGCCTATCCCCGATGGTATTCAGTGTGTATATTGAGCAAGCAGTTAAAGAAACAAAAGAAAAATTGGGATTAGGAATTAAAATACATAGAGAAGAAATAAAAACTTTAAGGTTTGCCGATGACATTGTAATTTTGTCTGAGATAGCAAAGGACCTGGAAGAGCAGCTGAACGGAATGTACAGTGTCTTGAAAGGTGGATATAAGACGAACATCAACAAAAGCAAATCGAGGATAATGGACTATAGACGAATTAAATAGGGTGATGCTGAGGGTATTAGATTAGGAAATGAGACGCTTAAAGTAGCAAATGAGTTCTGCTAGAAAAAATAGTAGATGAGGTTTTGTAGACGAATTAAATCGGGTGATGCTGAGGGTATTAGATTAGGAAATGAGACGCTTAAAGTAGCAAATGAGTTCTGCTAGACAAAGTAGTAGATGAGTTTTGCTATTTTCGGGAGGAAAGTAACTGATGATGGTCGAAGTAGAGAGGATATAAAATGTAGACTGACAATGGCAAGGAAAGCGTTTCTGAAGAAGAGAAATTCGTTAACATCGAGTATAGATTTAAGTGTCAGGAAGTCGTTTCTGAAAGTATTTGTATGGAGTGTGGCCGTGTATGGAAGTGAAACATGGATGATAAATAGTTTGGAGAAGAAGAGAATAGAAGCTTTCGAAATGTGGTGCTACAGAAGAATGCTGAAGATTAGATGGGTAGATCACATAACTAATGGTATTGAATAGAATTGGGGAGAAGAGGAGTTTGTGGCACAACTTGACAAGAAGAAGGGACCGTATGGTAGGACATGTTCTGAGGCATCAAGGGATCACAAATTTAGCATTGGAGGGCAGCGTGGAGGGTAAAAATCGTAGAGGGAGACCAAGAGATGAATACACTAAACAGATACAGACGAATGTAGGTTGCAGTAGGTATTGGGAGATGAAGAAGCTTGCACAGGATAGAGTAGCATGGAAAGCTGCATCAAACAAGTCTCTGCACTGCAGACCACAACAACAACAAGAACTTTCCTTAGTTATTTGGAGCCCACAAACTTATGCGCCTCACCGGGAAAATCACGTTGCTTGTACATTGGTGGCTTGTGTTTACGTAGGTGTGGTTCATCAGCCTCATCAGCCAACCGTTCGCGTCTTTTTTCCACCTACGTTTTCCGTCCCGCGCGACAGTTGGCGTGATTTGGAATTTGATCTCGGTTGGCCGCTGAACTTCTTTACTATCAGGTATAAGGGGGGGTTGCCTTGGCCAAGTACCTTATAACCTTTCAGAGATTTTTCACACACGTTTATGTGAGCAGCCAGCGTATAATCTGACGACTTACGTTTTACTCGTTTTACGTAAAAATTGCTTTTCTGATAATCACGCTATCATTATATTTTTGTGCGTTTGGGTGTGTTCTCACTGGTTGCCTAGGGAACGAGGAGCGTGGTGGGGATAGTATTGGGCCTGCCGTAAGTAATTTCGGGTCTCTTCGTGAGGATCACATTGCCCAACGTGTGGTGGTTTCACATGGAGCAGTTCAAATTTTCTATTTGTTTCCTTTTAAAGAGTTCCTTTTTAGGCAAACTTCAATTACTTGTTGTATTTTAGTCCAACACGTTCAAGAAATATTTGTGGACTACGTATTTGAAGACTGTTCTCTCAGAACCTTTAAAGAGACTGTTATATAACTTCAATTGGTTAAATATTATCCTGCTTCCCGTATTAAAATTTGCTGTGAATATATTAACAATAGTAACCAGTGGCACACAAGATTAGCATATTTTGGAAAAAGAATAAAATTTGTTGTAAGTTTAAAGTTTCGTACTTCATGTTCCCATGACTGATGTTTGGATAGCTGAGAGCAAATATTTGAATTTTCACTATAATCTTTTGTTACTTGTCTCACTTGTTATATTGTTAACCGAATATCAGAAATTAAATATAATTACTTAAAAACAATTAATCATTTTTATCCTAATATGTTAAGGTCCTTTTGGCCTAGTAATAAATTTATTTTGCTGGCAACTGTTAATAAGAAACTTGATACGAGTGATGTTCAACCCTTATTTCGCCCGCTCCTTGTACTCACTGTCAGGCAACCTTTCACCAACAGTGCGTACCAGTATGATAAGCAGTTGGGGCAAGAAGAGATTAGAAGTTTATCAAATGTCGCGCTACAGAAGAATCTTGAAAAAATAGATTGGCCGATAGAATAATTAACGAGAAGGTGCAGAATCGAATTGTAGAGAAAAGGTATTTGTAGAGCAACTTGATTTAAAGAAGGGTGTATTGACAACACACATCCTGATGCATTAAACAATCATCAATTTGTTACTGAAAGAAAGTGTTGGGGGTAAACACTGAAGAAGACGACCAAGGCTTGCATATAGCAAGCAGGTTCAAGTGGATGTAGGTTACAGTAGGTTTTCGGACCCAGCTTGCGCGCAGTAGAATAGCATAGAGGGCTTCAGCACACCCCACTTCGGACTGAAGACCACAACAACTGAAAATCTAAAATATTCATTTTTCTGATGTTGTATTTCTTCTTACTTTTCGTCCTTGTTGAACAGAGAAAAACTGAGAAAAACTTCCGCTTTACTCGAGGCGTTGTTTCCTAATTTTTATTTCATTCAAACGTGTTTCAGCAACATCCGTTCTGTCTTCGGCGGATAATTGTTTAGTTCCCTGTCGCTCTCATGGTGCTATCACTCTAATTTGTGCTGAAAATTTATATCTACCATATATTCTACAACACCCTATTTCATAACACGCATTATTGTGGCCATATAACCAGAGCAACAGATATAGGTTTTCTGTGATATCCCTAAACCGCTCCAGGAAAACGCTGGGTCAGTTCTTTCGAAGAGGACACGGCTATTTCCGTTCCGTATCCTTTCGTAATTCTAGTTTGTGCTCCGTCTCAAACGACGGCGCTGTCGACAGGTGGTGAAAACTATATAGTTTTCTTCGTCGTTTATGGCAATAATACGCTAGTGACGACTTAAACCTTGTATTTTATGAAAAAAATTGCGTGTGTAACGCATTTGTGGCTCAGTTTGATTAAAAGAAGGTATCGGCTATTACGACACTTCCTGACGTTCCAATATATTTTAAGTTTGAGAGTTACGACGATAAAACAGTAAGACATTAGAGTCGGTTTTAAAATAAATTAATTTTGCAACCGAGTGGAAAAATGTATCAGCATTAAATCCAGCTGGCACCCTTTGCATTCTCTGTATTACTACAAATTGCATTCCCATTAATCCTAAGAATGCAGATAGAGCAATGAGCTAATTGTATTATGCAGCATAAATGCGTAATACGAAGATTTCAATTGTCGACCTCCCTCGGTATATTCTATAGATGCTTCTACACATAAGCAGCACTTAGATCGTAGATACGTATTTTGTGATGTGAAGCTATATGAAACTCTCTAATGAGTGACCTAAGGCTGTCAACTTTACAAAGCAGTCAGATTTCAGTTAACGGATGCCAATAGCTTTTAGTGGTCATACAACGTAGCACACAAAGTCACAAACTGCTAGATTAGATAAGATTAGATTTACTTTCATTCCAATTGATCCATAGTGAGGAGGTCCTCCAGGATGTGGAACATGTCAGAAAAACAACAATACATGACAAATATTTAAAGCTAAAACAAGTAAACTAATGTACCGTTCCACAGGTTCCAAGTGGAATGCTCGTCATTTTATAATGAACACTACATGAAAGTCATTTCACAAATACTAATGCTCTGAATTGAAAATAAAATAATTTTTTATTTATTTATAAGGTAATAAACATGTAATACAACTACTATAATACTTACTTACAATGAACACATCACTGCACTGAAATCGTGCAGAAGTTAGATTGTACTTACACACACACACACACACACACACACACACACACACACACACACACACACATTTGCAATGTGTATATATCTACAAATCAGTTGGTTTTACTGAGAAATTCATCAATGGAGTAGAAGGAGTTGGCCACCAACAAATCCTTTAGGCTTCTCTTAAACTGAATTTCATTGGTTGTTAAGGTTTTTATGGCTGCTGGCAAGTTATTGAAAATGTGTGTTCCTGAATAATGCTCACCTTTTTGTACAAGACTAAGTGACTTTAAATCCTTGTGAAGATTATTCTTATTTCTAGTATTGATTCCATGAACTGAGCTGTTGGTTTGAAAAAGTGATATATTTTAATGACAAGTTTCATTAAGGAATAAATATATTGGGAAGCAGTAGTTAGTATCCCTAGTTCCCTAAACAGGCTTCTGCAGGATGTTCTTGAGTTCACACCACATATAACTCTTACTGCACGTTTTTGTGCCCGGAAAACTTTAGCTTGGCTTGATGAATTACCCCAAAAAATATTCTCATATGACATTATTAAATGAAAGTAAGCATAGTATGCCAGCTTTTTCATTTTTATATCCCCTATGTCTGACAAAATTCGCATTGCAAACAGAGATTTGTTAAGACGCTTCAGCAGTTCAGTGGTGTGCTCCTCCCAGTTGAATTTACTATCAAGCTGTAATCCTAAGAATTTAACACTGTCCACTTCTTCTATCTTCTTGTCATTGTATGCTAGACATACACTCGTGGGACACCCCTTACAAGTTCTGAACTGCATGTAGTGTGTTTTTTCAAAGTTTAGTGACAAAGAATTGGCTAGGAACCAGTGATTAATGTCCACAAATATTTTATTAGCTGATCTTTCTAAGACTACGCTTGATTTGCTATTTATTGCAACGTATGTATCATCGGCAAACAAAACGAACTTGGCATCTGGTAATATTACTGATGAAAGGTCATTGATGTACAGAAGAAAAAGTAAGGGCCCCAAAATGGAACCTTGTGGGACCCCACATGTAATTAGTTCCCAGTTGGATGATGCCTGATAGCATGATACATGTCTCTTTCCTAATAACATCCTTTGTTTACTGCAAGAGATATAAGATATGAACCATATTGGAGCATTTCCTGTTACAGTGTAATACTCTAATTTACTTAAAAGGATATTGTGATTTACACAGTCAAATGCCTTTGACAGATCACAAAATATACCAGTTGCCTGCAATTTTTAGTCTAATGAATTAAGCACATTTTCACTGTAAGTGTAGATAGCCTTCTCAATATCAGAACCTTTTAGAAATCCAAACTGTGACTTTGAAAGTATGTTATTTGAGATAAGATGGTTATAAATCTGACTGTACATTACTTTTTCAAAGGTTTTTGAGAGTGCTGGCAACAGTGAAATTGGATGGAAATTTGATGCTATTTCTTTATCTCCCTTCTTAAATAGTGGCTTAACTTCAGCATGTTTCAGCCATTCAGGGAATATTCCACTGATAAATGACCAGTTACACAGATAGCTTAATATGTTACTTAGCTCAGAATCACATTCTTTAATTATCTTTGTTGATATTTCATCATACCCACTAGATGTTTTTGATATTAAAGATTTTATGATGGACATTATTTCTGTTCTGGTAGTGAGGGTCAAATTCATATTATGGAAGTTGCTTGAAATTTCTGGTCTGAGGTATTCCATAGCAGCATCATCCGAACCTGACAACCCCATCTTTTCGGTGACAGTTATAAAATGTTTATTAAAAAATTCTGCAACACTATAGACATCTGTCACCAATGTATCATTTGCTCTTAATGCTATTTGTTCCTCTTCATGTCTGGTTCTACCGGTCTCCTTCTTCACTATATCCCATATGTCTTTATTTTGGTGTCTGGTATGACTATCTTTTCCTTGTAATATATTTGATTTGACATCCATATTACAGTCTTCAATATTTTGCAGTATTTCTTGTAATGTGCTATAGCATCAACATCAGAACTGTTTCGGATTGACAGATACAGCTTTCTTTTTGTTTTACCTGATACCCCTAATCCTCGAGTAATCCATGGTTTTTTTTGTAGACTTTGCTATAACCTTGGTAAGTTTTGGGGGAAAACAGTGTACGAGTAAGGTAAGCGCTTTATTAGCAAAAGTGTTATATTTTTCATTCATGCCATGAGCACTTTAAACATCAGTCCAGTGAATGTCTCTGAGGAGTGTCCTAAAATAATAAATTTTTGGCTTATTGATTACCCTCTTGAGCTCAGATTTAACAGATTTTATATCCTGTTCAGTATTAACATTTAACAGAAGGAACTGCATGTCATGGTCTGAGAGGCTATTCACTATTGGTTTTGTAATATAATTTTGTTCATTGGACTTTTCTGTAAAGATATTATCAATGGCTGTTTGTGAGGAAGTGGCTACCCTACTGGGGAACTTAACAGTGGGAATTAAGTTGAATGATAGTGTTACTAGCTCAAATAAGTTCTTATTGAGAGAGTCTTTAAGGAAATCTACATTGAAATCACCAGCAACCACTATTTCTTTGTTTTTGGTTGTTAAATGGGCCTGTACAGCTTCAAGGTGGTTTACAAATAGATTAAAGTTACCTGCAGGTGCTCGATATACACTTAATACTATGAAGGATTTTTGTGTAATTCTAATTCTGCTGCACATGCTTCCATACGCTGTTCTAGGCAAAATTTATGAATTTCTATGTTCTTAAATTTATGACATTTCATAATGAATGTGGCAACTCCTCCTTTCTACATTTCTGATCTACAAAAGTGAGATGCTAACCTAAACACTGTAACACTTAAAAGTTCTATACCAGTGGTCACATGATGTTCAGAGAGGCAGATTATGTCAGCTGAGTTTGAAGACTCTAATTCATCTACGCAGATAATTAATTCATTAATTTTATTTCTCAGTCCTCGAATATTTTGATGCAATAAAGATAGCTGACATTTCACATTGCGTTAGTTAAAATTTGGTAAAGTTATAATATCTGCTGACTGTTGAAAATTCTTAACCAAAAGCAGTTTATGCTGATTTAATAAGCTGGAATTATGTTTTTTGATTTCTTTCTCAAACTTAAGATTTGTTTCAGTTCTAACCTCTCTTAAAATTTGCTTTCTTTCTGTCCTCCCTACCCTAAAAAGGGTCTTTTCTGAACCCTATAACCACTGGTATTTTACCACTCATGACAGTGACTCCCCCCTTTAACTTTCCTGCTAACAAAGTACGTATATAATCAACATTCGGCTACAATGTCACACAGTTCCAGTGTGTAACAATTTAAATTCTCGTCCATAAAATACTTTACATAAATTGCAATCACATACCAAATGAACGTACACATACCCCTATGCATTGCTGTGATTGATTAACATAATTACATATACGGCACACAACTAAGAAGTTCAACGTTTGACCTCCCGCATACAACAGTACTGTGCAGCTGCTCTGTCCCGACGCGTCCACTCGACTCCCAAAACTCTGTTGCTCCACTCAGTAGTAACAGGTGAAAATCTTTGCCTGACAGGGACTGGACCTCGGATCTCCACCTAAACGCGACTGCCGTCCGAGCACGTTTTCCTTCCGACCCAGATTCTAGCCTGTTAAGGACTACTAGCATAGAGTCACCTACCCATGAAATCTTCACTTGCCGTTACAGATTACTGCAAGAGAGTGGGCTTGGTGTGCATCTGCACTGAAAGAATGGACCTATGGTCGTCGTACCTTATTGAATTATGTAATTTAGAGTTTTCGGTACACTGAATATTTATTGTGGCAGCAGTGCTTATCAGCTGTATGAAATGATTACTTCACAAATCAATAGCACAAGTGTTCTAAAGGTCCAGGTATCGACCCAGGATGGAACACTCATATTAGCCTTGGCAATGCAGGCGCTGTCTCTGGCATTGAGTCGATCGTACCGGTGGGCCTCGCCTGCTCAACCTGTTCACATAGTTCTCTAAGACTTGATCACTGACAAGTCGCATCATATCCCACACTTGAGACAAGTCCAGGGATCGTGGTGGCTATGAAGTTGCTGCAAGTCTTGCAGATCACGCTGAGTTTCACGGGAAGTGTGTAGGGGAGCATTATCCCTATGGAAGAACGGCAGAAGAATGTGTCTAACAAAACGGTGCACGTCCCACTGGCTAGTGTCCCTTCCAGAAACGAAAATGGTTCAAATGGCTCTGAGCACTATGGGACTTAATATCTGAGGTCATCAGTCCCCTAGAACTACTTAAACCTAAGTATCCTCAGGACATCACACACATCCATGCCCGATGCAGGATTCGAACCTGCGACTGCAGCATTCGCGCGGTTCCAGACTGAAGCGCCTACAACCGCTCGGCCACACCGGCCGGCCTTTCAGAAACATCAAAGATGGACGAGTGTTGTAGCTTATCGCAACTCAGACTATAAGATCTTGGGTGAGACCCATGTATCTCGGACAAATTCACTCTACGAGACAACGTTCACCATGTCTAAGTCGTACGAGAAAGCGACCACCACTTGCACACAGACAGAATCTCCTTTCACCACCGAAGACCGCGGTACGTCATTCGAGCTTCCAAGTGATCCTCTTGTAGCAGATTATTACGAGTTGTCTTCTTACATTGAAAGCGTAGCCTGCAGTGTAGCCGGGAGGAGGGCAGATTTTGGTTCTGACGCTCGCACAGCTGACACTGTCTGCTAGGCCGGGCGTGCGTTGTAGTTGACTAAAGTGCGCGTCATTTACGACGGCTGCCGTGCTTAGGTTCGTTCTGCGCATCTGACGTCACAAAACAGCCAATGAACAGAGAACGATGTTGGCAGAGCTCGACTGCAGTGCAGAGGACGGACGAGTGTCTTCAGTTTTAGAAACGTTCAGTCATAAATAAAGTAATTGGACAAAAGCAATGTCTTGATAGCACACTTTCTGTAAAAGAAAGTTTGGAAAAAGCATTCTTTATACCAACTGTTTCATATCCTATTAATTAAATCAAGCAATAAGCCTCCTAATTCAGGTGATAGCAGGGAAATTCATTCTCACTAACCGCTTTTTCGCAATAAAGAACAGCGGTGATTGTTTCTTTCCTGTTGTTCTTCGACGAAACGTGAGTAATTCATAGTCATACCAACAGTGTTTGTCGGTATTTTGCGTGATTGTTTAAAGTACTCCAGGAATTCCCTTGAACGACGAGCTGCATTAGTGTAATGGTTAAGGTGTTGGGCTATTAATCATAAGATTCCGAGTTAAAATCTTGTTCGATACTTGATATTTTCTTTATTTAAAAACAATATCGAAGTGTCTTACTTTATGAATTTTATTCGTTTGACTGTAATTTTTTGAAATTTCTAGTGGCAACTAAAATCGACCATACAGAAAGTATACGCCGTGGACTTTTACCTCTGCAAACTCTTCAAAATTTCGTGCAATGGTTTACTGCATTTAATACTGCACAATAACTGCGTTGAACATCGAAAGAAAATAATCATTTATGGGGGGAAAGGTATCAGTCAAGAAGTTTTGTAAAAATCGAACTTTTGGGAAAAATAGTTTTTATGGAATCGAATGACAAGTGTGTAAAAGCAGTCGGAACACCATGTGTCTGCACAGGCGAGCAGTGCCGTGATGACAAAATCACGCACAGCGCGGAATGCGGGGAGCACGTCTCTGAAGCATCGAAAAGGTTAATGTGGCCGTGGTGGCTTTGCTCCATAAGCTGCGCGCTCCACCCTAAACGTAAGTTTGCGAACTATACTATACTATGGCGCTGCTTCTATTGGCGCGTGCAACTGGCAGCGCAGGTCTGGTGAGTCTGTGGATGGTTTTAGGCCAGTTTTTCATCTGCCACGGCGAATGCGGGCTGGTTCCCCTTATTCCGCCTCAGTTACACTATGTCGGCGTTTGCTGCTCAAACAAGTTCTTCACGTACGCGTACACCGCCATTACTCTCCCATGCAAACATAGGGGTTACACTCGTCTGGTGTGAGACGTTACCTGCGGGGAGGGGGTTGCACTGGACGCTGAAATGCACAATAACCCTGGGTTCAGTGAGAGGCAGCGGAGGAGTGCAGTGGACTGCGGTAGTCGTCGTGGGGTTGTGGACCACTGCGGCTGCGGCGAGGACGGAGCCTCTCCGTCGTTTCTAGGTCCCCGGTTAACATACAACAACATACCTTACACATACACACTATGAATTTGAAGAAGTACTGTTATCGATCTTTTCATACTTTGTATATCAAATACTATGGATAACACAACGACACTGTTAACATTTCAAATCAATAACTTTTTGCCTAAAGCACGTAATAACTGTGCTTTCATTGTGAAACCGAGGAGGGACTGTAATGTAGTAGTTTACAGTATCAATTGAAACTACAACCAACAGGATACCTTCATATAATCAAATTTTCTGGAATTTGCTTCAGTTTCATTACAACAGATTTCTGACGGAATAAAAGGTATTTTGGAAAATTATTACTTCATCGTGTTTTTGTTGTGTGAGTGTTTTGGGAGATGCTGAGAGAGTGAATGGCGGACATGTGTAAAGATAGAATGTGACAGTTTTATTAAAACTATATTCATGCATGTCTAAGAAAATTGTTGTGCGATGGGGGCAGGCCTTTATGGCCGAGCGGTTCCAGGCGCTTCAGTCCGGAACCGCAAGACTGCTACGGTCGCAGGTTCGAATCCTGCCTCGGGTATGGATGTGTGTCATGTACTTAGGTTATCTAGGTTTAACTAGTTCAAAGTTCTAGGGGACTGATGACCACAGATGTTAAGTCCCATAGTGCTCAGAGCCATTTGAACCATTTTTTCGATTGGGAAATTTGTGACGTATGTCCGAGTGAGCTTGATTTTGTACAATGCAGCCAGAAGGGGGGGATTGAGTTTTAAATTTAATAGTAATTTGTTCAGTAAAAAGGAATCGCATTTTCTTTTCATTAAATTTTATTTGGTTCCGAAATTACGAGATTACTAGTTGGCTGACATTAGGAATACCC
This sequence comes from Schistocerca gregaria, assembly GCF_023897955.1. Lineage (NCBI taxonomy): Eukaryota > Metazoa > Arthropoda > Insecta > Orthoptera > Acrididae > Schistocerca > Schistocerca gregaria. Next base: position 66,745,655 of record NC_064924.1, on the reverse strand, counting down.
CGAGTATAGAAGTGCTCGAGATGACCTGATTGGCTGCTTAATATACTAGCCAATAGGAATTCATTATTTCCCGCACGTTTGAGTAGGGCTGTGTGCCTGAGTTCTATGAGACGAAGGAGTCGCTTGGGCGCCATCTTTTGGTAGACGCCTATGTTAAATAGCGCTGACCAATTTTTTATGAAAATGAGGAAATTCGAGCGTTTGATCGGTTCTCGTGTCGTCGACCAAAAAGGAACTACAGCGTTGAGTATTTTTTGAAAGTTTGAGCCTTGTGAGTGGTTTGTTTACGGAGATATTTGCGTGTGAGCATCCCTTGTCGAGAACCAAATCCGCATGGCGTGTTTCGTGCAGATAACGAGACGTTATGGTGAGCACTTACAGGGATCGTACTGAATGACTGAATGTGTTAATTCGCAGGTAGTCGAACTAAATATGTTCTGGCTGCTTTCAGGTGTGAACTTGTTAGAGAGACAGTCAGTAACATTGCATAATTAATATCGGGAGAGCAGCGCGGAGTGGCCGAGCGGTTTGAGGCGTCCTATCATGGACAGCGCCGCCCCTCCCGCCGGAGGTTCGAGTCCTCCATCGGGTATGGGTGTGTGTGTTGTTCTTAGCGTAAGTTAGTTTAACCAGTGTGTAAGTCTAGGGACCGGTGACCTAAGCAGTTTGGACTCTTAGGAATTCACACACATTTGAGCATTCTTGAATATCAGGATATTAAATAAGGACTTCATGGCCTTTTTCCTCGTTTTAAAGAAAATAAAACAACTTAAAGTAAATTTTAGATATTTTTTTCAAACGACTCATGACAGAATCCCGACCGCCCGATAGTTTAACTAACTTTCAGATGCTACCCATATACTGTAGTTACGTGGCGTTTGCATGGTAGGTATTTAGTCGAATTTTCGTCAACGCTGCTTTTGTCGACTAAACCATATCTACCATCGCAGAGTGAAGGGGCAGACAACCCGTAGCGTATCCAGGTAGGTGGACAGATTGTTTAATGGATTCTGAGAGACCATCCCGCCCCGCCGCACTCTGACGGCACCATTCGATCCGTGCACGTCGACGCTGTGGCATGAGCAGGAGTAGTCGCACTGCAAACGACCGATACGCAACAGCTAGTGCTCACACGTCTAGGTTCACAAGACCTCTTATATGTGTAGTTGCAACTGTACTATCTGCCACTGCTGGCATTGCAGCAAGAAAATCCTGGCGGGCGTCTGTGCTACGTGGACGTCCAGAACATCGTCCATTGGTGTGAGAATGTTCACGTGAGTACTGATCGTTGCACAAGTCAAGCAGAACACCCAACTTGGGTGGCAAATCTCTGAAAGAATCGTTCTGCCGCTCGTAAGGCCACTACTCGATCCCTTTCAGACTCGCTCAGCTGGCTGTAGGAATTGCATCTCTGTTACATGGTTGCCTGCTCGCTTCACATGTCTGCACCACACTGCGTCTTCTGGCTATCAGCATTCCCTGCTAAAGGGTAGACAGAAATGGTTCTCTAGTAGCTATGACACTAAGCTATCTGTTGGCTGACAACGCTGAAAGCATTAACAGTACATCCTCTATTTCCCAGGAGGTATATGCCTTCATCAGATCAAAATGACTTTGTCCTACCACGGGTACTTTTCTCAAGCAGTATTTACAAAAAGTCAGCTTGAATCAGTTTGGTAGGTGCGCAGTGTGGGTGCGGGTAAAAGGTACACACAGTGTTTGGACTGCGTAAATAATACACTGATCGTCAGAGTAAGAGAGGCCCCCAGAAAGGCAAAGTGGACCGCGTTCATTGTTGGCGGGTAGGTGCATCATACCACACGTACAAAACGATTACTGTTTCAACTATGAAGGAGCAAATTTTTTTGTGCTAGACGACAAAAAACTTACGTGTTAGTATGACGCAGGTCCCCGGTGATTTTGAATACAGGCGTCCAGACGTCATGGCGCGGAGTTGTACAGATCTCGGATGTAGACCAGCGATAGTGCGTCCTATGTCATTTGCACCTGGGCGTTGTTCCCGCAGACTGGTCGGTGGAGTACAGATACCATGTTCCGTAGTACACCACCGCTACGCTCGCAGGTTCGAATCCTGCCTCGGGCATGGATGTGTGTGATGTCCTTAGGTTAGTTAGGTTTAAGTAGTTCTACGTTCTAGGGGACTGATGACCTCAGAAGTTAAGTCCCATAGTGCTCGGAGACATTTGAACCATTTTGTTCAGCTTCCACTCTAACAGGCACACGTTCAGTCAGGTGCTGGAAGGTTTCTTGGGAAATGGCTGACCATTCTTCACGGAGTGCTGCACTGAGGAGAGTTATCGATGTCGGTCGGTGAGGCCTAGCACGACGTCGGCGTTCCAAAACATCCCAAAAGTGTTCTATAGGATTCAGATCAGGACACTATGCAGGCCAGTCCATTACAGAGATGTTACTGTCGTGCATTACCAACAGGTTCAAAAAAATGGTTTAAATGGTTCTGAGCACTATGGGACTTAACATCTATGGTCATCAGTCCCCTAGAGCTTAGAACTACTTAAACCTAACTAACCTAAGGACAGCACACAACACCCAGCCATCACGAGGCAGAGAAAATCTCTGACTCCGCCGGGAATCGAACCCGGGAACCTGGGCGTGGGAAGCGAGAACGCTACCACACGACCACGAGATGCGGGCTACGAACAGGTGCTTGATCGTGTTGACAGATGGAATCGCCATCCCCGAATCGCTCTTCAACAGTGGGAAGCAAGAAGGTGCTTCAAACATCAGTGTAGGCATGTGATGTGATAGTACATCGCAAAACAACAGGGGGTGCGAACCCCCTCCATGAAAAACTCGACCACACCATAACACGACCGCCTCAGAATTTTACTGTTGGCACTACACACGACGGCAGATGACGTTCACCGGGCATTCGCCATACCCACACCATGGCATCGGATCACCACATTGTGTACCGTGATACGTCACTCCGCACAACGTTTTTCCGCTGTTCAATCGTCCGATGTTTACGTTCCTCGGATGGGCCTCTTGGATTTGTGAACACAACGGCCTGATTGGCTAACTTCAATGAAAATTAATTAGAAAAATGTACAACGTATTGAATATTTTTCTTAAAAATTATTTCTCAGCGCAACCCAACCTACAACGCTCTTACAAGCTTTTCAGACTGTACCTGACTACCCTGTAGTCGTCACAGTCACCACGTCTGTACATTACTATATCCTCATTGTTCATTATTTCGGCATGACCATTTTCCCTGTTCTGCGTAATACATTCCATTTGCTTGGACGAACTCAAACAATTCTGTGTGTTGTTTGTGTCGTTTGTTTCTTAAGAGCACTAATTATTATAAACTGAATCTTCTTAATTCCTTGTTTTACTTAAAAAAAGTGTCAGATCATAATCTATGGTTCTTAATATGTCTAATGTAATTGAAGCTTATTTTACAATAAAAATTTTCCACTGTATAATTTGAGTCGTTAATATTTCAACCTTACTTCGCTCAGATGACGAATATACTAACTACTAACGAAAATAATTATTCTTGTAATTGCTCTTACGTCTACTGTTATGTGGAATAATCCATCTGTCTTCGGTTGCATGTTAATAGGACAACAGTAACTGCTTTGTGAATGCTCAGTTATTCCTCACTTTAGAATCCTTTTCATTTCTTTGCCCACTGCTTCCCTCTTGGATAAGGCTGTGGGGTACAGTGTAACTTTAAATGCATCATGTGGCTTATCTTAAAAACAATACATATACTTTTTCATGGACACTGTTTTCTTCCAAAATGCTTTTTGATGTTTAAGCAGTACCTCTTGCAAGTCATGCACTTCTTATTCAGTTAATCCTTTAATGTTTGCGACATTTTCTTTAATATTTACTTCTATTCTGACGTTTTTGGATCGCACCACACTCTCGTGTATATGAATATTTTCGTCTGAACCAAGGTTACAGTACGTTTGTTCTCTCAGTATAACTGTTCTAGCTTTTCATTGCTAATTTGTGGCCGGCCGCGGTGGTCGAGCTTTTCTAGACGCTTCAGTCCAAAACCGCGCTGCTGCTACGATCGCAGGTTCAAATCCTGCCTCGGGCATGTGTGTGTGTGATGTCCTTAGGTTAGTTAGGTTTAAGTAGTTTTAAGTCTATGGTACTTATGACTTCAGATTTTAAGTACCATGGAGCTTAGAGCCACTTTAAACATTTTTTTTCTTTTTTTTCCGTGTGTGGTCTCATTTCCCTGAGCCTGAACACCTTCTGTTCATCATCCTCTGTAACCTTTATTATGCTTTCAGTGAAATCTAACACTGCCCTGTTTGCTGTTAGGCAACCCATTCCATATATTAAACTGACACATAGCCTTGGCAGTAGCATAGCGCTTAACAGTGACTACTGTATCTTACACTTTAAACGGTAAGGGAATTTGCTTCTTCACTAGCTTCCTTCTTGTTCAACACGCAGTAACCTCTTGTACTGGTAACTCTGGAATCTTCACATTCTTCTTCATTTCTTCATATAAATCATTGGACGTGGCATTTCACTTGCTACCTGAATGCAGAATTGCAAGCACTCTCATGTTTTGTATGTTAACTTCAGTAGCTGGTTGGTACAGTGCTTTTACTTCATTTGTATCGTCTTCCATTGCCCCCTAATTTCTGAGTAATTTCGTAAGTGATCAATTATATTTTGCCATTAGCTACTGAATCAGGTCGGAACCACACTCTCATTTTCCTGCATCTCGCGAATTCTATACCTCACAGGTACGTGCTCCCAATTTCCAGTATTCAGGTACTCTCTGTTGACTCCGTGGTAGCTTCCTTTCTGATGACCTACTGAAACATGCTTCTTCCTCTTCCACATGACCTGCAGCTATGTTGCATTGGTCTACTCTCTTCACACCTGTGAGACATACCATTCCTATCAGCGCCGGTGCATTCGCTTTTCTCAATGTCAATAAGTCTTTCCCTTCACTACGTATTTCCTCTCTACCCTTGGCATTTCACTTGCTACCTGAATGCAGAATTGCAAGCACTCTCATGTTTTGTATGTTAACTTCAGTAGGTGTTGCGTAACAGTGAATCTAACTACTGAGGCCGGCCGCGGTTGTCTAGCGGTTCTAGGCGCTCAGTCCGGAACCGCGCGACTGCTACGGTCGCAAGTTCGAATCCTGCCTCGGGCATGGATGTGTGTGATGTCCTTAGGTTCGTTAGGTTTAAGTAGTTCTAAGTTCTACGGGACTGATGACCATAGATGTTAAGTCCCATAGTGCTCAGAGCCATTTGAACCATTTCATTATCTAACTACTGAAGTACATGCATTAAATCAAAGACTGCATCTTTGTTTACGCAAATAAGATTTTCCTCTACTGATACTGCGAGTTACAATTTTATTGTAAAAATAAGGTTCGATTCTTCCAGTGAATCAGTTAAATATATGTTCTTCGCCCAGTAACGTTGGAAAAATTCTGGCGAAGGGCCTCCCTTCAGTTGTATCACTTCTGATGCTGTTCTGTGTGCTGGTAGACCAACACATATTGGGAAACGTGTGTACAAAGTCATCGTATGTTTGCATGTGTTAAACACGTTTTGCCGCTGATATGACATCGCGTTCAAATCTACTACCAACCCACATTTTTTTTTTTTGTTCTTTGTTTTACGATGTGGTTTTGTAAATTCCATATATTGTGCTATTTTTATTCTACATATATTTTTAATAATACAACATTTTTTAAGAAGAAAACAGAGTCTGTGCATAGGATTCACCCTTAGCATTACTGTTAGCATATTGCGTCTATTTAAAGCTTAGCATTCACTTTTAGTTCTAGTATTTGGCATAGTCAGTTGAGAAGCAAGTATGACCATTGCATGCCAGTGTTAAATGGCCATCTATATATTTTAAAGCTGCACTTTGTACCATATGTTTGCTATCATAGAGAGGAAATATTTTGTAATCGCTTATTTCATTATTATTTTAAATACATATACTGTAATTTTTTGATTATAGCATGGCCTGAAAAAGGTGCTGTGTACCAATACCGGTATTCAGTAGGAAAAAAAGAAAACGGAATTTGCAAATTTCCGTCCAACACTGACAGCGGTGGTGCAGGACATACCAGGCCCTTTGGAACACGCCCACTGAGCCACATCTTAGAGTATAATTAATATCTGTGGAGTGAGAATAGCCTACTTCGCATGTTCTCAACATCAAACCGCGCTAGTCATGTGGTAATGGGACGTCGCTGCTTGTCTGCAGTTGGTGCCAACAGCGAAACTTTAATATTAGACGCATTCACCTGTTTTTACATACGTTTCTACATGTAACAACAGCCATGGCGCAGTATTGTTGTTGCTACGGATGTAAAAAGAAGTATGTGAAAGGAGGAACATTTACTTTTTATAGGTGGTGTAAACTGATTATTTACAGTAACAATTTAATTGTCATTGCTACAAATGCGTCCCTCCTACCTTTCCTGTGATTCACCGGCGCCCAGTACAGTGTCATTGTGACGTAATTAACTAGAACGGAGATTCGACAACATGAATAAATGCAATAGAAAACCTAAAAAGGTATTGTTGACTATCACTTCTTTTCCCGCACCCGAAAAAACGTAAGTAAAGTCGAACTGAGCTATGATACTGTGACGAAAAGCACAATACCCCTGCTCTATACAGCTTTAAAACTATGTCAGTTGCAGGCATAAAATTTTTAACATGCCTATTAAAAGGGTATACAAAGTTTCAGGATACTTCCGAAGGTGATCTCTCTGTTCCATGTGTTCTAGCTAAGCTCTATACGGACTAAGATGCGCCGTCCCAATGCAACGTTATTTGAGCAGCAGATGTTGCGGACAGATTTCTCGTTCTGCGCATCCGAATGCTCACTCCATTTTGGGCCACACTTCCAGTAGCTGTGGACTACGAGCGCCCTCTGCCGCCACGATGTAGGATGACTGGTGACAGACACTCAGCCCACTTGCACTTGGATCCCCATCGTACCAACACAACATCGTGCCTGCAACAGCGACCTTCATCCTTGTTGATACTGTGATAGCTGGACTCTATTTCTTGTTGCATCATTTGTAATAAGTCTGCATACATTTGGAGAGACACAAGTTAAGTAAACCTTCCGTTTGTTGTGTTAACTTGTTTGCTAATCGTTTCTGTTCCTCTCCAGCTTTCCTACGATGACAGTTGCTGCAAAACTCTATGCCCACATCTCTTTATCATTGTGTACTAAGCCGTATACAACAGAGAAAAGGTTCGATTACACTTCAAAATTGGCTATAAAATATCAGTTTTCAATATTTCATTTTATTTTTTCAATTTTTCCATTACTTCGTGAACCAGTTATCCCAGCACTGCTCCAAAGACGATTCTGTACGCAGTATCGACTACAAGCATTGGTTACCTTCGGAGTTTTTCTTATGGGAGTGTGTCTTATGGGTAGTGTGGTCACTCTTTCCAGGCGTCCAGCCCAATGAACGCCCTCACAAAAGCACACACGGTTGGCTTCCAAATACTCTGCTGTTGGGTGTGCTACAAGGAGAACAAGACGTGGTTTGGTCTTGAATTTGGCTGGTTGCAGAGTTGCTGATTGATGAGATGGTTCATGTAATTGGGCTGTGCCTAGGTAATTTCGTTAATCATGATGTGGTGGCATTCAGTGAGTAAATTTTCACTGATTCACATAGTGAAATTGTTACAAACAGCAAGAGTGTAACCGTGTTTCATGTGCAAATACTGGTTCCTTGTTTCATTGTGAAGACAATAGTTACGACGCTTGCTACAGAGTCTCACTTTAGCAGAATCTAACTATAATGAATTAATCCAAAGAACGTCGCAGCAAAGTTAGTTACTCTTCTCACCAATTTACCTTACTACGAGGGTCGTTCGATATGTAATGCCCCACATTTTTTTTCTCTGAACATATTTACTGTCAGGAGTCAAAATTTGGTGACAATATTCATCAACATGTCTGATCCATGTCCTGTTTTTCTACGTAGTCTCAATCACGTCCTATGGCCGTACGCCATCGTTGTGGAAGAGCACGTATTCCCTGCTGATAAAAGCTCTTGTCCTGTAGGCGTAGCCATGTTTTCACTGCATGACTGACACTCTCGTCATCTTCAAAGTGTGTTCCCCGTAGAGCATCTTTAAGCTGCCCAAAGAGATGGAAGTCCGACGGGGCCACGTCTGGACTGCAGGGTTGATGAGGCAACCCAATTTCGCGTTGTGTTCCCGGGTTCTCAGACGTGAGTGGGCGTGCATTATCATACTGGAGCAAGACTTTTGCCGGATTCTTGACCGATCGAACACGTCGGAAACGATTCTAGAGTTTATTCAGAGACTTCAGGAATGCCTCTGAATTGATGATTGGCCCTTTTGGCATCACAATACTAGAAGGCTGTCACCATGACTTTTCCCGCAGAGGGAGCTGTTTTCAATTTCTTCTTTTGAATGGTCAATGAGGATGATGCCACTCCATGAATTGCCTTTTTGTTTCCGGCGCAAAATGATGCACCCAGCTTACGTTCCCCATAACGATCCGTGACAAGAAGGCCTCTCCGTTGGTCTCCAACAATTCCGATGAAATGGCCATTCTTTGAATCTTGTGGTCCGCTGTGAGCATTCGTGAAACCCATCGTGAGCACCTCTTTGACTATCTGAGAGTCTTGATCACTGCAGAAGCACTTCCAATGCTGGCCGACAACTGTAGAGCAAATTCTCAACTTGTGATGCGCCGAGTGGCCGAGCGGTTCTAGGCGCTACAGTCTGGAACCGCGCGACCGCTACGATCGCAGTTTCGAATCCTGCCTCGGGCATGGATGTGTGTGATGTCTTTAGGTTAGTTAAGTTTAACTAGTTCTAAGTTCTAGGGGCTGATGACCTCTGACGTTAAGTCCCATAGTGCTCAGAGCAATTTTATTTATTTTATTTTATTTTTGTGGTGCGCCGATCGGCACGAACAATAGCATCCACACAATTCAGCAAGTCTGGAGCAGCGGCTATGACAGAACGTCCCGAGCGTGGCTGATCATGGAGCTCTGTTTCTGCATTTCCTGATGTTGCAGCTTCCTTTACCCATTGCCCGAGTGTACCCCTATCAACTGCAGCATCGCCATCCACTACACACAAACGTATATGGATGTTCACCACGGTTTCTTTTTACGCACACAAGAATACAATAACAACACGCTGCTTGTAGCGTGAGTCGTATGTAGACACCATTTTGGCGCTGTACTACGACTCTGACATCTGCAAGAACAATTCGAAACTTCACCGGCGCACGGAACAAACATCAAATGTGAAGCAGCACCGAGGACGTTTGTCTGTGTATATTAATGGCTTTTTAAAAAAGAATGTGGGCTCATTGAACGACCCTCGTAAATTGTTAGCGACTTATACGGAAACTTGTTCATGTGATACTTACGTATTTGAATTTTACCTACCATGTGTCTTTTTTACGCTACGATATCATTAATTTGCTCACCTCACTTCTGAAGTTACAAAAATGGCTCCAAGAACTGTGGGACCTAACATCTGACGTCATCAGTCCCCTAGACTTAAAACTACTTAAACCTAACTAACCTAAGGACATCACACACGTCCATGTTCGAGGCAGGATTCGAACCTGCGACGAGGCAGGATTCGAATCTGCGACTGCAGCAGCAGCGTGGTTCCGGACTGAAGCGCCTAGAACCGCTCTGCCACAGCGTCCGGCTCTGAAGTGAAACATATTGTTTTAATTTCCTTGGTCATTTATATGTGTATTAAATGCGTTGGCGTGACTGATACTTTCCAGCAAATGTACGATCGCACAGTCCAATACGCAACCTTTGGCTGTGCTAATTGAAACGTTCCACGGTTTTCGTACGGTATTTCACACCAAAGATAGCATCCACTACTCTGAATACTTATTACGTATCCCGTTCTTTGTACACATTTTCCAGCAAATAAGGTACGGCGTGCCGCTAGTTCAGTTTACAGAAGTTCAATTTACAGAAGCGCTCTACTTCCTTCTATGGAACTGTATATGTTCGACATTTATATTTGACTACTCTAATTACAGGTCTGTGTTCAAATCCGCTGAGCGTAGTAGCCGCCCATAATTCGAGCTGCTAAAACACCTGCATTATTGCTAAAAAAATTAGACAATTTTTTATATTCAGTATATTTACCATTGTGCGCTGGAGGTGAGATCGTACTGAGCGGAACTGCACTGCAGTAGAGCAGTGCGACACGACGCGACCCAATATTGTTCGTATGAAATCGTGTGAGACCGTGCGACACTTCACTGAGAGGCCAAGTTGGCAAGCTGACCAACTATGATGCGCTGTGCGGAGGCGCGTAGTTCCATTGTCGCTCAGTGCGCTATAGCAAGTTTCGCGACAATGGACGCCATTCGGGTCGCAGAGAAACCCCCCGAAACAGACAGGCCATGGCGCGTACGTCACAGCACGTGACACTGTATGTGTTACGAGTGCGAGCAACCGTCTCTGGCGGGGAGCGAGTAACTGTTTCAGACGAGTTTAAAAATTCATGACTGCGTGTTTTAGCGCACTCGAACACCCGACAGCGCACGACAAAGTTAAGACTGTTTTTGGGTACCTTTTCAATTAAACATTGATTTCCGTGGGCCCTGCACGGAAACGAGCGAACGCGAAATGAGGATGTACAAGACGACTAGTGTGACGTCACAAGTTGGTTGCAAGGCCTATGTAATTTGTTGGCCCGAATCGTAACTCTTTTGACGTGCAAAACGAAAGTTTGTTTACTAAAATGACGTTAGAGGAGGGGGAGCACGTACAAGTGAATACCCACAGTTATATGACTTTCAAAATCAGCTTTATGTGAATAGTATCAGAGAAATGAAAATTTGGAAAGAAATTACCAAGGAAATGGAAGTAGAGGATATGTAAATTGCATACTTATTTCTCTGTTGGCCCATTACATTTATTTTTTGTTAAAAATAATGTGCAGATGCCTACATTTGTTTTTATTTTGTGAAACGGACGATCAAGTACTTACTTTTTATGACTACACGCTTATTAGCAACGGCCTTGCAGCAGTGGATACACCGGTTCCCGACAGATCACCGAAGTTAAGCGCTGTCGGGGGTGGCCGGCTCTTGGATGGGGGACCATCCGGGCCGCCATGTGCTGTTGCCATTTTTCGGGGTACACTCAGCCTCGCGATGCCAATTGAGGAGCTACTCCACCGAATAGTAGCGGCTCGGGTCAAAGAAAACCATCCTACCGACTGGGAGAGAGGTGTGCTGATCACACACCCCTCCTATCCACATCCTCACATGAGGATGACACGGCGGTCGAATGGTCCCGATGGGCCACTCGTGGCCTGGAGTGCTACACGCTTATTATTACGTTTTTACTAACTGCTCATTTTATTCTGTTTACCGCATCGTTTTGCCAGACCAAACTACATTGGGGAGGGGGAACGGGGGGGGGGGGGGGCAGGGGGGCAGGGGGGGGGGGGGACGGAAACAATCTTTGATCTGGATAGCATTATTTACGAAATTGCTTTCTATATGGCGAAGGTCTCGTAACTGCATGTCCTCATTGTGAAACGGCACTGTATCGTATCTGAGAAAATTGTGCCAAAAACAAGTGGCAAGAATCACGTTGCCCACGCGTTTCGGATTGAGATAGTTCTTGTGATAGTTAATCCTAAATGTTAGCATAGTATTCCAAAAGCGTTATCTGCAGCTCTTCACGCTCTGTTATACAGGTATATGTAACTGTACTTTCTTTTCAATTGGTCATCTAATTGTGTACCAAGTTAAAGTGTCATCAGACAGTGTCTTGATGGGATAACATCGTCTCCAGCAGTCACATGGGGCAGTCGAACTCTCGTGACTGGTAATTCTTTTGGGCCAGGAAATGCAAGGTATTTGATTCCAGTTTTGTTGCTAAATCTGACCAGGTAAAGATTACCGTGTCGTTATTCCTTCCAAAGTCACCAACGTTCATTTATGTAAATTTATAGTCTGCATCTACTAAAGCATGTAGCACTATAGAGGATACTTTTTGTAATTAAGTTATAGGGAGCCACTTCTTGGTGGCGAGAAAATTTCTCTGGTGTACCCATCTAGTCCACTAATACGGTTTCACTAATTCCACTTTCCAGAAAAAAATTTCTACTTTGTTCCATTTCTCTTTATCCAGTATGGTCCATACTGTCTTGGATAAAACATCCCCACAACGAAAAGGCTCTGCAATATTCTTGAATGATATCACGAGTTGCAAGAAACCTAGACAAGCAAAGTTAAAAATTAATATTTTTACTATCAGATATCATTGAAAATTGAAATGTAAGGCTTTGAGAGACACTATCCTGTAAGTAAAATGAGACGCAAATACAAGAATGGAGATGGTTCTAGAGAAGCAAAAAATAGAAAAACAAGAGTCAAAAGGAGTTGTTACGGACATATCTTCAGGAGAGAGTAACAAAGAGCGTCAGTGAAGACGCCGAGTTATTGGAAATGATAATATTACTAATGCGATTCGTTAGCGGATGTAATGGCAGTTTTTCTTCAGCCAGTAAACTCAGCCCTATCTTTTCCATCGGAAACATCATTGACGTTCAAAGATATTACTTTGAGGAAAAAGAACCAAACGCATTAGCTATCAATAGCCAGTATTCTACAGAAGTATCTGAATTCACGACCAGCTACAATTATACCGGCAACAAGAAGGGACAGTTACTTTTCCAAAGTTATGGCTGACTCCGGCAAAAGCATGCCACCAGATCTACAACTAAAGCCAAAAACCAAAATTTATATTGAAACTACCTCTTTAATTTATTTTATTAAACACTGACATACATAATTTTCCCTGACAAAGACAACTCAAACTTAACCTATTCATTTATTACCTACAATATACAAGCCCAACGCAATATGACTGCTTTACATTGAAAGCATGTCTTCCAATAATTAACACAAAAGAATGGCACTGAATTGCAAGAAATCCTAACAATAATACAGACAAAAAGTATGAAATTAAAGAAATATGAAACTACCTCGATCTTTATTAATTGCCTACAATTATTTCAATCACAAATCCCGATAGTGGAAAGCCCATTCTTTTTCGTAAGTCAGTTACCTCACAGAAAATCTTCATAACACGAAATACAGCAATTACAACAAGTAACAAAAACAGCCGACCAAATAAAAAGATTCTAACTACTATAGACTCTAACTACTTGGAGGCATATGGTTACCAAAAACAAAGATTTTGTTGAAGAGCAAACAATATTTTTAGAAAATTTTATCTTTTTCATGTGACATCCATCTCCAAAAATTATATAGTTGGCAATAATTCCACTGCCCAAACAGTATCAACCACAGAATTATCATCATACATTTCCTTGAGTATTTTCTTATAAACACATCATTTCATCTCACTTTACAATGCATGTCCTACCAACAATATCATGTCCATACACTTCCCTACCCACTCGCTAACTGCTAATCCGTCCATCACAGAATCTCTTGCCGAGGGCGCAAAGCGCTGTCAGCGATATTAACAAAGTGTATAGCGCTGCCAACATACAAACAGGCTACTTACAATACTATAGTGTCAAATTCAGAATACGAAAATCTACTGAGGAGCTCGACATCATCCACAACACGACCCAGAGCAGTAACAAAGGAAACGATTCCAATTGCACCTTATGATTTAAATAAATATTTTCATGAACCTGCTCCATCTATATCTGTCTTAAATAAATAGATCCTCAAATGACAAAATACGCTGATAACACGACTTCAGAATATTGAAATCCAGAGAGTTTAGACGCTTCTAGTAAGTCACAACATAATATTTCTGGTACAGCCATGGAAACGGACAACGGTTATCAAAGTAGTTTTGAGGTAGATCCGAATAAACAAACCATATATATCATAACCTTGGATGGCTTTCTACAGACACAAAATTCTACGTATGGTGTTTAATAATCAGTATTTACGTAATAAAAACGACGATCCTCATAGTCACCATACGTTTTCACATCACGCCTATCGATTTTCGGAACAGTGCATCCGCTTTTGTTATATGGGCCTCCATAATTTGTATTAAATCGCTGAATTTATCTTGAGACATTCTAAAGTACGTATGAAATTTCTTTGGGGCAATCTTAAGCCGTGGGAAAATATGTGATACTTTGATGAATTCTTCTCAGGTTATCACCGTAGTGGTGGCGTCGTCTTTTCGCAACGTTTCAATGAGTTTCGTACCCATCATCTTCTGGCGAAGTGCCGGGATGCTGCTGCTGCTCTCATCTATTACTTTTCCCTCTGTGGGGAAATGTGAGGGGGAGTTTGTAGCCTTACGGCTTTTACTCGCCTGTGTACTTGTGTGTGTGGTTATGTCTGTACTTTTTGGTGTCTGTGAAATGTGATGATTGTTCTGTGTGTGTCTGGTACTTGCCTGAGATTTGGCGAGATAATTGTGGTTATTTGGGTAGGAGCAGGATTTGGGAAAGGATATTGGGATTTTCTCTTCCACTTAGTCGTCAAAGATCGTCATGGGGCGATTGTGCTTATCGCGGGACATGTCATACCGACCTAGGGAGTGGATGAGGGCGTTTCCTGATTTGGAAGGACCTTCATAGAAGGCCCTTGCCAGGTCTTGAAAACGCTCTTTCAGGAGTGGGATTTCAGCAGCGGCATGCAAATCGTCAATGGGGAATCCGAGAGGTAGACGCAGTGCCCTCCTGAGGGCGCGGTTCTACAGCCGCTGGAGTTTGTCCAGGTGCTGCTTCGCCGCGTGTCCCCAGACAGGACACACGTATTCCATGACTAGCCGGATCAGGGCCTGGTATACGTTCACTCCTACTGAGTAGGAAGGGAGCTGGATGAGTTGAGGGTTGGGTACCGGATGGACATTCTGGCGCAGACCTTACTGTGGACTTCGTCTATGTGGGGTTTCCACGTAAGGCGAGAGTCCAAGCTTACGTCAAGATATTTGGCGGTTCTGCGCCAGGGGAGTTGGGCTCCATTTACGTGATGGTGGAGGGGAGGGGGCGTTGAGGATGTTAGCGCCTTCCGAGTCTACGGGTAATCAGCATAGCCTGCGTCTTTTAGGAGTTGATGGTGATTCGCCAGCGACGGACCCAAGTTTCTGTGTCATCTAAAACCCTTTGTAGCCTATGGATGACCAGGTCCTCGTTCGCATTTCTTGTGTAGAAGGCTGTATCGTCAGCGTATTGTGCGGTCTGCACCAGGGGGGCCATTGGTGTGTCCGCAGTGTACAGACTGTACAAAACGGGCCCCAGGACCGATCCCTGCGGCACCCCAGCACGAATATGCCTCTTGATGGAGGTGGCTGTTTCTACTTCGACAGAGAAAGTTCTATTCGAGAGATAGCTTTTGATCTGCTTAGCTATGCTCCCGGGCAACTTGCACCCGGAGAAGTCGGGATGCTGTGTTCGGCATATCTATATAGCTGTTTGGCCATCGTCGGCTACTGTAGGCCGGCCAATCACGTTCCTCCGGAATGGGGTACCGCGTCGGTGGCGGGGGGAGGGGGAGGGAGCAGGTCGGCCCGGCGTCGAGACCCGGTGGCTATCCTATCTGTATGCGGCCGCCGCTGTCTTCAGATCGGAGCGTTCCTGACGTATTTTGTCAGTTGTGGGATTCCACTCTGCACTGAGCCGAAAACTGCTATCCCTGTTTACTAAATTGTTGTGCAGACGTATCTCCACTGCCTCTTTAAAGACCGAGTCCCAGAAACCGTTGGCGCTGCACAGCTTCGTCGTTTTTTCGAATTCGAAGGGACGACTTCTTTGTCTGTCCTAGTCTATGTTCCTGATGTGTTCAGTACAGCGCTGGGAGATACATCGTTGTGTCTGCCCGACACATTCCATCCCACATTCGCACTCAGTACTGTAAATGCCCGGCGTCTGCAACACCAGCTGGTCTTTGGGTGAGCCAAGTGTATCTTCGACTTTTTTCGGTGCGCGAAAGATGGTCGTTATTTCGTGCTTCTTTAATACGCTAGCGATTTTGGCTGTTGGGGGTCCAGCAAAGGGCAGAAACGCCACACGTTTCGCTTCGTCTTCTTCTGGTTTCTCCTCCCGTCTCTTGTCTGCACGCAAGGCGCGTCTTAGTTGTCTCTCGGTGTAGCCGTTCTTACGGAAGGTTTCCCGCAGATGTGCTAAGTCATGCGGCAAACTCTCGCTGTCACAGATCGACTTGGCTCTTTGTAATAAGGTGTTCAGTACTGAGTTACCTTGTGCTGGGTCGTGGAAGCTCCGAGCATTGAGATATGAGTCCGTGTTCGGCTTCTTCCTGTAAACCGAGTATCCCAACGTACCGTCCGGATTTGTCTTGATCAAAATATCCAAGAAGGGAAGGCAGGCATACTCCTCTACCTCCATGGTGAATTTGTTGCTGTCACGTTTGCCACCGATACGACGTAGGAACTCCTGTAGTTTTTCCTTACCATGGGGCCACACTGCAAAAGTGTCGTCTACGTATCTGTACAACACCTTTGGTTTATGGCGGGCGGTGTACAGTGTCACGTCTTCAAAGTGCTCCATGTACAAGTTAGCAATACCTGGGGCCGAAGGGGGGAGGGGGGGCATGGCAACACCGTCTGTTTGTTCATAGAATGATGTGATACTTTCCTTCTTCACATCGTCAGTTCGAAATTTTATGCAGGCATAGACTTCGTCTTTCTACATCTACATTTATACTCCGCAAGTCACCCAACGGTGTGTGGCGGAGGGCACTTTACAAGCCACAGTCATTACCTCCCTTTTCTGTTCCAGTCACGTATGGTTCGCGGGAGAAACGACTGTCTGAAAGCCTCCGTGCGCGCTCGAATACCTATAATTTTAGTTTCGTGATCTCCTCGGGAGGTATAAGTAGGGGGAAGCAATGTATTCGATACCTGACCCAGAAACGCACCCTCTCGAAACCTGGCGAGCAAGCTACACCGCGATGCAGAGCGCTTCTCTTGCAGAGTCTGTCACTTGAGTTTGCTAAACATCTCCGTAACGCTGTCACGGTCGTTGGATCTTCACTATCTCCTCCGTCAACCCGATCTGGTACGGATCACACACTGAAGAACAATACTCAAGTATAGGTCGAACGAGTGTTTTGTAAGCCACCTCCTTTGTTGATGGACTACATTTTCTAAGAACTCTGCCAATTAATCTCAACCTGACACCCGCCTTACCAACAATTAATTTTATATGATCATTCCACTTCAAATCGTTCCGCACGCATACTCCCAGGTATTTTACAGAAGTAACTGCTACCAATGTTTGTTCCGCTATCATATAATCATACAATATATGATCCTTCTTTCTATGTATTCGCAATACATTACATTTTTCTATGTTAAGGGTCAGTTGCCACTCCCTGCACCAAGTGCCTACCCGCTGCAGATCTTCCTGCATTTCGCTTCAATTTTCTAATGCTGCAACTTCTCTGTATACTACAGCATCATCCGCGAAAAGCCGCTTGGAACTTCCGACACTATCTACTAGGTCATTTACGTATATTGAGAAAAGCAATGGTCCCATAACACTCCCCTGTGGCACGCCAGAGTTTACTTTAACGTCTGTAGACGTCTCCCCATTGATAACAACAAGCTGTGTTCTGTTTGATAAAAACTCTTCAATCCAGCTACACAGCTGGTCTGATATTCCGTAGGCTCTTACTTTGTTTATCAGGCGACAGTGCGGAACTGTATCGAACGCCTTCCGGAAGTCAAGGCAAATAGCATCTACCTGGGAGCCTGTATCTAATATTTTCTGAGTCTCATGAACAAATAAAGCGAGTTGGGTCTCAGACGATCGCTGTTTCCGGAATCCATGTTGATTCCTACACAGTAGATTCTGGGTTTCCAAAAACGACAGCCGCTCTTCTTCCTCACCTGACATGGAAATTAGCATCACATCCATGTCACTTAGGTCCATTTTTCTAGGCGGTTGCCGGTTTCGTGAATAATTTGCTGTGTGTTATCGCGCCGCTGCAGTTGAAATGCGATGTTCTAAATAGACAGTCGTGCTCCGCCATTCTGCTGCAATGTAGTTCCGCTCAGTACGACGTTACGTTTAAAGTAAATGTGAACTGCTCAGGTAACTCTCATAGTAGTCAAACTGCGATCGTAAATTAATCGCGCGGGACAAAATTTTATGTACGTTGACAACTGAAAGTATCGTGATCCGGACCAACCAAAAGTGGGACGGCAATAAAGCTATCTGAAGGGTGATCAGAAACCAAGCTAAGATTCATCAAAAGAAATCTAAGGAAATGTCATTTATCCATGGAATAAGTGGATTACAGAACGCTTTTCCGACAATTCTTGGATACTGCTTCTCAGTCTAATACCCTTACTAGGTACGAGTAGGAGAGGGGATAAATCCAACGAAGAGCGGCATGTTCCGTCCGAGCATCGTCTTGCGAACGCCAGGGCAGTACAGAGATACTGAACAAACCGCAGCGCCAGACGCTACAAAAAAAATGGTTCAAATGGCTCTGAGCACTATGGGACTTAACATCTGTGGTCATCAGTCCCCTAGAACTTAGAAGTACTTAAACCTAACTAACCTAAGGACATCACACACATCCATGCCCGAGGCAGGATTCGAACCTGCGACCGTAGCGGTCCCGCGGTTCCGGACTGCGCGCCTAGAACCACTAACGTTGCGCCTAATGGAGTGGTTTACTGTTAGAATACAGACAGCGCACTTCCCAAACAGAGTCAGGCAATGTATTAATTCCTTTTATGTACTTCTCCCTCCACGAGGAAACATCAGAGAAATGAGAGCTCAAGAAGTGATTGTGGTACTAGAGTACTCACCGCCATATACCACAAGGGGCTTTCGGAGTAGATGTAGACGTAGACGTAGTTTTTTGTGTTGGGGGGGGGGGGGGTTGCTTTAGTTTAGATTTAGATGCTGTTAACAATGTGTGGTGTATTCTTACCAATTATGTCACTACCTTCTAAGGGCCATTGTACTGACCGTGGGCTTTATTACAGTGCTGTCTCGTGTCCTCTACCTAAGGGACGTTAACTCGTCATCAGTGGGAAAGTTGCAAAGGGCAATACACACTATTCCTTTTCAGTAAAGATTTCAGTGATACTGTAATTACTTACAAGTATTAAAAGCAGTGCTTAATTTCTAAACATTTAGGTGCCGGAACGCGCCCCCTTCCACCGCTTGCTCCCCTCCCCCACCCCCACCCTCCACTCCCAGGCCACTGAGAGAGACTTGTGATAAGACGTACAATGAGAAATAATTTTTTTTTGAAAATACTGTTCTGAAATTCGGGTTTTTAAACCATAATATCTTATAATCAAAAACATAACACCACAAGTTTCCGAAATATACAACAGCTGCCACCGCCTGCCGCCGTACCAGTGTCACTTCGCTCCATACTTCTGCTTCATACGTATTGGCACTAGTCGGTAGTCTTCGTGACTATGACATCATGTTTTCAAATGCTGCCAGCCGCAACGTTCGAACAGTTGCTTTGTAGCTGCTCTGTGAACGTGTGTTCAGTATTAATCAACAAGGCATTTAGCCGTTAATGACGATAAAGATATTCCTGCTCCATCTGGGTCTCGTGCAATCCCGATTTCCCACGTCTTCACGAAACGTTAATTCAGAGTGCATTTTGTACCACAGCAGCTCATCGTTGCGTTGCTCCTGAGTTGATAGCAATGCAAGATAAAGATAAAACATTTCCCCCTCCCCCTCCTCACGCTGAGGTTGCTGTAATCTTCCTCCTCTCCTCTCCTCTCCACATCATATTACACTGCCATGGGGAAAGACTGTATGTAATGTTCTTCAGTCAGATTTTGTCATTTGAAACTTTGACGGTATTGAGTGAAAAATAAATCGCAAGTTTTATTGATACAGGTAATAAATAACGTCGCTTCTAAATGTAAAATGTAATTAATAGAATGAAAAATATCTATGATTTACTTTTACACGTGTAAAATAATTAAGTAGTGTCTCTGTTACTAACCAAAGAGAAAGGTCTTTACCATTTAATTAACATGAGACTCTACTTGTACAAATTGAACTGAAAAACCACTATTGTTGTTTGTAATTTTTGGCGACCTTGACACAACTCTACACCGTGGCGCCGCTGACCGGGTCAAGCAGCGGGTCGCCGCATATGAACAATCGGCACGTAACTTCAGCATAGTAGTAACAATGGCGGCAGCATCAAAGCTGGACGCGGCGGCAAATTATAATTACGTTGTGATTTAATTGTACATCTGAGGTGACGAAACGCGTTCCGGAGCGTTCCGGCTTAAATTAAGCCCTGATTTAAAAGGCTTAGAAGGTGACATTTCACTGAACACGACTTGGAATAGTTCTACCAAGCTAAGAGAAAGCAATTCAATTAGTGTAACCATGTATTTTTAACTCTCTATGTTTAGACTGTGACCTGATTCATTTTGTTTTTGGTTTATTCATTTTGGTTCATCTAAAGTTTCTAATCAATTCCAGCAAACCTTAATTGACGTTCCCATTATTTCCAAATTGTCTATAGCTTTTTGTAAATTTATTTCCTGCTTAATGCGTCTTTCACACACATCCTGCATAAATTTGTTGTTACGTGAGAGAATATACACTCTCAGAAAAAAAAAAATTGTACACCTGGAAAGACGTCATCGATCATGCTCCCATGACGGCACATCCTACATGGGGGATATTAGATGTACTGATGATGCTTTCAACATCGTCTGCTAACACATAGCGTAGTGGTATAGCCAAAAGAGCACCATCCTTGTCTGCTCTTTAAAATGGAATCCTCATAGAAAGAAGGGTCAGTGTGGTGCAAATGTGTGAAGCAAGCAGGCTACAGTCAACCGAGCGAATTTGAAAGAGCCCAATTGTGACTTGTGAATGACAGGATGCTCCTTTAGGAGAACTACCACACCAGTTGGACATGTTATGTCAGTTTTACAACGATGTTAACTTCCCCACACCTGCAGACGAGGTTCTGGACTTGCATGCAGCACAGATGCCCACAAAGAACTTCTTATTGTAAGGACAACAGTGGCAGATCGTACGACTACCACAGCATACGTAAGAGAGCTTGGGAGCCCAGACCTGTCAAAACGGGCTGTTGCGAACCAGTTATTAACAGTGGGACTACGGGCACGCTCACCTCTACCCCATCTTCCACTCCTGCCACAGCATCGACGTGCACAGCTCGACTGATGCCGTCAGAGAATCGCATGGAAGATTGAATGGCGCGCTGTGGTCTTCAGCAACGAAAGCAGATTGTCCCTGTACGCCAGTGGATTGGATTGGATTTGTGGGGGAGGAGACCGGACAGCGAGGTCATCGGTCTCATCGGATTAGGGAAGGATGGAGAAGGAACTCGGCCGTGCCCTTTCAAAGGAACCATCTCGCCATTTGCCTGGAGCGATTTAGGGAAATCACGGAAATCCTAAATCAGGATGGTAGGACGCGGGATTGAACCGTCGTCCTCCCGAATGCGAGTCCAGTGTGCACGCAAGTGATGGTCGTTTGTGCTTACGGATGTATACCTGATGAATGCTGTCTCGCAGAGTGCATTCGTCGAACACACACTGGTCCCATCCCAGGCCATATCGTCTGGGATGCGGAAATCTACAACTTTCGTTCATCTACGGTGTGTCTGGAGATGATTCAAAAATGGTTCAAATGGCTCTGAGCACTATGGGACTTAATTTCTGAGGTCATCAGTCCCCTAGAACTTAGAACTACTTAAACCTAACTAACCTAAGGACATCACACACATCCATGCTCGAGGCAGGAGTCGAACCTTCGCCCGTAGCGGCACGCGGTTCCAGACTGTAGCGCCCACAACTGGAGAGGATGATAACCAGAGCTTGGTTCGCGCAGAAATTTTGTTAAACCAGTTCTTCTGTCATTCTTGTAGAAGGAAGGCGATGTGTTCAGAATGAGATTTTCACTCTGCAATGGAGTGTGCGCTGATATGAAACTTCCTGGCAGATTAAAACTGTGTGCCGGACCGAGACTCGAACTCGGGACATTTGCCTTTCACGGGCAAATGCTCTACCAAGGTTGTCAGGAGAGCTTCTGTAAAGTTTGGAAGATAGGAGACGATGTACTGCCTGAAGGAAAGCTGTTATGACGAGGCGTGGTCGTGCTTGGGTAGCTCAGTTGGTAGAGCACTTGCCCGCGAAAGGCAAAGGTCCCGAGTTCGAGTCTCGGTCCGGCACACAGTTTTAATCTGCCAGGAAGTTTCAAGGTGATGTGTTGTACCAACAGGATAATGCGCCGTGAAACTCAACGTGCTATGCAACACGTGCTGCAACATTCCTGGCCAGCACGATGTCCGGACTTGTCTCCAATCGAGCATATGTGGGATACGATGGAACGAGAAGCGAACAGTATGACTCATCGACCAACAATTCTTACACAACTACGTGAACAGGCCGAGCAGGCGAGGCACGGCGGTCTGTACGAACGACTGGATGCCAAAGTCAGTGACTGCATTGCCGCCTGTGAAGGCCACACCACGTTCTGAGATGGGTGTTCCAGCAAGGCGCGATACTGGTACGTCAAATCCGCTTGTGGTATTGATCTGTAAATGTAATCATTGCATGTACTCAATATTCACTGTTTCAACAATAAAACCTCAGTGAATTGGAAGCCTCGAAGAGGGTGTACAAATTTTTTATTAGTATCACTGTAATTATCTTTGCTATTTTGTGTTTATTACTTCCCTTGACTTTTTTCTGGGTGCTGAAATAGATTTAGGATGGTAATTATATTCTCTAATAATTCCCTCAGTGGGCCCCCTGTTGTTGTTGTTGTGGCCTTGAGTCCTGAGACTGGTTTGATGCAGCTCTCCATGCTAATGTATCCTGTCCAAGCTTCTTCATCTCCCAGTACTTACTGCAACCTACATCCTTCTGAATCTGCTTAGCGTATTCATCTCTTGGTCTCCCTCTGCAACTTTTACCCTCCACGCTGCCCTGCAATACTAAAATGGTGATCCCTTGATGCCTCAGAAGAGGTCCTACCAACCGATCCCTTCTTCTAATCAAGTTGTGCCACGAATTTCTCTTCTCCTCCATCCTATTCAATACCTCCTCATTAGTTATGTGATCTACCCATCTAATCTTCAGCATTCTTCTGTAGCACCACATATCGAAAGCTTCTATTCTCTTCTTGTCCAAACCATTTATCGTCCACATTTCACTTCCATACATGGATACACTCCATGCAAATACTTTCAGAAATGGCGTGCGGTTGATGCCGGCGGAGGGTCGAGTCCTCCACCGGGATGTGTGTGTGTGTGTGTGTGTGTGTGTGTGTGTGTGTGTGTGTGTGTGTGTGTGTGTTTGTCCTTATTGTAATTTAAGTTAATTAGTGTGTAAGCTTAGAGACTGTAGAGACTGATTACCTTTGCAGTTAAGTCCTATAATATTTCACACACATCTGAACATTTTTTGCAGAAATGACTTCCTGATACTTAAATCTATACTCAATGTTAACAAATTTCTCTTCTTCAGAAACGCTTTCCTTTCCATTGCTGGTCTACATTTTATATCCTCTCTACTTTCACCATTATTACTTATTTTGCTCCCCAAATAGCATAACTTATTTACTATTTTAAGTGTCTCATTTCCTAATCTAATTCCCACAGCATGACCAGAGTTAACTACACTCCATTATCCTCGTTTTGCTTTTGTTGCTGTTCATCTTACATCCTCCTTTCAAGACACTGTCCATTCCATTCAACTGCTCTTCCAGGTCCTTTGCTGTCTCTGTCAGAATTACAATGTCATCGTCGAACCTCAAAGTTTTTATTTCTTCTCCATGGATTTTAATTTCTACTCCAAATTCTTCTTTTGTTTCCCCTCTATCTATTATATTATTACAATCGAAATTTCGTACACAGACATTCTTTCTTCTGTTCCGTCCTTTGACTGTAAAACTGTCCGCTCTGATAACGGGGGGGGGGGGGGGGTCACCTTGACGGATTACCGTCCAGCGGGCTCGGGTTCGATTCCCGGCCTGCTCGGAGATTTTTTCTCGCTCAGGGAGTGGGCGTTGTCTTCATCATCATTTCTTCCCCATCCGGTGCACAGGTCTTCCGACGCGGCGTCGAATGTAATAAAACGTGCACCAAGGCGGCCGGACTTGCCCCGCAAGGGGCCTCCCGGCCAATGACGCCAAACGCTCGTTTCATTTCCACCGGAAAACTGGTCACTGTTATCGTATAGAGGTACGAACTTTTGTTTAACATTTTTTGTAACTAACCATAAAATCATTTC
Organism: Schistocerca gregaria; assembly: GCF_023897955.1. NCBI lineage: Eukaryota > Metazoa > Arthropoda > Insecta > Orthoptera > Acrididae > Schistocerca > Schistocerca gregaria. The sequence goes on along the minus strand of NC_064924.1, from coordinate 66,721,369 downwards.
CCGAAGAAACAGATGACGTTATGTGCAGCTCCCTAAAATGTTCTGAATCTTTTTAGTGAAGATCGAAGGGAAATCACATCTTTAATGTCCACACCAAACAGAGCTCTAATATTTAAGCAGACAATGTGGGAAGCCCTTTCGCCGAATGAATGTCGATTACTTGAGCAATGAGCGTTAATGTTTCAAAATCTCAACGATCTAATACTGGATAAAGTACAACTATTCACTGCTTGAACTCTTATCTTCGAAGTGATTTCAGTATGATATCGTTTGTTTTATTTTTTCCAGTTTTACGCTCTGCACCGTGGTTTATTTTTTTATCAGTTTCACGTACTAGAATATTTACCATTTGTTTGTTCCATTGCGATGCTATATTTCCATTTTCTAGGCAACAGATTCAGTTTCAAATTGAATATTAATGTTAAGTGATATTCGTTACTTCACTTAGCGTTACAGCAAAGCTTGCAGCTGAAGGCAGTTGCGCTGTACGTTTCATTTAGTTTAATAGCGGTACAGACGAAATACACGCCGGGCTACAAGTGAAATTTGTGATGTTTTGCTGGTTCTCGAGCATCACCTTTAATCTCTTCCACTCAGAAAGACCTAGTGGTACCATGCCTCTTTATTCCGTCTTAATGAAGAGACCTCAAATTTTCTTTATTACTTGCATCGTATCGCGAGAAGAAGTTTCAAGTTTTTCTGCTCAAAGTCTACTGATTACGCAGAGTTACAGACTAAAGAAAACTAACAACCACTGAATATCTTAAGGAGAGAATGTATCTAATTTGTGTTACTTTAGGCAACAGCAAGATGCTAACAGCGGGTTTGAACATTAATTCTTTAGACTTTCCATTTTCACAGAATAGAAAGTTAGAGGAGAATTTAGGTGCAGTTCTGCTTAAATATTCTTTATTGGGAGAAATTTAGAAATCAAAATAGAACTTAGTGCTGGTGTAATGTACTGTCCCTTCAAATCTCACTACATTGTGCCAATCGTTGTTGATTTCCTGTTTTTAATAGAATAACTGAAACAATAGCGGACGTTATTAACTTTCCAACATTGTCGTTAACTACTGTACCCCCTGAAATACTAAAAAATATATATTTTTAGGTGACAGTCTACAGCATTAATATATTGTTCAAAGTGCATGTTACCTTTTCTGCATTGAATTTTAGACATTTATTCCGACCGGTTTCGGTTTCCAACTATTTAAAAGTCGTATTATTTTTTGCTTTTCCGTGGATGATAGTTAAGAAAGCGAAACCGGTTGGAATAAATTCAACACAGCAAAGTTAACATGCATTTTTCCATTTTACTGAAGATAAATACACTGTATCATTAATTATTATAGGAATGAATAAATATGTAATATGTTATGGACAGTACACTTTTGGGGATCTGTAGCTTAGTGTAAAGTAGAGTGAAACAGATAGCCGCATTCCGAATGTTTGGTACGAATTGTAATAATCTTCTAACAATGGTCTTGAGTAAATATATTGTTTAATTAGAGGAGAAATTTTGGCCTGGTGATGAGATGATATTTTTTTACGAAAACGGTCTGACCTTAGGGATAAATCAGTATGCGGTTTCTCTTAAGGGGAGTCGTGCCGCCCAAAATGACAAAATTTGACATTTTCACTGTCATGCAAATTATGAAAATGTGGATGTTTATGCTTAATTTGGTGATGGTTTTATTGAAACACTCGATTATTTACTATTTTAAATAAATATTTGAAAATAATCATGCAATAACATTCCCGAGAATTTTGTTTTCCATCATTTCGCATATTGGTATTTTTCTCTGGAACTATATAGTCTAGAAGGCTGTGGTTTCTTTTGTTTTGTAGAGACCTGTCCGTTTCATAAGTTGCATACACTGCCGGTACTTCGCAGTAAACTCTATGAACTGTACATTTGTTTGTGTTTGACAACAACAGTTATCCACTTGCAACGTTTTAGTTTCTGTGTTTCCTGTGGTAGTTTTCGTCATGATTAAGCCAAAAGGATTGTTTAAACAAATACGAAACAAAGGAAATAGATAGTACAGAACAAATATAGCAGCAGCAAAAAGAGTGGTTGGCGCCGATAATTTGGTTGTAAATAATGACAGTTCTTCTACTCCTCCGAGTGCTTCCAAGAAAAAACTGCTGGGTAATGATGTAAGATACAACGCAGCTTCAGACAATGAAACAAACTGCAATTTCATTATTAATCTCCATAATTTCAGCTTTGTGTGAAACAGTGTGTTGTCGTATATGTGGAAAGCTATCTCAACGCGATAGTCTGGTGTGCGCTTTACAAATAATATGTTTGAACTGTAAAAGCAAAAAGAATTTCAAGACTTCAGAAGTAAGTGTAAAGAATGTACTTTTTTTACACTAATTTAACATACTTCTATGGACTTAAATGCATAGGAAAAGGCCATTACGCTGATAAGATTCTTTGTGGCTTGCTGAACCTCCCTAGTCCCCTACAAAATGTATCAAATACAACTCCATAGTGACAAGTAGTGTCAAGGCGTGTGCTATGGAGTCAAAGACTACAGCACCAGAGCAGGCTGTTCCAGAAAATGGTAATTCTGACATAGCAATATCATTCGACGGATCCTGGCAAAAAAAGAGGTTTCCGGTCAAAGAATTTATGTGCATCTATTATCAGCATCGACAATGGGAAAGTGATGGATGTTGATGTGTTGACCATGTACTGTCAGGGTTGTTGGCAAGCACGCAAGAGTACTGAAAAGGACACCAAAAAATGTGTTTGCTAGGTCAGTCTTTGAACTTGGTGTTTTGGATGCTGTTCTTACTATTAACGATGGTTATTCTGGAAGACTACAGGTTTTGATATATCTTGGCTTTCGTAAAGGTTACACCAGTAAAAGTGTGATGGACTTGGACCAACTGCGAATCATGAAGGCAGAGATTGCAACAAATAATATGTCAAAAGAAGCCAGACCCAAGTGAAGGAGGGCACCACTGGGTGAGGAAGATGAAGGAGGAGATTAGGACTACCATCCAGGAGGATTCTATTATATTTTTTATGTATCAGTTGGCCGTATATTAAAATATTTTCTTTAAACGAAATTTTCTCAACATGAAATTTTTTAGTATAAAAGCCCCTTTTTCTCAGAAACTTCTGAATCTATATCCGTGAATTATTTACCACAGAACATAGATAGTACAATGATGTTGTAGCTCTACTTTAGTAGTATTTACTGTAATAGTTAAAATTCAAGAAATTAAAATTGTGAAAATTTACACCAAAAAATTATACTTGGTCGTATTTTGTTGTTGTTTTATTATCCGCAAAATCGATTTTCGGTCACTTAGTGACCATCTCCAGTGCTATAACATACAATTAAAATTTGTAAGCACTGGTATGAACAAGCTTAGAGCTGTTGGACACTGGAATGCACTTTATTTAGATCTCCGTCGAGGTTTGCTCTTTATTTTACACAAAGTTTTCTGTAACCACAATCTCTAAGCTTGTTGATACCAGTGCCTAGAAATATTAATTGTATATTACAGCACTGAGGATGGTCACTAAGTGACCGAAAATCGATTTTGTGGATAATAAAACAACAAAAAAATACGACCAACTCTGTCTCTCCTTCTAATTATATCCATTATTTGGCTGTGGTGCACAGAACACTCCATGGAGTCGCGAATCAATTTTTTGCAGTTGTTATTTTAAAGTGATTGTAGAGCAATACAGTCACAAAACATGGGAGAACATGTGATAAAAACACCACATTAATATGCTCAACAGTTCCTGAGAAAACGGGGTATTTATATACCCAATTTAACACTGTCGAGATGGGGTGGTACGACTCCCCTTAATATGGTAGTTGCCAGAACCGCTAATTTTTGGTTCAGTTCCTCTCCGGACACGAAAAAGTAAAGTAAGTGTGGTTCAGTAGGTGAACGCAGTTGTTAAAGAAACGACTGAATCATTCAGTAATTGTAATGTTACTTCTTGGTGCGTTTCCGGAACACTCGTCAATGATGCATTTACGCGAGACAGATAGCGGGTTTTGAGACTAGCGCGTCATATATCAAGATTTAGTACGGGGAAGGCGCCCCGGGGAGTTGGCATCCATCACGACGATAATCCCTTTGAGGAGATTAGACACATTGATTCGGAATTTACTCGGTTCCGCGCCGGCTGCTGACGCTAACGGTAATGAATTATGTCTGCGGTGAACTCGGGGAGCCCGCCGCGGGCATGAATATTTGACGTCTCCGCCGCCGCCGCCGCCGCCGCCGCGTCCGGCATCGCCGCCAACTTCCTTGCCCCGGCGGGTAACTTCCGCCCTTCTTTTCTAATTTGTTGGACCTCCTAGTACAAAGTTTACTGTGCGCTACAAATCCTGCTAAAGCTGTTGGACACGGGAATGCACTTTATTTAGATCTCCGGCGAGGTTCGCTCTTTATTTTACACAAAGTTTTCTGTAACCGCAGTCTCGGGAAAAGGCGCTTTTGACTTCAGCAACTCGCTCGCCGGCGAGGAGTACATTCAAGGCAGACCTTTCTGCAGATTTACCTTCTAAACAGCAGATCTGCAAGCATAAATAAATAAACCACCTTTTAAGTTTCGCAGAGTCTTCATGCGTTTTTGCACTGAAGTGCCGATAATGACAACACAGCCGTCATTATCATATACACTATTTCCAAGTCAACATCCCTTTTTCTTTACATGTGATTGCTGCATCGTTAGGAAGATTTCTTAACCGGCTTTTGACGTTTCACTTCTGGAAAATTTTAACAAAAGAGGTACCTTTAAATATCATGTATGCCCTGCTTCACAAATATTTTTCGTGACGTGAACTTATTGATCACAAATAAGACTCCCGTTTCGTATTACCGTATTGCAAACATCACTTTATTTGTTTTAAAGCATTTATTAACTGTATACATCATTGTCACAGATAACAACCGTGACCACTGCGGTCTCTTCTCGTCCTACAAGTTGACTTTTCTAAATGAATATACTTCCCGAAATGTCGCCTTGAGTTGTGCTACTTTTGCTACTATGGCTGACGAAAAACCTAAATCAGGATGGCCGGACGCGAGATTGTAAAGTACTTATTGTAACTGAAAATGTACAAAAAAAAATATGGCTCTCAGCACTATGGGACTTTACATCTGAGGTCATCAGTCCCCTAGACTTATAACTACTTAAACCTAACTAACCTAAGGACATCACACACATCCATGCCAAAGGCAGGATTCGAACCGGCGACCGTAGCGGTAACGCGGTTCCAGACTGAAGCTCCTGGAACCGCTCGGCTGAAAATGTTTGTAGAGCTAAATTTATACGTTGTGGCCCTTCTGACAGTCTCTGACCTCTGGCCGTCGTAAAATCCAGGACAAACACTCCGAATGCAAAACACATTTGTGGACACATGGAAGTGAGTATACAAAATACTGTCGCAAATCCATGATTTTTATTACACGTCGTTCGGTGCACTTTTAAAGATGTTTTCTCTTCATTCCCATAACTAAGCTTACCCCAACCACTATACTTGTTACAAATACTGTCATTATTTAAAACTATAAAAGTGAGAAAGTTTCCCACGAATCTCCCGGTTTAACTTATTATGATATGGTCGCTGGGAAATAAAACTGTTTTCCACGTCATCATTCATTAAAAAAGTGTCAAGTAACCTTCCATTTCTTTCTGTCTTTTGCTAATATTTCTCAAATCTGCGTATCTACTAAAGTAGTATTACACAGTATTTGTTTGCCTACAATTTTATCACTTGCCTGTTCAATTTGAAAAAATTTCAAATCATTCGTCGGTATTATTAATTTAAGTTTCCCATGCTTTGGCCTCATGAATCTAAAGTTATTTCCGCGATATAACAAAGATAGTTAGGAAAAGATACGACCAACGTCTCATCTGCGCCGCAAGCATAATCACAGTTTAGTTAATGTGCATCTAGGGAATGGATAGAGCACTTAAAAAGAAAGAAACAGTTGCTACATACATATGGTCTATTTTTTTATTTTCTTACTAACAAACACATGTTTTTGTTACTTGTGCCCGCATCTCGGGGTCAGGGATTTTTCTCTGCCTCGTGATGACTGGGTGCTGTGTGATGTCCTTAGGTTAGTTAGGTTTAAGTAGTTCTAAGTTCTAGGGAACTGATGACCTAAGATGTTAAGTCCCATAGTGCTCAGAGCCTTTTTTTTTTGTTACTTGTTCATTCTTTTTCGTCTTCTTGTTTTCAGACTTGGAGTTTGTTTTGTTTTCAGACATTGTGTTGTGCGGGGTAAATGAAGTGCTCAAAATGCCTAACATCAACTATAACACAGACATCGAAACGCCGCGTCATGGATTGTCCTACTTGCTGCCATATACCAGACGTCTGCTGTATGTGCTGAAATACTTCTGGAACACAATGGCGGTTAATTTCAACATTCGAAATAGGTCTTGAATACACTGTATCCTTTAGATGTCCCCAAAAATAAAAATCCGATGGATTGAGATCAGAAGATCGAGAAGACCTACACATTCCTGGGGTCAGATACATCACATGATCACACTGACAGAACCACAGGCACATAGACACAGGCAACAGAGCATGCACAATGTCGGCACTAGTACAGTGTATATCCACCTTTCGCAGCAATGCAGGCTGCTATTCTCCCATGGAGACGATCGTAGAGATGCTGGATGTAGTCCTGTGGAACGGCTTGCCATGCCATTTCCACCTGGCGCCTCAGTTGGACCAGCGTTCGTGCTGGACGTGCAGACCGCGTGAGACGACGCTTCATCCAGTCCCAAACATGCTCAATGGTGGACAGATCCGGAGATCATGCTGGCCAGGGTAGTTGACTTACACCTTCTAGAGCACGTTGGGTGGCACAGGATACATGCGGACGTGCATTGTCCTGTTGGAACAGCAAGTTCCCTTGCCGGTCTAGGAATGGTAGAACGATGGGTTCGATGACGGTTTGGATGTACCGGGCACTATTCAGTGTCCCCTTGACGATCACCAGAGGTGTACGGCCAGTGTAGGAGATCGCTCCACACACCATGATGCCGGGTGTTGGCCCTGTGTGCCTCGGTCGTATGCAGTCCTGATTGGGGCGCTCACCTGCACGGCGCCAAACACCCATACGACCATCATTGGCACCAAGGCAGAAGCGACTCTCATCGCTGAAGACAACACGTCTCCATTCGTCCCTCCATTCACGCCTGTCGCGACACCACTGGAGGCGGGGTGCACGATGTTGGGGCGTGAGCGGAAGACGGCCTAACGGTGTGCGGGACCGTAGCCCGGCTTCATGGAGACGGTTGCAAATGGTCCTCGCCGATACCCCAGGAGCAACAGTGTCCCTAATTTGCTGGGAAGTAGCGGTGCGGTCCCTACCGCACTGCGTAGGATCCTACGGTCTTGGCGTGCATCCGTTCGTCGCTGCGGTCCGGTCCCAGGTCGACGGGCACGTGCACCTTCCGCCGACCACTGGCGACAACATCGATGTACTGTGGAGACCTCACGCCCCACGTGTTGAGCAATTCGGCGGTACGTCCACCCGGCCTCCCGCATGCCCACTATACGCCCTCGCTCAAAGTCCGTCAACTGCACATACGGTTCACGTCCACGCTGTCGCGGCATGCTAGCAGTGTTAAAGACTGCGATGGAGCTCCGTATGCCACGGCAAACTGGCTGACACTGACGGCGGCGGTGCACAAATGTTGCGCAGCTAGCGCCATTCGACGGCCAACACCGCGGTTCCTGGTGTGTCCGCTGTGCCGTGCGTGTGATCATTGCTTGTACAGCCCTCTCGCAGTGTCCGGAGCAAGTATGGTGGGTCTGACACACCGGTGTCAATGTGTTCTTTTTTCCATTTCCAGGAGTGTAGATGTTGCTGCCTCATGGTCTACCCAGTTACTTGGTAAACGCTGTTTTTAAAATGTTGGTTGCAGAGCAAAATGAGGTGGTGCCCCCTTCAGCGTGAACATGTGTTGAATTAAAAGTAGTGGATCTTCTTCCACCAAAATATTTAAATGTTCCATTTAAAATTCACTGCATGATGGATGCCCCAGTGTTCCATGGGAAACGAAAGAAACATTTAACATGCCTCGAATTATATCATCCCCCGCATTAATGCTAAACTGCTGTTGATGTCTTTGTTCCACTGCTGCAGAAGGATGCTTCATCAGTGACTGGTATGATATCCTCAGCTTGTCTCCATAAGACGTTCATGTGTTCTTCGAAAGGACTTACTGTTCGTTAATTTTCTATTAGGAAATCATTCTGTGTACAAAAGTCTCTGGTCTCATATCCATTACAATTTTCAGGTAAGTACATCAGGTGCATGTCCGCTATGTAGTGATTAGAATACATTTCAAACAAAACTCCAGCACCAGATTAATAGTGTTAGTAAGGACATGTGTAGTTATCAGGCGGGAGTAGGAAAGGCGTCTTGCTTTTATTGATGGGAAGAATACTGCAGAATGAACACTTAAAATGAAACAAAGAGACTACTTTACTATTAGCGAGTTTCGTGGCGTTAGTTGCGTGGAGTCGTCTGCTGTGTTATTACTTGTGTTGCACTTCGATGGAAAGTTGCACCCAGCGCTCAAAAGTGTTGAAAAAGTAGACAGACAGGCAGCATTAGAAAAACTTTCAAGGCAAGGAACGCTTGTTGGGAGGCCCTGAAATCCCAACACCTTCAGGAGAAGTTCCAGCCATGGCTGTTCACGAGTCATCAGAAAAGCGGCGTATGTGGTTTAGTAGCAAGCGATACAGGCTGAGTAAAAGTCAACTCTACAAATCTAGAAAAATAGTTCAACCGTGAAGAGTTATATGTACCTCGCAGTCGTCAGATTTTTGAAGTGGTGCTTAAGACCTGTTTTCACTAGCTGATGGATGCAACTTCTGGCCTGTACATGGAACTTTTCAAGAAATTTAAAGTAACTCGGTCGCAAGTCGAGGAGATGGTTTATGCAACCGGTACGAGTTAAGTACTTGATAACTTATGGTGTACCATTCTCGAATTTCTAGAAAACCAAGTTTGTACGCGGAAACAACCGCGAGATGATTTTGCTTGGAGTTTTTGGCCGAAAAAAGTGTTCCTGCCGGTTCAAAATCTTACTCGCCAAATTTAGCACTATTTAGCACTACATGACTTCTAGCTCTCTCTGAAAATTAAAATAGTGATTAAACGGAAACATTTTGACGCCCTTCCTGCCGTTTATAGGCCCACGACTGAGCAGCTGTACGCCCATCCAACAGAAGCCTTCCAGAAATGCTTCCACTCAAGGATACAACGTTGGAGTAAGTGCACTGCTAACCAGTGGCAGAACTTTGAAGAAGATTCAATCAGATTTCACGTAAGCTCGTTATTTTGTTTCTGAAAAAAATTATTCATGTTATTTTTTATCACATCTCGTACTTCGCCAGTTTTTTTTTTTCTGCTAGGTTCTCGCTGTGAGTCAGTGGCAGTACCCCGCGCATTGTGTAAGAGCGCTCTTCCATCCCTCTTACCCTGGGTTGTACTTCCTGTATTTCCATTTGATATTCATGACAGTATTATTTCACAAGTTATGGTGCCATTCACGTGCTGGATTACATACCTGCCAAATGCAACTATGTCGCTATAATATATTCGTTCTGTTGGTCTCACAGTTCACCTTCCTTCCTTACGTCTATCGTACAGGCTGTCGATGTTAGTTCTGAGGTGATCTACAGCATATGTGGTAAACAACTTTCGTATTTTACTTAAATTATTATTGCTATATGATAACTGTTGAACTGCGAATATTATCACTAGCATATACGACTGCGGGATGGCCCGGCAAAGTGACTTTTTATAGTTATAAGATGGATATTGTATAAGTGTCAGCAGTTTTCATGTGTTCACTAAGATCATTTTGCATAGTTCCTTGTGTGCCGACAACCACTGGAACCACTTACACATATTACGCCAGAATAGTGAGAGTTTCAAGTCCTATTTGGTAAGTTTTACAAATTGTTTCTCATCGATTCTACTATGACGTGGGATAACAACATCAAAAAGCCACACTTTATTTTATCCACATTTGTAATACCTGGAGTATTGTGCTCCAGCATTACATGTCAGAAGCAGGAAGTTCCACAGTAATTTGTTATGTTTGTGTTCATAATTTTCTCTGGCTTATGGCCTCACCGGTTCTTTCCCACAGGCAGATGGTAATTTTGGCAAACTCTGCAGTGGATTATTTTTGCCCAGCATTTATCCTCTACTTGTAACTAATATGGGAGACCATTTTGCAAGTGCTCAAAGTGGTGATGATCGTTCCCTTAGTATTTTTTTTTCAGGGTCTGCACTTCAGTTCTTCAACTGATCTGTCGATTCTATCTTTGATGACTTTAGTTGTCATAGCTTGCTCCTGTGCTCCAAAAATTTGTCCTTCGCTTCCTTCTTTAGGGTTCAACCACTTTTCCTTGCGACTTCTCCAAAAACTGCCGATCTGATGCATTATTCCGCTAGTTCTCAGGCCGGTACTGAAGTGCAGCTTTCTGGTATTGATTTTTGGTCTGATGTAATTCGGCAGCTTTCTGTTGTTGTTATAATTTTTACTGGTAACACAACTGCTGAAACACGACTGTGTTACCAATTAAATCATGTAAAATGTTCTGGGATATCTTGCAAACCTAACTTACTGCATACTGCCTGGTAAAAAAAGTGAAGCACACAGTAGACATAGTTTAGTGTCAATGCAGCTTCATCTGTGTACTCGCCTTTAATGATTTACGGACCCAACAGAGTTACAATTCTCTGTGACACGTAGTGCATTAATGCATTAGTGTTGTTCGAGCTTAGTGTCGCTATCCGACCTGACGGGAGCCTAATGAGGATGATCACTCTTAACGGCTTGGAGATACCGCGTCCTCTACATCCATATCTACATTTATACTCCGCAAGCCACCCAACGGTGTGTGGCGGAGGGCACTTTACGTGCCACTGTCATTACCTCCCTTTCCTGTTCCAGTCGTGTATGGTTCGCGGGAAGAACGACTGCCGGAAAGCCTCCGTGGGCGGTCGAATTTCTCTAATTTTACATTTGTGATCTCCTCGGGAGGCATAAGTTGGGGGGGGGGGGGCAATGTATTCGATACCTCATCCAGAAACGCACCCTCTCGAAACCTGGACAGCAAGCTACACCGCGATGCAGAGCGCCTCTCTTGCAGAGTCTGCCACTTGAGTTTGCTAAACATCTCCGTAATGCTATCACGCTTACCAAATAACCCTGTGACTAAACGCGCCGATCTTCTTTGGATTTTCTGTATCTCCTCCGTCAACCCGACGTGGTACGGATCCCACACTGATGAGCAATACTCAAGTATAGGTCGAACGAGTGTTTTCTAAGCCACCTCCTTTGTTGATGGACTACATTTTCTAAGGACTCTCCCAATGAATCTCAACCTGGTACCCGCCTTACTAACAATAAATTTTATATAATCATTCCACTTCAAATCGATCCGCACGCATACTCCCAGATGTTTTACAGAAGTAACTACTACCAATATTTGTTCCACTATCATATAATCATACAATAAAGGATCCTTCTTTGTATGTATTCACAATATATTTCATTTGTCTATGTTAAGGGTCAGTTGCCACTCCCTGCACCAAGTATCTATTCGCTGTAGATCTTCCTGCATTTCGCTGCAATTTTCTAATACTGCATCTTCTCTGTATACTACAGCATCATCTGCGAAAAGCCACATGGAACTTCCGACACTATCTACTAGGTCATATATATATATATATATTGTGAAAAGCAATGGTCCCATAACACTCCCCTGTGGCACGCCAGAGGTTACTTTAACGTCTGTAGACGTCTCTCCATTGAGAACAACATGCTGTGTTCTGTTTGCTAAAAACTCTTCAATCCAGCCACACAGCTGGTCTGATATTCCGTAGGCTCTTACTTTGTTTATCTGGCGACAGTGCGGAACTGTATCGAAGAGTCTTCCCGAAGTCAAGGAAAATGACATCTACCTGGGAGCCTGTATCTAATATTTTCTGGTCTCATGAACAAATAAAGCGAGTTGGGTCTCACATGATCGCTGTTTCCGGAATCCATGTTGATTCCTACAGAGTAGATTCTGGGTTTCCAGAAATGACATGATATGCGAGCAAAACACAGATCGATCTCAGAGATATAGGCCTATAGTTTTGCGCATCTGCTCGACGACCCTTCTTGAAAACTGGAACTACCTGTGCTCTTTTCCAATCATTTGGAACCTTCCGTTCCTCTAGAGACTTGCGGTACACGGCTGTTAGAAAAGGGGCAAGTTCTTTCGCGTACTCTGTGTAGAATCGAATTGGTATCTCATCAGGTCCAGCGGTCTTTCCTCTGTTATTTCAGTTGCTTTTCTATTCCTCGCACACTTATTTCGATGTCAGCCAGTTTTGCGTTCGTGCGAGGATTTAGAGAAAGAACTGCAGTGCGGTCTTCCTCTGTGAAACAGCTTCGGAAAAAGGTGTTTAGCATTTCAGCTTTACGCGTGTCATCCTCTGTTTCAATGCCATTATCGTCCCAGAGTGTCTGGATACGCTGTTTCCATTCACTTACTGATTTGACGTAAGATCAGAATTTGCTAGGGTTTTCTACCAAGTCCGTACATAGAATTTTACTTACGAATTCACGCATAGCCCTCCTTACGCTAACTTCGACAGCGTTTAGCTTCTGTTTGTCTGAGAGGTTTTGGCTGCGTATAAATTTGCAGTGAAGCTCTCTTTGCTTTCTCAGTAGTTTCTTGACTTCTTTATTGAACCACGGTGGGTTTTTTCCGTCCCTCATAGTTTTAGTCGGCACGTACCTGTCTAACATGCATTTTACGATTGCCTTGAACTTTTGCCATAAACACTCAACGTTGTCAGTGTCGGAACAGAAATTTTCGTTTTGATCCGTTAGGTAGTCTGAAATCTGCGTCCTATTACTCTTGCTAAAAGATAAACCTTCGTCCCTTTTTTCATATTCCTATTTACTTCCATATTCAGGGATGCTGCAACGGCCTTATGATCATTGATTCCCTGTTCTGCGCTTACAGAGTCGAAAAGTTCGGGTCTGTTTGTTATCAGTAGGTCCAAGATGTTATCTCCACGAGTCAGTTCGCTGTTTAATTGTTCGAAGTAATTTTCGGATAGTGCACTCAGCATAATGTCACTCGATTCTCTGTCCCTACCACCCGTCCTAAACATCTGAGTGTCCAAGTCTATATCTGATAAATTAAAATCTCCACCTAATTCTATAACATGCTGAGGAAATTTATGTGAAATGTATTCTAGATTTTCTCTCAGTTCTTCTGCGACTAATGCTGCTGAGTCGGGAGGTCGGTAAAAGGAGCCAATTATTAACCTAGCTCGGTTGATGAGTATAACCTCCACCCATAATAATTCACAGGAACTATTCATTTCTATTTCACTACAGGATAAACTACTAGTAACAGCGACAAACATACCACCACCGGTTGCATGCAATCTATCCTTTCTAAACACCGTCTGTGCCTTTGTAAAAATTTCTGCAGAATTTACCTCTGGCTTCAGCCAGCTTTCTGTATGTATAACAATTTCAGCTTCGGTGCTTTCTATCAGCGCTTGAAGCTCTGGTACTTTAGCAACGCAGCTTCGACAGTTTACAATTACAATACCGATTGCTACTTGGTCCCCGCATGTCTTGACTTTGGCCAGCACCCTTTGACTCGTGTGAGACAGCGTATAGGTGCCTGACAGGGCATCAAAGCGGCCTCGTTGTGGGACTACATTCTGTCAGCTGTTCCAACCATACAGTGTCCAGCTTCGTGATGAATTTTGGTGTTACAGTGGTCCAATGTTGGAATGCACAGGAACCTGATGGCAAGCATAATCGTTTTCAAGTTTCCAATCGACCACATCCGATCACCATAAGAGAGGATGGCCGTAATGTGCCACATGGACTGCCCATGAATGGCATTGTGTTCATTATGTTCTGCACTGCTCCAGATGACCATCATTGGCGATTACGGCGGTGCCATGGGGAACACTCCCTCTCTTCCAAGGTTTACACAGAGGCACTACGGTGTTACTCCCGGCGATGCTGTGTGGGAACTATCGAGTGTGACTTCAGGTCACGGCTGAGGGAACCCTGGTGGCACAACAGTAAAACAAGGACAACCTGCGCCGTCACATGTGACAGTGTTGTGGTGCCACTTTTCAACAGCACAAAGGTCGTCCGCACACATGGCACGGTTCCCTATGAGTTGTGCGTGATGTTGAGGTTCCCCATGGCCAGCAATACCCTGAGATCTGTCCCCAATGTGTAGGACCAGCTCCGACATCAAATCCATACCAGTATTACATCAGGATATCGAGGACAAGTTACAATATTTGTGGGCCATCTCCCTCAGAAAAGGATGCAATGGCTTTACGACACCCTTCCCAACCGCATCAGTGCGTGCATCTAGGCCAGAGGGGCTGTAACTTCATACTGATAACTGGGCCCAAAGTGCAAATTTGCCTTTATTTTGCAGTCACTGCAATTACATCATGTATCTTCACAAACCGTGAAATTTCGTTTTATTTCCTCCTCTCTTTCTGAACGTTTCACATTTTTGTAAGGCGGTGTATAAGTACAGACAATGAAACGAAGGATGGCAACAAATGAATTTATTTTCCAAAATGCTTAAGGAAAGTGCTGCACTGATTCCTTTGAACTAAAGATTACCGATGACCAATCGTGGAAAATGCGAGTTTGCACCTATATCAAATGACTGTCGTCATTAAATCTCAAAATATCAGTCTTCTTTTAGCAGATTTCATTAGTGATCTTCTTTTTCTGGCAAAGATATTCCGCAGATGATATTTTCCCATGATAGTTCTGCTTTCTCTTTCTTTCTTACGGTGATATTTCCATTTAACTTTCAACATCCAGTTATTGCATTAAATTTCAAACAGAGCAAGTGTCCCCTTCTCCTTTCTAGCTTTGTCCCCGTATGGGTTCTGCACAATGTAATCCACAAGTAGAATTTCAGAAACTTGCCTATCAGTTCCACGTATCTGTCTGACACTAACAGAGGGCACCGTCTCCGCCTTTCATTTTCAATTTGAGGAATCTCTCTTCGCATGTAGAAATGTGCTGCGGAAGTCTACTTCGATTTCTTATCTTTGACAAGTATCGTAAGTGACCCGTAAATTTTAATGAACAATTGTTCTAACCTTTCTGTGGCCAGAGGTGTCACGTAACATCGTACATTAAACCGTATTTTTGTCGTCTGATACGCTACACTGGAGTAGTAAAAAATGTTTTGAAATATACTAGTTTTTCTATTTCACTGTAATACTGTAAGTAGGTTTTTAGGTTTTTATATTGGTAACGCCACGTAGTGCTCTGTATGAAAGTCCCTGACTGCGCTGCGTGCAGTCTGTGCTTTGTTGGACTCATTGCTGGAATATTCGCTTGTGTAGTGTTGGGCAGTTGGATGTGAACAGCGCGTAGCGTTGGGCAGTTGGAGGTGAGCCGCTAGCAGTGGTGGATGTGGAGAGAGAGATGCCAGAGTTTTGTGAGACGATCTGGACGTGTGTCCGCCAGAAAAAGAAAATTTGTAAAGATGGATGTCATGAATTGATAGATATTTATATATGATGAATTTTGAACATTATTAAGCTAAATACATTGCTTGTTCTCTATCAAAATCTTTCATTTGCTAACTATGCTTATCAGTAGTTAGTGCCTTCAGTAGTTAGAATCTTTTATTTAGCTGGCAGTATTGGTGCTCGGTGTATTGCAGTAGTTCGAGTAACGAAGATTTTTGTGAGTTAAGTGATTCATGAAAGGTATAGGTTATTGTTAGTCAGGGCCATTATTTTGTAGGGATTATTGACAGTCAGATTGCGTTGCGGTAAAAATGTTGTGTGTCAGTTTAGTGATGATCAGAATAAGTAAAGAGAAAACTGTTTGAGTACGTTGAGTTTTTCTCAGCTGTTTCTGTACCAAATAACTTAAGAGTTTTTGCAGCACTGTCATTCTTAATTTTTCAAAGGGGACGTTCCAATACAATAAACACTTTAATCATACTTCATAAAAAATGAAATATGTGCAGAGGCAAACATTACGCTACTGAACATATGAAGTACACACTTTTCGGTGAAGGTCCAAACTATTTAAATACTATCACATTTAACCCTGGATTTGCGGTCTCGAGTTATAGTGCAGAAAATACGTCTGGTATACTTTGGGCTTCTTCCACCCTTGCCAGATCTAAAATACGACCAACGGTTGGACAGAGTTCTCTTCTTAAAGTTGGTTTTTCCAAACTTATTAACACTCCTATAACTGTATCCACTGACGTTTGATGAGTAGTAGGACAGGCAGACAGGTCAACGACGAGTTTTCCGAACGCAAGAATACTAATGACATAACAGCTTTAAAGTTGCAACACCTCCTTTGGTAGAGATGTAAAACTGAATGATTTATGGATAACTACTGTATTTGGTGCATCCTCTTTTTCATGCGTTGTTGATAGCGTAAGGAAATTTTGTTTTGGGTGAGACAGTTGGACAACGGGGTAAGTTCTCCACTAAAGCAGAACATTGCAGAATTTGGCTGTCTCTCCTTGGTACTGAGAAATGATGGAGGAACATCCCTTTTTTTCAGGGTACGATCTACGGTAATTAACCTTATAAGGTTCTTTGCTGTTTCTAGGGATGTAAATCAACTGTTCTTAGTCGAGTTTCTGTTGGTCCATGAGAAGAAGAAATGAAATTTTCACAATAATACAGAGCCTCCGCTATGTTTCCTAATATAGGTCCAGTACCTGCACACACTTCTGAACCGAGAACATAAAATGTTTTCGCATCTCAGCATATTATTATCTTGGTATAAAGTGAAGCACACGGAAGACGTAGTGGGCCATCTACGTAACTTGGCCCACGTACGCATCATCGGTGGGTATGTAAATCATTAGTGGCAACGTGGCCAAATGATCTTCCTGCAGACCTGAGGAAATCAAAACATTGGGATTCAGCTGAATGGTTGATGGATTACTTTAATAAGATCACTGAGGAGGGAAAGATTCCAGCTGACTGGACATGTAGCACAACTGTTCCAGTTTGGAAACAGAAGGGAAGTCCAGCTGAATGTAGCAACTATCTCCCAATAGGCCTTCTGTCACATACCATGAAAGTATTCGAGCGCATCATCAATAAAAGGATCCGACAAATTATTAGACTCTACATTAATGATTGTGGATTCGTCAAGGGCTGTGGGACGACAGATGCTATACATGCAACTCGCCTGCTTATCGAAAAGCACCGTGAGAAGTCGAAACATCTACACTTGGCCTTTCTCGACCTAGAAAAGGCCTTTGAGTGCCACAAGAGTTAATTTGGCTCGCCCTG
Organism: Schistocerca gregaria; assembly: GCF_023897955.1. Classification (NCBI taxonomy): domain Eukaryota; kingdom Metazoa; phylum Arthropoda; class Insecta; order Orthoptera; family Acrididae; genus Schistocerca; species Schistocerca gregaria. The sequence continues at coordinate 66,703,990 of NC_064924.1, read as the reverse complement.
CGAGAGCATGGAGTACCCGTAGAGCTCGTTAGGTAGGACTGCTCCACCAGCCCCCGAAGTGCCGGATGCAGTCAGCTGCCAGACTATCTGACTACTTCCCTATTTCCGTGCGAGTTCATCAGGGATCTTCTCTCTCACCGCTCCTATTTGTCACTGTCACGGATATCGGCACAAGAAACCTGCAAAAAAAACTCACCCTAACGTTACTGTATGCTGATGATTGTGCTACTAGCCAGTGTAGATAAGAATGATCTACAGCTTCAAGTCCCAGTCTGAAATGACCAACTTGCAGATGTAGGACGAAAACACATAGACTTTCCACAGATTTAAATGACTCTGTAAGCATCACGATCAATAGTGTTGACCTGCCAACAGCAAGGACTTTTAAGTACCTGGTCTCGACAATTGCTGTCGATGGAAATCTCAGTGAAGAAACAACCAACCGCCTTAGCAGCGCATGGCTCAGATGGCGTTCCGTTAATGGAGTACTATGCGACAAGAAAATTCCAAACAGGCTGAAATCAAAAGTATACCGATCGGTAATCCGTCCATTTGCACTGTATGGAGCTGAATGCTGGCCTTCAACAAAGGAAGTAGATCAAAGACTTTCTGCTATGGGGAAGAAAATTCTTAGGTGGACATCGGGATTAACATTGAATGACCACGTCACATATAATGAAGTTCGCAGGCTATACAGTGTTGCACCGATATTAGATAAGTTCGCCTACGTTGGTACGGGCATGTCCTTAGAGCAGACGACACAACAGTGGCAAAGACTAGCTTCGACCTAAATGTACATGGGAACCGGCCGGGAGGACGAGCAAGGCAGCGATGGTTTAACATCCTGCATGAATGCCTCAAGAGCTCAGGCCATAATCCTGATCGGGCACAAGATCGCAAGAAGTGGCGACATCGAATCAGCACGCGAGAAAAACGGTAAGGAAGAAGAAGAAGAAGAAGAAGAAGAAGAAGAAGAAGAAGTTGCGGTTCTCTATGACAGGTAGTGCATCAGCTCATGTTCCTCGTGTTTAGTGTCGTTACCAGGCCTGCTGGGGTATGTCAGGGGCCTGGTCAGCATCAGCTGTTGAGTGATCACTGAAGGACATGGATATGACGCGTACACGTCTGCGACATCGTTATCAGCACATGGCAGAACTTAAAAGGGGCCTCATTGTGTGTCTCAATTTGTCCAAATGGAAGCAGCCTCTACACCCAACTAATTGTCCGTCTATAAAGATTTATTCTAGAGGTACGTACAGCTGTTTCATTTTGTGTACGGAGCGCTTAAGTAATTCCCGAGACGGGACCAATTTCCACTTAGTGTCTCTGCACTCCACTGCCCGTCATCAAATCTGAGACAATTCACGCCGGCCGCTGTGGTCTAGTGGTTCTAGGCGCTCAGTCCGGAACCGCGCGACTGCTACAGTCGCAGGTTCGAATCCTGCCTCGGGCATGGATTTGTGTGATGTCCTTAGGTTAGTTAGGTTTAAGTAGTACTAAGTTCTAGGGGACTGATGATCACAGATGTTAAGTCCCATAGTGCTCAGAGACATTTGAACCATTTTGAGATAATTCACTAAAAATCTGAAACGTACTTCAAGTATGTAGTGCGAAATACTCCACTGTTTGGGCCAAAAAATGCTTTTGTAAGGCATCTCCCATTTTAATGATTCCAGCACAGTAAAATAATACTATAAGATTTTCGGTTTCAATATCATCCGTTTTATCGGTGTATGTAGCCTTATTGTCATTAGGTTCAGCCGCAATTTAATATTTTTCATCCGTATTTGTGTTCTATTTGGATCTCTTAGCTTCAATTTCTTTTTTAACGTTCATTGTAAACAAAATACTTTACTTGTCTTGCTTCGTTTTTGTTTCCCGGTAATCGTACTACAAGATTTCATTGAGGAATACAAAAAAGAACACCTGCTTCGCCATTCCACTTAAATTTACTTTTCCCACCGAGCGCATTCAGAGCGTTTACGATTCGACGTATCAGATCTTTGAAAACGCTGTTACTGATTGCCTTCATCATAATCATAAACTGGCACAACAGGACGTTGTACTTGACCTGTAAGAGCATCTGATTGTTCTTCTTCCCTTTCAGATTCTTCTTTGTATGTAAAATCCGTAACGACACAGTCCTCTTCGTCGGCTTCATCGATTTGCGAATATGCGATTTCACAATCTTATCTCAAGAGCATACGACTTACTTCGCTAATATCCTCCTCCTTGGTAAGGTCGACAGTCCATTTTCGAGATGTAATTTTCTCTCGCATAAAAAATCTGTTTACCGGAAATTTATAATTATCCTCTGCAAGTGTTTCAAAACATTTGAAATTACGTGCTCCAGAGGTATATTAAGCCCCAACATCTTCTGTGATAGTGAAAACAGGCCGAAGCAATGAAGTAAAATCTGTACCAAAGCCTGGATTTGAATCCGGGTCTTTGTTCACTAAGCAGGTGCACTAAGCACTGCACTACGCGGGTGAGAATTGCTCTAGATGCCTCAATTCTGCGTTGGGAGCAGGAGGCCTGGGTTAAAATCATGGCCTTGGTAAAAATTTTAATTCATTGCTTTGGCCTGTATTCATTATCATAGATATACATGAGACTTAATATGTATCTGGAACAAATAATTTCATATGATTACTATATCACCTATGCCTAAAGTACAGGCACGATTATCGCCATTTCGTTCAAAGCTAAGGCGCTATTCCAATGCTGGAGAGTGTTTGCAATACTGATAGAAGTTAAGAAGGGGGAAATCAAGATGGCCTGAGGCATGAATTGGAGTTTGTATTAAGGAGGGAGATGCACTACAGTAATCCGTGCATGTCTTTTAACCGCAGTGCCAGTGTGGTGCAGCAGTTAGGGCACGTTCTTTAATTGCGTGAGTTCAAAATGAGAGGGGAGCGGTCTCGCAAAATCTCACCAAATTCAATTCAGGGGGGGTGGGGGGTGGAGGGGGGCAATGAAAATACACATCCGCTTTGTAATTCAGAGAATATACGTTACTGTAATGGAAAACATTTTATTTTACATAATAAATCCCGAGCATAGACAATATTAAAGTGACCATTATTCTTCAGGGCCTCTCTGAACTGAAAGTTTTACAAGTGTGCATGTCAGGGTTTCCCTGATTTAAAAGAAATGCAGCACAAGAGTTCTCTACCGCGCCGGTCGCAATCACTGCAACGCGTTGTACATAAACTTGTATCAAAACTTTTACAATTCATATGCTAAGCGGCATGCTGGCAAGTGAAAACACACGTTCAAACAAGAAGTTAATTGTCTTTAGAATGAATCTAAGCTGATGTTCTGGTCGTATGTAAAGTACACAAGCGGCAAGACGCAGTCAATACCTTCGCTGCGCAGTGCCGATGGTACTGTTACCGACGACTGTGCCACTAAAGCGGAGTTATTCAACGCAGTTTTCTGAAATTCCTTCACCAGGAAAGACGAATGGAATATTCCAGAATTTGAAACACGAACAGCTGCTAGTATGAGTTTCTTAGAAGTAGATACCTTAGGGGTTGCGAAGCAACTCAAATCGCTTGATATGGGCAAGTCTTCAGGTCCAGATTGTATACCGATTAGGTTCCTTTCAGATTACGCTGATACAATAGCTCCCTAGTTAGCAATCATATACAACCGCTCGCTCACCGATAGATCTGTATCTAAAGATTTAAACATTGCGCAGGTCGCACCAGTGTTTAAGAAGGGTAGTAGGAGTAAGCCATCGAACTACAGACCTATATCATTGACGTCGGTTTGCAGTAGGGCTTTGGAGCATATACTGTGTTCAAACATTATGAATCACCTCGAAGGGAACGATGTATTGATACGCAATCAGCATGGTTCCAGAAAACATCGTTCTTGTGAAACGCAGCAAGCTCTTTATTCGCACGAAGTAATGGCCGCTATCGACAAGGGATCTCAAGTTGATCCCGTATTTCTAGATTTCCGGAAAGCTTTTGACACCGTTCCTCACAAGCGACTTCTAATCAAGCTGCGGGCCTATGGGGTATCGTCTCAGTTGTGCGACTGGATTCGTGATTTCCTGTCAGGAAGGTCGCAGTTCGTAGTAATAGACGGCAAATCATCGAGTAAAACTGAAGTGATATCAGGTGTTCCCCAGGGAAGCGTTCTGGCACCTCTGCTGATCCTGATCTATATAAATGACCTGGGTGACAATCTGAGCAGTTCTCTTAGGTTGTTCGCAGATGATGCTGTAATTTACTGTCTAGTAAGGTCATCCGAAGACCAGTAATAGTTGCAAAGCGAATTAGAAAAAATTGCTGTATGGTGTGGCAGGTGGCAGTTGACGCTAAATAACGAAACGTGTGAGATGATCCACGTGAGTTCCAAAAGAAATCAGTTGGAATTCGATTACTCAATAAATAGTACAATTCTCAAGGCTGTCAATTCAACTAAGTACGTGGGTGTTAAAATTACGAACAACTTCAGTTGGAAAGACCACATAGATAATATTGTGGGGAAGGCGAGCCAAAGGTTGCGTTTCATTGGCAGGACACTTAGAAGATGCAACAACTCCACTAAAGAGGCAGCTTACACTACACTCATTCGTACTCTGTTAGAATATAGCTCCGCGGAGTGGGATTCTTCCCAGGTGGGATTGACGGAGGACATCGAAAGGGTGGAAAAAAGGGCAGCTCGTTTTGTATTATCACGTAATAGGGGAGAGAGTGTGGCAGATATGATGCGAGAATTGGGATGGAAGTGATTAAAGCAAAGACGTTTTTCGTCGCGGCGATATATATTTACGAAATTTCAATTACCAACTTTCTCTTCCGAATGCGAAAATATTTTTGTGAGCCCAACCTACATACCTAGGAATGATCATCAAAATAAAATAACAGAAATCAGAGCTCGAACAGAAAGGTTTGTGTGTTCGTTTTTCCCGCGCGTTGTTCGGGAGTGGAATGGTAGAGGCATAGTATGACTTTGGTTCGATGAAGCATTTAAATGTGAAATGCAGAGTAATCATGTAGATGTAGATGTAGATGTAGATGACAAGAGTTCTCTTAATGATTCCATAAATTAAGAGACTGAGAAGCTGCAAATCATACAGTTCGAAGAAAGGTACACACAATGTTGGCTTTCGTCTGCAATGTACGAGTAAGTGAAGGTTCAATGACATTTAATATGTATATCAATAAAACGTCAATTTTTTAGGGATCCATCAAACGGGCTTAATACTGTTTTGGTGGAGCCTGTTTATCCATCGCTACCTGTCTGTCCGTCCGTTCTGAACACTATGTTTAAAATATTGTTTTTAATAATTTGTTTCTGTTCTGTCGAGGAGCTCCTGGGAGAGCTGAAACATTTAGCAAATTCCAGTGTTACATTGTTGATTTTCTTTATTTAAACTTACGACTTGTCGCCTGAATATGTTTCTTATATTTCATTTTATCTGTTTCTACTATCGCGTTATAATTTTATGTATTGACTCATTCCATGACCATGGAGACTTCTCCTTAATTTGATCCCACGGAACAATAAATACTGAAAGAAATTTTAAAAAATCGTTTTTACGTATTTTTAGCTGCCTCCGTGGTAACGCGGTAAATCCCACATGGGGGAGAGGGTGGGGGGTCCCACTACATCTCACCAGATCTCACCAAGGGGGCAGGGGAGATTCAAATTTTAAAGAAAACCCCTCACGTAATTAACGGATGTTTCCTTACAGCATCTGCCTAGTAAATCCCAGCCTTGGTACAAATTTTAATTCACTCTTTCGGCCTACATTAATTCCTTTAGAACAATATGTAATTAAAGCTTTATAATTAACATAATCGTAAATTCATTGTTTAGAAGTAGTGTAATAGTATTTGATATTATACTTTATACGCATGAAGGCTCATAGTCCGGAAATTTTTTATGCCGATTATTCAGCACTGATATGGGAAGGTCACCAGTCGGGACACGCTGATTTCTCCCGAATTCCGTGAGTAGAAGGTGGTGGGTCTCCACGTCACGCGCCTAAAATATTTCGCCTGAGTGGGCCTTACGGAAGGAGAAAAGGCTCTCGAAAGATTTTCCGATAGTGCTATATACCTTATTCAGCGCTCTGGTCGTCGTTAACGGCGTAGCGTAATGGTCAAGCGCATTGCTTACGTAACAGGCGACCCGAGTCAGTCTGCTCTAGGCAGTGGCGTGCCACGGACCTGTTGTTCCGGCCAAGGGCGTGCTTGGACGAGGAAGTGTTTACACCGCCGACACTCGCGCTTGTTGTTGTCTGACTAAATGGCCATGGCACACAATTTTAGAAAGACTACTCTCCAGTTTACGTTTGACATCGAATATGCCAGACCCAAAGCTTTCGAAATAGAACGATTGTTGAGGGAAGAAGTTCGTTTACCAGCTACAGACCTAATTGGAACACACCTGCCCATTGTAAGCAGTACAATGTACGTCAAGGCGACCGATGAAGCTGCTTGTGAAAGAACTCTCGTCGCTGCTCAAAGAGGATTTAAATTTCGACACTCTGATGGCCATATCGGCGATGTAAAAGTAGCTCCTTCAGGCTTGGGTGTGAGGGTCGTTCGGATCTTTGAATTGCCGTTTGAGGTGCCAGAATCGATGGTTGCTGAATCGCTGCGACCATATTCAACGGTACTCAGTCATACCCCTGAACGCTGGGCACGTTTTGGCACCTATCCCGTGCTAAACTGCGTCCGACAGGTGCGGATCGTCCGTAACAAACATATCCCTTCTTATTTATACATTGGAGGATGTCGAGCTATTGTGATTTACGATGGCCAGCCACGCACATGTTCTGGCTGCGGTGGAGAAGGACATATCCCCTCGGAGTGCATATAACGCAGCGTCATGCAATGGCCATAATGCAACTGCCACATGGAGAAGCGTCACTGCCGATGACGTACGTTTCGGTGGCCCGCCGGGAGGTGTTGCCAAGTTCGGAGCGTGACAAGGCCGTGTTGATGCAAGCGCAGACCGACTAAGGGGAGCATGGAGGTGACACAGAGAATGCCCCTAGACCCACGTCACGTCATATGAGGGAGGAACCTTCCGTGCCCTCCCACGTAGCACGCGGCGTGAAAGTAGAGGTCGAGACAGTGGCGCCAGCAACGGCCCAAGGAACGACCGACGAACAGAGTCAGGCAGCAGACGGCAGGGCACGCAAACAGCGATCGCCGAAGCGTCGCAAAGGCGTCGCCATAGCTCGGGTGACACGCCCCCCCCCCCCCCCCCCCTAGCCTAGGGGACACGGAAGTTATCCTAGTCGAAGAACTGACGCGGAACACGTGCTTTTAGAGGACGCTGACAGGGTTTCAGATGGTGACCGGATGTTCTGACTTTCAAACGATCCCTCTTCGTTGACACCGACTGACCCAGCACTGCCGACGGAGGAGTCAGGGACACCATTGTCCCGGCAGCCACATCGAAATACGTCAGAGGACGTTTCTGGGATTGATGACCACTGCGACTGGGCGGAACCAGTGGAATAGATACAGGAATTGGCGCCCCCAGTTGATGACAACTCACTTACGGGATGCACATCACAGAATCAAAACAAAGAAGGGCAACCCGTTTGCGGGCACCCCTCTGAGCACGAATAGTGGACTAAAGCCCTTGAAGTTCACAATGACATGACACGAGCCTGACAACGACAACGGACCAAGCATATAAGGTTGTCACAGTGGACATTAACACCGCACGTTCGCTGGCAAAATGCAACTTTTCCGGGATATGATTTACGCCACAGAAGTGGATATTCTGCTGGTTTAGGAAACCTGCAATGCTGCTTTTCCCGACGTTCGTGGTTACAACACTTATCTAGCGCCGACTCCATATGGAGGACGTGGTACAGTCCGGGAAGGGATTCCGACGTGTGACCTCGATTACCTCCCTTCGTCTCGGGGTTTGGCTATGACTGCGAACGGCATTCGTATCGTCAACATCTATGCACCCTCCGGATCTGACAAACGACGGCCGCGACCACGATTCTACTCGGAGGAGATTGCCCCCTATCCTGTGGAAGATATAACCACACCTTGGTAGGATGGAATTTTAACTGTGTTCTACCACCGAAGGATCAAACTCCTAATTTCAGCTCCGGCCGCGCATTGAACACGATCTGCCTGGACATGGCACTAATGGACACGTGGGAAAAGATCCATGGCCAGCGAGAGAGCTACACGTCTTTCACTAGCCACACGGCGAGCAGGCTGGTTCGGATTTATGTTTCTGAGAGATTTGAGGGTTCACGTGTTGGCTGCTGAACGTTCTCCCACAACTTTTACCGATCACCTTGCATGTTTATGCACATTAACCTTCCCACGACAGCGGATCTGGCGGAGTCGTAGTTCATGCAAACTTAATTCATCCTAATTGGTGGATCTCGAATGTCGCCAGAGGATCGAAGAAACTTGGCAGACATGCACTCGCCGTCTGCCGCTGCACCGTACGGGTCTTTCATGGTGGCTGCTATGTGCAAAACCGGCGATACGAAGAGCTCTCATAACGTACGGCAAGGAAAAAGCGAAATGGCTCCGGGATACACTTGATTATTACTACAGTGTGCTCCGCGACCTGTCCTCCACGGCCCCATCGCCCGAGCGTCAAATGGGTGCATTGCATTCAGCAGTGCATTTTATAGATCACGAGACGTCGACTGGAGAGACCTTCGATCGGTGATCGCTGCTTGGACGACGTCGGTGGAAAACGTATTAGCATGCATCATGTGACCAAGGGACATGCGCGTAATCGCCTATCCTTGATCACAGTGCTCCATGATGACGATGGTCAGCCCTTAACGTCACAACAGGACATTGCTGCTGGGTTTATGGAGCATTACCGCCTCCTTTTCACTGGGACGCCGAAGGACAATCTGATCGGAGCAGAAATTTTGCGACAGATGCAAACGGAGGTGTATGGTCCTGATGCAGAGGCGCTATTGGAACCCCCTAACGGAAGATGACATACGGAGGGCACTCACGAAGGGTGCGGTGCATAAAGACCCTGGGCCACATGGGTTGACACTCGAATTTTATAGCGCATTTGTGGATTTAATGATGCCCCTGTTGGTGTTGATGTATAATGAGTTATTGAGCCCTGATACGGACGTTCCGTCACAGTACATGGCGGGACTGCTTATACCGATACAGAAATTGACAGCGAGTGTCAGCTCCTACCAATTTAGACCGCTCACAATGCTCAACACTGACTACAAGATCATTGCACGAATGTTGTCGGCAAGGTTCTGGGAAATGAAGAAGCTTGCACAGGATAGAGTAGCATGCAGAGCTGCATCAAGCCCGTCTCAGGACTGAAGATCACAACAACAAACTGCTTGAATGTGTTTAATTTCTATTGTAAGTAGTTAAACAATCGGAAGAAAAAAAGTAAAATAAAGATGGGGAAAAACATCAGGAAGCACATGGGATTGATTCCAGGTCGCCTGTTCCGTACGCAACGCGCTTTACTACTACACAATGCAGTTAACAAAAAACAGAGCGATTCATAAGGTATATATTGATATCGGAAAATCCTTCGAGAGCATTTTCTCCTTTCCTAAGGCTTACTCTGGCGGAATATTTAAGGCACGTGATGTGGAGACTCAGGTCCTTCTATACACTCTATTTGGGCGAAATCGGCATGTCCTGATTGGCGACCTCCCCTCGTGAGATGCACCGGCAGCCCGATGATTAAATAACGCGAAAAGGATAAACACTGCCGAACTTGCGAAACTCACGGCGAGCTAATTTGTTAAGGCATGAAACTGCTGGGAAGCACAGAGCTGTAGTGTTATTTGTTGGCTGCTAGCTCACATTTTGGAAGTACTGAGAAACAGGTGTATCCCAAATAGCATTCCACGGTTTACATGTACTTTTATTTCTGATCTGGAATTTTCTTTTCCTTCCTTCATTGTTGCTTCATCACGCATTTTAAACAGTAGTTGCAATCCTGCCTTCCATCTTCCCAGTGAGAACTTCCGTTTACCGATCACCACATTTTAAATATCTGTGGCCGTGACAGTACGTTTAACTTTGATAAAAACAGTGCTTCGTTATCAAGTTTAAGAATTTTTGGTGTTGAGTTTTCCACAGTTATTAGTGTGCCTTTCTCACTGTTCATCACTCGTCTCTCTTTGTACTCGATCTCATTCTTCCTCGATTTCCAACAACATTTCCCATCTTATACAGGGTCAAGTTTTTCTTTGGTTTGTATCTTTTGAAAGTAGACATTTTTAAGGTTCTGTACCTCATTCGGAAAAAGCAGAACGCTAATAAGATCGTTTTTATTGATCGCTTTATTGTCCGTCTCTCTGTGCTGTTGTTACGAACCCTTTCTCTCAGGAAAGGGTAAAGGTATTAAGTTGATACTTACTTCATATACTAAGGTCTACGGTTCCTTGGCGTTGTAAAACTCGCTCATCAAAACCTCGTTGACCTACAATAATGAAATTTGGCAAGAAGCAAGGTTTCACAGGACAAGTAAAGGAAACAATCCTGAAGTTGTTAATTTGTGATTATATCTCTCGGTTTGCCAATTGTTACCCGAGTGTGAGTCTGTCCGTTTGTTAAGAAGTCTGTTTATAAAGAATTACAATAGCAAATGGGAAATTACACGAACAATTTAAAGTTACAGCTTTAAGTTACAACATTCTCGAAAGTTCTGGATTTCCCGCGACCGATATCTGTTCAGTATCGATATCAGGTAGAAATCGTCGTAGTTCTCGATTCCCAGGACGGATGAGCTATCTTTACACATAATTAAGTTTGTATCGAACCCTCAGAGTTACTTGGCCAAATTTTCTTCCTTCAATAACTGACAATTACTTGGACTTAAAGCGACTGTATTGTTAAGAAGACACAACTAGAGTTTAGCATTCCGTCGGCCACATAACGGAGAACAAGCTCGGGTTTGATAGGATACGTGTTAGTTTTTAGAATGAACGTCATTCTGCGCTCTCGCAGTCGCATGTAAATATGAAAGTGTACATAAATAATCACTGGCCATATATAGCTGATTGGTATTTTAGCGATTGTAGGCTTCTCATATTTTGTTGGTAAAGTACTTGCCGAAATATATTAAATATCAATGACTTCATTCTTCTGTTTTCCACGATATTAACTTCTGGCATTTTAATTACATAATTACCGCGGCGCAGTTACGGTCGCAGGTTCGAATCCTGCCTTGGGCATGGATGTGTGTGATGCCTTAGGTTAGTCAGTTTTAAGTAGTTCTAAGTCTAGGCATAAGCAAACGTGTGCAGTTATTTTTTAGGTTTCATCTCCTATTTAGCTAGTCTCTTGTTCTATGCATTCAATTTTTTGATATTCGTTGGTCCACGGTTGGAAATATATGGGCTATTTAGTCCCGACCCATGTATAAACTTTCTCGTATTCATGTGCGCATGCGCATTCAAGTAACTTCCCTTGTCTTGCTCATGTGCATAGATAGCGGGTCAGGCTAGTACGTGAGCTACTGTTTGAAGCTGCAGTTTATTGCGGGTCATGGCCCATCGAACATAGGCCGGTGTGAGGTGGAGCGTACACCATTAAGTTAAGTAGTGGTTTTGACTTTGTACATATGTACTGTTTGTGTTTTCCTTTTCTTTTTCGTCTATAAATGTATAGCTATGGTGTTCTTTTAATCATTGACAAAGGTCTTCTTAGGCACTTGTGGGTTTTATTGTTGTTCTGAAGAAGGTGTAGTTATCTACGCCGAAACCTGGATTAACACTGTAGCACTAGGTGCTTTTATCGCAATCGAGGCGGGTTTTTAATTTTTTAATAAGAAGGGAATATTTATGTAGATGGGTGTACATAACAAATGTTGCTCTCGCTATCAAATAATGAACATCGTTTATGTGCCGTGCGTAAACTACACTCCTGGAAATGGAAAAAACAACACATTGAAACCGGTGTGTCAGACCCACCATACTTGCTCCGGACACTGCGAGAGGGCTGTACAAGCAATGATCACTCGCACGGCACAGCGGACACACCAGGTACCGCGGTGTTGGCCGTCGAATGGCGCTAGCTGCGCAGCATTTGTGCACCGCCGCCGTCAGTGTCAGCCAGTTTGCCGTGGCATACGGAGCTCCATCGCAGTCTTTAACACTGGTAGCATGCCGCGACAGCGTGGACGTGAACCGTATGTGCAGTTGACGGACTTTGAGCGAGGGCGTATAGTGGGCATGCGGGAGGCCGGGTGGACGTACCGCCGAATTGCTCAACACGTGGGGCATGAGGTCTCCACAGTACATCGATGTTGTCGCCGGTGGTCGGCGGAAGGTGCACGTGCCCGTCGACCTGGGACCGGACCGCAGCAACGTACGGATGCACGCCAAGACCGTAGGATCCTACGCAGTGCCGTAGGGGACCGCACCGCCACTTCCCAGCAAATTAGGGACACTGTTGCTCCTGGGGTATCGGCGAGGACCATTCGCAACCGTCTCCATGAAGCTGGGCTACGGTCCCGCACACCGTTACGCCGTGTTCCGCTCACGCCCCAACATCGTGCAGCCCGCCTCCAGTGGTGTCGCGACAGGCGTGAATGGAGGGACGAATGGAGACGTGTCGTCTTCAGCGATGAGAGTCGCTTCTGCCTTGGTGCCAATGATGGTCGTATGCGTGTTTGGCGCCGTGCAGGTGAGCACCACAATCAGGACTGCATACGACCGAGGCACACAGCGCCAACACCCGGCATCATTGTGTGGGGAGCGATCTCCTACACTGGTCGTACACCTCTGGTGATCGTCGAGGGGACACTGAATAGTGCACGGTACATCCAAACCGTCATCGAACCCATCGTTCTACCATTCCTAGACCGGCAAGGGAACTTGCTGTTCCAACAGGACAATGCACGTCCGCATGTATCCCGTGCCACCCAACGTGCTCTACAAGGTGTAAGTCAACTACCCTGGCCAGCAAGATCTCCGGATCTGTCCCCCATTGAGCATGTTTGGGACTGGATGAAGCGTCGTCTCACGCGGTCTGCACGTCCAGCATGAACGCTGGTCCAACTGAGGCGCCAGGTGGAAATGGCTTGGCAAGCCGTTCCACAGGACTACATCCAGCATCTCTACGATCGTCTCCATGGGAGAATAGCAGCCTGCATTGCTGCGTAAGGTGGATATACACTGTACTAGTGCCGACATTGTGCATGCTCTGTTTTCTGTGTCTATGTGCCTGTGGTTCTGTCAGTGTGAGCATGTGATGTATCTGACCCCAGGAATGTGTCAATAAAGTTTCCCCTTTCTGGGACAATGAATTCACGGTGTTCTTAGTTCAATTTCCAGGAGTGTATATCGATGGAGGTTAGTTCGCTGTAGCGGCAGACTAGAATAACTGTGGCTGACGGCCGGCGGCGATGGATCAGGACAGTTGGCGAAAGAAGCAGACTTTAAATTTGGCTGTCCAAGTCCAATGAGCGCAGCTGGAGCTGGATCGCAGACACACTGTGAGTGTGAACAGCTGCGGTGGCGCGTGATGGCTGGCGCAAAACAGCGGCAGGAGACGTTCACACATTCGACTGAACAGTGCCGACAGAGGCAGCCCAGACTGCTGGAGCTAAATGGTTTTCGTTACTATTCACTACGAAACTGATATTTGCAATACTTTCTATTGGAAACGCACCCCTTATTGCCTACAGTATGAACCAACGGTCTTCATACAAAATCAGAAAACTCCGTTGAACGGACGTGCCGTGGATTTGTTCACGACTGCGCTACTAGCGAGTGACAGATGTATGGGTGTAATCTGTCTCTAATGATCCAGCATTTTTCTCAACAGGTGTCATTATTGTGAGCGTTGAATACAGGAATTCTGTGTAGTCCTTACTGGCGTTTCAAGATTTATTAAATTGATTTGCTGATATAAGACCCTCGTTAATCGTTGTGAGTGATTATATTGCGTGCATTATGCGTGTGCCGATTTCCAGTAGTTTTGTTTTGCTTCTTTCGTGCGTGTAACTTGTGTCATAGGTTTCAGGCAATCGCTGCATTAAATTTCTGACACAGTTTATACTTAGACCATTGTCTTTAATTTCTTAAACGAAAGATCTTGCTGATTGTGTCGTTTCTCAAAAGATGAATATTTTGCCACCATTTACTGTTATCTGATCTTGTATGTTCAAAAAAATGTTCAAATGTGAGTGACGTCTTATGGGACTTAACTGCTAAGGTCATCAGTCCCTAAGCTTACACACTACTTAACCTACATTATCCTAAGGACAAACACACGCACCCATGCCCGAGGGAGGACTCGAACCACAGCCGGGAGCAGCCGCTTAGTCCATAACTGCAGCGCCCAAGACCGCTCGGCTAATCCCGTGCGGCGATCTTGTATGTTTAGGGTACTCGTTAGGTAGATTTTAACATAAATTACTAGCTGATTTGCGTGACTAACCTGTGAGACCCTCGACGGATGTGTTTTCACAGGCAGGCACCATACTATTATTGTTATTGTTATTGTGTTTGCTGTCGACGCCATTACTTGCTTGCGTTTAGACACGTTTTCGTCCACCATACCTGAGTTGTTCACGTAAAATCGTGCCCCTTTCATTTCAAATATTCTTGGACTGCAAACAATGCCTCAAATTTCTTCATCTTGTGTTGGTGCTGTTCTTTATTTAAATCCTACTGACCGTATAATTAGCAGTACTCTATTACTTTAGGGGTGTAACTAATCCTGCTGATTCTTACTGTATTTGGTCAATTACTTTTCTCAAACTTAAATGTGGAAGTTGGGCGTTACTGTGAACAAGGGGTCACTTGAGTGAAAATTGTCTCTGATGTTCCTCTGCTTGAGGTAAACAGTATTATCATCCTTGTTTAGTTTGTGCCTGCAAATATTAAAGTTCTGTACTGTTACTTTGATATAGTGTAATCAGCTACAGCTTACTGAGAGATTGTTTGTTAGGGCCGGCCGTAGTGCCCGAGCGGCTCTAGGTGCTACAGTCTGGAACCGCGCGACCGCTACTGTCGCAGGTTAGAATCCTGCCTCGGCCATGGATGTGTGTGATGCCCTTAAGCTGGTTAGGTTTAATTAGTTCTAAGTCTAGGGGACTGATGACCTCAGATGTTAAGTCCCATAGTGCTCAGAGCCATTTGAACCATTTTTTTTTTTTTTTTTGTTAGGCCGTTATTGTAAGTGACTGTTATTCACTGCTACCTGTCTACTGCTTTGATTGCTTGAGGTGACTTGCTTCACGTTTAAAGCTCACTCCTGTTTAGGTTAACATTACGCAAGTAAGTTCAAAATTCGGCTTAACGACGTTTATTTGTTCTGGAAGTTCTTTGTTCGGTTCTGAAACGGAGCTCTGTCCTTTATAACAGTTTACCGTTACTTGTGAGACTTGTCGAGAACTTGATCACCTCTTAATTGATTTACTTTTTTTTAATTTTTTTTTTTTTGTGATACCTTTGATGCGGGCCGTGGAAACGTGACAACAATGACGTAGCTGCGTTATGCCGATTTGTTTTTTGAACTAGCTTGTATCTGAGAATGATTAGTTGTTGTGGTGCGGTATTTAAAACTTGTTAAAGGTCAGTCAGTCTAGGGACAGAGTTGTGTGACTGAGAGTTGGAGAAAAATTGTTTACGAGAATCTGAACCTTAATATTGCAATTAATCTGATGTCTAATGAGATTGTATAATTGCTTCCAAGATTTCAATAGCGTTGCAGGCTATATAGTATTTGTTCTAATTTTCCTTTTTGATTAATCCTATATTATTTTGGGTCAAATTTACTTAAATTAGTGTTCTAATAAAGACTGATAACAGGTGTTTTTGGATATAATGTGCCAAGCACCCTATCACTCACCTCACTTGCTTCCTACCACATGAGTTTATTTGTTCATTTTCGTAAGAGTTGCAGTAACGTGTTATATTTTGAAACAGAACATTTTTGTCTATTATTTAGCTGATGTATTCAAATCAAGTGTCTACAAATAAATGTAATCAAATATCTACCAATTTTACGTTTGTTTGCGTGGCCATCTTCCGTAGCAGCTGTTAACATCTGTTGGTATATGTTGTCTGTCTTGAGCTAACTGCAATCTGATTAAAACGAATAACTCCAAATGCGTTTCGCTTACATTTACAAAGCATCTTCTGTGGTTATTCTGCCAAACTGGAAACGTTTATACTTTTTAGATTGTTTGTAGCTAAAAACATCGTTTTCTTTACAAAGTTGGTCTGCAAGCTACTTACGGTGTTTCTTTAGATAATCTGCTTCTTCCCTTCTTCATATCAGTAGTTGGCGTCGAAAGACTTCATGTCACATCTGCTCTTAGCAGTTTTTGGCATTCTGCGTTATTTCTTGTGCTGCACTATTTACAATTCACTTTCTTAACTGTTTTTCATTTTTCACTGCCACAGTGTTCATGATTATTCGTCTGTTTTCGTTCACTGTGTGAGTCTTGCCAACTATGAAACGATTTTGTGTGTGTGTGTGTGTGAGAGAGAGAGAGAGAGAGAGAGAGAGAGTGAGAGAGTTATATACTTCTATACTTATATACTGTTCTTTCGGACAGCTGAAGATATGGACATAATTCTAATTTCTTTCTAGACGACTGCAGGCCGTCAATGGTTTCTGCTCTTTCGGACATGTCGAAAGAAGAGACACCATATCGATATAAGTATATAGTTCTGGCAGTACCGATCATGACCTTCTTCTTCTGTGCGGATGCACGCATTTTCCCCGAACTCTTACGGGACTTGGTAAGAATGTGCTCCACGAGTAATGAGTGTGTTGGGGTGGGTCACTACAAATGTGGTGTGTGGACATACAAGGTGAGAAAGTGGGTCTCGCGGGAAGCGTGCGGGAGATAGTCCCTGCAGACAGTCCCTGCAGTTGCAGTATGCTCTGTGTCCTCGGTGGCTCAGACGGATAGAACGTTTGCCATGCAAGCAGGAGATCCTGTGGTCGACTCCCAGTAGGGGGCACACATTTTCACCTGTCCCTGTTGTCAGGAGCTGAAGGTATAAATATAATTTAAATGTAATTCTAATTTCGAGAGAGAGAGTTACTGAAATTGTCTCGTTCGTAGGCAGAAATGTGAGAGTAGTGAGTTTTTTTTTTTTTTTTTTTTTTTTTTTTTTTTTTTTTTTTTTTTTTTTTTTTTTTTAGCTAAGTCAAGATGTCGGTGAGCGGCAGGCCCTTCTTCTGACAGGTGAGCTGCAATGGGCTGTAACTACGTCTTTGATTACGTCAGTGACTGCCACTGGAACTTGAACGATTGGCTCTCATTGGAAGTGTGCAGGAACTCTTCCAGTTAAGCCGCAGAGAGTTGCTTATACTCTGGTGCGCAGTGATACGATACTCCACACTATTTGTTCCACGTGATGCGTGACATGAAATATAGTTCCCGCAAGGCCAGTAACCTCTGTAGTAGGTCGCAGAAAATTTGCTGATGGCTCCTTCCACCTGGCGCTTAGGCCGCCCAGGGTAGCTTGCGTTCCTAGAGGGACGTCTAGCTGGCAGCGGTTTCGCCTCGCTGTCACAAC
This sequence comes from Schistocerca gregaria, assembly GCF_023897955.1. Classification (NCBI taxonomy): domain Eukaryota; kingdom Metazoa; phylum Arthropoda; class Insecta; order Orthoptera; family Acrididae; genus Schistocerca; species Schistocerca gregaria. Next base: position 66,686,484 of record NC_064924.1, on the reverse strand, counting down.
GTGTTATCTGTGTGACAAAATCGTCGTTGGACAGTTCTAAGGAAGTGCAGAAAGACTTTGAAAATATTTTCACTTGGTGTCAATGCAATACAATAACAACGAGAAAATACTCGATACTATCTGATTACAAGATTAGCGGTGAACGTCTTGATAAGGTCAGACCCTATAAGTATTTAGGGGCAATGCGAAGAAGGGATATGAAATGAAATGATTACGCGAAATCAATGTTATGGAAAGCGGGTGGAAGGCTTAGATTTGTCTGAATGTTTTCAGGAAAGGGAAGTGCATCGATAAAGGAAATTGTATTCAAGATGGTAGTGTGATCAATTCCAATGTATTGTTTTAAGGGTTTAAAGACCTTTACGAGTTGGCATAGAGACATCGAATGTATTAAGTGATGAACCGCTAGAGCCGTAAAGGATGTGTACACCTCATAAGTAATTGTAACAGAAATACTCTCGGAACTTAATCCAGGAAAGATGAAATAGTTCTCGCAAAACTCAGGTAAATTTAGAGTCACTGTTTCCAAAAAAGTCTGTGCGACCAATTTGCTACTACCATCATACACCGCGCGTAGACATCATAAGAAAAAGAGATTAGGGTGCGTACCGTGAGCGTACATAATTATTAGTCATTAAATTCGGGATATTTCCCTTTTAAAAGTCAGAAGTGCGAAGATTTCTGTAATCTCGTCGTTTTGTATAAAAGAGTGGTAATACACTTTAATGATAAATGTATTGGCATGCCGGTCTATGCTTTGCATGTCGCGTTTTGTATTACACTGAATATCAAAGAAACTGGTACACCAGTCCAATATCGTGTAGGGCCCTCTCGAGCACGCAGAAGTGCCGCAACACGTCGTGGCATGTCTTTCGGCTAATGTCTGAAGTATTGCTGGAGGAAACTGACACCATGAATCCTGCAGGACGTCCATAAATCCGCAAGAGTAAGAGGGGTTGAACATCTCTTCTGAACAGCACGTTGCAAAGCATCCCAGATATACTAAATTATGTTCATGTCTGGGTAGTTTGGTAGCCAATGGAAGTGTTCAAACTTATAAGAGTGTTCCTGGAGTCACTCTGTAGCTATTCTGGGTGTGTGGGGTGTCGCATTGTTCTGCTGAAATAACCTAAGCCTGTTGGAATGCACAATGGTTATGAATGGATGCAAGTGAGCAGACAGGGTGTTTATCTACGTGTCACCTAAGAGAGTCATATCAAAACGTGTCAGGGGTCCCATATCACTCCAACTGCACGCTCCACACATCATTACAGACCCTCCAGCAGCTTGAATAGTATCCTGCTGAAATGAAGGGTCCATGGATTCATGAGGTTGTCTCCACACCCGTACACATCCATCCGTTGTGGACAACTTGAAACGAGACAAGTACTGCAATCATCAACAGTACAGTGTCGGTGTTCACGAGCCCAGGAGAGGCGTAAAGCTTTTGTGTCGTGCAGTCATCAAGGGTGCACGAGAGGGCCTTCGGTTCCAAAAGCCCCTGTCGATGATGTTTCGTTGAATAGTTTGCAGGCTGACAATTGTTGATGGCCCAGTCTGCAGCAATTTACAGAAGGGTTGTACTTCTGTCACGTTGAACAGTACTCTTCAGTCGTCGTTGGTGCCATTCTTGCAGGATCTTTTTCTGGCCGCAGTTATGTCGGAGATTAGACGTTTTACCGGTTTCCTGATATTCACGCTACACTCGTGAAATGGTCGCAAGGAAAAATCCCCACTTTATCGCTACCTCGGAGATGCTGTGTCCCATCGCACGTGCGCCGACTATAGCACCAAGTTCAAACTCACTTAAATCTTGACAACCTACCATTGCACTAGCAGTAACCGATCGAACAACTGCGCCAGACACTTGTTGTCATATACAGGCGTTACCGACCGCAGCGCCGTATTCTGTCCATTTACATATATATGTATTTGAATATCCTTGCGTATACCAGTTTCCTTGGTGCTTCAGTATAGTACATACTGGGTGTTGGAGCTGTAAGTGCAGATACTGCAACCGTTGGTAACTTAAAATTTATTCACTTCAGCATGTTAATTATTTTTTATATGCGTCTAACAGTCTTCCCGCCAATATGTCACGGAATTTACTACTTGATTTTTTCCGCACGGTAGTAAATGTACCACTAAGTACTCTAATCTGTCGCTATAGACTAACCGTTTAGAGTCTGTATGTGCACACTTCGAACTCTGCAAGAACGTCATAAGGAGGACCTCGTAATAACAGGTTGAAGACTTTCAAAGAAATTGGTAGCATAGACTGTATATGATAGGTAAACTATAATACCTCGAGTTTGATTTGAATATTGAAACTGTTATTGAATATCCACACACACAATCTGTTGTATACTTTAAGGTAATAAAATTGCACTGGAATCGAACAAAGTCTATATTCATTTCAAGGTATTACAGAGAATAATAACAATAATAAGGAATATAATTAAATATAAATCTACTTCAAGAATAATGAAGATTTACTAAGGTTTAGCCACACAGTGAACCTCCACAGCACAGAGTTCTATAGACAGTTATTTTTCCATCTTTCATTAAGCGAATGGAATAGGAAAGAGAATCGGTAACATTGGTAGAGTGCAAGGTAGAGTCGGCCATGCATTTTACAGTAAGTTTTGTGCTTATATACAGATGCGGACTCCGGGTTTCGCTTTTTTGGACTGATTTGCGGTCGGGAAAATTAGCTTGTTAAATCTTAGGTCCGTCTAAAGCTTGGCTCGGCGCCATTACTATGACCATGCCACGTATTGTTCTGCATAGTTTTAAGTAATCTCAAGGTTCATACCCTCTTTACTTTTATGTAACATGGGAGCAGCGAAAGGTTCGAATATCTAGAATGCGTGATTATCGAATAGTGCGAGAGTCGGCGTAAAGCAATCACGGAAGGAATAATTCCTGAACACGTAAATTTGAAACAAAGCATTTATTTGTTTGTAAGAAACGAGAAGCGAGAACGTAGCAACATGTTCTTTCAATTGTAGCTCGAAAACGAATAATTTTATTGGACTGTTTTACCTTTCGATTCTCTACGCCAAGGGATAAAAAAGGCTTCTTGAGATCTGGCCCACTACAGAGCCTCGGCTCTTTTCAGCCAAATACCAGACTGGCTGTTACTAGGATAAAAGAAGTTACACTTAGGGGTGAATGCGAAAGGAGGGGGGGGGGGGGGGGTGGAGGATAACAGTTCGGGCATTTACTGATAGAACTCGACATGTCTTTCTTAACGGAGCAAAATCGACATATGTAAAGCTAATGTCAAGAGATCCTCCACAGCAGTGATTTATTATTGGTCTAGTAGATGACGTTGGAAGCTGCCTGAAGCTGCCCACGGCCGGCGCTGTTGTCCATAGGAAGCTTGCAAAGCCAGAAAACTGTAGCGAAATGCAGTAAGAAATGGTTCAAATGGCTCTGAGCACTATGGGACTCAACTGCTGATGTCATCAGTCGCCTAGAACTTTGAACTACTTAAACCTAACTAACCTAAGGACATCACTCTCACCCATGCCCGAGGCAGGATTCGAACCTGCGACCGCAGCGCTCGCGCGGTTCCAGACTGTAGCGGCGAGAACCGCTCGGTCACTACGGCCGGCAAATGCAGGAAGACCTGAAGACCTGAAGACACTGACTGCCCCACACTGACCCGGCTGACCAACTGACCAGATTCGCCGCGACTCACCGACTCAGCCTGACCAACCCACATGGCGAGCTTTTAGCGCCCCTTAAATGCACGTGAACAGGCAAACTTTCCCCTTTTCCACCAGAGAGAGATACCAAAGCTGCGATTGCCACAGCGGCGCCTCCGCCCGAAACAGAGGGCGACTGCTTCACACTACGCGCTGCAGCGCGCTCTTCAAAACAGCAATTTTTACCACGGCTCACATATGAATTTTCGGATTATACCGTTCGGAATAGTCGATGTCCAATAATTTTGCGTTGCTTACTTCGTGTGTGAAACCACTGGCTTACCATTTGCTGTGAAGATCTTAAACGAGTGGTCTTGCTGACTGTAAGTTTGTGGCTATTTATAATTTCGGCTATAACTATCTCTGAAGGGGAAACTTCTGGTACCATTTGTATGTTTAGAGTAGTCCTTAGGTTTTAAGGTAAATTATTGGATGATTTATGCGACTAAACTGTGTGACCGTCTGGGCTGTGCTTTCATGGGCAGGCGTCACACCTCTATTATTAAATGTGTTTGATGTCGACGCCGTTACGGACTTGCATTGAGGCACGTTGTCCTCCACCTGAGTTGTTAACTTATTATTGCGCCCCTTTCATTTCAAAGGTTATGGGTAGCAAACAACGTCTTGTGTTGATGCGTTAATTTATTGAAATCTTACCGACCGCGTCATTAGCACTAATCTGTTACTTTATGTCTGTAACCAATCTTGTTGTTACATACGATCTGAGTCACTTCTCTCAAACTGAAAACTGGCAATTGGCCATTACTATGAATAAGGTGTTACGTGATTGAAAGTTGCCTCTGATATCTCTGTCTGAGGTAACCAGTATCACGATATTCGTTTAGTTTGTGCCTCCATAAATTAAAACTCACTACTGTTTCCCAAAATAGCATAATTCACACACGATGTTGTTTCACTGTTTACCTTCTTATATAAAAGGCCGTTAGGCCTTTATTATAAGTGACTGTTACGTACTGCTACCCATCTATTGTATTGATTTCTTGAAGTAAATTTCGCCATACTTTAAGCTCAAACCTGTTTAGGTTTAAATTACCCAAGTAAATTCAAAATTTGTCTTATCGATGGTCGTTTGTCCTGGAAATTGTTTCTACCGGTTCTGAAAAGGGCCGATGGTCGTTTGTCCTGGAAATTGTTTCTACCGGTTCTGAAAAGAGCCGCTGGCTGTTATGTCACTTAACCATTACTTGTGAGAATTGTCTAGAACATGATTACCTCTTAACTTAATTATGTCAATTTATTTTATTTTATTACTATTATGCCCTTGATGCGGGCCATGGAGCCGCGGCAGCTGCATTATGCCACTTGTTTTTTATGCGTTAATTTGTACCTGAAAATGTTTAACTGTCACAGTACTCTATTTAAAACTTGTTAAGGGTCAATGAGTCTACAGACAAGGTTGTATGACCGTCAATCCTGGGGATTCGATTTTACACAGAGTACGCGAAGGAACTTGCCCCCCTTCTTGCAGCGGTGTACCGTAGATCTCTAGAAGAGCGAAGCGTTCCAAAGGATTGGAAAAGGGCAGAGGTCATCCCCGTTTTCAAGAAGGGACGTCGAACAGATGTGCAGAATTATGGACCTATATCTCTAACGTCGATCAGTTGTAGAATTTTGGAACACGTATTATGTTCGAGTATAATGTCTTCTCTGGAGACTAGAAATCTACTCTGTAGGAATGAGCATGGGTTTCGAAAAAGACGGTCGTGTGAAACCCAGCTCGCGCTATTCGTCCACGAGACTCAGAGGGCCTTAGACACGGGTTCACAGGTAGACGCCGTGTTTCTTGACTTCCACAAGGCGTTTGACACAGTTCCCCACAGTCGTTTAATGAACAAAGTAAGGGCATACGGACTATCAGATCAATTGTGTGATTGGATTGAGGAGTTCCTAGATAACAGAACGCAGCATGTCATTCTCAATGGAGAGAAGTCTTCCGAAGTAAGAGTGATTTCAGGTGTGCCGCAGGGGAGTGTCATAGGACCGTTGCTATTCACAATATACAGAAATGACCTGTGGATGACATCGGAAGTTCACTGAGGCTTTTTGCAGATGATGCTGTGGTTTATCGAGAGGTTGCAACAATGGAAAATTGTACTGAAATGCAGAAGGATCTGCAGCGAATTGACGCATGGTGCACGGAATGGCAATTGAATCTCAATGTAGACAAGTGTAATGTCATGCGAATACATAGAAAGATAGGTCCCTTATCATCACGTGGGAGAGATTGGGCCTTCCTCTATTGAAAGGACATACTGAGCGACTGCAAACTAGTAACTACCAGCTGTTGTGTGTGACACTGGAGTGCTGCTTCCCTGGTTGTACCTAGTACTTCCTTCTTGGGTGTTCGCTGCTTACCGATCCTTGTCCTCGGCTTCCACTTTCACAACATTTGCTGTCTGTGACATGCCATCATATAGCGCACTTACCTCTTTGAGGGCGCTGAGGTGGAAACCACACTGTGTCATCACAGAACATCTGGGCAGGCAGCGCCTTCCTCGCTCGCCGCCGCTACCAGCGCAGCACACTGCTCGTCACGTCTCGCGGTCAAGGCATCCGGACTTGTTCGCGGCGTGTGCACTTCCGTGTACGGCCGTCGACTGAACCTCTGAAGGCACCTACAAATCTGCACTTTTTACACACCAAACAAATGTTATTCCACATAACCGCTTTTCTACTGACGCTGTAGGGTACGCGTGCTCAACCAGTCACCGTGCCTATATGAGTCGGTCTTTCAAAACCTCTATGCGAAATCTGTTTAAATTAGCTGTTTTGCGAAATATCAGATTGTTGACAATAAGTGTTTCTTAAGATTTTTATAGGTGGTAAATCTGGTAATTAAGGATGGCTGGATTGGATTGCGGCTTGCGGCGGCTCGGTTCTTTCCGTCCATTTTACGACGGAACTTCACCTACCTGTGAACATTGACTCAGCAGACCATCAGTAGGGAAGCCGAGTGGAACCTACTGTACTTCGACGTGAAGCAGGCTGCAATTAAAGTCACTAATCTACGTTTCGGGAGAAACACGAAATGAAAGGTTGGAAATTTGGTCCTCAATTAACATATTCTGAGACTTAGGTGCACAAGTATCACTGCCAAGCCCGTGCTAGTCTTAACACAGTCACTCAAAATCCCTTTCACTCACGTTAGCAAGTTTATGGTGTTGCATTTCCCGGAAACATAATAGCTACAAAAATACTGATTGTTTTAGATCGACAATGCTCGCCAGATATTAAATCTGTCGGTACCAAATGCAGTCACAGCTTTTAGCCACCGACCTGCTCAATACGCCACGCAGAATATATGTCATTTCTCGACACGAAATTCACTTAAAAATTCCAAAATTTCTACATACACATTGGAATAATTATGCCGTCACTTTCCACACTTTCGATGTAAGAAACACTGCTAGATTGGACAACTTATCGTTTCCATCGGAACTACTACTACACACTTCCGAACTGTTTCATGGCTAGGCTCCCACACTTCTCTAGAATACTCTAAGTCTTCTCTACCAGCAGAGAAAGGCGCGCGAAGAATATTGCTTTACGATTGGTCAGTTTACTCAACAGCCAATAGCAAAACAACATGCTCCCGCGTCAGTCTGTGCTTTTCATCAATAACCAATCGCAAAGTAGTAAACCTAACGACTGCACTTTTTACCAACGTAATTATCTAATATTCTGAAGTTTTGCTTATGCATAAAGTTGTTTACTATTGTTATTTATATCTGAATTAAATTTCCCTTTACCATAAAGTGACTTTACAAATCTATACTACAAAAATCCTCTTTGTCCATATCTATACTTTTTCGAAATGTTCCCACACTAAATCCAGCTACATAACTCTTTAAACAATTATCTTCATATTAACCTTCAATCACACTCACGCATCATTCATACTGCTAAAACACATTCATAACATTTTTACATACACAAAAAGACATAATAACACTTTATGAAAATACTAGAACAGTTTATGAAAAACATTCAATTATTTTAGTGCACTCTAATGGGCACCATAGAAACTAAAATCACAGTTTCCCTATCCACTATAGTCCTCTATCGGCTGATACATAAACTACGTGTTCGTCCAGTCTCGCGTCACCATGTGTCACTATCCATCCACTCCAGGTGAAACAAATGATGGTAACTTAATAATACAATAATAAAATAAAACACAAGGGCCAGTGACAGACGGTGCTCCAGGAATCGACCTCTGAGTAGGTCACACCAAAAACACTTTTGCAAGCGAAAAAAATGCAGCCAAGAGCTGCATTCAGATCACAATATGGTAATTCGGACTAGTGGCAGTCTAACGAGCGACTAATGATAATCTTGGTGAGGCTACTGACATGCAACAAGACAATTGCAAGATGTAAAATTACGCCAAAGCCGGAACCTGCGGTCTGCTCTCCGGCAGCAGAATACTGTGCTTAGAGCTCCCATAACAGGAGGGAATTACTACCACTAAGGTACAAGAACGCCACTGAACTTACAACCAAGAAGCTATCAAATGTACACGCCTAACCAGACAGCGGTGGCAAGACGAGGAAACGTACACTGCCGTTACCTACACTAATCCCGAGGGCAGGTAACTGGGGAGTTAGCGGCCACAAGACAGAAAACTACCGCTGGTTGACCTTAACAATGTAACAAGCTGAAAATAGTAATTAGAAGCTCAGGAAGGCTGATCAGGTCCGCCTTCCCCAGGTACTCCACTCGCTGCTTTTCGCCTCGGCGACACTACGAGTAGCGACACGAACCCAAGTCACTGGAGAATCGCGAGATTTCGCAATCGTGGAGGTTTCTCTACGCGAATTGCAACGCACTCAACTTGACCATGCAGGATCCGGTTTCGACGAGTTCGTGCACCCTCGTGACCACTGCCCTTCGATCCGGCAGTCCATACACGCTGCCAGCGGTCCCAGCGTGTTGTCGCTCTGCGCTGACCTCGGTGCTTCTGCATCCACACTCACACCACACGGAAGAAGGACGAGGTCGCCCCAAAGATACGGCAGCAAAACTACATATCGATAAGCGCCGCTGTTGCCACTGGCGGACAGGCAACACTTACGAAACGGGGCGGCGCCAGTGAGCACGAGAAGAAGGTAAAGAACACAACCATGCCAAATAAACGATACGGTCTGGCAGAAACCTACACACGGCATCAATGCGAGCCGCAGCACGGCTCAGGTGATAAATCTGAAAGCGCTGTTTCTGCCCCTTTAGTCTTCATCTGCATTTCACCGCCTTTAACGCACGCACCAAGTAACAGTCTTTATTACTCCAACAGTCTTTATGCACGAACTGTAACTTGGCCCATTGTGAGCGTCGGTTGCGGTGTGCTGGGAGAACCCTCACGGTTTGTTGTGAGATGAGGTGTGGTGTGCGTTGCGGGTAGGAGGGGGCGCAACAATGCACATCACGCCGACAGTAGAGCTTAGTGACAATGCAGTCAGTACAGGTGATCAGGTATTCGGTTAAGTTTGCGATGAACATTTCCAAACCACTAAAGCGCTAAGTTTCCCGCACGCCACGCTGCTGAGTACTAACAATCAGAACTATGGACTCCACGAGGCTAGTTATAGTTCTCGCTTAGTAGTGTATTTCTGAAAAATGAGTGCAGCTAAACCCAAGAGAAAGTTTCCACGGTAAGTGGAAAGAAAAGTGGTTTTTTTTTTTTTTTTTTTTTTTTTTTTTTTTTTTTTTTTTTTTTTTTTTTTTTACAAAACATAAAGACAGGTGTATATGTTTGACATACACCTACCTCAGCCACCTACTTAAAATGATAATACTGAACGCCAGTTTAGAACAGTTCACTAAGACATCGTGTTGTAATGACAGAAGAGCCAAGACCGTATTACTAGAGGAGGCCGAAATGCACGCGTTTTAGCTCACGCAGGCTGGCGTGAAGAGGAAAGAACTATACTGACGTGAGGTCTGGAACATGACAAGGAATTAGAATTCAGAAAGCGGACGTAATTAGTTTGATACTTAACTTTAATCCATTAATGATGTACGTCGCTCTTGACGGTACATGATTCACAATATTATCTGTTCAGAATACATTAAGTAACTCAATATGGCGCTTTGCTAGGTCGCAGCAAATGACGTGGCTGAAGGCTATGCTAAACTGTCGTCTCTGCAAATGAGAGCGTATGTAGACAGTGAACCATCGCTAGCATAGTCGGATGTACAACTGGGGCGAGTGCTAGGAAGTCTCTCTAGACCTGCCGTGTGGCGGCGCTCGGTCTGCAATCACTGATAGTGGCGACACGCGGGTCCGACGTATACTAACAGACCGCGGCCGATTTAAAGGCTACCACCTAGCAAGTGTGGTGTCTGGCGGTGACACAACACATCGAATCGGATGCAGCTGTTGGTGTGGGCTGAGAAGGAAGAAACTTTCTAATCTTAAAAGTAATGTACAATGACAGCTGTCATTTTTATTAAGCCCGTACAAAAAAGTCTTTCATCAAGCATAGCATAATTACATGTATCAGAAGTACTGCAGCAGCTAGTGAGTCCTTCTTTCCTATATTAAAAAAAATCAGAGATCATATCAGCCATCAGAAACATGCCTCTGTCAAGACGTACTAAACAGGAAAAGTGGAATTAATGGCGGATAATATGAAAGACCAGTTGATAGTACATTTGCAGTCCTCTATGAATTTCTCATTGCAGTTACGTGAGTTAGTAGGTGGAGTCTTTCACTTCAAGTTACGATTTTTGTAAGACTAATATTTGCGGACTTCATTGTAAAAGAAGACTTGCTTACGATTTTCTCCTTTAAAGGCACTACATTAGGAGAATATTTTTACAATGAATTCAATCTTTCATTTTAGAAAATGATTTTCCATTTCGAACATTTTCATCTATTACTGCTGATGGAACATCTTAGCATGGCAGTCGCACACAAAGGATTTGTTACCTTCTGTGCGAACGACGAATTTTTCCCGCCTTTCTCTAAGTATCATTGTATTCTGCATCAGTAAGTGCTTTGTGAACATATTTTGAAAGATATATGCTGCGAATATTGTCACAAAAACTGAGAATTCAATTCGCTCACATTCACCACAAAAAAGAAAGTTTTATTAGAATAATTGGAGAGACAGTATGGAGGCCCGCTATTATACATCAAATATCGATGGTGGAGTAGAGGCATGGTTCTAAATAGGTTTAGGGAACTACCACCAGCAATTAGATTTTTTGTGTTTGAATGAGAAGAAGATTGCTCAAAACTGCATAATTTGAACGATTTGTTAGGTCTGGCATTTGTAACTAATATGAGTTAAATAAAGAACATCAAGGGAAAAACCAATCCGTCATAACTGCTGTGTCCTCTATAACCTATTTCATACAAAAAAATTGACCTTCTGTACAGGACAATTACAGAAATTAAATGTGAAACTCTTTCCTACAACACAGTAAGAACTTTTGAATACATTATGGGAGTGGCAGTGATCAATGTCTTAAAATATTTACTATTAAAAACGGTCTTGATCACGATTTACTTATCAAGGTGACCGGTCTCGACCACTACTGTTGTCATCTTCAGACCATTGAGTAGGAACCTCTAGTAGTGACTCTCCAACAGAAAGAGGTTCCTACTCAATGGTCTGAAGATGACCACAGTAGTGGTCGAAACCGGTCACCTTGATAAGTAAATCGTGATCAAGACCGTTTTTAATAGTAAATAACAGTAAGAACTGTCGGGTTAACAAATATCATTGAATCAAATAGCTGCAAAGAGTATATGGCCAACAAGACAGTATAGAAGACAGGTTTTTTGAAAACCAGTTTTCTGATTTCAAGGAATTGGAACCTGTGCTAGCTTTCACAGTTCCACCTTTCCAAAAAAGGAAGTGGAAGATATATGAGGTAAAATGAGTGCCTTTTCCTCTTGTAGTGAGACTGAACTTGAAGAGGAAATAATTAGATTTAAAAATGACATTTCCTTAAAGTCAGAATACAATGAAGATAACGTTTGGAAATTTGTGATTTTAAAAACCTGCCTAACATTGTAAAAGTGCTATCGTACGTCAAATCATTTTTTGGATCAGTTTATCTCTGTGAGGCAACGATGAACATAATGAAATCCAAGTGTAGAAATAAACTGGCTGATCTCAATTTTTCAAACTGTAAGGTTGGCTCTGACAAATTACTCACCAGGTAATAATAAACTCGCTAACGGCAGTCAGAGCCAAGTATCTCACTCAACATTTATAACATTTATGATAGTGTATAATTTAACTGTTTTCGCATGAGTAGTATCTTAAAACATGAGTAGTATGCCTGCAGCTTTGATAGAGAGAAAATTACCGTCTGTGCATTTCGTGTAATTAAAGTGATTGATTTTGGCTACAATGTTTTTTATGCTCAAACATTTAAAGAATTTTTTTAGTCAGTAGATCGCTAAATAGTAGTAGTCTGAAGCCCAAAAAGGTTGAGCATCGATACTGTAGAGTGTAGGACAGTCATTCACACTAGCTCCGGAACTGCACCCTCTACACCAGAAGCATCACCACCTAACCTGCACAACTGCCACACACACTAAAACTCCCACCATGCGGCAAGACAGTTACACTATTGTCGACAAATACTGGACATGATAACTACCGTAAAATACATAGAAGTGACCCTCCAGAGTAATCAGAATGGGATAACCACATAAAACAAATGGTAGGAAAAGCAGATGACTGACTTAGAGTCCTTAGGAGAATCTCAAGGAAATGTAATTCATCCACAAAAGAAACGGCTTTCAAAACACTGGTTTGAGTGGGTTCTTACCATGAAAAATTAAGTGGGAGAGCGAGAGAGAGAGAGAGTGAGAGAGAGAGAGAGATGCAGGGGGGAGAGGGGGGAGCAAGCGAGCAAGAGAGAGCGAGCAACGACCCAGCAAGAGAGAGAGAGAGAGAGAGATGGGTGAGGGAGGGAGCGAGAGAGCGAGCAAGAGAGAGAGCGAGAGAGCAAGAGAGAAAGAGAGAGCGAGAGAGCGAGAGAGAGAGAGAGAGAGAGAGAGAGAGAGAGAGAGAGAGAGAGAGAGAGAGAGAGCGGGAGGGGGCGAGAGAGAGAGAGAGAGCGTGAGAGAGAGAGAGCGAGAGAGAGAGAGACAAAGAGAGAGAGAAAGAGAGCGAGAAAGAGACAGCGAGAGAGAAAGAGAGAGAGAGAGAGTGAGAGAGAGCGAGAAGATCCAATGAAGAGTGGCGCACTCCGTCATGGGAGCGTTTTCTAGGAGCGATAGTTTCACAGACATGTTGAGCAAACTTAAGTGTCACACGCTACAAGAGAAGCGTTGTGAATTATTGTTGAAATGTTGAACGCGTCCGTTCCAAGAAGAGTCGTGTGACATATTACTTCCACCCACATAGGTCCCACGAATTCATCACGACGAGAAAGTCAGAGAAATTAGGTGTCATACGGGGTTTACTGGCAATCATTCTTCCCATCCGCTATTCGTGAATGCAACAGGAGAGGTGGAGGAGGACGTGTGACGGGGAGCGGATGGGTGGGGGCGGGACGAGAGATACTACTATCGGAAGTACCCTCCGCCACACACTGTCAGCTGACTTGCGGAGGATGCTTGTAGACGCCGATGTAGATGTGTGAACTATTATTATTTGGCGTGAAATATTCGTCCATAAAGTTTATAAAAGTATTTATGATACACCACATACCCCAAGACCTGTAATGTATTTGTTGGCTTCACATTCCGAACTTACCTCGCATAAATGATACTACTCGAACATGCATATACCTATACAGTGAGCTTCGTGTTCCAGCGCAACAGCGAGTTAGTGTTATTACTCTTGTAACTGGTAAATTCAAGTAATAGAGGACGAACATTTTTTGTAGAATCATTCAAAAGAAAGCAGACGATATGCGTTATCATTGTAGAATGTTCTTGATATCGGCTCTGCAGCACAGAATGCGTTCCAAGAGCAAATCATCTGAAGTAATGAAGCAGTAGAAACTACAATCGCGTAAACCTATGTCAGTATTAATTTGGCACGTGCGTAGTACACCTCTAAATTAACTCGTTCGTCTCTCATAAACTGTAGAAGATTATGAGAGTAAGTTACGTGTGCTATCTGCATATGTTAGTACATCCTCAAATCCCGTTAATATAAACTATAGCGAGATAAAAAGATGGCTACTGAAGAAACCAGGTCGAGATCATTGCTTCATCGTTGCTTATCGTTAGCGCTGCTTAAATTATATGTTTGAAAGACAACGAATGAAACTGAAGTTGATAATAGTGATAAAGCTACATGGAGTAAAGGTATCAGTACCTAGATTGGTAAACGTTATTTGGCATTCTCCCTGGTAGTAAGAAAGATTTGGAATTTTTTTTTATGATATTGACTTGCAGCTCAGCTCAGAATTTGGGCTGAGGATGGAAAATAAAATGGCAAAAGCAGTAGTACGAAGAAGACTGATATTCAGGTAAGCGTAAAAAGGTCACTAGAAAAGAAAAATATTATTACATGCTCAAATATTTGCAATAAAATGATTAATTTTACAGTACTCTAACGCCAAATGTGAGTCTTAGACGCTGAACATAGAATAAATGCTGATCTCACACGTAATGAGGTATTTCGAATAAGATGACCTCCACCATGCCAGGCAGCATGGATGTCGAGAACATTGATCAAATGGAAACGAACTCTCGCTTTTCTCACGTCACATCCGTAGACCTGTGGATGAAGGCAGTCAAGCAGATGCACTACTTATTGACTTCCTAAAAGCGTCTGACTCACTACTACATCAACGCCTGTCATCTTAAGTATCACCATAGGGGGTAACAAATGATGTCTGTGAATGGATTGAGAATTTATTGGTAGGGAGGACACAATATGTCATCTTGGACTGTGAGTCATTGACGGGTATAAAAGTAACTTCAGGCGTGCCCCAGGAAACTGTACTGGGTCCCTCTCAATTAATGCTGTATATAAATGATTTGGTCGACAATATTAATAATAGCAGCAGAATTTTCGCAGATGGTGCAGTTATCTGCAACGAAGTAAGTCTGTAAAAAGCTACACAAATAGTAACATAATGATAAGATTTGAAAGTGGTACAAAAATTTGGAGCTTGATTTAATTATTCAGAAAAGTAAAATTGAATTCTTCACAAAATGCAAAAAAGGTATCCTATGATTACTACACGTGTGAGTCACAATTGGATCCACGCAAATCATACTTACTTTTTGGGGTAACAATTAGTGGAGGAGATGAAATAAAATGGTTTGTTAGGCTCAGTAACAGCTAATGAAGGAGGTAGATTTCGCTTCGTAGATACACTGAGAAAATGTCTGAGGCCACATTTGAATTATTTTGTGTGGCGATATTTAAAAGTTTGGTACTTTACATCCCTGTTGAAAGCGCCTATGAACTCCGGAAACGCATTGTGGATGGTTGTCAATGCATTTGGAATATATCTGGGATTTATGAACGTAATCGAGTGCTGAAGCCCACCTTCACATGAACGGTGACCATGTTCAGCATTTGTTGATATTTATGAGTCCTCGAATGCATATCCGTTCTTTGAATCCTCGGGGACTATGTTATAAAGTTTTGATTTACTCGGTCCTGATACGTCGTATTGATGGGTTGTACATACAATATTCAAACAGCCTGTATAAAGAAGGGCAGCACAAATGATGACGGGATTGTTTAAACATGGCACAGCGTCACTTGCACTATAAGATACTCGAAGAGAGACGCCAAGTGTCCCGTGAAAGCCTACTTAGCAGTAATGAGAATTTTGAACATAAATTAATTAAACTATTTTGATGATATGGACAGATGGAAACTTTATCCAAAAAAATGGTCCAAATGGCTCTGAGCACTATGGGACTCAACTGCTGTGGTCATTAGTCCCCTAGAACTTAGAACTACTTAAACGTAACTAACCTAAGGACATCACACACATCCATGCCCGAGGCAGGATTCGAACCTGCGACCGTAGCTGTCGCACGGTTCCGGACTGCGCGCCTAGAACCGCGATACCACCGCGGCCGGCGAAAACTTTGTGAAACGGGTCTTGAGATGTTGGCTCGTTCACAAATGAATGCTGAGACTGCACCTGCAATGTATTACCTTGTACTATCTACCAAGACAAGCAATGTAAGAAAGTTCTAATTCGTTCCATATGACCTCTTTCTTATAATAGGAAGTAAAAACCGTATGGGCTGGTAGACTCAGGAGGGAACGTTCAGTCATCTAATCGGAAACGGATTTCTTCAGTCGCGCACACACTATACGCGTGGTCGGAGTGTTGTGTCTGAAGTGTATACATAGAGTGTTGGTGACCGTAAGAGACGTAAGTATAATGTGATGTAGATAAATGCGAGAACTATATCACAATCATCTTAACACCTCATGCACAAAGATTGCCTACGAGAGTAATGTACAGAAGAATGGAAAACAAAATTGAGGATTTGTTGTACTACCACCAGGAAACATAACGGCAGCAGAGAGGCAGTTCTGACGTTTAGCTTGATAGTGGAAAC
Source organism: Schistocerca gregaria (assembly GCF_023897955.1). Classification (NCBI taxonomy): domain Eukaryota; kingdom Metazoa; phylum Arthropoda; class Insecta; order Orthoptera; family Acrididae; genus Schistocerca; species Schistocerca gregaria. The sequence continues at coordinate 66,670,236 of NC_064924.1, read as the reverse complement.
ACGGCTCAAGGAAAGTCATGACAGTTTCATAGAATTTGTCGAACTGGATAAAGTGCTCGATAATGTGATATGGTGCAAAATGTTCGAAATTCTCTGAAATATTGGTATAAGCTAGACGGAAAGACGGGATATATAATGTGTGTACAAGAACCGAAAGGACACAACAAGAATGGAAGATCAAGAACAAAGTATTCGCATAAAAAACGACGTAGGACAAGGATGCAGTCTTTCATCCTTCTGTTAAATCTATACGTCTAGGAAGCAATGACAAAATTAGAAGAAAGATTCGGACTTTAGTTATATATAATAAGATTCGCCGATAATATCGTTGTCTTCAGTGAAAGCGAGAAAGAATTACGGGACGTACCGAGCATTGGATAAACCGAAGAAAGAACAAACCGAAGAAAGACGAACATAATCAGGAGTAGTAGAAATGAGATATGTGAGAAACTTAACATCAAAAATAAGAGCTATGAAATAGACCATGTGAATGAATTCTGTTATCTCGGAAGGAAAATATTCTTTGACGGATGAAGCAAAGATGAGGTAAAAAGCGGACTAGCACAGGTAGAGGCGGCGGTACCGACCCAGAAGAATCGTACTAGCATCAAACTTTGGCCTTAACTCGAGGAAGAGATTTGTGAGGTCATACGCTTGGAGCACAGCGTCATCTGCAAGTTTTAGAGGCTTATCTCACTAGGGGTAAGACAGATACTGCCTACAGGAAAGTTAAAGAGATCTTTGGAGAACGGAGAACCACTTGCATGAATATCAAGAGCTTCTATGGAAACCCAGAGAAAGAGGAAAGGTGGAAGGCGTATATAGAGGGTCTATACAAGGGCGATGTACATGAAGACAGTATTATGGAAATGGAAGAGAATGTAGATGAAGATGAAATGGGAGATATGATACTGCGTGAAGAGATTGACAGAGCAGTGAAAGACCTGAGTCGAAACAAGTCCCCCAGAGTAGACATCATTCCATTAGAACTACTGACAGCCTTGGGAGAGCCAATCCTGACAAAACTCTAGCGTCTGGTGAGCAAGATGTATGGGACAGGCGGGACAGGCGAAATACCCTCAGACTTCCAGAAGAATATAACAATTCCAATATCAAAGAAAACAGGTGTTGACAGATGTGAAAATTACCGAACTATCAGTTTAATAAGTCACAGCTGCAAAATACTAACGCGAATTCTTTACAGACAAATGGAAAAACTGATAGAGACCGAGCTCGGGAAAGACGAGTTTGGATTAAGTAGAAATGTTGGAACACGTGAGGCAATACTTACCCTACGACGTATCGTAGAAGAAAAAATAAGGAAAGGCAAACCTACGTTTCTAGCATTTGTAGACTTAGAGAAAGCTTTTGACAATGTTAACTGGAATACTCTCTTTCAAATTCTGAAGGTGACAGGGGTAAAATACAGAGAGCGAAAGGCTATTTACAATTTGTATAGAAAGCAGATGGCAGTTATAAGAGTCGAGGGGTATGAAAGGGAAGCAGTGGTTGGGAAGGGAGTGACACAGGGTTGTAGCCTATCCCCGATGTTATTCAATCTGTATACTAAGCAAGCAGTAAAGGAAACAAAAGAAAAATTCGGAGTAGGTATTAAAATCCATGGAGAAGAAATGAAAACTTTGAGGTTCGCCGATGACATTGTAATTCTGTCAAAGGCAGCAAAGGACTTGGAAGAGTAGTTGAACGGAATGGACAGTGTCTTGAAAGGAGGGTATAAAATGAACATCAACAAAAGCAAAACGAGGATAATGGAATGTTGTCGAATTAAGTCGGGTGATGCTGAGGGAATTAGATTAGGAAATGAGACATTTAAAGTAGTAAACAAGTTTTGCTATTTGGCAAGTAAAATAAATGATGATGGCCGAAGTAGAGAGGATATAAAAGGTAGACTGGCAATGGTAAGGAAAGCGTTTCTGAAGAAGAAAAATTTGTTAACATCGAGTATAGATTTAAGTGTCAGGAAGACGTCTGAAAGTATTTCTATGGAGTGTAGCCATGTATGGAAGTGAAACGTGGACGATAAATAGTTTAGACAAGAAGAGAATAGAAGCTTTCGAAATGTGGTGCTACAGAAGAATTCTTAAGATTACATGGGTATATCACATAACTAATGAGGAGGTATTGAATAGAATTGGGGAGAAGAGGAGCTTGTGGCACAACTTGACTAGCAGACGGGATCGATTGGTGGGACATGTTCTGAGACATCGAGGGATCACCAATTTAGTACTGGAGGGCAGCGTGGAGGGTAAAAATCGAAGAGGGAGACCAAGAGATGAATACACTAAGCAGATTCAGAAGGATGTAGGCTGCAGTAGGTACTGGGAGATGAAGAAGCTTGCACAATATAGAGTAGCATGGAGAGCTGCATCAAACCAGTTTCAGGACTGAAGACCACAACAACAATAACAGGTTCTCTGCAGAACTGTCGAGCACGGAAACGGGTAGAAAACAAGGAAAAGAAGAAGGGACAGTATATTAGGGCACGTTTCAAAACATTAGGCAATAACTTCTGTGGTAGCAGAGGGACTTGTAGAAGGTAAAATGTACAGAGTAAGGCAGAAACCGAAATATATTCATTAAATAATTCAGGGCGATGGCTTCCAGAGTTAGTGGTTCGCACAGGAGTTGAATTCGTGGTGGGCCGGATCAAATCAGTCATAAGGCTGATGACAAGAAAAATTGTGGTTTCATGACTGTGTTGTATGATGATGTGACCAAGGAGAGGGTGTCACTTGTAGCTTGTTACTCTCTAGTAACGCACAGAGATTCATTTGCGCCTGGATTCCCGTCAACTGTGTCACATGACCTCACGCCATGAGATGTTTGGAACTGAATCCAAGACACCCGCCCAGAGTCTGTTGACTGCGAACTTAGGCGCCTCTGTTACAGATGCGTATTTTGTCAGTCTAAATTAACCGTTCATGGGAAATAAAATTTTATCAGACTTAGACTGCAGACCCATGTTGGCTAGATTACACCATCAGATTAGGTGGCAGCAAGTGAATCCTGGTACAACTACCCTCTGTCCAGTGTATTATTGTCGAACATGGGAAGCGTCCAAACAACAGGACGGAGCAGGCGAACGAAGACACCGTGTTGAGTTCTTCCTGACAGCTATGGAGATTTTCCTGCAGATTTCTTTCGTTGTATTGTCTCCGTTTAATGTGACCAACAAAAAGAGTAGGCACAATTATCTAGCGTCGATATCTCAGCCTTAAGCCGAGATAAAACTGTCTAGTTTCATGAGGCAGACTTAAAAATACAAATCACCATAGGAATAATAACTGATAGTGGCAGGAAGAGTAACTCCTGCAATACACAGCACAATGGCTTGTGTTTTGTAGATATAGACGTGTATCGTCTAACCTACAAATTCGCAGATATTACAAGCAAATCAAGCTGTGGTGCTGTTTCTCCGACATAAAGTCTCGTACATTATCAGCATTAACAGTTTCGTATAATTAAATATTCGCAAAACCATAAGTGTAACTGTAAGTTTAACATTAATGAAGAGAATATGTGTAAGAGTACGTTTTCTTCTACTTTTAGAAATAGTCTACAAAATTTCATAAAATATTTCTTTCAGCAGTATTTTCTGAAACACCCGAATTCCAGTTGTAGTATTTAGATTGCTTTCATTTACAGAAGTTTCCATTACAAAGGACTGTATTTAAAATAGTGTTGAAACGTGCTAACGTCTAAAATGTTTACATTTTCATTAATTAACTTTGACATATTACAGTGTTTTCCAGAAATCTCTGTTCCATAAATCTACATATTTTATACATAATCTACACGTAACAATCAGTTTTTGTCTTCATGTATTTAAAATTATCTATCTGACTGAATATAAATACGCCTACACCAAATTTAAGTTTCGAATTTCGTATAGTTTAGTAATCTTGCATTTCAAATGATACAACTTACTTTGATATCAAATGGTTCAAATGGCTCTATGAACTGTGGGGCTTAACATCTGGGTCATCAGTCCCCTAGGCTTAGCACTAATTAAATCTAACGAACCTAAGGACATCACACACATCCATGGCCGAGGCAGAATTCGAACCTGCAAGCGTAGTAGGAACGCGGTTCCGGACTGAAGACCCTAGAACAGCTCGGTCACAGCGGCCGGCAACTTTGTTATCTGTCGGCCATTCAATTAATTTAAATGGTGTTACATAATGACTGATAAACGTGGAAGAAATAAAGGTAATAGTAAATGTATGACAACACAATACAAATTATTATGTATAAGCAGTACACCACTGTTGTATATCGATTATTCCTTTATAACATTACTATCATAAACGTTCTCAATTGAAAGCAAAATGTGTTTTATGTTACATCACAAATGTGAGTGTAAAGCCTGCCAGTACAGCCTCGTGTTATGTCCTCAGAGAAGAAAAATAGTGTCATACTTCAGAGACATCCTCAGCGAACGAACTGCCGTAAATAGCTTCCGGCAGTAACCCAAGAATCAAACTTTCGAAAAGAAAATGTTCACAAATGATGTTGCCAGTTGACTACTTTTGCCTTGAAGGACACATTCAAGGTCCTGTATTTTACGCTTTAGAAACGTCCAGTTCTTTTTGTTCGCCACCAACATAATTTGAAGTTTGTTGTGTTATCTTCAGGACTTCACAACCGGTGAAACAATGTCAGCCGACCGCTGTGGCCGAGCGGTTCTAGGAGCTTCAGTCCAGAACCGCTCTGCTGCTACGGTCGCAGGTTCGAATCCTGCCTCTGACATGGATGTGTGTGATGTTCTCAGGTTAGTTTGACTTAAGTAGTTCTAATTCTAGGGGACTGATGACCTCAGATGTTAAGTCCCATAGTGCGTAGAGCCAACTAAACCATTTGAAACAATGTCAGCGTCTGGGACTGTTCCACAATGAAGCCACTCTGACATATCTTCATGCTTTTGAAGTTCCTGTCACATTATAACTGTGTGTCGGACCGAGACACGAACTTGGGGGCTTTGCCATTGGCGAGCAAGAACTTTACCGAGTGAGCTATCCACGCACGAATGACGTCTTTTTCTTACAGCGCAGTATGTGGAGCACTTGCCCGCGAAAAGCAAAGGTTGTGATTTTGAATCACGGTCCGACATACAGTTCTAGTCTGCCAGAAACTGTCATATCTACGCACACTCCACTGCAGAGTGAAAATTTCAGTCTGGATCTTCACATTTTCCTTCAGTAATTTTTCATAACCATGGAGAATCCTAACTAAGATCATCAAATAACGTTTCGAACAATATGCCTTTAATTTAGGTGTCCAGCAGCTCATATGTGTGTCGCGATACTCCGCTCATTGTGAGTCGCAAGAAACGACATGATTGTTCAGTTATGTTAGAAACAATTCTCGCGAGTTTTGAGTAATAAAATTCAAAGAGTGTTCGACATAACTGTGAAACATATAGATGAATGATACAGAAACTGAAGAGCATCAACAAAATTAAATCCTTTTGAATAACTTTTAAATTGAACGAGTGCGTAAAACATTCTACAGGGTTTTCCGAGGCCCTCCGAGAAAGTTTTTTTTACCTCTGCTGCAGCTACATGTCGTCGCTTCCAAAGTCAAATGCGGCGAATTGGCTATGCAGAGCACGAATTCCTAACAACGAACCGCGGGCGGTACGAGGAAGGTAACGCAATGCTCGCAGTCCCTCTGTGAAATATTTATCCGGGTTTCAGGACGACTGCAGCGAACATGGCGGCGACAGAACTTTGCTCGTTTCTGCTCCACAATATCAGGCATCTGGCGTGAATTCGAAGCCCATATTTTTCACAGAAATTCTTTATGAAGCTAAATACGGTGAAACACAAAATTAAATTCCTTACAATGATAGAAATGAAGTGTTTCACTTCATTTTGTTAAAGTGTTCATTTGTTAATGAGTACAATTGGTATGCCAGAGCCCTTCGGACAACAGGAAACAGTAAAGAACGGTATCTAAAATATCTTTTTATAACATTTGAATCAGTTATATTTGTAGACAGTCAGAGTCATTAGAAACGCTACAAAGCTTGTACTTTGCGAACAGTTGTAGAACATTTTCTGAACTACGTACAACAGCGATTTACTAATGCCTCTTGAACAGCAGCAGTTCCCATTCTTGCACCAACCGTACCTTACTGATTTCTAACAAATATTATACAGCTCAACGTGTTATCGAAAGGAAATCGTTGCTCTTGATTATATGATATTTTCCATTATGCATCTTTATTCTGCGAATTAATATGAAGACTGTTGCAGAGCGTATTACTGAACGATACATTATGGTTCCTACTATTTCATTTAGTGATGATCAGTTTGCATAACTACTGCATGTGCGTCATTGTGCAAGCCACTATTAGCCTAATTTTCTCTGCTCGAGCGATAACAAGTAAGGTCGTGCTCACAAATTAAGGATAATTCCAGAATGTGGTGCCACAAAACGTTGCACCACAAAAACTGGCGCTAATAGCATAGGCACATAGCTCCTGAAGTGTCCAAGTAGCTTGAAAACGTGCAGCGATACGTCGACCTAGAGCATCCCAGACGTGCTCGATAGGGTTTAGGTCTGGAGAACAGGCAGGCCACTCCATTCGCCTTATATATTCTGTTTCGAGGTACTCCTCCACGATGGCAGCTCGGTGAGGCCGTGCATTATCATGCATCAGGAGGTAGGTGGGACCCACTGCACCCCTGAAAAGGCGGACATATTGGTGCAATATAATGCCCCGATACACCTGACCTGTTACAGTTTCTCTGCAATGACAGGCAGGTGTGTACGTGCACAAATCATAATCCCACATCACAGCATGAAACCACAACCTCCATACTGGTCGACTGTTGCATAGCGTATTACTGAACGATACATTATGGTTCCTACTATTTCATTTAGTGATGATCAGTTTGCATAACAATTGCATGTGCGTCATTGTGCAAGCCACTATTACCCTAATTTTCTCCGCTCGATCGATAAGAAGTAAGGTCGTGCTCATAAATTAAGGATAATTGCAGAATGTGGTGCCACAAAACGTTGCACCACAAAAACTGGCGCTAATAGCATAGGCACATAGCTCCTGAAGTGTCCAAGTGGCTTGAAAACGTGCAGCGATACGTCGACCTAGAGCATCCCAGACGTGCTCGATAGGGTTTAGGTCTGGAGAACAGGCAGGCCACTCCATTCGTCTGATATCTTCTGTTTCAAGGTACTCCTCCACGATGGCAGCTCGGTGAGGCCGTGCATTATCATGCATCAGGAGGTAGGTGGGACCCACTGCACCCCTGAAAAGGCGGACATATTGGTGCAATATAATGCCCCGATACACCTGACCTGTTACAGTTTCTCTGCAATGACAGACATGTGTGTACGTGCACCAATCATAATCCCACCCCACAGCATGAAACCACGACCTCCATACAGGTCCCTTTCAAGGACATTAAGGAGTTAGTATCTGGTTCCTGGTTCACACCAGATGAACACCGGAGAGAATCACTGTTCGGACTATACCTGGACTCGTCCGTGAACATAACCTGGGACCACTGTTCCAATGACCATGTACTGCGTTCTTCACACCAGGCTTTACGGGCTCTCCTGTGACCAGGGGTCATGGGAATGCACCTTGCAGGTCTCCGGGCGAATAAACCATGTCTGTTCAGTCGTTTGTAGACTGTGTGTCTGGAGACAACTCTTCCAGTGGCTCCGATAAGGTCCCGAGCAAGGCTACCTGCAGTACTCTGTGGCTGTCTGCGGGCACTGATGATGAGATATCGGTCTTCTTGTGGTGTTTTCCACTGTGGACGTCCCGTACTGCAGCACCTGGGCACGTTTCCTGTGTGCTGGAATCGTTGCCATAATCTGGGGATCACACTTCGTGGCACACGGTGGGCTCGTGCTACGACCTGCTGTGTTCGACCAGCCTCCAGTCGCCCTAGTATTCTACCCTTCATATCGTCATCAATATATGTTCTTTGAGCCATTTTCAACATGCAGTCACCATTATCACGTCTGAAAACGTGTGCACACTTACTCGCTGCACCGTACTCTGACGTGCACCAACACACCTCTGCGTGTGTGGACTGCTGCCAGCGCCACCGTGCGACGACCGCAGGCCAAATGCACCGTATGGTCATACCCCGAGGTGAGTTAAACCCGCAAACCGCCCACCAGAGCGTTGTTTCAATACGTATCAGCATTATCCTTCATTTAGGAGCATGAGTGTAGTTTGAAGATTACATGCAGTTTCTACCTTGAACAGCCGTTCTTCAAATTTTTAAAAAAGATTCTTGCGAGGTGATTCAATTCGAAGAAGAATCTCTGAGAATGTACGCCTTGTGCCGTAGGACTTGGGTAGAGAGGAGTTTGGCCGGAGAGTGTGGAAGCATAGTCTTGTAATTAATATTTCCTTTATTTCCTATGTTTTACAACATACAGATATTAATTCTTCGCACTTAATTTCAGTTTCAAGAATATTAGTTATAAGAGTATAATGCTACAAGAGACCAAAACAGTATGCAAACCCAATAGCAATGCAATAAGCTTACGTCACAATGAGCAACAGAAATGTTGGTAAAATACTTCTGTACATTATACACTCTGAGCCAAAGAAGACGCATCATGAAGGAATTATCAGAATGGGACGGCAATCAGTGGATGTGATGGACATTTGCAGTCAAGCGAATGATTACAATTTCATAAAAATTGGAAGAAAAGAGCTTTAGAAATTGAGCAAGTTAGTAACGCATTGGTCCACCTCTGGCACTCAAGCGAATCTTTAGTCGGCTTGTCACAGAGGGACAAAGCTTTTGGATGTCCTCCAGACGGTTATCGTGCTGATCGTGCTGTCAGACACGTCTTCACTGGTCATCGAGGTTCAGTTCGAAGCGGGGATCATCACTGACGGCAATTCTACTCCACTCAATGGGATTCCAGACCGGAGCCATGTCTGGAGACGGCCGGAACAGTGGTGGGATTCCAACCTGACTGTCGCCCGCCATGCGACCCGACAACCAGGGCTGATGGTCTGGGATGCCATTTGTTTTCATAGCAGGACCCCTGTCGTTGTCATCCACGGCACCTTTACAACACAGCGTACGTCGGCGATACCCTACATCTCCTGTCGTTCCTCTTCATGGCAAGTCATCCTGGGCTTACATTTCATCAAGATAATGCCCGTCGGCACAGGACGAGAGTTTCTACTGCTTGTCTCCGTGCTTGCCAAACCCGACCTTGGCCAGCAAGGTCGCCGTATCTGTCCAAATTGAGAACGTTTGGAACATTGTGAGCAGGGCTCCCCAACTAACTCTCGATTTTGACGACTTAATGCTCCAGCTGGATAGAATTCGGTACGATATCCCTCAGTGGGACATCAACAACTCTGCCACACAGCTCCAAGACGAATAACTGCTTGCAAAAGGGCCAGGAATGGACCAAGGCGTTATTCACTTGCTCAACTTGTGGGGCGTTATTCACATGCTCAACTTGTGAATCTCTTTCCTTCGAATAAATCATCAATTCTTTTCTGAAATTATAATCATTTGTTTGTCTGTACATATACATCACATCGACCGATTTCCGCCGCATTCGCATAATTCCTTCGTGGTGTGTAGTTTTTTTCCAGAGTTTATAAACAAGCCTGTACTAGATTACCAAAAAAAAACAGCTTATTCTGACTGTTGAACCAGACAGAAAAAACTAGCATCTGTCTACTAATAGCTTTACAGGAGCTCATGAAAATGAAGCAGGACCAGCCGCTTATTCACTACAATTAAATAGAATCTACTGCTACCTTAAGCTGGCCCTACACACAACACAACCACACAGAACTGTAACTACTATTTGAGAAAACACAGATAAGCAGAAGACACAATAGTAGAAACTTCCGTCCAGCAAGAGACGCATAGCTTACTGCTAGTACACACTCCATTCCACCACGACAATGCCGTACAAAACACTTGACAACAGTTTTGTCACAAGCAGATTCCTCAGGTCCTTGCCGTGCTTTCAAACAACAACAAACGAAAGCGAGCTGGGTTCACCTATCCTGACACCAATCGCTGAACTGTAGTCTAGTCGGCTTATCTCTGACAACTACCACATCTTGCCAGTAGCAACTATTACCCACCAAAAGAGCACACAACTTTGTGCTCTGCACTGTCTTCCCACAACCAACTTCTCCTCCGTTCCTCCTCGCTGTCTGTGAATTGCCGTATTCTCCTGGTCACCAACGAAAGAGGTACCGTACATTAACCCTGCTCAACGAAGTTTGCAGTACTACTGGCCACGCCTCGTGTGACCGTTCCAGTACGTTCTCCTGTTTCCACGGTGTCTCGGTGCTCTTCTCCACATGGTTTGTCTCACTTGGTACATTCATAGGATGACTATGGTCAGACGTATTTTCAAGCTTACTGATGCAAGACAAGTCTGGCCGGTGCGCCAACAAGACTCAGACGTCACTCTTTTTACTACAACGATTCATTCAAAAGCAGCCGTAAGTCTATTAGTCTGACCCGAATGATTTTAGCGTCCTCTGACCCACAGATATGCGCGACGTCACTCTTTTTACTACAGCGATTCACACAAAAGCAGCCGTAAGTCTATTAGTCTGACCCGAATGATTTTAGCGTCCTGTACAGTCACTGACCCACAGCTATGCGCGGGCTACTGCAGCAAATAGTTGAGTGGTCTTCTTAAAAAGAAGTGCTCGCCGTAATGTCTCAAGATGTTCGCGAAACACGCCACGCGGAGTTTGAAGCACGACAAGAAAGATAACACGCAAATAACTTCCAAACTAAAGTTATTTAAAACGTCCAAACTTTCACTAAATGTTTCATTCTGTAGTCACATCATAAATACGATACAAGGTCATGAAGTATCTTCACGGTTAAGGATTAAAATAGTTTAAGCTACCTCATTCCATTTGTCGTTAATTAATGTGTAGAGCTTGTCACAGGACTTTTGGAAGCAGACATACTAACACTAGGTATACACATAGCAGTACTGAAGAGAAGACGTGCGGGATAAAGGATTACCTTGAAAGCCACCTACGAAGGGAAGACGTCGGGTTTCGTAGGAACCGGTCCTGTGTAGGTCAGGTTAATACACTGTGAGACAAATCCGAATGTTGTTTGTGTTACTCTGATGGGAGGCAGATAAGGTGGAGTGGTAACGTGCTCAGCACATTAAATGCAAGGAACATAATTTAACACTCTTTATTAAAACATTAATTAAATTTTATTAGACGCAAAATAATACAGCATTAATCAAGATGGAAAAATTAAAACAATACTATCAGCCTGTATCAATACCGAAATCTCGACACCAACTATTATGTAGCTCATTAGCAAAACGTTAATTACAATGTTAATGTTCAGATTCAAGAAACAATTTGTCTACATCTACATCTACATCCATACCCCGCAAGTCACCTGACGGTGTGTGGCGGAGGGTACCCTGAGTACCTCTATCGGTTCTCCCTTCTATGCCAGTCTTGTTTTGTACGTGGAAAGAAGGATTGTCGTTATGCTTCTGTGTGGGCTCTAATCTCTCTATTTTATCCTCATGGTCTCTTCGCGAGATATACGTAGGAGGGAGCAATACACTGCTTGACTCTTCGGTGAAGGTATGTTCTCGGAGCTTTAACAAAAGCCCGTACCGAGCTACTGAGCGTCTCTCCTGCAGAGTCTTCCACTGGAGTTTATCTATCATCTCCGTAACGTTTTCGCGATTACTAAATGATCCTGTAATGAAGCGCGCTGCTCTCCGTTGGATCTTCTCTATCTCTTCTATCAACCCTATCTGGTGCGGATCCCACACTGCTGAGCAGTATTCAAGCAGTGGGCGAACAAGCGTACTGTAACCTACTTCCTTTGTTTTCGGATTGCCTTTCCTTAGGATTCTTCCAATGAATCTCAGTCTGGCATCTGCTTTACCGACGATCAACTTTATTTGATCATTCCATTTTAAATCACTCCTAATGCGTACTCCCAGGTAATTTATGGAATTAACTGCTTCCAGTTGCTGACCTGCTATTTTGTAGCTAAATGATAAGGGACCTATCTTTCTATGTATTCGCATTACATTACGCTTGTCTACATTGAGATTCAATTGCCATTCAGTGCACCATGCGTCAATTTGCTGCAGATCCTCCTGCATTTCAGTACAATTTTCCATTGTTGCAACCTCTCGATACACCACAGCATCATCTGCAAAAAGCCTCAGTGAACTTCCGATGTCATCCACCAGGTCATTTATGTATATTGTGAATAGCAACGGTCCTATGACACTCCCCTGCGGCACACCTGAAATCACTCTTACTTCGGAAAACTTCTCTCCATTGAGAATAACATGCTGCGTTCTGTTATCTAGGAACTCCTCAATCCAATCACACAATTGATCTGATAGTCCGTATGCTCTTACTTTGTTCATTAAACGACTGTGGGGAACTGTGTCAAACGCCTTGCGGAAGTCAAGAAACACGGCATCTACCTGTGAACCCGTGTCTAAGGCCCTCTGAGTCTCGTGGACGAATAGCGCGAGCTGGGTTTCACACGACCGTCTTTTTCGAAACCCATGCTGATTCCTACAGAGTAGATTTCTAGTCTCCAGAAAAGACATTATACTCGAACATAATACGTGTTCCAAAATTCTACAACTGATCGACGTTAGAGATATAGGTCTATAGTTCTGCACATCTCTTCGACGTCCCTTCTTGAAAACGAGGATGACCTGTGCCCTTTTCCAATCCTTTGGAACCTTTCGCTCTTCTAGAGACCTACGGTACACCGCTGCAAGAAGGGGGGCAAGTTCCTTCGCGTAGTCTGTGTAAAATCGAATCCCCAGGATTGACGGTCATACAACCTTGTCTTGTCTGTAGACCCTTAACAAGTTTTAAATAGAATACTATGACAGTTAAACATTTTCATGTACAAATTAACGCATAAAAAACAAGTGGCATAATGCAGCTGCCGCGGCTCCATGGCCCGCATCAAGGGCATAATAGTAATAAAATAAAATAAATTGATATAATTAAGTTAAGAGGTAATCATGTTCTAGACAATTCTCACAAGTAACGGTTAAGTGACATAACGGCCAACGGCTCTTTTCAGAATTTCAGAATTTCCAGGACAAACGACCATCGGCCCTTTTCAGAACCGATAGAAACAATTTCCAGGACAAACGACCATCGATAAGACAAATTTTGAATTTACTTGGGTAATTTAAACCTAAACAGGTTTGAGCTTAAAGTATGGCGAAATTTACTTCAAGAAATCAATACAATAGATGGGTAGCAGTATGTAACAGTCACTTACAATAAAGGCCTAACGGCCTTTTATATAAGAAAGTAAACAGTGAAACAACATCGTGTGTGAATTATGCTATTTTGGGAAACAGTAGTGAGTTTTAATTTATGGAGGCACAAACTAAACGAATATCGTGATACTGGTTACCTCAGACAGAGATATCGGAGGCAACTTTCAATCACGTAACACCTTATTCATAGTAATGGCCAATTGCCAGTTTTCAGTTCGAGAGAAGTGACTTAGATCGTATGTAACAACAAGATTGGTTACAGACATAAAGTAACAGATTAGTGCTAATGACGCGGTCGGTAAGATTTCAATAAATTAACGCATCAACACAAGACGTTGTTTGCTACCCATAACCTTTGAAATGAAAGGGGCGCAATAATAAGTTAACAACTCAGGTGGAGGACAACGTGCCTCAATGCAAGTCCGTAACGGCGTCGACATCAAACACATTTAATAATAGAGGTGTGACGCCTGCCCATGAAAGCACAGCCCAGACGGTCACACAGTTTAGTCGCATAAATCATCCAATAATTTACCTTAAAACCTAAGGACTACTCTAAACATACAAATGGTACCAAAAGTTTCCCCTTCAGAGATAGTTATAGCCGAAATTATAAATAGCCACAAACTTACAGTCAGCAAGACCACTCGTTTAAGATCTTCACAGCAAATGGTAAGCCAGTGGTTTCACACACGAAGTAAGCAACGCAAAATTATTGGACATCGACTATTCCGAACGGTATAATCCGAAAATTCATATGTGAGCCGTGGTAAAAATTGCTGTTTTGAAGAGCGCGCTGCAGCGCGTAGTGTGAAGCAGTCGCCCTCCGTTTCGGGCGGAGGCGCCGCTGTGGCAATCGCAGCTTTGGTATCTCTCTCTGGTGGAAAAGGGGAAAGTTTGCCTGTTCACGTGCATTTAAGGGGCGCTATAAGCTCGCCATATGGGTTGGTCACGCTGAGTCGGTGAGTCGCGGCGAATCTGGTCAGTTGGTCAGCCGGGTCAGTGTGGGCCTGTCGGTGTCTGTCTGTCGTCTGGAGTTTTAGTATATAATAGGCCGCCAGTCTGCTCGAGTTGCCTGGCCAACGGTTATTGGCGGTTGGATCGGTCGGTTGTTCGGTCGCACACTGAGACACAAGATGACTGGTCCGCCTTGAGCGTCGGCGCATGTGAGGTCGCAACGTGAGTCCAGTGGGCCGCGCCGCATCGAAAGGGATAGTGGCTTCGCGGTCGGCACGAGAGCAACAGGAGTCAACCCACGACATCAGTCTGGCCGGAGCGAGCTGCGACACCGTGAGACGTTGAAGCGGCTGGCAGCGGACGGTTCGGGAGAGCGTTGGGGGTGCAGCGTTGTTTCATTTACTTGTTAAATACTACTTGTTTTCTTGATGAGGTTAACAGCCGCTTTGTTTTGCGGTCGTCCAACCATTCTTCTCCGTTTTCCCACCCGCGGGAAGCTGGTTATTTATGAATTGGGTGGTCCGTTTTCCGTTGTGGAGTTGGGGCGGGTTAGAGCAATGTCTGGTTCGGGTTGTTCAGTAATCCCACTCTCAGACTGCGAGACGTTAATAGCTGCCTCTGTCATGTTTGTCGGATTCGGTGTTAACGATTTTATTGCATGAGGTGTAAAGGCCGAATTCCTGAAATATGTTTTTATCTTGCCTATCATCTTGCGAGGTGGTATATGTGTAATGTAGAGCATGTTGATACATTTTATGTAAAACTGCATTTCATGGATTTTATTTAAATGGTCTTTTTAGTATATAAAGTTGCCACCCTTCCATCGTAAGAGTTATTTTAAAAACAAGTTGCACTTTCTGTGGCAAATAATTTTTTATGTGAGTGTTTTGTACCATTTCCATCCCTCTCACGGTGTGCACAGTTTATCTGTTTGTGTGAGGTGTTAAAATTTTCAGTTTAAAATAATCTGCTGTGTTGCAGATTTGCACCAGTGTAGTCTTTCAGAGGTTGTTGTGAGCGGTCGTGACCACGGCCGTGTTAAAAGGGTGCGGCAAGGTTCTCAGCCCGAAAGCGCATACTATATAAAAATAGAAAATGTTATTACTGCCTCTGAATAAATTGTAACTTGATATTTACAGGGTGCTTTATGATTATAATTTTTAATCTGTTTAAAAAAAGACTTTTAGGAATAAAATTACCATTTATTAAAAAAAAAGAATTTTAGTTTGTATCATCAGTTACCCATTGGCAACTACTTCAACGCTCACATAGTGTGATTGAATGTTTAATGTTCTTGATGAATCGCTAGTAAATAAAGTATATTTTTAAGAAAAGTTTTGAAAGTAAATTCACTGTTCAATGTGCATACAATATAACCAATCACTACAATTACGAGCATATTATAGCAGCAAAACAATTTAATAAATACAATTTAATAAATCCTGGAACGCTAGTAAGGACTACTCACCTTCTGTATTGAGTGTTCACAATAATGACACCTGGTTAACAAAATGATGCATGGTTAGAGACGGACTACATCCATAGGCCTGTCATTCACGAGACAGTGCAATCGTGAACGAATCCACGGCGCATTCGCTCGAGAGATCTTAGTTCAAACTTGAGAGCCACAACACGCGGCGCAGTTTCCAGTCTGGGCAGCCGCCATCGACACTGCTCAGCCGAACGTACCGTATGGAAGTCTACTGCCACGGTTTTGCACCCGGCGTCAAGTGCCAACTCGGCTCTCACCGCCCACAACGTACCTGCGATCCAACCCCAGCTTCCCGCACTCGGTCCGCTCATCCAAATTTAAAATCTCCTCTTCCACCAATTGTCCTGACCTCCCGCTGCCAGCCATTCGCGACAGATATTCCAGCCTGACACTATGTCGATACTAACCTCCAAAGACAGACGTTTACCGTATACGACTAGTCAGTATCTAGTGTTTACAGACTTTGAAAAGACATATGATTCAGTGTCAAGAAGCATGTGGAAAACCATGTCAGACTATGATATACCTGTCAAGTTCGTCAAAATAATGTAGCAAATGCATAATGGGTACTCCAAAGTAATGCACCAAAGGAAACTGATCTCACAAATTAGCGTGACGTCAGCGGTAAAAGAGAGACGAGTTCTCTTTCCATCTTTCATCTTAATTTTGGTGGATGAAGAGATCAGTAAACAAATGGAGGCAAAAAAGGGGAATATGCTGGAGCGTCACATATCAACTGGAGGATTTTGCGTGTGTATATATCTGCACCCTGAAAACTTCTGGCAAGTGAACTGCAAACTGGAAGATCTCCAGAAAGAGGTGGGAACCACCTGGCTAAAAATAAATGTGGGAAAGAAATCGTTCAAATGGCTCTGATCACTATGGTCATAAGCCCCCTAGAACTTAAAACTACTTAAACCTAACTAACCTAAGGACATCACACAACACCCAGTCATCACGAGGCAGAGAAAATCCCCGAACGCGCCGGGAATCGAACCCGGGAACCCGGGCGTGGGAAGCGAGAACGCTACCGCACGACCACGAGCTGCGGACAATGTGGGAAAGACCAAATGCCTGTGCGAAATGCGGCTGCCAATAGGAAGAAGTTCCAAGTAAATGGTAGGAATGTAGAGATTTTTTGAGGACTTCACACGCCTCCGAGACATTGAGACTAGCAGTGGAGGAGCGGGAAAGGATCTCTGCAGTGGGATCAAGAAAGCAAATGCAGAGTTCGTTCAACTACTTTCCTTTTGGAAATGCAAAAATTGGGATTCCAAAAGCACGGTCAAATAATTGCCGCTGTTCAGGGCTGAAACCCGGAATGTCACAAAATTACCAAGAAAATATAAAATTTTAGAAACTGGTGCTTACCAAGAATCTTAGCAGTACTTTTCCCGAATGTAATATTAAGTGAAGAACTATGAAAATGTACCAAAGAGAAGTCTGTGGATATACAGATCAAGGTAAGGAAGTGGAAGCGAGGTGGACACATACTGTGCAAAAATCAGGTGGCAGTAATGAGACAGGGCCTGGCTGGAATGAGCAGAAGACCGAGGATAACGTGGGGGAGCACAGTGGAAAGAGATGAAACGTAAGAAGGAAGAACGTGGGGAGAAGTCAAGGCAACGGCACAAAACGGCCCGCTAGTGATGCTCCGTCGAAGCCCTATGTTCCAATGACTGGAACGACAGGTTGTAACCAACCAGTCAAAGTAATCAGACACTGGGAGCTATTTGATAAATGAGACTCCGAGTCTCTATACTACAGGAATGGAGGATAAGGCTAGTGGTATAATATACGAGGATCGTTCACAAAGTAAGTTCCGTTTCTATTTCTATAGCGGCAGCGCTACGATCGTAGTTCCGAGCATACGCGGCAGTTACTGTAACTCAAGGAGAAGACGTGTACGCCATTTTCAGATCGCTGCTGCCGATGTGTGCTTTGTGGTGGTTCTTTATAATGTCAGCCATAATTGAAATGCCGCCGCATGTGAAATCAAATCTGTGATTCGTTTTCTAACTGCAAAGAAAGTTAAACCAAAGGAAATTCGTCAGCAAATGTGCGAGGTTTACGGACAAAATACTATGAGTGATTCAATGGTTAGAAGATGGGTCAGAATGTTCAGTGAAGGACGTGATCAAATGAACGATGAAGAACGAAGTGGACGCCCGTCTGTGGTTACTGATGAACTCGTTCACACAATTGCAGAGAAGATTAAGGAGAACCGTAAGTTTACACTTAGTGCCCTGGCAATGGAAATTCCGCAAATCTCACGATCGCTAATTCATGAAATTGTTTTTGAAAAACTCAAATTTCGAAAACTTGGCTGACGTTGTATACCCAAAATTCTTACTGAACAACAAGAACAACAACAAAAAATGATGGGCAGTGCTCTTCAGTGTTTAACACGCTACAATGAAGAAGGTGATTGTTTTCTTTCGCGGATAGTCACGGGGATTGAAACTTGGGTATAGTACGACATCCCTGAAAGAAAACGGCAATCAGTGGAATGGAAGCACACTCCATCCCCAAGGAACGGTAAGAATGAGTAGATCTTGACACCTCGAAAAGTCAGCTGCACCGTTTTTTACGATACAAAATGCATTTTGTTGATTGATTTTTTACCACGAGGCCAAACGATCAATGCACATGGTTACTGCGAGACCATTAAGAAATTGCTCCGCGCAATACAGAACAAGAGCGTAGGTTAAATGTAAAAAAGGTGTTGTTTTTTGCCACTATAATGCCCGACCTCACACGGCAAATGTGACCAAACAACTCTTAAGGGAATTCCACTAGGACTCGTTTGATCGTCCTCCGTACAGCCCGGACCACGCTCCTAACGACTTTAATCTTTCTCGTACCTAAAATTTGTCCTCGGTGGTCAACGCGTCAACGGTGATATGAGTAGGAAGAACATGTTACCACATGGTTGAATACACAGGCGGCAACCTTCTATGAAGAAGGCATACAAAAACTTGGGCCACACTATGACAAGTGCCTACAAAATTTCGGAAGCTATGTAGAAAAGTAGTTTAACAGTTGTAGATTTTTCTACAATAAATATTTTGTCCTTATCTGTACACGTTTGTTTTATGTAACGAAACGGAACTTATTTTTTGGACATACCTCATAATTAAAATACAAATCATAGAGAACCCGTTGGTTGTTTGATTGACAAAATAAAAATAGAACTTACATAGCATAACGTGCACATACTTGGGCTACAGTAAGCGCACTTACCTACGACATACAAGCGGAGCGTGGGTGGACTGAGTAATGGTACTTGAATTACGTAACCATTGCGGCACCTAACCTCAATCTCTCGATACCAGCAATATTCTACTGTGTTTCTGTAAAATAATTAACATATTTCTGTGACAACATTCAGATTTGATTTCATTAATGTAGAGGTAGTTTGATACATCGATATGTTTATATTGCAATGATATTATTCTTATGTGTATTCTTTCTTTTGTCACTATGATCTTTGACGTACTTGTAACTCTGATTTTTTGGCGCGTAAGCGGTTATTAGAGGGTCAAGTCTTGGTCGTAATGTTGAAAAGACGGAAATTGTAGTCAGTTTATGAAATGTGAACTTTAACAGCGAGGAAGATATTTTCGTGTAACTTAAATTCGGAGTGCTGATTCCTTTTTTACATCACCATTGTCCTAACTTGCAAAAGTTTAATCTTCAAGAATGGTTTATGAAACACAGCTATAAAACTTTTGAATATCGCAGAATAACACCTAGGCCTCTTTGCATCCGAGCTTGGAATCATCACTAACTAGATTTTCGACGATTGAGCCATGAGTTCACAACGAGACCAGCGTGGGAAACACGAAAAGATGAGTGCCTAGTTTATCCATTATTTCAAGAAATGACTTTAATAACTGTGCTCTAATGACACCTGCCTCATAATATAACTTTGTTGTTGCCCGAAAATGCAATATTTAGCAGAATGAGCAACACTATAATCATAATAAATTTTTGACCTTTGTTGTGGTAGGGTTGTTAGAACTGATACAGTAAAATAAACACAGATCAAATAATGTTAAGTACGGTAAATTTACTTTAAGACAATAAAAGCGCACGACGGAGGAATTATCCGAATGGGACGTAAATTGGCAGATCTGCTGTACATGTATAGACAAACGAATGACTACAATTTCAGAAAAATTTGACGATTCATTCAAGAGAAAGAGCTTCACAAATTGAGTAAATCAATAAAGCGCTAGTCCACCTCTAGCCCTGGTCATAATGAAGGCAGTAATTCGGCTTGGCTACGATCGACTGAGTTGTTGGATGACTCCCTGCGGGATATCGTGCTGAATTCTGACAAACTGGCGCGTTAGATCATCAAAACCCCAAGCTGGGTGGGGGGCCCTACACATAATGTCCCAAACGTTCTCAGTTGGGGAGGAGATCCGACTACCTTGCTGACCAAGGTGGGGTCTGTTAAGCCGCCCGCGGTGGCCGAGCGGTTATAGGCGCTACAGTCTGGAACCGCGCGACCGCTATGGTCGCAGGTTCGAATCCTGCCTCGGGCATGGATGTAAGTAGTACTAAGTTCTATAGGACTGATGACCTCAGAAGTTAAGTCCCATAGTGCTCAGAGCCATTTGAATTTAGGGTCTGTTAAGCACCAAGACAAGCAGTAGAAACTCTCACTGTGTACAGGAGGGCATTATCTCACTGAAATTTAAGACCAGGGTGACTTGCCATGAAGCGAAAAAGAAACTGGGCACATAATATCATCGACGTACCGCTGTGCTGTAAGAGTGCCTCGGATGACAGCCAATTGGATCCTGTTACGAATAGAAATGTCACTTCAGACAACCGCTCCCGGTTGTCGGGCCCTATGGCGGGCCACACTCAGGTTTGACACTCCTGTCAGGGGTGTCTCCAGACACGTCTTCACTGGTCATCGGGGTTCAGTTTAAGGCGGGACTCATCACTGAAGACAGTTCTACTCCAGTCAGTGAGAATCCAGACCGAAAACGTATCTAGAGACGCCACAGACAGGGGTGGGAAGCCAACCTGACTATCGCCCGCCGTACGATTCGACAGCCAGGAGTGTTCTGTTGGGTGCGATTTCTTTTCATAGCAGGACGCCTTTTGTTGTCATCCGCGTCACCCTTACAGCAAAACGGTCCGTAGACGATATTCCACGCCCGGTTTTTTCCTTCATAACAACCATCATGGGCTTTCATTTCAGCAAGACAATGATCGCACGCTCAAGGCGAGAGTGTCTGCTGTTTGTCTTCGAGCTTGCCGAACCTTACCTTGGCCAGCAAGGTCGTCGGATCGCTCCCCAATTGAGAATGTTTCTAGCATTATGCATAGGGTCTTCTAACCAGCTCGGGATTCTGGAGATCTAACGTACCAGTTGGATAGAATTTGATACGATATCCTTCAGGGGACATCCAACTATCAATCACTTCCAAGCAGAATAACTGCTTCCGTAAGCGCCAGAGGTGGACCAATAAGTTATTGATTTTCCCAGCTTCTGAAGCTCTTTCTCTTGAATGAATCATCCAGTTTTTCTGAAATTGTAATCCTTTGTTCGTCTGTACATGAACGTCACATCTGCTGATTTCCATCTCATTCTGATAACTCCTTCGTCATGCGATTTTTTCCCTTTTTTATGTAGTCTGTGTATAAAACGGAGCATTGTATTGTATTGTATGTTAACCGGGGACCTAGAAACAACGGAGAGGCTCCGTCCCCGCCGCAGCCGCAGTGGTCCACAACCCCACGACGACTACCGCAGTCCACTTCAGCCCTTCGGCACCCCACACCGAACCCAGTGTTATTGTGCGGTTCGGCCGCAAGTGGACCCCCCAGGGAACGTCTCACACCAAACGAGTGTAACCCCTATGTTCGCGTGGTAGAGTAATGGTGGTGTAAGCGCACGTGGAGAACTTGTTTGCGCAGCAATGGCCGACATAGTGTAACTGAGACAGAATAAGGGCAACCAGCACGCATTCGCCGAGGCAGATGGAAAACCACATAAAAACCATCCACAGACTGACCGGTTCACCTGACCTCGACAAAAAAAACGGCAGGCGGATTCGTGCCGGGGACCAGGGGCGCTCCTTCCCGCCCGGAAAGCCGTGCGTTAGACCGCAAGGCCAACCGGGAGGGCCAAAGCATGAAATATTTAACTACATTATCGGACTTTAGAGTCAAAACCATAACTGGGAGTTAGTTCATGTATTTGATTCACTCGGGACGCACATTCAGTGCAAATGCACAATTACGTCCGACCTCTTTTAGAAATCTTCAACTAGCGAAAATACTGGGTATGAACAGAGACTGCAGATGGGTGATGATAGGTGGGAGTGTGGTTCGGCAGAGAGGAGTGCCGCACAGTAGAGGCAGACACTGTGTCCGGGTGGCGCAGTGGTTAACATAACTGCCTAGTAAGCAGGAGATCCCAGGTTCGAATCGAGGTCCGGCACACATTTTCGCTTATCGCCGCTCACAAAGTCCCAACGCAGCTAATGTCAGTAATCCGTTCCCTTTACTTTCATTTCTCCGCCCCTGCCCTCCTTCAGTTTACATTATAACTGTGAGTGTTACAAGTAATAATTAGATTCGCTTACAAATGTCAAGGGAATACTGAACGATGACGGCGACACCCCATCGCTGACTGTTTAGAGATAAAGGTGAGTGGAAGGATATGCTCCTTGTATTGAAACGATGAAAATTACGTATTATAATATGCAAATAGCATTGAATTAACAAAAGCGATAATGGCTCATCTCCGTGTCTCGGTATTGGAGTAACTGCTTTATTTCCCATCCAACATTTTCATACGCTGCTTGTAGATGCAGACGGATGGCGTAGGGCCTGCAGGGTCACGACGTAGTGGGCCTCCCCGCATGCTGAGATGGGGTGTCTGGCTGTCGCGGCTTACACCGAAACGCAGCTGCCCAATCAGGCGGGCTTTCAGCGCTGGCGCTACGAAGAGCTGCAGACAACGCGAATCTCGGAGATGCTCGCCGCGTTGCGACTCCGCAGGATTCGCCGACTGCTGGTACGCGGCTGGGTTTCGTGGCGGCCGCCGTGCGGGTAGACCGCTCGCAGGCGCGCGACTTCCTGCGCAAATCTCGTCACGGACGGCGGAGGAAACGCCGCTCGCGAATAGCTCTCCAGCGCTGATCGATCGCTACAACCCCTCCCTCCCCCTGTTCCTGCACAACAGAACCACGTTCCTTGCAGCCTTCTGCACTCTCTTCCTGGCACCAAAATTCTATATCCGACCCAGTAACGTTGTTGTTGCGTGGGCTGAAGGACGGGAAACTAAAGGGTCGGCAAGGATCGACTTGTGGCAGCGTTGCCAGTTCCACAGTCTAACATACACAGTCCCGACATTCAGTGCTGTGAAAGTTATTACCATTCGATGTTCTGTAAGCCTGCCACTCCTTTGAAACTGAACTTGAGTGCTCATATATGATTGTGAACATTATTTATACCCTAAAATATACCTCCAGGCACCCATTCATGATGCATTCTGGCACCAGTGTTTAAGCTCCGGAGCAAAATTTATGCAAAGCACAATGAACGGAAGCGGGATGGCGGGGCGGGGGGACACCAGTGGGGTGCGGGCCAGGAGCTACTCGGAGGCAGCAGAGTTTTGAATTAGATAATCGACTGCAAACACCATACTACGCTGCCTCAAAGTGTGTTAAAATCTGGTCTCGTTGGCTCCATTTGTGCAGGACAGATGTATTTATTATCTGTCGCATATACTACGTATATAAATGGAAAGTTTGTGTCGTAGAACTACAGTTTTAAAACTGCAGTAGGCTACCGTAGACTGTCGTAAGTAAGCATAAATTTCGGTAGTTGTCATAGCAGCTTTCGTCAGTTAAGGTAGGACCCCACATTACCTGTATGTTAGGTGTCTTGCATAACTATCAGACGTTCCACGTAACAACTGCTTTCTTTACATATGCGATCAGTGTTTTACTAGAGTTCCCTAAAAACCGGAATCGCCGAACTGTCTGTAAACTGAATGAAGATATATATAGGGTAAGTAACCTCCAGAAAATTTTCGCTCCACATACTTGTTCTCCTGTCCGTTAATTAAAAAGAAACGGTATTTGTAGCAAAAATTGAAATTGTCAGTGTTTAATTCAGATTTTATTAGAAAACTGTTGATCGTAAAACAAAACAGATTTATCACATAACGCTAGAGAAAACAAATTTTCTCATTAAAAAGGTAAAATAAAAAACAGCAAAACAAATATCGTGTCAATACTGCATCGAACGTATATAAGACATGTTTCTTTTATTCATAAGTAACTTTCGCATTTACCAGTAATAAGAGGAAACTCTTGGCATTGATAATTCAGTTGAGAACAGAACTACAACAGCAGTTATATACACTTTTTATGTTGGTGCATGTAAACTGTACAGTGCAGAAGTTACATGACCAACTAACTTTTCTTATTTATAAAATGCAATGGATGTGAGGATGTGAAACACAATGGATTAACACTGAATTATGTGCAGTTCTAATTATGTGCAAAACAAACAAACAGGCCGGCCGGAGTAGCCGAGCGGTTCTAGGCGCTACAGTCTGGAACCGAGCGACCGCTACGGTCGCAGGTTCGAATCCTGCCTCGGGCATGATGTGTGTGATGTCCTTAGATTAGTTAGGTTTAAGTAGTTCTAAGTTCTAGGGGACTGATGACCTCAGAAGTTAAGACACATAGTGCTCAGAGCCATTTGAACCATTTTGAACAAACAAATAAAGAACAAAGAAAAATCGTTAATTCCCAGTTTCTTTCCCTACCAATTCTACCAATACTACCAGTAATCTTAACCATTTACTACGTCTTTTTTGCAGTGTATCAGAACTCCAAAACCACAGTTTTAGTAGAGCGCAACTCTACATAGAAGCAATATCTTATGATTATATGAGTTCTGTCGCCATATATCTTGAAATACTGCAATTGCACACGTTATCTAAATTACTGAAAAGTTCTTACGGAAGATAACCGCAAGCGCTGCTGACGTAAGTATTGTAAGTAATTTGAGTAAATTGCAATATAACTGAAAGAACCACGTATTGTATGAAGCAAACCTTCATCAAACGTGGAGTTAAGGTATTTGTGACGAAATTTGTGAACAACGGAAAAATGTAACATAGTGAATATGTGAAGACGAAATGTATGATAAATCCAGTATAATGAATGAATAACCTAGTTATACATAGTTAATCGTCAAGGGTAAATACGATTATTTGATTAGAAAAGTTAAAACTCTTCTAAACATCACACTTTAACAATGTGTAAAAATAATTCAAGAATTTCTTGAAAATAACTATGTCAGTGAGACAACCTATAAAGCACTTGAATTTATGGGTGATTAATTCAAACAGATACCGATCACCATGCGTTTTGATGAGATCAAAAGCGGCAACTAAGGTATAACATTTTTCACAAGTCCTAATGTAAAATACAATGCAAAAAGGATATGATGTTACTTAACCCCAACAAAATTGTTATTTCCAGTGACATGAATACAGTCATAATGCTCACAGCTTGTTGCAATCTTACCACCATAGCGAATGTTCGTGCGCGGAAGCGCCCATATCAAATACGCAAGACAAAAGTATCCATTAATACAGCTCAACATACCGGCCTCGAAGCGATTACTTTGTGCTTAAAACTGTATGACATATCCAACCAAAAAGTACGCGCCGAACACTCTGATATTCCGGCAACGGACAAATTCTTAGCGTCTCTACAAGAGAAGCTGGCCTGTTCCTGTTTGCAGAGGTGTACCACTCTAGCAGACGGAGCAGACCCTTCACAGATCGTCTGTGACCTGACAAATGACTTACCCGTAGCGCGCGATTTATGAAAGACGCTTTGCAGCACAGCGGGGTCCTTTGAACTTGGAGCGACACTAACGCACCTAGGGACGAGGAAGCCTGCTATTTACTAAAGAATTAGGTTCATTATTAAATTTTTTCCGAGTAATTTAGGAAATAGTGGATACATTGTTGCGTCCCAAGCAGTAGTAAATTATCAAGACACATGGAAGATGTCAAAGTAAATGTAAACAGAGCAACATGATCTGAATTAAATGACATACACTAACAGGGTCGCCAGTTTCTGGTAGACTTGGAGATCAATGCTACATAATGGTAGACTACCAATGGTAGACTTGGAGATCAATGCTACATACCAATTTCAATTACATTATAATTTGTTTCATTAAGAGAATGTCATTGAAGTTCTTAAAAAGCTAACTTACGCTCTCTTAAGAACACATACAGTGCAATGCATTAGGCATGACAAAACATTAATGGAACAACCATATTTTACTCGTTTGTACATTGCTTTTGACCCATCTGACTAAAATTGCACTGTCTTACTTTATCATCAATGGAACTCTCTGAAAGACGTGTTCATGTTTAAAGTAATTAGTAGTTCACTTTTAATCACTCTGCTGAACAAATTTTTTTACTGACTACCCATTTTATAACACATTGAAGAGAAAATGCGCTCAACATATGCATTTGTCCCAGGAACGTTCGACAGAAAAGATACAAGTTTTTGTAATTATATGACATATGGAGAAGCTAAGTTTAAGGGATTACAAGTTAGCATCTTATTCATGAAGAGTCAACATGGAAAAAGGAGGAGTTGCTACTTATATAAAAGCTAGACACAAAGTCAAAAATATTGAAACAAATTGTTTTTGTGTGCATCAGATCATTGGAGCATGTGCTTGTGAGTTGTTACTGCAATATACTTCTATAGTAATTGTAACAATCTACAGATCCCCTCAAGGTAACTTTGAGCTATTCATAAAAAAATCTTGAGGCGTTATTGAGCTACCTGTCAGACAAAAAGAAGCAGTCAGTGGTTTGTGGTGATTTTAATGTAGATTTCTTAAAAGATATGGATAGGAAAAATGAGCTAGAACCTTTGTCTGGTGGCTTCAATCTATTATCTGTTGTAAATTTTCCAATTCGTGTGCATCAGGATAGTAGGTCACTTATCGATAACATTTTCATAGACAGTGCTCAGGCTCAGACAAGTAATGTGTACCCAGTTGTTAATGGGCTATCTGATCATGATGCACAGTTAATGGAAACAACACATATAGCACCTTACAGGATTCAGGCTGGTTCATACAACGCAGGGAGGCTTATTAATGCGAACAGGATACAGAGCTTTAAGTGCAGCCTAGAAGTGGTAGAATGGGATGTACACAGAAAATGATGCTGATGCCAAACTCAGTTTATTCCACCGTAAATTCGTCTCAATGTTTGAGAGCCGCTTTCGTAAAACGTTATCCAAAAAAAGCCATTACAAAACCATGGATTACTAAGGGAATTAAGATATTGTGTAAGAGGAAGAAGGAAATATATGGACAGCCCAGAATAAGTCAGGATCTGACATGACTTGCTTACTACAAAAGATACTGCAATATTTTAAGGAAAGTCATTACGAATTCGAGAAGCTTCTGTGTTCCGACAGAAATTAATAATGCGGATAATAAGATTGAAAATAAATGGAACATTGTCAAATGGGAGATGGGGCAGCCTGACAGAGCACAGCATGCCATAGTAATAAAGCTAAATGATGATGTTGTGAGTGATAATTTACAAGTTGCAAGTATTTTTAACAATCACTTTCTGAATGTAGCACCAAAAATAGGGTTAAAGGGTTAAGTTGAAGAAGCAAAATAATATGTTAAAAATGTCATTCTCCAGGACTTTAGGCCTTTAGAAATAGCACCAACATCCCCCACTGAAAATAAGAGAATTATAAATATACTGAAAAACAAGAGCTCATGTGGTGTTTGATGGAGTCTCTAACAGAATTTTGAAGTGTTGTTCTAATTTAATAAGTGGAGTAATGCTTCGCTGGCACGGGGAATTTTGCCAGGCAGATTGAAATACGCAATTGTTAAACCTCTTCATAAGAAAGGGGACAAGAGTGACTTAAATAATTGTATACCAATGTCAATGTTGACTTCATTTTCTAAAATATTCGAAAAAGTTATGTATGCAAGAGTAGTCTCACATTTATGTGAAAATAATTTACTCAGCATGTCACAGTTCGGATTCTGGAAGGGTTACTTGACTGAGAATGATATCTACACATTTACCCATCAAATATTACAAGCCCTAAATAACGAATTATCACCAGTTTGTATTTTTTGTAATCTTTCCAAGGCATTTGACTGTCTAGATCATGCCACACTCTTAGACAAACACAGGTTTTATGGAATTGAAGGATATAGACACAGCTTGTTTGAATCGTACTTAATGAACAGAAAGCAAAAAGTTGTGCTGAATAGTACAAAAAATGTTGGGAGGATGGTAAATTCTAGTGAATGGAGAGTTATTACAAAAGGAGTCCCACAGGGTTCAATTTTAGGTCCTCTGCTGTTCCTTATTAATGTGAATGACCTCCCACTTAACGTTCAGCAGGCGGAACTAGTACGTTTTGCAGATGACATGAGTGTTATAATAAATCCCATTACAGAAAAAGCAGCTGAAGATATTGTTAAGGATGTCTTTCAAAGAATTATTAAGTGGTTCTCAGCAAATGAACTGTCCCTTAACTTTGAAAAAACTCACTATAGCCAGTTGTGTACACCGAACAGAGTCATACCGACAATTGATGTAGCATATGAGCAGAGCTTAGTTATCAGGGTAGATTTCTGAAAATTTTTGGGTGCTCACATTGATGACAACTTGACCTGGAAGAAGCGTATTACTAAGTTTCTCAAACAATTAAGTTTATCTTCTTTTGCTCTTTGTATAATCGCTAGTCTTGGTAATAAACAGATCAGCCTCCTAAGGTACTTTGCATATTCCCACTCAGTAATGTCTTTCTGGAGTAACTCACCACTTAGACATAAAGAATTGATTGCACAAAAGAGAGCAGTGAGAATAATTAGTGGTGTTCACCCAACGACGTCATGTAGGCACCTTTTCAAGCAGTTAGGTATTTTAACTGCACCATCAGAGTACATATATTCGCTAATGAAATTCGTTACAAATAATCCATCACAATTTATGAAGAA
The DNA here is from genome assembly GCF_023897955.1 of Schistocerca gregaria. Taxonomy (NCBI): domain Eukaryota; kingdom Metazoa; phylum Arthropoda; class Insecta; order Orthoptera; family Acrididae; genus Schistocerca; species Schistocerca gregaria. The sequence continues at coordinate 66,641,396 of NC_064924.1, read as the reverse complement.
TACTGATGTTCGTACATACAACACTACAGGGAAAAATGACCTTTTCTGTCCATTATTGAAGCTGTCAGTTGCTCAAAAAGGAGTACTTCATTCAGCAACAAAAATCTTTGATCATTTGCCCAACAACATATAGTGTCTGGCACATAGCAGATCAAGATTTAAATCTTTCTTAAAATCATTTCTTTAGGGCAAGTCCTTCAACTCCATACTCGAATGTCTGTTTTAGAATTGGTAAAAAAATTGTACCTCTAAATGAAGTAGCATGTGCAGAACTAAAAATTTCAGTAGTATTAATATTAGCACTATTCATGTGTGTATATAGTTGCATGCCCCGGTATGAGGCGAAGAATATGACTTCAAAATTCTGCAATGCCATCATGAAGCAGCCTTAAAACAGAATTGAACTTAACGTAATTGAAATTAGTGTTGTCTACAGTATAGGAAATAATTTTATTTAAAGGCAGGTCATTTTCGTTGACTAATGACATAATCATGAATTGAACTTGCGGTTTCATAGGCACTTACGTAAAAGTTACCTTCATTGCTGACATCTGTTACAAGTGAAAAGAAACAGTTTTTAGAAACAAGTGCGGTCATAACATCTTTTAGAGACTTTGGAGCCAACATATCTTGCAGCAAACTCTCTCCATTCATTCTTCCACACGAAACACTGTCAGCAACACTGGAATCCCTAAAAATCTCCAAAAATATGTAATGTCAGTTTATTCGAACAATCCATGCTGGCGTAAGTGTGCTTATATTTTACATTGTGAAACATGCTAAATATCTCTGTTGCAGTCGTGTTATCTTGCTGTGTTTGAGGAGTCGCTTGATTAGAAAAATACGAATCCAGATTTTTTTCATTTTAGTTCATGGTCTTGTATTTCCTTTTGGGGTTTCAGTTGTAGGAAGTTGCTCAAGATCTGACTCACCTCCAAGGGAGAGAGAATTCACGCGCACAGATGCAACAGCGTGCCTTGCAGCATTGGCCCATAACGGGCTTCACCGACGTGTATGACGATTTCCAGCTATTTTGACACGACATTACTCGTTTAGCTGTCTTCATAGGACTTGTACTGAGTACTTTCTCATCAGATTCACAACTTAACACTGGTGTCTTCGATGAGCTTTGATAACCTCACAATTTACGTCGATTTAATGTCAAACAGTATGAACAGTGACATTGGAAATTGAAATGGAAGTCCTTCGAAAGTACGCGGCGGAAGACGAGGTAAACAATTCAGCATGCTCAGCTTCACTAGCAAAGCCGAGACATCACGAGATTTCCTTCTTCTAAGGGTCCAACGAAAATCGAAAGAAAAGGAGCTACTTTGAACTTCAAGGGTTTTTAAAACATTTCGATACAAAAAAAGACAAAAGCTCGTTTTTATGGGACAACTGTTCATAACACGGGACGCAGTATTTTTCACCTCAGTTACGGGATGCCCCGCACAATATGGGACAGGTGCAATCCTATACGCTAAATATGGTAATGGATATGTAGTATCTTGCTCATAGGCATATATAGAGTGTTTCACAATTTTTATTACAAGCGTTTGGGGGATGTAGAGAGGAGACAGCAGAAAAGTTTTCATTAGGTATATGTGCCCAGAAACGTACTGTTTGAATATAAAGCAAGATTTAAGATCAGATCACTTTCAAATTTCCAGTATTACTGTATGGTACGTAATGGTAGAGCTGCACAATGTATGTATCAAGAATGTTTACCGGATCGACTCAGTGCATCGCATACCATTTTCGTGCGATTACAACAACGTCTACGACAAACTTGTACGTTCGTAACAAGAAGAGCTGAGTGCGTTGATCCACGGAATCGCATCAGGGTTTGTGGACCCTGTGTATGAAAGGATAGGTCGCATGTGCACCTTGTGCGCAAGAACAGTAAGGTCTCCACGTGGATCAACTCCTGGAGGGCACATCGTCCCCTCCGTGTGTGTACCATGAAGCTGGAAATTTGAAACTTATTTTCCATTTAATAGGTACGTTTCAGGACTTAGCTTACTTATCGAGTCTTATATGCGCAACGATCAGAAGCTTGCAACAGGAACTGTGAAACACCCCTTATACGCTCTTGCTCGTGTAAAAAGTATCAACAGACCATTTGACATTCTGTTCCGCTCTGCAGTCATTACTGTTCAAAATGGTTCAAATGGCTCTGAGCACGATGGGTCTTAACTGCTGAGGTCATCAGTCCCCTAGAACAGAACTACTTAAGCCTAACTAACGTAATGACATCACACACATCCATGCCCGAGGCAGGATTCGAACCTGCGACGGTAGTAGCAGCGCGGTTCCAGACTGTAGTGCCTAGAACCGCTCGGCCATCTCGGCCGACCTATCATTACTGTGTCTGTTGTTAAAAATACATCTTTCGTCTTATTATTCTTTGCCGTATTTGAGATGTGGCAAGATTCAGTGTGGACGGGCCGTACTCTGTTACCGTTGCTTGCTCAGTTTCTTTTTTCCTTTTTTTAAAAAAAAAATCACGTACGCTTTATTTGAAAACGATTGCAAATATTGGGTTGACAATAAGGAACCATTGTCAAACTTCACTGTTAAGACACAATATCAAATAAAATAATTTTTAAGCAAGTTACACTCGCGGCTGAAGGCCTTATTGACCATAAATTCAACTTATTTGTAGACAGTGCTCCAGGGATCGATCTGGGAAAGTCGCTCAACTTCGTAAACGATGAGACAGGCAGCCAAGGGTTGTATTCACTTAACCGGATGGCAAATCAAGTTAGTGACAGTTTAAACGCAGGCCAACACTCTTGCAACAGCTACCTAACGTCTGCTAACCAATACAACGATGGAATAACCCATGCAAGACGGAACCGGCGGACAGCACTGAGTCCTCAGAATCCGGTGTTTAGAACATCCAGAAGCAGAAGGAATCACTACAACCAAAGTAACCCAAAAGAAAGAAATGTCCGAACCACAATCAAGGAGGCTGTCGACCTACAGGCCTTACCGGACAGCAGCGGCAAGGCGAGGAAAGGAACACCGCCGCGAAAATACGCTAACCTCCAGGGTAGGTAACTGGGGCGTTAGCGGCCACTAGCCAGAAAAATACTGCTGGTTGAACTTCACCAATAAACACAAGGAATTCAATGATTAATAATAAAAGGTGGAGGACGGCTAATTAATTTCGCCAACTCAAAACGCTCCACTCGTTGCTCTTCGTCTCAGCGACCCTGCGAACAGCAACGTGCGAACAAGCTGCATGCTCTCAAAATAGTGGAGGTTTCATAACTGGGTTAATGTTCACTCAACTCAAACGTCCTGCGTGCGGTGAAGAACGAGGTTGCCGCCCTCGCAACTACAGCCCCTCGACCTGGCACTGTCTGCAGTCTCGGCATGTCCTGGCGCTGCCCGACCTCACTGCTGCTCCGTCCCAACCGAATTACCCGACGCACTCCGACCACGAAAATACTTGACGCCCTTTCAAAGGTAGTACTAGAGTATTAGATATCGATAACCGCTGCTGCTGCCACTCACGGACAGACAACGCTAGCAAACGTAGTGGCGCAAGAAGAAAACGAAACGTCACTATCCCTATTATACGATGCCAATCTACCAACGGTACCAACACGAGCCGCAAGTCGGCTCAGTATTACGTTCTTACCATCAAATGTAAAAATACGTTTCAAACTTTGTTGTAGTATTTAGCTTTCACCACAGCTGACATCAGTATAGAGGGTGTCCATAAATAGTTACCCTAATTTCAAGATTAAATATTGTACTAAATATTAAATACTGTACTAATGATGGTAAGGTTTGTTTCTTGCTACATGTCTACTAGCAAACGCATGACGTTTCTGTACACCTGTGTCTCATTCAACAGTTTCGCCACAAGGAGCCGCGTGTGAGCTATATGGATGAAATGGCTGCCCCCTAGCAAAAAGTTCAATGTGCTGTGTGGCTAGCAGAAACCAAATCACCGATTACTAGGCCGCACGGGGTAGTCGCGGGGTTTTGGGCGTCTTGCCACGATTCACGCGGATCCCCCCCCCCCCCCCCCCCCCGTCGAAGGTTCGAGTCCTCCCTCGGGCATGGATGTGTGTGTTCTCCCTAGCGGCCGGCCGCGGTGGTCTAGCGGTTCTAGGCGCGCAGTCCGGAACCGCGCGACTGCTACGGTCGTAGGTTCGAATCCTGCCTCGGACATGGGTGTGTGTGATGTCCTTAGGTTACTTAGGTTTAAGTAGTTCTAAGTTCTAGGGGACTGATGACCACAGATGTTAAGTCCCATAGTGCTCAGAGCCATTTGAACCATTCTCCCTAGCATAAGTGAGTTTAAGTCACATTAAGTAGTGTGTAAGCCTAGGGACCGGTGACCTGAGCAGTTTGGTCCCATAGAAACTTACCACCACCAACGATTACTGTGTACCGAAAGGTTGTGCCCCATTATGGAAACAAAGCACTTCACTTCAAGTTAAACTGAAGAAGGATGGAAACATTTTTAGCAACGGGTTTCAGAAATGGACAGGAAGTAGCAGACCATCTGTTTCGGACGGGACTATGGAGTCACTGCAACTCGCCTTCAGAAGGTCGCTACACAAATCGATGAGACAAGCTTCGCGGAAGCTTCAGGTGCCAAAACGTACAGTGCGTAAAGTGGTTCGCTAACGTTTTAAATTGTATGCGTAAAAGGTTCAAATTGTTGTAAAATTGCAACCAGATGATCGCCGAAAACGTGAACGGTCTGCGATGGACATGCTGAACCGTTTGGTTGAGGATACCAATTTCTTGAAGCGTGTGTAATTTCCGACGAGGCTTCATTTTATTTTTTTGGTTCAGTCAATAGTCATAATGTCCTGTTCTGGGAATCATAAAATACTTATGTCGCACGAGAACACATTCGAGACAGTCCGAAACTTAATGTGTGATCGAGTAACTGGTCCATTTCCCTCCTTGAAAACAATGTGAGTAAATGTGTTTACCTTGACCCGCTGGTAAATTATGTCGTTGCCAAACCCTACAGGATATGCAACACACTATCATCTTTTAGCAAGATGGTATTCCCCCCTCATTGGCCTCTAGAAGTCCGTGAATTTCTTCATGAAACCTTCCCCATCATGCAGATTGGCAGGGAGGGCCCAGTTCCATCCTCCGAGGTCACTTGATATTATCTCCATAGCTTTCTTTCTTTGAGAATATGTGAAAGATATTGTAAACAAAACAGCAGTTACTGGTATTATGACATTGCAACAACGCTTCGCTGATGCCATTGGCAGAGTCACATCAGAAACTAGAGACTGAATACAGGCTTGATATTTTGCGTGGTACCACGGGTGCACATGCTGAAGTGATTTAAATGTCTGTTACCTGTACTAAATGATTTTGTATGGTTCAAAACTTGATAAGTAGAGGTATATATCGTGTAATCCATGTTCCATTTACTGTATCCAATAAAGAGTTACATTGTTTTGTTTGCTTTATGGACACCCTTTAAATATTTCACAAGCTGCGGCATAGTCGTGGATTAAAACAGTGATTCAGAAAGTGTGCTATAAACCTCTTTTATTTCCGTGGATGATCGCAAAACTTTTAGTCCTTGGCTACCGTTTTGATCAGAATTGACCATCTGCAGGAAAACATAAGAAATAAATACAACTCGTACACAGATTACATCTTAAAACAATGAAATATGCCGTAACGAAAAATTGTTACTTTCATGGGCGTCGAAATATGAGCTTAAAATATGACGAGGAGTACCTGTTTTATAAGATGTCCTAATACAATAAAGCCAATGTAGTATCGTTACAAAATACACACATAACCAGGTTAGCATCGTCGTACATATTTTAATTATGGTGTATGCTGGGGAATAGTACATGTTAATAGTGCTACTATTCGAACAAACTGCAGCACAACATATGTTTGTCCCATAAACTCGTTAGATATCGCTACTGTAACTCTACACATATTCGTCAATAATGAAATAGTACAGAATTCAAATGGTTCAAATGGCTCTAAGCACTATGGGACTTAACATCTGAGGTCATCAGTCCCCTAGACATAGAACTACATAAACCTGACTAACCTAAGGACATCACACACATCCATACCCGAGGCAGGATTAGAACCGGCGACCATAGCAGCAGCGCGGTTCCGGACTGAAGTGCCTAGAACCGCTCGGTAACAACGGCAGGCTGCACAGAATTCAATAAATGACTAATACAATAGATAAAGTCTATAATTTTCTTGTCAAGTGTATAAGTTCTCACAGTGATAAAATATATTAATTAAAAACACGAGTAAAATGAAATTTAAAAGTATTAAAATGATCATTTTAGATTAAAATAATTCCATACGTAAGAACAAACCTATGAAATAAATAAAATAACATGAAGCTGATAGAATAACCTGGAAAAGAAGCGAAAAGAGTGAAAACAAAAAATTAAAGTAAGTAAAAAGTCAAATATATTGGGGTGGCCGTTAGAATGCATCTTAGGCCAGAAGCCGGTGGAACATAACCGCAATAGCGCCTCATATACCGTACAACACGGCGTTCCAAGAAAAGTGTACAGGTGGGGGGGGGGGGGGGGGGGGGGGAGCGGGAAGGGAGCAGCAGTTGTAGGAAGTGTTGGGGAGTCAGTACCAGGTCACCAGCATTGTGAAGCCTGGTGCTACGTGGGAATTTTAGACAACTACTCAAATTGGTGGCACTAAATTGGTGGCATTTCGTGCAACTGTTTCAGCGTCATCTTAATGTGGCAGTTAGGCGCGTTAACATGGGGCTGGAGAAGGCACTGACGACAGAGGGCATGGGTCACATTGCAGTGGTGCCAGTTGACTATCAGTAGAGCAGGTTTCACTGTGCATGGCAACTCATTAGGTATGGGAAGGGGAGGCTGGCACAGCTTATAGATGACAGGGTGGTGGTGGGGTCACTCATGGAAAAATTGCTGTAGTAGTTGGTGTCAGAGCTGCGCATTTTTTAGATTGAAATCAAGTATACCTGCTTACAGGAAATCCATGTACATATGGTGAGATAAAGTTAGTGAACTGCTTATAGGCGTTGACTGAAATTATTTGTATAACGGAGCACTACTTAAGTAATTTGACAATTCAGGTGCTTCCTTTACCAGGATACAGATTAGCTGGCTGTTTTTCAGGGAGTTCCTTGCGGAGTGGGGGAGTGCCCATGTACGTAAAAAACAGTTGTCCATTTGAGTCCGTAGACGTATAACGCCATTGCATTGAACAGATATTTCAATGTTGTACAAGTTGTTGCTGATAGGTCCCCTAACTTCAAAAATTTTCTGCTCAAGCTAGAGAGGGTTCTTGATTCACTTTATAGGAAGTACCAAAAATTAGTTATATGTGGTGACATCCATATTAATTTTGTATGTGATTGTGAAAGAAAAAGGATGATGGTAGATCTCCTAAATTCATATGATCTGACGCAGACTACATTTTTTTTTAATTCATCTAGGATGCGGGGAAACAGTAGCACAGCCACAGACAAGATTTTTATTCATTCTTCATTACTAGATGGGCATTCTGTTAGTAAAAGCGTGAAAGGCCTTTCCGACCATGATGTACAATTTTTACACTAAAATGCTTTTGTACTCAAACAAATGTCACATATAATTTCAAATTATGTAGGAAAGTTAATCTAGCAACAATAGAGAGTTTTTAAACCTTGTTTTGCTTTAGAAGTCGTTTAACACCTGAAAATGCTATATTCTCTTTTCTCTGTGAGGTACTGAATGGGTTAAACAAATAGGCTTCGACCGCTAGGCATATTTTTTTTATTTAACTGAGGCGTTTGATTGAGTTAACCATAAAATATTGCTCCAGAAGTTGGACCATTACAGAATGTGGGTAGTAGCTCACAATTGGTTCATCTTTACTTTAGCAACAGACAGCAAAATGTCATTATCCACTGTTATGAGTTGCTGTGATGCGGGATCTGACTGGGGTACACTCGAATGGGGCGGAGGGGGGGGGGGGGGTGCAGGAGGGATGTTGTGTGCAACATTGGCTCGGTTTCAAATAGTACAGTTCCCGACATAAGTTCATGACTTGGAGGAAATAATCTAACACTCAATCACAGTAAGACTCAGTTTTTACAGTTTCTAACACATATTTCAACGAAACCTTATGTTTTAATTTCACAGACTGGGCATATGATTAGTGAAACAGAACAGTTCAAATTTTTTAGACGCTCAGATAGATAGTAAGCTGTCGTGGAAAGCCCACATTCAGGATCTTGTTCAAGGACTTAATGCCGCCATTTTTACTGTTCGAATGGTATCTGAAGTGAGTGATCGTTAGACAGGAAAGTTAATTTACTTTGCTCATTTTAATTCGCTAATGTTGTATGGTATTACATTTTGAGGTAACTCTTCCCATTCTAAAAGGTTATTTTTGGCTCAGAAACGGGCGTTACGGGCAGTAAGTGGTGTAAGTTCGCGAAACTGTTGTCGACCCCTGTTCACAAGTCTGGGTATTTTGACACGGCCGTTTCAACACATATGTTCTTTACTGTCATTTCTTGTTAACAATATCCGCTTATTCGCAAGAATAAACAGCTTTCACTCAGTTAATACGCGGCAGAAATCAAACCTGCATTTGGATCGGACTTCCTTAACTCCTGTGCAGAAAGGTAAGCAGTATATTGCTGCATCCATTTTCAATAAGCTACCACAAGATTTCAAAAATCTTATCAGCAATCCATGCGCTTTCAAATCAAAACTAAAGAGTTTCCTGATGGGTCACTCCTTCTACACTACTGGCCATTACAATTGCTACACTACGAAGATGACGTGCTACAGACGCGAAATTTAACAGACAGGAAGAAGGTGCTGTGATATTCAAATGATTAGCTTTTCAGAGCATTCACACAAGGGTGGCGCCGGTGGCGACACCTACAACGTGCTGACATGAGGAAAGTTTCCAACCGATTTCTCATACACAAACAGCAGTTGACCGTCGTTGCCTGGTGAAACGTTGTTGTGATGCCTCGTGTAAGGAGGAGAAATGTGTACCGTCACGTTTTCGACTTTCATAAAGGTCGGATTGTAGCCTATGCGATTGCGGTTTATTGTATCGTATCGCGACAAGGGCGCATAGTGCCAAATGGTGTGGTGTACAGTGAAATGCAGCCCATTTCAGATACTATAAGGAGAGAAGGATATCTTTTTTATCTCATGAAGTAACAAGTAGAGTGGGTAACTGTAATCTGGGAGGATATGACAGAGCTAGAATTAACCCTGGGTAATTTGCAAAACAAGACAGAAAAATTTAAAGAAACTGAAAAACATAAAAATAAGATTCAAACCAAAAATAAACAAACTGCAAACAATAAAATCGGTACTTACCGAAGAAGAATGACAAATAAGAACAAAACGAATGAAAAAATACTGGGCAATTCGGAAGGAAAACCCATTGAGGAAGATGACCAGAAAATGATTAACTGAAATGGGCTAATCAAGGCGTAGAAGTAACTTTTTTTAAATTGTAGCCAACAACATTCCACGTTACTGTGAGCGTTTACCACACATTTCTGCCAGAGATCTTCCTTCTGCTGTTTACTAACCGTTACATGGTCCGAAAAAGAAATATTATTGAATAAGTGTATGAAAGTTTTGGGAGAATCGTTTCTAGACAGTCCTGTAATTTATGTATGCACTTCGCCACCGTGGCACAGTGGCTTTGCACACTGCAAGGGCTACCTCAGCACTCCTCCCTGCTGAATCCAAATTCCTATTCATGTCTCAGCCCAATTATAACTCCTCCCAATTTCGAACAGCGTGTAATGTGATGACTCATGCGTCTCAGGGTCTCTAGAAACCTAAAGAATGACAAGTGTGGTGTCTTCGTTTTGTTATTGCCTTGATTTGCTGAGGATAACGCTCTCACTCTTGTAAAAAATCTTTCCACAAATCAGTACAAACGGTATTCTTGACCCTCACCAGCGTTGCTCGATGGCTGCTTGGCACACGGCTGTAGCAGCGGATAACAGAAATTCACCGAACGCGTCGCTACTTTATGTGTGACACAGCCTGTGGCGTAACCGTCTCATACCGTCAGACGTCGTGTATCCCAGTTTCACACCCGGTATCAGTGAGAGCTGCACATCACCCGCTTCTGCGTAGTCCAACTGGATCGTGACATATAACTGAAGCGGAAAAGAAGGAAGATGGTAGTTCAAATCGCTGTCGATGACGAGAACATTAGAGACGGATCACATGCTAGGATTGGTGAAAGATGGGGAAGGAAATCGATCGTGGCCTAAGCGATTTAGGAAGCCACGCAAAACCCAAATATGGGTAGTCCGACCCGCATTTGAACCGTTGTCCTCCCAAACACAAGTCCACTGTCTTAATAATTGCGCTCGCTCGGTACAACTGAAGAACCTATTTCCAAACTCTCATATTTCCATCTCAGAACGTTATTCAGAGTATAAGGGCAAAACATTGGCTGGATCTTTTCTTTGTCATGTTACTTGCTTTTTTTTTCTTTCCGCAAAGGCTTCTATCTGTTGTTAAATGTGGTATCGGATAGATCGGTGTCATTTCCAGAGTGACGTACCTCCCTTCCGTGCTGCCAATAGAAACATTTATCTTGGTGTACTGTAGAGTTTTGTGTCATATTTTAATTGAGTGTAATATAGCCACGAATGAATACTAAAAATATTAAGCTTACATTCCACAAAGATGTCACGTAATCCATTAGAATGGCAGAAAAATATAGACAACTTGCAGATATGTGCTAGTGATAGCAGACTAGAGTTGCTTATAAACACAGAAATGAACCATGCCAAGCAGTGAAATTCCAGTCAGAAGATTACCATGCTTTCACGCATTCTTTTACAATCACAAACTAAAACTTCAGTAGAATAATTTTACTACCTAACAGTGTCATTCTGGGACAGAAAACGGTAAGAAGCAGAGAAATCAATACTCAGCAGCTGTAGTTTACAGTGGCATACTTTGTACGAATATTCTGTGTGGGTATCTAAAACTACTGTATGCCATGTTTTCTGTGTACTTGCGGTCTTTTGATTGGTGGATGACATGAATCAGTTAATGAAGTTATTGTGAAAAGTCCTTGAGTTTGATTCGTCTTCAGTATAAAGCCATTTGTAAACAACATAAAACACTACAAAATGGTTTCATTCGGAATACATTACGGGAATTTTGATAGACAATTTACCATAAGTTGACTTCCATTCACTGAAAATTAATGCAGTTCTAGAGAAAAAAATTTTATATACACGAAGTTTACCACTTCTGTGGAACATTTTTCACCTCGTATAAATAAATTTTTTCTCTATTCCAGTAAACTAAATAGTGATTTCGATTATGTAAGTTGTGTTTAAACATTATTACATAAGCTGGTAAACATTACGTTCGTCTTGAATAACATCACGACATTTAGCGCATCCACTGTGGCGCAGTGCTTAGTGTCGCTTGTTGTCGTACTCTGGTTCGCCAGTTCTAACCCGTCTACCAACAATTACTTTTTAGTAGTCATTATTTCTGACCTATGTTCGATGGGCGACATATCCGGTGAAAGAGCAGGTCAGGGAAGCGTGGTACACGTTATTCTTCGACGAAGGTTGCACATTCCTCGCCACATACGGTCTGGCGTTGTGTTGTTGAAATATGGCATATGGAACGGCCTGCAAGAGCGGCAGAGTCTCGGGCTGTGAAACCACCTTGATGTAGCGGTAGCTGTTCAGATTTCCTTCAAGACGTAGGATGCGAGATCGCTTGTTATGGGCAATGGCGCCGCAAACCATTACTCTTGGCGTTTGTCCGCCATGGTGCTCAACTATACAATTTGCCCAAAAAAATGGTTAAAATGGCTCTGAGTTCGTCAGTCCCCTAGACTTAGAACTATTTAAACCTAACTAACGTAAGGACATCACACACATCCATCCCCGACGCAAGTTTCGAACCTGTGACAGTAGCAGTCGCGTGGTTCCGGACTGAAGCGCCTAGAACCGCTCGGTCACACTGGCCGGCACGGTCTGCCCGACTGCGTTCACACGGAGGAGTCGAACGCGTAATCGGCCGTCAGCGTAGGACAAGATGAAGAGGGAGTCGACTGAAAACACTAACTGCATTTTGCTACTAAGAAAGCCAGTGTAGTCGCTCACTTGCCCATTGTAGTCTGCTGCGCTGGTAAATTCTGGTCAGTGGAAGCAGGCGGAATGGCACAAGTGCCACCATTTCACCTCGTAGAAGACGGCGCCGAACCGTCGACCAGAGATGTCCAACGGCGTTGCAGTGCTTCAACTTCGCACCAGCAGTGTGGACGAAGCCGTTCTGTCCGTTTCGACCAAGCGGACAAGACAGCGTTCATCTCGACCTGTGGTCACGTAGCGTCATCCAGGATCCTGTCGGCGCTGTGTATGGGCCTCTTCTCTCCGCTGGCAAGCCACTATGGGCTGCTCACACCCGTCGAGATGCAGTAACATCAGTCTGATGCTACCGCAGCTCGACAGGTGTGAGCAGCCCATAGTGGCTTGCCCTCTATGTTTTCTGTTTCAAAATTCTGTAACTGAAGCTTTATCGCTTGCTATTTATTTTATATGTGACATGTAAGTACTACGCCTATTCCTTTTAATACTGCTAGTCAGTACTTATACAAATTTTTCGTACGTTTATGTTATAGGCCAGTTTAAATATTTATTTCTGATGAAGGCTCTCTTAGAAGTGACTGAAGCCTAGGTCAAAAAGACTTCATTTTGCGAGCGAGGGATGTTTATTGATTTATTTAACCATACAAAGCTGTGGCCATCCCTTGCCACAACTTTCGCCCATCTCTCGGGCAGGATACGAAGCTCGCGGTGGAAGAACTTGGAGATCCCTAAATCGATCCACTTTTGCACTTCTGCTGGTCAGCTAGGCCTTGTGCCATTGATAGAAAAAGTTGGTAGTCAGAGGAAGAAATGTTTGGAGAATGTGAGGGTAAGGTAGGACCTCTTATTTCAACGTTCCCAACTATATTTTGATGACTTTTGCGACATGGGGTCGACCCCTGCCATGGTGCAAAATCACATTTTCACGTCTATCGGTGTACTGTGGCCGTTTCTCTTTCAATGCTCGGCTCAGACACGTCAGTAGCTTTCGATAACGGCCCCGTATGATTATCTCAGTCGGTCTCTCTGCTTTCGAAGATCTTCCCCCTTCCTATGCCATGCTGCTCTTCGACGTCAAAATCACCGTTCTTGAAGCTCTGAAATCATTCCATTCTCTTCCTTTCACTAATAGATGCCTCGCCGTAGGTCTTACCCGGCATTTTAAGAGCCTCAGCCGCAGATTTCTTTACGTTACATCAGAAGATTAAAATATTTCGCAAATGAAATTAAGTGAATTGAGCTGACTTATTCATTCGAGAATAACTTTATGATGCAATCACAAATCTACTAATATTTTGATGGCGTTGTGTTTATGCTTATTACGTATTTGACACGTACAACCTACCACCAGCACCACCACTACTCTCATGGCAGAAGCAGACTTGTAGGCCTAATACGTTGCCGGTACCTAGCAGCTCCTAGCGGCCAACTGCTTCCCAGAAAGATATACCAGCGCTCCTTATCCAAAGCAAAGAGCCTCTAACGGTCGGCGTCATATTTCGTGGTCACCAGTAATGGCAGCTGAAAGGCATTCTATTATAATTAATATTGTAATTAACCCAAAATTATTTTTATACATGACGAACGAAGACACGAAATTTCCATTTTATACCGTGCTCGGCAACCAAGGTCTTTTTATTTCCCTTTATAATCTAATTCCCTAACAAAAAATTGTTGTATAAATACACAACAACATAATTAAATAGAATTATATACTCACAACGAACTAGAGAAAAAGGAAATAGGTCAAAGACAAACTAGTGGCAATATTATGGTGGCAACGCTACAAAACACAATCCACGATACATACTTAGAAGCATAAAAGTAAACAAAAAACAGTGGTGTACGAGAAAGAGAAAAACAAAAAAATGCGTATCTCTGTAGAGGAACTAAAACTTTCCAGAATGAGATTTTCACTCTGCAGCGGAGTGTGCGCTGATGTGAAACTTCCTGGCAGAAAGGTCCCGAGTTCGAGTCTCGGTCGGGCACACAGTTTTAATCTGCCAGGAAGTTTCACAACTAAAACTTTGACTACGACTATCAATGTCTACAGAAGAAAATCATCAACGATGTGCTACCAGACGGCATTTCCCGATGTAGGCGAGAAATCAAGCGCAAATCATCATAAGTAAAAACGAAAATATTGATAACAAACTGTTTTTCGATCCTAAAACAAATGAAAATGTAAATAACTTAATTACAGACCATTGATGATTCTTTACCTCAATAAAGCAAAAACGGACAGTATGGCCACACAAAACGAAGAATTTAAAACAAATGTAGTATCAGAACATGTCGAATGGGAGCAACAGCTGAGTACAGCTCATGCACTGAGAATAAATCAAAGAATGACGATTGATGCAGAGCAAAAATACAATAACGTAAATTAACGTTATAATTTTGTTTATTTCCTAATGCAGTTTAGTCCTGTAACAGCTACGGTGACTCGAGGACTGCATAAAAACTCACTGAGTACATTTCCTTATATTTGCGAAGTTAGGCCAATAATAAAAAAGATGTGTGAGAAGCATATTTCTTATACTTTAGGTGTAGATTAAACGATCAGGATGAACTATGGGCTCCGCGTGTTTGTTGTGTAAACTGCGACGTCAATCTAATACAGTGGGTGAAAGACAAGTTAAGTTCAGTGCCAACGGCCATGCCTGCTGTTTGGCATGAGCCAACTAACCATTTTAATGACTCTTATTTTTACGATAGCGAAATCAAAACGATATTCCCGAAAACAAAAATATAAAATTGTCACCGAGCTAGGTGGCGTGGGGGATAGCACACTGGACTCGCATTCGGGAGGACGATGACGGTTCAGACCCGTGCCCAGTTATCCTGATTTAGGTTTTCGTGATTTGCTTCAGGAAAATTCCGGGGTAGTTCCTTCGAAAGTGTACGGTCGTCTTGCTTCTCCAGTCTTCCCTAATCGACTGGGACCGATAAGCTCGTCGCGTGGTCCCCTCCGTCAAATCAACCAACCAGCCAATAGAATTTTTTACCCTAATGTTCTATCCTTAGACCAGTTTGACACGGAGAGTGTTCATCAATGCCAGAATCTCCATTAGAGTCGTAAGATATTGAAATCTCAGGATGTAGTTGTCACTGTGATGCAAATGATGTTCCTTGCAATAACTTTGGTCCCAAATACGAACCTGTAAACTCTAAGGAAACTGAAGAAAGGAATTGTCATTGGATCTGATATTATAAAAGTGACAAATGATGTAATTTGAGAGTAAGATAAATGTAAAGGAAAAGGTTGTGAGCAAAGCATTTTTGGAAGTAGTGAATGGCTTTTCTGATAAAGAAAAAAAGAACAAATCTCGTGTTAAAACCCTTGAGAGGACATATAACTCCATGGGAAGCCGAGTTTTTCAACTACACTTCCTCCATTCACAGTTTCAATATTTAAGACGCCATAAAAGAAATAGTTGGTTGTTATATGTTATAGGAAAAAAAGCCGGCAGTCATCAGTGTATGTACTGCAGTGGGCATGGAACACATAGGAGGACTGACCTGAGGATCAACACACACGACTTGTAGGCTGCCGTGACAAGCTCACCACAAGTTTAGCCGCATGCAGCGGTCGTCTTCTTTCAGCTGTCGCCTTCATCGATTCGTCTGACGCCAGGCCTTAGGCAAAGTTTTCACGGTCTCTTACGCGTCGTAGCTGTAAACACGTTATTCACCGCCGTATATCTTGATATCATGGTTTTCCTTGGGAGATCTGTTGGACACGCAGTGTTCCACGAATGTTGAACTTGCATCTCATTAACTAAACGTTCATTTCGTATTGACAAAACTCTGCGTGTGAGAATTCTGTACCCTCACACATCATCTTTCATACAAATATTACAGGTTAACTGAAGTTTCATTTATATTATTTTGGAATACCGCAATCGATTTTCTTTCTTTCGATAGTTCGTTAAGTAACATGGGCCAAGCAAAATAAATCATCGTTGGCAATGAATAGAGTGAGTTGGTTGTTATGTGGTGCTGCCGTCCCACGTCGTTTTGTTGCGACTGCAAGTTTTGGTCCCTGTGAAATTATTGATATGCAAGGTGTCCTATGGATTGAAACATTTTTTTTTTTTTGTTGCGTGTCATCTGAAGACGTCCGCCACGAATTCCCCTCCTGTGCCAACCTCTTCATCTCAGAGTAACTCTTGCACCTATGTCCTCGACAAGTGGACTTACTATGATTTAATACTTGTTGAAATTCTCAACACTAGTATCGTGTGTATTGCTGTCAGTTTAGTTTGGAGTGCCCTAATATGGCTATTACGCCAAACAGTGCAGTTATTTCCAATTGACGTGGTTTCTTTGTGATTGGTTTTCGCCTAAGGAACTCGATAGTACTTGTTTCTTCATACAATAATTTGTGTCTGATTTACACCCGTCGCACAGTCAGTCCCATGTGAGTGGTCAGCTCGACGGAATGTCATACATAACGCCACGGGTTCGATTCCCTGATGGGTCTGAGAATTGCTCCCCTCAGGGGCTGGGTGTTGTGTTGTCATCATCATCATTTCATCCCCATTGACATGCAAGTCGCCGAAATGACGTCAACTTGCACCAGGCGAAAGGTCTATCCGACGGGAGGCCCTAGCCACACGGCATTTACATTTTACCCATGTTGTTGTTGTTGTGGTCTTCAGTCCTGAAACTGGTTTGATGCAGCTCTCCATGCTACTCTATCCTGTGCAAGCTTCTTCATCTCCCAGCACCTATTGCAGCCTACATCCTTCTGAATCTGCTTAGTGTATTCATCTCTTGGTCTCCCTCTTCGATTTTTACCCTCCACGCTGCCCTCCATTACCAAACTGGTGATCCCTTGATGCCTCAGAACATGTCCTACCAACCGGTCCCTTCTTCTAGTCAAGTTGTGCCACAAGCTCCTCTTCTCCCCAATTATATTCAATACCTCCTCATTAGTTACCCATGGCACAGTTTAAATTTTAATATATATGACGAGCCAAAACAGTGTAACCACTAATATCGTATTCGTCCGCCTTTGGGACGCTATACAATAACCATTATGAGTGCAATGGATTCGGAAGGCCCTCGATAGGTTTCTGTAGCTATGTGACACCAGACAGACATCGCGCAGGCTACGCAGTTCCCGTAAATATCGGAGTGTCGGATGAGTGGTTTCTGGGCGCGAATCTGACGCCTAATAGGGTCCCTGATGTGTTCCATCGGGTTGAGATCAAGCACATTTACTATCCAATACATGAACATGAATTCACTATAATACTCCTAAAACCACTGTACGACAATTCTGGCCTTCTGACACGTACAGTTATCCTACTGGAGGATTCCATCAACGCTGGGGAAGACACCAAACATGAAGGGACATCGGTGGTCTCCAATAATGTTCACGTATTCCTCAGCTGCCTCGGTGCGTTTGCTTACAGTCACAGGTCCAACAGAAGCCCAGTAAGTGTCTCCCATAGCATAATATGACCCTTACCATAACGTGGTGCGTGTTTCGAGCCGTTCTTGTACCGTCCGCCTGGATTACGGCGCAGGCGGACCACAACCATCGATCTGATGTATCTTTGGACCAGGTGACAGGTTTCCACTGATCCCACTTCCAATACGGACCATCCAGTATCCACTGCAATCGTAATTGACAATTCCGTTGGGAACATCAGGAAATATGTGCATGTCGTCTGCTACAAAGCCGTCATTTTCAGTTGTGTGTGCAGAGTGGAGTGCTCCGAAACAGTTTTGCTTCCACCAGGATTGTGATTTGTCGTAAGATCTGCACATATTGCTTCATATTTTGTATTAGAGAGCTGCTGAGCCTCTGACCTCCACATTCTGTGATGCGGTGTGGACGTCCAACACCTTGTTGTCCACTAGTGGGTTTACCGTCCTTCAACCACTTTCCATAAACGCTCGTGACAGTAGCTCACGAACAGCCGACTAGATTTACCTTCCTGAGATGGTCGTTTCAAGGCTTCGGGTCATGAACTGTGCTTTCTTAAAATCGCGTATGTCACTGAAGTTTGCGGCTCCACACTCATTCTCGATGC
Organism: Schistocerca gregaria; assembly: GCF_023897955.1. Taxonomy (NCBI): domain Eukaryota; kingdom Metazoa; phylum Arthropoda; class Insecta; order Orthoptera; family Acrididae; genus Schistocerca; species Schistocerca gregaria. The sequence continues at coordinate 66,623,225 of NC_064924.1, read as the reverse complement.
TTACGGCATCGCGTGTCCACAACGCCACGGGCTGGCATTCATTCTGGCGGTCAACGGTGGTCATAATGCTTTGATTCATCAGTGTATAGCCACATTCAACGACGTCATTGCTGGAGTACATGCCAGCGTGGCAAACAGAAGGTGAAGAGGTAGAGAAGTTCTATGACGATATTGAACAGGTAATACAGTATGCGAAGGGGGATGAAAATCTAATAATCAAGTGGCTTTCGAAAGCAAATGTAGAGGGACCAACAGAAGAAAGGATTACGGGAAAATATGGTCTTGGCGGTAGGGACGAGAGAAGAGAAAGACGTTCTGCTATAAAATTTTAGAAGGTAATAACGAATATTTGTTGAAGAATCACAAGAAGAGGAGGTATACTTAGAAAAGACGTAGATACAAGGGAGGATTCCAGCTCCATTTTATCATGATCATACAGAAATTCCGAAATCAGATATTGGATTGCAAGGTGTACCCGTGAGCAGATATAGATTCAAATCACAATTATCAATTTAATAAAGACGAAGAGTAGACTGAAATTGAAGAGAATCGTCTGGAAGGATCAGTGTGGCAGGAAGTGAGATACTGAAGTACTGAGGAGTTATGAGTCGCGTTTCAAGTTCGCTACGGGCGTACCTGTATAGATACTGCGATGAAGAATACCACAGTGGACAGTTCAGTTGAAGAGGTGTGGACATCTCTAAAAAGGGTAATCACAGCTGCTGGGCAGTCACACATAGGTACAAGGAAGAAATCTCGGATACCAGAGGAAATGCTTCAATTGATTGACAAAAGAAGGAGTAACAGAAGATAGAAATACAGCAATATCAGTTCCTTAGAAATGAAATAAAAAGGAGGCGCACGGCATTCAAGGAGAAATGGCAGAAGGGAAGATGGAAGAAGTAGAAGAAGATATGATTGTGGGGAGCACTGACTCAACAATATAGAAAACTCAAAACAGTCTTCGGTGAAATTAATAGGAAGGTTAACAATATTAAGAAAACAAGGATTTCCACAGTGGAATGCAGAGGAGAGAATAGTTAGGGGAGGGTTTGTCCGATGACATGATACAAGAAGAAATTGGAGTCGATGTGGAAGACATAGGAGAGCTAGTATTGGAGCCGCAATTTAAAAGCAATCTGGAACACTTGAGATCAAATACGGCAGAAAGGACAGATTCCGTCGGTATTTCTAAATCTTTGGGAGAATTGCCAACCGAACGACTTCAAGTTAGTGTGAGGAATCTATGATACTGGCGACGTATTATCAGAATTTCGGAAAAACGTCCTCCACACAATTCCGAAGATACTGAGGACAGGTAAATGCGAGAACTATCACACGATCAGGTTGACAGTTCACAAATCCAAGCCGGTGACAAGGGTAACACATAGAGGAATGGAAAAGAAAACTGAAGAACGGTTAGATGATAATCATTTTGGCTTTAGCAAAGACAAAGGCCACAGTGAGATAAGATGATTACAATTTTGGTTTGTGGGGCGCTCAACTGCGCGATTATCAGTGCTGATACAAATTCCCAATCTTTGCACTTCCAAAGCTCATCAGTTTTTCTGAATGAGACTACGAATTTCGTACAACAGTGGGATAGTTGCCACGTTTCGACTGATAATGGGATGGGGGAGGGGCATCATGATACAAGACACGTTCAATAGAACTAAAAACCAGTCCTAGTTGTAAATGTTTTATTTTTCATTTGATGATAAGTTTCGGGCGAGGCCCATTTTGAAATCAACATAACAATGTCGAAAATGAAATTTCCGAAGATGTCAAAAAAATGTGTAACGTATATTCACAGTGCATACAGTTACCTGTTATTTGTCCAACACACACATCCTAATTTACATTCTATGTTCATTATTTGATTTGCAATTTCACTTCTCCGTCCCCTACTTTCATAGAACATGATCACCACTCCACCCTAATAGCTTCTAAGCGTCACTCACACTAGGAATATGCACTTTCTTTCTTTCTTTTTCCTCTTCTTCTTCATCTTCCTCGCGCACTTCATGGTCACTGTGGCTTTGATTCTTCGCTTCATTTGCAATGTTGGCTTCAGTTTGCGTTTCGGTTGTAACAAGGTCATCATCTATTGTTGCATACATTTCATATTCGCACTGATTGAAAATATCACAGCTGATTTCAGGGAACAATGGAGATAGCAGCAGATCACCGGTGTCCTCGAACGTGTCTTCAGTTTTGGCGGCATTTATTCCTCGAACATGAGGACACTGCGGAATGGAACTCTCGTTTTCATTTAGAGATCAAAGGTACTGGGGAGGCACGAATAGACGAATCTTGGCTCGATAACAATCTCACTTCTGGCAAATGTTGGTAGGGCGAAGGTGTGGTTGGTGAGACAGCTAATGGAAGAGACACCCAAAGATTAATAGTAGCATCTGTCGGTTCTAAGAATGGTTTCGTGAGGGCAGCTGAGCTCAACCAACTCTTTGCAAAATCGAGCGAAGGAGATTACCACAGCCAGAAGAATTCGAATAACTTTGAAAAGTGGTTTGAAGAAATGGTATTACCAAATCTTCCCCCTAACTCAGATATGGTCTTAGACACTGCGCCCTATCACAGTAGCCAGCTGTATTACTACACTCCTGGAAATTGAAATAAGAACACCGTGAATTCATTGTCCCAGGAAGGGGAAACTTTATTGACACATTCCTGGGGTCAGATACATCACATGATCACACTGACAGAACCACAGGCACATAGACACAGCAACAGAGCATGCACAATGTCAGCACTAGTACAGTGTATATCCACCTTTCGCAGCAATGCAGGCTGCTATTCTCCCATGGAGACGATCGTAGAGATGCTGGATGTAGTCCTGTGGAACGGCTTGTCATGCCATTTCCACCTGGCACCTCAGTTGGACCAGCGTTCGTGCTGGACGTGCAGACCGCGTGAGACGACGCTTCATCCAGTCCCAAACATGCTCAATGGGGGACAGATCCGGAGATCTTGCTGGCCAGGGTAGTTGACTTACACCTTCTAGAGCACGTTGGGTGGCACGGGATACATTCGGACGTGCATTGTCCTGTTGGAACAGCAAGTTCCCTTGCCGGTCTAGGAATAGTAGAACGATGGGTTCGATGACGGTTTGGATGTGCCGTACACTATTCAGTGTCCCCTCGACCATCACCAGAGGTGTACTGCCAGTGTAGGAGATCGCTCCCCACACCATGATGCCGAGTTTTGGCCCTGTGTGCCTCGGTCGTATGCAGTCCTGATTGTGGCGCTCACCTGCACGGCGCCAAACATGCATATGACCATCATTGGCACCAAGGCAGAAGCGACTCTCATCGCTGAAGATGACAAGTCTCCATTCGTCCCTCCATTCACGCCTGTCGCGACACCACTGGAGGCGGGCTGCACGATGTTGGGGCGTGAGCGAAAGGCGGCCAAACGGTGTGCGGGACCGTAGCCCAGCTTCATGGAGACGGTTGCGAATGGTCCTCGCCGATACCCCAGGAGCAACAGTGTCCCTCATTTGCTGGGAAGTGGCGGTGCGGTCCCCTACGGCACTTCGTAGGATCCTACGGTCTTGGCGTGCATCCGTGCGTCGCTGCGGTTCGGTCCCAGGTCGACGGGCACGTGCACCTTACGCCGACCACTGGCGACAACATCGATGTACTGTGGAGACCTCACGCCCCACGTGTTGAGCAATTCGGCGATACGTCCACCCGGCCTCCCGTATGCCCACTATACGCCCTCGCTCAAAGTCCGCTAGCTGCACATACAGTTCACGTCCACGCTGTCGCGGCATGCTACCAGTGTTAAAGACTGCGATGCAGCTCCGTATGCCACGGCAAACTGGCTGACACTGACGGCGGCGGTGCACAAATGCTGCGCAGTTAGCGCCATTCGACGGCCAACACCGCGGTTCCTGGTGTGTCCGCTGTGCCGTGCGTGTGATCATTGCTTGTACAGCCCTCTCGCAGTGTCCGGAGCAAGTATGGTGGGTCTGACACACCGGTGTCAATGTGTTCTTTTTTCCATTTCCAGGAGTGTATGTTACGATTCAAAGGCGGAAATGTGCGCATGGTAGGAAAAAAGTCGTGACCTACATGCAGTTCAACTTGCGTGGTGGAAAGTAAGAAGAGCGTTCAGGGAACAATATGTCACTGGAGACATGGCTGCGGAAAATCTCCGTAAACCTGCGGCCAGTTCCCTTATGTCAGTCACTGGAGATGGTTGGGCAGGCTACTGTCGTAAGGTGCAACAATCGGAGAAGGAGTACTGGACGAACGACAGTATAATCTAAGTTGCCATTGATGACATCAATTTTATTGTAGGCACAGGTGACCCCAGTGATCGTCAAAGACGAGTTTATATCAAGTTGATGATGTGGAGTGTTTGAACTTGAATGACTTTACACAGCCTTGATATTGTTGGTTTCTTCCATTTGTTTGATTTTCACACTGTATATTGTGTATATATGAAGAATAAAGTAAAAATCATTAGTAAACTTCTTTTACATGCATCACATCTGCCTAAATAGGCTTTACATAGAGATTTTGTAGCTACTACACTGCGTAATTTTCAGCAGTGGGTATCTTAATAAGCACTATATGCCTGTGAGTTAGACTTCCTCAGCACTAACTACTACGCATAACTCTGAGGCAATATGTATAGCGACGAAGCAATCGCTAACTCTGTCATGTCTGCTATCGCAAAAAAAAAATCATTAACGCTGTAATGCTTCTTGCTAGCTAGCTGTCACTGACGGTCGAACGCATGCGATTTGTATCGAATCAACCCACCGCCATCCCAGATCAGCTCGCCAAGTGTTAACTTTGTTTACGCGTATTAATACACTGATTTTTGGAAAATCTTGTTGCTAACTGAGGCTGAAAATGACGTTATATACGAGGTACACTTATATATATTTGTCGTGTTAAGCGAGGATGAGAAATATGTTCCTTATGAGAAATATTGCCATACCAAAGTAATCACGATGGCATGGTTGAGTTGTTGTTGTAACCGAGGTTGCTATAAGGAAGTTCAACTGTACGTCATTTATTATCCGCTAAAATGTAATCGGCTTTCATTTTGAATAATAAATAAATAATATGTCATATAACTCCTTTCTGTCTAAAACTCACGAGTTTAATCCATGACGGACACCATGCTGATGAGATAGCGTCAAGGTTTTCCCTATGATTGGTTTGTGCCTTTGCGGAATATTGCTCACAACCTTGAATGTGTAGCACTCACACAAGACTTGTTGCTTGTTAACTCACAGCTCAATCATACGATGCATCCTAGATCTTGTAAATCAGATCTACACCTACATTCGGGCTACCCCTTCTCAACCAGGTATCAGCTCCTTCTGCGTGGCAGGAAAGTGCGCTTACCTTACCTCCCTGTTCACATAGACATTCCAAACATCAGCAAAGGAAGGCTTTGTATATCGTCACCCACTCCTGTAAACTGCGACGATGTTAGTTCTCAATGACTGTAATGCAAATGACTGCTCGAGAAACACATGGCAGATTAAAGCTACAAGGGAACAACTTACGACGTTGCGCATGTTGACAAAACGACCTATTTTTGAATTGCCACGCAAGATCTGACTAGTTCTAAATCGAATGAGTACCAACACTGTCACTTGTGCCAATTCATTCCACAACTGGAAGAAAATAACTTCTGAAATACAGAGTGTTAACCATGCACAAAAATACGGGTACCCCGAAGACACGATACATTCTATCCCTAACATGGCGTGGCAAAACTATGGCATTCAAAACGGCTTCCAGTCGTCTCTCAATGGAGAAATAGAGGTCTTGTACAAGTTTTCAATCGAATCTTCTATCATTATTTCTACAAAACGGCGCCAAATTAAGGTAACGATGGTGGGGATGGATACGATGACAGATTCTCTACAAAGTAGACCAGAAAGACTCAATGGTATTGAGATCTGCTCTCTATGACGGCCAACGGAGATGCCACAGTTCATTCTCGCGCTCACCTGGGCGATGCAAGCTGTTGAACAGGTCTCTGTTGTCTTGGAACACAGCATCACTGTTAGGGAATAACCATTGTACCAAATAATGAAACCGACGAGTCATAGTGGCCACATAATCCTTGAGAGTAATGCTACCGTGCAGAGTGCGTATGGGTCCCATAGAATACCATGTGGCACTCTTGGGACATAAACTTAGCCAGAAGTTGAAAACAGTGTGAAACAAGACTAACCCGACCAAATGACTTTCTTCCATTGCTCCATAGTCTATGTACTACGGCTTCGCCATCACATTTTCCAGCTGCGGGCGTTGGCATCACTGACGAGTGGTTTTGGACTTTCAGCTCGTGCTGCAGTTCTCATTCATAGACGTGCCTTCGTGTTGTTTTGGTGCTGACAGGTTTCCCAAATGTGCCACTCAGTCGTGCTGCGACACCTGCAGCTATCGCCCTCTTATTTTTCGTCACAGCACTCGTCAACGACCGTCCGTCATGAACACTCAACTCACACTACGTCCGCGTTGTGACTTCGCGGATTATGTTTTTCCACTTGGCCTGTGCGCGATATGAACCTTCGATATGGTGCCTCTTGAAACATCGAAACATCTGTTGCATCTGTTATTAAAGCATCCATCGTACCAGCAGCAACAAATGTTATTTGGAAGACAAAGAGTATGTGGTATACAAATAGAATAGTTAAGTCACAGGATAAAATTAAAACCGTATGATTAGTTGTGAAGGAACTATCTGGTCAGCTGCACAAGGTCGACGATATAAAGACAGTTCGTAATAAAATATTTCTGTTACCGATAAAGCAAATATATGTAAAGTATTTAACAATCATTTTCTGAACATTGCTGGTGATTTAAATAAAAATCTGGTTTCGTCAGGAAATCATATAACTTTCTTGGCCTTTTCGAGATTGATGTCTGAAATAATTCTCTGTTATATAGACAAGGGGGAGATTGATTTAATAATTAAATTACTGAAGATTACGGACTCTCATAGATATGATGGAGTGCCTAGCAGAATATTAAAGTACTGTGCTGCACATGTTATCCCTGTACTTAGCCATATTTGTAAGTTGTCCTTCAGGAATGGTCAGTTCCCCTTTAAAAAAAAAGGGAGAAAGGCATCATGTAGATAATTTTAGACATATTTCTATGCCATCAGTTTTTGCTAAAGTTACTGAAAAGGCTGTATATGTAAGGATAATAGATCATTTTATATCATACAATTTGCTATCAAATGTACAGATCGGTTTTAAAAGTCGTTTAACAACTGAAAATCCTATATTCTCTTTTCTCTTTGAGGTACTGGATGGATTAAACGAAAGGTTTCGAACGCTAGGCATATTTTTTGATTTAACTAAGGCGTTTGATTGTGTTAACCGCAAAATATTGCTCCTGAAGTTGGATCATTAAGGAATACGGGAAGTAGCTCAGAATTGGTTCACATCTCACTTTAACAATAGACATCAAAAGGTCATTATTCACTGTGTTGAGAATGGCTGCGGATGGTGTGAGTGGGGATGGTCAAATGTGGGGTGCCTCACGGATCAGTGTTGGGCCACTCCTGTTCCTTATCTTATTTATTTAAATGATATGCCCTTTAGTTTTAGGGGTAACTCTAAAATATTTCTGTTTGCTGATGACACTACCTTGGTAGTAAAGGATGTTGTGTGCAACGTTGGCTCGGATTCAAATAGCGCAGTTCATGACATAAGTTCATCGCTTCGCTAAATCACAGTAAGACGCAGTTTTTACAGTTTCTGACACACAATTCAAAAAACTCGACGTTTTAATTTCACAGATTGGTCATATGATTACTGAAACGGAACAGTTCAAATTTCTAGCTGTTCAGATAGATAGTAAACTATCGTGGAAAGCCCTCGTTCAGGAACTTGATCACATACTTAATGCTGCAATTTTTACTATTTGATCGGTATCTGACGTAAGTGATTGACACGAAAGTTAATCTACTTTGCTTCTTTTCATTCGCTTACGTCGAATGGTACTGTATTTTGAGGTAAGTCTTCACATTCTAAAAGGATATTTTTGCCTCAGAAAATGGTGGTTCAGGCAATAAGTCGTGTAAGATCGCGAAACTCTTGTTCAAAAATGGTTGAAATGGCCCTGAGCACTATGGAACTTAACTTCTTAGGTCATCAGTCCCCTAGAACTTAGAACTACTTAAACATAATTAACCTAAGGACACCACACACATCCATGTCCGAGGCAGGATTTGAACCTGCGACCGTAGCGGTCGTGCGGCTCCAGACTGTAGCACCTAGAACCGCTCGGCCACTGCGGTCGGCGAAACTCTTGTCGACCCCTGTTCACGAGTATGAGTATTTTGACTTTGGCCTCTCAATATATATATTCTTTACTGCCATTTATCAACAATATCAGCTTATTTCCAAGAATAAACACGCTTTCATTCAGTTAACATTCGGCAGAAGATTTCTTTAACTCTTGGCAGAAAGGTGTGCAGCATACTGCTGCATCCATTTTCAGGGGTAAGCTAACGTAACAATTAAAAAATCTTAGCATTAATATAGGCGCGTTCAGATCGAAAGCGAAGGGTTTCCTTATAGGTCACTCCTTCTATTCTGTCGAGGAGTTTCTTGAAAAATTAAGCTGATTCTTATGTTGTATTGACACTTGCGTTTACTTAAACTTATGGTTTGATTTGATGTTCATAAACATTTTATTTTTGTCTTATTATTTTTACGTTGTAATTTCACGTACTGACGCGTTCCATGACCTTGGAGATTTGCTCCTCAATTTGGTCGTTCGGAACTTGACGTGAAAATAAATAAATAAAACAATCTGCTCACGATCGACTTAATTCCGATACAATGCACTCGTAGTTACACAAGGCTCTGTTCTGACCACGATTGAGACTTGCAACACGTTGAGAACATTGTACAGATTCCGTTCGTGGTCAAGTACAACAGCGCCATCTGAAGGCTTGGCTAGTATCTGATTTTATGCGGTGTTCCATGTTTTTGTCCCATACCTGCAAGTCAAGAATGTTCTCTGACAGTTTTCCCTAGCATTCCAACAGAGTTCCCAGTGATGGCAGGGGGTGAGTAGACTACATTCATGGCCTGGATGTTACTGTGTAGTTCGTGTTAATTATTAATGGGGTCTGAGCACTATGGGACTTAACAGATGAGGTCATCAGTCCCCTAGAACTTAGAACCATTTAAACCTAACTAACCAAAGGACATCACACACATCCATGCCCAAGGCAGAATTCGAACCTGCGACCGTAGCAGTCTGGTGGCTCCGGGCTGAAGCTCCTAGAACCGCTCGGCCACCGGGGCTGGCGATAATTATTAGTGTTTAGTGTTGTAGACTTACGCTAAATAATAAAAATAAATAAATAAACGCAGGTACTCCCTCTGAGACCCCGAACTGTATATCTATCCCCCTGTTTTGTTTAGGAAGGACAGTGCCACACCTATAAACCACTTTGTACGTAAGAGACAGCAATCATACACACACAGTTTGGCGCTAATATGTAAACACAAACTATTGATCGTACTTTAAAAGCGCAGTAAATCAGTAATGCGTCAGGGATGCTGCAATAGACTGACGTGACACGAGCAGGAGATTGATACAAGGAAGTTAGTCGCTTAAAGCAGCCTTCAAACACATTAGCCTTTAGCTGTCAGCCTACTTACCGAATTCTATACACGCATAGCGCGTTTATAGCACATTGTCTGGTGTCTGTGAAAGAATAAGACATCTTCAAAGCAGTTAAAGGGAATGTGACTCTCTCCGGGCTGCTCGGACGAGGAGCAAGGCCGCGCCGGAGATGTGAGAGGGCTGGCGAGGGCCCTGGGGCGGGGGTGGCGGCGCATTGTTCTGGTGCTCGAGCCGCTCCCACCGCGCCAGGTAGCGGGGGCGGTGGGGGCGGAGGGCCCACCAGACGCCGGGTTTAAAATCTTTACTTTGCAGACGGAGCCCTTGCTATACGTCCTCGCTGAAAACACCGCCCAAGGACCTCTATACAATGATACTACCCTGTTCAACTTTGCGCATACACGTTTTGCATTTAGCAAAGCAGGGAAGACATGCGTGTCTGTTGTCGGTGAGGGGAGACACAATACATAGCTTTCCTGGTTTCCTGGGCTTCGTTTAAATCTTCCACGCTCCTGGGCCGACAAAAGCCCTGTTTCTTGGAATGAAAGGTAAACGAAATCGCGTGATCAGGGCCTGAAGACTACGCGATAATCGACCGACCGCCGTGTCGTCATCAGACAGTAGTTTCATAATCGAATCGGCTTATGAAATGCAAAAAGAAATTCATACAGAGTGGTATGCGAGCAATGGGTAACAGTTAGGGATACGACAGAAACGCTTTTTCGAAGCAAAAATACATACCTTAAGAGCTATAAGCACTTCATCTTCGATACTGTGAAAAATATCTCTTCTACTACGAGCTCTACGCTTTTCATATTTTGGGAGGAGGTAACAGATATGAAAACAAGGAAAAATTTTCTGGTAAACGTGAGCTCTAAAACGCTTGCCTTAATATCTATGAGGAATTATTTGGTAGATGAGATGTGCTTCACAGAAGTGAAGATCAACAAATGCTCACAGTTCTTAAGGTATCCACTTTAGAGACGATGTTTACTGGCCTTTCTTCTTTTTGTCCTTGCTACCACCTCTCAAACTATGGAAAGGAAAGAGCTTACGGTAGAAGAGACTGGCTTCACAATATCGAAGATGAAGAAGTGCTCATAGCTCTGAAGGTGTGCATTTTAGAGCTCATGTTTACTAGATGTTTTTGCTTTGAATGATCGTTCCTCTCATATTGCTGAATATTTCCCATTGCTCCTGGGACGCCCTGTTTTGATCATATAGGCTATTAAATAACTTTTGTGAAACCATCAGTCGCAATAATTATTTTAGATGCAATTAATCATGAAATTATATATCAGTACCCTTACAAGAGTACACTGGCCGCTATACATGGAATAGAACTGGTGCCTAGTGTACATGTGACCCTTCACAGCTGACCTAAGTTATGACATTGAAATGGAATAATTGCAGCAAGATGGGTATCAGCGCGACAGAATGACACAAATGGGGCAGCGTTAAGGCCCGCCAATGAGCACAGCATGAATCAAGACGTCTGATTTTGTGGTTTCACGCCGGCCAGTGTGGTCGAGCGGTTCTAGGCGCTACAGTCTGGAAACGCGTGATCGCTACGGTCGCAGGTTCGAATCCTGCCTCGGGGATGGATGTATGTGATGTCCTTAGGTTAGTTAGGTTTAACTAGTTCTAAGTTCTAGGGGACTGATGACCTCAGCAGTTAAGTCCCATAGTGCTCAGAGCCATTTGCATCATTTTTTTTTTTTTGTGGTTTCACAACGCGAATTGTCGAGTTTGTCGACAGGGAATGGCGTACCACTCACAGGTATCTGTCACAGCATAAGAGCAGTGGTCGTAAAGAGATCCTTAACTACAGGGACAGAAGTTGAGTGTCACGCCCTGTCAGTGAACGGACTACTGGAATTGCTGCAGTCTCATCCGAAATGTTCTGCTGCAGTCCTTGAAGACTACAAGGGTTCTTGCAATATACATTAGACTTGAAGGCTCCCCACACAAAGTAATCGCACACGGACAGATCAGGTGACCCGGATCGACTGCTAGGACACTGACCTCTGCTAACATCTCTGTCAGGCGAGAAAATTGTGTAAGTGTGGTCCAAGGTTCGGCCTGCTGTATGAGCAATTGCTCCATCCTGTTGGAAGTAGCTGCAGGTCTTTTCCTCCTTCGTTAATGCTGCCCCAAACGGTTTCAAAATGCTGCCAATGTAACGCGTCAAAGTCAGCGTCTGATGAAAGAAAATATGACCAATAATACGGAGTTCAGACACTGCACTCCAAACCCCAACCTTTTGATCATGCAATGGCGTTTCGTGGAAGTTGTGCAAATTCTCCGCTGCCGAGAACCTGAGATTTTGTGAGTTCACATAACCACTCAGCTGAGACCAGGCTTCCTCAGACATGAAGAGCAGATCCATGTCCAAGCCATTCATTGTTATCTCAGTGAGCAGCCACTCACAAAACTGGAGGCGCTGAGGAGCGTCCGCTGTTTTTAATGCATGAACAACAGACACTCGGTAGGTATGTATGTGCAGGTCTGCTTGATCGATGTGATTTGCTCGTCTCTTGAGACAGGCGCCTCAAGCATTTTATAGTGAACAGCAGGAACATTTTCTGGAGTGTGGGCACATTTCGGAACGTGTTCTGACTTGTTCAAATAGATCCTCCCTGATGCCATTTTCGGACTAAGCGTTGCATGGCACTCTTTTCTGACTTTGACACTATTAAACGTTTCAGCAAACAACTGACCACAGCGTTTCCGTGACTTTAATGTCATGTAACTTTCCACAACGAACACCCGCTGCTCCACTGTGAGTACCATCGCCCACTTTGGACTGCTCCACTCACACTGACACAGACCGCCTGCCCTCTGAACCGGAGTGGATCAGGTGGCGGGTGTAGACATGGTGTGCGCGTCGCTGGATGCCGTTGTATCCATACATTCACGTCTAATCGTATCTACTCGTCCTGGCCACTTTTATTTGCTCCACCCTGTATCTCAACCAGTTGAGGTGCGAACACTGTGAAGATAACTGCATTAAAATAAAAATGTGATGTCTGGTACCTAGGAAAACGTCTCCGCTCGCTGCAGCACATAAAGCTGCACAAGCTGAGTGGACAAAACAAATCACAAACCGTGCAGTAGGTGACTAGAGGTGTGCACTGTAGTCTGATGAGTCACGATTTTGTACGCTTTGCGAATGGTGCGAGGCATGGAACGCAGCGACGGCGCCATGCGGTGTTTCATCCGCTTTTTGTAGCGGATGCATTTCATGCCAGAGGTGGTTCTGTAGCGTTTTCGGACTGTTTCTCCTACCGTTACTTGGGCTCCTTTGCTTTAGCTTACCACAAACTTGAATATGCCTGTTTATTTCGATATTCTCGGGATGACTTGTTGCCCTTTCTTTCACATCTTGATCTCGAGCGTGGTGTTGTCATTCCCATCTTCCAGGATGATAATTGCTGTGTTTTCAGGCCAACACGCATGCTTTGCTAATTTTACGAACGCTCAGGGAACCATACAACGCCTCGACTGGCGTGCTACATCCCCTGGTCTTACTCTATCAGAAAATGTGTTACCATTTGGAATAGCAGATCATACGTAGCAATCAAAATTCCCCCAAAACGGCATCTCTAGAAGGTCTAATCAGTAATGAGTGGCTTCAGTTGGACAGTCCGCAGCTTCCTGCGCGTGGGTTCCCGGGTTCGATTCCCGGAGGGGTCAGGGATTTTTCCTGCCTGGAGATGACTGCGTGTTGTTCTGTCGTCTTCATCATCATCATACATCACCGTTACGGTCGGAGGAAGGCAACGGCAAACCACCTCCATTAGGACCTTGCCTAGTACAGCAGTGAGGGTCTTCCGCATCGTCCCCTACGCTCCTCGGAGTATGGGACCACATCAGCTGGATATGATATAAATGAAGAAACTTATAGATACTCTTCCTCGCCGAAGTGGTGCGGTGTTGCCCTGAATTAACGGGACGTCTCCTCTGGGTGACTAATTTCTTTGTTGGGTGTGTTTAATTTTAAAGTAAATGGTCACCCAGAAGTCTGTTACCATTTGAAAATGCACTAAGTCACGGAATAGTGTAGGCAGAGAGGTAAAACTTGACACAAACATCTGCAATGACATAGGGTCTTAATAAAAAGAAAACCAAGTACAAAAACCGGCCAATAGATGACACCGGACAGAGGGGTGCTGCTTTTCAAACTATCAGCGTGATGGTGCAAAACAAGTAGATATGCTGCAAAATCGCATCATCCCTAGCATGGCTGATAAACACCTTCTAGAAAGTACGACTTTCATGCAGGGTGGCTCTCAATTCCATTTTGCTACACGTGTGAAAGATCTCTTGCGCAAACCGTTTTGTGAGGATCGTGTGCTGAGCCGCCACATCCGTCATGCTTGACCTCCCAGATCCCCAGAACTCAATCCATGTGACTAATAGCAGTGGTGTCGATCGTCCGACCTCATTAGTATTAACATCTGAAGTCAATTTCTCACCATAGCTACTGATATGTTCACAACATAGTTCCCCGAATACAGGTATTGCTGATGAATAACGGCCGGTATGTTGAGGGTTCGGTATAAATAACATTATCTTTGCTAAAAATCAACTATATTCTAACTATTACGTTTGTATAATATGAAGCGCAATCTGTTGATCATTTTGTACACTGTTTTGTTTCAATCAAACCCCTTGTTATTTGAATGGTGTGTCAGTTTGTACCTCTCTACCTCCATTATTCCGTGAAGTATTTCACGCTCCATTAAGACGAAACTATGAGACACCGTCGTGTTCTCTGTACCTCCCACTTGTCACTGATGAAAGTTTGATCATTGTGCCAGACTTAGGGAAACGCGCAATTGAACATCGCCGCATCTAAACTACATTATTTATCAGTTTACTCAAGAATTTTTTAACAGTAAACACTCACGGCCGGCCGCGGTGGCCGAGCAGTTCTAGGCGCTTCAGTCCGGAACCGTGCGACAGCTACGGTCGCAGGTTCGAATCCTGCCTTGGGCTTCGATGTGTGTGATGTCCTTAGGTTAGGTTTAAGTAGTTCTAAGTCTAGGCGACTGGTGACGTCAGATATTAAGTCCCAAAGTCCTTAGAGCCACTTGAACCACGCTCACGGCTCTCTTGTTGCCACTGGTTATCTAACGTACAGGTTAAGCTGCACTTGACAACTACCAGGCTTTAATAATTGTACCATAGTTAAATATAACCAGAAACCGTGTTATTTATCAAACACACAAATATTTGTTCTATAACAGTACGAAACACACATGTCTCGCTTATTGGCACTGCTAGCGGACACTTACTGTCACAATGTTATTTTCGTTTTTAAAATGTCTGTCAAAAACGCATAAAGGTATTTACAAAACTGGTATACTTACAATAAAGGATTGTCAAAAATATTTAAAGTGCGTAACTTGTGGTTAATTAAACATCTAAAACGTGTGTATTATTTACCAAAAACATATAGCGTTACGAGCCACAATGGTTATGTAAGATGTCGCTATTTATTTTCACGTCTGAATTATTTATCAAGACTACATAAAGAGTGTAAATTACGGTATTTCCACATCTAAAGTGCTCATGAGAGGAATGTAAGTTTTGGAGCTGTGCAGTTATTGTATAACTTACAGGCTAAGGTGTACTTGACACCTAAACTAAGACTGCACGCTGTCAAATTAACTGCCACAAAGCTACTTCACGCCTAAATAGTCTGCATTATTGTTCTGTAACAGAAAAAAACAGATGGGGCTAAAATAACTTGATGCATATTTTATTTTATCCATTGGAAATGATTGGTGAAAGCCTGCAACTTGGAAGTTGTGTCTCAGCTCTGAATCAGAGTCGAGGGGCGTTAAGTACATTTCCCGTTGTGAAACAAATCTTTGATCATATAAGATGCACAAGTAATAGTTGATGTAATTGTTCGCTGAGTTCGTTCACTGTCCACAACAATAATACCGTCACAATGGAGACAACAAGCTTTCGTATGGACCAGCTTATATTTATTACTAGTGGGTCGCCTAACGATGTAAAAGGATGGATTCCGAAAGGTAAGTGAAGACTAAGATTAACGGATATTTACTTGCTCTAATGACTGGAAAAAATCACAATAAAAATTAACAGGGGACAAAGTTATCTAAAACTCAACTCAAACTTAAAAACTGTACCAAAAATTGAGGAAGATTGTGTACAGAAATCTCAACGACCTGCGCTTGCCTGCGCAGCTCGCAAAACCAAAGTTAAACATGCAACAAGATGCCACAAATTATAAGCTAACAAAGGAACACAAGTTGGGTTGCATCCACATTTCCTCAAAACCAGCAAACTGTGTGACCATCAGCATCAAATGGCAGCCATGAGATGGGTGACGCTCACAGCGGTTAATGATGAAATAACAGCAAAACATAGATACCCCTCCACAACTCTCTACTTTCGAAAAACTCTGTATCGAGGGGATGACTGAATGCTGCTGCCAATTTGATAGCGGAAAATATCAATTATTTCATGATAAAATGGGAAACGTTGCAGGAACTTCCCACTCTTGGCGTACAAAAAGGGATGTTAACAAAGAAGATGATAGTATTGGGGTGGAGCAGTGTCCCATCGGTAGGTCGGTTTCTTCGCCCCAAGCACAGTCGTAGGACGACTCAATGCGACTGAGTGAACCAAATTTTGTAGCAAAACCAACGGACTTTCCCATGCTGATCAGGCAGTGTCTCATTGTCTCGTCCTCTGATGTCTGAACAAAACAGGGAAAACTGTGGTGCTCGTTTATTATCTGAGTATGGCAGTGGTGGCGCAGAGCCTTCTACTC
Source organism: Schistocerca gregaria (assembly GCF_023897955.1). Lineage (NCBI taxonomy): Eukaryota > Metazoa > Arthropoda > Insecta > Orthoptera > Acrididae > Schistocerca > Schistocerca gregaria. The sequence continues at coordinate 66,606,770 of NC_064924.1, read as the reverse complement.
AGAGTTAAAGAGGTGCTGGCTATGGTTAAAAAACAACGAAGCAAGCCGCAGTCTTACTTCTGTGAAAACAGCCAAGCTCCCAGGAGACGTTCGTCCATTCTAATGAGATTCACTGACCACCTACCGCCAAGAGAGAGGAGAGACCACTTCAGCAGTACAGCTTGCAAATGAGGAAAATGAAAAACTTTTCTCCTAGCAAATGTTACCAGTACACTCTAAATAAGATTAAGCATGGAATGGAAGCAAAAATGAATTAGCATCGCACAATGATGTGTAACAGTGATGCCACAAACTGTAAAACAATGGGTTTGTTTATGAAATAATTTTTAAGCTACCAGTCACGACTTTCTTTTTATTTACGTTTTCCATGAGGCAGGACTGGTAACATAAAATTTATTTTACACTGAAGAGCCAAAGACAATGATACGGCTGTCTAGTATCGTGTAGGACATCCGAGGGAATTTACAGCATCAATTCTGCGAGGCTCTCCATAAATCTGGAAGATTGCGAGGGGTGGAGGTCTCTTAGGAACAGCACGTTACAAGGCATCGCATATATGCTCAATAATGTTCATTTGTGAGGATTCTGTTGGATAGCGGAAGTATTTAAGCTCAGAAGAGTGTTCCTGGAACCACTCTGCAGAAATTATGGAAGTTTATGCTGTCACATTGTTCTGCTGGAATTTCCAAGTCCTTCGTATTGCTCAATGGACAGAAATGGGTGTAGATGATCAGACAGGATGCGTACGTACGTGTGACACGTCAGAGTCGTATCTAGACGTATCAGAGGATCCATATCACTCCAGCTGCTAACGCTCCATGTTATTACAGAGACTCCACTAGCTTGAACAGTCCCCTACTGACATACAAGTTCCATGAATTCATGATATTGTCTCCTTACCCGTACACGTCTATCCGCCCTATACAATTTGAAACGAGACCAGGCAACATGTTTCCGATCATCAACAGTCCAATGTCGGCGTTGACGGGCCCAGGTGAGGCATTCAGCGAGGGTACACTAGTGGGCCTTCAGCTCCGAAAGCCCATACAGATGATGTTTCGTTGAATGATTCGCACGCTGACACTTGTTGATGGCCCAGCACTGAAATCGGCAGCAATTTGCGGAACGGTTGCACTTCTGCCTCAATGAATTATTCTCTTCAGTCGTCATTGGTCCCGTTCTTGCAGGATCTTTTTCCACCGCAGCGGTGTCGGGAAGTTGATGTTTTACCGGAATCCTGATATTCACAGTACACTCGTGAAATGGTCGTAGGGGAAAATCGACACTTCATCGCTACCTCGGAGATGCTGTGTCCCATTGCTCGGGGGCCGCCTGTAACACCACTTAAATCTTGATAATCTCCCATTGTAGGAGCAGTAACCGATCCAACAACTTCGCCAGACACTTTTTATCTTATCTTATATAGCAGCGCTGTATTCTGTCTGTCTACATACCTCTGTACGTGAATACACATGCCTATACCAGTTTCTTTGGCACTTCAGTGTATAAACAAACCCATTAAGTTGCTGCAATGATAGTTGACATGGTCTCTCAGGTCCAAATGAAGCAATGCTACTGGTATGACGAAGACGTAGCTAACCAAGCACCAATTTAGGAAGGGGGGGGGGGGGGAGAAATAAGATAATGCATCAAGAAATATATAATTAACGTGAGAAATGTTTGTTATATTGCAAGCTGCCTTGGTTTTAAAATTACAAGACGAGGTTAGCAGGTCCAGCAACAATACGATTGTACCCTCCAAAATAGTGACTGGGAAACGTAGGACTATCAAATAGATACAAATCACAATTACTTTGAGTTTTTACGATAAATGGAATGAAAAACCAAATGCCAGAGTGGCAACACTAATATAGTAAGCCCTTGGCATATCTAACTTAAGGGTCAGGTGGGCAGAGATATTAATAATCGCACAAGTGAATTAACTGAAATCACAAAATGCCAAGTTATTATCGTGATGTTAATTGAAAACAGGTAGTAAAACATATCGGAATACGCCACACATGTGTTTGGAGTTGACAGCAGACTGTTGATCAGCGTTCATACAAGTCCTATGAGTGAAGTTGTAAGGTGTCAGGCAAATCTAACACCTTCCATGAAAACCCTGACGTGATAAGCAAATCCAGTAGTATGTCACATAGCTCCGAATAAATCGTGACATTAAATTAACCAAACTAATACGAGTAACGAGTGAGCAAATGGAATACCACAGACTAACACAAGAATGTCTAAATGCATGTCATACCTTCCCACCGTGAGACAGACGCAGTTCCGAGGGGAGAAACGAGAACGGAAGCCGAGAGCAGAACCCTGTTAATCTAGAAGGCCCTACGATATGGGACGGACTGGACACCCACTTCGCCAGCTAACCATTAGGACGACATCACCCGCAAGTTTTAGCGTGAGACTTTTTCGCGCCTCTGTTACGTCAAGGACCACCTCCCAGCCCATGTTAAAAGACAGAGCAGTATAGATCTTAGATAACGCTGAAAGGACCAAACCAGCTGCAAGTTTTAGCGTGATACTTTTTCGCGTCTCTGTTACGTTGCAAACTTTAAAAACATTGCCCCCCCACGAAAAGTATAACGTTTCTCATTGGATACACAGAAATTTTGTAGGCGGAGCTTAAGGTTAACATTGAGACCCTGATTGGTCAGATGAAAACACAGCCAGATAGTTTTTTTTAAACCAACTTCGGTAAATGGTAGTAAGCAGAACTTAGGAGAGGGGAGTTAGTTCCGAGACGGCGAGCTGGATGGCTGCTGCGCCGGCCGCTGCCGCCCTGACGCTGCTTAAACACCGACAAGGTAATGAACGCACGCGATGCCGCATTTTTGAGCGCATAAGGCTTCACTCATAACTGCAGAAGTCTCATCTGTTACACCCCCTTTTTGCGTAATACTAGTGTAGGTCGTCAATTAAAGCTCATGGTGTTCACATTTGCCACTTGAAGTAAAAATCTGAAACGCGATGATTTTTCTGTTATATAGTTATTGAGAAGTCACATCAGCCACTGTAATTTACGACAAGTTAGATAAGTAATTAAAGATAATTTAGGGTCACTGTAGACCATTTTGATAGTTTTCTCTTTTGTGAAACTTAATTTAAACCTAAATTATAGATGTGATATGGCATAAGTCATCCTTCGATCCATTGTAGAACTTGCAAACCCATTCAGGGAATATTCGTTCACATTTTTGTTGAACGCAGTTGGTTTTTGCCATCCTGTATTAAAACATTTCCTTTTATCAATAGTGCAATTTACAAACGATGTTTTGCGAGTAGAATAAAATTTCCAGTGGTAAACTTAACTGCTTGTTCGACGTTACTTTACCAACTAACTAAAAATAGGAAAGCCTTGAACCCCTTCCACAAAATTTAGTTAGTATTAAGATTCTTTTATAGGGAGTGCAGTGGAGCTGACGCTGAAATCATTAAGTATTTGGTTATATCATCGCTAGTCTCACTGAACTCTTCTGAATTTTACATGTCATGTGTGGTCTGGCGTCTTCTTACCAGCAACAGGTCCCAGGTTCAAACTAGTCAATTCCGTAAAAAACAGGCTCAGAGCGTCGTTGCGTGAAAGTGGTAGGGAGACATGATATAGAACAAACAGACACCACCATGAATGTTAGAAAGTCTGAAGTAATCGAATTACTGTAAAATGACGTTCATTTCCCTACATATCGTCTCGCTGTTGCAGCTCGATCACACCATAGTATCGCAGGTGGAGGCTGAAGCGGCTGTAGAATCAGTCACTGGTGGAACCACCGACTCATGCCACCACCCAAGTGCAGATCAGCTCAAAACTTTTCTAAGTAGCCAATACATCAGCTCAGTGGCAAGACAGACCGGCGGAGTCTGTTGGATCTCGCCATGAAAGTCTGATGTCGGAGAGTCCTGAATATCGAGTGATTCCTGATGGAATGTTAGTTAAAAGGAAACGTCGCATTGCTATACTCTGCATATCTTACAAAAATTCAGATCGGTTGAGCTCTGTATCTTCCAACTTGAAGCATCAGAACGATTTTTCCCTTGCTAAGTCTGAATCTTGAATAGACAGTGACGTTTTAATCAACGGAAGACAATATTTTTATGATAAGGAAAGAAGTCGCATAGTGTTTGGACCTGAATCGTAATAATATTGACTTAATTTCTATCTCCATGAGTAAAAGAGAGAACCTCTCTCATTTTTTGTCACTTGTCTCCTTCTTCTCTTTTAGATGCTCTTGTGCTCTACATCTCTCTTTTATCTGTATCGACATCCATGTCTTGAATAATAAGTAATGATAGCTGAAATTCATTGTTCTGTGCTTTCTCATTTTTATGTCAACATTACGTTTTAATAACTCATCTCATGGACCAAGCGGTGGGATTTTGTAATCAAAATTAGGTGGCTTGGTCGTGATCTCTTCAGCCGCCATTGCGGCTATCCCATTTAGATAATTACTGTTCATATTTATTACATACACTGAAGAGCCAAAGAAACTGGTACACCTGCCAAATATCGTGTAGGGCCCCCGCGAGCACGCAGAAGTGTCTCAACACGATGTGGCGTGGGCTCGACTAACATCTGAAGTACTGCTGGAGGGAACTGACAGCACGAATCCTGCGGAGCTGTCCATAAATACGTAAGAGAACGAGGGGTTCGAAATCTTCTGTACAGCACGTTGCAAGGCATCCCAGATATACTCAATAATGCCCATGTCTGAGCAGTTTGGTGGCCAGCGCAAGTGTTTCAACTGAGACGTGTCCCTGGAGCCACTCTGTAACAATTCTGGACGTGCTGGGTGTCACATTGCCCTGCTGTAACTTCCCAAGACTGTCTAAATGCACAGTGGACATGAATGTATGCAAGTGATCAGACAGGATGCTTATGTACGTGTCACCGGTCAAAGTCGTATCTAGACGTATCAGCGTCCCATATCACTACAACTGCACACGCCCCACACCATTACAGAGCCTACACCAGCTTGAACAATCCCTTGCTGACATACAGTGTCCACGGGTTCATGAGGTTGTGTACATACCCGTACACGTTGAAACGTCCCCTTAGAAAAATTATACACGACTGTGCTTAAACTGACACACAATATTTTTGGCGCAACGCAATCTGACTTTCAATAATCCCTACAAGTGAATGGCCCTGACTAAATTAACCTATACGTTTCACAAATCACTTACCTCACAAAAATCTTCGTTGCTGAAACTACTGCAATACAGCGAGAGCCACTACTGCCAGCTAAATAAAAGATTCAAACGACGGAAGGCACTAACTACTGATAGGCATAGTTAGCGAATGAAAGATTTTAATACAGAACAAACAATGTATTTACCTTAAGAGTCATAATATATATATATCAGTTCATGACATCCAGTCTTACAAATTTGAAAACTCCGCCATCTCTCTCCCCACGTCCACCACTGCTGGCGGCTCACCTCCAACTGCGCAACGCTACGCGCTGTTAGCATCCAGCTGCTGCTGCCCAACACTACAATGGCAGACAACAATGCAAACCAGCCACAGACTGCACACGGCACAGCCAGTGATTTTCATACAGAGCGCTACGTGGAGGCGGCGTTACCAATAAAAAAAACTAAACAGCCTACTTACAACGTCCATCCACTCGATGCGGTCTGAAACTTCCGGCCAGGTAACATGTTTCCAGTCATCAACAGTCCAAAGTCGGTGTTGACCGGCGCAGGAGAGGCGTAAAGCTTTGTGTCGTGCAGTCATCAAGGGTACACGAGTTGGTCTTCGGCCCCGAAAGCCCATATCGACAGAGTTTCGCACGCTGACACTTGTTGATGGCCCAGCATTGAAATCTGTAGCAATTTGTGGAAGGGTTGCACTTCTGTAACGTTGCACGATTCCCTTCAGTCGTCGTTGCTCCCGTTCCTTGCAGGATCATTTTCCGGCCGCAGCGATGTGGGAGATTCGACGTATTAGCGGATTCATGATATTCACGGTACACTCTTGAAACTGTCGTGCAGGAAAATCCCCACTTCATTGCTATCTCGGAGATGGTGTGTCCCATCTCTCGTGCGCCGACTACTACACCACATTCAGAGTCACTTATATCTTGATAACCTGCCATTGTAGCAGCAGTAACCGACGTAACAACTGCACCAGACGATTGTTGTCTTATGTACATGTTGCCGAACGCAGCACCGTATTCCGCCTGTTTTTTACATATCTCTGTATTTGAATACGAATGCCTATACCAGTTTCCTTGGCGCTTCGGTGTAGAACTGCTTATTTTATCTTCACAAAGTCCGATTTTCCAGTGGAAACGGAAATTGGTAAACTTAAATTTGAAATTACACAGTCATAGAATTTTTAACTAACCCCGTTAATTAGGATGGTAGCACTCCATGCTCTCATTACTTATCTAAGGCGTAAGAAAAGGATATTTTATCATAAAATATTTCTTATGAAAAATGGGCATCTCACGTGATGTGAAATCACGATTCACTAATGAGTAGTGAACCAAACCGACTGAAGACATTATTTTGATCTGAAAGAATTTTCATATATCCTTCTCTTCTCAGATTACAACATGCGTTACAGAGTGCTAAACCATAAAAATGCTTCTTATAAAACAATAGTCCCCTTTGTTTAGCTAATGTATGTCCTACCACCTTCCATAGAAAAGAGTCGCTCCACTCTCTCTCTCTCTCTCTCTCTCTCTCTCTCTCTCTCTCTCTCTTCCTCTTTATGTGGCCAATGAGGCGATCTTTGTCGTCACCCCTCCCAGGTTGTAAAAGTTTTTTGCCAGGAGTTCACGGCACAGGAGACCGCATCTGCGTTCATTCAGAACAAAGGTGGACGATCTGATGCGGCACTATAAAAGCGTGGATGATGGCCGTTGGGTTATTGACCTTCACTTCTCCTCGGCACGCCCACTGACAATTGACTCTAGAGGTGATGGCCAAATCCTCTGCTCCAGGCGGTCAATGCGCTTTTTCCATCACTCAGAATGCTCTCAACATTCTCTCACTTTTACAACACTTGCAAATTCGAATCAAGAGTGAAAGAAAATGAGGTTACCTACAACTGCTAGTATGGCTGTTTATCATCTTCCTTAGTGTAAATTAAATATTTCAGTCATATGGAGCTCTCATGACAGATTTGCGTAAGTTATAAGATTTTTTCCGGAAAAACAGTTGTTCAAAAATAGCCTTTATATCCCTTTTTATCTTGGACCTACCCGAAGTTATGTCCTACTAGCGTGTTTATCGATCTGAATCACATTTTCCGATACTTTAGCATAACAAATCGTTCTAAATATGGTGAATTTTCAAGAGTGTAAAGTGTTATATTATTTCAAAAACATATTATCGTTGTATAGAAGTAGAGCTTTGGAATGCACCAGGTACGATATTTAAACTCTGTACGGTCAAATACAATAGTGAACAAAGATCTACAAAGAGAGGGATGTTCGATTTGCCGAAAATTTGATCTTGAATCAAAATAAAATGGTCTGTATTGTTTCCGAAAATATGTAGAGATTTCTTCTACAACTGTGCAATACATATGTGGCACTACTTCCATAACTCAATTGTTCTGCACTGAGCTGACAAAAGTCATGGGATAGCGATCTGCACATATGCAAATGGGTGGCAGAATCGTGTACACAAGGCATAAAAGTGCAGTGAATTGGCGAAGCTGTCATTTGTACTCATGTTGTAAGGTAGCATAATAAATGAAGGGCAATTTCGCACCTTCCATAAGAGTTTTATACATCGTAATGGGAAAGTGAATATGACACCTAACTTACTTCGGTGGTAATGAGCAGATTTGCCTACAAGTACCGAATGTAAATCAAAAGGGATAGCACTCAATCGACGGTATTAACACACCACTTCTATTCAATGCATGTCAATGAGCATAAGGTGAAACAAGCAGCGTTTTGTGTGGAAGCCAGTGTGGGCAGATACAGAGGCCGCACCCTGGAAAGCTCTTAAGGGGGGTGCCCCACGGCGGAAATCAGTGATCGGACAAGTGAAGCATGCTGCAGAGCGAGTAACGGGCCACCAGAAGTAAGACAGAAAGAAGCTTTAGAAAACTGCGTTTCAGAATTCCAAATAGATACGAACAAAACCAGTGATGCAGTTGATGACGTAAACAGCAAATGGTACACATGTGAGCGGGCGCAAAACATGCGATTGGCGGAAACGAACTAAGAAAGAGTAAAGTGCCAAGGAACTAAGAAAGAGTAAAGTGCCAAGATTTCGACGCATTTCAATGATAGGGCCCTTGCGATTGGTAGAGAGAGTTTCCACAAAGTAAGAGAAACGCTCCCACTAGTCCAAAAAAATCTTGACGTGGAGAACGAAAGAACCCAGGTGGTGAGAGGGTTCGGCTATGACAAAGACAAGAACGACATTTTCGGGGCTCTTCCCTGAACTGGCGTCAACTGCAGAATGCAGCACATAATGCTGTGTACGACGCAGAGGAGAAATTTGAGTGAACACTGCGTGCACTGCGGCTGACATCCAGCTAGATATTAGCTGTAGCATCGTTGAGCTCCCACTGTGGAGAAATGAACCAGCCAGTTAGTTAATTGTCCTTGGGAGGACTGAGAGGGCATTTTAATATGCACGCTGCTCCAGCCATGCGCGTGCATATCGCCATATTCCAAGACTAAGGATGAGTGCATGTTTTCTCGCATCACGAGAAACATAGGGAGAATTTCTGCTGAAAAAAAATCAGCAAAGGCTTAATTAGATTTCATAAGAATTTCAGTGGGCGAGAGCAGCCATGCAGACAACAGCTCATCACAGCTAAGGTAATTACCGCGCACCAGCTTGCGTCCACTGTAAACTCGAGCGACCTTGGGTAACATTTCGCTCAACTTGCAGCAAAACTAACCATCCTCCATAGACTTGATTGTCATCCTAAACAGTACCGAATTTTAAACCGGAATCGGATGATTTATCGTAGTACTGGCCAACATCATGACATAGTCGTAAGAATAATTTTGTAAAGAAACTTCTAGTTAAAATTTACTATTGTTGTGTTTACGATTATTTCACTTTATGAGGACGAGATCCGTTCGTTTTAAAACTGTTGTAACATTGTCACATTGTAAACTGTGAAAATGTGTGTATTTCTGTAATACGTTTGCAACACTAAACCAAAGTTATTTACATCTTACACAGTTGTTGTTAATCAGACACGAACCTTCAAGGTGATTAACGTGAAAAGGTTTCTGACGTGATTACGGTTGCACGATGGGGATTAACTGAATGCGGAATCGTAGTTGGAGCTAAAAGCGTGGGACATCCCATTTCGGAAATGGTTACGGAGTACAGTATTCTGAGAACCACAGTGTCAAGAGTGTGAAGAGAATAACAAATTTCAGGCATTACCTCACACCGCAGAAAGCGCAATAGTCGATGGCTTTCTCTTGACGACCAACAGCAGCGACGTTTTCGTAGAGTTGTGAGTGCTAACAGAGAAGCAACACTACGTGAAATAACCGCAGCAGTCAACATGGGACCTACCACGAACGTTTCCGCTAGAACCGTGGTTCGAATTTTGGCGTTAATGAGCTACGGCAGCAGGCGTCCGACGCGAGCTGCTTTGCTAATAGCACGACACAGTGGCTCAGCTGGGCTCGTGGCCATATCGGTTGGACCCTACCTAGGCCACTGGAGAACCGTGGCCTGGTCACATGAGTCCAGATTTCGATTGATAAGAACTGATGGCAGGGTTCAAGTGCGTCGCAGACACCACGAAGCCAAGAATCTATATTGTTAAAAAGGCACTGTACAAGTTTATAATTTGTGTGTACCGTGTTTAGATGGAATGGACTGGGCCCTCTGGTCCAAGTGAAATGATGATTGACTGGAAATGACTGTGTTCGGCTACTTGTAGACCATTTGCAGCCATTCATGGACGTCATGTTCACAAACGACAATGGGATATTTATGCATGACAATGCGCCATATCAGCAGGCCATAATTGTTCGTGATTGGGTTGGACAACATTGTGGACAATTAGAGTGAATGATTTATTCACTCACATTGCCAAACATGAATCCCATCGAAAATTTCTGGGTCATAGTCGAGAGGTCCATTTGTGCAAAAAATCCTACACCGGTAATACTTCCACAATTATGGATGGCTTTAGAGGCAGCATGACTCGGTATTTCTGCAGCAGTCTTTCAACGACTGATTGAGATCATGCCACAGCGTGTTGCTGTACTACGCTGGGCAAGAGGAGGTCCGACACGGTATCAGGAGGTATCACGTGACCTTTATCACTTCATTGTAAAATATTAAAACAATTACACATGGCTCCTATATTGGCATTTCTGATATAACATACAGGTTGAGTAGGTTTATCAATGAGCGAAGTCCGGTTATTCTACCTTACTTTAAAGAAACCACATGCTGTCTGTATTATTTAGCAAAATATGCAAAGTCTGTCCTACAATGTTACGACACATAATGGTACAGCTGCTAATAGAGCTTACAAGTTAATGTGCACTTGTCACCTAGAATTGTTTGATATTTGTACTCGCTTTAAAGAAACCAAAATTTATCTGTGTTATTTATTAAAACACACATGGGTAATACTGATCTAACATACATGATAAAGTTCACTCGTTAACAACAATACTTCAGTCTTTGTACCACACTTTAAGTATCAACTAAGCCTAATGACAATGTTGCAAATTGACCTATATATCACCAGTTACACTTTAGCAAAGAATTTGTAACAAATTGCAGCATATATCCCCATTTTATGTTCGAACAGTTTTATCTACATATTGAAGCACAATTTTTCTTAACTTTGTTGCTGTCATACCATACAAAATCTATGCTAATATAAAATTGATGCTATTGGGGAGTATTGATGTCAGCTCACATGGTAACTGTCACCAAATATGAGAACTAATAATTATGATGTCACTATAATAGGTAGCCTCAGAGTTTCACCGTACAACCCATTACTTGCAGACAGCTCCTTGCAGTAAATGAGTTTTTCGTGCATGTGCTGTGGGTTCCTTCTTTCCTTTGGAAACATATAGTTGCATATTACACTGTTGGCATGACTCATTAACAGCTACATTCGGACAGTACGCTACTTTCGGCTAGAGCGTATTCGTTCCTTCAGGAACAAATAACAAGGACAAGCTACTGCCGAGTGCAGAGTTTATCCACCTCGCAAGCAGTGGCACAGATCCCTCACGGAACTGTTTAGACAGAAGTTCCATATTAACAAAAAGAAGTCGAAGCTGCGGACATAGGTGCATGTAATGGATATGTATCACACAAATCCTCAATACGGGTTAATGAAACACAAGAGGAACAAAACACAAGTGCATTACCTCTGAGCAACAAATAAGTTCTCTGATTACTTTTAACTGCAGTTGAACTTTCTTGTAACGACATAGGTTACAACGACAACTGGACTATAGCGTCCTGATTTCTATGGTACGGCCGTATTCCCCAGGAGAAGTAATTCATCCTTGCTTAATACGACACATGTATATACTTGTACCTCATGTATAATGCCATTTTCAGCCTCCGCTAGAAAACCGACTTTCCAAGAATCAACGTAAGGAAACATATTGTTGTAATACGGGAACTTGTCTCATTCTTTTCTTTGCCCATTCGTCAAAAACAGGTGTAGTATAGCATCCTCACCTCATTGTTACCCTAGCATATTCATACTGCAGTGGTGGTGACAGTCACAGAACTAGTCAACAGTGCCAGTTTCCATAACAATTCGTTACGAAGTGTACTCATTTTAGAACAGCATGACCCGTAAAACAAAAATTTTAACGTCGGAAGAAGAACTGAAAGTGATTCCTGAAATCGAGAGTGGAGCAAAAAAGTTTGCATGTGTCGTCAATTTTGATCGTAAATTGCACAGTCCAAACGATTTGGAAGAACAAGGATAAAAGACTGTGTTTGAACAAAACTTATGTAGAATTAAGCTGTTGCGGAAAGATGAACAGAGCGACGTGGGTGAAGCTCTGCTTAAGTGCTTTAAGCAACAAGGAAGTATCAGTGTACCTTATGGTAAAAGCAGAAGAATTTGATGAGAAATTAGAAGATGAAGAATTGATATGGAGTTGTTTCTGGATTGATAAATTGAGGCAACGTCATGGCATTACTTTTGCAAAGTGAACGGTGAGGCCAACAGCGTGAATACTGAAACAATCCAACTACCGTGTGGCTTACGATTCATGAACGATCAGTAGACGGCGACACCTTTAATGCAGACGGGACTGGCGTTTTCTTTAAATTGACACCTGACGAAACTTCGAAATTCAAGGGCGAAAAATGAGTAGATGGCAAGTTACATAGGGAACGAATAACACTTCTGGTTTGTGCTAACACAGATTTAACGGAGAAGAAAAACTTGCTGGTGATAGGTAAATCAAAAACTCAAAAATTTGACAAGAAATTGATAGATGAAGAATTTGTGTGCAGCAGTTTCTGGATTGACAGATTCATGCAACGTCGTGGCATTACTTTTGGCAAGTGAGTGGTGAAGCCAAGAGTGTGAATAATGAAACGATCTAACAACGGGTCACTGTCTTGTGGCCTGTAATTCGTGAAGGATATGCAGATTGTGACATCTGCAAGGCATGTTATCTAAAGAACAATAATAGTTTTGATTTGTTCTAACACAGGATGGAATTACACCCGATAGGTAAACAAAAAAAATCCGAGGTGTTTCAAGCTCGTACAAAATCTGAGAAGCCGGCCGTGGTGGCCGTGCGGTTCTAGGCGCTTGAGTCTGGAACCGTGCGACCGCTACGGTTGCAGGTTCGAATCCTGCCTCAGGCATGGATGTGTGTGATGTCCTTAGGTTAGTTAGGTTTAAGTAGTTCTAAGTCCTAGGGGACTGATGACCTCAGTTGTTAAGTCCCCTAGTGCTCAGAGCCATTTGAACCATTTTTTGAAAATCTGACAGTGCACTACATCTACATCTACTTCTACATGACTACTCTGCAATTCACATTTAAGTGCTTGGCAGATCGAACCACAATCATACTATCTCTCTACTATTCCACTCCCGAACAGCGAGCGGGAAAAACGAACACCTAAACCTTTCTGTTCGAGCTCTGATTTCTCTTATTTTATTTTGATGATCATTCCTACCTATGTAGGTTGGGCTCAACAAAATATTTTCGCATTCGGAAGAGAAAGTTGGTGACTGAAATTTCGTAAAAAGATCTCGCCGCGACGAAAAACGTCTTTGCTCTAATGACTTGCATCCCAACTCGTGTATCATATCTGCCACACTCTCTCCCCTATAACGTGATAATACAAAACGAGCTGCCCTTTTTTGCACCCTTTCGATGTCCTCCGTCAATCCCACCTGGTAAGGATCCCACACCGCGCAGCAATATTCTAACAGAGGACGAACGAGTGTAGTGTAAGCTGTCTCTTTAGTGGACTTGTTGCATCTTCTAAGTGTCCTGCCAATGAAACGCAACCTTTGGCTCGCCTTCCCGACAATATTATCTATGTGGTCCTTCCAACTGAAGTTGTTCGTAATTTTAACACCCAGGTAATTAGTTGAATTGACAGCCTTGAGAATTGTACTATTTATCGAGTAATCGAATTCCAACGGATTTTTTTTGGAACTCATGTAGATCATCTCACACTTTTTGTTATTTAGCGTCAACTGCCACCTGACACTCCATACAGCAATCTTTTCTAAATCGCTTTGCAACTGATACTGGTCTTTGGATGACCTTACTACACGGTAAATTACAGCATCATCTGCGAACAATCTAAGAGAACTGCTCAGATTGTCACCCAGGTCATTTATATACATCAGGAACAGCAGAGGTCCCAGGACGCTTCCCTGGGGAACACCTGACATCACCTCAGTTTTACTCGATGATTTGCCATCTATTACTACGAACTGCGACCTTCCTGACAGGAAATCACGAATCCAGTCGCACAACTGTGCTACAGTGCTAATAAAAGTGCTGGATGATCTTTGAAATCTTTGAAGCTGAAATCAGGTGTTGGGGACGAGAGCTTAGAAGTCAGAAAAGGAAAATACTGGTTCTTGTTGACAACTGTCCAGCACATTCTGTACTCTCTAGCCTGGAGAATATTAAGTTTAAATAATTACTAAAAGTGATTCAGAACGTCACAAAGGTAAACTTATCGATTTCCCAGAATGAAACTTCCAGCGTTGCTTGATGCTTCCTACTGCATCACCGCTATTTAATTTACTGATTCTGATTTGAATTCAGTTCAAGCGTTGTACAGTGCCCGGGGCAGAACAGAATTGCATGTGTGGACAACTCGCTGTTTTGTACAGAAACATCCGCAGGTAACGCGATATGCGTCCTTTGTGAGCGGGAAGCACTCGCTCTGACGCCGAAACTCTGGCTTTTACGGTTAGGAGACGTCGCATCTGCTGCAATGTGCTCGGGCCCTTTCAATCGAAGCCCTCACGAGCACATCGCATCACTTTTATGTCTGTGATTAACGCAGCCGTACACAACGCAAAATATCGCGGGGCTTTAATAACGCATCTCTCGCGTCTGTGTTTTATAACGGCCAGCGCGGGCGGGCCAGCAGAATTATAGGCGCTTTGTCAAAAGCACGCGGGCTGTTGCAGTTCTTGCGCGATAAAAGTATTACCGGCGGGACATAAAATTAACCTGACAGGAAGGGCAGGGCCAGGCAACGTGTCACGATTCGTCACGCCTGCAGCTGACGCACGCTGACAAAGCTTTCAGCACTTACGCGTAACTGCAGCAAAACGTACTTGTGACAAGAACACCTAGCGAGTTTCACTCAGTGTTTACACAAATTATACGGATAAAAACGATAAGCACATTCAGCAAGAGGAAGTCTGCACAGTAATTGTGATAATTTTAAACGCGAGCTCATTTGACTGCAATACAAGTGATGATTTTTGAAGTCCAGCATTCAGTAACTTAGTGAATATAGGCACAGCGTCACAATTTTTGATTTTGTAATGCACTTAACAAGAGGTACGTATTAGCAACATTAGCACTGATGAGAGAGGCGTATAATTAAATTTAAAAATAGTTTATACACTACTGGGCATTACAATTGCTACACCAAGAAGAAATGCAGATGATAAGCTGGTATTCATGGGGCAAATATATTATACTAGAACTAACATGTGATTACATTTTCACGCAATTTGAAAGCATAGATCCTAGATCCTGAGAAATCAGTACCCAGAACAACCACCTCTGGCCGTAATAACGGCCTTGATACGCCTGGGCATTGAGTCAAACAGAGCTTGGATGGCGTGTACAGGTACAGCTGCCCATGCAGCTTCAACACGTTACCACAATTCATCAAGGGTAGTGACTGGCGTATTGTGACGAGCCAGTTTCTCGGCCACCACTGACCAGGCATTTACTATTGGTGAGAGATATGGTGAATGTTCTGGCCAGGGCAACAGTCGAACATTTCCTGTATCCAGAAAGGCCCGTACAGGACCTGCAACATGCGCTCGTGCATTATCATGCTGAAATGTAGGGTTTCGCAGGGATCGAATGAAGGGTACAGCTATAGTTCGTAACACATCTGAAATGTAACGTCCACTGTTTAAAGCGCCTTCAATGCGAACAAGAGGTGAGCGAGACGTGTAACCAATGACACCCAATACCATCACGCCGGGTGATACGCAGGTATGGCGATGACGAATACACGCTTCCAATGTGCGTTCACCGCGATGTTGCTAAACACGGATGCGACCATCATGATGCTGTAAACAGAACCTGGATTCATCCGAAAAAATGACGTTTTGCCATTCATGAACGCAGGTTCGTCGATGAGTACACCATCGCAGGCACTCCTGTGTGTGATGCAGCGTCAAGGGTAACCGCAGCCATGGTCTCCGAGCTGATAGTCCATGCTGCTACAAACGTCGTCGAACTGTTCGTGCAGATGGTTGTTGTCTTGTAAAAGTCCCCCTCTGTTGACTCAGGGATCGAGACGTGGCTGCACGATCCGTTACAGCCATGCGAATAAGATTCCTGTCATCTCGATCTCGACTGCTAGTGATAAGAGGCCGTTGGGATCCAGCATGGCGTTCCGTATTACCCTCCTAAACCCACAGATTCCATATTCTGCTAACAGACATTGTATCTCAAACAACGCGAGCAGCAATATCGCTATACGATAAACCGCAATCGCGATAAGCTCCTTACAGGCGGTATCACAACAGCGTTTCACCAGGCAACGCAGGTCAACTGCTGTTTGTGTATGAGAAATCGGTTGGAAACTTTCCTCATGTCAGCACGTTGTAGGTGTCGCCACCGGTGCCAACCTTGTGTGAATGCTCTGAAAAGCTAATCATTTGCGTATCACAGCATCTTCTTCCTGTCGGCTAAATTTCGCGTCTGTAACACCTCATCTCCATGGTGTAGTAATGTATTAGCAAAAACGGAAGCGTCTACAGTCCGTTAAAGGTAGTTTCTGGAAGGAGTCATGTAAATATACAGATTGAGAAACCTCTGTTGAGCATAGAATAAAGAACAACTATCAAATTGATACTCCAGTACTTCCATGCCTATGCGATGTGTTAATTACAATTTTATTATTCTGCAGGCTTACTTGCAACATTTTAAGTACTGAAAAAGGCATTCCCACAGATAAAGAGTGGCGTAACAACTGGAACAGGGCCTTAAACTTACTGCAGGATCTTCCGCAACCTACAGCGTTGCCAGAGAGTGCAGACAGCGAGACTTAGAGAATTATCAGCGTGGTTAGTTTGTTCGTCCCATGTCGAGATCGGTGTGGACATGGACACTGCGGCGAGCGACCGCCGACCAGGTTTTATGTCAAGGAGTGTACTTTCACTAGGAAACAGTTTGCACGGTAATTGGCCACCTGAGTGTTCGAAAGCAGAATACAATGATTTTTTCACGTCCAGCATTCAGTAACTTAGTGAATATTGGCGAGAAACAAAGTAGAAAAATTAAACGTGCTGAGAGAAGCGTATAATTAAATTGACAAATAGTTTGTAGTAAGAAAAATGAAGGCGCCTGCAGTACGGTAGGACACAATTTCTGCAAAGTGAAACGTAAAGATTCAGATTAGAAAGCTTCCTTACTACCAAATTCATAGTCCAGTATTTCTGTGCCTGTGTGACACATCGATTACACTATCATTCCTATGCGAACTTGTTTGCAATACTTTCAGTACAGAAAAAAATCCATTCCTACAAATGAAGAGTGGCGTTATTACGTAATGATTATAGTAGTAATCTAACATACTGGAGCACCAGCTGTAAATACACTCCAGGAAATTGAAATAAGAACACCGTGAATTCATTGTCCCAGGAAGGGGAAACTTTATTGACACATTCCTGGGGTCAGATACATCACATGATCACACTGACAGAACCACAGGCACATAGACACAGGCAACAGAGCATGCACAATGTCGGCACTAGTACAGTGTATATCCACCTTTCGCAGCAATGCAGGCTGCTATTCTCCCATGGAGACGATCGTAGAGATGCTGGATGTAGTCCTGTGGAACGGCTTGCCAAGCCATTTCCACCTGGCGCCCCAGTTGGACCAGCGTTCGTGCTGGACGTGCAGACCGCGTGAGACGACGCTTCATCCAGTCCCAAACATGCTCAATGGGGGACAGATCCGGAGATCTTGCTGGCCAGGGTAGTTGACGTACACCTTCTAGAGCACGTTGGGTGGCACGGGATACATGCGGACGTGCATTGTCCTGTTGGAACAGCAAGTTCCCTTGCCGGTCTAGGAATGGTAGAACGATGGGTTCGATGACGGTTTGGATGTACCGTGCGCTATTCAGTGTCCCCTCGACGATCACCAGAGGTGTACGGCCAGTGTAGGAGATCGCTCCCCACACCATGATGCCGGGTGTTGGCCCTGTGTGCCTCGGTCGTATGCAGACCTGATTGTGGTGCTCACCTGCACGGCGCCAAACACGCATACGACCATCATTGGCACCAAGGCAGAAGCGACTCTCATCGCTGAAGACGACACGTCTCCATTCGTCCCTCCATTCACGCCTGTCGCGACACCACTGGAGGCGGGCTGCACGATGTGGGGGCGTGAGTGGAAGACGGCCTAACGGTGTGCGGGACCGTAGCCCAGCTTCATGGAGACGGTTGCGAATGGTCCTCGCCGATACCCCAGGAGCAACAGTGTCCCTAATTTGCTGGGAAGTGGCGGTGCGGTGGAGACCTCACGCCCCACGTGTTGAGCAATTCGGCGGTACGTCCACCCGGCCTCCCGCATGCCCACTATACGCCCTCGCTCAAAGTCCGTCAACTGCACATACGGTTCACGTCCACGCTGTCGTGGCATGCTACCAGTGTTAAAGACTGCGATGGAGCTCCGTATGCCACGGCAAACTGGCTGACACTGACGGCGGCGGTGCACAAATGCTGCGCAGCTAGCGCCATTCGACGGCCAACACCGCGGTTCCTGGTGTGTCCGCTGTGCCGTACGTGTGATCATTGCTTGTACAACCCTCTCGCAGTGTCTGGAGCAAGTATGGTGGGTCTGACACACCGGTGTCAATGTGTTCTTTTTTTCCATTTCCAGGAGTGTAACTTCCATGTGCTGCTTATCGCCGTCTTTCGGACGTTGAGAAAGACGGAATCAGTGACGTGAGAAACATGGGAACATGATACTGATAGATCGTACAGACAGTTTACTGTAGTACAATGACACCATCGCGAATGATCGCCCTTTGAACTGAGGACTAGTCAGTGAGTAGACCGAGCACGGATCCTTCCAGTAAGACCATTCCACCTCAAGATGTAGGATTGTCTGGCTGCACCTAATGTAGGAGGTGGTCGACAACGTCTGAAATGCGGGCCAATGTTACCACCAGAGAGTCGCTACGAATCGCCAAGAACAGATTACTGGAAGCTTGGTTGAGACCACGAGTTGTCATTTGTCATTTACCACTTACACCATACAACGGACAACAGAGACAGGCGGGAATGAAAAACACGATCTGAATCACTACTTTTTATTACTGATGACCAGTTTCGATCTGATTAGTAGATCATCTTCAGATTTAGTGCTGATAGTTGCAGTTTATCTATAGCGGTGAACTATCAGCTAACACCCTGCCATCAAGTAGCACACCAATCTTAATCTCATCCAAACCAATAGCAGAAGTATATGTTAATAGGCCTAATAACGGGCGAGATCGTGCGAAAAGTTCTGAGGTTGATATGCAAATGAATTATGAGACACGTTCATACCGAAGGCGGCGTTTATAAGCCTAACATTTTACATCAGCGTGAAGTGCCTACGAGTCGCAATTTCCTTCTGATCAGCCACAATTAGAAATACGCTCAGTTCCACTAATTCGAGGTTTTCTAAGGAAGAATAACTAAACGGACAAGCCACCGACATAACACATGGACTTCAAATATGACTAACCGGCCAGCTTTGGCTTTCAGTGTACTGAAAAAAATAATAGAATTTGCAACACGCGGAGAGCCGCACGAAAAGTGAACAACGTATTTGCAGACTTGCATCGTATCGTGTAACAGAGCTTTTTCTTCTGATGAAGCCGGCGAACCGTCGTGGGACTGGCTTCACAAGACACCGAAAGCATTGAGCAGTAATCCACCACTGTCCTCAACATATGTAAATTGTTTGATACATTTACGAGGCGTGCATGTCTCGCTCGATGGCGTCCTAAACGGGCGCAACACGGTACGCGCTTTGTGACGTGTGTGGGGGGAGGGGGGGGGGGGGGGGGGACGATCACTCTCGTTCCTATGCAGTGTTCGTTAATACATTCTGGCACAATTCTATATCGAATCGATGATTTATTGTCATTATTACGGTACAGCTCACCTGCGGGTGACACAGGAAAACAGGCGGTAGTGACCGGACATTTGTGAGTGTTGTGTTTGCCAGTCACAGATAGGGGCAGATGCAAACCTGGAGACATATTAGTTCTTACCCACCACTCAGGAGACCCTCCACTCACTGCACGAATAACGGCCGTCAGCAATGGGGATGGTATGGTGCAGTTTCCGATGCACTGCTATTTTACCATGGGCGTTGCAAACGGGTACCGCGACTGAACAGTTTTAACGCTCCTGCTGTCTTATTCCTGACTACTCAGTTTAGACAAATTTCAAATGTAACTGCATCTTGGTTCCACCAACATAAATCTGTAATACATAGCCTTATAGGAAAAAAGTGGACTGCCCTGCAGACATGGTCGGATGCCAATGAGAATTCGTACACGCGCCATCATCAGCGGATCTGCAAATGGTTAGAGCTACAATTATCCGTGTCGGATATAATGGCCACTAGAGTGCACAGGCACTGCTCGTGCTTAGTGTTGTTATCAAGTCTGATACGGTATGTAAAAGAAGAGAACAGCGTAAGATATTCAGTAATCAATGTGAAGGACGCGGAAATGCTGCGTACTCGTGTGAGACAGAGCTATCAGCATTTGACAGAATTAGAAAGGGTTCTCATTTTCGGTCTCCATTTCTGGAGCATTTCGATGCGACAGTGGTACAATGTTGGACTGCACGGGAACATGACAGGCAGGCATACACGTCGTGAAGGCTGCGGTCGATCACATTTGACCAACAGAAGGAGATTTCGCCGTAATGTACACCAAGCCTATTGTGACTCCATTTCTGCAACTGCCATCCGAGAACAAGTAATAGATTATCTGCAGCACTGTGTGTCGTCCCCTACTGTTGCTCAGAAAGTAGCAACAGCCGGACTAGGGAATTACTATCTCATGCGTAGACTGCCGTTAACACCACAACACAAACAGCTGCCGGCCGTTGTAGCCGAGCGGTTCTAGGCGCTTCAGTCCGGAACCGCGCTGCTGCTACGGCCGCAGGTTCGAATCCTACCTCGGCCATGGATGTGTGTGATGTCCTTAGGATAGTTAGGTTCTAAGTTCTAGGGCACTGATGACCTCAGATGTCAAGTCCCATAGTGCTCAGAGCCATTTGAACCATTTTGAACCACAAACATCTGTGTTAGGAGCGGTGGCGTGAGCTTGAAGCGTGGACTCCTGATGTATGGAGTCGCAGTGAGTGCAGCAATGATTAGTGGTTCCGCAATTGTGGTGTGCGTGCTGTAAGACCCTCGGTAGACACACCATCAGATTATTTGACTTGTCGCTCTAACGAAGTAGGCGAGTGTCAGCAATATGTCTCGTGGTCTTATCGTGGCGTGTTTATCTTCTGCCGTTAGGTTCAAATGGCTCTGAGCACTATAGGACTTAACAGCTATGGTCATCGGTCCCGTAGGACTTAGAACTAATTAAACCTAACTAACCTAAGGACAACACACAACACCCAGTCATCACGAGGCAGAGAAAATCCCTGACCCCACCGGGAATCGAACACGGGAACCCAGGCGTGGGAAGCGAGAAAGCTACCGCACTACCACGAGCTGCGGACTGCCGTTAGGTCAGATGATAGAAATGCCACTTGCACGCTTACAATAGCAGATTGACGGTGACCAACTTTAAACAGAACTTGATTAATTTCACACACATTTATTAAAATAATAAAAAGGCATAGACTTTACGTAACTTTATTTTGGATGCTGTTTACAATTGACAATTTGAAGTTCCTTTGGTCTTGGTACGTTAATCTTATTCTCACATATCTCTGACACTTGACAAAGTGTCTATACATTTCTCTTCTTGGCTATGTACAGAAATATGATAATCTTATTAGGCGCAGACTGAAACTTGACTATAGACAAATGCAGACTAATGCAGACTGTCTAATCGGAGGTCTGTACACTCGTTATACTACCTCTCGCGTTCATGTATCACTGCGCGAGTGTGATCGGCGAGGAGAAAAGGTTCTAAATTAGCAGCCATCTCATTGGCTGCGTTACATATTAATACGCGGATCGGCGGAAGCAGAATTTGGTCCGTCTGTAAGACAGCGCCATCTCGTAGTGCGGAGACGGACGAGCGCTGCGCCTGCGCTGTTGTGCTTAGCGGGGCGCGCTCTAGTTGTGTATGCGCTGACTACGCGGAACTATGTACACAACAGCACTACCCTAAATACAGCTACCAACTCTGGCGGCAATCTTCAAAGAAGTCTCGTTCTTCCAATGTTTTGGAGAGGCACAGCGGTGTTACTCCTGGGAAGTCATCGAGTATAGCTTTATGTGACGGCTGGTGGTGACTGAGGGTAATCATGCAGCACGACAGTACATAACGGAAATCCTGCGTCCTCATGTGTTACTTCCCATATGACAGAATCGTCTTGCGATTTTTCATCAGGACAACGCTCGTTCACACATGACACGTGTCTCTGTGAACTGTCTGCGTGATGCTGAGATACTCCCATAGCCATTGTCTGTCGCCCAATACGCATGGGACGAGTTCGCACATTCATTGCCAGTACCCAGAATGTCAAGGACCATTTACAAGAGTCGAGGGCCAGCTTGTCTCAGGATTGGACCCAACGGCGGTATGACCGCCTTCCAACCGAAGCAGCGCGTGCTTGTAAGCCAGAGCGTCATACTGATAAGAGGACACATACTGCCACGTTATTTTAAATTTGACTCCATTTTGTAATCCCTGAAATAACGTCACATACCACCCCAGCCTGTTAAATTTCGTTTCCTCATCCCCTTCTGGGTGCTTCATTTTTCTGTCTTTTTTTTTTTTTTTTTTTTTCAAAAATTGTAGTTTGCGCAAAATTTATGCATGAAAAAGATAAACTGAACTTATCGATACCAGGCTGCTGCGTAAAATGGACCAATATCATATAGAGCAAGCTTCTGCCCCCTAATTATTTGGTCCTGTGTAAGCTACGGTTTCCTATACTTTGTATGCCATAACGAAGAGTTGATTCTATATTGTATGACTCTTCACTAGTTGTTACTGTTATTCAGCACTGAACTGGCGTGCTCTGTGCCATTTCAACTAGCGATTATCAATGGTGGCCACCGTCAACATGTGCGTGACCGCCGGCCGCGGTGGCCGTGCGGTTCTGGCGCTGCAGTCCGGAACCGCGAGGCTGCTACGGTCGCAGGTTCGAATCCTGCCTCGGGCATGGGTGTATGTGATGTCCTTAGGTTAGTTAGGTTTAAGTAGTTCTAAGTTCTAGGGGACTTATGACCTAAGATGTTGCGCCCCATAGTGCTCAGAGCCATTTGAACCATGTGCGTGACCACACCAATTAACTATCGTGACATCGGGTTTCCCTGTCTAATGGCACACTGCTCAGAGGTGGCAGAATTGAATATGGGAAGGATGGTTAGAGTCAGCATCTATATCTATTACTGTTGGCGTTGGCCGGCCGAAGTGGCCGAGTGGTTCTAGGCGCTTCAGTTTAGAACCGCGCGACCGCTAATGTCGCAGGTTCGAATCCTGCCTCGGGCATGGATGTGTGTGATGTCCTTAGGTAAGTTAGGTTTAAGTAGTTCTAAGTTCTAGGGGACTGATGACCTCAGAAGTTAAGTCCCATAGTGCTCAGAGCCATTTTGAACTGTTGGCGTTCGTTTGCTGTTGATTCCGATGAAGTTAAAAAGTTTAACTGCAATGCTATTTTTTGAGGACCTGGCATCTTACCACTCCCAACTCCTCGTTGGCTACCGCATTTCAGTAACAGGAAATTCACTGCTCGGAAATCACAAGACGGGTGGTAGATATTCTTGGTAAAGGCCTGAATACAGAGGACAGCAGCTTAAATCACTTACTAAAGGTACTTCCCCGAGGCCAGATGGTATGCCAAGGATATTCATGTCAGAGTATGCTGACATAATAGCTCCTTACTTAAAGATCATATACAACCTCCCGCTCGGCGAAAGATCCGTACCTAAAAACTGAGAAGTTCCACAGGTCACACCAATGCTCAGGAAAGGAAATAGGGTTAATGTGCTGATTTACAGAGTCATATCAATAATATCGTCTTGCAGTAGGATTCTGGAACATATACTGTGTTGAACATCATCTATTACCTGATGAAAACGATGACAAACAGCATGGACTCTTGTGCAACACCACTAGCTCTTTATTCTCACGAGCTAACGAATACTATCTACAGGAGATCTCAAATAGATTCCATATTGATATTGTTCCTCACAAGTGGTTTCTAATCAGATTACGTGTTATGGAATATCGTTTCATTTGTGGCGTCGGAAACTTATAAAGTAAAACACAAGTGATATCTGCCGTTCCCAAAAGGAAATATTACAGGCTCCTCGTTTTCCCTCATTTATATAAACAACTTAGAAGACCATCTGAGAAGCCATCATAGATTGTTTGCGGATGATGATGTCATTTACGAAAAAATGGTTCAAATGGCTCTAAGCACTATGGGACTTAACATCTGTGGTCATCAGTCCCCTACACTTCGAACTACTTAAACCTAACTAACCTAAGGACTTCACATACCTCCATGCCCGAGGCAGGATTCGAACCTGCGACCGTAGCAGGGGCGTGGTTCCGGACTGAAGCGCCTATAAGCGCTCGGCCACATCGTGTCATTTACCGTGTAGTAAATTAATCAGAAATCAAAACCGATTGTAATGGATTTAGACAAGATACCTATATGGCGCGAAAAGTGGCTGTTGGCGCTAAATAATGAAAAGTGTGAGGTCATCCACGTGAGTACTAAAAGGAACCCGCAAAATTCCAGTTACACGATAAATTACACTACTCTAAAGGATATCAATTCAACTAAATACCTAGGGATAACAATTATAAACATCTTAAGCTGCGACGATCACAGAGGTAATTTTGTCGGGAAGGCGAACCAAAGACTGCGTTTTAATGGCAGAACATTTAGAATATGCAACAAATCCACTAAAGAGATTGCCTATATTACGCTTGCTCTGATAGAATAATGCTGTGCGGTATGCGATTCTCACGAAATGGGATTGACGGAGTACATTCAAAATGTTGAAAGGACAGCTCGATTCGTATTATCGCGAAATAGGGAGAAAGTGTCACCACTGTGGTAATCGAGATCGGTTGGCAATCATTAAAACAAAGGCGTATTTCGTTACGCCGAGATTTTTTCACGAAATTTCGAACTCCGCTTTTTCCTCCAAATGCGAAAATATTTTTCGACGCTCACCTACATAAAGAGAAATGTTCATTGTAATAAAACAGGAGAAATCAGAGCTCGCACAGAAAGATTTAACTGTTCAAGGGTGGAGCGGTAGTGAAATAGTATGAAATTGGATAGATTAATCGTCTCTCAGGTTTTAAGTGACAATTACATCGTAGACGGGAGTAGTTGCATATGTAGTAGATCCGAAAATTACGCAGCTAGTCGGAGAAACGAATCGTGAAGGCAAAACATTAGATTTGCTGATCATCTGCACATCCGATCCTATCGACTCATTTGGGGTATGACAGGGAATCAGTGATCGTAAGGTCTTTAAAGCATCACTGCATATGGCTGTAAATAGCAACGTAAAAAACGGTAGGAAATTACTCCTAATTAGGAAAAGCGAGTGAAAACGAATTTCAGGTTAGTTGAGCACTAAACAAGAAAAATTCATCTCCAGGCACTTAAACGTTGAGCATCGACGAACAGAGTTAAAACAGCACTGTATAAAACACCATAGATAGATACGTAATGAGCAAACTACGAAGGATGGGAAAGCCCCACCGTGGTTCAACAACCGTGTTGGAACATTACTACGAAAAGAAAGAGAGCTTCACTGCAAATTTAAACGTAGACAAAGCCTCGCAGATAGACTAAAACTCGACTAAACGGAAATTAGCGAAAGGAGAGCCAGGTGTGAAACCTTCAACGAATTCGAAATCATAATTCTGTCTACCGATTTAACAGAAAATACTAAGAAGTTTTTGTCTTAAGTGAAATCATTAAAAGGTTCGCTCCATAAGTCCAGACACTCTTTAACCATCGAAACCGAGTATGGTAGAGAGAAGGCTGAAATACTAAACAGCTTTTCCCTAAACTGTTTTACTGAGGCAAATCCTAATCTTACTGTAGTTCCTCATTTAGATAGTAGCACGAATGTCAGAATGAGAGATATCGAAACAACTCACCAAGGAACAGAAAAACAACTGAAATAGCTTAGCGGAGGAAAGGCCACTGGACTTGATGGGATACCACTGCGACTCTACAGAGGATATGCGAAAGGACTTGCTTCTCTTATAGCAAGAGCACACCTTAGCTCGCAAGGAGGAGCGCAGCGTTCCTAGTGATTGGAAAAAAAAGCGCGCGTCATACTCGTTTTTTAGAAGAGGCAACGAACAGGAGCATAAAACTATATAGGTCACATCTCTTGTGTCGTTTTGATGCAGAATTTTGAACCATCTTTAATGATCGAGTAGTATGGTGATTCTGAAGTCCGTAAATCTACTCTGCAGGAATCAACATGTTTCCCGAAAGTAACGATCGTGTGATATCCATCTCGCTCTCTTTGTCCACGAGAGTTAGAAAGCAATAATACAGCAGCCCGGGTTGATGCCGTGTTCCTTGATTTCCATGTCTTACAGTTCCACGCTGCCGCTTTAGAAAGAAATACAGTCGCACGGAATATCAAGCTGTCTGTGTGACTGGGTAGAAGAGCTCCTTGTAAACACAACACAGCGTGTCATTCCTAACAGAGAAAATCTTCAAACTTAAAAATAACTTTGGGCGTAACCAAAAGAAGTGTGATTGGACAATTATTTTTCATAGTATACCGGGTGAATCACAATTGCCACCAAGAATAACTCCGAAAGTATGATAGTAACTGAAACGTTTGTGGGACAAATCTTGCATGGAACAACGGGACCCATAATACGACGTTGGCTTTTTGTTGCTAGGTGGGGTCGCGTCTGAGATATGACGTTCAACTTTGGTTTTTTAAATGGGATACTGTAGTTTGGTACTGATTTCCCGATAGCGGCTATGGATAAGAATCCAATGATGTGTAACAGTAAGGTCTTTGAAGGTAAACGAAGGTCAAAAAGCTGGCATGAACGTCCATTTACAGAAGGTGTTCAAAGTGATGACCATTGGCATCAGTGCAGTGCTGCAATCTTCTTATCATGGATTGAGTGGTATTCCTCTTCACTTTCGCACTTATCGAAGCACATGCTCTGACAATTCTCTTTCGTATATCGTGCAAATAGTAAATATTCGCCGAATAAGACATCCATCTAACGTGCCACTGACATGTAAACACCATTCAACAGTTTCGCAATACAACACTAATAGGAACGGTAAGACTAGTATCGTCGAATGAAGCGAATTTGAATGATGAATTCCTTCGAAGAACAAGTCGATATGCTTCTCATTTACGGAGAATGCCAACGAAATTCAGTGAGAGCTAGAGACTTATACGCTGAAAGATATCCTCAACGTACTCATCCTACAAGTCGTACATTTAAATACGTGTGT
Source organism: Schistocerca gregaria (assembly GCF_023897955.1). Taxonomy (NCBI): domain Eukaryota; kingdom Metazoa; phylum Arthropoda; class Insecta; order Orthoptera; family Acrididae; genus Schistocerca; species Schistocerca gregaria. The sequence continues at coordinate 66,579,394 of NC_064924.1, read as the reverse complement.
GATAAATTGAGAACAACTGGACCTTTAACGCACTGGAAACATATCCGGCAAAGGAAAGTTACTAACGAGGAAAAGGAAATCTGTAACCTTGCCACTGTGGTTCGAGATCCTTGTGTTAGTCCGCGCCAAATCGCAAAGGAATCTGGCATAAGCCAGAGTGGTGTTGTTCGTGTTCTGCATCGTTATAAATATCATCCTCACCACATCAGTCTCCACCAAGAATTAACTGGTACGGATTGTATGCGTCGCACTGAATTCTTCCGATGGGCTCAACTTCAGATTCAGAGGGATGACACATTTATTAATTTGATTTTATTCACCGACGAGGCTACATTCACGAACCATGGAAATGTTAATTTGCGTAACATGCATTATTGGGCAACTGAAAATCCATGTTAGCTGCGGCAAGCTGCACACCAGAAACCGTGGTCGGTGAATGTATGGTGTAAGATTCTGGAGGACAGAACTATAGGCCCCTATTTCATCAAAGGAAATCTTAATGGTAGGAAGTACACCATATTCCTGCAAGAAACATTATGTCTGTTATTGGAAGAAATACCTTTAGGAGCAAGGCACAGAATGTGGTATCAACACAATGGGTATGCGGCACATTTTTCGCTGATGGCCAGAAATGAGATGCAGAGACAATTCCCAAATCGTTGGATTGGACGCGGAGGAGATGTGTCGTGGCCGGCTCGTTCGCCATACTTGACGCCTCTGGATTTTTTTTTGTGGGGATTCGTAAAATAAATTGTTTATAAAGACGTTCCAATTACACTTGGAGATATCGAGACACACTTGTCAGAGCATGTGCTTCGATAAGTGCCAAAGCTATAAGTAGTACCACTCAATCCATTATAAGAAGATTGCAGTACTGGAATGGTCACCACTTCGAACACCTTCTGTAAATGGAAGTTCATGCCACCTTGTTGACCTTCGTTAACCTTGCTGTTACAGATCATTGGATTCGTCCCGATAACCGCTATCAGAAAATAAGTACCAAACTATAGCATCCCACTTATAGAACTAAAGTTGACATGCATCTCCTTGAAGCTACCCCACGTGGCAACAAAAAACCAACGTCATATTACGGCCCCCGTTGTTCCATGCTACTTTTGTCCCACAAACTATTCAACTCCTACCATAATTTCGGAGTTATTATTGGTGGCAATAGTTAGTGACTCACTGTGTATATACTTCCATGAGGTTTTTCGCGGCTGATGTTGTTTACAGAGAAATCGCAGTGCCAAAAAATTGTATCGAAATGCAAAAAAACCTACCGAGGATCAACCATTGGTGCAGGTATTGTCATTTGATCCTCAACATTAACAAATACAATATATTATACACATATAGGCAGAAATATCCATTACTGCATGATTATGCAATGGCAGAAGAATCACTGGAAGCAGACATCCATAAAAGACATCGGGGTATGCGTTCAGAGCAATTTAAAGTGGAACGACCCACCAAAACTTTATTGCATGTAAGGCAGATGCCGGACGGAGATTCATTAGAAGAGTGCTCAGGAAGTGTAGTGTACACACAAATCAGGTGCTTACAAAACACTCGATCGACCAGCAGTTGCATATTTCTCGTCAGTCTGTGACCTGTACAGATAGAGTTAATAGGAAATAGAGAATATCCAAATAAGAGTAATGCGCTTCATTAGATTTGTTTAGAAGGTTCGAAAGCGTCACGGAGACACTTAGCCAAACTGATACATTTACCTTTGTCCATCATCCCTGAAAGTTTGTTATATCATCACGGAATCACCCATTAGATTAGGAATAGCAGAGGACTTATAACACTTGCTTGGAGAACGCCACATTTCTCTTCCGTGAGATCCCGTATCGTGACTAGAACGATATCCCATTCCTCTTTGCTCCACTTATGCAATTGCCTGACCGTGTCACGTGGCTGCATTTAATCTCACAGTGAGCTCTTATCATAATATTTCAGCTCATCAATGTAGATGTAGTTTATGTAGATGGTACCGTGCTGCCTCTGGACATAAACACACGGGGTATGGGTTATCAATGACACTAAACCGTAGAGCATTCTGGTGCCCCGTACCACAACTTATAACGTACCACCTCTTTATCTAAATAGAGGTGTTTCAAGTACAGCAACCTCCAAAAGCACTTATAAATACCACTAACAAATTGATTGGGTCGTCAACGTCACTATAGATTGTTTACTATGTGAGACAAAATGGTTCAAAAATGGTTTAAATGGCTCTGAATACTATGGAACTCAACTGCAGAGGTCATAAGTCCCCTAGAGCTTAGAACTACTTAAACCTAACTAACCTAAGGACGTCACACACATCCATGCCCGATGCAGGATTCGAACCTGCGACCGAAGCGGTCGCACGGTGCCAGACTGTAGCGCCAGAACCGCTCGGCCACTAGCGGCCGGCACAAAATGGTTCAAGTGGCTCTGAACACTATGGGACTTAACTGCTGTGGTCATCAGTCCCCTAGAACTTAAAACTACTTGAACCTAACTAATCTAAGGAAATCACACACATCCATGCCCGAGGCAGGATTCGAACCAGCGACCGTAGCGGTCACGCGGTTCCAGACTGTAGCGCCTAGAACCGCACGGCCACTCCGGCCGGCTATGTGAGACAAGGGTAATTTTTTAAATGTGAATATTCAGGCACCTCTGTCCCGAAGGCTTACCATCTGTTCATAAGAGGTGAAAACTGCTGGAAGATTCACAACAATAAATAAAATTAGACTAACACCTCTTCCATTCACTTATATCTACCGCACACAAAAATTACGGCCCACAATAGAGAACAGTGACATCATAAAATACTTGAAAACACTTATAGAGGAAATGGGTAGCTACTAAGAAGGACACGGTACAAATGAATTCAAAGTGAAATTCGTATTTTTTTTTTAATTTCTGTATCCATAGCGTCACTCCGTTTTTAAGCATAAGACTTAACATGTTCTCAGAAACATCCTATGTCCATAGCGTCGCTCTTTTTTTTTTTTTTTTTAAAAAAAGCGTAAGACTTAACATGTTCTCAGAAACACCCTTACAAACTCCAATCTCCTCCTAGAAGCTAGCTACAGTAACATAAAACTACGTGTCCTTCCTTCTGGTCCATTAATTATGTACACTGAATTCACTTCAATTCACATTGCGCTTTAAAGACTGCGTCTTGCAGCTACCTGCTTTCTTCCATCGTGCTGATTACTGTCTATGGCCACCCTACGCAGTCCACACTCGCCATTCACCGTCGGACACCGCACCGTCTACGATTACCACTGTTTCCATATTCAGAAACACTTTTTACCTCCTTATCCTTTCGTCTGTCTCACCGAAACCCATAAAATCGATCTCCCACTGATTAATCAGCTCCACTCTAATCCGCTGCCGTGCTAGGTCGTCCCAGGTAAACTTGCGATACATCCGTCGTCCGCAAATCACACATATCACTTTACGAAAGGAAAGTGTAACTTTTCAGTTGTAAACTAACAGCCTTGTAGCGTTCACAAATAGTCTATGAATTGCCAGAGCGGCTATTGATCCATATCTAATCCATGTACGCCATCCGCTTCGTTGCAAATATTGCCGTGCAATAGTCTGCTTTGTCGGACTACTAGAACACAATACATAACGAGATACACCGAACTAGAGAAATATCACCTGAACGAAAAGTAAGATACGTCCTAAGAGTCTACCTTGGTAGAATTTCCAACAAAATAACGGACTTTTTAAAGCCACAAATATTCAACTAGCTTTTCGAACCAATAACAACCTTTCAATAAAGTTACGTTCCGCCATCACTAGAATATCCGAACATCATAAGCCAGACATACATAAAATCACATTTGGAAGCTGTAATAGCTTTCACATTGGCCAAATAGGAAGAAATTTTAACGTCAGATACAGGAAACGCATTGGAAACAGCGAGAACAATCGCTTGAGCTTCTTTCAACATTTGAAAAATCGGAGCTCCTTTCTACATCTGAAAAATCGAAACCACATTTCTGATACAGCCGAAAATACGTTCCAAACCCTGTGCAGGATACCAAAAGGTTTTACAATGAACATTCCTCATGACAAAAATATCCGCAAGAAGTATTAAACGAGCATACAGAATTTAGACAGAAGTACTATCTCAGACCGAGCATGGCAGAGCAGTGCTTAGTGTACTGGACTCGCATTCGGGAGGACGTCACTTCAAACCTGCTTCCCACCATCTTGATGTATGTTTTCGGTCATTACCCTAAATAGCTTAAGGCAAATGCCGTTATGGTTCCTTCGAAAGCGCATGGCCGCATTCCTTCCTCAGCCTCCCTTAATCCGAGCTTGTGCTCCATCTCTAATGACCTCATTGTCGATGGGACGTCAAAATTTAATCTCCTCCTACTACTATTGCCTCAAATACTTTATTGAACATTTAAAACACGGAAAAGAATAAATCGGAAATAACATGCGCAACAACCAAAGATAATCGTGACAAAATGAAGTTAGTAAAATAACGTTGTTAATTTTCATAATATTTGTAAATATAAAACAGCTCAGGAGTAGAACTGTCAAACCCTAATTATTATATATTATATATTATTTTCAATATATTTACGTCATTTAGCATCTAATCAAGCAATTGACATTATAGTATTGTTTTCTAACGGCGTAATATGGACGTCACCTCTTTTTAGACGTGAGTACAATATGGTCACTTTAAGGGTAAAAGACATTCACATTTATACACGTTCTCAGCAAAATTGTATTCGCAGGTAGTTGACAATAGCAATAAATGCCGAAACAGTGTGTCGTTACTAAAGATTAATTATTATAAGCAGCTATTCTGGTGCATCTTTCTAATAATCATGTCATTACCTGAAATGTATGGTGAGTTAAAAAAATTGTAAGAAGAACTTCAACAAAAATGTAACAACGGTAATGGGATATTGTCGAATTAAATCAGTTTATGCTGGGGGAACTGAATTGGGAAATAAGGCGTCAAATGTAGTAGATCAGTTTTGCCATTTGTATAGCAAAAGAACATGATGGCCATCTAGAGAAGATATGAAACGGGGACTGGCAGTGGCAGGAAGAGACGGAAATGCTAATAGTGAATGCAAATTTAAGTATTACGACTTCTTTCGCGAAGCTGTTTGTCTGGAGTTTAGACTTGTATGGAAATGAACTGGTAACGATAAGTAAAGCAGACAAGAAGAGAATAGAAGCTCTTGAAATATGATGATACGGAAGAATGCTGAAGAAAATAACTGATGAGGAAGGACTAAATCGGTTGGTAGGATACGTGTTGGGGCTTTAAGGAATCGATAATTTGGTAATGTGTGGGTGGCAAAAATAATAATGGGAGGTCAAGACATAAATACAGAAGCGGGTTCAGATGGATGCATGGTTGCAGTAGCTACGCAAAGATGACGGGGCTTGCACAAGATAAACAAGCCAGGATTTCGTCAAAGCGCGGGAGGAGGGGGGGGGGGGGCGGTTTGGATTTGTTGAGAGGACCTTACTCTAAAGGGCTCATGTTTCTCATTTATTCTGATCATTTCCATGAAGAACGATAAACCATTTTATTAGACAAAGATTTCGGAGTTTTCATCAACCGCAGACATAATCTCCTTACTTATGAGCTCTGTATTTTGAAAAAATACTAAGAAGCAGTCATGCTCCAAACCCCCTTGACCCACCAATGGCTTTTTACACTCTTCTGTTTTCAGTCTAGAATTTAACTGAGGAAGTGGTCAACAGCGGAAGAGCGCTAATTTCTTGGGACACCGTAATTGTTATCGGCAGTGCTTTTGTAATAAAGATATCTCTGTTCGACAGAGATGCTATAACTATTTTTGAGGGAATAAATGGAAAGGATCCGGAATTTTCAACCTTACACTTTTGCAAACTTCCTTCTTTAAGTATGAAGGAAAGATCATTTTCTGCATTAAAGAATGTCCCGGCATACAGATACATGAGCGGTAATGAAGAGACTTTGGGTTATAATTTATTTATCATATGGTGTTTAATGCCGGGAGTATCCAAAAAGGTGCTCGACTCGCCTTCGATGCGCCTCCTTTCATTCAAGCAGAGCGGGTTCATGTTTAATGCAATTGGAGTCTTCCAGGAAAAAAGGTTGTTGTTGTTGTGGTCTTCAGTCCTGAAGCTGGTTTGATGCTACTCTATCCTGTGCACACTTCTTCATCTCCCAGTACCTACTGCAGCCGACATCCTTCTGAACTCCTTAGTGTATTCCTCTCTTGGTCTCCGATTTTTACCCTCCACGCTTCCACGCTGCCCTCCAATACTAAATTGGTGATCCCACGATTTCTCAGAACGTGTCCTACCAACCGATCCCTTCTTCTAGTCAAGTTGTGCCACAAACTTCTCTTCTTCCCAATTCTTTTCAATACCTCCTCATTAGTTATGGGATCTACCCACCTAATCTTCAGCATTCTTCTGTAGCACCACATTTCGAAAGCTTCTATTCTCTTCTTGTCCAAACTATTTATCGTCCACGTTTCACTTCCATACATGGCTACACTCCATAAAATACTTTCACAAATGACTTCCTCACATCTAAATCTATACTTGGTGTTAACAAATTTCTCTTCTTCAGAAATGCTTTCCCTTCATTGCCATTCTACATTTTAAATCCTCACTACTTCGACCATCATCTGTTATTTTGCTCCCCAAATAGCAAAACTCCTTTACTACTTTAAGTGTCTCATTTCCTAATCTAACTCCCACAGCATCACCCGACTTAATTCAACTACATTCCATTATCCTCGTTTTGCTCTTGTTGATATTCATTTCATACCCTCCTTTCAAGACACTGTCCATTCCGTACAGCTGCTCTTCCAAGCCGGCCGCGGTGGTCTCGCGGTTCTAGGCGCGCTGTCCGGAACCGTGCGACTGCTACGGTCGCAGGTTCGAATCCTGCCTCGGGCATGGATGTGTGTGATGTCCTTAGGTTAGTTAGGTTTAAGTAGTTCTAAGTTCTAGGGGACTAATGACCACAGCAGTTGAGTCCCATAGTACTCAGAGCCATTTGAACCATTTTCTTGCTCTTCCAAGTCCTTTGCTGTCTCTGACAGAATTACAATGTCATCGGCGAACCTCAAATTTTTTATTTCTTCTCCATGAATTTTAATACCTACTCCGAACTTCTCTTTTGTTTCCTTCATTGCTTGCTCAATATAGAGATTGAATAACGTAGGGGATAGGCTACAACCCTGTCTCACTTCCATCCCAACCACTGCTTCCCTTTCATACCCCTCGACTCTTATAACTACCATCTGGTTTCTGTACAAATTGTAAATAGCCTTTCGCTCCCTGTATTTTACCCCTGCCACCTTCAGAATTTGAAAGAGAGTATTCCAATCAACATTGTCAAAAGCTTTCTCAAAGTCTACAAATGCTAGAAACGTAGGTTTGCCTTTCCTTATTCTTTCTTCTAACATAAGTCGTAGGGTCAGTATTGACTCACGTGTTCCAACATTTCTACGGAATCCAAACTGATCTTCCCTGCGGTCGGCTTCTATCAGTTTATCCATTCGTCTGTAAAGAATTCGCGTTAGTATTTTGCAGCTGTGACTTATTAAACTGATAGTTCAGTAATTTTCACATTTGTCAACACCTGCTTTCTTTGGGATTGGATTTATTATATTCTTCTTGAAGTATGAGGGTATTTCGCCTGTCTCATACATCTTGCTCCCCAGATGGTTGAGTTTTGTCAGGACTGGCTCTCCCAAGGCCGTCAATAGTTAAAATGCAATGTTGTCTATTCCGCGGGCCTTGTTTCGACTCAGGTCTTTCAGTGCTCTGTCAAACTCTATACGCAGTATTGTATCTCCCATTTCGTCTTCATCTACATCCTCCTCCATTTCCATAATATTGTCCTCAAGTATATCGCCCTTGTATAGACCCTCTATGTACTACTTCCACCTTTCTCCTTTCCCTTCTTTGCCTAGAACTGGGTTTCCATCTGTGCTCTTGATGTTCATACAAGTGGTTCTCTTATCTCCAAAGGTCTCTTTAATTTTCGCGTAGGCAGTATCTATCTTACCCCTAGTGAGATAAGCCTCTACATCCTTACATTAGTCCGCTAGTCATCCCTGCTTAGCCATTTTGCACTTCCTATCGATCTCATTTTTGAGGCGTCTGTATTCCTTTTTGCCTGTTTCATTTACTGAATTTTCCATATTCACCTACTGTGTTTCCTTCGCTCCCTTTTCTCGAGTTTCAGTCACCCATGAATATTAAATTTTCGTCTCCCTTCACTACCTGAATAATTTCTTTTATCTCATCATACATTTCATCAATCCCTATCTTGGCCACAATAATGCGTTCATTATGCTGTTTGTAGTAGCTTACCCGTACTCCTACTTTTTTATTCATTATTAAACCTACTCCTGCATTCCCCTATTTGATTTTGTATTTATAAGCCTGTATTCACGTGACCAAAAGTCTTGTTCCTCCTGCCACCGAACTTCACTAATTCTCACTACATTTAACTTTAACCTATCTATTTCGCTTCTTAAATTTTCTAACCTACCTGCCCGATTAAGCGATCTGACATTCCACGCTCCGATCCGTAGAACGCCAGTTATCTTTCTCCTGATAACGACGTCCTCTTGAGTATTCCCCACCCGGAGATCCGAATGGGGCACTATTTTACCTTTGGAACATTTTATCCAAGAGGACGCCATCATCATTTAATCATACAGTAAAGCTGCATGCCCTCGGGAAAAATTATGGCCGTAGTTTCCCCTTGCTTTCAGCCGTTCACAGTACCAGAACAGCAAGGCCATTTTGGTTAGTGTTACAAGGCCAGATCAGCCAATCATCCAGACTTTGCCCCTGCAACTACTGAAAAGGCTTCTGCCCCTTTTCAGGAGCCACACGTTTGTCTAGCCTCTCAACAGATACTCCTCCGTTGTGGTTGCACCTAAGGCACGGCTATATGTATCGTTGAGGCACGCAAGCCTCCACACCAACGGCAAGGTCCATGGTTATTTGGGGGGCGGGGGGGAAATAAAGGAATTGGTAAGGAATTGGCTGTGGCCTATAGTAAAACAGCAGCCCTAGCATTTTCCGAAAATGAAAATTGGAAGCTACAGCAAACCATTTTCAAGCTTGGTGGCCAATGGATTTAGACCACCTCGCCTCCTGAATCTACGGATTGTTAACAGTGCTCCCAAGTACTCAGAGCTATCCCAAGTCGGTCGAGAATTTAGAAAAACTGGTTGTTGTACATTGTTTTAAAATAAAATTAAATGTATAGCAACAAAAGGCTAAATTCATTCTGCTTGTTCCTCCTTTGATTGTGCTTGTTTAGTCATTTGATTTTGCATGAATGCATGCATATTTTAAGATTTAATTGTGCGTGTAATTGCTGGTTTCAGTTATTATAGCATTGCAAGAGCGTAAATATACTTTGACCCAAATGATGTATGTGGGGAGGAGGCGCGAGGAATGCAGACCGCATTCGGACCCGAAGAATTCAAGCAGCTCGTTGAAAACTGTTTCAGAACAAACTATAGATTGTGCTATCTTACCGCACCCCTTCTGTTCTCCACAATTCTATTACCCTCCCCCCCCCCTTTTCACCCAATCATTCTGTATTCGAAATGGTTTTCATAGTAGAGTACTGCCCAGGTCAGGTGACTAAATTGGGAATTATTTTGCCATTTGGGCTATTAATAATAGAATATTAAGCTAATTTTTATAAATAAATGTAATCGTCGTCGTTTAGGCAATATTTTGTTGATTAACTCGATTTTTGGGCCACACAGACAAATCCAAGTGTATTTTTACGCACTGATTTTAATTTAATGTCATTTACAGCTCTGCTACCTTGTGAAATACTGAAATATTTCAACCCCAAATTTCTGCTAGCCTCCAGATAACGAATCCAGCGCTAACATTTAACTGCTACAGACAGATAATTAGGCCATTATAGTAGTGCGAACACATTTTCAACTCACCATAGCGCAAGCGGACGAATCGAAATCGATTTTCGTCTTCTTTCTTGTTACAATCTTATTCATAAGTATCACAGCAGAGCAAAGTACAGAAATAATAAACGGTAGAACTTACATTAAATTGAGCTGCAAGTATGAACTGGATTGCTTAAAAAAAAAAGACTGAGCTCAAATAAGGACGCGTCTTGGCTTAAACAGGGATGGGCAATAATAGGTGATAGTACTACCGATGTACAGATACTGTAAATCTATATTTGGCTTGCTGTCTATCGACAGTACGTATCCCTTTTTCATCGTATAATTGAAAATCAAAATACCTTTCATTTTCACTACAAGGCAGCTACGTCGTGTGTAGTTTCATTTAGGTGGTATGAGCGATCCTGACCCCGCACCCTTTGGCTACAGCCTTAGCGAGCTGGAACAAACTTCCTCTCGGACTGAAGGCCCCAACATCAGCAACAAAATACACTGCGGAAAAAAAAAATCGTACACCTGGAGAGACAATGTTGATTTTAGTCCGATGACGCCATATGCCACCTGGAGGATCTTAGATGTGCTGATAATGATTTCTACGTCGTCCGCCAACAGAAGGCACAGTGAAATTACAAAGAAATGAATACCCTTAGCTGCATACAGACGTTGATACAAGTCATCGGGGACAGTTGAAAATGTGTGCCCGGCCGGGACTCGAACCTACGATCTCCTGCTTAAATGGCAGACGCTCTATCCACGACCGAGGACATAGAGGATAGTGCAACTGCAGGGACTTATCTCTGGCACGCTCCCCGTGAGAGCCACTCTCCCAACTTATTATCCCGCACTATATTCATAATGCCCGTGCCCATTATATTCATTACTCGCGGCTTTACCACCGATTCCCGTAAGAGGTCGGCGACTATTTGTGCATCCGCACAGAAGAATATGGCCGGTGAGCGATGAGCCTTAGTGGAAGAAAGAACACATTGACACCGGTGTGTCGGACCCACCATACTTGCTCCGGACACTGCGAAAGGGCTGTACAAGCAATGATCACCCGCACGGCACAGCGGACACACCAGGAACCGCGGTGTTGGCCGTCGAATGGCGCTAGCTGCGCAGCATTTGTGCACCGCCGCCGTCAGTGTCAGCCAGTTTGCGTGGCATACATAGCTCCATCGCAGTCTTTAACACTGGTAGCATGCCGCGACAGCGTGGACGTGAACCGTATGTGCAGTTGACGGACTTTGAGCGAGGGCGTATAGTGGGCATGCGGGAGGCCGGGTGGACGTACCGCCGAATTGCTCAACACGTGGGGCGTGAGGTCTCCACAGTACATCGATGTTGTCGCCAGTGGTCGGCGGAAGGTGCACGTGCCCGTCGACCTGGGACCGGACCGCAGCGACGCACGGATGCACGCCAAGACCGTAGGATCCTACGCAGTGCCATAGGGCACCGCACCGCCACTTCCCAGCAAATTAGGGACACTGTTGCTCCTGGGGTATCGGCGAGGACCATTCGCAACCGTCTCCATGAAGCTGGGCTACGGTCCCACACACCGTTAGGCCGTCTTCCGCTCAGGCCCCAACATCGTGCAGCCCGCCTCCAGTGGTGTCGCGACAGGCGTGAATGGAGGGACAAATGGAGACGTGTCGTCTTCAGCGATGAGAGTCGCTTCTGCCTTAGTGCCAATGATGGTCGTATGCGTGTTTGGCGCCGTGCAGGTGAGCGCCACAATCAGGACTGCATACGACCGAGGCACACAGGGCCAACACCCGGCATCATGGTGTGGGGAGCGATCTCCTACACTGGCCGTACACCTCTGGTGATCGTCGAGGGGACACTGAATAGTGCACGGTACATCCAAACCGTCTTCGAACCCGTCGTTCTACCATTCCTAGACCGGCAAGGGAACTTGCTGTTCCAACAGGACAATGCACGTCCGCATGTATCCCGTGCCACCCAACGTGCTCTAGAAGGTGTAAGTCAACTACCCTGGCCAGCAAGATCTCCGGATCTGTCCCCCATCGAGCATGTTTGGGACTGGATGAAGCGTCGTCTCACGCGGTCTGCACGTCCAGCACGAACGCTGGTCCAACTGAGGCGCCAGGTGGAAATGGCATGGCAAGCCGTTCCACAGGACCACATCCAGCATCTCTACGATCGTCTCCATGGGAGAATAGCAGCCTGCATTGCTGCGAAAGGTGGATATACACTGTACTAGTGCCGACATTGTGCATGCTCTGTTCCCTGTCTCTATGTGCCTGTGGTTGTGTCTGTGTGATCATGTGATGTATCTGACCCCAGGAATGTGTCAATAAAGTTTCCCCTTCCTGGGGCAATGAATTCACGGTGTTCTTATTTCAATTTCCAGGAGTGTATATATATATATATATATATATATATATATATATATATATATATATATATATATATATATATATATATATATATCATAGTGGTAAAGCTACTAGAGCGCCATCTATATCTACCCTTTAATGCTGAAGGCTCACAGCTGAAAGGAGCAGTGTCGTGTAGACGTGTGAAGCAAGCAGCCGACTCGTGCTTCCTGCAGCCAAGTGAACGAGTCTGAAAGGCGTCAAATTATGGCCTTCTCAATGGCGGGACGATCCTTTCGGAGAATAGCCACACAAGTCGGACACTCTGCGTCACGTGTGCAACGATGCTGGTACCAGTGGTAACGCGAACACTCTCGCACCCGCAGCTGAGGGTCTGGGCGCCCACGCAATGCAGACGCCCGCCAGGATCATCACACTGTGTGGGCGGCAGTGGCAGATCGTACAGCAGCCGCAGCACAGATAAGAGAGCTTGCGAGCCCAGTCGTGTCACCACGAACTGTTGCGATGCGGTTGCTAGCTGTGGGAGTACTGTCACGCACACCGTGCGAGCTGCCGGGGCCAGCAGTGTATTTGACACTGAATTCTTCTAGAATCTTAATGTGAAAATGGTGCTCTTTACCCCCCCCCCCCCCTCCCCCTTTTTTCTAACTCCGACTTTTGCTTTTGCACATGGATTAATAAGAAAAGCGAACAGACTGTAATCGACCCTGTAAGTGGAGCAGAAAACAGTTTGGCACCTGCAATACTTTAATTGGATAGAAATTAATTAGATAAAGGAAAGTTTCATTAACGTAGTGAGAAATGAAAGGGCTGCTCTACCGATTAACAGAATGAAAGTTCTGTCCAAAATAACAATTTGATTTATTATGACTAAACTCAAAATAATAAACAAAAGACATGAAAGATTTACAATGCATCAAACTAGATACTCAAATAAATGCTGTGAAGGTGAAGTTGTCCATAAACTAGATTGTGACATTTATGACCAAGTGGTATGTGGAGCCAATTCCTTGCAACTCAAATCTTAAGAGAAACGCCCAGCCAACCCAACATTAATTGCTGCTACAGCAGTGATAACTCAGACAATGAACACCCACGACAGAACAAAGTTAGAGATGACGAACACGCTCTACTGAGCTCTGATTATCACAGAGCAAAATTCCCTAAACTGCCAGTGCTGCGGACATACATTACGAAGCTGTCTTCTTAACTGCAAGGACACTATCTGGCGTACCGTAGGCGATGGCTGGTTGCTTCGACATCCCTTCGTGGTGATGATAATGTCGCGAGTATAGCCCGAAACAAATTCTCCTCGTCTGGCTGTTCCAGACTAAAGACTTCCTAGCAACACAAATACGCCTCTGAGGGGGACGAATAAGGTTCGTACACAATCACTGACGGTACAATGAGTGATTTTAACAAGAGAAGGCACACACTAATTCCAGTACAGTCAACTTTAGCCACAACTGCTCAAGACGGACAACATAGGCCGTTTGTACGCATAACGCTCAATTACCAACTGTACTCAGAAAGTTATGTTGAAGTCGAAACTTCAGCAACTTCGTCTAACAGTTACAATTAAACGAAAGTATATTAGACAGCCAACGGAAGGCAAGCTGTCCAGAGCAGCGAGAGCTCAGTCTTGTAACCTACTCCGACCGAAAGGCGAGAGCCGACTCTCTCAAGAGAACCCGTACAAGCCGAACACAGAACATTCCCGCCCCCACGACAGTGGCTCTGGTTAAACGTTCCAATCAGCAACTCGAAAACCGGCTGAAAATTCCACTCTATTGCCGACGCACTACTATTACACCAATGGAGATACTTCGCGCCAATTTCTTCGCCGATTTTGCTATGTCACTGAGCTATCCGCTGAGCAAGCCAATCACAGTAACGATTTTGCAGAAAACGCGGGAATTTGCCCGCCATGACTGCCTAGGAACACAGGTCATTCCCGCATCTCGCTGGTAGCCCGACAGATAGTGTTTTCACTGAGTTTCTGCGAAGTAACGGAATCTCTAGCCCAGCCGCTCCGTCAGACCCATGTGGGCTTGGTCGCCGCCGCTCTATGACAATGTTGGCGTCTGGAAAGCATCCACTAGACTCCCTCACACCCGTCGACTTAACCTTTCAAGATCAGCAGAACCCGCCTGTCACCGGACCACCCGGGTGACAAGAGACGCTGCATGGGAAGTCCGCATGTGAAGGAATAGCTACTTTTCACCGCATGCAATTAGAGAGGAAAATCGAATTACTCTGAGTAAGATCGAAATATGAGAGGGGGCTCATGCAACCTTTCAACCTCTAGCACGCCTTCCGCTCACGCCACAGTATCGTTGTCCACGTCTCCACTGGTACCGCTAGAGCATCACTTGGAATATGGAATGACGCGCCATGGTCTTCAGCGATGAAAGCAGATTCTGCCTGGGCGCATGTAATGGTCGTTGGCCCGTACGACACAGACCCGGTCAGTGCTGTCCTTCAGAGTGTGTTCGTCCAAGTACCACTGGACCCATCCCCAAGCCTTATGCCTACGCGATACTAACCAGCGCTCAGTACGTGCAGAATGTTGTTAGAGCCGTTGTTTCCCCGTTCTTGCAACGGGGAGGTGATGTGGTTTTCCAATAGACTACCTGCATAGATCAGCTTCACTGGCCAGCACGACCTCCCGTCTCCAGTCAAGCGCGTACTGGATTTGATGGGACGAGACCTGACTCGTGCAAATCGTCGGCCAATATCTCTTATAGAAATACTAGGTGATCAAAAAGTCAGTATAAATTTGAAAACTGAATAAATCATGGAATAATGTACATAGAGCGGTACTAATTGACACACATAATTGGAATGACATGGGGTTTTATTAGAACCAAAAAAATACAAAAGTTCAAAAATTGTCCAACAGATGGCGCTTCATCTGACGAGAATAGCAATAATTAGCATAACAATGTAAGAGAAAGCAAAGATGATGTTCTTTACAGAAAATGCTCAATATGTCCACCATGATTCCTCAACAATAGCTGTAGTCGAGGAATAATGTAGTGAACAGCACTGTAAAGCATGTCTGGAGTTATGGTGAGGCACTGACGTCGGATGTTGTCTTTCAACATCCCTAGAGATGTCGGTCGATCACGATACACTTGCGACTTCTGGTAACCCCAAAGCCAATAATCGCACGGACTGAGGTCGTGGGGCCTGGGAGGCCAAGCATGACAAAGTGGCGGCTGAGCACACGATCATCACCAAACGACGCGCGCAAGAGATCTTTCACTCGTCTAGCAATACTTTGGTTTCTTTCTAATAAAACCCCATGTCATACCAAGCATGTGTGTCAATTGTTACCTCTCTATCTACATTATTCCGTGGTTTATTAAGTTTTCAAATTTAAACTGACTTTTTGGTCACCCGGTATGTGGACAGGTCAAGCAGACGTGGCATAACGTATCCCACGACAGTATTCGCCATCTGTATGGTCGACTGGATGACAGAGTCAGCGCCTGCATTGCCGCCCGTAGAGGCTACACCACTTGCTAATATGGGTGTTTCACTATGGGTCGATACTTTGCATCTCAGAACCGCTTCTGCCATTGAATGGTTCAAATGGTTCAAATGGCTCTGAGCACTATAGGACTTAACTTCTGAGGTCATCAGTCCCCTAGAACTTATAACTACTTAAGCCGAGCTAACCTAAGGACATCACGCACATCCAGGCCCGAGGAAGGATTCGAACCTGCGACCGTAGCGGTCTTGCAGTTCCAGACTGTAGCGCCTAGAACCACACGGCCACTCGGGCCGACCCAAGTAAGGCGTCATTAGGCATTTACCAGCGTGATGTGTGGCTTACGAGCCATGAAATCCACGTTTTCTCACCTACTGCCTTACTGACATAGTACTTACAGTGGATCCTGGCGCAGTTTGGAATTACTGTGTGATGGTCTGGATAGATTTCTACCTACTACACATTACGACCCTGTTCAACAGTTTATTATTTTTGAAATCATAAACACTCTACTTACTTTATTGGACTCCGTACGTCAATCGGTAAGAAAGCAACCCTTTGTTGTCCGTCTTGCTGTCTGTCTGTGCGCGACTGTTCAAAACCACTTTTCTCAGGAACGCATGGACGTATCAAGTTAGAATATATGTCACATATTAAGATGTACAGGCCCTTGGTGATGTAAATAAGTGAAGCTTTCAAGACAATGTAGTCAAAAGATACAGTCATTCATGTCGCATATTTTTATACTAGGGTGAGTCAAATAAAAACCTTAAATATTTTTTCAAATATTATTTATTCTGCAGAAGTGGTACAAAGCTGCATCAGTTTCCAACATAATCTCCACCCACGCTCAATGCAAGTCCTCCAGCGCTTACAAAGTGCATAAATTCCTTTAGAAAACAATTCTTTTGGTAATCTGTTCAACCACTCATGCACCACGTGGCGTACCTCTTCATCAGAACGGAACTTCTTTCCTCCCATTGCGTCTTTGAGTGGTTCAAACATACGGAAATCACTTGGGGCAAGGTCTGGTGAGTATGGTGGATGAGGAAGACACTAAAAATGCAGGACTGTGATTGTTGCAACTGTTGTACGGGTAGTGTAGGGCCTTGCATTGTCATGTTGCAGAAGGACACCTGCTGATAGCAATCTAAGTCGCTTTGATTTGATTGCAGGCCGCAGATGATTTTTTGGGAGATCTGTGTATGAGTCACTAGTGACAGTGGTCCCTCTAGGCATATAATGCTCCAAAATAACGCCTTTTTCGTCCCAAAAGTGAGTCAGCATAACCTACCCTGTTGATGGTTCTGTTCGAAACTTGGTGATGAGGAATGGCGCCATTCCTTGCTCGCTCTCTCTGTTTGCGGTTGGTGGAAGTGAACCCAGGATTCGTCCCCAGTAACGATTCTTGCAAGGAAGCCATCACCTTCTCGTTCAAAGCGCCGAAGAAGTTCCTCACAAGCATCAACAAGTCGTTCTTTCATTTCAGGAGTTCGCTTCCGTGGCACCCATCTTGCAGACACTTTGTGAAACTGGAACACATCATGCACAATGTGGTGTGCTGACCCATGACTAATCTGTAAACATGCTGCAATGTCATTCAGTGTCACTCGGCGGTTTTCCTTCACTATGGCTTCAACCGCTACAATGTTCTGTGGAGTCACAACGCATCGTGTCTGACCTATCCGAGGAGCATCTTCCACTGAATCCAAGCCATTTGCGAACTTCCTACTCCATTACGAATGGAGTATGCTTGCTGTTGTGACAAACATGCATCACCGTAATGAACCTTAATTCGTCGATGAATTT
Organism: Schistocerca gregaria; assembly: GCF_023897955.1. NCBI lineage: Eukaryota > Metazoa > Arthropoda > Insecta > Orthoptera > Acrididae > Schistocerca > Schistocerca gregaria. The sequence goes on along the minus strand of NC_064924.1, from coordinate 66,561,776 downwards.
CAATAGCTTTCACACCTTCACTATGCAAAATCCGAATAACAGGACGCTGTTCTTCCCTGGTGCAAGTCGCTAATGGGGCGGCAATCTTAATACTGATACTGCGACGGTACGTGTGCATCTGCACTATGCTGCCACCTACAGGCCATTCTGCACGCTGTTTGTAGTACGCTCACTATGTTGTTGTTGTTGTGGTCTTCAGTCCTGAGACTGGTTTGATGCAGCTCTCCATGCTACTCTATCCTGTGCAAGCTTCTTCATCTCCCAGAACCCCCTGCAACCCACATCCTTCTGAATCTGCTTAGTGTAGTCATCTCTTTGTCTCCCTCTACGATTTTTACCCTCCACGCTGCCCTCCAGTACTAAATTGGTGTTCCCTTGATGACTCAGAACATGTCCTACAAACCGATCCTTTCCTCTGGTCAAGTAGTGCCACAAACATCTCTTCTCCCTAATCCTGTTCAATACTTCCTCATTAGTTATGGGATCTGCCCATCTAATCTTCAGCATTCTTTTGTAGCACCACATTTCAAAAGCTTCTATTCTCTTCTTGTCCAAACTATTTATCGTCCATATTTCACTTCCATACATGGCTACACTCCATACAAATACTTTCAGAAATAACTTCCTGACACTTAAATCTAGACTCGATGTTAACAAATTTCTCTTCTTCAGAAACGCTTTCCTTGCCATTGCCAGTCTACATTTTATATCCTCTCTACTTCGACCATCATCAGTTATTTTGCTCCCCAAATAGCAAAACTCCTTTACTACTTTAAGTGTCTCATTTCCTAATCTAATTCCCTCAGCATCACCCGACTTAATTCGACTACATTCCATTATCCTCGTTTTGCTCTTGTTGATATTCATCTTATACCATCCTTTCAAGACACTGTCCATTCCGTACAGCTGCTCTTCCAAGTCCTTTGCTGTCTCTGACAGAATTACAATGTCATCGGCGTACCTCAAATTTTTTATTTCTTCTCCATGAATTTTAATACCTACTCCGAACTTCTCTTTTGTTTCCTTCATTGCTTGCTCAATATACAGATTGAATAACATAGGGGATAGGCTACAACCCTGTCTCACTTCCATCCCAACCACTGCTTCCCTTTCATACCCCTCGACTCTTATAACTACCATCTAGTTTCTGTACAAATTGTAAATAGCCTTTCGCTCCCTGTATTTTACCCCTGCCACCTTCAGAATTTGAAAGAGAGTATTCCAGTTAACATTGTCAAAAGCTTTCTCTAAGTCTACAAATGCTAGAAACGTAGGTTTGCCCTTCCTTAATCTATTTTCTAAGATAGGCCGTAGGGTCAGTATTGCCTCACGTGTCCCAGCATTTCTACGGAATCCATACTGATCTTCCCCGAGGTCGGCTTCTACTAGTTTTTCCTTTCGTCTGTAAAAAATTCGCGTTAGTATGTAGCAGCTGTGACTCATTAAACTGATAGTTCGGTAATTTTCACATCTGTCAACACCTGCTTTCTTTGGGATTGGAATTATCATATTCTTCTTGAAGTCTGAGGGTATTTCGCCTGTCTCATACATCTTGCTCACCAGATGGTAGAGTTTTGTCAGGACGAGCTCTCCCAAGGCCGTCAATAGTTCCAATGGAATGTTGCCTATTCCGCGGGCCTTGTTTCGACTCAGGTCTTTCAGTGCTCTGTCAAACTCTATACGCAGTATTGTATCTCCCATTTCGTCTTCATCTACATCCTCTTCCATTTCCATAATATTGTCCTCAAGTATATCGCCCTTGTATAGACCCTCTGTGTACTACTTCCACCTTTCTGCTTTCCCTTCTTTGCCTAGAACTGGGTTTCCATCTGAGCTCTTGATATTCATACAAGTGGTTCTCTTCTCTCCAAAGGTCTCTTTAATTTTCCTGCAGGCAGTATCTATCTTACCCCTAGTGAGATAAGCCTCTAAATCCTTACATTTCTCTTCTAGCCATCCCTGCTTAGCCATTTTGCACTTCCTGTCGATCTCGTTTTTGAGACGTCTGTATTCCTTTTTGCCTGCTTCATTTACTGCATTTTTATATTTTCTCCTTTCATCAATTAAATTCAATATTTCTTCTGTTACCCAAGGATTTCTACTAGCCCTCGTCTTTTTACCTACTTGATCCTCTGCTGCCTTCACTACTTCGTCCCTCAAAGCTACCCATTGTTCTTCTACTGTACTTCTTTCCCCCATTCCTGTCAAATGTTCCCTTATGCTCTCCCTGAAACTCTGTATAACCACTGGTTCTTTCAGTTTGTCCAGGTCCCATCTGCTTAAATTCCCACCTTTTTGCAGTTTCTTCAGTTTTAATCTACAGGTCATAACCAATAGATTGTGGTCAGAGTCCACATCTGCCCCTGGAAATGTCTTACAATTTAAAACCTGGTTCCTAAATCTCTGTCTTACCATTATATAATCTATCTGATACCTTTTAGTATCTCCAGGCTTCTTCCATGTATACAGCCTTCTTTTATGATTCTTGAACCAAGTGTTACCTATGATTAAGCTGTGCTCTGTGCAAAATTCTACCAGGCAGCTTCCTCTTTCATTTCTTTGCCCCAATCCATAATCACCTACTACGTTTCCTTCTCTCCCTTTTCCTACTACCGAATTCCAGTCACCCATGACTATTAAATTTTCATCTCCCTTCACTATCTGAATAATTTCTTTTATTTTATCATACATTTCTTCAATTTCTTCGTCATCTGCAGAGCTAGTTGGCATATAAACTTGTACTACTGTAGTAGGTGTGGGCTTCGTATCTATCTTGGCCACAATAATGCGTTCACTATGCTGTTCGTAGTAGCTTACCCGCATTCCTATTTTCCTATTCATTATTAAACCTACTCCTGCATTACCCCTATTTGATTTTGTGTTTATAACCCTGTAGTCACCTGACCAGAAGTCTTGTTCCTCCTGCCACCGAACCTCACTAATTCCCATTATATCTCACTTTAACCTATCCATTTCCCTTTTTAAATTTTCTAACCTACCTGCCCGATTAAGGGATCTGACATTCCACGCTCCGATCCGTAGAACGCCAGTTTTCTTTCTCCTGATAACGACATGCTCTTGAGTAGTCCCCGCCCGGAGATCCGAATGGGCGACTATTTTACCTGCGGAATATTTTACCCAAGAGAACGCCATCATCATTCAATCATACAGTAAAGCTGCATGCCCTCTGGAAAATTACGGCCGTAGTTTCCCCTTTCTTTCAGCCGTTCGCAGTACCAGCACAGCAAGGCCGTTTATTTAATGTTACAAGGATCAGCCAATCATCCAGACTGTTGCCCCTGCAACTACTGAAAAGGCTGCTGCCCTTCTTCAGGAACCACACGTTTGTCTGGCCTCTCAACAGATACCCCTCCGTTGTGGTTGCACCTACGGTACGGCTATCTGTATCGCTGAGGCACGCAAGCCTCCCCACCAACGGCTATGTCCATGGTTCATGGGGGGGGGGGGAGGGGGGGGGGGCGCTTACCATAACGGTGCGTAATTTTTCGATTTGTTTCTACAAATTTAAGGTTTTCATTTGGCTCTTCCTCGTACTTGCAAATTCAGTCTTCAACACCTGCAGGTTACTTCCCGTTGACACAGAAACATGAAATTTACAAAAAAAAAGGAAGGTCTCAAATTACAAAGAAAGGAAAGAATACGGAAATTGTTTATCGGTAATTATATCACAAGAAGAAAAAAGTTTATTTTTTCATTTGTTTTCAGATGCTCTGTCTGACAGCCCGCGTCGTACGATCGCTTTTTTTCTGGAAATTAAATTGAAATTCATGTCACATACTAAGGTCTACGGTCTCTTGGAGGCATAACAGACGTTAGCTTCTAAATCAATGCAGTCAGAAGATACGACCGTTTATGTCACATATTTTGATACACGCAAACTGACTCAGCAAAACATAAAGGGTGCTTCCCACTGACACAGAACAATGAAATTCTCCAAGGAGTAATGTTTTATACTACAACGAAAGCAGAAAATCCGAAAATTGTTAATTTTTTATCTATCACATCACAAAGAAAAATTTTTTCTCCGTCTGCTGCCACACTATCTGTCTGTCCGTCCATCAGTTAAGACACCTTTTTCTCAAGATCGAGTCGATGAATGAAGTTGAAATTTATGTCACGTACTGTGGTTTATGATACCTTGGCGATGTAATAAACTTTATGATCATTTATGTAATGCATTTTAATACTCGCAGACTCAATCATTAAAGCCTGTAAGGTAGAACCATGGCGTAGAAGCATGAAATTTGGCAAGAAGGAATGCTTCACAGTGCAAGTTAACTGAAAAAATCAGAAAGATGTTAATGATTATGTAACACAAAAGAATATTTATTTTGCAGTTTGTTATCCGACTGCAGACTTGAAATTAAGTCATTCTCGAAGGTCTAGAAATCCCTGGGACGGTTACCAATGTCGATAACAGGCAAAAGTCGTCGAAATCCTCGATTCTAGGGATGGATTAACCGTGTATGTACATAATTAAATATGAATGAAACTGTCAGCGAGCCAACTCTACTCGCATCAGGACAATATGTTTCCATCTGTCTCGTTCTCATTTGAGTGCCTCTTATACTATCAATACATAAATAACACAGACTCCTGGTCTACTTGCACTATTGTTATTAGATAATACATTGCATTAACACAAGCTTTCTCATTTATAGACGACCAGGGTACATAAATTTTCGCAGTTTTAATGCATATGGGAAACTTTCCGAAGTTTGATTCTGTGTAATTCTGTAGCCTCAAAACTACAATTTTCTCCACACTTCAATTTGTATTCAACTAGTTTGTCGTATACAGTAACTGCAGGAAGTGACGGAAAGACACGATAATAGTTTAAGTTTATGTACAAAGTATGTGAGGGAACAATAATTCGCGACATGTCCGGAACCGGCTGTTCTCAATAGGAGCGGACAACTCATGAACGCGCTGTTGGCAAGCGTGCAAATTATTCGGACCGCTCGACACAGCAGGGTACGGAAATGCACGGAATTCGCGGGCTGCTTGTTGAGGCTGTTGGGTTATTCGTAATTGCGGATAAGATGCAGATGCACGAGCACTACTGCTGCAGCGAGCATCGCACACTGGCCGCGGTAACTAGTTGGCGCGGCTGGAAGCCCACTGCGCAGCACATGCAACGCAGGAATCCTGACCCAGTTGCAAGCAGAATCCGCTGAACACGCAGCCCACTGAATTGCTGCGAACCGTAGTAAAGGCGACCGTTACAGCCGACATACTCCGTGTATCGGTATAATGGCTGCTGTTCCAGCAGTAGTTCCCTAATCTGGCGAATCGCCACTGTTAGTGCCGGTTCAGATAATTTAAAATTGCCCTTTCGCTGAACAAATCAGATTCATAAATTCCAAGCCTCACAATTTCCGAGAGTAAAATTATGGATATGATCGTGTGCGGTGTTTCATTCTGTGCAAAGCTGACACTAGGATCAAGTACCCTAATCCCGCAACATAAGTCTGTCGAAAAACGGTTGCAGACAAGTTCATCTTCCAATTTACGTGTCGTCACTATCTCCAATAAATCATAGTCAGATAGTATTAAACGCATAACGTCGAGTGTTAACGCGCAACCGCATGCATCAATATTGCCGTGTTTTATTGTTCTTAACATAGTGTACATCGTAGTCAAGAACAAGAATTTCTTCTCGTTCATTAAAAAAAATTTTGTACCCATGTGTGTTTTGGCTACTTGATCAAGTGGATAGTTTCTATCACTCGCAATCCAAAACAACAAAAAGAAGGACTACTCAAAACTGGACACACTCTTCCATTTAGGGTCGGAACTACCCTCCCATAACACAAAACTTATCATCATCAGGAAGGATGCAGCTGGCAACATAAACCATTGCATTAAATACAGAGAAAATGGAGGCATAGGACTACATCTACATCTACATCTACATGACTACTCTGCAATTCACATTTAAGTGCTTGGCAGAGGGTTCATCGAACCACAATCATACTATCTCTCTACTATTCCACTCCCGAACAGCGAGCGGGAAAAACGAACACCTAAACCTTTCTGTTCGAGCTCTGATTTCTCTTATTTTATTTTGATGATCATTCCTACCTATGTAGGTTGGGCTCAACAAAATATTTTCGCATTCGGAAGAGAAAGTTGGTGACTGAAATTTCGTAAAAAGGTCTCGCCGCGACGAAAAACGTCTATGCTGTAATGACTTCCATCCCAACTCGAGTATCATATCTGCCACACTCTCTCCCCTATAACGCGATAATACAAAACGAGCTGCCCTTTTTTGCACCCTTTCGATGTCCTCCGTCAATCCCACCTGGTAAGGATCCCACACCGCGCAGCAATATTCTAACAGAGGACGAACGAGTGTAGTGTAAGCTGTCTCTTTAGTGGACTTGTTGCATCTTCTAAGTGTCCTGCCAATGAAACGCAACCTTTGGCTCGCCTTCCCGACAATATTATCTATGTGGTCCTTCCAACTGAAGTTGTTTGTAATTTTAACACCCAGGTACTTAGTTGAATTGACAGCCTTGAGAATTGTACTATTTATCGAGTAATCGAATTCCAACGGATTTCTTTTGGAACTCATGTGGATCATCTCACACTTTTCGTTATTTAGCGTCAACTGCCACCTGACACACCATACAGCAATCTTTTCTAAATCGCTTTGCAGCTGATACTGGTCTTCGGATGACCTTACTAGACGGTAAATTACAGCATCATCTGCGAACAACCTAAGAGAACTGCTCAGATTGTCACCCAGGTCATTTATATAGATCAGGAACAGTAGAGGTCCCAGGACGCTTCCCTGGGGAACAACTGATATCACTTCAGTTTTACTCGATGATTTGCCGTCTATTACTACGAACTGCGACCTTCCTGACAGGAAATCACGAATCCAGTCGCACAACTGAGACGATACCCCATAGCTCCGCAGCTTGATTAGAAGTCGCTTGTGAGGAACGGTGTCAAAAGCTTTCCGGAAATCTAGAAATACGGAATCAACTTGAGATCCCCTGTCGATAGCGGCCATTACTGTGTTGTAAAGTGAAATTCTAATAACTTCTTACTTGGAAAAAAAATTCGGAAGAAGGCGAGAAAGAGAAGAACAACTAGGGAAAAAGTAACCAGGATTATTTAAGAGACGTGTCTTCTATTCGCAGAGTAGAGACCTCTACGTTTTAATGTCACTGATAAATGCTAAACTGAAAGAGAGTGGTGGATCGATTTAGAACTGGTTGGTGAAGTCAAATGAAAAATGGGATTAAAACATATTGAGAGGCGGTTACAGGCCAACAGCAGCATCAACATGTCGACATTACTATGAATTCATAGGACTGTGTGGTAACTGATTATTAGGAGTTTCTCTCATAACGGAAATTAAACCAACGCTAATCGCTACTGTACAAGTTTTCATACCCTTTTATCAGAAGCTAATGATAAAGTAGAAAATAGCTACATATGATAAAATTGATAAATTAGTGAAATGTGTAAGAGGGGACTTGATTTGCTATAGTACCGGAAGCGGGAGAACTCTAGAAAGGAAGGAGTATTGGGGATTCATGCCTTTCAACGATGATGTCATTACAGGAGTAGAAGCTCATATAATACAACAGATAAGGAAATTGTATTAGGGAGACTACGTTAAAACCAGGGCTGGATGGCATAGTGGGGACCTGAACCTAACTCCCAGGACTAAGAATGAGTGCTTTAATCAATCGTGTCAACTCTTTCAACTTCTCGCCTGCTTTATTGATAGTTGGAAGAATGTGCAGCATATTTGGCGATTTTGTATTGCCAGGTCTTCTAAAATAAAAGGTCAGAAGTGTTGAATATGTTTCTTGATGGTTGAAGACCTTTGTTAAGGTTATACCAGCGCTATGGTGCTGCATATGCAAGCTGTCTGTTCTTTCCTCGAATTCGGTTTGCAAGCAAATGTGTATCCTGAAATGTGTCCTCAATAAGATGCCCTCTTGCATACGAAATTTAGACCGCTGAAATCATATGACAACGTTGACTGTATCCTTAAAAAAAACATAACAAAAGAAGAAAAGTGTGTAGCTTACTTTGCGCAACGCAGTTATAATGGACATAAGTAGGCAGTTTACTATATTATGTTATCGTACTGCGTCATGATACTCATATGACTCCACCCGAACAGCTTGTCTGCAACCCATTTCGGCGACAGGGTATGTGCATGAGCATGCTTTGCCAGTTTATTTGTCTAACCCTCCTATTTACTAATCTGAGAACGAAAAGACGTAACGCTATCACGTCTTGTATTAAATGATGAACTCGCAGCTCTCTACGCAACTACCACTGACTTACATTCAGTCCCGAAAAAGCGTATTGAAAGTATTGCACTCACTGTGATTTTTTAATAGAAACTTTGTTTGTAATAGTAGTTCAAAAGAAGCTATAATTCTGCATATAATACAGAGACTGTTACACGTGATACTTCAAAATCACTTCCAAATTACAGCTCGGTGAAAAAAAGATTATTTACTAGAACGTTGGCAATGGATCACGAATAAACTGTAGAATTCTAAATAAGAAAACATGTATTTGCAATTAAGGCATGATTAGGGCCACCATGACCCATACAACATTCATTCATAAAACACGTGGTGCAATGAATAACTGCTTATTAAATATTTAAACAAAAGGAATATTATATACATCAAAAAAACATAGAAAGAAGTTCACTCTTTGGGAATATGATGAAGTCAAGTGTCTAGAATTAACACTGATTTATATAAATTGGCTTTCTGTTCTTTGCCCTATAGTTAACCAACTCATGAAACATCGTATGGAACAACTCCACATGGATACGAAGACGCTAAAGTCCTGAAGTTACTGTAAGTTCGAACCTCTTAAGCTTAGAAAAACATACCAAGGAAAAGAAAGCATTTGTGAGGAGATCCGCGAGTGAACAACAGGCCCTGATCACATTTCAACTTAGATCTTACTGAACTATGGAGCTCCTTATTACATCATTACATCTCTTCCGTACTCTTCCAAAACTCGGACTTTTGTGTGTATTCAAAACAAAAGTTCTCTAGATTATCACGCATTCTGTTCGCCTCTCATTGGTCCGATGCAACTCCTACCTCATTAAACTTCCTGTTGGCATCCTACTGAACGTCTCAAACCACGAGAAGTATATATATATACATGAGTAGGAGTATCAAGTTCCAACTCATCTAAATTCTTGAATAATTAAGCTCGCTACCGTTGAAATAAGGATTCTAACGACAAGCTATTAGTGTTTCTGGTTACAGTGTTCATCTGTACGGAGAATGTATATTTAAAAAAAGTGGAGTGTAATTTGGATGATACTGATAACCGCTTCCAACTAGATTTTTTGATGTTAAATGCTTCCAAAGTGGAGTGACTATATTTGCAAATTAATTGTCAAAACACAAGAACCATTTATTTACCATAGAAGGCGAAAAAAATTAAAACATTATTATCAGAAGTGATTTCTATACAGCTCTCTATTAAATTCATATAGTGTGTAATTGTCAACATAAGCACCATAGTAACGGATAAAACACTTGTCTCATACGTGTAACGGCTTACCTACCCTATCTGAAAAATACCCAGAATTGCTCCTGGCGTGAAACTTGGTCCGGCCAACCATTTGTATGCGAGATCATGTAAGCCATCTCTGTTCAACCCGACCATTAATCTCCATCTTTTGTGGTGCTCTCCGTACAAATCGAGCAGGCAGCTCTACGTTAACGGAACATCAGGCGATAAAATCAAGTTCGCATAATTACATAGGGCCACGGACCACATGGCTGTTGACAATGAGTTATAAGAAGGCACCATGGTAACAGGCAACAAATAATACACTTCCCTTAATGTACAATGAAGAAAAGGGCAAAAAGTTGTACAGATTTGTTTAAAATCATGTTGCAACATCGTCCCATTGTGGCGATTTACTTTCTGAAAAGGAGGATAAATTAATTAAAAGTCTTCTGATAGCCCCCAATCAAAAGTTCTAAAGTTTAGTAATAATGTACGTTACTCATAATTTGACACTGGTGAACCACAACATTAAGGGTCCTAATTAAATTACCCTGGGAATATTATTTTACCAATATGGTATCGTATCTGGGATCCCAGATTAAACATCTCACTGGAATAAAATGCTCCCAGCTATTGGTGAAACTAATAACACAATTGAACTAAAACAGAAAATTTCATTGAGTAATTATTCATTAAGACTTCATGCAGCAGTTTAAAACCTGCACACTACACAAACGAAGTGAAGATAAAATACCTTGGCTGACAGAAAAAAAAAATGGTTCAAATGGCTCTGAGCACTATGGGACGTAACATCTGAGGTCATCAGTCCTCTAGAACATAGAACTACTTAAACCTAACTAACTAAGGACATCACACACATCCATGGCCGAGGCAGAATTCGAACCTGCGACCGTAGCGGTCGCCCGGTTCCAGACTGTAGCGCCTAGAACCGCTCGGCCACCCCGGCCGCCTATGAAAATATACTTTGCCGTAGTGAGCCCAGAGGTACGAATTTCGACACATGTGTGGAAACTATGCTAAACATTTCAGTGACTTTTGTATTTCATCAAACAGTGTTAAGTACCTCGATATAAGTAATTGGGGACAGGTTGTAAGTAACATGAACTACGTAAATCGTTGTGTTACTGAGTCTTCGTGCTCCACAAACCATAAATGCTTTACCTTCAGAGGATCGTCAGTGGAGACAGTGTTCCACGAGTCTGTCCTTTGATTGGCAAATTCGAAAATCTATGAAAAAAAAGTAATAAAATTATCGAAACCTATACCCTTAGTTACTAAGCCTCTTCAACATTTTCTGTTTGTAATATATTTAATATTTTATGTACATTCAACACTTGTGTTTGTATATTTCTTGTAACTCTATACATATGAGTATGGTATTATCTTACCTTACTAGTGAACATGAAAGCTTTTCTCAGTACTTGAATATAATATAATAATTGCTGGTAGTTTTTAAAATATTTTTCATGTTGAACTATTCATATAAATATTGAATACACAGAACTTAGATAATATGCTCACTCATAATAATTACTTTGTACTTAGAAAATGAAAGATTTTAAAATCATGTAAAAATTTACTAAATATTTTTCACAGACCACAGTGCCAAACTTTAGTCTTAAGAATTTGTTAAAATCTCCATTGCGTTTGCCAATTAAGATCTGGAAATTTTTTTGAGTTGTAGGTATGGGTCTATGCGAGGTTCGTGTAAGTGAGTCATAGTCTGGTTTTTGATGAAATGCGATAGTGATTTGTTATCTTAGCTGAGGTGCTCTTGGTCTGAGTAAGTGGTTCGCTTTTGAAGATGAGAAATTTTGATAAGTAGAAAATAGCTAAGACCTGAATATTATTGGAGGATAGATTTTTGAAATTTGAATTTGATACAGAAACGACTCAGCAACCAAATGGTATTTATTGCATTCCTTCGCGTGCATTTAGCAGTTATTATAGTTTGTTAACTTTCATTGTTCGATGATTGCGAGTGTCACATAAATGAGACGATATATCAGTCGTATGTCCACGATGTTAGCAAGTTCCACAAACTTTAGTTAGTTGAAAGGAAATTTTGATTTAATAATTTAAACGTAATACTGATAGTCTTATACTTCACTAATGCTTGGTGTCTATGATAGGGTTGAAGATAATGAGTAATTTTGTTAAATGGAATTTAAATGTTAGATACGCAGTTTTGGGATACTTATATAAATTCTTTCCCTTTTCTTAAACGGCGCACATTTTGAATACACTGAGGTGAAAAAGTCATGGAATAGCGATAAGCATATTTAGAGATGGTAGTAACATAGCATACACGAGGTATAAAACGTCAATGTATTGGCGGAGCTGTCATTTTTAATCACGTCATTCGTGTGAAATAAAGCGATCTATTAATTTGCAAGTTTTTATTACTAATTTTGGAACAGCGATCAAAAAATTTTTAAAAAATTATTCTTTTTAAAATTCAGTCTTGATCGCACCACGTATGCTGCAAGAAGAGAGGTGACCGGTTTCGGTCATATCACATGACCATCATCAGACCCATGGCATCCTTCGAAGATGGGAGGTGGAGCACTCTTCTCAGCTGCTGTGATTTCACCAGTTGACATCACAGCAACTGAGAAGATGCTCCACCTCTAATCTTCAAAGGATCCCATGGGTCTGATGATGGTCACGTGATATGACCGAAACCGGTCACCTCTGTTCTTACAGCATACGTGGTGCGATCAAGACTGAATTTTAAAAAGAATAATTTGCAAGTGTGAATACAGATCATTTTTGGTTCGTACCACCGGCCATCGCAACTTCTCTCCTTCCTTGTTTGTGGCGGTGCTGACTCCCACAGTAGCCGACAGAACAGGATGGACTCTAGACGACAGAAAAACAGCGTATTTCATATAAATTGAACCCAGGCCACCCACGATACTGGTGAGCAATCTACCACAGAACCATGCTGCCTATCAAAAATGGACCTTACGTTAGGTATTAACGTCGGTTGGAAACATTCAAAGGCTATTTTTTTTTCAGAATCTTTGAGAGTTGCATCGACTGATTTTGAAACTGATACTTGTGTTCTGAACTTCATATACCGTATATGCAGGGTGGGAAAAAATTGGGTCACGCAGTTTTAACCCTGGATAGCTGATGCCAGCAGAAACCAGAATTACTAATTTTGTGTAGGTCGACAACGCACCATTTTTAAACTAAGGAAACATGGCGCCACGTGCTCCGATAGACCCTGGGATTGCCCTATTGCCGTAGGTCGACGGGCAGCGCTATAGCTGTCGGTTCGCACATACGAGGGTGAGTCAAATGAAAACCTTAAATATTTTTTAAATATTATTTATTGTGCAAAAGTGGTACAATGTTGTATCACTTTTGAATATAATCTCCGCCACGCTCAATGCAAATCCTCCAGTGCTTACAAAGTGCATAAATTCCTTTAGAAAAAAATTCTTTTGGTAGTCCGCGCAAGCACCCATGCACCGCATGGCGTATCTCTTTATCACAACGGAACTTCTTTCGTTCCATTGCGTCTCTGACTGGACCAAACTCATGGAAATCACTTGGGGCAAGGCCTGGTGAGTATGGTGGATGAGGAACACCCTCTAAATGCAGCTCTGTGATTGTTGCAGCTGTTGTACAGGCAGTGTGGGGCCTTGCATTGTCATGTTTCAAAAGGTCACCTACTGACCTACTGACAGAAATCCGCGTCGCTTTGATTTGATTGCACCCCGCAAATGATTTTTTAAGAGATCTGTGTACTATGCACTGGTGACAATGGTCCCTCTACCCATGTAATGCTCCAAAATGACGCCTTTTTCTCCCCAAAAGAGAGTCTGTTCGAAACTTTTTCGTCTCAAAAGAGAGTCCGCATAGCCTTCCCTGCTGATGGTTCTGCTCGAAACTTCTTTGGTTTTGGTGATGAGGAATGGCGCCATTCCTTGCTCGCTCTCTTCGTTTCCGGTTGGTGGAAGTGAACCCAGGTTTCGTCCCCAGTTAAGATTCTTGCAAGGAAGCCGTCACCCTCTCGTACAAAGCGCCGAAGAAGTTCTTCAGAAGCTTCAACATGTCGTTCTCTCATTTGAGGAGTCAGCTGCCGTGGCAGCCATCTTGCAGACACTTTGTGAAACTGGAACACATCATGCACAATGTGGTGTGCTGACCTATGACTAATCTGTAAACATGCTGCAATGTCATTCAGTGTCACTCGGCGGTTTTCCTTCACTATGGCTTCAACTGCTGCAACGTTCTGTGAAGTCACAACTCGACGAGGAGCATCTTCCACTGAAGTCACACCATTTGCAAACATGCTACTCCATTCGTAGACTTCCTGCTGTGGCAAACATGCATTACTGTACTGAACCTTCCTTTGTCCGTGAATTTCAATAGGTTTCACACTTTCACTATGCAAAAACCGAATAACGAACGCTGTTCTTCCCTGGTGCAAGTCGCAAGTGGGGCGGCCATTTTTATACCGATACTGTGACGGTATGTGTGCATCTGCACTATGCTGCCACCTACAGGCCATTCTGCACGCTGTTTGCAGCACGCTTACTAACTTACAGGATAACGGCTCGAAATTTCGACGTGTTATTACAAATTTAAGGTTTTCATTTGACTCACCCTAGTACAAACGTCCCTCGTCCCGTCACTGCCCAACACGATATGCACACCTGTCGAATAGGTCTTGCTGTTTGTCTCCAGAGGCATTCACACGTAAGCTTCGCTTCGGAGCACACACACTCAGCTGCAGTTTAGTCATATAGTACAGTAAGCATTGCGCCACAGTATTCCTTTGAAGAACAACGAGATATGGTTTTTGTTTACGGAACAGCCTACGGTAATGGGCATGAAGCTCGACGGTTGTATAAGGAGTGGTACCAAGCTAGACGCCTCCCACACCCGCAGACTTTTACAGCAATTCAGCAGGGACTTGGCGAAACAGGCTCGTTAGCGGGATATCACAGTGATGCCGGGAGACCTCGAAGACGACGGGATGCTGCATTTGAAGAGACTGTTCTCGAGCGCTTCGAGGAAGCACCTACGACAAATACTCGAGCGGTCGGACACTTCATGGGGGCACTCATCGCTTAATCTGGGTTTTGAGGGATGACGGCGAGCATCCATTTAGTTTCCACCCTGTCCAAAACCTAAATCCTGTGGCGGACTATGAATACTGGCTAGTGTTTTGCCGGTGGTTTCTGCGACGCGTTGCACAAGATCCCGACTTCCCCGCCATTGTGTTGTTTACCGACGAGTGAACCTTCCATCGGGATGCCCTTTACGACAATCGAAACGTTCATTACTGGGCAAGGCGAAATCGTCAGGCCACGTACGTCCACGGACACCAGGAACGATTTTCGATCATCATTTGGGCAGGCGTTGTGGGTGACCATCTGATTGGGTCGGCCCGTCTACCTCCTCGACTTACCGGGGGAAATTACCTTAACTTTTTGCAAGAAACTCTGCCCGGTCTGCTGGAAGATGTACGGCTACACATGTGGTTGCAGCATGATTGGGCGACAGCAAATAACAGTCGTGCTGTGCGCGTATATTTAAATGAACTCTCCGACGGCCAGGTAATTGGCGGGGGTGCTCGTAGGGCAACGCCTCAGCGATCACCAGATCTCAAGCCACCGGACTTTTCCTGTGGGAATTCTTCAGGGCTCTAGTTCACGCACCCGGACGCGAATCACATAGCAACGAAGAGGAATTAATGAATCACATTCAACATGACGCCATTCACATCAGGGCGATGCCAGCAATCTTCGGAAGAGCTCGACAAAACAACGTTCGACGTTACCAAGCTTGTGTCGCGTCAGAGGGTCGCCAGTTCGAGCACCTGCTTTAAGTAAACAATGCCCTAGCTATAAAATTGGCCCTTTTCTGGGACGACACAATTGGTAAAAGACTTTCTGTACTGGAACTAACAGCTGTTGATGGGTTTCTTCCCGGTATGTCTCATCATGAAACTACAGTGGGTGTGTCGGGACCTCGGCGGATTCGCCCCTAGAGTGGAAGGCTGGCGCGCTACCACCGAGCGTGTGGGACGCATTGGATGTATTGCGATCTCCGGCAGGCAAAGCATTCGTGGCCATGAGATGTCCAGAGCATCCGGCAACAGGCCAATCCCGCGTCCAATGGGAGAGCGTGGCACCTCGTTTCCGTAGCTTAAAAATTGTGCGTTTTCGACCTACACAACATTAGTGTCGGAACTTCCATGCAGCCTTTCGCGGATGATGCTGTAGTATACAGGGAAGTTACAGCATTAGAAAATTGCAGCGAAATGCAGGAGGATCTGCAGGGGATAGGCACTTGGTGCAGGGAGTGGCAACCGACGCTTAACATAGACAAATGTAATGTTTTGTAATACATAGTAAGAAGGATCCTTTATTGTATGATTGTATGATAGCGGAACAAACACTGGTAGCAGTTACTTCTGTAAAATATCTGGCAGTATGCGTACGGAATGATTTGAAGTAGAATGATCATATAAAATTAATTGTTGGTAAGGCGGGTGCCAGGTTGAGATTCATTGGGAGAGTCCTTAGAAAATGTAGTCTATCAACAACGGAGGTGACTTACAAAACACTCGTTCGACCTATACTTGGGTATTGCTAGTAAGTGTGGGATCTGTACCAGGTCGGGTTGACGGAGGAGATAGAGAAGATCCAAAGAAGAGAGGCGCGTTTCGTCACAGGGTTATTTGGTAAGCGTCATAGCGTTATGGAGATGTTTAGCAAACTCAAGTGGCAGACTCTTCAAGAGATGCGCTTTGCACCGCGGTGTAGCTTGCTGTCCAGGTTTCCAGAGGGTGCGTTTCTGGATGAGGTATCGAATATATTGCTTCCCCCTACTTATACCTCCCGAGAGAGATTCGAGCGCTCACGGAGGCTTTCCGGCAGGCGTTTTTCCAGCGAGCCATACGCGAGTGGAACAGGAAAGGTAGGTAATGACAGTGGCACGTAAAGTGCCCTCCGCCTTGCGGAGTATAAAAGTAGATGTAGATATAGATGTAGAAGTGACTTATTAAATGATGGGATTACCGACAGCATTGATAGCATTGGTAGCGAAAGAAACGTAAATGAATATGTAAGAGAGAATCTGGGTGTCGCAGGTTTCTCTCTGTTTTTTGCTTGGCACGTAATTGCAGCTACATATCGTTAATCTCCCGAGTATTGTATGATGATATGATAGCAGAACAAAAACTGGTAGCAGTTACTTCTGTAAAATACACTCCTGGAAATGGAAAAAAGAACACATTGACACCGGTGTGTCGGACCCACCATACTTGCTCCGGACACTGCGAGAGGGCTGTACAAGCAATGATCACACGCACGGCACAGCGGACACACCAGGAACCGCGGTGTTGGCCGTCGAATGGCGCTAGCTGCGCAGCATTTGTGCACCGCCGCCGTCAGTGTCAGCCAGTTTGCCGTGGCATACGGAGCTCCATCGCAGTCTTTAACACTGGTAGCATGCCGCGACAGCGTGGACATGAACCGTATGTGCAGTTGACGGACTTTGAGCGAGGGTGTATAGTGGGCATGCGGGAGGCCGGGTGGACGTACCGCCGAATTGCTCAACACGTGGGGCGTGAGGTCTCCACAGTACATCGATGTTGTCGCCAGTGGTCGGTGGAAGGTGCACGTGCCCGTCGACCTGGGACCGGACCACAGCGACGCACGGATGCACGCCAAGACCGTAGGATCCTACGAAGTGCCGTAGGGGACCGCACCGCCACTTCCCAGCAAATTAGGGACACTGTTGCTCCTGGGGTATCGGCGAGGACCATTCGCAAGCTGGGCTACGGTCCCGCACACCGTTAGGCCGTCTTCCGCTCACCCCCCAACATCGTGCAGCCCGCCTCCAGTGGTGTCGCAACAGGCGTGAATGGAGGGACGAATGGAGACGTGTCGTCTTCAGCGATGAGAGTCGCTTCTGCCTTGGTGCCAATGATGGTCGTATGCGTGTTTGGCGCCGTGCAGGTGAGCGCCACAATCAGGACTGCATACGACCGAGGCACACAGGGCCAACACCCGGAATCATGGTGTGGGGAGCGATCTCCTACACTGGCCGTACACCTCTGGTGATCGTCGAGGGGACACTGAGTAGTGCACGGTACATCCAAACCGTCATCGAACCCATCGTTCTACCATTCCTAGACCGGCAAGGGAACTTACTGTTCCAACAGGACAATGCACGTCCGCATGTATCCCGTGCCACCCAACGTGCTCTAGAAGGTGTAAGTCAACTACCCTGGCCAGCAAGATCTCCGGATCTGTCCCCCATTGAGCATGTTTGGGACTGGATGAAGCGTCGTCTCACGCGGTCTGGACGTCCAGCACGAACGCTGGTCCAACTGAGGCGCCAGATGGAAATGGCATGGCAAGCCGTTCCACAGGACTACATCCAGCATCTCTACGATCGTCTCCATGGGAGAATAGCAGCCTGCATTGCTGCAAAAGGTGGATATACACTATACTAGTGCCGACGTTGTGCATTCTCTGTTGCCTGTGTCTATGTGCCTGTGGTTCTGTCAGTGTGATGTATCTGACCCCAGGAATGTATCAATAAAGTTTCCCCTTCCTGGGACAATGAATTCACGGTGTTCTTATTTCAATTTCCAGGAGTGTATCTAGGAGTTGCAAGTAGGCTGTTTAGGTTTTTTTATTGGTAACGCCGGCGCCACGTAGCGCTCTGTATGAAAAATCACTGGCTGTGCCGTGTGCAGTCTGTGGCTGGTTGGCATTGTTGTAATACTCGCCATTGTAGTGTTGGGCAGCGGCAGTTGGATGCTAACAGCGCGTAGCGTTGCGCAGTTGGAGGTGAGCCGCCAGCAGTTGTGGACGTGGGGAGAGAGATGGCGGAGTTTTGAAATTTGTAACAATTGGTGTCATGAACTGCTATATATATTATGACTAGTGAGGTAAATACATTGTTTGTTCTCTCTTAAAATCTTTCATTTGCTAACTATGCCTATCAGTAGTTAGTGCCTTCAGTAGTTTGAATCTTTTATTTAGCTGGCAGTAGTGGCGCTCGCTGTATTGCAGTAGCTTGAGTAACGAAGATTTTTGTGAGGTAAGTGATTTGTGAAACGTATAGGTTAATGCTAGTCAGGGCCATTCTTTCGTAGGGATTTTTGGAAGTCAGATTGCGTTGCGCTAAAGATATTGTGTGTCAGTTTAAGCACAGTCTTGTATAATTTTTCTAAGGGACGTTTCATATGTCGACCCTTAGCCGAGGATACCTCACTGGAATCTTCTGATTTTTTCTTGTAGTTTGTGTAATTAATGTAGATTTTTTTCATTGCTAGAGCGTAATCATAGATAGAATTTCCTTTGTAGTTGTAGTCTTCCATTGTTGTACAGTGCAGTGGCATGCATGTAGAGTTGCACCAAGTATTTCGCAGCTGCGCTTGCAATTAACTAGATATTATTCTCAGTGCTATGTTAATGTGTTCTCTTATTTTTGTTCTTCAAATTGTGTTTTTCTGTGTTGTCGTTTGAAAAATTGTGACAATAATGGCGTGTGAAAAACGTAATACTAGGCTCCAAAGTAAACTGAGAAATGACAGTGAAGACGAAAGCAGTGTGTTAGCGCCACCATGTAATGAATTAACTAATGTTCAAAGTAGTAATTTGGTAATTGTGTATAGGGAAATGGAGCAGGTTGCAAATAATGGTGTAGGCAGTGAAACAATTAGTGAACAGGGAAGCATTATCGATCGATCGGTCGGCAACAGCTCGCCTCAAGATTCCGAAATGACAGGACACAATCTTGCAAATACTGTAGATTCAGATTTTGCGTCCTCACCGTTTTCTCAAATAAATCAAGACACATTTTCTGCTTTTCAAAATGCGAATATTGCCGGTTGAAATGCACTGCCGAAAAGCACTGAGGAACATGTTTCAGACACCAGTGCACTGTTATTACAGTTAACGCAACAAATGGGACAAAGGCTACAAAAGTTAGACACAACGCTTGAACAAAATCAGAAACAAATGGGACAAAATCTTCAAAAGTTAGACACAATGGAACAAAATCAGAGACAAACACAACAAAAGCTTCAAAAGTTAGACACAATGGAACAAAATCAGAGACAAACACAGTAACAGTTGGACACAATGGAACATAATCTTCGGAAGTTAGACACCACACTTGAACAAACACGTGACGATTTAACTACTGAGTTACATAACATTGAATCGAAATGCCAAAAAATCTGTAATGACATAAAAACACAAATTTGTGAGCATTTTCGACCTATTTTTTCGCGGCATGAAAATGCATTACAGAATCATGAAGCAGCCATAAAAGAACTGCAAACTATTGTTCGTGAAAATCACGACACCTTGCAAGCTAAAATGGACTTAGTTGCATCCACCGATTCGGTTACGCAACTTGCAAGAACTCAGGAAAACTTAAAGGACACAGTAGATTCGATTTCAACACAAATGGACACTCTGAAACTTGGTTCAGAAAAACACACTGAGGAAATGTGTTCACTATCGGAGAAAGTAGCCGAACTTTCGGATCAGTTCACTAATTTATCTACGAAGGTAGATGATAATCTGAATGACACAAAACCGGTAGTCTTTAATGACACAGAAGAGTTCGAACAAATTAGGAAATTCAAACAAAATCAGAATCAAATTAATACGCAACACCAAAGAGATATCCGGGAAGTACAAGATCAGTTGACACAGGTAATACAAGAATTACGTATTTCAGAGGACACTCCAATACGGGAAGAGGGACATAAAAATTCGGAACTGCCACAAAATAACAACACAGGGCACTTCGTCTGGTCGTTGCAGTTAAGCCTTGAAAATGGCGGAGTGTGCATCGGCCGAAATATCGGCAGTTGTCGAAAATTCAACCTGGCTGAATGCCCGTAAGTACTTTGAACAAAAAACTAAACAGCCTACTTGCATAGCCCCCATGCTCCCCACAAAAAAATTTACAAATTGTTTTGGGCAGTGGCCAATACAGATTTGAAAATTTTTTTCATAATTACAATAACAAAGAAATGAAATGCACACACTTATCGATACAATTTGGTCAAAAGCTAAAATTTTCTCACTGTCCATAAAGACAGTCCTGATCATTCATCAAAGTAAAATTGAAGTGTTTTTCTCAAAGTCTGAGCAGTAAAAGAAAATGCATACGGAAGTAGTGGATTTCCATGCAGTTTTGAGGAAGTGTTGTTCTTCCAACAGAAAGACAGTGCTGACTCTTGACATGCAGACAGGTAATGGGCCACAACAGAGCAAACCCACAGCAGAGTCAGTCGAAGTTTTAAAGAATATTGGTAGGTTGGTCGTCACAGAGTAGACCCATTGTAGTCCTGGTAGAGATTACGGTATTGGTGGGCCACCAGAGGTGCAGACCCACTGCAGTCCTTGTAGAAATAATGGTATTGGTGAGTCATCAAAGGTGTAGACCCACTGTGGTCCTTGTATAGATGGCAAGCAGACAACTGTTGCGACTGTGCAGGCGCACAATCACCATTGAAGAGTCTTGCGGATAATATAGCAAGTCCATAACCACCAATTGTGCACTCACAAAAATTGTTTTTGTAATGTCCTTAGAACCAGCAATGCTGTTATCCAGTCCCTTGCTGAATTATTAACACACGTGCAAACACTATCAGTCCCTACTTCTCACATATTATCCATATACTATGACCAACAGAAACGTGTGCAGTGCAATGTAATTTACAAGTCACTTAATTTGATGAACTGGTGTCAATTACAATTTTATAACATGAGAATACAATAACAAATGTACAAAATATATCACTAAAGAACATAATAGTACAGATAACATTTGCAGTAATAAAGGCTTTACAAAAGAATCGAAATAAACATGCACATCTGTCTTACAAAAATTATGACATAAGTACATACATAAAGATCAGAATAACTTTTGAAACATCAACTTCAAATATGAGCAACAAAACAGAACAGATAAATAATGTCTAAATATCTTTACAAAGTAAATAACATATTATTAATGCAAATTATATTTGAGGATAACAGTATTCCTCATCATAGTTCATGTAACTGAGTATTAGAAAATTTCTGCAACATAAGTCTTATCAGATAAACATATAAAGACAGGAAGAACATAAATACACAAGGGTACACAAACACATAGTGGGATAACACAAGGAAAGGACAGGGTTTGTTTTACTGCAGTATTTTGCAAACAAAACTTTCTTTACTTCGCAGAGATCTCCCTTCGTTCTTCATTATTTCCAAAAAGTCCTATCTATACCTGCTTTCTGCACTGTTCTTGTATAACCTCTCAGTGCATTTCTTCAAATTCATCGCAACTCATTCTCTTATGTAGGCTACCCCCTCTTAAGCTATCTTAAATCTACTGAGCTCAGATGCTTAACTAATGGATGAGGCAATGCAGCAGCACAAAACAATTAATACAAACAGCAATGACAAAAGAAATGCAAGTAAGCATAGCGAGCAGCAATAAATGTAATAACTTATATCTAAACATGACAAAGCTGAAGCAGAAAAAATATTACAGTAAAAATGTTTAATACCTATGTCACATCTTAACAATAGAGTGATGCATCACGAGAACATGCGCTAGCAGATACGTTACCAAATGGTAAAAAAATTATTTTTGCAATTCCTGTGAAGGGAAATGTCTATTTGTGCTCTCTTTTCTAAGAAAGTACATCATAAAATGATTCTTTACTGGGTCTGTAGACAGAAAATAGTGATATTAGTACATCTATTAAATTTTATTTTAACCAATGTTGCAGTGCAGATAGAAACTGGATATTAAACAAAATGAGCAATCTCTCAGCTAGAAAGACAATAGATATAAAATGTTCTTATCATTTCATTTCAGTAAATACCATAAATTAAGAACTCTACAGTGTAATCATGTTTTCAAGTTTGAGGGTGTCGTATTTATGATGCTTTCTACAAAGTAATGTCAATAGCGAGGATAATGCTTTTTTTTTTTTACCTGTGCCTCTGAAAGGCACACACTAATGGCTTTTCTCCCAGGCGACTGTCGCACAGCTGGGTTCCCACAACGCATTATGTGCAGGTGGTCACTTACCTTTCTTACTGAAAAATTTACGACAACAGTTTCCGCTACAGTGACAGTCTCATATCAAAATATTTTCACAGACTGAGAATTTGCGTTACAAATCTGTAGAAACAAATTCCTTTAAATAGAATAGTGTCCAAAAAATTTTCACCAGCATAGTGATACATTCACGCATATACACACATTTCATAACATTTAAAGTACGATTCTCGGTTTCCATCATCCTTTTCCACAAACCAGGGTCCCTAACCACTACTCATTATTCCTTACCTTATTCGTCGACACTTCTTCAATATTTCATCATAACATATACGTAGCATAATCAAATAACTCATACAGCATCAGCTTATTGATCATAAACAGACCGCAACAGCGTAATATACATCGTCATCATAACATCATAAAACCTCAGCCAAATCTCAAAATCGTCGTAGCTTCCTCCAATAATTTCAAAACCTAAAAAAAATTCTCTGCTGATGTCAAAAGTGTCATCTGCTTCAACCGTACCTTAAAAATCATGATCCCATACCAAATACATCATTCAAAGCTCTCATAGTATCACAATGGTTCCGAAAAAAATATGAACATTTCACAAAGTACAGACAAAATACAATTTCATAAGTGTGAAGTAATCCACTTGCGTAATTGCGTAAACATGTGTCACTGACGTAGTAAAAAGATGTTTGTCTCTCCGTTAAATGATCAGATAGCTGTGTAATTATGTGTTAGAGAAATATGGTACCGATGTGTAAAGTTGTATAAGCAAATACCATACTAGCTAGGGCTCCTTGTGCTTGCCAAACACATGGTACACAAAGTAAGCGTGTACCCCCCGTGAGGATTAATGTAATTATACCCTCAGGTGTTACAGATTACAGCAATGGAATGAAATGTATCACGGAAAACTTTCTTTGTAATTCAAATATGTTGAAAAATAAATAGTTTAATGCGTGTCCTGTAGCGCTAAATGTGCGTCTTGCTGTAAGACAATCTCTGTGGAAGTTCTGCGGAAGTCAATGTACTTACCTCATGATAAACGAAATTGAAATGCTTTGCGTATAGATATCTTAGTTATTACGCTTATTGCCGTGATGAAGTAAGTACTGTACTGTAACGTATTGTTGTGCTACAGAAAGGCTGTCTCTTTGTAGCTATACCACAAAGTTACTACTAAAACATGTTTTCCTTTCCAGAAGAATTCAGAAAAACTGTGCAGATATAAAGCAGATACTGCACAAAAGCAACAATGTAAATCGTGTCACACATTAGTAGCGTCGAGATATAATCGTGTAGCTGTCAAGTAAACTAACCACTGTGTCATCTGGTATCTCTTAGAAAGTACTTTAAATGAAGAATGTATTTTCAACTAAACCAAAATGTTGCATTAAAATCTCATTAACAGTATATGTTCTAAGTATGTAAGCCTTATAGTCGTTACGTAATCGTGCAACTAACAAGCAAGAATGTACAACTAACAACACTGTGTCGTCTGTTCACTATAACAATGCGTTCGTAATTTCTGTTTAAAAATGTTCCCTAGGTTCTAGACTGGATAGTTAACTTCAAAACATTGTTGCATGTTAACAGTTTCTCTGTGTGACAAAGCATACTAGAAATGTGAAGTGAAATGTTTTATGGCAAAGACAAAGTTAAAAAGCAGATTATCTTTCAATAAACGGTTTTACATGTGAAATGTAGTGTAAACCTTTATTCTTCCTAGTACTCAGAGTTTCAACTTGAGCGCAATTATCATGCGGTAAACGTCGGTAAAGAATACTGGAGTTTTTCTCAAGGTTAGCGCCTTTGTTATTTTTCTCTGAGCCAGCCGGCGCACGTGCCTGCCTGCGGTGCGAGTCATTGTCTGCCTCTTTGTTGGCGTGCGTCGTTATTGGGATTAGGAGACCTTACTTCTACAAATTCACCTTGCCGAGAGGGCCCTGCTCTGTTTGAATCCCGCCAGTTGTGGTGCAATTCAGGTCTGTCGTTACGATCATATCGTCTGTCGTCATGTCGGTAGATTCCATAGTTTCTTACTTGTCGGTCACGTGGTGGTGAATTTCTCCCTGAATTGTAACTGCGCGCTGGACCGTTGCGTCTTAAGTTATTCCGTCTCCCTTGATAATAATTATTTTGGTTCCCGTATTGTCTGTTTCTCTGATTGTGTCTGTGATATTCATTACTACGGAAATGCGATCTTTCTCTGTAACTATTACTCTGCCAGTGGTTGTCATATGGGTGGTGTCTGTTTTGGTCACGATTTGTGTTGTGAGAATGGCCTTGTCGTGTCCTGTTATTGTTTCTTTAATCGCGGAATTGCGACGGATGTGACCTGTAGTGATTGTTTTCCTGTTTTCGCATCCCGCGACTGTCAATTTCTAATTCTTGTAAGAGTCCCTGAAATGCTTCAATGTCGTCTTTGCAACGGCCTGCCAAAATAATATGCCGTAAATGTTCAGGCAATTTGATTAAGCAAATGCGGATGACTTCTGACGG
Organism: Schistocerca gregaria; assembly: GCF_023897955.1. Taxonomy (NCBI): domain Eukaryota; kingdom Metazoa; phylum Arthropoda; class Insecta; order Orthoptera; family Acrididae; genus Schistocerca; species Schistocerca gregaria. The sequence goes on along the minus strand of NC_064924.1, from coordinate 66,536,636 downwards.
GCTGTATGGGTTTGACAGGTACTGATTCTTGTGCAACATGTCTTCAAAATATTTCACAAGACTGGAAAATTCAGATTGTTCGAAATGTTTCATCATCATGATGCCATGTTTTACTCGGTCTTGTGTGGCCTGGGACCAATATGCTGAGAGGAAGGCATGGTAAAATTCTCCTTCACTGTGGCAATCGTGAATGACCGATCGCATTCTTACAGCTGGTTCATTCTCTAAGTAGCCACACATAAATTCTAGTCTGTGCTCTAGTGACCAGTTGGGAGGAAAACAATGAGAGAATTGATGGAGCCACGCTTGTGGATGAATGTCGTTGCCAGAATTCTTCAATGTTTTAAATGTACGTGTAGTAATGAACAGCTTATAGTCAAAATCATCGTGTCGGCTGGTCGCATATCGGTCATTGTTACGTCGTTTCGGCGGTTCCATCTCAAAATTGGGTGTACTTTGCCAATTTCTTTCATAATCTCCAAAGTGCCCTGTGTTGTTATTTTGTGGCAGTTCCGAATTTTTATGTCCCTCTTCCCGTATTGGAGTGTCCTCTGAAATACGTAATTCTTGTATTACCTGTGTCAACTGATCTTTCTGCGAGTCTAACAGAAAAGATAACACACACCTAAACAAAAGCCACCAAAGATGAACGAAGTCAGAGCTATCGATAGTAAGAAACTATGGACTGGTAGTTGAGGAAACGTTAACTCTGTCCCTATGTTTTTTAACAAAGTGAAAGAGCAGGATTCCAGGCCGAGTTTAAACAAAAGCCTCCATCCCTATTCACAAGGTTGCTAGCCAATTTAATTTCAACAGACTCCTTAATCACACTATCCCAATAGCCGGACGTGCATGCTAATATCTCGGTATTATTATACCACTTGGGGTGACCAGTGTCCAAACAATGTTCGGCAATAGCAGATTTGCTAGGCCGCTGTAGTCGCGTGTGCCGTTTATGTTCAATACACCGGTCCTCCACGGTCCTGATGGTCTGACCAATGTATGCCATGCCACAGCTACAAGGAATGCGATAAACACCTGCCTTACGTAAACCAAGATCATCCTTAACAGAGCCCAAAAGCGCTTTAATCTTAGATGGAGGTCGGAAAACACATTTCACATTGTATTTCCGTAAAATACGACCTATCTTGTTTGAAGTGCTTCCTATGTAGGGCAAAAAGGCAATAGATTTAGGAGTCAACTGAGAATTATCATCAGTCATCTGGCGCACAGTTGGTTGATATCGCAACGCCCGTTCAATCTGTCTTTCACTACACCCATTGTGGCGAAAGGTAGCCTCAAGATGGGCCAGCTCAGCAGGCAAAGTCTCAACGTCGGGGATGACATATGCCCTGTGTACCAGGGTACGAAGTACCCCTTCACGTTGGGCCGGATGATGACAACTGTCCGCCTGCAGATACAAGTCAGTGTGAGTACGCTTCCTATGAACTGCATGTCCCAACGATCCATCCACCTTCCTCCTAACCAAAACGTCCAGAAAGGGAAGGCAACCATCCTCCTCCATGGTAAAACGAATGTTGGGGTGGATCGAGTTTAGATGTTATAAAAACGCATTCAAATTCTCCCTGCCATGCGGCCAAACAACATAAGTATCGTCAACGTATCTGAAAAAAACAGGCAGGTTTCAATGACGCCGACTCCAATGCACACTCCTTGAAGTCTTCCATGAACAGATTTGCAATCACAGGAGATAACGGGCTACCCATCGCAACTTCATCTGTCTGCTCGTAATACTGGTCATTGAATAAGAAATACGTGGACGTCAACACATGTCGAAACAAATTAGTTAGTTCCAATCCAAACTTTACTTCAATTAACCGCAACGAATCAGACAAAGGAACACGAGTAAAGAGCGAGACCACATCAAAACTTACTAACATATCAGAGTCATTCAACTGCATTCCCTCCAAACGCCGTAAGAAGTCAGCTGAGTTCTTAATATGATGTTCACAACGTCCAACTTGTGGGCTTAACATTGAAGCAAGGTGCTTAGCCACACGATATGTTGGAGCACCGATATTGCTGACTATGGGGCGGAGAGGGACCCCCTCCTTATGTAGTTTCGGAAGGCCATATGACCTGGGGGAACAGCACTATAGGTGTTAAGACTCTTGATAGTGTCCTGTGGCAAACCACTTTTCTTCAGGAGGTTGTTGGTCTTCCTCTCAACGCTTTTCGTGGGGTCAGCATCGATCCTGCGATACGCTGAGTCAGATAATAAACAATTCATCTTTTGTACATAGTCATGTTTGTTCAAAACAACGGTGGCATTGCCCTTGTCTGCAGGTAAAATGACAATGTCCGGATCAGCTCTGAGAGAACGTAAAGCAGCCCTCTCCGCTGATGTCACATTGCTCTTGGGTGGCCGAGCCCTAGTCAAAACACGACATGTCTCCCTCCTGACATCCTCTGCATCAACAGGAGGTAGTTTGTAAACTGCCTGTTCAATCGAACTGATAAAATCCACTACCGGCAAACTCTTCGGTGTTGGTGCAAAATTTAAACCCTTCCCTAGCACGGATAACGCTGCGTCGTCAAGGGATTTCTCTGTGAGATTTATGACAGAACGTCGGGAGATAGGATCAGCCTCCGAGCCACGGAAACGTTCAAACTTAGCCAGATGCCGAGCAGTGACAGAACGATATTCACAATCAGCCTGAGTCCATGAGGCACCGTCCAACCAATCCCATGTAAATTCAGACAGTTTACTAGCCATCAATAAATGGAAACGAAACAATTCTTTGGAAACAGAGTCCAACCGTCGACGAGTAAAACGAATCCTTTCACGGACAAGCGCCAAGCCAGCACGTTGTTTAATGCGACTGGCGGCGGGAGAATTAATATGATGTACAATTTTAGCAAAAGTTGGGACACGATTCTCAGCACGACACCTCAATAAGAACGACAAGGCACATTGCAGTCTGACACGACAGCTACGAAGTTCATCCAACTTACGTAAACACCGATACATTTCCTCCCCGTAGAGGTAAATAATGTGATACCTGAGCTTCTCCTGGAGTAAACTATGTTCAAAGTATTTACGGGCATTCAGCCAGGTTGAATTTTCGACAACTGCCGATATTTCGGCCGATGCACACTCCGCCATTTTCAAGGCTTAACTGCAACGACCAGACGAAGTGCAAAAAACACGAGAGCTCGGTTCTGCGAGTCTAACAGAAAAGATAACACACACCTAAACAAAAGCCACCAAAGATGAACGAAGTCAGAGCTATCGATAGTAAGAAACTATGGACTGGTAGTTGAGGAAACGTTAACTCTGTCCCTGTGTTTTTTAACAAGCCTGGAATCCTGCTCTTTCACCTGTTAAAAAACATAGGGACAGAGTTAACGTTTCCTCAACTACCAGTCCATAGTTTCTTACTATCGATAGCTCTGACTTCGTTCATCTTTGGTGGCTTTTGTTTAGGTGTGTGTTATCTTTGCTGTTAGACTCGCAGAACCGAGCTCTCGTGTTTTCTGCACTTCGTCTGGTCGTTGCAGTTAAGCCTTGAAAATGGCGGAGTGTGCATCGGCCGAAATATCGGCAGTTGTCGAAAATTCAACCTGGCTGAATGCCCGTAAGTACTTTGAACATAGTTTACGCCAGAAGAAGCTCAGGTATCACTGTTTAGTTTTTTTTATTGGTAGCGCCGCCGCCACGTAGCGCTCTGTATGAAAAATCACTGGCTGTGCTGTGTGCAGTCTGTGGCTGGTTGGCATTGTTGTAATACTCGCCATTGTAGTGTTGGGCAGCGGCAGTTGGATGCTAACAGCGCGTAGCGTTGCGCAGTTCGAGGTGAGCCGCCAGCAGTGGTGGACGTGGGGAGAGAGATGGCGCAGTTTTGAAATTTGTAAGAATTGGTGTCATGAACTGATATATATATTATGACTATAAAGGTAAATACATTGTTTGTTCTCTATTAAAATCTTTCATTTGCTAACTGTGCTTATCAGTAGTTAGTGACTTCCGTAGTTTGAATCTTTTAGTTAGCTGGCAGTAGTGGCGCTCGCTGTATTGCAGTAGCTCGAGTAACGAAGATTTTTGTGAGGTAAGTGATTTGTGAAACATATAGGTTAATGTTAGTCAGGGCCATTCTCTTGTAGGGATTATTGAAAGTCAGACTGCGTTGCGCTAAAAACTATTGTGTGTCAGTTTAAGCACAGTCTTGTATAATTTTTCTAAGGGGACGTTTCAGAGTATGCATACAGAACGATTTGAAGTGGAATGATCATATAAAATTAATTGTTGGTAAGGATGGTGCCAGGTTGACATTCAATGGTTGAGTCCTTAGAAAATGTAGTCCATCGACAAAGGAGGTGGCTTACAAAACACTCGTTCGGCCTGTACTTGAGTATTGCTCATCAGTGTGGGATCCGTACCAGGTCGGGTTGACACAGGAGATAGAGAAGATCCAAAGAAGAGCGGCGCGTTTCGTCACAGGGTAATTTGGTAAACGTGATAGCGTTACGCAGATGTTTAGCAAACTCAAGTGGCAGGCTCTTCAAGAGAAGCGCTCTGCATCGCGATGTAGCTTGCTGTCCAGGTTTCGAGAGGGTGCGTTTCTGGATGAGGTATCGAATATATTGCTTCCCCCTACTTATACCTCCCGAGGAGATCACAAATGTAAAATTAGAGAGATTCGAGAGCTCACAGAGGCTTTCCGGCAGTCGTTCTTCCCGCGAACCATACGCGAGTGGAACAGGAAAGATAGGTAATGACAGTGGCACGTAAAGTGCCCTCCGCCACACACCGTTGGGTGGCTTGCGGAGTATAAATGTAGATTTAGATGTAGTAATTTTGGTTCCTACTCGCGTCAGCTATCCAGTGTCGAAATTTTGTGACGCAATTTTTTTCGACCCTGTGTCTAAAGTTACAAAAATCCAGTTGCAGCGTGGGCTCCTTGTCAGATTAGTTTTGTTTTCACGGTCCATAAGGGACGAGGAACTTCTTCAGATTCTTCAATTAATACTGTTTCCTGAAACTTTCTGAGAAGGCTTTTGCGGGACAATTGGGGTAATTCTTCAAGTGTCTGTTAGTTTGGTAGGAGTCTCCCGCAAGCCAAACAACCAAACAACTGAAGAAACGATGGGAAGAGCAACGCTGTCAGAAGCAAATGTCTAAATGTAATACGTGCTGAAAGGAGTACTCGAAGGGGTGGCATCTGCCTTGGCTGACGCCGAAGTGAAATCGAAATGGGGCGTCACTTGGCCCTAAGTGGTGCGGACCCCCGTGCAGTCGGTGTATGCCGGCCGGGCGCCGCCGGCTGTCGGCGAGGCGTTTGCTTTCGTGAGTGGTTGGTGGCTGGTGGAGGCCGGGCTGCCAGTTGGCAGTCACAACTTGGGACTTGTGTCACAACTTGGTCTGCGACGCGGCGCGGCGCGACGCGGCTGCCCCCCCCCCTCCCCCCCCCCCCCCCCCCCGCCGCCACCTCCCCCGCCTTCCGCAGACAAATGAGCGGCAACTGCCGGCCGCAGTTATCGGAGCCCTGGCCCGGAAATTACCCCGAATGGAACGCTCTCAGCGGTTCGCCGCGGAAGCTTTGCCGCGATAACAGGCCGGCGCGGAATGTCGCTCAAGGCCTCCGCCCTGCCCGGCTGCTGCACGGGGGTGTCGCCGACCTGTGCTACGTGACGCCCAAAACCACTGCACGGAACTAGTACGTGTTAATATGCGTACATCTGTATTTAAGCTGGGTAGGTCGCATAAAAATTCATACAGCAAGTGAAGAATGACTCATTGATTACAAAACATGACTGACGCGTTTCGGAATTATTTCAGTCTTCATAAGTCCAAGTACAAAGGTGGCACAAGGATAAGAGCGTTACCAGTTGTGTGTGTAGCCTGAGATAACAGACACGTTAAGTTAAGGTAGTCAAAACTGCCTTTTGCATGGTCAGGTGTAGTTATTTTTAGACGATACGCGTGTCTCTTTTTACCAACTACGGCATGGTGTTGTATTCAAACGGTGATCCAATACTGTCATATGTTTTTTTATTTTTTTATTTTCCCAGTCTTTGATAACAATATCAATTATTTAGACGATGACCGGTTTCAGTTCGTAATGACCATCCTCAAAAAAATGGTTCAAATGGCTCTGAGCACTATGGGTTCTAGAACTTAGAACTGCTTAAACCTACCTAACCTAAGGACATCACGCACATCCATGCCCGAGGCAGAATTCGAACCTGCGGTCACGCAGTTCTAGACAGAAGCGCCTATAACCGCACGGCCACGCCGGCCGGCCTGACCATCCTCAGATCTACAATATACAAATACACATACCTAGTGAGCAGTGTGTCTTTGAACATAATACAGCAATACGTATCACAATATACTATCATACAACCAGGGAAATACATAGATAAAATACGGTAAAACTTATCTTTTTTACACAATGTCCTAAAGTGATAAGGCCATAATGACATCGTCTAAACATATAAATACAATCAGTACAGCATCGTCACATATATCTAAAATAAGGTGTAAAATAGGCCGCATCGTCCACACGGTCATTATTGCAACTGACTACTGAAGTACAGTAGCTACCAGAAATCTGTTGGCCTACATCCTCCCTAGATGTCGCTTCTGCTGGCTTAGATGTAGTCATCATTTACGCAAATAAATATAATCAGATACAAACACATAAGATAAAATACATGTAGCAGACTTTTAAAATTGATAACTATTATGGAAACCAATTGTGATACATTAAAAGACGAATATAGTTACCCATACAAAATTATTAAACGGAAATATATCAAGAGAACAGGACCGATCCTTTTTTATGGTGAATGTATGGTCAACAATTAATATACATAATACACTGCCTGTAGCAACCTATAAATTGCCTATGAAAGCTAAAATGCCTGTATGACAGCTGAGAAAAAGATAAATCAATGGTCAGCGCCCTCTGTTGGGTCGGCCGCCAGGCTGTTATGTAGGTGCGCACCGATCTTAAGAACTTAACCACTAGAGGGCTTCACATACAATGTGATATGTCTCCCACAGAAAAAGTTTAAACAACATATTAATAGTCAATAAATAAAATTATATAGTCTGGCTATACATTCCATTAATAGGTAAAATATAATCAGTTACAGGATTAGAGCGATTAATGTATGGAGAAAGGCAAATGCCTACGCTTCTCGACATGAATCATCAGGTAAGGCTAGGTATAAATACGCGAGGCGTAAGTTGGTACGTTTTCCACCAGCATCTCCGCCAGCACCGCCTCCTTCCCATCACCCAGTGTGGCTTTCGGCCATCCTTCTCTTCCGATGACCTTCTCCTTCACCTCACTCATCTCCTTTCTGAACAGCTTAATTCCCGTCACTCTGCAATCTTCCTCTCCCTGGACCTCGAACGTGCTTATGACCGCGTATGGCATTCCGGTCTCCTCTTCAAGCTTCAAACCTTCGCCCTTCCCATTAATTACGTCCGTCTGATCAGCTCCTTTCTCTCCCGCCGTCCTTCCTCCGTCACCATCCATAACACGGATTCCTACACCTTTTCTCCCTCCGCCGGTGTGCCCCAAGGCTCCATCCTCTCCCCCCTTCTGTACCTTTTGTATACGGCGGACATGCCGCCGCCGTCACCCCCCGTCCACCTTCTCCAGTTTGCCGATGACACCGCCTTCCTTGCCCTTGCCCCCACCCTGCACCGCTCCCAACACCTTCTCCAATCCCATCTTGACCTTGTTCACCACTTGGTGCAACCAGTGGTTGCTCAAGGTCAATCCCTCCAAAATCCAGGCAATCATTGTAGGCAAAGCCACCACTTCCTTCCGCCTCCTTGATTTCTAGCTCACCATCTATGGCCGTCCTATCGCCCTCACCCCCACCCTCAAGTACCTTGGCGTCACCCTCGACTGTCGACTCTCCTGGACCCCACATCTCCGGACAATCCAAGCCAAGGCACGCTCCCGTCTCCATCTCCTCAAGCTCCTTTCCGGTCGTACGTGGGTTCTAGACCCCCCCACCATACTCCACACCTATAAATCCCTCATCCACCCTATCCGTTGTTACGCCCATCTGGCCTGGATCTCTGCCCCCGCTACCTTTTACAAATCCCTCCAAATCCTTGAATGCCATGCTCTCTGCCTCGCCTATCGCATCCGTCTCCCCTCCCCCATGCGGATCCTGTATGATCTCATTCCATTCCCCCACCTCCCCCTTTTCCTTGAGAGGCTACGGATCCAGTACACCTCCCGCAAACTCGATCCTCCTCACCCGCTTGTCTCGCCCATCCTCTCCCGCCCCCGCCCGCTGCCGCGCCTGTATTCCCACGTCCCACCCGGTCTCCATATCTCTACCCTCCTTACCCTCTCCCAAGGTGGCTTCCGCCAGCTCCTCCTCCCTGATGATGTCCTCCTTCCCTCCATATACCCCTCTTACCAACTTTGATCCTCCTTCCCTCTTCCTGTCTCTGTTCCTTTGGGCATCCTCCCTCCCTCATCCCTTTCTCCCCACTCCTCCCCCAGGCTTGCCCTCCCCTGTCCCTCTACTCCTCCTCTCATGTCCTCAGCCATTGGCGTCTTTGTTCTCCCCTCTCCACCCCCCCATCACCCCTCTTCCCCTCTTGGCAGGTCCCCGGACTCGCACACGCTACGTGGACTTTCGTGCGCTGGAGATCATCGCCATCAGTGTCTCGTGTGTGCCGTCGTGTTTAATGTTCAGTGTTCACCGTCGCACTCCATCGTTCACCTATGCCATCGCCGTCTTCCGTGTTTGTGCGTCGTGTCACCAGTTTTCAGTGTGGACTATCGTCAAGTGTGAACGGCTCCGTGTTTGCCTTTCTGTGTCAAGTGTTTTCTTGCCCACCGTTCTGTAACGTATGTGTAATCTTTCAGTATTTCCTCATTGTGTATCCTCTGGCTGAAGAGCAGCATAGAACGTTGCTGACAGCCTGCCTGTTGTACAGGCTTTAAAATAACATTAAAGAAAAAAAAGTTGGTCCGTTATCAAGCACAGCGAAGTAGGCATTGGGTATCCTAGTGAGATCATGCTTTTTGGCTTTGTAATTCAAGAAGTTGAGAGCGCGAACTTTCTCTGTCCTATGTAGAGGCTATAGCGTGGCAGATTTCAGCCAAACGCATTCTCAATGCAGTTATGTTACTTGCCTGCAAATTCTCCTTGAATCTAATTTTAAAAGAACGGCCAGTCTGACCGATGTAAAATTTGTCCCAACTACTACAAACGATCTTATAAACCCCAGAACCGTTAAATTTAACAGAATCTTTACTCAAACTATGCTTTGCACGGAGTTTCAGAGTGTTATTAACTTGAAGACCACATCTAACCTTAGATTTATTCAAACAGTTTTCCATTTGTTGGGACATTTTACCGTAAAATTTCATTGGAATAGTTTTCAGGTTTTCTTTACTCTTTCTTTTTTCTAGATGATTGTGGATCTGCCTACTGTCTACTATCTGTTTTTTTTTATTCTGTTGTATGGGGGCATAACATCTTTAGCTGAGAAACCGTTGGCTACATTTGTCTCTTTTTACAGAATACCTACAGTATATATACAGCTACAGAACATTCCAGTACAATGATTCTTGACATTTGTGGATACTTCTAGAATGTACTCGAACCGAATAAAAAAAGTTAAAATTGTACAGTCCATGTGAGTTTTTAACTCAGGATCCTCCATGCAACACTTTAGTATCATAACCACTACACCACGGTGCTACTCAGCATCTTTCGCGACATTGCTCCCTCATCAAGCGAACTACGTCTCGGTGTTACGTCCCCCTAGTCCGGGAACGAATCATCGGTCCTGCATACTCCGCCTACTGACGACTGAATCTCGCCCTGGCGGTGATCTTCTTAGAACTTCTTATGCCGCTACGCCCTTCGTCACCTTTCCGCTTGTTGCCTGTCGCTGGAGCTTCGAATTTACCCTGGGTTGCAGGAATCTTATAGGGCTTCATTCGAAGGACGTGGACCGTATCTCTGATCTTTCATTTTCTTGTTTCGGGGTCGAAATCTTCATCTTCATAAGAAACATCAGACAACTGTCTTACAACCTTATAAGGTCGAAAGTAGCGCCTGAGGAGCTTCTCCGAGGGACCAATCTTCCGAACAGGAGTGAAGATCCATACGAGGTCACCAGGCTGGTAGCCATCAGGGCGGTGCCTTCGGTGATCGTTTTCTTGAGCCTGCAGCGTCCGAGTCAAGCTAACTGCAGAGCTTCCTCAGCTGTGGTTAACACCTGGCCGATGTAGTCGTCGTCCACGTCATCAGGATGTAACGAAAACACAGTCCATCGTCGTAGTCGCCTCACGCCCATTAAAGGGCGTGAATCCTGTGGTGTCTTATTTGGTGGTGTTGTAGTCAAACGTCACGAAAGGTAGCACCTCATCCCAGTTGCTCTGCTAAACATTAACGAACATTGATAGCATGTCGGCCAAGGTCTTATTAAGGCGTTCAGTAAGCCCGTTAGTCGTCACGTGATGAGTAATGTTGCACCGACAGTTTATCTCTGTCACAAGATTCGATTGAAAAACTTTCCCTCGATTCGTAATTAACGACCTTGGGTCACCGTGTTTTAATACAATGTCTGCCGCGCTACCTCGGAAGCTTCGGCTGTTTTCACGGGATTTTGTAAGGGCATATCGTGTCAGATAATCAGTGCAAACAATATCCCATCTATTGCCTCTATCAGACTTTGCAAACCGTCCGAGGAAGTCAATCCCAACACCTGGAAAGGCGTTTCGGCTGGTGGTATTGGTATGAGTCCGCCAGGTGATTTCTGAGGAACTGCCTTTCTCTTCTGGCAATCTCGACAGTGCGACACATATTGACAGACACTCCCAAATACATCTGGCCAGAAAAATCTCTTGAGGATTCTATCGTATGTCTTAATAAACCCTAAATGTCCGGCCTCGAATGTGTCATGGGATTTCTGTAGAACATCTAAGCACATGTGTTTAGGAATCACTGGTAGCCACCGCTTTCCAAACGGATCAAAGTTTTTCTTGCAAAGTAATCCATTAACTAACTTAAATTGTACTTTCACATCCTCTGACCGATTTAAGGCAAGCATAATTCGAGAAATCTTGGTATCCTTTTTCTGCTCAGCATAGAGATCCTGGAGTGCAGCGAGACAGTCACTATGTCCATCAAAATCTTGATGATTTTGCACAGGGTATCTTGAGAGACAGTCGGCATCTTGGTGTTTTCTCCCACTTTTGTACACTATGGTAATGTCATACTCTTGAAGATGTAGTGACCACCTGGCGAGTGGTCCTCTCGGATCCTTAAGACCTGTCAACCAACAAAGTGAATGATGGTCTGTAACCACATTGAATGGCCTTCCATAGAGATACCGTCGAAATTTGCACATGGCCCAGATTACAGCAAGACATTCTTAACATCTGAGGTCGTCAGTCCCCTAGAACGTAGTAGTACTTAAACCTAACCTAAGGACATCACACACATCCATGTCCGACGCAGGATTCGAACCTGCAGCCGTAGCGGTCGCGCGGTTCTAGACTGAAGGGCCTAGAACCGCTCGGACACATCGGACGGCTGTTTCTCTCGGATTTTGTAAGTGTCCTAGAAGCATAGTCTATAACCTTCTCTTTTCCATCCGAAATTTGCGCCAGCACCGATCTCATACCCGCTGGGATCTAGTTCTGTAGGTGCTCTCTCATCATGCAGACCAAGTACAGGGTCAGTTGTCAGAGCTTTTCGCAGCACATCGAAAGAATCGTGATACAAAAGTCTCTGATAAAACTACGGTAATAAGGACATAATCCGAGGAAGCTTCCCACATCTCTAATACTTTTAGAAATAGGAAATTCCCTTATGGATCTCACCTTTTCTGGGTCTTGCCGCATAACTTCCTTTGACACAAGGTGTCCAAGTATTTAGATTTCTTTTGATCCAAAGAGGCATTTTCTTGGATTAAGTTTCAGTCCACCTTGTTGGAGCCACTTAAGAACGGCCCTCAGTCCTTTTATATATTCATCAAATGTTTCTGGGAACACTATAATGTCATCTAAATAACGAAGACACATCGTCCACTTCAGATGTCTTAGAAGATTATCTGTCATCCGTTCAAAAGTTGCTAGTGCGTTACGCAAACCAAACGGCATTACCTTAAACTCATACAAGCCCTCAGGGGGTGACTAATGCAGTTTTCTCACGATCAGCCTCATCTACTTCGATTTGCCAGTATCCTGAGTACATGTCCATGGTTAAGGAAAACTCAGCCCCCTTCAGACAATCTAGTGTATCGTCAATTCGAGGAAGAGGGTAAACGTTCTTTTTAATTATCTTATTAAGCTTTCTGTAATCAACACAAAAACGCCAACTGCCGTCCTTCTTCCTGACGAAGATCACTGGTTACGATCATGGGCTCTGCGAAGGCGTAATGAAGTCATTCTCCATCACTTTCTCTACATCGTCGCAAATTATTCGACATTCCGTTGCTGACACAAGGTATACTCTCTGGCTTATTGGTTGATGGTCTCCAGTGCTAATCCGGTGCTTCACAATCGATTTGTCTAATTTGCTCTTAACCTGTGGATTGATGCTTTCAGAAAAGTCTTGAAGAATGGCAAGTAGCTTCTTCTGTAGTTCCTCAGTCAGATTTGGTGATAGTCGAGCTAGAAGATCTTGTAGTGGTAGCGCTAAATTCGCCCACAGACTCGGCATCGGAGGTTTCTATTACTCTCAGCTGTTCTTCAATTAACGGCTCAGCGTTTGCGATGAACATGCGTCTTGGAAGGATCTGCGGTTCTCCGCGACAGTTAACTATCCACAGTTCACCGAATACATTCTTAAACGAGACGACAGAGGCTGGGGTGACCAAGTTATTCTTCAGTGGTATACTTCTCTTACATTCCACTACAAAATCCATGGGTTAATGCATGGTATGACATTTGACAGTTACCTTTCTAGTGCTGACTGCAGGAATGATAACTTCATCCAACACACATAGTATCCACACACTCGGATGCGGATCTTCATGTCCACTGTATCTCATCTCGTCTAGCATAATCTTCGAGCGATCAGAATCTATAATTACCTGAGAAGCTTTCAAAAAGTCCCATCCGAGAATGATATCATGACTACACTCTTGTAAGATCTATACCAACACGAATGGTACATCTTCCTGTAGGTTTTACGTATTTCTCATTAGCCACCTTAGCAGAGGTGTTTTGCTATCGACGAATACTGTTTTCTGCAACTGGCGACGGTACTTCTCTGAAATGACTGAATATGATGCTCCATTGTCCACAAGAGCTTGGGCTTGTCGGCCATCCGTGTGGATATCGACGTTATCATTTTTGTGGTGATCGACGGCGGAAGATTTTTCTCTTCGGAGGCCTCACCTCCAAGGAAGGTCGCACCTTTTAGTTTTCCAGGTTGCGGCTACTAGGTGATTGGCTGGAACTTCTAAACGGTGATGGAGACCTTGATCGGCGTGTTGGGGAGCGTCCTCTCCAGCGGCTAGCTTGCGGCGATGGTGACCTACGTCGTCCTGCACTCACATATTCGTCGTCCCGACTAAGATCGGTCTGCTATCTTCTGGCTCGGGCATCATCAAACATCCGCCGCCTTTCTCGACAATAGCGCAGCACATGTCCCGGTCGTCCACGGTGGAAACATACTGGTTGGTTATCCGGGGTCCTTGATGCCCAAACAGGTTCCTCATGCAGCACTGTAGGAATGTAACTTCGCTTGGGTCTCGACTTTTTCACCGTTTTAAAGGGAAATGAAGGACGAGAGATTGGATTCAGTGTCTGTTCCACTTCCTCCCTTATGACCTCTCGAAGTGTTTCGGTTTTTTGCCCGCCGTACAATCCAAGTGTCTTCTGAACTTACTCTCTCACTATCTGACGAAGAACACTTGTGAAATCAGTTGCTTCCTCCATCACAGACATCGATAAGACGTTTGGAAGCTGTTCAAACTTCTTGCATGTAATTCTTGTTTGACGCATCGTCTCGTTATACTGGCACCATTTGATGAAGTCGTCTGCTGTCGGAACCTCCTTCAGGAGTAGGGCTTGATACATGTCCTCAGCAACACCCTTCATGAGATGTGCAACCTTTTCTTCCTCCTCCATTCTAGGATCCACTATTTTACGCAGCTCTAAGACGTCTTGAATGTAGCACGCTGTAGTTTCTCCTGGACGCTGTGCCCTGCACTTTAATTTATCTTAAGGCTTGCACTTCTGTCGTTGTGAGTTGCCGAACTGCTTTCGCAGTACCACCTGGAATACTTTCCAGCTTGTGAACTTCTCCTCGTTGTTCTCATACCATTGCTTGGCAGTGCCCTCCAAGTAGAAAGATACGTTAGCCAAAAACAAGGTGTCATCCCATTTGTTAAATTTGGCTATACCCTCATATACCTTCAGCCACTTGTTTGGGTCTTGTCCATCGTCACCAGAGAACCTGGAAGGATGTCTTATGTGGTGGCACACACTTGCTGTCATCGTAACGTCCTCTTCATCGCCTGTCTCCGATAGATTGCGATCTGTTGAATATGGCTCGAACTCGGGTTTCTCGCCACGTAAACGGCAGCTGTGGCCTGAAGGGAATCCACTGTGTTGCCAATAATAAGCGCTATCACAAGTTCTGATACCCAGCGTCTCCACAGGAATAATGTCACATATAAGAAGGTGTAAGTAGATGAATGACGAACACGAACTTCACTTAACGAAGGTTTATTCAGCACTTGCACATACAAAAGCGCGGAGCGAACTGCCCCCGGCCAGAACAAATACAGTACATATACAGCTAGAGAACATTCCAGCACAATGATTCTTGACATTTGTGGATGCTTCTAGAATATACTCGAAATAAGTATAGAAATTAAAATTGTACAAGTGCGTTTTGAACTCACGCCCCTCCATGCAACACTTTAGTATCATAACCACCACACCACGGTGCTACTCAGCTTGTTCTGCGACTATATTGTCCGTGACAGTGCAAATCCAGTGATACTGTGGGTGTGGTTTATGATATTTAGTTTCCACAGCATTTAGCATAGCTGGAGAGTTTTTCTGGAGATGCGACACCAAATTTATACGGTAGCCGGAGAACCGTATTTAAAACACTGTAAGCTTCGAAAACATGTCTGATGTAGCATGTAGTTCTAAGATTGGTCAGGCAGCGAAAGTTAGTTGAATACAACAAACGTCGGAGCAATCTCCTGACCACCGGAACTTGGATGCGGAACGTCAGGTTTCCTTAAGAGCTACACAGATATTAGAGGAGTCCGAAGCCTGTCACATTTTATAGGATGAGCGCCACGCGCCTCTTCTTGGTTCTATGACGCTCGAAGACTCACAACGAAGGCGTAATTTAAAGAAAGAACAGAGTACTGTACCTTACTTGAGGGGCGTGGGAGGCTTTTGGTGAGGCTGCATTTGAGTATGATCTGTTATCTGACTGGCTTAGAAATCATAGCGGTTGGATCATAAATGTGTTAAAATGGAAGGGAGAAGCGGTTGGTATATGTTGGTTGCTCTGGTGGCAAAATCCAGTACTAGGTGAGCCACAGAAACTCCACTTCTGCACGAATGTAATGAATCGAGGTATTTTGAAGTTAATTAGAAAATATAATGCATACAGAAAATAATAGAAATTCAGTCACTGTACACCAACATATCAGCAATGAATCCTTTTTTTATACAATCGTCTCTACGTCACTATACACACAGACATCTCTTAAAATTACTTACTCACTATTACCCATCGTAACAAAAGTATTGGTATGCGAGCGAAGCAGCGGTTTAGCAGCTAGTTAAAAAATAAAAGAATATTTGGTAGTTACAGTTGAACATTTAAGACCGCTTCAGTTCGAAAATTTGCACAAGGTGCTATTATCAAAAACGATGATCGTGTAAAATCTTTGTAACGATAAGTTGACGAGTGGGGCTGTGACTGTCAGGAATGACCTCCTCCCACCCCCCCCCCCCCACCCCCCCGCATTATAGCTGCTGAGGGCCGAGGAGCGGCGAGGGGTAGGTGGCAAGCAGCCGGCGCCACTACCTGCTTTTTCTGCGTAACACGAAATCGGAGGCGGCACTAGCGGAAACATTACCAGTTTAAGTGACACTTCTGTCGGATAGGAAATCACTTAATTTGCTGACATATTCACGCTCTTGAGTTTTACCTACAACTTACATAGTATTTATCTCTCACAAATAATGAAAAATGAAAGTATATGAATGTAGAACTTACGACATTAAGAATCGAAGGTCAAAAAATGATTTTTGAAATCCTTTTGCATATTACGTTTATTGAACACGGCACAGCTGTAATGTTTACAAGCTGTAATTAACTGTACCTCAAAGAATTGTTAAAATTATACTCACTAAAGTTACTGTCATTTGTGTTTGATTCAAGACCATCATCATCATCACAGCTTGAGCAATGACCACTTCCATTATTCCATCTCGTGTCCAATACTCTTGCACCATCTGCTGCATTTTCCTACAGTAACCTTTCCAGTCCTGTGCGGTAACTGAAAGTAAAGCAACATTAATAAGATTCTGCAATATTCCCACCGATATGACACCGCTGACATTGATTCGCGGATATTGTGTTTTATTTTGGCCCATGCGAATTCTATCGGATTTAGATCCTAGTTGTAGGGCGGTAAACGGACTATCTTGTGGCCTCTGCTGTCAGTGACTTTATCCATGACGTGCACTTTCACGGCTGGTTTGTTTTCCCTGTCAGACAACAGATCAGTCTCCTTCATTGAGTCGTTACGGTTTATTTGACTACCTCGCAACCACTCTAACACCTTAATCCTAAAATAATATCTATCAGCCATTCTGCCGAACTTCATGCTGTGGTATGGCGCCTTATACATAATAGAGTGGAAAATAGGAACCACCATATTTACAAACACCCCCTGGCCCTCCGTTGACGTCTGGTAGTTTCGCCAACTTCAAGAAATTCGCAAGTTTCTAAAAACATTTTTTTCCATGAAACTTCCTGACAGATTAGAACTGTGTACCACACATAGTACCCAGGTTCGATTCCTCGTCTGGCACACAGTTCTAATCGAAACATCACCTTAGAAAATTTTTATAAATGACAGTGCTGGAAAACCTCTACGTTATTTGATTTTCAAACAGCTGAGCAAAACTGAACGTACTCAGACATTTCTCTTTTTACTTATTCTGATCATCATTAAACTGACACACATTTTTTTAGCGCAACGCAATCTGACTTTCAATAATCCCTACAAAAGAATGGCCCTGGCGAACAATGACCTTTCATCAATCACAAAAATCTTCGTTACTCGAACTACTGCAATACAGCGAGCACCAATTATGCCAGCTAAATAAAACATTCTGACTACTGAAGGCACTGATAGGCATAGTTATCAAATGACAGATTTTGATAGAGAACAAACAATGTATTTACCTTAATAATGTTCAAAAGTCATCATATATCACAAAATTACTCTCTCTGATGGACACACGTCCAGATCGTCCGCTCTGAAAATTCTTCCATCTCTCTCCTCACATCCACCAATGCTGGCGGCTCACCTCCAACTGCGCAACGCTACGCGCTGTTCACATCCAATTGACCAACATTACAATAGCAAATATTCCAACAATGCAAATCAGCCACAGACTGCACACAGCACAGTCAGTGATTTTCATACAGAGCACTACGTGGCGTTACCAACATAAAAACCTAAACCTACTTACGTAATTTGTCAGAAAGTTTCAAATCAGCGTACACTCCACTCTAGAGTGAAAATTCGTTTTAGTTTCTTGTATCTTGCTGGAAGTACTTGCCGAATTTGTCATTTTGTGGAAGTTTTTCTCAAACTTGCAGCAGTTGTGTGTGTTCAGTACCGATGCAGAAATGTCAGTGACGAAAATGAGAATGACATAAAGACAGATAGGCCGAAATAAGTGTACCATTGAAACCCCTAAACACATATAATTGGCACCATGTGCGAAATGACTTTACCATTCAGTTTGTTTTACCAGAATGGACAGCAGAGTGTCAGTATAGACGTCTGTAAGTTATAGCTCACTTTTTAATGTTAGTGTAAACAGAAATGCATTACATTTATGATAAAAGCAGTAACTACTCCCTTAAAAAATTGAACAATAATTGAAATGCAGTCTCTTGGTGAGGTACCGCAACGCATTTTTGTTACCTGTTATCGAATATTGGATTATGCAATAGACAAGAGATGTTCAAAATTAGGATATGACATCCTCAAAGTTTTGAAAAAAAAAAATGGTTCAAATGGCTCTGAGCACTATGGGACTTAACTTCTGAGGTCATCAGTCTCCTAGAATTTAGGACTACTTAAACCTAACTAACCTAAAGGCATCACACACACCCATGCCCGAGGCAGGACTCGAACCTGCGACTGTAGCGGTGGCGGGGCTGCAGACTGTAGCGCCTAGAACTGCTCGGCCTCAAAGTTTTGAATCTAAGTGAAGTGCTCTGATTTTAGTTAACTGAATAGTGTTTCTTAGTAACATCAATAGGTGCACCTGTAACACTTTTTTCAATTTTTTATTTATTTTTGTGTTCGTCACGATGTTTAATCATTAATAATGTAAATATAAATGTCGTGTAAATAGGACTTTCCGTTGGAAAGACCGTTCGCCGGGAGCAAGTCTTTAGATTTGACGCCACTTTGGTGACTTGCTCGTCGGTGGGCATGAAATGTTGGCGATTAGGACAACACAGCACCCAGGCCCTCAGCGGAGAAGATCTCCGACCCAGCTGGGAATCGAACGCGGTCCCTTCGGATTGCCATTAGGACAACACAGCACCCAGTCCCTCAGCGGAGAAGATCTCTGACCCAGCTGGGAATCGAACGCGGTCCCTTAGGATTGCCATTGTGTCGCGCTGACACCCAGCTACCGGGGGCGGACATCAGTAACAACTATTCAACAAAAGTGATTTTTAAGAATAGCTGCACTTCTGCAAAAAGTACTTGCAGAAAGTTCCTGAAATAAACTTCCCCAGTGACCTGAACAAGTAAACCTGATTCTGGCAGCACGGACGCAATCGTCGAGTTATCGTGGCCAAACAGTATCAGTGGCACACAGCCGAATGAGCCAATCTTGCCAGCATTGAAGGAAGAGTAGAAAACGGAGGTGTTTCATGGACTTATATGTGTACAGGCAGAGCGGTAATCATGTTGGGAAATAAATCAGGATTCATAACGCTACTGAATGGGAAGATGAAAAAGCCTCCACTAAAACAATTGGCACTAATCTGCAACCATAGGTGTCCGCAAGCGGGAACCAGGGACGGTAGTTGTGGAGGTATCACGAAGTCCCTCCTGCGATTTGTGCACCTTTCTGACACGGCCTGTTCACGGGAAATTCTGTCTTTTCTTCAGTGCCCAAGTGGATTTACTGCGCTGCCTGCCCAGCAAGAAATGACGACAGCGACTAACAATTAACGCCCATCACATAACCTTCCACAACTGTAGTAACGATTCGAGGAACTGTGTGACGCGTTTGGCCTCCGCCCACATCTGGTATTCAATGTTTTCTGTTGCGTTAGAGAGCAGCCATGGCTGGTTGTTTACCTCCATTATATCTGCTTCAGTAGTAAAGCCTGCGTCTGGAAACCCAGAGACCGCGGGGTCTAATCCCGGACGGACCATGGAAATTTTCAATGTGCCTTCAATATAACCTTCATCTTTGAATGATGAGAGAAGGCGTCAGGAATGACATGTGGTTCGGATTCCACAGTAAACTGTAGCTTCTCGTTTCTGGTTGGATAACAGGGGTACGTTAGAGGCAAACAAGTAGCCGAATTGGCATCCAATCAAAAGACATGCACCAGACCACAAAGCTACGCGACATTATTATTATTATTATTATTATTATTATTATTTCCTTGGCAGCAGTGTAGCATAAGGCATAGGTGGAGTGGGGTTTGGGCTGGGGTTCTTGCAGACATGGTGCTCAGTTTAATAATTACGTTATTTAACATCGAAATAACTCTGATAACAGAATGGAAATATACACTACTGGTCAGTAAAATTGCTACACCACGAAGGTGACGTGCTACAGACCCCAAATTTAACCGACAGGAAGAAGATTCTGTGATATGCAAATGATTAGCCTTTCAGAGCATTCACACAAGGTTGGCGCCTTTGGCGACACCTACAACTTGTTGACATGAGGAAAGTTTCCAACCGATTTCTCATACACAAACTGTAGTTGACCGGCGTTGCCTGGTGAAACGTTGTTGTGATGCCCGCGTAAGGAGGAGAAATGCGTACCACCACGTTTCCAACTTTGATAAAGATCGGATTGTAGACTATCGCGATTGCGTTTTATCGTATCGCGACATTGTTGCACGCGTTGGTCGATATCCAGTGACTGTTAGAATATGGATTCGGTGGGTTCAGGAGGATAATACGGAACGCCGTGCTGGATCCCAACGGCCTCGTATCACTAGCAGTCGAGATGACAGGCATCTTGTCCGCATGGCTGTAACGCATCATGAAGCCACGTCTCGATCCCTGAGTCAACAGATGGAGACGTTTGCAAGACAACAACCATCTCCACGAATAGTTCGACGACGTTTGCAGCAGCATCGACTATCAGCTCGGAGACTATGGTTGCGGTTACCTATGACGCTGCATCACAGACAGGAGCGCCTGCGATGCTGTACTGAACGACGAACCTGGGTGCACGAATGGCGAAACGTCATTTTTTCGGATGAATCCAGGTTCTGTTTACAGCATCATGATGGTAGCATCCGTGTTTGGCGACACCGCGGTGAACGCACATTGGAAGCGTGTATTCGCATCGCCATACTGACGTATCACCCAGCGTGATGGTATGGGGTGCCATTGGTTACACGTCTCGGTCACCTCTTGTTCGCATTGACGGCACTTTGAACAGTGGACGTTACATTTCAGATGTGTTGCGACCCGTGGCTCTACCCTTCACTCGATCCCTGCGAAACCCTACATTTCAGCAAGATAATGCACGACCGCATGTTGCAGGTCCTGGACGGGCCTTTCTGGATACAGAAAATGTTGAACTGCTGCCCTGGCCAGCACATTCTCCATATCTCTCACCAATTGAAAACGTCTTTCTGTTGTCTGTATAGGTCTTCAGTCAGAACTACACACAATCAATACAAGAAAATGTATTCCATTAAATTAAAGAATTATACTCCAACCTTTTCCCTAACGTACACAACTGGCAACAACATTAACATCACAATACCTGGGAAGACACGTTCAAAATACATTCACTGATGTTAAATTCAGATGTTTCACTTCGTTCCACGATCTCTGATTGACCGAGGCGGCAGAGCTAATTGCGGACACTGAAGTGACGTAATTTCATTGACATATTGATATATATACGCCCACACACCTCCACAGTTAGAGAATCCTCCAAAACACTTGAATTGACATTTACAGAGAGTTAAAAGGAGCGCTTGATTTGTAGAATAGCAGGTTCCCATACTGCGATGTTCAAGAGGGAGGGGAGGGGGGGAGTAAAATTTAGACATCTTAAAACGTTATTTTAGCACTTTTCTGCGCATTTTAAGAGTCTTAATATAACATTATTTTGTTCTGTTAAAAAGTAAGTTCTATCGCACCACATCTTGAAATCTATGGTTCAGATTTTTTTTCGTCACTCTTACCGGTATCGGGTACCGGTGTGAATAGTGAGTGACACATCAAACACTAGTTCAAAGTAAAAGCAATATATCTCTGAAATAGTTTACACAGTTCGAAGAAGCGTGACATACGCAAATTTAAGAATTTTAAAATTAAACATCACACAGTAAATAGATACCGATAAATGTATATACAGTACGCTTGCTGTGATATTGACAATCTTACTGGTAGAGAAAACATCTATACGAGACAAGTAGCTTGCTGCCCAATTACAACATGAATACTTCAAAATTAAAATTTGTTCAAAAGATATATTATTTTTAATTTAACTGTTGTGAGAATAATTTGCAGAGGGAGAACTTCGTAACCAAGTTCGACTCAAACAGCTATAACAGATGAGAATTCTCTCTGTTTTACATGTCCATGCTTCTGGTTTGAGGTTTGAGGGACTTTGGCCGTTGACGTATTTAATGAAATGGAACACCTACATCCGTCCTTAAGATGTTATTTATTATATGGATATTAGTTTCGGTGCTTCAGTGTACCCTCTTCAGGCCTCAACTGACTGAAGATGATATTGATGGGTGGAGACATAACATCGTTGATAGAGGTAGTCTGCGAAAACCAGTTCACAGATGTTGGCTACTGAGGAATCGTCAGTTAAGACCTGAAGATAAAGCACTGATGCACCGAAACTAGTAGCCATATAAAAATAAGATTGTAAGGACGGCTGTAGGTGTTTTTACAATCCCCACGTTGATGCCTCTAATGATCACTAGGTGAGTTTCCATCTGTATTGGTACTTTTGAAATGTGTTCATTTATTTGGATTGCTGCTAAACACACATTCATCAGCCATACCTAACAGCTTCCTTCGACTCAGAAGATAACAATAGTTGACAGAACAATCATTCGCGCACTGAATAGTCATTCTCTGTTCAAAACATGCGAACGCTCCAACCAATACCATATCGCTGTCGTGACACTCAAATGCTAATCGTAATACTGAAACGCTTTACTTGAATGTATCTGATCGAAGAGGTTAACGTATTCCAAAACATTGCCATATCAATTTACGTACGGAACAGCGGTCGCACATATGTATCGTGACCAGCGATCATTCGTATTAAACTCTTCCGGTAGTCTTTACTTCGACTCACTTATATATTGATAGCTACAGTGTTTTCAATCTCTCTCTTAAAGTAAATCCAACACACAAAAATAAAAGAGTATAATGAAAAGTAATGCCCACGGACTTCTGTGAAATTTCTTAAGACTTTTTTAATAAAACAAACGTTGTTTATTCTACATGTCTACATTTTGCCGAACAATTAAGGTCGAGCTGTTCTAGGCGCTTCAGTCTGGAACCGCGCGACCGCTACTGTCGCAGGTTCGAATCCTGCCTCGGGCATGGATGTGTGTGATATCCTTAGGTTAGTTAGATTTAAGTAGTTCTAAGTTCTAGGGGACTGATGACCTCATATGTTCTGTCCCATAGTGCTCAGAGCAATTTGAATCATTTGAACATGTTTATTTCCCAACGTGGTCACACTGGCGACGGACACGTTTCTCCCAACGAGAAACCAATTTGTCGATACCGTCACTGTTGAATGCTTGACTTCGTTGACGGAGTCATAACCTCACCTGTGTTTGCATCGCTTCATCACTATCAAAGTGCAGCCCTCACTAGAAGGATCTTACTGGTCAACCTGACCGGTGAGCGTTGTTTAACACTCAATAAACAGCGTAAGTTTTCATTTTGGGAGCTTATATTTGATGACTTTTAATGTACTTTGGTGGTCTATAATTTCTGTAAAAGACACTCGCATACTACAAAAAATGAACGAATTTTAAATATTTTTACCCTGAAGAACGACAGCCCATCATTTTCACCAGTATGATATTTTTTTATGTTTCGTGTCTCCAAAAGCGCAATAATCGATTTTTGTATCCGTTTAACATATTTTATCTCACTGTTGTGATCAGGTTCTCTCTTTTTCTTTCCATTGTACTTTATTTACTGGAACAGGGGACATATTTTAGTTTCAGTTTTGCAGTTGTCTGCCAATGCGTAGTTGCCCTCTGCAGAAGTTTAGCGCTTCTGCAATTCCACAGAATTTGGAGCTGATCTTCTCAATGAGATCTCTCGTCTGTACACTGTCAAGTGTGGCTGCCGCAGATGGACTATGCACTTTTTTTTCTTTTTTTCATCGTCCTTGACCTTGCTGGAATGAACGCCTGAATGCTTTACCGAGAGACAACAGGGCAAAAAAATACGCGGTGAATGTTTGTTTGCAGATTAAGAAAAGAGCTCTCCTCTACATACGTACAATGAAGGTAAAGGCTTGTTCATAGAGTCATTGCGATTACTAAAATGTTTAAGGTACTGTTTCGGAAGATCCGCCAGATAGGAGGATCCAACAGTTCACCAAATACCTATGTGTGCAGTGAAAGAAGTTTTTATGTGGTGCATGTGCTGCAACTGTTCAGTACATATGCGCCAAGTTCTATGATAAAGATTGTGGCTTTGACTGAAAATATGTCAGAGAGAAATAAAGTTGTTTGCTCATAATTACCATAGAGATTTATGTCCGTTTCTCTTTCAAATGGTTCAAATGGATCTGAGCACTATGGGACTTAACATCTATGGTCATCAGTCCCCTAGAACTTCTTAGAACTACTTAAACCTAACTAACCTAAGGACAGCACACAACACCCAGCCATCACGAGGCAGAGAAAATCCCTGACCCCGCTGGGAATCGAACCCGAGAACCCGGTCGTGGGAAGCGAGAACGCTACCACATGACCACGAGATGCCTGCTCCGTTTCTCTTTCTAACTTGTAATAAATATACTATATTTATGACATGTTAGGGATTTGATTGAGAACAAGTCATACAGAAGAAAAACGTTATTTTATAGTTTTATATTTATTTGCATATGAATATTGTGTATTTACGATGTATTCTTTACTTCAATCCTGTTTCCTTTAATGAAATACAGTTTCTATAGACAAATGTAAGCATAGCACGTTGCTAGTGTAAGCGTAATACACTGGTGACATTTAAAGATACCGTATTGATTTAATTTAACACGTATAACTGGAAAAAAAGGAAGTGAACATCACCGATCGAAATGAGCGGTAGCGGCCCTACAAAGGAAGCTCGCTGATACCGCCCTCATAGCGTTAAGTTGTGGAAAAGATGAAAACCGGATGGGTCCCAGTCGAGACAGCAGCAAGGACGTTGGCTGATAGAGGACCCAAGGCGTCGGATTGTTGCAGATGATGCAGCGCTCGTGTGTAGCGTAGCATTGTGATACCGAAGGAGGGGTTGTTCTTCGTGTGGCCAAACGTTTCGACTTCGAAAATTACGTATCAACATAGTTAGGTTACACATTACACATCGCCATTTTACACTCTACAATTCGCAGCCTACTTAGCCGCAGAGGGGTGCACATATGGGGACATGGAGAATAAAGATGTAAAATGTTAATAGCGTACGTTTTACTTAAAAAGCTTTAAGATTTTTCACATAAAAAATTCTGTGGCATTACTTTTCAGCACGGCCTCCTATTTTACTCTATGTTGATAAAAAGAACATTTTGTTATAGAAGCAAAAACGTATGGAAAAAATAGATAAAATACGTGTAATAGTATTTCACTGCTAGAAATAGACAGAAACTTACATGTCCCTTACAATAAAATGTTGCAGCCTACCTTCACACATTGATGGTTTGAATTGGAACCTAGGCGTACTTGGAAGCTAGATGGTTCTAAAAGCACACCTAAGAAGGATATAGGTAAAAATTCAGTCTTACACAAACTTCCAGTAGTCACAACACACTCATTTAAATACAGCGTCTGCAATTCGCTATATATTTGACTGATATAATTTTATGTTACTGCTTCCGTTCATTTCCTTTTAATAGATTTAATTAACCTAACTAAGAAGGGACACTAGTGAAATTCGACTACCGTGATTAATCCTACATTATATGTAAGCGAGTTACAGATTCTAATGATAGATAGTTGACAGGAAAGTTTGAGAACAGTGTAGTACTAACAGTAAAAAGCTGGTACATAAATTTACACATAAGGACAGAATTAAAATATAGTTGCTCTGCAATTCACACTGAAGTGTTTGTCAGAGGGTTTCATGGAATCACTTTGAGACTATTTCTTTAGCGATCCACTCCGGAATACCATGTTCTCATTTTTCGTACTTTATCGCGACGGACATTTCTCCCCATGAAAGTGGGAGTGCACGAAATATTTTCGTAATTAGAGGAAAAAGTTGGTGATTGAAATTCAGAAAAGTCCCTTGTTTTAATTATTGTCAATTCAAATCGCTTATCGTATCCGGGACGCACTCTCCCCCATTCCACGATAATACAAAACGAGCTGCTTTTCCCTGAACCTTTTTCGAGGCCCTCCGTCAGTCCGAGTAGAAATACTCCAGAGGATGGTGCAAAGAGGCAAGAGTACTTTAGTCAGTACATATTTGTGTGTGTGTGTGTGTGTGTGTGTGTGTGTGTGTGTGTGTGTGTGTGTGCGTGCGTTTGTGTGCGTGCGTGTGTGTGTGTGTGTGTGTGTGTGTGTGTGTGTGTGTGTGTGGCACGCGCTAGTGCGTTCGTCTATATGTGCGTAACTGCACAGCATTAATCTGGAATAACCTAGAAAAATTACAACAAAATGCAGGACACTATGCCCTTCAATCTCTTAGAATGGAAGGCAGTAAATATGATTCACTGAATTCGTCAGAAATTATTCCAGACCATATATTTGCACTTAATTTGTGTTCCTTGCTTCTACTATTCACACACGCACATTTTCATCTCCCCAAACACGAGCGTTGTGAAAGATTGCAATGCAGTTACAAGTGAACGTTCATTCACCCGTAAACAGCATCTAAGTTGGCAACTGTGGCTAGGTGATGTAACACTGTTAAGTACCGATTTACAATGCCTGGAATTTCTGCAGATGGTATGGATATTCACAGTTAACTCTCCATACATCAGCAGAAGAATATGGTGCCCAAGACTGCTCCACCAGGCCAGTTTTGGTGGTCGCTTCCTCTCTAAAGTGCTCCCAATTAGGAGTGGATGGCGGCATCCGTTTTGCATATCTGACACCGGAAGGCAGCAGAACAATCGACACAGTATTCAGAAGGCATATAAGAATTCACTAAAGGTCCCACCAATTAAAACTTATCATTCATACTGTATGAAAAACAGCGCGCACTTTGCTGTACGTATTCACTACAGCAACAGAAACACTGCAGGAGGAAAATACAGTATCTGCTAGCAACTTCCAATGTCTCACAATCTTCTCTCAATAACTGGGAATGTCGAACGGTGCGGTGCATTTCTCCTGGGAAATCTTTCCGCGCACATCCATGCAGAAGCTCTGCAGTTATCAAATTGGAAGTTGCAGCATAACGGTCGTTGTATTGCTTGTGTGCCGGTATTTACTATGACGAATTCAACCTTGTTACTGTACTGGTATGCAATACAACAATCACGATGAGAGAAGAGGACTAACGGATAATACGGAGCATGCACAGGAATGTTATTAGATGCAGTCCGGAGTTCATTTTACACAGATGAATGCCAGGTTACATTATTAAATATGCAATCAAACGCAATAACAAGAGTTTTTTAAATAAAGGAGGCTCATAAATGTAGTCGCTGTCTGACAGTCCCAATATTATTAAAAATTTGGCTTACTATATCTGATTATTATTATTATTATTATTATTCAGATAGTGAAGGGAGATGAAAATTTAATAGTCATCGGTGACTGGAATTCGAGTGTAGGAAAAGGGAGAGAAGAAAAAAACGTAGTAGGTGGATATGGATTAAGGCTAAGAAATGAAAGAGAAAGCCGCCTGGTAGAATTTTGCACAGAGCAGAACTTAGTCATAGCTAACACTTGGTTTAAGAATCATGAAAGAAGGTTGTATACATGGAAGAACCCTGGAGATACTCAAAGGTATCAGATAGATTATATAATGGTAAGACAGAGATTTAGGAATCAGGTTTTAAATTGTAAGACATTTCCAGGGGCAGATGTGGACTCTGACCACAATCTATTGGTTATGACCTGTAGATTAAAACTGAAGAAACTGCAAAAAGGTGGAAATTTAAGGAGATGGGACCTAGATAAACTGAAAGAACCAGAGGTTGTACAGAGTTTCAGGGAGAGCATAAGGGAACAATTGTTAGGAATGGGGGAAATAAATACAGTAGAAGAAGAATGGGTAGCTTTGAGGGATGACGTAGTGAAGGCGGCAGAGGATAAAGTAGGTAAAAAGACGAGGGCTAGTAGAAATCCTTGGGTAACAGAAGAAATATTGAATTTAATTGATGAAAGGAGAAAATATAAAAATGCAATAAATTAAGCAGGCAAAAAGGAATACAAACGACTCAAAAATGAGATCGACAGGAAGTGCAAAATGGCTAAGCAGGGATGGCTAGAGGACAAATGGTAGGGTGCAGAGGCTTATCTGACTAGGGGTAAGACAGATACTGCCTACAGGAAAATTGAAGAGACATTTGGAGAAAAGAAAGCCACTTGTATGAACATCAAGAGCTCAGATGGACACCCAGTTCTAAGCAAAGAAGGGAAAACAGAAAGGTGGAAGGAGTATATAGAGCGTCTATACAAGGGCGATGTACTTGAGGACAATATTATGGAAATGGAAGAGGATGTAGATGAAGATGAAATGGGAGATACGATACTGCGTGAAGAGTTTGACAGAGCACTGAAAGACCTGAGTCGAAACAAGGCCCCCGGAGTAGACAACATTCCATTGGAACTACTAACAGCCTTGGGAGAGCCAGTCCTGACAAAACTCTACCATCTGGTGAGCTAGATATATGAGACAGGCGAAATACCCTCAGACTTCAAGAAGAATATAATAATTCCAATCCCAAAGAAATCAGGTGTTGACAGATGTGAAAATTACCGAACAATCAGTTTAATAAGCCACAGCTGCAAAATACTGACGCGAATTCTTTACAGACGAATGGAAAAACTAGTAGAAGCCGACCTCGGAGAAGATCAGTTTGGATTCCGTAGAAATACTGGAACACGTGAGGCAATACTTACCCTACAACGTATCTTAGAAGAAAAAATAAGGAAAGGCAAACTTACGTTTCCAGCATTTGTAGACTTAGAGAAAGCTTTTGACAATGTTAACTGGAATACTCTGTTTCAAATTGTGATGGTGGCAGGGGTAAAATACAGAGAGCGAAAGGCTATTTACAATTTGTACAGAAAGCAGATAGCAGTTATAAGAGTCGAAGGGTATGAAAGGGAAGCAGTGGTTGGGAAGGGAGTGAGACAGGGTTGTAGCCTATCCCCGATGTTCTTCAATCTGTATATTAAGCAAGCAGTAAAGGAAACAAAAGAAAAATTTGGAGTAGGTATTAAAATCCATGGAGAAGAAATAAAAACTTTGAGGTTCGCCGATGACATTGTAATTCTGTCAAAGGCAGCAAAGGACTTGGAAGAGCAGTTGAACGGAATGGACAGTGTCTTGAAAGGAGGGTATAAATGAACATCAACAAAAGCAAAACGAGGATAATGGAATGTAGTCGAATTAAGTCGGGTGATGCTGAGGGAATTAGATTAGGAAATAAGACACTTAAAGTATTAAAGCAGTTTTGCTATTTGGGGAGCAAAATAACTGATGATGGTCGAAGTAGAGAGGATATAAAATGTAGACTGGCAATGGCAAGGAAAGCGTTTCTGAAGAAGAGAAATTTGTTAACATAGAGTATAGATTTAAGTGTCAGGAAGTCTTTTCTAAAAGTATTTGTATGGAGTGTAGCCATGTATGGAAGTGAAACATGGACGATAAATAGTTTGGACAAGAAGAGAATAGAAGCTTTCGAAATGTGGTGCTACAGAAGAATGCTGAAGATTAGATGGGTAGATCCCATGACTAATGAGGAAGTATTGAATAGGATTGGGGAGAAGAGAAGTTTGTGGCACAACTTGACCAGAAGAAGGGATCGGTTGGTAGGACATGTTCTGAGTCATCAAGGGAACACCAATTTAGTATTGAAGGACAGCGTGGAGGGTAAAAATCGTAAAGGGAGACCAAGAGATGACTACACTAAGCAGATTCAGAAGGATGTAGGTTGCGGTAGGTACTGGGAGATGAAGAAGCTTGCACAGGGTATTGTAGCATGGAGAGCTGCATCAAACCAGTTTCAGGACTGAAGAGCACAACAACAACAACATATCTGATACTGGGTGAGATATTCGAAACGACCACCAACAGCTTTTTAACACCGCCGATGACACCGAATTGCTGGCCGAACTGTAGCTGTCTGTTTATTTCTCGTAATGTTTTGTCACTGCAGATTTTTGTAAATTGACTTTGCCACCTAAAGGGAATGGCAATATAATCGGCAAACCTGACAACTTTTATTTGTTGTCCCTCTGCTTTCATTGTCTTCCCGATTTCTCCTTGGTTTCCTATACTACTTGTTCAGTGTGTAGATGAAGTGTCTTGGTTTCCTATACTATTTGCTCAGTGTATAGATTGAGTGACGTTAGGTATAGACTACAATCCCGTCTTAACCTCTACTGTACAACTGTTTCTCTATTCCGTACTTTGATTCTTGTAACAGCTGTCTGGATACTGTACAGCTTATAGACAATCTTTCGCTCGCTGTATTTTCTTCCTGCTATCTTCAGAATTTTGAAGGACGTATTCCAGTTACACTGTTAAAAACATTTTCTAACTCCGCAAGTGCTTTAAAAGTATGTTTGCCTTTATTTAATCTATCTTCTAAGATAATGCGCAGGGTCAGTATTTGTAACTAATCATCCCTAGGATCGGCTTACACCAGTTTTTTTTTCATTCTTCTGGTAATAATTCGTGTCAGTATTTGCAGCCATAAGTTATTAGACTCAGAGTTTGGCAATATTGACATCTGTCAACCGCTACCTACTTTGGAATTGGAAATACTATATTCTTCTTGAAATCTTAGTGTACAACGTCAGCGCCAAATTGCTCATTTGGTAATATGCTGCCATGCTCCGTGTACAGGTTTAGTCGTGGAAGGAAGATACTCTCGAAAACTTTGCTGATCATCGAGAGGAGACATGGGCCTCTAACTGGTAGGGTCCTTCCTTTCTTTATCAGGCTTCAGTACACCTACCACAACCGCATGTTTCCAAGCTTGAGGATAACGCTACTGGGTGAGGATATATCGAACAACCTCGTGACGTAGGTAATCGCTGCAACCGACAGTGCTTCGAGGAATCGGTGCCAGATGTTACCACTCACGGGAGGTTCCGTGGTTGGAAGACGCCGAAGATGACCTCACACCTCCCTTTCAGCGGCCGACCTCATTGCATCTTCGGGATAGTCAGGGACTTGAAGCACCTCTTCGACAGCTGCACGTGTTCAAGGTTCATTGGTCGCTCAAGAAGTTGAAAATAGCTTCGGTAAGCTTTGGCATCTGGGGTATAAGCGGTGTCTGGTGGTGTATCTAAAGGAGGAAGTCGTGGGGACGTTGTTTGGTGAAGAGACGGACCACATCACAAGGCTGGCCATCAGATTAGATCATCGTTAGTTTGTCCTGCCAACGTTAGTTGCAGTACTATCTTAGGGCAGCTTTCTCATATTGACGCAGGAAATTGATCTGCCTCTTGGTATCTGGCACTCTGCCAATAAAGAAGGAACCTGTTGGCGGTGGAGAGTGCTGAGTCGGTGCAGCGCCTCAGTGACCACTTCTTGGAAGAGCAGCGCAGCGTTGTCGACATTGGCACACACGCCACGTTCAACACCCTCAAGGCGATGTGCGACACTGTTGTAACACTATGTGACCAAAAGTATCCGGACAGATGGCTGAAAATGACACAAGTTCGTGGCGCCCTCCATCGGTAATGCTGGGATTCAATATGGTCTTGGCCCACCCTTAGCCTTGATGACAGCTCCTACTCTTGCAGGCATACATCAGGTGCTGGTAGGTTCCTTGGGAAATGGCAGCCCATTCTTCACAGAGTGCTGCACTGAGGAGAGGTATCAGTGTCGGTCCGTGAGGCCTGGCTCGAAGTCGGCGTTCCAAAACATCCCAAAGGTGTTCTATAGGATTTAGGTCAGGACTCTGTGCAGGCCAGTCCATTACAGAGATGTTAATATCGTGTAACCACTCCGCCACACGCCGTGCATTATGAACTGGTCCTCGATCGTGTTGAAAGATGCAATCGCCATCTCCGAATTGCTCTTCAACAGTGGGAAAGTGGGAAGCAAGAATGTGCTTAGAGCATCAATGTAGGACTATGCTCTGATAGTGCCTCGCAAAACAACAAACGGTGCAAGCCCTCTCCATGAAAAACATGACCACGCCATAACACCAACCTCCGCCTCCGAATTCTACTGTTGGCTCTACACACGCTGGCAGATGACGTTCACCGGGCATTCGCCATACCCACACCCTGCCATCGGATCGCCACATTGTGTACCGTGATTCGTCACTCCATACCACGTTTTTCCACTGTTCAATCGTCCAGTGTTTACGCTCCTTTCACCAAGCGAAGCGTTGTTTGGCATTTACTGGCATGGCGTGTGGATTATGAGCAGTCGTTCGTCCATGAAGTCAAAGTTTTCTCACCTCCAACTCCACTGTCATAATACGTGAAGTGGATCCTGATGCAGTTTTGAATTCCTGTGTGATGGTCTGGATAGATGTCTATTACACATTGCAACCCTCTTCGACTGTCAGCCTGTACGTTCTTGTGCTGTACGTGTCCCTTCTCGTTTCCGTTTCACTATCACATCGGAAACAGTGGACCTAGGGACATTTAGGACTCTGCCGGCCGGGATGGCCGAGCGGTTCTGGGCGCTACAGTCTGGAACCGCGCGACCGCTACGGTCGCAGTTTCGAATCCTGCCTCGGGCATCGGTGTGTGTGATATCCTTAGGTTAGTTAGGTTTAGGTAGTTCTAAGTTCTAGGGGACTGATGACCTCAGAAGTCAAGTCCCATAGTGCTCGAGCCATTTTTTTGACGTTTAGGAGCGTGGAAATCTCGCGTACAGACGCATGACACAATGTGACACCCAATCACCTGACGACGTTCGAAGTCCGTGAGTTCTGCGGAGCGCCCCACTCTGCTCTCTCAAGATGTCTAATGACTACTCAGGTCGCTGATATGGAGTACCTGTCAGTAGGTGGCAGCAAAATGCACCTAGTATGAAAATCGTATGTTTTTGGGGGTGACCGGATACTTTTAATCACATAGTGTACGTATGCCAGTCCATTTCCCTCGTATTAAGGCCTGGTCGTGTTGAAATCGACTCATTGGCTAGGAGAAAGGAAAGTGGTCTCAGAGTAAAATTTTTATGACTTCTGCCGCACTGAACCAGCTCAGTCCTTTAGCTACCTGTAAACTCCAGTCCTTTAAGTATCCCATTCTCAAGGACATTAGTGAGGCTTCTCGAGTACGGGTATGTTGTGTGCTCTGATGGTCCATAAACTTGTCTCTGAACTCTTGTAACAGCGCACAGGAGCCTTCAGTCACTGCTATTCGTGTTGTGTCAGTGCCACTTCGCACTGAGGACGGCAGCTATAGACAAGTATCGTCCTAACTGTAGCGACACCGTGGCATCTTCAGTGTTGATATGTACCCTGAGTAACGGATAGACCACTACAAAAGTCCTCTGGCAGTATCCATCGCCACAGCTGTAGTCTCTAAGTTAGTGAGTTCTGCAGTTGGGACTTGGTAATGGCAGATCAAAGTCTTGATATTTTGTACATCACTAAGCCATTCCCATCCGTCAACCTATCAGCGGAGTAACACGCGTAGTTTGCATCAAGTCGCAACATGAAGTGAGTTTCCCTGACCACGGAAAAATGTAGAAAGAATTCGGTTTGCATACCATGTCGCAGTATGGAGTACAATAATTTTTCTAGGCTGGTCCATTAGCAGACACTGTCGGTGCTGGCTGGATTTTGGTATCACACCTTAAGAATGCAGCGCCTGTGGCAGTGAGGAAGGTTCCTCAGCGTCTCGTTGGTGCTGGTAAGTGTTTCCTCCACTGTGCGGAGTTGGGCCGTGATGTCAGCCATCTAAGGCACAGAGGGAACAGCAGAGTGAGTTGGATGCTGGTTTAAAGCCACTGGCGCCGGGAAGGGTTCGGCTGCGATGGCAGGTTTGCAGCTGTGTTTAGGTCCGTTGCAGCTGGGACCATGTCCGGTGTGGAGCGGACAACCACAGAGAACCTTAACACGTGTCGGATACTCTGCATGGCGTTGTTGCGCAAGCTGTTGCATAGAAAGAGCAGCAGCTACTTTTGAAGCGCGTACCGGGTGACGAGTCGTCGCGGAGCGTCCACAGGCCGCAGGTCTGTTGGAAAGCGGCGGTAGACATCGCTGGAGGTGCCTTCTACTTTCTTTTTTAATGAATACAGCCTCCGTAACTCAACAAGAAAACTTACCCACGAGGTGCTCACATAGCACTTTTATCACTCGGAACTTCTGCTATCGTGATTGTCCCCATACTTGACACGCCGAGAGAGGGCATAGTACTCTGCCTAGCGACATGGTCCAGGGTCGTGGTAATTAAAACACACAGCTGGACCACGCGTGACGCTAAGCCGTAACTACGAGCGAGAAAAATCGCTCCTTCCGAAACATAGTGCGGTGCTCTGCTGTGTCGCCGAGAATGACAGTCTTCTTGTTCATTTCGTGTCGAGTTCCTGGTTACGTCATCCGCAGAACTTTGATGACTACAAAGGCAATATCTTCCAATTCTTCCTTAACCTCGACTTCCGCCATCTTGAGTAGAATCCTATGGATACCTACTTTCATCAGCTTCGCCTTGACGGCGGGAGAAACATAACAGCAATACACTCGTCTCGCCCAATGTTCATAAGCGTAACGTAGTCCTCTATACAAGTAAGCGTCAACATTACTGTATAAAAAGCCTTTTTCTGTGGCTCTTGAGTCATTCACATACACTACTGGCCATTAAAATTGCTACACCACGAAGATGGCGTGCACGAGACGCGAAATTTAACCGTCAGGAAGAAGATACTGTGATATGCAAATTATTAGCTTTTCTAGGTTGGCGCCGGTGGCGACAACTACAACGTGCTGACACGAGGAAAGTTTCCAACCGATTTCTCATACACAAACAGCAGTTGACCGGCGTTGCCTGGTGAAACGTTGTTCTGATGTCTTGTGTAACGACGAGAAATGCGTACCATCACGTTTCCGACTTTGATAAAGGTATAGAATATGGAATCGGTGGGATCAGGAGGGTAATACGGAACGCCATGCTGGATCCCAATGACCTCGTATCACTAGCAGTCGAGATGACAGGCATCTTATCCGCATGGCTGTAACGGATCGTGCAGCCACGTCGCGATCCCTGAGTCAACAGATAGGGACGTTTGCAAGACAACAACCACCTGCACTAACAGTTCGACGACGTTTGCAGCAGCATGGACAATCAGGTCGGACACCATGACTACGGTTATCATTGACGCTGCATCACAGACAGGAGCGCCTACGATGGTGTTTCAACGACGATCCTGGGTGCACGAATGGCGAAACGTCATTTTTTCGGATGAATCTAGGTTCTGTTTACAGCATCATGATGGTTGCATCCGTTTTTGGCGACATCGCTGTGAACTGTGAACGCACATTGGAAGCGTGTATTCGTCATCGCCATACTGACGTATGACCCAGCGTCATTTGGGTACCATTGGTTACACGTCTCGGACACCTCTAGTTCGCATCGACGGCACTTTGAACAGTGGATGTTACATTTCAGATGTGTTAAGACCCGTGGCTCTACCCTTCATTCTATCCTTGCGAAACCCTACATTTCAGCAAGATAATACACGGCCGCATGTTGCAGGCCCTGGAAGGGCCTTTCTGGATACAGAAAATGTTGAACTGCTGCCCTGGCCAGCACATTCTCCATATCTCTCACCAATTGAAGACGTCTGGTAAATGGCCGCCGAGCAACTGGCTCGTCACAATACGCCAGTCAGTACTCTTGATGAACTGTGGTATCGAGTTAAAGTTGCATGGGCAGCTGTACCTGTTCGCTCCATCCAAGCTCTGTTTGACACAATGCCCAGGCGTATCAAGGCCGTTATTGCGACCAGAGGTGGTTGTTCTGGTTACTGATTTCTCAGGATTTGTGTACCCAAACTGCTTGAAAATGTAATCACATGTCAGTTCTAGTATAATATATTTGTCCAATAAATACCCGTATATCATCTGCATTTCTTCTTGGTGTAGCAAGTTTAATGGCGAGTAGTGTAATTTCTCATGCGACTCAGGATACCGGAGGATGAGAAGCGGTAGCCTCTGCTTCAGTTCACGTTGTGGCGGTGCTGCTATTGCAGCAGGCTGATCCTGTACAGGACCGATAACACAGCAGCTGTTCTACGTCGTTATGAGCTGAGGTGGTGGAGCCTGTCGCATTGCAGCCCTGTTCCATGGCGGTCTGATGAAGCCATCCTCTGCCGCAGCTGAAGAAAGCTTCTTTGATTCATCCAAATAAGCAAGCCTCTCTTAGTCCCTTTCAGAGTCCAGGTTTCTCGATAGAGGAGCAACCGATAGGGCCAGTGGTGAGACGAGCCTCAGCTGCGCTCGTAAAATCTTTGTGCTGCTAAGATATCGCGCACCCGACTAATTTCTTACACGTAAATTGAAGGTGGAGGTGGGGAGAAAAAAAATGCCTCTGAGCACCGTGGGACTTAACTTCTAAGGTCATCAGTCCCCTAGAACTTAGAAATACTTAAACCTTACTAACCTAAGGACATCACACATATCCAGGGCCGAGGCAGGACTCGAACCTGCGACCGTAACGGTCGCGCGGTTCCAGACTGTAGCGCCTAGAACCACTCTGCCACCTCGGCCGGCGTTGCGAGAAAGAAATCGGCGGCGATGAATGAAAATGTTTGCCGGAGCGGGATTTGAACCCGGGATCTCCTACTTACTATTATAGGCAGTTGAGTCAGCCACTGCACCATTCGGGACACAGTTTTAACGCAACTGCTCGGACCATCTCGGCACACCTCACTGCCTAACCATATTACCACCGAGCGAAAGAACAGACATGACGTATTCCTATAACTGACTGATTTCTGCCGCGATCGCTACGAGAAAATGACACATCCTCTCTTCCGTCATCGTAACTAATGTAAATTTTTCGGTACACGAGTCACCAACCCATACTTAGAGGTTGCAGCATGGACGGCCCCTCATAAATTTTTACACTTAGTCCAATCTCTTCGTTAGATGTTTTATCTTACAACTTACCCACATTTAATAAAAACAGCCAGTCTACACACCAATTGGAAATACGACCTCTACGAGATGGCCAGCGGCCGAGCGATATACTACATGTCCCATTTGGGTTTTTTTTCCCTTCTTATCTTACATCAAGCACTTGTGTCGTTACTAAGAACAGCTTTCTTCGGAAGGGAATACCACCACCATCATCATCAACAACAACAACAATAATGATTTTGCCGAAATGTCATATATCTTGCAGCTCATGATCTATTCATGCGGGGAGCAGACCGATTCAGTTTTGAATGATAAAATCATTCAAGTTAAAAGCGGAATAGCAATGTGTACGCTGAAGATCTTGCCACCGAAATGCACTTCATTATGTCACGCAAGCAATGTATAATTTTATCACAGTAATGTGTACGCTGAAGATCTTACCGCCGAAACGCACGCCATTGTGTCAGGCAAGCAACGTATAATTTTATCATCAACTCTAGGGCTGTAGAGAAACTGACTGCATCGTTCTTCCACTCACTCAAATGACAGCCACGGTATCTGTCTCTATGTTGAAATACGCACTGTTTGTGTCAACAATTATTTCTGAAGGATGCTTCTCTTTATAACTCAACTCTGGAATACAAAAGGGGGAAAATGTTACATTGTTACTAAACCATCGTAAACGTTACTATTCTACATTTCATTCAAAGGAAGTCAGAATTTATAGTTTATGCACTAGTTAATTACAATTATATTGTCTCCAATGGTATGTAATGTACAAAATAAGTACAAAATGTCCTGTTTTGCAACCTATACTTACAATACCAGATAATCGGGAACCACGAATTACTATCAACTGCTATCTTAAATTTTACAAGGGTTTAGTAATCTAGGATTAATGAAGTGATTCTTAGTGATAGTCTGTGCTATATTTTTATGCTCCAGCAACTGTCAGCCTGTCAATGACGACGAAAAATGATGATCGAAACGCCTTCACTGTTATAAACTCTAAACACGCACATAAATGAATCAATAAATAAAATTTCATTTCATTGCGATTCCATATTACACCTCGATTAAATGCCTCCACGAATGTTCCACAACGTTATGTTATGTTATGTTAATGAGGGACCTAGAAACGACAGAGAGGCTCCGTCCCCGCCGCAGCCGCAGTGGTCCACAACCCCACGACGACTACCGCAGTCCACCCCTCAGCCGCCCCACACCGAACCAGTGTTATGGTTCTGTTTGGGCCCCGGTGGACCCCCCCCCCCCTCCCCCCTTCTTCCAGAGAACGTTTCACACCAGACGAGTGTAACCCCTATGTTTGCGTGGTAGAGTGATGGTGATGTACGCGTACGTGGAGAACTTGTTTGTGCAGCAAATCGCCGACTTACTGTAGGTAAGGCGGAATAAGGGGAACCAGCCCGCATTTGCCGAGGCAGATGGAAAACCGCCTAAAAAC
Source organism: Schistocerca gregaria (assembly GCF_023897955.1). NCBI lineage: Eukaryota > Metazoa > Arthropoda > Insecta > Orthoptera > Acrididae > Schistocerca > Schistocerca gregaria. The sequence goes on along the minus strand of NC_064924.1, from coordinate 66,498,272 downwards.
TATCCACAGACTGGCCGGCTCACCGGACCTCCACACAAATCCGTGGGCGAATTCGTGCCGGGGACCGGCGCTCCTTCCAGTCCGGAAAGCCATGCGTTAGACCGCACGGCCAACCGGGCGGGCTATGTACCACTATAATTATTGTTCCTTACAAAAGAATCATAGATCGTTTTGACAATGCACATGCTTGGTGGAAGATTAGAAAAAAATTACGATACTCGGACGCAGTACGGGAGACATGTAGCTGGAATGCCTTACTGAGTTTGTACGGTGACACTTTCAGATGATATTCAACAGGCTTGTAAATCTCAAAATCTGCCATAGAAACGCATCCTACTGCAGCAGTACATCCATATACGTACTACAATCGTGTGAAATCAGCGACTCTTTTTAAGTCCTTTCTGATCTATTTACCACCACCCATCGATGGGAGTTTCTTGAAGTCAACGCCAACGTCAGCAAATAATGTGATGGTACAGCTAATATTATCGGATGAGTCATTCATCTTGATTGAGGACGTTAATAGGTCTATTATCTATTTCCGTGGCAGTAGCGGCAAGGAACCACTTGAATGCAAGGTCGCAACTTCAGTCTATAGTAAGGCTCATTTGAAAGTGTTGTGTTAACAATTATGACAGGAAAAATATTAGCTGCTAATGGCTGACCATGTGCATGAGGAGAACGACAGAAAATGAGTATCTGGGAGGTACAATGCTCAACCTTCTGTGGGATGTATGTATCACACTTACAAAATGGATATCGTCGACATTCAAGAAATGTACAACATAAGCAACTAGCTTGCGCCATCCACACCGAATGAAAAATGTCGCATCACAGTAATCATAAAGGTTCGCACCATCAAGATCGAAGGTGAACTCATTGGCAGCTACAAACAGCGCAGGACGTTCAGTGAGGTGCCCACTCTTCAAGAACGCATTTAGAATCATATTCGTGTAACATGATGATGAAAACTGAGGGAATCTGATAGGATGCGAAACAGTGGAGTGTTTTTTAGGCACGGAAAAAACAAACATCCAGAGGCTGAATGTGTCCAATGGTCCCAGGAGGTATGAACTGCAATGTCACAAACTTTTCAAGAGGGATAGTTTGCTCTAAATGAGTATGATTTTTATACGCAGACCAGGAATCGAGCAAAAGCAATTTATTTTGACCAGCTATTGGCTAAAAGCAGTGCTCATACCATAGCCTTAGTCTCTGTAATACTATTGGATTTCAGATACTTTGCATATGAGATATTTGTCATAAAAGAAAAGAACAGCCAACGAGCTGTAGTTTGTAAAGATGCTAAACATCACAGCGCGAGAGTAAAGAGACGAAATATTTTTTAATGTGCGCCTGTACCAAGATGCTCGTCCAGCATTGAAGCACTCTAAATAAACACTATGGCCCGCTGGGCGCATATTTTTAAAATCATTGCCACAGCGCTTGATAGCAAGAAGCTGCGAAACAGAAGAAAGAACAAACTATCTTTTCTTAAGAAATATTCTAGAGACTTGATTATCGCTTGAACTTTTGTTCTCCGACATCATAATACGCACTACATAGCACTGCTACAAGTTGTATTTTTATATTGTGTAAAAACTATATGAAACGACGAACAAACATTTCGGTAACTCGGATGAGGATATAATGTGCTTACGTACACGCTAGGTCATTTAATTTTAAGAAGAAACAGACTGACAATGCAGCGATTATTCGACTGCGCCATCCACAAAAGAAATATCAGATGTAAGTCATGTATTTATTGTGTATTTGTCAATGTTTAGAAGCTTAAAGCCAATTTGTTCAAAATATGTTAATATTTCACGATGCAATAATTTTCTTCTTATTCCTTTCTTTCACTAACCAAAAATGATGTTCAAATTATATATGAACTGTGTTACAGGTTCGCTCTTTATCGCGGTGTCTCGTTTGTATTTGGGAGACCACTAATGTGTTCAACTACCGATCTGTTAATCTTTCTCTTACTGAACTCCAGTAATCTCCTTTCATTTTCATTTTTATATTTAAATAGGTCCCTAAAGTATTTTCATCGAAGATTCTGCTTGCGTCAAGGCAATCCGGGTAAAAAGGTCAATTATTCGCGTAATCAATCCGTACGTCGCCTGAACACAACCGAGAACCGACGCATCCGTAAATCAATCAATAATCTCTCTCTCTTTTTAAGTCGTACTAAAAAACGGCGACACAGGATAGCCTAAGTACGCAATCTAGCGTTAGGTTGATTTTTTGTCTCTAAATATTACCAACCAACAGTGACAGCATCACTATTATTATTTACTACTACTCCTTAGCCGCCCTCAGGGAAGATCAGTTTGGGTTCCGTAGAAATGTTGGAACACGTGAGGCAATACTGCCCCTACAACTTATCTTAGAAGAAAGATTAAGGAAAAGCAAACCTACGATTCTAGCATTTGTAGACTTAGAGAAAGCTTTTGACAATGTTGACTGGAATACTCTTTTTCAAATTCTGAAGGTGGCAGGGGTAAAATACAGGGAGCGAAAGGCTATTTACAATTTGTACAGAAACCAGATGGCAGTTATAAGGAGCGAGGGACATGAAAGGGAAGCAGTGGTTGGGAAGGGAGTGAGACAGGGTTGTAGCCTCTCCCCGATACTATTCAATCTGTATACTGAGCAAGCGGTAAAGGAAACAAAAGAAGACTTCGGAGTAGGTATTAAAATCCATGAAGAAGAAATAAAATGTAGACTGGCAATCCAAGGAAAGCGTTTTTGAAGAAGAAAAAATTAAAATTGAGTATATATTTAAGTGTCAGGAAGTCGTTTCTGAAAGTATATGTATGGAGTGTAGCCACGTATGGAAGTGAAACATGGACGATAAATAGTTTGGACAAGAAGAGAATAGAATCTTTCGAAATGTGGTGCTACAGAGGAATGCTGAAGATTAGATGGGTAGTTCACATAACTAATGAGGAGGTATTGAATAGAATTGGGGAGGAGTTTGTGGCACAACTTGACAAGAAGAAGGGATCGGTTGGTAGGACATGTTCTGAGGCATCAAGGGATCACCATTTTAGTATTGGAGGGTAACGTGGAGGGTAAAAATCGTAGAGGGACCCCAAGAGATGAATACACTAAGCAGATTCAGAAGGATGCAGGCTGCAGTAGATACATGAAGATGAAGAAGCTTACACAGGATGGAGTAGCATGGAGAGCTGCGTCAAGCTAGTCTCAGGACTCAAGACGAAAATAACAATCCTTATCCAGAATAAGCAAGTTCCTAACGCCAGATGTCTTACTCCTATTTTCCCACTCTTGCTTGGGCGTAAACATTCCCTACCGCGCTTGCAAGATCACGCACGCGAGTAAGAATCGTAGGGCCCAGAGCACCTCCAACTTCTCGGACGACCACAATAACTAACTTTTCAGCCAATTTAGCAACCGGATTAACAGTCGGCATAATTGTATACGAAAAAGTTACGGCGTTGATGTTAGTTTGTCTTGATATAACTATCTTGGTACCTCAAATTTCCAGGCTTCTTTTCATATGCATTTCCTCTTCAAATCTCCATTGGTCGGAGTTGAAAAACAAATTCCGTACTGAACAATGGGATAAGTTTCTTTATCTCATCTACAAATTTTCTACCCGATTCTGCAGATTGCTGCGCATCGTCATGTCGATGCGTTCTTTGAAATTTTGTTACCTTACGTCTCCAATTTTTGTAGCACTCTTTCAAGTTACGCAGCCATCCACTGCTTCCCTCGAAATCACTGTAATCTATGTCGCACGTAATTTGATGTGAGTAACGTAGCAGGTCACTATCACGCACGTCCAGTAAACCTCAGCGCGCATCCTTGAAACGCGCAAACACTACTTTTTGTAACAAATGCACTTTGTTCTCCTTGAATAGTCGTAGTTTTTCGTATGCTCTACGTGACCATATTGCTGCGGAATTATTCTAAATCTATACATAACTATTTTTTTAATATCGTGTGGATGATCTTCCATGTACATAATTATAATTAGCACCCGCTCCTTGGACAACGATTGACCTTTACTACGTCTCACTGGAGACGAGATTTGTGGCTCGTCCGACAAGGATGATGAACTACATGATTCGACACCCGTTTCAGTATCATTTATACTTGTTAAAAAGTTATCGTTGTCATTGTACTCATCAGGTACATTCTCCTCACAGTCGAGAGTATAAGTCACCAGACATTCCACTGACTGATCTTGAAAAACCGCTAACATTTCGTCTGTCTCTTCTTTCCCACTCTGCGAAACTCCTTTGGTTCCATTTTGACGAAATGTCAAATTCGACAACTGTTGATGTAGATACAACGCAATGTCTGCTTCGTTTATCGTTGTTATTGCTCTGCTTAGTATCAACATCACTACCACTGTAGCACTGTTGTGAGTCACTCGTCGACTACGCATTTCAACCACGCCCCGCAACCACGTGCTGTGTTCACGATTGGATACCTGCAGTCCCGCCTGCTGTTTCCATTAGCCTCCAGTATTGTGGCTGCCTGGACTAACATTGCCAAATCAATAGCAACACGGCCGACCCCGCGCTGAAGCCGAACTGAGGCCCCAAGAAAGAAGGAAAGAAATTGTGGTTGTGTGGCAGACAAAATGTGCGACATCGAATGTATAAACACTTCACACTCAAACGGTTCCTTGTGAGAATACTACGCTTCAGCTGTCGAAAAATGTGTGATTAAGAGCCGTACGATGGCTTCATAGGACGGTTCCATAACAGACAACCAGTATACCCGCAGAACACCCTGTATTAGATTGTTTATCAAAATTTACTGTCTAGCTTATCATACTGGCTTCTCGTCGAAGCCTTATACAGGGTGACCAATTGATAGTGACCGGGACAAATATCTTATGAAATACGCATCAAACGAAAAAACTACAAAGAACGAAACTCGTCTAGCTTGAAGGGGGAAACCAGATGGCGTTGGCCCGCTAGATGGCGCTGCCATAGGTCAAGTGGATATCAGCTTCGTTTTTTTAAATAGGAACCCCCATTTTTATTACATATTCGTGTAGTACGTAAATAAATATAAATGTTTTAGTTGGACGACTTCTTTCGGTTTGTGATAGATTGCGCTGTAATAGTCACAAACGTATAAGTACGTGGTATCACGTAACATTCCGCCACTGCGGACGGTATTTGCTTCGTGATGCATTACCCGTGTTAAAATGGACAGTTTACCAATTGCGGAAAAGGTCGATACGGTGTTGATGTATGGCTATTGTGATCAAAATGCTCAACGGGCATGTGCTATGCATGCTGCGCGGTATCTTGGACGGCATCATCCAAGCGTCCGGAGCGTTCGCCGGATAGTTACGTTATTTAAGGAAACAGGAAATGTTCAGCCACAAGTGGAACGACCTGCAACAAATGATGATGCCGAAGTAGGTGTTTTAGCTGATGTCGCACCTAATCCGCACATCAGTAGCAGACAAACTGCGCGAGAATCGGGAATCTCAAAAACGTCGTTGTTGAGAATGCTACATCAACATCGATTGCACCCGTACCATGTTTCTACGCACCGTGAATTGCATGGCGACGACTTTGAACGTCGTGTACAGTTCTGCCACTGGGCACAACAGAAATTACGGGGCGCTGACACATTTTTTACACGTGTTCTATTTAGCCACGAAGTGTCATTCGCCAACAGCAGTAACGTAAACCGGCATAATATGCACTATTGGGCAACGGAAAATCCACGATGGCTGCGACAAGTGGAACATCAGCGATCTTGGAGGGTTAATGTATGGTGCGGCATTATGGGAGGAAGGATAACTGGCCCCCATTTTATCGATGGCAATCGAAATGGTGCAATGTATGCTGATTTCCTACGTAATGTTCTACCGATGTTACTACAAGATATTTCACTGCATGACAGAATAGCGATGTACTCCAACATGATGGATGTCCGGCACATAGCTCGTGTGCGGTTAAACGGTATTGAATAGCATATTTCATGACAGGTGGAATGGTCGTCGGAGCACCGTACCATGGCCCGCACGTTCACCGGATCTGACGTCCCCGGATTTATTTTTGCGCGGAAAGTTGAAGGATATTTGCTATCGTGATCCACCGACAACGCCTTACAACAAGTTTCAGCGCATTGTCAATGCATGTGCGAATATTACGGAAGAAGAACTACTCACTGTGCAGAGGAATGTCGTTACACGTATTGCCAAACGCATTGAGGTTGACGGACATCATTTTGAGCATTTATTACATTAATGTGGTATTTACAGGGAATCACGCTGTAACAGCATGCGTTCTCAGAAATGATAAGTTGACAAAGGTACAGGTATCACAGTGGAACAACCGAAATAAAATGTTCAAATGTGCCTACGTTCTGTATCTTAATTTAAAAAACCTAACTGTTACCAACTGTTCGTCTAAAATTGTGAGCCAAATGTTTGTGACTCATCATCCATCACAAAGCGAAAAAAGTGGTCCAACTAAAATATTCGTATTTCTTTACGTACTACACGAATATGTAATAAAAATGAGGGTTCCTATTTTTTAAGAAAATGCTGTTTATATCCATTTGACCTATGGCAACGCCATCTAGTGGGCTAACCATCGCGCCATCTGGTTTCCCCCTTTAAGCAAGTTTCGTTCTTTGTAGTTTTTTCCGTTTGACGCTTATTTCGTGAGATATTTGGCCCGGTCACGATCAACGGACCACCTTGTATACACGAATTAGGCATCTACCTCTTATAACTTATGCAGCCACCGTTTTCTCGGTCGACCAATGTCGCTCGTTCCTTTCGGGTAGACGTTCAGAACTTGCGTTCCCCCATATTCTAATCAGGAATCTAGTTTCTGATGCTTGTATTTTGCTGCCATTTTTTTACTTTATTTGCTCAGCTCCCGCTTTCACACTACAAAACAACTTTTCCACATGGCTAGGATAAAAAGTACTGGCAACATGGCTATAACTCACACCAGACTTTATTGACAGACGTTCACCGTATTATATGCTCTCAATATAATCGCCCCGCGCATCTCGATCACCTTCCCCCACAGAGATGGAAGGCGTTGTGCACCGTCTGCGCATCCATCTCTGTCAAAGTCTCGCAAGGACCGCCCTGTGGCACGGATGTTGTCTTATCATGTGTTGTAGACCACGCCACGAAGAGGTTCCTTCATTTTCGCAAACAGGTCGTAATCGCATGGACTCATATCGGGTGAATATGGTAGATGGTCCAGTATCTTCCACGCAGGAGCTCATGGCGGAGTTTGCCGTATGGTATCTTCTACTGTCACGAAGGAAGATGCGGTACAGTGCCAGAAAGAAACATTGTTGCGCGCTCCGACCACGTGCCACTTCATTCGCGATGCACACACGTTGTTCTCGTTTTCTAAACATACTCTTGGGGCGCTTGAACTGACTTCCCGCGTCTCCGGACAGTACACACAGCTACCGAGTCGAACACAGCCGTCGCCGCTCACTGTACTACTGCAGCTGACCTCCTGCCGTCAGCTACAGACAGCGGGAATAACACGTAACGAACATCCTTTGTGTTAAGACAGTGTTGCCACTACTTTTTGTCCAATCCATGTATCTTTGCGAAAACTGTAGATAAATTTCCTGTTTAATGTCCCAGATATTGCTTGAATTTTATCCAGCTTTTCATCTCCAGGATGAAAAGTTTTAAACCGACAAACTCTGAGAGGTTGTAGGGGACATCAAAATAAATATTTTTCCCTAATGTCATTTTTTCCTATGAGGAGTGTTTAAACCGGTAGAGGAAAATTTATTTGGTGGCAAATTAATTAAACCAACAAATACTTTTCCATTTTTTTAATGACCAACCCAATTTCAATTACAGTCAATTTTCAAAAATGCCTCCATTGACACGTAAACAAAGGTTACACCGCCGGATCATGTTCTGTCTGACACGGGCAAAAACCCCCGAAACATCCTGAATTGTTCCTGCTGCTGCTACTGTCCGGCCAACCAGATCCTCTTCTGATGCAACAGGAGTTGCGTAAACAAGGTTGCGCATCTCTCCCCACACAAAACAGTCCAGACGGGACATACACTCCTGGAAATGGAAAAAAGAACACATTGACACAGGTGTGTCAGACCCACCATACTTGCTCCGGACACTGCGAAAGGGCTGTACAAGCAATGATCACACGCACGGTACAGCGGACACACCAGGAACCGCGGTGTTGGCCGTCGAATGGCTCTAGCTGCGCAGCATTTGTGCACCGCCGCCGTCAGTGTCAGCCAGTTTGCCGTGGCATACGGAGCTCCATCGCAGTCTTTAACACTGGTAGCATGCCGCGACAGCGTGGACGTGAACCGTATGTGCAGCTGACGGACTTTGAGCGAGGGCGTATAGTGGGCATGCGGGAGGCCGGGTGGACGTACCGCCGAATTGCTCAACACGTGGGGCGTGAGGTCTCCACAGTACATCGATGTTGTCGCCAGTGGTCGGCGGAAGGTGCACGTGCCCGTCGACCTGGGACCGGACCGCAGCGACGCACGGATGCACGCCAAGACCGTAGGATCCTACGCAGTGCCGTAGGGGACCGCACCGCCTCTTCCCAGCAAATTAGGGACACTGTTGCTCCTGGGGTATCGGCGAGGACCATTCGCAACCGTCTCCATGAAGCTGGCACACCGTTAGGCCGTCTTCCGCTCACGCCCCAACATCGTGCAGCCCACCCTCCAGTGGTGTCGCGACAGGCGTGAATGGAGGGACGAATGGAGACGTGTCGTCTTCAGCGATGAGAGTCGCTTCTGCCTTGGTGCCAATGATGGTCGTATGCGTGTTTGGCGCCGTGCAGGTGAGCGCCACAATCAGGACTGCATACGACCGAGGCACACAGGGCCAACACCCGGCATCATGGTGTGGGGAGCGATCTCCTACACTGGCCGTACACCTCTGGTGATCGTCGAGAGGACACTGAATAGTGCACGGTACATCCAAACCGTCATCGAACCCATCGTTCTACCATTCATAGACCGGCAAGGGAACTTGCTGTTCCAACAGGACAATGCACGTCTGCATGTATCCCGTGCCACCCAACGTGCTCTAGAAGGTGTAAGTCAACTACCCTGGCCAGCAAGATCTCCGGATCTGTCCCCCATTGAGCATGTTTGGGACTGGATGAAGCGTCGTCTCACGCGGTCTGCACGTCCAGCACGAACGCTGGTCCAACTGAGGCGCCAGGTGGAAATGGCATGGCAAGCCGTTCCACAGGACTACATCCAGCATCTCTACGATCGTCTCAATGGGAGAATAGCAGCCTGCATTGCTGCGAAAGATGGATATCCACTGTACTAGTGCCGACATTGTGCATGCTCTGTTGCCTGTGTCTATGTGCGTGGGGTTCTGTCAGTGTGATCATGTGATGTATCTGATCCCAGGAATGTGTCAATAAAGTTTCCCCTTCCTGGGACAATGAATTCACGGTGTTCTTATTTCAATTTCCAGGAGTGTATCTGGGGATCGAGCAGGCCATGGTACAGGACCACCTCTGCCAATCCACGTTTCTGGGAACCGTCGGTCCAGGAATCGACGCACACGACGACTGAAATGTGCCGGCGCCCCGTCATGTTGGAACCACATGCGTTGTCTTGTAGAGAGCGGGACGTCTGGCAATGCTCTGGCCATAAATTCGTAATAGTGCCTGCCATTTAATGGCCAAGGTAGCAGATAGGGCCCAATTAAACAGACCCCAGCAACACCGTCCCACACATTAACGAAGAACCGCACTTGATGAGCGCTAGTAACTGTGGCGTGTGGGTTATCCTCCCTCCAAACATGCGAACTGTGCATGTTGAAGACTCCATCACGCCCGAACGTTGCTTCATCGTTAAACAACACACAGGATGGAAATGTAGTATGCATTTCACACTCTTCCAGGTACCACTGCAAAAACTGTGCTCTGGGTGGATAATTAACTGGTTCCAGGTTGTGGACACGCTGTAAGTGCAATGGACGTAACAACCGTTCTCGAAGGACTGGTCCCCATGTTACGTGCAATTGCACGAGTGCTGATTGAAGAATCCCGCTCCACATGCTGCAAGACAGCTTCCTAAAATTGCAGCGTTCTTACCGTGCGACGGCGCCCCTGTTCAGGTAATCCGCTAAATGATCCGATCTCACGCATACATTGGTACACAGCAGCAAAGATCCTATGATGCGGGATACGGTGATTAGGATAATGTTGTCGCTAAACCCGCTGTGCAGCTCGTCCGTTGTGGAGCGCTACGTAGTACCCACCAACCATATCAGTGTACTCACTACAGGTGTATCGCCCCATTAGTAAACAGAGACACTGCACCACTACATTGGTGGACAGAAGTTGCCTACAACTGAAGAGCGTAATACGTCCTCTAACGACTGAAGATCGTAATACGACCTCTAACAACTGAAGAACGTAATACGGCCTCCACCGGTTTAAATAATCCTCACAGGAAAAAATGACACTAGGGAAAAATATTTGTTTTGATGTCCTCTACAACCTCCCAGAGTTTGTCGGTTTAAATACTTTTCACTCTGTATATCATCACAATATTCATAACTCTTGTTGCAACCCACATATTTGAGTTGTGCGAACTTTTCAAATATTTCACTGTTAATTATGTGCGGTCTTCGAGCATATATGTTATTTTCCTTGAAAGACCACAACTTTCGTCGAACATAATGACATTTAAGTGCGTATACTCTAGACAATTGGTTTAGTTCATTTACTACTAGCTGCAGTTCATCTTTACATTGTTGTATTACTACTTTGTCATCTTCGAATAGTGCACTTAGAGTAGAATTTTTATCAAAATTTATTTTTGAATAAGGGGATGAAAGACAACATTCTGAACTCACCCCTTGTTTTACTTTCAACTCATCAGTCCATTCCTATCCTGCGTTTGTCACTATTTTTGTATGTACTTTCGACTGGTCTTGAGATGTTATGGGTATCCACTGTCACTCATTAGTGAGCATAGTTTATTACGATCAGCTCAATAGTAAGCTTTCACAGTATCTGTAAAAGCAATGTGGTTTTCGACATTAAATTGTCTTTGCTTCAGTATGAGACATTGTACTATAAAAACATTATTACAGACGAGTCTTTTACTAAACTGACTTGGACCTTTCCGAACAAGCGCGTCAGCTAGATCTGCTATTCTACTGTTCAAGATTGTAAGCACAATACAGCACGCTGACGTCTCTATCAGTCAAATTTCTTCGAGTCGATTAGATATTTGTTAACCCGTCCCTTACGCTTGTATTTTTTCTTTCAGCCATTTTCTGAGTAATTTCTTGATTTCGGCGACAGAAACAAATATACTGTAGCAAAAGTGGCGGAGAGAAGTCCGTTGGAAGTAGAAACTGTGTCACTGTGTTCGTCGATGGCTTCAAAACACAAAATTGAACGTTTGCCACTTTCGTTATGATAGTTCGATTTTCAGTTTACCACAGACATCGGAGGCAGAGGCAACCCGGTGCACACCGCGTCCGCAAGATGCTCCCTTCAGCTGCCTGCGGGTGTGCGACTTACATAAACAGGGCAGGACGTGTTTAATTAGAATCTACGTCGTCGGTATTGTTCAGCTCTGTTTTGCAGGGAGACGACACGAGTGTGTCAGCGGGCAATATCTTCTCAGTTAGCGGCAGGAAGCACTGCGCGAATACGCTGTCCTTGCTAGTGCTGCGTCAGCAACCGGGGACAGAGAGGAATGCAGCTATTCATCTGCAGACGTCAGTTCAAGTTTGCTTTGTCTCGAGACGCACGCGGAGGAACAGCAATTCAGATACCAGACCACACCAGGCAATTTCTGTCTGGCGGAATTCCTCACGTCATCTTGTCTGAACAGCGTCTTATCAAAGTTGAGTTCGAAGTAAGTTCTCACAGCACAGAGGAGAATACTTCTTAACGGGAGAGGACTGCAAAGGTTGTTGTGGTTTCACGAAATTGAACACACTACCGACATGGCAGCAATATTTTATATAACTTATAACTATCATAGACAAATTAGACGCAACCTAAACTCACAATCTGAATGGATACACACCACTGGCCATTAAAATTGCTACACCAAGAAGAAATGCAGATGATAAACGGATATTCATTGGACAAATATATTATACTAGAACTGACATGTGATTACATTTTCACGCAATTTGGGTGCATAGATCCTGAGATATCAGTACCCAGAACAACCCCCTCTGGCCGTAATAACAGCCTTGATACGCCTGGGCATTGAGTCAAACACAGCTTGGATCGCGTGTACAGGTACAGCTGCCCATGCTGCTACAACACGATGCCACAGTTCGTCAAGAGTACTGATTGGCGTATTGTGAGGAGGCAGTTGCTCGGCCTCCATTGATCAGACGTTTTCAATTGGTGAGAGATCTGAAGAATGTGCTGGTCAGGGCAGCATTCGAACATTTTCTGTATCCAGAAAGGCCCGTACGGGACCTGCAACATGCGGTCGTGCATTATCCTGCTGAAATGTAGGGTTTCGCAGGGATCGAGTGAAGGGTAGAGCCACGGGTTGTAACACATCTGAAATGTAACGTCCACTGTTCAAAGCGCCTTCAATGCGAACAAGAGGTGATCGAGACGTGTAACCAATGGCACCCCATACCATCACGCCGGGTGATACGCCAGTATGGCGATGACGACTACACGCTTCCAATTTGCGTTCACCCCGATGTCGCCAAACACGGATGCGACCATCATGATGCTGTAAACAGAACCTGGATTCATCCAAAATAGATGACGTTTCGCCATCGTCGTTGAGTACACCATCATAGGCGCTCCTGTCTGTGATGCAGCGTCAAGGGTAACCGCAGCCTTGGTCTCCGAGCTGATAGTCCATGCTGCTGCAAACGTCGTCGAACTGTTCGTGCAGATGGTTGTCGTCTTGGAAACGTCCCCATCTGTTGACTCAGGGATCGAGACGTGGCTGCACGATCCGTTACAGCCATGGGGATAAGATGCCTGTCATCTCGACTGCTAGTCATACGAGGCCGTTGGGATCCAGCATGGCGTTCCGTATTACCCTCCTGAACCCACCGATTTCATATTCTGCCAACAGTCATTGGATCTCGACAACGTGAACAGCAGTGTCTCGATTGGCTACAATTCGACCTTTATCAAAGTCGGAAACGTGATGGTACGCATTTCTCCTCCTTACACGAGGCATCACAACAACGTTTCACCAGGCAACGCTCGTCAACTGTTCTGTGTGTATGAGAAATGGGTTGGAAACTTTCGTCATGTCAGCACTTTGTACGTGTCGCCACAGGCGCCAAACTCGCGTAAATGCTCTAAAAAGCTAATCTTTTGCATATCACAGCATCTTCTTCCTGTCGGTTAAATTTCACGTCTGTAGCACGTCATCTTCGTGGTGTAGCAATTTTAATGGCCAGTAGTGTAGCAAATTCTAGACTACCTATCAAAAAACTAGGTTTCTATTCGGTATAATGTGGTAAATTATAGCAACGAAAGTATAAATATTTCAGTTTTACCCAAAAATGGAATAAACACAGGGAAAGCTAAAGGACAATACCAAAAGTCAGAAAACTTCCATACGGGATTTTGTCATCAGTCTTCTGAGAGGCGTGACGCGGACCGCCGTGAACTCTGCGCATGTGACAAACTTTTCATTTCAGATACGTCCTCATTTATCTGCTGTATGTATTCCAGTATCTATCCTCGTCTACAGCTTTTGCCCTTTACAGCTGCCTCAAGTACGATAGAAGTTACTCCCTTCTTCTTGACAGTGTTTTCCATACTACCCTTTCCTCGCCGACTTTGTGGAGAAACTCGTCACGCCTTGGCTTATTAGTCCACCTAACTTTCAACATTCTTCTGTCGCACCACATATGAAATGCTTCGATTCTCTGCTCTCTTCTGGTATTTCCACATTCCATGTTTTCTGCCATGCAATGCTGGGCTCCGATTTCTCTTGGCCTCGAATCGTCTTTTAGCAAGTGCTGGTCTGTTTTTGTTTTCTTCCTTGCTGTGCCTCTCATGAGATATTTTGCTGCTGTTACGTCGATGGCATTTGTTACGTTGTATACAGAAAATTACATATATATTTTAGATATTTTTATTTTTAATTTATCAGCATGAATTTTTCTTTTGTTAGAGCATGATTCTTTCTCTCAGGGATATGATCTTTTCTTACCATTTTTACTTACGTGCATAGGTAAATATGAAACGGGTTCTTCAAGAGCCGCTGATATTCGTGTACCAAATTTAGCTTTTGAACGTGATGACTAAAATATAGTTAACTGAATTGGATATAATTTTGTTAATTTCTCTCTTTATTGATTGAAAAGCAAGGCTCGAGAGAATTGTGATTGTTGCCGTGGAGCGGCCAAGATAAAACTTACTGAACTCATGGAATATGGATAATATTAAAAAAATGAACTTTAACGTAAAGTAATTATCTGTTGCAATTTAAAAAGGTTCTTACAACGAAATCTCTTGTATTTGCAGTTACTGTTAACACTTTAAAAAAAATTAATACTTCGGCGCGTAATGGCCGACCAGAGGCTGCATCAGAAGATGAGTTTCCCGCAGCGCAAATTACTGAAAAAATGCTTATTAAAAATAATTAGCCACTGCGAGCATTTGAGGTGACAACTGTTACAAGGAAATTCATTTTATCATAACAATAACAAGTTTATTTTAGGAGAAATACGGAAAACTTACATAAAATATGTGTAGCCGTTTAATGGCTGCCTTCCGTATCGCGAAACAAAACAGTGTGTCTACCATAAAGTACGTCCTTCCTCCTCAGCCGTACAATCGCGTCTCTTTCGATCCTTTTTATTTTCATAGACATTACATAAAGATGCTACTCTTAAATTATCGTTGCATATCAGTTGTTTCAAGAACATTAACTGTATCTTTTATACTAATTATATTCATAAAATACGTTAACTACGGTTTACAACCCATACAAATGTCAATATTTATCTGACGTATCGTCACACTGCCTAGGTAGCACAGTTTCTTGACTTCGTGATGAACAATTTTGACGTTAAGTATCATGTATTTCTCATTTCTGTTATTTCTCATGACTTTTGTCTTTCTTCGATTTTCACCCAATCCTTACTCTGTACTCATCATACTTTTTTCATGTCACTCAACACATCCTGAAATGCTTATTCACTTTCATTGAGGACAGAAATGTCCTCAGTGAATCTTATCATTCATATCATTTCACCTTGAGTTTCAATTGCACTCTTGAAACATTCTTTTATTTTCGTCATTGGTTCTTCGATGTATAGATTGAACACTAGGGCTGAAAGACTACATCCCTGTCTTACACTATAGGTTTTTTATATCTAAAAAACGTTCAACAGTGTAAAATGTTGCAATATGTTTGAAATCTTCACAAAGCTGGTATAGTCTGTAGGAAAATACGCAGTATGAACAAGAACGGTAAGAGAGCAATAAGAAGTGACCATGAGAGAAGAGATCGGA
Source organism: Schistocerca gregaria (assembly GCF_023897955.1). Classification (NCBI taxonomy): domain Eukaryota; kingdom Metazoa; phylum Arthropoda; class Insecta; order Orthoptera; family Acrididae; genus Schistocerca; species Schistocerca gregaria. The sequence goes on along the minus strand of NC_064924.1, from coordinate 66,482,787 downwards.
TTAGAAGGTGTAAGGCAGCGATTCAGACGTTGCCCAGGCATTTTCAAACTGTAGGAAGCAATGACGAAAATAAAAGAGAGAGTCAGAAGTGGTATCGAAATTCCAGGTGATAGGATATAAGTATTAAGATCAGCTGATGACATTTGTATCCTCTGCCGAAGTAAAGCTAAAGGATCAGTTGAGTGTTATGGACATCCTACTGGGTGCAAAATATGCACTGTGATTAAACCAAGAATGAACGAAGTTCTAAGGGATATCAGAAAAAGGAGATTAACGATAACCTTCAAAACTGAGGACACCGTAGTAGACGAAGCGGAGGAATTCTGGTGTCTGGAAAGTAAAATAATGCATAACGGACGAAATGGGGAGGACTTGAAGTAGGGTAGTAGCACAGGCAATAGTGCATTCCTCACTAAAAGAACCATAATTTGAAAACAAGTTTCTGAAACTTTAAGTGCACGATAGGCAGATTATAGCTTTATTGGATCTCTCTCTCTCTCTCTCTCTCTCTCTCTCACACACACACACACACACACACACACACACACACACACACACTACCTCTCTTTCGATGGCGCCTAAAGACGTTAATTTGACAGTGGTTACTGACGTATATTTTTGTCTGAGTCTACAGGTGATGCTTGTTAATTTTCGGTAAATTGTCCAACCGGTAGTGAAACGCGCTCACTTGCAGGTTTTTGCGCCATATCAATAACAAGTTTAAGTGACGGGCACTTGATGTGTTGCATGTCATCCGCTCTGCGTAGTCAGTAACAGGCTGTCTAGTGGTGGAATTAAATAAACATAAATGGTTGATGGTTTGTGAGCGACTTTAATATTTCTCACCGTTGCTACTGATTTTGTCTGTCTGCACTGTTCACATAAACACAAAACAAATCGAAACGCATTCCATGCACATTCCTTGTCCACAACCAGTTTCACTTCGTCCTCCGTTTTCCATCTATGTACTGCTTCCCCTTCAGTCAGACATAAAATTGTAAGGTAAAGAATGAAGGAAACAAGAGAATCGAGAATCAGAGAGGTGATACTGTAGAAGATTGCTGAAATTTTAAGTTGACGGATACGATAAGAAATGAGGAGCTTCTACGTAACTCTGGCGAGGCAAAAATTATTTGGTTCAAATGGCCCTAAGCACTACGAGACATAACGTCTGAGGTCATCAGTCCCATTGAACTTAAACCTAACTAGCCTAAGGACAACACACATCCATGGCCAAGGCAGGATTCAAACCTGCGACCGTAGTAGTCGCGCGGTTCTGGACTGAAGCGCCTCGAACCGCTCGGTCACAACTGCCGGGAAAATTATTTGGAAAACACTTAAAAAGGTACATGTTGATAGAGCATGAAGGCACAAAATTTAACTTCTATGAAACTGGAGTGGGAGACAGAAATTGAAATGTGTATGATAAATAATTCGAAAATTTGGGTGCAAATGCTACTCTGTGACGAAGGTATTGCTGAAGGAGAGTAAATAATGATGGGCTGCACTACATGAGTCAGAGCACTGACAGAATTTCTGTACATATAATGAAGGCAGCAACAGCAGGTATAGTATTGGAGATACGTCTCAGTGCATCAATAGAGGAGAGTACACAGTTGTTCGTCTGTGGACAGGTATTGTGCTGGCTGGCTGTTCTGTATGAGTATCTGCGAAGGCCCTGCGCTGATCTCAGTGATCGGCGATGAGGAAATACTGTCGTAATGTGGTCGATTTCAGAGGAAAACCGCAGAGGAGAAAGGGAAGGTCATTAGTGAGAGAGCACCCCGCAGGCAGGATAACGATGGGCAGGAAAATCAGCCCTGCCCTATTCAAAGGAAAAATACCAGCAATCGCCTTAATATATTCGAGGAAAACACGGATAATCTATATCAGGATGGCGGGACAAAGGTTAGAACTTCTCTCCTCCAGAATACGAGTCAATTGTGATGTGGCACAGGCGTAGGGGAAGGAATACTTTTTATATGAAACCACTACATTAGTTGTCCATTTTAACAAGGGAGTCTACATCTACGTCTGTACGCTGCAATTCGTCTTTCGGTGAGTGGTGATATGTTTTACTGGTAAATGTAAATGTTGTGTGGGTAGGGCCTCTCGTCGGGTAGACCGTTCGCCGGGTGCAAGTCTTTCGAGTTGACGCCACTTCGGCGACTTGTGCGTCGATGAGGATGAAATGATGATGATTAGGGCAACACAATATCTAGTCCCTTAACGGAGAAAATCTCCGACCCAGCCGGGAATCGAACCCGGGCCCTTATCATTGACATTCTGTCGCGCTGACGACTCAGCTACCGGGGACGGATGTTTTTCTGGTACCACTGTCATTTCCACCCTTCCCTGTTCTATTCGTGAATGGTGAGTGTTAAGAACTACTGACGCTAAACCTACGAATGAGGCGGAACTTATTTGATTCTCTTGTAGTCATTAAGCAAAACATGTGTGATCAGTATATGGAACTGGTGGACTTAAGAGACTGCACTGAGCGCCGTGTGGTTAGCGATTCAAGCAATTTGACCGCACCAGGGAATGACCGCACCCTTGTCCGTTTTACATCGAACTATATAGTATTCCATTTAAACATGGAGTTGACTTGGCACTGAAGCACCACAGTAAGTGTGCATCTGTCTGCGTCGACAGTCCGCTGCCGTCTTTTGCGAGCTGCATGCGTCGATGATAATCATGGCAAAGTGTGTAACGTGTTATTCCGAGAACAGCGATGTGTGGCTGCGGCAGGAAATTAGATTGTTTGCACTGCAAGAACGTGACAAAGCAAGAGCTTCCAGTGAGTAATCAGATATCGTAAAAGAAGAGATACAAAATTTAAAGCATAACGCGTTGTGTTTTAGTCGTCTCAGGCATCGACCCGTGATGTTTATGGAGATTCGACGAAGGTTAATGGAACCTGGTAGTCAAGGGAAGGCAGCATTCGGCTACTATTGTGGATGGGGCCATAATCAATTACAACTGGTTGCCCTTTACAGTCACACGCAATTTATTTTAGACCAGTAACTGCAGACTCAGCAATAAATAAAAATACCACACGTTATTTATGAAGGAATAAACAACTGTGGAAGTAATATAGCAAATAAAATTTAAATACAGATATAGCAGATAATGTTTTAAAGCAAGCTACTGTGGTCTGGGCAAAAGGCCTTACAAGCCAGGAATGGCAATAAGTTAAGAACTGTTTAAGAACTCGCTGTAATTTACAAATTACAGGTAATGAAATATTAAAAGCAAGTCGCCACAAAGTCAAAAGAAGGCATCAAACGCTAGGGATGTTGGTAAATAAGGTTTTAAAGGCTTACTGCGTAAATACAAATACCAAATTAGAATTTTAAGGCAAGTGACTACAGCCACGGCTGAGGCTTTGCACGCCAAGAATGGCAATAAATTAAGGATTGTTTGAGAACTCGCTGCAATTTATAGCTTACAGGTATTGAAATATTAAAGGTAAGTCGCCACAAACACAGCAGAAGGTATCAGACGCCAGAACTGGCAGTAAAAACGGTTTTAAGGCCTACTGCTAAAATACAAGTACCAAATTAGAGTTTTAAGGCAAATGACCACAATCACGACTCGAGGCCTTACACGCCAGGAACGGCAATAATATAAAAATTTAGAAACTTGCTGTAAAATAGCAAATACAATAGCAAAGGTTAATTTAAAAAACAAGCAACTGATCACCAAACCGGTGAAACAGATGATGGTAAACTTCGTAACACAACCCTTAACATCCACTGAACACTACACTTCTAAATTTATTCCAGAAGTCGACCAGAACCATTAACTAGACATATATAACCCTTAATGTAGGCATTACAAGGTACTGTAATAAATAATACAATAGTAAACAAGGACCAGTAGATAAGTTCCTTAAAGGATACAGAGGCAGATTATACCCGCACAAGGCGTGGGCTGAAGGAGCGTTACACTGAACTACTGGCCATCAGACCTCCTTTTAGAACAAACACGTCTAACAAGAACCAAGCGGCCACAGACGTTGCTCCAGGAATCGATCTCTGAGAAGGTCCGGCAAGAAATACTTTCGCGAGCGGTGAGATAGGTAGCCAAGAGTTGCATTCACTTCACAAGATGGTAACTGAGACTAGTGGCAGTTAACGAATGACTAATGACAATATTTCTGAAGCTACCTGACGTCTGATAAACTAAATGCAACGATGGAACAATACGCCAAAGCCGGAACCGGCGGTCTGCACTACGTCCCCAGAATACTGTGTTTAGAACACCCGCAACGAGAAAAGAACCACTACTAACAGAGTAGAAGATTCACCAACCGGCCTACAATCAAGAAAGCTGCCAAAACTACACGCCTTACCGGACAGCAGTGTCAGGGCGAGGGAACGTAAACTGTCTTTACATACACTCACACCCCGGGTACGTAACTGGGGCGTTAGAGGCCACCAGGCAAGAAAAATTACCGCTGGTTGAGCTTTACAAATTGTAACGAGTTTAACGCAGTAAACAGTAATAAGAAGGCGAGGAAAGCTAATCGGATCCGCCTTCCCCAAGCACTCCACTCGCTGTTCTTTGCCTCGGCGACACTACGAGCAGCAACACGAACCCAAGTCACTGGAGAATCGCGAGATATCACAATGGTGGAGGTTTGTCTGCTTGGATAGAAATGCACTCATCTCAAAGCTTGCTGGATCCGTTTTACGACGAGGTCGTGCACCCACGTGACCAGAGCCCTTCCATCCAGCAGTCCATGCGTGCCACCAGCGGTCCTGGCGTGTTGCCGCACTGCGAGGACCTGGCTCCTCCTGAGTCCCCAACCGAACTCCCACACTCACACGACCCGGAAAAACGACGACGTAGCCCCAAAGATAGGGCAACAGGTACTGCATATCGATAACCGCCGCTTCTGCCACTAGCAGACAGGCAACAGTTGCGAAACCGAGTGGCGCCCGTCAACATGAGAAGGAGACAAACAACCACAACCATGCCAACTAAACGATACCGTCTGGCCTCCAACATAGAGCGGAAACCTACAAACAGCACCAACGCGAGCCACAGCACGGCTCAGTTAAGTTCCGGGGATTATGCCGATAAAGCTTAAGTATATGGTGGCCCTGGCCACACAAGGAGGTAGCTTGGGGCGAACTGACAATGAAGCGAGACGCTGAAATGAGAGAAGGTGTGGATGGAGATACTTCTCGCCTGAGTGCCTTACAGTTTACTGCAACATAACATCGTGCACTGGTTCCAGTGGTTAGACCTTGTGTCTTTGTCACCCGACTAGTGACTTCTGCTGACTGACAGATGTACCAATATCAGTATACCCTTTCACGGCACTGACGTGCGGCAGTCATGATTGCGTAATTATGGAAATGTTGTGTAATAAAACTAGAAAATAAATGGTAAAAAGTTTCTTAGTCATAAAAATATAATAGATGATGTAATTACATTAACATAAGTTTAGTTTGTAGCATGTTTCTCACTTAGTAACAATATTACAATATAATAACTCGACAACATATTACCATAAAGACGTAGTTGCAGTTTACTAGCACATTAACATAAAACGACATAACGGCTTACACTGTTGAGCAAAATCTATGTGAAATAGGTCAAAAATATGTAGCAATAGAGGTAAGACCTGTAATACCATCTCGTCGGATTCGACTGTCCAGAAACCAAAAACCTCTTGTGGCGGCCGTTTCTTTAATTTTTATTTTAGTCGATGTTAATGTTACATGTATCAGAATTGAGGTTTTCTCTCTCTATCCTTAACCTGCTGTTAGAGTTAATTTAATTTACTGTACGATGGCCAACTATATATAAGAGACATAGGCACATAACCTTCACAGTATCTGTAACACTTTTACTTACTATGTTCAGTTAAGAAATAATAAGAAGCGATTAAAAAATTACAATCCACAATCAGTATGCCACTTACCCAAAATCTCACCGGCGCATCAGGAAGATACCCGTTGGGTAAAAGTTCGTAAACGCTTGCTGCATATGCTCATCCGACAGGAATCTTCAACTCTTCAACACCTTCTTCTTAGGCGTGACAATCGCTTGAGGAGAGATCGGCGCTACAGATCGGGTTATCGAGTGTCTCGCTTTGATTTCTACGTCACAACACATGCTGTACGATGACGTGAATCGTCATGAAGTAGAAACACCCCTTTGTGCACCAGTCTACAACGGTGTTTTTCGACAGATATGCTGTCTCGTATACACGTATCCTCTTCATTCTCCGATGAATGTTACTGGTTTACCCCTCGGCAGGAAAAAATAATACCGTGGTTTTATTTGAACGCATTTGGTAACGACGTCGCCATAGTTCACGTTTCTGCATTTATCGCACGCACATCGGAAAGACACAAATGCCACACTGATCCCCAGTCTACAGGTCGGGCTTATATACATGCATCGGAGTCGCATTACGTTGTATACAGGGTGAAAAGTATTCAAACCGACAAGCTCTGGGATGTTGTGGGGGACATCTAAACGAATATTTTTACCTAATGTCATTTTTTTCTATGAGGATTATTGAAACCGGTGGAGGGCATATTACGCTCTTCAGTTGTTAGAGGCCGTATTACGATCTTCAGTTGTAGGCAACTGCTATCCACCAGTGTAGTAGTGCATTGTCTCTGTCTACTAATGGAGCGATACACCTGGAGTGAGTACACTGATGAGCTGCACAGCAGGTTTATCAACAACAACATCCTAATCGCCGTATGCCGCATCATACGACCTTTGCTGCTCTGTACCAACATCTACGTGAGACGTCATTTCGCAGATTACCTGGACAGGGACGCCGTCGCACGGTAAGAACGCTGCAATTTGAGGAAGCTATCCTGCAGCATGTGGAGCGGTATCCTTCAATCAGCACTCGTGCAATTGCACGTAACATGGGAACGAATCAGAAGAATGTAAGAACAGTCCTTCGACAGCAATTGTTACGTCCATTTCATTTGGAGCGTGTCCACAACCTGAAACCAGTTGATTATCCACCCAGAGCACAGTGGTACCTGGAACATTGTGAAATGCATCCTACATTTCCATCCTCTGTGTTGTTTACCGATGAAGCAATGTTCGGGCGTGATGGAGTCTTCAACATGCACAATTCGCATGTTTGGAGTGAGGATAACCCACATGCCAGAGTTACTAGCGCTCATCAAGAGCGGTTGTTTCGTTAATGTGTGGGTCGGTGTTGTTGGGGCCTGTTTAATTGGTCCCTATCTGTTACCTAGGTCATTAAATGGCAGGCAATATTATAATTTTCCCGCCAGAGCATCGCCAGAATTGTTGGAAGACGTCCCGCTCCCTACAAGACAACGCGTATGGTTCCAACATGACGGCGCGCCGGCATATTTCAGTCGTCGTGTGCGTCGATTCCTGGACCGACGGTTCCCAGAAACGTGGTCCTGTACCGTGGCCTGCTCGGTCCCCAGATATGTCCCCTCAGGACTTTTTTTGTGTGGGGAGAGATGCGCAACCTTGTTTACGCAACTCCTGTTGCATCAGAAGAGGATCTGGTTGCCCGGATAGTAGCAGCAGCAGGAACAATGGAGGATGTTTCGGGGGTTTTGCCAGTGTCAGACAGAACATGATCCGACGGTGTAACCTTTGTTTACGTGTCAATGGAGGCATTTTTGAAAATCTACTGTAATTGGTATTGGGTAGTGTTAATGTCAAAAAATTAGAAAAGTGTTTGTTGGTCTAATTAATTTGACTACAGAGAAATCTTCTTCTGCCGGTTTAAATACTCCTCATAGGAAAAAATAATATTAGGGAAAAATATTTGTTTTGCTGTCCCCTACAACCTCCCAGAGTTTGTCGGTTTAAATACTTTTCACCCTGTATACGCTGCAGCGGTGTACTCAGACGGAAACTTTTTGATCGCCCTTTATATTTAAGAAGCAACGGTCATGCAAAAGATCTGACCTGACACAAGTACATCAACAATACATCTATCATCTCTACCACCAGATGTCAGCAAATATCAGTTAAATGTGGACTGCTCTAAGTTTACAAACATTCATGGAAAGGTTATCATTTTTTGAAGTTATCTTCACACATTGACTAACGAGCCGTTACTGGAACACTGCTTACTTCACACCTCAGTATAATATCGCTGCAGTGCAGTACACTCGTGCAGAGACCGGAACCAATGCTCACCTTTGGAATTTACACCTTTAATAACTGATATTGAGGAAGGAATAACTGCGTTGAACGTCCCGTCGTCAACGAGGTACTTAGAGGCGGATCGCAACCCCGAATTACGAAAAGATGGGGAACTAAACTTGACGTGTCCTTTCACAAGAACTATCTTGGCATTTACCTAAGAGATTTATACAAATCACGGAAAACCTGTATCTGGATTGCAGATCGCAGATTTGAACCCTCGTCCTTGCGAATAAGAGTCCAGTGTGCTAACCGCAATTGTTCTTGGCCAACTTTTCGGAAAATTTCTAATTTTAAAGTGCTTTCTCCTTTTAGAAAAGAATTATATCAGATTTTACTGTGAACGACCTTTTTTTAAGATCTTTTACGAAGTAGAATCTCGGAAAATGCACTATAAAATAGTTTTCAAGAATTGAATAAGCACATTGACATAACATTATTCTTTCAGTTCTAACTTAAAGCAATTCCAACTAATGAACATGCAACAAAGGCCTGTGAAGTCTAAAGTTATTACATCACCATCAAATGCAGTTACATTAGGGACGTGATATTCTTCCCATTACTGAAGCAGCAACAAATATTTGTCACTTTATATTTTTATACAAATAAATACCTTCGACATATCTATGGGACATAACTAATGCTGGCACGAAAAAAATCAATTTACAAAGAGGGTAAGTAATTATTCAAGAAGTGACACACAGTCAACAATGATTTAGGAAACATTGTCCTTGTAAAACACAACTAGCTTTTTACTCACATGTTGTGCTGAATGCTATTGACAAGGGATTTCAAACAAAGTCCGTATTTCTAGATTTTCCGGAAGTCTTTGTATGGTGTGAAAATTGGCAGTCGACCTTAAATAATGAAAAGTATAAGATCATCCACATCAGTGCTAAAATGAATCCGTTAAAGTTCGGTTACACGAAAGATCAATCAAATTTAATGCTCGTAATTTCATCTAAATACCTAGGAATTACAGTTACGAACTACTTAAATTGGAAAGAACACACAGAACATGTCGTGGGGAAGGTGAACTAAAGACTTCGACTTATTGATGCAATAGATCTACTAAAGAGATTGACTACAGTACGTTTGTCAGTCCTTTTTGGATTGCTGCTGTGCGGTGAGGGATCCTTAGCAGACAGAATTAACAGAGTAAGTCGAGAAAGGTCAAGAAAGAGTAGCGCATTTTATTTATTGAGAAATAGAGGAGAGACTGTCACGAACATGATACAGGATTTGGGGTTACATCATTAAAACAAAGGCGTTTCTCATTGATGCAGGATCTTCTCAAGAAATTTCAACCACCAACTTTTTCCTCCGAAAGCAAAAATATTTTATTGAAGCCGACCTAAATAGGGAATAAGGAAAATCAAAGTTAGCAAGGAAAGATATAGGTGTTGGTTTTTTTCCGTCAACTGTTCAAGAGTGGAATAATAAAGAATTATTGTGAATGTGGTTCGATGAACCCTCTGCCAGGCACTTACGTGTGATTTGCGCAATATCCGTGTAGACGGTACATTATATTTCAAATAATCATTTCATAAATTAAACTTGGTCAGCACTCTGTTAGAATTTCAACTAAATCCATCTACTTCTGTATCTACAAGAATACTTTTCATTTCACAACGAAGTGCCTGGCAGAAGGTTCATTGAAATACTCTCGTACTATGTCCCTTACCATACCACTCTGCAATCGTGCGCGAGGAAAGCCAACACTTAAATCTTTCCGTCCGAGCCCTGATTTCTCTTATTTTATTACGATGAACATTTTTCCCTATGTAGGTGGGCGTCAACAGAATATTTTCGCATTTGAAGGAGAAATTTGGTGTCTGAAATTTCGTGAAAAAATCTGGCTGCAATGAAAACGACCTTTGACCTATGGTTGTCACACTAACTCGCTTATAGTATTCGTGACACTCTCTCTCTTATTACTAACAGTGCGAAACGAGCTACCTTTCTTTAATCTTCCCCAAAGTGCTCCGTCAATCCTACCTGTTAGGGGCTCCGGAAAGCCCTTGCTTTCCAATGTTAAAATAGCGCTTATAAATTAAATGTTTTTTCAGAAAGGATTTGCGAAAAGAAGTTGACATTTTTGCAGGTTATTTATTGGAGTATTTTCTACAACGTAACACAGGGAATTTCAAAATTTGAATTCAGTTGTTAGAGATTAATTTTTTCTATTGTAATGAAACTTCACAACTTTTTGTGCCACTTTTTGTTTATAAATTCAACAGTAGACAGGTTTTTGGAAGAAGGCTGTGTTAAGTCACCCACAAGGGACTGTGTAACATTTCCTGAAAATCTAAAGCAAATTGGATCGGTACATGCTGAGAAGACATGTAATTTTTTATGAACAAATAAAACTTTTGGGAATCGAGTGACAAAGTATGGATTAATTTTTAATGCATCCCAGGATCCATACATAGGTAATTTACATACCACACTTTATAACACGCAGCAGGACATTGGAATATACTACCAACACCAGCCACATCCATTCCTCCACTATTGCCACTATGGTTAGCTTTATTTTTTTGTGGACACCTACAATATTTAGATGTTACTGCTACGTCTAAAACTGTCCCTGTATACATACTGGTGGCAGATACTGCACCATCAAAAGATTTGTGTCCTCGTTTCCGCCAGGTACCATGGAATACTACAATCACGTCTCGATTATCACTGTTTTCTATTACTGTCTCTTCCACAACTTTCTTCATACATTCGTTACAGACATCTCCTGTTTTAGATGCAATAAATCTATTACAGTTCGTAAACTTCGCTGGGAGATTTGGAAGATTCATCGTGCAACAGAAAACTGCACCTGCAGCAGTACAGTTACCAATTGTACGCAAGGCATAAACGAATCCAATTCACTGCAGTGAATGCGTCTTACACAGTTTGAAAAAATTCCATTGAGAACTAACATATAAAATATTTCATTCGCGTCCAATTCGCCCATACAATATATTCACTAAAACATTCATACTGTCCAAGAATTGATCCACGCCTCCTCAGCGAAGAACTTTCTTTTATACTTTCATTGCAATGGGCAGGTGTACCAGCAACGTTAGGTTCACATACTTCGTTATCGTCTTTATTGTTGACGGTGACAACACCTACATTTGGCTTTCTCCTTTTCTTAAAATCTGTCAGAGGATTTCTAGTAACTTTACGTTTACCCATGATTATCCTTCAATAAAACAGAGACTTCAATGAACAGAATTCACTACGAATATTTTGAGGGTTACAATATTGTTGTTGTTGTTGTTGTGGTCTTCAGTCCTGAGACTGGTTTGATGCAGCTCTCCATGCTACTCTATCCTGTGCAAGCTTCTTCATCTCCCAGTACTTACTGCAACCTACATCCTTCTAAATCTGTATAGTGTATTCATCTCTTGGTCGCCCTCTACGATTTTTACCTTCCACGCTGCCCTCCAATGCTAAATTTGTGATCCCGTGATGCCTCAGAACATGTCCTAACAACCGATCCCTTCTTCTTGTCAAGTTGTGCCACAAACTCCTCTTCTCCCCAATCCTACTCAATACCTCCTCATTAGTTATGTGATCTAGCCATCTAATCTTCAGAATTCTTCAGTAGCACCACATTTCGAAAGCTTCTACTCTCTTATTGTCCAAACTATCTATCGTCCCTGTTTCACTTCCATACAAGGCTACACTCCATACAAATACTTTCAGAAACGACTTCCTGACGCTTAAATCTATACTCGATGTTAACAAATTTCTCTTCTTCAGAAACGCTTTCCTTGCCATTGCCAGTCTACATTTTATATCCTCTCTACTTCGACCATCATCAGTTATTTTGCTCCCCATATAGCAAAACTCTTTTACTACTTTAAGTGTCTCATTTCCTAATCTAATTCCCTCAGCATCACCCGACTTAATTCGACTATTCCATTATCCTCGTTTTGCTTTTGTTGATGGTCATCTTATATCCTTCTTTCAAGACACTATCCTTTCCGTTCAATTGCTCTTCCAAGTCGTTTGCTGTCTCTGACAGAATTACGATGTCATCGGCGAACCCCAAAGTTTTTTATTTCTTCTCCCTGGATTTTAATACCTACTCCGAATTTTTCTTTTGTTTCCTCTACTGCTTGCTCAATATACAAATTGAATAACATCGGGGACAGGCTACAACCCTGTCTCACTCCCTTCCCAACCACTGCTTCCCTTTCATGCCCCTCAACTCTTATAACCGCCATCTGGTTTCTGCACAAATTGTAAATAGCCTTTCGCTCCCTGTATTTTACCCCTACCACCTTCAGAATTTGAAAGAGAGTATTCCAGTCAACATTGTCAAAAGCTTTCTCTAAGTCTACAAATGCTAGAAACGTAGGTTTGCCTTTCCTTAATCTATTTTCTAAGATAGGCCGTAGGGTCAGTATTGCCTCACGTGTTGCAACATTTCTACGGAATCCAGACTGATATTCCCCGAGGTCGGCTTCTACCAGTTTTTCCATTCGTCTGTAAAGAATTCGAGTTTTTGCAGCCGTGACTTATTAAACTGATAGTTCGGTAATTTTCATATCTGTCAACACCTGCTGTCTTTGGGATTGGAATTATTATATTCTTCTTTAAGTCTGAGGGTGTTTCACCTGTCTCATACATCTTGATCTCCCAAGGCCGTCAGTAGTTCCAATGGAATGTTGTCTACTCCTGGGGCCTTGTTTCGACTTAGGTCTTTCAGTGCTCTGTTAAACTCTCCACGCAATATCGTATCTCCCATTTCATCTTCATCTACATCCTCTTCCATTTCCATAATATTGTCCTCAAGTACATCGCCCTTGTATAGACCCTCTATATACTTCTTCCACCTTTCTGTTTTCCTTTCATTGCTTGCCCCTAGTGAGATAAGCCTCTACATCCTTACATTTGTTCTCTAGCCATCCCTGCTTAACCATTTTGCACTTCCTGTCGATCTCATTTTTGAGACGTTTGTATTCCTTTTTGCCTGCTTCATTTACTGCGTTTTTATATTTTGTCCTTTCACCAATTAAATTCAATATTTCTTCTGTTACCCAAGAATTTCTACTAGCCCTCGTCTTTTTATCAGCTTGATCCTCTGCTGCCTTCACTACTTCATCCCTCAGAGCTGCCCATTCTTCTTCTAATGTATTTCTTTCCCCCATTTCTGTCAATTGCTCCCTTATGCTCTCCCTGAAACTCTGTACAGCCTCTGGTTCTTTCAGTTTATCCATGTCCCATCTCCTTAAATTCCCACCTTTTTGCAGTTTCTTCAGTTTTAATCTACAGTTCATAACCAATAGATTGTGGTCAGAGTCTACATCTCCCCCTGGAAATGTCTTACAACATTACAATAGAGTAAATAGACATGAAACACACGACGATCGAGCGAGCGATATATATCAAACGATCACAGGTTAGCCACAACATTTGTTTTGTAACACTTATTTTCTTTCACATCACTAAAATGTATATGATGAGCATGTAGATTCATGAGTACAACATTTGACAACAGTTTCGAAGCATCACAATGGTTCACGCCCATGCAGAAGAAACTTCAAAATTACTTTAAACGTAGTTGTACTCTTCTGATTTGAATAAATTATGTACTGAAAGAGAAAGTCTGTAGATATTTAGAGTATGAAAAAGTAAAAATTGAACATTTCATGATATTGAGCCTTTTCATGTTTTGTTAGGAGTTGGTGTGGACCTGAACAAGAAAAAGGTATCCAGTACACATGGGGTCTAAGGTGTATATGTTAAGAACTATGAGCATGTGCTCAGGAGAAGAGATGTGTTTCACTGTAGCAAATATGGTATCATAACGATTTCCAGACCATAATCCCGTACCTCAAATTGACACATTTACCCTTCTCCATCATCCCTGAAAGTTTGTATCATCTCGGAATCACAGCTTACAGATTAGGAATGGCAGAGGGCATGTAAGACTTCCTTGGAGAACGCCACATATCACTTCTGTTTTATTCGAAAGCTTTTCGTCGATTACTACGAACTCTAACCTTTCTGACAGGAAACCACGAATCCAGTCGTACAATTGAGACTATACTCCATAACCACACAATTTCACGATAAGTTGCTTGTGAGGAACAGTATCAAAAGTCTTCTGGAAATCTAAAAATATGGAATCAAGTTGAGACCCCCTGTCGCTAGCAATCATTATTTCATAAGACTGAAGAACTAATTCTGTCGCACACGAGCGATATAACTGCGTGTTATGAGTCAATAGGTAATTTTATTAGAGGTAGTATAATGTTGGAACACATTATGTGTTCCAAAATCATACTACAAATTGACGTCCAGGATAGCGTTCGTAACTCAGCGGATTATTCTTACTTCCTTTCTTGACTACCGGTGTGACCTGTGCAACTTTCCAGTGTTTTTAACGGGTCTTTCGTCGAGCCAATGAGTGTATATGATAGTTAAGTGTAGAGCTGTTATATCCGTATATTCTGAAAGAAACCTCATTGGTTTTCAGTCTGGACCGGCAGATTTCGAAGTTTTCTAAGTTGTTTCTGTTTCAAATTCTGAAATATTTACTTCCTCTACTTTGCTGAAAGAATTTCGGAAAACGGTATTCAGTAACTCTGCATTAGTGGCATTACCATCGGTAATATTACCATTGCTATCGTGCAATGAACGTACTGATTCCGTCTTGATGCTGGTTTCGTTACAGAGTTTCGTTTTTGATACAATTAAAAGCATCTCGGATTGACGTTCATTCCATATTTCGAGCTTCTGCAAAATTTCACCAATCTTGGGGATTTTGCATTCTTTTAAACTTGACACGTTTTCTTCGTTGCTTCGGCAACACATTCGTGTCCCAATGGGAATCAGTTCCATTGATTATTCATTTTTCTTGGTATAGTTTTCTCAGTTGCTGTTGAAACTATTTCTTTGAATTCAAGCCACATGTGCTCTACGCTTACATAGTTCAGAAGGAATGAATAATGTCTCTTAAAAAGGCATCATGCGAATTTTCATCTGTTTTTTTAAATAGATATATTTTAGGGTTTGTTGTTGGTAGGTTTGGATGTTACGATATTCAGTTTCGCCACAACGACTCTGTGGTCACTAATCTCTGTATCCGTCATGATGCAGCCTACCTGTTCAGGATTATTTGTTGCTAGGAATTCAACCACATTTTTGCAACCATTTACCCAATGAGTGGATTTCTGAACTAACTCACAAAATAATTTTCGGAGAAAACATTCAGTACGACTTCGGAAGACGTTCTATGTATAGCACCGACTTTAAGCATGTATTTTCACCAACATGTTGAGGTTAGATCGAAATCACCACCAAACATAATTGTATGAGTGGGATACCTATTTGAAATGAGACTCAAGTTTTCCGTGAACTGTTCAGGAACTGTATCACCTGATTTGGAGGCCGGCGAAGAGGGCCCATTATTAATTTATTTTGGTCATTAAGTATTACCTCTACCTAAAGTCAGGCTCAGGAAGTATCTACTTCGATTTAACTAGATGGTAAACTATTTTTATCATCAATAAACACTCCACTTTCAACTGTAATTAACCTTTACTGTCTGAATGTCGTTCGAGCCCTTGTAAAAATTTCTGCTGCAAGTATCTCTGGCTTTAGTCAGCTGTTAGTAAAACGATTTGAGCTTCAGTTCGTTTTATTAGCGACTGGAGGCCCAATTTTTTTCCAACACGGGCTACGATAATTTATATCTACACGATGTTTCACATGGACTTCTACAAGTTGTAGAGGGGACTTAGTATATAAAGTTGCATATTGGAACGCACGTCCAGAAAGGTCATCCAAAAACGCTACAGAGCGTCAGAGTTGAATGCCGCGGTGCCTGTAAATGTGTATATACACAGGATGGTTCCGTGATGATGTTACAAACTTTCAGTGATGATGGAATGCATAAATGTATCAATTAGGTCTCTGGTCACCGTTCCGAAACGAGTCGAAATTTACAAGCGAACAAGTGAAAATCATTCTTATACCTCTGACAGTGGAATACATGTACAGGCACTGTTGTTGCTAAGGACGTGGAGTATGCAACTTTCAAAGATATGGGCCAAGACAAGAAAAACGTCTAGTACAAATGGGCTCTAAAATGCATACCTGGGGAGCTATGAGCAGTTGTTCATCTTGTGTGAAACACATCATCTCTATTGAACAAGTGCTTGTATCATTTAAGTGGTAAGCATTTTAGAGACCATGTTTGCTAGATATTTTCCTTGTTTTGGTCCATGCTATTACTTGTGACAGTTGCCTACCCAGCGATTTTAGCAACAATAGTACCGGTACATGTACCCCACTGTCAGAGGTACCAGAACTGTTTTCGCTTATAAGTTTCCATTCGTTCGTTTCCGGTACAGGAACCCTCACCGCAAATTGATACGTTTATCCTGATACATCGTCCTTGGAAGCCTGTAAAATCATCGCGGAATACATACATTTACAGGCCTCGGCGCCTATAGCTTTGACGCTCTGTACGACGTTGGATGACGCTTCCAGACATGGGTTTCTATGTAAAACTTGATCTATTCAAGTCCCATCACTCTCTCTAGAAGTGTGTAACATGAATTGTGAAACACCCTATACAATATGTATGGTTCCTGGATCTACCCTCGTCCTATGTTTGACCTTACACCTTTGAGACAGAAGATCTTTTTGCTCTTTTTCAAGACCCTGTAACGAAAAGGCCGTCCAATACATCCCACAAAGTCCCCATTACCTGTGTAGTCACCTCCTGTGTATAATTGACTCCTGAACTATTAAGGGGAACCTTACACCCCTGCTGAAGTCGAAGAATATGCAGCCTCGGAGAACCGTCTTAGCCTCTGAGTCAGACCCTCCACTCGGCTCTGTACCAAAAGCGCGCAATCGGTCCCGTCGACAACGCGTCCTAAGGTGTGCTCCGCCTTCATCTCGCAAGCGAAACTGGTGGTCTTTACCATTTCAGACGTGTTTCAGACGTCCCCCGGAAACCGAGAGAGTCTCTGACAATCCAAAGTGACACACATCATTAGTACAGACGTGAGCCACCACCTGCAATTGGCTACAACCTGTGCTCTTCATGACATCCGAAGGAACCGTTCCACGTCTGGGATGGGTTCCCCTGGTATTTACGCATAGTTCACTTTGAATTTCTCCCACTCCTTGACAACCGCATCTCTGAGGAACCCTACCAAGCGCCTAGCGCTGTAGCTCCCAAATACCAGTAATCTCGTCCTCTGGGCATGCCCAGCTCTTGCAGACTGAGAGACTACGTCTGAAACAGGACAGACAACTGTATCTGCTCGCACTTTTCTCAGATTACACTGTGGAAGCCATATTTGTAGTTAGATTGAGAATTTCTGGGTAGGGAGGTTTCAGCTTTTATCTTGTATCATGAGTGATCGACAAATGTGGAAGTAACATCAGCTGTGCTCCACTACGTGAGGGATTGTTTGAAAAGGGCTGCGCAAATTGCCACATCTTGATAAAATTTCGAACTGGAGCAACGATTGGTATTGCTTTAAATGGTCAAAATGTAGAATCGTGCTTTTCAGAAAATGTAGTGGGCTATGACTACAATATCAATAGATCGCGTTTGGAATCGGATATCTCATTTACATACCTGGTTGCAGCAGGCGGCAGACTTCGGTTTATTGGTAGAATATTAGGGAAGTACAATAAACCACATAGGATATTGCTCATAAAACATTCTGTGATACTACCTTTTCTGGAGCGGCAAGAAACGTAGAGGTGAGGAAAGATTCATTTCGTACTGGAACAAACAGTACACATTAAGGAACAAGTTATCGGATAATTTTATCTTCTCTGTGAACAAATAAGTTTCGGTTAGCTCCGAGAGGTCATCAATAGAAGCCATGAAGGGTAGCCAGTAGCTGAACCAGTTTGGTGTTGCGTTATCTGAGGGTTATAAAAGACACGAGTGAGAAAATGAGCTCACTAAATGGTAATCGAGCTATATCTTTAAGAATACACTTGAGTAACAGGTAGTGTGTTCGATTAACAGTTTTAGATCAGTGCTTCCGTGGCGAATTATCATTAATGGATCACTCGCAAACACCAAACAGGCTCTTAAACCAAATTACACATTCTGCTAAGATACGCTTCAAATCGAACGAAAATATTTAGTCCAACTGACACAACTAACTATAGGGTAAAAGCTATAAATTAGCGACAGCCCTGAAATTGAAATGTTACTTATTATTTCAGAACAAACAGAATATTAGTACAATAGCTGCTCTTCCAAGTCATTAGTGACAGGATGCATGAGAACAGTAGTAGAAATTCACATGGTTTTACGAACAAATGTGTGGCGCCTGAGCGAGCTTAGAGATGATAACGAATATGCATCTGTAAATTTCTTGTGAAACTGAAATAGTTTCACTCACATCCGAAGAATAAAATACCTTTCTATGAAGTATTATGACAAGTAGTGCTACCTGCCCTAGAATATTACTTAACAGAGTGTGACCCGTAGCAAATAGGGATAACAGAGTATATGAAATGCTTACAAGGCAGGACAGCAGGAATGGTCACCTATTTTTGTTTGGTCCATCGGAGAACGTCGCGGAGATGATGCAAAACCTTGGCTGACAGACGACTAAAAATAAATACCTACATTCAGTGGTGTATCAAACAGTACACTACAACCCTGTACAGTGTCGCTCATGTATGGAACGTGAGAACAAGGTAAGTTACAGAAAGCACGGAGGTATTGGAACAATAATTCTTCCCACGCTCCATGCGTCTACAGAACGAGAAAAACCCCTAATAACTGGTACAATGGGAGGTACTCCCCAAACAAACACTTTGCAGGGTTCGCAGTACATTTAGATGTACATGTTACATGTAGATGTAGAAATGTGTAATTACCTAGAAATATTAGCAATATTATGAGCAATGTAAAGAAAGATCAGGTTCGCAAAAATTTGATCAGGATCTACAGCATACAATTGGATTTAAAGGCTAGCAAGGAAATTCTGAAAGATGGGATTTGTTTATACAACATTCCAAAATAAACAAGTCATTATGTTGCGATTAATACAACGTAGTACCCGTGGTCTAGGACAGCCGGCACGGTAGCTCAGCGTGTTAGGTCAGAGGATTAGCAGCCCTCTGTAATAAAAAAAACTGAGCTAATCGATCAACAACGAACTTAAGAGGATGTGCTACGACATCCGCCCCGAGCAGATGCAACGAACAAACGCGAGCAAAGAGAGATTTAAACAAAAAAACGGGTAGCGTCTTTGATTCATAATCAAAACGTATTCGGTCCCGGGTTCGATCCCCGCCACTGCCTAAATTTTGATAAAATAATCAGCATTGACGGCCGAAGACTTCCGGCATAAAAAGTCAGCCTCATTCTGCCAACGGCCTTGTCAAAGAGGGCGGAGGAGCGGATAGAGTTTCAGGGCACTCTCTTGTCCAAGGGGTGGGAAATTGCCCCTAAAGGCGGAAGAATCAGCAATGATCAACAACATGAGGATGCAGAAGGCAATGGAAATCACTGCATTAAAGACACGTAACGTGTATCCACAGGACATGTGGCCTGTAGTTGAAGAAGTGTCATGATGATCTCTCCATTGGCAAAAGATTCCGGAATAGTCCCCCATTCGGATCTCCGGGAGGGGACTGCCAAGGGGAAGGTTACCATGAGAAAAAGATTGAATAATCAACGAAAGGATAATGTTCTACGAGTCGGGGCGTGGAATGTCAGAAGCTTGAACGTGGTAGGGAAACTAGAAAATCTGAAAAGGGAAATGGAAAGGCTCAATCTAGATATAGTAGGCGTCAGTGAAGTGAAGTGGAAGGAAGACAAGGATTTCTGGTCAGATGAGTATCGGGTAATATCAACAGCAGCAGAAAATGGTATAACAGGTATAGGATTCGTTATGAATAGGAAGGTAGGGCAGAGGGTGTGTTACTGTGAACAGTTCAGTGACCGGGTTGTTCTAATCAGAATCGACAGCAGACCAACACCGACAACGATAGTTCAGGTATACATGCCGACGTCGCAAGCTGAAGATGAACAGATAGAGAAAGTGTATGAGGATATTGAAAGAGTAATGCAGTATGTAAAGGGGGACGAAAATCTAATAGTCAGGGGCGACTGGAATGCAGAGTAGAAGAAAACGTTACAGGAGACTATGGGCTTGGGACAAGGAATGAAAGAGGAGAATGACTAATTGAGTTCTGTAACAAGTTTCAGCTAGTAATAGCGAATACCCTGTTCAAGAATCACAAGAGGAGGAGGTATACTTGGAAAAGGCCGGGAGATGCGGGAAGATTTCAATTAGATTACACCATGGTCAGACAGAGATTCCGAAATAAGATACTGGATTGTAAGGCGTACCCAGGAGCAGATATAGACTCAGATCACAATACAGTAGTGATGAAGAGTAGACGGAAGTTCAAGACATTAGTCAGGAAGAATCAATACGCTAAGAAGTGGGATACGGAAGTTCTAAGGAATGACGAGATACGTTTGAAGTTCTGTAACACTAGAGATACAGCAATAAGGAATAGCGCAGTAGGCAACACAGTTGAAGAGGAATGGACATCTCTAAAAAGGGCCATCACAGAAGTTGGGAAGGAAAACATAGGTACAAAGAAGGTAGCTGCGAAGAAACCATGGGTAACAGAAGAAATACTTCAGTTGATTGATGAAAGGAGGAAGTACAAACATGTTCCGGGAAAATCAGGAATACAGAAATACAAGTCGCTGAGGAATGAAATAAATAGGAAGTTCAGGGAAACTAAGACGAAATGGCTGCAGGAAAAAGTGAAGACATCGAAAAAGATATGATTGTCGGAAGGACAGACTCAGCATACAGGAAAGTCAAAACTACCTTTGGTGACATTAAAAGCAACGGCGGTAACATTAAGAGTGCAATGGGAATTCCACTGTTAAATGCAGAGGAGAGAGCAGATAGGTGGAAAGAATACATTGAAAGCCTCTATAAGGGTGAAGATTTGTCTGATGTGATGGAAGAAGAAACAGGAGTCGATTTAGAAGATATAGGGGATCCAGTATTAGAATCGGAATTTAAAAGAGCTTTGGAGGACTTACGGTCAAATAAGGCAGAAGGGATAGATAAGATTCCATCAGAATTTCTTAAATCATTTAGGGGAAATAGCAACAAAGCGACTATTCACGTTGGTGTGTAGAATATATGAGTCTGGCGACATACCGTCTGACTTTCGGAAAAGCATCATCCACACAATTCCGAAGACAGCAAGAGCTGACAAGCGCGAGAATTATCGCACAATCAGCTTAACAGCTCATGCATCGAAGCTGCTTACAAGAATAATGTACAGAAGAATGGAAAAGAAAATTGAGAAAACTCTAGGTGACGGACACTTTGGCTTTAGGAAAAGTAAAGGCACGAGAGAGGCAATTCTGACGTTACGGCTAACAATGGAAGCAAGGCTAAAGAAAAATCAAGACACATTCATAGGATTTGTCGACCTGGAAAAAGCGTTCGACAATATAAAATGGTGCAAGCTGTTCAAGATTCTGAAAAAAGTAGGGGTAAGCTATAGGGAGAGACGGGCCATATACAATATGCACAACAACCAAGAGGGAATAATAAGAGTGGACGATCAAGAACGAAGTGCTCGTATTAAGAAGGGTGTAAGACAAGGCTGTAGCCTTTCGCCCCTACTCTTCAATCTGTACATCGAGGAAGCAATGATGGAAATAAAAGAAAGGTGCAGGAGTGGAATTAAAATACAAGGTGAAAGGATATCAATGATACGATTCGCTGATGATATTGCTATCCTGAGTGAAAGTGGTGAAGAATTAAATGATCTGCTGAACGGAATAAACAGTCTAATGAGTACATAGTATGGTTTGAGAGTAAATCGAAATAATACGAAGGTAACGAGAAGTATTAGAAATGAGAACAGCAAGAAACTTAACATCAGGATTGATGGTCACGAAGTCAATGAAGTTAAGGAATTCTGCTACCTAGGCAGTAAAATAACCAATGACGGACGGAGCAAGGAGGACATCAAAAGCAGACTCGCTATGGCAAAAAAGGCATTTCTGGCCAAGATAAGTCTACTAATATCAAATACCTGCCTTAATTTGAGGAAGAAATTTCTGAGGATGTACGTTTGGAGTACAGCATTATATGGTAGTGAAACATGGACTGTGGGAAAACAGGAGCAGAAGAGAATCGAAGCATTTGAGGTGTGGTGCTATAGACGAATGTTGAAAATTAGGTGGATTGATAAGGTAAGGAATGAGGAGGTTCTACGCGGAATCGGAGAGGAAAGGAATATGTGGAAGACACTGATAAAGAGAAGGGACAGGATGATAGGACATCTGCTAAGACATGAGGGAATGACTTCCATGGTACTAGAGGGTGTTTTAGAGGGCAAAAACTGTAGAGGAAGACAGAGATTGGATTGCATCAAGCAAATAATTGAGGACGTAGGTTGCAAGTGCTACTCTGAGATGAAGAGGTTAGCCCAGGAAAGGAATTCGTGACGGGCCGCATCAAACCAGTCAGTAGACTGATGACCCCAAAAAAAAAGTCCCAGAGATAGCTCAAAACATTAGATTTTTACGAAAAAATGAAGCATCAAAATTAAAGTAGCCAGTGTTTTACTTATACGAAATAGGGATTGACACAAGCTGCACGGTGAACAAATGTTCTCATAGTGATAGTGTGCTCAAGTGATCTTCAATGTTCAGTTGTTTTGCTGTGCTGGCCGCTGACATACAGATCTCCTCGAGCGTAAACATGACGGTGTTACCAACCTGACAGGCCTTCAGTTCGCTTTGCTGAGTAATACTTGCACAAATATTCAGATATACATGTATTTTTACATTCTGTTCAGATGTCTGTGCCATTTAAATTATTTAATGCAGTGAAATTTTAAAATTTTAGAATTATCAAATTTCACAGAAAGGAAAAAAGTCGTGAAACAATTTCTTTAAAATTCCAAATTAAACTGAAGTGAGATATGTAAGGTTTCTGCACACGTTGTGCACGAAAACTGAATTTTATAGGAGAAAGTACCCGTAAATGCAGTAAATTCGAAAAGAACAAACGTGTTGCAAAGTATTTAAAACAATTCAAGAGCAGTCGTACTTATTACGAATTGGTTTCGCGGATTGCGAATTCAATTTGACGTCAGCTGTACTGTTTATTAATGATACAGCAAAATTTGTGCCTGACCGGGACTCGAACCCGAATTTCTCGCATACTGCAGTCGATCATCTTAAGCACGTACCGATCCAAACCTCCGTATGCCGAACCGTCCACATCCCGCAGCGCTCGCAAAGTTTGTGATTCCCGCAACAGACAGAAACGATGTTATCTTCGTTTCAGTCCGTCTAGGTACGAAATATTTGTTTCGTAATGTTTGTGTTATACAGTGGCTGTGTGGCAAAACACAATTTGCCCCAGACATGCATGCATGTCTGAAGGATCAGACATGGTTAACAACCCACAATTGTATTAAATACTGCGGATTTGAATGGTAAATTGCGAATTCAATTTGACGTCAAAGTACGAGTACTGTTTGTTAGCGAGACATGAAAACTAATGGCAGACCAGGACTCGATCCTAGGATTGCTGCTTATGGCGAGTGCTTACCTTAACCAGTTCAGCTATCTGTGCATCCTCCCCGACCCGATGCATACATCCATATCCAACAATCTCATTATCCTTTAGTGTTTTCACATTGTTGGAGTCCCACAGCACAGAGAAAGACCTTCTTTCCCATCGTTTTAGCCTACATATGCATGAAGCCACACACCGTCAGGTGGCTTGCGGAGTATGGATGTAGATGTAGAAGTACATTTTTTCGCAATGTCAATCTTATACACTGAAGTGCCCTAACTTAATGGGATAGCGACATGCACAAATACAGATGGCTTTAGTAATACCGGTTGATCAAAAAGTCAGTATAAATCTGAAAACTTAATAAACCACGGAATAATGTAGATAGAGAGGTAAAAATTGACACATATGCTTGGAATGACATGGGGTTTTATTAGAACCAAAAAAAAACTATTGCTAGACGCGTGAAAGATCTCTTGCGCGCGTCGTTTGGTGATGATCGTGTGCTCAGACGCCACTTTCGTCATGCTTGGCCTCCCAGGTCCGCAGACCTCAGTCCATGCGATTATTGGCTTTGGGGTTACATGAAGTCGCAAGTGTATCGTGATCGACTGACATCTCTAGGAATGTTGAAAGACAACATTCGACACCAATTCCTCACCATAACTCCGGACATGCTTTACAGTGCTGTTCACAACATTATTCCTCGACTACAGCTATTGTTGAGGAATGATGGTGGACATATTGAGCATTTCCTGTAAAGAACATCGTCTTTGCTTTGTCTTACTTTGTTATGCTGATTATTGATATTCTGATGAGATGAAGCGCCATCTGTCGGACATTTTTTGAACTTCTGTATTTTTTTGGGTCTAATAAAACCCCATGTCATTCCAAGCATGTGTTTTAATTTGTACCTCTCTATCTATATTATTCCGTGATTTATTCAGTTTTCAAATTTATACTGACTTTCTGATCACCCGGTACATACAGAAGGTATAAAAGGGCACTGCATTGGTGATTCATGCGAAATGGTTTCCGAAGTGATTATGGTCGGACGACGGGAATTGACTGACTCTGGACGCACAATAGTAGTTGGAGCTACACGCAGGCTAAGTTCCAATTTGGAAATCTTTACGGAATTGAATATTCCTAGATCCGCAGTGTCAATACTGTGCCAAGAATATCAATATACGGGCATGACCTCTCACCACGGACAACAAAGTGGCCGACGGCCTGCACTTAAAGACCGAGAGCAGTGGCGTTCGTATAGTGTTGTCGTTAGTAGCAGACAAGCAACACGGCGTGAAATAACCGCAGAAATCAATGTGGGACATAACGATGAATCTATCCGTTAGGACAGAGTGGCCAGCCGCTATCGCTGACCGGTTCTGGGCGCTTCTGTAGTGAACCGAGCTGCAGCTACGGTCTCAGGTTCGAATCCTGCCTCAGGCATGGATATGTGTCCCTAGGTCAGTTAGGTTTAAGTAGTTCTAAGTCTATGGGACTGATGACCTCAGATGTTAAGTCCCATAGTGCTTAGAGCCATTTGAGGACACAGTGACCATATTTGGCGTTAATGGGCTACGACAGCCCCTCTCCTGGGTTCTCGACCGTATGGGTTGGAACCTAAACGATTGGGAAACGGTGGCCTGGTCAGATGAATCCCGATTTCAGCTGGTAAGAACTGATGTTAGAGTTCGAGTGTGGTGCAGACACCGCGACCCCTGGACCCTAGTTGTCAACAAGGCACTGTGGAAGTGTGGGCTGTGTTTACATTGAATGGACTGGGTCCTCTGGTCCAACTGAACAGACCATTGTCTGCAAATGGTTATCTTCGGCTGCTTGGAAACCACTTGCAGCCTTTCATAGACGTCATGTTCGCAAACAACGATGGAATATTTATGGATGACAATGTGCCATGTCACCGGGCCATAATTGTTTGTGCTTGATTTCAAGAACATTCTGAACGATTTGAAGGAATGATTTGGCCACACAGATCATCCGACATGAATTCCATGTAACATCTATGGGACATAATATAGAGGTCAGTTCGCCCACAAAAATACTACACCGGCAGTACTTTGGCAATTATGTATGTCAATACAGGCAGCATGGCGCATTATCTCTCCAGGGGACTTTTAAGGACTTGTTGAGTCAAACCCACGTTGAGTTGCTCCACTATGCAGGTCCATAAGATGTCCGACACGGTATTACGACGTACCTCATGACTTTTGCCATCTCACTTTACGGTGGTTGTATGTTATTACACAGTGTGATTTAGAAACGCATGCATATCTGAAGGAACGGATATGACCAACGATCCACAACTGTACTAAATATTACGAATTTGATTCCCAAATTGCGAATTCAGTTTAACGTCAGCTGTAATATTTATTAGTAACACAAGAAAATTTTCGCAGGGACAGGACTCGAATATGGATTTGCTTCTTATCGACAGCGACCACCTTATGCACTGTGTCTATCCATGCATGCTCCTCACACCGATCCAAACTTCCATACTCCACACTCAACTTATCCGTTATTGCTCGCTGTTAGTTGATTCATACATTAGGGAAAGACATTTCTTTTATCTTCGTTTTAGCCCGTATAAGCAAGAAATACTTATCTCGCAATGTTTGTATTATGTTATTACAGTGTCCTTCAGACAAGCATGCCTGTCAGAGGGGACAAACACAGTTAGTTGTCCACAACTGTATTATATATTACGAATTTGATTCGCTACGGTCGCAGATTCGAATCCTACCTCGGGCACGGATGTGTGTGTGATGTCCTTAGGTTAGTTAGGTTTAATTATATCTAAGTTCTAGGCGACTGATGGCCTCAGAAGTTAAGTCGCATAGTGCTCAGAGCCATTTGAACCATTTGAATTTGATTCGCAAATTCGGAAGTCAGTTTGACGTGCTTTAATTATAGCCGCATCCAATGCTTGTTGCTAATCTGAGTAAAGGTAATGTGCGCACATGACCTATTAGGCTCACATTATTCTGGCATTCGTTTTCTTCCCAACTTATTCAATGGTAGCCGTTACCGGTACTGCATTACAAACATGTACAGTATACTTACTTGATTCTGTTGATTCATGCTAAGCTTGCCTGGGTGTATACATTAGTGAAATATTGTAGTGCCTTGTCAAATACTGCTTCGTTTCAGGTGTACTGTGAGATATTTTGTAGATTGTATGAAAGAAAGTGAAACCGGTCAGACGAGTATTTGTATGTAATGAACGGCACCTGGAAATTAAATGACCACTGTCGAAGGGAAAGAAGCGTTTCCGATAATTTTGTTTGGTAATAATATCATATGAAGTAGGCTGGATTTTCTCACTATGGGATTATGCTCATTACTGGTTGCTGTTCTGAGTGCAACCGGCTTAATATACTGACGTGCTAAAATCTGTTTGGTGGTATCAATATTTACGCAGAATTAGCAGCTGTACAATTATGTTACCCAAAGGTTGGAACATGTGAATATTCTGGTGTTTGAGTCTAATGTCGGTTCAGACAACTAATTTGATGGTCTTGTGAATAAATGTTTGTTGCGTTCAATTGATCTGCAATTTGATCAACTTTTTCATTGTTGGATCAATAATTACTTAAAAATCGATTCAATAGTTCTTCAGTAATCTTGAGCTAGTGGAATAACCATCATGTTTCAGCATAACAATTAGTTTTTATGTAATGTTTGGTGATAAAGGCTATTATTCTGTGGAACACACAGGTATAATTTGCTGAACTGTGAAATTTGTTTTAATAAGCAGCAAATCCAGGTTCGTGTCCCAGTCTGGTACAAATTCTGACGTGTCATTAATAAATAGTAGTGCTGATATCGAATTGAATATTCAGTTTGCGAATCAAGTTTTGACTAATTAATACA
Organism: Schistocerca gregaria; assembly: GCF_023897955.1. Classification (NCBI taxonomy): domain Eukaryota; kingdom Metazoa; phylum Arthropoda; class Insecta; order Orthoptera; family Acrididae; genus Schistocerca; species Schistocerca gregaria. The sequence goes on along the minus strand of NC_064924.1, from coordinate 66,455,131 downwards.
GCTGAGGATCTTCAACAGTGTCTGTTCCATCAGACACGTATGCATGGCTGAAGAACACATGTATGATAACATACAGGCGTTGTATAACACAGACATTGTGAAATATGTAAGTTATGTTATCCTAACTGATCGATGCTGTCGACAATTGTTAATCTTAATCGTTCCGTTAACTGCAGGATGTCCTGGACTTTAATTATTTTTAATTCATCATGTGGAAATCGGATTCTTCATTAAATACAGTATCATAATTTACTAACTTTCACACTTACACACATTGTCTTGAACACGTAATATTTTTAAACTCATCTTTCTACTCTGCTAACCCAACAACAGCTTTACACACTTTCGCCCATACTATAATTGTTACTCAATGAACAACTCTGTTACATCAAGACCCACCAAAAACGCTGATGTAAGTTAGAAATGACATATTTCTCATAGGAAGAAAGTGGAAAACAGATTTTTGAAAGAAGAAAAATTTTAACATTCTCATTTTCAGTTTATTTTGTATAATCATTACAATAATTTGAGATTATGAAAACTAATTTTATTAAAAGAAACAAGTATCCTAAAATATATTTATTATATACTGTAACCATAAAAAGTAAATAGAATATTTAACTACTATCTGGTTTTCAGGCTGCAGCAGGATTACATGCGTAATTGTTACTTATGCAATCACTACTTGAAAAGTAAAATATAATGAGTTTAGCTTAATATTGCATAAGAAATTCATAAACTCATCTTACTGATATTGTGCAGTGATGTCAGATAGAGAGACCAATTCCCACTGACAGGACATCTTGTATCTCTGAACATATCACAAGTAACATTCAAGCATGGAACGCAATACAACTTCAAAAAGACAAGCTGCCAAACTTCTCAAATTGAAGCAATATTTAAAAAGTAAACATCTGAAAATATTATCTTTATATCGAGTGGAGACATCACTGATCATTAAATGCTGATTAAAAGTTTCAAAATGTTTTGTCAAATAATGAAACCATTATATCGTAAGCCACAAGCTGTCAGAGAAAGTTATTCAGAAACAAGATCATTTACTGGCTCAATTATGCTATCCCTTACCATCATTACGGTATAATCACTGATGCTAGCAATGGTCAATTTTTTATAGAACAAATCTCCCACAAAGTCTGCAAAACATCTACATCATATTCCGCATCAATTTTCATTTTCATCCATGATAAACATTTGTGTATGTTAAGGTAATGTCAAAACACTGTCTACGTAGAAAAACATGTCACTCTAAGCAATAAAATGTGAACATTTTCATTATAAATAATTGTTGAACAAACTTATGAAAGAAATATTTATATAGTATAAAATATTTGAAAGTCTGATAAAGATACAATCCTGTGCCACGTTTCCAAGTTACTACATACAGCAAAGTACCAAAAATAAGTAAATAATATATGCCATAAAAGACAGACAGAATCACTGTTGTTGCATATTTGATTATCTTCGGTATTTCATATTAAAATGTTCTGGATCCAAATATTAGACATTTAGGCCGTTTCTCAGAAGATAGGACGTCGTTTTGTCGTTGAAGCAAACTTCCAGTTGCGACGGTATGGGCGTCACACTTCAGATATTTGTCACGAGCGTAGGTATTGCACAAATAAAAGGCTTTTACTGGTACTGTTGTCACAAACCCGTGAGTTGGCCCACGCGTCTTCCATGCAACTAAAGTCTGTGCCCGATGTCACACTGCTGACATTGTCGCTGTCCGAGTTAAGTTCAAAAATATTAAAATTAGACTTTATCAGTAACTTTTGTAAGGAAAACTACTGCAGTTCATTCTTGCCGTTGCTTCTAGTATGGTCTTCAGGGATAATTTACGCAAGCAAACAGTGTGCCTAATTCACTCCTGTCGCTAATACTGTCCCATCAGTTTCTTAACATTTACTGGCTCAATGAAGCTATCCCTTATCAGTCATTACTATATAATCACTTATGCTAACAGTGGTCAGTTTTCTGTAGAACAAATTTCTCACAAATACTGCAAAATATCAACATCAGATTGGGCATCAGTTTTCATTTTCACCCATGATAAATATTGCATGACAGAAAAAGTCATGCATCCAGAAGGGGACGAGGAAATTATATGAAAGTTCGCAGATATAGAGGATGTATGATGTTATGTCAGTGATCATAATATTGAGTCAAATTTAGGAAGTACTTAGCAGTAAGAGTCTACTTGCCAGTGTAACGTTGCACCCTCTCTGGCCTGGAAAGATAAACATTTTCCGTTGGCAAGACGACATAAAACTCTTGCATCTTCTCCTGAGGCAAGCTAGCCAACAGCTGTTGTAACTGGTACTTGATGTCCTACACAATAGCAATGGTGATGGAGCTGATGTCGTAGCTGGCACCACATATGTTCTTTCCGTAAATGATCTGGAGATTTTGCTGCTCACGGGAGTACCTTAACACCACCTCGAGCGTTAATAGGCACACATTCCATGAATGGACGGGTACTGCTCTGTTAAAAAATGGCACCGCTATAGTGTCACATGAGGGATAACACGTGAGGACGCGGGATGGCCGTGACGTACGATTGCACCGTCATAGTTCCCTCAGTCACCACCATGCACAACCTGAAGTCATACTCGATTGCTCCTCACAACATGATGCCAGGAATTGCACTGTCGTGTATTGAAAGAGTGGTAAGCTCCCACAGATCGCTGCCATACTCGTTGATGATAGCCATCTACTGTAGTGCAGAGTTGCTGTTCACCACTGAATACAATCCGACGCTATAAATAAGCAGTCCGTGGTTTCCAGTTATGGTGTCACACCAACATAGCCGTTTGATGATGATGATATTTGGTTTGTGGGGCGCTCAACTCTGCAGTTATCAGCGCCCGTACAAATTACCAATCTTTACGCACTCCAGACTCGCCACTTTCAGGAATGATGATGAAGTGATGAGGACAACACAAACACCCAGTTCCCGGGCGGAGAAAATCCCCGATCCGGCCGGAAATCGAACCCGGGACCTAGTGACCCAGAGGTAGCAATGGTAACCACTAGACGAAGAGCTGGAGAGTTGTGGAGACGATAATTCCCTAGTTCAGAGGCTTTTAGCCTCTACGCAATGGGGAGGGATAACAGAACGTCGCAGTGGATCTACTAATTGTTCTCGTACAGTTGATGGAGATGAGAAAGAGTTACAATATGCTTGGTGCACAATGCGGTGATTCTCATCTGTGGTGGTGGGATGTGGTCGAACGGAACCCTAACGATTAGTATGTCCGCCCTCACGTTCCAGTCCAACGGTGGGCATCGGCATGCCCCATGAGTCTGGTCATTGCACGATTCAACTAGCGGTCAAATGGAGACCCAGAACGAGGTCTCTTTCAAACTCTGTTACGTGCTGATAACACTGTCTCACACGATTATGCGGCATCTCCGTCTCCTTCACAGTGATCACATAACATTAGACACCGGTCACGTTACTTATAAGCCCTACCAGGCCAGGTAGCAACACTAAAAACCATCAATAGTCACGCACTCTTGTGGCGGTTTTATCTGTCGCAGAGTATCGCGACTCTAATCATTTAGTACCAGTCAATATTGTGTACCTCTATGTAGTTACATTCACATATACCCATGTCTTCTAGATGCTCCACTTGTTTTGTCAGGCAGTGCATTGGCGGAGCTGGCAGATGATCCATTTGAAAAGATTTCCTCCGTGATTATGACAGCACGACGGGAATTAACACACTTTGAACGCGGGAATAGTAGTTGGTATATCCAGAAATCGTTACGGAATTCTATATTCGGAGATTCAGAGTGTCAAGGTTGTGCATAAAGAACCAAATTTCAGGCTTTACCTCTCACTACAGACAACACGTAAGGACCTAGAGCAGCGGCGTTTGTGTAGAGTTGTCAGTGCTAACAGCCAAGCAATATTGCGTGAAATGACCACAGAAATCAACGGGGTAGTACGACCAAAGGGTCCGTTTGGACAGAGTGACTAAATTTGGAATTAAGGGGGTATGACAGCAGGCGACCGACGCGAGTGCCTTTGCTAACAGCACGACATGAACTGCAGCCCCTTTCCTGGGCTCTTGACCGTATCGGTTGGAACCTAGGAGACTGGAAAACCGTGGCCTCGTCAGAAGAGTTCCGATTTCAGTTGGTAACAGCTGATGGTAGGGTTCGAGTGTGATCCTGACCCCACGAAGCCACGAAGCCAAGTCGTCATAGAGGCACTGTGCAAGCTGGTGGTGGCTTCATAGCGGTGTGGACTGAGTTTACACGAGATGCACTCGGTCGTTTGGTTCAACTGAACCGGTAATTGACTGGAAATGGTTATGCCCGGCTGCTTGGAGACATTTGTTGCCGCTCGTGGACATCATGTTCCTAAAGAACGAAGGAATTTTTATGGCTGACAATGCGCCATGTCACCAGACCACACTTGTTCGCGATCGGTTTGCAGCACACTCTGGATAATTCGATAGAATGATTTGCCCATCTGTACCGCCCGACATGTATCCCATCGAACATTTATGCAACCAATGAAGAGGTCAGTTGGTGCACAAAATCCTGCACCGGCAACACTTTCGCAATTATGGGCAGCTATGGAGAAGGATGGCACAACATTTTTGCAGGGGACTTCCAATGGTTTGTTGAGTCCATGCCACATCGAGTTGTTGCACTACGTGGGGCAAAAGAGGTCTAACACGCTGTTAGGAGGTATCCCATGACCTTTATCACCTCACTGCGTGTTTCAGCCTGCATACTGCATACATGCGCTTTGCGACGAAGTTGCTGGTTAAGATTCTGAACCCTGCTTGTAAATGATCGGTTCACAACCCTGCTCACCATACTGCACGCTCCGCAGGTGCAGTCGCAAAACATACCTTACACAGATAGCTAGTGGTCTGCATAAGTAATTACGATATCAGACTTAATCAAAAGAAATTTACTTCTCCAATTTCAATTCACACTTCGACGTTATACTGGCCTAAAGTACACATTTTCGAAGAGTGGTTACCCTATATAAAATTCATCAATTTTTTGTCACGCAGAACGTAATGTGACCATGGAAAGTTTCTAACACTGTCTGAATTTAAACAATGCCTCAAAAGTAGTCATATAGCACATACTTGCATTTAAATTAGCACAAAGGATTAAAGAGGACTTGCGTAACCCCATATGAAATACAATACATAAGTGAATAGCTGCATGGAACCGACATGTTCTATTAATCTGTGTTAGCTTCTCGGTTGTAGCGATCCGCTATGGAATGGGGCTGTTTTCCAAGTATGTATTATAAATGAAACTAAGTAGTTACAAAAAAATGGTTCAAATGGCTCTGAGCACTATGGGACTTAACATCTGTGGTCATCAGTCCCCTAGAACTTAGAACTACTTAAACCTAACCAACCTAAGGACATCACACACATCCATGCCCGAGGCAGGATTCGAACCTGCGACCGTAGCGGTCACGCGGTTCCAGACTGAAGCGCCTATAATCGTACGGCCACACCGGCCGGCCTAAGTAGTTAGTTTACGCCTTAAAAGCCGATGATTATGCTTTAAAGGAGTACCGGTCTCAAAAGTATTCCAGTATTTACAAACAAAACTTTGAAATATGTTCCTCACCTAGATTGAGGCAAGAACATACAGTAAATGCCATCTTTGACAATGCTGTGGTAATTCAATTAAATAGATTAAACTTTAAATAGTAAATAAATATAAGTTGAGTGCTAGGAAGCTTTAGGCACCGTTTTGCGAGTTTAGTGTCAATTTATCTCATGGTTTTCTTCACTTGTAGTTATTTACTGTCGAACTTTTTAACTTTATTATCACTGCACTGCACTGTGTCTTCATTCCTCTGTTTAGATCAGTAACATCTTTCACAGTGTTGTTTACATACATGGTAAGGTCTGTGATGATAATAGTCAGTAAATAGTCTGATGATGCCCTTGTGAGCAGAAGACTGTGGCATACTACGTAAATTAACTCTGTAGAAGATACTCAATATTCTGCGTGCTTTTCATTTATAATTATGTTGTTGTACCAAGGAGCGACATAATTAATAGCTAATAAGTATGTATTCTTTTACTCACAGTAAATGCAGTAGTTAAACATATAAATTAGGAATACTGATAGAAGTTCAACATTTTTCGTACAAAAAACAAATATGACTCTGTCATACAGTATTACCAAACACGACAACTTGATTACCTGCAACAGCAACTGATGACGCCTTACTTTGTTCAATGACTGAAAAAGTTAACTACAACGCAAAGAGGTTGTGTTACATTCTGTCATCTGTTTCCAGCCTTCTGTCATAACAAGTAATTTAATCATCAGAATGACTTTCACTTCTTCCACTATTAATCTAACCTCAGGTCAACATGATGGCAGAGTCCTATTTGCTGTATATTTTAAGTAATACACGAATAAAGGAAACTATCTGTCCAGAAATAACTGTGCAACACGCGTTATTAGGAATGAATATATTGATCCTCAAAAGTATATACACAGTTTAAAACCTCAAAATGTTTCTATTTATATTACTTTCAGACAGATAAGTTCTCACTGTCAGAAAAATAAACTAATCTCATGTTAATAACCGGACCTAGAACATCTTGCATGTTTGGAAAGAAGAAAATGTAATGCACAATCATATGAAATCAAGCTAGCATGATGTCATAACCAGGCTTCAAGCACCTAATAATTTACAATCTCTTCAATCCTGCACCACTGCAAGTAAACACGTGGAGTTATATCAGGTCACAGATTGGTAGAATAACGTAATCAAAAGCGCTGCAGATTGAAGCACAGAATATAACACAGTAAATAAAATAGAACGCTCTTACTGGTAATGTTACGTGACATACAAATTATGCAAGATCATTACTTTCCAAAACGCAAAAATAACTTCATCAGAATAGCATGCTCCTCCAAAAATGGCTCCAGTACCAAACACATCTTGACATAACTAACCCTAGAACTTGAACAAGATTGCCTGGGAAAAAGTGGTCAACTTCCTTTCGAATGAACAGGCACACGTCATTCTCTTCCTGCAAGACATGACTGGTTAATGCCCAATGCCTCACCAATGACAGACACTCCGATGCAGTTGTTAGGGAAAAACTTTGTCAATATATCAAAGTCGATGTATAGTGTAGCTGGCAAAGTCAATATCTCAGAGACAACTCTAAAATGAGGATTATCGATACTGAAAAGGTAAAAACAGTCGGACCGAAAACGAAACAGCTAACGACAGACACCTTTCGTCACATCGCCCTTATTGAACTAAGATGATGTGGAATGTTTTCAGGCGGTGATCACCAGGGGACATTACAAATTCCATCAGTGCTTCCAAATGTTGTACTAATCGTGATGAGGTTACTAAAATGGTTGATTAAAAAAACTATGTTCAAGACAAAATGATTCAAAACTCAGGCCTAACAGCTGATTGTGTACAATTTTTCATGGTCTCCAATTTCTGCCTGAAAAGCATACTACCATAACAACGTCAATAGGTAAAATATGTTAGCTATTCAAAATTTAATTTTAACACAATAATATTAAGAACAGTTCACGATACAACGTAAAGCTATATGATGTATAAATGGTATCGAATGAGTTTACATTTATTAAATGAATCACATAGAATTAAGTTACAACAGGAACCTCACGTACTCATTCAATTCCTGAAAACCGGAAAAATGATAGCAAGTAGCGAAATATTTTGCAAGAAAAGCCAATTAATCTTAATCTCATTGTTAGTCTAAAGCAGAAATGAGTTTATATTCTTAACTGACGAGTACCCTTGCCAATGCATCTTCAGTCATGATTGGGCGGGGAGAAAATTTACTTGAAATTAACTTTTTCTATTTTTTCTACCACACAGTTATGATTTCAATGTTCTTTCAAGTATTCTAGTGCTGATAACTTCAAGCAAAATATGAAGTAACGTCAACTTACACCTGCAGTGGTATTTTGCATCGATATAAGACGCCTTCATCGTAGTTGTCACGTCGTTTTCTGCATACATCTACGGTAGCCAACGGCTATTGTAACCACGATATTACCATGGGAACGGCATGCGATAAATACGTTTTCAACCATTAACGGCAGACTGAACGACGTCTCCATGGTAACAGCGTCCTCCACATACATCTTTGGTCGCCTGCTGCCGTTACGTAGCGTTTCTATGGAAATGGCGTATTACGGCATAATCTCTGACTACCAGTAGCCATCCTGCCGATATTTCCACGGAGACGGCCTCGTTAGAAGTACCAAAAAGCGTCACCAGCTGGCGTTCAGTGAACCAACAACTGCTTCTACTGGCGTATCTATTAAAATCTCCATAAATTTATAGCAAGATTGTACCATTTTCTTGAACACTTATATTTCTGTATTGCTATACACACAACTGTCGTATTACTTTTACATTTTATTCAAAAATTATAGTGTTTTTTACGTAAGTTCGCATTGTCTGTAGCTGTCATAATGCAGCAAATGCGCTTGCCTTCGTACACTATGTAATCTGTGGCAGAAATGGCCACCGCACCGAAAGCTCCATCCAAACGGGTAAATACGTTGCCATAATATTTCTGATCTTTTGTATACGCTAGTCCGCTCCGATAGCTGAGTGGTCAGCACGGCGGTCTGTCACGCCAAGGGGTTCCATTCCCAGCTGGGTCGGAGATTTTCTCCGCTCAGTGACTGGGTGTCGTGTTGTCCTTATTATCATTTTATCATCACCAGTGGAAGGCAACGGGAAACCACCACTGGAATCACTTCTCTAGGCGCTCATGCGGTGGACCTCTCTGACGAGGCTTCCCCCATCACCAGACCTGCCGTAAGGCAGAACACAAAGTTACAAGTTTTTAAGTATATGTAATGCTCAAATCAAATGTCACGTTACAGAGCTTTTGATATTTTGTACATTTAACCTAACGGCTCACTTTCCTAACTAACAAGCTCTTCCATTTCTCTGAGTGCTCATAACCTGAAAATGGTCGATGAAACGTGCCTAGACTAGTCATTTTAATGAAGGAAATATTCTGCAATCCTGGCTGTTTTTAGTAACTGACTTTCGCATGTGAGAAATGAACCTGTAACGAAACGCACTGCTCTTCTTTCGATGTTCTGTATTCTCTCTATGACTCCTATCTGACATGGATCTCGCAATGACAAGCAGTACTCAAGTACTGGACTAACAAGGGCTTTGTAGGTAAATTATATTTGCTGAGTTTTCTTCCATTGTATCTGCCTTCACTGTGATTAGTTTTGCGTGGTCGCTTCACCGTAAATAGCTCCCCGATGTTATACGAGTGTGACTGCTTCCAGTTATGGTTTTGCATACAGCAACAAGGGCTTTCTTTCTATTCACACGCAAATACGTCACACCTGTTTATTTTGAGGGTCAGCTACCGATCCGTGTACCAAATGTCTATCGTCGACAGCTATTCCTGCATTCCACCGCAATGTTCTAGTGTTGCGACGTTTCTGCTGTAAAGTGGCAATGGCCTTGCACCTTACATGAGTCCATTTAACGTGACACTTTAGGTTTTGTTGGAGTAATACTATAAATTATGGTGTAGGAAATCTATGTGGAAACGCATCGGCACGCAAGAATTTGTAATTACAAGATTTCGCAGAAAGGCAGTACGCGAGACAGAGCTCGGCTACGTCCCCACATAGCCGCCGAAGGCCACAGCCTAACGGTATGAATGGTGAAGTGGGGGATTTCTGTAATCCGTTTAGAGAGGCCACAGCGGCCGCCAACCTCTGAGGGACGCGCGGGTTGAGGTGATCACGTGTTTACCAAAACAGAGCAGTGGATAGCTGGACGGGCTTTCCTGTGCGTGCTCTCGCCTGTGTCCCACTAATTTTACGCCTTCGAGTAATTCAAGTGGGGCAGGCCAGGAGTTCCAAATAAACTTTCACTGCAAGAATCTGTGATCGCTACGAAGGGGAATCTCGAGTGGTCTCTTGGGAGAAAACTTCCAGTAAATGTGTTATTGCCCACAGCGGTGGTTCTTCCCAGCCGGCGAGGGCTGAGTTTGCCTGTGAAATTTTGTAGAAATGAAAGAATTGTGGGAAAGAGTTCTATTCCCAGGCTGTACACTGGTCGGCACTGGCAAACTAGGTATTTTGATCGCTTCTAGAGATGTGATTCGCTCGGCAAAAGTTGAGTTGAGGAAACAAAGGTGAAGAGCGATCTTGCTGGACTCTCGGTAGAAGTCATCCGTGCTGGGCTCTCGTACTGAGAGGATGTCAGCCAAGTCGTCTCCCCTTTTGGTCTCTCGTTCTGAGTGGACGTTAGCCGCGCCAGCTCTTTGCTGACGGAAACATTGGCGCAATAAGATAAGTTTACGGACAGCACTCTGGTGTTCGAATACTGTAGGATTGTACTTTCCGAGACGCCACACGCCGACCGCACGGCCGCGCCGTCGCCGTCGGAGACCGCCGTTACAACAGGAATATTACGGTGAGATCGCTCCCGCTTAGGCCTGTGTTAGGAGTAGCATTAACTAGTTGGATCAATTGCTATTGCTGTTTCCACAGAGGTTTCACGGTACTTTGGCGTGTAGTGGTTCTTCGTATATATGTTATAAGAGACCGCGTTTTGGACCGATTTTAACACAGTTATTGCCAATGCCAGTTAGGAGTATAATTTGTAAATTGTTCATTGTGTTTTATTTAGCATTGATCTGAAGGTTATAATAAAATTATTGTGATTCAGTAGAGCCTTTACTTTCAGTAGTTGATCCTGAATTCACCCTTTTGCTTTATTTTATTTTTGTGTATATGTTTGATGTCATTGAACACCCTAAGTGTACGTGATCGTTCATGTTTGGAAGTAAAAATAGTTGTGATTTATCGTCAATACTACCACCGCAGATTAATTAGGTGTGACAGGCCCACATTTAAATCTAGCGGTATCCATTTTTGCGTACAGTTCTACTCCCAATTCTCTGTAAGTTGTTTGTCAGGGGCGAACACACGCAAAAATCGGACAAACAACGGGTGGGGTGTTACACAGTATACAAAAGCAGCATCTGTAAAAAGCCTCCTGGAACTTTAGATGTTATCGCTAGGTCGTTTATATACATTGTGAAAAGTAATGTTCCTAAGCTACTTTTATCTCGGAAGATCTATCTCCATTTCAATGACGTGCTTCGTTCTGTTTGCTAGAAACTCGTCAGTCCAGTTCACGGCTGGGTTAATATTCTGTACGCTCGGATTTTGTTCAAATGGTTCGTATTCAAATGATAACTAAGATTATTATAGTTTACAGCCGAAGGACCATATCGAATACATAGGAACAAAAAATTACGAGGGGTATTCGGAAAATAAGTTCCCATTGGTGACGAAACGGAAACCACTCTGAAAATCCTTCACGTATTTGTTGGGAAGTGTCTCTAGTATGCCCGTCGATCGCGTCACGTTGCCCTTTTCAGGAGCGCACGGTGAGCACGTGAAGAGGCCTATAAAAAAATGTCTCCCTTCAAGTATGAGGACCTGGTGAAAGACTTCACCTGATGTCATGCACCCCACATAACGTAACTGTCATACAGTTCCTTCTTCTTCACTATTCTCTGCCGCACTGTGCACGGGCGATGAAGATGGTCCTGCAGTGTCTTCGATGGGAAGACAATACAGCTTGTAACTGGCTCTCGCTGAGTTTCATCTCTGCTCACATGAAGTGCTGGCTATGAAGATAACGTTTTGGCACAGACAAGGAGCTGTAAGTCAGCATAGAGAACTGACGGAAAGCACAAGCTGCTGCCTTCTTTGAACAGGGTATTGGAAAGTTGGTATAACTTTACGACAAATGTGGAAGTCGGAACGATGACAATATAGAAAAGTGGGTGGAAAGCGAAGCTAACTGTTGCAAATAAAACATTTTTTTTAATTTTCACAGCAGTTACCATTTCGCGACCCATTGGAACTTACTTTCCGAATAAAGCTCGTGTTTTATCCATTGGAAGAAGTGAATAAGTTTAATAATAAACTTAACATCGAGAAAACTTCATTGCCAATTCACAGTATTGCAGTTAGACAATAAATCTTCTAACATGAAACGCATTAAATAATAATTATAGCCATTCGGTAGTGATAATACCAAGTTTTGATAAACAATAGACAACGGCGCTCCACTCCAGACCAGGAAACCAAGACATACATAGATTTACGTAAATGTAACGCACTGTAGCGGTATATGACAACGTGAGTTGGGTAGTGATGTTCTGATTCAAGCACTATAATAATGAAAGTGCTCAAAAGGAATTATCATTGTAAGCAAAATTATTGAAATAGTTTCAGCCCGTCAGAAGCATTAACTTGAACGATTCTCAGCTCGTCACAGGAACAGGTAAGGAACCTCGCGCAGGTAAAATTACTCAGGTTAAGAATTGATAAGCACGAGTCCAGTTAATTAGTGTACCGACGTCACTTACGATTCGCTGACTCTGTGGTCTTGCAGCATTAAAAAAAATCACGGTACCGTTGACTGCGAAAGTGTAGGGTAAGTGGTTATAAGCTTTCCCTGCCGGTGATGTAGTATAAAGTCTCATAAATAGTGCCAATTTCAGAATTTTTCTGATTTTACTGGCATCTAATATACATTACCTAAATATAATAATGTGTAGTTCATTCTCTCAGCTATATATACTGAAGGTTTCTAAAATAAATTTTCTGCAGTCCAAAAATTATAACACAATAGGTTCAAATGGCTCTGAGCACTATGGGACTTAACATCTATGGTCATCAGTCCCCTAGAACTTAGAACTGCTTAAACCTAACTAACCTAAGGACATCACACAACACCCAGCCATCACGAGGCAGAGAAAAAACCTCTGACCCCGCCGGGAATCGAACCCGGGAACCCGGGCGTGGGAAGCGAAAACGCTACCGCACGACCACGAGATGCGGGCAACACAATAGGTGGAGAAGTGCGGAAGGAGTAAAATTTATGAGCGGTTCTTCTAAATTATACCACTGTCATTTTAAATTGTGTAACTTAAGATATTCTCAACTATAGCAAGAAATATAGAAATTTGGTGAATATAACGAACGTTTATTTTAATTTTTAATGCGTAACGAAACAAATTCGAACCTTTAATAGACATTCGCTATTTAAAGTCTTGGGCTACTTTTGGACTTACACTGAAGATTTTCAATATTTGCTTCTCATTCATGTTTCTAGCTATCAAAATAATTGTTTTTCAGTTATTTTTGCAAGCCGGTTTGGAAATATACAAAACAGGAATATCTTCCTCCTTTCAGATTCTTAGATCTTGCAGCACCAACTACAAGACATAATATCACGTTTGGTCCTTTTAGTCATGTTAGGCCTATTTCTTTCTCGGATTCATTGTCGAGGAGTTGCCTCTTGTAAGGACTACCTGTGATCTCAATATCAGATGATGTTACCATGCTTATTATTATTATTTTTTGGAGAGTTAACAAAGCGGAGGTATTGTGTATGTTTGCTGACACTATTATGTTACAGGTCTGTTTTGTTGGATGAAGGATTCAGGGGTGGATAATTCCATTAGCTTGTCGATTTTCTTAACAGTTCTTGTATGTCCACTCATTGCTTATTCTTCATTTATAGTCTCTGATTCTGGATTGGATGTAGTCGCCACGACGGGAGAATTCTGAGAGCTGAGAGATCCAATGGCCACATTAGTTCTGGAGACGCCACTGACGACGTTTTGTAGCGTCGCTGCTCTTCCATATGATTCTGTAGCTAAAGTTACAGCTTTCAATTTCTTTTGTAGTTTTGCATGTCAGTCTGATATTTAAGTACACCTTTCAATTAAAATCGAACATACAGTTTCGATGAAGTGCTCCATCTACTGAACAGACAATTCACCAATCATCAAGCAACTGACTGAAATAGAATATTTGGTGCCAGTTGAAGCACCAGGTCCTAAATCATCAGAAAATCGTTTTGTCTTAAATACTAGAACGGGAAACACATACAAACCAGAAACACTGAAACAACAAACACATGGGGAATTCGTCCCACATTCTCCACTAGTTATTTAAGCTCCACTTAGTACTTCCCTCTTCCTATAGTTACCTTAGTGTCCTGTACCGTAGATAGGCTTGTCTTGTCATTATTGACTATCTGCGTAGAATTAAAACAATGTTTTTCAAGTAAATGAGAAATTTTTAAAACATTTATTTAGATGGCAATATTGGCTCTCGCTGTATTGCAATAGTTCGAGTAACTAAGATTTTTGTGAGGTAAGTGATTCATGAAAGGTATAGGTTATTGTTAGTCACGGCCATTCTTTTGTAGGGATTAGTGAAAGTCAGATTGCGTTGCGTTAAAAATATTGTGTTTCAGCTTAGTGATGATCAGAATAAGTAAAGAGAGAAATGTCTGAGTACGTTCAGTTTTGCTCAGCTGTTTGAAAATCAAATTAGGTAAGGGAGTTTACAAGCACAGTAATTCATAAATTTTTGTAAGGGAAGGTTTCAACTTCATAAATTGTAAATAGACTTTAGATACCTCTAAGAGCACGAATGCTTTGTTTACAAACAAATATTTTGCTTCCTCAGAGCACAAAATAAACTGAGATCACTCCACCCCAGAATTCTCAACGGTCTGTCGTAATGTTTACGTACAACAGCTAGAAACAACATAGTGCACTTTCTGTCCAACATGTGGCATCACCATGATATTAGTCTCCTAGACGTGTTTGTGGTACGATTCAAAATGCGGTATAATTTGTAAGACTCTCCCCTGCATCTGCTGCATTTGCCACATACTTATACTCAGGTACTGGTGATGACTTCGAAGCTCTACAGTGCCAACATTCTTCCAACCATTTCGTATCTTCGGAGCTTCCACACGGCACCAGCTTTGGTGCTCCGATCAGGCGTTGCAGTCGGAGTCTTCTCCAGCATACCGCCTGCTTACTGCGCCTTGCCAACTTCCCCTGAGGTGCCTTGCTTCACCTATCTGTTTATCCTGTCCTTCAGATACTAATTACACCATGCAGAGGATGATAGATCTAAACAGAACAAGGAACCAATGGTAACACGTTCCTACAGTTGGAGACACAAACGACGGCGGACGAGTTTATGCTTGTTCTGCGCACCTACGTCATGCGTTTTCAGACAGCTAATGAGCGTACAGCAGCGATATGAGCGCCCTGCTGTGAATGTTGTATGCAATGCGGACATTATACGCAATTGTAGCGAGTTGTTTAGTGAATTTTTATTCCATTTGTTGCAATTGTCATGGCTGATGGTGGTGGTCAGCAACAAATTCTACAGAGGCAAGCGACAGACATAACATGTGCGATACACGCTTTCTACAAGAGCAAAGCACGAGCATACGCGTACAATTGTCGCTTGGAGCCGGCAACAATGCAATCCCCATCCTTGTCTCGACCTGCGCGAATCACCATCGCTCGTGGATGAGAGTATAGTCAGGTTTTTAGAAGTACAGGGGCATCGAAAAGCGTGCAGCCACACTTCTAAAACAAAAATCTGGTGGCTATAATAAAATTTGAAGACGAATAGTATGAAATGAGACGGAGATAACCTGTAAGGCTCTGTTACCAACATGGTGGCCATATGGAATCCGCCATCCTGGATGCAACTCGTAGTTTTCAAGTGGGAAGAGGGTCTTGTGTCGTATGAAACAGCTAGAGCACTACACGAGAAAAAATAATGCTAACTTTCATTTTAGCGTAGCTTTATTCGTTCCTGAGTTAGAGTGGTATGTCTTCTTTACAGGTGACGGTAAATCCGATGACGTCAACACAAGCCGGACGCACTGGGATCGATCTCGGTAAGATTTAACATTTGCATTTTGTAAGGCTGTCCATTTGTGGCCAAAATTGCCATTAACGGTTTCTTGCGAGATGCGCTATAGACTTACTGAACAATGCCAGAACAACAGTTAAGAAACTCGCTGTGGAAGAAGCAACGTTAAGTCCGACTTTCGGTTTTTTCTGCAACAGACCGGAATTTCGGGGGAATTATCACCACCGAACTGCAGGTAATGATTGGTCTCTCTGGTTAGAGTTGGTTGAAATCCTCTCCGATAATATCGGTGCTTTTCTGTCCTGATACGAGTACCGTTCCAATGTGATTGTCTTGTACTGCAGTGGTGTTCAACCAGGATGGTGGTTGCGTGATGAGTTCAACGTGGAGAGGGTGGAGAAATACTTGGGCTGCGCGACCTGTGCGCTCTCCCCCTCTGCCGCACGCGTCACGTTCCAACCCTTGCCTTGCCTGCCCTGGTAATCGCCAGTGTTGCGTACGCAAATGATCTTCATCATCTGACTCTACAGATGATTCATGTAAATCTTAATTTATTAAAGAAAGTACACCACACTTGTATTTAACGTCCGTTTACCACGCCACAACCAGTTTCGTTCTAATGCACATTATTAGATGACAATGAAAAATCGCCAACCACCTTCGAACCTAATTCTCACCGAACTCTGTGAGAATTAAATACGAAGAACACTGACGAAGTTTTAGTATAGCCTGATAATTTGCATTAGAAATAAACCGGTTTTAATGTAGCAAATGGATCTTAAATACAGTAACATTAAGCTGGGGTAATTGCCACCTAGGGCCATTGCTTCTCCCTCTGACTCTTCCTAGAAAAACTCATATGCTTGGGAAGCTGTGGAGCCGCTTCATAAGGAAATGTTCTACCCAATCAAAAGCATCTAGGCATCTGTTAATTGACTTCAATATGGGGTGAACACTGCTGGAGACTCTTGCAATGAGGTGTCCGTTCGTGAAGGAACAGCTAATGTTCTTCCCTAAGAACCGAGTCCATTTCAGGAATGCTATTTTTCAGAAACCATTTCCTTAGAGACTCTGCTTCATCACAGGGTGCATTGTCATGCAGCCAGAAACATTTCTTCCTACATTTTTCCTACCTTTGTTCCTCTACTGCACGCAGTAACAAATCTGTGCATTATAAATAAACCCCCCCTCAAAGATCTCTTCCGTACTTCACTGTTGACACTACAGATGATGGTGATACGCCCGCTAAACCCGCTGGGCAGAACAGGTCATTAGGATTGTGGAAAGAGCCAAATAAGGTTTGGTCATTTCCACCTTCTAATTGAAATTTATTGTAATTTAATAACATTTACAACCAAAGCGGCACATATCCGAACCTTTACCAAATGCAACTCTTTCACGGCTGAAGCCCTCAAACAAGAAATCTTAAAAAATCAACAAGATAAAATCCAATTAAAATAGCAACAAAACAATTAAAAATACACCTACGACAACTATGTGAAAAGCCTCAAAGCAAAGTATATAGAACAAACAGATGCAAGATGCAATACATGCAATACAAATGGCTGAGGGCCACAATTAAGTTTCAAATTTTAGATTATATTACCATGGACTCTTAAAGACAGGAGGCCACAATGTTTAAAAACAAGAAATCTTAAAAATCAGCAAGATAAATGTGCAATGAAAAAGGAAATAAAATAAATTTAAAAACATAAATGACGGCTAAGTGGAAAGCCTCAAGGCAAAGCAGAGAGAACAAACATATGCAAGGTTCAATACCAATGACTGAAGACCACAATTAAGTTTCCAAATTTTAAAATATATTATCATAATTTTTTAAAGGCAGAAGGCCGCACTGTTTAAGCATGAAAGATGATTTTAAGAATAAGGTTGCAAAACTGAAAGCCCACAATTCATTCTGCAAAATTTTTAAGGAAAAAGAAAAAATAACCATGAGCCTTAAATTTTAAGTAGCTGCTGAAGACAGATAAACACTGGTGGGAAAGACAATAAAGACATAGGCACTCAGCAGCCTCCAGGGAGGTCGGTCTGCCCTCGCTCACATAGGTGATACAGGTGGCGAGCCCAACTTCACTTGATCCGTCGGAAACCAACCAGGGGACAGCCACGGACCGACCGACACAAAGACTTGTTTCCCATCAATCAGTACACGTGAACTCAAACAGAAACGGTTACAAACGTGTTAATCCACAATGGAGTATGTAATAGCACCATGTTGGACAGCGACAACAAGTGAGGAAAAGACGCTGCCTGAAATTACGTCAGTGCCGAGGGCACGTAACCAGAACACTAACGGCCATAAGGCAGAAAATTCCACTGGTGAACTCGAATTGTAGTCAACCAAAACAATTCATTGCACAGCATGGCGGCTAAATTTCAGCAGTAGAAACACTCGGTGTTGCTCACAGGAAAACCTCCCCAACAGGAAACCACTGAAACGAACCATCACAACATGAATGGACGTGGCTTGGGTAGTCGAAACCACTACTCAACTTTGACGTCCTGGGTCGGTGAAACACGACACTGCGCAGGGACCGGCAGCGGACCCAGACGACTGCACCGCGCGGAGATAACTTCCCTGGTTCGCAGGAACCGACCGGCTGCCGCAGAATAACAACATCTAAAATAATCGTCAGTGGAACTAACACCAACTACACACAAACACGACAAACACTAGCACGAAGACCTGAATGATACCCAGCAGTAACTAAGCACGCACGAAGACACATCGAGAGTCGATGCGCACACACACAGCCGACTCAGGAATGATCGGTAGGACGTCCGACCGACGATCCACCAAGCCGGTGGTCAAGTGGTGTGTTGCGGCTATGGTCGAGAGAGCCATGTCGACGCAGGCGTCACTGCTGCTCCAACCCGACTGCACTAGTGCCGCATTGCAACTCCCCGACTGGTAGGTCCGGACTGCGCTCCAGACGGGTTCCAACTGACTTGCAGCCCGGACTCACCACCCGAACTGGCGACTCGATCTGGCTTACGACAGACAACGGCCGGGAAGTAATAGCAGTCGAGCAAAGATACTATGAAAGGGGATATATCGATACGCACTGCTAACGCCGCGGCAAAGCAGCAACTCAGTTACAGTGGTAATTTTAAATTAACGTAGTGAGGTTTAAGTACGTTAAAACAGGGTGTAAAACACATGATGGCGGGAACACGAGCCACGCACGGCCAGATGGTGGGTAATGTTTTTCAGGAATACGCCAGTCTCATGCCCTTCCATCGGACTGCCACAAGGTACAGTTTAATTCATCAGTCCAGAATAATTATTCATGTCCAGTGGTGTTGCTTTTTACTACACCTCAGGCGCTGCTGTGCGCTGGCTAAGATACGTGTGGTTTATGAGAGTTGCTCGACTATTGTTCTCCATTCTTTTTATTGTACTCCACGTTTTGTAACTCCCTACGCACTGCCATTGTGACAGATACACACGTGGTAGCATGTGGCAACTGACGAGTTGTTCCTTACGCTGACCTCACGCCTTGTTTTACCACCGCCCTCCGCAACGCTCGACGGTCTCTCTGTGAATGTCTTTCGTACTTCATGTTTTCACTTCACAACACCAATAGTGGACTTTGACAGCTTTTAGAAGAGTTGAAATGTATCTGACGAATTTTTTATTATCGATTATTTCACATTCTAACTCACTGACGTATTCTCACCCACCCATTCTGACGGTACTGCTTCTCTGCTCACAAGACAATACTTCCCGCCTCCTTTTACATTTGCCTTTCCGTCTCTCGTGACAGGTAGTGGTCAACTCCGCGTTAAATTGGGGTGTCCAGACACTTTTCTTCAAATAGTAGACTTCTCGTGTTCACTATACCTTTTATGATTACTGCTGTGGCTATCTGGCACACTTGAAATAACATCAAGACTAACTATAAGGCACACGCTGCAGACAGATACGACAGAATGACGATACTGCCCGGAGCGCACGTGCCACATTGTCCACTGCGCGTCACCTTATGACCCGCCTTCTTACATGCCAGCCATTGTAACGCCATCAGCTTCCACTTCATCTGAAAGTAATGAACGCCAGTTACTACTTGAGAAAGAATAAAGCTATGCTCTGATGAAAGTAACAGTTTTTTCTCTCGCGTGGCTCTCTGACTATTTGATATGCCCGACAATCACGTTACCATTTGAAAATTACGATTTGCAACTAAGAGGACGGCTTTCTAAATGCCACATATGCAGGTAACATATCATTGTATGTTAGTCCTGCAATCACTCCTACTTAAAATTTTTGTGTATTCACCTATTCCACTTCTATGGACCACCCTGACTACGCAACAGAATGAAACTTTCGAAACGTCGTAACTTGCGCCAATTGTGACGCATAAGTTTGAAATTTGGGTCAAGGATGCCTACAACTTTCGTCTGCAAAGATGCAAAAGCATGGTACCCTACGACCTCAACCTCGGGCTCGGCGGCAGCAAGGTGTCCACATGTGAAAGAAAAAAGGCCACAGCTCACAAGTTAATGTGACGTGTAAATTCGATTAGTAATGTCGCATTGGTACTAAATTTCACCACAATTCTGCCCAACGCTGCGGTGATTGTGTCAAATTTAGGAAGGTCGTCACAGCCCCTCTTAGCCACATTTCACCCGTTCGTTTGACGGCTCTGCAATAGACTTCAGGACCGCGACGCCCATAGTTGAAATCACGCAGTTTTCGTATGACTGCCCGAGGAAAACATTACAGACACACATGCCGCTCTGAATCGACAAGAAAAGGCATGAAGGAGGTGACAGCGGACGTAAATGAAACCGCTCTTGGAGGTTGCCTACCTGCAGGTAAATAGCAGTACTACGAAGGTTTTTCCTGCAAAGGTACATTTTTATAATTTTCAGTAAATGTGTGTGTGGGGCGGGGAGGGGGCGGCGGTGCTGCCAAGGCTATTGCCGAACTGAGGGTTTTAGTGGGGTCCTTTGCTATTTTATTCGCGAACGTGTCAATGTCGCAGTCCTCCGTGATGACGCCACAGGAACGTGTGAAACATGAGCACTGAAACGGCTTAAGAACTACTGCTGCATCGAGTCACGTTCAAATTTTGTCGAATGGCCTTGAAAGATACCTATTTGTTCCAGACTGTACATCAGAGCAAAAACTGCCGTCGCACTGCACTAAAAAGGGGTGAGATCACGTTCGATGGGATTACTTGGCTGCGATGTCCTTAGATAATGGTTGCAGCGTCAGGGAGATGTCAGCCGTACCAAAGATTGTCAAGAATGACTTCCTGTTGCTCACTGCACTGCAAACTGTCGTTTTTGACAGGGGTAGTTTCATTGCCGCCTTTCATGCCCACTCCTAAACCGTTTTCGTCTAGATTCTGGGCGGCAGTGTGTGTGAAATGTGTTTATCTGCCATTCATGACGAAACAGCTTGATTTCAACACTCGCCGTCGCGGTTCTAATCTCCATCGTAGAGGCGTCCAAAGAAGGGGTGAATGTTGAGTGCAAAAAGGGGTGCCACGGCCACCCCCCCCCCCGCCTCCCCCCTCCCCCCCCCCAATTGTGTGACATGTCCACGGTGGCGTTGGACAGAATTGTGGTGAAATTTAGTGCCAACAGGTCGTCATGAATCTACTTCAGGAGTCACATGAACTTCTGAGCTCGGCCTTTTCGCCAAATTTCAAACATGCGTCCCCAATGGAAGACAATGTGGGGTTTCAGAAAAGTGATCCTTCAATTCTGTTGCACAGTGTCGTTTTACGACCCCATACGATGTTATTACAGAAACGGAACAAAGCGAAATAGTTACTTCAAGTGTAGGCAGTCCAAACCGTTGCGTATATCTGTATTACACTTTATATGGTGACTCGTTCCGTCTCCGAGGTGGTCCCACCCAATCGAAGAAATTGGTATACGCAAGCGTATTCAAATACAGAGATATGTAAACAGCCAGAATCCGGCAACACCTGTATAAGACAACAAGTAGCTGGTATAGTTGTTACATCGGATACTGTTGCTATAATGGCAAGTTATCAAGATTTAAGTGAGCATCTTCGAAGTAGCGATGAAGTGGGGATTTCCCTGTACGACCATTTCACGAGTGTACTGTGGATATCAGGAATCCGGTAAAACATCAAATCTCTGACATCACTACGGCCGGAAAAACATCCTACAAGAAAAGGATCAACGACAACTTAAGAGTATCGTTCAACGTGACAAAAGTGCAGCCCTTCTGCAAACTGCTGCAGATTTCAGTGCTAGA
This sequence comes from Schistocerca gregaria, assembly GCF_023897955.1. Lineage (NCBI taxonomy): Eukaryota > Metazoa > Arthropoda > Insecta > Orthoptera > Acrididae > Schistocerca > Schistocerca gregaria. The sequence continues at coordinate 66,433,083 of NC_064924.1, read as the reverse complement.
TCATCAGAGCAAGTGTCAGCGTGGAAACCATTCAACAAAACATCATTCATATGGGCTTTCGGAACTGGAGGTCCACTCATGTACCCTTGATAACTGCACTACACAAAGCTTTATGCTTCGTCTGCGCCCGTGACACTGGACTCTTGATGACTGGAAACATGTTGCCTGGTCGACAGAGTCTCGTTTCAAATTGTTTCGAGCGGATGGACGTGTATGGATATTGACTCATGGAATTCGCATGTCAGCAGGGGACTGTTCAGGTTGATGGAGGCTCTGTAATAGCGTGGGGCGTGTGCTGTTGGAGTGACGCGGGACACCTGATGCGCCTAGATACGACTCTGACAGGTGGTACGTACGTAAGCATCCTGTCTGGTCACCTGCATACTCCATTGTGAATTCTGCCGCACTTGGGCAATTGCAGCAGGACAATGCTACAACCCAGACATCCAGCATTGCTACAGAGTCTCTTCAGTTTAAACACTTCCGCTGGCCAGCAAACTCCACAGGCATGAACATTATTGAACATAACTGGGATGCCTTTCAACGTGCTGTTCGGGAAAGATCGCCACCCCCTCGTTCTCTTACGGATTTATAGACAGCCTTGTAAGATTCATAGTGTCAATTCCGTCGAGCTCTACGTCATACATTAGTCGAGGCCATGCTACGTCGACGTCGTGTTGAACACTTCTGAGTGCTCGCTTGGGGGGATGTTATACAGGTGTACCAGTTTCTTCGGCTCTTCAGTGTATAACCGACATCAGGACGCACAGTGCGACACTAAACGACCCAGACGTGTCCAGCCGTCACCAGATTGCTGGACCCTCGGCCGCCTGAGGCGAGCGCCGTTCTGAGCAACAGGTCCCGCCGCGACTCAATTGGGCGCGCCTGCCTTGACCGGACGTGACGTCACGCCAGCCTGCCGTGCACGCCACCCCGCGCCGCCGCACTTCTGTAATCGGATTGGTCGAGGCAGCGCTTAATTGAACCGGGAAACTCGTGCACCTCCACAACACTACAGCATTTCTCTGGCGGCGAACGAGCCGGAACGAGGAAATTGCAGTAAAATCCTTTTAATTAAAGTTCCACCGTGGTCTCCAACTTCAAAATTATATAAGCCGCTCAATTTGGGAAATACAGATGACTAGTGTCTCTAGAGCTACCATGACCAACAGCGGGCACCCCAGTACAATCTATTTCACAAACAGTTAGAATATCTAATAAGTCATCTCCAGTGACCACTATACTACCGTGCAGAGACTTGATAAGTAAAATTCCCATTTCGTCTTCAGTCTCATATGGACGTTCTTAATTCAATGATATGTTTCGACCTTGCTAGATCATCATTAGGTCTAAGTAGTCGCCTCAGCAACTGGGCAAGTCTGTGTCACAACCTCATATCAAAGTGCTGAGGTTCTGAAGCAGAAAAGACGGCTTCCTGGAGCAACTAATTACGTCTGAAGACGATCCAGAAAGGTCAAAATATGTCACGTAATTAAAAATGTGCAGCTCAGGCTTAAGAACATATGAGAACTGTTTTCAGTATCAGTATAGTCGTTGATTTCTCCCGACGTACATGTCGGCTATAGTGACTATTGTTTAACGTTTATTAATCATAGTTTAATTTGCACTTCAGTGTGTCAAGTGCAAAATAAATAAAGAGACTTGGAGTTCCAGCTCCAAGAATATAATTAGGTTATCATAAACATTTACTCTACTAAACGAAAATTTTTTGGACTACATTAAAACGAAGTGTTTGAATTGGAGTCGACTCTCGATAATTGGAAGTTCAAGTGTCTTAATAGAAAATTAAACTAACTAAGAGTCATTTTGACTGAGCGAGGTGGAATCAGGAAAATGTCGAAATAAGAATGAAATTAATAAATTGTACAGTACTTTCAAAAATATACAGTTTTCGCACAAAAGCACGCAGAAATTAACAGCAAGAACTGAAAATAAATTTTATACTTCATCTGTTTTATTGTTTTAAACGTCATGGCTATAGAATTTTATTAAAATAAGAAGTGGCGTTGGTATGAGGAAAGGAGAGAGACTTTATTCAGTGTAATATTTAAGACTGTGGTGTCACCGCCAGACACCACACTTGCTAGGTGGTAGCCTTTAAATCGGCCGCAGTCTGTTAGTATACGTGTCGCCACTATCAGTTAATGTAGACTGAGCGCCGCCACACGGCATGTCTAGAAAGACTTCCTAGCACTCGTCCCAGTTGTACAGCCGACTTTGCTAGCGATGGTTCACTGACTACATACGCTCTCATTTGCCGAGACGACAGTTTAGCATAGCCTTCAACTACGTCATTTGCTACGACCTAGCAAGGCGCCATATTCAGTTACTACGAATGTTTTCAAAACAGATAATATTGTGAATCATGTTCCGTCAAGAGCGACGCTCATCATTAATGGATTAAAGTTAAGTATCAAACTAATTACGTCCGCATTCTTAATTCTAATTCCTTGGCATGTTCCAGACCTCACGTCAGTATAGTCCTTCCCTCCTCACGGCAGCCTGCGTGAGCTAAAACGCGTGCATTTCGGCCTCCTCTAGTAACACAGTGTTGGCTCTTTAGCCAACACAACAAAGACAATGCACAACCTGATCAGGTGGGCATCAGAAAGACAGGAATTAGGCAAGCACCCGGTATGAAGCGGAACTTGTTCACAACCTTCTGAGGAAGCAGTGGGGCCGTAATAGCTAAGCAAGGAAAATACTCTCAGGCAACAAGGTTACAATGGCATTCAACCATTATGTTTGAGTAAGTTCTGGATTTTTTTAAAAAAGTTTCCGCCACTTGAAATGTGTGTGAATTCCTGAGGGACCAAACTGCTGAGGTCATCGGTCCCTAGACCCACAAACTACTTAAATTAACTTGTGCTAAGAACAACACACACACACACATCCATGCCCGAGGGAGGACTCGAACCTCCGGCGGGAGGGGCCGTGCAATCCGTGACGTGGCGCCTCAAACCGCGGCGTCACTCGACGCGTCGCCCCGACTTGACTGTAAATTGTTCTTCATTTACTTCACACAATCATTATTTCGGCTTGTTGCCATTCTCAAATGCATGTTGGAATCTACATCTACCTTCTGCATCTACATGGATGCTCCCCAAATCGCACTTAAGCGCCTCGCACAGGGTTCATCGAACCACCTTCACAATAATTCTCTATTATTCCAGGCTCCAACAGCGCGCGGAAATAAAGAACACCTGTATATTTCCGTGCGAGATCTGATTTCCCTTATTCTATTATGATAATCGTTTCTCCCTTTGTAGGTCGGCGTCAACAAAATATTTTCACATTCGGAGGAGAAAGTTAGTGATGGAAATTTCGTGAGAAGATTCCACCGCAACGAAGAGCGGCTTTGTTTTAATTAAGACCGCCCCAAATCAGTGACAATCTCTTCCGTATTTCACGACAGTACAAGACGTGCTGGATGTACTCCGTCAATGCTATCTGGTTAGAATCCCACATCTCGCAGCAGTTCTTTAAAAGAGGACGGACAAGCGTAGTGTAGGCAGGCTGTTTAGTACATCTGCTACACTTTCTAAGTGTTATGCCAATAAAAGTTGTCTTTGGTGTGCCTACTTCAAAAAAAATTTCTATGTGCTCTTTCCAGTTTAAGTTTTTTGTAATTGTAATTCCAAGGTATTTAGCTGAATTTACGGTCTTTAGATTTGACTGATTTATCGTGTAACCGAAGTTTAGAGGCTTGCTTTTAGCACTCATATGGATGTGCTCATACTTTTCATTATTTAGTGTAATTGCCCATTTCCGCACCATACAGATACATTACTGGCCATTAAAATTGCTACGTCACGAAGATGACGTGCTACAGACGCGAAATTTAACCGACAGGAAGAATATGCCGTGATATGCAAATGATTAGCTTTTCAGAGCATTCACACCTACAACCTGCTGACATGAGGAAAGGTTCCATCCGATTTCTCATACACAAACAGCAGTTGACCGGCGTTGCCTGGTGAAACGTTGTTGTGATGCCTCATGTAAGGAGAAGAAATGCGTACCATCACGTTTCCGACTTTGATAAAGGTGGGATTATAGCCTATCGCGATTGCCGTTTATCGTATCGCGACACTGATGCTCGCGTTGGTCGAGATCCAATTACTGTTAGCAGAATATGGAATCGGTGTGTTCAGGGGGTCAATACGGAACGCCGTGCTGGATTCCAGCCGCTTCGTATCACTAGCAGTCGAGATGACAGGCATCTTATCCGCATGGCTGTAACGGATAGTGCAGCCACGTCTCGATTCCTGAGTCAACAGATGGGGACGTTTCCAAGACAACAACTATCTGCGCGAACAGTTCGACGACGTTTGCAGCAGCATGGACTATCAGCTCAGAGACCATGGCTGCGGTTACCCTTGACGTTGCATCACAGACACGAACGCCTGCGATGGTGTACTCAACGACGAAACTGGGTGCACAAATGGCAATACGTCATTTTTTTCGGATGAATACAGGTTGTGTTTACAGCATCATGATGGTCACATCCGTGTTTGGCGACATCGCGGTGAACGCACATTGGAAGCGTTTATTCGTCATCGCCAACTGGCGTATCACCCTGAGTGATGGGTATGTAGTGGCATTGGTTACACGTCTCGGTCACCTCTTGTTCGCATTGACGGCACTTTGAACAGTGGACGTTACATTTCAGATGTGTTACGACCCGTGGCTCTACCCCTCATTCGATCCTTGCGAAAGCCTACATTTCAGCAGAATAATGCACGACCGCATGTTGCAGGTCCTGTACGGGACTTTCTGGACACAGAAAATGTTCGAATGCTGCCCTGACCAGCAGATTCTTCAGATCTCTCACCAATTGAAAACGTCTTATCAATGGAGGCTGAGCTACTGCCTCCTCACAATACGCCAATCAGTACTCTTGACAAACTGTGGCATCGTGTTGTAGTAGCATGGGTAGCTGTACCTGTACACGCCATCCAAGCTATGTTTGACTCAATGCCCAGGCGTATCAAGGCCATTATTACGGCCTTAGGTGGTTGTTCTGGGTACTGATTTCTCAGGATCTTTGCACCCGAATTGCGTGAAAATGTAATCAAATGTCAGTTCTAGTAAAATGTATTTGTCCAATGAATACCCATTTATCATCTGCATTTCTTCTTGGTGTAGCAATTTTAATGGCCAGTAGTGTATTACGATATACACACTTTGACAGGTCAGATATATTGTAACATTTTAACATACACTGGAGAATGGCTATAAAGACGCAATCACTGATGTGTGAAATAAATGAACAGTAATTTACAGCCAAATTGTGAATCTGTTTTTCAAAAAGTTCATGACTGTGGTCCCCCAAAAAGAAAAAATCATCAACTTCTGGAAAGTACTAAAATATTCTTTAGTAAGTCCTTCGGAAGAGACGGGGTATCACCTCTATATGGGAAACTCACACAGAAGTCCGTGAAAAACCAGTATATAAACGACTTTGTTCAAATGGTTCAAATGGCTCTGAGCACTATGGGACTTAACATCTATGGTCATCAGTCCCCTAGAACTTAGAACTACTTAAACCTAACTAACCTAAGGACATCACACAACACCCAGCCATCACGAGGCAGAGAAAATCCCTGACCACGCCGGGAATCGAACTCGGGAACCCGGGATATAAACGGCCACAGCAGAATTCCGAGACACTGATTACTAGGAAACAGCTGGCAGCAGGACGGCAGGGGAACCGTTGGCAGCAGCAACTACAGAGTGACACGTTGATGCTGAAGCAGTAAATGCTGCGAGAAGTCTGTACACACTTGAGGGATGGCAACTGAGTTTCTGACCAGCAACAGTTATTATCTCGGGCTCTCTGCCTGTTACAGAAGACTCTGTAGACTCTCTCTCTAGTGGCAGTAATAAGAAATAGTAGATATTTTTTGTCTGTCAGAATATGAAGAAGACCAAGTGCTTTCTCTCACTTATCTTCTATTGTGAATGATTAGGTGTAGTCACACCGAGTAATAGTTGACATTTTCAGTGTGTCAGGATATAAAGAGGAACAAGCGCTGTCTCTCAGTCTTCTCCCATTGATTGTGTACTGTCGCAAAGAGTGCAAACAGAGCACACATCTCTGACAGCGAAAGGTAGAGCTCAAAAAACTGGAGTTGCTGGAAAAGAATATCATATAAAGTGCTAGGACCTACTGACTGATGTGCAAAAAAATGAAGCCACTGTAAACAGTACTCCAAATAAAACTATTGGGAAATAACTTGTTCCTAAATTGACTCCTTCAGCGTTTGCACCTTTACTTTCTTCCTGCGAACCCAAGAACATCTCTTTGTTCCAAAACCAGCTGTGCTAATCATCCTAGGAGACCATGTCTCTCTTAATCCATTACAGGTTGCTTAGCAGACTTCAGACCACATTGTCTCCAACGCCATGACTGCGCCATGCAGGCCACACCTAGGTCCAGAGCTGGTGACTCGGCCTGACTTGGACCGCGACATAGCGTTTCCAACGGAAGCCACACACTATTGTCGGAGAATACATGATTAAACTTAATTTTCATTCATTTTCTATACCGAACAAACTGTCTTGTCAAAGAGTGTTATTCATTCCGACTGCTTGTATAAAACATGTCATTGACGTTCGTATTGTCTCCACAAGTCCTCTTCAAAACTAAATAAGGTCTTTTGTTTGTTCTATACATAAAAAGATTGTCAGCCATTGCTCATTTCTACCGACCACTTCAAAGAACAGACCAACAACGAGTGACAAGCTTTTCTCAAGCAGCATGTAACCACCTCCGACAGAACGTTCTACTTTGAATCAAAAATTTCAATAAGCATTCTTCAAGAGGCGAAAACGAGCTTCGACTGTTCCGCTTCCTAGCACAGTGTGATACATGATCAGAAATCTTAACTTTCTGCGTCAGCACTGACAAGTGAGACAGGGTTGTAGCCTCTACCCGATGTTATTCAATCTGTATAATGAGCAAGCAATGAAGGAAACAAAAGAAAAATTCGGACTAAGTATTAAAATCCATGGAGAAGAAATAAAAACTTTGAGGTTCGCCGATGACACTGTAATTCTGTTAGAGACAGCAAAAGACCTGGAAGAGCAGCTGAACGGAATGGACAGTGTCTTGAAAGTAGGATATAAGATGAACATCAACAAAAGCAAAACGAGGATAATGGAATGTAGTCGAATTAAGTTGGGTAACGCTGAGGGAATTAGATTACGAAATGAGACACTTAAAGTAGTAAAGGGGTTTTGCTATTTGGGGAGCAAAATAAATGATGATGGTCGAACTAGAGAGGATATAAAATGTAGACTGGCAATGGCAAGGAAAGCGTTTCTGAAGAAGAGGATTTTGTTAACATCGAGTATAGATTTAAGTGTCAGGAAGTCGTTTCTGAAAGTATTTGTATGGAGTGTAGCCATGTACGGAACGGAAACATGGACGATAAATAGTTTGGACAAGAAGAGAATAGAAGCTTTCGAAATGTAGTGATACAGAAGAATGCTGAAGATTAGATGGGTAGATCACATAACTAATGAGAAGGTATTTAATAGAATTGGGGAGAAGAGAAGTTTGTGGCACAACTTAGCTAGAAGAAGGGATCGGTTGGTAGGACATGTTCTGAGGCATCAAGGGATCACCAGTTTAGTATTGAAGGGCAGCGTGGAGGGTAAAAATCGTAGAGGGAGACCAAGAGATGAATACACTAAGCAGATTCAGAAGGATGTAGGTTGCAGTAAGTATTGGGAGATGATGAAGCTTGCACAGGATAGAGTAGCATGGAGAGCTGCATCAAACCAGTCTGAGGACTGAAGACCACAACAACAACATATACATATATATAAATGGCAAAATGGCAAAACATAACGTAACGAATAACACCATACGTGGAAGGTAACTCTGAAAGTTATCGTTATCTTTAACGTAGTGCCACCACGTGTTCGTTTGGAGAACCATCGACAAGGGCACCACCGACCGCAGTTGCTGAAAATGGCGGCGAACCCCGCAGATAAAAAATTTAATGCATTTTTTATGCTACAGTTTACCTATTGCAATCAGGAGTGAGTGTGCAAAACGCTTTCTGGCAGAAGTTTCACAGTCACCCCCTGTTTCCAACATCATAGTGAAGTAGTACAAGAAATTCGAGGAGAATACTGTTTGTTTGATGCTAACGTTCGGGTCGACCGAATATGTAAGAAAAGACAGTGGACCATGTGACTGACGGGATGTTGCGAAGTCCCATAAAGTATACCATTCGCGCTACTGCAGAACTGAACAGAATTTCTCAGCAAATTAATCTTCAGCGACGCAACCAGTTTTTATCTTTAACCCTTGTTCACAGCACGAGCAGCCCTTAGCGGCTCGCCATCTCACAACTGTTCATGACGTCGTCTTTCCGGCTCAAATCTTTTTTAATATGTGACTTGTAAGTACTGCTTCTTTTCCAGTCAGTGCAAACTTTAATTTTATTAATGTACTATATACCTAATATGTTTTAGAACAGTTAGTCTAATTCTGAAGACGACGCTTATAGTAGCGTCGAAACCAGGTCAATTTTGACTTAATATTTGTGACCGAGGGCTTATTTGTTCCAATATTCTTTCTGGAAAGGTTAACCGACACAAGGATTCCAGTGTGCATTCGGTATGTTTGCCGGGAGGCCTCATCCGTGATGTGGAGGAGGTCCTGCCGGAGGCTATCGAGTCCACTGGGTGCAACGGGCTGCACGTAGTGGCACATGTCGGCACGAATGATGCCTGCCGCTTGGGTTCTGAGGCCATCCTTGGCTGCTTTCGGCGGCTGGCTTATTTGATGAAGGCAACTATCAATGCACGCGGGGTGCGGGCTAAGCTATTTGTAGCATAGTACCCAGGTTTGATATTGGTCCTCTGGTTTGGAGCAGAGTGGAAGGTCTAAACCAGAGGCCCAGACGTCTCTGCGACGGTATCGGATGCGAATTTCTGAACCTCCGCTATCGGATGCAGAATTGTAGTGTTCCCCTTAATAGGCCAGGCGTGCATTGCATGCAGGAAGCGGCTACTAGGGTAGCGGAATAAGTGTGGCGTGCACATGGGACTTTTTTAGGTTAGAGAATACCTCCCTTGGGAACAAAAGAGATTTGCCTGTTATGTCAGTCACAGCGACCTCAGAGAATCTTGGTCCTCGCAGATCAGAGAAAAGATTAATATAATTTTAGTAAACTGCAGGAGCATCCAAGGAAAGGTTCCAGAATTAGTATCGCTTACTGAACGTTACAATGCATAGATAGTACTGGGAACAGAAAGCTGTTTGAAACCATACGTCAATGACAACGAAATCCTAAGTTTACACTTGAATGTTAGTCTTTAGGGTAGGTTATTCGCCAATGGTGGCGGAGTGCTATAGTGGTAAAAAATTCCATAAAATCTGGCGAGGTTATCACGGATTCCGAATGTGAATTAATCTGGGTAAAGTTGAGTATCAAAGAACCATCAAAAATGGTGATCGGATGCTTTTACAGACAACCTGGGCCAGGGTCTGCAGTTGTAGAGCGCTTCAGACATAAACTTCAGAATATCATTAGTAATTTTCCTGATCATGCCGTTATAATAGGGGGTGACTTCAAAATGCCAGGTACATATTGAGAGTGTTACGCCATCAAAACTGGTGCCACAGACAGGGAATCGTGTGGCAATGTTCTGGGAGTCTTGTCCGAAAATTACTTGGAGCAGATAGTTACATCTACATCTACATGACTACTCTGCAATTCACATTTAAGTGCTTGGCAGAGGGTTCATCGAACCACAATCATACTATCTCTCTACTATTCCACTCCCGAACAGCGAGCGGGAAAAACGAACACCTAAACCTTTCTGTTCGAGCTCTGATTTCTCTTATTTTATTTTGATGATCATTCCTACCTATGTAGGTTGGGCTCAACAAAATATTTTCGCATTCGGAAGAGAAAGTTGGTGACTGAAATTTCGTAAAAAGGTCTCGCCGCGACGAAAAACGTCTATGCTGTAATGACTTCCATCCCAACTCGTGTATCATATCTGCCACACTCTCTCCCCTATAACGCGATAATACAAAACGAGCTGCCCTTTTTTGCACCCTTTCGATGTCCTCCGTCAATCCCACCTGGTAAGGATCCCACACCGCGCAGCAATATTCTAACAGAGGACGAACGAGTGTAGTGTAAGTTGTCTCTTTAGTGGACTTGTTGCATCTTCTAAGTGTCCTGCCAATGAAACGCAACCTTTGGCTCGCCTTCCCGACAATATTATCTATGTGGTCCTTCCAACTGAAGTTGTTCGTAATTTTAACACCCAGGTACTTAGTTGACTTGACAGCCTTGAGAATTGTACTATTTATCGAGTAATCGAATTCCAACGGATTTCTTTTGGAACTCATGTGGATCATCTCACACTTTTCGTTATTTAGCGTCAACTGCCACCTGACACACCATACAGCAATCTTTTCTAAATCGCTTTGCAGCTGATACAGGTCTTCGGATGACCTTACTAGACGGTAAATTACAGCATCATCTGCGAACAGTCTAAGAGAACTGCTCAGATTGTCACCCAGGTCATTTATATAGATCAGGAACAGTAGAGGTCCCAGGACGCTTCCCTGGGGAACACCTGATATCACTTCAGAGAACTAACTCGTGAGAGTAACGTCTTAGACCTCCTGGCAACCAATAGACCTAAACATATCGAATCAGTTAATGTAGATGAAGGTATTAGTGATGATGAGGCTCTGACAGTATCTATGACGACGGGTCCTACAAGTAATGTTAAAAAAGATAGGAAAATATATTTGCTCGGCAAGGGCGACAGGATACAAATTTCAGGATATCCCCCACTCAGCATCAAATATTCGGCGATGAGGACGAAGATGTGGAGAACAAATGGAAAAAATTCAAAGGCATCGTTCAGCATGCCCTAGACAAGTATATTCCGTGTAAGGTTTTAAGGGATGGGAAAATCCACCACGGTTTAATAGCGTTGTTAGAAAAGCGTTACGTAAACAAACAGCGCTTCATCTCAGATTCAAGAGAAGTAAAAACCTAGCTAACAAACCAACACTGAAAGAAGCGAAAACGAGGGTAAGGAGAGCAATGAGAGAAGTGTTCAGTGATTTTGAAAGTAAGACGTTGTCAACCGATCTGAATAAAAAGCCTAAGAGGTTATGGTCATATGTAAAATCAGTAAGTGGGTCGAAATCATCTGTTCTTTCTCTCAGCGACCACACCGGCACCGAAACGGAAGATAACAGAGAGAAGGCCGAAATACTGACCATACGGTCTTCCGAAGTTGTTTCACCGCGGAAGATCGTTGCACTGTCCCTCCTTTCAATCGTAGTACGAACATAGAAATGGTAGATACTGAGATAACCGACCGCGGTAAAGAAAAGCAGTTACAATCGCTTATTAGTGGAAAGGTTTCAGGACCAGATGAGATACCTATAAGATTCTATAAAGATTATGAGAAATAACTTGCTCCTCTTCTAACAGTAATTTTTCGTACATCGCCTGAGCAACGAAAGATACCTAACGACTGGAAAAAGCGCAGGCCATTCCCATTTTTAAGAAAGGTGTTAAGACAGATTCACACAATTACTGACCTATGTCATTGACGTCAATCTGCTGTAGAATTATGGAACACGTTTTATGCTCAAGAAGTATGATGTTCTTGGAAAATGAACATGTCCTCTATAAAAATGAACATGGACTCCACAGACAGAAATCCTGCGATACTCAGCTTGCTCTGTTCCTCTATGGGATCCACAGTGCAATGGACAACGGCGCTCAGGTAGATGCCCTGTTCCTTGATTTCAAGTAAGGCATTTGGCACCGTCTCGCATTGCCGTTTAATGAAAAAAGTACGAGCTTACGGAGTATCGGACCAGACCTGAGATTGGATTCAAGGCTTTACTGTAGATAGAACTCAACACGTCGCTCTTAACGGAACTAAATCGATAGATGTAAAGGTAATACCCGGACTACCACATGGAAGTGTGATAGGACCGCTCCTGTTAACAGTGTATACAAATGATCTAGTAGAGAGCGTCGGACGCTCTTTAAGACTATTTGCAGATGATGCAGTTGTCCATACCAAAGTAGCAATGGCAGAAGATAGTAAGAATTCCCAGAACGACCTGAAGACAACTGATGACTGATGCAGACTTTGGCAGCTGACTTTCAACGTAAATAAATGTAACGTACTGCGCATACATAGGAAAAGAAATGCACTACTGTACAGCTATACTAATGCTGACAAACAGCTGGAGACAGCGTCTGTCGTAAAATATCTAGGAGTAACTATCCAGAGCGACCATAAGTGAAATGACCATATAAAACAGATAGTAGGAAAAGCAGACACCAGACTCAGATTCATAGGAAAAATCTTAAGGAAATGTAACTCATCCACGAAAGAAATTACTTATAAGGTTCTTGTTCGCCCGATTATTGAGTATTGTTCATCTATTTGAGATCCCTGTCAGGTAGGCTGATAGAGGAGATCAGAAGATGCAACGAAGAGCGCCGCGTTTCGTCACGGAATCGTCTAGCTGGCGAAAGAGCGTTACGGAGAGGCTAAACAAACACCAATGACAGATGTTACAAGTGAGGCGTTGTGCATCACGAAGCGATTTACTATTGAAATTTCGGGACAGCACTTTTCAGGAGGAGTCGGACAACATATTACTTCCTCACACATATATCTCGCGTATTGACCACCAGGAGGAAATTAGAGAAATTAGAGCCAATACAGAGTCTTACCGACAATCATTCTTCCCACACACTATTTTCGAGTGGAGCAGAATTGGAGGGATCAGATAGTGGTACCGTAATTACCCTCTACCACACACCATTAGGTAGCTTGTTGAGTATGATGTAGATGTACGTATGGGAGACAGAGACTCCACATGCAGTTGTCGAACTCGTCCAGGAGTCTGAGATAGTTAACCTGTTGTGTGCCGTGTCCGACAAGAGGCCTCATCAGTGAGAGGACTGCCAATAGTGTTACCGATTTCGTCGTGCTCGACTAATAGTCATGCGAGAACATGAAACTGATAGTAGGGACTTTATGTTCAACCAAGATGACGTCGACCCCGCCCCTCTCCCACACATAAACACACGCATTTCTACAATTCTGACGAGATTACCTGAGTGAATCGTCGCCACGTCGCTGGAATGGCTGTGCTACGATCGCTGACCCGTCGCTACTCCAATGGCCACCACGGTCGCCGGACTCGACGCCTTCCTTTTTCTTCTTGTGCAGTTATATAAAGGATAGTGTTTATGTTCCACTTCTGCCACAGGACCTCGAAGACTTGCCACACAGCATACGCAGCAGCTGTTCTTACCGTTACTCCTGATGAGTAGGAGTATGGGCAGAAATGGTCTACCGATTGAACTTGTGCAGTCTGACGACGAGTGGATGCCCAAGACATTTATAAAAATTGCAAAAAAAAAATTAATTAGTTGTCTCGCGTATTGCATTTCTTATGTTGTTCTTCAGCTTTTTTCTCTACCAGCTTCTTAAAATATTTCATTGGCTTTGCACACTGAAGCACCAAAGAAACTGGTATAAGCATGCTGTTCAAATACAGAGATATGTAAACAGACAGAATACATCGCTGTGGTCGGAAACGCCTGTATGAGACAACAACAGTCTGGCGCAGTTATTAGATCGGTTACTGCTGCTATAATGGCAGGTTATCAAGATTTTAGTGAGTTAGAACGTTGTGTTATTGTCGGCGCAAGAGCGATGGAACACAGCATCTCCGAGGTAGCGATGAAGTGGGGATTTTCCCGTACGACCATATCACGAGTGTACCGTGAATATCAGGAATCCGGTAGAACATCAATTCTGCGACATCGCTGCGACCGGGAAAAGATCCTGCAAGAACAGGATCAACGACGACTGAAAAGAATAGTTCAACGTGACAGAAGTGTAGCCCTACTGAAAATTACTACACATTTCACTGCAGGGACATCAGCAAGTGTCAGGGCGCGAACCATTCAACGAAACATCATCGCTGTGTGCTGTTGGAGCCGAAGGCCCACTCGTGTACCCTTGACGACTATACGACACAAAGCTTTATGCTTTCCTGGGCCCGTCAACACCAATATTGGAATGTTGACGCCTGTGTTAAATCCTGCATATTCGTTAAGGATGGGGTGTTCAGGAAACCTGCTTTATCGGATCGCTAGGCAATTCAAGCAAATCGTATTAATGAGTTTTATTACAAAACAGTAAATGACAACACTTTACTTTTGATATTACACAGATGTGTGGCAATCTAAGGGCGACAGACAGAATAATCAAGGTTAGTCAGAACAAACAATCCAAATACAAGCGAAGTGATACAGATTTGACGCTTCTATTCAGGCCGCTAGCCTTGAAGCTTCTCTTCGTCTAGGACGATGCCAGTCGAGTGCGGTGCTTATGTCTTTTTCAAATAAAGGCTGCTGCTGTAGCGTAGTTGTCCTGGAGAGGGGTCGGTCAGCGTGCAATTAGCTGACGTCTTATCACAGCCCTGTCTGCTCTATCACTCCCGACAGGCGTGCCGGCGCTTGCCTTTACGCCGGAACAGCCTGGTCCGACAAGTCTCCTTTCAAGTTGTATCGAGCGGATGGACGACTCGGGTATGGAGACAACCTCATGAATCCACTGACCCTGCATCTCAGCAGGGTACTGTTCCAGGTGACGGAGGGTCTGTAATGGTGTGGGGCGTGTGCAGTTGGAGTGACATCGGACCCCTGATAGGTCTAGATGCGACTCTGACAGGTGACACGTACCTAAGAAACTGTCTGATCACCTGCATCCATTCATGTCGATTGTACACTCCGACAGACATGGGAAATTCCAGCAGGAAAATGCGACACCCCACGAGTCCACCAAAAACCCCAGACATTAACATTATTGAGCATATCTGGGATACCTTGCAACGTGCTCTTCAGAAGAGATCTCCAACCCCTCTTACGGCTTTATGCACAGCCCTGCAGGATTCATGGTGTCAGTTCCCTCCAGCACTACTTCAGACATTACTAGAGTCCATGCCACGTCGTGCAGCGGCACTTCAGCGTGCTCGCGGGGCCCTACGACCTACACGATTAGAGTCAGGTATACTAGTTTCTTCGGCTCTTCAGTGCACATGAAGTTTGTTGTAAACTTCGCCCTACAAATGTTACCACTGTGTCCACATCACATCTATCAGTGATCTACATTCCACACGCATCATATTCCACATATGTTAAAATATCATTTTCATGCCAAAATTAACAATAAATACAATAAATGTATGGGCATCAAATCAACAGGAAAACTCCCAAAGAGAACACGCTGCTCGAAAAATCTCACATATCACGAACTTCAAGTACTTGGGAGAAGTCATCTAACCTACAGACTGAACACAATCTCCAACAAAGAAAGAATATTCAAACTGCAAAAGACGTACAGCCTAGAACAAAAGAGTAGCATCTCGTAATGCAAAACATCAACACGGTTGTTTAATCAGAAGTCTTGTATGCGACAGAAACCACAATAATTGAGGGATGACAGAAATTCACGACACTGAAAAATAAGAAAGAAAAACTCCTAGAAACATCTACGGCACCATTCTCCAAAAAGGAACCTGGGTCAGAAGAAATACAAAGAAGCATTACGAACATTCAGACAGCATCACAGATAAATTCAGGAAAAGACGCCTAGAGATCTATGGTCACCTACGTAGGACGAATGAAAACAAAGTCCCTAATAACATTTTTAACATCGTTAATGTTAGCAAATTAAAGACCAGGACGATGAAAGAAACCCAAGAAGATATGAAGTAACTGAAAACTTCGGAAAAAGATGTTATGGAGAGAGAACAGTTCAAAAATAAAATCAGAAAAAAAAGAAAATTGAAGAAGTTCCAACAAAAGAAACAGGGGAAGAAATGGACTGAGGTAAGGAAGAAAAACACAGTGAATTAATGAAGGAGTCTTGGGAAGAAAAGAAAAGAAGGTAAACGAGGTGAAGCTGTGAATGATTTAAGTTGACACGCTCTCCTAAAAGGGAATAATCAAGACTAATAACAACAATAATAATTTGTATGCATTTGTGTGCAGCGTGAATCATTTCCTGGGCACTGCTCTTGACAAACCGACAAAAGACAGAGGGATTCTCGCTGTTAATAACCTTTCTTCTATTTGAAATGTTATATTCATATTATATTTATAAGTACGTCCTAATGAGTGCATTGATGATTGACTTTTCACTCTTATCCAGATTCCTATTTAACGTCTTCTTTAACTAATAAATAATATTGATGTTATAGTTTTCATGCCCTTATCATGCCCCAGTAGTCAATCAGAGCGCAGCGTTGCTCCATCGGTTGACGTCAGATAAATGAAGCAGCTCACACAGCCATAGCGGCATTTGCAAATAGATACATGACAGTGTTTCTTAATCGTATAAATCGCTCAGTACTTCCTTATGACGTTAGCTACCCGAAACAACACGTAAGATGATTTGAATGACAATAAAGTAACCCTGGCTACAAGAGCTAGAAATGTTACAACACCAAGACCGGTAACAAAGTGAATTAATGTGATTTACACAGCCTTCTGGTACTCGAATCGAAGTTGATGTGAATAACTATTCCAAGGTGTTACAAGTCCATTTGACAAGCTGAGAAGTGGGAGAATACTAAGGGACCATGAGCGTCTGCAAAGGTTCTGCCAAGTGGTGGCAACATTCTAAACTTGTCCATTTTTGGTGCAACTGAAACAGTGAGTTTCAAAAGATGTCATATGCGTAGTACTAAGTACCAAAAAAGTGCAAAAAGCTTAATGTGTTTCCAACGATTGATATCGATTCAGTGTTTTTAACATAGATTTGGGATATTTTGATACCCAAACAATAACCATATTCAACAGTGAATGCAAAGTATCTTTTTATATTATTAATATGAATACAGATATCACATTTTTCATTCAACGATCTGAAATTATATCTTCACATGATCCAACATATGAGATCTAACGAGTTATGAAATAAAGCTAGAAAATATTGACAAAAATATTAATTAATGTTCCCATAAATTTGAGTTGAAACTGTACATAAAAATCTGTAATAGAAAAAAATCAGTAAGATAGAGAAAATTCTGCTTGAAAAAGAAAATAGTCCTCCAAGTCATCAAACAGGAAATAAACCATAAAAAATACTTACTTCGATGAGGTGCCATCTGAAACAGTTTGTTTACTTACAAACTTGACATTTGATGGCGTTAATGAATTTATTGCATTATTTTCAAGCTTTCTGTTGTTTGCTTAAGGATTTGGCGACTGATGGTAGGTACGTAAACTATTGCGATGTTCATGTTGTGCCGAGAATCCGCAAGTCAGGGTGTTGGACCGGTTCATTTCTGTAACTCCATAAGAACGTTAAGAGGAACTGTCAGAAAGAAAACTGCCGTCAGTACTTCGGCGTTGTTCTGTAAGGTTTCACATCGTTATTGACTACCGAAAATCTCCAAAACACGATGCCGCACCAAGCAATCGCCATAATTTCCAATGTACAGTGGAACAACCAAAGACATCGAACACATACAGAACGAACTCCACCGAAAAACTTTCAAAGGTTGTTCAGGGATACCTTCTGAGTATTTTGGTATAAGCGACCCACGGTCTCCGGCGGCTTGTTACGGAGCTAATGCATTTCGTGTGGCCTCTTGCCCCAAGTGGCTCTGTGCCAGTACTGCGCGGAGAATACTGCACAACACTGCAAATGTCGGTGGTAAGCGTTTAGTGTTTGGAACCAAACTTGTTCAATCCAGTCAGGTGTCTTGCTGTTGACTACAATTATGTCCACTTCACTCCTTGCCCCCAAGCTCGTATTCGGTACAGCACTATTCCGTTTCGAGTATATATTTCCGGTAGCGTTAGCTGCACGCAGACAGTGACACACTGCAATATAGATACGTTAGCAGAAGAAGAGTTGACCGTGTATGGTTTCACTGAATGCAGTGGGAGAGCGGCACAACGACGCCTTTTTTGACCTCTTCCAGCAATGATGGCAATCACACCATAGTCGTTTTGCACTTGTACATAGGTTTCCACGAGAAACTAGGTCTGTTATAGGTTTCTGCGAGCGCATATTACAATCTTTAATTGTCTTTTTTATTTTTTTATTTTTATTTATTTATTTATTTATTTATTTATTTATTTATTTATTTTTCTACTGACTGGTTTGATGCAGCCCGCCACGAATTCCTTTCCTGTGCTCACTTCTTCATCTCAGAGTAACACTTGCAACCTACGTCCTCAATTATTTGCTTGACGTATTCCAATCTCTGTTTTCCTCTACACTTTTTGCCCTCTACAGCTCCCTCTAGTGCCATGGAAGTCATTCCCTCATGTCTTAGCAGATGTCCTATCTTCCTGTCCCTTGTCCTTATCAGTGTTTTCCACATATTCCTTTCCTCTCCGATTCTGCGCAGAACATCCTCATTCCTTATCTTATCAGTCCACCTAATTCGTCTATAGCACCACATCTCAAATGCTTCTATTCTCTTCTGTTCCGGTTTTCGTACAGTCCATGTTTCACTACCATACAATGCTGTACTCCAGACCTACATCCTCAGAAATTTCTTCCTCAAATGAAGGCCGGTATTTGATATTAGTAGACTTCTCTTGGCCAGAAATGCCTTTTTTGCCATAGCGAATCTGCTTTTGATGTCCTCCTTGCTCCGTCCGTCATTGTTTATTTTACTGCCTAGGTAGCAGAATTCCTTAACTTCATTGACTTCGTGACCATCAATCCTGATGTTAAGTTTCTCGCTGTTCTCATTTCTACTACTTCTCATTACCTTCATCATTCTCCTATTTACTCTCAAACCATACTGTGTACTCATTAGACTGTTCATTCCGTTCAGCAGATCATTTAATTCTTCTCCACTTTCACTCAGGATAGCAATGTCATCAGCGAATCGTATTATTGATATCATTTCACCTTGTATTTTAATTCCACTGCTGGACCTTTCTCTTATTTCCATCACTGCTTCCTCGATGTACAGATTGAAGAGTAGGGGCGAAAGGTTGCAGCCTTGTCTTACACCCTTCTTAATACGAGCACTTCGTTCTTGATCGTCCACTCTTATTATTCCCTCTTGGTTGTTGTACATATTGTATATGACCCGTCTCTCCCTATAGCTTACCCCTACTTTTTTCAGAATCTCGAACAGCTTGCACCAATTTATATTGTCGAACGCTTTTTCCAGGTCGACAAATCCTATGAACGTGTCTTGATTTTTCTTGAGCCTTGCTTCCATTATTAGCCGTAACGTCAGAATTGCCTCTCTCGTGCCTTTACTTTTCCTAAATCCAAACTGATCGTCACCTAGCGCATTCTCAATTTTCTTTTCCATTCTTCTGTATATTATTCTTGTAAGCAGCTTCGATGCATGAGCTGTTAAGCTGATTGTGCGATAATTCTCGCGCTTGTCAGCTCTTGCCGTCTTCAGAATTGTGTGGATGATGCTTTTCCGAAAGTCAGATGGTATGTCGCCAGACTCATATATTCTACACACCAACGTGAATAGTCGTTTTGTTGCCACTTCCCCTAATGATTTTAGAAATTCTGATGGAAATTCTGCCTTGTTTGACCGTAAGTCCTCCAAAGCTCTTTTAAATTCCGATTCTAATACTGGATCCCCTACCTCTTCTAAATCGACTCCTGTTTCTTCTTCTATGACATCAGACAAATCTTCACCCTCATAGAGGCTTTCAATGTATTCTTTCCACCTATCTGCTATCTCCTCTGCATTTAACAGTGGAATTCTCGTTGCACTCTTAACGTTACCACCGTTGCTTTTAATGTCACCAAAGGTTGTTTTGACTTTCCTGTATGCTGAGTCTGTCCTTCCGACAATCATATCTTTTTCAATGTCTTCACATTTTTCCTGCAGCCATTTCGTCTTAGTTTCCCTGCACTTCCTATTTATTTCATTCCTCAGCAACTTGTATTTCTGTATTCCTGATTTTCCCGGAACATGTTTATACTTCCTCCTTTCATCAATCAACTGAAGTATTTCTGGGGAAACGAACTGAATATATCATCTTTACATTATTACTCTGTAACATGCACCCGGAGACAGGTGGTGCATTATATCAAAATACCCAGAAGGTGCCCCTGAACAACACTTGAAAGCTTTATCTTGTATACGGACTGCTGAAGTCACAGTATTTCACTTCGCTCTCGTCAGTGTTAAATATGCAGTTTAGTAGAGTGGAAGAGAATCATTACTAGATATAATTCTGTAGTAAATTAAAATGCTGTACGCAGATTCCAGGACGGGACAAGTGACCTCCTTGTCTCCCAGCCGCCCCCCCCCCCCCCCCCACAACTGTGGACGCCTATGGCAAGAGCATTGAAGAAATGATGGAATGCAGCGTGGTCAGAAACTGTATGAAAAGCTTGTAAGGGTGTTACACGGGAGGCTGTGGTCATAAATAATTGTTAAGACAAAAATTCGATACGTGCTCCATTCCCGAGTCATTTATCATAGAAGTTAGCCAAATAGGACGTTGCGAACTGAAATTCAAGCAGCATGCCGAATACAGTGTCACCAGGTTTGTTCTTCGTTTGATATCCTCAAACCCAATAAATGTAGCTTTCGCTCACCTAGCTTAAATTTATCACTTCCGAAAAAGAAAAGTCTTAACTCGTTATGAACACTTCAACAAGTGGTAGCTCGCAGTCCAGCAAATGTCTGCGCATTGCCGCATTTTAGCGCGTGCAGGTACTTGAACTTAGACGAGCGGCGACGTGATTGGCTAACTTCGTTGCTAAATAACTCGGAAACAGCACAACGTAGCGAATTTTTGTCTTAAGAATTATTTCTCGAGACAACCTCCCCTGCAACATGCTTCCTAGCTTTTCAGACTCACCCGGTGTATTAAGAGCATTATGTAAACTGTACAGTGTTAATTCACTGAAGCGCCTATGGTATAGGCATGCGTATTCAAATATAGAAATATGCAAACTGGCAGAATAGAGCGCTGCAGTCGGCAACAAGTGTCTGGCGCAGTTGTTAGAGCAGTTACGGCTGTTACAGTGGTTGGTTATCAAGATTTAAGTGACTCTGAAAGTGATACAGTCGGCGCACGAGCGATGGGACACAGCGTCTCCGAGGTAGCGATAAAGTGGGGGGTTTTCCTGTACGACCATTTCATGAGTGTACCGTGAATATCAGTAATTTGCTAAAACATCAGATCTCCGACATCGGTGCAGCCGGAAAGAGATCCTGCAAGAACGGGACCAACAACGACTTAAAGAAAATCGTTCAACGTGACAGAAGTGCAACCCATCCGTATATTGCTACAGATTTCACCGCTGGGCCATCAACAAGTGTCAGCGTGCGAACCATTCAACAAAAGATCATTGACATAGGCTTTCGTGTACCCTTGGTAACTGCGCGACACAAAGCGTTACCTTTCTCCTCTGGCCCGTCGACACCGACATTAGACTGTTGATCACTATAATCATGTTGCGTACGAGTCTCGTTTCAAACTGTATTGCGCTGATCGACGTGTACGCAAATGAAGACAACCTCATAAATCCATGGCTCCTAAGTTCCAGCAGGGGACTGTTCAAGTTGGTAGAGGCTCTGTAATTGTGCAGTTGACGTGTGCAGTTGGAGTGATATGGGACCCCTGATACGTCTAGATATGACTCTGACTCGTGAGACGTGCGTAAGCATCCTGTTTGATCACCTACATCCATTTATGCTCATTGAGCATTCCGAAGGACTTGGGCAGTTCCAGCAGGACAATGTGACACCCCAAACACTTCACTGGCCACCAAACTATCCAGACATGATCATTATTGAGCACATCTGGGAGGCCTTGAAACGTGCTGCAAGATATCTCCATCCTTCGCACTGATCTATAGACAACCCTCCAGGATTCAAGGTGTCAATTCCTGAGCCATGCGTGGCTCATGTTCCCGCCATCATGTATTTTACACCCTGTTTTAACGTACTTCCATCGCCCTACGTTAATTTAAATTACTCGTGTCACTGAATTGCTGCTTTGCCTGACCGTGAGCCGCGCTAGCAGCGCATATCAATACATCCCCTCTCGTAGTATCTTTGCTCGACTGCTATTACTTCCCGGCCATTGTCTGTCGTGCGCTAGTTCGGATCGCGAGTTCAGGCTGCCAGCCAGTTGGAACGCGTCTGGGGCGCAGTCTGGACCTGCCACTCGGGGAGTTGCAATGCGGCACTGGTGCAGTCGGGCTGGAGCAGCAGTGAGGTCTGCATCGACTGACACGCCTGACCATTGCCGCCACGCATCATTTGAGCCAGGCCACGGTCTTGGTGGATCGTCGGTCGGCCGTATTGGCGTTTTGACTGGCCGATCGTTCACGAGTCAGCTGTGTGTGTGTGTGTGCGTGTGTGTGTGTGTGTGTGTGTGTGTGTGTGCGTGCGTGTGCATTGACTCCCAATTCGTCTTCGTGTGTGCTTGGTTACTGTTGGGTATCGTTCAGGTCTTCGCGCAAGTGTTTGTCAGTTTGTGTGTTTAGTTGGTGTTATTTCCACTAACGACTATTTTAGATGTTGTCGGCATTCTGTGGGTAGTCGGTTGGTTGGTGCGGACCAGGGAGGATATCTCCGTACGGTGCAGTTGGCTGGATCCGCTGGCGGTCCCTACGTAGTGTCGGACCTCGTGTGGAGCTGTCCGATCGCTACGTGAGCTTTATGGCTCACCGACCCAGGACGTCAAAGGTGAGTGGTGTGTTAAGTACCCAAGCCACGTCCGTTCATGTCGTGACGTTCGTTTTGGTGGTTCGCTGTTGGGGAGCTTTTCCTGTGAGCAGCACCGAGTGTTTGTAGTGGTGAAATCGAGCAGCTGTGCGGTGTAATTAACTATATTCGTTCACTACAATTCAAGTGCACCAGCGAAATTTTCTGCCTTGTGGCCGTTAGTGTTCTGGTTACCTGCCCTGGCCACTGACGAAACTTCAGGCAGTGTTCCTTTTTGGTGAACTTAACTATATAACCTTATTTCCAATTCAAGTGTACCAGGGGAATTTTCTGCCTTGTGGCCGTTAGTTTTACGGTTACGTGCCCTGGCCACTAATGTACTTTCAGACAGCGTTCTTTCCTCACCTGTTGTCGCTGTCCAACATGGTGCATAGTTTTGACAGCTTAATACATACATCATTGTGGATAATCACGTCCATAACAGTTGGGTCTTTGAGTTTTTATGTACCGACTGGTGGCAAGCAAGTCGTTTGGTCTCTTGGTTGGATTACCGACTGATCAAGTGTGGTTGGGCCCATCACCTGTCTCACCTAAGTGAACGTTAATGGTTAATGTTTCGAGTGCAGCTCCCCCCCCCCCCCCCCCCCCCCCCGTCTGAGTACCGTTGTCTATACTGTCCTTTTCATGGGTGTTTAATGGTCTGTTGGTAATCTATTATAGCCAATGCTTTAAAAGGAGAGACTTTTTATTGTGTTTTATGTAAATAAATTTATGTAAATCAATTGTGGGCCTTCAGCCGCTTAAAGCCTTATTCTCAAAATTTCCCCTTAAGTGAAAACATTACGGCCTTCTGCCTTAAAACTTTATGGTAATATATTTTAAAATTTTGGAATTTAATTGTGCCGTTCAGCCGTTTGTATTGCACCTTCTATATGTTTGTTCTATCCACTTTTGCCATGAGGCTTTCCACCTACCTGTTATATAATTTTATTTGCGATTTTAACTGCACGTCTTCAGGCACTTGAAATTTATCTTGTTGTTTTTAAGATTTCTTGTTTGGAGGGCTTCAGCCTTGAAAGAATTGGATTTTGAAACCCGTAGTTGTAAAGGTTCGGCTATGTGTTGGTTTGGTTTAAAGGTGTTATTAAATTACAGTAAATTACAATTCTGAAGCGAAACTGTTGACATCCTATTTGGCCCATTCCACAATCCTAATCACCTGTTCTGCCCAGCGGATTTAGCGGGCGTCCCCTCCAGCACTATTTCAGACATTAGCCGAGTCCACCCACGTCGCGTTTCGGCACTTCTGCGTGCTCTCGGGGGCACTATACGAGATTAGGCAGGTACCAGTTACTTTGGCTCTTCATTGTATATAAGGAAGTTAATAAACAAGAGAGAGTGGCAGAATTACTGGAGAACATTGGCTGAGAGAAGGAGATGAGACGGAGGGAGAGATTTCTAAACGTCTGTGATGTTTCAACTAGATGTAACGAACTTCTCATTAGATAATCAGAGCAAAAGCAGGTATGCATGGAAAGAACCAGGAGACTGAGAAAAATATCAAGAGGACTGCTCTACTGTTAAAAAAAAAGTATTGCAAGATACATCCAGGTGCAGACAGATTACCGTCTCTGATGTCAGCAGTCTCGCAGAAATTATGAAATATTACGAGAAATGTGTTCGCGTCTTCTCCGAAAGCAAAGCACTTCGGCTTAGCTCTGAGCAGTGGGGAAACGAGCGAGCGCGTCCACGGCGCGCCGGTAATTTGATGAAGCAAGCGTGTTGTTCAATTAGGCTAAGTGGCGCGGAATTAACGCGGCGGCCCGCAAGGCGAATATTTCGCTGTCCGCGTGCCGGCGTTCGAGCCGTAGCGTTGGCGAACCCGCGCCGGCAGCGGCTGCGCGCAGCAGCGGCCGCCGCGCTAAGCAGATTACGGGCAGGCTCTGGCAGCGAACACTCCCGGTACACTTGTCTGCGCGCAGCCCCTGATTAGCCAGCGGTGAGGGACTGCCAGGCCGTGTCATCGGGTCTTCTGCAGCCGGCGTCGAGACACTTGTTCCTGAATAAAATACCGTCTGATACCACAGGAAAGCTTGAAGGTACGAGTGTATTGAGGGTCTATGCAAGGGAGGTGAAGGCAGTGTTATAGAAATGGAAGAAGGCGTAAATGAACATGAGATGAAAAATATGATACTAAGAGAACAATTTGACAGAGCACTGAAAGATAAAGGATGAAAAGTATTTAAGCCGACAAACTCTGGGAGGTTGTAGGGGACATCAAAACAAATATTTTTCCCTAATGTCATTTTTTCCTATGAGGATTATTTAAACGGATGGAGGCCATATTACGCTCTTCAGTTGTTAGAGGACGTATTACGTTCTTCAGTTGTTAGAGGGTGTATTACACTCTTCAGTTGCAGACAACTGCTGTCCACCAATGTAGTAGTGCATTGTCTCTTTTTACTAATGGATCGATACACCTGGAGTGAGTACACTGATATGGTTGGTGCGTACTACGTAGCACACTACAACGGACGAGCTGCACAGCGGGATTATCAACAACAATATCCTAATCGCCGTATCCCGCACCATACGACCTCTGCTGCTGTGTACCAACGTCTGCGTGAGACCGGATCATTTAGCAGATTACCTGGACAGGGACGCCATCGTACGGCAAGAACGCTGATATTTGAGGAAGCTGTCTTGCAGTATGTGGAACGGGATCCTTCAATCAGCACTCGTGCAATTTCATGTAACATGGGGACGAATCAGACGAATGTAAGAACAGTTCTTCGAGAGCAATTGTTACGTCCATTTCACTTGCAGCGTGTCCACAAACAGGAACCAGTTGATTATCCACCCAGAGCACAGTTTTCGCAGTGTTACCTGGAACAGTGTGAAATCCATCCTACAATTCCATCCCATGTGTTGTTTACCGCTGAAGGAATGCTCGGGCGTGATGGAGTCTTCAACATGCAGAATTCGCATGTTTGGAGTGAGGATAACCCTCATGTCACAGTTACTAGCGCTCATCAAGTGCGGTTCTTCGTTAATGTGTGGGTCAGTGTTGTTGGGGACTGTTTAATTGGGCCGCATCTGCTACCTAGGCCATTAAATGGCAGGCACTATTACAATTTTCTCGCCAGAGCATTGCCAGAATTGCTGGAAGACGTCCCGCCCTACAAGACAACGCATGTGGTTCGAACATGACGGTGCGCCGGCACATTTCAGTCATCGTGTGCGTAGATTCCTGGACCGACGGTTCCAAGAGACTTGGATTGGTAGAGGTGGTCCTGTACCATGGCCTTCTCGATTCCCTGTGGGGAGAGCTGCGCAACCTTGGTTACCCAACTACGGTTGCATCAGCAAAGGACCTGGTTGCCCAGGTAGTAACAGCAGCAGGAAAATTCAGGACGTATGAGACAAGAGAAATGTTTTCAGACTTATAATTATAATTCCGGAGAAAGCAGGTGCTGACAGGTGTGAAAATTACCGAACTATCGGCTCCATAAGTCATGGTTGCAAAACAGTAACACGAATTCCTTCCAGAAGAATGAGAAAGCTTGTAGAAGCCGACCTTGGGGAAGATCACTTTGGATTTGGAAGGAGTGTAGGAACACTCAGGCAACACTGATTCTACTACTTAACTTGGAAGACAGGTCAGGGAAGGCAAAGCTAGGTGTACAGCATTTGTAGAGTTGGAGAAAAATTGTGACAATGTTGACTGGACTACTCTCTTTGAAATTCTGAAGATAGTAGGGGTAAAATACAAAGAGCTAAAGGCTGTTTACAGGTTTATAAAAAACAGACAGCAATTATAAGAGTCGAAGAGCGTGAAAGGGACGTACTGGTTGAGAAGGGAGTGGCACAGGATTGTAACATCTCCTCAGTGTTATTCAATCTATACTTTGAACAAGCAATGAAGGAAACCAAAGAAAAATTTGGAGTAGGAATTAAAGTTTAGGTATGAGAAATGAAAACCTGAAGATTTGCCAATTATAATTCTGTCAGAGGAGCAAAATACTTAGAAGAGACAGACTGAAATCTTCGCTGTGCAGTGGAGTGTGCGCCGATATGAAACTTCCTGGAAGATTAAAACTGTGCCCGACCGAGACTCGCACTCGGAACCTTTCTTCCAGGAGTGCCAGTTCGGAAAGATCCGCAGGAGAGTCTCTGCAAAATCCAGGAGGTAGGAGACAGGTACTGGCGGAATTAAAGCTGTGAGGACAGCTAGTGAGTCGTGCTTGAGTAGCTCAGATGGCAGAGCACTTGCCCGAGAAAGGCAAGAAAGTCCCGAGTTCGAGTCTCGGTCCGGCACACAGTTTTAATCTGCCAGGAAGTTTCACTTGGAAGAGCAGTTGAATCGTAGTGTCTCGAAAGGATATAAGATGAACATCAACAAAAGCAAAACAAGGATAATGGAATGTAGTTGAATTGAATCAGCTGATGCTAAGGGAATGAGGTTAGGGAAGAAGACAAACTAGTTGATAGGTTTTGCTATTTGGCCAGTAAAATAACTGATGATGACTGAAGTGCAAATGACGTAAAATATAGACGTGTTATGGCAAGAAAAGTGTTACTGAAGAAGAGAAATTTGTTAATATCAAATAATAAATTTAAATGTTGGAAGTCTTTACAGAAGATATTTTCCTGGAGTGTAGCCGTGTATGGAAGTGAAACATGGTCGATAAACAGTTTGGACAAGGAGAAAATAGAAACTTTTGAAATGTGGTGCTAAGAAGAAGGCTGAAGATTAGATGGGTAGATCACGTAAGTAATGAGGAGGTAACGAACAGAATTGGGGAGACAAGAAATTTGTTCTACAGCTTGATTAAAACAAGGGACTGGTTGACAGGACACATTCTGAAACAGGATAGAGTAGCATGGAGACCCACATCAAGCCAGTCTTTGGACTGAAGAGCACAACAACAAGAACACGACATGATAAAACAGCTTTCATCACAGATTATCTAAAAAAAAAAATGTATCCCACTAGACAGTTTTTGGACAATTGTGATACCACGCTCTCTAGGCGTGGCAAATTTATCACATCAGTATTAGATTATTGAAGAGCAGGCTGATTTTTAAGAGACTCGTCCGGAAGTATCAATGTACCCATAAGTGGGATTACGAAGTTCTAAGGAATAATAAGATGCTTTTGAAGTTTTAAAATGTCAGTCTCTATCATCTAAAGGACCACTGTTCGTTATCTTGGTTATTTTTCAGATGTCAGACTCGACTGCTGGAGCTCTCCAGAGAGAACACGCTTCGTTACGAAATAAACCCGACCATGTGCCTAATACGAGTACGTCCCTGCTATGCATTTTGTTGTGTACGGATTCGTACATAACAGTAAGAAGAGATGGATGACAGAGTGGCGTGGCAACTGTTGGAGGAAAGCTGGACAAGTGCAGAAATGATTAGCTTGCCAAGTTAACAAAGTAAACAGAAGACTTATTTAACTTGTATTTCTCGAAGCGAACGGAGACTCATTACAATTAATGCAGCAAGAAATGAGTCCAGTTCTCAATACCAACAAGGACGAGGCTCTATTAACTGAATCGTGAACGACTGTGTCAGAGCCGCGATTAGGCGGGGCCTCCATTACGCTGTGTAGCGAAGAGGCCTCAGGTGCGAATGGGTCCCGTGGCTGCCGCTGCCCGTCGTACATCGCGGCTCAGCAGGATACTCGTGGTACGGAGCTCCTGGAGGCGTGGCTAGTGGGCGTGCACAATTAGCTCCGCCAGATCCCGCGCGACCACTACCGGCGTCTGACGGATTTGCCAGCTTTGAAGCCCATGGGCTGGTACCGATAGGTGATGCCACACTTCTCAAATGTTACAGTATCTCAACTAAAAGATGACAAACGTCACTTTGAAATAATAATAGTACTTTTGCATCGCAACCCTTGACCCGTCCGTCTAGAGGCGTGGTCTAACGCTCTGCTTCCAGAGTGGGAATGCTGCCGGTCCCCGGCACGAATCCGCCCAGTGGATTAGTGTCGAGATCCTGTGTGCCGGCAAACCTGTGGATGGTTTTTAAGGCGGTTTTCCATCCACCTCGGCGAATGCGGGTTGGTTCCCCTTATTCCGCCACAGTTACACTGTGTCGGCGATTGCTACACAAACACAAACACGCATTTCCACGTACACACACCACCACCATTACTCTACCGCGCAAACATTTGGTGCTACACAGGTCATCTGGTATGAGACATTCCCAGGGGGGAGGGGTGGGGACACACTGGAGGCCGAACCGCACAATAACACTGGGTTCGTTGTGGGGCTGCTTTGAGGTGGGTGGACTACTGTGGCCTGTTGTGGGGTTGTGAATTTGTGAAACACTGAGAGCTACGGCAAGCGTGACTAAGTCTCTCCTTCGTTTCTAGGTCCCCAGTTTAATGCAATACAATACAATCCCAACCAGTGGACGTCACAATGGAGGCAGATGAGCTGATGTGGGTAATGCAGTGGCACAGTGCAGAAACCTACCATGGAGAGTGCACGTAGCACATAGCATGGGCTGACCTGGTAGAGGTGATCACCTGTGGGTGGCAGCAGGCTCGGTGGACCTGTACTAAGTGTCCGACCGCCGTATACCTGGTGTATCACGCCAAATACTTAGCTGTTAGCTGTCCTGCACCAGCTGCGCGCTGAGTTCATTCCTGCTCTCGTCTTTACGTGGGTACGGAATCTCTGCTTCCCGTAGATAGTCTCACATGCAGGGTTCATTTCCCTCTCATGGCGTTCTGTTCCCTGAGTACAGGACCTGAGTTGAAAGTAAACAAAAGGACAAAAGTAAAGTGGAGTAGGAGAAATGAGAATAGCTATAAACTGAACATCAAATTTGGTGATCACGAAGTACAAGAAATGAACGCATTCTCCTACCTTGGAAGCAAAATACTGCATAACAGACGAAGGAAGGAGGGCAAGAAACAAAAACAAAAACAAACAGAGCAGGACGGACAAAGAAAGCATTCTTGACCAAAAGGAGCTTACAAGTATCAAATAAAGACCTGAATTTGAGTGTGAAGTTTCTAACATGTACATTTGGAGTACAGTATTTTGTGTTGGTGAACCAACGAACAGTGAGAAACCCGAAAAAGGGAAGAATCATCGAAACGCTTGAGACGTGGTGTTGGTGAAGGATGTTGAAATTAGGTAGCCTGGTAACATAAAAAAAACTGGACAAGAGCGTAAAGATCACGCGCTTTGAAGATTCAGCGATAACTTACATTTCATCCATCCTGGGACTCCACACTCACAAAGATTTTTGCTGTGTTCGATACAAATACTAGCGATATATAGGTCCCGGTAATTCCAAGACTGTATCAAAATTTCTACAGTAGTTCCTCCGGACATACAAAAAGAAAAAAACAAGCATGGGACTTCTATATATACAGGGTGTTACAAAAAGTTACTGCCAAACTTTCAGGAAACTTTCCTCACACACAAAGAAAGAAAATATGATATGTGGACATCTGTCCGGAAACGCTCACTTTCCGAGTTAGAGCTCATTTTATTATTTCTCTTCAAATCACAGTAATCATGGAATGGAAACACTTTGTTGCAGGAAATGTTCAAAATGTCCTCCGTTAGCGAGGATACATGGATCCACCCTCCGTCGCATGGAATCCCTGATGCGCCGATGCAGCCCTGGAGAATGGCGTATTGTATCACAGCCGTCCACAGTACGGACACGAAGAGTCTCTACATTTGGTACCGGGGTTGCGTAGACAAGAGCTTTCAAATGCCCCCATAAATGAAAGTCAAGAGGGTTGAGATCAGGAGAGCGTGGAGGCCATGGATTTGGTCTGCATCTACCAATCCATCGGTCACCGAATCTGTTGTTGAGAAGGGTACGAACACTTCGACTGAAATGTGCAGGAGCTCCATCGTGCATGAACCACATGTTGTGTCATACTTGTAAAGGCACATGTTCTGGCAGCACAGGTAGAGTATCTCGTATGAAATGATGGCGGTGAATCGAGGGAGCACAGTACATACTGACGAAACTAAAATGAGCTCTAACATGGAAATTAAGCATTTCGAGACACATGTCCACATAACATCTTTTCTTTATTTGTGTGTGAGGAATGTTTCCTGAAAGTTTGGCCGCACCTTTTTGTAACACCCTGTATATATGTTTGTGTGTGTGTGTGTGTGTGTGTGTGTGTGTGTGTGTGTGTGCTTGTAGATATAAAAAATTTTATATTATATTAAATTTTATGTTGACATGCAGTAATGATTATCAATTACGCTTTTTGGGGATGATGAATGCAAAGTAAGTCCTATTGGCAAAAGGTATTATTTGTGTGATATAATGACAATTTAAAAATTTCAAATGTTTTAACTGTACTTGTACCGTGGAACATTACTTCTTGCCAAGTTTCATGATTCTACGTCAACAGGAGGTACCGTATGGGTTCTGATGGGCGACTTTCGGAGTCAAAATATTGGCTTAAAAGCTGGAAATGATTACATTGGCAACGGACCATAGATGTTAGTATGCGACATAGATTTGAACTTGATATGCCAATCAATTTCAGAGAAAAAGGGACCTTAACGGACAGACCGATGGACGGATGTATAAAAAATGGTAAAAAATATTCTCTTCGTGTGATATAATTACAGATTGACAATTTTCGGATTTTTTCATTTATTTGCAGGGTGAAACTTTGCGTCTTCGCAAATTTCATGATTCAAGGTCAGATAGAATTTCCCCATAGTTTTTAATGAGTCAGTTTATAAATATGAAAATACGTGACATACTTGGCCGTGTCTTTTGATTGAATTGACTTAGAAGCTTACAACTTTTACACCGCCAAGGGACTATAGACCTAAATATGTGATATAAATTTGAAATTGATACGTGTACTCATTCCTTATGAAAAGTGTTCTTAACACACAGAATCTTCAAAATGAAAGTTTCACCGCAGAATCGGCGGAGGAAGGAAATAAACCGCTGAGCAATAGACAGGTCGCGGCACCGTCTCTGGTAGAATATCTTCGCTGCTTCGGTTTGTGCGGATACCGGAGGCTCGGAGAGTGACAGTGAACCGGGGGGAAGTGAAAAAGTTCGCTCGTGGTGAGGCGGCCAAGTTGGACCCTGCCGGCGAGGCGAGCAGTGTGTCGGCAGTTGGTGGCTGGTACAAGTTCGGCAGCTAACGGTCACCGGCTCTGAGCGTAACAGCGACACCAGAAGGAGACACTTAGGCGGGTTCCTGGATTGCGAGCCATTACCAGCTTGACTGCGGCCGGCTGCAAACCTTTGGGCGTGTGCGGCGCGTACCGAGGGGAGGAGTGTGTTGTGTGCTTCAGCGAGCGACCGGATGTGGTGGCGGACGGCTACACGTTGTCCTTACGGGATCGTTGTATGGGCATGTCTGGTGCTTTAACGGATGCGAATAAGTTGAGCGTCGGCAGTAACCATAGCTATACTTGCCATTTCCGGTACCAGTATCCTGTTTAATTCGGTAGTTTTCTATTGTTTGTTCGAGCTTCATTCCCGTTTCCGTATCAGACCTCTGTACTATTACTGGAGCGGATAATGTCATCTATTGTCTTATTGGGTGTTTATACTACCAAGTTTGACTGTGTTTTCTTTTTCTTGTTTGTAAGTTTGGGGCTTCTTAAGATTAAGTCTCTCTCAGTGAGGACTTTATTTAGCGTTTATTTCTGCCATTTTTACGTAACGGTAATGTTACTCAAGCCCGCCCGGTTAGCCGCGCGGTCTAACGCACTGCTTTCTGGGCCGGGAGGCGCGCCGGTCCCCAGCAAGAATCCGTCCGGGAAATCAGTGTCGAGGTCCGGTGTGCGGGCCAGTCTGTGGATGGTTTTTAAAGTGGTTTTCTATCTGCCTCGGTGAATGCGCGCTGGGTCCTCTTATTCCGCCTCAGTTACACTATGTCGGCGGTTGCTGCGCCAACACTTTCTCCATGTACGCGTACACCATGATTACTCTACCACGCAAACATTAGCGGTTGCACTCGGACGGCCGCTGTGGCCGAGCGTTTCTAGGCGCTTCAGTCCGGAACCGCGCTGCTACTACGGTCGCAAGGTCGAATTCTGCCTCGGGCATGGGATGTGTGTGCTGTCCTTAGGTTAGCTAGGTATACGTAGTTCTAAACTAGTTGACTGATTACCTCAGATGTTAAGTCCCATACGGCTTAGAGCCATTTGGTTACACTAGCCTGGCGTGAGACGTTACCGGGGGCGTCCACTGGGGGCCGAATCGCACAGTAACGCTGGGTTCGGTGTGGGGGCGACGGTGGGGTGAGTGGACTGCTGTAGCTGTTGTGACGCTGTACACCACTGAGGACCACAGCTGGGACGAAGCCTCTCCGTCGTTTCTAGGTCCCCGGTTCGATACAGTACAATACAATGTTATTCAAAAGGTTTCTATCTGCTGCTAGTCCGGGGTTCGTTACCCAACCGAACGCGTTACCTTGGGGTTAAGTGCTCGACTCCGCGTGACGGTTACTTGTTTACCCCTTGCCCACCTGGCGCGAGTTTATTACAATTTTTCTTTGACAGTCTAACTTCCCGCTCGGTAACTGTATTAGGAATTGTGTTTAGATTTTGGCTTACTTACACGTGTCATTAATTTGTCTCTGTTAACTCACTGAAGGATGTAGGTTGCAGTAGGTACTGGGAGATGAAGAAGCTTGTACAGGACAGAGTGGCATGGAGATCTGCATCAAACCAGTCTCAGGACTGAAGACAACAACAACAACAACAACTCACTGAAAAATTGTTCACTTGTTTTTCTTGTTGCTATAATTTGTCGTACGGCAGCTTTCCGTCTATGATAGAGGCCTGGCCCAATTCCTGTACTAAATTTTGTATTTCTTTGTTAACTAGGGTACGACTTGTTGTAAGTAGCGTGTTTGTATGTAGACTGTGTTAATATCGCTCACAGCGCTCTGCGCTCTCGGCAAGAGATTCTGCGGTTGAACGGACTAGCAGTTAGCGAGTAGAAAAAAAAATGGTTCAGATGGCTCCGAGCACTATGGGACTCAACTGCTGTGGTCATTAGTCCCGTAGAACTTAGAACTACTTAAACCTAACTAACCTAAGGACATCACACACATCCATGCCCGAGGCAGGATTCGAACCTGCGACCGTAGCAGTCGCACGGTTCCGGATTGCGCGCCTAGAACCGCGAGACCACCGCGGCCGGCTAGCGAGTAGGTAGGGAAGTATGGACATGTTATTCTTAGGGGAGACCCTATGCTGGTGGGCGACGCATTGTAAAGTGTGATGAAATGATGTGTTTGTAAGAAAATCTACAAGGTTCAGATGGCTCTGAGCACTATGGGACTTAACATCTAAGGTCATCAGTCCCCTAGATCTTAGAACTACTTAAACCTAACTAACCTAAGGACATCACACACATCCATGCCCGAGGCAGGATTCGAACCTGCGACCGTAGCAGTCGCGCGGTTCCGGACTGAGCGCCTGAACCGCTAGACCACCGCGGCCTGCAATCTACAAGGAAATGTACGATAATGGATGTTTGATTGATAATGTTTGGGTAGTGGAATTATTGACAATTACATAATTTTTGGAACTGGATGACACATTAATGAGGTAAAATTTTCTAAATACATTGTTTGCTCTTCAACAAAATCTTTCTTTCCCTAACGATATGCCTCCTAGTAGTTAGCCTATAATAGTGAGAATCTTTTTATTTATTTGGCTGTTTTTGCTACTTGCTGTAATTGCTGTAGTTCGCGTTATGAAGATTTTCTGTGAGGTAAGTGACTTATAAAAAAGACGGGGTTGGCATTGTTGTGATGCGAGACTGAAATGAGTTTCGGCAATTAACAGCGTTGGAGGTACTTTCATATTTCTTTAATTTTATATTTTTTGGATTTGTATCATTGCTAGCGTTTCTTGCAATTCATGATCAATCTTTTATGTTAGTTATTGAAAGTCATGTTGTCAATGTATAGTAGTCAGATTGCGATGGGCTTGTATATTGTAGGTAGTAAATGAATAGATTAAGTTTGAGTTGTCTTTGTCAGGAAAAATTCTGTAGGTCAGTGTTTAATAAAAATAGAGGTAGTTTCATTGCGTTTCTTTTGATGGGACATGTGTTAAATCTGCCTGGTTGACGAAGCAGGCACAGCCGAGTCCGCGCTCTACGGAAAGGCCAGCCGGGTGTAGGTGGTCCTGCACCACACAGTCTTTCTGAGCCCACTAAGCCTTGCCAAGATAGAGTTGTGTTGCACGTTGATGTATTATCACTGCGCTCCTGCACCAGCTCCCCTTTTATTTCTTTTTGTTATTTCTGGCTCATGAAAATTGTTGAAATGTTAACCGGCTAATTTGCCAATTGAGGAAATACAAGATTTATTCAGTATCCGCGACGCTAAGGACATTTCTTTTTCTTTGAGTGGAGGAGAGGGAGGTGGTTCATGGACCTATTTTCATTTCTAACTAAGTTTAATGTCCAAAAATAACAGAAACGAAAATCATATCTACCTAACTTAACACTACAATTAAAAATAGGAAATGAACTATCCCTCTTCAGGCGTTGCCCCTAACTATTCCCAAAAATTTTCCCAAGACGAAACTCTCCAGGGGTCTATAACTTTTTATTTATTTATTTTTCTAGCTGCATGGTTACAGTCAGTAAATCTGTGCAGATGAAAATGCTATGAAACAGAACGTTACAATAGAAATGTGATTCAGACCTTAACCTCTTCAGTTCCCGCGTCCAGCCGGTTGGACGTTACGTCTGCTTTGCTTTAAGTGCAATTACAGTTTCTTGAACCCTGTAGTCCTGTGTCCAATACGCTGAATATTTTAGCTGTCTCCAGAACTTCTGTCGATGACGCTTCTTCTATGCTGTTGGCTAGACTGAGATGTTCTTCTCACTTCGTCATGGCAGACGCTGCTGTTGTTCTCTCTGCAATGTCTTCCCGAAGCAAACGTAAGTATGAGTGTCACAGTCAGTTCTCTATTATTATTTGTCGTCGTTGTTGTTGTAAACAAATCAACAAATTGTTGCTGTAACGTAACACCGTTACTTCTTAATATTTCCAAGAGTAAACTATTAAGTCCAGCTGACTGGACATAGGAAAATCTCCATCTAGATGAGTAGTAACTGAAAACTAACATTAGTTTGTTCATTTATGACTTCAGTATGCTACGCCCGTACCAACAAATACTTGAACAAAAAAAATTGTTTGCGTCTGAAGGGGGTAAATTGAAATAGTGGTCAGCTAATAGAATATTTCTTCAAGTTGCACCATGCAACTGGAATTTTCTTGTCCACTGCCACTGGCGTTTTCTGTATCTAACATTATCGTCTGACATGACTACAACAGGTTCATTTTGCGTTGCTAACACCTCAATGAATGAAGCATTATTTGAATCAGCCGATCGTTTTCCCCTCTCACTGCTTGCCACTCGGGTCGCTCTATCTGCGACATGATGCTGTGCGGTAAGTTTCGCTGAGCCTGGCATTCCCCAACTCAATTGGGGTTTACGAAAACATCGTGTAAGTAATTTGCAAGCAGTGTACTGTACCTCGGTGTGCATTCAAGAGCGTTGTGAGCACTTTCCAGGCACCACTAGTAGTCAAAGTCCTTTATCTCCCCTTTGCCGAGGATGTAGTCTATTGTCATTCCCTTGAACCATGTAAGCACAAGATATTTGGCCAGGGGAAAGGACTAGTCAATTGGACACAGAAGTAACCGAAGGTCAATGACGTCAGGGGTGACACGGAGGTAACGAGTAGCCAAACGCCGGACGACGGCACACCTGTGAAGCGGTCTTCATCGGTATCCAGGAGGCGACAGGCGGGGAGCCCGCTAATCGGATAGCGTGGGGCCTGTGCCCCGTCGTGTATTTTCTGTCGGTAACTCGATACCACGTCTTGCGCACGGTGGTTGGTAGAAAGTAGTGATGCATCGGTTTCCACACTCGTGACCAACTGACAGCTGGGTTTTTGGTTTCTACCACGTTATGAGGAACTGCCCGTAGTAGAGTAGTGCAAAAGTCTTTCGTCCTCCGCGGGAGCGTTGTGGGGAGATCCGAGGCCACGTAGCTGCATTCCAAAATTAATGTCGATGAATGGGAGAGCGATGTCTGAGATCCACGTACGACTGGAGACGTACAGGAAAGTGTCAGCGTGGCCGGCGAGGGTGCGGTCCTCTCCCCACCGCCGAGTGTGCGAACATATGATGTCCTGGCCAGTGCGATTCCATTCATCCTCTAGTCGGTACGCGCGTCGCGATCGAGAGAGTGTGTGTTGTGGGAGATTCTGTTCGCCAGATATGTTTGGTGGAAACGTTGTGGCGGAGCAGGGTGCCCGTGTTCTCAAACGTCGGTGCATACAAGACCTCGGACGTATTTAGTCCTACAACCTATTTGTGGCGGAAATTTCATTACTTGATATGCAAAATGTCTTTGTGTGGGATCAAACCTTTAAAATATCATCGTAAGGTTTCGGTGAACGTTTTAAGCGACCAATTTGTCTACTGTAAATTTTTAAATAGTTAATTTGATGGGGGTAAGGCAAATGGTCTACTTACCGCCATTCTTAATATAACAATTGCGTCAGCTCTCCCTTTGTTCCCACCACTAGCCAATAGGGACGCAGTATTGTGTGTGGTAAGGGCAACCACCATCTGTGTGTTTGAACACGTTGGTTCAAATGCAAACAGGAAGTAGTTACTTGAGAGAGACCGAGAAAGGAAGCAAGTCTGGAATTGTTCGACCAAAGAAAAGTGACCAACTAATGCTTTGTTCAGGATCTGCGAGAACAAAGGAGGCTGACTTTCGGTCTGCTGCCAGTGGTATTCAGTATCGTGATCTGTCATTAGAACATTAGGCGGTTTTTGACCTCCTTGGAGGCGCCCGGAAGACAGACATATCCACAGGCGACGCAGAACGTGGGTAATATACCGCACTTCATTCCATTCCTCAGTGCTTACAGTGTGGAAATGGGGTTGGGGGTGTAGACTTTAGTTCTACGCAAGTGGAGTAGCCCTGTCTCCGGCAAACTGATTAAACAAAGAATATGCAAATTCAAATGAACAATATATTCTTGTTGACATTGACTTTGATCCCATGTCATGAGATCCTTCCCCTCCAGCTAAGACTACTTTTTCCAGCCAATTTCCAGACAGTAGGAGGGGAGGAGGGGTGTGAGGAAAGAGAGAGGAGGGCTGGGGTATTTCTCAGTTTAATTAGGCAACGAATCTGATATTAAAGATGTGCTCATATCAGTGAGTGGGAGGTTGGAGGGATGCATATTTCCGAGAGGGCTGGAAGGAAGGAGGAGGAGGGGAAGGAAGGATTACCACAGGATGTGGTGCCTAAGTTCCCATGGGACCAAACTGCTGAAGACATCAGTTCCTAGTCTTACACTCTACTTAATCTAAACTAAGGGCAAAACACACACACACACACATACCCGAGGCAGGACTCGAACCTCTGACAGGTGAAGCCGCACAAACTGTGGCAAGGGGCCTCAGATCATATGGCTACCCTGTGCAGTACCCCAGGAGGTCATAAATCAATTAACAGAACAAAAGGTTTTCCTGTGAATGCATACCCTGAATGTATGCAACCTGCACAAACAAAATGCCTGAAGACCTACTTTACCCTATTACTAGGGTCCCTGCTTAGTCTTGATGTCCTCAGCCCACAATGTGGGGGCAGATGTATGTTACTGTTCTGTAGGATCACGATGGTTGATAGGGAGGTACCAATTGGCTTTGCACTCTCCATTAGAACCTCCCTGCAGAGGACTGGCAAACAGACTCTACCCACCCTGCTGTCATTTTTGTAGAGGTAGTGGCAGAAGTGTCAGCCTCATCTTTGGCGTCCTGCTGGATCAGTTCTTCTTCCTCCTATGAGTGGGAGTAAGGTGTTCTGACGTGGCCCTATAGCGTCACTTTCAGCATTGGAGACAGTGGTGTTTTCGCCTGTGCCCTTCCATGTTGGACGCCGGCACTGACTTATGCCTTGTCAGCACAATGGCTTCGTTTGCCATCCTGCTATCAGGAACACCTGCAGTATCTGGTACTATCGATGGCATTCGATGGAGTTCTGCCACTGGCCAGTCTGAATGATAGGCCCAGTGTTGGCCTGCAGAGGGTGGTTCCAGTGCTGCAAAGTCAGTCCGTTGCGCCTGAACAGATCGAGACGTCGTGAGTGCCAACCTGTATGTCACTGGAGCTATTGTCGACGTCAGTGGAGGTTCCACGTCGTGTGGTGGAAGTTGCGTGATCCAACACTGGACGAACTCGGAACATAAGTGACATCACTTTCCGCATTCGTAGCACGTTTTAGACTGGTCATTTTAAATAACTATGGCCCGGCAGCCTCCAGTTTAGATATATAATGATGTGTGCCATTGTAGTTCAACATACACCTGATGCAGACTGTTTAGAACTGGTTATATCTTAAACTGGATCAACTTTTCTGTCACGTGTTCGTGTACTGTATTCCAGGGTTAGAGCGCCGCCACAACGTCTGCCACCGGGAGTTCGAAGAATAGTTCGAATATCCCTATAGTCTGCAGTTCCAGTCCAGCATGAGCAACCTCGATGTTGCCAACATTTCGGTCTGCATGGCGGAAGCGTAGTCTTTGTTTCATGTCTCGAAGAATCCTGTAGCATGTAGCGTAGTTAATAAATTTCACGTGGACTGTGTTACGATCGAAAAGTGAAGTTATACAATGTCGGCAACAGGGATCTTTGGCTTTTCCTTTAAAAAACATTAGACATCAAGTGCCTTTGGCCTAGCAAAGTCGTTTCTCAAACAGAAATTCAATGTTGATTTTCGGTATTTATTCGAAATGATCTTGACGCGCAATGGCGTCGCGTTAGAGCCGACCGAAGGACGGTAAACAATGCGAGAGACACAACACATCCAGTGTAACGTATATGCAACCATACCGCAGCAGGAGCGGCTAGTGTAACGTATATGCAACTAATATGTGACGTAGCTACCACCAATATTGCCTATGTTCGTCTGTAAAACTGGATTCGATAAGCAACATGGGATATCAGTCAACAGAATCTAATCTGCATAACACTGTGTGCGAGTTGTATGAGCGTCAGTTTCACTGTTATTTAAGCCCTCAACAGATCGTTACATGGAAAACTTAAAAGTAAGCTTTGGATAAGCTATCTGACTGCGTTTCTGAACAATAATTTTCAAGTGATGCAGAATCTGACTTGTGTAAAGGAATTTACTGGATTAGGAAATTTGGAAATTTGTGATAAATCCTATGACACCAAACTGATATTGTTATTTAATAGGATCTTTTCTTCTTTAGATCGCTGAACTCAAAATACAACTCTGTCTTTTAAATAAAATTTTCTATGTAGAGCATGTTCTGATAACTGACTTTCTGAGTGCATTAATCTTCAGCTGTTTGTTTCACTTCGGTCCAGGCCAAAGTTAGTGAATAGCACCTGTTGTCTGTGTTTGCGTCAACACTGCGTCGAAATGCGTAAAGAAATTTATACAGTATCGCATATATAAATATTGGACTTGGAAAGCTACCAACATCAGGTCATCGGTCCCTACGTTTCCACACTACTTACTCTAACTTAAACTAACTTATGCTGAGTACGCACCCATGCGCAAGGGTGGACTCGAACCTCCGACGGGGGGCAGCCGCGCGAACCGTGACAGGGCGCCCTATACGGCAAGGCTACCCCGCGCGGCTCACTGGACTGGGGTACATGACATGTTGTGGTGTGCCTGTGTCTCTGTTTTGGCACTAAGTCTTGCACTCACTAGATGACTGCCTTTTTCCAAGTAGTTTACAGCAATTCGCAACAGCATGCGGCAGCAGCGGCTAAAGCTTACTCTTACTAAGAATGAATTTAATAAAAAGGAGTTTGCTTGGGTTCTGTTAATTACTAAATAACTTTTGAGAAAGATTTTCATTAATTAAGTCTATTTAAAACTTCAGAATTTTCATGAACAAGTATTCATGATGACTATGACAAATGACATATGTGCCAATTATAGCTAAGTGCGAGAGTAACAAATTATTCTCATTTCAAAATTGCATTCACACTTAGTAACCACAGCATATTATTTAGATGTGGAGAATAATTATTATTATTTGGAAGAGAAAGAGGCTGCAATTGTTTTTGCGCTATGCTTGCGAATTTTACCTTGAATTCCATCTTCAAGTGTAGTTAAGCCATCTAAATCTCCCCTGGCTACATAAATGAAATCAGGCCGTGAGTGTGGTAAGATCTGCCATAACCGACGTGAGGGCAGCGTGACACGTCTTCTGTCTCCTAGCTCTCCACCGTCACTACTACTTTCACTCTCGCAGACAGACCTCCTCTCACAACATTACTTAGAATCGCGCTTCCATGTTTCGCCCACAGATTGTTATTATTGACATCTGGGTGCTTTAACAATGCAAAGAATAGCGCTAAGCTGGATATATTGTTTTATGTAATGGAGAGTTCTGACACACTCCTTACACCAGTCTGCTCGAACGCTGAAGCCATACTGCCAACTTTTGGCCTGAGGATATCGCGCCGTAAACAGCATGTAAAGTACCTCAAAAATACCTTGAATACATTGACCGACGTTTCTTTTTCAATAACGGTCGAGTGTCTACGGATGACCACAGACACGTGTCGCCTATTTTGACCCCTCTTCCAGTGAGCGACGTTTCTGGAAAATTAGATTATGGGATTTGACGTGTTATCTTGAGATGAGAAGGTTGACACAGGCGAAGTGAAATGTAGTGTGAGGACGGCTATGCGAGAGGCGTTCGATGAATTCAAAAGTAAAGTTCTATGTACTGACTTGGCAGAAAATCCTAAGAAATTTTGGTCTTATGTCAAAGCGGTAGGTGGATCAAAACAAAATGTCCAGACACTCTTTGACCAAAATGGTACTGAAACAGAGGATGACAGACTAAAGGCCGAAACACTAAATTTTTTTTCCAATCCTGTTTCACACAGGAAGACTGCATTCTAGTTCCTTGTCTAGATTGTCGCACAGATGACACAATGGTAGATATCGAAATAGATGACAGAGGGATAGAAAAACAATGAAAATCGCTCAAAAGAGGAAAGGCCGCTGGACCTGATGGGATACCAGTTCGATTTTACACGGAGTACACGAAGGAACTTGCGCCCTTCTTGCAGCGGCATACCGTTGGTCTCTAGAAGACCGTAGCGTTCCAAACGATTGGGAAATGGCACAGGTGATCTCCGTTTTGAAGAAGGGAAGTCGAACAGATGTGCAGAACTATAGACCTATATCTCTAACGTCGATCAGTTGTAGAATTTTGGAACATGTATTACGTTCGAGTATAATGACTTTTCTGGAGACTAGAAATCTGTTCTGCAGGAATCAGCACGGGTTTCGAAAGAGACGATCGTGTGAAACGCAGCTCGCGCTATTCGTCCATGAGACTCAGAGGGCCATAGTCACTGGTTCCCAGGTAGATGCCGTATTTATTGACTTCCGCAAGGCGTTCAATACAGTTCCCCACAGTCGTTTAATGAACAAAGTAAGAGCATATGGACTATCAGACCAATTGTGTGATTGGATTGAAAAGTTCCTAGATAACAGAACGCAGCATGTCATTCTCAATGGAGAGAAGTCTTCCGAAGTGAGAGTGATTTCAAGTGTGCCGCAGGGGAGTGTCGTAGGACCGTTGCTATTCACGATATACATAAATGACCTTGTGGATGACATCGGAAGTTCACTGAGGCTTTTTGCGGATCGAGAGTTTGTAACAATCGAAAATTGTACTGGAATGCAGGAGGATCTGTAACGAATTGACGCATTGTGCAGGGAATGGCAATTAAATCTCAATGTAGACAAGTGTAATGTGCTGCGAATACATAGAAAGAAAGATCCTTTATCATTTAGCCACAATATAGCAGGTCAGCAACTGGAAGCAGTTAATTCCATAAATTATCTGGAAGTAGGCATTGGGACTGATTTAAAATGGAATAATCATATAGAGTGAATCGTTGGTAAATCAGATGCCAGACTGAGATTTATTGGAAGAATCCTAAGGAAATGCAATCTGAAAACAAAGGAAGTAGGGTACAATACGCTTGTTCGCCCACTACTTGAATATTGCTCAGCACTGTGGGATCCGTAGCAGATAGGGTTGATAGAAGAGATAGAGAAGATCCAACGGAGATCAGTGCTCTTCGTTACAGGATCATTTAGTAATCGTGAAAGCGTTATGGAGAAGATAGGTAGACTGCAGTGGAAGACTTCAGGAGAGGCGCTCAGTAGCTCGGTACGGGCTTTTGTTGATGTTTCGAGAACATACCTTCACCGAGGAGTCAAGCAGTATATTGCTCCCTCCTAAATATATCTCGTTAAGAGACCACGAGGATAGCCGGCCGCTGTGGTCTAGCTGTACTAGGCGCTCAGTCCGGAACCGCGCGACTGCTACGGTCGCAGGTTCGAATCCTGCCTCGGGCATGGATGTGTGTGATGTCCTTAGGTTAGTTAGGTTAAAGTAGTTCTAAGTTATAGGGGACTGATGACCACGGATGTTAAGTCCCATAGTGCTCAGAGCCATTTGAAGCCATGAGGATAAAATCAGAGAGATTAGAGGCCACACAGAGACATACCGACAATCCTTCCTTCCACGAACAATACGAGACTGGAATAGAAAGGAGAACCGGTAGAGGTACTCAAAGTACCCTCCGCCACACATCGTCAAATGGCTTGCGGAGATTGGATGTAGATGTAGATGTAGAGGTGAATTCGTGGCGCATAGCATCGGACCATTCAGAGCACTGAGGACCCAAAAAGAAATAAATGGTGGTGAGCAGGTTGAGCGCCAGGGCGGCCAGTTCCACAGTGAGTCGACGACCACGCTGAGTGCGGAAGGGCGGCTGGCCGTGGTGTGGGGCAGGCCGCAGCGACCGCAGGCCCTGCCAGGGCAGCGCAGACAGCGAGGCCCGGCTAGCACGCCTTTCCTAATTGGTCGGAGAGCCAGCTGCGGCCCGCCCCGCAAATACCGCCACGGAGTTATCACCGGCCCGGAGCACGGCTTTGCGCAGTATCGCCGCCGCTGCCTGCTCACCTAACGCACTGCGTCTGCAGCGAACGGCGGAGCCCCTTCCTGACGCGAGGCTTCTCCACTCACCCCTAAGGAACTTCATTGCTGCAGTTTCCCTTTCCACAGCCTCTAAACTGTGTGGAAGTGTAGTACAAGTAAGCACA
The DNA here is from genome assembly GCF_023897955.1 of Schistocerca gregaria. Classification (NCBI taxonomy): domain Eukaryota; kingdom Metazoa; phylum Arthropoda; class Insecta; order Orthoptera; family Acrididae; genus Schistocerca; species Schistocerca gregaria. Next base: position 66,389,130 of record NC_064924.1, on the reverse strand, counting down.
GTGTGTTTCAAAAAAAAAAAAAAAAAAATAGCCTGCTTTTGGAAGGTAATTATTACGAAACATCGGACGTGCTGGCAAAGAAATGTGTGTTGTTTGAACTGAAATGGCAACTCGCGTATCATATCTGCCACACTCTCTCCCCTATTCCGTGATAATGCAAAACGAACTGCCCCTTTCTGCACCCTATCAATCCCACGTGGTAAGGATCCCACACCGCGTAGCAATATTCTAACAGAGGACGAACGAGTGTAGTTTAAGCTGTCTCTTTAGTGGACTTGTGGCATCTTCTAAGTGTCCTGTCAATGAAACGCAACCTTTGGCTAGCCTTCCCCACAATATCATCTATGTGGTCTTTCCAACTGAAGTTGTTCGTAATTTTAACACCCAGGTACTTAGTTGAATTGACATCCTTGAGAATTCTACTATTTATAGAGTAATCGAATTCCAACGAATTTCTTTTGGAACTCATTTGGATCACCTCACACTTTTCGTTATTTATCGTAAACTGCCACCTGCCACACCATACAGCAATCTTTTCTAAATCGCTTTGCAACTGATCCTGGTCTTCGGATGACCGTACTAGACGGTAAATTACAGCATCATCTGCGAACAACCTAAGAGAACTGCTCAGATTGTCACCCAGCTCATTTACATAGATCAGGAACAGCAGAGGTCCCAGGACGCTTCCCTGGGGAACACTTGATATCACTTCAGTTTTACTCGATGATTTGCCGTCTATTACTACGAACTACGACCTTCCTGACAGGAAATCACGAATCCAGTCGCACTTCTCCGTTTGAAGTTATAAAATGACTTTTATCTTAATAATATGAATAATTTTGCCTTTCGAAGTTTGTCAGTTGGAGCAAGCTCCGATTTACAACTACCGTTGTTAACCGCAAAGGGTGTGTTTGGTCCGCGAGAGCTATTTTATTTCACTCAAGTCCGCCGGTAAACCGGTGAGGACTTCCCTATCGGCCACCTGGGACGCGCCACGTAGGAGTACCACCTCTCCTCCTACTATGACAGCATAGTAGATGACCTAAAAAACAAGACAGAGAAAACCAGAATACTGCAAGAGTCGCAAACCAGACTACAAATGAAAGGCAATAAAAGGAGTACAAGAAGAGTGGTCTCAGATGAAGAAAGAAAGAAAATATCTGAAAGAATGAAGAAATATTGGGCAGACAGAAGAGCAAAACACCTTTCATATAAGAATAGACTCTAATAATTATATTACCTAAATATCATATTAAGTTATTGTTGAGCCAGATTGCATCCCTGTGTAACAAATTGTTTACAACTTTGTATTTTTGACTGGAGTGGTCCAATGAAGGCCATAAAATAAATAAGGAAATAATAATAATAACAATATGAATATTTAGATATGAGTTTGGAGAGAGAGAGAGAGATTGATTATTGATTGAGATTTTTACTTTAAGTCGTAACTAGTACCTGAATTTTGGTTGCTGCCTCCTTGAATGATCAGCTTCTGCATCAGTTGGTGACGTATAATTTTGAGGAAGTTATTGTTCTTTAAGGTTTAAAATACGCCTTTGTTGGTTACTTGGCGATATTGCGGATAGCTTTAGCCCAAGTTTTCGTAGCTTTTCATATCTAATGGACCACTTCGTAGGTAAATAAAATCAAACAGCAATCTGCTTTTCCTGAGAAAAGGAGATTGCTTGGCACACAGACTTCCTTCAAACTGCACGCCTTGCTACATCAAAATTGGCCAGTGGAGTTCAACACCATACTATTCTACAAGAACATAATCCAATTACTGTAATTAAGAAATTATGATAGGTTGTTACTTACTGAATAAAAACTATAGAGAATGCACTTCCTGTCCTGTATTTTAGTGAACTTTGTACACTTACAATTCTGTCGATTGATAGACGGCGACGACAATGAAGTTCACCTCCTTTTCCAAAAACAAGATATTTCTATTCTTCACTTCCAGAAAATATGTATACGTAAATGTTTAGCAACTCTTACACATACTTTACTCGGTTTTATCACTAAAATATCAATTTACATTAAATGTAACAATACGTTCTGAGCGACGGCCTAGCAACACGCCCTCTTTCCACAAGATACAGGTTAACAGTCCTCTTTTTTTAATGATTTTTTTTAGTCCATACTCAAAGATTCACAACTACTATCGCTGCGGGGATAGCGCGCTAAAGAGTTTGTTGCTGTCCAGCTGCACTTCACTTCACTTCAAGTACTTTTGGAATCACATTTAAATTTACGGTGTTTACATACATTACAGAGCTTATCAGAATAAAATCATGTACAAATTACTTTTTAAAAAAAAGATCAGTGAGGCACACATAACATTACAAAGTCAGTCAGAAGTGAGATGGCACTCGTACACGTTTTGTGAGATCGTGTTTGCAAAGAGTAAGTCAGTGTTTTTGGTCCAGCGTGCTTTTCGTCGGCGTTTCGGCACTGATTCGCCCACACCCAGAAACATCCGTCGTTGGAATGGCCATTCTGAAGAGACATGGTGTTTGTGTCGATCTCATACTTTTGATGACATTATTGAAAGAATTCGGCAAACGTTTGAGCGGAGTCCACGAAAGTCTATTCGCCGCACAAGCAGAAAAGTCGCAGTGCCTCGTACGACTGTCTGGCGAGCGTTAAGCCGTCCTTTACTTTATAAGCCATACACACTAAAATTACTGCAAGCTCTTCGGACTGTTCATAAAAGGAAATGGGTTGATTTCAGCTGTGCTCTGCTAGAGGACATGGAAGACGATGCATTATTACCACGGTTAATTTTCAGTGATGAAGCACCATTTCACGTTAGCGGTAGAGAAACCGACATACGGGACACCAGAAATGTTATTGACATTATTGAGAAGGAAAGAGACTCGTCTAAAGCGAACGTTTTTGTGCTATTTCCATTGAAAAAGTGTAAGTTCCCTTCTTTTTTGAGAAAAACACATTGACTGGAATGAACTATCTTCGAATACTGCAGAACTGGCTTTTCCCACAACTTCAGGACTCCGATGACTCCGTTTTCCAATACGATGGCACTCCACTGCACTGCCACAATAACGTACGTCACTTTCATAACGATACTCTGTCTCAACTCTGGATGGGGCGCCTGGGGCCCCGATACAGTGCTCTGCATTCTTGACCTCCAACGTTGCCAGACATGACGGCATCCAGTTTTTTCTTGTAGGGATATATAAAGGAAAATGTGTTCTCCTCCCCTTTACCTCGCGATATAGGATAATTGAAGAACAGAATAACAGCCGCCATAATTTATGTAAAAACAGATACAAGTGCAAAGTTTATGACGAATTTGGCCATCGCCAAGACTTTGTTCGTGCTGCTGATAGTGGACACATAGAGAATTTGTAATAGTATAGCTAAAACTTTAAGTTTCTGTGAGTATTTTGCAATTCACCCCATGTTTGTAATGTTTCTATCAATAAATATGGAGCTTTGAAATCACATTATTCTTTTTAAAATGTCCTGTACGTTCGTAAAAATTCAAGGTGTTTTCTGTCAAATGTAAAAACAGCATTCTCGATAACATGTTAACAATATCGATGTCGTCAACTCTTTTTCTTGCAATATTGTTGGTGTTCTGGAAGCTCATGGAATTAAAAGCACACATTAGTGGCAGGGAAACCTCTGGGAGGCTTCACGGTCTTTTGTGTCGTGAGAGTGTTTCAGTGTGTGGCGAAAGGGCAGTTTCTGTCGTAATTTTGAAGGTAATGTTGATGTGCATAATTGATTGCTAGATAGAGAACAATGACTATTTTTGGTTATTATTCTAATGGTTCTTTCCTTTAGTTTGGAACCATGTTCGTACAACGTGGATTTGTTCCACAGAAAAGAATTCCATATCCAAGTATTTAGTGTACATTTGAAAAGTGTGTAACTAAAAGACTCTGGCTGTTACAGACTGATGATGGGACAAGAAGGGCATGACATTCTGATGACAATCTCTTTAGAAGTGTCATTATATGTCCGCACTACCTCAGTTGAAAATGTATATTCATTCCTAAAAAATCTGTTTTTGTTATGTAGCCTATATAAGTACTATGCATTTTAGTTAAGTATGATTTTCTCTCTTCAAACTGATACTCAAGAGATTTGTTTTCATCTCGTTAATAGTAATTTGATTACATATTAACCAAAACTTTCACTGAAAGTTTCATTTGGTGTTTTTGCAAGAAGCTGTCTTGCTTCCTCAGTGACTATGATACTGCTGTCACAAACAAAGAGAATTTTTTTTTTCCATTCAATTTATATTATCCGGCAAGTCACTGATGTATATCAGGAAATGTACTAGTGATAATACGCTACACTGAAGACCTCCAAATTGATACGTTTTGATAATGATAAGTATTTAGCTAAAAGTGTAGCCTTATTTGAAGTTTGTATTATATCTGTTCTCTGTACACTATCTGGTAAGTGAGATCGAGCCAGTCACTAGCTACACTTGTTACTCCTAATAGTTCTTATGGTCAACAGGATCGAAAGCCTTAGAAAGTTGTAACTAAGAACAGATCTGTGAAACACTCAACACTGTCAAGAGTGGCAATTATTAATTTTTTTTTAAATTCCACTATGATTCTATACTGCTGCCTCTTTGGAAAACAAATTTTGATTATTTATTCAAGTGATTTTTTAACCTGTCTTTAATTTTTGTGAATGATGTAAACAGGGAAATAGTCTGAAGCTTTGTATATCTGTTGTACTACCTATCATAAACAGAGGCAGGGCTCTCGACTGTTCTCTCATGCAGATCACTCATTTATTAGTTTGTTAAGGAAGCTTCTATGCTCTTAATAAGTTGTTTCAACACACAAACTGGTGCTTCATCTAAGCCACCCAACTTTTTAAATTTTGTAAGGTTTTTTTGACTTCATGCTCTATGGTTGGTATAAACATCATGGTATTTAACATATAATCATTTACAGGTATTTCTCTGAAATAACTGAAAAATGCTCGTTCACTTTGTTTTCTAGCTTGTGTGGGTCACTTATTACCTCATCCAACTCGTTACATACAAAATTTCATACTTACATTGGTTTGTCTGTACACTTCACCGAACTTTTGGTTTCCTAGTTCCCTTGAAAATCTTGCATTTTGATTTCTGATACGGTCATTTGCAGGCCTCCGATTTGCAGACTTTTCCATACTTCATTTTACTGTTACGTTATTGGAGGCCAAGATCCTTTCGGCTAAAACACACATTTCTCTGTTTGTAATTGTGGCCACTTTGTCGATTGTCAAAGCTGTTCCTGAAGTTACCCTTGCTCAACTGTTGATAATAAGGGTGATGCTGTTGGTGTGAAGAATGTTTATGAGGGTTCCGCTCATACTATATTGATATTTTTGTTGATATTCGTCTCCACACAAAATTATCACCGTTTGTAGCCGAGACTTTATCTATAACATCTGTTAACTTATTCAGAAAAAGGTTAACGTTATACCTAGGTGGTCTATGCACAGAACTTAATTTTTTGATGATGTCAAGACCTGTTAATTCAATATTTTCTTCACTAACTACTGTACAACGTCATGTCTTGATTTACACTGTGTTCCTTTCCCGATATAAATTCATGGTCCTCAATCCTAGGAAAAAGTGCTAGAGCTAGTCTTCCTGCTCATAAAACGATAGTTTTACGTATTCAGTTTTTGTGTTTACATCAGTGTTCAGTGACACGTACCACCACGCAGATCAAAAACTGAAACAGATTTCTGTATTTCGCACTGAGGTGACAATATCGTGTCGGACCTACTTTTTCCCGGCGCAGTGCAGCAACTCGATGTGGCTTAGACTCAACAGGCCGTTGAAAATCCTCTGCAGAAATATTGAGACATACTGCCTTCACAGACGTCCATAATTGTGAAAGTGTTGCTGATGCAGGCTTTTATGTACTAAGTGACCTCTCGATTACGTCTCATAAATGTTCGACAAGATTCATTTCAGGTGATCTGAGTGGCCAAATCATCAGCTCGAATTGTCTGGGATGTTCTTCAAACCAGTCGTGAACAACTGTAGCCTGGTGACATGACACCGTTGTTGGGGAACATGAAGTCCATGGATGGCTGAAAATGGTCTCAAAGTAACCGAACATGACCTTTCCCAGTGCGATTCAGTTGGCCGAGAGGACCGGGTCCATTCTATGTAAACACAGCCCACATCATTATGGAGACTCCGCCAGCTTTTACAGTGCCTTGTTGATAACCTGGTACATGGTTTCGTGGGGTTACGTCACACTCGTACCTTACCATCAGCTCTTAGCAACCGAGACGTTAATCATCTGACCAGGCCATGGTTTTCCAGTCGTTTAAGGTTCAATCGATATGGTCACGGGCGGCCGCTGTGGCCGAGTGGTTCTAGGCGCTTCAGTCCGGAACCGCACTGCTGCTATGATCACAGGTTCGAGTCCTGCCTAGGGCATGGATGTGTGTGACGTCCTTAGGTTAGTTAGGTTTAAGTAGTTCTAAGTGTAGGGGACTGATGACCTCAGATGTTAAGCCCTATAGTGCTTAGAGCCATTTCATATGGTCACAAGCCCAGGAAAGGTTTTTCAGGCGTGCTATTAGCAAACGCACTCGCATTGGTCGTCTGCTGGCACAACCCATTAAGCCAATTTCGCCGCACTGTTCTAAAGGATGCGTCCCGCATTGATTTGTGCGGTTATTTCATGCAGTGAAACTTCCTGGCAGATTAAAACTGTGTGCCCGACTGAGACTTGAACTCGGGACCTTTGCCTTTCGCGGGCAAGTGCTCTACCATCTGAGCTACCGAAGCACGACTCACGCCCGGTCCTCACAGCTTTACTTCTGCCAGTATCCCGTCTCCTACCTTCCAAACTTTACAGAAGTTCTCCTGCGAACCTTGCAGAACTAGCACTCCTGAAAGAAAGGATACTGCGGAGACATGGCTTAGCCACAGCCTGGGGGATGATTCCAGAATGAGATTTTCACTCTGCAGTGGAGTGTACGCTGATATGAAACTTCCTGGCAGATTAAAACTGTGTGCCCGGCCGAGACTAGAACTCGAGACCTTTGCCATTCGCGGGCAAGTGCTCTACCATCCTTGCTACCGAAGCACGACTCACGACCGGTCCTCACAGCTTTACTTCAGCCAGTATCTCGTCTCCTACCTTCCAAAATTTACAGCAAAGGTCCCGAGTTCGAGTCTCGGTCGGGCACACAGCTTTAATCTGCCAGGAAGTTTCCTATCAGCGTACACTCCGCTGCAGAGTGAAAATCTCATTCTGATTTCATGCAGTGTTTCTTGTGTGCTTGCATGCCGCTGCTCCATTTCGTTAAATGAGGGCTGTTGACAACTGCCTCGTCCGTGGTGATGGGCAGTGCCTGAAATGTGAGGCTCTCAGCACATTCCGGACACTGTGGATCTCAGAATATTGAATTCCCTAACGATTTCCGAAATGTAATGTCCAGTACGTCTAACTCTAACACTTTTCCTCGTTCAAAGTCTATTAATTCCTGTCTTGCGGACATAATCACGTCAGAAACCTTTTCAGGTAAATCACCTGAGTACAAAGGACAAATCCCCCAGTGCTCTGCCCTTTTATACGTTGTGTACGCGCTACTACCACCAATTGTATACACTCCTGGAAATGGAAAAAAGAACACATTGACACCGGTGTGTCAGACCCACCATACTTGCACCGGACACTGCGAGAGGGCTGTACAAGCAATGATCACACGCACGGCACAGCGGACACACTGCGCAGCATTTGTGCACCGCCGCCGTCAGTGTCAGCCAGTTTACCGTGCCATACGGAGCTCCATCGCAGTCTTTAACACTGGTAGCATGCCGCGACAGCGTGGACGTGAACCGTATGTGCAGTTGACGGACTTTGAGCGAGGGCGTATAGTGGGCGTGCGGGAGGCCGGGTGGACGTACCGCCGAATTGCTCAACACTTGGGGCGTGAGGTCTCCACAGCACATCGATGTTGTCGCCAGTGGTCGGCGGAAGGTGCACGTGCCCGTCGACCTGGGACCGGACCGCAGCGACGCACGGATGCACGCCAAGACCGTAGGATCCTACGCAGTGCCGTAGGGGACCGCACCGCCACTTCCCAGCAAATTACGGACACTGTTGCTCCTGGGGTGTCGGCGAGGACCATTCGCAACCGTCTCCATGCAGCTGGGCTACGGTCCCGCACACCGTTAGGCCGTCTTTCGCTCACGCCCCAACATCGTGCAGCCCGGCTCCAGTGGTGTCGCGACAGGCGTGAATGGAGGGACGAATGGAGACGTGTCGTCTTCAGCGATGAGAGTCGCTTCTGCCTTGGTGCCAATGATGGTTGTATGCGCGTTTGGCGCCGTGCAGGTGAGCGCCACAATCAGGACTGCATACGACCGAGGCACACAGGGCCAACACCCGGCATCATGGTGTGGGGAGCGATCTCCTACACTGGCCGTACACCTCTGGTGATCGTCGAGGGGACACTGAATAGTGCACGGTACATCCAAACCGTCATCGAACCCATCGTTCTACCATTCCTAGACCGGCAAGGGAACTTGCTGTTCCAACAGGACAATGCACGTCCGCATGTATCCCGTGCCACCCAACGTGCTCTAGAAGGTGTAAGTCAACTACCCTGGCCAGCAAGATCTCCGGATCTGTCCCCCATTGCGCTTGTTTGGGACTGGATGAAGCGTCGTCTCACACGGACTGCACGTCCAGCACGAACGCTGGTCCAACTGAGGAGCCAGGTGGAAATGGTATGGCAAGCCGTTCCACAGGACTACATCCAGCATCTCTACGATCGTCTCCATGGGAGAATAGCAGCCTGCATTGCTGCGAAAGGTGGATATACACTGTACTAGTGCCGACATTGTGCATGCTCTGTTGCCTGTGTCTATGTGCCTGTGGTTCTGTCAGTGTGATCATGTGATGTATCTGACCCCAGGAATGTGTCAATAAAGTTTCCCCTTCCTGGGACAATGAATTCACGGTGTTCTTATTTCAATTTCCAGGAGTGTATGTGCATATCGGTATCCTATGACTGTCGTCAACTCATTGTATACTACCCCAATAGTTCCGTTTTCTATATGAACCTGGTAAGTGTGCCTTTTAGTACGTCAGGGTCTGTCTTGTAAGATTTTATTACAGTAAACTGATGTAAGCACAGGAACCCATTGTCCTGATGTTTCTAAAAAAACAAAAAAAGACTTTCTTCTCCTAGTCGTGACAAAAGGTACTTGACGATCCGAGTTCTGAGGTCCGTCACCTACACATCCATGGATGTTGCACTGTTCACTGACTCGTGGAGGGTCCTACAGCGACGCAATGCACCTTGAGCCACGAAATAGGCTTGTTTGCAGCGGAAACAAAAAGAGTTGAGTCTACAACACTGGCCACAGCACCGGAACCGCATTGCCCTGCAGACGGACCCAAATTCTACGTTCAGCAATACGATAGACGCATCCCTGTGTGAAGGCTCCACGGGGAAAGAATGTTGCCAGATTGCCTTTGTAAGTAGGCTGTTTATGTTTTTTTATTGGTAACGCCACGTAGCGCTCTGTATGCTGTGCTGTGTGCAGTCTGTGGCTAGTTTTCATTGTTGTCTGCCATTGTAGTGCTGGGCAGATGGATGTTAACAGCGCGTAGCCTTACGCAGTTGGAGGTGAGCCGCCAGCAGTGGTGGATGTGGGGAGAGAGATGGCGGAGTTTTGAAATTTGTAAGACTGGATGTCATGAACTGCTATATACATTATGACTTTTGAATACTAGTAAGGTAAATACATTGTTTGTTCTCTATCAAAATCTTTCATTTGCTACTATGCCTATCAGTAGTTAGTGCCTTCAGTAGTTCGAATCTCTTTTTTAGCTGGCAGTAGTGGCGCTCGCTGTATTGCAGTAGCTTGAGTAAAGAAGATTTCTGTGAGGTAAGTGGTTCGTGAAAGGTATAGGTTAATGTCAGTCAGGGCCATTTTTTTGTAGGGATTACTGGAAGTCAGATTGCGTTGCGCTAAATACAATATTGTGTTTCAGTTTAAGCACAGTCTTGTATTCATTTTTCTAAGGGGACGTTTCACCTTCTTCGTAGTCATACGCTACCAGTACCTAGCATCATGGTATGAGGTTCCAGCAGCCTGCGCACCACATAGCACTTACAAAATTAATTAATCTTCCTGCACTATGTGATCAAAAGTATCTGGACAACCCCAAAAACATTCGTTTTGCGTATTGGGTGCAATGTGCTACCACCTTTTGCCAGGTGCTCCATGTCAGCGACCTCAGTACCCATTAGACATCGTGAGAGAGCAGAATGGGGCACTTCGCGGAACTCACGGACTTCGAACGTGGTCACGTGATTGGATGCCACTTGTTTCATAAGTCTCTAGACGAGATTTCCGCGCTCCTAAACATCCCTAGATCCACTGTTTCCGATGTTATAGTGAAGTGGAAACGTGAGGGGACACGTACAGCACAAAAACACATAGGCCTACCTCGTCTGTTGACTGACAGAAACCGCCGACAGTTGAAGAGGGTCGTAAAGTTAAGTAGCCAGACATCTGTCCAGACCATCACACAGGAATTCCAAACTGCATCAGGATCCACTGCAATTACTATGGCAGTTAGGCTGGAGGTAGGAAACTTACATTTCATGGTCGAGCGGTTGCTCATAAGCCACACATCACGGCGGTAAACACCAAACAACGCCTCGCTTGGTGTAAAGAGCGTAAACACTGGAGGACTGAACAGTGGAAGAACGTTGTGTGAAGTGACGAATCACAGTACACAATGTGTCGATCAGATGACAGGGTGTGGGTTTGGTAAATGCCCGGTGGACGTCATCTGCCAACGTGTGCAGTCCCAACTGTAAAATTCGGAGGCGGTGGTGTTAAGGTAGGTCGTATTTTTCATGCAGTGGGCTTGAAACCCTATCACAGCACATGCCTGCACTGATGTTTCAAGCACCTTCTTGCTTCCCACTGTTGAAGAGCAATTCGCGGATGGCGATTTCATCTTTCAACACGATCGGGCACCTGTTCATAATCCACGGCCTGTGGCGGAGTGCTTACACGACAATAACATACATGTTATGGACTGGTCTGCACAGACTCCTGACTTGAATCCTATAGGACACCTTTGGAATGAAACTTCGTGGCAGATTAAAACAGGGTGCCGGACCGATACTCGATCTCGGGACCTTTGCCTTTCGCGGGCAAGTGCTCTACCAACTGAGCTATCCAAGCACGACTCACGCCCCGTCCTCACAGCTTTACTTCTCCCAGTATCTCGTCTCCTACCTTCCAAACTTTACAGAAGCTCTCCTGCGAACCTTGCAGAACTAGCACTCTTTAAAGAAAGGATATTGCAGAGACATGGCTTACTCACAGCCTGGGGGATGCTTCCAGGATGAGATTTTCACTCTGCAGCGGAGTGTGCGCTGATATGAAACTTCCTGGCAGATTAAAACAGTATGCCGTACCGAGACTCGAGCTCGGGACTTTTGCCTTTCGCAGGCAAGTGCTCTACCAACTGAGCTACCCAAGCACGACTCACGCCTCCTCCTCGCAGCTTTACTTCTGCCAGTATCCGTCTCCTACCTTCCAAACTTTACAGAAGCTCTCCTGCGAACCTTGCAGAACTAGCACTCTTTAAAGAAAGGATATTGCAGAGACATGGCTTACTCACAGCCTGGGGGATGCTTCCAGGATGAGATTTTCACTCTGCAGCGGAGTGTGCGCTGATATGAAACTTCCTGGCAGATTAAAACAGTATGCCGTACCGAGACTCGAGCTCGGGACTTTTGCCTTTCGCAGGCAAGTGCTCTACCAACTGAGCTACCCAAGCACGACTCACGCCTCCTCCTCGCAGCTTTACTTCTGCCAGTATCTCGTCTCCTACCTTCCAAACTTTACAGAAGCTCTCCTGCGAAACTTGCAGAAATAGCACTTCTGAAAGAAAAGATATTGCGGAGACACGGCTTAGCCACAGCCTGGGAGATGTTTCCAGAATCACGCGGCGTGAGGAAAGCTTGGGTAGCTCAGTTGGTAGAGCAGTTGCCCGTGAAAGACAAAGGTCCCGAGTTCGACTCTCGGTCCGGCACACAGTTTTACTTTGCCAGGAAGTTTCATATCAGCGCACACTCCACTGCAGAGTGAAAATATTTACCTTTGGGATGTTTTGGAACGCCAACTTCGTGCCAGGCCTCACCGACTGACATCCATACCTCTCCTAAGTGCAGCACTCCGTGAAGAATGTGTGGCCATTCCCCCAGAAACCTTACAGCTACTGACTGAACGTAAGCCTGCGAGAGTGGAAGCTGTCATAAGGCTAAGGGTGGGGTAACACCATATTGAATTCCAGCATTACCGATGGAGGGCGTCACGAACTTGTAAGTCATTTTCAGCCAGGTATCCGGATATTTTTGATCACATAGTGTATTACCATTTCTACACAGAAGGATAACACAAGTTAGCAAATTATTTGTGAGTTACATGACTCCCATTTGTCACATCTTGCAACAATATGGAACACGTCATTAGGTTTATAAACAGGACACATTTTCTCTGTGAAAACGTGGCAATTTGTTGGCTGTTCGTAAGAGGCTCGTTCAATAAGCAATGCAGAACATTTTTTTTTTCTCGGCCACATTCATTTGAAAAGAGCAGAATTTGTTGTGGGTCGTCATGTAATATTCCCGCTTTAGCCCCTATAGTTTCCTGAAGTTCCTACAGGTAGCGGCGCTAGGCGGTGCTTTCCAGGCGGAGAGCTATCATTCCTTTTGGCGGAAAACCACAGCATCGCAGATATTCATAGGCTCTTGCGGAATGTCTTTAGAGAACTTGCAGTGAACAGAAGCACGGTGAGTTGTTATGCGAGGAATCTTTATTCAATGCAACAACGTCGCGCAAATCTTTTCGATCTACCTCGTGCGGCCCGCCGCACACGGCTGTGTTCCCGCAACGTTGGAACGTGCGGACACTCTCATTTGAGGCGATCAACGGATCGCAATCAAGCACATCGCTGTATAGTTCGACGTCTCTTTTGGTAGTGCCGACACGCTCGGCCACCAGCTGGTGTACTCAGTGGTGTGTGCCCAGTGGGTTCCTCGCGAATATCAGAAGACCATAAAGAGCAACGAACGGCCATCTGTGTAGAACTGCTTGGGCGCTACAAGGTGGATCTTGACAATTTTTTGTCGAACATAATCACAGGCCATGAATCATGGGTTCATTTCTTTGAATCGGAATCAAATCGGCAATCAATGGAGTATCGCCGTACCACGTCCCCTCCGAAGAAAAGTTCAAATCCGCACCTTCAGCCGGTAAAGTCATCGAGACGCTTTTCTGTGACTCTGAAGGTGTTGTTCTGTTTGGTGTTCTCCTCTCACAGTGCAACAATCGACTCTTAGGCGTACTGTGATACTCTCATACATCTAGGAAATTGAAGAAATAACTCCAGCGTCTCCTCCACGCGGTGTAGCCGCGTGGTCTTGGTGCCTTGCTACGGTTCGCGCTGTTCCACCCGTCGGGGGTTCAAGTCTCCCTCGGGCATGGGTTTGTGTGTTGTCCTAAGCGTAAGTTAGTTTAAGTTAGATTAAGTAGTGTGTAAGCGTAGGGGCTGATAACCTCAGCAGTTTGATTCCATACGAACTTAGCACAAATTTCAAAACTTCAGCGTCTTTGTCACCACAAAAATGCAAACGAATTTCACCTTGGCCATTACAGCTCAAATTCTTAGTCAATAATAATTCCATTAATTGGAAATGGTGAACCCGTCTTTATTTTAAAAGTAAGAATTACCATTTTCACCGCTGATCATCCAAAGCTTCCAGTTTCAGTAAATACGTGTAGCGCTTTCCAAAACAACTGCTTGTCGAGGACAATTGTCAACCATTTTCTTCACCTCATGCAGATAGCTACTGACACTAGCAAACGTTTACAGAGCCTGTAGCTATTATTTCACTATAAAGCCGGATATCCAAGCGCGAATAAAAATTGCCGCACGGATGCGAATTAGAAACTGCAGACAATTAGTCCACATATTTACGTTGTCAAGTAATTTCGTTAACCAATGTAACTCTTCTTCTCGGTCGGGGAGATAGGGAGTTATAGTGCTAGTAACGAAGCAGCGACAAAAGCAGAGGGTGGGAGTATGTGACTCAGTCCCAAAAGAGACGAAATCGATTTCATCTTCCAGCAAGGCAGTAAAGCAAAATGTAAGCCCGTACCGGCTCAACAGAAAATAAAAAAAAAACCTCATATGCCAGTCCTTCTACATCTAACCTGATGATCTTGATTCAAGTATTAAAAATCACAATCAGTGTGCAAGGCAAACATCATACGTTTCAAAGTTATACGAAAACCAAACAGGCTTTTGTTTTTACATATGTAGGTAACTACAGGGTGTTTCAAAAATGACCGGTATATTTGAAACGGCAACACAAACTAAACGAGCAGCGATAGAAATACACAGTTTGTTGCAATATGCTTGGGACAACAGTACATTTTCAGGCGGACAGACTTTCGAAATTACAGTAGTTACAATTTTCAACAACAGATGGCGCTGCAAGTGATGTGAAAGATATAGAAGACAACGCAGTCTGTGGGTGCGCCATTCTGAACGTCGTCTTTCTGCTGTAAGCGTGTGCTGTTCACAAGGTGCAAGTGTGCTGTGGACAACATGGTTTATTCCTTAGAACAGAGGATTTTTCTGGTGTTGGAATTCCACCGCCTAGAACACAGTGTTGTTGCAATAAGACGAAGTTTTCAACGGAGGTTTAATGTAACCAAAGGACCGAAAAGCGATACAATAATGGATCTGTTTGAAAAATTTCAAAGGACTGGGATTGTGACGGATGAACGTGCTGGAAAGGTAGGGCGACCGCGTACGGCAACCACAGAGGGCAACGCGCAGCTAGTGCAGCAGGTGATCCAACAGCGGCCTCGGGTTTCCGTTCGCCGTGTTGCAGCTGCGGTCCAAATGTCGCCAACGTCCACGTATCGTCTCATGCGCCAGAGTTTACACCTCTATCCATACAAAATTCAAACACGGCAACCCGTCAGCCCCGCTACCATTGCTGCACGAGAGATATTCGCTAACGATATAGTGCACAGGATTGATGACGGCGATGTGCATGTGGGCAGCATTTGGTTTACTGACGAAGCTTATTTTTACCTGGATGGCTTCGTCAATAAACAGAACTGGCGCATATGGGGAACCGAAAAGCCCCATGTTGCAGTCCCATCGTCCCTGCATCCTCAAAAAGTACTGGTCTGGGCCGCCATTTCTCCCAAAGGAATCATTGGCCCATTTTTCAGATCCAAAACGATCACTGCATCACACTATCTGGACATTCTTCGTGAATTTGTGGCGGTACAAACTGCCTTAGACGACACTGCGAACACCTCGTGGTTTATGCAAGATGGTGCCCGGCCACATCGCACGTCCGACGTTTTTAATTTCCTGAATGAATATTTCGATGATCGTGTGATTGCTTTGGGCAATCCGAAACATACAGGAGGCGGTGCGGATTGGCCTCCCTATTCGCCAGACGTGAACCCCTGTGACTTCTTTCTGTGGGGACACTTGAAAGACCAGGTGTACCGCCAGAATCCAGAAACAATTGAACAGCTGAAGCAGTACATCTCATCTGCATGTGAAGCCATTCCGCCAGACACGTTGTCAAAGGTTTAGGGTAATTTCATTCAGAGACTACGCCATATTATTGCTACGCATGGTGGATATGTGGAAAATATCGTACTATAGAGTTTCCCAGACCGCAGCGCCATCTGTTGTTGACAATTATAACTACTGTAATTTCGAAAGTTTGTCTGCCTGAAAATTTACTGTTGTCCCAAGCATATTGCAACAAACGGTGTATTTCTATCGCTGCTCGTTTAGTTTTTATTGCCGTTTCAAATATACCGGTCATTTTTGAAACACCCTGTATTTGGTCTGTATAATACCAGAATATTGAAAAAAAATATCAACATACCAACAGAAGGTAAACAGCGAATAACGGAACTGAGACAGCACAAACTATTTTCAAAGTAGTGTCTTTCCTGATAATTTAGTCGGTTACTTTTATTGGGCGCAAGCACAGATACTATTAAGCAATACAGAGACTGTTTACTGTCAGTGAGCAAATTAATTTTCTTTTGTTAATGTATACCTTGAATCGTTCCGCATTCATGAAGATTCTCTCTTGATGAGATATCCGGTTTCCATTAAATAAAGTTATAGGAAACGTGTATATTTCTGACATGGCTTACGTATTTGCTTCCAAGGGGCTGAAAAGTACGTTTAAAGGAAATTACCTTTGAACTGCTGGACAGCAAATACAGTGTTTCATGGTGACTGATATCTTCTGCAAAATGATGTCTCATACACAGGCACTAGATGTTACGTATTCCTTGCCTACTTAACAATGGCCGTCCTATCGAAACTAGCTCTTTGGTGAAAATTATAACATGAAGCTGTTTCTAAACATTTGCATTGGATGCTATGCTGCCGTTGCTCTACAAGTATTGTCCTTGCACACTTTCTTCGTGGTATTAGTATTTTTAAATAATTATTCATATTGGAAAATAAACAAGTCTGAACTTGGTTCCCTTTACGTACTCTGCTGTATTCTGTACTGAATAGGATATATAACAGTCACAACGAGAAAAACGTACGATTGTAAGTGTTTGTAAACGACGCATAATGTAGCTGAGTTTTTGACTAAGGAGCATCAAAGTAGCATTGCAGACTTCGTAAGGAAAGTATACTTCTCAAACTTCGGAAATGCTTCCTTGGTGATCAGGACTGGTTCTAGACCCACTGCAAGGTATACTATAGATGTGTCGATGATCCCTGAAAGTGATCAAGAAATACTAGTCTTTAAAGTGTACCTGAGAGGGAAACATCAAGAAGATTATTACTAAGTTCATAGGCAACAACACGGACCCATATCAAATACGTGATGTAGCTAACAGCCTGAAAAATATAAGTGAGACTGTTTCGTGAAAATAAAGGTTCACTTTCTGAACAGTCAGCTAGATTTTTTCCCTGAAAATTTGGGTGCTAATGACTCATGAGGATGGTTCAAGACAGTACCAGGCTCCAATTATGATGGAAGACTACTGCCAGTCACCTCACTGAGACGTTCATTAGGCAGTGTGCGGGAATAAAAGCCTTGTTAGGTACTTTAACCCTCTAAGTAACGCTGGTAAATATATATACCACTGCAATAACTAAGTATATTTGTACTGCTCCTGATTCATTGCTATGAATGCTTGACACCCCATAACTCATGATAGACTTAGCTGTACGTAATAAATTTAACCGGTTTCTTCGTTTCTATTCAAAAAGAGTAAACATTGTTACGTGTTTCATTATTTTCTGGAGAAAACCTTTTGTCACTTCATCGGATTAAGGAAATAACAGAAAGGAAATATACGCCAATGGATACATAGTTGGTACATAATGAAGAAGTGTTATCATGTTATACTTTTTAGACTGTTAGGCTATTGTACGTTTATTAAAAAATTAAATTATTTTACGAACGAATCACAATTGTTTATGTGACTGTCTAAGATGTAGTGAAGACACTAGAAAATCTGTAGTACGTAATAGACTCCTCACGAACCATGAGGCATGACGCGGTGGAGCGACTTGTGTCCTCAATGATAGAGGTATAACAATTACGGAGGGTATCTGTGGAAAGATCACACCAGTCTTTGATTCTGAAGAATAGTTGTGGCGGTAACACTCTGGATGAGTAATTGATCTGACCTTATGGCATTAGCACACATAACCTTGTTAGTTTGATAGCCGTTATATTCCCCGAGTAAGTGACGACTACAACAGTAACAACAACAATTAAGTTACACTGTGACAGAAATAAAAACTGAGCTCAGATATGGGTTCAGGTCCTAAAAAAAAAAAAAAAAAAAAAAACATACTTTTAAGCTATACCCAAACAAAATGTAATCAGGAAACATTTGTTTCGTGTTCTTGCATAAAGTTAACATAAGCAGATCGTCTTCTAATGAAAGTCAAAGACAATATGAAACAAACAATGCTAAATTTGTAAACTTACTGTTCATTCGGATACTGTTGTGACAGAGAGGCTTTCAAGTCTACTCTATAATCAGATCCAGACGCTGTATCACCACAGAGATAATTCAGACCTTTAATTACACATGTTCACAGTAATTTTTTACTTTAAAACAGTACCATTTCCTAATTATAATTGCATAAACTACAAACAGGCGAAGGATATGAACAGCCTGTCGTACAGGAGAACAGTTTCCAGTGGAAAGGATTACTTTGCCAGCTCGTACGGACATTCTGCTCACTCCACGTCTCCCATCGACTCAAATATAATCGAAAAGCCGAAACGAGAGGCGAGTCTGCTGAATGGCTGTGACAATAGCAGTAAATTGTGATAACACAGTAACAGCCACGAACAGATTGCTAATCTTTGAAACACAACTCCAATTGTTTTCCTGTCCGTGAGGAAATTCCATCGGATGGCTGTGAAGGAAAAAAAAGTCGGCAAAAACAAGAGTTTGGTTAGACGAAAAATTGAAATCTCTTCAGCAGTTTTGATTTAGTAACTGGGGAGCACCTAACCCGCACTTTTAAACCATCAACCAAGTTTATGAGCAACCTTTTTTAACATATAATCATTCAGATTGGTGTTATCCAGGCGTGTTTTACATTTCACTCCAGAAATAATACTGCTCAGTTACTTATCCACAGAAAAATCTTTCGCTTTACTTAACCCCTACCAAAGATTATAGACTACAAGCTTCGTGGATGCTGCCAAAACCATGGTTTTGCAAGAAACTTATGTTATATGTGTGTAGGACTGACGGACTGAGGGTTGCGCACAAATTTTTTGTGTGTGTAGACAGTTCATTCGTTCCAAGAATCGCCGGACAGTGTGGCCGAGCGGTTCTAGGCGCTACAATCTGGAACTGCGCGACCGCTACAGTCACAGGTTCGAATCCTGCCTCGGGCATGGATGTGTGTGATGTCCTTAGGTTAGTTAGGTTTAAGTAGTTCTAGGAGACTGATGACCTCAGAAGTTAAGTCCCATAGTGCTGCCCGAGCCAGGATTCGAACCTGCGACTGTAGCGGTCGCGCTGTTCCAGACTGTAGCGCCTAGAATTATAATTAGGAAATGGTACTGTCATGATTCTATGCAGCGGTAAGTACCCTATAAGTTTTGATGTGTGAGTTTACATCAAAATATACCGCATAAGTGATCATGCCATTTGATTGCATAGTCATAGGAGGTTCGATTTCTTACACCGCCAGGGTACCTAAGTAAATGTTGTTTCAAAAAGGACTTAACAACTTCAAAAATTCACATAAATTTATTGAAAGAAGATACAGAGCTGTTTTTAGTGTAATTTTGTAGGGAAACACATCAAATTTCTTTAGTTTAAACTAAAGATGTTGTATGTGGCTTCCGTTGATTATCCTGCACACATCACATCGGAAGTCAGTTTCTTCCAAAACTCACCGTAGCATTGCAGGTGTAGCTTGCTCGGTGGCGATGTAAATTCTTGCTCTAAGCAGGCACGGGAGGTACAAACGCGATATCCTTGATGAATCTCCATAAAAAGAAATCGAGGTGTATCAGGTCTGGGTAACGCGAGGGCCATGCAATTGGCGCATCACGGCCAATCCATTGACCTGGAAAGCGGTCACTGAGAAAATCCCGGACATCAGCCAGGTAGTGGGGTTGTGCACCATCTTGCATTAAGTAAACATTTCGTTCTTGGTCATACCCATCGATCATGGCATCAAAAATTGTTGCAGCGTATCCAGATACACTATCCCGTTGAGGGTTCTCTCACGGATGTGCTTGGACGACCGGATGACTTCCCACATCTTAACGAGCACCCTGTTTCTGCAGAACATTTAGCCACCCATAAATTGTAGGCCTACTAGGAGGATCTTTAGCGTACTTCGTACGGGATTTGAGCTGAACTGTTGTCGCCGACTTCGATGCTTCAAACCAAAACACACACCTAGCAGTGTCGCGCCCAGTGAAGTCAGCCATCTTTAACGCAACTGCCGCTAGCGCTCCTTAGGTTGCGATTCGGCACTAGCGAACTAAGCAAGGCCGCGACGGATTAGCAGAGCGGTCTATGGCGCTGCAGTCATAGGCTGTGCGGCTGGTCCCGGTGGAGGTTCGAGTCCTCCCTCTGGCATGGGTGTGTGTGTGTTTCTCCTTAGGATAATTAAGGTTAAGTAGTGTGTAAGCTTAGAGACTGATGACCTTAGCAAATAAGTCCCATAAGATTCCACACACATTAACATTTTTGAACTAATCCAGACAAAACTTGATGTATTTTCCTAAAAATTGACACTAGAATCACCTCTCTAGGTACTATGAATTAATTTATTTGAAATTTCAAAGTTTTAAAGTCCTTTTCGAAACACCGTGTATGTGACATAAATTCGTGTATGTGACATAAATTTCAGTTTGATACATCTACCTATCCCGGAGAAAAATGTTTTTTAACAGTCGGACACACAAACAGACAGCAAATTGATCCTGTAACGTTTCCATTTTTACCGACTGAAGTACGGAATCCTAAAAACACGTCACCTTAAAATGACTCTTATCTTCACGACATTCACACCCCTCACCATGCGTGAATAAGTCATGTACTACTCAAAAGTTCTAAATCTTGATGATCATCATCAATATTTGTCGCGTTTGCTGTCTCGTAGGTCAGCGAAGGTTCTGTGTTTAGCCGAGGGTTCAGCAAGGTTTTTTTTTTTTTGTTTGTTTTTTTCCTAACACCTTTGCATTGTCGCTAATCCTGTCACACCAGTCTACTGCTATATACCGCTCTGCAAAACTTAAGGACGAAGTAGATAATCTACTATAACATACCAACTACTTGACGAAAAAGAGTGAAGGTGTGGAAGTGTGTTGCCAGAGGTCTCCCAGACCTGCACAGGTAGCTGGACGTCATAAGGCGGTCAGGGTGGCCCCACAACACGAGGCATATGAAAGACAGTGTGTGCTTTCAGCGAGCAGTTACAGTGCACAGTGCTGGTGTTCTTCATTACAACACGGCCCGGAGACAACATTTGGATGACTTCACACGGAGAAGAAACATTGGGTAACTGGAGAGAGGACCAAGTGTGACAAAGGCTGGTGTTCTTCATTACAACACGGCCCGGAGACAACATTTGGATGACTTCACACGGGGAAGAATCATTGGGTAACTGGAGAGAGGACCAAGTGTGACAAAGGTAAGCCACGATTTCGGTATTGCTCACAGCATTGTTTCAAGCCCACGGGGAGCGTCCCGAAGGAGACGAGGTGGTCGACCACGGTCAGATGAACACTAAATTGTGCAACAGGCAAGTCGGTCACCACTCACACAGCGGATGGAACTGCAACCAAATTTAACAGGACTGCAATACGCTCAGTCTCACGCTCAACGTTGGCACAGCGACTAAGTGAGGGTGTTCTCTTTCCCTGACGACCAGCACGTTGTTTTCCGTTGACACCCGCACATCGGTGACATCGTCTGCTATGGTGTCAGCAGCATAGGGGCTGCACCAACGAGGATTTGGTCGTCGTGCTCCTCGGATGAGAGCAGGTTCAGTCTAAGTAGTGATCCTGAATGTATCCTAGTATGTTGGAAGGTGGGAAAACGCAGTGCGCGCAAGAACGATGTGGAACTGATCATTTTGGCGGTACCTTCATTATGACGTGGGGAGACATAACGTTGCAAGGGCCTACTGACCTCCAAATCTTTCAGCACGGTACAGTCACCAATCGGCGCTATTATGATACTGAATTCCTTTTCCAGGTGCATCTTTTCAAGGGTGCGATCGGACCTGACTTAATTTTTATGGATAACACTGCGAGCCAACATCGAATACTGCAGGTGACTGGGTTCGTGTAACGAGAGACTATTAGGCGAATAAAGTGACCCACCCGGACCCTCGACTTTAATTCCAGCGACCACGAGTGGAATACGTTGGAGAGCTGTACTGCAGCACGTCCGCATGCACCGATGAACTTCCAGCAAGCGTCAACAGCGCTGGCGGTGGAACGGAACGCCCTAAGAGAAAAACCCTTCAGCAACCTTGTGAGCAGCATGAGAGCACGTTGCAGAGCATGCGCTGTCGTCGATGATGAACACACACCTTATTGAGATCTACGTCCCACCTTTTGTAATGTCCAGGGGACCATCATAAATCGCGATTTCTTGAATGTAATAAAGGTCTTTGAATAAACGTGTCATTTCTGTTCGTCTTTACTTTTACGTTGCAGCAATCTCAACGATTTGTTATCGTATTCATTTCGCATATTCACCACAGGTGGAATTGGAGTGTAATTCCTCCTTTCTAATTCTCATTATCTCGACAGGAGATGTGCAGTGAAAGAAATTAACTGTTACAAATCCTATCTCAAATACTGATTATCTAAACTTACCTCACAGGAATTAGTCAGAATAGCATTCCCTCTCTGGCCTATTACACTGTAGCGCCAAGGAAACTGGTATAGGCATGCGTATTGCAATACAGAGATACGTAAGCAGACAGAATACGGTGCTGCGGGCGGTGGTGGGGGCCCCTACACGGTATTAGGCAGGTGTACCAGTTTCTTGGCTTCTTCAGTGTATAATCATAGTGCTAATTTTCACAGATAGTAGGAATGATACATGTGCAATGGCTCTGCAGAATCGGTAAATAAGTTTTTATCCTAGATAGGTAATAATCAATAATTAAGACGAAGATTATCTCCGCTAATGACGTGTAAACTCGACCAAAACCACATTGCACAACATTTATGTCGCTCTCCGATGTACGACGTCATGATATGGTGAGCCATCGGGTATGACTTCAGGTATTGTTTGAGGGTACTCTGACGGCATAACGGTCAATGTCACATACACATTGCGTCCTCAGGTGTCACCTGTCATGGGACGGTATCACGGTGCCATTTGGCACGTTCCTATATGAGCTGTCTGCATGATGTTGAGGTACTCCTATGAGCAGCAAGATCCGCTGATCTGTCCCCGATAGAACACCTGTGGGGTCAGCTCGGACGTCAACGTCGTTTCACTCCAGGACTGTTGTAGGTGGACAGAGAACGTGGAGACTTCGGCTAGCTGAACGTAGTTTTTGATAACAATGAGACGATCTTGGTGAGTTGTTACAGAATTCAATGAATTCCATGTGGGATACGAGGGACCAGTTACAAAGGTTGTGAGCTAGCTTGCCTCAGAAGAGGCCTTATGACACACTTTCCAATCGAGTCGGTGTATGTATTCAGGTCAGAGCGGATGCTAGGACTTACCGGTAAGAGAAGTCATATTACCAACTTCTTTGCAATTTTATTCGATTTTATAGTCACCGCCGCGCGGCATTAGGCGAGCGGTCTAGAGAGCTGGAGTCATGGACTGTGCGGCTGGTACCGGCGGAGGTTCGAGTCCGCCCTCGGGCATGGGTGTGTATGTGTTTCTCCTTAGGATAATTTAGGTTAGGTAGTGTCTAAGCTTAGGGAGTGATGACCTTAGCAGTTAAGTCCCATAAGATTGCACATACATTTGAACTTTTTTTAAAAAAAATCACCGAAATAACATCACATACCCTTTAACTCGTCAATTTTCAACTCTTCGTTTCCTCGTCTCCTTCTATGTATTTCAGTCTTTTTTTTTTCTCAATCAGTCTAGTTGTTCTCCAGTTTTTGTAAGAAAAAAGAAACGAACACCGTCCGAACGGCCTTGAAGAAGGGCATGTGGGCAGCACACATCTCTCGCGGCGGTTTCAGTGTTCGTGACCGGTTGTCTGTGAGAAAGGGAATGACTTAATGAGCGAGAATTTGCTAGGCGGACAGAGATCTCATATTAGAACATGGAGACATCAGCTAGGTGACAGTAGCTTTTGATTACGATGTGGCAGCCTTGGCAAGTTGTTACAAAATACAAAAAATTCCATTTGTTCCAGTGGAAAGCAGTGGTGAATTTTTGTGGGTCCCTTTTCGTTTCAGTTTCATACTTTTATTTATGGAAAAAGTACTACAAACTGGAGACAGTGTAATGAGTGTTTACACTTCTCGTTTCCCAGCCCAGTGGTCGGATTTGGGAGTGGTATGGAAGAAATGACTATTTGAAATCTGTCTCACCGGTCTAAGCGAGATTGGCGACCCTTATCTGTAAAGAGCGATCAAAACGTTCCCGTTCGAGGGCACTGCTGCGGTGTGTTGAAAGGTCTCTGTTGGATTCCTTTCATGTTAATTTCTTAAAACTGTTGTGATTTACGGCATACCTTCCACTTCTAAATTTACTGTGGTGTTTCTAACTATCTGGAAGGAGACTGAGCAGTGAAACGTGTTACTTTTACACATAAACAAGAACGATCTGTCACACTAATACACTTTAAAACACAGTTTATATGTAATTCATGTCACACAGTCTCATACGGAACCTACATCCGCTTTCTTTTATATACTGTATATGATAAGATACTGTCATCCCCCTTCCCTTCTGTGTGAAAGGATGAATGAGCAAATGTATTTCTAGTTGCATGCTTGATGGGAGCAGACAAGCCTGTCTTCTAGAGAACAGTAGGACCAACGTCGGAAGAGATAGCTACGCTTTCTAAAAGCAGAGAGGTTTCTATTCTTAGTATGGTCCTGTCCGTCCCTTGTCATGCTGGTCACTTCCGTTTGTATCTGGAAGCGCCCTTGGTAGGAGCCCACGGCAGTCGGTCTGCGGCGAGCGTCTGAAGTGGTAAGATCTCCGGCTAAGCGCGTCTCTGCGAAGTCCGTAGGACAGTGGATTTCTTCAGCCTAACTAAAAATTTAATCACCTTTATTTCAGGTTTAGACCTAAAATACGTTATCTTAAATTGCAACGTAATGTAATTCGAGTGTGAAGTTCAGAATATCTTCCAGTAGTTGCTTTGTCACTACTTTGTGTGTAAAGTGGAACCACGTGTTGAGGATCTGTAACTCTAAGATCATCTATCTTAAATGCGAATGTGTGTGAGATTATAACGTCTCGTCTTGACAATATTTTCCAATATAGCAACTTTTCTTTGTATTCAACCCACGTGGGGTGTACTTTGTGAGACCAGTACCACGTGCTTATACAACACTTTGACCCATCAGGTTAATAGTAAGCCGATAGTAACCAGTTCGAGGTTTTTCTTTTGTAAATTGCGTTTCGATGTAATTTATTTTAACTATCCAAATTATTGTGGAGTTACGCTTTTTGTGTAAACCAACTTGACCACGTGTAGCATGTGGTGTAATCATCAAAGTAGCCCTCACCTATTCTTTTCGGGAAGAATTCACAGAGAGTTAGTATGAATTTAGTATACCAGTGTGTGGTAATTTCATGACGGTCAGGATTGCGCTACGAACGTAACTTCTTTGGGTGAAAATTGAATCGTTTGGTTGTGGTTAATTTCCTCTTGCATATGTTTCAACGTTCTTCGTGTTTTATTTTATGAATGCAGTGTTGTATCCAGTCTCCCAATCTTGGCTCCATATTTGATGTGTTCTGTAAGATTACAAACTCACATTTTCACAACCCTAAATAAGGCACCAGTTTAGTTATGAATCAAGTTTAGTATGCTGAAAATTTAACAGAACAATGATCAATGTTAAAGTAAATGTCTAAATATAAACTGATTTATTTCTTTTTATTTAAATTCTATATTTATATATGTATCACCGGTCGTCGTAAGATTACTATTAAAAGATTATAATTAATGTTAGTCTGGTTGGCAATTTGGTAAACTAGACTGGATACCTGGTGAAACAGTTGCTCAGTAATGTAGGGTGAACTTCCCCAGATAGCTCACAGCTTGTAACCCACTTTTACTGTCTTGAATATCAGCACCGCTTTCAGAACAAATTAATGCATCAACATTACAGTGCATACAACGTAGCGCGACTCCGACGCGCTTACATAAGTACCGACATGTAGGCAAGGATTTGGCGGCATTCGAATCTTGTGTTGAATCCTGAATAGTCGTCGAATATGGGGTGTCTAAGAAACCTGCTTTCTCTGACCGCTAGACAACAAGGAAACAAATCGTATTAATGAGTTTTATTAGAAAATGAACAATGACAGTACTTAACTTTGATCAAACAGATGTGTCGCAAGTAACAAGCTTTCGACGCTTCTATATAGGTCGCTGGTGTTGACGCTGCTGTAGAACTGGGCTGCAGCCAATTGGGCGCGGCGCTTATGTTCTTTTCGAGCAGAGGCCGATGCTGTTGCGTTGTCGTCCTGGAGAGGGTTCGGTCAGCGTGCAGTTGGCTAACGTCTTCTCCACTGCCCTCTTTGCTCTCTCGTTCCAACTCAATTGGCAGAGTGTCAAGCACACACCCTATAGTCCTGATCTCTCGACATGCAGTTATTACGCCTTCGGTGCCTTGAAAAATATCATGAAGGGTCGACGATTCCAGTTGGACGGCGATATGCAGCAGGCAGTTACGGCGTTCTTCACGTAGCAAGTCACGGTGTTATAGCAGACGAGTATCTGGTGCGCCGGTGGGATAATTGCCTCAATGCTCACGGCAACTTCGTCTGATTAGCATACACATTATGGACTGTACGTTCTTCGAAGTGTAACTGTTTGATTATTCCTCATAGCATGGCGGTATATGTGACAGTGTAATGCTTAGAAATAGGCCAGTTTCAGATTGGGACACCGGTGACGGTCACCAGTAATGGTCACCGGTGACTGTGGTGAACGCTCTCAGATCACTGGTGTCCAACACCGCAGGTATTGCCAACTGATTAGTTAGTGTAGTGGACTCGTACATGGGTAGCAACTAAATTTCGCTAGCGTTTTATGGCCCGAAAAATAAAGTACTAAATTTGAAAAAAGAATGTACCACTTACCAGTTTTGTTTTTCTCGTCCATGCTCTTGTCATTGAAACCAGGCACAAACTTCGTTATAATTCAAAGGAGTGTATCTCTGTTGGTGACGGTCGCTCTAGAACGTCACCAGTGTCCCATTGTGAACTGGGCAATAATGTAGGTGCGCAAAGAAACGTTTCGGAGGGAGAATACGTAGCAGTTGATTTGCCTCGTGTATCCCAAAGCATTAACAATGAATAACGCTGGTCGCGGCAGTAAGTGAGACTTCCACATCTACACCTACATACATATTTCGCAAGCCACCGTATGGTGCATGTCGGAGGGTACCCTGTACCACTGCTAGTCATTTCCTTTCATGTTCCACTCGCAAATAGATCGAGGGCAAAACGACTGTCTATATGCCTACGTACGAGCCCTAATCTCTCAACTCTTATCAGGTGGGGGCAGTAGAATCGTTCATCAGGCAGCTTCAAATGTCGGTTCGCTAAATTTTCTCAATAGTGCTTCTCCAGAAGAACGCCAGCTTCCCTCCAGTAATACCCATTTGAGATCCCGAATCATCTCTGTATCACTTGCTTGTAGTTCGGACCTGTAGGAAATCTACCAACCCCTCTCCGACGTCTTCCTTCAGTCTGACCTGGCTCGCTTCCCAGACACTCGAACAGTACCCAACAGTGGGTTAAAAATGGCTCTGAGCACTATGGGACTTAACTTCTAAGGTCATCAGCCCCTAGAACTACTTAAACCTAACTAACCCAAGGACACCCCACACATCCATGCCCGAGGCAGGATTCGAACCTGTGACCGTAGTGGTCGCGCTGTTCCAGAGTGTAGCGCCTAGAATCGCTCGGCCACCCCGGGCGGCAACAGTGGGTCGCACTGGAGTTTTATATGCAGTCTTCTTTACATTTGAACCACACTTTCCTAAAATTCTCCCAATAGTCTGAAGTTGACTATTCGCCTTCCCTACCACAATCCTTATACGCTCATTCCATTTCACACTGCTTTACAACGTTAAAAATAAATATATAATCGAGGCGACTGTGTCAGGCAGCACATTAATAATGCTGTATTCGAATATTATGTGTTTATTTCTCTTACTCATCCTCATTAACTTATATTTTTGTGGATTTAGCGCTACCTGTCATTCATCACACCAACTGGGAGACACTGCAGGAGCCTCCACGAAGATTGCGTTCACCACTCTAACAACAAGCAATCGGGCGTCCCCTGGAAGCGACCCAGTCGGCCATTCCTGCAAACACCGGAGCACCAAAACCAAAGATGACAAAACAACTCTCAGAAGAGACTCAAAAAAGGCCTTTATCAAAACCATCACTAGTGACAACTTCCTGCAATATTGAAGGCTTATATGTAAATAAAGAAATTTTATTATCTGACATGTGCAAACGAAACAACTGTGATGTTTTAGTGTTACAAGAAACACACAGGGCACCAAATAGACATAGACCAAAAATACAGGGCATGAAATTAGTTCGTGAGGGACCACACGAAAGGTACGGAAGTGCTATATTTGTGAAACCGAACTTAGACATATGCTCCTGTGCTATGACCAGCGAAGAAAACATAGAAATTTTAACTACTGAGCTACATTCATGTACTGTAACATCCGTGTACAAACCACCCAGTGCGAGGTTCAGATTTACGGAGCCTGGAAATTTCCATTCAAAAAACATTAAAGTTGTAGTAGGAGATTTTAGCTGTCACGGTCTCGCATGGGGTTATAAAGAGACAAATGACGATGGCGAAATGCTGGAGATCTCGGCAGACCAGGCTAACCTGAAACTGATACATGACCCAAAGTTGCCTGCATCATTTAACAGCGGAAGATGGAAACGACGATATAATCCAGATAACATCTTTGTCTCCGAAAAGATATCCCTGCAAACTGTAAAGCAAATCGAGGACCCAATTCCAAGACCGCAACACAGAGCAATAACATGCTGCATTACTGCAGTAATCAAATCAGATGCAATGCCCTTCAAGAGACGCTTCAGTTTCAAAAAAGCTCATTGTGAACTTTTCACAGAGGACCTTGATAAGGAGATCTTGGAAATTAAACCAGAGATACAATCATATGAAACTTTTACAGACCTCACCAAGAAAATCTCTCGGCGGCGCATACCTAGAGGGTGCCGCACTATGTATATTGCTGGACTCAATGGTAGCAACAAGGAAACTCTGAACAAGTATGAAGAACTGTACAGTAAGGATCCCTTCTCAGAGGAAACGATCCAGGCAGGTGAGGTACTGATGTCTGGTATCTCTGAAGCGAGAAAGGAGAAGTGGTGCAACCTCCTGGAAGAGACGGACATGAAGCACAGCAGTAGGATGGCATGGAAACTGAGCAAAAGTCTCAACAACGACCCAACAGAACCACAACCAAATTACAGCTAAGTTACACCTGATCAGATAGCTCATCAACTGCTCATGAACGGAAAAACTAAAAGGAAGATCAGGAATGGCAAAATCGAAAGAAACTTGAACGAGGAGATTACCTTCCTAGTCGCCCGTTCTTCAGTCAGGAGCTACAAGACGCCATCAACGATTTTAAAAACAACAAGGCCGCTGGCCTCGACGATCTGAGATCTGAGAAAATTAAATATTTTGGACCGAGAGTACAAGCATGGATCCTAGAGCTAATGAATAACTGTATTATAACAATGCAAATTCCTAAACTGTGGAGGAAAGCTCGGGTTGTTGCGTTACTAAAACCAGGGAAAGACCCAGCTGAAGCTAAATATTTCCGGCCTGTCTCACTGCTTGGTCATCTATTTAAAGTGCTGCAGAGACTGATCCTCAAACGCATAGCTGATTATGTGGACAAAGCCCTCATTAACGAACAAACTGGATTTCGACCAGGAAAATCATGCTGTGGCCAAATCCTTAAGCTTACACAGTACATCTAAGACGGCTATCAGAGAGGAGGAGTAACTGGGGTCGAATTCCTCGATCTTAGTGCCGCATATGACACAGTTAACCATAAGTTGCTTACCCAGAAAGTGAATAATTTCACAAAGGACTACACCCTTTCTATGTTCGTGAAATGCATGCTACAGAACAGACGCTACTATGTAACCTTACAATCTAAAAACAGCCGCTGGAGCACACAGAAAAATGGACTTGCACAGGGTAGTGTCTTGGCTCCAATATTATTTAACATCTATACCAATGATCTTCACATCAGCCACCAGACACGAATGTTCATATATGCTGATGATGCAGCAGTGGCCACACAGGATAAAACCTTTGAACAACTGGAGGAGAATCTCACAGGAGCCTTAACAGTATTTGCTAGCTATTACGACGGCAATAATCTCAAACCAAACCCTAGTAAATCTCAAGTATCCGCCTTCCATCTTAGGAACAAACAAGTCAAACGGAAACTCCGAGTCACGTGGCAGGGGGAAGAGCTGAAACATACAAACAGCCTAAAATACCTGGGAGTAACATTGGACAGAGCACTTACTTTTAAGCAGCACTGTCACAACACTAAAAAAAAAGGTCTGTGCCAGGAACAACATACTGCGGAACCTTACAGGTTCATCGTGGGGAGCTCAACCACATGTTTTGCGCACCACGGGTCTGGTGCTGAGTATCTCAGCAGCGGAATTTGCGGCGCCAGTTTGGAGGAACTCTGCTCACACTAAGCAAGTTGACGTCGCCCTAAACGAAACTGCACGTATTGCCACAGGATGCCTCAAACCAACTCCCACAGACATAATTTATCCCATCATAGGCATAGCACCACCCACTATCCGCAGACAAGTAGCCACCGAGATCGAAAGATCAAAACAAATGAATGATCTTCGACACCCGGTGGATATGCACCGAAAACAACGTGTCCGGCTGAAATCCCGCAGGAGTTTCATTGAAACTACTGAAGAACTCGCACCAAGCCCGTCGCAAGGAGGCTATCTCTTTGAGAAGAAATGGTGCCACACTCCACAATGGAACTACTTGAGGAGGGATCTGCAGGATTTCAACTACCTTTTACAACTTGGAGGTCATTAAACCGGCTGCGTACTGGAGTAACTGGGTGCAAACCAAACCTGTTGAAATGGGGTTACAGTGATAGCGATAGGTGTGAATGCGGAGCTATACAGGACTTGGACCACCTACTGATTTGCCCAGATATGTCTATAGCATGCGCTAAAGATGATATTTTGAAAGTCAATGACAAAGCAAACTACGTTGCTAATTACTGGGAAGGGAAGATATAATTCGTGCATCCGGATACGGAAGAAGAAGATCACACCAACTAAAAATTTTACCTCTGTCACCTTGTATCCTCCTACAGTCACCCAACGACGACATCTTCCCATACACCTCAGTATCATCAGCAAACAACCGCAGATTTCTGCCCACGCTGCCCGCCATATCATTTGTGGACATGGAAAATAATAGCGGACCTATCACACTTCCGGGGGCACTCCTGATGATACCCTTGGCTATGATGAACAGTCGTCCTCAAGGAAACCATACTAGGTTCTGTCTCTTAAGAAGTCTTCGAGCCAGTCACATTTCTGTGCACCCATTCCGTGTGCTTATTCCTTCGTTAACATTCTGAGAGTGGCGCAGTATCAAATACTTCAGAGTTCTAGGAATATGGAATCCGCTTGTTGCCCTTCATCCATAGTTCGATGTCATGTGAAAAAGGGCAAGCGGAGTTTTGCACGAGTGATGCTTACTAAAACCGTGCTGATTTGTGGACAGAAAGTTTTTCCCCCTCAAACAAATTTATTATATTCGAACTGAAAATATCTTCAAGAGTGCTGCAGCAATCGTCAACGAAGATGCCAGACTACGAAAAGGAACGTTACAGATGTTCACAACCTACTGCAACCTACATCCTTTGGAATCTGCTTAGTGTATTCATCTCTTTGTCTCCCTCTACGATTTTTACCCTCCACGCTGCTCTCCAATACTAAATTCGTGATCCCTTGATGCCTCAGAACATGTCCTACCAACCGGTCCCTTCTTCTTGTCAAGTTGTGCCACAAACTCCTTTTCTCCCCAATCCTAATCAATACCTCCTCATTAGTTATGTGATCTACCCATCTAATCTTCAACATTCTTCTGTAGCACCACATTTCGAAAGCTTCTATTCTCTTCTTATCGAAACTATTTATCGTCCATGTTTCACTTCCATACATGGCTACACTCCATACAAATACTTTCAGAAACGACTTACTGACACTTAAATCTATACTCGATGTGAACAAATTTTTCTTTTTCAGAAACGCTTTCCTTGCCATTGCCAGTCTACACTTGATATCCTCTCTACTTCGACCATCAACAGTTATTTTGCTCCCCAAATAGCAAAACTCCTTTACTACTTTAAGTGTCTCATTTCCTAATCTAATTCCCTCAGCATCACCTA
Source organism: Schistocerca gregaria (assembly GCF_023897955.1). NCBI lineage: Eukaryota > Metazoa > Arthropoda > Insecta > Orthoptera > Acrididae > Schistocerca > Schistocerca gregaria. The sequence goes on along the minus strand of NC_064924.1, from coordinate 66,356,877 downwards.
AATTCGACTACATTCCATTATCCTGGTTTTGCTTTTGTTGATGTTCATCTTATACCCTCCTTTCATGACACTGCCCATTCCGTTCAACTGCTCTTCCATATCCTTTGCTGTCTGAAAGAATTACAATGTCATCGGCGAACCTCAAAGTTTTCATTTATTCTCCATGGATTTTAATACCTACTCCGAATTTTTCTTTTGTTTCCTTCACTGCTTGCTCAATATACAGATTGAATAACATCGGGGAGAGGCTACAACCCCGTCTCACTCCCTTCCCAACCACTGCTTCCCTTTCATGCCGCTCGACTCTTATAACTGCCATCTGGTTTCTGATCAACAGTAGCAACAGATATTAAAACTTGTTGTGTCCTTAGTTACCTGTTCCGTTCCATAACAGAGCACACAATGAAATTTTTGTAGCCCAAGACGTCACAAGTACGTACTTGCCACTGTTTTCATTCGGATTACGTGCTCGAGTAGCGGAAGCGATCCATCAGCGGCTGCCTATAAACACAAGGGAGGAGGGCCAGTTGTCCGGGAGTATTTCTGCTGCAGCTTACGTGTGACAGGGCGGCCAACTTGCAGCTGATGGATGGCCCTGCCGCGGACGCGCCCGCGCCGCAAAAGTTTGGCCCGCCTTTCAGGGCTGAGGGCGTCTCCCCCCCGTCCCCATGGGAGACATCGTCGCAGGCTGACAGCGCGCTGCCCTGGGACGCTGTATCGTCTCGGCGTGCCTGGGAGCCGGGGACTCCATCCGTCTCCGCCACGTGCCTTCCACGCATCAACAGGTCGGTACTTTCTGCCGCGCACCCACTTGCGAGGGCGGCAGATGAGGAACGGCGCAGTTCCAAAGATCTCATTTTTTTTCTCCCCAGAGAACGAATGGAGGCGCGTGTCTCCCTCGCTAGAGGACGATAAACACATCACATACTTTTATTCACTTCTTCTGTTGAACTTTTTAACTGATTTCTGATATCGTTGTGACGCGTATTTTGCAGCCGAAAGATTGTTGGCTTGTTCCTCCCCAGTTGAGCTGACTCAAAAACTGGTTCAAATGGCTCTGAGCAATATGGGACTTAAACATCAGAGGTCGTCAGTCCCCTAGAACTTAAAACTACTTAAACCTAACTAACCTAGGGACATCACACACATCCATGCCTGAGGCAGGATTCGAACCTGTGACCGTAGCGGTTGCGCGGTTCCACACTGTAGCGCCTAGAACCGCTCAGCCACAACGGTTGCCCCCCAGTTCTCGTCTTTCAAATCAGAAAGTAATATTAAAATGAGCCAGAAGAAAGACTGCAGAAATGCAGTATAAAAATTATCATACGCTTCACTTGAAAGTTAAAAATAATAATTTACTGATATGTAATTAATTCCAACGTTAAAGATAAGCATTATTTATGTACAAAGGCATATTGAATTCCGTACACAAACCTACACACCTATTTTTTTAAAATACAAAAAACTCCATTTTATCAGCTAATCACATTCCGCGTATGCACACATACACACACACTAAAAAAATCTATTAACTGCAACTGAATTGTATAAAATGGCCTGAGATTAAAAATACAAAAAGTGTTGCAAGTTCAAAGATATGCGCTATTTTCACCAGACTCAAAGATGTTTGCGTAAAATTGCGTACACGATAGTGAAGGGAGACGAAAATTTAATAGTAATGGGTGACTGGAATTCGAGTGTAGGAAAAGGGAGAGAAGGAAACATAGTAGGTGAATATGGATTGGGGCTAAGAAATGAAAGAGGAAGCCACCTAGTAGAATTTTGCACAGAGCACAACTTAATCATAGCTAACACTTGGTTTAAGAATCATGAAAGAAGGTTGTATACGTGGAAGAACCCTGGAGATACTAAAAGGTATCAGATAGATTATATAATGGTAAGACAGAGATTTAGGAACCAGGTTTTAAGTTGTAAGACATTTCCAGGGGCAGATGTGGACTCTGACCACAATCTATTGGTTATGACCTGTAGATTAAAACTGAAGAAACTGCAAAAATGTGGGAAATTAAGGAGATGGGACCTGGATAAACTGAAAGAACCAGAGGTTGTACAGAGTTTCAAAGAGAGCATAAGGGAACAATTGACAGGAATAGGGGAAAGAAATACAGTAGAAGAAGAATAGGTAGCTCTGAGGGATGTAGTAGTGAAGGCAGCAGAGGATAAAGTAGGTACAAAGACGAGGGCTGTTAGAAATCCTTGGGTAACAGAAAAAATATTGAATTTAATTGATGAAAGGAGAAAATATAAAAATGGAGTAAATGAAGCAGGCAAAAAGGAATACAAACGTCTCAAAAATGAGATCGACAGGAAGTGCAAAATGGCTAAACAGGGATGGCTAGAGGACAAATGTAAGGATGTAGAAGCTTATCTCACTAGGGGTAAGATAGATACTGCCTACAGGAAAATTAAAGAGACCTTTGGAGAGAAGAGAACCTCGTGTATGAATATCAAGAGCTCAGATGGCAGCCCAGTTCTAAGCAAAGAAGGGAAGGCAGAAAGGTGGAAGGAGTATATAGAAAGTTTATACAAGGGCGATGTACTTGACGACAATATTATGGAAATAGAAGAAGATGTAGATGAAGACGAAATGGGAGATACGATACTGCGTGAAGAGTTTGACAGAGCACTGAAAGACCTGAGTCGAAACAAGGCCCCCGGAGTAGACAACATTCCATTAGAACTACTGACGGCCTTGGGAGAGCCAGTCATGACAAAACTCTACCAGCTGGTGAGCAAGATGTATGAGACAGGCGAAATACCCTCAGACTTCAAGAAGAATATAATAATTCCAATCCCAAAGAAAGCAGGTGCTGACAGATGTGAAAATTACCGAACTATCAGTTTAATAAGCCACGGCTGCAAAATACTAACGCGAATTCTTTACAGACGAATGGAAAAACTGGTAGATGCAGACCTCGGGTAGGATCAGTTTGGATTCCGTCGAAATGTTGGAACACGTGAGGCAATACTGACCTTACGACTTATCTTAGAAGAAAGATTAAGGAAAGGCAAACCTACGTTTCTAGCATTTGTAGACTTAGAGAAAGCTTTTGACAATGTTGACTGGAATACTCTCTTTCAAATTCTAAAGGTGGCAGGGGTAAAATACAGGGAGCGAAAGGCTATTTATAATTTGTACAGAAACCAGATGGCAGTAATAAGAGTCGAGGGGCATGAAAGGGAAGCAGTGGTTGGGAAAGGAGTGAGACAGGGTTGTAGCCTCTCCCCGATGTTATTCAATCTGTATATTGAGTAAGCAGTAAAGGAAACAAAAGAAAAATTTGGAGTAGGTATTAAAATTCATGGAGACGAAGTAAAAACTTTGAGGTTCGCCGATGACATTGTAATTCTGTCAGAGACAGCAAAGGACTTGGAAGAGCAGTTGAACGGAATGGACAGTGTCTTGAAAGGAGGATATAAGATGAACATTAACAAAAGCAAAACGAGGATAATGGAATGTAGTCAAATTAAATCGGGTGATGCTGAGGGAATTAGATTAGGAAATGAGACACTTAAAGTAGTAAAGGAGTTTTGCTATTTAGGAAGTAAAATAACTGATGATGGTCGAAGTAGAGAGGATATAAAATGTAGACTGGCAATGGCAAGGAAAGCGTTTCTGAAGAAGAGAAATTTGTTAACATCGAATATAGATTTATGTATCAGGAAGTCGTTTCTGAAAGTATTTGTTTGGAGTGTAGCCATGCATGGAAGTGAAACATGGACGATAACTAGTTTGGACAAGAAGAGAATAGAAGCTTTCGAAATGTGGTGCTACAGAAGAATACTGAAGATAAGGTGGATAGATCACGTAACTAATGAGGAGGTATTGAATAGGATTGGGGAGAAGAGAAGTTTGTGGCACAACTTGACTAGAAGAAGGGATCGGTTGGTAGGACATGTTTTGAGGCATGAAGGGATCACAAATTTAGCATTGGAGGGCAGCGTGGAGGGTAAAAATCGTAGAGGGAGACCGAGAGATGAGTACACTAAGCAGATTCAGAAGGATGTAGGTTGCAGTAGGTACTGGGAGATGAAGCAGCTTGCACAGGATAGAGTAGCATGGAGAGCTGCATCAAACCAGTCTCAGGACTGAAGACAACAACAACAACAACCATACACCATACACACATATCAAAAAAAGTTTTTCAACACCTCGATTCCGAGAGTTCCGGAACCTGTACAACAGAGATCAACATAAACATCATTTTCATTGCTCATGAAAGTCGCACATTTCATGTTGTACCACTACACAGGGAGACCTTGAGGTCACACGCGACACTAATCGGTTAGGAGAACGTAATGCCAGTACTGAGCGGTCCATTTCGCATGTTGTTGGGTCTATCTTTACTGCGCTACATGGTGTCGTGGTTGCAAAGATAGACCTCGCCATGAACGTCGGGATTGAAGTTGCGCCTCATGCGTTATTCAGCGTGGTGGCGTTGCTGTCAGGGTTCCTCCGAGCCATAATCCTTAGATAGCCGTCATCCACTGCAGTAGTAGCTCTTGGGCGGCCTGAGCGAGGCATGTCATCGACAGTTCCTGTCTCTCTGTATCTCCTCCATGTCCGAACCGATCGCTTCGGTTCACTTCGAGTCGCCTGGACACTTCCATTGCTGAGAGCCCTTCCTGGCACAAAGTAACAATGCGAGCGCGATTGAATCACGATATTGACCGTCTAGGCATGGTTGAAACACAGACAACACGAGCCATGTAGCTCCTTACTTTTGGAATGACTGGAGCTGACGGCTGTTGGGCTTCCTCCGTCTAATAGGCGTTCCTCATGCAAGGTTGTTTACATCTTTGGGCGGGTTTAGTAACATCTCTGTGGGGACTGTGTCTGTGATACAATATCCACAGTGAACGTCTATCTTCAGAAGTTCTGGGAACCGTGGTGATGCAAAACTTTTTTGATGTTTGTGACATAGACCGCGTATGTCCGTATCTCTGCCGTGATAAGGCTTGAACCCAACATCTAAGTCACGTGACTCGGGACAGAAGCAGAGTTCCTGTCATTACGGGCTGCGTGAAGTGGAGCTGACAGTTACAGTTTCTTTCATCAATATCTGCACTCAAGCACTGACTTTGACAATTCAACGAACTGTTGTACAACTCTCACACATGTAGTATCGCAGTTAACCTAATTTCTTCGAAATTCTCGTTAATAAAGCAGCGTTTATCGTTTATACAGGGGGTCAAGTTGAAACGTGTTGACAGTTCTTTTTAACAAGCGATATATTAACTGTTCTTTACTGAATATTTGATTTTTTTCACTGTAAATTCTCGTAGTTCACCGCTTCCACAGGTGTGGAAGACAATAACAGCTTCGTACGCAGCTTTAGTTTTCAGACGATTCCACGAGGATACGTGTGAAATGTTTTAGCATGCTTTGTAAGAAAGGAAATTGGTTTACGTGCATAATATCAGGTATTTACACAAAATAAGAGCATACATTTTCTGAATTTTGCTTAATCCAGTACAGATACCGGAACGATATCAAGATAGTAAGCGAAATATATTACAAAATGTTGATTATACTGGTATAGTGACCTAGACATTAGTGATACACCGTCTCCAAAGCTTAGTCATTCAAAACTTTTAATCCAAGAACAACATCCATCCTAACTTTCAACTTATGGAAATACCTCTGAAAGTGTTTTAAAGTAATTCACTTACACAACTGAGATTTTCGTTACTTTGCCTAATCTGTAGAACACAAAAAAGACTTATCTGAGCATATGTGAAGGTCTTTACTTCTGCACCTATTAAAAAAGCACAACAGCACAATATTTGATCTGTAAATAATGTCATAAATTGTCCACTATAAATGCATAATGACATACTCGACTTCAAATCCCGAGTCACGTGGCTCAGATGTTGGTTTCAGAAAAATGAATTCACGTGATGTCTTTGTCACCTTTGGTCTATGACACAGACACACACCTCTGTATTTCATCATAGAGTACAAATATGTCTGGAGTGAGCACTGCGTACTGCTCATGTTGTCAACATTAAGCTGCAGTTGCCACATGACGCCTGACGCTGTCTAAAGGCCAAATCACATTGGTCGTCACGTCACGTCACGTCACGCCACGTCACAACATTCCACAATGCATTCCAAATGCATCATCAACGGACCATCACATCACGTTGCAGAACATAAAGATTTCTCAGTAAGAAAGTTTTGACTGTATTGTAGTGTGCTAACATCATAAGTTAACCTAGTTCCGCCACACTCACTCGTGCTATAGTTGCAGATTTCATGCTTTGTGTCTTCGTAATAATAATAATAATTATTATTATTATTATTATACTTCGTTTCTTACCAAATTGCAAATGTTCCATGACACCAGGGATATTTTTTCCATTGAGTGGTGTTGTACTAGCGACGTCAGATATCTGAAAGCGAAAATTATTTATGTTTTAAGATAACAGAACAGAGCTGACGCCCACAATGTATATAAATAAGAATACAAGGTGACGAAGCAATTTCAGTTACGTAGCATTTTAAGTGAAAAGTTGAGCTTTAATGAAGGCAAAAAATTAATTTGTTTATAACACTAAGAAAAAATAAATAAGGTAAACAGGCTTCATTTATTCCCTATAGCTGCTGTTTGACGAATTTCCGTAAATATTTCCCCTAGCGAATAAATGTCTATGTTCTAAAATATTGTTTCACTTCTCAGCACTTTACCAAACAAAACTCGGCAAGGACATACGTCATGAAGTTTGCTTTTGCCGTTAATACCCTCTGTCGTTGTTAGTTTCTCAATTCCGATAATATGTGCCGACATGGAGTAAGAGAAATGACCTAAAATGACGAGACTAACAGTGTCAATACACGCCGACGTGATGTGATATCCGTTCATTTTGCTCATTAAAGCTAAGAGCCCAGTTTATTTCATGTATCAAACACAAATTGTTATTGTGTCTACAAAACTGCTATACAAAATCCAGAACACGTATGAAGGAAATCTTCTGCACAAGCGTTACGACAACATTCAGAATGCATAGGGTGCGTAACGGACAAATCTACGCCACGTTATCACGGTGGCAACGTACGTTGACAACAGAAAATCAGTTTTGTGCATCTGAATACCCACTCCATAGATACTTCTAGTCTACATATTTAATCCATGGAGGTAAAAAAGAAGGGAGATGACATTACGTCAGAAACTTGAAGACGATATCCGCCACCTTAACCAGTCCAAAGCACCGGGTTCACCGCAAACATACCTCCATAGTTCGCCACGGTGATACTTCCCCGTGACGTCAGTCTGACGTGCCCGTGCCCAGTTTTGAACGTGTTGTTTCATCAAACATGCCATCTTGCGTTGTTTACCGGTGTACTAAACGATCCGTTCGTAATCTACAGTTTAAATAAATCATATTTCATTGGTAAGTGGGGCAATTCAAGCAAATATTACCTGCCCCGAGATGACTGGGTGTTGTTGTGTCGTCTCCCCCCATTACAGTAGAAGGAAGGCAACGGCAAAGCACCTCCATTAGGACCTTGCCTACGCTCTGCCAAGAAGCAGGGAACTTCATTTCCATTCCATCCTTACAGTTAGTTCGTTACACTGAAACAGAATTGCTTTTATGCGAACGCACACATTGGAAACATATGAATTCGAAAACATCATCTGTTATAAACAGTAGGTTGTTATAATTTGAGTAAACTATTTGAGATATCTCCACAACCTAACGCAGTTTGAGAGCTGTATTTTCTTCTTCTTCTCCTTCTTGCTAGCTTTTACCCCGCAGTATCAGGGTCGGCTTGTTGACACATCTGCCTTAACAAAATCAAAATGACACCGAATTTCACTTTGTCGGCAATCTGCGTAATAAGTACTTTCATACTTACCACACATTTGAAAAACAACAAACTGTTCAGAATATGTAAAGCATTCCCTGTGAAGTACTTGTATTATTTTCACATTCACTTCCGAAAACGCATTTCTATCTTAACGAAATCCAATATTTTGTTATTAGCGAATTAAACACAGTCACACCAGTGTTCTTTGAGAGAACGAACATTAATTTCTTTGACACATTATGAACAGGGAATAAAATTATACATATATACTGTTTTCTCGTAGGCTGAAACGTTAGCTTGCATCACTGTTTTCGAAATCAACTGTGTCCATGTTGCTCACCCTTTCCACGGTACATCATGCATATGAAGTCACTTTTGAGAAACTTAAGTTCATCTCCACCAAGAATCTTGATGGTAGACATATAATGCAGTCCTTCAGACTCCAAATTTGGAGTGTGTTCTTTGGGCTCAGGACTGGCTGCGACTCACCGTTCTCATTGCTGACAGTCTTTCGGCGTTTTGAGCTTCCACCACCCATCTGGCTGCTCGAGTTAATAACACTGAAACAAATTATGCACATACAGAAACATGTTTACTCATACTTTAGGCATTTATAATTATGCTGCCCCAGAACTGAATTGAAAATAGATTCCCCTCCCTCTCCCTTCTGATCGATATTTACAGAAAATTTTCTTTGGTTGTAAAGCAAACGTCTGAAATGAAGGTTCCAAATTTTCGTATTTGAGGTGATCTCTGCCTCAGATCGCCTGGTACTTGGATGGGAGAAAAAAAGAGACCCACCTCACAGATGAAACCATCAATCGACTCAAAATACCAGTATTTACAGCTGTGAGCTACACTGGACACGACAAACATGGCATAGCCACCCTGGTGAAGAACGAACTCCTAAGGAATTTGGACACCAAAGTGGAACCAGCAGAGCATGCGACAGGCATAAAACTGGGAGAGATGACACTATATAATGTCTACAAGCCTCCATCACAGAAATGGCCCACAGGTATCCTACCCGACGCTAACCACCCAGCAGTTTACGCTGGCGATTTTAACTCTCAGCACACCAGATGGGGATACCCGAGAACCACAGCTGAAGGGGACAACCGGGACCAACACCTTCTTTTCGACCCCAAGGACATAGCGACCTTCAAATCAAAGGCGTGGGGCACAACGTCAACACCTGACCTGACCTTCGTCACACGTGGAGCAACAGGTACACCCGTGCGAGCTTTAAGAAGGGTCCTCGAGGCGTTCCCCCGGAGCCAGCACAATCCAGTAATAGTGGAGATCGGACTATTAATCCCAGTCATAAAAAGCCCCCCAATCCCACGATGGAACCTGAGGAAAGCTGACTGGAATAAATATCGATCCTATGTTGAGAAAACGATAAATCGGATACCACCAAAACCTGAGAACTACAAAAGATTCGTAAACTTAGTACAAAAAGCGGGCCTAAATGCAATTCCACGAGGATCTAGAAAGGAATACACCTCCTTCTGGACGAAAGAGCATGAAACACTACTGGAGAAATATGAGAAGACTGGGGACGAGGAGACTGCAGACCAACTGATCAACGCCATGAATGAGGAACGCACGAGTAAATGGAAGGAGGCGATAGAAAATCTAGATTTTACCCACTCCAGCAGGAAGAGCTGGAGCCTGCTGAGGAAATTAGGCGGTGCCACAGCGCCTAACAGGCCGACTCTTGGAACCAGCGCATCTGAGATTGCAGCTGTCCTGAAACAGACCTCCAAAATCCAGCTAGAAACAGCCGAAAAGAGAGAAATTTCCCAAGAGCTAAGCAGTTTATTGCTTAATAACCCAACCAACATGGGCATTGTAAAAGAAGTGGAGACAGAAGAGATATCTATGGCCTTGGAGCTAATGCAGCCGGACCTGACAACATCCTACCAGAATTCTTAAAGGAATTGGGAACTTTAGGAAGAAGGTGGCTGGCCAAACTTTGTACGGAATGCATAAGCACGGGGGTTGTGCCTAATGAAAGGAAAGAAGCAAAAGTCATCGCAGTGCTGAAATCCGAAAAGACTGGAGATAATCGTAGGAATTACAGACCAATATCCCTGCTATGTACCTCCTATAAATTATTCGAGAGAATATTGGTGACTAGATTAACTCCATACATCGAAGCAAACCTCCCAGCATACCAAGCAGGTTTCCGAGCTGGTAGAAACTGCTGCGACCAAGTGCTGCCCCTCACAACCTATAATGAGAAAGGCTTCCAGAACAAGATGAAAACTGGCCTGGCCCTCATAGACCTCACATCAGCTTACGACACAGTATGGATTGAAGGGTTACTGCTTAAGCTAACTAGAACCATAAATTGCAAGCAGACTTATTAACTACTCAAGAACATACTAACGAACAGGAAAATCAAGGTCTCACTCCATGGTACGAACAGTAAGAGCATGGTTCTGAATAATGGTCTGCCACAGGGTTCGGCACTAGCACCCGCTCTCTTCAATCTATATATAGCTGACTTGCCAGAAACTAAATCACGCAAATTTGCATATGCAGATGACCTGGCCATCGCATATCAGAGTAAAAACTACAACGATCTCAACGAAACACTGAGTGCAGACCTTGAAGTCCTGAACACTTATTACTCCAAGTGGCACCTACTTCCCAACCCCAACAAAACAACCAGCACCATAATGCACCTCAACAACAGAGACACACACAGAAAATTAGATCTTTTAGAATGGCCAAAACATAAGACATGAGGATAAGCCTAAATATTTGGGAGTGAAACTAGATCGGACCCTAACGTACAGCTCACACCTCGAAGACACAAGGTAGAAACTAAAATCCCGCAATGCTATCCTTTCGAAACTGGCTGGAACAACATGGGGTTGTGGAGCGAGCAATTTGAGAACTTCAGCGCTAGCCCTTGTCTACAGTGTAGCTGAATACTGTTCACCAGTCTGGAGGAGAAGTGCACACGTATCTAAAGTGGATGTCCAGCTGATGGAGACAATGCGAATAATCTCGCGAACACTCAGGGCCACCCCCTGTGCATGGCTTCCTGTACTAGCGAACATAGAGCCCCCAGAAATCAGGCGATCACAGCTAGCCCTAAAAACCTATAGGAAAATTATAGACAACCCGGACCTTCCTAACCACCAAGATCTGACACCGACAAACTGTCTTAAATCCAGATCACCTTTTTGGAAAATCGGTGAAGAACTACAAGCCTTTGAGCCGAGAACGGCCTGGAACGAAGTACGGTCGGCAAGTGAATTTAAGAGCAATAATTTAGTACACGATCCGAACAAGAAGATTGATGGCTTCAACCTACCAAGAAAGTGTGGACAGCTCTAAACCGGGTCAGAACGAGTGTTGGGAGATGTAAACACCTGATGAACAAGTGGGGCCTGGCAGACAGCGCTGTATGTGAGTGCGGTGAAATACAGACAATGGACCATCTACTCGTGTGCAAAGTGTATGGCTATGGTGGTGAACTCATGGACATACATAGACTCACTGACTCAGCCATAGAGTGGCTCAAAAACATATCTCATATAGTGTCGAATTATATTGTTTTCTTTTTTAGTATATAGTGATAAGAATATTGTAAATTATGCCTCTGTGATGCCGAACGAGTAAGTAAGTAAGTAAGTAAGCCTGGTACTTGGATGGGAGAAAAAAAGGAAGCGCTCACTCTACAAGGTGTCAGGGCATGAACAGGAAGCTCTGCCTTTCAGGGTAGCGAATGGAAAAAATTCTCTCACAGGGACCAATCACCTGATACCTAAATTCGACGTATTGTCTCAGAGAGGTGATTAACCCAGGAAGTTCATTTCCGGTGATAGCCAAAAATCTTAGTGAACTCGTGTGAAGCAAACTTACCTGACAGAAACAAATCCTCAGCACGTGCTACACCAACCTACAAAACCGCAGTAACTGAGTTACTTAATAAATAATATGGTATTCTCTGCATAGAAGAAACCATATTTCGGATTTCACGCTTAAATAATGCACAGATTAACTGTATCGTGATGGCTGTTGATTATTTGCTGTACGTCACAGCAATGACGACGAGCTTTCTAAAGGAGAGCAGTAACTAGTTTAACAACAAACTCGGAGAACGTCACAGGGAACAGGTGAAAGAATTCTCCTATCTAGGAAGCAAGATTACACAAGGTGGCTGGACCAACTAAGATATCGAAAGTAACTTGGTGCAGCAAAAAAGGCTGTACTTGTATCAAATATTGTGTGGCGTTACTAACATAATATAACATTACTTGTTGTGGTTGGCAGGAGAGCCAACCGTGTTTTTTCTAAAGGAGGCCGAAATACACGCGTCTCAGCTCACGCAGGCTGGCGTGAGGTCTGGAACATGACAAGGGAATTAGAATTGAGAAACACGGACGTAGCTGGTGGAATACTTAACTTTAATCCATTAAGGGAGAACGTCGCTCTTTATGGTACATGATTCATAATATCAATAGTACGGATACTGGCGCCTTGCTAGGTCGTAGCAAATAACGTAGCTGAAGGCTATGCTAACTATCGTCTCGGCAAATGAGAGCATAGAAGTCAGTGAACCATCGCTAGCAAAGTCAGCTGTACAACTGGGGCGAGTGCTAGTAAGTCTCTCTAGACCTGCCGTGTGGCGGCGCTCGGTCTACAATCATTGATAGTGGCGACACGCGGGTCCTACGTATACTACCGGACCGCGGCCGATTTGAAGGCTACCACCTAGCAAGTGTGGTGTCTGGCGATGACACCACATTTTTCACCTACGGCTATGTAATATTAAGATGTCGCACCACTTTTTCGTAATTATTTCAGTGAGTGCACTGGAGCGGTGTGCTCGCAAGTGCACACCATACTGGTGTGGTCAGTCACCAGAAACGTCACTGTAGCCTCTTTTGGGGGCAGAAGGCAGTCGGTGAACCTCATTGGATCAAGAATGTGTCCTTTAGGGAAAGGGGCAGTTTTGTGAAAGTTGCGTAGAAACCTCCTCTGCAGCGTTCGAATGCTGGACAGGTTCCGGTATCCCCTGTGGTAAGTGAATGCTGTGGCAGCCTCACAGCTTCCAGAGAATAATTAACCACGACCTCTTGCCCTTATGTGCGTACTTCAAAGAGCCAGACGCCATAGCACTGTGTGAACAGTGTGGGAGAATCAGTCGCATTCGCTCTAAAAATCCGCTTCAGCCGACAGTATTGCGTCACAGTGTTCTTTGCACAGAAATCTGACCAATGGTGAATACACTGCTTTGGACCAATGAAAAGTTCATGTTTAAAAATGTGAACCAGCTACACAGAATGAGGGAAATTAAGAGTGCTTCCCTTCCTGTTTCTCTCCTATCTCACTGGCAAGAGCATAAATCGTCCCTTCCATGCAGAATTTTGAGATGGGGAGTGAGAAGGAAGCTAGAGTTAATCAGCACCCGACTGCTGTCTTCAGATGTGATTTTGTGGGTACCTGATACCGGCTGCCGGCTGGTGCTGTTTACTGTAACCGAGGCAATGTGAGTTTGACAGCGTGACCCACATTCTAAGCTGCACTCTCACTTGTGTGTCCATAATACGTAGCATGTGTCGCTGATTTCACTTACTGTAATCTGTATTTTTTAACTTTGAAATCGCGAGCTGCACAGATAAGGGTCTTGTTGCTTTATTCTCCATGCAGTCTTCCAGATAAATTTTGGTACCTCCCACAGTGTCAGCGTCATTCTTGGGCAATTTTGTTGAAGATTTAGGTAACTTTGCTCTCTGCCCACTTTGTTGTTAGTTCTATTAAGCTAACAGAGATCATAAACTCCTGTGATATGCAGGCTTGACTTAAATTTTAGAATCATTTAACTTGTGCTGCAGCTTTTCCAAGTTAGACTACCCAAAAAAATGACATATAACCTGCTGTATTCCCAGTTGGTTAACTTCACAGTGCTGATGTTATCCTTGTGCACAGTGGCAATATTCATAATTTATATTTATTTTATTATCTCATGAAGGAAACTAGCATTGTACTGACTCGCATTTTATCAGGACGATTTGAGGTTTATTCTCAAAGAAGACCAGGCACTTTCAGTTGATATGCAAGTCAGGGAGAAGTTCACGAAAGCGTGTGTCTGGAAAAAGTTTGCATGTAAGTGAAACGTGAACTGTCAGAAATACGAGAAAGAATAAAACCGGAAGCTTTAGAAATGTTAGGCTACCGGAGAATGTCAAAAATTAATTACACCGGTCAAGTTCGAAAGAGATATAAAAATTAATCGATGGCGAAAGCACCCTATCGGATAGTAAAATACGAAGAAGGGACGTCTTCTATGGCTTGGATAACTTCGCACAGAAAGAAGCAGTACGAGAGATAGACACATAGTTGATCACATAAAAAAAATTAGGTAATTAACTTTTAACGAATAACAGATACATTAATTGAAATGCCTGAGAGATTGTATCCCAGCAAATCACTAGAGGAGCCACAAAAAATTGCGCCACCAATCTTTACTTCATTATTCCACAGGACAGTGACTTATTACGTTCTAAAAGTTGTGCAAGATGTTGAAAACTGACCCACGACTAATTTTCACTTTTCCACACCATCTTCTCGACTGTCATTCGCCGGTGTTTGGACACCAACTACGTCTGCTCTCTTAATTTCCAGTTCTTAGCAGAGAAGCAGTCTGCCACTTAGTTCTGATGTGAGCCAGACACAATGGAAACGTCTACAACACTTGACCACCGTGTCGTACGTTGGTGGATTGCTGCCATACACTTCCATCAACTCAGCATGAACTGTTGGAGCGTTGTTGCCCTTAAAATGCAGAAAGATAATACCGGTCAATACTCCAACTTTTTTAAAGGGTCATGTAATTTCGGTTTGGTTCTTCTAGCGGCGAACTATTCTACTCTTGCACAGGTATTTCAGTGTGCGCCAGGCATACAAACGCGTACCCGGAAACAAACAAAAAAGGAAACTAAAAATCTAAACTCCGCCCGAGCAGGCAATGAAGGTCCAACAGTTCCGACCGGCCGCCGTGTCACCCTCGGCCCACAGGAGTCACTGGATGCGGATATGGAGGGGCATGTGGTCAGCACACAGTGCTCCCGGCCGGATGTGGGTTTACAGACCGGACCCGGAAACAAAAAGTGAATTACGTAACTTTACTTTTTCGTAGTGGTAAATAACACTCCGAGGAATAGTCCTGGCGTGTCAGATTATATTTTGGAAAAGAAAAAAGATACAATAATCTGGATGGGCATTTGGAAGTTTTAGCTTGTTTGAATCCTCACCTGAAGTACTACGTACGAGATAACATGAGAATCTCAGGTGTCTCATATGAAGTATGACTGTTGTGGCATTTGTTTGTTAGAGTCAGATTACTAATATACAAATCTAAGATTTCTATTAGTTTCCAGAACATCATTACTTTGTCTAACACTAGATTGACAAGGTTACCTGGTTTTCAGTCTTATATTTATGGGAATAAATCCTATTAAGAAAAGCAATAAATGTTCGTGGAACATTCCACCGTTAAACTATTAGTGCTGCAAGTGTAGCTACCCTGATGCTACACAAGGAAGACCTTTCCCTTGCTCCCGAAAATGAGCAGTCATATTATTCTATGACATTACGTGGGCAGAGCAGTAGGTTAGCTGGACGAATAGGTGAGAATTTCATCCGTTAGCTGACGGAAAGGACTAAGTTACGTAGGGCCAGAATTCATTAAGCTAAGCGGGAGTTAATTAAACTGGAGTGGCCGATCTGGCTTTAATTTCATTAGCTCGGCAAGAATTCCGCTGCGTTCGCCCCTTACCACATCAGATAGTCCGCTCCATACCTCCTCACTTCCAGTAAAGTGTCACAAGGCGCCAAGATGATAATGAAACGAACGGAAAGTATTCAGATATTGCAGTCTGCACAAGAGCAAGTGCTGTAAGTACTATCGAGTTGATCTCAAAGCCACGAATATGGGCTCAGTTTTTCCAATCTCCAAGCAACGACAAACCGTTCTGAATCGTTAGAATGACGTATCTGCACACTATGAAGTGATAATCACATTGATGAGTACTAGAACTGTGCAGAAGGACGACTTCCCACTCGTCAACGACCAGCAGATTTGCAATCAGGTTATGTTAAATGACTAGTAAAACAGAGGAACGGCGTAAGCTTCAGCTGATCATGGAGTACTGGGAGCTCTACGCTGCAAACATCTGCCGAATATACAACGTAGGCAGCCAGTAAGTGAAGCCTCTCTTGAGCAGGTAGTGTTCCACTAAAGCGCAAGAAAACTTTTTAAGTGGTTCTCTAACGATATTCATTGTCTTCATCACAGAGTACCTCTGTATTTATTTCACGTTTCCAGTCATAGCGATATGTTAAGTGACACAATCTCTCAAGGTGTGCTTCAGTAGTACCATCTCATATCTCTTCCTCGCACCAAGTCTAGGCTTTTAAGCGAGTTGATACGCTCCGGAAGGTCATGAATAATTTCCTTATTTGTTGATGGTAAAATCTTCTGATCAGTTAGGCTGCGTCATATTCTTTTTCAACGTTCGTCGTTTCGATCCCTCTGCTGGGATCTTCTTCAGAACTCAAATCGTGTCCCTGGATGACTGAACACTCATCCTTAGGTGATTAAGTCGGTGTTTTGCTCTTGTTCATATGCCTGTTGTCACACGTAATAAGCTATGTCGTTCAGTACACCAAAGTGCAAGTCTGTCCTATCCAAAATATATCGGGGAGTTAAATGAAAAAGAGACAGATGTAAGAAAGGTACGTAAACTATTCGTTATTTCAAATATAATCGCCTTATTTGTAAATACACTACTGGCCATTAAAATTGCTACGCACGATGATGCCGTGCTACAGACGCCAAATTTAACCGACAGGAAGAAGATCCTGTGATATGCAAATGATTAACTTTTCAGAGCATTCACACAAGGTTGGCGCCGGTGGCGACACCTACAACGTGCTGACAAGAAGAATGTTTCCAGCCGATTTCTCATACACTAAGAGCAGTTGTCCGTCGTTGCCTGCTGAAACGTTGTTGTGATGCTTCCTGTAAGGAGGAGAAACGCGTACCAAAAGGTCGGATTGTAGCCTATCGCGATTGCGGTTTATCGACATTGCTGCTCGCGTTGGTCGAGATCCAATGACTGTTAGCAGAATATGGAATCGATGCGTTCAGGAGAGTAATACGGAACGCCGTCCTGGATCCCTACGACCTCGAATCACTAGCAGTCAAGATGACAGCCATCTTATCCGCATGGCTGTAACGGATCGTGCAGCCACGTCTCGATCCCTGAGTCAACAGATGGGGGCTTTTGCAAGAGAACGACCATCTGCACGAACAGTTCGAGGACGTTTGCAGCAGCATGGACTATCAGCTCGGAGACCATGGCTGCGGTTACCCTTGACGCTGCATCACAGACAGGAGCACCTGCGATGGTGTACTCAACGACGAACGTAGGTGCATGAATGGCAAAACGTCATTTTTTCGGATGAATCCAGGTTCTGTTTACTGCATTATGATGGTCGCATCCGTGTTTGGCGACATCGTGGTGAACGCACATTGGAAGCATGTATTCGTCATTGCCATACTGGCGTATCACCCGGCGTGATGGTATGGGGTGCCATTGGTTACACGTCTCGGTCACCTCTTGTGCGCATTGACGGCACTTTGAACAGTGGACGTTACATTTCAGATATGTTACGACCCGTGATTCTACCCTTCATTCGATCCCTGCGAAACCCTAAATTTCAGGAGGATAATGCACGACCGCATGTTTCAGGTCCCGTACGGGCCTTTCTGGATACATAAAATGTTCGACTGCTGCCCTGACCAGCACATTCTCCAGATCTCTCACCAACTTAAAACGTCTGGTCAACTGTGGCAGAGAAACTGGCTCGTCACAATACGCCAGTCACTACACTTAATGAACTGTGGTATCGTGTTGAAGCTGCATGGGCAGCTGTACCTGCACATGCCATCCAAACTCTGTTTTGACTCAATGCCCAGGCGTATCAAGGCGGTTATTACGGCCAGAGGTGGTTGTTCTGGGTACTGATTTCTCAGGATCTATGCGCCCAAATCGCTTGAAAATGTAAATCAGATGTCAGTTCTAGTATAATATATTTGTCCAAATAATACCCGTTTATCATCTGCTGATACAATTTAACAAATCTTTTAAATAATCTGTGTAGCCTAGATGTTCAAATATGTTTCCATGGCATTTACGCGATGTTGATTTCGTTTCAGTCCGACACGTGCCTTCCAGTTTAAGATATTTAGGTAGCATGTGGCAGTAACTCCGTAATGTATACCAACTATATATCTGAAAGAAAACAGAATTAATTCGCCGAATTACAGGCTCATATTACTGACGTCGATTTGCAGCAGGATTCTGAAACACATACATTATAAATTACCTCTAAGAAAGCATTTTCTTTACAAACACCCAACACGGATTCAGAAAATACCGTTCTCGTGAAACACAAAGTAACTCTTCATTCTCATAAAATAATGAGTGTGAGATCCCCTGCTACACCCGCATGGCAGGACAGATAGTTTCATTTGTGGATAGGGGCCAAAATGTGGCTGCCAGTTGCACTCTAACATACTACTTTATTCAATTGACAAACATTATAAGAGTAAAGAAAACATTAAAGCCCGAGCAAGCCAAATATTAATTTTAGAACTTAATTCCCGGGTAAATGCACCATTGAATCTCACGCCTGATGAGCAAAACAACTTTAATTTAAAACCGGCTGAAGGCCAATCACTAATGACTCAAAACAGGAATCTGAATTTAAAAGTCAGAAGGCCTTACCTTAAAACATTAAATTAGGCAGAAGACCCAAACAATCTCCGCCTTAAGGGCAAAACAATTTTAATTTTAAATCGGCTAGAAGCCATACATAAACAAACAACAAGGACAAATAAGAAAAGGCAGTACATCAAACGGCGCTCAGAAGTTTGCAAGAGTCGGCCTGGAATTCAAACACTGACGCTCGCTTAGGTGAGACAGGCAGTAAGTCCAACAACTCTCAATACAACGGCAACCCAACCGACGGACAGTCGACGGACCAAGCGACAGGATAACATACGCTCCGCCCGACCAACACGCAACAGGGAGTCCAATGGAACAACGCAGAAGGTATCGGCGCAAACAACGAATTACACATTCATCTGTCAAATTACACGCCGTGCTGGACAGCCACACCAGGACGAGGAAAATACAATGCCTGAATTTACTTCAACGCCTAGGGCAGGCCAGCTTCTGTGACCGAGCGGTTCTAGGCGCTTCAGACCGGAACCGCGAGACTGCTACGGTCGCAGGTTCGGGTCCTGTCTCGGGCATGAATGTGCGGGATGTCCTTAGGTTATTCCCGGCGGGGTCAGGGATTTTCTCTGGCTCGTGATGGCTGGGTGTTGTGTGTTGTCCTTAGGTTAGTTAGGTTTAAGTTCTAGGGGACTGATGACCATAGATGTTAAATCCCATAGTGCTCAGAGCCATTTGAACCATTAGTCCTTAGGTTAGTCAGGTTTAAGTAGTTCTAAGTTCTAGGGGACTGATGACCTCAGAAATTAAGTCGCATAGTGCTCAGAGCCATTTTAACCATTTGAGCCAGGCCAGGTAACCGGAACGTTAACGGCCGCAAGCCAGAAGATTCCTCTGGTGCACTTCAATTCAAAATAATCAAGTTAAGTTAAACTCCGCAGGAGGGCGGCTAGGATTTCGCCAACTTGAAAACACACGTTCTTGCTCGCGGGAATGTCCCAACACAATGTGAACAGTTGGGGCTGGCTGGTAGTTTAAAGACTCAACTTTCGTGTCCAGGAACGGTGATCCACGGACCTCGTATCAATGGGAACAGCACTCCGGCCGGGCGTGCACACCGGCAGCGGCCCCGGCAAAACTACGCGCCACGGAGACTTCCTCGCTGCTCCACGCCAACCGACCAACTGCTCAGGCCAGGAAACGGCAAAAGGACCAAATATACGTCAGCGATGAGGCGACCAGCCGAACGAACAACCAACGGTCGTCCCGCTTCAATCTCCCTCCGTCGGACAGTTCATGTATGTCGCCAGCGGTCGCCGAGCACTGGCTGTCAGCGCCTCACCGATGCTCCGCCCCCCGACTTCACCGTTGCTGCGTCCCGTCTGCCCTGCCGGTCCGTCTCCAACCGACTGCCAGACACACGACGATCCGGAAATACTATCGGTCGCTCCAGAGATGGTACGACACCGCACTTATCGATACGCACTCCTGCTGTCGCTCACGGGCAAGTAAGGCAGGAAGTTAGTGACGCCGGGAAATGGAATAAGAGAACGAGGCGGCGGTACCGTAATAGAAGGTGACAAACAATGAATGGGATAAACGCGAGCCGAGCACGGTTCAGAGTGCTATCGACAGAGAATGTCAAAGTGATTCCATATTTTTAGATCTGGTTTTTTCACCGTCCTTCGCGAGCTACTTGTAATAAAAGACCGTGCATATGGAATATCGACTCAGTTGTGCGACTGGACTCATGATCCATTGTCAGAAAAGTTGCGATTGGTAGTAACCGACGGAAAATCATCAAGAGAAACAGAATCTTACTTTCCCCAAGGAAGCGTTATAGGCCCTCTCTGCTATTCCACATCTGTGTAATCCATTTACAAGACAATCTGAGCAGCGCTCTTAGATTATTTACAGATGATGCTGTTATTCACCGTCTTGAAAAGTCATCAGATGATCAAAACGAATTGAAAAATGATATAGGCGAGATATCTGAATCGTGCGAAAAGTGAGTAGACTCTAAATAATGAAAAGTATGACCTCATCTACAAGACTAAAAAGAGTCTGTTAAATTTAGGCTTCACGATAAATCACACATATAATGAAGAGTCAAAGGAACTGGTACGTCTGCCAATTATCGTGTTGGGCAACCACGAGCACGCAGAAGTGCCGCAACACGCCGTGGCATAGACTCGACTAATATCTGATGTAGTGCTGGAGGGAACTGACACCATGAATCTTGCAGGGCCGTCCATAAATCCGTAAGACTACAAGTGATGGAGATCTCTTCTGAACAACACGTTCCAAGGCATCCCAGATATGCTCAATAATGTTAATATTTGGGGAGGTTAGTGGCCAGCGGAAGTGTTTAAAATCAGAAGAGTGTTCCTGGAGCCACTCTGTAGCAATTCTGGACGTGCAGGGTGTCACATTGTCCTGCTGGAATTGCCCAAATCTAACGGAAATCCCAGTGCATATGAATGGATGCAGGTGATCAGACAGGATTCTTACGTACGGGTAGGAGTCACCTATCACAGTCGTATCTAGAGGTATCAGGAGTCCCCTACCATTCCAATTGCACACACCCCACACCAATGCAGAGCCTCTACCAATTTGAACAGTCCCCTGTTGAGATGCAGGGTCGATGGATTAATGAGGCTGTCTCCATACCGATACGCTTTCATCCGCTCGACACAATTTGAAACGAGACTCGTTCGACCAGGCAACAGGTTTCCAGTCATCAGCAGTCCAATGACAGTGTTGATGGGCCCAAGCGAGGCGTAAAGCTTTATGTCGTGCAGTCATCGATGTTGTTTCGTTGAATGGTTCCCACGCTGACACTTTTTGATAGCCCAGCATTGAAATCTGCAGCAATTTGTGGATGGGTTGCTCTTCTGTCGTCGATAATCCCATTCTTGCAGGATTTCTCCGGCCGCTGCGATGTCGGAGATTTGATGTTTTACTGGATTCTTGATATTCCGTACACTCGTGAAATCGTCGAACGAGAAAAGCCCCACTTCATCGCTACATCGGAGATGCTGTGTGTCCCATCGCTCGTGAGCCGACTTCAACACGACGTTCAAACTCAGTTAAATCCTGATAATCTGTCATTGTAGCGGCAGTAACCGATCTAACAACTGCACCAGACACTTGTTGCCGACTGCACGCCGTATTCTGCATGTTTACATATCTCTGTATTTGAATACGCATCCATATACCAGTCTCTTTAGCGCTTCAGTGAATCTGAAGTTTGTAAATTCAACTAAATACCTAGGAATTACTGTTACAAAGAAATGTAAATTGCAACGATCACATAGGTCACATTATGGGAAAAGCGAGTCAAAGACTGCAGTGATTTGCAGAACACTTAAAAAACGCAAGAGGTCTTCTAAAAAGACTGCTTACAGTACCGTTGGCCCGTCTCTTCCGGAGTATCTATTGTTGGGCGGTATGGGATCCGCATCAGATAGGACTGACAGAGGACAGCTCCTTTTATATTCCTGGGAAATGTGGGAGGGAGTGCTGTGTATCAGACACGTGGACTGTGAAGGCAATCATTAAAGCAAAGGCGTTTTTCGATGCCATAGGTCCTTCTCATGAAATTTCAATCACTAGCTTTCTCCCCTGGGGTATGAAAATACTTTTGTTGCCTCGGGTATGGATGTGTGTGATGTCCTTAGGTTAGTTAGGTTTAAGTAGTTCTAAGTTCTAGGGGACTGAAGACCTAAGATGTTAAGTCGCAAAGTGCTCAGAGCCATTTCAACCATTTTTTATAGGGGACTGATGACCTCAGAAGTTAAGTCCCATAGTGCTCAGGACGATTTGAACCATTATTGAACTTAAGTGTTCGTTTATCTCGCGCGCTCTTCGATAGTGGATTAAAGGTTCTTCGGAGAACCCTCTGCCAGGCACTTAATTGTGAATTACAAGGTAATTATGGAGAAGCAGATGTAGCATGTTGTGAGGATCATGTAAGAGACTTTTCTCATGTAGCACTTCATACTTTGCAGTTACTGAAATATAAAAATACTGCCGCGTATCTGTGTCCTCCAACTGCAGCTGTTCTAGCAAGTGCAAGAATATCTAATAACAGAAAATGTCGTTGAACGTTAAATGTTATGGCCGCTTCATTCGTTACACAATTTGAAGTAGATCCGTCACTAACAGCTTTCGAATATAATTAATTTTAATGGGAAAACTTTTGCGTTAGTTAATTTGTGGCACAATGATAGCTTTGTAGACGAATATTTATGCTGCAGACCACTTTATCAAGTCAAAGTAGTCATAGGACATTTTCGCGAAGACTGGTGATCAGCAACATTACGCTATCACCTCTCTTCCTCTCAGGGAAAGAGTCTAGGAGAGCAGACGATGGACTACTGCATCGCCGTTCTAGGCAAGTTCCAACAAAAGGTGGTTCGCCTTGCCTTCCTCCTGTCTGTTATAAAATGCCAAGTGTATTTCTGGGTCGTGTGGATGACTGGGATGAGTGCGTGTATAATGTGACGTCAGGGGTTTATTGCTACGTATTAAGGGAAGGGAGAGGGTGAAAGCCGCGGCGGGCGCTCAGCCTACTTTTCCCCTTCCACACCAAAGGGACCCGCAAGTCCAACTACATGAGACATTCGGCAGAGGTTTGGAATTTACTCCAGGACACTTTCGCAAAGATTTCTGATTAGGAACTTAACGTTACTGCCTCTCCTCCTCTGGGCTGCGACTTACTGGCAGTGAACATTTTCAACCAACAGGATTGGAACCCACGTACCTTCAAGTCGAGCGCCGCCACACAACCTTGACCACGGAAGTGAGTCTACTTTCATCACATATTTTATTACCGTAAACAGTCGCATTTATGAAAATCATGTAACACAAATTATAAACAATAAAACATTGTGACATTGTCAAGTTGTCTGGAGTTATCGATCTTGCTGATTAATGTCAAGCGCTCTCAACAATGCAAAATCGCAGGAGGATCACGTGTCGTTGCCTAGCATTATAACGGTATCCTGTGGATAACATCTGTCGTCAACACGAAATCGTGTGTTGTGTAAAAGCGGAGTAAGTGGTGATACAGTACTGCATGCAATACCAACTCTTGATTCGTATAAAAGAATCATTTGAAGCTTATGAGGGTGGCTTTGGACATTTGATATAAGCAAATCTCCTAAATTTAGAGGCGGCTGACCTATTCGCAGCTAATTTAAGAAGGTAGGTACTTTAATATCGTACTTGTATTTGCTTTGTGACAGCGAGAGTGTAATTGCTACTAGCACCGTTTAAATGCTTCCATTTTATGGTGCACATACCTTGAACACTTAGTTGGTTAGAGACGTCTGTGAAAGAGAATTTCCTATTTTGTGTCACAGCGCAGAACACAGTTTAATTTTGTCTTGTAGTTCTAAAACCGTTTTGTTTCAGTTTGTGGAGATTGACCTTGTTAAAGGTCACGGGGCAATATGCATCTGTTCGATTCGTGTTCTCGCGAGCTGATTTCAGTTTCACATTGTTGAAACCATAGCATCAGTATTTACACTTTTGTCGATTACTTATAAACACGATCTGTGATCATCGTAGGATACCATGCTGTCAATTAAGGGATGTCTTACGGTATTGTTAGCCTGGAAATCCCCTGTGGGTTGACCTCTGTAAACTGGAGGTTACCTTTGTTTTCATATTACTGGCTGTCTTTCCATTACACAGTGTGGCTATCATTTCTGTCGACTAGATGATTTGCCAACAATGATAGTTATAGAGTTATATTAATTTATTTAATCAACCTGTCAGTTTAGGACTTTCCGGCTCTCTTACATCGGATCATGGTTTCACAAACACAATAATTTTATATCACAGTTATTTAAAAAATAAATTATTTTACTTATTTACTCTCCAGCTCTTCTGGCCCCACCAAACGCATTCTCTTTGTAGCCTTGTCAAGTAGCTTTCTCCACAGCGTTCTGTCCTTTGTATCTTCTTCCCTTGCTTCAAATATCTGAAGGTCCTTGGCTACATGGTTTGAAAAATGGTCAAGTGTGAGTGAAATCTTATGGGACTTAACTGCTAAGGTCATCAGTCCCTAAGCTTGCACACTACTTAACCAAAATTATTCTAAGGACAAACACGCACACCCATGCCCGAGGGAGGACTTAACCTCCGCCGGGACGAGTCGCACAGTCGATGACTGCAGCGCCCAAGACCGCTCGGCTAATTCCGCGCGGCCACATTGTTTCTCCATCTTATATTCCGTCTGCCCAAACGTCTCCGCCTTTCGGGTTTCTTCTCCGACACTTTTCTTAGTTTGATCCCTTCTCTCTTCCATAGATGTCTCAGCACACCACAGTCTCCTTGTCTTGACTTTAGTAACAATATTTGGTTCATTATACATCTCACTGGGCTTCCCGTTTTTTTCCTCTTCGCCATTCTCCTGCCTCACAAATTGGTCTAAATTTCTTCCGCAAGTTTTTATTTTCGAAAACCTTTATCTTTCTCTTTGTGTACTTAACTGTCCACCATATTTTAATATGATAAACAGTAATAAAATGCTTTTCACAGAATTAAAAGTAATTTGAATGTGTGAAGATAATGTGGGCAGCAGAACTGACTATGAATTAATAACGTTAGCACTGACAGTACCTCTACCACTACTGCTGCTAAGAATAAAATTAAATGCGATCAAAAACTTTCCGTTCGACGAGCCCCTTGTCTACAAGTCAGAGTAGCACTGGATTGTATACACGCTCTCAAACGGAAACTTTTTGTGATATTTTCTGAGACAACGAGCTGCGACTATTTTTAATGGGCTGACGAGTACGTACAGAAACTTAGTGCTTCAGCAGGTGTATCATTAACTGCCTTTTGAAGCTGGAGCTCCTATTCATTTCTCTAATATGCAGAGGTAGGTCATTCCAGAGTCGGATTCCCGTTACTGAAAAGGATTTTTGGAAAGCGGATGAGTGATGAAATGAGACAGAAAGGGTTTTGTTCGGATGGGAAAGAGTGTTTCTGCTACGTTGCTCAAACAAGAATGTTAAGGTCGAGGAGAGATGTGAGGGCTGCATGCGTTGATAAGACGATAGCACTCTCTGCGCTTGTCTGTACGTAGCTAGGGTAGCTACACGTAAGGTGCTGAAACATGAACAAAGAGTCGAACATCACAGATATATCGAAAGCAAACACTCATCATCAGTTCCTTGCACCGCGAGCGTCCCTAAGAAAGACCTAGCAGGATAATATCCCTGGAGTCAGTAATTTGAAGTATAAGCGTTTGTACAACTTCCTGTTTCAGCTCAAATGGCAGGAGATCCGTATCCATGCTGCTCATGATTAAGACAGAAACTGGATAGAGGGTGACACATTGTGTCCGAGCACCGACTCTCTGGAGGGACTGCCATCTAGCGTGTCACTTCCAGTCAATCCCAGAGACACCAACCAGAATTTTGTGCACAGTTTTATTACCAACAACTTCATGCCAACAACATAAATGATGCTATGAGTAGCCACTAGCTCTCGTAACGTGTTTAATTTCTGTAGCGTGGAGTCACGGTAGCACATTTACTTTCAATACTCTCATCTTTTACAAACAAATATGTTTCAATAAAGTGAAGCAATATTAGAGCGTCACTAGAATGATTGTCGTAGTTTCTGTGGTGTAACAAGAACTTTTCTATTCTAATACTGATGTAAAAGGGCCGGTGTATATGAGAATAGATCCATCTGTGTTTTAATGTGTCAAACTTCCCATTTCCTGTCTGTACGCTTCCGTGAGTGTGTTATTGCATGAAGTTTGAATGTGGTGGAATATAGAAAACTGAGGGACTACACAAAGGTAACTGAAGTTTAGTACGTTTGTCAACATATAACCTGTGGGAAAGCTAAGCAAAGAGATTCCCTGAAGGCTTCGTAAAAAATCGATAGAATCTAGAGTAGAAGGTGTGAGGTGCGTAAAGTGAATAGAATATGTTCCCCTCCAGCTAGTTTCAACAAGACGATCTGACCTGAGGTGCGGAAGCTTTTGTGGAGCTGTTGCTGGTATAATGAAAAAATATAAAAATGAGTTATATCATCGTAGATAATGTTAGTAATGTATCGTTTAGAGTTGCTGTACTCAGGGAAGTGGTAGGAAACGGTTTATTTGCCTTAAGTTTTGATGATACAGAGTAGTTGGCAAACTGTAGTTGTGATCGTTGAAAATTATTTATTTCTTTATTTATTTACAACTCTATTTCCGTAGGACCAAATTGAGGAGCAAATTTCCAAGGTCATGGAACGTGTCAGCACATGAAATTACAACATAAAAATAATAACCGATAAAAAATAAAATGTTTGTGAACCCAAAAACGTCAACCCATAAGCTTAACTAGACGCAGTAACAATATAACAAGAATCAGCTAGATTTTTCAAGGAACTCCTCAGCAGAATACAATGAGTGAGCCATGAGGAAAAACATCAGTTTCGATTTGAAAGCGCGTGGATTACTGCAAAAATTTTTGAATTCTTATGGTAGCTTATTAAAAATGGATGCAGTCCACTGCACACCTTTCCGCACAAGAGTTAAGGAAGTGCGGTCCAAATGCAGATTGGGTTTTTGCCGAGTATTAACTCAGTGGAAGCTGCAAACTCTTGGAAATAAACTGATATTGTTAACAAGAAACGACAGTAAAGAATATATATATATATATATTGAGAGGCCAATATCAAAATAACCAGACCAGTGAACAGGGGTGGACAAGAGGTTCGCGAACTTACACCACTTATTGCTCAAACCGCCTGTCTCTGAGCCAAAAGTATCCTTTTAGAATGGGAAGAGTTTCTTCAATATATAATACCATACGACGTAAGCGAATGAAAATAAGCAAAGTAGAGTATCTATCTGAACACCTAGAAATTTTAACGGTTCAGTTTCACTGATCACATGTCCATTCTGTGAAATTAAAACGTCGAGATTTTTTGAATTGTGTGTTAGAAACTGTAAAAACTGAGTCTTTCTGTGATTTAGCTTTAGTTTATTTTCTTCAAGCCATGAAGTTATGTCATGAACTGCATTATTTGAAACCGAGCCATTGTTGCACCAACATCCTCTACTACCAAGCTAGTGTCATCAGCAAACAGAAATATTTTAGAGTTACCTGTAATACTAGAGGCCATATCAGCTATATAAATAAGGAACAGGAGTGGCCCAAACACTGATCCCTGGGGCACCCCCACTTGACTGTACCCCATTCAGACTTCACATCACAGCCATTCTCAACACTGTGAATAATGACCTTTTGCTGCCTGTTGCTAAAGTAAGAGGTGAACCAACAGTGAGCTGCTCCTAGTATTCCGTAATGGTTCAACTTCTAGAGCAATATTTCGTGATCAACACAAGCAAACGCCTTAGTTAAATCAAAAAAATATGCCTAGCGTTCGGAACCTTTCGTTTAATCCATGCAGTAAAGCCGTGCTGTACATTTGAGAGCAAATTGTGTGATATAAAACGATCAATTATCCTTAAACACACAACCTTTTCAATAACTTTAGCAAACACTGATGGCATATAAGTAGGTCTAAAATTGTCTACATTATCCCTAAATCCCTTTTTATAAAGCGGCTTTACTACTAAGTACTTTAATCGTTCAGGAAACTGACCATTCTTAAAGGAAAATTTACAAATATGGATAAGTACAGGGCTAACATTTGCAGCGCATCACTTCTGCTAGGCACGCCATCATATCCTTGAGAGTGCTTATTCTTCAGTGATTTAATACTTGACTCAATCTCCCCCTTGTGAATATCACAGAGGAGTATTTCAGACATCAATCTCGGAAAGGCTTTTGCCAAGTGAGTTATGATTCCCTGTAGAATCTAAATTTTTATTTAATTTACCAGCAATACTCGAAAAATCATTGTTAAATACTGTATATAAATATGACTTACCAGTAACAGAAATAGTTTTACTACGAATTGACTTTATGTCGTCGACCTTGTGCTACTGACCAGACGCTTCCTTCACAACTGACCATCTGGTCTTCATTTTATCCTGCGAATTAGCTATCCTGTTTGCGTACCACATTCTTTTTGGCTTCCTAATAACATTTTTAAGCACCTTACAGTACTGTTCGTAATGAGCTACTGTAGCTTGATTGTGACTACTAACATTTTGATATAATTCCCGCTTTGTTCTAAATGATATCCTTATCCCACTAGTCAGCCACCCGGGCTGCCTTTCACTGCTACTTTCAAAGAGCATGAAAAATGTGTTAAGGAAAGCATTATATTTTTCATCTATGTCACCGTCACTATAAACATCCTGCCACTCTTGTTCCTTAACGAGGTTTAAAAAACTCTCTATTGCCACTGGATTACCTTTCTTGTGTAGTTTGCAATTATATGTGACATTTGCTTGAGTACAAAAGTCTTTTAGTGGTCTGAAAGGCCACCAGCTCTTCACTCTGTTTTATGATTAATAGCGCATGAAATTTGTTCATTTCGAAGAATGTGTAAGGCTGTCGCATTTTTCTACCATAGTTTTTATCGGACGAAGCTGAATTTTATGCGCGTTTCTTTGTAACTTGGCCATGAGCACATGTTCACACCAGTTTGACAAGCAGAAATCCAAAGTTTCGTCGATGATTAATCATGTTAAATATTTGCTAAAGAATGTAGGATGGGACCAGAAAATTTTTATTCTGTTATTTTATGAATTTCGGGTAGTTTCTTTGCGACTTGTACTGCAGCTACAGTGCTCGCCAAATGTGCGTGTGATATCTAAGTCCACGTAAGGTTTCAGAGTGTTTAAACTGCCTCACTGTTTTTTAAAAGTGATTCTGAGACATTTTAAATTCCCGTTGTGAGTATTTTCGTTAGTGCTTAAGCTGTTTCTTTGTGGGCGAGATCTGGCCATGTGTGTAGCAGTGGTTCATTTCGTACGTAGACTGAAGGTGATTCAGATGTTGTTTAATCCCTTGCAGTACAAATATAACGATTTGGTTGCCCTCAGCCACGTCTTAGGTAATAGTTAGGTAATTTTCGGCGAGTTACCTTAGTGAATGCTTACAGACCCCATGTGTTCCCGTCACTGCAGGGTCGTTCAAGTAGTTTGTCTCAACTTCTTGATAAGCAATAATAGCCCCTGACAGCCAAATTCATTAACGTATCTCAGCTATTAAATTTCACGTTAGACTTTATTTGTTGAGCCAGTCCACCGCACCTTTATTAACGAGAATGACGTCAGATACAGTGGCCATCCTGGTAGTGAAGAACATGATTTGTATATTCGTCAAAGTGCAATTGCATAAAAATCCCGCAGTCATCTTCGTTTTGCTCCGCTTGACGATAGTTTAAGCTGGCGCCATTACTCGGAATACCAACCACGTGCAGCTCATTCCCCCCCCCCCCCCCCCCTCCTCCCCTTTCCTGTACTTTTTACGTGTTCATGTGTGATCGTAATGTTGCATGTTGCTATGCTGGAAGACACTGAAGTTAATCCATGCATCTACCTTAGAGTATGACGGAAGCGTCTTTTTTACGCAGCTGACCAAATAAGGGAAAAATCTTTACTGTTGTCATTATTTGAAACGTGGTTACCATGCCAAGAATCAGTATTATTTAACCTCATATTGAAAGTTGATTTTTAGAACAGCAAAAGTTGATAAACGTAAAGTATCAATTTTGACATCGACAAAAACAAATTACCACACCATTTTCTTATTAAATGCAGATTTGAAGGATGAAGTAAGAGAGAAAACTTAGTAGTCGCTGTGGTGATGAAAAACCAAATGGTTACCGCCATCTCTACTGAATGTGTTGGATTCGAGGTATAGTTACCCTTGTCCGTAACATTGTTAAATTGGTTAGAGTTTCATGTTCCAAGTATAACCAGTAAATATGCAGTTATAGTTCAGCTGTTGTTATCCTTTAAAACCGTATACTAGAAACCCCAACACACAGTAAGTGGTTGACGTCTGCACATAAATTATCAGAGAGTAGTTAAAGGTGCAAACCCAAGTTTGAAAGACATGAATACCGAGAGACATATGACGGAATAGGAGAGTAATTGCTATTCATGTACCATAGTTGCATTCTACCCCGCCGACGTTAACCGTGCAAAAGATGATGCGGATTTTCCTTTGCGTACCTTTTACTGTTGGCAGTTTGTTGTGGTCGTTTAGAGTCAATGCCACTAGTAAACTGATCAGGTGGAATTAATGTATACTGACGTCGAGATAAACTGTTGTTTTACTGAATTTACTTCCTTCCTGAAGATGTCACCTCCACTAACAAGATCCCGTTGTCAACTATGGGTTGGCCGGCCGGGGTGGCCATGCGGTTCTAGGCGCTACAGTCTGGAACCGCGTGACCGCTACGGTCACAGGTTCGAATCCTGCCTCGGGCATGGACGTGTGTGCTGTCCTTAGGTCCGCTATTGCAGAACATTGCTTCGACACCGGTCATCCTATGGAATACAACAACACGGAGATTCTGGCTTGCACGTCAGCTATTGGGATAGTGTTATTAAGGAAGCGGTTGAAATCAAACTGTCAAGCAACCTTATAAAGAGAGATAGTGGATTTTGTCTAAATGCTGCTTGGAATCCGGCTCTGTCTCTCATCAAAAAACAGAGGGACAGAATTAGGGCTACCTCATCTGTTGAATAATAGTAACTATCGACATTTCTGATGGTTGTTATCTTTGATTTGTTTACTTTCGGTTACTGTGTGTGGTATCTTCCTTGTTTCTCCTCTGTGAACCGAGGTATTAAATTTCCTTGCACATTGCTTCCTTTTTGCATTTGTGCCTTGAGAATGGCAGGGTGTGCTCCTGTCGAAATATCGGCGGTGGTCGACGACGTCAGCCGGCAGCAAACTCGTAAGTTATTTGAACGTTTTTTATCTATAATGGACATTTAAGAACTTAATGGTTTGGGAAGACTTTTTAATACTTGCTGTTATCCAATGTTTTTGCGGGACATTGGTCACTTCATCCCAACTTTGGTTTGCCAGTTCTATTGAAAACTCGTCTTTTGTAGGCCTGCAGTTTAGCGACTTTTTCCATACTCCACTTTACTGTTATTATTTGGTAGAATGCTCAGAGAGTCCAAGATATATGTCATACTTTTTTCTGTCCGTATTTGTGGTCGATTAGTGATGCAGTTCCTTGTTTTACTGTTGACCAACATGCCTGAGTGGAAATTCCAAGTCAGTGAATCGGTTGGTAGCAGTATCGATCGATAATAATGTAGTGCGAAACAAGTGCTAAGCAAGGAAATGTGTGTGTGTGTGTGTGTGTGTGTGTGTGTGTGTGTGTGTGCGCAGCAGCTACTGCAGAGACTACTTTTTTTGTGCATAGCACGGACTGTGAACTAAATGTTTGTTTTATCAAATTGCTTCTTGTCATAAACTAATTTCTCAGGAAATAATATAGAATCTATGATGCAGTGAGAGGTTTACTCAGTGGACTGTTTTCTGCACAAAGCGCGTAATTTGAAACATAAGACGGTCGGACAGTGGAGTAAGGGATTTGCTAAGTGGAATGTTTTTCGAACAGAGCACATGCTAATAACTGTACATATCAATGTATTGAAGTGCTTCTCGTGATAAAAGCGTATCTGTGAAAATAATATAAAACAACGTTCGAAAAGTCGAGAATTGCTTATTAAGTGCACTGAAATTAGCAGATAGTACGATCTCTGAGAGACGTACTTCCGTTCTCCATTGCCGACTACAATCCTTCTGGCTGAATATTCTACTGCATAAAAAACAAGTCGTTATTTCAGTTCCTAATAGGGACTCCGCTATTGGAATATAGTTTACGATGGGCAAAGTGGGATGACGACACTCCATATCTTACAGCTGAGTGCTTTTTCCATAGAATATTCTGACTATTAAGAAGCACTTCTCTCTAATTTCTAGAAACAGGTTTGAATATTTAATACGTAGTTCTTCACTGGATATACATCTATGAGATCTCATCGTCGTTACCTGTCTCGCGTAACTTCGCGCTGTAGGTATTTACAGTCGCCTCCAGCCACTTTAAAAGATTAAACAGAAGCTAAACTTGTCGTTTCCATGGTAATATTATATACATCCTTTATTTTGACATTGCTAATATTCACGCTGCATTGCCCACAAATGGTACAAAATTTTTTAGTTTCGAGTGTTAGTGGTCGTGTTTATACGAAGTTCATCTCGATGATTTTAGTATTTCGTGAAATGTGTGGATAAAGCACACACGTCTTAAGACACACACGTCTTATAGTATCCGTCGTTCAGTCAGTTGGCTTCAACCAATCAAGAAAGAGTAACTGTAAGTGGTGGACTATTTAGATCGTATGTTGAGTAAATTTCATTAGCGACTCGCAACCCGTTACAGTAGTATAAAGCCAATGCGGGAACATGCTTACCTTTTCTGGTGTATAATGTTCAGTGAATTCTAAAAAGTCTATATTCCAAGATTGTGTGCAAAATAACTCATGTTCATTCCAGACGTAATGCGTTAAGTTACTCTCCTCTTCAATCTTTTGTATCAGCTTCTGCTTTAATTTAAAAGAATGGTTTTTTTTAGCATTTAATTTTGTGTGTGAATATGGTCATTTCTGGTAGAAGTAGTGTTACAGGGGAATCTGTTTCGTTACACGCTGGAGATTACAGTGCAGTGATAACTCTGGAGGAGTTCTGAATCCTGTAGTGTAGTCCGAATGGCTGATGACGGTAATCATTTTTCTAAGACTAATTATGTTTTGAACGATGAGTTCAGTGCTACATTAATCGTAATAACACTTGAGCATCAACAGGTAAACCTCGCCGGCAAAACGTGGGTTGAGTTGACACATAGCATTAATGTTAATTTACTGACTACTATGTTATTAACCCCTGCATTAGAGATATTTTTAACAGTGCATTCAAGTGAACCCATGAAAATTGCAAAACGCTTTTCAACTAAAAACTGTTAAAAAGAAACTCATTATTTCATACATTAATGAAAAGCTCTTGAATCTGGACTAGATGATTAGCATGACGATCTTCGAAACGTTGCTGTATCTAAACCGTGAATCAAGAACGATTCTTCAGTAGTGTACGCCGGAAACTCTACATTCACATTACTTCGTTTACATTTTGCTGTATCATTTCCAGGAAAAACGCGATAATTCAATAATTGACATCACTTCTTTTATACACTCCTGGAAATGGAAAAAAGAACACATTGACACCGGTGTGTCAGACCCACCATACTTGCTCCGGACACTGCGAGAGGGCTGTACAAGCAATGATCACACGCACGGCACAGCGGACACACCAGGAACCGCGGTGTTGGCCGTCGAATGGCGCTAGCTGCGCAGCATTTGTGCACCGTCGCCGTCAGTGTCAGCCAGTTTGCCGTGGCATACGGAGCTCCATCGCAGTCTTTAACACTGGTAGCATGCCGCGACAGCGTGGACGTGAACCGTATGTGCAGTTGACGGACTTTGAGCGAGGGCGTATAGTGGGCATGCGGGAGGCCGGGTGGACGTACCGCTGAATTGCTCAACACGTGGGGCGTGAGGTCTCCACAGTACATCGATGTTGTCGCCAGTGGTCGGCGGAAGGTGCACGTGCCCGTCGACCTGGGACCGGACCGCAGCGACGCACGGATGCACGCCAAGACCGTAGGATCCTACGCAGTGCCGTAGGGGACCGCACCGCCACTTCCCAGCAAATTAGGGACACTGTTGCTCCTGGGTTATCGGCGAGGACCATTTGCAACCGTCTCCATGAAGCTGGGCTACGGTCCCGCACACCGTTAGGCCGTCTTCCGCTCACGCCCCAACATCGTGCAGCCCGCCTCCAGTGGTGTCGCGACAGGCGTGAATGGAGGGACGAATGGAGACGTGTCGTCTTCAGCGAAGGGAGTCGCTTCTGCCTTGGTGCCAATGATGGTCGTATGCGTGTTTGGCGCCGTGCAGGTGAGCGCCACAATCAGGACTGCATACGACCAAGGCACACAGGGCCAACACCCGGCATCATGGTGTGGGGAGCGATCTCCTACACTGGCCGTACACCTCTGGTGATCGTCGAGGGGACACTGAATAGTGCACGGTACATTCAAACCGTCATCGAACCCTGGCCAGCAAGATCTCCGGATCTGTCCCCCATTGAGCATGTTTGGGACTGGATGAAGCGTCGTCTCACGCGGTCTGCACGTCCTGCACGAAAGCTGGTCCAACTGAGGCGCCAGGTGGAAATGGCGTGGCAAGCTGTTCCACAGGACTACATCCAACATGGCTACGATCGTCTCCATGGGAGAATGGCAGCCTGCATTGCTGCGAAAGGTGAATATACACTGTACTAGTGCCGACATTGTGCATGCTCTGTTGCCTGTGTCTATGTGCCTGTGGTTCTGTCAGTGTGATCATGTGATGTATCTGACCCCAGGAATGTGTCAATAAAGTTTCCCCTTCCAGGGACAATGAATTCACGGCGTTCTTATTTCAATTTCCAGGAGTGTATTTTCGCAACAACATTTCCACCAAAAGTGCAATAATTATTAGAAATATACTTCTGAAAAACGAACAACTCGATCATAGACAGAAACCGAGGTGTATTACACAGTAAACTAGAATAATTAGAATGCTGTCGTTGGCTTTCGCATGATTATAGAATCCCGTTATGTTGGATCATAGATTACATTTGAGAATCAAGTTTTTGCGTTTCCAGTAGTCTTCGGCGACATTCTATCCTGGAATAAGTATCGACTCTTCTCTACCTGCCGCGCGGGATTAGCCGAGTGGTCTTAGGCGCTGCAGTCATGGACTGTGCGACTGGCCCCGGCGGAGGTTCGAGTCCTCCCTTGGGCATGGGTGTTTGTGTTTCTCCTTAGGATAATTCAGGTTAAGTAGTGTGTAAGCTTAGGGACCTTAGCAGTTCAGTCCAATAAGATTTCAAACACCTTTGAACATTTTTCTACCTGTGTTATAAGATTGTCATATACCTATCTTTATTCTAAAGCCATACCATTCCCCCTTTACGACCTTATCATCACTCATTTCAGAACAGGATATCAATAATTTGATCGGCTTCACAATTGCATTCGGTTACTATTACTGTACTCTCTGTCCCGAAAGCAGAATGATGATAGCTGTCAGCTGGGATAGGCAGACGACTCTGGAAATTTGTATCACCAGCCGAGAAATTTTGATACACTGCACCATGGCTCGTAGTCACCCTTCTTATAATGACTTGTGTTGAACTTTCAAACTCTTACATTTGTTGACGATGGTGATGATAGTGATAACGGGAAGAAAACATTTTTTGCTAGTGGGACGACAATGGTAGAGGGGCAGTCACCAAGCTTCGCTCACAGATTAGCACTCCTGCATTGGGACAACGACCCACTTATCATAGCAGACATCAGTATGACGAAAGGGAGTCTCTTGAATTAATAACTAATCTGCCTTGTTTTACGTGTTAAAGCCGTGATTTCGTAACTTGAAAATCTAACGTAGCAGAAGCAAATAAACCAAACCACAGGCTGACAAAATCTCAATTTCCAAAGGAGTTGAGTATTTGAGTGGATTAAGTAAGTTGTCTTACAAGTGAGGTCTCCAGTGGTGGGATCAACTTTCTGATATAATCTGTACGATGATGTAGGTTAAAGTTCCAGGTATTTCATCCTGCAAACATTGAAGTTGGTGGGCCCTCGTTTGCGATTAATCGATGAAAAATTATTCGCTAATTTTGAGTGATGCTCTAGAGCTTTAAGAAAGATAGTGTTATACTGATTGGCCCCCCTTATTTTATCGTTTGTTTATTTTTAAAAATATATGCTTTCGTTAAGGCAACAATTTGAAGAATGGTTTAATAGTAATTGAGTTCTTATCATTTTATTGCAATTCGTTGTGTTTTAGTAAAATAAAAGAAACTAAGAAAACGTTGCTTAATGATAACAGTTCATGCCTCATATGCGAGAGGCTGTGGGTTCGAATCCCATCAAATGCTTCGTACTTTATTTTTTTTATCTTTATCTAAATTACTTTGATCATTACTTTCATTCAGTTAATTGGTTTTAAAAGTATATTTTTAAATTTTGTCATACCATTTTAATCTCCGTATTATTGTGATTTAATCGCAGAGGTGCTGAAAAATTGTTCCAGTTGCACACCAGAGAAATATCTGGTAAACTTTTTATCTTTGAGAGACATAGGAACAATTTCGCCCTTCGTTTTTTATTTCTTGTATGAACGACTACTTTTTGTTCTGATGGGCTGGTGGGATGTCGTACTGTCTAATTACTAGTGTGTGTGTGTGGTAAATGAATGAGTTAAAAGACGCAAGATGTGTTTTATATTATTTTCATCGCACAACAAGCCTTATTCCCATGCCTATGGAGTATTTATGTTAAGCAGAGAAGGCGAGTTTTAGATGGAACCGAAGATCTTCAAAACGGGGCTGCTCAACAATAGAGGTACGTGATTGTGCTCTCTACTTTCCTTTCGTGGCCGCTAAAATTACTTCCGATTCATTTTGCCGAGACATTCAGAACCTGCAATCTTCTTTTTCTTATAAAAATAATAGTCCGATGCAAAAGAAATACTCTTAGATTTAAATAATTGCCATTCTTTTACCCAGGCCACGGGGAATGATAGAACGTACGTGCCTCTACTCTGAATGTACGTTCGCAATCTCCGAGTGTGTTACGACGAAATTATTTCACAATGAAAATTTCTCATCAGACCGCAACCACTCGCACGCGAATGTACGTACCCTCTGAATGTATCTAGTCAGTCACGCACGTTGTTCAAAAGCTTTACTTTTAATATTCAGTGGATTACATTTCCGAAATTAATTTTTGTTTATGCTGCAAATCGTACTTCACGCGAAGTATTTATTACGTAAGTTTCAGGCTCAATTTAATAAAAAAAAAAGATTCCGAATAATAGAAATAAAGAATAACAATCAAACAAATCAAACCTAAATAAACAGAAAGAGGGAACGTTACAAACTCTTTCAATTGCTCTCATTTTTTCTTCCTATGATTCTTTTTCCATTTGCAAACTTTATGTATTGGTTTTAATTATTTCTGTTTATTATGATCGATTTAATTCCTCATGTGTGATCATTCTATATTTTCGTCCATTTTATTGCATTCAGTATTTCTATTTCTCATTTTGTTTGAATTTTGTTTCAGTTATAATCACATCTTTCGTTTCATCATCCATCTTCGTTGTTTTGCGCAGTAAGTATAAAGCAGTATAGCGCAGTAAGAAATTATTTTTTATATGTTACTACCCCGATTATCATACAAGAAAATGTTCATCTTGCAATGAAAATCACATTTTCGACACCGTTGCACTAATAAATAGATTACGCGTTTTAAGAATTTTTAGCATATTGCAGCCCCGTCAGTAACTGTGATAGACTATTATATTGAAAGATCGCCTCAGTTGCGAGAATTTTCTGGTCTTTACCCAGGTTTTGGCTAGAATAAACTAGCTTCTTCACAAGCATAAATTTACTATAACGTTCCAGAGTAAGGCACAGTCAACATTAAAAATTAAAACCTATAGTACCGTGGTCCCATGTCCAATTAAAACTACTTAACTGAAGTCCAGCTCCGGCATCACTTCACCACGCGGTCGGTTGGCAGCGGCAACTACGTTGGCACTGACCGTTGCACGCGGAGTTTCACTGAGCATGTACCAACTTTAATTAATATGCGTGACCTATGTCGGTCAGTAGCATAGATGAATTTAACTGTTATGCTCCAAAGTAAAGTACAACTTAGCTGATGTAAATATTTCCGCTTTTAATGATAACGATAACGTTACATGTGTGTCACCTTACTTACAGTGTTACCTATAGAAAATATTTCCCGTCTAACGGACATCGTAGACTGTATTTTAGTATACTTGACCTATGTCGGTCAATAGCGCTTAAGCGTGATGACGGAGACGTCCTACCCTCCACTTCACTTTAATTAATATGCTTGACCTGTGTCGGCCAATAGTAGTTAAGTACGCCCAATTACACCATAATTAAATTATAGATAAAAATTAAGGTTTTAAATAAGTGAGACAAATAAGGCGCTCGCTATTAGTCAAGTTGTTTAGGTTAGTACTTTTGCAGTTCTGGTTTCTCTTTTATTTCACCACAGACGTTTCGACTACACACTTGCCCGAAGACTTTACGGCGATACGGAGCGGGTTTTTGTCCGTGTTTCTTATTTAGAGTCAATAAAACGACGCAGAAGGCATAAATTTTTCACAAAGCGTCCCCTCAAAAAAATGATCGTATGCCAAAACGTTCCCAGAAAGTAGTTACACAAAAAAATGGAATACCGCTTTCGCTACCACGTGTAACTAGTCACATTTTTTACAATCAAGTACCGGGTTTTAATGACTTGGCCTTGATTTTACAATGTGTGACGAGTTACTTACGGTAACATTAATTTAATGATCTGAAGACGATACCTAGCACGATCGAATCATACCATTGTATGAACTTGCTATGTAGACTAATTAAAAAACATTATACTGAAAATTAGGACCGCTTTCCACACCTTTGATCATGTAAGGATATGCAATAAGTCTACTGATAAACTGCTTACAAACCACTCCTGCAACCGGTCCTAGAATGTTACTCAAGTGTATGGGACCAGTTTCAAATATATCTAATATATTCACAATGTACAGTCGTGGACAAAACGAGCGAGACCCCTTGCCCTTTCGTTATGCTGATCTGCACAGCTTTGAAGTCTGCTACACAGAATAACATGCAAGGCGAAGAAGTGCTACCAACATACTATGCACAGGCGCGAAACTGAAAAACTATTCGAACTTTGTCAAACTGTTTCCAATCATGTGTAAGAATATATTAACGCTGATTAGTGTGTTAAACACAACACACAAATATAAAATACAAATCAAAAAAGAAACGCTAATTAGTATGAACTCTACTAATAAAAATGAATTCCAGCTTATCGAGATAACATAACTGTTTTAGTAACACAAAGTACCCCACATCGTTACGAATTAGCAAAATATTAAGCGCATTCGGCCACTAAACGGTCTGTGTCATCGTTCAGACCAGTCACACTGGATTACCGTTGCTGTACTGCCATGAAAGTGTGCAAATTTAGCAAAGCGTAAATATTCACAACGAAATGTTGTTAAAAATCATTCCTTGCCACACTTAAGTCAATTCAGTTGCCGACAGAAGCGAAAAAACTAGGCAGTAACAAACATGAAATTCTACAAGAGTTTCATATTGACATCCACAAGGCGCTGGTTCACAATAAAGGTAGCAATAAAACGCATTGGGGGTACCAGAATTTCTTAAAATGGTTTTACTGATAGTCTACCTGCCTCCATCGAGATTAGAACCAAATACAAACCAGACCTCCCTTGCAGTAGCAAACACCTTTCACTACGCTAGCAGACAACCCAGGCAAACAGCCCTCTATTATTACCCCAGACATGAATAAGCCGCCAATTTCGCAATGAAAATGGCAAAATGATCTGCAGTTTCTGTTGCATAGAGCTTTCTGGATTAAAAAATATGAATTTTCTATGTTTATGTCACCGCTTATTCGGCATGTTTATCGAAATAAAAAATACTGTTATTAGCGAGTAAATTTATTAGGATAATTCTCCTCCACCCCACGAAATGAAATGCGACATAGTTGCCAAACATATTCTACAATGTTTCGAATTCTCCATTAGACTCACCACAGCCATAAAACGTTCATTAGCTCAAGTGTTTCTTAAGCTAACTAGCAATGGGAATACTCTCACTTCTAAAACGCGGTGGCATTAATAGTGGGGTCTGAATTTCCACGTGTATTGGCAAATGGATTTTAATTGCATTCCTGTAAACGTGATTTGGATCGAAAGCGTAGCTACGATTAATATGCTGATGTATCGACTGCTGCTATAACATTTCGAATAAAGAGTAGGGTGAATTATTTATGCGGCCCTCATCTTCAGTAACTGTCGTAGCTATTTTCGTTGCCTCTGGGCCTGGAACTACATAAACCTACCTAAGCCAAGGGCCTCACACACATCCATGCCCGAGCTAGGATTCCAGCGTGTGACTGAAGCAGCCGTGCTGTTCGTGACTGAAGCGCATAGAACCTCTCGGCCACCGCACGCGCTGAAACCCTTTTCACCATCAACAGAATTTCGTTATGAATCTTCACGCTTTGCTAAATTTGCACACTTTCATGGTAGTTCAGCAACAGTAATCCAGTGTGACTGATCTGAACGATGACACAGACCGTTTAGTAATATTTTTGCTAGTTCGTAACGATGTGGGGCACTTTGTCTTACTAAAACACTTTTTTTTCTCGATAAGCTGGAATTCATTTTTATTAGTACAGTTCATACTAATTAGCGTTTCTTCTTTCATTTATATTTTATATTTACGTGTTGTGTTTAACACACTAATCAGCGTTAATATAGTCTTACACATGATTGGAAACAGTCTGACAAAGTTCGGATAGTTTTTCAATTTCACGCCTGTGCATAGTATGTTGATAGCACTTCGTCACCTTGACTGTTATGCTGTGTAGCAGACGTGAAAGCTGTGCGGATCAGCATAACGACAAGGCGAGGGGTCTCGCTCGTTTTGTCCACGCCTGTACATTACGTAGGTTGGTTGGTTGGTTGCTTTGGGGAAGGAGACCAGACAGCGTGGTCATCGGTCTCATCGGATTAGGGAAGGATGGGGAAGGAAGTCGGCCGTGCCCTTTCAGATGAACCATCCCGGCATTTGCCTGGAGTGATTTAGGGAAATCACGCAAAACCTAAATCAGGATGGCCGTACGCGGCATTGAACCGTCGTCCTCCCGAATGCGAGTCCAGTGTCTAACCACTGCGCCACCTCGCTCGGTGTACATTAAGTACAATGAACGAATAGAAATAAGGACAGTACGAATGGTCACATTTTTTACTGCATAGTGTCACGGACATATTAAAAAAACGTTTGAAGTTATATATCAGCTATGTTGTCAAATCTCACTTCCAAAGTTTCGAGAATCGTCATTAAGGGAGAATGTAGAAATACGGTACAACTCCCAACATACCACGATATTAGGTTAATTACCGGGTGCAAAGCTACATTTAATCAATCATTCCCTCCATACCCGAATTGAACAGGAGGAAAGCGTAATATGTGGAGTAACCTTTAATATGCTCTTCACAGCGATTTGCAGGGCTTGGATGTAGATGTAGATGCCTAAATGCAACGTATCTTCAACTGAGAAGGGAAATTTCACAGCGGAAGTTTTCCCAGGACCTTGGAGAAAAGGAGGATATCACAGAAGTTTCTTACAATGAACGCTTCGCAATAAGCCCACAATTCGTGATAGGAAGATGTGGCATAGGTCAGAACAAAAAAGGACAAAATTGGAGATAATATATCCAAAGAAACCAGAGCTCGGCAGCTGAGGTATTTGGAATAAAAATCAACAAAAAATCTTACTATGAATAAGCATAGATTAAAGCCTGTGTGAAATAATTTTTTTGTGAAATAATTTCTATCTGTCCTTAACCGAACCGATGTCGAGTATTTCATCCAGTTTGATGTGGAAGATCAGTGAAATAATGCAACAGATAGAACAGTATAAGAAAACTACAATCGAAACCAGAGTAGATTCATTACTT
Source organism: Schistocerca gregaria (assembly GCF_023897955.1). NCBI lineage: Eukaryota > Metazoa > Arthropoda > Insecta > Orthoptera > Acrididae > Schistocerca > Schistocerca gregaria. The sequence continues at coordinate 66,314,663 of NC_064924.1, read as the reverse complement.
GCATCGAATACGACATTCATGCTTCGTGACAGACATCACCTTTAATCTCTGATATTATATAAAATTCGTTCAATAATTCCCTTGTAGTAAATGATAGTTGTAATTTGCACTTGACAAGGAATGCAGTCACAATCTTGAACTGAACAGCTAAATCAACATTCGTATGACACTCTGCACTTTAAAATACAATTTTCAGTTCGGTCACCTTGTCGAAAACTAAAAACAGCTAACTTACTCAAGAATTGTAACAAACACTATTGTTAATAAGACAATTTTTATTCAAAAAATTATGGAACAAGAAGAAAACAACATTACATACAAGATATCGTGGTCAGAGTTCCTTACTGAGCGTAATGTTGTTGTACTCTACTTCGTTTCCACTACTACCTCCCATTGGCAAATTCTGACATTAACTGCAGGGTGGATTGCGATATCTTGAGCTACACTGCGACAGAATTTGGTGCCCTGTGCAGATTTTCACTTAGACAACGCTCACTTTGAACAAATTTATAGTTGAATGGATGAATTCTGTCTTCTTGATGCTATGTTCAGTGTAAGTAATATTGACACTTTGGTTTTGTTTACAGTTTTCGTACAAAATTCAGTAAGGGAGGGAAGAAAGACCTGTCCATTCACAGAGGGATAAATTTTAATTTAGTTCTTAAACTCATGACAAAAATATTAGAAAATAAAAATCATTATAACTTTTGCAGAGAAGCAGTATGGTTTTAGATCTCGTAGATCATGCTGAGGTGCAGTATTTATCCTTAGACAGGTTGTAGAGAAGTCATTTGAAAACAACGAAGAGATTACCCTCGTTGCATTGATTCAGTTAAAAGATGTTTTAAACCTGCTCTACAAACGGATAATTCCTTCTAACTTAATAAGAATAGTCGAAAACTTTTATCCCAACTTCTGTATCCAGGCGAAAATTGGTTTCAGATTAACTAGCTGCATAGCAATTAATATTGGTATTACAGAAGGTGACTCTTTGAGTCCGCTACTTTCTACTGTAGTCATGGTTGAGACGAGAAAGAAGGTACTCCTGGTAGAGGTTTAGAATGGGGGGATGAAGAAATGTTCTGCTGACGAGGGAGATCTGCTGGCAAAGAGTGAAGATAACCAGTAAAAACTTGTACATATATTCACCTGGCAGCTAAAAACCTAAACATAGTCATATTCAGTCAGAAAACCAAATTTATGGTAACATTTGTGAAACCATGTGGATGCAAACTGGAAACGCATGAAAAAATTATTCAACCGGTAATGACATTTAAATATCTTGGTACTGCATTTCTCCCCAGTGGAAATCTCGAAAAGGAAGTTAGAGAACAAGTAGCAAAAGAAAAAGTAGTGGCAGGATGTTTCAATGTTATTATTTGGAAAAACAAACATATAGGACAATAACGTGACCAATTATTGCATATTTAACTGAGACAAGAACAGAGATCTCAAAAACAAAGAGACTACAAAATATTTTTGGAAACCGCTGAAATGTAATTTCCGCGAACAATTACAGGGAATACACTGTGAGATGCAGAGAGAAGTGATAAACAGAAGATTGTGAAGATCGTAAAAAGTAAATCAGCAGATGGTAAAACAAATACTGGTTGTCCAAAACAAAGATGGAGTGAAAAACCTCCCGATAGACTGAGGGGTACTGAAGGAAACAGGCTTTATACTAGGAAGAGAGGAGGAGGATGAAGAAGAAAGTTTTAGCAGCTGTTTGGCTAGTGACAGAAAAAACTGTGCCTTGATGATCGGGAGACGGACTCCACTCCCACTTTCGACCTCGAGCAGACGTTACCCTGCGAAGCCACGGTATTTTTGACAGTAAAATCACATTTACACGCCAAGGGATTAAAACACTAATTAAGGTCGATAACACGCCGTGGAATGAAAGTATTAAAAAGGTTCTGCCCTCATAAGGTAAAATGTATCGTTGTAACGTTGGCAAAATGCAATGATCAACCAAACTGTATGACCACCAGCTTAACAGCGAGTTTACCTTCCTCTGCCACGCAATACAGCAGCGATTCTGCATATTATGGATTGACAAGGAGTTAGTAGGTTTCCAGAAGTATTTTGCACCGGATGTCTAAACACAGACCACGTAATTCCCATAAATTACTGGCCCGTTGTTTTTAGGTGTGGACCTCCTATCCCATAAAGTACCAGATACGTTCCATCGTGTTCAGTGTCACATATCCTATGGCGAATATTCCCCGGATCATAACGCTGTTCCCACCAGCTTACGTCAAGACGTGGGACATGTTTCAAACGGTTATTCGCGTGAATAATGGATCATCCCCCGACCATCGACCTGGTATAACAAGAAAGGTGTTTCATCCAACCAGGTAACATATTTCCACTGATCCATGGTACAATCTCGCCGATCCCTTGGTCACTACAATCGTAACTGACGAAGTCGTGTGGCCGCCTTGGGAAAACACAGGGTCGTCTGCTGCAGAGTCCCATGTTTAACAATCTACACTGGAAGGTTGATGCGTAAGTTCATAGAGTTTTTGTTTTCCGTGTTGGTATTGCGGTCGCTATGCGTCAATGTATAGATTGTCATTTTTGTTTGTAGTTCATTGATGCTCTTTGAGTTTACACATTGTCATTTTGTTAGCGTCGGGTGCTTCTAGGATATGATAATGCCGATTATTGCCAGAACTACAGTAATTTAACAAATCCGTGTCAGAGATTTTGCACACTGCTCCGTAGATCAGTAGTGATAGGACTTCAATACACTCGTAACAGACTGTTTCATACCTTACAGGATATGGAAGCCTACACTAATCAGGTTAATATAAAACGATATAGCAACAACAGTTTAAAATTTCATGAACTGTGTGCAGAAAGTAAGTTCCGTTTTGAAATACAAGCAAGACGAGTGCATATACAGAAAGACTATTTACTGGAAAAAAAAACAAAAGGAAAAAACAACAAATCTTAAACTATCTTTCAACGTAGCTCCCCCTATTTCGTAGGGTTTAATAGTGAGTGGAGCTGTGGACGCTAGAAAATCAAATGCCAAATGGAGAAATCTGGACATTTCCGACATATTCCTCTGTTTAAGTTTAATAGAGGATTGACAGCAGCGTCGTGTTTGGGGATAATGCCATTGAACAGAGCACGGAAATAAAACGGTTTACATTAGTCACTCTCCATGACCAGAGAGACCCACGTGGTGTAATGAACATCGTTTACACACATTAATCAAAAATGATCCCCATCTTTGTACCCGATAACCAGCAAATGTAATGAACTATGATCATTCTTCCACTGTGCGACTTTTGCATGGAATCAGGAAGGTTCAAAAATGGGTGTATGTATACCGCATCCTGTATGCCAAAATCACAAAAAATCTGCGGCCGCTCATATGTGCATCTCTACTTGTTCGTCATCAACTGCCTCGTGAACAATACCGACCATTCCTATCTTATATTGTTATTGGTGTCTTTATGCTAACGTAAGAAAAAGTAAAGAAATGGTTGAGCCCAAACAAAGCAGCAACTCCCTACAAAGACCTGCGAGCATCCGCAAAAGATAGTGTTATGGATCTGGTGGAACAGTGACAGCGTGGTGTACTAGGAATTGCTTCCCCGAGGTGTAACATCACTGCTGACATTGTTTATCAACAACTGAGACGTCATGCAGACGCAGTCCAAGAACGTCGACTAGGAAGACTGTTGAAGAGATGCTACTCCACGAAAACGCCCGCCTATACAGGGTTAGGGTTGGGATGCCATTCCGCACCCACCTTATTCACCTGATCATGCACTCTCATATTTGCATATTTTCCTCTCTCTATCGAATAAGCCTCAAGGAGCTTCCTTTCCGGGTGAAAATGCGCACCAAACATGGCTCGACGAGTTCTTCGCCTCATGTCTTCTTGATTTCTGCAGTCACACAATCGAAAAGGTACCCCAGCGGTGGCAGACTGCTGTAAACAGCGATTCAGAATATATTATTGATGACTAAAGTATCTGTTATGTGTCTGTGTTGTGTTTATTAAACTTACGGAGAAACGTGTCCATCAACCTAATACTTTGTCATCTGAGAAGTCGCTGGTTGGCACCTATCCTGCATTGCAGAGACGGAAAGCCTTCTATTCTCTGTGATAAGGGGTTAACTTCAACCACTTTATAAATGCTCATACGATTAGCAAGCGAACAGCCGACTAGCTACTACGTAATTGACATGCGCGATTCTGAGCACCGGTCCTAAACAATCTGCTCTTTGTCAAAATTGATTCACTATTCGTTACTGCTCCGCTAATGCGTCTTCTTCACCGTGTCTCATGCCGACGACACCATCAGCTGTCACTGAATTTCGCGGTGGACAGTGGTCATAATGTTTTTGCTCATTAATTTATCTGCCATTGTAGTGCGGGTAAAGGGAACCATTTTTTGAGAATGCATCATTTGTGACAGTCAGCCCCGCACTTGGATGAAGTATGCAATGTCCTGGGCTGCGCAACAAACAATTCTCTAGGGCCGTGCCTTTCACTAGACAACAATTTCTCCCGGAAAACTCGCAGACTCATGTCAAGTACCAATCACTTCAACAGAAACTTTGTCTTCCATATCGAACCATCGCATTAACTGACTCCTCATCCAGGCCATTGCGACTTATAGTCTCCGATTATAGATCGGGATGTTATATCCGCTTAAGCTAAGTGTTCTGACGGTCTTACTCCTAATAGAACCAAACCCATAGCATCTTTAACTCAAAAGAGTGACATTATTAACCCTCCCCCCTTCCCTCCCCCAACGGAAGAGTAAGAGCTCGTCAAAGAGACAACAAGAATCAGAAGACAAGTACAGAGAATGTAAACTGTCGTGCATAAAAGGGCAGGCTCGTTATACGTTCTTGCATCCTTGAGAACCTTTCAGTTACATCCAGCATTTATTACTGTAATGCGAAACTGAAGTTGTGAGCTACGGACCTGAATCCAAATTAATAAAATACTAACATGCTACGAACCACTCCACTGGGGCGTCAAACATCAATGCCCGCTATTATTCAGCCTTTACGTTCACCCCATCCCCATCAATACAGCTTCCTCGAAATGCTACCGTAGTCTGGCAAGCTTTGGATTCTGTGGAGGAAAAACTGCGGTTCAAGTTTGTAAATATGGCGTTAGTTTACTTTTCCACAATTTAGATGATGTACAGGCAGTGAAGCATATCTTACTTGAACATGAAGAAGACAGTGGAGCACGCTTAAATACTTCCGAACGGCGATCTCATTTTGGAACAGGTATTCATTACATAATTATAGATTCTTTTGGGAGGGGAGACAGGGAGGCGGGCGGAAATTTGAAACTCTCGCCCAACGTAAGGTGCCAAGAAATTAGAAAACGTTCCAGGTAGCTGCAGCGAGTACCCACAGAATTACAGCCCAATGTCGTAAACGTCAGTTTGCAGCAGAATTCTTGAGCAAATTCTCAGTTCGAATGCAATAGAATTCCTTTTAAGAGAAAAGCTTACGTCCTCCAATCAATGCGGATTTACAAAGTATCGCTCGTGCGAAACTCAACTTGATCTCTTCTCGATCGATATCCCGAAAACCATAAATGTAGGATCATCAGGCAGATTTCATATTCCTATTTTGTGGAAAGCGTTCGACACAATGCCACACTTCAGAGTTAGGTCCGAGTATACTGATTAGCTCTTCAGATAAATGAGCTGCTCAAAGACTTTTTAAGTAATAGAACCTCGTACGTTGTCCGGGACAGCGACTGCTCATCAGAGACAAATGTATCGTCAGCAACACCCAACGGGAAGTGTGACAGTGCCGTTCTTGTTCTCTTTAGATACAAAAGGTCTGATGAACAGGGTGACCAACAGTCTGCGACTGTTTGCTGATGACGCTGTAGTGCACGGGAACCTAGGAAACTCTAGTTCATCTGTAAAGGTAAGCACTTTTAGAGCCCTTGTGTGACCGAGTACTGGGCACTGCTTGAATGCTTGGGATTCCCGCAAGATCGAATTAAAAGAAGAGATCGAAGCAATTCACAGATCTTCTGTCACATTTGTAGGATAGAGTATTACGGAGATGCTCCGTGAACTCAACTGGGAATCTGTGGAGTGGAAACGACTTTCTTTACGCGAAAAATTGTTGCGAAATTCAGCATTATAAACATAGCTACACAACATCAACGGTTCCACGTAATAAAATTATAAACAGCCACCAGTTGCAATGGATAAAGAATTCTTTAACTAGGTTTCAACAAATTTAAATTTGTCTTCTTCAGAAGGTGGCAATTTTACATTAGTAAGGACTAATGTACCACCGCCGTTTTTACAAATGTCGGCGTAGATCCATTTGTGAAAATTAGAATATAGCCCTAAAAATATGGTTTGTTACGTAAATATAAATTACTACATGGATAAATGAGTACATGGAATTAGTACATGATCCATGTACTAATTTATATTTACGTGACAAACCCTATTTCTAGAGCTATATTTTAATTTTCACAAATTGATCTACGCCGACATTTGTAAAAACGGCGATGGTTCATTAGTCCTTACTAATGTAAAATTGCCACCTTCTGAAGAAGACAAATTTAAATTCGTTGAAACCTAGGTAAAGAATTCTTTACCCATTGCAACTGGTCGGCTGTTTATAATTTTACTATTGTTGGGAAAGTTTAGAGAACCGACATTTGAGACGGACTGCAGAAAAATCCTACTGGCATCAATGTGCATCTCACGTAAGGACCGCGAGAACAAGACAAGAGAAATTAGGGCTCGTACAGTAACATATATATATTAGTTTTTCCCTCGCTCCACTTGCGAGTCAAACAGGAAGGGGAATACCTAACAGTGGTCCAGGGTATCCTTCGCCAAGCACCATATCGTGGCTTCCCGAGTATTTACGTATGTATATGGATATGTGCCGGGTGGTTATAGTTAAACACGTCATAACAAAGAAACTAATTACCGTACGTGCACCAAACTTGGTAGCACCTGACCAGTCGCAGTGGACTTGTTTACGTGTCAATATGAGTTTGGACAAAACAAGCATGCCATTATTGGTGAGGCTCTACTATTAAAATAACAGTAATACTGCAGCTTCTTTTCGAGAATATCGCAGGCTGAAAGGTTTACGGAAGGCTCCTCTTTCTTGCACAGCGTTATGAACAAGTTCGAATCAACTGGAGAACTGGGCGTGCTCCACAGGTACACCTCAGGTGTCGATGAAATCGCTGTTGCTACGGCAGACAACGCTGCGCGCAATTCCCAATCGTCAGGCAGTGAGCGTGCTGTGTCACGACAGTTGGACATCCCGTGGTCCACTGTACGGAAGGTGCTTCGAACCATTCCCAAATAATGTCCGTACAAGATCAATATTGTACAGCAGCTTGCACCACAGCCGCACAACGACGTGTTGACTTCACACTCCACTTTCTCGCAAGGGAAGTTGTGATGGCTGGCCCTGTACCACCCTATGAACAGACGAAACACATTTTTCTCCGACGGGGTAGGTGAACACACAGAATTGTCGAGTGTTTGGATCTTCACCCCCAGTAATTGTGCGTGAAGTTCTTCTATGTGATGAACGTGTCAACGTATGGTGTGGCTTCACGGCTACATTCGTCTTGGGCCGATCCTTTTTTGAACAGGCTGGCGCTCAGTGACCAAAGACGTGCAGTGTGACTGGCCAGCGTTACTGAGATATGATTCGCCAGCATGTCATACCTGCCCAACAGGAGAGAGACGCGTTGAACTCAACAGTTTTCATGCAAGATGGAGGTCCACCGCACATCGCTCGTGAAGTTCCTCTGCTTCTCCGAAACATATTTGCAAACGATCGAACTATCAGCCAATTGTTTCCAAATGCTTGGCTGGGACGATCACCTGATCTCACTCCCTGTTATTTCTGGTTGCGGGGCTACCTGAAGGACATGGTTTATCAGAGGAACATTCACACATGTGCTGGTCTGAAGAGCAGCATATCAAGAGAGGTAGCCAGCAGACTTGCGGACATTCTTTGTTCTGCTGTGCAGAATGCAATCCTGAGCTTTGAGACTCTTTTGGATACTGATGGGCTCCATATTGACCCCCTTTTGTAGAAGTAATGGCACCGGTACGTAATGGTATGATGTACCGTAGCAGTACATTAAAAGTGTTTCAATTGAACTGATTCTGTATTATTTCTTTTCTCCATGTCTTTGACAGTAATGCTACCAAGGTTGGTACTTGTACGGTAATTATTTTCCATGTTACAACGTTTTATATAGGGGAGGTTTATTAAATAAGTGCCCGGTATGTATGTACGTACGTAGATCGTCCCGCACCCATTTTCACCCCTTCGCCTCTTCTTATTTAGCCCAGTGTGCGGAACGCTAAATTCCCTGCTCTAACATTTCCTTATGTCCATAAATCTGAACGCACGCCGTTTCTAATTCTTCACAAGTGTTTTCGATGGAAGTCCACAATGGCCAGACGCAGGCTTTTCGTTAGTTACTATACACTTCATGCTCGTTTCTCAAGAGAAACTTCCAGTTTCCTTTCAAGAAACGGGAGTACTTATATTGTTTTAAAAGTGTAGCAGTCTCAAAAGCATGAGACTTCTTAACGCTTCTTCCTTTATAAAGAAAATTCGGCAACGGTTTAAGTTCATTTTACTGTTACTCCTGGCATTTTGTTTTTCGAGAAGTAGTGGTACGATTAATCAGTTTTAAATGTTTAAGAATAAAAGTTTGTCTCCTTTACGTGGAGAAGGATTTATTTTTTAATGGAAGGAATATCCCATTTAACTTTTCTGTTTTCTTATTTTCAACAAATTAGGAAGATAATAACAATCACAAAATATTAATAATAACAATAATAATAGATTTACGATCAAAGCCTTAAGTAACATAGCTAACTACTAAATTAAAAAAACTGTTTTCTTGGTGGAAGAAGCAGACACCGACGAAATCGATTTTGATGGCTGAATGACGGGCTCTAAGAGGAGATGGAAGCCCAATAAAATTTTAAAACTAAAAAACAGGAAACAAATTAGTTAGGCAGGCACTACAAATCCAAATGTCCTGGTTCAGTCCTTGGTAGGTCTTCAATTTTATTTCTGTTAATTATGTCTTTCATCACCTCTGTCAATTACACTCACAAATATAGAAAATAGTGCGCTCAGAGGGAAGAAAAGTACGAACCGAAACATAAGTAGTGTGAGATCTGATATGTAAATATTTCGAGTTTGGCGCCAATGCGCGTGGCCAAAAACCCTGCAGTGGCGCTGCGATCGGGCAGGTAGGGGGGGGGGGTATTTAGACGGCGCAACTGGGATGAATCATACGATCGAACTGACACCTCTGTCCCTCCCCTAGCGCCTGCTTTCCAGTACTTGGACAACATTGCACACACAGAACTCAATGCCCCTATCACTACACAGGATCTCATTGCTACACTCCGCACAAAACGCAACACCGCTCCTGGTCACGATCGTGTCACCTACCGTCACCTTCGTGAAGCTCCTGTCTCTTTCGTCTCCACCCTGGCCAGGCTCTACAATGTAGTCCTGTCCACCGGTTACTACCCCGACCTGTGGAAAACCTCACGTATCCTGATGTTCCTTAAACCTGGTAAACCGTCATCCGCTGTCTCCTCCTACCGTCCCATCAGCCTTACCTCGGTCTTCAGCAAGGTCCTGGAATCTATACTCACCCGCCGCATCCACCAGCATCTCCGTCAGTACCGCCTTCTTCCCATCACCCAGTGTGGCTTTCGGCCATCCTTCTCTTCCGACGACCTTCTCCTTCACCTCACTCATCTCCTTTCTGAACAGCTTAATTCCCATCGCTCTGCAATCTTCCTCTCCCTGGACCTCGAACGTGCTTATGACTGCGTATGGCATTCTGGTCTCCTCTTCAAGCTCCAAACCTTCGCCCTTCCCATTAATTACGTCTGTCTGATCGGCTCCTTTCTCTCCCGCCGTCCTTCCTACGTCACCATCCATAACACAGATTCCTACACCTTTTTTCCCTCCACCGGCGTGCCCCAAGGCTCCATCCTCTCCCCCCTTCTGTACCTTTTGTATACAGCGGACATGCCGCCGCCGTCACCCCCCCATCCACCTTCTCCAGTTTGCCGATGACACCGCCTTCCTTGCCCTTGCCCCCACCCTGTAGCGCTCCCAACACCTTCTCCAATCCCATCTTGACCGGTTCACCGCTTGGTGCAACCAGTGTTTGCTCAAGGTCAATCCCTCCAAAACCCAGGCGATCATTGTAGGCAAAACCACCCCTTCCTTCCGCCCCCTTGATTTCTATCTCACCGTCTATGGCCGTCCTATCGCCCTCACCCCCACCCTCAAGTACCTTGGCGTCACCCTCAACCGTCGACTCTCCTGGACCCCACATCTCCTGACAATGCAAGCCAAGGCACGTTCCCGTCTCCATCTCCTCAAGCTCCTTTCCGGTCGTACGTGGAGTCTGGACCCCTCCACCATTCTCCACACCTATAAGTCCCGCATCCGCCCTATCCTTTGTTACGCCCATCCGGCCTGGATCTCTGCCCCCGCTACCTTTTACAAATCCCTCCAAATCCTCGAACACCCTGCTCTCCACCTCGCCTATCGCATCCGTCTCCCCTCCCCCACCCGGATCCTGTACGATCTCATTCCATTCCCCCACCTTCTCCTTTTCCTTGAGAGGATACGGATCCAGTACACCTCACGCAAACTCGATGCTCCTCACCCGCTTGTCTCGCCCATCCTTTCCAGCCCCCGCCCGCTGCCGCGCCTGTATTCCCACGTCCCACCTGGTCTCCATCTCTCTACCCTCCTTACCCTCTCCCAAGGTGGCTTCCGCCAGCTCCCCCTCCCTGATGATGTCCTCCTTCCCTCCATATACCCCTCCTACCAACTTTGATCCTCCTTCCCCCTTCCTGTCTCTGTTCCTTTGGGCATCCTCCCTCCCTCATCCCTTTCTCCCCACTCCTCCCCCGGGCTTCCCCTCCCCTGTCCCTCTACTCCTCCTCACATCTCAGCCATTGGCGTCTTTGTTCTTCCCTCTCCACCCTCTCCACCCCACCCCCCCCCCCCCCCCCCGCCCTTCTTCCCATCTTGCCAAGTCCCCGGACTCGCACACGCTACATGGACTTTCGTGCGCCGGAGATCATTGCCATCAGTGCCTCGTGTGTGCCGTCGTGTTTAGTGTTCAGTGTTCACCGTCGCACTCCATCGTTCACCTTTGCCATCGCCGTCTTCCGTGTTTGTGCATCGTGTCAACAGTTTCAAGTGTGGACTATCGTCGAGTGTGAACGGCTCCGTGTTTGCCTTTCTGTGTCAACTGTTTTCTTGCCCACCGTTCTGTAACCTATGTGTAATCTTTCTGTTTTTTCTCGTCTCTAGCTGAAGAGCAACATAGAACGCTGCTGACAACCTGCCTGTTGTACAGGTTTTAAAATTACAATAAAGAAAAAAAAAAAGATGAATCATATACAGTACGTAGCGATCACGCCCCACTCTAAGAGGACGTTGGTAGGTGCAGACATGTTAGAAGACATTTCTGTCAGTTAAGCCAGTTTCAGAGGGGCCTAATCATCGGATGTCGTTCGTTCGATGTGTTTTGATGGACAAAGTCAGGAGCAGTAGACACACCCATATGCGACGTACCGGGTCTGGAGCGACGAGGAAGACGACTAGGCGAGAGGATCGAGGGATCGTGCGGCAACTGATAAGGGATTCTACAGAGACTCGCTCCAATATGCAAGCAGACGTATGGGTGCCAGTTATTCCACAAATCATTTCCAAACGCCTTGCGTATACAAATTTGTACTATAGGCGCTCTTGTCGTGTATTTCAGTTAACACCGAGACATCGACAACTCCGTGTACACTGCTGCTAAGCCAGGACTGCCACAGAGTGACAAAATATAATATCTGGTAATGAATCCCGATTCGTTTAGGGGGCGGATGATAACCGCAGACGGGTGATGAGGCAGCGTGGTGAGTGGTACAGTCCCATCTTAGCCGTCACGCACCACATCGCCCGCATCGTTCGTGGGGCCAACGTTAAGCTAATGACCCAATGTGGAACCTTTCCTTCATTGTCTGTGGTCTACCGGCGGCACTTTTTCAGCAAGATAATGCTCGTGCGCATAGCGCTCGAACTACGTAAGACTTCATATGTCACGTTGTGACTCGTCCGTGGCTGGCCTTCTACCAGAAGTTGTCCTCTATAGAGCAAGTGTGGGACCAACTGAAAGATGCCGCCATGTCACTCTGTATGTGATATGGACGTGGTTGTTCAAGATTTCTAGGGCAGTCTGTCTCAGGACATCATCAGACGTCTAGTCAACATGATGTCGGGTCGCATTGTGGCATCCAACATGTTATTCAGGTTGCACTGTACTTGTCTACTTGTACCCACCGTATCCGTTTACTTATTTCGATTCTGGGACCAAGTGAATCTCTCACCTGTACCATTCTGTCAAGTAAATGTAAATTCGTTCCCATGGACTATTTTCAGTGTTCCTGAGTGCATCTGTTAATGCGAGAAGTGACAAGCTTCACCTCAATTGGGAGTCAACGTTAACCTACAGTCCCCTATACAGCTGGCTAGATAGGTTAGCTCAGAAGTGTTGGAAAGCAAGGGCAAAGCCTATTTTAGATCTGTGGCTCTTGAACCAGCCTTGCCGTCAAAGATGGTTTTACTTTGCTTTAATCTCAACGAAAACAGATACTGTGCCAGCCAGCTACACATTATACCTAAGGCCCCCTCATCAGTACCCACATCCATAGTCTGCACACTACCCTCAACAACATGGCAGATGGGATTTCGGGTTGTACAACATACTGGGCTTTCTTGCAGTTACAGTCACGTCTGTGCCGCTGGGAGACTGACTATTAAATGTCTCCTCGCGCGTTGTAAGTACTCTAATACTGTCTTCGCGGTTCCTTCGGTTCTGTTTATTCACTGGCTCTTGAAACTTTTCGCTTTGCAGTCAACACCTAACTTCGAACACCAGCCCGTTCCGGTTTTCAGCATATTCAGTACAGTCTCCCATCAGTCAGACAAACAGATGACCTTTGATGCAGCCCTTATATGTATATGTTCAATATCCGTTGTTAGTCCTATATAATGTGGATCCTACAGGCTTGAGTAATATTCTAGAATGGACTACACTTGTGTGTTGTAACGAGTGTCATGTGCAGACTGCACAGTCCCGTTATACAAACAATGAACCGAAATCTGCCACATGCTTCTCCAAGGAGACAGATTATGTGATCGTTCCATATCATATCCCTATAAACTGTTACATTCATATATTTGTATGAATGACTGATTCAACTTGTGAATTGTTGGTATTGTAGTCATATGATGGTACTTTTTGTGTTTTGCGAACTGTACAGTTTGTTTCTCAACATGTAAAGCAAAAACCAATCTTTAGAACACTTTCAACTCTTATCAAGATATTTATGCAGATTTTTCTGCTAGTACTTCATTGTAGAAAATTGCAAATAGTCATCTGTAAGAATCCTGAGGTAACTACTAAAACTGTTTGCGCAAAATAATTAAACGCTCACTTTCTTGGAGCTCTTTCCTTTTCTCCTATTGCGACGTAGAAGTGTGGAACTTGGCTCAAAGTTGCCTACCACCTTTCTTCGTAATGGAGCAAAAATGCGGCGCCCCGCTGGGCCACCCTCAGGCCCTGCGACAGTTCAAATACCAAGATGTCGACACATGTGAAAACTACGCCAGAGCTCACAAGTTTGTTTAAGGTGTAAAGCGGGATATCGATGCCACATTAGTACAAAATATCACAAAAATTCTGCCTAACACCACCATGGACTTGTCATACTCACCTCTCCCCACCCTCCCTTCCCTCATCTCACCCCTCCTCTTGACGCCTCTGCTAGAGAGGTCATAAGAGCGACGCCAAAACGTGAGGAAAACATTTCGGACACATCGGCGCTCACAATCGACACGAAAACGCCTCAGGAGGTGGCGTCAAGGGCTTTAATGGAACCACCTCTTCTGGGCGGGTCGTTCATTTGCACAAATTCCACTGTCGAAAACGACAGTTCGCAGTGTGAGGTACAACAGAAGGACGTTCGGCAGCCTTTAACAATGCTGACACTGCCCGGATGATTTAATCCTTCCATAAGAACATCACTGGGCTGCAGATACATTGAACATGACATGAACGCTTTGGAGTACAGTGCGAATGTAATTTTTTCTCAGGTTAACATGATGGAATCACTAGAGATCGTTCATATCTCCTCGACCAGGCAAATTCAGGTAAGATCTTATACGAGAGCCATACTGAAAACAGTGAGCAGCCTATCGTTAAAACTCGAACAACGTAACAAAGCCGGTCGTTGTGGCCGAGCGGTTCTAGGCGCTACAGTCTGGAACCGCGCGACCGCTACCGTCACAGGTTCGAATCCGCCCTCGGGAATGGATGTGTGTGATGTCCTTAGGTTAGTTAGGTTTAAGTCGTTCTAAGTTCTAGGGGACTGATGACCTCAGATGCTAAGTCCCATAGTGCTTAGAGCCATTTGAAGCATTTTGAACGTAACAAAAACGGCTGTAGAAATATGATCTACAGACGTTACAACACATGTTGCAATATTCTGACGCCATTAGCGTCTATCTCTGTGACCACAGAAAGTACTTCCAAAATGGATGACATCAATGTTCCGTTTCGACAGCGTGCTGTCATTGCATTCCATCTGAAAGAAGAAAAATGTGCAGTTGAAATTCACCTTAGATATCAAAGAGCTTATGAAGATGTCTACATGGACTTCATCAGTGCTAGGAGATGGGAGAAACTTTTCAAATATGGAAACACGAGTATTCAAGATGACTCAAGTGGCAGCAGCCCTCGAACTGTCTCCACGGAACACAACATGCAAAGAGCTAATGAGCTCATTAGAGAAGAAGGCGTGTCACAGTGAATGAGATCACTCCAAAACTGCAGTAGGATACACTGCAGTCCAAGAAATGATTCAATGCTTAGAGTATCAAAACTTTTGTATCCGTTGGGTCCCTTTTTCATTAAGGACAACTTTACACAGAGATTTCAAAATGAAGCAATGGTGCGCATTGTGGCAACAGATCAAAGGTGTTCTTATGCTGCGAGCCTGAAATAAAATGCCAGAGTATAGAACAGCACCGCTTGGATTTAGCATCGAAAAATAGAAAAAAATCAAGGAGGCGGTGTCATCTGGGATGCCCAAGGTTGCATTGCTATTCATTTTCCTGAACATGGGCAATCAATGCTGCCCGCTAACCCAGATACGTTAAAAACTCCATCGTGCACTGCGAGATAAACGCGGTGGGAAAATTATCCTGCAACAGGATAACGCACGTCCTCTGCTTGGATAATTGAGGTCACGAGTTTTGTGAGTTAGCAATTTCCCTACAATACTGAGCCTTAGGCTCTACTCAATCTCCCCATCATAAATCCCAGTTGGCTAGACCCACGTCCAGTGATAGAATTTAGTGATTAGTTTACCTGTAGAATTTTCTGAAGAGAAAATATCGTCTTAAGATTCAGACAGAGATGGTCGAAAATATTAGGCAAGCAGTGCGTCAGTGTCTTCGGGAAACTAGAACGGTTTGTAAGGATACTTTCAAACTTACGAAACGATGGAAGACTGTATGCAGAGTAATGGAAACTACGCTGAACAGTGACAGAGAACGTGTAAATTAGGATGATGTACTTGGACTGTCTAAAAAATAGAGATCAAAAATTAAAAAAAAACTGTCGATCATTTCTTTCAGTGTGGCCCTCATAGACATATCACTTTGCCAGTATGAGAGGGCATGAGAAACAAGCACCATAACTGTCTCTAGGAGATGCAAGGACTGAAAATGAGGTTTGGTTTACTTCAGCGACGACTACTGAGAATTTAAGGATGGTCACATAACCTGAACTTCTGCTGTACATTTCATGTGCTAAGATCATCAAGGTTTGAAACACTGTAATTGTAAAACATTAAATACAGCAACATTACTCAGGTTATATAAAGTTAAAGTAAAGCCTCCTTACAAAAGGCATTTTAAATGAAGCGAAAACGTAAATAAGCTGGAGATTAAAAGAGTGAATCAGATTTATGCATCACCTTGATTCGTCAGAAATAAACAACGAATCAACGGCACTAAAACATTTTTAAATGCCACACCCACCGAATTTTAAATCATGTTCTTGAAGCAAAACACCTGATTGGACCCCCCCCCCCCCCGCCCCTCCTCACATCCGCCCGCCCCCTCTAGTACCCGGCCATGGTTGCTCTCACACAAGTACATCTGTCATGCGCCTGTCCCCGATTTTTCGGTTTGGTGTTTTGTCTTGTTGCGTCTCACAGTTGAAAGATTTAGTTTTCCGCACGCATTCAAATTTGCCTTTGCGTTAGCTCTATGTCCGAGTGGTCCGACAATAAACACATGGAATTTAAAGAGTATTCTCGTGCATTTCCTTAAAAGCTTTCGTTCGTACTTTCGACGAAAGGCGTGCACCTCGTCTTGCGTGTGAGACAAGCGGTGGCTCACAGCGACTAAGCGCTAGGTCCACAGTTTTTCGGTCGACCTGCTGTAGACGGGACATTAAACTCTAATCTTTGGTAACCTGTATCAAAGCCCCCTCACGGGCGCCGAAGTTTGCAACTGAATTGCAAGCTTCTGTCAGATTCCGAGAGTGGTCGCACGGGGTCTGGCGGACCCAATGGTGCGCCCTCTCTGAGCCACGCCTCCAATGGCTCTGAACTAAGAGCGCCCTTTGCCTCCACAATATAGGGTGGCCGGTGGTAGCCGTGGACCCACTTGCCCTCAGGACCCCTTCGCTGTGTCATGCTATGCAGACGCCGCCTAGTCGCAGCTCCAACACCATCGTTGGCGCTTTTGTTCAGAGAGCCTCGTCCTTGTCAATACTGAAATAGCTGGACTCTCTATCTTGATACATTAATTGCAGTAAGTCTTCGTAATCTTGGAGGAAAACAAGTAAATCTTCCGTTTACTGTGTTAACTTGTTCACTATCATTTCTACTCCAGTCCAGTTTTCCCATGACGACAGTTGCCACACCCCTCCGTTGCCCACCTCTCCTCACTACTGTGCACGAACACAACATACTCTTCCTTCTTCCTCCTTTCTAAGCTCCTTTCTCAAAGCTCAAATCATGGGCAGGGGTGACATAGTAGCATCATACTATCATACTGTACAAGCAGTTGCCTGCACTGCGATGACTGTAGAACGAGAGGTGGCGAGGTGGTCTCCGGACAAAACTGTGGCAAGATTAGTAATCACAGGTCCTCTCACAACGATTATTCCACAAGAAGACAGTAGGACTGGCCAACTGACTCTGACCAATAGTTGGATGACAACAGCTGAAATACAGGCAGAGGTTGCAGACAGAGTGCCACTTCGAACAGTTGGGAACAGATCGTTGGACGTTTGGTTGAGATCTCGATATGCAAAATGTCGTTTATCATTGACCCCACATCAGAGATCGCAGGGACTTGCATGGTGTACAGCCAGAGGCAACGGAGACATTGAATTATGTTCCGCTCTGCAATGGACCTCCCTTCTGTTCGTGGAAGTCAGATCGACGCCAACGTGCTCGTAGGTGAACTGGCGCAAGGTCACACCAAACTGCAATTCTCAGTAACCAAAGCTCCGCAATTCCTGGAAGATGGTGTGGGGAGCTGTTGGGCATGACAAAAGGACTGATTGGGTGATATTTGAAGAGAGGCTGAATGCTCACCAGTAAATGACAAGAATGGTAAACCCTGTTGTCACACCTTTCATGGGCAATGTACGATATGGCATATTCCAGCAGGATAATACAGAAACTCGCATAGCGCTTCACACCACAATAACGCCTTGAGGCATGTATGGATACCTGATTGGTCTGTCACCCAAAGACCATGTGTGGGATGTGTTGCGAAGATATGTACTGTCATATGTCTACAGTCAGAAATCTTCGTGAACTGTGCAAGGTTTCTAGTCTATTTTTGATATTTATGAAAAGTGATGTAAGCTCTATTTTCGTTCAATATGTCATATTTCGTACGTGTATACTTCATTTTTCAAACAGAGATTTTCGATAGTAGATATGCTACTCTGCAGAGGTTGTGACTACAGGCAGTTTCTATAGCCCGCGTCACCTAGCAAGGTACTTCCGCACGTAGAGGTAGAGCTATAGGGAAATGTGGAGGGGATGAGGTCTGCGCATGCGCGGCGGCATAGAGTGCCCAAACAAAAGTCGGTATTGCCGGACTGTGTTGCTGTGGACAACAATCAGATTAATTTTCTTATGGTACATCATTTATACGTTCAAATCTATGAAAGTAATAAATCATTTTAAAACCGATTCAATCAATCGTCAAGATGAGTAAATCTTTCTTCACGCCTCCACACTGCATTCACCCCTCCACAGCAATAGCACATGACTTTAGAAGGCGAGAACAGCTGACACAGATTTGTACAGACGTCAAGCGCAATTTTACCCAAAAAGATGATTGTGTAAGGCCAAGATCATCGAAAATGGATGCTGTAATAGTCACTTATTGCGATTTGGGGTGTATTATAAGCAAAAACATGATACACAACAAAATTCACTTCAAACTCACTCCGAAATAATTATCTGCTACTCCATGTATTTTTTTAATGCGAATAATGCGTGCCTTTGGGTCTGTGCACAAAAGAGAATTACTCGTAGCAAAGACTAGTGAAAAAGGCAATCGTTAAAACTGTCAATGTATTATGCTTTTCGCTGTCAACTGGCATTGTGAGCGTGAACAGACTTTTTCGATATTACAATGAGCGATCACGTACATGATCAACTGAGCACGCAAACAATTAACCTGTGAATTCTGTGAATAACTTGAGGGAACGCTGGCAGATAACGTCGAAAACCACCGGCATCTCGACAAGTAATCCTCCCTGTAATTTTAAGGCATTTTGCAGTTCGTCTCTTGAAAGCGGAATGTTTGAGTTTTTGACGAATTTATCCGGCCATATTCGCGTGTGTAATTGGAGCACACAACGCGCTGGGAAAATATTAACTCCTCCTTGGGCATTATATTGTACATTGTAGTCTGCAAATTTCATAGGATAGAATTTCCTAATAAATAGTCTAAGAAGTTCTCATACACTATGTATAGAACTGATGTGTTGATAAACACATTTTTTTAAAATCATGAGTCTTTAAGCCCTAGAAATATTATTACTTTACTTTGTTCAAAAGTCTACATCATAATACTATCGCCATTGCTATCTGAGCCCATGTTCCAACCATCTCATTGTAAAATTAAGATGATAAGTTCAAGGCTCATACCCATCTTCACCTGCCTATCAAATTCTTTTTTTTTTTTAAATTGTCAGCATGCCGCACACAGTGTGCCCGTCCTCAAAGAGGGATGTTTATTGCTCCATGTAAAGCAATTCATGGTCTTATTTTGAATGTTTTGTTTTTTTCCCCCACATTGCTCTCAACCTGCGTCCAAATTAATTTTATCGGATTTTACTGACAATGAACATGGGTAAATACAAAACTGTGAGGCCACGCTCATGTGCAAGAAAGTCAAATTTGTACGTTCTGTTGCTTGACTTGTAGAAATTAACGAGCTACAGTAGTTCTGGAAGAGTCTGGCTTGTACAGTGCGAAATACTTTTACTTTTAAGACAGATCATAATACCCACTTTTCTGGTGTTTGTACTTGGTGTCAGCTGAATGGTAACTATCATGCTAATTACAGTGACGTACTGAGAGGGAAGATTTGGTAAGAGCTGTTCAGTGAACCACTTCCTGACACTGACAGCCTTCATTTCCCAATGGTCACCACTGCTATTTTCCTTACACTTAAATACAAATTTACTCTCATGAACAAAACAAGAATAAAAGCCAGCTTCAAGAATAATTATCCCAGAACTTTTTCCTATGGGAACTTTAAAACCGCTAATACCATCACTCATTTCCCAGGAGGTACTCATGGAATGATTCTGATTCGCCCATGTTTCATCAATTTGATTGCAGTTTTCAGTTATCGCCTTCTCTTGAATTGTGCATTTTATAAGAATTGTGCATCTTTTAAGAAATGTGATTCGTGCTGCATCTATGTGACTTCTTTCAATGAAGAACTCTCTTCTTAACATATTTGAAACCAATGTCTTTTTTAATTCTTTGCATTGACAAAGCGCTACCTTTGAAGCCAATTTTGTTATGCATATTTGTAACAAATGCTTGTGGTTTCGGTTATTCACTACATACATAGGCCTACATTTCAAAGATGGGGCGCTTTAAAATATCGTAGCACCATCTATATATGTAGGAAGTTTCTTGTAATTCAATGCTTTGCAAGCGACACAGAACCAAATTTTGCTGGGGTTTCTACAGCTATTACAGTTTCTTTTACTATTCTCTGTGCAGGTCTCTTGGCGACACATCCTTCTGAGGCTCTCCTTGTGTCTGCAAAATGTCAAAAATGGTAGTCCCAGTTTAAGATTCACGTTTTAAAATATGCAGTAAATAAACCTCCTCATCTACTTGTGAAGGACTTCACTTTAACAGCTATCACAAGACATTTATTTGGACATCACACTAAAACATTTACAGATACATAATCACAGCTATACTGCTACGAGAAGGGAATACCGACATCAGGATGAGTAATTCAGTCGCATTGTGAAAGAAGCTGCATTGTCACAAAACACGGCAACAGCCTAGCAAGCGACAGAGGGATTCTCACAATTTTGTGGTAGCTCCCGGCCAGCCGTTGGGAAAGAGAATGACTCTTATTGGCTGCTAGCAGTTAATGGTGGGGGATGCACAGAGGGGCTGAAAATAGAGCCGCCTCCCTACATGACGCGAACTAGAGTAGCATTGTCACAGTCTAACATAACGGTCGTGACACTCCATTTCGTTTTTGTTAGCTACAGCAATAGCAGTATCCCAAGCGGCCGCCATGTGACGCTTCTGAATGCCATGTCGGATGAGTGCGAATATTAACGTTTATATTGATTTGTAACGTAGTTTTTAACAATAGTGACTGTATGTAATGGCATACAAATCGACAATAACTAAATAAATGCACTAGATTTGTGATTATTTTGTTTCTTAAGGATACTGGAAGGTACGGTGCCTTACAGGACAGTTTATTTACGATTTTCTTGAAACATACATGCGTTTACTTAATAAAGTCACTTCCGTTTAATAATAAAAAATTGCTAGTAAACACCAGATGTCCTGACCTTCTGCAGAAAGATGTTGGAAATCTATCCAACAAAGCAGAGTTTTGTTTGCTGCACTTTCAGTCAAATCAGTGAATGTAGAACGTAGGAAACTTGTATGGAATGGAATACCTACGTTAGTTAATGTATTTAACACGCCATTGCAACCTTAGCTAAAGGGGTAATCAATCGTCAAAAGCAATAAAACTATTTCCCAACAGAAAATAAACCAATTCCACCATTTTTGTTAACCCTGAGGCACAAACTACAAGAATCCTCTACACATTTGCTTCTGAAGTCAAAGTAATTACATTTACAAAAACATTTTTGTACTAGAATGTCAAGTGAAGTGTAAGAAAGGTAGAAACATTGGACTCCATTTTAAGGGGGGTAGGACGTCAAACGGGCCGACTTGGAGCAGGAGAGGCATCACAGGACATTTTAATTTCCAGTGTCTATACTTTTACAAATAATGTCATACAACTTTGTCAGCTTCACCAGGAAGGATTCAGTATTGACACTCATTTCAGTGAAAGTTCGAAAACATAACAAAATATTTTTTTTACATTTGTAATTTCATCATTTTTTCACTTATGTCTGCATTTGTTGCTATAGATACACTTTTCTTCGTAAGTTAGAGAGATTCTTCGATGAATTTTGCACAGCATACATACCATACTTACTGGTGTATGAAACTCTAGAATTTATTTAATTGATGAAAAAACGAATGAGCTGTTATATTTTAAACTTCATGTTTAGAAAAAACACAAATTTTATAGTTAATTACCTCAATTTTTACCACAGTTTTTAATAGATGTGGAAAATTCTAGAGGTTCATAGACCTTTAAGTATGGTTTCTATATTGTGCAAAATTCATCGAAGAATCTCTCTTACGTATGAAGAAAAGTGTACCTATAGCAACAAATGCTGCCATTAGTAAGTGAAAAAAATGATGAAATATCACATGTAAAGAAAATTACTTCGCTATGTTTTCGAACTTCCACTGCTATCAGTATATGAATTTATTAGTAAAAGTATAGACAGTGGAAATTAAAATGTCCTGTGGTGCCTCTCGTGGTCCAAGTCGCCCCGTTTGACGTCCTACCCCCCCCCCCCCCCTCCCTTAAGTGTCAAGAGAAATGTCTATGACAGTAACAATAGAAATATATGTTTCTCATGCATGAAATGTGTATATATTCTCTTGCTTCCAGCGGAATAAGATACCAAGTTTAGACGTCTCTGAAAACATTTTTTCATGAATGAGTTGTAGCTCATGTCAGAATCAGTGCGATTAGGCTGTTAGATGTATTTCACGTTAATTCGTGTCTCTTGGTAACTTACTAATGCATGGAGCGCAGAAACGTAACAACTATTCCGTTAATCAAGTAGACAATAATTAAAAACAAATATTATCTTTACGAATCATGTGACTGCTTTCTTGTCAAACGGTAACAAATTTGATACAAGGGAATGTCATGACTGTGTCCATTACGCAGTGGCATTGTCGTTGCTGTAAACAGTCTAAGCTAAGCTGGTAAGACAGTTAGTCGTCGGCTACACCAATTCAGTCTTAAAATAACTTGCAGAACACAGAGACAAAATTACAGAGGATGTTGAACTGTGAAATGTGGTTTGGTGAAGAGTAATTTAACAAGAGAAGATTTCTCAGTAGAGTTATTGCTGTACTGCTTGCATGCACGTGCTTATGATGTATTATGAATAACAGGGGGTTTTGTGGAATTTTTCTTTATTGGTTTGGTTTAGCTGGTTTCATTTATCAGATGAGTATAAGTAAAGCTATCAACTCAAGTGGTTTTCAAACAGAAATTAGGTTTAGCACCCCTTTACCGTGTTCAATAACGAATTTCATGGCAGAGTAAAACTTTTGTGAGGGATAAATTTTGCAAACATGATTGTGATAAACAGACAATGATTTTCGGTTTCTACACTACAGTTTTTTTAAAGCTCATTTTCCTTTGATCGTTTAGCAAGTTCGAACTCCACCACTGTCTCCTCGCGAAAGAATGTCATTTTCTTATTACACGTGTCGCCGCATTGCACAGAGCGGAACACGGTTTCTTAAAAAGTGAAGCGATACTTACTTAGTATAGCTGCACATTCTTCCATTGCACTCTGCAAGGCTTTCTTTCCTTTCAGCCTGCTTGCTGCTGTGCTGCATATTTTATGTCCTTGACTACGAGTAGTACTGAGTTTCCGTTGCTACGGGTAAGACACAAAAAATTTGTTAGGGCCAGTTACAGTATAGTTAAAACATAATAAGCTCATTCAGAGTTGGGCGCTGTTTTTCAATTTATTATTAGGTTCAATTTACGTCAAATTTGCTTCGGATTATACTTCTTAAGCAGAAAATTTTGCTCTCACACTGCAGTGTAACATTTGCGATTGTATTAATCATCACTTGGAAATTTAGTCAGTTTGCGCACGAAAAATCACAGGGCATTTTAGTAGAAACGATTGTAGCTATTTATTCTTTCAATACTGGATTGGTATATTTCTGTAGCACTTTTATTCTGTTAACTTTGAATGTTGGAATTGCAAATCATATATTGTGACGTTACGCATTGCAGCACTTCATTGTGCTGCACAATAGAATTTCACAGAACTGCATATTTACTATACAGTTACGCTTTAAAATCGCTTTGGTAAAGTTAATTAAAAATACATTTACATAGTTTCAGTTTTGGCGACTCATTTTTATCAGATACAGTTTCCGTAAATGCACAAAGTACATTGTGCAGGACGATTTATTAAGAATAGCAGTTCAGTTTACTCCAGTTCCAGTCCACAAGATTCAAAATTAGAGAAGTTACAGCTGACATTGAAAGTGTTCCAAGTGTAGCTATAAATTCTTCAAGATGACTTTCGGAGAATGTTTGCTTCCATTTCTTGTTGAGTACAAGATTCTATTCGTGCACTTCAGTCACACATAATATTGTAGCTGATGATGGACATCAGTTCCCAATGAAATGAAACTTTATTATTTAACACTGGTTGTGTGAAGAACATCTCCGTAAATTTTGACAAATATCGAACAGGTGCTTCACAGTGTGGTGCTTCCCACTTCCATCAGTGTAATTAAATTAAATAAATCCAGATAAATCCCATTGCAAAAAGAGGACAGAAGATACTTTTAACGTATTGCCAACATATTATCACGGGAAGCACATCTACATGCGTTTTTCGCTTTTTACAGCAATAGTGAGGGGAATTTAAGTTTTAAATACTCATTGAGAGATTCAGAGAGAAATGTTGATGTGTAGTAAACCAATAATTAAGGTGATTTCCTTGTCACATTAGACAATGTTTGTTCTACAAAATATGGAAAAAGCAACAAAAATATAGACGATGACGGGAATTTTCAATGCATGAATTAACAGATTATTTGTAAAAGGAGTACACTTCTTCCTTCAAATTACCTCAAATGTTCGTAAATACCACAGTTAAACTAGCCACTCTTAATTGTCTGCATTTACTTTCAGAAAGAGTACCTTTCCATTTATGCACAGATACAGTATTACTATGGCCAGTTTCGACAAAATATCAAGTACAGTAAACTTCATACGCCACAGACCATAAAAAAGAAACATTTCATTTCATATGCCACAGGCCATCAAAATGAAACATTTCACAAGCGGTATTTTTCAAATGTTTACCGCTTATTTAACTAAACCACAACAACGAGCAATAACTGAGTTTCCCTGATTATAAATAAATATATTCCATAACCACAAACACGAGTGGCATAAAATATCGTCACAGTTGACATTGCTTCTAGCTGGATACAAATATATTAAAACGCATCGCTGTTACGTTTTTAGGCAACTAAGTGTTGCAGCTGCTTTACACATCCGCTACAGAGACACCATGAAGCATTTAGTACGAGGAGCAAGCTTTTTATTCTGATAAATGCGAAATGACTGCGTGCTCTGAGAGATCTGTAATTCAGATATGCATAATACATTGCGTCATTTCAGAAAATATAAAGCGTAACGAACATTTGGCGCCTTCGAAAGATCGTACCAGAAAGAAAGAAATGATTTGTAGTGGAAACGAGAACTTCGCTTTACTATGATATTGCCTTGTTACACAAGGGAAAGCACTTTCTCACTAGTGGAACAGATGCTATACAAAGTGAATCAAAACCAGAATCTAGGCTCAGCGAATGTGAACGAAGACTTTCAGTGTAGTCAAAAGAGATCACTATACGTGTTTCCTAGGTTTCGGTGAACAATAAAGTTAGCTTGATGAGCTTATGTGTACCTGACATGATCATTCAGTACAGGAGGGATCTGTAATTTTGTACTGTAGTCTTCTTTTGAAAACAAGTTTATTTGCTAATATCGTAATGTCGACACCATGTCAGCTTCCTTTATTCCCGTTCCATAGTTCACAACACACTGTGACAAGCTTCACCTTATGTGAACTGGTATACTGTTAGACACGGAGGCTCATCTTGGCCTCCGCTTTCGCCCTTTGTTAGATACACTTCTGGAACCGACGGCTGGAATATCACGAAAGTATCACTAAGGGGCGATCAAATTATCTATCAGATATGGCGAATGAGGATATTTTTGTAGTCTTCAGTCAAAAAATAGGTTTTATGCTACTCTAAACGCTAGCCTATCCTGCGCAATTTCCTACATTTCTGCATAGCTATGCCACATGTATTCATTTAAACCTTCTCACTACTTAACACATCCTTCTTTTACGAAATGACGATTCCTTGTTGCCTCAAGATGTGTTCTGTCAACCGAGCTCTTCTTTTAGTCAAGTTGAGCAACAAATTTGTTCTTTACCCAGCTCGATGTAATGCCTCTTCATTAGTTATACGATCTACCCAACTAATTTTCAACATTCACCTGTTATAAAGCCAGAAGCTTATACTGTTTTCCTGACTGATTTGTGGTGTTTCATTTCCGAATCAGATTCTCTCAGCATCGTCTCATTTAATCTGACTACTTTCCGTTACCCATGTTTTACTTTTGTTGTTTCTTTCACTGTCTGCTCAATGTACATACTATACAGTATTAGCTACAGGCTCCAAACCTGTCCCACTCCCTTGTCAACTATTGTTTCCCTTCTGTATCCTTCGACTCTTGTAACTGCACTCCGATTTGCATGCAAACTGTAGATGACCTTTCACTAACTGCGTTTTATCCCATACGGTAAAAACGTTAATTTGTTGTCTCTGATTTACAGCAGTTTCTTACGCTCACATAGTGTGACGAGACACTCTCATGCTGTGAATCCACATTAGAATAGCTCCGAAACGCCCTTTCATGTTCCTATACAGTCTGCTCCCAAGTGTTGGGGCTCATGATAGGAAGATATGATTCAGATCACCCTCCGCTGTTAACTGAGAAGACAAGCGAGGGAAATTATGACGCCTGTCCTTAAGAGGATGTTAGTTACAGTAACACTTCTGTCCGTCAATAATAGTTTTATAGCCACGCGGGATTAGCCGAGCGGTCTAATGCGCTGCAGTCATGGACTGTGCTGCTGGTCCCAGCGGAGGTTCGAGTCCTCCCTCGGGCATGCTTGTGTGTGTTTGTCCATAGGATAATTTAGGTTATGTAGTGTGTAAGCTTAGGGACTGATGACCTTAGCATTTAAGTCCCATAAGATTTCACACACATTGGAACATTTTTCAATAGTGTTATATGTTATGGGTACCTGACATGATATTCAGTACAGGAGGGATCTATAATTTTTTACTGTAGTCTTCTTTTGAAAACCAGTGTATTTGCTAATATCGCAATGTCAACACAATTACTAGATTACTAGTTTCGGCAGTATATATTGCCATCCTCATATACATAAAACCGGCCAGTGGTAGATGTATCACACAGTGCTCACACTACTCTGTGACATGAAGATTATACAATATGCTTAACAAAATTCGAAGCATTACAATGTCACGCCAGGTGTACTATCATAAAGTGTATACAACGTGCAACGTGGAGCAAGGCTAACGTGGTATTATACAACGAATTGGCAAGATGTGAAATATGTCTGTCCTCTTCGTGCCATTCGTACTCCACGTTGTACATACTTTATGATAACGCACCTGGCATGCCGTGTAATGCCGCGACTTCTTTACTCACGTTGTTCACAGAGAGGCGGAGATGACAAAAGTTTTGGGATAGTAGCACGTACATCTACAGATGACTGTAACATCGTGTACACAAGGTACAAAAGGGCAGTGTATTGGCAGAGTGCCATTTGTAGTCACGTGATTCATGTGAAAAGGTTTCCGAAGTGATTATGACCGCGCTACAGGAAGTAACAGACTTTGATCCAGGAGTGGTAGTTGGAGCTAGAAGCATGAAACATTCCATTTCGTAAATCTTTAGGGAATTCAATATTCCGAGATCCGCAGCGTCAAGAGTATGCCGAGAACACCAAACCAAATTTCAGGCATTACCTTTCACCACGGAGAACGCAGGGGCCGACGACCTTCACTTAACAACCAAGAGCAGCGACTTTTGCGTAGAGTTGTCTGTGCTAAAGGACAAGCAACACTGCGTTAAATAGCCGCAGAAATCAATGTGGGACATACGACGAACGTATCCGTTAGGACAGTCCGTCGAAATTTGGCGTTAGTGGGCTATGGCAGCAGACGAAAGACGCGACGTGACTGCCTTTGGTAACAGCACACCTGCAAACCTTTTTTTCTAGGCTAGTGACCCTGTCGGTTGGGTCCTAGATGACTGGAAAACCGTGGCCTGGTCAGACGCGTCCAGATTTCAGTTTATAGAAGCTGATGGTAGGGTTAGAGTGTGGCGCAGATCCAACGACGCTATGGACCCAAGTTGTCAACAATGCACTGTGCAAGCTGATGGTGGTTCCATAATGGTAACGACTGTGTTTACATGAAATTGACTGGGTACTCTAGCACAGCTGAACCGATCATTCACTGGAATTAGTTATGTTCTCTATTTGGAGACCATCTGCACATTAATGCATGTAATTCATACTTCCAAACAACAATGGAATTTTTGTGAATGACAATGCGCAATGTCACCGGCCACAACTGTTCGCGATTGGTTTGAAGAACATTCTGGAGAGTTCAAGCGAATAATTTCGACTCCCAGATCGCCCGATGTGAATCCCCTCGAACATTTATGGTACATAATCGGGAGATCTGTTGGTGTTCAAAACCCTGATCCAAAAACATTTCAGCAATTATGGACGGCTATGGAGGCAGCATAGCTCAGTATTTTTGCAGGGGACTTCCAACGACTTGTTGACTTCGTGCCACTTCGCGTTGCTGCACTACACCAGACTGAGATCCGACACGATATTAGGAGGTATCCCATGACATTTGTCTCCTCAGTGTATAATTATCATGTGACAGAGGGGAGTAAGCATTGTATGATGTAACTACTGGTTTTGTAGATGTGAGGACGTGTTGCCGAAAGTAAGTAGTCTAGTAACTGTGTTTATATACCGATATTGGCAGATAAATTTGCTTCCAGAAGAAGAGTACGGTGAAATTTCATATCTGTTGTTGTTATTGTTGTTGTTGTTGTTGAGGTCTTGAGTCCGAGCAATTGTCTGATGCGGCTCTCCACGTTCGTCCATCCTGTGCAGGCCTCGTCATCTATACATAACTACAAAAACTCTCATCCATTTTAACCTGCTTTCTGTATTCGTCCCTTGGTCTCCTTCTACAACTATTACCTCAATACACTCCCCTCCAATACAAAATTCCTTGGTGCCTCAGGCTGTGTCCAATCAATTTTCCCCTTCTTTTGATCAAGTTACTTCAAAAATTACTTTTTCACAATCGATTCACTATTTCAGTGAATCGTTGCTTAATGCTCCCTCTCAAACTCTTATAATCCCTGTCTCTTTCAGTTTATTCCATTCCCATCTCTTTACTTTCCTACCTTTTTACATTTTCTTCAGTTTTAATCTGCAGTTCCTAACCAATAAATTGTGATCAGAGTCTACAACTACTCTTGGGCATATCTTACATATTAAAATCTGTTTTCGAAATATCTATCTTACTATTATATAATGAATCTGAAATCTTCCAGTTTCTCTCAGTCTCTTCCATGTATACAATCTTTTCACGTGATACTTAAAACAAGTATTAAAGATGATTAAATTACGCTATGAGCAAAACTCTACCAGATGGTTTCCTCTTTCATTCGTTTCTTCTCGTTCATGTTCTCCTAATTTTTTCCGTCTCTTCGTTTAGCTACTGCCCACCACAATTAAATTTTCATCTCCCGTAATTATCTGCATAAATTCCTTCAACCTCTTCATCATCTTCGGAGCTAGTTAGCATATAAACACACTCTACTCTTGTGGGTTAGAGCTGCTACTTCATTAGTCCTGCTTGATTTAATGTTTACAACACTCTACTGACCTAATCATTTCTCGCTGCCACCATACCCATTTCACTAATTCTCAATATATTTAATTTCAACTTGTCCATTTCCCTTTTTAAATTCTCAAACTACCTATCCCAATAAAGAAAGTAACGTTCCACGCTCCGAGCAGTCGAATGCGAGCTGTTCTTCCCGTGAAGACGACAACTTGCTGAGTTGTCCCGCCTGAAGATGTGATCCTTGCAAGCCACCTTTCCTCGGTGAGGTATGTCGTTCATGTATTTCTTACTGTTTACCTAACAGAAGCAACCGTACAAACAGAAGGTAGTGTCGTGATATGACATCAGAACAAATTCTTGTATTATTTCTAGTGTAATTTGTAATTTTTCTCATTAAAGTGAAAGAATTATGAATTTTTCATTCCTGTAACTACAGTGTGTCATTGTTGCTTTACAACTGATAAAGTTTTTGTAAGACTTCTAAAAAAACTGGGTATTTTCCTTGTCATATGCATTTCGTTTATTGATTTAAAACACCATCATTGGTATAATTTTTGCCTTATTTCTCAGTACATTTAGAAGTAAAGTCCGGTTCCACGTGATCCAAATACCTCCTTGTTTGTTCCTGATATAAAAGGCCTCATTTCACATTTAATTTTCTCCACCTGCCATTTTTTGTGTGAAATACGACAAAATACTGCATAACTAGTGTATGTTTACGTTTATTTTTGGCGATGAGATCGTAAAGAAACACTCTAAGCAGTCCCGTAGTCAAAAAAGTGAGTGCAAGGGAAGCAGATGCGGAAGTCCTTCATGTATCACCGGTCTTGGCAAGTTCCTACTGGAGATGGTTTGCCACTGCCTTCCTCCGCCCTGTTATGAAGTGCCAAGTGTGTGCCTGTGTCGTGTTGACGACTGTAATGAGTGGTTGCACTGTGTAGTTTTGGGTTTGTGTCGTTATGGATGGCAGGAAGGAAGAATAGCACGAAGGTGGTCTCTATGCTTAACTTCCCCATTCGACGGACGGCACTTCAACAATCTCACACGCCCTTATTTCATGTGATACAGCGTGGGGGCTTAGAGTTTGCGCCACCAACCCTCCTCCTCTTACCGAAGAAATACTGGCAGCGAAAATTTTCCACCACCAGTATTCGAACCGGCGCACCTCTGGGTCGAATGCCGCCATACAAGCCTGTGTTAGCAACCTCATCTAGCGAATCGGTGAATCAAACACCGGCCATGACACATTTCGTCACATTCCACGTAATGAAGTATGCGGTGCCGCAGACCAGCGCGAAATGAGGCCAGAAACCTTTTCTGTCATTCATTTAACAGTGGCACCAGGTGATTGTAACTTAGTGCAGCTACTCACAGGGCTCACGTGTGGGCTGTAATTATCGTACAGGAGCGAAACTTCGTAGATATACTAGCACGTTGATGAGGAATGTGATTAGCCGCCGCTTACACAATTTGTTCAATATGTGCACCGCAGACATTGACAAGATACTGCATCCGCAGTTGTTCGCAGCAGTTCCGATGGAGTCTGAGCAACGTGTTCCTGTATCATGGCCTTCAGGTCAGGTAGAGACCGAACGTGTCTCTAATAAACGAGTTCTTTTATATATCCCCAGAGCCGAAAGTCACAAGGATTCAAGTCAGGTGATCTTAGAAGCCACGCATCTGGAAAACCTCTGACAATAACACTTTCGTGGAAGGTTGCATCAAGCAGCTCTTTCACTGGGCGAGCGGCGTGAGATGTTGTCCCATTTTGCCTGAAAATAGTGATTTTCACACAGCCACAGCCATCCACACTAAGAATCATATGCTGCACGAGCAGACCTCACGGTACACCTCACAGGCACTCTTCGTGTATTCTCGTCAAAGAATAATGGTCCGATAGTAAAAATGCTTGTGAATCGATGCCATTCGGTCAGATATGGCGAGTCCAATGGCTGTTTGTGCCCAACTTGCTGTTTAACAGTACGACACATTCGGCAGTTCTGTGTATTCGCTGCAGCCAGCAGTGCAAAATTTGCATCACACCATGGAATATAACCCAGACACATATCATCAACTTCTGGTTGTCCCAGAAACAGAAAATCAATTTCAGAATGTTGCTGTGGATCCTCTGCCGGCCGCTGTGGCCGAGCGCTTCTAGGCGCTTCAGTCTGGAACCGCGATGCTGCTACGGTCGCAGGTTCGAATCCTGCCTTGGGCATGGATGCATGTGATGTCCTTAGGTTAGTTAGGTTTAAATAGTTCTATGTCTACGGGACTGATGACCTCAGATGTTAAGTCCCACAGTGATTAGAGCCGTTTTTTTGCTGCGGATCATGAGGTTTCAGCGGCTGCACCTTCTGCTACTTGTAATGGTAGTAGTGTAAACTAGACCGCAAAATTTTCTGCACTGTTGACCATGGGATGGAAACTTCTCGTGACACTGCACGAGCACTATCCCTACCCAGGGCACGTACTTCGTTGTGCAACAGATACCTCGTCAATAAACACCATCATCATAGGACGCCAGGTGCCACACGAAACTCGCCTGTGTTTTCGAATTTCATTATCAACCTTTCAGTGGGCGACATTGTCTCAATGTAGCACAATAATTGCTGCCGTTCATACAAAACAGTTTCATTAAGAGCACACGATCTCTCTCCTCGACAGCCATACTGTACACTCGCATTGTGGCTAGTCAAAAGACAGCGTGCATGTCTTACCGTCATACAGTGTACAGCGTCAGATTTACAGCTGCTGAGTACAACTGGAACTAAATTCCTTTTACAGCGTAACTCGGTCCTGCACTAGCTCATTAGCATACCTACCAAGTTAGGCCACCATACGATAATTATAGCCCACATTGTACCTTCATGAGCAGCTGTACTTTTATTATGACCACTCGGTACACGAAGAAATAATGCGAATTCATGAAGAGATCTTGGGGTATAAGAAGGCAAACCCCATCAAGGCAACTACCAACTTCAGACACGTTCTTTAAGTGTGCAAAGCGTAGAAAGAAGAAGAAAAAAGAGGTGGCCATCAATACACTACTGGCCATTAAAATTGCTACACCAAGAAGAAATGCAGATGATAAACGGGTATTCATTGGACAAATATATTATACTAGAACTGCCATGTGATTACATTTTCAAGCAAATTCGGTGCAAAGATCCTGAGAAATCTGTACCCAGAACAACCACCTCTGGCCGTAATAACGGCCTTGATACGCCGGGGCATTGAGTCAAACAGAGCTTGGATGGCGTGTACAGGTACAGCTGCCCCTGCAGCTTCAACACGATACCACAGTTCATCAAGAGTAGTGACAGGCGTATTGTGACGAGCCAGTTGCTCGTCCACCATTGACCAGACGTTATCAGTTGGTGAGAGATCTGGAGAATGTGCTGGCCAGGGCAGCAGTCGAACATTTTCTGTATCCAGAAAGGACCTGCAACATGCGGTCGACTAATATCCTGCTGAAATGTAGGGTTTAGCAGGGATCAAATGAAGGTTAGACCCACGTGTCGTGACACATCTCAAATGTAGCGTCCACTGTTCAAAGTACCGTCAATGCGAACAAGAGGTGACCGAGACGTGTAACCAGTGGCACCCCATACCATCACGCAGCGTGATACGCCAGTATGGCGATGACGAATACACGCTTCCACTGTGCGTTCACAACGATGTCGCCAAACACGAATGCGACCATCATGATGCTCTAAACAGAATCTGGACTCATCCGAAAAAGTGACGTTTTGCCATTCACACACCCAGGTTCGTCGTTGAGTACACCATTTCAGGCGCTCCTGTCTGTGATGCTGTGTCAAGGGTAACCGCAGCCTTGGTCTCCGAGCTGATAGTCCATGCTGCTGCAAATGTCGTCGAACTGTTCCTGCAGATGGTTGTTGTCTTGCAAACGTTCCCGTCCTTGAGTAAGGGATGGAGACGTGGCTACACGATCCGTTATAGCCATTCGGATAAGATGCCTGTCATCTCGACTGCCAGTGATACGAGGGCGTTGGGATCCAGCACGGCATTCCGTATTACCCTCGTGAACCCACCGATTCCATATGCTGCTTACAGTCATTGGATCTCGACCAACGCGAGCAGCAATGTCGCGATACGATAAACCGCAATCGCGATAGGCTACAATCCGACCTTTATGAAAGTCGGAAAGGTGATGGTACGCATTTCTCCTCCTTACACGAGGCATCACAACAACGCTTCACCAGGCAACGCCGCTCAACTGCTGTTTGTGTATGAGTAATCGGTTGGAAACTTTCTTCATGTCAACACGTTGTAGGTCTCGCCACCGGCGTCAACCTTGTGGGAATGCTCTGAAAAGCTAATCATTTGCATATCACAGCATCTTCTTCCTGTCGGTTAAATTTCGCGTCTGTAACACGCCATCACCGTGCGTAGCAATTTTAATGGCCAGTAGTGTAGCATCAAGACGTTTCGTGAGAAAGGGTTGAAAATATGTTATGACATTCATACTGCCTTGCTGAAGCAGTTGATGCGCCCTCGCAAAAGCGTATCCGCTCTTGACGTGCGGTGCTGTCGTTACGATAAACTTTGCTGGCAGTTTTTTCCGGGTCGCCCCCTGCTGGCACCGCGCAGTCCCCGGGCCGGCAGCCTCCCGGGTGATTTCTCGCCCGCCTCTGTCACTTCCGCTGGCCGGTGTGGGCCTCAGCTCAGTTGGGAGCGGGAGGCGGCGCGTGCGCCGAATGTCTGAGCGCCGGCCGGGCACCGGCCACCAGAACCCAGAGCCCAGGCCGCCGGGCCAATCGACAGCCAATAAAGCGAGCCGCCCTGCCAGGCCCTGCCCGAGCTGCTAATCGCGGTTTAATGGCCGCCGCAGAGGCACGGCGCTTAATTAAAAGACTCGCCGCCTGACCCCGCCCACAGCCGCTGCCGCTGACAGCGCGCCTGGGGTCCCATCTCCCCCTTCCTCCCCTCCTACCCTGCTCCAGCAATTCGCCGCCAACATTACGTACCGTCCTTACAGCAGACTCTACCCACCCGCTGTCCAACTCTGTGGGAAGGTAATACACTACTGGCCATTAAAACTGCTACACCACGAAGATAACGTGCTACAGAAGCGAAATTTAACCGATAGGAAGAAGGTGCTGCGATATGCAATGATTAGCTTTTCATGGCATTCACACAAGGTTGGCGCCGGTGGCGACACCTACAACGAGCTGACATGAGGAATGTTTCCAACCCATTTCTCATACACAAACAGCAGCTGACCGGCGTTTCCTAGTGAAGCGTTGTTGTGATGCCTCGTGTAAGGAGGAGAAATGCGTACCATCACCTTTCCGACTTTCACAAAGGTCGGATTGTAGCCTATCGCGATTGCGGTATATCGTATCGCGACATTGCTCCTCGCGTTGGTCGAAATCCAATGACTGTAAGCAGCATATGGAATCGGTGGGTTCACGAGGGTAATACGGAACGCCGTGCTGCATCCCAACGCCCTCGTATCACTAGCAGTCGAGATGACAGGCATCTTATCCGCAAGGCTGTAACGGATCGTGCAGCCACGTCTCCATCCCTTACTCAAGAGACCGGAACGTTTGCAAGATAACAACCATCTGCACGAACAGTTCGACGACGTTTGCAGCAGCATGGACTATCAGCTCGGAGACCGTGGCTGCGGTTACCCTTGACACAGCATCACAGACAGGAGCGACTGCGATGGTGTACTCAACGACGAACGTGGGTGCACGAATGGCAAAACGTCATTTTTTCGGATGAGTCCAGATTCTGTTTACAGCATCATGATGGTCGCATCCGTATTTGGCGACATCGCGGTGAACGCACATTGGAAGCGTTTATTCGTCATCGCCATACTGGCGTATCACCCGGCGTGATGGTATTGGGTGCCACTGGTTACACGTTTCGGTCACCTCTTGTTCGCATTGAAGGCACTTTGAACAGTGGACGTTACATTTCAGATGTGTTACGACCCGTGGGTCTACCCTTCATCCGATCCCTGCGAAACCCTACATTTCAGCAGGATAATGCACGACCGCATGTTGCCGGTCCTGTACGGGACTTTCTGGATACAGGAAATGTTCGACTGCTGCCTGGGCAGCACATTCTCCAGATCTCTCACCAACTGAAAACGTCTGGTCAATGGTGGCCGAGCAACTGGCTCGTTACAATACGCCTGTCGCTACTCTTGATGAACTGTGGTATCGTGTTGACGCTGCATGGGCAGCTGTCCCTGTACACGCCATCCAAGCTCTGTTTGACTCAATGCCCCGGCGTATCAAGGCAGTTATTACGGCTAGAGGTGGTTTTTCTGGGTACTGATTTCTCAGGATCTATGCACCCAAATTGCTTGAAAATGTAATCACATGGCAGTTCTAGTATATTATATTTGTCCAATGAATACACGTTTATCATCTGCATTTCTCCTTGATATAGCAATTTTAATGGCCAGTAGTGTAAACGATGATTAGCTGTCTCAGCTCTGGTCTGCACTAACGAACATTTGTATTAAAAATCTTAGAATTAGCGGTCCCATAAAAAGTCGAAAACGCGTTTCTAGCTGTACTTGGACACGTGAGTGCTCGTGTCCAAGTACAGCTAGAAACGCGTTTTCGACTTTTTATGGGACCGCTAATTCTAAGATTTTTAATTCAAATGTTCGTTAGTGCAGAGTAGTCTCCGTTGCCTGCCCTCCTTGTGCATAAATCATCGAATTCATCTCCTACTACAGAAATGCTTCGACGATGTCTTCGCAAAGACAGAGTAGTAGGACATACTTTACGGTAGGTTAAGTCCGGGAACTGGTGGCACAATTCTATATATACACGGTAGTCCATTGATAGTGGCCGGGCCAAATATCTCACGAAATAAGCATCAAACGAAAAAACTACAAAGATCGAAACTAGTCTAACCTGAAGGGGGAAACCAGATGGCGCTATGGTTGGCACGCTAGATGTCGCTGCCATAGGTCAAACGGATATCAACCTCGTTTTTTAAGGGGGGTACGACGTCAAATGGGCCGACTTGGAGCAGGAGAGGCACCACAGGACATTTTAATTTCCACTGTACATACTTTTACAAATAATGTCATAACACTTTAACAGTATGACCAGGAAGGATTCAGGATTCATACTCATAGCAGTGGAAGCTCAAAAAGTAACAAAACACTTTTTTTTTACATGTGAAATTTCACTATTTTTTCACTTACTACTTGCTCCATTTGTGCTATAGGTACACTTTTCTTCCTAAGTAAGAGAGATACTTCTATGACTTTTGCACAGCATACAAACCATAGTTACAGGCGTGTGAAACTCTCGAATCTATTTAATTTATGAAAAAATGTATGAACTGTTATATTTTAATCTTCATATTTAGAAAAAATTCAAGTTTCATAGTCAATTATCTCAATTTTTCGACAGATTTGGAAAATTCTAAAGTTTCATTCACCTTTAACTACTGCTTGTATGCTATGAATAATTCATCGAAGAATCTCTCTTACCTAGGAAGAAAAGTGTACCTACAGTAACAAATGCAGCCAGTAACAAGTGAAAAAATGATGAAATTTCACATGTAAAAAAAAGGGTATTTTGCTACGTTTTTGAACTTCCGTTGATATGAGTGTGAGTCCTCAAACCTTCCTGGTCATGGTGACAAAGTTTTATGAATTTATTTGTAAAAGTATAGACAGTAGAAATTAAAATGTCGTGTGGTGACTCTCCTGCTCCAAATCGGCCCGTTTGACGTCCTACCCCATTTAAAATAGGAACCCCCATTTTTTGTGACATATTCATGTAGTACGTAAAGAAATATGAATGGCTTAATTGGACCTCTTTTGTCGCTTTGTGATAGATGGCGCTGTAATAGTCACAAACGTATAAGTATTTCGTAACACTTAACGTTACGCCAGTGCGGACGGTATTTGCTTCGTTATAAATTACCCGTGTTAAAATGGACCGTTTACCAATTGCGAAAAAGGTCGATATCGTGTTGATGTATGGCTATTGTGATCAAAATGCCCAACTGGCGTGTCCTATGTATGCTGCTCGGTATCCTGGACGACATCATCCAAGTGGCCGGACCGTTCGCCGGATATTTACGTTATTTAAGGTGGTGATGGTTAGTGTTTAACGTCCCGTCGACAACGAGGTCATTAGAGACGGAGCGCAAGCTCGGGTTAGGGAAGGATTGGGAAGGAAATCGGCCGTGCCCTTTCAAAGGAACCATCCCGGCATTTGCCTGAAACGATTTAGGGAAATCACGGAAAACCTAAATCAGGATGGCCGGAGATGGGATTGAACCGTCGTCCTCCCGAATGCGAGTTCAGTGTGCTAACCACTGCGCCACCTCGCTCGGTACGTTATTTAAGGAAACAGGAAGTGTTCAGCCACATGTCAAACGTCAACCACGACCTGCAACAAATGATGATGCCCAAGTAGGTGTTTCAGATGCTGTCGCGGCTAATCCGCACATCAGTAGCAGACAAACTGCGCGAGTATCAAGAATCTCAAAAACGTCGGTGTTGAGAAAGCTACATCAACATCGATTGCATCGGTACCATATTCCTATGCACCAGGAATTGCATAGCGACGACTTTGGGCGTCGTGTACAGTTCTGCTACTGGGCACAAGAGAAATTACGGGAAGATGACAGATTTTTGGCACGCGTTCTATTTAGCGACGAGGCGTCATTCACCAACAGCGGTAACATAAACCGGCATGATATGCACTATTGGGCAACGGAAAATCCACGATGGCTGCGACAAGTGGAACATCAGCAACCTTGCCGGGTTAATGTATGGTGCGGAATTATGGGAGGAAGGATAACTGGCCCCCATTTTATCAATAGCAATCTAAATGGTGCAATGTATGCTGGTTTCCTATGTAATGTTCTACCGATGTTACTACAAAATGTTTCACTGCATGACAGAATGGCTATGTACTTCCAACATGATGGCTGTGTGGCACATAGCTCGCGTGCGGTTGAAGCGGTATTGGATAGCATATTTCATGACAGGTGGATTGGTCGTCGAAGCACCATACCACGGCCCGCGCGTTCACCGGATCTGACGTCCCGGGATTTCTTTCTGTGGGGAAAGTTGAAGGATATTTGCTATCGTAATCCACCGACAACGCCTGACAACATACATCAGCGCATTGTCAATGTATGTGGGAACATTACGGAAGGCGAACTACTCGCTGTTGAGAGGAATGTCGTTACACGTATTGCCAAATGCATTGAGGTTGACGGACACCATTTTGAGCATTTATTGCATTAATGTGGTGTTTACAGGTAATCACGCAGGTAATCACGCAGTAACAGCATGCTTTCTCAGAAATGATAAGTTCACAAAGATACATGTATCACATTGGAACAACCGAAATAATATGTTCTGTATTTTAATTTAAAAAACCTACCTTTTACCAACTGTTCGTCTAAAATTGTGAACCATATGTTTGTGACTATTACAGCGCCATCTATCACAATGCGAGAAAAGTGGTCCAACTGAAACATTCATATTTCTTTACGTACTACACGAATATGTAATAAAAAATGGGGGTTCCTATTATAAAAAAACGCTGTTGATATCCGTTTGACCTATGGCAGAGCCATCTAGCGGCCAACCGTAGCGCCATGTGGTTTCCCCCTTCAAGCTAGACAAGTTTCATTCTTTGTAGTTTTTTAGATTGACACTTATTTCGTGATATATTTGGGCCGGTCACGATCAATGGACCACCCTGTATATATTTAAATATCTATTATAGGCTCAAGTTATGCAGGGCTACTATAAATGGTCCATTCTATTTCAGAACGCAACATTTTCCGCCGTATTACATGTACAAATACAGTGTTCAAAAGAATTGAATGAAAACGTGTATCAACGCCCGGATGTTAAATCTATTTTGACATAGGCGGTACCTGTGGTCTTAATGGATGCCTTGAGATCTTTGCTTTGAGGGTAGGAAATAATTAAAATCATTCACGACCTACTGGCTGTGTTGTGCATTTCAGTGTCAGATGACCTCTAGAAGGAAGTGAGTGCGGGTGTCCCACTGTCCTCTACTGAGGTACACAGGATGCAGTGGTCATTTGTTGACGTTGTATCCAACCAAGCACATGCAATGCGGCGTTGTAATACAATGCAGCTTGGAAGAGTGGTCTATTTCAACCAAAAAGGATCGACTTTCTGTCGTGTTGCTGCAGTTTACAATGGCTCTCCATGTGTCATCCATAGGTCGTGGACACACTACAGGCAGACAGGTCAGTACGCAGGGCGAGTTGGACAAGGTCAACGACGCATCACACCCAATGTGAAGACCGGTATCTGGGCATTTCCGCGTTGAGGTGTCGTACAGATCCTGCCAGAGCACAGCAAGACTATCTCGTAACGACCACTGGAGCCACTGCGTCCGACCAGAATGTAATCAGCAGGTTATGGGTAAGGACCGTACGACTCATACATCCTGTTCGAATACCCTGCTTGTCACATCTTGCAGCTCGCCTTCAGTTCTGGCGTTCCAAGTCAGTTGGCAACTTCGTCACTAGCGAAGCGTGTTATTCACAGACGAGTCCAAATATCCTCTGACACAAGGTTATGTCCGTGTTGGAGTGCAGATAACCTTCGTGAACGGTACCTGCCAAATGTAGTCCAGGAAATCGACAGATTCCCAAGTTTCTGTGATGCTGTTGGAAGACTTCAGTGTTGACGGCCACACGAATGTTGTCATTTTCCATAGTCGCCTTATCGCCAGACAGTACATTCACCAGACCTAGTTGGACCGTGTGGTGGCCACTGCATGTGGTGGTGGCTCTGAATTCTTTCTAATGACGGGGCCTATATGGTGGGCGTCAGCAGGGATGTCTTACGAAACATATACTTTGACGTAATGGAATGGCCGGAATTGAGTTCCGACCTAAATACCATCGCACATATTTGGACATGTTTGACAGAGACGTTCTTTTCAAAACACTCTCTACAAGAACTCTCATTGAAGAATGGGAATGGATACCACACAGTGACCTCCGTAGATAAACGCTCACAGGTTACTGAAACTCCCAAAATACAATGAAAAGCACCGAGGACGACGGGATGAATGATTATTACCACTTCGTTTTTAACACCTGTGGTGTTATCCTAATTATTTTGAGTAGTGTGTGATCGATAGCTGGATAGAACTTTAAACTAACCAAGTCTGCACTTCGCACTCTACATATGTTCTCTGACTACCCCTCTGGTCACACGACACACGTCTAATCGGTAGCCAGGTTCGTTCCATACCTTATGCAGCAACATTCTACCAGTGGCCATCACAGCAGCGTTGAGGTGCTCTCTCGTGATGACTGGTGTTGCGTGATGTCCTTAGGTTAGTTAGGTTTAAGTAGTTGTAGGGGACTGATGGCAATAGATGTTAAGTCCCATAGTTCTCAGAGCCATTTGAACCATTTTGAGGTGCTCTCTTAGCTATCCCAGTGTTCTCGGCAATAGTGGTACGTAAATACGGTCTTCAATGTCCCCCAAATCGGGAAAATGTCACAGGCATTGTTTAATTCATAAATTTCGGGCGTATTTTAGTATTTTAGAGTTGTAGCATCGCGCCTTAGTACCTGACTAGTGTAAATTCGCGTAGTCGTCTGTCTTCTGTTTTTGTTTTGAACAGCCAGTGTCGGTTGGTCACAGCCAATGTGCTCCCTACCGCCGTTGGATAAGCAGCTGCCAGCAGCAAGTCGTTTACCCCTAACTTACTTATTTGTTACATAGTTTAATTCTTAATTTCTTTGCGTGTTTTTGGGTACTTGCATTGTTTAATTCATAAATTTCGGGCGTATTATAGTATTTGAGAGTTGTAACATCGCGCTTTAGTATTTACTTCGTAGATTCTTACTTAAATTACGTGTGAGTTTCGTATAGGAGGTGTAATTTCGAGTTTTAGTTACTGTAATCGTAAATTCAGGCAGATTGTAGCGCAGTCGTTAGGCATTTGTACAGGTTAGTTAATAGATTCTTTGCGTGTTTCGCTTGCGTTATCTACGCACAGAGTCGTGTTTCAGTAACTGTTGTTCAACATCGATTAGAATGGACAGGAACTGCGATTGCTGTGTCCGGATGAGGGCTGAGTTGGCATCCCTTCGCTCACAGCTGCAAGCGGTGCTGACTTCGGTCGCGCAGCTTGAGGCTGTTGCCAATGGGCACCACTGTGGGGAGCCGGACTCGCGTATCACGGGGATGTCAACCTCGTCCCGTCTGTCCCCAGATCGGTCTGCCGCTGTGGTTGCCCCGGTTGCTGCCCGCAGTGGGGCTGAGCCCTCGCCTGTGGTTGATTGGGAGGTCGTTCCAAGGCGTGGCAGGCAGCGGAAGACGTCCCCGGAGGCTGATCAGAAAGCCTCTCTGGTGCGTGTGTCAAACAGGTTTCAGGCACTGTCTCTGGCTGAGCCAGATGCAGCTGCCTGCCCTGTTTCAGAGGATCATTCGCAGCCTTCAAGGTCCGGGCAATCGCAGAGGGTGGGCATATTGGTAGTTGGGAGCTCCAATGTTAGGCGCGTAATGGGGCCCCTTAGGGATATGGCGGCTAAGGAGGGGAAGAAATCCAGTGTGCACTCCGTGTGCATTCCGGGAGGAGTCATTCCTGATGTGGAAAGGGTCCTTCCGGATCCCATGAAGAGCGCAGGGTGCAGCCAGTTGCAGGTAGTGGCACATGTCGGCACTAATGACGTGTGTCGCTTTGGATCTGAGGAAATTCTCTCTGGATTCCAGCGGCTATCTGATTTGGTGAAGGCTGCCGGTCTTGCTTACGAGATGAAGGCAGAGCTCAACATCTGCAGCATCGCTGACAGAACCGACTGCGGACCTTTGGTACAGAGCCGGGTGGAGGGTCTGAATCAGAGGCTCAGACGGTTTTGCGACCGTGTTGGCTGCAGATTCCTTGACTTGCGCCATAGGGTGGTGGGGTTTCGGGTTCCACTGAATAGATCAGGAATTCATTACACTCGGCTACACGGGTAGCGGAGGCTGTGTGGCGTGGACTGGGCGGTTTTTTAGGTTTGAAGGCCTCTGGAAAGTACAGGGTGGGCTGCAATCTCAAAGGGCGCATGGTAAATACAGGACGTGCTTGGATCAAGGAACAGTCGGAATTGTAGTTGTAAATTGTTGTAGTTGTGCTGGAAAAGTCCCTGAGCTTCAAGCGCTAATAGAAAGCAGAGAAGCTGAAATCGTTATAGATACAGAAAGCTGGCTAAAGCCTGAAATAAGTTCTACAGAAATTTTTACGAAATCTCAGACGGTGTTCAGGACAGATAGATTAGGAAGAATTGGTGGTGGAGTGTTTGTGTCTGTCAGTAGTGGTTTATCTTGTAGTGAAGTAAAAGTAGGTACTCCGTGCGAATTGGTATGGGTGGAGGTTATACTTAATAGCCGAACTAAGTTAATAATTGGCTCCTTTTACCGACCCCCGGACTCCGATGATATAGTTGCGGAACAGTTCTGAGAAAATGTGAGTCTCGTAACAAATAAATATCCCACTCATACGGTTATAGTTGGTGGGGACTTCAACCTTCCCTCGATATGTTGGCAAAAATACTTGTTCATAACCGGTGGTAGGCAGAAAACATCTTCCGAGATTGTCCTAAAGGCTTTCTCCGAAAATTGTTTCGAGCAGTTAGTCCACGAACCCACGCGAATTGTGAATGGTTGCGAAAACATACTTGACCTCTTAGCCACAAACAATCCAGAGCTGATAGAGAGCATCATGACTGATACAGGGATTAGTGATCACAAGGTCGTTGTAGCTAGGCTCAATACCGTTTCTTCCAAATCCACCAGAAACAAACGCAAAATAATTTTATTTAAAAAAGCGGATAAAGTGCCACTAGAAGCCTTCCTAAAAGACAATCTCCATTCCTTCCGAACTGACTATGCAAATGTAGACGAGATGTGGCTCAAATTCAAAGATATAGTAGCAACAGCAATTGAGAGATTCATACCTCTTAAATTGGTAAGAGATGGAACGGATCCCCCGTGGTACACAAAACAGGTCCGAATGCTGTTGCAGAGGCAACGGAAAAAGCATGCGAAGTTCAGAAGAACGAGAAATCCCAAAGATTGGCTAAAATTTACAGACGAGCGAAATTTGGCACGGACTTAAATACGAGATGCCTTTAATAGGTTCCACAACGAAACATTGTCTCGAAATTTGGTAGAAAATCCGAAGAAATTCTGGTCGTATGTAAAGTACACAAGCGGCAAGACGCAGTCAATACCTTCGCTGCACAGGGACGATGGTACTGTTACCGACGACTGTGCCGCTAAAGCGGAGTTATTGAACGCAGTTTTCCGAAATTCCTTCACCAAGGAAGACGAATGGAATATTCCAGACTTTGAAACACGAACAGCTGCTAGCAAGAGTAGATACCTTAGGGGTTGCGAAGCAACTCAAAT
This sequence comes from Schistocerca gregaria, assembly GCF_023897955.1. NCBI lineage: Eukaryota > Metazoa > Arthropoda > Insecta > Orthoptera > Acrididae > Schistocerca > Schistocerca gregaria. Next base: position 66,270,686 of record NC_064924.1, on the reverse strand, counting down.
CTCTTGATACGGGCAAGTCTTCAGGTCCAGATTCTATATCGATTAGGTTTCTTTCAGATTACGCTGATACAATAGCTCTCTACTTAGCACTCATATACAACCGCTCGCTCACCGATAGATCTGTACCTACAGATTGGAAAATTGCGCAGGTCGCACCAGTGTTTAAGAAGGGTAGTGGGAGTAATCCATCTAACTACAGACCTATATCATTTACGCCGGTTTGCAGTAGGGTTTTGGAGCATATACTGTATTCAAACATTATGAATCACCTCGAAGGAAACGATCTATTGATACGTAATCAGCATGGTTTCAGAAAACATCGTTCTTGTGCAACGCAGCTAGCTCTTTATTCGCATGAAGTAATGGCCACTATCGACAGGGGATCTCAAGTTGATTCCGTATTTCTAGATTTCCGGAAGGCTTTTGACACCGTTCCTCACAGGCGACTTCTAATCAATCTGCGGGCCTATGGGGTATCGTCTCATTTGTGCGACTGGATTCGTGATTTCCTGTCGGGAAGGTCGCAGTTCATAGTAATAGACGGCAAATCATCGAGTAAAACTGAAGTGATATCAGGTGTTCCCGAGGGAAGCGTCCTGTGACCTCTGCTGTTCCTGATCTATATAAATGACCTGGGTGACAATCTGAGCAGTTCTCTTAGGTTGTTCGCAGACGATGCTGTAATTTACCGTCTAGTAAGGTCATCCGAAGACCAGTACCAGTTGCAAAGCGATTTAGAAAAGTTTGCTGTATGGTGTGGCAGGTGGCAGTTGACACTAAATAACGAAAAGTCTGAGGTAATCCACATGAGTTCCAAAAGAAATCCGTTGGAATTCGATTACTCGATAAATAGTACAATTCTCAAGGCTCTCAATTCAACTAAGTATCTGGGTGTTAAAATTACGAACAACTTCAGTTGGAAAGACCACATAGATAATATTGTGGGGAAGGCGAGCCAAAGGTTGCGTTTCATTGGCAGGACACTTATAGAAGATGCAACAAGTCCACTCAAGAGATAGCTTACACTACACTCGTTCGTTCTCTGTTAGAATATTGCTGCGCGTCGCGGCGAGATCTTTTTACGAAATTTCAGTCACCAACTTTCTCTTCCGAATGCGAAAATATTTTGTTGAGCCCAACCTACATATGTAGGAATGATCAACGAAATAAAATACAAGAAATCAGAGCTCGAACAGAAAGGTTTAGGTGTTCGTTTTTCCCGTGCGCTGTTAGGGAGTGGAATGGTAGAGAGATAGTATGATTGTGGTTCGATGAACCCTCTGCCAAGGACTTAAATTTTAATTTCAGAGTAGTCATGTAGATGTAGATGTAGCTGAGAGGCGACCTGTGACTGGCGTGTGGCGAGCGAATGGGAGGAGGGAGGGGGGGGGGAGGAACAGAGATGCACATCATCTTCACCATTACGCCCCCAATCCAGCGATGCAGCTGTTCAGCATTTAGGTAGTTACGTATATCCGTATTCCGATGGTGGGTGTCTTGTCATGTCGGAAGATGAAATGCTCGGAATCAGCAGTCAGTTAAACAACCCCAACTGTGACATATCAAGATCACGATCTTCCCACAAGAGAAAAACACGCCCCACACAGCATCCGTGACATAAAACATTAACCTTCTGTCAATCTCGATCATGCGCCACAATTTTAGGCGTATTTTCAGCGACCCACACTGTCACCTTGTTGCGATTAACTATCCGAAATAAATGGAAGTTTGTTTCGTCGCTGAATGTCAGCTTGGAGGAGAAATGTTCATCTTCAGGTGCTTCATATATTGTGATGCAAAATTGAAGGTGCGCGAGATGCAGTCCGTACGGTTTGAAGTGCAACCGCCATCGCAGAATCTTCCACATAGTTTGCTGTGGTACTTCTGGCTTGCGCGAACCGCTCTCATTCATTCCACGGTTCCGTATGACGCACTTGGTCGACTGATACGTTTCTGTTTACAGGGAGAACCACTGTCCCTAAATTCTCGATCCCAACGTACAACGCCCGGGTTACCCGCCGGGCCTTTTCCAGGATTCCTTCTGAATGCACGCTGCGCTACTCTTACTCATAAAAACCTCGTATATTCCAACATCCAAAAAGTCTTTTCTTGCCTTGTCGCTGTTTTGGCAAGGCACTGCATTCGTAACGCAACCGGTGGAAACAATGCAATCTCAGTACGCTACAATCATATTTCTACATGTGATACTTTGGAGTCGAAAAACGAATGAATCATTCGCTGCAAAACCAACAAATCCATTAATAACGAAGCTCGCTCGATTGAACATGGTGAGAAGGCTGGGAAATAGGCGGCAAAAGACCCTGGACGTGAGATAATTATTACTGAACCAGCAGACAGCTGCCGGTCAGTCAAGAGAAACCACACACATAAGTAAACAAAGCACTTGTACAAAATTAAGAACTAAAACACGTAACTGGAATCGAGCAATAGATGCTATCTAATTATGGTACATGGTAGAAGATAGTACGGATTACCTTAGCGCTGTCATAGTGGTGATCGGGGATTTGATGGTAATCATGATTTGCTGTCGTAATACTGAATTATCAGACCGTCGTAACTAGCGAGCAACAAGATCATTTAACTGTTTGTCCTACTAACCAGCTATGTTTTATAGACGTTCAGTTAAAATGTCTCAACAAGACTCCTACACGATAGTCCCATGTGGTCCGGACCTGACTGTATCACACACGGGAAACGCGTCTTGACGGCAGAGCATCTCGTGTACCAGTCAGGCAGAGCGTTGCAGTGGGACTTTTTGGAACCTCGGGTTTCGAAGAAAATTGTTGACTCCACAGGGGGCTCTACCTTTCGTAGACTGTTCTTTTGCCCAGATTTGGGAAGGCTAAATAGTTAAGTTAGGTTAACAGACATTAATGTCTTCTAACGGTAAGAACCGCTTTTCTGGCACTTCTCTGGAGTATTTATGCACGAAGGGCCGTTCAAACACTATTCACCACACGGCAGTTTGAACACCATCTCTCAACACCTCTAGCATCAGAACATTATGAGACACCCGACGGGGAATCGGTGTACGCTTGACATTTTCATCACATAAAAAGTGTTTCCGTTTATCTCCCCTACACACTATAAAATTTTATGTAAGCAGTTCTTCTTACACTATATGTATTGTAAGCACCAGCAACCTTACCACACTTCCTCGGGACCTCCTGAAATTTCCTTTCTATCGCCGGCCTGTGTGGCCGTGCCTTTCTAGGCGCTTCAGTCTGCAACTACGTAACTGATACGGTCGCAGGTTCGAATCCTGCCTCGGGCATGGATGTGTGTGATGTCCTTAGGTTAGTTAGGTTTAATTAGTTCTAAGTTCTAGGCGATTGATGACCTCAGAAGTTAAGTCGCATAGTGCTCAGAGCCCTTTGAACATCCTTTCTATCCGTAGATTTTTTTTTCCTTTAAGAATGACGTGTTGAGTTCTACCTGAGAGAAAGTCCTGATTCAATCGCAAATCTGGTCCCAAACTCGTATTTTGTTCGCTAAAAGACAGTGAAGAACTGTATCAGATACCTTCCGGAAATCAAAGCGGTCTGGATCTCATGGACAAACAAAGCTAACTAAGTTTCGCTAGAGCATTGTTCGCTGGAAGGACGTGGTTTCTTATAGAGCAGATTTTCTTTCCTCTGAAACATCATAATATGCGAACATAAAACATGATTCATAATTCTACAACAGACTGACATCAGTGATACAGGCTGACCCCTCTTGGAAACTGGAATCACCTGCTCCTTTTCCCCGTCCCTAGGTATGCATCGTTCTTCCAGCGAGCAGTCTTTATCCTGCTCTGAGCGTCAAACGGCTGAGGTCGATGACACATGAAAATGTTTTCCAAGGGCTTGGAGCTACTACTCCTCATCCAAGTAGCTACTTAATTTCCCTCACGAGTCTTAATGCTTTCAGCTCCAGTCCTCCCGCCGAGAAAAAATCTCTCTCAGAACCGGAAACTGGATACGAGAGCTCCATATGACTGTCAGACGCGCTGACCACTTAGATATGCAGGTGGACGAAACCATTTGCGGGACCAAAAAAATACATAGTGTTCAAGGCGAACAGTAAATGTTGTAGTAGGTCGTACTAAAGACTATTTCGATTGCAACATTCTATTCAACATATCGCCAATTTTTATGGATTAGAAAGATAAAGATGGTTACAGCGATCCGTTTTATTTCACTGCGATGGGTTTATTTATCGATTATCACTTCTATTTTGAAGTTAAAGTTGGAAATTGTGCTTCATTGTACTTTACTGAACTTTTCAACTGCGACTGCAGTTGTGGTTTGTTGGCTTATTCTACTGTATTGTTTAAACATGTCACAGGATATTTACAAGTGAGCATGTCGATATAGTATTTTTGTAGGAGTTTTGTAATGGAAACGCTACTGCTGCTTATAGATAATAAACTACAATATTTCGTAAACACAGAGTACCAGATTCAGCACAGAGTACCAGATTCAGCAATGTTTACTCACATTTTCACTAAACTGCATGAGACTGGTGCAGTGCGCAGCGGTTATTTCATCTGAACGTGCAAATGAACAGAGCACAGATGAGGTAGAAGACATTACTGACTCGGTAAAAGGTAGTCCTCCAAGAAGGACATGCAGATTTTCTAATCCCTTAGGCGTTACAAATAGAAGCACGTGGCCAACATTACATATGCACGACATCTAACTTACCATTGACAGTGTATTCAACACCTCGTGACGTGACGGTCACATATCGCTGAGCAATATTTCGATATTTTTCTGCTTGTGTTTTGACTATTTTCGAGGATAGAACAAGGCTTGCTAACTCTCGAGGAATGCTTCAGATTATCTTGTTAAGAGACGAACAGGCCAGGTTTCCATCCAGTGGTCTAGCTTGACCACAGAGGTGAGTCACAGAGGCTCTAGAAAAGGGAAAAGGATCCACTTGAGCACTGCAGTTAGCGGAAGCGGTTTTGATGGGGTTGGTACACTTGTGAGGAGCGACAGTTGTGAGGAGCGACATTTGTGAGGAGACCAGGTCGAACAAGTAGCGGGCGGTCTACAGGGACACCAAACAGGCAGCGCACCACATTTCAGTACTGCATCGTCACACCACTGCCGTCACACAGGAGTGCAAAACGATCGCATCAGGCAAAAAGCATGAGATTTACACAGGATCCGACCGATGCTGCAGGAATATTTCTGCAAGAACATCATTTGCTAATGCATGATGGGAGCAAATTTTTACTTGCAGATGACGACAGAGGACCAAATGATAGGATATTGGAGTTCGCCAGCGAAAGGGGAAAATCCTGTTTAACAGACTGCAATTCGTTCTTTGAAGGTGGAAAAAAAGCTCCAGCAAGCAGTTTGGGTAGTTATTAATGCTTCATGCCGATATTTCTACTTCTGAGGAGGAAAAAAACACAGTTGCAACCGTGTACGCCTTCCTACCCAATAAAAAGCGAGAAACGTACGATCGCTTCTTCATAGCTGTTAAGAGCAACGTACCTGGATGGAATCGTATAGCTATCATGATGGATTCTGAAGCTGTAATCATCCAATCAGTAACACATTTGGTTCCTGATGCAAATATTAATGGCTGCAACTACCATTTAAATCAGTGCTTGTGGAGGCAGGTGCAGAATTGCGGCCTTGTTGCTGCCTACAAGGAAAACGAAGAAATTAGTTTTAACATAAGATTGTGTTCCGCTTTGGCTCAAATTCCCCTGGACATGTTAGATGATGGATGGCTATGCATTCAGGAGAGCACGCCAGATAATGAAAAACTGCAAGATTTTTACGATTATTTTGTTGAACACTGGCTGGATAATGAAGACATGCCAAGAGATATATGGAACTGCCCACGAAGGCGCATGGAATCATGGAGGATAAATACATTAATTTCGCAGGTTCACCCAAATTTTTACCCATTATTAAAAATTCTCAGAGAAGACGCAGAATATCATGGGCACCAATTTGACCGACTAGTTAAAAATCTAGGTGGGAAAAAAAGAAAGATCCCCGCAATTAAGACAGATGAGATAGTTTCTAAGGCTCTTACAAGACTCCAAGTTGACGGCAATATGACATCATTTCTTTATTGCGTGGCCTATGCAAATAAATTAGAACGAAAAGAAAATGGCCTAAGCTACAGCAACACTTGTAAATATTGAAAAGGGGTTCAGTTCACGCCGATCACCCTATTGTAAAAATTGTAAATAAATAATCATCCTGTAAATATTGTAAATAAATAAAATGTGGGACGAAGAGAGACTACCTCCTCGTGGTGTTCACTGGAAACGACACAGAGTCGGCTAAATGTGTCTTGCAAATTGTAAAAGATTCACTAATGAAGTCTGAAAAGTCATAGCTTTTCTAACAATTAGAATCAGCATTTTTGTGTAGAGAATTTGAGAAACAATGTCTGTTTGAGTGGACGATGAATACATCTTGTTTCATTATATAAATCGCATTCCTTAACGCTAATTGCTAGCAGGACTCAGATTAGACCACAGTACACTTCCCTGTGTGGTTCGGGAAAATTGAGGTTTATTTCGATATAATTAAAGAAAAAGTTTCCACCGAGACCCAAATTCTTAAGTTGGCTCCTCTTAATATATGGTAAAAGGTTGCCACTCCTATCATATCAAATTTTGTGTGAGAGGTTGAAAGATAGAAAACATTTCCGGTTTCTATAGTTTCTGTAAAATACATCGTTAAGTATGAGGTTGAGCAAAAATTATGCCATATGTAAGAATAATGAGAGCAAAAATACCAAAGAAAAAGGTCTTACGCATCACTGTGCTGTAACTAATGGTTGACATGATATCGTGGGGGCAAAATCAGCTCCTATTTCTAATTTGACTAAGGCCATTCATCCTTGCCCAAAACAATTCTGAAATAATGTAACCTGGCTGCACTGGAGGAGTGTGAATGTCCCTCGGCAGCTGCCCGGGCCGTCACAAGCCGAGCTCTCAGTCACACCAAGCTACAGCAGGTAGTGGCCGAGCAGGTAGTGGCGCAGCGTTTGCGACACACCCTGTGCCGGTCCCTCAGCATCCCGGATTTCTCACAAGTGTCGCCACTTTCCAGTTTCTCACAAGTGTCTACAACTCGTTTCGATAAGCCCCGGCCCCTCCCCTTGGAGGCCAATGCGGCCTTCTCCTTTCAAGTCAGCTGCCGATAAGCTTCTGAAAGTCCGTGGAGTATAAATGTGCATGACAAATTTACTGCCCTGTACACAGACTTAAGAATGGGTCGACATGGCGGTACTCAGCCAATGTGAGAAAATACGTTGGCATTCTCCCTCTAGACTTTGTTAGCCAGCCAGTTGATTCTGTCCCTGTACCATGTTTAAGTGCGAAGGGTTCGACCAATGAGTGGAACATGGCTAGCAGCTGATATCAATCTTCTGTATGTTAAGATGCTTTCTGTAAGCTAAGAATGAGAAATTTATGCACGATTCCCCTCTATTAAAGTAAACAAAGCGAAAGTCCCGATGATCACTGTGGCAACGGCTGGGTGTCATCCGCTCCACACAGAGTTTTCTTTGATAAGTCGGGAGTTAGGCTTGGAGAAGGAGAATTTTAGGCACTCATCGCAAGAAGCCGTCTGGGGCACTCGTGGTCCAGAGGACGTCAGCCATTTTCTGCCGCCATCTCGGCCCACTTCATTCGGTACTGGCGCTCGTTCTGGCACGTTTTCTGAATTTTGAGTAAGTCTCGCATTTCCCATTAGCGGTGTGCACTTTCTGAACAACTTCCTGAGTTGGGTCTTGGAATCGTTAGGAAAGCTATTAGTGTTTCCCAAGCAGTCTTTCATGTAGAGTTCTAGAGAGTTTTGTGTTTCAATATTTTAGACAACTTTGTGCTCGTTTCATTGTTATAGTCAACATTATATTCATTTTATTGGTAACTTACTGTTGTGTACATAGTTCCGCGTAGTCAGCGCGTACACAACTTTCCCACTAGAGCGCGCCCCGCTAAGCACAACAGCGCAGGCGCAGCGCTCGTCCGTCTCCGCTCTGCGAGATGGCGCTGTCATAAAGCGGAGCAAATTCTGCTTCCGCCGATCCGCATATTAATATGTAACGCAGCCAATGAGATTGCTGCTAACGAAGAACCTCGCGGATCACACTCGCTCGAGGTATTATGAAGAGTGTACAGACCTCCAATTAGGATCCCTCCAAAACCCAGGCGATCATTGTAGGCAAAACCACCCCTTCCTTCCGCCTCCTTGATTTCTATGGCCGTCCTATCGCCCTCACCCCCACCCTCAAGTACCTTGGCGTCACCCTCGACCGTCGACTCTCCTGGACCCCACATCTCCGAACAATCCAAGCCAAGGCACGCTCCCGACTCCGTTTCCTGAAGTTCCTTTCCGGCAGTACGAGGAGTCTGGACCCCTACACCATAGTCCACACCTATAAATCCCACATCCGCCCTATCCTTTGTTATGCCCATCCGGCCTGGATCTCCGTCCCCCCCCCCTACCTTTTATAAACCCCTCCAAATCCTTGAACGCCATGCTCTCCGCCTCGCCTATCACATCCGTCTCCCCTCCCACACTCGGATCCTGTACGATCTCATTCTGTTCCCCCACCTCCTCCTTTTCCTTGAGAGGATCCTGCACACCTCCCGCAAACTCGATCCTCCTCACCCGCTTGTCTCGCCCATCCTCTCCCGCCCCTGCCCGCTGTCGCGCCTGTATTCCCACGTCCCACCCGGTCTCTGTCTCTCGACCCTCGTTACCCTCTCCCAAGGTGGCTTCCGCCAGCTCCCACTCCCTTATGATGTCCTCCTCCCCTCCATATACCCCTCCTACCAACTCTGATCCTCATCTCTCTTCCTGTGTCTGTTCCTTGGGCACCCACCCTCCCTCCTCCCTTTCTCCCCACTCCTCCCCCGGGCTTCCCCTCCCCTGTCCCTCTACTCCTCCTCCCATCTCCTCAGCCACTGGCGTCTTTGTTCTTCCCTCTCCACCTTCTCCATTCCCCCGGCCCTTCTTCTCCTCTTGGCAGGTCCCTGGACTTGCACATGATATGTGGACATTCGCGCACCGGAGATCATCGCCATCAGTGTACGTACCAAGACCAAAGGAACTTCAGATTGTCAATTGTAAATAGCATCCAGAATCAAGTTAAGTAAGGTTTATGATTTTTATTATTTTAATAAATGTGTGTGAAAATTAATCAAGTTCTGTTTAAAGTTGTTCACCGTCAATGTGCTACTCTAAGCGAGCAAGTGGCCTTTCTATCGTCTGACCTAACAGCAGAAGATAAACACGCCACTATAAGACCACGAGACATATTGCTGACACTCGCCTACTTCGTTAGAGCGACAAGTCAAATAATCTGATGGTGTGTGTACCGAAGGTCTCACAGTACGCACACCACACTTACATATTCCCTTCCGTTTTAATATGGTATACGTCGATATAATAATCAAATAATTGACTTTTTAAATTCAAACTTTGTAATAGTTCTGGCTTATTCAGCCATCATATTAGGCTCCAGAAAGCTATTCCCAGGGCTTTGGAGATGCAAGAAGCATAGATGTGATGCAATGTGGGATGAGGTACCGGTGACAGATGTTAGATTCGTTACCATTCCCGTGAGAAAGACCGCCTGAATGATGCTGCTGCTCTGTGATTGGCAGTAGGGAGCCAAAACGTTAAACTTTAGTTGCTATTATTAATTAAACCTGTCATCCAAATTACTTCAATTTTTAAATAAACTTCTCTCAACAGCCAGCTATCAATCAGTCATTTCAAAATGATTAAAATCAAAGTATTACTAAAACAAAAGATTGAAGATATTACTGCCGATGCTCTTCGGTCGCGTTCGGGTCACGCTTGCTGGCTTGGCACGCGAAGTGTCTCGGGCAGTCCGGCTCTCCAGTTCTAACCGTTACAGTAGACAGACATGTTGTCTGTTATAGCAGTATTTGTTTGATGCAATTTTATTTACTACAGTTCCGACCGTCGCTAGGTACAGACATGTTGTCTGTAATAGTAGTATTTGATTCATGTAATTCTATTCTCCAGTTCTGACGGCTCCAGTAGACAGACATGTTGTCTGTGGCAGGATGTATTTCATGTTATTTTAGCCAGATATGATGACTGTGGAAAGATATGTTCAATACGTTATGATCAAGAATAGTTTCTCGTGTCTATATCAATAAAACCACGAGTGGCATCCCAAGTGAGTTATAGTTTATTCGTAGCAGCAGTTCCTTGCGAAGTTAATTTCAGCCTCAAGGAAAAGAATCCAAGGCCTGTGTGCTGTTTTCTGCGGTGGGGACATCATCATCATGAAGACAACAGGTTAGTGAAGTGTACAAGAACTTATGTATTCCACACAGGGCAGTGGAAACAACTAGGCACCTCACGTGTACTGCATGCACAGTACAAATGTGCTCAGTGACACGTCATCTGCAGTAATGCAGAGGAGGTAAAGAAGGATGAAAGTATTAACACTATCTCACTTTTATTCCTTTTTCTTGCCGTAACTTGAATATCAGCACCAGCTGTTGCCCTACGATTGATGCTTGGTAGGCGACCCTATAAAAATGAATGTAACCCTTGCCTTCGTAATTTGTTGGTCTCACTGTGACTGTATTCCATTGCAAAGCATATGCCAAATCTTTTGTTCTTTTTTTCCGAGCCTTCTGACTCGTTTGATGCGCCCCGCCACTCATTCGTCTGCTGTGCCAACCTCTTCATCACAGAGTAGCACTTGCAACCTACGTCCTCAACTATCTGGTGGATGTATTCCAATCTCTGCCTTCCTCTACAGTTTTTGCCCTCTACAGCTCCCTCTAGTACCATGGAAGTTTTTCGCTGATGTCTTAACAGATGACCTAGCACAATCTCCCTTCTCCTTGTCAGTGTTCCCCACATATTCCTTGCATCTCTGATTCTGCGCAGAACCTCCTCATTCCTCACCTTATCAGTCCACCTAATTTTCAACATTCGTCTATAGCACCACATCTCAAATGCTTCGATTCTCTTCTGTTCCAGTTTTCCCACAGTCCATTTTTCACTACCGTACAATGCTGTGCTGCAAACGTACATGCCTTCCTTCAGTTAAGGTCTACGTTTGATACTAGCAGACTTCTCCTGGTCAAGAATGCCCTTTTTACCAGTGATAGTCGGCTTCTGATGTCATCCTTGCTCCGTCGGTTACTGGTTAGTTTGCTGCCTAGAGAGTGCAATTCCTTAACCCCGTCTACTTCGCAACCATCAATCCTGATGTTAAGTTTCTCGCTTTTCTCATTTCTGCCACTTCTCATTACTTTCCTCTTTCTTTGATTAACTCTCATTCCATATTCTGTACTCAACAGATTTCATTCCATTCAGCATATCATATAATTCTTCTTCTTTTTGCCTCAGGATTGCAATGTGATCAGATAATCGTATCATTGATATCCTTTCACCTTGAATTTATTCGACTCCTGTACCTTTCTTTTAATTCCATCATTGCTTCTTCGATGTACAGATTTGACAGTTTGGGCAAAAGACTACATCCCCGTCTTACACCATATTTAATCCGAGCACCTCATTCTTGGTGGTCCACTCTTACTATTCCCTCTTGGCTCTTGTATATATTTTGTATTACCCGTCTCTCCCCATAGCTCACCCCTATGTTTATCAGAATTTTGAACATTTTGCACCATTTCGCATTCTCGAACACTTTTCCCAGGACGACAATACTTATGAAAATATCTTTTTTTTCTTTTTCCTTGCTTCCGTTATCAACCGCCTTGCCTTTCTGGTGCCTTTACCTTTCCTATAGCCAAACTGAACACTGTCTAACATACTCAATTTTCTTTTCCATTCTTCTGTATAATATTCTTGTCAGCAACTTTGATGCATGAACTGGTAAGCTGATTCTGCGATAGTTCTCGCACTTGTCGGCTCTTGCAGTCTTCGGAATTGTACGGATGGTATTTTTACGATAGACGGATGGTATGTCGCCTAACTTATACATTCTACACAGCAACGTGAACTGTAGTTTTGTTGCCATTTCCCCCAATGATTTTAGAATTTCTGATGGATTATTACGGATTATTGTCTTTCCCTTCAGCCTTATTTGATCTTAAGTCATCCAAAGCTCTCTTAAAATGTGATTCTAATACTAGATCCACTATCTATTCTAAATCAACTCCTGTTTCTTCTTCTATCACATCAGACAAATCTTTCCCCTCATAGAGGCCTTCAATGTACTCTTTCCACTATCCTCTCTCTCCTCTGCATTTAACAGTGGAATTTCCGTCGCACTCTTAATATTTCCACGCTTGATTTTAATTTCACCAAAGGCTGTTTTGCCTTTCCTATATGCTGACTCAGTCTTTCGGACAATCATTTATTTTTCAGTGTCTTCACATTTTTCATGCAGCCGTTTCGACTTAGCTTCCCTGCACTTCGTATTTATTTCATGCCTCAGCGACTTGCATTTCTGTATTCCCGAATTCCCAGAACATTTATGTACTTTCATCGATCAACTGAAGTATTTCATCTGTTACCTGTCGCTCCTTCGCAGTTACCTTCTTTGTACCTATGTTTTTCTTTCCAAGTTCTGTGATTGCCCTTTTTAGAGCTGCCCATTCCTCTTCAAGTGTGTTGCCTACTGAGCTATTCTTAAAAGCCTTAGATAACTTGAAGTGTATCTCGTCATTCCTTAGTAATTCCCGTATCCCACTTCTTTGCGCATTGATTCTTCCTCACTAAACTTCAGCCTACTCTTCATAACTACTACATTGTGATCTGAGTCCATATTTGCTCCTTTGTACGCTTTACAATCAAGTATCTGATTTCGGAATGTCTGTCTGACCATGATGTAAACTAACTGAAATCTTCCCGTATCACCCAGTCTATTCTAAGTATATCTCCTTCTCTTGTGATTCATGAACATAGTATTCGCTATTACTAGCTGAAATTTATTACAGAACTCAGTCTTTCTCCTCTCTCATTCCTTGTCCCAAGCCCATATTCTACTTTAAGCGTTTCTTGTACTCCTTCCCTACAACTGCATTCCAGTCCCACATGACTATTAGATTTTCATCTCCCTTTACGTACTGAATCACCCTTTCCAATATCCTGATAGACTTTATCTTTTCATCTTCAGCTTGCGACGTCGGCATGTATACCTGAACTATCGGTGTTGGTTTGCGTAGATTCTGATAAGGACAACCCTATCACTGAACCGTTCACAGTAACACTCTCTACCCTACCTTCCTATTTGTAACGAATCTTACTCCCTTTATATAATTTTCCTCTGCTCTAATATTACTCTGTACTCATCTGACCAGAAATCCTTGTCTTCTTTCCATTTCACTTCACTGACCTCTACTGTATAGAGATTGAGCCTTTGAATTTCCATGTTCAGATTGTCTAAATTCGCTACCACGTCAAGCTTCTTTGTTATTCATGCTTTTTCTCAAGGTCACTCTCCCTTAGTAATCCCCTCCCAGAGATCCGAATGGGGGACTGTTCCGGAATGTTTTGCCAATGGAGAGATCATCATGACACTTCTTTGAGTACAAGCCACATGTCCTATGGATACACGTTGTGTGTCTTTAATGCAGTGGTTTACGTTGCCTTCTGCATCCTCATGCCATTGATCATTGCTGATTCTTCCACCTTAAGGGGCAGTTTAAGGTAAGAGAATGCCCTGAAACGCTGTCCGCTCCTCACCCCTATATTAAATATCAGTGTATTTTGATCTTTGGTTATGACTTGTGATCTATGAGCACTGCACTCAGCTCATCTTACATATGTCAACGGCTGGTCCTAGAAGGGCTAGTAAAGATAAAAAACGCTTATTTTCAACTTTCCAGAAGGAGACAAAAGTAGATAAATTTGATTTTGCAGTTGGTTAATTGCAAATCGCCCTGTGATCCCATTAAGACTGTTTATTTTTGAAACCACTCTTGCTAGTGACGATTGTTGGAATTTTAACTGCAAACACAGTACATACAAGGAGCTGCAAATCAAATGATGAATAGACTAGTGACGGTCCCAACATCACTTGCAGCTCCTGACAAAAGCCCGCAAGCCTGTGTGGAGGCATGTTTAACGCTTCTCTGCAAATATGTTTCTTTTGAAGTCCGAAATTTATTGCTTCTTAATATCAATCAATATTATTCCAATAATTGTAAAGAAGATCTAAGGTCAGAACGTTATAATGCAATGTATTTTACATAACTTGCAGTTTGCATCACCATCCAGGTGTAACTTCTATTACAAAACATGGTTGAAAATAAGTTTGGTCCAGGGTTTTAGTTAGGAAATAAATGAAGTATTACACGATGATTTGATGTAACCATTTTCATATCTGGAGCTTCACAGTATTTACGAAAAACCCAGTGTGGAGTCTTTCATTGGTCTACCAGCTTCAAATCAAAGAGTGCCATGAAGTAAACACTTTAACTTTTAAAATTTAAGTCAGGTCGAAAAAAAGCTATATTTTTTGTAAACGAAAAACTTTTAGAAATATTCTGGAAATAAATGATATTTGTTGTAGAATCACATTTTCCTCACAATAAATTTTACATAATATATGTTGATAAATTAGTCAAATGCAAGTGGAATTTCTAATGAAAGATGTTTCATTGATTTTACAAAGCAGAAATAAAATCAAGGTTGTATATTATATTTTGTAGCTAGATTCATAGGAACACTAATTTACATAGCATATCCAGGGAGAGAGTAAAGTAATCGATATAAACTCTAACTCTGAGCATTGCGTTGCTTCGCCAGAGTGCTAAAACAGTGCGTAAATATCCAAAACCATGATGGAATGCTTCATATCCCAAAAACGGCACAACTATCGCTGAAAATAAAGTGGTATCATAAATTCCCGTAATCTAGAAAGCTACACCAAAATCTTGGTTTCTTATACAGCATGTGGTATGGTAGACAACCAGTCGATTGGAGTCGTGTAACACCGTCGTCTTAAAGGCTTCAATTATCTAGACGGTCTTGGGTATGTGCCTCCAGCAATAATGGAACACGTTCCTTTTGCTGTAAGGGTGGATATGTTCCTCCAGCATTATAAAGACCGTGCACGTTCAAGCTACACATATATACCAATATATCCCGTGAGGTGGATCGGCAGAAATGTTCATGTTTCTGGGCACCAGCTTCTTCAGATCTTAACCCCTTCAGTGTTTTGCCTGGGGGTTGGTTGAAAGACGAGATCTACATAAGAAAAGTAAACGCAAGAGACGAATAGCTCGTTCAAATTATTAATAGCACTGTCTTCATACACGATTGCCAATACGACCTTAGAAGAGACAGACGTGGTGTTGTCAACAGAATTCAAAAATATGTTGAAGTCGGAAGTGTAATTTACGAGGAGCTTGAATAAGTAATGCAACGCCTTTTTTCCTTGGCCAGTTTCTATTGAAAAAATGCAGAGTTTGTTGAGGGACATCATGGAATATTCCCATTTCAGCCCCTGTATCCGGGCCAAATATCTCACGAAATAACCGTCAAACAAAAAAACTACAAAGAGCGAAACTTGTCTAGCCTGAAGGGGGAAACCGGATTGTACTATGGTTACCCCGCTACATGTCGCTGTCATAGTATAGACGGATATAAACTGCGTTTTTTTTAAAATAGGAACCTCCATTTTTATCACATATTGGGGCAATACATAAAGAAATATGAATGGTTTAGTTGGACCACTTTTTTTATTTTGTGATAAATGTCTCTGTAATAGTCAAAAACATATGGCTCACAATTTTAGACGAACTGGTAACAGGTAGGTTTTTTAAATTAAAATACAGAAAGTAGGTACGTTTGAAGATTTTATTTCGGTACATGTACCTTTGTGAACTTACCATTTATGTGAACGCATGCTGTTACTGCGTGATTACTTGTAAATACCACATTAATGCAATAAATGCTCAAAATGATGTCCGTCAACCTCAATGCGTTTGGAAATAAGTGTAACGACATTCCTCTCAACAGTGAGTAGTTCGCCTTCCGTAACGTTCCCACATACATTGACAATGCGCTGACACATGTTGTAAGGAGTTGTCGGTGGATCACGATAGCAAATATCCTTCAACTTTCCCCACAGTAAGAAATCCGGGGATGTCAGATCCGGTACCCGTGTGGGCCATGGTATGGTGCTTCGACGACCAATCCACCTGTCTTGAATTATGCTATCCAATACCGCTTCAACTGCACGCGAGCTATGTGCCGGACATCCATCATGTTGGAAGTACATCGGCATTCTGTCATGCAGTGTAACATCTTGCAGTAATATCCGTAGTATATTACGTACGAAATCAGCATACTTTGCACCATTTTGATTGCAATAGATAAGATTGGGGGCCAATTATCCTTTCTTCCACAATGCCGTACCACACATTTAACCCGCCAAGGTCGCTGATGTTCCACTTGTCGCAGCCATCATGGATTTTCCGTTGCCCAATAGTGCATATTATACCGGTTTACGTTACCGCTGTTGGTGAAAGACACTTCGTCGCTAAATAGAACGCGTGCCAAAAATCTGTCATCGTCCCGTAATTTCTCTTGTGCCCTGTGGCAGAACTGTACACGACGTTCAAAGTCGTCACCATGCAATTCCTGGTGCATAGAAATATAGTACGGGTGCAATCGATGTTGATGTAGCATTCTCAACACCGACGTGTCTGAGATTCCAGATTCTCGCCCAATTTGTCTGCTACTGATGTGCGGATTAGCCGCGGCAGCAGCTAAAACACCTACTTGGGCATCATCATTTGTTTCAGGTGGTGGTTGACGTTTCACATGTGGATGAACACTTCCTGTTTCCTCAAATAACGTAACTATCCGGCGAACGGTCCGGACACGTGGATGATGTCGTCCAGCATACCGAGCAGCATACACAGCACACGCCAGTTGGGCATTTTGAAAACAATAGCCATACATCAGCAAGATATCGACCTTTACCGCAATTGGTAAACGGTCCATTTTAACACGAGTAATGTATCACTAAGCAAATACCGTCCGCACTGGCGGAATGTCACGTGATAACACGTACTTATACGTTTGTGATTATTACAGCGGCATCTATCACAAAACGAAAAAGTTGTCCAACTAAAACATTCATATTTCTTTACCTACTACACCAATATGAAATAAAAATAGCGGTCCCTATTTAAAAAACGCAGTCGATATCCGTTAAACCTATGGCAGCGCCATCTAGCGGGCCAACCATAGCGCCATCTGGTTTGCCCCTTCAAGCTAGACAAGTTTTGTTCTTTGTAGTTTTTTCGTTTGACGCTTATTTCGTGAGATATTTGGCCCGGTCACTATCAATGGACCACCCTGTCTGTCTTCTAAATGGCATCTGTAACGGAGGTGCGCTTCAAGCAGAGAGCTGTTATCGAGTTTCTTTTTACGGAAAACCAGAGTATCCATAGCAGAATGTCTACGGAGACGTGGCAGTGAACAAAAGCACGGTTAGTCGTTGGGCGAGTCGTCTGTGATTATTGCAACAAGGTCTCGCAAACCTGTCCAGTCTCCCACGTGATGGCTGGCCGCACACAACTGTGACTCCGGCAGCGTTGGAACGTGCGGAAACTCTCATTCGAGATGATCGACGGATCACAATCAGACAATTTGCTGCTCAACTGGATGTCTCTGTTCGTAGTGCTGACATACATTTCCACCAGTTAGGCTACCAGAAGGTGTGTGCCCTCTGAGTTTCTCGCCGACTAACGTAAGACCATAAAAAGCAACAAAGGGTCATCCATGAGGAATTACTTGGACGTTACGAGGTTGATCGTGACAGTTTTTTGTCGAACATCGTCACAGGCGATGGAACGTGGAGTAATCACTTCGAATCGGCATCAAAACTTCAATCCATGAAGAAGCCCCACACCACCTCTTCTCCGAAGAAAAAGTTCAAAGCCGCATTCGTAGCCATTAAAGTCATAACGGTCTTTGGGTCTCTGAAGGGGTTATTATGCTTCATGTCCTCTATCATGGCGCAACGATCAACTCTTGAAGTGTAGTGGTGTGCTACCCTCAGGAAATTGAAGCAACAACTTCAGAGTGTTCATGGGCATAAAATGCAAACGAATTTCTCTTTCTCCACACAACGTGAGGCATCACACAGGTCTGCGTTCCCGAGAGGAGCTCGCAGAACTTCAATGGACTGTTTTTCCTCATCACCCTACAGCCCGGATCTCGCACCTTCCATTTGTTTGGCCCAATGAAGGATGCACTCTGCGGGAAGCACCATGTGGATGATAGGGAGTTTATTGATGCAGCAATATGTTGGATTCGTCGTCGACTGGTAGAGTATTACCATGAGGGTATAAGGCCGTCGCATTGAACCAGATTATGTTGAGGAATAGGGTTTTGTAGCCCAAAAAGTAGGAAATAATACGGTGTACTGGAATTCTCCATAAAACCAACCTGCCTTTGGATGAAAAAAGGGGTTCCATGACTTAGTGAAAGCCACTGGTATTAAAATCAAGTTTTCAGCTGAGTAGTATGGTGGCTAAGAGGTATGTATGATGTAAACAATAAAATAGGCTATGACAAGCGAGCCATAAAACAGCTAAATGGTATTCTCTGGAACGAAAACATAATGTGCCGAACAAAACATACAATCTACCACACAATTATTGAAAGTATCACAACATATGGTGCAGAGTTGTGGGAACTAGCTCAGAGGCAGAAAGATCGCCTGCTGGCTGTCGAGATGGATTTCTGGAGACGGAGTTGTGGATACTCCAGACTTGACCATATTAGAAATGATAGGATCAGAGAGGTTATGAATGTCAAAAGCACAATCCTAGACTACATAGAAACGAAGCGCCTACTCCTAGTATGGTCACTTACAGCGTATGTCAGGCACAAGATGGCCAAAAAGGATATGGCAATGGACACCCCACCAGAGAAGAAAGCGCGGTAGACCTGCGAGATACTGGAAACACGACGTCAACGAAGGAATGGCGGCGAGAGGTCTTAATGAAGGAGACCATAATGACCGTGAACGATGGAGATTGGGAGGCGGCAGCACCCGTAGAAACCTCGCTCATACAGGGTGAAAAGTATTTAAACCGACAAACTCTGAGAGGTTGTAGAGGACATCAAAACAAATATTTTTCCCTAATGTCATGTATTACTATGAGGATTATTTAAACCGGTGGAAGCCGTATTACGCTCGTCAGTTGTTAGAGGGCGTATTACGATCTTCAGTTCTTAGAGGGCGTATTACGCTCTTCAGTTGTAGGCAGCTGCTGTCTACCAGCTTAGTAGTGTATTGTCTGTGTTTACTAATGGAGCGATACACGTGGAGTGAGTACACTGATATGGTAGTTCCTTACTACGTAGCGCACCATAACGGACTAGCTGCACAGCAGGTTTATCAACAACAATATCCTAATCGCCGTATCCCACATCGTACGACCTTTGCTGCTGTGTACCAACGTCTGCGTGAGACCGGGTCATTTAGCAGGATTACCGGGACAGGGACGCCGTCGCACGGTAAGAACGCTGCAATTTGAGGAAGCTTAGAAAAATTATACATGACTGTGCTTAAATTGACACATAATATTTTTTTTTTTTTTTAGCGCAACGCAATCTGACTTTTAGTAACCCCTACAAGAGAATGGCCCTGACTAACATTAACCTATACGTTTCACAAATCACTTACCTCACAAAAATCTTCGTTACTCGAACTACTGCAATACAGCGAGTGCCACTACTGTCAGCTAACTAAAAGATTCAAACTAAGGAAGGCACTAATTACTGATAGGCATAGTTAGCGAATGAAAGATTTTAATACAGAACAAACAATGTATTTACCTTAATAGTCATACTATATATAGCAGTTCATGACATCCAGTCTTACAAATTTCAAAACTCCGCCATCTCTCTCCCTGCGTCCACCACTGCTGGCAGATCACCTCCAACTGCGCTACGCTACGCACTGTTCACATCCAGCTGCCGCTGCCCAACACTAGAATGGCAGACAATAATGCAAACCAGCCACAGACTGCACACAGCACAGCCAGTGATTTTCACACAGAGCGCTACGTGGCGTTACCAGTAAAAAAACCTAAACAGCCTACTTACATAGCCCCCATGCTCCCCACAAAAAAAATATCAAATTGTTTTGGGCAATGGCCAATACAGATTTGAAAATTTTTTTCATAATTACAATAACAAAGAAATGAAATGCACACACTTATCAATACAATGTTAGTCAAAAGCTAAAATTTTCTCACAGTCCATAAAGACAGTCCTGATCGTTCATCACAGTTAAATAGCAGTCTTTTTGCTCATTGTCTGAGCAGTAAAAGAAAATGCACATGGAAGTAGTGGATTTCCATGCAGTCTTGAAGAAGTAGTGTTGTCCTTCCAACAGAAAGACAGTGCTGACTCTTAACATGCTGACAGGTAATGGGGAACAACAGAGCAAACCCACAGCAGAGTCAGTCGAAGTTTTGAAGAATATTGGAAGGTTGGACATCACAGAGCAGACCCACTGTAGTCCTAGTAGAGATTATGGTATTGGTGGGTCACCAGAGATGCAGACCCACTGCAGTCCTTGTAGAAATTATGGTATTGGTGGGCCATCAAAGATGGAGACCCACTGTAGTCCTTGTAGAAATAATGGTATTGGTGAGTCATCAAAGGTGTAGACCCACTGTAGTCCTTGTAGAGATGGCTAGCAGCCAACTGTTGCGACTGTGCAGGTGCACAATCACCATCGAAGAGTCTTGTGGACAATATAGCAAGTCCATAAACCACCACTTGTCCACTCACAAAGAATTTGTTTGAAATGTCCTTAGAACCAGCAATTCTGTTGTCCAGTCCCTTGCTGAATTATTAACACACGTGCAAACACTATCAGTCCTTACTTCTCACATATTGTCCATATACTATGACCAACAGAAACGTGTGCAGTGAAATTTAACTTACAAATTACTTAATTTGATCAACTGGTGTCAATTACAATTTTATAACATAAGAATACAATAACAAAGGTACAAAATATATCATTAAAGAACATAATAGTACAGATAACATTTGCAGTAGTACAGGCTTTACAAAAGAATCGAAATAACAAATACATCAGTGTCACAGGAATTATGACATAATTAAATACATAAAAGATCAGAATAACTTTTTAAACATCAATTTCACACATGAGCATTAGAACAAAACAGAATAAACAATGTGTAAACATCTTTACGAAGTAAATAACATGTTATTAATTCAAATTATATTTGAGGATAACAGTATTCCTCATCGTAGTGAATGTAGCTTAGTATTAGAAGAGAAAAAATTCTATGAAACAGTACACAGAGACAGGAAGAAAATAAATACACAAGGGTACACAAACACGTAGTGGGATAACACAAAAGGAAAGGACAGGGTTTGTTTTCAGTGTAACATTTGGTACTGCAGTCCAACCCAAAACTTGGTTCCATAGAAAGTCCCTCTTATTTCAACATCTGCTCCAGCCAAAAAAAAAAAAAAAAAAAAAATCCTATCCAAGCATGCTTTCTGTATTCTGTTCACATCCTCTTTCAAAAATAGCTTTTCTTCACTGTACACTACTTTTTTGGCCAAACCATTTTCTTATAGCTTCTCAATGCTTTTCTTCCAATTCATCATAGTTAGTTTCTTATATAGTCTACCGCCTCTTAAGCTAACTTAAACCTACTGAGCTCAGATGCTAAACTAAGGGACGAGGCAATGCAGCAGCACAAAACAATTAACACAAACAGCAATGATAAAAAAATGGCAATTGGCAAAGCAAGCTACAGTAAATCTAAATTACCAAGCAATGCAACATTACAACTGATATGAACCAATGTGCAGCAACAAGAAAAATAAATCAGTAGTAAAACTAGCTTAACAGAGTAATACAAAGTGAAATTTAGTAGCACTATGCCTGGCAAACAGCAGCAGCAAATACAATAATTTATACCTAAACAAGACAAAGCTCAAGCAGAAAAAATATTACACTAAAGAGAACAATGCAGATAAGAGAAATGTATATTCACATCTTAATGTCTATATGATTAAAGTGGTGCAAAACAAAAACTTATTGTAAAAAAAAATATTACCATGTACTTGAAAAGAAAATTCTGTATGCAATTCCTGCCAAGGGAAATGTCTTTTTGAGCTCCTTCGTTTTTTTAACTACATCATAAAGTTATTATTTACTGGATCTGTTGGCATAAAATATTTATATTAGCACATCCATTAAATTTTATTGTAACCAATGCTGCAGTGTAGCTAGAAACTAGATATTAAACATAATAGGCAAAGCAAGGCATGAAACGTCATTCGCTAGCCATATGGCGTTTCATAGTGCAGCAAACAATCTTTCAACTAGCAAGACAATAGACATGAAACGTTTCTCATCATTTCATTTCAGTAAATATCATAAATTAAGAACTCTACAGTGTAATCATGTTTTCAAGTTTGAGGGTGTCGTATTTACGATGCTTTCTACAAAGGAATGTCAATAACGAGGATAATGGCCAATTTCTTTCACTCTCCACCTGCACCTCTGACAGGCACACACTAATGGCTTTCTTTTGTCAGGTGGTTGTCGCACAGCTGGGTGCCCACGACGCATTACGTGCAGGTGGTCACTTAACTGTCTTATCGAAATATTTACGAAATCCAGTTTCCGCTACAGTGGCAGTCTCATATAAAAAAAATTCACAGGTCAAGAATTTGCGTTACAAACATGTAGAAACAAAATCCTTTAAATATAATATAGTTCAAATGGCTCTGAGCACTATGGGACTTAACATCTGTGGTCATCAGTCGCCTAGAACTTAGAACTACTTAAACCTAACTAATCTAAGGACATCACACACATCCAAGCCTGAGGCAGGATTCGAACCTGTGACCGTAGAAGTCACGCGGTTCCGGACTGAGCGCCTTAACCGCGAGACCACCGCGGCCGGCTTTTTTAAATTTAATAGTGTCCAAAAAAATTTCGTCGGCATTGTAATACATTCACGCAATTACATACATTTCATAACTCTTAAAGTACGATTCTTGGTTTCCAACAACCTTTTTCACAAACCAGAGTCCCTAACCACTACTCATTATTCCTTACCTTATTCGTCGACACTTCTTCAATATTTCATCATAACAGATACGTAGCATAATCAAATAACTCATATACCATCAGCTTATTGATCATAAACGTACCGCAACAGCATAATACACATTGTCATCGTCATAATAAGACCATAAAAACTCAGCTGAAACTCAAAATCTTCCTCCAATAATTTCAAAACAAAACAAAAATTCTCTGCTCATGTCAAAAGTGCCATCTACCTCAAACGTACTTCAAAAATCATGATCCCATACCAAATACATCATTCAAAGCTCTCATAGTATCACAATGGTTCCGAAAAAATATGAACAGTTCACAAAGTACAGACAAAATACAATTTCGTAAGTGTGAAGTTATCCAACCGTGTAAATACGTAAACATCTGTCACGGATGTAGTAAAATAAACGTTTGTCTTTCTCAGTTAAATTATCACATAGCTGTGTAATTCTGTGTTAGTGAAATATGGTACCGATGTGTAAAATTGTATAAGCAAATACCATATTAGTTAGGGCTTCTTGTGATTGCCAAACACATGGTACACAAAGTAAGCGTGTACCCCCCTGAGGATTAATGTAATTATATCCTCAGGTGTTGCAGATTACAGCAATGGAATGAAATGTATCACGAAAAACTTTCTTTGTAATTCAACAATCTTCAAAAATAAATGGTTTAAGTACCAAATTAATCACTCAAATGCGTGCCCTGTAGTGCTAAATGTGCGTTTTGCTGTAAGATAATCTCTGTGGAAGTGTCGTAGTTACCGTCCTCTGAAAGCTAAGTTCTGCAGAAGTCAATGTACTTACCTCACGATAAACAAAAGTGAAATGCTTTGCGTATAGATATCGTAGTTACTACGCTTATTGCCATGATGAAGTAAGTACTGTACTGTAACGTATGTTGTGCTACAGAAAAGGCTGTCTCATTGTAGCTATACCACAAAGTTACTACTAAAACATGTTTTACTTTCCAGAATAATACAGAAAAACTGTGCAGATATAAAACAGATACACCGCAAAGGCAACATTGTAAATTGTCACTCATTAGTAGCGTCGTGATATAATCGTGTAGCTGTCACATATACTAACCACTGTGTCATCTGGTAACTCACAGATAGTACGTTAAATCCAGAATGTGTCTTCAAGTAAACCAAAATGTTGCATTAAAATCTCATTAGCAGTACTGGTAAATGTTCTAAGTATGTGAGCCTTATGGTCGTTACGTAATCGTGCCATGAACAAGCAAGAATATACAAATACAACACTGTGTCGTCTGTTCACTATAACAATGCATTCGTAATTTCTGTTTAAAAATGTTCCCTAGGTTCTAGACTGGATATTTAACTTCAAACATTGTTGCATGTTAACAATTTCTTAAGTCTGACAAAGCATACTAGAAATGTGAAGTGAAAAGTTTTATGGCAAAGACAAAGTTAAAAAGCAAATTATCTTTCAATAAACGGTTTTATATGTGAAATGTGGTGTAAACCTTTACTCTTTCTAGTACGCAGAGTTTCAACTTCAACGCAATTATCATGTGGTATACGTCGGTAAAGAATACTGGAATTTTTCTCAAGGTTAGCGTCTATGTTATTTTTCTCTGAGCCAGCCGGCGCAGGCGGCTGCCTGCGGAGCGAGTCATTGTCTGTCTCTTTGTTGGCGCGCACCGTTATTGGGATTAGGAGACCTAACTTCTACAAATTCACCTTGACGAGAAGGCCCTGCCCTGTTTAAAGCTCGCCAGTTCTGATGGAATTCAGGTCTGTCGTTTTGTCGGTAGTTTACATAGTTTCTTGTTTGTCGGTCATGTGGTGGAAAATTTCTCCCTGAATTGTAACTACGCGCTGGACCGTTGCGTCTGAAGTTATTCTGTCTCCCTTGATAACGATAGTTCTCGTTGCCATATTGTCTGTTTCTATGATTGTCTGTGTAATATTCATTACTACGGAAATGCGATCTTTCTCTGTAACTATTACTACTCCGCCAACGGTTGTCATACGGTTGGTGTCTGTTTTGGTCACGATTTACGTTGTAAGAATAGCCTTGTCGTGTATTATTTCTGTCATCGCGGAATTGTGACAGGTGTGACCTGTAATTGTTGTGCTCCTGTTTTCGCGTTCCGCGATTGTTAGTGTCAGTTTCCAGTTCTTGGAACAGTCCCTGAAAAACTTCAATGTCGTCTTTGCATCGTCCTGCTAAAATAATCTGTCGTAAATGTTAGGTAATTTAATTAAGCAAATGCGGATGAGTTCTCAGGGACTGTATGGGTTTGAAAGATACTGATTCTTATGTAACATGTCTTCAAAATAATTCACAAGACTGGAAAATTCAGATTGTTCGAAATGTTTCATCATAATGATGCCATGTTTTACTCGGTCTTGTGTAGCTTGACACCAATATGCTGAGAGGAAGGCATGATAAAATTCTCCTTCACTGTGACAATCGTGAATGACCGATCGCATTCTTACAGTTGGTTCATTCTCTAAGTAGCCACACATAAATTCTAATCTGTGCTCTAATGACCAGTTTGGAGGAAAACAATGAGAGAATTGATGAAGCCACGCTTGTGGATGAATGTCGTTGTCAGAATGTTTTGAATTTACGTGCAGTATTGAATAGCTTATAGTCAAAATCATCGTGTCGGCGGGTAGCATATCGGTCATTGTTACGTCGTTTCGGCGGTTCCATCTCAAAATTTGGTGCACCTTGCCAATTTCTTTCATAATTTACGAAATGCCCTGTGTTATTATTTTGTGGCTTTTCCGTATTTCTAAGTCCCTCTTCCCGTGTTGGAGCGCGACTGTCCTCTGAAATACGTAATTCTTGTATTACCTGTGTCAGCTGATCTTGTACTTGCCGGATTTCTCTTTGGTGTTGTGTATTAATTTGATTCTGATTTTGTTTGAATTTCCTAATTTGTTCGCACTCTTCTGTATCATTCAGATCATCATCTACCTTTGCAGATAAGTTAATGAACTGATCCGAAAGTTCGTCTACTTTCTCCGATAGTGAACTTATTTCCTCAGTGTGTTTTTCTGATCCAAATTTCAGAGTGTCCATTTGTGTTGAAATCGAATCTACTGCGTCTAAGTTTTGCTGAGTTTTTGCAAGTTGCGTAACCGAATCGGTAGATGTAACTGAGTCAATTTTAGCTTGCAACGTCTCATGATTTTCATGAACAATGGTTTGCAGTTCTTTTATGGCTGATTCCTGATTCTGTAATGTATTTTCATGCGGCGAAAAAATAGGTTGGAAATGCTCGCACATTTGTGTTTTTACGTCATTACAGACTTTTTGACATTTCGATTCGATTTTATGCAACTCAGTAGTTAAATCTTCACGTGTTTGTTCAAGCGTATGTTCCACTGAGTGTAACTTTTGAAGCTTTTGTGCCATTGTGTCTAACCTTTGAAGCTTCTGCTGTGTTTGTCTCTGATTTTGTTTCATTTGTTGCATTAATTGCAATAATAAAGTATTAATGTCTGGAATCTGTTCCTTTATGCTTTTCGGCAGTGCATTTGCACTGGCAACATTCACGTTTTGACAAGCAGAAAATGTGTCTTGACTTATTTGAGAAAACGGTGAGGACGCAAAACCTGAATGTACAGTATTTGCAAGATTGTGTCCTGTCATTTCGGATTCCTGACACGAGCTGTTGCCGACCGATCGATCGATAATGCTTCTCTGTTCACTAATTGTTTCACTGCCTACACCATTATTTGACGCCCGCTCCATTTCCCTATGCATAGTTACCAAATTACTACTTATAATGTCTGTTAATTCATTACACAGTGGTGCTGGTAAGCTACGCTCGTCGTCACTATTATTTCTCAGTTTACTTTGGAGCCTAGTGTTACGTTTTTCACACGCCATTATTGTCACAATATTTCACACGACAACACAGAAAACCACAATTTGAAGAGCAAAATAAGAGAACACATTCACGTAGCACTGAAAATAATATCTAGTTAATTGCAAGTGTAGCTGCGAAATACTTCGCGCAAAACTACATGCATGCCACAACTGTTTTACTGTACAACAATGAAAGACTGCAACTACAAAGGAAATTCTCTCTATGATTACGCGCTAGCAATAAACAAAGGCTATACTAACTACACAAACGACAAGAAAAAAATCAGAAGATTCCAGTGACGTATCCTCGGCTAAGGGTCGACATATGAAACGTTCCCTTAGAAAAATTATACATGACTGTGCTTAAACTGACTTTTTTTTTTTTTTTCAACGCAATCTGGCTTTCAGTAACCCCTACAAGAGAATGGCCCTGACTAACATTAACCTATACGTTTCACAAATCACTTCCCTCACAAAAATCTTCGTTATTCGAACTACTGCAATACAGCGAGCGCAACTACTGCCGGCTAACTAAAAGATTCAAACTACGGAAGGCACTAATTACTGATAGGTATAGTTAGCGAATGAAAGATTTTAATACAGAACAAACAATGTATTTACCTTAATAGTCATACTATATATAGCAGCTCATGACATCCAGTCTTACAAATTTCAAAACTCCGCCATCTCTCTCCCTAGGTCCACCACTGTTGGCGGCTCACCTCCAACTGCGCAACGCTACGCACTGTTCACATCCAGCTGCCGCTGCCCAACACTAGAATGGCAGACAACAATACAAACCAGCCACAGACTGCACACAGCACAGCCAGTGATTTTCATACAGAGCGCTACGTGGCGTTACCAGTAAAAAACCCAAACAGCCTACTTACAGGCTGTCTTGCAGCATGTGGAGCGGGATCCTTCAACCAGTGCAGTTCTTCGTTAATGTGTGGGTCGGTTTTGTTGGGTAATGTTTAATTGGACCATATCTGCTACCTAGGCGTCTGCAGCTCCTAGTCGTGCGGTACCATTCTCGCTTCCCGTGCCCGGGTTCCCGGGTTCGATTCACGGCGGGGTCAGGGATCTTCTCTGCCTCGTGATGACTGGCTGTTGTGTGATGTCCTTAGGTTAGTTAGGTTTAAGTAGTTGTAAGTTCTAGGGGACTGATGGCCATAGTTGTTAAGTCCCATAGTGCGCAGAGCCATTTGAACCATTTTTGCTACCTACGCCATAAAATGGCAGGCACTATTATAATTTTCTCGACAGAGCTTTGCCACAATTGCTGGAAGACGTCTCGCTCTCTACAAGACAACGCATGTGGTTCCAACATGACGGGGCGCCAGCATATTTTGGTCGTCGTGTGCGTCGATTCCTGGACCGACGGTTCCCAGAAACGTGGATTGGCAGAGGTGGTCCTGTACCATGGCCTGCTCGATCCCCAGACATGTCCCCTCTGAACTTTTTTGTGTGTGGCTAAATGCGCAACCCTGTTTACCCAACTCCTGTTGCACCATAAGAGGATCTGGTTGCCGGGATAGTAGCAGCCGTAGCAGCAGGAACAATTCAGGATACTCCTGGGGATTTTGCCCGTGTCAGACAGAACATGATCCGACAGTGTAGCCTTTGTTTACGTGTCAATGGAGGCATTTTTTGGAATTGGGTTGTGTCAATGTGTTGTCTCTTGGTCATAAAAAAATGGAAATGTGTTTGTTGCCAGAATGAGATTTTCACTCTGCAGCGGAGTGTGCGCTGATATTAAACTTCCTGACAAATTAAAACTGTGTGCCGGTCCGAGACTCGAACTCGGAAGCTTTGCGTTTAGCGAGCAAGTGCTCTACCATTTTTTTAAAAAAAATCTCGTTTTGTTCGCTTCTGTTCGTTGCATCTGCTCGGGGGGGACGTCGTAAGACATCCTCTTATGTTAGTTGTTGATCGATTGACTCAGTTTTTTTTATTACAGAAGGCAGCTAACCCTCTGACCGAACACGCTGAGCTACCGTGCCGGCGAGTACCAACTGAGCTACCCAAGCACGACTCACGGCCCGCTCAACAGCCAAGTTCGAGTCTCGGTCCGGCACACAGTTTTAATCTGCCAGGAAGTTTCATATCAGCGCACACTCCGCTGCAGAGTGAAAATCTCATACTGGAAACATCCCCCAGGCTGTGGCTAAGCCCTGTCTCCGCAATATCCATTCTTTCAGGAGTGCTAGTTCTGCAAGGTTCGCAGGACAGCTTCTGTAAAGTCTGGAAGGTAGGAGACGAGGTACTGGCAGAAGTAAATCTTTGAGGACGGGGCGTGAGTCATGCTTGGGTAGCTCAGTTGATAGAGCACTTGCCGCGAAAGGCAAAGGTCCTGAGTCTCGATCCGGCACACAGTTTTAATCTGTCAGGAAGGTTCAAGTGTTTTTTGGTTTAACTAATTTGCGACTATCGAAATCTTCCTCTACCGGTTTAAATATTCCTCATAGGAAAAAATGACATTAGGGAAAATATTTGTTTTGATGTCCCCTACAACCTCCTAGAGTTTGGCGGTTTAAATTCTTTTCACCCTGTATATATTCGGCTAACCATTTTGCGTTTGCCTGACACCTCCTGTGACTATTGGTTTGGATTATATACTGACAGCTGCATCTGCGTAACCCTTAAAAATTAGACACATGTTGTATGGGATATTCTGTTCGAATTATTCTATTCTACCACCTCAGAAATATTTACTATTTCTCCTGAAACGCCCTGAACAGATGTGCAGAACTATAGACCTATATCTGTAACGTTGATCAGTTGTAGAATTTTGGAACACGTATTACGTTTGAGTATAATGACTTTTCTGGAGACTAGAAATATACTATGTAGGAATCAGCATGGGTTTCGAAAAAGACGGTCGTGTGAAACCCATCTCGCGCTATTCGTCCACGGGACTCAGAGGGCCATAGACACGGGTTCCCAGGTAGATACCGTGTTTCTTTACTTCCGCAAGGCGTTCGATACAGTTCCCCACAGACGTTTAATGAACAAAGTAAGAGCATATGGAGTATCAGACCAACTGTGTGATTGGATTGAAGAATTCCTAGATAACAGAACGCAGCATGTCATTCTCAGTGGAGAGTCAAAGTAAGAGTGATTTCAGGTGTGCCGCAGGGGAGTGTCGTAGGACAGTTGCTATTCACAATATACATAAATGACATTGTAGATGACATCAGAAGTTCACTGAGGCTTTTTGCGGACGATGCTGTGGTATATCGAGAGGTTATAACAATGGAAAATTGTACTGAAATGAAGGAGGAGCTACAGCGAATTGATGCATGGTGCAGGGAATGGCAATTGAATCTCAATGTAGACAAGTGTAATGTGCTGTGAATACACAGAAAGAAAGATCCCTTATCATTTAGTTACGATATAGCAGGTCAGCAACTGGAAGCAGTTAATGCCATAAATTATCTGGGAGTACGCATTAGGAGTGATTTAAAATGGAATGATGATATAAAGTTGATCGTCGGTGAAGCAGATGCCAGAGTGAGATTCATTGGAAGAATCCTAAGGAAATGCAATCCGACAACAAAGGAAGTAGGTTACAGTAGGCTTGTTCGCCCGCTGCTTGAATACTGCTCAGCAATGTGGGATTTGTACCAGGTGGGGTTCATAGAAGAGATAGAGAAGATCGAACGGAGAGCAGCGCGCTTCGTTACAGGATCATTTAGTAATCGCGAAAGCGTTACGGAGTTGATAGATAAACTCCAGTGGAAGACTCTGCAGGAGAGACGCTCAGTAGCTCGGTACGGGCTTTTGTTGAAGTTTCGAGAACATACCTTCACCGAAGAGTCAAGCAGTATATTGCTTCCTCCCACGTATATCTCGCGAAGAGACCGTGAGGATAAAATCAGAGAGATTATAGCCCACACAGAGGCATACCGACAATCATTCTTTCCACGAACAAGGCTGGAATAGAAGGGAGAACCGGTAGAGGTACTCGAGATACTCTCCGCCACACACCGTCAGGTGGCTTGCAGAGTACGGATGTAGATGTAGATGTAGAACAGGAAGCTGTGCTGGTTCGAACTGTGTTTGTTTTCCTTCGGACACAATTTGTTCCTGATGCACCACAGCCGTGTAAGATTTTCAGCAGTCCCTGCGGACAGGGAGAGATGTTTTTTTGAGGGACGCGACGGAGTAGGCAACTGGCGCCCCGCGTTCCGCAGTGCGCGCCGTTAGGAGAGGATGCAGCGCCGTGTCGAGTGCGGGCCGGCGCACACAGTGGGCACACTTTGCGGAATTTCCCCAGAGGGCGGCAGCGGCGCCGCTGTGACACGGGCGACAAGGCGCGAGCCGGAGGAGCGTCTGCCCGGGCTCCCGTGGGCGTCTCCCGCTGCAAAGTGGCCGCCGCGGTCCCACGCCGCCGCGCCGCGCTTCATACCCCAGAAAACGTGTCGCCCCCACTAACACAATACGGCGTGCCGCGGTATTCACTTTACGACTTCGTCGCCGCATTTAAAGTTCTTGCGACCACATAAAGCATACATATTGCGGAAGAAAACACTCCTTGAGAATACAAGCCTAGTAAGTCCTACCCATAAAGCTTCAGCTATAGCCTCTGAGCCTGATGATTCCTTCGGACAGCAAATGCTTTTGACTCGAAGGACTAGACAACGAAAAGGAACAATGCCTTTATTTCACACTCAGATTTTAAAAGCGCTGACAATAACCGTTTCGAACTTTAACAAAGTTAAAAATGTTTGTTTTTCTTTACTGTCAAAACAAGGAATGGACTCAAATTTTATGTGCTTGAAATTACACGAGCAACTTTTTAACTATACAAGTTCTCGCGTCCGTCGGCCGTCGTAATTTAATATATTATTTATTGGTAATGTTGATTGTTGCCGAGTTACGTGGTGGGCTTTAATGAAACTGGTATTTCATTTAATTTTGATTTACAATTAAATGCTTTTGTGAAGTTTGTAATGGTACTTGAATTACGTAACCATTGCGGTACCTCATCTCAACCTCTCGATACCAGCAATATTCTACTGTGTTTCTGTATAGTAGTTAACATATTTCTGAGACAACATTCAGATTTGATTTCATTAATGTAGAGGTGCTTTGATACATCGATATGGTTATATTGCAATGATATTATTCTTATGTGTATTCTTTCTTTTGTCACTATGATCTTTGTCGTACTCGTAACTCTAATTTTTGGGCGCGTAAGCGGTTATTAGAGAGTCAAGTCTTGGTCGCAAATTGTAGTCAGTTTATGAAATGTGAACTTTAACAGTGAGGAAAATATTTTCAAGTATGTTTCATATTGTGAAGTGATGTTTTGTGAGTTACATGATATTGCAACAAAAGTAATAAAAAAGACGTATAACTTAAATTCGGAGTGCTGATTACTATTTTACATCACCATTGTCCTAATTTGCAAAAGTTTAATCTTCAAGAATGGTTTGTGAAGCGCAACTATAATACTTCTGAATATCGCAGAATAGCACCTAGGCCTCTTTGCATCTGAGCTTGGAATTGTCACTACCTAGATTTTCGACAATTGAGCCTTGAGTTCACAACGAGACCAGCGTGGTAAACACGAAAAGATGAGAGCCCAGTTTATCCATTATTTCATGAAATGACTATATTAGCGGTGCTCTAATGACACCTGCAACATAATATAACTTTGTTGTTGCCCGAAAACGCAATATTTAGCAGCGTGAACAACACTACAATCATAATTAAATTTTACCTTTGTTGTGGTACGGTTGTTAGAAGATTTTTTTTAACAATATTAATCTTCAGTATAAATTATTTGTTACGTAAATGAACGTTACACTCGCTGAATCTTAAAACATGAGCATATAAGTTGAACAATGGAATAAGCTTTTCATATTAATTTCCTTGGCTAGTCATCTCACTTTAAAAGCAAAAAATCTTTTGTTATTAATTACAATTACGGCCCACACACGCGCGAGAGTGTTTCTACTTACCTCCGTTAAC
Source organism: Schistocerca gregaria (assembly GCF_023897955.1). NCBI lineage: Eukaryota > Metazoa > Arthropoda > Insecta > Orthoptera > Acrididae > Schistocerca > Schistocerca gregaria. Next base: position 66,237,756 of record NC_064924.1, on the reverse strand, counting down.
CATAGCATTGTAGTCGGAGTCCTGGATACGGCTCTCGGCAGTTGTACTGAAAATAAGAATCTTAAAGCTACGTATTTTCTGCAACGTCGGGCGGCTGTGGAGAAAAATGGATATTATGTTAATAGCGAGCGAGTTTTTCGCTTCCGCTGAATTTTATAAGTTAATATCGCCACGTAATGGCGTCGTTGTCTGCATCGGCCGCTGCGATTGTTGCACTGTAAATTACTAGAATGCAGGTTAATTAAAGGAAGACGGACATGAAATCGGGATCACCTCTTACAAATTAAAAGTGCCCAACATTATTAAATCAATATATTATCTGCTTAATTAGCACAAATATGCTTACATTTGGCAGCACTCGCAAGATGTCCGTCTACACGCAACCAAGACAAGAGAAGAAGTGAAGACGACTAACAAATTTACAAAAGAGCGTATCTTGTCGTCTCTTTAGGTATCATTTTGTTATATTTCTTTGCCCTCGAAACTTACACAGAGAAATTATTATAATACGGATACATGAGAAAAATGTATGTTTTTTTAGTTTTTAAATATCTCTACTTTATAAATTCCGTTTTTAAGTCTTTTCTCATTACTTCGCTGGGGATGCTATAAACCGAAGAACAGGTAGCCTCAAGTCTATAAAAACTCGAAATTACATAAGACAGTACCTGCGCCTAGGACACGACGACTCGAAATCAAATAAAGCGATAAGTGCGTCCAAGGAAAAGTCGCGGAACCGAGATCATTGTTCGTGCTTCAGTACAGAAATGCTCTTCCTTTTTGACACTGAGAGCTGGACTCTATCATTTGTCACGTTATTTCTAACGACTCTTCGTACGCCTGGACAAATACGAGTTGAGTAAATCTTCTGTTTGTTATGTTAACTTGTTCGCTAATCATTTCTGCACCTGTCCAGCTTTCCTACGACAACGGTTGCATCACAACTCTGCAGCCCACGTCAGAATATCGTTGTGTATGATGTCACACACAACGGTTTGTACAAAAGAGGCAGTCTAGCGATTTATCGTCACAACCATGTACAATGGAATGGGCTGACAAGAGAAGGATACGAGTTCTCAATACCGGTTATGCAATATAAAGTCCCATAATTGACGGGTACCGCAAATTTGCTATGGAACGGCCTTATATCACCATGCGTAAAGAATTTAAAGATTTAGTTGACGATGAGAGAGCAAGAAACGACAACGAGCAACAGACGGGATTCACTTTTCTATATATCAAGAAGCACTTTGTGCTAAATTTGCAGGCATGGAGCTCTTGAAGAAATTGATAGTACGAAGAGTAAAATTTATGTAGTCGCAAGTATTACCCCACTATCAGTTGTAACAGTCTTCGGTGGAAATGAACGAAGAGTATGGGCGATTTATATATTATCAAATTACGTTGGTTCAGACAAGTCTAACATTCTGCGTGGTTTCTGTTTGTTCTAAGTCGTGTCTCCCTATCACTTTCGCACAACGACGCTCTGAGCGTGTTTTTTAGGGAATTGACTAGTTTGAACCTTGGACCAGTTGCTGGTAAGGAGACGCCAGACCGCACATGACATGTAGAGTTCAGAAGAGTTCAGTGAGACTAGCGATGATATAATCAAATACTTAATGATTTCAGCATCAGCTCCACTGCACTCCCTGTAAAATAATCTTAATGCTAACTAAATTTAGTGGAAGGGATTCAAGGTTTCCTATTTTTAATTATCTGGTAAAATAACGTCGAAAAAGCAGTTAAGGTCACCATTGGAATTTTTATTCTACTCACAAAACATTGTTTATAAATTGTACTATTGAAAAAAGGAAATATTTTAATACAGGATGATAAAAACCAACTGCGTTCAACAAAAATGTGAACGAATATTCCCTGAATGGGTTTCCATTTCTATAATGGGTCGTAGGATCACCTATGCCATATCACATCTATAATCTAGGTTTAAATTAAGTTTCATAAACGAGAAAACTATCAAAACTGGTATACAGTGACCCTCAGTTATCTTTAATTACTTATTTAACTTGTCGTAAATCGCAGTGGCTGATGTGGCTTCTCAATAATTATATAACAGAAAAATCATCCAGTTTCATTTTTTAACTTCAAGTAGCAAATGGGAATACCACAAAGTTTAATTGACGATCGACACTAGTATTACGTAAAGAGGGGATGTAACAGATGAGACTTCTGCAGTTCTGAGTGAAGCCTTATGCGCTCTTATGAGTTCATTACCTTGTCGGTGGGCGGCGGGTGGTGCAGCTCCACAGACCTCACCATCTCGGTAGCGACTCTCTCGAACTTCTCCTTACTACTACTTACCGAAGCTGGTTTAAGAAAAGTTATCTGATGTGTTTTCAACTGATCAATCAGGGTCTCAATGTTAACCTTAAGCTCCGCCTACAAAAATTCCGTCTATCCAATGAGAAACGTCATACTCTTCTTGGTGGGGCAATGTTTTAAATGTTTGCTACGTAACAGAGACGCTTATAGTCTCACGCTAAAACTAGGAGCTGGTGTGGCCCTTTTAGTGTTATCGTAAGACTTATACTGTTCTTATGGAGGGCTCTATCTGTTAACATGGGCTGGGGGGTGGTCCTAGAGGTTAGCTGGAGACTTGGGTGTCCGTCCCTTATCGTAGGGCCTTCTAGCCTACATGGTTCTGCTCTCGGCTTCTTTTCTCGTTTTTCCCCTCGGAACTGTCTCTGTTTCACGGTGACAAGGTATGACATGCATTTAGGCGTTCTTGTGTTACTCTGTGGTACTCTATTTGCTCACTCATTGATCGTATTGCTTTGGTTAATTTAATGTCAGGATTTATTCGGAGCTATGTGACATACTCGCGGATTTGCGATCATGTCAGGGTTTTCATGGAAGGTGTTGGATTTGCCTGACATCTTTCACAACTAGACATAGAAAAGGAACAACGCCTTTATAGCACACTCAGATTTTAAAAGCGCTGACAATAACCATTTAGAACTTTAACAAAGTTAAAAAATTTCATTTTACTTTACTGTCAAAGAAAACAGGGAATGGATTCAAATTTTATGTGCTTGAAATAACATGAGCAACCTTTTAACTTGTTCAAATGGCTCTGAGCACTATGGGACTTAACATCTGTGCTCATCAGTCCCCTAGAACTTAGAACTACTTAAACCTAACTAACCTAAGGACATCACACACATCCATGCCCGAGACAGGATTCGAACCTGCGAGCGTAGCAGTCGCGCGGTGCCGGACTGAGCGCCTGAACCGCTAGACCACCACGGCCGGCAAAACCTTTTAACTAGCCAAGTGAACAACAGGTGGCCTTGGATCTATAAAAACTCGAAATAACATAAGACAGTGAAACACCCCCTTAGAAAAATTTATAAATGACAGTGCTGGTGAACCCCTTACTTTATTTGATGTTCAAACAGCTGACCAAAACTGGATGTACTCAAACATTTCTCTCTTTACTTATTCTGATCAACACTAAACTGACACACAATATTTTTAGCGCAAAGCAATCTGACTTTCAATAATCCCTACAAAAGAATGGCCCTGACTAACATCAACCTATACCTTTCATGAATCACTTACCTCACAAAAATCTTCGTTACTCAAACTACTGCAATACAGCGAACGCCACAACTGCTTGCTTAATAAAAGATTCAAACTATTGAAGGCACTGACTACTGATAGGCATAGTTAGGAAATGAAAGAGTTTGATGGAGAACAAACAATGTATTTACCTTAATAGTGTTCAAAAGTCAGTTCATGACATCCAGTCTTACAAATTTCCTTTTTCTGACGGACACAAGTCCAGAACGTCCGCTCTCAAAACTCGGGCATCTCTCTCCCCACGTCCACCACTTCTGGCGGCTCACCTCCAACAGTGCAACGCTATGCGCTGTTAACATACAACTGCCCAACATTACAATAGTGAATATTCCAACAATGCCAACCAGCCAAAGACTGCACATAGCACAGTCAGGGATTTTCATACAGAGTGCTACGTGGCGTTACCAACATAAAAACCTAAACACCCTACTTGCAGAGTCAGTGATTTTCATACAGACCACTACGTGGCGTTACCAGCGTAAAAACCTAAACAGCCTACTTACAACAGTACCTGCGCCCAGGACATAACAACTCGGAATTCAATAAAGCGATAACGGCGACGAAGGAAAAGTCGCCGAACCGAGATCATTGTTCGTGCTTCAGTACAGAGATGCTCTTCAATTTTGACACAGAGAGCTGGACTCTATCATTTGTCACGTTATTTCTAACGACTCTTCGTACGCCTGGACATATACGAGTTGAGTTAATCTTCTGTTTGTTGTGTTAACTTGTTCGCTAATCATTTCTGCATCTGTCCAGCTTTCCTAGGACAACGGTTGAATCACCACTCTGCAGCGCACGTCAGAATATCGTTGTGTATGATGTCACACACAACGGTTTGCTCAAAAGAGGTAGTCTAGCGATTTATCGTCACAAGTCTTTAAAATGGAATGGGGTGACACAAGAGAAGGATACGAATTCTCAATACCTGTTACGCAATATAAAGTCTCATAATTGACTGGTACCACAGATTTGTTATGGCCTTATATCACCATTGAGAAAGAATTTAAAGATTTAGTTGTCGATGAGAGAGCGAAAATCAACAACGAGCTACGGACGGGATTCACTTTTGTGTGTATCAGGAAGCACTTTGTGCTAAATTTGCAGACATTGAGCACTTTATGAAACTGATGATGCGTGGTGTGAATAGTAAAATTCCTGTAGGCTTAAGTATTACCCCACTGTCAGTTGTAACAGTCTTCGATGGAAATGAACGAAAAGTTAGGAAATTTATGTATTAGCAAAGAACGTTGGTTCAGACAAAGGGTGTGTCTGGAACGATTTTTCGATTAAAAACAGCCATTGTTGAATTTATAAAGGCAAAAGATATGCAGGAACGAAATGCATTTCAGATCTCGTATTTGGACTTGACTGCACACTGCCCAAACTCCGACACTACAAGGTGTCAAACAAGCTATTTCCCATTCGATCCACATGTCTTTAAAAAGAAAATCGTACTGTGAAAAGGATAAATTCTGACAAAGCATTGTTTGAGAACATAGTTCGAGCCTTATTTCAGATTTGCAATGCAAAAGAAATGGCGCCCTTAATCATGGTTTAATCAACGGCCAGCGAGTTTGAATTACGCACACTGCGTGCAGCGCGGAGCCTCAGCAATTATCTTAAATCCAAAATGGATGACGTTAGTCAACACTACACGAAATTTATGGGAGCTTATACCGAGGCATAATGAATAAAATTTAACGATATGATGCTAAATCGAACTTTGAGTTCGAGAGTTAGATTTTTAATGGTTTCACTCTTCATGGCTTTACAAATAATAGCTAATATTAACAAATTTCATACATTATAGGCAAGTAAAGTGTTTAGTTCTCGTGGGGATCAAAGGTAGCAATCAAAAGGTTGAACCGTTCTTATTTCATGCTGCACGCAGTTTTGAAAAATCGTTTGTCGAGAAAAACCTGTTTAAAGTTAGTAAAAACTTCTATATGTATTATTAGTTCACTTCACATAAAAACTACATGTTATATAATTTTAATGTCGCTGAATACAAATCTGAAGCTATATTTTCAAAATTCAATATGGCGGACTAAAAATTACGTTTTGACCGATTTTGAGCAAAATGTGGCCTAACAAATGTGTTTTCGTTACTTACGTTTAGTCTGCAATTCCAGGACTATATATCAACCCTTCCTCTTACTCAAATTGTTACTGGAGAGCAGGTCCTTCATTCTTCTTGGCGAGAAAAATCGATCAGGTTGAGCTGGACATGCTGCGTTCGGCAGCCTGCATACGTTAGTCGTCAGCTTTTTAGGCGAGTATGTTTGCGTGCATACAGCAATATTGGCGTCCCCGGCTGAGAGCGTGTCGGGACGGCCGTGACACTGCTTCGAACAATGGGCTGTAGGAACTTTTGTATCGCACGGATTAAAAACCCTTTTCGTCCTAACATTTTAGACACACATACCTTTCAACAAATGCGACAAGAAGTAGAATTTTCTACCACTGTGAGTGAGTACCTGGCTTTAAACCCTTCAGTGGGTGCTGTAATTAGATTAAATTTTTCCTCGCGACCTCTGGAGGGGTGATACGAAGTGGATTGTATTATTCTATACGCGTATGCCTACATTCATCATTTAAAGCTGGTTCTCGAAACTTAGGAGATTTTTTTTGGAATAGTTTTCTTTCAACCGTCTCCCAATTGAGTTTCATCAACATCTCCGAGACGCTCTCCTATGAGTCCAAAAATACTGTGACCATCTCTGTATACATTGAGCACCCCTCAAACTATTACGGGTCCCACACACTTGAACAATATTCTAGGCTGGGTGGCGCCAGTGTTTTGTAAGTGTTCCCCTTTGCGCCGATTCCAATTGTTACCCATGGATATTATTATCAACGAATATACGCTTCTTCGCTTTTTATACTGCACAGTGATACATTTCTAAAAATTTAAAGCAAATTGCCAATCTTTGCACCACTTCTTAAAATCTTATCAATATCTGACTCCATATTTATGCAGTTTTTTTCAGATGGAACCTCATTACACATAACTACATCATCTGCGAAAAGTCTGAGGTTGCTAAAGTAATGTGCGCAACGTCATTAATATATATCATTAACAACACACTTCCTTGTGACATACTTGAAGTTACATCTGTTGATGGCCCTCCATCCAAGACAATTAGATGCGTTCTCACTACCAAGAAATCCTCAACCTAGTCACAAATTTTGATTGATATCTTATGTGATCTTATGTGGTACTGATTATAGAAAAACTGGAAATACATGAGTATTATAAAAATGTATATTAATACGATTCACTTCAAAAGTCACTCTTCCTCCTGTCACAAATCCTTCTTCGCCTATTCCCATTAATCATCGTAACTTACGTAACAAAGAATCAAATTTTTAAGATGATTAAGCATAACGGTGTTTCATGGTAAGATAGAATATGCATCGTAAGAGAAGGAAAAAAACAGGTTATAAACATCAAAACAAATAGAAACAATGTCATATGGGTATGCAAGAGGAATATCGCAGAACGTCAGGTAGACAACTGGTGGCGTTCTTGCTCTTCTTCCGGCAGTAAGATATTTCGTTTACGTTGGTCACTTACATGGCGGCTTCGACTAGGTCGCATAGCACCCACACACGGGGCGCAGGGAACAGTTGAGCGACGACTCGGGTCGCAGGAGACCGTGACGTAGTGAGCAGGTAGTTTCTAAGTATGCTGGGTGCAAATTTCAGATTTATGGTTGGGCCCAAATTTCACTTGGTGTATTTTTCATGCATGCTCGTGTCACTCGTAAAGCTCTCGGACATTGTCACATGAGTGTGTTAGACACACAGAAATAAAATTTACATGAAAAGCATTACATACAATAGCCATACTCATTTAAACACCATTGCATTCAATATTCTCGTTTAATATCACGTCCAGTTACGGATCTTTGGCCTCAAAACTGAACAATTAAATAAATACTGAGGCTCTGGATGTTCAAAAGTTAAAAACAATATTTATGAAGTGTTCACAACATGACTGGACTCAATGGCTTTTAACAGTGAAAGATTTGATTTCATGCTCCTGGGCCTGTTAGAAGATGATCAAGATGTTTAAAACAAAATATAAACATGGAATTACGTCAGTTAAACTTTTGTAAATTCTTGTCTATAAGGTTCGCTGGAAAACAGATGATAAATTAGTATTTTTTTTTATTGACAGTCAGTGGACATGCAGCTAATGGAGATCGTATGGAACCATAAATTTTCTGAGGTATCCAAAGAGGGTAAACGGAATCCTCTCTACATATTTGAGCATGCACTAAACATAAATTACTGTCACGTCATTCAGCTAGCTACTTCAAAGGTAGCGTACCCTGACAAACTCCCTAAATATCGGGTTGGGTTTTTCTCAATCTCCCTGATACTTCTGTTTACCATCTCCGAGTCCTGAAAATTTAATCTACATCTTGCATGACTGTTCTGAAACACAAAAAGATACTCGAGCTTAAGCTATGTTTGATAATATAAGAAAACACAAAATACTTTATCTTAGTATTCATTGCAATTGCAAAAAAATGCATAACCTAGTTACGGTAGCTGCACATGTGACATCATATTACCTCTGTTTTTAGAATGTTCTTCACCAAATCATTGCATCCATGGGTCGTATTGTTCTTGCTGTTAAACTCTTTTAACAACCACAGTAGCGGACTTCTACCAGTTGCCGATATCCTCCCTGCGTACAGCAGACACAAAAGTACATAAAATACATCCTGCATCTTCGATGCTTGGATTGACATACCTTTATCTGTCATGTGACTTGTTGGTAATCTATCCTTACCTACACAACCGCTCAGTGCCTCACGCAACATGCATATTTAGTCACGATTCTTTAAAAAAAAAAAATCGAGTCCTCAGTAGCTTGGGGCTCCACCTCGTTCTTGAAATCATAACAATCTCAGTTCACCACCACTTCACGAACAATTCGAATCCTGCCTCGGGCATGGATGTGTGTGATGTCCTTAGGTTAGTTAGGTTTAAGTAGTTCTAAGTTCTAGGGGACTGATGACCTCAGATGTTAAGTCCCATAGTGCTCAGAGCCTAGATCCAAAATACGTGGTACATTTACATGTCCCAAAGTAACATCATGCACTGGGTACACATTGTCTTCCGTTCTGTACATTTGCTGTGTACTGTGCTGCATACTCGGATGAAACAGAGCGACATCTACCGATAGTTTCTTCTTTAAATGCTTGTAATTGACAAATGAGGTTTGTGGCAATTGAATTCCGTCTAGTGACGAAGTTGGAGTCTCGGCAGCTAGTCAGCCTCTTCTCATGTTTCTTTGTTCGTCATTTCCTCAAGTATTTCTTCGCTGATCTCTACGTCTCCAATTTCACCACCCTCTCTTCATCGCGTTCTCCGTAATTTCACCCATCATCTCCCAATGTTACTGTACCCATGAACCCCGAGGACCGTTTCAGTTCCACCTGTTACAGCTTTTTCGGGGTAGGTGAATGGCTCGCCAGTTCGCTTTCGGTAGTCCATATAGTGGCGGTCGATAGCGCACGCATTTGTACAAAGTGCGCTGTTTCTCTGACTTCGATCACACGAGTATAGCCAAGCCTATCCAGCACATGCAAAAATGCACGTGCATCGTTCATACTACGATCAGATAACGTATTACCTAAAACTTCCTGGCAGATTAAAACTGTGTGCCCGACCGAGACTCGAACTCGGGACCTTTCGCGGGCAAGTGCTCTACCAACTCAGCTACCGAAGCACGACTCACGCCCGGTACTCATAGCTTTACTTCTGCCAGTATCCGTCTCCTACCTTCCAAACTTTACAGAAGCTCTTCTGAGAAACTTGCAGAACTAGCACTCCTGAAAGAAAGGATATTGCGGAGACATGGCTTAGCCACAGCCTGGGGGATGTTTCCAGAATGAGATTTTCACTCTGCAGCGGAGTGTGCGCTGATATGAAACTTCCTGGCAGATTAAAACTGTGTGCCCGACCGAGACTCGAACTCGGGACTGGTCCCGAGTTCGTGTCTCGGTCGGGCACACAGTTTTAATCTGCCAGGAAGTTTCATATCAGCGCACACTCCGCTGCAGAGTGAAAATCTCATTCTGGAACGTATTACCTATCTTTCTGAATACTGTTGGGTAGTTTTGTAAAGGAGATCGGTCGTAGGTCATTCTGTTCAAACGATATGTCGAAGAATGGTTTCTTTTGACCATTTGCTTAAAATATCACGTTGGACTTGGTAGCTGCAATTCCGTGTAAGGCTCCATGATGAAAATGCCTGGTTTAATTTGCCCATGTTTGTCTTGCACCCTAAATTCGTACAGAAACGCCTATTTAAACTCCCCCAAGTCCCGCACTTCGCCGCGATCACTCGCCGTTTTCCAGCTGCCTCTTCTCGCAGATGTGCGCAAAGGAATATGATTTTATAACCTGCAGACCAAGCCCTCGAAAGTTCATCCTGAAACAATCTGATCCAAGTTTTTGGAAGCAAACTGTTCGATCTGTAAGAAAACAGCGCGTACTTCTGAACAGAAGAAAAGTGTTTACTTATTTCTGCATCGTCAAGGTACTGATAGTTTGCTCCTGTCAACGCAACCGATTGTACATTCACATGTGGCGGTACGGGGCTGACACATATATGATAGTCTGTCTATTAATTTTGTAATTCCTCCTCTTACTTGCACCTATCTTCTTTGCTCATCAACGTCTCCCCAATTCATATTCTCTTTGCTTATCCATTATTATGTTGTTTCTCTTTAAGCAATTCCATTTGCACTTCAGACTAAGACAGTTGATATCTCCTGGTATTTCTTTAAATTAAAATAGCACTATTACTTCCTCTTGGTCTTTCAAGTTTACAGGAGCGATGGTATCCGAACCCGCGTCATTACATAATTACAATTCCCGTGTGTGTTTCTCAACTCGAGAAGCTTAGTCCACGACTTAGTCTTTCCACTATGTAATGCCTTAAACGTCCTTTCGTAATTCATGCGCCCTCCACCTCTTTTGTCGCCGCGCCTAATTTATATTCGTAATTAGTGATTTGTTCCTCAATGATTTGTTTCGTCTTCTCTTCGGATTTCTTAACTCCTTTCCCGATCTTTTGTCTAACTTGCCCATCTGTACGTGACCTACTAACTGCTGTTCTAACCTCTTAAAATGATCACTATGTTCCTTGAACTCGTCTTCAATCTTTTTGGAACGCGTATCATTCTTCTCGTCTTGCTTTCTGGAATTTTCATCTGTCTTCTTGGAACATTCTTCTGACTTATAGTATAGCCCATCAGAAATCTGATTCTTCTGCCATTCCGTAACGTTCTTATGCTACTTTACTACACTGACCGTTTCTTTCATACTGATGCTCGTTTGCTAATCCCATTTCGATTAAGAAAAACTGTAGATGAAAAGTTAGTGGTGAAGAAGAGCTTGTTGTATGATAGATCACTGTAATGATTTGTTTATTACCATAAAGTGTCGCCATACGAGTTACACACTGAGATATGTGTGTGAACATTCAATAAATGAACGTGGGATTGTATGTACGAAATCTAATCTTGGCACCAGTGGGCAGACAAGATAAAAGCATAATAGGCTGACACGCTCAATGACAGCAAGAATAGTTAGAGGTTTGCAGAAAATAAGTACGAACACCACTACAAGCGCCAGAGTGAAAGATGGAAGCAACTAGCTGGGTGCAAACGTTAAAACTGTGCATTTAAACCCTGATAACAGTTAACTTCCCTCGTGTCCCCCTCAATTCGGTGGTTTCATCGTCAGCTGATTCTTACAACTCTTACACAGGGTGACTGTGGAATACAGCGGCAGTTAACTCGTGAAAACTTCGTGTCCTACTTGCTTTCTGTACTCCTTACTGTTGTTGTTGTCTTCAGTCCCGAGACCGGTTTGATGCAGCTCTCCATGCTACTCTATCCTGTGCAAGCTTCTTCATCTCCCAGTACTTACTGCAACCTACATCCTTCTGACTCTGCTTAGTGTATTCATCTCTTGGGCTCCCTCTACGATTTTTACCCTCCACGCTGCCCTCCAGTGCTAAATTTGTGATCCCTTGTTGCCTCAGAACATGTCCTACCAACCGGTCCGTTCTTCTTGTCAAGTTGTGCCACAAACTCCTCTTCTCCCCAATTCTGTTCAATGCCTCCCCATTAGTTATGTGATCTACCCATCTAATCTTCAGCATTCTTCTGTAGCACCACATTTCGAAAGCTTCTATTCTTTTATTGTCCAAACTATTTATCGTCCATGTTTAACTTCCATACATGGCTACACTCCTACAAATACTTTCAGAAATGACTTCCTGACACTTAAATCTATACTCGATGTTAACAAATTTCTCTTCTTCAGAAACACTTTCCTTGCCATTGCCACTCTACATTTTATATCCTCTCTACTTCGTCCATCATCAGTTATTTTGCTCTTATAACTGCCATCTAGTTTCTGTACAAATTGTAAATAGCCTTTCGCTCCCTGTATTTTACCCCTGCCACCTTCAGAATTTGAAAGAGAGTATTCCAGTGAGCATTGTCAAAAGCTTTCTCTAAGTCTACAAATCCTAGAAATGTAGGTTTGCCCTTCCTTAATCTATTTTCTAAGATAAGTCGTAGGGTCAGTATTTCCTCACGTGTTCCAACATTTCTGCGGAATCCAAACTGAACTTCGCCGAGGTCGGCTTCTACCAGTTTTTCCATTCTTCTGTAAAGAATTCGCGTTAGTATTTTGCAGCTGTGACTTACTAAACTGATAGTTCGGTAATTTTCACATCTGTCAACACCTGCTTTCTTTGGGACTGGATTATTATATTCTTCTTGAAGTCTGAGGGTATAACGCCTGTCTCGTACATCTTCCTCACCAGATGGTAGAGTTTTGTCAGGACTGGTTCTGCCAAGGCCGTCAGTGGTTCCAATGGAATGTTGTCTCCTCCGGGGCCCTTGTTTCGACTCAGGTCTTTCAGTGCTCTATCAAACTCTCCACGCAGTATCGTATCTCCCATTTCATCTTCATCTACATCCTCTTCCATTTCCATAATATTGTCCTCAAGTGCATCGCCCTTGTATAGACCCTATATATACTCCTTCCACCTTTCTGCTTTCCCTTCTTTGCTTAGAACTGGGTTTCCATCTGAGTTCTTGATATTCATACAATTGGCTCTCTTTTCTCCAAAGGTCTCTTTGATTTTCCTGTAGGCAGTATCTATCTTTCCCCGAGTGAGATAAGTCTCTACATCCTTACATTTGTCCGCTAGCCGTCGATCTCATTTTTGAGACGTTTGTATTCCCTTTTGCCTGCTTCATTTACTGCGTTTTTATATTTTCCCCTTTCATCAATTAAATTCAATATTTCTTCTGTTACCCAAGGATTTCTACTAGCCCTCGTCTTTTTACATACTTGATCCTCTGCTGCCTTCACTACTTCATCCCTCAGAGCTACCAAGTCTTCTTCTACTGTATTTCTTTCCCCCATTCCTGTCAATTGTTCCATTATGCTCTTCCTGAAACTCTGTACAACCTCTGGTTTAGTCAGTTTACCCAGGTCCCATCTCCTTAAATTCCCACTTTTTTACAGTTTCTTCAGTTTTATTCTACAGTTCATATCCAATAGATTGTGGTCAGAGTCCACATCTGCCCCTGGAAATGTCTTACAATTTAAAACTTGGTTCCTAAATCTTTGTCTTATATATAATCTATCTGATACCTTCTAGTATCTCCAGGATTCTTCCATGTATACAACCTTCTTTTATGATTCTTGAACCAAGTGTTAGCTATGATTAAGTTATGCTCTGAAACTTCCTGGCAGATTAAAACTGTGTGCCCGACCGAGACTCGAACTCGGGACCTTTTCCTTCCGCGGGCAAGTGCTCTACCATCTGAGCTACCGAAGCACGACTCACGCCCGGTACTCACAGCTTTACTTCTGCCAGTACCTCGTCTCCTATCTTCCAAACTTTACAGAAGTTCTTCTACGGACCTTCAGAACTAGCACTCCTCAAAGAAAGGATATTGCGGAGACATGGCTTAGCCACAGCCTGGGGGATGTTTCCAGAATGAGATTTTCACTCTGCAGCGGAGTGTGCTCTGATATGAAACTTCCTGGCAGATTAAAACTGTGTGCCCGACCGAGACTCGAACTCGGGGCCTTTGCCTTCGCAGAAGAACTTCTGTAAAGTTTGGAAGGTAGGAGACGAGGTACTGGCAGAAGTAAAGCTGTGAGTACCGGGCGTGAGTCGTGCTTCGGTACCTCAGATGGTAGAGCACTTTCCCGCGGAAGGCAAAGGTCCCGAGTTCGAGTCTCGGTCGGGCACACAGTTTTAATCTGCCAGGAAGTTTCATATCAGCGCACACTCCGCTGCAGAGTGAAAATCTCATTCTGGAAGTTATGCTCTGTTTAAAATTCTACCAGACGGTTTCCTCTTTCATTTCTCTCCCTCAATCTATATTCACCTACTACGTTTCCTTCTCTCCCTTTTCCTACTCTCGAATTCCAGTCACCCATGACTATTAAATTTTCGTCTTCCTTCACTACCTGAATAATTTCTTTTATCTCATCATACATTTCATCAATTTCGTCATCAACGTCAGAGCTAGTTGGCATATAAACGTGTACTACTGTAGTAGGCATGGGCTTCGTGTCTATCTTGGTCACAATAATGCGTTCACTATGCTGTTGGTACTAGCTTACCCGCACTCCAATTTTTTTATTCATTATTAAACCTACTCCTGCATTAACCCTATTTGATTTTGTGTTTATAACCCTGTATTCGCCTGACCAAATGTCTTGTTCCTCCTGCCACCGAACTTCAGTAATTCCCACTATATCAAACTTCAACCTATCCATTCCCCTTTTTAAATTTTCTAGCCTACCTGCCCGATTAAGAAATCTGACATTCCACCCTCTGATCCGTAGAACGCCAGTTTTGTTTCTCCTGATAACGACATCCTTCTGAGTAGTCCCCGCCTGGAGATCCGAATGGGGGACTATTCTACCTCCGGAATATTTTACCCAAGAGGACGCCATCATCATTGAACCATACAGTAAAGCTTCATGCCCCCGGTAAAAATTAGGGCTGTAGTTTCCCCTTACTTTCAGCCGTTCGCAGTACCAGCACAGCAAGGCCGCTTTGGTTAGTGTTACAAGGCCAGATCAATCATCCAGACTGATGCCCCTGCAACTACTGAAAAGGTTGCTGCCCCTCTTCAGTATCCGTACTAATTTCGAAATATCCCCCCGGTACACCAGTAATTCACGTCTGCCTGGCCGCAGATCTTGACTCTTCTATTAACCAGCAGCAAGTGTCCTCATTGATCGTCGACCTGCAAGTGTTTTCTGATTTCAATTTCTGAGACTCGCCTGTTTCTGCCAGCGTAGGAATCTCACCAGCCAATTGCAGCAGACTCTTATGACTTCCATCCAGTAAGTTAAATAAACTCCTACTCCCATGAATTTTCTCTTGCATATGGAAGAGATTTTTAGAAGGTTCTAGGAGAAAAATAAACAATGTATGTGAAACCTGTGTCCGATACCGACATCCGCCAAGGCAACAGAGCATCACATTCATACGAATGCAGCAGCTAGCTCCATCTTCTTCAATGGCTGTTCTGTCAATCAGTCGCGATCACTGAATAACAAACATCTCTGCCAGACGTTTCGCCTACGATCTGTCAGCGAACAAAACGACGTTTTCTGCCGAAGCGATAGCCTAGTTGCGGACGTCGGCGCCTACGCTCTGTAGCGTCGTTGGATAACGTTACCGTATAGGGGTGCCTATCCTCGATTTGTTCCTCAAGACGTCCTTACAAGCCGTCGAAGTTTGTAGCAACATTTCTGGGAAACCGTACATAAAAATCACAAGGAAAAAAAAAACACCAATGTGCACGATTTGAGAACAATAAAAGAATTTTTCTAATGCAAGTTTAGTATGAGAATGGTTTGCACATGCTTGTTGCAAGACCTAAATTGAGTATTTTCATTTTCAATAAAAATTACAAATTATAGATACCCAAAGTATGGAGACACATTCAGTTTGGGAGGATTGTATGAGATATTGATAGTTAATAGCTGATGCAACATTACGGTATTGCAACTATCAGTTTCATATCTTTCAAACTACAAGCCTTTAAATAAGTTGTCACTCTTGATGTGTTATTATTCCAGGAAATAATTATAGGTGTCATTTGAGTACTAATCGATTGTACATTAATGTCATATCTCTGCTCTAGAGCTGTTACATGTGAGCTAGCAGTGATGTTGTAAGCTGTATTGAAGGGTTAGGTTATCATCTTTGGTGTTTGTAGGCACAGTAGCAGATAGTTGCTAGTTGTGTTGAAGTAAGGAAGCAGTTGTAATGTTATGTTTAAAATGTAAAGTATCATTAATAAGTTACCACTGTCGATGTGTTATTATTCCAGGAAATAATTATAGGTGTCATTTGAGTACTAATCGACTGTACATTAATGCCATATCTTTGATCTCGAACTGTTACATGTGAGCTAGCAGCGATGTTGTAAGCTGTATTGAAGGGTTAGGTTAAAATCTTTGGTGTTTGTAGGCACAGTAGCAGATAGTTGCTAGTTATGTTGAAGTAAGGAAGCAGTTGTAATGTTATGTTTAAAATGTAAAGAATCAATTTATGGATGTGTTTAATTAAGATGATTATGTAATGGTAACTGATCTGAGAAGGAGGAAGTGTAATGGAATCTTTTATTTAGCGAACAGGAACTATAAGGTAACTTTTTGAAGTCACTCTTTTATTACTGCATCGCCATTTTTCACGTACATTTCTTTTAGAAATTTTAATTGGTCATGTTTTTTTAGTAGAAAAGGAACCAAGTGGTGTTCCCATAATACTTCGATTTGCAACTAATAGAAAACTCATTGCACCTCACAAGTGTCTCTATGTAGGTATAGTAATTTACAGCTTTAGCATGGTGGGGCGGAAGACAGTCTAGTACTGCAACGCGTTATCCAGATTTGAGCAGAATAGAGGTAAGGACTAAATATTTTGATTTATTTTATTCAGTCACGGCCAACGTATGTCATTCAAAGACAGTTAGATTCTTCTGTACTATGTATCAGTCTTAGTTCTTGGATCTGGAATCGGTTTTCAAAACTAATTATCATAGGTTTTCTGTCAAAGCTCGTTATTCAGGCAGTTTATACTGTTCAGAATTTTTGCAGTCAGATTATTCACTTTACCAGAATTAAAGACTTGCCATCACATCACGAGAAGTTCAATTTTATATTACGATTCATAATTATTTCTACACACTTCTCATTATTCTATACAGAGTACGTCATTCAAATTTTTATTATTTGAAGAGAACTTTCAATAATCACAACAGAGATAGATAATATACCCAGCATTAATGTGATTTTTAATATTAATTCTGACCTGTAAATAGACGCTTCATGTAAATACAAGGAGACGTTACTTATAACGCATCAACCTTGCTAGAAAGTGGTTGAGGTATTGCAGTGCAGGTGTTTTTAATAAACATCTATGTGCATTTGGAAACGATCCGCAGATTGTGCAAAAGACAGCTATAACAGATCCGAATTGTGCTATCGAGTGACTGCCACCATAGAATGCTTGGCAGAGAGTTTAACTGCATGCTCAGGAAGGAGGATCAAAGCCCATCTTTTAAATGCTTCGAGGTGTTTCAGATTGTAACCGATTGTTTGAGTATGACGGATCTTTGGTTTCAAGTGAGCCCCAACTCTAAGGAAGAGCCCTTGTGAACACGCTTCAGAGATTTTATGCAACCAGATCCAATTTAACAAGCTTTAAGGCCGGAAAAATAACTCAGTGGTCCTCTCCACCTCATCCTCATCTCCTAGAAAACGAATCGCGGACGAGAAGTTCAGAAGACAAACGCTTCGCTTTTTAAGGAAGTGACGCTGAGGCAAGCACTTGGGTAATTTGACTTCTGTGGCAGTCGGGATACACAAACGAATGGTAGATGTAAAGTGTTAAGCCTAGAATGACGAAAACTTTAACTCTGTACGTTAATGAAAAGGCCAATGGAACACTATTACAATAGAATATTACAGGGTGTCCCACTCAAACCTCCCTGATTTCAAAGACACAGGAAAAAACAAACACAGTCGATACGACAGTGAAAAATGAACCAGATTGTAGAGCATCTCAAAGAATTGATTTATCATCAATTCACCTCTACAAGTGAACCATTTGTAGCACAAAGAATATCGAGTCTATATTCAATTTCTTTTGAAGTTCTTTGTAACATTTTCTACGTTATTGTTGCAATTGCATTAGTGATATGATGTAGCAAAGTAGGAATATTGTCCACTCTGATCGCATACATTCGGTCCTTCACGAATCCTCACATGAAGAAATCAAGAAGCGAAATGTCAGTTGAACGTGGTGGCCAGGAAATGGGTCCTCCACATCCAATTCAGTGACTGGAAAATTTCCCAGGAACTTGCAAGCAGCTGTTGACCAATACTGTACAGCTCCATCTTGTTGAACAATGGTGTTGGGTTGCAAGTCTTGTATCTGAGGGTACACGAACTGCTCCAACATGTCCAGATATACTGACCCATTCACTTTTTGTTCCACAAAGAACGGTCCAACAATCCTGAGTGCTTTACGCTGCACCAGACGTTTAGCTTAGGGTTATCACAAACATGTTCAGTGACAACGTGCGGATTTTGCAAACCCCAAATCCGGAAATTATTCCTATTAACCCTTCCTTAAAGATGAAAGGTTGCCTCATCTGAGAAAAAATATCTTTCCAGGAAGCCGGCATCCATATCAATACGCTGCAGCATACCCACAGCAAATTGTTGTCGGCGTGGTTTGTCGTTCGGCGGCAGATGTTGCAGAATTTATACTTGGTAAGCAAACATACGAAGACGCTGGTGAACTACGCGATGTAATGTTGATCGAGGGACATCGAGTTGCCTAGATATTTGACGAATTGACTTACGTGGGCTTCTGAGAAACTTTTGCCTGATGTCCTCCACCGTCTCTTCTGAAACTCCGTAACGCGCATCGCCAGAATGTTTCAGAACACTTCCTGTTGCCAAAAACTTCCTATATCATTCCTTAATTGTTTTCACACCAGGTGGATCACATTCATACACACCACGATAATTGGCGATTTTGTTTCTGCAAACCACACTACTGCTTGTGGGCACTGCTGTGGAGTCGCCATTTTCACTTCATGCGACCATGCTGCACTCTGGAGACGATACTTGGCACTTCAGGCGCGGGAATATAAATTCTTTGAGATGCTCTACAATGTGGAGCATTTTTCATTGTCGTATCTATTGTGGTTTCCCTCCCCTGAAATCAGGGAGGTTTGAGTGGGTCACCCTGTATTTGAGGTTTCTCAGAACATACTTAGGATAATAGGATCTACATCTAGATGGATACTCTGCAAATCATATTTGCAGAGGGTAGCTATGAAAGCTAACACAAGACGCCGAGGAAGAAAATTTAGAGTAAGTAATATAAATATTATTAAAATGGAGAAAACACCCTCTATTTCTCTTCATAAGAGAATGGGCGAAGAAACAACATACCTGTGTTTTCGACGAGAGTGGAAAGTGGTTGAATACGCAAATGACAATCAAGCGGCGTGTAGCAGGCTAGTCTGCCGACCAGCATGAGAGTTTGACACAATACTGGAGCAATTAGACGCACTTCTAAAGTCGAATAATAGAGCTGAGCGTAACAAGGGACATTCTAACAATTTAAATGGGCAAGATCTTTATTCAACAACAATTTTATCAGCACAGAATATGGCGTTCGGATTGGACGGTGTTCCTCTCGAATTCTACGTATATTTCTTTGTAGTTACGTTGGAAACAATCACAAAACATACACATTGCGTTAACATTCAGCCAAGGTTGGCTTCACAGTTTTCTAAGAGCATAATGGTGTTAGCTTCTGAAAGCGAGTAGGTGAAATCTGTACGAGATCATAGGTAAATTATCTTCTTCGATATGGATTCCAGAAAACAGTCACAGCTACTAAGCAATATACTGAAACCAACTCTGAACAGTGTGGTAGGACTTTCCCAGTACATTAGAATTGTTTGTATCAGACCGGGATTTGAAACCAGATTTTTGCCATGTGAAGACAAATCTGTGACTAACGATCTGTTCTCACAGCCTTACTTCGGCCAGTACCTCATCCCCCAAGTTCCAAGCTTCACAAAACCGAAACTTGGGTGTCTAGAACTCCTGGAAGAAAGTATATTTAGGAGACATGGCTTAGCCGCAGCCTGGGGGATGGTCAAGAATAAATTTTGTACCGTGCAACGGAGTGTGATCTGACACGAAACTTACAGGAATATTAAAACCGTATGCTGGGTACCAGGTCACGAACCTGGGACCTTTGCCTTTCACTGGCTACTACTCTCCCGATTTCAAGTCCCCGTCCTGCAAACAGTTTTCCTTGTGAGTGGCCTGTTGTGTATTTTTATAATACGGAGTACTACGGAAAATAATTAATTACACACAATACATTGCGCCCCTGATGATTATGTCTACGAGGTCTGTTTAAAAATTCTGGAATTATGTTCAAAAAAAATTTCTACAGTTACCTTTTACTCTCCTCCACAACTGTTACACCTCTGCTAACACCGTGTCCACTTCCGAAAGTAGTCTTGGTACCCCTCTTGCTGGATCGTGCGAAGCGCCGTCTGTGAACTTTCTATTATCTCATCTATCGTTGCAAATCTCCGTCCTTTCAACGGGGTCTTCAACTTTGGAAATCAAAAAGCCTTCAGGAGCCAGCTCTGGAGAATATGGAGGGTGAGGCAGCACAGTGATTTCCTTTTTTGTGCAATAGTCACGCGCCAACAGGGATGAATATACGGGTGCGTTATCGTGATGCAAGAGCCACGAATTGCCTCGACACATTTCAGGTCGTTTCCTTCTCATGTTTCCTCGCAGGGGTCGCAGCATCTCACAATAGTACCATTGATTAACAGTTTGTCCCTGTGGCACCAACTGATGATGAACAAATCTTCCAAAGTCAAAGAAAACTATCAGTAAAGCTTTGACGTTTGTCCTGACCTAACGAACTTTTTTGATCTTGGAGAACTTTTCCAGACAATTGTGGAGACTGAACCTTGGTCTCAACATCATTACTGTATACCCAAGTACCGGCCCGGGTGGCAGAGCAGTTCTAGGCGCTACAGTCTGGAACCGCGCGTCCGCTACAGCCGCGGGCTCGAATCCTGCCTCGGGCATGGATGTGAGTGATGTCCTTAGGTTAGTTAGGTTTAAGTAGTTCTAGGGGACTGATGACCTTAGAAGTTAAGTCACATAGTGCTCAGAGCCATTTGAACCATAGACCCAAGTGTCATCACCCGTTATGATTCTCTTAAGGAACATCTCATTTTTATTTGCGCGATCCAAAAGATCTTCACAGATTGCGAGGCGAAGATCTTTATGGTCTTGACTCATGAGCTGTGGGAGTAACTTGGCGGCAACATGATGCATTCCAAGATGCTGTGTCAGGATTTTATGACATGATCCAACTGAAATGTTACATTCTGCAATCTCCCGGGCAGTCATTCTTCGATTGTCACGCAAAATTTCATTGACGTTCCTCACATGAGCGTCGTCGGTAGACATAGAAGGAGTCCTGAACGAGGGACATGTTTAACTTCCGCCTAGCCATTCTTAAACCGTGTGAACCATTCGTAACACCGAGTACGGCTTAAGCACCCAAAACCGAAGGCTTCCTGCGCCATTTCGTGTGTCTCTGTAGAGATTCTCTTGACTTTCATGCAAAATTTAATGCAGGCGTGTTGCTTCACTAAGTCTGCCATTCTGAAATTCCCAAACAGTGCTACACAACGTTCTACTCAGTACAGAACTGAACAAAAATTAACAGACATACAACAATGAAACTCCCGGCAGTTACACGTTAAATACATGTGTATGCTGGAATACCGACTGCATTTCGCTCAAACACACCATTGGCGTGAAATTACAAATGTTCCGGAATTTTTTGAACGCTCCTCATATAGTTGCAATCTAGAGCAATACCCTCCCTACTACAAACAATAATACAAGATATAAACTGGAAACTACGGCAGCTATATTGTTAATTTATTAGATATCAATAACTGTGTTTATTGATGTCTGAAAATATAACTGAGGTAATGGCGCTTTAAGGCGTACCGCAGGGGCGTAGAGGAGGTCGAAACGAAAATCTTTTACAGAGTGCTTGTGGTCTGTCACGTCGGGAAACAACTTCAAATTGCTCTACAAAAGCCACCTGAGATACAGCGAATGCGGGTCTCACGAGTTTTTTCATATTCTCTCCCTCTCTACGCGAAAAACTGTTAGTCTAGAGAAATAATCAAATGGACCTTTTTTGTAGGAAATTTAATGTAGCTTTTTGTACTGGAGTGCATTTTCGCTAGAGCCAGAAGTGTCCGAGTTATTCAAGAAAAACATATAAAAGTGATCTTCAAATGCATCAACACTCTCACTCACCCCCGCCCCTTCTCTGGTCAGGATTTTCATTATGTAGTTCCTGGCACTCAATGGCACTCTCTCCTACCACCGTAAAAGAATTTGCGACTACAAGCATTCTCCCATATTCGGCATTTCCTTGTCTTCAATGACTGGGCTTATTACGTCAGCGGCTCATTCGTGAAGATACTAATTGTAAAACTGACGTTTACGTAAATTTGACCTAATAATTTTGTGGATTTTAACAGCATACAATTATACATCGTTTTGTTTGTCTGGCCATCTTTCTAGGAAGTGGGTGAGTTTGGATCGAATTGTCTACATAATTAGTTTTTTTGTAACTTTTATAAGAGTCGTTTTTATTTCATTATTCTCACTTTCACTTTTACATTAATATTGTTAACGAACTATCCGACTATGCCGGCGGCGTGAAAGCTCAGTCAATAGAGACCAAAATATGTCGGATATGTTTAGTAATTTGTGTAGTGTCAAATTATACATTGGTAGGAAGGAGTCCCATGTACAATATTCTAAACATTCTGAACAGTATAGGGTGAGTGTGGAGGGTGGTAGATGCATTTGAAAGTCACTTTTGTACGCTTTTCTTTAGTAATTAGAAAAATGCGGTCTCTAGCGAAAACATATCCCAGTACAAAATTAAACTACAACAAATTTCCTTCCAAAAATGTTATATACATATCTTCTCTAGGGCTAATATTTTTCTGTTGGGCCAGTAGGTTTAAAATCCAAATCAGAAACAATGCATGGGGACTTAATTAAATAAAATGCAAATAATTTTAGTAGCTGTATGTCCGGTTACGAAGTCTCGTAACCGGTTGGCCCTGAGTAGTCTTAGTACGCAATCTGGCTGCATAGAATAACAACACAGAATGAAAGGAAATTTCCGTTAACACAATTGATTAAGTAAGTCCCCAGCAACTATAAAAACTACGAAACAACGAAGCACAAGTGTAACTGTTCTGTGTGTGGAAGTGTGATTCAACGTACACATCTGGCACGGTTCTTCCTCAATACGACAAGATATTTTAAATACGATTTTCAATTAACTAATTAAAAAACCAGAAATGCTATAATTGCATATAGAAACCAGAATTACAGCCTAATACATGAGCACAAGCCAGATGCTTTGTTGACTGAACCTGTGACCAAGAGGCATTGTTATTCAGGAAATTTGAAATAAAAAAATGTTTTGTTACCTTCATATATATTGACGACTGTGATCATTGCAGCATCCCCAATCAAACAGCATCTGCTGTCTCGTCCAACAGAACGACTGCACACGACATGCTCTCAACTAGTACTGCTATCGACACCCTCTCAACAAGCACTGCCCTCTGAACTACTACTGCCCGTGGAGGCGGCGGAATAATAGTCTTTGGCGCAATCTCTGGCGCTGTGACTCAGTGTAGCCACCTTTCAACAATCTCTAAAAAACGTAGCCACCTTTCATATGCCCCTCCTCCACGGGCTAGAATTTGATGGTATTTTTGCCAGCATTGGTGGTGAAAATACCACCAAATTCGTCCCAAAAAATACAGACAAAAATAAAAGATAATATTAATAAGTAAATATCACATAACTAAATAAATTTTGGCTTTGCACTGACCCTTCAATAACTTAATATGTAAAATTCAGTAAGGAATACAAATGCTTGCATACATGTGATTTTACATAATAGTTTACACAGTATCATTCAATTAGTGGCACCAGCAATGACGGATAGGTGTAGGTAAGAGTCTCATAACATTTCATAAACAGTAAATACACAAAAAATCTGTTTATATAATTATTCACATAAATTCTTTTCAATAGTTCAATAAACAGGTAGCACTCCTCAGAGTAGTCGACAGTTCCAACAGTAGCACCCAGCAATGGTCAACAGGTGCAAACACCAACCAGTGACATCATCAGTAGAAGGAGTTCCATCAGTGGCACCCAGCAATGTTGAACAGGTGCAGACAGCAACAAGTGACATCATTTCAGTAGAAGCATTTCCATCAGTGGCACCCAGTAATGTTGAACAGGTGCAGGCAACAGTCCATAATATTCACTATCACTAATCAGACAGTTCATCAGAGTTTACCAGCAGAAATTAAACATTTCCAAGTAGCACCCATCGTGTTGAACAAGTGCAGATAACAGTCCATAATATTCACTATCACTAATCAAACAGTTCATCAGAGTTCATTAGCAGAAATTAAACATTTCCAAGTGGCACCCATCAATGATGATAGGTGCAAGCATGAACAACATTTTGAATGCACACACAATTGTTTTTACAAAATTATTATCAATGCTCTGACACTCAACATGCAAATTATAATAAACACACAAATGATTTTAGATAATTGTCATATTAACTATTACAAATACACAAATATCAGTAAACATAAAATATTTGTGGGTGTCAGTGCAAGCCACAACGAACAAGTAAAATGATATTTAGGTGGCAGGTCGGTACCAATTATTTGGGATTAGGAAAGGAAGACACACAAAACACACTCACTCATCTTTCTAATTGAATAGTGTTAACTGTGTAAACACAAAAAAATGATGTTCAACACGTGCATCAAGTAGTAGTGGCAGCAGTGTATAAAAGTCAATAATAGTTAGTCAACGTCATAGTCATCATGTCAAAACTAATGATTGCCAAGCCAAATGAAATGTACAGTTGCTGAACAACTGTCAGTCTGCCAAAATATGCAAATACTTCCTCTCTCAAAAAAAAGTATATACTGCTTATTGATTTAACAAAGTGTGTGTGTAGACAATCTTCTTTCCACTAGAGTGTTCTGGTCTGCCATCTTCATCTTCCTTGTTCCATATAAACCAACAAAGAAAATATGCTCCTCACTTACTTTACTTCTTATCCACTAAAACTCCAATAATCATCAGTATCACATAATCTTAATACTTCAATAATACCTCTTACATTTATGCATATAAACCTTATCATACCTCTTATCCACCAAAACTCCAATAATCATCAACTTCACACAATCTCAATACCTCAATAATAACTCTTCAATACATTGATGCATATAAACCTTATCGCCAATATCATTTCACTTCCATAACAACTCTTTCCCCTAGTCAGTCTCCTCGAACAGATAAAATCCTAGTGCAAACTTCAATTCATCATCCCATACAATCCTAAGACACAATGTCCACACACAACCTTTATGTAATACATTTGGCCTAAATCTTCTACTCATTATGAATTACAAAATACATTTTGGTTACCTTGTCCATCATTAAATAAAAGAAATGCATACATGACCTCTAACTGCCTTTAGTTTGAATAACTTTCAGTAAGTAAGTATGAGTACGGAGTGTGAATGATCGTAATATTTCACAGTGTGTACACCACTTCAAGAATCATGGCAAAACAGAAGTAAACATGTGGAGTATTTCTTGTGTCAAGTGTCACTTGCTATTTCAATTGCTCACGAAGAATGCAGTGTAATAACTGTCAATGGTCTAATCCTAGTGTTGGTATGTCAAGCCGTTAGCTTCCTTCCTATTAGCATAAATTTATAGAGCTTCCATAAAACCTCCAGCTCATGTGACTTCAATTAAGTTTCTTGTACCAATGTCGTTCGTAGAATTATAGCAGTTCATTTTCTTATCCTAAATATAAGGCACTGAGCGTAAGCAAAACATGCAATAGCGAGTAAATATACCAGTAGAGAACAGAATGTTAACAAGAGGATGTAGCACAATCCCTATAACGAGGCTCTGCCAAGCGTACAACCTATAATTATTACCATAGTGTGACCTAAACTCCATGTTCGTACACCGTATATCAACATTTCTATACACCAAATTAAAGAGTAGTTATGACAACAAAACAGAAATGTGTACATATGCAATCTATACGCAATGCAGCAAATATATGTCTTACATAATAAACAGGTCATTGGCATCATATCAGTATAAGCAAATAAATGTTCATATGTAATCTTAATAAGTAAACATGAAGGCGCAAGCAGATAAATCACAAAGTAAAACTTACATACATATCTATATCAGCGCAACTAATCAGGTGACAACTATAATTTAAATAAATAAGCACAGCAAACACATAACCAAAAAAATGACATCAGTGAAAAAGCAGTGCACCCAAGCGATGCATAACATACATAAGTAACAACCCTGTTCATTAATCAATCATTGTCAAAATCAGTTAACACAAAGTATAAATCACGTAATCGCGAGCAGAAATTACGTCTAAAGTACGTACCTAAGTGGGGATATGTTACCTGAAAAATAAATTCAATTAATAGTTACCTTATTAGTTTATTACTTTCTTCTTCGAAATTACGTTCTTCCTGAAATTTTCTCGAAAGGAAGTCCTCTTAACGTCGGGCACACACAGAATTTACCTGAAGTTCTTAAATATTTTATACACTTGTATCCTGAAAAAAAACTGAATGTTAATAACATAATTTATCAAGTTACTATAGCATTATACTGAATTTAGAGAAATTAGACTGCGTGTTTAGGGCTGTCAGTGCATTCGCACTGAGCGGTCGATCAGCTGTAGCTACGAGTGACGTAGGAAGTAATTGTTTGTGGCCAACGACTGCCTTGTGCGGCGCGCAGACTTGACTGTTGCTTTGAGTATGTGCCGCCACCAGAACACGGCGCGGTATCCTTGTAATCTCTGCGTGTTTACGTATAACTGTTAATTTCTCAAAAGTATGTCATTCCACAAAAATTTTAACGTTTGATATATGATGTATTCTCTTAGAGCGCCGAGATTTTAGACTTTCTACTTCGACAGTGTTATCATGAATAATTTTGCGAACTCTATATGGACCGTTATAAAGCAGAAAAAAATTGCGACACAAGCCTTTTCCTTTGTGAGACAAACGGTGAGACTTAATTAACACCTTTTGAGCAACTGACAAGGTTTTTAAACGACCAGGACGTTTAGCCGATTTCTCTCCTCTAGCAGCCGCAGATGCAATATTTTGCAGAGCCAGGTTGACAACTTCAGAATGCCGCAGTTTCCGCGAAGGCGGGAAAGGAACGATTTCAGAAATGCGATTTGTCGGTGTTTTATTTTTTTAATATCAATATAGGCGGTAAAGAAGTTGAATCACTAGGGAGTTCATTCACAATATTTTGAAAAATATGAAGATACTGAACCCACGTTCTGTGATTCTGATGACAATAAAGCTGACACAATTTATTGATTTCCTTCATCCATCTTTCTGAGGCGTTAGATTGAGGGTGAAAAAGTGAAATTAAAATTGGTTTAATCTTACGACGCCGTAGAGTATGAAGCCAAATTTTAGAGCGAAACTGTGATCCATTATCTGATATAACCTTATCAACATGACCCACTTCTTTAAGAAAATGTTTGATGAAAGCTTTAGATACTGAACGAGCTGTTGCTTTGGGTAAAGGTGTAAAACACACATATTTTGATGTCAATTCCATTGCAACCAAAATGTACGCAAAACCATTAGTAGAACGAACCAATGGACCGAACAAATCGACTGCAGCCATCTCCTTTAATTTCGCTGGAATCATAGGAAACAACGTAGCTCTGTGAGAAATAGATGGCGGCTTAGCCTTTTGAGATGATTTGCATTTGGTAAGAACAGATCGAATACGTTTTCCATATTACTGAAGTAGCAATTTTCTCGTAATTTATGAAAGCATTTTCTGGGAGCAAAGTGTGCATAACTAACATGTGTATACTAAATCAATTTATTAACCCACTCATCAGGAATGCAACCTAACCAAACAGAGTTGTCGACCGATTTTCGTTTAGAAAGAATATCATTGCGAACTAAATAATACTGTCTAATCGCTACGCTTTTCTTTCTCCTCCACTTCTCCTTAATGTCCTTCCAGATGGGATCCTTGTTTTGCTCCTTAGCGATGTCCTGAAGCGAAGACGAAATAAAATTTTCAAACGCAACACCTTGAATATACATCAGACAATAATTGTTTTCTTTGCAGTCCTCCTCCTCAGCACTTTGTTTCAAACCCATAGGTGCACGTGATAAAGCATCAGCAATAATATTTGAAGAACCCTGTATGTAAACAATACTGAAATCAAATTCTTGTAGATACAGCGCCCATCGTGACAATCTTCCATGTGTTAATTTTGTTGACATAAGAAATTCCAGAGCTCGATGATCGATGTAAACCTTAGTATGTCTGCCATACAAAAATATGCGAAATTTTGTGAAAGCCCAAACAACAGCCAAGGCTTCAAGTTCCGTAATCGAATAATTCCTTTTTGATTTAGAGAGCACATGACTTCCAAATGCAATAGTTTTCTGCACTACAACGTCGTTTTCTTCTATCTCTTGAAATAAGTGTGCACCTAGGCCTTTGTATGATGTGCCCGTCGCCAAACAAAAATATTTAGATAAATCCAGATATGAAAGAAGTGGAGCAGCAACTAAAGCATCACGAAGTTGTTCAAATTCTGATTGAGCTTCGTCATCCCAACACCAATTAGAATTATTTCCAGATAGTTCACATAAACGAGGTGTGGCCAAATTGTCCAATCTAACAAAGCGTCTAAGAAAATTACAGACACCAAGGAAACTACGAACATCACGTTTTGTAGTAGGAACAGCATAATTACGAATAGCGAAAGTTTCTCTGGATCAGGAAGAATATCTTCTGTAGAAATAATATGACCAAGAAATTTCACCTGAGTACGACCAAATTCAGATTTTCCCAAGTTCACTGAAATGCCAACTCTTGCAAAAATACGTAATAATGAATCCAAAATTTTGTTATGCTCACTCCAAGAACGTTTAGCATTAAGAATATCGTCAAAACATGAAGTAATATTGTCACGAAGATAAACAGGTAAAATTTTGTTTAAACTACGAATGAATGCTGCAGAAGATATAGTAAGTCCAAACGGTAATTTCCTAAATTGATAACAGTTACCAAAAGACTAAAAAGGCAGTGTATTTTCTACAATCAGGGTGGAGTTCTATTTGCCAAAAACTTGCGCGCATATCAATTGTGGATAAAACTTTAATTCCATGGAAATTTTGAAGAAGTTCATCTAAATTTTGTGGACGGTCAGTTTCAGGAATGATGAAATTATTTATGTCTGGATCCAGAACCAAACGAACTGACCCAACCTTTTTAAGCACAACGTGTAATGAGCTGGTATAAGGATTAACTTCTGGCTCAATAATGCCTTGATCTAATATGCATTGAAGTTCACTCTTAACCTTTTTCCTATAAACCAAAGGAATAGCGTACGTTTTTCCTCGAAATGGTGTGTGTTCTTTTACTTTAAATAAATATTGTAAGCCTTGTATAGTCCCTGTGTGATGACTAAATACTGTAGCATGTGAAGTCAAAATTTGGTGCAATTCTTCTCTTGCAATGTCATCTGGCACTTCAGCTTTGTTAACCTTTTAATTAATTAATTCTTCACTATTAATTATATCATCCATCTCGCCTCTGTATCTATTGTCGTTGTCATGAATGAACACATTGTCGTCATAATGCTCAGCGAAAACATCAGAAGTAAGGAACCTTAAACATGTTGTGTCTGATTCAGATTTCGTTTTACACTCAAAAAATTTCAAATATCTCGGCATTCCGGCAACAGTCAAGTTCACACTTCCTTCTTTAAAGTTTAAAATTGCCTTGTATGTGTTAAGAAACTCCATACCTAATATAATTTGTGTACTGAGTAATGGAACAATAATAAAATTAGCAGAAAATTCATATCCTTGACAAATGAAATTTAAGTTGGTTTATTGTATGACTTCCACACTTTTTGCAGAAATAGCTCCTCGAAATGTACTTTTAGAAACAGGTAGCACAGGACAAGCAATAGTTCTTACACATATACGGAAAACTGATTCACTAATAACATTCAATGGGCTGCTAGAGTCTAAATCCACAGTGCGCTCATTCTTACCCACACATACTTCAATAACAGGATGTAAAAAGGCGTATACATTATTTTCTTTTTCGTCTAGCAAAATGTCTCTCATGTCTTCCAGGCGTACGTAGTGTAGAGTCGTAGTGTCATTACTTTCTGAACTGTCTATATTGCTGCCAGAAGCCGAAGCTACAAGTCGTTGTCGATTGTTTGCGTCACGTCTTTGATTATTCCCGTCATTTCGCGGATCAATTTCTACGATCTGCACTTGTCTCTCTGAATTTCTGTCACGCGGAAGATACCAATTAGGTCCCTCCTGTCTGTTAGATGTAAATTCTTGGTTGTGTCTGTTACTAAATTTCTGTTTTCCTGTCTATCTGCATGACTACTTCTTGTGTGATTTCGATTGTCACTTCTGAAATTATTGTTACATCTACTAACCTGGTTATTTCTGTAGTAAGAATTTCTGTTATTGTATGAATAATTTCTGTCTTGATGATGCAGATTACTGTTTCCGTATGATTGATCAATCCGGTAGGAATTTCCGTTATTATGATTGTCTGTCTAATTTCTGTTAGACCGTCTGTTATTGTCATAAGGCTGGTATCTATTGTCCTGTCTGTTTCGTCTGTCACTGTCAAAATCAGCGCTATAACGTGCGTTCCGATCATTATCCCTTTTCTCTGAAAATCTATTGCGATTACTGTTACTGAAAAAATTACAAGAAGTCCCGTCGTCGTTGTCATACTCAAGTTCTTGTAGCAAAGTCTTAAAAGTCTCAATGTCGTCTTTACATCTTCCGGCTAAAGCAATTTGTCTTATCGATTGTGGCAGCTTAGTTAAACAAATGCAAATTAATTCAGTCGGGCTATAAGGGTTGGAAAGGAACTGATTCTTTCGAATCATGTCTTGAAAGTACTCTGCTGGCGTGCGGAGCCCAGACTGTTTAAAATTACGCTGCATGAAAGACTATGTTTGACTCTGTCTTGCGTGTTCTCGGACCAATATGCCGATAGGAATGCATGATAAAAATCATTTAAATTATTACAATCTCTAATAAGTGCGCGCATCCGCGTGGCCGGTTCGTTTTCTAAATATCCACACATAAATTCCAGTTTGTGACTTAGTGGCCAGTTTGGTGGAAGGGCGTACATAAATTGATCTAACCATGTACATGGATGTATGTCATTCTTAGAATTGCGAAAGATCTTAAATTACCGAACAGTTAAAAAGTGTTTACAGTCAAAGTTTTCGCCTCGTGGCGACAAAGACCTACCGCGTCTGTCCCATTCCCAATGTCGATTATTGTCAAGTTCGCGCGCCTGGCGCTCTCTTGTTGCTTCTCGTAAATGAAATAAATTATTTTCTTCAAAGCCCTCTGCTATCTGTGATTCTAAATTTCTTCTACTGTCTTTTCCTACGATTTCGCTTTCAATTTGTTTGACTTGCTTTCGCAACGCCTCCGTTCATTAAATTTTCCCTGATTTTCAACATGTTTGTTTATGCTCTGGTACTCTTCGGTTTCTGCAAATGGCAATGGAGCTGTATCATCTGAATCTCTGTCCCCATTTAAACCAAGACTT
Organism: Schistocerca gregaria; assembly: GCF_023897955.1. Classification (NCBI taxonomy): domain Eukaryota; kingdom Metazoa; phylum Arthropoda; class Insecta; order Orthoptera; family Acrididae; genus Schistocerca; species Schistocerca gregaria. The sequence goes on along the minus strand of NC_064924.1, from coordinate 66,206,199 downwards.
GTCAATTTATCTGAAATCTCGTCAACTCTTTCCGATAAGTCCCCTATTTGTTCTTTCTGTTTATTTACGTCTTCCGTAAGTGTCGCGACTCGGGTTTCAGTATTAACACATTTAGTGGTTAACTGTTCATATTGTTGTGTTAGGTTATTTATTCTGTCATTTGGTACGGATTCCTCGATTCTTTCAAATATTTCTTCCTTATCATGTGCACGTTTAAATTTAACTCTGAAAATTTTTGTACTATCGCGCGGTCTCTTTCTACCTGTTCTCTATACTGTTACTTTTGTCTAATTTCTATTGAAGTTAATCTATTATTGTGAGCATTCAAATTCGGTTGTACTTCTTCTCTAATTTCTTTCTTTAATTCATCTTTCATGTTTTTGAAACATGTCCCTATTCGTGAGTCTAACTGTGTTTCCATTGTTTCCATCTCTGTTTTAATTGTTCCTATTTGTGAGTCTAACCGTGTTGCCACTGTTTTTAATTGAGATCCTAACTGTGATCCCAGTGAGTCTAACCGTGTTTCCATTGTTCTCATATCAGTTTCTAACCGCGTTGCCGAAGTTCCCATCTGTAATCCCAAATTTAATATAGCACCCATCAACTGCTGCATATTAACTGGTTCAAAATTCTCTTCTCCCCTAACATTTCCCGTAAAACTAACATCCTTCGTCATAGCCGTAAAGCTATCTGTCTTCGATACTATTTCATAATCTTCTGTCGTTTATCTCGTATTCTAAAAATTTTTTAATTGTGAAAAATTTTGAACTGGTTCCAGAGTATTTTCCTGGCTGATTAAATTGTTGTCTACTTCATCTTCGATACTATTTCATAATCTTCTGTCGTTTATCTTGTATTCTGAAAATTTTTTAATTGTGAAAAATTTTGAACTGGTTCCAGACTATTTTCCTGGCTGATTAAATTGTTCTCTACTTCATTATTCATCATACTGTTCCCCTATATTGGCGAGTTCGCGATGTTAACAATTTCATCATACTGACTATCCATCATTTTTGGCTTTTTCATCGATCGCGTAATTATTTACAAAACATACAAAACTCGTCACTATACGAAAATTACATACAATATGACACTTTATCACCAATAATACCATTCACACGAACTGCTTCCCGACAAACACGATTAACGAACAATAGAAATCTTCATAATTGCACAAAATTGTCAAACCCGTACACAAGACATCAAAAATTAAATTCCGCAAAAATACCATTAGAAGAATGACAAGACAACTACAAATGTTCAATTACCAAATCTACACATGCAATATAGACTACAATTACTAAACTACAAATTACTACAACAATACTACTGTCTGCTATTTTTTACTATCAAAAGAATTCCAAGGGACGATCCGAAGCAGCGGTCGCCACGTGCATGGGGGCTTAATTATTTTTAAATGAAAATACACTCCTGGAAATGGAAAAAAGAACACATTGACACCGGTGTGTCAGACCCACCATACTTGCTCCGGACACTGCGAGAGGGCTGTACAAGCAATGATCACACGCACGGCACAGCGGACACACCAGGAACCGCGGTGTTGGCCGTCGAATGGCGCTAGCTGCGCAGGATTTGTGCACCGCCGCCGTCAGTGTCAGCCAGTTTGCCGCGGCATACGGAGCTCCATCGCAGTCTTTAACACTGGTAGCATGCCACGACAGCGTGGACGTGAACCGTATGTGCAGTTGACGGACTTTGAGCGAGGGCGTATAGTGGGCATGCGGGAGGCCGGGTGGACGTACCGCCAAATTGCTCAACACGTGGGGCGTGAGGTCTCCACAGTACATCGATGTTCTCGCCAGTGGTCGGCGGAAGGTGCACGTGCCCGTCGACCTGGGACCGGACCGCAGCGACGCACGGATGCACGCCATGACCGTAGGATCCTACGCAGTGCCGTAGGGGACCGCACCGCCACTTCCCAGCAAATTAGGGACACTGTTGCTCCTGGGGTATCGGCGAGGACCATTCGCAGCCGTCTCCATGAAGCTGGGCTACGGTCCCACACACCTTTAGGCCGTCTTCCGCTCACGCCCCAACATCGTGCAGCCCGCCTCCAGTGGTGTCGCGACAGGCGTGAATGGAGGGACGAATGGAGACGTGTCGTCTTCAGCGATGAGAGTCGCTTCTGCCTTGGTGCCACTGATGGTCGTATGCGTGTTTGACACCGTGCAGGTGAGCACCACAATCAGGACTGCATACGACAGAGGCACAAAGGGCCAACACCCGGCATCATGGTGTGGGGAGCGATCTCCTACACTGGCCGTACACCTCTGGTGATCGTCGAGGGGTCAATGAATAGTGCACGGTACATCCAAACCGTCATGGAACCCATTGTTCTACCATTCCTAGACCGGCAAGGAAACTTGCTGTTCCAACAGGACAATGCACGTCCGCATGTATCCCGTGCCACCCAACGTGCTCTAGAAGGTGTAAGTCAACTACCCTGGCTAGCAAGATCTCCGGATCTGTCCCCCATTGAGCATGTTTGGTACTGGATGAAGCGTCGTCTCACGTGGTCTGCACGTCCAGCACGAACGCTGGTCCAACTGAGGCGCCAGGTGGAAATGGCATGGCAAGCCGTTCCACAGGACTACATCCAGCATCTCTACGATCGTCTCCGTGGGAGAATAGCAGCCTGCATTGCTGCGAAACGTGGATGTACACTGTACTAGTGCCGACATTGTGCATGCTCTGTTGCCTGTGTCTATGTGCCTGTGGTTCTGTCAGTGTGATCATGTGATGTATCTGATCCCAGTAATGTGTCAATAAAGTTTCCCCTTGCTGGGCCAATGAATTCACGGTGTTCTTATTTCAATTTCCAGGAGTGTATTTTTGTACATCCGGTTACGAAGTCTCGTAACCAGTTGGTCCTGAGTAGTATTAGTACGCAATTTGGCTGCATAGAATAACAACACAGAATGAAAGGAAATTTCCGTTAACACAACTGATTAATTGAGTCCCCAACAACTATAAAAACTACGAAACAGCAAAGCACAAGTGTAACTGTTCTGTGTGTGGAAGTGTGATTCAACGTACACATCTGGCACGCTTCTTCCTCAATACGACAAGATATTTTAAACACCATTAGAATGAACTAATTAAAAAAACCAGAAATGCTATAATTGCATATAGAAACCAGAATTACAGTCTAATACATGAACACAAGCCAGATGCTTTGTTGACTGAACCTGTGACCAAGAGGCATTGTTAATTAGGAAATTTGAAATAAAAAAATTGTTTGTTACCTTCATGTATATTGACGAAAAATGCACTGTGATCATTGCAGCATCCCCATCAAACAGCATCTGCTGTCTCGTCCAACAGAACGACTGCACACGACATGCTCTCAACTCGTACTGCTATCGACATCCTCTCAACAAGCACTGCCCACGGCAACCTCTGAACTACTACTGCCCGTGGAGGCGGCGGAATAAGAGTCTTTGGCGCAATCTCTGGCGCTGTGACTCAGTGTAGCCGCCTTTCAACAATCTCTAAAAGACGTTTTATTGTTTTAATGGCTTAATTTGTGGCCCAATACGACTATCGTAGACTCCCCACGGCGGCTGAGTTGTGCTCATTTGGTGTGGGTTAACATTGTACGTTCAAAAGGTGTATTTTTGCAGTTTAAATGATGTAACTCGTAAACATCTCACAATATCAAAATGTGGTTCTATCTGAAGTTGTGAGGCATTACGTTTGCTTGGAATGAGACCAGATGCATATTTTTTGTACCTGTGCCCAAGTTGATCAAAGTTGGACAAATTTTACATATTTATGACAAATTTTCGATTTAACCTTTGCTTTCCGGTAATTTCACCTAACTAACCCAATCCGAATGGGATACGTCGTTTAGAAATGCCAGAGATGCAGATTCTACATCTACATCTACATCTATACCTCGCAAGCCAGCTGACGGTGTGTGGCGGAGGGTACCCTGAGTACCTCTATCGGTTCTCCCTTCTATTCCAGTCTCGTATTGTACGTGGAAAGAAGGATTGTCGGTATGCTTCTGTGTGGGCTCTAATCTCTCTGATTTTATCCTCGTGGTCTCTTCGCGAGATATACGTAGGAGGAAGCAATATACTGCTTGACTCTTCGGTGAAGGTATGTTCTCGGAACTTTAACAGAAGCCCGTACCGAGCTACTGAGCGTCTCTCCTGCAGAGTCTTCCACTGGAGTTTATCTATCATCTCCGTAACGCTTTCGCGATTACTAAATGATCCTGTAACGTAGCGCGCTGCTCTCCGTTGGATCTTCTCTATCTCTTCTATCAACCCTATCTGGTGCGGATCCCACATTGCTGAGCAGTATTCAAGCAGTGGGCGAACAAGCGTACTGTAACCTACTTCCTTTGTTGTCGGATTGCATTTCCTTAGGATTCTTCCAATGAATCTCAGTCTGGCATCTGCTTTACCGACGATCAACTTTATATGATCATTGCATTTTAAATAACACCTAATGCCTACTCCCAGATAATTTATCGAATTAACTGCTTCCAGTTGCTGACCTGCTATTTTGTAGCTAAATGATAAGGGACCTATCTTTCTATGTATTCGCATCACATTACACTTGTCTACATTGAGATTCAATTGCCATTCCGTGCACCATGCGTCAAGATTAAGTATATGAACCAACGTTATGTTACACTTTTCCAGTTAGTGAGTGAAAGAATTCCTTCCTGAAAATCTTCTGTCCTCTGTCCGCTGAGACGTAGGACACCTATTCATACTACAGGTATTTCTGTTGTCAGAATAAAAGATATATCAAAAGGACAAGGGAAAACAACAAAGAAGTGACATATGAGCTGTTGATGGCATCAACATTGATCATCATGAACAGCTTAACTGTCAAACAGCCTTGTTACACTATACCGAGGCGACAAGTCATGGGATGGCGATATGCTCATATGCAGGTAGTGTTAGTACCGCATGCACAAGGTATAAAAGGTCAGTGTATTGGCCGAGCTGTCGTTTGTACTCAGGTGATTCATGTGAAGTGGGTTTCCGACGTGATAATGGGTGGAATTAATAGACTCTCAACATGGATCACGGAATGGTAGTTGGAGCATGGAAAATTCCATTTCGGAAATCGTTATGAAATTCAATATTCCGAGATCCACAATTTCAAGAATGTACCGAGAATTTGGATATAACTGTCAGTGCTAACAGACAGACAAGCAACACTATGTGAAATAACCAACGTATCCATTAGGACTGCGTGACGAAATCTGGAGTTAATAGGCTGTGGCAGTAGACGATCGTCTCTAGTCTCTTTGCTAACAGCACGACATTGCCTGCAGCACTTTTCCTGGGCTCTTGATCGTATCAGCTGGACCCCACACTACTGGAAAGCCGTCTCGTAGTCAGATGCGTGCCGATTTCAGTTGGTAAAAGCTGGTGGTAAGGTTCGAATGTGGCGCAGAGGCAACGAAGCTACGGACCCAAGTTGTCAACAAGGCACTGAACAAGCTAGTGGTGCCTCCATAATGGTGTGGGCTATGTTTACATGGAATGCACTGAGTTTTCTAGACCATCATCGACTGGAAATGGTTATCTTCGACTACTCACAGCCATTCGTTGACTTTATGCTCGCAAACAAAGTTGGAACTTTGATGGATAACAATGCGCCTTGTCATGGAGTCACAATTGTTCGCAATTGGTTTGAAGACCGTTCTGGACAATTGGAGCGAATTATATGGCCAGTCATCGAATATTTATGGGGCATAATCGAGAGGTCAAGTCGTGCACAAAATCCTGCAACGGCAACACTTTCGCAGTTATGGACGGCTATGGAGGCAGCATGGCTCAATATTTCTGAAGGGGACTCCCAACGACTTCTGGAGTTCATGCCACGTTGAGTTGCAGAACTACGCCGACAAAAGGCGGTCCGACACCATAACAGGAGGTGTCCCATGACTTTTGCCACTTCATTTTATGGGTCAGCATTAGCCCACAACTCTAGATTACTCCTCGCTAAGCCATTCTTCCGTAGGAAATATTATAAGACAACAAACGCAATGAAACGAGAAATAATAGATCTTCCAGTCTCTAGAGAGTTGCATTCAGTAAAACGAAAAGAACTATTCGAAGTAACTAAAATCTGAGGTTGTGGTTGTCCATGAGAAGTGCAGGATCTGGACACAAAAGAGGGCAATCGCAACAAGTCTTACCTCATCATTATAGGTGAGTACGGTACGGACAACTCTCAGCGTTACTCGCGTAATAGAGGCGGGTGAAGCGTGTAGGAGCATATTATCACGAAGCGGCAAAACTGGTACTGGTCTAAGTTAATTCAAGACTGATCTCAGTATAATGGAAGTAAGTTGATGTCAAATAAAGATGGCGGTAACTTCCACGTTTCGTCGCAAGGTCCGTAACGGAGTGATACCGTCAAAGGTCTGCAGCGGAATGGGATTCGAAGAGCGACTGTCCGTGTTTTTATGGATTCGGAGACAATACAGATGTGTACCTGCTCCGAGAGAATGTAGGCCCTATTGCTAACGTTATTGTGGTGCAATAGTCCCTGGACTTTTCGTGTGCGGGTCGGCAAGACCTCCTGGCAATAAGGTTGGATAACCCGTCGTAAAGCCAGTAGACCGAGCGCACGAGAAAAGTCTCTACCAGCGCCGCGCCATGTCTGCAGCCCAAATTTGAACTTAACAGTTCTGAACCTTGCTAATTTATGGCATCCTGTGGATTTTTGAATTTATCTGATCACCAGATTTTAAAAATGATCCGCCTCCAAAATTAGATATTCCTGTGCCTAGGCGACACTTCCGTGGCCCATATGACTGGGAAATACGATTGATATTAATGTATAAATTCCGATTAAATTTATCGACCAGTCAGTTGACTAAGCCAGGGGTCTCCAAACCACGGCCCGCGGACCGAAACCAGCCCGCGAGGGCCGGCAAACCGGCCCGCGTTAGCTGGCCGGACATCCCCGGTATCCGGCCCGCCAAATATTTGCGGTGGTACCTACACTGCCAACAATTGAGTTTCGAGGCCTATCGCGACCAATACACCGCAACATTGTCGGAGCTCCATCTTTACAAAGCGAAAGCTCATGGTTAAACTTGGTTATCCACAATAAACAGAGAGACCATTCTCAGTGTGATAGTGAAAAGAATAAATGAACTTTTCCTGGACACATTTTTCTGCTGTTGCAATAATACTGTTCTTAATTAATTCACCGCCGGTAAATGGCTTACACTGTTTCGCTACTAAATGAGCCACACGAAAACTAGCACGAGTTGCTGCGTGTTGTTCAGGATTTGCTTTCTTAAACAGCGAGTGCTGGGTTTTTAGCTGGCGTTTCAGAGACTCATTTCTAATCGTTCGCATCCTGTAAACTTGTAGTAATTCTGAGAGTGCTTAGTCTCATAATGACGTTTTATATTGTATTCTTTGAAGACTGATCTTGCTTCATTGCAAATAATACACATTGGTTTATTGCTTGACTCCACCACGAAATATTGACACCCCCACTGCTCTACATTCACTGTCAACCTTACGTTTCTTTTCCATATTTGTACAGAACTTCACAAAAGATACTAATAAAACTAGGGAGTAATCTGCCTAAACAAAATGCAATGAATTTATTTTTAAGGTACTTTAATTACTAAATTAAATAGTTACACTGTAGTTTCAATAAAAAATACCGTGAAAAAATACTCAAGTCGTGCTATACGTGTTTCGAATGTCAGATTTTCCTTGTCTCTTCGAATTCAAACTTTGAATTGTCCCACACTTGGTCGTCTCACCTACTAGTACAGCGTATAAAACACTAAAAAACTCGTAAGACACTCGCAACATAGACACAGTCAGGCAACAGAACTATCAAATATATGCTCTGGCTCTGCTACTCGCTACAAAACTACATAACTAAACTTACTGTTGCGCCGCTTGAAACAACAATGCGTTGACATACCCTACCTCTGTTACGTCTTGCAGTAATAGTTTTGCTAAAAATGATTTTGAGGTTTCGTTAACTTTGCAGGACGCTTTCGTGAAGAATGTGCAGTGATACTTTTTTGTCGGTGAAATTCGCCAGAATATAATACGCCAGAATTTCGGTCAGGTACGTCCATCAATCAAAATTATGTAATTAAATAAAAATCGTAGTTCGTTTCAGTGCTAGCTGTTCCCACAACCTTAGATTTTTGCGATTTCATCTTTCATTTAGCCTTATATTACGGTGATCATGGAGCGATAGGGTGCTTTAATCCCAGTAGGTAGATCTTGGCCCTTATGACTTCGTGGAGGAGTCAATGTGGCCAACGGACTAAAAAGTTTGGAGAGCCCTGGACTAAGCAATAGCCTCTACATTGGTTTAATTGAAGTCGTGATTAAGTACACTGTATTAGTCTCTTATTGGGAACCAGATCACTGCATAATTAAACGATCTTTCATTATATAGGATTGGACTGCACAGCTGCTGAGGATTCTCCACATGATTGTGATACATCGCAGAATAGTCTCAGGTTTACAAATAGCGGTAATTTACTACCCTCCCTTACACTCTTCTTAAAAAAGAGCTTGTCTCTCTTAAACGCCCATATTTATGTCAATCAGTAACTTCGTTGTGACCCATACTCCCAGCCAAATCGTCTCGTTAATCACTCCGTGCCTTTGGATGAGAGTAAGTGTAAAACCCTGTACAGCGTAGTGAAATCCATCCTTCATCTCAACTTCTGACACCTGTTGCCATTAACATTTCAAGGGAACACGTGAAATGGTTTGATCTGGCAGTAAAAATTTTTCCTTTTTCTACATAGAAACGTTTGTTGGACATAACATTAATTTCTTTTGACGCGAGAATAATCATAATTCTGAAGCATAAGGGACGGAGTGACAGTCTCAGGTAGCACCTGAAGAAGACAGCGAGGCACGCTGTTGAAATATCGTGCGAGAACGACGCGAACATCCGGCTGGATTCCCGAATATCCAAGATGTTAAAAGAGAGCCGGGAAAGCATGAAGAATTAAATCCAACCATTGTTGACAAATTCTTGTCAGATTTCTTTGTGGTCAGCATTTGACAAGCACAGCAACTGTCACGCACATAGTTCATTCATAATTACCTCTTCTCGCGAAATGTACATTACCCTTTCTTATTATGTACCAATGACGTCAGTTGTTTCAAATATCTTTTAATCATGGATTGTACGAACATATTGTGCGTTTCCACAAAGTCTTCTTGAGTTGTCGTCGTAGTTTTCTGACACCCATCAAGTAGATCACTGCAATAGAAATGCGGCCAAGTTTGAATTCAGCCTTAAATTTCTCAACGGTTGAAAATGAAGAGGCGAACGTTTTAGAAACCTTCCCCAGCACTGGATGAATCTCCGTTGACGTTAAAGCGCCGGAAAGCAAGAATTTTCTCACTGGTATTTAGTTCAGCCTTTTGAGCAAAACACACATCAGTTTTCAAAAGTTGTATAAATAAAACTATTTTAGTGATGAGCCACAACTGGAAATAACGCCGATTGTGCTGATGAGCCAAACGTTCAATTCAGGCAACAAGTACACGTACCAAGAATCTATCAGTATGCAGAATTTGAGTGCAGTGCTATCTGGAATCGTGCATATTTGGGCTGAAAATTGAAGATCACCAATAACGGTGAATTCAGGTCAATAAGCACTTGCGTCGTATGGGTGGAGCTTTTTCCCTTATTTATATCGGAATATGTATACATAATTTCGATTAAATTAGCAGTGCCGTATTATTAAAATTTACGGCTGTCGGATATTCGAAAAACTCGGGCATTTTAACTGCGTATTTATCCACAAACCACATCCGGCAGTTAGCAATATATATCGTTGTTCGACATTTAAATTATCAGAGCGGCCAAAGTGAGCTACATAAAGCGGAAAAATCGTTACGGAGCGTTGCTGTACCCTTGTATCGCGAAATAACAGGAAGAGTTTTCATGTTAAATGACAGCATGCTAGTTCAGCAGCGTTACGATAATTAGAGACGAACTGCTAGTGATGAACTGCTACACCCGTGAAAAGGCAGTACTGCACCTTTTTTTTCTTTTCCTATATGACTTGCATTCTACAAACCACAGTACTACAAAGTATAAATAAACTTCAGTTTTCCCGAAGTAGGTAACAAAGTGAACAAATTTGTAATAAAAGAAGCGTGAAGTGAAATAACCCCAAACGTACAGTGTCTTATCAAATGTATACGGGAACAGCTATGCAATGCCGAATGGAGCATCACATGTCACGAGAGCGGATCTGCCAGAAGAGAAGGAAGCGAGAAGTACGGAGGTCGCACAAAAAATTCCGAAACGTTCGTAATTTCGCGTAAGTGGAGCGGTATGCGGTTGGCATCCCTGCACACGCCTGTGTTTCATTTGTGCCGGAAGTTTTCGAGTGGGCAGAATTAGAGGAGCAACGCATCTGCATCAAACTTCGCGTGAAACTCAAGAAAACCCTTACAGACACACGCCAAATCATGCAGGACGTCTACGGTTATGAGTACTTAAGCCGTACGCGGTGTTAGGAATGGTTCACATGCTTTGAAAATGACTGGACGGAAGTTAAAGATCGTCCTCGTTCAGGACGTCCTTCGACGTCTACCGACGACGCTCATGTCAGGAAATTCAAGAGAACTGTGTGTGCCAATCGAAGAGTAACTGTCCGAGATATTGCAGAAGAATGTAACATTTCAGTTGGATCATGTCATAATATCCTGACACAGGATCTTCGAATGCATCGTGTTGCCGCTATGTTCGTCCCACGGCTCGTGAGTCAAGATCATAATGACCTGCACCTCTAAATCAGTGAAGAGCTCTTGTAACGCACAACTAAGAACGAGACGTTCCTTAAGAGAATCAGAGCTGGTGATGGGACGTGGGTCTCCGGTTATGATATTAAGACCAAGGTTCAGTCTTCACAATGGACAGGGAAAGGTTCTCAAAGACGAAGCTCGTCAGGTCTGGTTGAGGCGTAGCGCCTTCGCATCGCTCCTGTCACTTGTTAGGACGATATCATTATAGGCATGAGTCATCGACAGATGTCACCAGCTGACATGGACCTGACTTACAGAGCTGCACGTAGTTGTACTAGTGGGCGGCAGAGGTCAGCAGTTGGCGGACAGTGCTAGCAGTCGTAGTCAAAACAATGTTGTAAAGTTATGTTTGATTAATATTTAATGTATTTGTATAATTATAATTGTTTTATATGTGTAGTAATTAGCAGTGTGAGTGTTGTTTGAGTGAAGAAGAGCAGAAATAAATGAAAATTGTTTTCTCTATTCACGAAGTACCAGTTAAACTCTACAGGGGGATTTACTATAATTAAATGTGCAGTCACTTTATGGTACTAATAAATCGTGAGTAGAACACAAATTAATCGGTAATTTCAGAAGGAGTAATTTTATATTTGATACTTTTCTAAATTTATTTATTTAGCAATTGCCATAGAAAGAAATGTTTTACTATGATTGGTCATTGAAGGAAAGCGCGAGTTAGCGCGGGATAATACTGCAACCTGATTTGCTGTTTGTGATATCAGCCAATCAGAAAAATCCAGGCTCGCGCCAATCTATGCTGGGAACAAACCCTTTCGTGTGATCTAGAGGGGTCGGGGCTGAGAGTTCGAACTAGTAACATCTCATTGAAAGCAGCTCCGACGAACGTACTGTAAAATCGCGGGAGAATGCTAATTACGAGTTCACGAAGTAGTACAAAGTGCATTTAAGTGAACGGTGTAGTGGAAGTCGTGTGGAATTTCGGACGGAATATCAAAATTATTGCTTTTGACTGTTAATTAAAACCACGTCGCGTGTTGTGCGATCTAAGACTGGAACAGATATTACGTGTAGAGCAGAGTGGACAACATTTGAGCGAGCATTTTCGTAACTAAACGATCCGGTGAACTCTATTAACTTTGGTAACGGGTAAAAATACCATAAACTGGTTACGTGTGTGATTGTGGTGTGCGTGTGAGCTTTACATTGTGTTGCCACTTAGTGCGGACTTGGCAGTATTAACTGTGATCTTTATCGTAAAAATACACCTGAAAATTTACATTGCCAAGTTAAAACTTTTATTTCAGTAGCTAGCCACATCCCGTTTACCGGTCAATTCTATGTATGTTGCGACCAGTAGACAGTAGTGGTCTAGTATTTTCTACTACAGCTTTTAGCTAGACAAATGAACATTGCTGGACACTGGCAGGGCGGTAAAAAAAGTAACGTGCAGCGCCGTATGGTCATATATCAAACCCATCCTGATAGTTTTCTTTGACTTTGAAGGATTAGTTCATCATAAATTCGTGCCACAGAAATAAACTATAATCGATGGTACTATCGAGATGTGTTGCGACGCCTGCGAGGAAATGTGAGAAGAAAACGGCCTGAAATGTGGCAAGACAATTCATCGCTCTTGCATTACGATAACGCGTCCGCAAATTCATCCCTGTTGGTGCGTGATTATTGTGCTAAAAACGAAATTATTCTGCTGCCTCATCCTCCGTACTCTCCAGACACCTGTGAAACTTTTTTTTTTTTTTCAAAGTCGAAAACTCCGTTGAAACAACGAAGAGGCTACGATAGACGCGATAATAGCAAATAAGCAGAAGGCACTTCACGCTATACAGCAAAAGGCATCAAAGACTGCTTCCAGAAGTGGAAACATCATTGGGAGCGGTGTATAAATTGTGGAGGAGAGTATTTCGAAGCCGGTCGGACTGGCCGTGCGGTTCTAGGCGCTACAGTCTGGAACCGAGCGACCGCTATGGTCGCAGGTTCGAATCCTGCCTCGGGCATGGATGTGTATGATGTCCTTAGGTTAGTTAGGTTTAATTAGTTGTAAGTTTTAGGCGGCTGATGACCTCAGAAGTTAAGTCGCATAGTGCTGAGAGCCATTTGAGCCATTTTTGAAGTATTTCGAAGGAGACCAAGGACAATAAGTAAAAGGCAAGCGTAGAAAAAATTTGTGGTGGAAGTTCGGGAATTTTTTGAACAGACGTCGTGTTCTGTTGGTAAAGAAACAGTACCAGCAGAATATGTCGATCAGGTGAGCTCTGTGATTTCGAACTGCGGCTACTTGTTGGTTGCCACCTGTGAAACAAATCCACTGGGGACATTTCTACACTTGTAAAGCTGTCCAAATGGACTATTGGTAATGCGACTGTGGAGTGGAAACTGTAAGGGACAACCGCACGCACATAGTCAGACGCATAGTCAGTCAGACAACCGCACCTAAACTAACATCCGCCAGACGTCATGACTGACCGACAAGGACTGTCGAGTAATGTGGAGGCTGGTTGTAAAAAATCGCATTGTTAGACGACAAAACTGGTAAGGGTACCAAAGAGGAAACATTTTTCTAACAGCCGGCGTTACTGAGCCACACGCAAATGTTCACCAGCCGCCAACCGACAAGCGTAAACGTTCCAACACCGATACCGTGTGAGGTAACGGGCGAATTGTGGCGCCCTGAAAATATTGTAAGTTGGCTTGGCCGCACAGGACGCTCGTCAAAGCCGGGGTCCGGCAGCAAACGCGTGGTGGCAAGCATTAGCCGGACGAGAGGGGTAGACCCAGCGCATGGTCCAGCCGCGTGGCTGGGAATTCCGTTGTGACGTGGACGGTACATTCTGACAATGAAGGAGACACGCCGGGAGTGCCAAAGATGGCGGACTTGGTGTAACCTTAATGGCAGACATTTCACAGTTCGTATAGAAATTAATAGTAGCCAGATGAATCATGATGCCTCAAAAAGAAACATGTACATTACCATTATAAGCACGACGATTCTGATGGTGTAATCAGATTTTCAATATCTGTATTAGTTTTAAGTTTAGTATCTGACTGTAAATTATACAAGTAACACCCAGCAACGAATTTCCAAAATCTTAACGCTTCATCCAATTTTGTCGATCGCCGCGTCTTTAGAAAGCTATTAGTGTAAACCTAAAGTGGTATGAATTACAGGCTTGTAACGTGAGTAGTACATGAGTTATGGTAGGTCAAAGTGGCCGATTACGGTCGATCGCGTCAGGCCGTAAGTACTCCACAGTTAAATGAAAAACGGTAGCAGTATGGTTATAAATACACTCCTGGAAATTGAAATAAGAACACCGTGAATTGATTGTCCCAGGAAGGGGAAACTTTATTGACACATTCCTGGGGTCAGATACATCACATGATCACACTGACAGAACCACAGGCACATAGACACAGGCAACAGAGCATGCACAATGTCGGCACTAGTACAGTGTATATCCACCTTTCGCAGCAATGCAGGCTGCTATTCTCCCATGGAGACGATCGTAGAGATGCTGGATGTACTCCTGTGGAACGGCTTGCCATGCCATTTCCACCTGGCGCCTCAGTTGGACCAGCGTTCGTGCTGGACGTGCAGACCGCGTGAGACGACGCTTCATCCAGTCCCAAACATGCTCAATGGGGGAGAGATCTGGAGATCTTGCTGGCCAGGGTAGTTGACTTACACCTTCTAGAGCACGTTGGGTGGCACGGGATACATGCGGACGTGCATTGTCCTGTTGGAACAACAAGTTCCCTTACCGGTCTAGGAATGGTAGAACGATGGGTTCCATGACGGTTTGGATGTACCGTGCACTATTCAGTGTCCCCTCGACGATCACCAGAGGTGTACGGCCAGTGTAGGAGATCGCTCCCCACACCATGATGCCGGGTGTTGGCCCTGTGTGCCTCGGTCGTATGCACTCCTGATTGTGGCGCTCACCTGCACGGCGCCAAACACGCATACGACCATCATTGGCACCAAGGCAGAAGCGACTCTCATCGCTGAAGACGACACGTCTCCATTCGTCCCTCCATTCACGACTGTCGCGACACCACTGGAGGCGGGCTGCACGATGTTGGAGCGTGAGCGGAAGTCGGCCTAACGGTGTGCGGGACCGTAGCCCAGCTTCATGAAGACGGTTGCGAATGGTCCTCCCCGATACCCCAGGAGCAACAGTGTCCCTAATTTGCTGGGAAGTGGTGGTGCGGTCCCCTACGGCACTGCGTAGGATCCTACGGTCTTGGCGTGCATCCGTGAGTCGATGCGGTCTGGTCCCAGGTCGACGGGCACGTGCACCTTCCACCGACCACTGGCGAGAACATCGATGTACTGTGGAGACCTCACGCCCCAGGTGTTGAGCAATTCGGCGGTACGTCCACCCGGCCTCCCGCATGCCCACTATACGCCCTCGCTCAAAGTCCGTCAACTGCACATACGATTCACGTCCACGCTGTCGCGGCATGCTACCAGTGTTAAAGACTGCGATGGAGCTCCGTATGCCACGGCAAACTGGCTGACGCTGACGGCGGCGGTGCACAAATGCTGCGCAGCTAGCGCCATTCGACGGCCAACACCGCGGTTCCTGGTGTGTCCGCTGTGCCGTGCGTGTGATAATTGCTTGTACAGCCCTCTCGCAGTGTCCGGAGCAAGTATGGTGGGTCTGACACACCGGTGTCAATGTGTTCTTTTTTCCATTTCCAGGAGTGTATATTGATTCATCTATGTCTTTGTAAATATCCGATATATGCTATTCATGAAGAAACTGGTCAGTTATTTACTGTGCTTTAGAAAGCACAGAGACATTAGGCTCCTGGCCTACCTTTTGCTTCTTTTCTTTTGATATATGTTTATTTAATTGTTCATGTACACTCCTGGAAATGGAAAAAAGAACACATTGACACCGGTGTGTCAGACCCACCATACTTGCTCCGGACACTTCGAGAGGGCTGTACAAGCAATGATCACACGCACGGCACAGCGGACACACCAGCAACAACAGTGTTCGCCGTCGAATGGCGCTAGCTGCGCAGCATTTGTGCTCTGCCGCCGTCAGTGTCAGCCAATTTGCCGTGGCATACGGAGCTCCATCGCAGTGTTTAACACTGGTAGCATGCCTCGACAGCGTGGACGTGAACCGTATGTGCAGTTGACGGACTTTGAGCGAGGGCGTATAGTGGACATGCGGGAGGCCGGGTGGACGCACCACCGAATTGCTCAACACGTGGGGCGTGAGCCCTCCACAGTACATCGATGTTGTCGCCTGTGGTCGGCGGAAGGTGCACGTGCCCGTCGACCTGGGACCGGACCGCAGCGACGCACGGATGCACGACAAGACCATAGGATCCTACGCAGTGCCGTAGGGGACAGCACCGCCACTTCCCAGCAAATTAGGGACACTGTTGCTCCTGGGGTATCGGCGAGGACCATTCGCAACCTTCTCCATGAAGCTAGGCTACGGTCCTGCACACCGTTAGGCCGTCTTCCGCTCACGCCCTAACATCGTGCAGCCCGCCTCCAGTGGTGAATGGCGACAGGCGTGAATGGAGGGACGAGTGGAGACATGTCGTCTTCAGCGATGAGAGTCGCTGCTGCCTTGGTGCCAATGATGGTCGTATGCGTGTTTGGCGCCGTGCAGGTGAGCGCCACAATCAGGACTGCATACGACCGAGGCACACAGGGCCAACACCCGGCATCATGGTGTGGGGAGCGATCTTCTACACTGGCCGTACACCTCTGGTGATCGTCGAGGGGACACTGAATAGTGCACAGTACATCCAAACCGTCATCGAACCGCTGGGCTACGGTCCCGCACACCGTTAGGCCGTCTTCCCCTCACGCCCCAACATCGTGCAGCTCCTGGAAATTGAAATAAGAACACCGTGAATTCATTGTCCCAGGAAGGGGAAACTTTATTGACACATTCTTGGGGTCAGATACATCACATGATCACACTGACAGAACCACAGGCACATAGACACATGCAACAGAGCATGCACAATGTCGGCACTAGTACAGTGTATATCCACCTTTCGCAGCAATGCAGGCTGCTATTCTCCCATGGAGACGATCGTAGAGATGCTGGATGTAGTCCTGTGGAACGGCTTGCCATTCCATTTCCACCTGTCGCCTCAGTTGGACCAGCGTTCGTGCTGGACGTGCAGACCGCGTGAGACGACGCTTCATCCAGTCCCAGACATGCTCAATGGGGGATAGATCCGGAGATCTTGCTGGCCAGGGTAGTTGACTTACACCTTCTAGAGCACGTTGGGTGGCACGAGATACATCCGGACGTGCATTGTCCTGTTGGAACAGCAAGTTCCCTTGCCGGTCTAGGAATGGTAGAACGATGGGTTCCATGACGGTTTGGATGTACCGTGCACTATTCAGTGTCCCCTCGACGATCACCAGAGGTGTACTGCCAGTGTAGGAGATCGCTCCCCACACCATGATGCCGGGTGTTGGCCCTGTGTGTCTCCGTCGTATGCAGTCCTGATTGTGACGCTCACCTGCACGGCGCCAAACACGCATACGACCATCATTGGCACCAAGGCAGAAGCGACTCTCATCGCTGAAGACGACACGTCTCCATTCGTCCCTCCATTCTCGCCTCTTGCGACACCACTGGAGGCGGGCTGCACGATGTTGGGGCGTGAGCGGAAGACGGCATTGCGTAGGATCCTACAGTCTTGGCGTGCATCCGTGCGTCGCTGCGGTCCA
This sequence comes from Schistocerca gregaria, assembly GCF_023897955.1. Lineage (NCBI taxonomy): Eukaryota > Metazoa > Arthropoda > Insecta > Orthoptera > Acrididae > Schistocerca > Schistocerca gregaria. The sequence continues at coordinate 66,188,676 of NC_064924.1, read as the reverse complement.
GTCCCAGGTCGACGGGCACGTGCACCTTCCGCCGACCACTGGCGACAACATCGATGTTCTGTGGAGACCTCACGCCCCACGTGTTGAGCAATTCGGCGGTACGTCCACCCGGCCTCCCGCATGCCCACTATACGCCCTCGCTCAAAATCCGTCAACTGCACATACGGTTCACGTCCACGCTCTCGCGGCATGCTACCAGTGTTAAAGACTGCGATGGAGCTCCGTATGCCACGGCAAACTGGCTGACACTGACGACGGCTGTGCACAAATGCTGCGCAGCTAGCGCCATTCGACGGCCAACACCGCGGTTTCTGGTGTGTCCGCTGTGCCGTGCGTGTGATCATTGCTTGTACAGCCCTCTCGCAGTGTCCGGAGCAAGTATTGTGGGTCTGACACACCGGTGTCAATGTGTTCTTTTTTCCATTTCCAGGAGTGTATATATGTATCAGTTCATGAGATTCAGTCTTACAAATTTACTCTCTCTGATGGACACACGTCCAGATCATCCGCTCTCAAAACTCCGCCATCTCACTCCCCACAACCACCACTGCTGGCGGTTCACCTCCAACTGCCCAACACTACAATAGTAAATTCCAACAATGCAAACCAGCCACAGACTGCACACAGCACAGTCAGTGATTTTCATACAGAGCGCTACGTGGCGTTACCAACATAAAAACCTAAACAACCTACTTACAAAGTGCTGGACGCGACGGACGCCGAGTCGCGGAGAGACTTGGAGGGTGTGGAGCGGTTTGCGCGTGGTCGCGAGAGATAGAAATATTTCGTAGTGCCGACTTGTGCACTTGTGATATTTCCGTTGCTTCTGCAGTGAATACGTAGTATGCATTTAGAAATGAATATCTGGCGAGCCGTGTTGTCGTTCATAACTAATTAGGTGCAGTATGAATCTATTGTTTCCCTGTTATTCAGCTTATATTTATTTAATTGCTGGACCATCGGCACCAATAAATGTTTTGCAGAAATATACGGCATTTTCAAAAGTACTTCTGCTATTGTACTCATCATTTAAAGTCGTTAAAATAGCACCAGCAGATTTTATTTAATTGCAATCTTTCATTTATAAATTTCTATTTTAATTCACAATTGCCGAGTGATGAGAACCTTTGACCATTCGATTCATGTGTGTATTCATAATGCTGTAGACTCAGCAGTATTTGGCTTGCAATGCGGCAACTACGTATCCCAGCCCCTAGACAGCGGAACCAGCCAAAACTTTTAATATTGCAACTCTGAGTCGGAGGGTGCGTAGTTATTTGAAAGCCCGCAGCCGGGTCACGCAAAACAGCCACTTTGACGATCTTAAAAGCAATGCACGTAACATTACGTAAGAGATACTACGTAGGACACAACAGTGGCTACCAGGAGTTTTACTACTCCACCCCCCACTAGCTTCTGGCCCTCGATCACCACCCTCCAACGATCTGGCACACCAACATCAGCAACAGTCACAGAGGATGAGTCAAAGAGAAGCATTTATTGTTACTTGATTAATGATAAAAAACCAACAGTTTTGTTCGATTCCAACGTCGTTTATTCTTTTTAACACATGCTACCAGTTTCGACACTAATTGGTGTCATCTCCAGGGCCCAAGCGTAACCTGCCATCCACAGCCGCAGTGAGAAAGACCAGCAAAGTCTTCAAACTGAAACAGTTATCAAGTATGTACGCCAGCATGTGCGACGAACAGAGTCGTACACAGTGGTAAAAAATTAAAATGGTGAACCATTCTGGGTTTATTACTGCTACAAAGGTACGGAATCTAGTTAATTTTGGCCCCGCTGCATACGACCCTGTTCGTCGCACATGGTGGCGTACATGTTTGGTAACTGTTGCCATTTGAAGACTTTGTTGGTCTTTCCCATTACGGCTGTGGATGGCAGGTTACGTTTGGGGCCTCATAAACTGGTAGCAAGAGTTAAAAAGAATAAACGACATTGGATTCCCGTACACCTGTTGGTTTTGTTATCACTAGCCAAGTACTTCAAGCCCGGCTCTGGTCCCACTTTCCCTGATAGGTTACCAGAACCTTTGTTATTTGTTCTCAAAAGAACCATTTTTTTCTTTACTATGTCCAGATTAGGACTTACGGACATTGAAATAACCTTGTATAGAACGAGAGAACCGGCAAATGTATCGCAGTTCCAGGGTAACAGTCGACAAGAGTATCTTGTTCCACACTGCAAAATCTGTAATTAAACTGGACATAGTGCGCTGTGTGATAGATCTGTACCAGCGACATATTCTACTCGTAGAAAATATAGTGCCGTTGGATAATGATTAGGCATAGGAAGTAAATGTAAGTGCTTTATTTTTGCAACGGTGGCTATTCAGCTATTTTTGTAAGGAATACTAATTTGAGTCGTGTAAAAGAGGGTAAGATAAACTGCCTAAAACGGCACAAACACGGGCAGCTAGTACTAACGAGGCGACAGACGCTTCTTACAGAGCAATTGGTGGAGGATAATGAACAGCAGAAAACACTTAACGGATAACACAAAAAGAGAAATCGTTATTTGCAGAACAGCCTTAATCGGGTCCGTGTGGGACTAAAACAGTAGTGAGAGCTCCTTCGTCACTCATTAATCCTTCAGCCGCAAACCTAATAACTCTCTTCTCCGCCAAAACAACAGAGGGATGTTTCTGTGTTTGTAGAAATTAGCCACGATAGCATTAAGTAGCTGGTCAGACGAAACATGACTGCGGATGGCCAAGCTACGTATCACGAGCGAGGTGAAAACTTATACCTCATATCATGAAGTGCTGAACAATGTGTCCACATTCAATGAATTAGCAAACGGTGTGCGTCAGAGGTACAGGAAACAGAATACTGCACGATTTTTTGGGAGAAACTCAACAATTTAGCTCAAAAGGCGAATGAAATAGTGGAATAGTTTTCTGAGAGATTACGAAAAAATAATGCACAAACTGACGAACAGACGCAAAAATCAGATGGGGACAGAGTGTTTGTCAAAGAAGTGGAAAATGAGTGTTGGACGTGTTTCTCAGGCGTATCCACCAGATTTTTCACAGCGGTTTGGAATTAAAAACCCTGAGGGTATAGCCACAGCACTTCATGGAACGAAAAATATAGATTCTGTGATCATTATAGATTTTTAAATGGCGTACAGTAACTGATGCATGTCTGACTCCAAATATAACTGAAGCTTGAATAACATGGAACAATGTTAATTCTTTTCAACGATAGATTTAAGGAGTAAATATCACCAGGATGAAGTGTGCCCAGAAGATAAGCCGAAAACAGTTTTTATAACATCACCTCGGCGAAATAAAAACTCCACCACCACTACCTTTTGGCGCTCAGTAGGATCGATGGTATTCATGTTATTTGCACTCGATTCTCTAGTCATGGTTTATTAACATCTAGTGTGAGATTGTTCTAGGACCGTAGAACATTGTGGAAGGTGGTTGTAAAAAATCGCATTGCCCTTCTTCCTGGTGTAGAAGAGAGAACCAATTTGGGAATTCTTTAGTGGTTTAAAATATACAGTCAGCAGAGCTGTAGGTGGTTAGGAATCATACAAACGTGATAGCATAAACTCTCGCCGAAATCTGAAATTACAACTATCATTTTATACAGCACAGCTTCCAAATAGGATGTCCAATTCCTGATTGATCAATTCATTGTTTCCTACAGTGGAATTGCTTAAGGACATAGCTCAGCTGATTTGAAATTTTGAAATTCTAACTACCATTTTCAGCTATATTCAACATAATGCATTTCCCAGCAATATCCACCAATCCACCAACGGTATGCAAGAAAAATCCAGAAACTTAGAGTTTGGAAACCAGGCGATTGCGGGGTCGAATCCCTGACAGCCCCAGAATTTTCTGCCAAATATGTCAGTCCTAATATCCACCAATAGGAAGCAAGGAAAAACTGTCCCACACAGAGAATACCGATTTAATTGATCAGTCAATCACTTTGACTGAGTGGGGATAGCGTAAATGGACTATTTCCAAGATACCCACAGACCAGCATTTTGGGAAGGACTAGTGGTTTATCAGATATCAACTACCTTGTTCGGGATAAGAGAGGGGTGAGTGGGGTGCACAACAGACACTTGCTGGACACGAAGTAGGCACTTAAGAGAGAAATTGAGAGGGAGGGAGAGAGAACCTGAGTTTCGAAAAGAATTTCCCAAGTGTCAATATCAAAGAGTCCCTGCAACCTGATGCTTTGTGTGATAGGATGTAACCAGATTAGCGAGGGGGAAGGTGAGCGCATAGATCAGGTGCTTGCACTGACGTGGTATGTCAGGTGTGTGTTTGGGAACAAAACAAATAGTAAATCTGCTATCAAAAGCCGACATCCTGTGTCACAGATTCCTACACAGGCGACAGGGCCACTAGTCCAGTGCTCTGGACACAAATGGTTGCCGGCAGTCTAGCGCATGTGGTGCAGTGTGGCGCACACAGAGACGTGATAAGGAGGTTTTTGACAGTGTAATTACATATGGTGAATTATGTTGACATAGATTTCATGAGGTATTCCGTGCGCAGTCAGAAAAACAGTGATGTATTGATGTATTTAATAACTTTTTTAAATGTATTTAACAAGACCTGTATCTTCTGAAATTGAATAAACAACAGAGAATGATGAGCGTTTCCAACCAAAAAGAGAGATCCAATCCCTGAAAACTGAATTTTATAAATAAACAGTACATCCTCTGCTATGTCACTGACACTGATTTAAATTTCGTGTTGTGAGATCCTTTCTATCCAGTACAAGCTGAATTTTTTCCCACCATTTTCCAGATGATGGAGGGGAGGAGAAGTGGAGGAGGAGAGGGGACTGGGGGATTTCCCTGAGGCGGGGGAGTTAACTAATTTATCGATTTAATTAACTGCTCAATAAATTTGATATCAAATGTGTGCTTCTGTTGGCAAATAGGAGGAAGGAGGGATTGGTGATTTTCCTGAGAGGTGGGGAAGGTGGAGGGGTAGAGGGATGGATTATCCCCAGGGATCACAAATCAACGCCAGAGTTTCATAAATCAATTAACAGAACATTAGGGTAACAGGAGGGACACAAGTGTGAGGAGGGTCCGCCATATTGAATAAATTTGTCAACAACGCAAAGTGAAGATATGCCCCTATTCCATCTTGAATAAATTTGGCAACAATGAAGAGTCAGGTGATGCTCCCATTACCCTCCTGCTTACTTTGGCTGGCCTAATTCCTGGATTTGACCCTGTGGACTTTTTCCTGTGGGGAAAACTGAAAAACGCTGTCTAGTAGATCATACACCCGATGATATCTAATGAAGTATTACTGCAGCCTCCTCAGGCACCTCCCCCAAAATGCTAGCACATGTGCAGCAGTTGGTCAGTACCGTATTGGAAGTGTGTATTGCCACTGCCAGCGGTCATTTTGAACATAATCTTAGATGGTCAATTGTCTTGTTGCTGATCAGAATACACATAAGTCGTCTAGGCAGTAGTGTTGTTCTGTAGTGTGTGCTACCCCAGGTATTGTGTAAGAGTCGGTGTGGGAACTTTTCAAAAGATGGTATCTCGTAAACGACTCGCACTAGAATCTTACAGCAAACACCACTGACATTTTAATTTGCCCTAATTCTAGTGTGTTAATGATTTTAGTCTGTTAAAGTCAATAGGCATTATGTCAGTTAATAAAGTGTACATTTGCAAAAAAGTATTGTTACAATCTGTTGATCAACTAAAAATACAGCTCCCTGACTACCTATCCATTCTGTGAACACCTAACGTCAGTCGCACTTCCCATTTCCGCAATATTTGTGATGGAAGTTTTAGGTGATTCAGATTATATTATTACAAGCAGAAATAGTTACGGTAATAGTAGGTAGATTTGTGTTGGATAAAATTAAGTTTATTTATTTATTTATTTATTTATTGTTTCGTGGGACCAAATTAAGGAGAAGTCTCCATGGTCATGGAACGAGTCCGTACATAGAATTATAACACGATAGTAGAAACAGATAAAATGAAATATTAAAAACATACTCAGGTGATAAGTCTTAAGTTTAAATAAAGAAAAACACAATGTAACACTGGAATTTGCTTAATTTTTTAGCTCTTCCAGGAGCTCCTCGACAGAATAGAAGGGGCGAGCCATGAGGAAACTCTTCAGTTTAGATTTAAAAGAGTTTGGGCTACTGTTAAGATTTTTGAGTTCTTGTGGTAGCTTATTGAAAATGGATGCAGCAGAATACTGCACTCCTTTCTGCACAAGAGTCAAGGAAGTGCATTCCACATGCAGATTTGATTTCTGCCTAGTATTAACTGATTGAAAGCTGCTAACTGTTGGGAATAGGCTAATATTGCTAACAACAAACGATATGAAAGAAAACATATACTGTGAGGGCAATGTCAGAATTCCCAGACTATTGAATAGGGGCGACAATAGATTCTCGAACTTACACCACATATAGCTCGAACAGCCCGTTTTTGAGCCAAAATACCCTTTTTGAATCAGAAGAATTACCCAAAAAAATAATACCGTATGACATAAGCGTATGAAAATATGCGAAGTAGACTACTTTTCGTGTTGAAGTGTCACTTATTTCAGATACTGTTCTAATGGTAAATAAAGCAACATTTAGTTTCTGAACAAGATCCTGGACATGGGCTTTCCACAATAGCTTACTGTCTATCCGAACGCCCAGGAACTTGAACTATTCCGTCTCGCTTCTAATATGCCCATTCTGTCTGATCAAAATATCGGTTCTTGTTGAATTGCGGGTTAGAAACTGTAAAAACTGAATCTTGCTGTGATTTAGCATCAAATTATTTTCCACAAGCCACGAACTTATTTCATGAACTACATTATTTGATACTGTTTCAATATTTCTCACAAGATCCTTCACTACGAAGCTGGTGTCATCACCAAACAGAAATATTTTTGGATCACCTGTAATACTAGAAGGCATATCATTTATATAAATAAGAAACAGCAGTGGCAACAACACCGACCCTTGGGGAACACCCCACTTAACAGTGCCCCATTGGAACTGAACACCACTACCACTCTCAATACTGCGGAGAATTACGTTCTGCTTTCTGTTCTTAAAGTAAGAGGCGAACCAATTGTAAGTTACTCCTCTTACTCCATAATGGTCCAACTTCTGCAGTAATACTTTGTCGTCAACACAGTCAAAAGCCTTCGTTAAATCAAAGAAAACACCTAGCGTTCGCAACCTTTTATTTAATCCGTCCAAAACCTCATGGAGAAAAGAGAATATAGCATTTTCAGTTGTTAAACCATTTCTAAAACCAAACTGTACATTTGACAGTAAATTATGTGAATTTAAATGCTTCAGTAACCTTGTATATACAACCTTCTCGATAACTTAAGCAAACACCGATGGCATAGAAATAGGTCTATAATTGTCAACATTAGCCCTGTCTCCCTTTTATAAAGTGGCTTCACTACCGAGTACTTTAATAGGTCAGGAAACCGACCACTCCTAAAGGAAAAGTTACACATATGGCTAAGTACTGGGCTAACATACGTAGAACAATACTTCAGTATTCTGCTAGATACTCTGTCATATCCACGAGAGTTCTTGGTCTTTAGTGATTTAATTATTAACTCAATCTCCCTCTTGTCAGTATCATGGAGGAGCATTTCAGGTAACAGTCTTGGAACACTTTTTTCTACAAGCGCTATTTGATTCCCTGTTGGGAGTAGTTTCTATTTAGTTCATCTGCTATATTCAGAAAGTGATTATTAAATATTGTACATATATGCGACTTATCAGTAATACGGACATTCCCACTATGCACTGATTCTATATCCATGACCTTCTCTGCAGACCAGCCACTTCCTTTATGACTGACCATATAGTTTTAATTTTATCCTGAGACTTAGCTATTCTATCTGCATACCACATACTTTTTGCCTTCCTAATTACTTTCTTAAGCACCTTACAATACTGTTTGTAATGGGCTGCTGCATTTAGATTTTGACTGTTTCTAACGTTTTGATATAATTGCCACTTTGTTCTACAGGATATTCTTAGCCCTCTAGTCAGCCAGCCAAGATGCCTGTTTGTGCTAGCACCCTGTTTTGAACGGTCTAACGGAAAGCAACTTTCAAAGAGTACGAGAAAAGTCTTGAGAAAATCATTATATTTATCATCTACTGTATCAGCGCTATAAACGTCTTGCCACTCTTGTTCCTTGATAAGGTTTGCAAAGGTCTCTACAGTAACTGGATCAGCTTTCCTAAACAGTTGATAACCATATTTGACATGTGTTGCAGCACAAAAATATTTTAGAGTTAAAATTTGTGCATCATGATCTGAAAGGCCATTCACCTTTTTGCTAACAGAATGCCCTTCTAGTAATGAAGAATGAACAAAAATGTTGTCTATGGTTGTTATACTGTTCCCTTGCACTCACGTTGGAAAGAATACGGTTTGCATAAGATTGTATGAATTAAGGAGTTCTACCAGCATCCTTTTCCTTGCACAATCACTTATGCAATTAATATTGAAGTCACCACATATAACTAACTTTTTGTATTTCCTTTAAAGTGAACCAAGAACCTCCTCTACCTTTAGCAAAAATGTTGTGAATTCGGAGTCTGGGGAACTATAAATAACAACAGTTAGAAGTTTAAGTCCACTAAATTTAACCACACCTGCACAACATTCAAACACCTTTTCAGTGCAGTACTTTGAAACATCAATTGACTCAAATGGGATGCCGTTTTTCACATACATGGCTACTCCCCCACACCGCAAAGAGCTCCTAGAAAAGCTGCCAGCCAACTTGTATCCTGGTAAAGGAAGCCTCTGAATTATCTCCTTATTTAAGAAGTGTTCAGATATACCAATAATTTCAGAGTCAACATCTGTGAGCAGTTCACTAACTTTATCTTTAATACCTTCTATATTTTGATGAAATATACTAATTCCCTCATTACTCGGATACCTAACCTTTGTCAAAAGTGGTTCCTTTGTTAGAGAGACTTCCCTTAAGCAGGAATACCTATCAGCTGACTTAAATCTGAAAGTGGTGCAGCTCTAACACCCACTACTGCAGGAATTTTCCCATGAGTGATCCCACCACCCCCACCTACGCTGTCACCTATAAGCTTTGCCAACCTCTCCTTCCCATACCTGTTGAGGTGCAGGCCATGTCTAGTGAAAACCGTCCTGCTGATAGACTCCACCGACACCACTGAAATGTGACTCATGCCTTCTGTCATCAGCGCACCCTCAGGTCTCATGTTATTACGCCTGACGGCTGTATTAAGATGAGGCCGATCGTGACGCTGAAACAGTTCCACGAAATGCACATTCGTGTTGCCAGCCTGAGTGGCTATCTTTTCCAGGCCACCATCTATGTCATACTCCCCATCCCTATAAATACTATTACCAGCCCTACCCACGAACACCACCTGATCCTCTTTAGTAAAATCACTACATAACCCCCCTATGTTAGCAGTCACCTGAGCCAATCCTGCATTAGGCTTCACAATGATGTACTGCATAATTTGTGTAAGAATCAATACAGTCTTTGCTTAAATTATAGGTATCAGTGTATAAATAAATCTCTGTATCGCGGCAGGTGAGGATGGCATGGGCAACTTGGAATCTTGGACTACCTTCGGATGCCCTGTTGAAAGATAACCTCTTGGGGAAATCGAAGGTAGTGAACAGCGTTTCATGCCAGAAATGCACCTCCTGCTGCCCAGATATCCAGCTGTGTGAACAGCACGTGATCGTGTTGTGTACCCAATGGCACCCCATACTATCATGTCAGAAAACTGAACCCACATACAGATGCCAAATGGATGCTGGCAACAAACACAGATAAGCCAAGACATTATGACCACTGCCCACCCCGACGTTGCATACCGCCCGGTGGCGTTGTGTCCACGTGATGCGGTAAAAAAAGTATGTAAGCGGAGCAGACGCAGATGGCGGACCACCCTAGCAAAAGATGTAGCCTGCAAATGGGGAAATCCATTCAGATAAGCAACTTTGAAAAGGGCAGATTATTATTATACAGAGTCTGTGAAATGGGTATCTCGAAAACGGCGAAAGTGGTAGAATGTTTAAGTGCTACTATGGAGAGAGCTGGAAGGACAGTGAAACTACCTCTAGGCAATAAATGGTTGGACGTACAACTCTCTTCACAGGACATGTGGTTAGGATTCTTCACTGCTCTGTAAATTAGGATAGATGGTGATCTGTGGCGTCTCTGCCAAAAGATCACAATGCCAGTACACGCACCAGTATTTTGGAGAACACCATTCATCATTGTTGACCAGGGAGCTTCATAGCAGACCACCCCAATGTACACTCCTGGAAATGGAAAAAAGAACACATTGACACCGGTGTGTCAGACCCACCATACTTGCTCCGGACACTGCGAGAGGGCTGTACAAGCAATGATCACACGCACGGCACAGCAGACACACCAGGAAAGGCGGTGTTGGCTGTCGAATGGCGCTAGCTGCGCAGCATTTGTGCACCGCTGTCGTCAGTGTCAGCCAGTTTGCCGTGGCATACGGAGCTCCATCGCAGTCTTTAACACTGGTAGCATGCCGCGACAGCGTGGACGTGAACCATATGTGCAGTTGACGGACTTTGAGCGAGGGCGTATAGTGGGCATGCGGGAGGCCGGGTGGACGTACCGCCGAATTGCTCAACACGTGGGGCGTGAGGTCTCCACAGAACATCGATGTTGTCGCCAGTGGTAGGCGGAAGGTGCACGTGCCCGTCGACCTGGGACCGGACCGCAGCGACGCACGGATGCACGCCAAGACCGTAGGATCCTACGCAATGCCGTAGGGGACCGCACCGCCACTTCCCAGCAAATTAGGGACACTGTTGCTCCTGGGGTATCGGCGAGGACCATTCGCAACCGTCTCCATGAAGCTGGGCTACGGTCCCGCACACCGTTAGGCCGTCTTCCGCTCACGCCCCAACATCGTGCAGCCCGCCTCCAGCGGTGTCGCAACAGGCGTGAATGGAGGGACGAATGGAGACGTGTCGTCTTCAGCGATGAGAGTCGCTTCTGCCTTGGTGCCAATGATGGTCGTATGCGTGTTTGGCGCCGTGCAGGTGAGCGCCACAATCAGGACTGCATACGACCGAGGCACACAGGGCCAACACCCGGCATCATGGTGTGGGGAGCGATCTCCTACACTGGCCGTACACCTCTGGTGATCGTCGAGGGGACACTGAATAGTGCACGGTACATCCAAACCGTCATCGAACCCATCGTTCTACCATTCCTAGACCGGCAAGGGAACTTGCTGTTCCAACAGGACAATGCACGTCCGCATGTATCTCGTGCCACCCAACGTGCTCTAGAAGGTGTAAGTCAACTACCCTGGCTAGCAAGATCTCCGGATCTGTCCCCCAATGAGCATGTTTGGGACTGGATGAAGCGTCGTCTCACGCGGTCTGCACGTCCAGCACGAACGCTGGTCCAACTGAGGCGCCAGGTGGAAATGGCATGGCAAGCCGTTCCACAGGACTACATCCAGCATCCCTACGATCGTCTACGTGGGGGAATAGCAGCCTGCATTACTGCGATAGGGGATATACACTGTACTAGTGCCGACATTGTGCATCCTTTGTTGCCTGTGTCTATGTGCCTGTGGTTCTGTCAGTGTGATCATGTGATGTATCTGACCCCAGGAATGTGTCAATAAAGTTTCCCCTTCCTGGGACAATGAATTCACGGTGTTCTTATTTCAATTTCCAGGAGTGTATTAACATGTTGACCAAGCGACACCATCGGTCATGATTGCAGTGGCTGTGGGACCATCGGGGCTCGACCGTCGATCACGAGACCATTGAGATTGGACCGTCGATCAATGGAAAGTGTCGGCTCATCGAGTGGATCATGTTTTTGCTACTCTAGTCATCTCCACAGACGCTGTCATCGAGCTCAATGGGGGCTCGGGACGTGTACTGCGCCATGGACACAGGCTGATAAGAGTAGTTATACGCTATCGGAGACATTCTCCTGCGTTTCTATGAGACCTGTGGTTGTAATCGAAGACAACTGACAGATGCAAACCCTCTGCTTCCCTTGATAGTTGAATTATTTCCTGACGGCGATGTCAACTTTCAGCCACGCGGGGTAGCCGTGCAGTCTCGGTCACCATGCCACAGTTCGTGCGGCTCCCCCCGTCGGAGGTTCGAGTGCTCCCTTGGGCATGGGTGTGTCTTGTCCTTAGTGCAAGTTAGTTTAAGCTAGATTAAGTAGTGTGGAAGCCTAGGGACCGATGATCTCAGCAGTTTGGTCCTATAGAGCTTACCACAAATTTCCAATTTTTCATATTTCAGCAGTATAATTGTCCGTGTTTCGGATCCATAACTTTGCTACAGTGGTTTGTCGAGCATTGTAGTGAACTCAAGTTGATATTTCGGTGACCAAATCCCTGTGGAACTCGTATGGATTGCTATCGGGCGCCGTCACCGGGTACGCATTTCGGCAGCCCGTTATCTACGCGAATTAATGAACTGTGCGTAGACATATGATGTCACATACCAACGCAAACCTACCAACAAACTGTCGGATCTTTGATACACAGTATCAGTGATGTATTTAGTTCCAAAGCTGAACAAACAAACTATTGAGGTGGTAGTCATAATGTTTAGGCTCATCCGTGAACATTGTGCTCTCAGGTTCCACAAACTAATGTGTCTATCATGACGCTGAAAGCCGAACCAGGATTCGTCTGAGAAGACGATGTGGTGGCACTCCTGCATGCCGTATGGCCGTTGGGTGCGCCATTTTCGGGGCGCCTCTCCCTGCTACTGCGACAAGGGCAGCCGTAACGGAGATCCATTGTGACAGTGTGGTGTTCCCCAGGACACGCTGTCCGTGTGGACACCTGAGCTGGCTACAAATAATCCCCTATCATGACTCAAGATACGTGACGTTGCTGTACGAGTCTGCACGGCCAAGTGACAGTATGGGTCCCCTCTTATGCGCTAAATGCGTGGGGTTTTGATATTCTGTATGGCGTTGAGCACTGGCCTCCGGAACTTAGCGATTCCATATTATAATGGCAGTCGTGGCATCTCGAACAACGCAAGCAGCATTATCGCCTAGCAATGAACCACAAGTCTCAATAGGCAATGATTCTGCCATTGTAGAGTTTCGGCACGTGTTGGTAAACGTTTCTGCTTCTTACACTTGGTATAACACGATGTTCCCAGAAACAAACAACTTTCAGTTGCGACTTCTGAATGAGAAACCCATTGAATAATATTTCCTCGAACAAAGGCTGTAGATGATGTTGCTCCTACCTAAACTGCACTGAAATGATACTGATTCCCAGAAGCAGTCACATAATACTCGGTATACCATTCATTACAAGCCACCCTCACAATGTTGGAATTTAATGCCATCAATGTAATCAATGTTGATTTTCATTTATTGATTTAAAATAATTCCACTTGAATGCAGGATATACAATTAATGACAAATAGATAGATAAGGTTCGTCAGCTGAAGGAGTGAAAGTACAGTCCATTGCAGTTATTGTATTTCCATAAATAGGTCAGTTTGGTCCATAGCTAGTTTATTTGTGTTCCACAAAAACACAGTTATGAAACACAGAATGAAGGCTTTCATGACAGATTTTTCAGCTGCCGAGAATTCTTCCGGGTTGTATTGCCGTCGTCCATGGAACTCTTCTATCCCTGACGTTTCGTCCAAAGCTACGTTGGACATCTTCGGAGGTGCTCCTGGTTGTGCTGAGTCTTGCCGACTGAGTCGGACGTCAAAGAACGGCCTAAATAAAGTGGAAAGTGGGCGTGGTCTGGATTTCACTTGATAGCAGATATGAAACTTTTCGAGGATAAAATATAACTATCGATCATACTACGCCAAAGATAAAAACTTCTGATCGATTCTGTAGCGCCACTGTCCATTAATCGCTGAGATTCATAGCTTCTTCTTTTCTGTTAAAATTATCACCATGTTTATATATTTCGATGACTTCTCTATACAGCCGTGGATAATAGTTCGTCATAAAACTTCAATTTCCGAAAATTTCACTACGTGATCAGCCGACTGAAGAGCATGTTTCGCCACAGCTGACTTGTCTTTTTCCCTACTCAGCAAAGACTTTTATGTTCCTTTAACCGTGTACTCACGCATCTCTTTGTAGTTCCAATGTAGCCCCTACCACATGTACACGGAATATTGTATACACCACTTTCAGACAGAGGGGGACGTTTATCCTTAACGGAGCGAAGTGCTTGGCCTATTTTCTTAGTTGGTCTGAAAATCGGTCGAAGGTTATGTTTCCTTAAAATCTTGCCAATTTGATCCGTTACTTTTGTGATGAAAGGTAGAGAAACTGTGTTCTTCCATCGCTGTGTCCTATCTTGTCCTTAGGCCTGCTGTTATTCGGTCGGAAAACACTATTTATTTCCTTAGTAGAGTACCCATTCTTCTCAAAAGCGTGCTTTAGATGTTTTAATTCGGCGTCCAGGTATTCCGGCGCACAAATCCTCGTAGCGACAATAAGGGACAACAGCTTTACCGGCGGATTTAACTTGGACAGCACTGGCCGGTCAGCTGGTACAGCTAGCCTGCAGTGGCGTGGCCACCTGCAGTTCACACGTAAAAAGAGACGAGCAGAGGAGCAGTACAGCTTCGAATGTCATTTAATTTTTAAGCAGAAAGAAATAATACACTGCAAATTTCCCACAATACGCTCCGTAGACGACTAGACGAAAACCGGAACACGTTATCGTTTTTACCTTATGTACTATTGTAATTAAAAACAAAGCTTGATTAAAATCCCTGACTTAACCACAGTGTAATTTTTCTGCATAAGCTGTGTGTAACGTAAGAAAGTACTGAAGGATTTCACCGTATGATTAAATATTAAAACAATTAAAATCGCTCAAAAGAGGGAAGGCCGCGGGACCTGATGGGATATCAGTTCGATTTTACACAGAGTACGCGAAGGAATTTGCCCCCCTTCTTGCAGCGGTGTGCCGTAGGTCTCTAGAAGAGCGTAGCGTTCCAAAACATTGGAAAAGGGCACAGGTCATCCCCGTTTTCAAGAAGGGACGTCTAACAGATGTGCAGAACTATAGACCTATATCTCTAACGTCGGTCAGTTGCAGAATTTTGAAACACGTATTATGTTCGAGTATATTGGCTTTTCTGGAGACTAGAAATGTACCATTTAGGAATCAGCATGGGTTTCGAAAAATACGGTCGTGTGAAACCCATCTCGCGCTACTCGTCCACGAGACTCAGAGGGCCATAGATACGGGTTCCCAGGTAGGTGCCGCGTTTATTGACTTCCGCAAGGCGTTCGATACACTGCCCCACAGTCAGACCAATTGTGTGATTGGATTGAAGAGTTCCTAGATAACAGAACGTGGCATGTCTTCTCAATGGAGAGAAGTCTTCCGAAGTAATAGTGATTTCAGGTGTGGCGCAGGGGAGTGTCGTATGACCGTTGCTATTGACAATGTACATAAATGACCTTGTGGATAACATCAGAAATTCACTGAGGCTTTTTGCAAATGATGCTGTAGTATATCGAGGGGTTGTAACAATGGAAAATTGTACTGAGCTGCAGGTGGATCTGCAACGAATTGACGCATAGTGCAGGGAATGGCAATTGAATCTCAATGTAGACAAGTGTAATGTGATGCGATTACATAGAAAGAAAGATCATTTATCATTTCGCTACAATATAGCAGCTCAGCAACTGGAAGCAGTTAATTCCATTAATTATCTGGGAGTAGGCATTAGGTGTTATTTAAAATGCAATGACCATATAAAATTAATCGTCGGTAAAGCAGATGCCAGACAGATTCATTTGCAGAATCCTAAGGAAATGCAGTCCGAAAACAAAGGAAGTAGGTTACAGTACACTTGTTCGGCCACTGCTTGAATACTGCTCACCGGTGTGGGATCCATACCGGATCGGGTTGATAGAAGAGAAAGAGAAGATCCAACGGAGGTTAGCGCGCTTCGTTACAGGATCATTTAGTAATCGCGAAAGCGTTATGGAGATGATAGATAAACTCCAGTGGAAGACTGCAGGAGAGACGCTCAGTAGCTCGGTACGGGCTTTTGTTGAAGTTTCGACAACATAGCTTCACAGAGAAGTCAAGCAGGATATTGTTCCCTCCTACGTATAGCTCACGTCGGAGTACGGATGTAGAAGTAGATGTAGAAGCCACTGAACGTATTACTTAGAGTCATTGGTCTGGTAATCTCTTAGCTCCTTCCTTATCCGTATCCGAGAAATACATTTGAGTTCTGGAAGTGCCACCTGCTACGTTCATAACGAGCTTAACAATAGTATCCAGAAAGCCAACCAGGGGCAGCATTTTCTCTTCTTCTTTTATGACGAGCCGTTCTATATCCCGACAGCGTTCGGCAGCTACGTGTGAAAAGGCTGCTTGCCTTAGTTCCAGTACGTCTGGCAGCTTAACAGTCTTGTTACTTCTCGGGCCAAATCCCACAGCTTTGCTCCAGATCAGTTCTGTTCGGTTCATATTGTATTTGTACAGTAGCAAATGCAAAAATGCAGCACTTGTATATATGCTCGATACTGAGAAAATGATTGTTTTTCGTGTTTCTACGATACTTATCTACCTCAGTGGTATAAAACGATGGACATAGTCAAGTAAAGAGGATTTGATTTTTCATTTTTGCCTTAAAAAATTTTATTGTTATGTTTTCTTATTTTAATCAACTTTTATGAACAGTCTTTCGTCCCGGCGGAGGTTCGAGTCCTCCCTCGGGCATGGCTGTGTGTGTTTGTCCTTAGGATAATTTAGGTTAAGTAATGTGTAAGCTTAGGGACTGATGACGTTAGCAATTAAGTCCCATAAAATTTCACAAACAGTTGAACATTTTTGAACAGTCTTTCATAAAACATCGGTAATTAAGAATTTGTATTTGAAATGGAAGCAGGAATTTCGCGTCCAGTATGTAATTAGAAACAAGAAAAAGTGCATTATTCATAAAAAATGATGATGAGTTTTATAATTAAGAGAGGTAGGTATTTCAAGTTGAACGTGAAAAAAACTGATACTCGGGAGATCTGAACGAACGCACAAATAATCGCAAGTGGTTCAAAAATCCAGTACGCTACCGACTCCGCTACACGTCCAATATGCAATTGTCTATTAACTGCAGTATATACAACACTGGGAAAACTTCAAAGCCGAGTTTCTCCATAAATTTATGAAAAACATTAAGAGCAGGCTATTTGTCGGCACTTTATAACCGTGTTCCACGCTCATGTTTCACTACAGAACAGAAAGCAGCCTCGGCCATTTTAATACTGCGCATTAACAAGGGGACTATCAGAGCACAGCAC
Organism: Schistocerca gregaria; assembly: GCF_023897955.1. Lineage (NCBI taxonomy): Eukaryota > Metazoa > Arthropoda > Insecta > Orthoptera > Acrididae > Schistocerca > Schistocerca gregaria. The sequence goes on along the minus strand of NC_064924.1, from coordinate 66,171,312 downwards.
TGCAGAGGCTGTGACTGTACACGATTTTTGAAATAAAAACCACTTAACTAAAGCTTGATTAAGAAAAACGTTGATAGCTCTTAATACATTTAAATATCTTAGAGTTTCAACTAACCTAACTTTGTAATAAGATATCTAATACATAAGTAGGACCTACTTCCAAGAGCATAACAACACCAGTGTACGTGCGCTACAGCTTCTGACCAATCATCGCGTTTGTGTCTGTTTACATCCGATTTATTGTTATGATGAACGGATTATTGCAGCGCCGCCTAGCGGCTGTTGCCTAGTCCATGCGATCTGGCAGGCTTTCAGAAACGTCGGGCCGGGGTACCGGACTTCCCACCACACACTGTCACAGAAAGTTAATATGTTGATGGACCCTTTTTATAGGTTTTAGCAATTAATCTGAGTCGTTGTGAAATCGACAGGCATGCTGTTACTGGAGTTCTTTACTGCATGACGTTACCAGGTTGTGATTGGCCTGTCCACAGTGCAGCCACTGTGTGATATTCATGCTCCACCCTGCAGAAAAACACTCTCTTGCTGTGGCAGCAGCAGAGTGTTGCAAGAGTCGCCAGTTCATCACTTACACGCTCAAGCCATCTTAGTCGACCTGCCAACAAACGCAGAGGTCAGGGTATTTAACATGCTTAAATTACTGGCGCACAGGGTGGCACACTGCACTCACATTCTAGAGGAAGACGTTTAAAATTCTCGCCCAGCCATACAGATTTAGGCTTCCTGTGATTTACCTACATCGCTTACTGCAGATAACAGGCTATTTCCTTTGAAAGGGCACGTCTCATTCCCCTCCCCACGCTTCGCTAATCCGGTCTTGTGTTCCGTCTGTAACGACCTCATATTCGACAAAATGTTAAGCTTATATTCCTTCCTTTATTTGATGGTTACGCTGTGCAGGAACACAAAATAGTAATGTGTAAAACACTTTATTACAATGTCTAGATCACTACACTTTATTTATATAAGGCTACCGGTTTCTGTCACACTTTGCGGGTATTTTCGTGGTATATAGTCGTTACTGCAACTTGCTATTCGCCTCCTCGTCCCCCCCCCCCCCCCCCCTCACATTCTGAAAAACTGCTATGAGTGTCTCCGTCCATCTGCGTAACCAGCTCAAGTTCTTCGTCTCACCAGCTGAATTAGTTGGTAAGAGCAGTCACAATTTTTCTGTATATCATCACTTCCACATTAAAAGATAACTCACAGAGAAAGTTCCTTCCTAAAATCATTCCTGCGTTATATCCAATATCCAATATCTGCAAGCTGTGTGTTCTGTCGAAGCAAGAAGAATCCTTGCCAAGAGATCCTCTCCTCTCTCGATGATGCTTCATACACAAGGGCTTCAACATGACCTCACAAGAAGAAATCTATTATGGTTCTATCAGGTGAAGATCTCATCATGAAACACACTCTCCTCTTCATACCCTCTTTTCAGAGTACATCTATTGCATGTGTTCAGCAGCTAGATATCCAAAGTAAGCAGGAGTTTCCATATATACGGAGATCATGTGAAATATCTTCCTATAACATGGAGGGTTTGTCTCTCAGGAAGATAGCGTAAGCTGGAATACGATAAAAATTCGGAGTATACGCTTTCACGCAGACCGCAGTCTTAAGATTCTTACATAAGTTCCACTTGTGTAGATGCAGGCGACGTCACTTGCAGTGCAGTATTGAAGTTTTCTCTCCCACCGCTCAGGATGTACAACTAAATGTTGTCAGGTTTGGCAACTCTACAATGTTAGCAACTGCACAATAAAACATTAGTTTGTAACCTCCCCCTCACTTATCGACCTTAATGACAGTGAAAAATTAAACTGCGTGAACCTAAGGGTAATTTGGGAAAAGCAATCGTCACCGAAGTTAATCTGTCGGTAAAGAGGGAAGAAAGGGTTGCATCTTAATGAAAGGAAAAATGTAATTGAAATTGGTGGAAATTAATTTTGAAAAGAGTAAAGTTAATAAAGAAAGTAAATGTGCGGTCCTTACGTTAACAATTAACTGATGTTAATTAGATATTTGAGATTTGGGGAAAATTACGGTCACCAGTCCTATGGACAACTACTATAATAACTGAAAAAGAAAGGTTATTGCACATATAATTAGCACCAAAAGCGTGGCAACTGAAGGTTGACACATGTTGTGTGAAAACTGAATGTTTGTCAGAAGTAATAAATTTCGCTACACTCTAACTTAATTTAGCAAAAGAATGAATAAAACAGGGAAACTGAAAGTTAATTTAGTGACTGAAATTAATAGTGAGCTTTGTTTCTGAAGCATTACGAAATTCAGTAAAATAAAGTAAGTCTTGGGCTACCTCAACTATCATTTGAAAAGCCACTTGAATCTACGCAATTTAGAAATTAGAGATTTAACTTTGAACTTGAATAAATGATTCTGAAGAATTAACAATAATAAAATTTAGTACGTACCAAGCTGAGCTGCAGTCAGAGGTAAGCTAAAATATGGTAACAAAACTCACACTCTTTATTTGTGCTTGTGTAATCTAAATGTTGTAGACAGCTATGAATAGTTTAACTGAACGTTGAAATTAAAGCAGTCAAATGGAATGACATTACTTTAATTATGGCGTATGAATTTCAGCGACACTCGGGTTCATTCCAGAAAAGAAAGGGACCCTGCTCGGTACCGCAATTGGGACAATGAGCAACAAACGTTCATGCTAAGTTGCTGTATTTTTGTGATGCAACAGTTTGAAAAGTTGAGGTCTGCCACACAGTTCTAAAACTTTACACGCTTTCAGTCTTCCTTGTTGGTTGATTGAAGGTTTGCAGTCGTCGATTGGGGAGGTGGCTACAGTCACTCATTGTCGGCAGTCGCTGTTGCAGAAGCTGGATGTTGGCGCGCCTTCTTCTCGACACGGTCACCAGGCGAAACGGGCTCTTGATGTGCGCCAGCTAATGCTTCCCGTCCGCGACACCGTGTCAGAAACTATCATAGCAAGTCGAGCGCAATTAAATGCTGCAAACCACGAAAGCGCGGCAACTCGCGGGAGCGTCACACAACACACCTGCTCCATCGCCCTACTAAAGCCAGACCCTCTCTGCCCGCGCTCCATGCGGCAGAGTTAACACTACCAAAGATCCTAAACACTTTGGTTCTCCACACGACCTATCGAGGTAATCGTTCGATAGCATAGTTTTCTCTAGGCCAGACCCAGCGTAAAAATACAAATAATATTTACAAAACAAACCAATTATATATATATATATATATATATATATATATATATATATATATATATATATATATATATATTCAGGTAACAATATAAGTAAAAAATTTAGTGTACAATAGATGTAAATAGGACGATATGCATTTCCAGCGTTACAAGTTCACACATGGTATGACTTGTAGGTTCCCGTATCCCAATGGTACAGTGTAACTTCGGGAGTTTCGATTCAGCTGCATTCGTACCATAGCCGGAGACTGTGTTCAAGCGTGTATGAATTGTGTTTGTGTGAGTGTGTGTGGGTTTGTATGTTGTCTATTTCCGATGAAGACCTTGTTAGCTTACTTTCTGACAGTCTTTTTGCTGTGCCTATCTGAGACTCAGCATCTCTGCTATATGGTGAGCACCAATTACCCTTTCCATAATATTATCTAAAGTTGAAATACTTATCCTTCTCAATCTTCCATGATAATTATTACGACATCGCAGAAACATCATTATATTCCTCTCGCCATCCTACGGTGAGTGGTGCAGGATACCACACACACTGTTATCCTTTTTCCCTTTCCCTTTTTCATTCTGGAACAGTGCACACGTCAAACTATTGCAAATCTTCTGGCTCCATATTACCTCGAACTACTCTAGTTCTGCTGACACAGTTATTTTCCGAGACGTTCGTTCCTTGAACTTTCTTGGAACGTAAGTTTTCCTTCCATCGTCTTCAACCGAAGTTGTATGCAGACCCTCTTCGATTTACTAAGGGAATTCCTGGCGAAATGTGCTGCTCTTCTTTGGATATATCACTGTGACTATTAATTCTATCTCGTAACTTTACAAGCCTGACGAGTAATAGGTTAAAGCAAATACTTGCGACTATGGTTTATTGGAATCTGTGGTGTGACGATGCATTCGCAGGGAGACTCATTATAACCTGCGGCACCCGATTTTCCCTGCACGGTCACCCATCCAATTACTAGCGAAGCTCAACGTTGCGCCGGCTGCTGTGGTCGAGCGGTTCTAGGGGCTTCAGTCCGGAACCGCACTGCTGCTACGGTCGCGGGTTGGAATCCTGCCTCGGGCATGGATGTGTTTGATGTCCTTAGGTTAGTTAGGTTTAAGTACCGGGTAATCAAAAGGTCAGTATAAATTTGAAAACTTAATCAACCACGGAATAATGTAGATAGAGAGGTAAAAATTGACACACATGTTTGGAATGACATGGGGTTTTAAGAGAACCGAAAAAGAAACAAAGTTCACAAAATTTCCGACAGATGGTGCTGGACAGCAAAACGTCAGTGACTGCGCATGACAATCGTGTCTAAAAGGACCTGTAATGAGAGAGTGAATCAGATGCGCCAGCAGTCGCAGCATGTTGACGTTAGCTAAAAAGGCGCTTTTAGTGAAGCTGTATCATCAGAATGGAGAATGTGCTACTTCAGCATTACAATCCTATCGCCATAGGAAGGAGATCCAAACGGGTAAAGGTCCGTTGGCAAATGCAGCTGTGGCGAGAATGATTTCGAAGTTCGAAACCACGGGTTGTTTAGACGATAGACCCCGTAGTGGCCGACCGAGCACAAGGGGTAATGCTGCTGAGGCAGTTCAGGAAGAAATGGAGACTGTAGCGGGTTCGTCTATGCACGGGGAGTCAGCGGTCGTGCAGTCGCACGTCGCACTTAGGCGTACCCTCCGATGCTATCCGTACAAAATCTATCTGCATCATGAACTGTTACCGGGCGATTTAGTGAAGCGGAGGGCATTTGCGGTGTGGGCGATTCAGAAGATGGCGGAAGATGATGATTGGTTGAGTAACGTGTTGTGGACCGTCGAAGCTCATTTCACGTTCCGAGGGTCTGTCAACGCCCACAACTGCAGAATTTGGGCTACCGAAAATACTAGAACTGTCGTGGAAATTCCATTTCACGACGAGAAAGTCACAGTATGGGTTGGATTTACCACATCTACCGTCATCGGGCCTTTTTTCTTCGAGGAAATGCTTGATTCTGGTTTTGTAACTGCTACCGTGACGGGTGAGAGGTACACCGATATGTTACAGAATCGCATCATCCCCAGCGTGGCTGATAAACACCTGCGGGAACGAGCGATGTTTATGCAGGATGGCGCTCCACCCCATATTGCTAGACGCGTGAGAGGTCTCTTGCGCGCGTCGTTTGGTATGATCGTGTGCTCAGCCGCCACTTTCGTCATGCTTGGCCTCCCAGGTCCCCAGACCTCAGTCCGTGCGATTATTGGCTTTGGGGTTACCTGAAGTTGCAAGCGTATCGTGATCGACCGACATCTCTAGGGATGCTGAAAGGCAACATCCGACGCCTCACATTCAACTCCGGACATGCTTTACAGTGCTGTTCACAACATTATTCCTCGACTACAGCTATTGTTGAGGGATTGCGGTGTACATATTGAGCATTTCCTGTGCAGAGCATCATCTTTGCTTTGTTTCACTTTGTTATGCTGATTATTGCTATTCTGATCAGATGAAGCGCCATCTGTCGAACATTTTTTGAACTTTTGTATTTTTTTGGTTCTAATAAAACCCCGTGTCATTCCAGGCATGTGTGTCAATTTGTACCTCTCTATCTACATCATTCCGTGATTTATTCAGTTTTCAAATTTATACCGGTACTGACTTTTTGATCACCCGGTAGTTCTGAGTTCTAGGGGACTGATGACCTCAGATGTTAAGTCCCATAGTGCTCAGAGCCATTTGAACCATTTTTTGAGCGCAGCGTTGCTTGGCTTCGGTAATGGGCGGGAACTGTTGTTAGCAACGAGGCAAAGCCGTTGGCTTCTCGCTGGGTGCAGTTACCTGTTACAGCATAAGAGCCCCTCGTTCAGGCAGTTGAGGCAGATGCGGCATGTCGTCAGCACATCGTCCTCTCGGCCGACTTTTCAATCAAGCAGCTCCTCAGTCGGCAGCACGAGGCTGATTGCTCCCTACACTACTCTTGCCAACAAGGAAAAATCTCTGGCAGTACCGGTGATCGAATCCGAGTCCTGTGCATGACAGCCATCTATGCTGAACACTCAGCTACTGAGGTAGTAGGAAAATGCATAAAGGCTTTGCTTCACTGGCTTTCAGATGGAGAACACGTGATTCCCATGAAGGATTAAATGTACACCGAAGAATTTCGTTTGTTGTGATAACCCAGAAAATTTTCTTATCTTAATATTTCTGTTGAACGTGTATTATAAATGTTTATGAAAAGGTGTCAGGAGAGGTCAAGAACATGAAATTGATTGTTTTCCTAATTCACATAGGTTATTTACAGAATTAGACGAAATTCCGGAATAATTCTCACTTGCAAAGAAACAGTAAACATGGGAAACGTAGGAGGAGGGGAGAGGGGGGGGGGGGGGGGAAGAGTGAAGAAATTTTATTTCACAGTTGGTAGCAGTTAAGAAAAATGTAACAAATATCTGAAGTATTCCTTCCAAATCATACGAATAATCCGATAATCGAGTTATGGAGTAGAATGATAGAGCTCTGTGTTGTTGTTGTGGTCTTCAGTCCGGAGACTGGTTTGATGCAGCTCTCCATGCCACTCTATCCTGTGCAAGCATCTTCATCTCCCAGTACCTACTGCAGTACCTACTGCAACCTACATCCTTCTGAATCTGCTTAGTGTATTCATCTCTTGGTCTCCCTCTACGATTTTTACCCTCCACGCTGCCCTCCAGTACTAAATTGGTGATCCCTTGATGCCTCACAACATGTCCTACAAACCGATCCCTTCTTCTCGTCAAGTTGTGCCACAAACTTCTCTTCTTCCCAATCCTATTCAATACCTCCTCGTTAGTTATGTGATCAACCCATCTAATCTTCAGCATTCTTCTGTAGCACCACATTTCGAAGGCTTCTATTCTCTTCTTGTCCAAACTATTTATTGTCTATGTTTCACTTCCATACATGGCTACACTCCATACAAATACTTTTAGAAAAGACTTCCTGACACTTAAATCTATACTCTATGTTAACAAATTTCTCTTCTTCAGAAACGCTTTCCTTGCCATTACCAGTCTACATTTTATATCCTCTCTACTTCGACCATCATCAGTTATTTTGTTCCCCAAATAGCAAAACTCCTTTACAGAGCTCTGGGCGGCAGGTAAACCAAACATCTACGTTGCAGTCATTATTGATAGAGAAATTGGGTACCACACGCCTGAGAGAAGCCTCCTTTTTCAATAAAGTATACAATAAGACGGTCGTTACATATACTTCAGAGAGCGGTAAAGCATACTGACAGCAGACGCAGAAAATGTCAACTAATTCAAATTCCTTCTCGCTGACAACTCCAATTTACTTGTCAATCAAACGCCAAGGATTCTCGACAGGGCGCCACAGTTTCATACGAAGCACAGTGGCGGGCGGCCAAATGATAACAGAAGCGCAACGACAGTGCGTGCAGAGCTTCCCAAGTCCATCGCAGGCGAGTCCCGACGCAATATTTTCCGCAAAATCCTTTGCTGTCATTCTGTGGCTGTCAGTCGCACAAAAATGAATTTCGGGTGAGTTATTGTCAATACCGAAACAGAGATTTATGACACTTCACAGAAGTCCTAAGTCCTAAACGTTGTTAGCGAACGAAATCTAGTATTACAGATTTGTACAGGTCCTGAAGATCGCAGATTAATATTTTTTGTTTAAGCAGGCACTGACCTCAATGAAAGCGACAATTATAGCGTCCTGATTACATGGTGCATCGCATACACAACCAGGTACAGCCCAAGCTGTCGCATGCTTTTATCATAAATATATTTCCGAGTAATGCGAAATGTTATTGTCTTTAGATAGAGAAAAATATTACCTTCTCAATAATCGCGAACTACGCCCTTAATTTTTTGTATATATGAAATTAGTGAACTTAATCGTGGCACTTTTGTTTCCTATGTCTACGGTCACTTTCAGAACTCAATAATCAAATAAATAAGACTGAAAATTTAATTCCTGGTGTACCCACGTATTTTCGCAAAAAAATAGAAACGGTGAATAGTTGAAGGAGTGTGAATGACAACAGTGGCGTATTTAAGTTAACAAAGATAATAATTTTTTATTCACCCTTTTATAACTACAACGAGCTGATTAATTTTACAAAAAAATGACAGACACAAATCATGAAAAGGGATGGTGCTTGACAGACAAGCCATTCATTGGGATGGAAACTACAAAAATTCCCCCGTGAAATAATCCATTTTACAATGCAATCTGACTTTGTTTACGCCGGACGGGTGGCCGAGCGGTTCTAGGCGCTACAGTCTGGAACCGCGCGACCGCTGTGGGCGCTCTGCGGCAGCTGTAATGTTCTGACGCGTCCACAAACTTTGCAAACTATGCAGAATGGCGTTCTTATTATGAGAGCGTGGGAAGCTTCCCTATGAGGGCCCTGAAATCCCGGCAGAATTCAGTATGAGATGCATCCGTTCGCTGGTCTGGCCAAACCAATTTGGCTACAGGCACGACGGTCTGCGCTGGAATTGTCACCCTCGTGACACACGGTATGTCCGAGATGATATGCAGTTCCACTGTCGGTACAGTTGGGAAACTGCCACTGGCTCTTAGTCCGCCACAAGTTGCAGACCACAAGTCTCACCCGCTAGGGAAAGACCTGAAGTTCTCCACCAGAGGATGATTAGACGATGAAGGAGCAAGGAAACACAACCATTTTCCACCAAGCCTCTGTGACTGGGTAACCTCTTTTCATGCTAGTCATTTGTCAGGATGAGCACTACTGCAAATGGCATTTGATTCTAAAGCATTATGTCAGGGTGAAAAACACTAAATATAATACTTTTTCTCTCTTAACAACGTGTGGGCAGGGTGGGTTCTTCCTTGGCTCGGGTATGAGGTAGAATGAAACAGCATTTTTACATAGGGTAACTTGCATTGAAAGATTTGTACAATGGTTTCCGTACTGGATTGTTCTGGCTGGGAGAGCGGCAGCTGTGTTGTTTGCGAAGCCTTCTTCTGCGTGAGCGGCGGCGTCTGATTTCGCCGGACGAGTGTATCTCGTGTCGCTGTTTCGCCCAGTTGACTGGAATCGCGCATTGTGAGGTGGCTCGTTTAATTATTGAGAACGAAGTCGTGCATCGGATGGTGATACCTTGGATGTGGCGCCCCAGTGTTTTTCTTCTCTAAGCGGCCGCGTGTGTCAGTGTTGTGCGTCGGCTAGCGGAGCGGCGTGGCGGGGGAAGGCCAGTGTCCCGGACTCGAACAACGGACTCCAGCTTGCCAGTCTTCGGCTGTCAGATCTTCATCACCAGCTCACAGGTGACTACTGATGTGAGGCCGTCTCCTTCCCGTCCTCACGAGTCACACAGGTCCGTTAAAATCAGTCTTCAAATACCTTCTAACTACTGTCTTCTGGCGGCAAGGCTGCTGCTTGCTATTCCATTACAGCGGCGTACTTGGTGCTTCTGTGTACGATGTAGTCTCTTCCTGCATGATAGTCTTTAGCACTGACTGAACTGTACTGGAACGTAACTCGAACCAACTGCGTCTCTCGTATTTATTTACTTCAGTTCACTGGAGGTGAACGGCTTCACGGTCATTGACTCTTCTGTCACGTTGAAAAGGTTCTCGAAGAATCTTCTTAACTTCGGTCATTGGCTCTTGGAATGAAGCCGAGGACCTTTGATCACATGTGACAATTCAGAAACACGTGAGCCGGTCGGGCGATGCCCTGACGGCTGAATCGACAGCTTCCGCCTATGTTGGGAGGGCAATGGCTTCTCCTGAACGTGCTGACTTGCAAGCGCCGGTCGTTGCCACTGCTGCTCTGCCCGCTGTTTGCCAGTGTGTAACTCTTCTGAACTAAACTAAGTTTTTCATTTATTTTCTAATTTGTACTTCACATTTATTTCACTAATTTATTTACCTATCTTAAGTACCACTCAACACCTCTATATGGGAGCCGATGTAGCATCAATGACTGCCTGCACATTTTACAAACTAATCAAACTACTCCTTACTCAATGAATCACCCCTTTGACTTGTCTGTTGGCCTCGTAACCAATCCAGCCACAGCACCGGTTTTCCCACACTGTGGGAGCAAGCCTCTGCTTTGTATATCCTGAGGAGCCAATCAGCAAAATCTCTCTTGTCTGAAAAAAGACATGACCATGTTTCGGAAAAAAAGTCTTCATAATTGGGACCACAGTCGCTCATTTACGGAGAGAGATAATCTTTCCAGGCGGAACATTTCCAGTTTCTCAAGAAGGCTGTTAAGCTTCCCAGACAGTTGACCCATGAAATATATGTTTTTGCAGCTCGCTGAAAACACCTGGCGACTTCCTGGCGTCAGAGGAGTTACGGTCTCGGGTACAAGTTCTCTAAAGGCTGCACATGTAGTTGCAGCAACATTCTGCCCACTATTTCCTCATGTAAAAAGTCATAAACCACACATGCAAAATGAAGTACTGGGGAACACCAAGATCATGACCTAACATATGAATATTAATCTGACAGTGTTGTTAAAGTGAGAGGATGGCACGTCACCTGTCACTATCAACCTGTTATCGAATAATTTCAGCACGGGGACAGCCACACTTCAATAATGAGGTTAGAGTCATATGGAGCATAAGGAAGTATGACATTCCAACCGGGTCGTTGAGAATGAAATACCGAACCATGACACCTCTGCCAAAGAAGCCAAAAAGGAAAACACATCCTGTCCTGACCTCATTGGACCAGAGGTCATACACACACTCTTGGGTGCATGTCTACAAAAGGTTTTTGATTTTCTGGGTGTCAGAATTGTTCCTGTGGACCTTCAGGACATACATCTCTGGCCATAAATAGAATGATTGAATGGTTAAAATGTCATGCAGGCACTTAACTAACTCATTCACACCGAAGCTGTGGTCAGAGGTGATTGGTTTCCCTAACCACATAACATTATCGTTAAGCACTCAGCATTTTCTGCCTCAGAGGTTTTGTTACCCCTGCCCAAGCATTCACAGTGATTCAGTCTTCCATAGAGACAATAACATGACAAATTCTATCCACACATTCGGCAGATATACTTCTTTTAGTACAACATAATAAATCGTGTTAACACAAAATAAACACAATTTAAATGACGTATGTAGCATAGTAAGACTTTACACAAACAACAAAGACTAAATAAATACATGAGTCAAATTCAATAGATGTTTTTACAATGTCTGTTTCCAGAAACACATACATAGAAAATCATAGCAAAAATATAAACTGATGGTCATTAAACTTGACAATATTATTAATGGGAAAAAGTGCCCTACTGCTTTCTTCTGATTAAATAATGTACCAAAGATCGATAATTACTCTCTTATCTAAAAACTTAAACTAATCTTTTTCTAGTTGTGAAGCGATGTTGCTGATGTGTATGTTATGTTAATTTCCCAACACCACTCATGTACCTCAGTGGGCTAAGTCAGTATAGCCCGCACATTCATACTTCAAGTACTCTCACACCATGCAACACTTACTTCTAATTGTTCTACGATTTACCAAATTTAGCTACCTCTAACCCTTTCTACTTTACGCTCCTCTGGACTTTGATACTTCTCCTGATGCCAGCGTATTGTATGGTGATGCTGGCGCCGATATCTGGCGCAGAATCTGGGTCGAAAACTGCTCACCGCCATCTGTCCATTCCTCTCAGTCCTGTGAGCATACATCAGACATCAGCACTAAATCACCTTTCCCTCTGAAACTGACCAATAACTCTCAAAAATCGACGTAGAGGTGTCATCATTTAACAACTGCAGCAATGACATAAAAATATCAGGCCTTTTTAGTATACACATTTTTTAATGCAGAAGGATTTGTATCTTCCGTTCTCATCTAGTCCCATTCCCCATTTCCTTCCTATCCATCTAAAAACATACTACTGTGACTCGCACTCCACGTGCTCACGCCACGTAATACCAAACTTTGCCCATGATGCACCTCTGGCGCTGGCGATCCACAGTCGAAATACCTCAAGGCAAACATCATCGCACTACTGATGAAAACCTACCACCAGCGAAAGGTATCGCAAAATAGACGATTATCCGTAAGTGTAAGCACACTCGAAAACCACTAGCGAGAACACATCGCTCCACTGGCGATAACACTAATCGAACCACAGCGAAGAAAATATCAATACTCGAACGTCAACACGCCTCTGGCGTGGACAGACTATGTCTATCTAGCAAGCTACCCCTACCGACATCGATGGCATGATCCAAATCACTCCAAGCTCCACTATGGGATCACGAATCAACTTCTACGGGATCACTGTCGTCTCCTCACTCTGAACGGACTGTGTATATGCCCCACAGGCAATGCACAAAGTGTCAACCGAAGAAACCAAACCATTACACATTCCAAGATGAATTTTGAGAAGAATTTTTGTCTCCAAGACTTGTGCATTATTTCTGAACCAAAAAAAGCATTCACGTTGTTCCGACATATAACTTTGCTGTGGCTTGACAACCTACTAATACAGAAATGCTCAAGTGTCGAACTAACCAGTTCTGTCATAAACTCGAGATGTTTCCGCTGAGAAATTGACACCTTCCTGTCCATGAAATAAATTTCTACCTGCGAAACATGAGCAGATATCAGCACGTCACAAATTTCCGTGAAGTCATCAAAGTGAAAATGTTGGACAGAAAACAACTAACGCCAAACCAATAGATCACATACAACAGGAGAAGATCTTATCCGTTAATTATAACAACAGATCATCCAAAAACTGTAAGCGGAAAAAATAAAGAACGGTATACTAAATGACTACACAAACAAATGATTGTTAACGCTAAGTTAACGATATAACTGTAAAAGTTTTCCCTTACCGATCTTCCGTGCAGATTTTTTTGAGGTGAGGCCGCAGCTGCCGACTGTCAATTCGTAAGCAGGCTTCTGCTGCGGTTTCTGTTTGAAGGGTTTGGTGGTTTGATGTCCACTACGTTGCTCTGTTGATCACATCGAGAACTTCGCCTAGCAATTCCTCCATTATTCCTTCTTTGCACTGAATTCTAGACCGGCTGCAAAAAGTGGTTAGCATTTTGCATTTCCCTCCAGTAGCTATTTCCGTTTTGTAAAAGTTACCGCTGTACGTCCCCCGTATGCTTCTTTCATTCCACTGAGGCTCATTATTAAATTTTGGCCTTGATACTGAATTCTTGTTGACCTGTTTCTACTTGTATTTTGCCCGTCATTATTTCCTCCAGATGCATCTTAAGTATTTCGTTCCTTATGCCTCATTCGGTCCCTCGCGTTTTGTGCTTCCTTCACAAAGTCTAACACACCTAGGGCAGTTTTGACTGACTCTATTGTGTCATTTCATTTTCCAGAGAGGAGTTCCAGGTATCTCAATGGCAGTTTCAGGTACCAGTGTCGCTTTATCTCCTTATCACTATATGGTTGGTCCAGGTAGTGGTTCTTATTGACAAGCGTCTTGAAAAACTTTACCAGACGGCGGCACCCCGATGCTTCGTAATCCTTCCCTGACATAATCTCCCGTTTAACTCTTTCTTGGGTGTCCTGTGTCCAGTAGGTATTTAGGAAAGCCTCCCTGACTTCAACGTAACTGCGGCAATTTCCCGCGACGCTACGCATGTGCTCTGCTATTTGAACCTTCCATGTATCCACAGACAAATTCCAATTTGTACACCAGTAACCATGACTCGGTTAGTACCCTATCATACTGAGTATTCCTTTGGGCGTAATGCATTGTGGTTCTCTTTGTAAACCTGAAAATTTTGAATTGAGAGGAAATGTTTTAAGTCGAAATATTGATAATTGTGCGCCTCCGGACTTTCTCTACATTCTGACATGCTTGCGCCCTTGATTTAACTTCCGACCGATCCCTGTATGCTGTTGTACCCGCGTTTCGTGCCATCAGAATCATGTAGCAATGTTTCCGTACGTCTGAGTTGCGCGCAATTGTGGTCCGGCTCGGTAATTTGTGCACTACGCGCAACTGGCTGCGCGCGCTCGGCCGAGCGTCGAACCCCGTTAAGAGGGCGCTGGTACCATGTATCGCCCTATGCCGTGGATGTGGCTCCAGGTTTGGTCTCACAGTTTTATGTATGACATTTCCTGCGCCGGCCGGTGTGGCCGAGCGGTTCTAGGCGTTTCAGTCTGGAACAGCGCGACCTCTACGGTCGCAACTTCGAATCCTTCCTCGGCCATGGATGTGTGTGATGTCCCTAGGTTAGTTAGGTTTAAGTAGTCCTAAATTCTAGGAGACTGCTGACCTCAGATGTTAAGTCCCATAGTGCTCAGAGCCATTTGAACCATTTGGACCATTCCCTGTGACCAACGAACTCAGGGCGACGTGCTGTTGCTTCAGGGTGAATTTCTTCACGAGAGACCCGTTCGCATATTTGTGTCATCGCATTTGGGGTCACGTAATGCTGGATAGCGGGACGTGTTTACTCGTCTTTGACTTCCAACATTTCTTCCTCAGTCTTTTCAGCTACTCTCTGTCCCTGTTTGTTAAGAGCTATAGCCTTCTTGGTTGCGCTCATTTCGACCTTTGCCTGCGCTGCCTGATCTCGCGCAATTTGGTCGTTTTTCCGTGCATGTGGCTGTCCCTTGCCTCACGTCTGGACTCTAGCGCTAATCCTCGCGTCTCACCTGGGCGTTTACGTTATGTCTTCAACCTCTGCTTTTACACACTTAACTTCATTTCTGACCTGATTCACTTTTTCGGCAAACTCGTTAGCCCTCCTTCCAATTTTCTTAGCTTCTTTCTTCTTCGTCCTGTCTCTTTTCCTCTTTGTTTAGTCGCTTCTGAATTTCCTTAATTTCATTGATGAGGATTTCTGTGTTATTCCTGCCCTTTCTTTCCTTCCTTTTCCCTGTCGTCTCTTCTCTTCCTCTTGCATAAATTGAATGATCGATTTTATATGCGCACTTCCAGTAGCGTACCCTGGACTAGAAGCACGCGATTCAACTATCACGCCTTGCCCGCGATATCGGACTTTTACTTTCCCTTACTGTACCTCTTTCAGTATTTACAGAACCTACATGACCTGCCACCTCTATATCCTTTTCACTTTCATTTCGACAGTGAACTAAACACTCATCATCGGAGTATTATGCATTTGACCTTGTGCCCCGTTTGAAGAGTGATTTAAATGAGCTTCTTCCGCTGTCTTATCTTGTTTCAATCCATGACTGGCTCATGTTCCATTTTGGACCACATTATTGCGCAGCCTTTCTCACTACACACACGAGCTTTGCCTCTTGTAAGTATTCAAATCAACTGCTATCTCCGCGAATTTCCGACTCTAATGCATCACGCGCCTCAACTCTACTTTGATCTTCCTTCAAATAGTGCACACATTTATGCCTAAGCCCATGAAACGAGACCTACTCTTAAAACGTCGTACACATCCCCATAAACAAATTACCTCCATAAATGCTTGCACAACGTTTTCAACAACGGCGCAACATCAGATAAGAAATGACGCAGAAGTCACTGGCAAGACACAATGAGGAACAAAAGTAGATGACACAGACAATACATACACTAAAATAAAATGACTAGAACGTACTAGAAATTACTGAGAAACATCACAGAGCGCCAAAACTGAGTCTGAATGTTCTCAGTGTACGATAGTCTCACTTTCAAAGAAAAGAAAAGAACGTGCCCGTTGCGCAAGATAACGCTCTAACTACCTCACAAAACTGCCCAGATTCGAGATCCTGGCCAAGGGTCGCCAACTGCAAGACATCGCTTGCTTCAATAATAAAAATATCTCTGAGTGATGCTACATGTTAGTGTCTTTACACAAAGAAAAGTATTACCTCTCAATTTTTTTGTGAAATTAGTGAATTTTCAGAACTCAAATTAAAAATCAAATTAACTAATTTAATAAGATTGAAAATTGAATTGCTTGTGTACACATGTATTTCCACAAAAAAAAAATGAAAACTGTGAATAGTTGAGAGAGTGTGAATGAGAACAGAGGCTGTTTAAGTTTACAAAGTAATGACAAGTTTTTATTCATCCTTTTATAACTACAACGACCTGATACATCTTACAAAAAAAGTAACAAACACAGATCATAAAAAAGGCGTGGTGCTTGATTGGCAGAGCATTCGTTGCAGTGGAAACTATACAAATTCTTCCCTGAAATAATCCTTTTTACAAAGCAATCTAGCTTTGTTTATATGAATCCATTGTGAAGCCGAATTCCATTCAAATGGAATCAGTTACGGCTAAGTGCACCACAACTATAGTTCACGGATAACAGGGAGCTGTGAATCTCGTTTAACAACCGTACGCCGGCGCAGCAGTATTTTATCCTGACACCTGGATTCAGGCGGCAGAATAAAAAACGAGGAGCAGCGCGCTGCGGCAGCTGTAATGTCCTGGCACGTCCACTAAAATTTGTAAACTACGCGGACTGGCGTTCTGATTATGAAGATGATGGGAAACTTCTCTATCACACCCCTGAAATACCGGCATATTTCAGTGTGAGGGGCGCCAGTTTGCTGGTCTGGCCAACCCAGTTTCCCTCACTGGCACGACGAAGCATGCTGGAATCGTCAAACGTCAGACTGCCGACTCAGGACGAATAAGTTCACCCTCGCGATGCACAACGTGTCCGAGATTACATGCAATTCCGGTGCAGTTGGAAACTGCCACTCGCTCTTAGTCCGCCACAAGTTGTAGACCACAAGTCTCACCCACTGGGGAAAGACCTGAAGTTCTCCACCAAGTCTCGGTATGGGAGCCGAGCTATCAAAAACACCGTCTCCAGTTGCACAAACCAATTGAACTAGCCTCTACTTAATGAATCTTCCATCTTGACTGTTCTGTTGGCCTGAAAGCCAGTCCAGTCACAGCACCGGGGTTCCCACGCTGGGGGAGCAAGCCTCCTCTCAGCACATGCAAAGAAGAGACATGCTTTTCATATCCTGATAGGAACCAATCAGCGACTAAAACCCTCTCTTGTCTGAAAATAGAAGTTTTTAGACAGGGGAGGCATCGTTCTCACGATAAGCATGGCTATGTTTAAAAAAAAATAGCTCTGAGCACTATGGGACTTAACTTCTGAGGTCATAAGTCCCCTAGAACTTAGAACTACTTAAACCTAACTAACCTAACGACATCACATACATCCATGCCCGAGGCAGGATTCGAACCTGCGGCCGTAGCGGTCGCGCGGTTCCAGACTGTAGCACCTAGAACCCCTCGGCCACTACGGCCGGCGGCTATGTTTCCCCAAAGAACATATACCCAGATGGGACCACAGTCCCTCCTTTACGGAGAGATCTAATCTTTCTAGAGAGACCATTTACAATTTCTCAAAGAAGGCTGTTAAGCTTCCCAGACTGCTGTGCCCGTGAAATACATGTTTTTGCCGCTCGCTAAAAGAATCTGGCGACTTCCTGGCGTCAGGGGAGTTTCAGTCTTGCCTCTATTAAACACGTGCACCAGCCACTTTTTCCGTATCGGTCCAGCTTCTAACATGAGAATGACTGAATTTTTATGACAGTCCCACCATTTGCACGAAAGCTCAGATTACAGCAGTCTCTTTCTTAAATTTCTTCCTCCACACACTTTCCGGCAACTGGCTACATCGCGAAGGTATGTCACCTGGCCCAGGTAAAATGTTTTGTGAACCGGCGTCCCCCTACTGTGACCCTAAGTGGGAAGAGGGGCGTTTCGCGGCCCGAAGTCTCTCTGCAGTTGCAGTCCACAGATCGCTGCTTCCCAGAATCACTCGCACAGGCAGGTCGCTGAACAAAGTGTTGATGGCCCACAATCCATCTTTCTCTCTGTTCTCCATCGCCTCCACTATGGCCCCTGATCACAAGTTCTCTACAAGCTACACAATTTCCTCATGTAAAAAGTCATAAACCACGCATGCCGAATGTAGTTCTGGGGAACACCGAGATCACGACCTAAAATATGAATATTAATCTGAGTGACAGTGTTGTTAAAGTGAGAGAGTGGCGTGCCGCCTCTCAACAATATGTCACTAAAGATGAAAAAGGACCCAAAAAAGACTAACATCAAATACCAATGAAATTATCACTACAATAGGCTACTAATTTCTCTAAAAATGGAACAACTTAAACAGTTTTCTGAAATTAGTAGTATTTCATCAATGTATTGCAAATAAATGTTGACTAAATAACACTATGAAACCATATGAGTCACTAGATTCATGACATTTTGTGTTTGAAAGTAACGTAAACTACTCATGATCGTACTGATCCATTAATTACACTGAGAAGCTTATAACCCCATCACCATGTATAAAGTGACCTCATGAACCTATTTTGGATAATTAATGTGTATCTCAGTATTTCTTTAATGTGTTCTCGTATTATTTATTTCTAAATTTTCCTTAGCCCCCTTTTCACTCATATCCAGGTTACTGCAGTTGGACTACGGTGGCCGTTGGAAAATGACTGGAGGGAGGGGGAGAGTGTGTAGCCAAGTAACTTTTAAGGAACAATCCTGGGGTCCATCGAAAATAAATATTGGTAAACCAGGCTAAACTTAAATCTAGATTCCCCCATTTCTGTTTCTTCAGACTACAAGATCAGATTCTTAGTTATCTCGACGCCACGGTCGTCATTTCCGGGTCACAGTATGCGAAATTATAAAGACACTGCTTCCAGCTATTCTCCATTCACCAGTCAGAAAACAGAGATAAAAAACCAGGAGGTAGTTTCGTGTGTTAAATCGTAATGAATACAAAACTTCGCCCGAACAAGCCTTGGAAGGTCCAATGGTACCAACCAACCAACCAACCGCAGATTTTCATATTCCAATGACGCAGAGCGTGTGACTGTGTTCTGAATAGAATCTGCAGGGCACGTTGTTGAGGAGCACCACCCCATTGGTCATCTTCGCTTCGCACTACGTCTTGACATCCTCCCGTAATGTTGTCTGGTTTCGATAGTGTGCTCCCGTGACGTTAGTCCCTCACCAGCATAATCTGTTAGTATCGTACCGTGGCAGTCCCAAACAACACTGAGCATCACCTTCACCGCTGTTGGGTGTTTGCCTTTTTCAGCGGTTCTAAATCCATTGCTTGCTTTGCTTCTTTGTCTTGGGGTCACACTTTCCACGGTGATTAAACGGAACCCATATGTCGTACAAGATGTTGGAGACTGATCCGCGACTGATTTTCACGTTTTCCACTAACGCTTTGATTGCGATAAGACAGTTTTCTAGATTCAGGGCCTCCGCAGCTCTTCCGTTTCTCGATCGTTGATGGAGAGATGGTCTGCCACTTCGTTATGGCGTCGTTCAGACTTGTTTGGCCACGTTGGAAGCGTCTGTGGCACGCAGTCAGTGTGTGAAATATTGTCGCATTATTGCAAGACACTTCCACCAACTAATCATGGATCTAACACAACTTTGAAACGTAGAAAGGCCTTTGATCGCAGAATTCTTTATTAAGCGTTACGCGTTTCAAAATTTCGTCGTCAGACTGAAGCTGTGCAGTAAAGCGTACAAGAAAATTAACCATACCAAATGTGTATATAATGACATAAGTATGCAGCTTAGTATTCCATGTACAGAAACTTCTATAATATCGTACTTACATTTAAGAGTAACTTTAGTAAAAACCTCACGAAGCTGAACACACAAACTGAGTAGACCACAGATCTCATTTCATATAGGCATTTTTTATAGTGCCGTTGTCTCTTCGAAGAGAACCAGTGCCAGACCTGCATGACTATACTTGATTTTTAGTATGATTTGCAAGGCTAGGGGCGACAATGAGCATACACGCTGACATCAGTCACTTAACTAGTAAGCCTTCCACATGACCACCTGCCCTATGCGTCCGCTAATGTCATTTTGCCCTTTGACTGTATTGTTGTTATGAGCCAGCATTAGATGTTATCACGTTTATCAGAATCTAAATGAAATTAAATGCTGAAATAACACTAATGAAACGGTGGCCCTGTCATTATTTTAGTGAATTGTTGATAGGTGATTAATATATCAACATGGGATTGATGTTTTGTAAAAGTTATGACAAGAATGAGATTTTCACTCTGCAGCGGAGTGTGCGCTGATATGAAACTTCCTGGCAGATTAAAACTGTGTGCCCGACCGAGACTCGAACTCGGGACCTTTGCCTTTCGCGGGCAAGTGCTGTACCAACACTTTTTTTTTTTTTTTTTTTTTAGGACGCCCTCCAGGCGAAAAAAAAATTATGTGGAATTACCATCAGTAACATATAAAATAGAAAGGGAATTATAGGAATTAAAGAAAACGCCCTCCTGGCAGAACAGACAAAGCAGCATCCGCGTCCCGCCAACTTGTGGGTAGACGCACACCGAATCCCAAGGCAGTCAGGCATGTTCCAGGCACGTCTTCACGAAGAATATTGCATTTTCCGGTACATGGGACTGAGTCCTGGTATTACACACTCTCATTGAAGTCATCTTCTCATACCTGGGACACCCCAGCTGCAGGGGGGATCGAAGAAGGCACTACCCAAAAAGTTGGCATAGTACTGACGGTATCGCGGATGGTGCATGAGAAAAGTAAAGCGATCTTGCAGGAATGTCCAAAAATCAAGAACACTCTTATCACCTTCATGGAACAAATAAGAGATCGAGAGACCTTTTATCCAGATCACAGCGTTGGTCTTCGTACTTGGGAAGTATGTCTCATCTGGGAACAGAAGAGATTTCGGTGTAATGGCATGGGGAGCCGTACGTAGAAGAAAGGCAAGCATCTTCTGAATCAGCTGCCACACCTCTGCAGAAGATCCACACATCAGTCGATGTTCGTCCGTATCAAGCGTTTGACAGCGAGGACACAGCGGCGAAACTGTCATTTTTATGGCATGTAGACGAAGTTGTGTCATGTATTTTCCATTAACGACCAAATACCAGGTCGCACGTGCGCTCGTGTCTAGGTATATATGGTGTACAGAACGCCATACCACGGGCCATGCGATCGTAGGATATCGCCTTTCCACAACATTCCGAGTGTGATTTCTCATCATGATTCGGTAAACATCACGTGCCATAGGGGGTCTGGTACTAGGCAAGTCGGCATGGACATAACTGTATTCGATGAAAAAGGTCCGGATATGTGAGAGAGGGGAAGAAATATGGGCTACTGCAACGGGTGCCACTCGAGAGGGAGGGGCCACTTCATCAATCAGGCTTCCCGATAATCCGTTTCGGCGGCGGAACCACGATTTAACCATCGTACTTACATAAAGGGCAGCTGCTCTCGCTCGGACGTTGACAAGGCCGAGGCCGCCATCTCGAGGAGGAAGTGTCAGCGTGTCGTAGCGGACTTTGAAGATAAGACCCGCGCTAACAAAGTAGCCGAACGCCGCCTGAAGTCTGTGTGCCATTGCCTTTGGCATCGGTAAAATCTGTGCTAAATGGGGTAGTCGCGAGACTAGATGAGTGTTAACAAAATCCACCCTTTGTAACATGTCCAATGCTCTCAGGAGGTTGCCACGAACGTTCGTGCGGATAGCTTGAAGCAGGCGTTTGTAGTTAAATGAGATCGTGCGCTGTATATCACGCGTGAAGGTGATCCCCAAACATTTGAGCTTGTCCACTAATGGCAATGGTGCCACACTCTCAGCTGGAAGGCCTCTACCGATGGACATAGCACTAGATTTCGTCAGGTTCACACGGCTGCCCGCAGCAGCCCCGTACTGGTTGATCCACGCCAGTGCCTCTCGCACTTCATCCTCCGATAGAACCAAAAACACCAAGTCATCTGCATAGGCGCGGCAGATGAAAGAAGTCCCCCTCATTGTTATGCCTGTCAACCGGCTCCTCAAACCGTGTAATAGTGGCTCAAGGGCAATGGCGAAAAGCAGCATCGACAGCGGACATCCTTGACGGACCGACCGCATGACGTTAATAGGGCCCGCCACACGGCCATTGACCAGCACCCGCGACGTGGCACCTCGGAGAAGCCGCAAGACGAGGTGTATAAACCTGTGGGGAAAGGCCATCCGTCGGAGTACGTTTTCGAGAAAGTCATGACTCACTCTATCAAAGGCGTGGTCGAAGTCCACTGTCACTAAGGCACCACGAATGCGACAGGTCATGGTCAGGGCTATAACGTCACGGTAATCGCTGAGTGCCGTCTGAATGTTACTATCACCTCCAAAGCACGTTTGATCCAGAGAGATAACTTGAGGGACGACGCGCCTAATGCGAGCGCCAAGAATCCGGGTAAAAATCTTGAAGTCACAATTTAACATGGTCAGCGGCCGATAATGTTCCACTCCTCGACCTCCCGATGGCTTGGGGACCGGGATAAGCAAGCCTTCTACGAATTCGGATGGGAGAGGAAAGTCAGGGTTCATCAGTTCTTCATACATCGCAGTCCAGCGTGAGCCCATGATGTCATGAAATGTGCGGTAAAACTCCAGCGGGAACCCATCTGGACCTGGGGCTTTGTTTGCCGCACCCTTATGAAGAGCATCGGCGACGTCATCAGCCGTAATTGTCGCCGTGAGAATCTCCGCAGCAGACTCGTCCAGGGTATCTGTCAAGGAACGGAGGACATCAGACATTACCGCCACGTTCCGGTCCTCTGCTGCATAGAACTCGTTGTAGTGATCCACAAAGGCTCTTACGATGTCATTCTGGGACGTCAATCGACGACCATCTGGCATGTCGAGGGCGTTGATCAACTTTCTACGACACCGCTGCTTCTCTCGGATAACATGATGCATGGACGGGAGCTCTCCTGGTACACATTCGTGACATCTTGCGCGTACTACTGTGCCTTCAAGGCGGTGACGCATAAGAGAAATTATCTTCGCCTTAATACGTTGAATTTCAACCTGTCGTGGAACTGAGGGGGCAAGGTTTGAGAGTTCCCGGAGAATTGTGAAATAGTATTCCATGGTATGTCGGTGCCATAACATTTTATCTCGACCGTAATTCATCATAGAACGACGTAAAGCAGGCTTGGCGCAGTCGATCCACCACCGAAGTGTTGAAGGATACGCTGGAAGGCGTCTCACACAGTTGTTCCACGTCGTCTCTACGACCTGCCTACATTCCGGATCCTTGAGATGGGCCACATTCAGCTTCCACAGGCCTCGACCGCGCCACACCTTCTGCCTCTGGAGCGAAACAGTGCAAATGTAGGCGATATGGTCGGAAAAGGCGGTAGGCCATAACTCAGCGTCAAGCGTGGCAGTTACGAGTCCTGGGGACACGTAGACACGGTCAAGACGACTTGCTGAATGGCTGGTGACGTACGTATACCCAGGCCGATCGCCATGCACGCGGTCCCAAGTATCGGTGAGTTTCAGTTCATGCACAAGCAGCTTGAGTTCCTGGCATGTGGTGAAATGGGGATGTTGGTCCTTTTGGGATAACACACAATTGAAGTCGCCGCCAAGAACAATATGGTCGTAGCGTCCGACAAACAAAGGAGCGATCTGTTCTGAATAGAATCGCGACCGCTCCCGTCGCTTGGCCGTGCCCGAGGGAGCGTAAACATTGATGACTCGAACACCGTGGAAAGTCACAGCAAGACCCCTAGCCGATGGTAGGTAAATCACGTCATCTACATCAATGCCTTCCTTTAAAAGAATAGCTGTCCCACTGCCACCGTCGGCACACGGCGTGAGGTAGGAAACATAGCCATAGACATTAGGAAACGTCGCCAGGCGAACTTCCTGCAAAAGGGCAACATCTAGGTCCGACGCCCTCAACATATCACGGAGCAATTGTAGTTTGACAGGGGTGCCAATGGTGTTGACATTGATGGAACCAATCCTGTAAGCTTGTCTTAGAATTGGGACTACAGGGACGCTCATGGAGGCACGAAGAGCAGCAGCGAACAAGAATGTTGTCCCAGTAGGCTGCACATCCCCATCCTGTAACCCTGTCGATTAGGAGTCGTGGGCTGGAGCAGCGGCATTCGCGGCTGTCTCACTAGTTGGTGTTTCGTCGGCTACATCGTCAGACCACGCAAGGGTGCGTGGATGGTGTGCGTCCAGTGGAGTACCAGCAGAGTCCAAAGGCAGTGTCACGTCGGTGGTGGAAGAGTTGTCCTGGCTCAGCTGTTGTTCAACGTCCATAGGTACAGCGCCTGGTGCATGCAAGGATGGTTGTACGTCCGACGGAGTGCAAGTTGGTGCTTCCACCACGGATTCGTCCTTCGGGGGAACAACTTGATAATTTTGATCTTCATCGTCTTGAGACTGCGTCCTGCAGGTGTCAGACGGGGCGATCCGCCGTTTCCGACGTCTCTTCGGCGACCGTTGCTTGCGCACGTGATCTTCAGTGTCCGAAGACGCCTGGGGATCCGGATGTTCAGGCACAAAAGCATCGGTAGGCACAATCATGGAGTCAAGGGCCATCCCCTGTCCTTGAGATTGCTCACCACTGCACACGTCGGGAGGAGGAGGCAAGGGCGTCGGTCCGTCCGCAACAGCCTGAGGCAGTACCGGAGACGACGATGTACCAGTAGTAGGAGCCAGTGGTGTTCGCGGTCGGGGGTCGCTATGGAGAGCTTCGACAAACGTCAGCGGTAGCGACGTCGGAGCGGTCGTGGCCGGCAGGTCCCCAGGCGGTAACTGTGTGATTCTGCGCTGCAGACAGCTGGAACGGAGGTGTCCTTCTTTGCCACATCCCGAGCATGTCTTCGGCTGTCCATCATAAATAATAATTGCACGGCAGCCACCAATATATAAGTAGGACGGCACATGTTTGGTTAGTTCTATGCGGATCTGCCGTACTCCATTGAGAACCGGGTATGTAGTGAACTGAACCCACTTCTCAGCTGTGTGGCTAATCACTTTTCCATATGGATGGAATGCAGATACCACTACCTCTGAAGGCACCTCGAAAGGGAGTTCAAAAACACGTATCGTGCGCAGTCCAAGTCCCGCATGTTCCACAGTTACGTCACCGATGTGTCCATCAGAGTGACGGAACTTAAGACCACTTCGAGTTGCATCTACAATTTTTTCACATATGTCTTCGTTGACCAATTTCACGTATACCACACTGCTCACTATAGAAAGGTGGATGTCAACAAGATCGTTGCAGTCAATCTTGACTTCATCTCTGATAAACTGTTCGATTTCCAGTGCTTTTGGTCGGGCATATTCAGGTGCAAAGCTAATCTTCAGTGTCGATTTTCGGTGGGCATAAGCCATTCTCTGTCGAATGAAATATAGCGCGCTAAGACGGCAGAATCACGTAAACAACTCCGCGAGCGAGCTGCGCGGCGAGGACGTAAACAAGACGTCCGTGCCGCTAGCGTGCCGAAAGGCGACTGCTAACCGTGCAACTGAGCTACCCAAGCACGACTGAGGCCTGGTACTAACAGCTTTACTTCTGCCAGTACCTCGTCTCCTACCTTCCAAACTTTACAGAAGCTGTCCTGCAAATCTTGCAGAACTAGCACTCCTGAAAGAAAGGATATTGCGGAGACATGGCTTAGCCACAGCCTGGGGGATGTTTCCAGAATGAGATTTTCACTCTGCAGCGGAGTGTGCTCTGATATGAAACTTCCTGGCAGAAACTTCATGGCTGTGGCTAAGCCATGTCTCCGCAATATCTTTTCTTTCAGGAGTGCTAGTTCTGCAAGATTCGCAGGACAGCTTCTGTAAAGTTTGGAAGGTAGGAGACGAGATACTGGCAGAAGTGAAGCTGTGAGTACAGGGCGTGAGTCGTGCTTCGGTAGCTCAGTTGGTGGTCCCGAGTTCGAGTCTCGGTCGGGCACAGAATTTTAATAGTCTGCGTTCGCCAGGGCAGCAGTGCGCACCGCGCTCGGCCGTCCACGCCGCTGCGCCCGCGGAGTGTTTTGTTTACATCGTCGTCACAGCGATTCTCAGTCGACCACGCTCTAATGGCCAACTCTTACAGGAAGAACACTCTTAAGTTCACCTTCTCAAATGAATACGCACGACCCAAAGCACTGGCCGTCGAACGCTTCCTACGCGAAGACGTGAAGATCCCCCGTGACGAACTCATCGGCATACACCTATCGATCATTAGCAGCGTCGTTTATGTTAAGATGACTTCTGACGCTGCCTGCAATGAGATTATTCAAAGGACGCGACATGGACTAAAATTTCGGCACTCCGACGGAAACGTCGGGCGTGTGGATGTCGACCATGCAGGACTTGGCCTTCGGACGATCCGTGTATTCGAACTGCCTTTCGAGGTAAATGAAGATGAAGTCATCGCGGCGCTAAGCCCGTTTGGAAAAGTCCAGAGCCACGTAGCCGAGACATGGGCACAGTTTACGACGTATCCGGTGCTTAATGGTGTGAGACAAGTCCGAATCGATCTCAAACGGCACGTTCCATCGTACATTTCTATCGGCGGCTGCCGCGCGGTGGTCATTTACGACGGACAACCTCGAACATGTTCCGGTTGTGGCAAAGAAGGCCACGTCCGTAATGAATGCCTGCAACGCCACATCACACAACTAAGGCCCGACGATACGAACACCGACAGAACCACGACCACCCTTCCAGTCACCTATGCGGCGACACTGCACGTCCAACCCACACAAGACGCCGTTCATGAGCGTCTCTCTGGTCCGATACACTCGGAGGCGTCCCAGCACCTTGACACCGACGATGCCGCCCGTGAACATGTCCAACAGCCGGACACACCCACGCTAGAAGATCACAAGGATGCCACTGAGAGTGTTCTGGGGAATGACGACCGCATCATAGCATCCGCGGCTTTTGTACCCGAACGACGTGAATCTCTTCGTTCCTCAGACACCGAAACTCATTGCCGAAAGCAGAAGTCGCCCAAACGACGAAACAAACGCCGCAAGACATTAGAATCAACCATTGAGCCCCCTCCGCAGGACGAAGAGATGGCACATCACTCTGACGGAGAACACGATAACACTTTCTCCTCTGCCACGGAGACGCGTCATCCAAAAGACGGTGAACCGTCCAACAGAGAGCGTGCGCAAGCCCCGCGCCCTGAAGCCATGGAACATAGCACGCCTGTTGTCACCGACGCAACTGAGACGACTTGGCCGGCGCTGCCACCTCTCGCCGATGTCAAACCTGTCGGACATTTTTCATGGGCGGATGACACGGATTTCCCACCTCCATCTGATGCGGAAATGAGATCTGTTCCTCCGTTAGACCAACACTAAAATGGGGGAAGTTTCTACGGCGACTCCTGCGACTTCTATGGACTTCCAGCATCCACCACAACAATCTTCACCAGCTACGACCCTATCGGCAGCACGAATCTCCCATCAGGCGTACCGAATAGCTACTATCAATACTAATAATATCGGCTCCCACGCTAAACTTCAACTGCTCCGTGACACGCTAAGAGCAGCGGACATCGACATCGCCCTGTTACAAGAACTGAGGACAGCAACTTGGGCTAGGTGTTATGGATATGAGACGTACGCCGCCCCTGCAGCTATGGAACACACAGGCGCAGCCATCCTCCTCCGAGAAGGGATTGCAGTTTCCGTTGTCGCATACCTCCCAACAGCGCGAGGGGTGGCCATCACAGTTGACGGACTCAAAATCATTAATCTGTACGCCCCATCAGGCACTGATAAACGGAGGGATCGCTCCCAGTTCTACGCAGAAGATATCACACCTTTATTCCTCGGCCGATACGATCATCTCATCGTAGGTGGAGATTTCAACTGTGTTCTCGAGCGCACAGACCAATACCCCCATTTCACCACATGTCCGGAACTTCGCTTCCTCGTCCGCCGCCTTCGTCTCCTCGACACTTGGCGAGTGGTACACGGCGACCGCCCGGGGTATACACACATTACGAACCACTCCGCCAGCCGACTTGACAGAATATACATCTCTAACACTCTAAAATCAGTTCTCCTTGACGCGGAACGTTGGCCGTCTGCCTTCTCGGATCATGACATCTACATCTGTACCATGAACCTACGTCGACAATCTATATGGCGCAGTGCAGGACCTTGGAAACTCAATGTAGCACTACTGCGGGACCCTGAATGTCGACAACAGGTCACCGACACGTGGCACACCTGTGTTCAACGAATTATGCGTTACGAGACCACACTGCAGTGGTGATTGCTGTGTGCCAAACCGGACATCCGACGCACATTGACACACTATGGCAGAGCCAAAGCCAGGTGGAATCACCATACAACGGATTTCTACTATAGCGCTCTACGTGAACTCATGGATCAACCTCCATCCCCGGATCGTCTAAAAGAAGCTAAACGCATTAAGGCGAAGATTTTAACCTTGACCAGATGTCGTCTAGAGGGAGCTATTGTACGAGCACGCAGCCAAGATAGGATTAACGGTGAAGAACCTTCTATGCATCATATTATTCAAAATGTTCGTCGACGCCGACAGGCTTTAATGACAACTTTAGACTTACCTGATGGACGCCGGCTGACTTCACAAGCTACCATTGCGGATGCATTCACAACGCACTATAGACTTTTATATCAAGAGGTACCTGCCGGTGCAGAAGCCATTGCTGAGGTTACCAAGGAGACACTTGGTACTCTAAACGCAGCAGCTGCAACCCTCCTGACTTCTGAAGTGACCAACGACGACGTCCAAGGCGCTGTGGCTAAAGGGTCTCTGAATCGATCTCCCGGCCCGGATGGTTTACCTCTCGAATTTTACAGAACCTTCCAAGATTTGATGATGTCACGATGGAGGGACATGTACTGGGAACTTTTGTCCGGCGCGGCGAACCCGCCACCAATGTTCATGGAAGGCTTACTTGTACCAGTCCCAAAACCCGCAGGAGGAACACGACTCGACAGTTATCGGCCGATCACGTTACTCAATTCCGACTTCAAGATTTTCACACGCCTTCTAGCAGTGCGACTCAAACATGTCTTACGAGACATTGTTTCCCACGAACAAACATCTTTATGCGGCGATCGTAATATACAGACAGCCCTCAGTGAATATCGAGATGTGATCGCTGTGGCAACACACTCGAGGCTGTCAGGCGCTTTAATCTCCATCGACTTCAAACAAGCGTTTGACCGCGTCAATCATGCATTCCTGAACGCAGTGATGAACCGAATGGCAATTCCCCCGACGTTCACGCAAGTGGTTATGCGGCTCCTTCGTGGGGCAACGTCCAGACTTCTCGTCAACGGCAGACTTACAGAACCTATACGGATTGAACGCTCAGTACGGCAGGGTTGCCCCTTGTCGACGGTGTTTTATGCCATTGCGATGGAACCAATCATTTGCGGATTACGGCGACGTTTGACAGGTATTCCACTCCGGGATCATATGTTCCGCTGCCGAGCTTACGCGGACGACTTGGCCCTCGTCGTACGTTCAGCGGCCGACGTACAAGCTGCGATGCAGTGGATTAGCCGTTACAGTGAAGGGGCAGGGAGCGCTATGAACGTGGCAAAATCATGCGCCATGAAGATCGGCCGCGGCATTCCCACAGACAGCGTCGTCCCATTTCAACTGGTGGACACTCTTCGCTGTCTCGGGTTGGTGTACACGCGAGACATTCGCCGCACCTCGGCGATCAATTATCGGGCGCTGCTGCAACGCATCCGGGCCAACATACAAAATCACATTCTACGCCCGCTGAATATGTACCAGAGAGTCACCTTCGTCAATAACCATCTGGCAACCCGGATACCCCATATAGCGCAGATTCTGCCCATCACTGCGACAATAGCGGCCAGATTACAGGCGGCTTTCGGCTATTTCATTTGTTCTGGACACATATTCAAAGTCCAGTATGAAGCTCTCACCTTACCGAAGCGGGATGGTGGCCTCGACCTGGTTAATGTGAGAGCCAGGACTACTGCACTTTACACCAATACTATGCTCCGGTTATGGAAAAGCCAAAATGCTAGTTTTACTGGAATGTTGACCACCGAGCTCGCACCTGTTTCGAGACGCCCACCGACGTCTTTGGCGCACATCCCACCTCCGATGTCACATATCGGCCGTTTCTTTTTGGAGTACAGCTACATATGCACCGAGCTCCCCAGGACCTCCCCAGGACCAGGAAGACGACCACCCGCGATATCTACCGCCTTCTCCGAAAGTCTCCACCACGCAGCCCCGCCGAAACACGTCAACCTCAGGTTTCATGGCCTACAGTTTGGAAAACGATCCACCAACCATATCACACCACTGACACCACCTCTATGTGGTACCTTCTCGTCAACGGCAAGTATACTACAAGACAGAAACTGCATCGTATCGCACTGGTGGACTCACACCTGTGCCTCAAATGCAATGCCGAAAATACAGATTTACATCGTTTTGAGTGTGGGCCAGCAGCAGCTGTCTGGACCCTCGTACAGAAGATTGTGGCTTTCTACCTCCGAGTACCACCACATCATGTTTCTCCTACTATGATGATATATCCTGACACGACCTACTTTCCACCGGCTAAGTGGCACGCCGTCGCATGGATCAGTGGCATGGCTGTCAACTACCTCATCCGGGACGACATCGTCGATCCGGCGGACTTGTGGACACGC
The DNA here is from genome assembly GCF_023897955.1 of Schistocerca gregaria. NCBI lineage: Eukaryota > Metazoa > Arthropoda > Insecta > Orthoptera > Acrididae > Schistocerca > Schistocerca gregaria. The sequence continues at coordinate 66,140,637 of NC_064924.1, read as the reverse complement.
CTCCAAGTACGTCACCACACCCTTCGCCGACATTGACACTATCGTGCCACTTTCGCGAACTATTTACATTTTCACCAACCTGCCTCAAAGCTGGAATCTCAACGAACATTACCAGCCAAGACTGGACGATCTCACGTTCCCCTTCAATGGTCAATGATAGAATGCATTTTGTTCTGATGGCGCGCCAAAGTGGAGCATGGCGCGGAAAGTATTTCTATTTTATTTCACTTCTCCTTTCTCCTCCTCTTCTAAGTTTTTTTCTCCTTATACATGTTCATCCCTTTTACACATAGCTCTCTATATGCAGCCTATTTGTTTTTCTTTCTCCTGTGCTCCCCCAAAACAAAACAAAAAAAAGACTAAAAAAAAGAGTTTGCTGCTGATGGTGAGACTGTATACTCCTTTATGTTAACAAAAAAAAAAAAAAAGAATTAAAAAAGAAGGCCTTTGCGGAAATATAGCTACCTCTTATGTTTTCCATTTTCAAAGGGTATTGTGTTATTTTACGAAGAACGTCGTCTCTTATTTTCATGCACAAGAGGTTTTTATAAATTTTCTTTTTTTAAAAAAAATGGTAGAGCACGAAAGGTAAAAAAAAGAAGTTGGTAGAGAAAAAAAAGGATGGTAGAGCACTTGTCCGCGAAGGCAAAGGTCCCGAGTTCGAGTCTCGGTCGGGCACACAAATAAAAAAAAAAGTTGGTAGAGCACTTGCCCGCGAAAGGCAAAGGTACCGAGTTCGAGTCTCGGTCGGGCACACAGTTTTAATCTGGCAGGAAGTTTCAAGTTATGACAAGTTTATCAATTAAAAAATCGGGCACACAGTACACGTTAAGCTTGAAGACAAATAAAACATGAACTGTTGGCAACACGATTAGACGCAAAAAATAGTTAGCACTCCACTGTGTGGCGACTGGTTGGCAAAGACGAAAGGTAGTCTAAACTATTTACTGTGGCTCAAAACATGGCTAACGAAATCTGAAATTATCTAACACTGGATAGAGCCATCGTAAATGTTTCGTTCCTTGTAAAATTGTTTCGAAGGCAGAGGAAAGACGCCACCTAACGGGTCCATCGATAGCGTCCTTTCCACGGTGAACATGGAAACTCACGACTTTCAATGGGTGCCTTCTCTTTTCACAAAGGGCGTTTACGACGACCGGGCAAACTAGATTTCCTTTGCACTCCCTTCCCTGACATAGCTAGAGGCATCTAACAGGTAGGTCTCAGTAGGCAGTTTTTCCTCCTCTTCGGCGGAATATATTGTCAGCACACCACAGTGAGATATTTTTGGGACCAGCTTTTTGTCCCTGGTAAGTGATTCGAGATGTTCCTTTCCCTAACAGCTCCATGTGGTTTCCGAGTTCCCAACGTCCACAGCAAGATTTACAATTAAATGACCAAAATGTCTGCTTGTTATCAACTTCAGAAAAATTCTATTTGAGGGAGAGCCCCCACAAAGATCCCACGTGCATTAACAAGGTACCACCACTTCATTGCATGCTCATGCTGATAACTTCCTATTGTCTCACAAAAAAATGTCTTGGGTGTGAAGAGTAATCTTCAATATGGAAAATAGTCAAATAGTGACTCATCCTTTTTGAAACTGACTTTGGCAATTAAGCTGACACATAAGTAAACAAAGGCCAGTAGGTGGTGCTAGCATTAATCATAGGAATGAAGTCAAAATAACTTTTGAAACAACTATACATTGCAATTAACTAAATGTCAGAACATCCTGAACAACTTGTCAGATATACAGTTCTGCTATTTTCATGGATGACAAACCCATACACTGACTGAGCCATTAGGTGGCATTGTGAATAACGTTATAGACATAGTCGTTAATCAGTAGTCAAACCAAAGACGTATTTGTAAGCAATAACTGGTGTGGAACAATATAAACATAAAACCGATACAGGTCAGAAATAAAATATAAGTTGTGAAAGAATAAGTTTACAACCATGACTAATTAAAATGTTATACAGGGAGTGACAGAAAGGTACGGCCAAACTTTCAAGAAACATTCCTCACACACAAAGAAAGAAAATATGTTACGAGGACATGTGTCCGGAAACGCTTACTTTCCATGTTAGAGCTCATTTTACTACTTCTCTTCAAATCACATTAATCATGGAATGGAAACACACAGCAACAGAACGTACCAGCGTGACTTCAAACACTTTGTTACATGAAATGTTCAAAATGTCCTCCGTTAGCGAGGATACATGCATCCACCCTCCGTCGCATCGAATCCCTGATGCGCTGATGCAGCCCTGGAGAATGGCGTATTGTATCACAGCCGTCCACAATACGAGCACGGAGAGTCTCTACATTTGGTACCGGGGTTGCGTAGACAAGGGCTTTCAAATGCCCCCATAAATGAAAGTCAAGATGGTTGAGGTCAGGAGAGCGTGGAGGCCATGGAATTGGTCCGCCTCTACCAATCTATCGGTCACCGAATCTCTGGTTGAGAAGCGTACTAACACTTCGACTGAAATGTGCAGGAGCTCCATCGTGCATGAACCACATATTGTGTCGTACTTGTAAAGGAACATGTTCTAGCAGCACAGGTAGAGTATCCCGTATGGAATCATGGCGGTGAATCGAGGAAGTACAGTACATACTGACGAAACTAAAATGAGCTCTAACTTGGAAATTAAGCGTTTCCGGACACATGTCCACATAAGCTCTTTTCTTTATTTGTGTGTGAGGAATGTTTCCTGAAAGTTTGGCTGTGCCTTTTTGTAACACCCTGTATAAGTGTCACCACATTACATGAACATTAGATGAACAATTAATAAATAATGTGCAACAGAATCATTTAGGTAACACTAGATTAGTGGTAACAACTTTAAATAAAAGGAACTATTATTACAATAAAAGTATTTTTTGTAATTTTTTAGAAAACGTGGTATGATAGTATTAGATCGTATAACAGTCCAGCTGTTAACAGTTTGCAACCATCACAAAATGGAATGTTGAAAGAGTATGACCAATTGTAAACATATGGCAATAGCTGAACACATAATGGATGACATACAATATAACCATTTAGGTAAGCCTAGATGAGTGTAACAATTTAAAATAAAATAGAGGCTAATATTACACATTTTTCTCTCTGTTTTCCCCTGTTCTTGTTTATTTTATATTTAAAGATTAAAGGTACAATATCAGAATGTATAACAGCTTAGCTTGAAGTAAATGTGTGAGGACACCCAAAAAACATCTTAGCATATTGTGGTTTAGGGTGTAGCGTAAAATCATTACTTGACAAAAACTGATGCCTAGGCAGTCATAATACTGAAACACTGGTCATACTATTTCAGAATTAATGGATTCCGTTTATAAAAGTAATTATATCGAACGCAATGCGAACGTATGTAACAGTATAGAAATGCAGAACTATTTGGTAGTGAAACTTTTCAGTATAAGGATAATACTAATTGAAATTTCTGTATGTGGAATATGAAGATGTAGACTTATGATATTTTGTGCACATTTGCTATCGTTATTTTTCTTGTACACTTTACTCCACAGCTTCAGTCTAAAGACCAAATTTTGAAATGCATAACGCCTAATAAAGAATTCTGCGACCAAGACCTTTCCATATTTCAAACATGTGCCAGATCTGAATGGTTGCCTGCCTTTGCCATGGATGTATTTCTCCATTAAGTGATGTCATTATGGATTGTTGCAGCTGATCATCACTTGATACTCAACTTAATCAGTGGGCTGTGACATTTTGATTTGGCTCGCATAGGGGCGAGGTATGGCATTGTGGGGCCAGAATTTGTGCGTCAGATCTGCAGACAAGAAGCTGCAAATAAACAAAAAATTAGATCATTACTTTATGTTTTTGAGGTGATAATTTAAACTTTATGACTACCCTTTGTACTTGCCCAGACTGACCAAGGTAGTGTGGTTTGATTCATGGAGGAGTTGTAACAGGCTGGTTCGACCTCTAGCTCAAGCACGTTCATAACTTGCATGGTGCCCGTTAGACGCCATTGCTATTACAAGCTGCCACATGGGCCACGACAATTATTTTTCCCCGCTGTGGATGGTTTTCGGAAATTCTTTTCCACAAATCGGCTTCCAAGAGACAAGGGTGTTTCTGTCGAACTTGGGATGAACACTATGACTGAAGTAAACGTCTCAGAGAACACTTTAAGGAAAAAAGTATATATACTGTTCTTCCTTAAAACGTTCTCTGAGACGTCCACTTTGGTCGTAGTGTTCATCATAAATTCGACAGAAACTCCGTTATCGACTTAGAAGGCGGTTTGTGGCAGCGTCTAATTTCAACGACCCATAAGAGGCATTACTAAAATTATGAACGTGATCGAACTAGAGATCACACCAGCCTGTCAAAACTCCTCCGCAAAAGCAAACGAACAGCGTATCGAGCAAGCATAGCAGAATATGACATAAGCTGTCAAAGAAGCCCGCTGGTCCATCATACCCAAAAAGGAGATAGAGGAGGATCTCCTTTTGGACCTGGAAGGATTGCTGTATGGATTAAGCATCTATGACTAAAGGCGTGTTAAACTGAACTACAAAAACTGTAATGCAAAATTTTAAACGCATTTTTCTCGAAAACGTATTTTTCACATAACCTGAGAAAGGTACACACGATTTTGATCGTAATTTGATGCCAGTATTCTAAACTGAATTTTCTATCATTGTACCTATGCATTTTGTGACATCTTCAAATGCCTGTGTCCAATGCACGTTTTTGTCTCTATGTTTTGGGCAAATAACATGTCATTTACTTCAACACGTCACCGTTTTGTTAGAACTTAATATTTTTCAATAACCCTTTGTATGCTGATAGAAAAAATACTGAAAAGGACTTACACAAAACTAGTTTGCTGCAGATCCAATAGGAGGGCCAGTCGATGATAAGTATTGCAGCTTTAAGGGTTCCTTCCACATTGTGCAACAGGTTCAGAGAGTGTGCGATATGGACAAAAAAAAGATTTCTCACTGACAAAGGCGTAGAGAATACTATTGTATCATCAGATTTAGCCCAACTTTTTATTTTAGCTCAAAAAATCACGAAAATCACCTATTTTTCATTCCTGCAAATAGGCCTAGCTCACTAAGGATGCTCTTATACTGAATTTTATTCGTTATACCTGGCTTGTCAGTTAGGACACATGTGAAACAACTAAGAAATTGCAACAATTGCGTATCCTAATCTGGACTCAAGTGACCGACCTCAGATTCCCCGGAGGCGCATCACTCACTATCAACTTCCAAAGAACTATGACAATAACACAAGGCAAACCTCTCAATAGGACGAAACTTCCTCTCCTGACAATCCAACATTATCCCAGTGTTCCGGATAAAACCGCATAGCAAAACTAAACTGAAAAACAAATTCTTGACCGCCAGTAAATTGATTGGCCATGTTACCAACCCATAACTTGGCTCGCAAGTGTCAGCTTCCTTCCCTTTTACAAACTGCGTGCCTCGAGCACATGAGTTCACAGCCGTGGTATAAAGTGCACTTTTCACCTAGGAGCGTGGTGGTGGTGGTGGTGGTGTCACGATTGGGGAAGCCAGACACTGCTGTGCAGAGTAGTGAGCTGGGTCCGGTCGTGCTTGTGTGGAGACATCCTCCTCTCTTGGCGTCAAAAACAAAAACTGCATATCATGATATTCATCATCATTATTTTCTTCATCCTCTTCTTTCTCAATTACTATAATCATCATCGTCATCATCATCATTTAAGACTGATCATGCCTTTCGCCGTTCAGTCTGGAGCATAGTTCCCCTTATAAAATTCCATGATTCCCTATTCAGTGTTAATATTTGTGCCTCTTCTGTGTTACACCTATTACTTCAAAATCATTCTTAACCAAATCCAGGTACCTTCTCCTTGGTTTACCCCGACTCCTCCTACCCTCTGCTGCTGAACCCATGAGTCTCTCGGGTAACCTTGCTTCTCCCATGTGTGTGACGTGACCCCACCATCTAAGCCGTTCGCCCTGAATGCTACATCTATAGAGTTCATTCCCAGTGTTTCTTTGACTTCCTCATTGTGGACACCCTCTTGCCATTGTTCCCATCTACTAGTACCTATCTACTTTCATATCTGTAACCTCAACCTTGTTGATAAGGTAACCTGAATCCACCCAGCTTTCGCTCCCATAGAAGAAAGTTGGTCGAAAGATTGAACGGTGCACAGATAACTTAGTATTGGTACTGACTTCCTTCTTTCAGAGGAGAGTAGATCCTAGGTGAGCGCTCACTGCATTAGCTTTGCTACACCTCGCTTCAATTTCTTTCACTGTGTTCCCATCCTGTGAGAATATGCATCCTAAGTACTTGAAACCGTCCACCTGTTCTAACGTTGTTCCTCCTATTTCTCACTCAATCCGTTTATATCTCTTTCCCACTGACATTACTTTCGTTTTGGAGATGCGAATCTTCATACCATAGTCCTTACATTTCTGATCTAGCTCTGAAATGTTACTTTGCGAACTTTCAACCGAATCTGCCATCACAACTAAGTCATCTGCATATGCAAGGCTGCTTATTTTTTGTTCACATATCTTAATGTCACCCAACCAGTCTATTGTTTTCAACATATGATTCTTAAATAATATGAACAACAGTGGAGACATGTTGCAGCCTTGTCTTATACCTGAAACTACTCCGAACCATGAACTCAATTTACTGTCAGCTCTAACTGCGGCCTGACTATCTATGTAAAGACCTTTAATTGCTTGCAAAAGTTTGGCTCCTATTCCATAATCTCGTAGGACATACGATATTAGATACAGTTCCCTGTTCCACTCCTAACACTTCTCCATTATTTGCCGTAAGCTAAAGATCTGGTCCTGACAACCTCTAAACCCATAGTGATTTTCATCCAATTTGTCCTCAACCGACAGTCGCACATTTCTTTCAACATTACCTGAGAAGATTTTACCCCCAACGCTGATTAAAGAGGTACCTCTGTAGTTGTTACAATCTTTTCTGTTTCCATGTTTAAAGATTGGTGTGATTACTGCTTTCGTCCAGTCTGATGGAACCTGTCCCGACTCCCACGCCATTTCTATTATCCTGTGTAGCCATTTAACACCTGACGTTCCACTATTTGATGAGTTCCGACTTGATTTCATCCATCCCAGCCTCTTTATTGCACTGCAATCTATTGACCATTCTCCACTTCCTCAAATGTGATCCTATTTCCATCATCATTCCTATCCCACTGTACATCGAAATCTGAAACATTACTGATCGTATTTTCACCTACATTGAGTAACTCTTCAAAATATTCCCGCCATCTGCCCAAGGCATCAACAAGGATTCGCCAGCAGTTTTCCTGACCTGTCCAAAATACTTGTCATTTCCTTCTTTCCTCCCTTTCTAAGACTGCTAATTACACTCCATAATGATTTTCCAGCACCTTGACCCAAAGTCTCCAACCTGTTTCCAAAGTCTTCCCAAGATTTCTTCTTGGATGCTGCAATTATCTGTTTGGCTTTGTTTGTTTCTTACTACTTTCTTACTTACCCTAATACTACCATCTTAAAAAAAAATGAAAATCCCAAGCACTAATCAACTTCAATTTACGAGGTGTGTTTGAAAAGTCCGTGCAAAAATAAAAACTACTTACTTGTTTGTGGTAAACCTTTTTTTTATTTTTCGCCATAGTCTCGTTTTAGACTTATACATTTCCTCCAACACTGTTCTAATATGTTGATCCCTTCCGAATAATAGGAATTGTCCAAGCTGTTAGTTGCTGCAGTCACCTCCTCGTTTGAATAAAATCTTTGTCCCGCCAGCAATTTCTTCAAATTGGGGAACAAACAGTAGTCCGATGGAGCTAAGTCTGGATAATAGGGGGGATGTGAAACGAGTTAGAATTCTGTCTCCATTAATTCTGCGACCACAAGTGCTGAGGTGTGTGCTGGTGCATTGTCGTGATGGAAAAGGACATTTTTGGAGTCCAATCGCCGCCGTTTTTCTTGAAGCTCGGTTTTCAAACGGGCCAGTAACGATGAATAATATGCGCCTGTAATAGTTTTACCATTTTCCAGTTAATCGATGAGGATTATCCCTCGCGAATCCCAAAAGACAGTCGCCATAACCTTTCCGGCTGAAGGTATGGTCTTCGCTTTTTTTGGAGCATATTCTCCCTTGGTAATACATTGTTTAGATTGATGTTTGGTCTCGAGAGTGTAGTATTGTATCCATGTTTCAACCACAGTGACGAAACGAAGCTTAAAGTCCCGCAGATTCTTCCTCAACAGCTGCAAACCATCACTGCAACACTTCGCCAGATTCCGTTTTGGATTAAGCGTGAGCAATTGCAGAACCCATCTTGTGGATAGCTTTCTCATGTCCAAACGTTTACGCAAAAAATTATATAACCATTCATTCGAGATGCCCAAAGCACTAGCAGTCTCACGCAACCTTAACTATTCTGTCATCCATCACCATATAACGGATTTCATCAATGATTTCTGGAGTCGTAACCTTCACAGTGTGCCAATATGGCCACTCCGAAAATCTTGAAACCACTTATAAAATGTTCTTACCGAAGTTTCAGAGTCACTGTAATGTTTAACAAGCTTATCGTTATTCTCCTGAGGCGTTTTGCTTTTGATAAAGTAATGTTTAATCACCACACGAAATACTTTTCCGTCCATTTTTTGACAATCACTCGACTTCCTCGAGTCACACGAATGACAAACACAAAGAAATAGACCAAAATGGCTGAAACTTGTAGTGCGTTCTTTCCAAAGATGCTACTAACTAAACATGACCTTGATACGCGCCGGTGGTGCCATCTTCAGACTTTACACAGACTTTTCAAATGCCTCTCGTATTATTAAACTCCATACTTTTTTTTTCCGCCATATCTTGTTTTCAAATATTCGCATCTATTAAAGTAAGGTAAGTTACTTACTTCTGTTTAAAAAAAAAAATTAGAACTGTTTCTATATTTAGCAGAACCTTATACAGATTACAACTTTATTAAGCTTTAAATTATTAATCTTCTAAATATGACTGTGAGCCACGAATTTAAATTTAACCTAAATATTTTTGTTGAGATTACTATTAAAGCAAATGGTAAACAAGTTAAATGTAATATTTCGAAATATTTTTTTAAACCATCTAGAGTTACAGAACATTTGGGTAGAATGAAATACATGCCTTAGGAGGAGAAAAGACGTTTGCGAAAACTGATATACAAATATGGGAAGAAATAGAAAACTAAGATTCTCTCGTCTTTATAATTTAAAAATATAGCAGTTATCAAATTAATGATTATCATCTGCCAATAAATAATTTACCAAAAATATTAAAAATTACATTAAAACTTATGTGTTATTTCTAAACGTTTCTCACTCAGTAACCAAAAAAAATCTAAATCTTCATATTTAGAAAACAGAGTATCCAATAAAAAGCAATACATAAATTTATTCCATTGTATAATGAAATAGCTAATACAGATTTTCTTTTTGCATTAAAGGATATGGAAAACTTTTTTTTAATTTTAATTTATTCAATAAGAAATTAAATTAATTTTAATATTCATTAAACACTGTATCACAATTTTCTACAACCACTTTTTAGTGGACTGAAATGAGAATTCTTTCTTAACTTGTTTCTTTATTGAATTTTTAGTGTTTACATCTCCTCTTACCTGAGTGTAAGACTCAGATAAAGCTTTTGACAATGTAGACTGGAATAGTCTCTTTCAAATTTGAAGGTGTCAGGGGTAAAATACAGGGAGCTAAAGGCTCTTTTCAATTTGTACAGAAACCAGATGGCAGCTTTAAGAGTCAAGGGGTATGAAACGGAAGCAGTGGTTGGGAAGGAAGTGAGACAGGGTTGTAGTCTCTCCCCGATGTTGTTAAGTCTGTATATTGAGTAAGCAGAAAAGGAAACAAAAGAAAAATTCGGAGTAGGTATTAAAATCCATGGAGAAGAAATAAAAACTTTGCGGTTCGCCGATTACCTTGTAATTCTGTCAGAGACAGCAAAGGACTTGGAAGAGCAGTTGAACGGAATGGACAGTTTCTTGAAAGAACGGTATAAGATGAACATCAACAAAAACAAAACGAGGATAATGGAATGTAGTCGAATTAAGGCGGGTGATGCTGAGGAATTAGGATAGGAAATGAGACACTTAAAGTAGTAAAGGAGTTTTGCTATTTGGGGAACAAAATAACTGATGACTGTCGAAGTAGAGAGGATATAAAATGTAGACTGGCAATGGCAAGGAAAGCGTTCCTGAAGAAGAGAAATTTGTTAACATCGAGTATAGGTTTAAGTGTCAGGAAGTCGTTTCAGAAAGTATTTGTGTGGAGTGTAGCCATGTATGGAAGTGAAACATGGACGATAAATAGTTTGGACAAGAAGAGAATAGAAGCTTTCGAAATGTGGTGCTGCAGAAGAATGCTAAAGATTAGGTGGATAGATCACATAACTAATGAGGAGGTACTGAATAGAATTGGGGAGAAGAGGAGATTGTGGCAGAACTTGAGTAGAAGAAGGGATCGGGTGGTAGGACAAGTTCTGAGGCATCAAGGGATCACACATTTAGTATTGGAGGGCAGCGTGGAGGGTAAAAATCGTAGAGGGAGACCAAGAGATGAATACATTAAGCAGATTCCGAAGGATGTAGATTGCAATAGGTACTGGGAGATGGAGAGGCTTGCACAGAGTAGACTAGTATGCAGAGCGGCATCAAACCAGTCTCAGGACTGAAGACCACAACAACAACAATGGGTAGACAGTTTTGAGTCTCCCTACTTGTACGTGTTCTTTTTCATCTGAGGTCAGTTCATTCCTACGAATCTCTTTCTTTGTGGAAACAGGCATTTGGCCTTGATTATATGAGCTACAGGAATTTTTTCCCAAATATCACAGTTCCCAAATGGCAGGGAATCCTAAGAAGCAAACAGACTTAACAACTAACCTCTTTGTTACATGTCTGGTAGTCTCGTAAGCAAATCTAATCTTATGAAAGTACAAGAATTTTAAGTTAACTTAAAGAAGTAGGTCGCTTTTAGGATTTTAAATCTGAAATAGGCAAAAATAGTTGTTAACGTCGAAATAGGCTGTTTTAGGTGCTATAAAATGAACGGTTTCGTGTTTAATCATACAATGCGTAAGTACAAGTTTATTTGCAACTACGAACTCAGAAAAAAATAAGTTTTGACCTAAAAGTCCGCGGTATAGTAACAAAGTTCGTCAAACGGCGAACGATGCGTACCTAAAACCCCGACTCAGTCCTTTCGCGTGTTTGATTTTGATTAAGCCGCATTCTGCAAGGTGACTTTTCAACCTCGTTAAGGCGGGAATGGCTCCTCTGAAAAATCACAGTCTATTTCTTTTCGCACGCTTCACCGGAGCTTGTATTAAGTCGCTAATGATCTTGTCGTCGACGGCACGTTAAATCCGGATCTTCTTTTCTTTTTGGTTCAAACGACGATGGAATTCCATATGTCTCACTTCCCTGACTCGGAACCTAGCGCTGTAAGCGTTACACTAAACAAGCACCGAGCACGCAAGGCTAGATTTACTGTGCCGTAATTAATCATGCCATCAGTCAGAATACGGTCTTGCGTGGAGTAAATATTGACCTCATAATTTGTGTTCCTGCTTGTTGGCCGCCACTCACATCCGCAGGCGCCTTGTGGGGCTCATTACTCTGACCTGGTAGCGTGCTCGTGCCGCAATGTGTAGAACCGCGCAAGACGTCGCTTAACGTTCCGCGGTTTTGTAACACCTGCTGCTTCCTGTCGTAGCTACTGCCGGTCCGCACGTATTCCCGTAAGCTACGGATTATGTTGTCATTCTCGAAAACCGTCAATACTAGTCACTAATCACGTGGAAATCAATCGCACTTTCCCCGGAATAAATAATATTTCCTGTCATTCCAAAACTCACGCTACCTTGTCCGTAAAAGATAATCTGTACACCTGTCATTAGAAAAATAAAAATACAGCAGCATTAACCCTTGTTTACGGGCTGTGAATCCTTCATATCTGCACCCAAGGAAGATCCATTTGCAAATGGGTTTTGCACCTCAGCTTAAACCTACCTCTCGTCAGATAGCTGTTTCCGCATCTTTCTGAACCTTGCGAGTGTTACTGTTTCTCAGTCACTGTGTACATCCTTTCAAATATTCTTCTCACTGCCCAATCACATCCTTTGATTCGTCAATATAATGCGTAAGCATTTCTTATCTTCTTATCCCTGCTGCCAGTTTGCATTCTTGCTGCCATTTTTTAGTGACATCAGTAAATTTTGTGAATAAATGTCAATCAACTGTATGAATTATTGTTTCTTGTTAGTTGTATCATTTCAGATCCAAAGCTCAGAAGTTTAATTGACGTATTTCATTATGACCTGTTGAAGTAATCGTGTTAACAGTGATTCCATTCATAAGTAAATATTAAAGACATATGAGGCATACCAAAAACATACTACAATGCTATTACAAATATCTGTCCATGGTAAATCTCTTTTATGCGGTTTCATCTTTATCATTCAAACATTGCTCACATGAGGTGACTAATTCCAAGGAATTCAATTAAAGCAATTCCACTGGAATGGCAAAAACAGGATTTCTGTCAAAAACTTTACAGTTTTCTCACAAATACGATAGTGATGTAGAGTATAAGTACAAACAAATAATTATTGTACCTTCTGTAAGTGCTATTACACAAATGGCTAGAAATTATTTTAGGCAGAACAAAGGAAGATAAGAAGACCATGAGACAGGACACTTTAGTAAATGGGACTCTTTAAGCTAAAGTTACACAACAGTGCAATGAACTGCAATATATTCACTGTCGTCTTCACAAGTTTCATATCAGCGTTGCGGAGTGAAATTCTCATTTAACTAGCATGTTGTTTGGTTCGGTAATGTTGGTGCGGAAAACTATATATGTATTCTAGCATGCTAAATTTTTCGGGTTTTAGTTTGCACATGCAGAACCATTCAGTTATAACATTGTTAACAGAGTGCCCAGTTGCAGGTGAATAAGCAGCTACTGCTGGTTTATATGGTTTCTGCAGGCGAAAATTTGCAATGTATTCAGCAAACCACCCTTCAGCCTCTTTGAAGTTAGTAAAAATGTTTATAGATTACGCATTATATGTACTTCATGGTATGTTACTTTGTGGTATTGATTTTATTTAGTAACTGAATAACAGCTGTTTTAACTAATAATTGTACTGAAATGTCTGAAAATGTTAACTATTTGTCACCAGAGATCGTCAGAAATTTCCAGACTTTAGTGAGTCCTCCTATTACAGCCTGTTGTGTGTAAGGTTACAGTAATAGTGTCAATCTTTGTGAGCTCTATTTTTTATAAATGTAATCTATTTCTTGTAAAGTGTGTCCATTTTCGCTAAATTCCTATAACGATATCTTTTTTCTAGACTGGCTGTAGAAAACTGTAATCATGTTTTAAAAGTTTGCGCAACTATGTGATACATTTAGTATTGTTAGTAGTTGTATGTTTCCTGCACATATCACAGCAATGTCGAAACTAATTAACATCGACGAACTTAGTTAGTCTGCGTTTATATTCTATCATACGTGTATTATTCTTATGTTGGACGCTGAACAATTCCCGTCGATGATTAATGTCTTTTGGTTGGTAAATGTTTCGTTCGTCACACTGGAAACAGTCGATCAAAAATTTAATCGCATTGCAAACACCCTAATACAAATTCGAACTGCCAGTTCTGTTCTGTTAGTACATGACAACTTAAAACTGCAGAATAGACAATTTCCCTTTCAGCCAACTTCGATAACGTATACACTGATCTTACCTTATCATTTAACTTTTACTGAATGTTTGGAAAGGAAAAAAGTTATCTGATCTCACTCTTTTGGAAATATAATCTTCAGCCTGTTTGCGTAATTTGCATCGGGTCGCGCCCTGTGACGCGATGTTGGCGCCTTGTGTGGAGAAGAGACAGTCCTGCTGCTTACTTTGGCACTTGTAGTTAGAAACTTACCTAGCTCTTCTAGAAAATATTTTACTGCAAACCTTAACAAACAGTGATATCACTGAATTATGAATTATACCGTACCACTTAAAAAATTATGTTGGCTACGATATCTAGGTGCATGAAATAGATAAAAGTGTTACCAACACTGAACGTTGCTTGACCCCTTTGCTTAACATAATTTGTCGGAAAGTTCGTTTCGACGCCTTGAACACTTAAGAAATATTTAAAGTGTTCAAATTATGTAATTGAGCCGGTATTCATATTTCATCACTCGTCAACACCAGCAGGTTTCTTCATCCAGTAAAGGGTCTCTGACAATAAGCAACATCTCAGTACATGATCGTCTAAAAACAAAGCAAATTGTTCAGTAATTCACAAGTATTTATCATACTGAAAAAAAAACGTTCGGGTAAAACACACGGAGCATTGAGAAAATGTACGAGCGTTCGTAATGCCTTTCCCGATAACTTTCGCAAGATCGGATTGGGGAATGATGGAATGTAAGTAATTGCCAGCGATGGCTCGAAGTAAAAGTCTCTGTAATTGCATTAAGCGATCTAGGGAAGCCATAGACAACATACACTCCTGGAAATGGAAAAAAGAACACATTGACACCGGTGTGTCAGACCCACCATACTTGCTCCGGACACTGCGAGAGGGCTGTACAAGCAATGATCACACGCACAGCACAGCGGACACACCAGGAACCGCGGTGTTGTCCGTCGAATGGCGCTAGCTGCGCAGCATTTGTGCACCGCCGCCGTCAGTGTCAGCTAGTTTGCCGTGGCATACGGAGCTCCATCGCAGTCTTTAACACTGGTAGCATGCCGCGACAGCGTGGACGTGAACCGTATGTGCAGTTGACGGACTTTGAGCGAGGGCGTATAGTGGGCATGCGGGAGGCCGGGTGGACGCACCGCCGAATTGCTCAACACGTGGGGCGTGAGGCCTCCACAGTACATCGATGTTGTCGCCAGTGGTCGGCGGAAGGTGCACGTGCCCGTCGACCTGGGAGCGGACCGCAGCGACGCACGGATGCACGACAAGACCGTAGGATCCTACGCAGTGCCGTAGGGGACCGCACCGCCACTTCCCAGCAAATCAGGGACACTGTTGCTCCTGGGGTATCGGCGAGTACCATTCGCAACCTTCTCCATGAAGCTGGGCTACGGTCCTGCACACCGTTAGGCCGTCTTCCGCTCACGCCCCAACATCGTGCAGCCCGCCTCCAGTGGTGTCGCGACAGGCGTGAATGGAGGGAGGAGTGGAGACATGTCGTCTTCAGCGATGAGAGTTGCTTCTGCCTTGGTGCCAATGATGGTCGTATGCGTGTTTGGCGCCGTGCAGGTGAGCGCCACAATCAGGACTGCATACGACCGAGGCACACAGGGCCAACACCCGGCATCATGGTGTGGGGAGCGATCTTCTACACTGGCCGTACACCTCAGGTGATCGTCGAGGGGACACTGAACACGGTACATCCAAACCGTCATCGAACCCATCGTTCTACCATTCCTAGACTGGCAAGGGAACTTGCTGTTCCAACAGGACAATGCACGTCCGCATGTATCTCGTGCCACCCAACGTGCTCTAGAAGGTGTAAGTCAACTACCCTGGCCAGCAAGATCTCCGGATCTGTCCCCCATTGAGCATGTTTGGGACTGGATGAAGCGTCGTCTCACGCGGTCTGCACGTCCAGCACGAACGCTGGTCCAACTGAGGTGCCAGGTGGAAATGGCATGGCAAGCCGTTCCACAGGACTACATCCAGCATCTCTACGATCGTCTCCATGGGAGAATAGCAGCCTGCATTGCTGCGGAAGGTGGATATACACTGTACTAGTGCCGACATTGTGCATGCTCTGTTGCCTGTGTCTGTGTGCCTGTGGTTCTGTCAGTGTGATCATGTGATGTATCTGACCCCAGGAATGTGTCAATAAAGTTTCCCCTTCCTGGGACAATGAATTCACGGTGTTCTTATTTCAATTTCCAGGAGTGTACATTTGAATGTCTGGACGGTGGCTGAAATCGCCGTCCTGCGGAATACAAGTCCCGCATTAACCACTGTGCCATGTAACAGGGTGACGTATTATCTTTCCTGATGCTTCGTTATACCCTAAAGCAGTGCTTTGGGCGCCGTTTGAGGATGGAGAAAAGGTGATTTACGTAGCATACGGGCCATGACCAGTAGGTAATGTATTAATCCACTTGATGGCTGCAGACATCTCACTTGTAATCTCTCTCTGCTGTTGGGGAGCAATTAGTATGTCCTCCTTCCGGTACCTGAAGAGTCCCATCCATTTCGCTACAGTTGCAATTTGCTCTCGTGTATTAACTTTTTTGTGCTGGCCTCAGTTCCAAGTATCCCTCGTACTTTCATTTGGTTGCCTGTCTTTAACCAAAAAAGTGATCCCCTTCTCCTAATTTCCAAATCTAATACGCATATTTCTAGAGTTAGTAAAAATGCATCAGTCGGGATAGTACAGTATCTTAACAATACTCGTCGCTGAACTCTTCTGACTAATGACGGTGGCTTCACAAGCAGCAATCCATCAGCCCAAAAGCTCGAGCCCTACCCTACGACTTACGCTAATATACATTGGCGGTACGCTCTGATTGTGTTCAAGGGAAGTCGAAACTGCCTATTGGCGATGGCTATAACTTTATTCATCGTGTTAGACCTTTTCTGCCTACCTCCTTTACATGATGTACAAAGTTGCGACGTTCGTCCATGCATAACCCTAGATGACAGGTTAGAGCTCTTCTTCTAATAGTTACATCGTTTAATTTTATTTTGGGATTTATTGCTAGGTTCCCTTTCAGCACGAAGTAAGTGGTTTCGCAAGGTACCTTGGATACCTTGGGTGGCAGAAGAAATGCTTCAATCAATTGAGGTAATAATGAAGTAAAAGCAAGCCCAGGAAAAGACAGAAATAGAGTGATATAAATCCCTTTGAAATGAAATTAATATGAAGTGCAGGTAAGCCAAGGCGAGAAGTCTGCAGGAAAAATGCGAAGAAATTGAAGCAGAAATGGTCTTCGGAATGACTCATACAGTATACAGAAAAGTCAAAATAACTTTAAGAGAAATTAAAACCAAAGGAAACAACGTTAAGAGTGCTAAAAGAGTTCCAATGTTAACGCAGAGGAGACAACAGCTAGGTGGAAAGGGCCCGTCAGAGATCTCCACGAGGGGGAGGAACAGTCTGATGACGTTATAAAAGGGGAAATGAAACTCGATATGGAAGACAGAAAGGACCCAATATCACAGCCAGAATTTAACAGAGCTTACGAAAACTTGCAATCAAATAAGACAGAAGGCATGGATAACATTCCTTCATAAATCCGAAAATCATTGGGGGAAGTGCGAATCAGAAGATTATTCAACATATTTTGTACAATCAGAGTGTCTAGAGATATACCATATGCCTTTAGGAATAATATGATCTATACAATCCAGAAGAGACAAAAGCAGACAAGTTCGAGAGCTATCGCAGAGTAACGTCTCATGTACCGAAATTGCTGACAAGAAAAAAATAAACTGAGTAGCTGATAGATGATTATCATTTTGGCTGCAGGAACTGTAAAGCACCAGAGAGGCAAGTCAGATATTGCGCTCAATAATGGATACAAGGCTTCAGAAAAGTAGACAGCTCCATACAATTTGTCGAGCTAGACAAAGTGTTCTACACTGTGCTGTATAATGTGGTGCAAGCTGTTCGAAATCGTTATGAAAATAGATGTAAGCGTTAGGAAAAGACGGGTAATATACAATAGGCACAAGAATGAAGAACGGAATGCCTAAACCAAGTGCTCGGATTAAAAATGGTCTAAGGCAGTCGTGCACCCTGTTCAATCTATACATCGAAGAAGAAATGACAAAAGTAAAAGACACCTTCTGGAATGAGATTAAGATTTAGCCTGAAATGATAACAATGATAAGATTTGCTAACGGCATTGGTATCCTCAGCGAAACTGAGGAAGAACTGCAAGAACTGTTGAAAAGACTGAACATTCTAATGACCACAAACTATGGATTCAGAGTAAATCGAAGAAAGACTGAAGAAAAGAGGGGTCGATATGGAAGCGATAAACCTAACATGAAAATTGGGATCGACGAAGTGAAAGAATCAGGCTACCTTAAAAGCTAAATAATACTAGACGGACGAAGAGAGAACGACATCAAAAGCAGACCAGCACAGGCAAAGACGGCATACCTGATCAAAGATCAAAACAAGTCTACTGGTATCAAACATCGTTCTTAATTTGAGAAAGAATTCTCTGAGAATGGACATTTGTAGTACAGTATTCTATGGTTGTGCGTCAGGGAATTTGGAAAAATAAGAAAGGATAATTAGGATTTAACGTCCCGTCGACATTGAGGTCATTAGTGACGGACCACAGACTCGGACTGTTCCAAGGATGCGGAAAGAAATCGGCCGTCGCTATTTCAAAAGAACCGTCCCGATATTTGCGTGGAGCAATTGATAGAAATCACGGAAAACGTAAATATGGATGGCCGGACGCAGATTTGAACCGCCGTCATCCCGAATGCGACTTTAGTGCATGGACTTTGGAAAAACCAGAAAAGAAACAAAACGAATCGTTTGAGATGTGGTGCTATAAAAGGATGTTGAAACTTAGTGAATTGATATGAGAAAATATGGAGAAGTTTTCTGTAAAGCCGGCGATGAGAAGAATATGTCGAAATTTGGAAATCTTGGAAATTTGTGATAAGATCTTATGGAATTAAACTGCTGAGGTCATCAGTCCCTAAGCTCACACACTACTTAATCTAACTTAAACTAACTTACGCTAAGGACGTCACACACACCTGTGGCTGAGGGAGGACTCAAGCCTAAGACGGGGAGAGCCGCACGAACCGTGACAAGGCGCCTCGGACCGCACGGCCACGTCGCGTGGCAATAAGTGGAAAGCAGTACAAGACGAAGGGACAGGAAAATAAGACAAGTGTTAAGACATCAGGTAGTTGTAGGGGAAGACAGTGGCTGGAATGCATCCAACAAATATTTGAGGCTGTCGGTTGCAAGCGCTTTTCTGAGATGAAAATGTTGGTATAGGAGAAGAACTCAGGGCGGGTGGCATCGAAGCAGTAAGCAGACTAATGACCCAACAGAAAATAAGGTGGAGCCACATTCGCACCAATGTGCAACAACAACGAAACCGTAAAGCCTATCGTTTGTGTTTATTAGTCCACTTGTTAATGATATGTACTGATGAGCGTTGACACACTGAAAAAGTAATCATGTTATTGTTGAAGGTAGATTTGTGGAACTACCGTAGTCTATGTAGATTATCATAAGTAAGCACTGACTATGGTAGCTTTCCTAGTATCTTTGGTCAGTTACTGTATGTTAGGGGGGTGTTGTATACATATCGGACGTCACCTCATTTCGATCACTTTTTCTGGTTATACGACCAGTCAGTTAGTTGTGAAACGTCCCCTTTGAAAAATTTATACAAGACTGTGCTTAAACTGACACAATATTTTTAGCGCAACGCAATCTGACTTTCAAAAATCCCTACAAAAGAATGGCCCTGACTAACAATAACCTATACCTTTCATGAATCACTTACCTCAAAAATCTTCGTTACTCGAACTACTGCAATACAGCGAGCACCACTACTGCCAGCTAAATAAAAGATTCAAACTACGGAAGACACTAACTACTGATAGGTATAGATACCAAATGAAAGATTTTAATAGAGAACAAACAATGTATTTACCTTAGTAGTCGTAATACACTCCTGGAAATGGAAAAAAGAACACATTGACACCGGTGTGTCAGACCCACCATACTTGCTCCGGACACTGCGAGAGGGCTGTACAAGCAATGATCACACGCACGGCACAGCGGACACACCAGGAACCGCGGTGTAGGCCGTCGAATGGCACTAGCTGCGCAGCATTTGTGCTCCGCCGCCGTCAGTGTCAGCCAGTTTGCCGTGGCATACGGAGCTCCATCGCAGTCTTTAACACTGGTAGCATGCCGCGACAGCGTGGACGTGAACCGTATGTGCAGTTGACGGACTTTGAGCGAGGGCGTATAGTGGGCATGCGGGAGGCCGGGTGGACGCACCGCCGAATTGCTCAACACGTGGGGCGTGAGGTCTCCACAGTACATCGATGTTGTCGCCAGTGGTCGGCGGAAGGTGCACGTGCCCGTCGACCTGGGAGCGGACCGCAGCGAAGCACGGATGCACGACAAGACCGTAGGATCCTACGCAGTGCCGTAGGGGACCGCACCGCCACTTCTCAGCAAATTAGGGACACTATTGCTCCTGGGGTATCGGCGAGGACCATTCACAACCGTCTCCATGAAGCTGGGCTACGGTCCCGCACACCGTTAGGCCGTCTTCCGCTCACGCCCCAACATCGTGCAGCCCGCCTCCAGTGGTGTCGCGACAGGCGTGAATGGAGGGACGAATGGAGACGTGTCGTCTTCAGCGATGAGAGTCGCTTCTGCCTTGGTGCCAATGATGGTCGTATGCGTGTTTGGAGCCGTGCAGGTGAGCGCCACAATCAGGACTGCATACGACCGAGGCACACAGGGCCAACACCCAGCATCATGGTGTGGGAAGCGATCTCCTACACTGGTCGTACACCTCTGGTGATCGTCGAGGGGACACTGAATAATCCACGGTACATCCAAACCGTCATGGAACCCATCGTTCTACCATTCCTAGACCGGCAAGGGAACTTGCTGTTCCAACAGGACAATGCACGTCCGCATGTATCTCGTGCCACCCAACGTGCTCTAGAAGGTGTAAGTCAACTACCCTGGCCAGCAAGATCTCCGGATCTGTCCCCCATTGAGCATGTTTGGGACTGGATGAAGAGTCGTCTCACGCGGTCTGCACGTCCAGCACGAACGCTGGTCCAACTGAGGCGCCAGGTGGAAATGGCATGGCAAGCCGTTCCACAGGACTACATCCAGCATCTCTACGATCGTCTCCATGGGAGAATAGCAGCCTGCATTGCTGCGAAAGGTGGATATACACTGTACTAGTGCCGCCATTGTGCATGCTCTGTTGCCTGTGTCTGTGTGCCTGTGGTTCTGTCAGTGTGATCATGTGATGTATCTGACCCCAGGAATGTGTCAATAAAGTTTCCCCTTCCTGGGACAGTGAATTCACGGTGTTCTTATTTCAATTTCCAGGAGTGTATATATATCACTTCATGACACCAATTCTTACAAATTTCAAAACTCCGCCATCTCTCTCCCCACGTCCACCACTGCTGGCGGCTCACCTCCAACTGTGCAACGCTACGCGCTGTTAGCATCCAGCTGCCGCTGGCCGACACTACAATGGCAGACAACAATGCAAACCAGCCACAGACTGCACATGGCACAGTCAGTGATTTTTATACAGAGCGCTACGTGGCGGCAGCGTTACCAATAAAAAAACCTAAACAGCCGACATACGTAGCCCCCATGCTCCCCACAAAAAATTTACAAATTATTTTGGGCAGTGGCCAATCCAGATTTGAAAATTTTTTTCACAATTGCAGTGACAAAGAAATGAAATGCACACATTTACCGATACAATGTTGGTCAAAAGCTAAAATTTTCTCACAGTCCATAAAGACAGTCCTGATCATTCATCAAAGTAAAATTGCGGTGTTTTTCTCAAAGTCTGAGTAGTAAAAGAAAATGCACACGGAAGTAGTGGATTTCCATGCAGTCTTGAAGAAGTAGTGTTGTCCTTTCAATGGAAAGACAGTGTCAGGCAAATCCAACACCTTACATGAAAACCCTGACATGATAAGCAAATCCAGTAGTATGTCACATAGCTCCGAATAAATCGTGACATTAAATTAACCAAAGTAATACGAGTAACGAGTGAGCAAATGGAATACCACAGACTAACACAAGAATGCCTAAATGCATGTCATACCTTCCCACCGTGAGGCAGACGCAGTTCCGAGGGGAGAAACGAGAACAGAAGCTGAGAGCAGAACCGTGTTAAGCTAGAAGGCCCTACGATAAGGGAGGGGCTGGACACCCACCCCGCCAGCCTACCTGTACGACTACAGAACCCGCACGTTTTAGCGTGAGACTTTTTAGCGTCTCTGTTACGTTGCAAACTTTAACTACATTGCCCCACCACGAAAAGTATAACGTTTCTCATAGGATAGACAGAATTTTTGTAGGCGGAGCTTAAGGTTAACGTTGAGACCCTGATTGATCAGATGAAAACACAGCCAGATAGTTTTTTTTTAAACCAACTACGGTAAATTGTAGTAACGAGAAGTTAGAAAGAGTTGGTTCCGAGACGGCGAGCTGGATGGCTGCTGCGCCGGCCGATGCCGCCCTGACGCTGCCTAAACACCGACAAGGTAATGAACGCACGCGATGCCGCATTTTTGAGCGCAAAAGGCTTCACTCAGAACTGCAGAAGTCTCATCTGTTACACCCCCTTTTTTGCGTAATACTAGTGTCGATCGTTAATTAAAACTCATGGTGTTCACATTTGCCACTTGAAGTAAAGATCTGAAACGCGATGATTTTTCTTTTATATAGTTATTGAGAAGCCACATCAGCCACTGTAATTTACGACAAGTTAGATAAGTATTTAAAGATAATTGAGGGTCACTGTAGACCATTTTGATAGTTTTTTCTTTTGTGAAACTTAAATTTAACCTAGATTATAGATGTGATATGGCATAGGTCATCCTTCGATCGATTGTAGAACTTGGAAATCCATTCAGGGAATATTCGTTCACATTTTTGTTGAACGCAGTTGACTTTTACCATCCTGTATTAAAACATTTCCTTTTATCAATAGTGCAATTTATAAACGATGTTTTGTGAGTAGAATAAAATTACCAATGGTAAACTTAACTGCTTTTCCGACGTTATTTTACCAACTAACTAAAAACAGGAAAGCCTTGAATCCTTTCCACTATATTTAGTTAGTATTAAGATTCTTTTACAGGGAGTGCAGTGGAGCTGACACTGAGATCATTCAGTACTTCGTTATATCATCGCTAGTCTCACTGAACTCTTCTGAATTCTACATGTCATGTGTGGTCTGGCGTCTCCCTACCAGCAGCAGGTCCCGGGTTCAAACTAGTTAATTCCCTAAAAAACACGCTCAGAGCGTCGTTGCGCGAAAGTGGTAGGGAGGCACGATATAGAACAATCAGACACCACCATGAATGTTTAGAAAATGGCGACCCTGCCAGGATGGTAAAATACCATAATTGAAGGTCGACCACATGCCTAATTAGGTCAGAAAAATTACTTGCTAAAAAATTTTCGTTGTAAAA
Organism: Schistocerca gregaria; assembly: GCF_023897955.1. Lineage (NCBI taxonomy): Eukaryota > Metazoa > Arthropoda > Insecta > Orthoptera > Acrididae > Schistocerca > Schistocerca gregaria. Next base: position 66,117,344 of record NC_064924.1, on the reverse strand, counting down.
AATTTTTTTTCCTAAAGTTATACATAGTCGAAAATAGTAGCTGCAGCGATACATAGCAAAAGTATTCAAGAGAGACATTCTAGTAGTGACAATGGCATAATTAAGTTATGAGTTTTGAAAATTGTTAGAATTAAGTTTTCTGTCCAATGCAAGTACACAGGTGGCGGGGCGGATACGTCGTTGACAAGTTGGTTCTGTCCCAACAAGTAAGTGAATGGATTGTCAGTCTTGGTAGTGTCAAGTCTTGTGAACAAAAAATTTATGAAACGCGTGAGATCGTATGAGACCATTTTGACGCGAAGTAGGGCGCGTGACTTGCTTTTAAAACAGAAAATAAGGGATTCGGAAAGATTAGCAATGGCAGATCGAGACCTTGACCGAATTGAGGTAGATACCCAGCATGAAAATGGACAGAGAATAGAGGACAGTACAACAGACGATGCAGTATCGCGAGAAATAGGACAGATAACGTACCATAACGAGGATAATGTACGTCGAGGCATAGAAAACCTAGGTCAGCATACGACAGAGGAGCAGCAAAGTAGAGAGACAGTCGATGAGACCTTTAACTTGCGTCTTGAATACGTAGAACCCATAGTACAAGTAATCAGAACTTCCTCACCACAGAGTACAAGGAATGTGGGCAGAAACGTGTCACAGCACAGTTCATTGCAATCGGTTGCGAACCAACACTTGGGCGAAAACACAGAGCGTAGGACGTCGGAACAAAACGTAATAGGACCCACCAATCTCGCAAAATTATTACAACAAATTACGGAAACTATGACAAGACAAAATAAAGAAACTGGGAACAAAATTAAAATTCAGAATGCGGAAACCACGAGACAAATGCGTGAGATTAAAGAACAAAACAAAAAAATTCAGTTACACCTAAGTCATATTGAAGATGAGGCAAAAGAATCTCGAGAAGTGATAGGACACTTAATAACAGGTCACAATCAATTGAGAACAGACATTGACAAGGTACAAGCGGACGTACAAACATTGCGTAATGACACTCAGGACGAGATCAAAACATTACGTAACAACACCCAGAGAGAAGTCAAGAAATTAGAGACACAGATAAACGAAATTACTAGACAAGCAACAGGTACAGCACGTGAAATTGTTGAAAACAGTGTGTTACACAAACGTATCACAAAAGCAGGCGCTGAAAAGATATGATAACCACATAGTTAAAATAGAAGCGCAAACGAAGCGACAATTTCAGAAATTGGGAAAAGAGTTGTTGCAAACCATTGAAGAGCGTAGTGAACAGGATCGAACAAGCACAGAGTCTGCAATCACATCCGTATCTGTAACGGCACCGGAAAAACAAGCAATTGACGAAGATATTACGCAATTTCGATTCCAATCACAGGCGGAAAGTAACATAAGTGAAATCAGACAGCCTGCACCGCGGGTACGCGAAAGTTACAGTGGACAATATCCAATGGAACTACCACAACAGGAAAGATGGACGAGAGAAATGATCAGAAACAAAAGTGGCGAAGAATCACGAATTTCATATGGAACTATGACGAAGTACGACTACGATCATTTCCTCACAGTCAGAAAATTTCAACACTTTCGAGAAGGAAACTCATTACATCCACGAACTTTTATTGATCAATTCCGAGTAGGATTACCAGAACACTGGACGCTAGCACACGAATTAGACTTTATATGTGCACACATGTCAAGAACAGTTGCAGAAACCATGCAGAATGTTGCAGCGACATGCCGATCTTACGAAGATTTCAGAGAGAAGTTTCTCTCACGATATTGGTCCAGCGAAGCACAGAACAGAGTGAAGTACGGATTATTACAGAACCCACATTTTGAAAATTCAGGAGAGAAGAGTCCCGTGAAATTTTTCGAAGTAATGGCAAAGAAAAATCAATGCTTAGATGTACCATACAGTGACGGAGAGTTCATTAAATTATGCGTGATGAAGCTACCATTGAAATACCAGCAATCATTAGTAGGTCGCTGAGGCAATGACGTCGAAGCATTTAAAGGTATTCTAATGGAACTAGAGTTCATATTTTCGGAAGATGACGCAAGAAAAAGACGAAGTGCACGTGAAAACGAAAGCAAAAAGTAGTGGAATCCACAAGACACAGTACGAAGAAACAATAATTACGAACCACGTGATAACTTCGCGCCAAGAAACGACAATAGATTTCAACAAAGAACCGGTTATGGATTTAGAAAAGAATGTGGCAATAACTATAATTCACCCAGGAACGGAAACAACTATTACAGAGGGAATAATGACAACCGGAACGGGTACTGGAGAACCAACAGACCGACAAATTATCAACAAAGAAACCACTATCAACAAGCTGAATAAGAAAAGCGAATACAGATAGAAGAGGTTGAGGTAAGACCACCGAAACCCGATAAACGTTCGAATTGACAGCTAAGTGCCCATGCCAAAGAGAATGACGCACTGACCCAGGACAATTGCAGCACCTTGAACAGAGAAGTAAAAATCTTATCACGAGAAGAGAAGAAAGAAGAAACAAATCCGCAGGGACCAGATGAAAACGAAGACAAGAAAACAACAATATCGTGTTGGGACGAAATTAATTGGGAGTATACTGATGAGGAAGATGAATTACCAGAGGCATGCACAACAAATGTAGGAGGAAAGGACGAAGTAATGAGTATTGCAGAGCTATTTGAGATGAAAACCAGGGAAAGCGAATTCAATGAGGATAATGCGCAGTCGACAGAAGTTGAAAATAAGTTACGAGTGGGCACACAACCCAACGTATATAATGAAGGAAGTTATGAAGCGATAATTAGAGCATTTAGATGCGATTATGTGGAAGTAGCGACGAAGAAGGAGAAGATAGACGAGGATGAGAAAAAATAGAGGATGTAGAAGAAAGCGTAGATGAAGGAAGAAATAGAGAAGAGGAAATAAAAGAGAGAGAAGTAGCAGTTGAAGCTTATCCTACAGAAAGTTCGAATTCACAAGGGAAATTCCTAAAAAGACTCATGTATGATTCAGTGGAGGATTCGTTGATGCAAGAAGAAGAAGAACAGAACCAACTCTTTCAAATTCAACCAATTGTGAAGGCCATGGTAAAGCATATCCCAGTCAATATTGTAATTGATCACGGAAGTGAACTGACTGCGATCTCAGAAAACTTATTCATGCAGTGTAATGTCAATGAGGAATTGCCAGTTCTGAAAACACGTAAGATTAAAGTAAGAGGTCCTATTACAAACAATGCTGCGGAAGTTACGAGGCAAACAAGGTTAACTCTTTCGTGCCAAGGTCAAAAGATGGAAGCCAACTTTGTGATTATACCTAAACTAACTGTAGATTTGATTATAGGTGCAGATTTTTTAAATGAGAGACGAGCGATAATAGATATGGGGAAAGGTAGCGTAACATTCGGGAATGTCACACTTCTCTTTGAGCAAAAGCTAAAATTAGAAGAAATACCAGTTATAAACAAACAATTAAGAATGATGCGAGATAAAGAGGATGAAGAATTAGAATGGTATGCACAAAAGTGGGAATCGCCTCAACTCATGTTAGAAGTCCATAAAGAAATCGAAAAAAAAATTGCAAGAAGTTCAAGGTATTTCGGAACACAGTAAAAGAGAATTAGAGGGTATTTTACGACGTAAAGCAGAGGTATTTTTACCTAAGACTGGCAGTATTAAACGCTTTCAATACAAGTTTGAAGATTAATTTTATTACTGGTAAATAATCAGCACAATATTTCAAGATTATGTTGCAGATAAGATCGTCAGGAGAAAGAAGAATGAAGAGAAAGGAAGGTGGGGAAAAGAAAGTAGTTTCAATAATAACACCAGTAGTACCATAGCTTAAGGTGAAGGGATAAAGCGTAGATAGTCTAACAGCATGAAATACTAAAATACTATACACCACGACACTACACAAAAGTAAAAAACGAATTTGAGGATTCTTGCGTAGACGTTAAGACTCCAAATATCTTAGAATTGTAACATGGAAAGGGCGCCGAAATTTGTAAAGCTTTTTAAGAAGGCGTAAAACAAGTAGGTGCTAGATATATGTTTGATGATTATAAGTAAAACTTTTTGTAAGAACCATTGTAAAAACTCCAGCAAGGAAGAGATGCAACGACCCACAAGTTGCAACGCGAAATGTATCAAGAAAGAAAAGGACGTAATTAGCAAGACACAATTCCTACACAGCAGGAGTGTCGAGAGAAGGGAATGGACATCAAAACCAACTGAAAGCCCTTGTAGCGAAAGTGGGCAATAAATTTGCCCACTAGGAGGAACCCTGCTGGGATGAAACACCGAGCCGCACAGTGACAGACCCCTGCTGAGACGCGGCGGGACGGCGCTGGGACGGCGAACGCCGGAAGGGTCTCCGAGGCCCGAATGAACGGAGCGAGCAAAAAACGGCCGGACGAGAAGACCGCTTGGGCAAGTCACCGCTGCCAAAAAAATATGCGTAAAAGTCACACTACTGCTATTAAACAGCACGCTGATGCACGAAACTGAAGAAGAACTTCCACAAAGTAAAAATGACGCGCCCAAACAATTTATCAAACTGTTACTAGGAGGAGAGCTTCAAAGCGACTAGTTATCAATAAATATTTCCATATCCTGCCCAGAGAAGAACCAAGAAGCAAGTAAGAAGCAGAGAAAAAGCGGGAAGAACAGAAGTTGAAGATTTGCAAGATTGAGACCAAAAAGAAGATGGGTGAAGAATAGATGACATACCTTCCCAAATCCCTATCCTATTGTAAACTAGTCGTTTGCGAAGTATTACAACGAAAAAGACCGCATTCAGCGACACATAACAATGACTTTCACGCATACAAAGCCAGTAAACCACGAGATTCTGCACTAACAGCTCCATTCCATTATGGGACCTCCACAACAGCAACACACTTACAAAGCCAACAAGGAACGACGAACGAAGCTGTACATCAAATACTTGCCCACATCCATCTCGCTCAAGTCCATCACCTTCGTACAAAAACATTCGCCAACCTCATGCTTGAACATTCATAGGGTGAATGTGTGAAATCAAATTATGTGATGTAGGAATTGTGCAAAAGAAACGTGTGAAAAACTAAATAAGTAAAGCACACCAGACAGCTAATAAACTACAAAATAAGTCATTTACTGTGGACTTAAGTAAAAAATAGACTGTCGATAAAAACAAGTCATTAGTTCTGAAATGGACAGTATATAAAGAAACAATATGCCACTTATTTTCTCCTCATAAAAATGAAAGAATAACTATATTTTACTTAACTTCCTCCTTATAAAAACAAAGAATAAAAAATTATCTTGATGGATGTTTTCCCTTTCTTTAAAATTTGTACCATTTATTAGGATAATACCTCAAAATGTTCTTTCTCAAAACAATTTTTTTAACATTTGTACCATTTGTTAGGATAATAGCTGAATACTTGTGTATGTATATTTCTTTGTCAAAGCAATTCTTGGAAATAATTCTTATTTGTTAGTGTAACAATGTTGAAATGAGTGTCTAGAAACAAAAACATTTTTACTTGTACATGATATTTAGAAAATGTGTTAGGAATAGATTTTACTTAATTACTACATATTTCCAAGAAGATCGATGTGAAAGACTCCTCACTTCCGATAACAAACTTCTTAAAAAACAAACTACACATTGAAATAAATAAAGAAAATAATTAAAAATTAATAATAGCATAAAACATTCTTCTCTTGTCATTTTTAATTATAATGTGGAAGAATATAAAAATATAAATTAGTAACACCAACTAGTACAGAACAGAATAACGTGGCTGAACATTAGGCAACAAAATTTAGAACCGGAAAAATTTTTGACTGACTTAGACAACGATTCAATCATTGCCTAAATTCAGTGCAGATATTAAGTTCGAAAGGTGGTGATATGTAAGGTGTCAGGCATACCCAACACCTTATATGAAAACCCTGACATGATAAGCAAATCCAGTAGTATGTCACATAGCTCCGTATAAATCGTGACATTAAATTAACCAAAGTAATACGAGTAACGAGTGAGCAAATGGAATACCACAGACTAACACAAGAATGCCTAAATGCATGTCGTACCTTCCCACCGTGAGGCAGACGCATTTCCGAGGGGAGAAACGAGAACAGAAGCTGAGAGCAGAACCGTGTTAAGCTAGAAGGCCCTACGATAAGGGAGGGGCTGGACACCCACGCCACCAGCCTAACTGTACGACTACACAACCCGCACGTTTTAGTGTGAGACTTTTTCGCGTCCCAGGTATGTCAAGGACTACCCCCAGCCCATGTTAAAAGCTAGAGCCCTCCAGAAAAACAGTATAGATCTTACGATAACACAAAAAGGGCCACTACCACCTGCAAGTTTTAGCGTGAGACTTTTTCGCGTCTCAGGTATGTCAAGGACCACCCCCCAGCCAATGTTAAAAGATAGAGCTCTCCAGAAGAACAGTATAGATCTTACGATAACGCTTAAAGGACCACACCACCCGCACGTTTTAGCGTGAGACTTTTTAGCGTCTCTGTTACGTTGCAAACTTTAAAAACATTGCCCCACCACGAAAAGTATAACGTTTCTCATTGGATAGACAGAATTTTTGTAGGCGGAGCTTAAGGTTAACATTGAGACCCTGATTGGTCAGATGAAAACACAGCCAGATAGTTTTTTTAAACCAACTTCGGTAAATTGTAGTAACGAGAAGTTAGAAAGAGTTGGTTCCGAGACGGCGAGCTGGATGGCTGCTGCGCCGGCCGATGCCGCCCTGACGCTGCCTAAACACCGACAAGGTAATGAACGCACGCGATGCCGCATTTTTGAGCGCAAAAGGCTTCACTCAGAACTGCAGAAGTCTCATCTGTTACACCCCCTTTTTTGCGTAATACTAGTGTCGATCGTTAATTAAAACTCATGGTGTTCACATTTGCCACTTGAAGTAAAGATCTGAAACGCGATGATTTTTCTTTTATATAGTTATTGAGAAGCCACATCAGCCACTGTAATTTACGACAAGTTAGATAAGTATTTAAAGATAATTGAGGGTCACTGTAGACCATTTTGATAGTTTTTTCTTTTGTGAAACTTAAATTTAACCTAGATTATAGATGTGATATGGCATAGGTCATCCTTCGATCCACTGTAGAACTTGGAAATCCATTCAGGGAATATTCGTTCACATTTTTGTTGAACGCAGTTGACTTTTACCATCCTGTATTAAAACACTTCCTTTTATCAATAGTGCAATTTATAAACGATGTTTTGTGAGTAGAAAAAAATTTCCAATGGTAAACTTAACTGCTTTTTCGACGTTATTTTACCAGCTAACTAAAAATAGGAAAGCCTTCAACCCTTTCCACTATATTTAGTTAGTATTAAGATTCTTTTACAGGGAGTGCAGTGGAGCTGACGCTGACATCATTTAGTATTTGGTTATATCATTGCTAGTCTCACTGAACTCTTCTGAATTCTACATGTCATGTGTGGTCTGGCGTCTCCTTACCAGCAGCAGGTCCCAGGTTCAAACTAGTTAATTCCCTAAAAAACACGCTCAGAGCATCGTTGAGCGAAAGTGGTAGGGAGACACCATATAGAACAATCAGACACCACTATGAATGTTTAGATCTTGACATGCAGACAGGTAATGGGCCACAACAGAGCAAACCCACAGCAGAGTCAGTCGAAGTTTTAAAGAATATTGGTAGGTAGGTCAAAACAGAGTAGACCCATTGTAGTCCTGGTAGAGATTACGGTATTGGTGGGTCACCAGAGGTGCAGATCCACTGCAGTCCTTGTAGAAATAATGGTATTGGTGGGTCATCAAAGGTGTAGACCCACTGTAGTCCTTGTAGAGATAGCCAGAAGCCATCTGTTGCGACTGTGCAGGCGCACAATCACCATTGAAGACTCTTGCGGATAATATAGCAAGTCCATAACCACCACTTGTGAACTCACAAAAATTGTTTTTGAAATGTCCTTACAACCAGCAATGCTGTTATCCAGTCCCTTACTGAATTATTAACATACGTGCAAACACTATCAGTCCCTTCTTCTCACATATTGTCCATATACTATGACCAACAGAAAAGTGTGCAGTGAAATATAATTTACAAGTTACTTAATTTGATGAACTGGTGTCAATTACAATTTTATAACATAAGAATACAATAACAAAGGACAAAATATATCATTAAAGAACATAACAATACAGATAACATTTGTAGTAGTACAGGCTTTGCAAAAGAATCGAAATAGCAAATACATCAGTGTTACAAAAATTATGACATAAGTACATACATAAAAGATCAGAATAACTTTTGAAACATCAACTTCACACATGAGCATTAGAACAAAACAAAATAAATAATGTGTAAACATCTTTACAAAGTAAATAACATGTTATTAATGCAAATTATATTTGAGGATAACAGTATTCCTCATCATAGTGAATGTAGCTTAGTATTAGAAAAATTCTGCAACATAAGTCTTATCAGATAAACATATAAAGACAGGAAGAACATAAATACACAAGGGTACACAAACACATAGTGGGATAACACAAGGAAAGGGCAGGGTGTGTGTTACTGCAGTATTTTGCAAAGAAAACTTTCTTTACTTCTCGGAGATCTCCCTTCGTTCTTCATTATTTCCAAAAAATCTATATCTGCTTTCTGTACTTTTCTCATATAACCTCTCAGTGCATTTCTTCAAATCCATCGCAACTCATTCTCTTATATAGGCTACTCCCTCTTAAGCTAACTTAAATCTACTGAGCTCAGATGCTTAACTAAGGGATGAGGCAATGCAGCGGCACAAAACAATTAATACAAACAGCAATGACAAAAAAAATGCAAGTAAACATAGCGAGCAGCAATAAATGTAATAATTTATATCTAAACATGACAAATCTGAAGCAGAAAAAATATTACAGTAAAAATGTTTAATAACTATGTCACATCTTAACACTAGAGTGATGCATCACGAGAACATACGCTAGCAGATAAGTTACCAAATCGTAAAAAAATTATTTTTGCAATTCCTGTGAAAGGAAATGTCTATATGTGCTCTCTTTTCTAAGAAAGTACATCATAAAATGATTCTTTACTGGGTCTGTAGACAGAAAATAGTGATATTAGTACATCTATTAAATTTTATTTTAGCCAATGCTGCAGTGCAGATAGAAACTGGATATTAAACAAATGAGCAATCTCTCAGCTAGAAAGACAATAGATATAAAATGTTTCTCATCATTTCATTTCAGTAAATATCATAAATTGAGAACTCTACAGTGTAATCATGTTCTCAAGTTTGAGGGTGTCGTATTTACGATGCTTTCTACAAAGGAATGTCAATAACGAGGATAATGGCCTCTTTTTTTTTCTCTCCACCTGTGCCTCTGACAGGCACACACTAATGGCTTACTTTTGTCAGGTGGTTGTCGCGCAGCTGGGTGCCCACGACGCATTACGTGCAGGTGGTCACTTAACTGTCTTATCGAAATATTTACGACACCAGTTTCTGCTACAGTGGCAGTCTCATATAAAAAAAATTCACAGGTCAAGAAATTGCGTTACAAATCTGTAGAAATAAAATAATTTAAATATAATAGTGTCTAAAAAAATTTTCGCCAGCATAGTGATACATTCACGCATATACACACATTTCATAACTCTTAAAGTACGATTCTTGGTTTCCAACCACCTTTTTCACAAACCAGAGTCCCTAGTCAAATTTGAAAAATTTATACAAGACTGTGCTTAAACTGTCACACAATATTTTTAGCGCAACGCAATCTGACTTTCAAAAATCCCTGCAAAAGAATAGCCCTGACTAACATTAACCAATACGTTTCACAAATCACTTACCTCACAAAAATCTTCGTTACTCAAGCTACTGCAATACCGCGAGCGCCACTACTGCCAGCTAAATAAAATATTCAAACTACTGAAGGCACTAACTACTGATAGGTATAGTTAGCAAATGAAAGATTTTAATAGAGAACAAACAATGTATTTACCTTAGTAGTCATAATATATATATCACTTCATGACACCAATTCTTACAAATTTCAAAACTCCGCCATCTCTCTCCCCACGTCCTCCACTGCTGGCGGCTCACCTCCAACTGCGCAACGCTACGCGCTGTTAGCATCCAGCTGCCGCTGCCCGACACTACAATGGCAGAAAACAATGCAAACCAGCCACAGACTGCACATGGCACAGTCAGTGATTTTTATACAGAGCGCTACGTGGTGGCGGCGTTACCAATAAAAAACCTAAACAGCCTACTTACAGTTGGTTCCCATAGAAACTGGACGTGGTCAACCGTCAAGAGCTTGAGTGAGAATATATAAAAGGCCGCGTAATCTACGTAGCATTTTTGTACTACCTAGTTATCTGTGTGTTACTTAAAAATAAAGAGTATTTATGGGAAAACTGAAATTGTCGATGCCTGATTCTAGTTTTATTCGAAAATTGTTGATTTGTAACGTGAAACAGAGGGGTGTTGTAGCAGAAACAAAAATACGGATTTGTCATATAGCGCTAGAAAACGCAGTTTCCAAAGAAACAGCTCAAATTAAAAAAAAAAAAAAAGCAGTAACGTCTCAGACATCGCTTCGGTGCTTCGTCAAGCTTATATAAAACATGTTTCCGTTATTCATAAACAACTTTCACACTTATGAATGATAATAGAAAACTCTCCCTTCTGACCATGATAAAGAACGTTCTTCTGAGTACAGAATAATTACAATAATTATACGGATATTTTATGTTTGTGCATGTAAACTGTACGTGCATCAGAAGTAATTGCTTTGGTTATGTAAAAGCGCAAAAGTTCCGCGATCAACTAAGTATTATTACTTGTGAAGTACAATTTATATTATCTAAGGATATAAAATACTCGAGAGGCTAACGATATGTAGCTGTAATTACGTTCCAAGTAAAAATCAGAGAGAAACCGTCGAAATCCAGTTTCTCTCCTACCTATTCATTTGCGTTTCTTTCCCTACCAATGCTACCAATACCGTCGGTAATCCCAACATTTAATACGTCACTTACGTACTATGCCAAAACTACAGAACCGCAGCGCAACTCTAGGTGCAAGCAATATGACTTTACGCTTTGCGTTTTTTGTATTCCGCCTGGAAGGCGGCGCGTGGGTCTGCTCCTGTAGGCTGAATGGGTAGGCCGAATGTAGGAAGTGATGGCAGCAGGAAAAGGTGAAAATCTCTCGGTACTGCTCTTAGAAATGGTTTTACTATATCATAATATTAACTGAATACATAATAACGTGGATACCTAACTTTGCACTGAGGAGCGCGTAGGTGCGAAGCCGGATGTATGAAGTTACACAGTTGCTTGTAGTGGTTCACTATGAAACAGGAACAATGTTGCTGGGTCTTCTCCTCGGCATCAAATGGGTAGGATCTGCAGAGGCGCTCGTAGAGCTGCACACCGCCGGCTAGAGGGCGCTGTCGTCGTTGTCGGTGTCGTAGTGCCAACCCACGAACTTGCACCTACGCCGTGACATCGTAGCTATCGATATTACAGCGTTGTTCCCCTCAACCATAAATATAATAGACTGGCCCTGACGTCATTTTCGTAGCTCCAACGTCTCTGGGCTAAAGTCAGGTGAGTGTTGGCAGAACGTGGTTGTTTCGTGTTGCGCTTATGACTGTACTCAGCGTTTTGTCGGGGGAAATGGCATTACATTTCACGTGTGTTTCTATGATAGTGCAAAATGCGTTTATTGAAATCTGCTGAAGTGACTTTTATACAGGATGTTACAAAAATGTACGGCCAAAGTTTCAGGAAACATTCCTCACACACATAGAAAGAAAATATATTATGTGGACATAACTTTCCATGTTAGAGCTCATTTTATTACTTCTCTTCAAATCACATTATTCATGGAATGGAAACACACAGCATCAGAACGTACCAGCGTGACTTCAAACACTTTGTTACAGGAAATGTTCAAAATGTCCTCCGTTAGCGAGGATACATGCATCCACCCTCCGTCGCATGGAATCCCTGATGCGCTGATGCAGCCCTGGAGAATGGTGCATTGTATCACAGCCGTCCACAATACGAGCACGAAGAGTCTCTACATTTGGTACCGGGGTTGCGTAGACGAGAGCTTTCAAATGCCCCCATAAATGAAAGTCAAGAGGGTTGAGGTCAGGAGAGCGTGGAGGCCATGGAATTGGTCCGCCTCTACCAGTCCATCGCTCACCGAATCTGTTGTTGAGTGGCTACGAACACTTCGACTGAAATATGCAGCAGCTCCATCGCGCATGAACCACATGTTGTGTCGTACTTGTAAAGGCACATGTTCCAGCAGCACAGGTAGAGTATCCCGTATGAAATCATGATAAGGTGCTCCATTGAGCGTAGGTGGAAGAACATGGGGCCCAATCCTGACATCACCAACAATGCCTGCCCAAACGTTTACAGAAAATCGGTGTTGATGACGTGATTGCACAATTGCGTGCGGATTATCGTCAGCCCACACATGTTGATTGTGAAAATTTACAATTTGATCACGTTGGAATGAAGCCTCATCCGCAAAGAGAACATTTGCACTGAAATGAGGATTGACATATTGTTGGATGAACCATTCACAGAAGTGTACCCGTGGAGGCCAATCAGCTGCTGATAGTACCTGCGCACGCTGTACATGGTACGGAAACAACTGGTTCTCCCGTAGCACTCTCCATACAGTGACGTGGTCAACGTTACTTTGTACAGCAGCGACTGCTCTGACGCTGACGTTAGGGTTATCGTCAACTGCACGGAGAATTTCCTCGTCCATTGAAGGTGTCCTCGTCGTTCTAGGTCTTCCCCACTCGCGAGTCATAGGCTGGAATGTTCCGTGCTCCCTAAGACACCGATCAATTGCTTCGAACGTCTTCCTGTCGGGACACCTTCGTTCTGGAAATCTGTCTCGATACAAACGTACCGCGCCACGGCTATTGCCCCGTGCTAATCCATACATCAAATGGGCACCTGTCAACTCAGCATTTGTAAACATTGCAGTGACTGCAAAACCACGTTCGTGATGAACACTAACCTGTTGATGCTACGTCTTGATGTGCTTGATGCTAGTACTGTAGAGCAATGAGTCGCATGTCAATACAAGCACCGAAGTCAGCATTACCTTCCTTCAATTGGGCTAACTGGCGGTGAATCGAGAAAGTGCAGTACATACTGACGAAATTCAAATGAGCTCTAACATGGAAATTAAGCGTTTCCGGACACATGTCCACATAACATCTTTTCTTTATTTGTGTGTGAGGAATGTTTCCTGAAAGTTTGGCCGTACCTTTTTGTTACACTCGGTATGTTCTTTACACTTGAAATAGAGTATCACGTAAATTAAAGTGTTGAAAGTGATGCCTGTAAAGTCAGACTCATATTACATTTTGGAAAGTATCTGTGATAATTCGGTTACAGAAGTAAGTATAAGTGTTTCTCGTTCCTACTCATAGGTTCCCTAAGGATGGAAACCGAAGGTAGCTTTGGATAAAGGCTCTGAAACGGAAAAACATTAAGCCATCTGCACATACGCGTCTTTTTGTATATACAAGTGAGATTATAATAAGGTAAGGGCACCTATAGCGTCACGTGAAGAGAATTTTTTTCTACCTTTTAATACTATTAAATAAATGTAGGCTACAAAATTATTTTCTGTAACTTCAAAGTCTCACCTTTCATCTAAAATTTCATATTTTAAAACTGATAGTTTAAATTTTTGTAAAAATAGTAGGAACTGAACCTTTGAAGTGCACCTAAAATTGATATTCTAAAATGGACCTGTTCCTGAAGTCGACAATTTTGGCACCTATAGTTGGCATAATTCCCATTTCCCATTGTCTTTTATAAGTGACTAGAGCTCAAAACGCGGCGAATCCAATATTTAAAGATTTGACACGAGCCCACTCTTACTGTTTTAAAGAATTTTAACGACATTTTACTTTAATTGATAGTTTATAGTCATTTCGTCCCGCTGCCCACCAGATGGGCGTTCGATGTATTTGTTAGATTTTATAAATGGTACTGTGAACAAATTCAGGTCAAATGTAGTTGTAACATAATTTTTTTGCAAATAAAAAAGTAATTTTTGTTGGAAGCGTTTGGCAGTCAATTGAGAAATGTGGGTAAAATACGGTACAAACATAGGACCGCAGACCGCAGATTTGAAATCCCGCCACGTTTTGCCAACAGTGACGTGGTTCATCTTGGAGCCACACCAACCCTATAGCTTTTGCACAGCATGGCCAGTCTACTAGTATCTATGGTCGAAGGTTGTTCCATGCTCTGAACTGTATCACGCAGAAAATAATTATTTGTATATTTATAATATTACTTGAAAATACAGCTCTTCGGTTGCGCAGGTAAAAAAATTTTCCAACTTTACCTAGGTTTCAACTGCTCTAAGGCAGCCTTCATCAGAAGTAAAAAAATTTTACATTACATAGAGTAAATAGTTATGAAATGGTTTAGAGCAACAGTGCTCACGTTAAAGATAACATTTTCAAGTTGTGCATTCACAGGAAAATTTTATAATGTACAAATATTTTTTTTATCTTTAACGTGAGCACTGTTGTTCTAAACCATTTCATAACTATTTACTCTATGTAATGTAAAAATTTCTTACTCCTGATGAAGGCTGCCTTAGAGCAGTTGAAACCTAGGTAAAGTTGGAAAAATTTTTTACCTGCGCAACCGAAGAGCTGTATTTTCAAGTAATATTATAAATTTCGTCTACGGTTGCTGCAATATCGGTCATGTTCAAAATTGTATTTGTTCATTATTTACCTCATTGTAAAGTCATGTTGATCACAGTAAACGAATAAATACACTAAAGAAAAACTGGAGAGATGTCATCAGTGTGTGTGCTTGTGTGTGAGGGGGAGGGGGGGGGAGAGGTTAATGTTTACGACGGGTGTCATTTATCCAAGTAGTTACACCTCTGACGAAACAAATCTCCATGATGGTGACGCCAGACAGGGAAGCTTATCTTAGTAGTGAAGATTTTTTCCTTGTTCCATACATTTATGTGACATCGTGAATGACTCTCTGTCAACACACGCGTTTTTTTGGCCCTCCGAAATAAGTATAAACTCCAGACATTCTTCCGACAAACTTGAAAGAAATGTCTCTACTGCACGGGCGCTGCTGTGTGCCAGATGGCGTATTTCTCACGCGGCGCACACACTTGGTGGCGGCAGTTCAGCGTCTCGCGCCGAGATTATCGCCGGAGAGGCACGGCTGCGGGCCAGCGGGCTGTTTGTCTTGGGTAACTTCATTACGGAAATCCGTTTGACACACGAGCGGCGCGTCAAGCAGCAGGGGAAGGGCTTGGCGCGCGCCATTGTGATTTTAAGAAGCGAGCCGGGCGGGCCCGAGAGAGAAGACCTACGGCGGGGGGCGGGAAAAAGGAAGACGGAGCACACGGGGACAATGTGAGGCCGGCGGGGGGGGGGGGGGGGGGGGGGGAGGTGAGTAAATGATGAGGGGGCTGAGACACGGAGACACACAGAGAGCGCGAGAGAGAGACGGAGGAGAAATTGGCGCTACAGCCGGACAGAGAGCGGCGGAGGGGCCCATTGTGCGACCGGGGGATATCTGCCGCGCGCTATCCTCCGGGATAAGAGAGAATCTGCTCTGTTTAATTGGAAAGCGACTAGAACAAAAGAGAGGTAATCTATAGCTGGTGGGCCGCGCCTTGGGGAGCCGGTCGAGGCAGCGGTGCTCGATCGCGCGCCGGCCGGGAAACGGGGAGAACCACTGATCCACGAGGAGTTGTCTGCCGCACACGACCTACCAGCCGCAGCTGTAGGCAAAACCGCCACAGAAATAAAACTAAGGACAGTCCCTTCTGTCCAACATCTCTACCGATATCTCACTGTTCTTCCTCACGTTCAATCAATGCTTCGATTGTCTTCTGTTCCGGTTTTGCCACAGTCCATGTTCAACTACCTTACAATGCTGTGCTTCAAACGTACATTCTCAGAAATTTCTTCACCAATTGAGACGTCATTTCTTCTGTTCGGTGATGAGTTTTGCACAGTTTGCCCCTGCATTCTATAGCAGGAGCAATAAACGATGGCTGACTTTTCTCAAAATTATTACTGAATAGAACTCACGATGTCTGCTCCATCAGGTGCTATGCCAACATTTACCCATTTTTCTTCCCGAAAGCTTGTTGACTTGATTCAGGATTCCAATGCACCGTGATATTCCCCACTTTTATGGCTAAAAAATCCTATTTTATCACATTATCTCAGTTCGATGCGATGGCCTTACGCCACCTTACTAGGAGAACCTGTGTGTCCGCATGTTACCACTCCAAGGAACGCCGGCCGTAGTGGAAGTGCGGTTCTAGACGCTTCAGTTTGGAACCGAGCGACCGCTACGGTCGCAGGTTGGAATCCTGCCTCGGGCATGGATGTGTGTGGCGTCCCTATGTTAGTTACGTTTAATTAGTTCTAAGTTCTAGACGACTGATGACCTCAGAAGTTAAGTCGCATAGTGCTCAGAACCATTTGAACCACTCCAAGGAACGACGTCAGAGCCAACTTC
Source organism: Schistocerca gregaria (assembly GCF_023897955.1). Classification (NCBI taxonomy): domain Eukaryota; kingdom Metazoa; phylum Arthropoda; class Insecta; order Orthoptera; family Acrididae; genus Schistocerca; species Schistocerca gregaria. The sequence continues at coordinate 66,100,754 of NC_064924.1, read as the reverse complement.
CTGCAGCAATAACATCTCTATCATCCACATACTGATTCCCACTCAATGCATCCTTCATTGGGCAAAACACATGGAAGATGTCAGATCGGGGCTGTAGGTGGATGAGTGATCCAGCAGACACATACAGTTGAGTACCCAACTGATGGATGAATGTATTATCTGTATCAACAGAGACGTCATCAAGTTGTACTATCTTTTTTTTTTTGAGGGGTGCGGGGGGTCATTTGTCATCCAGATGAGTGCTCAGCGCGACGGGCTGTCACGCCAAGGGGCCCGGTTCAATTCCCAGCTGGGTCGGATATTTTCTTCGCTCAGGGACTGGGTGTTGTCCTCATTATCATTTCATCGTTATCAGTGCAAGGCAACGGGAAGCCACCAATGGAATCACTTCCCTCGACGCTCATGCCGTGGACCTTTCTGACGAGGCTTGTCCCATGACAAGACCTGCCGTAAGGTAGAACACAAAACACATTGAAGGTGAGATCGGTGCTGTAGGTGGATGAGTGATCGAGCAGGCACATACAGTTGATTACCCAACTGATGGATGAATGTGATAGCTGTATCAACAGAGACATCAAGTTGTATTCTCTTTTTTTGGGAGGGGGGGGGGGGGGTATCAGTCATCCAGATGTCAGTGCGGTGGTCTCTCACGCCAAGGGGTGTTGTGTTGTCCTCATTATGATCAGTGGAAGGCAACGGAAAACCACCACTGGAATCGCTTCCCTCGACGCTCACGCGGTGGACCTCTCTGATGAGGCTTCCCGCATGACAAGACCTGCCGTAAGGCAGAACACAAAGTAGTTGTAGTAGTCAGTCATCCAACTGGTTTCTGGTTTGATGTGGCCCGCCACGAAGTCCTGTCCTGTGCCAACCTCTTCATCTCAGAGTAACACTTGCAACATACGTCTTCAATTATTTGCTTGATGTATTCCAATCTCTGTCTTCCTCTACAGTTTTTGCCCTCTAGAGCTCCCTCTAGTAGCATGGAAGTCATTCCCTGATGTCTTAGCAGATGCCCTATCACCTTGTCCCTTCTGCTTGTGAGTGTTTTCCGCATATTCCTTTCCTCTCCGATTCTGCGCAGAACCTCCTCATTCCTTACCTTATCAGTCAACCTAATTTTCAACATTCGTCTGCAGCACCACATCTCAAATGCTTCGATTCTCTTCCGTTCCGGTTTTCCCACAGTCCATGTTTTTCCCACAACGCTGTGCCTCAAATGTAAATTCTCAGAAATTTTTTCATCAGTTGTGCCGTCATGTCTCCTGATGGGTGATGAGTTTTTCACACCATGTCTAACAGTTGCCCCACATTCTATCACAGGAGACTTTTCACAAAATTATTACTGAATAGAACTCGCGATGTCTGCACCATCAGGTGCTATACCAACGTTCACTCATTTACACCCACTACCGGTCAAATTATATGCGTTACTGGAAGCAGTATTTAACTTTAGGTAGGTGAGTTAAGTTCCGGCAACCGATTCTGCTGTGGCGTTGGCAGTGGTACAGTATAATTGAGCGGTTGATTCGATAAATCTGGAAGACTACCCATGAACGGTTGTTGCTGTGGTGGTGTAAGCTGTGAAAAGACAACAACTGCGTGTACTGGTCCTGCAGTTCAAATCGTACCAAGTGAGGTGGTCGTGGAGTTGCTGTAAAAAAATTCACAAAACACACTTATAAACAACTATATTAATAAATGAATATTAACAGTATTATTATTATTATTACAGTGTTATTAATACTGTTATTATTATTTACTGATGAACAAATACATGCTTCCAAAGCTGTAGTCCTTGTCTGCTTATTATTATGCCTGAAGGTAGAGCCTGCTCCCTACTGATGATCTTTAATCATGATCCTTTAACTATAATGTAAAGACCTCAAATGTTGGGCAACTTGATTTCTATAATAAGAAAGGTATGGGAAGAATTTTGATTCCTATTGGTTGAGAGCAGGTGGCCCCTGAAGCTGTTGACCAGTAGCATCATGATCTTGATGTAACACAATTGTTGAGACCACAGTGGAGAAGGGGAGAGGGAGGGTGATTGGATGGAGGGGAGAAGAGTGGTGACCTTCAATATAGCAAGCAGAATTACATCGACTGTAATACGACTCTTGCAAACGTTGGAAAGTTGTGCTATCAGGAGTCTTCCGATCAAAATCTGCGGTGCCATTCCACAAGATCAGATTATAGAAAAATATCGTAGTAATCCCAGGTGCACTGCTAGATTTGTTGCTGATAGATCCCATCAGCACTGGAGGATTATAGAGATGCTTTGTGAAATCAAATGTGAATCCCTAGAACAAAAATAATGTTCTTTTCACGAAACACTACTGAGAAAATTTAAAGAGCTTGTGGATGTGCCTGGCTACAGAATGATTCTGCTGCAAAGAAAAGATAAGAGAACTTAGGGTTCATATGGCTGGAGGTATATACACTGACAAGGAAATAACCAGTATGTAAATAACCAAAACAGGGACAAGCAACATGAAGTATGTGATATAAATGCAACTGATAACTAAAACGGGAATACCCAATATAGATATAGCTGATTTGGAAATAACCGACATGGATCAATCAATTCCAAAATAACTGACATGAAGTAACTGATATAGAAATAGCTAACAGCAAAGTAATCAGTATGAAGCAAACAATATGGAAATAACAGATGTGAAAGCAAATGAATCTGAAATACCTATTATATAAATATCCAGTATGGAAGTAATAAATATCCAAGTAACCTATACGAAATACTCGATATAGAAACAAGCGATACTGTTATAATCTATTCCAGACTGATAAGGAAATAAATTGCATGGGAAATGCAGATACAGAAATAACTGAAATAAACGACATGGAAATACGTCCCCCCACCAAGGCTAAAATAACTAATTTGGAAATACACAATATGAACAATAACTGATATGGAAATAATCGATATGGAAATACTCGATGCAGAAATAGCATCTACTTAACGGATATGGAAGTAACCGATCCAGAAATATCCAATATGGACGAAACAGATACGATAACAATAGATATTGATATATGCCTTATGGTAATAAGTAATGCAAGGTATGGAAATAATCCATACAGAGTACAAAACATGAAAATATCTGATTCCAAAGTTTTCAATAGGAAAATAGCAGATACGGGAATACTCGATACAGAAATAATCAATATGGCGTAGCCTGATATGGAAGTAACTGATACTGACATAACTGATACAGAAGTACATGGCATGGTAATAACTGATATGGTAATAGACAATAAGGAAATGCCCACCACAATAATAACTGTTATGAGAATAACTGACATTAAGTAACTAACATGGAAATACATCACTCAGAAATAACTGATAAAACTGAAACTGAACTAAATGATACGGAAACACTTGGAACGGAAGTAATCTATACTGAAAAATACAAATACGAAAAATACACATTCTCATTGCTCAATACAAAAATTACTGATATGGAACTAATTGATACAGGAAACCAAGATACTCATAGTTAAATAACCTTTACGGAAATTATCGATTTGGGAATACCATATATGCAAATCCTTGATTCCAACAGAACTATTAACAAAATAGCCAATAACAATATATCTGATATTGAAAAAAACTGATTTAGAAATAACGCATTTGGAAATAATCAACTCAGACATATCCAATACAATATATGAAAATAACAGGTATGTAAATAGTCAATATGGAGATACTCAACATGGAAATAATCGCTCTAAAAAACCGATACTGACGTAATCGATATTGCAGTAATAGGTACGTAAGTAAACAACGTAGAAATAACTGATACTGAAATAACCTATATGGAAATAGTCGATACAGAAATACCCAATATGGAGATAAACGACCCAGATATACCCAGTACAAATATAATCGATGTGGCATACCCAATATGGAAATAAACAATGCCGATATACTCAGTATACAAATAATCGATATGGCATAGACAAACACAAAATTTCCAATATGGAAATAACCTATACGGCAATAATCGAGACGCGAATAACCGGTAATCGATTTTACAATACCTGAAACAGAAATAAGCAATACCGTAATAACCAGTAGAGAAATATCTGATACTTTAGTAACTGAAATCGGTTTGGCAATAAGTGATACGGGACTCTCCAGTATAGAAATGTCCATTACAGAAATAACCAATACGGAACCACCAAATCTGATAATCATTGATATGAAAATAACAGATATGGAAATAATGGGCATGGTAATATCTAATACAGAAGCATTTAATAGTGGAATAAACAGTAAAGAAATAACCGATGCTACAATATCTGATAGTAAAATAACCGATTCGATAGCAGCTGTTATGGAAATATCCTTTACGGAAATAGCTATAAGGATATACTTAATACTGAAATATTCGATACAGAAATACCTGATTCAGAAAAACACAATAAGGAAACACCGATGCGGAAAGAACGATGCGCAAATAGCCTATACGGAAATAACCAATACAGAAATAACCATTACAGGAATAACTAATACCGAAAAAACCGATACGGAAATGTCTGATGCCCGATTACGTGATATCAGAATACCTTATCCTGGCATCTTTTGCCAAGCTGTGTGAAGTTAATTCGTCTTCTCTGTCTTTTGTACATCATATCTGCGGTAACACCACATGGACCGTGCATGAACTTGCAGCAAGAAAAAGATATTCGGTGCCCTTCTGTATGGGCACTAATTTCTCACTTTCAGATTCTGTCGTCGTGTCATTACGAGAGATATATGTTGGAGAAAGTAGTATTCATTTTGGGACGTTCGCTATCGAATTTTATAAAGCTTACCATGGAATAAATAACATCTGTTATACAAATAACAATTCCAGTTGCAATATGCAGTGCCTTTCTCTAACCCTCAAGCTGAGTAAACAGATCTGTGATTAATTTGATAACTCTTTCAATCTTTTCTATCTGTTTCGTTTATACGCTTGATAAAGGAGCTAGATCGAAAAATGTTGCTCGAGAATAACTCTAAGAACAGTCTTGCACATGTCTTCTTTCAAACCTGAATAACAGTTGATCAGAAACCTTCCAAGGAGTCTGTGTAGGGCATCTGACTTCCCCACGAATAGAGTTGTGTTCGCGTTCCACCTTAAAACCCTCTGGACAGACAGTCTTAGATACTTAACCTTAATGACTTTCCACGCCGATCACACTGATGAATAGAATCTGAGTTTTCGTTCTACTTAAGCATATCTCATTACATTAATATTTAAGAGCTAGGAGCCAATCTTTAAATCAGGAACTTATCTCAAGTATATCTGCAGTTCTTAGTAAGCTTTTAAGTTTACTCAGTAGTCATAGCAGCTGTTTTTAGCCTTTGCTTACAAGACCCCACAGTCCATTCGAAACGCTTAAAATTCCAGACCTTTCTGAAGGTTATTCATAAAAATGCCTCGTTTTGGGAAGATTCTAAGAAGTTTAGGGGACGGATGAAGTTAAAACAAGTTATAACACACTTATATCTTCTAAAATAAGTTAGAAAGAATCGTCAATAAACCTAGCAGGTCCATCCGTACAAAAAGCGACCGAGCTTGAAGTACCTTCGACACGATCTCCCAGAAAGAAGGTAAGGGACTCAGAAGCAGAAAGAAGCCACTGGCTGATTACTTCTACTCTGTGACTCATTGGGGCTCAAATCTGGCGGCTCTCTTACAGTGACCTACAGTCCTTCAGACTTTCGGTACTCTGGAAGAAACAATCTGTAGGTCAATAGTGAGCTTCCGGGTGTCCCGTTGAGTTGCTGTTTCCATTTTATGCACAGTATTTGGGGGGTCCATCCAGCTGTGATCTTCAGGTGCTGTTACGTTTACTCGCTGCCTGGACTCCAACAAGAGTTAACTATTGTTGGTCTCACGGCACCATTTATAACCGAGTTCGCTTTTCGACAGCCACTATGCTCTTTTTCACAGCCGGCACATACGAGGAGTGACAAAAGAGCAACGGACGTTTATGTTTTTCTTAAAGAATCTATATTTATTCATCAACGTCAACTTGGTTGCTCCAGAGTAATCGACCCAGATATAATACACTTTTTCCGGCACTTTATCCAATCTTGGAAGCCCTCCTCGAACTCACTTTTCGTTATAATGTTTACCTCCTCCAGAGATTCTGTTTTTATCTCATCGGTGACGGAAAAACGACATCGTTTCATGGTTCTCTTAAACTAGGAGTAGAAAGGAGGCGCAGGAGTCCATGTCCGGCGAATACGGTGGCTGAGCCAACGTGACGGTTTATTTTTTTGCCAAAAAATCACGAACAAGCATTGAGATGTGAGCGGGTGCATTTCCATGATTCAATTCTCACTAGTGGTTTTACCACAGTTCTTGTCGTTTTCTTTGGACTGCTTCAAGAAAACGACTCCTAACGTCCAGGTAATATTCCTTATTGCCTATACGACAGGAACTCATGATTCACTATGTAAGCGAAGAAAACAGTGAGAAGAACCTTCTCATGTCATCGAACTTGCAGCATTTTGTTCTGTCAGTTTCCATTGGAACGATTGCGCCGTGGTTTTGATATCATACCCATACGCCCATGTTTCGTCATCTGTTATAACCTCCTTTGCAAGTTCTGGATCGTTGTCGACTTCATTCAACAATACATGAGCGATGCCTATGCGACGTCGTTTGTGGTCGAACAATTTCGGAACAAACTTTTCTGCCATACATTTCAAAACCAAAACATCCGAAAATATTGCTTGGGATGAGCCAAAAGGTATGCCGATTTCATCAACAACCTCTCTGATGGTGACTCGGCGATTTTCCAGAAAAATTTTCTTTATTGCTTCCACATTGTCATCACTAACTGATGCACTAAAGCATCCTGGGTGGTCGTCCTCTTCAACGTCTTCTCGCCTCACTCTGAAACGTTCATACCACTCAAACTTTTGTCTTACTCAAAGTAGATTCGCCATAAGCCACAGCCAAAATTTCGAAAGTGGTGCTGCACTTTATTCTGTTCTCCAGCAAATTTAATGCAAATTCTTTGATCCATCTTTTGCGAAAGTAAAAATTCGCTGAATACTCGAAATCACATATAACCTTTACGACTCTCAAGAATAAATAAACATTCAAAACAGCTGAAACTGCAAATATACATCAGGAACATGTGTACAATCATGATAAAAAAAATTAAAAATCGGATGTATAAAGCCCACGAAATTAAATTCCTGCTGTTTTTGGTCACACTTCGTTTTCCGTGAAACGCAAATTCTCTCAACGTCTTCCAATTGTTGCTGATGTGACGCACGACGAGATTTTCATAGGCTGACTACACTTAACAGAAAAACTCGCAGCACCTACAGGACGAAGTGGCGCAGTAATAAGCGCACTGCACTCGCATTCGGAAATACGAAAATTCAAATCCGCATCTCGCCATCCACATATAAGTTTTCCGTGATTTCACTAAATCACTGCAACAAATCATGAGACAGTTCGTTTGAGAGGGAACGGCTGCTTTTTTCCCTCGTACTTGAAATAATCCACGCTTGTGCTCCTTCTCTAAAGACCTAGATGCCGACGGGACGGCAACCCCTAATCTTCTTCTTTCTTGGAGCAACTTGGCACGCTCGTCGATATATTGCGCATAACATGGAAACAACACAGCAGAACAACCAGAAGCACACTATTAACCAACTGCGCCAAAAAAATTTAAAGTATATTGTTAGAAGTATTTAAAATACGTCTTTGCAAGTGCAAAAAAAGTGATTTATTTCAACATATTCAATTTTTTAATTTTTTTTGTTCCAATCAAATATTTTAAAGAGGCCTACGTAAATAAAATCAGCCTAATTAGAACACAGACCAAATCTGTAATATAGATGTTCTGTCTACATTATTAAATGTGGCCAAAGTAGGACACATACGTGTCTCTACTTACGGCCACAAGCATTGCCGTAACAGGAAACAAATAATAAATATTGATCTGTTAATGGCCATAAAAGTTTCATGGTACGTTTATGGGCTTTACCAAATTTAACTTGTAAGAAATGAGACAAAAATATTTAACCTTAGCTTCCAATAGATTAAATTTCTTCTGATGTATTATTTACAATCCATTATGCTTTGCTTAAAGAAGAAGTCCATCAACTCAAGGTCCTCAACATGGACCTTTCCACAAAATTATAACCCCAGACAATAACAAAGAAACTAATAGTTGTCTCTCTAATTGAATAGCATATTTCGTGTTGTTTATAATAAGCTATTGTAAGATTGGCTGGTATTCAAAAGAAGCTTAAAAACTCGCTAATAACATCAAAGTAACTATAAGTGAGGTAGTGAACAAAATTGGAGCCTTGAGTCCTATTCTTGTATACACTACCCAATCAAAGGCATCCAGACACATCTATGTAATGCGAAATTAGATGTCACGACTGTCGGATACGTCATGGTAAAAGGAGACAGAGACTATTGCGTTGTCAATGAAGAAAGAGTAACAACAGAATGGGGTGGTCAAGAGGGTTCAGTCATACATTACTGCAGGTAATTTTCTCAAAAGGATTGCCGACACTGTGAAAGTGACCACGCTAACAGTGCAAAATTGTTTAGTATATTGACGCGCAATCAGTCCCACAAGCCAGAGGGTTGATAATCAAGTACAGGTTAATGTAGAATTAGATAACGGGGTCATTAGTTGCACATTTCTCGTGGTGAAGTGGCATTTTGAAAGTAGCTTATTGGGAATGAAGTTTCTGTGCTGAAGGAACGCTAAAATCGACCTTCCTAGTGGTCAGTGCCATTTGATAGTTGATGGCAAAGTGTTTGTTTTAAATTTAACTAAATTTAAGTAATTGTAGATTCTGTCATTCGATCTCGGCTTCTCGGCTGATGTGCATACACGTTCGTCTGACTATACTAGTAATCACACCGGTTTTATCAAATGATGATAATGCGATGTGTGATCCTGCCCAAGTACCAAGACAGCTGAAAAATCTGGATGTCTGTCAGAGGAACAGAGACTTGATGTGTCATGCTAAATTTTTCTCAAGTAAACCTGGAGTAATTAAGAGGTATTAGTATCAAGCGGAAATAGCTTCCTATAAAACATGTTGCTAGGCAACGAAGTCTGTCCCGTGGACTGAAAGGGAGGTGGAATCAGAGAAATCTAAACAAATACACAAAATGAAGATACTGTACATTTTATTTGTACGGTTCATTATCTAAATATATTTTGCGTAGTGACTCTTGCTTGCTGTTTGGTAACGTTAAACATTGCTCACTGCTACCTAATAAGCACTGAACGTTCATAACGTTCCTCCCTATTGTAAATAGTAGTGTGTATTATCAGAACAGTAAGAACAATGATAAATAGAATTTGTTACATGTATTTATGATGTACTTGGCAGATTTAGCATTATGGACATTTGGCCAAAGATGAATAGCCTATTTAACATGAACAAATCATTTGCAAATATTTGCGATGTAGGGAAATATAAATTGCTGCTTACCGCAACGAGGACACGTTAAGTTGCGAACAGGCACAATTAAAAGACACTTACACATGATCTTTCGGCCACAGCCTTCTCCAGAGAACGAGAAACACACGGCATTCAGTCACACAGGCCAGCACACCTAGCGCACACATGAACACCGACCCCAGCAACTTGGGCCAAAATGCTGTCTTTTCCTACGTTATTGATATTCCTACCTGGAGTTTCCGTTGTTTGATTTGTACATATTTTGTAGAAACGCTAAATGGAAAGAGACATTTGTTCCCAAGCTCGTGAGGGGAAATTATTTTCCTATATGAGTGATGCGGTTGGAACCGCAGATGTCAGTTTTGCGTGCTGCATTTATGTGATCAGTAGTGACTACATCAGATGCGAAACACTGCCTTAGTGACACACCATGAGATTGTACATACGCATATGCAGTATAGGTTTTATGTTTTACATGCTTTGATTGTGCTGTGGGACTAAGATGCACAGAATCCTGCTCGTCCATACAATATGTGATATAGAAAGTAGAAGGAAGTGACATTGGTTTTACGCTTACCAGACACTTGAAAAAAATATTTTAACATGTCATTACGAAGCAGTGTGTTTTGTAGTTTTGTAACTCAAGTAAAATGAGCAATTGATTTTGACTAGCACTGGTACAGTAAGTTTCAGTTTTATAGTACATAAGTGGCACAATTTCACAGCTGTCGATGTAAGGCAAGCTATGAATTTTTCAATGGGTGTTTCATCCTAATCTTGAATTGTAATGGTCTTTTTATATCGCGGAGGACTTTTTATTTTATTTTGTTTATCGTATCCGACTCGTGTTAGTCCTGTGTAAGAATAAAAGAATAGTATCCCAAGTACTGAAGTTGGTACTTCTATTGTATTACTTATCTGCATCAGTACATTGAGTGCATACGAAAATTACAGGCGCTAACAATTAAACGGAAATTTTGTAAAGAAAGAGTATGGGAGACACTGTGCTCTGTGTAATACAAATAATTATTGTTAAAATTCTTTGACCCAGGTCCTGCAAAGAAAGTATTACGGTTCGTGGGACTGCCAAAGAAAGAGTTTATTTTATACGTTCCTAGCGAAGTTATTAAAGTCGAACTATGTGCGAACGTAGTGTTCTTTCAGTCAAGTCTGAACTGATAAAGTAGTATGTGGGACGGCCATACAAGCAAAGATGCTGTGCGATGCATGCAGGCGGACATCCGATAAACATCTGAAAGCGCACAGTGCCTGTGAACTCAACCCTGATGAACTAGAACAGATTTGAAACTGAGTGAAGTATCTAAAAGGCGAGATTGAAAGCCGTTACACTACAGTGACATTCGCTACTTTCCGATAATGAAAACATGTATGTGATCATTCGGCACTATTATGCTCCATACTTTGACATAAATTGACAAGAACAGCTATTAAGTTTGTAAATATGTTCCCTGTTTACGCCAGTAAACTGGCGTAACAACTTATATCTATTAAAAAAAAAAGGAAAAGAAAACCATGGATACTCATCGAATTCGGGTCAGATAAATGTATAGAGGTGTAAATTAAAATTTCTGGATATTTGTGACTGTTCTTGTTTGTCGGGAGGACAGAGCGCGCGCTTTGAAGTCAGGAAGTTTCATTTGAGTCCTGGAAGCGTTCGCAAGCGTGACTTATCTGCTGCCCCCTGCAGAGCACTGAAGTATGCGACTCCGCTATTTTGTGGTTCCACAACGTCAGAACTTTTCGTATTCTGGGAGCTCAAGCAGCAGCCGAACTCCATTGTTTGTTTACCGAGTGAGTAGCGAGACAGCAATCGATGTGCCAAACTTCAGACAGCTGAGGAACACACAGTGGGCGCTAGTCAGGAATTTTAGCAGTTTCTCCCCTGTGATCTGTGCTGAAAAGAGACATCCTGGATTGTCAGGCTGGTAATCGTGATACATGCTCCCGTAGAGGACCTTGCGTTCCGGAGCGAGAGAGTGCGGTTGTAGCGAGGGCGGAGAGCGGCGCGTGGGTCAGTGAAGTCTGATTTTCGACCGCCGAGACACTCGTCTGCAGTCTTGGACGAGTTTATTATTTTGAGTAAGTGTCGCAGTTTTGCAACAGCGCAATCCTTTTACCTCTGAGCAACTCGCAACTTGCATGTCTTTTAAATCACAACTTGTGTTGCGTCTGTATTAATTCGGAGTTTGATTTAGTATACAACAGTTTCCTTAAATTGCGTTTGTCGACTGCTCAGACCTATTGAATCGCCGCTTGCACTTCCGCTAGAAGTCTTCCTTGTTACTCGTAAATAACTATGGTGTAATCTGTAGTCTGGTTTGATAAATCTTCTTTGCGAAAGGTCTTTCTTAATAATAAGTTGAACGGTGTTGCACATCCAAGTCCAACCTTCTTTTAACATTTTGTGGATAGTTAACATTCCACAGTTTTTATTTTCAAGCATAGCTTTTTCTTATTACATCATTTTTACAACAAATTCTGTTTTTGCTATTTTGTCTAAAACCGACATGGCGAGACCGTGGCTGTGTACAATTAATATAGGTTAATTCTTACAAAGAAGAAAACAGCAACCAGCCACTATTAATACTGCTACTGGACACACTGGGAGAAACTTTGAGATTCGATACAAAAAACGTTTAAATGCCATACGTGTGAACAATCCTACAAAATCTGCATTTGCAATGCACACAACTCTCAGAAAACATAGAGTAAAGAAAATTGAAGACCACATTGAAATATTGCGTCACGTTGAGAAAGGTAGCCTCATGAATCTGCTTGAAGAGACAGAAATATATACACATAAAAGCAAATCACCACATCATGTTCTTAATGAACAGACAGAGCTAGCCAATGCAACCTTTCTACAAAGCTTCACTCACCTATTATCCACTCTAACACATAAATAAACACTACTCCTTTTAACAACAACATGCAATCAATAATCCAAATAAAGTATTACATCATAATATAGCCGCCTACTCAATCACACATTACTGCAACTGCAAAATTTATTTAAAAATAAAAGTGGTGTGCCATACTACATTTATATTATTACTACTGTCACAGTATTCATGTATCTCGTGTATATGTTGTCACCTGTTTATTGTACTGTATTTACACAATACCATATAAGTAACATTCATACAAAATATCCACGGGTGTACTGCCGGTCTATAGTGTCCAACGGGCACAATATTTTGGCGATCAAACATGTCGCCATCATCAGGTGAACTGACGGACTGAGCTCCTGTGAACGTGCCGGCACGGAGATCCGTACGCTATGGCTGAGCAGAATCAAGAATCACAACATTCATACAATTGGCCATCACATTTTCCCAATTTTTTTGTAATTAATGCTCACTGAATACAGTATGCTTTGTATTATAAATACTTGTAATGTACTTGTAATGCTACCTCGTTTCTTGGAAAAAAAAATATTACTGCTACTATACTTGATTAAAAATTTCAGTGCACCATAGATTGATGGTAATACAATTGTTACTGTCATATTATTCATTTTAGCTCACTTCTATGTTACTCCTTGTATATAGCACAGTATTTACATAATACCATATAAGTAGCATTCACACAAGCTGGTTACTACATCTGTCCATTTGTAATATTATACGCTCATAATGTAAGGTTTATCATTGCGTTTTAATTTTCATTAAGTTATTTTATTCTTTACAAACAGTCATTCTGTGTAATCGAAGCAACCTGTATATTGTCCCTGAGAGAGAACGTCCCTGACACTGTTGTGTTTGTAAATCTGCAATCTCTGTGATAACTTCACATGTGGCAAATTCTTTTTGGTGTGTGTGTGTGTGTGTGTGTCTGTGTGTGTGGTACTTTGCACAATATGGGTATGTACGTAAGTGCTCGATATATTTAGGAATATTCGAAAAATACAGTCCTGCAACTTCGCAACAACATCGCGCGGAATTTTCGACGTAAGTATCATAACCACTTAGCCTCACATATTTATTTACGCTGTGAGGTCAGTTATTTTCACATAGGGCGATTCTAACACTCTTTTTATACCGAAGGGCAACAACACACCAAAAATACATCGCCACAGTGGAATAATAAAAATCTAAAACGGACGATAATGTAAAGCGTATCTTGAAAATCATGTGAACAGCCGTCTGATGATGAACTTGCCAGTTCTAAACCGGTAACGGCGCTATTTACCTAAATAAATAGCAGTATTAATAGTGACCGGTTGCTGTTTTCTTCTTTGTAAGAATTAGCCTGCATTAATTCTATTTTTTATGAATACCACAGACCTCAGATTATATTGTATGCTCTACTAGATTAATTAAAAATGCTCCATTTAACTTCATCACTCTGAACAGGCGTCCCTTCATTATTGAAAATTTGATAAATACGTTCAGTAACATTTGTATATATTAATATCTGTTTTCATTTTGCCGACGGTCCTCACTCAAAACAATTTGAGGGCTTTTCAGTGGAAAGAAAGATTCAATTGTTATATTCCTTATGAATTTTCTTTTCTTTTTTTTTCTTTTTTTTGAGGTACGAAGTCGCTGGAAGAGACTTCCTTTTTTGCTGAGTATGTGAGGGTAGCACGATCACTGCCGAGCCCCAGAATGTCTCGCTGCAAAATGAAACAAACACAAAAACAGGCTGTCAGGAAGGAAGGTAACGTTCCAAAGGAAAGAGCAGTTTTGCACACTTTAAGGACAAATAAATCATTTATGTAAATGATGGATCACACCAAAGAAACTGTAAACTGGATGAAAGCTATAGACATAATTGTATCTCTACTTGTTATCGAGTGCCTCATACTGAATCAGTGCAATAACCGTAAAGAGTGCTTTGTAGTAAGAAATGATAATTCAATGGGCACCCTAGCTGCAAACAGGCGTTGATGTACTTCATTAGGGACATGTTGAAAATGTGTGCCCCGACCGGGACTCGAACCCGGGATCTCGTGCTTACATGGCAGACGCTCTATCCATCTGAGCCACCGAGGTGACTCAGATGGATAGTGAGTCTGCCATGTAAGCTCCGGTAGTTTTTTCTGCACGGCTGTTCTTTCCCGTAAGTGGCGCCCAAATGGGGAGCAAGTGGACTTAACACACTAAATAAGACATGGGGACAGATTACTCGTTAAGTTCTCATCGGGCTCGGTAAAGTAAAACTGACTTTGTTGCAATTAACTTACTTGTCACCTGAGCTCTTACCCAAATCATCTTTCAAAGATTCGCGGTGCTTGTGGAGGGCGTGTAACGAGACATTTGTTAGAATATTCATTTATCTTGTGTAGTACCCTGTGAAGTTATTTAGTAAAAATTAAACCCATCATGTGATGTTGAAAGATAACTTCCCTCAACTGCAGTTTAATGCTTGAAGCGTATACCATTCACACGATACCTCCAAGCATTCAAGGGGGCTACGAAACGTTACCTATTATTTCTGTCTTTACTCTACTTTCTCTTTAGTTAATTAATTAATTATATATATATATATATATATATATTATTTATTTATGCATTTATTTTACCTGGCAAGATTAGGGCCTTCAGGCCCTCTCTTACACCTAACCAGGCATACTCAGATTGAACGAGTTACAGTTTCTACTTAACATTAAGGACATATAGCCTATTATGCAGTATTGATGTTAAAGAAAAAAAATAGATATTATAACAGTAGTACAATGATAATTATAACAATAAAAAATAGTTATAACAATCAATAATAATAGTAATAATAATAATAATAGTAATAGTAATAATAATAATAATAATGACTATGTATATGAAAGTAAACATACTTTTCTTTTCTGAATGTCAGTCACATTGTTAGTTGGGAATTTTCTCGTTATGTTCTTGCAGTTTGTGAGTTATTCTCATCGAGCAGAGACATAAGACGATAGAATGGGGTGGAAGAGAGATATAAGAGGTAGATAGGTTAGAGGAAGAGAAATAGAACGGTAAAATTCGAAGCTGTGATGGAGAGGAGAAAGAAAGAGATGGGAGGGGCACAAAAATGGTGGCTATACCGTCCCTAATATGTATGTTTTGAGTTCCCTCTTGAATGTTGAGTAGTTCTGGATAAGACGCAGATCACAGGGGAGCGCGTTCCATAGTCGTATGGCTGAGATGGAGAATGACACGGAGAAAGATTTTGTGTTATGTAAAGGTACAGCCAAGATGATAGACGTATCCGATCTGGTGTTGCGATTGTGGAATGATGATAGGTGTTTAATGTGAGAAGATAAGTATTGGGGGCACCAGTGGCTAAGAAATCGATGAAGTAAGCACATCGTGTGGAGATCGCGTGCCGTATGTGGGCGTATCCAATCTAGCTGGGAGTATGAAGGACTGAAATGATCATACAACCGAATATTGCACACGTATCTAACGCAAGCATTCATCACTAGCTCGAGGCATCTAGAATTTTCACTATTTGTGCCGTGTTGAACTACATCGCAGTAGTAAAGATTAGGCAAGACTAGTGTTTGGACTAATTTTTGTTTAACATGGGTTGGAAATATTTTTCTAAATTTTTGAATTGCATATAGGGAGGAGAGCGATTTCCGGCAAGCTGTGACTGTTTGTTCTTCCCAGTTTAGGTGTTCATCCAAGATTATTCCAAGGTCTTTTACTGTTTTTTGGTATGGTAGTTGGGTACCATTGAGGAGTATTTTAGGGACTCTTTCGCGAAAGTACCGGCTGATTAACTTTGGATGAGATATAAGTATGACCTGGGATTTCTTGGGGTTTAGTTTCAGACCTAGGTTCTGTGCCCATCGAGAAACAGAGCAAAGATCTGCGTTCATACTCGCTACTGCGCCAGCAATGTTCTTGGGGCTTGCACTTATGTACAGTTGGATGTCGTCGGCATAAAGATGGTAGTTGCAGGAGTGAATCACTGAAGAAATATCATTAATGTACAGTGAGAAGAGTAGTGGACCAAGGACGGAGCCTTGGGGAACTCCAGAGCGCACGCTTTTCCATGATGACTTTTCCGACCCACAAATGACTTGTTGACTTCTGTTTTTGAGGTAGCTGTCGAACCATTGTATTGCGCTGTTTGAGAAATTCAGCTGTTTCATTTTAATTAGTAATATATCGAAGTCAACTGTGTCAAAATCCTTGCTAAAGTCAAGCAGTGTTAGGATAGTAGCTTCACGTCTGTCCATAGCATGTTTAATGTCATCAGTTACTTTGATTAATGCGGTTGCTGTACTATGGTGCTTTCGAAATTCGTCATGGATGTTATGAGTTTTGAGGTAATCCGTCAGTTGTTCATGGACGATGTGCTCTAGGGCTTTAGAAATTGCAGGTAGTATGCTGATCGGCCTGTAGTCACCTGGCGACTTAGGGTTGTCAGTCTTGGGTATAGGCTTAATTAAACTTTGCTTCCACTCAGTGGGATATGTACTACTGACAAGAGACAGGTTGAAGATGTCTGTGATAACTGGAATAATAGTGTCTACGACGTTCTTAATCATGCCAATGCTCACTCCATCATTTCCTACTGCCTCGGAAGAGATTCTCATAATTGCCTTGTGTACTGTGCCGGTAGTGACATGTTATAGGAAAAACTTGTCTCTCGAGAGATTGATATCTTTGGGCTGGTAATTTGTCGCTGCGTGGCAGTTTGCAGCTGTTGAGAAGAAATCGTTTAATTCTTCTGCAGACGCTTGATAAACAGCGTCAGATCTTCGCTTCCCTATACCGAAACTGCGCAGCTTTTTCCACAGTGCAGCAGGTTTTGATATGCCGCATACGACAGAGCGGGCATGTCTGATTTTGGCATTCCTCACGCTTTGCTTGGTTCTGTTTCGGAGTTTCCTATAAGCTTCGTACGCCTCGGGAGTTGGGTTACGCTTGAAGGCCCTATGTGCAGCATCACGTTTATTCATTAACTGACGTAATGCAGTGGTGAGCCACGGAGCGGGAGCTCTCTTTACCTTAACAGTGCGTTGAGGAGCATGTTTATCATACAGTGCAATAATTTTGCGACATAATTGCCGAATTTTTTCGTCTAGAGTCGGTTCATCGCTTATATCATGCCAAGGGATGTCTGAAAAATCCTTTTGAAGAGCGTCATGGTTAACATTTTTTAAGTTTCTGTAGGTTACCAGGTGAGATTTTTCTTTGGTAGTATGCATTGAGTAATTTAAAAATATCACGTCATGAGCAGAGAGTCCCGGAGCGGATGTCTGATTGGCGCGGATTATTTTATCTGGTCGCTTTGTTGCTATTATATCTATGATTGTGTGGCTGTGTGGCGTGTGATGAGTTGGGTCCAGCGGTGTTAAACTCATATCATTGGAGTAGAACAGTCGCCTTAGTTTTTCGGCAGAGGGAGATTTTAACTGTAAGTCGATGTTTGTGTCGCCCATAATGATTATGTGTTCATACTGTGTCACGAGTGAGGACAGGGCAGACTGAAAGGAGGACATGGCACCGACGTTTGGAGGTTTATAGATTACTCCAATTAGCAGTTTCTGATTTGATGTATTTATTTCGAAAAACAAGAACTCTGCTTCTCCTTCGCCCTTTGCATCCGATGTGCATAGCACAGTAGGTGTCAGATCAGAGCGAACATAGGCACCCACACCACCCCCGCGTCGTGTTTCACGATCTGCCCTTAGGAGAGAGTAACCAGCGATTCGGATAGCGTCGGAAGAAATGTTTGGTTTCAACCAAGTTTCAGAGACGAGGATAATGTGGAACAGCGATTGGCAGAACAGGTCACAGAACTCGTCGAAGTGAGCCGTTAGCGACTGCGCGTTCGCGTGGCCACAAAGAGCCCGCCGCCGGAACCGGTCCGTCCCATTGTGGCCGCCTGTAGGACCGAGCGCGCTCCGTTTACCTGCTGGCCGGAAGACGGACAAAAGCTGGATTTCGCGGGGGAAGACATATTTACAGGTGTGTCCAAGGTCGTGACTGACTCAAGCGTCTGTGGACTAAAGGTGAAAAACACGCTGGAAGTATCGAAGAAGGGAGTGAAAAGAAAGATGGAAAGTAGCAGTAGTAGTTACGAAAAAGATAGTAGTAGTAGTAGTGGTAGTGGCGAAGATGAAAATAACAGATATAGAAAGGAGGTTGTAAGGGGATTCCTGTTAATGGAGAATGTTAATTCCCATTTGACTGACAATATGAATATACATGAGCACTTATAATAGACAAATAAAGAAACAATATTTTTGTGAAACAATTGACTAATTTTAAATAGAGTACTTATGGTACTTATAGAAATAACGGAGCAGTATTTAAGCTAAAAAAAATGAAAAGAAAGAATAAAAAATTAACTTATATTAGACAGATTACAATATGAGACTTTGTGTCTCGCGAGATTTCGCTCAGTCTTTCAGTTCGAACATGTTTGTCACCGTTTTCCTCCCTCCTTCCGTCTTGATTACGATCCTGCCATCCTGGGTCCATACATTTTGAAGGCCAAACTGTGTGATCGCAGCGTTCAAAACTTTTAGTCTTTCGCGCGTCAGATCTTCCCTCAGGGTAACCCCACTCTTGGCGAGTTTTCTTTTCTGAGCAAACACTTCAGCTCTTTTCCGGTAAGACACAAATTTAATTATTGTGGGCCTGTGTTTCATGGCACCTGGTATCCTGCGCCCAACACGGTGGCTTCTGTCAATATCGTCCACGTCGGTGTTTTCGCGATCGTTTTCAGCTACCCCGAACAAGCGCAAGCTGTTCCTTCGCTGATACTGCTCAATTTCATCGGTGGCAGCAGACAGTTTAGCCTCTAGGTAGGCGGCTTTTTTCTCTTGTGCGGCCAGGGACTTTCTAAGAGACTGGATTTCGGTGCTGTTGCGCCCGACAGACTCTTGCAGTTTGTCCATGACCGCGGCCGTCACGGAGTCCGTGATGGATTGGACGATTACGTCTAGCGTGTCTTTGCTGTGCAGCGCCGCACTGACCTGGGACCGGACGAGCTCCCCGATGTCGGGAAGCCGCCGGAGACCGGGCGCCCGCGCTGCCTGCGCCCCTGTAGCCTCGCCTGCTGCCGCTTACTCGTGCTCTTCCCATTTTTCACTCACTTATCACTTATCACTTGTGGTAATCAATGGAGAACAATACACCACGGCAAGTAACACTTGTTTAGTCAGATGCACACGTTGTGGACTGCCGCACTTCTCTGTAACACCTTCAATGAGCGGAAAAACTCGCGAGCCGAAGAAACGCGCGTCACTCAGTGGCCGCCATGTTTCGTAAGAGAAGGTACTTTTATTTATAAGAAAAAGAAGCTGTCCAGTGAAAGATAATATTTATTACGTTAACGGAAATTCTATTTCAAGGGCCGATGATTCCATAGAATGTACTGCTGAATTTAAAACCACCGAAAAATCTGAAAGTATAAGTTTCATTGGTCTTCATCCTAATATCTTGTTCTCAGGAGCTCAAACTGAGGAGGTGTAAGTTTCGTAGTTGTCATATATTTCTTCCACAAATGTTATTTAAATCCATGTATTGTGTCGGCTTGATTATTATTTTAAGCCTCCACGTTGACTCCGAATCATACATTTCATTTACACTGTGATTTATTTTTGCTCCACGAAAAAAGCAGGTGAAGTTGGCAGCGGATTGTCCGCAATGCAAAAGACTGCACACTGTTGGTGCTCTTTCGTTAAACGCTTTTCTGTTAAGGACCAGAATCACCTGAGATATTAAAGCCAATCGTTTTTCCACTGTATGAAATACTATATATAGCCAAAATCAGGAGAGTCTGATCGGCTTCTGTTTCCGAACGACGACACCCGTCTACATACTCACTGACCTGTTGTAACGAAAGTGACTGTGTAAAATAAGGGCATGGGTTCCAGAAAGGTAAATTATTCAGTATAATTCCGTAAACTTCAGTATTCTGTACTGCAGCTTGAAATTTTTGCATACGACAGCCATCCTCAATGTGTGTTGCCTCCATGTCGCCACTATTGTGCTATATTGAATTGCATCATTTAAAGATCATTAAAGAAGTCGCTTCTGTGAGAATCACAATCATTTCATTGCAGGGGCAAGGAGGTAGCGCCACAGTGTTTACAAAAACTTATGAAAAAACCGCTAAACCGATTTTCATGAAATATGGTATGCCGATATCACGAACGCTGAAGATGGGCCTAGGCTACTTTAGAAAATATTTATACAAGATACTTCTTGACTTGAAGAATATTACGAGATTATGGATAATATTTACTCATTGAAAAAGCTGTTTGCTCTCTGACTTTTGAACTTTATCACATTTGTGAAAATGCTTTTATTGCTTGATATGTCCTACACAATACGATTCAAGGTACTGAATACACAATGTTTTTTACAGTCCTCCACGTGTTCATTCCATACTTCCATACAATAAGATAATAAGTGAGTAAGTAACTCTGTCCGTTGCGTTTTCACGACTAGACTGCGGAAGTGACTTCAGTAAAATTTTATATGGAGGTAGTTTGGAACCTAAGGAAGCACATAGGCTACTTTAGAAAGTAAAAAAAGAGACCTCTAAAAGGGTCCAGTAGAGAATGGAACAGCTCTTTTTACATAACTGAACATAGGGGCCTAAACCATGACGAAAAATTATTAAATTTGTTGCGCAAAGTACATGTTGTACAACGTATAGCCACAGTGTATAGCAAATCACGAGCTGTGCTTATTCGAACAGGCAGGCATGTCAGGGCAGCTGACACTATAGCACTTATAATGGCTTACTTACTCCCCGCCGCTCATCTTACGATTTTACTGACATGCTGTTGCAGCCACGGGTAACAGCTAGTACATCATAAATGCGAAAGTTTGCGTGAGAGTATGTCTGTTATTCCTTCAGTCGAAAGGGCTGAACACAATTGGAAGAAATTTGTTATGGAAGTAGTTTATACTCTAAATAACACAAAGGCTACTTTTAAAAGTGTGTAGTGCAAGTTATTAATTGATTTGAAGAATATAAAGCGAAATGTGGAACAATAATTACTGTTACAAAATTTTATTTACTCCTTGAGTTTCGAGCTGTAACATACTTCTGAAAAAAAAAATATTGTTTAGTATGTCCTACATTATGCGATTCAATGCAAGGAATACAATGCTTATACAATCCTCAAAAGTATTTAATCCATACTTCCGTACACACTCGCACTGAGCATCAGGCGTATCTTATAGCTTCTGAGACGCTTGAAGAGTCAGAACGGCGGTGTCATTTAAATGCTTTACGATGGAGAGACGTCGCGCCTCTACATGTAAACGTTGTATACTTTTAGTGAGGCTGGGATTTGATTACGACATGCGAGAGTAACTTCTATTAACAGGGGCACACATGTGGGGAAATGACCTTTTTGCACTTACAAATATTACAGAATTTGTCTGCACTCATCTAGAAACAGCTTTCTTTCTTTCTTCTTCGAGTTATTATGTTTGTTACTCCTTGACACGGAAAGGAGTTGTGGGAGTTCGATGAACTTGAAACGCAGATAGGCTATACCATGAATTAAAATTTGAAACGCAGATAGGCTTACCATGAATTAAAACATATGCTGCCTTTTATTGCGAAAAACCGCTGTTTGCCGTGCTCAGCCTATTACTGCAGAATTCTGGCTCTCCATGCATAGACAATTATGATTTTTTCTATACTAGGCATGTCCCAAACAGTTGTAAAATTGTTTACTCCCTGGTCTGGCACATTTTTTACTTCGCTACTCGGTCGCTTAAAAAATTTTCCATTTGTAAACGAGTTAATCGTGAGCAACATGTTTTCTGTAAGCTTCCCCCACCGTCTTAAAAAGTTGTTTTTTGTTCGATTTGCTAGGCCACAAGTAGCTCGTGCCTCAATATCTCCAAGAGATGATTTTTTTGATGACGCACAAGCGTGAATAATGATTTTCAGGCAACAACATTTCTTTGTAAACAACTGTTTAAGCGCGGCTACACTAACAGCAGAGAGATACTGGCGCTAGAAACTTTTCCTTTTGTTTTAGAATAACTCTTTTTCCGTCCTACTTTTATTAAATTAAAAATAAAATCATACAATAGGCTCTGAAGAGAAGGCAAACTACGTCTGCATTTGAATTTTTCATTTATTTTGTGACAGTTGAAAATGAGACGGCAGCAGAGATTAAATGGCTCAGGTGAGCGCGTAATCAATAGTAAAGGACACCTGACGGGGAAAATATAGATGAAAACGCTACATAAAACCTCGGAAGTAATCAATTTTCAACTAGTTAATATCTGCTCTATGTTACGCGCGGTACACAGACGACAGTAACAAGCGTAAAAGCGTCACTCGTGACTCAACCGCTCGCAGTTCTCTTTGCTTCATTTGGTTTGTGATGAGCAGTACTCCCGAAATCACTGTTTCCCCTCATGGGTGCAAGCAGCGTAAACGGAGTCGTTCAGCAGAACAGCACCCATATCTTTATTAAACAGAGATCCTCTCTCGTAGCTACAGAAAACATCGAGTTTTGCGAAACAGTGAGCTGCATTTTATCTGGCACCAGATTAGAATGTAGTTCTGCGGACAATTGTGGCAGAATAATAGCCATACGTACACGTTTTGTCTACCAGCGAAATAACACAGGAGACAGTGGGTGAACATCGACGCACGCGCATGCGCTCGTGTTTGTATGTGTGTATGTGTATGTGTGATTGTGTTTGTGCGTGCGGTGTGTCCGAAAGAGAATCGGAGTTCACAGAGCCCCACTCCCGAGCTGCGCAATTTATATTCTCACGAGTGACTTCCCAGATGGCTTCCGCGCGCGAATGGGGAAATATCAGCAGCGAACCGCACCGTACGCTCGGCACAAAACGAATCCTGTAGTCAACGCTCACGGCACAGAAAGGGACCACCGCTCGTTAGATTGCGTATCCCCCCTGATTCTCTAGCCGTCAGGTTTTATCGTTGCCACTCAGCCCACAGAAGAGCACAGGAATGATCCTCAAACAGAAGGCTGGCCACTGATGTCTCGCAGCTGTAATCCTCACACATGCTTTTACCTTCCCTGGAAACCCATAAATATACCCAGTAAAGCGCGCGCGCACACACACACACACACACACACACACACACACACACACACACACACACGCACGAACCCACGCAAGCGCGCTCTTAAATATAAAGACATCACAAACTTTCCGTTTTTGACTGGGACATTAAAATAGCTGCCAACCCCGAGCTGTGACCAAGGTTATAAGGAGGTTTCCCTCTATTGTAACACAGATGGCAGAACTGGAAATCCTCTTCTAAACATCCCCAATTGAAAGACCCTCAACTGCATTACGAGGTCGTCCGATACGTAACTAAAAAGTGGTCATCACTTGAATAGCCCGTTCCACCTAGACAATGAAAAATATTTTTAAAAACTAGATCAGTCCAAGAACTCAAACACAAATGCATCAGGAATTTTTATTTTTATTTAGGGCGTTAGAGAATTTTGTCCCAGAAATACATTAAAATACTTCCAATGCCCTAGTTCAAACAGCCACAGGTGGAAATCCTCTCGCAGGTTTCTAACTGGGAACCTCACTGTCCTGAACTGAGCCTGCTGGCACATTTATCTGCAACGAATAAAGTTTTATAACAGCCCACGCAGCTCACGTTAGTAGAGAACGAAAAAGATGTGATTCTCTTGCAATCCACATCTCATCATCATCAGTGTTCTGCACTAGGGGAAGTCTTCATATGTAGCTCTCCATGCTCTCCTATCATTTGCCAACCTCATCGTTTCCTCATAATTTTTTTCTGTCCTTGTAATATCCACAATCTGGTACCTTCTGCGTCTTCTTCTTCCAGTCACCGTTCCTTTCATACCTTCCATCAGTAAGTGACATTTTATTATCCAGTGTCCAAGCCAATGGTGTTCCAGCTACCTGATTACCTTCAAAATTACATCTTTCCCCATGCTTCTCAACACTTCATTTCTCGCTTTCTTTACCCGTTTTATCCCTTCCATCCTCCTCTAAATCCATATATCAAATGCTTCTACTTTTCTTTCTACCTCTTTTCTCAGTTTAAATGTCTCAGTTCTGTATAATACCATGCTTCATGTAAGGTACGTCTCCAGTCTCTTCCTCAGGTCCCTGTCAATGCAGGCACATAGAAGCCTCCTCTTCTTATCAAATACCAACTTATCAGCTGGGACCCTGCTACAATCGATTTCACCTCCTTATTGCATCTCATGTCTTCCGTAATTATGCTTCCCAGATATCTGAAAGCACTAACTTGTTCCGTTTCTATCTGTCCTAACTTCAGAGTTGCTCTTGCTTTCCTCACACTTATCGCCGTAAATTTCGTCGTTTCCTTATTAATTCTCATTCGGAATTCCTTTTAACATTCCAGTCATACTTTTTTTCGATTTCTGTCAATAACACAATATCATCCGCAAATCGAATACATTCTATTTTCCTACCTCCAGCCAGCATTCCTCTTACGTGTGAAACTTTTCTGAATGATTTGCTCCAAATATGTGCTAAACAATATTGGGGAGAGACAACACCCTAGCCTCACTACCATTCCAATATGGTGCTTTCCTCTCTCATCTCATTCCCAATCTGTACACGCATTTTCTGTTGTAGCTACTGATTCTTCATCAACTTTCTATCCCTCCTGTCGAATTACTATTCCTTAGAATGAGCATTACTTTATTCCACTGTACTCTGTCGAAAAGATCCTCCATGTCAACAAAAACAGTATAAACATCTCTTCCTCTTTCGGTGTATCTCACACCTGTAATTCTCAACAGTCCAACAGTATCTCTTGTAATTTTCCCTCTTTTAAATCCGTAGTTCCTCTTCCAGTTTTCCCTAAAGTCTTCCATTTATCGCACTTAGTAGGAATTTTGCTGCATGAGAAATCAAACTTATTGTTCTAAAATCCTCATATTTCTTGGTATTGCCTTATTTCTCAATCAGCATCATTACTGCAGAGAGAAAGGTCGTCTGTCCATATACCTTTTTCAAAAGTCGTATTAGGTAGACAAGTTAATCCTTTCACACCACTACTCCCAAGGTTGTTAAAAACTTTACTGATAATCCAGCAATTCCACTTGCTTTACGTATCTTCATCCCTCTTAAAGACCTTTATATTAACCTTCCAAGATGCAGTATCATTTGTCCTCTCCTACAATTCTCTCACCACTTCTAATTCAATACCGTTTCGTTTCAGATCGGCCTCAAACAGGCAATCTGCAAATTCTTGCCACGTTCCAAGACTTCCTCCAGTTTATGAACCGTTGTACCACTAATTCTTTCTATTACCATACCTGTCCCGCTTTTCTTTGCTTCAAAGCCTAGGTCAGCAGCTGATCTATGCATTCCGTAATTTCCTTCCTTTTCTTATTTCTCTATTTCTTTATATCTCTGTTTCACCCTTTTTCCTCGCCGACAGTTCTGTTTTTCTTCTTAATTTGTTTCTCTGCTTTCTCTACAATCTTTTTCCTTCCTCAGACCTACTGTCTTACATTTCCTTCTTTCTTCCATCTTACCCAGCATTGCCGTTGTTATCTACTCTTTCCTTATTCTTTCGAACTTCCTCACCCCTATATGAAAAATGTAAACGTTAATAAAAGAGACAGCAGCTGCATTTCAGATCGTGATATTATACCACAACAGATTTCGTTCCAAGTTAACATTTTCAGGTGACATCAAAAGTTCAACAACAGACTTTGTAAATAATTCTCACATAGTAGCAGAGATGTACCGATCCCATGATTCAAAGCTATCTAATCGACATACACATAGCTAAAAGCCACATTATGGCACACGACAAGCACATGACTGACCATAATTTCAACCAAGCTTGGTACGCATATCACTTAGTACTGAAAAGAAGCACTATAGGCATAAGAACCACCTACCTCCCGTAGGGGTGGGTGGCTATGAATGGGGGTGACACAGAAGCGTAACTCATGTAAGTCTGCAGTATATTTCACCAGGTTTGGAGAGTGTGTCACTCATTACTTTCATTATGTGTATAATTATTTTTATAAAAATACTATGATTTAATTTACCCCTACTATCCAAAGGTGTAATTGAAGTTTGCTCCAAAATACCTTGCTTGTCGCAACATTATCAGAAATAATCAATAACAGGAAGCAAAACATAAGCCTCATTTATCTTTCAGGGCTGATAGTCTCGATGATCACTGATTACAGACACTCATTAGGTTGAATGAGTTTAAGGGCGTTATTTAATAATGAGTAATTATTTTATGTATGGGTTTCTGAGATAAAAGATTGAAATTAAACTTACTGAGCAACACAAAAACAATGCAACTTTACACACAGACACACAAACACAAACACAAACAAACACACACACACACACACACACACACACACACACACACACACACATACACAGACACACACTCTCATGCATATATACACATAGTCAAAACTCAAACATGCAAAAGCTAGGATCAAGAAAATTATGTAAACATCATTCTCTGGTAATAATGATAATTTCTACAAGTATACAGTACCAGCATTTGTGAGTAATAAGTGTGCATGCACCCAGAAATACATTCAGTTATTCTAAATACACTAACGGACCCATGTAATGAGCACAAACACGTGTACATCGATGTCAAATTCGAATTATAAATGGGCAGTGCTTTTCGGTCATTCAGAACAAAGTGTACTTATGACAGGTTTGCGGTAACGTCGTATAATGGCGGTTTCCAAATCTGTTGCTTTCACAGTTTAACATATCTTTTACGTGAAAAACATAAATCTGAAAAACATTGGAAATGAACTGAAGCAGGTGTGATTTTTATTTTACTAAATATAGAAAAGCTGTAGATAGGGATTTGGAGCATACACTACATTAAATGTTGGTAGTGTTACAATGACAACGTCGTCGTAGATGGACAGATTACAACATTACGACTGGGATAACATTTTAGTTGAAAGAGAAAACAGATACTACATTACTTTTGCACCTGAGAGCTGTATCACAAATCTCCATTTTGACTGCTTCTCATCTTGTTGCAGGTTTCCGATCTTTGATATTGGTATTTGATGATTAAACATCGAAAATAATGTCTCCAGATCAGTTATACAACTGCTGTAGGTAATGATCTGACGTCTGCACTATCGCTCCAGTCGTCCTGAACTTGATGTCATGAGACTGCAATTCCAGAACGTCCACAATTTGAAAAGCGCAACACTGACGTATTTACAGAGTAGATTCCTCTACAGGCCAGACTGTGTTTTGCTCAGCACTGCTGTTCTGCAGGAAATGAATTAGTGCTTCGCAAAAAACCTATTAATAAGATGGCGATTTTTTCCACATTTTCATGATACTACTTACTTGTTTTAAATGTATTATGATTTCTACATTATAAGATATAACTTAAAATTCAAGTAATAATCGAATAAAAAAGTTTCTCGTTTTCTAAAATTTTTACTAACCTTCAAACTAAACATGGTGTTCCCTCAAAGTAACAGGATTCTCAAAAGTGTTCCATTACAGGGAAAGTTCGAGAACCCGTGCTCTATACACTGTCCTATTGCATGGCACCTACAAAACAGATTCAGTCCAGCGATTGATACAACATAGTTCAAGGCTTATTCACGTCAGCCTGCCGTTGTGACAGAGTGGCTCTCGGCGCTTCAGTCCGGAACCGCGCGACTGCTACTGTCGCAAGTTCGAATCCTGCCTTGGGCGTGGATGTGTGTGATGTCCTTATGTTAGTTAGGTTTAAGTAGTTCTAAGTTCTAGGGGACTGATGACCTCAGATGTTGTCCCATAGAGCTCAGAGCGATTTCAACCATTTATTCGCGCAAAGTGCAGCTTTCTAAATCAGGTGTACACAAAATTTTTACATACTACCCACTTTTGCATCTCTGTTAGTACTAAAATTTAACTGCTCACCAGTTCCACAGTAATGGTGATTTATAAAGCACGGAAATAACTTATGAAAATTTATAAAGCAGAGTTACAGCAACTTAAAGCATATCATAATTACTTACCAAATACTTTTTCAAAATTTTACAAAGATGTGCTGAAAATGTATTTAAAATCTCTACTGCCTAGTGTTCACCATGAGAGCTCCAAAGCCTACTAGTGGGCGGTAGGGACCAGATTGATTACCACTGTTCTAAATGTTCAAACCATGTATCATGCATATTAATTGTTTAAGCAATTTCTCACTGATATGCATCCACTGTCCTACTTTATCCACAAACAAAATCAGAGCACACATTTCCACTTTCCTCAGCTTTAATCACTGTCCTTGTGCAGCTCATGCAATGCATCACATGTACAGATTTAAATTTTTTATTCGTGAGTTTTAAACGTGAAAACCAGCATACATACTAGCCACGCCTCGTGTGAACGATCAGGCTTATATTATTTGTCATCAACCTACCACTAGATTGTCGCAGACATGCTCTCTTATGACAAAGGTACATTTCCAGAGAAGATTCTCCAAATAGAATAAAGGAAACCACGAATACCAATGACCTACACTTAACTGCAAGATGGAGATATATCCAAACACATGTGTATATTACAGTAATCAGTAACGAACGGAACCAGATTTTCACTGCAGCAGAGCTGTAGTATTGGCCAAAGAGTTTCCTTGCTGGATCCCTGCTGGATTGTTGTAAGGTCACCACACTTTGAAAGATTTACAGTCTCATAATATTTGAAAATATTGACAGTTACTGGTAAATGTAATGAATCAAAGAAATATTATGATCCCTAGATGATTTTTATAAAGTAATTTTAACTTACATTTTTTACTAATATTCACATTTATTTACAATTTTTTACAATTCATTGCAAAACAACAAACATAGACTAATAATATACTTGAGCTATTCCTCACACTGCCTCTGCATGCGTGTCTACTTCTACACAGACTGTTTGCCATAATACCACTCCCACCAAAAGGTCTCAAAGAAAACAACTCGAAGATATAACTTTCACACAAAGGTAGTGAAATACACAGATTTATTTGAGTTTATATAAAATAATAGTTTTTGTTTTTCAAAATTTGAGTGCTTTTTACAATAATTCAAACTTATGAAAATTAATTTTATAAAATGTAACATTTAATTGAGACACAATGATTTTATACTGTAATTAGGAAAATAAATAGAAAATATAATTAACACCTGCTTTTGGATGTGATAAATGAAATAAACAATCCTTCATTATACAATATTTACTTCAAAAGTCAATGTACAATGATTTGCCTAAATTTTAAGTACAAAATCATAAATTGAAATTATTGATACTGCACAATGACATAAAATGAAACGACCAGAACCTGAAGTAATTATCTCTAGTACCTTAAAAATATTGCAACTTAACTCCACACATAACATCTCCACATCCAGGTACCGAAATGAGTCAGTTAATTGCTCTTCATTTAATTAAAATTTATTTGCAAGCTGTGAAATGAGACCCAAATGTAACATGCTGTAAAATGATTCTTTTACATTTTTTTAAAAATAATCCACGTTTCTTGTTGTTAACAGACTTTCGTTTTTACTGGAGTTCATGTTCATCTAATACAATCTAATTCCATGGATAACATTTTTCCAAGTAATACATCTTTCTTATTTTCACATTTTTTTGTACATTCCTGGAACAAAACAGTACTAAATCACACCACTCTCAGGGTGCAAGTCAGTGCATTAAAAAAATCATAATCCTTAATTACATAAGTGACTGAGCTGAGTGTCTGTGCAGGTAGAGCAGTAGATTACGACCCTAGACATCTTAGGTTCAATCGTGAGTGAGTGTGGGGAGTGTAATAGGAAATATAAGTGTTTACAGTAACAATAGTGCACATGTATCATCTAATGTAGATATGTCTGAAACCATCACAAAGTTATTCTAGATCCTTAAATATAGAAGTCTTAGGATTAGCAGTACCAAAAGTAAAGAAAACAATCACATTAAAGAAGCTATGAAATCAAACACAGATAATTGATTATCATGGAACTGGAATGCCTAGCCCTAGGAATAATAAGTAAACAGAACATTAAATATCTGCAGTAATAATATATTATGACTTCACAATTCCCATTTATGGTCTCAACTCCAGAATAACTTAAGATCTGTACTCGAAATCTTAATGCAAAAAAATATTAATCAACAAAACTATCATCACATTACCTAAAATATTTCACAACTGGTACAGTTTTCCACATGACTCCTGTAATATTGGTCCCACAATACCTTTAGTCCATTCTCGATTTCAGTTAACTGTTCTGTCTACCAACTTCTGCTTGTATGTGGCCATGATGGTATGTGCAGGTAGAGCAGTAGATTACGACCCTACACATCTTGGGTTCAATCGTGAGTGAGTGTGGGGATTTTTCCTCATTCCAGTCCTTCCAGGATGGCACCAGTTGCACTCAGCCTGCTACCAAATTAGTATAAGGTTTTTCTCAAGACGTAAAATGCAGCTGGGACGACGGTCCCACCACATTCGCCCTGTGGAGAAGAAGGCTGCGCTCTGCTTGCAGTCAGGCCAACAGTCTAGTCATCAGCTTGTGCTACAGACATTTTTACATTGTTGCTTGGTTCTAGATTATTATGAGATGGCACTTCAGTATAGAAAGCTACAGTATTTCTTCATCAATTACTCTGTAGTTAATCATCATTAATGTGTTATCTTAC
Source organism: Schistocerca gregaria (assembly GCF_023897955.1). Lineage (NCBI taxonomy): Eukaryota > Metazoa > Arthropoda > Insecta > Orthoptera > Acrididae > Schistocerca > Schistocerca gregaria. The sequence goes on along the minus strand of NC_064924.1, from coordinate 66,069,647 downwards.
ATACTTGTAATTATTTTTATGTTATCCCTTTAAACTATGTAGTACAACTCCTTTTCATAGATACACAGATACCATAGAACGTTTCATCTTCTCACTGACCAAACTGTTAATTACTCTCACACATTACATAGTCCTCTGTAAATACATCTCATGAGACTTAATCAATACAGTCCACTACACTTCATAACCATGAGTTCAACGTCCCATCCCATTGAGTACTTCAATGCTACTAATAATTATCCATAATACATCATAATCATCATCATTATCTGTGAAGAAACCTAAGACAACAATCCAGGATGAATACTAGCACCTCAAGATGAACATACCCTTTCACAATAAGCACCCACAGTTGCCTCTCACGTAATTACAGCATCTCAGTATAAATGATAATGAACAAATTGCATCAATAACCATATCATCATAGCTTCACTGCAAATGAAGAAATGCACATCTCAACACCACTCCACGTGCACCATAACAAGCACACATATCACATACTTCCATCGAGGTACTTATCACATTATGTAGTCTTACTGAATAAAAAAATTTCTTCTTCCTCCAACCGTTGACATTTATTTCCTAAATATGAGTGGGGTAGTTACTAAAATCTATTTTATATTAACTATTTGATACATATCTATCTCCAACACAAAACTCAGTTCTTCCATAAGACCAATCACAAACCATTCACTGTATAAAGAATAAGATTATATCTCCCCTCAACTAATTCAACGTCAATACAATTCAAACAAACACAGGATGATCGTTAGCATGATTTAGTGTGAACCCACTCCAAAACATAATGATAATGCAAACTCCATATCACCTGATCTACAGTCATGCCAGATAAGAAAGTATGAAACGTGGTGTCAGTTCCAGAGACAGCTGAAAATTTTTGTTCAGTTCTTAACAAATGTCACAGTTAAATGAAAAAATTCTCAGGTGATTACTACTGCTTGCAGCATAGAGAGAACAGAGGTGAGAAGAGATAGCTTTGACCAACAAACAGAAAAAAATGAAGAATGAAAAACCACAGAAGATGAAAATGGAAAAATAGTGCTGTATGTACCTGTGCTCGCCAGTCACATGACATACGAATTGTGTATGTCCATCTGAGAGTTTATAGCGATACAAACGCCAATATTTCAGGAAAACCAAATGGCACATAACAACGAAAGAAACACAAAATCGGTTTAATGCAAGTCATAATAAAGAACAAGCACAGTACGCCACAACTCCTAGCACCCACTTAGTACAATCAGTACGCCCAGTAAGCATAATACAATTCCTTGCACAATATACGCTATAAAACCATCACTAAATATCCGAGTATCATAGCATAAAGCTCAACATAGTAAACTGAAAATTTCAAACAGAAACATAAAGAAATAGTCTTCAATTTCTCCCTTGTAAATATATTTGTGCGTGTTGCCATTGTTATCCTATCACAAATTAATTTATCCTATGAAATAATCTTCTTAACTATATGTTACACTGCACGTAGAGAACGCTGCCAAGAAAATCTCAAACAAAGATGTGGCCATCAATATAGCTTTTGGATAAACTATTAGATAAGGGATTCATGCTTTCGATCTTTCTGTGTGTCCAGATATTTGTGTGAGAACGAAGCCATTTATAGGCGTTAGTTTCAGAGATATTTAAAAATTAAAATTCAAGCGTTAACCAGCCATTTTAAGACATGTGATTCACTACTCTCTCTTTAGCGAGTTGCATACCCCCCAATTTTTTTAAACCCTACAGTTATGGATGAATGACTGGAAGGCAGGTAATGATGACCAACAAATGTTTAAGCTAAAAATACAGCTGTTTGTGTTACAGACCTTTTGGGAAAGCCTATTTTTGCCATCGAACTTAAAAACTATTTTTTTATTGATTATATCTACGGCCACAGAGCAAATATGAGAATGGAAGTGTACCCTGTTGCCCAAAACTAGCCCACTCCATTCAGCCTTGACTTTACTTTTAACTGTTTCAAATGAAACTAACATTTGAAATTCCAGGAAGTTTTCAGAAGAATAATGTAACTGTTCACACTGATAAAAATTCATGGTAGTGTCCGAATGTTTTATTGTGCTCCACATTCTCCAGAAAAAGTATATTATAGAAATTACATTTTAGTAGTGCACTTTCGAAGAGGTGCTGAGTGGTTTTGTGCAATACAGTATCTCAACTGGAAGTTTTCGATACCATAAATTCCATGAAAACCAATAGCTGCCGAAGTCGCGTACAGCCTCAAAATGGCTACCAAGTAGCCATGTCCCTCTGTTGGATTTTTTCTTTCCAGATTTTTCTTGGAATCCTCTCTACCTCTGCTTAAATAACAATGGAACAAAGACACTGTTTGTTAATTTTTCACCATCGATAACGTCTGACGTTAACTCTGGCTGTGTAGTTGCGCCGGCTCTTCACAGTGTCTGTTGTCTTTCTACACACCCCATGTTTTGATTTCCTAATTGGCTCAGTTCCACATGCCGAGGGTTCTAAATGCCAGGTGCAATTATCTCTCATTTCGTGTCTTGAAAAGGACAAATTGTTCAGCTGTTTAAATATTGGCAGTTGTTGATGTTACTCATATGCATTCCCGTATTCGATACTCCGGGAGACTGTCACGAACAGAGATAGTGTGAACAGCCGAGAGACTATATCGTAACCGTTAGCAATTTTAATGTAACCGACTCAATCGAAAGCTGAAAATAACTTTCTCGGCTAACACAAGCCGTTGTCATCATACAGCACGATATTTTTTAATCTGGCAGAGTAATAGGTAGTAAATTAGACACAGACTGTTATAAATCTCGAGAAAATGACTGTTGAGTGCCGAAAAGTGTTCGATACAGTTCCACATTGCCGACTAATGATCAAAACACCAGCTGTGTGGTTAGGCAGAAGAGCCTGTAGCAAACACAACACAGCATGTCGTTCTCAACAGAGAGAGGTCTCAGAAGTAAAAGTAACTTCGAACGTACCCAAAGGGATTGTTTTAGAGCCATTACTTTTCACAATACACAAAAATCACGTAGCAGACAACGTCTGAGATTCCACAATGCTGTTTTACACAGAGAAGTCGCAATTCCAAAAAAATGTAGTGAAATGCAGGAAAATCCGCAGAGGAGAGACACTTGGCGCATAGAGCGACAATTAACCTTCAACTTAAACAAATGTAACTTATATCGACAGAAAGACCCGTTATTGGATGATTACAGGATTGCTGAACGAACACTGGAAGCAGTTCTTTACATCAAATAGCTAGAATTATACTTACACAGAGATGTAAAATGGAATGAACACATAAAAAAAATCGTAAGTAAGGCAGACGACTGACTGAGATTCACTGGAAGGATCCTCAGGAAATGCAGTCTGTCAGCAAGGAGGGTTGCTCACAAAACCATCCTTCGAACAATAGTCGAATTTTGCTCGTCAGTCTGAAATCCATGCCAGATATATTGATAGAGGAATTAGGAAAGGTTCAAAGAAGAGCAGCACGTTTCGTTACAGGTTCATTAAGCAAGCACGGAAGCCGCACAGAGATATTCACCTAACTCCAGTGGCAGGCGCTGCAAGAGAGGCATTCTGCATCACAGTGAGGTTTATTGTTAAAATCCAGGAGCGTACGTCGGTAGAAAAGTGAACCAGTGTATTACTTCCTACTATGTATATCACGCAACTCCATCATTAAGGTAAAATTAGAAAGATTCGATCCCACACGGAGGTTTACCAGCAATAATTCTTCCCGCGAACTATTTGCGACTGGGACACGAAAATGGCGAAGTGACAGTGATACATGAAGTACCCTCTGCTACACACCGTAACTTGGCTACGGGAGTACACATGTATATGTACCGGTAACGGCTGAAACTCTTTTGTTTACAACATTTCTATATAGCCTTTCGAAAGGTGTGTAATTTTTCACGGCTTTATCATTAATTTGGATACTTCTCAAAAAACAATTACTGAATAAAAACGATCGCAATTAGGAGAAGTTTACCATATCATGTTTTCAAAAACCCACCACCCTCTCAAGGAAAGAAAAAGACACACTAAAAATTCTCCCACAGTTCTTCCACAACAGGAAATTTAAAGATAAGGTAAATAGTGTCATAAAATAACCACACAGGTTTCATCGTAGCTCGTAGCAGCAACGGTAATCTTGAACGGGATACAAAGAAAAGCTTGATCACGATGGGTAGTCATAATGTTGCAAACCCAGAAAAAGAAATGAATGGAATGCCAAAGGCAGACCATGGAAATTCCAAGTGAACAAACGGAAAACAACACCAGCGATAGTACGGGAAAATATGGGAGAAATTTAAACCAATATAAAAGTTCATCTAAATAGAATTTATCAGGTGAAACAATTTAGTTATCTTCTTAGTATAATAACACAGGACAGTAGATGCTCAATGGAACTGAAGGACTGTATTAGCAAACCAGATATTTATGGCTAAGAAATGTATATTAAGAAGCAAACTGTAAATATAGATGTAAGTCATTGTACGGAATACACTGAACTACAGAAATGAAAGGTGGACCGTGGATAAATTAGAAAATAATCAACTTGAAGCAGCTGATATGTGGACATGGCTGAAAATAACGCGAGCGTGCTGGATGGAAAGAAAACCAATTATGGAAGTCCTAAGGAAACTTAATGAAAACAGAAGGTTGTTAGAGGAAATGGAAAAGACAAAAATAAAATTTATTGGAGATGTTAACAGACACAATACTTCTATCATTAACATTTTTGAAGAGAACATGAAGGCCGCTGTGGCCGAGCGGTTCTAGGCGCTTCAGTCCCGAACCGCGCGACTGCTACGGTTGCAGATTCGAATCCTGCCTCGAGCATGGATGTGTCTGATGTCCTTAGGTTAGTTAGGTTTAAGTAGTTCTAAGTTGTAGGGGACTTATGACCTAAGATGTTAAGTCCCATAGTGATCAGACCCATTTGAACCATTTGAAGGGAAAGTGCTGAGAAACAAAGGAAGAGAACGGTTCAGAATAAAGTATATGGAAGATATCGAGAATAAGATATGATGTGACAGTTACATGAAACTGAAACGAACATCCAGTGGCAGTAAAGTGTGGTTGCACCGACGAAACATTATCCATCAGAATTTGCATGAATGCATATCTCAGTTACATGCCTACATTTCTGGTAGATACTGAATTCCTCGCTCCATGCACCGAAGCACGGTGCTGTATGAGCCGCAACAAAATTATGCGGCTCACTGATAAGGAGGAGTGGCTCTGCGAACAAGCAAAACATGAACCACATAACTTAGTTTTTTCGAGCTGATCACTATCAGTCGTAAAGTCATGCACGTGCGCATTTGTATCAACACTTTCACACTACACTCACGCACAACAATAAAATTTTATGGTTGCCTGACACGATCATTCAGTACAGGAGGCGATTTATAATTTTGTATTGCTGTCTTCTATTTAAAACTATTTATTGGCCAAGATAGCTACGTTAACACGATTACTGTATTACTAGTTTCGGCGGTATGTATTGCCGTCCTCGGATCTATAAAAAGAAAACACCAAGAACGAATTGCGCGACATAAACGAAAGTTCGCAGTCGTGTTTCTACATCTGAGAGATGACGTCTATTCAAATTTCGCGCCAGTCGAACAAGAAAAGCGCTAGCAGCGACACTATATAAGGATACAAATCAGGTTTGCCTTAAATGTACGCTGTAACGGTCGTGAGCGATAGTTATCTCTGAGACTGGAGGTGGAGATTTGCTGCTATAGTTGAATTCCTTTATCTTGGCGGCTCGCGCATGCCCGCCCAGACGCGGGAGATTGCTGCGTTGCCAGTTGCACACGACGCACGCGCCAAGAGAAGCAGCGCCATAGTATAGTATAGTTCGCAAACTTACGTTTAGGGGGGAGCGCGCAGTTCATGAAATGCAGCCACCACGGACGCATTAACCCTTTCGCTGCTACAGAGACGTGCTGCCCGCATTCCGCGCTGTGGGCGATTTTGTCATCACTGCACTGCTCGCCTGTGCAGACATATGGTTTCCGACTGCTTTGACACACTTATCATTCGATTTCACAAAAACTATTTAGCCCAAAAATTTGATTTTTACACAGCTTCTTGACTGATACCTTCCCCCCATAAATGACTTAATTTTGTCTCGATGTTTAACGCAGTTATTGTACAGCATTAGGTGTAGTAAACCATTTCACGAGTTTGCAGATGTAAAACTCCATAGCGTATGCTTTCCGTATGGTCGATTTTAGTTGCCAGAACGTTGAGAATGAAATTTGGACAATATACCTCAATTTCATATAAAATTCACTGTATAACAATATCTCATTTAAGTACCAGATAGGTGTCGTATGTAATATTGAGAAATATTCCGTCTTTCGCGACTGTAATAAAAGTTATATTTATGCTATAGTCTTTTCGCTTTTTCTAAAAAGTTCTGATTAAAACAAAAGTGGCGAAGAACACAAAACTGAATTGCGGATGTAATAAAACATAAAAGCTAAAATACATTGACAGTCAGGCGCAATGTGCAAAAAAAACAGTGTTTGTCACAACGGGCTGCAAATACTTGCTAAAACATAGATCAGTTGACGAAAACATTGAATATGATGATGTTGCCAAAGCAGCTAAGCAAAGAAATGCGTCAGACAATCAAGTAGCTCGGCAACGTACGAGCCGAAATTCTGCTCTAAATAATACTTTTAATACTGTCGCAAAGAATATATTTCAATATGAATGGTAAAACAGCGACTGTGGAGGAGAAGATATACAAACAAAACAGATAACATGATTATTATGTAGGCATGCTATTCCTATTCTGTGCTAAAGGTTTTCCTGTCAGCTCCATTGTTATTTATGTACTGTTCAGTTTTTACTATTTCATTGCAAAGATGTTACTTACTTCACTCTAGATATGTTACTTCTCTTCCAATGTCGACTGCTAACACTTAACTTTTTTGGTGATAATACACAGTAAAAGTCTGAAGATGACCTTGTAAGCCGAAAACCGGTTAGCAATAAAAGTAATATTGCAGAACAAAAGCAAACTGGTGCTTTTCGTTTATTATTATAATGTTGTTCTACCAAGAACCGAAGGAAGATTCTGTTAATATAATATTCAGTTACCTATTTTGAATTACTTACTGCTGTTTCAGTAGAGTACCTAAGTACTGATATTTTTCCGATTTTCTGTGGTATAGAGTTCCTAAAAGCTTGTACAGAATGACGTGTTTTGCCAGCACAAGAAAATGTTATAAGATCGACACACACTTAAAATGCATTATGTGGGGACGGTAAGAAACAAGAGTTTACCAATTTCAGTGATGAATATCCGCACGGAAAAATTTTGAAATAGCATCATGTGCTCTGAGATACATTAAATGAAACTTCTTTTCCTTATTAATCACTTGTCAATGTTTATATAGCATCATAAAATACAGCTGCTGAAATTCGGCAGACATACACACTGCTTCACGATACTTCCATTTGCTCACAAATTTATTAGGCCTATATAAACATAGACAAATGGCATTTGTTTTAATCATTTACCGAGTATTAAGCTAGAAGATCTGCTTTGGTCTCATGTGTCAAACACATGCCTTATTTTTCTCATGAAGTGGCTAGCTTTCTGCTTGCGTCGCTACATAATTTCACGTCCCATGGGCAACCTGGTAAAAACATGGTGGCCATGGGCTGATTGGCCACTCTGTCCCTATATAGGCTCTCTACGGTGTCCTGTATCAACTATGGAAGCACCTTCAGGATCTGATCCCATCACTTGAGAAAATACCAGAATTTTCCAGTAGTATGAGGCTGGAAGTATTTAAGCAGCGTCACACGGAAGAATTGGGCAGTTCTTATCTGACTATCGATCTGATAACACGATACTTTCTATTCGCAATGCCAACAAGGGGTGTAAGTTAGTAATGTCTAAACTGTTTACTGCGTGTATACAGGGCGTGAAGTGTAGAGTGACGTGTACTACGATGACTAAAGTGGTAATGTCGACTGTTTACCGTCTAACAAACCTATATTATCGTAACTTACGAAAATATCTAAGAATGGAAAGAGAAAGTGTCTCTCTTCGGATGACTACACGAAAGAGTGGTCTTTTGTCAAGAAAGGACATACGGATGAGGAAGCGTTGTGTGAGATTTGTAGCTGTTTCATCTCAATAACTCACTGAGGTAAGGCAGATGTGAGGCTTCACATTTCTACAGAGAATCATACAAATAGATTCTCTGTAGCATGGGCATCAAAGCCCATTTCTACATTGATGATTAAAAAAGATACCCAGTAAGCATTACTCGTTGCAGCTTACAAAATTGTCGAACATAATCAGTCCTTCAGTTCTCTTGACTGTACCGTAAAGCTGAATGCCGCAATGTGTCCTGAATTCAAAGTCCCCGCAAAGCCGTCTACAGCCAAGACCAAAGCTACGGCGATTGTTAAAAAGATTCTCGCACCACACTCCGTGTCAGAATGCATAAAATAACTGCAAGAAGTTTCATTTTACGGCACAGGCACCGACGCATCGAACCGCAAAGCCGAAAACATGTTTCCTTTAGGTGTTAAATAGTTCACTCAAACTGACGGAATCCAACATAAGCTATTGAAGTTTGATTCATTGAATAACGAAACATCGAAGACAACTGCAAAGTTTTCTATAGACACTTTAAGTCAACTGCACATTCCATTCGATGAATTAATCGCTTTTTGTGGAGACATTACCAACAGCAACTGCGGAGGGCTTCATCGACGCGGTCAGCGGAATGTGTTACACCAATTAAAGAAGAGCAAGGAAAAAATGTTGAAGGAATTGCATTCCCTGCCCATATTCTCCACAGTATTACATCAAGCGCTGCTGCAGGCTTCCCTGTCGACATTGAAACAATCGCCACGAAAATATTTAACTATTTGTCAATATACGCGGTAAGGGCATAAAAGCTGACACAGTTCTGCTTTCACGTTGATTTCAATCATAAGACTCTTCTGTCTCACTCAAAAACAAGATGGTTGCGGTCAGTGTTTGCAGTTGAGACAATTCTTAAGCTTTTGATTAAATTAAAATACTTTTTGACGCCGCAGAGTAGGCCACATAAAATAATTTTTGATTCTTTCAGTAGTCCGATCAGTGAAATTTACTTCATGTTTCTACAGTCAAAGTTAGCTCTCTCTAAAAACAAAACTCGATAACAGAGATGTGTTGTTGTGGTCTTCCGTCCAATGACTGGTTTTATGCAGCTCTGTATGCTACTCTATCCTGTACAAGCCTCTTTATCGTCGAGTAACTACCGCACCTACATCCTTCTAAATCTGCTTATTCATTTCATGGTCTTCCTCTACGATTTTTACCCTCGACGCTTTCCTCCGGTACTAAATTGGTGATCCTTGATGCCTCAGAACGTGTCCTACCGACTGCTCCCTTCTTCTAGCAAGTTGTGCCACAAGTTCCTCTTCTCCCCAGTTCTATTCAGTACCTCCTCATTAGTTATGTGACCTACCCATCTAATCTAACAACGACAAGAAATATATTAGTCAACACTCGAAGATGTCTGAATGAAAGGAAGAGTGCCAATTTTATAGGCATGCATACCAAGATGAATTTGAACAAAGTAAAGAATGAGAACCCTAACCAAGAAATAATCAATTTTATTTCTAAATTTAAGAAATATCTGTGGCTTTCTATACAATAGAATTTGATTGTTTTGGCTATTTTTTTAAAATAAATATCAAGTATTTGGTTGGATGACGCTATCTGAAACACCAGATTGGATGATGATTGAAAACACTGTTACGTACTTAACTAAAAAAGGTGTGAAGATTTCAGGCGGCAATTGTTTTCAGAAATACATGTGTCTGTAGAGCTTTTTAGAAACTAAGAAGAAGAAGAAGATGAAGAAGAATGCAGGTGTAAACACTCCGTGGAAGTAAGGTGGATTCACCTTCTTAAGGAATCCGAACATCCCGAAAGTAAATGCAACTGCTAAAGTTATGCGAGTATTTGTTTTCTATTCCCGCAGACAACGCCACTGTGGAAAGATTATTTTCGCTAATGTCGGTCCAGTGGACTGATGAAAGAAATCGACATCTGACAGTGACTGTGGGATCAATCTGACAGTGCCAGTTTAGCTACAAGCTGACTCGCATGGAGTTTTATAAATACTTAAAAGGGAAAAAAAATTCCTGAAAAAATATGATGTACCAACTACACTACTGGCCATTAAAATTGCTACACCACGAACATGACGTGCTACACACGCGAAATTCAGCAGACAGGAAGAAGATACTGTTATATGCAAATGATTAGCTTTTCAGAGCATTCACACAAGGTTGACGCCGGTGGCGACACCTACAACGTGATGACATGAGGAACGTTTCCAACAGATTTCTCATACCCAAACAGCAGTTGTCCGGCGTTCCCTGGTGAAACGTTGTTGTGATGCCTCGTGTAAGGAGGAGAAATGCGTACCATCACGTTTCCGACTTTGATAAAGATCGGATTGTAGCCTATAGCGATTGCGGTTTATCGTATCGCGACATTGCTGCTCGTGTTGGTCGAGATCTAATTACTGTTAGCAGAATATGGAATCGGTGTGTTCAGGGGGGTAATACAGAGCGCCGTGCTGCATCCCAACGGCCTCGTATCACTAGCAGTCGAGATGACAGGCATTTTATCCACATGGCTGTAACGGATCGTGCAGCCACGTCTCGATCCCTCAGTCAACAGATGGGGACGTTTTCAAGACAACAGCTATCTGCACGAACAGTTCGACGACGTTTGTAGCAGCATGGACTATCAGCTCGCAGACCGTGACTGCGGTTACCCTTGACGCTGCATCACAGACAGGAGCGCCTGCATTGGTGTACTCAACGACGAACCTGGGTGCATGAATGGCAAAACGTATTTTCGGAGGAATCCAGGTTCTGTTTACAGCTTCATGATGGTCACATCCGTGTTTGGCGACATCGCGGTGAACGCACATTGGAGCGTGTATTCATCATCGCCATACTGGCGTATCACTCGGCGTGATGGTATGGGGTGCCATTGGTTACACGTCTCGATCACCTCTTGTTCGCATTGATGGCCCTTTGAACAGTGGACGTTACATTTCAGATGTGTTACGACCCGTGGCTCTACCCTTCATTCGATCCCTGCGAAACCCTACATTTCAGCAGGATAACGCACGACCGCACGTTACAGGTCCTGGATACAGAAAATGTTCGATTGCTGCGCTGGCCAGCACATTCCCCAGATCTCTCACCAATTGAAAACGTCTGGTCAATGGTGGCCAAGCAACTGGCTCGTTACAATACGCCAGTCACAACTATTGATGAACTGTGGTATCGTGTTGAAGCTGCCTGGGGAGCTGTATCTGTACACACCATCCACACACTCTGTTTGACTCAATGCCCAGGCGTATCAAGGCCGTTATTACGGCCAGAGGTGGTTGTTCTGGGTACTGACTTCTCAGGATCTATGCACCCAAATTGCGTGAAAATGTAATCACATGTCAGTTCTAGTATAATACATTTGTCCAATGAATACCCGTTTATCAACTGCATTTCTTCTCGGTGTAGCAATGTTAAGGGCCAGTAGTGTACTTCTGCCGGAACAAGTTGAATGTAATTGAGTTCTAAATAAAAAGTAATTATAGTACATAAATTTTTTACTTCGTTTCTACATCTCCATCTCAGAGTGTCCCGACGAGGTCCCATCTAGATATAGCAACCCGAAGCGGCAAGACGTGGCATGTGTCTGTTTTGTTCATGCCATGCATACTGAAGTTGTATATACTTTACGAAAGCACACTTGGCATGTCACTGTAGAGCCTCGACTTTTTTATGGTATGCTTTTATTTAAAATCTTATTTATTAGAGGTATTCAATATTATACGTTGACTTTGAATTGTATTCGTCCATATCATCATAATTTTATGAGATTTATTATTTTACAGCATACTATGTAGTACTCACGTGATAGAGTGGCGTGAACGTTGTATTACGTAATTACCGCTGCACAGTTTTATGGGTATGTATTTTTGTCACTGACGTGTTGTGTATACCCTACTACATTTTTATATGTTTGTAAGCGTGTAACATTACATTGAGACACTTTCCTTTTGAACATGGCAACACGTATTGTTGAAACAGGTCAATCAATAATTGTGTTAACATATCGATCTTGGAAAATAACTTGATTTTCAAAAGAAGACTACAATACAAAACAATCTTGTAGTGAACAGAATATTTCATCAGTCATTAGACACGACGGGGCAATGAGTCGTGACTATTATAATCTTCCATTTTTAGGGTATCAGTATTGCAGAAATTATTACATAGCATTTGTTTAATGCTGTAGATTGAGTCATTGTTATTATTGGGAAGTTGGCTAACAATGTTTGTTGTTGTTGTGGTCTTCAGTCCTGAGACTGGTTTGATGCAGCTCTCCATGCTAATCTATCCTGTGCAAGCTCCTTCATCTCCCAGTACCTACTGCAACCTACATCATTCTGAATCTGTTCAGTGTATTCATCTCTTGGTCTCCCTCTACGATTTTTACCCTCCACGCTGCCCTCCAATGCTAAATTTGTGATCCCATGATGCCTCAGGACATGTCCTACCAACCGATCCCTTCTTCTAGTCAAGTTGTGCCACAAACTTCTTTTCTCCCCAATTCTATTCAATACCTCCTCATTAGTTACGTGATCTACCCACCTAATCTTCAACATTCTTCTGTAGCACCACATTTCGAAAGCTTCTATTCTCTTCTTGTCCAAACTATTTATCGTCCATTTTCACTTCCATACATGGCTACACTCCATACAAATACTTTCAGAAAAGACTTCCTGACACTTAAATCTATACTCGATGTTAACAAAATTTTCTTCTTCAGAAACGGTTTCCTTGCCACTGCCAGTCTACATTTTATATCCTCTCTACTTCGACCATCATCAGTTATTTTGCTCCCCAAATAGCAAAACTCCTTTACTACTTTAAGTGTCTCATTTCCTAATCTAATTCCCTCACCATCACACGACTTAATTCGACTACATTCCATTATCCTTGTTTTGCTTTTGTTGATGTTCATCTTATATCCCCCTTTCAAGACACTGTCCATTCCATTCAACTGCTCTTCACAGTCCTTTACTGTCTCTGACAGAATTACAATGTCATCGGCGAACCTCAAAGTTTTTATTTCTTCTCCCTGGATTTTAATACTTACTCCGAATTTTTCTTTTGTTTCCTTTACTGCTTGTTCAATATACAGATTGAATAACATCGGGGATAGGCTACAACCCTGTCTCACTCCCTTCCCAACCACTGCTTCTCTTTCATGCCCCTCGACTCTTATAACTGCCATCTGGTTTCTGTACAAATTGTAAATAGCATATCGCTCCACCTCCCCCCATGAACCATGGACCTTGCCGTTGGTGGGGAGGCTTGCGAGCCTCAGCGATACAGATGGCCGTACCATAGGTGCAACCACAACGGAGGGGTATCTGTTGAGAGGCCAGACAAACGTGTGGTTCCTGAAGAGGGGCAGCAGCCTTTTCAGTAGTTGCAGGGGCAACAGTCTGGATGATTGACTGATCTGGCCTTGCAACATTAACCAAAACGGCCTTGCTGTGCTGGTACTGCGAACGGCTGAAAGCAAGGGGAAACTACAGCTGTAATTTTTCCCGAGGACATGCAGCTTTACTGTATGGCATGGAGAGCTGCATCAAACCAGTCTCAGGATGAAGACAACAACAACAGCATATCGCTCCATGTATTTTACCCCTGCCGCCTATAGAATTTGAAAGAGAGTATTCCACTCAACATTGTCAAAGGCTTTCTCTACGTCTACAAATGCTAGAAACGTAGGTTGGCCTTTCCTTAATCTTTCTTCTATGATAAGTCGTAAGGTCAGTATTGCCTCATGTGTTCTAACATTTCTACGGAATCCAAACTCATCTTCCCCGAGGTCGGCTTCTACCACTTTTTCCATTCGTCTGTAAATAATTCGTGGTAGTATTTTGCAGCTGTGACTTATTTTAAAAAAATGGTTCAAATGGCTCTGAGCACTATGGGACTCAACTGCTGTGGTCATTAATCCCCTAGAACTTAGAACTACTTAAACCTAACTAACCTAAGGACATCACACACATCCATGCCCGAGGCAGGATTCGAACCTGCGACCGTAGCAGACGCACGATTCCGGGCTGCGCGCCTAGAACCGCGAGGCCACCGCGGCCGGCTGTGACTTATTAAACTGATAGTTCGGTAATTTTTGCATCTGTCAACACCTGCTTTCTTTGGGATTGGAATTATTATATTCTTCTTGAAGTCTGAGGGTATTTCGCCTGTCTCGTACATCTTGCTCACCAGATGGTAGAGTATTGTCAGGACTGGCTCTCCCAAGGCCGTCAGTAGTTCTAATGGAATGTTGTCTATTCCCGGGGCCTTGTTTCGACTCAGGTCTTTCAGTGCTCTGTCAGACTCTTCACGCAGTATCGTATGTCCCATTTCATCTTCATCTACATCCTCTTCCATTTCCATAATATTGTCCTCAAGTACATCGCCCTCTATATACTCCTTCCACCTTTCTGCTTTCCCCTCTTTGCTTAGAACTGGGTTTCCATCTGAGCTCTTTATATTCATACAAGTGGCTCTCTTTTCTCCAAAGGTCTCTTTAATTTTCCTGTAGGCTGTATCTATCTTACCCCTAGTGAGATAAGCCTCTACATCCTTACATTTGTCCTCTAGCCAAATGGCTAACAATGACAGTCGCAAAACAATTAGTTTTTCACAAATTATGGACAAGTCATTTCCATTAGAAATGCGACTGAAATATTTTTTCGGGATAATAATTTTTGACGAGAAAGGACTTCAGGTCAGAGACAGAATCTATATTACGACAAATTATCTTTCAGTGAAAGGATTGCAGGCAGTTACATATTTGACTGCAGTAATTGTAATAGGAGCTGTATCACTTCCGCAGAGACATATAGCACAGGAACGGATTCTTCCTCTGTCTTGAACGAAATGAGGTCCTTCATTCGTTCTCTCTGCTTGTACTCATATAAAATAGTTCAAATGGCTCTGAGCACTATGGGACTTAACTTCTGAGGTCAACAGTCCCCTAGAACTTAGAACTACTTAAACCTAACTAACCTAAGGACATCACAATCGTCCATGCCCAAGGCAGGATTCGAACCTGCGAGCGTAGCGGTCGCGCGGTTCCAGACTGAAGCGCCTAGAACCGCTCTGCCAAACCTGTCGGTCCAACCCTATTAGGTTCAGCCCGCGACCCGCCCCCCACTTGAATACTATACCACGCGTCTCTTACGTAACAATACTGTCTGTAGAGAGAGCGTATCCTACCTTACTCCCTTTCAACATCTTTCACATACTACTTGCTTATTAAAACCGGCTGGCCGGATTGGCCGTGCGGTTCTAGGCGCTAAAGTCTGGAACAGCGCTACCTCTACGGTCGCAGGTTTGAATCCTGCCTCCGGCATGGATGTGTGTGATGTCGTTAGGTTAGTTAGGTTTAAGTAATTCTACGTTCTAGGGGACTGATGACCTCAGATATTAAGTCCCATAGTGCTCAGAGCCATTTGAACTTTTTTATATAAGTACGTTTTTATTCGATCCTGTGCGCTGTGATAGGCTTGTTATAGAATTTAGTAGAATTCTCAACTGCTTTCGTCAGTCTAATATCGATCGCAAGCACTCCTTCTACATTTAATCGATGACTTGGGAACATTCATTCTATTCAAACATTATGAATTACCTCGAAGAAAACTGTCTATTGGCACACCGTCGACAAGGGTTTATAAAACATCGTTCCTGTGAAACATAACTAGCTCTTTATTTACAAGAAGCGTTGAGCGCTACTGACATGGGATCTCAGATCGATTTCGTATTTCTGGATTTCCGTAGCCTTTTGACACTGTACCACACAAGCGGCTAGTAGTGAAATTGCGTGCTTATGGAATATCGTCTCAGTTATGTGACTAGATTTGTGATTTACTGTCAGAGAGGTCACAGTTCGTAGTAATTGACGGAAAGTCTTCGAGTAAAACAGAAGTGTTTTCTAGCGTTCCCCAAGGTAGTATCATAGGCCCTTTGCTCTTCCTTATCAATATAAACGATTTGGAAGACAATCTGAGGAGCCGTCTTCGGTCGTTTGCAGATGACGCTGTCGTTTATCGACTAATAAAGTCATCAAAAGATCAAAACAAATCGCAAAACGATTTAGAAAAGATATCTGAATGGTGTGAAAATTGGCAGTTGACCCTAAGTAACGAAAAGTGTGAGGTCATCCACACGAGTGCTAAAAGGAACTCATTAAACTTCGGTTACACGATAAATCAGTCTTATCTAAAAGCCGTAAATTCAACTAAATACCTAGGTACTACAATTACAAACAACTTAAATTGGAAGGAACACGTAGAAACTGTTGTAGGGAAAGCTAACCAAAGACTGCGTTTTATTGACAGGACACTTAGAATATGTAACAGATCTACTAAGGAGACTGCCTACACATACGCTAGTCCGTCCTCTTTTAGAATATTGCTGCGCGATGTGTGCTCCTTACCAGATAGGACTGAGGGAGTACATCGAAAAAGTTCAAAGAAAGGCAGCAAGTTTTGTATTATCGTGAAATATTGGAGACAATGTAGGATTTGGGATGGACATCATTAAAGAAAGGCGTTTTTCGTTGCGACGGAATCTTCTCACGAAATTCCAGTCACCAACTTTCTCCTCCGAATGCGAAAGTATTTTGTTGACACCGACCTACATGGGGAGAAACGATCACCACGATAAAATAAGGGAAATCAGAGCTCGTACGGAAAGCTATAGCCGTCGTTCTTTCCGCGCAAAAACAATGGTTCAATTGGCTATGAGCACTATGGGACTTAACTTCTGAGGTCATCAGTCCCCTAGAACTACTCAAACCTAACTAACCCAAGGACATCACACACATCCATGTCCGAGGCAGGATTCGAACCTGCGACCTTAGCGGTGTCGCGGTTCCAGACTGTAGCGCCTAGAACCGCTCGGTTTCCACGCATTATACGAGATTGGAAAAATAGAGAATTGTGAAGGTGGTTCGATGAACCCTCTGAAAGGCACTTAAATGTGATTTGCAGAGTATCCATGTAGATGTAGATGTAGGCTCTCTGTTCATCATAAATTAAATTTTCGGAAAACAAACGTGATCGCGATGTACGAGACACCCTTTCAGTTACAACATAGCCGTTAAATCGCTTGAGATTGTGTCGTTTTTCTTTCCCCGTGATTTTGCTCAAACATAGCCTATCAGTTTTTTGTATTATTTTTAATAATTATACCAAACATTACTAACATTTATTGAACGACCTCTTACGGGCAATGATGTAATAGATTTTGTGGTGGGGTAAGTGAGGGTAGCTTCCATGGGCTAGTCCCACCAGATCTGATATGAGCACTTTCTTTTAAAAAAAAAGTTTGTCGTAGGCCGCTGTAGCAATGAAGGGCACATACAGACTGCAAAAAAAGCGCAGGTCAGTCCCGTTTTCCGGAAGAGTTGTAGGACAAATGAACATAATCATAGGCCTATATCACCTTACTCTGTTGTAGAATTATGGAACGTGTTGTATGCTCACGTATCGTGATGGTTTTGGAGAACGAAAATCACCTAAATAAGAACCAACATAGATTCCGCGAATAGAGAGAAACTCAGCTCACTCTGTTCCTCTATGAGCTCCACAGGGCTGTAGGCATCAACTCTCAGGTTGATGCCATGTTCCTAGACTTCATTCCTAGACTTCAGACAGACATTTGAAACCGTCCTGCAGAGCCGTTTCGTGAAACAAATTCGGGATTACCGAGTATCGGACCACATTTTCGATTGGATTCAAGACTTCCTTGCGGAGAGAACTCAACGCATCGCTCTTAAGGGGACGACATCGACATACGTAAAGGTAATTTCTGGAGTACCCAAGGAAGTGGGATCGGACCGTTATTGTTTACAATGTACATAAATGATCTAGTAGAAAGCGTCGGATGCTCTTTAAGACTGTTCCCAGATGATGCGGTTGTCTGTAAAAAAAGTAGCAACTCCTAAAGGCAGTACCAATTTCCCAAATTACCTGCAGAAGACTGATGAATGACGCAGGTTCTAGCAGTTGAACGTAAATAAATGCAACGTATTGAGCGTTCATGGGAAAACAACTTCTCTGTTGATGAGAAACTGTTGAAAACAGTATCTACCGAGAAATGTCTAGGAGTAACTATCCGGAGCGACTTTAAGTTGAATGACCAGATAACACAAATAGTAGGAAAAGAGACGCTAGACTGAAAGTCTCAGGAAAAGTCTTATGGAAATGTAATTCATCCACGAAGGAAGTGGTTTACAAGACACTTGTCTGAGCAATTCTTCAGTATTGTTGATCAATCTGGAACCCTTACTATGTAGAACTATTAGAAGAGGTAAAGAAGACCGAACGAAGAGCATTTAGTTGCGTAATAGCGTCAGTTAGTCGGCGCAAGAGAGGTTCAGAGTCTGCCAGACTTTGCTAGGGAGACGTTGTGCATCACAGGGCGGTTTACGACTGAAATTCCAAGATGGTACGTTCAGGTGGGAGTTGGATAACATATTACTTCCTCTCACACACGTCTTATGAAATGATCACAAAGAGAAAATTCGAAAAATTTAAGCTGATATAGACTTACCGACAATCGTTCTTCCCTTGCGTCATGCAACGAATGGAGAAGGGAGAAGAGGATCAATTATCGCTACCAAACGTACCCTCCGCCACACGCCGCCAGGTGGCTTGCAGAATATAAATGTAGAACAAAGAAGCCGTTTGAAACAATTACGATATCTCAGCAGATACACGTGATAAAAATATCTCGATTCAGATAATGAGGTTCATCTAAGAGATTATATATTAATTCACATCATTCAGTTAAAACATCGATAACTTTCTAACTGCTCTGCCTTGGCGAAATCCGATTTGAGGTTCGTACACCACTAATCAATCACTTTTTACACAAAACAACGGTATTCTGTCCAATTTTTATTTCTGTCAACAGTGTTCAATCAACGTATTGTGAACATGACTTGCGAGCCGATATAATCAACAATCTGTGACGGAACCTGATTTTTATTTTAATATCCCGGATCTTCAAAAATATTAATCTTCAGCGTGATTTGTAATTAAATAATTGTAGCTATAACATTCCATTATTGTAATTAAAGGGTATTTATAATCCGACTTACAGCTTGGTTCACGAAATAAGAATCACTTCACAAACCACAATTACAAAATAAGCTATTGCGGATAGATTGCCGTGAGTGACTGGCAGTAACAGATCTGATAATAACTTGAGATGCCTCTATTCTTAACGTTTTGTCTAATGGTGTGGTGGTAACACTGATGGAGTGGTGCAGAAATATATTTTTGCTTCCGCTGGACATTAAGCACAAACGAACATTCCACAAAGTTTTTGCTTGATACAAAGCTCAATATCATCTCAGGCATCAAATGAAACTGTGAACCTGTGACTTACCTTAAAAGAAAGATTAAGGAAAGCCAAACCTACGTTTCTAGCATTTGTAGACTTAGATAAAGCCTTTGACAATGTTGACTGGAATACTCTCTTTCAAATTCTAAAGGCGGCAGGGGTAAAATACATGGAGCGATATGCTATTTACAATTTGTACAGAAACCAGATGGCAGTTATAAGAGTCGAGGGGCATGAAAGGGAAGCAGTGGTTGGGAAGGGAGTGAGACAGGGTTGTAGCCTCTCCCTGATGTTATTCAATCTGTATATTGAGCAAGCAGTAAAGGAAACAAAAGAAAAACTCAGAGTAGGTATTAAATTCCATGGAGAAGAAATAAAAACTTTGAGGTTCGCCGATGACATCGTAATTCTGTCAGAGACAGCAACGGACCTGGAAGAGCAGTTGAATGGAATGGATAGTGTCTTGAAAGGAGTATATAAGATGAACATCAACAAAAGCAAAACAAGGATAATGGTATGTAGTCAAATTAAGTCGTGTGATGGTGAGGGAATTAGATTAGGAAATGAGACACTTAAAGTAGTAAAGGAGTTTTGCTATTTGGGGAGCAAAATAACTGATGATGGTCGAAGTAGAGAGGATATAAAATGTAGACTGGCAATGGCAAGGAAAGCGTTTCTGAAGAAGAGAATTTTGTTAACATCGAGTATAGATTTAAGTGTCAGGAAGTCTTTTCTGAAAGTATTTGTATGGAGTGTAGCCATGTATGGAAGTGAAACATGGACGATAAATAGTTTGGACAAGAAGAGCATAGAAGCTTTCGAAATGTGGTGCAACAGAAGAATGCTGAAGATTAGATGGGTAGATCACATAACTAATGAGGAAGTATTGAATAGCATTGGGGAGAAGAGAAGTTTGTGGCACAACTTGACCAGAAGAAGGGATCGGTTGGTAGGACATGTTCTGAGTAATCAAGGGATCACCAATTTAGTATTGGAGGGCAGCGTAGAGGGTAAAAATCGTAGAGGGAGACCAGTAGATGAATACACTAAGCAGATTCAGAAGGATGTAGGTTGCAGTAGGTACTGGGAGATGAAGAAGGTTGCACAGGATAGAGTAGCATGGAGAGCTGCATCAAACCAATCTCAGGACTGAAGACCACAACAACAACAACAACTTAAAGTTGAGTACTAGGGAATTATACAGTTTTCATCCAACAACTCAGTAAACAGCTTTCAAAAACGCATTATTTTTGCGACGACCTGTGACGCCAGCAGGTAAAAGTATTACCACGTTACGTTTGCGAGTATAAAGTCCAGCTACAGTAGGTAAAATTCGAAGCTTAATTTCTGCATCTGCAAACCTGAAGCAATGTAGAATACCGCACAAATCAGATAACTGAGATAAAGTGACGGCGCATAAGTCTACTTCTGTTCCAGAAAAGCTGTAAGTGCGGTAAGTAAACCTTTAAAATAACTAAAGTATGAAAAGTGTCCAGTTTCGTCAGATGGAGACTGTTATATTCCAAATGGTAAAAATAAAAATATAACTGCGTGCACTTTCTTCTAGAACTCTAAGAGACTTGCCTCAGTAAATGTTAAGACGATAATAAAACCTAATACTAGGAACCGGTGGGTGAAAGTAAAGAGAGTTGTACCGTTGTATTCACACTCCTGAGTTTAATTTACATGTTCACTCATTTTTATTTCACGCTCAGACGGTTGCAGCATTTCATCTTGTGTAACAATGCAACTCAACTCTCAATAAAACATATTTCTCCGATTTCGCATCTGAAAAGTGAGAAGCATTTTTCCATGGTGTGTTTACTATGCTATTTCTCAACAGTAACACCAAATTTGACGTCCATATTTGTTGAACGAATTTCCTCATTTTACTGTACGCCTGAACTTCTCATGCATCGCAACAAAAGTTTATGAAGTATTTGTATCATTAAACAAAGAAGAAAAATTATTAGACTGAGTTCATGAACAAACGTCTCGGAGAAGCTTCGAAAAACATAATACATTCTAGTGCAATTGACCTATAAAAACATTATCGGCTAAAAAAGGGAAAAAACAAAATGTAAACACCACTTCTTATATGAAATGATTATAAGAATAATAAAATTCATTCAAAATGGGCCCATATCCTTCCATAAAAATCGTTAATAACCTGCCAGTAGCCAGTTTATTAATACAAATTGAAAACTCACAGAAATTAAAACAATCTAATGAAACATTTTTCCGCCATAAATAACATTTGACGATATTGTTCTTGACAGTGAAATAAATTAACCGATAACTGATCCTCAGTTTCTTTATGCGGCAGAAACACAATGGAAAAGGAAATGAGAACTCTGAAATATTCACACTTTCATTATTTTTATGGAACGGTAAATTAAATGTCAACCGAAGCTCTCAGTGTTTCTGGATCCATGTAGCTAACTATCAGTTCTATGTAGATTATAATTAACTGTCAGCCACATATTCCAGCAATGCTATCTCAATGACAACGATCAATGTTACTCATTCCAACACTGTAGATGTAGGAATATAGGAGTCCAACAACGTAGCTGTATGGAAATAGAAGGTTTTATTTATTGAAGTAAGCACTTTGGTAAACAGATGGCACGTGGCCTTGTGTTAAAGTCTGGAAATGTAGCACAAATACACAGTCAGTTCTTGATAAAATTTCAAGGAGGTGTAAAGATCAGCAAATTTCTTTAAATGTTGAGAGATGTAAAACCGTGCACTTCAGTTCACGCCAAAAAGCAGTATCCTTTGACTACAGTACCAAGAGTCACAACTGGAATCAGTAAGATCATATAATTGTCTGCATGTAAAGATTTGTGGGTATATGAAATCGTTGACCAAATAGGCTCAGTTCTAGGTAAAGTACATGGGAGATTTTAGTTCATTGATAGGATAGTAGGAAAGTGCATTCAGTACACAAAGGAAATAGGACTAAAATGGGACAAAATGGCACAAATAAATGCGGCACGAACAGTCACAGGTTTGCTTGTCTATGGATAGCGTCAATTAGCAGACGCCAAGAACTGATGCCACCTATACCACAACAGCCTACTTACGAAGATTTAAGAACCAACATTAAGTGGGTAACGTAGTGAATCGTCCCCAGGCGGCGAACGTCTACATATAGCGGCTTCTAATGTTTCACTTGTTATGTTACCAATAACTGATTCAAAATTTAAACTTTGTAACATATGGGGCAAATCTTTTTTTTTTTACAGTTGTGCACCACATATAAATAATTTTAACAAAGCGGAATATACAGTACAATGAATTTTAAATTGTAGATACTCTTCTAATTTAGAACGTTGTCCCCACGAAGATATAGGGTGTCTTATCTGCTGTTAGCTGCCTGGAATATTCTTACACGAGAAAATTGATTTCTAAATAAGGTATATGACTCCACGCTTGTGATTAACTTTTTCTCTCATTTGTTACAGCCATTTCTTTGTACAGAAAAATACATAAATTAACAAAACTTTAAAAACACATGAAATAAGTACGAGTTTTAGTGACACAGACCATAATCAGATTTTGGTGCACTGACAACAACCATTCCTGCCTCTACAGCTATGCCTACTATACATTTCAACAACTGGAAACGTTAAGATGTATGGTTGAATTAATTAAATAGCTTAATTTCCAATTAACAATACAGACCATTTTTCTTTACATACATCAGTTGATAACAAATGCATGTACAAACTAGTACATGAATTTCTTTGTGGTGACATGTGAGGATCGTACATGAAATTGATTTTACAAATCGTTTAACAATATAGAAACATGTATGGTTAATAATATTGCTAACTGCAGTGTGCTTTTTGCTGTTAAAATTTACTTTTCTTACTGTTCTAGATAATAACTACGTGGTGTAGTTAGTTTTAATAGAACAATTCGAGATCACCGAAAATGTAAACATAAGTGCTTATTTACAATGTACTACTGAGTTTTACAATTGCTGACGATTTGAGACTACACAGTATAGTCTAGAGAAAAAAAATTCAATCTACATTTCGAAATGTGCCAAATCTCGTATTGAGATAGTTCTTGATTGACTGACATCGAGTATTTCAATATATCCAAATCGGTTTCTTGGTTCATCATGTTACACACGTCACCAGTACCTCATGCATAAATTTATACAAGAGATACTGCAGGAGTGTAACAGATGATTTCAGGTTGGTATTTGAATAAAAACACATAGTGTAAGAAAAGAAAGAAACAAAAATTTTTTATATTAAACTTTGTAAGGCAGGCCTAACTTCTTGTATCTAGCTCTGTGTATTGCAACCAAAATCAAAATTTTTATATTTTCAAATACTACATTGTATAGTGTAAAAAATTATGGCAAACAATGTTAAGATTTGAAAAAAGAATTTGTAAAACAGTTATTTCAGTATACATGTTTTAATCATATAAAAATTAACTTTAAAGAAAGCATCACATAAATATATATTTCAAAGATTGGTTGCTTCAACCAAAGTACATTAAAAATACATAAAATACCCAACAATATGGTCATTATTTACTCTAACTGTATGATTAAATAGTGCTTATGAACAAGCAAAGTAAAAAAATACATAAAGAGAATGTTAATAACCTGCTATCACCCTCTACCCTTCCATATAACATCTCTTGTGTCATATTTTCACAGAATTTTCATTCATGACATATGATGGATCACAAAAAGTCAGTCTTTCTACCTAGGGGGTGCAGTATTCACAAAAATAAGCATCAGGTTTTTCTTATCTGGCTTTCAGTGTTTTTTATCTTGCTGGTGAAAGTGTATGTGGCGTCCCGTATACACAACAGTCCCTTAGTTGCCTATTTGAATCTTCCAGGACTGCTCACTAGGACAAATTAAGCTGAAATAGTTTTAAATTATAGTCAGTTACAAAATAAAATAAAAGCGGGACAAAGCCAGTACGCTACAGACGAGAGGTAGTCAGTGCTTGTGAGTCAACATACACCACCTCTAGAATGAGATTTTCACCCTGGAGTGGAGTGTGCGCTGATATGAAAGTTCCTGGAAGATTAAAACTGTGTGCCTGACCGAGAGTCGAAGTCGGGACCTTTGCCTTTGGTGGGCAGGTGCTCTACAAACTGAGGACGGGGCGTGAGTCATGCTTGGGTAGCTCAGTTGGTAAAGCACTTGCCTGCGAAAGGCAAAGGTCCCGAGTTCGACTCTCGGTCCGGCACACAGTTTTAATCTGCCAGGAAGTTTCATATCAGCGCACACTCCGCTGCAGAGTGAAAATCTGATTCTGGAAACATCCCCCAGCCTGTGGCTAAGCCATGTCTCCGCTATATCCCTTCTTTCAGGAGTGCTAGTTCTGCAGGTTCACAGAAGAGCTTCTGTAAAGTTTGGAAGGTAGGAGACGAGGTACTGGCAGAAGTAAAGCTGTGAGGACGGGGCGTGAGTCGTGCTTGGGTAGCTCAGTTGGTAGAGCTCTTGCCCATGAAAGGCAAAGGTCCCAAGTTCGAGTCTCGGTCCGGCACACTGTTTTAATCTGCCTGGAAGTTTCATACACCACCTCTGTCTGAATTGTCAAATCAGTAGAAACAATTAATTTTATAAAGTCATAAACCCATAAAACATCCAAAAAGGAGAAATCATTATTCTTTATCCTTGGTTGTATAACTAACACAAATTACTTGCACAGTCTCATCTGTACAACAAGTTATTAGTAGTGGTGAGTGAAGGCACAAAAGAGACTGTGGGAAAGAGTCTCACATTCTTATTACATACAACATCGATCAGAAAAAAACAGATTATCATTTAAAGGAAACAGATGGTATATACAGGTAAATATCAGGAAATTTTTTAGTATAATCATCTTCCAAGTTGCATCTCTGATAAAAAGTTTTGAAAAAGTGACATTTCACTCAAATACTGAACTAGTCCACAACATACATGTTAATCTTACTATTTGCAGATCATTTGTGCGCAGTGTACAATTAAAATTGACCTCTCAATGGTAACATTTCTGTTTGTTATCACCTTTCCCCATAAAATTCTTGATATCTTTTTTCTGTTCAGAGGACAGTCTTCAACTAATTCATATACTTTCACATTATAAGCAGTGTTCGAGTGACTGCACAGGCAAACTTTTTCACATAAATTGAGACTATTACTGCAATGATTTCATTCAGTTATATACGAAACTGAATTCGCATATTATTTTCAATAATTACGTTCCAAATCTAAATGGAAAATTAATTTGACAGTTGTCTTGCATATGTACCATGAGCACATGACAATAGCTTCCCTCCTCATAACATTAGTACACTATATTTTTTCTCATTAAACATCACTGTCTTCTGATAACAACCCATATCGTTTCTCAATACATAAACACTAACATCAGTAGCCTCGCCCACTAATATCCCTAACACAGTTTTATTATCATTATGTTTCAGAAAATAACTAACTGTATTACATCATCACACAATATTTTGCGCTCCTTCCTGAAGTTCGCCCCCGGTAGCTGAGTGGTCAGCACGACAGAATGTCAATCCTAAGGGCCCGGGTTCGATTCCCAGCTGGGTCGGACATTTTCTCCGCTCAGGGACTGGGTGTTGTGTTGTCCTAATCATCTTCATTTCATCCCCATCGACGTGCAAGTCGCTGAAGTGGCGTCAAATCGAAAGACTTGCACCAGGCGAATGGTCTGCTCGACGGCAGGCCCTAGCCACACAACATTTCATTTCACTCCTTCCTAAAAGTCTTCACCTTTGCTCCATAATTACTTCAAACTGTACTACATCATGAAAACAGAGCACATAATCATTGTGACTTTACATCATGACAGTCAATACATATTTACTTATATTCGCTTATATCAGGCTAATAACGTCAAATGCAAGAATATAAGTTGCTGCTTGCTATGCAAGTATATAGGATCTGTCTAAGAAAGACAATTTTTTTATATTTTAAAAGTCTCAAATTGAACAAATTTCTCTTTGCACTTATATTACTTTTTAACTTTTGCATCTGCTATTGTAGAAGCATCATAAGTCTGGCTACTTGTACTAACAGTATTTGACTAGGAAAAGCACAGATTTCTGATAACCCTGAACATGCTTCCTTTTATTATATGACATTCATGTGCTTGTTAAATACATCCCAGTTAGACTTCTAAACAATTATGATGTGCAGTCATTACCCTTAACATATGATGCGAAAGTTGACAAACAAAATAAAAATAAATATAGTTTATTAATACATGATCTTACAAACATAGCTTTGGACAAGAAATAGCCAGGTTAATAAATGTTTCTTTCCAGATTATGAAGTGATAGTTGTTTATTCCTTATGCCTACTGTTTCTTTTTTGTGTGATAATCAGAATATCAGGTATTTTCTAATTTTAAGTACACACTTGAAAACCTATCAATTCATGTAATAGCATAGATAGCGAGTTGAAACATGTCAGACTTACCTGAAAGGACAAGGCGTTTTGTTGAAACCAAAAACGAGTGGAAAAAATTGCCAAGAAAGGGCGCTGAACAGCAACACGCCAAGAGAACTCCTACAGCTCCAGAACTGTCTGGAAACCCCATTACATGATGCAAAAATCACGGTGTGGAGTAGATGTATCAGTATTGATGGGGTCTCTTTTCTTTGAGTAAAATGCTTTTCAAGTGATCAACAGGGCGGGTGCAAGTATGCCGTTATTTTACTGAATCGTAATATCTCTTGCCAGCTTGATAAACACGTGTTGGAAGGTACAACTTTTCTTCAGGACGGCGCTGCACCTCATATTTTTACATGTATAAAAGACATCTTGCGCATTTCATTTGGTGAGGATCATGTGCTGATTCGCCACTTTCGTCTAGTCTCCCAAGACCTCAATCGATTTTGTTATGGGTTGTGGGGTTACCTGAAGTCACAAGTCTACTGTGCTGGTCTGACCTTGTTAGGGATGCTAAAAGACAACATCTGACGACAATTGCTCACAACATTGCCCTTAGACTGCAGGTATTGTTGATGAACGACAGCTGCCATGTTGAACATTTGCTATAAAGAACATCATCTTTGCTAAAAATCAATTGCTATGCAGCTCATTGCTTTTGTATGATAAGAAGCACCATCTGTTAGTCATTTTCCCCCTACCTACATTATCTCAAGAAGTGCTGAATTTTCAAATGTTAACATACTTTTGGGTTACACTTTTAACAGTCTGTGGTGTAAGGACAACATAGGAAGAAAAACCAAAAGTATTTATAACTATGTATATTACCTTGCTATTCAGCAGTTAAGAGTGTTTCCAAACAATATCAGATTCTCTCCATATTTTCCACTCATTGTAATACTCTCTAGTTATTAGACATTGACATTCGTGTGCAGCAGTGCATTCTCTCCTATTCCACTCTTTAAATAATCTTTCTCATATGTCGAGTAATATTTATCTGCCATTTCTGGCATTATCTCGCTATACATTACAATTTTGCCCACTAAAGTCGGTTTCTACTTTGTTTCAGTTACTTTCTCTATTTAGCATAGATGGTAAAAATAACATTTCTTTTCATTCAAAACTTTTAGTAATTAGCATTAAATATTATTGTTCCATATGTCTCTGCACTTTCATATCTGCAAGATCAGCTAATCTCAAGATTTATTCTATCTCTTGTAACACATTTTCATTTACTTTCCCTAATAACAATTTCCTTGCCATTATTTCAAACATGATCTCATGAACATAACTTACTAGGATACATGACGTTGAGTCCCTAATCATAGCTTCCTCAATCTTCATTTGTTGTCAATACATCATCATAATCATTTTTGCTCACATAAAACATCAGCATCATAAAGCCCTAATATGTTGTCCATAACCCTACCCATTCACGATATATTCTCAATACCTAACAAGCCACTTCAAAATATCAGCAGCAGAAAATTCTCACCCTACAGAATTATTGTTGATAACCACATAATAATATTTACATCCTCATAATCTTACTACACATAACATTCTGAATCCAATCATCACCTACTTCACAAGATCAGGGCAACAGCACATAATACTAGTTTCAGACTCACTACATTTACAATAAGTTAACTCAAACAAATAGTTCCAAAATTCAACATGTCCAAAGAATATCGAAAATCTAGATACCACATGTTCCAGAATCTTTGTAGGATTCTTTGGACTGTGGTATATAACATTCGGAATCCACATCATCAGGATAAAGGGTAAGACATTTAAAACTCCTTGACAGAATATTTGGCGAAATACACATCGGATTAAAAAAAGTGGTAATAAACATTGTTCATCTCGAACAGGGACATGCATTAACATAACGGTCGACCTCCCTTCACCACCCCCTGTCGTCGGGAGGGGGGGGGGGGGAGCGACTTTCAAATCTTAAGTAGGAACCTCCACTTTTTATTGCAGATTTGTATTCTCTGTGAAGAATATGTAACTTTTGTATGAAACGTTTCTTTCATTTCATGGTAATCGGTAAACATGCAAGTGAGGTGACAACTGTTTCAGAACGGTACTGTGTCAAACAAATGCACCTCCGATTAAGTCAATCGAAGTACTACTTTGATATTTTTGATAATGCTATCATGTGACACCTCCCGCAATCGAAGGAAGCACATACCGTGATCATGGGTTCAGCCCGCTGTCAAACTGTGCATGCTACTTCAATGATTCGGGTTGTACACGTCTCGTCGCTGTTGTTCCACCATGTTAACGATTGCAGAGAGGGTCTATATCATTGCCGCGTACTTTGAGGTTAATAAAAATCTTCACGAACCCCGACAGGAATGTGTAAACCTGTTTACTGAAAGGGGAAGTTTTAAACCCCGACAAAAAGTCCTACCGCGGCATGTGACAAACGAAAATAACACAGTGAATGTTTCAGTTGCGGTTGCTGTAAATCCTCAAGTAAGTTCTCGGCAAACTGCGCAAGATTAAGGAATTTCGCAGAGAAGTGTTCTACACATACTGCATGCGCACAAATGACATCCATTTCATTTATCGCTACATCAAGGACTGCATGGTGACGATTTTCACAATCTCCTGAACTTCTGAAACTAGATACAGGAATAACTGTCAGTCACTGATAATTTCATTTCACAGATACTTTTCACCGATGAATCAAATTTTACGAATCGTGGTCAAGTGAATCGACATAATATGCATTATTGGTCAATAAAGGATCCCCATTGGGTAAGGCAAGTTGAACATCAACACCAACGGAGTGTAAATGTTTGGTGCGGTATTTTAGGTACGCAAGTAATTGGCCTAAATTTCACGGAAGATAATCTGACTGGTAAAATGTATAGCGACATTGTGGATAATGTTTTACCCATACTAATGGACGGTATTCAACTTCAAACGGGACTGGATATGTGGTTTCGACACGATGGATGCCCAGCGCATTATTCATGAGTAGCCCGAGAAGTTCTGAATCGAAACCACCCTGGTCGATAGATGGGACGATTAGGTCCTTAAACGTGGCCCGCACGTTCACTGGATTTGACTTCTGCCGATTTTCTTCTGTGAGGGTGGATGTACCAACAACCCCCGAAGATATGTGGCAGCGAATTCACAATGAATGTGCAAATTTCAGTGCAGAGACACTAATACACTTCGGATTGCCATTCAGACACAAAGTTGCGATGTACATTAGAAACAACGGACATTTCGAACATTTGCTGAACCGAAACACTTCTGAGATATAAGAGGACTCAGGGTAATCAAGCAACCCGAGATAGTGAAAGGAAGGGGACTCACCAAAATCAGGCATTATTTGTAATGTGGTGAAAAAGTTTTGTCCATAACTTTTCAAATCCCATGGATATCTAGCATTGAACTTTGTATGGATGGGGAAGAAGCAACAATTTGTAGAAATATTATTACTGCTACTGAATTAGAACGTAGTAGGAAAAATAAAAGAGATATCTCTAGACGAAAAAAAAGCCGAGAAAAACTAGTAAGGTAGAAATGGAGTTGAAAGATTTCTTGTTTTATTCCTACAAAAGTTACTTGTAATTAATGCATACTCTACGATTTTTCAAATTAAATCAAACATCACCATGACACTACAAATTAACATTTACTGAATCTTATTTGTACTGCTCTTTTTGTGTTTATAATCTATAGGTACATCCTATCAATGCCATTTCTATATATCACATTAAATAGTCAGAAATGACAGAGCCAACTTTTCAGTATATCAGACACTCATCCAAATCTCTTCCAAAGAAAATAAATTGTAATCACCCTCAAAGGCTCAGTTTTAACCCTAGTGATCTTGGAATGTAAGGTATCAGAAGGTTTCACCAGTCATTTTAAGAGTCTCACTATAAAGTATACCAAGATTCATTCATTCTTTGTTGTGTGATGCAAGAATATCCCCAGTATAAAAGACCAAGAATGAGTGCCACAAATAAAAGTAAAGATACTACGTACCTAAATTTATTTCTGGAAAGAGAGAAGTACTCCAAGTATGTCAAAATACAGTTGTTTCTACTTTGGTAATTCCGAAATTTATGGTTCAGAGGGTTTATAAGAAACAGTTAACGAGTGAATTATCACCCTGAGAAAGAAGAGGGAGTGAGACACATTCAAAACAGCACAGAAACAATTCATTTAGTCTCTGAATCACATTAAACCACATTACTGCCATGATCATTCAAAGTGCCAGTTTCTGTCAAGTGAATTATCCATTAAAAATTGTGGAGGATGTATATTTCAACACAAAATCTTGAAATGAAAATGAAGTAAGGTTTCTTTTATAATACTTTTAGCAGAAACATAAGTTTCAATACACTGACTAACAAACAAGAGATATTTGCAGAAAAGCATGAAGCAGATGCTAGTCGAACCCCTATATTTGGATGTTGTACCTAAATCTTCAAAAATAAGACGTACTGAGCCTGCTAAGTAAGTTGTGTGCCACTTTTTTTTGGATCATCAGTGTCATGACTGGTTTGATGAGGCCCGCCACGAATTCCTCTCCTGCGCTAACCTCTTCATCTCATAGTAGCACTTGCAACCTACGTCCTCTATTATTTGCTGGATGTTTTTCCAATCTCTGTTTTCCTCTATAGTTTTTGCCTTCTATAGTTCCATCTAGTACCATGGAAGTCATTCCCTCATATGTTAACAGATGTCCTATAATCCTGACAGACCTTCTCCTTATCAGTGTTTTCCACATATTCCTTTCCTCTCCGATTCTGCGTAGAACCTCCTCATTCCTTACCTTATCAGTCCACCTAATTTTCAACATTCATCTGTAGCACCACATCTAAAATGCTTCGACTCTCTTCTATTGCGGTTTTCCCACAGTCCATGTTTCACTACCATACAATGTTGTACTCCAGACGTACATTCTCAGAAATTTCTTCCTCAAATTAAGGCCGATGTTTAATATTAGTAGACTTCTCTTGGCCAGGAACGCTCTTTTTGCCATTGTTAGTCTGCTTTTGATGTCCTTCTTGCTCAGTCCGTCACTCGTTATTTTACTGCCTAGGTAGCAGAATTCCTTAACTTCATCTACTTCCTGACCATCAATCCTGATGTTAAGTTTCTCGCTTTTCTCATTTCTACTGCTTCTCACTACATTCGTCTTTCTTCGATTTACTCTTAGTCCATACTCTCTACGCATTAGACTGTTCATTCCATTCAGCAGATCATGTAATTCTACTTCACTTTCACTCAGGATAGTAATGTCATCAGCGAAAAGTATCATAGCTATCCTTTCACCTTGAATTATAAGTCCACTACTGAAACTTTCTATTGTATCCATCCTTGCTTCCTCGATGTACACATTGAACGGTAGGGGCGAAAGACTACATCATTGTCTTACACCCTATTTAATACGAGCACTTCGTTCTTGGTCGTCCACTCTTATTATTCCCTCTTGGCTCTTGTACAAATTGTATATTACCCGTCTCTCCCTATAGCTTACACCCATTTTTCTCAGAAATTCGATCACCTTGCACCATTTTACATCGTCAAACGCTTTTTCCAGGTCGACAAATCCTGGTTTTTCTTTAGTATTGCTTCCATTATTAACCGCAGCGTCAGAATTACCTCTCTCGTGCCTTTATCTTTTCTAAAGCCAAACTGATAGTCGCAAAGCGCATCCTCAATTCTCTTTTCCATTCTTCTGTATATTATTCTTGTTAGCAATTTGGATGCATGAGCTGTAAAGCCGATTGTGCGATAGATCTCGCACTTGTCAGCACTTGTCGTCTTCGGAATTGTGTGGACGATGCTTTTTCGAAATTCAGATGGTATGTAGCCAGACTCATGCCTTTCTACACAGCAACGTGAATAGTGGTTTGTTGCCACTACCCCCAACGATTTTAGAAATTCTGTCCTCAAAAGCTCTTTTTAATTCGGATTCTAATACCGAATCCCCTATCTCTTTTAAATAGACTCCTGTTTCTTCTTCTATCACATCAGACAAATATCTCCCACATAGAGGCTTTCAATGTATTCTTTCCACTTATCCGCTCTGTCGTCTGCATTTAACAGTGGAATTCCCGTTGCACTCTTAATGTTATCACCTTCGCTTTTAATGTCAGTGAAGGCTGACTTTCCTGTGTGCTCGGTCTGTCCTAACGACAATCATTTCTTTTTCTGTTTCTTCACATTTTTCATGCGGCCATTTCGCCTTAGCTTCCCTGCACTTCCTATTTTCTTCATTCCTCAGCGACTTGTATTTCTGTATTTCTGATTCTTCCGGAACACTTTTGTACATCCTCCTTTCATCGACAAATTGAAGTATTTCTTCTGTTACCCATGGTTTCTTCGTAATTACCTTCTTTGTACCCTTGTTTTCCTTCTCAACTTCTCTTGTCGCCCTTTTTAGGGATGTCCATTCCTCTTCAACTGTACTGCCTACTGAGCTATTCTTTATTGCTGTATCTATAGCCTTAGAGAACTTCAAGCTAATCTCGTCCTGCTTAGTACTTCTTTGCGTATTGACTCTTCCTAACTGATGTCTTAAAATTCAGCTTACTCTTCATCACTGATATGTTGTGATCTGAGTCTACATCTGCTCCTGGGTACGCCTTATAATCCAGTATCTGATTCCGGAACCTCTGTCTGACCATGATGTAATCTGACTGAGATCTTCCCGTATCACCCGGCCTTTTCCAAGTATACCTCCTCCTCTTTTGATTCCTGAACAAGTACCCGCTATTACTAGCTGAAGTTTATTACAAATTTCAATAAATCTTTCTCCTTTCTCATTCCTTGTTCCAAGCCCATATTCTCCTGTACTCCTTCCCCTACAACTGCATTCCAGTCCCCCACGACTATTAGATTGTCATCTCCCTTTACATACTGTGTTACCCTTTCATTATCCTCATATACTTTCTCTATCTCTTCACCTTCAGATTGCGATGTTAGCATGTACTCCTCAACTATAGTTCTGTGATGGTTTGCTGTCGATTCAGGTAAGAATAACCCTATCACTTAACTGTTCACAGTAACACACTCTTTGCCCTACCTTCCTATTCATAACGAATCCTACTCCCGTTATACCATTTTCTGCTCCTGTTGATATGGCCCTATACTCATCTGACCAGAAATCTCTGCCTTCTTCCCACTTCACTGACCCCTGCTATATCCAGATTGAGTCGTTTCATTTCCCTTTTCAGATTTTCTACTTTCCCTACCACGTTCAAGCTTCTGACATTCCACCCCCCCCCCCCCCCCCGACTCGTAGAATGTTATAATTTCGTTGATTATTCAATCTTTTTCTCATGGTAACCTCCCCCTTGGCAGTCCCCTCCCGGAGATCCGAATGGGGGACTATTCCGGAATCTTTTGCCAATGGTGAGATCATCATGACACTTCTTCAACTACAGGCCACATGTCCTGTGGATACACGTTACGTGTCTTTAATGCAGTGGTTTCCATTGCCTTCTGCATCCTCATGTCGTTGATCATTGCTGATTCTTCCGCCTTTAGGGGCAATTTCCCACCCCTAGGACAAGAGAGTGCCCTGAACCTCTATCCGCTCCTCCGTCCTCTTTGACAAGGCCGTTAGCAGAATGAGGGTGACTTCTTATGCCGGAAGTCTTCGGCCGCCAATGCTGATTATTAATCAATATTTAAGCAACGGTGGGATTCGAACCCGGGACGGAAGCCATTGTGATTCTGAATCAAAGACGCTACCCCTAGACCACGGGGAGGGACACTAATCGAGACCTTAAGTTTTACAAATAGCTGTTGGAGTCTTACCATTATGGGTAACCATAGAGTCTTAAAAGTCTGTCATCGTTTGTTAAAGAAAGAAGTGCTTGTTTGTTTCAGATTATATAACAAATTACAATTAATTTCCATGAATAACATATGTATCTTAAATAGGGGCAAAGAATTTCACATAGGTAGCTATAATGCTTCTGAATTTTGTTAAAGAAGGCAATTTTTTTCATTCCACTTGTTACATATTAAAATTTTGATTCACATAATATGTTGTTGTTGTGGTCTTCAGTCCTGCGACTGGTTTGATGCAGCTCTCCATGCTCATAAAAAAAATATATACCTGCTAAATATATCATGTAATAATGTAAAATATTTAGCGCATGTAACTACAATATTGACTGTTTCTAAATTGTACTCAGAGAGTCAGTTTCATAACTGTGTTATGTCAAAAATTATGGAATATGTATATCATACATGTAATTACTTCATTCATGTTACTATTTTAGTACAAAATGCCACAGTGATGAATGTCCCTGATCACTACAAAACTAATTGTGAGCAGACCACCTATTTAAGAACTACCTTCCAAATGCTTTTGTGCAAAATTAAATGGGTAATGCGAAAACTGTGGCCCAATGCATAGCTCTTAAAGTGGGGAGTTTGGGAAGCAAATATCTCATTCTGACTATTTGCTGTCTGGCTGAAGTAATATGTTGCCGATAATTTTGAGCTTATTGCTCATATCTTCCAGGATATCAATTAGATGCCTACAATATAATGTATGTGAAGGGATCAAACAGAAATAATGATTAAACTCAATATTAACATTAATTTATATACATACTTACGAGGGCAACATATTAGTGAACAATCAAAACCAGTGATAATTACCTCCATCCAAATTCACATAAAGATTGAATGGAAAGCAATTTCATTCCCTTACCAGTTATTACTTCTTGGCCTCCTAAGAATTTACTCCCTCCTGGTGTTGAGTGACAGCTGACACCTATTAAATCCTGTAATGCTTGATTCGAACAGTGACAATCATTACCATCTCGAAGGAGATGAGACGGGAGATCGGCCAGGATTTCACAAGAGTGAAATAAATTTAACGACTCTGCCAATGCTGGCAACTATGTTCACCACAAGTAACACTGATGCGCCGAGCTGTACGGTGCAGACGTGCCGACCCCTTCACGAAGAACTGTCCGTATCTGAGCAGGACTCCAAGATGCAGCACCCTATACCGCACTGCTACGCCAAGTCGATCCACACACTTTCACGTCCTACTGGAAGAAGTTCTCCGATGCGGACACCTTTACATCCTACCATCCAGTCCTTCTCATACGGCACTCATGTACACCCCAGGTAATCCTTGCTGCCAAACGGGTCCAGTCATCAATCATAAAATTACGAACCACTGCGGTCCATCCATGAGGATTACCTCCAACAGAGAATTCCCCCAAAATTAACATGTTTTTACAGCCTCCAGTGAAAACATGAAGCCGCGTGGAGTGGCCGCGCTGTTAGGGGCGCCATGTCTCGGATTTCACGGCCCCTCTGGGCGGAGGCTCGAGCCCTCCATCGGACATGGGTGTGTGTGTTGTTCTTAGCATAAGTCAGTTTAAGTAGTGTGTAAGTCTAGGGACCGATGATCTTAGCAGTCTGGTCCCTTAAGAATTCACACGCATTTCAACATTTTAACACTTTCACAACATGAAACTCTTCCCTACTATAAAAAAGTATTAATTTCAGTGCTACGTTCTGACGTCACACTTCCTTACGCCAACTATATGTTCTCCTGCCAACATCCACAACCTCGCAACAGGGTTTGAGAAAGTCAGAGAGGACCACTACGAGACCGGAATTTGTTTCTGGAGGCTTGCACTTTCCACGGGCGGCTGTTGCTAATCTATAAAAGAAGTCAGAAAACATGGAAAATTCGCCCCTGACTACTGCGCACGGAGCCATACAGCTAGAGGCAAGACCTTAGCCCACAGCAGTCGTTATGGGAGGACAATGCTTGCCGCTCTCCGTAAGTTTGGGTCCGACCTCACTTCCCAGAATTTTACGCCACTCAGACTGCAGTCCTGTATACAGGTCACTGACTTGCGTGTCCTGTTGTCCTGTATCGAATGTCCCACACACACTCCAGACATTCATAATCAATTAAAAATCGTCAACACGTTAATAAGGAGAGACATGCAAATTACACAAGGCACCCTAATACCAGTCGCCTGGTTTTACGACATCAGTAATATTTTCCAAATCGAATGTCCCTGTTGTCAGCCTCAGAACGATAAATGTATTCTAATTATTAATGAAACCACCACTCAAAATGCTTGCCGCTTTTCAACTTTTATTCAGATTTCTGCCTCCAGTACTGCCTTTAATAACTTCTGTATTATTCCATTAATCATTATTTCAATACTCTTGCATGGCAGCTGAACCCAAACTGACCTCCTTGCCTATCCATAATAACTCCAATAATGAACTCAATTTTGCAGATTGCCACAAGATAACCACAATTTTTGTATACCGGAACAGAAGAGAATCGAAGCATTTGAGATGTGGTGCTACAGACGAATTTTGAAAATCGTAAAATATAGTTAAGGCAGAAAACATTTATAATTTGAAGCTCACCATTAATCATACACAAATCACACAATATCACCAGTCGAATCCAATAGAACATGGAAATAAATCAATTAGAGCATTACCCAGAGCGAAGCAAAATTCAAGTTTCATATCACAAATAAGATAAACGAGAGTACTAAGCATTAATGTATGATTTGGTTTATTTCGTTTCTTAACTGTCATAAACTCTAGGACTTTAATTTTTTACACTACTGTTAATCTTCTCCTTAAATTCGTTTTCTCACCAAAAGTACGTCACCTTTGAACATAAACTGGCATAGCTTTACTTTCACAAATCAGACTTGTTCTCTGTCTTAAGAGAAGTGTCATCTCTAAACTGCAGTATCGTCAGAATCAAGCATTCAATGCAAATTAAGTACATCATTAGCATTATTACAGTGTTGTTTCAAAATGAATCTGAGTAATTCTTGATCAATCATTGAAATATGCCACTCAAAATTACAAAAACTTGTATCAAAATTTGGTATTGTACATAAGCCCACATTATTCGCAGCATTGCTACAAAACGGTATGCCACTGTTTCTAAACCGACTACAAAATTCATTCGCATTCTTGTACCATCAGTTAAGTTATAACTGAGTACAAAATGGTAATAATTATTCCAAAGCAGAAAAAGTTTTTAAAAATTCAAATATTTCTTTCCACACAAATCCTTTGCAAAGGACAAATATTTTTTAAGTAATTAAGATTTCTAGTTCGTCTACTTTTGACAGTTCAGGTTAAAATTTGTCTTTTACTGCAGGAAAAATTTCCCCTCTCCATATCAGTGCAAACTGCTTTAATTAAAGTGTCACATTCCATACAGCCATTACGACAATGAACTGTTATACTTTGAAATTTAGCTCTAACAAAACTAGCAATCACAAGGTTTTGTACATCTTTTCTCAGATACAATATGACCATTGGACAGTCTCGTCCTGACTTTAGACTGTAATTTAGACTTTTCGCCTTTCCCTAACGCCTACGAGCCAATTTCTGTTGTTTAGTAATTATTATTTTAACATGGTCGTGAGTAATGTGAGCTTCTCGTCTGTTATGATATTTGTCTCACTTAATTCATTTTTCAATTCGCTCTTTGTTTCTCATAATTCATTTTTCAGATACCTCTTTGCATTATCTATTTTACTGTACACCTGATCACCAACGTCTCCTAATTTTTGTCCGCTTTAGCGCTGTTCCACGGATTTTATTGTTTAGTATATTATTCTCCCTTAGCAAATGTTCAAATAGTGAATTCGCTATTGTAGACGAGCTCCTAAGCATTACATTTCCACTCTGAAATACTCCACTCGATATTATACACTCCTGGAAATGGAAAAAAGAACACATTGACACCGGTGTGCCAGACCCACCATACTTGCTCCGGACACTGCGAGAGGGCTGTACAAGCAATGATCACACGCACGGCACAGCGGACACACCAGGAACCGCGGTGTTGGCCGTCGAATGGCGCTAGCTGCGCAGCATTTGTGCACCACCGCCGTCAGTGTCAGCCAGTTTGCCGTGGCATACGGAGCTCCATCGCAGTGTTTAACACTGGTAGCATGCCGCGACAGCGTGGACGTGAACCGTATGTGCAGTTGACGGACTTTGAGCGAGGGCGTATAGTGGGCATGCGGGAGGCCGGGTGGACGTACCGCCGAATTGCTCAACACGTGGGGCGTGAGGTCTCCACAGTACATCGATGTTGTCGCCAGTGGTCGGCGGAAGGTGCACGTGCCCGTCGACATGGGACCGGACCGCAGCGACGCACGGATGCACGCCAAGACCGTAGGATCCTACGCAGTGCCGTAGGGGACCGCACCGCCACTTCCCAGCAAATTAGGGACACTGTTGCTCCTGGGGTATCGGCGAGGACCATTCGCAACCGTCTCCATGAAGCTGGGCTACGCTCCCACACACCGTTAGGCCGTCTTGCGCTCACGCCCCAACATCGTGCAGCCCGCCTCCAGTGGTGTCGCGACAGGCGTGAATGGAGGAACGAATGGAGACGTGTCGTCTTCAGCGATGAGAGTCGCTTCTGCCTTGGTGCCAATGATGGTCGTATGCGTGTTTGGCGCCGTGCAGGTGAGCGCCACAATCTGGACTGCATACGACCGAGGCACACAGGGCCAACACCCGGCATCATGGTGTGGGGAGCGATCTCCTACACTGGCCGTACACCTCTGGTGATCGTCGAGGGGACACTGAATAGTGCACGGTACATCCAAACCGCCATCGAACCCATCGTTCTACCATTCCTAGACCGGCAAGGGAACTTGCTGTTCCAACAGGACAATGCACGTCCACATGTATCCCGTGCCACCCAACGTGCTCTACAAGGTGTAAGTCAACTACCCTGGCCAGCAAGATCTCCGGATCTGTCCCCCATTGAGCATGTTTGGGACTGGATGAAGCGTCGTCTCACGCGGTCTGCACGTCCAGCACGAACGCTGGTCCAACTGAGGCGCCAGGTGGAAATGGCATGGCAAGCCGTTCCACAGGACTACATCCAGCATCTCTACGATCGTCTCCATGGGAGAATAGCAGCCTGCATTGCTGCGAAAGGTGGATATACACTGTACAAGTGCCGACATTGTGCATGCTCTGTTGCCTGTGTGTATGTGCCTGTGGTTCTGTCAGTGTGATCATGTGATGTATCTGACCCCAGGAATGTGTCAATAAAGTTTCCCCTTCCTGGGACAATGAATTCACGGTGTTCTTATTTCAATTTCCAGGAGTGTATTTCCAACTTGAAAGTTACCTCCTGAAACATTGTTCAAACTGTGAATCATTTTCCACTAACATTCTGTACTCTGCTTCCTACATAATCATACCAAACATTTGTTGTGTTTGTGTATTTTCTGTAGGGGGCCGCCAGATGTGGCCTCTGATATTGGTAAGGGGTAGTCGAGTGGAGAGGTGTGGTGGAGTGGTTCTGTAGACCATTAAGTAAACAGTCATTTATTTCTGCCAGATTTACAATCACTCTGTCTTCTTCCGAGCACAGTGTCCAATGGGCGTGAAAAGCTTGCATCACACAGAAGAGCTTGAAGGGCGTGAGCACCTTGCGTCATGTTACTACCATGATTCTATCAATGTCTGACGTCAGTGCCCTGCAATGGCCATGCAGAGACTGCATCGCACGTAAGCGCTGGTTGCGCACCAGCATCTTGCTAGGTATTACTAGCGTGGTGCTTGTAGTATCTGACGTCAGTGCCGTGCAAAAGGCATGCTGAGCCTGCATCCCACGGAAGTGCTGCTCATGCAACAGCACCTTGCCAGGTATTACTAGCGTGGTGCTAGCAGTATCTGACGTCAGTGCCGTGCAATGTGCGTGCTGAGCCTGCATCGCACGGAAGCGCTGGTCAAGCATCAGCACCTTGCGAGGTATTACTAGCATGATGCTAGCAGTATCTGACGTCAGTGCTGTGCAATGGGCATGCTGAACCTGCATCGCACGGAAGCGCTGGTCAAGCATCAGCACCTTGCGAGGTATCACTAGTGTGGTGCTAGCAGTATCTGACATCAGTGCCATGCAATTGTTTTGCTGAGCCTACATCGCACGGAAGTGCTGGTAACGCGTCATCAAACTGCAAAGTATTACTAGCGTGATGCTAGCAGTAACTGACATCAGTGCTGTGCAATGGGCGTCCTGAGTCTGCATCGTACTGAAGAGCTAGTCGCACATGCGAGATATTACTAGCATGGTGCCAGCAGCATCTGACGTTCAGTGCCGTGCTATGGGCATGCAGAGCCTGCATCGCACGGAAGCACTGGTCACGCATCAGCACCTTGAGAGTAATTACTAGCGTGATGCAACTGTATCTGACGTCAGTGCTGCGCAATGGGCGTGCTCAGCCTGCATCGCATGGAAGCGCTGGTCACGCGTCAGCACCTTTAGAGGTATTTCTAGCGTGACGCTAGCAGTATCTGACGTCAGTGGTGTGCATTGGCGTGCTGAGCCTGCATCAGATGGAAGCAAGGATCACGAGTCAGCATCTTGTGAAGTAATACAAGCATGTTGCTAGCAGTATCTGACAAAAGTGTCATGCAATTGTCTTGCTGAGCCTTCATCGCACGGAAGCGCTGGTCACGCATCAGCAAATTGCAAAGTATTACTAGCGTGATGCTAGCAGTATCTGAAATCAGTGCTGTGTAATGGGCGTCCTGAACCTGCATCGTATAGAAGTGCTGGTCGAGCATCAACACATTGCGAGGTATTACTGACGTGGTGCTAGCAGTATCTGACGTCAGTGGTGTGCAAGTTGCGTGATTAGCCTGCATCGCACAGAAGCGCTGGTCGCGCTTCACCACCTTGTGAGGTATTACTAGCGTGGTGCTAGCAGTATGTGACATCAGTGCCATGCAATGGACTTGCTGAGCCTGCATCGCACGGAAGCGCTGGTAACACGTCAGCACCTTGCAAACTATTACTAGGTTGATGCTAGCAGTATCTGACACCCATGCTGTGCAATGGGCGTGCTGAGCCTGCATCGCATGGAAGCATTGGTAACACGTCATCACCTTGCCAACTATTACTAGCGTGATGCTAGTAATATCTGACGTCTCTGCTGTGCAATGGACGTGCTGAGCCTGCATCGCACAGAAGTGCTGGTCACGAATCAGCACATCCGA
Source organism: Schistocerca gregaria (assembly GCF_023897955.1). Taxonomy (NCBI): domain Eukaryota; kingdom Metazoa; phylum Arthropoda; class Insecta; order Orthoptera; family Acrididae; genus Schistocerca; species Schistocerca gregaria. Next base: position 66,027,643 of record NC_064924.1, on the reverse strand, counting down.
AGTATTACTAGCGTGATGCTAGCAGTATCTGACATCAGTGCCGTGCCTTGGGCGTCCTGAGCCTGCATCACACTGAAGCTTTGGTCGCGTGTCAGCACCTGGCGAGGTAACACTAGCATCGTGCTAGCAGTATCTGACATCAGTGCCATGCAATGGTCTTTCTGAGCCTGCATCATATGGAAGTGCTGGTCACTCATCACCACCTTGCACAGTATTACTAGCATGATGCTAGCAGTATCTGACGTCAGTGCTGTGCAATGTGCGTGCTGAGCCAGCATCGCACTGAAGCGCAGGTCACACATCAGCAACTTGAAAAGTATCACCAGCGTGATGCTACCAGTATCTGACATCAATGCCATGCAATGGTCTTGCTGAGCCTGCATCGCACGGAATCGCAGGTCACGCGTCAGCAACTTGCAAAGTATTACCAGTGTGATGTGAGCAGCATCTGACGTTAGTGCGGTGCAATGCACGTGCTGACCCTGCATCTCACGGAAGCGCTGGTCACGTGTCAGCACCTTGAGACGTATTACTAGCGTGGTGTTAGCAGTATCTGACGTCAGTGCTGTGCAATGGGCGTGCTGAGCCTGCATTGGACGTAAGCAAGGATCACGAGTCAGCATCTTGTGAAGTATTACTAGCATGTTGCTAGCAGTATCTGACAAAAGTGCCATGCAATGGTCTTGCTGAGCCTGCTTAGCACGGAAGCGCTGGTAATGCGTCAGCACCTTGAGAGGTATTACTAGCGAGATTCTAGTAATATCTGACGTCAGTGCTGTGGAATTGGCGTGATTAGCCTGCATTGCACAGAAGCGCCAGTCGCGCATGAGCACCTTGCGAGGTAATACTAGTGTGATGCTAGCATTATCTGACATCAGTGCCATGCAATGGTCTTGCTGAGCCTGCATCAAACTGAAGCGCTGGTAGCACATCAGAACCATGCGAGGTATTACCAGTGTGATGCTAGCATTGTCTGCCGTCAGTGCCATGCAATGGGCATGCTGAGCCTGCATCGCATGGAAGTGATGGTCACATGTCAGCATCTTGTAAACTATTACAAGCGTGATGCATCAGTATGTGACATCTGTGCCACGCAATGGACTTATTGAGCCTGCATTGCACGGAAGCACTGGTCACGCGTCAGCACCTTGCAAACTATTACTAGCATGATGCTAGCAGTATCTGACATCAGTGCCACGCAATGGACTTATTGAGCCTGCATTGCAGGGAAACACTGGTCATGCGTCAGCACCATGCGAAGTTTTACTAGCGTGATGCTAGCAGTATCTAATGTCAGTACTGTGCAATGGGTGTGTTGAGCCTGCATTGCACAGATGGGTTGGTCGCACATCAGCACCTTGCGAGGTATCACTAGCGTCATGCTAGCAGTATCTCACATCAGTGCCATGCAATGGACTTGCTGAGCCTGCATCGCATGGAAGTGCTGGTAATGTGTCCGCACCTTGCAAACTATTACTAGCGTGATGCTAGCAGTATCTGAGTTCCATCCTGGGCAATGGGCGTGCTGAGCCCGCATCACACGGACGTGCTGGTGACACGTCAGCACCTTGAGAGGTATTACTAGCGAGATGTAGGAGTGTCTAATGTCAGTGCTATCCAATGGTCTTGCATAGCCTGCATCGCATGGAAGCTCTGGTAGCGCCTCAGCATCTTGCCAGGTATTACTAGCGTGGTGCTAGCAGTATCTGACGTCACTGCCGTGGAATGGGCGTGCTGAGCCTGCATCGCACGGACGCATTGGTCGCGTGTCAGCACCTTGCGAGGTATTACCAGCGTGGTGCTACAGTATCTGACGTCAATGCTGTGCAATGAGCGTGCTGAGCCTGCGTCGCACAGAAGTGCTGGTCGCGCATCAGCACCTTGCGAGGTATCACTAGCGTGGTGCTAGCAGTTTCTGACATCAGTGCCATGCAATGGTCTTGTTGAGCCTGCATCGCATGGAAGGGCTGGTAATGCGACAGCAACTAGCAAACTATTACTAGTGTGATGTTACAGTATCTGACGTCAGTGCCGTGCTATGGGCGTGCTGAGCCTGCATTGCACGGAAGCGCTGGTCACGTGTCAGCACCTTGAGAGATATTACTAGCATGATGCTAGCAGTATCTGACGAGAGTGCTGTGCAATCGGCGTGCTGAGCCTGCATCGATCAGAAGCGCTCCTCAACTGTCAGCACCTTGTGATGTATTACTAGCATGGTGCTAGCAGTATCTGACGACAGTGCTGTGTATTGGGTGTGCTGAGACTGAATCGTATGGAAGCGCTGGTTGCGTGTCAGCACCTTGCGAGGTATCACTAGTGTGGTGCTAGCAGTATCTGACATCAGTGCCATGCATTGGTCTTACAAAGCCTGCATCGCACTGAAGCGCTGGTCATGCGTCAGCACATTGCAAAATATTACTAGCGCAATGCTAGCAGTATCTGACATCTGTGTGTGCAATGGGCGTGCTGATCCTGCATGACACTGTAGCAATGGTCGCGCATCAGCACCTTGCGAGGCATTACTAGCATGGTGCTAGCAGTATCACACGTCAGTGCCGTGCCATGGGCGTGCTGAGCCTGCATGTCTCGGTAGTGCTGGTCATGCGTCAGATCCTTGAGCGGTATTACTAGCATGATGCTTGCTGTATCTGACGTCAGTGCCGTGCAATCGGCGTGCTGAGCCTGCATTGGATGGAAGCACTGATCAACCGTCAGCACCTTGTGAACTGTTACTAGCGTGGTGCTAGCAGTATCTGACGTCTGTGCCGTGCTAAGGGTAGGCTGAACCTGCATCCCACAGGAGCGCTGGTGTCGTGTCAGGACCTTGCAAAGTATTACTAGCAAGATGCTAGCAGTATCTGATGTCAGTTCTGTGCAATGAGTGTGCTGAGCCTGCATTGCATGGAAGCGCTGGTTGGGCGTCAGCACCTTGAAAGGAATTACTAGCGTAGTGCTACCAGTATCTGATGTCAATGCCGTGCAATTGGCATGCTGAGCCTGCATCGCACTGAAGCATTGGTCACGTGTCGCACCTTGCGAGGTATCACTAGCGTGGTGCTAGCAGTTTCTGACATCAGTGCAATGCAATGGTCTTGCTGAGCCTGCATCGCATGGAAGCGCTGGTAACGCATCAGCAGTTTGCAAACTATTACTAGCGTGATGCTAGCAGCATCTGACGTCCGTGCAGTGCAAAGGAGTTGCTGAGCCTGCATCACACAGAAGTGCCTGCCACGATTCAGTACCTTCCGAAGTATTACAATCGTGTTTCTAGCAGCATCTAACGTCAGTGCTGTGCAATGGGCGTGCTGAGCCTGCTTCGCACTTTAGTACTGGTCACGCATCAGCACCTTGCGAGGTAGTACTATCATGTTGCTACAGTATCCCACATCAGTTCTGTGCTTTGGGCATGCTGATCCTGCATCGCACGGAAGCGCTGGTCATGGGTAAACCTATTGAGCGGTGTTACTAGCACGATGCTAGCAGTATCTGACATCAGTGCTGTGCAGTACGGCGTATTGAGCCTGCATCAGACACAAGCGCTGATCACGCGTCAGCACCTTGTGAAGTATTACTAGCGTGATAATAGCAGTATCTGATGTCAGTTCTATACAATGAGCACGCTGAGCCTGCATCGCAGGGAAGCAGTGGTCCCACGTCAGCACGTTGAGAGACATTACTAGCATGATGCTAGTAGTATCTGACGTCAGTGCTGTGCAATCAGCGCGCTGAGCCTGCATCGATCGGAAGCCTGCATCGCACTGTAGCACTGGTCGCGCATCAGCACCTTGCGAGGCATTACTAGCATGGTGCTAGCACTATCACACATCAGTGCCATGCTATGGGCATGCTGAGCCTGCATCGCACGGAAGCGCTGGTCACGCGTCTGCATCTTGCAAAGTATTACTAGCAAGATGCTAGACGTATCTGATGTCAGTTCTGTGCAATGAAAATGCTGACACTGCATTGCACGGAAGCGCTGGTTGGGTGTCAGCACCTTGAAATGTATTACTAGTGTGGTGCTACCAGTATCTGACGTCCGTGGGGTGCAATGGACGTGCTGAGCCTGTATCGCACGGAAGCATTGGTCGCGCGTCAGCACCTTGCGAGGTATTACTAGCGTGGTGCTAGCAGTTTCTGACATCAGTGCCATGCAATGGTCTTGCTGAGCCTGCATCGCATGGAAGCGCTGGTAACGCGTCAGCACCATGCAAACTATTACTTGCATGATGCTAGCAGTATCTGACGTCCGTGCTGTGCAATGGTCATGCTGAGCCTGCATCGCACAGAAGTGCTGGTCATGATTCAGCACCTTCTGAAGTATTACTAGTATGTTGCTAGTAGTATCTAACATCAGTGCTGTGAAATGAGCGTGCTGAGCCTCGATCGCACTGTAGCACTTGTCATGCATCAGCACCTTGCCAGGTATTACTAGCGTGGTGCTAGCAGTTTCTGATGTCAGTGCCGTCCTACGTGGGGACTGAACCTGCATCGCACAGGAGCGCTGGTGTCACGTCAGGACCTTCCAAAGTATTACTAGCAAGATGCTAGCAGTATCTGATATCAGTTCTGTGCAATGGATGTGCTGTGCCTGCATTGCACAGAAGTGCTGGTCACGATTCAGCACCTTCCGAAGTATTACTAGCGTGATGCTAGCAGTATCTGACGTCAGTGCCGTGGAATGGGCGTGCTGAGCCTGCATCGCACGGACGCATTGGTCGCGTGTCAGCACCTTGCGAGGTATTACTAGCGTGGTGCTAGCATTTTCTGACATCAGTGCCATGCAATGGTCTTGCTGAGCCTGCATCGAGTGGAAGCGCTGGTAACGCGTCAGCGCGTTGCAAACTATTACTAGCATAATGCTAGCAGCATCTAACGTCAGTGCTGTGCAATGGGCATGCTAAGCATGCATCGCACTGCAGCACTGGTCGCGCATCAGCACCTTCCAAAGTATTACTAGCGTGATGCTAGCAGTATTTGACGTCAGTGCCATGCAATGGTCTTGCTGAGCCTGCATCGCGTGGAAGCGCTCGTAACGCGTCAGCACCTTGCTAACTATTACTAGCGTGATAATAGCAGTATCTGACGTCAGTGCTGTACAATCGGCGTGCTGAGCCAGCATCGATCGGAAGCGCTCATCAACCATCAGCACGTTGTGAAGTATTACTAGTGTGGTGCTAGCAGTATCTGATGTCAGTGCCATGCTAAGGTTGGGCTGAACAGCATCGCCCTGAAGCTTTGGTCAAGCATCAGCACCTTGAGAGGTATTACTAGCGTGATGTTAGCAGTATGTGACGTCTGTGCTGTGCAATTGGCGTGTTGAACCTGCATCGCACTGTAGCACTGGTCGCGCATCAGCACCTTGCGAGGCATTACTAGCATGGTGCTATCAGTATCACACGTCAGTGCCGTTCTATGGGCAGCTGACCCTGCATCGCACGGAAGCGCTGGTCATGCATCAGCACCCTGCGCAGTATTACTAGCATGATGCTGGCAGTATCTGACGTCAGTGCCGTGCAATGGTCGTGCTGAGCCTTCAATGTACGGAAGCATTGGTTCCGCGTCAGCACCTTGCGATGTATTACTAGCGTGTTGCTACAGTATCCCATGTCAGCTCCGTGCTATGGGCATGCTGAACTTGCATTGCATGGAAGCGCTGGTTACGCGTCAGCTCCTTGAGTGGTATTACTAGCATGATGCTAGCAGTATCTGACAGTGCTGTGCAATCGGCGTGCAGAGCCTGCATCATACAGAATCGCTGATTACGTCTCAGCACCTTGTGAAGTATTCCTAGCGTAGTGCTAGCAGTATCTGACGTCAGTGCCGTGCTAAGTGTGGGCTGAACCTGCATCACACAGAAGTGGTGGTCGCGCATCAGCACCTTGCAAAGTATTACTAGCGTGATGCTAGCAGTACCTGATGTCAGTTCTGTGCAATGAGCGTGCTGAGCCGGCATCGCACGGAAACGGAGGTCCCACGTCAGCACCTTGAGACATATTACTAGCATGATGCTAGCAGCATCTGACGTCAGTGCTGTGCAATCGGCGTACTGAGCCTGCATCGGACAGAAGCGCTCATCAACCGTCAGCACCTTGTGACGTATTACTAGCGTGGTGCTAGCAGTATCTGACGTCAGTGCCATGCTAAGGATGGGCTGAACCTGCATCGCACTGTAGCTTTGGTCGCGCATCAGCACCTTGTGAGGTATTACTAGTGTGATGTTAGAAGTATCTGACATCAGTGCTGTGCAATGGGCGTGCTGAGACTGCAATGCACGGATGTGCTGGTCTCACGTCAGCACCTGGCGAGGTATTGCTAGTGTGGTGCTAGCAGTATCTGATATCAGGGCCATGCAATGGTCTTGCTGAGACTGCATCGCACAGAAGTGCTGGTCACGATTCAGCACCTTCCAAAGCCTTTCCATCGTGATGCTAGCAGTATCTGACGTCCGTTCTGTGCAATGGACGTTCTGAGCCTGCAGCAAACGGATGAGCTGCTCACGATTCAGCACCTTCCGAAGTATTACTAGAGTGATCCTAGCAGTATCTGACGTCAGTGCCATGCAATGGTCTTGCTGAGTCTGCATCGCATGGAAGCGCTGGTCACGTGTCAGCACTCTGCAAAGTATTACCCGTGTGATGCTAGCAGCATCTGACGTCAGTGCAGTGAAGTGCACGTGCTGAGCCTGCATCGTACGGAAGCGCTGGTCGCGTGTCAGCACCTTGTGAGGTATCACTAGCGTGTTGCTAGCAGTATCTGACATCAGTGCTATGCATTAGGCATGCAAAGCCTGCACCGCACAGAAGTGCTGGTCACGCATCAACACCTTGAGAGGTATTACTAGGGTGATGCTAGTAGCATGTGACATCAGAGCTGTGAAATGCATGTGCTAAGTCTGCATCGAACAGAAGTGCTGGTCACGCATCAGCACCTTGAGAGGTATTAGGAGGGTGATGCTAGCAGTATCTGACGTCAGTGTTGTGCAAAAGGCGTGCTGAGTCTGCATCAGATGGATGCGCTGATCACGCGTCAGCACCTTGTAAAGTAATTCTAGCGTGGTGCTAGCAGTATCTGTCGTCAGAGTTGTGCAAAAGGCGTGCTGAGCCTGCATCAGATGGATGCGCTGATCACGCGTCACCACCTTGTAAAGTATTTCTAGGGTGGTGCTAGCAGTATCTGACGTGAGTGTCATGCTATGGGCGTGCTGAACCTGCATCGCACAGAAGCGCTGCTCGCGCGTCATCACCTTGCAACATATTACCAGCGTGTTGCAAGCAGCATCTGACATCAGTGCTGTGCAATGACCATGCTGAGCCTGTATCGCACTGTAGCAATAGTCGCGCATCAGCACCTTGCGAGGTATTACTAGCGTGGTGCTAGCAGTATCTGACGTCAGTGCCGTGTAATGGGCATGCTGAGCCTGCATCGCACGGAAGCCCTGGTCACACGTCAGCACGTTGCGAAGTATTATTAGCGTGATGCTAGCTGTATCTGACATCAGTGCCCTGCAATGGGCATGCTGAGCCTGCATCGCACGGAAGCACTGGTTGCGCATCAGCAAGTTGCGAGGTATAACAAGCGTGGTGGTAGCAGTATGTGACATCAGTGCCATGCAATGGTCTTGCTGAGCCTGCATCGCACGGAAGCACTTGTCACGCGTCATCACCTTGCGAGGTATTACTAGCGTGGTGCTAGCAGTATCTGACGTGAGTGCCATGCAATGGGCATGCTGAGCCTGCTTCGCACGCAAGTGCTGGTCTCGCTTCAGCACCTTGCGAGGTATTACTAGCGTGGTGCTAGCAGTATCTGTCGTGAGTGCCATGCAATGGGCATGCTGAGCCTGCTTCGCACGCAAGTGCTGGTCTCGCTTCAGCACCTTGCGAGGTATTACTAGCGTGGTGCTAGCAGTATCTGACGTGAGTGCCATGCAATGGGCATGCTGAGCCTGCTTCGCACGTAAGTGCTGGTCTCGCTTCAGCACCTTGCGAAGTATTACTAGCGTGGTGCTAGCAGTATCTGACGTCAGCACCATGTCCCCATCGTCGGAGGGTACAGTAGCCAGTGTGTTGTTGCAGTTGTTGCAGCCTGGGGTTACAGCGGACTTCTGTCAGACCCTCTGGGTTCTCTTTGATCCTTGGCCTCAGACATCTGCAGATCCTATTGTCAGTTTTTGAGATTGGGTGTAGGTTGTCCCATTATACAGCTAGCATGACAGTGCTTGTACTCCTCAGGAGTGACACTCTGCTACAACCTGAGTAGCTCACAGATGGGAAGATCGATTCTTTATTCGCAGAAGACTGTCTCGGCCCTCATCTCCGGGTATTCGCATAAATACATTCACAGAGTTAAAGTTCCCTCCATAGCCAGTCAGGTGCTGACTCATACCAGTAGACTGCAAGCTAGAAGTGACTGGTGTCATTTCATAGCATTCATCAAGTCATCCTGCAACTACTAGAGTTAGCATTGCATCGGTATAACTGACGCAGACGATTGGGCAGACTCTGAGTGGAAGGTAGGCGACGGTTTTATAGCATTCTTTGACACATGATCTCATGCAGATGACCGAAAGTTCTTCCATTTTCTGAGCCTGTTAGAGTTATTGGCTAGCCTAACGTTTAACAACAGAGTTTCAGGGCGTTCTCTATATAATGTTTGCAGCCTTCACGTAGTCACATTACAGAAGAGTTTGCTTTTGCTCTGCACTGTTGTCTAAATGCTGAATGATATGTTTCTGAAATTATCTCTCGCTCTGTCTGAGAGAATGAGCTTCCTGCTTGATTGTACTTTGGTCCTCCAAGTGGTGACACTGGTTACACCATTGTTGCTTACTCGAAAGGCTTGCCACAGCTACGAGTCGTCACAGCCAGCTGCAACAAAATTTTATTCCTGCACTTAATTACTATTCTGCTGTGCAATATTTCCAGTGCTGTTTATAAAATCCTTCCCGAATTTTTGCGCTTAACTAATTAGTATACATGTTCTATTACTTCACATCCTATGAGGTATCTCTGCCTTTAAACTGAAGATGTTACACTAATTCCTAAGCATTTCCTCACTCTTAAGTCCTAGATCTCAGATCTACGATTCGATTGATCACTCTAGGGTTATTCGGGACATTTTGCTAAATCACGGAGCAGTTAACACATGCACAGGTAATACTGGGCGTCGCTCCGTTTTTCACTTGTAATAAATGTAAATTATACAAATGCGACCAGAATCATCATAGTACTGGTAGTTGAAAATCTTACGTCCATGAGCTGTACTCTGGTTCTCATGGCACTGCTGGATGTGTTTCTGCGAAAACCTACCCCTTTTGTGACGCTGCTAACTGGTCTCAAGAGGAGGGGACATCCAGGCCTAAAGCATCGTTTACAAATTTTTGGTTTTGGATTAGCAGAGTCTCTGATGACTTTACCGGCCAAAACAGCAACGGTTGTTCAATGGTTCAAATTGCTCTGAGCACTATGGGACTTAATCTTTGAGGTCATCAGTCCCCTAGAAATTAGAACTACTTAAACCTAACTAACCTAAGGAAATCACACATATCCATGCCTGAAGCAGGGGTACAGACTGTAGCACCTACAACCGCTCGGCCACCTGGGCTGGCCAGCAATGGCTGTCTCAAGTTGATTGTTGTCATTCCCATAATTTCGGCTGGTAGGCGAAATGTTGTGCCAATTTTGTCACAAACTGTACCATTTATTAATATTCCTCTGTCCTTTAACTCCATCTTGCACATATCCTGTGGCTTTTCTTTTTTGTAACAATTGAGCGTTAGAATCTCTGAGTTCTTTGCAAATGTGTATGGGGGGGGGGGGGGGGGGGGGAGGAATACTTCCCTCCAACATCGTTGCGTCTGATTTCCCTACACATAATTCCACCTTGCATGCTTCTGTGTCAGTCTGAAGTACCCTGATTGAACAGAACATGGTACTCTCCTGTTGGCAACACCCTGCAACTCTTCTAACGACACCGGAAAAATAGTTTCCCTGTTTTCCGAAATTATTAGTACTCGACTCTAGTGTGTACTTGTACCCATTTCCCTTCTAGCTACTCATGTCAGCACGCCACCAGAGAGAAAGGAATTTCTCGCCATTCCCCCTCCTCACTTCCAAAAGCGTTGGTCCATAATAAAGCTGGTCTCTGTGACTGAGCAATTCTGGGCGCTTCAGTCCGGAACCGCGCTGCTGATACGGTCGCAGGTTCGAATCCTTCCTCGGGTATGGATGTGTGTGAAATCCTTAGGTTAGTTAGGTTTAAATAGTTCTAAGCTTAGAGGACTGATGACCTCAGATGTTAAGTCCCATAGTGCTTACAGCCATTTGAACCATTTTTCATAATAAAATACTACCAAATACTACATAATGTGAATCCCTTAACCTACCTAGTGCAACAGGATACAAAATCTCAAATTAAAACAACAGGAACCCCAATGGTTCAAAACTAATGAGTCAAAATATCTACAAGGAACAAAATGAAATTAAAAATCTATTAATGCATACAGTATGTTATATGAACTCTGATCATTTTTAACTGTTGACTTCTTGGCGTTATTCTGAACCGCCTGTGGTGTTGAAATGTGTAGCAAAGCATCTACCACATCACTGAAGGATTTGACGTAGCTTATATAAATAATCGATGTCTCCATAACGAGTTGCACCTTCACATTTACTGATGATGTCATCTCTGTCAATTGCTGTGTATCCGGGCGGTTAGAACTTTTCAGATCTTCCTTTTCGTGTATAAGGGTTAAAAATCAAAACCCACTGATATTATGGCGACTTCTCTGTACATTGCCGCATCTGTTCCTGACCTTCAAGTGTCTTTGTATTCACTCATTTTACCTTCTGCAAATTTCTCTTAATCGTTGTCGGTGGATAACGATAGCAAATATCCTTCAACTGTCCCCACAGAAAGAAACCGGGGACGTCAGATCCTGTGAACGTGCGGGCCATGGTATGGTGCTTCTCTGTCGTGCAGTGAAACACGATCTTGATGTACCATTGTCAATACCGACGTTTTTGAGATTCCCAATTCTCGCGCAGTTTGTCTGCTACTGATGTGCGGATTAGCTGCGACAGCAGCTAAAACACCTACTTCGGCATCATCATTTGTTGCAGGTCGTGGTTGACGTTTCACACGTGGCTGAATTTTTTTGTTCCCTTATTGTTATTTTAATACCCAAACAATCAAGTAGGCTGTCAGCGGCATGCTACGCCGCTCTTCAGCCATAGTGTTGACAATAACAGAACACAGAATGGAGAATCAGAATGAACATAGTGACGGGCAAAAAACAGTGGTCACAGATACACATAAAACACGGACTCGTCCACACTCAACGGAAACGACACTGAAAACACGTTGACACGGCGCACATAACACTGATGAATGAATGAAGATGTAGCTCCTACCTCACATAGGATACAGTTCAGGGATAAATCACCATAATTAATTTCGTTACCATACAGGGTGGGATGCTCAAGTAATTCATGGAGTGCCTTGAACTATTCTTCTAACTTCAGACAGTTTCTGTTGGATGGTTGTGATTTGCGATACAAGTGGGTCACACCATTCTAGCAAATCTTTGCTTAAAGTAAATTTTATCTGTACTTATAGAGACTGTATTGATTCACCGCAATTATGCCATATTTTCAGTAATGATTCATTCATTTTCCACAATTAGCACTTCTGTAGCTAATTTGTTATTAATCTCTACATTTCTGTGGGAAATCCACTGTAAAAATTCATGAATATTGTGCTTGCACTTATCATCAAATTGTTTCTAAGCTTTAGCCCCCTGCTCTTCCACAAAAGTGTCACCTTATTTTGTGACTTTTATACAGTGTCTTTTAATTGTTTTTGATCCTTAGACAATTAATGCATGGCTTTCAGAAAACTTTTATAGGTCATTTTTAGTTATCCAGCTTCACCTGTTAAAGCACTCCTCGTTAGTGACAATTACTGAGATTATAAGTCAATTTCGTTAAATCATTAGACTTTTTTATAACTGTGCAGAGAACCTTGTAGGTGGGGCAGCCACAGCTATATAACCGCTTCAGCTGTATTTAGTCCTTCATTACAGGATCACTACAGGTTTCTCTGCACTAAAAGCCACAGCTTCAGGTGGAGATCTGTATAACAGTAAATCCAGAAGGAATAAGAACCCTGAGACGTCCACTAGTATGGTAAATTATTTTAAGATTTAAAAAAAATGTAAAAAATATTAAAAACTTTTAGATGAGAATATCAAAATGGTAGTAGTCACATGACTAAAACAATTAAGCCCCGAAAGACCGCCAATCATTCGGTCGAGCCCGTGCATAATCAGCGCATGCACGAGCCGTCCACAGGAAAGCTGCTTACTTTCTTGTGTCAGTATGATAGAGAAAACGGCTGCGTCCCCTGTGGGCGGCTCTGTATAGATCGGAGAAGCGGTAAGACCGCTTTTCAGGTTCTGATTTTCTGCCAATACCTGTTTACTTGACGATTTTGTCTAGTTGGAACATCCCTTCATTGTGTGTCAACCACTTCTTGGTTTTTCGTACTGGCCTAGAATTAGCTCTTAATGATTTCCATTTCTTTTCTCCTTACCAATGAATCACTATGGTACGAACTATATTGGAATCTGGCTGTTTTTATTCTGTCATACCATCTTTTAGCGGTGTTTTGTTTTGACGGACAACGAATGTTGCATAAAAAGATTGCTAGATTTTCCGCTCTAATGTTTTAGTTGTGTGAGTATTAACATTTTGATATTCTCATGTAAAAGATTTCAATTTTTTTAATTTTAAAATCTTAAAATAATTACCATATCAGTGTACGTCTCAGGGTTGTTATTCCTTCTGGATTTATTGTTATACAGATGTTCACCTGAAGATGTGGCTTTTAATAACACGAAACCGATAGCGATCCAATAATAAAAGACTGAAGCGGTAATTAATATCCAAGATTTTTTATAATTGCGAAAATATGTTGTTAAATTTCGTTTGTTGTTCAGTTTTAAGACCTTTCATACATTCTTCCATTGACCGAAAACTTCGTAACGGTTGCAAAATATAGCCATTTTAATTCCTCCTTCTTTTCATTGAAATATTGAAAGTTATTTGTTTTAATTGCCTAGCAAGAAGGAAAATGGGACTTACGTTAATGATGGAAGTAGAGACGGGAATCAGAGTAATCAGCAATTCATCATTTGGATTTGCAGCCCCTTGTGTTTACCGTGTTTGCAGTTAAAACTGTAGGATGTAAGGTCCGCCAGTTATGCCAAACACCGTTTTTTCCAAGTTCCCAAACATGTTTCAATACCACTGTGCCATCATCAGTGCGTTTCCATTTCATTTAATCTTTACCCTTGGTGTGCATGATTTTTCAGGACCACTTGTGTTATATTTATTACTGGTAGCTTGTTATGTTTTTGTGTGTCAAGCGCTTTTATTTTCGGCATCATGGTGAGGTGTTGTGATGCACACGTAAAAAAACACGTATTTTCACAAATAAGGTCGTAAAAGCACTTTGAACTTCACCAAAACGCAGCGTAATTGTGGCAAGTTTTGGTTAATTGGTAACAGCGTAATTGGTGACAGTAGGACGAAATACACTTCTGGCAATTGAAATTGCTACACCACGAACAAGACGTGCTACAGACGCGAAAATTAACCGACAGGAAGAAGATGCTGTGATATTCAAATGATTAGCTTTTCAGAGCATTCACACAAGGTTGGCGCCGGTGGCGACACCTACAACGTGCTGACATGAGGAAAGTTTCCAACCGATTTCTCACACACAAACAGCTATTGACCGGTGTTGCCTGGTGAAACGTTGTTGTGATGCCTCGTGTAAGGAGGAGAAATGCGTACCACCACGTTTCCGACTTTGATAAAGGTCGGATTGTAGCCTGCTGTGATTGCAGTTTATCGTATCGCGACATTGCTGCTCGCGTTGGTCGAGATCCAATGACTGTTAGCGGAATGTGGAATCGGTGGGTTCAGGAGCGTAATACGGAACGCCGTGCTGGATCCCAACGGCCTCGTATCACTAGCAGTCGAGATGACAGGCATCTTATCCTCATGCCTGTAACGCATCGTGCAGCCACGTCTTGATCCCTGAGTCAACAGATGGGGACGTTTGCAAGACAACAACCATCTGCACGAACAGTTCGACGACCTTTGCAGCAGCATTGACTATCATCACAGACAGGAGCGCCTGCGATGGTGTACTCAACGACGAACTTGGGTCTGTGAATGGCAAAACGTCATTTTTTCGGATGAATCCAGGTGCTGTTTACAGCATCATGATGGTCGCATCCGTGTTTGGCGACATCGCGGTGAACGCACGTTGGAAGCGTGTATTCGTCATCGCCATACTGGCGTATCACCCGGCGTGATGGTATGGGGTGCCATTGGTTACACGTCTCGGTCACCTCTTGTTCGCATTGACCGCACTTTGAACAGTGGACGTTACATTTCAGAAGTGTTGCGACTCGTGGCTCTACCCTTCATTCGATCCCTGCGAAACCCTACATTTCAGCAGGATAATGCAAAACCGCATCTTCCAGGCACTGTACGGGCCTTTCTGGATACAGAAAATGTTCGATTGCTGCCCTGGCCAGCGCATTCCCCAGATCTCTCACCAACTGAAAACGTCTGGTCAATGGTGGCCGAGCAACTGGCTCGTCTCAATACGCGAGTCACTACTCTTGATGAACTGTGGTGTCGTGTTGAAGCTGCATAGGCAGCTGTGCCTGTACACGCCATCCGAGATTTGTTTGATTCAATTCCCAGACGTATCAAGGCCGTTATTACGGCCAGAGGTGGTTGTTCTGGGTACTGATTTCTCAGGATATATGCACCGAAACTGCGTGAAAATGTAATCACATGTCAGTTCTAGTATAACATATTTTTCCGATGAATACCCGTTTATCATCTGCATCTCTCATTAGTGTAACAATTTTAATGATCAGTAGTGTATCAGTATTTCAATGCCATTATTTGCGTTCCATTATAACGATTCTTTATAATGTATTGTACTCCGTAAAACGCACCGAGAATAAATACAGGTTCTTTCATTGACCATACACTATATATTCAAGACTGCAGCAATGGCAGCAGACCAATAGCACTATAATATTAATAACTCAAACTTTGTTCGTCACTCACCGTTACAAGGTTGTATAAAAGTTTAAAATCAGGTAAAGACAAGGAATAATGGTAGTATTACGTAAAATCATTAGAGCTTTGAACCAGATGTAATTAATCTAAGTTAGACAGAGATAAAAAGGGACCAGCTTCTGCTTTCTGTATAGTCAGGAAGGACACCAGGAAGAAAAAGACCCAGCAATTGTTTTTAAAACAAATTCATAACCGAAGTTTACACAGTTTTTTACTGACACTACAGATTTTTTTAACATTATTTCAGAGTTTAGAAATCTGTGGATGCTCTATTATCGCCGCTGATGTCGGTTATCAAGACTCAGGATGGTGTGTCGGGGGCTGCCCCAACAGCGACAGGAAGGGCAGACGACCCGAGTCACTACTTGCACTGCTGAAGAGTGGCGCCACAGGCTCCCTGCTCCCAAACTGAACAGCTGACACGTGGGTACACTGGTTCTTCATTCACGGAAGATCGGTCTGTTCCTCATCTGCAAGTAGTCACGGGTGTGACTAGCAGGAATGCATCTCACAGAATTGAAGTTCCTCCCTCAGCCAGAAAGTTGTAAATTCGTAGCAGTGGACAACAAACAGGCTGTGACTGGCGACACTTCATCGTATTCACAGTTTCATCTTGCAACTAGTAGAGCTGCCCTTCCACCGGTAGCAGTGATGCAGATGGAGTGATCTGAAAGTGAGTGAAAGGATGGCGAGGATTTTATAGCACTCGATGACGTGGCGCCTCTGTATGAGTGACTTAATTTGCTCCTGTATACTGAGCCTGACAGCACTCTTATCTACCTTCAGAGCGTTCCTTTATATACAGTTTGCAGCCTGGAACGCGCTCTTGTATCACCTCCATATGAAGTTACTATACATGGTACTATTACAGAAGGGCGTTGCGTCTGCTTTGCACTGTTGTCTAAGTGTTGAATCAGGTGTTTCTGACGTTCTCTCTCGCAAAGTATGAGCCAGTGAACTCCCTGTTTTTTGGTTTTCCTACTCTTCCGAACGTTGGCATTCGTTACACCGTCACTGTGTACTCGAGGGTCGAACAATACCACCACTTGCAAAGTAGGTTAGAAATTAGATTAATAATGTTGCTCACGCAGCATATGTTCGCTTTATTGGGCAACAACAAAGTTATTGACTGTGGATGGTATCGTCAGAATGGAAATGATGAAGTCACTGTAAAAAAGTCATTAATTTTGGCATTTGTCTTGAATGGATTCCCAAATAGATTTCATCGAAGTTGTTACAGCTCATCTTGTTGATTGTAGGGTGATTCCACTTTGACTGCTAGAAGGTCCAGATCTATATTTTAGCAATATTTGAAAACCTAACAAATGCGTTTTTCAGGAAATTCTTAATGAGCAAACAATCCCAGATCAGAACAATGGTATGGTAGAAATAATTTTTGACTTGATGTTCACGATCCACATTTTGATTAAACTTCTTGTAAATTCACATATACTTCTTCTTAGTTGTCACATAATCAAGAAAACAGTTTCGTATCAGTCTTCATATATTTAATTTCCATTTAACCAAACACAAGACTTGACTGTTCTTTTACAAAGCGAAATAACAACTTCTGCAAAGTGAAACAAAAGCTGCTCTGTGCGCATTCGCGCCAAAACGGTTACGAGTAAATCAAAGATTATGACAGTCTCGCAGAAATGAATACACACAAGAATCATATTAATGTAATATATCGATACATCGGAGTACCTACACATTAATAATACCAAATGTAAATCTTGTCACAAAAATATGTCTGTTACTTCGCAGAAAAGTAGTACGATATTACTGGTATCGAGAACTTTTGTTGGAGTGCCGTAATGGTCACGTAAATACAGAACCATTACAACGGGTATGCTCTATTAATATCGTCCCTGTCGGATGTAGCAAAATTTTATTCCTGCACTTAATTACTATCCTACAGTGCAACAATTCAGTAAAACAGTATAATTTCACGTGCAAAGTTTCTACCAAACACTTCACTACAGTCATGAATAATTTCAATAAAAAGATATTTATCTGTTCGATGTTGCAGTTTTTGATGTATTGAATCACAAATGTTTTAAACAATCAGTTCAAGCTTTTCATAATTCGGTACGTTTGGCATTCCATTGCGCAATTTAGCTATTGTGTTGTTGGCACCCATATCAAAATTATCGTCCGTTGCATTAAGTAAAACGCCTGGCAAACGGTAGCTGGAACACTCTCTCATTAGAAACTCAGATTCACACAAACATTATGGCCGCTCAATACTACCACGTGTGATATTCCGCTAATAATCCATTCAAAATCTAATGTTATGAACTCAAGCGAGAAACCTTTATTTAAAGGCATGTGTCACCTAGTAATTAATTATAACAAAGCGGAACACACATTTAAATAGAAATCATAGATTCTCATCTGAATTTAGTGTTGACCTCTACGAGGACTGGGGTGTCTTATCTGCAGTTCACTGCCTGGAATAATTTTATGTGATAAAATCAATTTCTAAATAATGAAGATTACACCAAGCTTCCTATTAACTCTTTCTAAAGTTTATTACTATTACTTTTTTGTGCAGAATAAAATATAAATCCACAAAAATTAGGAAAGACACGATAAAAGCTCGATACCTTTTTTTATATTTTTATTTGGCCTTTGGCCATCGCCATAAACCATCCATCACATTTAAGAAGTATCTTTCTTAATGTTAGTCTACTATACACATCGTCAATTGCTATTTACAAAAATATTTAGGGTATGAAAAAATGATTAATAGATATCACCAATATAACCTACGCTTAAAGTGATTATACCACGAAAACATATAGTAACAAAAATCCACACATCATGTCAAGATAGTTAGGTCACACATATTTAAGTGGCTGAACATCAAATTTAAAATGAGTGCACTCTTTTGGGTTGACAACGACACCGCAGCCGACGTTGCAAGAGGAAACTTTGCGTTAACCAAGGATTTTTGTTGTCGTCTTGAATCTGGTACACGATAACAGTGGGTGATTCATGTCTCCTTCTTCATTCCGCATACAACACATAATGGAGATAACTTTAATCCAATTCGGAACAAGTGAATTGATTTGCCATGACTCTAGCGCATGCGCGTAATGTTGTTATGAATCCCTGTTACGAGTCCAGTCAGCGAACGAACGGGATGACGCTATTTCAGGCTGCATCTGACGGTATTGTACTCCTTTTCATATCTTGATAGGATCCTATTACGTCTTCCAGTTGTTTCTCACTTTTTCATTTACTAAGCTCAGCATTTCTTGATAAGGCTTTTGCGAAGCTCATTGCTCGCTTCCCTACACTGTCTGCTATTTCATTATGAAAGATGCCACTGCGCCGTGGAATCCACAAGAAATTTGTTACTGTGGCTACTTGCATATTTGTAACGACTTCTTTAATAATGTCTGTAACTAGAGGTGACATACTTTTGTTCCATTTCAGTATTTTAAGGCTCTTTAGTAAACTTAGGGAATCTGTTAATATCACCACACTACTTCCCTCTGGAAGATCTGCCATATTTAATTGCTTCTGTAACTGCGATATCTCCCGAGTAATAGATCGGTGCCTTCTTGGCTAGAGAATATAGGACTTGATAATTTTCTGCAGGGTTGTATATTACACATCTTTCTTATCGTTATCCATGGCCTTGAATTCATCCGTACAAATCTCTGTTGAAATCATGAAAATAGTGCGGAGCAAAATGTGGATTACAGTCTTCAGATTTGGGGAATGTTTATTTACAGTTTTATCAAAGATAAGTTTTCTTCTTGGCACCTAAATGAGGCAAGGAATTCGGCAAAGACATCGTATTAGGACCATCCTTCAAGAGATGTCAAAATCAGCGATTTTATTTCATTTTCCAGAGAAATGGCTAAATTTTTCAGTGTCTAACTAATACTTCATGATATCTTTGATTAGAGAGTATCTTGTCTGTGAGATTCGTTTTGAAACAAATTTGTTCGAAACTTTTCCCATCTGATACTCGGTGATGGTTCCCCTGCCTCAACAAGGAGAGCAGTGGTAGGTGTGGATAGTATGACTCCATTGCAATTTCCAATACAGCGATACTGAAGTTCGTCTAGCTTCTATATCGAATTTCCTGCTCCATAATGATAAAACATGCATCCGTAATACAGGACTGATCTCACAAATGTATTACACAAGTTGAGCAGAATACCCAGGTGTGATATCCACCATATGCTGGCCACACATCTCAGTGCATTCATCCTTATATCTGTCTTGGAAGAAATATCATTTATGTGACGCCTCCACGTTAGTCTCGAGACAATTCTCACGCCCAGTAACTTAGCTTGATTCCCGAATGCGATATTTGCTTCACCAACCTTTATACGACCCTAACAATCTGGTACTCTTCTTCGTGTAAAAATAACGATCGATGATTTTTCAGGCATTATCTCTAGGTCATTCTCCTTCAACCAAATTCCAACGTTTTATACAGCATGATCCATAAGTTCTTTTGGTTTCTCTCCGGAATAACCGGTCGTATACATGTAAACATCATCAGCGAAAAACATTTTTCAAGGACTCGCGTGTACGCCGTGAACAGGAGAGGGCTCATTATAGCTCCCGAGGGAGACCTTCGTCGACTATCCGAGGCAAAATGGTTCAGATGCCTCTAAGCACTATGGGACTTAACATCTGAGGTCATCATTCTCCGACTATCCGAGTCCAGATAGCATTTTCAATGTACTTAACACAAATTCTTCTCTCTTAGAGCAAAGATTTCATTCCACAGATTAGTTTCAGTGGCAAATCGACTGAAATAAGTTTTCCTTCAAATTCTGTGATTTTCACGTTGTCATAAGTCCCAGATACAGCACAAAAAAATACCAAAAAAAGGAGACATTTATTCACGAAGGTTCGTTGAATGTCAGTTGCCAAAATCCTTTTGTTGTACTCTTTCCATTGCGAAATCCAAACTAGTTCTGGGTAAGAACTTTATTCCTCTCCAAGCATCATTCTAATCTGTTTTTAAGCATTCTTGATATACATGAAGATAGTACTTTCGGTCTGTAAGACAACCGGTTTAGAGTGTCTTTCTTTAAGAATTAGGAATTAAGATCTGAGTCGGCTATTCCTGAGCTACTGGGCCACACATCCCTATTTCATTGTACAACCTTCGTGGTATAGAAAGTGCCTCAGATGGCAAGTTTCGAATCATGCTATAATGTATTCCGTAGATAAATGGCGCTGTATTGAGTGAATTTTGTAAAGCATATTCTTGCTCTGTAAAAGGGGTACACAATTCATGCTCTGTTTTATCGTCATGAAAGTAAATATCTTCACTGCGGGTTGAAGCTGTTACAATTCTGTCCAAGTATGGTCCTAACCAAAACATGTGTTTCTCAATGAATTTTATATTTCATTTCCCGTTCATAAAACATTTGATCTTTTGTCGTACCTCTGTTCTGCTGGTACTTTTTGGTAACGATTCACAGTATTTGGTCTCACTTTCCCTCTTATGCTATTTCAAAACTTATTTTGTTGCTCCTTCCGTTCGTTTGTAATGTAAAAGAAATTTCTAACATTGGTTTCCTTCTGTATTGCGATGGTGCTACAACCATGGAGCAGTCTATGGAGCTTGACTGGATCTTTCCTTCCCATAGCGTTTACCGAGAGAGATTTGCTGGTTGGATTGATACGAAATCTAAAATCAAATGACAGAAATAAAACCACTCGAATAAAAGCAAATAGTTCTACCATAATTCATGTATACAAAAGAAAATATTGCTTAAACGGCCCCACTTACCAATGAATTGTGATTCCTTTAAACTTCAGACTACGATCGAATTGTTTAGTTCACCCATAAGCATTTTTGATGAAACTACTACGTCTCCACACAGTAAAGCACCTAATGCTGTTTAGGATACGATCGCGAAAGTCGATAGATACCCCAGGCAGTGCTCGAAACTTGGCATGGGCACGTCAGAGTGACATTACAGGGAGGTACCACTGCGGTGGAACATGGAAGTGTAAAAGTGGTGTACCTAATGTTTTGGGCTATATAAGATGGCGGACGTGGGCTTCAAGTTTCTGACGTAAGGATAATTCCTTTTTTTTACCCCCATGTTTCAAATACGCTATGTATGGACTATTATCTGTCGACTTATGTCAAGTTCAATGGAAGTTTCCTTGGTAATGGTACTGCTACATCTGTATCTGTCGGCAATGCTTTCTGATATACATGCATCTTATTTTCTATCATATGTTCACAGGCGCCATCATTGTTATTGCCACTGTGTTTCGCCTTTGGAGCCAATTGTTGCGGCAAGTCTAAAGCTTCACTTTTGTAATAACATTGAATGTCCTTGTTAATGACCAGCTGCTTTCTTCGAACTGTGTGATCTTCAACTACAGGATTACTTATTATACTGTTCAAACAATGCATGGTACTTACTACAGGATCTCTGCCTCCTTCGCCGTACGTCTCACCGTTCATGTCGGCGGTGTGATATGTGAAGCCGGATTACATATCTACAGCCCCTGCGACCACTGCTTAATGATTCTTATGTAATAATCCAACAATATCAATTGAAGAAAGTCTATTTGGGTCTTCTAACAACACTAATGAGTAATCTCGCTTACACGATTCACAGTGAACTATTGCACGAGAATTAATTCGCCGTTAACATGCGGCAGCCATCTTGAAATACAAGTTTCAGTGACATGAACCCTAACCAAATTTTGATGCATATACAACAACCACGCCTGCGTCTGCAGCTCCACCATTTATAGATTTCAACAACTGGAATAGTTAAGATATGTTGTTGAATTCAGTAAATAAGTTGGTGTACAAGGTACAATTATCAGTACTGCCTTTTCATTTATCTGTTGATTACAAACGCATTTATAAACTAGTACATTGTATCCTTTGTCGTGACATATGAGTTTCATACATGAAAAATGGTTTTACAAATCGTTTAACAATACAGAAAACCCACCGTTAATTATTTTGCTAATTACACTTTCCTTTTGTTGATAACATCTACACAGTTTACTGTTCTAGACTATAATTAAACTCCACAGTCAGTTTCTAATACAACTATTCAATATCAAAGAAAATATAAATATAAAGGTTTATTTACAACATTCTACTGAGTTTTGCATTTACTGATGATTTTAGACTGCACCGTATTGTTTGGAGAAAGAATATTCCAAAAATATGCGATAGGCCTACCTCGTATTGTAATAGTAGCTAATTGACTTCTTTTGTATATTTCACTACATCCAACTTGGTCCATCATAGTAAAAGCTGTGATATTAATAATTTTCAACGATGTTTAAAATTTACTCACTTAGCTATTTTTTAACAAGTACAGATTCTTACAGACAATTATATTGGCTCTCTGGAACTCTTGTTTGATAACAGACAGATGCTTCTGTGTGTTCTAGCGCTAAGACATACATTGTTTTCTTGAAGAAACACTTATCGTCCTTCAGATAAACAAAGCGATTGTATAAAAGATTTATTTATTGATAAAAAATACTACAAATCGCGACCTAAACGAAATTCCGTAGTCATAAAGTTTTATCACCAACAAAGAGCACAGCTTCAGTGGATGTTTCCTGCCAAGAAGGAAGTGACAACAACGAGACAAGAGCTAAAACTCTAATTAACTTGCAGTGACGTCTAATTACCTTGATACAGAATAGGAAAATAACCCATCGTAGCAGAGTGGTTCATTCATAGTATGAATAATTCTGTTGATTTTTGGCTAGAAAACTAACAATGGGTGGACGAAGATTCTCCTATGCACAAAACACTTGGGAAAAGAAAGCCCTGGTAAAGAAACATGGCTTGTGCTGTAATTATGCAGAATATACTGACGGAAGAGAAAAATGTTATATCATGAAGAACTTGAAGGAAGGTTACCATACAAATCTTCCTGCACCTATGGGATTTGTTGATTAAAATTTCATCTTTATACAAACTTATTTTCAGTGAAGGAAATGGCATTCCTACAGAATTTTTCAGTAGGACATCGCTAGAAAGCAGCCTAGAAGACGTGTATGTACAGCTTTTCACCATCTTTCAGACTTTGAGAAATGTCGAAGGATTGGCATGGGGGACATAAGATGGTTACATTGGCAAGTCAGCACAATGGAAAAATAGCCAAAGTTTCAAATTTCTCTTTTATTTGCTTGATGACTATTTTCGGGCCGAGACCCATTTTCAAATCTTCCACATAGACAAAATGGTATTTCTCAAAATATAAGAACCAAGTCAAATTGCGGCTCTTGAGTGTTTTTCTATTGTATTGATTAACAATATTAGCTGCCCTGCAATTCCTCCAACATGCTGGAAGTTTGTGTATACTGGTGAGTGACACAGGCATTTGTCTCTAGTGAAATGGCTGCAGAAAGACTAGTGGTGAGACTGAATAGGAATGGCAGTGTGGCAAAAGATATGTAGACATGGGTCTTTCTGGAAGGACTACACCACGAGAAGATCATAGAACTGGTAGATTGGCTCTGACGAATACGCACATGACAGTGGCTGTAATCCAGGCACAGGGTATGAAGGCATAGATGATTGTGTGTGATATTTCATTTCTTGTATCACTGCAGTGTGGAAACGATATACATAACTTGGTTGTTTCACATGTTTCTTTCTAAAACATTAAGCATAGCTGCCCCTAAGTTTTTATGATAAACGATCCAGCTCATTTCTACCTGGGGCGTTTCATTAATAACGGTGTCCAATTCTGTCTTATTTTTAAATTCAGTCCCCCTATAATGGGAACAGAGTAAGCATGACGACTACTGTTAGCAACAACGATTTCAGAAGGTCTGCAAACAATATATCACTTACCCGATCTTCCTATTTTATATACACTGGTGTCCGAAATTAAAGCAACAAACTGCTATTTCTCCATCCTGCGTCTAATTCACGATATAATCATACAAACTGTCAACAGATGTCCGTATGATAATCTTCTGCACGGAAGATGGCACTCCGATCAAATGGGAAACCACGCTAACAATAACGTCAGGGCATTTACAAAACGGGGTAGTGTTTGCAGGATAGTCCCACATCCACAGTCGCTGTTTCCGCACAGTGTCACAGACGGTCAAGTATAGCACAGAGATGACTCTGCAGTGGACGACCATTGGAAGAATGGAAGCAGGATATTCGTAAGTTGATGTGGCCCGACGGCTTAATGTAAATCGTTGTGTTGTTTCTCAGATGTATCGACGGTTTATAGAGACCAAAACTGTATGCCGAAGACCAGGGCGGAGCCGACCGTGTGTGACTTCAGAGAGAGAGGACTGTTACTTGGCTGTAAGGGCACTTTGGCGCCGCCTTAGTACTGCCCAGCAACTAGCATCTGATCTCGCAGCTTCCGCTGGAGGTGTTGTATGGAGGCAAACGGTGTACAGAAGGCTTCAGCAGAGTGGCCTTTATTGTCAGAGACCTGCTATATATGTACCTGTGGCGCATATTCACAGAAGGAAACGTCTAGAATCTAGTCATCAGCATGTCACCTGGACGGTCGAACCGTGGACCAATGTTCTTTTCAGAGATGAGTCCCGATTTGGACTGGAGAGTGATTCTCGACGCATTCGAGCCTGGAGGGAACGTGGAACACGATTTCGGGACCCAAACATCGTGGAAAAAGACCGATTCGAGGAAGATCCCTAACGGCGGGGGCAAGGATTACGTTGACCACCCTAACGGCTCTTTGTAAAATTGTACGCATGAAGCGGCAAGGTTTAACTGGTGTCAGTTATCTCGACAAGAGACCTCATGTGCGGTTGTTGCGAGACGCTGTGGATTCAGATTCATGGTGATGGACGGAAGATACTGCACGCACAGCGTGGTCTGCTCTCCCGATTTGTATCCCATAGAGCATGTCTGGGACGCACGAGAGACGCGTTGCATCAAGTCAACATCCACCAATTGCGAGCAGCTCTGCAGGAAGAATGGGCGTTATTGCCTCAACTTAAGACTGACATCATTTACAGCAGCCCCGGCGTTGTCAGGCCTGTATTGCTGCCAGAGGTGATCACATCCCATACTGAACACATTAACCAGTTGTCAGTATGTGTGTGCAAATCAGTTACATTTTTGTAAAACATTATGCATGTTGCAGCTGTTTACGTTCTGTAATCATTACATTGTTTTTACTACACTACAGCCTGTTTATACTGTTTCGTTGCAAAATAAACGCAACCTTGCAAAATTTCCGTTTGTTGCTTTAATTTTGGACACTAGTGTACACCTCACAGTGCGGTCGGTCATGGGGGATTTTGATCACTCGGTATAAGAGAAGACCACTATTGCAGGTGATTTTAGCCACGGCTGTGGTGGTTTCAGTGAAGGGAGAGCGCACACGTCAGGTCAGACTGCTCTCCGCCCGCTCAAATGTGTTTTGTGTACACGAGGACGCCGCTAGGAGTAGGGCTCCACTACGGGAAGTCGTGTAGGCAGTGCATTCGATGCAGACGGCCTCTCTCTGCTGGCGTCACAGCGGCGTGGGCCCAGAGGCAGAGAGGCCGTGTCTAATAAAGGCTCCGGCACGATGATTGAGGTGAGCGGTCCGTGCACGGCGGAAGTGAGCAAGTACGTCTCCTTAGCAGACGCTCGACACCGAGTGGAAGGAGAAGAGTTTCTTTGTAGGTGCCGACAGAAGCCCAGCAGCACAAGATTTTCAAAAAGGATTTCAAATTCCTAGACTAGGCGCCAGATAGTTCGTTACCTGAACGCATACTGCCTCTCTTGCAGCTAATCTTTCTTCTCTGTCGGCCTTGCATTGTACTTTTCCACTTAGCTGGCAAGAAGGGGAAGTCTGAGAGTAGATTTCTCTCGGAGCCATTGGCTCCCTAACGAAAATTAACACAGAGGGAAGATGAACTGAAAACATACATTTGTTTCGGGCACCGCCCATCTTCAGATGACCTGATAAAAATAGAGTAACAAATGCAAAACTTCATGAGATGATGGATCGATTCTCCAAAGGGTGAGTGGGCTTGGTGCAGTAAAACGATGGGCTCAGTTATGTAAATTCATTCGGTTACAAAAATCTCCACACACTTGTTTTATTCGGTTCAACCACAGGTAATGCACCAAATTCTTATCCTGAGTTCGTGACTGGACCACAGCTTATTTGATCGCGGTCCTACGATTACTTTGAAAGAACTGTTCACGAAATGCCAACCGAATAGTGTTGGTTTCCTTTTACCTACGTGTTATAACTCACTCTGAAACGTTAATATGACAAATATCGAGGCAATTGTATTTTGAAACTGGCATAGCCTGCAAGCATTGTGAGTCTTCTAATGAGAGGTGGTGCTTTTGATTTCTTTCCCTTTCTTGTTCCCCCTTATGACTCCAATTGCGATATAATGACGTGTTGTGTCAGTAAGCACATTAGGATACTGGATTAATAATTGCGTTCTTCCCTTGTTCATCTATCAGTCCTGTATAATTTACAATGGTCAGCTGCTCAACTTTTAGATGTAATATATACTAAAAAGCTTTGACTAGAAGAAGGGATCGGTTGGTAGGACATGTTCTGAGGCATCAAAAGATCACCAATTTAGTACTGAAGGGTAGCGTGGAGGGTTAAAAATCATAGAGGGAGACCAAGAGATGAATACACCAAGCAGATTCAGAAGGATGTAGGTTGCAGTAGGTACTGGGCGATGAAGAAGCTTGCACAGGATAGAGTAGCATGGAGAGCTGCACCAAACCAGTCTCAGGACTGAAGACCACAACAACAACATACTAAAAAGCTAAACTAATAGTCCCCTATCGTTTCTACTAACGATTTCAATGATACCAGCATAGGAACTTGATGTCCCCCCCCCCTCCCCCCCCCCTCCCCGTTCAGACCATTCAGACTACCCAAGCGACTTTTTAAACGGCAAAAGGGTTCCAGGATTGTTTTGCTCTTAAGTAAAGTTTCCACATCAGTAGAAGATCTATAATGTTACATGAGCATTGTTATTTTTGAGTGAAGTAACGTAGCTATTTCATGTAACATATTTTTTGTAGTAACTGTGCTAAATGTGGCTGCTGTACGAGAGGAAGAGAGTAAGGGTAAGTCTGTTAAAAAAATTTGTTTGTTTTGTGTGCAACTCACTTTACTTCTCGACATAGTCATCTTAGAGGGATGTACACTCGGTCCAGGGACCTCCAGCCTCTTCATCTCATCGAAAAAACAGGTTCTGTCAAACTCTGCAAATTACTCGTTGACTACAATTATCACTCTCTCATTTGATGAAAATTTCGTATCAACCTGTTGAAGTCAGGGACCTGGAGAAAGCCATCTGGGGTTAAGCCTGGTGAACAGGATGCATGAAGAACCAGTCCAAAGGCCAATAGACCAATTCATACACTTTCACCATTGTTGTCACTGATATGGGGGATGATGTACTATCCTAATAAAAGAGCACGTTTTTGTGTGCCAGCCTTCTTTTGTTTTTTTTTCAGCCAACGCAAGTTTCAAACGATCCAACAGTGAAGTATAATAGTGTACAGTTTTCATTCTGACTTTTTCCAAGTAAATTATGAGGATTATTCCTTGGGAATTCCGTAAGTCAGTGTCCATTACCTTACCAGCTGTATTTAATCTGATGTTCTCCTGGTTATTTTTTACTGATGGTCGTATTTAAAGTTCGATGAGCCTACGTAGCTTCTTTCTTGTTAAGTTCTAGCAGTAGGTTTTATTATGAAGCACATATCAATGTATCTCAGGGACGTGGAAGAAGATAAAACCATCCAGGATCGAGGTTAAATACAGATTATATTACCCGTGAACTAAACGTGGTTGATTTACCTCTCTGGTAGAAATTAATCACAGATAAAAAATGTCTTTCAAGATATGGTTTTATAGTCTTGAGCCTGGCAAACTGAAATGTACTTTGCTTATATTTTGAAACTACTTTTTTGTAGCAAAAATAATTTCAATGCTTGCTTTCTGCACCAACCAGAGATGCAAGGCTGACAGTTAATACTAGCCGACTACTGAAAAATCAACTGTCGTTGCGCTGCACCACTAAGCGATCTAACAGTTTCCTTTTGTCAATACAGTTTGAAAATGTATCATGCAAGGGTAATTAAATTAATTTTTCACAGAACTGGTCTTGAATTGCACTTTAAATGAAACTGAAACTCTTCCTTAGTTAAGTTTTTCTCATATTACGTCTTCACAACATCGGTAGGGTATTTTTCAAAAAAATGGTTCAAATAGCTCTAAGCACTATGGGACTTAACATCTGAGGTCATCAGTCCCCTAGACTTAGAACTACTTAAACCTAACTAACCTAAGGACATCACACACGTCCATGACAGAGGCAGGATTCGAACCTGCGACCGTAGCAGCAGCGCGGTTCCGGACTGAAGTGCCTAGAACCGCTCGGCCACTTCAGAAATTAAAGTTTGTCGATACTTTTGATCTCATATATTTTGCCAACCCAAAATACATATCGCTCACACGCGCTACCCCTGAACAAAAACGAACACTCAGTGAAGAAACAAGGTGATTGAACAAAAATTAGCCAACAGAATGAAACAGAATGAAAGAGAATGATCCAAACAAAGTGAGAGCGAGACACTATTCTCTCTATTACTTATATATTAATAAAACGAACGAATTCTAATCTAGAGTTTTCCTACTCATTTACTATTTTTAGCATTATGTTGTATTCCTGTTCTACAACTAATACCTAAATATTTCAGTTAAACTAATAAACTATATTTTTATTGAAATTACGGCTTAAGGCCGTCAAAGTATGGGTACGCTGCTCACAAATTAGTCTCTGCCTTTTTCGCTCTATTCTCCATTGTTCTGACCGCCGTTTTGACTCTGGTGTATAATGATGGATGTAGGTTTCATCAACAGTCACAAATCGGTGCAAAGATCCTTGTGGATTGCGATTAAATATCGCCAGGCGTTGTATGAACTGTTGTGTGTTTCTGAATAATTAGAAGAATATGCCCCAACCATTTAATTAAGGCTGAAATATATTACGAATAAATTTTCTCTGTGTAAATAAAGCTTTAAAGTAAGGAGAAAAGGTCATGATTTAATATAGACGATACATTTTTATGCTGTTCCGATAAAGAATGTTCCAGAGAAATGTTCATATATCAAAACTTGTAAAGGAAGGTGAAGGCAGTCGCCGTAATTTTGTTTCGGAGTATATAAAAGCAGAAGCTGTGATCCGTCTCTCTTTGTTTTCGACTGCTGCTTCATAAAATGTAAGAGTCGTTCTCGTACCTGTAACTTTTGGTTAAATAATTACGCTAATTTAATTACAATAGTCGTGTTTGAATCAAGAATCATACCTTCCTTTTCAATTAATGTCATATCTTAATTCATTATGTCATATTTTAGAAATCTTCAGGCTGCAGCAAATTAGAGTTACCGACTAATTGTTTGGTGGCCACAACTGAACGCTACTAGTATTTAATTGGCTTTTACTTTAGCGAAATTTTATTTCAGTGTCCCTGAGATCTTCTTTACCGACCTTTCCTATCAGTATCTGGGCAAGGTAATTACGCAAACTGCATAATTTTGAGATCGGCCACTGGCTTCTAAATAATGCCATCGGTCAACGTTCTCGTCGGTCTGATGGGAATATGATGCTTGATGGCGGAATGCAATTTCATTACTAACTAAAAATAATTTTCTACCCAACATTCTACCGTTTCAGAAAGTATTACAGCTGCAGAGTTGATTTAAAAAGTTTTATAACACTGTTTAATTTATTTTTTTTAAACGTCAGTAATATTATACGTGTTTGACCATTCTGTGAAGGATCGCGACACCCACCACGCACACGTCTTCTTTATAGCCAATTCTCCGTGCAGGATATTATATATTCGCTCAGTTGCGATGCCTACAGACCCGTCAGCCTTAAAAATTATTATTCCAGGGTCTTGCATTACCATATCATGGATTTTGACAATAATATACTTTGTGGTGACCTCAACTGGACGGCAGCAGCACGCTTTATCTTCGATGCTTGTACGACCCCGTTTAAATTCATTAACCTATAAGAAAAAGTCTTCGATGATGGTACAGCGTTCAGGTGAATTTTATCCAGTTCTGTTTCGATTTGTGCGGCAGTCCAATCCTTGAAATGAAAATGTACATTAACAGTACGAAACTGGTTTTCTTCATTTTTCAATCGCAGTTGACACATTGGCCATTTCAAACGGCTGTCCACATTAAAGTGTACACTGTACATTGTTGAAATTCGTTAGACGGCTCTTGGAATAATCAAGCTTATGTACCACAAACACATAAAAAGCTACATTCTTGTGTGATAAATTACCGACTTATCAAACCACCGCCTAGATCCATATTTAGAGAGAAGAACAGTGTGTGTGTGTGTGTGTGTGTGTGTGAGAGAGAGAGAGAGAGAGAGAGAGAGAGAGAGAGAGAGAGAGAGAGTT
This sequence comes from Schistocerca gregaria, assembly GCF_023897955.1. NCBI lineage: Eukaryota > Metazoa > Arthropoda > Insecta > Orthoptera > Acrididae > Schistocerca > Schistocerca gregaria. The sequence goes on along the minus strand of NC_064924.1, from coordinate 65,997,049 downwards.
CGTATTGATTAAGACAGTACGATTCTCAAGCCGTGTCGGAATAAAATGGGGACCAAGTACTGCCGAACACATACATTCCGAATATGTAAAGACTAAACACTGTCGTAGATTATATAATGGTAAGACAGAGATTTAGGAACCAGGTTTTAAATTGTAAGACATTTCCAGGGGCAGATGGGGACTCTGACCACAATCTATTGGTTATGACCTGTAGATTACAACTGAAGAATCTGCAAAAAGGTGGGAATTTAAGAAGATGGGACCTGGATAAACTGAAAGAACCAGAGGTTGTACAGGGAGAGCATAAGAGAACATTTGACAGCAATGGGGGAAAGAAATACAGTAGAAGAAGAATGGGTAGCTTTGAGGGATGAAGTAGTGAAGGCAGCAGAGGATCAAGTAGGTAAAGAGACGAGGGCTAGTAGAAATCCTGGGGTAACAGAAGAAATATTGAATTTAGTTGATGAAAGGAGGAAATATAAAAATGCAATAAATGAAGCAGGCAAAAAGGAATACAAACACCTCAAAAATGAGATCGACAGGAAGTGCAAAATGGCTAACCAGGGATGGCTAGAGGAGAAATGTAAGGATGTAGAAGCTTATCTCACTAGGGGTAAGATAGATAATGCCAACAGGAAAATTAAAGAGACCTTTGGAGATAAGAGAATCACTTGTACGAATATCAAGAGCTCAGATGGAAACCCAGTTCTAAGCAAAGAAGTGAAAGCAGAAAGGTGGAAGGAATATACAGAGGGTCTATACAAGGGCGATGTAGTTGAGGACAATATTATAGAAATGGAAGAGGATGTAGATGCAGATGAAATAGGAGATATGATACTGCGTGAAGAGTTTGACAGAGCACTGAAACACCTGAGTCGAAACAAGGCCCCTGGAGTAGACAACATTCCATTGGAACTACTGACGGCCTTGGGAGAGCCAGTCCTGACAAAACTCTACCATCTGGTGAGCAAGATGTATGAGACAGGCGAAATACCCTCAGACTTCAAGAAGAATATAATAATTCCAATCCCAAAGAAAGCAGGCTGTGGCAGATGTGAAAATTACCGAATAATCAGTTTAATAAGCCATAGCTGCAAAATACTAACGCGAATTCTTTACAGACGAATGGAAAAACTGGTAGAAACCGACCTCGGGGAAGATCAGTCTGCATTCCGTAGAAATACTGGAACAAGTGAGGCAATACTGACCTTACGACTTACCTTAGATGGAAGATTAAGGAAAGGCAAACCTACGTTTCTAGCAATTGTAGACATAGAGAAAGCTTTTGACAATGTTGACTGCAATACTCTCTTTCAAATTCTAAAGGTGGCAGGGGTAAAATACAGGGAGCGAAAGACTATTTATAATTTGTACAGAAACCAGATGGCCGTTATAAGAGTCGAGGGGCATGAAAGGGAAGCAGTGGTTGGGAAGGGAGTAAGACAGGGTTGTAGCCTCTCCCCGATGTTATTCAATCTGTATATTGAGCAAGCAGTAAAGGAAACAAAAGAAAAATTCGGAGTAGGTATTAAAATCCATGGAGAAGAAATAAAAACTTTGAGGTTCGCCGATGACATTGTAATTCTGTCAGAGATAGCAAAGGACTTGAAAGAGCAGTTTTATGGAATGGAGAGTGTCTTGAGAGGAGTATATGAGATAAACATCAACAAAAGCAAAAGGAGGATAATGGAATGTAGTCGAATTAACTCTGGTGATGCTGAGGGAATTAGATTAGGAAATGAGACACTTAAAGTAGTAAAGGAGTTTTGCTATTTGGGGAGCAAAATAACTCATGATGGTCGAAGTAGAGAGGACATAAAATGTAGACTGGCAATGGCAAGGAAAGCGTTTCTGAAAAAGATAAATTTGTTAACATCGAGTATAGATTTAAGAGTCAGGAAGTCATTTCTGAAAGTATTTGTATGGAGTGTAGCCATGTATGGAAGTGAAACATGGACGATAAATAGTTTGGACAAGAAGAGAATAGAAGCTTTCGAAATGTGGTGCTACAGAAGAATGCTGAAGATTAGATGGGTAGATCACATAACTAACGAGGAGGTATTGAATAGGATTGGGGAGAAGAGAAGTTTGTGGCACAACTTGACCAGAAGAAGGGATCGGTTGGTAGGACATGTTCTGAGGCATCAAGGGATCACCAATTTAGTATTGGAGGACAGCGTGGAGGGTAAAAATCGTAGAGGGAGACCAAGAGATGACTACACTAAGCAGATTCAGAAGGATGTAGGTTGCAGTAGATACTGGGAGATGAAGAAGCTTGCAGAGGATAGAGTAGCATGGAGAGCTGCATCAAACCAGTCTCAGGACTGAAGACAATAACAACAAACACTGCCGTGAACATTGTGTAACGAAAGTATCAGACCGATTTAAAGAGAGTGAGCCTCGTGAAATGCCACAAGCTACACTTATAGTGTATTCGTGGGAATCCGTGGTTATTACCGGCTGGACTGCTGAGACGTGATTTGCAATTACTGATATGTTTCGTTTTTGCTTTTCATTTGCAACCTAGTGCGAGTTCGTGCGCATCAATGCATTAAAAGTGATTATAAGAACAGCTAAACACTTTCCTGCATGTGAATATCATCCACCAAACTCTAAGTTCGTGGGTGTGAGACATGTGACAAAAGCGGAAGAATTGCAGTTTCATGTGTCACAAGTTGACGTGATTTTTGGTCAGGTTAAACTAGTATGAACTTAAGATCAACAGCTGTATTTTGTGGATAAAATGTTATCGCCGCGCACATACACTAAGAAACCAAAACATTATGAACACTGCAGACAGTGACGTCGGATGCCGCGTTTTGGTATTGCGGGCATGTGACGCAGTAACAAATGTATGTAAGCGGAGTAAACACGGACGGGAGATTACCCTAACGAAGATATGGGCTGCAAATGAGGAAATCTATTGAGATAAGCGACTTTGACAAAGGGCAGGTTATTATTAAGCTGAACCTGAGAAATGTCGAAAACGGAGAAGCTGGTCGAATGTTCGTATGCCACTGTCGTGAGCGTCTACCGAAAGAAGTAGGACAGTGAAACTACCATTAGGCGCTAAACGGTTGGACGTCCACGACTCTTCACAGAACACGGGGCTCTGAGGCTTGTCTGCTCTCTGAAGTCGGATAGATGGTGATCTGTGGCGTCTCTGTCCAAAGAGCACAGAGCTGCGGTACGCACGAGTGTATCGGAGCACACCGTTCACAGTACATTGTTGGACATACAGCTCCGCAGCTTACCATCGGCACGTGTTCATATGGTGACCCAGCGACGTCGTCAGTTACGAGTGCAGTGGGCACGGGACCATCGGGATTCGACTGACGGTCAGTGGAAACGTGTCAGCTCTTCGGGTGAATCACATTTTTGCTGCACTAGGTCGATGGTCGTCTCCACTAACGCCGTCATCGAGGTGAACGGCGGTTCGAAAAGTGCAGCGCGCCGTGCATGCAGGTTGGCGGTAGCAGTATTAAACTATGGGGGACCTTCTCCTGCGCTTGATTCAGATCTGTGGCATGCTTGATGCCCTGCCCGAAGGCGATGTCATCTTTCAGCAGTATAACTATCGGTGTCTCGGAGCCATTGGTTCGAGGACCTTTATAGCAAACCCACGTTGATATGTTGACGAGGAAATTCGCCAGATGCAAATCCTATGGAACTCATCTGGGTCGCTATCACCGCGTTCGCAAATCAACGGACCGCTATTTATGCGAATTACATGAGCTATTAGTAGATATCTAACGTACCTCCACAAACCTACCATCAAACTGTCGGATCCCTGATACGTAGAATCAGTGATGTATTTCGTTTCAAAGACCGACAAACAAGCTGTTAAGCAAAAAATGATTCAAATGGCTCTGATCACTATGGGACTTAACTTCTGAGGTCATCAGACCCCTAGAACATAGTGGTCGCGCGGTTGCAGACTGTAGCGCCTAGAACCGTTCGGCCATCCCGGCCGGCTATTTAGCAGCTTGTGGTAATATTTTGGCTCATCACAGTATGTACATAAACGAAATACTGTGCTAATTGCTTCCGATCAGCCTATATCTAGTGACGAAGAAATACTACTCTCGCGAAATTGGTTATTCACACGTCATGTAAAAGGTCGTAGCGGTTACATGTTAAGAATGACGTATCTGCCACAATTTCGCCGCCGCCGGCATATAGGTGCTGACACCATCCATGAAGCACGGACAAGCAACTTCCATCGCCTTTGAACCTTTCCTCTGCCAAAACTCTGAAAAAAGCCGAAATAAGTTGCAAAGTAATTTCTTATCATTTACGTCTCTCTATGAAAAAGTGTAGGCTTGTTGTGTAGTGGCTAGATACAAAACTGCAAGTAATCATTCTTTGCCCCATATTTTTCTTTCCCTCTGCTCTCACTGCTGTTAGCCAACTTTACTTCTTGTCATTATACAGGCAGATATTGTGTATCTACTTCAGTATAATAGTTGTTTTTTCTCTGCGTCTAACAGTCTTCCCTCAAACATCCCATAATTTACTGCCTTATGTCTTCTGCATGGTCATACCTGCAACACTAAGTGTACTATGCTTGTCAAATAGATTACCGTTTTGTGCCCATGCATCCACGCTTCAACACCTGACCTGCTGCCCAGGGGAAAATAAGTATTAATGAGTTACTCTTGCCACATCTACTTGGAGGTACTAGCCAACCTAAAAACATTCTACTCCTAATAGCCATAATTATTTGTCTGCAAGTGAAGTAGATATTGATGTAATATTGTTCAGTACACTTTTCTCACCCATATATCTGCACTTACACTACTAACATCCCATATGTAGTTTTAGTGTCTTTTTGAAGATGAGCTTCAGCATATTTAGAGGTGTATAATGCATGGACATTTATAAGTAAGAACAAATGCCCGGTATAAATGCCTGGGCAAATGCCCAAAATTCATAAATGTCAGCGCGCTTATGCATTTTAAAGATTGGTTGATAGGTAGCGCTTATAAAATAACTTTAAGCTGATATTTTACATTGAAGAAGGTGTTTCGCAACATTGTTTCTGTAGTGATTGGGTAACCAAGTTAAAAAAAAACTGCTTGAGAATTAGAGAAGAGTTATTAGAGGAAATAAATTGGCATGTAAACATAACTTTTTACATCTTTTATGACGTCAGTTCTTGGGGTGGTACAAAATAAAAAAAGAAAACCAAACTCAAGTTTAAAAGAAATTTTTGAAATAAAGTATCCGTTATATTAGGTAGATAGCCAGTGGGTAGTATTTTTACTTATACTATACTACTGTAAAAGCCAGATTAAAAAAGCTTTGTCAAATGAAGAGTAGAACTGGTAAAAAAAGGACATTATAATTGATAAGCAGCTGTTAGCAACACGTGTCGTTCCTTGGTACAGCAAGTTGGAATCCTAGTTAAAAAAAAAAAATGCTTTTCTTTTCTTTGTCACTAATAAAGTATTGAATGACACATATGTGACTTTTAATTTCAAGAATATCGTCCCAGCTCTTATTTTAGTTGGTGCATATACATTCTTGTAGTTAAAACTTTAAAAAGTACGTCTCTTATAAATTCCCATATTTTGGGCAGTTGAAACCGCTTTGGACAAATTTCCGGGCAATAAATGTCCTGTCCACTCGCCATTTCCCCAGCCCCTGTGTATGGTAGTATTGCTACGTAATTATACGTATTTAAATGTTGTATTTGGTAAAATACACTCCTGGAAATGGAAAAAAGAACACATTGACACCGGTGTGTCAGACCCACCATACTAGCTCCGGACACTGCGAGAGGGCTGTACAAGCAATGATCACACGCACGGCACAGCGGACACACCAGGAACCGAGGTGTTGGCCGTCGAATGGCGCTAGCTGCGCACCATTTGTGCACCGCCGCCGTCAGTGTCAGCCAGTTTGCCGTGGCATACGGAGCTCCATCGCAGTCTTTAACACTGGTAGCATGCCGCGACAGCGTGGACGTGAACCGTATGTGCAGTTGACGGACTTTGAGCGAGGGCGTATAGTGGGCATGCGGGAGGCCGGGTGGACGTACCGCCGAATTGCTCAACACGTGGGGCGTGAGGTCTCCATAGTACATCGATGTCGTCGCCAGTGGTCGGCGGAAGGTGCACGTGCCCGTCGACCTGGGACCGGACCGCAGCGACGCACGGATGCACGCCAAGACCGTAGGATCCTACGCAGTGCCGTAGGGGACCGCACAGCCACTTCCCAGCAAATTAGGTACACTGTTGCTCCTGGGGTATCGGCGAGGACCATTCGCAACCGTCTCCATGAAGCTGGGCTACGGTCCCGCACACCGTTAGGCCGTCTTCCGCTCACGCCCCAACATCGTGCAGCCGGCCTCCAGTGTTGTCGCGACAGGCGTGAATGGAGGGACGAATGGAGATGTGTCGTCTTCAGCGATGAGAGTCGCTTCTGCCTTGGTGCCAATGATGGTCGTATGCGTGTTTGGCGCCATGCAGGTGAGCGCCACAAGCAGGTATGCATACGACCGTGGCACACAGGGCCAACACCCGTCATCATGGTGTGGGGAGCGATCTCCTACACTTGCCGTACACCTCTGATGATCGTCGAGGGGACACTGAATAGTGCACGGTACATCCAAACCGTCATCGAACCCATCGTTCTACCATTCCTAGACCGGCAAGGGAACTTGCTGTTCCAACAGGACAATGCACGTCCGCATGTATCCCGTGCCACCCAACGTGCTCTAGAAGGTGTAAGTCAACTACCCTGGCCAGCAAGATCTCCGGATCTGTCCCCCATTGAGCTTGTTTGGGACTGGATGAAGCGTCGTCTCACGCGGTCTGCACGTCCAGCACGAACGCTGGTCCAACTGAGGCGCCAGGTGGAAATGGCATGGCAAGCCGTTCCACATGACTACATCCAGCATCTCTACGATCGTCTCCATGGGAGAATAGCAGCCTGCATTGCTGCGAAAGGTGGATATACACTGTACTAGTGCCGACATTGTGCATGCTCTGTTGGCTGTGTCTATGTGCCTGTGGTTCTGTCAGTGTGATCATGTGATGTATCTGACCCCAGGAATGTGTCAATAAAGTTTTCCCTTCCTGGGACAATGAATTCACGGTGTTCTTATTTCAATTTCCAGGAGTGTATGTACATGCTCGCCAATATGTAGCAACAACTGCCAATACTGTTGTCATACAGTTCTTGAGCAAGATATCAAATCGCATGTTCCAGCAGGATAATGCAAGGCACCACATTGCAATTCACACCGCAGACCCCTTGAGGAATGTACAGATATTTGACTAGAGTGCTCCGACAGCTAACTTGCCACCCATGACTGAGGTTTGATGCGAAGTGTGTACTTTCATATCTTCAGCCTTCATGAACTGAAACAGAATGTGTTTTAGCTACGGCGAGAAAGTCTTCAAACTAACATTGAAGCTGTTTGCTTCCATGTCACAGTGAATACAAGAGTGTATTCCTATGTGTGGGGACCGCACCTCATACTGATGTTGAGAATGGACGTCTGTTCCGAATGGAATGGTAATTTAATCGTTTAATATTCGTTACGTGATGAACAACTCCGCGAAGTTTAATAACTATCGCACAGGTGCTCCCTGTTGTAATACGTTTCATTCCCGAAGCGCATGTTCTTTTATTTTTACACTTTCCGGTGTGTACTATTTTACGTTCTTGGTGAACGAACGAAGAATGAAGAAGACGAAGAACGTGCCCTTTAAACTGAAATAAGATCTCAGATGAGGACAGCTGCAAAGCAGATGCGATTCCTGCCGTGGCGCACACCTCCCGCCTCAGCCAAACGAAGTTAGGGTCACAACCGAATTACTCGCGCTGCGTATCCGACGACCTTCTCGCGAAAAGCTCAGGACCACCGGGTTTTGCTTTTCGTCGCCGTCTTGATTTATATTAAGTGACTTACAGAAAGAAGTAAGTCGAAACAATGATATTATTATGTGCTTCGTAATTTATCAGCAGCGTCAATGAATTATTATAAATTAAAGAAAATCAGACTAGAATGGCTGACACCAATACCAATAAATGTTTACGTTTATCGCACAAGGGTCCAAAATGATATATTCGTAAGTCAGTGTTCGCCTGTGGCAATAAACTTTGCGCCAGTGAACGTCCTTGTTAGTTGGAATGGGTTGCATGGCATATTCCTTGGCACACATGCGCATATGAAGGGAACAGCACTGTAAATCATTTCAACAAAGATTACCTGGTGGTTATACTTAAACTTTCCCTATTTGACACCTTATAACGCGGAAACTAATTACCGTACAAGACCAAACTTGGTAGCATTAAAGTCCAGAGTATGGGATTCATGATTTTTATGCGTCACAGCGCCACAGTCCAGCTATGGCCACGAGGTGTCGTGATCAGTCATCGTGATTCGTAGTCTCACACACCTGACCAGTTGCAATGAATGTGTTGACATGCCAACATGAACTTGGACCAAAACAGCAGGTCATTATTGGTAAAGCTCTATTACCAAAACAACTGTATTGCTGCAGCTTGTAATGGTACTTGAATTACGTAACCATTATCGTACCTCACCTGAACCTCTCGATACCAGTAATATTCTACTGTATTTCTGTTAACTACTTAACATATTTCTGAGACAACATTCAGATTTGATTTCACTTTTGATACATCGATATGTTTATATTGCAATGATATTATTATTATGTGTATTCTTTCTTTTGTCACTATGATCTTTGACGTACTTGTAACTCAGATTTTTGGGAGCGTAAGCGATAGTTAGTTAGTTGATAACTTGTTACAGAGTCGGACGTTGAGAAAGTCATGTCTTGGACGTCATGTTGGAAAGATGCATATTGTAGTTGGCTTATAAAATGTGAGGAAGATGTTTTCAAGTATGGTTTGTATTGGGAAGTGATGTTTTGTGTGTTACGTGATATTGCAATAAAAGCAATTAAAAGGAAGTGTAACTTAATTTCGGAGTGCTGATAATTTTTTTTACATCACTATTGTGCTAACTTTGAAAGGTTTAATCTCCAAGAATGGTTTGTGAAGCGCATCTACAAAACTTTTGAATATAGCAGAATAAAACCAAGGCCTCTTTGCATCCGAGCTTGGAATCAACGATTGAGCCATGATTTTACGACGAGACCAGCGTGGGAAAGTCAAAACGATTAGTGCCTAGTTTTTTTTGATTATTACATGAAATGATTTTATTAACTGTGCTCTAATGACACCTGCCACATAATATGACTGTTGTTGCCCGAAAATGCAGTATTTAGCAGCGTGAGCAACACCACAATCGTTATTAAATGCTGACCTTTGTTGTGGTAGGGTTCTTTGAAGCTGCACATCCAGAATATCACCGGCTCAAAAGATTAGTGAAGGGTCCTCTTTCTCCACTTGCTGTGCAGCTCACGAAGAAGAAGTTCGAATCAACTGGAGAACTGGGCGTCGCTCCGGTAAGAGGCCGACGACCGGTTGCACCGCACATGGTTGATGGAATCGCCTGTTGCTATGGCAGACAACGCTCCGTTCAGTTCCCGATCGTCAGGCAGGGAGCGTGCTGTGTCACGGCAGTTGTATATCCCGAGGTCCACTGTACCATTCTCAAAATGTATCCGTACAAGATCAATATCGTACAGCAGCTTTCACCACAGGACTCACAACAACATGTTGACTTTCCTCTACTCTTTCTCGCAAGGATTGAAGTTTACGAGGGCTGGCACTGGACCATCCTCAGCTGACGGGTGAGGTGAACACAAAGAATTACCGAGTGTGAGGATCTTCACCTCCAGTCACTGTGCATGAAGTTCATCTGTACAGTGAACGTGTCACCGTATGATGTGGCTTCGCAGCTACTTTCATCATTGGCCCATTCTGTTTCGAACAGGTTGGCGCTCGAGGATCAAAGACGTGCAGTGTAAATGGCCAGCGTTACTGAGATAGTCTTGGCCAGCAAATCGTACCTGTCCTACAGGACAGACACTCATTGAACTCAACAGTTCCCATGCAAGATTGGGTACCACCGCTCGTGAAGTTTACCTGTTTGTCCGAAATACATTTGGAAACGATCGAATTTTCAACCGATCGTTTCCAAATGCTTGGCCGTCATGATCCCTTGATCTCACATCCTGTGAGTTCTGGTTGTGAGGCTACCTGAATGACAGGGTTTACCAGGGGAACATTCACAGATGTGCTGATCTGAAGGGCAGTATATCGAGAGAGGTAGCCAGCATACCTACGGACATGTTTCGTTCTGCTGTGCAGAACGCGATCCGCCGCCACTTTCGTCATGCTTGACCTCCCAGGTCCCCTGACCTCAGTCCGTGCGATTATTGGCTTTGAGGTTACCTGAAATCGCAAGTGTAGTGTGATCGACCGATTCTTTTGGATTCTGATGGGCGCCATAATGAGCCCCCTTTGTAGCAATAATGATACCAGTACGTAAGGTAAGATGTAACATAGCAACACATTAAAAGTGCTCCCATTGAACTTCCCCATGTCCTTGACATTGCCGGCCGCTGGTGGCCGAGCGGTTCTAGGCGCTTCAGTCTGGATCCGCGCGACCGCTCAGTTGCAAGTTCGATTTCTGCCTCGGGCATGGATGTGTGTGATGTCCTTAGGTTAGTTAGGTTTAAGTAGTTCTACGTTCTAGGGGATTGATGTCCTCAAATGTATAGTCCCATAGTGCTCAGAGCCATTTGAACCTTGACATTAATGCTGCCAAGTTTGGTACTCTCACGGTAATTAGTTTCTGTGTTATAACGGGTTAAAAAGGGAAAGTTTAATTATACCCACCTTGTATTTCAGTGAAATAGAAGAAGAAGGGTAAAAACATTCTAAAACAGTACCGTGTCAGGACGTTCCCATACGAAAGGCCAGGTTTTGGGAGGGTAGTGTCACCTTTGGTCCTCAGGAAGCGCGCATCTGCAGCGTGGTCCATTGATCGTGACCGGCCCAAATATCTCACGAAATAAGCTTCAAACGAAAAAACTACAAAGAACGAAACTTGTCTAGCTTGAAGGGAGAAAGCAGATGGCGCTATGGTTGTGCCGCTAGATGGCGCTGCCATAGGTCAAACGGATTTCAACTGCGTTTTTTAAAATAGGAAGCACTATTTTTATTACACATTCGAGTAGTACGTGAAGAAATATGAATGTTTTAGTTGAACCACTTTTTTCACTTTGTGATAGATGCGCTATAATAGTCACAAAAATATGGCTCACAATTTTAGACGAACAGTTGGTAACAGGTAGGTTTTTTAAATTAAAATACAGAACTAGGTACGTTTGAACATTATATTTCGGTTGTTCGATTGTGATACATGTACCTTTTTGAACTTATCATTTCTGAGAAGGCGTGCTGTTACAGCGTGATTACCTGTAAATACCACATTAATGCATTAAATCCTCATAATGATATCCGTCAACCTCAATGCACTCGGCAATACGTCTAAAGACATGCCTCTAACAGCGAGTAGTTCGCCTTCCGTAATGTTCGCACATGCATTGACAAAGCGCTGACGCATGTTGTCAGGCATTGTCGGTGGATCACGATAGAAAATATCCTTCACTTTCCCCACCGAAAGCAGTCCGTGGATGTCAGATTCCGTGAACGTGCGGACCATGGTATGGTGCTTCGACGACCAATCCACCCATTATAAAATATGCTATCCAATACCGCTTCAACCGCACGCGAGCTATGAGCCGGACATCCATCATGTTGGAAGTACATCGCCATTTTGTCATGCAATGAAACATCTTGTAGTAACATCGGTAGAACATTACATAGGAAATCAGCATACATTGCACCATTTAGATTGCCATCGATAAAATGGGGGCCAATTATCCTTCCTCCCATAATGCCGCACCATACATTAACCCGCCAAGATCGCGATGTTCCACTTGTCACAGCCATCGTGGATTTTCCGTTGCCCAATAGTGCATATTATGCCGGTTTATGTTACCGCTGTTGGTGAATGACGCTTCGTCGCTAAATAGAACGAGTGCAGAAAATCTTTCATCGTCCCGTAATTTCTCTTCTACCCAGTGACAGAATTGTACACAACGTTCAAAGTCGTCACCATACAATTCCTGGTGGATAGAAATATGTTACGGGTGCAATAGATGTTAATATAGCATTCTCAACACCAACGTTTTTGAGATTCCCGATTCTCGCGCAATTTGTCTGCAAGTGATGAGCGGATTAGCCGCGACAGCATCTAAAACACCTACTTGGGCATCATCATTTGTTGCAGGTCGTGGTTGACGTTTCACATGTGGCTGAACACTTCCTGTTTCCTTAAATAACGTAACTATCCGGCGAACGGTCCGGACACTTGGCCGATGTCGTCCAGGATACCGAGCAGCATACAAAGCACACGCCCGTCGAGCATTCTGATCACAACAGCCATACATCAACACGATATCGACCTTTTTCGCACTTGGTAAACTGTCCATTTTAACACGGGTAATGTATCACGAAGCAAATACCGTCCGCACTGGCGGAATGTTACGTGATACCACGTACTTATACGTTGGTGACTATTACAGCGCCATCTATTACAAAGCGAAAAAACTGAACCAACTGAAACATTCACATTTCTTTACGTACTACACGAATATGTTTAAAAGAAGCAGTTGATATCCGTTTGACCTATGGAAGCGCCATCTAGCGGGCCACTCATAGCGCCATCTGGTTTCCTCCTTCACGCTAGACGAGTTTCGTTCTTTGTAGTTTTTTTCGTTTGATGCTTGTTTCGTGAGGTTTTTAGACTGGTCACTATCAATGGACCATTCTTTATACAAAAGCGTTTGTTCACTGTTGCAAATGGCTAACATTTGAGTAACTACATTAACAGGAAACTTTGTAAGTAGGCTGTTTAGGTTTTTTTATTGGTAACGCCACCTCTGTATGAAAATCACTGGCTGTGCTGTGTGCAGTCTGTGGCTAGTTTGCATTGTTGTCTGCCATTGTAGTGTTGGGCAGCAGTATGTTACCAGCGCGTAGCGTGCGCAGTTGGGGGTGAGCCGCCAGCAGTGCTGGGTGTGGGGAGAGAGACGGCGGAGTTTTGAAATTTGTAAGACTGGATGTCATGAACTGCTATATACATTATGACTTTTGAACACTATTGAGGTAAATACATTGTTTGTCCTCTATTAATATCCTTCATTTGCTAACTGTGCCTATCAGTAGTTAGTGCCTTCAGTAGTTTGAATCTTTTATTTAGCTGGCAGTAGTGACGCTCGCTGTATAGCAGTAGTTCGAGTAACGAAGATTTTTGTGAGGTAAGTGATTTGTGAAAGGTATAGGGCCATTCTTTTGTAGGGATTATTGAAAGTCAGATTGCGTTGCGCTAAAAAATATTGTGTGTCAGCTTAAGCACAGGCTTGCACAATTTTTCTAAGGGGACGATTCAACTTTTCACTAGTACGTACAAATTTTAAATCAAAGTCTGCATTCAACCGTTCGCTTATCCCGTACAGCTCACGCTATGAGATGAGAAGGTATAATTCGTTAGATACAACACAAAACAGTTCCTACATGTAAATCCTTTACCCCAATGGACAGACGTAAACCAAATGCATCGTACAAGCAAATATTCTCAGTGAGGAAGAGTGCTAAGACCACTAACCAAAATAGAGAAAATAGGTACATCAACTAAGCGTAAAGATGGTCGGAATCTGTGAAAATACATTATTCTTTCTGAAGTAAACTGACCCAGTGAATGCATTCGGTGGAAGAAAATAGCTTCTTTCTGCGCATACACAATGCGCGTTGTAACATCCCCACACTCCCATCGGTTATACCACTTAACCCTGTTGTCGGCTACCTAACTATCTCGTAAGCAAGGCTATCGCTTCCACATACTACCTAATAGAAATGAAGAAACGTATGCAACACATCGCCGAGAACAACAATGAAGATTCACTCAATTACGACAATATTTTTGATATGAAGTTATTAAGGAATAAAAGGTTTCAAATTGCTACAGTTTTTTCACACAAACATATTTAAGCTGCGTGAAAAATGTAGTTGCCTGAAATGAGTACAACATTCTTAGTTTACTTGGTGCCTTATAACTAGATAAAATCAAGATCTTTCGTCAAAATCCTATATCGTTTTCGTTAGTGGCAATTGACTGTCGTGGCTGTTGTGGTGGCCTATCATAGTCAACATGTGATTGGTCAGCGAATATCATCATTAAGTCATGCGGCCAGAGATTTTGTCCATCTCTGAATTAGTGGCGCCGGCGTTCTAGTAGTAACTGTGATCCACACATATTTCTTGAACGAATTTAATTTCAGAAATTGCTGTGTGACAGGGGGCACGGAGCCTCTTCTGCGCACAACTATGTCATCTGAGTTACCTACACAGCTGGTGTTAAGCGGGAGACGATGTACAGCTAATTCCTCAGTTCAACAAAGGGCTTCTCCTTTTCAGCCCTACTTTCCATTGCCTGTCACGTGATAGGAAATATGGCGTCATCGGATTTTCACTGTGGTTTCCACTCCGCGACCGTTTCTTACTTTCCGTATAGCCCTCGTAATTACACGTCACATAATGACATATCAAAAGTTAAAACTTTAATAAGGTCATGTCTGAAATGGTGCTGGAGGGAACTGACACCATGAATCTTGCAGGGCTGTCCATAAATACGTAAGATTGCCAGGGGGTGGAGGTCTCTTCTGAACAGCACGTTGCAAGGCATTGCAGATGTGCTCAACAATGTTCTTGTCCGGGGAGTTTGGTGGCCAGCCAAAGTGTTTAAACCCAGAAGAGTGTTCCTGGAACCACTTCTGGGGTAATTCTGACATGTGGAGTATCGAATTTCCCTGCTTGAATTACCCAAATCCATCGGAATGCACAATGGACACAAATGGATGCAGGTGATCAGACAGGATGCTTACGTACGTGTCACCTGTCAGAATCGAATCTAAACGTACCAGAGGTACTCCAGCTGCACACGCCCCAAACCGTTACAGAGCCTCCACCATTTTGAACAGTCCCCTGCTGACATGCAGGGTCCATGCTAAAAATGGTTCAATGGCTCTGAGTACTATGGGACTTAACAGCTATGGTCATCAGTCCCCTAGAACTTAGAAATACTTAAACCTAACTAACTTAAGGACATCACACAACACCCAGTCATCACGAGGTAGAGGAAATCCCTGACCCCGCCGGGAATCGAACCCGAGAACCCGGGCGCGGGAAGCGAGAACGCTACCGCACGACCACGAGCTGCGGACAGGGTCCATGCATTCATGAGATCTCCATACCCGTACACGTCCATCCGCTCGTTACAATTTGAAAAGAGGCGACATGTTTCCAGTCCAATGTCGGTGTTGACGAGCCCGGGCGAGATGCAAAGCTTTGCTTCGTGGAGTCATCGAGGTTACACTAGTGGTCCTTCGACTCCGAAAGCCCATATCGATCACGTTTCGTTGAATGGTTGGCACGCTGACACTTGTTGATGGCCCAGCATTGAAATGTGCAGCAACTTGCGGAAGGGTTAGACTTCTGTCACCTTGAACGGTTCTCTTCAGTCGTCGTTGGTCCCGTTCTTGCGGAATCTTTTTCCGGCCGCAGCGATGTCGGAGATCGGATGTTTTACCTGATTCTGATACTCGCGGTACAGTCGTGAAA
The DNA here is from genome assembly GCF_023897955.1 of Schistocerca gregaria. Taxonomy (NCBI): domain Eukaryota; kingdom Metazoa; phylum Arthropoda; class Insecta; order Orthoptera; family Acrididae; genus Schistocerca; species Schistocerca gregaria. The sequence goes on along the minus strand of NC_064924.1, from coordinate 65,981,416 downwards.
TGGTCGTACTGGAAAAATCCCTTCTTCGTCGCTATCTCGGAGATGCTGTGTCCCATAGCTCTGGACTGTAACATCACGTTCAAACTCACTTCAATCTTGATAACCTGCCATTGTAACAGCACTAACCGATGTAACACCTGCGCCAGAGTCTTGTCTTATACAGGCGTTGCCGACCGAAGCGCAGTATTCTGTCTGTTTGCATATCTCTGTGTTTGAATATGCATGCCTGTACCAATTTCTTTAGCCCTTCAGTGTAGTGCCTTTTTTTTGCAAAATAACAATGTCATAAATTATAGTGTATCTTTTAACACCAATACGACACTTCTCGCCATTTTATGGGAATAAATTGCTCTAATACAGAAGTGTTTTCGAGAGATCCTCTATGCGCGAACGGTGTATGGAACACCAGACACAGACCAGGCATAAATTTGGGAAAAAGCCAGCTTTTCGACCAGTCGCAAAAAATACCTGATGAACACACTGAGTTACAACGTCCATAACATTGTTTAGGGAAGACGCAGACCACCGACAGTACGTCTGATTTCACGAGATGACACCCCCCGGGGAAGTCTAAGAAATTACAAAACTTACGTTGTTCACAGACCGTCGGTTCCGGAAGGACACCAGCGAATTGACTGTGCTGGCGATTCTGTTTGTCGGCTTTTTTTTCTTTATTGTTATGTCAGTTTTCCACAAAGAGGCGGGTTGAGAGCTGACAAAACTGCCCTTCAGCCAAAGGACACACACTTGAAAACAAGTTTTTAAAATTCATTAAATGAAGATTTTTTTAAATACACATTGAACACAGTATTATCGTTTTTACATAAAAACAGATGGCAGTAAACAAAGCTGTTTTTTTTTAAAAAAACATACTGATGTACCATGTAGATGATTTTGAATACTAATGGACGATTTTATATTACAGTTAAAATATAAATCACTAATGATAATGTGAATGATAATACAGTTGCAAGATACTACCTGTGGGAGGGAGAAAGAGGTGTGAATTTTATTTAGATCCTATAAATGAAATGCAAGGAGTGCCGTTCAACATACAAGTGGTTTGCTCAGTGAAACTGCATTAAACGGCACATGCAATAATTACTGAAATTTTACCAGATTCATTTAACAATGACTCACAAATTATTCAAATAATGATAAACAAATTAGAAAAATAAGTATAAGCATCAAATAAAAAACAACAAATAGAATTGAATTAGCACCAAGAGTTCACAACAAGTGAATTATATAAGGTGCCTGACCTGGTATTTGCCTTTTAACGTGAGCATTGTATGACTTCATTCTGATTTAACATATAAATAAATTACGCGAGACGGATTGACCTGGTGTATTAAATGAGGAAGAAATAAAAAAAATAGCTGAACGTATGACTCTCTTAACGGGCAAACGGTGAATACTGTGCCTTGCGTCTGTTTGAGCATTTAACACATTGCAAAGAAATTGAAGAAAGCGAAAGAAGAATGCGCAGCTAGGAAGGCGGGCGTTTTCTGTATTACCATGTTCATAGCGTGGTCGGCGTGGCGGTGGAGTCGGCTGATTGCGTGCGGCTGCATCAAGACACTGCCGGCGTCGTAGTTGATAGCGTCTAACATGCCCTACGGTGAAAATAGTGACCCAAACCTGCTACTGGAATTATCGTTACTGCACCTACAAAAACTGCATTAAACAAAGCTCAAAATTGTTCTAACAGTACTACCGTCATCGGACATGTAGTAAATCAAAATTATCCTGAGTTAAGCTCTTGATAACACACACAGTGAGTGAAGCTCGCCTACTTGGATCTAACAAACTTTGCTCTCTACGCTGTTTGCGGCGAATGCAAAGTGCATTGTCTCATGACAAGCGATAAGAGAATCCTTGCGACTTATCGGAAGCAGTCAAGAGTGAACTCCTGCCTCCTCAGAAGCAAAATTCGGAATCCACAATACTAGTGCGCTCCTCGCACCTGGACAGAGAGAGCCGCTCCCCTCCAGCGTCTTGTCTCCGCCCTTCCGCAAATTACGTAGCTCGTACTATTTTTCAAAGCTAACATTAGATTCTTGCCAATGAAGAGGTCCGTTTCAAAATTTCCTCCCTCCTTGCAGTCGCATTCCGCGAGGAAAAGAGAGCCATACCCTGTGTGAGACAGAGTATGCAAATAAATCAAGACTTCTCACTTTGAGTATTGCCGCTACGTTCCCCGGTGTTCTGATCGCGGGAAACAGCCAAAATTCCTCGAGCAGCTTGAGATTCTTGGACACGGAAGTCGTGTTGTTGCTATTCAACTCGCCGCTCTGTCCGCGTTACCTAGAATCGTGACAAATCTGTTTTTCGCTCTAAGTTTGTAGTTTCCGCTGCCTCGGGCACAGGTGCGAATGTCCACGGCTTCCCTTGGCAGCGTGTTGATGTATGCAGCGTCTTCGCCTGTCGCTAATCCTTTGGGGGCCTGCCCTCTGTGAAGCGTGCCGACATGGGCGCGCGACCGCCGCTAGCCCGTGGCCACTACCTGTGTCCACCTGGTCGCCGGGCGTCCCAGCTAGGAACGCATCAGAAGAATTCCTTTCATGCACAGAGTGTACCAAGTTTGCAAAGTGAAGAATCATAGCCCTTTATCGTTGCTTAATGACACAATGATTCACCTCCATCACACTTCATACATACTGATTTTAAAAGCAATTATCTCCTTTAATTAAAAACATGGAAAGCTTTGTCACTTTTCACAGTGTAATGGTGATATTTATGATGCACGAAAACGATCACGGTCAAATTTTTGGGGGAGTAATGCATATGCTCATGGATGGAGGCCACTGGAGCAGCAGGCCGCAATTGAAAGTCACGTGTGCAGAGGAAGGGGGCGGGGGGGGGGGGGGGGGACAGATGGAACGATGGCATGAGGTGGAGCGTTGTGACTAAGGTTGAAAAGAGGAGTACATGTCTAGATGTATTTCATCACTGGGGAGTAGGAGCTGGTTGAAACTCCAACGGGAGTTGGAAGATGCTCCAGGAAGAGAAGAAGATGTCGGAGGTAGATGAAGCTGTATGTTATGTTTGTTGGGGAAGGTAGGCAGATGTGGAATGCGATGGGGGGAGCGTGTATTTTCAGAATTTCAGGGGACGGGATTTATACACGAGGATAATGGCGGAAGGGTGCAGACTCCAGACGCGCCCTGCTATTGGCTCTAAGCACTATGGGACTTAACATCTGAGGTCATCAGTCCCCTACATTTAGAACTACTTAAACCAAACAAATCTCAGGACATAACACATATCCGTGCCCGAGGTAGGATTCGAACCTCCGACCATAGCAGGCTCGTGGTTCCGGACTGAAGCGCCTAGAACCGCTCGGCCACCGAGGCCGGCGACCTGCTATTGGGTTTAGTAGCTTTAGACGGTTTCAGGCGTTTTTGGGACTGCACAGTCTACTTATGATTGACGTGTTTACTCGCATTTGTGTGTTTCCTACCTAATTTGTAAATTATTCAGGGGAAACTCACTCCTCAGAGAGCACTCTTAACCACTACACCACGATGACCTGACAGAACTTCAGACTTTATGCTGTAGACCTCATGAAAGTTTTAACTGCTTGACACTGTATGTCATTATGTGACGTGTAATTACGAGGGCTATTCGGAAAGTAAGGAATGATCGGTCGCGAAATGGAAACCACAGTGATAATCTGATTAATCTTAGAACGTGTTGGGCCGTGTCTCTAGTCACGTCGCTCTTTTCAATTCTGAGAGCACAGCGAGCACGTAAAGATGCCTACAAAGTAGCGTCTCGCGCCAAGTATGGGCGCCTGCCAAGAGATTTCGCCTGATGTCATGCAATCCCACGCAACATAACTGCCATGTAATTCCTTCTTCATGACAGTTCTCGGACGTACACTGCAGGGCAATGAGGATGCTCCTGCATCGTTTTCGATCGGTAGTGTTTCATCACCCTCCATACAGCCCAGACCTGGCTCCCTCCGATCTTCAAGTCTACTCACATGAACCGCTGGCTATGAAGTCAACATTTTGGCACAGACAACGACCTGCAGTCCAGCGTAGAAAACTATCGGAAAGCGCGGGAGGCTGCCTTCTACGATGAGGGTGTTGAAAGTTGGTACAACGCTACGACAGACGTCTAATTCGGAGCGGCGACTATGTAGAGAAGTAAGTTGCAAATAAAACAGTTCTGATTTTCACAGTGGTTTCTATTTCGCGGCTGATCGCTCCTCACTTTCCAAATAGCCTCGCTTAACAAATAGTAGCAGAAACGTCGTCTTTTTTATAAGTCTGTTATGAGCTGTTGCCTTGAAAACGCACCTTTTCATAACACGCAAGTTATGATATGAAAAGTATAAACTGTTAACAGTTCAATATGGTGAATGCCGAGCACCACAAATTGTTCCATAAGGAAAGTCGTTAGCAGTCCCTGCTGAGTTCGACACTATTTCTGATGTCAAAATAATGTCACATGTGTCTAAAGTCTCGTGAACTGAGTGCTACAATCCGACACGTAGTAGTTGACATTTCTCCTTCTTACATGAGGCATAAACGATCTTCTTACAAACAAACAACATTCAAATGCAATTTGTGAATAACTGACGCTTTGCACAACGTTTTGTTATATGCAGAATGTACATAGCGTTACTCGTACCTGCTTTGTGACGGTGCACTGAAATGCTAACCATTTCCATATCAAAGCAGTTTCCAGTTGTACGTTCGTTCTGTGCCTCCTCCGTAATGTTGTAATTTTAATGTCCAGCAGTGAAATTTAAATAATAATACAGAGCTAACAGCGAAACGTGGAAAAGTCACTGCACGCTCCCCACAAACCGCACTCCAGCGCCTGGTTGTGGCGTGTTACTGACTAGGAGACCACACGGCATTCGGATTTTTGCATTCTCTTATATTTGTGGCACGTGTAGCTCAGTACTGAGATATCAGTCCACCGAAGCAGTTCGGTGCGATTCTGAAAAATCACCAAGAAGATCTACTTTAAAGTTTTCCACCAGTCTTTAATTTCCAATGGTAGGCGAACTGTCAACCAGACAGCCATGGAGCCCGTCGGTAATACTGTCTTCCCTCAGCATATTAAAGACGCTTGGAAAAAATCAAATTCGATATGGGCGAGAATCCTGGGAGTTGTATTGAATAGTTTTGGCTGAGGGGTATTTTTCTCAACTGCAGGTAACATAAATACACTGAGGAAAAGCAAAAATCGCGTCACTTAGAAGGCGTTGTGCGATATAAACGAAAGATGGGCTGGTATATTTCTACATCTGAAAGATGATGTCTGTCTAGATTTCACTCAAGTCGCATAAGGGTGGCGCTAGTAGCACTGGTACGAGGGTACAAGTCGGGCTCGGTTTAAATACGCTCTGTAACGGTCGTCAGAGTTAATTACCTTTGAGACTGAATGTGGTGAGTTGGTGTTGTTCAAGAAAGCCTTTAAGGCGACAAAGACCGCACCATCAACACCTCACTGCGTTTGAACGATGTCATGTAATAGAACTACGAGACGTTCGATTTTTCTTCTGCCATATTACAGGGAGACTTGGCAGGAGAGTAGCGACTGCACGTGGCAGCAGTGGTCACGGTAGTGAACAGTCGCAAAAAGGCTCGACTCTGGATGGTCACGTGGCACCACCGAGAGGGAAGGCCATCGTGTTCGGCATACGGCTGTGGCTTATTTTACTCCATCTGCAGCAGCAATTTGAGCAGCAGTTGGCATCACAGTGACACAACGGAAAACGGGTCTGTTACGTCAAGCCGCCCTGAGTAGCCGAGCGATTCTAGGCGCTACAGTCTGGAACCGCGCGACCGCTACGGTCGCAGGTTCGAATCCTGCCTCGGGCATGGATGTGTGTCATGTCCTTAGGTTAGTTAGGTTTAAGTAGTTCTAAGTTCTAGGGGACTGATGACCTCAGAAATTAAGTCCCATAGTGCTCAGAGCCATTATTTTCTTTTTTGTTACGTCAGGGACAGCTCTGAGCCAGACCTCTTGCAGCGTGACCGTAAACCACTGCCATTTGCGATTTCAGTGGTGTCAGGCGACAGCTCATTGCAGGGCAAGGTGGAGGTCGGTTGTGTTTTCTGCTCACAGCTGATTGTGCCTTTGTGCCAGCAATGGCCGTGTGTTGGTTATAAGAAGGCCAGTTGAGAGCCTGCAAACAACGTGTCTGCCTACCACACACATTGGAGCTGCACCTGGAGATATGATCTGGAGTACGATTTCATATAAGAGCAGGAGCATTCTCGTGGTTTTTTCACGTACCCTGACTAAACCAAATCTAGTAATTCACCCTGTTGTGCTACCATTCATGAACAGCATCCCAGGGATGTTTTCCAACAGGATAACGCTTCCTCATTTACCACTGTTGTAACCCCATATGGTGTACAGAGCGTCGATATGTTGCCTTGGTCCATTCGATCAACAGGTGCAATAGGCACCTGTAGGACACAATGGATGCACGCTTGCATGCTTGCATCAAAGATTCTGGCGGTTACCCCGGTTAAGGCACCTGTAGGACACAATGGATGCACGCTTGCATGCTTGCATCAAAGATTCTGGCGGTTACAGCGGTTAAAATGTATCGGCATTTCGCATTTGCCTTGGCTTATCTCGTGTTTGCATTAACCTGTGACCTTGCCATATCATTTATGTTACCTAAACGAAAGTAATCGAGAAATTTCTTTACTCTACATTAATTACACTAACGGCCATTAAAACTGCTACACCACGAAGATGACGTGCTACAAACGCGAAATTTAACCGACAGGAAGAAGATGCTGTAATATGCAAATCATTAACTTTCCAGAGCATTCACACAAGTTTGACACCGGTGGCGACACCTACAACGTGCTGACATGACGAAACTTTCAAACCGATTTCTCATACACAAACAGCAGTTGACCGGAGTTGCCTGGTGAAAAGTTATTGTGATACCTCGTGTAAGGAGGAGAAATGCGTACCATCACGTTTCCGACTTTGATATAGGTCGGATTGCAGCCTATCGTGATTGCGGTTTATCGTATCGCGACATTGGTGCTCGCGTTGGCCGCGAACTAATGACTGTTAGCACAATATGGAATCGGTGGGTTCAGGAGGGTAATACGGAACGCCGTGCTGGATCCCAGCGGCCTCGTATCACTAGCACTCGAGATGACAGGCATCTTATCCGCATGGCTGTAACGGATCGTGCAGCCACGTCTTGATCCCTGAGTCAACAGATGGGGACGTTTGCAAGACAACAACCATCTGCACGAACAGTTCGACGACGTTTGCAGCAGCATGGACTATCATCTCGGAAACTATGGCTGCGGTTACCCTTGACGCTGCATCACAGACAGGACCGCCTGCGATGGTGTACTCAACGACAAACCTGCGTGCACAAATGGCAAAATATCATTTTCTTTTTTCGGATGAATCCAGGTTCTGTTTACAGCATCATGATGGTCGCATCCGTGTTTGGCGACATCGCGATGAACGTACATTGGAAGCGTGTATTCGTCATCGCACATACTGGCGTATCACCCGGCGTGATGGTATGGGGTGCCATTGGTTACACGTCTCGGTCATCTCTTGTTCGCATTGACGGCACTTTGAACATTGGACGTTACATTTCAGACGTGTTACGACCCGTGGCTCTACCCTTCACGCGATCCCTGCGAAACCCTACATTTCAGCAGGATAATGCGCGACCGCAAGTTGCAGGTCCTGTACGGGCCTTCCTGGATACAGAAAATGTTCGACTGCTACCCTGGCCAACACATTCTCCAGATCGCTAACCAATTGAAAACGTCTGGTCAATGGTGGCCGAGCAACTGACTCGTCACAACACGCCAGTCACTACTCTTGATGAACTGTGGTATCGTGTTGAAGCTGCATGGGCAGCTGTACCTGTACACGCCATCCAATCTCTGTTTGACTCAATGCCCAGGCGTATCAAGGCCGTTATTACGGCCAGAGGTGGTTGTTCTGGGTACTGATCTCAGGATCTATGAACGCAAATTGCGTGAAAATGTAATCACATGTCAGTTCTAGTATAATATATTTGTCCAATTAATACCCGTTCATCATCTGCGTTTCTTCTTAGTGTAGCAATTTTAATGCCCAGTAGTGTATTTTTTGTGTTGCGAGCTTTTATGTCGGTGTCTAAAAAAATGCAGGCATTCGTTTGCCGTGTGATATCGTTGTGAGCTTTAATTGAGCGCATGTGGCGCGCAGAGGGTATAGACTTGATCCCGAGTGAGTGAAATCAGCATCAACACGTCGAGGAAGGAGGGGGGAGGGGTCGCTGTCTCCCCCACAGAAGCAGAGTGCGCGCTGAGGGCCGCCGGTGCGTGACTCGCGGCCGAACACCCCCGCGTTACACTGTGGGGGCGGAAGGCCTGCCGCCCCCCCGCCACTCGAGCAAAGGGTGCGAGCGACGCGCTGGCGCAAAAGTTGCCGGATAAATCAGGCGCTAATACGGCGCGCGCGGTTAATGCCGGCGCTTATAAGAGTGCGACGTGACCGGAATCCCAGATGAGCCCGCCAGCCGCCCTTCAGGCAGGCAAAGCGAGGGAGGCGGCGGCGGTCAGACTCCCTTCCCGAGTGCACCGGCCGCAGCACACCTACAACATCCTCGCCGCACCGCTGTATGGACCGCGCCAAAAAGGTTTTCTATACTTCAGCCACTGCTTCCATAGAGCTAAACCTAGTTTGTCCCCGGCCGCTGGTGGCCGAGTGGTTCTGGCGCTACAGTGTGAAAGCGCGCGACCGCTACGGTCGCAGGTTCGAATCCTGCCTCGGGCATGGGTGTGTGTGTTGTCCTCAGGTTAGTTAGGTTGAAGTAGTTCTAAGTTCTAGGGGACTTATGACTTCAGCAGTTGAGTCCCATAGTGCTCAGAGTCATTTGGACCTTTTTTTTAACCTAGTTTGCGACTGTGAGATAACAAACGAAGTTTTGCTTTTGGACCAACTTCTACCCCCGTCCTCTTGTCAATAAAATTACGAGAACTAGCTACTAGCCTGTAGCTGCCGTTCTTCTCGTCGGACACCGCACGATTTGTGGCTATAAAATAACGGGACTCTTGCTGTAAAAAGTTTTATTTCAGTAACTTATAAATCGTTTTTTGTTGAGGGGAACCGCAACTGAAGTACTCCATGTTTCAGAAATCTACATCAACATGGATACTTTGCAAAACAAAATCAGGTGCCTGGCAGAGGGTTCATCGAACCACCTTCACAATTCTCTATTATTCCAATCTCGTATAGCGAGCGGAAAGAATGAACACCTATATTTTTCCGTACGAGCTTTGATTTCTATTATTTTATCGTAGTGATCGTTCCTCCCTATGTAGGTCGGTATCAACAAAATATTTTCGCATTCGGAGGAGAATGTTGGTGCTTGGAATTTAGTGAGAAGACTCCGTCGCAACGAAAAACACCTTTGTTTTAATGATTTCCAGCCCAAATCCTGTATTATTTCTGTGACAGTCTCACCTATATTTCGCGATAATACAAAAAGGTGATGCCTTTCTTTGAACTTTTTCGATGTACTGCGTCAGTCCTATCTGGTAAGGATCCCACATCGCGCACCAGTATTCTAAAAGAGGACGGACAAGCGTAGTATAGTCAGTCTCCTTCGTAGATCTGTTACATTTTCTAAGTGTCGCCGAGCGGGATTAGCCGAGCGGTCTGGGCGCTACGGTCATTGACGGCTGCTCCCGGCGGAGGTTCGAGTTCTCCCTCAGGCATGGGTGTCTGTATTTGACCTTAGGATAGGATAATTTAGGTTAGCAGTTAATTCCCATGAGATTTCACACACATTTGAACATTTTGAATCTAAGTGTCCTGCCAATAAAACGCAGTCTTTGGTTAGCCTTCCTCACAACATTATCTATATGTTCCTTCCAATTTAAGTTGTTCGTAATTGTAATACCTAAGTATTTAGTTTAATTTACGGCTTTTAGATTAGACTGATTTATCGTGTGACCGAGGTTTAACGAGTTCCTTTTAGCACTCATGTGGATGATCTCACACTTTTCATTATTAGGGTCAACTGCCACTTTTCGCGCCATTCAGATATCTCTTCTAAATCGTGTTGCAGTTTGTGTACAATATATGAACCATTTTGTTTACAGGAACCAGTGGGCCCTAAACGCCGAGGCAGTTGAAGGGTTCCTGTTCACCGCTTCGTGGCATGAAGTAAACGCTCTTTAGACGATTCAGCTTTTCAGCTGGCAATTTGAACTACGACATCCTGCTTGTTGTGAAGAACAGTATTTTATTTTGAGAAGGCTAAGTCCCTGGCCTCCCCGTATCCAGATTTAGTGTTTTGCTGGCGTATGTACGCCCGAAGACGCGGTCTGACATCACGAGACTGGTCGCGCTCCTATAAACAAAAATATTCATGTACAGCTGCTAGCGGATTAATTCTGAAAAATGTATTTCAAACCCATAAATATTTAATTATTGGCACCCTCAGCATACTCCCCTCCTGTATCCCCACAAAACTACATGAGAATTTTCCATTGATGGAAAGAATGCTGCAAATCGTCTTCGGTGAGCTCCTTGGTGGCACATGCCTTTTTTCTTTCGCTGCTTCAATAGACTGAAATCTTGTTCGTTTTAATTGAGATTTGACCTTTGGGAATAGATAAGAGTCACGTCGCGCTATGTGAGGCAAATAATTTGATGATCTAATACTGGGTTACTGTACTTTGCTAGAAAAAAATGCTGTATGACACAGTGCATGCAGAACCCATGACCTGTTCTTCCACAATTCGTGATGTTTTACTTATTTTATCGCTGAGTTGAGCAAGAACTTCAAGGTAGTAACGTTTATTAATAGTCTGACCTTCAGGAGTACAGAGAATACACATAATTCAATGAATATCGAAAAATCAATCATCTCTCTGAATCTTGATTTGCTCATTCGAGCTTTTTACGCTCTTTGTGGAGTTGGGCCCTTCCAATGCGTGGTCTCGCACTTAGTTGCTGGATAGTAAGTGAAAAACCAAGGTTCGTCACATGTTTTCAGCCCTTCCAAGATATTATGATTTCTTTCAGTGGTCTTCAAAGTATTAGTACGAACATTTTCACGAACTTCTTTTAGTTCGATCGTAACAATTCTCAGTACCAGCGTCGCACATACTTTTCTTATTTTCAGTTCGTTACGTAAAATTTCCCTTACGTATTCTTTGCCAATTTCTACTATTCAACAATCGATCGAATACTGTACCCTCGGACGGATCGGCTCAGGTTACCTACTTTTCCGATACTTCCTTCCATTTTTGGTATTGAAAGACGCACTGGGCGTGAGTCATCTTCAACGTCTTCTTTGCCGTCTTGGAAACGTTCCATCCACACGGAAATTCGCGTTCATAATATACAGGTTTCGCCACACACATCTTTTAGTAACATGTAGGTTTCAGTACCAGTTTTTCCAAGTTACGTCTGAACCTTTACGACAATTCCTTGGTCTGTTATTACACTTTTCATTTTTCTAGAAAAATAAAAGTTCTTAAATAAACGAAGACCGCAGTAATTTGTCTACAGACACCAGAGATGTCGCATTCACGCTTCACAGCTATTGGACGTTTATCTTTGGCGCATGCGCACTTACTCCATAACAGAGTCAGTCCTGTTAGGCACATCCCGTGTGTATGCATTAGCACGGCTGGCCTGAAGAACGTCATCAAATTACCGATGTAGAAAAGGGGCACAAATTCTTCATCATTGCAACAGCCATGACAACCTCAAGACTTACCCGTCCAACGGGAACACACGTCCTCGGACTCCATTGAAAGACACTACTACTGACACCTTAAAAGGTATCTCAGCACAACCGACAACGAAACGTCATGTCCTTCAGAATACCTCAAGATAATATGATCCTCTCGGACTCTACTCTTCTAGTAGTATAAAAGGCAAATTCTTGTTTCAAGAAACCTGAATGAGAGGTATATCATGGCACGAGATTTTGGCTTTCGCTACCCATTAGCTCATTTCTCGGACACTTTTTTCGAAAAATTTTAATGCCAACATTAGCAAGCGTTGTATCACTGTATCATCTTTTGAAGAGCTTTCGGTCGCCGTTAAAAAGTATAATGTCCCGTCAAAAAACGCTTTCTTCACTATCTCGGTTTATACAACAGTGACGTTAATTAAACGTGCAACGAAATTGCGTGCCTCTCTGCCTACTATCACTTGTCAAAAACGCGTTTCGGTATCTTGAACTGCTCACGAAATAAAAGGACTGAAAGTATTAGCCGACTGGTCCTTTATATGTAGACACTTCCTTGGGGAACGCCGGATATTACTTCTGTTTTACTCTATTACTTTCCGTGTATTACTACGAACTGTGACCTTTCTGACAGGAGATCACGAATCCAGTAGCACAACTGAGGCGATACTCCGTAGGCACGCAGTTTGGTTAGAAGACGCTTTTGAGGAACGGTGTCGAAAGCCGTCTGGAAATCTAAAAATATGAAATCAATTTGACATCCCCTGACGATAGCACTTATTACTTCAGTATTATTATTATACTTATTATGAGTATAAAGAGCTAGTTGTGTTTCACAAGAAGGATATTTTCTGAAACCGTGCTGACTGTGCGTCAATAAATAGTTTTCTTCGAGGTACTTCATAATGTTCGAATACAGTATATGTTCCAAAACCCTACTGAAAATCGATGTTAGTGATATAGGCCTGTAATTCAACGGATTACTCCTACTTCCCTTTTTGGGTATTGGGTTGACTTGAGCAATTTTCAGTCTTTAGGTACGAATCTTTCTGTGAGCGAGTGGTTGTATATAATTGCTAAATATGGAGCCATTTTATTAGCATACTCTGAGAGGAAGCTGACTGGTATACAATCTGGACCGGAGGCCTTGCCTTTATTAAGTGATTTAAGCTGCTTCGTTACTCCGATGATATCTACTTCTATGTTTCTCATCTAGGCAGTTGTTCTTGACTGGAATTCAGGAATATTTACTTCGTCTTCTTTGGTGAAGGAGTTTTGGAAAACCGTCTTTAATAACTCTGCTTTAGTGTCACTGTGATCAGTGACTTCACCGTTGTTATCGCGCAGTGAAGGTATTGATTTTCTTGCCACTGGTGTGCTTTATGTATGACCAGAATCTCTTTGGGTTTTCTGCCAGATTTCGAGACCCAATTTCGTTGTGGAAATTATTAAAAGCATCTCGCATTGAAGTACGCGCTATATTTCGAGCTTCTGTAACACTTTGCCAATCTTGGGGATTTTGCGTTCTTTTAAATTTGGCATGCTTCTTTCGATGCTTCTGCAACAACGATCTGACCCGTTTTGTGTACTATGGGGATCAGTACCATCACTTATTAATTTATGTGGTATATCTCTCTCAATTGCTGTCGATACTATCTCTTTGAAAACATCCCACAACTTTTCTACACTTACATGATCAGATCGGAAGGAGTGAAGACTGTCTCTTAAAAAGGCGTTAAGAGCATTTTTATCAGCCTTTTAAAATAGATATACTTTGCGTTTCTTTTTGATGGTTGTAAGTGCTACGGTATTCAGCCTAGCAGCAACTGCTTTGTGGTCGCTAATCCCTGTATTCGTCACAACACTCACTATTTGTCCAGGGTTATTTGTTGCTAAAAGGTCAAGTATGCTTTCTCAACCATTTACTAATTGTTCAAAATAATTTTCTGAGAAAGCATTCAGTACAATTTCGGATGACGTTTAATGCCTGCCGCTGGCTTTAAACGTATAATTTTTCCAGCATACTGAGGGTAGATTAAAGTCACCACCGACTATACTTGTATGAGCGGGGTACTTACTTGAAATGAGGCTCAAGTTTTCTTTGAACTGTTCAGCGACTATATCTTCTGAGTCGGGGGTCGGTAAAACGATCCAATTAATAGTTTAGTCCGATTGTCAGGTATAACCTGTACCCATACTATTTCACACGAACTATCGACTTCAATTTCGCCACAAGGCAAACTACCTCTGACAGCAATAAATACTCCACCACCAACTGTATTTAATCTATCCTTTCTGAACACTGTTAGATCGTTTGAAAAAATTCAAAAATTTCAACTGTACTTATTTCCGGCTCTGTACTTACAACCGTTTGAGCTTAAGTGCTTTCTATTAGGGCTTGGAGATCTGGTTCTTTCCCAACACAGCTAGGACAATTTACAACTACAATACCAATCGTTTCTACAACTACCTTACTGTGTTTTACCTGCCCACTTCTAGACGGACGTCCCTTCTGTGGTTCCCTGAGACCCTCTAACCTAAAAAACCGCCCAGTCCCTTCCACACAGCCCCCGCTACCCGTGTAGCCGCCTCCTGTGTGTAGTGGACTCCTGACCTATTAAGCAGAACCCGGAAAGCCACCACCCGATGGCGCAAGTCAAGGAATCTGCAGCCTACACGGTCACTGAACTGTCTGAGCCTCTGATTCAGACCCTCCTCTCGGCTTTGCACCGAAGGACCACAGTCGGTTCTATTGACGATGCTGCAGATGGTGAGCTCCACCTTAATCTCGGAATCAAGACTGGCAGTCTTGACCATTTTCGCTAGCCGCCCGAAACCATACATAATCTGCTTCGATCCAAACCGACACACGTCATTGGTCATTGGAACGATATCATAGATAATATTGTGGGGTAGAGCAAACCAAAGACTGCGATTAATTGGCAGAACACTTAGAAGGTGCAACAGGTCTACTAAAGAGGCTGCTTACACCACGCTTGTCCGCCCTATTCTGGAGTATTGCTGTGTGGTGTGGGATCCGCATCAGGTGGGACTGACGGATGACATCGAAAAAGTACAAAGAACGGCAGCTGATTTTGTATTATCGCCAAATAGGTGAGATAGTGTCAAAGACATGATACCTGAATTGGAGTGGCAATCATTAAAACAAAGGTGTTTTTCATTGCGACGGGATCTTCTCATGAAATTTCAATCAACAGTTTTCTCCTCCGATTGCGAAAACATTCTCTTGGCACCCACCTACATAGGTAGAAATGATCATCACGATAAAATAAGAGAAACCAGGGCTCGCACGGAAAAATTTAAGTGCTCGTTTTTCCCGAGTGCCGTTAGAGAGACCTCTTGAAGGTGCTTCATTGAATCCTCTGCCAGGCCTTTATTGTGAATAGCAGAGTAATCACGTAGATGTAGATGTAGGGATAGATGTGTATAACTAGTTCTTGAAAATAAAGAGTAACTTTGTAACGCAGCAAGTTATTACAAGATAACATTCGTTGCAATAAGGCACGCAGTTCTAGTACGGTTGCTGCAGTATGGCTATGTTTCTTTCTTTTTTTTCGTTCTGCTTACAGCAGAGCTGACGCTGCCTGCCGTGAGTACTGCATAGCGTAACATTCAGTCGATACGGAGAATCATGCCCTCTACGAATCTAGACAATCCACATTAGTTATTATCCGATTCTGTTCAAATTTGGTACACAGCCTTTTGTTATTAATGGAATGATGCTGACAAAATTTCGGATTTTTATTTATTATAGTTTCGGAGATAAAGGGAATTACCTAAAAGTCCCAAAACCTACGCTTGTTTTTTAAAACCAAGCTAGGAACAATAACAGATTGACTTTCATTATCACTTGAAGCCACTGTATAGTTGTCAGAGCATAAAAATTAAAATTTTCTTTTTAAAACTTGAGTCACTTTGCATTGCGCAATACAAAAATCGGTCAAAATTATTATTTGATTCTATTTTGTTGTGTGAGTGCATGAGAAAGATTCAGAGAGAGTATGTGGGACATTCGATAAAATTTAATATTTCATTTTACGTAAAACCTTGTACAAACGAACCGTAGGAAAGTTATGTTGCAACCACGATTCAGGTGTCGTATGTCGGTGTGAGCATGCTGTTGTATAAAGCAGCCAGAATGGAAGTTAGAGGCGGAATAAGTTTATTTATCAATTTGAAGAATTTTTCGGGCTTTGCTTATTTTGATTAAACATAATACCAGAAATGGAAGTTTTGCTGACATTAATCACCATCAAATTAGTGACTGGATAAGGCAAGATTTGCCGCGAGAATGGTCAGGAATGAACGTTCTCATTGGTCGTTTAGATCAACAGCCAATCAGAATTAAGCCGTTCCCGTGTCAATAGAGGAGTGTGCAGAGAGGAGAGTACCTCGGGAGAGTCGCTAGCTAGCCGGCCTGCGCTCCTTAAAAATACTCTGTAAGATGAAATAGTGAACTAATTTCGGTTCGAACATATCTTTACTGAAGCGACTGGAGTTACAAAAATTTTAAATAAAGTTTGATGTTTCTAAGTTCACTAATTTGAGAGATGGGAACGTGTGAACTTTCTGATCGTAGTAACAACTCCACGTGGCGTGTTTCGTGCTCTGTTCGGAATATTTTGGCGAGCACCTCTTACGAAGAAGACCACTGAAACGACCGAATGTTTAACTCGCGAATAGTCTGTGACTGGTAGAACGGGAAAATTAGTCGGGTCGGACTTGCTGAAATTCTGGCTGCTTTTCGAGTGAATATTTGTTATACAGACAGTGAACTTTCAATGATAACGTTTCACTATATTAAATACGGACTTGATAGCTATCTTACGTGTTTCAGTATAAACAAAAAGCAGAGTTAATCCAATTTTAAACGCTTTTCTGCAAGTAGACTGAATATCCCGAACGCCCAATTTTTTGACCATGAACATTCAGAAACTGACTTTCAACTAGAGTTATGCGGCTTCTGTGTGGTAGGTATTAGGTAGTGGTTTCATCAATGCTGCTTTACACTGCCTAGCACGTATCTGGTACCACAGAGTGAAGGGGCATCGGCAAGGACCCTATCGTGGTAGGTGGACTGAACGATAGCGTTAACAACAACACAGACGACCGAACCCGCCCCGCCGCAACTCCAATCTCCAATGTCACACTTCTGCGTAGAATATTCTTCACTTGATGGAGGTTATGAAAATGCAATATTTGTTACTGAGCTTCGTGGATGATCATTTTGCCCTGTTAAATTGCGTCGTGAAGTTAGTTAATTTCATGTTCCATGGACTATTTCCACGCTAAATCGTAAGGATGTCAATGAGTCATTTTTCATTCACATTGAAAATTACTCTGTAAACATGGCTACATGTTGAACATTTATAATATTTTCTATTTTTTATTAAATTTACAGTTATGAGTTAGTAACTCCTATCCACCACCTTTTACCAAATGTAATAATAGAAATCCTTCTACAGAACAGGAGTTGTCAAGGTACAACTGTATCTATTGGTTTTCAAATTTTATTTTGCTTTCTGTCAGCGATTTTATATCACTGGGTAAGCTACCCAAATTCTTAGTTGCGGTATTGTGCACCCATTTTGCACTAAAGACCACCTTAATGTGGTGTAATGAACGTAATTTTTTCTTCCGGTCTTGTAATTATGTAGATTATTATTCCTTTCGAACTGCAGTGTATTATTTGCAACAATCTTTGTGAGGGAATAAGTATACTGTGAAGCAGTGGTCAGAATGTCCAGCTCATTAAACAGATATCTACATGGCGATCATCAGAGTTCGCCATACATTATTCTTACAACACTTTTTGAGCAATGAAGACTTTCCTTCTTAAAGATGACTTACCCCAGAACATTATCCCGCAAGACATTGCTGAACGTGAAAATATGCAAAATATGTCATCTTAGTGGTTTGTCTGTCCCCAGGCTTTGCACTGATTCTAAGTGGAACTTTGGTTGAACTACGTTGTTTTAGGAGTTCCAAACTATACTCTTTTCAGTTTCAAGTCTCATCAATATGGACACCTAAGAATTTTGTAGTTTCTAACTTATTTATTGTTTCCTTACCATATCTTACCTTTATTATTGGTGTAGCACCCCTATATGTGCAGGAATGAATAGGTTGTGTCGTTTTAAAATTGAAGGTGAGACCATTCGCAGAAAACCAGTCAATGACACTTTTAAGAACATCACTTATAATTACTTCTGTTGCTGTACGTATCCTTGATCTGATTACAATAGCAGTGTCGTCTGAAAAAAGAACTAATTCTGTATGTTGAATATTAAACGGAAGACTGTTTATGTATATGAGAAACAATAGCAGACCTAAGATTGAACCATGGGAAACCCCACACGCGATTTTCCCCAAGCAGAATAATGCCGCTGAACTACTCTAGTTGAATTACGAAGTACAACTTTCTGCACTCTTTTGGTTGTTTATACCATCTATCCCAAAAAACTTTAGTTAATCAAGAATAATATTGTGAGTCACACAGTCAAATGCGTTAGATATGTCTCAGAAAATACCATCCGGTGCTGTATTGTTATTTAATGCTACTAAAATTTGGCGAGTGAACTTGCAAACGACATACTCAGTTCAGCAACTCTTCTGAAAATCAGACTGTGGTTTGCTAAGATTATTATTGTTTCTCAGGTGAGGTACTGTTCTAGAATACTTCTCCTTCTAGAAGACTTTGGAAAATGATGTCAGTAGTCGAACAGGCCTGTTGTTATTGACATCACTCCTATTACCTTTTTTTAAAGCCAGATTTAACAACGGTATATCACAGTCTCTGGAAAAATGCCTTGAGTTAGTTATGCATTACATATTTAACATAAGCTAGGGCTCGTTGCAAGGGAACAAATCTTTAACACTCTATTGGAAAGACCGTCAAAACCAAATGAGCTTTTGTTTTCGAAAGAATATTAAACTTTCTTAATTTCAGAAGCAGAAGTTGGTGATAGATTCACATGACTACATTTTATGAGAGTTGCTTTTCAGTATACTAGTGAGTTTTATCTCTAGAATTGTTCATTCCTGTATTTCCACTCTATTTAATAAATTTAAGAAATGTCTGTCCTTTTGAAGAGCGTGGTTTATGACTATCAGAGCTGTGTGTTTGGAAACATCCAGAAACGTGCCCTCTAAAGCGCTGCGAAGTGTGCTGTCAACGGGAGAAATACTTCCACTGGACTTTCTTGTGAAACTCCGAGGAATTTGTTTCATAACGTCGTTTTCGTAAACTCTCATCTCTTGAGCAAGCCCTTTCGTTAGACGAAATTGCAACGTTATTCTCGTGTTGCTTGCCGCTTGACTATGTCGAGACGACTGCGCACGATTTTGTTTGAAGTACTGTACCAGATGCAGGCTGTGTCACTTTTAGTTACATAAAGTGTAGTGACTTATTCATATGATGTCGTTATTTACGGTTTTTGAAAATTTAATGACAAAAGACTACTTTTTTCTCCTGCATTCTGTGTATCGTCCGTGGTGTTTATACAGCGCGGTTTATGGCACCATGTTACGGATTGCGCGGCCACTCCCGCCGGAGTGAAATCATGCCATTCTTTCGGAAACCATTTCACCTCCCTTTCTTTTATCTGACATAACAGTCCGCACCAACGAAATGCATGTCTCGAAGGTACATTTGAACGCATAGCTCTTTTAAGAGACGTCTGCATAACTGGAAGGTAATCTGAGAAGCGGAAAGTTTCAGTTTACAAAGTGTTCGTGAGAACAGATTTCATGCATTCGAATACCACAAACGAGACCGATTCCCATTTTCCGTTGCGTATCGCTTCGTGTAGGTAGCATTCGAAGCCGAAGCGAGAGCTTCCGTTGGCTGTACCTGTGAATGTTCCTCCATCCTCGGACGTGTAGTCGTTCCCGTTTGTCTCCTGTTTCTTGTACTTGCAAAAGTTCTCGCAAATCGGATGTGTATTGTACTCATTTGGCTCCTGATGATCCTTACCACGGGAATTAATGAGACAACTTTTTACTTTCTATAAAAAATTCAATGTTATATTGACAGGAGTTCAAAAAAAAATACCGAACCATGAGTATCGCTCTTTTGTGTGATCACAACCCTTTACCACACAGCTACGAATTATTGCAATAATCTCAAAAAATTATTTTGAAAATCACTAGAGAATAAAATAGTTTGAGAACAACTTCAGTGAAAATATTGCCGTTGTCTTTAATTTAATTCTAGAATTAGGCTCCAAAAAATTCAGTAAGTTGTACAGCAAGATAAAATTATACTGTCACTTCACTGAAAATGGGACCATCCATAAATTACGTCACAGTTTAGGGAGAGATGTTAGCGCGGGATGGGGGTAGATGAAGTTGCCAACTTCATACGAGGTAACGAGGAAGCAGGAGTGACTTAAGCAACCACAGCGAGCTCTTCATTACTACGTTTTCTAATTGATATAACTATCATAGTTTCACTTAAATGAGGGAAACAATGTGCCTCGTAGACACCGCTGTCTGTAGAATGATACACACCTTTATGGAAGAATATGTATATAACTGTTCATCGCAATGGAATGGCATTCGTGCTGTTTGAACAGTAGAAGTTTAGAGCTGTTCCCGTTATTGGGCGTAAGTCACAGTTCTGTGTTATTCAAAGAAGCGTGACTGACGCCCGAATAGCAGGGAACTGACATGCAATGAGACTAGAAAATAATGCATTGATAATGGCGAGGCAGTTTTTTTTTAAATAATCTTTATTTCCAATTCATTGTATTTATACATAGTAACCCACTTCCTAATTCGATTAGTGGGTCATAGATTGATACAATATTATGTTGCAGCTATTTGCAATATGGTTAACAATATTACAATGTACTATGCTACGGGCTATTAACTATGTTACTAACAATGTGACTAATGTACTACTACAGGCTAAGACAAATGGGCAAACTTATTTAGTTTTATTTCAATTTATTGACTGTTATTTGATTCACTAAACTAACTAACTAAATATTTCTGCCTGCAGCGTTACATGTGTGTCAGCATTAAATCTACTATTTGAGGCCTTGCTCGTCGAGTTAACCCCAACGAGCGATGCCCCTGACACTGGGCAGGCCAAGATGTTTAGCGCTGCAGGTTCCTGTTACTTAACATCCTATTCTAAGTCCTACAAACTACAGGATCTAACCAAAGGTCAATATCGGTGCTGTCTCAATCGGGAAAATTGTACCCCACTCCCCATAGTCCTGTAAGCGGCGGATTCCTGACTAAGAAAGCCGGCCTGTCCGCGCACAGGCGGAATGGAAATAGGGCACGGACTTTGTTGGTAATTATTGTGAGGTCATATTAGTTCCTATCCCTCAAGAAGTGTTTCAGAATCTTCAGTGATACCTCGTTAGCCAGGTTGTTCAAAGTTTGAAAGGTATCTGTCTGTCTTAGTAGGTAGTAAGTGTCGTGGTGCGATAGCTGGTTGCGTAGTATCGATGCAACGTCATTGAAAAGGGGGCACTCGAAAACCACATGATCGGGGGTACCCTCCGGAGCGCCACATTCACACTCGGGCGTAGCCCTTTTGCCGAATCGACAAAGGTATGTCGGATACGGCCCATGACCAGTGAGGAAGTGGAAAAGTCCCCTGCTTGGCTCAATATGCTTCATGCCCATCCGTTCCCTAACATTCGGAAAGAAATTGAAGGTCCTTCGGCCCGTTTCCTCCGATTCCCACAATTCTTGCCATAGCTGTTCCCCCCTGTGCCTAATTTCCCTCTTGTTTTCCACCCTTGTTCCTAAGATATCCTCTGTTCTTTCCATGTTCCCTTTGTTTACCCAATACCAGGCAGCTTGCTCTCTGATCTTGATATCCAAGGGACAAAGCCCCAGGATGATCAGCAAGGCTCCTCCTGGTGACGTTCTATATGCCCTACCGATCTCAGGACCATGTTCCTTTGTATCCTTCTCACTGTCATGGCGGGCACCACCCTCGTGAGCCTGTGCGCCCAGACTCCCGAGCCGTAACTCACTATTGTTGACAATATACTGTTGTGATATAATTTAATGAGGTGTGGTGGAAGATGAAACCTTGTGTGTCCAATGGAAATGAGATTATTTAAAACGTGGAGTGCTCTCTGGGTTACAGTCTCGATGTGTTTTCCATAGTTCCACCTTTCGTCAACGATGATCCCGAGGTACCGAGTCTCTCGTCGCTGAAGAACTGGTGAGCCCTCTATTCTAACCATTGGATTTCTTGCTAACTGACCTTTGAGCATTAGATAAGTTGACTTTCCGGGTGAGATCTTCATTTTTGAATTATGGCACCATTGTTGCAGTCTCTCAATAGCTCTTTCTATTTCCGGTTCTATATCCTCTCGGCTACGGCCGCCGACCAGCAAGGGGAGGTCATCGGCGTAGGCTATCACCTCTAGTACATCTACACTCTGTTGCAAACTGTCCAATAAAGGCTCCATATGGATGTCCCAAAACAGGGGACCAAGAACGGACCCCTGGGGACACCCCTTAGTTTTCTGACTCTTCCACTAGGGGATGATAGCCATACTTCCCGATCTTCACAATAGCTCCTGAGACACCCATATAGCGGCCCTGGACACTCCTTCTCCCTCAAGCAGGAGAAGAGCGAAGGCCACCACAGGTTGTCAAAGGCGCCACTGATGTCAACCATGATGCCAACCACATACTTATGTGGGGTAGAGCCGCAGACTTCGGCCGCCAGGGCGATAGCATCAGATGCTGATCGCCCAGGCCTGAAGCCAGATTGCCTGTTGCTCATCCCGCACAGCATTCGGTGTGCAGCCAATCTGTCAGCGAGCAATCTTTCTATCTTCCCCAGTAGGTCTAGAAGACGTATTGGTCTATATGATTTTGGTTCCACTGGATCTTTGTCGGATCCTTTTTTGATGATAACAACGTCAGCAGATTTCCAGATCTTTGGAAATTTTCTCTGATTTAAGCATTCATTATATAAATGAGTAAGTGGCGCAATCAGCTGGGGGGCTAAGAACTGCACCACCTCCGCCACAATGCCGTCTGGCCCGGGGGCTTTTCCTCTCTTTAATGACTTGATGTGAGCTGCTACCTCCTCCTCAGAGAAGGGGTAGACTGCGGTATCGTTAACATATTCTTCCAGGGCTTCATCACGTATCTGGCGCTGTTCCTGAGTCTCCCCATCCGCGCTGTCGTCAGGCAGCAGGGACTGGAGAAGGACCTCAGCAGTCTCCTGCCAAGACTCCGTCATCCCGTCCCCGTGCCTGACAGTTGATAGCTCCATAGGAGGGCGGATTTTCTCCCTCGCCAGCTTATATGGAAAACCCCATGGGTCAATACAGACTCCTGGAGCTTTACAATCCTTTCGGACGTGTCCGTCCTCATCACACTTGGAGCACGCCGACCCTCTGGTGCAGTGCCTCAGAACGTGATCCAGGTCACCACAGTTGTGGCAACGAGGTACCACTAAATAGTCCCCGGTGTTGACCACGTGAAAGCCAATGTATAACTTGCCCATTCCCGTTATCTTCCGCCACATTGGCGCGGTAACCTCGGTAACGTGATGAACAACATCGCGGTCCCTAGGTCCCGTTTTGAATCTTAATTTGAAGCTCTCTTTGAATTCTTCCTCTTTTATCTCCTCAAAATTTTGTGCCCGTGTTGTGTCATATAGTTCTTCATTGGTCATTGTAGTTGGAACATCATATAGGATCACTAATGGATTCCTCATTCTAGGTGGTTCACATTTAACTACTGAATTCAGTTTCTGGTTCTTTAATAACTTCTCTTTATCCTCCTCTGTTGCTACCTCAACAATAACCGAGTTCCTACTTGGTTTAACTTTGTTTATTTTTATTTTGTCCTTCACAGGGTTTATTGTTATTGTCATGAGCTCTTGAATTCTTTTAACGCTCGTATCCTGGCCAGGTAAGGTCCTCAAGAAGACCGTGGTGTCTAGCAGATAAGCTACCTTAGCAATCGTGTCACTTGTGGTTTGTGGCTTGGGAGGCGCTTGCTCTACCACACCAGCCCAGGTCTTAGTTGGTTGCTTTCTTAACCTGTCATTCTCTTTTTGCAGTTCCTCTACGCGGCCTTCCAGCTTGGCGTTGGCAATAGCCCATGCCGCCAATCATTTTTGATTACAGACAGGGCCGCGTGACTGATCTTACCATTTTTTATGTTCTGCTCTAGGAGCAGTGAAATTCTGGCGTGTCTTTGAGTTACAGTTTCGCCCTCTGTCTGTCCCATCTCATCCTGGGGAGAGGGATCAGACACCAAAGATAGCCTCGAAGTCGCACTCAAATCACTCGTTTCGGTTGTGGCTATATTGCTGAACGAGTGATTAAAAAAGGGGTGGGAGCCCGTCTCTTACCCCGGACCGGCTCCTCTGGCATGAGGGGGGGGGGGGGGGAACTTCTTGCAGCTCGCCCACCGACCTCGCCCCAAGGTCAAGGGCCCTTTGGAACTGCCGGGTTCAGCGCGCCGTCGCCAGCGCACTGGTCCCCATCGTTGGCTCCGTCATCGGCGTTTTCACGCGACGCTCCTCGGCAACTGCACCCCCCACTCTGGAGAGGCGGATGCAACTCTCGCCCTTCGCCGCCTACTTGCCCGAGTTTCCACTCTCGGCCAAGGACCCGCTCCTACTCAGGTGGCTGGCCGGTCCCCCAGTCGTTCGGCTGTCTGGAACCAGCTAACGTAGCCCAGGCGATGTCACCACCTCCTGGGTTTGGCAGAACACGCCCCGGTTACCCAGGGGCGCGGCGAAGCACCCTTGCCGACTCGCGCCGCGATCCCACGCCGACAAACGAAGTCGCCGGCATGCAGAGCACCTGCTGGTCTGGGCCCTGCGCACAAAAGGGGACAGATGTTCGTCGCTCGACACAGCTCCCCCTGTGCCACCCACCCTTCGCTTTCGCATCGGGTTGGGTCGCAGCTCTTCCTTTTGTCCCAAGGCACACCCGGGGAGGCCCGAGAAATGCCGAGCTTAACGTCTGGCACCACTTGAAGGCGGAAAGAGTCACTTGGGAAGGAGAGGCTATGTGTGACGCATCACTTCCCCTGTGAGTCCTGTCGCGGCACGTCCGACTAGAAGCGATACGCCCTAGTGCGGACCTCTGTGCCTTATGGCGCGCTGACGCGGACTGGCCCACGCCAAAACGCACCGTGAAACGACAGGTCCCACTCCAGACATGGCGAGCCACTTGCCGAAATCTGGATTTGCCAAGTAAAGCCTGCAGAAAAGGGCGTCTGATTCCTGTGCCCTATGATTTATAAATCAGATCACAGTCACTGAGTGCACCCACGTTCGTAATGGAAGGTAACCTGATGAAATCTTGAATTTTTGCAGTATTAACAATTTCCAACACTCGCATTCGGGCGGACGACGGTTCAAACCCGTATCCGACCATCCACATTTAGGTTTCCGTTATTTCTCTAAATCGCTACAGGAAAATGCCGGGGTGGTTCCGTCGAAAGGGCACGGACGATTTGCTTCCCCCATCCTTGTGCTCCGTCTGTAATGACCTTACTTCCAACTTCCAACATTTCAACAGAACTCTCACGAATTTTTCGAAGTCCTGGAATAACAGCTTCATTTATAGATTGTCCCATAATGGTTTTTGTGTTACTTCATTGGTCTTCTTTAAAATTTAAGCAATTATTTGCCACATTAGGTTGCGTATTCTTTCCCAATGATTTCCTATGCATAAACATGTGTACAAGAGCATGTAATACTTCTAGAGTAAGAATCATCACTGTTGTTGTTGTTGTTTTCTTCAGTCCTGAGACTGGTTTGATGCAGCTCTCCATGCTACTCTATCCTGTACAAGCTTCTTCATTTCCCAGTACCTACTGCAACCTACATCCTTCTGTATCTGTTTAGTGTATTCATCTCTTGGTCTCCCTCTACGATTTTTACCCTCCACGCTGCCCTCCAATACTAAATTGGTGATCCCTTGATGCCTCGGAACATGTCCTACCAACCGATCCCTTTTCCTAGTCAAGTTGTGCCACAAACTTCTCTTCTCCCCAATCCTATTCAATACCTCCTCATTAGTTACATAATGTACCCATCTAATCTTCAGCATTCATCTGTAGCACCACATTTCGAAAGCTTCTATTCTCATCTTGTCCAAGAATCATCACGTGGACCACTATTACAGGTATATTAGTTAAAATCTTCGATTTTCGGATGAAACCACTCAGTTTCTCTCAGGTCAGAATTTTCGATTGCTTGATGTTCTGCCAGCATCAAGAGCAACAGAAGGTGGAACTGTATTAGCAGCTCTTCCATCCGTTACAACAACAACGGCAGCAGCAGCAGCCACTAGCGTCAACAGTTGAATGACCTTCTTCCCTTCATCCATTTATTTGCTTCAACGAAACAAGCGAAAATTGGGACGTTTACCTGTATCGTTTTGTTCTCTATGGCAAGTCAGATATCCAGCCTAGCTCTCAGAGTACTCTCACGGTGCAAACTGTACGAAACCGTTAAAAGAATGACGACTGCTCTCTGGTTCTGGTAGTTGGAGCTTCTCTGAAATTTGTGGCTTGCTGAAAGATTACTACGGCCACCAAGAGCCACGTAAAGTAGCTAGGCTGAAATCCACTCCGTTAAGCAAAGTAAGGAAAGCTATACAGCTTCGGATGTAGACTTACAAGGTTTAATGTGCAATTGCGCATTTAAATAGTTGAGTACACCTTATGCTGAATCTCTAGGTCGTGAAATCGTTATTCGCGTATATCCAGACTGCCAGGTCAGCAGAGTGGTTTTAGATATATCTACGCCAACATTGACTTCTTAAAATAGCTAGAGCTCACGATATTACTGTTTCAGCAAAAGCTCGGTTTGACGCCAGTGTTAGCGTAAGATATCTCTAGTAGTCGCCGTAGTGTTCGTCAGTCAACTGATGACGCTCGGTCACCGTCATCATCTGATTCACAGATTACCGGCCGTCCACTGGTGCGGCGGTCCAGGATATGATTTTAGTGATGTAGCTAGCGTTTAGTTCACCGTTGTTTCGTCCCAAAGCAAGTGATGGCATTGTCACCGCCTCAGCTTCACCAGGCACAAAGCCGCAGGTGTTAGCACGCTGCTTCCGGGATTCGGCCATGTGCGCCTGTAGAGACGGGAAAAATCGACCGGTTAAAACTGATACCAGTATTTTAGTGCAGAATATTCTCGGCTATAATAGGTTTTTTCATCTTTTCCTAATACCCGAGCAAAAGAACCGAAACAGCAATTAGCCATAGCAGTAGTGCTAACATTTATTTTTGTCGAAGGCCCTTCGACAAAATGCCACCCCCCCCCCCTCCCCTCCAGGGCTAAAGAGGACCTTAAAAAGGCCCATGTTCTCATGTTTCTCATTCTATTGTTAAAACACATTCACTTATTTATTAACAATTTGTCCATTTTATTTGGACTGTTGAGCTCCGTGGCCGTGGATAATAGTATTTCACTGAAAAAATACAGCAACCAGCCACTTTTTAATGCGTTTTTTATTTACGCCAATATGCATTTCGGGTTTGCACCCATCTTCAGCTGGCAAATTACATGGATCTTCAGTTACTACAGTAGTACAATCTCGACAGCAGTTTGGATGCTGCAGCAAGCCTGTGCAAAGCAACGACTCCAATCAGTTACTTCAATTTCGCGAGTTTAAAGTCACACACTATCAGCTGTTCATTTTACTTACTTTCTCCTCTCCTTGTTTTTTCCTGGCTTTTCTTCTTTTTTGCAACGACACAAACACTTTTTATCACGTATTTTGCACAGGTGCACTGCGTTATCCGCCATGTTGTCGACTGACAGTTTTTGTTTACATACAAATGGTTTATCTATGGACAGAGTTATATTTTCACGAAAGTTTTGAGGTTCTAAGATAAGCTATTGTTTTCTAAATATTGACTTGGCTGATAGAAGTAATCTAACATAACACATTTATACAAAGCAGTAATTCATACATTTACAATATAACAAAGATATAATTAAGATACCAGAATTAAGATTTTTATGTTTTTTACATGCATTTGCTGGGTTTATAACAGATTATGTTGTTTGTTGATTGTGCTTAGTAAGTGGTTTGATAAGTAGAGTGTGGAAGTTTTTTAGAAATATTCGGTTTGGCAGCTCTGTTTGGTCGTTAAGTATGTCAGAAGGGGATGCATGTTTATGTGAATAAATTTCGATTTCTTCTAGGAGGTTCATTCTTTTTCCTTTGTTGGCTAAGTGGAGAACTTGTAGGTTATGGGATATGTCTGTTACTTGATGTTCTTCTTCTGCTACATGTTGGGCGAATGTGGATTTATGTAAGTTTTTTAAACGAAGAGCATCCATGTGTTCTCGAAACCGTATGCTGAAGTTTCTCCCTGTTTGACCTATGTATGTTTTTGGACATGAGTTGCAGTTAAGTTTGTATATTCCTGATTGATTGTACGGTTTGGTATTATTTTTAATGTTATGGATAGCTTTGTCCTTTATTTTGTTATTTGTATAGTAGCTGATTTTGATATCTGTTCCTCGGAACAAGTTTGCTATTTTATATGACAGCTTTCCTACAAATGGCAAGCTTACATATTTTTCTTTTGCCTGTGTTGTGGTATTCTTTAATGTAGTTTTGTTATTGTGTTTGTTTATGTGGGGATTTATCTTATAGTTTAGTTCATCTATTAATTTTGGATTGTAACCATTATTGTAAGCAATTGCTTTGATGGTGTTTAGTTCTTCTATTTGGTCAGCTGGTTGTAGTGGTATTTTGTGCATTCTGTTTAGCATTGCTCTGTATGAAGCCGTCTTATGTTGATCCGGGTGGCAGGATGACTTATTAATTGTGTTATCTGTGTATGTTGGTTTTCTGTATACTTGAAATTTGTGTTTGTTGTTGGAGCTACTTATGCAGAGATCCAGAAAATTTAAACCTACTTCTGTTTGGTGTTCTACAGTGAAGATGATGTTCTGATGCATTTTATTCATTTCTTTTGCAAGGTTATCAATTTCTTCTGCAGTGCCATCAAATAAGACTATTATATCATCAACATACCTTCTGTAATAAATTATCTTGTTTACCATCTGGGGGTTTTCTTTAAAAAATTTACATTCTAAGTTATTGATGAAAATATCTGCTAGCAAACTGGCAAGGCAGCTACCCATAGCCAGACCCTCTTTCTGCTGGTACATTTTGTTATTAAAAGAAAAATAGTTGTGTGATAGTACTAGTGTTAATAGATCAATGAATTCATATATTTCTGGTAATGCCAAATTTTTATGTTTAAGTAAATTGTTTTTAATTATTTCTATTGTTTCTTTGACGGGTATGTTTGTGTAGAGGTTTGTGATGTCAAGTGATGCAAACCTAGCAGTATCAGGAATCTGAATTTCCTTTAGACAATTAATAAGTTCATAACTGTTCTTTACTGAGTATGTCTCTTCAAATTTGAATGTGTTGCTAAGGATCTCATTCAGTTTCTTGCTGATTTTATAAGTTGGGCTGCTCCGAGAATTAACAATTGGACGTATGGGACAGTTAACTTTATGGGTCTTAGGTTGTGCTCGTAGACGTGGTGCATAAGGGTTCATAACAGTGCATTCATGTATATCTTTTGCATTTAAGAGGAAATTACTTTTTTTCATCATATTTTTAAGTTTATTCTGTAACTTAAGAGTGGGATCAGACTTAATTTCTACTATATTATTATTACTGAAAAATTCAATGGTTTTTCTTACATATTCACTTTCATACATTACAACAATAGCATTGCTTTTATCTGCTTTTACTACTTAAGCTTTACTGTCACTTAGTTTCTTATTAACACTTTTAAGTATTGTTCTGTCATGGTGTTTTATACTATTCTTATTATTTGCTTTCTCTATTTGTTTGGTGATAAAATTGTTAACTTTGTGGCCTATGGCAATCTGATCATTCTGAGTTAGTTTTGCAGTATCACAGGCTATTTTGGTGCCTACTATTAATTCTTTAATATTATTTTCAGTCAGAGATGGGGTGATATTATGTTGAAGCCCTTTATTCAGCAAACTTACTTCTTTATCACTGAAGATGATGTTAGTTGAATTTACTAGACGTTTGGAGAATTTATGATTAGTGGGAGGTAGTTTGTCATTCACCTTAGGAATTTGTGACATAAGCTTTTTCAACTTATTGTTATGCCTACATCTGACTTTATGCTGTTCTTTCATAGCTATTATAGTGACAAAATCTAATGCATGGTTGAATTGTGTAGGAGTAAGTTGTTTACCTAGCTCTAAATGTAATCTATATAACTGGTGGTTTAAAGACTGCTTCTTTCTGTGTTGGTTTCGGATTTCAGATTGGAGCCATATAATTTCACTTCTTTCTTCAGCTATTTTCGCTGCTCTGCTTTGACTGTTGATGTTCACTTTCACATATTTTGGAGTTACATTCGCACTTAAACACATTTTATTGAACTTGATACTAAGAATTGTTCTTTCTAACTTAATTTTGTACTTTCTGAAGTCATGTAAAGCTCTTAGTACCTGGCTAGGTAGTGTCAATAACAATTTGTCCATTTTACTTGGACTGTTGACCTCCGTGGCGGTGGATAATAGTATTTCACTGAAAAAATACAGCAACCAGCCACTTTTTAATGCGTTTTTTATTTACGCCAATATGCATTTCGGGTTTGCACCCATCTTCAGCTGGCAAATTACATGGATCTTCAGTTACTACAGTAGTACAATCTCGACAGCAGTTTGGATGCTGCAGCAAGCCTGTGCAAAGCAACGACTCCAATCAGTTACTTCAATTTCGCGAGTTTAAAGTCACACACTATCAGCTGTTCATTTTACTTACTTTCTCCTCTCCTTGTTTTTTCCTGGCTTTTCTTCTTTTTTGCAACGACACAAACACTTTTTATCACGTATTTTGCACAGGTGCACTGCGTTATCCGCCATGTTGTCGACTGACAGTTTTTGTTTACATACAAATGGTTTATCTATGGACAGAGTTATATTTTCACGAAAGTTTTGAGGTTCTAAGATAAGCTATTGTTTTCTAAATATTGACTTGGCTGATAGAAGTAATCTAACATAACACATTTATACAAAGCAGTAATTCATACATTTACAATATAACAAAGATATAATTAAGATACCATACCATTAACATACACAGATAACACAATTAATAAGTCATCCTGCCACCCGGATCAACATAAGACGGCTTCATACAGAGCAATGCTAAACAGAATGCACAAAATACCACTACAACCAGCTGACCAAATAGAAGAACTAAACACCATCAAAGCAATTGCTTACAATAATGGTTACAATCCAAAATTAATAGATGAACTAAACTATAAGATAAATCCCCACATAAACAAACACAATAACAAAACTACATTAAAGAATACCACAACACAGGCAAAAGAAAAATATGTAAGCTTGCCATTTGTAGGAAAGCTGTCATATAAAATAGCAAACTTGTTCCGAGGAACAGATATCAAAATCAGCTACTATACAAATAACAAAATAAAGGACAAAGCTATCCATAACATTAAAAATAATACCAAACCGTACAATCAATCAGGAATATACAAACTTAACTGCAACTCATGTCCAAAAACATACATAGGTCAAACAGGGAGAAACTTCAGCATACGGTTTCGAGAACACATGGATGCTCTTCGTTTAAAAAACTTACATAAATCCACATTCGCCCAACATGTAGCAGAAGAAGAACATCAAGTAACAGACATATCCCATAACCTACAAGTTCTCCACTTAGCCAACAAAGGAAAAAGAATGAACCTCCTAGAAGAAATCGAAATTTATTCACATAAACATGCATCCCCTTCTGACATACTTAACGACCAAACAGAGCTGCCAAACCGAATATTTCTAAAAAACTTCCACACTCTACTTATCAAACCACTTACTAAGCACAATCAACAAACAACATAATCTGTTATAAACCCAGCAAATGCATGTAAAAAACATAAAAATCTTAATTCTGGTATCTTAATTATATCTTTGTTATATTGTAAATGTATGAATTACTGCTTTGTATAAATGTGTTATGTTAGATTACTTCTATCAGCCAAGTCAATATTTAGAAAACAATAGCTTATCTTAGAACCTCAAAACTTTCGTGAAAATATAACTCTGTCCATAGATAAACCATTTGTATGTAAACAAAAACTGTCAGTCGACAACATGGCGGATAACGCAGTGCACCTGTGCAAAATACGTGATAAAAAGTGTTTGTGTCGTTGCAAAAAAGAAGAAAAGCCAGGAAAAAACAAGGAGAGGAGAAAGTAAGTAAAATGAACAGCTGATAGTGTGTGACTTTAAACTCGCGAAATTGAAGTAACTGATTGGAGTCGTTGCTTTGCACAGGCTTGCTGCAGCATCCAAACTGCTGTCGAGATTGTACTACTGTAGTAACTGAAGATCCATGTAATTTGCCAGCTGAAGATGGGTGCAAACCCGAAATGCATATTGGCGTAAATAAAAAACGCATTAAAAAGTGGCTGGTTGCTGTATTTTTTCAGTGAAATACTATTATCCACCGCCACGGAGGTCAACAGTCCAAGTAAAATGGACAAATTGTTATTGACACTACCTAGCCAGGTACTAAGAGCTTTACATGACTTCAGAAAGTACAAAATTAAGTTAGAAAGAACAATTCTTAGTATCAAGTTCAATAAAATGTGTTTAAGTGCGAATGTAACTCCAAAATATGTGAAAGTGAACATCAACAGTCAAAGCAGAGCAGCGAAAATAGCTGAAGAAAGAAGTGAAATTATATGGCTCCAATCTGAAATCCGAAACCAACACAGAAAGAAGCAGTCTTTAAACCACCAGTTATATAGATTACATTTAGAGCTAGGTAAACAACTTACTCCTACACAATTCAACCATGCATTAGATTTTGTCACTATAATAGCTATGAAAGAACAGCATAAAGTCAGATGTAGGCATAACAATAAGTTGAAAAAGCTTATGTCACAAATTCCTAAGGTGAATGACAAACTACCTCCCACTAATCATAAATTCTCCAAACGTCTAGTAAATTCAACTAACATCATCTTCAGTGATAAAGAAGTAAGTTTGCTGAATAAAGGGCTTCAACATAATATCACCCCATCTCTGACTGAAAATAATATTAAAGAATTAATAGTAGGCACCAAAATAGCCTGTGATACTGCAAAACTAACTCAGAATGATCAGATTGCCATAGGCCACAAAGTTAACAATTTTATCACCAAACAAATAGAGAAAGCAAATAATAAGAATAGTATAAAACACCATGACAGAACAATACTTAAAAGTGTTAATAAGAAACTAAGTGACAGTAAAGCTTTAGTAGTAAAAGCAGATAAAAGCAATGCTATTGTTGTAATGTATGAAAGTGAATATGTAAGAAAAACCATTGAATTTTTCAGTAATAATAATATAGTAGAAATTAAGTCTGATCCCACTCTTAAGTTACAGAATAAACTTAAAAATATGATGAAAAAAAGTAATTTCCTCTTAAATGCAAAAGATATACATGAATGCACTGTTATGAACCCTTATGCACCACGTCTACGAGCACAACCTAAGACCCATAAAGTTAACTGTCCCATACGTCCAATTGTTAATTCTCGGAGCAGCCCAACTTATAAAATCAGCAAGAAACTGAATGAGATCCTTAGCAACACATTCAAATTTGAAGAGACATACTCAGTAAAGAACAGTTATGAACTTATTAATTGTCTAAAGGAAATTCAGATTCCTGATACTGCTAGGTTTGCATCACTTGACATCACAAACCTCTACACAAACATACCTGTCAAAGAAACAATAGAAATAATTAAAAACAATTTACTTAAACATAAAAATTTGGCATTACCAGAAATATATGAATTCATTGATCTATTAACACTAGTACTATCACACAACTATTTTTCTTTTAATAACAAAATGTACCAGCAGAAAGAGGGTCTGGCTATGGGTAGCTGCCTTGCCAGTTTGCTAGCAGATATTTTCATCAATAACTTAGAATGTAAATTTTTTAAAGAAAACCCCCAGATGGTAAACAAGATAATTTATTACAGAAGGTATGTTGATGATATAATAGTCTTATTTGATGGCACTGCAGAAGAAATTGATAACCTTGCAAAAGAAATGAATAAAATGCATCAGAACATCATCTTCACTGTAGAACACCAAACAGAAGTAGGTTTAAATTTTCTGGATCTCTGCATAAGTAGCTCCAACAACAAACACAAATTTCAAGTATACAGAAAACCAACATACACAGATAACACAATTAATAAGTCATCCTGCCACCCGGATCAACATAAGACGGCTTCATACAGAGCAATGCTAAACAGAATGCACAAAATACCACTACAACCAGCTGACCAAATAGAAGAACTAAACACCATCAAAGCAATTGCTTACAATAATGGTTACAATCCAAAATTAATAGATGAACTAAACTATAAGATAAATCCCCACATAAACAAACACAATAACAAAACTACATTAAAGAATACCACAACACAGGCAAAAGAAAAATATGTAAGCTTGCCATTTGTAGGAAAGCTGTCATATAAAATAGCAAACTTGTTCCGAGGAACAGATATCAAAATCAGCTACTATACAAATAACAAAATAAAGGACAAAGCTATCCATAACATTAAAAATAATACCAAACCGTACAATCAATCAGGAATATACAAACTTAACTGCAACTCATGTCCAAAAACATACATAGGTCAAACAGGGAGAAACTTCAGCATACGGTTTCGAGAACACATGGATGCTCTTCGTTTAAAAAACTTACATAAATCCACATTCGCCCAACATGTAGCAGAAGAAGAACATCAAGTAACAGACATATCCCATAACCTACAAGTTCTCCACTTAGCCAACAAAGGAAAAAGAATGAACCTCCTAGAAGAAATCGAAATTTATTCACATAAACATGCATCCCCTTCTGACATACTTAACGACCAAACAGAGCTGCCAAACCGAATATTTCTAAAAAACTTCCACACTCTACTTATCAAACCACTTACTAAGCACAATCAACAAACAACATAATCTGTTATAAACCCAGCAAATGCATGTAAAAAACATAAAAATCTTAATTCTGGTATCTTAATTATATCTTTGTTATATTGTAAATGTATGAATTACTGCTTTGTATAAATGTGTTATGTTAGATTACTTCTATCAGCCAAGTCAATATTTAGAAAACAATAGCTTATCTTAGAACCTCAAAACTTTCGTGAAAATATAACTCTGTCCATAGATAAACCATTTGTATGTAAACAAAAACTGTCAGTCGACAACATGGCGGATAACGCAGTGCACCTGTGCAAAATACGTGATAAAAAGTGTTTGTGTCGTTGCAAAAAAGAAGAAAAGCCAGGAAAAAACAAGGAGAGGAGAAAGTAAGTAAAATGAACAGCTGATAGTGTGTGACTTTAAACTCGCGAAATTGAAGTAACTGATTGGAGTCGTTGCTTTGCACAGGCTTGC
This sequence comes from Schistocerca gregaria, assembly GCF_023897955.1. Classification (NCBI taxonomy): domain Eukaryota; kingdom Metazoa; phylum Arthropoda; class Insecta; order Orthoptera; family Acrididae; genus Schistocerca; species Schistocerca gregaria. The sequence goes on along the minus strand of NC_064924.1, from coordinate 65,946,191 downwards.
TGCAGCATCCAAACTGCTGTCGAGATTGTACTACTGTAGTAACTGAAGATCCATGTAATTTGCCAGCTGAAGATGGGTGCAAACCCGAAATGCATATTGGCGTAAATAAAAAACGCATTAAAAAGTGGCTGGTTGCTGTATTTTTTCAGTGAAATACTATTATCCACGGCCACGGAGCTCAACAGTCCAAATAAAATGGACAAATTGTTATTGACACTACCTAGCCAGGTACTAAGAGCTTTACATGACTTCAGAAAGTACAAAATTAAGTTAGAAAGAACAATTCTTAGTATCAAGTTCAATAAAATGTGTTTAAGTGCGAATGTAACTCCAAAATATGTGAAAGTGAACATCAACAGTCAAAGCAGAGCAGCGAAAATAGCTAAAGAAAGAAGTGAAATTATATGGCTCCAATCTGAAATCCGAAACCAACACAGAAAGAAGCAGTCTTTAAACCACCAGTTATATAGATTACATTTAGAGCTAGGTAAACAACTTACTCCTACACAATTCAACCATGTATTTTTTCACTATAATAGCTATGAAAGAACAGCATAAAGTCAGATGTAGGCATAACAATAAGTTGAAAAAGCAGGAGGATCTGCAGCGAATTGACGCATGGTGCACGGAATGGCAATTGAATCTCAATGTAGCGAAGTGTAATGTGATGCGAATACATAGAAAGATAGGTCCCTTATCATTTAGCTACAAAATAGCAGGTCAGCAACTAGAAGCAGTTAATTCCATAAATTATCTGGGAGTACGTATTAGGAGTGATTTAAAATGGAATGATCATATAAAGTTGATCGTCGGTAAAGCAGATGCCAGACTGAGATTCATTGGAAGAATCCTAAGGAAATGCAATCCGACAACAAAGGAAGTAGGTTACAGTACGCTTGTTCGCCCAATGCTTGAATACTGCTCAGCAGTGTGGGATCCGCACCAGGTAGGGTTGATAGAAGAGATAGAGAAGATCCAACGGAGAGCAGCGCGCTTCGTTACAGGATCATTTAGTAATTGCGAAAGCGTTATGGAGATGATAGATAAATTCCAGTGGAAGACTCTGCAGGAGAGACGCTCAGTAGCTCGGTACGGGCTTTTGTTGAAGTTTCGAGAACATACCTTCACCGAAGAGTCAAGCAGTATATTGCTCCCTCCTACGTATATCTCGCGAAGAGACCATGAGGATAAAATCAGAGAGATTAGAGCCCACACAGAAGCATACCGACAATCCTTCTTTCCACGTACAATACGAGACTGGAATAGAAGGGAGAACCGATAGAGGTACTCAGGGTACCCTCCGCCACACACCGTCAGGTGGCTTGCGGAGTACGGATGTAGATGTAGATGTAGATGTAGATGTCACAAATTCCTAAGGTGAATGACAAACTACCTCCCACTAATCATAAATTCTCCAAACGTCTAGTAAATTCAACTAACATCATCTTCAGTGATAAAGAAGTAAGTTTGCTGAATAAAGGGCTTCAACATAATATCACCCCATCTCTGACTGAAAATAATATTAAAGAATTAATAGTAGGCACCAAAATAGCCTGTGATACTGCAAAACTAACTCAGAATGATCAGATTGCCATAGGCCACAAAGTTAACAATTTTATCACCAAACAAATAGAGAAAGCAAATAATAAGAATAGTATAAAACACCATGACAGAACAATACTTAAAAGTGTTAATAAGAAACTAAGTGACAGTAAAGCTTTAGTAGTAAAAGCAGATAAAAGCAATGCTATTGTTGTAATGTATGAAAGTGAATATGTAAGAAAAACCATTGAATTTTTCAGTAATAATAATATAGTAGAAATTAAGTCTGATCCCACTCTTAAGTTACAGAATAAACTTAAAAATATGATGAAAAAAAGTAATTTCCTCTTAAATGCAAAAGATATACATGAATGCACTGTTATGAACCCTTATGCACCACGTCTACGAGCACAACCTAAGACCCATAAAGTTAACTGTCCCATACGTCCAATTGTTAATTCTCGGAGCAGCCCAACTTATAAAATCAGCAAGAAACTGAATGAGATCCTTAGCAACACATTCAAATTTGAAGAGACATACTCAGTAAAGAACAGTTATGAACTTATTAATTGTCTAAAGGAAATTCAGATTCCTGATACTGCTAGGTTTGCATCACTTGACATCACAAACCTCTACACAAACATACCCATCAAAGAAACAATAGAAATAATTAAAAACAATTTACTTAAACATAAAAATTTGGCATTACCAGAAATATATGAATTCATTGATCTATTAACACTAGTACTATCACACAACTATTTTTCTTTTAATAACAAAATGTACCAGCAGAAAGAGGGTCTGGCTATGGGTAGCTGCCTTGCCAGTTTGCTAGCAGATATTTTCATCAATAACTTAGAATGTAAATTTTTTAAAGAAAACCCCCAGATGGTAAACAAGATAATTTATTACAGAAGGTATGTTGATGATATAATAGTCTTATTTGATGGCACTGCAGAAGAAATTGATAACCTTGCAAAAGAAATGAATAAAATGCATCAGAACATCATCTTCACTGTAGAACACCAAACAGAAGTAGGTTTAAATTTTCTGGATCTCTGCATAAGTAGCTCCAACAACAAACACAAATTTCAAGTATACAGAAAACCAACATACACAGATAACACAATTAATAAGTCATCCTGCCACCCGGATCAACATAAGACGGCTTCATACAGAGCAATGCTAAACAGAATGCACAAAATACCACTACAACCAGCTGACCAAATAGAAGAACTAAACACCATCAAAGCAATTGCTTACAATAATGGTTATAATCCAAAATTAATAGATGAACTAAACTATAAGATAAATCCCCACATAAACAAACACAATAACAAAACTACATTAAAGAATACCACAACACAGGCAAAAGAAAAATATGTAAGCTTGCCATTTGTAGGAAAGCTGTCATATAAAATAGCAAACTTGTTCCGAGGAACAGATATCAAAATCAGCTACTATACAAATAACAAAATAAAGGACAAAGCTATCCATAACATTAAAAATAATACCAAACCGTACAATCAATCAGGAATATACAAACTTAACTGCAACTCATGTCCAAAAACATACATAGGTCAAACAGGGAGAAACTTCAGCATACGGTTTCGAGAACACATGGATGCTCTTCGTTTAAAAAACTTACATAAATCCACATTCGCCCAACATGTAGCAGAAGAAGAACATCAAGTAACAGACATATCCCATAACCTACAAGTTCTCCACTTAGCCAACAAAGGAAAAAGAATGAACCTCCTAGAAGAAATCGAAATTTATTCACATAAACATGCATCCCCTTCTGACATACTTAACGACCAAACAGAGCTGCCAAACCGAATATTTCTAAAAAACTTCCACACTCTACTTATCAAACCACTTACTAAGCACAATCAACAAACAACATAATCTGTTATAAACCCAGCAAATGCATGTAAAAAACATAAAAATCTTAATTCTGGTATCTTAATTATATCTTTGTTATATTGTAAATGTATGAATTACTGCTTTGTATAAATGTGTTATGTTAGATTACTTCTATCAGCCAAGTCAATATTTAGAAAACAATAGCTTATCTTAGAACCTCAAAACTTTCGTGAAAATATAACTCTGTCCATAGATAAACCATTTGTATGTAAACAAAAACTGTCAGTCGACAACATGGCGGATAACGCAGTGCACCTGTGCAAAATACGTGATAAAAAGTGTTTGTGTCGTTGCAAAAAAGAAGAAAAGCCAGGAAAAAACAAGGAGAGGAGAAAGTAAGTAAAATGAACAGCTGATAGTGTGTGACTTTAAACTCGCGAAATTGAAGTAACTGATTGGAGTCGTTGCTTTGCACAGGCTTGCTGCAGCATCCAAACTGCTGTCGAGATTGTACTACTGTAGTAACTGAAGATCCATGTAATTTGCCAGCTGAAGATGGGTGCAAACCCGAAATGCATATTGGCGTAAATAAAAAACGCATTAAAAAGTGGCTGGTTGCTGTATTTTTTCAGTGAAATACTTATTTATTAATTTTATATACTTAATTTGCTTTCGCGAAACATTCATAAAATTGGTAATTGGTCCATAAAAATGAGCAAGAAAAGTTTTTCTTAAAAAGTATAAAATATTATAAGAAACACTCAAATTCGCAATTAAATATTTCTTTCGTGAAATAAAGAGCAACAGCCTTCAGTCACAGTGGTGATTTTATTTCTATGTACGATGGATTCGAGCCCTGGGGATTACATTCAGGTACTTTAACAGTCTACATCAGGTTTTTTTCTTTTCTCAGATTTATGTTTATTCTCGTCCTGATAACATTACAATTCTCTATTAAAAGTGGCACATTGTGAGTATAAGTCTACAAAACTAAGACAAATCGAAAGATAGCATACCTTTTCCAGTAATGGTCTTGATTTTCAAGCGCAATATGAGTAAATATGTATATGTGCACACTTATGTATACCTGTATATACACTGAAGTGCCAAAGAAACTGATACACTTGCCTAATATCGTGGCCGGCAGCTGTGGCCGAGCGGTTCTATGGGCTTCTGCCGGAACTGCGCTGCTGCTACGGTCGCATGTTCGAATCCTGCCTCGGGAATGGATGTGTGTGATGTCCTTAGATTAGTAAGGTTTAAGCAGTTCTAAGTCTAGGGGGCTAATGATCTCAGATGTTAAGTCCCATAGTGCTTAGAGCCATTTGAACCTAATGTAATGTAGGTCCCCCCCAAGCACGCATAAGTGCCGCAACACGACGTCCCATGTACTCGACTAATGTCTGTAGTAGTGCTGGAAATGACGCCATCAATCGTGCAGGGCTGTCCATAAATCCGTAAGAGAACGAGGGGGTGGAGATTTCTTCTAAACAGGCGATGCAAGGCATTCCACATATGTCTGGGGAGTTTGGTGTCCAGCGGAAGTGTTTAAATTCAGAAGAGTGTTTCTAGAGCCACTCTGTAGAAATTCTGGACGTGTGGGGTGTCGCATTGTACTGCTGGAATTGCCCAAGTCCGTCGCGAATTCACAACAGACATGAACGGGTGCAGGTGATCAGGCAGGGTGCTTAGGCACGTGACACCTGTCAGAGTCGTATCTAGGAGTCCCGCATCACTCCAACTGCACACGCCCCATACCATTGCAGAGCCTCCACAAGATTGAACAGTCCCCTGATGGCATGCAGGGTTCATTGGTTCATGAGGTTGTCTCCATACACGTCCATCAGGTCGTTACAATTTGAAACGAGACTCGTCCGACCAGGCAACATGTTTCCAGTCATCAACAGCCCATGGTCGGTGTCGACAGACCCAGGCGAGGCGTGAGGCTTTCTGTTGCGCAGTCATCAAGGGTACAAGAGTGGGCCTTCGGCATAAAGGAGATGTTTCGCTGAATGGTTCGCACGCTGACACTTGTTGATGGCTCAACATTGAAATCTGCAGCAATCTTTTGTCATGTTGAACGATTCTCTTCAGATGTCGTTGGCCTCTTTCGTGTAGGATCTTTTTCCGGCCGCAGCGATGTCGGGATTTGATGTTTGACAGGATTCCCGATATTCACGGTACACTCGTGAAGTGGTCGTACTCCACTTCATCACTACCTCGGAGATGCTGTGTCCCATTGCTCGAGCGCCGACTGTAACACCACCTTCAGACTCACTTCAATCTTTATAACCTGCCATTGTGGCAGCAATAAACGATCTAACAACTGAGTCAGACACTTGTTGTCTCATATAGGCGTAGCCGACTGCACCGCCGTATTCTGCCTGTTTACACATATCTGAATACGCATGGCTATACCAGTTTCTTTGGCGATCGAGTGTATATGACAGTGGATACATGGTTTTCAAGCATAGTATTAGTAACAATGTTTATGTACATATATACACATGTATACATAAGTGAACAAATGCTGAGAAACATTTTTACTCATACTGTGCTTCAAAATCGCATATACACTGCTGAACACAGTAAGTTGTTTTCCGATTTGTCTTAATTTTGTAACCCTATATTCACAATGAGCCACTTTGCAATAGACCATTCTAATCTTATCAGGACTAGCATTAACATAGATCTCAGAAAAGGAAAAGATTGATGTAGATTGTTAAAGCACCTAAAGATGAGTTCGGACGGCTCTGAATGCATCGTGCACTGAAATAAAATCGCTATTGTGGCTAAAGGTCGTTGTTCTTTCTTTTACGATAGAAACATAGTCACGGAAGAAACACTGACAACTATGGCTAAAATTAAATAAAATATATATTTATTAGGCAATATGATAATATCACTCGATTGCTGAATGAATTAAAGTCCAAGTATAATATATTGCCTCCTTGCTTACAAAACATAGATCATTCTTCTAATATTAACTTCACTATTGCACAGCAGGAGAATCTTAATGTTGAATTGGATAACTGATCAAGTTAAACGGGTCCTAACCTTGTTTGATTAGAGCTATCCTTCTCATAAAATCTTGTATTTAAATTTACCACTTATCTGAAACCAACTCAGAATTTATTCAGCTCATCGAAGACTCCCAAGTTCCTCTATTCAGCGACAAATTTTATCAGAGTATCTTTTATTTCATTAAAATTATTCAGTTTCCTTATATGATCAAGATTTTTTTTTAAATTACCATTTCAAGAGTGAACTACAGCATCCAAATTTATTTACAAAACAGTATACACAGGTAGTATGAGCTACAGTTATGGGATCTTAACGTTCATTCACGCATCAATTTCAGCTCGACTTCTAAAGTATGCGATCTCATAAATAAGTTTTTATTTATCCATAATAATGTGTCTTTATAGTCTTTGATGCTAATAAACTCCTCTGTGATGTATAACATACTTTATCCTTCATATGTCCTTCATAAACAATACGTTTAAGTTATGACACTTTCGCACACTGTTCCAAGAATATTACAAATATTTCACAATCGAATATCGTTCTTGTAATAAAACTTGAAGACATGATACATCGCAGTTCCGCAAGTGAGCCATTATTATGCTAGAAACATAGTTTCCAACGTAAATACGTATTTTATTGTCAGGAATCGCCGAAGAGTTGTTCTGTTCGCCTTAGATGCAGTTCTTTACTTTTACGCAGAGAGGATGCATCTTTAAGGGAATTCGAATCTGTCAGGAAAGAAACGAATTCGGAATAAATTGGCTGTAGCCTATAGTAAGGAACCAACGGCGGGATTTGCCTACATTGAAAATGGGAAACCACAGAAAAACATATCCACGGTTACCGGCAGATGGATCCGAATCTCCTCTTCCCCTGAATCCAGAGTTTGTTAGCTCAGCACCTCAAGCCGCAGAGATATCCCTGTTGGTGGAGAATGTGGAAAAATTGATTGTTGTATATAGTTTTCAAATAAAAAACATCACAACAAAAGATGGAAAGCTGATACTGTGTGTTATTACTTAAGCTGTTCATGTTACGTCATTTAATAGTGCACCAATGCATGCAGTTTAAGACTTAATTGTGCAAGGAATTTGTGGCTTGAGTTAGTAAAGCATCATAAGAGCGTAAATAGATTTTAGACGAAAAGGGTGGCGGGGGACGCAGGGTGTAGTTGAATTCAAGCAGTCTGCTGGAAAAACTGTTAGAAATGCCCGAGCTATAGATGTGTTGTCATCACTTACCTCTTTGCTCTCCAAAAACCCTTCCATTCATCCCATGTCAGAACCGGTTTTCATAATTCAGTACCGCCCGAATGACCAGATTTGGGATAATACTGACACAAGCCTGAGGATTTTTTAAAAATAAATGCAACTGAACTGTGAATTATTTTCAAAGAATATTCTTCAGTATTTATTTTATTTACTGGTGATTCATCAAGAACATTAACACATTTAATCACACTACATAAGCATGGAAGTAGTTGCCAGGAGGAGGAGGAGGACATTAGTGTTTAACGTCCCGTCGACAACGACGTCATTAGAGACGGAGCGCCAGCTCGGGTGAGGGAAGGATGGGGAAGGAAATCGGCCGTGCCCTTTCAAAGGAACCATCCCGACATTTGCCTGAAGCGATTTAGGGAAATCACGGAAAACCTAAATCAGGACGGCCGGAGACGGGATTGAACCGTCGTCCTCCCGAATGCGAGTCCAGTGTGCTAACCACTGCGCCACCTCGCTCGGTAGTTGCCAGGGAGAAACTGATGAAATCATAACCAAATTCCTTTTAACAAATGGGAATTTTAATCCCTTTAATAGTGCCTGAAAGCATGTTTTAAGAGAAACAGATTTAAAATTATAATCAGAAAGCACCCTCTAAATATCAAATTTCAATTTATTCAGAGTCCTAAAGAAACAAGTTTTGTCTGTATGAGCTTTTGGGCAGAGAACCTTGTCGCTCCCTTTTGACACAACCGTACTTACCACCTCTCACAACAGCCTCTAAAAGACTACACTGGTGCAAATCTGCAACACACCAGATAACCTTAAACTAAGAGTTTTAACAATTTACACAAGCACACAAACTATGAACCCCCGGAGAAGGCATGGAAATGGTACAAAGCACTAACAAATAAGATATTAACCTTACCACCGAAGGTGCAACTTCATTTTAACTTCTAAGCAAAATCTTACGGTGAAAGGGTGGCAACTTTATATACTAAAATGATCACTTAAATAAGAGCCCATGTAATGCCATCTTATAAAAAATTCTACAAGGCTGGCCAAACAACAGTTAAAACGCTCTAAAGTACACAGATACCGCCTCTCAACATCATAGGCAATAATATCAAAGTTTCCAAAGATCAAAACATATTTCATGTATAAGGCCGTTACACTCCAAGCAATAAATTGGTTAACACACCAAATCCGACAAACATGACAGAGTCAGCTACTAATGTACAGTAGATTGATAGGGAGATTACCGAACAACCCGAACCGCAGGTTGCTCTAACCCTCCCCTACTCCACAAGGGAAAAACGAACCACCCAGTTTATAAACAGAGAAGAATGGTGGGACGACCGCAAAGCAAAACGGCTGGTGACCTCACCAAGAAAACAAGTGGAATTTAACAAGAGTAAATCAAACAACATATCACCAATCACTTAACTTCTAATAAACTGCGATTTCTCGAGAAGACCTGGCGCAGCAAGCCCAAAACGCCCTCCAGAACCGTCCGCTACCAGCCGCTTCAATGGACGCAGGAAGGCGCGCCGATCTCCTGTCTCAGGGCGTCGCAGCTCGCGCCGGCCAGACCGATGTCGTGGGTTGACTCCGGTTGCTCTCGTGTCGGCCGCGAAGCCACTACCCCTCGCTATACGCCGCGGCCCACTGGACTCACATGGCCACCTCACATGTACCGCCGCTCAAGACAGGCAAGTCATCTTGTGTCTCAGTGCGCGACCGACCAACCGATCGATCCAACCGCCAGCCTAAGCAAACTCGAGTGGATTGGCGGCCTGACGCGCAGACTCAAATGCAGGAACTAAGCCCCGACCGGGCGACCACTCGCTGAGTTCTCTTAGTGGCGGAGTGGAACGACTCTCATTTTTCTGCTTTATAGGTTGATGCGAACAACAGACATACTAGTACTCCGAACGACAAACAGACACTACCTGCCTAACAAATGCGGACGAGAGACAGACTAGCAAGCTGCAGACGAGAGACTGACCAGACTGTTTTTTTTCTTTATTGTTATTTTAAAACCTGTACAATAGGCAGGCTGTCAGCAGCGTTCTATGCTGCTCTTCAGCCAGAGGACACACAATGAGTAAATACAGAAAGATTACACATAGGTTACAGAACGGTGGGCGAGAAAACAGTTGACACAGAAAGACAAACACGGAGCCGTTCACACTCGACGATAATCCACACTTGAAACTGTTGAAACGACGCACAAACACTGAAGACGGCGATGGAACAGATGAACGATGGCGTGCGACGGTGAACACTGAACACTAAACATGACGGCACACACGAGACACTGATGGCGATGATCTCTGGCGCGCGAAAGTCCATGTAGCGTGTGCGAGTCTGGGTACCTGCCAAGAGGGGAAGAAGGGCGAGGGAAGGGGGGGGTGGAGAGGGTGGAGAGGGGAGAACAAAGACGCCAATGGCTGAGGAGATGGGAGGAGGAGTAGAGGGACAGGAGAGGGGGAGCCCAGGGGAGGAGCGGGGAGAAAGGGAGGAGGAAGGGAGGGTGCCCAAAGGAACAGATACAGTAAGAGGGAAGGAGGATCAAAGTTGCTAGGAGGGGTATATGGAGGGGAGGAGGACATCTTCAGGGAGGGGGAGCTGGCGGAAGCCACCTTGGGAGAGGGTAAGGAGGGTGGAGACATGGAGACTGAGTGGGACGTGGGAATACAGGCGCGGTAGCAGGAAGGGGCGGGAGAGGATGGGTGAGACAAGCGGGTGAGGAGGATCGAGTTTGCAGGAGGTGTACACGATCCATATCCTCTCAAGGAAAAGAAGGAGGTGGGGGAATGGAATGAGATCATACAGGGTCCACATGGGGGAGGGGAGACGGATGCGATAGGTGAGGCGGAGAGCATGGTGTTCAAGGATTTGGAGGGATTTGTAAAAGGTAGGGGGGGCGGAGATCCAGGCCAGATGGGCATAACAAAGGATAGAGCGCATGAGGGATTTATAGGTGTGGAGTATGGTGGAGGGGTCCAGACCCCACGTACTGGCAGAAAGGAGCTCGAGCAGACGGAGTTGGGAAAGTGCCTTGGCTTGGATTGTCCGGAGATGGGGAGTCCAGGAGAGTTGATGGTCAAGGGTGACGCCAAGGTACTTGAGGGTGGGGGTGAGGGCGATAGGACGGCCATAGATGGTGAGATAGAAATCAAGGAGGCGGAAGGAAGGGGTGGTTTTGCCTACATTGATCGCCTGGGTTTTGGAGGGACTGACCTTGAGCAACCACTGGTTGCACCAAGTGGTGAACCGGTCAAGATGGGATTGGAGAAGCTGTTGGGAGTGCTGGAGGGTGGGGGCAAGGGCAAGGAAGGCAGTGTCATCGGCAAACTGGAGAAGGTGGACGGGGGGTGATGGCGGCGTCATGTCCGCCGTATATAAAGGGTACAGAAGGGGAGATAGGACGGAGCCTTGGGGCACACCGGCGGAGGGAAAAAAGGTGTAGGAAACCGTGTTATAGATGGTGATGTAGGAAGGACGGCGTGAGAGAAAGGAGCCGATCAGACGGACGTAATTAATGGGAAGGGCGAAAGTTTGGAGCTTGAAGAGGAGACCGGAATGCCATACGTGGTCATAAGCACGTTCGAGGTCCAGGGAGAGGAAGATTGCAGAGCGACGGGAATTATGCTGTTCGGAAAGGACATTAGTGAGGTGAAGTAGAAGGTCATCAGAAGAGAAGGATGGTCGAAAGCCACACTGGGTAATGGGAAGGAGGCGGCATTGGCGGAGATGCTGGTGGATGCGGTGGGTGAGCATAGATTCCAGGACCTTGCTGAAGACCGAGGTAAGGCTGATGGGATGGTAGGAGGAGACGGCGGATGACGGTTTACCAGGTTTAAGGAACATCAGGATATGGGAGGTTTTCCACAGGTCGGGGTAGTAACCGGTGGACGGGACTACATTGTGGAGCCTGGCCAGGGTGGAGAGGAAAGAGACAGGAGCTTCACAAAGGTGACGGTAAGTGACACAATCGTGACTAGGAGCGGTGTTGCATTTGGTGCGGAGTGTAGCAATGAGATCCTGTGCAGTGAGACGGGCATTGAGTTCTGTGTGTGCAATGTTGTCCAAGTACTGGAAACCAGGTGCGAGGAGGGCAGAGGTGTCAGTTCGATCACGGACATCCGGGAAGATGGAGTAATCGAACTAGGGATCGTCAGGGATGGAAAATATATCGGAGAGGTAGGAGGCAAAGTGATTGGCCTCACTAAGGGTGTCAGGGAACGGGTGATCACCATGGAGTAGAGGATAGTAGGGGGAGGGTTTAGTTGTGGAAGGCTGACCAGAACTTGGACGAGTTGATAGGCAGTGTAGCATTTAAAAGGGAGCATGTCTATCGCCAGTCCCGACGTTTCTTGGCTGCGAGCAAATTACTAATGTGTCGCTGGAGTTGCCGGTGGCGTTGTAGTGTGTTCGGGTCACGCGTGCGGAGAAAGGCACGGTAGAAACGACGGGATTCGTGGAGGAGGAGGACGGCCTGTGGGGGTAAGGTAGGACGGTGGGGGTGAATGGCGACAGTAGGGAGGTGGGCTCAGACAAGGTCTGCTGGAGAAAGGAGGCGGCATGGGTTACATCACCAGGGAGGTAGTAGGTGAAGGGGTGGCTATCAACCTGGATGGAGAGGGTATCCCAGTAGGCATTCCAGTTGACACAGGAATAGTCATGAACATACTTAGGGGTCATTACGAGGGTCGGGGCGGGAGCGACGACCGTCTGAAACGGTGAGGAGGACAGGGAGATGGTCGCTACCAATAGGCTCCAGGACATCCACCATTATGCAATCAAGGAGGTTAGGGGAGGAAAGGATAACATCAGGAGTGGAGTTGGATTTGGGACGGGTGTGCTGGGGGATGGGGATGAGGTCCCTTTGAAGGGAGGAGAGGAATCGATGCCACCGCCGTAACTGGGCGGCAGAACGACTATGGATGTTGAGGTCGGCGGCGATCACGTAGGAGGAGAAGGTACGGTCAATGTGGGAGAGGAAGCCGAATGGAATAGGGATGTTAGGGCGCACATAGATGGTGGCGCAGGTGACGGTAAGGCCAGGGAAGAAGAGACTAAGGATCAGGTGTTCGGTGGGGTTGGGAAGGAGAGGTTGGAGTCTAACTGGGATCTGGTGGTCGTGACCAATGGCAACTCCGCCACACGCAATTGGGAGGAGATTATCGGAGCGGTGAAGGAGGTAGGGCGACATGTGGACAGTGTGGTGGGTTTGGAGGACAGTTTCATTGAGGAGGAAGGCATCCGTGCGGTGGGTGGCAAGGGTGTGCAGGAAGAGGTTCTTGTCGGCGGGAAGGGAGTGGATATTGGCAAAAAGGATACGGTGCTGTCGCGCCATGACAGGGATTTAGACAAGGGTGTCAAGACGGGAGAAGGTGAAATGGGCCTGGTTGTTGGAGTAGGTGGCATACATTTTTAAGTGGAAAATGGAACGGGTGGCGAGGGAGACCTGTTGGAGGGTGTGAGGGCGCTGGAAAGTGTGGACGTTTTGTAGGACAATGGTGAGGAACCTGATGATGTCCTCAGCGGTGGGGGGGGGGGGACGAAGGGAATTGCCAGGAGGGGTGGGGGCGTCCAGAGGACGGACAGGTACAGTGAGTTCAGGAGTGGTTGGAGGGGGTTGGGCTTCACACTTTTGGGAGTAGGTGGGATGGGGGAGATTGCAGGTATTGCAGAAGGGATTGTAGGTTAGGGCACTGCCGGAGGAAGTGCGCTTCTCTACAAAGCGAGCAGGTGGGGGCCTTGCGGCACTCAGCTGTTGGGTGTGCGTTATAGCGCAGACACCTCTGGCAGTGCAGGGATGAAGGAGGGGAATGGGAGCGCTCGACCTTATAGCGCTGGTTGAAAAGGAGGGCACCCTCCTTCAAGAGATGGTCAATGGAGGGGGCGTCCTCAGAGAAAACCCACATAAGGCGGGTGTGGCCGGCCGAGTTGAAAATGCGGCGGACCGCCCGCACCTCAAGTGTGTGATGCACCTTGAGCTCTGCCAACAGAGCCGAGTGATCAGGGCGGTGAGGGTCGGCGGGCAACGCGGTGTTGGGGTTGGAGGGTTGAAGATGGAGAAGGAGCAGGGGTGAGGGAAGTGTTGGGGCCAAAACGGGTGATGGGGAGGCGGGAGAGGATGTCAGTATGGAGGGTAGGGCTGGGGGAGAAGATGAGAATGGAATTCTGTCTTTGAGTCAGGAGAGAGATGGGGGCACCAGGGACGTGTTGACGGAGGAGGAGGGAGAGATTCCGGGCCTCGAGAAGGGAAGGATCCGGATGGGACCAGGAGGTATTTGTATAAAGAGGGGGGAGGTGGAGGAGGATGAGGAGGAGGAGCAGGCGGAGGGACCAGGGCCAGGTGGGGAGACATCCATGGCATCCTGGGAGGGGGAAGGAGGACGGGGCGGGCCCTTTTTGGGAGCGGAGGAGGTGGTGGTGCCACTAGGGCGTTTAATGGCGGCAGAAGGGTGGGTGGTGATATGAGGGACGGAAGCTATAGGGAGGTGGCAGGAACGAGCAGGTCCCGGCGTGGACGCAGCAGACGGCGCCGTAGATGGTGACGGTGAAGGCGACGGCGACGGCGAAGGTGACGGTGACGGCGACGGTGACGGTGACGGCGACAGCGACGGCGACGGCGGTGCCGGTGATGGCGAAGGCGATGGGGAGAGTTGGGCATGGGCAGTGGCCCGACGGGCCATCGCCCGAGCTGGAGGTGCAGTGACCGGCTGGGGGAGGGGGGGGGGGGAAAGGATCAGAGGGAGAGTAGCAGGAAGAAGAAGCTGGAGAGGGGGCGACAAAGAGCGAGGTCGAAGGGCGAGTGAGATGAGGAGGGATCGAAAGAGGGGGGTGTGACTGGGCACACCATGTAATGGTGGTGGTGGCGGTAGAGGGGGAAGTATAAACTATGTCTGTGGTGGTAGTGGTCGTAGTGGTGGTGGGGGCTGACATGACGACAAGGAAACAAAATTTCACAGAACAAAAAGGAAAGGAAAAAAAACTGGGCACAGACGAAGACGAAAACGGACGAAGACGAAGATGGAGACGAAGACGGACGAGGACCAGAGTCCCACGCTGCTGCCGCGGAAGCTGAAGCTGACGCCGACGACGGTTGGCAGGAATGCCGCAGCTGCTGCTGCTGTCGCGGATGGGGCCGGAGCCGCTGCTGCTGCTGCTGCTGCTGCTGCTGCTGCCTGAGGGCGGGCTGGCTGGTTGGCTGGCTGGCTGGCTGGCTGGACCGCTATGCTGGAGGGGTGGCTGGCTGCTGCAGGCTGGATCGCTGAAGCTGGTCGGTACAGCTGCTGCCGGCCAGGACCGCTGCTGCTGCTTGGCTGGACCGCTGCTGCTCGCCTGGGCCGCTGGCTGGCTGGCTGGCTGGCTGGCTGGCTGGCACCTGGAAAACTAGCGCTTCGATTAGTGCTGGAATAGCACAATCGAAGGGCGGTAACCTTGCGTAGTACCGCCGGAGATGGCCAGACTGTCAGACTGGCGAGCTTATAGCACCCCTTAAATGCACGTGAACAGGCAATGTTTCCCCTTTCCCACCAGAGGGAGACACCAAAGCTGCGGTTGCCACAGCGGCGCCACCGCCACAAACGGAGGGCGACTGCTTCACACTACGCTCTTCAAAACAGCAATTTTTACCACGGCTCAGCAACAATCTAGGTATGGGCCGACATTTTTTTTATCAACGAGTTTTTTGTCCGACACAGGTAAATCTAAGTGTTCTTTCATTCACTGATTTAATTTAATTATGTTTTTAATTATGTTTAACGTTCCGAAGTCTTATGATTTGCAAAAATATTTCAGCCCCGAACGTCTACCGATGTCCAAATAATGATTCCAGTGCTAACATTAAACTGCTACAGATGGGTAATTAGACTATTACAGTAGTGCTTGCATATTTTTAAGTTGTTGTTTTTGTGCTCTTCAGTCCTGAGACTGGTTTGATGCAGCTCTCCATTCTATTCTATCCTGTGCAAGCTTCTTCGTCTCCCAGTACCTACTGAAACCTACATCCTTCTGTATCTGTTTTGTGTATTCATCTCTCGGTCTCCCTCTACGATTTTTACCCTCCACACTGCCCTGCAATACTAAATTGGTGATCCCTTGATGCCTTAGAACATGTCCTACCAACCGATCCCTTCTTCTAGTCAAGTTGTGCTATAAACTTCTCTTCTCCCGAATCCTATTCAATACCTCCTCATTAGTTATATGATCTACCCAGCTAATCTTCAGCATTCTTCTGTAGCACCACATTTCGAAAGCTTCTATTCTCCTCTTGTCGAAACTAGTTATCGTCCATGTTTCACTTCCATACATGGCTACACTCCATACAAATACTTTCAGAAACGACTTCCTGACACTCAAATCTATACTCGATGTTAACAAATTTCTCTTCTTCAGAAGCGATTTCCTTGCCATTGCCAGTATACATTTTATATCCTCTCTACTTCGACCATCATCACTTATTTTGCTCCCAAAATAGCAAAACTCATCCACTACTTTAAGTGTCTCATTTCCTAATCTAATTCCCTCACCATCACCCGACTTAATTCGACTACATTCCATTATCTACGTTTTGCTTTTGTTGATGTTCATCTTCTATCCTCCTTTCAAGAAACCATCCATTCCGTTCAACTGCTCTTCCAAGTCCTTTGCTGTCTCTGACAGAATTACAATGTCATAGGCGAACCTCAAAGTTTTTATTTCCTCGCCATGGATTTTAATACCTAATCCGAATTTTTCTTTTGTTTCCTTCACTGCTTGCTCAATATACAGATTGAATAACATTGAGGAGAGGCTACAACCCTGTCTCACTCCCTTCCCAACCACTGCTTCCCTTTCATGTCTCTCGACTCTTGTAACTGACATCTGGTTTCTATACAAATTGTAAATAGCCTTTAGCTCCCCGTATTTTACCCCTGCCTCCTTCTGAATTTGAATGAGAGTATTCCAGTCGACATTGTCAAAAGCTTTCTCTATGCTTACAAATGCTAGAAACGTAGGTTTGCCTTTCCTTAATCTAGCTTCTAAGGTAAGTCGTGGGGTCAGTATTGCCTCACGTATTCCAATATTTCTACGGAATCCAAACTGATCTTCCCCGAGGTCGGCTTCTACCAGTTTTTCCATTCGTCTGTAAAGAATTCGCTTTAGTATTTTTAATCTGTGACATATTACACTGATTGTTCGGTAATTTTCAAATCTGTCAGCACCCGCTTTCTTTGGGATTGGAATTATTATATTCTTCTTGAAGTCTGAGGGCATTTCGCCTGTCTCATACATGTTGCTCACTACATGGTAGAGTCTGGTCAGGACTGGCTCTCCCAAAGCTTTCAGTAGTTCTAATGGAATGTTGTCTACTCCTGGGGCCTTGTTTCGACTCATGTCATTCAGTGCTATAGCAAACTCTTCACGCAGTATCGTATCTCCCATTTCATATTCATCTACATCCTCTTCCATTTCCATAATATTGTCCTCAAGTACATCGCTCTTGTTTAGACCCTCTATATACTCCCACCACCTTTCTGCTTTCCCTTCTTTGCTTAGAACTGGGTTTCCATCTGTGCTCTTGATATTCATACAAGTAGTTATCTTTTCTCCAAAGGTCTCTTTAATTTTCCTGTAGGAAGTATCTATCTTACCCCTAGTGAGATAAGCCTCTACATCCTTGCATTTGTCCTCTAGCCATCCCTGCTTAGCCATTTTGCACTTCCTGTCGATCTCATTTTTGAGACGTTTGTATTCCTTTTTGCCTGCTTCATTTACTGCATTTTTATATTTTCTCCTTTCATCAATTAAATTCAATATTTCTTCTGTTACCCAAGGATTTACACCAGCCCTCGTCTTTTTACCTACTTGATCCTGTGCTACCTTCACTGCTTCATCTCTCAAAGCTACCCGTTCTTCTTCTACAGTATTTCTTTCCCCCATTCCTTTTAATTATTCCCTTATGCTCTCCCTGAAACTTTGTACAACCTCTTAATCTTTCAGTTTATTCAGGTCCCATTTCCTTAAATTCCCACCTTTTTTGCAGTTTCTTCATTTCTAATCTACAGTTTATAACCAACAGGTTGTGGTCAGAGTACACATCTGCCCCAAAAATGTCTTACAATTTAAAAGCTGGTTCCTAAATCTCTGTCTTACCATTATATAATCCATCTGAAACCTATCAGTATCCACAGGCTTCTTCCATGTATACAACCTTCTTTTATAATTCTTGAACCAAGTGTTAGCTATGATTAAGTTGTGCTCTGTGCAAAATTCTACCAGACGGCTTCCTCTTTCATTTCTTACCCCCAATCCATATTGACCTACTACGTTTCCTTGTCTCCCTTTTCCTACTACCGTATTCCAGTCCCCCATGAGTATTAAATTTTCGTCTCCCTTCACTATCTGAATAATTTCTTTTATTTCATCATACATTTCTTCAATTTCTTCGTCATCTGCAGAGCTAGTTGGCATATAAACTCGTACTACTGTAGTAGAAGTGGGCTTCGTGCCTATCTTGGCCACAATAATGCGTTCACTATGCTGGTCGTAGTAGCTTACCCGCATTCCTATTTTTTTATTCATTATTAAACCCACTCCTGCATTACCCCTATTTGATTTTGTATTTATAACCCTGTATTCGCCTGACCAAAAGTCTTGTTCCTCCTGCCACCGAACTTCACTAATTCCTACTAAATCTAACTTTAACCTACCCAATTCTCTTTTTAAATTTCTAACCTACCTGCTCGATTAAGGGATCTGACATTCCACACTCCGATCCGTAGAACGGCAGTTTTCTTTCTCCAGTTAACGTCTTGAGTAGTCCCCGCCGGGAGATCCGAATGGGGGACTATTTTACCTCCGGAATATTTTACCCAAGAGGACGCCATCATTATTTAAACCATACAGTAAAGCTGCATGCCCTCGGGAAAAATTATGGCTGTAGTTTCCCCTTGCTTTGAGGCGTTCGCAGTACCAGCACAGCAAGGCCGTTTTGGTTAGTGTGACAAGGCTAGAACAGTCAATCATCCAGACTGTTGCTCCTGCAACTGCTGAAAAGGCTGCTGTCCCTCTTCAGGAACCACACGTTTGTCTGGCCTATCTGTCTCGCGTGTGTCGTTGTGGTTGCACCTACGGAAAGGCTATCTGTATCGCTGAGGCACGCAAGCCTCCTCACCAACGGCAAGGTCCATGGTTCTTGGGGGGGGGGGGGGGGGGAGGGGGGGGGGACGTTACGTTAATGGAGTAATCAAAATCAGTTTCTCTTCTTTCTTGTTATAAACTCATCCGTAATCAGAAACATCCAGAACAGCACACAGTAAGACCTACAATAGTTATTACTGGCTAGACAAGGGATAGGCGAAAGCCGATAGTTCTATCTACATATCGATTGTCTAAATCTATTAAATCTGTCAATGGTCTTGTTGCCTATCGATAGTGCGTGTCCTTTTTTCAACGTAGGACAGAAAATCAATATTTAAGGGTCCATCAAAAAGTTCCCGTTCGAGAGTCATACACTCCAGAATCGGTGCGCCATTCAGGCAAAATCGCACCATGATGAAGATACCTGTTTTGAAGAACACCGAGCCCTGCTTCATGAAGAAGTTCGTAACTGCCCCCTGGACGTCCTCGTCCGACAGGAATCGTAGACCCTCAGGGTCTTTTTTAAGGGACCGAAGGAGTGATAATTGCATGGGGGAGATCAAGTCTGCAGGGCGAGTGCTTGAGAGTCTGCCAGTTGAGTCGGCATTTTCAATGTGGGGACGTGCGTTATCACGAAGCACCAGCACCCCTTGGTGCGCCATGTCACAACGGTGTTTTTCGACAGACACACATTCTTTACTCTACGATGAGTGCCTACCAGTATCTGCCCATGTGCAGCCGGGAAAAGAATAAGAGGATGTTGGTCATGTTTTGACGCATTTGGTAATAACGTTGCCATTTACCGCACGCACGTAAAAGAGACACGAACTAACGCCAGACTACCCTTTGCCGACACGTCGGCATTTATATCGCGACATCGGAGTCGCGCTACGTTGCATATAAGTTGCAGCAGCGCCCTCAAACGAAACTTTCTCATCTCTCCTTACATCCTCCAATTTCATTACACGGAGACTAGGTTATGTGTAATTTCGTTTAGGTGATGGGTAGTGGGGCTTGGGTCCGGACTACCGGAGCCCCCCCCCCACCCCCCCCCCCCCCCCCCCCCCCCCCCCCTCTTTGGATATGTCCTTGACGCCGATAGAAACGAGCAACAAACATATGGCATAAAAATTCGTACCACTTTACTCAGGCAACAATGTCCCCATTGCCATGTGCCTTGGCGTGTACATTCAGTTCGCATGGCTTGTCCCCGCATGGTCTATACGGTAGTTTCTCGCTGGCGTCGCCCGACGTCTGTTGTACTGCACAATGGCACCAGTCCTAGCACGGAAATGTTTCTACGAAGTGACGTAGCAGTGAAGTGAAATGCTTCATTTGTATTAAAAGATCGAAAGTTTGTTTGCCATTGCTATGAAATAATGAAAGAGGAAGGAAATTATGGTAACAGTAATAAAACCTAAACAGTTTAAGCGTAGTATACAATAAAGGTAAGATGCAACTCCTGTCGGCAGCGTAGGGCCTTGATTTAGTTATCATTTCATTCTACAGCGCTGAATGGTCACCGATAGTATCTGTTCTTTCGGACATGTCCGAAAGAACATATACCATCTTCATATGGACATGTCCAAAAGAACAGATACCATCTTCATGTAGTTAACGCTAACCGGACATTGACCTTCTTCTTCTGTGCGGATGCACATGTATTGCCCGAACTCTCACAGGACTTGGTATAACATTGTCTGCCGCGAGTAATGAGTATAATGGGCAGATGGGCAAGGGTACTACGAATGTAGTGTGTGGACATGTTGGGAATGGGGGTCTCACGGAGAATGTGCAGGGCATACGTACCTGCAGTCGCGCTATCCTCTGTGCCCTCGGTGGCTCAGATGGATAGAGCGTCTGCCATGTAAGCAGGAGATCCCGGGTTCGAGTCCGGGTCGGAGCACACATTTTCAACTGCCCCCGTTGATGTATATCAACGCCTGTCGGCAGTGTAGGGTCTTGATTTAATTATCATTTCGTTCTAGATGGTCACCGATGGTACGTCCGAAAGAACAGATACCATCTTCATACGGACATGAATGGATGCAGGTGATCAGACAGGATGGTTAGGTAAGTGTCACCTGTCAGAGTCGTATCCAGACGTATCAAGGGTCACATATCACTACGACTGCTAACACCCCACACCGTTACAGAGCCTCCAGCCGGCCACGGTGGTCTCGCGGTTCTAGGCGCTCAGTCTGGAACCGCGGGATTGCTACGGTCGCAGGTTCGAATCCTGCCTCAGGCATGGATGTGTGTGATGTCCTCAGGTTAGCTAGGTTTAAGTAGTTCTAAGTTCTAGGGGACTGATGACCACAGCCGTTAAGTCCCATAGTGTTCAGAGCCATTTGAACCAACCAACCAGAGCCTCCATCAGCTTGAACAGTCCGCTGCTGACATGCAGGGTCCATGGGTGCATGAGGTTGTCTCCATACCCGAACACGGCCATCCGCTCGATACAATTTGAAACGAGACTAGTCCGACCAAGCAACATGTTTCCAGTCATCAACAGTCTCAGGCCCAGGCGAGGCGTAAATCTTAGTGTCACGAAGTCATAAAGGGTACACGGGTGGGCCTTCGGCTTCAAAAGCTCATATCGATTACATTTCGTTGAATGGTTCGCACGCTTACACTTGTTGATGGCCCAGCACTGAATTTGCGGAAGGCTTACACTTCTGTCACTTTGAACGATTCTCTTCAGTCATCGTTGGTCCCGTTCTTGCAGGATCTTTCTCTGGCAGCAGCGATGTCGGAGATTTGATGTTATATCAGATTCCTGACATTCAGGGTACACTCGTGAAATGGTTGCACGGGAAAATGCCCACTTCATGACATCTCGGAGATGGTGTGTCCCATAGCTCGTGCGCCGACTATAACATCACGTTCAAGCTCACTTAAATCTTGATAACCTGCCATTGTAGCAGTAGTACCCGATCTAAAAACTGCGTCAGACGCTTATTGTCTTATATAGGCATTGCTGATCGCAGCGCAGTATTCTACCTGTTTACGTATTTCTGTATTTGAATACGCATGGCTATACCAGTTTCTTTGGTGCTTCAGTGTATAAAGGTTTATAAGTACATTATCCAACATAAACCGGAGCTCGAACATTTTTATGCATATTGATACAGTGCAATGCGGGCACCGTTTGATGGTCGACAAATATCAAAACGATTCTCAACTCCTCGCCACACGTTCATAAGTATGTCAGGTGTTATTTCCACTGTCGTGGTGTAGATTCGTTGTCTAAAATGTACTACATAGGAAATCTCCGTGTTCTGTAAACAATACCCTTAAGACACCGCCATGCACTGAAATACAACGGAGTCAGATCGGCAGACACAGGGACCTAGGCAATGGAACTTCCCTCACCCCACTCAATTTCCGATCCAAGCCCTGGAAACGTCTCCTGGAGAAATATGGTAATATCATATTTATGTGAGGGGGGGGGGGGGGGGTCAAGGAGGGGCGTTGGGCCTTCACCATCCAGGTGAAGTATGACTTCGGGAGGCATCCATGGAACCGTATCGTTCTCCAACAAGTTGAGATAGGTGTACTCTGCCACTGGCGAGCATGCGCCATGCGAGTCAGCGCTGTTCATGAAATGGTGAGCATCACATCTTTGAAAGTGTCGCTCTTGATTGCATGTTTACCCAACAACTTAAAATGTCGAGTTATTTCGTGATAAGGCCCAAGATGCTACTCCAGGCGGGTGTAAAATGAATGTGTGCAACGAAAAAAAAATGGAACACGAAAATGAAGATTTGGCCCTGTCTGACTACCCGCTGAAGCACATCTTAGGATCTCTTAACGGTGATATTATCTCCTCCTTTTTGCAGTTTAACGCATAAATTACAACATAAATATAAATGAATGATTAAGGGGATTAGTAGCTACAAATGATAAATTCTGTTCCTGCTTATAAATTTATTGTGGATTAAAACCTCTTTATGCATTACAAATGTGTATCAATGTCCAATGGACATAAAGAGATACGAATGTATTTCTTAACTAATATGATCGATCAGTTGCCCAAATCTGCCCCTTTTTAGGGCTATGCGATCTTATATAAACAACGCGAGACGACTGGCATCACCTACGTACCAATCACTAGAAGGCACTACTTTCAAAGATGATCTACAGTGGTGTGCAACCTCAGTGGAAACAAAATGTATTTCATCGCCGCTATTTAGCTTTATAGTCATAACAAGCCAAAGCAATTAGAAATATTACCGTATGTAATGCGTACGGTTTATCAGAGTGATGGTTCTTGTACACATCTGTGATGACGGAAGAACTCCAATCACAAAATATAATAAAACTCTTTCAAACACTAGGATGGCCGAAGGAGGTCCTCTGACTAGTGTGATGTAATACTGTCTTCTCTCTGCGTTCTACAGACAAGGAACTGGAGCTCTCAGCCTCAAGGACGGAATTCAGATAATATCTGTAAGTGAGTATAGGTAGATGGAGTGCTCTCAATCACTGAACGCTGCTTACTCAACGACGACTCCCAACCCGGAGGCGAAGTCCAGAATCGTATAGGTTCGCGACAGCACAGTGCCTAACCGTTCTAACTATAAAAATCTCCTGAGGGTAAAGACAGCAAGTCCGTCCCTACCAACAAAAGCTGATACAAAGCGACCGTCAAACACGGTCACTCAGTACAGAAGACTTCTTCCCCTCCACCGCTGGCTTCCCAGCAAATCTCGGCTCCCCTCCCTCATAATTGCAGAAGGCGAATCATATTCTCGAAACAACATAGTATTCTCTCTTTCTACAGATTCTTCCGAACGCCGACCAACCATATTTTAATCTTTTGTTTTCCAACGTGGACAGTTTGCGAGGAAATACCTATCCTCTTTAATTAGGAATACATGCAATGGTACGATTCTCAGAGTAAATATGCTCGGAAATTACCCAGCCTGCGTGATTTCCGAAATAACGCTTCCTTCTTCCTCTCTGTTGCTTCCAAGATCTTCAGAATTTCCGGTTATCCTTCTTGCATAGCTACTACACCAGCCAGCCGCCACTCTATTGTGCTTCTGCGCTCAGGTGCCCCGACCGTCAGGCTAGGGCTTTTCCACCCAGGGCCTGAGTTACGCCTGCCGTTTCATTTCCACTGGCGCTCGGACCTCTACTAGTATTACACCGTTTTGATAGTAAAGACCATCACCTTTCTTGCAATAAGCGTTAACAGCTATTTACAAGATGTACGTGACAATGGTAGTCTTCTTTAAATATTCATACTGTATATGCGATGTACAACCTATCAAATGATACCTAATTTCGGTTGTAGATGAGTGGTTGTAAGGTGCGAAATTATAGCCACCTTACAAAGGATTTGTTTGTGTGTACCTCTAGCTTAAACACCCTGTATATAAATACTGTCTCGATTGCGAATTAATTTTGTTAATATATTACCGTTTTCAATGCTTTATGTACTATCATAAGATATAAACTACTTAGTTACCAATAAAATGTCAGTGTGAAATGAAACAACAGCAACCTTTCGCCAGAAGAAAAGTACTCATTAAATAGCAACAGCAAAAAGCCCGTAACGAAACGAATTTTTTCAAGCTTTACTGGATTTCCACTGGTTCTCATTTTTTATAAAATCGTTTTTCTCATTTCTATTCCATTTCATTTCTTTTTTCCGCTTTGAGCTCACGCTAGAGATTGTTTTGTCGGTAAAGACCAACGTAATCAAGCTGAGCTGCAGGGTATATTTTATCAGAGACCAAAATTTCTAGAACATCGTAGAAACTTCCAGAATACTGGAGAACATTCTCAAACGTTCCTCATGTTTCTAAAGCGTTCGAAAATATTCCAGAAACTTCCTGAAGATTGAATACTATTCCTGAAATTATACAATGTCTGTACTTAATCAGGCCATTTAATATTTTCTGCGTCGAAAAATTCCTTCCTGCTATTTAATCATGTACGAACGAAACAAACAGCTGTTACTTCAGCCACTTCTTACCCACATAACATGCAACAATTCAAAGTGAATACAAATAAATTTCCTTGAATACAGTGGAAAATGCCAAGCTACTACATAAAATACACATGTATGTTTTTGTTTGCCCATCCTTTGGAGATCTGGGGACCATGGCCTTTCACCATTGTAAAAAAATGAAACGCCTACAGCTGTCCTTTGATGTCATTTATTGTTATTGTGTAGCTACCAGTTTTCATTGTTTGAAATACTATAACCGTTTCAGAATAACAAGAAAATATTACAAATTTAGCAGAATTAATTAAAAAAGACAAGAAACTCTGTTAGAATTTAGCAAATGAAAATGAGAGCTTTATAAAGGCCAGTTTACAGTACTCTCAAGCAAGACATCAAACCCGATCGTTATTGCACGATAGCAAAGGTATATAGATAACCATGAAAAAATCACATGTTGTTTGTAGTTATTCAATTCTAACAAGACGTCATCCATATCGGAAGAATCCATCTTGCACTATCTTACGCATTCCCACAAAATACCACCAATGCTTAACATTCCCATTACCGGCACAATGCTTGTCCATGTCCCCAGGACGCAGGCAAATTTAGCTGTTTTCAAAACTTTATATCTTGGAAAATATCGATCATATAAATACAAAATTAACATTATTTTACGTCCATTTTGTCTTCTTTAATATGCAACTATGAACAAAATCCTGTCTGGTATAACATGGTCAAATTATATTATTATACACGACATTGTTTTCGTAAAATTAGAAAAGACATACAGTCATATAGGTAGAGTAATTGAGTTTATGAATACATTATGACTAGTGCTGCATATCGTATTTAAGTACAATAGCACTTTCTACGTGGATTTATACCCCATTTTCGTATGATATATTTTTAAAAAGGATTCCATACACAACGCCACACAGCACTGCTCGTACTGAAAATGTGTCTCCTTGCAAGATGTTTTCCCACTTCCTTTCTTCGATTTTGGAGAACAAACATAACATACACAGGTTGCATATTTTCTGATTGTGAATGGGAAATGTTTTGGTGTCAGTGATCCTACAGGTGTGCTTCGATTATTTGTTGGCAAGAATGGTAATGAAGTCGTTTTTTGACTGAAATTGACTGAAATTAAGTTAGTAACTGTAATGCATTCGATACTCCTACCAAGACGAAATGAAAAAAGAGTTTCCACCACCATTTTACGGAGTTCAATGACACCAGTATCGTCCAAATCGTCGTCACTATCTAGAGCATCGACAATGCCTCAAAAACATCAGGAAATCGGCAATTTTTTCATCAGAAAAACCACGGCGTGCCATTTTTTTTAGACAGAATACCAGTACTGCGCTCTATCCGCAGGCTAAAACAATGATTCATGACGAACGAAATACCGTGAAAACTAGACTAATAAATAACAGTATAAACAGCGTATATCGATAGCCAGAGGTACGAAAACAACGCGCAGCTCTTTGTAATCAACGAAGTATGCTGGCACGTAGAACCTTGGCGGTTTTGAAGGGAGGGGGGCCCGTAGAATCTACGGGCTTAGCCGTGAGAGGGCACTCAGAACGTGCCCTGGAAGTACGGAGTCACGTCGAGTCCATTTCACTCTACCACGCGTCAGTAATGGCACAGCACAGTGGCCACACTAGTTACGGTCGACAGCTGCTCCCAAGCTTCCACTCACGCACAAACACGCGTAGCACTCACGCCGATCCATGTTTCATGCTGCTCCCACCCAGAAGAAATCGAGCTCCGTAGCACACAGCCACTGCTCAGCCTCCGCAGTCGAGAACATCTGCTTCAACGAGGCTGTTGGCCGATGGTCCCATCCGTTAGTACATTTAGTTATTTATTTCACTAACAGTACAGAGTAACCCACCGTCTTGAAGTGTAAGTGTTCCAAGTCAGGACAGTCAGCAGCTGTTTGTTTGCCCTATTGTTGGTAGTTGCAGTACATTCTATGTGACACCTTAGATACATACACCTGGTATTGTACAGATTAAATACTGACTGAGCATTTGATACATGGAATACATGAATTTCAGATTTACATGAGAAATTCGATAGTAGAAAAAGAATGTAGTTCATTGCTACTTGAATGCATTATTACGTAAATAACTTAATACATTACATTTTCAGTTTTACACATACTTTATACAGAAAATACTTTTGATGTAGAAAATTAATTCATTGTAGCTTTAAATACAGAAGAGAATATACTCATATCTACACATAATAAGACGAACAATACATTAGTGCTTCTGTGCAGTATACTTTAAACACTATGCAATATTTCATTGGGAGTAGGAGCCTCAGAATAAAAGTTCTTCGAGCCTTCTCCTCCCAAGCGACATAACGTTGTTACTAGAGTCTTAGCATGTGGTGTCGGTGTGTGTTTCTTTTATGATTGTTACTGCCTGTGTAAGTAGGCTGTTTAGGTTTTCTTATTGGTAACACCATGTAGCGCTCTGTATAAAGATCACTAGCTGTGCTGTGTGCAGTCTGTGGCTGGTTGGCATTGTTGTAATACTCGCCATTGTAGTGTTGGGCAGATGGATGTCAACAGCGCGTAGCGTTGCGCAGTTGGAGGTGAGCCTCCAGCAGTGGTGGATATGGGGAGAGAAATGGCGGAGTTTTGCAATTTGTAAGACTGGATGTCATGAAGTGCTATATGTATTATGACTTTTGAACACTATTAAGGTAAATACATTGTTTGTTCTCTATCAAAATCTTTCATTTCCTAACTATGCCTATCAGTAGTTAGTGCCTTCAGTAGTTTGAAACTTTTATTTAGCTGGCAGTAGCGGCGCTCGCTGTATTGCAGTAGTTCGAGTAACGAAGATTTTTGGTGAGGTAAGTGATTTGCGAAAGGTATAGGTTAATGTTAGTCAGGGCCATTCCTTTGTAGCGATTACTGAAAGTCAGATTGCGTTGCGCTAAAAATAAGGTGTGTCAGTTTAAGCACAGTCATGTATAATTTTTCTAAGGGGACGTTTCATATGACGACCCTGCCAGGATACGAACCTGGACTACATCAGTGACAGATGTTTACGTAATTACACAGTTGAATGACTTCACACTAATGAAACTGTATTTTGTCTGTACTTTGTGAAATGCTCATATTTTATCAGAACCATTGTGATACTATGGGAGCTTTGAATGATGTATTTGGTATGGAAACATGATTTTTAAAGTACGTTGGATGTAGATGACATTATTGAAATGAGCAGAGAATTCTTTTTACGTTTTGAAATTATTGCAGAAAGCTATGACGATTTTGAGAGTTGACTGAGGTGTTATGATGTTATTATTACGATGACAATGTGTATTATGCTGTTGAGGTATGTTTATGATCAATAAGCTGATGCTACAGTAGGAATTTGATTACGCTATGTATTTATTATGATGAAATATTGAAGAAGTGTCGACGAATATTTATATGTGTAACAAGGTAAGGAATAATGAGTAGTGGTTAGGGACTCTGACTTGTGAAAAAGGATGTTGGAAACCAAGAATCGTACTTTAAGAGTTATGAAATGTGTGTAAATGCGTGAATGTACCACAATGCCGACGACAATTTTTTGGACACTGTTATATTTACAGGATTTTGTTTCTACAGATTTGAAACGCAAATTCTCAACCTGTGAAATTTTTATATGAGACTGTCACTGTAGCGGAAACTGCTGTCGTAAATATTTCAGTAAGAAAGGTAAGTGACCTTGACGTAATGCGTTTTGGGCGCCCAGCTGAGAGGCAGTCGTCTGACAAAAGAAAGCCATTAGGTGAAAAAAAAGAGAGGCCATTATCCTCGATATTGACATTCCTTTGTAGAAAGCATCGCAAATACGACACGCTCAAACTTGAAAACATATGATTATACTGTGGAGCTCTTAATTTATGATATTTACTAAAATGCCTAATGAAACGATGAGAAACATTTCACAACTATTGTCATGCTAGTTGAGAGAAATGTCATATGACTTTTGAACACTGTTAAGGTAAATACATCGTTTGTTCTCTATCAAAATCTTTCTTTTGCTAACTATACCTATCAGTAGTTAGTGCCTTCAGTAGTTTGAATCTTTTGTTTAGCTGGCAGTAGTGGCGCTAGCTGTATTGCAGTAGTTCGACTAATGAAGATTTTTGGTGAGGTAAGTGATTTGCGAAAGGTATAGGTTAATGTTAGTCAGGGCCATTCCTTTGTAGCGATTACTGAAAGTCAGATTGCGTTGCGCTAAAAATATTGTGTGTCAGTTTAAGCACAGTCATGTATAATTTTTGTAAGGGGAGGTTTCACCTGTTGTGTTGTTTGTATCCGTGTTGTGGCATGCAGTGTGATACGTTGTTGGTTTGGGTTCCTTACGTGTTGCTCCCTTCTGAGTCATATTCACCTTGTGTGTTGGTTCCTTCCTCGGTTTCAGAATCTGTGGTCGTGCTCGTGTCTTCCCATGTGGTTTGTTGTGTTGTTTGTGCCTGTCTTCGCCTCCTTCCATATGGGTTTTAGCGCTTCTATTTTTCATGCAGTGTGTTTGATACAATATCGGATATGCTATTTATTGTGATCCAATCATTGGGATTACTTATTATTCTGGTGATGTCACTGTCGTTCTGTATAAGTCTCACTTGTGCAAGCATGTTGCATAGCAGTGTGACATGTTCTAGTGTCCCAGATTTTTCGCAAACGCACATTTCATCGTTAGTTAGTCCCATGCGGTTTAAATGTGCCGGATACGGCTCGTGGTCTGTCAGGAAATGGCGCATCACCCGGCTTGGACGACATGTTTCCGTTGTAATCATTCGCGTGCGTCAGGAAATAAATAATGTACTCGGCGACCTTTATCTGATGCGTCCCACTCTCTCTACCATGTTCGAATCCGCCATTGTTTCGTTTGTGCTTTGTTCATAATGTTGGATCCTGTAAGTTCTGTGACCTTATCAAGCCAGTCCCTCTTAAGTCAGTAAAGTACAGCTCTATACCGTATTGTTATGTCTATAGGGCAGGTGCCCATGACAACGCAAAGTGGCTCTAGTGATGTGGTATTGAAAGCTCCGCTCATTCTCAGGAGTACACTACATTGACCTCGTCTTTCAATTGTTTTGTTAATCTGTATGTTCAGTCTGTGAGCCCACGCACTTGCGGCGAAGCATGCGATGGATTCAAATATCGCAATGTGGTAGGTCCTTGTCATCTTAATACATAATTTGTGCTGATTTGTGTTGAGTCTTGCTAGTTTGTGCATAATTTTGGAGGCTTTGTCAATTGTCAGTTTGTTATGTTAGTTAAAAGTCTGTTTTTCGTCGAGATGCGGTCCTAGATAACGTGTGGCTTGCTGCCTCTGTATGTTTGTATTGTCTAATTTTAGAACTGGATTCCTCTCTAGTGACCCTCTGAGCAGTAAGTATACAGTTTTGTTGGGAGCTATTTTTAATTTATTTTCTTTACACCAATTGTTAATTTTCTGAAATAGTTACGTGCCTCTTGTCTCTAGTGCTGCTCTCGAGTTGGCCGACACCTCTACGAGCAGATCAACTGCGTACGCCACCACACTTCTTACCCTATCGTCGCCGTCCAGCGTGTTCAGCAAGGGTTAGATTACGAAGTCCCAGAATATTGGTCCGCAGATCGAGCCCTGTGGACATCCCTTCGTTATTCTCTTGACAGCCTTGCGTGTACCAGCCCTCCACTCCGCCAGTCTGCCTCTGCAGTAGTCGAGCAGGCTGTTGTAGAGGGAAGCTGACAGCCTCATTTCCCTTAACCTGACGAAGAGGGACGGCCACCATAGATTGTCAAAAGCCCCGGCTGTGTCGATGAGCATGGTGGCCACGTAATTGTCACTGATGCTATTTGTAACTATCAGTGCTTGGTTGATGGCATCTTCTGTTGATCTACCATCCGAATTGATGGGACGTTAGCCAGAGGAGGCTTCTGTGCGATTGTAAGCGGTCACACAAGAGCCTTTCGAGAGACAGATCGGTCGGTACGTTTGGGGTCTGCTGGCTCTTTGTCTTGTGACTTCCTGATTATTACTACATTAGCAGTTTTCCAGATGTTCGTAATTCTGCCTGTTAGTAGTGCTTCCTTAAACATGTTAGTAATAAAAGGTGTGATTTGTGTTACTGTTTGTTTATAGTTTCTGAAAGTATTTGGTCTGGGCCGAATGCTTTTAAGGCTGCTGACTGACGCCGCGACTTCTTCTTGTGAGAATGTTTGGTTACACTGTCACTGATGTATAGTTGCCTGATGTTCTCTCTTAGCGTGGCGTCGCTCATCTTGTGTGGGGTCGTCATCTGGGAGGAGCCTGTTCAAGAGACATTCTGTTTTGCTTCTCCATCCTCTGGTCATTGTGCCGTCAGCTTGTTTTAGTGTTGACAGGCTGTCGATGTCTTAACTCGTTCTGTTTCTGTTTTGAAAGATTGTACCCAGATGTCGTTCTATAGCTGGGTTTTGATGAAATTGGTCCAGTAGTCTTGCCTTGTTGTCTTTAGCTGTTTTTGGTATTTCTGTTTAGCGTCACGATACAGATCAAGTCATATCTTTCAGGAGCTGTCTTTGCTTGTTGGTAATACTTTCTTTTGTCCTGTGAATCCTTCCTTAGTCTCGCCAGTTCTGTCGACCACGGTTGTTTCTGTCTCCACCCAGTTTTTGCCCGTGGTATAGCTGCTTCCTATGCTCTTTGTAGGCCCCTGTCAGTACATGCGTTTTGCTATCTATACTGCCTTGAACGGTGTTTAGTGACGACTCCTCAACCGTACTCGACCTTTCTGCCAGTCGGCTCTTCCTATGAATAAATGCTGCGGTTCATGGTCCATGTTATGTGTATTGACATATCTGTCTGTGGTACTGACGATTGCGTTGTGGTCGCTGTGTGTGGCTCTATCCAGTATCCTCCATGTGTTAACTAGTGGAAGAGATTTTGCATTCCCTAGAGAAAGGTCTATGTTACTTACACCACCGGCGTCTCCGTGTTAGGTAGGTGGCTGACCCTCCCTATTCAGTATGAAAAGGTTGCGTTCATTTACCACGTTGTCCTCTGTCGTCAGTTATATCTGAGTTCCATAAGGGGGATTTCGCGTTGATATCGGTTAGAATGAGAAGCCTTTTTCTTTCTGAGTGTCCTGCAATGTCTTTTATTTTGTCTAAGAAAGGTTCTATATCATACGAGCACTGAACGTAAATAGAAGACATGAGCCATACATCCTGTCCGTCTGTAATTTCTGCTGTAGCGATGTGTTCAGATCAAAACTGGGTGATCTGTGTTACAATGATGTTCTTATTAACCACTACTGTCGCGGCTTTCGAATTTGGTGTAACTGCTATTCTCATGTAATGTAACGGGAGCCCTGAAATTTTCCCGCCTCCCAGAAAAGGTTCCTGAATGCACGAGATGTCTGCTTTTGTTTCTTCTGGGAGCCTACTTAGTTCCATGTTTACTAGGGTACTGCCCTGGCAGTTTAGTTGTAATACCTTCATATGGGATGTCTAGTGAAGGAAAAACACTTGGGTATGGTTACTTTAAAATCCAGAAACACACTTGCATGTGCTCTCACGAAGTCTTTGTACACTTTCCCTAGGTTTAGGCCCTATCCCCTTCGCACATATGCCTCTCCTAAAAGCTTACATAGTTCTTTGGGGTTCGTTGGCAGACTTTCAACTCTTAGGATCATCCTGTCAGTTTGTTCTGTAGTTGGAAAGCAGATTTTATCCCCGTTTTCATCCTTAGTTCGTATCTTTCTTTCGTAGTGTGCTAAGCCGTAGGTTAGCTTCTAAGTTTTCGTAGTTTACTTGATTAACGGTATCCAGCTGGAGGTCCTTGGTTGTGTCTGGTTGGTGTTCTTGACTGTTTGTTTGTTTGTCCGATTTCGAGTGATTTTGCAGTGCATGTTTTTCCTGCTTTATGGTTTCTGGCAGTGTGAAGATTAATGTATTTTCGCTGAGCATTTCCCCTGATAGTGACTTGTTATTCTTGATCTCTTCGGGGACTTGTTCGTGAAAGGTGACTGTTGTATGTCCATTTCTGGGATGGTTGTGTCTGGTGTTGTGCCGGCGCAGGATGTGTCTTTCTGTTCAGCTACCTTACTGTTGTGTTTTTCGTAGTGACTGTGTGTGCTAAGCCCGTAGACAAAACGAACTGGTGTAATATAGGGTCTACATTTGTTTATACCATATTCTTCTTGTTGTGCGGGTAGTGTACAGTCGTCTCTGTCTGTTTTGCCTGTGGTGCTGTATTTCTTGTGAACTCCGTGACATCTTCATTCTCAGGATGTTCAAAGATGTCGTTACATTTCTTTGAACTATCTCGTAGTATTTCCTCTTCCAGTTCGTCAACTCGCAAAACTCGCCTGGAAGAAGGCCCAAACAAGCATGTGATGATTCAGATGCCTGGTCATTTCATATTCAATTGCTCCCTGCATGCACATATCGTCTATATATTCGGTATTGCTGATGTACCTAAATTGTATTGTCTCCCAGAACTGAGGCTCTACATTAGTATTAGTATAAGAATTTCGGGGTTGTAATAATAC
The DNA here is from genome assembly GCF_023897955.1 of Schistocerca gregaria. NCBI lineage: Eukaryota > Metazoa > Arthropoda > Insecta > Orthoptera > Acrididae > Schistocerca > Schistocerca gregaria. Next base: position 65,912,894 of record NC_064924.1, on the reverse strand, counting down.
CATATGTTGCCGCCAGGTACACCGTAAGTCATCGTACCGCATGGTCTGTAATAAACGTCTTGGATTAGTAATAAAAACGTCGTCGGTTCTGGTTTCGAATCGCCACGCCACTTAAAATTTGATTAATAATCAGCATTGACAGCCCAAGACTTCAGGCAAAAGAATTCACCCTCATTCTGCCAATGGCCTTGCCAAGGAGGGCGGAGGAGCGGACTGAGGTTGAGGGGCACTCTCCCGACCTTTGGGTGGGAAACCCGTAAAAGGCGTAAGAATCAGCATTGATCAACGGAATCAGGATGCAGAAGGCAATGTAAACCACTGTATTAAAGACACGTAAAGTGTATCCACAGGATATGTGGCTTGTAAACGAAAAAGCGTCATGATGATCTCTCCATTGGCAAAAGATTCCAGAATAGTCCCCAATTCGGATCTCCGGGAGAGGACTGCCAAGGGGGAGGTTACCATGAGAAAGGATAACATTCTATTAGTCAGGGCGAGGAATGTCAGGAGCTTGTGCATGATACGGAAACTAGAAAATCTGAAAAGGGAAATGCAAAGGCTCAATCTAGATATAGTAGGGATCAGTGAAGTGAAGTGGAAAAAAAGACAAGGATTTCTGGTCAGATGAGTATAGTGTAATAACAACAGCAGCAGAAAATGGTATAACGGGAAAAGGATTAGATATTAATAGAAAGGTAGGACAGAGAGTGTGTTACTGTGAACAGTGCAGTGATAGGATTGTTCTTGTCAGAGTCATCAGCGAACCAACATAGACAACGATAGTTCAGGTATACCCGCCAACATCGCAAGCTGAAGATGAAGAGATAAAGAAACCATGCAAGGACATTGAAAGGGTAGTACAGTACGTAAAGGGAGTTGAAAATCCAGTAGTCACGGCCCGCTGGCATGCAATTGTAGGAGAAGGAATAGCAGAAAAGGTTACAGGAGAATATGGGCTTTGAATGAGAAAGAAGAACGACTAACTGAGTTCTGTAAAAAATTTCTGCTAGTCATAGCGAATACTAAAAGGTATCAGATAGATTATATAATGGTAAGACAGAGATTTAGGAACCAGGTTTTAAATTGTAGGACATTTCCAGGGGCAGATGTGGACTCTGACCACAATCTATTGGTTATGAACTGTAGATTAAAACTGAAGAAATTGCAAGAAGGTGGGAATTTAAGGAGATGGGACCTGGATAAACTGACTAAACCAGAGGTTGTACAGAGTTTCAGGGAGTGCATAAGGGAACAATTGACAGGAATGGGGGAAAGAAATACAGTAGAAGAAGAATGGGTAGCTCTGAGGGATGAAGTAGTGAAGGAATTGATGAAAGGAGAAAATATAAAAGTGCAGTAAATGAAGCAGGCAAAAAGGAAAACAATCGTCTCAAAAATGAGATCGACAGGAAGTGCAAAATGGCTAAGCAGGCATGGCTAGAGGACAAATGTAAGGATGTAGAGGCTTATCTCACTAGGGGTAAGATAGATACAGCCTCCAGGAAAATTAAAGAGACCTTTGGAGAAAAGACAGCCACTTGTATGAATATCAAGAGCTCAGATGGAAACCCAATTCTAAGCAAAGAGGGGAAAGCAGAAACGTGGAAGGAGTATATAGAGGGTCTATACAAGGGCGATGTACTTGAGGACAATACTATGGAAATGGAAGAGGATGTAGATGAAGATGAAATGGGAGATACGATACTGCGTGAAGAGTTTGGCAGAGCACTGAAAGACCTGAGTCGAAACAAGGCCCTGGGAGTAGACAACATTCCATTAGAACTACTGACGGCCTTGGGAGAGCCTCGGGGAAGATCAGTTTGGATTCCGTAGAAATACTGGAACACATGAGGCAATACTGACCGTACGACTTATCATAGAAGGAAGATTAAGGAAAGGCAAACCTAAGTTTCTAGCATTTGTAGACTTAGAGAAAGCTTTTGACAATGTTGACTGGAATACTCTCTTTCAAATTTTAAAGGTGGCAGGGGTAAAATATCGTTTCTGAAGAAGAGAAATTTGTTAACTTCGGGTATAGATTTAAGTGTCAGGAAGGCGTTTAGGAAAATATTCGTATGGAGTGTAGCAAGAAGAGAATAGAAGCTTTTGAAATGTGGTGCTACAGATGAATGTTGAAGATTAGGTGGGTAGATCACGTAAGTAATAAGGAGATGTTGAATAGGATTGGGGAGAAGAGAAGTTTGTGGCACAACATGACTAGAAGAAGGGATCGGTTGGTAGGACATATCCTGAGGCATCAAAGGATCACAAATTTAGCATTGGAGGGCAGTGTGGAGGGTAAAAATCGTAGAGGGAGGCCAAGAGATGAATACACTAAGCAGATTCAGAAGGATGTAGGTTGCAGTAGGTACTGGGAGATGAAGGAGCTAGCACAGGATAGATTAGCATGGTGAGCTGCATCAAACCAGTCTCAGGACTGAAGACCACAACAACAACAACAACATAGCGCATACTCTGATTAACACTCACAAGAGGAGGAGGTGTACTTGGAAAAGGCCAAGTAATACAGGAAGATTCAGTTAGATTATATCATGATCATACAGACACTATGAAATCAGATACTGGATTGTAAGGCGTACAGAGGAGCAGATATAGACTCAGATCACAATGTAGTAGTGATGAAGAGTAGGCTGAAGTTTAAGATATTAATCAGGAAGAATCAGTACGCGAAGAATTGGGATAGGGAAGTACTAAGGAATACGAGGCGCACTTGAGGTTCTCTAAGGCTATAGAAACAGCAATAAGGAATAGCTCAGCATGCAGTACAGTTTAAGGGTAATGGAGATCTCTAAAAACGGCAATCACAGAAGTTGGAAATAAAATCGTAGAAGGTAACTGCAAAGAAACTGTGGATAACAGAAAAAAATACTTCAGCTGATCGATGAAAGAAGAAGGGCAATTCAGGTGTACAGAAATACAACTCAGTGAGAAATGAAATAAATAGGAAGTGCAGGGAAGCTAAGACGAAATGGCTGCACGAAGAATGTGAAGAAATCGAAAAAGAAATGATTTTTGGAAGGACTGACCCAGTATATAGGAAAGTCAAAACGACGTTCGGAGAAATGGAAACCAAGGTTGGTAACATTAACAGATCAACGGGAATTCCTCTGTTAAATGCAGAGGCGAGAGTGGATAGATGGAAAGAGTACAGTGAAGGCCTCTATGAGGGGGAAGATTTATCTGATGTTATAGAAGAAACAGGAGTTGATTTAGAAGAGATAGGGGATCCAGTATTAGAATCAGAATTTAAAAGAGCTTTGGAAGACTTCAGATCAAATAAGACAGAAGATATAGACAACATTCCATCAGACTTTAAAATCATTGAGAAAGGGGCAACAAAACGGCTATTCACGTTGGTGTGTAGAATATACACTCCTGTAAATTGAAATAAGAACACCGTGAATTCATTGTCCCAGGAAGGGGAAACTTTATTGGCACATTCCTGGGGTCAGATACATCACATGATCACACTGACAGAACCACAGGCACATAGACACAGGCAACAGAGCATGCACAATGTCGGCACTAGTACAGTGTATATCCACCTTTCGCAGCAATGCAGGCTGCTATTCTCCCATGGAGACGATCGTAGAGATGCTGGATGTAGTCCTGTGGAACGGCTTTCCATGCCATTTCCACCTGGCGCCTCAGTTGGACCAGCGTTCGTGTTGGACGTGCAAACCGCGTGAGACGACGGTTCATCCAGTCCCAAACATGCTCAATGGGGGACAGATCCGGAGATCTTACTGGCCAGGGTAGTTGACTTACACCTTCTAGAGCACGTTGGGTGGCACGGGATACATGCGGACGTGCATTGTCCTGTTGGAACAGCAAGTTCCCTTGCCGGTCTAGGAATGGTAGAACGATGGGTTCGATGACGGTTTGGATGTACCATGCACTATTCAGTGTCCCCTCGACGATCACCAGAGGTGTACGGCCAGTGTAGGAGATCGCTCCCCACACCATAATGCCGGGTGTTGGCCCTGTGTGCCTCGGTCGTATGCAGTCCTGATTGTGGCGCTCACCTGCACGGCGCCAAACACGCATACGACCATCATTGGCACCAAGGCAGAAGCGACTCTCATCGCTGAAGACGACACATCTCCATTCGTCCCTCCATTCACGCCTGTCGCGACACCACTGGAGGCGGGCTGCAGGATGTTGGGGTCCGGTCCCAGGTCGACGGGCAGGTGCACCTTCCGCCGACCACTGGCGACAACATCGATGTACTGTGGAGACCTCACGCCCCACGTGTTGAGCAATTCAGCGGTACGTCCACCCGGCCTCCCGCATCCCCACTATATGCCCTCGCTCAAAGTCCGTCAACTGCACATACGGTTCACGTCCACGCTGTCGCGGCATGCTACCAGTGTTAAAGACTGCGATGGAGCTCCGTAAGCCACGGCAAACTTCCTGATACTGACGGCGGCGGTGCACAAATGCTGCGCAGCTAGCGCCATTCGACGGCCAACACCGCGGTTCCTGGTGTGTCCGCTGTGCCGTGCGTGTGATCATTGCTTCTAGAGGCCTCTCGCAGTGTCCGGAGCAAGTGTGGTGGGTCTGACACACCGGTGTTAATGTGTTCTTTTTTCCATTTCCAGGAGTGTATGAGTCTGGCGACATACCATCTGACTTTCGGAAAAGCATCATCCACACAATTCCGAAGACGGCAAGAGCTGACAAGTGCGAGAATTACCGCACAATCAGCTTAACAGCTAATGCATTGAAGCTGCTTACAAGAATAATATGCAGAAGAATGGAAAAGAAAATTGACAATGCGCTAGGTGACGATCAGTTTGGCTTTAGGAAAAGTAAAGGCACGAGAGAGGCAATTCTGACGTTACGGCTAATAATGGAAGCAAGGCTAAAGAAAAATCAAGACACGTTCATAGGATCTGTCGACCTGGAAAAAGCGTTCGACAATATAAAATGGTGCAAGCTGTTCAAGATTCTGAAAAAAGTACGGGTAAAGCTATAGGGAGAGACGGGTCATATACAATATGTACAACAACCAAGAGGGAATAATAAGAGTGGACGATCAAGAACGAAGTGCTCGTATTAAGAAGGGAGTAAGGCAAGGCTGTAGCCTTTCGCCCCTACTCTTCAATCTTTACATCGAAGAAGCAATGATGGAAATAAAAGAAAGGTTCAGGAGTGGAATTAAAATACAAGGTGAAAGGATATCAATGATACGATTCGCTGATGGCATTGCTATCCTGAGTGAAAGTGGAGAAGGATTAAATGATCTGCTGAATGGAATGAACAGTCTAATGAGTACAGAGTATGGGTTGAGAGTAAATCGAAGAAAGACAAAGGTAACGAGAAGTAGTAGAAATGAGAACAGTGAGATATTTAACATCAGGATTGATGGTCACGAAGTAGATGAAGTTAGGGAATTCTGCTACCTAGTCAGTAAAATAACCAATGACAGACGGAGCAAGGAGGACATCAAAAGCAGAATCGCTATGGCAAAAAAGGCATATCTGGCCAAGAGAAGTCTACTAATATCAAATACCTGCCTTAGTTTGAGGAATAAATTTCTGAGGATGTACATCTGGAGTACAGCATTGTATGGTAGTGAAACATGGACTGTGGGAAAACCGGAACAGAAGAGAATCGAAGCATTTGAGATGTGGTGCTATAGACGAATGTTGAAAATTAGGTGGACTGATAAGGTAAGGAGTGAGGAGGTTCTACGCAGAATCGTAGAGGAAAGGAATATGTGGAAAACACTGATAAGGAGAAGGGACAGGATGACAGGACATCTGCTAAGACATGAGGGAATGACTTTCATGGTACTAAAGGGAGCTGTAGAGGGAAAACATTGTAGAGGAAGGCAGAGATTGGAATAAATCCAGCAAATAATTGAGGATGTAGGCTGCAAGCGCTACTCTGAGATGGAGAGGTTGGAAGAGAGTAATTAGTGGTGGGTCGTATCAGACCAGTCAGAAGACAGTTGCCCTCTCCCCCCCACCCCACCCAAAAAAAAAATCATGGCTTATCTCGTATAAATGCATTGTTCGATGGTGGGGTAACCTGCTGGACAACTGGAGTTCTTTCGAACAGTGTTTCATTTTGGAAGGAAAGTCTTTACGGTTTGGCATTGTACGAATGCAAGTCTTACAAAAGTCCAAGTTATTACTCGGCAAGGCGAACCGGTTACGTGGATATACCGATATACCGGGAACTGTCTGGATGACGTGACTAGGTACAGTCACGTTCCAATTCGAAATAGGGCGCCTTGTTACCTCACAGATCGAGTACACAAAGTTATCAGGTGACTTACGGTTGGTTGGAGGAGGGGGAAGCGATAAACGTCACACTGCCGACCTGCTGGGACTGCTGTGCTCCACAGCACGCGGCGTCGAGCCATGCAGATGCTTCACTCTTGGGTGTCACTGGGTGTTGGCTTGCAACGTTCACTTGTGTTTGTGTGGAGCCTGAGGCTGAGTCCGATCTCTTAAGGTAGCCAAGGCCCCTCGGCACCTGACAAAACACATTGAGGGAAACAGCGATAGCTTGCTGTTAACGTCATTAATTCTGCAGTCAATGGGAACGAGAAAGGTGTAACAATGCCGACAAAGAAGACCACTGAAGGTGCAACCAAATACTGGAAAGCAAACGTTAAGTAAATCAATGGTATACCAATTGCGGAAGGAGGGACATGGTGTTACGTGGAACAAAATTCAGGTACCTGTTCCAAGGCGGAATAAGTAAAATGCACAAGATAAATACTTCATTGATAATATACGGGGTGAACCAGTAAACCACCAATAAAATTTCGGAGGTTATTTAGGAACATTTTCTGAGTACTTCGGTAGATGGGGCCTGTGGCACTCACCTCGCTGTTGAGCTCACGAGTCATGCGTCGGTGGGAGGATGAGTGGCTGGAAGTGACTGACAATAAGCTCCCAATAGTCAAGCCCACAACGCGTGTGTGGTGTACTTCCTTTCAGCCCCATCGACGGAACGAGGTTCTCCTCACTCGGCTTCGAATAGGTCACAGCCCTATGACGCATGGCTTCCTGCTCCGGCGGGAGGACCCTCCAATGTGTGGTGCTTGCGGCGTCCAGGTCACTGTGCGCCACGCTTTATTGGATAGCGTTTTATTTTCTGACCAGCGGGCCGCGGCTGACTTGCCAGCGGACCTGCCATCTCTTTTAGTCGACACTCGGACAAATGTGGCTAAAGTTTTAAAGTTCTGTGCCATGTCAAATGTTTTTACAAAGATTTTAGGGAGAGGATTTTAATTTGATCACTGTGTGACAAGCTCGCCCATATTTTATGTAAGTGGCCAGCCAATAACAATTTCCTGTGATATTCTTGTTGCTATGTTTCCCCTTTCCTTACGTTTTACTTTCTTATGTAGCATTTTCCTTCTTTTCCTACTTTCTTTGAGTGTGTGCTTTAGTTTTCTTAGGTCTGTCCACATTCGTTCCTTTTAATGTGTGTCAGGGCGCTGATGACCACGATGTTGAGCGCCCGTAAGCCACAACACACCACCACCATATCCAGTGGCTCGTTACAGAGTAACAGTATAATTAGGACTTATTCGGCTTTGTTTCCAGAATTATGTTTGTTTCTGTGAAAATTCTTTCAGACAGTGAAAATGTCTGTAATAATCAATCACCAAAACGTAGTAACCTGACGAGAGGATGAGGTTATTCGTGGGCGTCTGTGTGTAGGTGCAGTCACTGAGGAAACAGCTGTGCATAGCGCTGTCGTGCCGCTTTCCCAGTGCGTTCACTGAACCCACGCATGGAGTGCTTATCAGTCGACTGCTCATCAGTTGTTTCTATGCTACTGCGTACCACTGTTAACGTACAACCAACACAGCCATAGAAACAAGTCCGAGGCAGGACTGAGCGATACTGAATTCAGTCTTGAGGACAAAGAATAAAGTAGGCATCACTATCGTCAACAGCGAGTTGTTGTTGTCGTCTTCAGTCCGAAGACTGGTTTGATGCAACTCTCTACGCTACTCTCTCCTGTGCAAGCTTCTTCATATCCGAATAACTAACAAATACTACAACATACATCCTTCTGGATCTGCTTACTGTATTCATCTCTTGGTCAAGCTCTACGATAGCTACCCTCCCCCCCCCCCCTCCCCGGCCTCCACAATTCCCTCTAGTACTAAATTGGTGATCCCTTGATGTCTCATAATGTGTACATGTGTCCTATCAATCGATCCATTCTTTTAGTCAAGTTGTGCAACAAATTTCTTGTCTCCCCAAATCTATTCAGCAGCTCCTAGATAGTTCCGTGATCTACCCCTCTAATCTTCAGCAATCTATTGCACCACCACATTTAAAAAGCTTCTGTTCTCTTCTTGTGTGAACTGTTTCACTTAATTCACTTCCATACATGTCTACACACCAGAGAAATATTAACAGAAAATACCCCATAACACATGAGTCTATATTCGATGTTAACAAATTCTCTTCTATAAATGGCTACATTCCAGACGAATACCTTCATAAAAGGCTTCCTAACACATAAGTCTATATTCGACGTTAACAAATTTCTCTTCTTCAGAAACGCTTTCGTTGCCATTGCCGGTTTACGTTTTATATCCTCACTTCTTCAGCCACCATCTGTTATTTTGCTACCCAAACAGAAAAACTTATCTACTCCTTTCAGTCTCGTTTCCTGATCTAATTCCCTCAGTATCATCTGATTTAATCTGACTCCATTGCATTATTCTTGTTTGAATGTTGTTGATCTTGCATCCTCCATTTAAGACACTGTCCATTCCGTTCAACCACTGTTCCAAGTCCTTTGCTCTCTCTGATAGAATTACAATGTCAACGCCAAACCTCATAGTTTTCTCCCTCAGCTTTAATTTCTTTACAGCTTGCTCATTGCGCATACTGAATAACATCCGGGATAACCTACAACCCTATGTTAACCACTTTTCAGCCACTGTTTCCCTTTCATGCTCCTCGACTCTTATAACTGCGGTCTGGTTTTTGTACAAGCTGTAAATAGCCTTCACTCTCTGTATTTTATCCTGCTACATTCAGTATTTCAAAGAGAGCGTTCCAGTCAACACTGGAAAACGGTTCCTCTAAGTCTACAGATGTTGTAAACATAGGTTTGCCTTTCATTAACCTATCTTATAAACGAAGTCGTAGGGTCAGTATTGCCTCGCGTGTTCTTACATACCTCTGAAATCCAAACTGATCCTACCCGAGGTCGTCGTCTATTAGTTTTTCCATTCCTCTCTAACGAATTCGTGTTAGTATTTTGGAACCATGATTTGTTAAACTGATAGTTCGGTAATTTTCGCACTTTAGTACATTCTCCTACAAGTCTGTGGGTGCTTCGCCTGTCTCATTCATCATGCACACCAGATGGAATAGTTGTGTAATGGCTAGCTCTCTCAAGGCTATCAGTAGTTTTGACGGAATTTCATCTACTGCTTGCTTCGACTTAGGTCTTTCAGTGCTTTGTCAAATGCTTCTCGCAGTATCTTATCTCTCATCTCAACTTCGTCTACGTCCCTTTCAAGTTCATCTCCCTTGCAAAGACCCTGTACAACTCCTTCCACGTTTCAGCTTTCCCTTTTGTTGCTTAATGTTGGTTTTCGGTTTCGCATCCGAGGTCTTGATATACATACAGCTGCGTCTTTTTTCTCAAAGGTCTCTTTAATTTTTCTGTACATGGTGTCTTTCCCCTGATGATATATGCTTCCAAATCCTTACATTTGTCCCTAGCAAGAAAGTACAGGGAGCGAATGGAACTAGTTTGTTTCTAAATAAGACATACAGTGGTTCAAATCAATGTCGATGCAAAACGAAATGGAAGTACACTGTAACGAGCCATCGGGGATCCCTTACACCAGAACACGCGGAAAACATCCGCGAAAAACTTCCGAAATTTTTCGGTGGAGTTCTGTTTCATCCTGTTGATAAGTGATCTGTCATATTATGAACAATACAAGACAATAGCGTCTTTGCAAAAACTTCACACTTTTTGTCGCTCAGAACGGGACTTCTCGGCTAATAAAGAAAGTCAGAGAAAAGCTGTTCCAACTATATAATTTCATTTTAAAAGGTCCCACAATGAACGAGCGCGAACGAGATACAGTAGCCAATGTTTTATGTGGACGAGCTGTAAATTCATACACACTGCGCTATGAATAAATTTTGCAAAGTAACAACGTACGGAGAGTATCGGCAAACAACAGGACCAGGCAACGCTTCTGTAAATGCAGAGCCGCATTCGTCGTCACTTCTGGTCTATAACAGGAAAATTTCTGCTAATCATATAGAAACAGAAAAAATTAACTATTAGTTGAACTTTTGACATTAGTTGAGGAGCACCACCCTTCTCCTTTTCATTCCATTCATAAAATTTTGCAAGAAAATTGTTTCCCTCGTATTGCTATCATACCATCTAGGCCTGCACTACCCTCCATAAGTCTAGAAACACCAACTGATTATGGACAATGGAAGGAAAATACGTTATAAAATTGGATTTTACTGTCTTCTAAATGTATAATAAGCTTAGACAATGCATATGAACAAGCAACTATTAAACTTTAGGTTCCTCAAAATTGTTACCCATTGCTCTAATCACTGTCGGCATATGATGGGTTAATTTCGCCAGGGCTTCAGTTGGAATGCGTATCCATTCTTGCTGCCAGACCTCCCACGAGCGTTTCACACTCATGATTCCCCCTTTTCGGATCCTCCAACTCATCCCACAATACCTCGGTTGAGTTACAATCAAAGACTGAGGAGGGCATTCCACGTTTTTCAAAATATTCTGAATCTCTATGGACTTCACATAGTTCTGATATAAGAGGGGTGTGTGTTTCAGGTCGTTGTCTCGCTGCAAGACAAACCCTTTCCCAATCAGTCGCAAACCAGATTCTTGGCAAGTCGCTGGTGAATGGCATGATAATCCTTTTGGTTCATTTTTCCATCTCGTTTCTCCAAATCGCTGACTTTATTCCCACCGAAAAATCCTCATACCATCACAGAACCCCCCCAAAATCTTCACTGTTAAACTACTTTTCTACATAGCTTCCGAAATTTTGTAGGCACTTGTCATAGCGTGGCAGCAGTTTTTGTATGCCTTCTTCATAGAATGTTGCCGCCTGTGTATTCAACCATGTGGTAATATGTTCTTTCAGCTCGTCAACATCGTTGAAGCGTTAACCACGAAGGACAGATTTTAGGTGTAAGAAGAGATGAAAGCCGCTAGGAGCTTGTGCTTAATCTTCTCTTCAATTGAGTGAACCAGTTCTTCAGTAAACAGGGATGGGCGTCCACTTCGTTCTCCATCTTGTAGTTGATCACGTCCTTCTTTGAACAGTCCGATCCATCTTCTAACCATTGAATCACACATAGCACTTTGTCCGTAAACTCGCAGATTTGCCGATGAATCCCCCTTGGTTTAACTTTCTTTCCATTTAGAAAATGAATCACAGATCTGATTTCACAGACGGTGGCATTTTCAATTATGGGTGATATTATAAAGAAGCACTACAAAGCACACGTCGGCAGCAGCGATCTGAAAATGGCGTACATGTCTTCTCCTTGAGTCAGAGTAACTGCCGCGCATGCTTGGAACTGCGATCGTAGCGCTGCCGCGGATGGAAACAGAAACGGAACTTACTTTGTGGACGACCTTCGTAATTCTAACTTCTCGTTAACAGAGCGCAACAATGGGTTCCTTGCTGCTACATAACAATGGAGGTTGTTTTCTGCAAGTACCTGTTGCGCAGTTGATTCCCCAGTTTTGTTCACTTCATGGACATTTTTGAATCTATTACTTTTACTGGTCTCTACCAAATACATTTCCTGGCGTTTTGACATTTTCCTTTGTGCTCCTGAGAGAGGACGATCGTCATAGGAGCCTATATCTCGATGACGGTCTATGGTCTTTACAACTACACTGATGAATATCTTCAATTTATTTGATATTTGTCGGACACTATTGCCTTCTGGTGCAAATTGGTAATCTTATCCGTGAACGATAAGGAATGTGGCACTTACTATCGCCGCATGTTCTACCTTCTTTCGCAGCATGTCCTAGTTTCATACAAACGAAACTAAAACTGAACAGAACTCTAAAACTACGTACCTCTACACAGTCGTGCCGCCTACTGGTGACATCTGGTGTGTTTAATGGAACTTCTTGAACAGATAAAGTCAGTTTACATAAAACTGAGAAGTACCAATATGTACACTAATTATCTACGCAATACTTTAGTGTCGTTGTTACTCGTTATTTGAACATACTATTCTCTATTCTAACCAACAGCTCACATATACCACTTCCATCTTGATCCGTGGTAATACGCAGCTAGGTGTTTGGAATTGTAAATCTTATATATTCGATCTGAAGTCAGTTATGACACCGCCTTCCTAGCCCTTTATCCTAACCTTCAATGGTCGCAACGTACCCTCCAAACCCACCTTGACCAATTCACCACTTGGTGCAACCAATGGTTCCTCCGTGTTAATCCCTCCAAGACCCAGGCAATCATCATAGGCCGCACCACCAGCTCCTTTCGCCTCCATGATTTCTACCTCACCATTTATGGCTGTCCTATCCACCTCACTCCTACCCTCAAATACCTTGGCGTCACACTCGACAACCACCTCACCTGGACTCCCCATCTCCTTACCATCCAAAACAAAGCTCACAACCACCTCTGCCTCCTGAAACTCTTGTCCGGCTGGACGTGGGGTCTGCATCCTTTCACCATCCTTCACACCTACAAATCCTTGATCCATCCCATCCTCTATTATGGCAGCGTAGCTTGGATTTCCGCGCCTCCCCGGTTCTATAAAGCCCTCCAAATCCTCGAACGCCAATGCACTCCACCACGCCTTCCGCATCCACCTTCCATCCCCATGCACATCCTCAACGACCTCGACCCCTTCCCCCACCTTCTCCTTTTCCTTGAACACATCCGCACACTGTATATTATCCGCCGCCTTGATCCCCCTCAGCCCCTGGTGTCTCCCTTCCTCCCCACCCGCAACCAGTTGCCGCACCTTTACCGTTGTGTCCCACCCTCTCTCTATCTCCTTTCCCAACACAACTTCCACCGTCTACCCCTCCCAGATGATGAGCTTCGCCGTGACATCTACCATTCCTACTAACGCTAACCCCATCTTCCTGCCTCCTCCTCAGGGCTCCCTCTCCTCCGCCTCCTTCCTCCTGAGCGACTCCCCCCTCCTACCCCCCTCCACCTCTTGTGCCTCCTTTCAGTGTCTCTGCACTCCCTCCTGCCCTGTCTTCCTTCTTCATCTCCCACCCCATGTCTTTCCTGCCTCTCCATGTACCCATTGATGCCCCTCTTCTCTTCATCCCGCCACTTCCCCTTTTCCATTCTCTCTGCCCTTTCCCTCAGCAGGTCCTGCCTGGCAGTTTTATTCTTCGTCGTGTGTGCTCCAAGAGGGTTTTAAGTGTGTTGTTCCGGAGTGTTTTTACTACTGTGGCCGATTTTTAACGTGTGCATGTCCATTCAGTGTCTTCTCTGAGTTTTGAAGACACGCCAACTGTGTTTTTTAACTTTCTGGTGACTTTTAACTATCCTCCATGAACGTCTCCATGTTAGTCTATTGTTTACCTCCATTTTCTCCCATTATTCTAAGTTCCCCTTTCTCGCCTTATGTATGTAACATTTTATTCTTATTTTAAGCTGTTATGTCTCTCGGCTGAAGAGCGGCGGATTGTGCCGCTGGCAGCCCTCCCCTGCCCATATGGGGCAGGGGAATGAAATCACAATAAAGAAAAAAACTCAGTTATCGACTAGGGACAGTACAGACAGATAAAACAGCAGGCTAGTGGACTGGTAATAGTACTTATTTATTCAGGAACCATTACAGAAAGAAGTAACAGTACTCGTTACTGTATTGGTTTGATGCGAGTCACAGGGAGAGGTGTCACTTTCCAATAACTCTGTGGAAATGTTCGTGATGAAGCTCTAACACAATCAAGCATAGCACGAGCCCTAGGTCTGCAAGTCAGTGTCCACTACGACAAAGTCCGTCCAGGAACGGCGATGGTCAGCGCTACTCCAAATGTGGAACCGCAGAGCGATCGGCGAAATTGCCGGAGTAACTCCCGACGATGACTAACTGCCCAGAGGTCGTGCATCGGCCTAAGTACAGCAGAAGTGGGGATGCACAGCTGTGGAGGTGTACAGCTCGGAGTATTTTCCGACCCATGACTTGTCGAGGGAAACAGTTCCGCAGGCTGCTCCTCTTGTCATTGATTCGAGCAACACAAGACGGATAGAGTAGCTCCTGCAGTGGTGACGTCAGACTATAATGTCCACGAGACCAACTCTGTGAGCATGCTTTATCCCTCACGTCTGACTAGAGACGATATATAATACAAGCGTTTCCCTTCTTTAGCATAAAATGGCTGATAATGTTCTTTTCACAACAATCCCTGTAAACGTGATGTCATTTTGACGTCACGCGCAATATCGACGACCGCATGATCGGCTATCGACTGTCATTAGCATTCGATACGGTCCTCACACAACATTTCATTCGCGCATACCGGAGATTTACAGAAACGGGCCATTCTTCGAATGATTTATTATATTTACTGCTATAATAAAATGTGACATAATGATTTATCGTCGGTTATACCTCTTAGGAGTGAGATATTATCGTCAATAATTTACAAATTAAGAATGAAACACACTTGTGTTATAATTTTCAGTGTGCCGTTTCAGTGTAATGGAGCACGGAAAATTTATCGCCAACAATTCACCATTACCATTAAATGTCAATTAATGGCACATCAACGATACATGCCTTCAAGACAGAATATGATAACCAAGTCCGGAGCTAAACCTCGCAAGGTTAAGTCTTAGAATAATTAATAACGTCGTGGTTTCTGGAGCCGAAAAATGTTGGTTCGCGTCTCGTTACATGCATGTTTTTTCATGTTAGTGTTGTTAACACGTTCTGTTACTTCCTTAAGAATGTAATACAAGTATGTTCTGAACTATTGGATGATATTTACATTCAGTCTGATCTGAGAACGAAGGTTGAAATAAATATTTAGCGAGTTCCGAGTGTATGGTTAGGCAGGAACCTGAGAGGACACATTAAATGCTGCGACTAAAACTAGCTGTAATAAAATTTGTATTTTATCTTGTCACAAATATTTCTCTCTTTACTTCCGAATATTAGCGACTTTCAAGTGTGTGGTTAGGCGGGAACCGAAGAGGACATCTTAAATTGCTGCAAGGGAATCGAGTAGCAATAGCATTCATATTCTTCTCAGTCACAAAGTCGGTAGCCGTTCATGCGGTCATCGATATTGGGCGTGACGTCTCGTTTGCTGGAATTGTTGTGAAGCGAGTATTATCCGAAAATGGTGCTTTCTACAGAGAAGCACAATAGTCCAGAATTTTCTCTCCGCACTCGCAGTCGATTCATAGGCATTGTATCAGTCAAGGATTCTACTGGATAATGTCAGATGCCGCCGACTCGTGGCTCTCGATATGCAAAATCATAAGTAATTGACCGTTGATACCAAATCATCACAAATACATGCAAAGATATATTATGAATAGTGTTCAAAGATCTGGGGGTCAGTTTGGTGGTCAGTACGCCCATACAAGATTATACTCCCCGTTCCCTCCACATCCCAACGCTTGAAACACCGAAACGGTCATGTTCGACAATGATGGACGTACCCTAAAATGGCGAGAGGAGGGAACACGCAATGCACCCACAAAAGCTGTCGAACAACATCGTTCTTGTGGTCCAAGTGTTATGGAAGAGGAGGCACAATGTTGCATAGGCATAGTGACCTGTAAACCTTTGAACGCGGTACTCTCACCAGTCAAGGTTATTGTGACACTGTAGTCCTTGCCCATGTGTAACACTTCACGGGTGCATTGGGACCTGACTTCACTTTTATGCGTGACAACGCGCGACCGCATCGAACAGTACTGGTGGACGTTCCCTTGAAACGAGACGATGTTCGACGAATGGACTAACCTGCCCGCCTCTCCGACTTAAATCCCACAGAGCACGTTTAGGAAGTGTTGAGAAGCCGTTTCGCATCCACATGCACCAGCGCCCATCCAGCAGCTGTCAGCCTGCGCTACTGGAGGACGGAACGCGCTACCACGACAAGTCCTTACCAAACTTGTGGCCAGTATGACAGCACGTTGCAGAGCTTGCATTTCGGACCATGGTGATCACACACCCTATTAAGAACCTTATCCCTATTTTGTAATGTCCAGGGGATAATCATAAATAGCGGTTACTTCAGTGTAATTATTGCCTTCGAATAAAACGGCCATTTACTTTCGTTTATTGCGTATTTCTTTCAGCCATCGCCTGTACGACACTATAGTACTTCTATCCACATATGGTCCAAGGTTCATTAAAAGATGTCACTTAGCGAGGTCATCAGTCTCATCTGATTAAGGAAGGACGGGGAAGGAAGTCGGCCGTGCCCTTTCAAAGGAACCATCCCGGCATTTGACTGGAGTGATTTAGGGAAATCACGGAAAACGTAAATCAGGATGTGAGTCCGGTGTGCTAACTTCTGCGCCACCTCGCTCGGTCATTATTAAGTGAAACATTATAACTGCCGGCCACGGTGGTCTCGCGGTTCTAGGCGCGCAGTCCGGAGCCGTACGACTGCTATGGTCGCAGGTTCGAATCCTGCCTCGGACATGCATGCGTGTGATGTCCTTAGGTTAGTTAGGTTTAAGTAGTTCTAAGTTCTAGGGGACTAATGACCACAGCAGTTGAGTCCCATAGTGCTCAGAGCCATTTGAACCATTTGAACCATTATAACTCTTTTCAGAGATAACGTTTTCTTGCCTGAAGGTTATTCTTCAGTTGGTACCCTTTGCCTTTCTATATGCTGCAACATCGGTAGACTCCTATCGCACCAAATGCCATTTTCTATAATTGACTTCCATTATCACGAAGTCGTGTTTCGTCATGATTGTCAATTCGTGCCTTGCATGTAACCACACTCACACTAGGTTCCACACTAAAATGCTGAAAGTAATGCTTGCTACGGAATGAATGTCCCACATTGTCTCTGGTTAGACACCATTCACAACTGTTCCACGTGGAACAACATTCCTTCCGTTCCTGGTAGGACACGTAGATCTGAATCCTGCTGCCATGGTAAATGTCTAATGGGACTGTGTTGTTTGAGGATTGTCAATAATTTCTTCAAATATTCACCTATTACCAAGTTACAGCTGCATGTCAGAGGGAAGCAGTCACAGACTTTCCTCCATCTTTACATTGATTAATCGAAGCTGGTTTGTGACCTCAGAAAGCAGTATAAAATGTGAATTTTCAGTGTGATGGGGGGATGAAAATAATGGATGTGTGACCCATAAGGCACAATGTCCACTCAGAAGCGCGGACTGCTGCGAGACGTGCAGGGAGAGATTCAGTGAGGTTCTGGAAAGTACCAACTGCAATGTGGAGCCTTGCCGACTCCACAACGGTGGCCATATGTGTTAGGTTTCTCTGTTGAGAAAGGGTGGCACGAACTGCCCGATCGAGGTGGTCCCACAGCTTCTCGACTCGGTGTAAATCCGGAAGTTTGGTGACCAGGGTAGTACGGTGGACTCGTCCTGGTGCTCTACAAACCACTGTGAACAGTGTAAGATGTTGCACTGTCCTTGTGATACGTGTCATCGTGCCGAGGAAAAGCAAGCTGCATATAGAGGTGGACGTGGTCCCCAAGGTTAGATACACACTTGGGTTGATCCGTTGTGCCTTCCGGACCAAAACGCTACCTCCTCCGGGCTGGACCCTTCTGAAAGCTGTTGCACGTATCTTGAACGGTCGTTGAGGAGACACTGTTAGTAGCCTCTTGGTGCATCTGGGCGTTCAGTTGCTCAACAGCCGCACGTCTACTTGCCCGTACAGATCTCCAAAGCCGTCAGCCACTATAGTACGGTGGACTCGTCCTGGTGCTCTACAAACCACTGTGAACTGTGTAAGATGTTGCACTGTCCTTGTGATAGGTGTCATCGTGCCGAGGAAAAGCAAGCTGCATATAGAGGTGGACGTGGTCCCCGAGGTTAGATACACACTTGGGTTGATCCGTTGTGCCTTCCGGACCAAAACGCTACCTCCTCCGGGCTGGACCCTTCCGAAAGCTGTTGCACGTATCTTGAACGGTCGTTGAGGAGACACTGTTAGTAGCCTCTTGGTGCATCTGGGCGTTCAGTTGCTCAACAGCCGCACGTCTACTTGCCCGTACACATCTCCAAAGCCGTCAGCCACCCTGTCACCTGTCGCCTCCGGTGCACCACAGGTGCTCTGCCGCTCGTTTTGGATGGCGCCATTTTACCATGCACGGCATACGTTAACCACTACGGCACGCGAAAATTTTACAAACTTAGCCCATCCTTATCTTAGAAGCTAGATTAAGCAAAGACAAATCTACGTTTCTAGCATTTGTAGACTTAGAGAAAGCTTTTGACAATGTTGACTGGAATACTCTCTTTCAAATTCTAAAGGTGGCAGGGCTAAATACAGGGAGCGAAAGGCTATTTACAATTTCTACAGAGACCAGATGGGAGTTATAAGAGTCGAGGGACATGAAAGGGAAGCAGTGGTTCGGAAGGGAGTGAGACAGGGTTGTAGCCTATCCCCGATGTTATTCAATCTGTATATTGAGCAAGCAGTAAAGGAAACAAAAGAAAAATTCGGAGTAGGATTTAAAATCCATGGAGAAGAAATAAAAACTTTGAGGTTTGCCGATGACATTGTAATTCTGTCACAGACAGCAAAGGACTTGGAAGAGCAGTTCAACGGAATGGATAGTGTCTTGAAAAGGGGATATAAGATGAACATTAACAAAATCAAAACGAGGATAATGGAATGTAGTCGAATTAAGTCGGGGGATGCTGAGGGAATTAGGTTAGGAAATGAGGCACTTAAAGTAGTAAAGGAGTTTTGCTATTTGGGGAGCAAAATAACTGATGATGGTCGAAGTAGAGAGGATATAAAATGTTTCCGAATAAGAAAAATTTGTTAACATCGAGTATAGATTTAAATGTCAGGAAGTCGTTTCTGAAAGTATTTGTATGGAGTGTAGCCTTGTGTGGAAGTGAAACATGGACGATAAATAGTTTGGACAAGAAGAGAATAGTAGCTTTCGAAATGTGCTGCCACAGAAGAATGCTGAAAATTAGATGGGTAGATCACGTAACTAATGAGGAGGTATTGAATAGAATTGGGGAGGAGTTTATGGCACAGCTTGACTAGAAGAAGCGATCGGTTGGTAGGACATGTTCTGAGACATCAAGGGATCACCAACTTAGTATTGGAGGGCAAAGTGGAAAGTAAAAATCGTAGAGGGAGACCAATAGATGAATACACTAAGCAGATTCAGAAGGATTTAGGTTGCAGTAGTTACTGGGAGATGAAGAAGCTTG
The DNA here is from genome assembly GCF_023897955.1 of Schistocerca gregaria. Lineage (NCBI taxonomy): Eukaryota > Metazoa > Arthropoda > Insecta > Orthoptera > Acrididae > Schistocerca > Schistocerca gregaria. Next base: position 65,893,453 of record NC_064924.1, on the reverse strand, counting down.
CACAGGATAGAGTAGCATGGTGAGCTGCATCAAACCAGTATCAGGACTGAAGACTATAACAACAACAACAGCCCATCCTTGGCACAAAAACCAATGATCTACCTTTTCATACATCAAATGAATCGTCCTGTTTTCGCATTACGAAAACGACTGCACTGCTTTCCGCGTCCCCCGGACATTCTTTTTATACCCTCGACTGCTAATGCTGCTACTTGCCGTCTGCAAGCGGTTATTCCACGGTGAGAGCGAAAACAGGCAGTGGTCACATTAACGTGGCTGGATCTTTGTAACCTCCCAACAGAAAAAAATCTCGTTTAAGTTCCGAATAAAAAATTTCTTTCCAATAATAAAACTTATATGTTTTAACGTGACCTTCAATTAAAGACTGACTGCATATTCAGATTAATAAGTTTTGACGTCAGCAGCGCTGCGTCATGACCCTGTGAAAACATGCTGCATAAACTGAAAAATTCTTGCCTCACAATGATGTCACCGGGTAATGCTATCTATATATCTGCTCCTATAAGAAATTTTTGGCGCAGCGCAGTCTAATGCTGGCCACTAGGCTTTCATCTGTAGGAAAACAACTGATTTACTTTTGCTTAATCAACATGAGTATGCACAGGAAAATTTCGTAAAATCTTTAAACTCAGATAAATGACTGGCAAAAGTTTTCTTCAGAAGAAAAGTTATTATTGAAACAATTCTGCAAGGAATTAAATGGGACTTAAACATTACAATTATGGTTAAATCAGTTGTGGCAATTAACATATGCGCGCGGCAACAAACAACAATAATATTTTTTTTATTACCTTATACTACATCGCTCAGGCCCTGCCATCGTTCTGCACGATCGGCCCAACACAAGCCGACCACTGGACTGCCCTGTCCGAACTCCAGAGCCCTAGTGCTCTCTTCCAACAACTAAACTCGACTTACTGCCAACACTGATCTGACCTGCGATTCAATTGTAGCATAGATATTCCATATCGCAGGCAGCTCGTGAGCAATCCATTGAAATTACATCTGCTCAAGTGCGCTAGCGAATAGTAATGAACCCCTAATGACCTCTTGCATAAGGGGCAGATGGAAAAAAGTACGGTGAGGAAATGATTATTATTTAAAAAATAGTCGCCATAACCGTTATTGCATGTGGGCCGGCCAGCATGTCGCCAACGTTGTTTCGACTACGATATGGAAGTTTTCTGGGAAGCCCTTGTACATCATACAGTCCTGCTCTCTGCCCATGTGATTATCATACCTTTGGAACCCTGAAAAAAAAAAGACATTCATGTCTGTAGATTTGCTTCGGACGAAGAGTAGCACGCCTAAGCAGAATCATGGTTCAAGAGGTAGCCTCAAACAATTTTCCATGAACGCATTAACAGTTATGGCGATTACTTTTGAACTAGTAAACAGTTTAATTACTTGTGTGTCGTTTTTATTTGACTGCCCCTTATACGTTCCTTCCACCAGATCTGAATCCTGACGACCTTTCATTTGTTACACACCCAATCCATCTGTCAACGAAGAAAACTCGTTCTGTTTACAAATTTCTAACGTAAAGATCATCCGTTTTTTTCCCGGCCACAGAGCGTAAATCACATAGTATGTGTCAGCGTCTTTAATGCATTATTTTCATTACGAGATATTATTGTGCATTGACATGGTTACCTCTTTACTACTACTTCCAACAGAGAAATTTCTCAGGCTCGTAAATCATTTCGTTTTTACGCACGCCTGTCTTCGAGGCAGCTATTACCCTACGTCTGCGAGTCTTCGATAAGGCCAGACCGAATGAATAAACACGCCCCAGTGTCGAGAAAGCAAAATTCTGCTGCCGATTTCCGAGAGCGTCGTATTACAGCAATTTACGCCCTTTAAATTATTCAGTCCAGTGAGCAGCACAACTGCCCTCGAGCTGTCGGGGAGGTGCCCCCGCTTGGACGGCAGCCAAGAGCTTCTGAAAGAACTGGAGGCGGAGAGGCACGGCTCTCACACTACTGCTGTCACGCAGGGCCGTGTCGGCACCTCTACTGCGATCCCACTGCCCTCTGCTGGAACAAAATCTACAGCTGCTGACAGCGAAACGATGGCGATTAAACTGTCTGCTAACTGTCACAATTTTGATTTAGACTGTCACGGAGGAAGTTTGCCTCCAAAGCTGACTGTGGCGGACAGGGATTTCTCATTGATGGGAGGACTGGTTCGGCGTGCACTCAGCCTCAAGACGCCAACTGAGCAGCTACTGGACTAATTAGTAGCGGCTCCAAGGTCAAGAAACCTAGCCACATATCCTTCCATACCGCAGCCGAAGACCCAGTTGGCAAAGGATGACATGGCGATCGGTAGGTCCCTATTGACCCGGAGAGGGTCATAACGGGAAAATTTACCTTTACCTACCCCTGAGGAAAGTCAGTATTCCAAAGTTGACGCCGGCCGATGTGGCCGAACGGTTCTAGGCGCTACAGTCTGGAAACGCGCGACCGCTACGGTCGCAGGTTCGAATCCTGCCTCGGGCATGGATGTGTGTGATGTCCTTAGGTTTGTTAGGTTTAAGTAGTACTAAGCTCTAGGGGACTGATGACCTCAGAAGTTAAGTGCCATAGTGCTCAGAGCCATTTGAACCCGTAGTTGACATCAAAACATTTAAGGGAGAACAGTTCATACAGAAATATATTCCGTTTCGTGACTCCTGTAACCTGATGAATTAAAACGCTGTGACCCTGCCCACGATGCGGACCGCAAATGCGGAAATCCTTTGACATTAGCGTCTTTGACAAAGGGCAGTTTGTTTTGGCCCGGCACGTGCGAACGAGCATCTTGGAAACGGCTAAGCTGGTCGTTTGTTGGCGTCCTAATGTGCTGAGCGTCTTTGGAAAGTGGTTGAAGGACAGTGCGCCCACGAGTTGGTGGTGATTTGCTGGGCAGGATACGTGGCTATGTGGTGGATCTGAGGACAGAGTACAATGCTGGTGGAGGCAGGAGTTCAGCATGCATTATGGATCATGGACGTCTAAAACAGATGACCCTTTGTCTTTTCGCTTTGACCCAGCATCGTCAATTACGACTGCAATCGTCACGGATTCGTGAGATGGGACTGTGGAACAATGGAAACGTGTCGTCTGGTCGAACGACTCACATGTCGTACGAAACACTTTTCAGTTTACATGGTCATGGCCATGTGCAGATACGCCATCCAGGCGAACGGTTGCGCCAAACATACAGCATGCGATGTACACAGGCCAGTGGCAGTAGTTTTGTAGTATCGTAGCTTCTCGATACTGCCGGAGCCTGGGCCTCTTACTTTTTTTTTAAATAGACAACGTAGTTGTGTGGAGATAACAGCGTTTAATTTGCTTAAAAATCAATTATTCAAAATGACAGTCACAATCGCATTATTTGTTTTGCCGATAATTTAATAGTCATGGGTGACTGGAATTCGATAGTAGGAAAGGGGAGAGAAGGAAACACAGTAGATGAATATGGATTGGGGGTAAGAAATGAAAAAGGAAGTCGTCTGGTAGAATTTTGTAGAGAGCATAACTCAATCATAGCTAACATTTGGTTCAAGAAACATGAAAGAAGGTTGTATACATGGAAGAAGCCCCGAGGTACTGGAAGCTTTCAGGTAGAATATATAATGGGAAGACAGAGATTTAGGAAGCAGGTTTTAAACTGTAAGACATTTCCAGGGACAGATGTAGACTATTGGTTGTGAACTGTAGATTAAAACTGAAGAAACTGCAAAAAGGTGGGAATTTACGGATATAGGACCTGGACAGACAGAGAGTTTCAGGGAGGGCATAAGGGAACAATTGACAGGAATGAGGGAAAGAAATACAGTAGAAGAAGAATGGGTAGCTTTGAGGGATGAAGTAGTGAAGGCAGCAGTAACAGAAGAAATATTGAATTTAATTGATGAAAGGAGAAAATATAAAAATGCAGTAAATGAAGCAGGCAAAAAGGAATACAAACGTCTCAAAAATGACATCGACAGGAAGTGCAAAATGGCTAGAGGACAAATGTAAGGATGTAGAGACTTATCTCACTAGGGGTAAGATAGATATTGCCTACAGGAAAATTAAAAAGCCCCCTTCAGAAAAGAGAAAAACTTGTATGAATATCGAGAGCTCAGATGGAAACCCACTTCTAAGCAAATAAGGGGAAGCAGAAAGGTGGAAGGGCGATGTACTTGAGGACAATATTATGGAAATGGAAGAGAATTTAGATGAAGATGAAATGGGAGATACGATACTGCGTGAAGAGTTTGACAGAGCACTGAAAGACCTAAGTCGAAACAAGGCCCCGGGAGTAGACAACATTCCATTAACAACTGACAGCCTTGGGAGAACCAGTCCTTACAAAACTCTGCCATCTGGTGAGCAAGATGTATGAGACAGGTGAAATGCACTCAGACTTGAAGAGGAATATAATAATTCCAATCCCAAAGAAAGCCGGTGTTGACAGATATGAAAATTACCAAATTATCAATTTAATAAGTCACAGCTGCAAAATACTAACGCGAATTCTTTACAGAAGAAAGGAGAAACTAGTAGAAGCCGACCTCGGGGAAGATCAGTTTGGATTCCGTAGAAATATTGGAACACGTGGGTCAATACTGACCTTACGACTTATCTTAGAAGAAAAATTAAGGAAAGGCAAACCTAAGTTTCTAGCATTTGTAGACTTAGAGAAAGCTTTTCACAATGTTGACTGGAACACACTGTTTCAAATTCTGAAGGTGGCAGGGGTAAAACACAGGGAGCTAAAGGCTATTTTCAATTTGTACAGAAACCAGATGGCAGTTATAAGAGACGAGGGGCATGAGAGGGAAGCAGTGGTTGGGAAGGGAGTGAGACGGGGTTGTAGCCTATCCCCGATGTTATTCAATCTGTATATTGAGCAAGCAGTAACGGAAACAAAAGAAAAATTCGGAGTAGGTATTAAAATCCATGGAAAAGAAATAAAAACTGATGTTCGCCGATGACATTGTCATGACTGTCATGACTATCAGAGACAGCAAAGGACTTGGAAGAGCAGTTGAACGGAATGGACAGTGTCTTGAAAGGAGGATATAAGATGAACATCAACAAAAGCAAAACAAGGATAATGGAATGTAGTAGAATTAAGTCAGGTGATGCTGAGGGAATTTATTTATTTATTTATTTATTTACTCGTCAAGATCCGTAGAACCAAATTAAAGAGCTAATCTCCAAAGTCATGGAATGTGGCTGTACATGAAATTACAACATAAAAGTAATAACACATCAAAATAAATGTTCATGAACCTGAATAAAGTCAGTCCATAAGTTTAAGGAAACGCTATCAGCAATAAAATAAAAATCATCGAAATTTTTTAAGGAACTCCTTGATAGGATAGAAGGAGTGACCCTTCAGGAAACTCTTTCGATTTGAAAGCGCGTGGATTACTGCTAAAATTTTTGAATTCGAGTGGGAGCTTATTGAAAATGGATGCAGCAGTATACTGCACTCCTTTTTCCACAAGAGTTAAGGAAGTCCGATCCAAATGCAGGTTTGATTTCTGCCAAGTATTAAAAGAGTGAAACTTGCTTATTCTTGGTAATAAACTAATACTGGTAACAAGAACCGACAATAAGGAATATACGTATTGAGAGGCCAATGTCAAAATACCCAGAAACGTGAACAAAGGTCGACTAGAGGTTCGTGAACTAACACCACTTATTGCCCGAACCGCCGGTTTCTGAGCCAAAAATATCCTTTTAGAATGGGAAGAGTTGCCCCAAAATATAACACCATACGACAACAGCGAATGAAAATAAGCAAAGTAGACTCATTTTCATGTCAAACGATCACTCACTTCTGATACTGTTCGAATAGCAAAAATGGCAGTATTAACTATCTGAACAAGATCCTGAACGTGGGCTTTCCATGACAGCTTACTATCTATCTGAACATCTATAAATTTGAACTGTTCGGTTTCACTAATCATATGCCAGTTCTGTGAAATTAAAATGTCAGATTTTGTTAAATTGTGTGTTAGAAACTGTAAAAACTGAGTCTTACTGTGATTTAGCGTTAGTTTATTTTCTACAAGCCATGAACTGAGTTCATATAGTGCATTATTTGAAACCGAGCCAATGTTGCACACAATATCCTTTACTACCAAGCTAGTGTCATCAGCAAATAGAAATATATTAGAGTTACCCATAATACTGGAGGGTATATCAGTTATATAAATAAGGAACGGGAGTGGCCCCAACACTGATCCCTGGGGCACCTGCTACTTGACAGTACCCCACTCAGACCCCACATCACAGCCATTATCAACATTGTGAATAATGACATTTTGTTGCCTGTTGCTAAAGTAAGAGGTGAACCAATTGTGAGCTATGCCCCGTATTCCATAATGGTCCAACTTCTGGAGAAGTATTTTGTGATCAACACAATCAAATGCCTTAGTTAAATCCAAAAATATGCCAAGCGTTCGAAACCTTTTGCTTAACCCATCCAGTACCTCACAGAGAAAAGAGAATATAGCATTTTCAGTTGTTAAGCGACTTCTAAAGCCGAACTGTACATTTGATAGCAAATCGTGTGATATAAAGTGATCAATTATCCTTACATACATAGCCTTTTCAATAACTTTTGCGAACGCTGATGGCATAGAAATAAGTCTAAAATTATCTACATCATCCCTTTCTCCCTTTTTATAAAGCGGCTTTACTACTGATTATTTAATTGCTCAGGAAACTGACAATTCCTAAAGGATAAATTACAAATATGGCTAAATACAGGGCTAACATGTGCAGCATAGTTCTTAAATATTCTGCTAGACAGTCCATCATAACCATGAGAGTCCTTAGTCTTCAGTGATTTAATTACTGGCTCGATCTCCCTCTTGTCTGTATCACAGAGGAGTATTTCAGACATCAATCTCGGAAAGGCATTTGCCAAGAAAGTTATATGCTTTCCTGTAGAAATTAATTTTTTTTTAATTCACCAGCAATGCTCAGAAAATGATTGCTAAATACTGTACATACATTTGATTTATCAGTATCAGAAATTGACTTTACATTGTCGACCTTGTGCTGCTGTCCAGACACTTCCTTCACAACAGACCATATGGTTTTAATTTTATCCTGTGAATTAGCTATTCTATTTGCATATCACATACTCTTTGCCTTCCTGATAACATTTTAAGCACCTTACAATACTGTTTGTAATGGGCTACTGTAACTTGATTGTGACTACTTCTAACATTTAGATATAATTCCCACTTTGTTCTACATGATATCCTTATCCCACAAGTCAGCCACCCGGACTTCCCATTACTGCTAATACCCCGTTTAGAATGTTTTAATGGAAAGCAACTCTCAAAGAGCTAGAGAAATGTGTTAAGGAAAGAATTGTATTTATGATCGACGTTATCGGCACTATAAACGTCCTGCCACTCTTGTTCCTTGACAAGGTTTAAAAAACACTCTATTGCTGTTGGATTAACATTCCTACATACTTTGTAATTATATATCACCTTGGTGCGAGTACAAAAGCCTTTTAGTGTTAAAATTTGTGCATCATGGTCTAAAAGGCCATTCACGCTTTTACTAACAGAAAGCCCATCTAGTAATGAAGAATGAATAAAAATATTGTCTATGGCTGTGCTACTGTTCCCCTGCACCATAGTTGGAAAAACACAATTCGCCTCAGATCATATGAATTTAGGAGATCTACCAACATCCTTTTTCTTGCACGATCATACACAAAATTTATATTGACGTCACCACATACTTCCTTCAAAGCCACCACATACTTCCTACAAAGTGAATGAGGAACCCTCTCTAGTTTGAGCAGAAATGCTCTGAAGTCGGCATTAGGGGACCTATAAACAACAACAATTAGAAGTTTAGTTTCACTAAATTCAACTACCGCTGGACAGCATTCAAATATCTGCTCAGTGCAGTGTCGTGATACATCTACGGACTCAAATGGAATACTGTTTTTTTATGTACAGAGCCACTCCCCCACCCCGCAAGTAACTCCTTGAGAAACAGCCAGCTAATCTGCAGCCTGGTAAAGGAATCCTCTGAATTTTCAAATTATTTAAGTGGTGCTCTGATATACCAATAACTTCATAGTCAACATCTATAAGCATTTCACTAACTTCATCTCTAATACCTCTCATATTTTCGTGAAATATGCTAATTCCTTTTCTACTTGAAAACATTACATCCTTGGAAGGTGAGCCTTTAGTTAGATGGACTTGCTTTAAGCAGGTATACCTATCAATTGACTTCAATCGAAAAAAGGTGTAGCTCTAACACCAACTACTACAGGAATTTTTCCATGAGTATATATAATTGAAATGTTAGTGAAACGTCCTCTTAGAAAAATTTTACAAGACTGTACCTAAACTGACACACAATATTTTTTAGCGCAACGTAATCTGACTTTCAAAAATCCCTACAAAAGAATGGCCCTGACTAACATTAACCTATACGTGTCACATATCACTTACTTCACAAAAATCTTGGTTACTCGAACTACTGCGATACAGCGAGCGCCACTACTTCCAGCTAAATAAAAGATTCAAACTACGGAAGGCACTAACTACTGATAGGTATAGTTAGCAAATGAAAGATTTTAATAGAGAACAAACAATGTATTTACCTTAATAGTCATAATATATATATCAGTTCATGACACCCAGTCTTACAAATTACAAAACTCCGCCATCTCTCTCCCCACGTCCACCACTGCCAGCGGCTCACCTCCAACTGCGCAATGCTACGCGCTGTTAGCATCCAGCTGCCGCTGCCCAACACTACAATGGCAGACAACAATGCAAACCAGCCACAGACTGCACACGGCACAGCCAGTGATTTTCATACAGAGCGCTACGTGGCAGCGGCGTTACCAATGAAAAAACCTAAACAGGCTACTTACATAAGAAGAAGCTGCAGCGGAACGGCCCTCAGCATACTGGCGGAGAGGTAAATTGGGCGCGGCGGAAGAGGACTTGGCGTGGCGTTGTATACGTTCTGACGAAGGGAAATCATCTCCGCCATCAATCAATACAGAGAAGAGGAAACATTTTAATTATATTTTTAAGTTTCTTTATAAAAAAAATTAAATTAGTGTAAATTATTTCGGTTCATTGTCCACTTAAAAAAGATTATTCATATGTTATTACTCTAAAAATTGTTTTATTAAAAAGTATATTCGCCATTAATTAATACGTACGGTGAAAAAATAACATACGCGCAGTTGTTATCTGTAGAGGGCACTCTTTACTGTTACCAATCAGGTTTCTCCAAAACTGCAATATAAGGTTTTAACAGATTAAAATTTGCTTTAGTTATGACAGTGAACCGATAGTTCTGTACTGACTAGTTACTCTGTAACAGCAATATATGGTATGTTGGCATATAATACATTCCAAAATTTCTTTTTATAAAGTAAGATATTTCTATCAGTAACTGTATCTCTTTTGTTAATTATATCTTTAATTTTGTCTAACAGATACGAAGATGGGCAGCTGGCCTGAAATCGGTCACTGAAAATAAAAAAGAGCGATCAAAGACTGAAATGCCATATTTTTATTTAAAGAGCGATAGCGGCAATCCCATTAAGATAGTCATGTCTAGTTTTGATATACATCTGTGATTCTGTCGGATGCATGTTCCGCACCCACAAACCATCGGCCCGCAATTTACAGTACCTTCGTCACCAATGTGTGGACATCTGGCGCCGCATACCTATGGAAGCCTGTCAAAGACTTGAGAAATCCGTGTCATGCAGGTTAAGCGGTTGTAATGCGTTCCAAAGTTGGATCAACATGCTGCTTAGGATATAGTAATTAGAGTTTGTCTCGTCACTATGTGCTGTACGTTGAATTTTCAGGAGTGAATTCGGCCCTGACTTCATTTATACGTATGTATGACAGTGCGCGACCGTATCGAAACGTCGTGAAAAGGGTCCGTTAGTTTCGCACCCTCTTCCGTAATTTTATCTTTCCCTACCTTATTACTTTACAGTCAATGTCTCTGAAGGCACGGTTTAGGCTATCGCATGCCAATGTTTGGAGGATCATTTTCTGCTACAAAATTGATTTTATTTTGTTTTCCGTTCTTTTATCGGAATCAGCAGCCTCGTTCATTTTATATACCTGCATGATATGAGAACGTGGCGACATAGGCTCAGATTAGAGGTTTTTTTTTTCAAAATTAATTTTGGACATAGGCAACCGGTAAGTACAACTACACTCCTGGAAATGGAAAAAAGAACACATTGACACCGGTGTGTCAGACCCACCATACTTGCTCCGGACACTGCGAGAGGGCTGTACAAGCAATGATCACACGAACGGCACAGCGAACACACCAGGAACCGCGGTGTTGGCCGTCGAATGGCGCTAGCTGCGCAGCATTTGTGCACCGCCGCCGTCAGTGTCAGCCAGTTTGCCGTGGCATACGGAGCTCCATCGCAGTCTTTAACACTGGTAGCATGCCGCGACATCGTGGACGTGAACCGTATGTGCAGTTGACGGACTTTGAGCGAGGGCATATAGTGGGCATGCGGGAGGCCGGGTGGACGTACCGCCGAATTGGTCAACACGTGGGGCGTGAGGTCTCCACAGTACATCGATGTTGTCGCCAGTGGTCGGCGGAAGGTGCACGTGCCCGTCGACCTGGGACCGGACCGCAGCGACGCACGGATGCACGCCAAGACCGTAGGATCCTACACAGTGCCGTAGGGGACTGCACCGCCACTTCCCAGCAAATTAGGGACACTGTTGCTCCTGGGGTATCGGCGAGGACCATTCGCAACCGTCTCCATGGAGCTGGGCTACGGTCCCGCACACCGTGAGGCCGTCTTCCGCTCAAGCCCCAACATCGTGCAGCCCGCCTCCAGTGGTGTCGCGACAGGAGTGAATGGAGGGACGAATGGAGACGTGTCATCTTCAGCGATGAGAGTCGCTTCTGCCTTGGTGCCAATGATGGTCGTATGCGTGTTTGGCGCCGTGCAGGTGAACGCCACAATCAGGACTGCATACGACCGAGGCACACAGGGCCAACACCCGGCATCATGGTGTGGGGAGCGATCTCCTACACTGGGCGTACACCTCTGGTGATCGTCGAGGGGACACTGAATAGTGCACCGTACGTCCAAACCGTCATCGAACCCATCGTTCTACCATTCCTAGACCGGCAAGGGAACTTGCTGTTCCAACAGGACAATGCACGTCCGCATGTATCCCGTGCCACCCAACGTGCTCTAGAAGGTGTAAGTCAACTACCCTGGTCAGCAAGATCTCCGGATCTGTCCCCCATTGAGCATGTTTGGGACCTCACGCGGTCTGCACGTCCAGCACGAACGCTGGTCCAACTGAGGCGCTAGGTGGAAATGGCATGGCAAGCCGTTCCACAGGACTACATCCAGCATCTCTACGATCGTCTCCATGGGAGAATAGCAGCCTGCATTGCTGCGAAACACTGCAACACTGTACTAGTGCCGACATTGTGCATGTTCTGTTGCCTGTGTCTATGTGCCTGTGGTTCTGTCAGTGTGATCATGTGATGTATCTGACCCCAGGAATGTGTCAATAAAGTTTCCCCTTCCTGGGAGAATGAATTCACGGTGTTCTTATTTCAATTTCCAGGACTGTATTAAGACGGGTTCAGATTTCACAAGTTACATCGCTTTCAAACCTCTGGGATCAGCCTCTTCAAATGTAGAGACTGATTCATTCTCCTTATTTTTATTTTGCTTCGGAAGATTAATTTCCTTAGAGAGATAATTAGAATCATAAATTCGAGTTCTTGCGTACCTCTGTAATAAGCAACGTGATTGTTATGAAACCAATGGATTAACGAGGATCATCTGTTGAGCGTCCATAACTGACGGATGTAAATAAGTTTGGCTTTGTTTTTGCTTATCTCCTCACCAATATGAAGCTTTGTAATAAATGATACATATTATGAAAGCAGCCAGCTTATCACGTAAGATTCTTACATTTCCTCTCTCTGCAAAATAAGTTTTGAGTCATGATCCCAGAAACTATCAAAGATAATAGTTACTGAATGCAACAAAACAGTTAGTCGCTGCGTAGTCGTACAGGATTTTAGCGTTTTCGTTGCGTTTATTATGTGTCATCAGTTCCTTTGGGTTAAATCAACCAGCAAATCAATCAGCAACTGTAGGGCATAACGTCTTACTTTAATAAATGGGGATCATGCACAACCCTTGCACATGCAGTGAAAGACTTACCTGCCCACGAGACGAGACACAGCAAACGAAACGCTAACGAGATTATTAGCTGAATTAGAACTATCGGCTTTCTCGGTAGCGACTCTGTTCGGGAGCCGAACCCGACGTCAAACTGAAATATGCCCCCCTTTCAGTGAAACGAGAGGATATACGGCGAGTGGATTGGCGTAACAATTCCCCACACTCAAATTTCACTGAGCACGTGTGGGATGCGTAGGGCGGACGTGTTGGAGCACGTGCGCATGCGCCACTGATCATCCAGCGTTGTCAACAATTCTGGTGAAGTAATGGAATGCCGTACGGCAAGGATTCCATACCAACATTGAGCCCAACATGGGAGCAAGGTGGACAGCAACCGTTGCCACCTTCCGCGATCACACACTCTATTGAAGAACCGTGTCCCATCTTTTGTAATATCAATGGTACCATCGTGAATCACAGAGGCTTCAGTGTAATGTTTGTCTTTAACTGAAAGCATAATTTACCTTCGTCTCATTGTGTATTTCTTTCAGAAGACTAATGGATTTTATGCAAAAGGACTGCATGCAACAGTTTGCATTATATGCAACAGTATGCAGTGCAAGTTTCACCGATGTACGTTACTCTGCAGTGACACTTCACGCGAAAGTTACGTTCCTCGTGACGTTTTGCACATCAGTGTACATTCCTTCATTTGTTAATGCTACAGAGCACAATGGGAAAGCCTTGGCTGTAGCAGTAGCAATTGTACAACAAGGTAAGATGATATTTTAATGTCTTGACGTAATATGCACCATTGTAAAAATAGTTATCTTACTAGTGTTACAGTAAATTCGTTTCATTTAACCTACAGATGCTCCCGAAGCAGTCGAAAGAATTAAGAGGGCTTCTGTTCAATTCTGCACTTTTGACTTGCAGCCATCCCAAGCGCTTAAGGGAATACAGCCGATAAACCTGATGTTTTTTCTGGATATGTCAGAATAAAGAAATTGCTACCCCATTCCACAACAATATCTAGGACACTGCATGGCTCATACTGGAGTACCCTGGAATGGGAGGAAACCGGTAAATGTATAAAAAATTTCGGGAGTACATCAAGAGCTTCAGCTGGATAGATTGTTACTTAGATTATACAGGGGATGTTGAGTCGAAGACATGCAACACAAAAAGACTGGCAAACGTTAAGCCTTCGGCCAAAAGGCTTTCGTCTACAGTAGATAACACACTCACATTCACGCAAGCACAACTCACACACGCTTGACCACTGCCTCTAATCACTGTGGCCGACTGCGGGCAACTGAGCATGATGGGTAGTGGGTGTAATGGGAGGTCTGGGGTGGGAAGGGGAGGAATAGCATGGTAGAGGTAAGGGGGAGCACGTAGAGACAGGGTAAGGCAGCTAGGTGTGGTCGGGGGTGGGGAGAAGGGGAACGGGAAAGGAGAATAGTAGAGTAGGGGAAAAAGACTGTGGGTGCGTTATTGGAATAGAAGGCGTGTAGTGGACGAACGACAGGGCTAACGAAGGTTGAATCCAGGGGGGATTATGGGGATGTAGGATTTATTGCTGGGAGGGTTCGCACCTGTGCAGTTCAGAAAAGCTGTTGCTGATAGATAGCCTCCAGGGGGCGCAGGCTGTGAAGCAGCTACTGAAGTGAAGAACACTGTGTTGGTCAGCATGCTCAGCAAGTGGATGGTCCACCTCTCTCTTGGCCACAGTTTGTCGGTGGCCATTCATGAGAACACACGGCTTGTCGATTGTCATGCCCACACAGAAGGCGGCACAGTGGCTGCAGCTCAGATTGTACACTACATGACTGCTTTCACAGGTAGCCTTGCATTTGATCAGATTGACCTCCTTTTTCCCCCACCACTCAGTTTGCTTCTCTCATCACACGCGTTTGCTCCCACTCTGGTCTCAGTACCCAGAAAGTGGTCAGCTGTGCTTCTGTGAATGTGTGTGTGTGTGTGTGTGTGTGTGTGTGTGTGTGTGTGTGTGTGTGTGTGTGTGTGTGTGTGTACGTTTTCTACCTTACACGAGGGCCTTTTGGCTAGAAGTTCACTTGTTTAATAGTCTTTTAGTTATGCTTGCCTGCGACTCAACATCTCCTCTAATGGTGAGTAGAACTCTATCCTTCTCGCATTATTGCCATTAAATATAAACTGACAGAAAAAAATCGCAACACCAAGGTCGGCCGCGGTGGCCGAGCGGATCAAGGCGCTTCAGTCCAGAACCGCGCAACTGCTACAGTCGCAGGTTCGTATCCTGCCTCAGGCATGGATGTGAGTGATGTCCATAGGTTGCTTAGGTTTAAGTATTTTTCAGTTCTAGGGGATTGATGACCTCAGACATTAAGTCCCATAGTGCTCAGAGCCATTTGAACCATTTTTGTTTGCAACCCCAAGGAGTTGAGCAACATAAACGAAAATTGCTGGGCGTGTTTCTACATCTGGAAAATCATGTCTATTCAGATTTCACGCCAGACGCATAAGAGTAGCGCTAGTAGCATCAGTACGAGGATGCAAATCAAGTTTGCATTAAATGCACGCTGCAACGGCCATGGGCGTTAGTTACCTTTTAGACTGGACGTGGTGAGTTGATGTCAGTCAAGAATGGACTAAGGAAACAAAGACGTCGTTAGCAATAATTCAGTGAGTTTAAACGATATCGTCTAATAGGACTACAAGATGTTGGATGTTCCTTCTGTGGTATTGCAAAAAGACAAGTCAGGAATGTAGTCGCTGTACATGATTGCTGGCGTCGGTAGTTACTAGAAGGCCGGGCTCTGGATTGCCATTTGGCACTCCCAAGAGACAAGACCATCGTGTGGCCTATCGTACTACATCTGCAGCAGCAATTTGAGCAGCAGCTGGCACTACAGTTACACAACTAACTGTAACAGATCGGTTACTTCAAGGACAGCTTCGACCCAGACGCCTTGTTAAGCGAGACGTCTTTGCAGGACAGGGTGGAGGTCTGTTGTGTTTTCTGATGAAAGATGATCCTGCCTGGCTGCCAGCGATGGCCCTGCCTTAGTTAGGAGGAGGCCAGCTGAGGAGTTGAGGGCCTGCAAACCATCTGTCTGCGTACTAGACACTCTGGACCTACAGCTGGAGTTATGCACGTCCTGGAACGCGACTTCGTATGACAGCGGGAGAACTCTTGTGGTTATCCCACGCATCCTGACTGCAAATCTGTACATCAATCAGATGATTAGACCTGTTGTGCTGCCGTTCATGAAAAGCATTCCAGTGGTGTTTTCCAACAGGATAACGATTGAGCATTTACAGCTGTTGTTGCCCACTATGCTCTACAGAGTGAACACGTTGCTTTGCTCTGCTCGAGCACCAGACCTGTGTCAAATTGAGCACATGTGGGACATTATTGGACGACATCCTTAGCCTCATCAAAAGACAGCATTAATCGTCCCTGTATTCACCGATCAAGTGCAACAAGTATGGAACTCCATCCCACAAACTGGCCCCCGGTACCTGTACAGCACAACGCACGCACGTTTGCGTACTTTCGTTCAACATTCTGGCGGTTAGACCTGTTGTTAACGTACCAGCATTTTACATTTGCAGTGGCTTATCTTGAGCTTACATTAACCTGGAATCTTGCAACTTTAATCACTTACATAAGTTACCTATACAAATGTATTCCCGAAATTTCATTATATTAATTATTTTCTGGTGTTGCCATTTCTTTCCGTCAGTATATATATATATGATCTAGTGGATAACGTCGAGAGGTGCAGGAGACGGTTCACTGACGATGTTGTCAACAGAATGGTTGCAACTACAGAAGACGGTAACGAAATTCATGCTGACTAGCATAAGAGTGGTTCAAGTACTGGCAGTTGAACCTGAACATAAATATATATAAAGTACTGGTCATAAAAAGGCGAAGAGATACAATAAGCCTTAATGAATTTCACACTATGCAGCGGAGCGTGCGCAGATGTGAAACTTCTTGCCAGATTAGAAGTGTGTGCCATACCGGTACTCGAGCACAAGCACCCTCCCTCACAACCTTACTTTCGCCAGTTCCTCGTCCCCTGCATTCCCAACTTCACATCGCGATCCTTCCTCACAGTTTATTACCGCCAGGTCCTCATCTCCTACGTATCGAACTCCACAGACGTTCTCCCGCATACCTTGCGGTCTAACATTCATGGTGGTGTCTGATTGTTCTATATCGTGTCTCCCTACCACTTTCGCGCAACGACGCTCTGAGTGTGTTTTTTAGGGAATTGCCTAGTCTGAACCTGGGACCTGTTGCTGGTAAGGAGACGCCAGACCACACATGACATGTAGAATTCAGAAGAGTTCAGTGAGACTAGCGATGATATAACCAAATACTTAATGATCTCAGCGTCAGCTCCACTGCACTCCCTGTAAAAGAACCTTAATACTAACTAAATTTAGTGGAAGGGGTTCAAGGCTTTCCTATTTTTAGTTAGCTGGTAAAATAATGTCGAAAAAGCAGTTAAGTTTACCATTGGAAATTTTATTCTACTCACAAAACATTGTTTATAAATTGCACTATTGATAAAAGGAAGTGTTTTAATACAGGATGGTAAAAACCAACTGCGTTCAACAAAAATGTGAAAGAATATTCCCTGAATGGGTTTTCAAGTTCTACAATGGATCGAAGGATGACCTATGCCATATCACATCTATAATCTAGGTTTAAATTAAGTTTCACTAAAGAAAAAACTATCAAAATGGTCTACAGTGACCCTCAATTATCTTTAATCACTTATCTAACTTGTCGTAAATTACAGTGGCTGATGTGGCTTCTCAATAACTATATAACAGAAAAATCATCGCGTTTCAGATCTTTACTTCAAGTGGCACATGTGAACACAATGAGCTTTAATTGACGATCGACACTAGTATTACGAAAAAAGGGGGTGTAACAGATGAGACTTCTGCAGTTCTGAGTGAAGCTTTATGCGCTGTTATGCGGCATCGCGTGCGTTCATTACCTTGTTGGTGTTCGTCAGGGGGGCGGCGCCGGGCGCAGCAGCCATCCGGCTCGCGTCTCGGAACTAACTAACATCTCCTAACTTCTCCTTACTCCCATTTACCGAGGTTGGTTTAAAAAAAGTATCTGGCTGTGTTTTCATCTGACCAATCAGAGTCTCAATGTTAACCTTAAGTTCCGTCTACAAAAATTCTGTCTATTCAATGAGAAACGTGGTGGGGCAATGTTTTTAAAGTTTGCAACGTAACAGAGACGCGAAAAAGTTACACGCTAAAACTTGCAGCTGGTGTCGTCCTTCTAGCGTTATCATAAGATCTATACTGTTCTTCTGGAGGGCTCTATCTTTTAACATGGGCTGGGGGGTGGTCCTAATGTAACAGACGCGAAAAAGTCTCACGCTAAAACTTGCGGGTGGTGTGCCCCTTTTTGTGTTATCGTAAGATCTATACTGTTTTTCTGGAGGGCTCTAGCTTTTAACATGGGCTGGGAGGTGGTCCTTGACGTAACAGAGGCGCAAAAAAGTCTCACGCTAAAACTTGCAGTTGGCGTTGTCCTAGTGCTTAGCTGGCGACGTGGGTGTCCAGTCCGTCCCTTATCGTAGGGCCTTCTAGTTTAACACGGTTCTGCTCTCGGCTTCTGTTCTCGTTCCTCCCCTCGGAACTGCGTCTGTCTCACGGTGGGAAAGTATGACATGCATTTAGGCAATCTTGTGTTAGTCTGTGGTATTCCATTTGCTCACTCGTTACTCGTATTGCTTTGGTTAATTTAATGTCACGATTTATTCAGAGTTATGTGACATACTACTGGATTCGCTTATCATGTCAGGGTTTTCATGGAAGGTGTTGGATTTGCCTGACACCTTACAATGGGACTAGCATTCCTGGAAGAAAGGATATTGCAGGGACATGGCTTAGTCACAGCCTGGAAGATTGCTTCCAAAATATTTCAGTTTGCAGCTTAACCGGTTCTCATTCGTGCTTGTGTAATACAGTTGGCAGAGCACTTTCCCGCAAATGCCAAAGGTGGCAAAGGTCCCGGGTTCGATTCCCAGTCCGGTACACAGTTTTTATCTGTCAGTAAGTTCCAGAGCCAATATTGTTTGATTACGTGGCTCATGATAAATCCACAGAAACAGTGACCACAGTAAGACACCTCGGAGCAACCCTCCAGAATGACCCAAAGTGGAATTATCTTTTTTAGTGGGGTGTGGGGAGGTGGGGGGAAGGAGATTAAGATATAAAATAGCTAAGGTTGAGAGCCACCATATCATACTTAAAATAAAACATTTTCTAAACAAAGCATTCCTCGGTCCTTGAAGTTACCTTGCACATAGGAGACCTAAGATGAATTAATGAGTAGTAAAGCTATAGCTAATACTGATTGCATTAAGAACTCTAGTTACAGAGCAACAAACATGGTAGAAAGGTAAAATTAATAATTACAACAACCCTCCTTCTTAAGAGTCCGATCAGTATGAGTTTCTACAGAAACCGGTGTCCTCGGTCGAAAGTTTAATCTTTGGATTAGATTAGATTAAATTAATTATTCATTCCATAGACCCACAAAAGAGGGGATCCTCCTGGGTGTGGAACATGTCAGATATACACATTACAAAAATGAAATTAGAAAAACTTGAGTTTCATTAATTTTAATGATCCTCAGTCAATAAACAGTTACATTATGTACATGAATTAAAATTAAACTTCTAACATTTACAGGTTTAATACTTACATCTGCTTTCATTAAATCCATAATTCACACATTAGCTAGTTACTTAGCTACTACAACCAAATATTGTCAAAAAATTAAAGTAAATTCTTCGTTTCAACGATCCTCAGTTAAGAACAGTCAAATTATGTACAAGATTTAAAATTAAACTTCCGCTATTTACAGACTTAAGACATATCTGCTTTCCATACATCCATCATTCACACAGTATGTAGTTACTTGGCTGTTACAACCAAGTATTGTCAAAAATTAAAGTATAATAAATTTTCATTAAAATGGTCTACTGCACTTTTTGAGAAACTCATGGATGGAATACAAGTAGTTGGCCACCAAAAATTCTTTTAAATTATGCTTAAATTGTGCCTTGTCTGAAACTAAACTCTTAGTGGTTGCTTGTAACTTACTTAAAATATGCGTTGCTGAATACTGGACTCCTTTCTCGGCAAGAGTCAGCGATTTTAATTCTTTACGTCTACAGTTCTTATTCCTAGTATTGCTACTGTGTACTAAGCAGTTTGTTGAGAAAGAGATGTATCATTTACAACTAACTTCATTAAGGAATAAATATACTGAGAAGCTGTGGTTAGTATGCCCAATTCTTTGAATAGGTTTCAACATGATGTTCTTGGATTTACAATACACATTAATCTAATTATACGTTTCTGCACTCTAAAAATTTTTTCTCGGTTTGTGGAGTTATCCCAAAATATGATACCATATGACATAATGGAGTGAAAACAAGCAAAATGTGCCAGTTTTTTTATATTTATATTGTAAGTAGGCTGTTTAGGTTTTTTTATTGGTAACGCCGCCGCCACATAGTGCTCTGTATGAAAATCACTGGCTGTACCGTGTGCAGTCAGTGGCTGGTTGGCATTGTTGTAATACTCGCCATTGTAGTGTTGATCAGCTGCAGCTGGATGCTAACAGCGCGTAGCATTGTGCAGTTGGAGGTGAGCCGCCAGCAGTGGTGGATGTGGGGAGAGAGATGGCGGAGTTTTGAAATTTGTAAGAATGGATGTCATGAACTGATATATATATTATGACTATTAAGGTAAATACATTGTTTGTTCTCTATTAAAATCTTTCATTTGCTAACTGTGCCTATCAGTAGTTAGTGCCTTCAGTAGTTTGAATCTCTTATTTAGCTGGCAGTAGTGGTGCTCGCTGTATTGCAGTAGTTCGAGTAACGAAGATTTTTGTGAGGTAAGTGATTTGTGAAACGTATAGGTTAATGTTAGTCAGGGCCATTCTTTTGCAGGGATTTGTGAAAGTCAGATTGTGTTGCGTTAAAAATATTGTGTGTCAGTTTAAGCACAGTTGTGTATAATTTTTCTAAGGGGACGTTTCATATGTCGACCCTTAGCCAAGGATACCTCACCTGAATCTTCTGATTTTTTTTCTTGTTGTTTGTGTAATTAGTGTAGATTTTGTTTATTGCTATCGCGTAATTGTAGAGAGAATCTACTTTGTAGTTGTAGTCTTTCATTGTTGTACAGTAAAACAGTTGTGGCATGCATATAGAGTTCCACCAAGTATTTCGCAGTTGCGCTTGCAATTAACGAGATATTATTTTCAGTGCTACGTTAATGTGTTCTCTTATTTTTTTCTCTTCAAATTGTGCTTTTCTGTGTTATCGTGTGAAATATTGTGACAATAATGGCGTGTGAAAAACGTAATACTAGGCTCCAAAGTAAACTGAGAAACGACAGTGAAGACGAAAGCAGTGTGTTAGCGCCACTATGTAATGAATTAACTAATGTTCAAAGTAGTAATTTGGTAATAGTGCATAGGGAAATGGAGCGGGCTGCAAATAATGGTGTAAGTAGTGAAACAATTAGTGAACAGGGAAGCATTATCGATCGATCGGTAGGCAACAGCTCGCGTCAGGAATCCGAAATGACAGGACAAATACTGTAGATTAAGGTTTTGCGTCCTCACCGTTTTCTCAAATAAGTCAAGACACATTTTCTGTTTTTCAAACTGCGAATATTGCCGGTTCAAATGCATTGCCGAATAGCACTGAGGAACATGTTTCAGACACCAGTGCACTGTTATTACAGTTAATGCAACAAATGGGACAAAGGCTACAAAAGTTAGACACAACACTTGAACAAAATCACAAACAAATGGGACAAAATCTTCAAAAGTTAGACACAATGAAACAAAATCTTCAAAAGTTGGACACAATGGAACAACACCAGAGACAAACACAATAACAGTTAGACACAATGGAACAAAATCAGAGACAAACACAGCAAAATCTTCAAAAGTTAGATACAATGGAACAACACCAGAGACAAACACAGCAACAGTTGGACACAATGGAACATAATCTTCAAAAGTTAGACACAATGGAACAAAATCTTCGGAAGTTAGACACCACACTTGAACAAACACGTGAAGATTTAACTACTGAGTTACATAACATTGAATCGAAATGTCAAAAAATCTGTAATGACGTAAAAACACAAATTTGTGAGCATTTCCAACCTATTTTTTCGCGGCATGAAAATGAATTACAGAATCACGAAGCAGCCATAAAAGAATTGCAAACTATTGTTCGTGAAAATCACGACACCTTGCAAGCTAAAATGGACTCAGTTGCATCCACCGATTCGGTTACGCAACTTGCAAGAACTCAGGAAAACTTAAAGGACACAGTAGATTCGATTTCAACACAAATGGACACTCTGAAACTTGGTTCAGAAAAACACACTGAGGAAATGTGTTCACTATCGGAGAAAGTAGCCGAACTTTCGGATCAGTTCACTAATTTATCTGCAAAGGTAGATGATGATCTGAATGACACAAGACCTGTAGCCATCACTGACACAGAAGAGTATGAACAAATTAAGAAATTCAAACAAAATCAGAATCAAATTAATACGCAACACCAAAGAGAAATCCGGGAAGTACAAGATCAGCTGACACAGGTAATACAAGAATTACGTATTTCAGAGGACTCTCGTACACCAATACGGGAAGAGGGACATAAAAATACGGAACAGCCACAAAATAATAACACAGGGCACTTTGGAGATTATGAAAGAAATTGGCAAAGTACACCGAATTTTGAGATGGAACCGCTGAAACGACGTAACAATGACCGACATGCGACCCGCCGACACGATGATTTTGACTATAAGCTGTTCATTACTACACGTAAATTCAAAACATTTAAGAATTCTGGCAACGACATTCATCCACAAGCGTGGCTCCATCAATTCTCTCATTGTTTTCCTCCCAACTGGTCATTGGAGGACAGGTTAGAATTTATGTGTGGCTACTTAGAGAATGAACCAGCTGTAAGAATGCGATCGGTCATTCACGATTGTCACAGTGAAGGAGAATTTTATCATGCCTTCCTCTCAGCATATTGGTCTCAAGCTACACAAGACTGAGTAAAACATAGCATCATAATGATGAAACATTTCGAACAATCTGAATTTTCCAGTCTTGTCACATATTTTGAAGACATGTTACATAAGAATCAGTATCTTTCAAACCCATACAGCTCCTCAGAACTTATCCGCATTTGCTTAACTAAATTACCTGAACATTTTACGACATATTATTTTGGTAGGACGTTGCAAAGACGACACTGAAGCTTTTCAGCGACTCTTACAAGAAGTCGAAATTGACACTGACAATCGCGGAATGCGAAAACAGGAACACAACAATTACAGGTCACATCCGTCGCAATTCCGCGATGAAAGACATAATAACTGGACACGGCAACGCTATTCTCACAACACAAATCGTGGCCAAAACAGACACCACCCATATGACAACCACTGGCAGAGTAATTGTTACAGAGAAAGATCGCATTTCCGTAGTAATGAATATTGCACAGACAATCATAGAAAGAGACAATATGGCAACCAGAATTATTATTATCACGGGAGACAGAATAATTTCAGACGCAAGGGTCCACCGCGCAGTGATAATTCAGGGAGAAATTCTCCACAACTTAACCGACAAGAAAGAAACTACAGGAGCTACCGACATGACGACAGACGATATAATCATAACGATAGACCGGAATTTCATCAGAACTGGCGGGATTCAAACAGAGCTGGGCCCTCTCGGCAAGGTGAATTTGTAGAAGTTAGGACTCCTAATCCCAATAACGGCGCGCGCCAACAAAGAGACAGACAATGACTCGCACCGCAGGCAGCCGCGTGCTCCGGCTGGTGCAGAGAAAAATAACATAGACGCTAACCTTGAGAAAAATTCCAGTATTCTTTACCGACGTATACCGCATGATAACTGCGTTCAAGTTAACTCTGAGCACTAGGAAGAGTAAAGGATTGTACTACATTTCACATGTAAAACCGTTTATTGAAAGATAATCTGCTTTTTAACTTTGTCTTTGCCATAAAGCTGTTCACATCACGTCACTAGTATGCTTTGTCACACTGAGAAACTGTTAACATGCAACAATGTTTTGAAGTTAACTTTACAGTCTAGAACCTAGGGAACATTTTTAAACATAAATTACCAATGCATTGTTATAGTGAACAGACGACACAGTGTTGTTATTTGTACATTCTTGCTTGTTAGTTGCACGATTACGTAACGACTATAAGGCTTACATATTTAGAACATATACTGTTAATGAGGTTTTAATGCAACATTTTGGTTCAGTTGAAAAGACATTCTTTATTTGAAGTACTTTCTGTGAGATTAAAGATGACTTAGCGTTTGGTTTCTTTGATAGCTACACGATTATATCACGACGCTACTAATGTGTGACACAATTTACATTGTGCTTTTGCGGTGTATCTGTTTTATATCTGCACAGTTTTTCTGAATTATTCTGGAAAGTAAAACATGTTTTGGTGGTAACTTTTGTGGTATAGCTACAATTAGACAGCCTTTTCCATAGCACAGCAATACGTTACAGTACAGTACTTTCTTCATCACGGCAATAAGCGTAGTAACTACGATATCTATACGCAAAGCATTTCACTTTTGTTTATCATGAGGTAAGTACATTGACCTCTGCAGAACTTAGCTTTCGGAGGACGATAACTACGACACTTACACAGAGATTATCTTACAACAAGACGCACAGTATAGCGCTACAGTACACGTATTTGAGCGATTAATTTTGTACTTAAAACATTTATTTTTAAAGACATTTGAAGTACAATGATACAAAGGTTTTCCGTGATACATTTCATTTCATTGCTGTAATCTGTAACACCTGAGGATATAATTACATTAATCCTCAGGGGGGTACACGCTTCCTTTGTGTACCATGTGTGTGGCAAACACAAGGAGCCCTAGCTAATATGGTATTTGCTTATACAACTTTACACATCCGTACCATATTTCTGTAACACATAATTACACAGCTATCTGATCATTTAAATGAGACAGACAAACATTTTTTTACTTCATCAGTGACAGATGTTTACGTAATTACACAGTTGGATAACTTCACACTTATGAAATTGTATTTTGTGTGTACTTTGTGAACTGTTCATATTTTTTGGAACCACTGTGATACTATGAGAGCTTTGAATGATGTATTTGGTATGGGATCATGATTTTTAAAGTACGTTTGAGGTAGATGACACTATTGAAATGCGCAGAGAATTTTTTTTTTAGGTTTTGACGTTATTGCAGAAAGCCATGACGTTTTTGAGATTTGACTGAGGTGTTATGATGTTATTATTACGATGACTATGTGTATTATGCTGTTGCGGTATGTTTGTGATCAATATGCTGATGCTATATGAGTTATTTCATTATGCTACGTATCTGTTATGATGAAATATTGAAGAAGTGTCGACGAATAAGGTAAGGAATAATGATTAGTGGTTAGGGACTCTGGTTTGTGAAAAAGGTTGTTGGAAACCAAGAATCGTGCTTTAAGAGTTATGAAATGTATGTAAAAGCGTGAATGTATTACAATGCCGACAAACTTTTTTGGACACTGTTATATCAATAGGATTTTGTTTCTACAGATTTGAAACGCAAATTCTCGATCTGTGAAATTTTTATATGAGACTGCCACTGTAGTGCAAACTGCTGTCGTAAATATTTCGGTAAGAAAGTTGAGTGACCTGCACGTAATGCGTCGTGGGCGCCCAGCTGTGCCACCTGCCTGGAGAAAAAGCCATTAGTGTGTGCCTTTCAGAAACACAGGTGGAAAAAAAGAGGCCATTATCCTCGCTATTGACATCCCTTGTAGAAAGCATCGCAAATACGACGCGCTCAAACTTGAAAACATATGATTATACTGTGGAGCTCTTAATTGATGATATTTATTAAAATGCCTAATGAAACGACGAGAAACATTTCACGTCTATTGTCTTGCTAGTTGAAAGATTGTTTACTGCATTATGAAACGCCATATGGCTAGTGAATGACGTTTCACGCCTTGCTTTGCCTATTTTGTTTAATACCTAATTTCTAGCTGCACTGCAGCATTCATTACTATAAAATTTAATGGATGTACTAATATAAATATTTTATGCCTACAGATCCAGTAAATAATAACTTTATGATGTACTTTAAAAAACGAAGGAGCTCAAAAAGACATTTCTCTTCACAGAAATTGCATACAGAATTTTCTTTTCAAGTACATGGTAATATTTTTTTTACAATAAGTTTTTGTGGTGCACCACTTTAATTATATAGACATTAAGATGTGAATAGACATTTCCATTATCTGCATTGTTGTCTTTAGTGTGCTATTTTTTTGCTTGTAGGTTTGTCATGATTAAATATAAGTTCTGGCATTTGCTGCTGCTGTGTGCCAGGCATAGTGCTGCTGAATTTCAGCTTGTATTACTCTGTCAGGCCAGATTTACTACTGATTTATTTTTCTTGTTGCTGCACATTGGCTCATATTAGTTGTAATGTTCCATTGCTTGGTAATTTAGATTTACTGTAGCTTGCTTTGCCAATTGCCATTTTTTGGTCATTGCTGTTTGTGTTAATTGTTTTGTGTTGCTGCATTGTGTCGTCCCTTAGTTTAGCATTTGAGCTTAGTAGGTTTAAGTTAGCTTAAGAGGGGGTAGACTATACAAGAAACTAACTATGATGAATTGGAAGAAAAGCATTGAGAAGCTATAAGAAAATGGTTTGGCCAAAAAAGTAGTGTACAGTGAAGAAAAACTATTTTTGACAGAGGATGTGACCAGAATACAGAAAGCATGCTTGGATAGGATATTTCTTTGGCTGGAGCAAATGTTGAAATAAGAGGGACGATCTATGGAATGAAGTTTTGAGTTGGACTGCAGTACCAAATGTTACCCTGAAAACAAACCCTGTTCTTTCCTTTTGTGTTATCCCACTATGTGTTTGTGTACCCTTGTGTATTTATTTTCTTCCTGTCTCTGTGTACTGTTTCATAGAATTTTTTCTCTTCTAATACTAAGATACATTCACTATGATGAGGAATACTGTTATCCTCAAATATAATTAGCATTAATAACATGTTATTTACTTCGTAAAGATGTTTACACATTATTTATTCTGTTTTGTTCTAATGCTCATGTGTGAAGTTGATGTTTCAAAAGTTATTCTGATCTTTTATGTATGTACTTATGTCGTAATTTTTGTAACACTGATGTATTTGTTCTTTCGATTCTTTTGTAAAGCCTGTATTACTGCAAATGTTATCTGTATTGTTATGTTTTTTAAAGATGTATTTTGTACCTTTGTTATTGTATTCTTATGTTATAAAATTGTAATCGACACCAGTTCATCAAATTAAGTAACTTGTAAATTACATTTCACTGCACACGTTTCTGTTGGTCATAGTATATGGACAATATGTGAGAAGTAGGGACTGATAGTGTTTGCACACGTGTTAATAATTCAGTAAGGGACTGGATAACAGCATTGCTGGTTCTAAGGACATTTAAAAACTTTGTGAGTGGACAAGTGGTGGGTTATGGACTTGCTGTATTATCCACAAGAGTCTTCAATGGTAATTGTTCGCCTGCACAGTCAAACAGATGGCTGCTGGCCATCTCTACAAGGACTACAGTGGGTCTACACCTTGATGACTCACCAATACCATTATTTCTACAAGGACTGCAGTGGGTCTGCACCTCTGGTGGCCCACCAATACCTTAATCTCTACCAGGACTACAATGAGTCTACTCTGTGTTGACCTACCTACCAATATTCTTCAAAACTTCGACTGACTCTGCTGTGGGTTTGCTCTGTTGTGGTCCATTACCTGTCTGCATGTCAAGAGTCAGCACTGTCTTTCCGTTGGAAGGACAACACTACTTCTTCAAGACTGCATGGAAATCACCTACTTCTGTGTGCATTTTCTTTTATTGCTCAGACTTTGAGAAAAACACTGCAATGTTACTGTGATGAATGATCAGGACTGTCTATATGGACTGTGAGAAAATTTTAGCTTTTGACCAACTTTGTATCAATAAGTGTGTGCATTTGATTTCTTTGTTATTGTAATCATAATTATCAAAAAAAATTTCAAATCTGTATTGGCCACTGCCCAAAACAATTTGTAAAATTTTTTGTGGGGAGCATGGGGGCTATGTAAGTAGGCTGTTTAGGTTTTTTTATTGGTAACGCCGCCGAACGTAGCGCTCTGTATGAAAATCACTGGCTGTTCCGTGTGCAGTCAGTGGCTGGTTGGCATTGTTGTAATCCTTGCCATTGTAGTGTTGATCAGCGGCAGCTGGATGCTAACAGCGCGTAGCATTGTGCAGTTGGAGGTGAGCCGCCAGCAGTGGTGGATGTGGGGAGAGAGATGGCGGAGTTTTGAAATTTGTAAGAATGGATGTCATGAACTGATATATATATTATGACTATTAAGGTAAATACATTGTTTTTTCTCTATTAAAATCTTTCATTTGCTAACTGCGCCTATCAGTAGTTAGTGCCTTCAGTAGTTTGAATCTCTTATTTAGCTGGCAGTAGTGGTGCTCGCTGTATTGCAGTAGTTCGAGTAACGAAGATTTTTGTGAGGTAAGTGATTTGTGAAACGTATAGGTTAATGTTAGTCAGGGCCATTCTTTTGCAGGGATTTGTGAAAGTCAGATTGTGTTGCGTTAAAAATATTGTGTGTCAGTTTAAGCACAGTCATGTATAATTTTTCTAAGGGGACGTTTCAATATCTCTTATGTCTGACATCATTCACATTGCAAACACAGACTTGTTTAGGTGCTTTAGCAGTTCTTTAGTATGTCGCTCCCAACTGAAATTATTATCAATTCGTAATCCCAAGAACTTTAGACTCTCAACTTCTCCTATTTCCATGTCATAATATTTTGTATACACACTAGAAGGAAATCTCTTGGAAGTTCTGAAGTGCATATAGTGGTCATTTCAAAGTTTAATGACAGTGAATTGGCTATGAACCACTTATTACTGTGAGTAAAAATTTTATAAGCTGCCCTTTCTAAATTTATATTTGATTTACTATTTATTGTAATGTTTGTATCATCTGCAAATAAGACAAACTTGGAATCTGGTAGTGTAAGAGATGACAGGTCATTAATCTGCTTTACAACGTTTCCACAACGGCTGCATAGAAGAAAAAGTTCTACAGCGTGCTAAAACCTTGTATAGCTCAGATAACAAATGTATATTAAGATGTAAATGGTTTAAAAACTATCTTTTGGTTAGAAAGTATCGCGCAATCAGTGTTCGCCACTGTGTCAAGTGATGTGGAGCCGCCGCTTAACAGGTGACGACGGCAGCAAAGCTCAATTAAAATTATTACTTCGCGGCGAGATGGACAAGTAGAAGTCGCCCAAGCCTCAGGGAGGAATTTAGCCACCCTGAGATTGCTTGCATAGAGAGATGAGCACCGTTCGTGTCACAGTGATAGGAAGATCCTACGTGAAGCAACACAGATATCATCTGAGGTGACGGATTTGCTAAAAACGTCTGCGTAGTAGCGTTGTAGCATTGGCAGCAGCGTCAGAAGCCTCATTCCCTGACATGCCGACATGTCCAGGAAACCCAAACGAATGACAAATTAGTTAAAAAAAGTGGTTCAAATGGCTCTATGGGACTTAACTTCTGAGGTCATCAGTTCCCTAGAACTTATAACTACTTAAACCTAACTAACCTAAGGACATCACACACATCCATGCCCGAGGCAGGATTCGAACCTGCGACCGTAGCTGTCGATCGGTCCCAGATTGTAGCCCCTAGAACCGCTCGGCCACTCCAGTCGGCGACAAATTAGTGCTAACATCAGCGAGCATGTGAAGGCATTCCTGGATTCGTTGTACTAAAGGGTGGAATGTGTACGCCACACAGAGGCTCTGGTGAGCACTGAGGTAATCAGAGCATACAAGACATATAGAGATTCCGTGTTGCCAGACATTCACAGTGCCCTGATAAGAGCAGACAACGCTGTAGTAAAAATCGAATAGCTGTCTAAAAGATGTGTGACGTTACTGTAATGATGTGATAGCGATATTGTTTCATTTTCAGCCGCTGTTTCATGGCAAATTTAGTGAGAATACTGTAGCGGTGTATTTGAGAAGGCAGACTTGAGCGCACTAAATTGTCTTCCTCTTCGCACTGCTGGCAAGCCGCAGTCCATTGATGTGGATGTTAATGTTTCCGATGACAGTGCCACTAAAGCGGTGTTACTAAATGCGGTTTTCCGAAATTTCACTGTCGAGAAAGATAAATTTTGCATAATTCGAATGAAGAACTGCTGGCAACATGTGCAACTTAGGAGTAGATATCCTCAATGTAGCGAAGGAAATCAGATGACTTAATAAAGACGAGTCTTCCAGATCATATATTTGTTAGACTCCTTTCAGAGCATGCTGATATAATAGCTCAATATGTGTCAATCATAGGCAGCTACTCGCAAGGCGTAAGACCCGTACCTAATTATTGGAAAGTTGTCCAGGTCACATCAACACTTAAGAAAGGCAATATGAGTAATCTGACGAATTACAGACCCATATCATTGCCGTCGATTTGTAGTAGGATTTTGCAACGTGTATTGTATTCGAACATTATGAGATACCTCGAAGAAAATGATCTAATGGCGCTTACCCAGTACGGATTAAGAAAACATCGTTATGGTGCAACACAACTAGCTTTTTGTTCTCATGAAGTAAAAAGTTCTATCGACAGGGCATCTGAAATACTTTCCATGTTTCTGGCTTTCCGTTCCTCACAAGCGACTTCTAGTCAATCTGCGTGACAGTTGAGTATCGTCTCCGTTGTATGCCGCGCGACCGCTACGGTCACAGTTTCGAATCCTGCCTCGGGCATGGATGTGTGTGATGTCCTTAGGTTAGTTAGGTTTAAGTAGTTCTAAGCTCTAGGGAATGATGACCTCAGAAGTTAAGTCCCATAGTGCTCAGAACCATTTTTGTTTTCAATTGTTCGACTAGGTTCGTGATTTACCATCAGAAAGGTAGCAACTTACGGAAAATCACGTACTGAAACAGAAGTGAGATCTGACATT
Source organism: Schistocerca gregaria (assembly GCF_023897955.1). NCBI lineage: Eukaryota > Metazoa > Arthropoda > Insecta > Orthoptera > Acrididae > Schistocerca > Schistocerca gregaria. The sequence continues at coordinate 65,863,064 of NC_064924.1, read as the reverse complement.
CCCCAAGGAAGTGTTAGATATCCTGTGGTGTTTGTAATCTATATGAATGTTTTAGGAGACAATGACACCAGTCCTCTTAGATAGTTTGCAGATGATGCTGTATTTTACCGTCTTGTAAAGCCATCACAAGATCAAATCCATTTGGAAAATGATTTAGGTAAGAAATCTGTATTGCTGACTGTAAATAATAAAAAGCGTGAAGTCTTCCACACGTGTACTACAAGGAGTCCGCTAAATTTCCGTTACACGACTAATAACATAAATTTAAATTCTGTCAATGCCACTAAATACGTACGGATGAAACAATTACGAACAACTTAAATTGGAACTATCAGATACATAACATTACGAGGGAGACGTACCAAAGAACGTTTTATTGACAGAACCCTTAGAAGATGCAAGAAATCCACTAAAGGGACTGCCTACACTACGCTTGTAGGTCCTCTGCTAGAATATTTCTGTACAGTGTGGTATCGTTACCAGAATTATCGATAATGGACAGTGAGTAGGTGGTTGACCCCATGCTGGTGTACCAGGAACTTGTACACCTGTTGATAAATGTCTGTCATCCCGTTTTCTGTGAAACATTCGAAGGGGGTCAGCTCGTTCTGTACTATCTCGTAATAGGGGAATGAGTGCCACTGATGTGATACACGGTGTCAGGTGCCAGTCATTAAAACATTCGGAGGTTTTCGATGTGGCGAGATTTTTTTATGAAATTTCATTCTGATTCAAATGGTTCAAGTGGCTCTAAGCACTATGTGACTTAACTTCTGAGGTCATCAGTACCCTAGACTTAGAACTACTTAAACCTAAGAACATCACAAACACCCATGCCCGAGGCAGGATTCGAACTTGCGACCGTAGCAGCAGCGCGGTTCCGGACTGAAGCGCCTAGAAGCCCTCGGCCACAGCGGCCGGCATTCCGTCTGAAACTTATCCCTCCGAATGCTAAAATGTTTTGTTGCAGTCCACCTACATAGGAAGGCATTATCATCGAAATAAAATGAGAGAAATCAGAGTTCACGCGGAGAGATTTATGTTAAAAAATGGTTCGAATGGCTCTGAGCGCTATGGGACTTACTTCGAAGACATCAGTCCCCTAGAATTTAGAACTAGTTAAACCTAACTAACCTAAGGACATCACACACATCCATGCCCGAGGCAGTATTCGAACCTGCGAACGTTGCGGTCGGGCGGTGCCAGACTGTAACGCCTAGAACCGCTCGGCCACTCCGGCCGGCGAGATTTATCTGTTTTCCCTACTCGCTGTTCGAGAGTGGAACGGTAGAGAAATAGTGTTAAAGTGGTCCGACAAACCCTCTGGCAGGCACTTAAGTGCGAAATGCAGAGTAGTCATGTAGATGTAATCCAGTACATAGAAGTTATTATCTAGGCGAGCGGCGGTGTTACGGTTTATTAGCGCGCTGTCTCCTGGGACCTGCGTGAGGTTTTTTTCTCTGATAAGCTGTGGAGGCAGTCGCGCCTGTGCAAAACCCTGAGCTCCACAGCAGAGACACACTACGAGGAGGCGCTAACGCTGGATAGTTCAGCGCCGTACTGGGCACCGATGTTCGCCACCAGTTTGAGACAGCTCTAATGTGAGCAGACCGTGTATCGCAGTATTTGCTAGGTGCTGTGAACTGCACTCTGGATCTCACAGCTTCAGCCGAACAGTCGGTAGGTTTAACTCTTCAGAGGATCAGCCCCGCTGGGCAACGCGGCTTTCCCTGAAACGCGCCAACCTGGGCCGGTGGTAGGGCTGCAGCCGGGCGGAAGAGACGGGGCCAGAGCGGGCCCCAGACTCGACACGCCGTCTTATCTGGCCGGCCGCGCCGACGCTGGGAGCTGGCCTACGCGTAATCCCGCGGCAAAGTTGGAGCCCGGCCTCGCTGATAACGGGCGGCACTCCCAAATGGGCGGACCCCTGCTGGCCGTGCCGGCGGTCAGGTCCCCGAGGGCTAATTATACACACGCCGCGCCCTGCAATCTTGCTCGGGAATCAGTGAGACCCCTGGTGAAGTATGAAACCTCTTTGTAGCCTCGAGGGAAGGAGTTACTTTACTGCCAAGGAAACGAGTGAGCTGACGTGGTAGCAGCGGATGCGTACAACTATCCCCGTTGAAGAAAGATAATGAGTCACTGGGATAATGTTGATGGACGTACAAAATAACTGCAACGCGATTTTGTCATATATACACTACTGGCCATTAAAATTGCTACACCACGAAGATGACGTGCACTAGACGCGAAATTTAACCGACAGGAAGAAGATGCTGTGATATGCAAATGATTAGCTTTTCAGAGCATTCACACAAAGTTGGCGCCGGTGGCTGACATGAGGAAAGTGTCCAACCGGTTTTTCGTACACGAACAGCAGTTGACCGGCGTTGCCTGGTGAAACGTTGTCGTGATGCCTCGTGTAAGGAGGAGAAACGCCTACCATCATGTTTCCGTCTTTGATAAAGGTCGGACTGTACCCTATCGCGATTGCGGTTTATCGTATCCCGACATTGCTACTCGGGTTGGTCGAGATCCAATGACTGTTAGCAGAATATGGAATCGGTAGGTTCAGGAAGGTAATACGGAACGCCGTGCTGGATCCCAACGGCAGTCGAGATGACAGGCATCTTATCCGCATGGCTGTAACGGATCGTGCAGTCTACGTCTCGATCCCTGAGTCAACAGACGGGGACGTTTGCAAGACAACAACCATCTGCACGAACAGTTCGACGACGTTTGCAGCAGCATGGACTATCAGTTCAGAGACCATGGCTGCGGTTACCCTTGACGCTGGATCACAGACAGGAGCGCCTGCGATGGTGTACTCAACGACGAACCTGGGTGCACGAATGGGAAAACGTCATTTTTTCGGATGAATCCAGGTTCTGTTTACAGCATCATGATGGTCGCATCCCTGTTCGCGACATCGCGGTGAACGCACATTGGAAGCGTGTATTCGTCATCGCCATACTGTCGTATCACCCGGCGTGATGGTATTGGGTGCCATTTTTTACACATCTCGGTCACCTCTTGTTCGCATTGACGGCACTTTGAGCAGTGGACGTTACATTTCAGACGTATTACGACCCGTGGCTCTACCCTTCATTCGATTCCTGCAAAACCCTACATTTCAGCAGGATAATGCACGACCGCATGTTGCAGGTCCTGTACGGGCGTTTTTGGATACAGAAAATGTTTGACTGGCAGGCACATTCTCGAGATCTCTCACCAACTGAAAACGTCTGGTCAATGGTGGCCGAGCATCCGGCTCGTCACAATAGGCAGTCACTACTCTTGATGAACTGTGGTATCGTGTTGAAGCTGCATGAGTAGTTGTACCTCTACACGCCATACTAGCTCTGTTTGACTCAATACCCAGGTTTATCAAGGTCGTTATTACGGCCAGAAGTGGTTGTTCTGGGTACTGATTTCTCAGGATCTTTGCACTCAAAATGTGTGAAAATGTAATCACATGTCAGTTCTAGTATAATACATTTGTCCACTCAATACCCGTTTGTCATCTGCATTTCTTTTTTGGTAGCAATTTTAATGGCCAGTAGTGTAGAATGGTTGGAGATTGTTGCTCGTATATTGTAACACCCCACCCGTCATTTATCTGGGTTTGGCGTGTGTTCACCTCAGATAATTGACTAACAGATCAACAGAGAGTGCAAAACTGCCACAATATCGGATAACGCAAAGAAAGTGATAAGGCCCTGTGAATCCTGATTTATCTGCGGTGGCAGTGTTGACATTAATTGATTCAGAATTGATAACTTTTAATTAAAAAGGGGTGCACATTGATGTTATATGCAGCTATTGAACACCACATGCAAATGTTGAACATAAAATTAATTAAGAAAGTGACTTGGGATTTCAACTACTTGATTGAAAACAGATGCAGTCGATTATCACAAATTTATTTTAACTTACGACCTTCAATCATCACATTACATGACTCTCCTACCAGGCAGTGGTAATAAATTGCGTTTGCGAGGAGTAAAGCTCGATAACTCAAAAGTGATTCCTATCGACTGACCCAGGCGTAATGCGAAGTGCGAGAAGAATTCTACATGAAACCCTCGTGGAAACTTTGCCAATGTGATTCAACAAATTAATCAGTGGCCGGAACGGGCGCAATATGACCAAATAGAGCGTGGCAGAGCGGCGGCATTGTGTGGACGTCGGCCGATGTCGTGGTGCTGCAAGGCTGCGTTCGTCTATTCATTCCTAGCTATCTTGCTCAGTACACAGCTGAACCAAAACTTTCTATCTCCAAGCTCAATTGTTCCATTTCCTAAGTCCTAAACTGCAGAGATGCTCACTCTTTCTCAGGCAAGCTGAGTAAAGAACGCCGCGTCCACACTCTACGGAAACTGGGAACGGAAGACCTCTACTGAGACTTCGGCTAGTCCACTCTTCGCCTCGGTTTCCGCTCCACCAAAATCACTTATGCCAATTGTAGCACAAGTCACATTAATTATGCGTCGCTTCCCAGCGCCAACCAATGCCAACAAATTCCCACAAAATTTTCCTTCCTCTCAACTTCTTCTATTGTCTCCCCCCAGACCACCCATCCAGGTTAGCGTCTGCACAAACACCAAGTTTTCCGGAATTCTGACTCCCAGGAGAGTACTTCAAGTTCCTTGGTCCTACATTCCCATTGGAGGCCAACGTATTTCATGCTGTCGCTATTCACCTAATTTACTTCAGGCTCTGCGGACCGCGAATTCAGCGTGAAGTTGCTATAGTCACGAACATGCATATTTTGACCTCAGTTGACCACTCCACCATAGCTTTGTCGCATGTTTCACAGAAAACGGGATGACAGACATTTATCAACAGGTGTACAAGTTCCTGGTACACCAGCATGGGGTCAACCACCTACTCACTGTCCATTATCTTAAGGCGGCTGGAGGCCGCACCGCGTTACTACTTTCTCAAGAGTTTGAGCCGCCCTAAGCTGCCTGTTGTCGCTTGTCTTCGCCGCTCCCCAGACACGCGCCGCGGTCAATTCTGTATACTTCAATGGGGTAAACTAGCGTCCAGTAAATCGACTCGTTTCCACAAAGTTTTCATGTCATGTGAATTACTTTAAAACCATCACCCGACATTAATTATTCCACTACGTCCATACTATACCCTCTACAAGATGCATTGTGCCTTGTCAGTCATTTTCTTCAACCCTACTGTTCGCTCAACGTGAGTTAGGTGATCTTTAGTGACTTCATGTAAGGGGCATAGTTCTTGCCATCTTACAATATAAAATAAATTGTTTTCAAATGATAGAGCACAGCAATCAGTCGTCCTTTTCTTGCAGGTTTCATTAGGCAAATCTAGACATCGGCTAGTGCCTAGCCTTTATCGATGCACCATTTCATAGTATCACTGCATGTTCTTGTACGTCAGTCCCCTATTGCTCGGGCTTCTGTCAATCTTGAAACAACTGTGACAGAAGTCCAAACAACAGGGAACTGACGTACTAGAACATACATTGATACTATGAAATGGTGCAACGACAATTGCTAGGCACTAGCCGAGGTCTAGATTTGCCTAATGAAACTTGCAAGAAAAGACGACTTATTGCTGTGCTCTATCACTTGAAAGTCATAAAACAATCGATGAGTGCACCCACGTTACTAATGGAAAATAACCTGATGAAATAAATTGTTGCTGGTGTACAGCAACCAGTCACAAGTTGGTTTCAGGTTACTTTATTCAAAAGTACCGTTACCGGTTTCGAATATTTTACAATTCATCATCAGACGATTTTTTCATGCTTTCATCAATACATGTTATACAATGGTTTCCTGTGAGTAGCTCTAGGATAAACTATAATTTACAAACTACAAACGTGTAACCAAAATGATAGCGCTACATATTTGTGTTGTAATACAACTTACAAGAAATGTCCATCTGGCTCTTTTGTATTAGCAATTTTCTTGCAATGAAATACATTCTCAAGGATGCTTGTATTTTCACAGTCAAACCCGTTGCACTGCATTGTAAACCACTTTCACTCGGTCAAAAAACGAATCTTCAATGTGATCCACATGTTTTGATTTATAGCATATGAAAACAAAAAAAAAATGGTTCAAATGGCTCCAAGCACTATGGGACTTAATTTCTGAGGTCATCAGTCCCTTAGAACTTAGAACTACTTAAACCTAACTAACCAAAGGACATCACACACATCCATGCCCGCGGCGGGATTCGAACCTGCGACGGTAGCGGTCGCGCGGTTCCAGACTGAAGCGCCTAGAACCGCTCGGCTACTCCGGCCGGCCATATGAAAACAAATACACAGTTTGCGAAGTAAATGAGTATCGACGATGCTACAATGCAATCGTACAAAATTACTCACAAAGCGGACATTTTTACGTGGTGAATGATGTTCCAGTTACAGGGGTGAAAGAAGTGGGTTTAACACGATTGCGAGTAGCACACTGTCCTCTGATACTGGGGCTACACTTCTGGTGTGTTAGCCCATCAGTGTGCTTGTTGTGCACCAGCGTCGCTGCTCATATCTTACATGATAGTATTTTACATTTTGACAAGTGGGCAGTAGCTTTACATAATAGTGATTTCTCCACTGGTTTAAATATTAGTCAAACGAGTCTGGAAAAGCCTTTAAGGTCTTACGTATTGCAGGACTCCTGACCAAATTATTGGGTAGGTTATTTTAACACATCTCAGACCAGTAGGTGCATCCTTATTTTCATGGTGATTAAGCCAGCTATAATTATCTACATCATGTTTAAACAATTTTATCTGTCCAAAATGAGATTTTCACTCTGCAGCGGAGTGTGCGCTGATATGAAACTTCCTGGCAGATTAAAACTGTGTGCCCGACTGAGACTCGAACTCGGGCAAGTGCTCTACCAACTGAGCTACCGAAGCACGACTAACGTCCGGTACTCACAGCTTTATTTCTGCCAGCTGTGAGTACCGGGCGTGAGTCGTGCTTCGGTAGCTCAGTTGGTAGAGCACTTCCCCGCGAAAGGCAAAGGTCCCGAGTTCGAGTCTCGGTCGGGCACACAGTTTTAATCTGCCAGGAAGTTTCAATTTCCTCTGTGACTCCCTCCCCCCAGCCCCCACCTCCCCCCTTACACACACACCTACGTACTGGGTGGCTATAATTAAAGTGCAGCTACTCGAAGAGGACCATTGTTGGTTGTAATTACAACATGGCAGCGAAAGTTCGTAGATGTTCTATTGCGTTAATGCAGAACGGATTTTTATTGGTAATAATAGTTCCATTTTTGTCCGTTAGGTAAAAATATGGCGCTGTGAATGCAAAAAAGACATATAGAAATGTTTTCATTTGTAATGGATTAAGAATGATCCCAAACAAGTGAAAAATGTATAATTTTGATGTTATTATTAACCACCCCTTGCACAGTTCCTTATAGTCGTTCATAAACACCGAAGATAACGAGATGCTCCAGCCGTAAAACGACCTGATCAGCAGTTGTTCGCAGCAGTTCCGGTAATATGAGCAGCTGTATACTGGCCTTCAGATAAAGTAGAACCCAAACGTGTCACTGGTAAACGCATCCTCTTAGATACCCCCAGAGCCAAAGGTCGCATGGATTCAGATCAGGTGATCTTGCAGGCCACACATCTGACAAACCTTGGAAAATAACACGCCCTTGCAAGGTTCCACTAAGCAGATCTTTCATTGGGCGAGCCACGTGAGATCTTGCCCCACCTTGGAATAAAAGAGTCGTTTCCAAGCAGTTGTGCTCCTCCAAAGCAGTAATCATATGACGCACAAGGAGGTCTCAATAACGTGCAGACGTCACGGTACACCTGACAGGCACTGCGGGTTATTCTCTTCAAAGAAGAACGGACCGAGAATACAGGTGCTTGTGAATCGACACCACACAGTCACACACGGCGAGTGCAATGGCTCTTCGTGAACAACACGTGTATTCACAGTACCCTGACTTCCGCAGTTCTGTGTATTCCCTGCACCCTGTAGTGTGAAATGTATGTCACCACAACACAGAATACCGTCTGGCCACATGTCATCAACTTCGATCCATGCCACAAACCAAAGAGCAAATTCAGAACATTTCTGCAGATTCAATTGCTGCACCGTCTGGATCTTTTATGGGTATCAGCGTAAAACAGACAGCAAAATTAGTCGTTCTGTTGACCATGGGAGGGACAATTGTCGTGATACTGCACGACTACTAGTGCCACATGCTGCGTGGTCAGTTACAGCAACAGCAACCTCGTCAGTAACTTCCGCTGAGCTGGAATGTCTTCCTCTTCCAGATAGAACAGCAAGCTTACCCGTGTTTTCAATTTTCATTAGCATTTTCTTAAAGGAATTTAATGACACGGAGCCTCTCCTCACACTTTCAGTCGGCGATACTCTCTCAATACAGCACTGTAATGGCTGCCATTCACATAAAACTGTTTCACTAGCAGTGTACGGCATCTCTTCTCGATAGCATTCTGTCAAATGACAGTGCTGCTGTCATACCATCATATAAACTGTGTACAGCACCAGATTTTCTCCTGTTGGCCACAACTTGCACTAATTTCTTCTCAGTATAAATCGGTTCCGCATAAACACATTAGCATATCTATTAGGTTTCGCAGCCATACGAAATCAGCCCACAATGGACCTCTATGAAGCACCTGGTATGTACAGGTCCCAAAAATGTTTGCAAAAAGCTTCGAAGGTTTGTAGGGAGTTTCTTGGGAAGAAAATCGAGGATAGGAAGCCATGTCCAGAAATGTCATCCAACGAGGCTACAGAGTGTAGGCCCCTTAGGCAGAAAGCGTGACTTTGTGCGCTGACAGACCTTAGGTGGTCCGTTGTTTGTTGTTCAGCGTTCACAGCTGATTGCCACTATCACCAGTGGAGAAGCTGAGGCTAGCTGCTGTGTAGACAGGCCTTGTCTCCTATGAATGCGATGTTCTCGGTGGATAACAGCTTAGGACACTGGTTTGTACTTGTGTTTCATTTTGCTTGTGGAAGCCTCTAAAATCTCCAGTGTTTTTGAAATACGGGAGAAAAATAAACTGCAGGTGGAAACCTGTGCATGGAACCATCATCCACCGAGGCAAAAGAGCATCACATTCATGTCTACCATACTCTCCACTCGCAGTCGTTGCCGCCAGTTATGGTCACTGAATATGTGAGACATTCCATCTAGGGCCCATCAGCGTACGAAGTTGTTTAATGCCGAAGAGATGGCATAGCAGCAGGCATCAGAGCCTGCAGCTTCAACACTCTGTAACGTCGTTGAATGATGTTTCTGGACACGGGTTCCCATCCTCACTTTGTTCCTTAAGACACCATCTACATCCCCCACCCCTAAGTTTGTCTGCGTAATTTTGAAAAGCTGGATGTTCCTTCTGAGATATTGCAGAAAGATTTGGGAGGAACGTACTCACTGTACATGATTTCTGGAAGCAGTCACCACGAGAACGTACGGTCGCAAGAAGACCGGGCTCTAGAGGGCAACCTAGTACTACTGAGAGGGAAGACCATCGTCTTCGGAGTACGTCTCTGTCGCATCGTACTGCACCTGCAACAGCAATTTGTGCAGCCGTTAGCACCACATTGACCGAACGAACTATTACAAATTGGTGGAAACTATGATTTTTTTGGGGTACTCTGGACTTCTTCGGACAAAATTGGACGTTGAATACTTTCATATGATGTGGGATATGGCTTCAAATAGAACGTTATGAATGGGCATTGAAGTACATACGATTCGTAATGTGTTGCATTGTGTTGAGGAACTAATAAATGCAGTGGTTTAGTTTACTGTTTCATTTAATGACCCACCTCGGCTTCGCAGCGGTTCAACTAAATATCGACAACTGGACGGGTTGTTTATATAATGTAGTGATATACATTAACCTTTCTGGTGAAGCAATCTGTCTCTTAGTGAAAACCGTATCGAAATCCCGAATGCAGCTGCTGAGATTAGCCTTGCTAAACACACGAAAAATGTAGCGGGGGACTTCGTAATATGTTTATATACCGGTCAAACTTCGCTGCTCTCTGGAGCTGTGGCAGCTGTTTATTACTTTTCCCGCCAGATGACTCCTCATCTATAGTTCGCAGTTCCGATCGTTTCCATTACATGTCACTTCAAACGCCTATTAAATATGGAACAGGCAACAATACATATACTGCACACTCAGCACTGCTGTAAATAGTGAGTTATAGTGTATACACACTCCTTCCTCCGGAATCACTCTATTTATTAGCGAAAACCGTATCAAGATACGTCAGTAATTGCTGAGATTTGCCATAACATGCAGACAGAAAAATGAGGTAGGGGACTTGAATTTTCAATATGTATAGAAGCATTGCTATTCCGTTAATTGATGAATTTGTCAAATATCAGAGGGCATGATACTGAAAGTGCACCCCTTCTCTCTGGACCCTCCAGACACCCATGTCAGAGCCATGTATTTGTAAAGCGCCATTAAGAGAAGAGCTATAAAGTCAAAGCTTGGAAGATCAACTGAACAGAATTATTAATGGCTTGAAAAGAGGTTATACGATGAACAGAAAGTAAAATAAGAGTTGCGAAATGTAGTCGATGGTTTTAATTTCATGTGTGGCTAAAATTCTTTTTCCCACTCCAGCATGAGTTCAAGCGATTGCTGATGACCAGCTCACTGTTGAATGGAATTGTTGTAGACGCTGATACAACTTGGTCAGCGATCTGGAACCCAAATTACGCTAAATCATGTAGCTCGAGTGCGTGAGTTGCTGCCAGAGAACTAGCTACTAGGAGTGTTAGTGCGCGAGCTATTTGTTTTTAAACTGCTGCCACTTTAATTCGTCCTCTGAGTGGTAAGAGCTGGCACCTGCAGGATACCTCTTGCCTCTCTGCTTTCTGGAGCCGAGGCTTGGCAGTCTGCTGGTATGTGTGCCAGTTAATTAGTGACGTCGCTGGCCCAGTGTCTACCTGACACTCCATCTTCTGATTGTTGATGATTAGCTGAATCATCGGCCTGTCTGGAGTTCCACATTTTGGAGCTAGCTGTGTGACGGCGCAGTACGTCGTGCGCTTGTTAACGGCGGCTCGTTCACACACACATTGTCTAGACGGCCTGATTTGCTAAATGCCCACGTTATACGGGCACTGGTAGCTTTCATGTTAAGCCTAGTACTCGGGGCATGATTTACGTTACTTAAAATTATGGCGCCGTGAAGGGAAGGACGTGGATGACCGATTAGGAAGTGTCGCACGTGCTGGTGACTGACGGTGAATTATGCGCTCCCGTGCAGGCGCGTCTACCAGCACAGCCGTGGGGGAATTAATGGCTACTTCACGCCCTTCTGGCAGATTTAGAACTAACAGCATCAAGCTAATGACCGTCACTGTGTCTCATCAGTCGAATGACGACTGTAATAAATTAATTTGATGTGCTGAGCCAATTATCCAATTTTGTCACGCATCCTTGATGTATTTTCGTTATTCAGTTTAAAAAAATAATTGAGCCTTTTATAGTCTCCTAAAAATCGTCTCTCTTCTCCTGTCCGCCATCATGTAACGACGCAATTTGCTTATTACTTGCGTTTTTACAAACAATAATAATAATAATAATAATAATAATAATAATAATAATAATAATAGTTTCCAGTCATCAGGAAAGAATAAAAAAAACCACAGAAAGCATATAAACTTACGTGGAACTATTGTAACAAAAAGTCCATATCCATTAACGCAAAATTGAGGCACTACAGCACTGTCGTACTTCCGGAGGCACTGTATGCATCTGAAACAACACTAATAGGTGGGCAAACTAAAATCAAAGAAATAGAGAAACAAGAAAGGAATATTCTCAGGAAAATTTTTGGCCCGATACAAGAGCAAGGAATCTCGAAGAAGAGACCAACATGAGAATTATATAAATACACAGACAAGATTACGAATACAATAAGGAAAAGAAGAATGCAGTTCTATTGACATATCCACAGGATGAATGAAAACAGAATTTCAAAGCGAATTCTTAAAGTCATCAACTCAGGCAGGGGAAAAACAAAATGGATAAAAGAAGTTGAAGAGGACCTCGGACAAGCACACATAACAGTAAACGATGCAGAAAATAGAACTGAATTCTGGAACATCATCAAAAAACATAAATTTGACACCACAACACAGAAGAGACCAGGATGCAAATGGACAGCGGAGCGAAACAAACAACATAGTGAACACATGAAGAAAATTTGGGCTCAGAAGAAACATAAACAATCATCATATAGGAATTCAAGTTCAAACGCTCTCTTAAATGGGAATAATCGAAAATAATAATAATAATAATAATAATAATAATAATAATAATAGTTTCAGATGCGTTTATGTATTTATTTTACAGTAATACAATACAGATCCTGTTACTAATGTTATGTCCAGAATTTTTCTCTATTTCATTTTTAAATACATTGGGAAGCGATTGGTTTGGTTACGTGTCAGTCTGCACGGATTCCGCGCGCCATTAAAAGGCTACTTGCATCCTTTACGAATCAAACCTTGCAGTCAAAATTTCTTGTTGCGAAGTCCGGTCAATGTTTGTTTTTTGTAATGCAAAAGATTATACATTATATTATAACGGTCCGCCGTCACCAAGCTTATCTGCTACCCAATAATGACAATGAACCTGGATATTATGAAATCAGGTAACGAAAGAGTGTTATTTTGTCAGTAGTAGGTGTGAACTTAATCAAAATTTAACTGCTCATCACTTATCTTACTTTGTCATGCTGCAGCTATGGTCACTATAAGGTATAACGACTCCCAAGAGTCTATTTTCAGAGGAATGAAGAACATTCACTACTTTTCAGTTACATTTCTTTCTTTATTTTGAAACGGATATATTACGCAACGTTGGCTACTGGACAATCTACAGATACCAACGTTGTTTCTGCTGAAAGTGCAACGTCACAAAACGCTATACAGTACAGCTTAAATAATTTGTTTGTTGTTATTTTTATTCTGCTTTCCAAACCTATATTGTTACACAAAGTCTTACTGTGGTTGTGATCCAGAAAATAAGTTTTCATGCCATTTGCCAGTCGCTGCAGTAACTTGGCTGTCCTAAGCTACTTACATGCACATGGTATTTGTTGATGGCCGGTAGAGTAACTGTGGCATTGTGTATTTCTTTCATAATTTTTTATACGTCTTTTGGTCTTAAATTGTTGTAATATTTCGATAGAGTGAATAAGAATCTTGGATTAAACTTTCGTAATCTACATGAGAGAGTTCCGTTAAAATTAATTTATAATCGATAGCGCTTTATTAGTAACGGTGTGCTGTTCAACAGAGTAATAGAGGGGACTAGAAATTTCACTATGAGCGTTTCACGTGTTTTTGTCTTCTTTAAAAGATGAAGGCATTTGAAGCGTGATCCAATAGTATTGTCCGAAAGTACGAAAATATTGTACAAAGGAAAATGAGTCCAGGAACTTATGCAGAGTATGAGAAATTGACTGATATACACGGAATATTATTGGAAAGCTGCATATGTCTGCTTTCTGATCAGAACGTCTGTTTTTTCTTCAGTGCATCTTACATAAAATTTTCTACTTATGGCAATGTATCGGTAAATGTGTCAAGGTACAGTAGTATGAACAATAGCATTGTATTCATTCAGTAAGTATTTCTTTTATTAAATGACTTGTCTGAAAAGTGAGGCGGTGACAGGCAAAGTTCATTCAACTTAACATGCCATAACATCACAGCATTTGTTCAGTTTTCTTTCGTTTTACTGACTGAAGGCTTTAAATCTAAACAGATACAGTCGTATTTCCATCTTGTACGGTGCTCGAAATGCGGTTTTACTTACAAAGGAAATAATACAAAGTTGTATTGTTATTAGTGCTACGATGAATGTCTCGGGAACGATTTCTTATAATTACTATGATTCTCTTGAAGTAATATTGATAAAAACCACGTCAGTATTATTTTGTATCGATGAAATTCTAAAAGTGACAAATCCGTTCTGAAGCTGCCCCAAGATATTAATGAAAAGTGTCGGCGTAATTTTCTTCGCATAATAACAATAAACTGTTCTTTGGTAAAATTAGTAACAGATAATACGAACTGTACTTTTCATAAGGTACATTTACTTTCTTTTCGAATATTATTAATACGTGACTGATGCCATCACAAAAACTTTCAGTAATGGAATTTTTGGAATCTCTTCTTACGGTCTTTTCTAAGTCATTTATTCGTGCGTTTTTGTGTATTTACATGCATGTGTGAGAATGTTTAACAAGTCATTGCTAGGCAGCCCCTATAAATGTGTTTTTCCCTCACAAAGGACTTCAAAGTGGTTCTAATGGCTCTGAGCACTATGGGACTTAACTTCTGAGGTCATCAGTCCCCTAGAACGTAGAACTACGTAACCTAACTAACCTAAGGACACCACACACATCCATGCCCGAGGCAGGATTCGAACCTGCGACAGTAACAATCGCGCGGTTCCAGACTGTAGCTCCTAGAACCGCTCGGCCACTCCAGACGGCAAAGGACTTCAAACTGTTACTTAGAAGCAAATGGGTATTCACTGAAAATTCATATCTCAGTTTCTCCAGTCTTGTTTTGTCACAGCATCAAAAGCATCGTCCGTTACCTTTTTACTCTTTTTGCTACTATGGTTGTTCGCCCGCACATAATGATTATTTTATTCTGACGTCTTTTAAAAACAAATCCTATAAACAGAACAATTTTTCTGCTTCCTCGATATGCTTGAGGTGCAGTTCACTGCGACAAAACCTACGAAGTTTTCGCAAAGCTATTATTTCCTTTTATTATTCATAACTAGCGACCAGTTCTGGCTTCACACGCTTAGCAGAACTGCTTTCACACTGGCAACCTCATGGGCGCTATTCAGCTGCCCGATTGAATCGTTGGACACGCAGCTGAATCTCTCTGTGGCAACTGGCAAGAGCAATGTGTTTCCGAAATCCGGTTATGAAATGGCAACAATACGGCGAATATTCAACTGCAACAATGTGAAAGAGAACTTCTGTACAGCCTGCTGCTTTCTGCACTACTTTACTCGCAAAAGAGATGGTTTCGGCTAGACTGAAACTTCAGTATCACGCCTATGAAAGTAGCTATACTGCGAGTATACGAGACAAATTCGTAGATTACTTTGTTAGCTGATATCTACTGCTGGACAACTTGTATGGCGTAACGGCAATAAAAAATCTTTCCTCGTCGTTATTTCTGAAAACTATTTCTGGCATTAGTTTTCAAACACACACACAGAAAAACGAAGCGGGGGACTGTAATTTATGACACGTATAGACATCCCGGAGATTGCCGCCTAATAACACATTTATCCATATTGTTGATGATATATTTGTGTGGACTTTCTTTCTTCTACTTTGCATTAAATTCCATACTCCCTCTCTGCTCGTCATTGTGTCCTCCTTCCGTAATCTGCACACTATCGAATTAATCTGTAAGGGGTGGTCAAAAAGTTTCCGTTTGAGGGCGTCGCTGCAGCGTACATACAACGTAGCACGACTCCGATGTGCCTTTCCGAAATGCATACAGCAAACGCTGTTTCTGTTACTGAGAGCTTGGGGTTATCAGGCTCAGTGAACAGTGCAATGGAGCATCTGAGACCAGTCTTTCAAAATAACTTCGGTAAAATGGGAATGACACTCACGTCTTCCAAAGAAGTAGCATCCATCATAAAATGCTTAAAATGTAAGTATTCCATTGGGCATGATAACATATCAACGAAGCTAATCAAAGAGTGCTCATGCGAGTTGAGTTCTATCTTATTTGTGTAATCAATCTCTTATCAGTGGAACATTTTCAGACAAGCTAAAATATGCTGAAGTTAAGCGATACCAGCAAACCAACGACCAATTTCACTTTTGCCGGCTTTCTCAAAAATATTTGATAAGGTTTTGTTCAAGCGTCTAATTAAGCATCTTACTGCAAAAATAATATGTTGTCCAAGTCACAGTTTGGATTTCTTAAGGGTTCTGATATACAGAAAGCTATTTACACTTGCAGTGAGAATGTACTTAATTCATTAGATAATAACATAGAGGCTACTGGCATTTTCTGTGACCTGTCAAAAGTCTTTGACTGTGTGAACCACAGCATTCTCTTACGTAAATTACAATATTATGGTGTCACCGGCAATACTGAAATATTGTTTGAGTCTTATCTATCTAACTGGAAACAAAGGGTGTCGTTGCGAAATACCTGTGCAGTAAGCAGTCAGTCTTCATCTGACTGGGAATTAATTACATGTGGTGTTCCTCAAGGTTCCATCTTGAGTCCATTGCTTTTTCTTGTGTATATTAATGATCTATCATCTGTTACATTGCCATATGCAAAGTTTTTCTTTAATATTTAATTTTTTTAGATGATACAAACATTGCAATAAGTAGCAAGTACAGATTTAGAAAACGCTGCTAATCAAATTTTCACTCACATTAATAAGTGGTTTAAAGCTAAGACACTGTAAACTTTGAGAAGACCCATTATGTGCAGGTCAGAACCAGTAAGAGATTTCCTTCCAGTCTAACATACGAAGACATGTAGATAGAAGAGGTTGACAGTGTTAAATTTCTGGCATTACAACTCGATAATAAATTCAGTTGGGAAGGGCATAACACATAATTGCTTAAACGCCCAAACAAGTCAGTATTTCCTGTGGGAATGATGCAGATGTAGGAGATATAAATGTAAAAAACTTGTATATTTTGCTTACTTTCATTCTATTATGTCATATGGGTTCATTTTCTGGGGCAATTCATCAAACCGAACAAAAGTTTTTAGGGTGCAAAAACGTGTGATAAGAATCATTAGGGGTGTAAATTCAAGAACATCTAGTAGAAAACTGTTCAAGGAAGTTTGTATTCTTCGCAGTATATTTATTCCTCAATGAAATTTGTTGCAATATATCTCAATTTTCAATCAATAGCTCAATACATAGTATCAATGCTACTAAAGACCTAAAATCACTTACTGTGGGGCAAAAAGGGGTCCAGTATTCAGGAACACACATTTTCAATAAATTGCGAGCAACCATTAAAAACTTGGTTTCAGATAAAGCACGGTTTAAACAGAATTTGAAAGACTTTTTGATAGGCAACTCCTTCGACTCCATAGATGAATATCTCAACAGAGACTGTTAAGCCAGCTTAAGTAAAAATATCGGTCAGATTTCAGTTTTGACAACACTGGGTCACAACAGTCAAGATTAGGTATTTTGTATGATAAATTTATTAATAGTGCATAACAGTGTTTCATTCAGACAGAGTGTTAAATCTGTAAACATTAACTGTTCCAGTTTATTGCATTGTATTTCGACTACCACCTGACAAATGATCAGGGTAGTAAGTATTACATTCAAATGTTTTGTGTTTTTATGTTATACTTTATGACTTTATGCGATATTTGTGTTATAGGTACGTACGAGGAAGTTCTCCTCACAATCGGCGGTGAAAGGAATATGTGGAAAACACTGACAAGAAGAAGGGACAGGAAGATAGTATCTCTATTAAGATATCAGGGAATAACTTCTATGGTACTAGAGGGAAGTGTCGAGGGTAAAAACTCTAGAAGAAGACAGAGACTGGAATGCATCCAGCAAATAATTGAGTATGTAGGCTGCAAGGTCTACTCTGAGATGAAAAGGTTCGCACACGAGAGGAATCTCTGGTTGGCGGCATTAAACCGGTCAGAATACTGTCGACTCAAAAGAGTTGTATATTAACATGGACTGTGAAACACGAAGAGCAGACAGCAGCGACTCAGCGTTTCAGCATTACTGTATTCTTGGTGGTAGCCGCCAGCGGGAGCCAGGGAGCGCTATATCTCCTGGTGTACTGGTGATTCCCCGAGTTTTACTGTTTCCGTTAATACATGTCGATAAAACAGATATCGTACTACACTAATTTCAGACCGCTATATCGAGTGGGCACGTAAAATTCCACTTGAAAAATCATTTTATTTGTAGACTACAGTGAGCGTCGTTTGAAAGACGCGATGTGCACTCTTTGTCAGGGCTGACTCCAACAACGCGCTGCAAAAACTGAATTGCAGGTATCTGCGGAAACTGTTGAGAAAATACGCCTGATGACTCTTTGGAGAGAAATATTTTACTATTTCTTTAGTTCACAAAAAGATTTCGTTCTAGTCGTTATGAAGTCCACTTTTCAGTTTTGATTTGACTGCTCCAAATATTGATATTACCCGCAGATCACTCTCCCCTTTGGCTTTTTTCTGGACCGTCAAATATTTGTTAATAACTTTCCTGAAGACAACTGTCCCCGTTTGACTCGCCTAATTAACATTTTTCTTCGCTCGTCACACTGAAGTCAAGGCTTCACTTATGGTTTGAGTGGCTCACTTGTTTCTTTGAAAGATATATTCACTATGTGATCAAAAGTATCCAGACACCCCCAAAAACACACTTTTTCATATTAGGTGCATTGTGCTGCCACCTACTGCCAGGTACTCCATATCAGCGACCTCAGTAGACAATAGACACAGTGAGGGAGCAGAATGGAGCGCACCGCGGAATTCTAGGCTTCGAACGTGGTCAGGTGCTCGGGTGTAACTTGCGTCATACGTATGTACGCGAGATTTCTACACTCCTAAACATCCCTAGGTCCACTGTTCCCGATGTGATAGTGAAGTGGAAACGTGGAGAGACACGTACAGCACAAAAGCGTACAGGCCGACCTCATCTGTTGACTGACAGAGACCGCCGACAGTTGAAAAGGGTCGTAATGTGTAATAGGCACACATCAACCCAAACCATCACACAGCAATTCCAAACTGCACCAAGATCCACTGCAACTACTATGACAGTTAGGCGGGAGATGAAACAACTTGGATTTCAGGGTCGAGCGGCTCCTCATAAGTCACACATCACGCCAGTAAATGTCAAAAGATACCACGCTTGGTGTAAGGAGCGTAAACATTGGACGATTGAACAGTGGAGAAACGTTGCGTGGAGTGACGAATCACCGTACACAATGTTGCGATCCGATGGCGTATGCCCGGTGAGCGTCATCTGCCTGCGCGTGTAGTGCCAATAGTAAAATTCAGAGGCGGTGGTGTTATGATGTGGTCGTGTTTTGCATGGACGGGGCTTGCACCCCTTATTTTTTTGCGTGGCATTATCACAGCACTGGCCTACTTTGATGGTTTATGCATTTCGGGGTTGGCGACTGCATCTTTCAACACTATAGGTCACCATAATGCACGGCCTGTGGCACAGTGGTTACACGACAATAACATCCCCGTAATGGACTGGCCTGCACAGAGTCCTGACCTGAATCTTATAGAATACGTTTGGGATGTTTTGGAACGCCGACTTCGTGCCAGGCCCCACCGTCCGACATCGATATCTCTCCTCAGTGCAGCACTCCTTGAAGAATGGGCTGCCATTCCCCAAGAAACCTTCCAGTAACTGATTGAACGTATCCTGCGAGAGTGGAAGCTGTCATCAAGGCTAAGGGTGGGCCAACACCATACTGAATTCCAGCATTACCGATGGAGGGCGCCACGAACTTGGAAGCCATTTTCAGCCACGTGGCCCGATAATTTTCAAAATGGTTGAAATGGCTCTGAGCACTATGGGACTTAATATCTGAGGTCATCAGTCCCTAGAACTTAGAACTACCTAAACCTAAGTAACCTAAGGACATCACACACATCCATGCCCGAGGCAGGATTCGAACCTGCGACCGTAGCGGTCGCGCGGTTACAGACTGAAGCGCCTAGAGCAGCTCGGCCACATCGGGCGGCCCGATAATTTTGATTACATAGTGTAGGTATCCGCCGTTCTAAAGACCACTGTTAGATTTTAGTTTACTGCTGCATCTATTTCCTTTTGCAGATCTATTGCTAACCTTTCTGAATCGGTCTAGCTACGTTTCATATGACAGCTTCTCTGTTTCGCGTAGTACTTGTAACTAGTCATTCTAGAGACAACTCCTAAATTTTTATTTAACTGTTTCACATGTTCCATGATGGATTCATGCTTGCTGATCTGAAAAGCGCTTTCTAGTATTTGCTTTGTATGCGTTACGTGTAGTACGTATGCAGCACATTCACTACTAAGAAAATTTGCTTGTGATTATACTAAAGTTTATACCCTTCATACATTCGCGCTGGCTGAATATTCACCAGCCCCGTTAACCTGTGTTGCAGGAATGGAGATGCATTTCTAAGTCAATTGCCCCTTATGGGTGGATGGTTTTCGATAAGAAGTTTGCCGTCTGATTCCATGATCCTTTGACTTAAGAGTCGTTTTAAACAGGAAGCTGGTACCACATTGTCATCTTAATAGACAAAGAAGTGTGTGAACTGTTCCGTCTGACTAGAACCCCTATATACAGCATGCGTGAAACTACATTGTTTGTATAAAAAAGTAGAGCTGATAAATGCCTACTTATTCGTCTGCGGGCCGTACTTCCTGGAGGGAAGTAGCTATAAAATGAGCCCTGTAACAGCAGTAGGCTAGCTTTTGTGGGGCCGTCGAATGATGTTCTGCAATCCTATGGAGGCGCTTGCGGCGTTTTAAAATTATCAGCTAAATGACAAGAAACTCGGAAAAATGCGATGCGACCATTCCTTCGCAACAAATGAAATCCTTGCTACGGTGTTGAGGTGACAGCGTTAGCATTGGTTTCACACTGATTTGTCATTAATGAGAAGTACTCAAAATGTAACCCTTGGCGCAGTTATTCCACTTTCTACATCCACTTGGTCATTCAGGTACAGAGAGGAAAAATTATCACCCACTGCACCTTAGTTCTTATCAATTGTGAAGTACTTATTAACCCACTTACGTCTGAAAATTAATTAATAACGTCTTTGTAGCCTCTGAAGATGTTTCCTACAGCAGGAGAAGAAACATTGGGCACACGAGCATGCCTTAGTTCATGGCCGACTGTGATTTCTGTACCTTGACAGCAGCCTACGAAGTCTGCTGTTATGTCTGTGCAGCAGGGGCGCTACATTCAGCAAAATCTATCAGACACGCATACATATAAACATTACAACCAATGAAACAGTTACATATCTCTATGTCCAGGACACTGATTCAATCAGTAATACAAGAACTCAATTATCATGTGATCGTTGTACAAATAGTCCATTTCGGTGAATACGAGTGCCTTCTTCCCGGCATAGACGCCGTCCCGTGGTGATTTATTGCGTTGTCGTTGGGCTGCCACTTCCCATCGGACTCGCCGTCGGCGTGCGTGGCGATTTCTTCGTCGAACAAGTCGAAGCTCGTCGGCAGATGAGATGCGATGGAACTGCTGAGCTGTAAGGAACTAGAACTTTAACTGCCCGTTAAGCTGTGGAATGCGACCTATATCCTATGATACGAAACCAAGCACGACTCGTTCCACGTGATTTCTGACGTACAACGCTGACGACCCGTGTCGTTGACCGCTAGTGGCGTCTCTCCGCCTGGCGAGTAGGCTGCCCCGTGCAACCTACGTTGCTAGAAGGAAGGTTGGACTGCAGTGGATCTGCGATGGCGTCACCCTCGGTCACAAGACATGGCGGAGAAGGAGGAGGAGATTAGTGTTTGACAACGAAGTCATTAGAGACGGAGCACATGCTCGTATTAGGGAAGTAATGTGAAGGCAATCGAGGGTGCCCTTTCATAGGAACCACCGCGGCATTTGCCTGAAGCGATTTAGGGAAATCACCAACACATTGAGAACTCGTGCTGCAGCTCTAATTACTACAACGTCGACTGAGATTCAAACTCTATAGTAAAAATAAGAATGCACGTATATCTTCTGTATACTAATGAAAATCTCTCAGAGTCGTTTTTTTTTTCGTCATTGGTACGCTCAGACAAATGGAACATTGGCAGGTGGACTAAGGTGGCAATGCTTAAGTGCGATAACCTCTCTGTCGACAGTGTCAGCTGATAGTACATGGAATCCGGTGAAGAGCATTCCCAGGACGTAAAAATGGCGGCTGCTGCTGTTCAGTTATCACCCAGGGGGACGAATGTGTCTTTGGCCTTAGCTATAATAAGTTCCACTGACTGCTACTGCGCTTAGAAGGAAAGCACTGGACATTCTCTGTGCAGTTATTCAAGAGTGTTACATCTGGCCTAGCATCGAAATGTCTCGTAAAGGCCAGCACGGAATAGCCGCAATTAACACCCCTCCCTGCGCGTTCTTCAGAGTTTTCTATGGGTGTGATCACACATCCGATTGCCCAGCTCGGATTCTTTACCAAGCGAAAACTTTATGAAATATCTTTCTGTTAGTCCATAACACCCTCTTCTTTCGCACTAAAGATAAGAAAATAGATCGACCAACAAAGACCTCCTCTGAAAGCATCCCAACGTCTTTCGAACATTTGGTTTCTCTGATATCTGTAAGCTCCATTTTTGGCTGTGTAGGGAATTTATTTCGGTGTCTTCGACAAGTACGTTTTATAATTGTGCAAATATAATTTTCAAGGCATCTCAACATCACACATTTGATCCAAGTCCGGTCCGGTGGGCAGGGGGGGGGGGGGGGGGGGTTGGGGGGTTCTCTAGAGGCCTAGACTGCTAGAGACCCTTCCCTGGCTAGCACAATACGGTGTAATTCATTATTTTTCCTACATCTACACCCTCTTATTATACATTCTACTAAAATTTCTGCTCAAATGCTCCTGAAACCAAACTGGTCCTCTTCTAACGTGCTTTCAGTTTTCCCTTTGAGTCTTTTATATAGTATGCATGATTTCTGTCTGTACGGATTTTGATACAGCTTCTACTGACAGACAGACTGATTCACGAGGAACGTCTGTGTATGAGGGTGGTTTGATAAGTCTGGTAAAAAAGCAAGAAAAAGCTTTTTTCATAAGCAACTCACTTTTTAACATAGTCTCTTTTCAAGTATTAGCACTTGGTCAAGTGATCCATCAGCTTTTTCATCTCGTCGGAAAAGTAGGTACTGTAAAACTCTCAAAAATACTCGTTAAATGCAAATATCACTCTCTCATTTGATGAAAATTGCTTCCCATAAAACCAAAGTTTTAAGGTTTTTTTTTTTTTTTTTTTTTTTTTTTTTTTTTTTTTTTTTTTTTTTTTTTTTTTTTTTTTTGCCATCAGTCTACTGACTGATTTGATGTGGCCCGCCACGAATTCCTTTTCTGTGCTAACCTCTTCATCTCAGAGTAGCACTTGCAACCTACGCCCTCAATTATTTGCTTGACGTATTCCAATCTCTGTCTTCCTCTACAGTTTTTGCCCTCTACAGCTCCCTCTAATACCATGGAAGTCATTCCCTCATGTCTTAGGAGATGTCCTATCATCCTGTCCCTTCTCCTTATCAGTGTTTTCCACATATTCCTTTCCTCTCCGATTCTGCGTAGAACCTCCTCATTCCTTACCTTATCAGTCCACCTAATTTTCAACATTCGTCTATAGCACCACATCTCAAATGCTTCGATTCTCTTCTGTTCAGGTTTTCCCACAGTCCATGTTTCACTACCATACAATGCTGTACTCCAGACGTACATCCTCAGAAATTTCTTCCTCAAATTAAGGCTGGTATTTGATATTAGTAGACTTCTCTTGGCCACAAATGCCTTTTTTGCCATAGCGAGTCTGCTTTTGATGTCCTCCTTGCTCCTTCCGTCATTGGTTATTTTACTGCCTAGGTAGCAGAAATCCTTAACTTCATTGACTTCGTTACCATCAATCCCGATGTTACGTTTCTCGCTGTTCTCATTTCTACTACTTCTCATTACCCTCGTCTTTCTCCGATTTACTCTCAAACCATACTGTGTACTCATTAGACTGTTCATTCCGTTCAGCAGATCATTTAATTCTTCTTCACTTTCACTCAGGATAGCAATGTCATCAGCGAATCGTATCATTGATATCCTTTCACCTTGTATTTTAATTCCACTCCTGAACCTTTCTTTTATTTCCATCATTGCTTCCTCGAGTAGGGGCGAAAGGCTACAGCCTTGTCTTACTCCCTTCTTAATACGAGCACTTCGTTCTTGATCGTCCATTCTTATTATTCCCTCTTGGTTGTTGTACATATTGTATATGACCCGTCTCTCCCTATAGCTTACCCCCACTGTTTTCAGAATCTTGAACAGCTTGCACCATTTTAAATTGTCGAACGCTTTTTCCAGGTCGACAAATCCTATGAACGTGTCTTGATTTTTCTTTAGCCTTGCTTCCATTATTAGCCGTGACGTCAGAATTGCCTCTCTCGTGCCTTTACTTTTCCTAAAGCCAAACTGATCGTCACCTAGCGCATTCTCAATTTTCTTTTCCATTCTTCTGTATATTATTCTTGTAAGCAGCTTCGATGCATGAGCTGTTAAGCTGATTGTGCGATAATTCTCGCACTTGTCAGCTCTTGCCGTCTTCGGAATTGTGTGGATGATGCTTTTCCGAAAGTCAGATGGTATGTCGCCAGACTCATATATTCTACACACCAATGTGAATAGTCGTTTTGTTGCCACTTCCCCTAATTATTTTAGAAATTCTGATGGAATGTTATCTATCCCTTCTGCCTTATTTGACCGTAAGTCCTCCAAAGCTCTTTTAAATTCCGATTCTAATATTGGATCCCGTATCTCTTCTAAATCGACTCCTGTTTCTTCTATCACATCAGACAAATCTTCACCCTCATAGAGGCTTTCAATGTATTCTTTCCACCTATCTGCTCTCTCCTCTGCATTTAACAGTGGAATTCCCGTTGCACTCTTAATGTTACCACCGTTGCTTTTAATGTCACCAAAGGTTGTTTTGACTTTCCTGTATGCTGAGTCTGTCCTTCCGACAATCATATCTTTTTCGATGTCTTCACATTTTTCCTGCAGCCATTTCGTCTTAGCTTCCCTGTACTTCCTATTTATTTTATTCCTCAGCGACTTGTATTTCTGTATTCCTGATTTTCCCGGAACATGTTTGTACTTCCTCCTTTCATCAATCAACTGAAGTATTTCTTCTGTTACCCATGGTTTCTTCACAGCTACCTTCTTTGTATCTATGTTTTCCTTCCCAGCTTCTGTGATGGCCCTTTTTAGAGACGTCCATTCCTGTTCAACTGTGTTGCCTACTGCGCTATTCTTTATTGCTGTATCTATAGCGTTAGAGAACTTCAAACGTATCTCGTCATTCCTTAGAACTTCCGTATCCCACTTCTTAGCGTATTGATTCTTCCTGACTAATGTCTTGAACTTCAGCCTACTCTTCATCACTACTATATTGTGATCTGAGTCTATATCTGCTCCTGGGTACGCCTTACAATCCAGTATCTGATTTCGGAATCTCTGTCTGACCATGATGTAATCTAATTGAAATCTTCCCGTATCTCCCGGCCTTTTCCAAGTATACCTCCTCCTCTTGTGATTCTTGAACAGGGTATTCGCTATTACTAGCTGAAACTTGTTACAGAACTCAATTAGCCTTTCTCCCCTTTCATTCCTTGTCCCAAGCCCATATTGTCCTGTAACCTTTTCTTCTACTCCTTCCCCTACAACTGCATTCCAGTCGCCCATGACTATTAGATTTTCGTCCCCCTTTACATACTGTTTCAAGTTAGGAAACAGAAAGAAGTCACTTGGTGTTAATTCTTGTGAATAGCGTAGATAAGGGAACAGTTCAAAGCCCAGTTCACACACTTTCGCCATTTTATGGCTGATGTGTAGGACGGTGTGTCAACAGGTCTTCAGTCAACGCAAGTTTAAAACGATCCATCAATGAAGCATAATAAGGTCCAGTTATGGTTCTGCCTTTTTCCAAGTAATCGTTGAGGATTATACCTTGTAAATCCCAAAACACAGTGGCCATCACCTTACCAGCCGACAAAATGTTCTTTGCCTTCTTCGGAGCAATTTCCCCAGCCTTCGTCCTTTGTTTTGACTGCCATTTTGACTCTTGGGTGTAATGATAGATCAACATTTCATCAAAAGCCACAAATCGGCACAAAAAGTCTTGTGGATTGCGATTAAACGTCATCAGACCTTGTGTTGAAATGATGTGCCTGATGTGCTTTTGGTCGACTGTGAGCAATCGCGGCACCCATCTCGAACATAGCTTCTTCGTAGTCAATTCGCCTTGCAAGACATTATGCACTCACTCAGTTGAGATGCCAACAGTCTCAGAAATTCTGCATTACCCTTCATGGATTTTGTTAGTGATTTCCTTTGTGGTGAGCTCCACTCGCCTTTGGTGTTTGTCCGACCACACTTAAATTCGCCAATCCAATAGTAAATGATCTTCAATGATGGTGCATAGTCCACATGAACTTCGCAGAATTCTGATTTGATTTGTGCAGCAGTCCATCCCTTCAAATGAGAATGTTTAATAACAGGAAGAAACCCAGTTTTCTCCACTTTCAATAGCAGTCGACACACTGATCCATTCAGATGGCCGTTAACAATGAACTGCAAGCTGTGCATAGTCGAAATTCTATATGCGAGCATTGGAGTAATCTAGCTTGCCACCCATGAAGGCGCAACAAAAATGTACCATTCTCTCTTGGAAATTTACCAGACTTATCAGACCAAACTATATATTATCACCGCTACGCCGGACATGCCGTCCTTCCGTAGACGCTTAGTGCTACCCAAGTGGAACGGGGCGGGCCACTAGATCTTATTTAAAACACTCTTGTGAGAATTTTTGACGCATGTGTGGCTAGGCTCATTGTGCAGTAATTTTTAAGTCAATCCGCTCCCGCTTGCTATGGAAGCATAATAGTTGTATTATTTTGAAAATATGACGGAACTCCACCGTTTCATGAATTTCATACTTGAATGTGTAAAGCTCTTGAACCGCCTTATGGTCTGATGCATGTACGAGTTCTGGTGGTATTTCAGCAGTACTTGGGCTCTGCTCTCTTCCACATTCGAGGAAAGATTTATACGAGTCAGAAAAAATATCGAGTCTCTTCTGTCATATTCCTCCACCATGTCCTCATTTTCAGTTTACTTAATTTCTTCTGGGCGACAATTTAATTTCTCCGAGTATCCTTTCCATCTTCTCGCCTTATTTTCTGCTTTCATCAAACAGTTACCCTTCTTTTTTACAAACAATACAGCTTAGATCATGTTTTATATAATTTTTATGACTGTTTTCGTCCGAGCTAGGCCAACTTCACATCAAAACTAGAATAAAGGATTTATTCTCTCTCATCTAAGTTATTTGTAATAATAAATTAAATTACTAGTTCCATTCCTAGTCGTTGTGCTTTTTGTTCTAATAAGCAATCAGGCGGTGTTAGGTTTATAAGTGCATATACTGTGACCACTGGTAACTTTAGTTGAGGGAGTTCTCCCTAGATGGCATGATATTGTATATCACCTATTCCGCTTTCCTATTGTCGGTGTATTACAATTTGTTGTTTGTTTCGTCGGCTTGTAGCTGTTTTGCTGGATTAGTTGGCGTACGATTTGAACATAAAAAAATTGCTCTAAGCACTATGGGACTTAACATCTGAGGTCATCAGTCCTCTAGAACTTAGAACTACTTAAACCTAACTAACTTAAGGACGTCACACACATCCATGCCCGAGGCAGGATTCGACCTGCGACCGTAGGAGCGGCACAGTTCTGGACTGAAGCGCCTATAACCGCTCGGCCACAGCGGCAGGCTTTGAACATCAAATTTCGCATATATATACTACTTTTATTTTCAAGTAAGTATTTTCATATGTAAATTTAATTCATGCTAATGAACTTCAGAGTAATACTTACGTGAAACTAACTTATTTATTTTATATTTCTGTTACGTTAACGTAGGTTAGCGCTACTAACCACCGAGCATGTAGATCACAACTCTCATCCAGTATGGCCAGGAGGAATACATTATCATATTCCGAAGACCACAGCAATGAATCATCTGATAATTTAGCGGCGTACTCGTCACTTTTGAGATAGTCAACAATATTCCGTGGCTAAAACTCCGTCAAATGATAAACCTTTACTCCCTCCATGCTTGGAGTTTCGAAGTCACCATTGGCTATAGCAACAGCATCTGTGGCAGTTAATTCTTCATATGTGCAGCCAAACACGCCAAACCATTCTCGTACCTCTGCTGGACCTGAAAGTGTATTATTGCACAGAATGATCCTCCAGAATGGAGCCAAAATTTTTGAGTTGAGGCACATCATACGTTTGTGGAAGAAAATGGCCTTATAGCTGTTTTTACAGATTTGTCAAATCCGTCACCACGTAAAATATTTCCTGAATTTTTTACTGATGAAATGGTAACACGTGTAACATTTCACACGAATCTGTATTTTACACAGAAAAGAAAGCCTTTCATCTCAACTACTGAAGATAGGTAAGAGTTTACTTTGGTATCAATTAATGTATTTCTGAGTGTCAAAAAATTACCAAGTTATCGACATTATTGGTCTTCAACTCCAGATTTAAATGAGTCGTATGTACTTGAATTGTTGACTTTAAACGATTCACTTTTCTCCTGAGACATACCCACTGAAACGACAGCTTTATGATGTCTAAAAGACAACACAACAATTTTGACAAACTTTGTAAAATAAGGTCACTTGTTAAAATGTTGAATAAAAGGCTTGCACAATGCTGTTGGCCCCATCAAAAAATAGCAATTGACGATTCAGTGCTAAAATTTAAATGCAGAAGCTCGAAAAAGCAGTATATGACGGACAAGCCTTTGAGAAGAGGCTATAAAATATGTATTGTGTGTGATGAATCTGCATATAGTTTGAAATTCCAAATTTATACTGGAAAGTTAGCTAAACAGAAGTCTGAAATGGAGCTGGATGCACAGGTAGTGACAGTTTCGTAGAGGTGTGCCCTCGTTCCTCTCAGTGTGCATCACCGGGTCCTTCAATACTGAGGACACCACTTCCCTGTCTGTGAAACGGCTTCGCACGGAATGACTGCCTCAGTGACCCATGCAACGCCGTGCTGTGTGTCGGCCTTGTACGGCCACGGAGTTGTGGCGATGTCAGGATGGGCCGGCAGTCGACTCAGCGGTCTTACCCCTGCCACCTCAGCGCCATTCGTGGGAAGCTGCATGGTGGTCCACTGCATGCTTCTTCGGTGTCATGGTTAGAATCGCGGGGACAACAAGCGCCTGCGATCCGACAGTCAAATCTGCAGCCCTTGCCTCGGGATGCCTCCGGCGTGTGTTGGGAGCCACAAGACTGCCTGCAGTAGCAAGCTGTGGCGTGGCCCGCCGCTGGCTGGCTTCGGACCCCACATTGGCCTCAGAGGGTCGAACCAGCGACCTGCCGTGGACTGGAACGCTGGCACCCATCTGCTGCTGTTTGTAGCCCGTGGTGTGACACACCCCACCGTCCAGGAGAGCTGTCCCACTTGAAATGCCTCGTTAGTGAACCGGCACCTGTTTATATGGGGTTGTGCGCCTCTGTTTTGCTAACGCGCCACTCTGAGTCATGTACACATAACAACTAGGTAGGCCACTGGGCCCCTTCTGCCTGTAACTTGCGCCATGCAAACCACTGCATTTACTCTTTTCAGCTGGTCTACGGCCCTGTGGCCTTCATTCTACTTCGCAACTGCTGGTAGCGTAACTTACTGTCATCAGGCCTGCCCCTGGGTGTAACTAGTGCGCTCCAAAATATTGCACCAAAGCTAACCTTTTCCCATCTTAAACGGTGGTGCCGCTACAGTTTTACATGAAGAACTTCATGGCAAAAATCTTCCAATCTCTTCGTCCTACTAAAAGCTCAGAAAATGTTGGTAGTTGAAACTATGAACCCTGCATGTAAATTCCTTCCAGTACTAAAGGAAGATAAAAGGATGAAGCGAGGAGACTTTGGTATCAGAGTTAGCAGTCATGGTGAAACATTTTACAAGTGGACGGACAAATGAGCTGCGAGCCTGACCTCCACCATACATGATCCAAGTGATACCACAAGTGCAAAAAGGAAGGAAAAATGCAGATCAGCTTCTGTAGTGGCGTTTCCCCGTGTATTGAGTGACTATAACAGGAGAATGGTTTTTGTTGACAGTTTTGATCGTCTAAAAGGAGACTATTGTTGTTATTACAAAATTAAAACATGGTGCCATAGGCTATTTTGTTCTACCTCATTGATATTTGTGTAGTGAAAATCCACAAAGAAATCGAGATGGAGCAGTTCACCTATCAAGACTTCTGAAGGAAAGCGAACGTAGGACTGCTTGCCAAAGCGATGGTCCACAGCAGAGACGTAAGTCAAAAACGGAAGAGCGTAACTCTCAAAAACGTAAACTGCACGTGGACAAAAAATAAGATTGTAAGGTAGTCGACATCAATCAAAACAGGCCACTGTTGGACGATATGCTGTAACAGCACATGTGTTGTTCCTGTTAGAACACTGTCGATGTTAAACCGTGATTTATTTTCAAAGGATACTCTTAAGAATTTATTTTATTTACTAGCGATTCATCAAGAACATTAACACATTTAATCACTCTATGTAAGCATGGAGGTAGTTGCCAGGGAGTCACTGAAATCATAACCAAATTCCTTTTAACAAATGAGAATTTTATCCTCTTTAATAGTGTCTAAAAGCATGTTTTTTAAAGAAACAGATTTAAAATTATAATCAGAAAGCACCCTGTAAATATCAAAGTTACAATTTATTGAGAGGCAGAAAGAAACAAGTTTTGAATGTACGAGCTTTCGGGCAGAGAACCTTGTCGCTCCCTTCTGACACGGCCGTAGTTACGACCGCTCACAACAGCCTCTGAAACACTACACTGGTGTAAATCTGCAATACACCAGATTACTTTAAACTAAGAGTTTTAACAATTTATGCAAGCACACAAACTATGCACCCCCTGTAGGAGGGACGGAAATGGTACAAAACACTAACATTTAAAATATTAACCTTGCCACCAAAGGTGCAACTTGATTTTAACTTCTAAGATAAGTCTTACAGTGAAAGGGTGGCAACTTTATATACTAAAATGATCATTTAAATAAAAGCCCATGAAATGCAATCTTTTATAAATTTCAACAAGGTTGGCTAAACAATAGTTAAGGTGCTCTACAGTACACTGCCTCTCAAGACCATAGGCAATAATATCAAAGTTTCCAAAGATCAAAACATATATAAATATATAAATTCGTTAACACACCAAATCCGACAAACATGACAGAGGCAGCTATTAACGTACGGTAGATTGATAGGGAGAATACCGAACAACCCGAACCGCAGGTTGCTCTAAACCACCCCTACTCCAGAAGGGAAAAACTGACCACCCAATTTATAAACAACCACCTTCCGGCGGGTGGCAAACGGAGATGAATGTTGGGACGATCCCAAAGCAAAACGGCTGGTGGCCTCGCCAAGAAAACAAGTAGAATTTAACAAGAGAAAATTAAACAACGTCCTTCTGAATCTGCTTAGTGTATTCATCTCTTGGTCTCCCTCTACGATTTTTACCCTCCACGCTGCCCTCCAGTACTAAATTGTTGATCGCTTGATGCCTCAGAATATGTCCTACCAACCGATCCCCTCTTCTAGTCAAGTTGTACCACGGGGACTTGGAAATACTAATTAACCAGAAAAAAACGTAGTACTCCTAATAGAAGTAATTATGAGTCTGCAAATGAAGTAAATACTGATATGATGTTGTTCAGTACACTGTCCTCAGTCGCCAATAAAATTATTCTGCACTTACAGCCATCAGCCATATATATATATATATATATATATATATATATATATATATATATATATATATATATATATATAGGTGTTATGGCTGTAAGTGCAGAATATTATGGTGACAGTTATTGACATATATGAAAGAAACGTAAATTAGTTACGAACTACGGTGTGCACACCCTTTATTCAAACATGTAAGCGTCACTACAGACTTTGTGATCTAGGTTATGACATGTTCCAGTGTTCCACATGCCTGCAATCGTTGGCGATGTAGCACAGACGAATATCGAAATTCTCAATGACCCGCTGAAGCGTCGGACCATCGACGCTGTCGATGAACTCCAGAATGGCTGTTTTAGTTCAGCAATGGTTTTGGGGTGATTGCTGTGCACCTTTTCTTTCACATAGCCCCACAAGAAGGAATTGCATGTTTTCAGATCCGTAGAATACGGCGGCCAATCGAAGCCCATGCCAGTGGCCTCTGGGCACCCCAGAGCCAGATGCAGTCCCCAAAGTGGTCCTCCAGGTGTCAAACACTCTTCCGCTTCGATGGGGTCAAACTCCCACTTGCATGAACCACATCTTGTCGAAATCAAGGTCACTTTGATTAACGGAAATAAAATCATTTTCCAAAATCTTCACATACCGTTCGATAGCTACCGTGCCATCAAGGAATATCGCACCGATTATTCCGTGACTCGACATTGCACGCCACACTGAGACACGTTGAGACTGAAGAGTCTTCTCGATCGCGAAATGCGGATTTTCAGTTCCCCAAATGCGGCAGTTTTGCTTATTGCCAAACCCATCCAATGAAAGAGGGCTTCGTCGCTAAACCAGACAACAACGTGCATATTAATTCCCATCATGCCCCGCAGCCAACGGTGTAATATCGTATAGGACCTCCGCGACATCGCTGAAGAGCCGTAACACGACACTGCATGGCCTCGAATAATGTCTGAAGTAGTGGTGGAGGGAATTGACACAATGAATCTTGCAGGGTTGTCCATAAATCCGCAAGGGTACGGGGGGGGGGGGGGGGGGGGGTGGAGATCTATTCTGAACAGCACGTTGCAGGGCATCCCAGATATGCTCAGGAATGTTCATGTCTGGGTAGTTTGGTGGCCAGCGGAAGTGTTTAAACTCAGAAGAGTGTTCATGAATCCACTCTGTAACAATTCTGGAACTGCGGGATATCACATTGTCCTGCTGGAATTGTCCAAGTCCTTCGGAATGCACAATGGACATGAATGGATGTAGGTGATCAGACTGGATGCTTACGTACGTGTCACCTGTCCAGACGTATCAGGGGTCCCATATCATTCCAACTGCACACGCCCCATACCATTACAGAGCCTCCACGAACTTAAACAGTCCCCTGCTGACATGCAGGGTCCGCGGATCATGAGGTTGTCTCCGCATGCATACACGTCCATCCGCTCGATACTATCCGAAACGAGAATCATCCGACCAGGCAACATGTTTCCAATTATCACAGTCCAATGTCATTGTTGATGGGCCCAGCTGAGGCTTTGCTTACCAAGGGTACATATCGATGATGTTTCGTTTAATGGTTCGCTCGCTGACACTTGTTTATGGCCCAGCATTAAAATCTGCAGCAATTTGCGGAAGGATTGCACTTCTTTCACGTTGAACGATTCTCTTCAGTCGTCGTTAGTCCCGTTCTTGCAGGATCTTTTTCCTGCCGGAGCGGAGCCGGAGATTTGATGTTTTACCGTATTCCTGATATTCACGGTGCACTCGTGAAATGGTCCTACGGGAAAATCACCACTTCATCGCTGTCTCGGAGATGCTGTGTCCCACGGTCATCTTGCAGACATCTCTTTAAGGATGTAGGGATCCTCACAGTAACCTCACAGTATATATATTCACTTATGAAATTTGTTGTTAATAATCCAGCCCAGTTCAAAAGTAATAGCAGTGTGCATAGCTATAACACCAGGACAAAGGATGATCTTCACTATGCAGGGTTAAATCTGACTTTGGCACAAAAGGGGGTAAATTATGCTGCCACAAAAGTCTTTGGTCACCTACCAAACAGCATCAAAAGCCCGACAGATAGTCAACCAACATTTAAAAATAAATTAAAAGAATTCCTAGATGACAACTCCTTCTACTCATTGGCTGAATTTTTAGATATAAATTAAGGGAGGGAAAAAAAACTAACTTAAGCATTAGTGTCATGCAATATTTTGTGTAATGTAATATCTTGTACAGACATCTTTCATTATCGTGACACGTTCCACATCATTACGAAGTGTCGTATTCATGATCTATGGAACAAGTATTAATCTAATCCAATCTAATCCATCGCTTGTGCGCCGACTATAAGACCAAGTTCAAAATCACTTAAATCTTGACAACCTACCATTACAGCAGCAGCAGACACTTACTGCCTTACATAGGCGTTGTCAGCCGCAGCGCCCGACTTTGCCTGTTTACATATCTCTTTATTTTTATACGCATGCCTGTACCAGTTTCTTTGGCGCTTTAGTGTTTATATACTTCTGCTATTGCCTTTTCGCAATGTAACTTTACGAACGAATATATTACCAATGTCACTTGGCAATTTTGCGATGGGATTTAAAGGCGAAACGTAGCAGGAAGCTGTCTAAGGGGGCGTCTTTGCTCCACAACACCACAGCTCATTCTGTATTAGAAACGGTCACACTCGTTGCTGACTTGAGCTATTAAATGATGCCACACCCCCAACATTCTCCCAACATCACAGCCCAGTAACGTCTTCCTCTTTACACAGATAAAGAACGAATTGCATGACAGGCATTTCCATAACGGCGATGAGATGATTTTAGTGGTGGAACATTTCTTGACCAGCCAAACTGCAGACTTCTGCAACTTTGGTCTCCACCAAGTCATACATCATTAGGAGGAATATGTCATACTGATGGGTGAACACGCAGGGAATGATTGACACCGTCACCAAGCATCATAGTCGCTTGTTGATTATTTTTTATGAGTTGCCTTCGGATGAGCGTTAGAATAAAACCACTACAAGAATCGCGTCTCTCGAGCATGGATGTATGTGATGTCCTAAGGTTGGTTAGGTTTCAGCAGTACTAGGTTCTAGGGGACTGATGATCTCAGAAGTTAAGTCCCATAGTGTTTAGAGCCATTTGAACCATTTTTTTAAGAATCGCGTCTACCGACAGCCAAACCTCTTAAGAAGATTTCCCGGTTTTTCAGGCCGTCTGCCAGACATATCAGCGAAGCCTCGCAGCTCACAGTATGGATGGACTTCTGGTAACACGCCCTTGGTTCGCTGCCAGGCCAATATTTATTTCAGTCCATCGTCTCGCTTTCTTCTTGACTGATTCTTAGTCTTCCAGGTGTGTTCTCGTTCCATAGTTAACAGAAATTGGTTTCATCACAGTGTGATTCTGATTATCACCTTTCGTCAGAATGCTGACTGGTTCGAGGCACGTGTCGACTGTGACAGTCGTCTGCGAACATTTTATAAAGGATGTATTGCCATTTTGGTGTTCGTTATTAACATCAGGCACTTTCAGTGCAGCCTCAGTAGGCCAGGCCTGGGAATGAACCGGTGATTCGAAATTAGTGGCCAGACAGATGTACTGCAACAGTGACAGATTGTTAGTAAACACGTCATGCAATATTAGGTTGCTGCTGAGTCAACAAAATGTGAAACAGAAATGAGAGAAACTTGTCCATCTCAACAAAATGTATTATATTCGAAATGGGAATATGTTCAAGAATTCTGAAACAAATCGATGTTAAGAACATTGACCTGTAATTTTTAGGGTCAGTTGTTTTACCCTTCTTATATAGGGGGTCACGTTCACTTTTTTCCAGCCGTTTGGGAATTTTCGCTGGGCGTGAGATTCGCGTTAGATGGAAGATACGTAAGGGCCAATGACGTAGAGTACTTTCAGTTAAACCGGTTTGGTATTGGTGTGGCCCTAAAACATTCCACTGTACTACCTGGAGATTGGAGAAAGTGGCTTCCTCCAATATCTCAACCCACTGCCACTTTCTTTTACGGATGTTCTCGTCTTTTTTCCTTGGCATCGCCACTCCATACACAGCCATGTTCCCTTGCTCAACTACAAAAAATATCTTTGCCGCACTTTGTACAGCTCTCTCTACAATGTTAAAACATCTTTACAAAAAAATATTTTGTCATGTGAAGCATTCTACTACTTTCCTGCTACTTAAGGCTTTAAGAAAAGAATGAAAATGTGTCACTGAAAAATAATAAAATTATAATGTTACGCAAACAATAATATGTCTCGACATGCCACAAAAGACGGCACTGGTTCTTACTTTCACAACAGATTAGCTAAGTACCCAGCTTTTCCCGGGCATATATTTATTCCAGTCTTCTGTTGATTCATCTCCTCCTCCTCCTCTCCAACCCCTCCCGGTCTCTCCGTCCACCTCCTCGTCCCTCTCTTTTCGTTCATCCATCTCTTCCCCTCCCCTCTCTCTAGCCATCTCTTCCTCTTACCTTTCTCCGTCCATTTCCTCTTCCCCCTCTCTTTGTTCAACTCCTCCTCCCCTCTTGTTGTCTAAGTCCTCCTCTTTCCTTTCCCCGCCTCTCTCTCTTGCTCTCTGCTCTATCTGTCCATTTCATCCTCTCCTCTCTCTGTTCATCCACTCCTCCCCCTACCAATCTCTTCCCTCCCTTCCCCCTCAACATTATCACCCTCACTCCAATAGGAGGCTGGTGTTTCTTACCCCCACAGTATTTCTTTCCAGATGTTGACTAATTGTTGTTGTTGTGGTCTTCAGTCCTGAGACTGGTTTGATGCAGCTCTCCATGCTACTCTATCCTGTGCCAGCTTCTTCATCTCCCAGAACCCACTGCAACCCACAGCTTTCTCTAAGTCTACAAATACTAGAAACGTAGGTTTGCCCTTCCTTAATCTAGTTTCTAAGATAAGTCGTAGGGTCAGTATTGCCTCACGTGTCTCAACATTTCTACGGAATACAAACTGATCTTCCCCGAGGTCGGCTTCTACTAGTTTTTCCATTCGTCTGTAAAAAATTCGTGTTAGTATTTTGCAGCTGTGACTTATTAAACTCACAGCTCGGTAATTTTCACATCTGTCAACACCTGCTTTCTTTGGGATTGGAATTATTATATTCTTCTTGAAGTTTGAGGGTATTTCGCCTGTCTCGTACATCTTGCTCACCAGATGGTACAGTTTTGTCAAGACTGGCTCTCCCAAGGCCGTCAGTAGTTCCAATGGAATGTTGTCTACTCCGGGGGCCTTGTTTCGACTCAGGTCTTTCAGTGCTCTGTCAAACTCTACACGCAGTATCGTATCTCCCATTTTGTCTTCATCTAAATCCTCTTCCTTTTCCATATTGTCCTCAAGTACATCACCATTGTATAGAACCTCTATATACTCCGTCCACCTTCCTGCGTTCCCTTCTTTGCTTAGAATTGGGTTTCCATCTGAGCTCTTGATGTTCATACAAGTGGTTCTCTTATCTGCAAAGGTCTCTTTAATTTTCCTGTAGGCAGTATCTATGTTATCCCTAGTGAGATAAGCCTCTACATCCTTACATTTGTCCTCTAGCCATACCTGCTTAGCCATTTTGCACTTCCTGTCGATCTCATTTTTGAGACGTCTGTATTACTTTTTGCCTGTTCCATTTACTGCATTTTTATATTTTCTCCTTTCATCAATTAAATTCAATATTTCTTCTGTTGCCCAAGGATTTCTAGCAGCCCTCGTCTTTTTACCTACTTGATCCTCTGTTGCCTTCACTACTTCATCCCTCAAAGCTACCCATTCCTCTTCTACTGTATCTCTTTCCCCCATTCCTGTCAATTGCTCCCTGACGCTCTCTCTGAAACTCTGTACAACCTCTGGTTCTTTTAGTTTATCCATGTCCCATCTCCTTAAATTCCCACCTTTTTGCAGTTTCTTCAGTTTTAATCTACAGGTCATAACCAATAGATTGTGGTCAGAGTCCACATCTGCCCCTGGAAATGTCTTACAATTTAAAACCTGGTTCCTAAATCTCTGTCTTACCATTATATAATCTATCTGATACCTTTTAGTATCTCCAGGCTTCTTCCATGTATACAGCCTTCTTTTATGATTCTTGAACCAAGTGTTACCTATGATTAAGTTGCGCTCTGTGCAAAATTCTACCAGGCGGCTTCCTTATTCATTTCTTTGCCCCAGTCCATATTCACCTACTACGTTTCCTTCTCTCCCTTTTCCTACTACCGAATTCCAGTCACCCATGACTATTAAATATTCGTCTCCCTTCACTATCTGAATAATTTATTTTATTTCATCATACATTTCTTCAATTTCTTCCTCATCTGCAGAGCTAGTTGGCATATAAACTTTTACTACTGTAGTAGGTGTGGGATTCGTATCTATCTTCGTCACAATAATGCGTTCACTATGCTGTTTGTAGTAGCTTACCCGCATTCCTATTTTCCTATTCATTATTAAACCTACTCCTGCATAACCCCTATTTGATTTTGTGTTTATAACCCTGTAGTCATCTGACCAGAAGTCTTGTTCCTCCTGCCACCGAACTTCACTAATTCCCACTATATCTACCTTTAACCTATCCATTTACCTTTTTAAATTTTCTAACCTACCTGCCCGATTAAGGGATCTGACATTCCACGCTCCGATCCGTAGAACGCCAGTTTTCTTTCTCCTGATAACGACATCCTCTTGAGTAGTCCCCGCCCGGATATCCGAATGGGGGACTATTTTACCTCCGGAATATTTTACCCAAGAGGACGCCATCATCATTTAACCATACAGTAAAGCTGCATGCCCTCGGGAAAAATTACGGCTGTAGTTTCCCCTTGCTTTCAGCCGTTCGCAGTACCAGCACAGCAAGGCTGTTTTGGTTAGTGTTACAAGGCCATATCAGTCAATCATCCAGGCTGTTGCCCCTGCAGCTACTGAAAAAGCTGCTGCCCCTCTTCAGGAACCACACGTTTGTCTGGCCTCTCAACAGATACCCCTCCGTTGTGGTTGCACCTACGGTACGGCTATCTGCATCGCTGAGGCACGCAAGCCTCCCCACCAACGACAAGGTCCATGGTTCATGGGGGGAGGTGTTGACTAATATGTGTACCGAAATCGGCTGAAATCGTTCCAAGAGCACAGGATGAGTCTTTTAACAGCGGTTT
Organism: Schistocerca gregaria; assembly: GCF_023897955.1. Classification (NCBI taxonomy): domain Eukaryota; kingdom Metazoa; phylum Arthropoda; class Insecta; order Orthoptera; family Acrididae; genus Schistocerca; species Schistocerca gregaria. The sequence continues at coordinate 65,824,251 of NC_064924.1, read as the reverse complement.
TGCCTGCATATGCACATGTCGCATGTATTTCACACACATGTAACACATTTAACAAGTATTTAGACACAAATTTCATTTGTGTCTCTACCGAATTTCGCCCTGCAGTTTTCTTTTCACGCAGCTCAAACATTGTGAAGTAGCTCCTGAATTACATTGATATAATTTTTTATGTGCATCCAGTGGTATTTAGGCCATTGCCTGCAAAATTTGTTGAGAGGAGACAGTAACAAAGAAGTAATAAATTAAAACGGTACATTTTTTCATGCATCTCAGTATCTGACATCAATCTCCTGAACTATATCTCGTATAATGATATAACTTTGCTGGTACGTTCAATACATTCAGTATGCGTGAAAACTCCCTGCAAAACGTGTCGCAAATATAGTTATAGTTGGAGTCAGAAACGATGCCGGTCTAGTTAACATTTGTTCTGCGCACCTACGTTACGTATTCTCCGAGATCCAATGAGCTTTCACTGGTGTTCTGAGTGCTCTGCTACTGCGAAAATTAAACATGATCGTAGCGAGTTGCTTGGTGAATTTCGATTCCACTTGTCGCAAGTTGTCATAGCTGATTGTGGAGATAAGTGATAAATTGTGCGCAAGCAAGCGAGAGACATAATTTGCAATCTCCAAGCAGAGAAAGCAAGTGCGTACCCCAAACTGTCGTTTGGAATCCTCAACCATGGAGTCCCGTTCTTCCCCCGACTTGCGGACTACAGTAGTAAATAAATATTAAATTAAAACGTCAAGCTTTTCACTGCAGTTTTACTGCATGAACAGCGAAACTTTACTGCATGAACAGCGAAACCCTAGTGAGTGATAAACTTTTTTTCTTTAGTCATTCTGTATGGATTATCAGCCAGAAAATGTTTTGCAAAGGTCTGAAATTAGGTGTGAGGTTTCTTGCAAATCACTAAATGCTTTCATTCTCAAACACTAGATGACTAAAGTAAGAGTATCCGCGAGATATGGACTTGGATGGGTTTTCAAATCCGCACCCGACGCTTTGATAGGTAGCTCGCCCTTTCTCACACATTGATTCTATCAAGACAGTAAGACATATGTTTTCAGCTTTAGTTGAAATCGGTCGGGTGGTTTAGGAGGAGATGTGGAACAAACATACATACACACATCAAAAAAGTTTTGTATCACCCCGGTTCCCAGAACAACTGAAGATAGAAGTTGACTGTGGGTATTCTGAACTCCTGAAGACAGACAGAGATGTCACTAAACCCACCCAAAGATGTAAACAGCCATACATGAGCAGCGCCTATTAGACGCAGGGAGTCCGACAGCCGATCAGTTTCAGTCATTCCACCAGGAAGGAGGTAAACGGCTCGTGTTGTCTGTAGTTCAACCATGCCTAGAAGGTCAATATCGCGGCTCGATCGCGTTCGCATTCTTACTTTGTGCCAGGAAGGGCTCTCAACAAGGGATGTATCCAGGCGTCTCGGAGTGAACCAAACCGATGTTTTTTTTTGACATGAAGGAGATACAGAGAGACGAACTGTCGATGACATGCCTCGCTCAGGCCGCCCAACGGTTACTACTGCAGTGGATGACCGTTACCTAGGATTATGGCTCGGAGGAACCCTGACAGCAACACCACCAAGTTGAATAATGCTTTTCTTGCAGCCACAGGACGTCGTGTTACAACTGTGCGCAATAGGCTGCATGATGCGCAATTTCACGCTCGACGTCCATGGCGAGGTCCATCTTTGCAACCACGACACTTCATTCCTGACGTCCACGGCGAGTTCCATCTTTGCAACCACGACAGCATGCAGCGCGGTACAGATGGGCGCAACAACATGCCGACCGATCAGGATTGGCATCACGTTCTCTTCGCCGATGAGTGTCGCTTATGGCTTCAACCAGACAATCGTCGTAGACGTGTTTGGAGGCAACCCGGTCGGGCTAAATGCTTTAGTGTCCAGCGAGTGCAAGGTGGAGGTTCCCTTCTGTGTTGATGTGGCATTATGTGGCGCCGACGCACGCCGCTGGTGGTCATAGAAGGCGCCGTAACGGCTGTACGACTCATGACTGCCATGCTCCGACCGATAGTGCAACCATATCGGTAGCATATTTGCGAGACATTCGCCTTCATGGACGACAATTCGCACCCCCATTGCGCACATCTTGTGAATCACATCCTTTGGGCTTACGACATCGCTCGACTACAGTGGCCAGAATGTTCTCCAGACATGAACCCTATTGAACACGCCTGGGATAGATTGAAAAGGGCAGTTTATGAACGACGTGACCCAGCAACCCCTCTGAGGGATCTGCGCCGAATCACCGTTGAGGAGTGGGACAATCTGGACGAACAGTGCCTTGATGAACTGGGGGATAGTATGCCAAGACGAATAAGGTATGCATCCTTGCAGGAACACTTCCTACTGGGGGTGGCCGAGCAGTGCTAGGCGCTTCAGTCTGGCACCGCGCGACCGCTTCGGTCGCAGGTTCGAATCCTGCCTCGGGCATGGATGTGTGTGATGTCTTTAGGTTAGTTAGGTTTAAATAGTTGTAAGTTCTAGGGGACTGATGACCTCAGAAGTTAAGTCCTATAGTGCTCAGAGCCATTTGCACCATTTTTGCACTTGCTACTGCATATTAGAGGTACCGGTGGGTACAGAAATTTGGACCACCACGTCTGAAGGTCTCGCTATATGGTGGTTGGTTGGTTGGTTGTTTTGGGGAAGGAGACCAGACAGCTAGGTCATCGGTCTTATTGGATTAGGGAAGGACGGGGAAGGAAGTCGGCCGTGCCCTTTGAAAGGAACCATCCCCCCATTTGCCTGGAGCGATTTAGGGAAATCATGGAAAACCTAAATCAGGATGGCCGGGCGCGGGATTGAACCGTCGACCTCCCGAATGTGTATGGTGGTACAACACGCAATGTGTGATTTTTATGAGCAATAAAGAGAGCGGAAATGTTTATGTTGATCTGTATTCCAATTTTCTGTACAGGTTCTGCAACTCTCGGAACAGAGATGACGCAAAACGTTTTTGATGCGTGTATTTACATACATTCATGTTTATAATATCTATGGATGGGCGCAAATTTTGAGATGCTTCAAAGTAAATTATATGGTAAACTGAGAAGTACAAGAGAGAAAAATTAATTGTGCGTCTCGATTTCTGTGGGTGGTTACTAGCCTGGCCGCTGAGTCCTCGGTGGCGCTGCCGCCTTCACAGAGACGGCACCCTCGGGGCGCCACGCACTCCGCGCGGCTCACGGCGGAGGCGGCGCGAGGCCCCTCTGCCACCCCAGGCCCCTCCCGCCACCCCCGCCCCTGCCGCTGCCGGCTTTTTATCGACTCGCAGCGTGACGGACAGTCGCGAGTATCGACGCCGCCCCCTCCGCCCCCGCCGCCGCCGCTGCCGCCGCCCCCGCAGCGCCACCACGTGCCTCGCCCTCCCTCCGCACTTACCCTCCCCTCCTCCTCCCCCACCCCTATCTTCCTGCTGCATCCGCGGTTGCCGACGCGAGGCAGACCACCAATTTGTCACTTCGTATTCTATAAGAAAGACACAATCAATGTGCTACTGTGCCCATCTGTGTAAAGTAAAGATGCATCTCCGACCTCACAAGGGTGGTTTGCACTGCGTATTAAGCTGTACTTCCACACATATTGAAAACTTACGGGAGCATACCCTCACCCCCAGCTTTTTCACTCCTGACAAGCTGGTTGCAGAAAGACGCAACTGACGTTAATGACTATAGGCGAATATTGCTTGCGAGGTGTGTGAGCAAAGTAATGGAATTCTTTTGGAAATTTGTGGCTAGTTCTTATGCGGCCAAACTGCTGAGGTCATCGGTCCCTAGGCTTACAAACTGCTTAATCTAACGTAACCTAGCTTACTCTAAGGACGACACACACACCACCTTGCCCGAGGGAGGACTCGAATCTTTGTCGGCTGAAGCCGCGCGAACTGTGGCAAGACGCCCCAAGACCGGGCGGCTAGCCCGCGCGGCGAGAAAAGTAGTGAACCTGATTTTTATCTGTGGTATCACCGCCAGACACCACACTTGCTAGGTGGTAGCCTTTAAATCGGCCGCGGTCCGTTAGTATACGTCGGACCTGCGTGTCCCCACTATCAGTGATTGCAGACCGAGCGCCGCCACACGGCAGGTCTAGTCTAGAGAGACTCCATAGCACTCACCCCAGTTGTACAGCCGACTTTGCTAGCGATGGTTCACCGGCTACATACGCTCTCATTCGCAGAGACGATAGTTTACCGTAGCCTTCAGCTACGTCATTTGCTACGACCTAGCAAGGTGCCATTTTCAGTTACTATAATTACTTCAAGAACGTATTCTGAACAGATATTATTGTGAATCATGTACCGTCAAGAGCGACGTTCATCATTAATGGATTAAAGTTGAGTATCAAACTAATTACGTCCACTTTCTGAACTCTTACTCCTTGTCATGTTCCAGACCTGACGTCAGTATAGTTCTTCCCTCCTCACGTTAGCCTGCTTAAGCTAAAACGCGTGCATTTCGGCCTCCACTCGTAACACGGTGTTGGCTCTACTGCTAACAGAAAATTATCTACCATAGTTTTTATTTTATTTCGAACGCTACTGCCCCTTCAAAGTAATTCCCTTCGGCAACTATACACCGGTGCCGTCGTTGTTCCCAGTCTTGGCAGCAGCGCTGAAAGGCTTCAACTGGTAGAGCGTTTTTACATGTTCATCACACTGGTTTGATTTTTCTCCATTGTCACTTTAAGACATTTTTCAATTTCTGGAAAATAAAGCATTCACAAGGACTCAGATCAGATGAATAGGGGGGCTGTGGAACAACAAGAATGCCGTTCGAGGGCAAAAATTTCGTAATGGAAGTGGCTATGAGACATGGGGCATTGTCACGATGCACCATCCACTTTCCTGCAGTGCGCGATCTCACTCGATTCTGCCTCTTCCTGTGCCTTTCAAGGACATTTTTGTAAAACATTTGGTTGACTGTTTGTCCTGGAAAGACAAATTCTTTGTGCACGATATTCCTATTGTGAAGAAAGCAAATCAGCATCGTTTCGATCTTTGCTTTGCTCATTCATGTCTCAATGTGCCACTCCTCCCTTTGACCCATTGTCTCAGGGTTGTACTCAAATATCCATGTGATCAAACGGCTGAACCATTAGTGGCCATTGCTAGTCGTGTCAAGATGAATAACGCATACGTTTCTTCGATTATCTTCAACCCAGAAGCTGAGGGTCTCCCTGTGCGAGGATCATATTCAGTACGTTTTTGGCCCTCCGAAAATGGTATGTACCAGCGAAAAACCTTTTTCTCTTGATAGGAAATGTTCCCTATACGCTTGTTTCAGCTTTTGGAAGATCACATTTGCAGATTTTCCAAGTGTAACACAAAAAGTAATGGCACAACGTTGCTCGAAATTCCGCTCTTGTATTTTCGTGACACACAACAAAAACGCGGCTACACTGATGGCGCTGTTAGAAATCACGTGATGGCTGTATGGGGCTGAAACTCAGACTGAGCATCTGGAAGTGCTGAACACTCCGTTCTACACACACAGAACAAAACAGCATTGTCAGATCGATTGCAGGGCTGTCAGTCTCATTACTTTTCTCACATACCTCTTACGTACATGTCAGTGACGAAAACTGGCACAGATAACAATATACATCTACATCCACATGTACATATGTACATCTCAAACCAATGATAAGTGCATAACAGAGGATACTTCCCATTGTGCCAGTTAGTACGGCATCTACCTCTTCATAAATCTCTGGATTTCGGGAAGAATGCTTTAAAGCTTTGGTGCGGGCAATATTTAGTCTAATCATCTGTTCGCGATCAGTGCAGGAGATGCATATTCCTATATTGATCACTTTAAACTGGTTCTTTATTTATACTAAAAAGGCGTCAGCGCCTACCCGTCAACGCCGATTTAGAGCAAATTTATGGAATTGGCAGGGCTTGGCCAGAAGTGAAAGTGACGGAAGTGGCAACTCCAGACAGGCAAGCGTTTAGAAAAGATGGACTTCTCGACGAGGTTCGGACGACGCGTGTGCCATTTATGTTCGCGTATTTTCAAAAAAATGGTTCAAATGGCTCTGATCACTATGAGACTTAACATCTGAGGTCATCAGTCCCCTAGAACTTAGAACCACTTAAACCTAACTAACCTAAGGACATAACACACATCCATGCCCGAGGCAGGATTCGAACCTGCGACCGTAGCAGTCTCGCGGTTCCGGACTGAAGCGCCTATAACCGCTCGGCCACCGCGGCCGAGGCGTATTTTCCTCTCAGCGGGTGGAGGTTGCCGCAACGGGAAGAGCACACAACGGTAATCCGAAGCTCGGGGGTTGAGACTTCTTTGTTATTTTCAGTTTTTATGGTACTTACACTACAAATAAACCGAAATAATGCTCAGTGAACTGCATTTGTTAATATTTTCGTAAAAGGCACGAACAGAATTTTTTGTGTTTGATGTGAAGAAGACCTACTTGCAGGAGAACAAGTCTGTTCTGTTGATGTACTCGTGCGAAGTCAAACCCACAACTAAACGACGAGGTTTAGCAAGATGAAGAAGCATTGTTCAAATGTGTGTGAATTCCTAAGGGACCAAACTGCTGAGGTCATCGGGCCCTAGACTTACACACTACTTAAACTAACTTATGCTAAGAACAACACACACACACACACACACACACACACACACACACACACACACACACACACACACACACACACACATGCCCAAGGGACGACTCGAACCTCCAGCGGGAGGGGCCGCGCAATCAGCGACATGGCAGAAGAAGCACTGCCACCATGATGTATTGTTTGAAGTGATTCCACTCAAATCACTCCTCTAGTGCAATCTCGTGATTTCTGTTTTCACAGCCAGGAAAATAATTCAATCAAAATGCTTCAAAATTCCTCTTATCTCGTCGCGAGTGAATAAGAAACCACTTCCCGAACAGACGACATGTTATTCATCACAACTTATCCTCTCCAATATTCGGCGAAATGAAGCGTTACGCGGAGCTTACTGTCAAACTGTGCGATGAGAGAGAACCTTTTATGATTGTAAAAAAGTTTCTACTTCTATACTAAATTCAAAAGAACCACGTAATTGTAAAAATGCGGAGTCTAGAACGCGTGCAAGAAGCGGCCAAAATTACTTCTTCTCGTGTTTTTACGATGAATACCACTCCAACAAGTGTATATCATGAACTATGAAATAATAAAAATTTATTAACTTACATACGAATTTCCCGTTCCTGGACATTTATTTGCAATTCCAAATTTTCCTTTGCCTTTCCTTTTCATGTCTTTCATGAATATATTAATACATACAATGTATTGCGCAATGTTTTGGTTTATTTGTAGTGTAAATGATGTAAAAATTTGACCCTCGAATTACCGCTCTGTACTCTTTCCGCTGCACCAAGTGCTGTCTGCAAACTACTTATCAGAAATGCCTCATATCTCACCCTACTCGTGCCAAATATACTATTTTTTCTACCCCAATAGCCATCTGGAGCTCCCATTTGTGTCACTTTCACTTCTGGCCGAGTCCTGCGTTGTTGTTGTTGTGGTCTTCAGTCCAAAGACTAGTTAGATGCAGCTCTCAGTGCTACTCTATTCTGCGCAAGCCTCTTCATCTCCGAGCAACTATGGCAACCTACATCCTTCTGAATCTCCTTTGTGTATTCATCTCTTGGCTTCCCTGTACGATCCTACCAACCAATACCTTCTTCCAGTCAAGTTGTGCCACAAATTCCTTTTCTCCCCAGTTCTATTCAGTTCCTCCTCATTAGTTACGTGATCTATCCAGCATTCTTCTGTAGCACCACATTTCAAAAGCTTCTATTCTCTTCTTGCCTACACTTTATCATCCACGTTTCACATCCATAGGCAACGGCCTTGCCGCAGTGGATACGTGAGATCACCGAAGTTAAGCGTTGTCGGGCGTTGCCGACACTTGGAGGGGTGACCATCCAGCTGCCATTTTTCGGGGTGCACTCAGCCTCGTGATGCCAATTGAGGAACTACTCGACCGAATAGTAGCGGCTCCGGTCTCAGAAAACCATCATAACGACCGGGAGAGCGGTGTGCTGACCCGACGCCGCTCCTATCAGCATCCTCCACTGAGGATGACACGGCGGAAGGATGGTCCCGGTGCCACTTGTGTCCTGAAGATGGAGTGCTTTTTTTCACTTCCATACATAGTTACACTCCATACAAATACGTTCAGAAAAGATTTCCTCACAGTAAAATCTATACTCAATGTTAACAAATTTCTCTTCTTCAGAAATGCTTTCCATGCCCGTATGCATTTTATATCCTATCTACTTCGACAATCGGCAGTTTTGCCACCCAAACAGCAAAGCTCATCTACTAATTTAAGTGTCTCATTTGCTAATGTAATTCGCTCGACATCACCAGACTTAATTCGACAACATTCCATTATTCTGCGTGTACGCCAGAAATTTGGATGAAATCGGTGATGAGAGTAGGCACGGTACCTTTGTAAGTAGGATTTAACAGGATAGTTTGCATCCGTATTCAAATATCTGCCATTTCAATTCTTTAAGCAACTCCGTGCCGCTCTCCCATGAGTCCAAAAAACTTGTGACCATTTGTGCTGCCCTTTTTGTACACATTAAATAGCCGCTCTTCAGAGCCCCACACACAGACGACGAGATCGAATTGACCAATTCCAACCGTAACTCAATAATTTGTAGGCATAGAATGCAACGATTTTTCGTTTCGTGAGATACACAATTTTATATTTGTTGTGTTGTTGTCTTCAGTCCTGAGACTGGTTTGATGCAGCTCTCCATGCTACTCTGTCCTGTGCAAGCTTCTTCATCTCCCAGTACCTACTGCAACCTACATCCTTCTGAATCTGCTTAGCGTATTCATCTCTTGGTCTCCCTCTGCGATTTTTACCATCCACGCTGCCCTCCAATACTAAATTGGTGATCCCTTGATGCCTCAGAACATGTCCTACCAACCGATCACTTCTTTGTGGTCAAGTTGTGCCACAAACTTCTCTTCTCCCCAATCCTATTCAATACTTACTCATTAGTTATGTGATCTACCCATCTAATCTTCAGCATTCTTCTGTAGCACCATATTTCGAAAGCTTCTATTCTCTTCTTGTCCAAACTATTTATCGTCCATGTTTCACTTCCATACATGGCTACACTCCATACAAACACTTTCAGAAAAGACTTTCTGACATTTAAATCTATACTCGATGTTAACAAATTTTGCTTATTCGGAAACGCTTTCCTTGCCATTGCCAGTCTACATTTTATATCCTGTCTACTTCGACCATCATCAGTTATTTTGCTCCCCAAATAGAAAAACTCTGCTACTTTAAGTGTCTCATTTCCTAATCTAATTCCCTCAGCATCACCTGACTTAATTCGACTACATTCGATTATCCTCGTTTTGCTTTTGATGATGTTCATCTTATATCCTCCTTTCAAGACACTGACCATTCCGTTCAACTGCTCTTCCAAGTCTTTTGCTGTCTCTGACAGAATTACAATGTCATCGGCGAACCTTAAAGTTTTTATTTCTTCTCCATGTATTTTAATACCTACTCCGAATTTTTCTTTTGTTTCCTTTACTGCTTGCTCAATATACAGATTGAATAACATCGGGGAGAGGCTGCCACCCTGTCTTACTCCCTTCCCAACAACTGCTTCCCTTTCATGTCCCTCGACTCTTATAACTGCCATCTGGTTTCTGTACAAATTTTAAATAGCCTTTCGCTCCCTGTGTTTTATCCCTGCCACCTTTAGAATTTGAAAGAAAGTATTCCAGTCAACATTGTCAAAAGCTTTCTCTCAGTCTACAAATACTAGAAACGTAGGTTTGCCTTTCCTTAATCTTTCTTCTAAGATATGCCTTAAGGTCAGTATTGCCTCACGTGTTCCAGTATTTCTACGGAATCCAAACTGATCTTCCCCGAGGTCGGCTTCTACTAGTTTCTCCATTCTTCTGTAAAGAATTCGCGTTAGTATTTTGTAGCTCTGACTTATTAAATTGATAATTTGGTAATTTTCATATCTGTCAACACCAGCTTTCTTTGGGATTGGAATTATTATATTCCTCTTCAAGTCTGAGTGCATTTCACCTGTCTCATACATCTTGCTCACCAGATGGCAGAGTTCTGTAAGGACTGGCTCTCCCAAGGCTGTCAGTTGTTAATGGAATGTTGTCTACTCCCGGGGCCTTGTTTCGACTTAGGTCTTTCAGTGCTCTGTCAAATTCTTCACGCAGTATCGTATCTCCCATTTCATCTTCATCTACATTCTCTTCCATTTCCATAATATTGTCCTGAAGTACATCGACCTTGTATAGACCCTCTATATACTCCTTCCACCTTTCTGCTTTCCCTTCTTTGCTTAGAACTGGGTTTCCATCTGAGCTCTTGATATTCGTGCAAGTGGTTCTCTTTTCTCCAAAGGTCTCTTTAATTTTCCTGTAGGCAGCATCTATCTTACCTCTAGTGAGATAAGCCTCTACATCCTTACATTTGTCCTCTAGCCATCCCTGCTTAGCCATTTTGCACTTCCTGTCGATCTCATTTTTGAGACGTTTGTATTCCTTCTTGCCTGCTTCATTTACTGCATTTTTATATTTTCTCTTTTCATCAATTAAATTCAATATTTCTTCTGTTACCCAAGGGTTTCTACTAGCCCTCGTCTTTTTACCTACTTGATCTTCTGCTGCCTTCACTACTTCATCCCTCAAAGCTACCCATTCTTCTTCTACTGTACTTCTTTCCCCCATTTCTGTCAATTGTTCCCTTATGCTCTCCCTGAAACTCTGTACAGCCTCTGGTTCTTTCAGTTTATCCATGTCCCATCTCCTTAAATTCCCACCTTTTTGCAGTTTCTTCAGTTTTAATCTACACTTCATAACCAATAGATTGTGGTCAGAGCACACATCTGCCCCTGGAAATGTCTTACAATTTAAAACCTGGTTCCTAAATCTCTGTCTTACCATTATATAATCTATCTGATACCTTTTAGTATCTTCCATGTATACAACCTCCTTTCATGATTCTGAAACCAAGTGTTAGCTATGATTAAATTGTGCTCTGTGCAAAATTCTACCAAGCGGCTTCCTCTTTCATTTCTTAGCCCCAATCCATATTCACCTACTACGTTTCCTTCTCTCCCTTTTCCTACTACCGAATTCCAGTCACCCATGACAATCAAATTTTCGTCTCCCTTCACTATCTGAATAATTTATTTTATTTCATCATACATTTCTTCAATTTCTTCCTCATCTGCAGAGCTAGTTGGCATATAAACTTGTACTACTGTAGTAGGTGTGGGATTCGTATCTATCTTCGCCACAATAATGCGTTCACTATGCTGTTTGTAGTAGCTTACCCGCATTCCTATTTTCCTATTCATTATTAAACCTACTCCTGCCTTACCCCTATTTGATTTTGTGTTTATAACCCTGTAGTCACCTGACCAGAAGTCTTGTTCCTCCTGCCACCGAACTTCACTAATTCCCACTATATCTAACTTTAACCTATCCATTTCTCTTTTTAAATTTTCTAACCTACATGCCCGATTAAGGGATCTGACATTCCACGCTCCGATCCGTAGAATGTCAGTTTTCTTTGTCCTGATAACGACGTCCTCTTGAGTAGTCCCCGCCCGGAGATCCGAATGGGGGACTATTTTACCTCCGGAATATTTTACCCAGAGGACGCCATCATCATTTAATCATACAGTAAAGCTGCATGCCCTCGGGAAAAATTACGGCTGTAGTTTCCCCTTGCTTTCAGCCGTTCGCAGTACCAACACAGCAAGGCCGTTTTGGTTATTGTTACAAGGCGAGATCAGTCAATAATCCAGACTGTTGCCCTTGCAACTACTGAAAAGGCTGCTACCCCTCTTCAGGAACCACACGTTTGTCTGGCCTCTCAATAGATACCCCTCCGTTGTGGTTGCACCTACGGTACGGCTATCTGTATCGCTGAGGCACGCAAGCCTCCCTACCAACGGCAAGGTCCATGGTTCATGGGGGGGATTTTATATTTATGAACATGGAAAGTAAATTTATTTGCACCAGTCTGAAATCTTATCAAGATACGACTGGATATGTGTGCAAGTTCTTTTCTTTTCAAACAGGACTTGATTATAGATAAATGAGGTTACTGTTAATTTTATCTGCAAGACCATTCGTATACAATAGATACACCACGGGTCCCATCACATTTATTGTGCAGAAGCGGTACAAAACTGTAGAACTTTTCAACATAATCTCTCCCACGCTCAATGCAAGTCCTCCAGCGCTTACAAAGTGCATAAATTCCTTTAGAAAAAAATTATTTTGTTACTGTGCGCAACCACACATGCACCGCGTGGCGTGCTTCTTCATCAGAACAGAACTTTTTTCCTCCCGTTGCGTCTTTGAGAAGTTCAAACATATGCAAATCACTTGGGGCAAGGTCTGGTGAGTATGGTGGATGAGGAAGACACTCAAAATGCCGGTCTGTGATTGTTGCAACTATTGTACGCGCAGTGTGAGGCCTTGCATTGTCATGTTGCAAAAGGACGCCTACTGACAGCAATCCCCGTCGCTTTGATTTGATTGCAGGCTGCAGATGATTTTTTAGATCTGTGCTTGATGCACTGGTGACAGTGGTCCCTCTAGGCATGTAATGCTCCAAAATGACGCCTTTTTCGTCCCAAAAGAGAGTCAGCATAACCTTCCCTGCTGATGGTTCTGTTCGAAACTTCTTTGGTTTTGGTGATGAGAAATGGCGTCATTCCTTGCTCGCTCTCTTCGTTTCCGGCGTTTCCGGTTGGTGGAAGTGAACCCAGGATTCGTTCCCAGTTCAAAGCGCTGAAGAAATTTTTCACAAGCATCAACACGTAGTTCTCTCATTTCAAGAGTCAGCTGCCGTAGTACCCATCTTGGAGACACTTTGCGAAACTGGAGCACATCATGCACAATGTGGTGTGCTGACCCACGACTAATCTGTAAACATGCTGCAATGTCATTCAGTGTCACTCGGTGGTTTTCTTTCATTATGGCTTCAACTGCTGCAATATTCTGTGGAGTCACAACTCGTTGTGCTGGCATTGACGAGAAGCATCTTCCACAGAAGTCACACCATTTGCGAACTTCCTACTCCATTCGTAGACTTGCTGCTGTGACAAACATGCATCACCGTACTGAACCTTCATTCGTCGACGAATTTCAATACGTTTCACACCTTCACTACGCAACAACCGAATAACAGAACGCTGTTCATCCCTGGTGCAAGTCGCAAGTGGGGCGGCCATCTTTATACTGATACTGCGACGGTATGTGTACATCTGCACTATGCTGCCACCTGCATGCCATTCTGCACGCTGTTTGCAGCACGCTTACCAGCTTACAAAATAACGGCGCGTAATTTCAATTTGTTATTGCACATTTAGCGTTTTCATTTGACTCACCCTCATACTCCATCCCAACCCCTTCGTACTTTCGATCAGAAGTGTTTGTGTGGTACTCAATCAAATGCTTTTCGGATGCCGAGAAAAATTGAATCTGTTTTATTGCTTTACTGGAATCCAAGCTGATTTAACATGAAACAGGTGCGTATTTCATTGGCAAATGCAAACACTATTATTAAACTTCTAGTTTAGCGTTTATACCTGCGTATTGCTTTCACACTTGGATTTGAGCAGAAGAACGCCCGCTACTGGTTACTCAGGGAGTGACGAATCAGTCCTTTTCCCCGCTCACTTCCACGCTACGGCTAACTGTCGCCTTTGTTATAGGCCGTCCGAAAGATATTGCCTTATTAGTAGACTTCATTGTCTCCTTTGTTCTGTTTTATCGGCCGCCGCTTATGGGCTCCCAGTTCCTTTTTTTTTTTTTTTTTGCTATACGCTGAGGTGACAAAAGTAGTGGGAAACCTCCTAATATCGTGCCGGACCTTCTTTTGCCAGGCATTGTGCTTCATTTCGACGTCGGATGGACTCATCAAGTCGTTGAAAGTCCCTTGCGGAAATATTGAACCATACTGTCTCTATAGCCGTCCGTAAGTGCGAAAGTGTTGCCGGTGCAGAACTTTGTGCGCGAACTGACCTCTCCATTATGTCCTATAAATGGTCGATGGATTCATGTCTGGCGATCTTCATCGTTGTTTCGGAACATGAATCCATGAATGGCTATAAATGGTCTCCAAGTAGCCGAACATAACCAGAGAACCCGGTACATTCCATGTAAACACGGCCCACACCATTATGAAGCCACCATCAGGTTGCACAGTGTCTTGTTGACAACTTGGGTCGATGACTGCGCCACACTCGATACCTACCATTAGGTCTTACCTATCGAAATCTGGACTCCTCTGACCAGGTCACGAGCCCAGAAGAGGTGCTGGAGCCGATGTCGTCTGCTGCCACAGCCCATTTACGCCAAATTTCGCCTTACCTTCCTGAAGGATACGTTCGTCGCACGTCCCTCACTGATTTCTGCTGTTGTTTCATGCAGTACTGCTTGTCTCTTAGCACTGACAACTCTACACAAAGCCGCTGCTCACGAACCTTAAGTAAGGGCCGTCAGCCATTGCCTTGTCGGTGGTGAGAGGTAATGCTTGAAATTTGGTATTCTTGGCACACTCTTGACACTGTGGGTCTCCAGATATTGAATTCCTAACGATTCACGAAATGGACTGTACCATCCGCCTAGCTCCAACTGGGATTCCGCATTCAAAGCCAGTTAATTCCCGTCGTGAGGCCATAATCACATCGAAAACATTTCCACACAAATCACCTGTGTATAAATTACACCTCCTCCAATGCACTGCACTTTTATACCTTGTGCAAGCGATACTACCGCCATTTTAAATGTGCATATCGCTATTCAATGTTTTTGTCACCTCAGTGTATGAAGTACCACAGAGAATGACGAAAACTCTAGTATGATACGTCTGATGAGAGAACGCCGTAAGCAAATAGTGAACGAGAAAACCCTGTCATAGACGATGACTTAATTAGCATCAATCGTGACGAAAAATTGCTGTTCAGTAGTGTGTACACACCACAGTACCAATATTAGTAAATTAATGCTACAACAGCTTCAGGCATCACGTGCACATATTTGGAGAATGCGGCCGACGTTATGTTGGTAATTCCTGAGGACTAAAGAAGTGGGACGTTTTATATTTTTACAGATCTCAGACCTTATTAAGCAAGTCACAGTTACAATACAGGTACAATTACATTCATGAAAATGTTTTTAGACTGGTACGTAGCGTTTTATCTGGAGCGCATCACAATGCGCAGAATACGAGCCTGATTCGCTGCTGCCTTCCTGTTGCGACCATTCTTCTCAACTACAGACAGAACTCCTTTCGTTGGTAGAAACGGATGGTACCACATAAAGTCAAAGGTATGTCTGTTGCAGAAAATTTCTTGTAGTTGCTTGACGTTACCAACAACAGTAAATGAACAATACACGGAATCAAAGACTTTAACTGCTAGTGTCATGCTCAATAGCGATCTCTACCCCGGAATTCGCCTCGTGAATAAATACCACGTAGACACAAAAAAGGCAGTTTTGTATTCAAACTGGTCTAACAAAGTACGGTTGGTCAAATCTGCAAAAAAGCGATATTACATGAGTTTTCGTCACGAAAATGTGACAGAAACAAGCCATCCACAAAACACATATCACACACCTAAACAATGACTTTTATTTTCGGCGGTAAACGTGGCGAAAGTTACATTCATGCATGTGAGAAAATATGGGTACCCACACATAAAATTTAATATCTGACAACAGTTACTCAAAGCAACTTTTGCACTATCCTCACGACTTGTATACTGAATAATAAACTGAAGCGTCAAAGAAACTGATATAGGTATTTTTATTCAAATACGAGATATGTAAACAGGCAGAAGACAGTGCTGCGGTTTGCAACGCCTATATAAGGCAACAAGTGTCTGGAGCAGTTGTTAGATCGGTTACTGCTGCTACAATGGCAGGTTATCAAGATTTAAGTGAGTTCTAACGTGGTATTATAGTCGGCGCGTGAGGGATGGGACACAGCATCTCCGAGATAGCGATGAAGTGGGGATTTTCCT
This sequence comes from Schistocerca gregaria, assembly GCF_023897955.1. Classification (NCBI taxonomy): domain Eukaryota; kingdom Metazoa; phylum Arthropoda; class Insecta; order Orthoptera; family Acrididae; genus Schistocerca; species Schistocerca gregaria. The sequence goes on along the minus strand of NC_064924.1, from coordinate 65,808,137 downwards.
GTAGGACAAATACACGGAATATCAGGAACCCAGCAAAACATCAAATCTCCGATACCACTGCCGCTGTAAAAAGATCCTACAAGAACGGGACCAACGACGATTGAAGAGAATCGTTCAATGTGACAAAAGTGTAGCCCTCCCCAAAACTGCTGCAGATTTCAATGCTGGGCCGCCAACAAGTGTAAGCGAGGGAACCATTCAACGAAACATCATCGATATGGGCTTTCGGAGACGAAGGCCCACTCGTGTACCCTTGATGACTGCACGACACAAAACTTTATGTCTCGCCTGGCGCCGTCAACACCGACATTGGACTGTTGATGATAGAAAACATGTTGCCAGGTCGGAGGAGTCACGCTTCAAATTGTATTGAGCGGATGGAAGAGTACGGATATGGTGACAACTTTACGAATCCATGGACCCTGCATGTCAGCAGGCGACTGTTCAAGCTGGTAGAGGTTCTGTAATTGTGTGGAACGTGTGCAGTTGGAGTGACATGGGACTCTTGATATGTCTAGATACGACTCTGACAGATAACACGTACGTAATAATTCTGTCTGATCACCTGCATGCATTCCGACGGACTTGGGCAATTCCAGCAGTATAATGCGACACCCGCACATCCAGAATCGCTGCAGAGTGGCTCCATGAACACTCTTCTGAGTTTCAACACCTCCGCTGGCCACCAAACTCCCCACACATGAACGTTATTGAGGATATCTGGGATGCCTTGCGACGTGCTGTTCAGAACACCACCCCCTCGTACTCTTATGGATTTATGGACAGCCCTGCGGGATTCATAGTGCACTGCTCCAGACATTCGTCGAGTCCATGGTGCGTAGTGTTGCGGCACTTCTGAATGCCCGCGGGGGCCCTACATGATATTAGGCATGTGTAGCAGTCTATTTGGCTCTTCAGTGTAGAAGCAAAAACGTTCCATTAAACATTTCCATTAAACGAGCAGTTTAGAAAGTAAATTAGAGTGTGTGTTTATGGGCTACCACTGAATTCAGAATGCAATATTGTGCTAGTTAGTACAAATTAGAGGTCAGAAACGAGCTGTGTATGCTCACTTGAAACTCACCTGCTTGTCCTATGACGTCATGTCGGAACTCGCCGTCTCTGTATTCCCGAGACTACCCCCGCCAGCCTCCGCCGCTGCTCATATAGCCAAGGACTCATTGCTTCAGTCTGTTTTGGGTACAAGTATGCAATACCAGTCTAAAAAGGAGAACGAGTACGTGACTTCCCAATTATAATCAACGATTCGCGGCATCACCTAGAACTTGCTCCGAGTACACTGAGGAAATGGGAAGTGCTGTTGATGTCCAGTTTGCTCAGAATGGATTGTTGGCCAACAAACAGGCTGTAATAATGCTTGGAAAATGTATGTTTTGTGCAAAAATACACTTTTTTAAATGAAACAATGCCTATTGACATTAACAAAATAAAAGTAGTGTAAATTAGATAGTCCGTGGCGTTTGTAGCAAGATTCCAGCACGAATCGTTTATGAGATATCGTATTGTAAAAGTTTCCACGCCGACGCTTGTTTGTACCCTTCAAGCTAGGTACGATGTTATGTTTGCTCACAGTGTGCTTGTGTGTTCTTTGAGTGCATTGCGACTTGCTGGTCAGTTAGAGTGTATCAGTCCAAGCAGTAGGTCGTGAGTGTACGATGGGATTTACTAATGCAGAAAAGCCGACATGCTCATGGTATATGAAGACTGTAGAAAGAATGCAGTTTCTTCTTGTACGGTGTATGCGGCAAGATATCCCAATAGACGTCAACCACGTCGCGAGTTATTTATCAATCTCTTCAAGCAGTTACCTGAATGTGGTAGTGTAACACCCGGACGAAGTAACAGAAGGAAATAAGTGACGACAGAAGAGGGGGAAGTTAATGTTCTCGCTGCTATTCCAGGTGATCCACATGTTACTCGAGCGCAGTCGCATGAGGAAGTGGCGCGAGTCAGGCAAGTGCCCTACGTATTCTCCGTCGACATAGGTTCCATCCCCATCACACCTCTCTCCATCAAGAGCTCCACTCAAACGATTATGAGAACTTCTGTACGTAAGCATTAAGACAGAATATTCCATATGTACCGTATATCTTGTTTAGTAATGAAGCCTCCTTTACCAATCATGGCCAGATAATCCACCGAAACACACACTATTGGTTTGAGGACAATCTCCATTGGCTTCGTCAGGTGGAACGTCAGCGTCCATGGAGTGTAAACGTGTGGTGTGGGATAGTGAACCATCAGCTCATAGGCCTGTTTCTCGTAGACGGAGCTGAATACTTACAAGTACCGCAGCCTCTTAACAGACCATCTTTCACGGATGCTAGAAGTATTTCCTCTGCAGACTATAAGGAACCTGTGGAACGAGCATGATGGCTACCAGCCCATTGAGCACGAAATGCTACAGCGTGTGTTCAGAAATCATTTCCAAATCGCTGGATTGGGTGCAGAGGTCTTGTACCTTCGGCGGCCCGTTCCGTGCATTTCACGCCTGCACACATTTTTCCATGAGGAAGGCTGAAAAATGCTCTCTATAAGAACATACCAACTACACCCGATGATACGCAACAACGTATTACTGCAGCGTGGTCGGACATCCACGCTGAACTGCTAGCAAATCGTCCCATACCAGACTGGAAGCGACTATTGCCGCTGCCGGTGGTCATTTTAAAGATTATCTGTGATGGGCAATTGTCTAGCTACTGGTCAGAATCCGCATACCTAGCGTATCCACTTGTATTGTTCTTTAGTGTGTGCTACTGCAGGTGCTGAGCAGGTTTTGGTGTGGGAATTTTTCAAAATACGATATCTCGTAAACCCCTCGCACTAGATTCCTGCGACAAACACCACTGGCATTCTAATTTACCCTGCTTTTAGTTTGTTGATGCCAATAGGCATTGCACCATTTAAAAATGTATGTCTGCACAAAAAATACACTTTCTAAGTACTATTACAATTTGTTGATTGCTAACAATACGAGCCCCTCACAATTAATCCATTCTCTGAAAACCTCACATTAGTAGCACTCTCCATTTCCGAAATATTTGCCATGGAAGTTTTAGCTGAGTCACCATATACACTGTGTGATCAAGAGTATCCGGACACCCCCAAAAACATACGTTTTTTTCATATTAGATGCACTTTACTGCCACATACTGCCAAGTAGTCCATTCAGTGACCTCAGTAGTCATTAGACATCGCGAGAGAGCAGAAAGGGGCGCTCTGCGCAACTCGCGGACTCCGAACGTGGTCAGATGATTGGGCTTCACTTGTGTCATACGTCTGTACGTGAGATTTCCATACTCTAAAACATCCCTAGGTCCACTGTTTCCAATATGATAATGAAGCGGAAACGTGAAGGGACACGTACAGCACAAAAGCTTACAGGCCGACCTTGTCTGTTGACTGACAGAGACCGCCGACAGTTGAAGAGGGTCGTAATGTGTAATAGGCAGACATCTATCCAGACCATCACATAGCAATTCCAAACAGGATCCACTGCAACTACTATGGCAGTTAGGCGGGAAGTGAGAAAACTTCGATTTCACGGTCGAGCGACTGCTCATAAGCCACATATCACGCCGGTAAATGCCAAACGACGCCTCGCTTGCTGTAAGGAGCGTAAACATTGGACGCTTGAACTGTGGAAAAACGATGTGCGGAGTGAGGAATCACGGTACATAATGTGGCGATTCGATTTCAGGCTGTGGGTATGGCGAATGCCCGGTGAACGTCATCTGCCAGCGCGTGTAGTACAACGGTAAAATTCGGAGGCCGTGATGTTATGGTGTGGTCGTGTTTTTCATGAAGGGGGCTTGTAACAAAAATGGTACAAATGGCTCTGATCACTATGAGACTTAACATCTGAGGTCATCAATCTCCTCGAACTTAGAACCACTTAAACCTAACTAACCTAAGGACATCACACACATCCATGCCCGAGGCAGGATTCGAACCTGCGACCGTAGCGGTCCTGCGGTTGCAGACTGAAGTGCCTAGAACCACTCAGCCACTACGGTCGGAGGGGCTTGTAACCTTTGTTGTTTTGCGTGGCACTATCACAGCACAGGTCTACATTGATGTTTTAAGCACCTTCTTGCTTCACACTATCGAAGAGCAATTCGGGGATGGCGATTGCGTCCATCAACACGATCGAGCACCTGTTCATAATGCACGGCATGTGGCGGAGTGGGTACACAACTATAACATCCCCGTAATGGACTGGCCTGCACAGAGTCCTGACCTGAATCTTATAGAATACGTTTGGGATGTTTTGGAACGCTGACTTCGTGCCAGGCCCCACCGTCCGACATCGATACTTCTCCTCAGTGCAGCACTCCTTGAAGAATGGGCTGCCATTCCCCAAGAAACCTTCCAGCAACTGACTGAACGTATCCCTGCGAGAGTGGAAGCCGTCATCAAGGCTAAAGGTGGGCTAACACGATATTGAATTCCAGAATTATGGATGGAGGACATCACGAACTTTTAAATCATTTTCAGCCAGGTGTCCGGATACTTCTGACACTGTGTCCCAGTTGCGCCAAATTTCTATTGGCGGTGGGGCACATCATAAGGATTGATAATTGCAAAGCAGACGATCACCAGAAACGTCAGAGGTAAGTGGCAGCAGAGATCGAAGAGGGGAAAAGAGACAAGAGTGATTCATTTGAAACATTTACTGGGCTCGATGAGTACACATGGTGCACGACATGAACACAGCTTTTAATGTTACACCAGATGCTAGAAGTCTGCACTATCACATGTCACCCATGCCTGAAAGCGACGGAGCATTGACCGCCAGACACGCTCGAACACAATGAGAGCTTCTTTAATTGCAGCGGCTGCGCAGACGATTCTTGAGAGGATATTTTTTTTTTTTTGGGTCATCAGTCTACTGACTGGTTTGATGCGGCCCGCCACGAATTCCTCCCCTCTGCCAACCTCTTCATCTCAGAGTAGCACTTGCAACCTACGTCCTCAATTATTTGCTTGACGTATTCCAATCTCTGTCTTCCTCTACAGTTTTTGCCCTCTACAGCTCCCTCTAGTACCATGGAAGTCATTCCCTCATGTCTTAGCAGATGTCCTATCATCCTGTCCCTTCTCCTTATCAGTGTTTTACACATATTCCTTTCCTCTCCGATTCTGCGTAGAACCTCCTCATTCCTTACCTTATCAGTCCACCTAATTTTCAACATTCGTTTATAGCACCACATCTCAAATGCTTCGATTCTCTTCTGTTGCGGTTTTCCCACAGTCCATGTTTCACTACCATACAATGCTGTACTTCAGACGTACATCCTCAGAAATTTCTTCCTCAAATTAAGGCCGGTATTTGATAGTAGTAGACTTCTCTTGGCCAGAAATGCCTTTTTTGCCATAGCGAGTCTGCTTTTGATGTCCTCCTTGCTCCGTCCATCATTGGTTATTTTACTGCCTAGGTAGCAGAATTCCTTAACTTCATTGACTTCGTGACCATCAATCCTGATGTTAAGTTTCTCGCTGTTTTCATTTCTACTACTTCTCATTACCTTCGTCTTTCTCCGATTCACTCTCAAACCATACTGGTTACTCATTAGACTGTTCATTCCGTTCAGCAGATCATTTAATTCTTCTTCACTTTCACTCAGGATAGCAATGTCATCAGCGAATCGTGTCATTGATATCCTTTCACCTTGTATTTTAATTCCACTCCTGAACCTTTCTTTTATTTCCATCATTGCTTCCTCGATGTACAGATTGAAGAGTAGGGGCGAAAGGCTACAGCCTTGTCTTACACCCTTCTTAATATGAGTACTTCGTTCTTGATCGTCCACTCTTATTATTCCCTCTTGGTTGTTGTACATATTGTATATGACCCGTCTCTCCCTATAGCTTACCCCTACTTTTTTCAGTATCTCGAACAGCTTGCACCATTTTATATTGTCGAACGCTTTTTCCAGGTCGACAAATCCTATGAACGTGTCTTGATTTTTCTTTAGCCTTGCTTCCATTATTAGCCGTAACATCAGAATTGCCTCTCTCGTGCCTTTTCTTTTCTTAAAGCCAAACTGATCGTCACCTAGCGCATTCTCAATTTTCTTTTCCATTCTTCTGTATATTATTCTTGTAAGCAGCTTCGATGCATGAGCTGTTAAGCTGATTGTGCGATAATTCTCGCACTTGTCAGCTCTTGCCGTCTTCGGAATTGTGTGGATGATGCTTTTCCGAAAGTCAGATGGTATGTCGCCAGACTCATGTATTCTACACACCAATGTGAATAGTCGTTTTGTTGCCACTTCCCCTAATGATTTTAGAAATTCTGATGGAATGTTATCTATCCCTTCTGCCTTATTTGACCGTAAGTCCTCCAAAGCTCTTTTAAATTCCGATTCTAATACTGGATCCCCTATCTCTTCTAAATCGACTCCTGTTTCTTCTTCTATCACATCAGACAAATCTTCACCCTCATAGAGGCTTTCAATGTATTCTTTCCACCTATCTGCTCTCTCCTCTGCATTTAACAGTGGAATTCCCGTTGCACTCTTAATGTTACCACAGTTGCTTTTAATGTCACCAAAGGTTGTTTTGACTTTCCTGTATGCTGAGTCTGTCCTTCCGACAATCATATCTTTTTCGATGTCTTCACATTTTTCCTGCAGCCATTTCGTCTTAGCTTCCCTGCACTTCCTATTTATTTCATTCCTCAGCGACTTGTATTTCTGTATTCCTGATTTTCCCGGAACATGTTTGTACTTCCCCCTTTCATCAATCAAATTAAGTATTTCTTCTGTTACCCATGGTTTCTTCGCAGCTACCTTCTTTGTACCTATGTTTTCCTTCCCAACTTCTGTGATGGCCCGTTTTAGAGATGTCCATTCCTCTTTAACTGTGCTGCCTACTGCGCTATTCCTTATTGCTGTATCTATAGCGTTAGAGAACTTCAAACGTATCTCGTCATTCCTTAGTACTTCCGTATCCCACTTCTTTGCGTATTGATTCTTCCTGACTAATGTCTTTAAGGTACGCCTTACAATCCAATATCTGATTTCGGAATCTCTGTCTGACCATGACGTAATCTAATTGAAATCTTCCCGTATCTCCCGGCCTTTTCCAAGTATACCTCCTCCTCTTGTGATTCTTGAACAGGGTATTCGCTATTACTAGTTGAAACTTGTTACAGAACTGAATTAGTCTTTCTCCTCTTTCATTTCTTGTCCCAAGCCCATACTCTCCTGTAACCGTTTCTTCTACTCCTTCCCCTACAACTGCATTCCAGTCGCCCATGACTATTAGATTTTCGTCCCCCTTTACATACTGCATTACCCTTTCAATATCCTCATACACTTTCTCTATCTGTTCATCTTCAGCTTGCGACGTCGGTATGTATACCTGAACTATCGTTGTCGGTGTTGATCTGCTGTCGATTCTGATTAGAACAACCCGGTCACTGAACTGTTCACAGTAACACACCCTCTGCCCTACCTTCCTATTCATAACGAATCCTATACCTGTTATACCATTTTCTGCTGCCGATACTCATCTGACCAGAAATACTTGTCTTCCTTCCACTTCACTTCACTGACCCCTACTATATCTAGATTGAGCCTTTGCGTTTCCCTTTTCAGATTTTCTAGTTTCCCTATCACGTTCAAGCTTCTGACATTCCACGCCCCGACTCGTAGAACATTATCCTTTCGTTGATTATTCAATCTTTTTCTCATGATAACCTCCCCCTTGGCAGTCCTCTCCCGGAGATCCGAATGGGGGACTATTCCGGAATCTTTTGCCAATGGAGAGATCATCATGACACTTCTTCAACTACAGGGCACATGTCCTGTGGATACACGTTACGTGTCTTTAATGCAGTGGTTTCCATTGCCTTCTGCATCCTCATGTCGTTGATCATTGCTGATTCTTCCGCCTTTAGGGGCAATTTCGCACCCCTAGGACAAGATAGTGCCCTGAACCTTTATCCGCTCCTCCGCCCTCTTTGACAAAGCCGTTGGCGGAATGAGGCTGACTTCTTATGACGGAAGTCTTCGGCCGCCAAAGCTGATTATTTATCAAAGTTTGGGCAGTAGCGGGGATCAAACCCGGGACCGAAGACGTTTTGATTATGAATCAAAGACGCTACCCCTAGACCACGGGTACCGCGAGAGGATATTATGCCTCGCTTAAGTAGGCTCCAAGCAAGACGTGTTTCTTCTCGAGCTAACACACCAAACGGGAGTTGCTTCTCATCGTGATCTGCGAGCTCTCCAGAAGCAGTTGGCTGTAGCAACTGGCTTGCAAATGACACAGTTCGATTACGAAGATGGACAGACGTAAAATTCTTACATTAACTATATAAAAACGCATATTTGCTCCCTTGTCCATATGTTGTTGAAGTCTATTGAACTTTAAACACTTCTACATGAAACACACGAGCATTTAGTTCGTCGTATACAGGGTGGTCCATTGGTAGTGACCGGGTCAAATATCTCACGAAATAAGCATCAAACAAATAACTACAAAGAACGAAGCTCGTCTAGCTTGAAGGGGGAAATCAGATGGCGCTATGGTTGGCCCGCTAGATGGCGCTGCCGTATGTTAAACGGATATCAACTGCGTTTTTTTTTAATAGGAACCCCCATTTTTATTACATATTCGTGTAGTACGTAAATAAATATGAATGTTTTAGTTGGACGACTTTTTTTGCTTTGTAATAGATGGTGCTGTAAGAGGCACAAACGTATAAATACGTCGTACCACGTAACATTCCGCCAGTGCGGACGGTATTTGCTTCGTGATACATACCCGTGTTAAAATGGAATTGCGGAATTGCGGAAAAGGTCGATATCGTGTTGATGTATGGCTGTTGTGATCAAAATGGCCAATGGGCTTGTGCTATATATGCTACTCGGTATCCTGGACAACATCATCCAAGTGTCCGGACCGTTCGCCGGATAGTTACATTATTTAAGGAAACAGGGAGTGTTCAGCCACATGTGAAATGTCAACCACGACCTGCAACAAATGATGATGCCCAAGTAAGTGTTTTAGGTGTTGTCGCGGCTAATCCGCACATCAGTAGCAGACAAATTACGCGAGAATCGGGAATCTCAAAAACGTCGGTGTTGTGAATGCTATACCAACACCGATTGCACCCGTACCATGTTTCTATGCACCAGGAATAGCATGGCGACGACTCTAAACGTCGTGTACAGTTCTGCCACTGGGCACAAGAGAAATTACGGGACGATGAAAGATTTTTTGCACACGTTCTATTTAGCCATGAAGCGTCATTCGCCAACAGCGGTAACGTAAACTGGCATAATATGCACCATTGGGCAAAGGAAAATCCACGATGGCTGCAACAAGTGGAACATCAGCGACCTTGGCGGGTTAATGTGTGGTGCGTCAGTCTGGTGATTCGACTTGCAGTGCTGCCGTTCATGCACACCATTCCAGGGGGCGTTTTGCAATAGGCTAACGCTCGTCCACATACCGCTGTTGTAACCCAGCATGCTCTACAGAGTGTCGACATGTTGCCGTGGCCTGTTCCATCACCATATCTGTCTCCAGTCGAGTACATATGGGACATCATCGGACGAAAAACGACACAATGCATGCACATTTGCATGCTTGCATTCTGGCAGCTAAACCGGCTATTAATGTACCAGCATTTCACATCTGCAGTGGCTCATCTCGTACTTATATCTGTGAACTTGCGTTGTTTCACACTTAAAAATTTTACGCATATGAATGTATTCCCAAAATTTCATTGTTCTACATTTATTTCTTGGTGCTAACATTTTTCTCCGTCGTTTATATCAACAGTACATAAGTTATATTACAAAAGCCACCAAATATGGGTCTCAATTGAAGACGACGAAATCAAATATGGAGTTTCCCAAGTCCTGCTTGCGACTTAGAACACGACCTTACATCTCATTCGCCACGCTCCTCTCCATGAAGCTGCAGTATGACCTGTCTAATTCAGTCTATTATTCTACAGTATGCGCTGGATCATGGAAATTCCATGTTGTCACAAAACTTGACCAGCTCCACGTCCACAAACACTTCCACGCCCTGTGTGAGGACGCCTTATTTTAGACGAGCCGCGGCTGCGTGCTGAACAGGTGGCGCACGCTGGCGCCAGTATTTCACGCGCGGGACATATCGTCCGCATCTACGGCCGCCCGCACACGGTGCCGACTGCCGGGGTACCGCCAGTTAAATTTTCACGCGACGGTAGGCAGTTTGGCGGGTTGCCTGACGCGGAGCGGGGCTGGGCGGTCCAGACCACGGAATACACGGTGCCAACTGCCCGGCGACAAAAGGCCAGGTCAGGCCTCGCTACGATCAGCCTGGCAGAACGGAGTAATTTTTCTTCCCTTAGCGTTCGAGTAGCACTGGGTACTCGTTTTCGTACGATATTAACTCAATGTACACTGCCTGACAAAAGAAAATGAACCACACAGAAGACATGGTCGGATGTCAATGCAAACACAACGTCAGTGGGTATGTAAATAATGAGAGTTGCATTTCTGTGCGACAGACCAGCCACCTGAATGCATTATAGTTGTTGGTGTTTTGTGTTGTTATCAGGCTTGGTGTGCTACAAGGGACGATCAGTTTCTGTTCAAAGGACATACAGTCCAGAATCGGTATTCAAATCGGGAAAAATCACTGTGAGCATTGGGGCGATCATCCCACGAATGCACCACGTTGACGATACCCATTTAGTAAAACACCGTGTCCTCCTGCGTGAAGAAGTCCATAACTGCCTGCTGCACTTGCTCATCTGACAGAAATCTCGACCCTTAAAGGCCTTTTCTAAGAGGGCTATTCGAAAAGTAAGGTCTGATTGTGTGCTACATGGAAGCCACAGTGAAAATGCGATGAACCTTTGCACAGACGCGTTAGGCAGTGTCTCTAGAATGCACGTCAATCGCGTCACGTCGTTCTTTGCAGTTTTGAGCCCACAGTGAGCACGTAAACATGCCTAAAACAATAGTGTACCTCGCCAAGTATGGGGGCCTGGTGTGATATTTCGCCTGATGTCATGCAGCCCACATAACTGTCATGCGCTTACTTCTTCATGACAATTCTTGGCCGCACTCTGAAGGGGCAATGAAGATGTCACTGCAGCATTTTCTATTGGCAATGTCTGGTCACCCCAAATAGAGCCCATAATTGACTCACCCTGAGTTTCGCATCTGCTCACATGAACTGCTAGCTATGAAGACAACGTTCTGGTAAAGACAACGAACTGTAGACCAGAGTAGAGAATTGGCAGGGAACACAGGGGGCTAACTTCTATGACGAGGGTATTGGAAAGTTGGTACAATGCTACGACAAATGCCTAAATCGGAGCGGAGACTATGTGCAGAAGTAACTGGAAGGTGTAGCTAACTGTTGCAAATCGGACCTTACTTTACGAGTAGGCCTCGTAAGTGGCATAAGGCATGATAATCACCTAGGGTGAGATCACGATATAGTGCAGGTGCTCGAGTATCTCCCACTTGAGTTGGTGTAATTTCCACATTACAACATTTGTGGTATGGAGACGTCTGTCATCATGACACTGCTGCACCCCTTGTCGCACACCATTCTGCAATTGTGGTTTTCGACAGACATGTAGATCCATGTTGTTGTTGCGGTCTTCAGAGACCGGTTTGATGCAGCTCTCCATGCTACTCTATCCTGTGCAAGCTTCTTCATCTCCCAGTAACCACACCAAACTACATCCTTCTGAATCTGCTTAGTGTATTCATCTACTGGTCTCCCTCTACGATTTTTACCCTCCACGCTGCTCTCCAATACTAAATTCGTGATCCCTTGATGTCTCAGAACATGTCCTGCCAACCGATCCCTTCTTCTAGTCAAGGTGTGCCACAAATTTCTCTTCTCCTTAATTCTATTCAATCCCTCCTCATTAGTTATGTGATCTACCCATTTAATCTTCAGCATTCTTCTGTAGCACCATATTTCGAAAGCTTCTATTCTCTTCTTGTCCAAACTATTTATCTTCCAATTTCACTTCCATACATGGCCACACTCCGAACAAATACTTTCAAAAAACACTTCCTGACACTGAAATCTATACCTGATGTTAACAAATTTCTCTTCTTCAGAAACGCTTTCCTTGCCATTGCCAGTCTACATTTTATATCCTCTCTACTTCGACCATCATCAGTTATTTTGCTCCCCAAATAGCAAAACTCCTTTACTACTTTAAGCGTCTCCTTTCCTAATCTAATACCCTCAGCATCACCCGATTTAATTCGACTACATTCCATTATCCTCGTTTTGCTTTTGTTGGTGTTCATCTTATATTCTCCTTTCAAGACACTGTCCATTCCGTTCAACTGCTCATCCAAGTCCTTTGCTGTCTCTGACAGAATTACAACGTCATCAGCGAACCTTAAAGTTTTTATTTCATCTCCATGGATTTTAATACCTACTCCGAATTTTTCTTTTGTTTCCTTTACTGCTTGCTCAGTATACAGACTGAATAACATCAGGGATAGGCTACAACCCTGTCTCACTTCCTTTCGAACCATTGCTTCCCTATCATGCCCCTCGACTCTTACAACTGCCATCTGGTTTCTGTACAAATCGTAAATAGCCTTTCGCTCTCTGTATTTTACCCCCGCCACCTTCAGAATTTGAAAGAGAGTATTCCAATCAACATTGTCAAAAGTTTTCTCTAAGTCTACAAATGCTAGAAACATAGGTTTGTCTTTCCTTAATCTATCGTCTAAAATAAGTCGTAGGGTCATTATTGTGTCAGGTGTTCCAACATTTCTACAGAATCCAAACTGACCTTCCCAAAGTTCGGCTTCTACCAGTATTTCCATTTGTCTGTAAAAAATTCGCATTAGTATTTTGCAGCCGTGACTTATTAAACTGATAGTTCGGTAATTTTCACGTCTGTCAAAACCTGCTTTCTTTGGGATTGGAATTATTACATTCTTCTTGAAGTCTGAGGGTATTTCACCTGACCCATACACATTCTTAATTCTGCATGCGGACCTACCAGTGTATGTCCTTGTTATTGTTGTTGTGGTCTTCAGTCCTGAGACTGGTTTGATGCAGCTCTCCATGCTACTCTATCCTGTGCAAGATTCTTCATCTCCCAGTACGCACTGCAATCTACATCCTTCTGAAACTGCTTGGTGTATTCATCTCTTGGTCTCCCTCTACGATTTTTACCCTCCATGCTGCCCTCCAATACCAAATTGGTGACCCCTTGATGCCTCAGAACATGTCCTACCAACCGATCCCTTCTTCTGGTCAAGTTGTGCCACAAACTTCTCTTCTCCCCAATCCTCTTCAATACTTCCAAATTAGTTATGCGATCTACCCATCTAATCTTCAGCATTCTTCTGTAGCACCACATTTCGAAAGCTTCTATTCTCTTCTTGTCCAAACTATTTATCGTCCATGTTTCACTTCCATACATGGCTACACTCCATACAAATACTTTCAGAAATGAATTCCTGACACTTAAATCTATACTCGATGTTAACAAATTTCTCTTCTTCAGAAACGCTTTCCTTGCAATTGCCAGTCTACATTTTATATCCTCTCTACTTCGACCATCATCAGTTATTTTGCTCCCCAAATAGGAGAACTCCTTTACTACTTTAAGTGTCTCATTTCCTAATCTAATTCCCTCAGCATCACACGACTTAATTCGACTACATTCCATTATCCTCGTTTTGCTTTTATTGATGTTCATCTTATATACTCCTTTCAAGATACTGTGCATTCCATTCAGCTGCTCTTCCAAGTCCTTTGCTGTCTCTGACAGAATTACAATGTCATCGGCGAACCTTAAAGTTTTTATTTCTTCTCCATGGATTTTAATACCTACTCCGAATTTTTCTTTTGTTTCCTTTACTGCTTGCTCAATATACAGATTGAATGACATCGGTGAGAGGCTACAACGCTGTCTCACTCCCTTCCCAACCACTGCTTCCCTTTCATGTCCCTCGACTCTTACAACTGCCATCTGGTTTCTGTACAAATTGCAAATAGCCTTTCGCTCCCTGTATTTTACCCCGGCCACCTTTAGAATTTGAAAGAGAGTATTCCAATCAACATTGTCAAAAGTTTTCTCTAAGTCTACAAATGCTAGAAACGTAGGTTTGCCTTTCCTTAATCTTTCTTCTAAGATAAGTCGTAAGGTTAGTATTGCCTCACGTGGTCCAGTATTTCTATGGAATCCAAACTGATCTTCCCCGAGGTCAGCTTCTACTAGTTTTTCCATTCGTCTGTAAAGAATTCGAGTTAGTATTTTGCAGCTGTGGCTTATTAAACTGATTGTTCGGTAGTTGTCACATCTGTCAACACCTGCTTTCTTTGGGATTGGAATTATTATTGTCTTCTTGAAGTCTGAGGGTATTTCGCCTGTTTCATACATCTTGCTCACCAGATGGTAGAGTTTTGTCAGGACTGGCTCTCCCAAGGCCGTCAATAGTTCCAATGGAATGTTGTCTGCTCCGGGGGCCTTGTTTCGACTCAGGTCTTTCAGTGCTCTGTCAAACTCTTCACGCAATATCGTATCTCCCATTTCATCTTCATCTACATCCTCTTCCATTTCCATAATATTGTCCTCAAGTACATCGCTCTTGTATAGACCCTCTATATACTCTTTCCACCTTTCTACTTTCCCTTCTTTGCTTAGAACTGGGTTTCCATCTGAGCTCTTGATGTTCATACAAGTGGTTCTCTTATCTCCAAAGGTCTCTTTATCCCTAGTGAGATAAGCCTCTATATCCTTACATTTGTCCTCTAGCCATCCCTGCTTAGCCATTTTGCACTTCCTGTCGATCTCATTTTTCAGACGTTTGTATTACTTTTTGCCTGCTTCAGTTATTGCATTTTTATATTTTCTCCTTTCATCAATTAAATTCAATATTTCTTCTGTTACCCAAGGATTTCTACTAGCCCTCGTCTTTTTACCTACTTGATCCTCTGCTGCCTTCACTACTTAATCCCTCAAAGGTACCCACCCTTCTTCTACTGTATTTCTTGCCCCCATTCCTGTCAATTGTTCTCTTATGCTCTCCCTGAAACTCTGTACAATCTCTGGTTCTTTCAGTTTATCCAGGTCCCATCTCCTTAAATTCCCACCTTTTTGCAGTTTCTTCTGTTTTAATCTACAGTTCATAACCAATAGATTGTGGTCAGGGCCCACATCTGCCCCTGGAAATGTCTTACAATTTAAAACCTGGTTCCTAAATCTCTGTCTTACCATTATATAATCTATCTGATACCTTTTAGTATCTTCCATGTATACAACCTCCTTTCATGATTCTGAAACCAAGTGTTAGCTATGATTAAATTGTGCTCTGTGCAAAATTCTACCAAGCGGCTTCCTCTTTCATTTCTTAGCCCCAATCCATATTCACCTACTACGTTTCCTTCTCTCCCTGTTCCTACTACCGAATTCCAGTCACCCATGACAATCATATTTTCATCTCCCTTCACTATCTGAATAATTTATTTTATTTCATCATACATTTCTTCAATTTCTTCCTCATCTGCAGAGCTAGTTGGCATATAAACTTGTATTACTGTAGTAGGTGTGGGATTCGTATCTATCTTGGCCACAATAATGCGTTCACTATGCTGTTTGTAGTAGCTTACCCGCATTCCTATTTTACTACTCATTATTAAACCTACTCCTGCATTACCCCTATTTGATTTTGTGTTTATAACCCTGTAGTCACCTGACCAGAAGCCTTGTTCCTCCTGCCACCGAACTTCACTAATTCCCACTATATCTAACTTTAACCTATCCATTTCCGTTTTTAAATTTTCTAACCTACCTGCCCGATTAAGGGATCTGACATTCCACGCTCTGATCCGTAGAACACCAGTTTTCTTTCTCCTGATAACGACATCCTCTTGAGTAGTCCCCGCCCGGATATCCGAATGGGGGACTATTTTACCTCCGGAATATTTTACCCAAGAGGACGCCATCATCATTTAACCATACAGTAAAGCTGCATGCCCTCGAGGAAAATTACGGCTGTAGTTTCCCCTTGCTTTCAGCCATTCGCAGTACCAGCACAGCAAGGCCGTTTTGGTTATTGTTACAAGGCCAGAACAGTCAATCATCCAGACTGTTGCCCCTGCAGCTACTGAAAAAGCTGCTGCCCCTCTTCAGGAACCACACGTTTGTCTGGCCTCTCAACAGATACCCCTCCGTTGTGGTTGCACCTACGGTATCGCTATCTGTATCACAGAGACACGCAAGCCTCCCCACCAACGGCAAGGTCCATGGTTCATGGGGGGGGGGGGGGGGGGTGTCTGTCCTTTGGCAGCGAATAAAAGGATAACAGCACACTTGCCTTAGTTTTGACGCATTTGGTAGTAACGTCACCAGAGTTCACGTTTCCTCATTTGTCATGTGCACATCAGACAGATAAGGATGCCCAACTAATCCCTTGTCTATGTGCCAGTGCTTATGTACCCGCATCGGAGTGGCGCTACTTTGTACATACACTCCAGCAACGTCTTCAGACGGAAATTTTTTGCTCTCACCTGATACAGGGCGATTCAGTCGCCCCTACCGCTGTCGCTTTATGCAACACGCGATGTTATAGCTAATCTTCGTAAACCGCACGAGATTCTCATATCCACTCGACCGCTACACGCAAACTATTAGTCCTACAGAAAAATGAACAGGAAATTTAAGGCAGCTAAATTTTATACTGAGCTACGTTTTCGCTATAGGCTGTTATTTTTAAGTTGTTCAAGAAAAACATAGAAAAGTGCTCTAAAAACACAACCCCACTGATTAGGATTTATAGTATGTTGCTCATGGCAGTCCTTCCTACCACAATACAAATACTTCCGACTGCACAAATTATTTCCCATTTCGACCATCCTTTGTCTTCCTTGACTGGCTTTATTATGGCACCAGCTTAGTTGAGCTCTTATAGATTCTAAAGCTGACGTTTCTGTAAATATTACCTAAAATTTTCTGAATTTTAACAACATAAAATAAGCAATTATATCGTTTTATTCGCCAGGGTTTCTGACTATGAAAATACTGAGCTTGTAGGAGTTATGTTTGGATCGAATTGTCAACAAAATCAGTTTGAGAGTATGGTTTACAAAAGTTGTTTTTCCTTCATTACCCTCACAGGCACGTTTACATTAATAATGTTAACGAAGTAGACGGGCACGCTGGTGTCGTACTAGGCCAATCAACAGACTCAAAACACGTCGAATATCGGGAATGGGAATAGAACAACGTACTACAAATCGTGACCGGTGGGGGCTGAGTGTGTGAATGAGGATCCGATTGAAGGTCACTTTGCTACGTTTTTCTTGAATATCTCGAAAACTTCGGCCTCTAGCGGAAACGTATTCCAGTACAAAATTTAATTACATTAAATTTACTACAAAAAGGTCCTGTCACTTTTTTCTGTAGGACTGATAGTTTGCGCTTAGCTAGAGGGAGAATACGTAAATCTCGCGTGTGGTTTATGAAGGTCAGGTATAACATTACAGGTTGCATGAAACGATAGCGGAAGGGGCATCTGAATCATCCTGTGTGGTGTGGTCTTCAGTCCAGAGGCTGGTTTGATGCAGCTCTCCATGCTACTCTATCCTGTGCAAGCCTCTTCATCTCCCAGTACCTACTACAACCTACATCCTTCTGAATCTGTTTGCTGTATTCATCTCTTGGTCTCCCTCTGCGATTTTTACCCTCCACGCTGCCCTCCAATACTAAATTGGTGATCACTTGATGTCTCAGAACATGTCCTGCCAACCTATCCCTTCTTCTAGTCAAAGTGTGCCACAAATTTCTATTCTCTCTAATTCTATTCAATACCTCCTCATTGTTTATGTGATGTATCCTTCTAGTCTTCAGCATTCTTCAGTAGCATCACATTTCGAAAGTTTCTATTCTCTTTTTGTCTAAACTATTTACCGTCCACGTTTCACTTCCATACATGGGTACACTCCATACAAATACTTTCAGAAAAGACTTCCTGACACTTAAATATATACTCGATGTTAAATTTCTCTTCTTCAGAAACGCTTTCCTTGCCATTACCAGTCTACATTTTATATCCTCTCTACTTCGACCATCATCAGTTATTTTGCTCCCCAAATAGCAAAACTCATTTAACGCTTTAAGTGTCTCATTTCCTAATCTAATACCCTCAGCATCACCCGATTTAATTTGACTCCATTCCATTATCCTGTATGTGAGGACTGTAAACAGCGTCATGCGTTCTCTGATCACTGTAAAGAATAAGGGGATGCCGTGTACTCGTGTGAAACAGCGTTATCAGCACCTGACAGAGTTTGAAAAGGGACCTCATTGTAGGTCTCCTCTAAGTCAGCTGGTCGAATAGTGCAGTATTCAGATTTATGGGACATTTTTGGACGCGTGAGTGACACGATATTGGATACCACATGAATGTGGAGAAAGGCATACCTGTTGTGTTCCACATCGACCACATGCGCCCACCACAAGGGAGGTTTCCTGTATTGTGCCCCAAGCACATTGTAACTCCTTCACATTTGTGCCTGCCCTCTGAGAGCAAGTAATGGATTCCTTGGATCAGACCACGTAATCCTGCACCATTGGTCGAAAATTAACATCAGTCAGATTAGGCAAGTTCCTTCCCATGCACATGCTGCCATTACCACAACAATACACACGGCTACTTCTGAAATGGTGCCATGACCAGGAAGCATGGACAGTTGATAAATGGCATCGCATTTTGTTCAGGGATGAATCATGGTTCTTCAATATCCCAAATGGCCATCATCACTGAGTATGGTGAAGACGTGGGAGACATTCCATTTTCCCAACGTTTGGATAGGTCCTTCTGGATAAGTGGTGTGTGGATCCATTGGGTGTGACTTAGTGATTCAGGTAACTACAATCGCATGACGGTAGGTCTTGGACATCCTGCATTCTCATGTATTACATTTCATACGAGATGTGTCATTTTTCAAGAGGACAGTGTTGTTCACAAGTAGCGTTGAGGTACTCCTGTGGCCAACATGATCCCAGACCTGTCTCCAGTGCAACGTGTGGGACCAGTTCTAGTGACAGTAGGCAGTGTATGAAGGACCTGTCACAACAGCTGTGGGGCAGCTTACTTACATACAAGATACAATGGCTTTATGACACCCTTCATAGTGAAACAGTGTGTGACTCTAAAAGTAGGGGTATTAATATACGCTCGTTACTTTTCTTTCCTTGTAATTCGTCTGGGCAGTGATTTGAGGAACTAATTTTCGTTCCAGTGCGCTACATACACCGCCTAGTATACCTGGATCATTTACTGATAATGCTACAGATATGGCCCGACAAGATCGGCAGTTAATTATTTCACACAATAATTACAAAAACAAGCTAGCATGTCACGAAATGAAATGTACTGGAGACTTCATTGGTCTGTATTGGATCCCCCACTTTTTGTTTCATTCATTTCTCTAACGGTAGATTAGTCCTCATAGGGTTTAGGTATTTCTCACAAGTAAGCAAGCACATATGGAAGAACACGAGAGGGTTAGGTAAAAACAAATCTGTTACGAAAACACAGCGAGTTATTTTAATGCACAGGGATGATTTATTTATAGAAGTATAGCAGAAGTGTGACATCGTCACCAACAGCATTAGAAATCACTCTAAAAAGTGCGAATGGTAAGTAATAGCACATAATTACGAATGATTGTTACTCGGAGGTCCCTCCAAGTATTATTTTGAATAGATTATAATGGTTATTACTCGGAGGTCTCTCAAATCATTATTTTGAATGGACTACAAGTGTGTAGGGAACGTTGTTTGATTTTAGATTCGCGTCACAAAGGCTAGTATTCTAAACTGAATCACCACAAAGAGCACATAACACATGCACATTCGGACCGTGGGCAATGAATTATTTTACCCCAATTACTATTAAAAACAAGCAGAGAACGACAGTAGAGGTCAGTAGTCGCCATTACTGGAAGTGTGTGCCATTTCAATCGTTTGGTTAGAAATAAAATACAAATTTAACAAGAAATCTAGCTTACAGTGCTTAAGGCTGACGACTCTGAACATGCCGTATGATAGTTCGAGTTCACACAAATCTGAGGCTACCAAACTTCTCTCCTGTACAAAATTGATTAAAATGATCATCATGTGGAATATCAAAACGTTTCTCTAACACACCTAACACTGAAACGTAACAGATAGCACACTTACAAACATTAAAACCTCATATTCACATAACTGTAAGAACACTAATACGAGCCAACTCAAGAGAGCGTGACTAATCCTTTACGATTACAGTGATTTGAGTGTCAAACGTGGCACCTATCCCAAAAACGGTTCCCCTTTCAGACGGCTGAGGAGGGGAGAGAGGTCCACTGCCTCTGACCGTCTACAGCACGACAAAATACATACTGGCACATCAAAAAAAGTTTCACATCACCCCAGTTCCCAGAACTCCTTGACTGTGGACATTTTATCACAGACACAGTCCCTTTGATTGTTCAGAGATGTCACTAAACCCCCCCAAAGATGTAAACAATCTTGCATGAACAGCGCCTATTAGACGGAGGGGGTCCGACAGGCCATCAGTTCCCGTCATTCCACCAGGAAGCAGGTACACGGTTCGTGTTGTCTGTAGTTCAACCATGCCTAGACGGTCAATACCGCGCTTGGATCGCGTCGGCATTGTTACTTTGTGCCAGGAAGGGCTCTCAACAAGGGAATTGTCCAGTAGTCTCGGAGTGAACCAAAGCTATGTTGTTCTGACATGGAGGAGATACAGAGAGACATGAACTGTCGATGGCATGTCTCTCTCAGGCTGCCCATGGGCTACCACTGCAGTGGATGACCGCTACTACGGTTTATGGTTCAGAGGAACCCTGACAGCAACACCACCATGTTGAATAATGCTTTTCGTGCAGCCACAGCGCGTCGCGTTAAGACTCAAACTGTGCGCAATAGGCGGCATGATGCGCAACTTCACTCCTGACCTCCATGGCGAGGTTCATCTTTGCAACCACAACACCACGCAGCGCGCCAAAGGTGAGCACAGCAACATGCCGAATGGACCGCTCAGGATTGGCATCACGTTCTCTTCACCGATAAGTGTCGCATATACCTTCAACCAGACAATCGTCGGAGTCGTGTTTGGAGGCAACCCAGTCAGGCTGAACGCCTTAGACACACTGTCCATAGAGTGCAGCAAGGTGGAAGTTCCCTGCTGTTGTAGGGTGGCATTATGTGGGATCTACGTACTCCGATGGTAATCATGGATGGCTCCACAATGGCTGTACGACACGTGAATGCCATCCTCCGCCCGATAATGCAACCATATCGGCGGCTTATTGACGAGACATTCGTCTTCGTGTA
This sequence comes from Schistocerca gregaria, assembly GCF_023897955.1. NCBI lineage: Eukaryota > Metazoa > Arthropoda > Insecta > Orthoptera > Acrididae > Schistocerca > Schistocerca gregaria. The sequence goes on along the minus strand of NC_064924.1, from coordinate 65,786,758 downwards.
AGAGTGGCCAGCATGTTCTCCAGACATAAACCATACCGAACATGCCTGGGATAGATTGAAAAGGGCTGTTTATGGACGACGTGGCCCACCAACTGCTCTGAGGGATCTATGGTGAATCGCAGTTAAGTAGTGCGACAATCTGGACCAACAGTGCCTTGATGAATTTGGGGATAGTATGCTACGACAAATACAGGCATACATGAATACAAGAGAATGTGCTACTGGGTATTAGAAGTATCGGTGTGTACAGCAATCTGGACTACCACCTCTGAAGGTCTCGCTATATAGTGGTACAACATTCAATGTGTGGTTTTCATGAGCAATAAAAAGGGCAGAAATGATGTTTATATTAAAATGTAAACTTTCACGGCCGGAAATGTCATGTCCATTGTAGTTATGCGGGCTGTTATGCCGTGGTCGGTTGATGAATTCTGTGTTGTTTCACAACGTTTCGTCCCCGTCTGCGGGAGACATCTTCAAGGGGGTCCGTAGCTCGATGGAAGGTCCAACACACCACGGCATAACAGCCCGGATAACTATAATGGACTTGAAATGATGTTTATGTTGATCTCTATTCCAATTTTCTGTACACGTTCCGGAGCTTTCGGAATGATGTGTGTATGATTTAATCCACCAATTTGGCACACATCTAACACCATACTGTTCAAGCTTCCTCAGCTTTTTTTTAGGCCCAAGAATAAACCTGAGATATTTCTGTGGTTGTCCACTGCATTTAAGACATGGTTTTTCAGATTGAAAGTGGCTGTTTCAGTTGATTGCTGTAATCTGAAACCATGTTCCAAAAATAATATTATTCTTGTTGGAGAATATAGTTAGTTGTAAAACAAGCACTTTTTCAATAATTCTCGAAAACCCTGACAGTATAGACACAGGCCTATAGTTACCCATACATTGTTGAACACCTTTTTTTGTATAGGGGTGTTACTTTCGCCATTTTCAGTTGTTGTGGGAAGACACCACATGATAAGAAAGAATTGCATATGTCTAATAAAGGAGGTAATACTTGTCTTGCTGTTATTTTTATAATATAATCTGAAATATCATCAATACTAGTTGAATAATTACTCTTCAGCGAATTAATAGTGTTTAGGAACTCTGTTGGGCGTATTGGACTAAGGAACATGGATATAATATTTATTTGAATAGATTAAAGTTATTTCCATGTTAGGTGGATTACCCAACAACATTTGCATAATAATAACTGAAACTGTTCAAACTGCCCTAGGCTCAGTGACATTCTCGCTATCGTGTGATATCACAATATTTTTGTGAGTAGCCTTCTTCCCAGTAATTTCCTGCACAGCTTTCCACATGTACTTAATTTCGATGATTTCATAATATATTTGTCATTTTCCTTAATTTTTACCTCTTTATGACGCGTTTCAAATCTAGCTTTTTTTTTTAAATAACTAAGAAATTCTGGACTGCTCTCAGTTTTTGTCTGCAGAAAAAGTTCCCAATTTCTTTTACAAGATACTCTATTGCCTGCTTAAATCCATTTTTTGAATCTATCTGTGATTCTCAGAATCACTTTCCTTTGTGGAAAAGCTATGTCAAAGTTATGCTTGAAAATGTTCAAAACATTTTCCATCTTTTCGTTGGTAATAGAGGTACCATTTACCTCTCTACAAGATTATTTACTGATTACATACTGGAAGTATTTAATATTTTTCTGACTATAAATCCTTATATGGATAATATTTTGTACACTGGTCGATTAGTAATTGCGAAAGATGGTCACTATAGCCGGTATCAAAGTTTTCTGATGTACATTTGTCCATGTTTACACATATCTGAGCAAGGAGAGTGACACTAGTTTTTGTTACATGTGTTGGAGAGCTAACAGTCAGACAAAGATTGTAGGCTTTTATAATATTTAAGAACTTTTCACTGTAAGGGCTGTGGTTCAAAAAATCAATATTAAAATCTCCACACAGTAGCACTGTTTTCCCAGTTGTCTTGAGTTTGCCTACAGCAAGGTCCAGTTTAAAAAAAACACTTGTGTTGCTAACAGGAGACCTATACACACATAAAATAATTGTTGTAACTGCGACCGGAACGGTCATGGGGTTGACGTGACAGAAAGTGTGGCGGGACCCACGGAGCGGCCCGCGAACAACAATACAAACGGGAGAAGGCGTACACGACCAACGAAGGACCTTATGACAATAACAAGAATGGAACAACAGAGTCACAAGAAAACCTAACTAGAAAACCACATCCACTCGTAAACAGAACACGAAAGTAAATACACTGTCTAAGGCGTGGCGATATGTCCAGAGACGTACGCAAGATTAGACTGACTGGCTGAGCTTTTTTTTTGTTTGTGATTTCATTCCCCTGCCCCATCTGGGCAGGGGAGGGCTGTCAGCGGTACAATCCGCCACTCTTTAGTCGAGTGGCATGACAACTTAAAATAAGAATAAAATGTTACATACATAAGGCGATAAAGGGGAACTTAAAACAGAATAGCGGGAGAAAATGGAGGTAAAAAATATAGACTAACACGGAGACGTTCATGGAGGACAGTTTAAAAGAAAAGTCACCAGAAAGTTAAAAAACACAGTTGGCTATTCTTCAAAACTCATAGAAGGCACTGAAGGAACATGCACACGAGTAGTAAAAACACTCTGGAACAACACACTTAAAACCCACTTGGAACACACACGACGAAGAATAAAACTGCCAGGCGGGACCTGCCGAGGGAAAGGGCAGAGAGGACGGAAAAGGGGCAGCAAGGGAAGCGGCAGGATGAAGAGAGGAGGGCCATCAGTGGGTACACGAAGAGGCGGGAGACACATGGGGCGGGAGATGAAGAGGGAAGACAGGGCAGGAGGGAGTGCAGAGACACTGAAAGGAGGCACAAGAGATGGAGGGGGAGTAGGAGGGGGAAGCCGCTCAGGAGGAGGGAGGAGGAGGAGAGGGAGTCCTGAGGAGGAGGCAGGAAGATGGGGTTAGAGTTGGTAGGAAGGGTAGATGTCAGGGCAAAGCTCATCATCTGGGAGGGGTACACAGTGGAAGTTGCGTTGGGAAAGGAGATGAAGGGTGTGGAGATGGAGAGAGGGCAGGACACAACGGTAAAGGCGCGGCAAGTGGTTGGGGACTGGCTGAGCGAAAGGCAGGCACTTAATCCATGATCGGGGGCGCCGCTATTGGGCGCTGGGACCACGTGTCCCACTGTGGCGCCCTCACACTAAATGCGTGCCAGGAGGTGCACACTGACACGGCTTATGGCACAATGGTGCAGAGACCTCTAAGGGTCTTCGACGTCCATATCGTCTGGCGCGGATTCAAATTTCGCGGTGAGCGGTACCAGAATAATAGTTTTTTCAGACATTGACTCAACAGCTGAGATTTCAAAGTCACTTTCACAACCAAGTTTTCATTTTTCTTCAAATGCACACTGGTACGCAAACAAAATGGACAACAACATGATTTGAAGCGCTCTCTCCACAATAATTAGAAATCAATATAAAGGGCCGAAATGAAAGTAGCCGCTCAGAAACAGAACACAGGTGTCTGTCTTCAACTGCACATGCTCTGATGTGACGTTATCCTAGCTGGCACTGGGCGTGTTACATTGCTGACTGCTCACAGCAGCTTTGAGCACTGTGTGTAAGTATTGTGCAGATACAGCATATGACAGATTTTAGAGGAACAATTGTTTTAATGGCACTGTGACAGAGTGGTTTAGTGCACAGACTGGCAAGTTGCTGGCATGTTTTGAAACCCCCCTGCTACCAATATTGCTTTCCCTTTCATTTTAGTTTAATCCTCTCAGTGTTAAATAATTAATCATAAAATTCGACCATTTGGCTCCTACAGGCAAGCTCTCTACATTCTTTGTTGTCACTATACTGCATGCCTAATGCTCCTACATACCTATCAGATGGATGGCTTTTTGACCGCAGTGAAACACTTATTATCCAAGTTTAAGAAAACTATTTGGTGAAAAAATTTGAGTTGTGCACATTTTGTAGTTTGATATCTTTGCTTGATGAATGACTGAATTTTTTCTCGTATCCATCATAGTTACTGTGCTGCCTCAAATTAAGTAAAGCATTGCACAAAATTTTAAAGAGTTTACAGAATAAAAACGCATTGCATAAACTTTGTGTAGTCCAAACATTTCAACATACAAATGCAAACACAAATGCAAATGATAGCATGCAAAGCGGAATGTACATTTTATGACAAATACTTGAAAGTTCTTAACTCGTTGAGGTATGGAAGTTACTCGTCTGCAGCAGTGAGAGAGTCGGTAGAACAGGATGCACAAACACGCCAATGCCACTTAAATGGTTCTAGCCATCTTAGCCTCTCCTTACCCCCTTCACATGAGCCCAATGATTTCGCCAAGTGAATGACCACACCGGTGGCTTTGGGGCATTGCCAGCCCTCCCTTGCATTATATTATACCCTTTTATAGTTGGGGCAGCAATAAATAGAACAGGGGCATTGGCCCTCCCACTGAAGGTGCCAACCCAGCTATCTCAGCACCTTCCCAGCCAACCGGCCCTGCTGAGGGCCTTGGATGAGCCACAACACATACCTAACCGGAGTGCAACTGCACCTTTGCTACCAAGCCCGGCATTGGGTTTCACCACCACCGACACACCGAGCTCTTCCACGAGAGGGATGGCCAGTTCTTTCTCACCAACCAGGAGCTCCTCAGTGTCTTTCCTGACAGGACACTTGACTCCATCCAGAGACACAAGCCTGTGCACAGATAGCATGTGCACGAGTTTCTGGCCATGCTGCAGGAGAGGGATGAGGAGGGACTTGGTTCCAGCCAAGGGCCGGCAAGGTCGCCGCAGTTGAACACCACCATCAGATGCCAGTGTCAATGCAGCCATCTGGGAGCACCTCATGGGGCTTCTCGCATCTGGACAGCACTTGTTGGCCCTGGCCACATCATCGGTTTGGTGCTGGGGACACAGCCTGCCATCATCTTAGGTATGCTCCTGGAAGCCCTCGCCACTGTCAGCAGGAGGCAGTCAGTGATGTCACGAATGGTGGATAGTGACTGCTGCTGGGACAGGTCTGCCCAGAAGGCCATGGATGTGAGGTGTTGGGTGCAGCAGGGTGGTATCCAGGAGACCCCTTACCTCTTTAGAGGGGGAGGTTCACAATATGATGCCACAACCATCACATAAGTGGCAGCACCGCTGGGAGTTTGCCTGTACCCAGGGACCTTCAGGTGGTCCTGCACACATTGTGTAAGGAGTCTCCTGGATAGCACCCTGCTGCACCCACCACCTCACATCCATGGCCTTCTGGGCAGACCTTTTCCAGCAGCAGTCACTATCCACCTTTGGTGACATCACTGACTGCCTCCTGCTGCACACGCAGCCCGTGCACTTCGAGTGCCTGTGGAGGCCGAGCACAGCCAAAGAGTTCGCTTCTTCCCCACCACCCAGGGGCTTTGCACTGGGTCCAGGTGGCCTAACTCCTGCCACGCTTCATTGTCTGCCACATGATGTGGTGGTTCAGATCATGAACCTCCTCCTGTCAAGAGTACTCCTTGGTCGCCTCCTCTGTGCCCAGATCACGTTACTCTCCAAAATGGCTGCACCAGCATCCCTCGCTGACTTTCGCCCCATCACCGTATGCTCAGTGCTGGCTAGGACTTTCCACATGGTTCTGACCTTGCACCTGATGCGTCTGTGTGCTGTGGATGAACATTAGTGGGCATTCATCAATTGCGATGAGATGCTGGAGAACTCCTTCATCTTATATCAAGATTTCGTCGATGCAGTCCACTCCTACTGTTCTGTCTTTGTAGTGACTCTCGACAAGTCTAAGGCATTCGACTTGCTAGCCCGTGCTGCTCTATGCTCCGTGTCGACTACATTGAGGGCTGCTACAGAGGCAGCACGATGGTGATAACAAGTGGCGGTGGCATGAGTGCGACTGTGCAGCCATCAAGGGGTGTCCATCAAGGGGACCCTCGTTGCTGCCTCCTCTTCAACATGGCCATAGACATGATGCTTGATTGTTTGCCTTCCCACATAGAAGCCCAGATTTTTTGTCACAGAGTGAATGCTGTGACCTTTGTTGATGATGTTCTGCTGTTCACATCAATGAAGAGAAGCCTACAGTCCGTCATCAATGCAGCCACCACAGCCCTCACCCATCTGGGGCTGCATATCAAAGCGCGAAGTGTTTCACCCTCAGCTTAGTGGACTCGGGCCACAAGAAGAAGTTGAAGGTGGATGACAAGTGCTGCTGCAGGCCTGTATCATGGGCTGGCCCTCAGCCATACTCAGATCAGTGCCCTGAACAGTGCAGATATTGTGGTGCAAGCAGCCATCAGCAGATGGTTCTGCCTCCCAGGAGACAACCCCTTGGGCTACTTCCACACTCCTGTGATGCATGAGGGACTCTGCATTCCATCTGCCCGCTGGATGGATCCTACCCTCTGGTGATGTCGCCTCCTGACACTGCAGAAGATGAGGCCAGCTGTGGACGATGCAGGCCAGGATGAGGAGCAGCTCTCGAGCGGCACTTGATGTGGGAAGGCCACCTCCTCAAGATGTCAGAGCAGGTTGGGGATATGAGGGCAGCTCGCCTACACATCACTTTCGATGCAGTGGCCCTCTCAGAGCCTGCCGCCATCCATAAGCAGCACTAGTGGGTCGCTGACACCAGTCAACTCCTGTCTCAGCACGACTACACACCATCTGCGCCCACATAAATGCCTTGCATCCAAGGCAAGGCATAGTCGAGGGTGGATGGCCGACACCCTAGTGTTGTGCAGACTTCAAAGTCATCAAGACTGCCAACCATGTTATCCAGGTTTGTGGACAAATGCACGGGTCCGAGTGAAATGTCAAGATGATGTCATGAAGTATCTCGCACATGAACTCACACAAAGGGGCTTTGCTGTGTCAGTGGGGCTCCACCTTCATACACAAGAAGGGTTTCATAAGCCTGACATCACTATGGTCAAAGACTGCCAAGCCTGCATAGTCAATGCCGAGATAGTTAGCAACCACCTTTGGCTTGACTGGTGATATAAGGAGAAGGCAACGAAGTACAACACACCGTCTGCCAGGCATGCCATCCTTGACCTGCATCATGGATATCAACTTCACATTGGCCACACTGAATTGGGGGGCAGGGGGGGGCAGGGAGGGGGGGGAGACATGGTCCCCACAGCACGCAAGTGAAGCTTAAGCTGGGCCTGAAGGTGCAGGAGTTCCCCATCATCTCCTCCCAGTTACTTTCTTCATGTTGTGGATTGTTCAAGATCTTCGAGAGGATGACGGTACAGTGCACAATGCCCAAGGTTAGCATTCTTCCTTGACCACCTGGGGACACTATTGCAGGAGCAATACTTTTCTTATTCTCTAAACATATGGTATGAGGCGTTTTGGAAGAGCAACACCTATGTTATTCCTGTAAGCTGCTGGTTAAGTGCATGGAATATCAATTCATCGATTAGTGTTCAATTCCCAATGCTGCCACCATCCTTTTCATTTTTCCTTCATTTTATTTTATTCCTTGTGATGTTTAATGAGTAATTATAAAATTTAAACATACTTAAACAGTTCAGTTTATATGTGTAAAATTAATATATTTGGTATAGTTTTAATTACTATCCTTGTACGTCAAAAGACTATAGGCCACCACATTTCTCGCATACTGGTAAAATTTTGCATGAGCAAACACTGTTAAAATACCAGCTTCACATAGGTTCGTGCTGTAGTGTCACATTCCTCATTGTGGTTGGAACTGTAGTTTTCATCAAATGTTATCCTGATCTGCTACATTACATACACCCCCTCCCCCTCCATCCCTCCCCAAGTATCGCACATAACAATTATGGGTGAAACTTCGCCATGTTATGCATGCACCAGAATAGGGGATAAGTTATACAAAATTACTGAGGTGTCAGTATCTGTTTGTGGAACAAAGTAGTAACAAACTATATTTTATTTCTCTTATTACAAAGATACATAATGAATAGTTTTAATATATGTACGTATTGTTACATAGATTATTAACAAATATTTCTCTCGCATAAATGTCTTTTGCATATCCTTTTTTCTACTCCATGAATTCACAAGTACAATCAAAGACTTGTATTTGAAGTGTCATCATACAGTGTCCCACTTCCCCCAAACTTCAGTCACGTCCTTTGCTTTCTCTCAAACAACACACAGTCTCCATTACTAACAGTTCAGTCAGAGCAGAAAATATATAAAGTTCTAAATGATTGATGCATGATTAGCTTTACATTTCCTAACACTACATAATTGAAACATAAACGTCTCTGGTAAGTATAGTATTAAATAGTACAAGTATGTAGTTTTACTATTCACGTTTGAAGTAGCAAAACTCAAACATATATGTTTTGTTCTAGCATTGGGGATGCAGGTAGTGCATGTGGAGCCAAAGTTTGGAAGATAACATGCTAATTATAAGTATTTCTAATTGGAAGCAACTCAAATATTTTGTTAATTCATTAATTAGCATTCATAGCATAATATCTCAGGTAAATCACTTCAACATGTAAATGCTATTTGTGTGTGACATTTCTTTCATATAAATGACACAGCAACACTTTACCCATACAAGCCATGAGCAGGAAAATCACTTATTTAAAATTCCAGTAGTCATCTTGTTATTCAGAAATGATTAGAAATGTAGTTATTCCTGATAAAATTGCAAACAGTTTCACTGTAATCAACTAGTCATATAAGAGGTAGTAAAGTTAGCTTAAAACCAGTGCATATTCTGCATGACTCCAATTTCTGTAGCTTGTAGAACAATAGGTTTGTGCTGTATAATTCATTGGATAGTATGACATTACTTTCAACAAGCATAGCTAGTACAGATTGTCACTCCTTTGTAACAATTTCCTCCCACTTTTTGGATAATTAGACACTTACGATAAAAATCATTTCATGAGTGTGGTCAAACATATTTACAAGTAAATTAGTGTACAAATCAATTCAAGATGAATATTTTCATTTCATATGATAAGTTTGACAATACAAATTAATTTGTATTAGTGTAGTTTTCTAATCATCTAGCCAGTGTACTTTGTGGGATAAATGTGGTAATACAGAGTCTGCCAGAAAAATGTATACACTCTTTGTCAGACTCTATCGAGATATAGATATTGTCGTATGATTTGAGTTACAAGTGTGTTGTAGTTTGGCTCAACAGGTGTTAGTACTTTCACCTCAGTACTGAGAAAACAAGATGACTGGAGTATGCTTGACATTCAACCAATGAAAATGTATTGGGAAGTTGTTTTTCAAGTTTGATAATGTCATTGAAATGCAACATAAGTGGAGGCGGGAGTTTGAAACAGAACCGCCAACCCCCCTAACGATTAAATGCATCATTGACAAGTTTGAATTGCAGGAAACGATTTGTGATATTCACAAAGAAGAGCAAGAAGACAGCCTATCGCTACAAATCTTGCTTCATTGGCTCTTGTGTTGAAAACATTTGTTAATTTTCCACAGAAGTCTGGTATGCAATGTGCTCCTGAAATGAGGGTTAGCAGTACCGGTGTACGAAGAATTCTGAAATCTGCAAAGTGGAAAGTTTACATTCCATGATTACTGCATGTGATTAATGATGCTGATCCTGATTGCCGAATGCAATTTTGTGAATGGTGTCAGCAAATGGTAACTGATCACAAACAATTTGCAACGAAGGTTGAGTGGAGTGATGACACACCATTTAAACTTCATGGAACTGTGAATCAGCATAACAGTGTGTACTGGGCACTGGAAAATCCACTATTATGTGGATGAAGTGCTCAGTCTACCAGGGGTTCATGTGTGGTTTGGACTATCATCTAGGGGGTTTAGTAGGAACCTTTTTCTTTGATGCTACTGTTACTGGAGAAGTGTACTTGGAAATGTTATGCACATCGATTTTGCCAGGTATATGTGCGCTTTATGGAGCTGATGAAGAAGTCTTGTACCAATAGGATAGGGTGCCACCACACTACTACCTAGCCATACGAGCTTTCCTGGATGACAATTTTCCAGGGCATTCGATTGGATGAAGAGGACCCATTGAGTTCCCTCTACAGTCACCAGATCTAACACCTATGGACTTGTGGGGAACTGTGAACGGTAATGTCTATTGACGTAAGCCGTGCACTCTGGAGGAACTTGACCAGGAGATTACAGCAACATGTGCAGTGATCTCCACTGTAACAATGACTGACGTAGCTGCGACGATTATTTGTGCTTCTGTTATGTAAATAGCTGCCAACGGTGAACATTTTGAACATTTAAAGTAACCATGTGCTAAAATGATGGTTGTACAACATGTGTGATCAATTATTAAATGTAAAATAAACTCATAAGTAATACTTTTCATTCCTTAAAGTGTGTATACATTTTTCTGGTGGACTTTGTATTGCATTCTAATAGTGTACCAAGGCCCCCCCCCCTTGCAAAATAAATAAATAAATGATACATCTGTTTAGAAATTAACCATTATTTTACATTCGATCTGAGTAACATTTATTTCAGGCATAATTGATATCCTACAAATGATTCCTACAGAAAATTCAGTTAGACAAGACATACATATGAACACATTTGTACATAAAGACAACACAGAAGTTTGATTACACACATTCGGTCTTAATACATGTGATAACATTTATACAATTTACTATACATGTTTGCTGTTTTATGTTTCTCAGATACTTGTAGTATTTACTATGACTGGTAATTTTACTCTGGAGTAGGAAACTGTGTTATGTTTCATTTGCTGAGAAATTCATTAACAGTAGGACACTTTCCTGACAGGCAGATGTTCTGACATGAACAGTATGAATATTATAGCAATTTCTTGTTTCATGATTATGTACAGAGCTATTTTGTTTATAAGCATTGAAGTTGTTAAACATTCTCCTGTGAAGACTATTGTTCCACGTATATGTATGTACGGAACAATGAGGATTTTTAACATTTGGGAAAAGAGAATGACATGAATCTTGTCTACTTTGTTGCAGATGATTCTAACAGCTCGTTTTTGTGTTTTGAATACAGCTTGACTACATGTTGAATTTTCCCAGAATATGATTCCATATCTGATTGCAGATTGTAAATGTGCATCATATGCCTGCAGCACTGTTTCTATATTACAGCTCAAGTTCAGCGTCCACAGCATATAGCAAGTAGATTATAGTTGATCTGTTAAAGACTGAATATGTTTGTTCCATTTGTGATTATCCTGAAGATGTACTAACAAAAAATTTACATCATCAGTTGATTTAATCTTTTGTTGTTTATTTTCAAGTGTAGGCCATTGAAGTGTCCTGATCTTTTAACACTTCTACTAGAAAGACAAGAGTGTGTTGTTCATACTCTATATTTAAGAGCACAATGAATTCAACACAAATAGTCTTCATTGACCATAGAAAAAGACAGAGAGAGAGAGAGAGAGTATTCAAATGTTTAAGTCCTCACTCCCCTTGAGCAGAGCACATTGGAACAGATTAACACTTAAATTATGATCTGCACAAGTTCATGGTTTCTACAGTCTTGCCATGTGAGTCTGATGGAACACCACCATGCCAACAAGCCAGTTCTGAGGTCCCTTGTAGTTGGCAGTTTTGGATGCAGAGCAGACTTCCTCTCTTAGCTCGCTGTGTTGTAACTGCCATGATCATCATGGATGCAGTCCTAAGTACCCTCACAGAAGAGGTACCCTTCTTGCTGATTGGCTGCCCATGACAATGGCAGATGTAGCAAAAGGTTCATGGTATGAGCGACCTCTCTTGCTGACTTACATGTCCGATGTACTGTGGTCTGGTGTATGCAAAGGCCCTCTGCAGGTCGCACTGCAAATGACAGAGCCAGAACATCATGTAGTTGCAGGGGCTGAGCTGGGAACCAACCCAACGGCAGTGGGTTTCGATGTGGTGTCAGCACAGCTTTTGTGACTCACTGATCATTCTGTTGCTTTTTATGGGATATGTGAAAGTTAACAGCTTCAGGTTTGTGAGTGTTTATAATGAGCTTATTTCTTTCACACCAGTCTGACAGTTGCATCAGTGTTCTATCTGCTGATGACTGAATGCCTTTTTTATTTGATCCTGTTATCAAAATGCTCACATCATCTGTACACAGAGCTTCCTCTTTGGCATGAACAGAGTCATTCAGATCATCTATACATAGAAGGAAGAGGATTAGACCTAATATGGACCCTAACAGCATGCCATATTTGTTGAAAGTTTTCCCTAATGAGTATGTTGGTGTTCTTATGATATCTCCAGTTTATATGTCATGTTTAAAAATAAATTCTTTGTTGGCAGTTTCTAAGGTATGATTTAATTCATTTATGTGGAATACCTTTGATACCCTTAATTTCTATTTTGTGTAGTAGGATAGCATGATCTATAATGCCTAAGACTTTAGATAAGACCAGAACTCTTCTAGTGGACATTTCTTTTTTCTCTATGGCTTTCAATGTTACATTTACATACTGTGATTGTGGATCTAGTTTCCAGAAGCCAAGATGATAGTTTGATAGTAATGAGTATTTGTTTAAATTCTAGTAGTCTATTGTAAAAAAGCTTCTCAGACATCTTTAAGAAGGCACTAAGCTGTGCTGCAGCATATGATTGGTGATATTGTCCGTGGCTCCCTCTCTGTGCAACACTGTGACCTGAAGATTTGGAAATGTACCAGCTGAAAAGGAGTGATAATAATAATAAATTTCAGAGAATCAACAATATAGTTCCCTGTTTGTTTTATAATGCCGTTTGGTATATCATCAATATCATATAAAAGTTTCATTAGTGAGCTCATCATGAGTATGATCTCATCTTGTATGGCCTGTCTGAGAAATATAGATCCTTTGAGAAGGCTTTCGCTGTCAGAGCAGGGTGTATTTCTAGTTTGAAACTTTTTTGCGTAAGGTCACTTGCCTTTTTTTCATATCAGTCTTCTGAGTGGTTTGATGCAGCCCACCACGAATTCCTCTCCTATGCTAACCTCTTCATCTCAGAGTATAACTTGCAACCTACATCCTCAATTATTTTCTGGGTGTATTCCAATCCTGTCTTCCTCTACAGTTTTTGCCCTCTACAGCTCCCTCTAGTACCATAGAAGTCAATCCCTCATGTCCTGTCATCCTGTCCGTTCTCCTTATCAGTGTTTTCCACATATTCCTTTCCTCTCTGGTTCTAGCAAAACCTTCTCATTCCTTACCTTATCAGGCTAGCTAATTTTCAACATTCATGTGCAGCACCACATCTCAAATGCTTCGATTCTCTTCTGTTCCGGTTTTCCCACAGTCCATGTTTCACTGTGCTGTACTCCAGATGTACATTCTCAGAAAGTCTTTCCTCAGAATAACACCGATATTTTATATTAGTAGACTTCTCTTGGCCAGGAATGCCATTTTTGCCAGTGCTAGTTTGCTTTTGATGTTCTCCTTGTTCCGTCCTGCCTAGGTAGCAGAATTCCCTAACTTCATCTACTTCATGACCATCAGTCCTGATGATAAGTTTCTCACTGTTCTCATTTCTACTATTTCTCATTGCCTTTGTCTTTCTTCAATTTACTCTCAACCCATACTCTGTACTCATTAGACTGTTCATTCCATTCAGTAGATCATGTCATTCTTCTTCACTTTCACTCAGGATAGCAATGTCATCAGTGAATCATATCATTGATATCCTTTCACCTTGAATTTTAGTTCCACTCCTGAATTTTTCTTTTATGTCCATCATTGCTTCCCTGATATACAGATTGAACAGTAGGGGTGAAAGGCTACACCCTTGTCTTACACCTTTTTTAATACGAACACTTTGTTCCTGGTCGTCCACTCTTATTATTCCCTTTTGGCTGTTGTACATATTGTATATGACCCATCTACCCCTATAGCTTAACCATAGTTTTTTCAGAATTTCGAACATCTTGAACCAATTTACATTGTTGAACACTATTTCCAGGTCAACAAATCCTATGAACGTGTCTTTATTTATCTTTATTCTTGCTTGCATTATTAACTGCAACATCAGAATTGTCTCTCTCATACATTTACCTTTCCTAAAGCAAAAGTGATTGTCATCTAGTGCATTGTCAATCCTTTTTTCCATTTTTCAGTATATTATTCTTGTAAGCAACTTGGATGCGTAAGCTGTTAAGACGATTGTGCAATAATTCTCACACTTGTCAGCACTTGCCATCTTCGGAATTGTGTGGATGATGTTTTTCCGAAAGTCAGATGGTATGTCACCAGACTCATACATTCTACACACCAATGTGAATAGTCATTTTGTTGCCACTTCACCCAATGATTTTAGAAATTCTGATGGAATGTTACCTATCCCTCGTGTCTTATTTGATCTTAAGTTCTCCAAAGCTCTTTTAAATTCTGATTCTAATAGTGGATCCCCTATCTCTCCTAAATCGACTCCTGTTTGTTCTTCTATCACATCAGACAAATCTTCCCCCCTCATAGAGGTTTTAATGTATTATTTGTAGCTATCTGCTCACTCCTCTGCATTTAACAGTGGAATTACCATTGCACTCTTAATGTTACCACCCTTGCTTTTAATGTCACTGAAGGTTGTTTTGACTTTCCTGTATGCCAAGTCTGTCCTTCTGACAATCATTTCTTTTCCAATGTCTTCACATTTTTTCTGCAGCCATTTCATCTTAGCTTACCTGCACTTCCTATTTATTTCATTCCTCAGCGACTTGTATTTCTGTATTCTTGAGTTTCCCAGGACATGTTTGTATTTCCTCCTTTCATCAATCAATTGAAGTGTTTCTTCTGTTACCGGTGGTTTCTTCATAGTTACCCTCTTTGTACCTATCTTTTCTTTCCCATCTTCTATGATGGCCCTTTTTTTAGATGACCACACCTCTTCAACTGTACTGCCTACTGAGCTATTCTTTATTGCTGTATCTATAGCCTTAGAGAACTTAAACCATATCTTGTCATTCCTTAGTACTTCCACATCCCACTTCTTTGCGTATTGATTCTTCCTGACTAATGTCTTAAACTTCAGCCTACTCTTCATCACTACTATATTGTGATCTGAGTCTATATCTGTTACTGGGTGCACCTTACAATCCAGTATCTGATTTCGGAATCTCTGTCTGACCATGATGTAATCTTACTGAAATATTCCCGTATCACCTGGCCTTTTCCAAGTATACCTCCTTCTCTTGTGATTTTTGAACAGAGTATTCACTATTACTAACTGAAACTTGTTACAGAACTCAATTAGTCTTTCTCCTCTTTCATTCCTTGTCCCAAGTACATATTCTCCTGTAACCTTTTCTGCTACTCCTTCCCCTACAACTGCATTCCAGTCCCCCATGACTATTAGATTTTCATCCCTTTTTACATACTGCATTACCCTTTCAATATCCTCATACACTTTCTCTGTCTCTTCATCTTTAGGTTACGATGTTGGCATGTATACCTGAACTATTGTTGTCAGTGTTGGTTTGCTGTTGATTCTGATAAGAACAACTGTGCCACTGAACTGTTCACAGAAACATACCCTCTGCCCTATCTTCCTATTCATTACGAATCCTACTATCATTACACCATATTCTGCTGTGTTGATATTACCCTATACTCAACTGACCAGAAATCCTTGTCTTCTTTCCACTTCGCTTCACTGACCTCTGTTATATTTAGATTGAGCCTTTGCATTTCCCTTTTCAGATTTTCTAGTTTCCCTACCATGTGCAACCTCCTGACATTCCATGCCCCGACTCACAGAATGTTATCTTTTCTCATAGTAACCTCCCCCTTGTCAGATACTATGAGGCATCCTAGGACTCATTGAAAAAAGGAAAGTAAGTCCAATAAACTTAGGTCCAGAAATGCATACTTTCTGCGATAAACACACATTTATGGGAGGTGTTAAATGTGGCACCCCTCTGGCTTAAGGAATGTTGCATCCTCTGAAGTATACCGGGCTGTTGTTGTTGTACCTGATTGATGTGGTGTAGATCAATTACTTCAAGTGTCCCCATAACCAAAACTCTAGGGGATTGAGGGCAGGGGAAAGAATAGGTCAAGGTGCGTCCGCCTCCTCCAACCATTCAAGTGGTCCTGATATGTCTGCATTTGATTGTGCACACATTGTGACAAAAGAAAGCTGATGCGCAATCATGCATGAACCACATTTGTAATCATTGCTGCAATTGCACATTCTCCAGTAACGTTGGCAATATGTTAATGAGAAAGTCCAGATAATATGCCCCAGTTAACCTTTGTGGTAGCACGTGTGGCCCTATTAATCTATCGCCAAGTACACCTGCGCATACATTGATTGAGAATCAGTGTTGATGCCCTCTTTCCTGGATTGCTTGGTATTTACATCTGCCAATATCTGCTGGTTATGGAGATTCACAATGCCATCTCTTATGAATCCTGCCTCATTGGTAAATAAAACCCTGGATGTGAACAGTGGCTCTGCAGCACACTTCTGCAATAACCACTGACAGAAGTGCCATCTGCCATGATGATTCTGTGACCTGAGGGCCTGAACATGCTGTAGATAATACGGGTACAGCAAATATTCATGAAGTAGCCCCCCCTCCCCAGATAAGGGAGTGAGACATGCCTTCTGCTGCTGCTAATCATCACACACTGGTGTGTGTACTGTGTGGGACCTTCCACTGTCAGTCTTTTGAGCTGCAAGGGCACCTATGACCCTCAGGTGTTGGAAAAGTCTGCCAAACAGCTTATCAGAGGACACTGTGTTGTGGACATTTTTCGAAATAGAGGGCACGGGCTCACAGGCTGCACCCATTTGCTAAACCGTAGCACAATATTATATCCACCATTTAACTTGTCTTGTAGTAGGCTTCCATTGCCACCAAGTGGTGAAAGAGATAAAATGCAGATGTACTACACCATTTCTACATACAAACAGCATAATAATAGTAAACACATAACTGAATCTGTGTTTGGAAGAAGGTAAAATGTCACGATATGTACCCAGGGATGACAGAAACGTACAATAATGCACACAAACACAATGAAAACTAACGTAGCCTACAAGAGGACTCAAACTACACAACTGACCACACACCACCTAATGGTAGGTAGAGTATTGTGAGTGAGACATCATAATACCCTGCTGACACATTTAACAGAGTGCCAATGCAACAACTGTGCTAATATCCATAAACAAGCATCACACAGCCCTTTCTATAAACAAGCGTTTATCTCAGAAAGTATGCATTTCCGAACCCTTGTTTATTGGACTTATGTTTCTTGCTCCTATGAGTACTATCACCTCTCAAAGTACTCAACACGCTTGTTTTTTTGAACACCTTGTGTGTACCATGAAAATTACTAAACATTTTATTTGTACCTGTCTCATTGTTCACTTTATGTTGTGTTTCTTGGCTTAGTAAGTATCTGAAGTGTGTAATGTTACTATTCCTGAAGTCCCTACACTCATTTATTTTGATGGGTGGCCTTTTTGCTGAAAATAGCTCCAGTGATGGAGTCAATCCAGGTAATTCTGTAGCACTTACAACTTTTGTTTCAAAGGGCTGCTGTTCTACCTACTTGCATTATTTTGTAGTAAATGTAACAGTTTTATTAACTCTGTGATTTCTAATTAGTATTTCAGTTGTCTTTCCAACTTCTTACAAGCTCTTAGGCTTGTGATTCTCCTTTAATTGCATTGTCTGTGAAAGAGCTTGTGGTGACAGTGATTTAAATAGAATAATACCAGGTCAATATAAATATTTTGGTATTTCAAATTAAACCTGAAGTACTGAATTAACACTTTCTTTTCCTCTCTCTCTCTCTCTCTCTCTCTCTCTCTCTCTCTCTCTCTCTCAAAGCATGATTTCATCTGGCAGGCTCTAAATTTACCCACAGCAATAGATATAGGAAAAAATGACTTTGTTTTTCAAGACTGGTCTAAAGTCATACTAAATGGCAGTGTAATGTTACTCTAATAGGGCATAATAGGTATACATTTCCACATTTAAGCACTAAGGAGCTATAGATATAAAATATTAGTGTTTGCTGTGATGTGTAATTTATTTTGTGTCCAGTATTTCCAAAAAATGGCAAAAAGTGACTTAAAGTTACCCCAATTGACAGTAACAATGGAGCCTCATGATCACTGTACCTATATTTATTACTTCAGTGTTATATGGGTAATTCTTGGTGAACATTTTGGCCTAGGGTACCTTCATTGTTTAAAGAGATTCTTGTTGGTGTATTTACAGTGGGGATTAGATTGCAACTCGTTGTCAGGTACAGTAGTTCATCTCTGTGACTTGATTGTTTCAAAACGTCAGTGTTGAAGTCACTGTACATGATCTTATTTGTGTCAATTCTCAAGTATTTAAGAACATTTCTACGTTACACAGGAAGTCTTTGAAATTTCTGTTGGGGATCTGTATACAGTATGAGTAACTAGGTTCACATCAGAAAATTGAATGATTGCTATTTGAAGTCCTTTTTTCTTTTATCAAGTCAGGATGTGTTTAGATCACTCTACATCTTAAATTCTGCTTTACAAATACGGATGTTTCTCCGTGTTTGTGAAAATATCTGAAGAATGAATTGCCTAGGAGGAAACCACAAATATGTACAGTCTCTATGAGGCTGGTTTGAAAGGTTTTCGGAATCACCATGAGAGGTCAGCGCTAGCACAACGAGTTGTTCATGTAATATTCATTAGACTGCTGCCTGTAAACATGTCAGTGGTCTTGGAAGAGAGCTGTGATGGTATTGTGGCTCTGTTGTTGTTCCCACGTTGTGATTTGCAAAGATGGGAAAAATTGAAATTTGAGCAGTGATTAAGTACTTTGTAAAGAAAGGTATGAAAGCAAAGAACATTCATGCCAATTTCCAGAATACACTGGGGGACTCTGCTCCTTCATATTCTACTGTTGCCAAGAAGACAAATGAATTTAAATTTGGTCGGGAGAGCTTAGATGACGATCTGTCCAGTGGTCGGCCAAGATGTGTCACTGCTCCAAAAATCATTGCAAAAGTGCACAAAATTGTCATGATGGATCACCGATTGAAAGTGCACAAAATTGCTCATGCTTGCTAGATGTCATCTGAAAGGCTATATCACATTTTAACTGAAGAATTAGAAATGAAAAAATTATCTGCAAAATCTGTGCTGCAACTCTTGACACTGGATCAAAAACGTGTCATCCCCATAGCAAAATTACATGAACTAAGGTATGAATTGTTGCCACATCCATCTTATTCACCTGATATGGCTCCATCAGACTTCCATCTCCTCCAGAAATTGAAAATTTTTCTTTGTGAATGAAGATTCACTTCAAACGAAGAATTGATGGCAGGAGCTGACAACTATTTTGGAGGCCTGGAGGAAACACATTTTTGAGATGGTATCAAGGCACTGGAACATCTTTGGACCAAGTGCATTAACACATTTGCTGCAGGCACCAGTGCAGGTCACTAGCACTCTAAGTGGATGCTTGTAAGTGCACGTGAGCTGAGAGCTGAAATCATACCCCTGTGAAACCTATAAGTTTATGTTGTGCATGTACGTATCATTGACAGTGAATATAATGTCTGCACAAGAGGTGGTGCTAGATAGAGAAATATAAGTATGCTTTAGGTGCATGCCAATCATGTGATAAATGCTGCATGCAGTCTGACACTTATAAGCATCATATGCATTTATTGCAAACAATTCTAACAACACCTCTGATTTATTGATTCTATTGCAAACTGGAAAGAAAATGCAATTCAAACAAGCAATAAATCCACTCCATTGAGTAAGAATTAGCGTCTGAAAACACCAAAAGATTTATCAAACAGAGAAAAAGAAACAGGACTTAAATGCATTGTGGTGTTATGGAAACCCAATCCCATATAACAAATAAGTTTGCAAGGCATAGAGGTGATGTTTTTATAGCAAACCACAAATAAGTCCACATACTGTATAGTAAGCTCATGTTCTGAGCAATCAATGTAACAACATTTTACTTGGCTATCAAATAAAACAAATACAAACACTTTACAAACCAAACACAATCAGATCTTCCTCTGAAGATATGACATCCCATTGCATTACAGATGTGTAATTTTGCAGCAGTTCAGACAGAATCCAGGTTTGTTTGGACACATTATGCACATGTATGGTGTATCTGTATGCTTGCCCCATTCTGCACATGTACATTGCTTCCTCATAACTTGCTTCCTCCCTTCAGATGCATCCCACTTTTTCACAACGTGCGTGTCTTTATGATATTTGTTATGCAGACCTTTTTTAATGTCCATTGGTGGAAGTACTCCCCCTATTATTTGTATTCTATAATCATACAATGTCATTTTACGCCCTGAGTATTATTATATAATGTGAATTGAACATTAGCACATCAACTACATGGAAGAATAGTTTCTTTGGCCAGCAGATAGTCTTTTGTTCACATAAGTAATACGACGACATCTGGTCCTGCCTATTGGTCCCAGACGTACAATTATTATGTTTGATAATTGGCAGTGGTTTTGAGACTATTTGCTGGTGTGCATTCGGCACATATCCCATTGTATTAGGATATTCTGTGGAAATATAGGAGTCCTCTCATCTATCCTTCCATTTGCACTGTCCGAATATCATTCAATAGTGTCTCCTTTCCCAGTTTTGTGCATACCACGTCTTAATCATACAATGTCATTTTATGCCCTGAGTATTATTATATAATGTGAATTGAACATTAGCACATCAACTACATGGAAAAATAGTTTCTTTTGCCAGCGGATAGTCTTTTGTTCACGTAAATAATACGACGACATCTGGTCCTGCCTATTGGTCCCAGACGTACAACTATTATGTTTGATAATTGGCAGTGATTTTGAGACTATTTGTTGGTGTGCATTCGGCACATATCCCATTGTATTAGGATATTCTGT
Organism: Schistocerca gregaria; assembly: GCF_023897955.1. Taxonomy (NCBI): domain Eukaryota; kingdom Metazoa; phylum Arthropoda; class Insecta; order Orthoptera; family Acrididae; genus Schistocerca; species Schistocerca gregaria. The sequence goes on along the minus strand of NC_064924.1, from coordinate 65,765,848 downwards.
GGAAATATAGGAGTCCTCTCATCTATCCTTCCATTTGCACTGTCCGAATATCATTCAATAGTGTCTCCTTTCCCCAGTTTTGCGCATACCACATCTTTTAGGCATATTTCTCCTATTTACCCTTATTGTCCTGGTGCAATGTGTTTTTGCATTCAACAGGGTTGTAGCTACAGCAAGCTGTTGTAAAAATTGTCCATGTAAACATGATGGCCAACATGCAGCTTCTCTTCCAACAAATTTAATACTATCTTTTCAGCATGCCCTTTTTGCCCCATATCACCACGCATCCCCTTGTACACAGTGTATTTATTTACAAAACCGTCTGGATTATTTAACATGTACAGTTTGATGCCATATTTATTCCTTTTGTTCTTTACATATTGTCTAAATGACAATAGTCCCCTCCAAAGAAAAGAAAGATAGATCCCTACCTGGATAATACAACTGACACATTCAGTCTGGGGCATACCTTATATAGTCAGTCATCTGGTTTCGGGACTCCTGACTCTGGATTTTTAGCAAAATTCAGTGAGTGTAAGATGAGTAAATATCTGTCTCTGCCCATACTCATCGCTATTCCTCTATTTTCAAACAGCAAGTCTTTCTTTCATGAGTCTTGTAATCAGGCATATTTGACATTACCTATATGTAATGAAATACCCAGAAGACTAGTATTTTTCCTATACTTACAGGTTTCTGATTACTAATCCTAGAGCTCTCTTTTGTATTTTCGCTCATAAATATATTGTGTGTGTTACTGTTCATTTCATCAGCTCCGAGCTGCAGTATGTCATCTATAACCAGGAGGCTAAAGGAACCCATTGGCGTATTGCCAGCAGGATTAATCTGCAAATATTCTGCTTTTGCAAATGGATGATACTGCATCCCATGTGGTTCTTCATGCCAAGTCGCACTTGGTTTGCTTACTTCTGTGAGCAGGGTTTCTTTAACATCAGCGATTTCCTCATCATCATCGTCCAATTCTGAACTGTCGAGACACATATTCAACAATTGTGCTTCCACACTGTCATCACTATGGTATGTTTCTGAAGTCTCTAAATTCCAGCTGCCGTCCTCTGGTTCATCCCCTCTAAACATCAATATCTTCTAACACATACAATAACTCATGGTCAGTATATTGTTCACTCTTCCTACTCTTTTTCGGGTTAGAAGGCCCCAATGTCTGTTGATTCGCCGCCATTGCAAACAATGCACAACACAGGTGACTAAAGACGAAAACACAGAACCGCAGACAGGAAAACTTTCTGTGATATTTCATTGGTTGCTTGTACTAACATGAGTGCACAGCTGAACAAACTGAACTGAGTACTCAGCTAGCGAATTCACCACTTATAAGCATTGTCCACACTGGCTTGTTGATCACAGAAATGATTATAAACATCAGCTGCACTGGCGTGTTGATCATGGAAATGCTTATAAGCATCAGCCACAGTAAATGTGTTAATCTACAAGGAGACTACACTTAAAAATTTAAAAAAAGTTTCAGTGATGTAAGTAATTTTTTCTATTCTGTTCGGAGAACTTTTCAAACCACCCTTGTATTTGCTGTTTTCCAAGCCAGTGTTCAATTATGCAGATTCCAGTATTGCTTCTAGTTCTTGTAACTTGCTTGTTAAGGACTGAACAGTGTTGTACAGTACATTAAAAGGGAGAGAGCTGATTTTGTTTTCTTTATTATTGTTATTTTTTTAATTTATTTCTTATGAATCACTTACCCTAGATAAGTTCATATCTCTGTTTATCAGTGGGCTTCCTCCTCTTTCTGGTGTTCACTAAAAAATCATTTAGATGGGATGGAGATACTGATTTCTGTCTGCCCTCTGAAATTCTTTTTATTGACAGTGCTGATTTTACTAATGTTGGAGTTTTTTTTGCTGCTGTTATGAATGACTTTGCTGCTGTGACAGAGTCATAAGTAATGATAGTTCTGCTGTTGCTACATATGGTTCTGTTGCTATCGCTGTTGATTTTGCTGGTGGTATTAGAGATCGCTCTGCAGTTGGTGGAGCTGTTACTGCATTTTTTGTTGTCTTAGTTGTTGCTCTTGATGCTTTTACTACTTTTGATGAAGATATTGTTGCAGGAATTGGTTCTGCTACCGTTAAAGATGGTTCTGATGCTACTGTTAAAGATGGTTCTGATGCTACTGCTACTGGTATCAGAGCTGGTTCTGCTGTTGATTGAGCTGCTGCTGCTGCTTTTGTTATTGTTGCTTAACTGTTTCTTGTGCTTTTATTACTATTGGTGAAAAAAACTGCTGCAGGCGTTTGTTTTAAAGCTAGTGGCAGCAGGCTGTTCATCACAGTTTAACGTTCTCTGTATAGGACTTCTAGCTATGCTTGTAGTGTTTCTTGTATTTGCTGAGTGTTTATGTGTGGAAGAACAGACTGGAGTTGTTGGTAATGACATGTTTTCATTATGTTTGTTGAGTCTCTTCAAAATGATTTTGCCACACGAAAGTTTCTTCCCCCTTTTATTCAGATACATCCCATGTTTAGTGTAGTAGTCTCTATTAAGAAAACCTGTACAAAGAAAGCTTGAATTTGGATACATTTTGCAAGTTTTCTGGAACTGTGAATTGACTTCCCTAATTTCAGAGTTTACACAAACATTGAAGATGAGGTGATGTTTACATGGAATGCTAGTAACAATCATGTTCTGCTTCTTAGTACTGTCCAGAACTTTAAGCTATGCACAGCATTCACTAACTCTTTGTTGTAAATGTTGTTGGAACCTCCAATTGATATGATATGATGATTTTTTTCCAACATCTTTTATCTTTTCCTGCATTGGAGCACCTTATTTTACTTACCCACAGGCTTTTAAATCATGATGATTATTCTGCAAGACCACGTCCACAGCTATGAGAATAGATATTTAGGCCTGTGTGTGCTGGTGGCAGTTTACAATGTTTTTCGCATACATACTGATGTTTCAGCAGGATCAGTAAAAAGCTGGACCATGTTCTCTATGGTCTTAATGTACTTTATAGCTGCTTTTGAATCTTTGTGTATTCATTTTTTATATATATATATTTAGTTAGAGTTCAGCATTACACATCTCTATGGCAGCTTCTTGACCATTACATGGATGAATACAGTCACACGAAAATACATTAGTGGGATTTACTTTCGCATAACAGCTTGAACGATACCATATATGTTTTGTTGGACATGTGTTAACACCAGTTTTCACTTTTTCACCACACGAATGACACTTCACTGATGATAAAAACTTGAAGTTTAAGGAGCAGTTTTCTACAACTTGTAGGTATACATGCTGCAAGTTAATCCGGCAGTAGCCACCCCAAGGCAGAGCAGCAGCAGGGAAGCAACTGATTCTGTGACACTCTATGAGTTCCTAAATATAAAGAATTATGTAGTCTTATCTGTCTGCTTTGGTAGTTTAGTTTTTCAATTTCTGAGTGTTTACTTAATGTTTAATAGTCACAGTTCTACTGTTTTCGTTTTTGTCAGTATATAAACTGATTTTGTAACATTTGATAAGCTCCTAACCAGGAGTGACTTATTTAGTCTCTCCTGTGTGCTATGGTAGTTTAGTTTTTGAACCTCTGCATGTTAATCTAATTTATTAGACACAGTTTTTACATTTTCATCATTGTTCCACTGTGCATCTCAACAGTCCTTTGTTTGTCTGTGAAGTGCAGTTTTTCACGGTCTTTATTATGGACAGGGACTGTGGTTGCTGTGTATGGATGGGAGCCAAATTGGTGACACTTTACTCTCAACTCCAGGCAGTGTTGGCTTCCATTACACAGTTTGGGGCAGTTGGGGCAGCAGTGGATGAGCAACATTGTTGTGGACCAACCATGTGGATCCAACAGACATCCAGTGTGACCCACAACTCAACTGATCAGTCCACACCGGTGGGCAGCACAGTTACTGCTCACATTAAGGTTGACTCTTCCCCCCCAACTGTTGTCGAGTGGGAGGTCATCGCAAGTGGCTGAATGTAAGGCCACCCCAGTTAGTCGACAAGCAGGTTCCAGCTGCTAACTGTGGCTGACACTGTCCCTCAGCCAGATGCAGTTGCCAGATGCAGTTGCTTGTCCTGTTTCAATGGAAGCCTACCAGCCAGCAAGATCTGGGCATTAAAAAAGTGGGGAATTATTGGTAGTTGGGAGCTACAATGTTAGGCACATTATGTGTCCTCTTAGGGACATGGTTGCCAGGGAGACAAAGATAGTGAGTGTGCACTACATGTGCATACTGGGTGGAATCACTAAAAACATGGAACAGGTCCCTCCTGATGTCATGAAGAGCACTGGGTGCAGCCAACTGCAAGTGGTGGTTCACATCAGTACCAATGACGTATGTTGCTTAGGATTGGGAGAGATGCTCTTTGGTTTCATGCAGTTATCAGATGTAAAGGCTACCAGTCTTTCTTGCAAGATGAAAGCAGAGCTCACCATTTGCAGCACAGTCAACAGGGCCAAGTGAAGGACTTGAATCAGAGGCTCAGATGGTTCTGTGACCATGCAGGCTGCAGATTCCTTGACTTGTGCCACAGGGTGGTGAGGTTTCAGGTTCTGCTAAATAGTTCAGGAGTCCCTTACATGCAGCAGGTGGTTACACTGGTAGCAAGGGCTGTGTGGCATGAACTGCATGGTTTTTTAGGTTAGAGGGTATTGGGGAAATATAGAAAGGGCTTCAGCCTCAAAGGGTGCATGTTGAACACAGGAAGAACATAGATCTAGGAATCATCGGTATCACAGTTGTGAGTTGTCATAGCTTTGTTTGGAAAGTGCGAGAGCTCCAAGCACTAATAGAAACCAGTGATGCTCAAATCGTTACAGGCAATGAAAGCTAGCTAAAACTCAAGTTCAGCCAAAATTTTTGCAAAGAAACTAGCAATGTTCAGAAAGGATAGGCTAAATACAGTTGATGGTGGCAGGTTTGCTGCTGTTAGAAGTAGTTTATCTGGTAGCAAGATTAAAGTAGACAGTTCCTGTGAGTTAGTATAGATAGAGGCCATTCTTGCCAACCAGAATAAAATAATAACTGGATTCTTATAGCAACCTCCCAACTCAGATGATACAATTGCTGAAAGGTTCAAAGAAAACTTGAGTCTAATTTCAGACACCTACCCAATTCATACAATTATAGTTGGCAGTGACTTCAATTTACCCTCGATATGTCTGCAAAAATACATGCTTAAATCCAGAGGTACACATAAAACATCAGCCAAAATTGTGGTAAATGCATTCTCTGGGAAGTACAGGGTGTATCAAAAAGAATCACGTGATTTAAAAAAATCATAACTATTATGTTATTTGAGATATCTGCATGGACAACATACCGTTGGAAAGAGCAAACTCTCAAGTTTTACATGGTACCTGCTACGCAGCAGCACTGTTCACCCACTTCAGCTCTAGTAAATTTGGTGTCGGGACAACAGAAAGCCTTTTCTGTTTGATGTTTTGTGCAGTAAAGGTCAGTAATAGCCACTCAGTGTGACTTTCGTACTAGGTATGGTGTGGATCCTCCTACAGCATAGAGCATTAGACAATGGCATGAACAATTCTGAGAAACAAGTTGTTTGTGTAAAGGCAAATCGCCGGGCCATCCCAGTGTTGCATCAACATTTACACATGAAACCATACAAAATTCAGCTACTGCAAGCTCTTCATGAAGGTGACAAACAACAACATGTGGAAATCTATAATTTAGTTCTTGGCAAGATGGAGGATGACAGTTTTCTTCTAGTGTTTAGTGAGAAGGCATTATTTCATTTAAATGTAAAGGTGAACCGTCATAATGTGAGAATGTAGGATACGGAACAACCACATAAAGTTGTACAACATGAGAGGGACTCTCCAAAATTTAACGTGTTTTGTGCAGTTTCACGGGAGAAGGTGTACGGTCCATTTTTCTTTGCCAAGAACACTGCTACAGCAAGCACATATCTCGATATGCTTGAGATTCCCCCCCCCCCTCCCCCAGTTGGAGACTGATTTGAACGACTTCATTTACCAACAGGATGAGGTACCAAGGTACCACACACTGGCTTCTGAAAGTGTAGGAATATTTTAAATCAAAAGATTACTGAACAATGGATCATTCACACTGGACCAAATGATTCAGTCTTACATTTCTGGCCTCCAAGGATGTTCCTCCATTACCAACAACTATGAATACACTGAGACATCGCATAAGAGCAGCTGTGGAAGCAGTAACTCAAGAAATGCTTACTCCAGTATGCGAACAATTTGAATACCACATAGACATATTCCAGGTATCTCAAGGGACACATATTGAACACCTATGAAAATGCATGAAAAAAAAACTTTTTGAGTTTCCTGTTCACTGAAAAACAAAATTCAGAAACACACCGAAACACGAAATTCAGAAACACAGATGTGCCAAATTGGATGATTCTTTTTGATTCACCCTGTATTTTGAGCAATTAGTCCATGAGCCCACTCAACTAGTAAACGTTTGTGAAGACACACATTATCTCTTAGCAACAAATATATGACTGAATATCGTAATGCCCAAATCCTCCAAAAAAATAATAAATAAATATGTAAATATCTATTGAAAATCACCACATAGCACAGATGCTGAGTCACGATAGGCACAATAAAAAGATTCAAACAATTAAAGCTTTCAGCCATTAAGGGCTTTGTCAGCAGTAGAGACACACACACACACACACACACACACACACACACACACACACAGATATATATATATATATATATATATATATATATATATATATATATATATATATATATATATATATATATATGCTTGTGTCTGTGTATGTGCGGATGTGTGTGTGTGTGTGTGTGTGTGTGTGTGTGTGTGTGGGCGCGCGCGAGTGTACACCTGTCTTTTTTTCCCCTAAGGGAAGTCTTTCCGCTCCCGGGATTGGAATGACTCCTTACCCTCTCCCTTAAAACCCACATCCTTTCGTCTTTCCCTGTCCTTCCTGAAGAAGCAACCATCGGTTGCAAAAGCTAGTAATTCTGTGTGTGTGTTTGTGTGTTTTATTCTTGTGCCTGTCTGCCGGCGTTTTCCCGCTTGGTAAGTTTTGGAATCTTTGTTTTTAATATATTTTTCCCATGTGGAAGTTTCTTTCTATGCAGTCTCAGAGAGCTGAGACCACATTTTTTATTGTGCCTATCATGATTCAGATCTCCTCTATATGGTGAGCAGCAACTTTCCTTCTCTGGTATTGTTACATTCCATCCTGGATTTTCCATTGTTTGATATCTATTGAAAAAGCAGATAAAAATTTGCTTGACCCCTTCCTGAGAGACATCACTCCTTCCAAATTAACAATGTATGTGTAGACCAGATGTGACTTGAATTCAAAGAAATAGTATCAACAGCAATTGATTTATGCCAAATAAATTAACAAATGATGGAGATGATCCTCCTTGGTACACAAAACACACCAGAACACTGTTGTAGAGCAATGAGAAAAGCATGCCAAATTTAAATAAATGCAAAATTCTCAACATCAGTGATCTTTTGCAGAAGTTTGAAATTTAGCATGGATTTCAATGCAAGATTTGTCTTGAAACCCGCCAGAAAATCTAAAGACATTCTGGTCACACGTAAAGTATGCTAGTGGGAAGACACAATCAGTGCCTTCTCTGCATGATAGCAATGGATATCAATGGCACTGTCGCTACAGCGGAGTTACTAAACACAGCCTTCTAAAATTCCTTCACCAAAGGAGTTGATGTTAATATTACAGAATTCAAATCAAGAACAGCTGCCAACATGAGTAACTTAGAAGTAGATATCCTTGGAGTAGTGGGGAAATTTAAATCACTAAACGAAATCAAGTCTTCCAATCCATGCTGCATACTAATTAGGTTACTCTAATAGTATGTTGATGCAATAGCTTCATACTTAACAATCATGTAAAACAACTCACTCGAAGAAAGAGCCATACTCAAAGATTGGAAAATTGCACAAGTCACTCCACTATACAAGAAAGACTATAGGAGTAATCCACTGAATTACAGGCCCATATCATTAACATTGATTGCAGCAGGATTTTGAAACATATATTGTGTTTGAGCATTATGAATTCCTTTCAAGAGAACTGTCTATTGACACACAGTCAACACAGATTTAGAAAACATTATCCTTGTGGAACTCAATAAGCTCTTTGTGTGTGTGTGTGTGTGTGTGTGTGTGTGTGTGTGTGTGTGTGTGTGGGCTCGCGCACACTTGCGTGTGTCTATTGCTGACGAAGGCCGAAATCTATAATTGTGAGAGTTTTTTTTGTTGCGGTTATCTGTGACTCAGCCTCTCCACTGTGTGGTGAGTAGCAATTTTCCTTCTCATAATATTGTCAGTATACACACTGATGACCCCAGACTGTGTTCATAATTCGTTCCATCTCTGTGAAAAATTTTCGATTGGAAGTGTTGTTTACTACGCACAACAAAACTTTTGCTATTACCAACACACTTCCAAGTGCTTCCACAAGGTATTTCACATCAAGAGTGTGAGAAACCTGTGCAAATAACCATTAAAGTGGGACATGAATATGTGTCAGTCATTTTGCCATATCCACAAGGCCTAACCTATAAGACTTCACAACAGCATGGTTTTGGAATGTCACAGACCACATCTCTGCCTGGACTGGATTCATGTGTTCCTGCTCAAATGCCTCAACCTTCACATCTTGTGTGTTTTGGACCTGACCTTACCACACAGTATGGCTCAAGTATGTGTTTCTACCCAGAATAGACATTTTGTGGCCAGGATCCTACAAACTGTTATGCATCAAATACTGTGCTTGGGGCAACTTAAAGTCTACAACTGCATTCCGTTACCATCTCATTTGCCGCAGCTGTGCCTGCCATGCCAAGTGAATGCACCATCCCCGCAACTCTGCGGCCTTGGCATTGTATCACATACCACATTCAACACTCTCAATGCTTTCACCCAACTTGCACCTAGGGACACTGATCACCTCAGCCACACTGATCGACTACACCAGTTCTGCCCCTGTTCCGCGGCCTGCATGTTGTTATCACCAAACCAAGGCCATGGGTGAGGGGCAAACTGCTGAAGTTGCCTCCACTCTCAATGAACAACTCATGCTCTTGGTTACTCTCATCAAGAACTCTTTCAACTTGCATGGTATATTGGATGATCATTCTCGCTTTGTGTACCTGATCACCTATCACCACGACTACCGGACCTAATCAGTGACTTAGTGGTTTGTCCCCATTCTTGTCATAAATACTCTGTCATAAAGAGCACAATTATTGAGTGCCTATCCTGTGCTCTGTTGGAAGTGCTTCACCAAATTATACATGAAGACTCTCTGGTGGGTAGGACTCCTTCAGAGGTGTGGCACTGTCTTTTTGCCATCATTGATTGATTTATTTATTTATATCCCATAAATCCAATACTCCAAGGCATTCGCATGGATGTAGGACATGTCAGAATTATTACAAATAATACAAAAGGAATACATAAAAGTACCTCTTGCAAGAAGACATCTGGTATAAGACAAAATACACATTAATAGGTATAGAAAAAAATTACATTAAAAATATGGTAGATCTTAATAGCTAAATGTAAGACACAGTAATGTTAACAGTGATTGTGAGTATCGTAATGCACAATAGCACATCAAATTAGTAAATGAAAAAATCAATTACAGGTAACTCTACTGAAATATTCTTCTACTGAATAGAAGGAATTATCTAATAAATACTGTTTGAGCTGTTGTTTAAATTTGGGAAGCTCGTGGGTAAGTAATTTCAGTGATGGTGGGAGAGCATTGAACACCTTGCAGCTCATGTAATGGACTCCTTTTTGTACAATAGTAAGGTTTTTTGATTCATAATGGATGCCCATCTTCCTCCTGGTATTGTGGGTATGGTATGAATCATTGGTTTTGTACAATTGTCCATTTTTTCCAATGAAACATAACAGTTAGTAGATATATTGGCATACGGTTGTCAGTATCTCTAATTTTCTGAAAATGTTCCTACAACAATGTCTAGGCTGGACTCCGCTCATTATCCTAATAACTCTCTTTTGGGCAATGAATATTTTTTTGGATAGTAGCTGATTACCCCAGAAAACTATACCATACAGAAATGATGCATGGAAATAACTAAAATAAGCAGTTTTTGTGGTGTCGCGGTCACATGGAAATAATATGAACAGCGAATGTTGCTGAGCTGAGTTTTTTGTGGAGATGCATCAGACCATTTTAGACTGTTGTCAATGGGTACACCCGGGAACTTGGTTGACGCGACTTTTAGTAATTCACTACCATTCAATGTGATACTTAATTGATCCTCAACTTTTTTGCTTACTTGTAAATGCAATAACTGGGTCTTATTAACATTTAGTCATAACCCATTATTGAAAAACCAATTACATACTTCACTAAAGACAATATTGGCCGATTCCTCAAGATTGAGGTTGGGACTTTTGTTGATGAGGATAGAGGTGTCATCAACAAAAAGCGTAAAGTGAGTTTTAAAGCTATTATGCAAGGGAAGGTCATTGATAAAGACGAGGAAGAGCAGGGGGCCAAGTACAGAGCCCTGAGGAACACTACAGCCAATAGAGCCCCAGCCAGATGACATAGAGTACCCCTCAGAGTCATTCAACATGACCTTCTGCTTTCTTCCACCTACGTAGGATTTAACCCACAAGCCAACTGAGCCACTTATACCATAATATTCAGCCTTTGCTAAAAGGATTTCATGATTAACATTATCAAAGGCCTTAGAAAGGCCACAGAAGATACCAACAGGAGATAATTTATTATTAAAAGACTCTAAGATTTGATGGGTGAAGGAGACAAATAGCTTGTTCTGTTGATACACCCTGTTGAAATCCAAACTGGCTACTGTTTAATACCATATAATGCATGAGGTGTTCAATAAGTCTTTTCTGAACCAATTTCTCAAGAATTTTAGAAAAGGTTACTTAAAGGGAGATAGGCCAATAGTTGGTAACGTCAGCTTTATCACCTTTTTTAAAGAGGGGTTTGACAATAGCATACTTTAGTCTCTCAGGAACAATCCCAGGCTGGATGGATTCATTGAATATGTGGCACAGTATTTTGCTTATTGGCTTATAGCACTCCTTCAGTAACCTTGAAGAGAAATCATCTATGCCAACAGAATTCTTGCTCTTCGTCTCTCTAATTATATTCTCAATTTCATGTACTCTGACAGGAGATATTTTAAACTGTGACAGGAGATATTTTAATCTGCTTGGTTTGTTTGTTAATAGCTTTTTGAAGGGATAACATGGCTTCATTAACAGATCATGTTTTTCCTGTTTGTATTGTTGATGCCAGAAAGTGGTTGTTAAAAATGTCAGTGATTATTTCAACATTGTCATGAATGGTATCATTTGTTTTAATTTCTATTGTGTTTTCTGCAGTGGGGATTTTACCTGTTTCCCTTTTTTTATGCCCCATATGGTTTTAATTTTTTTATTAGAGACATCAATTTCTGATTTTATAGAAATACTCTTTGCCCTTATTAGAACTTTTTTAAGGATAGAGCAGAATAGTTCATAATGTTTTTCCTTTTCTACACTATAACTGGATTTGGGTGAAGCGTACAGATTCCTTTTCCTTCAGCAATGCCCAGAGTTGCCAGTTTTTATTAGAGTAGGTCTTCGGTTTGGATTTTACAGTCCTTAGGAAATGCTGCTTCAAATAGGCAGATAAATTCATTTAGAAAATCATTGTACTTGTCATTAACATTGTGAAAGAGCTCAATCTGGTGCCAGTCTACTTCTTGTAGGGAATTACAGAAGCTATTGATACACTGTGTGTTAATTACTCTCAAAGTTTTACTACAGGAATTGTTCTTACAAAGAGGGCTAACATTATCAATTGAAAGTAGTTGACCATCATGGTCTGAGAGCCCATTCAATATACGTTTTACAGTTATGTTTAGAATTCTACTGCTGTCTAAGAAGATGTTGTCAATTTGACTTGTAAAATTAGCTGTGACTCTAGTGGGAAAATCCACCAGTGCTGTTAAGTTAAAAGAGTTCATTAAATGTGATAAATCATTTCTTTCAATGTTATCTGTAAGGAAGTCAACATTAAAATCACCTAAAATTATAATATCTTTTGTTTTTGCAAAGAGATGAGTTAACAGGGATTCTAACTGTTTTAGAAAAATACAGATTTTGCGGGCAGGAGCCCTATAAAATGAAAGGACAGTAATTTCAGAGAAATCAGTACAGATTACAACTCCACAAACCTCACAATGTTGATCAATACAGTATTCACTCAAGTCTAAAGATCTATAAGCTACTTTGTTCTTAACGTAAATCACCACTCCACCCTTATCTAAAGAATGTCTACAGTAAAGAGCTGCTAGGTTATAGTTATTCAGTTGCAGTGTGTCACAACCAAGTTTCATAAAGTGTTCACTAAAACAGATTACATCAGCATTATTAATAAAGTCCTTATCTAAAATGTTAATGGATAGCTCATCTAGTTTACTTAATAAGCCTTGAATGTTATGATGGTAAACAGCAAATTTATTAGCACTGGCTGGAGATTTGAGGTGGTTGATTGGGTTAGTCTCTATTAAAGTATTAACATTAGGCTTACTTTGGGGTATAGTTATGACACAATTTTCCTTCCCTTGTGATGATACCATGCTGCTTTCATCCTGGATATGGCTCTATGGACTGTCTGGCACATTAACATCTGTCCGAATTGAAGCTTCATCTGCTATCCCATGCATCAGAACCTTTAGACTCCAGACTGAACCTCACCAAACAAGCTTACTCCTTATATCAACACCGTCAGCTGGTCCATACTGCCACCAACGTCATGAAATAAGAGGCAATCATCTCCATGTTCAGTGATGCTTCATGTAATTGTCATCCGCCTCGCACATGCCCAAACTTCACATATGGTCCAGTCTAGGCACGCTGGAACACGTGACTTCCTCTCGGCACCTACAGATGCAACAGTCTGTGTCTGCCATGACAACTACCGAAGGCACCTCTGTGTTTTGAATGGTTTCTCCAGTTATAATGTCTTGATTTGGCATGGGTGCTGAGACCAGTGTGATAACACCTGCACTAGCTCTGGCAAAAATAATGCCTACTATATCAATATTATGCACCACGAATAACTCTACAATTAAAATCTTCAGTACAGCTGAACTTTCAATACAACTTGCACTTGGACTCTTTTTTTATGTGGACTTCCCAGATGGTGGACACTGACGAATCCATTCCACGTAGGGACTTTCTACAATATTTCGGCTTTATATTGAATATACATGAAAATGTCTTGCTATAATTCCAGGCTCATTTGGCCCTTCCTCCCACCTTCCCTCTGTTGAGGATCCACTCATGCATTCTTTGGTTGAGTGCTCATACTACATCTCATGTTACAATGCTGCTCGCACACTACACTGCCAACCATGATGCAACTAACACTCGCTGGGAGCACAACAAGATCCTCCAGCAGCGGACTGATGAGGCATCTCAGGAATTAGAACAGGCACATTGGCTGCTGCACAGCTGTCATCTACACAATGATGTCACAACTGCATCAAGTCAGTACCAAGTGTTGATCTCACAAAAGCTGCCTTAACTACTTGTGTCAGTAATGCTATGTCTCCTGGTACCAACTTACAATGAATTCCCCCTGCGCAAGTCGACCAAGTTCCCCTCATGGCGCCAAAAGACACTCACCTATCAGGCATTACTAACAGTATTTATTATAAAATCATTACCACCAAGGGATCTCCTGTTTGTAATAAAGCCTGTCGGCTCAAACTAAAAATCTCCTCCAGGCCAAATCCATCATTAGTGAGCTCCTTAGTTTGGGCATTTTTCACCAATCAGATGACAATTGGTCTCCTCCTATATACCTCACACAGAAGAAAGATGGTTTGACCAGGCTCTGTAGTGATTATAGGGCTCTTATGCTCACACCATTATAGACAACTATCCAACCCCAGACACACAGACACAAGACTTTGCCCAACTGCTTAGGGTGCGTGGGTGTTCAGTGATTTGGATTACTGCAAAGCCTATCATCAGATTCCAATGACCCCAGAGGTCATTCAGAAGACCACTGTGATCACACCCTCTGGTCTCTTTGAATAATGTTATATTCCATGGTCTAAAACCCACTGCCCAGACCTGGCAATGTTTTACTGCCTCCTTGCTTTTTACATACCATATCCATATGTCTACCTAGATTACATACTCATTTTCTCCTCATCTGAGGCTGAGCACAAATTACAGCTTGCTCATGTTCTAAACATACAACATAGGAATGCTGTCAAGATGAACATCTCAACTGCGCAAAGGGGACATAACCTTCCTCGGCCATGCAGTTTTGACGCATGGCATCCATTCTACCTCCAACTCGGTTGATTTCATTAAACACCTTCCTCTTTCTGGTGACTACCAAGAGTTGTGCTAGTTTCTCAGCATTATCAACTTTAACAGATGACACATTCCTCATACTGCATTCCTTCAGGGCCTCTCACTGATGCCTCATGCCCCTAAAGGGAAAAAAAAAACATGTCTGGCACCAGGAAGGTTCCCTGGGCGGAGGACATGCAGTGGGCTTTCAACACACTGAAGTTGGCTCCTTCCCGTGCTGTCACTCTTGCTCATCTTATCCCAGATGCTCGTATTTCCATTATGACCAATGCGAGTGATCCGTCAATAGGTGCAGTGTTACAGCAACACGTGGGTGATCCAACGGAACCTTTCAATTTTTTTTTCCCAAAAACTGACAGCCTCTCAGTGCAAATTGTCCACATCTGACTGCAATTTACTGGCAATCTATGAAGCAGACCTCATCTGTCAATACTCCACCAATGTGCAGTATATATGGGGTACAGAAAGTTTCACTGCAGACTATCTGTCCCGTGTGAACTCTAAAACCTCCCCCATCGATATGGAAAAGCTTACCAACCTACATGAAAACAACTCGGAGTCGTCGCAAATGCTTCAGGATTCAAACTGTGCTCTAATGCCCCAGCAACACCTCCTTCCAGGCTCCACAATAGCTATCTTCTGTGACACTCCCACATGTACACTCCACCAAGTCGTCCCCACTTCCCTCCACTCTCCAGTTTTCGACTCCCATCATGGACTCACTCAATCAGGGATTAAAGGTACAACTATCATCATAATGCAATGCTTGGTCTGGCCAAGTATTAAAAAGTACTACAGGAAGTGGACACATGCATGGATACCGTGCCAAAGGAGCAAAGTCATCAAAGATATCACAGCAGAGACTGTAGCTCTTGCCTACATCAATGCCTGAATTGCTCGATTCAGTTGCCCTTCCACTATTACCATGGACCTGGACTGCCCACCTAAGCGAGCTCTGTGGGCTAGAGAAATTCCACACAACAGAATACCATCCCCATAGTAATAGCTTAGTGGGGAAATGGCATCATACTCTGAAGGCAGCACTTATGTGCCATGGTGGTTCTTGCTCCTCCGCACACCTGTATGTTCTACACATGGTGCGCACAGTGCATAATGACAACCTCAGCAGAGGTCTTATACAGTGAAGCCCTCGTCTTACCTGCTCAGTTTGTTGAGCCAGTGAACTTGCAGAACTGGTTAAATGAGTGTGTGAATGCTTTTCTAAAATACATACCCCCACAACCATAGGCTCATACAATTCCTCTTATATTCCTGCATAAATACCTCGAACAATGTGACTACATTATACTATGTGATGACTCAGTCAGAGCTGCACTCTAGTACCCTACTATGGCCTGCACAGAATGCTCAGCAGAGGAAAGAACACCTTTGGCACTTTTATTTGATGGGAAGAAACGAACAGTGTCCATTAATCAGCTCAAACCAGCCTGGTGTTTAGCTAATGCCCCCCCACAATACAGATGACAGTTCTGATTCTACACTTGTTGGTCCCCAGGGTGAGATTACCATTTCTCATCCAAGTGATTCTGCTACAGATCCTTCACTCCCCAATTGCAGTGTCTCTTTCTCTGTTTGTGATTGTTCCTTTACATAGCTCAGTGTACCACGTCAATGTCTATGTTCTTAGCATCGACAACCTATCTATCCGACTGTGTGACACCAGCATCTCTGTCTTCAACATTGCTTCACACCCACTGCAGGACACATTGCTGCACTTTCACATCACCCCTCTCGCCACGTTCAATGTCCCTGACGATGCTGACATTGATTCCCAAACAGCAACTGTTTCAGGTGATGGCATTCTTTCAACCCACCTGCCTCTCCATCCACCTTTGAGCACTCTCCCCTCGACCACCAGAGATCGGCTCCAGTCATGCACGGGATGCCGCCAACCTGCTCCTGAATGGCTTCAAGACTTTGTTGTCAACACTATTTCCTGTTCTGCACCTACCCCATACTCTGCAATACCTGGGGCAGGGCCTCTGTGACAAGCATAATCGCTAGTTCTGTATTCTCCTCTACATTGATTCTTTGACTTGTTTATCTCCTCAGACTTTTTGGTGCCTTGCTTTGAAAGTTTTGTCTTGTATTGTGTTCTCATGTTGAATAAATGTACTCAAATCATTTGGTGGCTGACTTTTACTAGTGTACTCTACATCACTAGCATATGTAATGTCCACAACTATATAATCAGATTTAGGAGACAATCTAAGCAGAGTACTTAGGTTGTTTGCAGATGATGCTCTTGTTCAGCATCTAGTAAAGTCATCAGAAGGTCGAAACAAATTGCAAAGTTATTTAGAAAAGATACCTGAATTGTGCAAAACTTGGCAATGGACCCTAGACAATGAAAAGTCCTAAAAAGAACCGATTAAACTTCAGTTACACAATAAATCAATCAAATCTAAAGGCCGTAAAGTTCATCTAAATACCTAGGAATTACAATTAAAGGCAACTTCAATTGGAAAGAACACACAGAAAATGTGGGAAAGGCGAACCAAAGACTGTGTTTTATTGGTAGAACAGACCTACTAAAGAGACTGCCTATACTGAGCTTGTCTGACCTCTTCTGGAGTACTGCTGTGCAATATGGGATCCTCAGCCAGTACGGTTAATGGAGTACACTGAAAAAGTTCAAAGAAGGGCAACACGTTTAGTACTATCGAAAAATGGGAAAGAACATCATGGACATGATACACGATTTAGTGGTCATCATTAAAACAAAGGCATTTCACGTTGTGGCAGAATCTTCTCACGAAATTTCAACCACACACTTTCTCCTCTGAATCAAAAAATATTTTGTTGATTCCAACCTATACGTGAAGAAATGATCATCATAATAAAATAAGGGAAATTTGAGCTTGAACAGAAAGACATAGGAGTTTGTTTTCTCTGTGTGCTGTTCAAGAGTGGAATAACAGAGAATTATTGTGCAGGTGGATCAATGAACCCTCTGCCAGGCATTTAAGTATGATTTGCAGACTATCCACGTAGATCTTTAATGGATAATCATTATGAAAAGGTCAGGTTGCTGCGCGTTATGTAGTGGAGATGTTTAATTGCAGGGAGACACGACAAAAAGACTGACAAACTAGCGAACTTTTGGTCAAAACGCCTTCTTCTAAAGTAGACAAGACACACACATTCACGCAAGCACAACTCACAGACACATGATCACTGTCTCTGGCCGCTGAAGCCAGATTGCAAGCAACTGCACATAATGGGAGAAGCAGTCTGGGTAGTGGTGTTGAGGAGGCTGGGGCATAGAGAGGAATAGCTGTCCCCCTTCCCCATCCCAGTCTCCTCCTTACCCCCACTACCTAGACTGCTTCTCCTACCATCCACAGTTGCTCACAGTCTGGCCTCAGTGGCCAGAGACAGTGTTCATGTGTGAGTGAGATGTGCTTGTATGAATGCGTAAAAGGTGTTTTCACAAGACACATGTTGGAAAAAGCTATACTCTTTTAGGAATGTAAACTCTCAGAATTTTACAGGTAAACCACACCATGGTGATCAATGCTGCTCTTGCAGCATCTGCCTGTGGAATAGGATGAGCATCTCCATCTCCACTTCAGAAGGGGATACAAAGGGTTTTATGACACCCTTCCCAACTGAATCAGTGCATGCATACAGGCCAGAGTGGGTGCAACAACATAATGTAAAGTGGGCTCACATTCCCAAGTTATTTACAAATTTGGCTCAATTTTGTGATCACAGAAATAACACTGCTTACGCTCTCTATCTGTGAAGTTTCATTGTCCTCTTCCAGAAGCTTCTCTTCCTATGTCAGCCAGATAGAGAGAGAAAGGGGGGGGGGGGGGGAGTAGCACAAGCAGCATTTTATAGTGTTCGACATATTACTTCAATGGTGATGGATTGCACAAGCATTTTCTGAACTCACAAATGATGTTTGCCACTGAAAGACCCCACCATGAATTGAACCCGGGACCCCATGCTCAGAAGTGAGGATGCGACCACGAGCTGCGGTCTTTATTGGTGGAGCTCAGGTTAAAATTCGGCAGGTGTCCCTCCTAGTCTCTTCTGCAACATCAGTGAGAAGTTTTAAAATTGCCTGTTCTACTCCAACTATCACATCTCGGATTGTTGCTGTCCCAGGTGTCGGGGCACAGTTCAACGAACTGAAATCGCAGCATCATCCAGGATCCTATCCAAGAAATTAAACACAGCACCTCAACGTGCACATTCCCCTCCTGCAACAAGGCCTCAAGACAAGTATACTTGCATATTTGGCAAGCTTAAGCTTGTTGTTTTGACTAGTCAGTCAATGCCCAGGTGGCGATCTCAATCCAGTTGCAGGATACAGCTGAGATGCTCAAAGAGATCTTTAGATGCAATGATGACACCATGTGCAGTTCTCATCAGGTATAATACGACAATTAAATGTAGCAAACATTAAAATAGTTTGCTTGTGAAGGCATCTCAATAAAAAGGCAACAGTGCACAGCAGTCTACCTCTCTTATTACATAACATGTCAAACACACGTTTGTTGTTGCCAGTCTCCTATCTATAGAGGTACTAGATGTGGCTTTTCAGCATTTCCTGACACATCTGTTGCAAATACACTTCTTGGGTTTGCTGCCGTATCATATTGTGCAAATACCACAGAAGTTAAAAACTTTGTTCTTATCAATGTTCTTGCAATATACCAAATAATGTAACAACTTCGTAATGCACAGTTATTGTAAACAAAAGTACTAAATATGAGACACTGTCAAAGATAAGCCTCCCATATATTTTGAAAGTTAGATTTGTACTCTTAACTTGCAGCAGTAACTGTAGCACTTCAAGAGAAGATGATCGATCAGAAGAAGTTGGCTTATGTGCTGTAATAGTAAGATGATCAAGTTTGAATAACAAGAAGTCTCAGCTCTCAGTCAATCAGCCTTTACTTTGCCACTCAATAGCATGGTAAAGACCAACAGAACAACAACAACTTTCAGAAATATATTTCCTAAAATGGAATTTGCTATGTTGGAATACAGTCTTCCATTTATCATCTAAGTACAGCTGTGGAGTAACAATGAACTGACTGAAACACAACAGAATGGAATAGTTCAAGGCAAAGAGTTGAATAATGAGATCAAGTGAACTTTTGATATATGATACTGCAGTGCAGCTACAGCAAAAATTATGTAGCATGTCCAAGTGTTGCCCTTGTCAAGGATAATATTCCACTATGCTGCATTTATTCATACTCCACATTTGTAATTTGATGGCAAATAAAGGAAGAACATACAGAGGCATGCAAATTAATTGCAGAAAGCTCATATTTTACAATGAATTAAAGATGGTTAACTGTAACCCGTTTTATCCACCCAATCATTGGACTCTTGGTGGATCACTGTTGACCTGACTATGAACAACAACCATAGGTCCCTCTCAATTTCAGCTGAATGCTTGAATGTGTAGCAACAGCCTGTGTTATTTCCGTGTTCTCGACATGAGAATTTTGCGTTGAAATATTCATTTCACATAAGAAATGGGCAAACATACTTCCTATTCATGAACATACATCTATGGTTATAAGAGACATTGCCTCTAATGCTGATGTGGGGAAAAACTAGGGCAGGGGTCAGCAAGTAATTTCAGATGAGGTCAGGATACTTTTGGAAATTTTTATTGATGTCCAGAAGAAAAACTTTATATTCCTTACTAAGGCTTTACTTTAATTTTCATTCACAAAATAAAATGAAATACAACAGATAGGCACATATGTATTCAAAAGTCCAGAAGAAAACCTCATATTCATTACTAACTTTTCACTCTCAAACAAATATTAAATAAAACAGATAAGCATATTTGAATTTTAAAAAATCCAGAAAAAAAGTGTGGTCAATGCCATTTTTTCCATTTTAATTTTCACTCAAAAAATACAATAGACACAATATCATGGGAGAAACTACATTTGCAATTTTGAATCAGTTTATTAAGTTAGCTTTACACAGAAAAGCTTATGCGAATAGTGTCTACCAGGTGGGTGGCCGTTACTCTTGAGTGATACCTCTTCTTCAAAAAATTCATTTTTGGAAATGAAATTTCACAAACATATGTGGAGGCAAACATAGTAGCCAGGTATATGGCTATTTTTTTTTTAAATTTTCATATTTTTCACACACACATTTACTCCCAAATTCTTCAGCAGATCCAGTTTTATTCATTTACAGGGAGATATCTTCCTGCGTGTCTATTATCTCCACCTGGAGTAAAGACTTTGAAAGGCAGAACAACTTTGTAGCCACACCTGCCCATTCTGCCACTGGAGAAACTCCAAAAGGCAATTTTAAGAACCACGACAGCTTCTCTCTCTCTCTCTCTCTCTCTCTCTCTCTCTCTCTCTCTCTCTCTCTCTCTCTCTCTCTCTCTGAAAGGTCTTGAAATTTTGCTTCAAATTGCTTAAGATCTGACATAAGACCCTGAAATGTCTATTTCAGAATTACTTTTACATTCTACAATTGTCAGAAAGTGAAAAAAATTCTTGACTTGCAATGTCTTTTTCAAAGATATCCAGCTTGTGACGGGATGAAGACACACACTGCATCAGATCACATATTGACATCTCATTTAAATGTTTCAGAATGTCTTTCAAGGAAGCCACGTCTAGCGTAGTGTGCTAGTTGCCTACAAACTCCAAACGTGGTTTTTTTTTTTTTTTTTTTTTTTTTTTTTTGCCTCTTGTGAATCCAAGTTTTCTAAGAAGGATGTTATTACTTCTTTTATTTGTCACAAATGTGCAATCACTTGACCTTTACTTAGCCAATGAATATTGCTGTACTGCAGCAAATCAGAATGCGCTGAATCACACTTAGAAAGAAACTCTTGAATTGTCTGTGCTTAAGAGCAGAACGAGACCTCATAAAATTAATCAACTTGTCCATTTCCTGTTTGAGAGTCACACTAAGTTTTCCACAAAGGGCTGCTAGGTGATTTATGCACTGGTAAGACAATAGCCCAGCATTCCTATCTTTATTCTCTTTACATGTCCTCCTCCTTTGCCGATCATCACACCGGCCTCATCAGTTGGGAGAGATACCATTTTCTTGTAACTAATGTTTTGGTTTAGTTACTAACTCATCAAAAGCCTTGAATAAATCTTCTCCAAGAGTCTTGCCTTTAAACGGCAATATTGTTAGTAATCCAAAAGTCGTATGGAAATGGAGACACACACACACACACACACACACACACACACACACACACACACACACACTGCTTCTTCTGTAGATTTTTCTTACTCGTTCATACAGCGAAATTGGAAGGCCATGATTTTTTTTTTTTGTAAGAAGCTATATAATACCTGAAGTTTTTCTTAATAAACTTCATCACCGAGAAGAAAATATTTATGAAACTGCTGATGAGTTGTCTCATAGTGTCACTTTAAATTGCCACTTTTAACAAGAGCAACGGTTCTGTTGCACATGGGGAACACTGGAAGAGCTCCACACCTATCAGGCAATGTAAAACAATATTGTTCAGTCCACTCAGACAAAAACTTCCTATTTTCACTATCAACTTTACACTTTTTAGGCTCCACACTGATGCAAAAGAAACATAACAACAAAACGCTACTTACAACATCGCAACAACTACTGATGAAGTGGCAATAAAATTTGTGTGCTTTATTCGATTCGTTTTTTTACAAAAATACTGGCACCGGGATAAAGTACGTGCCCTCCCACCACACAGGAGCTACTTCCATATCCAAGTGTATGCTGCCGCATAGCAAAGGACCCACACTGCAAAAGAGCCGCACTGAAAAGGAGGCTCTTCATTGTCAAAGATAATTGCCACCAAGTGAACTCACCCGAAGTTTCATAAAGTAGCTCTAAGCTATTCTTAGAGTTACGAGCACAAAAAATGGTGTTTAAATGAATATGCCTTCTCCGATTTAAAAGATGTTTCAGAGGCTGCCATAGTCTGAACACACACACACACTCTCTCTCTCTCTCTCTCTCTCTCTCTCTCTCTCTCTCTCTCAGCACACTCTCCTGCCCTGCACATCATAGGCACTGTGTATTTAACCTAACTATAACTAATTGCTAAGAACACCATTATCCATCATTTAATTGTACGCTACTAGAAAAAAAATATAAGGGTGGCACTCTAACAAATTGTCAACTACAGAAAAATATTTTTTTAAATAATCTGACTGCATAATTTATACTTCGATAATTTTTTGGCAGGTCAGTACTTGAGGACAATATTATGGAAATAGAAGAGGATGTAGATGAAGACGAAATGGGAGATACGATACTGCATGAAGAGTTTGACAGAGCACTGAAAGACCTGAGTCGAAACAAGGCCACCGGAGTAGACAACATTCCATTAGAACTACTGACGGCCTTTGGACAACCAGTCCTGACAAAACTCTACCAGCTGGTGAGCAAGATGTATGAGACAGGCGAAATACCCTCAGACTTCAAGAAGAATATAATAATTCCAATCCCAAAGAAAGCAGGTGCTGACAGATGTGAAAATTACCGAACTATCAGTTTAATAAGCCACGGCTGCAAAATACTAATGCGAATTCTTTACAGACGAATGGAAAAACTGGTAGATGCAGACCTCGGGGAGGATCAGTTTGGATTCCGTCGAAATGTTGGAACACGTGAGGCAATACTGACCTTACGACTTATCTTAGAAGAAAGATTAAGAAAATTCAAACCTACGTTTCTAGCATTTGTAGACTTAGAGAAAGCTTTTGACAATGTTGACTGGAATACTCTTTTTCAAATTCTAAAGGTGGCAGGGGTAAAATACAGGGAGCGAAAGGCTATTTATAATTTGTACAGAAACCAGATGGCAGTCATAAGAGTCGAGGGGCATGAAAGGGAAGCAGTGGTTGGGAAAGGAGTGAGACAGGGTTGTAGCCTCTCCCCGATGTTATTCAATCTGTATATTGAGCAAGCAGTAAAATAAACAAAAGAAAAATTTGGAGTAGGTATTAAAATTCATGGAGACGAAGTAAAAACTTTTGAGGTTCGCCGATGACATTGTAATTCTGTCAGAGACAGCAAAGGACTTGGAAGAGCAGTTGAACGGAATGGATAGTGTCTTGAAAGGAGGATATAACATGAACATCAACAAAAGCAAAACGAGGATAATGGAATGTAGTCAAATTAAATCGGGTGATGCTGAGGGAATTAGATTAGGAAATGAGACACTTAAAGTAGTAAAGGAGTTTTGCTATTTAGGAAGTAAAATAACTGATGATGGTCGAAGTAGAGAGGATATAAAATGTAGACTGGCAATGGCAAGGAAAGCATTTCTGAAGAAGAGAAATTTGTTAACATCGAATATAGATTTATGTATCAGGAAGTCTTTTCTGAAAGTATTTGTTTGGAGTGTAGCCATGTATGGAAGTGAAACATGGACGATAACTAGTTTGGACAAGAAGAGAATAAAAGCTTTCGAAATGTGGTGCTACAGAAGAATACTGAAGATAAGGTGGATAGATCACGTAACTAATGAGGAGGTATTGAAAAAGATTGGGGAGAAGAGAAGTTTGTGGCACAACTTGACTAGAAGAAGGGATCGGTTGGTAGGACATGTTTTGAGGCATCAAGGGATCACAAATTTAGCATTGGAGGGCAGCGTGGAGGGTAAAAATCGTAGAGGGAGACCGAGAGATGAGTACACTAAGCAGATTCAGAAGGATGTAGGTTGTAGTAGGTACTGGGAGATGAAGCAGCTTGCACAGGATAGAGTAGCATGGAGAGCTGCATCAAACCAGTCTCAGGACTGAAGACAACAACGACAACAACAACAACAACAACAACAACAACAACAACAACAGTTTTTGATCTTCTGCAGTCCAGACTTGGACCATGGTCCGTTACTTTCTGACTGCTGATCTAGAGTTTCAAGTGCAAAAAGGGATACTGCCTTATAGTCTTCAAAGAGAAGGGGCTGATATGGATGAAAATGAAAAACCACCAACAGAAGTCACACAACTCTACTTAGATAAGGAAGAATTCATCCTCACAATACAAGTAAGGACCTTCAGACAGATTTATTGGCTAATGGGTTGAAAGTGGCTCTCTAGTAGTATGCCATAGTCTTCTTGATTGTGGGCAGAGCGCATGAAAACAAAAAAAGAAGCAGTTGCTGACAATCTGCCATGAAGGAAAAACTGTTGGCATGGGACAAAATACTGGACCTTCAATGGCTGGAAAGGTGTAATTTTTTGTGACAAGTCACATTTTATTGTTCAAGATCGAGAACAAAGGCTGTCAGGTGAAACACCCATAAGGCAGTGAGAGCTGAACACCTTGAACAGACTGTAATATACGCACACACAAAAAAATGTTTAGATGTCTCTTTACTGCAAGTGGCCCTGGGGCATTAGTTCCACTTTGATGGCTGGCTGAATTCAACCAAGCACATGGAAATCCTTAGGTGCAGGATTGTGCCATTCCTATAGACCTTTGCAGATGGTGGAGGAACATTTCAACATGATGTGGCCCCATGTTACATTTCTAGAGCAGTGAAGATGCTCATGGAAGAAAACAACATTAACTGCTTCAGCCGCCTGGCAATTCACAAGACACAAATCCCACTGAGTATTGTGAAAGGTGTCTTAGTACAATGGACAGTACAGCAAAAGAATGCATGTTAGTAAAAAGTGTGGTTCGCCACAATGAACTATGAAACATTGCTCCAAGCCAGTAGAATCTGCGCTACAACATGTTCAGAACCTCATTAAAGCAAAAGAAGGACATGTTAGTTACTAATATTCAGTAAGCTACCAACTGTATTATATACACAATAATAAATGTGAACAGTTGAAGTTTAATCATCTTGCCCCAATTAATTTACATACTACTATACAGCAACACAGCAGCTTCTATTGAGGGAGATATGACTTTTTGCTAAGCTACAACAAACTTATGACACTTGTGTTTCTTTAGTGTCTTATGCTTCTGTAGTCTTCAAATTCGTTGACATTCAAATACCAGTTGTACACAAATCTAGCTTTTACAGATAAATGACACTGATGAGTTGCAGAGCTGACATATCCATATTTCAGAAATAACTTGCATTTTCTTTTAGCCATATTAGTTGGGTTACTTGCCTTCTATAAATATGATTTAGTGGGAGACAGGTAGATGACATAGGCAACATATAGAAGCAACATACATGTGTACATTTATAGACAGTAAAGCAATGAGATGGTCTAGATGAGTCCTTTATCCAGACCTCCAATGATTGATGATGAAAGTGGATGTGAAAAGCATTTTTCCACAAAATGTGCGATTTATTTGTTTGTTAATGGAACAAGAGTACAACATTTAAGTTAAATAAATAACTTAAACACTTGTAATTTCTATTATTTACACAAGGTATTTGGTTGTGTCTGTCAAGGTATTCTTCTAGGGATATACAAATATTGTGCACTTATGGTTTAACAGAGCAAAATTTTACTTTAGAAACTTAAAAAAGTCTGCGTAGTGAATCAATTAATTCAGAATCAAGAAAAATCAGTATTTTTCAAAATATTACATTTTACTGGATATTTTCCGCCATGGGCCACAGTCCCTCACTGTCCATGCTGTATTTCTCTCATATTATATACAAGCTGCCTACAGAATGCTACAGGCCATGATCTGAAGATGTAACAAGAGCTAAATCTGCAAAAATAAATAAAGTGTCTAGCTTTGTGTTTGTTGGGTTTAATGTAACCATGTGGCATTTGTCTCCACTTGTGGATGATTTTATTCATATAAATAACAAACAGGAGTGTGAAAAGCCACAGCCCTCTCGTACTCTTGCATGTATTCTGCCCCACTCTGATATTTGCCCACTTTCTTAACACAGATTAAGTTTGTTCTGCAAATTTTGTATGTATTATCAATATGTTAGAGGGGAACATGGTCGTCTGCCAGAATCTGTAATAATTTGTTTCTATCAACTTTATGAAAAGGTTTTTTGAAGTCAAAGGCAATATGTTTTCGGAACTGAATTCTCTATGTTTTTCTACACAGATCATTAGAAAAACAGTTGCAGCCAGAAGGACCCAGCTGATCCACTGCAAACTGTGTGGGTACATTGCACACTGTCAGCTATGCTAATGATAAATTTTGCAAGGCCTGTTGCTCTCAGCAAGCATGGGTGGAGCTGTGTTTTCACATCTGTTGGTTGATAGCATCACCTAAACATGCACTATGTCAATGTGACAAGTTTGATAGGGGGGCGACATCATGGGCTGTGTGTTTCTATCGTCGTATTGCGTGCAAAACGGGTCCCCACAATTGCCCACTGTTGCCAATAATGCAGACAGAGCGATACACATGCATGATATATAGGATCTGGATGTCTGACATGCACCACAAGGCGGGAGGACTGACATTGTCCGTCACGTGCAAACAGATCCAACGGCAATGATAGGGGCTGTTCAGTGAGCTGTCCAGCCTTCTATATTGCATCTCTTAAGTGCTAGTACCATTGGTAGGCAGTTGCACGACAGAGTTCACAGCATGCCATCTGTCACTCTTCCTGCTCCTCGCACCCTGAAGTCTGGTGCCTGCAGCATTGGACATGAGGCCCTGGAGACTGGTAGTGGGTCATCTTTAGTGATAAATCGCACTTCTGCACTGGAGTTTATGACCACTGGACCCATGTGTGGAGGTACAGTGTAGGGTACCACAAGGAGTGGTTTGAGGCCTCCATTCACGCATCCCACGAGCAATATCTTATGACGCCAATCACTGTTAAGTGTTTAGTGTTCCTAACGGACTGACAGCCACACGGTAGGTGGTTCTGCAAACGGTGGCTCTGGTATTTGCAAACACCCATGCCTATGCCCTACTTCAACAAGACAACATTGTCCTCATATCGCTACCACCTCCTGACTGTGCCTTATAGCTGTGGATAGTCTGCTACAGCCAGTCCCATCACCCGGTTTCTCCCATATTGAGAATGTGTGGGCTGCCATGGATTGTGCGCCCCCCCCCCCCCCCCACCCCACCCCCAGGATTCCACCTCTACCCACCGATCTACGGACACTCGGGTACAAACGCTCCCTGGAATATAATATTACATGACTACATTCCAGACCTGTACAGCTCCATGCCATGACATCTGGACATTTGCATTCACAATTACTGGAGTCTGATGCCATACTGACACGTACATTTTGTGGCAGAGTTGCACAATAAATATTGGTCCTTCACAGCTGAATTTCATATGTGTAGTACTGTCTACTTGCCTGCCAATAATGATCACAATCCACTTTGTCTTTCTGATGATCATTGTCTTAGCGACTTCCATGAAAAATCTTCTAGCATGACACTGCAAAAATTTAAATGCCATGTTCAATAAGCTTATTTCTCATTTTTTGAAGAGAGGAATGACAGCTGATTTAGTCCAGCTCTCAGGTACTTCATCTCCTAAGCCCATCATACATAAGAAACTGTCTGTAAATTTAAATAGCTCTAGATTGATTGTTCTCCTGGGGCTTTATTATTTTTTTTATTTTGTTTAATACTTCTTTCAGTTCATATTTAGAGATTGTTTCTCTTCACTAGCTGCCTGAAGAGATTCTGATGTTTGAGACAAGCGATTCTGAAAGTACTGCAACCATTCAGATACAGAGATGGCATTCACTTCACATTCTCCTTTATGTCACTGTTTATATTTTTGATATGTCTGCAGGTCTGTGGTTGGGGTTTGTAAACACCATGTTCTACATGGACCACAAATTCTTTCCAACTTGAGTTTTCTACGTGTTTATCTTTTAACAACTGCTCTTTTCCTATTATGTCCTACATTATCTTCCTGTTTTCTTATTGATGGGTATTTCACAAATGCTTCCCCGTTTGTTCTTTATACCCTTTTCACCGACATGTTTTCAGTCCTTTCTTCCTGTGTCATTTTACTTTTTCTGCCAATCTCTGACTGGCAGCTTCTCTTACAATGTATTGGAGAGCTTTCTTTTATAGGCGATTTTTCCAATAGATCATCCTTTTAACTAAAGTATATTGGGGTTTCTCAATAGGCTTATATGGAAGGCTAGTTCTTTATTATTGTCGGTTCCAGTGATCAGATTCAATTTCCAGGCCTTGAAACACATTTGCATCCAATACTACATCAGCCACTTTTTATTACAAAGGATTTAATTTATTATTATTGGCCTGAGGTTACTGACTTCCCAAGCAAGTTTGTGGCTTGCGTTATTTTTGAACATTGTGTTCAGAATTATCAGTTGGTTATATACAGCGAAACCAATTTAACTGCACCCGTTACTACAGTATGTTGCTTCCCTCTGACGATCTATCTACAGCTCAATTTTTGTGTCACCTACACAAGCTTTAAAGTCCCTCATTACTATGATAATATTAGACCTATTGATTTTGTTAATGATCCCTCTGTAAACCCTTTCTCCCCTTCAACTGGAGCACAGAGATCAATCACTGAATGAAGCCTCATGACAGTTATAGTCACAATTGAACAATCCTTTCACTCCAGAAAGTGTAACTACCGATTGCTGACCTGAAGCACTTCTGTACCAACAACATGTCACGAGCATTTGCTCTAGTTTTCCAATCAACTCCACTGTAGAACTGTAAGCAATTTTGAGTCTCATTCAAACGTCTCAATTTCTTTTTTGTTTTTGAAATTACTGCTACTGAAATACCTTTTCTGCCAATATGTCACCTAGCTGGTCTTTCATGTGTTTCAAATCACAATATGTACAGCATTCTGTTTGTTTTCCATGTGTTATCCTTTTTCATAGCTGAGTCATCAATGTGTTGTCTAATCCGATTATTTCCAGGTAGAGACATGAGAGCATGAAGTTTTGTTTTCAGTCAGTTGCTAGCTGACATGAAGCAAGTCCAGGAATGGTGCTGCCACCTTATAGCTTCTGCACCAGCCTTAGGGGTTATTTCAGCTATCCTTAACAAAGGGAACTGACCTGTTGGTAGCTGCCTCTAACCTTAGGAACAGATGCTACCTGGTGGATTTGAGACTGCTGCTGGGTTGCATGATCCTCTTCCCCTTCAAAACCGTTTACTATTTCTATGTATAACTGTGGCAAGTAACATTTGCAAGGTACTACCAATTGAGCATTAAAATTCATATGTATAATATTAAAAAAAGAGACTCTCACTCTCCATTATTCAGCATTAGCACACCACTGAGAAATATATGGTCATTGACCATTTACATCTTTAAGCATCAGACAGAAAGAAAGAAAAAAAGAAAAGGCAAATCAGTTTGACAAATACCTCAGTAAAGGTCTTACAGAACTTCCTTTAAAAGTATGATACTTACCTTAAAACTGTAACCTCTATTATATGCTGCTGTGTCAAGTTGGCTGCAATGTTCTTTCACAAATTATTTTAATTCATAACTCAAAGTCCAAAACCTTCATTTACCAAAAGTATTTTCACATATTAATATCTTGCTGTAGACAGTTCCAGCTTATCTACCTCAATCAATGTGAGGAGGAGGGTTATTTTTATTGAGATCAAATATAAACATAAAAAGTGATTATGATAACAGATGTCTGAAGCATCAAATATTTGTGTCAGATGCTCTACAAGCTACTATAATACTGATAATATGCACTCACGAGTAAAGAAAAGCTGTTTTCTGACTCATTACAATATCATAATTTTCTTTTACAATGGCAGCAATAGATACATTTCAGAAATGGGTTGCATACAAAGAAATGGCTCCACAGTACAAATTAAATGCAGGCAAGAAAACATGCCATTATAAGCAATAAGAATGTTCATCAAACTTACTCTCATGCACTGCTAAAATGCTCTTAATTGTTACAATGTAGATTGTCTCCATATTAACAATTGCATTATTGCTCTGAATCACAGAAGCTAATCTTGCTTAAGTAACAATGTCAATGTCAAAATTATAAACCTTTTAACCCATCAGAGTGAAACAAAAAAACATCTGAAAAACAAATGTTGTCACCCACTGTAACACATTTGTACAGCACTATTCAGAATTTTACTGAATGTTAAATCATGCTGTGCTGATACAATGGAAATTATCCTAATCGAATACAGAGAGTTTGCACAAGCTATGGTCAATGTACTGCATTTCATACAAAAGTTAATTGCAAATATTGTTTCTGATAATGCAGAGTTACTTTGAAATGATGAACAGCACTCAATCACTTTCTAATAAAACTCAACATTTCTGCCTGACTAAACTATTCTTGCTATAAAAATAATAAATAAAGTATATTAACAACTGAAAATAAAATGTTCAATATATTCTAACAGTAATAACTAATATTTTAAAGCTTATGCTTATATGTTAACATAAACAAGTTAGTTAATTTTATTTACACATTAGAAATCAGTAACTCTGGAGATTCAACTACAGTCACACTAAATTAACAATAATGTAGTTGCAACTGTTATCTGTCATCACTTCAGGTTTCACTAAAATAACCACCTGCAGCACATGAAAAATACAAATGCCTTTTGTGCTAATATCAGAAACACAAATGTCATACAGAAACAGTTGCTGAAGAAATAATTATATAATTCCTGATTTTCATTTAAGCATTACAACCTTTTTCACTGATCCAGTAACTTACAAATGTGAGTTGAAACTCTCACCTTCATAGTCCTCGAGCCATAGAAAAGCTGTATATTGAGATTCTAACATCAATTGATTTAACTTTAAAATATCATACAAACAGTG
Organism: Schistocerca gregaria; assembly: GCF_023897955.1. NCBI lineage: Eukaryota > Metazoa > Arthropoda > Insecta > Orthoptera > Acrididae > Schistocerca > Schistocerca gregaria. The sequence continues at coordinate 65,734,708 of NC_064924.1, read as the reverse complement.
TCCCTCATATTCATATATTTATAAAATTTTAACCTTTGTCCATGGAATCTTGTTGTCCCTATATTCAATAAACTTCTGATCGAAACAGAAAAATGTGTCCATCCTCAGCCGCATGCAGTGCAAATTTATGTACACAAATCTAAAAACCAACAGCAAAATTATCTGTTTAAGGAAAGAAAAAATAAAAAATTAGGAACTGATACTAAAACCAGGGAACAAATTAGATACAAAACAAAAATTTATTACATAAAATCAGGTTAAAAGCATCTTACCAAAACATAATGATGATAAATAAACGAAAAGTGTGATACAAATATACTGCCTATCGAAAAATAAAGTAACTGAAATACTTTGTCTCACATCACATAATACTGCCCTCTCATGTGCCAACTGCACAACATAGTTCTGTCCACCCTTACTATCACAAGTTTACCAAATAATGTGTTTCGCGTAAGATAACATGATATTTACTTCAAGATCATGTATCAAAAAAGTCAGAAAGTAATAATAACAGCCCACAGTAATCACAATATGTAGGATGTGAACAACATCAATTATGATTTCATAATCACCACATAGTATAGTCGGAGTCCTCTGCATCAAAGGTCATGAAAAACCCAACTAGAGTTGCATAGACAACAACATTCCCTGCTAATGTCAGGTAACAAGCACCCCACTGAATCTGAAACACAAAACATTTGCTTAAAACCTAAGTTGTTCTGTCAAGGACATTATGACGTACAACTCTTTTAACTTCAAACTTACAACTGGATCATGTGATGGCGAACGAGCTAACACGATAGGCAGAGCAAAAGATGACACCACAAACCCCATTGTAACAAATATAGCCAGCTCATAAGCACTTGTACTGCTGGCTCCAGAATTTTCATTGTAACGGCGAGCAATCAGAGTTGGTAGGGGTGCAAGTATATAGAAGAGGACAACAAAAAAAGGCCACCAAATCCTGAAACAAACAAAAATATTACCATTAATATCGTTTAAGAAAAGAGTGAAATAAAAGTACAGAAACACAGCAATCTGCCAGATCTTTATCAATATAATTTTGTTTCTAGTCAACTAGAACATTTCTAAAAGAAAACTTATCATAGCTATTTCTCTTTTCAGGAGAGGATGTACAGAAACCCCAATCAATATAGTGCTCCCAGACTATTATGCCTATCAACTGTTTGGCAGAGACTGGTCCAAGTAAATCCAGCTGTGTTCACTTGCAGAGGAATGACAAGTGGCATATCGTTCAACATAGTCTAACAACAACATATAATATTTTACTGCTTATATTTATATGTTAAATGCTTACTAAGAATGCAAATGGACAGACACTTGGTGAGAAAAAGAGCACATGTAGGCACTAAGGTAGCAACAATGAACTGCAGTAATGCCCAGATCAGAGTGAGAGATTTTTATTTCTCACTTGGTCAGACCGAGTGTAAATAATGCCACGCGAAGAATTCAGCATTCAACAAGCCTTGACACAAACAGCACTGCTGTGGAGGAGTGAAGTTGCAAGCTATTGTTGGGCTTGAAAATCACAACTGGTCTCCAAACATGAAGTTCCATTATGCAAACAAGAGCACAATTTCACAGAGCCTGCAACATCAACACCATTCAGAATAATAAATGGATTAACCATTGCAAAGGACTGACCCATCAGTACATTATACCACATGGATCCTAGATTCAACTGGGAGATTCTTTGAATATTTAGTCTCATTCCGTTTGCGTTTAGCAGACAGACTGAGATGGTGACTGACTCATTGCAAGAAAATCCCCACTGATTGCCAACGTCTCCGATGGCATGCTCCTCCCACCTTCAGATAGGAGCTGATTGTTCACACCTCCATAACTCCTGACAGAGGGGCCAACTGGCAATATGGGAAGGTAACAGCTCAAGCAATCATCCCTCCCTGGGCCTGACCTGTGCCAGGGGGTGTGTGCAAACCCTACCCGTCGACCGAAGGCTGCCGATTATGCATTACTCAGTAACCTACCTGAAGAGTAGGAGATGATGAATGAAGAAAGAAAGGAAAAACAGATGTCAGGCTATTAAAACATCAAAACACATTTTCAGAAGTATCTCAGAATATTCCCCACAGGAGGGGGAAAAGAATAGCAGAAGGATAGACATGCAGCACAGAAAGGGAAGATGAACTGCAAAGGCTGCGATCCCAAGTAACTCACCAAAAAATTGTGAGTGAGCCACCTGGTAGGGGGCATGGGCTGTGGTTTTAGCCCACAATTTTAGCTTCCTTAACATGATGAAAGAACTCTCCATTCCCCTCCCTCCCCCAATTAATGGCTGCTATACTGTAAGGGAGTGTTGAATAATTTTATCCATAAAATCCACACATAAGAGAGCAAAAGCACGATCTCTTCTGCTGTCTTTATTGTCCTTATACTTTGATTAGAATTACTCTGTGATTGACAGACTGCAGTGACAGGCAACAGTTTTGCCAGCAGTGACGGGGAGCAGTTTTACTAGTATTCAGCCAGCCAGTCACTTCCCCCAAAACTGGCAATATAGCAAGCATGTGGCACTTGAGAAAGAACCCCAATTAGCTGCCAGATGGTCCCTACCGCTCAACTTGCTGAAATGTCGAACAAAAAAAAAAAAAAAAAAAAAAAAAAAAAAAAAAAAAAAAAAAAAAATTAATTGGGGTATAGAAATAAAACATTTTGCTCCCTCTCTCATTTTAATTTTATTGTGAAAGATTAATTAATTCCGATAAGAGTTTCTGTACAATTAATTGTGACTGTTTAATGAACACGTTACAAGATTAGTAAAGCTGTGTCGGTAGACTGAAAATATATGTAATTTATCATTCTTTACATTATTATTTTTCCCCTTTGAATTCAAGTACTACTGCTACCCTGTTGCAAACCACTGGTCAACTCAATTAATTCTGAATTTAATCTTGGGAACAAGCAGTGTACTTAAGAAGTTCAGTTTGTGAATTGCTGTATCAAACCCGAGAGTGTACTTCTTGACAGTCACGTCTATTAAATATCTGGGTGTAACATTGCAAAGTGGTATGAAATGGCTGGTTGATTGGATTGGAGAAAGAGACCAAACTATGCAGTCATAGGTCCCTCTGACCTCGGAATAACTAAAATCGATAAAACCTCACACTATAAGAGGGAACTACAACGGCTATAAAATTACAAATTATTGGTAGAGAAGGAAGGAAGGAAGAAGATAAGATAAGATAAGAGGGAAAGAAAGTGACTAATGACAGGGGCATAAAGGAAGTAGCACAGGTATACAAGATAGACAATCAAGATAAAACAGACCCCATAAAGAAAGGAGTGGGAAGGCAGAGGGTGGGGGTGAACCACCAAGCCCAGTAAAATCCAGTCCAATTGGGGCGAAGGGGGTAGCAAGGCGGCCTGCCATCCCCTCCACTCACCAATAAGGTTGAAGGGCCCACACTTAAATAAAGTGATAAAAACCCCCATCATGAAGAAATCTTCAAACTAGATCAGCCGGTGAGGCAGTGTCAGCTAACACCAGGGGCAGCCAGTCAGGAAAGCTAAAAGTCCGTCGCAGGGCGGCTAAGTCGGGACAGTCTAGTAAGAGGTGAACCACAGTCAACATTGATCCTCAACAACAGGGGGGGGGGGGGGGGGGGGGGTCCTCACGACTGAGGAGATAACAGTGAGTCAGCTGAGTACAGCCGATGGGAAGCCGGAAAAGGATGACAGAGGCTTTACGAGAGGCCGGTAAGGAGGACTGCCACATAGTTGTGGAATCCTTTATCGCCCTGAGCTTGTTTAGTGAAGAAAGAGTGTGCCATTCTGCATTCCAAAGTCCAAAAACCCGACGACATAATGCTGAGCGAAGGTCTATTTCCAGAATGTCAATAGCAAGGGATGGCCTGTTTGTAGCCAATTTAGCCAGTTGATCAGCAAGTTCCATTGCCAGGGATCCCAACATGGCCTGGAGTTCAAATGAAAACCACTGAGCATCCATGTTGATCAAGGAGTCCTGGATAGCTACGGCCAACGGGTGACGGAAGCATTGGCTGAAAGCGTGCAAACTGCTCAAGCAGTCACTACAGATAGTGAAGGACAGTCCTGAGCAGAAGAGGACATGCATGGTCCAGTGCATGCAAGATGGCTACCAATTCTGCAGTAAAAACACTACAGTCATCTGGCAAGGAACGAAGTTCCATGTGTCTTGCATAGGTGTAAGCATAACCAGTGTGACCAGCAACCATGGATCCAACAGTATAAATCACTTCTGAACCCTGGAATGAACTGAGGAGACATTAGAATTGGTGGTGAAGGGCCTCCGGAGGGATATAATCCTTTGAATCAATGGAGAGATCAAGACAGAGCTGTGGCCGAGAGACGCACCATGGAGGGGTATGTGCGTGAGCGGAGAAAAGAGCCAGTAAACGGAAGTGCTGGAGCTCAGAAAAGAATGACTGAATGTGGGCAGCCACGGTAAGCCAACATCGTGGCCGCCACAGGAGGAGGTTGATCTCCGCGTGCCTGCATAAAGGAGACCATAATTAGGGTGCTTTGAGGTTCAGCAAATGCGGAGCACATAAGATATCAGCTGTTGTTGGCGCAAAACTCACAGCGGTGGAATCCCCACCTCTGCGAGAAGGATAACCACGGGGCTAGTCCGGAAGGCACCAGTCACAAGTCAGACCCCACAATGGTGGATGGGGTCTAGTATCTGCAATGTCAAAGGTGACACAGAACCATAGACAGGACTCACGTAGTCTAAATGATACTGGACCAGCACTTTGTACAATCGCTGGAGAACAGAGAGGACTTCACCCCCAGGTGGTATTACACAGACATCTAAGGACATTGAGATGTAACCAGCATGTCCTCTTCAGCTAGCGAAGATGAGGGAACCATGTCAACCGGGCATCAAAGACCAGACTCAAGAAGCGATGGGTGTTCACCATCTTGAGGGATTGTCCATCAAGGAACAGGTCTGGATGGGGTTGAACTGTACGGCGATGGCAGAAATGCACGACACATGACTTTGCCACAGAAAACTGAAAGCCTTGGGGAAGGGTCCAAGATTGCGCCCGGTAGATTGCCCCCTGTGGACAGCATTCTGCAGCGCCCATGACGGATGAAGTGACGTAGATACAAAAGAGGGGGAAACTGTCTGCCCCACAGTCACCACCAGTCCATTAATGGTGACGAGAGAGAGAGAGAGAGAGAGAGAGAGAGAGAGAGAGAGAGAGAGAGAGAGAGAGAGAGAGAGAGAGAGAGAGAGGGACACTCGGCACAGAACCCTGTGGAACACCATTTTCTTGCCTACGGGAAGTGCTGTAAGAGGAACCAACTTGGACCCGGAAAGAGTGACAAGAAAGAAAGTTACAGATAAAAACGGGCAGAGCACCATGTAAGGCCCCAGTCATGAAGGGTGGTGAGGATGTGGTGTCTTAGGCTTTATGCAGGTCAAAGAAGACTGCAATGAGGTGTTGCCGATGGGCAAAAGCCGACCAGATAGCAGACTCCTGATGGACTAAGTTTTCCACCATAGAGGGACCACGGCAGAAACCACCTACAGTAGATGACAAAAGGTCACAGGATTCAAGGATCCGAAACAGCTGCAGACTCACCAGGCATTCTAGGAACTTGCAGAGGGTGTTGGTAAGGCTAATTGGACGGTACCAATCCAACTGAAGAGGTGGCTCCCCAGGCTTCAAAACCGGAATAACAATGCTTTCCTGCCACTGGGTAAGAAATACCCCCTCACTCCACAGACGGTTGAAAAGGGTCAATATACAACAATGGCCAGCCACCAACAAGTGTTGGAGCATTTGGTTATGTATCCAATCGAGTCAGGTTGCCGTGTCAGGACAAAGGGCGTGGGCGCTGGTGAATTCCCACTCATTAAATGGGGCATTATAAGGCTCCAAGCAGCGAGAAATGAAAGACAAAGGCAGTCGTTCTGAGCACTCTAAGGAGGACGAACATGGGCAGATATTGAGTTGATGCAGACGCTTGGGCATAGTGTTGAGCAAAATGCTCTGTGGCAAAGTCCGTATGGGTAAGGACAACACCATGCACAGAAATTCCTACAATGCCAGTCGGAGGACGACAGCCAAAAATTCGCCTGAGTTTAGCCCAGACTTGTGAAGAGGGAGTGTGCAGTCCTATGGCAGTCCATATTGTTCCCAGCAAACCCATTTCTGAAATTTGATTAGGTAATGGGCCAGAGCGCGGAATCGTTTAAAGACCATAAGGAGAGCAGTAATAGGGTGATGCTTGAAGAATTGAAGCACATGATAGCGGTCTTTTATGACCGCAGCAATTTCTTGAGTCCACCACGGGACCATCTTCGGATGGGGGGAACCCGAGAAAGAAGGGATGACTGAAACAGCTGCGGCAAGAATGGTGGCAGTCAAAGTCTGTGTACACTCATCAATACTACTGTGTGGTAGTACAGGGGAGATGGTAGCAGAGGAGAAGGCACCTCAGTCAGCTTTACAGAAGGCCCACCTGGGAGGGTGATGGAGCGAGATACAATGAAGGAAGGTCAAAACCATCAGGTAATGATCGCTGTCACATAAGTCATCGTGGACACCCCACTGAATGGAGGGAAGAAGGCCAGGACTGCAGACAGAGAGGTCAATGGTAGAGAGAGTGCTGTGTGCCATACTAAAGTGCGTGGGAGCACCTGTGTTTAGGAGACAGAGGTCAAGCGCTGCCAGAACAGCTTGAACTGTCCTGTCCCGGGCAGTAGTCGTGTGACTACCCCAAAGAAAATTGTGGGCATTAAAGTCCCCTGGAAGAAGGAAGGGAGAAGGGAGTTGTTGAAAAATGGTGGTTAGGGCAAGGGATGTGGGCAACTTGTCAGGTCGAAGGTAGAGATTACAGATTGTGACTGGATTGGCCAGATGGACCCTGACAGCAACTGCTTCCAGTGTGCTATGGAGGAAGAACCCATTTACTAACAATGACCTTGTGAACCAACCTGCAAACACCACCAGAAGCCCACAAGGGGCCAATCGGTTTCGAAAGAAAGTGTGGAACCCACAAAGCGTGGGTGAGTAAGAATTGACAAAATGGGTCTCCTAGAGAGCAATACAAACAGCAGAGCAGGAGGAAAGAAGGGGCAGCAACTCCGGGAGGTGACACGAATAGCCATTACAACTCCACTGGAGGAGTCTCTTCCAATTGGGAAGTGAACGGACTGGAGCCAGTCATGCTGCCAAGTCACCATCCGTCACCAACAAGGATGGGGTAATGTCCATATAGGCGGGGTCAAACTCTGTTGATTCATTGGCTGGAGGAGGGGAAGGCGGCACCGCAAAGGGTACTGAAGGGGCCATTCCATTGTTCATATGTTTCTGCTTCTTCTCTTGTGAAGGAAGAGAAGGGCAAACTGCAGCGAAGTGAGGCACAGAATTACACCTGGCAATCTTGGCGCCCACCAGCCATGGATCAAGCAGCTGATGTGGAGCTGTAGATCTCCTTTCAGGGGAGTGCTGGGAAGAGGAGTCCCAGGATGGAGATCCAGCACCAGCAGCTGCCGAAGAATGGGAGTGCTTCTCCAGTGGGGGAGGGGAAGCAGCACCCGAAGGGGTGGGTATGGGTACTGATGGGGAGGGGGAGTGGGAGAGTGAGGGTGAGAAGGAAAGTGCGGGGCAAATTGGGCAGGGCTTGGAAGAGGAGGGGGTAGGGAATGGACGTAACTGAAGCATAAGTAGAAGTTAGACGCATGGGATGGAACCGGTCAAATTTTCGACAAGCCTTGGTGTAGGTTTCGATCTAAAGTCTTGTACTCTTGAATCCACTGTTCTTTCACATACAACCGGTATGCTGGTGAGCGTGGAGGATGCTGCGCATTACAATTGATGCACACTGGTGGGGGAGTGCAGGCACTCCCCTCATGGAGTGAGCGTGCAGAGGCACCACAGAGTGGATCATTGGTGCAACGGGAAAACGTGCCCAAACCGTAAGCATTTAAAGCACCTGATTGGTGGTGGAATGTAAGGTTTTACATCACACCGATGCACCATGACCTTTACCTTCTCTGGGAGGGTATCCACTCTAAGACCAGGATAAAGGAACCTGTATCAGTGTGATTGTTTTTAGGGCCTTGTTGTACACAGCGGATGAATCAGACTCCTCGCTGCTCAAGGTTTGCACGGAGCTCCTCGTCAGTTTGGAGAAGAAAATCCTGGTGGAAAATTATACCCTGTACCGAGTTCAAAGATTGGTGGGGTGTGACTGAGACTGGGATGTCACCGAGATGATCATAAGCACGCAGGGCTGCAGATTGGGCAGCAGAAGATGTCTTTATGAGCAAAGAACCGGACCGCATTTTACTCACGGATTCCACTTCGCCATACTTATCTTCAATTGTCTTCACAAAAAACAAAGGCTTGGTCGTGGCAAAACTCTCACCATCTGTCCTGGTACAAACCAGGTACCGAGGGAAAGATTTCAACCCAAGGTGGTGAGCTTCACCCTCTTCCCAGGGGGTGGCCTGGGAGAGGAAGGCTCAAAGATCAAGTGTCATGTCTACTATCACTCTTAGAGACAGCCACAGAATGGCCAGGATGTTGAAGCCTTTGTCACTTCATGTGCACGGCATCCACCCTAGTACGACCCCACCCTAGTACCACCCACTTCAACCAGGGGCTCACCGCGTGGGCGCCACCCAGCCACAGAAAGGGCCATCTGGCATGGTGCCATTGCCTGGAGTTCTGATACTGTAAAGTGATGAGCATAGACTCCTTGGCACACACAAGGCGTTAACAGCTCAGGTACTAGCATTGTGATGCCTGTGTTGTCAGAGGGCTCAGCCGAGTGGGTACTTAACAGCCCTGCCACACAGACTGGCTACTGTGGTGGTGACCTAGCAGGAAGGGGGATAGGGTGCAAAGGGGAAAAAAGAGAGGAGGGGGAGAGGAGCCTGCACCATGGAAACTAGGTAGGGAGTTCATCCTCAAATGGCTCACACTGAACAGGAAACGTTGCAAATGAAGGTAAAACCCCAAGGGGACCAAAAAAGCCGAAAAGGGGATGGAAACAGCAAGGTAAACAATAGCACATACCAAAACAAAGCCAGGAGGATAGTCAGGTCGATATAAAGAAGTCCACCATGAGGGAAAGGAGGGGGTACGGAGAAAGGAACGAGGACAGGGAAAAAGAGGAACAGGGACAGTAATGCAGCCTGGAAAAAGGAAGGAGACTGCAATAGTTTGGGGCCCTGTGTGCACCACACACGTACCCACAAAAGGACTGTGGGCCCCCTGGGAGGATATGAAATGGGATGAGCATGTAACGATTGTAGTACGGAAGGCAGATGGCTGATCTCAGTTTATTGGGAGAAGTTTAGGAAAGTGTGGTTCATTAGTAAATGAGACCGCACATAGAACACTAGGGTGACCCATTCTTGAGCACTACTTGAGTGTATGGGACAAGTAAAGCAATTCAGAGGTGGGCTGCTAGGTTTGTTATTTGTAGATTCAATAAACACACAAGAATTATGGAGTTTCTTTGAGAACTCAAATGGGAATCCCTACAGGGCAGGCAACATTCTTTTTAACGAACACTACTGAGAAATTTACTGAACCAGCAATTGAAACTGACTGCAGAACCCTCCTGCTGGCGCTAATGTATGAGCATGAAGACGAGAAATTAGGGCCTGTATGGAGGCATATGGACAGCCCTTTTCCCTCACTCTACTTGCAACTGGAAAAAGACAAGAAATGACTAGTAATGGTACAAGATACTATCTGCCACCTTGGCCTGCAACACAATATCCTGCCATTCTATCTGCTCCATGGCTTTCCATATCTATCCTTTGACACCTAGCTTTTTTATGGCTTCTCCAACTCCTTCCACCCATCTCTTTCTGGGGCGTCCCCTCTGCCACCTGCCTCCAGCTTTGCCATCAAAAATCCTCTTACATGCTCTGTCTTCTTCCATTCTGACTATGTGCCCTGCCCACCGCAGTCTTCTTATTTTAGTGGTAGTGACATGTCAGGTTCTTCAAAAAGGTGTTTTACTTCTGCATTCGTACAAATGTGCCAACCTTCTTTATCATAAATTGGGCCATTTATTTTACTTCGCACCTTTCTTTCCTCATTTACAGTCATGGTCACGTTTCGGCACCATACATACAAACTGGTCTTATAATTCTTTTGTAAATGAGGATTTTGAATTTTTGTGATAGAAGTGAACTCCCAAGCACGGGTACTGCAGCAAAGTAGCACCTGTTACCTGCTGCTATTCTGGCTTTCACCTCACTGCCAATGCCATTTGTCTCCGTGATAGATGACCCAAGGGACTTGAAGTTTCTCACCCTTTCAAACTCTGTCGGCTATCCTGAGATTTGGTAGGTTTTGTTGGTTGGTCACTGCCATATACTTGGTCTTTTTGACATTGACTGTCAGGCCAAGTTCCCTTGCATCTTTCTCCAGTTGACAGGCTTCGCCTAGCACAGCAGAGTTTTGTGCGAGTAATGCCACATCGTCTGCATAGGCTAGGTACTGCAGTGAACAATTTAAGAAGGTTCCTCCTTTATTTAACTCTATCTGACTTGTTGTTGTTGTTGTTGTTGTTGTGGTATTCAGTCCTGGGACTGGTTTGATGCAGCTCTCCGTGCTACTCTATCCTGCACAAGCTTCTTCACCTCCCAGTGCCTACTGCAACCTACATCCTTCTGAATCTGCTTAGTGTATTCACCTCTTGGTCTCCCTCTATGATTTTTACCCTCCTCGCTGCCCTCCAACACTAAATTGGTGATCCCTTGATGCCTCAGAACATGTCCTATGAACCGATCCCTTCTTCTGGTCAAGTTGTGCCACAAACTTCTCTTCTCCCCAATCCTATTCAATACTTCCTCATTAGTTATGTGATCTACCCATCTAATCTTCAGCATTCTTCTGTAGCACCACATTTCGAAAGCTTCTATTCTCTTCTTGTCTAAACTATTTATCGTCCACATTTCACTTCCATACAAGGCTACACACCATACAAATACTTTCAGAAATGGCTTCCTGACACTTAAATCTATACTCGATGTTAACAAATTTCTCTTCTTCAGAAACGCTTTCCTTGCCATTGCTAGTCTACATTTTATATCCTCTCTACTTCGACCATCATCAGTTATTTTGCTCCCCAAATAGCAAAACTCCTTTACTACTTTAAGTGTCATTTGCTAATCTAATTCCTCAGCATCACCCGATTTAATTCGACTACATTCCATTATCTTCGTTTTGCTTTTGTTGATGTTCATCTTATATCCCCCTTTCAAGACACTGTCCATTCCATTCAACTGCTCTTCCAAGTCCTTTGCTGTCTCTGACAGAATTACTATGTCATCGGCGAACCTCAAAGTTTTTATTTCTTCTCCATGGATTTCAATTCCTACTCCGAATTTTTCTTTTGTTTCCTTTACTGCTTGCTCAATATACAGATTGAATAACATCAGGGAGAGGCTACAACCCTGTTTTACTCCCTTCCCAACCACTGCTTCCCTTTCATGTACCTCGACTCGCATAACTGCCGTCTGGTTTCTGTACAAATTGTAAATAGCCTTTCGCTCCCTGTATTTTACCCCTGCCACGGCGCTTTTAATTATATTCATTCAGATTTACTCGAGTCCTTTTCTGCAATAATTTAATTTGTGCTATATTATGTTCCTCAATTCTTCTCATGCATTCTTCATCAAACCAATCTTCCTTTCTTTGAGCCTGTTCATGTCCTAAAGACTCTCCAGCTGCCTCAAGGATTGCAGTCTTACATCACTTCCACATTACTTCTGTATGTTCATCTGATGTGTGTCTCATTCTTAATCCCCTCTTCTATTTTCGTCTGATATGCTCTCCGCATTTCTTCTAACTTCAGTTTCTTAATGTCAAACCTCTTTTTTTTGCCTTTTTGTTTACTCAATAGTGAGATCCTTTGTCTGCATTTAATAATCACCAGATAGTGATCTGAATTGCAGTCAGCTCCACGTTGGTTCCTAACATCCATTATGTCCGATCCGTGTCTCCGATCAATCAGTATATGGTCTATCTGATTTCTGGTTCACTTGTCAGGTGAAACCCATGTTTTTTGTGTAAATTTTTTTTTGTGTGTGGGGGAAACATGTACTGCCGACAGTCATGTTTTTGCTTATAGCAAAATCTACAGCCCTAAGTCCATTGTAGTTTGATATTTCATGGAGGCTATGTCTTCCTATAGTTGGCTGAAAGGCCTCTTTTCCTATTTTTGCATTCAGGTGTCCTATTAATATCTTGACATTATGTTTGGGAGCTTTATCATGCCTACTCTGCCTACTCTGTGGCTGCATGTACAGTCATCATTGTAATGTTAAAAAATTTTCCCCTTAATCTTAATATGAACATCCGTTCAATGATTGGTTTGAAGCACATCACCACGTTTCAGTTCTTTGGCGACCACAAAACCTGTTCCAAAGGTATTCATCCTTCCGCCACTATAGAAGATAGTTAAGTTTCCTGCGTCCATTATGTCACTCCCCTTCTACCTAATTTCCTGGAGAGCCAATATTTTTATACTGTAGTTATTTACTTGTGTTAGCAGCCAACGTAGGGCTCCAGCTTGGTAAAGGCTCCGCACATTCCATGATCGTATGTACATATCTCACTTTTTTTTTTTTTTTTTGCTGGGGTGGTCATCGAAATATCTGTTCGGCTTATTCCTTTGCTAGCATTCGCAATAATTGATGTTTTACAGGGTAAGATTGTTAATCTTCTACCCAACCATTTGGGGGGTTGGCCCTTACAGCTCACAGGACAGCTGGCTCCATGTTCAGGGGAGCATCCCTAGCCTATGTAGATCCCTCTACTAACTGCAAGGCAGCTGGTGATTTGTATAGAGTTTACTCCCTTAGGGAGACTGGCTTAACCACGCCTCCCTGCCCTATGCTGTAGGATGTTAAGAATGAATAGGGGTAAGGGATAGGCTTAGGATAGGATATAACAACATTAGATGCCGTAAAAATTAGCACATGCTCTACTGAGACAAAAAAAGAAAAATAATGAATCAGCATACTTACTTGTAGGACGGCAGAGCGCATCCTAGAATAACCAAGGTCATACCAATTGACCCTGCGAAGGCCAATGAAACCAACCTAGAAAAGACAAGGACAATATAAAACATATACAATGAATATTAATATAATATACAACTCCAACTTTCAAACACAAAAAACTTTTTTTCCTTCCTATGCAAAAGGCTAAAAATCTGCTGCTTTATCTACAAGGTGGCAATTGTCTATTCAAATATTCGTATATCACAGAATATTAGAGGAGGAACCTTATTTTCTTACACGATATCTCCTCCTCAGAGAGCTTAAATTTTACTAACTCACATTTACTTCTTTCAGAATTATTTCAAAAATGTAGAGAAAGGGGTCACATGTAATACACACTACTTCTGTGAGAAAAGCGTATTTAGTAGAAAATTGCTCACTGCACATTACAAACTAAATATGAATTCTCATTAACTCAAGTTACAGGTGTTACAACAAATCTGGAACAAAGTTCCCTTTTCACTTCATTTTCAGTGACATGATTTCAAATCTCTTGAAAATAAACTGTCAACACATGAAAATAGTGCATTGGTTCCGAAGCTGAATCTAGAGCATTGTATTTTACAGTGAATAATCATACTGACCGTGCTATCTAAACACACCTCACAGCCTACCTGAAACCTTACACCTGACAGCAGCCCCTCCAATTTCCCAGATCTTTCAAAATCATTTGCCACCCAGTAACTGGAATTTCAGGACCTCACTGAAAAGTTAGATGAAGCCTAAAAACATAAAAAGATCCACAAATGTTCAAAATATGAAGTAATCTTAATTACACATGTCCCTGATTGTAATTATTTTGCCACCAGAGAGATGTTATATCCTTATCCTTTTGTGTCCTCTCAGCAGAAGTTTTCTAACAGTTATGTAAATTTAAATGAACTTAATATCATTCATTAATGGACACAGTAAACCACCATGTTAAGAGCAAAATCCAATCCCCGATCTCCCCACTTAATATCTCATTTTCACTACCCCACCCCCCACCCCTTACACACACACACACACACACACACAAAACCACTTCAACGCTGCTATGTGACCAATAGCACAAGAAAACACACTGAAAGCAGGCTTAATTGAGAAAGAAACAAAAAATACTTAAGGTTCCAAAAAAATAGCAGTGCACATCCTTTGGCCTATAAAAATAGTTAAAAAATGTGCATCCTACCTAGTGGATATTGAATCATTACACAAAGAAGGAATTAGCAAGCCAGTCTGACAAACCCAGAGGATTCAGTCTTGCCATTAGCTAACTTAATGGCAGGGCCTCGTATTATATAACACCTAGCCTCTTATTGCTCTTATGTGACCACATGGCGAAAGCTCTCAATATGATTATTTGAACTGACAAACATTTCTTCAGTGTCATTCTCAGACATTTCTGCTTAAACTCTAGAGGTACCTCAACATTAGCGTGATGAAATGCAGCACGACAGTACATTGTGAAAGCTATCATTTTGTTAACCCAAATCCTAGAAAGTAACTATCAGCCTCCACAGAGGAAGGGTATCTGATTAGTTTTACTGTAAAGGCGGGTGTGGAGGAGGTAGGAGTGCTGTGAAATAAAACAAAAAGGTAACCAAAATGAAGGCAGTCTGTTCAAAAATGCATATCTTTGCATTTCTATGAAATCAAAATTTGCTGCTAATTAACAACATCTCGTTATTATCTACAAGACAGGACCACTGATCCACAGTAGCCCTCCTGAGGTTGTCCAGCAAGTGAGGGTTGTTCCTGCGATGAGACATTGCAAGTTTCAATAGATGCTAAGCATGCCAGATTGGGTTCAGGGCATCACATAAAGCAAGCCGTTCCATTTGGCTGATTGCCACCTCTTGGAAGAAAAAGTTTCATAAGGTAGGCATGCTGTCCTCTTGCATTATCATCTTGAAGAATGAATGCACCAATGAAACATTGCCAGTAGAGCAGGGTAATGGGATGGGGGATACTATCCCAATACTACATAACAGTCAAATTACACTGTACAATGATGAGAGGTGTCCAACATCTGATTATGATACTGGACCAAATATGAAATATGCACCTCCCATGTGAACCCACGGGATTGTGTGCCTAAGATTTGTATTAGTACCTGGTCACCTCCATACCTACGATGGTCATCAGGTGTCAGATAAAGTCTGCCTTCATTGGCGAATAGAACGCGATGCCACTGACCCTATAGAGTTGGACAACACGGTGGAGTATCCTCACCTAACACTACACAGTTGTCAAAGTACCTTGTATAGTGATAAAAGGCGCTTAACATCCATACATAATACTGGCCCAAATACAACACATTGTTAATATAGCAAAACCTTGTATCTCGAAAATACAGATTTTACAGGAAACTAAAAAAACTTTCTAATACATGCAGTTTTTAATTGATACTAGCCATACTACTTTATAGTATGGCTAGTATCAATTAAAAACTGTATGTATTAGGGAGTTATTTTAGCTTCCTGTAAAATCTGTATTTTTGAGATACAAAGTTTTGCTATTAACAATATGTTGTATTTGGGTCAGTATTATGTATGAATGTTAAGTGCCTCTTATCATTATACAAGATACATTGACAGCTCTGTGAGATGTTGAGTCATAAACTAAAGTAACAATATCTGCTGCTCATATTATTCGGCAATTTTATGGTATTTTGAAAGTTTTCGGTACACAAAACACAAGTTTTGGCACTCAAATATATTTTAACTGAGCATGAAACGAATTTAATTTGAATTTAAAGCCTTTTCACACAAAAATAAAAGTTATAGAGAAGTTATTTATCTTTTTCTCGTAATTTGTTTGATATTATTTCTAAAGAATACCTTCTTAAAAAGGATGATAGTCTCTTGCAATAACTGGTTTTATAGAGATCTGTGCAGAAATTCCAACTGGTACTGTGTACGGATTTTCTAGATACACGGTGATATACTGAGGCATCATGAAAGTAATTTCCAATCCTCTTCAGAACCCAATTTATATTTAATAGCCACAGAATGGATTATATCTGAGCTGATATGTCTGTAATGCATGAATCTGCTACTTTATTCCTCAGACAAACTTATTTATAGTACAAAACTTCAAGTGCCATGCAATACCACCTCAGACACCTCTGGGCAGATGAAAGTCATGTTTGAGCATTTGGCACCGTTACACAGAGATGTCTTTGAAAAAGTCATGTCATACGCAATTCATTTTACACTGGACACTGTTTGCCACATCTTGGTTCCTTTATCACATCAATACATACTGCCTGACAAAAATAGTAAAATGCCAAGAAGACATGGTCAGATGTCAATGTAACTTCCCACATGTACACAGCATCAGGCAAGTAAATGATTAGAATTGCAATTCCTTGTGACCAGTAGAAAGGCCACTGGAGGGCCATTTGTGTTGTTCGTGTTTAGTGTTGTGAGCAGGCTTGGTAGGGAGATGCGACATACTAGTGAGAGAAAATGTTATCTACATCTGGCAGAGTTTGAAACGGGCGTTGTTTTGGGTCTCCATGTGGTCGGCTTATCAAATCACGCAATATCCAGATCTGTGGGCATTTGAATGTGACAGTGGCCTGACGTTGGATTGTATGTGAACACGAAGGCAAAAATACTCATCGACAAGGCTCCAGTCAACCACACTTGACCACCACAAAAAAAGGATAGCCGTATTGTGCACCAATATTGTGCGCATCACTCTGGCAAGTTGGTTTGTATTGCAAGTTGTTTGTAAATTTGAATCTGTTTTGTAATCACTGAAATAACAACATGTACCCTTTCAACCTGTGAACTTTTATTTCATCTCCTCCTCCCCTTGCAGATGTTTCACTTTTTTGTCAGACAGTGTAATCAGCTGGGGAACAAAAAATTATTACATTGCCATGATAATGAAAGAAGCCCCATAAATTTCCAAGCAAAAACATTCTTCTGAGGTACAAGTTTTCACACCTTCAGATTTGAATCTTAAAGGATACGAGGTCTTGATACTTTGCTAGAGACTAGTTACGCATACCTGCACTCGGCCACAGGAATTTTGTCTTGTGCACGACACATTTCTTAGTGTGTAGAAAAATTTAAGTCAAAACTGACAATTACTGAGTTATGAGGTTTCAATGATGATAAACACCTCCCAACTGAACCCATGGGACTGTACGCCTACAATGTGTAGCAACCACCTCACTTTTCTATGACTATCAGGTAGCAGATAAAACCTCCCATAACCAGTGAAGAGAATGTGATGCCACTGACCCTTCCACACCTAATAATGAACATCTACAGGCTTGATAGCACAAGCTCTTTTGCATTCTCATTGGATTAGCTGATCCACAATTTGTAGGTAGTTATGGTCACCTAGTGGTATTCATTCCACGCACACACAACTACAACAACTACACAGGTTACTTTTGTTATGAATCCACAACAACAGTTGAATGGTTGTATTAAATTGCATGGCTCAAGGCATGTTGAAAAACTGACAGTGTACACAGGACATATTCAGGGTGGGAACTATGGAAATCATGAGGGTGGTGGTACAAAACTATCCCCCCCCCCCCCCCCCTCTCTCTCTCTCTCTCTCTCTCTCTCTCTCTCTCTCTCTCTCTCTCTCTCTCTCTCTCTGAGGATGTGCTTAAGTGACCATAATATTGTCAGATAGAAAGTTCAGTTAAAATTGATACAAATGTGTGTGTGTGTGTGTGTGTGTGAGTGTGTGTGTGTGTGTGTGTGTGTGTGTACACAGTGGAGTAAGCTTTACTGCACTGTAAGGTAAACACACATTTAAAGTGTCTGCAGCTTCTATGTTACGTGCTGCTGTTGGTAATGGTTTGCATGATGAATGATACAAAGTAAAGACAACGAATTTTGAGTTGGATATGGTAGCCATTCACAATGATCATTTGTAATTTGTTATACTTTGTAAAAGAAGTTAGCTGGTATTGGTTTACTCTCAGCAATTTAAACTCAGCTATTAGATCCCAAACCTAGCCACTGCACCAGAAATTGTGATGTATTCTGAAGAAGCTGCCAACTATTTGTGCCAGTCAAGATTAGAAATTTAATTTCTGCTCATTTCACTTGCAGCAATTAAAGTCGTGCCTTAGGGCCCCACCTACACACCAAACACTGAAATCACTGCGTATTTGGAAAAAACAGCCAAATATTTGTGACAACCAAGACTGTCAGATTATCAATCACCTTTCTTTTCAGAACACTTAGCATGTACAACTCATATAATGTGTTTTACTTTTTGTGGAGTAGTGAAGGATTGTTCAATCAAGCGTTTAGTTGCATGCAAATCAAGGGCAATTAATAGAGTCTTTTCGATAGTAGGAAAACTGTACATTTATCAATAATATCAAAGACTAATAGATTTATAAGTATTTGTGTTCTCATTGAGCAAAAATCACACCCCATTATTGCTCGAGATAAGAAGTTGTCTATATTATAACATTTTTGACACACACTGGCTCATTAACAACTTAGTTTCACTTAGATGTAAATTATGAAGTACATATATCACTGCTTAATAAAAGTGTAGAGAGTAGTTTTTATAAGAGAAATACTGGCAGCAATTCAGTGAACATCGTGACGTCAGATATGTTTAGAAAATTGTGGTGTGAACATGATTAGTATTGTGATTTGACAAAACCTGTAAAGCGCAACTTACAATACTGGTAGTCACCTACACAGCCTACATCACACGGAACATCAGTAGATGTGTGTTGGAAGTGGATGTTTTTACAAAAGAGAAAGGACTATAGGAGAACTCTCCAGAGAGTGTAAAGGTGACTGGTCTGCTCTCTTCCCATGCTAGAGGTATAGCCCTATATCCTTTTCCCCAATGTCTGAATTACTTACAGAGTCAGCTAATGGCTTGTGATGTGTTTACTCTTCAAAACATCAGCCAGAGAATTCTGCGAGGGCTTGCAAGCTACTGATGTTAACTGGATTAGCCTCATTTTAACTCAAGGTCTGCACCTGGCAAAAACATTCCCCTTTGCCGTTAAATAAACATAATACACTAAACTAACTCACCAAGCTTCCTCACACAGACTACACTTCCCTCCAATAATATGAAATAGTGTAACATACTCTTGGATGTCTTCTAGTGATGAAGAATACAAAGCTGCTGTGAAATCAATCATTAAGGCTTAGCGCTGTGCACACAGTACATGCGGCATTCAGCGAAACCAAACAATGCTCCAGAAAGCACTGTGTGTAGCTAATGTTGACTGCGTTCAGAAGGCTGCAACGGGGAATTTGATTCTGCTACAGTTGTTATACACCTCACTACAGTTGGAATACGCCTGATAGCCAACTTGACAACAATACTTCGAAGAAGCCAGTAAGGAAGTCTGTACATCTCACAAGCGCAGCTTTCTGTCTGTCTTCATTTGATCCACCGTATAGCCGTATGCTAATTATCACACAAGAGAGAACGGTTAACAAATGAATGAAGCCTGTGCTCCATAATCAAGTGACTGGTGTTGCACTTTTCTAAAAAGATGATAGTAATTGCAATATTACTGTCCCACCGTAATGAGCCATGCAATGTTACAACTGAATGAATGAGAGGTTTTGCAGCACCATGAGAAATCACTTCTAGAGGCCTATGAGAAATCTGTAATGAATAAAAACTGCATACTATAGATTCCAAGGGGGGTTTGGAGGGGGCGGGGGGGGGGGGCATGCAGTGCCCCCTCTTGCGGAGTTTCGAGTTCCATGCCTTCAAAATGGGTAAACTTGCAATGAGGAACTGACAATTCCCAGGGATATTCCAGATTAGGGCATATATCGAAATCCCATACAGCATCATTGTTGTCAAATTATTTATTCAGGAAAATTGACAAGTATAAATTCATGTTGTCATAGTACCTAGCCTCCCTGGTTAATCAATGTTGGCAGTATGTTGTTTTGATGACCCAGTTCTAACTTAAGTAAAAGCAAATTACGCCAACACAATTTAAGGATCACCTTCATTATGGAACAGTGTAGGATTCATTAAGTAGATTGTCAACCACATCTTGAACATCCCTCAACGTTGTATGAATCTAAGTTGCTGATATTTGCTCTTATGGAAAAGTAAGGTAGCTGGAAAATATGAAAGCAGTTGTGCTATGCTGCAAGCACCTCATTACTATTACGTTCATAATATGGTTAAACTGTTAAGTCTTCTACTGACATTGATTTATCTGTAGCTTTCTTCTCCAATGTCATGTGTGTTTTTGTTTATTTTCTAGTCTGTGTTCTATATTTGAGGACAATTTGAGTTTTGATGCATTTTTTTTCTTTCTCTGTGTTGAGAACAATTTAAGTTATATTTAATCAGTGTTTTAATTGCATATCACAGCAGAACTATTAAAAGGCACATACAATAGGGGTGATTTCACAGTTTACACCTACTAGCAGTATCTGAGCAGCAGCAGCAGTACATCTAGCCTAGATATGCTGAATGTATTGGGTTAGATTGAAATGCATATTTGTTAAGAGTTAGGTACAATCATTCAGAGTTGAGATTCTGTTATGAAGGGTGATTAATACCTGAAAATCAACTGGAACAACTTCAATGTAAATGTGTGAGTGAACTTCATATCTGTACTTCAGTAGGCCTAAACAAAGAGTAACCAGCAAACTGAACCTGACAAGTTCCCAGAACTCCAAAACATAAACACAGTTTGCTTGACAGTTACTGGAGGGTTTTCTTCTCACAGCTACTTGCTAAACACTCAAAGAACGAGAGTAAGTATGGCGGCACAGTGATAATTTTATAGAAAGTGAGATCAAAACTATTGAAAAGCAGAGAATGAAGGTAGGGACTACGAGAGGCATAGACGAGGGGATAGTAGCAGTAGAGGGGCAGATTATACTTTCATCAAAAATAACTTTGTGGCTGATGTTTAAGTGAGTCGAGTTGTAGGAGCCAGGCATCTGTCAATCACAGCTTTATGTCTGGCTCCATGTGCTCACTATTTTGCTTATTGTTATGCAGGCTGTAAGACATGTAGTGTAATCTCCCTAATCATAACATAGCACAGGAGGGCATACTTATGTATATCAACAATGTATGCCGCAACTGGCTATGTTAACAATGCAGGAATACACATGTGGCAACAGCCGCTGCGCACCACCATAAGTTCTGTTCTGACTGCTACTTTAGCTGATTTCTGCTGAATGTTGTCTTGGCCTGTACATTGTCTGTTTAATGTTGAATTTACCTCTGTATTGAATCATTTATAAATCACATAGAAAAGTCACTCTGCTTTTAAACAGTTTTTTAGTAGCACATGAATATGAAAATGTGAGACGAAAAGTGTTAATAATAATTTCAAGTCTAGTTATATCAGAATGCTTCTAATCTAAACTGACAAACCCTCAGAATCCAAATGATAAGTACTACGAGTCATCTTGGTGTGACATCCTCTGAAAGAGACCAGTATCTTTCGAAGAAGAGAGGGGTGTTACACTACAGGTACTGTTGTGGTGTAACACACCTCTCTTCTTCTAAATAAATAGATCACATTCACAAGATGTCACAGTAAGGTGATCTGTAGTATTTATAATATGGATTAATCAGCTGATTAAGTACAGAAGCACACTGGTACATCTGCACTTGCAATTTTTATTTACACTTTTCATCACACAGTTTCATAATCAGATGCCACTAAATAACTGTTCAAAAGTAAAGCAACTTTCCTGTGAGAATTTATACTGAATATGCTACAGAGATAGATTCACACAATAAAGCAACAGTATGTCAGGCCCAGACAATGGTCAGTGGAACAGAGATCCAATAACAATCATAACGGAAATCACACTGGCACGTGCATGTATCAGCATGTGCCATTTACCGACAACTCTGTTCCCACCAAAAACATCGGTCAATCCAGAAGTTACTTTAATCAAAGTATAGCATGAGGTGTGTAAGCCCAAATATACAACTTTTGTTGTGCAATCCAAGTAATTCAAGGTGAGAAATTTTGGTTATGAAATCCATGTCACACTAGGTGCAAAATTTTTGTATGCGATCCAAGTCATTCAAGGGGCAAAGAAAGACAAGCCTGTTGAACTGCTGATAGGTTGCTTGTATGGCATAGAACAAGTGCAGTGTTGCTAACAGAGGACACAGACCTCTGTTTCCCATATGGTGTAGGAGGAAGAGGAGGAGGAGGAGGAGGAGGAGGAGGAGGAGGAGGAGGAAGAGACAGACTGTGTGGAGTAGTTCAATACTGGGCAACCCCCTGATGCAGGAATGTATCAGTGTTACAGCTGTCACTGGATTTATCAGGATAGCTCAGAAGTTACACAGTAAGAATCAGGCAAAGAAATTTCACACCACATGAGCTATTATCAGCAACACATAGGAAGTTTTCAGATCTTTAAATAGGATTAAAAAAAAATACTGAAGAAAGAACACCAGACCGAGTGTAGAGCAGGAGCAATATGATTATAGTTGTCGTTTCACCAAATACAGTGTGTATGCTTTTGTTCAATTCTGAATTTGGTACAATTGCCTCCATTCTTGAGTACTTGTGGGTAGGATGGCCAGCAGGCCAACTTTGAGCAGGAGAGGCATCACAGGACATTTAAATTTCCACTGTCTATACTTTCACAAATAAATTCATAAAACTTAGTCAGCATGACCAGGAAGGATTCAGGATTCACACTCATAGCAGTGTAAGTTCAAAAACATAACAAAATAATTTCATCATTTTTTTCACTTACTATTGGCTGCTTTTGTTGCTAAGGTTCACTTTCCTTCATAAGTGAGAGAGATTCTTCGATGAATTTTGCACAGCATATAAACCATACTTACAGGTGTATGAAAACTCAATAATTTTCCAAATCTATTAAAAAGTGTGGTAAAAATTGAGATAATTACCTATAAAATTTGAGGTTTTTTAAACAAAGTTTAAAATGTAACAGTTAATTCAATTTTTCATGAATTAAATTCTAGAGTTTCATACATCTGTAAGTATGGTTTAAATAAAATAGAAAGAAACTTCCACATGGGAAAAATATATCAAAAATAAAGATTCCAAGACTTACCAAGCGGGAAAGCGCCGGCAGACAGGCACAATGAACAAAACACACACACAGAATTACTAGCTTTCGCAACCAATGGTGTGTGTTTTGTTCATTGTGCCTGTCTGCCGGCGCTTTCCCGCTTGGTAAGTCTTGGAATCTTTATTTTTAATATGTAAGTATGGTTTGTATGCTGTACAAAATTCACCAAAGAATCTCTCTTACTTTTGAAGAAAGCAACAAATGCAGACAATAGTAAGTGAAAAAATGATGAAATTTCACATACAAAAAAATTATTTTGTTATGTTTTAGAACTTCCTCTGCTATGAGTGTGTATCCTGAACCCTTCCCGGTCATTCTGACTGCTGTTGTTGTGGTCTTCAGTCCTGAGACTGGTTTGATGCAGCTCTCCGTGCTACTCTATCCTGTGCAAGCTTCTTCATCTCCCAGAACCCACTGCAACCCACATCCTTCTGCGTCTGCTTAGTGTAGTCATCTCTTGGTCTCCCTCTGTGATTTTTACCCACTACGCTGCCCTCCAATACTAAATTGGTGATCCCTTGATGCCTCAGAACATGTCCTACCAACCGATCTCTTCTTCTGGTCAAGTTGTGCCACAAAATTCTCTTCTCCCCAATCCTATTCAATACTTCCTCATTAGTTATGTGATCTACCCATCTAATCTTCAGCATTCTTCTGTAGCACCACATTTCGAAAACTTCTATTCTCTTCTTGTCCAAACTATTTATCGACCATGTTTCACTTCCATACATAGCTACACTCCATACAAACACTTTCAGAAATGACTTCTTGACACTTAAATCTATACTCGAAGTTAACAAATTTCTCTTTTTCAGAAACGCTTTCCTTGCCATTGCCAGTCTACATTTTATATCCTCTCTACTTCGACCATCATCAGTTATTTTGCTCCCCAAATAGCAAAACTCCTATACTACTTTAAGTGTCTCACTTCCTAATCTAATTCCCTCAGCATCATCCGATTTAATTCGAATGCATTCCATTATTCTCGTTTTGCTTTTGTTGATGTTCATCTTATATCCTCCTTTCAAGACAATATCCATTCCGTTCAACTGCTCTTCCAAGTGCGTTGCTGTCTCTGGCAGAATTACGATGTCATCAGTGAACCTCAAAGTTTTTATTTCTTCTCCATGGATTTCAATTCCTACTCCAAACTTTTGTTTCCTTTACTGCTTGCTCAATATACAGATTGAATAACACCGGGGATAGACTACAACCCTGTCTCATTCCCTTCCCAACCACTGCTTCCCTTTCATGTCCCTCGACTCTAATAACTGCCATCTGGTTTCTGTACAAATTGTACATAGCCTTTCGCTCCCTATATTTTACCCCTGCCACCTTCAGAATTTGAAAGAGAGTATTCCAGTCAACATTGTCAAAAGCTTTCTCTAAGTCTACAAATGCTAGAATCGTAGGTTTGTCTTTCCTTAATCTATCGTCTAAGATAAGTCGTAGGGTCAGTATTGCCTCACTTGTTCCAACATTTCTACGGAATCCAAACTGGTCTTCCCCGAGGTCGGCTTCTATCAGTTTATCCATTCGTCTGTAAAGAATTCGCGTTAGTATTTTGCAGCTGTGACTTATTAAACTGATAGTTCGGTAATTTTCACATCTGTCGACATCTGCTTTCTTTGGGATTGGAATTATTATATTCTTCTTGAAGTCTGAGGGTATTTCGCCTGTTTCATACATCTTGCTCACCAGATGGTAGAGTTTTGTCAGGACTGGCTCTCCCAAGGCCGTCAGTAGTTCCAATGGAATGTTATCTACTCCGGGGGCCTTGTTTTGACTCAGGTCTTTCAGTACTCTGTCAAACTCTACACGCAGTATCGTATCTCCCATTTCATCTTCATCTACACCCTCATCCATTTCCATAAATTGTCCTCAAGTACATCGCCCTTGTATAGACCCTCGATATACTCCTTCCACCTTTCTGCTTTCCCTTCTTTGCTTAGAACTGGGTTTCCATCTGAGCTCTTGATGTTCATACAAGTGGTTCTCTTATCTCCAAAGGTCTCTTTAATTTTGCTGTAGGCAGTATCTATCTTACCCCTAGTGAGAAAAGCCTCTACATCCTTATATTTGTCCTCTAGCCATCTCTGCTTAGCCATTTTGCACTTCCTGTCTATCTCATTTTTGAGACATTTGTATTCATTTTTGCCTGCTTCATTTACTACATTTTTATATTTTCTCCTTTCATCAATTAAATTCAATATTTCTTCTGTTACCCAAGGATTTCTACTAGCCCTCGTCTTTTTACCTACTTGATCCTCTTGGTTCACTACTTCATCCCTCAAAGCTACCCATTCTTCTTCTACTGTATTTCTTTCCCCCATTCCTGTCAATTGCTCCCTTATGCCCTCCCTGAAACTCTGTACAACCTCTGGTTCTTTTAGTTGATCCATGTCCCATCTCCTTAAATTCCCACCTTTTTGCAGTTTCTTCAGTTTTAATCTACAGGTCATAACCAATAGATAGTGGTCAGAGTCCACATCTGCCCCTGGAAATGTGTTACAATTTATAACCTGGTTCCTAAATCGAAGTTTTATGGATTTATTTGTAAAATTATAGTCAGTGGAAATTTAAATGTCCTGTGGTGCCTCTCCTGCTCCAAGTCAACCTGTTTGACATCCTAGCCCCCCTTAAACACATTTGTTAGTCCCTCATTGTGTAATTGCAAGTTATTTAACACACACATTCCTGTCAGCATTCCTACACAAAACACATTACATAATGACACAGCTCTCACTCTACACTCTTACCAGAAAATGGGTTAATGGAACACATTCGTAACACCTTCTTTTGCTATTGGTAAATATTAAATTGAAGAACTTAAAAAAGCAATTCTGATACCAGGCATGTAAAGTAACTATAACACAACTGAAAAAAGCATAATGTATAACCAACAAAATGATAAACTATAAGAATTAACAATCTGCTCAGAATAGTAGTTGACAAATTTAAAAATTACAGTAAGACCCCAAAGTTATGGTTTTCAATATAAACTACATAGGCCTATTGAAATTCATTCCATTTGCAACTAATATGGAAAGATTTTTCTTGGACGATTCTGCAGAAGGAATCGTTACTCTTTGTTAAGAGTAACTTTTAACTAGAGGAGCAATACACCCAATCAAAGAAAGTCCATCGCTTCTCTCCAATGAATACTGGCTAACCAAACTTTTTCAGTAGGTTTTCATGGATTACTTAGTCCTCTTACTCTGAGTGAGAGCCAGTTCTTTTATTCCAGCAGTCTCTGAGATCAAACACAGGTGACCTTACACTATGTCACACTTTGAACCCTCCCCCCCCCCCCCCATTTCAATCTGATTTGAATACAACACATTCGGTGAACACACCAATATAACCTGTGAAGGTATTTAAATGATTTGAGCAATATTCTTCGTGTGCAAACAAAATCTTCTGAATGAATTCAGATTTACTTTTTTGCCAACACCTACATCTATTTTACAATTATGTGTCGTGTGTGTCTATGCAAGCTTAGTTCCAGGTATCCACTTTACTAAAAAGAACAGACTGGTTTACATTCATAGAAAATCGATTTAGACTTCGAGCTTCACTAGAGTACGAGACAAATGGGGAAAGGTACCCTGTTAACCACATAACTGTCTCTAATTAAAGCAATTCATGGTAATTCACTAGATACCTTAAACAATGATTATTTGACTTTAGTCGTATATTGAAATTAAATAGACTATTTACTGCCATTATAAGCACGTTCTCTAAGTTATTATCAAGCTAACCTGAATGCAACATTAACCATCTGCTTCCAGCAAAATACTAACGGCAAGAATTTGTACACAAAACAAAACTAGTACAAGCATATAAAATGTCAATAGTAAAATTGGCAGTACTTACGCTGTGTATCCATGGCAGCGTCACGAAACAATGAAACAGTAAAACGAATTAGTTACTGTCACACTTAAACTAAGCAGTGAAAAAGAAAACATAAAAGCACTGTATTAGGTAAAACGTCATTACAAATGGAGATAAACAACAACAAATGAATTAAACACTAACCCACATGATGAACACACTTTTCACGAAGATTTGAAAATTTAATAGTTCTGTAGACTCGACTAGCATCAAACTTAAATTATTGTCACGTAATGATCAGCTCATTCTGATACTTATCTTCAATTTCACCAGCACGTACGGAAGGATCACAGGTATGTTATGTCTGACTTACACTTTACGTAATAAGCAAGTAACCAGATCACGGATTTTCCGCTCGTTCGCTTAAATTCAACTCTTCTTATTGCTAGCAACAACAAATTAAGATTCATTTTCATTTATAATTTCTATTATTATTGGTACTCACCTTTAATCCCCGCCATCTTCAAGTACTGACAAGTGACAAACTGCTAAGAGTCATGCGACGAATCCACTACCACTCCTCTATAACCTGTCAAGCCTTGTTGTGTCATGGGCATTAACAGGTAGGCTTAATCCTGCAGTTACGTAAACAGGTGTGGTTTCGCTGGAGTAACTTCCAGTACCGATGTGACCACGATCGAGCTATAAAAATACTATTTACTCACTAATATATATTTAGCCGCTGATCGAACTATGTATATATAACCTTTGTGAATTTGCGCGGGAGATTGAAATGTGGTACAGGGTATTCCGGTCAGTCAGATCTCATGAACTTATGTACAGTAATAAAATACTATGGGAAGCAGTTAAGTTGTTGGTGTATTATATTTACTTTGTCATTTAAGAAACTGATCTTGTTATCCGGCGCCGAGAAAGGCATTGTATGATTTCAAATGTATGAAATTGCATTGTGCAGCATCTTTAGTTCTTTAAAGGCAACTGACCAAATCAATTTGACACATTATACATTACCTATCTTACATACGAGCAACTCCCTCAAGCCAAGGCTGGCTTATGTTCATACCAACGAGAATGTATGCAAAGGTTCTTCAGGTAAATGAACCAGGACCACCTTGCGAAAAAGTACATAGACGACTCTCACCAAAGTACATCTACATTTGATTTTGCAGGAATCCAGCCAAATACACTCAATTGCAAACAAGTTAAAGCACCCCAAGTGAGCGCCTTTTTAATGGACATGCCCTTATTGAATTAGGATGAAGTGAATGATGTGAAATGCTAATGTGAAGTCCAGTAGACAAATAAATTATGCAGGTGAGAAGTTCCAATCACAGTTCAGCCGTATAATTTAAGTTTTTTGTGGTTTCCTCAAATCATGGTAGGATGGTTCCTTTCACAAGAACACAACCAATTTCCTCCCCATCATTATCCAGTCCAAACTTGTGTTACATCTCCCATGACATCATCAACAGGACACTAAACTTAAATGTTCGTTCCTTCCTCCCTTAAATAAATTATTCTTCTTTTCCTTCAGCATTTGTCCTGTGTGCCTGCGGGACCCACTACATGGGCCCATTGTCTTCATTTTGCTCTATCACAGGCTGCATCTGGGTGGATGTTCACTCATTTAAGGTCCCACGCATTTAAGGTCTTTATGAATTGTATCGACCCAACATTGCTTAGATCGTCCTTTGGGTCTACTGCTGACGACTTCTCAAGTATGTAACCCGCCGCCGGCCGCGGTGGTCTCGCGGTTCTAGGCACGCAGTCTGGAACCGTGCGACTGCTACGGTCGCAGGTTCGAATCCTGCCTTGGGCATGGATGTGTGTGATGTCCTTAGGTTAGTTAGGTTTAAGTAGTTCTAAGTTCTAGGGGACTGATGACCACAGCAGTTGAGTCCTATAGTGCTCAGAGCCATTTGAACCATTTGTAACCCGTCTTGGCAATAGAGTCATCACCAGGCTGTAAAACATGCCCAAACCATTGAAGACGACTCTCACGCATCTTGTCTTGGATCAGTGCAACGCCACACCAAACTGTTTGCTAATGTTGTCATTGTTGTCATTAGAAACGTGATCTAACTTAATGAGGCCGCTGTTCATCTTCGCATCTTCGTTTCCATTACACACAGGTGGCGTTCTACCTCAAATGTAGTCGGCCAGCACTCACAACCATAGAAGGTGACTGGTCAGATACAGTGTGATAGATTTTTGATTTTACATTATTTTTCATCCTGCGGTCGCAAGTGACTCCAGTTGTTGTTCGCCACTTCATCCAAGCTGTCTGAGTTCTGGTGTTGACCACTTCAGTGAGTCGGCCGTCAACAGTAATCGTGGAACTAAGGTGCTTAAACTTACTCACACGAGTCAGACTTCACCATTAATCATTATGGTTCCCATTTCATGTCTGTCTGATGTCATGTACTTGGTTTTCTTCAAATTAAGGTGCAAGCTGTGTTGCACCGATCGGTCACTCCTTTCTTGAGTTAGGCTCTGCAGATCAAGCTTGTTTTCTGCTGCTATCATCATGTCATCAGCATAAAGTAGGCTCCATCGTAATGGCTGGTGCAGATCAGATGTCACGGTGTCCAATATGAGAATGAACAGAAGTGGTGATAACGCAGAACCTTGATGGATGCCGACTGTGATGGGGAAGTCCTCGGATAGTCCTGAGGTTGTACGCACATAACTTTCCTGCTGTGCATAAATTAACTGCACCCAGTTGATAAGCTTCTCCAACACATCATGCTGTCAAAGTGCTAGATGAGACTGTGTGGCACCCAATCAAAGACCTTTTCAAGATGCAGCGGCTTGGCTTTCTCATGATGTTTGTTGACTAAGATGCAGCATGAATCGCATCAGTTGTTCCACAGTTCTGTGTGATCTCACGGATCTTTTGGTCCAGAACACGCTCAAAGATTTTCATGGCATGGCAGAGAAGTCGAATTGGACAGTAGTTGGCGCACCAGGCGGGATTTCCCTTCTTCTTAAAGATAGGCATGGTGACGCTCTGCTGACAATCAGTTGTTGTTTGTCCCTCGTCTGTGATCTTGTTGAAGAGTTCCATTAACCATTCGGCTGCCGTCCAGTGATGGGAACACCATAACTCTGCTGGAATGTCATCTGGGCCGGTGTCTTTCCCAGTGTTATATGAACAAAAATTTGCCATATGCCTTTAAAATTTTCAGTGAGTCACAAACAACAAAATTTCAGACACTGAAAGAAGTACTAAATTTGTTCTGTGGGCCTCTCAGTCGTTAAGATATACCATCTTATTCCATTCCGTATCAGCAAATTATTTGCGTAAAAGCAGTAACAAAAACGAATGTACTGCAGGTTGGAATATAAAAAATATTAATAAATTTCAGCACATTAGTGCAGAAAAAGATATTAAGCCAACAATCATGGATGTCAGTGTTGCAAATTCAATTGTGACATCCAGCTCAATAAACGTGAAACCAGTAGACATCAGTAGTCGTGTGTGGTTACTTCAATATGGTAAAGGTGGTGGGGTTAATTTGACCAATTTTTTTCTTCCTACAAAATTTTACTCTAAAAAGGTGCTCCTTTCTAAATTTTTATTCATGAATGAGGAGAAAAACATATACAAAGCCACATGCAGTTTCATTTTTACATCAATGTCCCATTTCTCACAGATTTCACAGAAATGTAAGTGGGAGACTGGTTTTTTTAAGGGGGAACCACTGGCAAAACATGTTATGTATTGGTACAGATATGTAGATGATATTCTTTGTATGTGGAAAGGTTACAATAGACAACTCCACGTAACCATAAATTTAAAATTTTTGCAAAAGACTCCATTCATCCCAGCTTCCTCCCGACATCCTACAACCTGTAGACATGCAGCATTGCACCATTTGATCGATTGTTTCCTTTCGATCCGTATGTCCCAAGAAGACTTTGACCAGGAACTTAACACAGGAAGAACAATAACTACAAATAATGAATTTAACCCCAACATCATTCATAAAATTTTGGGTAAAAAGATGGTAAAAATGTAAATGTTGTGTGACTAGGGCCTCCTCTTGGGCAGACCATTCACCGGGTGCAAGTCTTTCGATTTGACCCCACTTTGACGACTTTCACGTTGATGGGGATGAAATGATGAGTATTAGAACAACACATCATCCAGTCCCTGAGAGGAGAAAATCTCTGAGCGCCTCCCCCCCCCCCCCCCCCCCCCCCCCCCGAATTGAACCCAGGCCCTTAGGATTGACACACTGTCATGCTGACACTCAGCTACCAGGGGTGGATGGTAAAAAGATGAAGAAGCAAGCCAGGCCCCTACTGTCCCCAATGAAAAACATATACAAACTGAAAAAGAAATGGTTCAGATTACCTTTTATAAGGAAAACATCAAATAGGATAAGTAACATTTTGAAGGCAAAAGATTTCTCTGTGTTTTTCTATGTGCCTTGCTTGTTCAATGCAAAAGACAAACAACCAGCCATCACAAAAAGCAGAGTTTATAAAAACACATGCTGTGAGTGTCGGTCTTGCTGGGAGGTCAATCTGCACCAAGCTTAAAGAACATCACAGAAGCTGTAGATTGAAGAAGCCTTTGTGGAACATAGCATGACCACAAATACATAACAGATGCACAAGTCTTATACATGGAGGAAAAGGGGACTAAACTCAACCAATTAGAAATTTTAGAAATTAAAAGACAAGACTTGTACACCCCCTACACTTATTATTAAATGAACAAACCCAATTTAATTATTCACCTCTTTTAGCTGAGATCACAGCCCCAGGATAGAAGCAAAACTTTGGGCCCAAGTCCATCATAATTAAAAAGTTCTTGGGTGATGCATAACTTTAGTCCATTCATGTCAGTGTGATTGCTGAATTGTGTAATTATATATGGAAATGAAGTCCCATGCTTCTTGACAGAGTGTGGGGAACGATGCAGGAGACCCACACCGCCATACTAGGCAAGGTCCTAATGGAGGTGGTTTGGCGTTGCCTTCCTCTGACCATAATGATGATGAATGACGACGATGAAGATGACATGACAACACCCAGTTATCTCAGAACAGGGGAAAATCCCTGACCCCGCTGGGAATTGAACCCAGGACCACGTACTCGGGAAGTGAGACCACGAGCGGCAGAGATAATTATGTATGTAAATTGTTAAAAATGGTGTGATTTTACATTAAGCAATGGATCGACACCTTAAGAAGGTCAGATGGTTACCTTTGCCTTGTCATCATGTTTATCTATGCATTATCATCTTTGGGAATCAGTAATGTACTTGAAAATAGACTTATAACCTGAAACCTAGGTTATGCAGTAACATTAATAATGAAATTGTGAAACAAGGCAAAAAATGGTGTTTGTTTAGATAATTTACAATGTTTCACCAAGAACCCACAGTTGATTCAATTAAAATGAATTTGACCATACTTTTGGGCCATTTAACGCCAGGGTTAACTTTATGATATGTCATGGTTAACTGGACTTCTCAGTGAAGTAAATGAATTACAGGACCCTAAATATAACATTTATTCAACAGCATTACTGTAAATACAAAAATAAACATTCAAAAGTTTTCAAAACTGGGGGGGGGGGGGGGGACGGTGCATGGTTCCATGGACAGCTTATTATTTCATGGAGTATCAAAACTAATAAACACTGGATTTAACTCAAACTAACCAAATTGTGTACAATCAGTATTTCAAACTTTAAAAAAATTTGTTAGATGCAAAAAGGGATTACTCTTACCAGTGAATTTCACTTTTTTTTATCTACCTCTGCAGATGTAACTGACAGCACCCATATGAACTCAAACAGAACATTCAACTGAAGTTAGTTTCATGATCTATGGGTCATTTGCACACTAAATGATAATTATGTCGAATGAGTCATTTTTAAATGTCAGTACATGCTGAATACCTATAAGTTTGTACTAAAAAGACTACAGATGGTAGTTAGTAACTCCTACCCTCTACCATGTACACACTTACAATAATGGAATTATTCTACATAATAGGAGCTCTCAAGGAGAAACTTTTTTAGCTTGTTTTCAAATTTTACTTCGCTGTCTCTCAAACATTTTATGCCACTGTCAAAGTCATCAAAATTTTTTGTTGCAGCATTGTGCACCCCTTTTTGTGCTAAAGACAATCTTAATGTGAAGTAATGAGTGTCATTTTTTTTCTGGTATTGAAATTTTGTAAATCATTGGCCCTTTTGAACTGAAGTGCATTATTCACAACAAACTACATGAGGGAATACTGTAAAACTTCATAAAGTTAGGCTTTGGTCAAATTTTGTTGATCAAGTCCAGCACCTCGTCTTAGATTTGATCAATGGAAACGTTCGTTTTATGTTTACTGCATGGAGAAATCAACCGCTTGGAGCGCTAGCATCGCTGCAGCTGTCTAACATGTTTATGATTATGACTCCCAAATTCACATGATCCGTCTCATATATAACCAAATTGATAGAAATATTAGAGGCAGATGAAGCACTGTGTAGCTTACGACATCACGAATACAAAAACAGACTAAAAAGTGAGAGCTATAAAAAAATTGCGGATGCTATTAGCCCTGAAGTACAGCCAAGGAGAAAATATACATTTTCTGTGGAAATAAAAATTTTCCATGACTGCAGTACATATTACATTTATTTGCCTTCACATATTTCTCACTCAGTACGTTATAAATAGCTTCAAATTTTTCTGGTATTATTTTCGTCAATGTGCACTGCAGCATTAGAGCGCTATACCGGTGCTGTAAACTAGAGTAGCACATCCTGAAATGTACAATCGTCCATTCCCAAAGGGATTTTCATGCGGCTTTACGTCCTCACCTTGCGTTCCCGTAGCAAATTTTGATGTATATCTTTCGCTTCTCGCCGTGAAGTCCACGGCTTCACCCAACTATTTTTCTTCTCTTCTGCTTCTGTTGCAAATGGAACCAGGTATATTTTTACTTACGGCATCGGTGGCGTAGTGTGTTGATGTTGGCAACGGTCATTCATTGCTGGGAATTCATTTCACCCATGTCGAATATTTTGACCTCCATGATTTCACCACGAATCTGTTCTTGCTCTATGGTTGACAGATTCTATTATGTACCCTTGCCCTCTCAGTAGATTAGTTATACTCGTAAAATGAACATTTCCTAACAAAACAATTGCATTATATGAAGATGGTGTTGCCAACATCAGCACGCGACATCGCCGATGCCCTAAGTAAACTTGAACTGTAGATAATATTATTAAGTCGTCGTCGGCTATTATGTAGGTACTTTGGCGAAATATTTGATGACAGTGTAATACCCCCTTTTGCGCAACGACAGAGATCATTGTCAAAGAAAATTTGATAGTGTAATACCGGCCTAAGCTCCATCTATTATCATCTTACCGCCGTTGCCAACTAGCAAATCGCTTTGTTGCGAGCATCCGAATCCAACTAACACTTAATTTTTAATGTGACAGACTTGATGTTGTTATATAGAATGACAGATACGCAACAACAGTATTAACTGCAATAATAGTGTCGTCACAAAAAACATGTTATACAGGGACTGTACAGTATTGGAAAGTACAGTATGAAGTTTACTATTATGGCAGTGCTGATAGCCATAGGGAAGATTGGTAGTAGGTGTAGCACTCATTTGTTTTCTCGAAATTACATGATTCTCTCAAACTAGAACTAGGGCACAACTGGATATTGAATTGTTGCATGTCACTAGGGAATCCCAAAACACACCAAACCTCATATTGTACAGGCTACAGTACCGTGTAACTGTATTTCTAATTATTTTGAGAACCAGTAACATGAGTGGAAGAAAACAGAAAAGCGTTACTGTCGCTGAGAAGCTACGAATTTTGAGAGTTGTGAAGCAAAGCAGTAATCGAAAGCGAGTGAATATTGCCGAGGAATTAGGCAAAATTCTGTAGTATCAAAGGCAAAGGAAATTGAAGATAGTGCATATGTATTCGGAATTTCTAATAATAAGGGGACACGCATTCAGGGCGGGAAATATGAGGACGTGGAAGATTGATTGTTGCAGTGGTTCAGGCATCATACAGCAGAAGGCATTCCTATTAGCGACCCAATGCCTTGTAAAAAAGCAAATGAATTTGCGATTCAACTCGGTGTGGAAAATTTCAGTGCTTCATCAGGTTGGCTGCACAAATTTAACGTAAGACATCGCATCAGCTGTCAGAATGTATGTGGCGAAAGGAAAAGTGTCGATACCGAGACAGTGCGAGATTGGACATCCCAATATGCCCCTAAAAACATTTTTAATGCGGATGAGACGGGCTTGTTTTACAATGTAATGCCTGACCGCATAATTGCATTCAAAGGTTAGAACTGCCACAGAGGAAAACAACGTGTAACAGTGCTGGTATGTGCTAACAGTGATGGGAGTGAGAAGCTCCTCCACTTACGATCGGAAAATTTGCCAAGCCCCATTGTTTTAAGAACATTGTCACGTTTCTCACAAAATACACTAATACGGTAACAATAAATCGTAGATTACGACAAAAGTTTTCGAAAGTTGGTTTCGAAGAGTCGGTGCGAAAATGGATTCAGAAGGCCGGGAGATTTTATTGTTCGTAGACAGGTGTGCAGCACATCCTCCCCTTAAATCCTATTTGAGAAATGTGACCGTGGAATTCTTCCCAGCGAATTGCACGAGTGAGCTCCTGTACCTTGCAGTAATACATAATTTCAAGTTGCATTGTCGCAAAATGCTCGTTCAGCATGCCATCGGGCGTGTAAACATCGAAAAAAGGAAGAAATGAAAACAAACATTTTACAAGTAAGATTTTTACTTCCCATTTATTTCATGTTGTGCTACGGGAGCCAAAGAACACTTCGAGAAATTATTAATGAATTTGTTTCTTCAGATAGGCATACACTATTACAGCTTCATGGCACAGTTTCAGACTGTTTCCGAAAAACCGGATTTGGAAATGAAGTCCATGGTCATGGTGGACGTGATCATACTGACGATATTTCACCAAATGATGAAGAATGCAATAGCCTTGAAGAGCAGGCATCATTTGAGGATTACGTGAACGTTTATGAAAACTTAGTCACTACAGAGCCCATGACTATTGCTGAGCTAGTTCAATGTGCATCGCGTGACCGAGACGAGGAAGAAACTGACGATGAGGATGATACAGAAGAGCCTCAGCATTCCCCCGTGACTTTTAACGATGCAGTAAATGCGTTAGAAATAATTAAGCAATCTGTGACACGCCACAATGTTTCTGACGAAATAATGACAGAGTTATCCCGTTTTGCGGGTACAGTGTACGCCATTGTCGCTTCAAAGAAAAAAACAAGCAAAAATTACGGGCTTTTTTTTTTTACGAAAAGACGTTTACTTCTATGTAGAGGTGTACACTTTTCTTTATATCTTTGTTAAGTATGGTACTTAGTCACCGTATATAATGTTTTGTAGAATGTAACATTTTATTTGCTCAGTTTTTCATTTGCGATTACAAATCAATTTGGTAATCAAAATATCCACGGGTGTACTGCCGGTCTACAGTGTCCAATGGACACAATATTTCGGCATCAAACATGTCGCAATCATCAGGTGAACTGGCGGGCTGAGCTCCTGTGAACGTGCCGGCACGGAGATCCGTACGCTATGGCTGCCCAGAGGGCAGTAGCTCGGCCAATTTAAATGATACCATCCGCCCGCGGCGCGCTCCCCCCGCCTTCCGCACCACGGTCGCGCGGTGGAACAGATTGCGACGGCGTCTGAGATGTGATGGCTCTGTCCGCCGTGGTTGTCACAACTATACGTTTGCTCTATTTACTCTTGATTAACCCAATCACTAGTTCCCAAGCCTTGCTAAGATTATAGCCACAGTCACGGTTTATGAGGTCGTCATTGGTGCGAATTTCGATGGCCTCTCTAATAACGCTGTCCCAGTATCTCGACGTCTGTACCAGAATCCTCGTGCGCTCATACTCCATAGCGTGATTTTCCGACAAACAATGTTCAGCGATCGCCGACTTGCTCGGATACATCAGTCGAGCGTGCCTCTAGTGTTCACGGCATCGATCCTCGACGGCACGCATCGTCTGACCAATATACGATTTGCCACATTGACACGGAATCTGGTACACGCCGGCCTTCGTCAAACCGAGGTCGTCTTTGGCGCTCCCCACCAGTGCACGAGTTTCATTCGAAGGACAAAACACAGTTCCGACCAGGTGTTTCTTCAAAATGCGGGCGATTTTCCCCGAGAGTGCGCCTGTATATGGATTAAACGCAGCGCCTACCTCCTCCCTCGTGATTTCATCCATGTCCACAGGTTGTGCTGTAGTGGTTGGGCGGAAAGCACGTTGAATCTGCCACTCTGAGTACCAATTTTTTTCGAAATACGGTTCTCAGATGTTCCAATTCCTGGGGTAGACTCTCTGCGTCAGAGATAGTGCGCGCCCTATGCACTAGAGTTTTAAGTACCCCATTCCTCTGTGAAGGGTGGTGGCAGCTGTCTGTGTGCAAATACAAATCAGTGTGCGTTGTCTTCCGATACACCCCATGACCTAGGGTGCTGTCAGCCCTTCTCTTGACCAAGACGTCAAGGAAAGGTAATTTACCCTCCGTTTCAGTCTCCGCCGCGGCGGAGGGTATTTAAATCGGCCGCCGCCGCGACCGAACCCAGTTCCCTCTGGGCAGCCACAGCGTACGGATCTCCGTGCCGGCACGTTCACAGGAGCTCAGTCCGTCAGTTCACCTGATGATGGCGACTTGTATGATCGCCGAAATATTGTGCCCGTTGGACACTGTAGATCGGGAGTACGCCCGTGGATATTTTGATTATCAAATACGCCGGGAGAAGCTCAAGAATCACAATTAATTTGATGTTATTGTGGTTAAACCAGAGGCTCAGACGATTCTGCGGAGAGCTGGAGTGCAAATTTCTCGACCTCCGCTATCGGGTGGAGAAATGTAGGGTCCCCCTGAATAGGTCAGGCGTGCACTACACGCCGGAAGTGGCTACGAGGGTAGCGGAGTACGTGTGGAGTGCACATGGGGTTTTTTTTAGGTTAGAGAATTCCCTCCCTAGGCCCGACAAGACGCCTCCTGAGACGCGGCAAGGCAGGAGTAGGCAAAATGCAACAAAGAATAACAATATTAATGTGCTAATAGTAAACTGCAGGAGCGTCTATAGAAAGGTCCCAGAACTGCTCTCATTAATAAACGGTCACAACGCCCATATAGTACTAGGGACAGAAAGTTGGCTGAAACCAGACGTAAACAGTAATGAAATCCTAAACTCTGATTGGAATGTATACCGCAGAGATAGGCTGGGCAGTGAAGGGGGAGGCGTGTTTATAGCGATAAGAAGTGCAATAGTATCGAAGGAAATTGACGGAGGTTGGAATTGTGAAATGATTTGGGTGAAGGTCACGGTTAAAGCAGGTTCAGACATGGTAATTGGATGTCTCTATAGGCCCCCGGGCTCAGCAGCTGTTGTGGCTCAGCACCTGAAGAATAATTTGGAAAATATTTCGAGTAGATTTCCCCACCATGTTATAGTTCTGGGTGGAGATTTTAATTTGCCAGATAAAGACTTGGAGACTCAAACGTTCATAACGGGTGGCAGGGACAAAGAATCCAGTGAAATATTTTTAAGTGCTTTATCTGAAAACTACCTTGAGCAGTTAAACAGAAAACCGACTCGTGGCGATAACATATTAGACCTTCTGGTGACAAACAGACCAGAACTATTTGAATCAGTTAATGCAGAACAGGGAATCAGCGATCATAAAGCGGTTACTGCATCGATGATTTCAGCCGTAAATAGAAATATTAAAAAAGGTAGGAAGATTTTTCTGTTTAGCAAAAGTGACAAAAAGCAGATTACAGAGTACCTGACGGCTCAACACAAAAGTTTTGTCTCAAGGACAGATAGTGTTGAGGATCAGTGGACAAAGTTCAAAACCATGGTACAATATGCGTTAGATGAGTATGTGCCAAGCAAGATCGTAAGAGATGGGAAAGAGCCACCGTGGTACAACAACCGAGTTAGAAAACTGCTGCGGAAGCAAAGGGAACCTCACAGCAAACATAAACATAGCCAAAGCCTTGCAGACAAACAAAAATTACGCGAAGCGAAATGTAGTGTGAGGAAGGCTATGCGAGAGGCTTTCAATGAATTCGAAAGTACAGTTCTATGTACTGACTTGGCAGAAAATCCTAAGAAATTTTGGTCCTATGTCAAAGCGGTAGGTGGATCAAAACAAAATGTCCAGACACTCTGTGACCAAAATGGTACTGAAACAGAGGATGACAGACTAAAGGCCGAAATACTAAATGTCTTCTTCCAAAGCTGTTTCACAGAGGAAGACTGCACTGTGCTTCCTTCTCTAGATTGTCGCACAGTTGACAAAATGGTAGATATCGAAGTAGACGACAGAGGGATAGAGAAACAATTAAAATCGCTCAAAAGAGGAAAGGCCGCTGGTCCTGATGGGATACCAGTTCGATTTTACACAGAGTACGCGAAGGAACTTGCCCCCCTTCTTGCAGCGGTGTACCGTAGGTCTCTAGAAGAGCGAAGCGTTCCAAAGGGTTGGAAAAGGGCACAGGTCATCCCCGTTTTCAAGAAGGGACGTCGAACAGATGTGCAGAACTATAGACCTATATCTCTAACGTCGATCAGTTGTAGAATTTTGGAACACGTATTATGTTCGAGTATAATGTCTTTTCTGGAGACTAGAAATCTACTCTGTAGGAATCAGCATGGGTTTCGAAAAAGACGGTCGTGTGAAACCCAGCTCGCGCTATTCGTCCACGAGACTCAGAGGGCCTTAGACACAGGTTCACAGGTAGATGCCGTGTTTCTTGACTTCCGCAAGGCGTTTGACACAGTTCCCCACAGTCGTTTAATGAACAAAGTAAGAGCATACGGACTATCAGATCAATTGTGTGATTGGATTGAGGAGTTCCTAGATAACAGAACGCAGCATGTCATTCTCAATGGAGAGAAGTCTTCCGAAGTAAGAGTGATTTCAGGTGTGCCGCAGGGGAGTGTCATAGGACCGTTGCTATTCACAATATACATGAATGACCTGGTGGATGACATCCGAAGTTCACTGAGGCTTTTTGCAGATGATGCTGTGGTGTATCGAGAGGTTGCAACAATGGAAAATTGTACTGAAATGCAGGTGGATCTGCAGCGAATTGACGCATGGTGCACGGAATGGCAATTGAATCTCAATGTAGACAAGTGTAATGTGATGCGAATACATAGAAAGATAGGTCCCTTATCATTTAGCTATAAAATAGCAGGTCAGCAACTGGAAGCAGTTAATTCCATAAATTATCTGGGAGTACGCATTAGGAGTGATTTAAAATGGAATGATCATATAAAGTTGATCGTCGGTAAAGCGGATGCCAGACTGAGAGTCATTGGAAGAATCCTAAGGAAATGCAATCCGACAACAAAGGAAGTAGGTTACAATACGCTTGTTCGCCCAATGCTTGAATACTGCTCAGCAGTGTGGGATCCGCACCAGGTAGGGTTGATAGAAGAGATAGAGAAGATCCAACGGAGAGCAGCGCGCTTCGTTACAGGATCATTTAGTAATCGCGAAAGCGTTACGGAGATGATAGATAAACTCCAGTGGACGACTCTGCAGGAGAGACGCTCAGTAGCTCGGTACGGGCTTTTGTTAAAATTTCGAGAACATACCTTCACCGAAGAATCAAGCAGTATATTGCTCCCTCCTACGCATATCTCGCGAAGAGACCATGAGGATAAAATCAGAGAGATTAGAGCCCACACAGAAGCATACCGACAATCCTTCTTTCCACGTACAATACGAGACTGGAACAGAAGGGAGAACCGATAGAGGTACTCAGGGTACCCTCCGCCACACACCATCAGGTGGCTTGCGGAATATGGATGTAGATAGATAGATAGATAGAGGTATACATTTTTCACACTTATCCATTTTTTCTGTAGTCTGTTGAAAAAAATAAATGAAGTTTTAGTTTAAATATACTATGAACCAGTAGACAGAATGCCCAACTCCTTGAACAGAGGTGTACAAGATGATCATTGGTGTTCACTACATACACATTCTCTTACAGCATGTTTCTGAGTAATTGAGACTTTCTTTCTTAAAGATGAGCTACCTCAGAACATTATTCCATATGACATTATTGAACGAAAATGTGTCAATATTGAATGAAAATGTCTTTCTCCCCGAGATTGGCAATGATTTGAAGTGCAAATGTGGCTGAAGTAAGTTTTTTTAGCAGTTCCAAAATGTCTTTTATCCAGTTTAAATTCTCTTAAATATGAATACCTAAGAATTTTGAGGTTTCCACCCTATTTGTTATCTTTGTCACCATGTGTACACTAGTCACTGGTGCAGTACCCCAAGATGTGAAGAATTAAATGTGCTGTGCCTTTCTCAAATTGTGTGGTGAGACCATTTGCAGAAAATGTGTCAATGATACTTTTAAGAACATTAGTTACTATTTCTTCTGTTTCTGTATGTATACTTGGATTAATTGCAATACTAGCATCTCCCATAAAAAGAAGTAATTCTCATTGTTGTATATTAGACAGAAGATCATTTACAAGACTGAGCCTTGTCGGACTCCATACATGATTTCTCCCCAGTCAGAATAATGTCACCGAACTACATTGGTTGAA
The DNA here is from genome assembly GCF_023897955.1 of Schistocerca gregaria. NCBI lineage: Eukaryota > Metazoa > Arthropoda > Insecta > Orthoptera > Acrididae > Schistocerca > Schistocerca gregaria. The sequence goes on along the minus strand of NC_064924.1, from coordinate 65,693,062 downwards.
TTACCGAGTACAACTTTGTGTGTTCTTTTTGTTAGATGTGACATTATTTGCTGATTGGCTGTAAAATCAATCCCATTAAACTTTAAATTACCCAGGAGAACATTGTGATTCACACAGTCAAATGGCTGAATAAATAAGCTGAATAAAATGTCAACTAGCACTATTTTATTTTCGTAGACTGGGGTTACTTTGGGACTGCAGGGGTAACATTGGGACTGACGGCTATTTTTCAGTTTTAAATTGCCCTCCGCCACGTAAGAGGCCAATCGTATTTTTCATGGCCGACTGGAACGTTTGCGTGTGCTGCCATCTTGCGGCCGTATTCGAAAGCTTTCTTCCCACCACCGATGGCACAGGGCATTGCTGTTTTCTTGGCGCCTTTTTCTACGATATGTGGTATTTTGCTAACTTTCTATTGTGGGACAAAAATTGTCGTTTGAAGAGTGTTGTCAGGTATGTACATTTCTTTGTTCATGTCATAACACAGTCAAATCATAAATACATACAAATGCTTCTTCACGACCCACAAATTTGTGAAAAATCATACATTAGTGGGTTTTTTCAGGACTGTCCCATACTTGCATTTAAGTAGACTCAGTACGCGAAATGAATTACTTTACTATTTTAAGTAATATTGCAAAACCCATTCTCATTGACATTTAAATAAAAACAAAGAATACAGCAGTTCTCACTGTTCCAAAGTAGCCCCCCAATCATTAGTGCATTTCACATATGAAACTGCAGATGTCCCAAAGTTAGCCTGGAGAAATTCTCTTTCAGGTTTCCGGAATGGGGAGAACATACGAACGTCACATTGGGGCACGAGCATGCAGGAATTATACGGAAGACACTTTGAAGAAAGCTCTCTGTGCCATCACATCTAAAACGCTGTCAATTCGGAAGGCATCTCAGAAATATGGCATTACAAAGAATACCCTTCACCTAAAAGTCAGCATAAGCACAGCGTATTGGTTGGTTGTAGGACTGTTTTCTCAAAAGAGGAGGAAGAAAGTTTCGTCCATCATATCACAGCGATGTCAAATTTCGGCTTTCCAGTCGATGTATTCGACTTGAGATGCATTGTAAAGTCTTGACCAGATCGGAAGGCAAGAACCAAGATTCAAAGACAATTTTCCAGGTAAAGAAGGGCACAGGGATTCGTACTCAGAAACAATCAGGTATTATCTCAAAGTACTGCAAAGGACATCTCCCATGCTCGCACTGCTATTGATGACGTTTTTCGATCACTTAGAAGAACAACTTGCTGGTATTTCACCTGACAGGATTTGGAACTATGACAAAACAAATTTGTTAGACGACCCAGGCAAGGACAAGATCATTACAAAAAGGGGTGACGAAGTATCCTGAAAGAGTACAAAACTCTTCTAAAGCATGTACCTCGATTATGGTTTGTGGGAATGCTGCCGGGAACTTGGCGCCCCTGTACATCAATTGTAAGGCAGAAAAATTATGGACGACATGGACCGAGAATGGACCACCAGAAGCTTGTTACAATAGGTCCAAATCTGGACGGTTCGACGGCCATACTTTTGAAGATTGGTTTATGTACCTCATGTAGGCCATTTTGCGCCGCCAAGATGGTGTGAAGGTGCTAATTGGAGACAACTTAAGCTCCCATATCAATACAAAAGTGCTGCATCTTTGCGAACAACATAATATAAAGTTCATTGCTTTGCCCCCAAATGCAAATCATCTCCTGCAGCCTCTCAATGTGGCCTATTTTGAGCCAATGAAGGTCCGCTGGAGGAAGATTCTTCCCAACTGGAAAGCATCCTCTGCTGGAAGTCGTTACACATTGGTGCCAAAAAATCAGTTTCCTCACCTTCTAAAAAAATTGTAGAACGACCTTCTTAGCTTTGGCTCTCACGTCAACTTGCAGAGTGGTTTTCGTAAGTCGGGATTGTATCCTGCCAACAGGGAACAAGTCCTCAAGAAACTGCCATCACAAGGGATTTTAGTTGAAGAAACTGCAGCTCTAGGAGACACTTTCTTGGAGAAAATTGAGAAGCTCAGAGAAGAGCTTACCAAACCCCTTTAGACAAAAAGACGAAAGAAACTGACAATTCCACCAGCCAAAGTATTTCTGCAGAAGAGGTAGAAGAATCTGTACCATCTACATTGAAGGCAAGCCATCCCAAACTGAGAGGATGAGATAGGCAAGAAAAAGTGGCAGAAAACTCCGACTCTGATGGAGAAGAAGTGATGTCCCTCCAACATACAGATGGTAGCCTAGGATCAGAAGATTTCAGTGATGTATTCACTGGTACCATCGCTATCCACAAAGGAAGCAGGATACGGGCACCTGAGGCATCTCACCAAGAAATCGAATATTTAAATGAAGGACAGTTTGTAATTGTGAATATTGAGGGGGGGGGGGGGCTGCTCTATCCAGGAAAAGTGACTGAAATTGTAAGCAACTGTGAAATTCATGACAGTGGAATTATGAAATCTGGTGCTCATTGGAAGTGGCCTAAGAAGCCTGATGATATTGTCTACAATATACACGAGGTTCTTCAAATCATTAATACTCCTCAACAGTTAAGCCGCCGAGAGATATTTATCATTCCTGACCTAGCAATTTATTCAGGCGATGTTTACATCCTTTAAATGTTTTATGTTGATGACTATACAGTGTTTTGAAACAGTGATTCATTAAGATTTGCATGTGTTTTTACAAATGTGTCATTGTATCTGTATTTTTCATCTTTAATTGTATCAGCAATTTTTTTATACCAGTATTTCTGGTTTTATGTAACAATAAAAGCTATGAAACAACATGTAGTTGGGTAACATTAGGATAAACCTTACTTTCCTGTTTGAAATATAGCAAAAACGTAGCCGTCCCAAAGTTACACACCTTGATGGGGTAAAATTAGGAAACTTTAGATGTCTTCCTTAACATTTTTCAGATGTCTTATAGTCCTTTTTGGATAGAGGAAGGTTAGAGGAATCATTTGAAACTGGGAAGACATCAATATCTTTGCTAACTTTGAAAGGGCATGTGAAAAACTACAAAACCTGTCCCAAAGTAACCCAGTTTATGGTATTTAATGTTAGTAAAATTTGGTGAGTGATCATGTAAGTGGTAATCTCAGTAGAACAACTCTTCTGAAATCCAAATAGTGATTTGCTGAACATATTATTGTCACTCAGGTGACGTACTATTTTAAAATATATCATCTGCACAAAAACTTTAGAAAAAATTTATGGTACAAAAGAAAGAAATTTCCCTCTAAAATTGTTTATTATTGTAATGGTCCAGTTTACTCTAAAGTTTAGTTAACCCCAATCTCCAACTGATTTTCCTGGAAAGAACAGGAAGTAACTATGGTTCAACTTAACCAAGACTTTTAATTTAAAGTAAGCCATAAAAAATCCCAGCAAGAATTGTGAGAACTACTGATATTGTCTGAACCAGACATTTGCAAATAAAACTTATAGAGCAAAATGATTAAATGCAAAATTTAGTGATGACGAAACCCAAATTGTAACTATTTTAGCCCATGTATTACGTAGCCAAACCTGTTACTGCAGGGACATTCTGTATGTAAAACATTCAATTAGTTGTTATTAAGATGAAGGTGGAAGTAAGTTTCTCGTATAAATGACACCAAGGAAAAATGTGTGAATTTCTCTGGAATTTTCCACTATTGTTTTTAACGGCATTTCCTCTCCAAACTCAGGCAGCAGAGCAGAATATTTTCCACTATTATTTTGAAATGCTTTTCCTCTCCAAGTAATAAGAGGCACTACACCAAATGTAATGTCACTGTCAACAATAGTCATAAATACCTGTAGCAACAGTAAGAGAGTTAAGCTCTATTCCAGGCAAAAATAACAGTCAGTGATAAGTTCACATCAAACAACAAATAATAGTAAAGCAGTCTCGAAGGTAATAAGGAGAAATCAAATAATTCTCTTACAACTGAAAAGATCACACTGAATTCTGTGACAATATGAGAGTTACAGATCCTCAACAGATTACAAAACTCTTCAGACACTATGCAGACTAAAACATAAATTTAATAGTCAGTGATAAGAAAGGTAGTTGAAACATACATCAGGGCATAAAGTAAAAGCTTGCCTCTGTTCAGCCAGCAGTTGATGATATTTAGATGTATAGCAATGTGTGATAAACATTTCAAAACTGCTTGCAGATATGCAAACTCATCTTCATTGATAAGCATATTTTCTGGTTGTCTTAAAATTGCCAACATGATCCCTATTTGTAAGAAAGGAGGTAGGGAATGTGAAAAAACTACAGATCAGTCTCTTCATTATCAGACTGTGCCATAATTATAGTAAAAGTAATGTATGATGTGTTAATGAAATATTTGGACAACTACGCAACCCTCACTAATCTCAACATAGCTTCAGGAAAATAAATCGACAGCTGGCGTGGACACAACTGTTTAAAAAAAATTATCTAGAAACAATGGACAAGAAACCAATGCTACTGAATCTCTTTTTGTTATATTGTAGTAAAGATTTTAATATTTTGAACCATAAAATTCTGACAGGGAAGTTTGAGGTTGCTACTGTTGTGGTCTTCAGTCCTGAGAATGGTTTGAAGCAGGTCTCCATGCTACTCTATCCTGTGCAAGTTTCTTCATCTCCCACTACCTACCACAACCTACATCCTTCTGAATCTGCTTAGTGTATTCATCTCTTGGTCTCCCTCTATGATTTTTACCCTCCTCACTGCCCTCCAATACTAAATTGGTGATCCCTTGATGCCTCAGAAATATGTCCTACCAACCGATCCCTTCTTCTGCTCAAGTTGTGCCACAAAATTCTCTTCTCTCCAATCCTATTCAATACTTCATCATTAGTTATATGATCTACCCATCTAATCGTCAGCATTCTTCTGTAGCACCACATTTCAAAAGCTTCTATTTTCTTCTTGTCCAAACTATTTATCGTCCATGTTTCACATCCATACATGGCTACACTCCATACAAATACTTTCAGAAATGACTTCCTGACACTTACATCTATACTCGATGTTAACAAATTTCTCTTCTTGAGAAACACTTTCCTAGCCATTGCTAGTCTACATTTTATATCCTCTCTACTTCGACCATCATCAGTTATTTTGCTCCCCAAATAGCAAAACTCCTTTGCTACTTTAAGTGTCTCATTTCCTAATCTAATTCCCTCAGCATCAGCCGACTTAATTCGACTACATTCCATTATCCTCGTTTTGCTTTTGTTGATGTTCATCTTATATCCTCCTTTCAACACACTATCCATTCCGTTCAACTGCTCTTCCAGGTCCTTTGCTGTCTCTGACAGAATTACAATGTCATCAGCGAACCTAAAAGTTTTTATTTCTTCTCCATGGATTTTAATACCTCCTCCGAATTTTTGTTTTGTTTCCTTCACTGCTTGCTCAATATAAAGATTGAATAAAATCGAGGAGAGACTACAACCCTGTCTCACTCCCTTCCCAACCACTGCTTCCCTTTCATGTCCCTCGACTCTTATAACTGCCATCTGGTTTCTGTACAAATTGTAAATAGAGCCTTTCGCTCCCTGTATTTTACCCCTGCCACCTTCAGAATTTGAAAGAGAGTATTCCAGTCAACATTGTCAAAAGCTTTCTCTAAGTCTACAAATGCTAGAAACGTAGGCTTTCCTTTCCTTAATCTTTCTTCTAAGATAAGTGGTAAGGTCAGTATTGCCTCACGTGTTCCAGTATTTCTACAGAATCCAAACTGATCTTCCCCGAAGTCAGCTTCTACTAGTTTTTCCATTCGTCTGTAAAGAATTCATGTTAGTATTTTGCAGCTGTGGCTTATTAAACTGATTGTTCGGTAAATTTCACATCTGTCAACACCTGCTTTCTTTGGAATTGGAATTATTATATTCTTCTTGAGGTCTGAGGATATTTCGCCTGTTTCATACATCTTGCTCACCAGACGGTAGAGTTTTGTCAGGACTGGCTCTCCCAAGGCCGTCAGTAGTTCCAATGGAATGTTGTCTACTCCAGGGGCCTTGTTTCGACTCAGGTCTTTCAGTATCTCCCATTTCATCTGCATCTACACCCTCTTCCATTTCCATAATATTGTCCTCAAGTACATCGCCCTTGTATAGACCCTCTATATACACCTTCCACCTTTCTGCTTTCCCTTCTTTGCTTAGAACTGGGTTTCCATCTGAGCTCTTGATGTTCATGCAAGTGGTTCTCTTATGTCCAAAGGTCTCTTTAATTTTCCTGTAGGCTGTGTCTATCTTACCCCTAGTGAGATAAGCCTCTACATCCTTACATTTGTCCTCTAGCCATCCCTGCTTAGCCATTTTGCACTTCCTGTCGATCTCATTTTTGAGACGTTTGTATTCCTTTTTCCTGCTGCATTTTTATATTTTCTCCTTTCATCAATTAAATTCAATATTTCTTCTGTTACCCAAGGATTTCTACTAGCCCTCGTCTTTTTACCTACTTGATCCTCTGCTGCCTTCACTACTTCATCCCTCAAAGCTACCCATTCTTCTTCTACTGTATTTCTTTCCCCCATTCCTGTCAATTGTTCCCTTATGCTCTCCCTGAAACTCTGTACAACCTCTGGTTTAGTCAGTTCATCTAGGTCCCATCTCCTTAAATTCCCACCTTTTTGCAGTTTCTTCAGTTTTAATCTGCAGATCAAACCAAATAGATTGTTGTCAGAGTCCACATCTGCCCCTGGAAATGTCCTACAATTTAAAACCTGGTTCCTAAATTTCTGTCTTACCATTATATAATTTATCTGAAACCTGTCAGTATCTCCAGGCTTCTTCCATGTATACAGCCTTCTTTTATGATTTTTGAACCAAGTGTTAGCTATGATTAAGTTGTGCTCTGTGCAAAATTCTACCAGGCGGCTTCCTCTTTCATTTCTTAGCCCCAATCCATATTCACCTACTACATTTCCTTCTCTCCCTTTTCCTACTACCGAATTCCAGTCACCCATGACTATTAAATTTGCGTCTCTGTTCACTATCTGAATAATTTCTTTTGTTTCATCATACATTTCTTCAATTTCTACGTCATCTGCAGAGCTAGTTGGCGTATAAACTTGTACTACTGTAGTAGCCGTGGGCTTCGTGTCTATCTTGGCCACAATAATGCATTCATTATGCTGTTTGAAATAGTACCTGCACCCCTATTTTTTTTCTTTCTTTCTCTTTCTCTCTCTCTTTTTTTTCCGTTATTAAACCTGTTCCGCATTACCCCTATTTGATTTTGTGTTTATAACCCTGTAGTCACCTGACCAGAAGTCTTGTTCCTCCTGCCACCGAACTTCACTAATTCCCGCTATATCTAACTTTAGCCTATCCATTTCCCTTCTTAAATTTTCTAACCTACCTGCCCGATTAAGGGATCTGACATTCCACGCTCCAATCTGTGGAACGCCAGTTTTCTTTCTCCTGATAACGACATCCTCTTGAGTAGTCCCCACCCAGATATCCAAATGGGGGACTATTTTACCTCTGGAATATTTGACTCAAGAGGACGCCATCATCATTTAACCATACAGTAAAGCTGCATGCCCTTGGGGAAAAATTACGGTCGTAGTTTCCCCTTGCTTTCAGCCGTTTGCAGTACCAGCACAGCAAGGCCATTTTGGTTATTGTTACAAGGCCAGATCAGTCAATCATCCAGACTGTTGCCCTTGCAACTACTGAAAAGGCTGCTGCCCCTCTTCAGGAACCACGCGTTTGGCTGGCCTCTCAACAGATACCCCTCCGTTGTGGTTGCACCTACAGTACGGCTATCTGTATTGCTGAGGCACGCAAGCCTCCCCACCAATGGCAAGGTCCATGGTTCGTGCAGGGGGGGGGGGGGGGGGGGGAGTTTGAGGTAAATAATGTTAAAAAGGGGATCCACATTGCATAAAAAAATTTCTGACCAGCAACTTTTTCTGCAAGCCAAAATCACACTAGTTTATAAAGTTCATTCAAAACAGCCAAATTTTTAAAGCAGAATTTAGTTTACAAGTTTCAGTTTATTCTTACGCCTACCTTTAAGTAGTCAGATATCATCCAAAACTAACTGTTCACAGTTAGAAAGCCCATGAGTAAGACCTACATCGAGTGCACTCTCAGTATTGGCTCACACAGCAGTAATATACATTCTGCACGCAAAAATATGTGCTCCAACACCCACAGAACTTCATAACACTAATGTCTGACAACTTTTGTGTGGTTTCTGTAGATCTGATTAAGGAAGATTTTGACTGACCTGTGTTGTAATTAACGAAATAGTATAGGCTGTTATTGTAATCACAACAAGTGATTGTTGGATGTGGTAATTCTCACTATGGACTGATTTAATTAAACTAGCACAGTGTATTATTCTTTGATAAATTACAACAGCATAGTGATAAGTGTGAACTGTGACATTTTTGAGTAAATGTGAACTGCATTTTGTGCTACAATAAAACAATTAATTTCACCACTGGACAGTTGATAGGCAATTGTAGGAGCTGTTGTAATTCAGTGTGCTAATGTATTTTCATAATTAACAAACTGGTCACCATTTTAATATTTTAACCTAGTGAAGAATAAATGTGTGCATTAGTGTGATACAAATTATGGTATCATGTACATTTTTGAGCAAATACCATTCTACATTAATTTAGACTTTCAGCTTCAAGGTGACCAAGAGTGATGCTGCCAATGAAGAGACTACAATAATCTGGTCAGTAATACTATATGCATTGTCCCAGTTTTGAGAGCATTTTGCAGTACGATCATAGTGCTACAGAAATTACGCAACATAGTAACATTTTGAGGACAGTTATACCTGAATAATTAAAAATCTCACCGAGCGAGGTGGAGTCCCATACAGAAGGATGACAGTTCAAACCCGCGTCTACTCATCCTGATTTTGGTTTTCCTTGATATCCCTTTACCACTTCAGGCAAATGCCGGGATGGTTCCTTTGAAAGGACATGGCCAATTTCATTCCCTGTCCTTCCCTAATCTGAGCATGTGCATCGTTTCTAACAACCTCATTGTGGAAGGGATGTTAAAGACTAATCTCCTCCTCCTCAATTAAAAATCAAATGGTTAAGGATACAAGCCTACATAATTTATAGTGGCAAAGTGACCGCCAAACAGGGCATTATATTTTTGTGTGGCATAAACAAATTACAATTTTGTTTACACTCGAAACAGGATAATGATCAGGTCAGTGCGAATTATATTGAGTGATGTACGACATCAAGCAAATGCCATTATGGAGGAGTCTTGGATCAGTGGGAGACTGTGTTCAACTGCCATCTCACCAATGCCATGTTGAGTTGCAGCTAATCAGTGTGGAGCTCATGTGTCAACACACCAGCTTGGTAGGGAAGTACAGAAACTGGCACCAGTGCAATATAAAGGTAAAGTGTTTTGTCAGTGAATATAATTAACTATTTGCCAAACGACTGACAAAAAAAAAGGAGAGAGTGTGAGGTCAATCGTTAAACAGCAAGAGTAAATCTGTCATTATTACACACATAAAAAAAAAGAAGTTTTGCGTCACCCCGGTTAGCAGAACTTCTGAAGACAGACATTGACTATGTATATTGTATCACAGACACAGTCCCTCTGACTGTTCAGAGTTGTCACAAAACCCACCCAAAAATGTAAACAACCATGCATGAGTAGCGCCTGTTAGATGGAAGGGGTCCAGCAGCTGATCAGTTCCAGTCATTCCACCAGGAAGGAGGTATACAGCTCATGTTGTCTATAGTTCAACCATGCCTAGCCAGTCAATACAGCAGTTTGATTGTGTCCGCATTGTTACTTTGTGCCAGGAAGGGCTCTCAAGTAGGGAAGTGTCCAGGCGTCTTGGAGTGAATCAAAGCAATGTTGTTCGGACATGGAAGAGATACAGAGAGACAGGAACTGTTGATGACATGCCTCACTCAGGCTGCCCAAGAGCTACTACTGCAGTTGATGAATGCTACCTACGGGTTATGGCTCGGAGAAACCCTGACAGCAATGCCAGCATTTTGAATAATGGTTTTGTGCAGCCACAGCATGTCATGTTACAACTCCAAATGTGTGCAATAGGCTGCATGATGCGCAACTTAACTCCCAACGTCCATTGCGAGGTCCACCTTTGCAACCATGACCCCATGCAGCACAGTACAGATGGGCCCAACAACATGCCGAATGGATCGTTCAGGATAGACATCATGTTTTCTTCACCGATGAGTGTCAGATATGCCTTCAACCAGACAATTGTCAGAGACGTGTTTGTAGGCAACCCAGTCAGGTTGAACGCCTTAGACATACTGTACAGCAAGTGCAGCAAGGTGGAGGTTCCCTGCTGTTTTGGGGTGGCATTATGTGGGGCCGACGTACGCCGCTGGTGGTGGTCATGGAAGGCTGTACGATACGTCAGTGGCATCCCCGACTGATAGAGCAACCATACTGGCTGCATATTGATGAGGCATTCGTCCTCATGGGCGACAATTCGCACCCCCATCATGCTCATCTTGTGAATGACTTCCTTGAGGATAATGACATTGCTTGACTAGAGTGGCCAGCATGTTCTCCAGACATGAGCCCTGTTGAACATGCCTGGGATAGATTGAAAAGGGCTGTTTGTGGACGACATGACCTACCAACCAGTCTGAGGGGTCTACACCAAATTGCCATTGAGGAGTGGGACAATCTGGACCAACAGTGTCTTGATGAACTTGTGGATGGTATGCCACGATGAATACAGGCATACATCACTGCAAGAGGACATGCTACTGTGTATTAGAGGTACCAGTGTGTACAGCAGTCTGGATCACCATATCTGAAGGTCTCACTGTATGGTAGTACAACATGCAATGTGTGGTTTCCATGAGCAATAAAAAGGGCAGAAATGATGTTTATGTTGACCTCTATTCCAATTTTCTGAACAGGTTCTGGAACTCTCGGAATCAAGGTGATGCAAAACTTTTTTGATGTGTGTATTTTTGAACACGGGAAAGTGAAACTAAAATTTGTGAGTGGATGTAAAGTACCAGTAGCTGTAAAAAATGAAGTTGAGAATGATAGTGGGAGGCTACTCATAGGCAGATTAGGGACAAAATATCAAGAGATGTATCTGCTGTGATGCTGGTGTAGATGAACATGATGTATTCAAAAACATACAAAAACAATAATGATATAAAAATGGAATTAAAAGAACTGTAGTAATTGAAATACAAAGTTGAACAAAAAGATAGAAACTGCAAAAATTTGTTAATTCATTAGATACTTGGATTCAGAGTATGCACTCTAATGAAAATGTAATTGAAAGCAGATGTAATGAGGGTATAAAACTGAAACAGAGCAGACTTGTTTTGATAGGGAACAGAATGATTTTTTTCTTGGTACAAAGCAAGTAAATACTGTCACTAACCAATTTGTACAGAAGGTGATTAGTGTAAATGTTTGCATAGGAACAGACTGTGCACTAATATTAAATGAATGGTGAATGAAGTTGATGAACTTATTAGTGAGGGATGTAAGCAATGTGAAATGACAGTAATGGTCTTGTTGAAAGGAAGTCTAAAAGCATAATGTCAGAAATCAATACTTCTGACAACAGACTTAAGGCTATGTGCAATGTAATGAAATGAGACAGCACAACTAGCCACAGAAAAGACATCACTACCGAACTGAATAGAATGGCTATAAATGATGAGTCACAGGTGTGGCAAATGTATTTAATAATCATATCTTAAATGTAATAGAAAACATTGGGACAAACAGTTCAAGAGCAAAATCACAGAAGTATTTTGAAAATGTAATTTTCATAAAATTCAGTTGTATGAATGTACCACCAACTCCCCCTCCTGACATTAAGAAAATTGTACATCCTCTTAGAAATGAAAGCTCATCTGGTTTTGATTGTGTTTCCAATAGAATGCTAAAAATTTGTTCCAATGTAATAAGCTCAGTCTTATCTGAAATGTTTAATGCATCACTAACTCGAGGCATTTTTCCAGAGAGACTGAAATATGTCAATGTTAAAACTCTCTTTAAGTAGGTGGTAAAAGAGATGTCAATAACTACTGACCTGTTTCACTGCTAACATCATTCTCCAAATCTTTTGAGATGATGTTATATTCTAGACTAGCATCATATCTTAGCAACAATAGTGTCCTTAGCAAATCAGAGTTTGGATTCGAGAAGGGTTGCTCTATGGAGAATGCCATTTATACAGTCACTCTGCTGTTCGTAAATGGCTTCTTCTTCTTGCGGTGAGATTCTGGGACACTATTGCAATTGCCCATTTTCCTGTTTGTTATGTTCAGCTATCCATTTAATTCTTCATTCACCAGTTCTTACCCACCAACCAATTAATCAACTATCAATTATCTGCCAAACCACCCCACACACCTGACGCCATATATTTTATGTTGCGGCCCAGCACAGTTTTGCAGTCCAATTTGAATGTTGACGGCAATATGAGGGCTGTTGGGATGTCCACCTTTGCTGTCGGAGATGAGAAGGAGAAAGCTCTCCGAGGTAGAACAGTGGTTATTGGTTGCAGTGGTAATCTTTTAGAATTAATGGCAGGATGGGAATGCTGAAGAGTTCAGTATTTATTTAAGTAATAAGTATTTCTTTGATAATTTATAAAAGAGGTGACAGTTCCTAACCCCTTCTTTAATAAATGTCAGACTCAATTCATTCTTATCTACAGGCCACTCACCTAAGCTTACAAGAGACAATTACTATTACGTAAATTGTTCTTGTTAATTACAAAACTACAAATGCTATCTATTCCTTGACGCAAAGACAGATCGTCTATGTTCAAAGCTATTCCTCAAAATAGATAATGATTACTTATCTTGCAGTTGATGTGCGTGTCACCAGATCTGATCACCGACTTCTCACTGAGAATATTACTTCTGCATTCTTCTGCTGCTGCCTCGCGTAGCTACATGGTGTCTCCTCAAAGTGGCCACTACTGCTCTCTCTCTGCCTCCTCTCCCAGAATCTCTTGCTTATATACTGTTCTAAGTTCAGCCTGACCTCCTATATAGCCGTTTGGGATATTTGCATCAGCTGGCTCCTTCAACACGAAAACACTTTAATGTTCGATTTCTCGATGTTGCCACTTTACGTATACTGGAAAGCTTCCATTAGTGTCAGGGCTTGTACTTCATGGTGCAGTCTCATTTCATTTGGTGTTACAAATATTGCTTATTAAATTTTTACTTGGGACTGGACAGGAGGAAAGCTGTTGAAACCTCGTCTCCAGCCACCCTGATTTAGGTTTTCCATGATTTCCCTAAATCGTTTCACGCAAATGGCAGGATGTTTCCTTTGAAAGGGCATGGCTGGTTTCCTTCTCCCATTCCTCCTGAATCTGAGCTTGTGCTCCGTCTCAAATGACCTCATTGTCGACGGGATGTTAAACGCTACTCTCGTCCTCATTATTGAGCTGCTGTCTGATTACTCAGATCACCTCATTGGAACTTTCATCAGTTGTATCAAAACATCTTTCGCATCAGGACTGTATGGTAGGTGGGAAAGTATTCCCCTTCGTTATTTGTTGAGTGTTTCTCTCACTGGTAAGACAATATGTGGTCTTACATGATAATGCAAAATGAGGACACAAAGTGATGAATTTTCAGGCATGAAACATTTTGCAAAAACAGCTTGTAGTACACAGCTGTTACAAACTCCCCTGGGGCACTCTGTAGCTATGAGTCCATTCATGTCGTACACGAAGTTCATCATCAGTTTCACCTTTGATTGTTGGCGGCGGAGTTTTTTCTGGGTGTACAGAGCTGGAACTTTCCTATTGTGATGGCTTGGACTTCAGTTCTGGCTCAAAATCTCATATCCACATTTCATCAAATGCCACAATCCTTTTCAGAAACTTTCTCCTTCTGCTTGATAACTCTGAAGCAATTCTGAAATTCTTTTGAGAGCTGTTTACTGCTCTTCACTCAGATCTTGTGGAACCCACACGGCAGCAACTTTTCTCATCTGTAACTTTTCAGTTATGATTCTGTAAATTTAAGTGACAGACATTGTGGCCTCATGTGCATTTTCCTCACTTATTTTTGTCAATCATCTCTCAAAATACCATTAATAATAACCTGAGAGGTGCCGTCTGTTGCATATGACATCCTTCCACTTCTTGGGCTGTCCTCAGTGGCAACTCCACCTTCACGCAAAAGAACAGACCACCATGATACTGTGCTACGATCCACTACACTATTCCCATACACCTTTCCAGGGGCAGATGTGGACTCTGACCACAATTTATTAGTTATGAACTGTAGACTAAAACTGAAGAAACTGCAAATAGGTAGTAATTTAAGGAGAGTGGAGCTGGATAAACTGAAAAAAACCAGAGGCCATAGAAAGTTTCAGAGAGAGCATTAGGGAATGATTGACAAGAACAAGGAAAAGAAATACAGTAGAAGAAGAATGGGTAGCTTTGAGAGATGAAATATTGAAGGCAGCAGAGGATCAAATAAGTAAAAAGATGAGGGCTAATACAAATCCTTGGGTAACAGAAGAGATACTGAATTTAATTGATGAAAGTAGGAAACACAAAAATGCAGTAAATGAAGCAGGCAAAAAGGAATACAAACGTCTCAAAAATGAGATTGACAGGAAGTGCAAAATGGCTAAGCAGGAATGGCTAGGGGAAAAATGTAAGAATGTAGAGGCATATATCACTAGAGGTAAGATAGATACTGCCTACAGGAACATAAGAGACCTTCGGAGAAACGCGAACCACTTGTATGAATATCAAGAGCTCAGATGGGAAACCAGTTCTAAGCAATGAAAGGAAAGCAGAAAAGTGGAGGAAGTACATATAGGGTCTATATAAGGGCAATGTACTGGAGGGGAATGTTGTGGAAATGGAAGAGGGCGTAAATGAAGATGAAATGGGAGATATGATACTGTGTGACGAGTTTGACACAGGACTGAAAGATCTGAGTTGAAACAAGGCCCTGAGAGTAAACAACATTTCATTAGAACTACTGATAGCCATGGGAGAGCCAGCTCTGACAAAACTCTTCCATCTGGCGAGCAAGATATATGAGACAGACGAAATACCCTCAGATATCAAGAAGAATGTAATAATTCCAATTCCAAAGAAAGCATGTGTTGACATGTGTGAAAATTACCGAGCTATCAGTTTAATAAGTCACAGCGGCAAAATACTAACATGAATTATTTACAAAAGAATGGAAAAACTGGTAGAAGCTGACCTTGGGGAAGATCAGTTTGGATTCTGTAGAAATATTGGAACACATGAGGCAATACTAACCCTACGACTTATCTTAGAAGATAGATTAAGGAAAGACAAACCTATGTTTCTAGCATTTGTAGACTTAGAGAAAGCTTTTGACAATGTTGACTGGAATATTCTCTTTCAAAATTCTAAAGGTGGCAGGGGTAAAATACAGGGAGCGAAAGGCTGTTTGCAGTTTGTTCAGAAACCAGATGGCAATTACAAGAGTTGAGGAGAATGAAAGGGATTAAGACAGTGTTGTAGCCTATCACCAATGTTATTCAATCTGTATATTGAGCAAGGAGTAAAGGAAACAAAAGGAAAATTTGGAGTAGGAATAAAATCCATGGAGAGGAAATTAAATCTTTGAGGTTTGCCGACGACATTGTAAGCAAAGGACCTGGAAGAGCAGTTGAACAGGATGGACGGTGTCTTGAAAGGAGGACGTACTATGAACATAAAAAAAGCAAAACAAGGATAATGGAATGTAGTCAAATTAATTCAGGTGATACTGAGGGAATTACATTAGGAAATGAGACACTTAAAGTAGTAGATGAGTTTTGCTATTTGGGGAGCAAAATAACTGATGGTGACAGAAGTATAGAGGATCAAAATGAAGACTGGAAATGGCAAGGAAAGTGTTTCTGAAGAAGAGAAATTTTTTAACATTGAGTATAGATTTAAGTATCAGGAAGTCGTTTCTGAAAATATTTGTATGGAGTGTATGGAAGTGAAACATGGATGATAAATAGTTTGGACAAGAAGAGAATAGAGGCTTTCAAAATGTGCTGCCACAGAAGAATGCTGAAGATTACATGGATAGATCATGCAATTAATGAGGAGGCACTGAATAGAATTAGGGAAAGAGGAATTTGTGGCACAACTTGACTAGAAGAAGGGATAGGTTGGTAGGACATGTTTTGAGTCATCAAGGGATCACCAATTTAGTACTGGAGAGCAGCGTGGAGGGTAAAAATCATAGAGGGAGATAAATACACTAAGCAGATTCAGAAGGATAAATACACTAAGCAGATTCAGAAGGATTTAGGTTGCAATAGGAAGATGAAGAAGCTTGCACAGGATGGAGTAGCATGGAGAGGTGCATCAAACCAGTCTCTGGACTGAAGAACAACAACAACAACAATTTTAGTAACCATGCTTCAAGTCATATATGTGATGTAACCAGGAAATAATGGTCTCACAGATCTAAAATTTAGAGTATTCTCTTTCAATCTCAGTTGAGGAAACACAAACAGGCCACAAACCATAGGAAACAGTACAATTACAGATACATATTTCTGAGATGAAAGCATTAAACCAACTCTTTTTAACCAATTGCAATTGATGTTGTGGTGTTGAAAGGCTAGAAAAAGTACAAATGGTAGAAAAGTAATACACAAATAAAACGTTGTGTAGCAGACATCTTGATGTGTGTTATATCACTGAGTACAATTGCCAATATAAACTTCGTCCAGACAGGAGTCGACAGGCCTGACCATACTGACTGAACACTGTGTCATCCTCAGCCAGTTGATGTCCTCGAATATGGATAAGGCTGATTGTGGGTTCAACACATGGTTCTCCCAGCTATTATCAGTTTTCATGACCTGGAGCCACTACTAATCCATCACGTAGCTCCTTAATTGGCATCATGAGGCTTAGCACACCCCAGTAGGTCAACAGCAAATGCCAGCCTGAATGGTCATCCACCAAAGTGCCAACCATGCCCAATAATGCTTAACCTTGATGATCTAACAGGAACTGGTGTATCCACAGCCACACAGCCGTTGACAGTTGTCAATATGGTTGAACTTAAAACATTGAATTGAGTTGAACTTCTTCATAACATTCTGTCAGTATGTCACTTATCTGCCTAAAACAATTATTTTTAAAAAAGGAGAGGAGTACACAAGGACCTATTCACTTTGTCTTAAGGATTTATGTCCCTGGTCAATATTTTATACCTTCTCAAGATAAGAAATAAGTTAAATAAATGATTCCTGCATCGATAAGCTTGTAGTATAGATGTATCCAGCAGTAGGTGTTCAAGTTTGGAATAATGACCACTGAAACTCTAATCTCTGTAAGTACAACAAATGTGACTGTCGAGCATAAGGCCAACAAAATTCTTTCTCACATGGCTTAGGAGTGCAATATTGTGATAATCATTCAGTCTTTCTGTCATGTCAGAAGGGGGGGGGGGGGGGTAGAACTGTTTTATCTATCAATCAGGCAATTTTTCTGCTTTCCATATTGTGTTAAAAAGGTGGATGAGGATAACTAGGTCTTGTTTATGAAGTGTTGCAACATATTGCAGTGGATCTAATCATGCCCATATGTTGCATCATGAATTGCAGACAGCACCAAGTGCAGATCCACTATGAAATAAAAATAGCTGAATCCAGCATAAATCACTGAGTTGAAGTCCCAACTGACTTTCTCAGTGATTGCTTTCTCTAGCAGGATTCTGTGCTTTGAATGGTTGTAGTGGTAAACCTCTACAGTGGCAGACGTGAGCAGACAGAACGTGCCAATACCAGTAGCAGTTGTCTGATACATAGTATTTAGTTTTTGTTTGTGTATGTTACTGTGTAAAACTAGTGTTTACCAGACCACTCTTAAGTTTTTGTTTTTCTGTAAATCTTAGAGCATGCCCTTATGTGAGGCAGCTTCCTCATCTAATTTTCTGAGATTTAATTTAAGTACATTTAAATCTCATGCTAGTACAAAGCATGTAGCTTAAATCAGTGCATTGGAGTCTGCATATTTATTTCCTGTTGAAGCTTTTGTGTAAGCAGAGTTTCTAGTAAAAGTCGATAAAACCATTTTCAGTAGAGAAATTTACTTTTGCTTTAAACGCGTGCAGTCCTTGCTGTCTCTGGCTATAGTGGGAACCCAGTACAGCAGATTTTATTGTTTCTTTATTCTCCTTGTTATATTTTGCTTACATTCCAACATCAGTAGCATAGTAGGGCACTTTTCACTTTTGTGGGGGTCTGTTGGTACTTTCTAAATTACTCCTGACTGCCTTTTTTGCATTTGTTGAGATCTTATATCAGTTTATACACAGTACAATATGGTTATGGTCCATGCTTGTTATGGCCAGACACAAGGGGAATGGCTGCTATCTTTAAACAGCTGGAAGCTGCGTTGGCCATGGTCAACAGGATTCTGGCTGTGGCAACATCAGATAAGACCTGCAACATCTTAAGTGCTGTTGGAATCTGCTGGTGATCTCCTTGTTGCTGCATCTTCTGAAACACACCACCAGACTGATCAATCCTCATAAAAGTGAGTGGCGAACAATGGTGGGTTCGCATGTCACTGGGTAGAAGGTGAAAGAGGGGATGGGCCACACACTGGCTCCTTACACCTTATTGACAGGTATGAAGGGCTACCCCGTGCTGATAATACTTCTGAGCCAGTAGCGGAACCTTTCCTATAGGGTCAGCAGCCAATTTTCCTATCCAGTCAAGTGAAGAGTGTGGGTATGATAGTCATCGGGAGCCCCAATGTTAAGCAGGTAGTGGAGCTCCTCAGAAATAGCAAGCAGGGTAGAAAAGAATGCTAATGTGCACTTGGTATGTTTGGTAGGGGGGTTGCCTCATCTGTGACATGGAGGAAGCCCAGCTGGCGGCTGTCTGCAAATAGTGGCATATCCTGGCATGAATGATGTCTGTCATTCGGGTTCTAAGGCCATGCTCGGCTCCCTTCGGTGGATGGCTGATTTGCTGGAGGCAACTAGCATCACCACACAGGGTGCAGGCTAAGCTTACTACTTTTAGCATTGTACCCAGAGTTGATCATAAACCTCTGGTTTGGAGCACAGTGGGAGTTCTAAACCAGTCGTTCAGACAACTCTTGTGATGGTATTGGATGTGAATTTATCGACATCTGATTCGGGCGGAGAATTGTATGGTTCTCCTTAATTGGTCAGGTGTCCATTACACACAGGAATCCACTGCTAGGGTAGTGGAGTAAGTGTGGTGTGCACATTGGGTTTTTTAGGTTAGACAAACTCACCTTGGGATCAGAGATGAATTGCCAGCCAAAATCAAAGTACAACAGCCACAATGTTCTCAGAGGATGCTCGTTCTCACAAACTGGATGTAGAAAAGCTTAACATGATATTAGTAAACTGTAGGAGCATCCCAGGAAAGCTCCCAGAATTAATATCACTTATTGAAGATTGTAATGTCCAGACAGCATTAGGAACAGAAAATTAGCAGAAACCAGAAGTGAATAGCAACTAAATCCTAAGTTTAAATCAGAATATTTATCATAAGGATAGGTTACTCACCTTTTATTTATTGCAGTAAAGAACTAAATAATATCTAGTGAGTTTATCACGGATTCCAAATGTAAATTAACCTAGTTGGAAGGTAAGCATCAAAGGTTGGTCAAAAATGGTAACTGGATGATTTTATAAACCATTTGGGTCAGGAGTCGTCGTGGTAGAGTGCTTCAGACAGAACTTGCAGAATGTTGTTAATAATTTTCATAATCATGTTGCTGTAACAAGGGGTGACTTCAACTTGCCAGGAGTAGACTGGGAAAGTCACGCTATCAAAACTGGTGCCAGACTGGGGATGCATTTGACACTATTCTGAATGTCTTGTCTGAAAATGACTTTGAGCAGACAGAGAACCAACTCATGAAGGTAATGTCTTAGACCTTCTAGCAACAAACAGATCTGAACTTATCGAACCATTTAATGTAGAGGAAGGAATCAGTGACCATAAGGTTGTGGCAGCAACTATGACTATAGGATTTATAAGGAATGTTAAGAAAGATTGGAAGGTAGTTTTGCTCAGCAAGAGTGACAAGATAAAATTGCAGATTATCTGAGTAGTCAGCATCAAATATTCAGTGACGAGGACAAAGGTGTGGAGCACAAATGGAAAAAAAAATTCAAAAGCGTCATTCAATATGTCTTAAACAAATATGTTCCAAGCAAGGCTTTAAGGGATGGGGAAAACCTATCATGGTTAAGTAGCCTTATGCGAAAACTGTTACGTAATCAAAGAGAACACCATCACAGATTCAACAGAAGTAAAAACCTAACTGACAAACAAAAGGTGAATGAAATGAAAACAAGCTTAAAGAGAGCAATGAGAGAAGATTTCAATGACTTTGAAAGTAAAAGTTTTTCAACCAATTAGAGTAAAACTCCTAAGAGGTATTGGCCTTACGTAAAATCTGTAAGCGATTCAAAATCCCAAGATAACAGAGAGAAGGCCGAAATACTGAATTCAGTCTTTCAAAATTGTTTCACCGTGAAAGATCGTAACATGGTCCCTCCTTTCTATCATTGTACAAATGTTGAAATGGTAGATACTGAGATAACTAATCACAGGACAGGAAATCAACTATAATCGCTTAGTAGTGAAGGTATGTGGAGCAGATGGGATACCTATAAGGCCCTAAAAAGATTGTCCAAAAGATGTTGCTCCTCATCTAGCTGCAGTCTGTCATAAAGTGCTGGAGCAACAAAGGGTACTTAAGTGACTAGAAGAAACCACAGATCATTACTGTTTACAAGAAGGGTCATAGGGCACAAGTACGTAATTACAGGCCTAAATTGTTGATGTCAATTGGTTGTAGAATTATGGAACATTTTACTCTAAAGAATTAGGACTTTTAGGAAAATTAAAATCTCCTCTAGAAATATCAATGTGGATTCAACAAACAGAGATATTGCAAAATTCAGCTCACTCTTTTCCTCCTGCAGACAACAGTACTCAGGTTGATGCTGTGTTCCTTGACTTCAAGAATTCGTTTGACACTGTCCTGCACTGGCAGTTAATGAAAACAATATGAGCTCATTGAGAATCACACTAGATTTGCTACGGGATGCAAAACTTCCTTGCAGGTAGAACTCAACAATGTCACTCTTAAAGGAACAAAATTGACAGTGTAAAGGTAATTTCTGGAATACCAGGAGAAAGTGTGATAGGACCATTACCATTTACAACATATATAAATAAATGATCGAGTAGAAAGTGTTGGAAGCTCTTTACGGCTATTCACAGATGATGTGATTAGATTATTCATAGATGATATGGTTGTCTATAAGAAAGTAGCAACGCCAGAAGAATGACCTGCAGGGAATTCATAAATGTTGCAAACTCCAGCAGTTGATCCTGAATATAAATAAATGTAACATATTGCACATACACAGGACAAGAACACTATTGTTGACAAATTGCTAGACACAGTACTTACTGTAAAATATCAAGTAGTGACTACCTGAGTGACCCTTAGTGGAATGACCACATAAAACAAATAGTAGGAAAAGCAGATGCCAGACTGAGGTTCAGAGGAAGAAACTTACGGAAATGTAACTGATCCATAAAGGAAGTAGCTCATAAGGAAATTGTTCGACCAAGTCTCAATTATTGGTCATCAATATGCAATCCTCACCAGGTAGGACTGATAGAAACGAGCAAAAAGATCCATTGTAGAGTGGCATGTTGTGTCAAGTGATCGTTTAGTCAGTGCGAGACAAACTCCAGTGCAGCTGTTACACGAGAGGCGTTCTGCATCATGGAAAAGTTTGCTATTGAAATTCCAAGAGAACACTTTCTGGGAAAAGTCAGACAGTGTATTACTTCCTTGTGAATATGTCTCATGAAAGAGGGAACCAGCCGCACAACTGGCTCCTTAGCCTCAGCAACAGGTACAAGATGCTGCCCACTGCTGATAACATCTCTGAGCCAGTATGGGAGACCTGTTCTGTTGGGCCAGTGGCCGATTTTCCTGTCCAATCCGGACAAGCGCAGAGGGCGATAAGAACATCTGACAAATTAGAACCAATAATGGGGCTTACTAACAATCTTTCTTTCTACGCACCATGCATTGTGGGGGGGGGGGGGGGGAAGATTAGTGAATATATCAGAAGTATCCTCTGCCACACACCACTTGATGGCTGTGTTGTGTTGCAGTCACCTTAGCACGCAGACAGAGACTAAGTCCACATCAAGGTCGCGCGCAGCTATCTTATCAGCAGTGTTGCGTAACCGGAAGTGAATTTTCCAGCAACACAGGTCTAAGTAAATACACAGACGGTGTCAGAGAACACAACACTGGCGGAGAGTATAATGTATATGTAGATGCAAAATATTTTTCAGTTGTTTGTGTAGTGTCTCCTGGCACAATCTGCAGACCTCCCATTATTCATTTGTCTGCATGTCCAACTCTTACTGATAACACACACTTGAAGTTTGAAAGTGTTGGAGTGGCACTCTGGTTCATTGTTCACTGGTTGGTTAGCTCAGCTAAAAGGTCAGTTGAAGTCAGGACATACAGCCTACAACAGGACCATACCTAGTGAAGCACTGTGGTATCGAAATCAATCTCCAAGATTATGGCCACTTCACTGTACTTTACTGAATAATGCATCAAAGAATTTTCCCTGTTCTCTTTACTTTTTCACTTTCATACTGTCTGTAGACAAAAGCTGACCCTTTTAGTTCTAACAGTGAAAGGCTCAGAATTGACTACATGTTACAATCATTTTAGTACAATGAAAGAAGATGCATATAAATTCAATCTTAAAACTCAAACACTTTTATTTTAAATTGTACATAATGCTAATCTTGAGCCTAGGCATCCATTTTCAGGTTTTGTTTTATTTAACACTGTTTGGTATCTATCCACAGAATGTACAGGTGTGTAGAGACCCCTTACTCAAGTAGACAGTAAAAAGGTGTGTGTGTGTGTGTGTGTGTGTGTGTGTGTGTGTGTGTGTGTGTGTGTGTGTGTGTGTGTGTGTGTGTGAGTGAGTGGGGGGGAATCAGAATTTGAAATTCTATTGACAACAAAGACTAAACAAAACACTATCTTGGAATGCATAAAAGTGAAGAACAAAATTGGCTGTGGCCTTTTCAAATGAATCATCCCATTGTATATTCTTTTCAAAAGTTCAGTAATAACCAGTGCACCACCTTGCTCATTAGTATATTTGTGTTTTCCTGATTGCTTTAACATATTATTCACAGTAGTTTACAGTATTATTCACAGTAGATTACAGCATATAATGAAGACAACCAATTACAACAATTAAAAGTAAATATTTCCTCTTAATGTTTCGCTCATTATATGGCCACTAAAACCCTTCTCTTTCTTAAAATGATGATGTTTGATATCATCATCATCATCATATAATTATTTGGAAGAAAATGAAGGGTAATATATATATACGGAAGTGAATGTCCATTACTACTACTTTCTTTGCATTGTGTTACATGCAAAGCAGGAGGCAGTCTGAAACACAGCCAGTTTATACAAACTCAAAGGAATTAGAGGTATCACTATAGTGTGATAAAAAATGTTAAAATCAGTATACTTTCAGAGTCTGAAATATCACTGTGTACATTTTAAACTAAAACTATTGGGAAACAAATGTATATGGTTTGCAGGTAGATAATATTAACAAACATTATTCAAATGCCATATTTTTAATTTGCCCCTTTTACCTTATGATAAAACAATTTGTATTGCAGACGGTTTGTTCCATAAACTGTAGCACATGGTAAGTATTTTGCAACAGCAATTTGTCTGACAAGCTAAGTAAAACACTAACTTAATGTCACTGCCAAATTAGGAAAGACATGTAAGTCTAATAAGTGCAATATTCAGGTCTTGTTACAAAAATACAAAACAATGATTAGAAGATGTATTGAAGCTGCCACAGTATCTGAACCATTTTACACCTTTGCAGTTTTATTTCCATAACATTACAGTTCAACTGCAGATGACAACAGCAAATGGTAAGATGATTTTTGTGAAAGCCTGCCTGTGGGTTGGCCTGGTCCAATGACAGTGTATGGGATATGACCAACACTGCCACAAGTGGCTTCCCTAAGCAGGACACTTGAAGGTAACTGTACTGTTCCCATTACCAGGCAGTTGACTTTCTGGATCTCACTTTCAGGTAGCGGTGAAATCACGTAGAGCTGTCTTTCTTGCATATCCACTCCACGAATAATACCTTAAAAATATATATTTAAAAAATTAATGACACAAAAGTACTTCTCAAATTGATATGCCCTACTACAAGATGATAATGGGAGATGTTCTGCAGAAGTACAACAAAATGCAAAGAACAGTCCTACAGCAGGGCCTTTCAGTAAGATATTGGGAACAGCAAAGTTTATACATTGCTAGTTTGGGCAAAAATGACAAGTTACTTAGCACATTTTTTCAGAAGGAAACAAACAGAAAATTGATTTAGGAAAGGACAAATTGAGCTAAAGGTATTAGTTTTGCATAAATAATAACAGGAACATTAACAAATGTGATCAAGCAAACAAAAGTATTCTGTATTGTGAGAAGATACAATGACAATATAATTAGAAAAATTATATAAAACAATAGCAGTATAAAGAACGTAAATCAGAAACTTAACACTGATGTCACATTTCATTTGTTAACATTATCACCAGCAATACAGGAGAGAAAAAGATTAATCACTTAAAGGCACCAATTGGCCTTAGAAATGGATAGGTATATCATATTCGATCATTTGCAGCTCATAAATGTAATTATTGAATAGGGCAATGAATATGAATTACTAAATGGTCTGGAGTTCATAGATTTGGAAAAAGCTTTTGAGTCACTTTCAGTTAAAGAGCACTTGCGAAACAAGGCAGCTATCCAACTTGCATTAGTACACAGGTGAGTATACAGGATGAACATGAAAACCACTGACAACACTCTGAAGGTTGTTCAGAGATATTTCACAAGTTTTTATATTACTAAATTGTTACCATGGAATCTGGTGTCA
Organism: Schistocerca gregaria; assembly: GCF_023897955.1. NCBI lineage: Eukaryota > Metazoa > Arthropoda > Insecta > Orthoptera > Acrididae > Schistocerca > Schistocerca gregaria. The sequence goes on along the minus strand of NC_064924.1, from coordinate 65,668,034 downwards.
GTAGTAGGGTGCCTATTATATAAAGGCTTCCAGCGACAACAAAACTTTGATTTTCAATACTTCGTGAAATTACTGACTGAATTTGAAAATTTTAAATGATGTTATAATCTACTCATCATCTCTCTCTCTCTCTCTCTCTCTCTCTCTCTCTCTCTCTTCCCTCTCCCTCCTCTTCCCCCTCCCATCCCTATCCTAAAATAAAAGCAATGTTAATAGTAAGAAAGTAACTACGAACAGATACATTTAATGAATAGTTAGTGAACGCCCAGGGTATTTAGCAAAACACAATACAAATAGGAAATTTTAAGAAAGAAGTATAAGGTACAACACTTATGAAAAAGATCACGTATTTGTATCAGAAGGGAAATTTCTCAAAAATATTGTAAAGTTAATGAATAAAGATGAAAATATTAAATAATTTGTTGCAAAGAAAGTGCATATAATAAAATAGAAAATGTAGTTGTCATTAAAAACTTGTTTTGATATACGGGACCCAAAATCTGCTTTGCTTTGTTAATATCTGAAATGTAAAATATGCGAAATTTACTTTCTCAGTAAATATGAGGTTGTGTCCAGTATTAAAAACAAGCATAAGGAGGGCAAAACTCACCAAAACCCAAGCACTGACAAACAGGAGCATGCAGCAGTATACACGGAAGATTTGGATCACTTGGCTGGAGCATTTCGCCTTTCTCACATATACAGAGCGCAACAAAACTGCCATTCATAACACTTAATACTGAGTTTGGGTTTATTGTTTCAGGACTAACACACAGTTTCAGATCTTTAAAGCTGCACCTGAAAAAATAAAGATATTGCTATAAAAACAACAATGGTGCTACTGAAAATGTTATGTAAATGAAAATTCACACATTGTATAATTACTCGGTAACAGTTAGGTAACATGAAAAAAGAAAAAGAATTCAGAATCTTGTAACAATGATGCTTATCATGGAATATAGTTTTCTATCTTTCGGGTTTTGATGTGGTTAACTATCTTCTTTACACCAGCTCGGAATTAACTTCTTAGTGTTTGAATTTTCTGTTAGAGGTTCTGTTCTATATGATTTTGTCTTTCTGGGAGTATGTCATGAAACACAGCATTCTCTTTGTTGAGATTTTCAGCATTTCTTTTCTAACTCTAGAAAAAGAATCCTCTGATTTCAGAACTAGTATGTGATTCTGCTGCACTAATTCTCCATGATATTTCAGCAAAATAGATCATCATATAACACTCTTCAATGTACTTTAAGATTTGATTTATGTCTACAATATTCTGGTTCTAAAGTTTTGTTATCAAACTATTACTCATGGCCTGCTCTTATCTTAACTGCAAAGCACAGGTTCATATTAATTACATGTAACTATCTTGCAACATAATTGCCACTTGCACCTAAATATAGTGCTAAATGTAGTATTAGAAAGTCCTTAATGGAATACAAATAAGGAAAGGAATATTGTAGGGACATTGAGCGGTTGATAGGAACATAAACAAGACAAGAGACAAAAATTACACATGCTGGGTACTTTACTGTTCTAAGCAATGTAAAAGCACATATTTCTCTCTCTCTCTCTCTCTCTCTCTCTCTCTCACACACACACACACACACACACACACACACACACACACACACACACACCTCTGCATGTAACATTATTCCAGCTGCCTATATTGTGCTCAGCTCAACTGAGGTCATGGGTTGTACCAGATGGAGTGGGTTAGTGGAGGGGGAGAGAGAGAGAAACAGCAAGGACACAGGAAAGTAATGTGGCACATGAGACGGAGGTGAGGACTTGCGAGGGGGAGACAGAACAGAGGAAGATGAACTTGACAAACAGGAAGCTGTGTGAGTGCAATGAGTAAAGAGAGGGGAGGGGGCAGGGGGGGGGGGGGGGGGAGGCATAGATACATGGGTAAAAGTGGTGTGGGGCAGCAGCTAGCAGAGACAGAGAGAAAGAGGACCATGGAATCGAAGGGCCTGTTGTAAGGAAAATAACCGTTTTTGGTAATAGAGAGAAACTGATCTAGGGGGTGGAAAATCCAGATGGCACAGGTTATGAAGCAGCCACTGAAGTCAAGTATCTTGTGCTCAGTTCTGTATTCAGCCATGATGTGGTCAACTCTACTCCTTACCTCAGTTTGGCAGTGCCCAGTAATTTAGATGGACAATTGGTTAGTAATCATGCCCACTTAAAAAGAAGTGGGAAGGCGAGTGCCTCCCCAGCATCTCACTGTGTGCCACATGCAACTCTTCCTGCCTATGGCATATGAGCTCAACAGTGCCACATTCCTATCCAGTGTGGATGCTGCCTCTCTCCCAGGTAATGCGTTTCTGTGAAGACTGCTGACCTAGTAATTGTCTAAAAATTTAGTAGCATTCTCAGTCTTGTTATATGTCTTTCCTGAGAAAATACCTTAAAAAAAAGAGAAAAATGCCTGTAACTTATAACTGCCAAAATGTACACCATAAAAATCAGAATGAGATTGATTTGGGAGAAGAGACCAAAGAGCGAGGTCATTGGTCTCACCAGATTAGGGAAGCGAAAAATCAAGATTTGGTTTCTTGTAGGCGACTATGTACAGCTAATGTGATTGATGTCACTGCAGGGACAGCTTAACTCTGTGCCACTCTTAATTCAGTGAACCCATCAACAAGGTGCATGTAGGCCCACTCTTCATCTGTAAATCTATCCATAGTACAACTGTATATCAGTATTAACGTGCAACTAATAGTGCCAGAAAACAAAACCCTAGATAGAAGCAGTACTGAATGCAAACCTGAGGAAACGACAACATGTGCTGTTAGCAAATGGAAACAAGACATGCTACGCATACCCATTGACGTTTGCATTGTTTTCAGTGCAATACAGATACAAAGCTAATTAGAGCAAGAAACCAAACAAAATAAATGCAAAAGCTCTGAAACAGAAGATGTGAGTTCCTTATACCAAAAAACTCAGAAAGTATCCCTGAACAAACCCTGAAAGTGTGATGTGTGTGTGTGTGTATGTGTGCGTGTGTGTGTGTGTGTGTGTTTGTAATTCTGTCAGAGATGGTAAGGGATATGGAAGAGCAGTTGAACTGCATGGATATGTAGCACAGTAGATGAGGTTTGCCATTTGGGCAGTAAAATAACTGATGGTGGCTGAGGTCATACACACCACTGTCAGAACCTTAGAACATGAATATGAAAATGAGTTAAAAGCGACTGCATGTTAAGCCCAATCAATGGAAAGAAAGATAGTTAAGAATGTGGGCTTACTCTTGGAGAAAGGTCCACAAAATATGCTGTAGAGACAACTAACAATTACATGTCCTTCCCCTTAGAGGAACGATGGATAAAGGGTAAAACTCAGTTGACAGCCAACGCATCATTTGCTGAAACTGCAGATAACTAAGACGGCATACGTATATTAGAACATAGGTAGTTAAAAAAAAGGGCATTCGGTCAGGAAATGGCAAACTGTCAAAGATTGATGACAATGAGCACAAAGTGGTGGGGAATGGTGATGGCTAAAATGGTAGTGCCTATTGAGGGTGGAGGGTACAGTCATATGCAAGTTGCGGTTCATGTCAGCACCAATGATATCTGTCACTTGGGTTCTGAGGTAGTCTCAGTTCATACAAGTGGCTGGCAGGAGGCTGCTGGCCTTGCTCACAAGAAGCCATAGAGCTCACAATTTGCTGCATCATTCCCAAAATCAACCGTGTTCTACCACTTTCTTCCTTTGTCGTTAATGTTTTACTACTGACGCAACACTTCGTTCCGTGCTTCTGTACAGGTATGTCCATTTTTTTCCAACTTTTGTTACTTTCATTGTTTTCCAGCTTTTAGTACCTGCATTTTATGTGCTGTTTTATCTTCTTGTTTCGTCTCAATCTGTTTTTATGGAGGCACTAAATACCTTCCTGTTGTGCGCCCATACAAACATTTCCATCCATCCATCCATCCATCCTTTGGTTTGGAGTGAAGTGGAGAGACTCAACCAAAGGCTCCATTCATTCTGTGATGGCCTTGGCTACAGATTTATAGAGTTGTTTTATGTGATGGAGAATTGTAGAACTCCCCTTGACATGTCAGGAATACACTACACGAAGGAAATGGCTACTTGGGTAGCAGAGTACCCTCGGAGCGCACTTTTTTTTTCTTTCAAAAAGGGGGGAAAAAAAAAGGCTAGGCAGTAGTTTGAGATCCTGTGATGATCACTTGCCAGCTGATACGCAGAGAGTGAAATCAAATCCCATATGAAGTGAAGACTCTTCGACTGTCAAAATTTTGACAGTACAGAGTGCGTTCTGTAAGTAATGCGACCAATTTTTTTCTGATGCAACAGTACACCTCAGCGTTGTAACCAGCTGGGCTAAGTGGATGGGGGTGTTAGCTTCAAAACACTCTTTGTCTCATTCAGCTGAAAGCTGCCGGAGTGTCAGGACATGCATGTCCGTCAACCCTGTTTTGAGTTTATGTAATACGGCACGATGGATCATTCTGTAGAGAAACAGTATGCTATCAAATTTTGGGTTAAACTTGGGAAGTCCGCCACCAAAACGTTTCCATTATTTTAGCATGCCTTTGAGAATGATTGCTTGTCCAAATCACAAGTTTTCTGATGGCACAAGTGGTTCATGCAGGGCTGAGAGGAGATCACCAACGAACCTCGCAGTGGACGCCCATCATCCACACGAGTCGACGAAAATGTGATGTATGTGGGCGATTGTTTGAACTCTGACAGACGGCTGAGCCTTCAATTGATAGCACAAACTCTAAACGTGTCAAAAACAACTGTTTTCTGCATTGTGTCCAAAGATTCGAACATGAGAAAGGTGTGTGCCAGACTTGTCCCAAAAGTGTTGACCAACGAACACGAGCACATGCAAGTGCTTCGGTGCCGAGAAATGTTGGCTGGTCTGAAAATGATCCGCACTTTTTAAACTCAGGTATGACTGGTGATGAGTCATGGATTTTTGAGTACGACCCTGAGACAAAAAGGCAGAGTTCAGAGTGGCACACCCCATCGTCATCCCGTCCCAAGAAGGCACGCATGAGCAAGTCCAGGATCAAAACCATGCTCATTGTCTTCTTTGATGTCAGAGGCATTGTCCACCATAAATTCGTACCTACCGGAACTACATTGAACACAGCTTTCTACTTGGAAGTGCTCAAAAGACTGAAATGAGGGTCTTGCACTGCTGAAGTGACATCAAGGACACGTGGAAAGTTCACCAAGAAAATGCACTGAGTCACAGCACCTTCACTGTCAATGACTTCCTGGCCAGGACCAAGACACCATTGGTTCCCCAGCCTCCCTACGGTACTGACCTGGCTCCCGCTGACATTTTTTTGTTTCCTCGGTTAGGAGGAGTCATGAAAGGAAAACATTGGGACATGACTGAAAGCATCGAGGTGCATGTTACATCAGCTCTAAAGTACATTCCGGAATAGGCATTCCAGGATGCCTTCCAGGCATGGAAACACCGCCTCCAGAAGTGTATCGACACAAGATGGTGCTATTTTGAAAATTTTTGAATATATTAAATAAATGATTTTTTTATGAATTTGGTGGCATTACTTATGGAACGCACCTTGTAAATTGTTGTGCATTCATATCAAAGTTCCTGAATTTACTTTGTATCTAGGGTTGGGGTTGAGTTGATTTGGGGAGAAGAGACCAAACAGCGAGGTCATCGGTCTCATCGGGTTAGGGAAGGATGGAGAAGGAAGTCGGCCATGCCCTGTCAAAGGAACCATTTGCCTGAAGTGATTTAGGGAAATCACGGAAAACCCAAATCAGGATGGCCGGACGTGGGATTGAACCATCGTCCTCCCAGATGCGAGACCAGTGTGCTAACCACTGTGCCACCTTGCTCAGTTACTTTAGATCTAGGAAAATAGTCATATTCAAGTTATTCTTGGAACAAAAGCTGTCTGAAACCTGAAGTAAGAAGCTCCAAAATATTTAGCAAGGCTGTGTGTGTGTGTGTGTGTGTGTGTGTGTGTGTGTGTTTTAAATGACATAGGAGGACAGTGTTCAGTGTAGTCAGCAAAAATGTTGTGTCTATCAAGATCAAAATTTAATCTGACTGTGAAGTCATCTGGATTGATTAACAGGCCTAGGTGAACTAAAGTTAATTATTGGATGTTTTTACCAGTCACCCAACTGTAGAATCATTCAAAGAAAGTCTATGCACAGTAGTGTAGAGCTACCCAGATTGTGTAATATTAAATTGGAGGTGAATTTAATCTATCCAAGCATAGACTGGGATGTCTATGGATTCACTGCAGGTGTTGCAGACAGCCAGCCTTATGAAGTACTTTTGAATATGTTTTCCGAAAACTGTCTTGAGCAGCTAGTTCAACAGCTCACACACAATGGAAATATTTTAGATCTTGTCACTGCAAACAGGCCTTACCTTGCCAGAAGTGTCAATATAGAGACAGGGACTAGTGATCATGACATCATCATAATGACAATGTCTACTAGAAAAGACCGATTGTGATTTAATAATAAAATTCAGAAAAATTGAAGAAGTAGAGATTGTTGCATTTTCATTTCAAAAAAAGAGCACATAAATGTCAACAGGCAAAAGTTAGTACAAATTTGTGCACCTGTAAGAAAATCAATGGGCAAAACATACAACTTCCACACTCATACCTTAGCAATCAAAGGACTCTGTCCAGTCACTTGACAACCAGTCTGATGTGGTAATAGAAGAAAGCAAAAGGAAACCTGAATACAGATAACATAGAAATAAGCATCCCTTACGTTGAGAAGCAACTGAAAGACTTGAAAACAATTAAGCTGCCAAGTCTGAATGGAATCCCAATTTGGTTTTACAGAGAGTACTCTATGGTACTGGCTCCTTACTTAGGTTGCATATACTGCAAATCTCTTGCCTGGGTGACTCGCCTATACAAGAAGGGCAAAATAACGGACCCACATAATTACAGACCAGTTTTCTTAACATAGGTTTGCTGCAGAATTCTTGGACATATTCTCAGTTTGCATATAATAAATTGTCTAGAGGAAGAAAAGTTTCTATTCACAAATCAGCATGGATTTAGAAAGCATTGCTTGTACGAAACGCAGCTTGCCCTTTTCTCTCATGATAGTCTGCGAATCACGATAGATGGCAACAGGTAGATTCCACAGTCCTAGATTTCCAGAAATCATTTGTTATGGTGCCCCACTGAAGATTGTTAGTGAAGAATTAGGCTCCCTGATATGTGAATGGCTCAAAGACTTATAAAGTAATAGAACCTGGTACATTCGCCTTGGCGACATATGTTCACGAGAGACAAGGGTATATCGGGTGTGCCTGAGAAAAGTGTGGTAGTACGACTGCTCATATTCTCTCTATACATAAATGATCTAACAGACAAAGCGAGCAGCAATCTGCAGCTGTTTGTTGATGATGCTGTGGTGTAGAGGAAGATGTCATCGTTAAGTGAGTGTAGGGGGAGACAAGGTGACTTACTGGATACAATTTCTAGCTGATGTGATGAATGGTAGCTAGTTACTTTCATGTTCCATGGATCATTTTGCACAATAAATTGTCATGATGTGGAACGAGTCATTTTAGATTCATATTGCAAATTAATTTGTACATCTATCTGGACTCTAAACATTACCACATTATTATTATTATTATTATTATTATTATTATTATTATTATTATTATTATTATTAATTCCCCCTCCCCGACATGAAAACAAGAAGTTCAGATTGAGTCAGCAATTCCTACCCACCACCTTTTACACACTACAAACACAGAAATTCTCCTACAGAATAGAAGGAGTTGCCAAGGAGAAACTTTATCAATTTATTTTCAAAAATTACCTTTCTGTCTGTTAGACATTTTATATCACTGGATAAGTGGTCAAAAATTTTTGTTGCAGCATTGTGCACCCCCTTCTTTTCTAAAGACAACCTTGATGTTGAGTACTGAATGTCATTTTTTCTTCTAGTAATCTAATTATGTACGTTACTGTTCCTTTTGAACTGTAGTTGATTATTTACAACAAACTTCATGAGGGAATAAATATACTGTGAAGCAGTAGTCAGAATGCCTAACTCCTTAAACAGATGTCTACAAGATGATTGCGGGTGAGCATCACTTATTATTCTTACAGCATGTCTTTGGGCAATGAAGACCTTCTTTCTCAAAGATGAGTTACCCCAGAACATTATTCCATATGACATTACTGAATGAAAATGAGCAAAATATGTCAACTTACTGATTTCTCTCTCTCTCTCCAAAATTTGTTATGATTCTAAGTGCAAATGTGGCTGAACTAAGTTGTTTTAGGAGCTCCAAAATGTGTTTTTTTCCAATTTAAATTTTCATTAACATGGACACCTAAGAATTTCGAAGTTACACTTATCACTGGTGCAATACCCCTAGAGGTGCAGAACTGAATATATGTGTCTTTGTGAAATTCAGGATGAGACCATTCCAAAAACCAGTCTATGATACTTTTCAGAACTTTGTTCATCACTCCTTCCATTTCTGTATGTATACTGGGAGTAATGGAAAAAAAAGTAAGTTAAAGCAGATGAGTAGGAAAGACAATCCTGTAACATTTGAATACAGCATTAGTAGTATGCTGTTGCACAGTCATGTTGATTAAATACCTAGGCATAATGTTGCAAAGCAATATGAAATGGAACAAGCACGGCAGCACAGAAAGTGAATGGTGAACTTCGGTTTATTGGGAGAATTTTAAGAAAGTGTAGCTCACCTACACAGGAGACTGCGTGTAGAACACTATTGTGACCCATTCTACAGTAGTGCTCAAGTATGTGGGATTCCCACCAGACAGGTTAACCGAAGACATTGAAGCATTTCAAAGGTGTACTGCTAGAGATGCTTTGTGAACTAAAATAGGAATCTCTGGAGGGAAGACGATGTTTTTCTTGTGAGACACTATTGAGAAAAGCAGAAAATGTATTTGAGGCTGACTACAGAATGATTCTACTGCCACCAACGTACATTTTGCTTAAGGATCACAAAGATAAGATGAGAGAAGTTAGGGCTTGTATGGAGGTACATAGATAACCATTTTTCCATTGCTCCATTTGTAAGTGGAACAGGAAAAGAAATGGCTAATACTGATATGAGGTACCCTCTGCCATGTGCCTTATGGTGGCTTATGCAGTATATATGTAGATGTAGAAGAATGCTGGAGATTAGATGGGTCTAATGAAGTACTGGAAGGACTTAATAGCACAACCTGACTAAAAATAGGGATCTACGGATAGGATACATCCTGAAGGACCAAGGAATTATCAGTTTAGTAATGGAAGTAAGTGTGCGGGTTGAACTTTGTAGAGGGAGACCAAGGGTTGAGTATAGCAATCACGTTAAAATGGATGTATGTTGCAGTAGTTATGCAGAGATGAAGAGGCTTGGGGAAGAATAGGCTAGCATGGAGAGCTGCAGCAAAACCAATCTTCATACTGATGATCATAACAACATATTTAGAAAAGGATTTCATTTCTGCCACTTTTATTTTAAGCACATTTATATGTGTTACCTGTAAAGTCTTACAAATACTTGCTGATCTTTAGTAATAATAGCTGTTTATTTAATCTTTAATGTAATTTATGCTCACAATCCGGTGGCTCACAGATCAATAATAATACGGAACTGACATCATTACAATGAAAACACAGAAAGCACACAAATATATACTAGATACTATGCATGTATTTACATCATTCCTTTACGTGGGTGTTTTCCTGGAGCATTTCTTTTCCTGTTTGCCTTTCACCTCTCCAGTCTGTCTCCACCAACACATTCTGTCATTTTCTGACATCAATTCTACGTCTCGCATTCCTCCTTTATTTTCGTTTCTAATTGTCAGGACATGTTTTTGACCTGAACAATAATAAATGTATGTCCTCTCCTATTCTTGTGTTTTCAGTTAGCTGGCAGTGCTGAGAAGCTGCAACATTTCAATGAGTTGCATACATATCAACTTCTCCTGTAGTGTTGAAACACTGAAGATGTCCCCCTATATATATACAACAGGTAGCTTGCCTTGTGTATGCAGGCGTCAAACAGGTAATGTGTCAAGCATAGCGCATTAGTCAATAGTGTGCCAGCTACTGTTTAGACATGACAGAAGTTACGTTTAGAGTAAAATGTAAAACTAGATTGGAAGCGGAAAACAATCTACAAAGAAAAATTCATTAAAGAATAATAAACAGAAATAAAATGAAAAAAAGAAAATGGAGAAAAAAGAGAAACAGAAAAATGTAGGGGAAACAAATTGCTATATCTTCTGGCATTCGGTGAAACTGTGCAGTGTGGGAGGACTAAATGACTCATGTAGTACTTTGTCACTCTTGTTTGTTGTATTTTGGAACTCTTGTTTATTGAGATGTACTGCAGAGCACTGTTTCTCAACCTTTTTCAACTCAGTTCCCCTTACTTCATTGAAATGAAAGTCAGTCATTTCCACGGTAGACAGTTTTATTGTGCCTATCAATGTGCTGTGCCAGTTTACTGTGGTCATCCAAAGTCATTTAGTGTAGACATATAACCTAGTAAACAAATCATGTGGTTGATTCTTCATTAGCTTACACTGACCCATTTCTTCTCTATATTGGCATTCGTTACAATTATATCCCCTTTTTTTTATTATTTATTTATTTACCCTCCCATTCCCCATGAGAACCACTCCCCCCACCATCTCTCTCTCTCTCTCTCTTTCTTTTCCATTTTATCCCTTCTTTCTTTTGATTCATTATTCTTTAATTCCATTATTATTTCCACTTTTCATTTCCCCTTACCAATCCAATCTAAAAAGAAGGTAGAATACTGTCCTTTTAATCTGTATTTTTAGTGATATTACTCTCCACCTACCGTGAGAACAATCTCCCCCATCAAATTCAGCTTTCCTTCCTAAGGAAGGCACCTATTGTGCCTAAAGCTAGAAAAGCTGTGCTCTATTTTCATGTACTTCTATCAGCAGTAATAGGTGTTGTGACTCCTTTTAGTAACTATCTGGTTTTTCTTCTCTCTCTGCAATTTTAACAATCTCCTGTGTTGAACTTTCCTTTTTCTAAAATTATAACGTACTATGTTCATACAAAAATATGGCATGTAAGTAGAAACAGGTCAACTGCCAAAAAATGTAAATTAGAATTATTGGTGAACTGCTGGAACTGCCAAGGCCAACAACATATATTCCGATACAAGTGCCACAACAATGGGAAAGTGTTTACAGCATTTGAAAGGTAACATTCATTCTAGCACAACAACATTGATGTTCAAATATTGTGTGTGTGTGTGTGTGTGTGTGTGTGTGTGTGTGTGTGTGTGTGTGTGTGCGTGTGCGTGTGCGCGCGCGCGCACGCGCTCATGCACATGCATTTAATAATTTACTTTTTCCCTCTTTCGGGTTCCTGCAAATGCAAACAGCTTTCACATGGCCAGACACTTAAGTTCTTGAATGATTTCTACCCGCTAAAACAAACAGTGAACCAAAATTCCTATGCAATGTCTCACATGTGTGTCTGCAAAATGATAAGGCAGAGACCCAAAGTAAATAATGGTGCTTATGAAACTGCTCAGCTGTCTACATAGGAAGGTGCTGAACAACTGGTAATATCACAGACAAAAGAAGTAAATACGTGCTACACATTGGCTGATGGTGAGGGATCTGTAATGCAAGATTGTAAAGGAAAATTTTGTGAGGTTCTTGGTTTGACAAAAAGTAGAATTCAGACATTAACACATTTAAAGAAGAGTATTGAGACTCTGTGAAGACAGTCTCACTACTCATCATTTGTCAAGTGACAACTGAGGTGTGATTCCATAATAAACGTCACTACAACATGTCACCTAGTAGATTATTGTGAATCTTGATTCCTAGCAGTGAATTATTCACTCTTAAGAGTTTGTTTTGCCATGTACCTGAGGGGGGGAGGAGCAATTTTTTTCCTCACATACATGCACACACCTGATGCTGAGAGCTAGGGCAGTGAGCTAACCTATGATTTGATTGATTTGTTATACCTACTAACAATAAATCTAAAGAAATCTTTTTCATACTCCATACATATATTTGTACTGGTATTACAATTACACCGTCAAAATCTCAGTTCATTATCGGCATCACTTTTGGAGGTATAAAGTTTTACCTAGAAGCCACAATAACTTTCCTGGTAGTACAATAGTAGAGCTAGGGATTGTAATGTATTCATTTATAATCTTGTATAAAAATATAACCTAGGAGTCAGTTCATAGTTTTTCTAGAATTTTTTTTACTTTTGTTAAAATAGTTTGATAACAGTAATCACCTAAAAATTCTTAGTTATGTTTTTTTTTGGTGTGTGTGTGTGTGTGTGTGTGTGTGCGTGTGTGTGTGTGTGTGTGTGTGTGTGTGTGTGAGAGAGAGAGAGAGAGAGAGAGAGAGAGAGAGAGAGAGGAGGAGGACATCCATAAAGAGTGGACGTTTTATCACAAAACTGTGCAAAATTTTTGCGTGGGGAAATTCTTGTGCAATCATGAATCCTGTGGCATATGCCCATCAAGCATTCTTTTATACAAAAGCAGACACAAGAAAAGTTTGATGTTGATGTTTTCTCTGCTGCACCCATATAAATATACGGCAGACACTTTAAATCAGTTTCTTATATAGCTTTGCCCTGACAAGGACCGTTCTCTGTTAGGTCCTTATCTTAAAATTGCACTGTTGTACTGTACCATACAATGTTGCTTTCCTGCCACACATTGTTGCTTTCCTGACAGGGTGTTTACAGGCATGGTCTTTCCCACCAACAGCCCATTGCACTCCCTTTGCTGCAAACTTGTCTCAATTAAAAAGCAATTTATTTCACACATCAGACACACAGTGGTGCCTGGTTGTGCCAGGCTGTAGTTATATTACAATTACCATCAAACAGGCATACCTCATTGTATTTGTAGAACTATAAAAATATAGATGTGCAAGTTATATGAGTTATATGTACATACTGCTTTCCCAATGTCACAGTGAATGGGATAAATCAATCGTTTTATTTAAATTAAATTTGGTTTCATAAATACAGGGTTTCTTTTATAAATTGCTTTCTATAATTACACTGGATGCTATAGGGATTACTGTGAGTACTGGAGAGCTGGAGCTCTTCTGGTTGGATGCGTATATCATCAGCCTATGGGAATTAAGCATTTCCTGTGCTTAATGCTGGTGCTTTGTGCTGCAGTTCTGTCTCCAAGGTCGCTCAGGGGCCGTCATACTTTGCAGCTCAATGTGGAACCACGCCACACAAATTTTTGTTAAGATGAAGAAAATTGTGTGTTCTGTCAATTCTTTTATCCTAGTTGTGAAGTAACTACAGTTTTGAATGTTTCAGGGAAAGTTTGAGAATTCTGGAAGTTATTTGCGTGTGAACTTCTGGTCATATTTCAACTCCATGTGGCATGTTTCTTGAATACTTCAGGACATCTTTTTAAGAAGATCAATGAACGACTTGCAGTAGTAACTTGAGAATAACTGTGGGTCAGTAACTGTGCAGGATGTGAATACTGTTCAGGTTGGAGCAGTCAACTTCTAGCTTCTTATGTATGAAAACTAGTGGTGAAAATAATCGTTTCAGCAGTAAATATGGACTTCATAGCCATTTATCACTTGTTTTGGAGGCAATAAAGCATGATTAATTGAACTTTAAACCATTTTACACAAATTATTTAGAATCCTGCATGCACAATATTTTTATGAACTTACAGGTACTGCCTCCAAGCTTGAGTTATGCAAAGTTATGCAGAACAAAAATAAGATGATTATGTTTCTGTGGGTTTACCTGGCAGCAAAGGGTTATTTTATAAAAACAGAACACAACATTTGGTGAAAGGACACTTTTTAATGTCTTGCGATTGTGATTTTGCCCACATTGAAAAATGAAAGAGGCTAACAGTGTGTGAAGTTCCAAAATATTTAATTTGCCTCATAACTGAAACAATGCATACAACACCACACATAGTGACTTGTTATGCTGGAAACTGATTTTTAAGGCTTTTAAGTCAAGTGCTGAAAAACATAAGAATTTCACCAATATGCATATTTCAAATGTACAATGGATAGACTACTGCTGAATAGGTAGAGGTACTGCAAGTTTGATCAACTGTTAATGCAACTGAAGAGTTCAGAAAACTTCATATCTTGAGGAGGAATGTGAAACCTTCTGATCTTCAACAGGTCCAGCTGGAAACACAAGCATATGAATTTAGGTCATCTGAAGAAAAGAGAAGGGATTTAGCTAAAATGATATTGAAAGAGAAGTGACGTTAGGAGAACCTTGTAAAATGAGTGGAAATGGGCATGATTGCATTTGTGTTGTTATTTATGTTAAAACCATTGCTGACAGAACATCACAATCAGATTTTGTATTATTTTGTTCTTAAAGCCACTTATTCAGAGTAAAACCTGTACAGTTTTCATGTTTGTATAATGTTCCCCAACTTTTATGCTGATTTTTTATAAGTACTATAAATATTTCACTGATTATCTCCAAACCAGTGTTTGGGAGCTTGACACATTATTTACTTACATGCCACAAATATTATCCAAACTTTTCTTTGTAATCAGCAAAGATGATTTAATTATAATTTCTGTTTACACTAGGTTCACACCATATGCTGGCTCCTGAAATGAATGAGCTATATTTTCAAACACTTTTCAGGGCATTGGATAAAACATTATAGTATCATCAATGTCCATATAAGACACTTGCAAAAGGTACAGCTCTTCCAGTTTCTTTAAAAAATTGTATCCCTTATTAATAAAATAAATCAATTTCTTTAAAATACTCACACATAAGGCACTAGCTCAGTTAAGGAGTAGTTTGGGGGCACAGTTATTCCACTCAAATAGGACATGATAACAATCTCTCGCATTGTCCGAGAATCTAGACCCCTGAAACCAAAATTTAAAAATTCAAAATAATACATTGATGTAAATAAAACAGAAAGAAACTTCCACATGGGAAAAATATATTAAAAACAAAGATTCCAAGACTTACCAAGCGGGAAAGCGCCGGCAGACAGGCACATGAACAAAACACACAAACACATACACAGAATTACGAGCTTTCGCAACTGGCAGTTGCTTCGTCAGGAAGGAAGGAAGGAGAGGGAAAAATGAAAGGATGTGGGTTTTAAGGGAGAGGGTAAGGAGTCATTCCAATCCCGGGAGCGGAAAGACTTCCCTTAGGGGAAAAAAAGGACAGATGTACACTCGCACACACACACACACACATATCCATCCGCACATACACAGACACAAGCCTGTATGTCTGTGTATGTGTGGATGGATATGTGTGTGTGTGTGTGTGCGAGTGTACATCTGTCCTTTTTTTCCCCTAAGGGAAGTCTTTCCGCTCCCGGGATTGGAATGACTCCTTACCCTCTCCCTTAAAACCCACATCCTTTCATTTTTCCCTCTCCTTCCTTCCTTCCTGACGAAGCAACTGCCAGTTGCGAAAGCTCGTAATTCTGTGTATGTGTTTGTGTGTTTTGTTCATGTGCCTGTCTGCCGGCGCTTTCCCGCTTGGTAAGTCTTGGAATCTTTGTTTTTAAAATAATACATTATTTGACAAAAATATAATGCTTTGATGGCATGTAATTAGTTTCTCCTATTGGTTATATGTTAGGTTTTGGAGCAAAAAAGCTGTTTATCACATCTTGGTGATACAATTTATTTCCAACACAAACACATTACCTCTCAATTATCTTAAAAAAATGTTCTAAGGCACTAATGTTTCAAAATGAGCATACTATTCACATGCTCACCACAACAAGCACAGCCCGGATAATACTTGAAAAAGTCTACACTAATTTCGCAGCACTCAGATTACATCTCACAAACAAAAATTACTATTTTTTGTGTGTTGGAATATGTGGCATAGCATTAGACTAATTGTGATTGTGGATGTTAAATTATCATCTCTGTCATAACTGGTAATCAGTGTTTTAATAACATTTTTCACCGTCAAGCTTGTATCAACTGAGCAACCACTCATGAGATGCTCTGTTTAAAAATACAGAAGAAAGATAATAGTAAAAAACTAAGAAAAGTGTACTACAAAATTAAACTAATTTCTATACACAATTACAAGCACTTGAATACATTCGATGGTAACAAGTCACTCATCAAAATAAAAGTTGCATACAGAAGTTAGTTTGAGATTATAATTTAGTTTCCTAGTATTTTACTGTCCTTATTTGCCTTTCTTTTTTTAAACCACTGTCCAATGGTGATTTGCTTGGAAATCAAAACCAGATAAGACTGGAGCCTGAAAAACTCAGCTTTTTAAGATGGCCTTAAGCATGCTTCTGGTAGCCTATAATGAATATTACCAATTCCAATTGAGGGGCACTTTAACCTCCACAACAACAAACAAAAAAGACCTGCTGGTAGCAGAAATAGATATCCATGGTCATGCACTATTTATATTGTTAGTATCGAGCACACATAAACTTTAACGTCTAATGGAAGCACCCAACACAGCATGAGCTACAGTGTGACTAAAATCAATTATCCTAAGAAAGAAATAATGAACAACCAGCAATTTAAAGGAACATTTTTTAAATTAACAGTGAAGTTATAAAATCTGTTACTGAGCTTTTGCATTTATTACACTTGAAAACAACAACTAGACAAACAGGAAATAAATATACATCAAAATAAAAGTATCACGAAAGGCTTTCGGTAAGCTAAGCATAGTTTTCACGAGTGATTTTCTTGTGTCTGAAATAGAAAATCTACAATTAGTTTGAATTATCAGTTTGGTTTACAGCTGTGAGACTTGAACTTTTAATATGAAAACTATTCAAAAGCTGAGGATTGTTCAATGAGAAAAAGAGATACACCTAAGTCACCATCGTATCTCTGGCAAAAATTACTATCAATGTGTTCTCTTGTAGGATCAACTCGAGGAACGAATCTCCACAGTCACAGAACAAGTCAATACATGAAATTGTAACAGAAAAGTAATAATAGATAAAATAAAATGTTTATGAATCCTAAAAATATAACAAGCTATAAGAACAAAACACACAAACACACACACAGAATTACTAGCTTTCGCAACCAATGGTTGCTTCTTCAGGAAAGAGGGAAGGAGAGGGAAAGACGAAAGGATGTGGGTTTTAAGGGAGAGGGTAAGGAGTCATTCCAATCCTGGGAGCGGAAAGACTTCCCTTAGGGGGAAAAAAGGACAGGTGTACACTCGCACACACACACATATCCATCCGCAGATACACAGACACAAGCAGACATATTTAAAGGCAAAGAGTAAGGGCAGAGATGTCAGTCGAGGTGGAAGTACAGAGGCAAAGAAGTTGTTGAAAGACAGGTGAGGTATGAGCAGCGGCAACTTGAAATTAGCGGAGGTTGAGGCCTGGCGGATATCAAGAAGAGAGGATATACTGAAGGGCGAGTTCCCATCTCCGGAGTTCGGATAGGTTGGTGTTGGTGGGAAGTATCCAGATAACTCGGACGGTGTAACACTGTGCCAAGATGTGCTGGCCGTGCACCAAGGCATGTTTAGCCACAGGGTGATCCTCATTACCAACAAACACTGTCTGCCTGTGTCCATTCATGTGAATGGACAGTTTGTTGCTGGTCATTCCCACATAGAAAGCGTCACAGTGTAGGCAGGTCAGTTGGTAAATCACGTGGGTGCTTTCACACGTGGCTCTCCCTTTGATTGTGTACACCTTCCGGGTTGCAATCAAAAATAAAGGTTGAAAGACTGCCAATGCAGATGAACCGCTATTTGCCAGCACATGGCTAGAGTGAAGACCGATGTCAAATTTGCTTGAGCACATGGAAGCAGCAAGACAGAAATGCAGACTGAAATTGTCAGGACAACAAACAACAAACAACTCCCCAGCAAACATAAGCTAAATACAATTAAAGAAGATCATCAAAAACATTAAAGAAGTAATATAAGATCAAGGGGTTTTTCCTTACAACTATAAGTTTCTAATTACTCCAAAAAATCCAGTGTCATTCGTTTGCGCCCATGGGGCAACATCATACCACATCCAATACCCTATACCACATAGCCCTCTCAGGGATGTGCACACCAAAGGGCAATTAATTTGTATGTTTCCTGAAACAAGTATAAAAAGAATGGCCCGTCTGGCCAATGTAACACTGATCACAGTCATAACATTTAATTTTATACATGAGTTATTTAATATGTCATGTTTAGGTTCAATTTGGCATTGAAAGTGTGTTTTTAGTTTCTTAGTTTTCACAAATATAACCAGACTGTTCAGGTTTTTTTTTGAGACGCAGCAGCTACAAATCTAGTTTTAATTCTGCAGTTATTACTGTTAGGCAAAGTGCTGTCAGTCTTACTGTATATGTTGGCACTTTTTTTTTGACTAATCTTCACCTTGAATATTATGTCATTACTTTCTTACGTTACTGTACCTTGAAATATATTCTTGAAGACTGATTAAATCAATTTATAGAAATTTTCTGTTCCTGCTTGTGCTTTCGGACTTGGAATGATTGTATGAACAATCGAAACTAGTTATCAAATTTAATGTTGTATATGTTTTGCAATTGAGACAATTGAAAATTTTTGTATAAGTTTTTAAAAATATTTAGTTTTGAAGTGTACCATGAATGTCAGAAATTAAGTATGCGTTATTAGTGCAGTTGAGGCTTATATCACTCCTATTTAGAGCCCATGTTTCGGGAGAATGACTCATGCGTGCACAGTGACAGATGGTCTGAAGCAGGTTCAGTCTGCTAGATGACAGTAGTGGACAGGACTAAACAGAAACAACTCTAATACAGTTAAGAATTTTAACCACCAGTCCAGTAGTGCACAGAGGCACTCAAGAAACAGGCCAATAGAATGTTTTTGTGAATTGTTCTGTTTATTTCTTGAAGTCTGTTCTGTTTATTTATGTTTATACAGTTTTGTATGCCCCCCCCCCCCCCCCCTATGAACCATGGACCTTGCCGTTGGTGGGGAGGCTTGCGTGCCTCAGCGATACAGATGGCCGTACCATAGGTGCAACCACAACGGAGGGGTATCTGTTGAAAGGCCAGACAAACGTGTGGTTCCTGAAGAGGGGCAGTTGCAGGGGCAACAGTCTGGACGATTGACTGATCTGGCCTTGTAACACTAACCAAAACAGCCTTGCTGTGCTGGTACTGCGAACGGCTGAAAGCAAGGGGTAACTACAGCCGTAATTTTTACTGAGTGCATGCAGCTTTACTGTATGATTAAATGATGATGTCGTCCTCTTGCGTAAAATATTCCAGAGGTAAAATAGTCCCCCATACGGATCTTCGGGCGGGAACTACCCAAGAGGACGTCATTATCAGGAGAAAGAAAACTGGCGTTCTACGGATCGGAGCATGGAATGTCAGATCCCTTAATCGGGCAGGTAGGTTAGAAAATTTAAAAAGGGAAATGGATAGGTTAAAGTTAGATATAGTGGGAATTAGTGAAGTTCGGTGGCGGGAGGAACAAGACTTTTGGTCAGGTGAATACAGGGTTGTAAATACAAAATCAAATAGGGGTAATGCAGGAGTAGGTTTAATAATGAATAAAAAAAAATAGGAGTATGGGTAAGCTACTACAAACAGCATAGTGAACGCATTATTGTGGCCAAGATAGACACAAAGCCCACGCCTACTACAGTAGTACAAGTTTATATGCCAACTAGCTCTGCAGATGATGAAGAAATTGAGGAAATCTATGATGAGATAAAATAAATTATTCAGGTAGTGAAGGGATACGAAAATTTAATAGTCATGGGTGACTGGAATTCATCAGTAGGAAAAGGGAGAGAAGGAAACATAGTAAGTGAATATGGATTGGGGGGAAGAAATGAAAGAGGAAGCCGTCTGGTAGAATTTTGCACAGAGCATAACTTAATCATAGCTAATACTTGGTTCAAGAATCATAAAAGAAGGTTGTATACATGGAAGAATCCTGGAGATACTAAAAGGTATCAGATAGATTATATAATGGTAAGGCAGAGATTTAGGAATGAGGTTTTAAATTGTAAGACATTTCCAGGGGCAGATGTGGACTCTGACCACAATCTATTGGTTATGAACTGTAGATTAAAACTGAAGAAACTACAAAAAGGTGGGAATTTAAGGAGATGGGACCTGGATAAACTGAAAGAACCAGAGGTTGTACAGAGCTTCAGGGAGAGCATAAGGGAACAATTGACAGGAATGGAGGAAAGAAATACAGTAGAAGAAGAATGGGTAGCTCTGAGGGATGAAGTAGTGAAGGCAGCAGAGGATCAAGTAGGTAAAAAGATGAGGGCTAATAGAAATCCGTGGGTAACAGAAGAAATATTAAATTTAATTGATGAACGGAGAAAATATAAAAATGTAGTAAATGAAGCAGGCAAAAAGGAATACAAACGTCTCAAAAATGAGATCGACAGGAAGTGCAAAATGGCTAAGCAGGGATGGCTAGAGGACAAATGTAAGGATGTAGAGGCTTATCTCACTAGGGGTAAGATAGATACAGCCTACAGGAAAATTAAAGAGACCTTTGGAGAAAAGACAGCCACTTGTATGAATATCAAGAGCTCAGATGGAAACCCACTTCTAAGCAAAGAGGGGAAAGCAGAAAGGTGGAAGGATTATATAGAGGGTCTATACAAGGGCGATGTACTTGAGGACAATACTATGGAAATGGAAGAGGATGTAGATGAAGATGAAATGGGAGATACAACACTGCGTGAAGAGTTTGGCAGAGCACTGAAAGACATGAGTCGAAACAAGGCCCCAGGAGTAGACAACATTCCATTAGAACTACTGACAGCCATGGGAGAGCCAGTCCTGACAAAACACTACCATCTGGTGAGCAAAATGTATGAGATAGGCGAAATACCCTCAGACTTCAAGAAGAATATAATAATTCCAATCCCAAAGAAAGCAGGTGTTGACAGATGTAAAATTTACCGAACTATCAGTTTAATAAGTCACAGCTGCAAAATACTAACGTGAATTATTTACAGACAAATGGAAAAACTGGTAGATGCCGACCTCGGGGAAGATCAGTTTGGATTCCGTAGAAATGTTGGAACACGTGGGGCAATACTGACCTTCGCCTTATCATAGAAGGAAGATTAAGGAAAGGCAAACCTAAGTTTATAGCATTTGTAGACTTAGAGAAAGTTTTTGACAATGTTGACTGGAATACTATCTTTCAAATTTTAAAGGTGGCACGGGTAAAATATCGTTTCTGAAGGAGAGAAATTTGTTAACATCGGGTATAGATTTAAGTGTCAGGAAGGCGTTTATGAAAGTATTTGTATGGAGTGTAGCCATGTATGGAAGTGAAACATGGACAATAACTAGTTTGGACAAGAAGAGAACAGAAGCTTTCGAAATGTGGTGCTACAGAAGAATGCTGAAGATTAGATGGGTAGATCACATAACTAATGAGGAGGTATTGAATAGAATTGGGGAGAAGAGGAGTTTGTGGCACAACTTGACAAAAAGAAGGGATCGGTTGGTAGGACATGTTCTTAGGCATCAAGGGATCACAAATTTAGCATTGGAGGGCAGCGTGGAGGGTAAAAATCGTAGAGGGAGACCAAGAGATGAACACACTAAGCAGATTCAGAAGGATGTAGGTTGCAGTAAGTACTGGGAGATGAAGAAGCTCGCACAGGATAGAGTAGCATGGAGAGCTGCATGAAACCAGTCTGAGGATTGAAGACCACAACAACAACAACACAGTTTTGTATATGCTATTAGCAGTGTGAATGATGCGTGAATGTAGTCTAAAGTAAATATGTAGATCATTATTCTACTGATGAACACTGTACAAACTAGTGTGAGAAAGTTTTAAGACAATGTGAATGCAGAAGACGGGGAATTTTGTATCATAGTATGTTAAGT
The DNA here is from genome assembly GCF_023897955.1 of Schistocerca gregaria. Classification (NCBI taxonomy): domain Eukaryota; kingdom Metazoa; phylum Arthropoda; class Insecta; order Orthoptera; family Acrididae; genus Schistocerca; species Schistocerca gregaria. The sequence continues at coordinate 65,646,123 of NC_064924.1, read as the reverse complement.
AAGTTTATGGTAAAAGGAAAGCTAATTCGAATACAAATGAAAATAGTTAATAATTTAAAGTCTAAATAAAATATCAGAATGTTAAATATTTATTTCAGGAAAAAGTACAGTTCAAAAGTGTGTTATTTGTAGATCAGTTAGTCATGAAAAATGCGAACTAACGCAGGAAACAATTTTTTTTTTATTTCTATTAGCCTTAAAGAAAACTGATCAATGAGAATGGAGTATTCTTCACACATCTTTCCCCTGGAACATATAGAATGTTTACAGCCTTTCAATGGTACGGTCAAGTGTAGTATGAGCTCCAAAAAGGAAGTTATAATTTGCCAGTTTTAGTTATGCTACATGTTTCAAAAGTATTTTAAAGTGAAGGCATATTTATTCCAGTGTGGCTTTTTAGAAAGTACTGATTTTTAAGTAATTTTTTGTGTGAGAAAAGACAGTAATTCCGTGTGGCATATTGAGCAGATCGGTGAATAAAGATTTGAGTGCATTAGGTACCAATAAACTTAATAGTATGGTGAGCATTTTCATTTGAGAACGAAATCCATTTTTAGTAGCTGTTCAGATTTTGGGAAATACGTTACCATAAACGTGCTAATATGAACGAAAGCGTTTGTGCATGACTGTGTTAAGATTAGCATGGGCTTGATAGTAAACGTGTACTTTATCAAGGTTCAGAATACACAGGCATTTTGCCAGTATTTCCACCTTTCATTCAAAATTAAGACCTTTTTCTTATCCTTCGAATAGTTATGTTGCATGCAGCCTGGTGCGACTTGCAGTACGGTAGGTTTCTGCTCAGCTTTCCAACCAGAGACCTGCTGTACTGAGTTGACAGGTAGGTGCAAGTAAAGGATGAAAGGAACTGCGCCGCCGCACACAGCGCATCAGTGCAGGAAAACTGGTATGGCAGATGAAGAAGGTCAGGCTCGCAGTTTCAGCATGCCGGGGCTGCAGCATTCAACAAAAGATAAGTTAAGTTTGTTACATTTGTTGTGTGTGTGTGTGTGTGTGTGTGTGTGTGTGTGTGTGTGTTTGTGTGTGGGCGCACGCTCGTGCGCACAAAGACTGAGTAACATGGAAAGTGATAAAGATTTTGTAAATAAGACAAAAGATGAAGAACTCACATTCACTGTAAGTGCTTCACAAACTAGCACACTCAAACATAGAAAAGAAGTAGATTTTAAAGTAAAAGAGGAGGTTTCTAACAATATTTCTGTGTTATTTACAGACAGTGGAGTAGAATCTGTTTCAGGGATGTCAGTTAATGTAAATAGTGGGGATGGTGTATATCCTGCAAGTGACATTAAGCATGAGATCAGTAACAACCAACTGTGTGTTGATGGTGTTGGTAGTGTTACTGAATCATATGTGGCAAATGTGGATACCAAATTTGGTATAGTACTGGTGGAATGAGGTAAACAGGAAACAGTGATGCAGAAAATAGAGCCTGGAGGTATGGAAGAAATGTTTGCGGCATTAATGGGTTCCATAAAAGATGGAAACAAACAACATACTAATTTGGCTGAAACAATTGGTCACAAAATTAGTAAACTTGATGAAATGCTCAAAAAGCAGACTGCTGTTTTAAAAGAAATGTAGAAAAATGATTTGAAGCCATTAGAAAGTAAAGTGGATGGCAAAAATTCGCAAGTTGAGAATAACTGCCAACAATTCATTAAAATAGTAAAAAGTGAATTGCTATTGGAAACAAACAAAGGATAGATTTGATAAAAGAAACTGTGCAGGAAGTAGAGGTCAAAATAGCAGTGGTAGAGTCTATATGTGTAAATGATCACAAATTGTTAAACAGTAAAATCCGTTCTGAATATGCCAAATGTATGAATGAAGTAAAAAGAGTGTCTGACTGAGTGGGTGTGTCTGAAGAAAATATTCTTCAGCTAACTAACCAGGTAGAAGAGGTTGAAAATAAGTTGGATGAGCATAGCAGTAGATTATGCCAAGTTGAAATTAACCTCAGACATGGAACTAACAGTAGTTAGTGTAGTTTTGTAGCAGAATCATCTGAAATATTATATGTCGCTAACAGGCAGTTTTTACGTTTTGATCTAAAAGGTAATGTACATCCAAAAAATTTTTGGAATGACTTTGAAGGTGTTCTACCTAGCTTGTGGTCAGACAGGCAAAAAATAGGATTTATTATGTCCAAAGTCTTGGGAGAGGCTATGTGGTAATTTCTGAAATAAATGGGAAAGATGTGGTTGTACCATTTTTTTGGAAAAAAATAATATGACCAAAGAAGAAGTAGCCAGTATACCAATTAGGTATTGTTGAAGGATGGAAGATTTGGAAGACTAAGTGAGTATGGGGATGATGTGGGGATGGACCCTGAGAAAATGAAGGTGGTACAAGAAAAAATAGAATGAAAAGCAAAAGAGGCGCCAGAGCTAGATGTGAGCTAAGCTTGGAGGACTCAAAGGGCATTGCAACCCATGCAATGCTCGATGTTTGATGAACACCAGGTGCTCGAGTAACTAACAATGTTATTTCAGTTTCTTTTCATATTGTTAATCTTCCCTTCTGTCTTTCTGAGCTGAATCTATCATCTTTAATTTTCTTCTCTATTAGTGAAGGTAAAGTATTTGACAGACTCAGAGCGCTAATGGTTTCTTATGACAAAATAAGTTTTATGGTGAAAAAAATGGGGGTCAAATTGTAATGGGGTGAAGTGACAACATAAGTATATTGATGTAAGAAAATAATTAAGGTACGAAGGTGATGACTTAAATGGAAAGTAGAAAAAGGTGTGTCATTCTGCTGAAAGTTGACAGGAAGGATTGACGTATTCCCTGGTACATGGGAGTGTACAAGGTATTGATGTACCAGTTAAAATAATGGCAGATAAGAAGGAATATCCTGTTGGAAAATGTAAAAATAAATTGGAGGCTAAGTGAAATGTAGGGAATGGATATGACAAGTACAGTTAATAAAGGAGATTTTGATGATGAGTACTAAAGTGTAATGTTCAGGAAAAGGCATTTTGTAATGATGTAATGGAATATACAGTGGCCACCTAGTTAAAGGAAGTGTAACAAATATAACAAAAAATATACCTGGATAAAACTGAAAGACATTTATTATGAAAGTAATGTGAATGAATGTGAAGATTATGTATTTATTGTAAACAAAAAAACTGATTTCTGTTCAATAGTGGTAAAAAAAAAAAAGAATCATAAAACGTCTGTAAATAATTGCTTTGCCTGAAATGTGTTTTTCACAATTAAATGTTCTCATGTTGAGCTAAAGTAAAGAAAAAGTTTAAGTTTTGCTTTCAATAGCAACTAGTTTCTTGAAAAAAATCATTAAGTCTTCTAAACAAAATAAATTCTTATATTCTAATAAATAAATTCTTATTCCCCAAATATTTCTAGTAGATTTGATCATGCTGATTAAAGTAAAATAAGGAAGCAACACTCTGTTAATTTAATTTAATTTGAAGTCAAGTTAAACAAAATATAAAATTTGTAAATAATTTCCTGTAATAATAAGGGATTGTGTATTAGGATGTATGTAAAGAAAGTAGTCTTAGACAGAAGTATGGTTTCAGGGACAACATTGCATATAAACCCTGGAAAGACAGATATGTGGAGAATGGGGGAATGTTATGGACACTACAATGCAATGGTGCAATAATCAAAAACCAGGGAAATGTATGTGATGAAAAGACTATAGTGATGTGCTGGTGCTAAGGTAGGATAAAATACCATAATTAAATGGAAGGACACAAATCGCAGTGCCTTTAAATAAAAAAAGTGAATAAGTAGTTAACTTCAAAAGACTTTCATGAAGCATGAATTTAAACATGTTGAAACAGTTATTAAAATGTTGAAAACAGGTCTTGAAAATTTGCATCAATTTTGTCAAGTAAGAAATGAGTTTTCATAGAGAAATTAAAAGATTAGGCTAGGTTAGTTTTAGACTGCCAAGTCCAGAGTAAGAAATTTATAATTTCAGTTTATAAGAATGAGAATTTTATGAAAGATTCAAAATTTGAAGTCAGGATTGATAATTTGTATAATTCTAAAATTTTTGGAAAAAACTTTTATAATTATAGGGCCTAGATGGCCTGCAGCGGATTCAGTCGAGTACCCTAAAGTACTGACGACTTAAAGTGTGAGTGTGGATCTGGGTTTTATTGGCTTATTCCCCAAACCACCTTACACTTTTTTACGAGAAGACTTACTTGGAATTTGCAACCACTCTTCTTTACTGAATAGCCAGCTGCTGAAAACCCTCTTGACTTCTTCTCCGTCGAATAACACTAGGTACATAATTTTTAGTCTTTCTACTTATGAAATAAGTAGACATACAAGCTTTACTTTTCGTCAACTAACGATGTATTTGACCTCCATACACAATAAAAATCTCACTTTCCACATGAATATGTAACTTCCTGTTTCTTAACATGAATCATAAAATCAGTCTTGCCTCTAACAAGATTGTGTTGAGAGTCCACAAGAATGCTTTTTCAACTGTTCTTGTTTTAAAAACAATAGTCAATGACACAATAAGCACAGAGCTGCATATAAACTCCATGGTTCTGCCTTACACACTCAATAAAACATCTATGGATTGCCTGGCAGCTACTTGTCGGTGTTGTCAGACCACCGCATCTACTTTCTTCGCAAACTGATTTTAAACCCACACACACAAACATGTGACATGTGGTAGGTAGGATTCTACCATCCCACACTCCTGTCCAGAATATCGTGTATTCAAGACAGTAGAAGGCTGAGTGGTTCTAGAATTTACACAGATATTCTTGAATCACTATAGTACGTATCTCTAATTTTCATCTGCTAGAGGATGGTAACGGACAGGACTAAACAGAAAGAACTATAATGTAGTTAAGAATTCTGACCACCAGAGTCCAGCAGTGCACAGAGGCATTCAAGAAACAGCTCAGGAGAATGTTTTGTGAATTATTCTGTTTATTTCTTAAAGGCATTTTTGTTTTTTTTATGTTTATACAATTTTTAATATGCTATTACTAGTGTGAATGAGGTCTAAAGTAAATATGTAGATCATTGTTCTACTGATGAACACTGTAGAAACTAGTGTGAGAAAGTTTTAAGACAGTGTGAATGGAGACGACGGGGAATTTTGTATCATAATATGTTAAGTAAGTTTATGGTAAAAGGAAAACTAATTCAAATACAAATGAAAATAGTTAATAATGTAAAGTGTAAATAAAATATCAGAGTGTTAAATATTTATTTTGGGAAAAAGTACAGTTCAAAAGGGTGTTATTTGTTGATTGATTAGTCATGAAAAGTGCGGATTAATGTAGGAGAATATGTTTTTCTATTGGTCTTAAAGAAAGCTGACCAATCAGAATGGAGTATTCTTCGTGTGTCTTTTCTCTCGGAGATATAGAATGCTTACAGCAGTCTAGAAGTTAGAGCACAGCCTTTCAGTGATACAGTCGTGTGTAGTACGAGCTCCAAAGGAAGTTATATTTTGCCGGTTTTAGTTATGCTACATGTTTCAGAAGTGTTTTCAAATGAAGGAATATTCATTCCACATGACACATTGAGCAGATCAGCGACTAAAAACATGAGTGCATTAGACACAAATAAACTTAATAGTATGGCGAACATTTCCTTTTAAGAACAATCCATGGTAAGTAGCTGTTCAGATTTCGACAAATACATTAGCATAAACTTGCTAACGTGAATGAGTTTGTGCATGACTGTGTTAAAATTAGCATGGGCTTGGCAGTGAACATGTGCATTATCAAGGTTCAGAATATACCAGAGTTTTGTCAGTATTTCCACCTTTCATTCAAAATTAAGACCTTTCCCCGATTATTGGAATAGTTATGCTGTATGCAGCCTGGTGCGAGTTGCAGTACGATAGGTTTCTGCTCGACTTTCCTACCAGCGATCTGTTGCAATGAGTTCACAGCTAGGTGCAGGTAAAGGACGGAAGGAACCATGACACCACACAGTTTCTCAGTTTCATTCCCCAATGCAAGTTTCCACTAATCCTCAGATCTACTAAAAAGCCACTTACCACTCAGCTTCCTGTCCTTCCAATTTAGACTCTGCAGCTGATGGGATGAGATGCAAATCATAAGAAAGGTTTCTATTAATGTAACTAATGTATTTCAAAGAACTTTTGTAATTTCGAACATATTCAGCTTCCAGGTGTTTTGGATAGTTGCGTTTGTTTGAGCGACTTTGCAGCTGGACGACATTAGTTGGAGATAACATATGGAGCAAGTTCATCATTAGCTCAACTCCAAGACCTATAAACAGAAAAAATAATAAATCAAACACGGGAAACTCCAGGCAGGAATAACAGCACTGAAGGAAAAGACAGATTGCTATTTATCATAAAGAAGAAACGCCATGTTGCAGACAGGCACAATTAAAAGACAATGAAACAAAGCTTTCGCTACAGCCTTCATCAGCAAAAGATAAGACACACACACAAGGAAGCACACCTCGTGCACACACAACCGCCAATTCCAGTATATTGGGTCAGAATGCATCTATCATGTGGAATGCAAACAACAATCTGGAGGAGGCAGGAAGGATAAGGGATAGTTGTGTACAGATGGAGGGAGAGACAAACTTTGCGGGAGGGACTAGACTGCCAACAGGTGCAGCACCGGGACTTTGTGCAGCAGGGAGGTGGGAGGGAGGGGGGAGAGGAGAAAACAGGAGAGAATGTGGGGGGGGGGGGGGGGGGGAGGGAGACAGGCAGATGCATTGGCATAAGGCTGCAAATAAAGAGGGTAGGAGATGAGAATGTGGAATGTGGAGGAGATGATGGATGGGGGGAGGGCGGGTGCAAAAGGTTGGGTGAAATGTGGAGGGACAATATGTTACCATAAGTTGAGGTTGGGATAATGTCGGGACCAGAGCATGGCTTGTAATGATAAGTCCCACATGCACAGTTCAGAAAAGATGGAGGTCGAGGGAATGATCCAGGTGGCTTGGGTAGTGAAGCAGCCATTGAAATCCAGTCTGTTATGTTCAGCTGCATGTTGTGCACCTGAAAAGGAAGTGCTGAGTGGGTGGATTGGGCAGATTTTGCACCTGAGTCTCCCATGGGGATAAGATCCTTGTGGCAAGAGGCGAGGATTGGGAATGGCATAGGGATGGGTACGATGTTGCGGAGGTGACTGAATACCACTTTAGGAGGAGTGGGAAGTATCTGGGGTAAGATGTACCTCATTTCAGGGCATGGTGATAGGTAGTCAAAGCCCTGACAAAGGATGTGGTTCCGTTTTCCCAAAACAGGGTGGTACTGGGTGATGAAGGGGACCTTCTTTTGTGGCTGGCTCTTGGGAGTGGTAGGAGTATTGGGGCTGTGAGGGGAAATGGCACGAGATATCTGTTTGCAGACTACATCTGGGGGATAGTGCCTGTCTGTGAAGGCCTTGGTAAGACCCTCAGCATATTGGGAAAGGGAGTTTTCATCACTGCATATACGCTCTCCCTGGGTGGTCAAGCTGTATGAAACGAATTTTTTGGTGTGAAAGGGATTACAGCTGTTAAAATGCAGGTACTGGTGGTTGGTGGGTTTAATGTTGACAGAGAGGTGCAGGTCATCATCTAGGAAGGTGGCACACTGAGTTGAGTAGGGGCACATGAAACGGATAGGAGATAAGGTGTTGAGGTTGTAAAGGAACAAAGTTATGGTGTCTTGGCCCTGAGTCTACATCATGAAGATATCATCAATGAACCTGAACCAGACTAGGGGTTTGGTGTTTTGGGAAGGTAGGCAGGTCTCCTCTAGATAGCTCATAAAAAGTTTGGCATAGGAGGATGCCATGTGGGTGCCCATGGCTGTGCCATGGATTTGTTTATATACCTTCCCATCAAATGACAAGTACTTGCAGGTTAGGATAAGTTATTAAGTTGTATGAGTAATGAGGTAGTGGGTTTGAAGTCTGAAGGATGTTGGGAAAGGTAGTGTTCAACAGTGGTAAGGCAGTCATGAGACACTTAGATGTGTTATGAGGATGTTCTGTGAGTAGCCAACAGTGGAAAAACTATAATATTCATTTTTAGTTATTGTAGTGGGTTCCATTTTTGGTCCCAGTTGCCATGTAAAATCTTATTGTGCGGGTAGTGTTTATATTTTATTTACCAGGCACCATATTACAGTTTTATCTATGTTCAGGTATTTCTATGAGGAGAGTATTAAATGCATATAATGGCCAACATACCAGCTTACTTGTGGTCTAATGTATAGACTGTATTAAGTGATACAGTTTTCTTTCTGGCAATCAGATAATAAGAGTAAATGTTCATCAGTACATCTTTGTTAAGTTACTAGCAACTCAAGGCTCCCTTGGACCACTAAAGTCACACATATAAAAATGTACTTATTTCTACTTCGTTGATGTTGATACTGAGGTTTTTTTATATTTCTTTAACATTACAGCATATCTTAAATGCACTAAACAAAAAACAAAACGTCTAGGTCGGTTTCTCACTTGGACCAAAATAAACACATACGAGGTGTTGTTATATATAAAACAATCATAATATCTCTGAATCTTGATTTGCTCATTCGAGCTTTTACGCTCTCAGTGATGTTGGGTCCTTCCAATGCACAGATTGGCAATTAGTTTCTCGATCATAAGTGAAAAACCAAGATTTGTTCAACAAACTAGGATCATTTTCGATGGCATTCAAAATGTCAGTACAAACATTTCCACGAGCTTGTATTTTGTTCAATCGTGAGAATTTTTAGCACCAGTTTCAAGCACAGTTTTCTCATGTTAAACTGGTAACACAAAATTTGCCTTACACACTCCTTGTCAATCCTACAGTTTCAGCAATTGATCGAATATGCCACCAATTGTCAGATAAAATCAGACTACCTACTTTTTTTATATTTTCATGTGTTTTTGATGTTAACGTGCATCCCGGGCACGAGCGATCTTCAACATCTTTTTGGCCACCTTGGGAATATATAAACCACTCAAAAAATAATTTATTTGATAAACAGTCTTCGACATACATTAGTTTTAGTAAACTATAGGTTTCAGTACAGTTTTTCCAAGTTTCATGTGGAACTTCACAACAATTCGTCCCTCTATTTTTACACTTATCACTTTTCTGTCCATCAAAACAGCTCTTACATAAACACCTTGAATAAAGGAGTACTTAGTCATGTTCCACTAATGTAAAAGCAGATGTTTATTGTATTCTTCTAATGTTATAACACACTCAATGTGCTGCTGTACAGGAAGCAAAGAATGTAGCTTCTTACACAAGACTGTTACAAACAGCTGCATAGCTTACACGTGGTTTCACACTGCACAGGGTGGTGAAAAATGACCTGATAATAAGGTCAGAGCAAGGTTGGGGACACAGAATGGAGCAAAATTTTCCAGTTAACCATTGATTGGAAGTGCATCACTGGGAAGATTCAGATATAAAATGATAACCGATCAATAATGAACACACAGTAGTTTGTCTGATAAGCAAAAGTGTTTGGTTGCAAATGAGCTCAATTTTGTCTGACTAAGCTGCTGTTTATAATCTTAACTGTTGTTATAGTACTTTAAGAGTAGTTGGTTTAACAGTCTTTTCAGTAAACATCACAGAAACTAACATCTAATGTAACTAGCCATGGATAGGAATTAAAAATTTGCCTAACTTTGACTGTTCAGCTGAAATCATTATCTTCAGCTAATTTAATTAGTAACTGCACTGCATAGCATAACAGGTAGCAAATGGGTCAAATTAATATAATTGTACACACTTTCACACAATTGTCACTGCTTGGCTGTTTTTTATGACTATAACTTCACAACAGTACATTTCCAATCTCTGGTTATTTGGAAGATTTTGCCGAATTCCATGACCCTACCTCGCTCTGATCCTATTATCACAGTGTTTTTCCCCCTTTATACCCATGATAAAATTGTAAATATATCTGTTAGTGGACCCTTTACTTAAGTATCAATAGCCAGAAGCTTTCTGCATGTGCTTAGCCTATCCTCTTTGCATTGGCTTGGTTATCAGAAATCTGCTGTCCAGTTGATAATTATACAGAGTACATACAACAGAACAGTGACAATATTAAAATGGACGTTGTACTAAGATTACAGATATGAATAAATGTATTTTACACTTCAGCAACACATAATACTGAAAAAAGCACCTTATACAACTATTTAAACAATGGAAAGTCCAGGATAAAATAACAACAATATTAAGAAAAGGATAGATTGCTACTTTCCATATAGACTGGACACTGAGTTGCTGACAGATACAACAAAAAGACTGCTATAAATTTTAGTTTTTGGCCAAAATGCCTTCTTCTGAAGTAGAAAATAGACATACATTCATACAAGCACAAAACACACACACATACACACACACACACACACACACACACACACACACACACACACACACACGAGCGAACGACCACTGTCTCTGGCTGCTGTGGCAGGAATGAGTCATAACTGCATCTGATGGGAGTAGCAATCCAGATGCAGTTGGGATGCTTCAGGGGAAAGGGGAGGGGGGGGGGGGGCAGAAGTAAGAAATAAAGAAGGGGAAAAGGACTAGTGGATGCATTGGTGGAATAGAAAGTTGTGTTTTGCTGGAGTCGAAGCAGATGGGGAATAGGTAAATGGAGGATGGCGACTAGCAAAGGTCGAGGCCAGGGGGATTATGGGTATGTATATATATTGCAGGGCAAGTTCCCACTTGCACAATCCAGAAAAGCTGGTGTTGGTAGGAAGGATCCAGATGGCACAGCCTGTGAAGCAGTCACTAAAGTGAAGCACAATGTGCTGGGCAGCATGTTCAGCAACTGGTTGGTTAGGTTGTCTCATAGGCAGTTTGTCCAGATGGGCAGACAGAGAGTTTGTTAGTTGTCGTGCACACGTACAAAGCAATACAATGGTTGCACTTAGTCCATAATAGAAGACTGCTTTCACAGGTAACCCTGCTTTTGATTGGATAGGAGATCCCTGTGACTGGACTGGAGTGGGCGGTCGTGGTGGGAGGACGTATGGGACAGATCTTGCATCTACGTCTATTGCAGGGCTATGAGGTATGAGGCACAGGGTTGGGGGCAGGGGTGGAGAAGGGATGGGCAACATATTGCATAGGTTTGGTGGGCAGCAGAATACCAATGTGGGAGGGATGGGAAAGGTAGTCTGTAGGATATTCCTCATTTCAGGGCACAATAAGAGGTAGTCGAAACTCTCACAGAGAATGTGATTCAGTTGCTCCAGTTCTGGGCGGTATGAGTCACAAGGGGTGCACTTCTTTGTGGCCGGACAATAGATGTGAAGGAATTGGTAGATGAATAGTGAGACAAGGAATGAAAAATCTGTTTCTGGACAAGGTTGGGAGGGTAATTTCAATCTGTGAAGATCTCTGCGAGAGCCTCTAAATATACCAAATTTTTCACAGAGGTCTTCATAGACGGACATTATTCTCCCAAGCTTGTTCAGAAACAGATTTCCTATGCCTTGGCTCACCATTCATCTACCCCTCCCACACATCTACTGTCCGATCACAAAAGGGCACTCCCTCATGATCCAGTACTACCAAAGACTGGAGCAACTGAATCACATTCCCCGCCAGAGTTTAGACTACCTCGTCGTGCCCTGAAAGGAAGAATATCATACCCACTATCCTTCCCACCCCTCCCACAGTGATACTATGTTGCCCACCAAAACTATGCTATATTGTTATCCATCCCCACTCCACTCCTGCCCCTGATCCCATGCCTCATGTCTCATATCGCTGTAATAGATCTAAGTGCAAAATCTGTCCTGTGTATACTTCCACTATGAACTAATCCAGTCCAGGCACAGGAATCCCCTGTCCTATCAAAGATAGGGCTACCCATGAAAACAGCCACGTGAATTACAAAATAAACTGCAAACACAGTACAACTTTTTCAGCTAACAAGCTGTCTGTCGGCATGCATGGCATCCAACAAACTGTTGCTGTGAAGCAGCTGAACCACCAACTTGCTGAACATGCTGCCCAACACATCATGCTTCACTTCAATGACTGTTTCACAGCCTGTGCCATCTATATTCTTCCTACAAACACCAGCTTTTCTGAAATGTATAGTTGTCCTTTTGTTCTAACTGTCTGTGACTTAACATCTCCATTATATGGTGAGTAATAATCTTACTCTTTTCATAATACCGTTATATAACTATTTTGTACACTTGTATGAAAAATCATCAGTTACGTTACCCCATACTGTGTGTTTCTTTTGAGTTATAATAGCTTCCTATAATTTTAGATTTATTATTGGAAACATAGCAATAATTATGTCATTTAAGCTATAATAACTACTTTTATTTGAGTATGTCAGATTTACGTTACAGTAGTTTTCAAATGTATATTCAGCACTTACAGTTATATTTATAATCAGATCACCCTCTCATGTATTTTTTCTGTTGCTATACAGGTTGCCTACAGATTATCATATAGAACAAAATTGGTAGTTAATACAGGTTTCATTATTAGTAGCTCATAGTATTATAAAAAAAATGACTTTCTTTACAGAAATCAATCTGTTCAATTAACTGCATAAATTACTGAAGTATTACACACTGCTACTGCATTATTTTCATTTTTGGTGACAGTCAGTTCTGCAATAAGCATGAAAGAAGATTAACATCTCTAATGACTTCCAGTTTTGTTATGGTATATAATGCTCTTAATCGGGAATTTGCTGAAATCAATAGTGCAAAATCTACATCTACATCTACATCTACATCTACATCCATACTCCGCAAGCCACCTGACAGTGGGTGGTGGAGGGTACCCTGAGTACCTCTATCGGTTCTCCCTTCTATTCCAGTCTCGTATTGTACGTGGAAAGAAGGATTGTCGGTATGCTTCTGTGTGGGCTCTAATCTCTCTGATTTTATCCTCATGGTCTCTTCGCGAGATATACGTAGGAGGGAGCAATATACTGCTTGATTCTTCGGTGAAGGTATGTTCTCGAAACTTTAACAAAAGCCTGTACCGAGCTACTGAGCGTCGCTCCTGCAGAGTCTTCCACTGGAGTTTATCTATCATCTCCGTAACACTTTCGCGATTACTAAATGATCCTGTAGCGAAGCGCGTTGCTCTCCGTTGGATCTTCTCTATCTCTTCTATCAACCCTATCTGGTGCGGATCCAACATTGCTGAGCAGTATTCAAGCAGTGGGCGCACAAGCGTAGTGTAACCTACTTCCTTTGTTGTCGGATTGCATTTCCTTAGGATTCTTCCAATGAATCTCAGTCTGGCATCTGATTTACTGACAACCAACTTTATATGTTCATTCCATTTTAAATCACTCCTAATGTATACTCCCAGATAAGTTATGGAATTAACTACTTCCAGTTGCTGACCTGCTATTTTGTAGCTAAATGATAAGGGACCTATCTTTCTATGTATTCGCATCACATTACACTTGTCTACATTGAGATTCAATTGCCATTCCATGCACCATGCATCAATTCGCTGCAGATCCACCTGCATTGCAGTACAATTTTCCATTGTTGCAACCTCTCGATACACCACAGCATCATCTGCAAAAAGCCTCAGTGAACTTCCGATGTCATCCACCAGGTCATTTATGTATATTGTGAATAGCAACGGTCCTATGACACTTCCCTGCGGCACACCTGAAATCACTCTTACTTCGGAAGACTTCTCTCCACTGAGAATGACATGCTGCGTTCTGTTATCTAGGAACTCTTCAATCCAATCACACAATTGATCTGATAGTCCGTATGCTCTTACTTTGTTCATTAAACGACTGTGGGGAACTGTGTCAAACGCCTTGTGGAAGTCAAGAAACACGGCATCTACCTGTGAACCCGTGTCTAAGGCCCTGGTGAACAATAATTTTCAGTAATGAATAGTAATGAAAATAATTAAATTCTGCTCTGACTCACAAGGACATCAAATTTAAAATTTTCAGATATTAAAACTATGAAAAAGAACATGCTATTGCATTCTAAACACACAACTGATGGGCAAATAATTACTATATTACGGTTAATTAAGTGCCTCAAAGCTCAAAAGCCAGCCATACAGTTTCAAAGGATTCAGTGCAACCACAAGAACTTGGGGCAATGGGCAAGTATATCTCTTTGTTCCACAGGGGCAGCAACTTTATTTGCTCATTAGTCAGTGCAACTATTTATTTCGCTACATCTGAATTACTTGGAATTAATGTCTCAAGCACAGTCACTGCAGGGAGAGTACATCAAAATCAGGCATTTTAGATTGTTGATAAAGTAACTGAATTTACATAGGAAGAGAGAAATGAGGAAGTTTGGAACTTCTTGTGGCATGTAGTGGCTGCCTGCAATGGATTCCTCATCACTATCTTGGTCCCCTTCCCTGTCCATCCACAGGTGCACAGGTTCATGTTATATTTTACTTGGTCTTACATTCTGCAAGAATATATTTTGTTTACCAGATGGAAGTGTTAAGCTGTAGCACATTTCCTGGAAGTCAAGACCCTCGGCACCTACTTGTATTCCCCTGTCATGTGGATGAAAGGACAAAGATGGGTCTCGCACCACCCGTGTTTGCCAAATCTGTATTTATGCTTACAGGTGAGTTGTTCAGTCTCCAAAAAATGTGTCATAACTCATATTAACCTCTAATAAGTCTTACTTATACTAACTCTTTCATTTCATGCCACTTCAAGAAATCTTCGGGTTTGAATCTTTGTGATTATCTATGAATGCCTAGATCTGTTACCATTAGGTAAGAATAGTTTTAATCTGTCTACATTTTACTGCAGTCCATGTTTGTTGAGAATATTCCATATGGATAGTTTGAACCTCTACACTACATAGCAAAATGGACCATCTATCAATACATCTGATGGAGTAACCTCCAGAATCCATGTAACATAGGGCAAATAGCCATTTACCTTTGCAAAATCCCATAGTATTAACAAACCATGGAATGTGCTGAAACTCTGCTTGGGATTTGCAATAATCAATTATGAACTTTGCACCTTCAAGGTAAAGTGTGGGACAATTGCTCACATTAACATCTCCTATGAAGACCATCCTGTATGAACATAAGAACAAAGTAAATTAGACACAGTAATTTGTGTGGGTCACCTTTATCTTATCAAGAAAAAAAACACAGTTGCATTGTATACAGTTTATTGGCTTCAGTTACCAATTTTACCTCTCTGGTTGCAGGAGATGTGTAAAATTTGGCCCAAGTAGTGGCTTCTTGATAATTACAGCGGATATGCAGCCAGGAACTGTAAATTCAGCTTGCCCCAAATCAAAATCAAGACAAAGGATTTCCTTATATGAAGATAGGCTCCTATTTACAAGAAACCTTAGCAAAGTTGATTTTCCAACCCCTTTTCCACCACATATGACAGTGCAGTTGGTTTCTACAAAAATAAAAAAAGTCATTAAAAGCAACCACATAGTCAGAATTACTTAAAACACCTATTGTCATGTTTCAAAGTAGATCTTCAAAGAAAGACGACCCATAAAAAATAAACTTTGGCTTAAACCAATAAACAGTATGTTAATTGGTTATTTTTAAGCTCAGAACACTCATCACAGTAGCTATTAGTGAATTTGATGTGTTAATTATAGTCCAATTAAAATTACTTGATAGTTGACATCTGTCTCTTGCCGACACAGAGTTGCCACACTGGCTACCAGCTACTGCTCAGCTACAGGCAACATAAAAAACATCAGGTTCCTTACCAAATACTTTTTATGCATAATGTGAAGCAATTCTGGAAGTAGCCACTGTGAGGTACATTAGAAATGTGAGATGCTCTGTTGGCAACAGATTTTAAGCGACCAATGACTGAACTGTGGCAGACAATGTGTGTAGTGGCCCTGAATTTAAACTCCTGTCCCAACCTAACAACACCTTGTGATGTGCAATGTATCCGAGAAGATGGGAGCAACAAGTCTGCAGCAGAATTAAAAATCACAATCACTTTGTTCACAGCAATTAAAGCTAATCTTTATGAGAAAATTCATGACAGAAAAGTTAACATTGCAGCACCAAAGGCAACCTGTAATTTCTCACCGTCATTGGTTATCTGAAATTATCCTACTGGTTACCTGCAATTAACCTCAAACAGGCTACACAAGCTGCCGCTTTACCAACCGATGAGCATTCCTGGTTGGCACTTGGCTGCAGATTATAGGTGACAAAGGCAGATTCCAGGTGCAAAAGGAATGATAGGAAGAAAAATAATAACAAATAAAAGGTCAATAAATGATGAAAGTCACATGGAAAAGTAATAGAAATAAAAAATTCTGATGCATTGGAACCTACAACTTTCAGCAAAGGGAATTTATATGCTGACCACTGCACTATGGCAGCACACTGTTTTATAGCCTTATATTAATGACACTACTGAGCAGTCACAATGATGAATTGAGCCTTCACAAATTCATCTACACACAATGTCTTGCGAAGCTTATCTAATGTTTGACTTTGACGTAAAATGTATCCATTAGTTCACACACCGAGCGAGGTGGCGCAGTGGTTAGACACTGGACTCGCATTCGGGAGGACGACGGTTCAATCCCGCGTCCGGCCATCCTGATTTAGGTTTTCCGTGATTTCCCTAAATCACTTCAGGCAAATGACGGGATGGTTCCTCTGAAAGGGCACGGCCGACTTCCTTCCCCATCCTTCCCTAATCCGATGAGACCGATGACCACGCTGTCTGGTCTCCTTCCCCCAACCAACCAACCAACCATTAGTTCACAAAAGTAACAAATAACAGTGTTTATAAGACTAGATGCTAAACATTTATATGTGCATGATGTATGTATATTTACTTCATATTCTAGCTTTACATTTATTAAAGAACAAATCTCTCAGATTCACTACTCATATCTTGGATACAGTCAAAGATCTTTATGGCTGCATATTTCACGTCTACCTGTTCTAGAGCAAGGTTAAGTAGAGAGAATCGTGGAGCTCACAGTTCAGCTCACAACCCACAACCATATTTACATACAATTACACAAGCCACTGGTAATAATATATCTTGAGAACCTTGTTCACTATTAAATTGATCAGGCTGTTCATGGTTCCATCCTGTCTTTATTTTATGTCAATGATTTACCACTAAAAATAACATCACACTCACGTTTATTTGCAGATGACATACCTGTAGGCCTACCCATTGAAAGTGAGACCACAGAATAAGTTCTCCAGAGTCGTTGACACCCTAAATAAATTAGAACATTAGTTTGATGTAAATGGATTAAAACTTAACGGGAAGAAAGCCCACCTCAGACAGTTTGAAACCAAACAGTCAAAATCATGTGACTTCCAAATTATCCATAAAAATCATTGTATCAAAACACATTACCTCGCACGAGTAATGTTTTTAATGCTTTAACCACTAGAGAAGTTCAAAGTTCCTGTTCAGATAGTAGGTAATTCAGTTGTCTGTGCAAAAGATATTGGGCCAGTAAAGTTAAATGCACTAGTAAATGTTGTATGGGAACCTCGTAAACTGGGCAATACATTGTATGTTCCTGGTCTGACAAAAAATAAATAAATAAATCTTTTTTTTTCAGTGAGATCAGTAGCCAGTAAAGGTTTAGAACTCACGTGTAACAATAACAACATTCAGATATTTAGTGAGAGGCTGGTGGCAAGTGGTGTAAAAGCTGAAAATCAATGTCACAGAATGTTATTTTGTATGGAAAATGTGGAACAAGCAAGTTGTGTATCATCTGACTTTCCTGTGTTATGGCACAAAAGGTTGAAACATATAAATTTTGAAAATTTGAAGAAACTGACTGATTGTGACTTGATTCCACAAATAAAATCAGTTGCTTTCAGTAAGTTCTTGTGTGAATCATGTCAGTATGGCAAACTGAATAGGAATGGATCCAGATCAAGTTTTCACACTTGCTCCTGTGCTCAAAGGAGCATTTATTCACACTTATGTATGTGGACAGAAGCCACACACATCATTAGGTGGAGCTAACTATTCTGTTATTTTTAAGGATGACTGTACTTCATATAGGTTTGTATATTTTCTCTACATTAGAAGTGATATGGCTTCCATGTTCTTAGAGTTTCAAAAGTCAGTGGAAAGGCTGTCAAGGAATAAGCTTAAGGTTATTATGACTGATAATGGGAGACAGTTTATTCATGATCAATTTCATAATCATTTCAAGAAGACTGGTATCATCCATGAAACCTGTTCACCATATACACCAGAGCAAAATGGTAAAGCCAAACGTGAAATCAGATCTATAGTCGAAAGTGCTCGCCCAATGCTTCTCAATTCTTGTCTTATACACACACTTCCGACAGAATCAACACGGTAATGTATACATTAAATTATTGTGAACATAAGCCTAATTGTGATGAGATGCATTATGAGAAATGGTTCAGAAAGGAAAATCATTAAAGTGTATGAGGAGATTTGGTGCTGAATGCTTTATGCATATTCCCAAACAGTTTCAATACGAAAGTAAATGACAGAATATGGTAATGGTTGGTTACAATAACAATTAAAGGCATTATTAACCTGTAACAAACAAGATAACTGTTTCACAGAACATGGTTTTCAATGAAAATGCCACAGGATATCGTACAGTACTTGGGCCCAACAACATTACACATGAGTACAACTTGCTGACAGTTACAGAAGGAAACGAAGTTCAACAATCTGTTGAAAGTGAAGAGGAATTTTTGCAAGAACAAGGACCTTAGCTAATGAGAAGGTTTCTTTGTTAGGAATAACTCTAAGAAAGCATGGTGAACTTGCCCTCCAGTTCCTTTCCAAAACAACTGGCTTATGCAGCAGTCATTGATGAACAACAAACTTTAAGGGATGCCATGGCTTCCAGAGAATGAGAAGTGGTATGAAGCAATGAAAAATGAAAAGTCTCCATGAACACTAAATGGTATCTGGGATTTAGTGGATCTGCCTTAAGATTGGCAGGATGTTAATTGTAAGTGGGTTTATAAAATTAAACATAAACCATATGGTAGCACAATGAGAAATAAAGCTAGATTATGTGCAAAAGGCATTCTCAGAAACTGCAACACATTTTTGAACATTATGTACAGCTAAGGAATATCACCATTGACTAACACAGCCACAAGAGTAACTAAGCATTCTGCATCAGTCACTGACCGTGTACTAAATGATTTCGAGAAAGCAAAAATGTAATGATGATGTAGGTAACCCGGGCCTTTCATATCATGCCAGTCAGCTCTTAAAATTAAACATAGATGTGGAAAGCAAAACAAAACACTCACACATAGAAAGGTTTTCTCTAAGCAAAAAAGGGTTGAATTTACCATGAAAATGAATACTGAAACATGGGAAGAAGTGTACTTGGAAACTAGCACATATAGGAAGTTTTCAGTTTCTATCAAAATTTAAATTTGGGTTTGAAGAAGCGTTCCCAAAAGTATTACGAGTTGCTAAAACACAAAACAACAGTAACTGGGTGACCAACAGGACAAGGAAAATCCTATGTAACACTTGAACACCTCAGCAGCATAAAAAACAACCAAAATGTTACTGCATTTTAAAAATACTATCATCCATACAAAAATACATATACAACAGTGTTAATAACAGTAAAATGGCCTCAAAATGACAAAAATTATAGAAAAGGGAGAAAACAAAATAAAAGCAGCCTGGAATGTCACCAAACAGGAGACAAATAGAAAAAAGACAAACAGGTAATAATACAGACACAATACAATGGTGCCACAACACATGATCCAAACAAAAATTGCAAACTTTGCAAATCAATATTTCAGTAACATAGCTACCCAGCTACAATGCAAGTTTGACAAATAAGCCTGTACAAACACTGAACTATATTCCAAACACAATGATGCTGCAAGTCACCACTTAAGAAGAAATAAGCAATGTTGTTCAGAACCAAAAAAATAAAAGATATTGACAAAGTGCCTGTGTGCTTGCTGAAGGACTGTATAGGCAGTATCATGAATGAATCATTCACCACGGGTTGTTCCCAATAGGCAATAAAGCGTGTGATGGTCCTGCCCCTGCATAAGAAAGGAGACCCCAAAAATACACAAAATTATTGGCTCTTCCCTTTACTGTTATCATTTTCAAAAGTAGTGGAAACCATAATGAAAATCAGACTCATGAGATACCTAACAAAGTGCAATCTTCTGTGTAAAGACGAGTTTGGGTTCAGACCTTATAAAAGCACACAATCAGCAATGGCTCATTTTACCAATGTTGTTCTGAAAGCACTTGACTTCAATAAAGTCTTTGACACAGCAGATTACACACTTTTGTTAAATAAACTGGAAGCTCTAGGAATAAGAGGGGTAGCAAATAATTGGGGTAGAGATCTCTCAAACAAACCACACCTTTCTGTCACGGAGTATCTTAATATTGTAGCCCCAAGGAAGCGTGCTTGGTCCAATACTATTTGTGATATATATCAACAATTTTCCCCAGTGTGTCAAACATGGTGAAACAGTATTGTTTGCTGATGACAGTAAGATTCTAATTAGTGAAACATCATTACGTGTACTAAAGGACAACTCTGAAGAAACACTCAGGCACATATCAGATGGCTAGACAACAACAAATTAACTTTGAATATAAAAAAAACACAGTATTAGTTTCCATATAAGCAGAAAAACCAAAAATAACTCTTTAAAAGTGAACGATGAGCTCACAGAATGTGTATCACAAACAAAATTTCTAAGGATACATGTCGGCACACGACTAAAATGGACTGGACATGTTAATGCCCTCAGGAAATGAATAGCTTCAGCATACTTTGCACTGAGAAAAATAAATTTTGTGTGTAGTAGCTAATGCACCAGAACAACATATTTTGCATATGTTCATCCTGTGATGAGTGATGGGATAATATTCGGGGAACAAATGACAAAAATCAGCAAGAGAACTCACTGCACTCACCTGTTTAAATCTATGGGAATTTTGACTATTCCATATGAGTAAATTTTGCAAACAGTGATCCATATTAAAAAACAACACTGATCAGTACCCAGTGAACAGGTCTCTACATGAACATGGAACCAGATACGGCCATTACTTACATCTCAATAGAAAAAAACACAAAATTGTGTGCTGTATAATGGAATTAAACTATACAATAAACTACCACAAGAGATCAAAGACAAAAGTGAAATGCATGCCTTCAGCAATACCCTAAAAATTTATTTGCTATAAAAGTGTTTTTACACTGTAAAGGATTACCTAAACTGATGGGTAAATTTTGTTGACAACTGTGCTAATGATTAATTACTGCAATTAGAGGCACTTGACATTATGTTCAATAGAACAGTTAAATGCAATGTCCAAAGACAGTAACGCAGTAAGACAAGAAATGTATGTATATATTTATTTTGGTAATGAGCATGTTTATGTATCTTTATGTCTGTATTTATGTGTTGATAACATACATACAATTTCTATTTTTCACGGATGGCTATATAAATAAAATAAATTATCTTTGCCACTTCTGACCAGTACACAGTCTTTTATTCCTTTGCACATGTATGCATTTCTTTTTTCTAAGAAATGTTGTGTCTTGCATTTTAAGTGCTTTTGTTTTAGCCAGGAACTAAATCTCATTCATCATATGGTGTTATAATTTAATTATGGGCTGTACAACAATAATGTTAAATTTTAGACGGCCTAAAGTTTGTACTTCTATAGGTACATATGAGAGTTCATTGAACATTGGGCTTCTGGTACACATTGCTGTATCCCAGAACTTTGTTCATAGTTGAAATCATAAAAGAATTTATTTGCATGATCTGAGGCCACCAACAAACTACATAAATTATTGTTGCTTTTGCAGGATAATTCCATTAACTCATAGTTCTTCAGATGAGAGAAAGTTAGCCTTAACATATAAAAATATAATTATCACTGGCTACGTGACCAGGTTTGAAATACCATTAATGGCACAAAGTTATTAGAAATTGAGTGCAACCTTGGTTTAGACAGCAGGGATAGAAAACATTGAGTGAAAGGTTATTTACAACTTGTACAGAAACCAGACTGTGGTTATAAGAGACAAAAGGCATGAAAGGAATGTAGCAGTCAAGAAAGGAGCAGGACAAGGTTATACCTTATCCCTCATATTCAATCTTTACATGATTCACACAGTAAAGACTCAAAGCAGAAATTAGACAAAGGAAGTAAAGTTCATGGTGAACATCAACATGAGCACAGAAATGTAGCCATATTACGTCAAGTGATGATGGCTGAATTAGATTAGGAAATGAGACACTAAAAGCAATAAAGGAGTTTTTCTATTTGAGCGACAAAATTTAAAAAAATTGATGGCGGCAGAAGTCAACACGGTATAAAATGTAAACTGGGAATAATGTGAAAAGATTTTCTGAAAAAGGTTTTTTTTTTAATATTTAACATAAGTTTGTGCTTTGATGGCTCAGTAGTTAAGTGCAAGATTATATATCTAAAAGTGTGGGGTTCGACCCTTGGTTAGTTCCAGGATTTTTGCAGGTCACCTATGAAAATGTTTGTTAATGTGAAAAATGCCAATGTGCATCGTGGTTCGGGATTACAAAAGAGTCCAATTCTACCCATCTGCTTTGCCCATGACGTCACCAATATGGCGGAAACAACCATTCTCGGCGTCTCCAATATGGCACCTATGACATCATTACATAAACGACAACAAACACGAAAATACATACAAACCAACAAGTACATCTCTCTCCAAAAATATAATTAAACTAGTGGGACAGGTGTGGGAAACTGGGAGATTTTTGGTGGGGACAAACTAAATATAAACACATACAGACACACACCATGATCCCAAACCACACAAAATGACAACATAAAAACACCACAAATTCCCAAATTCCACTACACTTACAATATCAACAGGAATCGGTCACTTCCCTTCACCTACATAGCTCAGCCGCAATTGTCGATAGCACACATTAAGAAACCAACTACTCCAAACATTATAATCACACCACAACTATCAATACCACAAAACCAACACCTAAACCAACAAAAATTGGAATTGGACACTTCCCTTGACCTATATAGGTCAACAGTAGCTCACGATACCGAAGCACACATAGCTACGATGACACATTGGAATCGGACGCTTCCCTTGACCTATATAGGTCAACAGCAACTCACGAGATCACAACACACATAGCTACGATGACAACTGGAATCTGACACTTCCTTTGACCTATATAGGTCAACAGCAACTCACAATACTAAGACACATAACAATGACTCATTGGAATCTAACACTTCCCTTGACCTATACAGGTTGACAACAGCTCACGATACCAAAACACGCATAGCTACGATGACAAATTGGAATCAGTCACTTCCCATGACCTATACAGTTAAGATGCAACTGACAATACCAAAAAAATTGAAATCGAGCACTTCCTCTAAGGTACATAAATCAAACACAAGTGCCGGTACCAAAACATTAACTACCAACACACGCAGTAAATATCACCAACCCAGCACACATAAAAACCCCACTGAACATCATAACACGTGAACAATAGACCCAAAAAAACTACTACTTACCAAAAAAAAAAAAAAGTTCAGGTGCTACACACTAACCCCAACTCGCATAAACAGCTTGCATACACCGCATTTCACTATCTCCATCACAAGCCCAAAAAGTTGCAGAAACATAATGAAGGACATGATGTCTCCCATTTCAGCCTGCAGACGCACACTATTATACTTAGAAGTCATATCCATACCTCACAAAAGAAGCCTCAAATTGAATTAAATGACTTAACGTGCGACAAACAGCAAACCAATAATATCAAAAGACACCGCTATAACATAAACACAATGGAAACTTAATTCTTAACTCACTGCCACTAATCTCTGTTCTCCTATAACAGTCACGAGCGATAAATGCACACTTCAAGCACACCCAAATGAACCAATACACCACATAACACGTGGACCATACACACACCACCAGAGGACAGCACCAACCACAACAAGACGACATCTGCAAACACAACACACTCACAAATTAAACTCTGCGCCTTCATGCCCACAACACAACACCCTTACATCACGGGTCTAAGCCAACGGGTGGGATCGGACGCCTCTGTTGACCCCCATGGTTCAGTGGCATTTTAAACTGTAGGTCCTCCTGTAACTGGCTCCATAAGTCAGTAAGGGATAGAGGAAGGCAATGGCATTATCACTTCCAGCAGGATGATGTTCAGTGAAGCACTGCAGTGTTCAAAACAACCTTCAGGTTGATGTTAGTTTTAGTTGTATTAATTTAACTGTTAGGAAGTCTTTTCTTAAAATATTTGGAGTGTAGCCTTATACGGAAATGGAACATCAATTATAAACAGCACAAACAAGAAGACAGGAGAAGATTTTGAAATTTGTTGTTATGGAAGAAAGTTGAAGATTAGAATGAAAAGATTATGAATCAAACTGCTGAGAAGACAGCTGTGTGGATAAATTTAACTGAAAGAAGGGATAAGGAGACAGGACACTTCCTAAAGCACCAACAGATGGTTGAGTGGAGAGCTAAAACTTTAGAGGGAGAACAAAACTTGGGTACAGGAACCAGGTTCAAATGAATCAACAACACAATCATCAGTCAGGCTGCAGCTCTCAGCTGTTATAAATCTACAGATCAGCAAGTTAAGTGTTTACCTTTTTCTGCCTTTCCCCATAGTATATTTATTACATTTCATGAATGTTGTTCTGTTTAAGAGGTTCAATCTCACGTTTTTGTAATGGTAAATTCGCAGTAGTTGCTCAGTGAACAGCCAACACCATGGCTTATTAACCCATCACATTCACTTGCAACACATCAGGAGGGTGGCAAGTTGTATACCCAAGATTCTGTCTGTTTTTATAGTTTACTTCCTCAGTCTTGCTAGAATGGTTACGATTTGTGCACGCTGTAAGCAAACACAGGATTACCTGGCCAGAGTTCACAGACAACTGAATGCACTTTTGGCAATGGTCAGTCACCTTCCGGCTGCTGCCTCAGGGTGTAACAATGGTGGAGAATCTGGAGTGTCGCATGGGACACCTCAGGTGTCACTTATTTTGCCCAAAGGCTCTGTTGCCAAGACACCTCCTAGTGTACCCAACACGGCTGATCCACCCTCACCGCAGGGTGAGTGGAGTGTAGCAAATGGACATGTGGCCGCTGCTTCAACAGAGTCTGAGCTCCAACATTAGGCGTATTAAGGAGCCACTTAGACAGACAGCATTCAGGACTGGAAAAAATGTCAATGTGTGCTCAGTATGTCTACCAGGGGGCCTCATCCGAGATGTGGAGGTGGCATTGCCTGTGGCTATCAAGCAAGCAGCATGCAGTCAACTGCACGTTGTGGCTCATGTCGGCACCAATGGCACTTGTCGCATGGGTTGTAAGACCAGTTTATACAGGTGGCTGGCAGGGTGCAATCACCACTCACAATTTGCATCAATGTCCCACTGTTGATTGGGGTCCTCTGGTTTGGAGCTGTGTGGCAGGTCTCAGCTCAAGACATCATTGGCTCCGTGGCGGTCTTCATTGAAGATTTCTAGACCTGTGTTATCAAGTGAGGATTTGTAGGACTCCCCTTGATTGGTCAGGGCTGCACTACATGAAGGAAGCAGCTACTCGGGTGGCACAGTAATTGTGGAGTGCACATGGTATTTTTTAGGCTTGATGGTAGTTTGAGGTACTCTGATGAACACTCACAAGTCTATGTGCAGCAAAGGAAGTCAGATGGCGTCCAGAGTAAACACACTTCAACCATCAAAGTTTATCAGTAAACTGTCAAGGTATTCATAAATAAGTTCCCGAATTTACTACCCTGCAGCAAAGCTTTCATGCTCAAATTATTCTTGGGATTGAGAGCTGGCTGAAAACGCCAGTTGTGGAATGTATATTGGAACAATAGATTAGAGGACATAGGAGGAGGAGTATTGATTGCAACTGACAAAAACATTGTTTCTACTGAGGTTCAAGTGGAGTGTGACTGAAGTTTTCTGATCATGTATGATAGTTACAGGTGAAACCAAGATTCCGCTGCGACAGTTCTAGAGTCATTCAAAGAAAGTCTATGGTCAGTAGTGCATAAATACCTAGATCATACCTACCAAGTATAGACTGGGACATCAATGGATTCATTGTGGGGGTACAGACAGTCATGTGAAATGTTTTTGAACAGGTTTTCTGAAAACAGTCTTGGGCAGCTAGCTCAGCAACCCACACACAATGCAAATGTCTTGCACCTTGTAGCTGCAATTAGGCCAGATCTCATCAAGAATGTCAGTATAGAAACGGGGATTAGCGGTCATGTCGTCATAACAATTGCTGTTGTTGTCTTCAGTCCTGAGACTGGTTTGATGCAGCTCTCCATGCTACTCTATCCTGTGCAAGCTTCTTGATCTCCCAGTACCTACTGCAACCTACATCCTTCTGAATCTGCTTAGTGTATTCATCTCTTGGTCTCCCTCTACGATTTTTACCCTCCACGCTGCCCTCCAATGCTAAATTTGTGATCCCTTGATGCCTCAAAACATGTCCTACCAACCGATCCCTTCTTCTAGTCAAGTTGTGCCACAAACTTCTCTTCTCCCCAATCCTATTCAATACCTCCTCATTAGTTACGTGATCTATCCACCTTATCTTCAGCATTCTTCTGCAGCACCACATTTCGAAAGCTTCTATTCTCTTCTTGTCCAAACTAGTTATCGTCCATGTTTCACTTCCATACATGGCTACACTCCAAACAAATACTTTCAGAAACGACTTCCTGATACATAAATCTATATTTGATGTTAACAACTTTCTCTTCTTCAGAAACGCTTTCCTTGCCATTGCCAGTCTACATTTTATATCCTCTCTACTTCGACCATCATCAGTTATTTTACTTCCTAAATAGCAAAACTCCTTTACTACTTTAAGTGTCTCATTTCCTAATCTAATTCCCTCAGCATCACCCGATTTAATTTGACTGCATTCCATTATCCTCGTTTTGCTTTTGTTGATGTTCATCTTATATCCTCCTTTCAAGACACTGTCCATTCCGTTCAACTGCTCTTCCAAGTCCTTTGCCGTCTCTGACAGAATTACAATGTCATCGGCGAACCTCAAAGTTTTTACTTCTTCTCCATGAATTTTAATACCTACTCCAAATTTTTCTTTTGTTTATTTTACTGCTTGCTCAATATACAGATTGAATAGCATCGGGGAGAGGCTACAACCCTGTCTCACTCCCTTCCAAACCACTGCTTCCCTTTGATGCCCCTCGACTCTTATGACTGCCATCTGGTTTCTGTACAAACCAGCTCGCTATATTTTACCCCTGCCACCTTCAGAATTTGAAAGAGAGTATTCCAGTTAACATTGTCAAAAGCTTTCTCTAAGTCTACAAATGCTAGAAACGTAGGTTTGCCTTTTCTTAATCTTTCTTCTAAGATAAGTCGTAAGGTCAGTATTGCCTCACGTGTTCCAACATTTCTACGGAATCCAAACTGATCCTCCCCAAGGTCTGCATCTACCAGTTTTTCCATTTGTCTGTAAAGAATTCGCATTAGTATTTTGCAGCTGTGACTTATTAAACTGATAGTTGGTAACTTTCACATCTGTCAACACCTGCTTTCTTTGGGATTGGAATTATTATATTCTTCTTGAAGTCTGAGGGTATTTCGCCTGTCTCATACATCTTGCTCACCAGCTGGAAGAGTTTTGTCATGACTGGCTCTCCAAAGGCCGTCAGTAGTTCTAATGGAATGTTATCTACTCCGGGGGCCTTGTTTCGATTCAGGTCTTTAAGTGCTCTGTCAAACTCTTCACGCAGTATCTTATCTCACATT
This sequence comes from Schistocerca gregaria, assembly GCF_023897955.1. Lineage (NCBI taxonomy): Eukaryota > Metazoa > Arthropoda > Insecta > Orthoptera > Acrididae > Schistocerca > Schistocerca gregaria. The sequence goes on along the minus strand of NC_064924.1, from coordinate 65,618,271 downwards.
TTGTCTTCATCTACATCCTCTTCCATTTCCATAATATTGTCCTCAAGTACATCGCCCTTGTATAAACCTTCTATATACTCTTTCCACCTTTCTGCCTTCCCTTCTTTGCTTAGAACTGGGTTGCCATCTCTTACCCCTAGTGAGATAAGCTTCTACATCCTTACATTTGTCCTCTAGCCATTCCTGCTTAGCCATTTTGCACTTCCTGTTGATCTCATTTTTGAGACGTTTGTATTCCTTTTTGACTGCTTCATTTACTGCATTTTTATATTTTCTCCTTTCATCAATTAAATTCAATATTTCTTCTGTTACCCAAGGGTTTCTAGCAGCCCTCGTCTTTTTACCTACTTTATCCTCTGCTGCCTTCACGACTTCATCCCTCAGAGCTACCCATTCTTCTTCTACTGTGTTTCTTTCCCCCATTCCTGTCAATTGTTCCCTTATGCTCTCCTTGAAACTCAGTACAACCTCTGGTTCTTTCAGCTTATCCAGATCCCATGTCCTTAAATTCCCACCATTTTGCAGTTTCTTCAGGTTTAACCTACAGGTCATAACCAATAGATTGTGGTCAGAGTCCACATCTGCCCCTGGAAATGTCCTACAATTTAAAACCTGATTCCTAAATCTCTGCCTTACCATTATATAATCTATTTAATTATTGTTACAAAAGTTAATAAGTCAGTCAAGAAGGCTAGGAGTGTGTTTCTGCTATATGGAGCAGATAAGCATTTGTTAGCATCTCACTTAGTAAACAGATATCGCTTAGCTCCAGTGAGATGGACATAGAGGGATTACGGGCAAAGTTCAAGTAAATTGTAAATCATTGTCTGGAGGGTTATGTGCCTAGTAAGTAGATAAAGAATGGCAAAAATCCACCACAGTTTAATAATGGAATTCAGAAGATGCTGAGTAAGCAGAGGCTGTTGCCCTCTCAGTTCAAAAGGGAACACACAATTGATGGAAAGCAAAGATTTGTAGAGATCTATGCATCTGTGAAAAGATCTGTGCCTAAAGCAACAATAACTACTGCTGTTAACTTTAGCAAAAGATATAGCAGAGAACGAGAGAAAATTCTGGTCCTATGTAAATTTGCCAAGTGCGTCTGTTTGTTGACCAGTCTGGTGTGGCAGTTGAAGATAGCAAAATGAAAGCCAAAGTATTAAATTTTGCACTCAAGAAACAATTCATGCAGGAGAATCATACAAACATACTTTCATTTGACCATAGGACAGATTCCCGTATGGATGACATAGTAATAAGCATCTCTGGCACAGAGAAAAAAACTGCAAGATTTGAAAACAAATAAGTCACCAGGTCCGGACTGCACTTATTGCGAATCTTGCATTTATTGTGAATCTCTCACCCAGCATTAAGTTCCATGCAACTGGAAAAAAGTGCAAGTGACTCCTGTATATGAGGAGGATAAAAGAACAGACCCACAAAATTACAGACCAATAGCCCCCCTATGTTCGGTCTGCTGCAGAATTCTTGAACATATTCTCAGTTCAAATATAATAAATTTTCTTGCGACTGAGAAGCTAATGTCCAAGGATCAACATGGCTTCAGAAAGCATCGCTCGTACAAAATTCAGCTTACTCTTCTCTCACATGATATACAGTGAACTATAGATGAAGCGCAACAGGTCTATTCCATATTTCTATATTTATGGAAATCATTTGACATGGTATCCCACTACAGGCTGCCAATGAAGTTACAAGAATATGGAATGAGTTCACAGATAAGAGAGTCATTTGAAGACTCTTAAGTAACAGAACCCTGTGTGTTGTCCTCAACAGCAAGTGTTTAACAGAGGCAAGGGTATGTCAGGAGTACCCCAGGAAAGTGCGATACGACTGAAGTTGTTCTCTATATACATAAATGATTTGGCATATGAGATGGGCAGCAATCTGCAGTTGTTTCCTGATGACACTGTTGTGTACGGTAAAGTGTCAAAGTTGGGAACCTGTAGGAAGATACAGGATGACATAGACAAAATTTCCAGTTGGTGTGATGAATGGCAGCTACCTCTAAATGTGTGAAAGTGTAAGTTAATGCAGATCAGTAGAAGAAACAAACCTGTAAAGTTCAGACATGGCATTAGTAGTGTACTACTTGACACAGTCGCGTCATTTAGATATATGGCTGTAATGCTGCAAAGCAATAGGAAATGGAATGAGCATGTGAGGACTGTGGTAGGGAAGACCAATGGTCAACTTTAGTTTATTGGGTGAATTTTAGGAATGTGTGGTTCATCTATAAAGGAGACCATATGCAGGACACAGGTGTCAGCTATTCTTGAATACTGCTTGAGTGCTTGGGATCTGTACCTGGTCAGATTGGTGAAGGACGTTGAAGTTTTTCAGAGGTGGGCTGCCAGATTTGTTACCAGTGGGCTTGAACAACACACAAGTGTTACAGAGATGCTTCAGGAACTCAAATGGGAATCCCTGGAAGGAAGGCGACATTCTTTCAAGAAAATTTAGAGAACCAACATTTGAAGCTGGGTGCCGAAAAGATTCTGCTGCTACCAACTTACCCTGCATGTCAGGACCACAAAGATAAGATTCGAGAAATTAGGGCTCATACGGAGGCATATAGGCAGTCATTTTTTGCTCACTCTATTTGTGAGTGGAACAGGAAAGGAAATAACTAGTAGTGGTACAGGGTACCATTCGCCATACACCGTACTGTGGTTTGTGAAGTATCTATGTAGATGCAGGTGTATATGCAGGCATAATCACAATTAGCATTCTTTAATAAAAACTGAAAGAACTACAAATAAATCAGACCAAATGTGGAAGATTAATTTTCACCAAAAAACATGATGCAAGTTGTATGAATATTTTCTGGTGAGTAACTGCAGTGGAATTCTAACAATGATTCTGAGTCTTAAGCTTTTCACTGGAAATAAGCACAAAAACATTAAATGAAACCTGGGGCAAGCTATCTAAGCATGATGAATGTTATGGTCAACCCAACCACATATTTATTTATTTATTGCAATTTCTAATGAATATTCGATATTACATGCAGAGATTTCTTTATTTATTTGTCATAAATAGTAGCAAGTTCAAAAATCAAATGAATTCAGTATGGAATAGTGCACTCTTAAAGCGGGGATAAGGCCTAGAACAGAAGCAGTGCCACCCAAGACACATATCCTGTATTGCCTGTAGGTTAGCAAAGTGTCTGTTCTGCACAGTCAATAGAAGGGTAGTTTTATGCTGCCAGAGCTAGATGAGAAAATAGGCAATGCATTTTTAACCCCAAAATTAAAACCATTTGATATTCTTCACAGGTTATTTGTAGTTATGTTGAGCCATGAAAGGTTGCCTCAAACTGTGCCCTTACCAGTAAAGTTTTCTTTGTTTTTGGAATGAAGGCTGTGGTGACAAGAGTGATCTGTAGTATTGACCAATGAACACATTACGTTGAAAGGTACACAAATAATGAGAGGTTGGGTGGTGGACTGACACCGAAACATGTGGAATGCTTGAACCAGAGACTTCTGTGATAAGATGTGGCTGTGACTTTCTTGATTTCTGTCACAGGTCACAGATCTGAGAACTGTACGTCCCTCTTAAATACACCAGAATATGCAGTATGTTAGTGACTGCTAACTAGAAGCTAACTGTGTGCAGGATGCACAGAAGATTTATTTTGTTTCTTTTTTAAGATTAGAGAGATAGCCCAGTACAGATAATGATAGCAGCACTAAACTCTGAAGTATCAGTGTGAGACAAAAAGAAGTATGTCACAGATGGGACTATTAATCTTAGTGAGCAATTTCTGAAGCATTTGCAACAAATTTCGGATTGTTAAGTGCTCCTGAAAGCAGTAGAACTCATATAATGCTAGGTATAGAAATCTGGCTTAATTGACAGCAGCAAACTTTTTGTGAGCAAATTAAAGTGTGAATAATAGGCTAGTTGGCAATCAAGGTAGTGCAGTTTTTACAACAGACATGAAACTCAAATTTAGCAAACAAGAAATTGAACCTGCATGTAAGATTGTTGGAGCAAGACTTGGTAACAAGAGTGGGCATAGACTTATAAATGGTTCCTTCTATCGACCACCAGACTAACCTTCCAACCTAACACACGTCTCACACAATGTCACAGATCAATTTGTCGCACCAGTACAAGAAAACCCCAGGTTGTGAGTACGTATATTACCCAACATACTGCATTCGCTGGAGGAGATTAATCATCTGACACCTGACTGGAATAATTACAAGTTTGTAAGTTATGGTTTTGACAAGACACCCTGCAAAACACTACCCAATGCTTCTTGGAAAACTACTTACATCCAATAACTTGGAAGAGCGCTCATGATAGAAATATATTACATCTAATGTCAACAAACAGACCTGAGTTCTTTGAGGACATCCACACTGCATCTGTTGTCAGTGATCATGAAGCAAGTGAGGCAACAATGATTGTCAAACTCTAAAGACCAGCTAAAACTAGAGGGATGATTTACATGTTCAGTAAGCTGGATAAAGATCCAGTCATGTCATCTTATAGAGGAATTCAAAACATTTATCTGTGGGCAGGAGCACATAAAGGAACTGTGGCACAAGTTTTGAAGAACAGCTCACACATACAGCATAGACAACGTGCAACAGTTCATGGCAGGTGGGATCCTCCATGGTACATGATCACAGTAAAGGAACCTTTAAAGAAACAGTAACAACTGAATGACTGTAAAGCAAAAGTATTAGGCTCTAGACAGACACAGAATTAAACATATTCTGCTGAGAAAAGGGCAATTTCTGAAGCCTTCAACAACTATTATATCAGAATCTTATAGAAAGACCTCTCATCAAATTCTCAGAAATTCTGATTGTGTGTGTATATTTTTGCAAAGGAAGATACATGGCTACTGTCCCAGCTTAATACTTACACCACTGCAAAATCGTGTCATAGATATCAGTGTTGGTAATACCGAGAAACAGATGAAATCACTAACACAAAGAAAGGTCAAATTCAATGCCGAAACTGCAACTAAGTTCACCCATCTTTTAGTCATAATATACTGTATTCATCAAACAAAAATTTGTTTCCTGTTATTGGAAGAAAGCATAAGTCATGCCCATCTACAAGATGAGTAGCAGACGTGATCCACAAACCTACTGTCCAGTTTCACTGACATCCCTCTGTTGCAGAATCCTAGAACACATTCCGAGCTCGAAAATAACAGAATATCTTAAAAGAAGTGCTTCCTCCAGACCAACAAGAAAGATTAAAAAAAAAATCATGCAAAACCTAACTTGCAGTTCTCTCACGTGATATTCTGAAAGCAACAGTTAAAGACAATTAGGAAAATGTAATACTTTTTCTTTATTTCTGAAAAGCATTTGATTCAGTGCCACAAATACACTTATCAACAAAGGTACACTCACACAGGCTCTTCCAGTTAGCATTAATCTCGTGTAGAACGGGGTCTGCTGCATTCAAAATTTGGCAACATTATTTTATATTATTTTGTGGCCAGGCATGCTTCCCAGAATCACAGTCATGGGAGGGAAGACTTGTGCGCCACCTGTCTGTGAACTGTGTAAACACTGTTCTGTGTGTGATCATTTTTTAACTATTTATGTATCATACTTTCTCAGAAGGGAATTGGGAACAAGCCCATCATTTGGCTTAAAAGAAAGCATGGGGAACTGCCTGAAAGCCACTCTCTGGGTGTCTGGTGCACCAGTCACGGTCATTAATGTGCCACACAGATCTGATATGCAGCTGCCTGATCGCCCCATCTTGCAAGCCAACATGCTGAGTGTTTCCCTATACAAACAGATCTACAGTCAAGTGGAATATCAAACAAAACTGGACGAAGGGTTTCTTGGTATGGAGGATCAGCATGTTATCTTGGATATAGAGTCACTGTTAATGCACTTGGGGCATGCCCTAATGAAGTGTGTAGAGACCCTTGTATATTAACATCTGGCAGACAGTATCTGGAAAAAACTGTACAAATATCCAGTTATATATAGATAAGATTTCAAAGTGGTTTAAGATTGGCAATTCACAAAACAAATATCTAGGACTATATTATCAATTAGCCACAATTGGAATGTCAACTCATAAAATTGCTGGGTGCAAAAATCTGTGGGGGGATATGAAATAATATAGGCTCAATCTTAGGCAAAGCAAGTGGTAGACTTCAGTTCATTGGCAGGATAATGGGGAAATGCAGTCAGCGTATAATTGAGATTGCTTGTGCTAAAATATTGCTTATGTTTGTGACACCTGTACCAAATAGGACTAACAGAGGATATTGAACATTACAAACAAGGTGTCATGAATGTCAATGACTGGCCCATAGGAAAGTGTCCCTGAAATGCTCAAAATCCTGAACTTGTAAACACTTCAAGATAGACACCACCTAGCCTGTGAAAGCCATATTACAAAAGCTTCAAGAACCAACAGTAAATGAAGAAACTAGGAATACACTAAATATTTCTATGTAACACTCTCGTGGGGACCGCTAAGACAAAATTGGACTACCTTTGTACACAGAGATGCAATCACGTGGTCATTTTTCACGCAGTCCATATTGGGTCGGAATGAGAAGAAAACCTCTGCCATGCACTACACAGTGGTTTGCAGAGAACGTGTGTAGATGAAGAGGCACTTACACAGATAGCAGTGCATGTTAAACTGCTGCTTCTAGGACGGGGAGGTGTGTTGGCCCTGGATAAAATCCGGCCAGCGCATTAACGATGAAGATCAGTGTGCCTATCAGCCTGAATGTGATTTTTAGGTAGCTTCTCATATCCCACTATGTGAATACCAGGCTAGCATCCAAGTCCTGCCTCAGTGACAGGATTTGCAAAGAATTAGAAAACTTCCACTCTCTTTCACATGAGTAACATTACACGCAGACATCTGGAATACACACACTCCGTCCCTGCATCCAGCAAGCCCATTAAACTAATCATGCCTACCCTGAGCCAACACGGAACAAATGCACATTAAAAAGAAGCAGTATGTATGTGGAGAGGCACAAGGAAGGAGACAAGGGTGGAGGGAAGAGAGAATGACCTCTGAGTTTGAAAGACGTCAAAGGAATAGAACAGAAATGTGGTACCAGTGAGCTCACCTTGGCACAGGCATGGGAAGTTTTATGTGACATGCTATGAAGTGAAGGATTCAATTGGGGAGCGAGGGTAGTGGGAGGGGGGGTGGTGTGGCAGAAACTGTGGAATTAACAGTACAGTACCTGATACATACAATGAATTTTGTCTACGGAGCAAATAAATAAATATAAAAACATGGATTAACAAAATATAAAAACATATATTAACAAAGTTTAGCGGGAGTATGGGGACACAGGTGAATTTGGTTGTGGGGTAAAGGTCAATATCAGGGCCAGTAGCAGACTTCATGTTCCTTGCAGCAATGCTGTCAGTACTGACCTTGAGGTATGATAGGAATTGAAAGGGGGTGTGACAGCTGCTGATGGTATGCAGCCAACGAGAGAGTAAATGACAAAATGTTTCGAAGCAAGATACTAAGGAATATTGTCACATTCTTCTATGCCTCTATACCACAACCTTGTAAAACATTCAGAACACCAATCAAGGTGGCACAATGGTTAGCGCACTGGACTCGCATTCAGTAGGGCAACAGTTGAAACCCATGTCTGGCCATCCTGATTCAGGTTTTCCATGATTTCCCTAAATCATTTCAGACAAATGACGAGATAGTTCCTTTGAAAGGGCACAGCCAACGTACTTCCCTAATCCGATGCGACCGATTACCTCGCTGTTTGGTCCCCTCCCAGAAATCAGCCAACCAACATTTGGAACAAACATTCAAATATATGTGACAATCCAGATTGGAAATTTAACTGGTGGTAATTTCACTCACAGCTATTTGGGATGTGCTATTAAGTCCCAACCTAATCACAACCTCGTGATTCATGACATATTTGGGGGGGGGGGGGGGGGGGGGGGGGAATTGGGACAATAGCAAAGAAGAGAACACTATCAATTTCAGTGGCAGACTTGCGCTGCCTCTTTTTTCACCTCTCACTGGTTACATTAAAGTATCATTTCACTGGTACATGAAATTGTCACATTGCTAACATTTGGGCAGTAGAGAAACACTGCTGTAACTGGCAGTGGCCCTCATCAAAACTGTAGGCAGGATTGTGACTAGTAGAGACTGAAGCAGGAGGACTGTAGAATCAAAGGATGTGTTGTACGAATAATTCTCATTAGCTAGTAAAGGGTGTTAAGTAGTATGAGTTGCAAAGCAGTCACCGAGATTAAGTACACTGAGCTCACTGACCTACTTCATCACTGAGACATCAGTTTCACTCTTAGCTATAGTCTGGGCCCCAATACCAGCTTTTGCGAGCTGCATAGCTGAGAAGTAACCTTCCAACACATCCTTAGACCAAAAATTCATAATAACTAAAACTCTGTTAATTACTTCCTCCATTTCCTTGTGGCTTGCTCTTCATTCAATCAATCTACACCCACTATATGCTCTTTCTGCTTTCGCTCTTCCTGTTTACCACTCCTCCACAACCACTTTACTGTATGTGAGATGCAACTACCTTGCCTGCACAAGGACAGATTCAACAGTGTTACGATCCCTTGCTGCCTGTTCCTCTCAGCTGCCATCCTCCCTTCCGTCCATTCCTCTCTTCTTCCGCTCACCCAATCCACCCAACACAATTTCCCCCCTCAGCTGACGTGCAGTAGCAGGACAATGTAGCCTTCCAACAGTATGTACACATGTGTTTAATTATTCTGTTAGCTCCAAAGAAGATATTGTTGGACTGTTTTAATCTGGCTTATGCACTTATTGGTGATTCAGTGCCTGTAAGGTGACAGGTTACCCTCACTCCTCTCATTTTTTATCTTCTTACTAGGGCATCCCAATACTGTAGTCAGGTTGCAACGTAATAGCTTGGTAGTGAGTTAGTAAAACCAGTTAGTTACTTAGTTGGCTGTATGTTCCATAGATCTTTTGCACGAATAAATCGTAATGGTGTGGAATGAATCATTTTACATTCATATCATAGGTTAGTTCGTAAATGTGATTCAAATGGCTTTGAGCACTATGCGACTTAACTTCTGAGGTCATCTGCCCCCTAGAACTTAGAACTAATTAAACCTAACCAACCTAAGGACATCACACACATCCATGCCCAAGGCAGGATTTGAACCTCCGACCGTAGCGGTCGCTCGGTTCCAGACTGTAGTGCCTAGAACCGCACAGCTACCCCAGCCGGCTGTAAATATGGGTACATGCTGAGCCTCCATTAGTGCTTTTGTTTTGTTTATTATTATTAAATATACAGATGTGGGTTAGTAATTCCCACCCACCACCTTTTACATATTACAATAATAGAAATACTTCTACAGAATAGGAGTTGTCATGGAGAAACTTTTTAGTTGCTGCATGGTATACTTCTTTTTGTGCTACAGATAACCTTTGCACTGAGTACTGTGGCACTGTAATTAAGTACAATCATTGTTCTTTCTGAACTGCAGTATATTATTTACAACAAACAGTGTGAGGGAATACACATACTCTGAAACAGTAGTCAGAATGCCCAACTCCTTAAACACTGAACTAGCATTTTTTCTTCTTCTTCTTTAGTAAATATTTTGTTGGCTGACTGATCATTAGTGTAGCTGAGAGTCTAGGATAGACAGAAAGTTAATAGTGTGATGTTGAGTTTCTGAAGCCCAAAAACATGCTGTACTGCGAAAAGGGTTATCCACGATGACCCAAAAATTATTTTTTAATGTTATGATGAATATCTCATGAACTTTTGAGGTTATGACCACAGATTTTGCAAATACATTGGACATTCTGTGGCTATAGTCACATCAGGATTTGACACAATTACATCAGCTCATTCCTACAAAAACTGTTTGCTGCTCTTTCACTGCATTCTTACAACCTTGTATGAGGACATGATTTTAACTTCAATTACAGTAATACTTTTCTTATGATTTCACCAGAAAACTGGCAAAAACATACAGTATCAGTTAATTCCAGTTCAAACCAACATCTGCAGCTTTTTCTACACAATGTGGCATAACAAGTATTTAATCATGTATGTACATACCTTTTGAGGAATTTTGGGATAATATCACATCTGATAAACTGTCCCAGTCATCTCTTTTGCAAAACAGTTTCACATTTTCTTCAGAGTTTTCAAGCAATAACTCACAGTCCAATTTTTTCTCTGCAAATGAATACTTCTTCTTTGTTTTTGCAACTGATAAAATATTAGGAAATAATTTATTTGGCAGATGCAAACTCAGATAATCAACAACACTGCTCTCTGCCTTTTCTAATAAAAGCACACTGTCCGACTCTTCCAATGAGTCAATGAGGTTATCAGGTAACTGATTATGTGCACAAACTGTCAAAAGGTTGTCATCACTGGCAAATGTATTACTTGACGCACATGAGGTCATGCACAAAAGACTTACACCACGAGGTGAAAAGATTGTATATTTCTCATGTTCATTACCTGGCTTCAGTTTATATCCCAAAATTTCTGCACAGCCAACAATTACAGAAACTGTAAGCTTTCCTCTGACATAAACTGAAGCCCCACTTTTCATTACCAATAGGAACCTATCATTTTCCACAAAACGAATATCAATTAGTGTGCCACAGGTGTCAACATCACTGGCTGTAGATACCATAGATTGTGTGTTGCTGCGCGTATGAAAGATATCCCTTAAAACAGAAACATCACAATCATTGGTATCTTCAATGGATAAAGATTGAAATTTTTCCCTTACAAATGTTTGTGGCACACTTAAACTACAATTTGTGTCATCTGGAGTACTAGCCACACCACCGCCTTCAGCACATGTGTAAACACGTGAGTCATTACATACTTCTTCATGGGAACAAAGAATTTTCTTCATATTTTGTGTCATTTTGGCAACATCATCTCTGCCCCCTTTTCCAGTTCTACAAACACTTTCTAGCCTTGCTGCTATAATGTCTTCCATTGAATTCTGACCTTCACTTTTCACTATTAACGGTGCAACATCACACACACCTGTACCACATGATGGCACACACTCGTTGGTATCCACATTACGCACTTGTAGACTGACAAGCTCTGCTGAATCAGACACAAAAGCATTGTCACTTGCAGCAAAAACAGTGGGGTAATTGTCATTCTCATTACTTTTCTCCAGTTGGGATGAGATGACAGGGGCTAGGCCTGTATGTCCACTGGCACTAAATTCGGTAATTTTCGACTTTCTTTTCTTCTCTTTCCTGTTTCTCAATTTTTTCCCGGATGTTTTTGAAGCACTGTCTGCTCCTTGTTTTTCACTTTCATCCTGAATGGTCCCAGTCATGTCACTGACCGGTAGTAATAAAGTAGCAGCAGTAGCTTGTATTTCAACGTCTCTCCTCTCACTTACACTCTTTCGCAAAGGATCACAACTGTTGTTCAATAAGTCAGTATTTATCTCTGTGACAATTTCTGGTTCACTTTCATTTCCTGAAGTAATGGTATCATCCCTAGGAGACATGCCTTTTTGTGGTGTTACTGTATCGGCTGCCTCCAAAATTTTTGACGTGACATCCGTTATAAACTGAACCTCCACACTCTTGTTCTTCTTCATTCTCTTGGGGTCCAATCTCCAGGAACTTAAATCCACTGGTTCCACGCCCATTCCTGAAGCCTCGAGTTTACCCCGTGTCGTTAATTCATTATTACCTGCCCTTGCTGACAGCAAGTTTCTGTCGAAAAAAAGATAAATTAGCGACATATTCATTTGACGGGTGCTGTAAGGACAATACTGTAAACTAACGTATACTTACTTTACTTTATTTTTAAATCCTTTTCGTTTCTTTAGCTCCTTCGACGCTGTAACATGCGCAGCTCTGAATCTTTCCATGTTTATAGGTTGCTAAATTACTTAACACAAATCTTAGCGCACAGGGCAAATAATACATAAATCAGTAAATAGTAGTTTCTCGCGAAGATACAGTGCAGTTACGTGTCGAGGGTACAAAATAAAGAATATTTAAGATCATACTTCTCCTTTTCCCCTTCTCCTAAAACTGTCACTATAGTATTACACATAATCGAACATGTTTTTTACGTTTGTACACAAACCTACACGTGTTCCGCTGGTACAACGTAAACAAATAGTTTTTCGTCTTGCCGATAATATCTTTGAGCTGAGAAGTCAAAGGGAAAGCTATCATTCCATGACGCAGTGAAAACCATGGAGGTCATTCTACCTCCATGGTGAAAACTTGCACCGGTGCACAACCAGTCAACTGATCTGTGGAAGCATCCTACTGGCTCCTTTTCGTGTCATCTGGTCCCTGTCTCTTTGCTTACCACTTACATGTACTTCCAATCACCAAGGTCCAAGAGCATTAGCAATTGCCGTTACGTGTATCTTCCCTCATTCTGTTTCGTTCAACTCAACAACGCAGATGTTGAATAGTTTGTTTGCGCGCCTCAGTAGTTAGCACTGTGGCAAAAGAATGGGCGTTGTCTTTAACTAAGTAAAGAAATATTTACAAAAGGTAAAAGATTTAAAACACTATGATAAGATTCTTATTACAGCCTTCAGCCATTCCTTATTACAAAATAATAACACAGCATCATTTTATGTGGCGCAATGTATTCCAGAGGTATTTTCACTTAGAGTATGGAGCAGCTAAGTTAGTTCCGGGATGCTAAATAGCTCTACTGACAGATCGTTTCACTGGAGGGAATTTGATGGCATGGAAGTTGGGGAACAAAATGACACTCTTCCTAGGGACTGTAGAGTGTATATATGAAAATAGCAGAACAGGATGGGAAGATTAGAGCCTTTCAGGCTGAATTAGATAAAGCTAGGGAGGAACTAATAAGGTTAAGGGGGGAGAAGGGTGAAGAGAAGTGGGAAGCAGTAGCAGGGAACAGGGGCCACAGAGAGAGGACAGTATCTGACAGTTTCGTTGTTGGCACAAAAATATATTTGCCCTGCTACCACAGTTAAGTAATGAACAGCCTCATGTAGATGTAGCTGATGCACAGCAGAATTCAGTTAAGAAGCCTGTTGCTTCAGAAAAAGTAGGAAGAAAATTCTGCTGTTAGGTATCAGTCATGGAAGAGGTGTGGGCCAACTTCTGCAAGGAAAATTAGGTGCCAGCTACCAGGTCACAAACGTTTTAAAGAAAAGTGCATCTCTCAGCTAAGTGATAGAGGGCATAGCATCTTTGTGTACAGGTTTCACCAAGGAGGATCATGTTGTAATAGTGGGCGGAGCAGGGTACAGTATCGAAAGAAACCAGGGCTACAGTATTGAGAGTGACCTGGTACAAATAGCATCAGCAACGAACCATACTAATGTTGAGTTTGTGCCTGTTTTCAAGCGGTACGATCTACCCCAGTTGAAAGCTCTGTGAGTAGGGTCAATATGGAGTTGGATGGACTGCTTCGGGCTGGTGCTGGGTCAGGGACTGGTTTGTTTCCTGTTGACACTATTGGTAGGTGGGACTTTACTTCTCATAGTCTGCATCTCGATAGAATAGGGAAAGATATACTGGCTAGGTTGATAGCAAATTCTTTAAGGGGGGACACTGCAAGCAATCGAAGTAGTTCTTTTTTTAATTTAAGCTCATTATCTAAACACTGAATATTGAAACAAGATGTATCTGAAAATGTTAAGCATAATACTTGTGAAGACAAAAAAATAACAGTAAATTTATTACATCAAAATATCAAATGTTTAAAAACAAAATTAATTAATTTCAGATCTGTTTAGATGAGCTACAATCTACAAATCCTGTTGATATTATTTGTATTTCTGAACATCATTTAGGTTTGGTTGGTTTAGTTGTTTGGGGAAGGAGACCAGACAGCATGGTCATCGGTCTCATCAGATTAGGGAAGGAAGTCGGCCGTGCCCTTTCAGAGGAACCATGATTATAATACCAGAACCAAAAACAATCTGTATAAGGACTATAATAGGACATTAGTACAAAAAAAAGTCAAACAGGTAGGTACTCATATAATCAAAAACTTACCATAGCATATCAAAGGTCGTGTAAGTGATAAATATCGGTTTCAGAGTGAGGGAAAGAACTTCCTGTTGGCCAACTCCTTCTACTCCATCGATGAATATCTTCGCAAGGATTATAGCTCATAACTCTGTCTGCATTAGAAGTGTACAGTATCCATGTATCTGAGGTAAAAAAAACGTTTGACTCTTTCCACATCCCAGAGACTCCTCTCCAAGGGATCAATGGAAAACGATAAATATATTGTAATGTAATGTGTTACTGCAGAACAGTCGGTGTTGTAAAGGTGTTATAATCTCACTATAGTGATAACAGTTTCTTGGTTTGTACATGGAGAGTAAATATTACGATAAATTGAAAATAGAAACGACAGTCTAATGCACAGAGTCACAACACTCCCCGGTGCGAAAATTGTTACCATTTGACATTGGAGCGACACTAGCGCTCCAAGTTGTGACAAAGCAGGCAGCGACATGCGTCATAAGGGTAATGTTCGTTTTTAGTTATTTTCTGCTTTATTAATGAAACAGTTCTTATATTTCTGCATTCCCATCCGTTAGTAGGAGACATGAATTATCCTGAGACTCTTGTAAAATCATCTGAATCATACTGATTCAATGAGAAAAAGGTACAACTTATTCGTTAAGAAATACTTTCGAGTATGTGTATATTTGCAGCATACTCCGCTGAAAGCAACAGTTATTTTGTGTCTGAGGAGCACATAATTTTATTGTTTTCCGTTGTTATTGTCATAGGCACTTTCCTTGTCACTTAAAAATTGTATGGAGTCTAATGATTCGCCCATTCTTACACTCCACTATCTAATATACGAATATTTTTGTAGACCTAATAACCTTTGCTTCAAAAGCGAATGTTTTGAAGATTCTTGATGTTTGTGGCTCAGATTTAGTTAGAATTGTGGATCTGATTTCTTCTGTGCTGGGAACCAGTTCAATTGCTTTTCACGATTTATTATCATGTCTGTGTGGTTATTCTTTGAGCTATAGGTATGGTGGATTATTTGCCAGATTTAACAATGTTGGTATTATATTCTATAATTATAGAATATAACATGTTCCACATTCATTGATTTGGTGAAAGCATAGGGAACTTAACTCTGCTTTGTTGGATAGACATAGTATGTCTTTCCTCAAAAGGTCAGGTCTTCTGGGGTTTACAAGCAATCTTTTGTTTTTAAAGGAAAACGGCATTACTTGGTAAATATCCGTATGTTAGAAGTGAATCGTAAATAAACTTTACTGCTCTGTATCGTTTCATACTTCCCAGGGTCCTTAAGAAACGAAATAATGTGAAATGTGGTGTCATTTTATGGTTATTGGCGATTTTTGTGGCCCTATGTATACTCTCTATTGTAAAAACTACGTTACAGATCAGTATGAACGTTAGTATTCGCACTCATCTGATATTGTGTTCAGAAGTGTTGCTTTCTGTGTGCTGTTGTTGTTGTGGGTTACAAAACTGACATTGGGTCTCAAGTCTCTATGGCAGCCTGTGATGGGAACTTTGTTAGTGCCGACAAAGATTAAAAGCTACTTTTGGCATAATTATATCCAATTTAAATAGTATCATGTTCTCACTATCGAAATCACTGTATAACGACTTTTCTGCACAAAAAAATGGAAATGAGCATATGGCATCATTGGCTGGGAGGCCTGTTCCGTGAAATTTCAGCCGACAAGTGCAAGCCTTATTTCCGTCGACACTACATTGGGCGACTTGTTCGGCAGTGATAAGAATGTCATGATGATGAGGACAACACAACACCCTGTCCCGAAATGGAGAAAAATCTCCAACCCAGCCAGGAATCGAACCCGGGCCCACTTGCATGGGAGGCGTGCTCGTTACCAAAAAAATTAAGCAGGCGGACTTTTCTGCACAGCAGTACGAAAATTCATTACAAAATTAAGTAAAGGAAATGTTGTATTTACAACAAGTTTTACCAACACTAAAAATAATAATAATGATAAAAACAGAACTGCCAAGATGAAAGACTGCCTTCAGGGTGTTGAAAATAGCAGTCAGAATTTCAGATAAAATTTAGAAAAAATGCTTTTGGAAATGAAGTAAGCATATGGATAATAAATAAGATTCCACTTGCAAGGTTTCATCTCTCTTACATCTGTATATACATCGGTAAAGAGCAAGAAACATTGCTTGAAAGGAAATTGTAGTAGCTATACTCATTTCTTTACTTTTCGAATGACGTTTAGTCCTCTTTCAACAACATTTCTGTTAAAATCGATTCACATTTGAAGGAACTAAATAGGATGTGTCGGAATGGCAAAATATTACAGAATGTATTTAAATAGTTTCACTAACACAGGACAGGATGGAATGGCCCAAACTCATGATTTCTCGGAAAGAGTTTTAACAGTGACATTGACATTGTGATGATCAACTCACATGGTTGTGCTCACATTTTTTAAATAGGAATTATGATCTTTACAAGGCGAATTTCAATTGTTTTACACGTGAGGTGCACATACACAATGCAGTAGCTTACATACATGGATGCTGGAGTGCTCACTTGTGCGAAAATGACATTTATGGACTCAAATCGTTTGCAACTTGTAAGGATAGCTTGAATATTAGAGAAGCAGTACAGAATGCAAAACTATACAAGAAAGAATGTGGGACTGCAAAATATTAAGTGATACAGATGGGGAGTTCTATGCATTATACAAGGAGCTCCAGCATGAGGAGCATATATCTTATATTTTAGAAAGTTGATGCGTAAGTTTTTTCATTTGTTAAGTGAAATTGCAGCCAGAAATACTAAAAGAAATACAGTGTTTTGAGCTGCCATCACATCCCACGAAAAATTCGATTGTTCAGGGTTAAGTTTAGTTACTAATCCAGTGCTAATGTTTGTGCAACAATCATGGCCCTCAAAACCATTTTCTTCAATATTTATAAGTTTCCTTTACATCTTGTATTTGGGCAGTAACAGTTCAAGTGTCGGTTAGTTATTGAAACCACATAAATATTGACCACCGATGCTTGAAAACTGTTGCACACACAATTCAGAGAGCTACTTAATAATAAATGAGCCAGACACAAACACATATTTAAACAGACAGTTTTCAGTGCCTGCAGGTTTCAGTCCATTTCTTTATGAGACACTACAAATGTCTGCGAACATACAAATAAATTACATCTACTAGTCAATCAGATTCTAACCATTGTTCTGTTTTCACTTCGAGTTGCAGCCATGCTGTGATTCATCTCATTGTGAAGTATGAAATACAGCACCGGTATGTAAAAATCCACATTATAAATGTAGTAGAGCGCAAGTAATTTAGTACACTCATGTCATACAATAAGACTGCTGCCTCATTGCTTCAATTAATCTTTAATTATTTATTATGTAGTTTAACAAAACAAATAACGAAATGAAACAATTTATAATAAATATTGAACAACAAACAATCGATCTCAACCACAAAAACTATGACGAAATAAACTATGCAGATCTTCACCAGTGCACATTTCAATGTGACGGGAGGAAATGATGTTGTGGGTCACATCAGCCATGAAACCTTTCTCCATGAGAAACTTTGACGATGGCATGATGTGATGTGATGGGATGGTCAGTGTGGATGCCACCACTTAAACGCATTGCAGAATGTTTGGACGGGATGGGACAAGACATAACGTGATGGGCGGTGTGAATTGGTCTATAACCTGAGCTGAATGTTCACCTCATTTTCCCCCAAAGAATTGGATATTCATACTTGTTTACATATGAGTCACAATGCGAGTGGAGATCTCTAATTAAATGTATTGAAGTAGTCGCTCAGCTTTATTAGATTTCTAAGTGACGAAAAAAAGGGCTATCAACTGGTGGAGAGACAACTGGGAATCAAGACCTGACACTCACTTTTGTATTGTAAATATATGTTAATCAAAGCAGTTATGAGCATGAAACCAACTATATACAAGTGCGTTTCTTTCTCCAATTTGAAAAGTGTACTGATGCAGTTTGTCTCAAAATTTTGTCGATTCCTGAGATATTTTCACAATTGAAAAAGTGGAGAGGAATATTTGTGATATGCTTTTTCATTGTTATCATCAACATATATACACAAACTAAATAATAGTTGACCACATTTCCTATATAGTTACGGTAGGACGAGTGATAATCAAGACATGTTAACAGCCAATTGGTCACTGTGATGGATCCTGCACAAGTGACATAATAAGGCCAACATTGGCCATCACATCATATCATGTTCCATCCCATAAAAACGTTCTGCATTGGATTTCAAACAGCGGTATCCGCATTGGCCATCAGTCCCATCACATCACATGACTGCATCACAAAGTTGCTCATGAAGAAAGTTTTGACAGCTGATGTCATCCAACCACAGCTGATCACTTGATCCCCAAGGTCATTTCCTCCTAATAAACGGCCGTGCACAGCTCTCCACATTTCGTTGGTATATATCAGTTGTTTATTGTTTGTTATTTGCTGAAAATTGTTTTGTTATTATTTTGTTAAAATATACAATGTGATGCACAAAGATGTGCAAATATTTTAATATGTTATTCTACAAATAAAACAAAAGAAAAAACTTCATATAGACATAGGTCTGCAAATGTTTAGTTACAGAGTTACTGCTACTAAAATATTTTGCTTGAAATTTAGCAACTTCGCTAAAATGAAGACATTTTAAAATTGTATGGAGTTAAAGTACAATTTCCAGTTATTTTTGTTATTGGTCTGGTGAATTTAATAAAACATGTCCCAGATGTGTATTTGCAATAGTTTTCCAGAACATTAAGAGAAGCAAAGATTATCATACAAGTAAATTTATTTACTTTCCATTAAGAATGTAGAAACGTTCATATCATTGTTGGCAACCTTTAGTGAGTTGTTTCAGTCGTTTCCTAAGCTTGAAACACAATAATTTTCTGTTTGTTCAGTGAAAGAACATAATAACAACACTGTATTTAAGTGAAACAACATAGTAACTGCTGTAGTTTGTAGAATATTTATGAAATAATGATACCTTTTAAATTTAAGATAGAGGAATACGCCCATATGATGCTTATTTACAGCAAATGTGATGGTAACACTATGCCTGCAGTTAACGAATATCGCATACATTATCCAACTTGGATGATTAAAAAAATGCTCGAAACATTAGTGGACTTGCTTCTCTGGATGTTCTGGAAAACTACTGCAGATACAAGTCTGGTACATGTTTTATTAGATTTACCAGTCCATTAACAATAACAAAAAATGGAGATCATGCTTTACTTTTTTCTTGTACAATTTTGCTATAGTTTCATATTGTCACAGAAGAAGCTGAGTAGCACCGTGGTGTAGTGGTTATGATGCTAAACTGTTGCATGGAGGGTCGTGCATTCAAAACTAACCTGGACTGTACAATTTTAATATCTATATTCGATTCGAATATAGAATGTAGGGATATATTATGTCACTCTTAAAGTGTCTGCCAGTTAAGTTTCTTCTCTGTTTCTTGTGACAGTCTCTCACAGGTCAAACAAACCTGTAACCATTCATGTTGCTTTCTCTGTTTACGTTCAATATCCCCTTGTTTGTCCTACTTGGTATGAGACCCAGACATTTGACCACTATTGTAGGACTGAATTGCACAAATACTTTGTAAGCAAACTCCTTTGTAGACTGCATTTCTCTAGTATTCTACCGATGAACTGAAGTCTACCTGCTGCTGTACCTACAACTGATCCTTGCAATCATTCCATTTCATGCACTTAGAAATTTTTAAAATAGCGAATTTGTGTGTCGACCTATTACAATGGGTACCTATTAATACTACAGTCATTGCTTACTATGTCATTTTATTTTGTGAAGTGTACAATTTTATATTTCTGAGCATTTACTGCAAGTTACCAATTTTTACACAACTTTTAAATCTTACCAAGATTCGACTGAATATTTGTGCAGATTTTTTCAGACAGTAATTCATGGTAGATCAATGCACAATCTCCAAAAAATCTGAAGTTATCAATAACATTTTCTAAAATCAAAAATACACAGCAAAGATCCCTGCGCATTTCCTTAGAGTCACTTCTACACTTCCCTATTACTCTCCATCCAGTATAATATGCTGTATCCTTTTACCAAGAAATCCATAATCTGGTCACAAATTTCATTTGATACCTTGTATGATCATATTTAGGCTCATAAGTGTACATGTGGAACTGAGACAAACGTTTTCGCAATCAAGAAACTCTGCATCTACTTAACAGTCGTGATACATGACTTTCAGGGTGTCATATGAGAAAAGTGCGATATGGATTTCCACATGATCTGTTTTATGAAATCAATGCTGTGTGGCGTGGAAGAGGTCATTCTGTTCAAAACACTTCATTACATTGGAGCTCATAGTTTATTCTTAAATTCTGCTACAAATAGTGTCCGATGAATCGACAGAAGATTATGATTAAAAGAGGATCTAATTCAGCCACAAGTTCGATACAGAACCTGATAGGGCTGCAGATATTTGTTCAATTTTAGGGACCTCACCTGTTTAACAACACCACTTACACTAATATCTCTGTTACTTATCTTTGCAGTACTGTGAGAACTGAATTTGTGCAATATCCCTGGATTTTGTCCTGAACAGGGAGAGTTGTTAAAGGGAGTTCAGCATTTTGGTTTTTGCTTTGATACCCTTATTTTAGGTTACTGAACAAATGAAGAGTTAGTGGACTCTAATTTTGGTACCACATTTACAAGAAATTATAAAATCCAACTTACTTCCCCTTTTGGAAAACACGTACAACGCCTCAAATGAAAGGGGTGGGTAAGGGTCTGATTCTGTGTTATAAAATTAATGTGAAATTTGGGTGGCAGATAGTGAAACAAGCAGTAAACTGCCTTGTTCATAGCCAAGTATCATCTGCATTTAAGAATTAATTCTTTTTTTTTGCTTATTTAACAATCGAATCACAGTTATAGAAAGGGTACAAAGGCAGTTAACTAAAAAACCGCATTCACAGGAGTGGAACTCAGAGAAATAGCTGTATAAGATATCTTCAGGACAAAAACTCTGCTATCACCAACAACAGGCATACTGTACACAGTGGCCCAGTAGTACATAAAGACATGCTGTCCATTTGCAAGCACAATCCTGAGGTACGTGTCATGCGCTCCAGTCAGCAGTCAGACTAGCCACCCAATCATAGTATCACACTCCCTTTGTCAGCGCCACATGGCAGCAGTCCAGTGCTACTTATATGCGAAGGGCTTTCATGCTCATAACCAGTAGGATGGAAGCGATATTACTGTTTGCTAGCATAATGCGACATACATAGATTAGTACAGACATACAATAAATCATTGAATTTTTCATTAACATTATACCAAAATCAATGATTTTTATGTCTAAACCAACGAATTTTGCAAAAATCCTACCCTCCGCTTCAGTTAAACATGTAAACTGAAGAACCAATTGTAGTTCTGAAATCTGTAAACGATGTCAAAAGTCATAGTCTCCTTCCATGCAAGTGAAAATGACTGATTGGGATGTAATCTGTCTCTGGACGTTTATGACGTCTCGTTAGCAACTGCAATCATATGCTACCATTGTTGACATGGGAATGGTTCTTACATGTATCAATAGAATGTAAACTCGAAATGTTAAACATTACATGAGGTTGGGTAATTTTTGTGATGTGATATGAAACACGCAATTACTATTGCCCTTTATGTAAGTTCATCAACATACTACATATGCTACAATGGGAAGTGCCACCTGTCAATTAGGAGTTGATGCTGCACTAATGGGTTGGATTAATAAAAACGAGAACATTCTAGAGAGTAGATACTGAGCGCAAAAGCACATTCGCAACGAAAGTTCTCAGTTTTGTATGAAAAAAAACTACAAAGCATAATCTCTAACCTGGGAGTACTTTCCAGTGATGTACTTTCTCACTATCTTCCCACAGTCTAACATAACAGTCGCGACACTCATGCCTATAAAATGTGCCTATAAGATGTGCTGTCATATGTTAAATTTTCCATTAGTGACCTTTCATCCAGTAACATATCCACTAGTTTATCAGTACTAGGAGAAATAATGCACTGAGCGGTTCTAGGCGCTACAGTCTGGTCCCGCGCGACCGCTGCAGTCGCAGGTTCTAATCCTGCCTCGGGTATGGATGTGTGTGATGTTCTTAGGTTAGTCAGGTTTATCTAGTTCTAAGTTCTAGGGGACTGATGACCTCAGAAGTTAAGTCCCATAGTGCTCAGAGCCAAATTATGCACTTTCTGCATTAAAAGGTGGAATATTTTGTCACTTAACCCATATTTTATTTTTATGCCTTCGATGTACCTCTGCAACGTACATACTGATGGAAATATAGAACATTCTGACAAAACCGCTATGCCTGAGTGCTTAATACAATACATTTAAATCAAACACCTTATTTTCGTCTTTCCATCTTGCAGCACGTTTTTCCTTCAATGGCACACTAATCTGGCTTAACAACAAGTCAAGAGCATCTTTTTTTTAAGTGTCAGGATCCTACATCTTCAAAACTTGTTTGTACTTCTTCACTTGATCCTTCTTGATATGGTTTCTCTTGCTTTCTGCATTTTAAATGATAGTCACTTAATTGTTCCACTTCTTTTTCAAAAGACCTTCTTGTCTGCTATTCACTATCCATTTTCTGCTCCTAAAAGGAAACATTAATCATTCATACACATGCAGTTGGTAAGCGAATCCTGACGATACAGTTCAAGAACATGACGGTATATACATCTCAGGGTCCTTAGGAAACCTAGAAAAAAGATACATGTGGTATCATCTTCTTCTTGTTGCTGCAATTTATTCCCCTACAGACGCTCCCGTTTGTAAAATCCATTGAACAAACCAAAATAAAGAACTGCTACTCGCTTTCGCTATCACAATCGCGGCGAACTCAACAGTTTCACTTATTGGCCGCTTGGCACGCTGTTGGCGAAATGTCGCGATTTCTAAGTTAGACTGTAACATCCCCACCTTAGTGAGTAAGTTCTCAGTAAAGAAATTGAAATCTAACATCTTTGGTTCTCAATTTGTTTTACTTTCATGTGCTGGTGTTACCGAAAGTTTTTCTTTCTTTATTTTTGTGCCGGAATGGATGATTCCAAATTACCCTTCATGAATATTATAAAGAATTATCCTGCTACTACCAGAAAATCACAAACTCTGGCCGCAAGAAGGGAGAAGGCAGATAGTATAAAAGGAATACAACGTCGTTACAGAGCTAGTTTTGGAAAAAACTGCATGATATAAAGTCACGCATCAAGGCTCAGACTGATACAAATACAATGGGCAACAGTAAGATCTCACAAAAAAATTGGGAACAAATGTTTTTGAAGTTTGTAGATGGAGATGATGTCAATCCAACTATCCACAGAATTCGTAGTAAGTCCCATTCTTTCCGGTTTTTTTTTTATTACGTGCTTAATGTTGTGAAACTGAGAATCAGTAATATATTTCTTTTTAACGTGTGAAAATGAAACAATGTTTTGTAAAATTCGTCTGATATTGGAACACTTCACTGTAAATGTATCGAATTGTACTATACATGAAACTGGGAAATTCCTCCCATATTCTGCATAAACCTGCTTGCTATATATACTAACTAGAAACTGAGCCGTGACACTCATACTTTTTTTTTTTTTAAAAAAAAGGAGCTTGTACAGTATGTGGTTCCACCTTTATCATCTCTTTTCCAGAGAGTAGTTCAGAGATAACTAATACTGATTGTACATTCTTCGAACCACGAACAGTTTTGCGGCATGAGAGACCGTCAAAACGACGTAGACTTTGAACAGAAACGGATGAGACAATGAATTTGTCGTATTCTGAGGTACAGCAACTAGTGGTATTGTACCAATTAGACATCCTTAAGGTGAATCAGCAGAAATTGGCAAGTCAGTAACAAGAAAGGAAACAGAATGAATTGAGTAATGTCAGAGTACAACACCGTTTTTTATTAATAAAAACATTTTTTTAATGAGTAGTGGGAGAAATATGCTGTATGTGTAAAGCTCAAATCCTGAAATCCAATAACAATGCCAAAATTGCTGTCATATGTTAAATGTGCCATAAGAGACTTTTTTACCTAATGTCATATTTTCTAGTTTATCAGTATTGGAGAAATGCTGTACCTTTTGCTTTAGAAGGCGAAATATGTTGTCACTTGGCTCTGAGCACTATGGGACTTAACATCTATGGTCACCAGTCGCCTAGAACTTAGAACTACTTAAACCTAACTAACCTAAGGACATCACACAACACCCAGTCATCACGAGGCAGAGAAAATCCCTGACCCCGCCAGGAATCGAACCCGGGAAACCGGGCGTGGGAAGCGGGAAGCTGTAGTGTATGTGCTAATGGAAACGTAAAACATTTTGACAAAACCTGTATGTCTAATTGCTGTAATATAATAAATTCGGAGTAAACAGCTTATTTTCGTCTTTCCATCTTGCAACACGTTTCTCCTTCAATGGCATGCTAATCTGGCTTACAACATGGCAAGGGCATCGTTAAAAAAAAAAAATATATATCGGGATTCTATAGTCTTCAAAATTTGTTTGCCATTTTCCACTTGATCCTTCTGAAACAGCTTCCATTGCTGTTTGTACTTAAAATGATAGGCACTTTCCTTGTCCCATAATAGTTTTGCATGAAGTCTGGCGATCTACAAGTTCTGACATTTCAAACGCTTTTGCAATACACCAATAATTGCACTTAATCTAATCACTTCATCGTCAAAGCAGGTCTCTGTTGACGATTCAGATAAACCTGGAGAGTTGAACTGGCTGCTTCTATGTCACAGGAGTGTTTTACAGCTTTAGATGGATTGTCGAACCTTTGTGGCAGTTTCCTCTTCATCGTCAGTTGAGGTGGCTTATTAGGGATTTCAAGCAGTGTGGGTACTGCATTCCACACGAGTTTATTACTGTCTGCGTTCATGAACTGGTTTTGTTCGAAGTGTAACAAACAAATCTTAACCTTATTATGAAGATAAACAAGGTCTTTTTTCATAAGATCTTCTCGTCTGCTATTCACTAGCCATTTTCTGTTCCTGAAACGAAACATTAATCATTAATACACATGTAGATTTGCAAGTGAATCCTGACGATACATACCTCTCACGGTCCTTAGGAAACCTAAAAAAAAAAGGCAGATGTGGTACCTTCTTGTTACTGTTGCGGCAATTTATTGCCCTACAGACGCTCCTGTTTGTAAAACACCGTTGTAAAAAGCAAAATAAACAACTTCTATTCGCTTTCGCTTTCACGATCGCGCCGAACCAACAGATTTACTTACTGGCTGCTTGGGGCGCTGCTTGCGTAGAAGGCAACAAAATCGAGGCGATGTGTCGCGACTGTTATGCTAGACAGTGGCATATACACTACACGGCATGTCAACGTTGAAATAACGTCCTGACGTTACAGCTGGTTCATAAAATACTTACCGGATGCACTATTTCGTAGTTCATGGTAAGCAGTTATAAAATGCTGAAATTTAGTTTAAAGCAGTCTGCAATGATCGCTGTTGCACTTGATAATGAGGAATAGAGAGCAAAAAGTCTCTAGATTTGAAAAATGCTAAAAAGTCGAGACTGTGAAGGAGACTTCCACACTCTTTAAACTGAGCTAGAAGAAGAGAAGACAATGTTCTATAAACTTTTCAGAATGTCTAAAGCACAGTTTTTTAACCTGTTAAGTGAGATGCAAATAAAAATTACGAAGAGAATTTCAAGATTTAGGCTCCCAAATTCATCCTGACAGAAGCTGATGGTATGCCTATGAGATGTCTAGATAGGCTGTTTTAGTGTACTTAAACTATGTTCACACATATTTTTTGAGTTGGTGTTTGTTGTTAATTTATTGCGAATCTTATTTTAAACTTCTGCATGCCACATCATCTTTATCCCTGATTTTTCTTTTCGTTATTCCACTGGAAAAATCGTGAGTAAAACATCTTGAACAAGATATGTATCATTTATTTTGCAATTTATTCGTTCAGTGCATAAAGAAAAATATTGTAAATTAGTATTGTCTTCCAGTACACATTAAGAACTTTTCGTAATAGCAGCCAGTGGGGAATACTTTCGTATTAATTTACACTATGTACTTGCTCACGAAGTAGGTTTATAGTAAGACCCCTCGAAACATTCTTCCCGAGAAACCCTGACGTAAGACTGACGTGACGTGTTGATGACGTTCCGTTGACGGCATGTGTGAATGCCACCGTTTGAACTACTGAGGAGAATCTTTTGACATAACGGTGTCGTTCCGTCAAGAGTTAATTCGCCTTAAGCATGGAGGTAAGAATATTCTTACCTCCATGGCCTTTAGTGTCATTTCAGTTGCAAAGATTATCTTCGTCTGATTATTTCACTTGTGTCTAGGGACAGCGAATCTTGGTGCCGATCGGTTGCGCTCGGCTGACGTCCGGTCTCCAGCTCGTAGCACTTTCTGGTGAGTGGTGACAGACAGGGAAGGTTTACAGTCCACTGTCCAGACTCTCCTTTAGACATTAGTGCGCTCTATTGCTGGCTTGTTTTGGTTATGTTATGTTTGTTAAGAGAGCTCTGATTTGAAACATCGAAAAATATATGTACAGTTTGTCCACTACAATATATGGTGTTCATATAAGCATATGTCGACGCACTGTCCAAGAGACAGGGATGATGATCAAAATTTTCGTAATTTAGTTTCGTCTTGCTGACCCAGTCATTACGGAAAGAACGACGTTTCCTTGAAATTCTTTTACTCTCACACCAAATATTAGGCTTCTCATATGTGTAATTTATACCAAATTTCATCAAAATCGTAAATGATGAAATAAGAATATATTACTTGGAACAATCTGACATAGAAGGTCCCATTTGCTGTATGTTTCGTTTAAAATCTCATTTCTGAGACATTTATAAGTTTAAAGGTGGTAGCAAAGATACTTAGTATCACATATTTCCTCATGTCCTCACCATTAAAAAACTGTGCTTTGACAGTTTACTTTGCTTTTTCAACTCATTGTCATTAGCAGTGACATTGTTCTTCACGTTTTATTTATCGGGAAAACAATAATCACAATCAGACGCCACAGGAAGTTTTTATTCGAAACTCGCACCTTTGACAGCGCTAAAGTAGTCTTCATAATCAACCATGAATTCCTGCAGCACAATTTGCACCTTAGTTGCAGTTTATTCATCTGAAACATTTTAAGCAAGGAAATTTCCTATGTCATTTCTACTGAGGGCACTATGTAGAGAGCGCGCCCATTTTCAAAATGTTTCATACTCTCACAAAAACTGCATAAAACGCTGGTATTGCGTAGATCGGCTTCTAGTAATAGACTCTACTAACTTACGTCACAAAGCCTGTCAGCTGTGTCTGATTCTCACCTCCGGGTTTGTAAAATATAATTACACGTCTCTGTGTTACTGTCGGATTCAATGCACTGAAGAAATGTTACATGAATATACAATGCCACTCGTAAACTGCTGTAGTTGGATGCGAATTTCTCGAGAGAAGTTGCTTAAAGGTTGAAATTCGGCTCCACGTTAATGAAGGAAAAATGTGTCCATTGACGTCTGTGCAGCCATCAGAGATAAACACAGGATTCAGACGATCTGTCCATGTAGTCCTCTGTAGTTTCAAACTTAACATTGTTAGTCACTTAAGTAATTAGAACTGACCCACTTTTCTCTTGAAGAACTGCTCTTAGTTTGGAGAGAACTTTCCAGTGTTTTTAGTTGTGCAGTATATTCTCGAGAATCTTTTGCTGTTAAGTCCTTCATTACCGCCACCTGTAGGTACTAAAAACTGCATAAGAAGCCTAGGCACATTGACACATTGTGGTGTGAAGACTGTGACGACGTACATGAGATTAACCTCCGGTAATTAACATGCAATTTTAAATTTCGCGCGGAATGAATCAAAAGCTCCTTTTCCTAAAGACGATTGTAAGCTTTCATTGTCCACCAACAGGAAGCACTTTAAACTGCAGTCCAAAGATCGCTGAGCGCAACCGATGGGAACCCAGATTTGCTGTCCCTATACGCAAGTAGTTAGTTACTAACTGTGACTTGAATGTTTATTTCACCGTTAAATGTATACATCGTTAAGCTTTGGAACAACCTCTTGAACATCACTTTCACTCAGCTTACACTTAATAAAATTTTGCGAGCTATTATGCCGTGAACGGGATGTCACTTTAAAAGCCGGCATTATGTCCCTGCCTGTGGAAGACATTTTCAAGGGGGATCGTAGCTTTGTTGAACGTCCGACTCACACCCTGGTTAGTCAGCAGCGAGCCAGGATGCAAATTGGAGATTCAACAAAGCTACGATCCCCCTTGAAAATGCTCTCTGCAGGTGGGGATTAAACTTTAGGTTTTAAAGTGAAATTCCCTCCACCATGGCATAACAGACTGGAATATTTTATTAACTGTGACAATTCCGGCCGTGAAAAGTTTACATTTTAAAATTTCACTCGGCTATCATGAAATAAAGTAAACTCGATCTCAACAGCATAATCTCAACAATATTGTAGAAATTCCGGCAATACACTGTAAATGAGACTTCAGATCCAAAATTAATTTCTCTTCTTCTAAAAGTTAATTCTTTCAGGGTCAATAACTCATAAAAATTATTCTCCTGGTAGAATTCCAAAATCTTCAAATGTTTTAGGTACTTTTTCAAACTTTATTACTGAAGTTTACACATACTGATAATAGTGCCGCATCTGAAACATTAACGACATATATTAACAGATGACAACTGCTGGTGGCCAAATCTGAACAAGAACTGAATACATATATTAATCTATTACAATTCAAAGTTACAAATTCCATTTATCTTCATTTAGTGAAGAGTTGGGCGAGTCACATCAGGATGTCTTCTTTGGAAACTTGCCGTCGATTCGACGCTAGTGTAGTCCAACAATGACGGTTGCGTCATGACGGGAAGACTGTTTTGTTCCAGCTGCGACTCTCTGCTGCGAGGCAGCGCATCAATATCTGATGCTGATTGGCTAACATTCATGACATTATAAGAATGGCATCCGGAGCTCACGATAAATATAGGCTTGTCTACCAAAATTTTTGAAAACTAACCTCTATGCAGGGCCCATGGGAAATGTTGTGTGCTGTTGGGAACTTGTATCCATTTAAAACGCGCAGTCAAGAATTGTTAAACTAGTCTGAAATAGTTACTCGCTCCCTGCTGCTGCTAGCACTCTTGAGACCTGCACTGCCATGGCCTGTCTATTCGGGACATCGCAAAGCATCTGAACTTGCAGCTTTTGCCATCAGGTGACGTTAGACCAGAACTAGTGCTTTAGTGCATGTAACAGGCTGCGATTTCCACGGTGGTCAGGACATTTAAGAATAGCTAGTGAATTAAAATCAGGCTCGTTAGTTTCTAGTTTTGATTAATGCTGTATGTCTATTTTTATGCATTGAAACTATTATTATAGACTTATGGTGGAATTTCATTATTTTTGTGCCAAGTGCACCTGTTTATGATGATCACACCTACGATCATCCAAGTCCAGAAAGAGCATAATATGCCATAGTGCAAGCAGAGCATGTGCTAATGAGAAAGTGTATGAAGCAACTTACAGCATGATTTTAAAAAAAAAAGAAAAGAAAAGAAAAGAAAGAAAAAAACCGAAAACAGTTGTGCAGTTGGAAACTTGATTTGGTGATTTTTAAAAAAGTAAAAAAGACTACGTAATTCAGTTTCAGATATCTTAAGTAGTGAAAACATAATGGATATGTTGGAGTGTTTCGAACTTTAAGCTAGTGCTAAAGTACCACAACATTCTAAGAAAATAAGGTAATTGGTTCTGACCCTAAATTTTTATTCTGCTAAGGCATAATACCGACTTACAAAAGTTTGTGAAATTATCTCATGTAAGAACACTTCATTGCAGTTACCGAGAAGTTTATTATTTTTTCAGCAAATGAATTTGAAGGAGAATGGCACTGTGTCATAAATCTACGCCACAAGCATAATTTTATTTGTGGAATAAATCATTTTTTAAATATAAATATTTTGAGTAGAGAGATAATATTGCAAGAGAACTATATTTTATTTAAAGGCCAGTGAAAACATTACAATAAGAGAATTCAATGAAAACGCTGCAAAAATGAAATGCCAATTAAACAAATCGTGGAAATGAAATACCAGCTGTTGAGGCACACTCACACCATAGTGTTACAAGACTCCTTCTCCCTTGGGAAAAAGTGTTCACTTTGTAGACATCCATGTCTACATCAGTAGGTGATGACTACTGGGGCAGGTGTCTTGCTGGCACAGGAGAACATGGTCCGAACCAATCTGGACTGATGCAGCACCTATTCCCCCATGAGAGACCGTAAGGGAGCACTCGCAATGACAGTGCCCCTGTCCACATCTAGACATGCACTCGGCGACTGAGGCACCAGAGAAGATGTTGGTGGCTGTGACAGCAACTGATGAGATGAGGCAGCCCAGTGCTGACTACTCCACCCAGTGGCAGCAGAACCCGAGCAAAGATGTGCAGGAGCTGGAGGGGGTGTGGACCATGCCACGGAGGCTGATGCAGGTGGTGGAGGCAGCGGTGGGGGCATTGAACCCTCTGATGTGCAGCTGGTCAGGAGTGGATGGAGCTGCTAGTAGTGTATAATAACAAACCAGAACTGCAAATGTCGCAGGAGCAGTGGCCTCGGCAGTGACAGACGACCACTGCCAGCCAAACCTGCGAAACCAGACGGCAATGCCAGACTGGGATCACTGTGAGGCGACTGGTCACGTGTTAGCCTGAGCTGCTAAACCAGCATACGGGGTTGGTGACCGTGAAGCGACACCCACAGGATACCTTTACTGACTGGAGTGAATCTCTATGAACTCGAGTACCTATTAACACTTGACTGCTATGCGCAACACTGGCAGTTGCACTTCGTGTGCTGCACTGTCATACCGCTCGCTGTGCGCTGGGTGCCGAATGCTTCTGGCGTGCTTGCCATGTGCTGTGCTTACAACACACTCACTGTTTTTCGGCTTTCTATTTTGTTTTTGTCTTTGGACTGGTTTTGGAAGATTTGGGGATATTTATTTACACTTCATTTTCGTGTGAGGTGCGTTTTTATTATAATTTGTATACAAATGAAGACGTTTACAATAGTGATATGCTTCTACATTCCCTCGAAACGAGGTTTAACAGTTTTTTATTGCTGAAATTGTGTGTGGTAAGTTTTGAAGCATGGAAAAGTTACATTGGATTCCTTACAGCACAACTTAGTTTGTTTCCTAACACCATTTCGTTCACAGACTATGCGAGTCTTGTACTTTTCCCACTGATCTGCTAAATGTGTCGACACATTTAGTGTTGTAGGGTACCCTTGACGTTTAGCGTCACCTGCGTTCTTGAGATCGGCGTAAGAAGTTGCAAGACTTTCTCTAATAACACTGAGATGAAACTTATCGTATTTTATTTTCGTCCCCTATTTCCAGTATAAGCCAGAGGCATTGAACATTTCTACATCTACATCTACAAGACTACTCTGCAATTCACATTTAAGTGCTTGGCAGAGGGTTCGTCGAACCACAATCATACTATCTCTCTACTATTCCACTCCCGAACAGCGAGCGGGAAAAACGAACACCTAAACCTTTCTGTTCGAGCTCTGATTTCTCTTATTTTATTTTGATGATCATTCCTACCTATGTAGGTTGGCTCAACAAAATATTTTCGCATTCGGAAGAGAAAGTTGGTGACTGAAATTTCATAAAAAGGTCTCGCCGCGACGAAAAACGTCTATGCTGTAATGACTTCCATCCCAACTCGTGTATCATATCTGCCACACTCTCTCCCCTATTACGTGATAATACAAAACGAGCTGCCCTTTTTTGCACCCTTTCGATGTCCTCCGTCAATCCCACCTGGTAAGGATCCTACACCGCGCAGCAATATTCTAACAGAGGACGAACGGGTGTGTAAGCTGTCTCTTTAGTGGATTTGTTGCATCTTCTAAGTGTCCTGCCAATGAAACGCAACCTTTGGCTCGCCTTCCCCACAATATTATCTTTGTGGTTTTTCCAACTGAAGTTGTTCATAATTTTAACACCCAAGTACTTAGCTGAATTGACAACCTTGAGAATTGTACTATTTATCGAGTAATCGAATTCCAACGGATTTCTTTTGGAACTCATGTGGATCATCTCACACTTTTCGTTATTTAGCGTCAACTGCCACTTGCCACACCATACAGCAGTCTTTTCTAAATCGCTTTGCAACTGATACTGGTGTTTGGATGACATTACTAGACGGTAAATTACAGTATCATCTGCAAACAACCTAAGAGAACTGCTCAGATTGTCACCCAGGTCATTTATATAGATCAGGAACAGCAGAGGTCCCAGGACGCTTCCCTGGGGAACACCTGATATCACTTCAGTTTTACTCGATGATTTGCTGTCTATTACGACGAACTGCGACCTTCCTGACAGGAAATCACCAATCCAGTCGCACAACTGAGATGATACCCCCATAGGTCCGCAGCTTGATTAGAAGTCGCTTGTGAGGAACAGTGTCAAAAGCTTTCCGGAAATCTACAAATGCGGAATCAACTTGAGATCCCCTGTCGATAGCAGCCATTACTTCGTGTGAATAAAGAGCTAGCTGTGTTGCACAAGAACAATGTTTTCTGAAACCATGCTGATTACGTATCAATAGATCGTTCCCTTCGAGGTGATTCATAATGTTTGAATACAATATATTCTCCAAAACTCTACTGCAAACCGACGTCAATGATATAGGTCTGTAGTTCAATGGATTACTCCTACTACCCTTCTTAAACACTGGTGCGACCTGCGCAATTTTCCAATCTGTAGGTACAGATCTATCGGTGAGCGAGCGGTTGTATATGATTGCTACGTAGGGAGCTATTGCATCAGCGTAATCTGAAAGGAACCTAATCGGTATACAATCTGGACCTGAAGACTTGCCTGTATCAAGCGAGTTGAGTTGCTTCGCAACCCCTAAGGTATCTACTTTTAAGAAACTCATGATAGCAGCTGTTCATGTTTCAAATTCTTGAATATTCCATTCGTCTTCCCTGGTGAAGGAATTTCGGAAAACTGCGTTCAATAACTCCGCTTTAGCGGCACAGTCGTCGGTAACAGTACCATCGGCACTGCGCAGCGAAGGTATTAACTGCGTCTTGCCGCTTGTGTACTTTACATACGACCAGAATTTCTTCGGATTTTCTACCAAATTTCGAGACAATGTTTCGTTGTGGAACCTATTAAAGCCATCTCGCACTGAAGTCCGTGCCAAATTTCGCGCGTCTGTAAATTTTAGCCAATCTTTGGGATTTCGCGTTCTTCTGAACTTCTCATGCTTTTTCCGTTGCCTCTGCAACAGCGTTCGGACCTGTTTTGTGTACCATGGGGGATCAGTTTCATCTCTTTCCAATTTACGAGGTATGAATCTCTCAATTGTTGTTGCTACTATATCTTTGAATTTGAGCCACATATCGTGTACATTTGCATAGTCAGTTTGGAAGGAATGAAGATTGTCTATTAGGAAGGCTTCTAGTGACACTTCATCCGCTTTTTTAAATAAAATTATTTTGTGTTTGTTTCTTGTGGATTTGGAAAAAACTGTATTAAGCCTAGCTACAACGACCTTGTGATCACTAATCCCTGTATCAGTCATGATGCTCTCTATTTACTCTGGATTGTTTGTGGCTAAGAGGTCAAGTGTGTTTTTGCAACCATTTACAATTCGCGTGGGTTCGTGGACTAATTGCTCGAAATAATTTTCGGAGAAAGCATTTAGGACAATCTCGGAAGATATTTTCTGCCTACCACCGGTTCTGAACAAGTACTTTTGCCAACATATCGAGGGAAGGTTGAAGTCACCACCAACTATAACCGAATGAGTGGGGTATTTATTTGTTGCGAGACTCAAATTTTCTCTGAACTGTTCAGCAACTCTATCATCAGAGTCTGGGGGTCAGTAGAAGGAGCCAATTATTAACTTAGTTCGGCTGTTAACCACTACTGACAGACACAAACACTCCACCACCAATTCTCCCTAATCTATCTTTCCCGAACACCGTCTGAGACTAATTAAAAATTTCTGCAGAACTTATTTCAGGCTTTATCCACCTTTCTGTACCTATAACGATTTCAGCTTCTGTGCTTTCTATTAGCGCTTGAAGCTCAGGGGCTTTCCCAGCACAACTACAACAATTCACAACTATAATTCCGACTGTTCCTTGATCCAAGCACGTCCTGTATTTGCCAAGCACCCTTTGAGATTGCAGCCCACCCCGTACTTTCCCGAGGCCTTCTAACCTAATAAACCGCCCACTTCACGCCACACAGCCTCCGCTACCTGTGTAGCCGCCATCTGAGTGTAGTGAACTCCTGACCTATTCAGCTGAACCCAAAACCCCACCACCCTATGGCGCAAGTCAAGGAATCTGCAGCCAACAAGGTCGCAAAACCGTCTGAGCCTCTGATTCAGACCCTCCACCAAGATATGGAAAATCAATTTCCTGTATCACTTAGACAACTTCCGTGTACTTTCCACTCTTCTTATTAGCAAGTCACTTCATCGAGTAGCCCTATTGATTTATTGTAATCTGTTGCCACACTCGGTTTCATTTCCAGATCACCACTGTTCTGATCTCTTTTTGAAGTCTGATGTATTTCAGCTTTGTGGTACATTGATAGCATCCAGACTTCCTTCTTGTGCTGCCACTTCAGAGCAATTAGCTTTCCTGATTTCTCAGTTTCTCCTCCATTACTGGCATTTATTTTTGTGTTTTGCCTAACTGGACCACATGTGTTTGTCGCTCTATCATACAACCAACCAAATAGATATGGGCTAGTATACCAGTTGTGGACAAACAGCATATGTCCTTTCTCCAAGTAAGGTTGAAGTAATGTGGCTACTGTATTTCTGGACCGTAGTCATAGTTTGCAGAAAGGCACAAAACTACAGTTTGACAGAAATCACAGTAGCGTCATTTGTTGTGTCTAAAGCAAATTACTCATGCAAGTGCTGTGAAGTTCAGCCAAAAGCACTAACATCGACTTCAAATATAGTCGTGTTCCGCACATTGAAACGCCATCTGATGCGGTTAGAGCAAAGAATAAGGTGTGACAAGAGTCCGCCAGTAGCGCTGCAAACAAACAGACGTCTTCAGAATGAGATTATCACTCTGCAGCGGAGTGTGCGCTGATATGAAACTTCCTGGCAGATTAAAACTGTGTGCCCGACCGAGACTCGAACTCAGGACCTTTGCCTTTCGCGGACAAGTGCTCTACCAACTGAGCTACCGAAGCACGACTCACACCCGTACTCACAGCTTTACTTCTGCCAGTATCCGTCTCCTACCTTCCAAACTTTACAGAAGCTCTTCTGCGAAACATGCAGAACTAGCACTCCTGAAACAAAGGATACTGTGGAGACATGGCTTAGCCACAGCCTGGGGGATGTTTCCAGAATGAGATTTTCACTCTGCAGCGGAGTGTGCGCTGATATGAAACTTCCTGGCAGATTAAAACTGTGTGCCCGACTGAGACTCGAACTCGGGACCTTTGCCTTTCGCGGGCAAGTGCTCTACCAACTTTTTGTTTTTTGTTTTTTTTTTTGTTTTTTGGGAAGGGAAAATAAACATGTGCTCCGATTTGTAATGAGAATAGAATGAACATAGTATATATGAGTGCTAGGCTGCCGTTGCGCAATATAAGAAAAGAAAGGAAATGTCTTCTTGAGATGCACAAAAGACTATCACATCATTGTCGAAAAGGAAGTTGCTCCGCTGCTCTGGGAGAGAAGGAAAATGTTGAGAGGAAAATGGGAAAGAAAAAAAAACATGCCTTCTGCTTTGGTGAGCATCTGAATAGTATCTTAAAATTCCGGCAAGAACTAAAGTCCCAGGAAGCAAATAGGATTCATACATACAGGCAGCTGGCAACCTCTACTATCCAAATATTGTATTTGAAGCATTTAACCGTTAATTATGATTTTCAGCATATTTCCAAATATGCTCCTGTAATCACAATGTTGGCTTATTTTAAAGTGTTCAATTTCTATGTAAGAATAATAGTCTAGGAAAGTAGCATGCCTATTCTGCATAATAAACGATGCTGTGTGGCCCATGATCCACGTTGTAGCGTTGTTTTTTGCTCGTGGATACCTCAGTTTTTGTGGCTGAGTGACCTCTAAAAGTTCTACACCACTGGGCGTCGTACGGTCTATCACTGACAATCGTTGACGAAGAAATGTTGTAATTTCTTCTGCATGTCCGCAAGTGAACCTATGAAGGAGCGTATCGACTCTTCCGCATGCGTCACAGTTGGGCGTCGGATGAAGGCAATTTTATGTAGCTTTTCATTCGTTGCTACTTTATCGTTGACTGTGAGATACCAGTCGGCTATGACGCGTGATGGTAACATGTCGTTGTGCACATTCCGCCATATTATACTCCAATGTGTATGTGGATATTTTTCTTCGAGACGATTCCTGTGGTTTGTTGTCATGAGAAGGTCATAAAGCTTCCTGTTCGTCAGGCTTCCGGTATCGACGATGTTGTGTCGAATGTAGCTCATTTCCATGTAGTATAGTCGCACATGTCGGTTAGAAAGTGGAATGCCAGCGATATTAACGGGTGGGTCCAAGCTATGAGGTTTCTGATGAGACTGGTCCTCCGGGTACGAAACTCCTTCCTGATGCGATTTAGGAGCAGGGTGACACATTTTTTGTGTACTTTAATGAGGTTAAGGCCGCCTTTGGACCAAGGTAAGGTTAAGGTATCGAATTGAACTTTGAAAATATGCCCCCTAAAAATAAACCAACATAACGCTTGTTGTATACTCTTGGCTAGGTGGTCGGAGATTGGAAGAATTTGCGCCAAATAATTCATCTTGCTCGTAATGGCGATCTCGATGGTCTTAACTTTCTGTAGTATGTTCAAGTCACGGTCAGAGTGAACCATCAAAGCAGCACGTAATTTATGAAGCATGTGTGACCAGTTCTTCGTCAGGAATTTGTCTGGTTTGGCTTCAAAAGTAACACCGAGGGTTGTGTGAGAATCCTTTACCTTGCACCAGGTAACATGGGATATGTCTCCGATACCGCCACCGATTTGCAAAACTGTCGTTTTAGTTCTATTGAGTATTGCTCCTGAAAGAAACGTGAATTTTTGTAGAAGAGTTGCTGCTGACAGAAGTTGTTGCGATGATGACACACTTACGCATATATCGTCAGCATACGCAATGCATGGGATAGTGACAGACTCGACGCTAAGCCCGATCCCACTATGCACTAAGTTGTTCAGGAGCGGCTCTACTGCAATGGCGTACACAATCATTGGCAGAGGACATCCTTGGCGGATGGATTGCTCGATGGAAACTTCTTTTGTAAAATGGCCATTAATGAGAATCCGTGAAGAGGCGTTTGTAGTAAGTTTGCGAATTAATTCTATGAGATGAGGTCCAAATCCTAGTTTCTTCATGCTTTGAAAGAGGAAATCATGACGTACACGGTCATAAGCCTTCTCAAAATCTAGAAAGATCAGAGCGCCCTGTCCTTTAGTTTCAGCATATGAACAGATGTCCCTCAAATCGCAGGCAGCTGAGATTGCACTTCGACCTTGCACTGCACTGTACTGGTAACTGCCTAAAACCTTGTACATAACGGTTTGCATCCTTAGCTTAATCGATCTCGTGATGATTTTGAAGTCGGCATTCAGGAGTGTGATGGGTCGCATGTTTTCGACCTACCTGCTGTTCCTCTTTTTCGGTAAGGGCAGGATGATACCTTCCGTAAATGCCTTGGGTATGACTTCCAGGTGCCAGAGTTCATTCGCTATCTCAAGGAGTGTCGGACCGAGGACGTTCCAGTATCGCTGGTAAAACTCAGCGCTGAGACCATCAGGTCCTGGTGATTTCCCTTTCTTTGCACTGTGGAGCGCCAGTCAGATTTCGTCCTCTGTGAAAACAGATTCCAGCTTTGCATTATCCTGTTGTGACAAGCGACAGCTCAAGGTCCTAAAAAAATCCTCGCACGAGTGTTCATCAACGAGTTGCTTCTTGTAAAGTTGACTATAATAGTCGTAGACGTGCGAGATGATGTCACGTTGCTTCGTGATGGTATTCTCAGTGTCATCAACGACGGCTTCAATCAACATGGCTTTACACCGTTTCGTCGTTCTCAGGATGTGGTACAGAGAGGCCCGTTCTTCGGCGGCAACGTCCTTGGGGTGGGCTCGCACGATGATGCCATGGATTCGTTGGCGTTGTATCGCCGTGATTTTCGCTTTATATCGTTTGATCTTTACGTCGATGTCTCGAGAAGGATTGTTAGTGCGACTGTACAGGTCTCTCAAACAGCGATAATAAAATTCAATAGTCTGTTTCTGCCAAAAGCTTTTTTGTCGGGCGTAGCTCATGAGGGTCAGGCGTAATTTGGGCTTAGCACACTGAATCCACCACTGTAGAACGCTAGCGTAACGACGTCGGTGCCGCTGGAGCTGTTGCCACGTTAAGTTCACCTCCTCTTCAAGTTGGGCATCCTGCAGAAGGCTGACATTCAATTTCCAGTAGCCCTTCCCGCGGTAAATTGGCTGGCGTTGTAGGTTGAGGTAACAGTGATATGCACAATGGTCGGAGATGTTGACAAGAGCTATGTCACAGTTCACAGTGTGTCACTGGAGGGCATCGGACACATAGATCCCATCCAGCTGACTGGCAGAATGACTGGTTGCGAAGGTGTACGCTACCCGTTCACCGTGCAGTTGTTCCCATGTATCGTGAAGACGCATGCCATGAATTAAATGTTCAAATTCGATACATCTGTTCGTGTTAGGAGTTTGGTCTCTGTCGTTGAGCACACAATTGAAGTCACCACCAAGGATGAGATGTTCACGATAAGCGCTAAGAAGAATGGGAACCTCGGTTTTATAAAATTTTGAACGATCTCTCTTATGAGTGCTACCTGAGGGGGCGTACACGTTAACAATCTGCACACCATTCATTCGAAGAGAAATGCCACGACCACTGGGCAGCCGCTGCACATCCGTAAAGGGTATACCGTCGCGCAAAAGGATGGCAGTGCCTACAGCATCCTGAAGATTGATTTTATCAATAAGAACGTAACCGGACACTTCTAAGGCTGTGACTACCCCCTGTAGGAGGGCAATATCAACGCTGGTACCATACAAGAAATCAGTTAGCGAACGGAGTTTCACCGCACTTTGAATTCTATTGACGTTAAGTGTGGTAATGTTGTAGGTTTGGCTGTCACCCATGATGGTTCAGAGGACAATGAGCTCTGAGTTTCGCATCGTCCTTCTCTCCGGCTTTGAACCAAACTCGTTGGTAATGTATGGAGTACGAAACGAAATGTAAAAACCAATAACGGGTCAGGGAGGGGAAGGTCGCAGCGCGATGGTCATGCACGAGAGCAGCTACTGCTGCATCTCCTCATTCTGCTGCCACCACGGTTCATTGCTGTCGGGGTGCTGCGCGGTGCGCGCACCGCCCTGCCCGCCACCGCCGGTTGAGTCTGTCAACGTGGTCACATCCGCCTGGCCACCATGCGGGGCTGCGACTGACAGCGAGTTCCTGCGAGAGCGCTGCTGCAGCTGCTCGCTGCTCTGCTCGCTCTTCCTCTTAGCCGTTACGGTGCTCTGATCCCTTTCAGCGCTCAGTAGTGGTTCAGGTGTTTGGTTTGTTCACGAATCCGTTCTTGCCTCACAGTGTCCTCGCAGCGCATGGAGCAAGAAGATTGAGGTTCAGTCTCGCTGCCACTTTCTGACATGTGTACGGGTCTCAAATCATTCGACTTTTCCTCTTTGCTACTATTCCCTTTGCTTCTCCTTCGGCGGCCTTTCTTCGTGTCTGCTACAGTCTCTACTGATAGGGGTGGTTCAGGCATACTGATCTGCACCCGCTCCTGTATCTCACACGGCTTAGTTTCAGAGGTGGCTGGCGCATCGTTGGTATCCAGCGGTAACTGCCCCGGTGAGGATGACGGTGCCGAATCGACGTCCATCCTACCGCGAATGTCTTTGGCACTGCATTCCACCTGAACTGGCATCTCCGCCTCGCTGACATGTTCCGGGTGCCGGGGTGGTGGTACAGTCCCCGCGACCACCTCACTCAATAGTGGAACAAGCTTTTCACTACCATCTGCAGGACGTTCCCGTGGAAGTTAAAATGGACGTCGACGTGTACAGTTCATCCGCAGATGTTCAGTTGAATGGCAGATCGAACAGGTAGGGGGTTGACCAATGTAAGTTACCTGTGCACGACAGCCGCCAATGGCAACATACGAAGGTATATGTTTTTTCAAGTCTACACGTACACTTCGCACCCCGCTGTTAACTTGGTAGCGATAGGCACTCGACCATTTTTCATTTGTAACTAACAAAACAGCGCCGTACAGTGACAGAGAACGTGCAATCAGATCATTAGGGCACTCAGGTGGCACATTAAATACCCTGACGGTTCTTACTCCGTATCCCGAAGGCACGATTTGGACATTACTAATACTGCCATCATTATGACGGAATGGTCTCATACCAACATGCTCCTCAACGAATTTCTCATAAGTGTCACTCGAAATAAATTTGATAAATAACGAGTACTGCACAAAGTCCAACTGGAAAGTGTCGACTATATCTACAGGCAATTTCAAATCCTCAAAGATCCACTCATGAATTGCAAACGCCGTCGGTCGCAAGGCAGCGCGATCGAAAACACACTGAACGCTGTTGGCTCTGATAATTGTCGACATCTTACTTACAACAGTTATACAGAAACAAACGTTAACAGCGCTCGCACACGCTGCTCAGCTCTCCACCTCAGCACTGCTCGCGACGTAAACACTGGCCCGCGCTACCGCCCGTCACCGCACGATGTGCACGGCAAAGAGCTACCGAAGCACGACTCACGCCCCGTACTCACAGCTTTACTTCTGCCAGTATCCGTCTCCTACCTTCCAAACTTTACAGAAGCTCTTCTGCGAAACATGCAGAACTAGCACTCCTGAAAGAAAGGATACTGTGGAGACATGGCTTAGCCACAGCCTGGGGGATGTTTCCAGAATGAGATTATCACTCTACAGCGGAGTGTGCGCTGATATGAAACTTCCTGGCAGATTAAAACTGTGTGCCCGACCGAGACTCGAACTCGGGACCTTTGCCTTTCGCAGGCAAGTGCTCTACCAACTGAGCTACTGAAGCACGACTCACGCCCAGTACCCACAGCTTTACTTCTGCCAGTATCCGTCTCCTACCTTCCAAACTTTACAGAAGCTCTTCTGCGAAAAATGCAGAACTAGCACTCCTGAAACAAAGGATACTTTGGAGAAATGGCTTAGCCACAGCCTGGGGGATGTTTCCAGAATGAGATTATCACTCTGCAGTGGAGTGTGCACTGATATGAAACTTCCTGGCAGATTAAAACTGTGTGCCCGACCGAGACTCGAACTTGGGACCTTTGCCTTTCGCGGGCAAGTGCTCTACCAACTGAGCTATTGAAGCAGACTCACGCCCGGTACCCACAGCTTTACTTCTGCCAGTATCCGTCTCCTACCTTCCAAACTTTACAGAAGCTCTTCTGCGAAACATGCAGAACTAGCACTCCTGAAACAAAGGATACTGTGGAGACATGGCTTAGCCACAGCCTGGGGGATGTTTCCAGAATGAGATTATCACTCTGCAGCGGAGTGTGCACTGATATGAAACTTCCTGGCAGATTAAAACTGTGTGCCCGACCGAGACTCGAACTCGGGACCTTTGCCTTTCGCGGGAAAGTGCTCTACCAACTGAGCTACTGAAGCACGACTCACGCCCAGTACCCACAGCTTTACTTCTGCCAGTATCCGTCTCCTACCTTCCAAACTTTACAGAAGCTCTTCTGCGAAAAATGCAGAACTAGCACTCCTGAAACAAAGGATACTTTGGAGACATGGCTTAGCCACAGCCTGGGGGATGTTTCCAGAATGAGATTATCACTCTGCAGTGGAGTGTGCACTGATATGAAACTTCCTGGCAGATTAAAACTGTGTGCCCGACCGAGACTCGAACTTGGGACCTTTGCCTTTCGCGGGCAAGTGCTCTACCAACTGAGCTACTGAAGCACGACTCACGCCCGGTACCCACAGCTTTACTTCTGCCAGTATCCGTCTCCTACCTTCCAAACTTTACAGAAGCTCTTCTGCGAAACATGCAGAACTAGCACTCCTGAAACAAAGGATACTGTGGAGACATGGCTTAGCCACAGCCTGGGGGATGTTTCCAGAATGAGATTATCACTCTGCAGCGGAGTGTGCACTGATATGAAACTTCCTGGCAGATTAAAACTGTGTGCCCGACCGAGACCTTTGCCTTTCGCGGGCAAGTGCTCTACCAACTGAGCTACTGAAGCACGACTCACGCCCAGTACCCACAGCTTTACTTCTGCCAGTATCCGTCTCCTACCTTCCAAACTTTACAGAAGCTCTTCTGCGAAAAATGCAGAACTAGCACTCCTGAAACAAAGGATACTTTGGAGACATGGCTTAGCCACAGCCTGGGGGATGTTTCCAGAATGAGATTATCACTCTGCAGTGGAGTGTGCACTGATATGAAACTTCCTGGCAGATTAAAACTGTGTGCCCGACCGAAACTCGAACTCGGGACCTTTGCCTTTCGCGGGCAAGTGCTCTACCAACTGAGCTACCAAAGCACGACCCACGCCCGGTACGCCCGGTGCTAGTTCTGCATGTTTCGCAGAAGAGCTTCTGTAAAGTTTGGAAGGCAGGAGACGGATACTGGCAGAAGTAAAGCTGTGAGTACCGGGCGTGAGTCGTGCTTCGGTAGCT
This sequence comes from Schistocerca gregaria, assembly GCF_023897955.1. NCBI lineage: Eukaryota > Metazoa > Arthropoda > Insecta > Orthoptera > Acrididae > Schistocerca > Schistocerca gregaria. Next base: position 65,575,349 of record NC_064924.1, on the reverse strand, counting down.
CAGTTGGTAGAGCACTTGCCCCGCGAAAGGCAAAGGTCCCGAGTTCGAGTCTCGGTCAGGCACACAGTTTTAATCTCCCATGAAGTTTCAAACAGACGTCTTATTCAAGCGCAGCTAAACAATAGGCGAGCAAATGTCTCAGAACTTCTACAGCAGTCGGCAGCCCCCAGGGCATGACAGTGCTGAACTGCTGTGGCAGTCAGATGCACCCAGAGCACGGCATGCTTTTACTGCTGTGGTAGTCAGCCGTAGTCAAAGGGTGAAGGATTTCCATGGAAAAAGTTTGAGTGATATACACTCCTGGAAATGGAAAAAAGAACACATTGACACCAGTGTGTCAGACCCACCATACTTGCTCCGGACACTGCGAGAGGGCTGTACAAGCACTGATCACATGCACGGCACAGCGGACACACCAGGAACCGCGGTGTTGGCCGTCGAATGGCGCTAGCTGCGCAGCATTTGTGCACCGCTGCCGTCAGTGTCAGCCAGTTTGCCATGGCATACGGAGCTCCATCGCAGTCTTTAACACTGGTAGCATGCCGCAACAGCATGGACGTGAACTGTATGTGCAGTTGACGGACTTTGAGCGAGGGCGTATAGTGGGCATGCGGGAGTACGGGTGGACGTACTGCCGAATTGCTCAACACGTGGGGCGTGAGGTCTCCACAGTACATCGATGTTGTCGCCAGTGGTCGGCGGAAGGTGCACGTGCCCGTCGACCTGGGACCGGACCGGAGCGACGCACGGATGCACGCCAAGACCGTAGGATCCTACGCAGTGTCGTACGGGACCGCACCGCCACTTCCCAGCAAATTAGGGACACTGTTGCTCCTGGGGTATCGGCGAGGACCATTCACAACCATCTCCATGAAGCTGGGCTACGGTCCAACATTGTGCAGCCCGCCTCCAGTGGTGTCGCGACAGGAGTGAATGGAGGGACGAATGGAGACGTGTCGTCTTCAGCGATGAGAGTCGCTTCTGCCTTGGTGCCAATGATGGTCGTATGCGTGTTTGGCGTCGTGCAGGTGAGCGCCACAATCAGGACTGCATACGACCGAGGCACACAGGGCCAACACCCGGCATCATGGCTTGGGAACGATCTCCTACACTGGCCGTACACCTCTGGTGATCGTCGAGGGGACACTGAATAGTGCACGGTACATCCAAACCGTCATCGAACCCATCGTTCTACCATTCCTAGACCGGCAAGGGAACTTGCTGTTCCAACAGGACAATGCACGTCCGCATGTATTCTGTGCCACCCAACGTGCTCTAGAAGGTGTAAGTCAAATACCCTGGCCAGCAAGATCTCCGGATCTGTCCCCCATTGAGCATGTTTGGGACTGGATGAAGCGTCATCTCACGTGGTCTGCACGTCCAGCACGAACGCTGGTCCAACTGAGGCGCCAGGTGGAAATGGCATGGCAAGCCATTCCACAGGACTACATCCAGCATCTCTACGATCGTTTCCATGGGAGAATAGCAGCCTGCATTGCTGCGAAAGGTGGATATACACTGTACTAGTGCCGACATTGTGCATGTTCTGTTGCCTGTGTCTATGTGCCTGTGGTTCTGTCAGTGTGATCATGTGATGTATCTGACCCCAGAAATGTGTCAATAAAGTTTCCCCTTCCTGAGACAATGAATTCACGGTGTTCTTATTTCAATTTCCAGGAGTGTAGTTTTCAGTCTGGTTTTGAATGTACAGGCCAACTGCTCCACCTCTCCATTGGGCTGGGGCTGAAAGTGAGGGGCTGTAACATGCCGAATACCACTCATTGTACAAAAATCTTGAGACACAAACTGTGGGCCATTGTCCATCACAAGCTTATACAGCAATCCTTCTAAAGGAAAAATCTTTGTGAGGGCCATGACTGTAGCCAACATGAACATGGATGGGCAGCAAACCACGTAAGGAAATTTTGAGAAAGTATAAATGACTACAAGCCAAAGGAGTTAAAGAATAGACCTACAAAATCAGCAAGAATACACTCCCATAGTCAATGGTGGGACAAGCCACAGTGAAAGAGAGGCCAATGGTGCCAGTCGATTGGTAGCACACTGCAGATAGGCTGTCACAATGTGCACAATCTCATGGCTTCTGACATATATTAGCACTGGGATACACGTGCAGTGCAGTGTCCATACTGTATACCAGGCAGTAGAAGCATTTGCAGTTTCTGGAGAAAATTATCTTATACTTTGAAAAGTGGTCTAAATACAGGATATTAATTTATGGAGACATAAATGTTGATTTAATACTAAAGTCACCCAAGCAATTTAATTTTCTAATGTGGTATGATAAAATGATCTATAGTGCATTTATAATTTAAGTATACAATTTTCTTGTCTTGATAATGTAATCATCAATGTTCAGAAAAATTAGTAGAAACTTGAGTTTTTCTGTATGTGAAATACTGTTTCACTAGACTGTCATAGAGGACCATCTCCCAGATATATAGGTTTTGGTGGCAGACTGACTTGCAGTGTATCTCAGAATCTAGGTTTGTTTGGTAGCCAGCAGTTTGGTTGTTAGTGCAACATGGTCCCATTACTTAATTTTTGTGCATAAAGCTTTATAATCAAAGTTAAAAACTAAAATACCTATACAATACTGCAACAAAATAAAGTTTGTTAGCTTTCTGTGTGATGAGAACATGTAGAACTGCAGGATATGATTAAGGATGACAAAATAGAATCACAGCCTCAAAAATTCTTATCTTGAGGATGATTATCCATTATTTATGAGTGCACTCAGAGATGTTTAAAGTGTGTTGTCTTACAGTCATAAGTAGGAAATAAAACAGCTTCTAAGAAATATGATTTCTCACATCTGTGCATATATGATTCGCACCTGATTTGTAGAGGCATAGAATTCTGGTCAAAAATTTCTCTTGAAAAATCAAAAACTTGTGGTTCAGAAAAAGTAAACTACTTAAGATTAAAAGTAAATACAGGGCAGTAATCAGATACACCAAATCCAAAGTGAATGGTGAGTACATCAGTAGTTAGCAAACAATGCAAAGCTGCCTGAAAGGTTATAAAAAACAACTGAGCAGAAGTAAGAATAGTTAAATTGATGATACAATTAATATTGTCACAAATGAAAACATCTAATTTGGCAACATTCAGAACTAAAATATTGCGAACAACTTACTGAAACATTTTGAACTCATTGTTCTTGCCATTAAATGCAAAAAGGTCAAAGTAAATTACCATAGAAGTAGCAAAATTAAGTCACTCAGAATTGGAGGACATTTATGGTCTCTCCAATTTTGCAATTAAGAAAAATAGCACACCAAGTATGTTCTCTGGTAAGCAGATAGTTAGAAGTGTTTGTACATGTCATCTTTAAACATTATAGTTGTTACACATCTACTCAAAAATGGTAACAATATCTCATGTACTCATCTTTTCAAAAGTATTTATGTGCTGCATAGAGCTGCTAATCTGTGAACATCTATCAACAAATAACATTCTCAGTGACTCATAGGATGGTTTCAGGTCTTGTTTATCAAAAGTAAAAGCAGATGAAGACGCTGTTTCATTTGTATTACACTAATTTCACCAACAATTACCTGTTAATGCTAAGTTACTGGATCTCAGAAAGGCATCTGACTCAGACAGTCACACGATTCTGATAAAGAAACATCTCTTTGATCAGCTAATACCAGATTGATCAGGAAGAAATGCTGCAATTCAATAATAAAACGAATGCTTTGAATATTTAGATTTTTACTATTATGTTGTGCAAATCCATACTATATGCAGATAACACCACATTTGTTACAGTTTGACAGGCTTGGCAGCATTAAAGCACGAGAATAAAAATAACCTCAGTGCAGACAGTTCATAGTTTAGAATGAGTGAACTGTATCTTAATCATGAAAAACTGTAGATATCTCTTTAGTTTACTAAAGATGACAGTGATTGTGCTTCTGCTAAACTTCTTAGGATTTATCTTGACTCGAAGTCAACCTGGAAAAATTGTTTGGAACATCAGGGTACAAAGTGAGCAAGTACTGTTACAGAGGAATCCCTCTCAATCAAAAAATTGAATTCTTAATTAGCAGAAAAATGCAATCAGATGAATTTGTTGGGTCAAAACTAACATGTTGATTGCTGTGTGTGTAATGGTGGTTGTTTCTCCTCCAGGCACTTGGTGTCAGGTGTGAGGCTCTGCTGAGACTGTCAGTGGCCTTGTGGTGGTCCGTGTGATAAGGGGTATTGTAGACAATATCTCAAAAATCTGAAAATAATAATAGTTACATCCCTCTTTATTTTAAACTGCCTGTGACACACAAAGGAAAACCAATAGAACCAAAGACTCTGACAGTTTGTTTCTTGACATGATGCACCAAAAACAGCAGATTGATATCACAATTACAAGGCTTAGAAAAACACAAGCCAGTTACAAACACTTGGGTTTATAATTATGAGTATACAACAACCTGACAGCACAAACTGGAAAACATACACATTTTGGAGCTCCTAATACAACTTAGTAGAGTCATACAGATATGCTCTTTCAATCATTGTGAATCTTTTAGAGAAAGAAATCAGTAAGTTGGCACATTTTTCATATTTTCATTTAAGAATGTCATATGGAATAGTGTTGTGGGGTAATTCATGTTTAAAAAAGAAAGTCTTAATTGCTGAAAACCATATAAGAATAAAATGTAGTGCTTCCCAACTATCCTCTTGTAGACCTCTGTTGAAGGAGTTGGGAATTTTGATTAATGGTTCACAATATATTTAACCCCTCATGAAGATTCTTGTAAATAATCCATTGCAGTTCAAAAGGAAGAATGATGTATGTAATTACAATATCAGAAGAAGAAAACAACATTCATCATTCCACATTGAGGTTGTGTTGGCACATAAATGCTTGTGAGGAAAACATACAAGGGTCATTAGCTGCAGCAGCTAACAAAGAAGGGCAGTCACCAAGTCGGAGAGCACAGGAGCCACCAGCAACAGCAACCACACAGAAGAGGTACCTGAGGCCTGGGAGATCAACAGCAGAAGCAGCTTCCAATCAAGACAGATGCCTGAGAACTAGGAGACCTGCTACACTAAGTGAGGATTTTTTATGGTATCGAGTAAGCAGAAAGAGAACATGGAAAAAGATGTAAGTAAAACTGTCCATCTTAAATACCAGTGTGACAATAGTGAGAGGAATATAAACATAGGACAAAGATATGATCCAGGTTTAATGACACAAACTGAAAAAAATCACTGCATAGCACCAGAAGCAAAGGGAGCAAGTGAAGTGCTTAGTATATTACAGGAAGGGGAACTATTAAATTTAAAGCCAACTGTTAGAATACTTCACCAAAATGTTCAATACATAAACAATAAAACAGAGGAATTAGAAGTAATATTACAGGAATACAGGCCAAACATTCTAGTAGTTACAGAACATGGGCTAAAAGAAAATCACATAGGAATGTACAACTTGAAGAATTATATGAAAGTAGCCAGTTTTTGCAGAACTTCCTATAAAGGTGGTGGGGTTGCTATTTTTTCTAACCATAAACCAACTAAAGCCATAAATATAACAAAATATTCTATAGAATTGAGCTTTGAAGCTACACCACTGGAAACGAAAATTGCTGGGAATTTATGTTGTGTATTAGGTTTGTATCGATCACCAAATGGTGTAATTAAAACCTTCTTTGAACAGCTGGAAGATATAATCCAATACCTCTCAAAAACATATGCTTATTTGATCATTATAGGAGATCTGAACATAGACGCAAGTAAAAATACAGACAATACTAAGACGCTACTGGACTTATTGTGCATATACAATCGAAAAATAAAAATAGACAAACCAACCAGAGTAACAAAGCATAGTGAAACTATAATTGATCATGTAATAACAAATATTCCTACATGCTATTGTGACACACAGGTAATAAACTCCACATTAGCAGACCATTTTGCAATTATGATAGACACAAATACAAAGACTAGTGATTCAGCGCAGAAGATATGGGAGATGAGAAGACAGAACAACCCACATAACATAAATCTGCTAAAAAAGATGTTAGAGGCAGAAAACTGGGAAACAATATATGCAGCGAAAGATGCAAACACGAAATGGAACCAGTTTTTTTCTTTATTCAATTATTATTATGATGTTACATGTCCTGTTAGTAAGAGGCTTGTCAAAAATCAACAAAAAAATTAAAGCTGGGTGACTGGAAAAGTAATCCATGCCAGAAATAATCTTAGAGTGTATTATGACCTCTCCAAACAAAAAAATACTGAGGCATACAACACACTGTATAAAATAAAAAAGAAAGAGTACTGTAGCTTTATCAGAGAAACTAAAGCATCATTCATCAGGATGTCTATAGATAAGGGAAAGAACTACTCACAAGGTTTATGGTCTTTCATTAATGAAGGGAGAGGAAAAGTAACTAATCGGGCAGAGGACATCTGCCCACTGATGAGTGGGAAAAGCAACGCAAGCCCTCTAGAAATAGCCAATACTTTTAACAGATATTATATTACTGTAGCAGACGAATTAATAAGACAAAATAAAACAAATGCAGTAAGTAAATTATTAAACCCCTCACATACAAACCATACTATGGTTTTCATACCTACAACAGATACAGAAGTGTAAAACCTAATAAAACAACTTAAAATTAAACATTCATCTGGCTTGGATGGTGTCACATCACATCTCATAAAGGAATGCAGAGAATGTATATTAAAACCATTGACACACATGCTGAATGCTGCGATAGAAGAAGGTATATTTCCAGATTCACTGAAAGTAAGTAAAGTGAAGCCAATATTTAAGAAAGGGAACAGGGATGAATTAGGAAATTACAGGCCAATATCATTGCTCTCAACATTTGCTAAAATCTATGAAATGATAATAAAGAATAGAATTGTAAGTTTTATAACAAAGTACAGTATACTGCATTCATCACAACATGGTTTCAGAGAAGGGAAGTCAACAAAAACAGCATCAACAGATATAATTGAGCACATTCTTAATTTACTTGATAGGCAACAAAAGACTTGTGGGATTTTTATGGACCTATCTAAGGCATTTGATTGTGTGGACCACTCAAAATTAATGATGAAATTATATCAGTATGGAATTAGAGGAAATTGCTATGACATACTTAAATCATACACTACAAATAGGAAACAATGCACGGAAATCAGACATACTAGTGGGGAAATATAACAAACTACAGATCAGAATTGCAAACAGTTAAACACGGTGTGCCGCAAGGGTCAGTACTTGGGCCAATACTATTTATACTCTATGTAAATGACTTCCCTAGCTATATAAATTAGAAACTTATAATGTATGCTGATGACACAGCAATCATTTGCACAGCTGACACAAAGGAGGAGCTTGAGAAGGAAGTACTCCTGAATACCGAAAATGAAAATAAATATTTAACACAAAACAACCTGTTTATGAATCAGTCTAAAACAATGAATGTAGTATTTCAAACCAAGCATAGTGAAAACTATAATATAAATGTTAATATAAATGGAAAGACTATTAAAGAAGTAACCAGCACAAACTTTCTAGGGACTATAATAGACAAACATTTGGCATGGGGGGAGCACATAGATGCACTGTGTAAAAAGATAAACAAACAGATCTTCATCATGCATAAAACAGCTAAGACTGTGGATGATAAAGTCCTCAGATCAATGTATTATGGACTTGTCTTCCCACATTTGTCTTATTCAGTTCATATAGGGGGAAGTGCACAAGCTGGCTACTTAAAAAGAATATTCACAATTCAGAAAAGGGCAGTGAGATGCACTGCAAAAATACCACCAAGACAGACCTGTAGGCAAGCTTTTGTACACTATAATATTATGACAGTATATTCACTGTACATATACCAAAGCATAATAGCAGTAAGGTCAAGCGATAAACACCTCCTGAATAAAGATGTACACAAACACAGTACAAGAGGAAATGAAAATTACTACATGATAAACAGAAATCTAAAACTGTCCATGACTGCCCCTGAAGGATCAGGCAAAAGGTTCTTTAATAAACTCCCCAAAATCATTAAAAAAGAAACAGACCTAAAATGTTTTAAAAATCATTTGAAACTATATCTCACAGAGAAATGTATATACAGTTTGAGTGAATACTAAGATGGTGTTTAAATATGTTATATCATTACTGAAATGTACCTTTAAAATTACCATTTCTGTGTGTTGTTTGGATTGTGTGTATGTATAATGTGAAACATGTAGTACCTCTATGCTTGTAGACTATTTCTGTTTAATTATTGTTTCATTTATATATAATGAAATCAAGTTTGATGTTAATAGCCTATTGTATGACACACCCAATACTCTCAGCTGGATTTTCAGCTGGAGTCCATGGGCAAAGAATAAATAAATAAATAAGTAAAGGAATGTTCAATGCTGTCATCAATTTTTTAAATTGCTTATCCAATAATATAAAATGTCTGACAGACAGCAAAATTAAATTTTAAAACAAACTGAAAAAGTTTTTCCCTGACGACTCCTTCTATTCCGTGGAACAATTTTTGCGTGTGTGTGTGTGTGTGTTTTTTGTGTGTGTGTGTGTGTGTGTGTGTGTGTGTGTGTGTGTGTGTGCGTGTGTGTGTGTGTGTGTGTGTGTGTGTGTGTGTGTGAAAGATGGCAGAGGGCAAGGTACTACTAATCCACATCTGTATTAAAAACTGTAAAATAAAAAAAATTTGTGTGTGTGTGTGTGTGAAAGATGGCAGAGGGCAAGGTACTACTAATCCACATCTGTATTAAAAACTGTAAAATAAAAAATAAAAACTTCTAAATTTTCAGCATGCAGCAATATTTACATGTGAATGTGTAGTGTGAATATAAAGTGGTTTGTTCCACATTATTGCAATTAATAATACACGTAATCCATGGAATATGAAACTAACTAACTACACACAGTGAGTGTGGCCTCAGTTGCCGGAGATTGCAGTCGTGTGTGTGTGTGTGTTTGTCATCTAATTTTAAGGAAGGCCTTACTGGCCAAAAGATATATTTGTGACAGTATTTTTGGTGTGCCTATCTGCGACTCGGTCAACATCTCCACTATATGGTGAGTAACAACTTTCCTTTTCACAATATTGTTACATTCCATCCTGGATTTTCCATTGTCTGATTAGCTACACAGAGACTATATAAGTACAATAGCGTCATTATGAGGATAAGACTGGTGGTTGGCTAGGACCTTACTGGAGGAAATATGCTGGCATTTTTCTGAGATGATTTAGAAAATCCACAGTAAACCTAAATCGCAATACCCGAACAGAGCAAACTTCACCATCCAGAATATGAAGTAAATGTCTTAACAGCCACACTGTGTCATTCGGATGGTTCCTCTTATACAATGTTCCTTTTATCAGACACAATTTACAGCAAATACAATACAGAATTTTGCATTGCACCACTATGGATGCCTGCTGGTGACTCCTGGACCATAAACATTGTATCTTACCACATCTTCCTCATAACATGATCACAAAATGATAAGGGTCAATTGAACCTACCAATCCAGCCTACAGATCAGTCTGTCACCATATTCAAGGCCTATCACACTTCAACCTTTTTCCTTAACACATGTCAATTATACACAGATGAAATGCCCTACAGTACTTTATCAACTATTGACAAAGTATTCTAGCTATTTACAAGGCTTTGGCCAACAGACACAGTCATCTAATGATCCTGGCTTTTGTGTCGTCTTGTTGTCACTGTAGGCTTGTACCATGGGGAGCAAGGAGAGGATGTTGTATGGTGACCAGTATCCTCTTTTGTAACGCAACTGCATGCATGCATTAACTGGTTTTTTTTTATTAACGTGAACAGAGAGCTACTTATCTTGAGCTAGTCCATGTGGTACAAGCACTTCTGTAATAGCCCACATTACCCTCACTGCTGGTGAAGTACGCCTCCCACAATGGGCACTACTCTGGTTGCTATTTGCTGCCTGAGACAGAGACTCTGATTGTGTCTGTCTGTGATTGCAAGTGACTAACTGTTACTGACTGGTCCTGCATCTGCGACTGACTGGGCCCTCTGGTCGATGGCAGCAATCTAAATGGGGCAGTTGAGAGGGCATTTGTGACGTGTTTCTTGTGAGTTTGTCTTTGGCCTCTCTGGTGTACTCCCAACCATACCGTGCCATCTGGCCTATGAGGCAACAGGAACATCCTCCAGAAAACTGCTGCCAGGGCACACATCCAGCCCTGAGGAAGTCCCTGTATGATGATGGCAACGGTGATGGCGGGTCCACGTCCAGGGATTGAGCGGATAAGGTGGGGGTGAGGGCATATCATCCATCCACTCCTCCTGGGGTGCCCTGGTGACTGCGAAGGCCGCATGGTCCCAGGAGGTCATGAATCTGGGGGAAGAAAAGCACCAGAATCATGGGGCAAATGACGTGTGAATTTGGTTCTGATAGTGTAGCAGTGTCCAATGGCAGCGGCCATGCAGAAGTTCCACTAGTGATGGTTCGTCTCATGAGTGAGAGTGATAGGGAACGAGAAATAGTTGCAAAACCTGTTCCCGAGTGTGGATAATGCAGATCTTGTCCATCTGTTGTTTGGAAGTGCATAAAAAGTGTTCTGCTTCTCCACTGGACTGAGGGTGAAACAGAGCACTTGTTAGATGATGAATGCCATTTCGTTCACAAAACTGTTCAAAATCACGTGAAGTGAACTGTGATCCAGTGTCCGATACAAATACTTTTGGCAAGCCTTCTATGCAAAATATGGTGGAAAATGCTTGAATGGTGCTACGCGATGTGCTAGAAGCCATAGGCATCGCAAATGGAAAGCTGCTAAGAGAGTCTACCACTATGAGCCAACAAGTGTTCCAAAATGGTCCTGCGAAGTCAGTGTGCACTCGTTGCCATGGGGATCGAGTCTTAGGCCAGGCTGCGAAAGTTGTGGCAGAGTGGACTGGTCCTCCATGCATGTGCAACACTGTGCCATGATCTGTTCAATGTGGCTGTCCATGTCCTGCCAAGTATAGTGGTGTCACACTAACTGTTTAGTGTGAACAATTCCCCGATGTCCTTGGTGGAGCAATTGCAACAAATCCTCCTACAACACTTTGGGAATAAGCACACATGATTGTCCACTGTCATTTTGAACTAGTATCACACCTTGTTGAACTGAAATGTTATGCCGATAAGCAAAGTATTGGCACACAACTGAGTTCTGGATACTGTTCGGTGGACAAAGCCAAGACATGCGAATGTAATGCAACAACATCTTGAGATCTGGGTCTGCTTCTGTGGCCTGTGCTATTTTTCTGCAGTGCTATGGAAAAGATTCCAAGAGTCCTGTGCATTGATATGGGAACAAGGTGTGGCAGATGCATCAAAATCAGAGTCTGGGCCAATTGGAAGGCAAGGTAGGGCATCTGCATTGTCATGCTCTGCTGTAAGTCTGTACACAATTTTATACTGATACTGCAAAAGTAACAAAACCTGTTGCTGCAATTTTTGAGCAGTGCATGTAGGAACTGGTTTTAATGGATGAAACAAGGATTGCAAAGGCTTGTGATCTGTCACTAAATAGAACTTGCGACAATACAAATAGTGATGGAATTTTCTCACACCATACACAATAGCAAGAGCTTCTTTTTCAATTTGAGAATAATTGCTCTGAGTTTGAGTGAGCAACTCTGAGGCAAAAACCTTAGGTCTGTCTTGTGCACTTATTCTGTGTGAAAGCACAGTGTCAATTCCATAAGAAGAAGTGTCGACTTGCAAGACTACTTGTTTGGCAGGGTTAAAATGCACTAAACATCTGTCAATAAGCAAAGCATAATTGAGTTTCTGAAATGTGTCTTGGAAGTCTTTGGTCCACACAGAAGGTACATTCTTTTTTATGCAAGTGATGCAATGGAGCCGCGTTCTGAGTGGCATTAGGTATGAACCGAGTATAGTATGTTATTTTGCCTAGTACTGATTGCAGCTCAGACATATTGTGAGGAACAGGACGGTCACAGATTGAAAGCAAGTAAGATTAGAGGGGTTGCACACCCTGACTGTTTATCACATGACCTGAGTACTGTAGTTCAGTTTGAAAAAAGTAACACTTTTTGAGACAACACTTGAGTCCTGTTTCTGACAACACTCGAAGAAGAGTAAGCAAACTGACAATGTGTTACTCTGATGTATGATCTGAGACGACAATACTGTTAAGGTAGTTTGAAGAAAATGGCACTTTTGCAGTCAACTGTTCCAAGTAACATTGAAAAATGGCAGGTGCGGAAGCACTGCCGAAGGGCAAATGCAAATACACAGTCCTAAGTGTGCATTTACAACAAACACTTTCTGTGATTCTTCATCCAATGGAGTTTGCAAGTAGGCATCACGCAAATATGTCTTAGAAAAGTAACATCCTTCTCCTAGCCTGTCCATGAGTATCACCTATTGTCTGTGGTTGACCGTCAGCATGAAGTCAACACAAAGGCAAATGTGAACAGAAGGCTTAGGCAACAAAATGAGGGGAATTTCCCATTGACTAGCTTGAATGGGAGCAGTTATACCATTATCTTGCAATTCTTTCAGTTCACTGCGTACTTTGTGTCTTAAAGTAATTGGAACAGGGCTGGTGCGAAAAAACTTAGGCTGTATGTTGTCCTTCAATGTAACATGCTGTACAAAGTTATTATCTTTTCCCATTCCCTCTGAAAATTGTTCAGGAAATTCTTTAACCAAGCTAGAGACACTGTCTTTTGGTGCAATTGTAGAGACTGACAGTAAGGCCAAACAAATCAAAGGCATCTAAACCGAAAATGTTCTCACTGTCTCTTTATTTCACCACTGTAAAATCCACTGTGCAAGTGTGAGATTTGCAAGCGGAAGGCAAACTACACTGTCCAAGCACTGGAATTTGCTGTCCATTGTAAGTATAAGTAGTGAGGTGCTTTCCAAATTTAGGAAGGTGTGGTGAGTCTAATTGCTCATATGTGGCACAATTAAGCAAGCTTATTAAGGCACCTGTGTCTAAATGAAAGTCCACACATCCACCAGAAATTCATAATGAGAGAAACAGTTTATTAGAATGTCATTGCAGAGCACTAAGGTGAGAAGGAGGCACAGCCTTAATCTTACTTTTGTCAGAACCTGTTGTAGGCTTGGAAAACAATGGTTACTGCATACCCACAGCCTGTTTTTTTCTGGAAGCAGGCAAAATTGACATTTTTATGTCATTGCAGACAGACTTCTTGGACACGGCATTATTTCCACACGTGTAAGATGTTGCATTATGTGATGGGGAGTCCTGCCTTTTATGGTGAGCAAAACATCTAGGGCAAGACTTCACTAAGTACACAGGTCTGTCTACATGGCTGTTCACATTCCACGTGGTTCAGTGTATGCACTCATTGTTGTGGCTGGCGGCTGCTTGAGGTGTCCGTGAGCAAGGGGAAATTTGACCTGACAAACTGGGGCCTTGTCAAAATTATTGGCCACTATGGCACCCAAATAATATTGCTCTAATATTTGCAATACTTGAGGAAATGATGCATCTGAGTACTTTAGGATCTGTTCCCATATTCTAAAATCACGGACATTGAATGTTATTGCATCCCTAAGCAGTTAAATCAAAAAGTTGCCACAACTACACTTAAATTTACACTTCCTAGTCATGCTCGTTTGTTCTGTGCACACTGATGGTATCTCTGTTCTGGCCTGGCTGCAGCTACTTGAACTTGCTCGTCGCAGTACTGAGTTAATACAGCGATTACTTTGCCATAGCTGAATTTGTTAGGAGATGCAGTTGGGAATAGTTTTTGTATTAACTAGAACACTGGGGACTCCATAATTGAAAGAAAGTACCTTACAGTACCTTGAACTTGATGAACTTCATAGTGTGCTTGGAACTGTGTCAGGTATTTCAGCCATTCATCTTCAGGTCATTAAATTGCCAGAACATTGGTATGCTGGTTGGTGCAGAAGATGTTGTACTATCATCAGTAAGGCAGCAATTTGTTGGTTCTGAAACTGAAAAGCTTGTGTTAGATCCATCACATTGGTTGTCTGAGTCTGAAGTGCAGGGGCAGGAGTTGGAGGGGAAAGGGTAGTCATGGTTACACAAATATGTTATAGGGAAAAAAAGGAACATTACAACACCTCAGCAAATAGAAATGAGCACCCCTGCAAGCAAAACACAAGAGAAGCAAGCAAAATCTGCACTGAATTATACTCGAACCAGTTTTGTGTTATCTCATTGTCACTGTAGGCTTGTAACACATTTCTAATATTTTAAGTTAAGTAGCTTTCTGTTCTGGTTAACACAGAACCCTGTTAATATATGCATGCAGTTGTGTCATAGAAAGAGTATACCAGCCAATCAGAGTCTCTGTCTCTCCTTGCTTCCCTTGGTACAAGCCTACAGTGACAACAAGATAATGCAAACTGGCCTAGTGTACTTTCATAACATAAGCAGAGTAGCTGACCATGTTGAGATACGCAGTATCTCCTGTACTTCATGCTGCACTGTATTAAGTGAAATGAGTAGCTGTTTGTGGGTGGGTTATTATTTACCCTTGAAGCAAAACACATCCACTCACACAAATACGGCAAAATTTGAAATGAATGAATATGTTCCAAAATCTATATCATTTATTCAGACATACATTTTCTCTTTTGTTCATAAGATTCTTCAAATTTCATAGTTCTACATTTTTCATAAAGGAGAAGTGGGAGTGAGTAACTGAAACAAATATGGCACTTAACCTACTTATTTATTTACTAAAAATTACATTAAAATATTCATTGTTGTCATTTTTAGTAAGAAACTGGATTTGTCCTATTACTAATTGCAGATATGAACATCTGTCACCTGAAAAACCTCCTACTAACATATTCACTATGATCTACACCATAAAACTCTTGGCTCAGGTGTTTTCTTTAAACACTATTGACTCAACATATTTAATTAGACTATCAAACATTATGGTAATTTACTGATACATATTCATTGGGCTCTTCATGCTGGGAAATTTTAGAAATTCTCAAGACAAAATGGACAGTCAGATTGGACTTAACAATTACTGATTCAATAATGTTGAGTATTACATCACTAGTAGAAATTAAACACAGCACTTGCTTTCATCCACTCTCAATACAGCACCACTGTTACTTGTTCATAAGAGTAACACTTAAAAATATTTGTATATGTCTCCCAAACTGGTAAAAGCATTCTGCTCTTCACACTGCCTTCTCAGCTTCATATCACTGATTTTTCAAAATTGTCACTTTCTGCATCACATAACCTTCTGCATGGTGGTCCAGCTGTTGTCAAGTATTGTTACAAATTAGGGAAAATTGATGGGACTGCATCTGGTTTCAGTTTGAGAGAACTTCTTATGGATGTCTATACTTCTCAATCATCTATAATTTATTCCATTTTTACTATGCACTTTTCACTAAAATGTTTTATGCATGTTACAGGCTTTTTTAACTTTGAGAAGTCAGTGGAAATGTTCTCAGGCACTTTTCCTTTAGTTCTTCATCACTGAGTATAGAAAATGTGCTGATAGTTTCATTTTGTGATTTTTACAGCATCTTGGAACTTTCAATATCTGAAAAAGGAGGATCAATATTTCTGTTACAATGTAAATATACAATTTATAGAAACTTTTGTATATTTTTACTTAATTATAGACTCATTTGTGACATAAACTTGAAGCATAATCTCAGAGATCCTTGAAAATACTCGTTGATCATTAAGAAATTACAGAAACTACTTGTTCTAGTTGTTAATACATACTTACCATAAACAGAACTGAAGCTTTATAGTCTTCACATTAGTATCAGAAGACATCAATAAACCACTGCACTCCTCAATGCAAATGGTGTTCTGCTTTGTGGCACATATACAAACTCATGTGATACCAGAACCCAGACAAGTGACTGATGTCACCTGTGTCAAGTTATGGACTAACGTCACCTGATGGCACTAGTTAAAGACACAGATGCCTTCCACCTGTTGTCATGAACATTAGCCAATCAGTATCATATATTGATGCACTGCTTCGCTTTGGCAAGTCACAGCCATTCCTTCTGCCACTGCCATGCCCCCTCCTATACCATGAAACAGAAGGAACATACATATTTTTTACAGTATAATACCACAATACAAAATATGCAAGATCCTTTCATTTTTGATAAAGTTATGAAACTTCCAGTTATTTACTGTTCATGTATTGTGTAATGGAGGGTGATCAATGGTATGCTCTACCAATCCTGTATCATCACACAATCCCACAGCTAGCAACATGACATACGAATTCATACTAATTTACTTAATCATAGAGTTTAAGATGAGAACTCCCTGTTATATTGCATTTTCTATGAAACAGCTTCTTCATGAGAAGTTCTTCTTAATTGCTTACTAATATACTTTGTAACTTTCCAATAAACCACAGGCAAATTATAACCAATTATACACTGTTACTCTTGTATGTATTTAAAATAACATTCTCACAGTAAGTCTTTGTGGACTCCTTAATATCACACAACACAAGCTTAATGCACATACTGATGCCACATTTCATTCTCTTAAATACTATAACAAGTTACATTTTGAGTCAGTTCCCTGGTTATTAACAGTAATTTATATTGGTCTATCCACCATGTATCCATTACCTAGAATTTATGCATTGTATCATTTGCAAATAAATGTTCCTTAAATAGTTATTTGACTCAGTTTTTTTCTATCATCTAGAAGTAGGTCTTGGTTTCTTGCACCCACTGTGCTCAATGTACATTACCAAATAAACCAATCCTTGGTCTTGTATACATTTCTGATTCTTCCTTTACTGGTGCACCTTATACAAGGACATAGTTGAAATGTAAGAATTTCATTAATTTCTCCACTTTATTGTCAAGAAATATGTTTTTGCAATAGCTGCCAGATGTAATTATTTTCAATGACAAGTTGGACACCATAACAACTAGTATTGGTACTTTTTTGAAATCTAGGTTCATTGGATTATGGACATATTTTGATCAACAGAGTAAAGTTGTTCAGTTGGTAAATTTAAATTTTAATTGTATTCTGCAAGTTAATTACTTCACCCAGCAAGACCCTGAAACCATGATGATGTCTACTGCTATTACTCTAGTTACAGTATCTGTAATTTTTTATATCTGTTCTCTATCGGCTTTTGCAGTGAAATAAACTTTGTATGGCCACAGCTTGCTTCCAGTAAGCAACTGATCATTTTGAATAAATAACTTATCTTACTCTTTCTCTTCTATTGTAATATACTTCTTGTTCCTTACTGATATACCCCCCCCCCCCCCCCTGTCATCAGTACATCCATTGATTGATAGTTACTGGTGCTCCTACTATCTAACAAATCTAGCCTCCTCTGACCAAAATCTGAGTACCCACTACTCTCACAGTTGATGTTCTCTAGGGGGACCTATTCATTCCTAGTCAGGTTTTGGTACAATTTCCTAAACTCCACATTACTATTCAAAACTACTTTCCCATCATAGGATTTACTCCTTAAAGTATTTTGAGCCCCTTCAGTTATTCCCTTTAAATGCATGTCTTCTTAACATATTGTGAGCTCACTGGCTGCTTCCTGACATGTGAACCAACTGCATGTTCACAGTAGTTCTATCAGTAAAAATCATTAGTGACTGGGCAAGTGCACAACCTACAATAATTTTGGTTTGATTAGTTCTAATTGTTGGTTATGTACTGCTCCCTTTTGGCCCAAATAGTTATTCATTGAGGTGTCTTAACACCTTAATCAGCAGAATTTTATAGCATTATGCAAATATTTTCAAACACATTAAATTTCTGGAAAATAAATGAGGTAATATACTGAAGAATAATGGGATAACATTGCATTGGTTTAAGTTCAGTTTGTAACTTTACTTGCAAGTAAAGAATCAATGGAAACAAGTGCAGAAACTGGTCATACATTTCTAAGTAAACCTGGAGCAGATAAATGAATCACTGTGTAGTGCAGAGCAACAGGAGCAGAGCATCAAATGAAATAGTCAAACATTACTGTATGTCAGTGTTTGTAACACATAAAAAATTTTCAACACCTTGCAAATTTTGCTAAGTTCCACTGAAAATCATTTAAAAGTACCTCTGCTGTTCCAGTGCCATAAATAAGAAGCCCATCTTATTCCTCCAACAACGACAAAAGACCACGCGGCTTCTCTGCTTGCCTCCTCCAGAGCTCAGTCACATGACCAACTACTGTAGTCAATTTCATTACTTTCCTTGACCACTTTATCAGAATACACTGTATGGTATACATTATAGTTTTTTTAATACACATATTCTTAAATCTACTTATATCTACAACTTATTCCATAACTAATGTGTACATTTTGTCCTTTTAATTTACCTTATTGCATTACTAATGTGTACATTTTGTCCTTTTAATTTACTAATTTTTACTTCTTTTTTGAAGGGAAATCTCCAAAGCCAGTCAAATACATGTCCATATTCTCCTTATTGCTGTGGCAATATGAGACTCAGAGCACATTTCTTAATGTTTTATGAGCCTAACTGATCGTATTCAAATATATGCTACCTGCCACAGTGCCACTTGGACATGTTGAAGGCATGGACAGCATGATGAGAAAATGTGCAAAATCTCATTAAAAATGTGAAAGTGATTGTGAAAAAGAGAGAGAGAGAGAACTGCAATTCACAGTGTAATTTAACTTTTGCTACCCATGAGGATGAATTTTCTGTTAAGCAGGACAGGACTTGTATAAAATGATATGTATCTTTAAATGTATAATCTTTATTTACCCAAAAAGGACATCACTCACGATGAAGACACCTAAACTTTATTAAAAGTATAACTTGCATATATTTTGTGCAAATATACAATACACTGTATGTAAATATTTTATATGGGGATTTTCATATGGCCAGTTCATATGAGTATAAATTTGAAAAAAAATGTACTATAGTTTTGATAAGATTTCGTATATATATATTTTTGTGTGTGTAGATTGTTAAACACAGTGTCTGAGGTCACTTGTGGTCATTGAATTGCCCAGTTAGCAATTTGCAATATCTATCTAGTCAACCCAGTGAGGGGGTAATGTGACAAAGCAAGCTGAGATATTTTTACTTCCCCTCTTGTTTTGCCATCGGCATACTTAAATTTCTTTTTTTCATTTTGGAATTAATTTCCATTAATGAACATGAGTAAAATTGGCATTTTCATAAAAGAGAAAGGTTGGCCCTCAGTTTTAAAGAATATAACACATTCCTTCAAGTTCTTCATCATCTGCAGAGCTAGTTGAAATATAAACTTGTACTACTGTAGTAGGAGTGGGCTTCGTGTCTATCTTGGCCACAATAATGCGTTCACTATGCTGTTTGTAGTGGCTTACCTGCATTCCTATCTTTTTTATTCATTATTAAACTTACTCATGCATTACCCCTATTTGACTTTGTATTTATAACCCTGTATTTGCCTGACCGTAAGTCTTGTTCCTCCTGCCACTGAACGTCACTAGTTCCTACTATATCTAACTTTAACGTATCCATTTCCCTTTTTAAATTTTCTAACCTACCTGCCTGATTAAGGGATCTGACATTCCATGCTCTGACCCATAGAATGCCAGTTTTCTTCCTCCAGATAACAACGTCCTCCTGAGTAGTCCCCGCCCAAAGATCTGAATGGGAGACTATTTTACTTCTGGAATATTTTACCCAAGAGGACACCATCATCATTTAACCATACAGTAAGCTGCATGCCCTCGGGATAAATTATGGCTGTAGTTTCCCCTTGCTTTCAGCCGTTCACAGTACCAGCACAGCAAGGCCGTTTTTGTTAGTGTTACAAGGCCAGATCAGTCAATCATCCAGACTGTTGCCCCTGCAACTACTGAAAAGGCTGCTGCCCCTCTTCAGGAACCACATGTTTGTCTGGCCTCTCAACAGTACCCCTCCGTTGTGGTAGCACCTATGGTATGCAAGCCTCCCCACCAACAGCAAGGTCCATGGTTCATGGTGGGGGAATGCAACAGTATACAATCTAATGCAACAGTATACAATCTAATGCAACAGTATACAATCTAATGCAACAGTATACAATCTAAATTTACTTTACAAATAGGAATTTGAGAATGTAGTCCAAATTATTTGACATAATAATACTTTAGATTTAGTTTCTACAGTAGGCTATAGAAGCATGCTCAATGAGCCACAATTTTAGATGTTTTTTTAATGTCTCTCCAGTCATTACCTTCAATTCATTTGGCAGTGCATTGAAATATTTTGCTCCATTAATATATGGACTGTTTGCTGTTTTTTCAGTCTTCTGTTTATCATATGGAAATTTTGTACTTGTCTTGTATTGTGATCATGAATTTCTGCATTACGACATGTACATTTCTTATCTCCTACAGTTAATACTATTGTTCCAGACATATACATAGAATAGATAATCATAATTTTAATATCTATAAACAGTCCCTTACATGATGTTCTAGCACCTTATTTGCCTAATATTCTCAAGGCTCTTTTCTGGAAATTAAATACTCGGTCTACATGAGTTTTGGAAGCCCCTCCCCACAATGAATGACCATATGCTAGAAATGGATGTATTAAAGCAAAACATATCATCAAGATAAGGAAGATATTACAATGGGGAATAACCAAGTTTAGAAAGTTCATATTATAGTTCATTTTAGTGGTGTCCAAAATAGGAGGCAGTGTGCACTTGGTCCTTGATGCTAGAGAAATCAATAAAATTATTTTACCAATATGCACCTGGCCATACAGAATTTATAAAAAGAGTTTCCAGATGTTAAATACTTCACTAGCATTGATTTGAGGTTTTTGTACTAGCAAATTTGAAATTGGAAACATTATCAGACTGCTGAGGGCTTGCCCACTTTAAGTATGTAATCATTCATTAAGTTGTTCAAGATGAGTATACTTGTAGCTGTATAACTGGATAGTGCGAGAGATATTTTGTAAAGAGGTCATAGAAGGCAACTGTTGTCAGCAACCTCCTCTAGCATGAGGAAGGAATCCATAGACATCCACAGATGTAATTGTTAAGGATCATTCCGATATATTTGTACGTGGAAATCCTCAATTTCCCTTATTGATGGGATTGGTTTTCTGGTGAACGGTACAGGTTTTTATTGTATGTTGTGCTATATGTCTAATACTGGGGAAATAACTATTTGTCCTGAGGTTATTGGAACATTTAATCACTCTGTAGCAAGCCCACATATAAAGGGTGTACCAAATAACCATGATTCATGTTCTTCTGGAAGTCACACACACCAGTTAGGAATAGAATAGAATAGAACGCCATCAACTATTCAGAAGTACTGTTTTAGCTGAGGATTGTCCTAACTGAACTTCAGTTGGATAGGTACATTTTTGGATTGGGCTTCTGTAATTTCTGCAGATAGTAGTAGTGTCTATAACCTTCATCTTTCATCAAGAAGATTGGATATTCACTGGCTTGATTCTTGCTGTCAGTGTCTTGATTCAGATCTTCGCCAAGAGAATGCATCCACACTTGCATGGTCTTTCGCATCTATATAAAAAATTTTAAAATTACGTTTTTGGAGTGCTTCATCTCAATCTGCATGATTTCTGTGAAATTCAGAGGGTCCATTGAACCACCTTTAAGCTACTTCTCTACTGTTCACTCTCGAATGACCACTCTAATTCATTTATCATATCTGTGACATTCTCTCCCCTATTTTGTGATGATACTAAATGATCTGCCCTTCTTTGAACTTTTGTGATGTCCTCTGCCAGTCTGGTGTGGGTCCTACACTGTGCAGAAATCCAGATTTCTCTTTGAATGCACATGAGTGCTTCTGATTTAGTACAGCTGACTGCTGCCTTTGCTCCATCATTCAAGTTCCAGACTCATGTACTTTATTCTGAATCTATGCATAAAGTTCCATCATATCAACAAGGTGCGCAGAAAACTAATCATATCTTCAATTTTGTTTCATTATCAGCTTAAACAGACATCCTCTGAAGCATTTTGCATGTGCTTCCTCCTTACAAACTTTATCAAGTTCCATTATGGTGCCTTCAATTAACAGCATTACTTTCCCCACCAAGAAGTTGAATTTTGTGTCCTTCTGATGCAAAAAGTCCATGCCTAGGATGGACTCCACCAACAATCTTTCAATGACTGGACATAGACAAATTACCGCTCCATTACCTAGATTCAGTGTGACTTGAACTTGCATCCTGACATTCTTTGATTTCATTCCAGTTGCACTCATTATTTTACAATCTTGGACTTGAAAATGTAGCATCTTGATCCTTTCCAAAAGGTCCTTAAATAAGGTAGCTGAGATTACATTTACTGATGCACCAGTGTCCAATTATAGCTGTATTGGAACATCTGCCATACTGTCTTTGATAATTTGTTACAGAACCACTGGGTATTCCTTAGTACGAGGATGAATATCAATGCAGAGATCATCTCATATGTCAATCCCAGCACTGTATCTTAAAAACTGGAAGTTTATATTATCGCTCTTAACCCCAGTTCACAGCCATTGATCTAGAACATAATTTGACTGAATTCAGTTTGTAGACTGATCTTCAGTTGATTGATAACTTTCCTCTCTCACTTCAATGATTATTGGCATCTGTAAACACCACACCATTTGAGTTGTTACCATAATACCTTTGGTTGTATCTTTGTTCATAGTTGACAGCAATTTATACTAGTTCTGTACTTAATGGCACTACCATTAGGCTGCCTTTTGTTAATAACATTTTGCTATGGTACGTTAGTATTTGTCTGTGCCAACCTCGACTGACCATTGTTATTCATGTTTCTTGAGTTGGAACCGTTAATGCATAAATCGTTATTGTTCATCTGTCATGTGAACTTCTTTGTGTATGATATCAAGTGAGTCAATAGCCGATAAAAAATGTTTGAAGTGTTCACCTGACACATTTACAAGCATGTTTTGTATGTCAGTCAGTAACTTCAACTTTGTGATGTAAAACATCTGCTTGAGTCAATGCATCATCATAATACGTCACCTTACTAAGATATTTTCTGAAGTACTTGCAACAATTTCTGCTTTGCTAAAAAAAAAAAAAAAAAAATAAAAAAAAAATAAAAAAAAAAAAGTATTAATAGCATACTTTTGAATATGTTTCTGGATCCCTCGCAATCAGTATTTTGATAGGAAGACATGTTCAAATTCTGCATGTCTGTCACAAGTTTTGAATGCAACTGCTGTCCACATGGCACCTGACACAAAACTCATAGTCTGATAATATGTCTAAGTTCTAGGTAGAACTTCTCGGAAATTATGTATGGAAATGACTGGATTCAAATATTGTTCCCACAATAAAGATCTGAAACTGTCAAAGTTTGAATGATTTCTCTTCTGTGATAACTGATGGATACAGATTAGGAGGCGAAGAATTTGAACTGTAATGTGAGCTTTCTCAGGGAGATGGCTGACAAGTTCTCACATAATCACAGTGTGTTCTGGTGACTGAGGTCTGTCATACATTTGGCTCACAGAAATTGTCAGTTCATGTTAAGAACCCCATAGACCTCACCAATATTCTGAGGAACACTTTCTATCAAACATTTACATGTCCTTTCCATTTCATGCAGTCAGGGCCTAAACTATCTTTTAATTCATACAGATCTTGTTGCAGCTTCAGATCTATTGGAGTGTTGGAAGAAGGTAACTTTGAACAACATTTTGAATGGTGTGAGTCATATTTTGCTCTACTCATTCCTCTTTACTTTGTAACAAGATATTCAAGTGATCCTCAAATCTCTTTCGACTCTCAGCAAAGAACTGTACCTCAAAATTGTGTTAGACACTATAGTGTCAACTTTCTTCAGCAGTGATTCAATAAGACTAGTGGTTCTCCCTTGCTCCCTTTTAATTCCTATCAGCTCTGTCAGCAAAGGCTACTCACTAAGAACCAACTATTCTTGAACCTGTGGCATCGATAGTTCGTATCGGCCACGAAACTTAATATCTGTGAACTCTTAAGTGCTCTGTCGAGCCTCCATCTTAACTTTCTTTAGTCAGTTCTTTGTTATACTTCATTCTGTATGGATATAGTGTCAAGTGTAAATATATATAAGCTGCAAATAAAATAGAAAGAAAACTTCCACGTGGGAAAAATATATAAAACAAAGATTCCAAGACTTACCAAGCGGGAAAGCGCCGGTAGACAGGCACAATAAATAAAAGACACACCCAGAATTTCAATCTTTCGCAACCAACGGTTGCTTCTTCAGGAAAGAGGGAAGGAGAGGGAAAGACGAAAGGATGTGGGTTTTAAGGGAGAGGGTAAGGAGTCATTCCAATCCCGGGAGTGGAAAGACTTACCTTAGGGGGAAAAAAGGACAGGTGTACACACACACACACACACACACACACACACACACACACACACACACACACACACACACACACACACACACACACAAGCAGACATTTGTAAAGGCCGTAGAAATGAGCCTTTTATTCTGACACACATATGTACATACATATATGCCTCATATTTTTAAACTGTGGGATGAGCCGATGCACGGAATTTCGTTAAGTCCCTTCTGAAAGTGACTAAACTGAAACAGGAAATTTTATAAATAACTAAATTTTAACAATCTAAGGCATCAATGTCTTTTTATTTACTTTTTGATTGCAGTGTTGGCTACTATGCCATTCTTTAAGATGTGTGTACAGTTTTGCACAGTAATACATTTGTGCAACAGTAGTTGTTCAGATAACCTTTCTTAATATTTTGATAACTTTACTGTACGAATAAAGTGACCTATTTAATCAGTAAACACTTCCGGGCTAAATTGCCGTGATCGATCGGTAGAACTTCTTCTCCCTGACGTTTCGTTCTCAACTACGGAGAACATCTTCCGAGGTGAGTCGACTCACTGCTTCAAACGTAGTCAGGTGGTAGGGTGTCACTTGTGTCATACGTCTATATGCGAGATTTTCACATTCCTAAACATCCCTAGGTCCACTGTTTCTGATGTGACAATGAAGGGGAAACGTGAGCTGTAAAGCTGAGATTCACGGAGTGGCCTATTCTGCTCTTTCACAATGTCTAATGACTACTGAGGTTGCTGATATGGTGTACGTGGCAGTAGGTGGCAGCACAATGCACCTAACATGAAAAACGTATGTTTTTGGGGGTGACCAGATACTGTTGATCACATAATGTATTATTCATTTTTACTGCAGTGTAAGTTCACTTTTTTCTCTTTAAAATTGGTTATGTGTGGATATTACTGTATAATACATATAGTGCATTCATGTGCAGAGTTTAGCATTTAATTAAATCTGACATCATTATGGATGTATGTATCCTATTTTGTTTCATCATTATTAAAATAACATTGAAAACAGTGGTGAGTGACAGGTGTCACCCACATCACCAGTAATGTAACAGAAATTCACACTTCTGCAGGGTTAATGACACTCGGGGATGCTACAGCTCTCAACTTCCTAATTGCTTACCAACAAAAGGAAAAGTCAGTATGAAAAAGTCACAAAGTGCTAGTCAATCTGCAATGATTAATCACAAAGATAAGATAAACCTAATGCAGTAAATAAACTGGGGCTATCTCTTGCAAGTCTGCTTCCACAGACTGTCTGCATATCTGACTGACATGCAGTGAACCCAGTTTTGAATTCAGGGAGCAACAAGGATCTTTCTTTGGTTGTAGACCTGGATCAAAGTGCAGTCTGGCTTGTGTGATCAACCCCATACCCGGGTGTGTATTTATTGCATTATTATGTTACTCCATCTCCTTATTCTTCCTCTCTCCATTGTCTTCTGCCCCACTCTTTGACCGTTTCACCTGCGTCTGTAGTGAAATTCGGCCTGAAATTCAATTTCACGACTTCATCTTCTGAACAGTGTATCCTACAGTAATATAATTTTCCGTTTACGTGCAGTGGAATATCAGGAAATTGTCTGCGAAGTGTGTAGCAAATAAAGTTAGTGCACTGACATCAACAGTTAGTTTCACGTAATCGTTCTTTACAGGCTGGATCAAAACATGTCCAATTGTAGAAAAATACTGCCTGGCAGTGAATATAGGAAAAGGTGGTTGAAGGAAGATGTAGATAAGAAGCAAAAGGTTGCACTACAATGATATTTCAAGCGAAAGAGAGAATGATCTAACAGCGGCGAGGGTGGAAAAATAGCTCCTGACAGTACAGAAACTAGTGGAGCTACTGAAGTTACATCTTCATCTTCCTCTTCAGGACAAGTTGATGAACACAGCACTGCGAGCACAGCGCCATAGTAATGCTGATGGTGGGCCATCCACAGCATATTCAACAGACCTGGTCTGGACTCGAGACCAGGTTTGCGACAAAAGCTCCGAGATTGAAACATCAGGCAGAACTGACATTAGGCAACCCGATTCGGAAAATACTGGAGGAACATCAGTCGAAGTACTCACCACTGGAAAAGGGGTTGAAGGCAAGCCTAAACTGGAAGACACAATTGACTCAGATCCCGGAAGATGGCTGGAAATTATTAGCGACTGCATTCGAACAGCTTTGGTCATGTGAGGTCCTCCCGAGCACTTTAAGGAAGCTGAAGAATGTCCTAAAAATGCGAACAACCAACGTTTCAGCCCTGTGTGCTACAGCTATTTTTTGAAGAATTTAGCAGCAGTAGACAGACGTTGGGTGGTGTACTCAAAGAGCAAGGATGCTGTGTTCTGCTTTTGTTGCAAACTTTTTTCGTCATCTACAGTAAAAATTGCAAAGAATGGTATAAGCAACTGGCAGCACCTTGCTTCGTATCTCGAAAGTCACGGGAAGTCTACCAAGCATTTGAATTCACATAAAAAGTGAATTGTGTTTTCCGAGGGACTGAAAAAGACACGAACTGTCGACGCCCATCTTCAAAGGCTTCTGTATATTGAAAGCGAACATTGGAAAAATGTTCTTGAGCGCTTAATAGCAATAATTCATTTCCTGGTTCGGCAATGTCTGCCTTTGAGAGGAAGTAAAGATACACTCTTTCAGCCTGACAACTGAAACTTCTTGAAAGTCATTGAATTATTCGGAAAGTTCGACACTGTGATGATGGAGCACCTGCATGGAACAAGCAAGGTGAGAACAAGGCTCATTATTATCTTTATCATCTTGGAAAAGAAACACAGAATGAACTAATTCACCTTATTGGATCATCTGTAACCAACAACATTCTGTTAATGATGAAATCTGCAAAGTATTACAGTATAATTCTGGACTGCACACCAGATATTTCAAAAGTTGAGCAAATGACAGTTGTGGTACGTTTCGTCCAGGAGACAAGACTCGACGGGGTATACGATGTCCAAATTCGGGAGCATTTCCTGGGATTTCTTCCAATGCCCGATTCTTCAAGCTCCACTTTGGCGCAGGTCGTACTCAAGTTCTTGGAAGATAAAAAATCCTATTGTATAATATGAGAGGGCAAGAATACGACATTGGAGCAAACATGAAAGGAAAGAAGTCTGGCCTTCAGAAAAGAATTTCAGACGTGAACAAGAGAGCATTTTATGTACCATGTAGCAGTCAGTACGTGTCCCTTGATGTTTCTTCGGCTCCAAATGTGTATACCACTGGTGTAAGTAATTACAGCATGTATTCATGTTTTGATGGCCACTTATTCAAATACTGGAATAAATTTAATAACAGTCCAGGTGCAACAGTTAATGAGCATAAGCAAATGTATGTCAACAGATATGCTCAGGTTGGGACTGTGATAAGACTGAATTCGCGAACCGTGCAGTTGTGGTCCTACATCTACATGACTACTCTGCAATTCACATTTAAGTGCTTGGCAGAGGGTTCATCAAACCACAATCATATTATCTCTCTACTATTCCACTCCCTACCAGCACGCGGGAAAAATGAACACCTAAACCAAGTATATTTGAATGCTGGGTAATTTTTATTACACACAGTACCACCACCTTTAAAATTGTTGTTTTATTATGTGAGATGGAGAGAGTGTCAAGACGTACTGTATCATTAAATACATATTTCATACTGATATCTCTTGGCTTTCATTAGAATTTCTTGTTAGGTATCCCAGAAATTGTACTTATTTTATTTCTGATTTTTCACCGCCTGCAGGTAGTTAGCTTTAATCTCCAGAATATGTTCTAATAAGTTATTAACACTTTCGCTGCGGCATCGGTGCAGGCGTGCAACTCTCCAGTGCGGCCCAGCAAGTGCGAGTGCGGGCTGGTAACGCTCTGAAATGCAGGTACCGCTCGGAGCCGACGCTCCTAAGCACACCTGAGGTACAGGCTGACGTCAAGACCTAGTAAGATCTGTAGGATCATGTTCTATACTGACCTAATGATGACACCTTAGGAGTATTACTTCAAATAAGCTTCAACTGTATTGTGGGCATGTTTTAAAGTCTGTTCACTATCTGACACCTGTAGGGGTCACAGGCGTCATTCAGATGTTCGTGATTTGTTGATAATGTAACAAAAAATACAATTTGGATTCCAAAATGCGTATTCTTAGGAAGGAAAAAAGAAACTGGATTCATTTGAAATCATATTTATTTTAAATGCACATTTTTAAGATTGACGTCCGGATATGTAGAAATTAGTAAGCGAAACACTTTTTCTGCTCCTTTTTACATTGGAAGGGCCATTAACCGCCATTACGAACAATATACATTCAATAACTGACCACACAAAACAAAAGTTTACATGGTTTGATGCTAGCTTAAATGCTGCAACTAGACTGAACAATCCGACAGTGAGCACGGACGCTTATAAGTGTCAGCCGCAGCGAAAGTGTTAATTTAGCATACTTTATAACAAATATTTTTTTTCAAGGGGTTATTTTGATGGAGCTGGATGCAAATAATTGTATAATTGTTACAGGTAACCTTGAATTTATGTTCACCAATTTTGTAAATATTGGGACACACATTTAAATGGTAACAACTATCCACTACTCAAATTGTATGTAACGAGAAGGAAAGAGTACTAATGTTTACTAAACCTTTTTTGTGGAAATAAACGTATGTTAAATAAATTTATTTTAGTAAGGTCACATTCATATGGTCTAATTCCACGCATTTTTATAGTGGATTTAATTTTACTTTAATATGAACCCTGGGAACTGGCTGTTCAGGACAACTTTTGCAGAACTTATCTGAGAATTTAAGTGAAATGAAACAGTTAAAAGTTTTTTTTTTTTTAATTACTGTGCTCATTTTGATATAAATCATTTTAGAACTTCGGGTACTTGGTAGTTGTAACCCAGTAGAGAAGATCTGTATTTCAATTTTAAGAGTATAGCTTACATATCCTTTCTGGTGCATCACCTATGTGCCAACTCATTTCATTTCACATTATTATGGCAGGTGGTATTCATATTTGGTTTGGTGTTTAAAGACGTATTTGAATAATGAACCTTACTTAAGTTGTTCTTATGGTCTTATTCATACTTGCCTCATTAAAGATGTCATAGTGTATTTTTACATTAATAACCTTTCCAAACTTACATTACAAAGAAAAGTGTTTAAAAACCTATGTAACAATTTCACATAACACACACTTCTGTTAGGACTGCAGTGGTGCCTACAAATTAGATGCAAATATTTTTGTCAATTACATTTTATGCATATATCTGCAAGAATGGAAAGTACAGAAGCTATATCGTGCCTTTTTTTCTGTATCCTTTTACAAGATACAAACAGTCCCTTTCTCTCTAATGTTTAAAAATTACATATAATTTTCTACTACACATTTCACTATGGCAATACACATAATTAGGTAAAGCAGCTCATATGAAGTAACTAAATCTTGGTTTAATGACATAATTTAGCCCCAATCATTCTAGGATCTATACTTTGATATGACTGTAATCTAAAAGGTTAAACAAATTCAAAATTTAAATGCCGATTGACAATAAAATAATGCACTTTCATGAGCAATATCTTCTCTGTATGATCCATCCTCCCATAGTCTACAATGCCTCTATCAAAGCACCAGCTTTTAGGCGGAATATCAGACAACATCATGTGGAAGAGGTACAGGTGTACAGGTGCTCACTCATTTGTGGAAACTGAGGAAAATTTATTGCAAATTTAGAGGATGGAAAGATTCTTTCTTTGCTACAAATTACTCGTTACAAGTCTGATCCCACAGTTCACACCAGTACAGGCCTGTATTCCTGGGTCAAGCACAGTTCCCACAGATGAATATTACCAGTGTGCTACATAGGCGTGTGTACAGTAAGCCACCAATAGGAAACGTGGAAGGATATGACCTGTGGTACAGGAGATAGTGAGCAGAGTGTGGAATCTAGAACTGGCTTGTCTCTGGCTATTGCCACCAACCTGCCAACATGAATACTCTCCTTGCTCCTCCATAAATCAATTAGAATAGTTCCTCCACTCCACTGGCAGCCTGGCCACCGTTCCAACACGTGCTCTTTTACACCCTGTATCATTAATTACATCTCTTCCTGTTCTTATTTGAAAATACCCCCTTAGATGCCCATTTATAAGTCCTGAACACTGCCTGTATCCTGCTCAACAGCTCCTCTACACTGTAAGAACAATTTCTCCTATTTCACATTGTTGTTATTCCACAACAGTTACATAATTTGTAATTGCACAAGTGATAAATATGACCTCAAAGTAACTCATAGTGCAGAATTTGGCATTGGATATCCTAGTTATTAAGCATAATTTTCATTTAGCAAATTTTCTTGTAATGTAGTAACTTAATGTATGAAGATATTCAATATGGTGGATTTAGTGGCTATTAGGTTGACTTAATTATAATTGTAAAGTATGCAGAGCTTTAATTCAGCCTCCATCTGTCACAGCCATATTGGAGATTAAATGAAAGCCCCTCTTCCATAATCTCTTCACTTGAACCAACTGATCAGCAATCTCTAGTCGAATTTACTCAGTATGTTTTTCATCTACTGTCTTAGCAGATTTTATTATTGGTATTCACAAAAAATTAATTGCAGTTTTTCATACTATGCATAATAAAGTACGTAAATTTGCAATGAAAAGAGAATATAGGTGAATTCCCGATTTTCAGATTGTTTAGAAATACAGTTTACATTATGGCTGTCGTTCAATGAATGAGTTTGTTTTGTACGCGCAATAATAAAATAATATCTGCCACACACTCATTACAAAGCAACAAATTTAAGAAAAAAAGGGAAGAAAAGGAAAAAGGAGAAAATGGGCAAAAATGACACGTACACAAATGATGTATACATTCAGAGATCTGGAGCCATAATTTAAGACATTTATTACAATTTTACAGAAACAACTACTGAAGAGAGGGAACAGTTCACTAATGCACTGGCAACATTCCACATTTGGAGAATTAGATTCTCACTACCAACACTGAAATTGCACATTTTGTTTATATACCACAGGTATATCATATTGTTAGACATGATTCCATTGAAATATGAAATATTAGTACAAATTGTGACCAAGCAGAAAGTTGAACAACAGAAAGGAAGGAATTAAACACCTTTATATCAAATGAAAGTCTTAAAACAATTGCACTATTTTTTTGTAACCCATGGTTACTGCACACTTGACTGGGATGCTTAATCACTTCAGAACCACTTTCTTCTTCTGAACAAAATAGAGCTTCAACAGCCTATACAACAATAGCAGATAGGAAGGTTTAGGGCTGGAAAATCTCAGAAAAGATCAAATACTTTGCACAGACATCTCAGTATTCAATGCCCCAGCAACATATATTCTACCTGCAGGCAATACGCTATGGATACTCTTAATAAACAGAATCAAAGTGAAACAACAAACTCCAGAAGCTACAGGTGCGCACACACACACACACACACACACACTATTCTGTTTGAGAATAAAAGTTAAAAGGGCTCGGAGGTGGTGTTGATGTCGGATCATATCTCAATGGTAGAGGTACAGGGAGTGGCCCAGAGGCACCTCTCCCACGAGGTCCTCTAGAACCTCTGCCTCCTCTACCTCCTTGATGTGACGGCCCTAAAGGTCGCAGTCGTGGCCGACCTGGGCCCCTGCGTACTACTGGAGGAGCCTGCCCGGGCTGACGCATTGGGACAGAAACAGGAACAGGTACCTCTACTTCTTTCACTGGGGCTACTTGAGGTTTCACAGGTTGTGGTAGAGGTCGTCCATCAATAATTGCACGCCTAGAACCTCTTGGCCTACCGCGTCTTCCTCCACGACCAGTCCTGGGTCGTCCAGGAATCACTCCTGTGGAACCAAGTATTGGAGGAAATTCCTCATGTGGAAGGATCTGAGAACGTGTTCCATCTTCTGATTCTTCCAAGGGACCTGCCAGGGCTCCTTCTGTGACGCTACTCGGCAGACTTCCAGTAGCTGTACTCCCACTTTCAGTATCACTATCCCTTCTTGACATATCGGCATCCAACTTCTGTTTTCTCTTCCGCCCATCTACATCATCAGCAGCAGCACGTGCTCGTCTCTCTTCCTGACGCTGTCTATACCTCTTCTCTATTTCTTCATCACCGAGTAGGAGTGATACTACTTCTTTTGGTTTGAGAGAATCTGGCCTGAAATTTCCACCACTGATCACCATCCGTTGTATCTCACTCTTTTCTCGTGCACGTTGTAGCATGCGTTCCTCAATTGTGCCCTTGCATACCAGTCGGTACACTGTCACCTGTATGAAAATAATTTCAGTTACTATTTTCAACTGATAAACATGTAATGATATTAAAAATATACTGCAAGTAATACACCACCTATTAAAATTTAAGAATTTTTAATAACATGGAAAGGACAGGTCGCAACTCACCACGCAGAGGACGCACTTGGTCGTAGACAGGCACACTGAAAGAGACTGCTAAAATATTAAACTTTCAGACAATTTCCTCCTCCTGAAATAAAAAAAACACACACACACATTCACACAAGCCACACAAACAAGGCTACTGTGCCCAGAGACAGTGGGCATGTGTGTGTGTGGCTTCTGCTTTTTTGTGTGTGTGTGTGTGTGTGTGTGTGTGTGTGTGTGTGTGTGTGTGTGTGTGTGTGTGTATTTTCTATTTCAGAAGAACCTTGTCTGTTAAATAAATATTTTAGCAGTCCCTGTCATTGTGCCTTTCTGCAACTTAGTGCCTCCTGTATGAGGTGAGCAGCAGATTATTTTCTCCATATTGTTGTTCTCCCATTCAGGACTTTCCAGTATTTGATTTTATAAAGAATTTTGATTAGTCATGAGTTTGATGGACGCTACGCATAAAATGAAACATATCCTGCAGTTTTTGAATTAATAAATTATGGGGGTGAAATGAGAAATCGAGCAAATTTCTAACATACAGAATTAAATTTAGCCATTCTCTAAATTGATCACAACAATGCCTTTCTAAGCATGATCGTCCTGTGATTGGGCCTAACATTCTTTTGACCTGATAATGAGTTCACACAGTTTGTGACTGCAGATTAACATAGAATCTAAATCATGATACGAGCTGTCAGAATTCAGAGAGAACAAAATTTCCAGAGGTGTAAGTCATGTTACATGACATAATATAATCATAGAAGCAAATGGAGATTCCACTTGAAATTTACTTAATATTATACAAATATTTAATTAACTAAGTTACAAATCCATAAAAGAAACTACAGATCATTTTGAACTCTATAATACAATACCATACGGTCATCAAGAAATAAACATTTACAGGGCAAAAATACATTTTCAGATACTTCTATACATGTTTTGCCAACCTGTTTTGTTTGCCCAAGACGATGAGCTCTGTCCATTGCTTGTTGATCAATCGTAGGGTTCCAATCACTGTCATAGAATACAACAGTATCTGCTGCTGTAAGATTAATACCCAGGCCTCCAGCCCTAGTACTGAGGAGAAATACAAAAATATCTTCACGCTGCTGAAAACTGGCAACCATATCTCGTCTCTCTGAAATCTTGCTTGAGCCATCAAGTCTCATATAAGTCAGTTTACGATGGCGTGCATACTCTTCCAGGAGATCTATCATTCGAGTCATCTGTGAATAGATGAGAACTCTGTGGCCTTGCTCCCGGAGCCTCTTCAACAGGCCATCTAGAACAGTCAGTTTTCCTGAGTCTGTAACTAGTGATCGGCCATCTGGTGGTACAATACGTGACCAACCATGAGGTGGTGCTGTTGCCTCAATTCCTGCTGGAGATCCCCACAATTCTTCCCACAAGGCACTGAGTGACTCAGGTGATGACCACCTCATCAAGTCCTGCTGTTCCCATGCTGCTTTTCTGCTGACACAGTACATTTCTGGAGGTGGCGCATGAGCCTTTGGACAGCCAGAAAACAGAAATGGAGGCATACGTGTAGGTTCACACGGTAGTATGCGTGGCTTCCTTGGTCTGTGTGGAAATTCAGGAAGAACAGGGAAATTATCCTCTTCTTTGACCTAAAAATAGAAACAATACTGTTTAATTGTACCATATAATTGCCGAGTCCAAAATGTGGATGCAAACTTTACAATAATTCCATTTTTTTATCAGCATTCAATCAACATTTACTGGGCCAGTTGGAAGATAACACCATTTTTACGATGCCATGATTTTATTTTATTAGTGCAAAATACACTACATTATATTACAATACAACACACTTGCCCACATCGTGGGCGAGGGGCAACAGATTAAAGAAGACGATTTTCTGTACAGGCAAAGAAAGTGTGCCTCAAGACCGCTATGTTAGCTGTGAAAGTCCTAACCTGACGGGGACAACCCATCAAAACGAGCATCAAACTCAGTAACAGGACTGATAACGTAGAACTGTTATGGTTTTGAGTTGAAGAAATCCATTAGCCAGAAACAATTGGCCCTCTATATTAGAGATCAGGAAAGATGATAACCAAAAGTGGCTAAGTCTGGTGAATTCTGGCCATATGCAGATATGCATCATTGTGGAGTAACAACAAAGGTCTAACAAATGTTTTGTTTTCAATAACAACACCGAGTCCTCTTAGTTGTTCAGTACACACAAACTATTGTTGTTTTATTTCTTAGCAGCAATTCATGATGAAGAATGCCAGTTTGGTTCCACTCAACACAGAATACGATTCTTTTTGAAGGTGTACACAATCCTTGACATGAGCTACTTCTTTTTTTGAAAGAACATTATTTCCTCTTCTTTAAGTTCATGTACAGGTAACATTTCTCATCACCGGGAACAATGTTGCCACAAAATCGCTCGTATCTATGACAAGCCAAATGGGAGATAGATTGTGGTTTATATGCACTTAATGAAGAGGTTATTAGGACCCATAGGAAAATTAGTATGAACAAATGTGGTTAGAACAGCTAAAGGAGGACTTGACAGTAGTACCCATGTACCCAATTTCTGCAAATCAACCACTTAACATTAATGGCACAGAATGGTTTAGTGATTAAATTCCTTAATTTGTGCCAGTTCACACACTGTTTTGGTGAGGATTATCATGAATAAAATAATTTACTTAGTATTTATCAAAAAGAAGTCTCCAGAATGTGGTTGATCAGGCAAGTCAAGCATTCCTTCGCGCTAATGAGAAAACAATTGCATTGCCATTCTCTCATAAAGTGATTCCCTCCTACACACACCCCAAACTCTTCTCATGGATTCTGCAGCACTAGTCCCTCGATTAAACTCTAATAATAAAATGTGTTGAAAGCATTCATTTTTCTCTTTTGACACTTCATACTGGTTAGCAGAGCTAGTTATCCCAGAATTTAGACTCACAGCAGCTGTGTTGCTTCCTCACAGCTATGAGATGCAAGGGGCCAGAAGCCAGTGACATAGACACCATTGGTGCGGAGAACCAGAAAGTCACCATTGCTCTTTTGAGACTTATTGATACTCAAGTACCGTTTGTCGCAGTGCCATGACGTCATAGGAGTGTGTTTAATGAATGTTAGCAGAAGGGATGTATGTTCCACTGGGTGGACTAGGAACAAGCCATAATAGTTCCAGCAGCAGCTGCTTAATTTAACAAGGAATTTTTGTCATTTTGGTTTAGATGAATGAGATGACAAAGACAATGTTATAGAATTTTTCTGAAGTTTCCCTTTTTTGCTCTTACAATCATTTGAAATAAGAGTGCATAAATTTTATTTTCATACCTCTTTTAATTTCTGAAGGGTGGTGGATTGAAATTATGAAAATTTATGGATTTATTTTGCTCATCATCTAATTTAAGTTATATCAGTTTTATATGAAGCAAAAGGTCAGTAACCAATGAAGGTTCAGCATCTTTTAAATATTTCTTATTTACTAAAGGAACTGTTATGACTCATTTACAAATTACAGAAGCATCCGATTCCACCCGTCTGCTTTGACCCATGACGTTACCAATGTGGCGTAAACGACCATTCTCAATGTCTCCAATATGGCACCTATGACGTCATTACATAAACACGACAACAAACATCAAAATACATATAAAACCAGCAAATACATCTGCCTCAAAAAATATAATCAAACTAACGCGTCCATCGCAGAAAATTGGTTTTTTTTGGATGGGGACTAACTAAATATAAACACATACAGACACACACCACAATCCCAAACCACATAAAACGACAACACAGAAACACCACTCAAATCCCTAAATTCCGCTACATTTACAATGTCGACAAGAATCGATCACTTCCCTTCACCTAGACAGTTCAACCGCAATTGTCGACACCACAAAAATAAACCAACTACTCCAAAAATTAGAATCGCACTGCAACTGTCAATACCACAAAACCAACATGTAAAACAACAGAAATTGGAATCTGACACTTCCCTTGAACCTATATGGTCAGCAGCAGTTCACAATACCAAAACACACACAGCAACGACGACACATTGGAATTGGACACTTCCCTTGACCTGTATATGTCAAAAGCATCTCACGATACCAAAATACACATAGCTACAACACATTGGAATCCAACACTTCCCTTGATCTATATAGGTCAACAACAGCTCATGATACCAAAACAAACATAGCTACAACGACAAACTGGAATCGGTCACTTCTCATTACCTATATAGCTCAAAATACGACTCCAAAAAAATGACTATTTACCTAGTGTACACACTAGGTCAGCCTCCCCAATCAGAGACACACGCACGCACGCATGCACACACACACACACACACACACACACACACACACACACACACACACACACACACACACAACACTTGCATATTCTGCTTGCATATGTCACATTTCACTATCACCGCCACAAGCCCAAAACATTGCAGAAACTTAATGACAGACAACATGTTGTCCCCCATTTCAGCCTGCAGACGTGCACTATTAAACTTAGTAGTCATATTCATACCTAACAAAAGAAGCCTCAGATTGAATTAAACAACTTACCGCATGACAAACAGCAAACCAATAACATCCAACAACACTGCAATAACATAAACGCAACGGAAACTTCATTCTTAAATCATTGAAACTAATTTCCGTTCTGTAACAGTCACGACCGATAAAAGCACACTTCAAACACCGACATCCAAAGGAACCCAATACACCACATAACACGCGGACCATACACACACCACCAAGCGCAACAAGACGACACCTACAAACACCACACACTCAAACTAAACTCCGCGCCGTCATGACATCACCCACCACAACACACTTACGTCACGGAATCGGATGCCTCCTTTGACCTACTCATTTATCTCCCATTTTTAATTTTATTTTTCATTTAAATAACATAAAAATGTTATTTCTT
Source organism: Schistocerca gregaria (assembly GCF_023897955.1). NCBI lineage: Eukaryota > Metazoa > Arthropoda > Insecta > Orthoptera > Acrididae > Schistocerca > Schistocerca gregaria. Next base: position 65,537,567 of record NC_064924.1, on the reverse strand, counting down.
CCATGTAACAGACATCAAGTGATTTCGTAAAGAGGGTACGATAGACACAGATTTTACTTCTAGACAAATGCTCAACAAACTGTGTGGCCATTTCCTCATATTACAATGTTTCTAAACAAAAGACCAAGAAAATGCAGAGATTCAAATATTATGATGATGAAATAACTTACTCAACAAATGTGTACTTATCAGTGTGCACTTCGTCATCGGTCACTCATTATTACACTTCACCGATTTCCCTTCCACTATGAATATGACTGACGTCACCTTTCTTGTGTGCACCTGTGCTTGAGCCATGAGTTACTCGCTACCCCTCTAATGCAGCTGCCAATCTCACAAGTAATGAGTGAGCTTGATGCACGTGCTGACCACTTTTACTGATTTGCCTTGAAACTGCCCAAATGAGATGTTAATTTCACAGCCCTGTCTGCAACAATAAAACTCTAAACCGACAAATAAGAACTGAATAACAAAACATTGAGCTTCACAATGCAGTGGCACTAACCCTATAAAGAATGGCATGGGCTTATGCACCAACCCAATAGATTTGTTCTTTGCTTGTCTAAAACACATTTCAGAATCATCCAGATGTGGCATAGTCTTCTGGCTTTTAAACAAAGAAACAAGGGAGCGAGTCAAACAGTGGACAATGTAATATTAAAGTACAAGTTAATCATTCCAACTGGTTAAAGTTATGAGGATATAATTGATTAAATCTATACATTTTCTATATCTTAAATTGTAATGTATAGATTGAGTTCAGGACGTGTCAAAAGAAACAAATTCCCAGGCAGATTGCAGTGTGCAGCCCCTGACTGACAAGTATCTGAACATTGTGAGATTACACCTGTGTAATAAATCTGATGACACAACAAAATCAGAAGTAATTCAGTGCAAAATGTGAAGCATTGTAAGCAAACATAATTATATGGTTCACAGAACATTAAATAAGATTCAGCTGACTTCTATACTTTCACTCAGTCTTTTGTTGCATTCTATTATGAGGATTTTAGCAGATTTAATAGATAATAAAATTAACTTCAAACACAAACTGAATTTATTAATGTGACAATTCCTACTCCACTTAAGAAGAAGCACAAAGAACAAGTCTTAAAAAATTATGTGATGGGTCATGAACACAAAATTGAGCCTGAGACTACTTTTCTTACTTTTATTTTCAACTTAGTTTTTGTTGTAGTTTTCTGAATGTACAAGGTTAAATTTTACTGTCCTAAAAAAATGACCCAAATTACAAAATTACTCGAGGAAATACTGCTGAACAAAGTTGGCACATCTGTAGATGAGACTGGGGGACAACAAGATTGGCTTTTATATTGGCAGGTATTTCAACTTAGGCCTCAGCCACTGTTGTTTCAAATGTTAAGTGTAGAGGGCAGAACCTTACTTTTCAGACAAACTTCAGTTTTCAAGGAAAAGTAAAACATTAAATATGCAGATAATTTACAAAAATAACTATGCATTAGTGACCCACCTATGACAAAGAACATGAAAAGTTTACTCTTTAATTCAGCAATTATAGCAAATACCGTTTATCATAGATAAGGAATGAGGAAGAGCAATGAAGCAGTGTTCAGCATGTAAATGACCATGTATAAATATTGAAAGTAACTGTGTCCCACCAGTGACAATTTTAAGGATTCTTACTGAAATCTAAGCCATTTAGCACTTCTTGTCATTTTTAAGTTATTTTGGTTGATATAACTAGCACCTTAATGGGTTACACTAATACTGACTAATTATTTATTCAGAATATCGGGGAAACAATGTCAGCACAGCATATGAGAAAACTTCAAGAAAAGTTGCAGAAAGATGCCACCAAGTACAACATCTATAAAAAGAAAGAAAAAGAACAATACAGAAGACAAACCATGAAGAAGAAGGATCCTCCTGGCCTGGGAAAAATATGTTAGTTAATACTGTGAGTAGAAAACTGAAACAAGAAGAGAGTGCAGGCTTAAACTAAAATATGTATTGACTGCAAACAAGTTTGTAACTGGAACCCAAGTCTCTCTGTCATATAAATGTCTTCAGTCTCTCACCAATTCTGTTTCTTGGGTAAAGAAGGCTTACAGCCACCCCCCCCCCCCTACACACACAAAAAGTGTCATAAAAAAAAATCTCGAGTGGGAAAGCCTACCTTAAAAGGTAGCAAAGCTGGTTTTCTTGGTAGGCAGTCAAATTGAAAATTTCATCTCATAACCTTGGATGGTAATCTGGTCAAAATACAAAACGTTTTCAAATGTGACAAAATCAGAAGGCAAACACCTTGCATAAAGGATGTCAAGTCTATTGTGGACCCAGTGACTGGGGGGTATTGGGGGGGGGGGGGGGGGAGTGTTAGCTAGGAGAAAAAAATCCCGATACTGTGTATCCATAAGGACTCTATGATATGTGACAAAAAACCATATCTCAATAATCTGCAGACACAATGTCGAAGTAGCTGCTGGCTCAGAAGTAGCTGTGGAAACAATCAATCATGCCAGTAACATTTATTTTGGCGGAGTTTTGCACCGATAGAAGGAATTAAGCCAGATATAGGGGTGCTCCAATGGCACAGAGAGCATTTGAAGAGAATGGAGAAATACAGATCATGTGCAGGACATGTGTATGCAACTCAGCACAGGTGTCCAAAATTGATGCAAAGGTTGTATTCTACTTGGTGTTTGAATATGTTATTGCTATTCTCCTGAATCAAGACAGCAAACATATCAGGACCACCTCCTATTATTAGTTTTCAGATATTTAAACTTTTTTGAAAGCAGATGAGTGGTCAACCATATAGTTCTTTTTCAGTAGTAGATTTTTTAAAGTGAAATAATTAGAGACTCAGGACTTTAGATAACACTGCATGGAAATGTATCTCATTTAGAGGTAGCAAAACTTCCCTACAAGGTTATTTAACTACAAAGTTAGGTCTAAATATGTAAACTTCTGTTTCATCCAAAACAGATATAGGCCTAATAAAATTAATTTTAACTGATAAAGAAATACGATGTCAATTTTTATAAATAAGTATTAATAATGTAAGGTTTACTGATATTTCATCATGTAGATAATTGTTTTATTAACGTGAATTCAGTGTTTTCGAAAGTTCTTGTAAAATGTTGATGGACATTCAATTTTACATCAACCTGCTGTCCCATCTGTGAGAAAGTTTTAACGATATTACTAACAGTTCACTTTCTAAACTTCTGATATTCAGGTTTACAGGGACATATGATGGTCAATCAATTTTTAATTTATTTCTGTTTCTACTTTTTGTAACACCACATTAGCTTCTGATTATTGGAAAATTTAGTTCAACTGTCCCAACTATAACAACTGAATCCTCCTAAATGGTCAGCATATAACGACACCTTTCTGGACAGGCTGCTTCCACATCTTTGTGAAACGTCGCAGTTATGACTCATGGAATATAAAAATAGCAATGTAACTACAGAAGCAGTACTTACTATGCAACACTTTGACACAGAGAAAGAAAATCTTGTTACATCTCCTAAAAGTAATTTGTTTCCTTTAGCCTTATTCCATCCCATTCGTAAATGTTTTATATGTATAGGCCCTATATCATTTCTATTTGTTTTTGACATGTCCGATAGTATTGTACCAAATGGTCTTTAGGTTAATACATAAATAAAACTGATGTCTTATAAAAATGTACATTAAAATGATCACAGAGTTGTTTGTGAGCTAACACAAGATGACTTCATATGCATATCTGCACTCAATTTCAGGTTTTCATCCAAGATCATCCTCATGTAATATATGAATACCATGATACAATTTTAATTCATTAATTAAAATACTCCAATAAATACAAAAAATGAGGACAGGAATTCATTAATCTCTCCCAACTGGTCAGTGTACAGCCTATATTGACACACAATAGTAGAGAAAATTTTACTAGCTTTCAAGTTCCTGATCTTTTTCTTATCCTACCAATACCCAACCTCAGGTTTCACCTATGAGATAATGATGATGTGGAATGTGATACATGTGTGCATACAGAGGTGCAAGAGAGCAGTGACATTGATAATGTTTACTTCCGGTCTACATTATTTCTGTGGAATGTACATTGATCTCTCTCTCTCTCTCTCTCTCTCTCACACACACACACACACACACACACATTTTTGCCATAGCTGTAAGACTAGCAAAAATTTCGTGCTGTTGCATGTCTATTTACCACACAGTGAATGGGCTGCCTTTTCTCTTTATTGTGTCACCTTGAAATTTCTGTTAGCATACTACAATGACATGTAAGTTAGTGATAATAGGTAACCATAGCGGAAACTATTGAGTAATTACAAGCAAGTAGTCACATTCTCAGGAAATCACAGTTTCAAAAATACTATACCAGAACCATGTATCCAAACCATATGACATAAAAACATATCTGACTCATTTTTGTAATTGAGAAATAAGCAACAACGTAATTTAATTCAAATCATGTTTCTTACCCTGCTTCTTTCCTTACTCCCACGTCCCTTTCCTGTTTGGGATGGTGGAGAATGAGTCTCTGCGGACGATAAAACTGGCGAAATTGGTTGCTCTCCTTCAATTTCCCCATCAGCTTCACCATCAGCCTCCACCTCGGCGGGACTCTGTGGAGGCAGTGCCCAGTGCTCTTGCTCATCTGCCTCTTCATCTTGTATCCACACATCACATGCAAACATCTCACTGTGTCCACCATCTGCATCAGCTGTGTCTACTTCAGGTTGCATCACTCCTAAGCCACCAACAAGCTTCCTAAAATCAGTATTTCGCTGCCTATCGAGAAAAGCTGCACGGCTTCGGTGGATTCTGTGCTCTGGAGTTTCTGGGATAGATGTGTGTATGTGCTGTGTGTGGCAATATATTGTATTTTCCGTGCTAGAAACTGATGTAAAGACTAAATGACTCAATACAATACTACACGATAGAGATGGCGCTGATGTGACACACAAGGGCTGTAGCAGTAGCATATACCGCCACTTAAATGAAGTGTCTAAGAGGCCACAATAATTCCAGAAGAAAATCTTTTCTTGAAGCTTATAAACTGCCGGAAGAAACATCAGCGCCCTTGAAAGTCCTCCCAAAGCTACATCACTGATTTCCGTTGGAGAAATGCCAGCCAAATTAGAGAACGAGAAACACTTTATCTGTCCTGAAGCATCCTCATCCAGTAGAGAACTGTGGACATAGTGAGGTGCAAATATATTCAAATGATTATATAAGATATGCTTCTTACTGGGGAAGCTGTGGCATAGAATACCATCATCATAAATCAATCGAGGTAGTAAATAATCAGATAACTTAAAAAAATAAGGAGACTTTGCACTACGCCTTTCAAATAACTCTGGATGATTACAGACCTTCCGAAACTGCATTACTAGATTAAGCAAATTGGAAGTGAGATTCTGGGATGACTGACTAGAACCGGCGGATGAATACAAAAGATCTTCAATACGAATCTTTTTCTTTAGCGCATCGTACAACAACTTCTGGCGAGTTGTCAAAGGGCAGTACATCATTACTTCAATCTTATCAGAGAGCTCATTTTCTACATCCTTCTTGATCCTACGCAACATAAATGGCTTCAGGATCATGTGCAACCGTGATAAGTGTTTTTCATCAATACCTGTCTTGTTTTCAGCATGGTTTTCAATATCCTTAGAGAACCATTCATTAAATTCTTCATGAGAATCAAACAGAGTTGGCATAATGAAATGCAACAGTGCCCACAGTTCAGCCATGCTGTTCTGTATTGGTGTTCCACTTAGCAGAAGACGATTTCGACAGGTAAACCCCAAAAGCATCTTCCATCGAACACTGTTGGTGCTCTTTAGAGCTTGAGCTTCATCCAAGACAAGATACTGCCATTTTATACGATTAAAATATTTTAGATCAGTAATAACAAGTTGGTAACTTGTGATGACAACATGAAAACTTGCATCTCTTGTATGCATATCCTTCCGATGCCAGAATTGTCGCAGAATCTTTCTTTCTTGTGGACTTCCCCAATACGGAACCACCTTGAATTCTGGTACAAACCGAGCCATCTCTTGTTGCCAGTTATGTAGAGTGGATGCAGGAGAGATAACCAGAAATGGTCCCCATATGTCATACTTCTCAGCTACATGACATAAAAATGCAATGGATTGCACAGTCTTTCCCAGACCCATCTCATCTGCCAAAATACCATTGATGCCTTGATCATAAAGATTAGCAATCCAATTCATTCCTTTCAACTGATAATGTTTCAATTGTCCTTTAAAAATGGAGGGTTGAGGACGTTCATCAACAGCACTGACACCAGTTTCACTTAAGCTTAGATCATCCCCAAAGTCACGGCCAGCAATTCCATCACTTGTTGTACCCTTGTAGAACTGATTGGATCGGTTGCGCTCTGCTGTCACTGCTTCACGAACATTTCTTTCTGCCTTCTGTTTCATTTGCTCACCATCATAATCATCAAATGCTGCAAGTCGTGGCAGCTTTTCCTCTTCAAGTTGGCTAAGAATGCGAAGTCTCTCTTCCTGAGAACCACTGCCAAGCTTACGTGACATGAAATGGGCATACAATTCAGTCTGTGTAATAAGGAAATTGAGTTTACGCTGCTGCCGCTTTGCTTCCATCAACTCTACATCCAATCGACGTTGTTCCTCCGCCTCTCTCTCCAGACGACGCCTTGCTTCACGTTCTACACGATCATACCTCTTCCAGTACGACTGCATTTCCCTTGTAAGGCGTTTTGCTCGCCATACTGTTTCCTTCATATTCTTCTGAGACTGCACAGCCTTCTGACGACATGCACGCATACAACCATGTGCCATTCGTCTGCATGAAGCAAGAACTTCTTTATGGTTGTTTACTTTTGCACGTTGAATTTTTCCAAGTTCTCGTTTTGCAAGCATTGCAAAAATTTTCTTTCTTCTTGCCGTCATGATCTCTGCCATTTTATATGATTTTCTCTTGGCACGTGTACTCTTCAGAGATGGTGGATTTTCAAAGAGTGAATCTGGATCCTCCTCCTTCACATTTGTGTATCCATCTTCACATTCTGTATCATCTGCAACACTTGCATCCTTAGCATCAGATGCGGCATTCTGCTCCTTTGTTGTTACTTTCCTCATTTTCCGAGGTTTTGTTTCCTGTTTTCTCTCCTTTCTCTTTCTCTTGGTTCCCTGAACAAATTTCTGATGTTCAGGGAACCTGTCATAATTTGAAACAAGCCCTGAGCCATAATATTGATACTGGTGGTTCTGTGGATCTTCATAGAATTTCTTCTGATACTTTTTTCTAAGTACATGCATTTTAAGCATTCTCTGCAGTCTCTCTCTTGGCGGTACATCTTCATCAGAAGAACTCGATGTGTCACTCACAAGAATGTCTCTCAGCCACAATCTGTCAGTCCTCACATCTTCAAAATTATACAGACGTACACGGTCTGAACGCCTTTCTTCTTTAGTGGAGAATCCATATGCAAATAGTTTTCCTTTCAAGTCTTCCGATAATTCGGCATCAGAATCTGAAGAAAGGTCACTCTCATTTACAGGAGTATTGAAAATTTTTTCCACGTACGACAAGAAGGGCCCCACATCGAGATACTTCTTTAAGAGTTGAATATGCAGTGGTTCTGCAACTTCTGTAGAAGCAGGTGTTGAAGAACTAGCCATTTTATATACTTAAACTAAATCATGTAAATATGTAAACTGGTTACTCTTTAATCTGCAACATCAACAGACATCAGCTGCATGTGTTCCATGTTGATAAACATCCACACACGAAGATCTCGTCCAACAATTTTACGGAACACCGTTTGACGTAACTCGTAACCAAACACCACCATCATGACGAACTGTTGTTGTAGGTAGATATAACTAAACAAACTGATGCACTAGATGTACGATTATAGACGCTATTTCGCAGCTCCATTGCGGTCCACATGATGGTATCTCTCACGTGCAATCCCTGCGATACAGTACGGAACGTAAAAGCACTGACACTCTTAGGTTACACATATTCAAGCCATGTTACTTCACAAACCACATAAATCTAGGTTAGCGTCACGTTTAGAAAACATGTTTAAACACCACTGCATGCAAACTGTATAAAAATAAAATGTGCAGAAATAATATTGGCCATTTATGAACTTTCAAGACCATTTCCCTGGTTATTCAACTATCCAATTTCGAAACTCAAAGTGATTCGAAATCTACAGTGTTCTCGCTCCTTTTGAGCAACTTTGATATATCTCGACGCCATCATTGATTGAACTTGGATCTGCAAAGATTATACAGCAATACCCAAACAAAGACTGTACGGCAGCGGCGCCGGTAGGGAACAGGGTGGATTGTCTCGCGCCAGTAAAACGCTTGGCTGCGCAGACGTTTCGGATCGGAAATCGACATCACGTAACCATACCCACTCGGCTTTAGAGAACACTTAGCTGTGCATGTTCCACCATTCTGAAAGTAGCCGCGAGACGTGTGCTACGCTTGCCTACCTTCACTTACTTATTCTCATATCGCTTACGGTCTTTGCTAATTTTTTGCTCCTTTTGTTCTGTATTTGCTCCTGGAATTTACTTACTTCTTACATAGTTGATATTGTTAAAGAGATGAATACGGTAAGCAGGTTCAAAAGGATGTAAGCTACAGTAACAGTTCGGAGATGAAGAGGCTTGTACAGGATAGAGTTCCACAGTGTGGAGAGCTGCATCAAATCATGCTTTGGAATGGAGATAAGAACAACAACATTGATATGGTGACGTTTCTGACTGTTTAAATAACTCCTACTCCTTTCTCATTGCGTTAGTTAAAAAAAATAGTCTCCCTAAGAAAAATATAAGATAGAATACCTAAATTCTTAAAACGGGGCTTACAGGAGTTTGTAGGCTTACATCATTTATATTCTAATGGCCCTTTTTGAATTCTGGAAACTCCGTTAGCTGCTACCAAATTACCGCAGAATATGACCCCCAATTTAAGGTGGGAAAGAAAATAGGCATAATAGGTAATCTTAATTATTTTTCACATGACATCCTCCATGTTATTTAATAACATTGAAACTGATGTTATTTACATTTTCCATTACATACCAGTGAAGGATTAATAAGTATGCTGAATCAGATGGCAGTCATACACGTAAATCTTAAATTGACTTAGTAAGCACACAAGAACTATTCACCAAAATATTGAAAGTGGTTTCATTCTTCACAATGTAAAAACCATTTTAAGTGAAAAACAGTTGCTAACATGCTACACTTTTTTCTATCAACATTTTCTTTTGGAAACTGTAGTATAAATTAACAGTATTAAAGCGGAAGAGAAACTCTTAAAAGAATAGGACATCCTTCTCCATGATTTGCAACATTAATTGTACAACTGCTGTATGCTAAAAAGATGTATTATTCCAAGGTCATTATCACAAAGACGTGATTTACAGCAGATATGATGCGACATGTGGTAGGAATCTAGATTTGCTTTTAGACTGAATTAATCTTAATTACTTTAACTTCACTGGGATGAAGATATCAATGTACTATCTTTACCAATCATAACAAATGTCTAGAGAAATCGGAGAGTTTCGTATCTTATACCAAGCAATAACAGAGAAGTTTTATGAAATTTGAAGAGTTTTTTACTTGTTTTAGACGAATAGTCATACAACATTAAAGTAATTTATGGGCATAGAGTGATATTTTGATTTAAACTATCTGTGCAATGTGTAAATGTGTAATCCCCAATTTGACAGTAGCGTATGGTATGGTCTTGTTATATTAATTTTACAGGAAAAGCTTCAATACTGAACTGCATTTTTCAGTATTTGATGAACGATTATAATTAACTTGACCACTTATATAACAACAGATGTGGACTCATGCTTAGTCTAGAGTCTATTTCAACAATGGGTTCACACACTCGCATTTCAAAAATACCATTCACATGCTTTCTTTCTGTCAGGCGAAAACTCTTAAGCAAAACTGAAATGGTAGTAGCATATATCTTTCCCTTTCATAGTAGTCAGTCATTTTAATATAGTCGCTAATTGCTTAACACACATAGATAACTGGAGGATAAAAATGAGAAAAAGTATACGAATTTTAAATCTATGAATATACAATCATATTCCACTTGCGCCTAGAGTTCTGCACCAACTATTCTTCGGTCATCCACTGAAGCCGTTAGGTGAGTACTGCAACTAGTCACATGATACTGCTTTCTGGTTCGAAACGTCAATGCAGTCAGGCGTTTTACAAGCTCGGGACCCTCCCAGGAACAGGGTACTATAAACTGCTTTCATCGTTATTTGAAAAACGCATTGCAAATGTGAACATTAAGAATACTGCTGGTAATGTGAAGGTGGAAACAGTAATATTTTTCATTCTTTCAACAGAAACAAAAACACGTTATTGATTGACTGATTTGTTTATTTATTCATCTATAGATGTTTGTACAATATTTCTCATTAAAATAAACAGCCCTCTTACAGTATTTGTAGCTACTATATTTAGTTCTCCTTTTCTGTTCATGTCATTAATTGTTAGACAGTATATGTTCATCAACATTTAATTACTATCTGTAGTTATTGTTAACATTCATTTACAGTGTAATAGCTGTTATTTAATACAAATGCCTTCAATCTTTGGCTAAAGGCGTGGGGATCATTTACATCTTTTATTTCTTGTGGTAGTCAATCGTACAATAAGACACTATTTTGAGTTTTTAACTTGTTTCTTCTATTTATATGTGAACAATGTCTGGATTTGGTTCCATTGTGCTGTTTGTGATGAACAGATTAAGATTTTGTCTTCTATACAATATGTTGTGATAGATGTATTGAAAAAAAGTGGCCAGAATTTCTAGCTTTTTGAATAATTCTTTACAGTATATCCTGTTACTCCTATCAGTACAGCTCTTTTCACTGTACTGAAAATAGTTTGTACATTCCCAGCACTTATTCCCCAAATCATTATCCCATAACTGAGGGCTCAGTGCATACATAAGGAAACTTGGGGCACGAAATATTGCACATTCATGCAAGGATTTGCGTGGGGCGTAACATGCTAAGGATAGCCACTTTTCCAAAACTCTCACATGTTCTGTCCATTTCACTTGACAGTCTACATTCATCCTTAAGAATTTGATATCATTGTTTACTTACAATATAATATCACTGCTTTTTGTTTGTTTGGGTGGAAGTTTATACAGCTTCTTCACGTTTAAGGCTAATTTATTCCTTAATGACCAGTTGTGGACGTCTCTGAGAGATTCATAGGATTTTTTTGCTGTCTGTGTTAATTTTTTTCTGTAATCACCATTTTGGTGTCATCAGCAAATAGTAATTTTTCTCTGTACCTGACACTCTGTGGGAAAACATTTATATGTTTAAGGAAGATGTTTGGGCACAGCACACTTCCCTAGGGGACGCCTGTATTAGTATATTTCCAACCTGGTAAGTGTTCTACTAGTGGTCTCTCAGAAATATGTGTGATTTCAATTCTTTGCACTCGCTTCTCCAAGTATAACTTACCGCTTATTCCTAACTTGGGTAGAAAAATTCTGTGGTCAGCTGTGTGAAATGCCTTTGACAGACCTGTAAAAATGCCTGTTGCATTCTTGCCCTTGACTAGTGCTGCGACCACAGATTTAGTAAACAGTGATATAGCTGACCATGCACACCTCTTGCCAGCCTGAAACCGAAATGTTCATTGCAAATAAAGTTTTATTTATTTAGGTACTTCGTTAGTCTCTTTTCCATTACGGCTTCTATTGTTTTGGAAACATATGATAATAAAGTATTTGATCTGTGGTTTTCTGCTTTCTGGAATCACTGTTTTTTAGAATTGATGTTACTTTGGTTGTTTTGGGTGCACAGGAAAGAAGCCTGATCTAAAATATTAACAAACTATTAATGCTAACGGGATTATTATGTTGTTTATACATTTCTGAATTGTGCTAACTGAGATCTACCTAATACTGTGGATTTTTTTATTGTTTAATTTTTTATTGTTTAATTTCTCTGTTGTTGGAACAAGCACCATTGAGTATGGTAGCTGGTCCTGGTGGTGTAGAACATGTCTCTTGAAACTTTTCTTACAGTTTCTTATTAATATTGCTGAAGCATTCATTCACGAGTTTTGCAAGTTCCTTTGGGTTGCTAATTTGAACATCTTTTTTTGTTAATCTGTGCTTACAAATGTTTTTATCCAACAATTGCTACCTCCTGTTTGATTATGTTCCAGATTGCTTTCAATTTCTTATCTGCTTTCAGTAACGTTTTACTGCCTGTACACTATCAATAACTTTCTATAAATTCTAATGCAATTTTCGTAAAATTCTCAAAAAGCTGGTTCAGTCTAGGTATTTTTGTTGGCTATGAGATACCTTGGAGTTTCGGAGGATTTTTGATACCTCTCGTCACCCAGCAGGAGGAAAGGTACATGCTTTGATGAGTGATAGTATTAGTGATTCTGAAAAAAAACTTGATACAGACGTATTCCCTATTCTGAATGATTTCAGAGATAGAACACATTTAATATCACTTTTGTACCTTTTACTCAAATAACTCAAAAACCTCACCCTCCAGCGAAAACGTGTTGCAGTAAAAAATTAAACTATATTAAATTTCCTACAAAAAAGGTCCTATACATTTTTCACTAGAACTAATGGTTCGTGCGAAAAGAGCGCCAGGATGTTGAAAAACTCGCTCGACGAACATGCGCTGTATCTTACATAGTTTTTTGTATTAAATTTGAGGTAGTTTCTCGACTTGATAGACCACAAGTGTACTGTATCAAACTGTTCATCTCAATATGCTGCCTCAAATGGCCTTCAAAAACTAAGTAAGCTATAGCGCATGTGCGTCGAGCGAGTTTTTCGACATTCTCGCGCTCTCTTCGAACAAACGATTAGTTGTAGAGAAAAAAAATGAATAGGACCGTTTTTTGTAGGAAATTTAATATAGTATCATTTTGTATTGCGACACGTTTTCCCTGGAGGCTGTGGTTTTCAAGTTATTCAAGAAAAAAGTATGAAAGTGATATTACATCCATATGAAGTTTTTTGTTCAGAATCACTAATACTATCGCCCCTCAAAGCATGTACCTTTCCTCCTAACTCACCCGATATATATATAGGATATATATATATATCAAATTTTGGATTAAATAGAAGCTTTATCATGATTGCAGACACAAGGAACATTTTCAAACCATTTCGTATTTTAGTGATTGCATTTGTCATTTTACAATATTAAGTTCTGAACTCAAATAAACAAAATTTGCAATATACCTGTGTAATCAGAATCAAAAAAGGAAAATTAATCTTAGTTCCCTCGAACTGTTGGAGTACTCTATACCATAGTCTTCTGTTTCGATCAAACACTGGAAAATTCTCTTTACTGCTTACTAATGTGCATTATTATGGTCTTTCAGGAATCTGTTCACTGCAGTGGTATATGAAGAAGTGAGACAACAGACAAATACATAAGTGATCCAACCACTTTATAGTGCGGTATTTTCTCATCCTGAGATTCTTCTTCAACAGGAAACAAATGAACATGAGGATTGGCTGTGACACTGACACCATTTACAACACACATTCCAAACTTTTCAATTATTCTACTTGTGTATGTACACTCATCTATTAAAATTTTCTTTCCTGCACGATTTCACAGGCTCTGAATTCCCACATAACAATGACCATCTCTATTGTAATGAAACAGAGTTCTACTAGTGGTGTAACAACATTATGAATCAAGGCCAATTTACACTGACTGTGATAACACGTCTCGCCCTGTCCCATCCCGTCAAAACATTCTGGAATGCATTTCAAATTGCGGCATCCATACTGACCATGCTGTTACATCGTGTCACATCACATCACAGCATCATCAAGGTTTCTCTGGAGGAAATTTTTGATGTCCGACATCATCCATCCCTTGCTGATCAAGTGACCTACAAGTTCATTTCCTCCTGATACACAGCCATGGGCAAATAATAGAATTTCGTTTCGTCGTGGTTTTCATGGTTAGTTTTAGTTGTTTATTGTTCGTTATTTGCTATCAATTGCTTCATTTCGTTGTTTCTTTTGTTAAAATTTATAATAAATGATAACAGGTTAATCGAAACAGTGAGACTACAGGCTGAATTATATTACATGAGAGTACCAAACTATTTTCCCTCTTCTATATTTCTAAAGTGGATTTTTATAGACATAATTTATTTGTATGTTGTCAGACCTTTTTAGCATCACGTAAGGAAATGCACTGAAATCTTCAGACACTAGAAGTAGTTTGTTTCAATATGTTCTTGTAGCAGTTCTATTTATTATTAAGCAGCTGTCTGAATTGTATGTCAAACAGTTTTGCAAGCATCAGTGGTCAATATTTATGTGGTTTCAATAGCTAACCCCAGTACAAATAAGGCATTTGAAATACTGAAAGCGAAACACGACATGTAAAGATAAACCACATCTCTTGAAGGGAAGCTATTGAGGGAGAAACCGCTAATGCACAAAATTTTGTACTTTACTAGCCATTAATGTTAACCTTAAGCCTAATTTTCACACGATATGATTGCAGCTCGTAACAGTGTGCCCCTTTTAGTAATTCTGGGTGCAATTTGACGTAATAACTAATGATTCTACTTTCCAAAATATGAAATGCTGATTCCTCTTCCTCAAGCACTTTGTATGCTGTGTGAAAATCTCCTTCTGTATCAAGTAATGACATTGTTTCGGACCCACACGGTTTCTATGGGTTGTTTTGCAGTTCTGTCTCCCTTTTCTAATACAAAGTTATCCATGCAAGCTGCAAACTATTTCAGTCCAATAAATGTTATTTTCGTACAAATGTGGACTCCAGCACCCATGAAATAAGCTATCACGTTGTGTATGCTCACTCCACGCGTAAAACAATTGAAAAGCATCTTTTGAAGATCGCTGTTCCCATGGAAACAACAGCTGAGGAGAGCAATGAGAGTTGAGATTACATGACTTGAATTGACATGACGTGATGGACAATGTGAATAACATCAATTTGACGGTCCAGTGATGGACAGCGTGAACTGGTCTTCATTTCCTCATTTGATGTGCAATAAATCTATCATCTACTAATAACACTAACATAAGAATTTCGCCATTCACTGCGAAACGGAATAAACATGCACTACCTCTATTCGTTTGAAAATTAAAGTGGAAAACAAAATCAAGAATCTGCCCCTTCAAGCAACAAGTTGCCTGCTTGATCCTGTACACCGACTTCTCAAGCTGGATTCTTTGTGTCAGTCACCAGCCCCTCAGTTACTTCCATAAAGATTTCCTTGTCAAGGCTACTATGTAGAAGTAATGTGAACATCGAATGTATACTTGAAGACCTACTTTGGGTTAATAACTTCCTGTCTGCTTCTTTTACATTAAAGAAATATTTTTGCTGTGGGAGAAGGGACTGAGTTGATTCTTCACTATGTATATGCAGATTTTGGCAATGATGTAATTTTCGATGAAACGAAATTCACTTTCAAAGGACAACAAGTGCACATTGGCTTTTAGGAGAAGATGAAAGAGGACAGAATACAAGACAGACTAGAAAGAAGAAAGGAAGACAAAAAATTCAAGAGAACGGGTCAAGACGTCTGAGAAGATACAAACACTTCGATGAAACGGAAGGGAACGAAGGTGTCTGTCCGATTTGACAATTATGCAGTGTTTGCTTTGCATGTTAAATCATTTAATGATGATGTTCCTGAATGCTATGAAGATTTATGGAGAGATATTACGAACATGAATGAAGGTCAGAAATCAATGAAGAAATAAAGTCATTGGAACTTAATGAGATATGGGAGTTGACTGAGTTCCATCTAGAGAAGAAACCAATTGATAGCAAATGGGTGTTCAAAATTAAACGAAATCAAGACAGAGACATTGGAATATATAAGACGAGACTTCTAGTTGAAGTTAGTGCTCAGAGGAAGGATAATCGTTGTAACGAAACATATGCTCCTGTTGCACATTTGGGTATGTTGGGAACACTGGTGTCAGTCATCATCCAAGAAATTCTATTTACATATCAAATGGATGTCAAAATTACCTTTCTATGTGGGGAACTACGTGAAGATGTTTAGATGAATACCTCAAGACGTCACGGGTAAAAAGAATCAAATGTTCAAACGTAAAAAGTCCTTGTATGGATTGAAACAAGCTCCTTTTGCATGTTATACAACATTTTATACTTTTCTCAAAAGTATTGGACTTAGACAGTCAAACGTTGAGAGATGTTTGTATATTCATACTTCAGAAGATAGGAGAGTGTATCTCATATACAGATGATATTGTAATTGCTCCAAGTAGCTCTAATGATATCAACAATATTAAAAGAGCTTAGGAAAAATAGTTTCTTGTCATTGACTTCAAAAGGTCAGATGATGAAACAGTTATGATTCAGCTTATATATTTGTGGAAACTGCTCTAGCTTTTGATATGAACGATTACAACCTGGTTACGATACCAATGGAAACCAAACCCACAACTGAAAGCAGACCATACATGAATAATGATCAAAATTATGTTGGTGAATCAAAAACATTTCTCAGTTTTATTGATGTTGTCAACCAACAGGCAAGTGATCTGTTGTAAATTTTTTATTTATGTAGGGACTGAAAATCCACGAAGTCAAGCTCACACATGAAATCTTCTTTATTTGGATGGATTACTGGTTGTGGCCAACACTCTAGCCATCTTCTGATCTAAGATGTAAAATAGATTTTTTGGCATGTCAGCAATGTACAACCGCTTACAGAACTGCACATAATACTGTAGCAGGATTCCAAAGTATGTACACAAATTAATTACAGAAAATGTACCATAAAACATTGTTAATTAGTGTTGCTACGATTATGACTTGACAGATCGATAAAATCTTTCTTAAAATGACAACATCCATAAATGACATATTTTTAATAGCTTTCCATCTTTTGTGGCCAGTGTAATTGAATTTTTATCATAAAACAGAAAATGTAAATTAACAAAGAGAAGATGCAGTGAAAATGAAAGAACAATATTTGTATAAGGACCTATCCACTAAAACAACTAAATGTGAAAGGTGTCATCTTACCAAAGGCTTTATGACATTAAAACTTATTAACTGACACATTCAGTATTTACATCATTTCAGTAACAGAGATCATTTTATATATGTTCCTGTAATGTGTTACATGTGAATAGCATGGCAGCTGATGCCATTAACAACATTCAAAAATGCAACATTGGGCATATACATAGCATACACATGTGTGGCCGCTAATATTGTTAAATGGGGACTCACACTTTGCTTGAGACAAAGACAACTATCTGGCATTAGTATCTCGCTATTAACTTACATAAAATCAACAGGTTCTAAAAACATTTTGAAGACCAAGATGTCACTGTATTTGAAATTAATTAGTGGACATCAATACAACTCCTCTTATATTTAAATCAACAGCTCTTTAAAGATAATAACTAGAGTGATAGGGCTATGCTGATGTTATACAAAACAAGTGATGCAATTTTACACAATAGTTTATCATATTGGTACTGAACAATGGACTGCTACACTTGATGAGTGTTTAAAAATATATTTATTTTTAATAAATGTCTATAAAACTAACGAAATTATAAGGAAAGTTCTTCTTTTATTTTCACTGCCTCTTCCCTATATTAATGTAATTTTTTTTCATTTTTATGACCATCGTTTATTTACACTTGCCACGAATGATCATACTGTATCAAATATGGATATTGCCATTTTAAGAAAGATTTTAACCATTTACCAAGCTGTAATGGCACTAACAATAATGAAGAATGTTTTATGGCTTGTATTCTGTAATTAAATCGTGTACATACTCATGAACCGTGCTAGAATATCATGTGCAGTTCTGTAAGCTGTTGTACGTTGCTAAAATGAGAAAAAATCTGTTTACATCTTAATTCTGAAGATGGCTAAATTGTTAGTTAGAAACAGTAATCCATATAAATAAAAAAGATTTCATGTGCGACATTGACTTCATGGGTTTTCAATCTCTAACATCCATTTTCAAAAAATTAAACAAAAACAAACTAAAGCATTATGTCACCTGATAGGTTGTTTGCTATATGCTTTGCTCACAAAAATACTAGACCTGAGTGTAACAGTGAATTATTGCAGTAGATGACAAAGCAAATCACTGCAAGACATCAGATGTGACTTAAATGTCGTATTATGGTTTGTGCTATGGAAGAAAAGGAGCAGAGTTTGTTCTTCACTATGCAGATGCAAATTATGGCAGTGGAGAAGATGGGAAGTTTACATCAGGACTTCTTTAGAAAATGCATGGAAATGTTGTTTTTTGCGCAACAAGATGTCAAAACTGTGTCTCCTTAACTGGATCTGAATATGTAGCCTTGACCATACGATAACAGCAGCTGAACCTCTGTGGCTAATTCAACTGTTGACTGACATGGATCTCAGTGTCAATTACCCAGTAAGGATTCTTGAAGACAACCAATCTGGTATTCATTTGCTTGAAATATTGGAGCATCGCAAAATGCAACACATTGATATTAAATACTATTTTGTCGGAGCCTATGTGCGCAAAAGAATTATTGATGTATGTTACATAAACATGAAAGAACAACTGGCCAACTTGTTGACTAAGTCATTACACTGTGAACGGTTTGAAAAGTTGCGAAATCGGTGAAATATTGATAGGGTGGGTGGAGAGCTATTTGAATTGCTGAGGCTGTTAAGGATTGCAGTTCATATCCTTCAACTGAATAATTTTTTTCAATGTGTTATTTTTCCTCAATGATGAATACTATATGAAATCATTTTTTACTCTATTGTTGTTATGTTGTTAGTGTTACAGTTTCTTGTGATTATTGAGATGTAAATAAAAGTTATTTCCACTTCTTTATATAAATCTTTATTGTTATAAGTAAACTGATGATGCGAGTGCCTGAGGAATGCCTGCAACTTGATGCTGAACATCGACATGTCATGTTTTCAGACTTCTGGATTGTTTGTGTCAGTCATAAACTCCTCAGGTATTTACAGACAGATTTCATCTTCTAGGTTGCTATATAGAAGTATAGTGCATACATCAAACAGTGTTACGTCTAGATCTCCATATGTTACAGTTACCAAGAAAACTCTGAACGAGTCATACCTTCAAACTGCCGATAACGAATCATTGCAGTTGGCACCCTTGAAATCTCTTACAAAAAGACGTTCTTTGTACTAAGAGATTTTGCAGTTTGTGCCAGCCAAGATCAATAACGTGGTGGCTGCTGGTTGTAGGAATTGTCTTTCAAGTTTTGTTCTGCTCAACAGCTTCCAGTTCCCCTAAATCGCCTTTGTCCAATCACCCAACTTGGGACTGGAAACAGTTTCCTTGAAACTATTAGGAGCATGGATGGAATCAGCTTTGTAATTTGCTGTGTTACGAATGATGAAGCAATCTGCTTGCTGCGCTAATGTATTTGTCTAGGTTGCTCTTTTGTTAGCTGTTGACAACTCTTATATTGTCTTGCGGAGTCTCTGTCTGTTCTTGTACTTGCGATGGTCTGACTTGAACTTGCTTGTCGTCATTCACAAATTCTTATCCTTCGTCGCTCTTGATCTTCTACATCTACAGCTACATGACTACTCTGCAATTCACATTTAAGTGCTTGGCAGAGGGTTCTTCGAACCACAATCATACTATCTCTCTACCATTCCACTCCCTGACAGCGCGCGGGAAAAACGAACACCTAAACCTTTCTGTTCAAGCTCTGATTTCTCGTATTTTATTTTGATGATCATTCCTACCTATGTAGGTTGGGCTCAACAAAATATTTTCGCATTCAGAAAAGAAAGTTGGTGACTGAAATTTCGTAAAAAGATCTCGCCGCGACGAAAAACGTCTTTGCTGTAATGACTTCCATCCCAATTCGTGTATCACATCTGACACACTCTCTCCCCTATTACGTGATAATACAAAACGAGCTGCCATTTTTTTCACCCTTTCGATGTCCTCCATCAATCCCACCTGGTAAGGATCCCACACCGCGCAACAATATTCTAACAGAGGACGAACGAGTGTTGTGTAAGCTGTCTCTTTAGTAGACTTGTTGCATCTTCTAAGTGTCCTACCAATGAAACGCAACCTTTGGCTCGCCTTCCCCACAATATTATCTATGTGGTCTTTCCAACTGAAGTTGTTCGTAATTTTAACACCCAGGTACTTAGTTGAATTGACAGCCTTGAGAATTGTACTATTTATCGTGTAATCGAATTCCAAAGGATTTCTTTTGGAACTCATGTGGATCACCTCACACTTTTCGTTATTTAGCGTCAACTGCCACCTGCCACACCATACAGCAATCTTTTCTAAATCGCTTTGCAACTGATACTGGTCTTCAGATGAACTTACTAGACGGTAAATTACAGCATGATCTGCGAACAATCTAAGAGAACTGCTCAGATTGTCACCCAGGTCATTTATATAGATCAGGAACAGCAGAGGTCCCAGGACGCTTCCCTGGGGAACATCTGATATCACTTCAGTTTTACTCGATGATTTGCCGTCTATTACTACGAACTGCGACCTTCCCGACAGGAAATCACGAATCCAGTCGCACAACTGAGACGATACCCCATAGGCCCGCAGCTTGATTAGAAGTCGCTTGTGAGAAGCAGCCATTACTTCATGCGAATAAAGAGCTAGCTGCATTGCACAAGAGCGATGTTTTCTGAAACCATGCTGATTACGTATCAATAGATCGTTTTCTTCGTGGTGATTCATAATGTTTGAATACAGTATGTGCTCCAAAACCCTACTGCAAACCGACGTCAATGATATAGGTCTGTAGTTAGATGGATTACTCCTACTACTCTTCTTAAACACTGGTGCGACCTGCGCAATTTTCCAATCTGTAGGTACAGATCTATCGGTGAGCGAGCGGTTGTATATGAGTGCTAAGTAGGGAGCTATTGTATCAGCGTAATCTGAAAAGAACCTAATCGGTATACAATGTGGCCCTGAAGACATGCTCGTATCAAGCGATTTGAGTTGCTTCGCAACGCCTAAGGTATCTACTTCTAAGAAACTCATGCTAACAGCTGTTCATGTTTCAAATTCTGGAATATTCCATTCGTCTTCCTTGGTGAAGGAATTTCGGAAAACTGCATTCAATAACTCCGCTTTAGCGGCACAGTCGTCGGTAACAGTACCATCGGCACTGTGCAGCGAAGGTATTGACTGCGTCTTGCCGTTTGTGTACTTTACATACGACCAGAATTTCTTCGGATTTTCTACCAAATTTCGAGACAATGTTTCGTTGTGGAACCTATTAAAGGCATCTCGCATTGAAGTCCGTGCCAAATTTCGCGCGTTTGTAAATTTTAGCCAATCTTCGGGATTTCGCGTTCTTCTGAACTTCGCATGCTTTTTCCGTTGCCTCTGCAACAGCGTTCGGACCTTTTTTGTGTACCATGGGGGATCCGTTCCATCTCTTACTAATTTATCAGGTATGAATCTCTCAATTGCTGTTGCTACTATATCTTTGAATTTGAGCCACATCTCGTCCACATTTGCATAGTCAGTTCGGAAGGAATGGAGATTGTATCTTAGGAAGGCTTCTAGTGACACTTTATCTGCTTTTTTAAATAAAATTATTTTGCGTTTGTTTCTGGTGGATTTGGAAGAAACGGTATTGAGCCTAGCTACAACGACCTTGTGATCACTAATCCCTGTATCAGTCATGATGCTCTCTATCAGCTCTGGATTGTTTGTAGCTAAGAGGTCAAGTATGTTTTCGCAACCAGTTACAATTCGCGTGAAAGCATTTAGGACAATCTCGGAAGATGTTTTCTGCCTACCACCGGTTATGAACAAGTATTTTTGCAAACATATGGAGAGAAGGTTGAAGTCCCCACCAATTATAACAGTATGAGTGGGGTATTTATTTGTTACGAGATTCAAATTTTCTCTGAACTGTTGGAATATATATAATATGTAGACAGTAGGTGGCAACAGCTTCTGACCATGAAATTCTTGCAAGAGTTTTGGCGTTCAGTACCATGTGTTTGTTTTCAACAAGTGTTTGACTGTCTTTCTTGTATTGGCCATTCTGTTCTGATGTGTGTGGAGGTTTCTGAGAGTCTGTTTCCCATTGCATTTAATATAATCAGTACAAATAATCACACACAACTGTTGCACATCACAGTTAATATACTCAGTACAAATGTTCACATACAACATTTTGATCTTTTGCCTAAACTTGTGGAGGGGACAGCCTGCATGATTGCCAGATTTCCTCCTTACTTACTTTCATCAGATTTTCCCCAATCTCTGTCCTACCGGGACATTCTAAATGGTTGTCAGATTTTCAACTCATCTCTCCAACCCCTGCAGTACCCACCCATTTCAACTACTTTCACTGTGTTTTCTCAACCCTCATGTGCAGTTCTATAACAGAGAAAGGCTTTTCCCCACTCCTCTCCAAGACAATCCAGTTTGTTGCAACACAAGAGGAGGGGGTTGTATATGCATATATAAGACTCAAAAATTTTTCCATTCCGCTATTTCATTTCAGAATGCTGCTATTATGTCTATAAATTCATCATCAGCAGATCAAAATGCTCAGTCTATGGCCAGCACACGCTAAAGCACTCTACGATGATGTCCTATATTTGTCAGAATACGGAATTCACGAGGAGGAGGAGCTAGACAAATGAACATGTGCTATACCTAAGTCTGCCAGTATTACATGTACAAAAAGAAATTCCATACAAACTATGTTTACAGTTGGTTTACCTGCATCTGTTGTCACTCCGATAGGTTCGAATGTTATACATGGTGAATTTAAAGTATATGAAAAGACACTTATTTAAGCAATATTGTAAGAAGATAATGACTAAGTTTCATACACCAACGAAAAAGAATAGCAATGTTTTAACATTATATATTTATTTTCACAGTTAACAAGACCTATAAGAGTATATAATTTTCTCTTTACAACGCATAAAAATGTATAATAACAAAACATTTTTTTGCAGCTTGCAATACATTTTATTCCATCATACATATGTCCTATGAAACTTAACAGTCCCGTTTGTTGTTGCTACATCGAAGAGACTTAGCAGTTCACATATATTTATAGGAGATTAAACTTAACAACAGTTCAGTTAGTAGTGTTTGAAATAGAATTAGCACATTGTATGTGAGGTGTAACTTAGTTGTTGAGTTGTTGCAATGTCAGAGAGACATGTATAATTCTACAATTTTTTATAGAGGAAAATATGTGATAAGACCTAATAGTCTTATAGTGTAGCCAGTGGCAGGGAAAGTAAAGAACTAAGCTAATACATTTATGAATAAAAAAACTGTGTAACAGTTAATTCACACATGGTGTGTAGCAACTAAGTAAATACTTTACAAATTCACATAATGCGAAAAACCTAAATTAATAATCCAGACATACATAGTAAACAGTATATATATCTAATGCATAGTGTGCAGACAACTGAAGTGTGTAGACAGTATGTGATATGTATAAAAATTACTTGTATATAGAATGAAATATATGTGCATCTATACACTATGAAAATGGGTAATAATATTCCACACAACTTCACATATATATTTTTGTTATATATAATGCATGCATCCATTTTGACTCACACTCATTCTTCATTGAATAATGCGAGTACAGCATGGTTTCCAATTCGCTTCACAAATGACCCAGTTATCATCACACAATGACATACCTATCTTCAGCTGCACCACAACATGGACCACATGCCCTCTTGGCTGAAAATTCGCATGATACACCAAATATGGAGCAACATCTGTACCACCATACAAGCACATCAGGTAATTTTCAACTATAAAAGTCCATGTAGCCACATGATAATACCTTTAGCTCATGTGAGACTGGCACTTGATTCTGTATACTACATGTATATTTTCAATAGTAGATTTACAAACTCCACAATATTTGCAACATTTGCCCAGTCCTTCATCAAGCTGATATCCTTATTGTCTGCCAGCTTTATGTCATTTGGGTTGTTGGCTTCACATCCAGATGTGTCGAATGCATCAGTGTTACAGTTTATCACTTCATATACGTCACAACCATTCACTCAATAAATGAAGGACATGTACCCATATAAAGCAACTTCCTATTTTCAAAATGAGTTTTAGCAAATTCACAATGAAAATGGTTAATACTGTGTTTTGGTAGGCCCAGTCTACATATGACAACATAAACACATTTCATGAATTATATTATAATCTTCACTATGCTTAGGCATAATAGTTCTTTGTGGCAGGTGTTTGCCCATTTAAAACTTGGCTAGGAAATCAAGTGTCTCGCCCTATAATGCTCCTCTCCAAGGATGGCTAATGTAATATAATGATGATTTTTGATATTTTCCACTGTCTTAACAAAAACGGAGTTAGTCATTAATTCAAAAGAATCTTTTTCGAAAGCACAAGTTGCCGTTGGTCTTTTGTGGGAATTGAAGTCTATATACTTCCGCCGCTCATGACTCTGGTTCAATCAAATAACATGGATGGCTCTACTCAGTTTCAAACCCAAACTGAAATATTGCTGAGGATTTCTGTATTGTATAGTGTACCTTGTTTCATTCCTCTATTTTGACACCAGCTCGAGGTGGGAACCATAGCACGAAGCTTGGTGCTTTGGACATAGTGGCAGATCATTGTGCTGCTCATAGCTTTCACCAGACTCACCTACCAAAGCTGAGAAATCTAATCAACCGATTTCAGCATGAGAGCCATCAAAACCTTCCAAGAGCTAGAAATTATTACATAGCAAACATATACAAATTGTTAACATCAAAGTATAGGATGTAACTTGAAATGACAGGTGATCTGTTGCACGTTTCATCCATTTATGTATTATTTGCATTGGTGTGTCTATGGACAGACTGAAAAATTCCCTGATGAAATCCTCACTAAGGAAAACAACAGAATGTCAGTTTCAGTTAAAAGTTTGAGTTTCACACCAGTGCTTTTGCACAGAGGATCCCACAATAAGCTAGATGTAGTGAAGCAGAAGGCAGGATCCAGCTTATATGTTTATGTGCATACACCATGCAATTGTTCAAAAACATCAGAAAGGCTACACATATTGATGTCCATGTAGACACATACAGATTCCCCTGCGTTAGAGATATGTAACTCCTGCCAAACACACACGTGCTCAGTGTTTGCAACCATTTAGACATAGCCTGTAAGTATACTGGAGAATGCAAATGTATTATTGGGTAATGCAGTTTTGTAAAGTTTTGACACCAAATCCGAATTTTTACATGAGTAGAACCTTTTAATAATTATGAGATGGAACTTGGTAACATTGCGATACGCGGCTTGAGAGGAATGAAGTTCCACCTGAGGTATGGGTCCTCGATTCTAAAGTGGTGTAACGTATTACTATGTTTACGACGTTTCTTATTGAGCCATATACGTTATCTCGCATTTCTAGCTGCTTCTCTCACACAAATAATGATAAAAGTTCAGAAATTCAGGGTCGCTGCCAGCCCAAGTCCTTCCTAACCATTTAGAAAAAAAAATATGGAGCTGGAAAATTATTAGTTTAATTACTTTAATAATTTAATTACAAGTATTCTTTAAGTAGCCACACAAATAGCACTCCATGTCATGCACAAAGCAATTTGATTAATTCAGGATTGGAAATCGGAGTAAGTGGGTAAGATCAACACCACAGAATTTATTTTTCAAGTAGATTATTTATTGTATCTAAGTATTTGGTTGCACATCCTAGTCACACACACACAGAATTATGTGAGAATGTAACAGAGCACAATTTAACTACAGGAAGAAGAAACCCAGAAAACGGGGGTGGGGGACAATGATACTATCATCTCCTTTGCATTCATACAATAAAAATATCTCAGTGAGATCTGCATTACGATTCTACGCATGCACTATTCTGGACAGAGGTCTAACCAATTCACGAGGTTGTGCAATAATTATTCAACATACTAACTGCGTCTGCTGCTTGCAAACAGCCGAACTAGAGCACGTGGTGCATTCCAAATCAAACTGTTGTGCTGCTTTGTAGAAAGCGCACGAAAGGACAGATATTCTTGCAATAATTATAGCTCTTTTAATAAGCAAACTGTTAAAATAAAGTTTGTTGCGGTGCCGTGGTGGAATAGAAGAGTCACTGATTACCAAACACGTGGCACGAAGTCGACACACAAAGACAAAAGCAACTTCCACAAAATATAAGATTAAAAAATCATTAAAAATCATATTCGCTTCACACGCTTCAGTTAAGCTGAAGTTCTTAAGTATTTCAACAGTTAAACGTAACGAAGTCCTAACTCAAACTGGTTCCTATCACCTGAAACCCTCCTTAAGAGCTACGATCTGTACTCGCCCAGTGTACACCGAAGAGTCTCCTTTCTCTTTCGAGATTACCTAGCTTCCCGTGCAGCGGAAGCTACCAGAAGGGTAGCCTTCTGTCACCAACCTCACACACAAAAACAGCCTTCGACTAAGATGGGTAAACCTCTAAGTTCAGGTGCTCTCCTTCAAATGGGAAGCAACATCGTCTGCTCATAGCAGATGATGACCAACTCAGCGTTTCCCACAAAACAAAACCGAAACCCCACATTAAAACACGCATATCATATTCAATAGACCTTATTTGAGTGCTCAGTCTTTCTGGAAGAGTTGATTAATTGAGCTAAAATCAGGTAGTAAAGTGAATAAGTTGTACCGAATTCGACAAGCATCTTATGTAACAACTTCACAGAGACGTTTCAGTGGATTCGGCGTAAACCTTAACAAATCCAGGGAGCTCACCATAGTATTCTCGACGGCTCCTTTAGAAAACGAAAGGTACTTCTCTGTGCTCTCTGTTTTAACACCAATATGATTATCATCCAGACGAAAACCGATCAAGCGCTCAATAATGAAATGAGCATAATTCCCCCTTAAATATTGGAAAAAAAACATTTAAGTGACACAGGCATTTACAGTTCAGGTTGCTTGAATTGTGTGCCGCAGTAGAGAATTTGCTAGTTATATAGTAATGATACATAACTGGCATTTCGTTGGTATTTGCTATTTTCAGCCCGCAAATGTAGCAGCCAACAGATTTATCACATAGTGATTTAATTTCCAGCATGACAGAGGAATGCTGATTTGATAATCTCATTAATTTCGTCTATAAGTTCTTGAAGCTCAGAGAGCAACCATTCAGTTAAATCTTTCTCGTCATGTAATTTAAAATAATTACGATTTGAGTCATGTGAACACACAGTCTCATCACAGCTCATGACAGGAATGAAAAGATGTTAAAATTAGCTTAGAAGAGGTTCTCGCTTCCTGTGTAGAAAATTCTTCAGCTTTAAGAACTTTTGCCCCTCAGTATGCATCTCTACATGTAATTGATTGTGAGTACATTAATCCCTCTGGTGTTCTGGCAATTTGCATAGAATGGATTCAGACACCAAGACTAATCAACATGAGAAGTCACTTAGGTGGTTAGGTGGAGTGGGGAGGAGTATAAAGAGGGACATCATTTTAATCCAGCAGTAATGGTAACTTACACCATCAGAGCTTAGCAACAAATCTACATCCTCTTGCACTGACCTGGGAATTGGGAAAAGTGGAGAGGTTCAAAACCTTGTGCTTGACATTCTTCTTCTATACATTAGTTGTACCAGGACTGCTTTTTTTCCAAACTTTATACATGAAGCAATATACTGGGATTCTTCTTCTCGAATTTTGCAAGTTCCTGCACTTTGGTGGGAAATTCAATTCCCTCATGTTTATACTAAATATAAACATCGTGCATGTACTTTCTGGAGGTGTCTTAAAGTTTTTCTCATAGGCCAGAAGGTCCATGCAAAGCAGCTGTGATCAGAATTTTTAACATTATGGATGCCATGTCTCCTTGCTATATCTCGGAAGAGGGATATATGGAGACCCTCCATGTCATGGATCATAAACAAGCATCTGAATATCCAAACACAGAAACCTATTTATGGCTTCCCTGGACTCTTTTTCTTGAAACTCAGGGAATTGGAATATCTCATGCTACTCAGCAAGCAGAGGCTTGAAATATCATGTCAATTTCCATGCACAAATTTACAGGAGCTGTAGTGACAGTGTCATTTTCTGTGACTACAAACTCACAACATAGCATCACATTACATTTTATGGTGTGATTAGCTAGGATCTTTCGAATTTCCCGTTCCAAGGACTATCGTACACGTTCAGAAATGGGTTCAGCTCTTGATACCCATTTGAGTTGTCGATTCTGGCATGTGACATTCTATTTCCAAGTGCACAACGAAGTTCTATATATGGTAATTCTGTGGCATGACATATATGGTGCCCATTAATATGATGAGCTGGAAAAGTGCTACTGGTTGACAGGTTATTGATATTATAATCCTCCTCCATGGAGGCTGAGATCCATGACAGTCTCGACACTCACAGGGGTGGTCCTGGTGTGAGACACTCATAGTGACAGTCTGGTTGTGGGCTCATAATAATTGAGCATTAGTAGAACAAAAACAGGCAGCCATTGCATGTAGGTGTAAAAAACTTCTTTTAGTAAGAAAGGTATGAAATGGTGCCTACGGGAACATTCATCTGCTGGCACACACCAGTTAGGCACCTCCACTGGAATAGATGTTTGCAATTTACCGGTATTAGCTCATTACTGAGTGTGTCTAGAACAGACAGCAAGCAACAGCTGATCTACATCTACATCTACATCTACATCCATACTCCGCAAGCTTCCTCACGGTGTGTGGCGGAGGGTACCTTGAGTACCTCTATCGGTTCTCCCTTCTACTGTATTCCAGTCTCGTATTGTTCATGGAAAGAAAGATTGTCGGTATGCCTCTGTGTGGGCTCTAATATATCTGATTTTATCGTCATGGCCTCTTCGCGAGATATACGTAGGACGGAGCAATATACTGCTTGACTCCTTGGCGAACGTATGTTCTCGAAACTTCAACAAAAGCCTGCACTGAGCTATTGAGCACCTCTCTTGCAAAGTCTTCCACTGGAGTTTACCTGTCATCTCCATAACGCTGTCGCAATTGCTAAATGATCCTCTAGCGAAGCACGCTGCTCTCCGTTGGAGACGTGAAATCACTCTTACTTCTGAAGACTTCTCTCCATTGAGAATGGCATGCTGCGTTCTATTATCTAGGAACTTTTCAATCCAATCACACAATTGGTCTGATACTCCAAATGCTCTTACTTTGTTCATTAAACGACTGTGGGGAACAGTATCAAACACCCTGTGGAACACAAGAAACACGGAATCTACCTGGGAACCTGTGTCTATGGCCCTCTGAGTCTCGTGGACGAATAGCGCGAGCTGGGTTTCACACGATCGTCTTTTTCGAAACCCATACTGATTCGTAAAGAGTAGATTTCTAGTGTCCAGAAAAGACATTGTACACGAACATAATACGCGTTCCAAAATTCTACAACTGATCGACGTTAGAGATATAGGTCTAAAGTTCTTCATATCTGTTCGACGTCCCTTTTTGAAAACGGGGATGACCAGTGGCCTTTTCCAATCTTTTGGAACGCTACGATCTTCTAGAGACCTACGGTACACCGCTGCAAGAAGGGGGACATCTTCCTTCACGTACTCTGTGTAAAATCGAACTGGTATCCCATCAGGTTCAGTGGCCTTTCTTCTTTTGAGCGATTTTAATTGTTTCTCTATCCCTCTGTCATCTATTTCGATATCTACCATTTTGCATCTGTGCGCCAGTCTAGAGAAGGAAATAAGGCGGAGTCTACCTCTGTGAAGCAGCTTTGGAATCAGACATTTAGTATTTTGGCCTTTAGTCTGTTATCCTCTGTTTCAGTACCATTTTGGTCATAGAGTGTCTGGACATTTTGTTTTGATCCACCTACCGCTTTGACACAAGACCAGAATTTCTTAGGATTTTCTGCCAAGTCAGTGCATAGAACTTTACTTGCGAATTCGTTGAACGCCTCTCGCATAGCCCTCCTCACACTACATTTCGCTTCGTGTAAGTTTTGTTTGTCTGCAAGACTCTGGCTATGTTTATGTTGGCTGTGAAATCCCGTTTGCTTCCATAGCAGCTTTTTAACTCGGTTGTTGTACCATGGTGGCTCTTTTCGATCTGTTGTGATCTTGTTTGGCACATACTCATCTAATGCATATTGTACGATGCTTTTGATCTTTGTCCACTGATCCTCAACACTATCTGTACTTGAGATAAAACTTTTGTGTTGACCCGTCAAGCACTCTGAAATCTGCTTTTTGTCACTTTTACTAAACACAAAAATCGTTCTACCTTTGCCGGCCGAGGTGACTGCGCTACAGTCTATCGCTATGGCCGCAGGTTTGAATCCTGCCTCGGACATGCATGTGTGTGATGTCCTTAGGTTTAAATAGTTCTAAGTTCTAGGGGACTTATGACCTCAGAAGTTAAGTCCCATAGTGCTCAGAGCCATTTGAAACCATTTCTTCCTACTTTTTTAATATTTCTATTTACAGCTGAAATCACTGATGCTGTAACCGCTTTATGATCGCTGATTCACTGTTCTGCATTAACTGTTTCAAGTAGCTCTGCTTGTCACCAGAAGGTCTAATATGTTATTGCCAGGAGTCGGTTCTCTGTTTGCTTAAGGTAGTTTTCAACTAATACACTTAAAAAAGATTCACGCGATTCTTTGTCCCTGCCACCCATTATAAACGTTTGAGTCTGGCAGTCTTTATCTGGTAAATTAAAATCTCCACCCAAAACTATGACATGGTCATGAAATCTACACAGAATATTCTCCAAATTTTCCTTCAGGTGTTGTGCCACAACAGCTTCTGAGCCAGGGGGCCATGTTTGAGCCTGCTTTAACCGTGACCTTCACCCAAATTAGTTCATATTTTGGATCTCCATCAATTTCCTTCGATACTATTGCACTTTTTATCGGTATAAACACGCCTCACCCTACACTGTACAGCCTGTCTCTGTAGTATAGATTCCAATCTGAGTTTAGAATTTAGTTACTGTTTACATCTGGTTTCAGCCAACTATCCGTCCCTAGTACTATGTGGTCATTGTGACAATTTATTAATGAGAGCAGTTCTGGGACCTTTCAATAGATGCTGCTGCAGTTATTATTACCACATTAATATTGTCATTCCCTGTTGCGTTTTGCCTACTGCTATCTTGTCGCGTCTCAAGAGGTGTCTTGTCGGGCCTAGGGAGTTAGTTCTCTAACCCAAAAAACCCACATGTGCACTCCACACATACTCCGCTACCCTTGTAGCCGCTTCCTGCGTGTAGTGCACGCTTGGCATATTCAAGGGGACCCTACATTTCTCCACCCGATAGTGGAGGTCGAGACATTTTCACCGCAGATCTCTGAACAATCGTCTGAGACTCTGGTTTAATCCTTCCACTCGGCTCCAAACCAGAGGACCGCGATCGGTTCTGGGAATGACACTACAAATAGTTGGCTCAGGTTCCACCCCGTGAGTGAGGCTTTACGCCTTCACCAACTAATCCAACCGCGACGCACCAGACTCCCCACTGCCGCTACACTCTGAGTGAGGCAGCAGCCTAAAGACGGCTGATCGCAGCCATTAGCACGTTTAGCTGTTCACGAACAGTGACCAGGTTTTCCTGCGCAACAGCACATGTAAACTGACATTTTCATAAGCACACATTCCACATCTGGAGCCCCTAACTGCTCTATTATGAAAAAGACACACAGCTACACATCAGAAACATGATATGTTAAGTTGCAGACAAGCAGAACGGAAATACTGTTACACACAGTGCTTTATGCGTCATCTTTAACCCTTTCAGACCCTCTGGCTAGAATTGTGTACATTAACTCTGAATCTGTCTTAGCTGTAGCAGTAGTATTTTTTCCCAATGGAAACTTGAGATATAAGTTTTGCATGTTCAACCTCTTCATCATGCTCAAGTGCTGCCAACTGTTGGGCATTACTATGAAAATACCAGCAATTCAACGTAGCTGCTGCTGCAGCTCATGACCACCAGAATACATGGAGGTGGTTGGTTCAGTGTATTCCACTGTGTAATTGAATATTGTTGTTGTTATTTTGCTTGGCAATTATTGAACGATCATTTTATTATTTAGTACAATAGAGAATATTTCGTAACTAGGTATTTTAGTAAATAAAATGAAGCAAATTGTACAAAGTAAAGTTAAGTTGGAAAAGGTACCACCTAAAATCATTACAAAATCGCCTAAGACCATTACCACATAAAGAAAAATTTTTCTTTCTCCAGAAAAAAGTTGGGTATGAAAGGGTTAAGGTGCATTTACACCTGTGCACCTTTTGCAGCTATTCTCCGGGCGGCTGCTGCTTCCCCACAGGGAAGTAGAGGCGCTCAGAGTGAACATAGGGATGACTGGAATCATTCACATGCATATGCTGAGGAAGAGCCATGCAGTCTTCACTGCCTCTGGATGCATGTGGGACAAGCACAGTTGCATGGCAACTAGGGGCCACGTGCACAGGTGTTAATGCACCTTTTGGTGAGTAGTAATTTATCTTTTTCATAATATTGTTGATCTTTCAACTAGGATTTTCCATTTTTTGATACAAAGAGAACCTTTAGATCATATCCACCCTCCCCATTGTGAAAATGTTTGCACTCTGAACAGCCTGAAATGCCATCATAAACGCTTTAGATGTGATACTGCATCTATTCATTTATATGAGTCATCCCTATACAATACATGTGAGTGGGGAGTAATTAATTACTCAGCTATACAGTATTAATGCATACATCACATTGTTTGGAGGAAAATTTCTAAGGCCTCAAATTGCATCGATGGGGCTCATTTCCATAGTATCAATGTTTTGAGCAGTTAATCATGTGAATGAGTGCCACATTGTTGAATTTAATTGAAGTTAGCACACACTCATTATCTTTACAGCCTTCATAGCATATATATCAAACACCAGTCTGTATACATTATTACTCTGGTGTTGCTGTGAATATTCGTACAAGTAAAACTCCAAATTAAGGTGAACTTTAGCAGTAGTTAGTTTACATACGTTGAAATCCCTTTATACATTTTTCGATTCGCTTTCCTGTCGGTCTACAGTATGAATATAATGAATCAAGATGTTACTAGTTGAACTGATGTTTTAATTGTCTGTGTTTGTCTGGAGCCACTCAGAAGTACAGGATATTCCAACAAATTCCATGAACGAATACTTAACAGCGCTGAATTCCCACACCTAACACCTTTAAAGTTGTCGACATTCCTCCGCTGTTACCAAGATACAGAGCATCCTCTATACAAATAATCGATTACAATCTTATAGTTTTCGGTTGAATTCAATGCATGTTTTTATGTATTAGCTTCTGCAGCACTCTGTATAAGAAAGAGTTCTTGTTTTACTTTGACGACAGCAAGGTTCATGTCTTTAATAAATCCAATTAGCACCTTGTGAGAGTAATGCATTCACTAAAGCATTTGTAGTCAAGTACTTATCACTGTCATGTTTTATGCATGATCCATCTTGCATTTTCTTAGCCATTCAAGTGGTATTTCTATGTGGAAAAATGTGATCCCTATATTTCTGGTATGGTCAACTTCAACGCATTGAGTTCATATGTTATTTCCTGAAACAGGGGTGTGAAGTTCTTACACTTAAGATGAGATATTGTTGCTCAGCATTCCATTTTGACAAATTTTCCTTCAGCATACAGGAAACTGTTGCTTGTAATTGAATCAAAGTCCATATCTCATCATTGTTCTCAGACATCACCGAAGTAAAAGGCTAGAATGAGTAGTATAACTCCATAATATAATATTTGACTCTATCCTCATAATACATTACTTGCCCCTACTGGCTATAGATAACTGACTTTTAATTTTATCATCTGAAAAGAAGAAGCCAAAGAATTTATAAAATAACATTGGCATTAATCACCCAGCTACTGTATGAGTTATCAGATGCTAAACATTTAACATATACATTATCTCCTTTCTTTCTTAAAACTTTCTCAACAAGATAAACATCTGAATATTTTGTCTTCTGTAGTTCATACTCATAAAAATGTCCTTTTATTTTTTCTCACTTAATTGCCTTAATTTATATGTGATTGGAGTACAATGAATAACATCTTCAAATTCTAATATTTCTGTTCACCAGTTAGATGTATAATGTTTCTCACAAATTCCTTTAAGTCTGCTGATTCTAACATTATCACCAACTTTATGTTTGGGCTTATCTTTAGATAAAATGATGGTTGGCTTATAATATTTCATTAACTTCTATTGGCTTCATTTTTGTTGTTGAATACTTTGTGTTATTGCATTCATCAACTAATTTTTCAACTACTTCTGTCCATTGAAGTCCTCGAAGAGCAGACTTTACCCACATCTTTTCTTTAAGCATTCTGATGAATATATCTATAACAGATGCTTTTAATTAAGTGAAAGTTGAACAATAACTCACATTATATTTTTTATAACTTCTTAGGAACCTTTGTTATAGAATTTCTTACAATTATTTTCCTGTAAGTTTCTTGGAGCTCTCTCTCTCCAAATATTTTTTCAAAAGCATCAACTACATTTTTACTAGTTTTATCTTTAACTGGAATAGACCAAGCATATTTTGAAAAAAACATGGATTATAGTAAATATATATTTATATACTTTATTTATTTTTGAAATTCCTTTCAGTTTACCAGAATCCATTTCTACTAGATCTGCTTGACATAGCTCATATCTTCTTTTAAAAATTTCTCATCGGTTTATGTAATTCGTTAACTATTTCCTCACAAATATTAGAAGTGAGAGATTTGCTCACACCTTCACCTACAAATATTTTTAACGAATTATTTCCTTTTCAGTTTTACATATTGCACAAATTCCATAAATTCTTTTTCTTCCATTTTTTGTTGTTGTTCTTATCAGATGATGTGTGTCAGTAAATGTTTTACACTTCAAGCACCAGATATGGTTATCCATTTATACAGGGTGTTTTCGTCAGAGATTGCAAAAACGTAACAGGTCATAGAGAATGCTCCACTGAACTATTTGAGATAGGGAACCTGGGGTCAGAGGAGCCAGCTTCTACATCTACATCTACATTTATGCTCCGCAAGCCACCCAACGGTGTGTTGCGGAGGGCACTTTACGTGCCACTGTCATTACCTCCCTTTCCTGTTCCAGTCACGTACGGTTCGTGGGAAGAATGACTGCCGGAAAGCCTCTGTGGGCTCTCGAATGACTCTAATTTAACATTCGTGATCTTCTCGGGAGGTATAGGTAGGGGGAAGCAATACCTCATCCAGAAACGCACCCACTCGAAACCTGGACAGCAAGCTACACCGCGATGCAGAGCGCCTCCCATGCAGAGTCTGCCACTTCAGTTTGCTAAACATCTCCGTTACGGTATCACGCTTACCAAATAACCCTGTGACGAAACGTGCCACTCTTCTTTGGATCTTCTCTATCTCCACTGTCAACCCGACCTGGCACAGATCCCACACTGATGAGCAATACTCAAGTATAGGTCGAACGAGTGTTTTGTAAGCCACCTCCTTTGTGGACTCTCACAATGAATCTCAACCTGGCACCTGCCTTACCAACAATTAATTTTATATGATCATTCCACTTCAAATCGTTCCGTACACATACTCCCAGATATTTTACAGAAGTAACTGCTACCAGTGTTTGTTCCGCTATCATATAATCGTACAATAAAGAATCCTTCTTTCTATGTATTCGCAATACATTACATTTGTCTATGTTAAGGGTCAGTTGCCACTTCCTGCACCTATCTACTGCAGATCTTCCTGCATTTCGCTGCAATTTTCTAATGCTGCAACTTCTCTGTCTACTACAGCATCATCCGCAAAAAGCCGCATGGAACTTCCGACACTATCAACTAGTTCATTTATATATATTGTGAAAAGCAATGGTCCTTTAACACTCCCTTGTGGCACATCAGAGGTTAATTTAACGTCTGCAGACGTCTCTGCAGCTTGAAGTGAGATGGAAGAAAACTTGTGTACTTCTTTGTCTAGCATTACTGTTTTCCAGATTATTTACAAGTAACATACATACTGGTTTACACATACCATGCTTTTTACTTACATTTAATTTCTTTATTACTTCCAGGGAAACAAGGAAGATGAGCCTGATTATTAGCAAGTCACAATGCAGGTTTCGTCTACTTGACCATAAGGTGGCGATGTTGTATCGCATTTACACTGTACCATTGCAGAATGTGTTACGAATCAATAACAAAAAAATGGTTCAAATGGTTCTGAGCACTATGGGACTTAACATCTGAGGTCATCAGTCCTCTAGAACTTAGGACTACTTAAACCTAACTAACCTAAGGACATCACACACATCCATGCCCGAGTCAGGATTCGAACCTGCAACCGTAGCTGTCGCGCAGTTCCAGACTGACGCGCCTAGAACCGATCAGCCACACCAGCAGGCGAATAAATAACAGATCCATCGATTACACAGTGCTATTCTGAGACATAGACAATACCATGCATTCTCTTATTTGAAGCTAACTGAAGTTCTTTATCGACTTGATGTCTAGATTCTAAATCTTTATGATCTCTGTAGGCTATATCATGTTGTTTACAGACTTTGTGTAATGGATTTATGTCTTTATAACCACATGCTAATCTTTCTTCTAGTTTCATAAGAGGTCTGCAGTCCACATGGGCTGGTAGATGCATGTCTGGAATTGGTAAATTATTTAAAGCTCAGTTTATTATCGCTTACCGATGCTTTCTCTTTTCCATAACGTATGTAACAAGTTATGCAAAAATGTAATCAAATATGGAATTCATTTTGTACTGTTGATAATGAAATCATTAAATTTATTTGTTAACATTTGTGTTACTCCCCCTTTTTTGTTGGGATCATTTTTATTTCCAGCTTATTCCTCTTCAAGAATAACTGCTAATCTGTCTATTAAATCTCTAACATCATACATCGAACTATATTCAATTGTTTTTTGGGTATACCTTTCATTAGACCATCAACTTTTTTTGCATCTGAAAATTCTGATAGTGAAAGTGGTTGTCTTAATTTAGGAAAATAATCCTCCAAAGTTTCTTTTCTCAAACTTATATTTTTTTACATTTACTTTATCTTATTTAATTTGGATTATTATCAGAATATAATGCTCCTGAACTGAATAATTTGTCTGCCTAATTTGATAAATCAGCAGCCTCAAATTGTTCACTCATGTCATCCATAGTAATGTATTTTTTATTTAATGTATTCATTAATTTATCTGTCTTTTCATATATCTTTCCACCAATATTTAATTTATATCCCTGAAATTATACTGGAAAATTGCTGACATATTTAAATTACAAACGAATTAACGTTCCTTACAGGCCCATGAACAATTGGTATAATGTTCATTAGTCTTTTCTAATTTTTCCTATTCTGTTACATAGTCAAGAGCTTCCTTAAATTCAATCATGTGCTCATGTAAGATACCATCATTATATTCTAATAGATACACAATATCATCTTTTAAAGAAGTCATTTTATAAGGAAATCTTTTGTATGATATCTGTATTTCCATTCATTAGATACCCTAGTAAAATTTATTGCAAAAAATCAAACTGATCATTGCAACATTTACTACAAATCTGATTAAAATCATTAAATTTCATATCACTACCAACAAACTCATGATAAATGTAATTAATCTACTTATCATCTGGTCTAAAAATATTTTAAAAGCTTAGATAATCTGTTACTAATTGTTTTCGTTTTCAATGTGTCTGAGCTAAATAAAAACAATCTATTCCCTTATGTCTTCCTCTACTAAAACATTTTCTAACTACATCTCGATTCTGAAAATGAAATCATCGAATCCTACAAGTTAATTACCTTGGAATTGATCTACTTGTGTAATTTCATAATTGTGTTCAATAAATGTAGTAATCCCCTCATTGTTTTTATCTTCAACTTTTGTACACATTTTTATTAATTCTTTATATTTCGGTTGATCTAAACTTTTTGAAAAACAAAGAAGTGATTTATTTACTCCCAAATTAACCATTCTGGAGCTAGAATTTAATTGTCAATCATTAATATAATTTCTCCACAACCATTTGGACCTATCATAGCGCACTGAATAGAATTAGGTACATGTTTACTGTGTTTCTAAATTTTCAATTTCTTCCTTCGAAATTTTTGGTCACCAATCTGTTTTCATTTAGTTAAGTAAACTTTTATCAGTATTAAATGTGTCACCTATTTCAGATGAGTGGTAAGTCATCTGTTCTCAAAAAAATTGACTGTACCTGTAGAAGAAAGTTTTGATAATGTTGCACTAGTTGATTTTTATATAATTCTTACTCCAAATATTACATGGAAAGATATAAATTATATTTTGATGGAGACATTATAGAAATTTCAGTTGGTCAGTATAGTTTGAAAAGCTCGAAAAATGTATTCACTCAAAACAGCGAAATATTCACACAAAAGCAAATACAATTTTAAATAGAATTATTATTGAGAGTGATGCTAAATTATATATGGATATATACAATAGTATTGGAAGTGCAATTGGATTTAGTAGCCAAATTATTGAAGCAGATAAAAGAACTGTTGCTAATAATGTTTCTAAATTTATTCTGTTCGAATTAATCAACATAAATTTTAATCTAGCTGTTGGAATGGTTGTGAAGCTTATTGATCATTTCCATCAAGAAAATAATATTATTGCTTTGTTCAAGACTAATGGTGACTCTGATGGACAAATAATTGATGAAGCACATTAACCTGTATATATTCCAATTTTTAATACTATACAGAACTAGAAATAATGGTAACTGGATAAAATGATAATTTGATTGACTTCAGTGGAGCTACTGTACCAGGTATTTTACAAATGTTTTAATAAATTTTTATCTTTAATAAATAATTAACAAAACAGAGTGTCTCAGTTCTACTCATTCCCTGTAAATCAGAAATCAAAAATTAATCTAAATATTCCTAACAAGGGCACAGTGATACGTATATATAGAGATGGATGGCTTTATCCCACTTATGCTCAGCTGTATGTGAGCTTCAGTATTACTGGAACTTATGGTACAGATTATCCAACTTATGTGGAAAACCTCTTAAAAAGTTAACTGATAATTATGTGGCAAAGCTATTTGATTTTATAACAACAAAGTAATGAAGTAATTTTATGTCTAGAATAGAGCATCCTTTTATTTCATCATCAGTTTTATTGTCTTTGACTTCATCTCTTAATGATAAAATAAGTAGTGAAGAACATAAACTTAATAATGGCAAAGAGCTAGAAAAATGAAGTGCCTTATCCACTGAATATGCTTGGTGGTTTCTTTAGGGACTATAAAGAAATTTTATGGGAAGGGGATCTTACTGTAATTTTTACTTGAAGTTCTATGCTGCAGATGCTCTTCTTAGATGGTCTGGCTACAGTAATGATACAGTTGAAATAAAAAATAAAAAATACACTTCCAACAGAAGATAAAATTGTTGTGAAATCTACCATAATTCATGCAAATATTGCTAAATATGAACCAAATTATCAGCCTGGACTCCGAGAAAATATACTGAAAATATACTGAAAAATCCTAAAATTCCAGTATCTTTCTATTAACTATAAACAGTTGAGGAAGCAGCATTAAATGGGCATAAAAACTCTGAGCTAGATATCAAGAATTGGTACAACTCAATAAAATCTGACATGTTTTATTTTATTTGCATTGTGTTTCAAACTACTCAAAAAACAGTCAGTTGGCTATGTCACTGTAGGCCTTCCCGGCATAAACTATTGATGAAGATTTCTCCAGCCAGGTGGCAGCATTCATATCTTGCGAGATATCAACGCTACCACCCGGCTGGAGACCTGAGAAATCTTCATTAATCAGTTGGCTGATTCAACACAATATGATCAAGTTCAAAAATGGTTCAAATGGCTCTGGGCACTATGGGACTTAATATCTGAGGTCATCAGGTCCATCCCCGAGGCAGGATTCGAGCCTGCGACCGTAGAGGTCGCGCGGTTCCAGACTGAAGCGCCTAAAACTGCTGGACCACACCTGCCGGCTATGATCAATTAAAGGTGTGTAATATACATCCATTCCTCAAAAAGCATGGAAATTAGAACTACCAGATAATTATTTGAAAGCTTATGACGCTTTTCTCGTTTTTAAATGAGCTACTGAAATGGAAGGAGATGTTGATATAAAACCGTATAATATTATAACAAATTATTCTACATATGTGATTAACCATGAACCATGGACCTTGCCATTGGTGGGGAGGCTTGCGTGCTTCCGTGATACAGATAGCCGTATCGTAGGTGCAACGACAATGGAGGGGTATCTGTTGAGAGGCCAGACAAACGTGTGGTTCCTGAAGAGGAGTTGCAGGGGCAACAGTCTGGATGATTGACTGATCTGGCCTTGTAACACTAACCTAAACGGCCTTTCTGTGCTGGTACTGCGAACGGTTGAAAGCAAGGGGAAACTACAGCCGTAATTTTTCCCGAGGGCATGCAGCTTTACTGCATGGTTAATGATGATGGCGTCCTCTTGGGTAAAACATTCCGGAGGTAAATAGTCCCCCATGTGGATCTCCAGGCGGCGACTACTCAAGAGGACGTTGTTATCAGGAGAAAGAAAACTGATGTTCTATGGATCGGAGCGTGAAATGTCAGATCTCTTAATCGGGCAGGTACATTAGAAAATTTAAAAAGGGAAATGGATAGTTTAAAGTTAGATACAATGGGAATTAGTGAAGTTTGGTGGGAGGAGGAAAAAGACTTTTGGTCAGGTGAATACAGGGTTATAAATACAAAGTCAAATAGGGGTATTGCAGGAGTATGTTTTTATAATGAATAAAAAAATAGGAGTGCAGGTAAACTACTACAAACAGCATAGTGAACGCATTATTGTGGCCAAGATAGACACGAAGCCTATGTCTACTACAGTAGTACAAGTTTATATGCCAACTAGCTCTGCAGATGACGAAGAAATTCAAGAAATGTATGATGAAATAAAAGAAATTATTCAGATAGAGAAGGGAGACGAAAATTTAATATTCATGGGTGACTGGAATTCGGTAGTAGGAAAAGGGAGAGAAGGAAACGTAGTAGGTGAATATGGATTGGGGATAAGAAATGAAAGAGGAAGCTGCCTGGTAGAATTTTGCACAGAGCATAACTTAATCATAGCTAACACTTGGTTCATGAATCATAAAAGAAGGTTGTATACATGGAAGAAGCCTGGAGATACTGGAAGGTTTAAGATAGATTATATAATGGTAAGACAGAGATTTAGGAACGAGGTTTTTAATTGTAAGAGATTTCCAGGGGCAGATGTGGACTCTAACAACAATCTTTTGGTTATGAACTGTAAATTAAAACTGAAGAAACTGCAAAAAGGTGGGAATTTAAGGAGATGGGACCTGGATAAACTGACTAAACCAGAGAATCACGAACACTAACTTCACTCAATGAAGGTTTATTCATCACTTGCACATACAAGAGCACGGAGCATTCTGTCTCCGGCCAGAACACATACGGTATATATATATAGTTACAGAACATTCCAGAATAATTATTCTTGACATTTGTGGATATTTATATAGTGTACTCGAACTGAATATAGAAAATAAAATTCTACAGTTCAGGTGAGTTTTGAACTCACGACCCCCATACAACAACTACACTCCTGGAAATGGAAAAAAGAACACATTGACACCGGTGAGTCAGACCCACCATACTTGCTCCGGACACTGCGAGAGGGCTGTACAAGCAATGATCACATGCACGGCACAGTGGACACACCAGGAACGGCGGTGTTGGCCGTCGAATGGCGCTAGCTGTGCAGCATTTGTGCACCGCCGCCGTCAGTGTCAGCCAGTTTGCCGTGGCATACGGAACTCCATAGCAGTCTTTAACACTGGTAGCATGCCGCGACAGCGTGGACGTGAACTGTATGTGCAGTTGACGGACTTTGAGCGAGGGCATATAGTGGGCATGCGGGAGGCCAGGTGGACGTACCGCCGAATTGCTCAACACGTGGGGCGTGAGGTC
Organism: Schistocerca gregaria; assembly: GCF_023897955.1. NCBI lineage: Eukaryota > Metazoa > Arthropoda > Insecta > Orthoptera > Acrididae > Schistocerca > Schistocerca gregaria. The sequence goes on along the minus strand of NC_064924.1, from coordinate 65,495,439 downwards.
TCCACAGTACATCGATGTTGTCGCCAGTGGTCGGCGGAAGGTGCACGTGCCCGTCGACCTGGGACCGGACCACAGCGACGCACGGATGCACGCCAAGACTGTAGGATCCTACGCAGTGCCGTAGGGGACCCCACCGCCACTTCCCAGCAAATTAGGGACACTGTTGCTCCTGGGGTATCGGCGAGGACCATTCGCAACCGTCTCCATGAAGCTGGGCTACGGTCCCGCACACCGTTAGACCGTCTTCCGCTCACGCCCCAACATCGTGCAGCCCGCCTCCAGTGGTGTGCGACAGGCGTGAATGGAGGGACGAATGGAGACGTGTCGTCTTCAGCGATGAGAGTCGCTTCTGCCTTGGTGCCAATGATGGTCGTATGCGTATTTGGCGCCATGCAGGTGAGCGCCACAATCAGGACTGCATACGACCGAGGCACACAGGGCCAACACCCGGCATCATGGTGTGGGGAGCGATCTCCTACACTGGCCGTACACCTCTGGTGATCGTCGAGTGGACACTGAATAGTGCACGGTACATCCAAACCGTCATCGAACTCATCGTTCTACCGTTCCTAGACCGGCAAGGGAATTTGCTGTTCCAACAGGACAATGCACGTCCGCATGTATCCCGTGCCACCCAACGTGCTCTAGAAGGTGTAAGTCAACTACCCTGGCCAGCAAGATCTCCGGATCTGTCTCCCATTGAGCATGTTTGGGACTGGATGAAGCGTCGTCTCACGCGGTCTGCACGTCCAGCACGAACGCTGGTCCAACTGAGGCGCCAGGTGGAAATGGCATGGCAAGCCGTTCCACAGGACTACATCCAGCATCTCTACGATCGTCTCCACGGGAGAATAGCAGCCTGCATTGCTGCGAAAGGTGGATATACACTGTACTAGTGCCGACATTGTGCATGCTATGTTGCCTGTGTCTATGTGCCTGTGGTTCCGTCAGTGTGATCATGTGATGTATCTGACCCCAGGCATGTGTCAATAAAGTTTCCCCTTCCTGGGACAATGAATTCGCGGTGTTCTTATTTCAATTTCCAGGAGTGTAGTATAAATAGACACCTCTGCAACATTGCTCCTTCCTTAAGGAAACAGCATCTCGGTGTTACGTCGTCCTAGTCGGCAACTACTCATTGGTCCTGCATGCTCCGATTCCTGATTTCTGATGTTCTCCCTGGCGGTGATCTTCTTAGAACTTCCTTTGCCGCTACGCTCTTCGTCACCTTTCCACTTGTTGCTTGTCGCAGGAACTTCGAATTTACCCTGGGTTGCAAGATCGTTATAGGGCTTCATTTGTAGGACGTGGACCGTATCCCTGATCTTTCGTCGTCTTGTGTCCGGGTCGAAATCTTCAACTTCATAAGTAACATCAGACAACGGTTTTACAGCCTTATAAGGTCCAACCTTCCGAACAGGAGTGAAGATCCAGGCCGGTAGACAACCAGGCCGGTAGACAACTGGGCTGTGGCTCGCGTCATACCTTCGAAGATCGTTTTCTTGAGCCTGCAGCGTGCGGAGTCGAGCTAACTGCCGAGCTTCCTCAGCTCTGGTTAACACTTGGCCGATGCAGTCGTCGTCCACGTCATCAGGATGTAACAGAAACACAGTGTCCATCGTCGTAGTAGCCTCACGCCCACGCACCAAGAAAAATGGCGTAAATCCTGTGGTACTTTGTTTGGCGCTGTCGTAGGCAAACGTCACCAAAGGTAGCACCTCATCTCATTTGATCTGCTCAGTATTGACGAACATTGATAGCATGCCGGCCAAGGTCTTATTAAGTCGTTCAGTAAGCCCGTTACTTTGCGGATGGTAGGCAGTCGTCATGTGATGAGTAATGTTGTAATGACGGTTTATCTCTGTCACAAGATTTGATTGAAAAACTTTCCCTCATTCCGTAATTAACGACCTTGGGGCACTGTGTTTTAAAGCAATGTCTTCTACTATAAATTTGGCTACCTCGAATGCTTCTGCTCTTTTCACGGCTTTTGTAATGGCACAGCGTGTTAGAAAGTCATTGCAAATAATAATTCATCTATTGCTACTGGCACACGTTGGAAATCGTTCGAGGAGGTCAATCAGAAGAAGCTGGAAAGGTGTTTCGGCTGGTGGAATTGGTTTGAGTCTTCCAGGTGGTTTCTGAGGAACTGCCATTCTCCTCTGGCACTCTCGACAGTGCGACACATAGTGAAGGACACTCTTAAATAAAACTGACCAGAAAAATCTCTTGCGGATCCTATCGTATGCCTTAATAAATCCTAAATGTCTGGCCTCAGGTGTGTCATGGAATTTCTGTAGAACATCTAAGCGAAGGTGTTTAGGAATCACAGGTAGCCACATCTTTCCAGACGGATCAAAGTTTTTCTTGCAGAGTAATCCATTAACTACCTTAAATTGTCCTTTCACATCCTCTGACCGATTTAAGGCAAGCATAATTTGAGATATGTTGACTTCCTTCTTCTCCACAGCAGAGACATCCTGTAGCGCAGCGAGACAGTCACTGTCTTCATCAAAGTCTTGATGGTCTTGCACAGGGTATTTTGAGAGACAGTCGGCATCTTGGTGTTTTCTTCCACCTTTGTACACCATGGTAACGTCGTACTATTGAAGACATAGTGCCCACCTGGTGAGTCGTCCTGTTGGATCCTTAAGACCTGTCAACCAACAAAGTGAATAATGGTCTGTAACATTTGTGAATAGCCTTTCATAGAGATACTGTCGACATTTGCACATGGCCCAGATCACAGAAAGACATTCTCTTTTTGTAATTGAGTAGTTTCTCTCTGCTTTTGTAAGTGTAGAGTATATACAACCTTCTCTTTTCCATCCGAAATTTGCACCAGAACAGCAATGATTCTGTTCTATAGGTGCTCTCTCATCATACAGACCAAGTACAGGGCTAGTCGTCAGAGCTTTTCACAGCAGATTGAAAGAATCTTGTTGAGCACCACCCCAGATTAATTCAGCATTGGCTTTTAACAACTCTTGTAGTGGCCTGGTTTTGATACAAAAGTCTTTGATAAAACTACAGTAATAAGAGCATAATCCGAGGAAGCTTCTCACATCTCTAATACTTTTAGGAATAGGAAATTCCGTTATAGATCTTACCTTTTCTGGAGCTACCCGCACACCTTCGTTTGATACAAGACGACCAAGTATTTTGATTTCTTTTGCTCCAAAGAGACACTTCCTTGGACTAAGTTTCAGTCCGCCTTGTTGGAGACACTTAAAAACGACCCTCAGTCTTTTTACGTGTTCATCAAATGTCTCTGAGAACACTATAATGTCACCTAAATAACAAAGACACATCGTCCACTTCAGGTGACTTAGATTATCCATCATCCGTTGAAATGTTGCTGGTGCATTACACAAACCAAACGGCATTACCTTAAACTCATGCAGGCCTTCAGGGGTGATGAATGCAGTTTCCTCACGATCAGCCTCATCTATTTCGATTTTGCAGTATCCTGAGTACATGTCCATGATTGAGAAAAACTTAGCCCCTTTCAGACAATCTAGTGTATCGTCAGTTCGTGGGAGGGGGTAAACGTCCTGTTTGGATATCTCATTAAGCTTCCTGTAATCAACACAAAAGCGCCAACTGCCATCCTTCTTCCTGACGAGAACCACTAGTGATCACCATGGGTTCTGCGAAGGCGTAATGATATCATTCTTCATCATTTTCTCTACCTCGTCGCGAATTATTCGATGTTCCATTGCTGACACACAGTATGATCTCTGGCTTATTGGTTGATGGTCTCCAGTGCTAATACCGTGCGTCACTGTCGATTTGTCTGATTTGCTCTTCACCTGTCGATTCAAGCATTCAGATAACTCCTGAAGAATGACAAGTAGCTTCTTCTGTTGCTCCTTAGTGAGATCTGGTGATAGTGAAGCTACAAGATCTTGTCTCGTAGTGGTAGTGCCAATTTCGCCCACACATTCGGCATGGGAGGTTTCTATGACGCTCAAATGTTCAGCAGTTAACAGCTCAGCGTTTGCTACGCACATGCGTCTTGGAAGGATCTGCTGTTCTCGGTGACAGGTAACTATCCACAATTCACCGATTCCGTTCTTAAACGAGACGACAGAGGCTGGGATGACCAAGTTGTTCTTCAGTGGTATGCCTCTCTTACATTACACTACAAGACCCATGGGTTGATGTAAGGCATGACACACGACGGTTACCTTTCTAGCACCGACTGAAGGAATAATCACTTCATCCAGCACACATACTCTCCACACACTCGGATGCGCATCTTCCTGTCCACAGTATCTCATCTCGTCCAGCAGAATCTTCGAGCGACCACAATCTGTAATTGCCTGAGAAGCTTTAAAAAAGTCCCATCCGAAAATGACGTCATTACTACACTCTTGTAAGACGACGAATCCTAAGGGCTGTGTATGGCCACTTGTAGCAACACGAATGACACGTCTTCCTGTAGGTTTTACGTATTTCCCCTTAGTCACCTTCAGGAGAGATGTTTTGCTGTCGACGAATACGGGGCTCTGCAACTGGCGACGGTACTTCTCCGAAATGACTGAATATGATGCTCCAGATTCCACAAGAGCTTGGGCTAGTCAGCCATCCATGAGGAAATCGATGTAGTTTCCTATCATTTTTGTAGTGATCGACGGTGGAGGATATTTTTCTTCGGCGTCCTCCCCTCCTAGGAAGGTCGCACCCTTTAGTTCTCCAGATTGCGACGGCTAGGTCATCGGCTGGAGCTTCTAAACGGCGATGGAGACCTCGATTTACGCTTTGGGGAGCGTCCTCTCCAGCAGCTAGCTTGCGACAGTGGTGACCAACGCCATCCTGCACCTACATCTTCATGCTTATCTTTGTCGTTCCGGAGTTGGCGTAGGCTAAGATCGGTCAGCTGTCTTCTGCCGCGGGCGTCATCAAATATCCGCCGCCTGTCTTGACAATAGCGCACTACATGCCTCGGTCGTCTGCAGTGGAAACATACTGGTTTGTTATCCTGGGTCCTCCAAACGTCAGCCTTCCTTGGTGCCCAAACAGGTTCCTCATGTGTCCTTCGCCTGGGTCTCGACTTTTTTACAGTTTTAAAGGGAAATAAAGGACGAGAGATTGGGTTTAATGTCTATTCCACTTCCTCCCTTATGATATCTTGTAGCGTCTCGAATTTTTGCTCACCGTGCAATCCAAGTGCCTTTGAACTACTTCCTTTCTCCATCACACACATCGATACCACGTTTGGAAGCCATTCAATCTTGTTGCGTGTAATTCTTTTTTGATGCATTGTCTCGATATACTGGCACCATTTTATGAAGTCCTCTGCTGTCGAAACCTCCTTCAGGAGTAGGGCTTGATATATGTCCTCAGCAGCACCCTTCATGAGATGTGCAACCTTATCTTCCTCCTTCATTCTAGGACCCACTATTTTACACATCTCCAAGACGTCTTGAATGTAGGATGCTGTAGTTTCTCCTGGACGCTGTGCCCTGTACTTTAATTTATCTTCAGCCTTGCACTTCTGTCGTTATGTGTCGCCGAAATATAAACGCAGTTCCGCCAGGAATACTTCCCAGCTTGTGAACTTCTCCTCATTGTTCTCATACAATTGCTTGGCAGTGCCCATAAAGTAGAAAAATACGTTAGCCAAGCACACAGTGTCATCCCATTTGTTACATTTGGGCTATACGCTCATATACCTTCAGCCACTTGTTTGGATCTTGGCTATCATCACCAGAAAACCCGGAAGGATGTCTCATGTGGGGGCACACAGATGCTGTCATCGTAACGTTCTCTTCTTCTTCTGTCTCCGATAGATTGCGATCTGTTGAATATGGCTCGAACTCGGGTTTCTCGCTATGTAAACGGCGGCTCTGTCGTGTCCTGATGGGAGCCACTGTGTCGTCGAAAATGTGCACTATCACAAGTTCCAATACCCAGGGTCTGCACGAGAATAATGTCACGTAGAAGAAGGTGTAATTAGATGAATGACGAACACTAACTTCACTTAACGAAGGTTTATTCGTCACTTGCACATACAAGAGCGTGGAGCGAACTGCCTCTGGCCAGAACACCTATGGTACATATACAGTTACAGAACATTCCAGCTCAATGATTCTTGACATTTGTGGATACTTCTATAATGTACTCGAACTGAATATAGAAATTAAAATTCTACAGATCAGGTGAGTTTTGAACTCACAACCCCCATGCAACAATCTAGTATCATAAGCACTACACCACAGTGACTGTGCTACTCAGTTTCTTTTGCGACAATATGATATAATTAGATCGTAAAAAATATGCATTATAAACATGGAAAGTGCACTCGAATTGAAATTAGCGGAGGTTGAGGCCTGGTGGGTAACAGGAAGAGAGAATGTCTGATATTTGGCATTGCCCCCAAAGGCCTCACACTTAAAGTTCTCATCTCTGGCTCTAACCCTTCTTTCCATCAGTCCCTATACCAGTTCCAAACCGAACAATCCATAGCCCTCACCCGCCTAATCCTTCATCTACACATCAACTCAGCCAATGAACACACCCATCAATTCCTATCCCTAATCAAGGTCCTCAATCCTTCCTCTTCCACATCCACACTGGGTGTTCAGACCATCCTCCTACAGGCTAACCGCAAATTAGAACAGCATGCCACCCTCCATCTCAAAAAACAATCAAATCTCCTGGTTTCCCACCTCCAGAAAGGCAACTAACACACCCTCCACAACCTTTCCAACAAACCTCAACCTCCTCTCATTGCACACATGCCCAGTCTCTCTCATCTACTCAATTTCTCACTTCCAGCTCCACGCCCCAAAATTCTAGTCAACACAATCTGGAACCACAACACCGCAATTCAGTAGTTAACCTTTCCTCCAAACCTCTCTCCCAATCCGAAACCTCTGTTCTACCCAAAGGCCTCACCTTCACTCCTACTCCCAGATTCAACCAAACAGCCCTCGTCAAAGATTTACTGACCTACACTCGTAGTCTCTGCTGGAAATATCACTTTGCCACGAAGACAAGTAATCCTAATCCTACTCCTAATGATCCAACTCCCCAAGACACTGTCCAAATTGAATCCTGCATGGAACAGTTCCATCCTCCGTCACAATGGGACCCACCTCCTCTTCTTCAAAATCACGCTCTCCAAACCTTCCAGGAATTTCTCACATCCAGCCTTCCCACTCAATCTTTCTTGATAAACCTTAATCCTACTCCCAACATCACCACAGCTGAAGCCCAGGCTATTCATGATCTGAAGGCTGACCGATCAATCGTCATTCTTCTGTCTGACAATGGTTCTACTTCTGTGGTACTTGATTGTTGGGAGTATGTGGCTGAGGGACTTAATCAGCTTACAGACAACACTACATACAAAGTTTGCCAAGGTAATCCCATTCCTGATGATGTCCAGGTGGAGCTTCAAGGAATCCTCAGAACCTTAAGCCCCCTACAAAACCTTTCACCTGACTCCATCAACCTCCTGACCCCACTGACACCCCACACCCCTACCTTCTACCTACGTCCTAAAGTTCACAAACCCAAACATCCTGGCCACTCCATTGTAGCTGGTTACAAACCCCCACATAACGTATCTCTGCCTACGTAGATCAACACCTTCAACCCATTACATGCAGTCTCCCATCCTTCATCAAAGACACCAATCACTTTCTCGAACACCTGGAAACCTTACCCAATCTGTTACCCCCGGAAACTATCTTTGCAACCATTGATGCCACTTCCTTATACACAAGTATCCCGCACATCCAGGTCCTCACTCCAATGGAGCACTTCCTTCCACGCCGATCGCCTGCTACCCTAGCTAAAACCTCTTTCCTCATTACCATAGCCAACTTCACCCTAACTCACAATTTCTTCACTTTTAAAGGCCAGACATACCAACAATTAAAGGGAACAGCCATGGGTACCAGGATGGCCCCCTCGTATGCCAACCTATTTATGGGTTGCTTAGAGGAAGCTTTCTTGGTTACCCAGACCTGCCAACCCAAAGTTTGGTTCAGATTTATTGATGACATCTTCATGATCTGGACTCACAGTGAATAAGAACTCAAGAATTTCCTCTCCAACCTCAACTCCTTTGCTTCCATCAGATTCACCTGGTCCTACTCCAAATCCCATGCCACTTTCCCTCGACATTCACCTCCATCTGTCCAATGGCCAGCTTCACACATCCATCCACATCAAACCCACCAACAAGCAACAGTACCTCCATTATGACAGCTGCCATTCATTCCATATCAAATGGTTCCTTCCCTACAGCTTAGGTCTTCGTGGCAAACGAATCTGCTCCGGTCCTGAATCCCTGAACCATTACACCAATAACCTGAAAACAGCTTTCGCATCCTGCAATTACCCTCCGGACTTGGCACAGAAGCAACTAACAGGAGCCACTTCCTCATCCCCTCATATCCAGAACCTCCCACAGAAGAACCCCAAAAGTGCCACACTTGTGACAGGATACTTTCCAGGACTGTATCAGACTCTGAATGTGGCTCTCCAGCAGGGATACGACTTCCTCAAATTCTGCCCTGAAATGAGATCCATCCATCATGAAATCCTCCCCACTCCATGAAGAGTGTCTTTCTGCCAGCCGCCTAACCTTCGTAACCTCTTGGTTCATCCCTATGAAATCCCCTAACCACCTTCCCTACCCTCTGGCTCCTACCCTTGTAACCGCCCCTGGTGGAAAACCTGTCTCATGCACCCTCCTACCACCACCTACTCCAGTCCTGTAACCTGGAAGGTGTACACGATCAAAGGCAGAGCCAGGTGTGAAAGCAGCCACGTGATTTACCAACTGACACGCCTACACTGTGAAGCCTTCTATGTGGGAATGATCAGCAATAAACTGTCCATTCGCATGAACAGACACAGGCAGACAGTGTTTGTTGGTAACGAGGATCACCCTGAGGCTATAGATGTCTTGGTTCACGGCCAGCACATCTTGGCACAGTGGTACACCATCTGGGTTATCTGGATACTTCCCACTGACACCAACCTATCAGAACTTTGGAGATTGGAACTTACCCTTCAATATAATCTCTCTTCCTGTTACCCACCAGACCTCAACCTCTGCTAATTTAAAGTTGCCATCCCTTGTACATCACTTGTCATTCAACAACATCTTTGCCTCTGTACTTCCGCCTCGACTGACATCTCTGTCCAACCTCTTTGCCTTTACATATGTCTGCCTGTGTCTGTATATTTGCGGATGGATATATGTGTGTGTGCGAGTGTATACCTGTCCTTAATCCCCCTAAGGTAAGTCCGCTCCCAGGATTGGAATGACTCCTTACCCTCTCCCTTAAAACCCACACCCTTTCGTCTTTCCCTCCCCTTCCTTCTTTCCCTCTTTTCTTGGGTTGCGAAAGTTTGAAATTTGTGTGTGTGTTTGTGTGTTTTTTATTGTGTCTATCTACCAGCGCTTTCTCGTTTGGTAAGTCACAGCATCTTTGTATATATATATATATATATATATATATATATATATATATATAGTGGGAAACTATAGAAATCTATATTTGTTAGAAGAACAATAACGTTTTAAGACATGTAATTTCACCTACTGGTGTAGTGACAGAACTGAAGAAATTTGATGCTGTTATGAATTGCCCATAAACTGCTTCTAAGAAATAGCTAAACCCATTTCTTGGTCCAATCTAATTTTTGCACAAATTGATACCCGAACATTTATTGAATAGTAAATCACTGTTAAACTTATTGGATAAGAATGCACGCTGGATCTGGACTAAGGAATGTGAAAGAGATTTTGATGTGATTAGAGGTGCTTTAGTTAATTCTAAGATCGAACACCATCCAAACATGGACAACGATCTGGCTACTAACTCATCAAGTTATGATCGTTATGATCAAGGTGTATGTTTAATGAAGTTAGAAGAAACAGAAGGTAAAAATGAAGTGAGGGTCAATGGCTTCGTGAGTTATGTATAGCCATATTGTGAGCAATCGAGGTCTAAGCAATCATCTGGACACTAAAGAAATTGAATTACTATGTTTACAGAAGATATGTGTGAGCATACTGTCGCCACCAAGCCTTCAACTTTCTCATGACTTGTATTTTGTTTCATGAACATTTAGCACATTGGGTATTTACACTTCAAGACTATGAAGTTGAATTAATACAAATCAAGGCTCAAGACAATATCATAGCCAATGCCTTATTTGGGTTATGGCAAGGTATAGTAGAGTGTAACGATTTAGTTGAACAATCAACTGATTTTAAACTGTGGCTGATCAGGGAGTAAGTCAATAGACAACATTTCTCAGCTAAGTGTAAAAATATAGCAATATCACTGGAAGCTGATCTGAGACAGAAAAAGGTAAGACAACTAGTAACATAAAATCAGGATCACTAACTTATGCAACATTATAGACTACATGATGACATACTGTTTTATACAGTAGAAGTAAAGTTACATCAGATAGATGGTAAGGTTTACTTCAGCAGACAGTAGCGATAAATTGCTTGTGGACACTAACACATGGAGGCGTTTTGGTTTTACCAGATATGCCAAAAAATTAAGATTATACTGTTACTTTCCAAATTTACAGGGAAAGGAATTGCAGATATTGAGAACATGCTTAATATTTCAGATGAATAAGCCAACACCTAAGTAGCAAAACAGAATTACATCCCATTCAGCCTACCAGACCTTTACGGTTAACATTGATTAATGTCTGTGGCACTCTTCCATCTCCACAAGGAGGACACAAGTATTTAGTAGCAATTTAAGATGTGTTTTCAAAGTATCTGAGATTTGCGTACAGCAAAATGTATGTCAACAAGATCAGTAACAAAGAGAATAGCTAATGCCTACATACTAACCGTTAGAAAGCCAGAAATGATCTTGTCTGATGATGCATCAAACTTACGCATGGTCACATAGTGTTGAGGCAATCTTATGGAAATACAAAATTTTTGTAATGAGATTGTAACAAGAGACGTGCACCAATTGTAATCACTACCTGTGTCAGTGTGAAATAAATTTGTTGCTGACAGTTTTCTACATTTGTGCAAACTCAGACACCACATGGACGCTAGCATGTTAGGGCTTCATTAATGACATGATTTACTATTAACACTGTTTCCCTAGACATATAATTTACAACAAAGTAATAAAAATGAATTTATGTGGTTGGATATGTAAAGCGGAAAGCCTTACTAGTTTTCTCGATGAGCAACGATGTGCAAACGCAAATGTAGTATCCATACTGAGACAAAGACCTGGTACAAATATTGTGCGAAACTTGTAGCAAACATCTTTCAGTTTTGACTGGGTACACAAACGTAGTAGTGTGAAAGTCATGCAGTGACGTTAGAGTGATTGCGCAAATGTCTGTGGGCCTGGAGACCGAATCATGAACTCTAAACATCTACAGACTATGAAATTATGACATTTATTTCTGCAACTTCAAACATACGTTGCAACACCACATATAGATACTAATGACTAACTTCGACTACACATGGATCTAAATTAAATGACGAACACTTTTAATAACTTTGACTTAAACGTTTTAAATTGATGTCACATGAAAAAAAAATTTCTATGTAATGTAGATGGCTTGTGCGTAAAAGAAATCTGATACTGCTGTGCAGTTTTCATATTCACACACTGGGACTAGCTGTCTGTCAACTTGGATGGATGCTGGCAATCAACTTCTGGGGTAACCGTCGGCTGCTGTTGATCTTCTTCTTCAGACTTGCCTCTTCTTTCTTCCAATTGCATCTTCTATCTTCTGGACATATCTGCTAGGTCCCAATGTTTTCTTTTTCTTACTTTATAGCTCCATTTACCGCCTTTCTACTCGTTCGCCACGTTCCAATGTCGTACGACCTTCTATTATAGAAGAGCAGCTTTCTGAGTTTTTTGTGATTTGTGAGTGGATAAGATTTTTATCGCCACCCCGCTTTTCAGTCTGCTACTCTGCTACGAAGACCGAATGACACTGATATCCAAAGAATTGCACACTTACTGAAACAAGATCTTCGCCGCCCTTGCAGTCGAATTGTGCTCACTAAATCTTTTATGAAGTTGTGAAGGCAATACAGTCTGATAGGTGAAAATATGGTGTCTAATTCGCTTAGTTGATTTGGTTACTATGTCAGCCAGAAATCAGTAGCACCTGCGGCATCTTAGCTTGCAATAAATCACTGATATCTGACATCCATATGTTCCATTCAGTTTCATGATTGATTCCTTATCTTGGGAACCCAAGAGCTGACTTGTCGTAACTTTAAATCTACTTGTACTATGCTCATATTAAAAAATTTCCCACATCCATTTGCTGGCCCAGTTGTGGTATTACCACCACCACTGAGGTAGGATAGGAACAATTGTGTTTTCATTTAACACCTCCATGAATCCCACATTCCAAGTCTGCTCTATGAGGTTACCTGACTGTGGTGCTGCTGCTGGCCACCACTCACTGCCTCTTTCACTAGCAAATTCCATCCACTAAGGTTGTTTGGACATGAGTGACTATTGTCACATGCTATCTGCAGTGCACTATCGCCTACAATGCCTATTAAGTGATGTCACATGACACCCAATGATTGAGCCACATCAGATTCCCATCGTCATCCTATCATACTGCTCAAGTCGTGGGCCACAGTGATGGCTGCTGTGCGGACTGGCCATGCAGTACTTGCTGTGCGCCATCTAGCACACATGGCGATACTGCCTGGAGCACCTATTGCTGTGTTGCCTTTCTGGGTATAAGATATTATGCACACATTAGCATGTGGTAGCTGACAGGACAGACCTGCAGCACGATTCATTGCAGACCCATGAAAATTCACTCACAAGGAATTCAAAGAGCTTCTTTCAGGTCACTCCACACACATAGCGTAAGTCTGGACAAAATGCAGCTTGTCAAACAATAAATGAATGAAGATGAAGCTAGCTGCTACCTAGAAACACCTTGTCTCCTGTGATTGCATTGCCTCAGTGGATGATGGTTTAGGACATAGGTTTCCATCTACAGTTTATTTTTCTCGTGAGACCCTCTAACATCCCGGTGAATTTCGGTATATTGGAGAGAAACAAACTGCTGATGGAAACGAGGATTTTAAATCGTCATCTGCCATTGCAGCAGAGCATCACATTCATAGGAGCAAGACCTGCCTACGCAGCAGCTATCTCGATCTTCTACACTGGTGATCATGGCAATCAGTCGCCATCACTGAATAATAAACAACATTGCGAGACGTTCCGCCTTTGTTCCCACAGAGTACAATGTCGCGTTTGCTGCCAAAGAGTTGGCCTAGTGGGAGGTGCAGGCGCCCGCAACTTCGACACTTTTTAGCTTCGTTGGATGACGTTTCCGTACACAAGTTTCTATCCTCGATTTTTTCCTCAAGTCACACCTCTCGAAGTTTGTCACAACATTTCTGGGACACCCTGTATTATGGGTTAGTGGTGTGTGATTTAAGAGTTAACATCGTCACAATGAAAAGGCGATCTGCATCGTCATCACCATGTAAGTATTATCATTGTGTTTGTGTTCTTATGCACATTGTGTGTACCTGGTTGAATTCATTCTTTTACTGTCCAGATTGTGTTGACTATCCACTGATGAAGACGCTTCAACATGACTACATGTCAAGTTTCAACACCTCTTTCATTATAAATTCAAGCGAGAGTAAACGTGTCATCTTTGGAATGATGTCTGATCATGAATTCAAACCAGTTATGGTATTTTAAGATCTGCTTTACTGCTTCACTCAAGTGATGTTATTCCCTATTGTGTTGTGTAGGTTGTGCAGTAACTCATTTGCTATTGTAGGTATGTTTGATTGAAATACTAAACATCCTTAGTGTTGTGGTGTTATCGTAATGCCAGTGTAGGCGATTTCCCACCAGCAATTAAACTTTTTAACTAAACAGATTCCACTCACATGCAGGAGCAGAACTTCAAGAGTTTATCGCACAGTAATTATGCCATGCAACATGCACTCGACCAGTTGCTGAGCTGGCAGTCTTACGTTTTTAGCATCTACGAAATTTTATGGAGCAATCTAACAGCACTGTCAATCGAAACTCAGAATTCCTCAGAAGAAATCATGGCACAAAGTTTTGACACATGTTGAAGGTCAGTTCGCGAAACATGTCAGAGTTTACAATACTTGATGTAGGTGTTGTGAGATTACCACAGAAAAACAGAATAAGAAGAAGTATTGATCACTACCACTGGGCAGCATCAGATCGATAATTGTCAGTCCACTGAACTGTGGGAAAAAAGTCCTTAATTCTCTATTAATAAATCCATGTGATGTTTGGTTTGAACAGCTATATGTATTTTGAAAAATGCTAATCCTGGCTAAATACCAATACTGGATAAGGTACTTCCAGGCATTTACAGAGTGACACACAAGACTTTCATTGAAAGTAATCCAAAAACCATATTTGAATTTTATGGTGTGGCAGTGGAAAATCAAAATAAAATACGAAAATAGTACATCTGCCTAGAACATCAGGTGGAATCCTTCCATTCATAATTCCAGCTCTGGTGGGACTTTCAACAATTGGCTCTTTAGCAGTCTGTACTGTAGCTATTACAAAAACAGTGAAAAATTTAAAAAAAACTCACAGCAGGAAATTGAAGAAGTTAAAGAACATAATAGATTCATGGAATCTGTGGGTTCTGGGAAAGGTCTATATTTAAAACGACAGAAGAAAGGGCTGGGATTGTTCATAAATAAATGTTACCAGCTATACACCCTGGCAGACTGCTTAAAAATATTAGTCCGCATAAATTCGTGAAAAAGTTCATTATTCCAAAATTTTGTGTAATGTTTATGCAAAATAATTAAGACTATGTGGAACTTTAATGTACGTCAAACTATAAATTTAGACTTCAAGGGACGACATGGAACTCACTGGGTGGTATATGATAGTGAAAGAAAGGAAAATAGCATCTACTACTTTGACTCACTCAGCAACTTACAGACGTCAGAAGAATAACACCACTACTTTATCGGTTACCAGGTATTTTACAATATTCAACGCTGTCATAAAGTTGAACGTGAACCTCTGTGGACAGCATCCACACAGCTATAAAAAAGAATATATAAAATCAGTAATCAGACACCTCAGTTCGTTACTTGAGCTTCAGATGCGATGTCATAACCCTGACTTTAAAAAATCGAACATATGAACCATGTGCAAATCACTTTTCACCAATGGAATTGAGCAAATGGAATTGGAATTTACCACTGATAGTCTTAGAAACGCACAGTAATATTCCAAATATCACAGCATCAAACTGTAAACTACATTTGGGAAGTGGTAAAGTTGTGGGAGAACCTCACAGTCCATATGATATTCATGAATTAAATGCTTATTTAAAACAGAGTGTACCAGGATTCGAGTTATGCACAACATCAGTGTGCTTAAAATGTAAACAAGAATGACCAACGATATAACTGAATTTACACAGGATAATTCAATAGAATCACTATTAGGGTCAGTGCAATCAGTGGGTATACTAGCGTTTAGCTCAGTTTGAGTCGAATGCAATACAGCAACAAATTGATATCTCAACAAAAAATTGATTTGCACAATCTAAGGATCATTTCCTGTCAACAAAAAATTGATTTGCACAATCTAAGGATCATTTCCTGTTGTCTACTTAGGATATATAATTATGGATGCTGAGTAAAGCCATTTAGCTTGCATTGACTGTTCACACATTAGTTCATCTCCAGTTGGATATTTGGGACTGAAACGGACATCTACCCGAGTTCCACAGTGAAGAAATTGTAATATGATTACATTTGTAGCAGGATATTCACACAGCCTACAATCAGCACACACAGTCCACAATATGTCACTTTACAACTGGAAGAAATGCTTGTTAACACCAAAAGCTGTCTATTTCTTAAATATCTATGCTTGAAACGATGCAAAATGAATGTCATCACTCAACCCCCTAGACAAATATGATAGCTAGTTCGATTCAGACACACTGCTGCTGCCACTGCCGCTGCCAGTACCACCACTGCCAGAGTCTGCACCACTTTATCTGACATTCCATGGTAATCATGAAACTACTGACGAACCCTGGCGCTTGATAGCATCGCTATGGACGTGGACACTTTCGCCTGCAAGTATATAGCAGCAGATGTCGCTCTGTACAGATAGGAAAGTGAGGATTACACACAAACTCTCGCCAGGACTGCCACAGCCACACACCGCCATAGAGAGCAGACCATCCTAGGTCCACTGCCTCGCCAGAGGCGCATCACACTCCTTGGCACAGAGGAACACTGTCCGCTGCTGCAAATTTCAGACAGTTACACTGCCTATGTGGTACTTACAGCTGACTGTCAGACGCTACACTAGGTCGCATGGTCCTGTATACCCAGCCGCTTAGGCCTCCACAGTACGAGTCTGGAGCAGCAGGCATTATGTAATACAGTGAAGAATCTCTCACTTTTCTCCCAGTAAACACATTGTGATCTGTCACAGTGTGCATGCTCTGGATAGCTGACAAGGGCATACTGGCACAGCTCTGTGATAACAGAATCTGAGACCAGGGATAATGGTGCACCTTAGTATGAATTCAGAAACCAAGTTGGTTGATTTGAAATACTGACACAGTTCTATGAAGTCAGAATCCAATGTGCTAGAACAGAGCGAAGTAACCTTCCTTTAGGCGAATGTGTGTGTGTGTGTGTGTGTGTGTGTGTGTGTGTGTGTGTGTGTGTGTGTGTGTGTAATTTCTATCAAAGTTTCATGTCAACTTGGCTTTGAAACAATGAATTTTGTAGCAAATCAATGAAAATTGCACCTATCCAAGTCTGCTCTTATGTTTGTTAGAACGAATTTTTACCAACAACACTGTATCTTCCGTTGAAATCGAAGAATAATCAACTTGCCATGTAAACCAGGGAATTTTCCGATCAAATATATGCTCTCTATGGCTGGACATACATTTAAATTAATTACCCACCCAGCAAACAATATATGACACTGAGCAAGTAACGCATCTCACCTATGTGTTTTACAGTGCGTACTTAATCTTGCATATTTAAGCTCGAATGTCTATATAGGATTTTAAAATCACAACAGGTGAGATGCATACAACAAATCATTGAATTTTCACATCAACTTTATGGTGAAATCTACGACAAATATATCAGAAACAATGCAATTTCCACATAAAAATGTGTTCACCCCATTTACAGGCACATCTTGGAACTGAATTAAACACCAACCAGAAGTTCCAACCCATACTAACAACATAGTCGAAGGAACAGTTTAAGGTTTCTACACCATTTACATGCCTGCTACACAACCAAAACCACCACCATTCCCATTTCTGTTACAGATCCTAAACCACAACAACAACTAGGAAACCAGGAGCTCCACACACACATTTTTGGAGAATGCTGCTGCTAGTGATGTAATGGCTTGTTAATGTACCCAAGATATCTAAGTCTTCCATATGCCTCTCCTGTAGGTGTCCACCCCTAACAAGTAAGATGCCCAGACCTCCTATATTAGTCTTCTACAATGCAACCCCATTAACATTCCAATGTAGGAGACGTATTTTCAACGCCTGAATCATGTGTGTATGATAGCTTGGAGTAATGGACGCTACCAATTACGTCCTCTCGTCTACTCCATGAGAGAAAGGCAGACGGCATTTATTAGATTGGATACTTCAGCACCATCCACCATTCAAAAAACTTATCGTGATCACATACCAGTGCCGTGACTATCATGCTGCTAAATCTGCTGGCAAACACATTGACGAGCGCAGAACAGTAACGTTTACCATCTGAACTTACAATATGCTGCAGTAAAGTCAAGAACAATGACAGAACAGAATACTATATCACTGCAATCACTCCAATCTGCACACCAACAAATTCATAGAACTGGGTGAACTTCACCAAAACTATTTTTGTGTTATATCTAGGACAGCCAACTAATTCAATGGTACAGTCTTCTAGGCACAAACGTGCTGCTGCTGCTGCTAATGATAATGATAATGATGATGATGATGATGATGATGACTAAAGTCACCCAACAGTGGTTATGTTCATATGCTAAAGTAAAATTCACAGAGCAATACTACACTAGACTGGTGGGCACACAAAACTCTAGTCATCCCTTGTATATAAGAGCTTGAAACAGCTTTTCACAGTATGGTAATCACTGCAAGCACACCACAGTCGAATCGCGGTAGACCCATGGCATTGACATGCCTGCAGCATATTTATTGGACTACAAATAGCCGCCAACCCCTTCTCCCCACTCCAACCCCACCCCCTGCAGTCACAGCACTGCTCACAGCTCCTTCATGCAACAACTATACTAGAAAATACCACTCCGTGGATTGGAAAGTATTGGTATTTGATCCCTGTCAGTTAGTGTCAGGATTCGTATCTGTTACTTACTATTTCTTGCGACTCTATTAATGCTTGAAGGACATCACCTTTATGTCAGTGACTGTTATAAGTTTTTATTACACTATTGAAATTTCGGCCTTAGGCCATTATCAAGTGCTACTGAAAAATACAGAATGTTTAAAAAATTATTTTACAGATTCATTATGTATCTCGACATTGTGCCAACTATACAAGACATTTTAATTATGTAGCCATGTTACTTACATATTAGGGCCTTAATTCATGTCAATGTAGTCTAAGCTGACACATTATTATGTCCCCCCACTTATTGTAATTTCCATTCCCCATCAGGAGTGGGCTGGCAGCAGCATAAGCACTTCTCTTCAGCCAAGAGACATAAATAGACAGGAAGACATGTAAAACAATACAAAGAAGAAAACATGGCGGAATATAGAAACAAAAAAGGCGGAACAGTAGAAAATAAAGTATACAAAGCCGTGACTGTAAATCGGATACAAAAATTTTAAAGGAAGTATGTTACACAAAAAACACACCAGGCAAATTATGGGCAGATCATAAAACAGTCACGTGATGGACGGCGTAGCATGGAATAGTCATGGACGAAAACTAGGTTGAGCACACAATTAAAAGCATGTCACTAGAGGACACTGTATAACGGCACTGAAACACAACACTAACACATCACACTGATAACGTATGAAAACCTGGGAGCATCTGCCAAGGGGTGGACAAGGGAAAAGGGAATAGGGGGAAAGAAGGCCAGGAGGAGGGGAGAGAAAGGGGGATGAGGTGGGTGGCGCACTGAAAGAGGGCCGGGGAGGGAAGGGACGGGTGAGGAAAACAGCTGAGGAGGGGGTGAAGGGACTCAGGGAGGTATAACATTTCAGCTCCTCAACACCAAATTAAAACGTTCCACTTCAATTTGTTTGCACTTATAGCGATCCCAGCTTCCTCAACCAAATTAAAACGTTGCATTAGGAGGTGTCTGCTTCGTGCAAAAGGTCTTGAGTTCATATTGACGACAACAAGTAATTCTTCATTACAGACGTTTATTTACAAACAGAACTGACAGACTTCACAGACTCAACAACTGACTCTCAGAGCTAACTGCACTGCATATCCGAACTGGCAACTGACAACTCCTAGGTGTATTACTATCTTTCCAAACAATGAGAGTCTTTGACAATGTTTTGTTTACAATACGATAGCAATTCACGACTTCAAACTAAATTAGTCATTACAGAATTTTAGTACAGATTAAAGTAAGTAAAAGGATCAGTACATATAAATTCTTACAAGCATAATTTCCAAATAGATTTTATAACATTTTTCTACCAACTTCTGTATAACCTTCACCAGATTTGTACCGATGTTTCCAGAAATATCTTGACATTTGATTCTGGATATTTCTTGAGTGATTTAGAACAACTATTTATATATAAAATGATTTAAATCGTGTTTCAAAACGTAAATAAATCTTTTTAGCAATATTTCTTGATACAAATCGTCTTTCGAAATTAGGTTATGAAACAGTTTTCACAAGTTTTCGTATTTTTGCGATCATAATATAGAATTTCTCCATAGAAAGTTCCAGAAGTGTGCATTAAACGTTCATTTACAGACTTTCTCTTTAGCTGGTGAGTTTTTAAAAGTATCTTGTCCATATTATACGAAATAATTTAGCTCAAAACTGATAATTTATACAATTAATCAGAGCTACAGCAAACAGTGAGTCTTTCTTTTACAAAATGAAATATAATTACAAAATTGAATGAAAATAGGTTACTAACACTAATATATATTTACATTAATTCTATTTTTGTTCTTTCTGTGCAAAATGTCCTAATATTGACACAGTACAATATTTAAACATCACCAAAGTTTCCCTTTACATTTTGCATATCTGTATCGACATCCCCTAAAAGTCTACAGTATCGAATACTTCAATATGTCCCAATATGTCCTGTAATGTTACACAACCCCCCCATCAGCACTTCCACGTGAAACACGGAAGGGTTGATGTCCTTACATTACAAAACAGTAAAGTTTTACACATATCTTTGGTGTCTTCTTTCTTGAAGACCGGTGATCTTCTTTCTTGAAGGTCGGTGATCTTCTTCCTTAAAGGTCAGTATACCTCAATGCCACACACTGTATTTCAGTCTCATCTTCATAGTCCGTATGGTTTCCATATACACTGCAAACTATCACAGGCTGCAATAGCACAGTCCGCTATGAATATACAGCATACAGTGGTCAAACCCAGTTAAACATTAGCAAAAGCATTTAATAGTCGTTGGACCGGTTTTTAAGGACACAGAAATTTGAATTCTCTAAAGTCTAATTACTCAAGAAAATTTACTCTAAATAATTTCTTAAAGCTAAGAGAGGATAGACTGACAGATGGAGAAAATTGATTATACAGGATCACAGAATAAGTGTAAGATGCAATGCCAGAATACGAAAATGAAATATGACTATTGCATAGCTAGGGGACCTAGTGCTCGCCAAACACTTAGCACACAAAGAATGTATGCTCCCCTGAGGAATCAGATAAATACAACATAACAAAGTATACAAAAATATCCTGGTAAGATTACATATAAAAGTCTATAAACATCTATTATCTAAAATACTTTTTACATTTTTTTATACAATTTCAGTTCGGTCACGTTTCGTAGGCCAAACAGTCTGCCAGAATTTGGGTAGACTAGACGGTAAGCATTCGGATGAGGATTGTCCTGAATCTTGAAAGGTCCAATGCATATGTCAAAAAACTTTTTTAATTCACCACTGATGGCTTTAGACTTCTCTTGTGTTTTAACAAGGACCAAGTCTTCAATTTTAAATTGAGTAGGCTTCAATCTTTTGTCATGTCTACATTTCCTCTTATCACCTTGAGATTTCATGGTCTTTCTCACTATTTCCTCTCTCTATTGAGTACTTAATGGTTTGCAGACTGGAAAATCAATGAAATCACTAATTGGATGTGGTGGTTTGCTATTATACTGTATTTCGTAAGGCGAAAACCCTGTTGAGGAATGCTGTAGGCTGTTCACAATATCTTCGAATTTCTCAACATAGTCAATCCAACTAGAATGATCAGTATTGCAGTAGGTTCTAAAGAATCGCCCAATTTCCTTCATGTATCTCTCCGAAGGGTTTCCTGATGGATGATAAGCTGAAATAAGAATGTGACTTATATTTTCATCTTCAACAAAAGCTTTCCATACTCCAGAAGTAAATTGAGTCCCATTGTCTGATAAGATTTTCTGAGGTTTTCCAACCCTGCCAAAATAGTCTCCTCTGATTTTTGAAATAATGCTCTTACTGTTTGCCTTGCGAAGAGGGTATAACTTAATGAATTTTGAAAAAACATCAACCATAACAAAAATGTAGTGATAGCCTCCTCTGGTCTTCGGTAATGGTCCATATAAGTCGACAGCGACTAACTCGTGTTGTTCTTTTGGTAAGATGTTTTGCATCAATCCTCGACAAGTTTGGTTGGATACTTTTACTCTTTGGCACCTGTCACAACCCGTCAAAATTTTTCTAACCCTCTTGGCTATGTTGTTAAAGTACACATTTTCTTGGATTTTCTGGATACACTTTTGAATCCCACAATGACCAAAACTTTCATGAATGTACTTGATGAGAACATTGATGTACTGTTCAGGCCAACATAATTTCCATACATCGCTATCTACACTGTTTCTCTTGAATAGAATCCCCTTGTAGATTTTGTAATAATCTCCCACTTTTTTATGTCCCTTTTTCCCTAAATAACTTTTGACCAGTTTACAGTTCTCATCGTGGTTCTGATTCCGTCGGATGTCATTACAAATGTCTCTGATTTCTTGTTCATTGTCCACCCCTCTTAAATACATAATTCTGAATTCTTTTTCACACTCCCCAGTGTCATCTTCAAAGTCACCCCCCACAGGTAGTCTAGATAAAGCATCAGCAACTACATTATCGGGTCCTCTAAGATATTTTATTGAGTAATTAAATTGTTGTAACAAGAGTGCCCACCTGGTAATCCTTCCATGATGCAACCTACATTCTTGAATATAAATTAATGCCTTATGGTCTGTGTAGACAACTACCTGGTTTCCCAATAAATAATTTGTGAATTTAGAAAATGCCCAGTAAATGGCTAAAAGCTCTTTCTCGGTAACAGTGTATTGCCTCTCATGTTTTTTCAAGGTTCAACTAGCAAAAGCAATAGACCTGTATTCTATTTTCCCATTTATATTTACTTCTTGGAAAAGGTGAGCACCTAGGCCATAATCACTACTATCTGCCATAATGCAAAAAGGTAAACTTAAATCAGGACGGTACAAAATTTGACTGTTACATAACTGTGTTTTTATTTCTTCAAAAGCAGGTTCACATTCCTGATCCCAAACCCACATTGCGTTTTTCTTCTGCAATCTGTTAAGACTTGGAGCATTTAGAGCTTGGGTACTAATGAACTTTCTGTAGTAACCGCACATCCCGAAAAATGACTTTAGTTGTTTCTTGGTTTTTGGAATTGGGAATTTTGCAATTGCCTCGAGTTTTTCACGATCTGGCAAAATACCTTCCTCAGAAATACTGTGCCCCAGAAACTTCAATTTTTTCATACCAAACTTACATTTAGATAATTTAAGTGACATTCCCCCTTTCCTTAATCTATTGCAAACCTCCCTCAAAGTACACTCCTGGAAATCGAAATAAGAACACCGTGAATTCATTGTCCCAGGAAGGGGAAACTTTTATGACACATTCCTGGGGTCAGATACATCACATGATCACACTGAAAGAACCACAGGTACATAGACACAGGCAACAGAGCATGCACAATGTCGGCACTAGTACAGTGTATATCCATCTTTCGCAGCAATGCAGGCTGCTATTCTCCCATGGAGACGATCGTAGAGATGCTGGATGTAGTCCTGTGGAACAGCTTGCCATGCCATTTCCACCTGGCGCCTCAGTTGGACCAGCGTTCGTGCTGGGGGTGCAGACCGCGTGAGACGACACTTCATCCAGTCCCAAACATGCTCAATGGGGGACAGATCCGGAGATCTTGCTGGCCAGGGGAGTTGACTTACACCTTCTAGAGCACGTTGGGTGGCACGGGATACATGCGGACGTGCATTGTCCTGTTGGAACAGCAAATTCCCTTGCCGGTCTAGGAATGGTAGAACGATGGGTTCGATGACGGTTTGGATGTACCGTGCACTATTCAGTGTCCCCTCGACGATCACCAGAGGTGTACGGCCAGTATAGGAGATCGCTCCCCACACCATGATGCCGGGTGTTGGCCCTGTGTGCCTCGATCGTATGCAGTACTGATTGTGGCGCTCACCTGCATGGCGCCAAACACACATACGACCATCATTGGCACCAAGGCAGAAGCGACTCTCATCGCTGAAGACGACACGTCTCCATTCGTCCCTCCATTCACGCCTGTCGCGACACCACTGGAGGCGGGCTGCACGATGTTGGGGCGTGAGCGGAAGACGGCCTAACGGTGTGCGGGACCGTAGCCCAGCTTCATGGAGACGGTTGCGAATGGTCCTCGCCGATACCCCAGTAGCAACAGTGTCCCTAATTTGCTGGGAAGTGGCGGTGCGGTCCCCTACAGCACTGCGTAGGATCCTACGGTCTTGGCGTGCATCCGTGCGACGCTGCGTTGCGGTCCCAGGTCGACGGGCACGTGCACCTTCCGCCGACCACTGGCGACAACAACGATGTACTGTGGAGACCTCACGCCCCACGTGTTGAGCAATTCGGCGGTACGTCCACCCGGCCTCCCGCATGCCCACTATATGCCCTCGCTCAAAGTCCGTCAACTGCACATATGGTTCACGTCCACGCTGTCGCGGCATGATACCAGTGTTAAAGACTGCAATGGAGCTCCGTATGCCACGGCTAACTGGCTGACACTGACGGCAGCGGTGCACAAATGCTGCGCAGCTAGCGCCATTCGACGGCCAACACCGCGTTTCCTGGTGTGTCCGCTGTGCCATGCGTGTGATCATTGCTTGTACAGCCCTCTCGCAGTGTCTGGAGCAAGTATGGTGGGACTGACACACCAGTGTCAATGTGTTCTGTTTTCCATTTCCAGGAGTGTAGTAACATGTTCTTCCCAAGTTTCTCCAGTGATCAAAATGTCATCTACATACACAGTTAATTTTGATAAAAGTTCTTTTCCCAAAACAAAGTCAAGTGCTTTAATGAATTCGGCTACTGAGACATTCAGCCCAAATGGTACCACGCAATACTGGTAACATCTTCCCCCATACAAAAAGGCAGTATATTTTCTGGAATCATTTTCTAATTCTACTTCGTGAAATCCTGATGTGAGATCTAAACTGGTCATGTATTTCATTCTTTCAAATTTATGAAGTAATTCGTCTATATTCTCTCTCTTTCCAGATACTTATTTAGGTGTCTTGAATTAGTACAAGCCTGACACTGCCATCACGTTTTGCAACCACTACCAAAGGATTATTGTATTGGCTCTTACTTCTCTCAATGATGCCCCACTCTTCCATCTTTTGAAGTTCCTTTTCTACATCTTTTCTCTTTGCAATGGGTACACTATAAGGTTTTATAAAGAATGGCTCATGTGGCTTTAATCTGAGTTTACATTGATAATTCTTTACTCTGCCAGGTCTATCATCAAAAACATCACAGTAATTCCACAATAATCTTTCTAACTCTACCTTCTGTTCTTGGTTCAAATTATCTGATTCCCGTAATTTTTCTTGAACTATATCCCCATATTCTCCATCATCATAATCCTCAGTAATTTCCTCTACACAATAACCACTGTCTTTAGAAAATGTAACGTCCCTAATTTCAATTCCCTTATCAGCACAGTTTTGAACCGACATGTCAGTACTGGAACATACTCTCGTCTTAGGATCAATAAAGGTAAACAACTCTTTTCCCAATCAAATGCTGCATTAGCTTTTAATATCCAGTCCATACCCAACAGTACATTCTCATTTAGGTCACTTATTACAAGACATCCTTGAGTAAACTGTACATCATTTATACTGAAGGACAACAACACCTGTCTATTAACAATTTTGCTCAGTTTGCCAGTAATGCCTCTAATTTTTATTCCAACAACTGGTAATTCAACAAAGTCAGGATCATGCTTAATTATATCTCTTAATTTGCTTGAAATGGCACTAATTGGACTCCCTGTGTCAATCAAACAATACCCTTCCCAACCTGCAGCTTTAATTTTAAGTATGGACTACCAATAGTGGTGTTTTCCCTTTCTTCCTGTTCTTCATACAAAAGATCTTTTGCTATCTCATCATACCTCTGTTCCATATTTAGGTTTTCTTTATTAGGCAATACTTTCTTCAAACTTCTAGGTCTACTGGAATTTACTGGAATGTCTGGATTACTATTTACCTCACACACATCCTGACTAGTACCCCGTTTGATGATTTCATTAGGCTTAAAAGCAGAAACTGGTTCACAAATTTCCCTTAATTTGATCTTAACATCATTGTCATCACTGTAATCTTTAAATTTGTCCCAAACAGATTTCAAAATAATTTCAGATGCATCAGCACAATCAACCCCCCTGTCTCCTGATGTATTACTAAGCTGAACTGGCACAATCTGATTCTCATGTGGAATGTAGTTAGAGACCCTGGCACAACTATTCTCAACACTATTGCTTATAACATCCTCCTTAACTTCAACATAAACTATTCCATCCAATTCACCATCAAAATCTTCTAGTACATAATCACCATTAGCCTTAACATCAACATTATCATCATCATTGCCTGAGCTTACACTACAAACACTACTAGTATCACCAACATTACTCACAACACCATCTTCACCAACCACATCCACATGAATATCAGACTTTCCAGAAACTTCAGTACGAACATCATTATGACAACTTACATCTAAAACATCACCACACATAAGTTTGTACAATCCAAAATTATCAAAGTTATCCTTACCTTTCATTTCAGCATTAGGTGCTTCTTCTTGATTATATAAATTTGCAATTATATCATCTTCTAAGCCTACTTCATCAAAGGTAGCCTGGTTCCTATTACATTTGTTTCTAGTATTTTCTCTGATGACATTCCAAAATTTCCTGTCAAATTTAATTTTTTCATTACCTCTATCTACTGATCGATCATAAGCATACTGTCTATACTGGTTAGGTCTCTGATTATAGTGCTGTCTGTTCCGGGTGAAATTAGCCTGATTTTGAAAATTCCTTGCCCCAAACTGACAGACTCCCAGTAGAGGATTTAGTCGCTTAAAGGCCTATGTCTGTCGTTTCCGTGCCTCGGGTTACCTTCTCTCATGTCATTACTGCAAGACCTGTTTCGATTTTCCCATTCTCTGTTTGAATTAAAGTGCTGATCATTCCTACCAAAATTTCTTCTGTCATTGCTATTGTAATTATCCCTGTGTTTGTTAAAGTTTCTTCGTTCACTATTATTGTTATTATTTCCACGGTTCGGTTCCCACCCTCTGTGTGATGAACCTACAAAGTCGTTAAATCTGTTGTTTTGTTCAAAGGCTCTATCAAGTTTGTCCACATATTTCAAGAATTGTTCTATGGACTCATATGGACCATATACTAAACCCCATTGTACTCTTTTCGGAAGTCTCCGTTTTAGTGCATCAATTTGAGTTAGCTCATCAAATGGCTTATTGAGATGCACTAATTTTTGCAACTGTTTCTCACAATAGGCTTTCATTGACCCATCAGATTCTCTGTAACTAGGACCATTCAAGAATTCACTTTTGATTCGAGCTTGCTCAGTTTCAGACCAAAATTTGGTTAGAAAACATTTTTCGAAATCTTCAAAGGACATTTTCGCGGAACAATTCTGATTGGCCCACGAAAGCGCCTCACCATCAAGTAATTTCTTTACAAATTTTATCTTAACACTATCTGTCATTATGGACGTGAACTGCTCCTTGCAGAATTGCATGAAGTCTTTTGGGTGTATATTCTTGTCACCGGGATATGTTTTAATGGGAAAATTTCCCCATACCCCATTACAACTATTACTAAAACCTTTTTGCAACATAGTTTCTTGTATTTCTACAAATTTTCTGTCTACAGTTTTTTCGACATTACCTAATCTACTACAAATTTCTGTGACCTTTTTGTCAGAATCAGATTTGAAAGATTCAATTTCGCTTTCAAAAAATCGTTTTGTCTGGTCAAATTCATTTCTCAATTGAGAATTTTCCTCATTTACAAAATCAACAACTTTTTTAAGTTTTGACTGGTTATTTGAAATTTCGTTACTTAAATCAGTTTGAAGGACAGAAATTTTGCTCTCAACCGTGTCCACACGACAACTAAGTTCCTTTTGGTTTGACTCAAAAGTAATTCGCCATTCTTCGAGAACCTGATTAGTGTGAGCAATCTGTTCTGTATTTGAATTTATTTCTGATTTTAAATCACACACAGCCTTCGAAATCAACCTGTCCATCTGTTGTTGTGTCTGTTCAATTTGTTGACGTAATTCGGCACAAGAATCGTCCATCTTCGAGTTTATGTTATCCAACTTCGAGTTTAGCTCTGAAAACATTTGTTTTAACATTTCCAACATTCCTACACTGTCAGAAGCACTTTCCCTAATAGGTGTACTCGCTACACCGCTGTCAATACTGAAATCTGCGTCTTTTTCCATTATTTTAGGAAGCAGGTACTTATCTTAGTATCCGTCGGCGGTCGTTGGTGTCCATGTTTTGCGAAATTTCTTCAATTCCAGGATGGTTTCGCTCGGTTGATTCACTCCTCTTCTTGTGACCCCAGAATCTACGTATTTACTTATGAAGAATGACTGGTCCGTCGTATATCCTCTTCTTGTGGTCCCAAAACAGACGTATTTTCTTCTTGTGATCCCAGAAGAGACTTATTTTATTTTGAAGAATCACTGGGTGGTCGTCATATCCTCTGCTTCCTCCACCAAATTATAACATTTCAGCTCCTCAACACCAAATTAAAACGTTCCACTTCAATTTGTTTGCACTTATAGCGATCCCAGCTTCCTCAACCAAATTAAAATGTTGCATTAGGAGGTGTCTGCTTCGTGGAAAAGGTCTTGAGTTCATATTGACGACAACAAGTAATTCTTCATTACAGACGTTTATTTACAAACAGAACTGACAGACTTCACAGACTCAACAACTGACTCTCAGAGCTAACCGCACTGCATATCCGAACTGGCAACTGACAACTCCTAGGTGTATTACTATCTTTCCAAACAATGAGAGTCTTTGACAATGTTTTGTTTACAATATGATAGCAATTCACGACTTCAAACTAAATTAGACATTACAGAATTTTAGTATAGATTAAAGTAAGTAAAAGGATCAGTACATATAAATTCTTACAAGCATAATTTCCAAATAGATTTTATAACATTTTTCTACCAACTTCTGTATAACCTTCACCAGATTTGTACCGATGTTTCCAGAAATATCTTGACATTTGATTCTGGATATTTCTTGAGTGATTTAGAACAACTATTTATATATAAAATGATTTAAATCGTGTTTCAAAACGTAAATAAATCTTTTTAGCAATATTTCTTGATACAAATCGTCTTTCGAAATTAGGTTATGAAACAGTTTTCACAAGTTTTCGTATTTTTGCGATCATAATATAGAATTTCTCCATAGAAAGTTCCAGAAGTGTGCATTAAACGTTCATTTACAGACTTTCTCTTTAGCTGGTGAGTTTTTAAAAGTATCTTGTCCATATTATACGAAATAATTTAGCTCAAAACTGATAATTTATACAATTAATCAGAGCTACAGCAAACAGTGAGTCTTTCTTTTACAAAATGAAATATAATTACAAAATTGAATGAAAATAGGTTACTAACACTAATATATATTTACATTAATTCTATTTTTGTTCTTTCTGTGCAAAATGTCCTAATATTGACACAGTACAATATTTAAACATCACCAAAGTTTCCCTTTACATTTTGCATATCTGTATCGACATCCCCTAAAAGTCTACAGTATCGAATACTTCAATATGTCCCAATATGTCCTGTAATGTTACAGAGGGAAGGAGCAAAATCCGCTCTGGGAGAAGGAGGGGAGAGGAAAAAGGGGGCCTTGGGGAGGGGGGACAACGTCAGGTTAAAGCTGGAAGGAAGGGCAGATGTCACGGCAAAGTTCAACATCCGGGAGGAGGAGGTGTTGGAAACTGCCTTGATGACGGTGATGGAGGGTGTGGAGATGGACAGAGGGAGGGATACAGCGATAAAGGCGCGCCAGTGGGTGGGGGTTGGAGAGGATGGAGGAAACCAGGGGGCTGGGGGGATCTAGCCTGAGGACAGTGTAAATAATGCAGAGATGTTGGAGCAAAAGGAGGAAGTGGGGGAAGGGAATGAGGTCGTATGGGAGCCATGTGGGGGAAGAAAGGCAGATACAGAAGGCAAGGCCTAGCACATGGTGTTCGAGGGCCTTGTAAAAGCAGGTGGGTGCAGAGATCCAGGCAACATTGGCATAACAGAGGATAGGATGGATGAGGGATTTGTATGTATGAAGGATGATGGAAGGATGTAATCCCCATGTCTGGCCAGACAGAAGTTTCAGGAGGCGGAGGTGGGAATGGGCTGGATGGTCAGGAGGTGACGGGTCCAGGTGAGGTGATGGTCGAGGGTGAGGCCAAGGAATCTCAGGGTGAGGGTGACCTGGATGGGAGACCATAAAGAGTGAGGTAGAAGTCATGGAGATGGAAGGAGGGGATGGTGCAGTCTATGATGATTGCCTGGGTTTTAGAGGGGTTGAGACAGAGGAACCACTGGTTACACCAAGTGGTGAACTGGTCAAGGTGGGTTTGGAGGGTGTGTTGGTACCATTGAAGGGTAGGCTAGAGAGCCAGGAAGGCAGTGTCATCACCATACTGGAGAAGGTGGACAGGTGGAGGTGGCTTGGGTGGGGAGAGGATGGAGCCCTGGGGGACGCCAGCAGTGGGATAAAAGATATGGGAGTTGGTGTTGTGGAGGATACATAGGAAGGACGATTTGAGAGGAAGGAAGCGACCAGGCAGACAAAATTGATAGGCAGGGCGTAGGTTTGGAGTTTAAAGAGGATACCAGGATGCCACACACAGTCATAGGCTTTGGGAGGTCGAGGGAAACAAGAATGGTAGAGTGACAGGAATTAAGCTGGAGGAAGAGAAGGTGAACTAGGTTAAGGAGTTGGTCTTTAGTGTAGAAGGAGGGTCAGAAACCACACGGGGTAAGGGGGTGCAGGTGGTGTTGATTAAGGTGCTGAAGGATACGATGGAAGGATGGATTCGAAGACATTACTGAAGATGGAGGTGAGGCAGATAGTATGATAGGAAGAGGCGATGGAAGGGGGTTTGTTGGGTTTGGGGAATAACAGGATGCGGGAAGTCTTCCACAGGTCGGGGTAGAAGCTGAAAGAGAGGATGACGTTATTGAGATGGGCAAGGATAGTCAGGAAGGAGAAGGGGCTTTCTCTAAGGTGGCGGTAGGTGACACAGTCGTGACCAGGGGCCATAATGCGTTTCGACCGGAGGATAAGTTTAATGTCTTGTGCTGTGAATGGAGTGTTGATGTCAGAGGGGTGTAACTTCCCACAAGAACTAGAGACAAGGAGCAAGTGGAGCAACCGTGGTATCAGTGCGTTCCATGACATTGGGGAAAAGAGAATAATCAAAGTGTGGATCATCAGGGGTGGAGAAGACGTCGGAAAGGTGGGAAGCGAAGTGGTTGGCCTTACTGAGGCTGTTGGGAAGGGGTTGGTCGTTATGGAGAAGAGGGTAATGGGGTGCATAATGGGAACCATGGGAACCAGTAAGGCGGTGGAAGACGGACCAGTATTTGGAGGAGTTGATAGGGAGGGTGGCGTTGAGTCATGTACAGGTCTGGCGCCAGTCCTGGCGTTTCTTTGTTGTAATAAGGCTCTGTAAGTGTTACTGTATTTGTCGGTGCCGTTGGAGTGTATCCCTGTCACGAGTGCGAAGTAAGGAGTGATAGAGGCAGCGGGATTCATACGCTGCTCTACAGCCTACAGAAAAGTTAAAAAACATAATGAGAATATAAAAAGGGCGATATAACGGTGACATTATAAAAAACTGAGAAAAGACGGAAAGTTGTGGAATTTTAAATACAAAAACACTGCGGTAATGATGCCAATGAAGACACACAATAAGTAGACAGGTTCAATTATAAAAACAAGACGACAGTCTGGTTCCTGTTTGCACGAGATAAAAAACACAACTAGTGACAGTATCGTGGCTCTTTGCAACTCCGACAGGGATGCACAACACTGAACACTCACTTAAAACAGCACTATACAGGTGACATGGCGGCAGATGGTGGAGGAGGAGATGGACCGATGAGGGGAAAAGGGGGGGAGGAGAGGAAAAGGAAAAAGTGTTATACATCGTTATACATAACATCTTATGTGACTTATTTTTAAAACATCATGAATTAATGGATTATATGTCGAATACGCATGAAAGGGTTAAACATCGTTGTACATTACCGTAGGTATTCTTTTTTACTCAATCTTGTTTGCATAGCGGCAAACACTATTAGCAAATTGTACTCTAATGCCCTCTCCTTCGTTAGTCAGACACTTTAAAATTTTGGTAAACTGAGGAGTATGAGGATTTCTGACCCATCCTATTTTAAACACTCTTGAGTTTTTACTCTACGAACATTTAGCTAATAGAATACAGTATGTTGTAACCTCTTCTCAGGAGTGTAATTTCAGGTATCAGAACTAATGGAGTTGAATGTGGGAAAAATAGGAGCCTAAGGTCTAGTACTAGAGTATATAAAGGTACTGTATCTACCATTACGGCAATATATGTAGCTCCTAGGGTTCGTAATACAGGAAGGATAACTAAAAATATTACATCAACACAGCAGATGTAGTGTCTTGCATTCCTGCATACTAGCTGAACAGAGATAAGTGTCATAGGTCTATCGAGGTGCACACACTCTAGGAAACACCAGAGCAAGCAGTAGAGCGTGATGTCAGAAGACAAAGTCGTCCCATACTGGTAAAAGCGATTGATTGAGACATCTTCTGTCTCTGAAAGACGTACCCACATTATACAAGCAAGAGTGGTTGTCGTACATGCCATGAAAATTGAATCTTTAGCGGGTTAATCTTACGTAAGGCTCTTTGCAGCACCTGTTACCGTGTTCGGGTATTCTATCAAGTTTTTCACTGCAGCATCGAAATCCTTTTGTGCAGCGCATAGAAAGAGTTCAAAGCGCTCTTATCAATCCCGTTCATAAGACTCTGACGAGACACAGAATTGTTTTCAGCCTGAGCTTTGATGGAACATGTCAGTTGTAGGCTACATTCATCTGCACCATTACCGTACAAATAGAGACCAGCATGAACATAGCTAAATCAGAAGCACATTCCTTCAGCTGTTTATAGCTGTTCTACTCCCACTCCAATACTGTTTCATATCTACAAGCACTTTTTTGCTTACCTGCTATGTTATAGAATAAACCTCATAACTTGGTAATTATATTTCTATGACATGCCTCATCGAAGTGACTTACAGTAATGACAGCATAAGTCAGTCACCAACAAGTGCACCTTATTTTGTAAATTATATCAGTAGTATTCCCATGTGTGCCTTGTAATGTTGTAGACCAAATCTTCATGTGTTTTAATAAATAATACCCGAAACTGTCATGGCATACAAATGTACCACACACATTTTAAAAGCAGTCATAAGCTGGACTCGTCATCCT
The DNA here is from genome assembly GCF_023897955.1 of Schistocerca gregaria. Lineage (NCBI taxonomy): Eukaryota > Metazoa > Arthropoda > Insecta > Orthoptera > Acrididae > Schistocerca > Schistocerca gregaria. The sequence goes on along the minus strand of NC_064924.1, from coordinate 65,462,256 downwards.
ACCAGGCAGTTGAAGGTTGTTAGAGACTTTAGAGGAGGACGAAACACAGTCTTGTGTAACTGGGATAATGTATATCAAATAGATAAAAATTGAAGTATGAACAGGTAAATATTTGAAATTACTCTTTTGAAATCAAACTAGAACATAAATTTGCTTTCTCTGTTTGAAGGAGTCTTACTACTTTTTGGAGCTTTCATCTCGTCCAGAAATGGAATACTAAGATTCTCGATATGAAGAATTAGCACACCAACGCTAAAAAAAAGAAAAGGAAAGAAAAGAAAAACAACTCAACTATTGTGTTATTACTTAACATCAGAATTCTTCAAAAACAGTTTCTGAAAACGATGAACAAAATCTAAATGACAAGATTGCTTTTTGCAGTGGGAGGAGACATGTGAGGGGAAATACTGTTGTAATCGGTGCTCGGCGGTACCAACAGAAACTGCAACCTTTAACTTCAACACTCAATTTTCACACTGCAACTGCTACGTCGTTGGCGTTGGTAGAAATGAGGAAATAGGGAAGTTGTCATAAAGTGTTCCAGACAAATCTGCTATGAGACGAAACTGAACGACAGACACTTTTTACTGTGCCACTTACAAGGAGTTTCCATTGTTGGCAAAGTAGTTATCGCTAAGCCTGAAGGTGTACAGTTTTCTTTTCATTTCATGCTCTAAGATGGATAGGCAGTCTGCTAGCTTGTTGATGTACAAAATATCTAAATAAATCGGTACTTAAATATACAGCTCTATCTTTTAAAATATTAACAGTCCTAGTTCGCATGGCAAGATGATACACCTGCTACATTAATTTAAGTTTTTTACTTAATATTCCTATATTACAAACTTTAGGCATTGCATACGTTGCCATAATAGTAAATACAGTACCTCTATATGCCTCTTGCAGTTTTGTGGCGTTTGGCTCGTATTTTGCCCTCCTTCAAGTCTGCTAGTTTTGATACCTCAAATTAGACTCCAGATAAGATCGTAACACACTGTATTCTATTAGCTAAATGTCTGTTGAGTAAAGACTTAAGAGTGTTTCAATTGGAATGGTTCAGAACGCTTCAACCTGGTCATCTTACCGAATTTATAAAGTGCTTGAATCACGAAGGAATGGCACTATTTACATTTTATGTCTACAGTGTTTTCCACAGCACAAACAAACATTAACAGAGTCATAAGAAGTAGTAAGTGACAGGTAATTTCTACGAGTAGCTGGCACGAATCAAATACCAAGACTTTCCAGTACATCAAACAATGGTACTTTGTAGCACAGTTGTCATATGATGGAGATGATCAGTCAAATCTATAGGCTGTAAATACCTAGGAATTGCGACTACAAAGAACTTAAATTGGAAGGCACATAGAAAATGTTGTGGGGAAGGCTAACCAAAGACTGCATTTTATTGGTAGGACACTTAGAAAATGTAACAGATCTACTAAGGAGACTGTCTACACTATGCTGGTCTGTCCTCTTTTAGAATACTGCTGCATGGTATTTGATACTTATCGGATAGGATTGATGGAGTACATCGAAAAAGTTCAAAGAAGGGCACCACGTTTTGTATTATCGCCAAATAGGGGAGAGAGTGCCGCTGATTTGCGACGACATCATTAAAACAAAGGCGTTTTTCATTTTCGCGGAAATTCTCACAAAATTCCAATAACCAACTTTCTCCTTTGAATGCGAAAATATTTTGTTGACACTAAGCTACATAGGGAGAAATGATCACCATGATACCATGATAAAATAAGGGGCCCACTATATGCAGTTCAGAACCTGTAAGAGATTTCCTTGCAGCATATGTGTAATATATGAAGACATGCAGATTGAAGAGGTTGACAGTGTTAAATTTCTAGGATTACAGCTCGATAATAAATTCGGTTGGGAAGTGCATACCACACAAAAGCTTAAGTGTCTAAACAAGTCTACATTTTCAGTGAGAATTATGACAGATGTAGGAGATATAAATATAAAAAACTTGCGTGCTTTGCTTACTTTCATTCTATTATGGAATCATATTCTGGGGCAATTCACCAAACCAAGCAAAAGCTTTCAGGGTGCAAAAGCGTGTGATAAGAATCATTGGTGGTGTAAATTCAAGAACATCATGTAGAAACCTGTTCAAGGAACTTGGTATTCTGACCACTGCTTCTCAGTGTATTTATTCCTTAATGAAATTTGTTGGAAGTAATAAATCTCTATTTCCAACCAATAGTTCAATACATAGTATAGATACTAGGAATAAGAACAATCTACATAAAGACCTAAAATCACCTACCTTGGTACAAAAAGGGGTCTAATATTAAGGAACACACATTTTTAATAAATTATCAGCAACCATTAAAAACTTGGTTTCAGATAAAGCACAGTTTAAACAGAGTTCGAAAGACTTTTTGATAGTCAACACCTTCTACTCTATAGATGAATATCTTAACAGAGACTGTTAAGCCAGTTTAAGTAAAAATGTCTGTTAGATTTCAGCTTTGACAGCACTTGGTCACAACAGTCAAGATTGGATATTTTGTGTATGATAAATTTATTAATAGTGCACAACAATGTTTCATTCTGACAGTGTGTTAATTCTGTAAATATTAGCTGTTCCAGTTTCACACATTGTTTTCACCTATTTCGACAACCTCCTGACAAATGATAGGGTAGTAAGTATTATACTCAATTTTCTATGTTTTTATGTTACATTTTCTACCATATTCCACACCCACGAGAATCATTCTTTTTTGGGTCTATGGAACGAAAGCAGAACCTATTCTAATCTAATGAAATCAGAGTTCATATGGAAAGATATAAGTGTTCGTCCTTTCTGTGCACTATACAAGATTTTAATAATAGGAATTGTGAAGGTGGTTCGATGAACCCTCTGAGAGGCATTTAAATGTGATTTGCAGGGTATCCATGTAGGTGTAGATGTAGATGTAGACGAAAAACAGACAATTAAGTAAAATCCATGTGGTTGACGTTATGCACACTTCTGATTATTATAGGTCACATAGGTCTTTTCACTATTAAAAGATTGTGGCTAATGTTCATCAATTAGCATGAAACTGGATGTAGTATATTTTTTCTTGAGTCAAACTTAGGTTGTTTATACATTTATTTATTATGATTAAATAGTTGTTAACGATATTCTCTTAAATACAGGTCAGAGGCTGGTGACAAGATTAAAAACATGTGACTCAAGCGTATGTAATAATCTTATTGGTTGAGAGTAGCCAATCGGAAACAATATGACGTTTGTGACGCCTCTTGGGAAGGAAGTAACAAGTCTTATAATGAACAAACGTATGTGACACATCTACCATAGTCAGAGTGAACTCGAATAGGTTATTGCAGTTCCAATGTCGTTGCAGAAGAGAAATGTAAAATTACAAAGGAATAGATGTACTATTACCATTCGGCGCATTTTTTTTGATTGGATTTAAAGAGATTGTCACCTGATATATGGACTAATTATATTCCAAATGAGATAAATTTTATATTGTTGAGAATTAATCAAATTAGGAAGCACTTTCGACATATTCTAACTGTGCCTTTTTATATTATACGTATTTTATGGTGGCAATTAGCAAAAAAAGTTGTGTGTCAGAGAAAAATAATTGTGTTGGAAGTATTGTACGTTTTTTGTGGGTTATTTTTCATATGGTAGAAAATATATGAGATGGTACTGATTATTACTCTTAAAAATTCCAGTAATTCTAATGACTACTGGACTGAAAATATCACAACAATAGATGCAAACAGTGCTGAGAAAACCTACAAAAATGTTTCTAGAACTCGCTAGGAATGTGCTATTACTCTCTACATATCACTTCCATAGGGAAATTGATGAGGAGATTAGATTAATGTAGCATGCACAAAGGCATTTTAAAAGTCATTCTTCTGATAGTCAGTGTAGTCAGTGCGTGAATTGAACTCAAAGAAGCCTTAATAGCAGTTGCTATATCTGGAGACAATGGAGAGGTGGGGGGCCAGACATGCCCCCCCCCCCCCTGTTCTCTAGAACAGGAAAAAATATAGTGTAGTCATGAGTTTTTCTTTCAATAAAGTGATTTATAAGTCAGTATTATGGAGGTTTTTAACAGGGGATGAACTAGAGCTTTTTACGGATTACAAGTCGTCATTCATCTTCCAAACTATTAAAAATACTTCATACCAACCGTTTGCCTCTCGCCCCCCACCCCATGCTAAAATACTGAATTCGCGCCCTTGAGCCCTATTCATTTGTGCAATGGGAAGTACGCTCTACAAAGCAGTTCACAGTGGTTTATAGAGTATGGATGTGGATATAGGTTACCTTGCTGACTTGTAAAATGGCATGAAATTGTTGTCATAGGCTTAAATGCAAAAGACCTTTCTGTGATGACAGACTATTCTGAAGCGTAGTGAGAGGTCTAGATTAGACTGAAATACAAAAGTTTATGCGTGAGTTGGCAAAGCCAGAAAATGTGATAGCTTAAAACGTGCTTGTGGTGACAGACTGGTCTGTAGTGTAACCCAAAGTCTAGATTGTATTGGGATGCAACTGTTTATTTGTGAGGTGGCGAAGTTAACAAATCAGATAGTGGAAAACCTTTTGTGATGACAACTGGTCTGTTCCTTAGTTTGTCTAGGCTATGTTGGAAAGTGAAATTTCGACTGTTGGATGTTAAATAATAATTACACCATTTAAAATGCCTTTAAAGTGCTTGTCCTTAAATGAGTATGATGGGCAAACATCTCTTAGGAGCACTCGAATGTAGTGGTGTGGACATGTTGGGAATGTGGGTCTCATGGGGAGCGTGCAAGGGATAAGTCCCTGCAGTTGCCCTATCCTCTGTGTCCTCGGGGCTCAGATGGATAGAGCGTGTGCTATGTAAGCAGGAGATCCCGGGTTCGAGTCCTGGTAGGGGCACACCTTTTCAACATGTCCCTAATGAAGTACATCAACGCCTGTTTGCAGCTAGTGTGTCCATTTAATTATCATTTCCTTAAATAGTGAATTTTGTACTGAATCTGACATGTCTAGTCCTGTATGACAGTGCAAAATTTCCTTTGTCCCCTAAACGGAAATTGAGCTATCAGATACAGCAGTGACATATTTTTCTTTACACATGTGTCGTGGTGTAGTGGACTTTTGATACTTTCATTTTGCAATTTCAGTTTGTAAAAGTACGCTGTGTCTTGTAATGGTGTATTATCGATATACACTCCTGGAAATGGAAAAAAGAACACATTGACACCGGTGTGTCAGACCCACCATACTTGCTCCGGACACTGCGAGAGGGCTGTACAAGCAATGATCACACGCACGGCACAGTGGACACACCAGGAACCGCGGTGTTGGCCGTCGAATGGCGCTAGCTGCGCAGCATTTGTGTACCGCCGCCCTCAGTGTCAGCCAGTTTGCCGTGGCATACGGAGCTCCATCGCAGTCTTTAACACTGGTATCATGCCGCGACAGCGTGGACGTGAACCATATGTGCAGTTGACGGACTTTGAACGAGGGCGTATAGTGGGCATGCGGGAGGCCGGGTGGACGTACCGCCAAATTGCTCAACACGTGGGGCGTGAGGTCTCCACAGTACATCGATGTTGTCGCCAGTGGTCGGCGGAAGGTGCACGTGCCCGTCGACCTGGGACCGGACCGCAGCGACGCACGGATGCACGCCAAGACCGTAGGATCCTACGCAGTGCCGTAGGGGGCCGCACCGCCACTTCCCAGCAAATTAGGGACACTGTTGCTCCTGGAGTATCAGCGAGGACCATTCGCAACCGTCTCCATGAAGCTGGGCTACGGTCCCGCACATCGTTAGGCCGTCTTCCGCTCACGCCCCAACATCGTGCAGCCCGCCTCCAGTGGTGTCGCGACAGGCGTGAATGGAGGGACGAATGGAGACGTGTCGTCTTCAGCGATGAGAGTTGCTTCTGCCTTGGTGCCAATTATGGTCGTATGCGTGTTTGGCGCCGTGCAGGTGAGCGCCACAGTCAGGACTGCATACGACCGAGGCACACAGGGCCAACACCCGGCATCATGGTGTGGGGAGCGATCTCCTACACTGGCCGTACACCTCTGGTGATCGTCGAGGGGACACTGAATAGTGCACGGTACATCCAAACCGTCATCGAACTCATCGTTCTACCATTCCTAGACCGGCAAGGGAACTTGCTGTTCCAACAGGACAATGCACGTCCGCATGTATCCCGTGCCACCCAACGTGCTCTAGAAGGTGTAAGTCAACTACCTTGGCCAGCAAAATCTCCGGATCTGTCCCCCATTGAGCATGTTTGGGACTGGATGAAGCGTCGTCTCACGCGGTCTGCACGTCCAGCACGAACGTTGGTCCAACTGAGGCGCCAGGTGGAAATGGCATGGCAAGCCATTCCACAGGACTACATCCAGCATCTCTACGATCGTTTCCATGGGAGAATAGCAGCCTGCATTGCTGCGAAAGGTGGATATACACTGTACTAGTGCCGACATTGTGCATGCTCTGTTGCCCGTGTCTATGTGCCTGTGGTTCTGTCAGTGTGATCATGTGATGTATCTGACCCCAGGAATGTGTCAATAAAGTTTCCCCTTCCTGGGACAATGAATTCACAGTGTTCTTATTTCAATTTCTAGGAGTGTATAATGTACTCTTTACACTGTTTGTGATTAGCTGGAGTTATCACTAGAAATTGGTCTTTGATTTTTTTTTCTGTGATGTCAGCTGCATTGTCTATGGCTTCTAGCAACGAGTGAATAGTTTGGCACCTATTCAAATACTGGTAGCTTGGGATGTGTTGCGAGTGTTTGTAGTGTCATAAGAAGTGAGACAGTGAGTCGATGTGGAGTTTTTGTATGGCCTCAAAGGCAGTTAATAAAGTCTGGATTGGTGTATGGTAAGATGATTCATCGTGAATGAAAGAACGTAAGGTATGTGATGTTTCCAGTCAGCAAGAAAGCTGTTACTGAAGAAGAGTTTGGGTGACGACCTCATATGTCTGTGGTTGTCCATGTAGATTAATTACGAACATGTTCACACCTCAATGTAACACTCGGTTAGGCCCTGAATAAGTGGAAGAACACAGGAAGGTTGGAATGAGGACGAGGCAGGGGGGTGTGAGGCATGTGACATGCACACGAACCCTTTCACCATAGCTGAAAGGTCCATAGTATTGGCTGATGGTGAGTCCTCCACGAACTTTGCTGGAAGGTGGAGGGGCTCGCTGTATAGAATCTCAGTCAGCAATGTATTCAAGTCTTCTTTATGTGCCGAGCAGATGCCCAGCAGGATTCAAGGGAGGATCTCAGACCATAACCAGCTGTGGCACATAAGTGCGGCCTTGAGGGTGCAGTGCCACCGTTCGACAAGGCCGTTCGCCTGTGGGTGGTAGGCCGAAGTGTGGAATTTAGCAACACTGCAGAGTTCGCACAGCCATGCAAAGAGGACGGGATGGAACTGTCATCCCTGATCAGTTGTGAGAGACAGGTGACCGCCAAAACGAGCAACCCACACCAAGACGAAAGAACGAGCGATGGTCTCTGCCATGATGTCAATAAGAAGGACCACGTCAGCCCAGCGGGTCGCGTGGCCTATGATCGATGTATCTGTAACACTGAGAATGGGGGGAGGAGGCCAATGACGTCGATGAGGACGTGCCAAAGCCGGCCCTTTGGGACGTCAAACTTGTGCAATAGAGTTTGAGCATGCATGCTGACATTGCTGCACGGACGCACACACGGGTCCAAGTGCGGCAGTCGTGCTCCACGACAGGCCAGACAAAGCGATCAGTAATCAGCCGCGTCATGGCTCACGTTCCAGGGTGGGCCAAGCCGTGCAAAGCAATAAAGATCCTGTGACGAAGGGCGGTAGTGAAAAGGGGACGGTGAGTGCCCATAGAGGTGTCACAAAGGACAGGGATAGTTGATCCATGTGGGATATGGGGTTGGACAAAGAGCAATGACTCGTTGTCTGATATTTTTCGGTGTATATCGTCGTCTTTGGCCTGAAGTCGGGCGAGCTCTTCTAGATGCAGCAGTGCAGTTAGCACACAGATGCGTGGAAGGTATTGTGTTGTATTGTATGTAACCAGGGACCAGAAAACGATGGAGAGGCTTCGTCTCTGTGCCATAGCCCTCAGTGGTTCAGAACCCCACAACAGGCTGCAACAATCCTACTCACCCCATGGCCGCCTCACTCCAAATCCAGGGTTATTGTGTGGTTTGGCCCCACAGGGGACCCACCCTGGGGACATCTGACACCAGATGAGTGTAACCCCACTGCTTGTGTGGTAAGATAATTATGGTGTACGCATATGTGGAGAAAGTGTTTGTTTAGCAATCGCTGACAGAGTGTAACTGAGGCGGAATAATGGAGACTGGCCAGAATTCGCTGAGGCAGATGGGAAGCCGCCATAAAAGCCATCTACAGAATGGCTGGCATACCAGACTTCAACACTAATCCATTGGGCAGATTCATGCCGGGGACCGGCATGCCTTCCTGCGCAGAAAGCAGTGCATTTGGCCACATGGCTAAGTGGGCAGGCTACCGAAAAGGTAGTCTGCCAAAACATTCTCTGCGCAGCAGATATAGCACGTGTCAGAAGAGTGCTGTCAAATGTAGTGCATATGCAGGAAACACCTTTGCAGAAGGTCCTTAGCAGGGTTACGAATAGCATCCACGAGTGGCTTGTCATCTGTGTAGATCATGATAAGTCGAAGCTCGACGTCACTATGGAAATGTTTAAGTGCTTCGTACACAGTGAGGAGCTCACAGTCAAAAGCCGACCACCTACACTGGCTCTTAGTCAGTTTCTTGGAAAAGAAGAGGAGGGGCTGGATGGAGTCAGTGGTGTGCTGTTGTAAAACAGCACCCACAGCTGAGTCACTGGCATCAGTCGTGATCGAAACATGAGCCTCAGGTTCAGGGTGGGCGAGTGTGATGGCTTTGGCGAGTGCAGTTTTAAGGTTACAAAAGGCATCGAGCATGGGTTTGGTCCAATCCAAATTCTGTTTCCCTAAGGTGATTTTGCTTGAGAGGGCATCAGTGAGGGCTATTTGGATGGAGGCAGCTTGCGGAACATGGCAGCGATGAAAGTTTGCCATACCCAGAAAACGACGGACCTGAGCATAATCCTCAGGGAGGGGAAGATCAAGTATGGTTTCGACACGAGAACACGTCGGTTGAGGCCATCGCAGGAGACAGTATTGCCTAGGAAGGTAACTCATGTGGAACACAGTTCAGATTTATCATGGTTGTTCACCATGTCATTGGCAGCAAGGGTCGAATGGATTGGTTATCTTCAGTGGAGGAGGAAAAGACCAGTATATCGTCTAAGTAAGGAAAAGCAAATAGGAAAGGAAACAAAATGGGATAAATGAACTGCTGCCACGTCTGCGCAGCATTTTTCAATCTGTAAGGCATGAAACAATATTCAAATAGGGTGAATGGTGTGATGATAGCCATCTTCTTAATATCTGGAGGATGCATAGGAATTTGATGGTACACCTTCGAACAATCTAAAACAGAGAAAAACAGAGCCATGTAGTAATTGCGTGAACAGTTATCGATAATTGTGAGAGCATTAAGAGACCTGTAGTCCCCACACATGCATAAGGAGCAGTCCTTTTTAGGAACAAGGTGGATAGGAGAAGACCAGGTACTATCGGAGGGGTGGAGGACGCCCGAAGCCAACAGATCCTGAACGATCTTCTTGCACAGAAGTTTGGAAGCATTAAGGTGCCTGGCCTTGTAATGAACAGGTGGGCTGTTGGTGGTGCGAATACTATGACAAGTGGCATTAGTGATGGCTGATACTCGCGTAGGAGGGTTGGCAATAGGAGTCAAGAAACTATCCACAGTCAATGTCGGTTCACTGACCTTGGTGAACTGGGGAGGAGTAGGCTGGGCGCTGGATGAAGTCAGCAAAGGGAGATGTGGTGCAGGAGCAGAGCATGCACATGCATCTTGTAGATTTGTCTGCGGAGGTGTGAAAAAAACAGCAGGCAGCAGAATGCTCAACACAGGAGCAGATGCTGAGAAGACACTGTAGATGTGTGTGTTGAGTCGCCTCGTTGCTGCAGGTAGGCGACGTATCGTACACCATGCATGTGACAATTCAGTGGAAGTACAGACAATGTGGGTGCATAACGCATCATTCTGGGTGCAGAGTTCGTCGGTTTGTGAGCGCTCGTGCAACAGATCAGAGAGCCATGTAGTAATGCACTTGAGCATATATGCACATGTGGAAAGCATAGCCAAGGAGGTGGAGAGCAGAGTAGTGTCGAACTAGTGTGAGCATTGAAGAGTAGAGCCAGATGCGTGACTGAGTGCAGTGGCCTGCAGGGCTGATGAAAGTTCGTAATGGTGTAGAAAATCCAACCCGATCACAGGTTCATCCACATCAGCAACATGGAAGGTCCAAGGGTAGGTGTGAACCAGTGATAGGTCAAGAGACATCTTGATGGAGCCATGCACCACAATAAGAGAATGATTGGCTGCGGTCAAGGCGAGGGTAGAAGGTCATAGTGCGTTGGCAGCATGTTTGGAAGGGATTGCGATAATTGGCGCCGGTGTTGACAAGAATGTGGGTGCCCACTGATATGTCTGTGGCATAGAGGCATCGTGGTGCTGAAACGAATGATGCAGCATCGGACCATAGGCGCTGTGAAGGAACTTGGTGGGACTTGGCACCTATACATGGCCTACCGGTCTCGTTTGGGTAGGCGCAAGAAGCGCGACAGTTGTGGGTGGTGTTCCTGTAGGTAGAATGGAACCAGCACAGCGGGTAGGCCGGTTGGCAGGGCGGTGCGGTTTGGAAGGGGATCGCAGCTGACGTTGTTGAGGCCAGTAGCCGATTGGGTTGTTTCTAGGGCGAGGTCAGCAGCTGTCTGGCCTACTGGCAGTACCTACTGTAGGCTTATAGGTGGCAGCTCCAGACTAGCAGCTGAGGCGCTGAGATGAGGGCACTGGCTTCTGCCAGCAGGGCGCAGAACTGAAGGCATAGGTGTTCCAACTAAGGTTGAGGTAGATGTTGTTCATGACAGGTGGTGTCAGTGACGAATGATGGAGTAAGCCTGATCCGTCATGTGTAAACGAATCTCTAGTGGGTTGGCCACATGAGACAGTAGATAAAGTTGGAGATAAGAAGACATTTTGACCACACTCAACGTCCAAACCGCGGCATCAGGTAATGTTTGATCGTTGAATAATGCAAGTAGCCGCCACCGAAGCTGCGAAAGAGTGTGGTCATCAGGATGCTCCTCATGAATAATTTGATGGGTAGTCTCTGACGGACAGTGGGAAACGCGCTCTTAAGCAGTGATTTGGCTGTATGTGTGTGGAGATTGGATTGCACATCAGGCAAACAAATCGAACGCCATCGTTGGATGTTCAAGAGTTGAGTGGATGTCTAGGAGTTGATCCACTAAGTGCAGTTCTGGAACTGTCCTGAACGTAACGATGTACATGAAGGATAAACCACAAAGCCCTTAACTGGAAGGTCGTCCACATTGTCGTTAGGTGGTGTGTGCTGTCCATGTTGTGGCTGTTGTTGTGGTGCCATGCTAGGCAGTGGGCATGTTGTGCTGGGTAAGGTTAGGTGGCGACTTGCGTGGCCAGAAGTAAATAATTGTTCACTTTTAACCAAATTCGGAGTAGGTACACTTGTCCACTTGTGATCGCAAGAACAGTTAATGTGGTCCGTTACACTTGCACCAAAAGACACTGGTAGATTCATTGTGGCGGAAACAATGTGGACTGGCACACAAAGTTCGTAAATGCCGAAAACAAGCACAAAATTACTCGCGATCACACGACTACAATGTCGGGGTCACCACTGTGGTTATCACGTAAGACTGCTCAGTAATAACACACACTAAGTATCGTATATACAGATATTGAGCACTGAGACAGAAAGAACAAACATGGAAGAACACAAGTTGTGCACTGAGAGACATAGAACGAAAGCAGTTCAAAGAGGTCAGAGTCAAAGATAGGGCGCTCCACGCCAGAGACGCCACAGGCTCTACTGAAAGATGTACTAATAAGTGCTTCTTTAGTCTTGTTCAAGAAAAATCTAAAGATATAGCACGTAATTAAAGAAAATATTTTTACCTGAGATAACAATAGTATCTTATTGTTTTATTTTCTATAAAAGCCTAAAATATGAAGGATTTAAGCACCTATCCATAAGTCATAGAATTTATTTCAAAGATCCAAAAACTGGAACACATACAAACACAACTGAAGAAATTTGGTCTGCCATTAAAATTCGTTACAAGCAACAAGGCAGTGCACAGAGCTCTTTGACTCTTATTTATTTGAATATAGATGTAGAAAGCAAAGTAAAGATTAACAAAACTTATTTATGTATCTCATGAGCATTACAACTCGTCTGTATGGTGACAACTCATAAATGATTACATTGGCGGGTGTCCAGTTAATGAAACATGAAAATAAGTATTTGGCAGTTTCTAGTTTGCTCCATACAATGAAAAAAGGCTTGTCGACAATTTTTCACTTGCATTTGTTTCATAGACGTACCTTCTAATAAAAGGCTTCATTTTTTGTGTTCCATTTGTATTTTCAGCAGTGTTCATTTCCTTGAAAGTCATTTGTGATTTATGGTAAAGTTCCTTTGAATCTATACGAACTGAAACATTCATACTGTGGAATTATATCTTGGAGCCCAGCGTTTTTGCTGTTTCTATCACTATCGCTTTGCTTAAATATGCCACAAAATGGAAAGTACAGAGAGCATCTTTGTCACTGAGCAGAATACCCGTCCCCTCTTTACTATTTTTACTTTACCAGATTCAAATTTGTTTTTTTGCTAGTGTATACTTCCCACCAATCATTCAATTATATCTAAAACATGTTTCAGTATACTCTTTTCTTGGTTCGTTTAACTGACAGCAAATTTCTTTCCAAAATTAGTTTCATGAAATGAGGCAGTGCTTTTACCATATTCAACTGTCTCTCCAAAATTAAGGTTTATTGTTTGTTATGCGCTGTCCCATTTCCATTTCGATTTCAGCATTATTCCTCATGCCGATTTTCCCACCTCTTCCACTGCTAGTGTAGCTATGCTCCTTGTAGGTACCTGTCTGATTGTATAATAGCACTTCTCACAGCTTCACACTTTTGCGATAAATGCAAAGTTCTACTGCTTTTGTGAGAAGATGATTACTAATCGATGAGGTGAGTCATGAAAGCTGAACTGATCGGTTTTCTTTCCTTCTTGTTTTCCCCGTGTGTGACATTATTACAATGCTACAAGAACCAAGTTTTCTTGATATTCACTCCATATTTTAAAACACTTTTCCTTATAAATAAATAAAATTGCAAGATAAATGGAGAAATGTTGTTTTATACTAATTTACTAAGTACTTCTAATAATTAAACTGTGAATGATTTTGGTGCATTATATATGTATGTATACAGCATTTAAATTATCAGAAATGTGAACGGTCCAATACATGTGACTATTACCACAATTTGTTGAATGTTTTCATTAGGCATTAGAAATAATGTGGGTAAAAGCAACTTACAATATACAAGTTCACTCACATAATACTGACAAACACACTCAACAATTAACACAAAGCACACAAGCTATCTGCACTGTGGTCTGAGATGCTGACGTCATGATAATGGATGGGAACCTGTACTTTTCGTTGGTCTTGAGTTCTAACTGATGCCATCAAATCTTCTAACCTATCGGCTTCATAGGACTTTATTTGGCCTAGTTGCTCCCAACTAGTGAGCTCACTGCTCCCAATGTCAACAGACCATTGAGTCATGTCACATGACATCAACAACAGTGTGTATTGACACTGGACATCACGTCATTTTGTTAGTCCAGTACTGAATGGTGAAAGCAAGGTACCACCCATGATGCAAGATGTCGGAGTATAGTATCATAATAGAAAAACTAAGAACAATAAAGTTTATTAACAGTCTAAGCTCACTTCATAACAGATATTCCTGATCAATTCTGTATGCTAAATTGACAAGAAGTGTAACAACATTTGAAAACCTCGACCTTATTTGCTAGCGAAACATATATATGAACAATGTCTTTCAGAAAATTATTAAGTGAATCTCTGCATATGATCCCTCACTAAATTTTAATAAAACACTGTGTATATAGTTCTGTACAGTAAATAAGAACGCGCTATTAACGAATATAAAGTTTGAATGTTCCAAACTTTTAGGAGTGATCATTTATGAGATATTGAATTGAAAGAAACATATTGCTGATCAACTGGAACATTTTAGTTCAGCTATTTATACTATTAGGTTTATTGCGAATTCTGGTGATAAACATACCAGTAAATTATGTTACTATGCCTATTTTCATCCACTTCTTTGGTATAGAATCATATTTTGGGGTCATTCATCATTAAGGAAAGAGTATTAATGGTATGAAAGCGTGTAATTAGAATAAAAGCTGCAGTCCATCCAAGATCATCTTGCAGACATTTATCTAAGGATTTGGGGTTTTCACAGTAGTCTCACAATATATGTATTCACTTATGGAATTTATTGTTTATAATTCATCTCAGTTCAAAAGCAGTCAAAATGTGCACAGCTATAGAAAGACTGATCTTCACTATTCTCTGTTAAATCTAACTCTAGTGTAGAAAGCGGTGAATTATACTGCCACAAACGTCTTCAGTCACTTACTAAATCGCATCAAATGCCTAACAGATAGCCGACCAGCACTTAAAAATAAACGAATTACTGAATGACAACTCCTTCTACTTTATAGATGAATTGTTAGATATAAATCAGTAATCAAATCATTATCAACAAAATTTAAATAATGAAATTTCAATGAAAGCCAGACCTTTTTAGCTCCTTACAGGCGCTGATGAATATCAATGGGGACAGTTGTAGATGTGTGCCCCAACCATGACTCAAACCTGGGATCTCCTGCTTAAATGGCAGATGCTCTACCCAACTGAGCCATTGAGGACACAGATGATAATACGACTGCAGGGACTTATCTCTGGCACGCTCCCCATGAGACCCATATTTCGGACTCATTGCCCACACACTACATTTGTAGTGCTCCTGTCCACTATACTCATTATTCATGGCAGTCTACCTACTGAATACCGTAAGAGTTCGAGCAACATGTCAAAAGGAACAGATACCTTTGGTGATCTTGCAGCTCTTGGAGAACGAAATTACAATGAAATCCACACCTTATTAGCTGCTTACAATCGTTGATAAATATCAACAGGGACAGTTGAAGATGTGTGCCCCGACTGGTGCTTAAACCTGGGATCTCTTGCTCACATGGCACACACACTATCCGATGGAGCCATCAAGGACACAGAGCATAGTGCAACTGCAGGGACTTATCTCTGGCATGCTCCCCATGAGACCCACATTTCCAGCTAATTGTCCACACACTACATCTGTAATGCCCCTGCTCACTATACTCATTACTCATGGCAGTCCATCTACTGGATCCCATAAGAGTTTGAGCAATCTGAATAGACCTGCACTGAAGATGATCATTGACTGGTAAGCCTCATCTATATATGGATATGATGCCTGATCTTTTGGACATGTCCAAAAGAGCAGATGCATAGTCATATATACATTTAAATAATGTTGAATTATAACATGCAAAGAAATTTTTGTTAAGCTGCCATATTCCACATCATTACAAAGTGCTGTACTCATGATCTGGGAGACAAATAATCTAATCTATGTACAATCTAATCTAATCTAGATACAATGCATAAAACAATATTTATAAGGAAATGTACAGAACCTGTTTTACTTATCCATCAGAGTTATTTTTTATATAGCAAATCACATCATAACCAACGATATTTTCCCCTTCAAAAGAGTACCTTTTTCTCTTTGAAACGTTATTTCATGAAAATTGCTTCTGCTCTTATTTATGAACAGTGTAGGTGTAAGCTCTGTTATGTTATTGTAAAACCTAAATCATTTTTTATTTTCAGATATCCAGCAAAACTTTTGGAAGAAAACTTAATGGAATAAAATATCCAAGTCGTCATGGAACATTACCAGTTCCTCAAGAAAACAAAACAACACAATAAAAATAAAGATTAAAAAGACAATAAAGAACAAAATAACCTACTGGAGCAGGCATGAGCGCAGGGAAAATAGGTTAACTTTCGATGCTAAGAGACGACGACACATGTCCCCACTCCGCTCACTATCACTGTCAAAACTTTCTGCTTAAGAAACCTTGATGATTACAGGATATGATGAGACATATTGCACTTCAAATGCAATGAGGAATATTTTGACTTGTGATGGCAAATATGAATTGATATTTATAATGTAGATGACCTACAAGAGTAGCTAACTATTGAGGCACAGGTTGCTATGTCTGCCTTTACTGTGCTTCATGCTGCCACTAGGACTTTCAAGTTTTATAGCTGTACCAAGATGCTCCAGGATTTTCCCAAAATTTTCTCCCTGATTTACTGGTGTAATGTCTGCCACACGCATGAGAGTTTGAATCATGTACAAGCTTGTTGTTTAACGCTCATTTTGCATTTCTCAACTAAACCCTTAGCTAAATATATGCCTCTAAATCACCAAGGAAAGCTTTGGAGCTTGTATTCTGTTCTGTTATCTTGTAATGGAATACCAAATGTTCAAATGTGGGTGAATTCCTAAGGGACCAAACTGCTAAAGTCATCAGTCCCTAGACTTACACACTACTTAAACTAACTTATGCTAAGAACAACACACACACCCATAATGGAATATCAATCGCTGTCACACATAGAAGAGTTGTTCATTTGCAAGGCTACTTTTACTTTCATTTGTAACACTTTCCTTAAACATAACGTTCTCCAGTTGTGTATTTACCAGCCTGATACTGATCAACATTATGGGCTATAACTTTTCTTGTTGTCATGCCTGTAGGCATGACAGTGAGCTTCTAGGGTGTTACCATAGGCCAGTTTCGGCATGCTGGTGTGGAAGTGCGTATCAAAGTTTTTGTTGCCTGTCGAAATACAGTTATAGTTGTACAACAAAAAGTAACCTCATTCGAGTGATGTGAGCAGAATCTTGATACTCCACAAGTAACTTTGAAAGAGATCAAAATTTTACATTTACTGCATAACCTAGGGTTTAGTGTACATGACGACTTTGTTTCCATATGTTACTGAATTCACTTTGCATTACGTCTAATTGCTTTCTGGCTCTATAAACAGGGAAGGAAACAAGAAGTTAATGTATTTGCAGATGAATTTTTTTCTTTGATTGAAACTCATCTGGAGAAATACTTTCCACAGGCATGATTACTTACATATACATGCTCCTGTCATCACTCACATAAGTCAACTTATATATGGAAACAACCTACCTGCATACTGTCATGCCAGCTTTGTAGTAAGTTACGAAAGTTAAAAGGCCTTTAACATTCCTGCATGATGTCACTTTCCCCACAATTGGCTATGAGCTGCTAGGTGGATGTTCCCTCATTAGGACGTCATTTATTGGACAGCATAAGTTTTGAATTATTTGTTTAAGTATGTGAATAGTTTTGACTGATTCACACTAAACGTCAACAGACAATCATGTCATGTCAACCGTTATGTCAGGGTTTATTACCCTGGACATCACGTCATGTCATTCAGTTTGCTTAATATCAGTATGGAACAGTGAAAGGGACATAATGAGGTAAGGGTTGTCATAGAAAATGTCACAGTATACTATCAGAATTCAGAAACTAACAATTATAAAGTTTATTTATGGCCAAGCAAACTTCATGACATACGTTCTTGGTCAGTTTTGTGTGCTAAAGTGCTGAGAAGTAAAACATTGTTCCAAACACCGACACAAAAACAACTTGCAGTAAGTGCTCCACAGGGGTCTGTAATGGCCTAAATCTTGTTACTAATAATGATTCTTGATCTGCCATCATTTATTAAGTCCACTACAGCACTATAAGTAGACAACACCTCTTTTCTTCATAGTAGTAATAATTTGAATGGATTTAGATATTGTGTTGCAAAGGAAATTGATCAAGCATCTTGTTGGTTTAAAACAATTAGATTCTTATCGAATGAGAAAAACCAGCAGAAGGCTTTTAGTCTAAAAGACAAGCTTCTGTCAGATGATCCAAGCTGTGTCAAGTCTTTGGAAGTTTATTTAGATGATAAATTATCCTGAGATCAATATTTACAGTATATTAGAGGCAGGTTTCCAAGAGTAATTTATTTGTTATGGCCACTTATGGATTGTGTGTCTGAAATATATGTTAGTAGAACCTATAGTCATTCTTGCAACGCATAGTAACATATGTTCTTATTTAACGGGGAAACTCTAGTTGTGTGAATGCCATGTTAATACTGTAGAAGAATGGTATTAGGGTAATTTCTGATTATTGATATAACTGACTTTGTAAAGCATTGTTTTTGAACTAAAATTCATGATTGTAATAAATTTATACACATACTGTGTTTAATTTACACAAAAATTTCCAGTAGCATAAATCAAATAAAAGGAACATTGTTACAACACAAGAAGAAATACATGCATTTCTACTCTGTATCGCAGACTGTCAAAATCACTAAAGAGCTATGAACTCAAGTGACACCAATTATACTTGATGTCCCAGAAGTCTTTCCCTGATTACAAACATTTATAAGCCATAAAATATGACACCATAGACAAATAATGTTTATCTTGAATTAGATGAGACATATTAAAGTTATTTTGTCAATGCATACTTACCATTACTTTGTTTTTTACAGGGACCACTGATGTAATGACAATGGAATTGGACACCTTTTGCAAACAACATATACTCAAACAGGAAAGAGTCTGATGTGTCCTATGGTATCACGAGACACAGGCACCAAAACCAATTCAAAAAAGGTTACATATAACTTACCTTATATAGGCACCAGATGTTTGAAAGCATCCAAATGAGTTACGAGAAGTTTAAGGAAAGAGGGAGCCTCTATAATGTCCCTACAAGAGGCAGGCATGGAACCAGTGCGCACACTGTTCATACTATGAGAAACGCTGTTGTGAGAAATCCCAAGAAATCAATCCACCAGATGTTTCAAAGCACCAAGATGAGTTACGAGAAGTTTAAGGAAAGAGGGAGGCTCTATAATGTCTCTACAAGAGGCAGGCATGGAGCCAGTGCACACACAGTTCAGACTATGAGTGCCAGCCTTGGATCTTACATAATCAACTTGTTTTCTATGGTCTTATGCACAATCATTGGACCTTTTTTCTTCGGTGGAACAAGAATCGCACCTGATACCTATCTTCATATATTTCAGTTTTCGTTGTGCCACAGATTCAGGTCATTCAGGATTTTTATTTTGTAACACGATGGTACGCCACTTCATTCAGAGTTAGATGTTTGTGCCTATTTCGGTACAAAATTTCCTAGAAGATAGACTTGGTGTGGTGGTCCCATCAAATGGCCTCTATGATCACTGTAATAACGGCACTTGATTTCTTCCTTTGGGGTTATGTCGAGGACAAGGTCTAACAAACACTAGTAGACAATATCACAGCACAACACCACAGAATTTCTGACATCTTAACATCATTTATGAAATGTTCAACAGCATATGGGTGGAATTGGAATATCACCTGGATATCCTTTGGTACCAACAAGGAGTGCATGTTGAAATTTATTAATTGAGTGTGTGTGTTTGTCGGAATACACAAGAATCGGAATGTTACCAGCACTTCAGGATAAAAGAAGCATGTCTGTGTGTTGTATTTCCTGTCTTAGGCATATTTCTAATAAGGGGAAGACTTTTGGGACACCATGTGTAATAAGCTTCTATATCCTCTACAGGAATGACCTAGACAAGTACTTAAAGAGAGACTGTATGACCGATTATTTGCCCAGCCACTCAACAATATGAATGAATTTATCAAGTGTAGTATAATACTGTCATGTAAGTTACAAACTTATTGCAGCTTTTGAATTATCAATTGAACTATTTTTAGGAAGTTGTCTATTGCTATAATGGCCAAATGCCAATAAAATTATTATTATTGTTGTTATTATTACTATTAATACTATTTATTTATTTATTTACTCGGAAAAATTTGTACATAGAAACAAATCAAACGATATTTATAAGAAAATAAATATAGCCTGTTTACCTTATTGATTATTTTTTCCTTGCATAACTAATAACATCATGAATAACTGTATTTTGCTTCTTCCAAGGAGCTGACTTTTTCATTTTAGAATTTTATTTAGCGAAAACTGTTTCAGCGACTTACATTCTTCTTTATACAAAGTAAAGGTGTTAGCTCTGTTGTACATTGTAAAACTCAAATCATTTTTCAGTATATATGTGGTGACTCTTCTCCTGGACATGTAGAAAACAACAGACACCACTTTTAATTCAGGAACCACTATTAATTAAAACACAAAGACGTAATGAAAAAAGATTACAAAGATACAACAGCATCAAATACACTATTACGTCTTTGAGTGAGAGTCGTGAAAGTAAGTTGACTTCCGATGTCAGAAAATGGTGACACTGCCAATTTTCCTTCTGGAGAAACTTTCATGGTTGTGTGACTGACATGACATGGCAGTCCATTGACAACATGTGTCAATGCCGACGTTTTAAATGCATTGTGGAATCTTTCGATGTGATGTGACAAGATGGCAAGTCCGAATTGGTCTTTAGTGTCACTGCCAAATAATGGGCTAAGTCTTCAACTAAGTAAATAAACATTTTCTAAGGTAACAAAATGTTGTTAAAGTCCTTTGCTAGTGAATCTGCTTCAAAAATTCGATATTCTTATCTTAAATCAATGTTTAGAGTTTTGTGAAAAAAATGGTAGTTAAATGTATCAATTCGGACATCAGAAACATCTTTAAAAACAAATTAAAAAATATGTCGTAATGCGGCAACGACCGGGTTACCGCTGTGGTCAGATGTCAAATGGCGTCATTATTATTTTGCCACTTCGAGAAGATACGCTGCATAATCGTTTTTGGAGTTGGCAGCCCTATTAGCACACACTGTTTCCGATGCTCCTTTCTTTTCCTTTGTTTATCTATGGTTTTAGAGAGTTGCATTCAAACTACTGTGCGTTGTTGAGTTTTTGGTGCTGTATCATTCTCAGAAGTAGTTATGCCTCCAAAAAACTGTTTTGGAACAGGAAAACGTAAGTTTTATGGTAATCGGTTTTATTCGTTGGATGTAGAAGAAGAATGGGTAGCTTTGAGGGATGAAGTAGTGAAGGCAGCAGATAATCAAGTAGGTAAAAAGACGAGGGCTAGTAGAAATCCTTGGGTAACAGAAGAAATATTGAATTTAATTGATGAAAGAAAGAAAATATAAAAATGCAGTAAATGAAGCAGGCAAAAAGGAATACAGATGTCTCAAAAATGACATCGACAGGAAGTGCAAAATGGCTAAGCAGGGATGGCTAGAGGACAAATGTAAGGATGTAGAGGCTTATCTCACTAGGGGTAAGATAGATACTGCCTACAGGAAAATTAAAGAGACCTTTGGAGATAAGAGAACCACTTGTATGAACATCAAGAGCTCAGATGGAAACCCTGTTCTAAGCAAAGAAGGGAAAGCAGAAAGGTGGAAGGAGTATATAGAGGGTCTATACAAGGGCGATGTACTTGAGGACAATATTATGGAAATGGAAGAGGATGTGGATGAAGATGAAATGGGAGATACGATACTGCGTGAATAGTTTGACAGAGCACTGAACGACCTGAGCCGAAACAAGGCCCCTGGAGTAGACAACATTCCATTGGAACTACTGACAGCCTTGGGAGAGCCAGTCCTGACAAAACTCTACCATCTGGTGAGCAAGATGTATGAAACAGGCGAAATACCCGCAGACTTCAAGAAGAATATAATAATTCCAATCCCAAAGAAAGCAGGTGTTGACAGATGTGAAAATTACCGAACAATCAGTTTAATAAGCCACAGCTGCAAAATACTAACACGAATTCTTTACAGACAATTGGAAAAACTAGTAGAAGCCGACCTCGGGGAAGATCAGTTTGGATTCCGTAGAAATGTTGGAACACGTGAGGCAATACTGACCTTACGACTTATCTTAGAAGAAAGATTAAGGAAAGGCAAACCTACGTTTCTAGCATTTGTAGACTTAGAGAAAGCTTTTGACAATGTTGACTGGAATACTCGCTTCCAAATTCTAAAGGTGGCAGGAGTAAAATACAAGGAGCGAAAGGCTATTTACAATTTGTACAGAAACCAGATGGCAGTTATAAGAGTCGAGGGACATGAAAGGGAAGCAGTTGTTGGGATGGGAGTAAGACAGGGTTGTAGACTCTCCCCGATGTTATTCAATCTCTATATAGAGCAAGCAGTAAAGGAAACAAAAGAAAAATTCGGAGTAGGTATTAAAATCCATGGAGAAGAAATAAAAACTTTGAGGTTCGCCAATGACATCGTAATTCTGTCAGAGACAGCAAAGGACTTGGAAGAGCAGTTGAATGGAATGGATAGCGTCTTGAAAGGAGGATATAAGATGAACATCAACAAAAGCAAAACGAGGATAATGGAATGTAGTCGAATTAAGTCGGGTGATGCTGAGGGAATTAGATTAGGAAATGAGACACTTAAAGTAGTAAAGGAGTTTTGCTATTTGGGGAGCAAAATAATTGATGATGGTCGAAGTAGAGAGGATATAAAATGTAGACTGGCAATGGCAAGGAAAGCGTTTCTGAAGAAGAGAAATTTGTTAACATAGAGTATAGATTTAAGTGTCAGGAAGTCATTTCTGAAAGTGTTTGTATGGAGTGTAGCCATGTATGGAAGCGAAACATGGACGATAAATAGTTTGGACAAGAAGAGAATAGAAGCTTTCGAAATGTGGTGCTACAGAGGAATGCTGAAGATTAGATGGGTAGATCACATAACTAATGAGGGAGTATTGAATAGGATTGGGGAGAAGAGAAGTTTGTGGCACAACTTGACCAGAAGAAGGGATCGGTTGGTAGGACATGTTCTGAGGCATCAAGGGATCACCAATTTAGTATTGGAGGGTAGTGTGGAGGGTAAAAATAGTAGAGGGAGACCAAGAGATGAATACACTAAGCAGATTCAGAAGGATGTAGGTTGCACTAGGTACTGGGAGATGAAGAAGCTTGCACAGGATAGAGTAGCATGGAGAGCTGCATCAAACCAGTCTCAGGACTGAAGACCACAACAACAACATAGTAGAGACTGTGTAATTACATCCACAAACCGACTGGATGTTATGTCGGCTCCGCCAAGTACCTCAAGACAGAAGCTAAAATATTTGAGTACCCAGAGTGACATTTCTATAAAATATGATCAAAACACTGTAATGGAATGAGTTTCTATATTTGCTGAACTGAGTGCTTTATGTTCACTTTTAAAGAATGCTGCTGTGTGTGCACTTTGTGGAAGAGGTGGCATTAAAATCGTCGAAGATTTTGAAGGAGGAAAGGGGTGGCTAGTAAGTTACAAGTGTTTTGTGATTTCTGTGGGGTAACTGAAACTGGATATTCTTCTGGATTGTGCAAAGGAAGAGTTTATAACACAAATGTCGGACTTGCATATGGAATGAGGTGTATTGGGAAGGGTAGAAAGGCAGCTCAAACATTTCATGCTATCATGAATTTGCCAACATCTACCAGATTTGAGAAGTACACACAGTTGCTTCTTTAAAGTCTTGGTCAAGTGAGTGCTGTGTTAATGAAGAAAGTACTAGAAGAAACTGTGATATGCAATGTAGCTGACACTGATATAGTTGCAGCAATTGATGGGATACAGGAGATGTGTGGCCACCTATCATTCAATGGTGTTACCATTGCAGCATCCCTGGGAAATGGAAAGGTGACTGAAATCACAAAGCACTGCCATGGTTGCAAAGGAAATAACCAGGATCATGTTCCTGTTCAGAATTTTTCTGGGTTCAGTGGTGGAAAGGAATCAGAAAGAGTTCTCAGAATATTACAAAGGTCAGAAGAGAATTGTGGTGTGCGGTATGTGAAGTACCTTGGAGATGGAAACTCAAAAGGGTTTTCAAATGTGTTGGAAAATATGCCTTATGGAAGAATTGTAAAAACTGAAAAGTTAGGGTGTGTTGGTCATGTTCAAAAGAGGATTGGCACATGTTTAAGTAAGGCTAAAAAGCTCAGTGATGGCAAAGTAATTGGTGGTCGGGGTTGTCTTACTAAGGAAGATCTTTTTGATGCAATAATTTACTAACAGCCATTGCTAAATTATTGCATTAAAAAATTCATGGCAGCCATTGTCCGACGGTCCACAATGGATCAAGGAAGAAGTTTACTAAGGAAGAGGTGGACAAACTGCAGCTTTATTATGGTTTAGCTACAAGAAGGAATCGAGGTAATATTGAGGCCATGAAGAAAGCAGTATGGCCTACCTTTTTCCATAAAGCTTCTATGGATGACCATCCACAGCATCCTCTCTGTGACAGTGGTGTAGACACATGGTGTGGATACAAAAAAGCAATACCAAATGGTGAGACTTTTGCACATCATCACCCCCTGCCATTTGAGGTATTGGAAGCAATTAAGCCCATATACAGGGACTGACACTAAATTATTGTCATGGTGCTTATATGGAAAGACACAAAATGTTAATGAATGATTCAACCATGTGATATGGGAACGCCTGCCTAAAACTATGTTTCAATACCATGAGATTAGGTGTATAAGATTTGCGTTATTGACGGGGCAGTTAGCAGAAGTGATATTTTAGAGTTGTTGGAACTAACTCCTGGTTTCAATATGAGACAAGTACTGATGGCAATTTATTCTCTGTGAGTGGTCGAAGGCAGAAAATGGATTCTTGAGGCCAGAACAGCAAAGAGGAGCAAGAAAAGGAAGAGAGACGGCGAAGAACACACAAACCAAGAATACTATACAACTGGAGGGTTTTAAAAACAACAAGGGTGAGTAATAGATGAAATGTACCTTTAAACTGAATTTCCAAACAATCAAATTTTCGTACATGTTTATTTTATGCAAAAAAAAACTATTTGAGATAGAGACCTGAATTTTTTTGTGATATTTCAGGCTACCATTTGCCGGAAAGTAGACTACTGACACCAACTTGCTATTACCAGGAGGAAAAATATACACTTATTAATTATTAAAAAAGTATATCAGTTCCGATTGTCTAATTTATGTATTTATAGTATAAAAACTGTTGATGAAATCATTTGAGTGTAGTGTACGTTTTAGACAATAATGTCATAAATGTAAAGGTTATATCAAAGCTATTCTGATTATTCCTATACCAAAACCTTCATCCTTAAAACGCCTTCATTGTCCTGAAATTTGTTTGTATTCACAGCTCATATTATGTAGTTAGGCTCTCATAAACTTTATGAAAATTCTTACTGTTTTTCTAGACTTTCACTGGTAAGTTACTGTAAACTATGTGACAGGACCCTCATTCTAGCAGTCAGTGATTCCCTATTTGTAATAAAGTAACACACAATCATTTGATGTGATGAAACGGATTCTAAAAGTATTATAACCAACAGAGTGAAAGTACTGAGGTTCGTATTACTGCAGAACAATCAATCTGACGTGACGAAACGGATTCTAAAAGTATTATAACCAACAAGGCGAAGGTACTGAGGTTTGCATTACTGCAAAACAGTCAATATTACAAAGGTATTTTTTCTTTCAGTACAGCGATAAATTTTTACTTCAGTCATTGAATGTAAATTTTAAAAGGGACTGGAAAAAACAAAGCTTTTTTGTTCCTTAAGATATTTAAAACAAACATCATATAAAGATAATAACGGAAACTCTGTCTGAAAGATTGAAGCAGTGATTCCAGTACACCCTGGTAACTGGAAAAGAATAAAAGAGTACTAATAGCCTTGCATACGTAAACAGATGAGAGCCTCAATCAAAGATGGTTTCACTTATGAACTGCAAATGGCTGATAGAGGTGTTATTTGTGTCATATGTCGATGCAATAATTACTGATAACAAAGTAATTACAGATTCCCCAGAAATAAAGAAATGTAGGTTTGAATATAAATCGGAGATTAGTGGCTCTCAGTGAGTTAGTTTTACTTCCCATAATTGAGAACATAATGATTTGAACTTGATTTTTGTTGTTGATGTGGGAAATTCACACCCAAGGATATACAAGGAAAGGACTCAAATGGAAGAACTGGACTCCAGGGATTTCTTTTCCATAACATTCACTGTTTTACGAGAAATACAAATACAACTTTATTACACAAGCAAACGCATTCCAGAAACAAATGTAACAGACTATCTAATGAAATAATTTAAAAGGTTCCTAATAACAATTATCTCGACAAAACTCGATAATAAGGAAAATTTTAAAGGCATCTAAACATCCTGATCAAATATATGTTCTTCTTCAACCTAAAGACAGGGGCGTGATTTCGTTACACAACTTGGAATTAGACTAAGAATAAAAAAAGGAATTTTTTATCCTTATCAGTGGAAAATTACAACTCCAAAATTGTGAGTGAGTCTCACTTATGCTTTATTCTTCCTTAAGATACAACAGAATACAGCATTTGTTGCATAAGGTTACCTGATACACAACATAAAAGGACACAACAATAATTTAAACCACCACTACTAATCCCCCAAGGCTTTCAAAGGCCAGGGCTCCTTTAAAAAGAAAAGAATACAGTTAATATGGGGCCACAATCTGACAGTTAGCAAAGATTTCAAATTTAACGAAACTTAACATCTCTGTAGAGACCACAAATTAGAAACATTATGCATTAATTGCAGAATAGGGCCCCTTGTCACAGTTACACACACTGGCTGTTACTTCCAACGTGTGGGTTGTCTGTCCGGATATCAAAGTGCTGGTGTAACCAACTGATCGCTCCAGAAAGCAATCATATTTGCTCATTCATCTGTCAGGTCCATCTGGGTCGAACACATTGTCGATAACACTTTACCAAGTCCTTTGAATAGTGGCATGTATCGGCTAATCAAAACAAAACAATAATAGCTCTTAAACTTTTTCCACCTGAACGGTGCAGCAAAGCATGAATGGCAGTTCCAAGAAGCAGCTTTTAGCAATAAAGAATTAAAAGCACCTTCATAAAATCTTAAAACTGCAAATAGCTTACAGCCCTGAGGCGGCGTACATCACAGCCTGAATTCAGTAAGTTTTAAATACTTGGAGGACTGGCAAATTTACTTGTAGCTTACAGTTTGCCCCACTCCCACCACCACACAAATAGACAAAATAACGTGCTCAGAACAGTGACTGGTGCTCTGTAGGTAGAACTAAAACACACTAAAAAGCAACACCAGGCAACCCGAAGCACAGAATATCCTTTCATTATGACAAGAAACTGTTCCATATGTAAAGCAAAAGTTCTTTAAGAAGTCAAACAAGCTACTCACATATGACCCTTAAGAGGCAATACTTATAAATACACTCCTGGAAATGGAAAAAAGAACACATTGACACCGGTGTGTCAGACCCACCATACTTGCTCCGGACACTGCGAGAGGGCTGTACAAGCAATGATCACACGCACGGCACAGCGGACACACCAGGAACCGCGGTGTTGGCCGTCGAATGGCGCTAGCTGCGCAGCATTTGTGCACCGCCGCCCTCAGTGTCAGCCAGTTTGCCGTGGCATATGGAGCTCCATCGCAGTCTTTAACACTGGTAGCATGCCGCGACAGCGTGGACGTGAACCATATGTGCAGTTGACGGACTTTGAGCGAGGGCGTATAGTGGGCATGCGGGAGGCCGGGTGGACGTACCGCCGAATTGCTCAACACGTGGGGCGTGAGGTCTCCACAGTACATCGATGTTGTCGCCAGTGGTTGGCGGAAGGTGCACGTGCCCGTCCACCTGGGACCGGACCGCAGCGACCCACGGATGCACGCCAAGACCTTAGGATCCTACGCAGTGCCGTAGGGGACCGCACCGCCACTTCCCAGGATATTAGGGACACTGTTGCTCCTGGGGTATCGGCGAGGACAATTCGCAACCGTCTCCATGAAGCTGGGCTACGGTCCCGCACACCGTTAGGCCGTCTTCCGCTCACGCCCCAACATCGTGCAGCCCGCCTCCTGTGGTGTCGCGACAGGCGTGAATGGAGGGACGAATGGAGACGTGTCGTCTTCAGCGATGAGAGTCGCTTCTGCCTTGGTACCAATGATGGTCGTATGCGTGTTTGGCGCCGTGCAGGTGAGCGCCACAATCAGGACTGCACACGACCGAGGCACACAGGGCCAACACCCGGCATCATGGTGTGGGGAGCGATCTCCTACACTGGCCGTACACCTCTTGTGATCGTCGAGGGGACACTGAATAGTGCACGGTACATCCAAACCGTCATCGAACCCATCGTGCTACCATTCCTAGACCGGCAAGGTAACTTGCTGTTCCAACAGGACAATGCACGTCCGCATGTATCCCGTGCCACCCAACGTGCTCTAGAAGGTGTAAGTCAACTACCCTGGCCAGCAAGATCTCCGGATCTGTCCCCCATTGAGCATGTTTGGGACTGGATGAAGCGTCGTCTCATGCGGTCTGCACGTCCAGCACGAACGCTGGTCCAACTGAGGCGCCAGGTGGAAATGGCATGGCAAGCCGTTCCACAGGACTACATCCAGCATCTCTACGATCGTCTCCATGGGAGAATAGCAGCTTGCATTGCTGCAAAAGGTGGATTTACACTGTACAAGTGCCGACATTGTGC
Organism: Schistocerca gregaria; assembly: GCF_023897955.1. Taxonomy (NCBI): domain Eukaryota; kingdom Metazoa; phylum Arthropoda; class Insecta; order Orthoptera; family Acrididae; genus Schistocerca; species Schistocerca gregaria. The sequence goes on along the minus strand of NC_064924.1, from coordinate 65,433,550 downwards.
ATGCTCTGTTGCCTGTGTCTATGTGCCTGTGGTTCTGTCAGTGTGATCATGTGATGTATCTGACCCCAGGAATGTGTCAATAAAGTTTCCCCTTCCTGGGACAATGAATTCACGGTGTTCTTATTTCAATTTCCAGGAGTGTAGATTGAGAAACAAACCCCTCACACCAACTTGGAGGTACATTATTTTTTCACACAACAAACAATTCACAGTTCAAGCAGAAACGACCACAATGCGTGAACTAAGAGCATAGCAATGTACAGTACCCCAGTTTCCAAGTATTAAAAACCAGCACCCTCAAGTCTCCCCAAAACAACTATTTGAATAGGTGAAAGGAAACTATGGGACCTGCAAGTAATGTAACATGCAGCAAATTCACAGCAGCAAGATATAGACAGCGAGTGTACCAATGCACTGCCAGCCTCACAGCAAAACATGTCTGCAATTGCAGCACTGGATGGCCGAGCACACACCTTCCCGATCAGTAGAGGTCTGCACGGATAAGGAAAGTGCTATCCGCATCCGCACCATATCCGCAAGGTCCTAATCCGCATCCGCATGTATTTAAGTTTTGAATGAGTAGTTAACAGTAACAGACAGCAGTACTTAGAATTATGGTATGTAATGACATAGTTGTTGTTAGGGTGCTATTTCTGCGACAACTTAACTACTTTTTATATATACTAAGATGGTATCTGTTCATTCAGACATGTCCGAAAGAACAGATACCATAGGTGACCATGCAGCCCGTTAGAATGAAATTACAATGAAATGAACACCCTTAGCTGTTTACAGGCGTTGACATACGCCAACGGTTACAGATGAAAATGATGGCCCCGACCGGGACTCGAATCCTGGATCTCCTATAGCAGACTCTCTAACCATCTGATGGTAGACAGTGGGCAGGTTTGCCACCCAGAGAGCACTTCACAGGTCACAGAAAAGACACGGTCGCGGAAACGGATTAGGCGCAGGTCTCTTGGGTACAGCTACATCGGTCGTAGCCAGGGGCTGGGGACAACAGACATCCGCTCTACCCGGACCCTGCAAGATTCCAAGAATGTCAACAGACTTGAAGTTTTTAACTAACATTGCAACATACGTATTGGGCAGATGCCTTGCTCATTATCCGCAGATGACCCGCGAATATCCGCGCCGGTGGCGATTTTATCCGCCAAAGTAACAAATACCGCGGATATCCGCGAATATATCCGCGGATATCCACATCCGCACAGACCTCTACCGATCAGCCTTGCCCATACTTGACTCCACTCTATTGATTGCCAACCATCTTCCTCTCCACCAGGCAACTAATATAGCTTCAGCTAGACGCCACGTTTCTGCCTCATTTGGCAGCCAGACAAAGGATATCTTTTGTGTGGAAATGGAGTGAGCTGCACAGCTCAGTTATTTTTAGATATTAACAGTGGGTTATTTGCGGTAGAAGAGCTGATGTTGATGAAATATTTTAAAAAGGCAGGAAAGAGAGTTTCAATATTAATCATGTAATGTACACGGATCATTTTGTAGAGAAGGGCTTGAGAAATAAGAATTTAATAAGGCAGCGGTAAGTATTGTTTGTAAAGCAATAAAATAGCTATATTTTAGCGCCTGTTCAATGATCAGTTACAGTACTGCTTTTACATATAACTATTTTCTTCTTGTTTCAGTATTTCACCTGGCTTTGTTCCTTCAGTTCTACATCTACATCCATACTCCGCAAGCCACCTGACGGTGTGTGGCGGATGGTACCTTGAGTAGCCCTATCGGTTCTTCCTTCTATCCCAGCCTCGTATTGTTCGTGGAAAGAAGGATTGTCGGTATGCCTCTGTGTGGGCTCTAATCTCTCTGATTTTATCCTCATGGTCTCTTCGCGAGATATACGTAGGAGGGAGCAATATACTGCTTGACTCCTCAGTGAAGGTATGTTCTCGAACCTTCAACAAAAGCCCGTACCGAGCTACTAAGCGTCTCTCCTGCAGAGTCTTCCACTGGAGTTTATCTATCATCGCCGAAACGCTTTCGCGATACACCACAGCATCATCCGCAAAGAGCCTCAGTGAACTTCCTATGTCATCCACAAGGTCATTTATGTATATTGTGAATAGCAACATTCCTACGACACTCCCCTGCGGCACACCTGAAATCACTCTTACTTCGGAAGATTTCTCTCCATTGAGAATGACATGTTGCATTCTGTTATCTAGGAACTCCTCAATCGAATCTCACAATTGGTCTGATAGTCCATATGCTCTTACTCTGTTCATTAAACGACTGTGGGGAACTGTATCGATGGCCTTGCAGAAGTCATGAAACACGGCATCTACCTTGGAACCCGTGTCTATGGCCCTCTGAGCCTCGTGGACGAATAGTACGAGCTGGGTTTCACACGAGCGTCTTTTTCGAAAGCCATGCATGCTAATTCCTACGGAGTCTTATAGAAAGAGATGTAATTTCAGACCAGGTCCAAAGAAAAGATAGAGAGTAGAAGGAGTCGAGCAACCGGAATTAGTCACTGAAATTCAGGCTGAAGTGGACAATAGTGTCAGCTCCAAAGTTGCATAAAACTGTGAAAAATGTTTGCCATTAATGGTGAAGTGAAGAGTATTACAGAAAACAGTATCGAGACAGAAAGGAGTGATTCGTGCTTTGAGATCCTAGTTGTGTAGTTTAAAGTGCAAAGTTGTAAGTTGTAGCAACAAGAAGTGACACTCATCGTAGATGTTCAGTGACCAGATGATCGTTTGGCAGACGTCAACAGGATTCATGCACTACTCCCCCCCAGGAGTGCTGCAAAAAGCCTACCTTGCTGCAGGAGAGTGTTCTGTGACTTTAATATTGCCAGTGCTTTTTGTTTTCCTTGTGTATTCGTTCACTTGGTTACCGAGCACACACTTGATTACATACACTTTTGTGTTAGCGAGTACCTCGCATTTTCTGGTTATGAATGAATGTATGGCTTGGAATAAAACTTTATTCTGATAAATAGCATGGCTACGCACATGGCGACACAATATTGAGTTCAGAAGTCTAGCAACCAGCAGACTTGCAACAACGATCCTTGCAGCATGACAATAGCAAGAGAAAATAAATCAGCATCACAAACGTATTGTGGCGATCCTTTGAGAATCGGAAATAAGTGATATAAAGGAATTACCAGCAATATCAGCACTTGCAGTGCAGCTACCGCCAATTTGATCTCACAACCCATTGTTCTGGTTCTCGCAGGTGGAGACAAGTTTCTCTCCTCCAGAATGGCCACTGAGTCCACTAAATTCCCACTGGTGATCAATAAGCTGGATCACCGCTAGAGCAGCCTAGGTTCAAGACAGTATAACTTCACCTCAGGATACAGACTCACACTGAAGCTAAAGGCGAAATTAATTCAGACAGGTCATCTTCACAGGAGGAACGAGTGCAGGAGGTGCTCATGCAGGAGGGCCTTGGCGACAGAAAAGCATCCCAGTAACTCTGTCACCTAAGAAGCAAGATAGGTGTGTGCATGGTTCCTGATGCTTTACTGTGTACAATGTAAAGCAGTCATCTGCTAGCACAGGTGAAGGCCATATTGCATTACAAACGAACATGTCGCTCGACGCCGTAGGGGACTTGATGGACTGGATTCAGGACACTATATTACCGACCACCTGCCCTGGAACTATGGCGGTATGTGATGACACCTCGGTGGTGACACGAGCAGATTCTAATAGTCTCTCGAGAGAGGTCGATGAACTGAGTAATCAGATGAGCAACGAGCACTCTACTCTCCGACTGCAATGTTATAAAATGGCTCCGCAGAATGTCGAGAAGTTGTTCCTCAGCAAACTCCCCAGCAGCCGACAATTGAGCCCAGACAGGTCTGTTTTAGTACCACAAGAAGTTTGGAGATCAGGCACACAAGTGCACCTCGTTGTGTACCTTCCCATGTGGTAAACGACAGGCGGAAGTAATCGCTGTGGATAGTCAGTCATCGTCCTTGTGCCTGTTCATCACAGACCACAAAACAAGACGCAAATTTTTGGTAGACATGGGTTCCAACCTAAGTATTTTACCGCAGAACCAGTTAAACAAATCCTGAGCAGTCACCTGTCGTCTCACGGCTAATAATTCAGCAGTTGCGATGCATGGAATGTAGCATATCGACCTGGACCTGGACCATGATTTGCCTTGGTATGGAATTTCACTGTGGCATATGTAACTGAACCTATAATCGAAGCCAATTTTTTAGCACATTGTCTTCTACTGCATGATGTTGCAACTGCTCTTGCAATAGGCAAGGTCACCAGACCAGATGCTCATGGATTCTGTTCTACCACGACTGTACATGACATCACACTGATCCATATGGGGATCAATGGTACGCCAAACTTCTAGAACGGTTTCTTGGTATGACAAGGCCTCCTGGAGCCCCACAAAACGTATGGCACAACACTGTACATTATAGCAACACTACTGCACGCCCATCGACTTCCTGTGGGTTCAGACAACTCGTCTATGATCGATACACCGTTTCCAAGGCGAAATTCAATACCATCTTGAAGGAAGGCATCATTCACCTGTCTAGTAAACTGTGGTCATCACCATCACATTTATTACCAAAGAAGAATTATGAATGGCAGCTACTGATTATTGTGCCTTGAATGCTAGGACAGTAATGGATCGCTAACCTGGTCCTCTGTTTAGAGATTATAATTATGTGGTAGAAAGGTGTTTAGTGTACTATATTGCCCAAAAGCAAACACAGAAATTCCTATAACTAAAAGAAATATTCTGAAAATGGCTCTTATAACGCCGTTTGGCCTATTTATGACGTTCAGACTGAGAAATTCTGCCCAGATGTGGCATAGATTTAATATTCAGTTTTACAGGGCTTGCAATATAGCACTGCATATCTCCATCAGCAACCCCAGAGCAACACAAACAGCACCTGACTGAGATATTTAAGTGCCTTTAAAAATATGGAGTGGTCAATAACAATTTGTCCATTTTATTTGGACTGTTGAGCTCCATGGCCGTGGCTATTGATATTTCACTGTAAAAATATACCAACCAGCCACTTTTTAATGCGTTTTATTGATGCCAATATGCATTTCGGGTTAGCACCCATCTTCAGCTGGCAAATTACATAGATCTTCAGTTTCTACAGTAGTACAATCTCGACAGCAGTTTGGATGCTGCAGCAGGCCTGTGCAAAAGCAACGATTCCAATCGTTTACTTCAATTTCGCGAGTTTAAAGTTACGCACTATCAGTTGTTCATTTTACTTACATTCTCCTCTCCTTGTTTTTTCTTGGCTTTTCTTCTTTTTTGCAACAACACAAACACTTTTGCCACGTATTTTACACAGGCGCACTGCGCTATCCGCCATGTTGTCGATTGACAGGTTTCGTTCACATATAAACGGTTTATCTGTGGACAGAGTTATATTTTATGAAAGTTTTGAGGAGCTAAGATAAGCTACTCTTTTCTAAACATTGACTTGGGTGATAGAAGTATTCTAAGTTCGATGTACACATATTTTTGGCTATATTGAAGATAATAAACTAACATAACACATTTATACAAAGCAGTAATTCATACATTTACAATATAACAAAGATAGAATTAAGATTTTTATGTTTTATATTATTACATGCATTTGTTGGGTTTATATTAGATTATGTTATTTCTTGATTGTGGTTAGTAAGTGGTTTGATAAGTAGAGTGTGGAAGTGTTTCAGAAATATTCGGTTTGGTAGCTCTGTTTGGTCGTTAAGTATGTCAGAAGGGGATGCATGTTGATGTGAATAAATTTCGATTTCTTCTAGGAGGTTCATTCTTTTTCCTTTGTTGGCTAGGTAGAGAACTTGTAGGTTATAGGATATGTCTGTTACTTGATGTTCTTCTTCTGCTACATCTTGGGCGAATGTAGATTTATTTAAGTTTTTTAAACGAAGAGCATCCATGTGTTCTCGAAATGTCAATGACAATGACAATGTACCTTCGACTAAGCATAAATGCTCCAAACGCCTAGTAAATTCAACTAACATCATCTTCAGTATAAAGAAGTAAGTTTGCTAAATAAAGTGCTTCAACATAATATCACCCCATCTCTGACTGAAAATAATATTAAAGAATTAATAGTAGGCACCAAAATAGCCTGTGATACTGCAAAACTAACTCAGAATGATCAGATTACCATAGGCCACAAAGTTAAGAATTTTATCACCAAACAAATAGAGAAAGCAAATAATAATAATAATAGTATAAAGCACCCTGACAGTACAATACTTAAAGTGTTAATATGAAACTAAGTAACAATAAAGCTTTAGTAGTAAAAGCAGATAAAAGCAATGCTATTGTTGTAATGTATGAAAGTGAATATGTAATCAAAACCATTGAATTTGTCAGTAACAATAATATAGGAGAAATTCAGTCTGATCCCACTCTTAAGTTACAGAATAAACTTAAAAATATGATGAAAAAAGTGATTTCCTCTTCAATGCAAAAGACATGCATGAATGCACTGTTACGAACCCTTATGCACCACATCTATGAGCACAACCTAAGACCCATAAAGTTAACTGTCCCATACGTCCAATTGTTAATTCTCGGAGCAGCACAACTTATAAAATGAGCAAGAAACTGAATGAGATCATTAGCAACACATTCAAATTTGAAGAGACATCCTCACTAAAGAACAGTTATGAACTTATTAATTGTTTAAAGGAAATTCAGATTCCTGATGCTGCTAGGTTTGCATCACTTGACATTACAAACCTCTACACAGACATACCGGTCAAAGAAAGAATAGAAATAATTAAAAACAATTTACTTAAACATAAAAATTTGGCATTACCAGAAATATATGAATTCATTGATCTATTAACACTAGTACTATCACACAACTATTTTTCTTTTAATAACAAAATGTACCAGCAGAAAGAGGGCCTGGCTATGGGTAGCTGCCTTGCTAGTTTGCTTTCAGATATTTTCATCAATAACTTAGAATGTAAATTTTTTAAAGAAACCCCCAGATAGTAAACAAGATAATTTATTACAAAAGGTATGTTGATGAAATAATAATCTTATTTGATGGCACAGCAGAAGAAATTGATAACCTTGCAAAATAAATGAATAAAATGCATCAGAACATCATCATCACTGTAGAACACCAAACAGACGTAGGTTTACATTTTCTGGATCTCTGCATAAGTAGCTCCAACAACAAACACAAATTTCAAATATACAGGAACCACATACACAGATAACACAATTAATAAGTCATCCTGCCACATGGATAAACATAAGATGGCTTCATACAGAGCAATGCTAAACAGAATGCACAAAATACCACTAGAAGCAGCTGACCAAACAGAAGAACTAAACACCATCAAAGCAGTTGCTTACAATAATGGTTACAATCCAAAATTAATAGATGAACTAAACTCTAAGATAAATCCCCACATAACCAAATACAATAACAAAACAGCATTAAAGAATACCACAACACAGCCAAAATAAAAATATATAAGCTTGCCATTTGTAGGAAAGCTATCATATAAAATAGGAAACCTGTTCTGAGGAACAGCTATCAAAATCAGCTACTATACAAATAACAAAATAGAGGACAAAACTATCCATAACATTAAAAATAATACCAAACCGTACAATCAATCAGGAATATACAAACGTAACTGCAACTCATGTCCAAACACATACATAGGCCAAACAGGGAGGAACTTCAACATATGGTTTCGAGAACACATGGATGCTCTTCGTTTAAAAAACTTAAATAAAACCACATTCGCCCAAGATGTAGCAGAAGAAGAACATCAAGTAACAGACATATCCTATAACCTACAAGTTCTCTACCTAGCCAACAAAGGAAAAAGAATGAACCTCCTAGAAGAAATCGAAATTTATTCACATCAACATGCATCCCCTTCTGACATACTTAACGACCAAACAGAGCTACCAAACCGAATATTTCTGAAACACTTCCACACTCTACTTATCAAACCACTTACTAACCACAATCAAGAAATAACATAATCTAATATAAACCCAACAAATGCATGTAATAATATAAAACATAAAAATCTTAATTCTATCTTTGTTATATTGTAAATGTATGAATTACTGCTTTGTATAAATGTGTTATGTTAGTTTATTATCTTCAATATAGCCAAAAATATGTGTACATCGAACTTAGAATACTTCTATCACCCAAGTCAATGTTTAGAAAAGAGTAGCTTATCTTAGCTCCTCAAAACTTTCATAAAATATAACTCTGTCCACAGATAAACCGTTTATATGTGAACAAAACCTGTCAATCGACAACATGGCGGATAGCGCAGTGCGCCTGTGTAAAATACGTGGCAAAAGTGTTTGTGTTGTTGCAAAAAAGAAGAAAAGCCAAGAAAAAACAAGGAGAGGAGAATGTAAGTAAAATGAACAACTGATAGTGCGTAACTTTAAACTCGCGAAATTGAAGTAAACGATTGGAATCGTTGCTTTTGCACAGGCCTGCTGCAGCATCCAAACTGCTGTCGAGATTGTACTACTGTAGAAACTGAAGATCTATGTAATTTGCCAGCTGAAGATGGGTGCTAACCCGAAATGCATATTGGCATCAATAAAACGCATTAAAAAGTGGCTGGTTGGTGTATTTTTACAGTGAAATGTGGAGTGGTGCTGAACACCTCAAAGCGTGTTTTTGGTCAGGCAGAGATTACCTTTGTAGGCTACCTCATATCATCAGCTGGAACATTGCCATTACCACAGAATATCCAAGCTATTATAAGTATTCCACAGCCAGAAACTGGTGAACAACTGTAAAGGTTTCTTTGAGTTCTCAGCTATCATCGTCACCTACCTCATATGGCAGAACTCCAAGAGACTCTTACTGTACCTTCAGCTGGTCCTAAGGTTAAAGGCCAAAGGCCGCTGAAGTGAACAGAATTAACGGATAACGCACTCAAAGCAGATAAAACAAGTATAGCAGATGCAGCCCTTCTTGCACAGTCGGCTTCAGAGGCACATCTCGTGCTTGTAGCAGAAGCTAGCCAAATGACAATCGGTGCTGGCCTGCAACAATATGTAGATGAAGTCTGGCAGCCTCTCACATTCTTTTTATGAAAACTCTCTCTGGCTCAGGAACAATGGAGTGCATATAATCTCGAGTTGTGGGTACTTATGAGTCCATTAAAGATTTTCGTACACATTTGGAAGCGAAAGGTTTCGTCATTTATACAGACCATAAACCCTTAACCTATGTCTTTTGCCAAAATAACGTCAATGCAATAACACAATACAACATACTGGAATTCATAGCTCAATTCAGTACTGATATAAGACAGACTACCTGTCCTGGTGAGTAGTATCATGAAGACAGTTGACTTTACACAGTTAGGCTAAGCACAAGATTCTGACCAGGAACGTCAGGATTTTTTTAAAAGACCACATCTGTTCTTCAGCTTAACCCTGTCAACATTCTAGCCTCGAGTGCCAAGTTGTAATGTGATTTTTCGAATGAGACAACTCGTCTGTTCGTTTCATTGGCGACTCATAAGCAAGACTTTGAAAGCTTACATAACTTATTCTACCCCAGCCTTAAGGAGACTAATAAACGAACAGCTAGCGGTTCAGTGTGGCTTTTAATACAAAAGTACTGTCAATATTGGCTTGTGCATGCGTACAGTGCCAACGCAGCAAGATATCTCGTCATGTTCATGCACCGGTAGATAATTTTTTAGATAGTCTGTCAACACGATTTACACATGTTCATATTGCTGTCGTAGGTCGTCTGCCTCCTTCGGAAGAACGACATTACCTATTGACAGTAGTAAACTGCTTCAAGTGCTGGTCAGAAGTCACTGAGACACTAACCACTGCATTGTGTCTAGCTGGATCTCTTGTTTTGCTTGTCTGCCCCGCATACTGATGGACAGGGAATTGCAGTTCGAATCCGATCTGTTTGCTCAGATGAGTAAATTTGCAGCCCAGTGACACACACACAACAACAACTTACCAAACTCCCAGTAATCGAATGATCGAACGCTGGTAGCGGTCGCTTAAAATCACATTAATTTGCCATGAACTGTAATGCACATACATCTTACCATTGGTTTTTTCTCGGCTTATCCAACATGTGCAAACCGGAGCTGGACGCCTCACCAGCAGAGCTAGTGTATGGGAAAGTCCTATATCTCCCAGGTGAGCTCATTGACCTAACCGCCTTTTCAGTGGACGAGGCTAGTACACCAGAATTCGTCGACCCCACCAGAGAAAGATGATGCACATCTGGCCACAATAAGCATCATGCCACGATACTCTGCAGCCCTTGATATATCGACAGTTACAATACTGTACACAAGTAATTTTGTGAAGAGATGGAGTCAAACTACCAGTTCACAACCTTATAGTAGTCTCCTCACTTCATTAGTGAGAAAACGTCTGAAATCCTCGTAAATGGCAATATGAGTACTGTCTCCATTTACAGAGGAAGCTAGTGTTTGTCAGACAAGAACTTTCACACCTGCATCTCCCAAACAACCAGATGAAACCTCTACCCCTTAGCATGCAGCCTCCACCAAAAACTTCTCTAACTCAACACCAAACAAGTTGTGGATAATGAGTATACTTTCCAGTATGATTCATGAATGCAGCTTTGGGCGTCAGTCAAGGACGACGGTCCGTTTCCGAGGAGGGCTACATGGTGGCGACAAGTGAAAGCAATGGTGAACATTAAATGATCAAATAATAGTCTGACAGACATCACCACAGTTCACGAACTGGCAGCCAGGAGCACTGTCAAATGCCTTCTCCTTGCTGCAGCTTGGTTTCCACATCTTTTAGATTGTCAATAGTTTTTGATTTCCTTGTTTATTTGTTCACTTGGTTACTGAATAAAAACTAGAGTGCACAAGGTTTTGTGTCTACGAGTAAATCGCATTTTCTGGTTATTATGTTGAATGTGAAGGTATGCTATATAACAGACTAAAGTTATACTCCAAGCCATACATTCGACTGTGACTAGAACTCAATATCCATTTAAAAAATCTAGCAGCCAGGAGACTTGCGACAAGATGCAACAGTGCCAAAAGATATGTTTGTCATGATGTGGTAGGGAAGTTTATCAACCTATAGGAAATTACGAAAACAAGGAAACCTAAGGGAAGAAGTGACACAGAACAAGGCAGAGGGCTAACTTTGGACCTTCATTTTTTTACACCAAAATTGCACAGGTTTTTGCAGACATACTTTTGTTTGCCTACTCCAAGAACACTAAGGAGCTTGTTGCCAAATTCAGAAGTTAAACCAGTTATTAATAGCTTAGTGCTTGATTTGCTACAATGAAAATCTGCAAAATTGAAACCAGACTAATAAGTTGTATCTGTAGTATTTGATGAAGTGTGTCATAAGTCACTATTGACCTACAGTGCACAAAATGACATATCCTACGGTTTTCAGGAAACCCCTGCAGACGTTTGTTGTGATCCAGAGTTAAATGAGAACCACCTATGTACCTAAGTCATGGCAGTGATGGTCAAAGGTCTGTACTTAAATTTTTATTTGTCCTGAGAAGCAATGCTATGGGAGATAATAAAACATATGTTGATTAACATTTTGGTTCAAATTCAGAATAGTGGTCTATTACCTAAAACTGTAGTTTGTGATCAAGCCACAAATAATGTAAAAGTGAGAAAACTCTTAGAGAGTAACTGAGAAAAACCATTTATTGAAGTGAATTGAGAAAAAGTATTCATTTTCTGTGATGCCCCTTACTTGCTCAAGTCACTGAGGAATAATACAAAGAAATACGACTTTCAGTTTGAAGTAGAAGTATTTGGCTGGTTTCACACTGAAGACTTTCATAAAAAAAATAGTTCAACAATTGTACCTAGAATTTGCCCCCAAAATTCCAAAACTATACATCACATGTCCTCCATTCTCCCCAATGAGGGTATGTTTAACAAAGAGTACTCTAAGTCACTCCATCTCCTATGGTGTTCAATTACATGTTAGATTTGGTTCCTTGCCACCATCAGCTGCCATTACAGCTAATTTCATCGAAATGCATGTAACCTTTTCTTACATTTTCAATTCCTCAAAATGTAGCAACACCAAACCGTACATTAACAACTTTTCAGTGAATGTAAACATTTAGAGAAGCTGTTAGAATTTCAGGAAACTTTAAAGCAGTTATGTGTTTTTAATAAAGTAAAAAAAATCTACAGTGTATTCAAGGTTGCATTGATAATATGACTGCTCTAAAGTCGTTATTGTCAGAATTAATTGAAAGTTTTAATTGTATATTTCTTTTTACTAGAAGTCTAATACAGGATTCTATTGAAAATGCATTTTCCAAAGCAAGATGGAAAGGTGAGAATATTGTTACCCCACATGCATAAAATTTCGTAGTGCTCTTACGACAGTTATGATAAACAGCTTGGTAACCCGATCATGAAGTTGTAACTGTAAACCCGAAATTGAACCATATCTTATAACACAGAAAGACTCGCAGATAAGGAATCACACTATTTGTGTCAATGAAAAGTCTAGATGTAATGTAGCCACTGAGCTGAGGATGCAATAGATGTTGCACAAAGAAATGCATATAATTATATTATTTGTTGGGGCATATGCAAAATTGTGCACAACGCAATTACCATGACTGATACCTTTTGACATATTGGTAAAAAGTGTGGATCAAGCAAAATATTTTTTCCCAATGAATGTTGGGAAATTCTTGTCTTCTCGATTGTCTAACATTTTTGGGAGTAATTTCAGTAATTTCTTTTTTGAAAGCACTGATGGTGTTCCAAAGAAATTCGTCCATATACTGATTAGTCAGGATGCTGCTGTAGAGGGTGTCTGAGAAAGTTGTTTCCACCTAACAGCCAACAAATAATTACAGTTTAGATTAAAGCACACGCAAGTAAAATGAACAGCACTTCTAAAACCTGATCATCTGAATAGAATACCAAACTGGAGAAAAGTATGTATTTGTTACCAAATAACTTTTCTAATATTTCTAGTGTAAATAGTGATTTAGTCTATCACATCTAGTTCTCTGGCAAATAAAAGTGTTTATTCCACAGTACCTCCACTATGTCAAAATACACAACCTGTGGTTCAGGAAACGTCGTCATCCACCTATTCATTTAAGAATAAGGACCATATCCAAGGCATTTCATACTCATATTTCATGCAAGGCGTTGCATGCTAGCAGATGATAAAAAATAATGTTATAATTTCGAGCTTCTAGATGTAATAGCTGTGTGCTGTCCTGTATTGCACTACTGCATTCTTATGGAAATTCCTGTTATTATCTTTATACGTTATTTGTTTAAAATACTCTTGATCCTAATTAAAATCCTATGTAAATACAACAGTGGTCATAGTTGTAAAATGTAAACATTCACGACCGGAAATGTCACAGTTAATGAATAGATCTCACATTAAAACTCATTCATCCATAGCATAATAGTCAAGAATATTTTATTAACCGTCAGTGGTCTCTGTGGTACAGTCATTGAATAATGACTATTTCTTACAAATTTAAGTACCATACCACTAACTGGAGCGTTATATTTCTAGCATCCGTCTCAAACATGGATCTTTCCCAGCCATTTACGTAGAGTCGTCATATCGGATACACCTTCTGGTGAGTGTGTAGAAGAAACAATTGGTGATACATATCACGTATTTCAGTGTACATGCTGTGAGAAATCAGTGTGAACTTTCTAAAGAAACTCTTAAGACTAGGTCACTGATAGCCACTTTGCATGATCCCAGTTGTCAGAGACACAACCAGGAGGATCTACAGCACCTTATTCAGAGTTACAGCTAAAGAAAGACACAAAAATTTAAACAGAAATGTTACAATTTAACTTAAGAAAGGAATTAACAACTGAGGGGTTAGTTGTGAATTGTATCTTTGTAATATAAGTACAACAATCTCGATCTGAAGACATATAGGAAAGGAGAAGAAGAAATGTTATCTTGACAAGTGTATGTGTATCAATACATTTGAATTGCGATGGCTAGAAGTTTGTATGGTAGAAGCCATTAGAATAAAAAATTACAGGATCTTTGACCTACAGTAACACAATCCCGTATAACTCAAAAAAGTACTCCTGTTGAGACAAAAATGTTATTTTCCGATACACCTTCAGTGTAGTATTGCACAGCATCCCGTACTTCATATAAAAATGTCTTACGTGCGTGTATTGCAATGATAAGGTGTTTCCAATTTCCATATATCGCAATATTATTTTTAATTTAATGTGGGCTGCCATGGTATCTGGCATACAGATATTACACTCTTGTATATATGGCTCAAAAATATTACAACATTAATATTACTCATTCGAAAATTGTTATCGAACGATGCGATTTCTACGAGATACCCAACATTTGTGGGTCCACTTCCTTCCTTTTCTTTTCGTCACTATAATCTCTTTGACTAAGGGCTCTTGACAACTACATTAACTCCCGTAAAAATAAGTTCGTTTTTCGCCAACTTTAATATAGAGGTTCCAAGTGCAGCATGTGGAAACGGTTAACATGACGTTAACGACAATGGTGAGGGGGATGAATGTGCCAGTAATTCATGTCTGAGGTTGCTTGGCGTTACACTGCCTTGGTTGCAATCGATCTAGGATATTTTCTGTCAGATAAATGTCGTCTTTGACATCTTCGTGAATATTTGGCATCGTAGGGACGCTGGAAGGAAGCGAAAGTAGTGCCTATAATTTAATGTGTGTGTGTTGTTTGAGTGTAATTTGTGAGAACAGATTTGATTAGCAGTTAACGAGGTGCAACTGGTATGCTTTGTGTAAATATTATTGTTTACGGTGACCATAATAGTGTAATTTGAACATCAAAATGCGCGCATGGATACACGTAGTATAAAAAATCGTTGGTTTCCAGGTTAGTGCCGTTCGGTTGAACTCGGTTTGTGAGTATTTGGTGTGAAAAAGGTGACGAATTATGAAGAGGAGTTCGGACCGGGATACACCTCCAAGAAGCAAGAGATCAAGATCGAGTATTGGGAGGTATGACGATAGCTCCGACGAGCGGATTACACCAGAAAGGATAAGAAGAAGAAGTCGCGGCAGATCTCCAAGCCCCAGGGGTCGATACCCCTCGGAAAGCTCACACAGAGACGATTATGGACGATCAAGAGATGTGTCCGAGAGATCATATCCTAGTTATAAGGTTTTATGTGTTAGTGCATTGCATCCAAAAGCTAGTGACGACGTAATTAAAGATACATTATATCGTGAGTATAAAAAATTTGGTGAGCTGAGTGTAAGGATATCACATGATCTTGATGAGCGAGTTGCATACGTCTGCTTTAGAAGTTCAGAAGATGCTCGAGACGCTAAACATAGTAAGCCTCGAATTATTCTGTTTGATAAAGTGGCATTAGTGGAACCTGTGTATGATAGCAGAAGTTCAAGCGATTTATACAGAAGAGGACCAAGCAGGCAGAGAAGTATTAGTCCTGAGTATGACAGATACTATCATCAGAGATCACGATCTCCGGGGCCAGAGAGGCACAGACAAAGTGAAAGTAGTAGGTATGAGAGATCATATGGTCCACCTCCTGGTATTCCTCATCGAGAATTTCGTAGAGAAGGCCCCCCTCCACCACATCATGATTTTATGAGAGCACCAGTGCACCATGGCCCACCTCATATTCCTCCGGGTCCACCACATCATTATGGTCCACCAAGGCATATGGTTCCAGGAGGTTTCAAGCCCCATCCCCATTTTGAAAAATTTGAAAACAAAAAAGATAAGTTTCCTAACTATTTACATCATGTTCCTCCAGAAGATGATCCTCTAGCTACTAGAACATTGTTTGCTGGAAATTTAGAGATAAACATATCTGAAGAAGAGTTGCGTAGGATATTTGGACGTTATGGCATTGTGGAAGATGTTGATATTAAACGTCCGCCACCAGGAACAGGCAATGCATATGCATTTGTTCGCTTTCAGAATTTGGACATGGCACATAGGTCGAAAGTAGAACTTTCTGGTCAGTATATTGGAAAGTTCCAGTGTAAAATTGGCTATGGTAAGGCAAATCCAACAACTAGAATTTGGATTGGAGGCCTTGGTCCTTGGACATCAATATCCCAGTTAGAAAGAGAATTTGATAGGTTTGGTGCCATAAAGAAAATAGACTATGTGAAAGGAGATACAAATGCATATATCCTTTATGATTCTATCGATGCAGCTACTGCTGCTGTCAAAGAAATGCGTGGATTTCCCCTTGGTGGTCCAGAACACAGATTACGTGCAGATTTTGCCGATGTGGTGCCTACTTACACTAATTACAAACCTAGACCTTTTCCTGAAGAAATACCAGCTGGGGGAGATTTTAGGAACAGAGTTCCTGGACGTGATGAATTTGGAAGCTATGAGCCTGTCTATGAACCATGGCCTGAAGGTGACTTTGGTTATGGACCACCACGAGGTGGTGGCTTCAGGGGAAGAGGTATGCCATGGCATGATAGAAGGGGTGGAGGTAGGGGAGCATTTCGTGGAGGTGGATTCCCAGCTGATACATACAGTGCTGAATGGACAGGTAGGCGACCATTGCCAGAGATAGAGTATGAAATGCCCACTCAGCCGAGACGTGCAGGTTCTGCTGAACCAGGGGTTGACAGATCAGGTTCCCACTCCCCACGAAGACATTCTGTTGAGAGTGATTCTGGTTCAGACGGTCGTAGAAATGGAATGCTAGGTAGTGCTCGAACGTTGCCTGAGCTTGCCAGGAAATGTGTTGCAATGTGGCAGGGTGCACTAATCTTGAAAAATTCGCTTTTCCCTGCAAAATTTCATTTGACTGATGGTGACACGGAAATTGTGACCACTTTGCTAAAAGATGAGGAGGGGAAGAATCATCTAAGAATCACACAACGCTTACGCTTAGATCAGCCAAAACTAGAGGACGTATCAAAGAGAATTTCGTCTTCAAGTTCACATGCAATTTTCTTAGGTTTGTCAGGATCTACAAATCAAGTGGCAGCTGAGGATACTTCTGTACAGACTAGACCATTGAGAAACTTAGTTTCATATTTAAAACAAAAGGAAGCTGCAGGTGTTATATCCCTTCTCAATAAGGACACTGAGGCTACTGGTGTATTGTACGCTTTTCCTCCTTGCCCATTTTCAACAGAGTTGTTGAAACGAACAGCCCCAAATCTTTCAGAGGAAGGACTGAAAGAAGATCATTTAGTTATAGTAGTTGTAAGAGGTGGAAATGCATAATGTACAACATTACTCCATGTAAAAGTGTGACAGTTTCAGATCTTGCTCTTTGCTTTGGCATATTGTTGGTATATGCATGCTGAAGCTATCATGAAAGATTATCATTTCATAGTATCTTGTGCTCTATGTAGATCTTTCTCAAAGAATTAATGGCATATATGTGCTCATATTATGGTATTATGATGTACCATTAAGACTTAAGAACTCTGGCAGCTCAACAGTGACCGCTTAATATAGAAATCAGCAGTGGCTAGTTTGTTTTCAAAACATATTTACAATACCGATATTGGTAGTGGTGAAAACAGTGCAGTACATAGGAGCCAGAGTCATATTGTTGTGCAAGAGTTGACCAAGTTTCTTTTTCTTTTTTCTTTCTTTTGTTTTTTTCATGTTCTGTTTTGTATTTGCAGCTTCTTCAGCATAGGATGACGTAGTTTGTATGTTACATGTTAAATTGTAATATTAAGATATATTATTTTGTTTTACTTTTTTAATTTTTTTCGGTTATATCTCTGAATGTATATTTTCAAACCTTAAATTAAAAACCTGCAAGCAATTCTGTACACATCTAGTAAGATTTTGTGGTGTAAGATGTCCAAAGGTACGGGGTAGAGACATAATCACTGTACGCATAGGCTAGATGTTGTGGTTCATATTGATTAAATTTTTGTGACAGATTGTGGAGTGAGTATTTGTGTGATGTGGTAACATAATTGATTTGATACAGAACTGTGCCAAGTGCTGTGAGCTGCAGTTCAGTGAGACATTGTTGGACCCTGTATCTTCATCTATCTAGTGTTTTGTGTTAGTGCATTGTGGCAAGTGTAACAGTGAATGTGTAAACAGTTGTTACAATGCTCAGCTTGAATCACGTATTTGTCAGTGTATTACATTTCCTCAAAGTAAAAGTTATGTGTATTTCAGAGTATGAAAGTATGCTGTAACATTTAACCCTGAGCAAAGTGTGAAGTGTGTGTGTGTGTCTGTGTGAAACCCAAGAATGTGACAAATAGAATTTCTTGCAGTCCAATTTCGAATTTATCATTTACCCTAGTGCCTCTGTTTTACATTATCAATTAAAGTGGTCTTGTGTGTGCACAAGTGGTCAAAGGATGAAGGCATGGTAGTGTTATAACATTTTGACTCCAGTTTACAGTTAAAGCAATGAAGTTAGCTCATGGTGATAGTAGGTGTTCAATGGAAATCATCAGTTTGTGTACCAGTGAAGTGCTAGTAATTCAAAGTGTTGGTAGAACTTCCCTATCTAAAATGTTACCTATTGACAAAAGTTTCGTTCTGTTCCCTAAGTGAAAGAAATTATTTGTGAATCATGCAAAAGTGTTGGGGCTTCAAAATTATATTTTGCGAAGAACTTCAACATGGTGTAGGAAATCTTAAATAATGGGTGAAACATTCAAATGTTAAAATTTTGGGAGTTTTTGTTAGATTATCTTCTCCACCTTAAAAGACCCCATATAATGCACATAGAAATGCCATTGTTCAGTGCTGTAATTTGAACAGTTTAACAGTGTTGTGCACACACTCTCTGCTGTCATACCTTGTTTAGTGCCAAAACCAGAAAACAGTCTGCCCTCCGTCATGTTGTTTTAAAATGGTGAGAAAACAAACCTTGGTGAGTGTTTCCACATTATCACCAGATGATTAGGTGCATGCTTCAAGAAGGTGACGGTGAACTTCAGTGAACCTTTCAGGACAAATTAGAAGATGGTGGTATGTGCCATTGCAGGTGAGTTGGACAGTGCAGTACTGACTTGTTTATTCTGTGTGTGGGGATTTTCAAGTCATTACTGTAGCTGTGTGTTGTCCTAATGCTTGTACTGTTCTGTGTACACGGATTATAGTGTTGTTTTACTTACTACTTGTTGTATTTGCAATACAAAAATTGCAGATGGTTTTTCATTTTGGAGTCTCACAAGTGTGCTGCATTGAGGATGTTCTTTATTCAGGAACAACTGTGAATGGGTTGTGATACATATATTAATTAGATTATTTTTCCTCTACATGGTTGGAATGATGTATACATAAGGACAGTATATGTTTCATATGAACTGAAGCACTCGTATGTAAACTATCAATTGAAACAAATCTAAAATAAGTGTTTCATCATGAAAGTTTCTTTTTATTTTTAATCATGTTGTTGAAAAATAGAAATTAGTGGCCACATAAAATACATATTTCTCACACTTACCACATCAATCATACATGGAAAACCCCTTAAATGTACACATATAAAGAAATGTACTTTCTAAAAGTTGTGCTTAGGGATTGGTATTATGAACAGACGTAACATGTTCATTGCTGCAACATTATGTAGGAGCTATTTTTCCGTTAGTGACTAATTTTAAGATATAGTACAATATTTATTAAAAATTAGTTCAAATGCAACTGTTTTGCCACAATAAGTTGACCATTTGCACTGGTACAGTGATGAACGGCTAGAGGTGCGCCTTTGCCAGCACATTAGGACGGCCGAGGGGAGAGTAGCAATGAGGGAAGGGTAATGCTACCAGCTTACTGTAAAGCTGGCACCAGTATGTGTTTTGTGCTTATACAAAAGCAGAGGTGACAAATGCAGAAATATTGATAAGTCCTTGGAGACAAATATATTCCAGCTAGTGCCAGTCTTCTCCACTACCAGCATGTGTAAAAACAGGTCAACTTATTGTGGCCTGGTAATACACAGTTTTGTAACTATTCATTCATTAGCACTTTCAAATATTACGTGGTGATTTCAGTGATAAGATTCATGTAATGTCACATTGGGGAAAACTCGAATGGATAGATTCTTTTATGTTAATACTGATAATATCACTATATTGACTTGGGTAGAAACTGCGCTTACGTTACAATCACTTGACTAGATTAATTATTCCATTACCCATACTTTTTGCATCTGCAGACTCATCAATTGATTAATTATATGTAGAATCCCCAATAATGCAATACATGCACATTATGACAATTTCTTTTCTTCTACTAGACCTCATCCACACTGTTATATTTGTAAGCACCACAATCCAACAACTAGTAACACACAAACTTAAGAATAGTTTGTATGGATGCCTGCCATTCAATGGTGAGACTGTACAGGGTCAAAAGTGAACCGAAGGATAGTAAATCTTTCCAAAAGATTGCAATATGAATGGTTGCAGTTTCCAATCAAATAAGGTGCTGTAAGAATTAAAGAGTTTTAAGTTGAGAACTTAGTTGATTTTATTATTTTGTCAGCTTGGTGCTCAGTCATTTTCCCTCGCCGTATTTTTGAAATTTACTGATCTATCCACTTTGTGTTGTGTTACTGTGGCACTGGAATGTAGAAGACAGAGTGTTAATTGGAGTCCCTGTAGTTCTTTACAGGCAGTTCAACATACATGCCCAGTTTGTAAATTAGCCCAAGTAGTTGAAGACTATTTCATTCTCCAGCAAATGCAGGATAAGATGGTGGTAGTCTTGTGGACAAATGAGAAAGGGGGATGAAGTAACTGATTAAGTGTAAAGGTGGATAACACTGCTACTCATTGTAGCAACTCCTACAGCTTGTTGCGTCATTGAGTAATGCATAGATCGTGACTGTGTCTGGGGGGCCTGGAAGTGACAAGTTGCAATAAAGGTTGTGATATGGCAATAATACCCTACTTTCCAACTCATAAGAGGAACAAAGTGGTTCTAATGTGTCTGTTTTGTCTTCCAACATGTGATTGTATCCATATTATACTGTAGGTCTCTGTCCAACTGATTAGGTAAGTCAGTTCAAAAGCTGCCAGAGAGTAATTGTGTACCAGTTCCAATAAGATCATGATTTGATTTCCTTTAACATACCAAGTAAAGTATTACATTCCAATCAACTTTGGTGTTGAGAATGGCTTAGTATATGGTTTTGACGTGTTTCATTTTACCTGGTTCATCATGTGTGTTATGTCGCCAACCAACCGCACATTCCTGCTAAAATATTTTATCATTTGTGTCGGTAAATACTTGCAAACTGAAACCTTTCGCTTTGGAATTAGGTTGCATGTCAATGTAATATTGTAATGGTTTTTTATTGGTATTAATTTTTATGGTTGTTTATGCCCTTCTGAAAGGTGCTGATGACCTTGCTGTTTAATGTCCAAGAATAATTCTTAATGGTTGCTTATGCCCTTCTGAAAGGTGCTGATGACCTTGCTGTTTAATGTCCAAGAATAATTCTGTTCTGAATGTAAAATCAAAACACCTTTCAGCTGTGTAAATTTCCAGATGTTATTTTATTGAGCAACCAGTTTCAGCAATATATTATGCTATCTGAAGGCCACTGACCAGCGTGTAAGAAGAATCCCTTATCTGGTCCAGTCAAAATGGGCAACAACATTCAATGACTGGTATCTGTAGATTTTTGTCTTACAGTCAGCAGGTGATGATTGAAGGGATTGCTGTTTCAAAAATCTGTGGATACCAGTAACTGAATGCTGGCCACTATTTCGACTGGACCAGAGAGGGAATCTTCTTACACTTTGCTCAGGGGGCCTGAAGATGGCATGGTGTATCTCAGGAACTTGCTGCTCAATAAAATGACATCTGGGAATTTAGACAGCTGAAAGGTGTTTTGATTAAAAATTCTGTATTGAACAGCCAAGGGCCCACAATGGTTTGCATACAGATGGACATACAGAGACTTAAGTTCTATCCCATTTTTGCCTGCTATCTAGTAGATATAGTTCACATGTATCTTCTGTGGCTGTACAAACTGTTCTTCACTAATTTGTTACTTACTGATTGCAGTAACTTTTCTCATGAGGGATAAAACATTTTTACCTTGAATTTTGTAGTGTTTGCAAAAATGTGTTCAGTAAATGCTACCATAGGAGAAGTTTGTATTCTCGGTGTTTGTTGTATCTGTAAGTGTACAATATCAAAACTATCCAACATTATTTTAATACTGGTAAGTGAGACCAAGAGATGAATACACTAAGCAGATTCAGAAGGATGTAGGTTGCAGTAGCTACTGGGAGATGAAGGAGCTTGCACAGGATAGATTAGCATGGAGAGCTGCATTAAACCAGTCTCAGGACTGAAGACCACAACAACAACAAGTGATGTTCAGCCATATATGATTTGATTTATTTGCTCTTTCAGGAATCATCCACATTGATATAGAATTTGCCATCATAATACAATTAAAACAAATAGCTCAAAATACACACACATGCAGAGTAAATAAGTATATTGTGAGGAGAAAATAGGAGGTTGACTATGACCTTGCTGATAGAACCATCCCAGCATTTGCATGAAATGATTTAGGAAAACCTAAATCAGGATGGCTGGACAGAGCAAACTCCATACTTTTTAATACGAGGCCAGTGTCTTTAACTGCACTGGCTCATTCGATTGGTTGCGTTTGTACAATTTTCTTTGATTTACACAATTTGCACCAGATATATTATGAAACATAGTTTTGCACTGCATCACTGCACACACTAAGTACACCTGCTGGTGATTCCTGGACCACAAACGTGCTGCTTTGCTCCTTGCACTCCCTCCAGTCTGTTCAGAAAACTGACTCCAGGGCTCTAAACATGCAGCTATGCTCCATGAACATCTTGTTTTCCCCAATAACCAATCTGGAAAACTGACTCAGCATACCTCCATGGTGGGTGAGATGTTCAGCTCAAGAGAATGACAAAACATTAGTATCATGCATTCATTTCCATGGACAATTTATTGAACTATTTTATTCTCTGATAGAAAATACTATGTTGAGTCATTTGTTTGTCTCTTCCTTGATAAATAAAAGTCCTAACTGACTCGTGTGATTCTATTTTCATTTTAAAGGTACAGTTATGTTGGATGTAAAGGAATAAACTGAAAAAACTTCCATTTTAAATGGTTTTCCTGTGGGAAGATTATATCCAGTCTCATCATGTGCTCTTTGAAATCTTGGTTGTCATATTGCCATGGTCTTGTTTATTCTTATTAGTTTTTCTCTTTTTCTTATCAGTGCTTTTCAATGTATTCTTTGCTCTGATTTCACACGCTTGTGCAGAATATTTGGCAATATTGTCATTCATATCCACCTAGCCTTCTTCATGGTATGAATCTTACTTTTTTCTACTGGTTGAATGTTCCCTTTGCATTTCTTGTTTGGTATTGACTTAGTTTTCTGCTTTTCTTTTTAGTAGCATTCCTATGTTTAATATTTCTCGTTTAATGTTGTTTGAGCTCTGCTGTTTTCTTTGGTTTTTTTTTTATAAAGAATAGGCAACAATATTTTTTAAACTTTTTTATAGCAGTGGCATTGGTGACCAATGAATTATGTTCCTCTGTTTCTTCACACTTTTTATCTGATTATTTCTATTTTTGATATACATTTATGAGAGAAAGAGGTTATGTTTCTTTAAGGCCAATTTGTTCTACTGATCTTATTTGCATTTGAATGATAGTTTTTCTACTTGACACTTGTCAGAAGTTGTATGTGACACTTGTTAAGAACTGAAAGTCTGTGTACAAAATTTTAATAACTCCAGAGATGGACAACATGTATAGCAGTTTTTCTCCATAAACAAATGGATGTTTTTGACAGTTACCAAATTTTGTTTTTATAATTGAATACATTTGCAAGGGAGAATTTGTAGTCTTGCATCAGGCTGCCAGGATAGTTTACGGCAGATAAGAGATCTTTTTTGTTTTGTATTTTTCTACAAATGGCTTAAACTTTGTTCTGCTTATCATATTTATTTATTTATTTAGATAGTACAGTTTTAATTTTTTCTCATAGTCTATGGATAACTACTTGAACACAGACTAGTTAGAGTACTTGACAGTGTCAGTTGTCAATTCCAACACTTATGTATTGAATCTAATTTTTCATTCAATTCGCATTTCTAAGTTTTGTGACATGCAGTATGGATCTATTTGACAGTCACAGAGTGAACAGACTAGTGAAATAGTAATAAATTTGATTTCTATTGCTAAGTCACAACACCATCATTCATTGTACACATCACTACTACTTTTGAAAGTGGCAGGTTTTGTTATCTGAATAACTCATGACAAGAAATTAAAGGAATTGCTTTGGTTCTGGGTGGGTAGTTCATAAATAGCAAAGACTCTTTTGGTGGTGATACAGTTGCTTTAAAATGTGTATACCTCAAGTAAGTGTGATGAGACATAACAAACATTGTGTAACAGAACTTGTCACTTTAGTATGTGTTGTAATTATATGTACAGTGAAGGTGTCTTGCTTTTCAGCACCAGAAACCGAATTCATTACTAAATCGCTAGTTTGGTTTTTCTGTGCTATCCTATTATATGTTTCAAGTTCCCAGCCACTGGCAAAACTGGAACTTGCACCACAAACAGAATGAGTTTCAGTTTTGTGCTTGTATGTGTAACTCTTAGTGTATGATAGTCATTAAGACACTACACAGACATGTAAGTCAACAGAGTACGTAAGGAGGTAGGCAGTTTTAGTGGTTACATACTTCTGAATTTTACTGTTAAGTTGTACATATCAGTAAAAGATGACAGCCAATTCTTCCTGTTTCATACACAACTAACAAATAGACTTTTTACATTTGTTATCATCCTTTCTGCCCTTAATGATATTTTGACAGCTAAACATTATTTTGCCAGGTGATTTTTTCAGTTAATTTTGAACATTAAATAGATGCTGATGTAACCAGTTTTTACCGCAAGAAATTGAAGTCTATGGAATTCCACATTAATTAATTGCCGGTAGACAGGCACAATGAATAAAACACACACACAGAATTTCGAGCTTCGCAACCGGCGGCTGCTTTGTCAGGAAAGAGGGAAGGAAAAGGAAAGATGAAAGGATGTGGGTTTTAAGGGAGAGGATAAGAAGTTATTCCAATCCCGGGAGCAGATAGACTTACCTTAGGGGGAAAAAAGGATAGGTATATACATGCACGCTCACACACACACACACACACACACACACACACACACACACACACAAGCAGACATATTTCTGCTTGTGTGTGTGTGTGTGTGTGTGTGTGTGTGTGTGTGTGTGTGTGTGTGTGTGTGGGCGTGCACGCACGTGCGCGAGTATATACCTATCCTTTTTTCCCCCTAAGGTAAGTCTCTCCGCTCCCGGGATTGGAATGACTCCTTACCCTCTTCCTTAAAAACCCACATCCTTTCATCTTTCCCTCTCCTTCCTTCTTTCCTGACGAAGCAACCGCCGGTTGCGAAAGCTCGAATTTTGTGTGTGTGTTTGTGTTTGTGTGTCTATCGACCTTCCAGCGCTTTCGTTTGGTAAGTCACATCATCTTTGTGTGTGTGTGTGTGTGTGTGTGTGTGTGTGTGTGTGTGTGTGTGTGTCAAATCAACTGCCTACAGTTTTTGCATTAATAGTGTCAACAAAATTATTTTGTTTGTGGTGGCAACAGGAACAGTGTGATTACTCCTAAAATAAATTTACACATGTTCGTGTAATTCACATCTCTTACTTTTTTCTGCTGTGGAATTATGCTCATTGAATATAGACATGAAGCAAGGTAAGTATTTAGCCTGTCATACGAATAATGATGAAATAAATTTTAACTGCCACTTTCCAGATTAGTATCTCCTGAACTGTTGTCTGTCACCTACATAATCAGAGTTGGTGATTCATCTTAATAAGGATTTTTAAAAAATGGACAGGCCTGTGTTTTCTTATGAGGGTAACCCCAAAAGTAAGGTCCCTTATTTTTTTTTATAAGTACATAGACCTGTTTATGTCTACAACGGCTTACAGCAGTTTAAAGCTTGAATGTTTAGCTATTTTTAGACATAATCACCATTTCTGTCAATGCATTTTTGTAAACTCTGTGGCAGTTTTTGTATGCCTGTGTCATACCAGCTTGCCGCCATGCTGTTCAGAAAGTTATGAACCTCTTCTTTCACCTCGTCGTCGAAGATGAATCACTGGGACCACAATTAACGCTGACAGGTACTGTGATACTCTGAAAAAACTCAAACAGGCAATTCAGAACCGGAGAAGAGGAATGTTGAGCAAGGACGTACACATTCTCCATGACAGTGCTCGCCCACACATCGCTCGGCAAACCGTTACTCTCCTGCAAAAGTTTCAGTGGAACATAATCACTCACCCACCCTACTGTCATGACTTGGCACCCAGTGACTGTCACCTGTTCCCTAGGTTACAAGAACATTTGGCCAGAAAGCGATTCAGGTCCGACGAGAAGGTGAAAGAAGAGGTTCGTAACTTTCTGAACAGCATGATGGCGAGCTGGTATGACATGAGCATACAAAAACTGCCCAGTTTCTACAAAAATGCATTGAAAGAAATGGTGATTATGTCAAAAAATAGGTAAATGTTCGAGATGTAAACCATTGTAGAAATAAACAGGTCTATGTACTTTAAAAAAAATTGGAGACCTTACTTTTGGGATTGCCCTCGTATTTTGTTGCAGTCTTTGTGTTCTCAAATTAACAAATTGGCTTCTGTATAAGTAATGAGTTTTTGCGATTATATGTTGTTGGTGTAGTTTGTTTTCCATTTATTGATTTCACGTCTCATTTTACAATGCATTATGACTTATAAAGAAATGAAAATCGTTCTGTTTTGTCGCCATGATTACATGATTGTCCCCCGTTTTTAGTTTAAATGGTGAAAAGAATTCAGTTCTTTTTCATTTACATCTTCATCTTTGTAATTTTCAAAACACTTAAATATGACCTCCTGTTAATGCAAAGAAGTTGATACTCCTACATATAAAATGCTAAAAAAAAAGGCCAATCTTATTATTTGCACAATTTGTTTTCTTGATTGGAAACATCTTTCTCAAATTTTAAGGGCAGGTAGTAGACTATGCCATGCCCCCTATAGTCAGTGGAACAATACAAACTGGTTACAATGTGTTGATGAGGTATTTGGTATGAGTGTTCTGTGACCTGATTGAAATGTATATATATTACTTTTGTGTTATTTTAGTTATATGTTTTACTTCATCCTTTGTGGATGGATCTTTAAGGGTCGTAACTGATAAAATGTAATATGCTTATCAATAATTGGAATTTTTTTATGAATCATTCACGTTTTAGTGCCTCGGACGTGTATTTCAGAGGCTACAGTATTGTCATGTTTATTCTGCCTA
This sequence comes from Schistocerca gregaria, assembly GCF_023897955.1. Lineage (NCBI taxonomy): Eukaryota > Metazoa > Arthropoda > Insecta > Orthoptera > Acrididae > Schistocerca > Schistocerca gregaria. The sequence continues at coordinate 65,406,158 of NC_064924.1, read as the reverse complement.
GTAATAGATACAATTGAGTAGTATGAGTAGTTTGTTGAGGGATCAGATGGTATTGACCATCATGCTGATGAAAAATACGTAAATTAAGGAAAGGCAATCACTCACCTATACTAGACGTGTGGTGCATACACCATGTAATGACAAACCATGTTCACTAACTTTCGAGCTCTCTGGCTTTCCACACATACACCTACACTGTGTGGTTGTATGTATGAATGGTGTACTTTCTACTAGAAGAAGAACCAGACAATGCAAAAGCTAATGAACATTGTTTTCTGTTAGCTGTGTATATGCACCACGCATTAGGTGAGTGGTTGGTTGCCTTTCCTTTATTTTACACATTTTTCCATTCAGGAATTTCCAATTTTGGTACACATTGTCAATGAAAAATGAGTGTAACATATTTCATCAGTATGTAAGTCACAACACAAGTTTTATTCACAGACAAGGTTCTGAATGAAGACCTTTTTTCACAGACAGATCTGAAGGATGATAAAAACTGACTTTCTTTTCTCATCTTGACAGTAATTTGTTGGGGTCGTGTACAATATACAGTTATACGTTAAAAGGCTTGTTAATCTTGAAAACTTTCATTTAAGTCCTGAAGTATGATAACACAGATTTGTTTAGGCATGAAAACAAGATGAGTCATCATTCTCATTGTGCTTCTCCTTGCCTGCATCATTAAATGTCACATAATATTGGTATCTGCTGTAAACCTTTCAAACTTTTAGTCATGATTTTTTTCTGTAAGACACTTTTTATCCCATCTTTGTTTATGATTTCCCATCTGTTGACTATAGCATGTGTGTTAAATTTTTACGAGGCCCTACTTGTCATAGGAATCTGGTCCAAGAGTCTCAATTTAAAAGAAAGTAGCATAATTTAAAAATAATTCAAAACAAGTGATGTGACAGGAGCAAAATTCATGTTCTCTTCTCTTCAGAATGAATCTAAAATATATATCTCAACTTATCAACCATTGCTTTATTGCAAGTAAGTACAGGCCAGTTGGAGGAAATTTTACCACACAAGTAACTTGTCATTTGGCATCCCCTTTTCCCTCAGTCACTTTCACCTGTGTCAATTTTTGCTAATTGTGATGCACACTTTCTACATATCTTACAGTTAGGCATCCCTTTCATCTGCTTACCCCAAAGTGGGCACTACTAATAGTGAGGTGTCCCCCACAGAAATCGTACAGCTGTGGTACCCTGAGTGGCAGCTTGTTTTGCTTGGGCCTTAAACCAGCCCTGAGTAAATAATGTGTGTAAATAATTGTAATCTGATTGAAAGAACTGAAGCAACAGAAGACAACAGGCTTGGTGAAGTTTCTAACTAATGCTGTAGGACAGTGGTTCCCAACAGGTGGTCCGCAGACCCCCAAGGGTCTGCGAGCAATGCCAGAGGGGTCTGGCAAGATGCTATTAGAATAAAAAATTATTAAATATATTTTGTATGATAACAGATTTTTTTTGTTTTGGCTGCTTCCTGCATGAGCAGAGCTTTAGCGAACGCTAACTTCTGCGTGTAGTGTCTTCCTAGATCCAACTGACATCAGAAAATATAACTCTTATTACCTGGAAATCAGTTTTACGTTCACTGGACCTGAGCAACAGCCTAAACCTCAATGTGTAATTTGCTATGAAAGCATTTAGAATGAATGTCTACTCAATGCAATCTCAAGTGTAGTACACTTAAAAGACCAGTACACTCAGTTTTAATTTTTTCCTGTCATTTTCAGTTAATACTCAACTTCTTTTAAGGGTTTTCTTATACTAAACACCCAGATTTGAAGACAAAGATTTTGAGCAATAATAAAAAATTTAACAATAACAATGATGGCTAAATTGAAAATGTTTTAAGTTCAATATATTTTCAGTAATGAATATGTCAATGTTTTTTTCTAAGTACCAAAAATAGAAAACGTATAAAAAGACTCTTAATTTGGTTTTTTTAGGTATTTGATACTGTGATATGACAAGGTATCAATCATGCTCGATGAGGGGGTCATAGAGAAAATTTTACTGGGAATCCCTGCTGTAGGGCATTTGCAACAGGGTCAGCAACATTAAACATAAAATGGATTTGAAAAGAATTTAAAGTGTTACTTGTTTAGGCTACATATTTAACATTTTACTGTCTCATAAACTTCAAACTTGAAATCAGCACAGACCCCATCTCAGAAATAATAATTTATTGAACAATTTAAAAAGTAACCAGCAATTGTGTTTTTTGTATTGGGAAAAAAAGTCCTGAATATGTATTTCCATATTACATCTACCTTTCTTTTTCTTGTATAGCCTGAAAAAAATAAATGCTTCGTAGTAATTGCTGTGCAGAATGTGAGAGTAAATCTTCATTTATGCTTGATAACACCTGAGTCTTCTTTGTTGCTAATTTGTAACTCTTATTAAGTTGCTGGGACAAATTTATTGGATATGCAGGGACTTATAGGACAGAAATAAATATCATCATAACTGTTGGTCATTGTGGCTAGTACTAGGCAAGTGACCATTGAACATTTTATGCAGCACTCCCTGACTACATGGTCTAATATCTGCAGTTGTATTCTGATTTAGATCCTTAATATCTGCATAGTCCGCAACACCTCACCAGTTATTCAGTGACTTATTTGACCTTTAGTGCCATTCGTCCTTCACTGAAGTAAGTGTTAGCAGTATTGCATTGGGTATTAAAATTTAAAACTAATGTGGGATAAGGAAAAAGGAGGTAACATCATTCCATGTGTTAGACTTGTTGGGTCAGAGTAATTTCTTCCATTGCCTCTTTTAAATTAACTTTCAGAAAGTTTTTGCTGTGGTACTAGATCAATGTTATTTGTCCATCTCTTTGGTTTGCAGCTCCTTGTATTGGCTGTGTTTGCAGTTAAAATTTTTGGAATGTTATTTGGTTGTATGTGTCAGTTACATCATCATACCCATACTGTAACCAAAGACTATAGAAAAAGCCTTCCCACTGGGAAACCACTTCATATTTTTACTTTGCTAATTTGGCCTCTCCTATTGTACTAAAAATAGAGAGCATAAATACTACTTGTCAGATGTTGTCTGTGAAACACTAGACCTCCATTAAATGAATATTATAAAATTAGTAACTAAGGGGCAAAGTCATTGTTTCTGGCTGTACTTCGGCAGTGTGTGGTCTGCAGATTTCAACTAAAATGTCATTTTAAGAGTGCCTCTTGTAATGTGTTAACTGCCAAGAGGCCACCAGTGGTGACAGTAGAAGGTTGCCGAGACCAGCAGCAGTGGCATGGCTGTCAGTGTTTAATGCTTTTTTTTTATGTGAACTTCATACATATTCAGACAGCACATAATGTAAGCCATACAAGTCCAGTGCCTGCAACCATACATCTATGGGCGATGCATATCAACAAGCTCCATACTTGCAAATCCCCACGCATAGACTTTGTGGCATTCACGTTAAACCATAATAAATAATTCATTTGTGTAAAAGCATAATAGTACAACAAAATTACAGATCAATGGTGTTGAACAACAAATGTGTTGTCAAAAAGTTCAGTTTTACAGGAGAGTAAAAAAACATTATCATTATCTCTGTATCAAGCAAGTGTAAAATTATCATCACTTTAATACATTTAATTATTAACATATTAGTTTAAAAAAGATTGGAAAATAAATTTCAAGCCATACATAAATTAACAATCAACATATGATGCTGCTGTATGAACAAACTGATGTACAAGGTTGTAGTTCAACATCATCGATATCATGAAAGATGATTTCAGCCAATTTCCTACTCCAAAATATTGTACTTCTAGTGTTGTAGTTCAACATCATCGATATCATGAAAGATGATTTCAGCCAATTTCCTACTCCAAAATATTGTACTTCATACACTGTGCACAGTGGGAAAATTTGCACCTTATTTCGCACAGCATCAAAGGGGTTCCTTGATGTTAAGTATCAAAAAGCTAGAACACCATTTTTTTAGGAATGGTTAGTGGTGCAGTCTATTTGACTTGTATTTGCAGGCATGTTAGTTATATTCCATCTCCTTGTAGCTAACTTTTTCATTGTGATAGCAGGATGTAAGTACGTATTTATGTAGATAAAAACACAGCAAAATTCACAGTCTTCATTCCAGTACAATGACAGTGACAGTCAGTGAAAAATATATTGTCCTTGGAGATTAGATTAGAGATTAGATTAATACTTGTTCCATAGATCATGAATACGACACTTCGTAATGATGTGGAACGTGTCAGGTTAATAAAAGATGTCTGTACAAGAAATTACATTACACAAAATATTGCATGACACTAATGATTAAGTTTTTTTTTATTTTTTTTTATATCTAAAAATTCAGCCAATGAGTAGAAGGAGTTGTCATCTAGAAATTCTTTTAATTTATTTTTAAATGTTAGTTGGCTATCTGTCAGGCTTTTGATGCTGTTTGGTAGGTGCCCAAAGACTTTTGTGGCAGCATAATTTACCCCTTTCTGTGCCAAAGTCAGATTTAACCCTGCATAGTGAAGATCATCCTTTCTCCTGGTGTTATAGGTATGCACACTGCTATTACTTTTGAATTGGGTCCTGTATCAGTATTATTTGATAATACTAGAATAGTCATGGCTAGCAGCACTTCCTGTACAAATCATGTATGTATCGCAACTTGTGGAAGTTTAGTCTGTTTGTCTTAGAAAGTTATCTCTGTTGATGTGGTTACTAGCAACTAGCCTAATCACATTTCAGGTGTAAGAGAATGTTAAGTGTTAGTACATCTCCTTCCTACAATATTCTTTGTGTCTTTTTGCTCAGTTTCATATCCTTAGGTATATTATAGAGGGGAACTGATTGTAAAATTTCTGCCTGATGGAACCTGATTTATGTGGAGATCTCCCTGCAGAGGTAATCAAAGTACATCTGTGAGTTAAGTCCATTTCATTTATCTTTATGTAGTTTGATGTTTATTAATTAAAGATGAATAACATGGGTGAGATGAAGTTAATTTCAGTCTGTATATGGGCTGTAACTCAATGAGATGATTTTATAATGACAGTATCCCACATGATTGTTTTGCTTTGCTTTGTTTTGTTTTGTATCAGTGCTATTTCAGTTTGCAATTATTTTCTCCATAGATACATGGATAAATTCTGATGTAGCTGTTTGTAGGCTGTGGTCACAGATAAAACTAATAGCCTTCAGTGATGATTCATCATTAGTATATTCACTGAAAAGTGTAGGTTCTGGTACACTTATCTTTTGGTATAAAATTTCTCTGTTAATACCATCAACACTTGTTGTTAGGGGTCAATGAAATATCTTTGATATTTTAAGGCATGTAAATGTACTGGGTATGAAATCCTATTTAAGATAGTAAGTAATTCAAATGATATTCCATACTTACAAGCTATCCTCAGTGTGCTGTGCCTCGGCAAGGAGTAACTGAAAGCTATAAATAGGTAAGAATACAACACAGTTTGTTGTGTGAAAAAAAGGGGGGGGGGGTTGTGCTGTGTGGATAGTCACTACTGTTGTGCATACAAAAATTTGTTTGGATGGCTAAGTGCAAAAAATATCGTGTGTAGGGTTTCCCGTTTTCATTTCAGCTAAACAAAGCTTTGTGTGTCAGAAGACTCAAGTACTGATTGTATAGACTGAATAATCATATTTTGTGTGAAGAATTTCCTGTTTAATTTATTATTTAGTTGTGCCACATAAACATCTTGCCTGTCCCAGGTCCATTGAAAGTGAAAAATTAAAGAATTAATCTTCATACTGAAGTTTCAGTGTACATGTAGGTACTATATGACATAGTGGAACCACAGAATTCTGGAATAAGTTACATTAACAAGAAATATTCATTTTTGAGGCTAAATTCTATGAATCTTCATGAAGTGCAAGACAGTTCACTTATAAAGTGGGTTTTTATCTTCTAGTTGTTATGATTCCAAAGTTTCTGTTTGAGTAGAACTGCAATTCTGCAGAATTTCTTTGTCCATATCTTGCCGACATAAAGTTTAAATTGTAATGTTTTTGTAAAATACAAGTTCATTACAACTAGCTTTTTTTTATAGTGATGAGAGATCAATTTTATCATGAGTACAATTAATTTATTTCTCTTTGGATGCCGTGTATCTTTAAATTCTTCAAACAGTAAACCACTCATTAATGGCAGAACAAGTAATCCCACTGCTCATGTGAATAATGTCCGTTAGGAAGAAGTATTGGCATTGGTTAGATAATGGGAATACAAGGAAAACACTTATGGAGAGGTGAAGGCAGTGATCATGTAACATATTAGAATGAGGGAGGTAATGTATAAGGAAGAAAAAACTACCTGTGAAACATGAGCAAAAAGAAGGGGGGAGGATGTAGTTGAATGAAATTAAATAATAAACTGGAAAAAAGAAGAGAGATTAATGTGGACAAAATAATTGGAATGAGATAGGAGCCAGGGTCTAATCAAGGTTACTAACAAGATGACATATTTGTTGCAGAAGCAGATTCAGCAAGTGCAGTTAAAAGGAGCTGATTCTGAGTAAAAGAACCCATGTAGCAACAGTGGCAAATTAGTTATAACTGAGTAACTTCTTAATATGATATCAAAGTGAATGACCTGTTGGTTTTTTGTGGGATCCACATAAACAGATGTGCTTATGGTGTCGTGCGATAAAATTAAAGCAGTTGCATGTTGAGGATGTTAGTTACTAAGTGAAATGGTATTTGGAGGAGGTATTGAGGTTCTGAAACATTGAATGTGAATCATCTGTTGAACAGGACATCAGGTAAATGACTTAAGAGTTTGAGAACATTTATATGGGCATGTGATCGTCATTTGAATTTCTGCAACTTTTGCAGGGAAATGACTGTTTAAAGTCTTAATTAATTATCTTCCAAAGAAAAGTGGCAATAAATTTAAGCAAGAATTGTTTATTGACAACAAGGCCGTAGGTGTGTGGACATTGTTTCGCAGAGAGTTTGTTTTCCAATATCAGTAAGAAAATAGAATATGGATTGTGAGGTAGCTTTGGAGAGAGTGATTGAAATCATCTTTCTGTGATTACACAGCAACCAGTATGAGTAGGTAGATGCCTGCAGTAGGGAGGGGAAGAAAAGAGGACAGCCCATCCCCCTTAAAAAAAAAAGAGTTAATTAGTCCTGAATCAATCCTGTAATTGTTTAAATGTTATTAGAGCATAGAAGTTACATAATAAATTGAATTAATCCATATTGAGATGCTCTTTCGCACAGTTTAAGGATGACATTGCACCAGTCAGTATAGTGTGGTCCTCTGGACCTGATGAGTCTTTTTTTGTTATGGGGGACCAATATTTGTGCTGGTTTCGACTTCATGAGCAATGTGTGCTCTTCACACACATAAGGCATCATAGTTATACGATCAGCTCCATCTTTCAGTTTCTACTTTACATAAATTTTCTTGTTCATAATGAATGAAAAACACTATCTGGACCACTACTGTTATTTTTTTAATATTAATGATGGCCACTTTCAAACTGAGTAGCAGATCATTTTCAGATATGGTGCACCTAGATATAATTGCAGTTTGTCAGTAATGTTAACAGTGTCTCCCCTTTAGTGCCGTTTGTGGCTTTCTTCTCTATAATCCTAAAACAATGAAATTCCCCCTCAGGTTGAAAAATTCTTAATTTGCAATAGTTTTTGTAAAGTAAATGAAATTCTATGTTGTGTAAGTGTCTGCATCAGGAACCTGTGTGTATGAAGGGAACAGGGGTGGTGTAATGAGCACTGCTAAGTTGTATAAGAATTGCTGATTTTATACAGTTGCCCCTTTGTGCTGCATGTTTCATATTATTTACTTCAGAAAAAGAATGCTGAAGAAAGGCTGCCACAATCTCTATATAGTCCAGTTAAATGGTGAGTCTTAGAGGAAAGTTTTGTAGTGTTTATTTATTTATACAAATTTCGTACACATTTTTGATGGTTCTAAACCTAGATTTTCAAAGTTCTATCATACTTTCAGCATGGAAGCGGGTCAAAACTGGAAAAAAAAGACAAGTAATTAGACTTTTTTGGGGTTTTTCATATATAACCCAGAAACAACGCAATTTTCAGCAGAGTTGATGTTTCTGAAAATAAGAGGATAAAATTTCCCACAAAATAGGTTCCAATAATGTTTTTTGTCATGACCAACTGTATGGAGTGTAGCGTACATTGAAAGTAGCGCTATTTCACCACCACCGAGACCCAGATCCTCATTTTCAGTAAGCAGTGATGACCATTCGAATGCCAACATGAAAGCTTTTACTGTTCTTATAACTAAATGGTGTTCAAATAGCTTATGTAAATGACATCCACATTATTTTAAATTTGGTATAAATAATAATAATCATATTATATTTTTAATGTAATAATTTGAAAGATATTTCAAAAATGCTTCATCCTCTTCATGAAACACTGCCCTTTTACTTGATTCAAATGCAATATAAACTGTACTGGGTATCTGCTGAAACCAAACCAAGAACTTGTCCAGTCTTTCATGTTACTGAGCATCCTAATTCATTGTTGTCTCTCTCAGTAAGGTTCAGAATAGTCTCTTGCAGCCCCAGCTTATGCGCATAACACATGGCATTTCACTGACTGGCTGTGAGCTTGTTCTGTTGAGCCAAAAAGTCTGGCGTAATAGCCAATCCATTCAAAAATCGTCAATTTTGAAATCAAAATTCAATTGAGCTTGTCAAGCATCTTTTCAGCTGCAACCAGCCACAACTCTCTTAGTCTCTGCAGCAATCAGTTTTTCCTTAGTATCCTTTTTTTGACATGGTTCCCGAACCTTAACCACAGTTTTGCCCTTCAGAATGGCAGTTATCCACTCCTTCCGCTTCTTACTTGCTTCAAGCTCACTTCTCCGCCATCACCCTGTACACTATCACATAGAACACACTTTTCACGTGGACTCATTATGCACTGCTCTTTTGTGCATTTAAACTAAATTTTCTGAACTCGTAAACAACTGCTGGCACAGAAGACCAACACAAAGGACCAACCTTCCCCCTTTGAGGAGGGGTAGATCATTGACATCTCACAGACATCTAAGTATTGACTACTAACCACTCCAATAACATCATGGCACTATCGGAGGATGGAATTTGACAGTGTTTGTGTAACAAAGTATGGTAAGCGTGCGGGGAGTAAGTCGTGATATGGCGCGTCTCCCCAGCCTTAAAACCACACAAGCAGTACGCACCATACAGTTGGTCTGATGAAAAGTCGCTCAGACCTGTTTTGTGGGAAATTTTCATAAATAGCCAACTTTGCAGAAAGTTGCGTGTTCTTCAAGATATAAGAGGAAAATCCTAAAAGGTCTCATTTTTTCATGGTTATTTTTATTTTTGATCCATTACCAGGCCGAAATTAAGGTTTGTCTTCGAAACTTCAGATTTAGCACCCTGGAAAAAAATATGGGAATGTTGTCAAGAAAAATTTCTACAAAACATTCTGCTGTTTGGTCGTTTGACTGTCGTAATGTAGAAAAGGAAATGTCCTGACTAATCCCCTGACTCATCACTAATGACAGAAACTTGAAATTTGGGGAGGGTAAATCTTACAGTGGAGGCTCTTTTAAGAAGGGTTTTTTTGTAAATTCACCCCATAAGGGGTGAACGATATTTTGAAAATATGTCCCTATTAAACCAATTTTGCAGCTGAAATTGTGATGATTGGTATTTGGTTCTCGGTCATTTCAACAGTTTTGTAAATTAAACCGTAAGGGGGTGAAATTTTGACTGAAAGTTTTTTGTTAAAGAAATCATTATTAAGGAGCCACTAAAGCTTTTTTAAAGCTACCTGTACCAAAACTGGTATTCAACTTCTCACTTAGAAATAAATAATAATTGTCAGTGTTTTCAAACCCTAAGAGAGTGAAATACGGGGTGAAAAGTTTTACGAAAATATTTCATTATCAAAGCAATAGCACGTAGCGTGAAAGTTTAGGTGATGTTGCTGTTTGTGAACAAAATCAAAGAAAGCTATTTAACAATCACCACAACAAATCAACTCTGTCAGACTTACACAGAAAAGGAAACTGATCTTTAATACTTCAGTTTCTCACTAGGCCTATTATATACTTATAAAATTATTTTTGTTGTAATTATTACACAAACTAATCATTACTGATGGCAAAATAGATATAATGTTTAAATATTGTTCCATGTACATTAACATTATTGTAAAGTGAGAGTATTAAGTACTGGGTTTAAGACTGGCACTAACATTTATAAACCCACTTAACCGATTTGTCACTTTGTTTATTCAACTCGCTATGTGAAATTAAACTAAAACTGTTGGTACACTGTAATTCTGTAATAACTGACAGCCTTGTAAAGGGGCAGTAAATCTTTCATAGCACGTAGATTCACACATTAGCAGTGGGTGTACATTACACAAATTCAATCAAAGACAAACAAAAATACCATACAGTATGGAGTGTGGTCTTCATAAAGACAAATAATGTAGAATAGTGTTTGCGAGGAGTCATTTCTGTTAATTTTTTTGGGAAACTTTTTGCATTTGATGTTATCCTCAGGTTCTTCCTGCTTTATCAATTGTGGTCTGTAGATAACTTCTATCTAGATATCTGTCTATCTTGCACGTGGATAGAATGTGAAAGCTGTTCTTTATCCCATGGAGGTCTGCAGATGCTTACTGTAAGACTAGTAGTTTTCCTTATATGCATTGCCTTCAGTGTGGTACTTGTTCTTCCGCACTAAATTACTGCTAGCTTAATACATAGGTTGTTTCTTGTCCTTTTGATTTGGAGGCACAACATGGGTACAATTTAGTTTAGTTTATATGTATTATTAAACTTGAAGATGCCCATAGATATGATACAACTGCGGCATTTTATTCCATTGTGCAGGGGAAGGAGTTTGACGAGCTACCACCAACAATATAGGAGACTTGTGTATAAAAGTTGTATTATTTGCATTTTGATTTGTATACATGATTGTGAGGTATAATATAAACAGTTTCAATGATTTCTGCCGAAAAAACATTTCCGCATCCAGCAACTTAGTTATTAGACAACACAGTCACCTTGATTCTTTATATTTCTAATAATGTGGAGGGAATGTAACTGCATAGTTCCATTTATCATTACAGAAAAAGGTATATGTATTACATGACAGTGTGTGTGTGTTTGCTACAGATAATTGTGATCTACCGATAATAACATATAGAAATTTCTGTTTTTAATAGTCAACATGGTCACATGGTTTCCATCTGTTGATTGGCATGGTTTCTGCCTTTATTGTTAGTTAAAGTTAAATGTTGTAAGTATATATTTATGAGTAGCTGGAAGTAGTAGTGATTGTGGTGGTGGTGGTGGTGGTGGTGGTGGTGGTGGTGGTAGTAGTAGTAGTAGTAGTAGTAGTAGTAGCAGTAGTGATGATGATTTTGTGTTGCCAATATTCAGGTAATTTCACTGCTTAGTATTCGTTTCAGTTTCTTGTTGTTACGGAATCAAGGTTTCATGCATATGTAAGCATTATTTAGCTGTGTTTTCTTTATCTCACATTTCTGATTTTTTAAAAATCAGTATAGTTATAAAGCCTTTTTCCTTTATGTTACTTACTCTGATGAATTTTTTTGCCTTTTGTATATTGCTTTCTGTTACATTCATCCTTAAAAATTGTCACCATTATTGTTTTCATCATTGTAAGTTACCTTACTTTTCTACTAAAAGTCAGTCATTCTCATAGTCATGTCATTTGCTGTAAATTTGTGGCAATGAAACAAAATGTTGCTCAATGCTGCTGGTAGGGAAGGAAATAATTTGTTTGGAAAAAAAATGTATTGTAAAATTTTAATTTAATGTATGTGGTTTTACTTTTGATATTTGTAGAGACTGTCTTGAAATAGCAATTGTCATAGTTGTATTTATTTTGTTATTATAATTTTATGTAATTGTGAAAAATTATCTTGAAGGGGACAAATGTTAAACCATCTGCAATGTCATCATTGTTTTTCATTTTTGTGTAGCATGACTTTGTGTTAAATTTACTTCCATTGCTTGAATAAAGAGTACTTTAACAATTTTACCATGTATTTTTAAAGGGCAGACCTTTTCAAGTGCATTAACTTATATATCACTATGACAGTTTCTTCCCTTTCCCATAAATATAAAATAAAACAACCTAAGTTCATATTATTTTCTCAATTCTGTCCTTTCCAACAGTTGTATTGTGTGTAGAGACTGAAAGAGATTCATTTATGCTTTAAAAATAAGTGTGAAGCTGGTTTAGCTGATAAATGAACTGACTGTGTTTAAGGTTTAAGAGTGAACATACATTTGGAATCACAGCTCTAGTTCTTTATGGGATTGTTATGTCAGCTATGATACAATTAGCTTCACAGAATAGTTTTCCAGGCATTATGTACCAGAATATTTATGCACAAGACATAAATACCTCCTATTCTTCTTGACACCTTCTCCTTCATCTGAATGAGCAATTAAGTAAATATCTCCTATTCTCTTTGATGCTTTTCTGTTCACATTTGTCTACCTTTGTCATCCCAACTAATGGTCACTCTCAATGAGTGCTCTGAAGGATCTGCACTATCATCCCAGTTTTCCCTAAACTTCCGATCTTTCCTCCTTGATGAAGGAACTGATACTTCCGAAAGCTGAGAATAATTTTTTCTAGTCATCACATTGTTGGCAGTGCTGGAATTTTGCCTCTGTAAGGTAAGTACTGGCCAGCCATTCAGCCTCCTTGTAATCTTACTGTTCAGTAAATATCTAGTTACTATATTCAGTGAAGCTGTATTAAGAATTACATTGATTGTATTAGAAGAGAATCCACAGAAGTGTAATTCAGAAATGAAAATTTGATGAGGAAAAAAAAAAACCTTGTTTCCGTGTCATTGCATAATCACTCATTGAAACTATTAATTTTTGAATAAATAATTAATAAAACATATGCCCAGTAAAGATGACATGATAGTGAAAGGATCATGATCAAAGCCATTATTCGTGTGTGTGTGTGTGTGTGTGTGTGTGTGTGTGTGTGTGTCAAACACCTTAGTGTAGACTTCTGAGGTATACTTTGAATATGGTAAACGAGTGAATATATTGTCTTTTTGTATACTAGACAAATAGTTTGTTGTTGCTGACTACTCTACAAAAGAAATAATTATATAAATCAGTAGTCAATCTTATTTAATGTACACCTTGCTTCAGAAAGTGGCTAGAAACTAATCCACTTGTATTATTGCCAGCTTCAAATAAATACTTAGTTTATAATAGGACACATTGAGTGATATGTGATCATCAGTTTTGAGTAGATCATGATCTTTTCACAGTAATGTTAATTTACAGTTAACTATTACATTATCTCAGTAGGTGTGAACCATTTATTTTCAATAATTTAAAGTTTGATCTGCATTAAACAGTGCCCGTAAACTGTCAATGGAAATTCTGCATGGCAATCAGTAACTTACTAAGTTACAGCTGGCACTGTTTACATTGCAAACATTATTTTATTGACTTTTCTGCACTTTGGTCATATTATTTAAAGTCTTAAATGACTCAACTTGCCTTATTTATTTCAGACAAGTTGAGGTAGACACTGAAAATATTTATGATGACACTGAGTGCCTGTCTACATGAGCATACAACCTTCTTTGGTGTCCATGTCAACTAGCTATTAATGTGTTTGCCATTTTGAAGAAGTGGTTGCTTACAATAGTCATTTACTGTAGACAGTTTTATTATTAAGGTGTCCTCATACTTTTATGATTCTGACACGAAAAATACAGAACTGCACTGTTAATAATGATGCTCTAAACTCCAAAGATAGAATGATTTATGTTATCTTATGAGCAGTAATGTTTACAGTACTTTGTTTAAAAATAGGGAAAGAAATTACTTATTTTAGTAAGACTTGAAATTGGAATAAATGCTGCTTATTTTATGTTCAGGTGCTCCATTGACTGTAATGTGCAAGGATACAGTATTTGTATTACTAAAATGCTGTTCCAGAATCCACTACCAGTTGCAATGCAGGGGGCAATAGAAATTAGATTTTCGATATTTTGTATAATTATTGCCCAAATTTAAAATGCGATCATAATTAACCCATTAACAGGAATAATCTATGTTAAAACTTTAACACAATAAGGCAAGTTTTACAGCTAGAAAATGTGTTTGCTTGGGGTAGCGTAAATGAAGGCTTACATACCTGGGCTTCATTCATCCAGTATTTGAGAATGAGAGCACTTAGTGACTGCCTATAAAGTTTACACATAATTTCAAATCTAGGAAACTTTTTCTCACTGACACCTTCACAGAATGGTGAAAGAAAAAAAAAGTTTATCACTTGCTACATTTTCCTCTTTTATGCAATCAAACTTCAGTATCAGGTATGGTATTTGTATTTCATTAAATATTGTTCCATTGTTTCATAATGGGAGCACTTAGTAATTTCCAACAAATTTTTAGGTGTAATTTCAAATCTTTCCTAAAAGCTTTCTCGCTCACAAGCTTAAAGGCAAATATGTTACACATTAACTCATTTATAAAGTAATCAGACATTTGAAGCTGTTTTAGGGTTGGGGTTGTTTAGGGGAAGAGACCAAACAACGAGGTCATTGGTCTGATCGGATTAGGGAAGGACAGAAGGAAGTAGGCCGTGCCCTTTCAAAGGAACCATCCTGGTATTTGTCTGGAGCAATTTAGAGAAATCATGGAAAACCTAAATCAGGATGACCAGACGCGGGATTGAACCATTGTCCTCCCAAATGCGAGTCCAGTGCGCTAACCACTGTGCCACCCCGCTCAGTTTGAAGCTGTTTTATGCATGAGAGATCAGTCCCTTAAGGAATTGGGGGTTTACTGATGATTCACTATCAGGCAAACTGGGCCATTCCATTTGACACTGGATTACAAATTTTAGAATCTGTGAGAAAACATTTTCCTTTGTTTTCTTAAACATTTCTGCTTCAAGTGAAGCATGTTGATAGTTTCCCCAAAACATTAGATAGCTTCGTGAACTGCTTGAGACGTTTTAGAGATGTTTTTGTCATAGAACTTCTTGTTTCCAGTCATAAAAGAAATTCCAAAGAAGAAATTATTGTGGTATGAATAATTAAACAGAAATATTAAGATATTTATTGTTTGAAAATTGTGTGATTGTAAAATTAATGTGAAAATAAATAGTATCAACACATTGGTGTTAATATTTCAGAGCATGCTAGATAGCTTGGTAGATTAGGAACCTTGAATATTCTTAGATAAAATTTAGAGAAATTGTTGGTGGTAGGTTGGATAAAGCTTTATTCATACATTGAAGGCGTTGTATTCATAAAGTTTGGAAGAAAGTCATTGTAGTAAGGCCATTCAGTTTAAGCACATCACTCTGTTATTTCACCAAATCGTACAATATTGCAAAACAATTGTTTAAATTCACAATTATTTCAAATAAAAAAGACAACTATTAATTTTGGTATTTCTACTGGTAAATTTTATTTCTGTTTTCAGCAATTATTAATCTGCAATAATTGCTAAAAACAGAAATTAAATTTACCAGCAATTATTAAACTGCAACCAGGAAAGCGTTTCTCAAGAAGAGAAATTTGTTAACATCGAGTATAGATTTAAGTGTCAGGAAGTCGTTTCTGAAAGTATTTGTATGAAGTGAAGTGTAGCCATATATGGAAGTGAAACATGGACAATAAATAGTTTGGACAAGAAGAGAATAGAAGCTTTCAAAATGTGGTGCTACAGAAGAATATTGAAGATTAGGTGGGTAGATCACGTAACTAATGAGGAGGTATTGAATAGGATTGGGGAGAAGAGAAGTTTGTGGCACAACTTGACTAGAAGAAGGGATCGGTTGGTAGGACATGTCCTGAGGCATCAAGGGATCACAAATTAAGCATTGGAGGGCAGCGTGGAGGGTAAAAATCGTAGAGGGAGACCAAGAGATGAATACAGTAAGTAGATTCAGAAGGATTTAGGTTGCAGTAGGTACTGGGAGGTAAGGAGCTTGCACAGGATAGATTAGCATGGAGAGCTGCATCAAACCAGTCTCAGGATTGAAGACCACAACAAAAACAACAATCTGCATCCACTATAATATTGTTCAGTACACTTATGGCTTGTGAAAGAAAAAAAAATAAAAGTTATCTGTGACTGTGTTTGCTGAAATACTTGGTAAACTGAAGACTGATCATGGCTTGCATCAACATATCACTGAAGATGCTAAACTACTGTCACTAGATGAAGAAAAAAAGGCAAAAGCTTTCTTTCTCTGTCCATTAGGAAATAAGAAATGGCCAAGTTATGTATTGGCGTTTTTCCAGAATATGTTTTGTGTAGTTCAAATCAAAGAATGGAAAATTCAGGATGGAATGCAACAATATGAAAAGGATAGTTGTTACTCAACATATAGTGGAGATTCTGAGTCGCAAGAAGGAAAACAAAAAGATTGTCACACAGTTAGCTTTCAGCCAGCCAAGAAGGCCATTGTCAAAATTAGACAACGCCCCCCCCCCCCCCCCCCCCCCCCCCACACACACACACACATTCTCTGGCAGCTGGAGCCAGCAGCTGGTCTGGCTCCAGCTGCCAGAGACTGCTCGTGTGTGTGAGTTGCTTTTGTATTAGTGTATGCATTTGTGTATGCTGTCTAATTTTGACAAAAGCCTTGTTGGCCAAAAGCTAATTGTGTGACAGTCTTTTTGTAGCACCTCCACTATATGGTGAGTACTAACTATCCTTTTCATTATATTGTTATTTTGTAGTGTATTGAAAGTAGTTGGAATTTTCCTTACAAAGTATTTGATTACATTGTTTTTTAGATGAACTGCAACTTCATAATTATCTCTACATACACGTGCCATTAGTTTGACATGCCAGTAAGGTTTTATTAGGGAATATTATGGCCTTGCTTATTTCATATGGTAGGTCATCTTTTACACTATTCTTTGTGTTGAATCTATTTTAAAGATGGGAAAATGGTATAGAGGCGAAAGAAGCTGTGAGATGGTACACATTTTTAATATCTGTATAGAAATTAGATTCATTCCTTTCAAAGGTACATAGTTAACAGTGTAGATTGTTACATGTTAAACCAATGCAAAGTGTCTGTAAAGTATAGAGTTATATAAACATCAAGATGCCTTTCACTTGATTGTGTCACTATTAACATATATCCCTCTAATGATTAAACTCTGATAGAACATTTTGACCTCAGTATTTTTCAACAGAATCAGCATCTTAAAAGCAATGATTATAACATTTACATTTGCTCAGATTACTCCTTTAGCAGTAGAAACAAAAGTAAAGCATATGTCATGGTTCACAGGTGATATATAAAGTAAGTGTGTGTGATCTTACTCCAACAGCTGTACTGGCTTTGTAGGTTGGTGCAAATGCAGTTAAAAGTTTGCAGTTCAAAGCACAATGACAGTTAAATGTTATTTGAAATTGTGTTCTGCAGGCATACTTGTATAATTCTTTACTAAAATTTCTACATAGTGGACTCATGAGATGAAATGAATGTACATCTGGAGTCTCCTTTGTAAATACTATTTTAATTTTTCTGTACAATAATGCACAGTAAATTTGTTAACCGTTTTTTAATGTTTTGCTATTTCCCTTGTCAATACTGGTTTTATCCTTTTTACGGATATAATATAACCTGACTACGTTTGATGCAGTTATGCTGTTAATACTTTCTCTTCATAAACAAGCTTACTAATTTTTAAGTTCTAACTAACAAGAGCTTCTTGATTTAGTTTCATTGTTAGGTAATCAGTTGCCCATAGTGTGGGTTACACATACAGCACTACCAAACCACTCCATGGACCATAATTTGTAATATTCTTACTACTATAATTTTGTCTGGAGTACACTAAGGTGACAAAAGTTGAGAGATACCTCATAACATTGTGTTGGACCTCCTTTTACCTGACATAGTGCAACAACTCATCTTGGCATGGACTCAACAAGTTGTTGGAAGTCCCCTGAAGAAATATGGAGCCACCCACAATTGCAAAAGTGTAGGCGGTGGAGGATATTGTGCATGGACTGACCTCTCATTTACATCCCACAAATAATTGATGGGATTCACATCATGTGATCTGCGTGGCCACCTAATTCGCATGAATTGTCGAGAATGTTCTTCAAGCCAGTTGCAAACCATTGTGACAATTGGCACAGAGAACCCAGTCTATTCCATGTAAACAAAGCTCACATTGTTACCAAGCCACCAGAAGCTTGCATGGTGCTTTGTTGACTACTTGGGTCTGTGGCTTAATGGGGTCTGCACCACACTCAAACCCTACCATCAGCTCTTACCAACTGAAACTGGGACTCATCTGACCACCCCACAGTTTTCCAGTCATATAGGGTCCAACAAATGTGGTCACAAGCCGAGGAGAGACCCTGCAGGTGATGTGCTGTTAGCAAAGGCATTCGTGTCATTTGTCTGCTACCACAGCCCATTAACACCAAATTTTGTCACACTGTTTGAACGGATACGTTCGTCAGAAGTCCCACATGAATTTCTGTAGTTATTTCACACAGTTGCTTGTCTGTTAGCACTGACAACTCTATGCAAACAACACTGTTCTCGCTTGTTAAGTGAAGACCGTTGGCTACTGCATTGTCTGTTGTGAGAGGTAATGCCTGAAATTTGCACACTCTTGGACACTGTGGATCTTAGAATATTGAATTCCCTAACAATTTCTGATATGTAATGTCCCACATGTCTAGCTCCAAGTACCATTCCACTTTCAGAGTATCTCAATTCCATGCAGCCAAAATCATGGTGGAAACCATTTCATGTGATATATACAAAGACAGTAACTTGTTCTCGAAAGAACAGTTACTGTTGATGGCCGTGCAGCTTTTCCCTGGAATAAATGATGACTAACTGAAAACCTTAGCTGTCGACAGGTGTTGTTGATATACCTCGATGTGGACAGCTGAAAATGTGTGCCCCGACCGGGACTCAGTGTCCACATTGAGGTATATCAACAACACCTGTCGGCAGCTGAAGTTTTCAGTTAGTCATCATTCATTTCATGTGAGTTACCTGAATTCAAATCACAGTTCTGCCAGTGCACTGTCTTCCATACCTTGTATAAGCGATACTATTGCCATTTTTATATGTGCATGTAGCGTCCTGTGACTGTTGTCACCTCAGTGTATAAATGTATTGAGTAATCCTTTCAACAATAATACAGAGCAGTATTAGTACTTAACCACTCATGCTTGAACTTTTTATTTGCTTAGCTCATTTTTTGTTGTCTCCCAATAAGGAGTAATAATTTGTGTTATTTGTAGAAAACTTTCTGTCTGTTATGAAATGTAAATAAGTGAAGTGCCTTATGTATTCCCCCGTATTCTCAACTGGCATAAGCTGGATAATTTTTTATCTGTTGCTATCTTCTGCAATCAAATTTTTATCCTACAAATTTCTAAGCAATACTGTTTGAGAAATAAAAAGGGTATGTTAGCTCATTTGTGTAAATGATTTACACATCCACAACTGAGCATGATAATACCTGTTCTGCACTCATAGGTAGCACACCGCGCCTAATACATGTCCACTGCAGCACTCGGGCCACAGCACCAAGTTACAACTCCTGAAGATGGCCTTATAAGAGCCCAAAACCAGTTGTGTGATAATAAAAGAACTTAACAACTGAAGTGGTATTTTCAACCTCTGACATCCAACAAAGTTATTTTTAAAGTTCCAGAAATATTTGAGTGCAATGATGACCAAACCAATTACTCGGGTGATGGTTGATTTTCTTTAGTTTTTCTCTTGTAACACTTTATTCACTGGCAACATGTATAGAAGTTCCAGTTAGAATTTGTAAAAGTAAGACATATTATGAGATAACCTTTTCTAAGTTTTAAAATATACTAGAAATACTACTGCTTCAAAATTGAAATAGCTAATTGGATTACAGATTTTTTGAATTAATTAAAGCATGAAGTGTAGAAAATCGAATGCATGGTACTGCAAAATATGGTATTGGTTGTGCACAGCAAAAGTTATACTGCTTGTCATCTGCTGAAATGACAAGACACCACCACACACAACAACAATTTGTAGGAGAATTAGTAATGTTTGTAATTATGGATTTCATTTTTCGGCTTTTGAGAAAATACACAGGCATAGAATGATGCACCCAATACATGATGAAAGATTAGCATGCAAGAGTGCCCATAGTCATTACTATGGTTATGAAGGTTCTCATTATATTTCAGTTTTGTCTACAGCTGATAAATATGATAAGTCGGTGTTGCAATCGGCTGTGTGACAGGAACTGTACCCTTATGAACTACCCAAAGCTTGCACCATTTGGATATCTGTGAACATGTATGAGTTTAGATTCAAAGAGAGCATGGAATAACAGAGAAAGTATTATTAAACTAAAAAAAATTACTGTGATGAAATAAAAATGAAAATAAAAGTAGTTTATTTGAAATCAAAATATGCTGCTGAGTAACAGTCACAGAGTGTATGTCTTGAATGTTTAAAAAAATAAATAAATAAATAAAATAAAAACACGCAAAGTCAACAAAGTTAAAAGTTTGATCAATGTACAAACCATATGTGTCAATTTACAATAGAGAACATTGAGTGTCACAAGGTAAAATACATACTAAGACTACGTCCAGTTAACTCGAATAATCATGCACAAAGTATAGCTTCAAACTTAGATGAAGAACATCAATTAGCAGGTAGATTCAAACTGAACCAGCCGCTTATAAAAACCTATGCAGCTAAGCTCCAAGTTTGTGGTGAACGCTATCAGCACCCTCTTTATTGGATGCATTAACACTACTATTTGTCTGTACAAAAGAAGACATGTTGTACATAAATTTATGTTAAATAAAAAACAGAATTATAAAGTTAAAATATATTGTCATAAAATTGTAGTGCAAGGAAATATGATCTCTACTATCACTAACTAGGTTGTTGAATGGAATTACAAACAATTTCGAATTGCCTATGAACCAGTAGAATTGTCTTTTTGATAAATATGTGTAAATGAAACTATGATGTCATCAGTCAAACTATAGCAGACGTATTTTAGCACTGAAGATGATCACCCTGTGATTAAATTCAATATATCATAATAAAAAAAGGTTTCAAATTTATAGAACCAATGCTGGAGTTTCACTTGCTTGCAGTACTTGGTGTGTGGTCACGGCACACAAACTTCCTAATAGAGTCCAAACCCATTGTTGAAATGTTGACTGTAGGGGTGGACAGTAAATTAAAGGTAACTTTCCCATTAGTACACAGCCCTCAACAGGGACGAGAGATGTCCAACTGCCATACAGGATACCTGGCCAAAACATGGCTGATCTACCTCACTGCTGAACGCTTGGGCCTACATGTGTGAGAAATACTTAGTTACATGGCCATCTCCACAGTCATTTATGGTGATCTTGCATCAGAGAAATCCTGCTCTTGCCAGCCATATTTTACAGAAAGTTTGTGAGCAATTTCCCATGCTGCCAGTGCTTCTTGCATAAAGAAGCAAGATGGAAAGTTGAAAATGACCTTTTGAGACATGTTGACAGACTGAACAGTCACGTTGCCCCCTTCATGATTGGGAACAAAGTACACTCTACTGAACTTTACTGAGAATGTGGGCTTACTTTTATGCCCATTACGCAGGTGGGTGACCCTAGCAACTTCATGTGGTCGAAAGAGTGTAGAGAATGAAGTTACTGTCATAAAAAAGCAATGTACACAAGTTGTCAAAGTGGTGCAAAACTTATTTTGAGCGCTTTATCTAGAACAGATATACGTAAATACCAAGAAACAACAGTTTATAACTTCATCCCAAAAGTGTGTTAATCTGCATTATGCCATCAGTCTCTGTCATTCTGCACTGAATAAGCAACCAGTTTTCGAGAGTCTGCAGTGTGAGGGCAGACTGACTTGTGTCTTCCTCCAGTTGGCAGGTAGTGATCCAACTGCCTCTACAGTCAGTGTTACCCCGTTTGGGTTGACCTAGATCTGACGTCTGAAGGTGTAGCTATTAACTTTGTATTCTGCCTTATGGCAGGTCTTGTCATGAGGAAACGCTCGTCAGAGAGGTCCACTGCATGAGCGTCTAGGGAAGTGATTCCAGTGGTGGTTTCCTGTTGCCTTCCACTGATGATGATGAAATGATAATGAGGACAACACAAACCCAGTCCCTGGGTGGAGAAAATCTCCGACCCAGTCGGGAATCAAACCTGGGCCCCTTGGCGTGACAAACTGCCGCGCTGACCACTCAGCTATCGGGGCGGATGATGGTGTAGCAACAGTTACTTAATTTACAGACCCAGTAACATTTGATATTTATGGGTGTAATCTTAAATAGTGGTGAGCATGAAATATTTGATGAGGACAAAACAAATGAATGATATTAAAATGTAACACAGACAAAAAAAATCTGCTCATCAAGTAGCAGCAAGAGAACACAACATACAAAGGTTAAGGAAGTTTACAAGATTTTAGATCCAGTGGCTTCTCTGCCTGGAAGAAAGAGTTGAAGGGAAAGGAAGTGGGATGAAGAAAAAGGACTGGTGAGGTTTAGGAAGTTGAAAGAATTATGGAAAAGTTGAGCATAACCTTAGGTCAGGGGATAATTACTGGACAAGATGAGAAGGAAACACATTTTGAGGGACTACTCCACATGAGGTTTGAAAACCAGATAGCTTATAGGTAAAAGATAAAGTATAAGCAAGACAAAGATTACTGACAAAACATTGTGCAAGAGAGAATAAGAGTGGAGGGGAAGGGAAAATTACACACATTGGAAAATGAAAAGATACAGAAAACTGAAAGGGAGTGAAGAAAGCAAAAGTTACTGAAAATAAATGCTGAAACCAAAGAAATTAACAAAAATTTAGGCCAGGTGGGTGCAAGAACTAAGAATATGTTGTAATGCCAATTCCCACCTAAGGGGTTCTGAAAAGCTAGTGTCTGGGGGAAGGATCCAGATGGCATGTGTTATGAAACAGGCACTAAGGCCACAGCTTTTGTGTAGAGCATGCTCTGCAAAAGAGTATTGTATGTTGTCAGTGTACACACTCTGTTTCTGTCCATTCATCCTGCCTGATAACTTGGTGGTAATCACACCAGTGTAAAAGTACGAACAGTGTTTACATAACAGCTAGTACATGACATGTTTCACTCGTGGCTCTACCTTTGATAGTATATGTTTTGATAGTTACAGGGCTGGTATAGGTGGTGTTAGGAGGGTGCATAGGGCAACTATTAAAGTGAAGACAGTCACAGTGGTAGGAGCCATAGGATAGGAAAATGGATGCAGGAGGAGCATGGGGCTAACTAGGATGATATTGTGGGAGGGGAGGGGAGGGGGGGGGTGATGAAAAGGTATTCTAGGTGAGGTGGGCAGAATGGACCACATTTAATCAGCTCTCTGACACATTTACATTGGGGAGGGGGTGATGAAAAGCTATTGTAGGTGTGGTGGGCAGAACAGACCTCATTTCATCAGCTGTCTGACACATCTACCTACAGAACCTGCCATCAAGAGCTCATTGCTGTGATACAAACTGACCTACAGCATCTCCTTGAAACCTCAGGTTCCTTACTAGGACTGACACCTCAATACATAGAACCTAGTTGATAAATGCCAGCAACCTATAGTACAAAGACTTCTGTCTATATTAAACATGCATATCATTTCCTAGATCATCAGAAATATGTGCCCGTTCCACTCCCATCGCACACCTTGCTTGTCACCATTGCTGCCATCTTCCTCTATACTAGCCTCTCCCAAATAAATGGCATATCTGCTACTGAACAGTACCTCAGCCAGTGCCCATCTGATTCCAAATCTTTGATGTCCTTCCTGCTCACCTTAATCAACTTTATGCTCACAAACAACTATTTTACCTTTGAGGGGCAAACTTATGAGGTCTGTTCAAAAAATTCAGCCATACTCAATGTTATATGAATGGTTCACACAGTTTAAAAATGACTGGACAGAAGTTAAAGATGATCATCATTCAGGATACCCTTCGACGTCTACCGATGATGCTCATGACGGGAATGTCATCGAAGTTGTGCATGGCAATCAAAGACCAAATGTCCAAGAGATTGCAGAATGTAATATTTTAGTTGGATCATGTCATCAAATCCTGACATAGCATGTTGGAATTCCTCATGTTGCCACCAAGTTCATCCTATGGTTCATGAGTCAAGATCATGGTGCACGACTATCCCACAAAAAACAGAATCACTGTGTTGCCTCATCCTTCATACTCTCCAGACCTGACCCCTGCAGACTTTTTGTTATTCTCAAAGTTGAAAATTCCGTTGAAAGGACGAAGATTTGTATCAGACGAGATAAACGAAAATTCACACATAGCGCTTCAAGTGATCCAGCAAGAGGCGTACCAATACTTACTGCTTCCAGAAGTGAAAACGGCATTGGGAGCAGTGTAACAAATGTGGAGGAGAGTATTTCAAAGGAGACTATATACAATAAGTAAAAGGTAAGTGTAGAAAAATTTTGTGGACAAGTCCTGGAATTTTTTTTAACAGATCTCATACAAACAGATGATGGGCACAGCCATGAAAAGCAAGACGTCTCCTTCCTGTGCCAGCCTTCTCATTGCTCGCTTGGAGGGAGATTTCATGGGACCTTTTCAGCTTAGGCCCGTTGTTTGGTTCAGATAAATAGATGACATCTTTGCCATATGGACACACCATCAGACTGATCTGTTAAAATTTTTGGTATCTCTAAATACATTCTCCCAGTTACATTTAACATAGTTCTGTTTTGAATCACATGCCACTTTCCTTGATGTTGAGCTCATCCTCACAAAGCGTCAAAACCTACTAACAAACAATGTAACTTACATTTTGACAGTAGCCATACCTTCCATGTCAGACATTGCCTCCCATAAAGCCTTGGCATTCGAGACAATACACCACCATTCTCATCTCAGCCATCACTTGATGTAGTTACACAGCTAGCCTAATTCAAAAGCAGATTTCCTGGAGAATCACATCCAATCTTGCTGGGCCCTACAAAAAGTTGCTTAAGAGGACACCTTTTGTCTCTTAGTATTATTCTGGTCTTGTCATTAATCAGTTACTTCAGCAAGGCTGTGACTTCCTAGAATCTTGCAACACATCTATAATAGCTTTTCATTTACTTCAACCCCCCTCCCCCCTTCTTCCAATCTCTGCAAGATCCCGGTGAGGCCCTATGCTCCTCTTGCACCCATTTCTCTACCCTATGACTCCTGCCCCAATGACCATCCCTGTTTTACAACTTACCCTCTGCACCCTTCTACCACGAACTGTACTAGCACTGTAGCTGGCAAAACATACACTGTCAGAGGGAGAACCACCTGTAAAACATCACACGTCGTGTACTAGCTGATATGTAAACACTGTACGTCATTTTACTTTGATATGGCTACCACCAAGTTATCAGTCAGGATGAATGGACATAGACTGAGAATGTGCACTGGAAACACACAACATCCTCTAAAACAGAGAGACATGATGTCAGTACCTGTTTCACCAAGTGTGCCATCTGGAGTCTTCCTCCAGACATTAGCTCCTCATAACTCCTCAGGCGAGATCAGGCATTACAACATGTTCTTGGTTCTTGCCAGCCACCTGGCCTTAATTTACATTAATTTCTGTGGTCTCTGCATTTTTTCTCGGTTGTTATTGCTTTCTTCACTCCCTTTTTGTTTCTATGTCTTTTATTTTCTGTCCTACCCATAATCCTCCACCCACTGCTACCACATAGAATGCACTTCTTAGCTCTCGCTCAATGTTTTTGCAGTAATCTCTATTTTGCTTATTACCCTATCTTCCACCTCCAAGCTCTCGGGTTTTCAAATCTTGTCCGGTGCAGTCCCCAACTTTCCTTCTCATCTCGTTCAGTGAGTCCCCTCTTACCCAGGGTTGTGGGCGTCTTTTCTGTAGTCCTCCACATTTCCTAAATTCCACCAGTCCCTTTTCTTCATCACTCTTTCTTTCCCTTCAACCCTTTTGCGAGAAGAAGGAGCCACTGGCTCCGAAAGCTTGTCAATTTCCTTAACCTTTATATTTGTGTGTTTTCCAGCTACCGATTGGTGAGTGGACTTTTTAACTATCCAGTTAAATTATATTTTTAACAACTGATTGTTTTTGTAGATATAAACAAAATTGTCAAAGCATAAAGACCACAGTATTAATTATTAAATGTGGAAATTAAAATGTCAATTGAATGAAATTTGACTCGTAACTGCTACTGATTACATTTTTCTGGCTGTCATTGGCGAATTGTTTGCATATATTGACATCTAAGATTCATTTTGTTAAATGAAGCATTCTAGATATTGAAAATATTCTAGCTGCATGAAAAATAGTTTACAAAATTGAAGTCAGTTTGAATATTTTATTGATGGCAGGCAATGAAAACATCATAACTCCATTTTGATAAATTTTATAGAATGAAAATGGTTTCTTAAAAAATAATTTAAAACAATGCAGATGAAGTTGCTGCTTGTGTGACTGTATCGTAGAAGTCTAGTTGTTAACATATTAGAAAAATCCACGCAATTTCAAATATCTTTTTGTTAATGAAGATATGGGAAATACAAGATTTTTGTAGTAAATGTGTCATTTAGCTTAAAGGCAGTTGGCAGTAGGTTCTGCAATAGCTGTTTAGACCAATTCAATTTTGCACAGAGTATGCGAAGGAACTTGCCCCTTCTTGCAGCGGTGTACCGTAGGTCTCTAGAAGAGCGTAGCATTCCAAAGGATTGTAAAAGGGCACATATCATCCCCGTTTTCAAGAAGGGACGCCGAACAGATGTGCAGAACTATAGACCTATATCTCTAATGTCGATCAGTTGTAGAATTTTGGAACATGTATTATGTTTGAGTATAATGACTTTCCTGGAGACTAGAAATCTACTCTGTAGGAATAAGCATGGGTTTCGAAAAAGATGATCGTGTGAAACCCAGCTCTGCTATTCGTCCACGAGACTCAGAGGGCAATAGACACTGGTTCCCAGGTAGATCGCGTGTTTCTTGACTTCCGCAAGGCGCTCGATACAGTTTCCCACAGTCGTTTAATGAGAGCTTATGGACTATCAGACCAATTGTGTGATTGGATTGAAGAGCTCCTAGATAACAGAACACAGCATGTCATTCTCAATGGAGAGAAGTCTTCTGAAGTAAGAGTAAGTTCAGGTGTGCCTTGGATTGAAGAGCTCCTAGATAACAGAGCGCAGCATGTCATTCTCAATGGAGAGAAGTCTTCCGAAGTAAGAGTAAGTTCAGGTGTGCCGCAGGACCATTACTATTCACAATATATTCACAATATATATAAATGACCTTCTGGATAACATCTGAAGTTCACTGAGGCTTTTTGCACATGATGCTGTGGTATATCAAGGCGTTGTAACAATGGAAAATCGTACTGAAATGCAGGAGGATCTACAACGAATTGACTCATGGTGCAGGGAATGGCAATTGAATCTCAATGTAGACAAGTGTAATGTGCTGCGAATACATAGAAAGAAAGATCACTTATCATTTAGCTACAATATAGCAGGTCAGCAACTGGAAGCAGTTGTTGTTGTTTTTGTTGTTGTGGTCTTCAGTCCTGAGACTGGTTTGATGCAGCTCTCCATGCTACTCTATCCTGAGCAAGATTCTTCATCTTCCAGTACGTACTGCAACCTACATCCTTCTGAATCTGCTTAGTGTATTCATCTCTTGGTCTCCCTCTACAATTTTTACCCTCCACGTTGCCCTCCAATACTAAATTTGTGATCCCGTGATGCCTCAGAACAAGTCCTGCCAACTGATCCCTTCTTCTACTCAAGTTGTGCCACAAACTCCTCTTCTCCCCAATCCTATTCAGTACCTCCTCATTCGTTATGTGATCTACCCATCTAATCTTCAGCATTCTTCTGTAGCACCACATTTCTAAAGCTTCTATTCTCTTCTTGTCCAAACTATTTATCGTCCATGTTTCACTTCCATACATGGCTACGCTCCATACAAATACTTTCAGAAATGACTTCCAGACACTTAAATCTATACCCGATGTTAACAAATTTCTCTTCTTCAGAAACTCTTTCCTTGCCATTGCCAGTCTACATTTTATATCCTCGCTACTTTGACCATCATCTATTGTTTTATTCATTATTAAACCTACTCCTGCATTACCCCTATTTGATTTTGTATTTATAACCCTGTGTTCACCTGACCAAAAGTCTTGTTCCTCCTGCCACTGAACTTCACTAATTCCCACTATATCTAACTTTAACCTATCCATTTCCCTTTTTAAATTTCTAACCTGCCTGCCCGATTAAGGGATCTGACATTCCACGCTCCGATCCGTAGAACGCCAGTTTTCTTTCTCCTGATAACGACGTCCTCCTGAGTAGTCCCCACCCGGAGATCTGAATGGGGGACTATTTTACCTCCGGAATATTTTACCCAAGAGGACAACATCATCATTTATTCATACAGTAAAGCTGCATGCCCACGGGAAAAATTACGGCTGTAATTTCTCCTTGCTTTCAGCTGTTCACAGTACCAAAACAGCAAGGCCGTTTTGGTTAGTGTTACAGGGCCAGATCAGTCAATCAGCCAGACTGTTGCCCCTGCAACTACTGAAAAGGCTGCTGCCCCTCTTCAGGAACCACACGTTTGTCTGGTCTCTCAACAGATACCCCTCCGTTGTGGTTGCACCTATGGTATGGCTATCTGTATCGCTGAGGCACGCAAGTCTCCCCACCAATGGCAAGGTCTATGGTTCATGGGGGGGGGGGGGGGGGGGGGGGGGGGGTGAGGCAGTTAATTCCATAAACTATTTGGGAGTAGGCATTAGGAGTGATTTAAAATGGAATGATCATATAAAGTTCATTGTCAGTAAAGCAGGTGCCAGACTGAGATTCATTGGAAGAATCCTAAGGAAATGCAATCTGAAAACAAAGAAAGTAGGTTACAGTACACTTGTTCGCCCACTGCTTGAATACTGCTCACCAGTGTGGGCTCCGTACCAGATAGGGTTGATAGAAGAGAGAGAGAAGATCCAACAGACAGAGAGCAGCGCGCTTCGTTACAGGATCATTTAGTAATCGCAAAAGCGTTACGTAGATGATAGATAAACTTCAATGGAAGACTGCAGGAGAGACACTCAGTAGCTCGGTACAGGCTTTTGTTGAAGTTTCAAGAACATACCTTCACTGACGAGTCAAGCAGTATATTGCTCCCTCCTACGTATATCTCACGAAGAGACCATGAGGATAAAATCAGAGAGATTAGAGCCCACACAAATAGAAAGGAGAACCGATAGAGGTACTCAAGGTACCCTCCGCCACACACCATTAGGTGGCTTGTGGAGTATGGATGTAGATGTAGATGCAGTACCACACATTTCAAGCACTATTTGAACCACTTTTAGGAACATGAGGTAGTCAGCAATTAAATTATTATTTCATTAATGTGTTCATTAATAAGTCTCACTTGAATTGTGTTAAAGCATAAGTTTCGTATTACTCGTTGGAAGTATCACCTTCATTAAAGCAACACACCTGTGTTTTTGTAGGAGTACTTCTATTATGTTCAATCTAATACACTACTATAGCATCAATTAAAACTTAATTATTTATGTGCACTATGGTTAAATAATGAACACAATACAGAGTACTCTCTTGTAGTAACCCATGGGAATAAAAATCATATTCACCCATGCAGTCTGCATACAACTGCAAATTGACTGCAGCACAACTCATAGCTGACAATAAATATTATGTCAATATAATGTAATTGGATAGATGATAAAATTCACTTGCCAAGTGGCAGCACAAGAAAACACACACACGCAAAGGGTTAACTTATGCAAGCTTTCAGAGCCAGTGGCTCCTTCTTCTAGCAGAAGAGTTGAAGGGGAAGTAAGAGTAGTGAGGGAAAAGGACTGGAGAGGTTTGGGAAAAGGGTACAGTTCGGAAAATTGGTCCAGAATCTCGTGTCAGGGGAGACTTACCGGATGGGATGAGAAGGGAAGAGTCATTAATGTTACGTGTTCGATGGTATGTCGTTACGTATCCATAGAGACTGTGGCACAGGAGCCAGGAGTTGATTCTTCCGGTTCATTGTGGATCCTTTGTCTTGAAGCATGGACTGTAACATGGTGAAATTAGATTCTTAGATTGAGAAACAGGTGGTTGCCCCTTGGTTCATCACCAGCATCACCATTGTCATCATCCAGTTTTAGAGAAAAGCTTGTTGCTCAAAAATTATTTTACATAAGTGACGAGAATTGCAATTCAACATATAAGAGTGCTATAGCTTAAAAGTGTTTAGTGACAACTCTTCCAGGATTAAATATGAACCAGTGTCAAACTTTTAATACTTTTTAACCTACTGCCTTTTTAACTTGTGGATTGCCCATGTATGGAAGCCCTCCAACTTGATAATGCGGTGTGTGTTTATCAAGTGTATTGTTTTGCTTGCTGTACAAAGGACTGATTATTTAATTCTGTCAATGCCTCCTTTAGCGTACAGGTTATTTCCTTAATGTGTTCATCATTAATGCAAGGTCCAAAGGTGAATATATCTTCCTTCCATATGTGATTTAATATGGGCTGAGGCCATTAGATGCATTGTTGTGTTATGTCTACTCACAATATACACCACAAATGTAACAAAGTGGCTTATCATCTTGATGATCACTTGGTGCACTACTTTCTGGCTGCACTGGGGTAATTCTGAGATGAGGTATCTGCATGAGCTTCCAAATAAATATAGCCACACTCTTGGTATTCTAATCAGGTTTTGGTATCATGGGAAGTGAACGCCTTGAATGTGTGTTGCATAACACAGACATTTACTTTCCTGCTTATTGCATCAGAATTCACAAAGCTTCTTTCCCATAGTAGTTTAGTAATACTATGTTTTGTTTAACTCTTTTTAGATCACACTAAGAAAAAAAGTCAGGTCGGCACACACAAGGTTTCCACCGAAATAGGTAAAGAGTAAATATCTGATACAGAAACTTCATTTAGTGCTCAATAACCATTGTGGTAACAAATTGTAGGATCTCAAGAGTCCAGTCTTCTCAACAATAACTGGCAGTGCAGATCATTATCAATATGTATGAAATCTTAGTTTTATAATTTCAGCTTTAAGTCATTTCTTTTCTCACTTTTATCACTGATGTTTTTTGGCAGTGTGGTTCATGACTAGGTTTCCAGGTGATTGCTGTTGCATTTCCAGTATGTGTACAGCACTAAGAACAAATCTGCTCCTAGCAACAAGAGAGCAAAGTGTGATACCTTCAGACCACTGAAAAGATGAGTGACATAATTATGAGGGTCATTGTTGAGAAACAGCTGAAATCATTAAAATTGAAAAAAGCTCCAGGGCCTGATGGAATCCCTATCAGATCCTGTACTGAATTTGTGGCTGAGTTAGCCCCTCTTCTAACTATAATCTATTGTAGGCCCTTGAACAAAAAACCACACCGAGTTCTCAGAAAAAAGCACATGAACAGAATGACCTCATGTGGATTCAGAAAGCAATGATCAAGTGAAATCCAACTTGCCCTCTTCTCACATGACATACTGAAAACTTCGGAACAAGGTAATCAAGTAGATGCAATATTTCTTGATTTCTGAAAAGCATTTGACTCAGTACCAAACATATGCTTATTGTCAAAGGTATGAACACATGATATCAAGTGAAATTTGTGACTAGATTGAGGACTTGTCAGTAGAGGAGACACAGCATGTTATCTCGGATGGAAAGTCGTCACCAGATGTAGAAGTAACTTCAGGTGTGTCCCAGGAAATATGTTGGGACCCTTGCAGTTTGTGTTATATATTAATGACTTGCAGACCTTTTGCAGATGATGTGATTATCTATACTGAAGTACCGTCTGAAAGAAGCGGCATAAATATTCAGTCAGATGTTGATGGCGACTTGCTTTAAATGTTCAAAGGTGTAAAACTATGCACTTCACAAAATGCAAAAAAATGTAATATCCTATAATTATAATATCAGTGAGTCTCAGCTGGAATCAGCCAACTCATATAAATACCTGAGTGTAACACTTTGTAGGAATTTGAAATGGAATATCACATAGGCTCAGTTGTGGGTAAAGCAGGTGGCAGTCTGGTTTGTTGGTAGAATACTGGGGAAGTAAAATCAGTCTAAAATTGAGATTGCTTACAAATCACTCATGCAACCAAGTCTACAATATTGCTCAAGTGTGTGGGACCCATACCAGGGGATATTGAATGTATACATTCGAGGGCAGCATGAATGATTACAAGTTTGTTTGAACCATGGGAGAGTAACACAGAGATACTGAAGAAACTGAACTGGCAGATTCTTGAGATACACATTAACTATCCCGAGAAAGTCTACTGACACTTTCAAGAACTGATTTTTAATAATGACTCTAGGAATATACTCCAATCCCTTATGTATCACTCACATAGGAATCATGAGGATAAGATTGGAATAATTACAGCAAGAACAGAGGCATTCAGTCATTCTTCTTGCACTCGATACATGAATGTAGTGCGAAGATACCCTAATTGGTAGAATGGGATGTACCCCCTGCAGTGCATTTCACAGTGGTTTGCAGAGTATGGATGTAGATGTAGAAAACAGGTGCTCAAGTCTCCTGTTCTTCGGATAACAAAAGTGGTTTTTCTTTCTGTTACTCTGAATGAAACCAACATGCTTAGCTTTGAGCCCTTCTGTTCAACTATAAAAATCAGCTTTTATGAAAGCAAAGCAATATAAGTGTGATTCAGGTATTTTTGAGATAAATGGCTTTGAAGTTCACCTGGTTATAAGAAAATCGGTTTCTATGGCACAACATTATAACTTTACTAGAATTTAGGTGTTCTGCTGACAAAAGATGACACAAGTTCATACCACCATTCTGGGCGAACCAAGGGCCTAAAATCACTACCGAGCAAGGTGGTGCAGTGGTTAGCAGACTGGACTCGCATTTGGAAGAACGACAGTTCAATCTCATGTCGAGCCATCCTGATTTAGGTTTTCGGTGATTTCTCTAAATAGCTTCAGGCAAATGCCGGGATGGTTCCTTTGAAAGGGCATGAGAGACTTCCTTTCTAATCCAATGAGACTAATGACCTTGCAATTTGGTCTCCTCCCCCAAATCAACCCCCAACCCCCTAAAATCACTTATATTATTTTGATATGGAAAAGGTTTAGTGGAAAAGTAATACAGGTGCACGTGAACACATTAATAATTTTATTATGCAGTAACTATTACACTCCTGAACACTTTAAATAACATAGGGTAACATTTTAGTCATAGTCACTGTCCAGAATGTCACTAGCAACATCGTATAAATCTTCCGTGCCTGTTGTTACTGCCCTAGTCCTATCAACACATTCTTCTTCTTCATGATGATGTTCTGCCTCTCCATGTTGTTCTGCCCCTCTTTGTAGTCCTCGGCATCCTGAGCTGCTTTTACTTGAAGATTGGTCCTCACGCTTCAGATTATGGAAGAAAGCATGGTGAATAGGGGGAATGAAGCACTTCAGCCCTTGCAGGTTCTTCCACTTTGCAAACATTATGGGTAACCAAGCACATGCAGTGTCTTTGGTGTAATCTGTGGGGGTCTCCTGCGAAGTGGTTTGGAGAAGTCAGCTGTATGAAATTCAACATCCTCATTGAAAGAGGTATCAGCCACACTTTCAAATACACTCACTGCCAGTTATGATGCCACATTTTCCAAGCTGCTACCATGACATGAGAGTGCTGCCATGAGCAATTACGCCACAGCCAATGAGATGTCTGTTTTGTGTCTGCATATATTTCAGCATTCAAATCTACTGTTTGTAACTGACACTGTTAAAGAATGACACAGTGTGCAAAGAAGTCATAACAGGAAGCGTTTCTGGAACTCACTTTTCATTATGGTGTTCAGTCTTCAGTGATTCTGTTTTTATCTCATGAATCGTGGCAAAATGACATCCTTTCATCGTTCTTTCAACCTCGGGAATAGAAAGGAGTCGCAGGGGGGCATGTCCAGTGAATATGGTGGCTGAGGCAACATAACAGTTTTGTTTTTTGTCAAAAATTGTGAACAAGCATTAAGGTGCGAGCAGGAGCATTATTGTGATGCAATTTCCATGAGTAGTTTTGCCACATTTCATGTAATTTTCTTCGGTTTGCATCTTGCAAACAGCACATAACTTTCAGGTGGTATTTCTGATTGACTTTTCTACCATAAGGCAGGAACTCATGATGCACTATCCAATTGTAATCGAAGAAAACAATGGAAGAGCCCTCACATGTGACCAAAATTGTCAAATTTTTTTCAGTCTTGGCTCTTCAGGCAGTTTCCGTTGGGATGATTGGACCTTGGTTTCAGAGTCATACCCACATACCCATGTTTTGTCACCTGTTATAAGTTTCCTTAGAAGTTCTGGATCATTGTTGACTTCATTCTGCAATTCTTGAACAATGTCTGTGTGACATTGTTTTTGCTTGAAATTCAACACTTTCGGAAAAATTTGCTGCTTACACATTTTGTGCCAAAAACTGTGAAAAATTTGCTTGTCATGAGCCAAGGATATGCTGACATCATGAAAAACCTCTCTTACTGTGTGATTAATCGATTTTCCAGAACCATTTTCTTTACTTCTTCCACACTGTCATCAGTAATTGATTTTCTAGGGCATCCAGGGCGGTCCTCATTTTCATCTCCTCAACTTTCTTTTAAATGGTTACACCACTCATAAACTCTTGTCTTACTCTTGGTAGATTCACCAAAAACATTTCGAATGTGGTGCTGTTATTCCATTTTTCAAACAAAATTTAATGCAAATGCTTTGATCCATTCTTTTTTTGAAAGTAAAATTTGCTGAGCACTTGAAAACAAGTATAACCTTTTTGAGTGTCAACAATAAGCTAAATATTCAAAACAGCTGGAAATCGAAACTTACATCTTGGAAAAGTGTACCAACAAGATAAAAAATAATTGAAAATCAGGTGTATAGGCCCCAAAAAATTAAAAAAATTCCCATTACTTCTCGATCACATTTCATACGCCATCTCGTGATGTCACATGTTCAACATCTGCCATCCACTTTTGGGGTATTTCTCAAATTTTGGGGCCCCATGTATCTTATATTAAACGTCTTCTCTCAGTGTCATCTATGTTGCTTTCGAAGTTTTTAAATGTTAATAAGAACAATCCTGCATATTGTGAAAAGTAACACTCCCTTGGGGTACACCAAAAGCTACTTTTACATCTAAAGACTTTCTCTGTTGAGAATGACATTCTGTGTTCTGTTCACTATAAACTGTCCAGTGCAGTCATGCAATTGGTCTGAAATTCTGTATGCTCATTTTTATTCATTAGGGAGCAGTTCAGAACAGTGGTGAATGTCTTCCAGGAGTCAAAGAACACAGCATCTAGCTGGGTGCCTGTATACTTCTTTCTGGGTCTCATAGATGAAAAACAGGCAAGCTAGATTACACACAGTTGTTGTTTTTGGAACCCATGTTGATTTGTACAGAGTAGATTTTCAGGCACCAGAAATTGCATAATATGCAAACATAAATTCTACAACAGACCTACGTAAGAGATTTCCTATAAATCTGTGCATCACTTCAACAAACCTTGAAAATGGGAATGACCTGCATTTTCTTCCAACCATTAGGAACTTTTCGCCCTTTCAGAGACCTAAGGTGCATTGCTGCTAGAAGAAGGGCAAGTTCTTTAGCATATACTATGTACACTCATGTTGGTAACCTGTCAGGTACAGTAGTCTGTCGAATGATTTCTGTTGCTTTTCCACCCTGTGGTTACTTATTTCAGTATCTCTCATTTTCTCGTTTGTGTGATGATGGTTAAAGTGATCACTATAGCAAGCAGAAATCTGCAGGTAACGGTATTTGAAATCTGGTCCCTGTTTTGACCAGAATCTTCCTACACACTGATCAGGGACCTTGAAGATTGCATAGTAAATCTCTAAAACTGGTAGCCAAATAAAATAAGTTTGGAAATTAGATGGCTGAAAAATGTTTGATTTGACATCCTATTGTGAACAGTCAAGTCCTGCAGCAATCTCTGAAAAGATGGACATACAGAACATGAATAAATTGGTTAAACCAAGAAGAGTGCTTGTAGGTATCCAGGATTGACTTGTGTGCTAAGCTCCATGAAGACTATCCTTTGTAACATTTAATTTTCTTCGTATATTATGGAAAATGTACTGTGTGTCATTGTAATTATGTAATTTGTTGCAATGTTTTATGTTAAGTTTATCAGGAAAGCTTACTCACCCCTCCCCCTTAAAACAGCCCACTGGTTGCTTTGGTGAACTGTAGATTGTTTGGAACTGAAACGAGATGATGATGTGGCCCTCTACCACTGATATAAGTCATGGCAGTGAAGTGATGTTTATGTGCATCAGTTGCATGGAATCAGCATACTAAAATGGGCCAACATAGAGGTGCAGAAAGAAGCTATGGTATCTGGTCATGTCGAGAACCATACGATGAATGAAATTGCCCAATTTGTTGACGTACCAGCACAGACTTTCCAACAGCTCTACAAGGATTGGTATACCAGGCACAGCCATGTGATATGGCTTGTTAGTGGTAGTCATAAGAAGTCCTAAATGGAAGAAAAAAAATTCTGTGGGTGCAGTTCAGCTCTGCATTGCAAATTTTCCAAGAAAATTTTGGGATGAAATTATAACAAGTGTTTAATATTAATATGTAATTTAATTATAAATCTCTTTAATAGAGTAATTACTCAACATAGTATAATTGTTACAGAATAGATAAATCACAAGTCCTCACCAAGAGCCATGGACCTTGCCGTTGGTGGGGAGGCTTGCGTGCCTCAACGATACAGATAGCCGTAACGTAGGTGCAACCACAACGGAGGGGTATCTGTTGAGAGACCAGACAAACGTGTGGTTCCTGAAGAGGGGCAGCAGCCTTTTCAGTAGTTGCAGGGGCAACAGTCTGGCTGATTGACTGATCTGGCCCTGTAACACTAACCAAAACGGCCTTGCTGTTTTGGTACTGTGAACAGCTGAAAGCAAGGAGAAATTACAGCCGTAATTTTTCCCGAGGACATGCAGCTTTACTGTATGATTAAATGATGATGTTGTCCTCTTGGGTAAAATATTCCGGAGGTAAAATAGTCCCCCATTTGGATCTCCGGGCGGGGACTACTCAGGAGGACGTCGTTATCAGGAGAAAGAAAACTGGCGTTCTACGGATCGGAGTGTGGAATGTAAGATCCCTTAATCGGGCAGGCAGGTTAGAAAATTTAAAAAGGGAAATGGATAGGTTAAAGTTAGATATAGTGGGAAGTAGTGAAGTTCGGTGGCAGGATGAACAAGACTTTGGGTCAGGCGAATACAGGGTTATAAATACAAAATCAAATAGGGGTAATGCAGGAGTAGGTTTAATAATGAATAAAAAAAATAGGAGTGTGGGTAAGCTACTAAAAACAGCATAGTGAATGCATTATTGTGGTCAAGATAGATACGAAGCCCACACCTACTACAGTAGTACAAGTTTATATGCCAACTAGCTCTGCAGTTGAAGAAACGTATGATGAAATAAAAGAAATTATTCAGATAGTGAAGGGAGATGAAAATTTAATAGTCATGGGTGACTGGAATTCGGTAGTAGGAAAAGGGAGAGAAGGAAACGTAGTAGGTGAATATGGATTGGGGGTAAGAAATGAAAGAGGAAACCGCCTGGTAGAATTTTGCGCAGAGCATAACTTAGTCATAGCTAACACTTGGTTCAAGAATCATGAAAGAAGGTTGTACACATGGAAGAATCCTGGAGATACTAAAAGGTATCAGATAGATTATATAATGGTAAGACAGAGATTGAGGAAACAGGTTTTAAATTGTAAGACATTTCCAGGGGCAGATGTGGACTCTGACCACAATCTATTCGTTATGAACTGTAGATTAAAATTGAGGAAACTGCAAAAAGGTGGGAATTTAAGGAGATGGTACTTTGATAAACTGAAAGAACCAGAGGTTGTACAGAGTTTCAGGGAGAACGTAAGGGAACAATTGACAAGAATGGGGGAAAGAAATACAGTAGAAAAAGAATGGGTAGCTTTGAGGGATGAAGTAGTGAAGGCAGCAGAGATCAAGTAGGTAAAAACACGAGGGCTAACAGAAATCCTTGGGTGAAAGAAGAAATATTGAATTTAATTGATGAAAGGAGAAAATATAAGTAAATGAAGCAGGCAAAAAGGAATACAAACGTCTCAAAAGTGAGATCGACAGGAAGTGCAAATTGGCTAAGCAGGAATGGCTAGAGAACAAATGTAAGGATGTAGAGGCTTACCTCATGAGGGGTAAGATAGATACTGCCTACAGGAAAATTAGAGAGACCTTTGGAGAAAAGAGAACCACTTGCATGAATATTAAGAGCTCATATGGAAACCCAGTTCTAAGCAAAGAAAGCAAAGCAGAAAGGTGTAAGGAGTATATAGAGGGTCTATACAGGAGCGATGTTCTTGAGGACAATATTATAGAAATGGAAGAGAAGGTAGGTGAAGATGAAATGGGAGATACAATACTGCATGAAGAGTTTGACAGAGCACCGAAAGACCTAAGTCGAAACAAGGCCCCAGGAGTAGACAACATTCCATTAGAACTACTGACAGCCTTGGGAGAGCCAATCCTGACAAAACTCTACCATCTGGTGAGCAAAATGTATGAGAGAAACGAAATTCCCTCAGACTTCAAGAAGAATATAATAATTACAATGCCAAGGAAAGCAGGTGTTGACAGATGTGAAAATTACCGAACTATCAGTTTAATAAGTCACAGCTGCAAAATACTAACACAATTTCTTTACAGACGAATGGAAAAACTGGTAGAAGCCGACCTCGGGGAAGATCAGTTTGGATTCTGTAGAAATGTTGGAACACGTGAGGCAATACTGACCCTATGACTTATCTTAGCAGAAAGATTAAGGAAAGGCTAACCTACGTTTCTAGCATTTGTAGACTTAGAGAAAGCTTTTGACAATATTGACTGGCATACTCTCTTTCAAATTCTGAAGGTGGCAGGGATAAAATACAGGGAGCGAAAGGCTATTTCCAATTTGTACAGAAACCAGATGGCAGTTATAAGAGTCGAGGGGCATGAAAGGGAAGCAGTGGTTGGGAAGGGAGTGTGACAGGGTTGTAGCCTCTCCCCGATGCTATTCAATCTGTATATTGAGCAAGAAAGGAAACAAAAGAAAAGTTCGGAGTAGGTATAAAGTCCATGGAGAAGAAATAAAAACTTTGAGGTTCCCCGATGACATTGTAATTCTGTCAGAGACAGCAAAGGACTTGGAAGAGCAGCTGAATGGAATGGACAGTGTCTTGAAAGGAGGATATGAGATGAACATCGACAAAAGCAAAATGAGGATAATGGAATGTAGTCGAATTAAGTTGGGTGATGCTGAGGGAATTAGATTAGGAAATGAGACACTTAAAGTAGTAAACGAGTTTAGCTATTTGGGGAGCAAAATAATTGATGATGGTCGAAGTATAGAGGATATAAAATGTAGACTGGCAATGGCAAGGAAAGTGTTTCTGAAGAAGAGAAATTTGTTAACATCGAGTATTGTTTTAAGTGTCAAGAAGTCGTTTCTGAAAGTATTTGTATGGAAGAAGAGAAGAGAAGCTTTCAAAATGTGGTGCCACAGAAGAATGCTGAAGATTAGATGGGTAGATCACATAACTAATGAGGAGGATTGCAGGCTGTCAATGAAGGTATGAGCATAATGAATAAGTTTACAGATATGTGAGTGGCTCGAAGAATTCTTGAATAATAGAACTCAGTATGTTGTCCTCAACTGCAAGTGCTCATCAGACACAAGGGTAACATCAGGAGTGCCACGGAAGTGTGATAAGACCACTGTTGTTCTCTATATACATAAATGATTTGTTGGGCAGGGTGGGCACCAATCTGCAGTTGTTTGCTGATGATGCCATGGTGTATGGTAAGGTGTCGAAGTTTAGTGACTGTAGGAAGATACAAGACAATTTACACAAAATTTGCAGTTGGTGTAATGAATGGTGTCTAGCCCTAAATGTGGAAAAATTTAAGTTAATGCAGATGAGTGGGAAGATCATACTTGTAATATTCAGATACAGTATTACTAGTGTCCCGTTTGACACAGTCAACTCATTTAAATATCTGGATGTAAAGTTGCAAAGTGATATGAGATGGAACAAGCATATGAGAACTGTGGTAGGGCAGGCAATTTATTGGGAGAATTTTAGGAAAGAGCGGTTCACCTTTAAAGGAGTAAACTGTGCAACCTATTTTTGATTACTGCTCGAGTGTTTGGGATTCATACTAGGTCAAATTGAAGGAAGACATTGAAGCAATTCAGAGGTGGACTGCTAGATTTGTTACCAGTACATTCAAATAACATATAAGTATTACAGAGATGCTTTGTGAAGTCAAATGTGAATCCCTGGAGGAAAGGCAACATTCTTTTTGAGAAAATTTAGAGAACCGGCATTTGAAGCTGACTGCCATACGATTCTACTGCCGCCAACATACGTTGCACATAAGGACCATGAAGGTAAGATACGAGAAATGAGGGCCCATATGGAGGAATATAGACAATCGTTTTTGCCTTGCTCTGTTTACGAGTGGAACAGGAAAGGAAACAACTAGTAGTGGTACAGGGTACTATTGCAGAAACTTCAAGGAAGAACTAAATGGCACAACACAAAGCATACACACGATGTAGTTGCTATAACAAGACATGTATTTTATTTTATGACACCAACCAAAGACATAGATATAGTACACAACAGAGAGATTAATATAAACATTTCACTTCAACAGTTCCCCTTAATGTTTATCGTGCTAAAACTTAACACATTCCATTTAATCTTAAATATTTAAGCTGGGCATGTGGCAATGGTTTAGTGAGAATATCTGCAGTTTGCTGATTGCCTGGTACATGCTCAATTGCTAGCTGGCCTTCTTGAATCTTCTCACGGATGTAGTGCATTCGAACTTCAATATGCTTTGACCTCTTATGAAATTCAGGATTTTTGGCCAGTTTAATAGCACTTGCATTACCAACAAGAACAAAAGGAACACACTCCAGTGGTGAAATTCCTTCATAGAGGTTAGATAGCCATATTCCTTCTCTTGCCCCTTCACTGGCAGCCACATGCTCTGACTCTGTTGTTGACAGTGATATGCAACGTTGCTGCCTACTAGCTGCCTACTGCTCCTCCACAAAATCTTGCAACCACTCCACTAACTGAGTGTCAGGTTGCTGGATCGCTGGTACAGTCAGCATCAGTATATATCTCCAGTCTTCTGTTTGCATGACTAGCATCATATTTTATACCCAATGACACTGAACCTTTTATATACTTTAGGATTCCTTTTACCACAGACCAGTGATTTTCTCGAGGATTCTCTAAAAATTTTGACACATAGCTCACTGCAGTTGCTGTATGGGGCCTTGTACCAACAGCTAAATACATAAGACAGCCAACTGCTTCTCGATATGGACCATTAGTTTGTTTATCACTGGTTAACTCATTTGACTGCAGATACTGCTCAACTGGAGTTGACATAGAATTTGCCTCTGTCATATTAAACCGCCGAAGAATATCTTTAGCATAGCTTTCTTGATTAATCTCTATTGATCCATTATCATGACATACAATATTAATATTTAAGAAATATCCTACTGGCTCAACAGTAATTTTAAACTCCTCTTGAATTTCCTTTAGGAAAACTTCAATATCCTAAGTCGTACTTGCAGATATTAATCCATCATCAACATACAGAACTACCATCAACTTGTCATTGCAGTTTTCTTGATAGAACAAACATGCATCTGCCTTACTTTCCACAAGCCCAAGATTTATTAGAAAGTCCTCAAACCATTGGTTCCAGCTCCTCGGAGATTGTTTTAGTCCATATAACTTTTATGAAGTTTGCATACCTGATCAGTTTCATCATTAAATTCCTCTGGCTGCTCAATATATATCTCTTGTTTTAGAAGCCATTAAAAAAGTAGATTTTACATCGAATTGTGCCAACTGAAGTTGCTCACTAGCAGAAACAATCAAAATTGCTCTAATTGTATTGTATTTAGCAACAGGACTAAATGTTTCATCATAGTCAATACCTATTTGTTGACAAAATTCACGAAGCACTAGTCTTGCTTTACAGGGATCAATTTTACCATCAGCCTTACACTTAAATCTATAAACCCAATGGTTTGAATGGGCTCAAGTCTGGTGGCAGAAGTTCCAAAGCCCGCACAGCATTTTCTTTCAATGAAGTCATTTCTTCCTCCATTGCTCTTCTCCAGTGTTCATGGTCTACAGAATTAATAGCCTCTGTATAATGCTTTGGCTCATTTATTTCAGCCAGCATAATTTCAATAAGGCACTCTGGTTTCTTCAGTTGTTGCCTATTTCTCGATTCTCTTTCACTAGAACTTTCTTTTGTAGGTTCCTTAAACACACTTGAATCTTCATGATTCTTCATTGCGTGTTTCACTTGGGAGTAACACCATTGTCCTACCAGTTTTCC
The DNA here is from genome assembly GCF_023897955.1 of Schistocerca gregaria. Taxonomy (NCBI): domain Eukaryota; kingdom Metazoa; phylum Arthropoda; class Insecta; order Orthoptera; family Acrididae; genus Schistocerca; species Schistocerca gregaria. The sequence goes on along the minus strand of NC_064924.1, from coordinate 65,363,554 downwards.
CAGGTTCAAAAACGACATCCTTACTCCAAATAATCCATTTTTCTGATTCAATCCACATTCGAAAGCCCTCAATGCCATTGGAATAACCAACAAAGATTCCTGGTTTTCCTTTTAGATCCCATTTCTTTTGCTTTTCCTTTGGAATATGAACAAAACATTTCACCCCAAAAATATGAAGTTTATTTAGCTGTATTGTCTTTGCACTGAATACCTCATAAGGTGTTTTGCTACCCACACAACTTGTACCAGTTCTGTTTAGCACATAAACAGCTGTGTGTACTCCTCCTGCCCACAAAAACTTAGGCAGGCGCTGAGCTAGCAACATGGTTCAAGCTAGTTCCACAACTGTCCTGTAAGTGCGCTCAGCACATCCATTCTGCCCTGCAGTATAAGGATTTGTGATGATGAGTTGTATGCCATTTTGCTCTGGAGTATAAGGATTTGAGATGACGAGTTGTATGCCATTTAATTTCGTCTAATCTTTAACTTCAGTATTATCAAAGTCCCATCCACTATCACATTGAAATGCTTTTGGTAGTTGACCACAAAAATTCTTCACAATGCTCACCATTTCTGCAATCTTCTTATATGCGTAATCTTGAAAAGTCACAAGTGAAGCAAAGAAAATATTCTGCTCCTCCCAGCGATTTACACTCCATAGGTCCACACAGATCAGCAGGAATCACTTCTCCCACACAGATCAGCAGGAATCACTTCTCCAGGTTGTGTGGCATGCTGCTCCGGTAAGTGAAAACTGCTGTGGTGCTGCTTCCCCTTAACACATGCCTCACAAAATTCTTTACCAAAGTCTTCAACTCCAACACCACGCTGCTTCAAGAATGAACATGATATTTCTTTTGATGATTCAAGCGGTCATGCCAAATTTGTAGAGTGTCCTTTGATGCAACATTTACCTCAGGATCACAAGGCTGAATTTGTTTTGTCACTCAAATCAACATCTTGAATAAGTTGCCACTACGTATGCCACACGTTCGTACGCCATTGTTTCAGAACTCACACTTGTCTTTTGATGAATAAAAGTCTAATCCCTTATCCATAGCAGATGATGATGCAGAAAAGAGATTTCTTCACCCTTCTGGGGTATACAAAACATTATTCACATGGCACAACTTCCATTTTCCATTGACAAAAGTTTCAAATTAAATAGTCCCTTTTCCTAGTGTGTTCATAGTCGAATCATTGCCCATGCATATCTGCAGTGTGTTGCAAACTTAGTAAATGATGCATACCCCTCAATTTTCTCGCTCCACAATCAGTAATCCACGAATCCTTGTCCAATTCTGCACTTATTACTTCACCAATGAAAGCCAGGTCAGGGAAATCACTTTTATTTTTGTGGTGTCACCGCCAGACACCACACTTGCTAGGTGGTAGCCTTTAAATCGACCGTGGTCCGTTAGTATACATTGGACCCGCGCGTGTCGCCACTATCAGTGATTGCAGACCGAGCGCCGCCACACGTCAGGTCTAGAGAGACTTCCTAGCACTCGCCCCTGTTGTACAGCCGACTTTGCTAGCGATGGTTCACTGACAAAATACGCTCTCATTTGCCGAGACTACAGTTAGCATAGCCTTCAGCTACGTTATTTGCTACGACCGAGCAAGGTGCCATATTCAGTTACCATTGATATTGTGAATCATGTACTGTCACAAGCGACGTGCATCATTAATGGATTAAAGTTAAGTATTCCACCAGCTACATCCGTTTTTCTCAATTGTAATTCCCTTGTCATGTTCCAGACCTCACGCCAGCCTGTGTGAGCTAAAACGCGTGCATTTCGGCCTCCTTTAGTAACAACGTGTTGGCTCTCCCGCCAACCACAATAATTTTGGTTGTGGACAGTTTTTCGTTTGTGTTTCACATTTTGACATGTTTTTTTAATATGGCCAAATCCACCATAACCAAAACATTTCAGCTTCTTTTTGTTTGTAAACTTTTCATATTTGTTTGACAAAGTAACATTCATCATAGTGGTGCCGTCTGCATTTTTAATGCTTTGGTAGTGAAAAGTGCAACTACCTCTTCTCGTTTCTCCCTCCGACAAGCACAACTGTCATCAGAAGTTAACACATCCATTAATTTTTTTTTCTTTTTTTTTTTGCAGATCTTGCCCACCATGACTGTCGCAGACCTTCGTAACTGTCAGGCAGTGTGTCAAGTAGTCGCACCATTAGCAATTATTCATCAGGTTTCACATTGAGTGCTGCATTTGAAGAACCATATTTTCAAAACAAGCAAGATGTGTCACCATGTCATTGGCTGAACTCATGTAAAAATTAAAGAATTCTGATTGAACAGAATGTGCAGCTTGGTTTGTTTCTGTTCAAACACGGCATGAAGCTTGCCCCACATATCTTGAGCACTCTCACATGCAAATAACAACACCATGACTTTTGCTTCTACAGTTCTAACAATGATCTGACTCGCTGCATGATCAGCTTTTTCCCATGTTTTTTGCGCAGAATTAAACACATCTATTTATGCCGATGTTGCATCCTCTGGCAAAGCCACCAGTTTTTCTACGTCGCCAATACACGCTTCGTATGCACTGTCTGACACACATAATAAATTTCTTACTGCAAACTGTCAAATAGTCCAATTTTCAGCCCCACACAGCTTTTCTATACCATGAAAATCCTTTGCAGTCCCATAAAACAATTCAGATTTATAACCTCAAAACAGGGTGTATACGACCCGGGAGATCCGGGAAAAACCCAGGAATTTTTTCATCCAGGAGAAAACCAGGAAAAACCCGGGATTTTTGTAGAATTCTGGGAACTTTTCATTTGTATAGTTTTCAGTTAAATTTTTGTAATTTTGACTGGTAAGAACTGATACTCTAACAAAGTATATTACTGTAGCCCACTATTGCAGAATCATAGTGCAGCATGAAAACATGAATGAGGAAAAAAAAAAACGAAAATAAAACTTGAATTGCAAACAAAATGCCCCATATAAAATAACACAGTGCATGTACAAGCGTCTGCCATCAGCAAAATGTGTCAAAGGCTTTAGGAAGACTATGCAATGCTTCATAGCAACAAATTGCCTCCAATGACCGTGACGTCACAACTGTTTACAGTAGATTCATTTAAGCGGTTACGAGGGGGCTCATGCCCACAAGCAGTTGAGTCACATATGACTAATACCTTCTCCCACTTCTGGCTACAGAAATGTGGCTGTTGGCTGTGAAAGCAGCAGTAGCTTCAACCAGCCACGTGGGGTACCAGGAAAAATTTTACTGGCGCGCCCAAGCTGCCAGATTCACGCATGCACAGCAGGCCCGGATTTTGTGTGGAAGGGGGGGGGGGGGGGGTTGAGGAAAAAAAGACCTTGTTTCACAAAGCACCTAGCATCCAGCGCACGTCAGTCTATCAATTATTCACATTGAAACACACCCCTGATAGTTTTTTGGACATTTTTGAACACATTCTAAGTTGATTTCTGAATGAATTATGAGTTGATTTTTGGATGCATGCATATTGTACATGATGTCCCTGCCAAGGGAATCCTCGTCGCATCTAGAAATGAACTTTCCTGCAGTCAGAATGGGACGGGGCTATACGAACTGAGCAGAATAAAGCCGAACCAGTGAATGCCAACTGCTGCTTGTTTATTTCACTTTTTAAATTTATTTATTTAACCTGATCAGATGAGGGTCATCAGGCCCTCTCTTACATCGGACCAGTGTACTACAAATGCAACATTTCACACATCAGAGTTACATCATGACAACAGTTTAAATAAGAAAATTAGATTACTCTAGTGACAATATGAACAAAAAGTAGTGACTAAGACCTAATAAAGTAAATGCTGGCAGTATTTTTACAACAGGTGCTATACATACAAATTATGATAAAAGCAATAAAAATAACAGTACAAAAATCAAATAATAATGATAAACATGAGAAAAATTGGCAATAGTAATGAAGATTTGTGCAGATGTACATTAATATCTTGGTATGTAAAGTAGATGTTTACTAGTATAGCGAGTTTTTGGGGAAGGGAGATTTAAGGAGGGGGAAAGAGGGAAGTAATGAGGTGAAGTGATTCATGTACAGAGGAAGGCATTACTGTTACTTAAGTAGATACATCATTAACTGTTTTTTTGAAGCCAGACATGTTTTTAAGTTCTCTAACATAACGAGGGAGGTTATTCCAGAGTCGTTTTCCCGCTACTATAAAGGACTTGGTGAAGGTGACTGAGCGATGCAGTGGAACAGAGAGCATTTTATTATGATGGGAATGTGTGTTTCTGTCATGTTGTTCTGACATAAGCGTTAAGGACGAGGAGAGATATGAGGGACAGTGTACATTTATAAGGCAGTAGATGAGAGAGAGTGTATGTCAATCTCTGCGTTTGTCTGCACGCAGCCAGGACAATTTTGCATATGCTGGTGAAATGTGATCAAAAAGTCGAACATCACTGATATATCGGATGCAGGCATTCATCACCAGTTCCAGACGTTGCAAATTTTCCTGAGAGAGGCCTCGTAGGATAATATCGCGGTAGTCAGTGCTTGGGAGTATAAGCGTTTGTACTAATTTCTTTTTCAGATCGAAAGGGAAGAGTTTTTTTGTAGGACATGAAGGGATACTGATGCCTTTTTGCACACTGCAGTTATGTGCTCTGTCCAATTTAGATTTTCATCTATTATTACTCCCAAACTCTTTGCTGAGGGAGAGAAGTTAATATTTGTTCCATTTAGGTAGGATAAGAGATGGTATGGATTCCCGATGTTTTGGGCTAATGAGCTTAGAGTGACCAACAAGTACAGCTTGGGTTTTGGATGGATTTAGTTTTAGTCTTACGTCCTGTGCCCATTTTGATAGTGCATCAAGGTCAATATTGAAATTTTCAATAGCTTTCTTAAGATTGCTTGGTTTCGCACTTAGATACAACTGAAGGTCATCAGCATACATATGATATTTGCAATAGGTCAGAACCGATGACAATCATTGACATACAGAAAGAAGGGTATAGAACCTAATACTGAGCCTTGGGAAATGCCTGACACTACCTGCTGCCATTGTGTTTTATATTCCCGGACAAGACGTGTTGCTGACGAGACGTCATGTATGAGCGAAACCATTGCATTGCACTTGCTGAGAAATTTTGACTGCTAAGTTTGGCTAGTAAGATGTGGTCGATTCGGTTTGCAAATGTTCAGCATTGTTATAATTACTAGCGAAATCTATAGATTCAGACTACCAGAGTGGAAATAAATGACTAACAGGTAAGAAAGATTACGTATTATCTTCTCGGTGTATCCAAGAAAGTGAAATACAGACAGAAAATTTTTGGCCAGATCGCTACACTAGACAGGGCCAGTTGTAGTCCCCGGCTAGCAGCCGCATAAGTTCCATTCTGGGAGTAGCGCGGAAAACGCATTGTACGAACACGTAATAACGTCTAAACGGAGAATAATTGCTGGATAACTAAACTGGCGATTGTGGCTGGGTTAGTAAAGTTAACCGGAGACTGAGTTTTGACAGTGGTAGGAATAGTTACAGAATTATTGATGACAAGATTGTTTGTTAGAACGAGGAAGGAGATGAAATGGGGGCATCACACAAATTATGGAAGAATATGACGATTCCAAATTTATAAAAAAATTTTGTTCTACTACTTTTCGATCTTGTGCATGAGAAACTGGAGCGTATGAATGAAATGTGAAACTATTTCCTAACATAAATGTTTTGTATTGTAGTGGGCCAAAATAGGTATTTTGTATTTGTACTTCGTGAATTATATTGTCGTACTATAAAAATGATCGTTATTGCCAAAACAGTCTCGCTTATTTGGTGTGTGTTACAATTGCTGCAATATTGGAAAGGCCTGTTTTGTTTTATCTAGCACACAGTGACAAAATAGACATAATCAGATTGAGAAACCACACTAGTCTTGGGTACTATTTGTTTTAACAGCTTTTTCAGTATTAGACGATGACATTTCGATTTTTCATGTGGCAAAATGGTTGACGAACTTTGATGAGGTAATAATTCTTTTGCAGAAAGGAAAGCACACCATGTAAAGCTGCAGCAAGATTAGAGAGAAAAATTGCCAGGACCTAAGGATTGAAGAAATGTGTACTGTCTTGCCAGTCTCTTGTCTTTACTGGTTTTGGGTACCCTATATTTAATTTTATGTCACACAAAAGAGCAAGTTATTAACTAATAGGCAACAAAGTGTCCAGATTTTCTGAAGAGTTCTTGTTCTCCCTGTTACAAATAATCTTAAACTATTAACTTTTCCTGTTGGAGGAATTTGAATTTATACTTTTGTAATATGAAAATATGCAGCGTACATGTTGCTGCATATCAATGATCTTTCGAAAATGTGTTTCCCATCCCCCCCCCCCCCTCCCACCCCCTCAGTTTTGTTTTCTAAAGTGCCGAGAAATTCTATGTTGCTGTATTAAACCATATTCATTCAAAGGACTGATAGGTTTTACAGTTCCGACGGAAAGTATACTGTCACTTAATATGGAAAAACTGTGTTTTCACCCAGGAGAAAATGTATTTTTTACCAGGAGATTCGGGAAAAATCCGGGATTTTTTTTTCCTTGTCTCCGTACACACCCTGCAAAAATTCCACAAGAGAAACGTGCAGCAATTGTTCACATATATACAATATGAACCTATTAACAATACGAACCATGCATAGCACACAACACACGCTAACGCATTTCTGGCATCATGAAATGTAAAATTTCAATACCCAATTCCTTTCTTGTATCATGTACTGGGCCCGTAACCTATTGCAGAAACTTCAAGAAAGAACTAAAGTGCACAACATAAAGCATACATACGACATAGTTGCTATAAGAAGAGACATGTATTTTATTTTATTACACCAACCAAAGGCGCAGTGGCTAGCACACTGGACTCGCATTCGGGAGGACGACTGTCCAATACCACGTCCGGCCATCCTGATTTAGGTTTTCCGTGATTTCCCTAAATTGCTCCAGGCAAATGCCCGGATGGTTCCTTTGAAAGGGCACCGCCGACTTCCTTCCCCATTCTTCCCTAATCCAATGAGACCCATGACCTCGCTGTCTGGTCTCCTCCCCCAAACAACCCATCCCAACCAACCAAAGGCACAAATATAGTACACAGTAGATAGATTAATATAAACATTTCACTTCAACGGGTACCTTTCAACACACACCATATGGTGGCTTGCAAATTATCTATGTAGATGTGCATGTAGATGTAGGCATCTGTGGAACTTTATCCAAGAGGGGACAAGATTCGAAAGTGGCCACTTTTGATATAACTGATTCGGTGAGTTTGAGAATGTGTTGTGCCTTAAGAACTTAATTTGAGTGGAAGTACAAAAAGCTTATGTATCTCAAATATTTGACAGCATCCACTTATTTGTTTTTGAAGATCAAATTACTTTCATACCCAGAAGGTTAGCATATTTCAATTAGTGTATGTGAATTACATTTTTAATAATGTTATTAAATCTGAGTTATGAAATAAATATAAAAATGTTTGTAAATTATGTTTTTATTCATTCATCAGTAATGTTAAGCTGATACTGAAAATTGAATATTTGACACAGAAAATTCCTATTCCAGTCCTGTCACAGATATATTTTACCGCATAAGGGGTAGGGCCACCTGTGAAAGCAGCCATGTCATTTACAAGCTCTGCCGCAATTACTGCACAGTTTTGTATGTTGATATGACTACCAACCAGCTGTCTACAAGGATGAATGGCCACTGCGAAACTGTGGCTGAGAGCAAATCCTTGGCACAACATGCAGCTGAACATAATGCACTTGATTTCAATGGCTTCTTACTAACTGAGCCATCTGGATCCTTCCCTCCACCACCAGCTTTTCTGAACTGTGCAGATGGAAGTTATCCTTACAACATATTCTCCACTCCTGTAATCCCGACCCCAACCGATGGTATCATAATGTCCCCACACCCTCCTCTCAACAGTTTCCATATTCTCTGTCCTGTCATCTCCTCCCCAATCTCATCTTCCACCCTGCTTATTTGCAAACCCTCTGCCAATAAATCCGCCCATCTTTGCCCACCCCTCTCCCTTTTTGCTAACCTCCTGATGCAGTGCCTATTGGCAGTCTAGTCCCTGCACACTCCACCAGACAGCATTCGTCTCTCTCCCCGCCCAATACACTATTATCCCTTTCCCTTCCCCACACCCTCATAATTTCTGCTTGCATCCCACATGACGTTGCATTCTGGCCCAAGATGCTGAAGGTGTGCTTGCTTGTGTATGTGTATGATAATGGTTTGTTTCTTTCTTTTACTGTCTTTTAATTGTGCCTGTCTGCAACCTTACGTGCCTTCTTTACAGTAAAGTTCGAAATTAATTAATAAAATGACAGCATGAGAATAGTCAGCTCTATGGAATTGAATACCAGGACTTATTATAAAACATTTACGAGACCCAAAATCTCTTGCTTTGAGAAGGCAAATGACCAACTGTCACTAACAACCAAGAAAACTGCAGAGAACCTTACAAATATTTTAAAAAGAACTAAACTGCCTAGAGCCCAAAGAAAATTTTTTGGTAGAAATTCCCCTAAAAACAAATGTAGATTCACAAGAACCAAATGAAGATGAAATTGTTAGGGACATTAAAAGGCTAAAAAATAACAAAGTATTTGTGAAGATCGAGTTGTTGCAGAACTTTTTAAATCAGCTGGCCCAAAATTCTTGAAGGAAATTATGTTGATCATGAAAAACATTAGGTGAACTGAGAAAAGTCTAGATGGCAGGAAAACTGCATTGATATATCCACTTCATAAGAAGGGAGACTGAATTAATGTTATTAATTATTCACTTTATAGCAGTGGTGCTGAGTCGCAGATAGGCTCAACAAAAAGACTGTTACAAAATAAGCTTCCAGCCAACAATATCATCGTCCATCCCTACACAACCCCTGTTCCTAACAACTTGCCTCATAGCTCATATCACTGTAATAGACCTAGATGCAAGACCTGTCCCATACATCCTCCCAGCATCACCTATTCCAGTCCGGTCACAAACATCACCTACCCCATCAAAGGCAGGGCTACCTGTGAAACCACTCATGTGGTCTACAAGCTAAGCTACAATGACTGTGCTGCATTCTACATGGGCATGACAGGCAAAAAGCTCTCTGTTCACATGAATGGCCACTGACAAACTGTGGCCAAGAAACAACTGGGCCAGCCTGTTGCTGAGCATGCTGCCCAACATGACATTCTTCATTTCAGTGACTGCTTCACAGCCTGTGCCATATGTACCCTTCCCAGCAACACCAATGTTCTCAGTTGTGCAGGTAGGAACTCTCCCTGCAATATATCCTTCATTACTATAACCCTCCTGGCCTCAAACTTCGTTTCTACCCCTTTCCCTGTTCCCATTCCAGCACTACGCAACCCTCTATTCCACTAACACACCGAGTCTTTTTATTTCTCTCCTTTTCTGCTGTCCCCCTCCTCTCCCCCACCCACCGTCTAGCCTTCCGACACCACCTAGCTGCCATACCCTCCCTCCACCTCATCCTTGCATGCTCCCCACCAGCACTTTACTGTCCCCCAGCCCTACCTTGCTATCCCTCCCCCTCCCTACCTCACCTTCCTCCTTACCCCCATCCAGCTGCCCTCTCCCATTGTGCACTTTTGTTGCTACTGCTCGTAGTCTGGTTTCAGCTGCCAGAGACCATGTGTGTGTGTGTGTGTGTGTGTGTGTGTGTGTGTGTGTGTGTCCGTGTAAGCTTATTTTGTGACAGTCGTTTTGTTTTTTGTTACTAATTATTGACAGTTTTCCCTTCTCCATGTCCTTACAAAACTGTGTCTCAAGCACAATGGCAAACTGAATGCAAAATTGGCAATTAATGAGTTAATTTCAAGTCAAATAGGTCTTCTACAGACAGGCTGTGTGTTTGGCCACATTGTCTTAAAAACATGAGAAGACCTGTCTCAAAAAAGGGGACCTATGCCTGTTCTTCGTTGCTAAGAATCAGCTAGCAACCAGTATTCTCAGCATATTCTTAGATGGAAACGTTCATACTGGTCCTACTGTGATTGCAGAACACTTTGAGACCCATATTATTCATCATATGCAGCTGATAACTATCCCCACACTTTCAATCTGCAGTAAAGGGCACTGGAAGGTAACACCCCTTTTCCTCACCAGACAACAATGGGAACCAAATAAACCTAATTTCAGTGAATGTGAACTACTCAGCCACTCTAGTCCTTGCCCACAACACAATATCAGGACTCAATAGAACCCACAATCAAATGCTGCAACATTTATCTGTCTGTTAATCACAGTCTCTAATCATATCTGGTATGAAACAAGTCCCAGTCGCAAAACTGGGTGGAGGACAATGTGTGATGGACATCTATAGACCCATCAGCAACACAAGTTTTCTGTGTAACTTCCTTGAAGAATGGTGACACTGTGGTTGTGTTGGTCTCTTGACACAAAAGGTCTTTTGTGGAACTATCAGTGCGGAATCTGAAAAGGCCATAACTATACTGACCACTTAATTCATCTGGAGTCTGATATTTGAATGGCTTTTGTCCATCACCAACACCTGTCTTCTATGACTTCAGAAATTCTATGTCACTTCATGGCATTATTGCATTGTGTGTGAGAGGTGTCAGAGGTACCCTCCTGATTTTTATGTAGAATTCTTTATCACACCCGTTGTTTTGCTTCTTTTTGGTACATCATATATAGAGTGCCCTCCAAAACAGAAGCACAGAGTTCCACTGAAGTTAATGCTCTTTTATTTATTTATTTTTACATTGACCTGTTCATCAACATTAAAATAAAGTGCCAGTTGAAACTCAACACTCGCTGCAGCCTCAGACCCAGCCCTTGGTCACTCATTTTACATCTCTACAAAGTCTTCATCCTATTTCACCTGGTGTATGGAAGTCTAGCTTATGGATCAACATTACATTTACTGGACACAGAGAACCATTCCAGGACCTGACTTGAAATTGGCACCTTTCTCATGATCCCTGTTGTTGGTAGATGTTGACACTCCTCCTTTACAGGACACTATTGAATCATGCAATAGATGTTCACAACTATCCTTACCATCTGAACTTATCTTCCTTCATTTGAATCACAGTATCCTCCTTTCTAGTGGGAGATTGTTGCCCCAAAGGTGACTGAGGACAGGTGTCCCAGTAACAGTTTGCCTAGAGCCTCTTCACTATGACCTCCTCCTTCCCCTGTTGAACAATCTTTCCATACGATGGTTTTCACAACCGCTAAATGGGTGCATAGAAACTTTCATTGAATACATAGGAGAGCTCTTACATATAACCCTAAGCAAGAACTGTGCACTTTTACTACTACGTGACCTAAACATAAACACATTGCAAGACACCAATGACAATCTCCTAAACACAATGAAAACATATGGCTTATACAATGCAATAGCTACTCTGACACTTATAATTGCCAATTCCTGTACTCAAATAGATCACATCTTCACAAATTTAAGGAACTTTCAGTACAAAAGTGAAGTTATAGAAACAGCCCTGTCAGACCATGATGCAATAAAAATGTCTAAATCATATCATCACAAATGAAAACGCACAAAAAATAAGGGAAAAAAAGAAGCTTAAATGAACAAAATTTAACTGCCCTTAGGATAAAACTTGAAAAAGAAGGATGGGAAATACTGGAAAAAGACTGTCCATCACTGGATCATAAAGTGACTCGTTTTATTGACACACTTTCCTACCATCTCAATATTACATGCCCTATAATAAAAACTAAAGCCAAAACCACAAATAAAAACAAAAATGGATAACAAAAGGCATTTTGGTCTCTAGGAACAAGATAAAAATGATGCAGAGAATATATAAAACTAGCATTGATGAAAACTTTAAAAAGTACCACAGAAAATACAAAAGAATGTATGCTAAAGTACTGCAAGCAGCCAAACGACTAGAAGCAAAAAAGTATACAAATAGCACTGATAATAAAACCAAGGCTTGTTAGTCTCTTATAAATACAAATCGCAAAGCCTCCAACTCACGGAACACAGCAAAATACAGTTCATGATCAGCAAAAAAAAACTATAACTGAACAGAGTAAACTCATAAATCTCTTCAGTGACTATTTTGCCACAGTAGGCCAAAAACTAAAAGAAAAAAAACAAATAATAAAAAACACCAGGAAAACATTTATTAATGCCAGGGAAAAACAATGGCACTTTTCCCAGAAGCAGAAGAAGAAACACTAAAGATAATAAAAAACCTAAAACAAACAAAGTCATGTGGAATTGATGGACTATTAAGTATAGAAATTAAACACTGTGTGCAGGAACTCAAGAAACCTCTTACACAACTAATCAATTCATCATTTTTGGAGGAAACTTTTCCAAAGTGCTTAAAGACAGCACTGATAAAAGTAATACATAAAAAGGGGAATGAATACAATCCAGAAAATTATAGACCTATAGCTCAACAAGAATCAGTTTGGCTTCTAGAAAAATAAATGCACCCTAGATGCAGTTATAGATCTCATCAAAAATGTCATGACAAACTTGAATTCTAAAAATAAATGTGTAGGAGTATTTATGAATCTAACAAAGGCATTTGACTGTGTATACCACAAAACTTTAGTAGAAATATTAGGAGTATATGGCATAAGAGGAAATGCAGGAGACTGGATTCTCTCATACCTGACAAACAGGAGCCAATATACTGAAATTACAAAAACTACTGGTGAAAAAATAAGATCTAAAGCAAGAATTTTACACTTCCCTGTGTCATGAGGCGCCATTCTTGGCCCAATACTCTTCATTCTATACACAAATCACATCCCAAATATGATTAGGTATGGTAGTATAGTTACCTATGCAGATGACACAACTCTTCTGTACACAGATAAAGACACAGAAAAGCTGGAAATAAAAGCCAATGTACAAGTAAATAATGCCATCCAAAGATTTACTGAATTAAACCTGCACAACAATATTACTAAAACACTTTGTGTAAACTTCAGACTTCGAAACTTTCACAGTGAAGTTATCAATGTATGCATAGATGAGTGCATAGCAGAGAGCACCAAATATACAAAATTCCTTGGGATAATTATCGATGAAAATGTAAACTGGGATAAGGGTGTAGAATATATAAGGGGGAAACTTAGCGCTAACCCATATGTGCTGCACAAACTCAGCTACCTAAAAGATACAGGCATTATGAAAACAATATACTATGCATTAATTCATATGACATTAAGTTACGGCATAATTTTGTGGTGAGGTACCTCAAAAACAAACGTTAGTAAAGTATTTAAATTACAAAAAAGATCCATAAGAATGATAGCCAACCTTAATTGGAAAGATTCATGTAAGGCAGCATTTAAAGCTCTCAAAATACTAACATTACCCAGTATATACATATATGAACTCCTCTGTTCAACAGAATTCAAACATTCTGCCAATACTAGAGATAACACGCAACAAAACCATGACACAAGGAAACAGAACCTCTTCCATGAGCCTACACACAACACAAAAAAAAGCCATCATATGCTGGATCAAAAGCCCTCGAAAATCTCCCTTCATTCTTGAGAGAAATAAACAATAAAAATATTTTCAAAAAATGTCTCAAAAATTTTCTAATAGAAAAGTGTTATTACAGTGTTAATGAATTTATGTGCACTACAGTTCAAAGCAAGTGCAATACCATTATTGTATCAAAAGAAAAATTGTACAAAATCTAATTTAATATGAAATAGCCTTAGAATAATTTTGTAATAAATTATATTTTTGTTAAACAGTAGACAGTAAAAACAATGTACCTGTCGGTGCATGAAATGTAAATATATCTTGATCCATACAATGTACATTGTCAAAGGATAAATAAAAAGTCAAAGTCAAAGTCAAGAATACTGGGGAAAGAGGAAGATTTGGCTGGTAAGAATGATGTGCAAGGGTAGCAAGTGCAAACTGCGAGTATGGTAATCCTTATTGTTGCTTTAGTAGGAATGTCATTAACTGCCTTCTGAAGCTGGAGATATTACTTAGTTCTCTAATAAAATGTGGGAGGTTATTCCAGAGTTCTATTCCTGCTACTGGGAAGGACTTCAAGCAAATGTCTGAACAATGGATTTTGCTCTGATTGAAGCATGTGTTCCTGCCATGTGTTCAGATAAGAGCATTAAGGTTGAGGAGGGATATGTGGGACAGTGTTCACTGTCATATTTGCAGTAGGACAACACTGGTGACACATCATTTATGTACAATGACAAGAACGTAGAACCTAATACCGTTGCCTGATACTTCCTAATACCATTAGCTGATACTAACTGCCTCCATTGTGGCTTCATGTTGCTAGACGTGACATGTTGTTGACATGACATTAGAAACCATTGCACTGCACTTGACAAGAAATTTAAGCAGCTAAGTTTGGCAAGTAAAATGTTGAAGTTGACAGTGTCAAAGTCTTTGCTGAAATCTAAGAAGAACACGACAGTTGCTTCTTGTGGACCCATGACAAACTTCAGGTTATCTGTTACCTTTATTAAGGCAGATGTGTGCTGCAATGTTTACAGAAATGTGATTGGTATTCGTCTAGTAGATTTTGTAGTTAGGTAGTTTGTTAGCCGGTCATGACTAAGGCCTTGGACAGTGCAGGAAGAGTGTAAACAGGTCAGGCCTTAGGGAAAGCACTTTGATTAAAGAGTGTTTGAAGATGTCTGTTACAGTGGGCATTAGTGGGTCAATAATAAGTTCATCTTTTGGACTGTGACGCCCTGTAGATGTTGATCTGTTACACATGAAGGCTTTTTTGATAGTGTTGCAACTAACATGCTTTAGACATAATTTTTCATGGCTACAGTCATTTAATCCTCTGAAGTAATCAATGAATCTTTGTTTTGTTTGTGGTTCAATTGTAGTTGTAGTAATGTGAAGTACCAGTTCAGTTATTCAGCTGGGACAATCTGATCAGCGGCACCTTTTATTTTTCCTATACCAAGACCAAACATGTTTTGCCATAGAACAGCTGGGCTATTTCTGTTGTCAGTTAATATATGGACATTCCTGAATTTTTCATTTTTCACAGCTTGACTGACTGTTGTTCAGCATGTAAACAAATGATTTTCAGACATGTGGCGCAGTTTGTATGCCCAATGTGCGTTGTCTGAGATTCATGAGCTGTTTTTGTTCTTCAGTTAGCCAAGGAGCAGGTTTCCTTCTTACTTTTCCACTCTTACGGGAACATATTTGTCATATAATTGAGTAAGTTAGAAAATCCATGATATTTTTTGGTTATGGTCAAGAAGGGAATAGAAGACAGTCCCAAACTATTTCTTCCACCTCAGTTGCAAGTTCAGATGAATTAATGCATTTGATGCTTTGTTATGAAGTCAGTTCTAGTGTCTTTCTGGGACATTCTTGAGAGAACATAATGAACATAGTGTCATGGATGGACATGTCAGCTGCAGATATTTGAGAGATACAAATTACTTTGTTCAAGAATTTTGTCACAAATATATCTATTAGAGTGTGGCCATTGTTCATATGATGAGCAGGAGCAAGCTGAAGTAGTGACACATTTAAAGAAGAAAGTACCACTTAAATTTCACACTGGTAGCACTACTGTGTAGAAAATTTATGTCAATGCAACCACCTATAAGGTTGTATGCCAATTTGAGACTTGAAAGAGCAGTTTTGAAGCAGGCAGACCTACACATATGGTTGGTTGGTTTGAAATAGGGGGTGAGGGTGGGAGGCTGGAGGGGGGGGGGGGGGGACCAAACTGCGAGAGACCTACACATATCATGCACTTTCCATTAAGGGATATGGTCTCTAGGAACATATACTTCAGTTGTTTATCTTCATTATTGTTGGATGCATGGAGAACAGCAGATGAGAAATCAGAGTGTATGTACACCCCTACCCCACCCCCTTCGTCGGTTACATGTGTCATGTCTTAGAAAGACGTAGCCATCTTTCTTAAGCATACTCTTACTAATTCTGCTCCCACTAATTTTGCTATAAAAACATTGCACCTGTTGGTTGAGGGTGTTGTTCATGCCCCCAAGAATGCATGAAGACGTAGCTGATATGATTATCCATCTTAGCTGATATGATTATACATCTTCGAGCTGTCACTATAGGCGACATAGGAACAAGGAGATAAACCAAGAACTAACAGAAACAAACACCAAAATGGAAAGGGGTCTGTTATTAATAACATTTTCCAAATCTTTCAGCTGCATCAAGTAGTTAAATATGGATATTTAACCACTTGGCTCAGTTGGAATCTGAAGAAAATTTCGTTAGTATATAGCAGCCTGAAACATTGCTTTCAGGTCTGTTATTTTCTTTGGTTTTGGGATAAGTCCAGTCACATCTTTTGGTGACGTACAGACCACAAGGGAAGGAGGGAGGGGAGGAAGGTTGTGAAGACCATCAGATAGGAACACTGTTCATCAGGAGAAGACGGAGGTCAGAGTGAAGAGAGACTAGACAAACTGTTACTGTCCATAGTCACCTTTGGGACAGGTGGGTCTCCCACTAGGAAGGAGGGTATTGTGATCCAGATGAAGGAAGATAGGTTCAGATGGTAAGGATATTTGTGGACATGTATTGCATGATTCAGTAGCATCCTGTAAAGGAGGAATGCCAGCATCTGCCAACAACAGGGATCGTCAAAAAGGTGCCAACTTGAAGTCAGATCCTGCAATGGTTCTCTGCATCCAGTAACTGTAATGCCAATGCTGCTGTTGATCCATAAGTTAGACTACCATAAACCAAATGAAATAGGATGAACACTATGTAAAGATGCAAAGAGAGTGGAGCGATCAAGGGCTCTGTCTGGGGGTGCATAGAGTGTTGAGTTTCAACTGCCACTTCATTTTAAGCTTATTAATGTGTGGTAGCCACATCAACCAAGTCCCATAAAAAATGAGATGATACTATCACAATTGGAAGTTCATTATAAACATAAAGTTGTCGGCGCTGACGAACAGTTCAATGTCAGCAAAAGTGAACAACACTTTTTTGGCATTGGAAAACTGGAAGCCATTGATGAGGACTAAGTATTGTGTTTTTCTTAGGGCATCCTGACTGCTATAATACTATAGTAAATGCTACAGTCACTTATATAGAGGGATGGTGGCACCATAGGCCCTACAGGTGTCATGAATTCAACTTAGCCCCGCAAAAAAAAAAAAAAAAAAAAAAAAAAAAAAAAAAAAAAAAAAAAAAAAAAAAAAGAGGGAGAGAGAGAGAGAGAGAGAGAGAGAGAGAGAGAGAGAGAGAGAGAGAGAGAATTCTGAATAAAATAGGGAGGGTGCCTCTGACACCTCACTCACACAACACAATAATGCCATGAAGTGACATAGACATTTATGAAGTCATAGAAGAATAGAAGACGTGCTAGTGATGGACAAAAGCTATCCAAATATCAGACTCCAAGTCAATAAACTGGTTAGTAGGGGTCTGGCCTTCTCAAAATCTGCACTGAGGATTGGACAAAAGAGCTCTTGTGTCAAGAGACCAACACAACCATAGCTTCACCATTCTTCAAGGAAGTTACACAGAATTTTTGTGAGGTGATGGGTCTATAGCTGTCCATCACATATTGTCTTCAACCCAGTTTCAGGACTGGGTTCTTTGTTTCGTACCAGATATGATTCAAGACTGTCATTAATACATGGATAGATGTTGCAGCATTTGATTTTGGATTCTACTCAGTCCTGGTACTGTGTTGTGGATAAGGATTAGAATGGGTGAGAAGTTCACATTCACTGAAATGAGGTTTATTTAGTGCCTATAGTTGTGTAGTGAAGGACAGGCTGCTATCTTCTAGTGGCCTTTTGTGCAGATGGAAGGTGTAGGAGTAGTTATCAGATGCAGATGCTGAAAGAACACTGGCCCCCAAGTGTTTGGAATATGGTCCAGAGGGTACAGCAGTTAACTGTACTGACTGTAATAAATGAACACCCAATTCAATTAACCACAGTATTAAGAGAACTAGTGTGTGTATACAGCCACACTAATAAAACCACAAAAGCACAAACCAAAACCAAATGTAATTAATCCTATTCTGGTTGTACACTATTTACAGTTAGGAAGAGATAAGGTATTTCCCACAGCACTCACTGAGGAGAATATTATCAATTGTTGAGGTTTCTTGACACAGATGTGTTCTTGTCATGACATTTACTGAGTTATGTCCTGAATGTACCATTGGAGGAAAATCATGTGTTCAATTTATATGGAGTATTACCACTGTATGTAGAAATCAATGCCTTGAAACATTTATATATGTATACATCCACAGAAAGAGACTTCCTTATAAATTTTTGTGACTGTGTATGTGCGGATGGATATGTGTGTGTGTGTGCGAGTGTATACCTGTCCTTTTTTCCCACTAAGGTAAGTCTTTCTGCTCCTGGGATTGGAATGACTCCTTACCCTCTCCCTTAAAACCCACATCCTTTCGTCTTTCCCTCTCCTTCACTCTTTCCTGATGAAGCAACCGTTGGTTGCGAAAGCTTGAATTTTGTGAGTATGTTTGTGTGTGTATCTATCAACCTGCCAGCGCTTTCGTTTGGTAAGTCACATCATTCTTGTTTTTAGATATATTTTTCCCATGTGGAATGTTTCCCTCTATTATATTCATGACTTACTAACTAAATATGCATTCATTTTCCAAGGTTCAACATAACAAATTTTAAGTGAATAATTACTTGAATTATGTTATGTGTTATACACTGATAAATTTTAGTGCCATTCTGGAAGTGCAAAAGTAGAATACGAGGTGCGACAATAAAGTAATGAGACTGATATGAAAAAAAAAAAAAAAAATGTTGCTTACTGTTTTAGCCAAGTTTAGTGTTGTCTCCTTCAAAGTAGTTCCCTTCTGATTGCACACACTTTTTCCATTGCTTCTGCCATTGATGGTAACATTTCTGGAACTCAACTTCTGTAATATCTTTCAAGACCCTCGTCATAGCCTTTTTTTGGACATTTTGTGTTATTTGAAAATTGTGTCCCTTGACCGCCGTTTTGACTCTAGGAAATAGAAAAAAGTCGCAGAGCGATATCTGGTGAATAAGGTGGCTGTAGTAGTACTGAAATTTGTTTTGAGGTTAAAAATTGCTGTACTGACTGAGTAGTATGGGATGGCACATTATTGTGATGCAGAATCCAATTTCTCATACCAAGATCTTCAGTTATTATTAGACAAACCATTTCTCGATTTATGTTAAGTTCTTCTGCAATCATTTTCATAGATAATCTTCAATCAGATCATACAAGTTCACACACCCTGGCTAAGTTGACATCCATCCATGAGGTTGATGGTTGTCCACTGTGGTCTTCATCTTCAATATTCATTCTACCTTCACTAAACATTTTATGCCAATGAAAAACTTGAGCTCTTGACATAACATCCTCTCTAAAAGCCTTCTGAAGCTTACTGTAAGTTGTCGTCGCATTTTCACCCAATTTAATGAAATAAGAAATGGCATACCATTGCACAAATTTATGCGGTTCCATTTCCATGATGAGAGACACAAACACGTGTTAACTTATTACAGCACAACTCACGACTGAGCAATTGCTTCGATGTGCCGCTTGGAGAAGAGGCAGCTTATAGACCAAGGTCAAAGATACTGTGCCTACACAAGCCTCTAGGGTTGCCACATTTTGCAAAGAAAATCAGTCTCATTACTTTATTGTCGCACCTCATATTAAGAAAAAATGAAAATATTACATGAATGAAAATACTTTGTAAGTCTACTTTGTACCAGAACTATATAAAGCACAAAAGAAAATGTATAAATTAACTGATCACAAATTTATATAAAGGATTACAAATGTTAAATGTCTGTATGTAAAGTATATACAATTGTATATTTTGTTCAGAGATAAATTCAGAAGGTGAGCGTTTTTGCTTGGCTTGATGTTTATACACATACCCGGGAACATCCCTTATGACAGTCTACCAGTAATCTGCTAAAATAGTAGGGCTCCACTTTCCAGCATACCTCTTCTCAAATGTGGCAATATGTTGATGAATTAGCTCCCCATGTTCATCACTTACTACACCACAATCTTTGTGGAAGAAGTCAAGAGACAATGTAAGAAATGCATTTTCAATGACATGTTGCAATCAAGATTTTCATAAGATGACAACATGTTATCTACAATCTCCTTGTAATTTATTGCTCATTTGTTCCCTAAGAACTGTAAACAGACCATCTTAAAACATTCCCATGCCTGCTTCTCATCACCTTGTATGATTCCGTCAAAGTAAGGTCTCAAAAAAGCTCTCAAATCTGTGGGCCTACAGAGATGCCCTCCTTTACTTTGGCATCACCTAAGTAATGAAATTTTTGCCTTAAGTACTTAAACACATCACAATCTTTGTTCATTTCTTTAACAAGGTTTTTCATGAGACCCAACTTGACGTGAAAGGGCACAAGCAGAATCTTTTTTGGGTCTGCTAGAGGTTCAATCTTAATGTTCTTTATACCTGGTTAAAGAGATTTTCTCGTGAGCCATTCATGTTTACTGTAATGAGGTGCATGAGCTCGACTATCCCATTCACAGAGAAAGCAGCAATATTTAGTATACCCTAACTGCATAATTAATAGCAGTGCAGCCACTTTCATGTCACCACAAATATGTTATTGAGAGTCATTACACTTGATGGCTTGTAGTAAAATTTTCATGTTTTGGTATGACTCTTTCATATGCACACTATGCCCAACTGGAATAGAAGGAAGCTCATTATCAATATGTAAAATCACTGCTTTTAAGCTCAACTTTGATGAATCAATAAAGAGTCTCCACTCATCAGGGTTGTTATTAATTCTGAATGCCTTCATTAGACCTTTTATGTCTACACATGCCACAAGACCATCTTCCATGTTAAAAAAGGAGTGAATTGTTGCTCTCTTCTGTGCTAGAATGAAACAATTACATTGCTTTCCAGAAAATTGTGCTGCTGCAATCTTGATGCTAAAATCTCAGCCTTAGCTTTAGAGAGCTCCAAATCTCTAATGAGATCATGTAACTCAATTCTGAGACAATTTTTGTGGATCATCAGTTGATGATACATTTGAAAGAAACTCTGGACCTTGTGATGTACATGGTTCAGTTCATTCAGAACCCCATCAGAAGTAATCCCCTACTCTTGTCAGTGGTTCAGGTATTGTACATCCTTCCCCCTGTAGAACTGGATGTATGGTAGATGGACTGTTATGATAGATCACTGTCTGCTTCTTCTTCTTAGATATTTCATTCTTGATTGGATGAACCATACGAAAGTAGCAGTCACTGACATGGTTAGTTGGCTCACGCCAGATCATGGGCACATCAAGGGGCATTGAACATCCTTTCTCATGCATCCAATTCCTGAGGCTGCTGGCACAAGCATTGCAGATCACATGTGGAGCCTAGGATTTATCCCGATCACCTATTTTGCACTCAAAATAACAACTGTAAGCTTTTTTAATCAATGGAGTTATTGAGGTTTTTGTGAAGCAGATGTCAGTTCTCCACATGCATAGCAAAATGTCTCAGCACAGTTAAACTCATGGCATTTTTGTTCACTTCAGTAACAGTCAACTTGAACAACTGGTATTTAATCTGGAAACAAATGTGCAAAAATTATTACATGCATTAATAAAGTCACTGAAGTTGAAGAGGAGGGAGACAAAAAAATCTCTAAAATTGGTATTGAAATATTTATACCCAAAATATTGCACGCAAGTAATACCAGAGACAATAATATAATCCATTATTACTAGTTATTATGGCTTTAATAACTAGTAATAATGGATTATATTATTGCAAAAAGCCCTGGAGAACAGAGGAGTAGCAAAACAGATTATTTGGAGGATAAGGGATATGTACCATGGAAGTGTGAGCTGTGTGAAAGTGGGAGGAGAGAGATCAGCTTGGATTGAACAGAAGAATGACTTGTGGTAGGGAAGTGCACATTCTCCATTGCTCTTCATTGTAGTGATGGATGATATAATGAGTACAGCAGCACAAGTAGTTGGTGAAAGGAAGATGAAAGCTTTGGTGTTTGCAGATGATTTGATGATTTGCGGGAATGATGAGGAGGAAGTACAAGAGCAGTTGCACATGTATGGTATGAAATGTAGTATAAGTAAGAGTGAGATGATTATCACAACAAGAAAGAAGGAAACAGGAACAACTGGAATAACAATTGGTAAGGAACAATTGAGGAGAGTGGAGAGTTTCAAGTACCTATGAAGCCTGGTACAGGAAGATGGAAAAAACAACAGAGAAATATAAACGAGCAGGGGAGAAAAGCTGAAGCATTTCAGGAGAGTGTCAGAAGCCTAATATGGAGCAAGGAGGTACCCCAAATCAGTAAAAAAGTTATATACCAGTCATATTATATCACAATCCTTGCATATGCATCAGAAACCTGGATTATGAAAGGAAGAGAGAAAAGCAAAGTACAAGCTAGTGAGATGAAATTCTTGAGAAACAGTATTGGAGTGACAAAGATAGACAGGTAAGAAATGAGAGGATCAGAGAGTTAATGAAGGTGGAACGATTACAGGAGGAGAGAGAGAAATCAAGGCTGAGATGGTATTGACATGTTAAGAGAATTGAGGAGAAGAGGATACCCAGGAAGATACACGAGATGAAACTGGAAGGAAAGAGACCAAGGGGAAGACTGAGAGACAGATGTCTGAAAGGGGTAGATGAATGCGTCCAGAAGAAAGGGGAAGACTGGACCAAGGTGAAGATGGAGAGATGGTGGCAAGACAGAAGACGATGGAGAAGCCTATGTTCCATACAGACCCAGCCAGAGGCTGGAAACTGTCCAAGATGATGATGATGACTATTTTATTATGACTTTGACTAACCATTATAATATTTGATTTTAAACTTAACATAAAAATCCATTTTGAATTGTCTTTGTGATATTCATGATCAGCACATTAGAACTGATAGGAGTAGGCTATTTTCATTCAATTTACATTTTCATTGCAGCACAGTGTAATATTATATATATGTGCATGTACATTCTAGCAGGTATAAATTGGAAATTTTGTCAAACTTGTAAGAATGAATGATGACTTGCGGCTTTTGTCAGAAATTGGAACTAATCAACATTATTGTAAAATGCCACAACAGCAGTCAGTGTTAATTTTGTAGAAACCAAGAGGAAAAACCAGAAGTGCTAGCTGATACAGTGCACATAGAGTCTAAATGCAGATGCAACTCCTCCAGGTCCCACACGGTACCCTTCCCTCCTTATAAATGACTGTCTCTGTCGCCTGTCTAGTGCTACAGCAACAGTTATCTTAGCTTTTGGGCCACACATTTGTATCAGGCCTGGTGTAAGCCAATGGCTGCCAACTCACCTTCATGAGAATTCATAACTCAAGAGTGTCTCCTAGGCATAGGAATGCTGAGGGAAAACTTCTTAGCAGAGGGGACCCAACTCCACAAAGGGAGAAGCAGCAACAATCAGCTGAATGCCATACAGGTTATTACTGTTCGTATCAGAAAAGACAAAGAACCCTCCCTGATGACTACACGTGAAGGGAGATGAGGGACATATTGGATACTTCTGCAAAGTCTTCAGAAACCTGTCACATGGGACAGTCTTCAGAAACCTGTCCTCACCTAAGGGGGAGGTAGAGAAGGGCAGTCCTAGCCTGTACAATCCTCATGTTTTATTGTACAGTAGGTATCTCTGTGTTAGTCGTACAGAACCCAAATATGTGGCAATTGATCTCCAATGTATAATTTTGCACTTTTGCATCTCATCTTTTCTTACTTAGCAATGGTAGCAGCTTTACCTCTCTTAGCACTTGAATCTTTTTGTGACATCCTCTACACCTCCTACGTACATGTTGTGTAGTTGCCCAAGGATAGAACATACATATCTACTAAACTTCAGTGTTGGTTCTTTCAGATCTTCTTTCTGTGAAAATTCCTTTGATAGTCAAGTCCAATACAGATGTCCCTATCACAGGACACTTAGCCACCTCAGTTTTCAGTGTTAACCTTACAAGAGATAAGTGCTGACCACTCACAACCCCTAAAGGAGACTACCTGCATGTCAGCAAGATCTTTATCTGAAAATATTAAAATATTGTGAACCACTTTAACTCCTTTGGCACTCTGGAGCTCTGACTGTAGGCTTTCACCTGCTTCAGTTTCCATCTACTGAAGTCTGACCTCTTAATTTACATTTCATAGACGAAGAAAATAGCTGTTAATAAATACCTCATTTCAATACAGCATACTCTACAGTATTCTTGATATGTTCCTTAAGTTACAACTTCTTGTCATAATCATTAAAATACATTTTTTTTAAATTTTCTGCAGGATATATCCTCAATATTTGAAAGTCAAGTGAAATCATGTCACAAATTGTTGCCAAACTTGCATATTGTGAGATTTAAAATTTTTGCGGAATATTGTACCTTGAATTTTTAAGGGGACTGGCAAATGTCATGGGGGGGAATGTAGTAACCAAATGATACATGAGACCATGTCACATAACAAAAATATGGCTTTATTCTTGTAGCTCTGAACAAAAATGGAAACCAGCCTCTTGTGGATCCTCACGTAACAGGGCAGACAGTGTGACTGAGACTGCACTGAGTGCGCGCCTTCAACAGGTGGCCTCAAGTGGCTGGCCCATGCTGATACAACTGGTGGCTGATTTAACACTTGCACATAGCAACACCACACTTGGTGCACTCACATTCATATGCGCTAGTGGCAGGTTACAGCACTCCTCTTCTTTGTCCAAAATTGGCGCCCAGGCAACAGAACAGACACTGGCAGCTCGATGAGATGCACATCCATCAGATCCAGAGCATTAGCAGTCAGTGTCAACAGAGGGATGGGATGATGTGCCGCGTGGGCACCAGAGAATAGGGCCAGAATGCACGGAGACATGGGCACGTCCGAGGGTGGTGGGCTGCGCAGCACCTGATGACAGTACAAGTGAGAAGGATGTCATTGCCATCTCTGTGTCATCATCAGCAATCAGGTCCCAGTCCGGATGAGACAGGGCTGGACACACCGGTGATGATGGCTGATGCAATTATGGTGAGAGGGCTGGTGGAAGCGGCCCGACCAGAACAGCATGCTGCAGCAAAAGACTTGAGGCTGGAGATGAACTGGTATCTGCACTGAGAAGCAGGAACCTCAGGGCACTGCATGGGGAGGAGGCAGCCAATGGGATGGGAGCACTTCCACAGAAGGCGACAATGGGATTGAGCAGGGCAGCCTGCAGTGATGTGGGCTGCACCCACAAACTATTAGCTTCCAGCAGCAAGCAGGGGCACAATTGATCAATGTGGTGTGCCATGACCCCATCAGCTGTACAGAAATCACAAAAATGGGATCCACTGCAGCAGACAGCAGTAACCGGCGAGCAAACCTTCACACCCTCACCAGTGATCTCGGTGCGAAGTGGCTGGACGAACCTGACCACAGCATGTGTGTCACAGACTATAGAAGGTGGAGCAGCATGCGTGGCTGCCAGCCATGAAGCAACTCAGCAGCCGAGGTCCACTCTCCCACAGGCATGAAGCAATAGGTACTCCATAAAATGGAGAAGGTCATCGTCTGGCGAAGAATTCACAAGAAACATTTTTGTTTGGGACTTGAATGTAAGTAACAGCCATCCTGCCTCACCACTTGATTGAGGGTGGAGCCTTAGCGTGACAAATGTTGTCATAGGAATTAAAAAATTGAGAGGTGTGAGAAATGAACTGGGGCCCATTATTGGAAACTATACGGAGAGGTGTGAGAAATGAACTGGGGCCCATTATTGGAAACTATATGGTACAAGGCAACCCCTCAATAGAAAAAAACCTCTAAAGCGCAAAAATTGTGACCTCAGCTGACATTGAGGCACAACTGAGAATGTAAGGAAACTAAGAAAATGCATCCACAACTAAGAGCCATGAGGGATTCAAGAAGGGACCCGCAAAGTCTATATGAATGCATTCCCATGGCTGGTGGGCAGCGGGTCAAGGGGCAGGACACCCTGAGAGCTCCCTGTTGTCGGTTACACTGCTCACAAGCTGCAATAAAATGGGCAATTTTGCCATCAGTCCCTGACGAAAAACTTGCCTCCTACCAAACAGTTTATTGAGCGAAACTCCCAAAAGGCCCTGGTGGAGAACCTAATGCCGTAACATGGCGGAAATGTGTACTCCAGGAAAGAGGTCTTTAGTGGACAATAGCAAAACACCATCAAAATCAGAGAAGCAATACCATGAGGAAAAGTAGTTGTGCAAAGTGTCTGAAGCCAGACCCGGTGGTTTATCTGGCCAGTCCTGCTGAACAAAGCAAACCATCTGTCAGAGAACTGTATCAGCGGCAACAGCAACTGCTATGCGTGAGCTTTTAATTGGGAAACTTTCAATTGTGGCTTTCATTTCAGTATCAAGAAGGAAGCAAAGCAGTTCTTCATGATAAAAGTGGGAATGAGGACCCACAGGCAGGCAGGATATGGCGTCCACACTGGTATGAAGAAAATGGATTTCATCGTTGTAGCAGACCAAGAACAGGGCCCAGTGTTGTAGACAGTGTGATGCATTGTCAGGCAAGGATGTATGAAGGTTAAACATGGCAATCAAGGGTCTGTGATCAGTAATAAGGGAAACCTGGAGCCATACAAGAAAACAAATTTCTTGAAAGCACAGACTATGGCAAGAGTCTCGTTTCCATATGAGTGTAATTGTGCTGGACCAGAGAGAGAGCTTTAGAGGCGAAAGCAAGAGGTCATTCAGAGCCATCGGAGTATGTATGCAATGAAGCCATACTGTAAGGCATCAGTTGCCAAAGCTGTGTGGTGGACCAGAGAACATGGGGACAAGAGTAGTTTGTATTTCAACATTTGAAAAGCACATTTGCAATCTGGGCTCCAGCAAAAGGAACATTATTGCATAACAAGGCAAGCAATGGGTGGGCCAATGTGGCCGCCCCAGCAGGAATTTATGATAGTAGGCTATCTTCCCTAGAAAGGCCTGAAGCACTTGCATGGATGAGGAGAAAGGCATAGCCATAACAGTGAAGATGTGGTCTGTTAGAGGGTGAACCTCACCCTGTGATACTAGAAGATCACGGACTGTAAGACAGAAAACAAACTGTGCAAATTTTTCAAGTGTTCAGCCCATGACAAAAATATCATCCAGATAATTAATGCAACCTGGGACAGACACAGTGAATTTCTGTAGAAATCACTGGAAAATAGCAGGGGTGCTAGCCACACCAAAAGCAAGGTGCAAATATTGATGACCAAAAGGAGTATTCAGAACCAGAACTCACCGAGCCCCTTTGTCCACAGAAACCAGCAGCTACACTTCAGACAAATCAATTTTATAAAAGTACTGGCCACCTAATAGTTTCACCAACAGTTCTTCCTGGCACAAAAGATGTATCCATGATTGACCACATGTCAGCATTAGTGCTGAATTCACCACAGAGGCAAAGTTTCCCCAATGGCTTCCGAATTACAGTCAGCAGAGACGGCCATTCACTAGCTACAACAGATTGCACCAGCCCTGGAGATTGAAGTCTGTCCAATTCTCCTTTCACTTGATCTTTCAGGGTGGCAGGAATAGAATGTTCACAGCAAAAACAAGGTGGAGCTGTGGATTTCAAAGAAATATGAGCAGAAAATATGTAGCACACACTACACTTTCCACAAAAGTCAGAAAACTCCTCATACAGTGTTTCTGACTGATAATTGGTACCTGATTGGGCACAAGGTGAAATGCATCAGTGATAGAAAATCCAAATGCTTGAATGTGTCCATTCCGAACAAGTTCTCAGCTCCAGAATCGGCAACCACCAAAAATGTAATGGAGCGAACCACTGATTTGTAAGAGGCACATGCCATAAATTGTCCCAAAAGCACAATGTCCATGACCATTGTCAATAGTGGTGAGTCCGAACTCACACAATGTTAAGAATTCAGTGATATTGCATCACCTATGCCAACCTGTAGCTGGATCACTTGGTGAAAACCACTTAACCCAATAAACAACTTGGGAGAAGTTACAAGCAGTGGAGTCACACAGTTTACATCCATGTCCATATCCTGAACAACCTTCAGCGAACGGCACACAGAGACAATGTGATCTTTCTTCTGGCAAGCATTATATTTAGCCCAGTGCTTAGGGCATGCCAAGCATTCATGCTGGACAAAAAAGACAGGACAAGAAGGAAACAGAGAATGCTGATGCTGGTGCTGCAGCAGTCATGGTTGCTTGGGCCAGTTTTGGCCTGCTTGGTGCTGGATCCACATGTTTACTGCTGCCATTGCCATTTCCTCATGCAAGGTATCTGTAGCCCTTGTGGGCACATCTTGTTACACTACAGCCACATTGCCCTCACCCTTCAATTTGGTCACCCACTACCCAAGAAACTTCAATAGATGGTGCTGTTTGCAACACTTCTGCCAATGGGTGGGGGGGGGGGGGGGGGGTTCCACAGAGTAAAGCTTGTGGCACAGTTCCTTGTCCATAGCTAAGCAGACAACTGTGTCGTGCACCATAGAGTCTGCATAAGAGTCATTATGGGCATCAGTAATGAACTGACACTTATGGCTAAGGCCATGAAGTTCAGCTGCCCAGGCCCTGTATGCCTCGTTTGGTTTCTTGGGACAACGGTAGCAATCAACTCACACTGCTACAACATGCGTTCATTTTGCAATGGTAGTTGGATAATAAATTGCACATGAGGTCAAAAGTACAAGCTGCTGGTTCTCGTAAAGGGACATGCTGACACAGTAATTGATCCACCTCAGGTGGAATCCACAAGAGGCTTTGCACAGATTTGAAGTCTATCACACTGAAAGCCAAAAAATGCTGTCTAAATATTTTTTACAAGCGTCCCAATCCTTGGCTAAATCATCATATTGAGGAAAAGTGGGTGGATGGACCAGTGGAACAGTACCCTGCCTGTTAATAGAAGCTGATAAAGTGGTTACAGATAAAGTAAGCTGTTTAATCAAGACCGGTAGCATGTAGTCCATAATGTATAAGCCTGATGAAACTACACTTAAAGATAGTTGAAGGTTGCACATGTGGAAACTGTTCCAAACCCACCGACAGTCATGTAGTAACCAAGCAAAATGCAATACCAGTCCAACATACACATGGCTTTATTCATGTAGCTCTGAAAAAAAGAGGAATCAGGCTCTGATGGATCCCCATGTAACAAGACACAGTACACCAATGTGAATGGTACAACTGGACAACATAAAAGAGAGTGAATTAGCAATTCTTCACACACATACATGTGTAAGTCTGGCAGACAGCACAGTGGAGAATGCAGCTCATGCATGCTGCGTCCAGTGGCTACCCTGCACTGATACAGCTGGTGATCAATTCAAACATGCACGCACAGTGACACCACACTTAGTGCACTCACACTCAAATGCATTAGTAGCAGAATACAGCAGGGAAGGTACTAACATCTAGCAGTTCCTCCAAAATTTCATGGAACAGTCTATATGTCAGGAAAAGATTTAAACCTAACATACAGGTAGGAAATGGTACAGTGTATCTGTAAAATGGATAAGTAATGTGAAGAAGGTCCCTGAGCTCACTAATTTTTTTGTTAAATATCAGAGACAATGGCATTATTCAAAATTGTTAGTTTCAGGAAGTTACCAACAATCAGCAGTTCATTTGAAATTCCATGTAAAAATCTTACTTATTGTTAAATGTTAGCCATACGACTCACTGATCAAATGTTCATTAATTCATCATACCAGAAGACATATTAAAATGCTATATTTCTCAACATAAGTACTGCATTGTAAATACATTTAAGAGAACTGTTGATATATTTCCTGATTTTATATTGAAAATTAATTATACAGTTTGTGATACATAAACAGGACACAAATCCTGAAACAAAGATTCAGTGGGTGGAATGTCCTAGAACAACCATCTGTTGCTTGTTGTGTAGTGGCACCTATTGGTAATTATGCAAGTGAACGCTGTTAATTCAAATCAAATAGAAATGACTCAAATCTGAGGCACTTGGTATGATGAAAACAGAATGCACACGTAATACTGTTGAAAACCAAAATGATCACCATGACACAATCTTTAGTCTAACAGATGTCAAAAAAATATCTATCGTTGCCAACATAATGGAAATTCAACCAAATGTAGCAGAACTCCCCCTGGAATGGGTAATAATAATGCCTTAAACAAAAATAATTATTAAAAGTGATTGCAAAAATAGATGAAAATCTTGAGACTGCAACTGCTGCCTGCTATAACTCTGTTATCATAACTGGATATGTGTCACAGGTGTGGCCGTTGACACGTTACATTCAAAAGTTCTGCAATCAGCTTCTGCGTAGACCGGCCATCAAACCCATCTGCAACTTGGGAAAAATATATTAAAAATAAAGATTCCAAGACTTACCAAGCGGGAAAGCGCCGGCAGACAGGCACATGAACAAAACACACAAACACACACACAGAATTACAAGCTTTCGCAACTGGCAGTTGCTTCGTCAGGAAGGAAGGAAGGAGAGGGAAAAATGAAAGGGTGTGGGGATTTCATAGGGATGAACCAAGAGGTTACGAAGGTTAGGTGGTATGAAATCCCCAAACCACCTCCCCTACCCTCTGGCTCCTACCCTTGCAACCGCCCCCGGTGTAAAACCTGTCCTATGCACCCTCCCACCACCACCTACTCCAGTCCTGTAACCCGGAAGGTGTACACAATCAAAGGGAGAGCCACATGTGAAAGCACCCACGTGATTTACCAACTGACCTGCCTGCACTGTGATGCTTTCTATGTGGGAATGACCAGCAACAAACTGTCCATTCGCATGAATGGACACAGGCAGACAGTGTTTGTTGGTAATGAGGATCACCCTGTGGCTAAACATGCCTTGATGCACGGCCAGCACATCTTGGCACAGTGTTACACCATCCGAGTTATCTGGATACTTCCCACCAACACCAACCTATCCGAACTCCGGAGATGGGAACTCGCCCTTCAGTATATCCTCTCTTCTCGATATCCGCCAGGCCTCAACCTCCGCTAATTTCAAGTTGCCGCCGCTCATACCTCACCTGTCTTTCAACAACTTCTTTGCCTCTGTACTTCCGCCTCGACTGACATCTCTGCCCTTAACTCTTTGCCTTTAAATATGTCTGCTTGTGTCTGTATATGTGCGGATGGATATGTGTGTGTGTGTGTGTGCGAGTGTATACCTGTCCTTTTTTTCCCCTAAGGGAAGTCTTTCCGCTCCCGGGATTGGAATGACTCCTTACCCTCTCCCTTAAAACCCACACCCTTTCATTTTTCCCTCTCCTTCCTTCCTTCCTGACGAAGCAACTGCCAGTTGCGAAAGCTTGTAATTCTGTGTGTGTGTTTGTGTGTTTTGTTCATGTGCCTGTCTGCCGGCGCTTTCCCGCTTGGTAAGTCTTGGAATCTTTATTTTTAATATATTTTTCCCATGTGGAAGTTTCTTTCTGTTTTATTTCCATCTGCAACTTGTGCGCACAGCACTGCATCCATCACGTCATCTACTGGGGCTCTTCACTACATAAGGACAGCACTGAAGATGGCAGTCCTCAGATGTGTTCTGCTTGATTCTATGCTTGTGTGTACTTGAGTGTGTATTAATAAACTCTTGTTCTTTAAGGTTTCCCTATTAATTACATTACAATGAAACTGGTGTTCACTTAGTTGTGCTCAATCTATTGGCTGTTCCTTAAGTTCTTCTGGCCATGGAAGCAGTGCTCAAACCCCTCCTCAAACAGCAGCAAGCTCTTCCAGTTGGTATTATGAATTTGTCAACCACACTAACTACGCAGGCTCCAACACCATCAGCATACCCACCATTCTTGGTCCCTTACAATGATGCAGCTGAAGAGTGGGAGGCTTATGAAAAGCAGCTTTGGCAACACTTCCTTGCCTCTGGTATCACTGATGCAAACATGTGTACAGCTTTGTTTGTTTCTTGGTTTTCTCTCAGTCTTTGTGCCAATTAGTCCTGCTCCAGGACCCTACCTCAATTTCATTCAATGAAACATGTAAGCTGTTGTCAAATTATCATTGTAAATGCACTCATGTCACTGCAGCACATGTAGAGTTCTACTGCTGACGTAAACAGCCTCACCAGTCCTACTGGGCTGGGGCGGCTGAAGTCCATGGCCTCAGTAGCAAATGTCAGTTTGTTACAAATGCCCGTTATGTTTCCTATGCTGACTCTATGGTCCATGACATCATGATTCAGTTGGCTTAACGCACACTACAGTGCAAAATTCATCTTAGGCTGAAGTGTTAAATATTGCCCTATCTTTCAATGTGTCTCATGGTGCTGGTGATCAGACTGAGGCTTTGTGTGACATGGGGCGGTGGTTCTTGTTTCTGGTCACTGGTTGTTAGTTAGGGAAGAATGATGTGGCAGTAGTACAAACACAGCCTCTGCACCATTCTGGACAGCAATATGCCAAACAGTAACAACAATCACAGCAACAGCAGCACTCCATGCTCTCATCTTACACATACTGTTTCGTATAACATGACAAGGCTGCATGCGCTAAGTGTGGGTGACCTGAACAAAGGTAGAAAAAAAGACATAGCACATGTGTGTTGTTCCAAGCATCTTGTGCAGATCTGCAGATATGGACATGGATGTTGATTCTGGGTCTCCAGTGCTCACGCATACTAACAAACTATTTATTAAAGTGCAAATGAAGGACCAAGTGTTCCAGCACCAAGTGGACATGAGTGCAGCTGTGACTTTACTGAACTCACAAACTTATATGGACTTTGTATCCCTGGCATTGTCTCCTGTTATTTGTCAGCTTGTGAGTTACAATGAACAGTTCCTTGACATTTTTAGTAGTGGATGATGCTCATGCTAATAATTTGTTTGGTCTGGATGCTTCCAATGCTTTTGGTTTGTCTATAGTGGGTGCAGTGCACCTTGTTTCCAGCCAGGCTGCTTAGCACCAGTTAGATTCTCTGTGTTCTGCATTCTTGTCTCTTTTTTTAAGACAGGTTAGGTTCTGCCACTAATTTTGCTGCCCACATTACTTTGAAACCTACAGTGCAGCTGTGTTTCTTTCCTGCACACTCTATTCCAGTGACCTTGCGTGATCAAGTGAAATCTCAGTTGGACAGACTGATATCGTTGGGTGTCATCCAGCCTATTACAACGAGTGAATGGCCTACCCCCCTCATGACTGTTAAAAAGCTGAATGGTCAGCTTTGACTTTAAAGTGTCTGTTAACATTCAATATATCACTGACACCTATACTTTGCCAATCAGGATGAGTTATTGGCTAAACCCACTAACAGCTAGTTTTTTTTTTCTAAAAGCGATTTATTTTAAACATACTTGTAGGTTCCGTTAGATGAGGATTCAAAAAGGTTCCTTTTGATTAACACTCCCTTCGGAATGTACCAATATCAGAATCACCCATTCAGTGTGGCTAGTGCCCCTGCAATATTTCAGCATTTTTTTTTTTTTTACCTACTAATGATTTCCATTCTGGGGTGCTTCAAGCTATCTCAAAGATATCATTGTAATAGTGGCATCCATGGATGAACATTGATGCAACTTACGTTCAATGTTCACAACAGCCTTACACACTGCAGGGTTGAAACACAGTCTGACCAAGTTCCACTTTTTTTCAGCCATCAACTGTATATTTGAGGTTTGATGTTTCCTGAGATGGTATAAAGCCTTTGTGCCATCATGTCGCAGCTGTCACGGTTTTGCCTCTCCCTACAAATGTCAAAAACTCTTAAGCATTTTTGGAGAAATTGGCATACTATCACAAATTCATTCCAGGTGCTGCCATGTTGGCCCATCCTCTCCACAAATTACTCCACAAGGACATTCTCTTTCAAAGGACACTGGCCTGTGAGTGCACATTCATACTTTTGAAATCTAAATGACATTCTGCTCCTTGTTTGGTTACCTTCCTTCCTGGCCACCACACATCTTTACTGTAGACACTTCCCAGAATGGCCTTGGGGCCATTCTTGCACTTTACCATGGGGATGGTTCCAAATGCCCTGTAGCTTACGCATCAAAAACCCTTAACTCTGCTCAGCAGTGCTAACCCCAAATTGAAAAGGAAGTGTCTGCTATCATCTGCACTCTCAAAAAGTTTCATATATTCTTGTGTGAATATAAGTTCCACCTTATTACAGACCACAAGCGTTTGGTTTTGTTGTTTAATCCTTCTGCTTTGTTGCCCAACAAGGTAGCATTTCAGCTCCAGCCTTGGGCCTAATTTCTTTCTCGCGACAACTATGAAATACATTTTAAGCCTACTGTGCAGTATGCCAATGGTGATGCATTGTCCCAACTTCTAATGGGGCCAGATCATATTTTTGATCAGCATGAGTTTCATTGTTTTCACTTAGGTGTTGAGGTGCAACATATGATGAAAGGATTTCCTCTTACGGCCTCTCAGATTACAGTTCTGTTGCTGCTGATCCAGTTTTGTGCCAGGTTCTTCTCCTTGTTTAGCTTGGCTGGCTGGATTAGCCTCTGGATAGGGCTTCTGATCTATTATGTAACGATTTTGCCCTCCATCATTGCCTTTCAGTGTTTGAGGGTGGTGTTCTCTTAGCTACTGACGAGCTGTCACCAAGGGTTGTGATCCCAGCCACCCTCCAACAGGATGTGCTTCAGCTCCATCATGGACATTGGAGGTCTCATATACCAAGTCATTGGTCCATTGGTATGTTTTGATCTGGCACTGATGGTGACATTATGCATCTCATTGCGGCCCGCTCTCATTGTGCTACACAATAGTCAGTGCCACACGCATCACTCTCTCCATGGCCTGTACTGCAGCATCTGTGGGAACATGTCCATATTGATTTCCTCGCTTGTTAGTTATTAATGCCTTCTCTACATTTTCATATGTTGCCTGCTGTCCTTCAATGTCAGCCACAGTTATGGTTCAGGACCTTACCAAATTTTTTTTCTATTGAAGGATTGCTGTATGCACTTGTGATGGATAACAATCTGCAGTTTGCGTCTCAAATATCCCATGTTATCTGCACGCATCAAGGCATTCGCCATGTCACTGTTCTCCCTTTCCACCCCCAATCTATCGGCATGGTGGAATGTCTCATCTGTGCATTGAAGGTTAAAATAAAGAAGTACGCCAAGGACTCTTCCATTGATGATGCCTTGGCACAATTCTTGAATTACTATGGTTCACACTAGTGGGGGATTGGAGTCTGGCTGAGATGCTCCATGGTTGCCAACCCCGCACCTTCCTCTACTTCCCCATGCTGCTCCACGAAAGTCTGTTGGTGCAGTCCTCGACTTAGTTTGCTGCTGGCTCCATGATCTGAGTGCAGGGGTTTTGCTGTCAACTGAAATGGAATCCGGCCAACATCCATAGCTGCCATGTCTGCTGCCTCTGTATGGCATGCACTAGTGCTCAGCTGATGTTGCACCGTCAAGATCAGCTGCATCTACATGCCGCAATGAGAGCCTGTGTCCACCACCATTGCCCCCGCTCCTTCCTCAGCACTTTTCCATGTCTCGCAGGGCATTCCTGATGTGGGGGTGGACCTGCCCCCCTTGTGCATGTTGCCACCCCCTGCCTTTTGTCTGGCATCTGACCCCTGTTGTCAGCTATTATTACAAGGCTCCACCACTGTCTGTGCTTCCCTGCCAGCTGGCCCAGTGCCATCTAGTCCCTCAATGCAGGCATCTCTGGCGCCCCCACCTGAGCAGCCAGGACTTTCTCCATCAGTGCAGTACTGCCACGTCCAGTTCTGGGCAGTTAGCTGCTACCTGCATCCTCCTCATCCATCATCTCTTCTGGTACTTGGTGAGGGCTGGATGCTCCACATGTCTGGGCCACTTCTACTCCTGCTCAACACTTGTGGCCTGGAATTCCCTTCTGATGCTGCCACCATCACTTGCTGTGCCCACTGCAGATGCCATGGATGTCTCAGTGATCATCCCAATATCTGCATTGGAGGAGCACCCTTTACCTAAGTGGTGGTGGTGCCCCCACAGTTGGCAGCTAAGGTGGTAGAGATGGCTCCTGTGTGGACAGTGGCTGCATAGGTTTTGGTATTGGAGAAGCTGTGTCCAGTTCACCCACTGGCGACAGGAGGCCCTTTGCATGTCACAGCAGGGACCCAGCCACATCAGGTGATCCACTGAGCGACAAAGATTGGAATGGCAATATTGGTGTCCCGGCCAGAGTTGTTCTGTTGTCCACACACAGGCACAATTGGTCACAATAATGTGCAAAGAGGCTCTCCTCTGTATAGACATCACAGAGATGGCAGCAGTGGCATTGGGAGATGATGGCACAGAAATCCATTTTGGGCACTAACCAAACCGCATGGCGAGACAGCCACCCCAGGCCAGAAATAGGATGATGGCTGCGCGGGTTGGCATCCCTGGCCAGGCCACAGGATATGCAGGAGCATCCAGGGTTGATACCCATGGAGCAGTTCGGCACGGCTGTTTTTGCCAAACAGTGTGAACTGATAGGAAGACAGAAATTGATCCAAGGCAATGTTGGATGTGGACCGAGTCACATACTTTTTTATTTCCATTTTGAATGTTCTAACTAACCTTTTGGCCTCACTGTTGGACTGCAGGTGGAAGGGCAGTACAAAAATGTGATGAAGCCCCCAGGCAGTGCAGAATGGGCAAACTCCTGCGATAAAAACTGAGGGCAATTATCAGAGATCAATGTTGCCAAAAGTCCTTTGATGGAAAAAAATTTCGATGGGCTGCCACGGTGACAAAGGAAAAAGTTGACAGGCAAAAAACAATGTATGAGAACAGAGAGAATGCATCAATCACTACTAGCCACTATGAATTAAGTAAAGTGCTGGCAAAATCGATGTGGAGATGGTTCCAGGCCTGCAAAGGTTGCAGCCATGGAGACAATGTTGCCCACAGGGCAGCTTGCTGTGGTGTGCACTGAGAACATGCCATAATCAGAGTGATGTTGCCATCCAGAAAAGGCCAATAAACATGATGGTGGGCTAACGCCTTGGTGCGTGACACCCCGCTCTGATCAGCGTGCACCAATTGTAGGAACTCGGAACGGAGAGCTGAGGGAACCACTAAATGAGATGCTGAATAGTCCATATCAAGGAGTAGAACATCGTCAATGACGTACAAACAAAGCCGAAACATATAGTAGTTGTGGAGTGGGTTGGATGCCCACAATGGAGGCACCTCAGGCAAGCCATGTTGTACACAACGTGTCACTTACATAAAATTGGATCAGTAGCACTAGCCTGCATGAACTGAGAGCTAGTGACTGGAAAACTATTGACAGTTTGATGAGCACATCCATCAATGTGGAAATAGAGTAACTCCTCCTGATCAAAAACTAGGTGTGGACTGGCTGGAAGTCAGGAGTGAGTATCAGCATTCACATGTTTAGTCATGGGGCAGAAGTGAATCTCGTAGTTGTACTGAGAGACGAACAGTGCCTAATGTTGAAGGTGATGTACTGCTTTGTCTGTCAATGATGCTGAGGGGTTAAACAGTGAAACTAACAGCTTGTGATTCTTGATGAGATTGAATTTTACACTATACACGAAAACTTGAAACTTCTTTAAGGTATAAACAATGGTGAGCGCTCCTTTCTATATTTGTGAATATCTAATCTGAGCCAAATTAAGCATCCTTTACATGTATGCAATGGGCTGCTCAGAGCCATCAGAATGTTTATGAGTTAACACCGCCCCCAGCCCATGTTGGGATGCATCTGTTGCTAACACTAAATGTTGACCCGGTTGGAAGGTTATGAGGCAAGGTGCAGGTTGTAGTACACACTTCAGTTTGGAAAATGCCGTTTCACATGTCTGTGACCAGTGGAAAGACGTTCCCTTATGCAGCAGGGAGTGCAACCATCTGCTCCTGACAAAAACTGATGATAATAAACAACCTTCCTAAAAAAACGTGGAGTTTCTTCACTGATGTAGAACACAGAAGAGCCACAATGGTAGAGACATTCTGATGAAGGGGTTTGATACCAGCACTTGAGACCTCAAACCCAAGGTAAACAATAGAAGCGTGAAAGTAATAGCACTTTTCCAAATTGCATTTTAACCCAGCAGCATGTAACACCAAAAAGAGCATATGAAAGCTGTTGAGATGTCCAGCAGTCAAGGAGCCAGAGGCCATAATATCATCACCATAGTTGGCATATCCAGGCACACATCTCCTGAGTTGTTCGAAAAACCATTAAAAATCACCAGAGTGCTGGCCACACCAAATGGTAACCACAGGTACTGATACAAGCCAAAAGGCATGTTAACAACCAAGAGTTGTTGAGAGTCAGCATCAATGGGAAGCTGCAAATATGCATTGGAGAGGCCAGTCTTGGAAAAATACTGACCACCAGTGGGCTCAGCAAAATGTTCGTCAGGGCATGGCAAAGGACACATGTCAGTAATAGACTCAGCACTGACGGAAACTCTGAAATCACTGCAAAGGCGCAACTGTCCCAACAGCTTCTTGACAATGACAAAGGGGATAGCCCATTCGCCGGATGCGATCGTTTGGACAACCCCGGCGGCCATGAGGTGGTTAAGCTCCGTCTTGACTTGGTCTTGGAGCGCCATCAGCACTGGGTGAGACTGAAAGAAATGGCATCTGGCCAAAGGTTTCATGGTGATGTGGACTTTGAAATTACTGGCACAACCTGAACCCACAGAAAATAGGGCAGAAAATTTAGAGCATAAAGAGTGAGTTGTGTATAAGGCACTTGATCAGAGATGTGATTAACTTCATTGGAAATAGTAAACCTGAAAAGGTTAAAGGTGTCCAAACTAAACAAATTTTCAGTGCATGTATTGTTCACCACCGAAAAGTAAGCGGACAAATCACAGATTTATATGTGACTGGAGCTGAGAAACTACCTAATGAACATGACACTGGCACTAAAGGGGGAGAACCCAAGTCCATGTACATTTGCAAGTTAAGTACTGACACGGTAGCACCCGTACTGACTTGTATGTGCAAAACCTTTTGATAAACCATGATATTAATAAAAAGCTTACTGGGTGCAACGGAGATTGCCCATGCACAGTTGACATCCATGTCAGCATCTGCAATAAGCTATTGGAATTGTGAATTACAAACAGGAGCAATGTGGCCCATTTTAATACACAGGTGGCAAATGGCCCAATGACTAAGGCAATAAGAGAAGCCAAGTGTATGCAAGCAGTAATATCGTGATAATTGAGTGCAAGTGTAGTGCGGCAGGGTTTAAATAGGCACTCATCTGTGGTGGACTCTATCAGAAGTTCACAGTATTGTTCATTTGTGGCACACTTTCACAGATGACAACACACTGCTAATGCATGTGGCTTTCAGGTGAGTGTGCATTACTTCAGTTTTCATTTATTCAAGATATAGAAACAACATTTGTTGGTTGACCTTAATTTCAAACAGATACAATCTAATAACAAGTTCTGTTATAATGCGATCTTGCCACAGGTTTATAAAGTTTATAGTATGAGCCTGTGCTACATGTGAGGATGATAGGAAACTATGTTCTGTTGAGTGGGCTGAAGCACCTGTTTCAGTCCACTGAAGATGTTTTGGTACTAACATGGTTTTTGACATTTTTCAGGTTTTCTGCCCAAAGGTAGTATGAAGCCAGCGGAACAACAGTCATGAAGAGGTCACATCACCAGGCATGTCATTGTTTCATGGCAGGGGCAGGGAGTTCTTGCTGTGTGCAAGTGAGATGTGACATCACCTTGGCAGTGGCTGGCATTTAAGACTATGGCGCCTATGTGCAGAATGATGTGCCATCACCCTGGTTTTTTACTGATCGATGGTGACAGATGGTGGAGAACTTATGGTTGCTTAGTGTAAGTCATTTCTTGAGAGGTTCTGACTCATGCATGATCATTAGCTGCAGTTCCTCGATGAATGCATGAAGACATTGCCGGAGTTGAAATGGAGTGCTGTCTTGGAGCTGTTGATTGCGCACAGTTTCCTGTATCTGTTGTTCAGGAGCATGTGAGAGGTGTTGTAGGAGTGCAAACGTCACTGCATTGTACATTTAAGGCAGTGACAATATGACATCACTGTTGACTTCTGCTTGACTCACTAGATGACACAGTAAATTGATGCATCTAGCAAGGTCATAAAGGATTCCTGTTGTCGTAAAATATTTTCAGTCATCACGAACCACAAGGGTGGGGTTGGTGACATCAAAAGGTAGCAATCTGAGGTGAGTCTAAGCTTCAGATATGAAGCAAAGGCCAAATCTGCAGCACGCAACGGCACTGCCGAACTTGCATGAAGCCCAGTCTGTTGCACCAGAATGGTAAATGACTGTCACACAAGACACAGGAGGTACACAATTTGTGTCACACATATGTTGTAAATGACTGGACATTTGCATTTCATGACACAAAAGATGCGGGATTTGTGTCACATATATGTTGCACTCAGTTTCAAATGGGAGCACTGTCCACAAAGGCACAATTATTTTTCGCAGTGAAAAACATATTTATTGGCATTGTGTGGAAATCTTAGACTTTTACCTATTTTCCCACATAATTGCCATTGAGATAATTGCATTTTTGCATGCATCTTCTATGCCTCCATCATAGAACCACAAAGATAGCTAAAATCTTTTCTTTCAACCCCTCTGCAATTGTGAAATGCATCTGACTCAGGAGTTTCTTCAACTCAGGGAAGAGATGGAAGGTACTTTGGGCTATGTCTGGGCTGTAGGGCATATGTGTGTGACACTATCCTATTTAAATTTGTTGATGAGATTGCTTGTGACACAGGCTATAGGTTGACGAGCATTGCACTGATGGAAATGTACTCCCTTTTTAAACACACCTCACTTCTTGTTTAGGATTGCACTGCAAATGTTCTTCAATGCTTGGCAGAAGCAGTTCACACTGATCGTTGTACCAGCAGGCAGGAATTCGCACAACAATAACCCATTCCTGTCCCAAAACACACTCACCATCTCTTTGCCACAGACAGTGTGTGTTTAAGCTTCCACAGCTTCAGCAGAGCTGGATGTTTCCACTGATGGGATAGTTGTTTCATTACCAGTGTTGTGTAGTGGACCCAGGTCTCATCCCAGTGACAACAGAGTCCAAGAATTCCTCGCCACCAACTGAGTACACCTGAAGAAATTATTGGGGCATTTCCACATTTTTCCATTTGTATTATTACATACCTTCTTCAAACCTTGGCATACCCTAAATGGCCTATAAATTTTTTGTCAATGCTGGTGTTTCTGACACCAGAGGTCATCCCGCAGAGCTCCCAAACTGTCACTCTTTGATCTTTCAGCATTGCTTCTTCCATTTTTGCACTCGTCTCATCCAAAACTGATGGTCGTCCAGTACGGTGTTTGTCATGGACATCTGTATGTCTGAATTTGAATTCTCTGCACCATTTGCACACTTGTTGTATGTTCATATACATTTCTCCACAGACTTTACACAGTTGGGGATGGATGCCCACCAGTGCAGTCTTTTTTTTTAGTGTAATTCACACCTGGTGTGAGATCCGAGTGGCAGCTACATCTCTAACAGCTGCCAAGCCAAGACTGAGCATCACAAGCAGCTTGCTGGGACAAGAAATGGGAGAGGGAGAACCAAGCTACATGCCAGTGTTGCAGGATTTTGCATAACAGCGTCCCTTGTGACTGCAGGTCCTTGGGAACCTTATTTTACAAATAACCCTCATACATAAACTTTATTAGTGAACATAAATACATGCAGTAGCCTTGGACCAAGACTCAGACTCTTCTTGTGGTGGAGCGCCTCTGGAGACTCTCACTCTGTTTTTGTACTTTTTTCCATAACTTTATAAGTGATATCATGACATTAGTTCTTTCTGGAAAGTGTAACTGTGTGTCCTTGTGGAGTGCCTGTTAGTTATAATTGTCAAACCACGGTGGTTGCAGGCAAGCAGGTGCAGCTATTAGATTCCTGCGAGTTTTATATGCTAACAGTCATGCTCCAACCGGCATGTGGATATTGACAAGTTACACTTACTAACAATGTCGTGGTTGTTAACACTATATTTATGTACCAGTTATAGCAGAATAATGAAGGTTTTTTTTCATTTTAATGTTTTAACATTTTTAAAAGAGGTTGTATGTTTTTAAATATTTGTAGGAGATTTTTACATTGACTGGAAAGCACTTTTTTTGTTTGTTCCACAAATCTGAGGATAGTTCTTTGTCAACCAAAATCAGGTACCATCTATTTTTTACCAATTATATTGTGATCAAGATCACTAAATTTATAATACATGCTACAGATTGCTATGTCTCTCTCATCTGATGATGTCAGCTCTTAAAATTAAGACTGGTTATTGACACACGGTTAAAAAGATCACTAATGTCCTTATGCTAGGGAGGTTATTTTTATTTATTGCAATGCATATTCTGTAGATTCAGTTCTGCATGTTAATGCATGGATGTGGAATGAGTCAAAACCATTTAGTTCATTATTACATTAGTTTCCATAAGGACAATAAACAAAGATTAATAATACAAGTTGGAAACACAATCGGTAGGATAAAATTACACTCACAAGCAGAGTTCCAGATACAACATTCTGATTTTGTCCAAACAGTTTTTTTTACAGATCACCAATCAATCTGATTAACACAACAAGATATATTGAGGCAGGAATATTCAATAGTATATAGAATTCTTCTAGAGAATATAAACTTTTTTTAAAGCAAGAACTCCTATAGCTTATTTTTAAGCAGTACTTTTTTATCTTGTAGACACTTTATGTTACTTGGAAGTGCATTGAAGATTTTTGTGTTTGTATTTTTCACACCTTTTTTGACCAGGGACAGATTTTTCAGGTCACAGTGTGTGTCACATTTCCTCTTTATGTTTTGGTGGTGATGGTACATTTCATTTGTTTCATATTGTGAAGCATGAATGTCAGACTGCAAAGATATATTGTGAAGTAGTGGTTAGGATCCCTATTTGTTTAAAAAGATTGCGACATGAGATTCTTGGAGGCTTTCCAAACAAAATTCGGACAACCTTTTTCTGACTTGTAAAAACCTTTTTCAGTAGTGATGAATTGCCCCAGAAGATTATTCCATAACACTAAAGTGAATGAAAGTAGCCAAAGTAAGCAGATCTTGAGACACTGATGTCTCCGATTTTGGCAATTATCCGAATGGCAAATGTTGCTGAGCTGAGCCGTTTCAGGGTTTGGTTGATGTGCTGTTCCCAGTTAAGCCTGCTATCTATATATATGCCCAAGAATTTCAAACAGTCTGCTCTCTCTATCTGCTGGCTCTCGTGTATAATGTTTATTTCCTGTGGAATTTTGTGTCCACAAAAGGAAATGAATATAATTAGTATTGCTGAGGCTTAAAGATAAAGAATGTACAGTGAACCAGTTCAGAACATCCTCCAGTAAATGGTTGGCATTTAATTCTAGATCAGAGGATATCTTACTGTCTATCACAATACTTGTGTCATCAGCAAACATTGTAAAATTTCTTGCTTTGTTTGAGGACAATAGTAGGTCATTGTTTTGTTTGAGGACAATGGTAGGTCATTGATATATATGAGGAATAGCAGGGAACCAACAACAGAAATTTGTGGAACTCCATATTTTACTGTTCCCCTGTTGGTCTCTACCCTTCCTATGTGAAAATTGTTACCATCTAGCACTGTTTTCTGTTGTCTGCCCTGTAGGTAGGATTTAAGCCAGTTGCCCATTTGTCCTTGGAGTCCATAGTGGCATGCTTTCTCGATAAGTATTCTATGACGAACACAATCAAAGGCTTTAGACAGATTGCAAAATATGCCCACAGGCAATGCCTTTTTGTTGAGGCATTCCAAAACATTATTCATAAACCAAAATATTGCTTTGGTAGTGGAGATAAATTCTCTGAATCCAAACTGGTTTTTTCTAATTATTGCATGTTTCTCTAGGTGACTGACTATTCTGGCATGTATAAGCCTTCCGAGAACTGTAGAAAATGTAGTAAAAAGAGATATAGACCAATAGTTTGTAACATCTGAGGCATTGCCTCTTTTGTATAGGGGCTTTACAATAGCATATTTCATCCTTTCAGGGAAGATAACTTGTTTGAGAGAGGCATTGAATATATGAGCTAGGCTTTCACTGAACTAATTGCAGCAGGCTTTTAGCAATTTGCTAGAGATGTCGTCAACACCAGTTCAGTTTTTTGCTTTTACAGAAATAATGGTTTTTTGTACTTTCTGTACTGTTATGGGGGCTATACCTATCTGCTCTATGGAGTTTGGATAATGACCTTTCAGTATTTTTAATGCTTCTTCCAAGGAGCCATTGTGTCCTGCTTTCTCAGCAACACTTACAAACTGCTCATTGAAAGTTTTTGTCACAGTATTTTGATTTTGTACCTGTGTATCTTCATTACTGAGAACAAAGTTTTGGGACCTACTGGGGCAATTTGCACCAGTCTCACTCTTTATCACTTCCCATACGGTTTTGATTTTGTTACTAGATTTGTTAATTTTGGAGCACAGATACAAACTTTTTGACTTCTGAATAATTTTGCTTAGTGCTTTGCCATATTTTTATAGTGATTTAGTGGTTGTCTGAATTTTTAGTGGCAATGTACATTTCTCATTTCCTTTTGCATGAAACCTTAATACCAGTGGTTATCCAGGGCTTTTTAGTATGTTTTGTGGTTTGGATCTTGTATATCCTTTTTGGGAAGGTGCTTTCAAACCTCAGTGCCACTTCATTACTGAAAAAATTGTACTTGGAATTGATATTTTCTAAATTATACATAGGTGACCAGTCTGTGGCTTGGAGATATG
The DNA here is from genome assembly GCF_023897955.1 of Schistocerca gregaria. Classification (NCBI taxonomy): domain Eukaryota; kingdom Metazoa; phylum Arthropoda; class Insecta; order Orthoptera; family Acrididae; genus Schistocerca; species Schistocerca gregaria. The sequence goes on along the minus strand of NC_064924.1, from coordinate 65,318,704 downwards.
ATTTAAAAATCTGGATAGTTTCTTTATTAACTGTCCTAACTGTTTTCCAACTGGGGCCACTATCATTCAAATAAATAATTGTACTGTTTATAGTGAGTCTTTGTCCATCATGGTCAGATAGACCATTCATGTCTTGCCTGGTAGTTCACTTATTTTGGTCTGGTCCATAAATACTGGGTGATCAAAAAGTCAGTATAAATTCGAAAACTTAATAAACCATGGAATAATGTAGATAGAGGGGTAAAAATTGACACACATCTTTGGAATGACATGGGGTTTCATTAGGGGGAAAAAAAAACAACACAAAGTTCACAAAATGGCCGACAGATGGCGCTGGACAGCAAAATGTCAGTAACTGCTACCATGACGGGTGAAAGGTATGCTGATATGTTACAGAATCACATCACCCCCAGCCTGGCTGATAAACACCTGCTGGAATGTACAATGTTTATGTAGGATGGCGCTCCGCCCCATATTGCTAGACGCCTGAAAGATCTTTTGCGCGCGTCGTTTGGTGATGATTGTGTGCTCAGCCGCCACTTTCGTCATGCTTGGCCTCCCAGGTCCCCAGACCTTAGTTCGTGCGATTATTGTCTTTGGGGTGACCTGAAGTCGCAAGTGTATCGTGATCGACCGACATCTCCAGGGATGCTGAAAGACAACATCCGATGCCAATGCCTCACCATAACTCCAGACATGCTTTACAGTGCTGTTCACAACATTATTCCTTGACTACAGCTATTGCTGAGGAATGATGGTGGACATATTGAGCATTTCCTGTCAAGAACATCATCTTTGCTTTGTCTTACTTTGTTATGCTAATTATTGCTATTCTGATCAGATGAAGCACCATCTGTTGGACGTTTTTGAACTTTTGTATTTTTTTGGTTCTAATAGAACCCCATGTCATGTCATTCCAAGCATGTGTGTCAATTTGTACCTTTCTATCTACATTATTCCGTCATTTATTCAGTTTTCAAATTTATACTGACATTTTGATCACCTGGTATATTATCGATCAGTGTGCTTGTACATGAAGTTATTCTAGTAGGGAAACTAACCACAGAAACCAGATTACATGTGGGCATCAGATTTTCTAGGTCTGATCTGTCTCTAGAATTTGTTAGAAAGTTAACACTGAAGGTCAAAAATGGTTCAAATGGCTCTGAGCACTATTTAACACTGAAGTCCCCAAGCACTATCACATCTGTTTTGTGCTTGAATATGTATATCGGGAGAGCATCTAGCTTATTCAAAAACAGACTAAAGTTCCCTGAAGGTGCTCTGTATACTGTGATTATTGATATATGGTAATTATTCAAGGACATTACTATGGCACACACTTCCAAATGTTGTTCTAAACAATAATCCTACACATTAATTACTCTACATGTGATATCGTTTTTAACATAAATGGCAACACCTCCTTTTTCTTTACATTTTCTGCAAAATGATATTGTTGTTGTTGTCTTCAGTCCTGAGACTGGTTTGATGCAGCTCTCCATGCTACTCTATCCTGTTCAAGCTTCTTCATCACCCAGTACCTACTGCAACCTACATCCTTCTGAATCTGCTTAGTGTACTCATCTCTCGGTCTCCCTTTACGATTTTTACCCACCACGCTGCCCTCCAATGCTAAATTTGTGATCCCTTGATGCCTCAAAACATGTCCTACCAACCGATCCCTTCTTCTAGTCAAGTTGTGCCACAAACTTCTCTTCTCCCCAATCCTATTCAATACCTCCTCATTAGTTACGTGATCTATCCACCTTATCTTCAGTATTCGTCTGTAGCACCACATTTCGAAAGCTTCTATTCTCTTCTTGTCCAAACTAGTTATCGTCCATGTTTCACTTGCATACATGGCTACACTCCAAACAAATACTTTCAGAAACGACTTCCTGATACATAAATCTATATTCGATGTTAACAAATTTCTCTTCTTCAGAAACGCTTTCCTTGCCATTGCCAGTCTACATTTTATATCCTCTCTACTTCGACCATCATCAGTTATTTTACTTCCTAAATAGCAAAACTCCTTTACTACTTTAAGTGTCTCATTTCCTAATCTAATTCCCTCAGCATCACCCGATTTAGTTTGACTACATTCCATTATCCTCGTTTTGCTTTTGTTGATGTTCATCTTATATCCTCCTTTCAAGACACTGTCCATTCCGTTCAACTGCTCTTCCAAGTCCTTTGCCGTCTCTGACAGAATTACAATGTCATCGGCGAACCTCAAAGTTTTTACTTCTTATCCATGAATTTTAATACCTACTCCAAATTTCTCTTTTGTTTCCTTTACTGCTTGCTCAATATACAGATTGAATAACATCAGGGAGAGGCTACAACCCTGTCTCACTCCTTTCCCAATCACTGCTTCCCTTTCATGCCCCTCGACTCTTATGACCGCCATCTGGTTTCTGTACAAATTGGAAATAGCCTTTCGCTCCCTGTATTTTACCCCTGCCACCTTTAGAATTTGAAAAAGAGTATTCCAGTCAAGATTGTCAAACGCTTTCTCTAAGTCTACAAATGCTAGAAACGTAGGTTTGCCTTTTCTTAATCTTTCTTCTAAGATAAGTCGTAAGGTCAGTATTGCCTCACGTGTTCCAACATTTCTACGGAATCCAAACTGATCCTCCCCGAGGTCCGCATCTACCAGTTTTTCCATTCGTCTGTAAAGAATTCGCGTTAGTATTTTGCAGCTGTGACTTATTAAACTGATAGTTCGGTAATTTTCACATCTGTCAGCACCTGCTTTCTTTGGGATTGGAATTATTATATTCTTCTTGAAGTCTGAGGGTATTTCACCTGTCTCATACATCTTGCTCACCAGCTGGTAGAGTTTTGTCATGACTGGCTCTCCCAAGGCCGTCAGTAGTTCTAACGGAATGTTGTCTACTCCGGGGGCCTTGTTTCGGCTCAGGTCTTTCAGTGCTCTGTCAAACTCTTCACACAGTATCGTATCTCCCATTTCGTCTTCATCTAAATCCTCTTCCATTTCCATAATATTATCCTCAAGTACATCGCCCTTGTATAAACCTTCTATATACTCCTTCCACCTTCCTGCCTTCCCTTCTTTGCTTAGAACTGGGTTGCCATCTGAGCTCTTGATATTCATACACGTCGTTCTCTTCTCTCCAAAGGTCTCTTTAATTTTCCTCTAGGCAGTATCTATCTTACCACTAGTGAGATAAGCTTCTACATACTTACATTTGTCCTCTAGCCATCCCTGCTTAGCCATTTTGCACTTCCTGTCGATCTCGTTTTTGAGACGTTTGTATTCCTATTTGCCTGCTTCATTTACTGCATTTTTATATTTTCTCCTTTCATCAGTTAAATTCAATATTTCTTCTGTTACCCAAGGATTTCTAGCAGCCCTTGTCTTTTTACCTACTTTATCCTCTGCTGCCTTCACTACTTCATCCCTTAGAGCTACCCATTCTTCTTCCACTGTATTTCTTTCCCCTATTCCTGTCAATTGTTCCCTTATGCTCTCCCTGAAACTCTGTACAACCTCTGGTTCTTTCAGTTTATCCAGGTCCCATCTCCTTAATTTCCCACATTTTTGCAGTTTCTTCAGTTTTAATCTACAGGTCATAACCAATAGATTGTGGTCAGAGTCCACATCTGCTCCTGGAAATGTCTTACAACTTAAAACCTGGTTCCTAAATCTCTGTCTTACCATTATATAATCTATCTGATACCTTTTAGTATCTCCAGGGTTCTTCCATGTATACAACCTTCTTTCATGATTCTTAAACCAAGTGTTAGCTATGATTAAGTTGTGCTCTGTGCAAAATTCTACTAGGCGGCTTCCTCTTTCATTTCTTACCCCCAGTCCACATTCACCTACTATGTTTCCTTCTCTCCCTTTTCCTACACTCGAATTCCAGTCACCCATTACTATTAAATTTTCGTCTCCCTTCACTATCTGAATAATTTCTTTTATTTGATCATACATTTCTTCAATTTCTTCATCATCTGCAGAGCTAGTTGGCATATAAACTTGTACTACTGTAGTAGGTGTCGGCTTCGTATCTCACAATAATGCGTTCACTATGCTGTTCATAGTAGCTTACCCGCATTCCTATTTTCCTATTCATTATTAAACCTACTCCTGCATTACCCCTATTTGATTTTGTTTATAACCCTGTAGTCACCTGACCAGAGGTCTTGTTCCTCCTGCCACCGAACTTCACTAATTCCCACTATATCTAACTTTAACCTCTCCATTTCTCTTTTTAAATTTTCTAATCTACCTGCCCGATTAAGGGATCTGACATTCCACGCTCCGATCCGTAGAACGCCATATTGCTAAGTAATAATTGTTTATTAGTTTATTATAAGTTTTTCTATACCAGAATGAATATGGTGTTCACTAAAACATAAAACATGGACATAATCTATATCTTGTGGCTCATGTGTATTGATTATAAGCTCATTGATCTTACTACTCAGGTCTCTAATGTTCTGGCGATAAATTGCAAGTTTTTGTTTAGCAGAAGCAGTTACACTCTTTTCTCTAAAAAAGAAGTTTTGATTGAAGGTCTGGGCAACCTCTTTTTTACTACCCAGCTCTCCAAATTAGTCTGTTTCCACACACTTGCGGATTGGGGAGACACACTTTTTTCTTGTTTTTTCACCATCCAGTCGTCCAATGTAGTGTGCCTATATCCATTCCTGTAATTATTTTGTGTACTGGTACACTCTTCAATCAAATCTGATTCTTTTGTGTTCACATTGTTCCTTGCCTTAGCAACTATGTCACAAATTATAGTTGCCAAATGATTTTTTAAGGTGAAGTCCATGAGTGGTGCAAAGTCCTCTGCCAAATTTATGAGTTTTGATCCTATGAGTATTTGTAAAATTGCTGCAGATATCTGCATAACATCTATTTGTTGCAATTACTGACTTGTTTAAACACAAGTATTGTAATAAGTGTTGCCTGTGTGGAATATCAACTACAATTACGTTGAAATGCTTCAGTCGGTTCAGAGTTGATCTTAAGACATTAGCAGCATGCAAACCTTCGGTATGTGCAATATCATTTTAACCACCACAGATCACAATGCAGTCTTTGTTCATTATCTTTTGAGGAATGTTGGTTATTGTTGAAAGTACTTGGTCAATGTGAGCACCTGGTTTGACATAACCTAGGACACTTACCTCTTTGTTGGCGTTTATTATTTCGTGAGCAACATCTCTAAGATGCCTATCACTTGGTAAAAACACTTTTCTTTCGACAGCATTTGTTGTGATAGTTACATTTGCTGTCTTCTTGAGCGCTGGAAGCATATTACTTTTATCTTCAAGTGTCAATTTCGGCTGGCATGGATGCATAGGTTGCATAATTTTTGTGTCCTTTTCCTTTTGGTTTATGGTTTGATGGCTTTTTGATAAGACAACTTTGATGCAGCAAATGAGAATTTTTTACTGTCATGGGAGGGGTGCACCTGAGTCAGTACAGAAATCGCTGGGTAGGAAATATCAAGTAACTAGTACTTTTGTGCAAAGCAGAAAACTGGGCATGATAAAGATCATTCAGCAGTTATTAGAGGTGGCAGGAAAGGTTTTTATTGTAACCTTAACTATGCACTTGAGAGTGATACCAGGCACATTGCTAGGAACACTCTTCACACTAGCCCGATGATTGTGTAACTCTTTGTGTGGCATGACAAGCTTCTGGTGTACATGTATGTACAAAGTTTCAAGAATCACTCAACTGAGTAGGGTGATCACACACATACATGATTGATGCATTGGCTCTCATACGGTTGCACCACACATAACATGGTCTACAAATGTTCCTGGCAAGAGTTTACTAGCACAACTAATTTCTTGAAGCATTCAGTATAACTAGAGGACTGTCATCCAAGTTTTGTGATTTACAACATTTTATAGGCCCTTTTTAGCAAATTTTTAAATATAGACAGGGCTCCTGAGTAATTAAATACACAGTTGAAACAAACAGTGGAGAAACAAAAAACAAAAGGTTGGACAGTAGAAACAGTTACAATCATAATACATTTGTACTTTTCCATGATAATGTAAGTAGCTTTCTAAATTAGAATTACTATGACAAACTGAATAATCTAAAGACATTTCTACACATGTCCTATGAATTATAAAGTAATTAAAGTCACAGAAAATTAACAGAAGCACCTAGATGGACACAATTTTATATTACTGCTTTATGTAACATATGGAAAGTGGGAATGGGAATTGCTCAATACAGAGAGAGAGAGAGAGAGAGAGAGAGAGAGAGAGACAGGGGGGGGGGGGGGGGGGAGGGGGGAGGAGGAGAGTGTGTTAAAAGTTCCAGGCCATTGATATAAATGAGTATAGTACAGAACAGCTCTTTGAGTGCTGAGCTCCGATAATAGACTAGAATGCTATTAGATATGGGTTCTACAATGCACAATGTAAGTTTTAATTAGAGAAAATACTAATAACACTTGTGAGAAATATCTGTAAGTGGAGATTTCTGCACTGACCTCATCCTGAAACTCAAAGAGGTCTTGATAGCCAGTTTTCGTTTGGTGCCCATACTAACATTCCCAATAAGAATGGAGGGATATAGAGAAACAAAATCGGTATTTTATTGCTAAGTCGAACTCTCTTTAATGAAATAGATGTTTACCCCATGATAAATGGTCTAAAATACTGATTCAGTTATGTAATTCAGAGGGAATCTTCAGTATGAATAATGGCAAGATGTTCACCAAGGACACATAGTAGAAGAGAATTCTGGAATGGTTGTAGATGAGGTGATTTGGAGGAAACAGTTCTAACTGCTTTCAAAGGGGATACTGCTGTTTCATGATAACAGCTGCCTCCATATGACCTCAGTCATGCATGAGTTTGTCTTGTGTTTCCGATGGACTATATTGGTATATCCTTCATTTCAGCTCTGTCCGCCTCCAGTAGCTGAGTGATCAGCGCAACAGACTGTCAATCCAAAAGGCCCAGGTTCAATTCCCGGCTGGGTTGGAGATTTTCTCTGATCAGGGACTGGGTGTTGTGTTGTCCTAATCATCATCATTTCATCCCCATCGACGCACAAGTCGCTGAAGTGGCGTCAAATCGAAAGACTTGCATCAGACGAACGGTCTACCCGACGGGAGGCCCTCGCCACATGACATTTCATTTTCATTTCAGCTCTACAACCAGTTAAAAGGAGAACCTGACTGGTCACCACTTCAAAACCAATTACAATGTTCAGCAGGCTGCTATTAAGTGGCTCTTAGACCTGTACACTGATTTCTTTTTATAATGACTTCAACAGACTGGTTTAGTTATGGAACAATTGCTTAGATAACCATGGTGATGATGTGGGAAATGCATCTCTTTGGTTTCTTGAATAAACCTTTTCTCACAGAGAACTTTTATCTTACTTTTTTAACCATCCCAATAGCTATAATTCACAAAACCTGCCTGCAGTAGCTGCTTTTGCCTGTTCATGTGTGACTTGATTCATTCATTCACACACCATGTACCTCTGTAATGCATCCTATCAACAAATTATTAATAGTGCTGATCTATTCAAACTGATATATATACAGGGTGGTCAGAAAATGTCTGAAACGCTCGTAGGGATGTTGCAGGGCACATTGTACTGAGATACAAATCTTAGAAAAGAAATTCAATATGTCCTAGTTATTTAGCATTGAACTGAGCCAATCAGGTCGTTGCGCACGCAAATTCAAGTTTTATGTACCCAAACAAAGCACTCATTGGGCAATACCGCCTCTGGCACGCCGCTTGAATGTGAGCGCGCAATGCCCCCCTTGGCTAGTTTCAACACTAAATAACTCTGATATGGCGCAACGTATTGAATTTGTTTCTTAACATTTATATCTCAGTACAACGCGCCCTGCAACATCCCTACAAGCGTTTCAGACATTTTCTGACCACCCTATATATATATATATATATATATATACCAAGACTTACCAAGCGGGAAAGCGCCGGTAGATAGGCACAATAAATAAAACGCACAAACACACACACAGAATTTCGAGCTTTCGCAACCGGCGGCTGCTTCGTCAGGAAAGAGGGAAGGAAAAGGAAATTAGCGGAGATTGAGGCCTGGTGGATAACGAGAAGAGAGTATATATTGAAGGGCAAGTTCCCATCTCCAGAGTTCGGATAGGTTGGTGTTGGTGGGAAGTATCCAGATAAATCGGATGGTGTAACACTGTGCCCAGATGTGCTGGCCGTGCACCAAGGCACGTTTAGCCACAGGGTGATCCTCATTACCAACAAACACTGTCTGCCTGTGTCCATTCATGCAAATGGAGAGTTTGTTGCTGGTCATTCCCACATATAAAGCGTCACAGTGTAGGCAGGTCAGTTGGTAAATCACGTGGCTGCTTTCACACGTGGCTCTGCCTTTGATCGTGTACACCTTCCGGATTACAGGACTGGAGTAGGTGGTGGTGGGAGGGTGCATAGGACACTTCCCCCTACACCTCAAAATTCTAGTCAACACAATCTGGAACCACAACACCCCAATTCAGTACTTAACCTTTCCTCCAAACCTCTCTCCCAATCCGAAACCTCTGTCCTATCCAAAGGCCTCACCTTCAGCCCCACTCCCAAATTCAACCAAAGTGCCCTTGTCAAAGATTTACTGTCCTACACTCGTAGTCTCTGCTGGAAATATCACTTTGCCACGAAGAAAAATAATCCTGATCCCACTCCTAATGATCCAACTCCCCAAGACACTATCCAAATTGAACCCTGCCTGGAACAGTTCCGTCCTCCATCACAGTGGGACCCACCTCCTCTTCCTCAAAATCACCCTCTCCAAACCTTCCAGGAATTTCTCACTTCCAGCCTTGCCTCTCGATCTTTCTTGAAAAACCTTAATCCTACTCCCAACATCACCACAGTCGAAGCTCAGGCTATCCGTGATCTGAAAGCTGACCGATCCATCATCATTCTTCCGGCTGACAAGGGTTCTACGACCGTGATACTTGATCGTCGGGAGTATGTGGCTGAGGGACTGCGTCAGCTTTCAGACAACTCTACATACAAAGTTTGCCAAGGTAATCCCATTCCTGATGTCCAGGCGGACCTTCAAGGAATCCTCAGAACCTTAGGCCCCCTACAAAACCTTTCACCTGACTCCATCAAACTCCTGACCCCACCGACACTCCTACCTTCTACCTACTTCCTAAAATTCACAAACCCAAACATCCTGGCCGCCCCATTGTAGCTGGTTACCAAGCCCCCACAGAACGTATCTCTGCCTACGTAGATCAACACCTTCAACCCATTACATGCAGTCTCCCATCCTTCATCAAAGACACCAACCACTTTCTCGAACGCCTGGAATCCTTACCCAGTCTGTTACCCCCGGAAACCATCCTTGTAACCATTGATGCCACTTCCCTATACACAAATACCCCGCACGTCCAGGACCTCGCTGCAATGGAGCACTTACTTTCACGCCGATCACCTGCCACCCTACCTAAAACGTCTTTCATCACCTTAGTCAGCTTCATCCTGACCCACAACTTCTTCACTTTTGAAGGCCAGACATACTAACAATTAAAGGGAACAGCCATGGGTACCAGGATGGCCCCCTCGTATACCAACCTATTTATGGGTCGCTTAGAGGAAGCCTTCTTGGTTACCCATGCCTGCCAACCCAAAGTTTGGTACAGATTTATTGATGACATCTTCATGATCTGGACTCACAGCAAAGAACAACTCCAGAATTTCCTCTCCAACCTCAACTACTTTGGTTCCATCAGATTCACCTGGTCCTACTCCAAATCCCATGCCACTTTCCTAGACGTTGACCTCCATCTGTACAATGGCCAGCTTCACACTTCCGTCCACATCAAACCCACCAACAAGCAACAGTACCTCCATTATGACAGCTGCCACCCATTCCATATCAAACAGTCCCTTCCCTACAGCCTAGGCCTTCGTGGCAAACGAATCTGCTCCAGTCCTGAATCCCTGCACCATTACAACCTGAAAACAGCTTTTGCATCCCGCAACTACCCTCCCGACCTGGTACAGAAGCAAATAACCAGAGCCACTTCCTCATCCCCTCAAACCCAGAACCTCTCACAGAAGAACCCCAAAAGTGCCCCACTTGTGACAGGATACTTCCCGGGACTGGATCAGACTCTCAATGTGGCTCTCCAGCAGGGATACGACTTCCTAAAATCCTGCCCCGAAATGAGATCCATCCTTCATGAAATCCTCCCCAATCCACCAAGAGTGTCTTTTCGCCGTCCACCTAACCTTCGTAACCTCTTGGTTCATCCCTATGAAATCCCCAAACCACCTTCCCTACCCTCTGGCTCCTACCCTTGTAACCGCTCCCGATGTAAAACCTGTCCTATGCACCCTCCCACCACCACCTACTCCAGTCCTGTAACCCGGAAGGTGTACACGATCAAAGGCAGAGCCACGTGTGAAAGCAGCCACGTGATTTACCAACTGACCTGCCTACACTGTGACGCTTTCTGTGTGGGAATAACCAGCAACAAACTGTCCATTAGCATGAATGGACACAGGCAGACAGTGTTTGTTGGTAATGAGGATCACCCTGTGGCTAAACATGCCTTGGTGCACGGCCAGCACATCTTGGCACAGTGTTACACCGTCCGGGTTATCTGCATACTTCCCACCAACACCAACATATCTGAACTCCGGAGATGGGAACTTGCCCTTCAATATATTCTCTCTTCTCGTTATCCACCAGGCCTCAATCTCCGCTAATTTCAAGTTGCCGCCACTCATACCTCACCTGTCATTCAACACCATTTTTGCCTCCACACTTCCGCCTCGACTGACATCTCTGCCCAAACTCTTTGCCTTTAAATATGTCTGCTTGTGTCTGTGTATGTATGGATGGATATGTGTGTGTGTGTGTGTGTGTGTGTGTGTGTGTGTGTGTGTGTGTGTGTGTGTGTGTGTGCCTATCCTTTTCCCTCCTAAGGTAAGTCTTTCTGCTCCTGGGATTGGAATGACTCCTTACCCTCTCCCTTAAAACCCACATCCTTTCAGCTTTCCTTTTCCTTCCCTCTTTGCTGACAAAGCAGCCGCCAGTTGCATATATATATAAAATAGAAAGAAACTTCCACATGGGAAAAATATATTAAAAACAAACATTCCAAGACTTACCAAGTGGGAAAGTGCCAGCAGACAGGCACAATGAACAAAACACACAAACACACACACAGAATTTGGGCTTTCGCAACCGGCGGTTGCTTCATCAGGAAAGAGGGAAGGAAAAGGAAAGATGAAAGGATATGGGTTTTAAGGGAGAGGGTAAGGAGTCATTCCAATCCCGGGAGCGGAAAGACTTCCCTTAGGGGGAAAAAAAGGATAATGAGGGAAACATTCCACGTGGGAAAAATGTATCTAAAAACAAAGATGATGTAACTTACCAAACAAAAGCATTGGTATGTTGATAGACACACAAACACACACACATAATTCAAGCTTTTGCAACCCACGATTGCTCCATCAGGAAAGAGGGAAGGATAGGGAAAGATGAAAGAATGTGGGTTTTAATGGAGAGGGTAAGGAGTCATTCCAATCCCGGGAGCGGAAAGACTTACCTTAGGGGGAAAAAAGAACAGGTAAGTTTCCCGCTCGTGGGACTGGAATGACTCCTTACCCTCTCCCTTAAAACCCACATCCTTTCATCTTTCCCTCTCCTTCCCCCTTTCCTGATGAAACAACCTTGGGTTGCGAAAGCTTGAAATTTGTGTGTTTTTTATTGTTTATATTGTCTGTATCAACATACCAACACTTTCGTTATGCAATACAGGTTATCAGAATTACATAGTAATTACATTCTTGAGTCCAAGTATTCAGGTAAATTGTAGTAGTGGTTAATAACAGGTAAATTCTGGTCAGACAGCGACTGAAATTGAGAGCACCAAAGCAAAAGGTGAAATGCTTAACTCCATTTTCAAGCGTTCCTTTACAAAGGAAAAAACCAGGAGAACTGGCTTGATTTAATCCTCGTACCACTGAAAAGATGAATGAAATAAGTAAATTAGCGTCAGTGGTGTTGAGAAACACCTGAAATCATTAAAACTAGCACAACTCTAGGGCCCAATGGAATCCCTACCAGATTCTATGCTGAATTTGTGGCTAAGTCTGCCTCTCTTCTAACTATAATCTGACATAGGTCCCACAAACAAAAAAACTGTGCCCAGTTCTTGGAAAAAAGCAAGGGTCACACCTTTTTACAAGCAGGGTAGTAGAGGTGACCCACCATTCAATATTCTTGACACTGGTTTGTTGTAGAATCATGGAACAAATTCTGACCTCAAACATATTTTGTACAGAATGACCTCCTCAATGCCAACCAGCATCGATTTCAAAATCAATGATCATGTGAAACCCAACTTGCACTTTTCTCACATGACATACTGAATGCTGTGGATCAAAGCACCGAGGCAGATACAGTACATCTTCATTTCCGAAAAGCATTTGATTAGGTACCACATCTAAGTTTATTATCAAAAGTACTGTCTTATGGGGTGTTAAGTGAAATTTGTGACTGAGCTGAGGACGTTTTGGCAGGGAGGACGCAGTATGTTATCTTGGATGGAGGGTCATCATCAGATGTAGAAGTAACTCCAGGTGTGCTCCACAGAAGTGTGTTGGGATCCTTACTGTTCATGTTGTATATTAATGACCTTGCAGTCAACATTAATAGTAATCTCAGACTTCTTGCAGATATGCAGTTATCTATGATGAAGCACTGCATAAGTATTCAGACAGATCTTGATAGGATTTCAAAGTGGTGCAAAGTCTGGCAACTTGCTTTAAATGTTCAGAAATGTAAAACTGTTCACTTAACAAAATGAAAAAAACTTAGAATCCTATGACTATAATGTTAATGAGCCATAGCTGGAATCAATGAACTCATTTAAGTGCCTGGTTGTAACACATTGTAGGGATATGAAATGGAATGATCAACTAGGCTCAGTTGTGGGTAAAGCAGGTGGTAGACTTCAATTTATTGGTAGAATAATGGGGAAGTGCAATCAGTCTACAAATGAGATTGCTTGCAAATCACTTGCTTGACCAGTTCCAGAATATTGTTCAAGGGTATGGGACTCATACCAAATAGGACTAACAGGGGATATCGAATGTATACAGAGAAGGGCAGTATGAATGGTCACAGGTTTGTTTGATCCATGGGAAAGTATCACAAAGATACTGAAGGAACTGAACTGGAAGACTTAAAAATAAACATAAACTATCCCGAGAAAGTCTATTAACAAAGTTTCAAGAACCAGCTTTAAATGATAACTCTAGGAATATACTACAACCCTCTCAGTATTGCTCACATAGGGATCGTGAGGATAAGATCAGAATAATTACTGCATGCAAAGAGGCATTCAAACAGTCATTCTTCCCGTGTTCCATATATGAATGGAACGGGAAGATACCCTAATAACTGGTGCAATGGGATGCACCTTCTGCCATGCACCTCACGGTGATTTGCAGAATATAGCTGTAGATGTAAAAGTGCAATTAGCCTACCATGTTGGTGGCTTTTGTGTTGTTTGATGTCAGTGACTATTTGTTCGGTGAATGATGGGGAGTGAACATGACAAATCATCAGTTAGATGATTAGACAAGATAGCAGAATAAATGAGAAAATAGCATTCAGTAAACATAGTCCTAATGTGGAATGTATGAAACAATGTGATGGCATAATGACATATATAGTGCAAAATGTTGTCATGTAAAACACAATATTCTATAAAATTCAAAATCTACTCTTAGGTTCCTCCATTACCACAATCTGAGAAACAAGGAAATTCAAAAATACCCAACAAAGTTTTCGAAACAATTATCAGGCTACACTACAGATCAGATTTCCTCTAGTCATGTTTTTTGACTTCAGCAATTCATAACCAAACAGCCAAATTGTAAAATTCAAACTGACCCATATCTTGGGCTATGCTACAGATCAATCTATCATCACAACTAATTTTCTTCCAGTCACATTTGTTGGCATTTCACCCTAAACTAGACACTGGGCTACGCTGCTGATTAGTCTGCTACCACAGCCAGTTTTCCCCCAATACCATTCATTGGCTTCGCCAATTCACAACCAAATTAAAACACTGGAATAAGAAACAATATGCCTAGAAAACCTATCATATTCTGAGAAACATGTGAGAAATTCATATGAAAACCAGACACGAACTTTATAATCCACAACAGCCAGATCAATAATAGTCAATTTCATACTATCCATGCCAAAAACAAAACCAACAAATTCGTATCTTCTACCAAAACAAGCAATTGGCAACAATCAATGAAAACTATCTGGAACAGCAGCACACAGTGAAAGAACTGATGACACCTTAAATGCACTGTAACCTTAATAGCATATTCTTTTATTGTGTATGTAAATAATTAGGGATTTTCAATTTTCTGGCTTATGTTCGATGGCAATACATTACAAACTTTTATCCCAGAACATAAAATACTATTCTGAAAACTAGAGAGGGAGGCATTGTCCATAAGAAAATCATTTCTATTCCTAATATTGTGGTTGTGAGTTCCTGAATTTATCCTGGGTTCATTCCTATTATTAACCATAAACAGCACTAGAGAGTATATGTATGGGCATGTAAGTGTGAGAATTCCCAGGTCCCTGAAGAGGCTTCTGTGAGACATTCAGTTATCAACCTTACACAGTGTTCTTATTGCACATTTCTGCAGAATAAATGTTTTTTCACATTGGCTGCAATGCCCCAGAATAATATACCCCAAGACAGAACTGAGTAAAATTGTGACAGCAATTTTGTCTGAGATCAACACTGAGAGAGAGATTTCTCAGAGCACAGCAGGCAGATATTTATTTTCCTTTCTTTTTTTGCAGATAGGAAAAAAAAAGGACTAGGCCTGTCAACAAGTAAGCTTTCGGCCTCAGCAGCCAGAGACTGGTCATGTAGACCTATATGTGCCTTTTTTTCTATTTCCGATGAAGAGCTTTTTGGCCCAAAGCTTACCTGCTCACAGTCTTTTTGTTGTGCTTATCTGCGATTCAGCATCTCCACTATATGGTGAGTAACAACCATCCTTTTCATAACATTGACATTATTCAGTCCTCGATTTTCCATTATTTGATGTATCTGTTAGATTAAGTATTAAGCTGTTGGCTGTGAACCAGTTGTAAGCTCGTTCCACCATACCTCGACTGTGTCTAATATGTTACCTCGACTGTGTCTAATATGTTCGTATTTAGGACCCTTTAATGATGTATTTGTGTTGTCAGCAAACATTGCAGTTTTTGAAGAGGCCTCCAATGTCCAAGGTAAACCATTTACATAGACTAAGAAGAGGATCGAGGACAAGCACTGAACATTGGACCATGCCACATTTAAGGTTTCCTCACTCAGAATTTTATTTTAATCTTGTTACATGATTTGCTAATGTGACCTTTTTTTATTGTTAATATATGACTCCATCCAAGTAAGGGTTGGACCTTCAATGCCATACCATTTCAGCTTCCCAAGCAAACTTTTATACTCCACACAATCAAAAGCCTTGCCAATATTGTAGAAAATGCCAACAGAGAAAGGTTTAATGTTAAGTTCTACTAGAACTGAGTTTGTTAGGTTGTATAGTGCATTCTTGGTAGAGAAGTCGTTATAAAAGCATAATGAACTGTTGTTAAATGGTTATTCTCAGAAACAGAGTTCAGTATTCTGCTGTGTCAGCTACTTTGTCAAAGTTTCTTAAAAACACGGGAAGAAGGGAGTTTGGTCTATAAACACAAGTCTGTTGCTTCTCTCTGCTTCTGCATATCGGTGTTAATTAGTGCACGATTTAGTCTTGCAGGAAATACACCTTGATTTGTCAAATGGTTATAAAACTAACACAAGGGTAGTGTTACCACGTCACCACAAGATTTCAGTACTTCAGTTGAGGCACCATTATCGCCAGAACAGCTACTACTTTTCAGTGATGATTTCTCTAACACATTAGTTAACACAACCAATGTCTGGCAGTGGAGTATGCACTGCCTGTTTAATTAAGTTTATCTGATCCTTTTGGTGTACAGTTTTTTGTTCCCATGTTTTCTGCTAGTGTTTGGAAATATTCACGAAATTTCGTAACCAACGATTGGAATTTCAAAGGATCTATTTCATAATGGAATTTACGAAATGTGATTAAATATGTTGCATAAGGCTGGAATTCACGGAATATGATGTGTGGGTAAATGGGTTGCATATGGCTGTATAACAATAGCACTTTTTAATAAAGTATTCAAAATGAGTTTGTGACATCTGCACAGCTTGATCCAGTCTTTGTCCTTGAAGGTTGTCCATAATTGTAAGATCTACAGAACTCAACAAATGAATTAATTAATGACAAACACAAAATGTTTGGAGTACGGAACGCTACTTGTTGATACTTACAATAACTTTTAATTTTCTGTGCGCAACATACCAATTGCCTTGTTCTGGGTTATCTATTGCAGATGTCAACTGAACATTCCTGGCTACAATTCCTGCATGTTTTACGACACTTTTCTTAGTTTGTATTTACTATAGTTCCTCCGTATGTCCCTTAATTACTGTTTTTATTTCTATCTTTTTGTGATCCAGTTCATTAATAAGCATGTTTCTTGATATTTAAATATTTAGTTACTGTGTCCTCACAGTTTTGTTCGTATTATACGGTGCGTTTATTTGGGTAAGTTTCACTTACATGCTACATTGCACTGAGGTAATTGCTAACATACTATAAATCTGCAACGAAAAACAAAACTTAGAACTTAGCAATGGTACATAAACAACAAGTTAAATAATTTTACGGAATTTGTCATTCAAATGAATAGTAATACAATTAGTAAAGTGATTACAGTAATTGTTGAACAAAATTAAAGCATAAATTCTTTATGCTTTAATTAATTGTTAATTTATTTAAACCGTCCTTTACACGTTTCATTACTTTGGGTCACCTCAGACTTGCGCATCGAATTTACTATAGCTACTAAATAATGGGAAGGGTTTGCGTTACATTAGGAGTGATCTGACTGTTAGTATTATTTTCCCCTTGAGTAGCTGTTACGACCATTTGGCTACTACACTACAGTCAATTTCTTTAATATATCAGACCTATTTGTGACTGGTACACCACTGACAAACCTTAATAGAGTAAAAGATTTATCTGAATGAGCTGCAAACGTCACTTAAGTTTATAGTGATTTGATTTCACTTAAACTGCACTAAAATATTATTATTGTGTTCTTTTTTTCTTCACATACTCCGATGTAAATATTACACAATGCAATACGAAAGTTCCGAGGACGCCATAATTATAATATAGCGCGCTCCATATCGTATTTGTCAGCCATTGAAAGAACACGATATCGGACATTCGTATAATTGACAGGTTGTCAGCAGACGTTACCAATAATAGGCGGAAGGACTTTTTCTGTAGCAGTGGTCGGCAACAATAATTTATTGTTACTGTTGCGAAATACCAGAATGAATAACAAGTGCTCGTTTATTTGTATAAGTGCGCTCTTGGCTCGTGAGTTTTGTCGGAATCGCCTGTTAAGTGAATAAAATGATCGGTTCGATTTGCGAAAGACAGTTGAAAGAATATGTAAATTAGCCTCTTGTCAGTACGTCTGTTAGTGTTTGATGGAACATGGCATAAGTGGAGTTATTTAAAAATACCGCTTCTTTATGATTCAGACGGACTCTATCAGTAGCGCTTGCATCGCCGCTGGATTTAACGGATCGAATTCGTACACAAGTCAAGTTTCCAAGAGTAAGAAAACGCTGTATATAGCTACGAAAGCCTGGCGAGGCTTGTAAATGCCCGGTTACCGTGCTAGATAGATTATTTGCACTCATGAAGGCGATATCACCGTCTTGAAGAAAACCGTGTATGAAGGGTGTTGTTGGGCCGCACTCACTGCGCTGAGTTATTAATGAAAATGACGGAATATAAGTTGGTTGTTGTGGGAGGTAAGTTTTTGTAAGAGTACATTAGTCAGTTAAGTATATTTGGTGTGCAGTTATGAAGAACATACAACGTATGTCCAAATTATCGAAAGAAATGTGCAAAAGTGCTGATTTTCTAATCTGTTAATCAGCAGTGTTTCGTTTCTGAAGTCAGATGTTGCTGTTAGTCCGATACTTTGTGTCATACATATGATTGATGTGACAGATTTCATTAATACTCGTGATTAAGAGTATCATACGTTCTCCAAAAAAAGCCCAATAATTTCATTAATTTTTGAGATACCTTTGTTTATGAAACTATTTTCTCAACAGACTGTATCAGTATCGTAAGTAAGAAATCTAGGTAATTATCAGTAGATATAAGTCAAATGTCACCAAGGTACATGTAATGTGGTTAGCCATTGGATTACAGACAAGAGGTGTTCTGCTATATGAAAGCTTTTAGAATCATTTAATGGATCTGTGGTGCAGCAGTGTGTTTAATTTCCTAGACATAATTAAACAATGAATGGTTTCATGATCTCTATGTGGAGCACTAAATACATTGTGTGTCTAAAAGACATGTTACAGCACATAATTCGTATTTTGAGGTAGGGATATACACATAGCTGCAAATAATTTTTTTTTTTAGGGTACGGAAATAAAAGTTGTTGCTTCTTCAAAGAAAGATACCATCTTTGCAAGCATTTTCAAAAGGACAATAGGCCCATAAGACTTTACTTCCTGCTTAGAGTTTACAGCAGTAAAAAAATTCTTGCCTAAGCTGTAATAAGTTTTTTTTTTCTAATTGTGTTATTTATGTGTGTTTTCACATTTAAATCTTTTAAAAATTATAGCTGTCATAAATTCTGTACTATATTGGAGAAGGAACTGGAAGCCTTTTTTTTTATTTATTTTTATTATAGTGACTATGTTGGTGGGATATATAGGCCTAATTGTCATATTAATCTACTTGTGCTGCAGGGAAATGGTATCTGCCTGGCAGGAGTCTTCCCTTTTTCTTCCTTTAAATTTTAATTTTTAGATAATGTAGATATGAAACATTAATAGTTAAACATTTTCAGTTCTTCATTTATAGACCAACTACAGTTATCAAAATAGCGCCCCCATCTTCACCTGTATGACATACCTCTAAGGCCACTTTTCATCTTGTAGTTTATTTAATGGTATTTCAAAAAAAGACTTCATTCTGTATCAGATTTATAATATAGTGTATAATAATTATCCTCTCCATGTTAACAGCATTACATTGTAGCAGAATAAACAAGGTAAATGAGTTAAAGGTATTTCCTTACTTCTGATTTCTCTTTCCACACTGATATAGTCGATTAGCTCCAATCCTCCTCACTGCATGCTGGGACATTCCATGCCAGATGGTGTAGAGTTTCCTGCTGGACTAAGATGTGTTTAGATGCATTTGAGTGAAGTTTTATGTTCACCAATTCAGTGATTGCAGCTTCCATCTGTTTATCCCTGAGTGTTCTGTGACTTTAATACAGAATATCTTCGGCAATATTTTCTTGAAAGAAACAAAACTAGGCCACCTAATATAGCATTTTGTGCTCACCTAAGTGAGATTTTTTTAGGAATTTTGATATTGGTGATTTGAAGCGAATTTGGACAAAAAAAAAATAGTGCTTCAAAGTTTAGCTTTTTATGTCAATGGAAGTAATTGTGGCACAAAACCTGAAACTTCCCATATAATAACCTACCAATGCGAGGTGTTAAGAGTTTACAATGTCATTCTGCTACTGCTTTCAAATAGTTTAAAAACTGTGGGCAGAGTTGTCATTTTTTTAAAAGCAAAAAATTGGTATTTCTAGCCCATTTTTACAAACCAGAGTATCCTGCAAACTCTTTTAAGCCATTATGATTAGATAAGCTGTGTTCTGAATGACCTAAAAAACTAGACTTTGTTTTGCAATGTAAGCATAAAAGGCTCTATAAACAATCTGAAAATATTTCCATATTCCTCAAGTACTCATATTAAATCAGACCTATTTTATTATGTTCTATAATTGTTTAGTTTTCTTTGGGTCAGGTACTACTGTAAGTCCTGATGACTAGGAAGCAAATGCGAGCCAGAACAACTCGAAAATCTTCAAAAAGAGTGTCTTTTATGATGACTTGTCATGACGTAATTCAGCCTGTTTTTTTGCTATAATAACTACAGAATCAAGCTTGTTATAAACTTCAAAATCATACCAAGGCCCTGGACGTTGCAACACCAAAACTGTTGTGTAACAACTGTGGTGAACAAAATGATTTTGAGTCTTTTTTTCATTGTATAATGTTATTGATTCCTGTTTAAAGTGTACAGTGTTTTGTGTTCACATGGTTTGCAGTTTATGTGGAACATTAGTGTAATGATGGAAAAATTGTGTAAATGTGTAGCTCTGACCCACGCTGGTATAATAACTGTTGGTTTCTTTCAAAGTGAGAAAAGCAACATCCCTGTCACCATGCGGGCAATGCCTGAAGCTGTGCAATAGCAGCCATGGATGGGTTTCCTTACTACAGGATCTCTGTCTGTCAACAGTTTGTTCCCACTGGGTCTCAAGCGTTGATGATACATTCCTTTAAGATTCCCAGGGCAAAGCTAGAAGAGGTTTCTTCTTGGATCTTACACTTACGTTTACGCAAAGCTATTATAATTCTTTAGAGGTTTCATTAGTTTGCGGTTGAATATCTCAAGTGCCAGCCAGACACTGTCCTTGACTGAGCTAGAATATCTGCAATACTATACTATTCTGGAACCCAGCACTGTAATTCTTGATGGCCAATAAGATGAATTGGCTGTGCCATTAAGTGTATAAAGATTACAATGTGTCCTGCTGCTCAGTGGGAATTTTACAGAAATTTCCAGCCCACTACATTTCTTCATAAATGCGTGAAGCATTTGGTCGTGACTGGATGTCTGATGATAATACACTTCCTAATTTGGCCATAAAAGATGATGCATTTTTCGAAACTCTCCTGACCTGATTTGTTTCAGCTGTTGGCAAAAAAATCATGAATCCGCCCCCCCCACCTCCCTCCAATGTCAATGCCCGTATATAGACATCTCTTCTTTTGATGCTTGATTTTTTTTACAGTTAATTGTTTGCTGACAAAAGAAAATTTAATACTATTAATACTTCCTCCAGTGCGGAAGCAAAACTGATAGATAGGCACAAGAATCTGTCTGTTAATGGGCCCTTGTAAGCTTACTCTTGCTGCTAACAACTTCGTTGTACCTAAAAGCCCATCCCATGGTGACTTCTCACAACTTGTAGCAAAAAAAAAATCATGGTTGGTTAGGTACATGTTCCATGGATCATTTTGCACACTGGATTGTGATGTGGAAAAAGTCACTACATTCATATCACAAATTAATTTGTACATACGGCTATGTTCCGAACATTCCTGAGGTGTGTGTGTGTGTGTGTGTGTGTGTGTGTGTGTGTGTGTGTAGTCATTGAGAGTGCAAAAACTTGTAGAATCCACCTTCTGATTTTGTGGAAAATAGATGACACGTGGATAAATTTGTGCTCAACTATTTTCCCGTGAAAATATTGCATTGTATTCTGAACAATGAGTGATCAATTTTCTGCAAAATCCATTAGGACAATAATCTCGTCTTCCTTCAGATTAAATTTAAGGGCTTTAAGATGCAAACTTTGACATTTGACAGTGTAATGATGGCATAACAAGACTCCAAATTTTTGTTACTTCTTTTTAAGGAAATTTATCCATTGCCATACACTTTGTGTACATAGTTGTTTCAATTGGTATGGATTCGTCACTTGTATACAGAACATGCCCTGTGAAAAACACTAGCGAATGAAGATACTGCAGCTTCCGGTGCAGGACACTTTTCACAGTGATGTTGCATGCATTAACTGTTAATAAGTGAATATGATTGCTCATGTGCTGGCATCTGATAGAGGAACTCTATCTGTGTCAAATTAATGTGTAGGGGTACAACACTACCATCATCACGAGGGACTTCTTTATCACAGTAAGGCTATAAATAGCAGAAAAAAACTGAACATTTACTGTTGTGTCAGAGCAACTTCAGGACCCAAAACAATACTTCAGACTTTTCCAAGAATCATGAATTTTTATTTGCTGTTGGTAATTTTGGAATTAAACTTAACCTTATTATTGGTACATAATTAAACCACATATTATAATAAACATGTTAAAAATTAATTTCAGTGTTGTACATTGACCACATTAAAGCGTTATAATACGTTTACTGAGTGCCGTTTGTACAACCGTATTTTAATGGTTTTTACTAGTAACATGGACTGAGCAGAGTGTGGAACTTGTTACAGATTTTAGTGGGTATGTTTCATGAGGCTTTTCTGTTCTGGATAATCTGTGCCTTGGTATAGTCAAATGAGCCTTAACTACAGTATTAGGTTGGTGAGATTCCTACTTACAAGAAGTTGGAGTACAGAATAACTAAACATTGATATAGGCCTATGTGGATTCATGAGTGTAGGACAGACTAATGTGGAGATCTGTCTCAAACCAGTCTTTCAACTGAAGACAACCACAAGAGTCTGGCAAAAGATGACCAACGTTACATTTATGACCAGTTGTACAAGTTACGAACAGTGAATTTTGTTCCTGTAATTTAAAAATAAAGAGAATACAAGTGGACACACAAATGTGGGAATGTGGGACTTGAAAGTAATGTAATCATTGAATGTTCTAATGAATAAGAAGCGTCCAAGAACAAACTCTTTCAGCATTCTGTAGCCAAATTTAAAATGCAGCATTTCCTTGCAACACCTAAAATGGGTTTCCGGAAATGTCCTCTCATTTTTCTTTAACCGTTTCTTGACACTAGCTGAGTACAAGTTATTCTTATCCGCATGATAAAGAGCATTGAAGTAGCAACTGAGCTATTCCTAGAACATAAACAGCGTATTGCAAAATCTGTCTTTAATCAGTAGTGAAGTCCTATGGGTGTAACTGCTGCTAGCTCTATGTCACTGTGGAAACTAGAAAAACTCTTCTCTCTCTCTCTCTCTCTCTCTCTCCCCCCCCCCCTCTCTCTCTCTCTCTCTCTCTCTCTCTCTCTCTCTCTCTCTCTCTCTCTCTCTGACTGTGTGTGTGTGTGTGTGTGTGTGTGTGTGTGTGTGTGTGTGTGTGTCTATACTTAAGGGTTGGAGCCAGTACATAAGGAGGGAAATGCTGCTGAAGTAGCCATAAAATTTGTGTGAAGTCAGATTTAAAGTTGACCAAACCTGCTCTCTGCTAGGCCAACATTCTGAGCCAGTGTCCATGATGAAACCCTGGATTTTCTTTTAACAGTGCTCTTGTAACAGACATATTTCATGTAGCAACCAATGCCCGCATCATGTAGCAAACAGCACTGGACATCATTGAACAGCATTTCACACTACCTAGAGGGTAGCCACACAACATGCCATCCGAGTCATCGTGGCGGCAGGTCTGCAGGGCAACAATTTCAGTGTATTGTGACATCAAGGTACAAGAGCTGTCAGGTTGAAGTTTTGCGACCTTTATTTGCAAACGCTGTATTCAATGTAGTTGCTGATTAAAGGGATGACAGTGCATTGCTTTTGGCTGTGAAATGCCTGTTTAATAGATGTTGCATAGAGGGCAGCACCTGTCCACACTGTGGAGACGGGTTCACCCTGTGTCAGTTTGTCACCAAGCAAGGACTCTCTAGTGTTTATTACTGTGTGGAATGGACAGTAAAGAGAGTGCTGTTCGTGGGAAGAAAGGGCAGACATGCACTGTGCTTACAGTGCGGCGGATGGAAATGCTCACACTGCCCAACGTTTCGACATTTGGTGGTTTCCGAATCGAGTACCAGATCCACTCACATTTAGTGGGCCCTACGGGAGAAAGGTTCACTTAAGGTACATTTTCCACTGGTGCATTCTTGTAAGGCTGACTTCGAAACACAATGTATTCATTTTGTGTTACAGGTACGAAGGCCTAACGGATGCGGTCATCAATGCACAGCGTGTACACCAGGGCTTGAAGGAGTGGCTTTAGCACTGCTGAAAAATGCACCGTCAACAAGCTCACGGCATGTTGTATGGGAAATGGGTGTAAGCCATTCCATGATTTGGTGTGTGTGGCATGATGATGATTTGCAACCCTACTGCCTTCAGAAGGTTCACATCCTTGATACTAATGATTTTCCCCATCAAATTGAATTCTGCCAGTGGTTTTTCTAAAGGTGTAATTGAACCAGACTTTCCGAACCATGTATGTTTCACAGACAAGGCATCCTTTACACAAGAGAGTATGTGGAGCAGCCATAATCGACACATTTGAACATGGAAAAATCTGCACGCTGCCTTTGATCGTGGTCACCAAGATCACTTTGCTGTCAAAGTTTGGGTCGGTTTGGTAGGCGATAATCAGGTTGGTCCATACATGTTCCCCTGGCAACTGAACTCAGACAGATACTTCATCTTTTTATGAGAAACTCTGTCAGAATTGATGGAACATGTTCTACTATGTGTGACAGTGAATGTTGTACCAACATGATGGTGCACCTGCGCACATGCAGTGTGAATGCTTTTGGATGAAACCTTTGGTGAGAAGTGGAGGGCCAGTGGCATTATGTGTAAATTCCCCCGACTTCATGCCCATTGTTTTTTTTCCACTGGGTCACCTGAAATAGGTTGTCTATGAAACACCCATTGAGACTGATGAAGAGGTGATAGTACACATTATGGCAACCTCCTATGCAAACCCACTTTGCCAGGAGTGTTTGAAAGAGTGTGACAGTCACTCCAGCATCATTGCACCACAGCTTGCATTCAACCAGGAGGACATAATTCCGAGCACTTCTTGTAACTGTTTTTAAATAAAGGTTATAAAACATTACCCTGACTTCTCATTTACCTTGATGCCACACGTACATTGAAAACATTGCCCTGTAGACTTGCTACTGTGACGGCTCAAGTAGCATGTTGTGTGCCTAAACTATTGGCAGTGCTGTTAAACGATGCCTAGCACCGTACACTAAGGAGTGCAAATATAGGTTGCAATGTGAAATATGCTTATTACGATCTACTCTACCAGCCCTCTTGTTTTCTGCATTCATTTCAGATACACCCTGTATATATCTGGTACTAGCGTACTTTGTTACACATAGATGGGAGTGAGTATTTCAGACAATTTTAAGTGTGTGTGTGTGTGTGTGTGTGTGTGTGTGTGTGTGTGTGTGTGTGTGTGTGTGGAGAGCAAAAGAACTTTTGCTATGTTGGCATAATGCACAATGTTTGAAAAGGATGCTTTTGCATGCTTCTTATTTTCAGTAGTTAATTTGTTGTAGTCTAATAGGAAGGCCTATTGGTCTGCAACTTTATTGTTTTTGTGTTTTTCTTGTTGTCATCATTGAGAGATGATCTTATTTGTCAACGAGAGAATAAGACCTGGATATGAAAGATAAAAATAAAACAAACAGTTAGTTAAAAACACAAAAAAGCCATACCTGGAATTGGTGTGGTCTGTTAATGGAAATAAATCAGAACTCTATGTTTCCTATCCTCTCCTATAGTGGTGCTTGGTTTGTGTCATGTGAAATTCTTTGCTCTTAAGAGTTTAGTTTTCCTGCTTTTACTGTGTGAAGTTTTGTTGCTATGTAACATCTTTTCAGACATTAAAGAGAGAAGATCACTATTCCTAAAAGTATTGTGTTCCTGCTATAAAAATATATCACAACTTTTCCATTTACTAGGAAATTCATGAGACTACAAGATTTGTGGAATGGCAGACCTAACGCTTCAGTTGAGTGACGACAGTAGTCGTACAAATATTTGCAAGTTGTCAAGTGAAGATCATTGGAAAACATGGGTACAGCAGATTCAGCTTTGTTTAAAGGAACCTTCCTTTTATTTGATTACAGATGGTACATTTCAGTGCTCATCATTAGCTGAAGGAGATGAACCGTCCAACGCATTTCAGCACTGGCAGTGGGACAATGCTTGGGCAGTCCATATCATTGAAATGGCACTTGATGAGGAACCTGCTATTCATGTGCGAAAGAAGACTGATGCAAAAGAAATTTGGGACACATTTACATCAGTATATTAAGCGGCTGTAGACATTGTTTCTTTGAAACGTCAAAAAAAAAAAGACATCACATGCGTAACAAAACACACATCACTACTAGTGCACATACCATGACTTATGCTGTGAACTGAACGAAATGAATCCAAATGCAGCTTTACCCTTTCACTGCTTCACCATCGTATTTTCGAAACATTAGGACCTGAATATCAGCTTTACAGGTTGACTTTGTATCATGTTCCTTAATCTGAGCAGACGACAAAGCTTCTTGTAGAGGATTTGCGTTTGATTGAGAATTCACTAGCTACCCAGGCAGCTGGTGCTTTCCATGTCAAATCAAAATTGGATGAACAATGTCAAAAACAGAAGAAATTTGCGAGGGAGCGGAATAAGTCAAAGAAGAAAGGAAGTGTGTCTATTGTAAGAAAGCTGGACATAATATTGCAAAGTGCTGAAAGTGCATATCTGCAGAAGAATTAAAGCAACAGCTAACAACAACAATAATTAGAGTTACATTTTAAAAGTGAGCAGCAAACCAAATACATTTATAGCCATTCGCTTGTTTCATGTTACTTTTGGTAGTGAATATTCTTGAATTTTGGACTCTAGCATGACCCGTCATATTTCATAAAGTAAACAGCATTTCGCCAAGTTTGAAAAATTTCCTCTTCCACAATGTGTACATGCAGCTGGCAACAAAGTTATTTTTGCACATGGGACTGGCAATATTTATATTGAAATAATGATAAACAAAAGGTGGACACCTGCTTTGCTTAAAAATGTCTGGTATGTACCTGATGTGAGACACCAACTTTTCTGTGTGCATCAAGCTGCACAACAAGGATATAATGTGACTTAAGACAACAAAGGTATTATCATTCAGCGACATAGTGAAATCGTCACAACAGGAAGCCTAGTTGGTTCAGTATATATTATGACCATACGAGTTTGTCCTCTGGATTCACAAGTAATGATTAACTTAGTAACTTGAGAAGCATAACTAAAAATTTTGGTATGGGAGACTTTGTCATCAAGATAAATGTCATATATATCATTTAAGTGCCCTGATACCACATCATTTTGTGATGGATGTGTTCTTGGCAAATTCAGCTTCAAATCATTTAGCCATCACAGAGATTGTCAGTGAGTTGTTCAATACAGATGTCCAGACACTCTGTGACCAAAATGGTACTGAAACAGAGGATGACAGACTAAAGGTCGAAATACTAAATGTCTTCTTCCAAAGCTGTATCACAGAGGAAGACTGCACTGTAGTTCCTTCTCTAGATTGTCGCACAGATGACAAAATGGTAGATATCGAAATAGACGACAGAGGGATAGAGAAACAATTAAAATCGCTCAAAAGAGGAAAGGCCACTGGACCTGATGGAATACCAGTTCGATTTTACACAGAGTTCGCGAAGGAACTTGCCCCCCTACTTGCAGCGGTGTACCGTAGGTCTCTAGAAGAGCGTAGCGTTCCAAAGGATTGGAAAAGGGCACAGGTCATCCCCGTTTTCAAGAAGGGACGTCGAACAGATGTGCAGAACTATAGACCTATATCTCTAATGTCGATCAGTTGTAGAATTTTGGAACACGTATTATGTTAGAGTATAATGACTTTTCTGGAGACTAGAAATCTACTCTCTAGGAATCAGCATGGGTTTTGAAAAAGACGGTCGTGTGAAACCCAGCTCCACGAGACTCGGAGGGCCATAGACACGGGTTCACAGGTAGATGCCGTGTAACTCGACTTCCGCAAGTTGTTCGATACAGTTCCCCACAGTCGTTTAATGAACAGAGTAAGAGCAAATGGACTATCAGACCAATTGTGTGATTGGATTGAGGAGTTCCTAGATAACAGAATGCTATGTCATTCTCAATGGAGAGAAGTCTTCCGAAGTAAGAGTGATTTCAGGTGTACCGCAGGGGAGTGTCATAGGACCGTTGCTATTCACAATATACATAAATGACCTGGTGGATGACATCGGAAGTTCACTGAGGCTTTTTGCGGATGATGCTGTGGTGTATCGAGTGGTTGTAACAATAGAAAATTGTACTGAAATGCAGGAGGATCTGCAGCGAATTGACTCATGGTGCAGGGAATGGCAATTGAATCTCAATGTAGACAAGTGTAATGTGCTGTGAATACATAGAAAGATAGATTCCTTATCATTTAGCTACAAAATATCTGGTCAGCAACTGGAAGCAGTTAATTCCATAAATTACCTGGGAGTAGGCATTAGGAGTGATTTAAAATGGAATGATCATATAAAGTTGATCGTCGGTAAAGCAGATGCCAGACTGAGATTCGTTGGAAGAATCCTAAGGAAATGCAATCTGAAAACAAAGGAAGTAGGTTACAGTATGCTTATTTGCCCACTGCTTGAATACTGCTCAGCAGTGTGGGATCCGTACCAGATAGGGTTGATAGAAGAGATAGAGAAGATCCAACGGAGAGCAGTGTGCTTCGTTACAGGATCATTTAGTAATCACGAAAGCGTTATGGAGAAGATAAACTCCAGTGGAAGACTCTGCAGGAGAGACGCTCAGTAGCTCGGTACAGGCTTTTGTTAAAATTTCGAGAACATACCTTCACCGAAGAGTCAAGCAGTATATTGCTCCCTCCTATGTATATCTCGCGAAGAGACCATGAGGATAAAATCAGAGAGATTAGAGCCCACACAGAATCATACCGACAATCCTTCTTTCCACGAACAATACGAGACTGGAATAGAAGGGAGAACCGATAGAGGTACTCAGGGTACCCTGCGCCATACACCGTCAGGTGGCTTGCGGAGTATGGATGTAGATGTAGATGTAATGGACCAATATGCATTGACTAGAAATTCTTTTCATTACCATGTGATTTTAAAAGATGATAGATTATTCTTGTTTTGTTCAGACATATTTCATGCAAAATAAATCTTAAGTGACTGACAATTTGAAAACATTTTTGAAGCTGTGTGATGCTATTGGTCATAAGGTAAAAGTGTTTTGGTCAGTTTCGTCTTAAGTGTCCTGACACTCATGAGCAAAGTGGCGTTATTGAACAAGCAGTTCAACATATAGTTGAATTAGCTTGCTCAGTTAACATCTAGAAAGTTACCTAAGTCGTGTTTGGCTTATGCATATGTTACAGCTGTTTCTCTAGTAATCATATTGGGGAGTCAAAAGTTGAAGGTAAAACACCTTTTGAATTGTGGATTGACAAAATGTTAGACAGTTTCAGCTATTTATGCATTTTTGTATCAAAATGCTGTGTTTATTTGCCAAAGAAATTTTGTTTTAAAGTTTGATGACAAAGTTATATCTGGCCAGTGTGAAAGACAAAGATGAGTACAAAGTGTGAAATCACACAATGTTTATTTTCAACCAGAAAAACTATGTATAACTGGAAATTCAATTGAGCTGGAATTTAATTGCATACCTGAAGAAATAGGAGAGAGAAGTGAATCTACTGTTGATCAGATTGAGACTAGTGATCAAGAATATTAGAATGAGTTACTAACTTGATGCTCAGTTCATTAAATTGAGTGATTACAAATTAGGATATCAGTCTCAAGAAGCAAATTCATTGGTTTGCCTGAGAAAAGCAGCCCATGAAGACCTTGCACCAACAAACTTCAATGAAGCTATGAAAAGTAGTAATTCCAGTTAATGGTTTAATGCAATGAAAGAAGAAATGAAGGCATTTGAAGAAAATGGTATGTGGGACATGTTAGAGCTGCCTGAAGGAAAACTTGTTATCGATAATTGATGGGTACTTACTATGGAATATAGACCTGATGGATCGATTGATCGATATGTGCTTGCTTGGTTGTGCACGGTATCTCTCTACATTCCAGCCTTGATTATGATGAAACTTTTAGTTCGGTTGCTCGTTATGATGCTATTCGTGGTGTAATAAAGATTGCAGCAGAAGAAAATTTGAAACTTGGTCAATTCGATGTGAGAACTGGATTTTTGTATGGTTACTTGGATACAGAAATATACATGACTCAACCAGAAGGTTTCAATGACGTGTCAGATATGGAGTCAAGCAATCACTTTGTTGCTGGAATAATAAGTTTCATTCATTCATGAAAAAAAAATGCTGTATTAGTTCTGTAGCAGATCCTTGCCTTTACATTCAAGAAAGCAAAATAGAGACATTGCTGATTGCTATTTATGTTGATGATGGACCTATGAGGAACAGCTCCAAGCACAGTGAATTCCTTTTTAGATATGTTAAAGTCAGAATTCAAAAAACAGTTGGATCTTTAGAGTCATTTTTAGACATGCAAATAGAATAATGAGTATCTGCCTTGTTTATTTCACAGTCAGCATACACAGAGAATATTCTAGACTGTTTTAGCATGGCTGATTTGAAACCATTGAAGACTCCCTGTGATAATGAACAATTTTACATTGAATATAGCATCACTGTCGATAGCAGCATTCCTTACTAACCCCAGTGCTTCTGATAGGAGCACTGTTAAATGCATTTTCAGATATCTTCGTGGTACATCAGACTTGGGTCTCTTCTATACTTCATCTGGTGGTAAACTTTGTGCCTGTGCTGATGCTGACTTTGCTGGGAACACTAAAACAAGATGATCTACAAATGGTTTTGTTTCAATGATCAGTGACACAGCTGTATCATAGACATTTCAACTGCAGAAATCAGTTGCACTGTCCACCACTGAAGCGGAGTTCATTGCTGCAAGGGAAGGAGCCATGGAATTAGTAGTGTCATTAAAGTCTTTAAAATCAAAAATTTTTAGAGCAACATGTACCTAGATAGGACTACATAACTAAAGTGTTTTGACATCTTATTTGTTATTTAAAAGTTCTGTGCACCACATTTTGATTTAGTGGTAAGTTTTAAAGCAGTTAAATCAGAACTGTGTGTTTCCTGTCCTCTCCCGCAGTTGGTTTTGTGTTGTGTGAAATTCTTTACTCTTAAGAATTTCTTTAGCATGCTTTTACTCTATGAAATTTTGTTGCTATGTATCATCTTTTCAACTATTAAAGAGAGAAGACCACTGTTCCTAAAAGTGTTGTGTTCTTGCTATAAAATATATCCTAAGTTCACCACAAAGTGCTCCTCTCCCCCCTCCCTTCTCCCATTCTGGAGAAGATTGTTCACATCTTCATCACTGAGTAAATGCTAATGCATTCTGTGTTCCTTAGGCCATCTCTCTCTCTCTCTCTCTCTCTCTCTCTCTCTCTCTCTCTCTCTCTCTCTCTCTCTCTCTCTCTCTCTCTCTCTCTGACTGTGTGTGTGTGTGTGTGTGTTGGGCCCAGTCTTCTAAAAAGTAATACAGTAACTTTTGATTAATGAAACTAGGACAGATTTAATGATATTTAATTTATTAATTATGAATAAATGGTTGTCTTTTGATTGTTAATGGTTACTACTATGTAGGACAGATAATTTATTTTTAAAATAGGCAGAACAAAGAAATAAAGAACAGCTAATGCATGTAGCAACAACAGTTCACCTAGCTTCATTCTCAAAATATGGCTAACCTCCTTGGGTCAAGTAACGTTAATGGGGACTGATATTCTTCAAATTCTCAGTTTTGTTTTGTCGGATGTAATCACTAACCAAAATGCAGATAAACGCTCTGAAGCTGTAAGGAGGACAGATACCTGTCTGAGTGTCTTCAGTGAAGTATTGGATCCGTCAAACAAATGTATGACAAAAAAAATAGTGAATTAAAATACATGCATTTGATCTCTTGGCCAAGAAGTGAAACTGGGAGGAGGTTGGTGATGGCAGTTTAGAAATGGGCAGTGAAATAGAGTATGCACACCAGCAAGGTAGTTTAACATATGGGACCACTGTGAATTTGAAGTATGATGCATAAATGACAATTATAGTCATATGAAGTCTTCACTTCAAGGCAGATACTAAGGAAATTGGTGGTGGTGGTAGTAGTAGTAGTAGTAGTAGTAGTAGTAGTAGTAGTAGTAGTAGTAATTAGGTCATTCCCTGTAACATAAATCTTCTGAACAAGGAAACTATAGTCCAGTCATGACAAACAAATAAATGCTTAAGCCAATTGCAGCTGGTCTCAGAATAAAGTTCCTGTAAAAAATTTAATCTTTATCAGGAGGTGCTAGGTCACAAAGAGGATGGCACTTTTATCCACATAAAAATGTGGAAATAAAAAATATCCTGGGACACTAAGGAGATTCTTAGTTAATGGAAAACCACATTGATTTGCTCTCTGCACAAAATGTGTGCTAAAACAAGTTGGCAAATACTGTCACATTTCTTTCCTTCCAGATGCTTCCATATTACTCTCCAGATCAGTTCAGACTGGGTTTGTGGAACAATTGAATTACCAAGTTGGTGACTACCAAATAAGATTTAGGAAAATAATATCTTGTATACTTGGGATTAAGAATACCATCTCAAATAGTTTTATGAACCCCATGGATTTGAAAAGAAGCCTATGATTTTGTTTACAGGGAGAAATGTTGCTAAAAAATATGACGAAGTAAGGGGAAAGGATGTCAAAAAACAGAGATAATCAAATCAAAATATGCACATGAAAAAGATAAAATTCATAAGAGTAGTCTTTTGAATAATTGGAAATTACAAGTGGGATCATACTGAGTAATTGATTGTTACAATTTTAGTTCTGTTCAGGTGCATATTGGAGCATGTAATCTGTGAATTGAAAACAAACTTAGCAGGAACGGATTGCTTGCCAAGCGTATGTTGGAGGGGCAAAGAATGGCCATGAGATTGTTTGGCCCTTATCATTGTTCTGACTCTGCAGTAGAAAATGGGAAACAGAAGAAGGTCTATGCCATATTTCATTAAAGAAATTCTTGATTATCAGCAGAATGATGCCAGCCCATATAGGGTTTTGGTGGTATTGAGAGAGATGATTACTGTAAATATCTTGGATACTTTGCTGTTGGAAAACTAATGAAAGAGAAGTCAATTTCATTAAACAAGACAGCAGTTCGTCTTTGTACTCCATAAAACCCTTGCATGAAGAATGTCAGCGTATGGGAAGTTACACTACAGTACACGTAATAAAAGAAAATCTGTAAAGAAGAGCAAAAGAATATGATCTGAAAACGAGCAACTGACGAAATTAATCTGAAAATGAATGATTAACTGAGACAAGAGTAACAAAACAGGTTTTCAAAATTCTGGACGGCAGGTGTAAGTTTCTTTCAGATGGCTTCGACAAGTTAGAACAAACTTTGGTGAGATTGTGTTACAATGAAGGCACATTTCAAACCAGTGTGTGCATGGGG
The DNA here is from genome assembly GCF_023897955.1 of Schistocerca gregaria. Lineage (NCBI taxonomy): Eukaryota > Metazoa > Arthropoda > Insecta > Orthoptera > Acrididae > Schistocerca > Schistocerca gregaria. The sequence goes on along the minus strand of NC_064924.1, from coordinate 65,285,390 downwards.
CAGAGGGATAGAAGTGCTGGAATTGTGGGTAGCAAATGAGTGAACAACGTATTAGTGATTTCTGTTTTGATTTCACATATTACTTCAGTGTCCTTTAACTCCATGTGTCACTTGTTTTTCATTTTAAAAATGTTATGGCTGCTGTAGATGAAGGAGATGGGGTAAACTTGCTGTTTTGCCTGTGGGCCACTCTCAGATTTTCCAAGGAAAAATGTGCACATAGTACATGCAAATACTTATTCTGTAGTGACAAGACAACCAGAACCTTAACAGTGAATGAATGAGCACACACAACTCATACTGTTGTAGCGCACTAGCCAAGCAAAGTGGCATAATAATAAGACACTGGGCTCTCATTTAGAAGGATGGCTGTTCAACTTCTCAGCGATCCAGATTTAGTATTTTCCCTTAATCATTCATGGCCAATACTGGGATGGTTCTTTTCAAAAGCACATGACCAATTTCCTTCCCCAATCTTTGTCCCAGTCTCTAATGACCTTGTTGTCAATAAGGCGTCAGAACATGATCTTCTTTTTTCTTTTGTTATGAAGGATTTTCTCTAGTGGTTTTCTTTTGAAACACATGGTTCATTTGTATATTTCTTTGTAGTACTACATGTGCATGGTGTATGATTTTCTCGTCCAATATATCAATATATGCCTGACTTTACCAGTAAAAACAAAGAAAGTATTTATTTCAGGGAGGGATGGGGAGGGCGGGAAGGGAGAGGGGGGGAATATAATTTTTGAATGTATAAAATTATCTGTGTTGAAGCTGTACCACATTTTAATAACTCAAATTGGATGGATAAAAAATACCAAGTGGCAGCAGCAGAAAATGCATACAGAAGTTAAGAACATGTACAAGCCAGTGGCTCCTGGCAAAAGGATTGAAGGGGAAGGAAGAGGGATGTAGGGAAAGGACTGGTGAGGTTTAGGAAATGGTGAATGTTACGGAAAAGTTGCCCAAAACCCCAAGTCAGGAGAGAGGTGCTGAATAGATTAGGATGAGAGATGTGGATCTGACCGCTGCTTGGCGAGTAGATAAAACTAACCAATTATATTTTCAAAAATTATTTTTGTTGACATTTTCTTCTGGTTCATTAATATATGATTGAATTTTTTGTACCTTGTATTTGTCTTCCTATTCCATTCTTAGGACGAATGATGTGTATATACTTTTGTGTGGCTGCTGTTAATGTGTATCTTTTTATCCTGGTCCTCTTGGGAGTGTATGTAAGGGACTGTGTAACTACTTGAATCCTCACTGACAAACATTTTTTATAATTCGAATTGGTTGACTTGTACACATCTTAATTAATGAAGGGAAGTTGTGGATACATTATTTATTTAATTCCAATTAAATAAAGAATAAATTAACAACTGGAGCAGGCTTTTATTGAGTATACAATTGTGCAACAATACTCTAAAACATGGAAAAACTAATAATTCCGTTTGATGTCTACCAGATAGAATTTTTCAGCTTTTCGGTGCCACAGAATGTCTGACTTGTGAAAAGTTATACTGTCGTCATTTGAATATGCTCATAGTACACAAGCATGAGGCCATGGGTGTAGGGGAGGCACTTCTTTTTATTTTACATGGGAAGGGTAACATCTACCAAAAGAATAGCAGTAGTGGTGGTTCGCGGGCATGGTATGTTGCCATCAGAATGATGATCAGTCACCAGGAAATAACAAATTGAGCTCAGAAAAATCAAATAGTTTGTTTTTCTAAAGGTTCAGCTATCACATTATGTAAGACTTGTAACTCCAAGTGTCAAAGTAGACTTAAGTGTTGGAGAAGAAAATAGGTATTAGTGTGTGGCGACTTCCTCAGTAGGTTTCAGTTTAATTTGTTACAAGTAAAGTGACTCTGACAAAGTCTCCGCTAAGAGTTTGAAAGCTCTTGACACTTGCTTTTTGTGAAACAACTTTTCATACAGATTCATAATTTCTGTGTAAATGGATTTATGGTTTCTATTTAGACATTGAGTGGGAATGGGTTAAATGGTTGAATTTTTTTTTATTATAGGCAGTGAAATAATAATAGGTCAACTCTTAGGATATGTGTTAAGATTATTTATCATCACAGTGGTGATCCTTGCAACTGCTAAAGGCATCTACCGCAGTGAGAGGCAAGCATCCTAATCATAGGTGTATTTATGTTGCATCCAAGTTTGACTGACAGCCTCAGAAGGCGATGACAGCTTAAGTCAGAAAATTGTTGTGAATCATGTCTGTATTCATCCTCAGTACAGATCTCACACTTTAAAAAATAAATTTTTCTTCAACACTTAATTCTCCTATGACACTAGAGATTATGAATCTGGTAGTGTTGAAAGTGAGAAAGCAAGCATACACATTAAGAAGTGTAACAATGTTGTGTAATAAATGTTACTTAGTTACTGAGGACGGCTGAAACTTCCAACAACATTTTTTTTTAAACTTTGGGCCACTCCATTTCAAGTGACTTAAAGATCCCTGCTCTACCCTCTCCAATTCTCATGAAATTTTTGCAGGGTTTTCATATAGGTCTTAAATGAAGTTGTGTCAAATTACAGCTTGATATGGTGGGACCACTAGCTGTGCCTTTGTAAAGGCCAGTTTTTCAATGTCTGAGAGGTGTAAATCATGAAGTTTACTTTACTGTTGCTCATGATCTAAGGTAGGAGACGAGGTACTGGCAGAAGTAAGGCTGTGAGGATGGGGCGTGAGTCGTGCTTGGGTAGCTCAGTTGGTAGAGCACTTGCCCGCGAAAGGCAAAGGTCCTGAGTTCGAGTCTCGGTCCGGCACACAGTTTTAATCTGACAGGAAGTTTCAATTTCTTCATAACTGAAGGTGGTTGAGATGCAGCCTTGTCTAATTTAGGCCAGTTGACATGGTATGATCCTTATGTACAAATGACTAGCATTTAAATTTAATATTGTCACAATGTTGAGGAACACAGTTTCAAATTTTGTAGCTACATTATATTAAAATTACTAATGGTCTAATACCAATCTTTTTTTCGGCAGCTGGAGGTGTTGGGAAGAGTGCCTTGACAATTCAACTTATCCAGAATCAGTAAGTACACTTTATAAGGAAGATAAGATTAGTGTGTGTCCCTCCTTCTCCACCTCCCCCCACCCCCCTCTCACTCTCTATCTCTCTATCTATCTATCTATCTATCTATCTATCTATCTATCTATCTATCTATCTATCTATCCCCCTCCCCCACTCTTCCAGGTGGTAAAACTTCATGCTTATGATGATACTCAGTATTGGTATTGGGAAACATTGGAAATGTGAGTTGCAAAAGGTTTAAACTTTCTGTGTATACTTACGAAGGTTGCCCATAAAGTAAGGTCTTCAAGGGACGCAGTGATATAGCTCAAATCTGAAAACAACGGCATTTTCCTTGCTTCCCAAACCACTATTCTCGCCAGTCCCATCTCTCTGTGATGCTCGTTCTTGGCGTAGCGGCCGTTACGCACGGGAGGGAAAATTGACTCTCCCACCAAGAGTGAATTGCATTCTGTGATTAGATTTCTGTGGTTTAAGAGGTAAACCCCTACTGTAATCCATCGCCAGCTGATCAACGTGTATGGATGTCAAAAATATGCATAAGTGGTGTAGGGAGTTCGCAGATGGCCATACAAACATGCACAACGAGGCCAGCTGTGGACATCCATCAGTTTCAGACGAGACAGGGACGAAAGTTTTGCTTGTGGATTGGCGTGTGACTGTGTGAGAGACTGTCGAACTGATAAGGGTGTCTCTAAGATTACTCTGGACAAGATCTTGATGGACATTTTGAAGTATCACAAGGTGTATGCCAGGTAGTGCCGCGGATGCTCACTGCACACAAAAAGGAGTGCATCGATAGTGCCTGCAAGTTTCTGTGCCATTACAGCACAGGGGGTGAAGAATTTCTGGATTCAGTTGTACAGAGGATGAGACTTCGGTCCATTACTTCACACCAGAGACTAAGGAACAATCGGAACAATAGCGGCATTCTGGTTCTCCAAATGTCAAGAAGTTCAAAACAAACGCCGTCAGTGGCAAAGGTGATGGCTTTGGTATTCTGGCATAGGAAAGACTGGACAGCTATCTGGAAAGAGATCTGTGAGACACTAACAAAGCTATGTCGGGCTGTAAAGAGCAAAAGTCGTCTGACAGAGAGAGTTCTTTTGCCCCATGACAATGCCGGCCCTCACGTCGCCAGCACCACGACAGGGCTCATCACCAAATTCAGGTGGGAAATCAATGACCATCCTCCATATGGCCATGAATTGGCTCCCAGTGACTATTTGATCCTCAGCTTGAAACATCACTTTTTTTGGGGGGGGGGGGGGGTGAAATTCTCAAGCGACAAAGAGCTGAAGGCAACTGTCCACTCCTTCCAGCATGATTTGGCAGGGAGTAGTACAACGCGAATATGAAAAAGCTTCTGGGGCGTCTCCAAAAATGCATCAGTTGTGACAGGAATTATGCTGAAAAATAGTTAAAGGTCCAAGCTTTGAGAATCTGTAATTGGTTTTGCAATAAAATAATGTTTACTATGTGAAAAAGCATTGGAGATCTTAATTTATGGACAACCCGCATAAAGTGATATGTGATATGCATAACACCATGAAATGCACACCATTTTGTTCCGAACATTCTCTCCTGTAGTTAAAGCCCAAAAATGATAGCCTAAAACTAATTCTAGTAAGAGAAAATGGCTACCAAACTTCTAAATCACAATTGAATAAAATATGGTTTTCAAGGCTTAAAATTACAATGGAGGAAAAAAAAAACCACAGCTAATTTTCTTAACACTATTAGATATGATACACAATATAACACTGACAGTGTACCCATCAAAATAAATATCCTTAATTTTAAAAAAAAATTAAGGACATGATTTTTTAACTTTGGGGCTTATTATCTTTTGTGAGGACAAGTAAAAAAAAAATCGCATATCTTCCATCTATGTGTTAGTTGTTGTTGTTGGGGTCTTCAGTCGTGAGACTGGTTTGATGCAGCTGTCCATGCTACTCTATCCTGTGCAAGCTTCTTCATCTCCCAGTAGCTACTGCAACCTACATCCTTCTGAATCTGCTTGGTGTATTCATCTCTTGGTCTCCCTCTATGATTTTTACCATCCACACTGCCCTCCAATGCTAAATTTGTGATCCCTTGATGCCCCCGAACATGTCCTACCAATCGATCCCTTTTTCTAGTCAAGTTTTGCCACAAACTTCTCTGCTCCCCAATCCTATTCAATGTGTCCTCATTAGTTATGTGATCTACCCATCTAATCTTCAGCATTCTTCTGTAGCACCAAATTTTGAAAGCTTCTATTCTTTTTTTGTCCAAACTCTTTATCGTCAAAGTTTCACTTCCATACATGGCTACACTCCATACAAATACTTTCAGAAATGACTTCCTGACACTTAAATCTATACTCGATGTTAACAAATTTCCTTTCTTCAGAAACGCTTTCCTTGCCATTGCCAGTCTACATTTTATATACTCTCTACTTCAACCATAGTCAGTTATTTTGCTCCCCAAATAGAAAAACTCCTTTACTACTTTAAGTGTCTCATTTCCTAATCTAATTCCCTCAGCATCTCCCGACTTAATTCGACTACATTCCATTATCCTCGTTTTGCTTTTGTTGATGTTAATCTTATATCCTCCTTTCAAGACGCTATACATTCCGTTCAACTGCTCTTCCAAGTCCTTTGCTATCTCTGGCAGAATCACAATGTCATCGGCGAACCTCAAAGTTTTTATTTCTTCTCCATGGATTTTAATACCTACTCTGTATTTTTCTTTTGTTTCCTTTACTGCTTGCTCAATACACCGATTGAAAACATTGGGGACAGACTACAACCCTGTCTCACTCCCTTCCCAACCACTGCTTCCCTTTCATGCCCCTCGAATCTTATGACTGCCATTTGGTTTCTGTACAAATTGTAAATAGCCTTCCGTTCCCTGTATTTTACCCCTGCCACCTTCACAATCTGAAAGAGAGTATTCCAGTCAACATTGTCAAAAGCTTTCTCTAAGTCTACAAATGCTAGACATGTAGATTTGCCTTTCCTTAATCTAGCTTCCAAGATAAGTCGTAGGGTCAGTATTGCCTCACGTGTTCCAATATTTCTACAGAATCCAAACTGATCTTCCCCGAGGTCGGCTTCTACCAGTTTTTCCATTCGTCTGTAAAGAATTTGCATTAGTATTTTGCAGCTGTGACTTATTAAACTGATAGTTCGGTAATTTTCACATCTGTCAACACCTGCTTTCTTTGGGATTGGAATTATTATATTCTTCTTGAAGTCTGAGGGTATTTCACCTGTCTCATACATCTTGCTCACCAGATGGTAGAGTTTTGTCATGACTGGCTCTCCCAAGGCTGTCAGTAGTTCTAATGGAATGTTATCTACTCCCGGGGCCTTGTTTCGACTCAGGTCTTTCAGTGCTCTGTCAAACTCCTCCCGCAGTATCGTATCTCCTATTTCATCTTCATCCTCTTCCATTTCCACAATATTGTCCTCAAATACATCGCCCTTGTATAGACCCTCTATATACTCCTTCCACCTTTTTGCTTTCCCTTCTTTGCTTAAAACTGGGTTTCCATCTGAGCTCTTGATATTCGTATAAGTGGTTCTCTTTTCTCCAAAGGTCTCTTTAATTTTCCTGTAGGCAGTATCTATCTTACCCCTAGTGAGATAAGCTTCTACAATCTTACATTTGTCCTCTAGCCATCCCTGCTTAGCCATTTTGCACTTCCTGTCGATCTCATTTTTGAGACGTTTGTATTCCTTTTTGCCTGCTTCATTCACTGCATTTTTATATTTTCTCCTTTCATCAATTAAATTAAATATTTCTTCTGTTACCCAAGAATTTCTGCTGGCCCTTGTCTTTTTACCTACTTGATCCTCTGCTGCCTTCACTACTTCATCCCTCAAAGCTACCCATTCTTCTTCTACTGTATTTCTTTCCCCCATTCCTGTCAATTGCTCCCTTTGCTCTCCCTGAAACTCTGTACAACCTGTGGTTTAGTCAGTTTATCCAGGTCCCATGTCCTTAAATGCCCACCTTTTTGCAGTTTCTTCAGTTTTAATCTACAGTTCCTAACCAGTAGATTGTGGTCAGAGACCACATCTGCCCCTGGAAATCTCTTACAATTTAAAAGCTGGTTCCTAAAGCTCTGTCTTACCATTATATAATCTATCTGATACCTTCTAGTATATCCAGGATTCTACCATGTATACAACCTTCTTTTATGATTCTTGAACCAAGTGTTAGCTTTGATTAAGTTACGCTCTGTGCAAAATTCTACCAGACGGCTTCCTCTTACATTTCTTACCCCCAACCCATATTCACCTACTACATTTCCTTCACTCCCTTTTCCTCCTACCGAATTCCAGTCACCCATGACTATTAAATTTTCATCACCCTTCACTATCTGAATGATTTCTTTTATTTCATCATACATTTCTTGAATTTCTTCGTCATCTGCAGAGCTAGTTGGCATATAAACTTGTACTACTGTAGTAGGTGTGGGCTTCATGTCTATCTTGGCCACAATAATGCGTTCACTATGCTGTATGTAGTAGCTTACCCGCATTCCTATTTTTTTTATTCATTATTAAACCTACTCCTGCATTACACCTATGTGACTTTGTATTTATAACCCTGTATTCGCCTGACCAAAAGTCTTGTTCCTCCTGCCACCGAACTTCACCAATTCCCACTATATCTAACTTTAACCTATCCATTTTCCTTTTTAAATTTTCTAACCTACCTGCCCGATTAAGGGATCTGACATTCCACACTCCAATCCGTAGAACGCAGTACCAGCACAGCAAGGCCGTTTTGGTTAGTGTTACATGGCCAGATCAGTGAATCATCAAGACTGTTGCCCCTGCAACTACTGAAAATGTTGCTGCCCCTCTTCAGGAACCACACGTTTGTCTGGCCTCTCAACAGATATCCCTCCATTGTGGTTGCACCTACAGTACGGCTATCTATATCGCTGAGGCACGCAAGTCTCCTCACCAACGGCAAGGTCCATGGTTCATTGGGGGGGGATGTTTGTTAGTAAACTACACTAAACATTTCACTATTGTTATTTGATGTTGAGCCATGTTTTTTGAAAGTTACATTAATAATGGGAATCTGACCATAAAGCAACCTTGAGCACATTACATTACATTAATACTGTTTGTCACTGTAATTAAGTTATAGCAATTATAGCCATACTTTCACAAGTCTGCCTAAAGTAGGGCGTTAATTTAATATAGTTATTAATGACAATATATTGTGTTTTTCAATTTAAAAATTTCTATGCTGTACCTTTTTATTTTATAAGTTTTAATTGCCATTTAGGAGCAAACTTATTTCTTATGAGAGTTTTCCTGAGATATGATGTGATCTTCCTTTTGTTGTGGTAATTTTAAGAACCATTATTTTTCTTAAAATATCTGAAACAGGAATTCAAACTGTGCCATTAGCCGACTTCTTAAAAGATATGCAATGTTCTGCTGAATAGTAAAAGTACACTTGAACATTATGTTCCAAGTTTATTTGTTCTGCCTGAGCTAACCACCACTGTCCATCATAAATATATGCAACTGTGTAATTAGCTTCTAAAGTTAAGGGAACAATTTTCATTATGCAGTGATCCTCATAGTTTTCAGTTTTAGAAGTGTCTTATTGTGTTTTCTCAAACAGTGTGAAATTTGTGGGAATTTCTTGTGCGTTTGATCTTCAAACAGTTTTCAAATTTGGTTTTAATTTTCTCAGTGAGAGTAAAAAGTTATGTTTTTCTGACAAGGAAATATATAATATCTTTGATATTTGCTTTTCAGTAGGTGTACATGTGGTCAGTATTCAGCATTTGATCTGATGTTATTCTTTGTAAACTGGCTTTTCTTACTTCACTCTAGGTTGTGCCAGCCACTCCATCACATCATTTTTTGTATAGCAAGAAGCAAAGAAGTACCATTTGGCCTGTAATTGAAAATTTGTGTTGTGGTTACAGACATTTGTAAAATTTTTCTTATTGTTATATTGGCCAGCACTTTCATCTGAAAAGTAAATTACCTTCTCAACTTTAGGGAAGTTTTCTTTAATATACCTTTAATTTCCATTGGGACTGAAAGGCATGTACTAATGTTGTGTTGTGCTGTAAATAGTCACTTAACATACAGATTGAGAGACGGGTGAATTTGCAATCCTCATTCTTAAAATATAATACAAATGGATGAACAGTTGCCTGGTCATTGGCCCAATGATGTGAATTGCAGCTTGTACAATATATGTAAAATTTTCTGTGAAGTCAACCAAGATTACACATTCAGTTCCAGAAAGTGTCTCTTTCTTTTCTCTAAAGAACTGTCCTCGAATTTTTTAAACAAAGTAATGACTTTTTGTAAGTGTGACCATTTCAGCACTGTCTGTAGTGGCCCATTGCTTATCTCTACACTGTCTGGAAGTTCCTCAGTTGAATTGTTTAACATTTCAAGTAGGGTTTATTTTCCAGGATGACTTTTACATAAGCCCATCAAACAGTCATAGTTGTTAATGTCGCACACCAGCAAATCAAGTAACTCTTTATAGTTAACATTGAGTTTCGCGATCATCAATTGTGATGTTCTGATGATCCAATCAAAATGCAGCATCGATGGTGTAGTTCACAAAATTTGGATCTACGTATTTGACATTTGGCATAAAATGTTCTAAAAGCCAAGTAAAGTTCATTTAAATTGCAAACTACTAAGTACTTCTGTTACACTACTTTGTTTCCATCAATAACCACTACAGTGTACTGTTTTTCACCTGCACACATACTTCTGTTTTCATCACTTTCAAAGAATTGTTTAACTTCCTCTACAGTATTTTCACTGACACCTACACCTTTCTATTTCCCTGATGTGAACTAAATACTTTGTTCTTTCATTAAATTTTGAGTAAGTCTGATCAGACAACGGATCTGTTGTACAACTTCATCCTCAGGAATGTAGCCATGATCCTGACTGTCACTATCAGTCATGACTTTTGCTTTTGGATTCAAAACACAGAATTTTGCCCCCCCCCCCCCCTCCCACCTCCCAAGAGCTCAGCATTTGTTTACTGGGTACAGGCTTGGCAACCACAGGTTCCTGAGTTCGGGACTGGGAAGTACCTTACCTCAAATTCCAGGCATGCTTCAGCAACCACTGTGCGATGCGGCAATGGAATGCGGGTTTCGGAGAATGGGGCCTTTGGCTCCACTGCCTGGACTGCAAGAAATGTACGCACCTCTACAAAAACAACCCTCAACCTCAAAGTGTGCTACTTGCTGATATGGTAAATCGCTGTTGAGATAAAACAGTGTCGGGGGGGGGGGGGGGGGGGCAACCTCTGGGGCATCTTCCACCTGAGGGATGCAGGGCTCTGCCTGGGCCGATGTTTGTTTCACTAGTGTCTCTTAGGATCCCTATGGAATGGCCTCATCAAACTACTACTCCAGGCGTGACGTGTGTACCATCAGGTAGTACCTCCCCCCTGCGGGTTCGGGGGTTAGAATAGACCCGCGGTATTCCTGCCTGTCGTAAGAGGCGACTAAAAGGAGTCCCTCCCCCTCAAGGGGGTAGTTAGCACCTGCGTCCGGAGACGGACGGATTCACGACCTATATTTGCGTTCATTTTGGTTTTTCACTTCTTCTGGTTTCTTCCTTCCCTTGATTGGTTCCTTTTTTGTTTTTCTCCATCTCACTGTCCTACTTACTCTTCTCCTTGCCTTCTTCTCCTTCTCTGGTCTTCGCTTCGGCGTTTGAGACAGTCTGTCCTTTCTTTCCCTCTCTCCTTTCTTTTTCCTCTTCTTCCTTCCTCCCTGTGTGTGCCTGAAGGCTGACCCATGTGTTCGCACGTGTAGCCGGTGACGGGATAACGCGTAATTCCCCGCTTCCCCTCCCTGGGTAGACAAGTAAGGCACGCACGTACCCCCTGGTAAAGGCCAGGCCCAGAGAGGGGTGATTGCCTGAGCCGACCATGCCGATTGATCCCTCCGTCTGTTTCTCGGGAGGTGTGACCTGAGGTGTGAACAATCACCTGAGGCGGGAGTGCCCTCTGACAGGATCCCCACAAGGAAGGTGCGCGCCATTGGAAGATGCTGGCAATCATGGGGGATTCTTCCACAATGGATTTCTCTTCTTCTTCTCTCTTGACTTCTGCCCACAAACGGAAACTTGACCAGCCACCAGTGACAAAAGTACTACTGCCTGCCCCACAGTTCCTCGTAGTTTCTCGATCTGAGGACGGAAAGGATTTTTCCTCTGTCAACCCTTTCGTTACCCAGAAGGGCGTAGATGCCATAGCCGGATCTGTCAAGTCCTGTACCAGGTTGCGTAATGGTACCTTGTTACTAGAAACTGAGAGCGCCTTTCAGGCACAAAAACTGCTTCGGGCCACACTCCTGTACACTTCCCTGTCCGGGTGGAGGCTCACCGCACTTTGAATTCGTCTCGTGGTGTGGTATATACTAGATCACTCGACGGATTGACTGACGAGGAGATTCAGTCTTTCCTCGCTGAGCAGGGCGTGACGGCTGCCCATAGGGTCATGAAAAAGGTCTACAATGACCTTGTACCGACTCAGACACTTTTCTTGACCTTTGATAGTGTTCAGCTGCCGTCGCGCATCAAAGCGGGCTACGAGGCTATTTCTGTTCGCCCCTATATCCCGACACCTACGCGCTGCTACCAGTGTCAGCGTTTTAATCACACTCGCAAGTCTTGTTCCAATGCGGCTACATGTGTGACTTGTGGCAGGGATGCCTATGAGGGTGACTGTCCACCTCCGTCTCCTCGTTGTGGGAACTGTCACGGTGACCATGCAGCGTCCTCCCGCGACTGTCCCATTTACAAGGAAGAACGCTGTATCCAAGAAATTCGGGTCAAAGAGAAAGTCTTCACCTCGGCTGCTCGCAAGCTATTCGCTAGTAGGAAGCCCACGTTGCTCCCAGCGGGGAAGTACAGTACTGTCCTCGCCTCTCCTCGAACTACCAGGGAGGTGGCGACGCAAACTTGCGATCTGACCTTCAGCACTACGGTCGTCCGGTCGGCCAGTGCTAAGATCGCCCGGTCGACGTCTCCTCTTCCTCCCGTCGCCCCTCCGACACAAGCACCTTTATCAGCTTCTGCCAGGATGAAGACCCAGAAGTCAGAAGCACGGGTCTTCAAGAAGGAACCTTCTCGTGCAGACCTTCTAAGTACCTCGAACCCTCAGCCGTCGACCAATGCTTCCACAAAACGACCTTCCAAGAAGACTCATACGAAGCACAGTTCTCCTTCCCCGCCACGGCGCATTTCTCCTCCTGCGCCAACCAGCGGTTGGCCGATGAACCTATAGAACAAATGGACGATGACTGTCCGCCTCCTGCTAGCGGCAGCAGTGCTCGCTTGAAGCCGGGTCCTCAGCGGCCTTCGAGATGACCCCTTCTTGCATCTTCTTCTTCTCACGATGGCACTTATTCACTGGAATATTCGCAGCATTCGTTCCAACCGAGAGGACTTGATATTGCTGCTCCGCTCGCACCGTCCGCTCGTCGTAGCCCTCCAGGAAACGAAGCTACGCCCATGCAATCAACACACTACACCTCTGAGTGTTTTGACTTACCCCTGTGGCAGGTATTCCGGCTCATGGAGGGGTTATGTTGCTGGTCCGGGATGATATCTACTATGATCCCATCACATTGCACACTGGCCTGCTGGCAGTTGCCGTCCGCATTACTCTCCCCACTTCTACATTTTCCATCTGTACCGTTTACACTCCATCGTCGTCTGCCGTTACCAGGGCAGACATGCTGCAAATTATTGCTCAGCTCCCTGCACCATTTTTGTTAACTGGAGACTTCAATGCTCACCATCCTCTTTGGGGCTCTCCAGCATCCTGTCCGAGGGGCTCCCTGTTAGCTGACGTTTTCAACCAGCTCAATCTTGTCTGCCTCAATACTGGCGCCCCTACCTTCCTTTCAGACACCTCTCACACCTATTCCCATTTAGACCTCTCCGTATGTACTACCCAACTTGCATGCCGGTTTGAGTGGTATGCGCTTTCTGCTACATATTCGAGCGACCACTTCCCGTGTGTTATCCATCTCCTGCATCATACCCCCTCTCCGTGCTCAACTAGTTGGAACATATCCAAAGCAGACTGGGGGCTCTTCACTTCCAGGGCGACCTTTCAGGATCAAACCTTCACAAGCTGCGATAGTCAGGCCGCACACCTCACGGAAGTCATTCTCACTGCTGCTGAATATTCCATCCCTCACACTACTTCTTCTCCACGCCACGTACCGGTCCCCTGGTGGACCGCAGCATGTAGAGACGCCTTACGTGCTCGTCGACGTGCTTTATGCACGTTTAAACGCCACCCTACCATGGCGAATTGTATCAATTATAAACGATTACGTGCGCAGTGTCGTCGTATTTTGAAAGAAAGCCAGCTGGGCTGCTTTCACAAGCACCTTCAACAGTTTTACTCCTCCTTCTGTTGTCTGGGGTAGCCTGCGCCGGCCATCGGGCACTAAGGTCCATTCACCAGTTTCTGGCTTGATGATCGGGAATGACGTCCTTGTGGCCCTTGAGGATGTCTCCAATGCCTTCGGCCGCTTTTTCGCAGAGGTTTCGAGCTCCACTCATTACCCCCCTGCCTTCCTCCCCCGAAAACAGGCAGAGGAGGCTCAGCCACCTAATTTCCACTCCTCGAATTGTGAAAACTACAATGCCCCATTCACCATGCGGGAACTCGAAAATGCACTTGCCCGGTCACAGTCCTCCGCTCCGGGGCCTGATTTTATTCATATTCAGATGCTGAAGAACCTTTCTCCTGCGGGTAAAGGTTTCCTTCTTCGTACTTACAATCTCATCTGGATTGAGGAACATGTTCCCACATGCTGCCGCAAGTCTATTGTTGTACCGATTCCTAAGCTGGGGAAGGACAAGCTCTTGCCTTCCAGTTATCGACCCATCTCGCTTACCAGCTGTGTCTGTAAGGTGATGGAGCAAATGGTTAACTCTCGTTTGGTTTGGCTGCTCAAATCTCGACACCTACTTACCAATGTACAATGTGTGTTTCGTAGGCGCCGCTCTGCTGTTGACCATCTGGTTACCTTGTCGACCTTCATTATGAATAACTTCTTGCAGAAGCGCCCGACCGTGGCTGTGTTCTTTGATTTGGAGAAGGCTTACGACACCTGTTGGAGGGCGGGCATTCTCCACACCATGCATACATGGGGCTTTCATGGTCGCCTCCCTCTTTTTATTCATTCCTTTTTAATGGATCGACAGTTCAGGGTACGTGTGGGTTCTGTCTTGTCAGACACCTTTCGCCAGGAAAATGGGGTGCCACAGGGCTCAGTTTTGAGCGTCGCTCTCTTCGCCATAGCGATCAATCCAATAAGGGATTGCCTCCCAGATGATGTATCAGGCTCCCTTTTCGTGGACGATTTTACCATCTATTGCAGCGCGCAGTGTACATGTTTCCTGGAGCGCTGTCTTCAGCGTTTTCTTGACCGTCTTTACTCCTGGAGTGTCGCCAATGGCTTCTGTTTTTCTGCCGAGAAAACGGTCTGTATTAACTTCTGGCGCTACAAAGAGTTTCTCCCACCGTCCTTACGACTCGGCCCCGTTGCTCTCCCATTCGTGGAGAAAACAAAATTTTTAGGTCTTACATTTGACAGGAAACTTAGTTTGTCTCCACATGTGTCCTATTTGGCTGCCCGTTGTACCCGTTTTCTAAATGTCCTCCGTGTTCTCAGTGGCACGTCGTGGGGAGCAGATCAAACCATCCTACTTCGCCTATATCGGTCGATCGTCCGCTCCAAGCTGGATTATGGGTGCTTTGTATACTCCTCTGCACGGCCGTCCATCTTACGCCGCCTCAACTCCATACAACATCGGGGTTTACGGCTTGCGATCGGAGCGTTTTATACTAGTCCCATCGAGAGTCTTCATGCTGAAGCCGGTGAATTGCCACTCACCTACCGGCACGATATACTGCTTTGTCGTTACGCCTGTCGGCTTCTGTCAATGCCCGACAACCCATCGTATCGTTCCTTTTTTGACGACTCTCTCGACCGTCAATACGGGTTGTATGTCTATGCCCTGCTACCCCCCTGGAGTTCGCTTTCGTCGCCTCCTTCAACACCTTGATTTTTCACTCCCTGCAACCTTTAGAGTGGGCGAGAGCCACATGCCACCTTGGCTCCAGGCTCAGGTTCGCGTTCACCTTGACCTCTGCTTGCTCCCAAAGGAGGTTACCCCCAGTTCAGTATACCACTCCCGTTTTGTCGAACTTCGTTCGAAGTTCGTTAATATGATCTTCATTTATACAGATGGCTCTAAGACCAATGACGGGGTCGGGTGTTCTTTTATTGTCGGGGCACAAAGTTTCAAATACCAGCTACATGGCCATTGTTCGGTCTTCACAGCTGAGCTCTTTGCCCTCTACCAGGCTGTTCTTTACGTCTGCCGCCACCGACATTCTGCTTATGTCATCTGCTCCGATTCTCTGAGCATCATCCAGAGCCCCAGTGATCCGTATCCGGTTCACCCTATCGTGCACCGGATCCAACGCTCTCTTCAGCAGCTGGTGGACAACGGGTCTCCAGTTAGCTTTAGGTGGGTTCCTGGCCATGTCGGTATCCCTGGGAACGAAGCTGCAGTTGCCGCAGCCAAGGCTGCGGTCCTCCAGCCTCGGACGGCTTCTTGTTGTGTCCCTTCATGAGATTGTAGCACGGTCATTTGTTGGCACATTTTATCGCTGTGGCATGCCGATTGGGCTGCACTTAGGGACAACAAGCTTCGGGCCTTGAAACCTCTTCCCGCAGCTTGGACGTCCTCCTCACGTCCTTCTCGGCGGGAGGAGGTCGTTTTGGCCTGGCTACGAATTGGACACTGCCAGTTCAGCCATCGCCATCTGCTGACGGCTGCGCTGGCGCCGTTCTGTCCATGTGGGCAATTGCTGACGGTCCGCCACGTTTTAACATCCTGTCCGGATTTTACTACGCTGCGTCTTGATCTTGGCCTGCCATGTACTCTGGATGCCATTTTAGCGTATGACTCAGGAGCTGCTGCTCGCGTTCTTCGTTTTATCAACTTGACACACCTGTCTAAGGACGTTTGATTATGCTGTAGTTTTTTAATCCTATGCCTGTTAATACGTCTTTTATAGTGTTGTCCCTTTTAGTTGCTGTTTTAACCTTGTGCCTCGCGGGACATTCCTAAATTAGTCAGGGCGCTAATGACCATTGTAGTTGTGCGCTCAAAAAAAAGAGGAGGAGGAGGTAGTACCTACACCAATTCATCAAAGAAAGCTCAGTTATCAAAGAAAGCTCAGTTGGGCAGCCCTCCTGAGAAGAAGTGGCAGAATCATAGTAACAGGGCATTCGTGTGCCACAACGCTTTCATTGTAATCAAGAGAACAGGAGAAACCTTTGAGAAGATCTCCCATTCAGAAGGCATTGAAGAGTATTGCTGGGTCCCTAAAATTGTCAAACAACTTCATAACGGAACACTTCTAGTTGAAACTGCTAATTTGCACCAGGTATATAAGTTTCTGGGGTGTAAGGCCATAGGTGACTACCCAGTCAAGGCTGGGTTGCGTAACACCCTTCAACTTTTGTAAAGGTGTGGTTACCTGCTCCGATATAATGGAGATGGACCCTGTTACATGAAGAATGGAAAAATGTTGGCATCACGGAAGTGCAGAATTATATGAGGAGAATCAATGGCATATTGGAAAATCTGCAACATTTATTTGAAAGTTTAACACTCTAGAATTACCTGAACGCATCCTTGCAGGCGATATCGAGTGTTTACCCATTTGTTTCTAACCCGTTTGTTGCTTCAGATGTCAAAGATTTGTCCATACCACTATGGGATGTAATGGGAGAGGTACGTGTGGAAATTGTGGAGGCTCAGCTCATGAATCGGCCAGTTCTTGTACACTTCCTCCGCAATGTATAACTTGCGCTGGGGATCACACAGTATGGAGCAGAAAGTGTGAGGTTTACAATGAGGAAAGGAAAATTCAGGAGTTGAAAGTCTCGAGGTGCATACCCTATGGTGAAGCTAAAAAATGCTTTCACAGCTATGCAATCTCCAGTTTTTGCTGCTACTTTTACACTGGCCTTTAAGAAACTCCTCTTTGCCAAGTGTGATGCCTCCACACAAATTCAGACCACAGAATTTCACAAAATAGTTCCGGCAAAGAGATTTCCCAGGAATTAATTTCTCAGTGCAATTACTGATTCTCATCAAAGACAAGGGTTCAAGTCTTATTCCTCTCAAATCTGTAGTGATTTTTGTTTTCTATGGTACTCACAGATTGAAGAGACTCCATAACTCACTCTTAAGTTAAAAAGTTATTGTACACTATCATCAAACTCATTCAAATGTTTAAATTCTTTAAAAATCAAACTGTAACAAGATTTATGGCACACTTCATTAACAGATTTTCCAGTAGAACATTGTAAATTCATTTTAAGAATAGGCTGCAGAATAATGTCTGTTATAGCACTAGATTATCTTAGTAATCACATCGGAGAATATTGTGTTTCACTGCATGCATCTACACCGTAAGAACCTTCAACACCGACTTTGGTAATGGTTGAGATGAGGGGGTTTCCACAGTCAGAGGAATGGTCCTGTCCTGGTAAGTACTAAGCTGGTGAAACTTGAAGTCCTTTTTTGTCCCTGTAATAGTTTAAGAAATTTCAGTTTTAATATTTAAATTATTCCTTATCTTTAGTTTAAAAAAAAGTATTATAAAAATCAAAACCGTATAAAACAAGCTGGCCATACGAAGTGAAAAAAAAAAAAAAAGAGTGAAATATGCGCGATAGCTAATTTCTTAAGCTGCAAATATAGCAAAAGTACAAAAAAATTATAACTTCATTCAATGCCAAATACCAACATTGAAATTTTTGCTGTAGTTTACTAACACACATATGCAAGACATGCGGAAAAAAAAGAAGGGTTGTGTGTTTTTTTTTTAAATCCCTACCAAAGATATTAAGCCCCAACTTAAAATATTTAAATTTTTTTTAAAAGGATGGAGGAGATTTATTTTGATTTGTTCTCTGTGCCATGCTTTGTATCATGTCTAATAGCGTTAAGAAAATTAACTGTGTTGTTTTATTCCTTCATTGAATCTTTACACCTCGGAAACTGTATTTTATTCAATTTTGATTTAAAAGTTTGGTAGCCATTTTCTCTTGCTAAGGTTAGTTTTAGGCTACTCGTTTTTGGACTCGAATTATAGAAGAGAATGTTCTGGACAAAATGGTGTGTGTCTCAGTCTGGGAGCTTTACCCAGTCTGAAGATATTTTATTTATTGCAGATGTCTGCAATAAATGTCTGTAAAGCCTTAAATATGACCCCGCAGCTCAGCAGAAACTGCAATCTCTCTGAAACAGTTAAAGATAAACAAATTTAAAATCTGTTTTGAACTAGTTGTTTACCATATATAAACATGTAAAAAAATCATAGAAATCAAAAATGTTCAACCATCCTGTAATATTTTTGTTTTTGGATCATGTCATGTGGACTGACCCGTATTTGTTTTCCTATGGCTTCTCCACATTTTACAGTCAGCATTTATAAGCATGACCAAAGCTAGAGCATGAAATTGATCAATTAAGTCATTACATTCTCACAAAAAAATAAAGGGACTGACATTGTTGATGCATCACCCGCATTCTTGATTGACTTGCCAATCAAAGTTAGGCACCTGTGTGACATAAGTCAGGAAAGTAACAAGGTACATATTTAGCTTCTTCTGTGGGTTTTTTAATGATTTAATTCTCCAGTTAGTAGTAGTAGTAGTAGTAGTAGTAGTAGTAGTAGTAGGGCATATAAGGCATGTGTGTGTATGCTGTGTGCAGATGCAGGAGGAGCTGGCCACAGTTGGCGAACATCTGAAGACTATGTTGGCTGCAATTGGCCATCCGCAGACAGCTGCCTCATGGTGTAGCAGAAGTGGAGAGTCAGGCATGTCCCATAGAACATGTCAGGTGTGGCTTATTTTGCCCACAGGTCTTGTTACCGAGGCATACCTGAAGCAGTGATTCGCAGTCACTGCAGGGTGATTGGTGGGCTGTACGATGTTCTGCTGGTTCCTTACTACGATACCTAGTGGCAAAGGAAAGCCTGAGCAGCAGCTAAAACTTCCTGTTATATAAGTTTGCGTATCTTATTATTTCAGGACACTCACCAACTTCTTCTGGTAAAACTTCTTTTCTCAAAGTGCTGCAGTTACTGCTGGAAGTTGAGAGTACAGATCCAACATCAGCTCATAAAATAAATACGTGGCTTGTTGTTAACAGTGTCTTTTATATTGTATTCTTATTCACAATAACTGTTCGTTACAAAGTTGTTGCATTATGTGGAACATCAAAAAAACCATTGATTAGGACTAAGGCCAAATACATTGTGTTTTTAACTTCTAAGTCTGAGAGTATTTCACCTGTCTCACACATTAGATGGAATAGTTTTTATCATGGCTGGCTTTTCCAAGGCTGTCAGTAGTTCTGACAGAATGTTGTCTACTCCAGGTGCAGTGTTTCAACTTAGCTCTCTCAGTGCTCTGTCAAATGCTTCTTGCAGTATCTTATCTCCCATATTGTCTTCTACATCCTCTTCCCTTTTTGTAGTACACTAGACTGTCGCTAATCTGGCTCTCTGTAGTCCGGCCTCTCAGTAATCTGGCACACATCCAAAAACACATGCCCAGTGAATTATCATGCGCAACAATGCTTAGTTAAACAATGCTTTATATACTGTATTTGAAATTGTAGTTTCCTTTAGAGTTTGGAATCACATCTTCTAAAAGGAAACACGTTACTGTAGACCTCAAGCAGAAACTGGAAATTTTAGGCAAGTTAAATTGTGGTTCTTCACAGAAAGCCATTGCTGCTGAGTTGAGTGTTGGGTGGGCTGCTATTTATGACATCAGAAAGAAAGAAGGATGATGATATTCGACAGTGCTCAACACAAATGGATGAGAGTTGGGATAATGGAAAGTTCTGCGAAACAGTGAGAAAGAAGAACTGGATGTTTATAGAAGGTTCATACAAAACACACACACACACACACACACACACACACACACACACACACACACACACACACACACTGTTCATACCGGACTCGAAAGTCCATTACCGCAGCAACGTATTTTCGCCATCTGTCCCTGTCTTGGGCTATTTCCTTCCATTCACCTTCAATACCTAGCTTCCTCAAATCAACCTTCACATTGTCCTCCCATCTACGCCTCAGTCTTCCAACAGGATGTCTTCCCTCTAAGTGCCCTACCAGTACTCTGTGCGCTACACTGCCCTCATCCATTCGAGCTACGTGACCCGCCCATCGCAGCCCAGGTGATTTAATAATGCTGATTATGCCAGGGCTTAAATACAACAACACAGTAAAGGAATTCCAGTCAGTGGCCCAATTATAAAGCAAAAGGCAGCTGCATTTAATAAACAGCTTGGCAGTAGTAACTTGTTTGCAGTGATCGGAGGTTGGCTATCAAACTGGAAAAAATGACATGGCATTTGGCAGCTGACAGTCAACGGGCAAAGTCACTCAGCTAATGATAAGGATGCTGACGAGTTTGTAAGCAAGATAGAGAAGGTAATAGAGGAAGAAAATTTAATTGCTGATGCCTTGTATAATGCTGATGAAACAGGACTCTTTTACAATATGCTTCCTTCAAAAACATTAGCTCCGAAGAACGAGAAGGAAGCTCGTGGTTACAAGCAACAGAAACAGCGTTTAACATTAATGTTGTGTTGTAATGCAAATGGGAGTTATAAACCACCTTTTTTGGTGAT
Source organism: Schistocerca gregaria (assembly GCF_023897955.1). NCBI lineage: Eukaryota > Metazoa > Arthropoda > Insecta > Orthoptera > Acrididae > Schistocerca > Schistocerca gregaria. The sequence continues at coordinate 65,264,534 of NC_064924.1, read as the reverse complement.
TGGAAAATCCCAACATCCACGTTGTTTTCAATACACTGACATAAATACTACTCTACCAGTGCAATATTGCACTCAGAATAAAGTGTGTATGGATAGACAAACGTTTTCTTGGTGGTTCCATGAAACGTTTGTATCAGCAGTGAGAAATTAGAAAAAGCTCCCACTGAAAGCTATCTTTATAATTGACAATGCTCCCAGTCATCCTTCAGGTGTTTCTCTTAAAGTCCGATGGTATACAAGCACTCTTTCTCCCACCCAGTGTGACAGCCCTAATTCAGCCCATTGACCAGGGAATTTTAGAATCAATTAAACGTCATTATCGACATTCACTTCTCGTCTCCTTGCTGAACGAAAGTGAAAATGACTATCGGGACTATGCTGGAGGCTTGGAAAGCAATTAACATACGTGATGTTGTTTTCCAGCCGAAGCACGGGATAAAGTGGAGAGCACCACTATAATGAAGAAATGGAGAAAACTGTGGCCATCCATTGATTGCCGAGTTGGATCCAGTAGTGGGTGACAGCGAAGAGCCAGTTGATTCGGAATTATCAATTACTTCGTATACTGACATGTTTCACAACCTTCCAGGAGGAGAAGAAATTGATGATGAGGTTACTAAGTGGCTGAATGAGGAAAACTGTGATATGGACCAAACTTCAGCAGATGAAGAAATAATCAAAAGCGTGCAAGAAAGTAATTATGAAAGTGATGAAGAAGAGGACGAAGGAGGAGAGAGCATGAAGATTTCTTACACTGCTGGTGCTGGCATACATTATGCAACAACCAGACACTTGCAGTACCAATGTAATGCTTGTAAAGCAGTTTCATGATAAAGGATTCCACCGTTTCATATCATCATTGCGACAGTTAAAAATTTGGGACATGTTTCATAGAGACTGATACAATTGTATAATTATGTGCTGTATATTGTACACTGAAGGACGAAGTTTTCTTTGAAAATTAATGTATTTTTGGATTTAATAAAGTATATCCTCTGTGTTTCAAAATTGTAACCTTCGATTTAATAAAGTACAGTACACTATATCCCCTATGTTTTCAAAATAAATAAATGAATATAATAAATTTCAGACACTCAATAATCCCGCACTTCCCCTAATCCAGCACCCATATGCGCTAGCAATGGCCGGATTAGCGAGAGTCTAGTGTATTGCCTTTAAATTCATAAATACATAAATTTTGAAAATAACTTCGCTAAACAACAGAACTGTAGGTTGGAATAACACACACACACACACACACACACACACACACACACACACACACACACACACACACACACAGAGAGAGAGAGAGAGAGAGAGAGAGAGAGAGAGAGAGAGAGAGAGAGAGAGAGAGAGAGAGATCTCCAGAATGCAAATGTCACATGGACTGGAAGCAGCAATCTGGAGTGTGTTTTCGTTGTACCTTTCTGAAACTCAATGTGTCATCTTTGCAAATAGCAATCTATATTTTTCTTGTATTGCTGACACGTTGTTTTTTTTTTTTTTTTAATGCTGTTTGTTTACTTCTTCTTAAAATAAGATACATTATTTGTCTCTAAAAATGTTGGCAAACCTACTCATTGTTCATGTATAACCGAAAAGACTAAAGAAGTGTATAAATGAGATTAGTCAAACATTGAGACTGAGTGAAAACACCTGTCACTTTGTTATCTCACATTAAGCGAAACTATACAAACCGGAGACTGAGTTAAAACATTCATGTAACTGACATGGCCACAGATACCAGTTTTGGTTGACTGAAAAAACTGATTGAACAAAGAAGTGATAGATAGGCCAGTCAGTTGTTAAAACCATTCAGTTATCCAATCGCTATCTCCAGGTGGAGAGTCAATATTAGGACTGTCCGTCTGACCTTGCTCATTCACTATGTGAATGAAGAAGCGGGTGCTCGTTAAGCAGATTCCAAGCGGGCATACAAGGGAAGAGGTTTAATAGTTATTGGGACCTCCAAAATTGGGTATGTTATGGAGCCCTTAGGGAAACAGCATCCAGCACTGTAAAGTAGTCCACTCTTCTCTCAGTATGCCTGCTGGGGCCTCATCCAAGATGTGTGGGAGGTGCTGCCTACAGCTGTCGGGGTGCAAGGTGCAATCATGTGCAAGCTATCACACATTTTGCTTGGGTTCTGAGATGATACTCAGTTTTTACAGGCACCTAGTGGAAGTGGTGGAGCAAGCCTCATTCATGAGGTGAAAGCAGAGTTCACATTTTGCCATATAATTCCCAGAACCTATGAGGGTCCTTTGGTTTGGAGCCGAGTTGAGGGTCTCAACCAGAGGCTTCATCGATTCTGTGACAGTCCTGATCGCAGATTTTTGGATCTGGGTTATGGAGAATTTCTGGGTGCCCCTTGATAGGTCAGGAGTGCATTACACATGAGAAATAGCTACTCAGGTAGCAGAGTGCTTGTGGAGAGGACATTGTGGTTTCTTAGGCTAGGATATAGTTTGAGATCCTCTGAACACTCCAGATGATACACAGAGGGCAAGATCGAATCGTGTACGAAGTAAAAACACTCAGTCTGACAAAATTGGTACAGTAAATTAACAAAGCATTTGTCACATGGTTCCAGAGTTTACTGCTCTCTGGGAAGATGTCATGCTCAAATCATTCTCAGTGCTGAGAGCTGGATGAAACCCAATATAGAAAGCTTCATAATATTTAACACGGCATGGAACATATATCAAGGAGCAGGTTAGATGCCATAGGAGTAAGAGCATTCATTGCATTTGACAAAAATGTTGTCTATTGAAGTCACATGGGCACGAGTAACTGGCCTCTGTCAACCTAGGGTTAACCATTGTATGTTTTTTTACCACCTACCCGATAGCTGTAGAAAGCAGTCTATACTTAGTAGCTCAGAAATACTCCAATTTTCCGTGTTAGTTGGAGGCGACTTCAACTACTGAGTATTAGACAGAGAAGTCTATGGATGCATTGCAGGGGTAAGGAAAGACAGCCTTCCGAAAACTTGACCAACTAGTTTGACAGCCCACATGCAGTGGAAATATTTTAGACGTTGTGGCTACAATCAGGTCTGCCCTTATCAGCAGTGTCAGCTCAGTATGGAGAAAGGGATTAGTGGTGAAGATGTCACCATAATGATGGTGGCTAGTAAAGTTAATAAAACCATCCGGAAGACTAGGGGCATATTTATGCTGGAAAGAGCAGATAAGTTGTTGATCGCGTCCTATTGAGATATTAAATGGACATCATTTAGTTCCAATATATTGGATGTAGAGAAATGATGGGGAAAGTTTAAACTGAGTGTAAATTGCATTCTGTAGAAGTATGTGCCAACTATGTAGATTAATATGCAAAATATTAATTCTTTTTTCCTTTCTCATTTTCAGTTTTGTGGATGAATATGATCCTACAATAGGTAAGAACAGATTACAAATACTAATTCTTACATTTTTGTAATTATGTAGTTACTGTATGTAATTTCTTTCGCGCATACCTTGTCATTCAGGCGTTGATTGGAAAATATAAGTAAATTTTTATTGGAAATTAACACTCTATACTGTACAGTGCCATGAATTGAATTTGGGGGGGGGGGGGGCAATTGTATTGTTGGTGACAATTACTTACATACCATTTCTTGGCTGCTATGATGTCAGGATATTGTCAGATGTTCAGAACTAACTACAGTAGTAGATCCCACAATGTCTTTTTGGAATTTAACAGAGCTTTTAACTCAGTCGCTTTGTATTTGAAATAAAACTGTTGCAGTCTGTTCTTTCAGGTAAAACTTTAGAGCCCTTTATTCTTGGTTGGGTGAACTAATTCTTATGTTGAAAGAAACCAAGGGCCTATCCCCCCCCACTCTGTATCATCACTCCCAGTAAAATGCAATGGTATCAAATGTACCTTTGGATTGACAACAGCATTTTAGTGAGCTTGTAGTCAAAGTGTTGTAACATAATATGTACTTCACATCTGCAGTGTGTTATCATTATATATTTTTCTGAATAAGTTCTTGACTGTGATATAGCTGAAATTGATGCGGGCAAGAAATGGACTTTCTAGCAGAGATGCACTGCCTCCCAACAGTCAGGTTTTTATTTTATTTTGATCCATGAGGTTGTGCATCATTGTCTAGAATTATGTTCATACAGGATTATCACGCCAGCAATTAGTTGTTGTCTTTAATGGTTGTGTGTAATGTTGTAATAGTTTTGGTCTCGGTGTAACAGCTAATCATAGCTTTTGGCAAGTGAAACTCCTAAACATTGACATCTTAACAAAGTGTAGACACTATCAAATCATTTTACTGTAGAAGATAAAAATTTCAACTTTTTTGCTCATAAATTGAGGTAGATTACACTGAAGTTGTAGTGTGAAATTATGGGCCAAGAAGTGCTGTGCATTAAACATGCAACATTTTATTACTCCAGCATAAATGGTATGTCAACATACATTTTTATGTGCTTCTGCCAGTAGCACCAAAACACATCCTCATATACAGGGTGATTATAATTATAGTTAAACTTTCAAAATGCTGTAGAAATAACACCACTGGTCAGAATGATGTCAAATTGCAACAGAACATTATCAGAGAAGGGGGAAATCGTATGGTAGAAGGAAAAAGATAGTGTGAAAATTGATCAGTAGATGGCTCTGTATGTATCAAATATGTAAATGAAAACACCTGTCATGTGCACGACCCATTGAAGTTGGTATAAACAAGCCGGTACACGGCTTTTGCTCCTTTCGCATTACTGATTTTCACCATGGGTCTGGACAAAATGATTCAGAAATTCTAAAAGACAAGTTCCTTTTGTGTGAAATCTGGTAAAGGGAAGACATGAATTGATTTGACGCGAGTGGAAGCAGTGGCCATAGCAGTGCAGGAGGAGACGAGTGGTGGTGCGCAAACATATAGTGCACAGAGAATTGTCGAACATTGGATATACTTGTGAGCACGGTGTAAAATCCTAAGAAACATCCTTCTTTACTATCCATTCAAAATTACCCATGTGCATGAGGTGCTTCCTGTTGACCTGCCGGCAAGAGATATTTTTGCTTTAGAATTTCTTGCTCACATGGAAGTGGACAATGATTGGGTGTGGAAGATTTTGTGGACAGGTGAAGCCCATTTCCATCTGACAGGATATGTCAGTACATAGAATTGTCAAGTATGGGCATCAGAAAATCCACACCCAAATCAAGCAGTACCTCTTCATCCTGAAAAGGTCACTCTGTGTTGTGGGTTTACAGTATCATTTATCACAGGGCCATATTTTTTGAAGAGACAGGTGCTTTTGGTCCTGCTCCCTATACCATCACTGGTAAGCTCCCTATACCATCGCTGGTAAGCGCTATGAGTGTCTTTTACACAACCACGTCATTTCAGCTCTCTAACAGAGTGGATGTCTGGATGGGATGATTTTTATGCAAGATGGCACCAATCCAGTTAAGCAGCTGCTGAAGCGCCGTTTTGGAAATGCTAGAATTATCAGCTGCTATTTCCCTACAGCCCCGCCGTCCTGATCACCTGAGCTTAATCCATGTTTCTTCTGGCTGTGGGGCTATCTGAAAGATGTTTTCATTGTTCTGATTGCATTGAAGGCACGCATTGCACAACACATTCTGAACGTGACACTGGAAACACTTCGATCAGTTGTGGAACATGCTGTTTCTCAATTTCAAGTTGTTGCAGGAAACCGTGGACAGCATATTGAACATGTTTTGTGCCACTCACGTGGAAATTAATAATCCGATTTGATTTTGATTGATGCTTTTTATGCGGTTTTGGGCCTCAGGACAGTAAAAAACCGAAATTTCCCATCCGATGTGATATGACCTTGCTATGGTGGACGGTCTTACGTAACTAACAGTATCGCACCTGAACACATGCACACTGAGTGGTACAGTTTGTTTAATGTCAAACATACTCCTTATGCATTGTTGTATGATTCATTTATCGTTACTAATAGACAGTTACTAAATTATGATGCTTACTGCACTATCTGTTGCTACATTTTGTAACTATTTATTTTTCTTCTGCCACATGTTTTCCCCTTCTCCGATAATATTCTGTTGCAATTTGACATCATTCTGACCAGTGGCATTATTTCTACACCAGTTGGAAAGTTTAGTTTTAATTATAATCACCCTCTATATATTGCGTTAAAACTTGAAGAGTGTGGGGTGATTTCATTGCCAGGAATGTGTGCGTGTGTGCATGTAAGGCGGGTGGGGAGGACTCATTTCATATGAGAAGCTTACAAATACAGAGGTACAGGGTTCAGTCCTTCATTGGTATTAGGGTTTTAATGAAGACACTTATTGCTTCATTCAGCTCTTGCAATGATTTATGTATGTGACAAACATCAGGTTTCACCATGGTTCAGAGTCAACATGAAACTGCAGCTTTCTGTCTTAACAGAGTTGGTAAGTTGATCCAAACGTCTGTGGGAGGCAAGGGCATACAATCTTCTATAGGCTCATATGTAATATATTCCTTTGGTAATCAAACCATCATTCAGGCTGAGGATGACTTTATTTTAATATTTGGTGTATTTGGTATTTCAGTAATCATTGAGTCATCTCTCATCAGATCTTCAACAACAGCACCAAGTGAGGTAATGCACTGGTTAATCCGGAGTGGGGTTCAAATCCTCATCCGGGCATTGGATTTAGGTATGTTGAGATGTCCTTAAAGCCTCTGAAAAGTCTGCAGTCAGTTTCGCACCCTGTTTGTCTGACCTGAGCTTTACTATGTTTGTAGTGACATAGGCATTGACCTGAACAGTAATTTTTCTTTCTATTAAACAACAGCCTAACTTTCGTCAGTTCTCGGTGTACTTTACAAATTCTGTCTGTAAATGGTTTTAAACTTGTATAAGGGTTTAAAGAAATTAAGAAAATTCCAAGTACCTCCAACTTGAAATAAATTTGTAATGACAGATCATTCTGTGGATAGAAGCGAAAAGACTGTTCTATAATTATTCCTCATTTGAATATAGCAGTAAGCACCTTTTTTGAGATTGTCATGGAGTAGATATCAACTGCAGTAGTGTAATCTAATCTGTTGTTGGTGCTATACTGATGTTGTTTCACACTTCAGTTATACTTAGGTGTCTTCAACAAAATTTTTCTTAGTAATTGGAGTGTGTGTTGCACTCCTCATCCTACGTGACAATCAACTGTGTTACATTTATTTTTCATTATTATGCTCTACATACATTAGGAATTTGTGAGTCAATAGGTGAGTCATGGTTCTTCAGCGTTCATAGATAGCAGGTTTTACATGTAGCTGTTGTTATGAAATTGTCTGTTTGGCTGTCCAGATTACAACATTGCTCAGTGTTATTGAACATTGTCATAGGAATCTATTTTGTTCTACTTCTTGTGCAATATTTTAATCCGTAGTGTGTTTATTCGTAGAAATTCCTTTTTCCTTTCTTGTTGTGTTAAAGTCTAGGATGGAATAACAACACCATTATGAAATGATAGGCTGCTACTCACCAAACAGAAGAGACAATGAACCGCATATAGGCACAGTGAAGAGACAGCTATACATTTAAATTTTATGACCTCGCCCCCCCCCCCCCCCCCCCCCCACAACACACACACACACACACACACACACACACACACACACACACACCACTGGACAGGAGTAGCAGTCTGGCATGGCTGGTGGGGTAAGGGGGGTGGCATGGGGCTGGGAGGGGGATGGATAACATGGTAGTGGTGAAAGAAGATGTAATGCTGCATTTGGGAGAGTGCAGGGAATTGGTTGGGGACATGGCAGGGCAGCTAGATGCAGTCAGGAGGTTTGAGGGAGGGGGAGGGGAGAGGAGCAGGAAACATTGTGAGTGTGTTGGTGGAATAGAAGGGGACAGTAAGTGGAGGACAGAATTAGTGAAGGTTTGAGGTGCGGGGGGGGGGGGGGGGGGGGGGGGAGTTAGGGGATGTAGGATATGTTGCAGGGAAAGTTCCCACAGGGACAATTCAGGAAAGCTGGTGTTGGTGGGAAGGATCCAGATGGTGTAGGCTCTCAAGCAATTATCCTTTTGGGCATGCTCAGCATCTGGGTGGTTCAGGTGTCTGTTGGCCACAGTTTTGTCAATGGCCATTCTTGCTAAGCACCAGAGTGGTTGCAGCCTGGTTTGTAGATCAGATGGCTACTTTTACAGGTAACCACGCCTTTGAGGGGATAGGAGATACCTGTGATCGACTGATAGAGGTGGTTGTGGGTGGATGTATCAGACACGTCTTGTATCTAGGTCTTTGTAGGGATCTAAGCCATAAGCAAGGAATTACAAGCAAGGGTGGAGTAGGAGCAGGAAATAGAAATTGTTTAGGTTCTGTAGGTGGCAGAATACTATTGTGGGGGGGGGGGGGGATGGAGGGGGGGGGGGCAGGAAGACGGTTAGTGAATAAGATATTCCTCATTGCATGGCACAATGACAGAGAGTTGAAATCCTGGCAGCAAATGTGATTCAGTTGCTCCAGTCCTGAGTGGTACTGCTATGTCCCGAGCGGGTGCTCTGTGAACAAAAGGTGGGTATGTGGGGGTGGTAGGTGACAGGAGAGACAAGGCATGGAAGATCTGTTTCTATACAAGGTTGGGTCTCAGTAAGACCCTTCTATATCTACGACCATACTCTGCAAGCCACCTGACAGTGTGTGGAGGAGGGTACCTTGAGTATCTCTATCGGTTCTCCCTTCTATTCCAGTCTCGTATTGTTCTTGGAAAGAAAGATTGTCGGTATGCCTCTGTGTGAGCTCTCATCTCTCTGATGTTATCCTCATGGTCTCTTCGGGAGATATACCCTGTGGCACACCTGAACTCACTCTTACTTTGGAAGACTTCTCTCCATTGAGAATGACATGCTGCATTTTGTTATCTAGGAATGTTGGTATGTTTGGAGAGGACTGCTTTTCACTAAGTTCATTGAGCATGGGTGGCTAGGCTATACGTAAGGGATTTCTTGGCAGCTGTCAAAGTGGAGGTATTTGCTGGTGGTTGGTATCATCATAAGAATAAACCTGATGTAAACAAACACAAATGCAATGATTGGTCAGCAGTCAAAGCACTGTTACACCGGTGGTGTTACACTTGTGGAAGTAGGTCCAACTTATGTATCAGATATCTTATTATTGTGCAACTGTTAATGAAACTTTAAGATATTCTGATGTCTTAAAATCCAACTGTGTTTTTCTTAAGCATACCTTAACTATGTAGTTTTTATTTCAAAATCTTGTACAGCTGCTGCAGTCTCTGTAAATGCTGGTTGTGCTCAGATTGTCATGCCATTAATATGTACTGCGAAAATGGCGGACATTTCTTCCTGCTTTGTAGTGAAACACTTGCGCAGAACACCGATAAAAATAGTGAGAAATAAGTTGTTCTTAATGTTTTTCACAAGATCACAGAGAAATCTACTCTGAAGTTTTTTGAGAAATTGTATTTTAGTAAAATGAGATACTCATAGACATAAAATGCATGGCTTAAGTGGTAGTGTTGCAGGCCAAGCAAATATTTGGTGGTTCCCTGGGTTCGAATCTCTGTGTGGCCTTTCCTTGTGTGTTCAGTTTGAATATTGACATCACTTAAATGTGAAATTCATCAAATCTGTGCTAATTAAAAGATACTTAATCATTATTTTCATGAAAAATCGACACCTTCTGGTTTCTAATTACATATCACACTCAAAATTCCAGTTTTCTTTGCAAACATAAATTCTCAATCATTGATATTTTATAAAAGGGTTGTTTAAGTTAACAAAACATTGTGGAATTAAATTCTTGAGAGAAAAATTGAGATCTAAATGGTTCAAATGGCTCTGAGCATTATGGGACTTAACTGCTGAGGTTATCAATCCCCTAGAACTTAGAACTACTTAAACCTAACCAACCTAATCACATCACACACATCCATGCCCGAGGCAGGATTTGAACCTACGACCATAACGGTCGTGCGGTTCTAGATTGTAGCGTCTAGAACCACTCGGTCACTCCGGAGATCAAATACTCCATATTTGCACTATGTCCACTGTTATTTTTTACATAGATGTGGTCTCACAGGAGCAAAAGAGATAGGTGTCATAGAAACATCGAAAACAATTTTTACGTCATCAAGCACACTGAACAAACTAATTTTTACAGTTGCCACCATACCGCTGCAATCTGTACCCAAGTTAGATTTGTAGCAAAGAATAATAAGACGTGTAAACTACCACCAAGCTTTGTCACACATCACTACCGAATGCTGGCAAACAGCATGTCATAAAAGAGGGGGAGAAAATGTGGTTTTTAGGTGACTTAATGGATTCTGTTGTTGATCGCCCCGTTATCAACATCGCAAGTGACAGTTTTGGATTCGGATGTGGAAGCAGTACAGAAATTACCAGACAACTGTCTGTTAGTGCTATCTTTAGTGGCTTCAACATTTAACTACATGGTGAAACACCTGCAACACACTTTTACCTCACACATGGCTCACGCGGAAAAATTACTCTGTATTTAAGCTAGGTATTTTGATTGCTCTAGTTTTTAATTACAGTACTATGGTAGCTAAGAATGAGAGCATATTATGTTTTCCGTCTGGTGATCCAAGAAGCATTTTGACGGAGTTGTTGTAATAAAAGATCTAGTATCATGTATCCAGGAAAAAAAAATAATTTTCTTTGCTTACAATGTCATTGTTGTAAACGAGCAAAATATAGGAATTTCAACACCTGAAAACATAAAGAATAATATCTTCTTGTAAATTAATAACTGGTTCTATGAAAGTGGGCTGCTATGATAAAATGATAAAACTCATTAGATGCAATTTTATACTAAACAAGGCCTGACTACAACATAAAACATAATGCACAAAGATAAATCAATAAATGAAACAAAATATTCCAGTTTTTTATGTGTATTGATAAAAACCTGAACTTGAGTAATAGGCAACAGATCATCTTAAATGTCTCAAGTTCTGTAACTTTTGAATAATGAATTACATCATTAGTGTTTGGAGACAACAAGTCAAAAACTTGACTTACTTTTGCCATTTTCATGTGAGGCATTCATCCACAAAAATCTTTGACCTCGTAACAGTGATGTAAAAATTTAATACATAACTTATTTCAAACACAGAATGAAATCACATGTGCTTGACAACTCCTTCTCTATAGAAGAATTTCTGAATGTGTAGTAAGCAGCAGCAGGTGGTGGTGGTGTTTTTGAGTGTTCGGAGTAATCCTTCCTTGAGCTAGAGTAAAATACACACAGAAAACACTTGATGTCTTCATGATGTGGACTCAGGACTAAGATATCCTATCCTCATTCCTTCACAATCTCAACACCCTCTCTCCCATCCACATTATCTGGTCCTCCACAACATGCCACCTTCCTGGACGTAGACCTCCACCTCTCGAATTCTCCATCAATACCTGTGCCCATATTAAATCCACTAACCCACAGCAGGAGCTGCAGTTTGAGAGCTGCCATCCCATCTACACAAAAAATCCCTCCCATACAGCCTAGCCTTTTGATGACATACCTGCACCTTTAGATGACATACTTGCAGTAACATGAACTTCGTTGCTCAGTTTGCTGAAGGTTGCACAAAGGCCTTCACCGACAGGATTACCCCCAAACCTAGTCCATAAACAGGTTTCCCATGTTCTATCCTCAAACACCTCCAATCATCTCATTGACCCCCAAGAATCAGCTACAAAGGAGCACCCCCCTTGTCACCCAGTATCGTTATGGACTGGAATAACTGAATTATATCCTTTTCAGGGGTTTGACCGTGTCTCATTATGTCCTCAAATGAGGGACATACTACTCCAGATCCTTCCCACCCCTCCTGAAGTGGTGTTCCATCGCTCACTTAAGCTATACATCATCATAGTCCATCCCTAGGCTACTCCCATATCCTTGCAGTAGACCAATGTGCAAGACCTGTCCAGTCCACCCACCTAACACTTCCTACTCCAGTCCTGTCACAGGTTTATCCTACCCCATCAAAGGGCAGGCCACCTGTGACACCAGCCATGTCATACACCAACTCTGCTGCAAACACTGCACAGCTTTTTATCACCACCAAACTGTTCGCAAGAACAAATTGAACCATCCAGTGGTACAACATGCAGCTGAGGATAACATACTCTGTTCAAACAGCTGCTCCACAATGCTGGCCATCTGGATCTTTCCCTCCACCACCAAATTCTCTGAACTGTGCAGACTGTAAATATCCTTGCAACACATACTTCGCTTCTGTAATTGACCTGGCCTTAGTTTTCAACAACCCACTGTCCCCACGCACTCCACCTTCCCAATACTGACTGCAACGTCTCCTTCAGCATGCGCCGCCAAACCCCCTCCCAAAAGCCTCGACAACTGTGCGTCACATGCGTAGCCCATGTACGTGCCACACTTCCCTTCCACATTCCCAGCCGGCAAACTAGCTTTATTCCTAAAGCATTATTGTCATAAGACAGGATCATTCCACATCACAGCCAGAGGTCACAGTTATGATTAGTGGAACATCCAACTAACTTCATTCAGGTTTTTACGTCTGTGTTTTGTGAAATGAAACAAGTGCAACCCATTTCCATCTATTTCATTATTTTTTATGGACACAAATGTTAATGAGGGCAGAAAGTCAGAAGTAAGTGCACTGTAAATTAAAATGTGCTAAACATGTGTGATTGCAAGGATAGGAAAAGAAATGGAAAACAGTATGCATCAAGGATATGTGATCTTAGGTAATTTGTTTGCAATTTACAACTAGCATGACACTGGTTTAATAGGAAAATTGAACAAATTGTTCAGAGTGGTTTAAGTTGGTCGTTAGAGAATAATTTGGTACCAGATATGAAGAGGAACCAGATATGAAGAGGAGAAAAGAGTATGGATACATTAAACTCTTGAAGGTAAAATTCGTATATTGTGTTACTACATGCAGTTGATTATTAATGACAACAGTTGATAATTTCACTGTTAGGAAGTGGAGAGAAGACTACTGAAAATAAAATTTAAAGACCTGTGCAAAAGTAGGGGAGCACCAGTGTTAAGAGCACATAGTAGTAGCTAAAGAACAAACCCAGGAAACATGATGTGCAAAAGTAGGGGAGCACCAGTGTTAAGAGCACATAGTAGTAACTAAAGAACAAACACAGGAAGCATGATAATGGATTGTGATTTTCAGAAACTGACAGAATAACGTGTGCAGTTTCCTGCTACCTTTACAGTTTAGTGAGTCACAAACATATAATTAGAATACTATTCTCTGTTCTGATAGTCACTAAACATACCTCTCTATAATTTGAATAACCGAAATTTGATCTTCATTGAAGTAACTTTAAGACAAATAATAAACTAAGTAACATAATATATATATGATGACACTTTCATGGTTAGTTTATTCTATATTACTACATACAAATTATTTACAAAGTCACTGACCCTATTTACAGCAACTTTTAAGTTAACTGTTCTGCTTTACAGAGGATTCGTACAGAAAACAAGTTGTAATTGATGGTGAAACATGCCTTTTGGATATTTTGGACACAGCTGGTCAAGAAGAATACAGGTTAGTAAGAGGTTGTTGAAATTGAGCAGCATTTTTGTATTATTTTCATTGTTGCAGCATAGTTCTAATTGACGCATTATGTTAAAAATTCCATTTTCAGTGCAATGCGAGATCAGTACATGAGAACAGGAGAAGGCTTCTTACTGGTATTTGCTGTAAATAATGCCAAGTCTTTCGAAGATATCAGTATGTACAGGGAACAGATAAAGAGGGTGAAAGATGCTGAGGAGGTACCAATGGTTTGTAAGTAATGCTGTGAACGATGATATATATACATTGTAGTTACAAAATTATTCAAATTCTAATAACTATTAGAAATTTTCTTTTGTATTATGCTTTACAGTAGTTGGAAATAAATGTGATCTCCCAACTCGGGCTGTTGATATAAGCCAAGCACAGGAGGTTGCCCGGCAGTATATGATACCATTTGTTGAAACCTCAGCCAAAACGCGACTTGGTGTTGATGACGCCTTTTATACTCTTGTCAGAGAAATTCGGAAGGATGTGAGTATCACTTTGGGATCGTTCCTTATATTTGTGTGAGTAGCTCAGTGAAATACCAGACAAGAAATAAGAAATGATTTTAAGCTAATAGTGTGTAGTTTAGATGATGTATAAGTCTGTGCAAACTTCGAAAACAGAATTTGAAATAGAATGCATTGGACATGTGTGAACTATCGGGAAAGGCAATGAAATTCCCGAGTACATAACACACTGGTAAGTAAAATCCAAATTAACTATCAGTCATGTCAATCGACGAGTGGGTGAGTGCGATGGGGGGGGGGGGGGGGGTTGCAGATTTGGCGAGATTCTGGATAAGTTGAACAGGTAGTGAGTACAAGGATAAGTGATGAATGCAGTGTCAGGATTTTCACAAAAGGTCCATGTAAAGCATCAGAAGTTCCATGGTCTGATGATGAAAACTACCATACTCGTGGATTACTGCAGTTTGATACAAAATGTCTGTAGCAAGGGAAATTAGCAGATTTCTCAGTGGCAATTGCCAGAAAGCTTTTTAGGGTTGTAAATAAACATCCTAAGTAATATGAGTGAAGTTCTGTATTTTACCATCACTCACGAACCTTAAAATGAGGCATATAAAAATAGGACATATGTCTGTTATGTGTTTGACAGACATGCTGCTTCTACAATCTGATTAAAGACCTAGGACTGTTCCTATATTATAGAATAATGTAGACTTTGTGAATACTATTGTCAAAACAGCTTGTAACCCTCATGCTGTGGACAAAATAGAGAAACAGGGCTATCAAGACGACAAGTGTTCACCAACATACATTAATCAACACATTGCTTGGGAGTTGTAAAAAGTACTAGAGCAACATGTTTGCAGTGGCATTTGTGTGGTTAGGTTGGATATTGTGGTGTGATAGCGGTTGAATCATTGACTTTTGGCTCTGTATAGTAGTACATTCCTGGCCATTATAATTGCAGTACTTCGAAGGGGGCATGGAGCAGACATCAGATTGGCATGAAATGTACTACATGTTTCAATGTGCAAATGATTAGCATTTCAATGCAACCACACAAAATAGGTAGGACTAATATCATCTGCAATGTGTATACAGGGTGTTACAAAAAGGTATGGCCAAACTTTCAGGAAACATTCCTCACACACAAATAAAGAAACAATGTTATGTGGACATGTGTCCGGAAACGCTTAATTTCCATGTTAGAGCTCATTTTAGTTTTGTCAGTATGTACTGTACTTCCTCGATTCACTGCCAGTTGGCCCAATTGAAGGAAGGTAATGTTGACTTGGGTCATGCGACTCATTGCTCTACAGTACTAGCATCAAGCACATCAGTACCTAGCATCAACAGGTTAGTGTTCATCACGAACGTGGTTTTGCAGTCAGTGCAATGTTTACAAATGCGGAGTTGGCAGATGCCCATTTGATGTATGGATTAGCATGGGGCAATAGCCGTGGCACGGTACGTTTGTATCGAGACAGATTTCCAGAATGAAGGTGTCCCGACAGGAAGACGTTCGAAGCAATTGATCGGCGTCTTAGGGAGCACGGAACATTGCAGCCTATGACTCGCGACTGGGGAAGACCTAGAATGACAAGGACACCTGCAGTGGACGAGGCATTTCTTTGTGCAGTTGACGTTAGCCCTAATGTCGGCATCAGAGAAGTTGCTGCTGTACAACATAACATATTTTCTTTCTGTGTGTGTGAGGAATGTTTCCTGAAAGTTCGGCCGTACCTTTTTGTAACACCCTGTATAAGAGAAATGTCTATCAGCCTTTGGGGGGATTCAGCTGCAGCTGGATGGTGGCCTATCAAAACAGTGGTTTATAATTTCACACTATTGTTGCTTGTGTTAGTCAAAATCTCAAGACTAATTTGAACATAGAATTTGAGTTCAGGAGCACCATATCCAACGCCATGAAGCATCTCTCTGCCCCTATGTAACTAGTGCCTAAGAGGATAGATATGTGGTTCACTTGGACGTACAAGGTTGTACAGCCAGAACACATATCTTGAGTCATGAAATGGGCTTGTTAGCAGCAAGATAGTGCAATTATGTCTGGAGCACTATGGACTATCAATGAAGTGACAGTTGTTGTGGCTTCCCTAGATGCAGTAGGCACTGACTGTGGTGCACACAACACTGGATCCTGCAGTGGCACCTACCATGTTATCTTTTCAGACGTATCGTAGTACAACACACAGCATCATGATGGACAAATGGATGTGTGGAGGCTCCAAGTGGAACAAACATTGTCAGACTGCATTTGTCATTGTCATACATGTCCATTACCAGGTGGTGATTTGGACAACAAGCATCAAATTTTTGATATGGCCAGTGCCTGTGCTATATCTTAAGTCGCTGTTATGTTCTTTTGCCAACAAAATAACTCAAGACCTCATGTTTCCTTGTCATCCAGACCTATTTTGTTCCATTGATACATGGGGTATCACTTTCCCCATATCATTTACTCATTAAAAACCTGCATCATCATCGGTTGCTGAAAGAGACTGGCATGCCACAACTCAGGCAGATTTGCATCAGCATGGAATAATGTACCCATAACTTCTTGTGGTGAATTTTGTTTTCTGGACATCAGGACACAAATACAGACCATGAAAGCATACACTGTATGTACCCGTAACTGCCATCCAAGATCAATTAAGACTCAATGTCCAGCTGGGTTAGAGCCATTTTTGTCATTAGAGGGTGCAGATCTGTGTAGTAAATTTTGCACCTTATCCCCAAATCACTTACCTGATAAATTGAGTTTATTCATACTGTATATATATTTGCTGTACTTCCTGGTGTAGCAGTTTGAATGACTAGAAGTATATCTTGTGGAGTTTGGTAATATTTATGAATCACTATCTAGAATGAAACAGAAAACTACAGTGTTTTCTAAAAAATAAAATATGAAAGTTTTTAAGACTGTGTCAAGACTACAAAGAGAACCTCAGCAGCTACTGCCCAAAATATTCACATTGCTGAAAAAAGTGGTGAGCATAGAGTAGCACTCCAATTATCCAGTGACTCAGACCAGAACTGATCTGGGTAATGAAATATCCAGATAGTTGGATAAATCGTTAAATCAAGTCATTTCTTTCTTTTTTAAAGCTAAATTTGTGTATACATACTACGATAATATTAATTTTAATGTTTTCAAAGCAATGTTGTTTAGATTTTGTACAATACTGCACTTACATACAGTTTCAGTTCTTGAACAAATCTTTCAGATTCAGTTGTTTTGTTGTCTTCAATCGTTTTCATGTAGCCAAATCTCACATCTGCTTGATGTGAGCAGCAGTATGTATGGTAACACTAAGGCTGCTGCACCATGCGTGTTAGCACAGTGTCAAGACACGCAAATGCCTCAACAGTGATCCTGTGTCTGGTTACACTTGAATGATTTCATTGTCACTGACAATTTGGAATCCAGGGTCTGAAGACTCACAAGCAAGCCACTTGAATTTCTTCTGCTCTGCAGTCAGAATGTCAAGGAATTTTCAAAATGATCTCTCTTATGTCTCAAGTGATATTTCATCCTATGTTGTATTTCTTTCTCCCCCTTTTCACACTTGTTCTTTCCATCTTTGTCTTCCTGTGCCTCATCTTTGGTTGGAAATCCTTTCAATTTATATCAAGCTCTTTCTGATGTGGTTGTCTTCACCAAATTGAATTCTTCCACCACCATGTAGGAGCAGCCTTTTAAATTCAATATCTGCTGATTAGCCGCAATGCCTTCTTCATTTCCATTTTTATCAAAAGCTTCCTCAACACCTGTCTTCTGTAATGTTGTTTCATAATTTCAATAACAGATTGGTCCATTTTCTGCAGCAAGCAAACCAGTTACATTTGGCAGCAGAAAGTGTTTTGAAACATCCAACTTCTCTGTCAAGAAGGCTTTTGCTGGGTGGGTGCATTGCCCAGGATTAACTTTACCTTAATGCCTTCTTTCCCTATAATCCTTTGGTATTTTTTTACTTTTAGGTGTGAAAATTCAATTGTAGCATTTCCAAAACTAAGTAGCAATCGTTTTCTCATAGAATTTCCACAGTTCACCATGGTAACATCTTTGCTAACCTTATGGCCAGGAGCACTTGTTCCCCCTTCAGAAGCTTTAGTTGGTTCAGACAAAACCTTCCAAATAAAGCCTGTCCCATCTGCACTGTATAAAAATTCAGTGTCATAGGATTATGCTTCAATTTTTAACAAAACTTTCTGCTGTTTTTGGATCTGCTGCTAATTATAAACCACTTCAGTCAAATTAGCAAATAACATACCTTGCCTTGAAATTCTGTAGCAAGCCATTACTGGCTTTAAAGGAAGACGAACTGTAAATTTTTCTCGGCTAAAAGTTTTGATTTTTCGCAAACAGTTAACCCTGAGAGGGGGTTCCCTAATGCTCACTGCTACAAAAACAGCTAGAATACTACCTCTTTAAGCTTTTTGTTTTCTGCTGCTTTCATTGCTTTTCTTGATGAACTCGCATCTTCATTTTTAAGGACAGACAAAGTTTAAAACACAGGACTTCCTTAATGGCTGAAATAATTGTTGTTCTCTCGGCTAACTGATTACCACTCATACCTTTGTCCAGTAGTTCAAGGACTTTTTATTTTGTCTGCAAAAAATAATTCACATTACCTTTTGGAATACATATGCCACATAGTAAATCAAAATACGTGCACAGAAGAAAACCAAAGATGGAACATACAGAGACAAATCATTGTTAACCGTAAGGTCATGACACAGTTTGATGTAGACTGCACTGAATGACGGGGACCAGAAACTCAGCAGTGTGCATATGGTGGTTATTGTTTATGGGAAGATTTCATGTTCTATTATATTCGCTGTGGATTGATATAGCAATTTACAGTATACTATAATAACTATTGAACACCACCAATCATTTTAACCATACACTACAAATTTCATTTTCTTCAAAGTGATCTGTATAATTGCAGCCTGCATAATTGGTGTTCTTATGTAATTCTGCACTGTTACGTGCGATACCCAACTCGCCACTAACATGTTAAAACTGGATAAGATGCAGCAGGTGTCTTGCCTGGATATTCCCAGTGTTTAAGCCAGCAAGGCTTATTATGCACCTGTTCATTGCACTTACAAATTCTCCTTTTCACTGACACCTTACATGAATATTAATTTATCCATAGAGAACATCTTTGGAATGACTTATCAGAAAGTCTTGTGCATTGCCTAAAGTATAAATCAGCTTCTTTTCTGTATTGTGTACTTTTGTTGCAGTCAATGGATAACATCAGTGTAGAAGACACAAATGCTACGATTGGACACATCTCTTCTTACTTTTACCTGTCAAAATGGTCCTCTCTTGCAACCATTTCAAATTGTGATAGTCTCCCAAGTAGAATCTATTAACTCCATGATGGATGTCTAGCGAATCACAGAAATTAAATTGCAATTTTTTTCTTGTCCAGTTTGACTGCAAAGCTACCTTTTTCAATTTCGAGTTACTTTCTTGAGGAAAATTGAGCACTTTTCATCTCTCAGCTTTACCTTCAAGCTTTGTGCTTATGTTAACTTTCGTACTTGTATTAACAAAAATGAAAGTTTTAAACATGTGA
Source organism: Schistocerca gregaria (assembly GCF_023897955.1). Taxonomy (NCBI): domain Eukaryota; kingdom Metazoa; phylum Arthropoda; class Insecta; order Orthoptera; family Acrididae; genus Schistocerca; species Schistocerca gregaria. The sequence goes on along the minus strand of NC_064924.1, from coordinate 65,244,870 downwards.
CTTTCGTTGTGTGTTATGCTTCATCTTCCACTCTTGTTTGCAAATTTCCAGAAATCAGCATCACTTAATAGCATAGGTGCTAGAAACTAGTTATTTATTACACACCGTGAGAGCGTAAAATAAGTAAAATGTACAGAATTTGCTGTTATATTACAGGAAAAAAGTGTGATATTTTTAGGAGAATTTCTCACTGCCATCTGATGCTAGGCATAGTCCCAAACTAATCATGGTGAAGTAAATCATTCATTCAAAAAGTCTGAATGGTTGCAGTTTTATTCTTCAGTTACATATATATCCTGAAAAGAAAAACAAAGAGGTGGTTTTGTCAAGCCATTGTGGATAAAATAATGTAAACAGTATGAAATTTTAAGAAACACTAAAGCAGCAATACATAACGAAAACAAACTTTTAATGCACAAGAGTATTATTTCAAGCATGCAACTAGAACTTCATTAGTTCTTCCAATATTTCAATCTGATAGCTTCAAGTTATTATGGTGACTGAGAAATTCTGATCATAACACAATGATACAGGTGACGCAATAGTGAAAAACGAGGGGGGAGGGCGGGACAGGTCTCAAACTGTGTGAGTATGAGGAGGTAGATAACCCTTCCAAGTTCCTAGAGTATCTCACCTGAGTGGGCTGGAGGAAGAAAAGAAAACCGTGTCTAAAGATTTACTAGTAGAGTAGAAGGGTGCAGTCAAGAAATTACAAGAATAATATAAGAATGCTGTCACTTCTTGCTCCATTTCAGGGAAATTAACACAATAGATTTGTGCAAAATTCTAGGAAAGAACATTAAAACCATATGTTGCAAACAACAATTCAGTTAGTGTATTCGTGGAGTGCCAAGCAGATATCTGATTGTGTGATGAGACATTCACCAATGAGGAAGGTGAAGTAATGGTAACATGTGCAATGATTTCATAAAATGTATGTTGTGAACAACATTTACGTTTCAAATTTTTTTTTGATGATTTATCACCCTAAAAATGTAATGTAACTTCTAATCTATACTACTATGTAAAGACAAGTTGTTGTTAAACATTGTTACCAGAGACCACAAGAAGCACTTGACTCATTTACTTCAAATTTTTACTCGGTACTCATTATAGTTCGGACACAGAGTACACCCATTTTAGATGCACACTGGGATACCTCCTTTTGCACAGCATAGTGCAGTAACTCAGTACCACGGCATGAACTCGGCAAGCCATCGGAAGTCCCCTGCAGAAATATTGAGCCATTCATAATTGTGAAAGTATTGATGGTGCAAGATTTTGTGCAACATACTGACCTCTTCATTATGTTCAGTGGGAGTCATATTGGGCGATATGGGTGGCCAAACCATTTGCTCTAATTGTCTCGAGTGTTCTTCAAACCAATCGTGAACAATTGTAGCCCGGAACTCATCTTACCAGGCCATGGTTTCCAGTCATCTAGGATCCAACAGATACAGTTATTAGCCCAGGGCTCCTATTCTGTATCTTTCAGCCAATCGGATCGGTAGGTGAGCGCACCGAGCGACGTTTTCAAAGCAGAGCCCTCACATTATTCTGTAAGCATTTTGGAAGCAGTGCTGTACGTTTCTAGCAAACCATGACGATGTTGTCAGTTCCCCTTACGCCAACCAATCAAAAGCAATCTGCCGCAGATCGACACGAATCTGAAGTGGATAGCAACTGACACAGTTATGCTATTCTTTGCAGTACCAACACATTTGTTTAGAGTACGTAATACTGTTTATATTTCACTGGCCATTTGTTTCCAAGCATGCATAATAACAATAGGATATTTGGACTATTTCTGGAAACTGTCCTAAATGATTTTACATTCCGGAATGGTGTGTCGTACCACATTGTACAAATACACCTACACTGGTGTCCAAAATTAAAGCAACAAACTGTTATTTCCCCATCCCATGTCTAATTCACAATATAATCATACAGATTGTCCACCAGTTGTGTGTACAATCTTGTTTTGCATGGAAGATGACATTCTGGTCAATGGACAACCTGCCAACGATGATGTCAGGGTACCTGTAAAATGAAGTGGGTAGTCCCACACCCACAATAGTTGTGTACACTATCATACTGTAGTATTGCCCAGAGAAGATGACTGTCAGGCTTTCTGTGGTGGAGGGCCACAGAAAGAATGGAAGCAGGACAGTGGCAAACTGATGTGGTCCAGTGGCTTATTGTGATTCATTCTGTTGTTTCTTGTATGTGGCGACAGTTTATAGAGACCGAAACTGTGTACGAAAGCCTAGGGGAGGGCCATCATTTGGCTATAAGGGCACGACAGTATCGCCTTAGTACTGCATGATGACTGGTACGTGAGTTTGCAGCATTCGATGGATGTGTTGTATAGAGGCAAATGGAGTGCAGAAGGCTTCGGCAGATATCTGCTGTCTGTCTACTTCCAATGCATCTTAACTGAAGGGAACGTCTAGAGTGGAGTTATCAACATGCCACTTGTATGGTCAAACAGTGGGCCAATATTGTTTTAACAGATGAGTCCTAATTTAGTCTGAAGAGTGTTTATCAAACGATTTGCATCAAATGGTGTGGGCAGGGATTACGTTTACCACTTGAACCCCTATTCATGAAATTGTATGGGTGAATCGGTAAGGTTTAACTGCTGCAGGTATTGTGACGAGATCTTGGGACCTCATTCACGGTTTTTGCGCGATGCTGTGGACCCAGACTTCACATTGATGGATGATAATGCTCGATCTTTTAGAGCATGGGTGGTTGATGTTTTCTTGGAAATGAAAGATACTGCACGCATGGTGTGGCCTGCTCGCTCTCCTGACTTGAATCCCATAGAGCATGCCTGGGATGCACTGGGGAGATGGATTCCATCACGTCAGCATCCACGAGCAGCTCTGCAGGAAGAATTGGCGTTATTGCCTTGACATGATACTGATGACGTCATACACAGCATGCCCTATTGTGGTCAGGCTTGTATTACTGCCAGAGAGAGAGGGGAGGGGGGGAGTGCACACTCGATTCTGAACACATTAACGGGTTGTCGGAATGTGTGTACAAAACCATCAAACTTAAAAAAATTGTCTACCATTATGCATGCTGCATTTGTTTATGTTTTCAATATTTTGCATTGTTTCTACTTTACTATCACCTGATTATACTGTGTTGTGGTAAAATAAAAGCAGCCTTGCAGGATTTCTGTTTATTGCTTTAATTTTGGACACCAGTGTGTGAAAACACTGAAAAAAAGTCATTTTTTTTCTGTTGTCCATCATTCATTACTGTTTAAAAATTCATGGAGGTACGTTCCGTCTGTGCAACTAGTTGAAGGCAGTTTGTTTATTACCATATGCATTTCTCTTCTTTTATTTGTGAAGATGCTTCACAAATATATGAAGCGAATGTGTATGGCAATAAACAAATTGCCTTCAATTAGTTGCATTGAAGGAACACAGCTCCATGAACCCGAAAAATTGTTTATGAGTGTGTCAAAGAATAAGAAGGTGCACAGAATGTGGTTGTAATTTTGCTCCTAAAATCCAAACAATTAAGTAGACCTTCCCTGTATGATTTCATATATGGTGGTATAGTTCAAAAATATTATGGTGGGGGTCTTTTGTATCTGTCAACTACTGTTAAGGATTCAGTCACAGATAAATGCTTGTGGCAAGAAAGAGTGTGAAAATGATTGCTTCTAGTTTTATTTGCAGTAATTTATGTAGCTACACACACACACACTCGCACACTTCTGTTTGAAGGCAAGTCATAGTTTCAAAAATCTTAATTCTTTGTTGATTTACTTCAGATTTTGTGCACAATACTCTGAATGTTTATTAGACAGACATAGGCTACAACTTTTCACAGACAGTTATGTACAAGTTTGTTTCTGTGTGTGTGTGTTTTATGGTCAGGAGATCACAAGCACAAGATTTTCTGACCACCAATATTTGCCAGTTCATCTAGTGTTCCCGAGGATGCATGTGTAGTCTTCTGCTTTACACCCATCACAGATGACAGCCGCTCATGATCATCAAGGTAGACCAGAAGACTTTCTGTAGGCAATTCCAAAGTGGATGGATTACATAAATGTTCTAGATGTTTGTTTATAAAATTTTATACTGTAAAATTGTGATCTACACTATGTATCTTGTGTGTCAAAAATCCGTACGATAAATAAATAAACAAATACCTCCTTTTTCCAGTGAGATTTATGTTCATACAGATTTCTGACTGATTTTCCCTTGTTTTCTAAAATGGATCCCAAATAACAGAAAGTTTATCTTTTTGATTTTCTTTGGTTGGTTGGTTATTTGGGGAAGGAGACCAGACAGCGTGGTCATTGGTCTCATCAGATTAGGAAAAGATGGGGAAGGAAGTCGGCCGTGCCCTTTCAGAGGAACCATCCCGGCATTTGCCTGGCGTGATTTAGGGAAATCACGGAAAACCTGAATCAGGATGGCCGGACGCGGGATTGAACCATTGTCCTCCCGAATTTGATTTTTTTTCCTTCAATGTATAACTCATCTGAATCATTAGTCAAGTATTCTGTTTTTCGGTAATTAATCTTCAAACCCCAAGTTTTGTATGCTACTGCTAGTTGATTGCACATATAGTTTTGATCATCAGCAATTAATAAATGATGTAGGTAAACTCCATCTCTTATTTCTAATCCCATACTATTACATTTACGAGACCATGTTCTAAGGCTAATGTCTATATAGATTTTAAATAATGATGGTGACATGGGACAGCCCTGTAAAAGGCCTTTGCTTGTTGTAAATTTCTGTGAAAGTTTATAACCAACTTTCACTTGGCAAATGTTATCTTTATACATCTGTTGTATTATTTTAATCAAGGAAGGGTTTATGTTTGCCATATGTAGTGCTCTCCAAAGTAATTTTCTTGGAACAGTAGCATACGCTTTTTCTAGATCTATGAAAATTGATCCTATATTGTTTGATTTTTCCCTATGTTTCTCCAAAATCTGTCGTAATGTGAAAATATGGTCTACACACGATCTCCCAGCCGTGAATCCACATTGTTCTTCTTGGGTTCTAAAATTTTTTTCCAGTTTGTTTTTAATTACTTTCGCAAAAATTCTCATTAATGTGTTTGTAACACAAATTCCTTGATAGTTTGAACAAATTTTGTGATCCCCTTTCTTAAATATTATATTAATGTAACCTAGCTTCATCTCGTCAGGTATTGACTCTCCATGTATCATTTTGTTGAAGAGCTGTGTTATCAGTTTCACAATTTTGTCACCACCATACTTCAGACACTCCAGATTGATATTGTCTGGTCCCAGTGGTTTACCATTCTTTTCTGTTCTCAATGCCTGAAGTACTTCACTTTCTAAAATCTGGATCTCATCATCTTCATGTCCTTTATCTTCCCCTGTTCCTTCTTCTAGATATTCTTCTCTGTCCTCATTTAATAATTTTCGGAAATACTCTTCCCATTCCTTTTGTGTTATCAGTTGGAGATTAGTTTTGCCTTTTGTATCCCGTCGAAGCCCTTTCAATACTGACCATGCTTCTTTTGCTCTCCCAAATCCTAATTTGCTATTCACCTTGGCACATGTTCTTTCCCATGCTTCATTTTTTGCCATCCTTATTTTTTCATCGCATATTGACCTTGTTTCTTCTGATTTATCATTCAACCACTGAAGGAACGCATTTCGTTTTTCTCTAACGAGGACCTCTAGTTCCTCTGACCACCACTCTGCTGCACGGTCGTGGTCGCTATCTTTTTTACCCAACACCTCTGTTGCTATGATTTTCACATTAGCTTTTATATAGTTATATATTTCCTCTGTATTTCTTTCAAATGATTCAACCAGTTTCCTTTCCATCCTGGCCACAAAGTGTGTTCTGATACTTTCGTCTTGTAGGCTGTCAATATTAAAAGGCAAATTTTCATCTTTCTCAGTCTGGTTTGTTTTATTTATGTTACTTGTACCACTCCTTGCATTCTCCCATGGCCAGAAAGACATTTTAACTAGATAGTGGTCTGATCCACACTGGGCTCCTCTATAAGATCTGACGTCCACTGCTTTGAAACTACTTGTTTGCCTAATGATAATATAATCTATTATAGAACAAAGTTCTTTGGTGTCCTTTTGCTAAGTATATTTATGAATGTCCTTATGTTTGAAAAATGTGTTGGTAATTTTTAGATCAGATTATTCACAAATTGCAATCAATCGTTCCCCATTGTCTTTATCAAGATTCTCTAATTCCTACCCTTCCATTCAGATCTCCCATGATAATCAGTTCCTTTCTTCTTGGGATTTTTTTCAATAGTCTCCCTGAGGGTGTCCTAAAATGTATCCTTCTCCTTATCTTTTGTGTCATTCGTGGGTGCATATACGCCAATAATCACGACTTCCCTAGCAAATAATGTCATTTCAACAGTTATAATACGTTGGTTGATGAATGTCCAATTTGTGATTCTTTCTTTCCATGATTTCTTTATCATAATGGAGACTCCTGCTTTGACTCTTACTGCTTCTGATACCCCACTCCAGATATGTACATAATTATCCAGTTGGCCTTTCTTCTTTGTTTCAGAGAGTACGACCACATGCATGTTGAACATGTCAAGTTCTGCAGGTAGTAAATTTATTTTAGTGGAAATACCTTCCAGCATCCAAACATAATTTTCCATTTCTCATTGCCAGTTCGTCGTCCAAAGTTCCAATTTTTCCGAGCCATATTATTAGGTTTTTAGCATTTTTATGTTTTTATGTGAGTGAGGAGCACTGCACAACCCCCAACCCGGAGGACCAGGTAATTTTTACTCAAGGTTTTCTTCCTTTAGCCTTTGAGAAGTCAATATCATACTATAAGTCAGCAGTTGCTAGTTTTGGTCCACCCCGGGTATTTTATTTCCCTGGTACCCACCATATCTGGTGAGCATTCCCCTATCCGCCACCTGGGGAGGCGCCCGATGGGAGACCAGCAACTCCACACGGGAGAGAATTAGTAGCGGACGGAGGGTCAGTGGGATGCTTAACTCGGTCTTATGGAACAGGAATGTAATGAGCAGAACTAAAAAATTAATATACAAATCCATATTAGAGAGTGTGGTTCTGTATGGAACGGAGACCTGGACAGTTAACATGAAGCACATTAAAAAATTACAAGCTCTAGAGATGGACTTTTGGAGAAGATCGGCAAGAATCTCCAGGATAGAAAAGATAAGGAACACCGAAGTAATAAGGAGAATGGAAATAAAAGAAAGAATATATGATGTAATGGATAGGAAGAAATTACAGTGGTACGGGCATGTACGACAAATGGAGAAAACCAGAATACCAAAATTGATACTGGAGTGGGAACCGGAGGGGAGAAGAAGAAGACGACGCCCTATGACCACCTGGACCCAAAATGTACAGCGCACAATGAGGAGAATGGGCGCAGAGGAAGAAGACACACAAGATCGAAACACTTTGAGAAATATTTTGAGAATATAGTTTAAGAACGGTTATTGTTTGTATTGTAATTTCCAAGTAAATTATTATGTTGGAGATAAGCCTCTGTAATGAGGAAAAACTCAAAATAATAAATGTTCATACAGTCTGTGCATGGGAGACCCGCCAGAGTAGCTGAGAGCGCTAATGCGTTGCTTCATGTTAGGTAGGCGTGCCAGCCCTGGATCGAATCCACCTGGCAGATTAACGATGGGGCTGGTATGTTGGCCAGCCTAGATGTGGTTTTTAGGCGGTTTTCCACATCCTGCTATGTGAATACCAGGCTGGTCCCCATGTTCTGCCTCAGTTACACAGCTCACAGATATTTGAAAATGTTTGCACTATTTCATGGCTTACACTACTTACGTCCCGGGGCGGCGGCAGCAGGAAGGGCATCTGGCCATTCTCTACAACTAACACTGCCGAATCCATAACAACACAGCTGACCCCGCTTTGAAGCGGGACAAAAGCCCAAAGAAAGAAAGAAAGCAAGCAAGTCTGTGCATGGGAATACTCAGATTCTCATATACTAATCCCATGCACATAGTGCTGTATTGTTTCCAATCTTGCCATTCTCTCCTTAAAACTGTCTGCATTGCAGTTAATTTGTTGCATACGACTACTTCACTTGTCCTCATCACTATTTCTTCACGCAGAATAGTCCAATGTTCAGTACGGAATGTAACATGGTTACAGAGGGACAAGAAGCTCTTACAATTGTTTCAGTAAATACTACTTCAGTCTCATTCGTTTAACAGTCTGTTTAAATATTGTTAGAATCCAGTGCAGCCTTCTAAGATGGACCATTCTCTTTATCTTTCTTACCTGGATGTAAATGTTAGGACACTGACTGTACTCACTTTAGTTACAAATTGAGAAAGATGAATCACCAGAACAATTGCATAGGCATTTTAGTACTCAGCATGACTTCGGTATTAGTCAGATCTGCTTCCTAACAGTTACTAAATGAGGTAGCACAGTGGTAAGATACAGGACTCTTACTTGGGAGGACTGCAGTTCCATTTCTTGTTCAACCATCCTGATCTAGGTTTTCCATTACTTCCCTAAATGCCATGGTGGTTTCTTTGAATGAGCACAGTCTAATTCCTTTCACAAAGCAAGCTTGTGCTCCATCTCTAATGAATCCATCATCAGTGGGGTGTTAAGCCCTAATTTTCTTTGCAAACAGTGGTTGCATTTCTATTTCTGACCTTAAATCACGATATTGAAGCAAAGAATTTATGTTTAGATTATTGTGTGTTTAAAGGTAATTTTCAAATTTCTAGTTCATTAATCCTGTTTCAAATGCTGTATAATGTATTACAATCAAGGAATGTCTCACTGTTCAAAAACTGAGCAGGAGAGCTCTCACGTCTACCAGAACTCGTCTTTATCTTACTCAGACATTCCATAGATAATACCATGTGGATTATTCTTTATTGACAACTACGACTGTGTCATGGTTTGACTGGCCACTACTTTGTTTTCAGGGAAAGATGTGTGGAAAAAATAATTCACCAAATTTTTGTTTATCAAAAGATATATATCATTATGAACTGCAACTGTACCCACATTTTCTTTTGATTCTTTAAGGAAGAGTCACAAATAATTGTGGAAAAGAGTGTTAGGAGAAAGAAAGTGCAGCAAAAATTTTAAAAAAATATGTAGAATCAGTAATACACAAATTTAGCCCAACATAAAGAGTTTACTATCTTTAATAAACAAGTATGTTTATCTTTCATAACTATACATATTTGAAGTCACATGAAAATGGAAGAAATAGTAAATTATATAACTTCAGCTGTTACTTTTACCCTATGTTGACGTGTAAGCCATAATTAAACTTTCTGGCAATTTGACACTGTCAGGACCAAGACACTAACCTGAACCCTTGCATCCAGTGGGAAATGTTATACCAGTTCAGAGCCCACACACACTGTTTCATGGCTTCGGTTCATCAATATCTCTAACCTACTTTTCTAACTGTGCAGTCATTCTGCTATGTACCCTGTTGTATTTATCATCCTGGGAAAAACTGCAGCTCCAAGATGATTCGTTACACGAACCTTCACTTTACTGTAATCACATTTCCTGGCAGGTTAACACTGTGTGAAGACCTGGGACTCAAGACCAAATTTGTGCTTGTTGTGTGAAATGCGTTACAATTTGTAGAATATTTCCTATGACTCACAGATCTAGGTTTGAGCCCTGCACCAGCTTAAAGTTTTAAGCTGTCATAATGTAAATGATCATGATTTTCATATAATATTCATCATCAAGTTCTAATGTTTGACTGACAACTCCATATAGCCACATGCAAAAGCTGATTACTCACTCTGTGGAATATAGGAAACATACAGCAATCCAGGACTGAAAAAACACTCTTTACAAAAATAGATGCTGATATTATTAATTTGCTACCAGATTCACACACCACTACAATCAAAATGTACAGTATGGTTTAAGTTGTAAATATAATTTAAAATTGTGTGTGCACAAAGATTTTAATAGTGTTTCTCTTGTTGCAGAAAGAGCATAGAGGGAAAGACAAAAGAAAAAGAGTGCGAATAAGTTACAGGAGGAGACAATGTTGTTTACTATAATATACCATACAAAATGTGAGAATAGATTTCTCAATCAGTGTTGAATGAGTGGTTCACAAATAGCACCATAGTACAAGAAGTTGACAGCAATTCAATTTGAATAATAAGGTGCATGGAAAGAGTGGTCGGAGTGGACGATACCTGCAGTTCAATTCCACATTCCATTTTGGTACATATGTAACAACAAAGAGTGCCAGTGGAAAACAAACAGTATTCTTCCTTGCAAGTATCGCACAAAAGATTTTATTTTTATTTAGTGTTGCAAGTTTGGAGGCTATATGTACGTGAAATACTTCGTTGAACAGTGGCACATTGAGTGTTTTCACTCAGTATTTGTAATAATGTTGAAAGTAAGTTTGTTATTTTTTAAATAAATTTTATCTATTAAAATGAAAAAATTAGAAGAGGTTTTTCATATATCAAAGAACTTAACTCGCATGATTGTGCTTCAGGAACTTAATTCACATGTACAGTCCCGAGTACTGACAAAACAGTATTCCTTGAAGCATTTATTTCATACAGGTTTATTATAGTAATGTCTCTCTAACTTGATCAGATCTAAGACTAAAGCGTTTCATCACTGAATATAAAAAAAGCTGCTGTATTTAAATTTTCTGTCTCAGACACCAAAGTAGTAAGAGTCCTTATAAGCAGTCTTGTCACTGAATTTATATTAAACATTTAGGCTAATGCTCAAATTCAGTATTTAGACACAATTCAGTGTCTTTAAAGTTCTCTATTTTTAGGGGTAAGTTACCCACTTGAAATTGCCTGTGTCATTTGAGCAAAAAGTGTGGCATCTTGTAATCGTGTAAGCCATGATCTGTTTAAATATTTAAATAATTTGCAATATTTTTCACATATCTTTATCATAAATCTCTTCATGTATGCCTTACGTGTATCGTAAATTTTATGGAATATCTTTTGATGGTTTTTGAAATGAGTATGAAAGTGTATGTACATTATGAAGTGTTGTTGATAAAATTTCTGCAGAAGTACCTCAAAATGAAATAAAGTTTTTATTTTACTGATACTTAATTTACTCATTCAACAATGGAATGTTATCCAATACCAATGCTCGTTACATTCATTTCAGATAACAAAAACAGTACGACTTCAACTCAACAGCTAAACAAGTTTGATGCAAAGAAGAAGTTGCTTAGTACTATCAGATGAAATTTCATTTAACAGTAATTATTTACACATTGCAAACTGTAATTTTCCACATATTATTCTGCTGAAAATAGGATAATCAAATCCCAGCATGCCGTAAGCCACATTTGATTTTTTTTTTTATAAATCATAAAACAAAATTAAAGAATGACATGCACAACTTTTCATTAAAACTGGTAAAAATCAACTGCTTATTACTGTACGTTTTACACTCTACTCGTCAGTAACAAGAGTTAATGTAGGAATTTTTCTGTAAAAAAAAAAATTACTCAGAAACCGGTAATTAATCATGTCAGGTATTTAAGACATATAACTGAAGGACAGCATAAACCACTTATTGAATAGTAAAAATATACTGTTGAACAATGGCTTGACAGCAGCAAATGCACAACCAGTGGCTTAGACAAAGCATCTGAAATATGGCAAACTATACACATAAATCAACAAATAATTTGCTAAATCACATGAAGAGATCAATAGTGTTTTCGCTCCCATACTTGAACCTATGTTTACTTACAAACATTTATTTCATTTGTGCTAATTCCCTGAACCACTCACTAACCCTTACACAAACATGAATGACTGACACTCGCGTACACACGCAGACACCAATGTAGTCTGGCCCTTTGTTATAATTCCTCATGTGCGTGTGCATGATGTTCACTGAGCTGGCAAATCGATGGTGTTACAAATTCAAATACGTATTCACATCTGTTAGGTTCACTGACAGACCTGATGGAATTTTCTGTGCCACATATTAATTTCACCTGAAAAATCACAAAATAATAATATTCAGAATGGTATAGCCTGCTTAATTAAGTTGATGCTTAAGGCATCTAAATGTTTCCTTATATTACCATCTTATTTTATTGTACAAAGAAATAAGTAGTCACAATATTATTTAACACCAAGAAAGAGGCAAATGCTGAGCATGAGTGCAAACTGCTTAATAATTGGAAATTTACCCTGGCTATTTCAAAGGAACCACAGTTGCACCAAAATTTAGGGAAACTGCAATAAATTAAATATTAATGGCCACATGGGAAACCATACCTTTCAATATATATGACTCAAAACTACGTGTTTGTTATTTCATGATTGAGGTGTAAGTACAAGATACAACTACTTACACTTCATGGTGATGCATAACTTAGTGAAAGTAGCAGTTATTGTCAGCTTTAAATAATAATAATAATAATAATAATAATAAGTAAATGTTATGTGACTAGGGCCTCCTGTCGGACAGACCTTTCGCAGGGTGCAAATTTTTCAAATTGATGCCACTTCAGCGACTTGCGTTTTGATGGGGATGAAATGATGATGAATAGGACAACACAACACCCAGTCCCTGACCGGAGAAAATCTCTGACCAAACCGGGAATCGAATCCGGACTCTTAGGATAGACATTCTGTTGTGCTGACCACTCGGCTGGCTTGGTGAGGTTTATAAAATGACTGATACCTGTATAACTTCTACAGAGCTACTCACAATAGTTCAATGCATGGTTTTACTGGTTGTACATGCAATATATACAACACAAAATGCACTAAAAACCCTTAAGGCTTTCCTCATCCACTGCAGATGTTGAATTTAAGCGACCTGCTATGGCCAGTATTTATTGTAGTTGTCATATTGGCTAGGATTACCTTAATTCTATGAATTGCATCAATATGAAAGTCACATCTTAAAGCACGCAAATACAAATAAATTAGACAGCACAACAGAAGACCTGGGTAGCCATACAAACACAGGTAGTTGGGGGATGGTTATTGTCTAAGTAACACCCAACACTAAGGTTCTCAATTTAGGAAGAGGAGGGGAGAGGGACTTTCTCAAAACAAAATTCAACAGAGAAAATATTTTTTTAATTGAAATTCACTGATTCAACAGCTGGGTGTAAACAAGCTTCCCATTAAAGAAAGCTAGCATTGTTTTAGACTCAGGACCGTGACAGCGCTGTGTTGAATCTCACTCGAACTGCACAAAGCATAGGCAATTCCGCATCTTTTTTCCTTATATTGTTACTGTTATTTTTCTAAATGCACAAAATATTTGTTGATCATTGCGTTTATGCCAGAGCCTTTCTCTTCTCATTTTTTCTCTCCATATTTTAATTCAATATTGCAGTCGGCGGCAATAATCTTCAGTGTTTACGTGTTGCACATATGTTTATAGAATCTTTAAGGGTTATTCAAAATTTAGAGTTGGCAGCTTGCTGTGGGTGCCAGACTGGCCCAAGGTGACATAGTCATGATCAAATTGGGTTGACATTCAGGAGGAGGGGGGTTAAACATCACAGTCCTGCCATCTTAATTTAGGTTTCCCTCATTTTACTTCAATACAAGAGTAAATGCTGGAACACTTAAAAACCACTCCTTCCATTTCAGCTTGAACACTTCCATCTTTAATGCTCCTTGTTGCCACAGAATGCTAACACCAATCTTCGTCCTGCAGCACACAATCATCAAACCACACCGTGTTTCATGACAACATGATGAATAGAATCATATGTAAATATCGTATAGAAAAATGTAAAGTTAAAAAAATATACATTACTGTAGAGTATGAGAATTTATTGGGGCTTCAAAGTTCAAAGGTCACAAGTACCCAAATCATGACCTAAATAAAATAAACTGTTTTGTGATTCTTGAAGTTAGTTGACACATATGAGCCTAAAAAGCATTAGTAGTTGAATAAAACCAGAATTAATACTGACAGCAGCTCTAGAACATTAGTCAAAAATAAAAAAAAATGTAGTGAAAAGACAAAATGAACAATTTGTTAAGAGACCATTTCGTAAGACTTCCTGGAACAACCAGTGCCCGTGGATCAAAAATTCAATCTTCACCATTTTGCTACTACAAGTAAAGTATAGAGAGCATTTTACAGTCAGTGTTGTGTCTGCTAAAACTCAGGTTGCTTAGAAGACAAATACGGTTCATTAGTTACAGCAAAATGGGTCATCACTACACAGATGACGACAGTTGGAAACGCAGTGCCCTATACAAAGTCCACTAAGATTATCTTCTCATGGAGAGATGCATGAGAGGAAGAATCACAAGTCAAAGGGAGGGGTTTATTCTGGCTGAGCTTGTTTCTACAGGCAGATGACCAATGCTTGTGCCAGAAAGATAGGGTGCTCCTACATACAGCTACACCATCACCATTCTATGGTACAGAAATGTTCAAAGACCTGGGTAAACGAGTTACAGCCTTGGTGGCAGCATTACTTGACCCATTCCTGGAATGCCTAGGAACCCACATGAATGACACATTGGTGTTGACATCAGTGAACGAGTGAACACATTCCTGGATTCCTTGTATAGTATGTCAGTAAACTGAAGAGAGAGAGAGAGAGAGAGAGAGAGAGAGAGAGAGAGAGAGAGAGAGAGAGAACGAGCGAGTCCCCACTCTGACAACCCAGCTACATCACATGGCACTTCTACAGGCTGTTTCACAACGTAGTACATCTATATACATCTACGTCCATACTCCGCAAGCCACCTGACGGTGTGTGGCGGAGGGTACCCTGAGTACCTCTATCGGTTCTCCCTTCTATTCCAGTGTCATATTGTTCGTGGAAAGAAGGATTGATGGTATGATTCTGTGTGGGCTCTAATCTCTCTGATTTTATCCTCATGGTCTCTTCGCGAGATATACGTAGGAGGGAGCAATATACTGCTTGACTCTTCGGTGAAGGTATGTTCTTGAAACTTTAACAAAAGCCCGTACCGAGCTACTGAGCGTCTCTCCTGCAGAGTCTTCCACTGGAGTTTATCTATCATCTCCGTAATGCTTTCGCGATTACTAAATGATCCTGTAACGAAGCGCACTGCTCTCCGTTGGATCTTTTCTATCTCTTCTATCAACCCTATCTGGTACGGATCCCACACTTTTTTTTGCCCTCTACAGCTACCTCTAGTACCATGGAAGTCATTCCCTTATGTCTTAGCAGATGTCCTATCATCCTGTCCCTTCTCCTTATCAGTGTTTTCCACATATTCCTTTCCTCTCCGATTCTGTGTAGAACCTCCTCATTCCTTACCTTATCAGTCCACCTAATTTTCAACATTCGTCTATAGCACCACATCTCAAATGCTTCAATTCTCTTCTGTTCCGGTTTTCCCACAGTCCATGTTTCACTACCATACAATACTGTACTCCAGACGTACATCCTCAGAAATTTCTTCCTCAAATTAAGGCCGGTATTTGCTAGTAGTAGACTTCTCTTGGCCAGAAATGCCTTTTTTGCCATAGCGAGTCTGCTTTTGATGTCCTCCTTGCTCCTTCCGTCATTGGTTATTTTACTGCCTAGGTAGCAGAATTCCTTAACTTCATTAACTTCGTGACCATCAATCCTGATGTTAAGTTCCTCGCTGTTCTCATTTCTAGTACTTCTCATTACCTTCGTCTTTCTCCGATTTACTCTCAAACCATACTGTGTACTCATTAGACTGTTCAGCAGATCATTTAATTCTTCTTCACTTTCACTCAGGATAGCAATGTCATCAGCAAATCGTATCATTGATATCCTTTCACCTTGTATTTTAATTCCACTCCTGAACCTTTCTATTATTTCCAGCATTGCTCCTTCGATGTACAGATTGAAGAGTAGGGGCGAAAGGCTACAGCCTTGTCTTACTCCCTTCTTAATACGAGCACTTTGTTCTTGATCGTCCACTCTTATTATTCCCTCTTGGTTGTTGTACATATTGTATATGACCCGTCTCTCCCTATAGCTTACCCCTACTTTTTTCAGAATCTTGAACAGCTTGCACCATTTTATATTGCCGAACGCTTTTTCCAGGTCGGCAAATCCCATGAACGTGTTTTCTTTTCTTTACCCTTGCTTCCATTATTAGCCGTAACATCAGAATTGCCTCTCTCGTGCCTTTACTTTTCCTAAAGCCAAACTGATCATCACCTAGCGCATTCTCAATTTTCTTTTCCATTCTTCTGTATATTATTCTTGTAAGCAGCTTCGATGCATGAGCTGTTAAGCTGATTGCGCGATAATTTTCGCACTTGTCAGCTCTTGCCATCTTCGGAATTGTGTGGATGATGCTTTTCCGAAAGTCAGATGGTATGTCGCCAGACTCATATTCTACACACCAGCGTGAATAGTCGTTTTGTTGCCACTTCCCCTAATGATTTTAGAAATTCTGATGGAATGTTATCTCTCCCTTCTGCCTTATGTGACCGTAAGTCCTCCAAAGCTCTTTTAAATTCCGGTTCTAGTACTGGATCCCCTATCTCTTCTAAATCGACTCCTGTTTCTTCTTCTATCACATCAGACAAATCTTCACCCTCATAGAGGCTTTCAATGTATTCTTTCCACCTATCTGCTCTCTCCTCTGCATTTAACAGTGGAATTCCCGTTGCACTCTTAATGTTACCTCCGTTGCTTTTAATGTCACCAAAGGTTGTTTTGACTTTCCTGTGTGCTGAGTCTGTCCTTCCGACAATCATATCTTTCTTGATGTCTTCACATTTTTCCTGCAGCCATTTCGTCTTAGCTTCCTTGCACTTCCTATTAATTTCATTCCTCAGCGACTTGTATTTCTGTATTCCAGATTTTCCCGCACAATGTTTGTACTTCCTCCTTTCATCAATCAACTGAAGTATTCCTTCTGTTACCCATGGTTTCTTCGCAGCTACCTTCTTTGTACCTATGTTTTCCTTCCCAACTTCTGTGATGGATCTGTTTAGAGACGTCCATTCCTCTTCAACTGTAATGCCTACTGCGCTATTCCTTATTGCTGTATCTATAGAGTTAGAGAACTTCAAACGTATATCTCATCATTCCTCAGAACTTCCGTATCCCACTTCTTAGCGTACTGATTCTTCCTGACTAATGTCTTTAACTTCAGCCTACTCTTCATCACTACTATATTGTGATCTGAGTCTATATCTGCTCCTGGGTACGCCTTACAATCCAGTATCTGATTTCGGAATCTCTGTCTGACCATGATGTAATCTAATTGAAATCTCCGGGGCTTTTCCAAGTATACCACCACCTCTTGTGATTCTTGAACAGGGTATTCGCTATTACTAGCTGAAACTTGCTACAGAACTCGATTAGTCTTTCTCCTCTTTCATTTCTTGTCCCAAGCCCATATTCTCCTGTAACCTTTTCTTCTACTCCTTCCCCTGCAACTGCATTCCAGTCGCCCATGATTATTAGATTTTCGTCCCCCTTTACATATTGCATTACCCTTTCAATATCCTCTTACACTTTCTCTATCTGTTCATCTTCAGCTTGCGACGTCGGCATGTATACCTGAACTATCGTTGTCGGTGTTGATCTGCTGTCGATTCTGATTAGAACAACCCGGTCACTGAACTGTTCACAGTAACACACCCTCTGCCCTACCTTCCTATTCATAACGAATCCTACACCAGTTATACCATTTTCTGCTGCTGTTGATATTACCCGATACTCATCTGACCAGAAATCCTTGTCTTCCTTCCACTTCACTTCACTGACCCCTACTATATCTAGATTGAGCCTTTGCATTTCCATTTTCAGATTTTCTAGTTTCCCTACCACGTTCAAGCTTCTGACATTCCATGCCCCGACACTTAGAACATTATCTTTTCGTTGATTATTCAATCTTTTTCTCATTGTAACCTCTCCCTTGGCAGTCCTTTCCCAGAGATCCGAATGGGGGACTATTCCGGAATCTTTTGCCAATGGAGGGATCATCATGACACTTCTTCAACTACAGGCCACATGTCCTGTGGATACACGTTGTGTGTCTTTAATGCAGTGGTTTCCATTGCCTTCTGCATCCTCATGTCGTTGATCATTGCTGATTCTTCTGCCTTTAGGGGCAATTTCCCACCCCTAGGACAAGAGAGTGCCCTGAACCTCTATCCGCTCCTCCGCCCTCTTTGACAAGGCCGTTGGCAGAATGAGGCTGACTTCTTATGCCGGAAGTCTTCGGCCGCCAATGCTGATTATTTATCAAAATTTAGGCAGTGGCGGGGATCGAATCCGGGACCGAAGACGTTTTGATTATGAATCAAAGACGCTACCCCTAGACCACGGGTTCAGCAGTATTCAAGCAGTGGGTGTACAATCGTACTGTAACCTACTTCCTTGGTCTTCGGATTGCATTTCCTTAGGATTATTCCAATGAATCTCAGTCTGGCATCTGCTTTACCGACGATCAACTTTATATCATCATTCCAATTTAAATCACTCCTAATGCCTACTTCCAGATAATTTATGGAATTAATTGCTTCCAGTTGCTGACCAGCTATTTTGTAGCTAAATGATAAGGGATCTATCTTTCTATGTATTCACAGCACATTACAATTGTATACATTGAGATTCAATTGCCATTCCCTGCACCATGCATCAATTCGCTGCAGATCCTCCTGCATTTCAGTACAATTTTCCATTGTTACCACCTCTCGATACACCACAGCATCATCCGCAAAGAGCCTCAGTGAACTTCCGATGTCATCCACCAAGTCATTTATGTATATTGTGAATAGCGACGGTCCTATGACACTCCCCTGCGGCACACCTGAAATCACTCTTACTTCGGAAGACTTCTCTCCATTGAGAATGACATAGCATTCTGTTATCTAGGAACTCCTCAATCCAATCACACAATTGGTCTGATAGTCCATTTGCTCTTACTCTGTTCATTAAACGACTGTGGGAAACTGTATCGAACAACTTGCGGAAGTCGAGTTACACGGCATCTACCTGTGAACCCGTGTCTATGGCCCTCCGAGTCTCGTGGAGCTGGGTTTCACACGACCGTCTTTTTCAAAACCCATGCTGATTCCTAGAGAGTAGATTTCTAGTCTCCAGAAAAGTCATTATACTCTAACATAATACGTGTTCCAAAATTCTACAACTGATCGACATTAGAGATATAGGTCTATAGTTCTGCACATCTGTTCGACGTCCCTTCTTGAAAACGGGGATGACCTGTGCCCTTTTCCAATCCTTTGGAACGCTACGCTCTTCTAGAGACCTACGGTACACCGCTGCAAGTAGGGGGGCAAGTTCCTTCGCGAACTCTGTGTAAAATCGAACTGGTATTCCATCAGGTCCAGTGGCCTTTCCTCTTTTGAGCGATTTTAATTGTTTCTCTATCCCTCTGTCGTCTATTTCGATATCTACCATTTTGTCGTCTGTGCGACAATCTATAGAAGAAACTACAGTGCAGTCTTCCTCTGTGAAACAGCTTTGGAAGAAGACATTTAGTATTTCGGCCTTTCATCTGTCTTCCTCTGTTTCAGTACCATTTTGGTCACAGAGTGTCTGGACATTTTGTTTTGATCCACCTACCGCTTTGACATAAGACCAAAATTACTTAGGATTTTCTGCTAAGTCAGTACATAGAACTTTACTTTCGAATTCATTGAACGCGTCTCGCATAGCCCTCCTCGCACTACATTTCGCTTCGCATAATTTTTGTTTGTTTGCAAGGCTTTCGCTATGTTTATGTTTGCTGTGAAGTTTTTTTACTTCCGCAGCAGTTTTCTAACTCGGTTGTTGTACCATGGTGGCTCTTTTCCATCTCTTACGATCTTGCTTGGCACATACTCATCTAACGCATTTTGTACGATGGTTTCGAACTTTGTCCACTGATCCTCAACACTATCTGTCCTTGAGACAAAACTTTTGTGTTGAGCCGTCAGTACTCTGTAATCTGCTTATTGTCACTTATGCTAAACACAATTATCTTCCTACCTTTTTTAATATTTCTATTTACGGCTGAAATCATCGATGCAGTAACCGCTTTATGATCGCTGATTCCCTGTTCTGCATTAACTGTTTCAAATAGTTCGGGTCTGTTTGTCACCAGAGGGTCTAATATGTTATCGCCACGAGTCGGTTCTCTGTTTAACTGCTCAAGGTAGTTTTCAGATAAAGCACTTAAAAAAATTTCACTGGATTCATTGTCCCTGCCACCCGTTATGAACGTTTGAGTCTCCCAGTCTATATCTGGCAAATTAAAATCTCCACCCAGAACTATAACATGGTGGGGAAATCTACTGGAAATATTTTCCAAATTATTCTTCAGGTGTTCAGCCACAACAGCTGCTGCGCCCGGGGGCCTATAGAGACATCCAATTACCATGTCCGAGCCTGCTTTAACCGTGACCTTCACCCAAATCATTTCACATTTCGTATCTCCATCAATTTCCTTCTATGCTATTGCACTTCTTATTGCTATAAACACGCCACCCCCTTCACTGTCCAGCCTGTTCTGCGGTATACATTCCAATCTGAGTTTAGGATTACATTACTGTTTACGTCTGGTTTCAGCCAACTTTCTGTCCCCAGTACTATATGGGCATTGCGACCGTTTATTAATGAGAGCAGTTCTGGGACCTTTCTATAGACGCTCCTGCAGTTTACTATTAGCACATTAATATTCTTATTCCCTGTTGTATTTTGCCTACTCCTACCTTGCTGCGTCTCAGGAGGCGTCTTGTCGGGCCTAGGGAGGGAATTCTCTAACCTAAAAAAACTCTCCATTTGCACTCCACACGTACTCCGCTACCCTTGTAGCCGCTTCCGGCGTGTAGTGCACGCCTGAACTATTCAGGGGGACCCTACATTTCTCCACCCGATAGCGGAGGTAGAGAAATTTGCACCCCAGCTCTCCGCAGAATCGTCTGAGCCTTTGGTTTAAGCCCTCCACTCGGCTCCAAACCAAAGGACAGCGATCGGTTCTGGGAATGATACTACAAATAGTTAGTTCCGATTCTACCCCGCGAGTGAGGCTTTCCGCCTTCACCAATTCTGCCAACCGAGAGTAAATAATATAAGATAAGAATGGAAGTCAGGATTATACTACAAACATAAAACCAAATGCCTGTTCATGTGAATGTATGTTCCTCTATTGTTATTCGTAAAACGAACCCCATATAATGCAATCAGTCTCTAGAATTTAAGGCCTGCTCTTATGTGTTTCTACTAAAAGGAATAAGTTTTCTTTGAAGGACTGCATTGAAACTTAACAATTCTCGCAACACAAAGTGTGTTTAAATAGTAAGCAGAAATTTATAATTTTGTGTGTTGTATTAGTCCAATTTGCACTACTTTTTTGTCACAGTCTACATAAACAAGCCTCAAAAGTATGTGTTCAATGTTATGCATATTGGGTATTTACTCTGTTGTCAGCTGTCAGAAAGGTTACATGTGTTTAGGTAGCATCAGTGATTGATTGTTTGTATAAAAATGAATTAGAAAATCCGTATTAAATTTTGTTATAAGAATGGAATAAAGTGTATGAAATTTTTAGAAATGGTAAATATTGCTTTTGGTGAGCCTGTCATGAGTAAACCAAGGGCAGACAAGTGGTATAAACATTTCAAAGCAGGCCTTAAAGGACAGCAGTTTTACAAGCATGGATGAGATTAAAAATGCACAGTTAAGAGAACTATAAACAATCCTGAAGAAACAGTTCCTAAAGTGGTTTGGGAACTGGAAAAAGCACTGGCATAAGTGTATAGTATGTAATGGGGAATATTTTGAAGAGGATAACATTGCTGTAGATTAACAAAGTCATTAACAAAAAATAAAAATTAATACGTGAACGCACTTCGTATGTCAAGCTTTTTGCTTAAAATGTAAAACTAAATTAGTCGATTAGTTAAACTTAATGGCAACGAGTCCGGTAACTGAAGAGTCCATCGCAGGGCAGACAAAGGACAGCTCCCCACTGTCAGCCGGGCACCACACTGACACTGAGTTGGGTCATCAAGACGCAGGAGGTAGCCATGTGTCACTTAAGCGTGGCCAATGCACAGCCGGCAGAGAACCACAGAGTCCCTGCGAGAGGCCCGCATGGGGGACTGCAACCATTCATAGTCTCCTTAATGGAACACAGTTTGTTGTGCGTGCTGAGGTTATGCCATTTTGTCTTCCAAAGAAGCAAAACCTTGGGGCGTAGTACTGAAGGCAGGTCAGTTGCAGAGAAGCCGATATCCGTAAGCAGTTTCCGCGTAGCCTGTTTGGCCAGCCTGTTTGCAAGTTTGTTGCCTGGGATTCCGACATGACCTGGCATCCAGACGAACACCACAGAACGACCAGACCATTCCAGGGCATAAATGGACTCCTGGATGGTCGCTACCAAAGGATGATGAGGGTAGCACTGGTCAATAGCTCGTAGGCTGCTCAAGGGCTCAGTACACAGAAGAAACGACTCCCCAGGGCATGAATGGATGTGCTCACGAGCATGAGATATAGCCACCAGTTCGGCAGTGAAAACACTGCAGCCACTGGGCAAGGAATGCTGTTCAATACGTCCTCCTATGCGAAGCCAACGCGACCATCAGCCATCGAGCAGTCAGTGTAAACTACTTTGTGGCTTTGGTACATATCAAGTATCAAGAGGAAGTAGCAGCCGAGAGCCGAGGGGTTAACTGAGTGCTTAGGGCCATGTGAAAGGTCCAGGCGAAGCCATGGCCTAGGTGTACACCATGGAGGTGTACGTGAATGGACCTCACGTATAGGCGGTAAAGGCAAGGACTCCAGTTCGGAAAGAAGTGATCGGACATGAACTGCAATTGGAAGCCCTGACCTGGGCCACCAATGTGGGAGATAAACTGTCGTTGGTGGGAAAAGGAGATGGTGATTCAGATGTGGAGGAGAACTACGAACGTATGCAACATAACTGCCCAGCAGTTGTGCACGCCTAACCTGCAATGGAGGGACTCCAGCCTCCACCAGGACGCTGGTGCCTGGACTCGTCCTGAAAGCTCCTGTCACTAGGCAACACCACAGTGGTGCCCTGATGTGAGTAAAAGCAACGCTGAGGGCACCACCAAACCATAAACCAGGCTCCCATAGTCAAGGCAGGATTGTACAAGACCTCTGTAGAGTTGCAGCAGTGTAGAGCGATCTGGACCCCAGTTCGTGTTGCTCAGGCGGCGGAGGGCATTGAGATGTTGCCAGCACTTCTGCATAAGCTGACTAAGGTGAGGTAGCCAAGTTAATAGGGCATTGAAAACCAGTCCTAAGAATCGATATATCTCCACTACAATGAGTGGATCATCATTAAGGTAAAGTTCTGGTTCTGGATGAATGGTAGGACGCCGACAGAAGTGCCCAACACAAGATATTGCAGCCGAAAAATGGAAACCGTGGGCTAGAGCCCAGGACTGTGCCTTGTGGATGGCTCCCTGTAGGCACCACCCATGGGCGTACCCAGCGAGGGGCAGGAGATATTTGCAGTTTTTCCACTATTTTACTGTTTTATTTAATAAGAAATGCTGCATGTTTTCTCGTATTGTACAAGTGCATTCTTGTATTAAAAATGTTTATTAAAAGCGGTTTTTCACTGGTTTACTGTTTTATTTAGTAAGAAGTGCTGTATGTTGTCTCGAGTCCTTGTTTCCTGAGACTAGTATGACCTGTGTATCCGATCTGCCCCAGGAGCTGCGTCAGAGCAATGTGCAAGGGCACTGAGGAGCTCCCACTCTATAAATGGGATTTTACAGGATTCACTATGGCATGTAGTGAATGAGAGGACTTTCTCTTCCAGCCGCCGTCTGAGAATGCGAAAGGCTGGGGTAATTCTCCAATGTAGAGGCTCCAGTATAGTGCTCAGCATAATGCTCAGCAATTGCATTTGCCTTGGTAGATAACATGACATTTATGTTAACACCGGGAACATCTGTTGGGGTGTGGTACCCAAAAACACGTTGGATCTTTTTCCAGACTTGGAAAGGTGAGATATGGCACCAATGGTCAAGACATCTCTCTCCCAACACCCCTGCTTCCGTCGGTTGACAAGTTGACGAACGTGGACATGGAGCCGTTTAAAGGCTATGAGGTGCTCCAGGGAAGGGTAGAGCTCACCGACGCTCCTTAATTGCATCAGCGACTTCCGCCGATCACCAAGGGACTGCCTTTCGCTGGGGCACCCTAAAGAGTGAGGGATCATGTTTTCTACCACAGAAGCGATTGCCATAGTCACCTGCTCACCCGTCATATCGATGTTACCGTGTGGGGGATATGCAATGGTGACAGCAGAGGTTAAAGTTCCCCGCCTGCCTTGTTTAAAGCCCATCTAGGCAGGCAGGCATCGATGGGCTTGATGCTGGGGCAGTGACAGGAAGATGGGGAAGTGGTTACTACCACACATGTCGTCATGTGCTCTCCAGTGGATAGATGGAAGAAGTCATGGCCTACAAATTGATAAATCAATGGCCGAGTAACCACTGTGACCCACACTGAAATGTGTGCGGCCCTGTATTTAAGAGGCAGAGGTCGAACTGAGACAGTAAATTTTCAACATCTCTGCTTTGGCCAGTAAGCACGGTGCCACCCCACAAGGGATTATGGGCGTTAACAGGGGGTCTATGACCCGGGACAACCAGGAGATCCAGGGAAAAACCCGGGAATTTTTTCATCCGGGAGGAAACCGGGAAAAACCTGGGAATCTTTTTGAGTTCCGGGATTTTTCATTGTTTTAGTTTTCAGTTAAATTTTTGTGATTTTGACTAATGAGAACCAATACTCTAAGAAAAAAATTTACTGTATCCCGCTTCTGCAGAATAATGCTGCAGCAACAAAACATGAACGAGAGAGAAAAACGAAAATAAAACTGAAGTTGCAAAGAAAATGGGCCATATACAACAAAAAAAAACACAGTGCTCATACAAGCTTCTGCTAACAGCAACATGTGTCAAAGGCTTTAGGAAGACTGTGCAGTGCTTCTTAACAACAAATTGTCTCCAATGAGCGTGACGTGACAGTCTTTACATTAGATTTGTTTTAATGCAAAATCTTTTAATGTTTCACATGTACGAACATGCGGGCTTCCTGCGTCATCGTAGCTGTGCAAGTGCAGTGACGCCTGTTATCTGGTACTTTCTGTGGCAACTGCTGAAACTTACCTTTCTGATAGGTCACGGAAGAATATTGTGAATATTGCTTTGAAAAGTGTTACTTTCAAAGTAAATTTCCTTTTATGTAAGATAAACTACGTGAGAGAGTGTACGACGAATTTCTTAAATTGACTCTCATTTAAAAATCAACTCTTTGGGGACGACCATATGAAGAATTTCGAGCCCAGACGATCAGACATTTACGTCATTATTAAAAAAAATTTACTGGCGCATTTATGTGATGTACGACGCGCAAAAAAGATCAACAATATATGTGGAAGCTTAGCTTCTCTTGCAGCTTATCAGTCTTATATGTGATAGCTTTGCATTTCTTGTAGCAACAATTGTACATTAATTTAAGCCATTAATTTTTCTTATTTGTGTGTTCGCGCTACTGAAGAGTGATCTTGCTACTGGCAGACTACATCACGTGTCAAATTCTGTCATCAGCTGGTGAAATCAGGTGACATGAGCTGTGACTGGCTTACAAAAGTGCGTCGCAATCTCGATTTTAATGCTTCGGAAAGTAACATGTGGTGTTTGGTGGAATTCGAATTTACACCTTCGTAACATGGAAATATGTAGTGTATATGTTGCTGCACATCAAATATCTTTCCAAAACATTTTCTTTCCTCAGAGTTTCATTTTCTAAAGTGCCGGGAAATTCTACGCCGAGGTATAAAACCATAAACCATAAAAGGATTGATAAGTGCGGAGAAAAAGTATACTGTCACTTAACACGGAAAAAGTGTATTTCACCTGGGAGAAAGTGCATTTTCAACCGGGAAAAATCTGAGAATTATTTTTCCTTATCCATGTAGACACCCTGATTAAAAATCTCCTGAAAGGAGGAAATGCTTAGGGAGTTGGTCAATCAGTGCAGTTAATATATTCAGGGATACTGCACCACCTAGAAGAAGATATACATTGCAGACAGTTATTTTCTGTGGCATCCTTATTCTGACAGCCACAGCTTCAAGAGAGGTTTGAAGGGGGCACAGGTTCACTACAGACCGAGTTTAGGACATAAACTCAGTCTCTACCTGACACCCCACTCGTATTATAGTCACTACGGTTCCTGTAGTATCCCTTATAGCCACAGAGGGCAGGGATCCGCATTGCCAGGAACCAGGTTTCCTGGAGGGCAATGCAGAAATCGCTTCAATTCCACTGGAGGATGACATCATCGTGAGACTGAGAAGGCATGGAACATTCAATGAGGCAGTTTATGCCTCAGGGTCACCTGCTGCCACCTTCTTTTCGCCTGAGCAGTCTATATCCATTGTGTCTGAGCAACCGGTGAGATCTAGGTCCTCAGCGAACGGCAGAATCTCCACCTCATCTGCAGACACAGAGCTTGGAGGTAGTGGTGGTGTAGGTGCCACTGCAATTCCCTTTGTATTGGGGACCTTCTTTTTGGATTTCTCTCGCTGCTCCTCGAGTTTCCCTGGCTGGGAGGACTTCACTGATCCATGCGATTGCTGTCTTTCTCGGTGTATTCCAATGATGGATTCTTCTCAGGTTATCAGCCGAATGGTGGCGTTGTCTTGTCGCAACATTTCGATGTGTACAAAACTTATCGAAACTTTGCGACAAGAAGGCGCCATCAGTCGGCTGAGTACCCGAGAAGAATTCATCATTCACTGATTCAATCTCTGGGACTGAGGATGAGTGAAGCCCTATGAACAGCTGCTTTTGGGCTTTTCAAACTTATGCTTCTCCGGCTGAGAAGAGGGGACTGATATCACCGATGGTTGAGGGGGTGTTGCTCCTGAAGTAGGTGGTGCGGGAGCAACAGGGGGGAAGTGGCCCCCCACTGTCAATGGAGCAGGTGTAGTCTTCTGGTTCTGAGAGGCAATAGGAATGCGACAAACTGATGAGGCGACAACTGTTCTCGTAGCAGCAACTCAAGAGGTGGTCATAGCCACAGGATGCAGTCGCTCAAATTTTCTCTTAGCCTCAGTATATGTCAGTTGGTCCAGGGTCTTATATTCCAAGATTTTCCTCTCCTTCTGTAATATCCTGCAGTCTGGCGAGCAAGGTGAATGATGCTATCCGCTTTGACACAGATGGGGTGTGGGGCATATGGAGTACTGGGATGTGATGGACATCCAAAATCTCAACATGTGATGCTGGAAGTACAGCGGGAAGATATATGGCCTAATTTCAAGCACTTAAAGCACCACATTGGGCGAGGGATACATGGCTTGACGTCACAGTGGTTGTCCATCACCTTGACCTTCTTGGGCAATGTGTCACCCTTGAAGGCGAAGATGAAGGCACCCGATGACAACCTAATTATCCCTCAGACCCCGATGGATGCACCAGATGAAATGAACACTCGCCCGCTCTGAATTGGCGTGCAGCTCATCGTCAAATTGCAAAAGAAGTTCCGTGTGGGATATAATACCCTGGACCATATTAAAGCTCTTATGGGGTGTGATGGTAACAGAAACAACCACTAACTAGTCACAAGCAAGTAATGCTTGTGACTTGGCAGAAGATGCTGTTTGTATCAAGACTGACGCAGAGTGCATTTTGGACAAGCCCTCCACCTCCCCAAACTTGTCCTCCAAATGCTCCACACAAAACTGACACGAAAGTGGGCTAAAGATATTAATGCATGATGGACATGCTGCACCATGTAAGGCGCCCTTCCCCAATTGGCTCACTCTTTGGGAAAATTTAGAAAGATGGAGGTCAATTCCGACAGGGGACCATCACATGACGGCTGAAACATGAGAGACTCCTTTTAGTTGCCTCTTACGACAGGATGGAATACCTCAGGCCTATTCTAATCCACGGACCCACAGGGGAAGGAGGGGCGGGGGGGGGGGGGGGGGGGGGGGCAGACTGATGTGTAGAGTGTAGAAAGGCATAACAGGAATCAGTATACAAATTAGCTATCGAGCTCTTGCTTTTTTTCTAGTAAATATGCACAGTTACACACACAACCATTCAGACATCCAAAGACACACTCCTGAGGCCATGTTGTGACTGATTATTGGTGACTGATTATTAAAAGTGGTTGCCTTGGCTGGTGGAGTTGGGGAGGGGGTGGGAAATGGTGCAATGAGGGAGGAGCAGAAAAGAGGCAGGTCTTTTGGCAGATGACTCAGTGGTTGCACAACAGTATAAATGGAGTACAGAGGGTATAGTATAAAGGAGGTACAGAAATGGTGAGAGGAGTCTCCTCTCCCTTATGCTCTATCCTCCGTACTCCTTCCATCTTGCTGGTCACTGAGTCATGTCAAAAGACCTGTCTTTTTCACAATACCCCTTCCTTGCATCCTTCCCTATCCTCTCCCCACCTCCATCAGACTAGGCAATTGTTTTCAATAATCATTCATCAACAATCAGTGTCACCGTGGCTACGGGAGGGTGTGTTTGGGTGTGTGGATGTGAACATTGTGCTTGAGGGAGTAAGAGTGAAAAGGTAAGTGCACTGTACATAAGAGGTGGGAGAGGGTGGGGGGCAATGAAAAATAGACGGGAAAAACAATGAAAGATGTAGAAAACTAAAATGGAGTGAGGCAAAGAGTAGCTACTGTGAAGAAATGCTGAGACAGAAGAAATTAATGTAAATTAAGGCCAGGTGGGTGGCGAGAAACAAGGACATGATGTAGTGCTAGTTCTCACCTGCAGAGTTTTGAGAAACTGGTGTCTGGGGGAAGAATCCAGATGGCACATGTGGTGAAACAAGTGCTGAGGTCATGAGTGTCATGTTGTAGAGAATGCTCTGCAACAGGATATTGTGAGTTGCCAGTATACAGCCTTTGCCTTTGCCCATTCATCCTAATTGATGATTTGGTGGTAGTAATACGATGTAGAAGGCCGAACAGTGTTTATGTACTGACTAGTATATGGCGTGTGTCATTTCACATGTGGCTCTCCCTTTGATAGTATATGTTTTGCCAATTATAGGGCTACTATCGGTGGTCATAGCAGCGTGCATAGGGGAAGTCTTGCAGCAAGGATGGTCACAGGAGTATGAGCCATACAGTAGGGAGATGGGTGCAGAAGGAAGATAGGCTCTGACAAGAATATTGTGGAGATTGGGAGAGCGACCGAAAGCTATTCTAGGTGTGGTGAGGAAAATTTCAGACAGAATGGATCTCATTTTAGGGCAGGGCATGATTTTAGGAAGCCATAGCCCTGTTGAAGTAGCTGATTAACACATTCCAGACCAGGATAATAGTGATTGGTTGGGTGTGGGATTGAAGGGACCAGACTGCTAAGGTCATCGGTCCCTTGTTCCACGATAAAATCACACGAAATAAAAACTGTCAGTCGTTAAAAACGGAGAACTGAGACAAGGGACGACACAATACAAGAAAGACAGACAAAGACCAGACAAACGGAACTAAAATCACACCGAGTGTGAAGGTGGTTGGCCGACCATGAAAATAAGGAAAAGCCAACCACCAAATGACATTAAAACCCACAGTTTAAAACCACAGGCCAAAGGCCCAAGTCAATACAGGAAATAAAAGGACAAACACTCAAATCATACGATAAAAACCCCCTGCCCTAATAAAACTCAACACGAGGTCCGCCATAGCAACGTCATCACATAAAAGGCCAGGGAGGGTATCAGGCAGCGCAAACGTCTGCCTGAGTCCTGTTAAAAGCGGGCAGTCCACCAAAATGTGGACCACCGTCAGAGCTGCCCCGCAGCGACATAGCGGTGGGTCCTCCCGGCGCAACAAATGGCCGTGCGTCAGCCACGTGTGGCCAACGCGCAGCCGGCAGAGGACAGAGTCCTTCCAAGAGGCCCGCATGGAGGAGTGCCACACACCGGTCGTCTCCTTCACCGCCCGAAGTTTGTTGGGCGTGGGCAGGGTGCGCCACTCGTCACCCCAGGCACCAAGCACTTTCTGGCGCAAAAGCGACAGGAGATCACACTCCATAAGGCCGAGTTCCAGAGCCGGTGAACTCACTGCCTGTTTAGCCAGCGTGTCAACCTGCTCATTGCCCGGGATGCCGACATGACCTGGGGTCCAAACAAAGACCACGGAGCGGCCGCAACGGGCAAGAGCATGGAGCGACTCGTGGATGGCCATCAGCAGACGGGAACAAGGAAAGCACTGGTCAAGAGCTCGTAAACCACTCAGGGAGTCACTACAGATGACAAAGGACTCACCTGAGCGGGAGCGGATATACTCTAGGGCGCGATAAATGGCAACCAACTCGGCAGTGTATACACTGTTCCCGGGTGCCAGCGACCGTTGCTCACAATGATCCTCTAGAGTAAGAGCGTAACCAGTGCGACCAGAGACCATCGAACCGTCGGTATAGGCCACGGCAGATCCGGGAAACTCGGCAAGGAAAGAAACAAAGCGGCGGCGGAGGGCCGGAGGAGGGACCGAGTCTTTCGGACCCTGTGCCAAATCCAGCCAAATGCATTGTCGGCGCACACACCAAGGGGGCAGACGGAGATTGGCCCGGAAAACAGGCGGGAGAGGAAAAAACTCAATCCCACACAGTTGAGCCCGGATGCGAACTGCGATCGTACACCCTGACCGGGGCCGCCTGTCTGGAAGATGGACGATCGAGTGCGGGAACAGGAGACGGTAGTTGGGATGCCCTGGCAAGCTATAAACGTGGGCAGCATAAGCGGCCAGAAGTCGGTCGCGCCGGATCCGCAATGGAGGAACACCAGCCTCCACAAGTAAGCTGTCAACAGGGCTTGTCCGAAATGCTCCTGTGGCGAGTAGGATCCCGCAGTGATGGATGGGATCCAGCAATTGCAACGCTGATGGCGATGCCGAACCATAAGCCACACACCCATAATCAAGGGGGGACTGGATCAGCGCTTGATACAGCCGGAGAAGGGTGGACCGATCGGCACCCCATCCGGTGTGGCTAAGGTAACGGAGAGCGTTTAAATGCCGCCAGCATGTTTGTTTAAGCTGCCTAATATGAGGCAGCCAAGTCAACCGGGCATCAAATACCAGTCCCAAGAACCGATGCGTCTCTACCACAGCAAGAGGTTCACCGTCAAGGTAAAGGCCTGGCTCAGGGTGAACCATGCGACGCCGGCAGAAATGCATAACGCAGGTCTTAGCGGCCGAAAACTGGAAGCCGTGCGCTACAGCCCACGACTGCGCCTTGCGGATAGCGCCCTGCAGCTGGCGCTCAGCAACTGCAATGCCAGCGGAGCTGTAGTAGAGGCAGAAGTCGTCTGCATACAACGAAGCTGCGACGGACGATCCCACTGCCTCAGCGAGCCCATTGATCGCAATTAGAAACAGGGAGACACTGAGGACAGACCCCTGTGGGACCCCGTTCTCCTGGACCCGGGAGGAACTATGGGACGCAGCAACTTGCACGCGGAAGGAACGAGACGACAGAAAATTCTGAATAAAAATCGGGAGCGGGCCCCTAAGACCCCACCCATGAAGTGTGGCCAGGATGTGATATCGCCAAGTCGTATCGTACGCCTTCCGCATGTCGAAGAAGACAGCAACCAGATGTTGGTGGCGTGCAAAGGCTGTACGGACGGCAGACTCTAGGGAGACCAGATTATCGACGGCAGAGTGGCCTTTACGGAACCCACCCTGAGACGGAGCCAGAAGGCCTCGAGACTCGAGGAGCCAACTCAACCCCCGGCTCACCATACGTTCTAGCAACTTGCAAAGAACGTTGGTGAGGCTTATGGGGCGATAGCTGTCCACCTCCAGCGGGTTCTTGCCAGGTTTCAACACGGGGAGGACGATGCTTTCTCGCCATTGAGACGGAAACACACCCTCAACCCAGATGCGGTTGAAAACATCTAGGAGGCGACACTGGCAATTCACAGAGAGGTGTTTCAGCATCTGGCTGTGGATGCGGTCTGGCCCAGGAGCCGTATCAGGGCAAGCAGATAGTGCACTCTGGAATTCCCAGTCGCTGAAAGGAGCATTGTACAACTCCGCGTGGCGCGTGTGAAAGGAAAGCCTCCAACTTTCCAACCGCTCTTTCCGGGAGCGGAAGGCCAGTGGGTAATTCGTAGATGCGGAACACTGAGCAAAATGCGCTGCTAACCGGTCCGCAATCGTGTCGGAGTCAGTGCACACCACTCCATTCAGCGAAAGCCCAGGGACAGAGACAGGCGGCCGATAGCCATGGAGTCGCCTAATCTTAGCCCAAACCTGCGATGCAGAGGTACGGATGCCAATGGTGGAAACATACCGTTCCCAGCACTCCTGCTTCCGTGGGCGAATAAGGCGTCGGGCACGGGCACGGAGCTGTTTAAAAACGATGAGGTTCGCCAAGGACGGGTGCCGCTTATGGCGTTGAAGAGCCCGCCGGCGATCTCTAATCGCCTCTGCGATCTCGGGCGCCCACCAAGGCACAGTCCTCCGCCGAGGGGACCCGGATGAACAGGGAATCGCAGATGCCGCCGCAGAAACGATGCCGGTGGTGACCGACGGAACCACCGCATCAATGGTGTCAGGGGAAGGAGGTGCGACAGTGGCGAGAGAGGAGAACAAGCCCCAATCAGCCTTATTCAGAGCCCATCTGGAGGGGCGTTCAGAAGAGTGACGCTGTGGTGTTGACAGAAAGATGGGGAAATGGTCACTACCACATAAGTCGTCATGGACACTCCAGTGGATGGATGGTGAAAGTCCGGGGCTGCAGATAGAAAGGTCGATGGCCAAAAATGTGCCATGGACTACGCTGAAATGAGTCGGCTCTCTCGTGTTTAAG
Source organism: Schistocerca gregaria (assembly GCF_023897955.1). Lineage (NCBI taxonomy): Eukaryota > Metazoa > Arthropoda > Insecta > Orthoptera > Acrididae > Schistocerca > Schistocerca gregaria. The sequence continues at coordinate 65,212,067 of NC_064924.1, read as the reverse complement.
AGGCAGAGGTCAAGCTGCGAGAGAAGAGTCTCGACATCTCTACCCCGGCCAGTAATCGCGGCGCTACCCCACAGGGGGTTGTGGGCGTTAAAGTCGCCCAGTAACACAAAAGGAGGAGGCAATTGTGCTATCAATGCAGCCAACACATGACGCGAGACATCACCATCTGGCGGAAGATACAAACTGCAGACAGTAATAGGCTGAGGCGTCCACATCCTTACAGCGACAGCCTCTAAAGGTGTGTGAACAGGTACACATTCGCTGTAGACAGAGTTAAGGATGTAGACACAGACTCCACCAGATACCCTCTCATAAGCTGCCCGGTTCTTGTAATAACCCCGATACCCACGTAGGGCAGGGGTCCGCATTGCCGGAAACCAAGTTTCCTGTAGGGCAATGCAGAGGAAAGGGTGACTGCTGATGAGTTGGCGAAGCTCAGCAAGGTGGTGGAAAAAAGCGCTGCAGTTCCACTGGAGTATCGCTTTGTCCATGTCCGAAAAAGGCGTGAAGGGGCCGAGGAGGCAGATCACGCCACTGGGTCACCTGCTGCCACCGATGGAGGACCAGTACAATCTGCTTCCATGGTGTCTGAGGGTCCGGTGAGATCCAGGTCCTCAGCGGATGCCTGGATCTCCACCTTATCCTCGGACGCAGAGCCTGTAGGGAGCAGTGGGGTGGATGCCACCGCCTGGCCCTTGGCCTTAGAGGTCTTCTTCTTCGTCTTGTCTCTCTGGTCCTTGGGTTTCATTGGCTGGGAGGGCTCCAGCGAGTCAGTCTCCGGGACGGAGGAGGAGCGGGAAGCCCTGCGACCAGCCGCTGATCTGCTTTTCTTCCATTGGCTGATGTCACCCTTCCCAGAGGCGGAACCTGGGAAGGAAGGGACCCAAGGGACCCTTTCCGTGCCATTCGAGCCGGGGAAGTTTGAGGCTTCCCCAGCTTAGAAGTGGGGACTGATGTCCCCGATGGTTGGGGGGTTGCTGCTCCTGAGGCAGGTAGTGCAGGAGCAGCAGGGAGTGAAGTGCCCCCCACCATCAAGGGGGCAGGTGTAGCATTCCGGCTCAGAGAGATGGCAGTCTGAGGGAGAGCTAATGGGGCCATAACAGTAGTAGCCGCGGCGTAAGAGGCAGTCATTCGAACAGGATGGAGGCGTTCGAACTTCTGCCTGGCCTCAGTGTATGTCACGCGGTCCAGGGTCTTATAGTCCATGATTTTGCGCTCTTTGTGGAAGATCCTGCAGTCCGGCGAGCAAGGCGAGTGGTGCTCTCCGCAGTTTACACAGATGGGAGGCGGAGCACATGGAGTATTGGGATGTGATGGGCGTCCACAATCTCGACATGTGAGGCTGGAAGTACAGCGGGAAGACATATGCCCGAACTTCCAGCACTTAAAGCACCGCATCGGGGGAGGGATATATGGCTTGACGTCACAACGATAGACCATCACCTTGACCTTCTCAGGTAAGGTATCACCCTCGAAGGCCAAGATGAAGGCACCGGTGGCAACCTGCTTATCCCTTGGACCACGATGTACGCGCCGGACGAAGTGAACAACTCGCCGCTCTAAATTGGCGCGAAGCTCGTCATCGGACTGCAATAGAAGGTCCCGATGGAATATTATGCCCTGGACCATATTAAGACTCTTATCGGGCGTGATTGTAACCGGAACATCCCCCAGCTTGTTACAATCGAGTAACCGGCGGGACTGGGCGGAGGACGCCGATTTGATCAAAACCGAGCCCGAGCGCATTTTGGACAAGCCCTCCACCTCCCCGAACTTGTCCTCTAAGTGCTCGACGAAGAACTGAGGCTTCATGGATGTAAAGGATTCACCATCAGCTCTTGTACACACAAGGTAGCGGGGCGAGTATGTTTCGCTGGCATCCTTAAGTCTTTCGTTCCTCCCATGGTGTAGCCAGGGAGGGGAACGATTTGGGGTCATATGTAGTTGCGTTGTATTGAGCCCTGGAACGCTTAGAGACTGCTGGCGGCTGGCCGCCAGCAAGAGATGATGTACCACGCTTCATTGCGGGTCATCCGCCCTGATGCCACCTACTCCGACCAAGGGCCCTCCCCACGGGCGCCACCCAGCCTCAGCAACGACCACCTGGCAGGATGGCCATTGCCGGGAGTCCCAATGCCCCAAGGAGATAGGCATCTACTCCTTGGCATACGTGGGGAGTTAACGGCACTGGCATCAGCAGAGCGATCCCTGTGTAGTCAGGGGGCTACAACCAACAGGGTACATGGCGGCCCCACCACAACGGACTGGCTACCGTGCTGGATTTCAGGTGATGTAGTCCAATATCGTCATTGGCGCATAAAGCGACACAGCATAGCAGACTGCAATATACTGCACTCAAGAACAAATCCACGCCCAAGAGATGGTAGGTGAGCGGGACTGCTAAGTGATGACGACAACCTGGCTAGAGATGGTAATGCATGATGGACACATCGCTCCTTGTAAGGCGCCCTTCCCCAATCGGCTCGCTCTTCGGAAAATTTAGAAGGATGGAGGTCAAACCCGTTAGGGGACCATCTCACAAGGCCAAAACGTTTGAGACTCCTTTTAGTCGCCTCTTACGACAGGCAGGAATACCGTGGGCCTATACTTACCCCCGAACCCACAGGGGGGGGGGGGGGGGATAATAGTGAGTCACCAATGGACAGAAGAGAGTAGCTGGCCTTCTGTGGCGACGAGATCGACATCAAGGAAAGTGGCATAGGATTCGAAATAGCACCATGTGAAATTTAATTGGGATAAGGTATTCAGAGATTCCAGGTATTTTACCTGGTTCCCATGGTTGTAACTCTCACCTATCAGACCCTATGCTCCTTCTGCACCCATCTCCCTACCCTGTGGCTTGTACCATCCATCCTACAAGACTTATCCTACGTGCTCTCCTACTACCACCCATAGCATCCTTGTAACTGGCAAACATGTACTATCAAAGAGAGAGTCACATGTGAAACGACACACGTCATACATCAGCTGTTATGTAAACACTGTTCGGCCTTCTACATTGGCACGACTACCACCAAATTATCAATTAAGATGAATGGGCATGGGCAGAGGGTGTATACTGACAACTCACAATATCTTGTTGCAGGGCATACTCTACAGCATCAAAATTGCGACCTTGGTGTCTGTTACACCACACGTTGTGGATTCTTTCCCCAGACACCAGTTTCTCAGAACTCCACAGGTGGGAACTAGCGCTATTACATGCCCTTGGTTCTCACCACCCACTTGGCCTTAATTCATGTTAATTTCTTCCGTCTCAGAATTTCTTCACAGTAACTACTCTTTGCCACACACTGTTTCAGTTTTCTACATCTTTCATTGTCTTACTCGTCTATTTTTCATCGCCCCCTCCCACCTCTGCTACGTACAATGCTCTTAGCTTTTCGCTCTTTAACTCATGCATGATGTTTAAGCATGGATCACTGTCTGCATATTACCCTGTCTTCCACCTTTAAGCTTTAAGGTTTTCAAGTTTCATCCAGTGCAGTCCCCAACTATCAGTCTTTCCTTCTCATCCTGTGTGGTAAGTCTCCCCTGACCCACAGTTCTGGATGACTTTCCTGAAATCTACCCCTTTTCCTTCACCCCTTTTCCTTCCCCTTCAACCCATCTGCCTGAATAAGGGGCCACTGGCTCTGAAAGGTTTCCAATTACAACTGTCCCTTATGTGTGTGTTCTGCCACTGCTTGGCGAGTAGATTTTTTTATCTGTCCAATTAAATTATTTAGACATAACACTGCGATAGTGTTCTCTCCTTTGCAGGAAGGCCATACAATATTGGAGTGAAGTGCGGAAGGTCAAAGTAGTCTTGAGACTGTGTTTTTATCTCTTGCAGACATATAACAGCTGAGGATTGTGACTGTTGTAACCACTGCAGTTCTGCTCTATGCAATGTGATATCAGATATATTCCACTGAAGGACATCCATATTTAAGAATGAGAGATGGCAGTTGCATAGGTGTTGATAACCTTAGCAGCTTTCAAGCTTCTGGTTTCATATGCATATGTACTACAGGTTTCAGATGCAGGAAGATTCTGCTCTGCTAATTCTTTAGAGGTAGAGGTTTCCTCACTGGACTGATCAGCTCTCTAAGGTTGATTGACAAATCATGCCAATGAAGTGGGCTTTGGCTGAGTGATGTTACACAGAGTTGCCGTTGAGGAGAATCTCTGAGTCCATGAAGGGGGAAATGCAATTTTCTTTGTCTTCTTAGTTCCTTTGCATTTTTTGTGTGTTGATCCTGACCAGAGGTAAGAAGAAAATCATCTTGGGAAAATTCCCTCTCAAATTTCCAATCTTCTGTATGGGTCACAAGAGACTTCTCATGTGTGGGTAAAGGTCCAGTAACGGTAGATAAGGATGCTAAATTAGTTAAAGGATTTGACAATTGTGGTGCTGAACTGAAGGTCACAGACCTGTATGGCCATACCCTGTTTTTGGTCTCAGTGTAGCCTTAATAGTGATGCAATTGCAGATGATGGTGTGGAAGACTTTCAAATAGCAAATATTTTCCAAGCAACTGGAAGAAAACTTTCCCTTGCCTAGATCTCCCGTACAACCTGTCCATCAAGGTACTGATTTCATAGGAAGAAGCAACATGGATTCTTCTGCAGCTAATGCAGGGTGGGGAAGAGGGTGTGCACTCTCCGTCTACATCTACAACTACATGTACTGTCATGGCATAAAATCAACAGTGGCACGCCAGTTGGGAATGACAGGGAAGAGAAGGCTACAAGAAGAAGTCCGCCAATCACACACTGATTGATCTCCCTTTCACGACAACAATGTGACAGCAGTGACTCCAAGGTGAAGAGGACATAAGTGCCGCTCCCGACATAGTGGCCCACTTTGATAGCAGCATCAGCATTAGCTACTCTGTTAAGAATCTCTATGAAGCACACACTTGTATTTGTCTATTCTGAAGAAGACTGTTTATTTTGTATGTTCCCCTTGCTTGTGACACATCCAGCAAAGTAAAGGATTGAATTGTTTTATTGTAATAAAATTCATTAATACGAGTTATTTTATTGTCTAGGGAACTGAGAATGCAGGCATCCTAGACACAACATGTCCGTGAGGTGCATGGCTGAGGGTATGTCCCATTGTGCCAGTTATTTCGGTTTCACCACCTTCCATTGACTTAGGGAGACTGGAAAAATGAATGTTTGAATGCCTCTGTGCCTGCTGTAATTATTCTTATCTTATCCTCCTGATCCTTATGTGAGTGATATGTAGGGGGTTGTAGTATATTCCTATAATCATTGTTTAAAGCCGGTTCTTAAAACTTTGTTAATAGTAGACTTTCTCAGGATAGTTTATGTCTATCTCAAAGAGTGTGCACATCTTCAGTATCTCTGTGACACTCTTCCATGGATCAAACATACCTATGGCCATTCGTGCTGCCATTTCCTGTATACGTTCAATATCCCTGTTAATCCTAAATTATATGGGTCCTATACACTTGAGCAATATTCTAGAACAATTCTCATGAGTTATTTGTAAGCAAGCTCCTTTGTAGACTGATTGGTTTATTGACAGAATACTGAGGAAGTGTAAAGTCCAACACCTGCTTTACCCATGAGTGAGCCTATGCGATCATTCCATTTCACATCCCTACAAAGTGTTACACATCTGTGCGAGTTGCCCGATTCCAATTTAACACTAGAATTAAGTTTCCAGTCTCTGCACCAGTTTCAAATTTTATCAAGATCTGACTGACTGGGCACCTCTGCCACAATTTACACGTTTGGCTGCATTTTCGCAGGACATGTGAGTGTCACTGAAATGTTGACACTGGTAGCAACACATTGGTTTTGGTACGTAGGGTCTTATGTTGATCTCATAACTTGCCTTCATATTTGACGGGGGCTCCACTCAATTGAATGTAAGTAATAGGGTGTGGATAGCCTCTAATTCACTGTCTTTTCTTTTCATAACTCAATGGACTCCTCCTATGCTTGACACTACTAAGTAGCAAGGTACAGAACAAAACAATTTGTTTTTATGGAATGGGCACACAAAGATAAACAACTGACTTACTCATGGGTACTAGTAAGAAAGAGATCTTCAAATTTTTCATTTTGAAACTGGAGCAACTAATTCAAACAGCATCTCAACCATCTTCACTAAATGAGACATTCCTGTTCTCCCACTATTGTAAATCTCTTGGCTGTCTTGGGGATTAAAAAGGTATCTTTTGTGCTGAGTAGCAAGCTGACTAAAAAGTCATGTAAAATAGGAAAGGAAGAGAGGAAAAATGGGGTCATCAGAAACAGAGCACAAGCTCAAATTAGCTAAGGGTGAGGAGGAAAGTCAGTCATTTCCTTTTCAAAGGAACCATCCTGGTACATCTCTGTAGACAAACCATAGAAAGTCTCAATCTGGATGGTCAGACAAGGATTTGAAATGCCTTCTTTTCAATGACAAGTGTAGCATCTGAATCAAGGCTCCACCTCACTTGGTCACATGAAATATTTTGTGGCTTTAATAGTTTGATCCAACTACAGCCACTAGTGTATAATTAACAGCAGATACATTTAAAAGGCTTCTAAACCAGGTTGCATGTTTTTATTACCTTGTTAAAAATGCCTGTGTGTTTCCATCAAACAAGCTATTGAGATTAAGAAAGATTAAATTCAAATTCATCAGGAAAATTTTCATGCAAAACCACATCACTTTGGAACATAACTTACCAAAGTAACAAATACCATCTATAGTTATTTTTGCAACATTAAAATAAAATGTAAGTGGGTATATCCAGAATTAATTTTTTTTGACAATGCAATGTGTAAGGTATCTATGTGCATACCAGAGCAGATCGTTGAGGTCCATTCCAACACGACTGTCCTCTGTCATATAACATGCTTTTATATTTATTTTCTTCTGGACCTGACCACTGATTCCATTGTCCCAATCTTGTTTCAGAACCTCCAGATTTCGAACGTTGAGTAGCCTAAAAAAGATAAATAGGAATAAAAGTTAACAATAGATTGAACACTTTAATGAATATTAGAGCTACATATGGAGCTTCCTTATTTGAGGAAAATTGTAAGTATCCACACACAACATTACAGATCCGGAGAATTACCACTATTTATTCAGAAATTCCACCATTTATTGAGAATTCAAACCATTTATTAGAATCTGGTACAAAATAATGAAGGCACCTTAAAGAAAAGAAAATCTTTTGATAACAAATGAAATACAGCAATTAACTGACGAAAGGAGAAAATATAAAAAATGCAGCAAATTAACAAAGTAAAAATACAATAAAAACATCTAAAAATGAGGTGTAAAATGGGAAGCAGGAATGGCTATAAGAGAAATGCACTGCTGTAGAGACATGTACAATTATGTGGAAGATAGCTGCCACTTACACAAAAAATAAATACACTTCTGGAGACACAAAACCAGTTTTATGAATATCAAGTGCTCAGATGACAAACCAGTTCTGAGCAACAAATGGAAAGCTGAATGTTGAAATGAATATACAGAAGGGCTCTACACAGGAAACAAAGCTGAAGACAATATATGGTAATGAAGAGGAAGTAGATGAGGAAGAGGTAGGAAGAGATATGATGCTACGAGAAGAATCTGACACACCACTGAAAGGACTCAGTAGAAACAAGGTGTACTCTGGCAGGATCAACACGGACAAAACTATTCCACCTAGCATGAAAGATCAGGTATTAATATTACTGACCCTTCAGTTTACTAAGTCATGGTTACAAAATAACTAACTGTAATTAATTATACAGAAATGGAAAGACTGGTAAAATCTGACCTCAGGTAAGATAAATGCATGAAAAAACATGTCAACAGAGAAACTAAAATTCATTTTAGAAGATAGGCTGAAGAAAGGCAAACCTATGTTTATAGCATTTGTTGATTTGGAGACAGTGACAGTGTTGACTGGAATAAACTCTTTGGAATTCTTAAGGTAGTAGGAATGAAATACACCAAGTGAGAGGTTACAGAAACCATACTTCAATGACCAAAGCCGAGGGACATGACAGGGAGGCAGTGGTTGAGAACGGTGTGAGACAGAGTTGTAGCCTATCCCCATGTTATTTAATGCTTACTCTGAGTAAGCAGTAAAAGAGAATTTTGAAAAGGAAATTACAGATCTAGAAGAAGAAATAAAAACTAAGGTTTGCCAATGACATTCTAATTCTGTGGCATGTGACAAAGGACTTGGAAGCTAGCTGAATGGGATGGATAGTGTCTTGAAAAGACGTTATACAAAATATGAAAATAAACTATGAATATAAGTGGGTGTAATTTAATTAAATCAGGCAATGCTGAAGTAATCAGAGTAAGGAGACTGGTTTGAAGACCACAGTGCTTTACTATGCCTAGTCCTGTTGGAGGTGCTATGGCCTTGTCTTCCTCCAACCTGTGACATGATGACTGTTATTATAACGATCTAATTTTGTTTATAATATCCTGTGTCAGATTCCTGATGGTGGACCAGTCTCAAGCACAAGTGAATAACGAACAACGCTGACCAACATTTTTGATACAAAGAATGTGAATGTTGAAACTTCCTTACAGATTAAATCTTTGTGCCAGATCTGGATTCAAAGCCAGGATCTTTGCCTATTGCGGGCAAGTGTTCTATCAAATGAGCTACCCAATCACAACTCATAACCATCCTCACAGCTAAACTTCCACCCTAACTCATTGCCTGTCTCTGGTGTGAAGGTCCAGGTTTGAGTTCCAGTCTGCCAGGAAGTTTCATATCACTGCACACACCACTGTATAGTGAAAATTCATTCTGGAAATTTAAGTGCTGTTCTTTGTTAAGTCACTGGTGGTGAATTTGAACATGAACTCATTTTTTGTCTTATAGGGCTTCTTTTTTCTTTTTTGCAGCATGCTACCCTCCATCCATGGAAAACCTTGAAAATGCTGTGGCTTAACTAAAACACACTGCAGATTTAATTAAGGCTCAGCTACCAGCTTTGCCTCTGAAACGACAGAATCTTATTTATCATGACCATGTCATGCAGTCTTTCCTGAATATTTCTCCAAGGAAGGTGAAATGTTTTCTTGTAATGATATTGAGTATAATATGGAAGTTTTTGGCCATGATCTGAGAGTAAATGAATGGCATCCAACAAATTTCCTTCTGTTCAGACTGTTTGTGCAATTAATCTGAAAAACACATATGAGAACTTCAAACTGCTACTCACACTTGTCCCATATGGAAAATAGAAATGGTGTATATGTGGAAATTTCAATTCTTCTCAGCATGCAACTTAGGTATACACAGCACAACTGGTGTCTATCCACGTGAGACAGCAGAGATGGGAAAAATCTCTGTTATGGAGAAAAAAATGGCTGGCTTTAAACAAGCCACTGCCTGTACACAAGACAATGAAGAACACTCCTGATGTTGAAAAATTTATGAAACCAATGAACAAAACTTATGTAGACTCATGTTCTTAATGAGAGAATTTTCCACGGATCAGTGAAGTAATGATAGAAGAAGGAAATTTTGTAGATGCACGAATTAGGGGTTAATGCCGGATTAATAATTCCTTGATTTGTTGAAGAATAGCATGGCTGTCTTTCAGAAGCGCAAGAAGTTTTTAGGCAACAATAACGCACAGAACTAATGTGATATTGTACAAGACCTACTGAAATCGTACTGTCTTATGGTATGCAACATGTCATATAAACTACATCACTTGATGATTAGTCTGAGTTTATCCTTGATGACCTTGGCGCATTAAGAGACAGACATGGAGAACAATTCCACCAGGACATTTCTTTAACAGAAAATCATTATCAAGGCAAATGGAGTACTGCAGTGTTGTAAGACTACTGCTGGTCCTTACAAAGTGATGTTTCTGTGACAAAGTACTGCTGAAAATATGGGAAAAAGTAGTTACTCATTTCTTTTCTTTGTTTGTATACTGACAGATTTTGTTTGCTGTTTGCAGTTGGAAGTCTTGTTGGAAGAGTTTGTCATTTTGCAATATAAATTTGATACATAAGCTGCCAAAGTAATTACAAAAACCATTATTACATGAAACCTGAGGCCTGCAGAGAAAGTCTAAAATTAAATCTGGATTAATTGTCTAATCATCTTCTAAAAACAATGTTTATTAATGCTGTAATGAGGAAAAGATGTTTTTTGCTGACCAGTGTAATTGGTATTTTTTTAAGCAAAAATATTGTTTATCAAGCACATGAAACAGTGAAGTGCCTTACATCCACAATGTTCATATTCTACTGCTACTTTAGAGACACAGCAATAAAATCTTGCTATGCGATGAACGTTAAAAGTAATTTATAAATATGTTCCACACAAAACTGATTCAGTATAAATCATATTAAAAAAGAATTATAAAATGTAAAATAATAAACTTACATGATCAAATGGACACAGTTTATAAACATATTCAGAATCCGTAAATTCAAAACATTCTCCATCCAATGGAGCGAACTCATCCTCTTCACCATAATCTTTCTCCATGGATTCTTGTAATTGCTTTATTTCACGCTGCACATCCCTTAGGTTACGATCGGCTTCTTCAAACTCTGACCGAGCCCTTGTAGCTTCTACGAACACACACGAAAAAACAACCAACCACCTTAACAACAGCAGTAACAGTTCCAATTATTAAATTACATCTACCTGAATAAGAGGGAGAATATCTCATGCATTATGAAAAACGTACAGCACAACTGTTTGAAAATTTCTAAGAACGTTGACAAACAACACTTACTATACTGATAGCAGAAACAATGTTAACTCCAAGAGACATGTGCTTCATCCCTCAAGTGGATGCCAAATATTTCTCCAAATAACCGAACAATGGGAAATCCATTAGGAAAAGAATAGTTGCTACTCACCATATAGCAAAGATGCTGAGTTGCAGTGAGACGCAACAATAATACTGTGACACAATACGCTTTCTGCCAACTAGCCCCCCCCCCACACACACACACGAGCGTGTGCGAATGCAACTCGCACACACGACCACAGTCTCTGGCAGCTGATGTGAGACTACGAACAGCAATATATGATGGGATAGGCAACGAGGTGGGGGTAAGGAAGAGGTTGGGATGGTGAGGGGTAGCAGGATAAGAGTGGGGGACAGTAAAGTGCTGCTGCAGGAGCATGCAGGGACGAGGTGGAGACAGGGTGGGGCAGCTAGGTGCAGTCGGGAGGTTAGAGGGAGGGGGTAAGGGGGAGGGGATAAGGCCGGGGGGTTGGGGGAGGTTAGTGGAACAGGAGAGAAGTAGAAAGACTGGAAGCATTGGTGGAATAGAGGGCTGTGTAGTGCTTGAATGTGAACAGGGAAGGAGCTAGACAGGTAAGGACAATGAGTAACGTAGGTTGAGGCAGAAGGGTTACGGGAATGTAGGATATATTGCAGGGAGAGTTGTAAGGACGACGACTAATGAAGGTTGAGGCCAGGAGGGTTACAGGATGTAGGACATATTGCAGAACTCTACCTGCAACACATCCTATGGATATTTTGAAGGGAGAGTTCTGCAATATATCCTACATTCCCATGAACCTGCTGGCCTCAACCTTCATTACTCATTGTCCTCACCCATCTAGTTCCTTCCCTGTTCCCATTCCAACACTACACAGCCCTCTGTTCCACCAACACTTCCACTCTCTCCCCTTCTTCGCTACTCCCGCCCCCCATTCCATCTAACATCCCGACTACACCTAGTTGCCCCACCCTCTCTCCACCTCGTCCCTGCATGCTCCTGCAGCAGCACTTTACCGTCCCCCACTCTTATCCTGCTACCCCTCACCGCCCCAGCCTCTTCCGTACCCCCACCCAGTTGCCTATCCCATCATGCACTACTGTTTGTAGCCTGACTTCAGCTGCCAGATACTATGGCTTTGTGTGTGTGTGTGTGTGTGTGTGTGTGTGTGTGTGTGTGTGTAAAAAAGAAGAATGTGGTTCTGCCAGTAAATATACAACAGCTATCACACTATATCCCCCTCACCTTGTTGGGAGGGTTATTGTGACAACCACTTTGAAGGTGAACAATGACTACACATACATACCATCAGTTCCAGTAGACAATAATTTAAATTTTACGGTTTTGAACAAACTTTACCCAATAACTCTACAACTTGTTACATAAAATCTTATAAGTCTTCAACCTCTCAATCCACATTTAAGTTGTGCGCTGTTGGTTGCTTGTTGCGCTGGTAGAATTACAGCATTGTCTGTTTACAAGGGCATGCTGAAAAATAATGTCTGCAAACATAATGGCTCCAAAAAGAAATTATTAACATTCTACACATCATTATCCTTTATGTCTACATATTTGCAGCCTTCTGCCACTAGAGGGCTCCAAATTGTAGTGTGTAACAAGGCAGTGTGTATGTAACTATGTCGGCGCATGAGAAGCAGTGAGGTGTAATTGAGTTTCAAATGTGAACAGTTTGTTCACACATGGAGCACCCTCTCCTTCAGCACAATTCCACACCACATACGGTGCTACAACAATTTGACAAATTGGGTTCACTGGCATCGATCATCCTCCATAAAGTTCCGACTAAGCACAATGCGATTTTCACCTGTTCCCAAAACTTACAGAATACTTTCAAGAACTTCACTTTGATAGTGATGATGTGGTGCAAGCAGGGTGAGGCTGTCGTTCTGTCTGAAAAGTCAAACATTCTATACTGACAGTTTCAACAAACTTGTCTCTTGTTGGGAGAAATTTGTTTGTCACCAGGGTGACTACAATCATAAATAAATATGGAGACATCAAGAATAAAGATGTAGAATGGCTGGAATATCTACAATTATGAAAAGGATAGATCGCTGCTCACCATAAAGATGACACTGACACACAGAGGAAACACTGTTACTCACTGTGCTTTTGGCCAAAGCCTTCCTCAGAAAAGAAAGAAGAATATTCACACAAGCAAGCATACCTCATGTACACATGACCACTACCTCCAGCTGCTCTGGCTGGACTGCAACTGTTGTTTTGAATGAAAGAACCAGTCCTAAGGGGCAGTGAAAGAGGGGGAGGCATAGGGTACGGGTGAAGGGAGACGTGTGGAGTGTGGACTGAACGGAAGGCAGCAGGACAAGGCTGTCAGACGCAGTGTTGAGCAGCTCTGTGGTGAGCGGGGCACATGAAACAGAAAAAAAAGAGGTGCAGAGAATGGAGAAAGATCAGTGGGTACATAGGCAGAGAACAGTGTACAATCAGTGTGAGGGGCCATGAACCGAGAGGAGGTGATAAGGCGAAAGGGGCAGAAACTGTTGGATGGAGGGTGTGGGGGCAGTGGGTTATCGTAGGTTGAGGCCAGGATATTTTCAAAAGTGGAGAATGTATTGTATGGACAATGCCTATATGCGCAGTTCAGAAAAGCTGGTGGAAGAGTGAAGGATCCAGCTGCTCCATGTAGTGAAGCACACATTGAAGTAAAGCGTGTTATGCCACAGGATGGTCCACTTTGCTCTTGGCCACAGTTTGAATGTGGCCATTCAAGCTGGTGGACAAGTAGTTTGTAGGCATACTAATACAAAAAACTGCGCAATTACTGCAGCAGAGCTGGTATATGACATGACTGGTTTTACACAGGGCCTGTTCTCTGATGGGGCAGCATAAGCCTGTTATAGTTCTGGAATAGGAAGTACTAGAGGTGTGGATGGACAGGTCTTGCACCTAAATCTTCTATAAGGATATGAACCCTCTGCCTATGTGCTGGGATTGTGAGTGGCATAGGGATGGGCAAGGATGCTGTGGAAGTTGGATGGACGATCACTTTAAACCTTTTTCACATGGAACGAGGCAGCTAATGTTGATGCGGATGGGGACATGACATCCGACCTCATAAAATGCTGCGCTGTTGGCACACAGGAAGTGCTGGTTAACATGATTGTGCTCTCCAGCAACTGTTGTCAGCTTTATTTGGCCTACATAGATTTCAAGATCGAGATTTATTTCTTAATTTCATCTGAATGAAAGAGGAGCTGTTTTTGAAGCTGCAGACCGTCAATGAAAAAGATTTTTACTGCCAAGATACAAACATGAGACAGGCGATAAACTCAGATGAGTACACATATGTTACAAAAAATTTCATAATAGCAAAAACTTCCAGTGTGTAACATACATTTATCTTCAGACATAAACTGTCAGCCAAGTTAAGATTTTTAAGCACTGGGGAAACATTCCAGTCCTTGGCCTTTGCAACAAGAATTGCCAAAAATTAATTATTTATAATAAATAACATTGATTATTGAGATTGAATGTAACATTCTTAGCGTGAACTCACTAAAGATGAACTCTTGATAATATATAAAATAGAAAGAAACTTCCACATGGGAAAAATATATTAAAAACAAAGATTCAAAGACTTACCAAGTGGGAAAGCGCCGGCAGACAGGCACATGAACAAAACACACAAACACACACACAGAATTACTAGCTTTCGCAACCGATGGTTGCTTCTTCAGGAAGGAGAGGGAAAGACGAAAGGATGTGGGTTTTAAGGGAGAAAAAAAGGACAGGTGTACACTCTGGATGTGTGTGTGTGTGTGTGTGTGTGTGTGTGTGTGTGTGTGTGTGTGCGCGCGCGAGTGTACACCTGTCCTTTTTTTCCCCTAAGGGAAGTCTTTCCGCTCCGGGGATTGGAATGACTCCTTACCCTCTCCCTTAAAACCCACATCCTTTCGTCTTTCCCTCTCCTTCCTGAAGAAGCAACCATCGGTTGCGAAAGCTAGTAATTCTGTGTGTGTGTTTGTGTGTTTTGTTCAAGTGCCTGTCTGCCGGCACTTTCCCGCTTGGTAAGTCTTGGAATCTTTGTTTTTAATATATATATATATATATATATATATATATATATATATATATATATATATATATATATATATATATATATATATATATAAAACAGAAAGAAACTTCCACATGGGAAAAATATATTAAAAATAAAGATTCCAAGACTTACCACGCGGGAAAGCGCCGGCAGACAGGCACATGAACAAAACACACAAACACACACACAGAATTACAAGCTTTCGCAACTGGCAGTTGCTTCGTCAGGAAGGAAGGAAGGAGAGGGAAAAATGAAAGGGTGTGGGTTTTAAGGGAGAGGGTAAGGAGTCATTCCAATCCCGGGAGCGGAAAGACTTCCCTTAGGGGAAAAAAAGGACAGGTATACACTCGCGCACACACACACACACACATATCCATCCGCACATACACAGACACAACCTTTTTTTCCCCTAAGGGAAGTCTTTCCGCTCCCGGGATTGGAATGACTCCTTACCCTCTCCCTTAAAACCCACACCCTTTCATTTTTCCCTCTCCTTCCTTCCTTCCTGACGAAGCAACTGCCAGTTGCGAAAGCTTGTAATTCTGTGTGTGTGTTTGTGTGTTTTGTTCATGTGCCTGTCTGCCGGCGCTTTCCCGCGTGGTAAGTCTTGGAATCTTTATTTTTAATATATATATATATATATATATATATATATATATATATATATATATAATAGAAAGAAACTTCCACATGGGAAATGACAGCTGAAAAGGCAAGCACTGGGCATTACGAGTGTGAACCACTGGTGCCTCTTGTGAGAACAGATTTTGCAGCTCCTAGGTGTGGTACTGGAAATGCTTTAAATAATGCTGTTGAGGAAGTGTATGGGGTGAGATACCCGTCTGTTGACAGTGGCTGAGGCGAAATAGCTGCATTGGACATAGGCTGCAGGAGAGCTAATGGAGCAGGGTCATGGGCATCCTGCACATTGGGGATGCTGCTGCCTGTGTTGTTGGTGGATGGTGGATCAAGAGTAATGTTGGCATAGAATGGCTTCAAACCATCGATCAATATGCTGATACAGATGGGGTGCAAATATAAGGCAGATGTCTCCGAGTCCTGCTTCAGGACCATCATGGTGCTGGTGAGAGGTTGGCCACATGCAAGTTATGCAGTCCTGCAAGCTGGTGATGAACTCAGGGATCATGTCGCGAAATCGCCCGGCATGGTGAGTGGCTGACCATAAACAAGTTCGGCAGCCAAAATACCAAGATCGCCCATGCAAGTGACGTATGGCAGAGTAGGGTGGCCTTCAAGGTACAGTGGAGCCATTACACCACGCCACTGGCAGCTGCCTGGTAGCTTGATGTCAACTGCACGTCAGTCCTGCAGAGATCTGTCAGCTCGCAAAGAAGGGCAGATGTAAACTATTACCATGATATGTAGTGACGTGGCACCAGCAGCCAAAATAGGAATCCACGTGGAGATGAAGGCGGTGGCTACTGTGATGGCAGTGATGTTGGGTATTAGGATTGCAACCAGCCCACTATGGTGAGAAGGTAGAGACACCCATCAAAGGAAAGTAGAGAGCAAACAATGACATCATGAATATCGGTGAACTTTTGCCTGGCGACAGGTGTGCTGAAGAGGAGACAGGGGTCAGTTCAAATCCTTCAGTCCCTCTGAATACCTAGCCACATGAAATGTTGCATCATCAGAGCAGCGGACATGTGCACAGGGTGCACTGAGCCAGTGGAAATGTTGCACCAGATACTGCTGTCTAAGCCAGGAGCCAATGTGCTTTAAAGATGGAGTGTTGAAGTGATGTACACGCAGACACGGGCGAGTTTCAGGTGATGCTGCTGGATGGTGCTAAATGCCTCACAGTCCAGGGACAAGGCAACACCTCAGGTGCGGCTGAGGTAGTTGGCGACAGTGTTCCCCATTCTTGCAATGATGTGATATATGGCAGTAGTAAATTCAGAAATGAATGACATCTGCCAGAAGCGAAACAGGGAGAACTGCTCAATGTCTTTTGCATGGTCACATGTTATAGGCTCATGGCTGGTGAAGACTGTGAAGTGACGGGCCTCCACCAACGCTTGAACGTATTTCATACCCTGTTGATGATGAGGAGCCCTGTATCGTGAGCTTCAGTGCCACTGAGTGGCATTAGCTGGAGAAGAAAGCAAGCACCTGCCAAGTGTTGCCAACATGCTGCTGCAGCACAGCACTGAAGGCCATTTGGCTGGGATCGACCACAATGGCAAACAGGGCACTGGGGTGTGGGTGGGTGAGAATGATAGCAGCCCCCAAGTCGCACTTGGCAGCAGAGACCCTGTCTTGTATTTACACCATCCACAGCAACAGTTTGTTGCCCTCTGTTTTGGTGCCACAAAGGGCAGCAGAGAGCATCTCCTGCATAGCAGAAGCAGTCCTCAGATGGCAGTGTATGAAGTTTAACATGCTGAGCAAGTGGCGGCTGTCCCAGAAACTTTATGGGGACAGGAATTCAAGGATAGCTTGCACCTTGTCACGCAGGGCAGCAGAGATTGCATGGCCCAGGAATATCACCTCACTGGCACTGAGAATGCACTCTGCTGAGTTTTTGTTGTTGTTGGCATTCTAGAGACACTCAAAAATACTGCAGAGGTTCTTGCGGTGTTTGTGGGCATCGTGGAAAGAACCAGCATGCCATCTAAGTAGGTGAAACAACACAGAAAGCCTTGCAAGATGCCGTCCCAGGAACACTGCCATCATTGCGCAGCATTACAGAGGCCGAAGGCCATGAATGCGCTCTCGTAGAATGCAAATAGTGTGATGATGGCAGTCTTCTGGGTATCCTTTGGTGTGACCAGAATCTAGATGAAAGCTTTGGCATGGCTGATCATGCTAAAAATTCTAGATCTAGCTAGCACATTGCTGTAGCTGTATAGGAGTGGCACTGGATACCAGTCAGGGATGGTACGGGTGTTTTAACTTCCGGTAATCGACGTATGGGCAAGAGCCAACTTTCTTCTTGGCATGTTGAAGGACAGACACCCACGGGCTCTGTGAAGGATGCAGCATGCCGGCAGCAAGTAGCCCTTCAAACTTGGCCTTCGCAATCTTGAGTTTGTGCAGCCATAGGGGTCATGGCTGGCAGAAGACAGATGGTTCATGGGTGGCGTCGATGTAGTGGACAGTTGAATGGCGGACCTTCTGAGGTGTGCTGGATGGATGTGTGAGAATAGAAAACTGCGCCAAGGCAGTGCATTGGCCAGAATATGCCATCTCCTTTGCATAGAAGAAAACAGGGAAATGAGTGGTGCCACTCTTTGATCTCCCGACAGTGCGGTCAATGAGGTGCCAGCTGGCAATGTCAGGAGCAGGCAGCAGTAACTAATGAAGTCGAAAAACACAAATCGCAGAACTGGTGTCGATGAGGAATGGCATGGCAGAGCTAACATCATGGACAAACAGGCACTGGGAGAGCAAGCAACAGCCAGATGCACCTAATCCACTCGGCTGTTGGGATTTGTGTGCTAAGAACAGTGCTCCCTGCAGTTTGCAGCGTACAGGCCAAAGGTACCAGAAGAGGCTGGCTGGGTCATGGGAGGGATTGGCAGGTGGCTAGAGCTGGGCCGGTGGTAGCTGTTGTTGGGCCAATGGCTGGGGCTGCGCAGATTCAGTGGTCAGAACTGAGGTGGTCCTAAGTTTCCTGCAGTGCTGCCATGTCAGCAATGAGTCAGATGAGGAAGTAATAAACTCCCTGGCTACTGTCTACTATGCTGTGGGCTGGTTGGGTGGGGAGTGGCCAGTGACGTCATTCGTGGCGCATTGAGTGGCAAGGGGGAGCTCATGGCAGGGTGGTTAGCAGAATGACGACCAGTTGACTGCGCCAGGTAGAGGTAGGGCTGGCAAGTGGCAGTTGCACGAAAGGAAGCCAGCATCTTGCTCACCCTAAAAGTGAGGCCAGCGATGCTGGTGGAGAGAGTTCAGTGTGCGACAGCACAGATTCCTGTATTGGGGCTGGGACATGAGCCAGTCAGATGTTGTATAAGAAATAGTCAGAAATTATATGTGGCTATGCCAAGCTTTGGAGATCATTCAGGAATCGTGAGGGTTGCCAGTCTCAACACTACACAAAGGAAAGGAAGACTCTGACATGCTACATTTCTGACAATCTGAGTTGTGTCACAAAATGGCAGCGGAGAATCTTTTAACAGTCTGTGGCCAGGGGCCATCCGATGACATCGTGGACCTCCACTGCATATGTCAGCTTCAGCTGGCTGACCACAACAGCAAATCCAGGAGCATCCTGGTGATGGTGCAGCCAGCGAAAAAGCCACTGAAGAAAACCACATGTGTGGGTTCCGCAGCAGGTGAGTTGCTATATGGGCATGTGGAATAGTGGTGGCATGTGAGGGATTGTGCATTGGTTTGTTGACACTGGGAGGGACAGTTGCAGCGATAGTAGAAGCAGGGGCCAGGGCGCGCATCGGTATGGAGTCTGGCGGTGGACTGACAGTGGATTGGGGCACTGTGAGTTGTGTGTGTAGGATAATGTGCAGCATTCCAGCTCTGCAAGAAGCATGGTCAGCTTGCCAATGATGTGTTCTGTTGACACAGCACAGCACATACACTTGAAAAACAGCTTATGATCAGAAGCACACTATTGTTAGTAGCACGGAAACGAAAGTTGCTGATGGGTTGAGCATGTGTGCAGGAGTCTAAACAATTGCTAACGGGATGAGGTGGTCAACAACATGATGTAACAGAAAATTAGGTCAATTGAGGTTATTGTCGGGTCACCAGTGTAGCAACGTTTCTCTACTTAACTTACGAGTTTGATTATGAAAGAGAAAAACAGAGCATGGTAGGCACTGCACAAAGAAAAATGTTCAACTAACCTACTACAAAAAAACAGGAAGTAGTCTCAAAATTTATAGAAGCTGAAGAAAGTTACTTGCCAATGTGGGTGGCACTAGACACAAGTGCACCATGACAGAAATAGCATACACTGGGCAAAGTCATAATTTTGTCCCCTAATATCACTATCACCAATATTTTTTGACACAGGGTGCAAAAATAATCATCTCCGATGGAAGATGCATTAAAAACCTGTTTATATGGCTCGCTGCATAGCAGGTGTACAGTCGTTGTAGCATGGTAATGTCTTTACACTTCATGGTAAGTGTGTCTGTACTACACGCACTGCCGCCTGGCACCACCATTACGTTGCAGAACAGAAGCTGATGTTGATGCTGCGAGGACAAGAAAAGACTCAAAGTGAGGCTAGGTCACTGGAAGGTTCACTAGGCACTGAGCTATTGTTTTGTACTGGTGGCCAGGAAGCACAGTATGCAGACATCCATTCACACAGCAGGATCAACAGCTTGGGACAAATGTAAAAGTGGAAAAGAAGAAACTGGCTGTCTTAGCAGATGGCCATAATAAGCGAGGGATGTAAGGAACTGTTAAGAGATAGATGTCGGGTGAAAGGCTGCCACAAACATGAATTACATCAGCGGTTTGGGGTTTTGGTAAGCTACGAAGGTTTCCTTTAGAAGGCCCGTAAACAGGTTGGCACAGGTGGATTCCATGTGAACGCCCATGGCTGTGCTGTGTATTTGTTCTTGTATCTTCCTTTCAAAAGAGAAGTAGTTGTAAGTTAGTAACATGTATGAGGAATGACATAGTGAGTCTGGAGTCTTAAGAACATTGAGAGAGGAAGTGTTCAAAAGCAACAAGACCATGAGCATTAGGAACGTTGGTGTCTAGGGAAATGGCATCAATAGTGATGAATAGGGATCCACGAGGTAAAGGCGTGTGGATGGTGGTGAGTCAGTGTATGAAGCGGTTGGTATCTGATGTGGGAGGCTTGATTTGGGTTGCTGATTGGAGATGTGGGTCAATGAGGGCTGAAATTCTTTCAGTGGTAGCACAATAACTAACTAGAATGGGGTGCCCAGGATTGCTGTGTTTGTGAATTTTGGAGAGAATGAAAAAGGTGAGTGTGCAGGTTGTCATAGGGCTGAGGAGGGAAATGGATTCAGGGGAAAGGTTCAGGGTAAGGCTTAAGGCTTTAGCTGGGACTGAATGTTACGGTCGACTTCTGGGATAGGATCACTCTGGCAGAGATTAAAGGTGAAGGAGTCAAACAATTAGCAGAGACCTTTCCCCAGATAATCACTGCAGTTCATAATGACAGCAGTAGAGCCTTTGTCCACAAGTACGATGATTAGATGATGAGCTGTTTTGAAGTTATGTGTGTATGTCTTCTTCTGCTGAAAGAGTGGTGTTCTCTGGAAGGGGCTTGGGAAAGGACAGTGTGGCCAAGTTCGACGTAAGAAATTCCTTAAAGGTGACCAGGCAGGAGGCCTCTGCCAGTTGTCTATCATCTCCTGAATTCTGCCAGAGTGATCCAGTCCCAGAAGACCAACATAACCTTCAATCCCTGATTAAAGCACTAGTCCCTTCATAGAAATTCTCTCCTGAATCCATTTCCTCCTCACCCCTGTGACACCGTCCACTCCCACCTTCTACATGCTCCCCAAAATCCACAAACCCAACAATCCTTGATGCCCCAATGGAGCTAGTTCATATGCCCTTGCTGAAAGAATTTCAGCTCTCACTGACCAACATGTCCAACCAATTGCCCAAATAAACTCATGTCCATGGTCTTGCTTCTATTGAAGATTACCTCTCCCAACCTCCTTCAGACTCGAAAACCACTACCTCATTCCTCGCACACCTTCCTAACAATCGTAACACACAACTACATCTCCTTTGAAGTGGAGGTATACAAACAAATCTATGGCACCCACCTATGCCTTCCTCTTTATGGGCCATCTACAAGAACCATTCATAGCCTATCAAAACCCCAAACACCTGGTCTAATTCAGCTCCACTGATATCTTCACAATATGAACTCGGGGCCACGACACCCTATCCTCATTTCTTCACAATCTCAACATCTTTTCTCCCATCGGTTTTGCATGATCCTCCTCAATCCAGCTTGCTATCTTCTAGTCCACATTAAACCCACCAATAACAAAGAGTACTTGTATTTCAACAGCTGCTATCCCTTCCACTCCAAAAAATCTCTCCCAGTGGCCTCTGATACGAACAGTCTTGTCCAATATGATGAAGGTGTCACAGTATCTCCACTCTCCTCTCCTCCCTCCCCAAATCCTCCCACTACCTCGTTACCAGCTGCAAAGGAGCAACCCCCCCACCCCCCTCCCCCAATCCCATGTCCCCCAATATCCCCCTGGACTGCAGAATTGGATCACATCCTTCATCTGGGCTTTGATAATCTATCATCATGATCTGAAATGAGGGACATTGTACCCAATTTTGATGAGGATTGTGTGTTTAAAGGGACTAAACTACTGGGTCATCAGTCCCTCCATTTGATGAGAGAAATACGTAAAAAGGCAGAAACCAAAGAAAGCAGGAACTTGGCTGCTCACCTTTATAAACAAGTCAAAGAGTTTAAAAAGGGCATAACAGTAGTTGTCACAGGATAGGTAAAAGGAAATAGAGATAACCCAGACAGCATCTGGCACAAGAGGGTCTAAAGGCACAAAAAGGTGAGAGGGGAAGAAAGTAACCCGCAATCACATGGGGGATACCTGCCGCAGGGGGATACACCCCACCTCCCCTCCCCCCCCACAACCACCTCTAACACTGAAAGAGTGGGAGTGTTATATTTTAGTATGAAATCCGCTCTCCCTCAGGAAATGCAACACTTTGGTAGTGGCTGTCACATCATATGCAAGCATCTGAGGTAATGAGGTAGACATGTTGAGAGCGTGCTGTAGATCAGCCAGCATGGCACACTCAACAAGAACATGCACTGTTGTCAGTAGACTACCTCAACTGCAGAGAGGAGGATCCTCCTGACGCAGAAGGAACTTGTGGGCGAGTCTCGAATGGCCAATGCATAGTCGGCACAACACAATGGCACCTTTGTGACAAGCCTGGAAAGATGGATGCCACACCTTAGTGGATCCCTTAATTGCTCTTAACTTGGGTCGAGTTATTCTAAGTCTGTGGCTGGTATTCTGATGTCTTTAAGTTGATCACCTGTTGTTGCATCTTTAGCTAGATGATTGGCAATTTAATTTCCTGGAAGGCCTATGCGGCTCGATGTCCAGAGCAGCAGAGGTCAACCAGTAGGTCCTGTATTAAGCAGCCAAAAGATTTTTGGAACAAGATGAGGATATGACTTTTAAGCAACTCGCGGAATTGCTACAGATCAGAAAGTTCATCATGGCCAGCCAGAGATTTGGCATACAGCAAAGCCTGAAGTTCAGCAACCAACTCTGTAATGTATACACTGCAGGCACTGTGTGTTCAAAAGCGTAACCAACCCTGTCATTTACTTTTGATCCATCCGTGAAGATGCATACCACATTAGAATAATCAAGAAGGATCGAATGAAACAGTTGTAAGAGAAGGGTAAGATCAGCATTGTTCTTGGGGTCAGAAAAGAGGTCCATCCATATCAGAGGACAGAGTACAGACCACAGGAGGTGTTGAGAGGAAGCCCTAGTAACACAGACTAAGGGATGCTGTTGGAGGTCCTTCAGTGGAGTATTGAGTTGGATCCCAGCTGGTCTACCCAGTTTTGGACAGCGCACAAACAATCTGAACTGTTGGTTGTAGAACAGAGTTGAGTGACATGGGTGAGTAGGTATCTGACACATAGTGAGTGTGTAATTAGCCACAAGCTGCTGTCATCTAACATGCAGCAGTGAGTCACTGGCTTTCGTCAGGAGACTCAACAGTGCTCGTACGGCAGGCCCCTGTAGTCAACCACATGCCAGTTTGGTGAACAGGGTCCAGCAAGCTCAGTACAGATGGTACTGCCAACCACAGGCAATGCGTCCATAGTCTATGCGGGATAAAAACAGCACTTTGTAAAATCTCAGAAAAACTATGTGGTCCCCTAGCTTCTTGTCAAATAAGATACCTACGAATTTTAAACTTTTAATTACTTCAAGTAACTGGCCAACAAAAATTACTGGGTGTGGGTGCACAGCCTTGAGTCTACAAAAACGCATATCTTGTGATTTTGCAGGAGAAAATCGAGAGCCATAATTCAGGGCCCAGTCATGGACTCTCCAGCCAGCCTCCTGATGTTGGCACTCAGCAATGTGCAGAGACGTAGGGGCGTAGCACAGGCAAAGATCATCCACATATAGTGACGGAAAGACTGTAGGGCCCACTGCATTTACAATACCACTGATATGGACAGCAAACAGCTTTATGTTTGGAGAAGATCCCTGAGGGACTCCAGTTTCCTGTATATATTGGTTGCTGAGAGTCGAACCTATCTGTACCTGAGAAAGTCAGACACACAGGAAATTCCGCACAAAAATGCGCAAACTGTCCCAGAAACCCCACTAATGCAATTTAGAGAGGACGTGATGTCACCAGGTCATATTGTATGCCTTCTGTAGGTCAAAGAACACAGCAATGACATGTTGACAATGCACAAAAGCATTGTGCACTGCAGATTCCAGACAAACCAGATGATCTATGGAGGACTGGAAATCCCAAAAGCCACTTTGGAATTGTGATATATGCCCTCCAGCTTCAAGGCACCAACAAAGACTGTGGTTGACCATTTGTTCAAATAACTTACACAACCCATTCATCAGGGAGATTGGCTGGTAGGTAGTTAAAATATGTGATCCTTTCCCAGTTTCATTAACAGCAATAATAGTACCTTCCCGCCATTGAGAGGGGAATTCTCCTTCCAACAAAATCCGATTAAAAAGTCTGAGGATGTACTTCATGTTGTCAGCATGAAGATGTGTGAGCCTTTGGTTTGGGATTTTTTCAGGTCTAGCTGTGAAACTCCCATTTGCTAAAAGGGACACTGTATGATACAGAGCTAAGAGCACAGAAGGATAGTGGGGTCACTCAATGAGGTGTTTCAGGATCAAGAAATTACTGCAAATGGACACTTCAGTGAAGTGTGCCTCTAAACATTAGGCAAATACCATGGGATCAGTGCAGATGTTACCATTGCAAGGATGCAGGCATCAGCATGGGTGGAGGATGGCCGCAAATGCAGCAGAGTTTAGTCCGTACTTGGGACGGTGGGGTGTGGAATCGCAAGATTACACAAATATTGCTCACAAACTGCTGCTTCCTTTTCTTTATTAAAAACTGCACTTTCACCTGGAGTCTCTTGAATGCTATTAAATTACCTACAGAGGGATGGTACTTGCACTTTTGACGTGCCCTGTGATGTTCCCTGATAGCTGTGGCTCTATTTTCAGAGCACTGTGGCACCAGCGGTCTTCGAGATTAGCCTGAGGAGTAGGGCATCATTGCTGCTGCTGCTGCTGCACAAATAATAATATCAATAGCATCCTTAACTACTTGGTTGATATCCATCACACGACTGGCTGCAAAAGTGGCTGTAGAGGACAAAGCCTGCCAGTCAGCTTTCTGAAGCAACAAATGGGAAGCATTATCCATATGTCTACGCGGGAGGGAATGATAGGAAAATGGTCATTGCCACAAAGGTCGCCATGGACCCGCCACTGAATCAGAGGTAAGACATTCGGGCTGCAAACTGTGAGATCAACAGCTGAGTATGTCCTGTAGGCTGCACTGAAATGTGTTGCAGTTCCAGTGTTGAGTAGGCAGACGTCCAATTCAGAAAGGAGGTGTTCTAGTACATGGCCTTTGCAAGATGTAATGTCAACACCCTACAGAGGATTATGGGCATTAAGGCCCCCAATAAGAGGAAGGGGTAGATAGCTGTTCCACTAACTCTAACAGTTTGTGATAATCCATCTTGGGGGTAGATAAACATTACAGACTGTCATTCTAACTGAAAGGTAGAAACTAACAGCCATGGCCTCTAGTGCAGTGGTAAGGACACCTGTTCACTGAAAATATCTGGACATATGAGGGTACAGACTCCACCAGATACTCTCTTGACATAAACGTGACTGGTACAGTAGACTTTGTAGTTTTTCAGAGAGAAATAAAATAACCCCTTGTTTTACATTCTTTTTTCGATACTTGAAGAGGCAATTCACTGAAAGTTTCGTAATTCCACTTGTATCTAATAAGTGATTTAGTGTAATACATTAAATTTCATAAAATTTATTATTACATTTGTTTACTTGTATGTCATGTTTGTCCAATATATGCTAGCATTATTTTGCATTCACTAATTAAGCCATAATTAAGAAAAAATAGGTTAGCATTGTTGTTTTTCATTATTTTGTATAATGTGATGTGCATCTTATGTAAAAAATCTTTTATACTGTATATGCCAGTTTGGGCTTAAAATACAAAAGGTTTTGTGTATAGTTGTTTATAATAATTTTGAACCCTTAATTATTAATTTTATTAATTTGCATTATAGTTTTGCTAACTTCATTGTTAAGAACATATAATAGGGAGAGCAGAAGGTTCAGAAAAAGGTCAGTTGGAGAAAGTTCACAGATATGACTACAGTCACACGTCAGTGTAATAATCTAATTGTTGTACTACGATTTTTTGACTACGCAACCTGTTATGTGGGGTGGGCTCCCACCAAGAAGAAGTGGTACAGCGCGTCATTAACAAACCACTATAAAACGACTTGATGCCTCGATTATTCCATGGAATTCACGTAACTAGATCCAGTTAGCAGATGACAACTTCAGCAGCAGCAGCAGGAAGCAGATTACTCCGAGTTACACCAACTTAGATAGATATAAGCAATGAACTAAAGTTTATATGTCACTGCAGAACTAATTACTAAAGTCTAATGTTTGGAAACTGTTCTAGCAGTAAATATATGAATTTGTCTCAAGGTTATCTTCGAGTTGGTGGATGCCAGAGTGATCAATAAGATACCCCATGATCATACATTCTTGATGTCTTTGGAACAGAAGTATAACAACAAACTTTTCAAATTCTGTGTTTAATCAAATAACCTTCCAATAATTATTTTTGCCACCATTCCAGTCTCTCTGCACAAAAACAAATTTCATTACAGGAGAAGGGAAGTGTGTTGCCATAAACCGTGTTTTCTGAAGTGCTATGCCAATTACGGAATAAACAGCCAGTAAATGATGAAGTTTGGTAAAATGGTGATAGCAGCCATTATAGTTCCCTTGAAGGAGTGTTGGTGTCAGGTCCGAGAATGTGGCAAATGCAAAAAATGGGTGTGATTACTTCGCTACCAGGTTGCAGTCTGCCAGTTCATGAGATCCATCATCACAGTGTATAGGCTCGACCTTTGTAGGGGTGGGGAGCGAAACATCTGAAGCCTCAGAAAGTAGTTTATCTTTCAGCTTATCCTTCTTATACTTACAAAACTTCGATTTCTGTGAAGATTTCCCCTTTTTATCTGCAAGGAGGACCATACTTTCCCTCATCTCTGATGTCACTGGAGGATGACTAGGCATCTGTGGCTGCACGAATAGTGTGGGAACCACTGGTGCTACAGGGGTAGGAGGCAAAGGAGGTGACATTTCCTCCCCCCAACTATGGAGCGGGCCCTGCAATACGACCAGGGCAGGAAGAGTTGTGCGAGACACTGTCATCATGTGAGGTATTGACTGTGATATGGTCTCAAATTTTGAGAGTTTTGTGTCAGTCAGATGAAGCCGTTCAAACTTTTTCTTTGCATCTTGATAAGACAGGCAGTCAAGCATTTTATACTCTTGAATTTGCTCTTAAACACTGAGCACTGTGGTGAATGAGGGTGCAGTTCCACACAGTTGACACATTGAGGAGATTGGTCACAAGGGCTGCCCTCATGGGATGCCTGTCCACATGCCTGACAGATAGCCTCATTAGGACAGCAGGAGACCATGTGTCCAAACCTCTGGCACTTAAAACATCTCATCAGGGGAAGAAAATAAGGCCTGACACCACACCTACAAACAATGAGCTTAACCTTCTCAGATAAAAATGTTACCGTTGAAGGCTAAGGAAAAAGCTCCAGTGTACATTCTATTAGCCTTGGCCCCATTCTGGATGCAGCGAACAAAATGGACTTCCGCGCCATCCCAGATTAGTACTCAACTCTAGCGT
Source organism: Schistocerca gregaria (assembly GCF_023897955.1). NCBI lineage: Eukaryota > Metazoa > Arthropoda > Insecta > Orthoptera > Acrididae > Schistocerca > Schistocerca gregaria. Next base: position 65,184,243 of record NC_064924.1, on the reverse strand, counting down.
TAGGTCCTGAGGGAAGGTAACACCTTGAATTCTATTGAGCTTGTTATGAGGAGAAATGGTTACTGGTATACCTCCTTGCTTGACACAGGCCCGAGGTGCTAGTGATTTGTTGGCGTTTGATGTTTTGATCAGTAAAGATCCATTTATCATCATCTCTATTGCAGAAACCTTCCCAAATTGATCTTTAATATTTTAACAAAAAACAGTAGCTTTGTTGTAGTGAAAGATCTGCCGTCAGTTTGGGAACAAACCAAGAACTAGGCAAAATGTCCACTCCCATTTCTCCTCACCTGGCTCTCATCTTGAGGCATGGTCAAAGACTGAAATACAGAAGGACTGTAAACCTCTGCATTAAAATCACTGTTCCTGACTGTTGAGACAGCCGTGTTGGCATGGCCACTGTTAAGTGTGTTCCTTCTAATTGCAAATCATTCACCACGATGCCACTCATTCCGATCAGAGGCTCTCCCTGTGGGTGCCACCCCGCCAAGGCAAAGGCCACCTGGCACAGTAGCCGTTCCCGGTACCCTGAAGTGGATAGGCACCTACTTCTTGGCTGACATGTGAAGGTTTCAGCTCAGACATTGGCACTGCAATCCCTGCATTGACAAAGGTCTACCACCTAGAGAGTACATGACCACCCCACAATAATGGAGTGGCTACTACGCTGGATGTTGGGTTCACAGGTAGGAAGATCCAACTGATCAGTAGGTGCAAAAAATAGCAGTACATAGTGAAGTGTTAATGTACCACAGTAACGCATTCTTTCCCAAATGACTCATACTTTTGTAAAATTTGGAAAGTGGAGGACAAACTCAAAAGAGAGACCACAATTTAAAAAGCCAAAAAAAGGTGGAGGAAAAAGTGTTGAAAAGGTGAAAAAGAAAAATCAGAAGTCCACAGAATAGTCAAAATATCACGGTAAAAACATGAGCAAATAAAAAGACTCATATTATTCACCTCTTACGACAGGACAAGGAAGGACCGTGGGTCTATTATATCCCCCCGATACCACAGTAGGAACTACCCAAGATCCTTCCCAACACTACTGAAGCGGTGTTCCATTGCCCATCCAACCTCCGCAATACCTAGTCCATCCCTATGCTATTAAGAAACCCAACCCCTTGTTACAGTGATCATATCCCTGTGGAAGACCAAGGAGCAAGAGGAGGAGGAGGAGGAGGAGGAGGAGGAGGAGGAGGAGGAGGAGACTACTGTGTAACGTCCTGTCGACAACGAGGTCATTAGAGACGGAGCACAAGCTCGGATTATGGAAGGATGGGGAAGGAAAGCGGCCGCGCCCTTTCTAAGGAACCATCCCGGCATTTGCCTGAAGCGATTTAAGGAAATCACGGAAAACCTAAATCAGGATGGCCGGACGCGGGATTGAACCGTAGGAGCAAGACCTGCCCAATCTACACACCAAGCACTTCCTATTCCAGTTCTGTCAAAGTCTTATCCTACCTGCATCAGAGGCAGTGACACGCGTACAACCAGCCATGTCATATACCAGCTCTGCTGAAATATCAGCACAGGTTTTTGTATTGGTATGACCACCAACCAGCTGTCCACCAAGATGAATGGCCACCACTAAAAAGTGGCCGAGAGCAGAGTGGACCCACCCTGTGGCACAACATGCAGCTCAAAATAACTTGCTTGGGTTCAATGGCTGCTTCACAACCTGGACCATCTGGATTCTACCCTCCACCACATGTTTTTCTGAACTGCACAGAGTTATCCTCATAACACATTATCTGCTCCTGAGAGTATCCTGGACTCAACCTATGATAACCTACTGTTCCCTCGCCCTTCATCCAACAGTCTCTGTCCCCTCTGTTCTATCACCTCCTCCTGGTTCACGTCCCCTCGCACTCACTGTGCACCGCTCTCTGTCTACATACCTACTAACCTCTTTCCATTCTCTGCTCTCTTCCTCACAGCCTCCTACCTGGCAGGCTTGTCCTGCTGCCTTCTATTCCCTCCATGCTCCACCAGACAGCGCTGTCACAACCCCACCTACATCCTATCTCTCCTCTTTTCACTGTTCCACACATGATTGCTGCATTCATTCAACATAAAAGTTGCAGTCCAGCCAGAGTAGCTGGGGATAGCAGACGTGTGCATGAGATGTACCTGCTTGTGTGAATGTGGGTGGGTGTTTTCCTTCCTTTTCTGAAGAAGGCTTTGGCTGAAAGCTCATTGTGTGATAGTCTTTTGATTGTGCCTCTCTGCAACTCAATATCTCACCTTTACAGCGAGTAGCAATCTATCCTTTTTATAATTGTTGAAAATGAATGTTAATGATATTTGTTCTATTTTAAAAAGCTCTATGATTTTTCACATGATAAATTCGGAGACATTACTTTTCAACATACACTTGTACAAATGCAGTTGGCACTCACATTGTTCTTTATGCAAATTCATTAATATTTGAGGCCTGAGACATTTGTCATATTTGTTCACTATTCTAGCAATATTTACTCACATATTCAATTTTGTCATATGACGACATGATGGAGACTGTGGCTGTTGTCTGAAGACAAATGTTGATGGTGTTAGGAAACACCATGTCATAAAAAAACACCACATGTCATAAAGAAAGTGTATAAACTGTCTGAGGATGAATCAGAACAATTCGAAACATGGTAACGGTACCCTTTGAATACAGGAACTGAAAGTAAATTTGTGGCTGGTTGCTGTCCTAACACCATCAACAGTTACTCACATAACCTTACTAAAATTTTTGCGTACTAGTAGGGTATTGTGACAATTTGCAAAGTAAAGGTACCATATCTTTTCCTGACTGCGAGGGCGTGAGAGCATTCAAAATGTTTTCAATTGGACCTTTTATTTGATATTTCACTGACATTTTAAAAATAAGTTGTCAAATGCTTACCATCCACTAATCTTTGAGTGTCTTCATCATATTTTGGGCTATCTTCAGATTTTCCTTCATGCTCTTCATCTAAAGCTGCACTATCCTCCTGCACACAAAGAAAAATTAAGATCTTTCACACATCAAACCAATCACCAATATTCAACTGCATGTATATACATACATCAATAGCATCTCCATCATGTTCATATAATTCATGTTCAGGATTCTTATTGGCCTCATCGTCACCATCATCATCTTCCTCATCATCTGTATTATGAGTTTCATCCTCTTCATTTGCATCTAATGGTAATTCTTCAGCAGAACCCTGGAAGTTGCACACTTCATTAAAAGAACAAAAAGCACACACAAATGTCACAAGTTAAAAAGCAACAATAGCACATTTTGGTTAATGTAAGTGTCTGCCACAAGCCTGTACTTTTGTCCTACCAATTTAGTAGCCAAGCAAAATGCAGCCTGACGGTCACTGGACATGTGGGGAATGAAAGTGGAACACCACACATGAAGAGCAACACCACTGTGAAGGTAGGCAAATTTTTGTAGGTGGCATGTAGATGACATTGCAATCAATAATTGACTTGTTGATTTATACCATCCAATGAAGCATTTGAACATATAATTCATGAATTTTACTCCGACTCAGAAATTAAATTGTGTAATATGAGGCACATAATATATTCAAGTTTAGAGACAAGTTAAATGAGGCTAGAGAGTGCTGTGGCTGGAAATGTAGAAGGTGTAGATGTAGTTAGAGGCAAAAGCACTGTGTTGTTGACAAAGACACAAACAAAAGTTATACAACATTGCTTTGCTTTGGTAGTTTTCGGAATGAAATTCCTTTCTCAAGCTGCTCAAGCTGTAGGAGAAACATTCACACAAACACATAGACACTTAATCAGCCATATGCACATGCCTGTCTCCCTATGTAGTGCTCATTTGACTGCCAGTTCTTTCCTGGCCCACAGTGAGTGTACTCAGGTGAGGTGGGGTTGCGGGGTGGGGTGGGGTGGGGTGGGATGGGGTGAGGGATGGAGAGAGGCAGGATGCAGGGAGGAGGTTGTGGGGAAGCATCTGAGTTCTCATGGGAGAGGGGAGAGCCATTCGTGGGCTAGCTAGGGGACCAGGTAGAGGGGCCAGGTGGCAGATGGCTGAGCACGGGATTTCACAGGCTGGGGTGTTTTGCAGTACATAACTAGCTGATACATACTGGGAAGGTGTAATGGGAAAGGGATTAGGTGTACACACACACACACACACACACACACACACACACACACACACACACACACACACACACACACACACACACACACACACACACACACAATTGGGTGGGGGCTGGGGGTCAAAAGAGTTCCCTTAGGTTTAGGCCAGGGAGCAGATAGGTTATGGGAGCAAACGATGTGCTGTAAGGACAGTTTCCATCTGTGCACTCAGAGTCCGCAGCTCGTGGTTGTGCAGTAGCGTTCTCGCTTCCCTCGCCCGGGTTCAATTCCCGGAGCGGTCAGGGATTTTCTCTGCCTCGTGATGACTGGGTGTTGTGTGCTGTCCTTAGGTTAGTTAGGTTTAAGTAGTTCTAAGTTCTAGGGGACTGATGACCATAGCTGTTAAGTCCCATGGTGCTCAGAGCCATTTGAACCATTTTGTGCACTCAGAAAAGCTGGTTGTGATAGGGAGGATCCAGATGGCATGGGTTGTGAAGCAGCTATTGAAATCTCGTATGTTGTGGTCTGCTGCAGGTTGTGCCACTGGGTGGTCCACATCGTTTTCAGCAAAAGTTTGAGAGTGGACATTCATTCTGGTTGACAGCTGGTTGGTTGTCATACCTATGTGAAATGCTGTGCACTGGTTGCAGTGGAGCTGATTTGTAACGTTGCTGCTTTCACAGGTGGCCCGACCTCTGATGGGGTAGGATGAGCCTATGATGGGACTGAAGTAGGAAGTGCTGGGTGGATCAGTAGGGCAGGTCTTGCATTTTTGTCTTTATATTGGTGTGACCCCTGTGGCAGGGGATCGGTGGTGGGACTGGTAAAGGGATGGACTAGGATGTCGTGGAGGTTGGAAGGGCAGCAGAACACCACTTTGGGACGGGATGGAAGTATCGCAGGTAGGATGTCCCTCATTTCAGGGCATTCACATATATTATCAAAGCTCTGATGATGGATGTGGTTCAGTCGTTCCAGTCCCAGAAGCTACTGGGTGACAAGGGGGTGCTTCTTTGTGGATGGTTCTTAGGATGGATGTGATGATCAGGTGTGCATTAAGTCTGTGGGGCACTGCCTGTTGCCAAGGCCTTTGTGAGGCTGTCAGCATAATGGGCAAGGGGGTTTTCATCACTGCAGATGTATATGCCATGACTGGCCATGCTGTATTGGAGGCATTTTTTTTATGTGGAGGGCTGGCAGCTGTCAAAGTGCAGGTACTGTTGGTGATGGTGGGTTTGATGTGGACTGAGGTGTGGATGGAGCCGTCCCGTGCTCTCCCTCCCCAGAATGAATGTACACTATCAAACTGCTGCCAAAAACAAGGTGGACCACCCAATGGCACAAAATGCAGCAGAGCACAACATACGAGATTTCACTGGTTGCTTCACAACCCACGCCATACAGCTCCTCCCCACTATCTGAGCTGCACAGATGGGAGCTATCCTTACAAGACATCCTCTGCTGCTGTAACCTCCCCGGTGTAACCTGTCCCCCCCCCCCCACCTCCCACTCAATTTCGTTTATGAGTGTGTGTGTGTGTGGGGGGGGGGGGGGCGGGGGGGGTTGTACAAGGGGCATTTGAAAAGTCTGTGCAAAGTCTGAGAGATGGCACCACCATCGCGTAGCGAGGTCATGTTTAGTTAGTAGCATATTTGGAAAGAACGCACACCAAGTTTCAGCCATATTGGTCTACTTCTTTGTGTTTGGCATTTGTGTGAATCAAGGAAGTCGAGTGATTGTCAAAAAATGGACGAAAAAGAATTTCGTGTCGTGATTAAACATTACTTTATGAAAGGCAAAATGCCTCAGAAGACTAAAGAGAAGTTTGATAAACATTACAGTGACTCCGTACCTTCAATTAGCACAGTTTATAAGACTTTTTTGCGGTCCAATTGCCGGCGTTTTCCTTGCAGTTTGGTTTTCAAATGGTCCAATAACGATGAATAATATGCACCTGTAATAGTTTTACCCTTTTCCAGATAATAAATGAGGATTATCCCTTGTGAATCCCAAAAGACAGTCACCATGACCTTTCCAGCTGAAGGAATGGTCTTCGCCTTTTTTGGTGCAGGTTCCACAGCTTCCATGAATTTTTAAAATTATATTATCTTGCTTTCAGCTGTTCTAGCTGAACAGAAGATAACTTCAATTAAAAAATAATTGACCTTAAGTCATAGATGTTTGGAATAACACACTTGTGCAACAGTTCAGTGCAGTATCATATATATAAGTCTCAGAGTCCTTGAATAACAGAAAATTCGTTGGTTTCACATCACTTATAGGACATGTGCACCATAATAACACACATCCCTCCACCAAACAAAAACTGTAACAAATTTTAAAAGCTGGAATATATTGCAATGTCACAGCTGCAAAAGTCACTACCTAAGACAAGACTGCTGCAAAGCTGAAGCAAACATAAACCGCACTAAGGGAGTATGAGATATGAGAGAAATCTTTCAATGTATGCAGAACAGGACATCTAATACAGGAAAATCACATCATTACATACATAAAAATTATCATAAGGAACACTGACAACAGCATCCTAATTTCATAAGAAGATTAATACAATGGAAAAAAAGTGCAGAAAAGAAACCTTCAATAACTGACTAAATAAACACTAGCAACAATCAGTTTTAATACTAATGTTGGTAACAACAGAATATATAATAATGTTGCTATTCGTACAAACAGAAGTCAAAACTTGGATTTCACTGTATAAGAGTGTATCAACATGTGGACAAAGGAAACCAAATTGTGAGTTTTTATGAAATACAAGGACACACTCACAGTAGTACATGACTGAAAAATTTTAAGTCCAACCAAAAGCTACCAGACAGTTTTGCACCACTAATGATATTTAGAGCATAAAAAGTGAACCAAAAGTTAACAAATTTCATTTACAAAATAAAGGTTGTAGATTGTGATGAGACTTATTTGTAAATTTGAGAATGCCTATTCGGCTGTGGGCTGTGTGTGAATGCTCGAGAGGTTTCAACGAGATTGCACAACTTGTCACACAATGACTGCAACAATGGTCTCGTTACGGGAGATGTTCCATGGCAGGGTGATTTACTGCAACAAAGACGTGAATTGGTCATTCAGATAATGTGAACTGTTACCATCTTATTTCCGTCTGTGGGCATATTCGATATCTACAACTACATAAGTCGCATGCCACCATAGACAGTGTAGCAGAGGGTACTGTTACCACCACTAGTCATATGCCTTCCTGTTCCACCTGAAAATAGACCAAGGGATAAACGACTGTCTATATGCCTCCATATGAGCCCCAATTTCTCTTATGTTCCTTGTCCTTACAAGAAACGTACATTCACGGCAGTAGGATTGTTCCGTAGACAGCTTCAAATACTGGTCTCTAAATTTCCTCAATAGTGTTCGTCAAAAAGAATGTTGAATTCCCTTGAGGGATTCCCATTTGAGTTCAGAAGCATCTCCACAATACTTGCATGTTGATCGAACCTATCAGTAACAAATCTAGCAGCCCACCTCAGAACTGCATCAATGTTTTTCTTTAACCCGGGACCCACTAGGGATCCCAAACACTTTAGCAGTACTCAGGAATGTCACATTAATGTGCTATATGTGGTCTTCTTTACAAACGAACTGCACTTTCCTAAAACTCTCCCAATGAACCACAGTCTTGCATTTGCCTCCTCACTACAATCCTTACGTGCTTGTTGCATTTCATACCATTTTGTAATGTTACACAAAGATATTTAATCAGCCTGACTGTGTCAAGTAGAAAACTACTAATACTGTATTCGAATAGTACAGGAATATTTTTTCTACTCATCTGCATTAACTACATTTTTCTACATTTAGAGCTAGTTCTACATTAAATTTTGTTTAAGTCATCTTGTACCTTCCTACAGTCACTCAATGATGACACCTTCCTGTATACCACAGCATCATCAGCAAATAGCCACAGATTGCAGCTCACCCTGTCACTCAGATCGTTTATGCATATAGAGAATAATAGTGGTCCTATCACACTTTCATGGGACACTTCTGACGACATCCTTATCCGTGATGAACACTCGCCATCAAGGACAACATACTGGGTGCTATTACTTACAAAGTCCTTGAGCACCTAAAATATCTAGGATCCTATTCTGTGTCATCATACCTTCATAAACAGTCTGCAGTGCTTTTCAGAAATCAAGGAATGCAGAGTCTGCCTGCTGCCCTTCATTCATAGTTCGCCAAATATTGTGAAAAAAGGGCAAGCTGTCCACGTGAGTGATCCTTCTTAAAACCGTGCTGACTTGTGGACGTAATCCTCTCTGTCCAAGAAATTTTATTATATTCGAATGGAGAATGTGTTCAAGAATTCTGTTAAGGACATTGGTTTGTAATTTTGTGGGTCAGTTTTTCATCCTTCTTATACACGAGTCACTTGCACTTTTTTACAGTTACTTGGGACTTTTTACATGGACGAGAGACTCACAATAAATGCAAGCTACGGGGCCAATGCTGTAGCATACCCTTTGTAAAAGCAAATTGGGATTCCATCTGGCCCTGGCAACTTCTTTGTTTTCAACTCTTTCAGTTGCTTTTTTACACCAGTGATGCCTATTACAGTGTTCCATAAGGGAGTCTGTGCATGTTTGCTTGATTCTCCTGCATGAATTATTTCTTAAACGTGAAATTTAAAACTTCAGCTTTCCTTTTGCTATCTCCTTATGTCACACCACATTTGTCAATGATTGACAAGACAGAAGCCTTCGATCCACTTAGCAATTTTGAATAGGACCAGAATTTTCTTGGGTTCTCGGCTATGTGCTTTGCTAAGGTATAATGGTGGTAGTTTCATGCTTCATTCTTCAATCTTTTTACAGAGCAGCGTGGCTACTCAAACTTAAAAAATGCTTCCCTGAGAATTCCAGGTATGTGGAAGCAAGATGACGTCATAAGAAGCTTCTAATAATTAATGATAAGCATGGGAAGGGGAAATGTCATAGCCTACAATTGCAACTTTTCTTTCCTCATGGCTAGACAGTAGTCCGATTGCAGTTTTTAAATATCAGTCATTTATATGGAATGGCATTAATGACAATATTCATGTATAATTAATATACTTTGAAATACTTAGCATTTTAAAAATTGTGATTTATAAAACTCAATAAAGAATCACTAAATTTTACTTGTTATCAATTGCCCATTCTCTTTTGAACAGTCAGTGCAACCATCTTCCCTTCCTCAGCATTTTCCTAATTTCATTATTAAACCACGGTAGGTATTTTCAGTCTTTAACCCATATATTCAGCACACAAATGTCCAGATTAGATTAGTTTAGATTAGATTAATACTTGTTCCATAGATCATGAATACGACACTTCGTAATGATGTGGAATGTGTCAGATTAATAAAAGATGTCTGTACAAGAAATTACATTACACAAAATATTGCATGACACTAATGATTAAGTTTTTTTTTACTTAGTTTATATCTAAAAATTCAGCCAATGAGTAGAAGCAGTTGTCATCTAGAAATTCTTTTAATTTATTTTTAAATGTTAGTTGGCTATCTGTCAGGCTTTTGATGCTGTTTGGTAGGTGCCCAAAGACTTTTGTGGCAGCATAATTTACCCCTTTCTGTGCCAAAGTCAGATTTAACCCTGCATAGTGAAGATCATCCTTTCTCCTGGTGTTATAGGTATGCACACTGCTATTACTTTTGAATTGGGTTGGATTATTATCAACAAATTTCATAAGGGAATATATATACTGTGAGGTTACTGTGAGGATCCCTAGATCCTTAAATAGATGTCTGCAGGATGACCGTGGGTGGGCTCCAGCAATTATTCTGATTACACGTTTTTGTGCAATGAATACTTTTCTACTCAACGATGAATTACCCCAGAATATGATGCCATACGAAAGTAGTGAATGAAAGTAGGCATAGTAAGCTAATTTACTGAGATTCTTATCACCAAAATTTGCAATAACCCTAATAGCATACGTAGCTGAACTCAGACGTTTCAGCAGACCATCAATGTGTTGCTTCCAGTTTAACCTCTCATCAATGGACACACCTAAAAATTTTGAAAATTCTACCTTAGCTACAGACTTCTGTTCAAATTCTATATTTATTACTGGAGTTGTGCCATTTACTGTACGGAACTGTATATACTGTGTTTTATCCAAATTTAAAAAGAGTCCGTTTGCTGAGAACCACTTAATAATTTTGTGAAAAACATCATTTACAATTACATCACTTAGTTCTTGGTTTTTGGATGTTATTACTATACTTGTATCATCAGCAAAAAGAACTAACTTTGCATATTCATCAATGTGGAATGGTAAGTCATTAATGTATATCAAGAACAGTAAAGGACCTAAGACCAAACCCTGTGGGACCCCGTGCTTGATAGCACCCCAGTTTGAGGAATCAGCTGTGGTTTTAACATTACACGAACCACTTATTTCAACTTTCTGCATTCTTCCAGTTAAGTATGAGTTAAACCATTTGTGCACTGCCCCACTCAAACCATAATGATTTAGCTTATCTAAAAGAATTCCATGATTTACACAATCAAAGGCCTTTGAGAGATCACAAAAAATACCAATGGGTGATGTCCGGTTATTCAGAGCATTTAATATTTGATCAGTGAAAGCATATATAGCATTTTCTGTTGAAAAGCCTTTCTGAAAACCAAACTGACATTTTGTTAGTACTTTATTTTTACAAATATGGGAGGCTACTCTTGAATACATTACTTTCTCAAAAATTTTTGATAGAGCTGTCAGAAGAGAGATTGGGCGGTAGTTGTTGACATCCGACATATCCCCCTTTTTATGCAATGGTTTTACAATGGCATATTTCAGTCTATCAGGGAAAACACCCTGCTCCAAAGAGCTATTACATACGTGGCTGAGAATCCTACTTATCTGTGGGGAACAAGCTTTAAGTACTGTGCTGGAAATGCCATCAATTCCGTAAGAGCTTTTACTTTTCAGTGAGTTTATTATTTTACTGATTTCAGAGGGAGAGGTTGGTGGAATTACAGTTGTTTCAAACTGCGCAGGTATGGCCTCTTCTATTAGAAGCCTTGCCTCTTCTAGTGAAGATCTAGATCCTATTTTCTCCACAACATTTAAAAAATGATTATTTAAAATATTTTCAATTTCTGATTGTTTGTTAGTGCACTTGTCATTCAGTTTTATTGCACTAAAGTCTCCCTGTGCTCTTGGTTGCCCTGTTTCCCTTTCAATAATATTCCAAATTGCTTTAATTTTATTATCAGAGTTACTGATCTCAGACATGATACACATGCTTCTGGACTTTTTAATAACTTTTCTTAGTACCGCACAATAGTTTTTATAATATTGAACAATTTCGGGGTCAGTACTCCCTCTTGCTGTTAGATACAGTTCTCTTTTACGGTTGCAAGATATTCTTATTCCTTTAGTTAGCCAAGGTTTTTTATATGTTTTCTTGGAATTATGTTTAACTATTTTCTTGGGAAAACAATTTTCAAATACCCTTAAAAATGTATTGTGAAATAAGTTATATTTCAAGTTTGCATCGGGTTCCTTATACACTTCATCCCAGTCTAGCTGCTGTAGGCTTTCCCTAAAGTTTGCAATATTTATATTGTTAATTGAACGCACTGCTTTGAAAGTCTGATTTATTATACTGCATGGAGCTATGTCATGTACTGTAACAAGCTGTGCACTATGATCTGAAAGACCATTCTCAACAGGATAAGCATTTATGTCCTTAAACTTATCTTGGTCTATAAAAAAGTTATCTATCAATGTACTGCTGTTCTTTGTTATCCGAGTAGGAAAATCAATGACGGAGCTCAAATTGAAAGAACTGAGTAATACTAAAAGGTCATTCTTCCTATTACACTCTTTCAGGGAATCAACATTGAAATCCCCACAAATGATAATTTGCTTCCCCCTGTCTGACAGATAGCACAACAAAGCTTCCAAGTTTTCTAGAAACAGCTGGAAATTCCCTGAGGGGGACCTATACACTGTTACAATTATGAAAGTGCCATCATTTAGTTTAAGTTCAGTGGCACATGCTTCCATATGTTGCTCTACACAAAATTTTTTAGTTTCTAAATTTTTTGCACTGTGGAAGCTTTTGACATATATGGCAACTCCTCCTCTCATCATATTATCTCTACTTACATGTGCAGCTAATTTGTACCCATTGATGCTAACCTTTTGCATATCAGTGACAATGTGATGCTCAGACAGGCATAGTATATCTATTACGTTCTTGGTTTCTATATCTTCTAAACAAAGCAGAAGCTCATCAATTTTATTCTTCAATCCCCCAATATTTTGATGAAATATACTAACATTATTTTTCACTTTACTTTTGTGAGTATCTTGAACTTTTTTAACATCTTTAGTACTTTTATTCTTCAATCCCCCAATATTTTGATGAAATATACTAACATTATTTTTCACTTTACTTTTGTGAGTATCTTGAACTTTTTTAACATCTTTAGTACTTGCCTGGCTGAGTTTCCCACTGGACACTGATCTTACACTAAAAAAGAGTTTCCACCATGAGATGTAGTTCCTCCCCCCTTTAAATTTCCTGCTATCAGCCCAGCCAGTTTACCCTTCCCTTTCCTGTTGAGGTGTAGGCCATGTCTAGTATAGTCCCACCTACAGAGTGAATCAACAGGAACCACACCAATGTGTGACCCTGCACCAGATCCAAGTAGCCGTTCCAACTCCAAATTAACTCTCCTGACAGAAGAGGTCAAATGAGGTCGGTCGTGGCGCTCCAGAACCGACACAAACCCAACACTGGTATGATTCGATGCCGATGCAATCTTTGCCAGGTCACACTTTATGCTGTACCCCGGATCTCTGTCAATACTGTTGCCCGGCCCACCCACAATAACCACGGTGTCTTCCTTAGTAAAACCTTTACATAGTGAACCTAAATCCTCTGTAACCTGCCCAAGTTCAGCACTAGGTTTGAAAAAACTTGTGACCTGGTAATCCAACCCTAATTCATCCTGCAGAAGTTGGCCCACACCCCTAGCATGCGAACTACCTAGCAACAAGACTTTCTTTCTCTTTGCAGACTTCCCTACATTCTTAATCAATTTGCTGCTGAAAGCTTGTTGAGCCCTGTCTACATCTACTTCTGTGAGAGGCTCATCAGTTTCTGACTGAGGCAACAGGTCAAACCTATTTTGTACATTAATAACAAAGCTGTCAGAAGAATTTCTTGGCCTGTTCCTCATGCCTGTTGCCACTTCCCACCCCTGTTTACCCTTCTCCCCCCTTAACCTGCCCAGTTCTCGCCTAGCCTCATCTAACTCAGCCTGAAGGGCAGCAATTTTCCCCTCCTGTTCCACAATCTTCCTATCTCTACTGCATAGCCTACAGAACCACTGATGAGTCTCGCTCATTTTCCCAATTCCCACGCCACTACAGTCGCCCCAATGAAAAAAGTTACTACATCCATCACACCAGACCCCGGAGCTAACGATCCTACGGCACGTCAGGCACTTTACACTCATGGTACAAATCTATTTTAGTGACAGAAAGACAATTAAGTTACCGGAAAACAATGAAAATACGTGTACGAAAAATTAGGCCTACTCGCGACTATGTAAACAGTGGTTCAGAAGTTTTTTACTGGAAATTACTTAAGAGATGACGATACTCTACAGATATAAAGGGGCAGCAAACGTATTTAGCACACTAAACTATCAGTAAATGCACTTAAGATTGCGGTATGAAGTTTAATCTGAAAACTCAAAAGTTCGGCCTGGCCGCGATATGTAAACAAAACGAACTTTACGTGATTACTGTGAAAATACGCGAGTAAGACAAAAACCTTTAATGGTACGCTTGCAGAGCACTATAATTAACGTAATAAATTAGTTTAAAGTGTTAAAAAACAGTTTATTACTACTTAAATTACTTATCTTGTACAAGAGCTGTGACTCAGACGTCCGTGTAGCAGGCGCAGGGCTACCAACTTTTACAAAAAGATTTAAGCTTTTCTCATAATTCATCTACTTCCATCACACTGGAAATAAATAATGCCCATTCACTAAGTGGGATACAAGCAAATGTTTATAAGCTCTTTCTAGCAAAAATACTGTCATATTCTTCTTGACTGATTTGTTAGCTTTAATACCCACTGTCGCTGTGATGACATCATGATCACTAATCACTGTCTCTATACTGATGCCATCGATAAGGTCATGCCTGTTTGTACCTACAAGGTCTACAATATTTCCATTGGGTGCTGGCTGACAAACTAGCTGCTCAAAACTATTTTCAGAAAACATGTTCAGAAGTACTTCGCAAGACTGCCTGTCCGTGTGTATCTCAACCTTTCAGAGTTGAAGGCCAAGTTTCAGTGTGTAACTTCAGAACTAGAGCTGCAAGAAAGCAAAAAAATTATCGAAAATTTCTCTGAAGGAATGAATGTACTTGCAGTCACGGAGGGATGTCCGTTACTACTACCAGAAAGCAAACCAGGGGTGTGTGTCGCCAAACATGGTGCCTGTTCAAGGCCAACTTTTAAAGACTGGAAAGCTTGCTGACAGCAAAGTGACCATTCAAAACATGAACTTTGATGCTCTAGCTGATGCGATGGGGATGAGAGTTCAGCTATTTTTGCAATGAACTAGCCATAACAATTGAGTTTACCCAGAAATAATTTTAAGTCTTCAACATTCATGGGAGCTGCATTTTGTCGATCGGTGTACCATAATCCATTTGCTGAGAGTAAACTTTACAAATGTCTAGAAAGACTGCATAAAAGAACACTTGTGCATGATATTTTGGAATGCCTTCTTGTGGTTAATCTATAAAACAATGAAATATGAAAAGGCTGAAGAGATTCTGAAAAATAACCATTTATAATGGTGAATGCTGTACACCATGTTTAGTACTAGATAAGTTTTTGATGCTCAGTCCAATCGGATTTGAGAATATACTTTCACAGTATCAATTCTACTCAACAAAGTGCTACGACTTCATTTTTTCAAAGAGTTCATTCAGAATAAGTAGAGAATAAGTTTCCACTTCGATTGGTGCATTGAAATAGCGACAGTCTAAAAAAGCAGATGTGTTTGCATACTGTTTCCAGGGGAGTGGTCCACTGACTAAGGGGAATAGGTGTCAGCGTGTCTTCAGAAGTCAGCCTATCCAACTCTGTTTTCAGGGTGCCCTTATAAGCGATGGGCACTGGACGAGTTGTGAAAAAATGCAGGGCACTGTAGCATTAACAGTGATGTGAGCTTTGTAATCGGATGCCTTCCCTAGTCCAGGTGAGAACATTTTGGCATATTCATCACATGGAGAATTTAAGGTGGCGCAAGACCATTTAGATTGCTTGGCATGCACTGATTCATGAACTGTAAGTCCAAAAACTGAGGAAAGAGACTGTCCCAACACGGCCTACAGAAAATTTACTGAAAAAGTGACACAATTACAATTAAGTAAACCTGGAAGCTTTCTCAGCAAAGCCACACAATGATGTCCATAAGCCCCAAGATCTTTGTCAGCTGCCTACAATGGTGGCAACACTAAACTTAAGTGAGCAGATTGCTTTAGCAAGTTTGTTGCTGAACACATGTAAGTACATTTTCTGCACTGTATTTTGAGATGTTGACATTTCTGTAGATTGCTCACTCAGTTGGTTTACCTCCACAGGTTGGGACATATCCATATTAGAACTGTTACAACATATCCCTTCCAAAATTGTGCTTGTTTCTGCAACTACAGCATGTTTTGTGCTAACAGGGGCATGTGCTGCTTGCATGATGGATGAAACAATGTTTACAACTGGGCAATAGCACTGCAGCTGATGCAGCCCTTCACCACTGTGCAGTTGTTTATGAGGTCACATGGGCCATGGAGTACATGAGGGTCCCACTGGAAGTTGTGTGATGTCTCATTAAACCCATGACAGTTAGTTGATTGCTACAATGTCTTCTTCCATCAGAAATAAACTCTGGGTTGCATGTACCATTTTTGTGGGCTTGTGTAATTTATATAAATTCAATTTGAGGGAGATCTGATTTTCTCAAGATGCAATTCCTCACTTCAGAGTTGGGCAAAAGCTACACTTCAACATCCCTGATTAGACTGTCTGCATAGTCCTGTCCACATGAACAACAGTTCCTATTTCACCCCAGTAGTTTGGCAGAAGCTGCAATTATACGTTTCTTCACTGAAAAGTATTGTTGCAATATATAAAACATTCTTGGCAACTCATGTTCTGCAGAATTCATTAATGGCTCTAGTTTTTTTATATTAGCTTATACAGCTCAGGATTTTCTGACAAGAATATGGCCTTTCATTCTTCCATGCTGGAAATCTGACAAGCCAATAAATACAACAGCAATCATCAGCAGTAAGTATCCCACTCTTCATATTATTCATTAAATGGTTGAAAGGCACAACCATTGGTGGCATGGGAGATGTTCCTGCTACATTTTCTAACAGCTGCACTGCCTGTGTTATTGCTGTAGTTACCTCCCAATAACAACATACAGTTTGCATTATGAGTTGTGGTAGAAGTTTCATCGTTGAAAAGCTGCACCTTGCCCAATTAAAAAAATATTCAAAGTCAGATCTGCATGCATCAGAAGTCCTACCCTTTGTTGCCAGGTAATTTAAAGCCTCAATCACACCTGGTGTCTCTCTTAAGAGCTGTCAGGCTCAATTTCTCTGGCATTTCAGAAGATACGCATGTCTGAAATCAGCCCAAACAAACAAAGCTCATCACTACTTTCATGCGAAGCCCAGCGTCAATGGAAAACACCGGTTTGTTTCTAGTTACAAACAAAATTATTTTTTAAGTTGAATTTTACATACCATTCGATAGAGTGGGCCCAAATTAGTCTACTGCAATATTCGTTTTAGTGATATGTATTAACAGGGACATTAAAACATGAAGTATTAGAAGTATTCCAGCATTGACTGATCAGTGCTGAGCTGCCTGGTGGCAGCAGTCAGCATGGGACTGCACAGTGTTGCTGCTCGAGGAAAAATTTTATTCTTCATGTTTTATTGTCCCTTTTAATACATATCAATGAAACAAATATCATACTAGACTCGTGGGAACAATCTATCAAATTTTGAAGCCACATAAAATCCCACTTTATATATAATTTTGTTTGTTATGGGAAACAAACAGACGCTTTCTGTCAACACTAGGTGTTGCTCCAACTACGAAGTGCAAATATGAAATTGCAAATATCAGAAAAAACATCAGAGAAAATTTACATCTTAGAATAGACAAATATCTGCTGACACCTAGTAAATTGTGGTACCAAAAACATGATTCCTTGAAGACATTTTACATTCAGATCAGCCAACAATCTTCTTCCCCACAATCCAATTCAATAAAACCACCTCAGACCAGGTTCTGGGTCACTTTTCCTATGACTTTTTCAATATTCTTAAGATTGTATGTAATATGTTATGCAACTCAGCACCAAGTTGTAGTATAAAGTAATGTAACATGGCCATTAAGTCCATGGATAGACACTGGGTCTCATGGAGTGAACTAGCAAGTACTTCGCAGATCAAGAGGTATTGCAATATCTGAATTAGCAGGACTGGAAATATATCATTATGACCATAAGTGTACAAACAGAAATACCAGGATTATTGTGCTTTTATGTGAAAACAAATTTATATTTTTTTGGACACACTACTCAAACATCTCATTGTTATGTACACCCAACAGCACATCACTTCTTGCAGAGCTACACCATGTGATCAAAAGTATCCGGACACATCAAAAACATATGTTTTTTCATATTAGGTGCATTGTGCTGCCCCCTACTACCAGGTACTCTATATCAGCAACCTCAGTAGTCATTAGACATCGTGAGAGAGCAGAATGGGGTGCTCCGCGGAACTCACGGACTTCGAACATGGTCAGGTGATTGGGTGCCACTTGTGTCATATGTCTGTACGCGAGATTTCCACACTCTTAAACATTCCTAGGACCACTGTTTCCAATGTGACAGTGAAATGGTAATGTGAAGGGACATGTACAGCACAAAAGCGTACAGGCTGACCTAGTCTGTTGACTGACAGAGATCACAGACAGTTAAAGAGGGTCATAATGTGTAATAGGCAGACATCTATCCATACCATCACACACGAATTCCAAACTGCATCAGGCTCCACTGCAAGTTTTACGACAGTTAGGCGGGAGGTGAAACAACTTGGATTTCATGGTGAAGCAGCTGCTCATAAACCACAAATAACGCCAGTAAATGCCAAACGACACCTCACTTGGTGTAAGGAGTGTAAACATTGGACAATTAAACAGTGGAAAAACGTTGTGTGAGTGAGGAATTATGGTGCACAATGTGGCGATCCGATAGCAGGGTGTGGGTATTTGCGAGTGCCCGAAGAATGTCATCTGTCAGCGTGTTTAGTGCCAACAATAAAATTCAGAGGTGTAGTGTTATGGTGTGATCATGTTTGTCATGGAGGGGGGCTTGCACCGCTTGTTGGTTTGCTTGGCACTATCACAGCACATGCCTACACTGATGTTTTAAGCACCTTCTTGCTTCCGTCTCTTGAAGAGCAATTCGGGGATGGCAGATGTATCTTTCAACATGATCGAGCACTTGTTCATAAGGCACGGCATGAGGCAGAGTGGTTACATGACAATAACATCCCTGTAATGGATTGGCCTGTACAGAGTACTGACCTGAATCCATTCCATGAAGAATGGGCTGCCATTCCCCAAGAAACCTTACAGCACTTGATTGAGCGTATGCCTGCAAGAGAGGGAGCTGTCATCAAGGCAAAGGGTGGGGAAACACCTTATTGAATTCCAGCAATACCGATAGAGGGCACCACGAACTTATAAGTCATTTTCAGCCAGATATCTGGATACTTTTGATCACATAGTGTATGTTGGGGATGGATGTACATAACCTCTGCCTCACAAACAAACTACTCTTGCAAAGCAAACAACACACGTAAGGAAATGCTGAAAAGCATGGCCTGGTAAACACTTGAAAATAGATGCCAATTAACCCATAACAGCCTACTTATGAAATTTCAAGAACCAGTACTAAGTAAGGAATCCATGAATCCACTATTATTGAAATATGAACTGTGAAGATAATATTACACTAATTATGAAATGCGCATAAGCATTTCAGCAGTCATTCTTCCCAGGATCCATACACAACTGGAGTTGGAAGAAATAAGATCAGTGGCACAACAGAGAATACCCCATCACGCACTTCACACTAGTTTCGAAAGAACTGATGTCAATTTAGGTATAGATGCAGATATAAAAGAGAAACATATTTATGTTATCTGTGTTCTGCACTTTTACAAATGCAGAAGTTACACTCAGAGGTTACAATTACTGGAATGTTTCATATAATCAAAACTGAAATCTTATTACTAAAAATTACAACAAATGTTATTATCAACACTATCACAGGCAGTAATTGTTTGCTACCAAAGATTTATACTAACCCCATACCAACTTCTACCAATCACTCTGCTCACTACAGCCTGCACAAGACGCGAAAAGTTCCACAATGAATTTTCACTCCTGCAGCAGAGTGTGGACTGATTTGAAATTTTCTGTCTGGCAGATCGGAGACATTTGCCTCTCACAGGCAAGTCCTCTACTAATTGGCTAGACAAGTGTAGTTCAAATCTGCCTTCACAACAAAGGTCATTGGCTTGATTCACAGCTCAACACATACTTTAACATACTTTCAATGTACCAGGAAGTTTCATGTGAAAAGTTATAGTGCACACACTGCATAAATTACTACGGGAAGAATGAAATATATGGAAGGTTTTCAAGCGACTGAATGGAATGATTATTAGTCCCTTTATCCACATAATCAACAAGCTAGGAATAGTTTTCCAACTCAAAGATACAGTTCGATCAACAGCTGTGACAATGTCACAAGAAATTACTTACAAAGAACAGTGATTAGATTAGATTAGTTTTTCATTCCACAGATCCGTGCTGAGGAAATCATCATCGATGTGGAACATGGTTTTTTAAGCTGAAGTAACAATACTAATAGTATGAGTACATACATAATTTTTTTCATTAAGCCGAAATAAAAATACTAATAGTATGAGTATATACATCATTTCTCTCTCTTAAAAAATTCATCAATGGAGTAAGAGGAGTTTGCCACTAGTAAGTCTTTCAGGCTCCTTTTAATCTGATCTTTATTTGTAACTAAATTTTTTATGTTTGCTGGCAAATTATTGAAGATGAGTGTTCCTGAGTAGTGGACCCCTTTTTGAACTAAAGTAAGTGCTTTTAAGTCCTCGTGCAGATCATTTTTGTTCCTGGTATTGTATGTATGAACTGAGCTGCTTGTTGGAAAAAAAGAGATATATAATTTAGGACAAATTTAATTAAGGAGTAAATATACTGAGAGGCAGTAGTTAGTATACCCAGTTCTTTGAAGAGGTTTCTACAGGACGTCCGTGAATTTACTCCATGAATAATACGTATTACACGCTTTTGGACTCTGAAAACTTTTGTTTGACTTTATATATTATACCATATGACATTTTGGAATGAAATTAGGCAAAGTATGCAAGCTTTTTCATTTTTATGTCGCCTATATCTGCTAACACTCAAATTGCAAATACAGATTTGTTAAAGCGTTTCTGCAGTTCTGTGGTGTGCTCCTCCCAACTGAATCTATTATCAAGTTGTAATTCCTGGAATTTAAGACTGTCCACCTCTTCTATCTGCTCTTCTTCATACTTTATGCATATGCTGGGTGGAAACCTCTTACAGGTTCTGAATTGAATATAGTGAGTCTTTTCAAAGTTTAATGCCAGTGAGTTGGCTTTAAACCATTTATTAATACCCATGAAAATATCATTAGCAGATCTTTCTAGAACTACATTCAACATACTATTTATTGCAATACTTGTGACACCTACAAACAAAACGAACTCTGCTTCTGGCAGTGTAACTGATGAGAGATCTTTACTGTACACCAGAAAAAGCAATGGCCCTAAGATGGATCCTTGTGGGACACTACATTTAATTTCTTCCTGTTCTGATGATGACTGATGACTTAATTCACTAGTCTCTTGCACTGACACCCTTTGTTTCCTGTTAGCGAGGTATGACTTGAACCATTTTGCAGCACTGCCCCTGACACCATAGAATTCTAATTTATTTAAAAGGATGTTGTGGTTCACACAATCAAATGCCTTCGACAAATCACATAAAATACGCCCTGCTTGTAATTTGTTATTTAATGAATTAAGTACATTTTCATTGTAGGTGTAAATAGCCTTCTTGATATCAGAACCCTTCAGAAATCCAAACTGTGTTCTTGATAATATGTTATTTGTCTTCAGATGGTTGAGAAGCTGCCTGTACATTACTTTTTCTAAAATTTTTGATAATGCTGGCAAAAGTGAAATCAGTCTATAGTTTGATGGTATCTCTCTATTCCCTTTCTTGAATAGAGGCTTAACATCCACATATTTTAGCCAATCAGGAAATGTTCCAGTTATAAATTGACTGGTTACACAAGTAACTTAGAATTGTACTAAACTCACAAGAACATGCCTTGATTAACTTTGCCGATATTTCATCGTAACCACTAGAATGCTTTGTTTTTGAAGATTTTATTAGAGACGTTATTTCTTTTGACCTCCCCCCATGAACCATGGACCTTGCCGTTGGTGGGGAGGCTTGCGTGCCTCAGCGATACAGATGGCCGTACCGTAGGTGCAACCACAACGGAGGGGTATCTGTTGAGAGGCCAGACAAACGTGTGGTTCCTGAAGAGGGGCAGCAGCCTTTTCAGTAGTTGCAGGGGCAACAGTCTGGATGATTGACTGATCTGGCCTTGCAACATTAACCAAAACGGCCTTGCTGTGCTGGTACTGCGAACGGCTGAAAGCAAGGGGAAACTACAGCCGTAATTTTTCCCGAGGACATGCAGCTTTACTGTATGATTAAATGATGATGGCATCCTCTTGGGTAAAATATTCCGGAGGTAAAATAGTCCCCCATTCGGATCTCCGGGCGGGGACTACTCAGGAGGATGTCGTTATCAGGAGAAAGATAACTGGCGTTCTACGGATCGGAGCGTGGAATGTCAGATCCCTCAATCGGGCAGGTAGGTTAGAAAATTTAAAAAGGGAAATGGATAGGTTAAAGTTAGATATAGTGGGAATTAGTGAAGTTCGGTGGCAGGAGGAACAAGACTTCTGGTCAGGTGACTACAGGGTTATAAACACAAAATCAAATAGGGGTAATGCAGGAGTAGGTTTAATAATGAATAGGAAAATAGGAATGCGGGTAAGCTACTACAAACAGCATAGTGAACGCATTATTGTGGCCAAGATAGATACGAAGCTCACACCTACTACAGTAGTACAAGTTTATATGCCAACTAGCTCTGCAGATGACGAAGAAATTGAAGAAATGTACGATGAAATAAAAGAAATTATTCAGATAGTGAAGGGAGACGAAAATTTAATAGTAATGGGTGACTGGAATTCGAGTGTAGGAAAAGGGAGAGAAGGAAACATAGTAGGTGAATATGGATTGGGGCTAAGAAATGAAAGAGGAAGCCGCCTAGTAGAATTTTGCACAGAGCATAACTTAATCATAGCTAACACTTGGTTTAAGAATCATGAAAGAAGGTTGTATACGTGGAAGAACCCTGGAGATACTAAAAGGTATCAGATAGATTATATAATGGTAAGACAGAGATTTAGGAACCAGGTTTTAAGTTGTAAGACATTTCCAGGGGCAGATGTGGACTCTGACCACAATCTATTGGTTATGACCTGTAGATTAAAACTGAAGAAACTGCAAAAATGTGGGAAATTAAGGAGATGGGACCTGGATAAACTGAAAGAACCAGAGGTTGTACAGAGTTTCAGAGAGAGCATAAGGGAACAATTGACAGGAATAGGGGAAAGAAATACAGTAGAAGAAGAATGGGTAGCTCTGAGGGATGTAGTAGTGAAGGCAGCAGAGGATAAAGTAGGTACAAAGACGAGAGCTGCTAGAAATCCTTGGGTAACAGAAGAAATATTGAATTTAATTGATGAAAGGAGAAAATATAAAAATGCAGTAAATGAAGCAGGCAAAAAGGAATACAAACGTCTCAAAAATGAGATCGACAGGAAGTGCAAAATGGCTAAACAGGGATGGTTAGAGGACAAATGTAAGGATGTAGAAGCTTATCTCACTAGGGGTAAGATAGATACTGCCTACAGGAAAATTAAAGAGACCTTTGGAGAGAAGAGAACCACGTGTATGAATATCAAGAGCTCAGATGGCAGCCCAGTTCTAAGCAAAGAAGGGAAGGCAGAAAGGTGGAAGGAGAATATAGAAGGTTTATACAAGGGCGATGTACTTGAGGACAATATTATGGAAATAGAAGAGGATGTAGATGAAGACGAAATGGGAGATACGATACTGCGTGAAGAGTTTGACAGAGCACTGAAAGACCTGAGTCGAAACAAGGCCCCCGGAGTAGACAACATTCCATTAGAACTACTGACGGCCTTGGGAGAGCCAGTCATGACAAAACTCTACAAGCTGGTGAGCAAGATGTATGAGACAGGCGAAATACCCTCAGACTTCAAGAAGAATATAATAATTCCAATCCCAAAGAAAGCAGGTGCTGACAGATGTGAAAATTACCGAACTATCAGTTTAATAAGCCACGGCTGCAAAATACTAACACGAATTCTTTACAGACGAATGGAAAAACTGGTAGATGCAGACCTCGGGGAGGATCAGTTTGGATTCCGTCGAAATGTTGGAACACGTGAGGCAATACTGACGTTACGACTTATCTTAGAAGAAAGATTAAGAAAAGGCAAACCTACGTTTCTAGCATTTGTAGACTTAGAGAAAGCTTTTGACAATGTTGACTGGAATACTCTTTTTCAAATTCTAAAGGTGGCAGGGGTAAAATACAGGGAGCGAAAGGCTATTTATAATTTGTACAGAAACCAGATGGCAGTAATAAGAGTCGAGGGGCATGAAAGGGAAGCAGTGGTTGGGAAAGGAGTGAGACAGGGTTGTAGCCTCTCCCCGATGTTGTTCAATCTGTATATTGAGCAAGCAGTAAAGGAAACAAAAGAAAAATTTGGAGTAGGTATTAAAATTCATGGAGACGAAGTAAAAACTTTGAGGTTCGCCGATGACATTGTAATTCTGTCAGAGACAGCAAAGGACTTGGAAGAGCAGTTGAACGGAATGGACAGTGTCTTGAAAGGAGGATATAAGATGAACATTAACAAAAGCAAAACGAGGATAATGGAATGTAGTCAAATTAAATCGGGTGATGCTGAGGGAATTAGATTAGAAAATGAGACACTTAAAGTAGTAAAGGAGTTTTGCTATTTAGGAAGTAAAATAACTGATGATGGTCGAAGTAGAGAGGATATAAAATGTAGACTGGCAATGGCAAGGAAAGCGTTTCTGAAGAAGAGAAATTTGTTAACATCGAATATAGATTTATGTATCAGGAAGTCGTTTCTGAAAGTATTTGTTTGGAGTGTAGCCATGTATGGAAGTGAAACATGGACGATAACTAGTTTGGACAAGAAGAGAATAGAAGCTTTCGAAATGTG
Organism: Schistocerca gregaria; assembly: GCF_023897955.1. Lineage (NCBI taxonomy): Eukaryota > Metazoa > Arthropoda > Insecta > Orthoptera > Acrididae > Schistocerca > Schistocerca gregaria. The sequence continues at coordinate 65,159,524 of NC_064924.1, read as the reverse complement.
GTGCTACAGAAGAATACTGAAGATAAGGTGGATAGATCAAGTAACTAATGAGGAGGTATTGAATAGGATTGGGGAGAAGAGAAGTTTGTGGCACAACTTGACTAAAAGAAGGGATCGGTTGGTAGGACATGTTTTGAGGCATCAAGGGATCACAAATTTAGCATTGGAGGGCAGCGTGGAGGGTAAAAATCGTAGAGGGAGACCGAGAGATGAGTACACTAAGCAGATTCAGAAGGATGTAGGTTGCAGTAGGTACTGGGAGATGAAGCAGCTTGCACAGGATAGAGTAGCATGGAGAGCTGCATCAAACCAGTCTCAGGACTGAAGACAACAACAACAACATTTCTTTTGGTGAAATGAGTGACATTCACGTACCTGAAGCTATTTCTAAAGGCTAGTTTCAGATATTGAAGGGCATTATTTACTGATCCTGACTATCCCATTCTATCAGTAATGGATATAAAGTACTTGTTAAACAGTTTTGCCACACTATGCCCTTTATGCTATTTGCTCCTGTTCCTTTCTGGTTCTACCGTTGGGTAGCTTGCGGAGTATGAATGTAGATGTAGATGTACCAGTCTCCACTTTCACTATATCCCATACTGTTTTTATTTTGTTCCCTGACATTGCTATCTTCTTCTCTTTGAGCATTTGTTTAGATGTCTGAATTACTTTTTTTAACATTTTACAGTATTCCTTGTATTTAGCTAAATCATCAGCATTGGAGCTATTCTTGGTTGACAGATACATTTTCCTTTTTGTCTTACAGGAAGTCTTTATTCCTTGTGTAATCCATGGTTTTATTAGAGACTTCTGTTTACTTTGAGTAACTTTTAGAGGAAAACAGTTATCAAACATGGTACTAACATTTTTCATGAATGTGTTATACATTTCATTCATGTCATGAGCACTATAAACATCCTTGAGCAGTTTTCTAAAACAATTTTTGGTTGATTGACTGCTCTCCTGTACTCAGATTTAGCAGTCTTGTTAATCTGCTTAGAATTTACATCTAAAACAAGGAGCTACATGTCATGATCTGATAGTCCATTTAGTACAGGTTTTATGATATGTCTATAAAAACGTTATCAATGGCTGTCCTTGAGGATTTAGTGATCCTAGTTGGAAAGTTTACAGTGACAGTTAGACTGAAAGACAACATTACTAACTGCAGTAAATGTTTACTGGAAGATTGCATTAGAAAATTTATATTTAAGTCACCAGCAATCAAAATTTCTTTGTTTCTTCCTGTTAAATAACCCAAAAGAGCTTATAGATGATTTATGAATAGATTATAATTTCCTGCAGGTGCTCGGTAAATAGTTACTATTGTATAGGATCTGTTATGGAACAGAACTTCTGGTGCACATGCTTCTAGATGCTGCTCTAAACAGAATTTATTAATGTCAAAGTAGGAAGCTAGCTTAAATCCTGAAATGTCTAACAAATCTATACCAGTGATCACTTTATGTTCAGAGAGGCAGATTATGTCAATTTGGTTAGATGAATTCATTTCATCGATACAAATGAGTAGTTCATCAACTTTATTTCCGAGTCCCAGAATGTTCTGGTGTAATAAAGATAACAGTGAACTGAACATATCAATAAAAGAAGATGTAGGACGAGCACAGCTGAAGGAAGTGCAGAGGGATGAAGTTTGTAGATAATGATTCCCTCAACATGTGAGCTGGGGTAGATGTACACTGCCACCCCCACCCTCCTCTTTGTAGGAAGAATTTGAAGGCCAAAAAAAAGCATTAAATGTGGAATTTGAAATGCTCAAACAGTCTTCATATGGTGAAAGTAAAGCATTCAAGAAATCATTATGCAGGTTCACTGAGCATTACTGTTGTGAGGAAATGTACATTTAATGCTAAAATAATAGCTACAATGTCTCTGGTACTACTCACATATCATCTTATGAGGCATATTCACAAAGTAAGGACTATTTTCTTATATTTAAATGGTGTTGCATTTCTGTTCAAGCTAGAGAGTGTTCTTGATTCACTTTATAGGAAGTACCAGAAATTAGTTATATGTGGTGACTTCAATATTACTTTTTTTATATGATGGTGCAAGAAGAAGGATATTGGTAGATGTTTTAAATCCATATGATCTGAAGCAGATTATGTTTTTTCCAACTAGGGTGCACGGTAACAATAGCATAACCATAGGCAATATTTTTATTCATTCTTCATTACTAAATGGCCATTCTGTTACAAAAAGGGTAAATGGCCCTTCAGATCATGATGCACAAATTTTAACACTAAACGACTTTTGTACAAATGTCACATATAATTACAAACTTCGTAGGAAAGTTAATCCAACAGCAATAGAGTGTGGCAAGGTACTTATAGTGCCGATAACATAGATGACAAATATAATGCTTTCCTTAACACACATCTCATGCTCTTTGAGAGTTGCTTTCCCCATTAGAACATTCTAAACAGGGTACTAACACTAAAAGACAGCCTGGGTGGCTAACTAGTGGCTTAAGGATATCATGTAGAACAAAGTGGGAATTATATCAAAATGTTAGAAGCAGTCACAAACTACAGTAGCCCATTACAAACAGTACTGTAAGGTGCTTAAAAATGTTATTAGGAAGGCAAAAAAGTATGTAAAATGCAAATAAAATAGCTAATTCACAGGATAAAATTGAAACCATATGGTCAGTTGTGAAGGAAGTTTCTGGTCAGCAGCACAAGGTCAACGATATAAAGTCAGTTCATAGTAAAAATATTTCTGTTACTGATAAATCAGATATATGTACAGCATTTAAAAATAATTTTTTGACCATTGCTGGTGAATTAAATAAAAATTTAGTTTCTACAAGTAATTGTATAAATCTCTTGGCAAATTCCTTTCCAAGATTGGTGTCCGAAATGCTCCTCTGTGGCATAGACAAGGGGAGATTGAGTCAATAATTAAATCACTGAAGGCTAAGGACTCATGGATATGATGTAATTCATAGCAGAATATTAAAGTACTGTGCTGCACATGTTAGCCCTGTATTTAGCCACATTTGTAATTTTTCCTTTAGGAATCGCCAGTTTCCTGAATGATTAAAGTACTCAGTATTAAAGCTGCTTTACAAAAAGGAAGAAATGGATAATACAGACTATTTTAGACCTATTTCTATGCCATCAGAGTTTGCTGAAATTACCAAAAAGGCTGTTTATATAAGAATAATTTATCATTTTATACCACACAAGTTGCTATCAAATGTACAGTTCGGCTTTAAAAGTCGTTAAACAACTGAAAATGCTATATTCTCTTTTTTTCTGTGAGGTACTGGATGGGTTAAACAAAAAGTTTCAAACACTAGGCATATTTTTTGATTTAACTAAGGCGTTTGATTGTGCCATCACAAAATATTGCTCCAGAAGTTGGACCATTACGGAATACGGGGAGTACCTTACAACTGGTTCACCTCTTACTTTAGCAAGAGACAACAAAAGTTCGTTATTGACAGTGTTGAGAATGGCTCTGATGTGGGGTTTAAGTGGGGTATGGTCAAATGGGGGGGGGGGGGGGGGGGGATGCGGTGCCTCAGGGAACAGTGTTGGGGCCACTCCTGTTCCTTATTTATCTAGAACCACTGTTCACGAGCCTGGGTATTTTGTCATTGGCCTCTAAAATATTTCTGTTTGCTCATGAAACTAGTTTGGTAGAAAAGGATGTTGTGTGCAACATTGGCTTGGTTTCAAATAGTGCAATTCATGACATAAGTTCATGGCTTGTAGAAAATAAACTAACACTAAATCACAGTAAGACTCAGTTTTTACAGTTTCTAACACAAAATTCAACAAAACCTGACGTTTTAATTTCACAGAATGGGCATATGATTAGTAAAACTGTACAGTTCAAATTTCTAGGTGTTCAGATAGAGAGTAAACTGTCATGGGCAGCCCATGTTCAGGATCTTGTTCAAAGACTTAATGCTGCCATTTTTACTATTCAAATGGGTCTGATGTAAGTGATCGTTCATCACGAAAATTAGTCTACTTTGCTTATTTTCATTCCTTTATGTCGTATGGTATTATATTTTGGGGTAACTCTTCCCATTCTAAAAAGATATTTTTGGCTCAGAAATAGCAGTTCAGGCAATAAGTGGTGAAGTTCACAAGCCTCTTGTCAACCCCTGTTCACGAGTCTGGGTATTTTGACATTGTCCCCTCCATATACATATATATTCCTTACTGTCATTTCTTGTTAACAATATTAGCTTATTCCCAAGAATAAGCAACATTCACTCAGTTAATACTAGGCAGAAATCAAACCTGCAGTATACTGCTGCATCCATTTTCAATAAGCTACCACAAGAATCAAAAAATCTTAGCAGTAATCCACACGTTTTCAAATTAAAGCTGAAGAGTTTCCTCATAGATCACTCCCTCTATTCTGTCACATAGTTCCTTGAAAAATTAAGCTGAGTCTTATTTTTAATTGTGTTTACTTAAATTTCTGGATTGACATTTTTTGGGTTCATAAACATTTATTTTTATCTGTTATTCCTTTATTTTTATCTGTTATTCCTTTTAAGTTGTGATTTCATGTACTGACACGTTCCATGACCTTTGAGATTTGCCCCTCAATTGGGTCCTACAGAACTTAACGTGTAAATAAATAAAGAAATAAATATGATGTTAATAAAATAGAAAGATACTTCCACATGGGAAAAACCTTTCACCTGACTCCATCAAACTCCTGACCCCACCGACACCTCGCACTCCTACCTTCTACCTACTTCCTAAAATTCACAAACCCAAACATCCTGGCCGCCCCATTGTAGCTGGTTACCAAGCCCCCACAGAACGTATCTCTGCCTACGTAGATCAACACCTTCAACCCATTACATGCAGTCTCCCATTCTTCATCAAAGACACCAACCACTTTCTCGAACGCCTGGAATCCTTACCCAGTCTGTTACCCCCGGAAACCATCCTTGTAACCATTGATGCCACTTTCCTATACACAAATACCCCGCACGTCCAGGACCTCGCTGCAATGGAGCACTTACTTTCACACCGACACCTGCCACCCTACCTAAAACGTCTTTCATCACCTTAGTCAGCTTCATCCTGACCCACAACTTCTTCACTTTTGAAGGCCAGACATACTAACAATTAAAGGGAACAGCCATGGGTACCAGGATGGCCCCCTCGTATACCAACCTATTTATGGGCCGCTTAGAGGAAGCCTTCTTGGTTACCCATGCCTGCCAACCCAAAGTTTGGTACAGATTTATTGATGACATCTTCATGATCTGGACTCACAGCGAAGAACAACTCCAGAATTTCCTCTCCAACCTCAACTCCTTTGGTTCCATCAGATTCACCTGGTCCTACTCCAAATCCCATGCCACTTTCCTTGACGTTGACCTCCATCTGTCCAATGGCCAGCTTCACACATCCGTCCACATAAAACCCACCAACAAGCAACAGTACCTCCATTATGACAACTGCCACCCATTCCATATCAAACAGTCCCTTCCCTACAGCATAGGCCTTCGTGGCAAACGAATCTGCTCCAGTCCTGAATCCCTCCACCATTACACCAACAACCTGAAAACAGCTTTCGCATCCCGCAACTACCCTCCCGACCTGGTACAGAAGCAGATAACCAGAGCCACTTCCTCATCCCCTCAAACCCAGAACCTCTCACAGAAGAACCCCGAAAGTGCCCCACTTGTGACAGAATACTTCCCGGGACTGGATCAGACCTTGAATGTGGCTCTCCAGCAGGGATACGACTTCCTAAAATCCTGCCCTGAAATGAGATCCATCCTTCATGAAATCCTCCCCACTCCACCAAGAGTGTCTTTCCGCCGTCCACCTAACCTTCATAACCTCTTGGTTCATCCCTATGAAATCCCCACACCACCTTCCCTACCCTCTGGCTCCTACCCTTGCAACCAGTGTAAAACCTGTCTTATGCACTCTCCCACCACCACCTACTCCAGTCCTGTAACCCGGAAGGTGTACACGATCAAAGGGAGAGCCACGTGTGAAAGCACCCACGTGATTTACCAACTGACCTGCCTGCACTGTGACGCTTTCTATGTGGGAATGACCAGCAACAAACTGTCCATTCGCATGAATGGACTCAGGCAGACAGTGTTTGTTGGTAATGAGGATCACCCTGTGGCTAAACATGCCTTGGTGCACGGCCAGCACATCTTGGCACAGTGTTACACCGTCCGAGTTATCTGGATACTTCCCACCAACACCAACCTATCCGAACTCCGGGAGATGGGAACTCGCCCTTCAGTATATCCTCTCTTCTCGATATCCGCCAGGCCTCAACCTCCGCTAATTTGAAGTTGCCGCCGCTCATACCTCACCTGTCTTTCAACAACTTCTTTGCCTCTGTACTTCCGCCTCAACTGACATCTCTCCCCTTACTCTTTGCCTTTAAATATGTCTGCTTGTGTTTGTGTATGTGCGGATGGGTGTGTGTGTGTGTGTGTGTGTGTGTGTGTGTGTGTGTGTGTGTGTGTGTTGTGTGTGTGTTTCCCCCTAAGGGAAGTCTTTCCGCTCCCGGGATTGGAATGACTCCTTACCCTCTCCCTTAAAACCCACATCCTTTCGTCTTTCCCTCTCCTTCCTGAAGAAGCAACCATCGGTTGCGAAAGCTAGTAATTCTGTGTGTGTGTTTGTGTGTTTTGTTCATTGTGCCTGTCTGCCGGCACTTTCCCGCTTGGTAAGTCTTGGAATCTTAATATAAAGAAATAAATAAATACATACATACATAAAAGAGCAGTGATGTCTACTGATTGCTTATGGAGCCATAAAAGTTATCATTTTGCTTCAGTAGGTCGACATATTTGTTCAACAAGTGGACCAAAAACTGAGTTTTCATTCATAATTCATCACTGGTGCTCTGGCAATTTTCTCATGTTTAACACATTGCTCTCTACACAACTCTTACACAAAACCTTAGGTATTGTAAATGCAATAGAGGTACCAAATATAGTTAATGTGCAAAACAAAAAGCAAAGAATGTCAAGCAGATGAGAATTTTTAGACCACTGTCGACAAGATGGGGAGGATTTTTTTCTCACAGGTGAAGAGATGAAACATCCTATATCAATGTGGAATCAAAATAACAGCTGGCAATGTGTGTGTGTGTGTGTGTGTGTGTGTGTGTGTGTGTGTGTGTGTGTGTGTGAGAGAGAGAGAGAGAGAGAGAGAGAGAGAGAGAGAGAGAAACCTCCTTACTTGTCAAACTATGATGGCTACCACGGAAGTTTTCAACTACCCATTCTACAGTCATCATGCACGACCCGTCACTGAAAACACTGGCTTGACTGACAATGGCTTCAAGGGTGACAAGAAAATCAAGACCATTGTTGTCAACTGATTCAGTTCCCAGGCAGGACCTCAATGTAGATGGGTTAAAGAAGCTAGTGCAATATTACAAAAGATGCAAAAAATGGTTCAAATGGCTCTGAGTACTATGGGACTTAACATCCGAGGTCATCAGTCCCCCTTGAACTTAGACCTACTTAAACCTAACTAACCTAAAGACATCACATGCATCCATGCTCGAGGCAGAATTAGAAGCTGCGACCGTAGTGGTTGCGTGGTTCCAGACTGAAGCGCCTAGAACCACTCTGCCACACCAGCCGGCAAGAAAAATGCATACAAGCAAACAGTGATCATATGGAAAAGCGAAGTAGGTTCGTAGGAAACTAAAACCTCCAACAAAAGCTTTCTCTCCTGTGCATATATCCTGAAAGCATGCAGCAAATGCAACAAAATAAATAAAGACTATTAAAATTCAAGAGAGTTAAACCTTTCAAGCTACTACAGGAGTGATTTATTATTCTGCAACGAAATAGGCTTTAAGGAAGTGGCTGAAAGACGTTTACATGTGGAGGAGGGACAAAACTGCGAGGTCATTGGTCCCTTGTTCCCGATAAAATAATTACACAAGGGAAGAAGAAAAGAAAGGAGACGTACAGCACAATGACAGGAGAAAGGAAGAACCAGAAGAACGACAGTAGGACAACCAACACTACTCTGGACAAAGCAGGAAAAGAAAACTACAAAGAGAAGCAAGAAACAGGTAGAAGAGGTAAAAAACAGGAGAGCAGATGAGCGTGGCTGGCCGACCACGAGAATAAAAAGGAAAAGCCAGACACTCTGAGACACATTAAAACATCCACCCTAAAAGCATTAGAGTGGAGAACACAAAGGGACAAAGGACATGTGCTAAAACTTACATAGACTGATGAAATCCACGGTCACGTATAAAATGTAAAACTAAATTAGCCGACGAGTCTGGTAACTGAAGAGTCCATCGCAGGGCAGCCAAAGGAGGACAATTCACCAAGATAGGGGCCACTGTCAGCCAGGCGCCGGACTAACACTGAGTTGGGTCATCACGGTGCATTGTGCGTGCTGAGGTTATGCCATTTCATCTCCCAAGCCGCAAAACCGTGCAGCATAGTACTGAATGCAGATAAGCTGCATAGAAGCTGATCTCCATAAGCGGTTTCTGCATAGCCTGTGTGGCCAGCCTGTCGGCAAGTTCGTTGCCTCGGATTCTGACATGACCTGGGGTCCAGACAAACACCACAGAATGACTGGACTGTTCCACAGCATAGATGGACTCCTGGATGGTCGCTACCAAAGGATGACGAGGCTAGCACTGGTCGATAGCTTGTAGACTGCTCAAGGAGTCAGTACACAGAAGAAACGACTCCCCATGGTATGAACAGATGTGCTCAAGAGCACGAGATATAGCCACCAGCTCGGCAGAGAAAACACTGCAGCCGTCAGGCAAGCAATGCTGTTCAGTATGTCCCCCATGGACATACATGAAGCTGACGAGACCATCAGCCATCGAGCCGTCGGTGTAAACCACTTCATGGCCATGGTGCAGGTCAAGAATCAAGAGGAAGTGGCAGCGGAGAGCTGAGGGGTTAACTGAGTCCTCAGGGCCAAGTGAAAGGCCCAGGCGAAGCCGCGGCCTAGGTATACACCAAGGAGGTGTAAGTGAATGGACACCAAGTATAGGTGGTAAAGGCAAGGACTCTAGTTCAGAAAGAAGGGATTAGACACAAAGTGCAATTGGAAGCCCTGACCTGGGCCGTCGATGTGGGAGATGAACCGCCGTGGGTTGGGAAAGAAGACAGTGATTCGCAGAATTACGAATGTGCGCAACGTAACTGGCCAGCAGTTGTGCTCACCTAACCTGCAATGGAGGGACTCCAGCCTCCACCAGGACGCTGGTCACCGGACTCGTCCTAAAAAGCTCCTGTTGAATGACACAGTGGTGCACTGGGTCGAGTAATCGCAAAACTGAGGGTGCTGCCAAACCATAAACCAGGCTCCCATAGTCAAGGCATGATTGAACAAGAGCTGCAGAGCTCCAGCAGCGTAGAGCGATCTGCACCCCAGTTGGTGTTGCTCAGGCAGCAGAGGGCTTTGAGGTGTTGCCAGCACGTCTGCTTGAGCTGATGAAGGTAAGGAAGCCAAGGTAATTGGGTGTCGAAAACCAGTCCTAAGAATTGATATGTCTCCACTACAATGAGTGGATCATCATTAAGGTAAAGTTCTGGTTCCGGATGAACGGTAGGGCACCGACAGAAGTGCATAAGACACAACTTTGCAGCCGAAAACTGGAAACCATGGGTTAGAGCTCATGACTATGCCTTGTGGATGGCTCCCGTAGGTGCCACTCAGCAACACCAATAGTGGTGAAGCAGTACAAAATTGAGAAGTCGTCTGCAAACAGAGAAGGTGAGATGGATGGCCCTACAGCTGCTGCTAGACCATTAATGGCCACTGAAAATAGATACACACTCAATACAGAGCCCTGCGGGACGCCGTTCTGCAGGATATAAGCAGGAAATATGGGAGGCACCAACTTGGACACAGGAAGTTCGAAGCAACAGGAAATTTTTGATAAAAATCGGGAGTAGGCCTCTGAGACCTCATTCGTATAATGTGGCAAGGAGTTGATGTCGCCAGGTCATGTCATACGCTCTTCGTAAATCAGACAGAAACCAGGTGTTGGTGTCTGGAAAAGGCTGTTCAGATAACAGACATGAGGGACACATGATTATTAGTGACAGAACGACCCTGGCGAAAGCCTCCCTGACATATAGCTAGTAGACCACATGACTCCAGGACCCACCCCAACATCCGACACACCAACATTCCAGCAGCTTACAAAAAATGTTGGTGAGGCTGATGGGCCGATAGCTATTCACATTAAGCGAGTTTTTACTGGGTTTGAGCACCAGAATGATGGTGCTCTCCCGCCATTGTAATGGAAAAACGCCATTGCACCAGATCTGGTTGAAGATTACAAGATGTCACTTGTCATCACATGCAAGATGTTTAATCATCTGACTGTGGATCCGACCTGGTCCAGGACCTGTGTCGGGGCAATGGGCAAGGGCACTGAGGAGCTCCCACTCTGTAAAGGGAGCATTATAGGATTCACTATGGCATGTAGTGAACAAGAGGACTTTTCCTTCCAGCCGCCACTTGAGAGTGCAAAAGGCTGGAGGTTAATTCTCCAATGCAGAGGCTTGAGCATAGTGCACAGCAAAGTGCTCAGCAATCGCGTTTGCATCAGTAGATAACATGACATTTATGTTAACACTGGGAACATCTGTTGGGGTATGGTAACCGAAAACATGTTTGATCTTTCCTCAGACTTGGGAAGGTGACGTAAGGCATACAATGGTCAACACATATTTCTCCCAACACTCCTGCTTCCACTGTTTGACAAGTTGGCGAACACGGGCACAGAACCTTTTAAAGGCTACAAGGTGCTCTAGGGAAGGGTGCCACTTATGCTGCTGTAGAGCTCACTGACACTCCTTAATTGCTTCAGTGACTTCCGGCGACCACCAAGGAACTACGTTTTGCCGGGGGGACCCTAAAGAGCAAGGGATAGTGTTTTCTGCCACAGAAACAATAGTTGTAGTCACCTGCTCAATCATCATATTGATGTTACTGTGTGGGGGAGATTCAACAGTGACAGCAGAGGTGAAAGTTCCCTGCCTGCCTTGTTTAAAGCCCAACTAGGCAGGCATCCATGGGGCTGACACCAGGGCAGTGACAGGAAGATGGGGAAGTGGTCACTACCACACATGTTGTCATGTGCTCTCCAGTGGATAGATGTGAGAAGTCATGGCCTGCAAATTGATAAATCAATGGCCGAGTAACTACCATGAGCCACACTGCAATGTGTTGCACTCTGTATTTAAGAGAAAAAGGTCAAACTAAGACAGTAAAGTTATAAGATGTCTGCCTCAGCCAGTAAGCACAGGGCCACCCCACAAGGGGGTTATGGGCGTTAAAATCACCTAAAAGTACGAAAGGTTTAGGGAGTTGATCAATCAGTGCAGGTAATATATTCAGGGATACTGCACCATCTGGAGGAAGATATACATTGCAGACAGTTATTTCCTGTGGCATCCTTATTCTGACAGCCACAGCTTCAAGAAGAGTTTGAAGGGGCACATTTTCACTACAGACTGAGTATAGGATATAAACGCAAACTTCATCTGACACACAATTAAAGTCACTACGGTTCCTGTACTATCCCTTATAGTCACAGAGGGCAGGAGTCCACATAGCCGGGAACCAGGTTTCCTGGAGGGCAATGCAGAAAGCAGGTGTAAAGCTTAACAGTTGCCACAGCTCAGCCAGGCAGCAGAAAAAACCGTCACAATTCCACTCCCCAGTCATCGTGAGACTGGGAAGGCATGGCACATTTAATGAGGCAGTTTACGCCTCAGTGTGACCTGCTGCCACTGACTTTTTGCATCAGCAGTCTATCTATATCCATTGTGTCTGAGCAATCGGTGAGATATAGGTCCTCAGCAGACGCTAGAATCTTCACTTCATCCACAGATGCAGAGCTTGTAGGTAGTGGTGTTGTGGGTGCCAATGCAATTCCCTTGGTTTTGGGGACCTTCTTTTTTGATTTCTCCTGCTTCTCCTTTGGTTTCCTGGCTGGGAAGACTTACATGATTCAGTCTCTGAGACTAAGGATGAGCATAAAGCCCTATGACCAGCTGCTTTTGGGCTCTTCAGCCACTGGCAGGTGTCATCTGTCCCACTAGCAGAAACCTGGGAAGGGAGTGACCTGAGGGACCTCTTCCTAACGAGAGGAACCAAAGAAGACTTACACTTCTCTGGCTGAGAAGTGGAGACTGATATCCCCGATGGTTCAGTGGGTGTTGCTCCTTAATAGGTGGTGCAAGAGTAACAGAGAGGCAATGTGTCGCCCTTGAAGGCGAAGATGAAGGCACTCGGTGACAACCTAATTATCCCTCAGACCCTGATGGACGTGCTGGATGAAACGAACACCTCGCCGCTCTAAATTGGCACGCCGCTCATTGTCAGGCTGCAAAAGAAGGTCCCTGTGGAATATGATACTCTGGACCATATTTAAGCTCTTATGGGGTGTGATGGTAACAGAAACATCCCCCAACTTGTCGCAAGTGAATAATGCCTGTGACAGGGCAGAGGATGATGCTTTTATCAAGAGTAACCCAGAGCACATTTTGGATAAGCCCTCCATCTCCCCAAACTTGTCCTCCAAATGCTCCACAAAAAACTGAGGTTTCATGGACATGAAAGATTCCCTATCAATTCTTGTAGGGCGAATAAGCTTCACTGCCATCCTTACCCTGGCATTCCTCCCACAGTGTGGCCAGGGAGGGGAACGATTTGGGGTCCAAATGTTCCAGGGAGATGGGCATCTACTCTATGGCATACATTGGAAGTTAACGGTGCATACATCAGCAGAGTGATCCCTGTGTTGTCAGGGGGCTACAACCAACAGGGGCCATGGCGGCCCCACCACAACGGACTGGCTACCGTTCTGGTCATGAGGTGCAAAGAATTCCATGGTCATAGTCAGTACAGAAAGCGAAACTGCATAGTGCATGGTGGCAAACGCACCCAGGAAGGTATCCTCACCCAAGAGATGGAGAATGAGCGGGACTGCAATGTGACAACAAGAAAGTGGGCTAAAAATCTCAATGCACAAAGGTGCCCTTCCCCAACTGGCTTGCTCTCCAGGAAAATTTAGAAAGATGTAGGTCAAACCTGACAGAAGACCATCATGTAAAAGCCGAAACATGTGAGACTCACTTTATTCGCCTCTTACAACACGCAGGAATACCTCGGGCCTATTCTACCCCCCTCCCCCCCTGGACCCACAGTGGGTGCAAACCAGTCTACTCTTCTCAGGCTGTCAACAAGAAAGGTCTATTCATCACCAGGCAAATACAATGATAAATTTGACACTATTACATTCCTAAAATCCAAGAAAAGTAAAAACGAATGTGATTGTTGGTAATTTATGAAAATCTGTATTTCTTCTCCAGAAGCCATCATGCGGTTTGTGGCGAAGGGTATGTTGTTATTTTCTCATTTCTATTGTATTCACAGTTGTTTCATGGGAAGAATTCTGTAAGCACTCCTCCAAATAGGACCAAAGTTCTCTAGTATAATGGCAAGGGTATTTAAGCAACAAGTGTGTGGGAGGAAGTAACATTGACTCATTTTGAAACATCAACACTTTGAACTTTTAGTCCAACTTTTTCATGATGATTTACATTTATTTAGTATCTCCAACTGAAGTTACTGAAGAAAATATTATAAATAGCAACAATAAATCATTTCAGACATATAACAATGTACAAAGAATTTTGCTGTATTTGCCTACCTGTGATAAAGTCTCTATTTCTTCATGTGTGTCAGATGAATCTGGTGACTCTGCTGTTGGTGGCTTGAACATACCGCTGTTCATTAGCAACAATGGTCTCATTCTAGGCCAACCAGTTGCAAGGAACTCGTCCCAATCCATTTCTTGCTGGGTGTCAAAGAACAACTAAAACAAACGATTTTAATAAAGTAAAGGTTTTAAAATATTATTGCTTTTAAATTTATTACAATTCTGACAAACTTATTATTTACAACATCTGTATGTAGGTGCATAGCTATTCTAATTCTGTATATTCCTTAAATTTCTTGTTTAACTAATTTCTTCTTTTGGCATTGTAGTTTATTAACATCTTGTGTTTCAAGAACACATTTCCCACACCAGTTAACCACTACAAACATCTTCTCAGTTGTTTTTTTTTATTTTTTTTCATGCAGATATGATGACTACATCTACATCTATACTCAGCAAACCACTATGATGCCCATGGCAGAGGATATGTCTCATTGTACCAATTATTAGGGTTTCTTCCCATTCCATTTATGTATTAAGTGTTGGAAGAATGATTGTTTAAACGCCTCTTCATGTGCTGTAATTAATCTCACCCTATTATCATGATCCTTATGTGAGTAAGAAGTAGATAAGTAGGTGGTGGTTGTATATTCATAGAATCATAATTTAAAGCCGGTTCTTGAAACTTTTTTTAAGCAGGCCTTCTTAGGATAGTTTATCTTCAAGAGTCTGCCAGTTCAGTTTCTTCAGCATCTCTGAGACACCCTTCCAAGGCTCAAACAAACCTATAACCATTCACATTTCTCTTCTCTGCCCTTCTCTGCATACATTCAGTCTCCACTGTTAGTCCTATCTGTTACAGGTTCCTCACACTGAAACAATATATCAGAATGGGTCATACAAGTGATTTGTAAGCAATCTGCTTTGTTGACTGATTGCATTTATCCAATAAACTGGAGTCTACCTCTGGCTTTAGCCACAACTGAGCCTATGTGTTCATTCCATTTCATATCCCTACAAAGTGTTACACCCAGGTATTTGTATTAGCTGGCCAATTCCAGCTGCGACTCACTGAGATTATAATTATTGAATATTATGTTTTTTCATTTTGTGAAGAGCTCAGTTTTACATTTCTGAACATTTACAGCAAGATGCCAATCCTCACGCCACTTTGAAATCTTATAAACACCTGATTGAATATTTGTGCTGCTTCTTTGAGACAGTACTTCCCTACACATAACTGTGTAATCTGAAAAAAAGGTTGCTACCAACATTGTCTGCAAGATCATGTATATTAATGAACAGTAAGGGTATCAACACTCCCCTGTGGTACACCTGAAGATACTTCTACATCTGACAATGACTCTCCATCCAAGATAACATGTTGCGCCCTCCCTACCCAGAAAGTCCTCAATCCAGTTACAAATATCACCTGATACCTCATATGATCATACTTATGACAATAAGTGTAGGTGTGGTACTGAAGCAAATTATTTTCGGCAATCAACTCATACTCCATCCACCTGAAAGCCTTCATCCAAAGCTTTCAGTATTTCATGTGAGAAAAGTCCGAGTTGGGTTTTACATGATCGATTTTTTCAGAATCCAAGGTAACTGGCCTTGAAGGGGTCATTCTGTTCAAGATACCCCATTGTGTTAAAACTCATATTTCTAAGATTCTACAGCAAATCAATGTCAAGGATCCCGAATGAGATTTTCACTCTGCAGTGTTAAGGATATTGGACAGTAGTTTTGGGGATCACTTTTACTACCCTTCTTGTAGACGAGTGTTACCTGTGCTTTTTTACAAGAACTGAGCATAGTTTTTTGATCAAGGGATCTATGATAGATTATAGTTAGAAGAGGGACTAGCTCAGCCTTCTATTCAGCAGAGAATCTGATAGGAATTCCATCAGCCCCTGGAGCTTTATTCAATTTTAATTATTTCATCTGTTTCTGAACACCGGTGACACCAATACTTATTTCACTCATCTTTTCATTGGTAAGAGGATACAATTGCAGCAACTCTCCTGTTGTTTCCTTTGTAAAGGAACATTTGAAAACTGAGTTACACACTTCAGCTTTTACTTTGCTACCCTCCCTTTCAGTTCCTGTCTTATTCACTGCGGACTGGACAGTAACTATTGATGCCACTAACAACCTTTATATATGACCAGAATTTATTTGGGTTTTCTGAAAGATCATTTGACAATATTCTGCTTTGGTAGTAATTGAAAGCTTCAGGCACTGCTCGCTTTAGAGCCAAACGCCTTTTATTCAGCATCTCCCAATCTATAACCCTATTCTTTGTTTCACACCTATTATGCAGTAGTTACCATTTCTTTAGAAGTTTATTTAAAGTGACTGTGACCCATATAGGGTGCCACCAATTATAAACTGTTCTACTGGGTACATATCTACCCAGTGCATGGTCAATTATCCATTTAAATTTGACTCATAGTTCCTCTACATGCTCCAGTCCTGTGCTGAAAGTTTCGAGTTCCTCATTCAGATGTGACTACTGCTTCTTTATGATACAGTAAGATGACCAATAGTCTGCCGTAACAATGAAAATATGTATGAACTGAACACCTAGAATTTTTGAATCTATTCAAATTACTATCATCAATTACTTAGCTATGATGGTAGTTTCAGGGTAGTCCTACAATAATCACCGCCTTTCTTCTGGATAAGGATGTTACTAAATTTGAATCATTGGCAAGATGTACAACAAACTGTTTGTCAGACTGTTTATTTGGATGAAATTCTTTACACTTTACAGAATGTGACATCAGTCTGATTGAGTACTGGACTAGTTTTCTGTGTCAGACTAAGATACAACACACACATTAAGTAACATGATAATTAACAGAACTCCAACAGACAAAATACACAGACAACTCTCAAGTATGGCGAGTACAGGTCCAGAGAGTCCAGTGTGACAACACTCTTTTAAAAGCGGATAAAGTGTCACTAGAAGCCTTCCTAAAAGACAATTTCCATTCCTTCCGAATTGACTATGCGAATGTAGACGAGATGTGGCTCAGATTCAAAGATATAGTAGCAACAGCAATTGAGATATTCATACCTCATAAATTGGTAAGAGATGGAACGGATCCCCCGTGGTACACAAAAAAGGTCCGAACGCTGTTGCAGAGGCAACGGAAAAAGCATGCGAAGTTCAGAAGAACGCGAAATCCCGAAGATGGGCTAAAATTTACAGACGTGCGAAATATGGCACGTACTTCGATGCGAGATGCCTTTAATAGGTTCCACAACGAAACATTGTCTCGAAATTTGGTAGAAAATCCGAAGAAATTCTGGTCGTATGTAAAGTACACAAGCGGCAAGACGCAGTCAATACCTTCGCTGCGCAGTGCCGATGGTACTGTTATCGACGACTGTGCCGCTAAAGCGGAGTTATTGAACGCAGTTTTCCGAAATTCCTTCACCAGAGAAGACGAATGGAATATTCCAGAATTTGAAACACGAAGAGTTGCTAGCATGAGTTTCTTAGAAGTAGATACCTTAGGGGTTGCGAAGCAACTCAAATCGCTTGATACGGGCAAGTCTTCAAGTCCAGATTGTATACCGATTAGGTTCCTTTCAGATTACGCTGATACTATAGCTCCCTACTTAGCACTCATATACAACCGCTCGCTCACCGATAGATCTGTACCTACAGATTGGAAAATTGCGCAGGTCGCACCAGTGTTCAAGAAGGGTAGTAGGAGTAATCCATTTACTACAGACCTATATCATTGACGTTGGTTTGCAGTAGGGTTTTGGAGCATATACTGTATTCAAACATTATGAATCACCTCGAAGGGAACGATCTATTGACATGTAATCAGCATGGCTTCAGAAAACATCGCTCTTGTGCAACGCAGCTAGCTCTTTATTCGTTCGAAGTAATGGCCGCTATCGACAGGGGATCTCAAGTTGATTCCGTATTTCTAGATTTCCGGAAAGCTTTTGACACCGTTCCTCACAAGCGACTTCTAATCAAGCTGCGGAGCTATGGGGTATCGTCTCAGTTGTGCGACTGGATTCGTGATTTCCTGTCAGGAAGGTCGCAGTTCATAGTAATAGACGGCAAATCATCGAGTAAAACTGAAGTGATATCAGGTGTTCCCCAGGGAAGCGTCCTGGGACCTCTACTGTTCCTGATCTATATAAATGACCTGGGTGACAATCTGAGCAGTTCTCTTAGACTGTTCGCAGATGATGCTGTAATTTACCATCTAGTAAGGTCATCCGAAGACCAGTATCAGCTGCAAAGCGATTTAGAAAAGATTGCTGTATGGTGTGTCAGGTGGCAGTTGACGCTAAATAACGAAAAGTGTGAGATGATCCACATGAGTTCCAAAAGAAATCCGTTGGAATTCGATTACTCGATAAATAGTACAATTCTCAAGGCTGTCAATTCAACTAAGTACCTGGGTGTTAAAATTACGAACAACTTCAGTTGGAAGGACCACATAGATAATATTGTCGGGAAGGCGAGCCAAAGGTTGCGTTTCATTGGCAGGACACTTAGAAGATGCAACAAGTCCACTAAAGAGACAGCTTACACTACACTCGTTCGTCCTCTGTTAGAATATTGCTGCGCGGTGTGAGATCCTTACCAGGTGGTATTGACGGAGGACATCGAAAGGGTGCAAAAAGGGGCAGCTCGTTTTGTATTATCGCGTTATAGGGGAGAGAGTGTGGCAGATATGATACACGAGTTGGGATGGAAGTCATTACAGCATACACGTTTTTCGTCGCGACGAGACCTTTTTACGAAATTTCAGTCACCAACTTTCTCTTCCGAATGCGAAAATATTTTGTTGAGCCCAACCTACATAGGTAGGAATGATCATCAAAATAAAATAAGAGAAATCAGAGCTCGAACAGAAAGGTTTAGGTGTTCGTTTTTCCCGCTCGCTGTTCGGGAGTGGAATAGTAGAGAGATAGTATGATTGTGGTTCGATGAACCCTCTGCCAAGCACTTAAATGTGAATTGCAGAGTAGTCATGTAGATGTAGATGTAGATGTACAAAACAGCAATTGTAAAATTTAATAATGGTCATGACGGTCTCTACTCTAAACTTCCTGAAAAAAATAGTACACTGTGAAAATTGGGACTTTTTAACAATATAGGAAAAGACAGACTGCAACTTACTGTAAAGAAGACACGTAAAGTTGCAGACAGGCACAGTTAGAAGACATTTACATAAAGCTTTCGGCCACAGCTTGAACACCAAAAGAGAGACACTCATTATTGGCATTCTGGCCTGAGATGCTGGAGTTGGCGGTCATGTGTGTGTGAGGTGTGCTTATGTGTGTGTGTGTGTGTGTGTGTGTGTGTGTGTGTGTGTGTGTGTGTGTTTTATTGATTTAAGTGCCTCCTTTATGGTAAGTAGCAATCTATCTTTTCCTGAATTCTTGATATTCCTACCTAGAGTTTCCATTGTTTGAAATTGGACTTTTGTTACTTATGCTGCTTTTATGCAGGATATGAGTCGGTTGCTGTTTGTGAATATCTAAAGATCGGTCTGATTGTTGTCAAGTAATTGAAAGCAGTTCCTAATAGGTTGATTGGGTGAACTGCCATGAGTAACAGAGGTGTCTCAAGTACTATCCTCTTCAACAGATGCTGTCTTCTTTGCAGGAAGCACAGAATCCACCACCACATGTCCTGTTGACTGATAGTGCCATGTCAGTTGTAGTTCTAGGGGCCCTGTACAGCGGAGGCACGGACCTGTGAAAACTGTGGGTGTTGCACACATCCTCCCCAGAACCAGAACCAACTAGTTTGAAGTGGTGTCTTCAATGGACGCTGAAACTGAAACTAATAAGTTTTTGAGACGGATTTCACCTGTTGGAAAACACGCTGTGTCCCATGTCAAGGGGAACCAAACCCAAAAGGATGGATGTCTGTTAATCACCAACAGCTCATAAGTATGGCAAACAGTGGTACCTCTTAGGGGCATGACACCAAGGGACAGAAGGATCAACTTGTGCACTCTGTTTACATTCAACATGTTGAAGAGGTTGGACTGACAACCAATGAGGCATCAAGCTGCAACCAACTGCAAGTTGTGGTGAATGTTGGAATGAACAATGCCTTTGTCTGAGATCCACGGTCACGCTCTGATTATTCCAATGACTGCCAGAAAGGGCTGCGAAGACCAGCCTTTCTCATGTAATTTCTGCACATTCACAATTTGCAGCATTGTCCCCATAACTGACAGGGGTTCATCGGGGTTCTGTGACGAACTGAGCTGTAACTTCCTTGACTTGAGTCACTGGGCTGAAAATTGCAGGGTCCACCGAAATGGGTCAGGTGTACACTACCCATCAGTAGCTACTACCCAAGGGTGTGTGTGTGTGTGTGTGTGTGTGTGTGTGTGTGTGTGTGTGTGTGTGTGTGGTGGGTGGGGGGGGGGGGGGGGGGCAGCGAACAAAGATTGTTTAAAAACTGAAAAGGGCAGATAATATAGTTGCAGGGAGCCCAAAAGTATTAGTGTCAAGTGCAAGGTAATGGTCCTCATAGATGAAACAGAAAAAAATCCTGGTGCTCAACTCTCAAAGCATTAACGAAACAGTTCCAGAGTTTGATGATGATGATTCATGTTTTAGGGACACTAAACAGTGATTTCATCAGTGCTCTCTATTAAAAAATGACAAATTTTAAAACCAAGTTGCATCTTCACAAAGATACTGAAAGTACACCCACGACATTGAGGGATTCATTAAGGACCAACTACAACAGAATGACAAAAAAAAAAAAAGTATAATCACTATACAAAATCAAGGATAGGATACCAATACAGACATAGTTACATATAAAAAGGAGGCAAATGACTATGGCTGCATGACTAATAAGAAATATCTGGTGACCAAGCCACTCCACAACACATTAAAATCTTACACCCAACATTCTGTGAATAAGTCCTGGCCTCCCACAAAATCTTAAAACACAAATCACAGTTGCCTCATTATCAGCTGAAATAGTGGGCAGATACTGTGGCAGACCCAGATCTGCAATCATGTCATCATATAAAACACATTCAATTAAAACACATCATATCAACAGCTGTATTTCCACACCTGTGACACACTGGGGGCTCCTCGCGACTTAAGACAAAGTCAAGTGCCAATGGGCAATGTACCACTGTTAAGACTTGTAAGGAGTACTACTTCGGCACATTGTTGTTGGAATGAGGTAAGACAACGTCACACTGAATGCAGCTCATTATTATTCACTTCCATCCACTGAGCCTTCCAAGAACAATGGAGATGGGTGCTGGCGATTAGGAAAAGAAAAAGCCACATATTTGATGGACCATGAGGAGAATATGTTGAACATTCGCTCACAAGCCTTGGACACAAGCTAGCAACTGGACTCCTGCAACAAATCCTTGATGACAGCCTAATGCCCCTGCAGTAAATCACACTGAGCATTTTGAGGTACAAAGGGCTTGCTGATCCATCAACTGGCATCTATATTCATGCCCGGGTTGCATGAAGGCTTTATAGTGTCGGAGCTGACAGGTAATGTTGGCCCCTCAAAATCTGACTGATGCGTTTAAGGACGGTTAAAGTCTTGAGGCATCTCTTCATTATTGTTTGTTTTCTCATACGGGGGCGAGGGGGGGGGGGAGGGGGGGGACCTAGGGTCATATACGTCCATGTCAGAATTGTAG
This sequence comes from Schistocerca gregaria, assembly GCF_023897955.1. Classification (NCBI taxonomy): domain Eukaryota; kingdom Metazoa; phylum Arthropoda; class Insecta; order Orthoptera; family Acrididae; genus Schistocerca; species Schistocerca gregaria. Next base: position 65,138,114 of record NC_064924.1, on the reverse strand, counting down.
AACAAAATTGTAGAACACGAAGACATGGAGAGGAGTTAAGAGCAACTACAAGCTAATCTCAATGGACAGAAGAGAAGACAGCTAAAAACAGGGACGTGGAGACACTTCTATAAAATATGCCATAGAGAAATGGATGTCCTGAGCTAAAAATTAAATGTCCTTCACCATACTGCCATGACGGATAAAAAGTAAAACGTGCTCGACAATCCGCAAATTGTTCACAAAAACGGCTGATAACTCAGATGGCAAACAAACAAGAACATAAATGGTTAAAAAAAGGGCATTCTGTCAGGAAATGGCGGACCATCACAGGTTGAACGCAATGAGCACAAAATGGTGGGGGAGTGGCACTTAACAAATGCCTAAAAAGACAGTGCACAAAATGCAACCTAGCTATATTGATCTCCTCATGGTGAGAGGGCCGAGAGGAACTTGGTTGAGCTGCTGGGAGAGGCTTAATTAACTGGTGATTGTTCACACGAAGGGAGGACTAGTAGTGATGCCAAAGTTACACCATATGCTAACAGACGGCAACACAGAGATCATCGGAGCCTGTCAGACCGACGTGACCAGGAACCTACATAAACATCACAGTGGCTCCATCAAGAGTGGTCAGGTTACAACTTTGCTGCACCCATTGCACTAAGGAATGGACTGTGTACAACACACAGAGGCTTTAAAAGGCAATGAGAGAGTCAGAGAAGATGATGCAATTGAAAAGCCTGTGTCACCGGATGTACTGTGTGGCCTGGTACAGGGTGAAGAGCTTTGCTGCAAATACTGAACAGTGTTCCAGAAGCTGATATGGAAAAAACATTGGTGCCAATGATAAGGCACACCTGACACCATGCTGAAACTGAGAGCATCAGTGTACACAAGAGTACTATCACGAAGTTCCATGCGAAGGTCATGAAACAGAAGGTGACAGAGTGAGGCTGGAGTAGTGGCCTTACAAAGAGAATGAAGGCCAAGGCAGACACGTACCACCAGACAAAGCCAAGGTGGTAAAGTGTTCACATGAATTGGAAAAGTGGCAGGTAGCTGGCAGAGCAAGAGTCGAAAGCGAACTCCAGGTGGAAAAAGAAAAGATGATGCGCCCTAAATTGATGATCAAAGGAGTCATTGAAGGAGGACGCCTAAGATGTGTGGCCACACATGGCACACGAATCGCATACATATCTGCTGAGGAGAAAGTCATGGCAGCACGACAGCAGTAATTCGGCAGCTTCTGCATACAGACTCTCAACCAGGCTAGTGTAAAGGGCGCCAGTCACCAGACGCCACAATGGTGAATAGTATAGAGATGGCGTAAGAGGGATGGACATCCTAATGTGTAAACAAAACATCGATAGTCCAGTTTCAAATGGACAACAGGCCAGTACAAATGAAGGAGAGTGGTTCGATCTGTTACCCTGGAAGTACTGCTGAGAACACACATGACATTGAGGGACTATGTACAGGGGACTACCAGGTAGACATAGGAATTTTGTAGTTTCAATGAATGGAAGAGCAACAGGCCCATGATGTAATGATGGTGGAAGAAACCAATTATGCCACCAGAAATTCAAACAAACAGTTTTTGTCAGTGGAAAAACAAAAGCCACTGTCGATGCTCCATGGGTAAAGACGATCGTGACATCGCTGAAGATGTCGCTCAATCACACAAGTCTCTGGAGAACTGCAATAGATGGCAAAATCATCAATGATAAGGGAGCCGGAGATGCCCAGCAAGAGACCCGGCATTATAGGGTTAATGGGGATAGCAAAGAGGATGATGTGCAGGACAGAACCCTGAGACACATTTTTCCTGTATAAATGTGTCCTACAAGGCATGGTCTTTTAAAAATTCCTGAAGGAAACCGGACATGCAGTCACAAAAGCCTCGTGTGTAGAGAGTACAGAGGATACCAGTCCTCCAGCAGGTGTTGTAGGCTTTCTCCAAACCGAAAAACATGGCCACAGTCTGGAATTTTCACACAAAACCATTCATGACATGGGTGGACGAAGTGACGAGACGGTCAACTGCAGAATGGCACACTCGAAATCCACACTGTGCAAAGGTTAGTAAATTGCGAAACTCTAGCTGTCATACCAGCCGGGCATGAATCATATGTACCATTGAATTGCAAACACACTGGGGAGAGAAATTGGGTGATAGCAAGAAGGAAGGTGTTTGACCTTATTAGCCTTAGGTGTGGGTATGACAGTGGCTTCACACCAGCACCTGGAAAATTTTCCCTCTGCCCTGATGAGATCGCACATATGAGGCAAAAAGTGCTTTCTCACAAGAGAAAGGTGCCGCAACATCTTAATGTGAACATCGTCTAGTCCTGGGGCATAGGATCGAGATGAAGTGAGAGCATGATGTATCTCCCTCATAGTAAAGGTGGCATTGTAGCACTCATGATTCTGAGAAGAAAATGGTATTGCCTGAGCCTCCTCCAGTTGTTTCTGATGGAGGAAGGCAGGGTGATAGTAGGAAGAGCTCAAAACTTTCACAAAATGGCAGCCCAAGGTGTTGTAGATAGCAATAGGGTCCACGATGACACCGTCTGCTATTGTCAGGCGAGATGGCCAGAGGTTGGCCACACAACAGAGGAAGGGACGGAACTGTTAGAAGAACTAGTGAATGAAATCTACCTATCTCTTTTGCTATCCCAAAGAACACGACAACACTTTGCAGCACACATCTGTTTATAATGAATACAGTTTGCCATCATAGGGTGGTGGTTAAAAACGCAGGGAGCGTGTCTCCTTTGCGAATTGCGTCACTGGATGCCTTGGTGGCAAGGGACTGGGACATGATGTGGTAAAGAGGAAATGCAATGAATGGAATGTTCTGCAGCAGTAAGGATAACGTTTGTGAGATATTCGACCTGGTCATCACAACTGGGGAAATCTTGTTCTACGAAGGTCACCAAGGAGGAGTAAAGCTGCCAGTTAGCCTTAGTAAGTTGCCATGTGGACGTGCACACAGATGGGGTAGGAATCAGCAAACGGATAGCATACAGGAAACGGTCGCTCGAGTAGGTGACAGAAAGAATGGACCACTCAAGACAATGAGCAAACTGGGCAGTGCAGAAGGATAGGTCCAATTGGGAATAGGTGTGTGTGGAGTTGGAAAGGAATGTGGGTGGTCCAGTGTTAAGACAGAATAGGTTAAGTCAGTTAAGAACGTCAGCCAAGAGGGCACCTCTCTGACAGGTCCTGGGAGAATTCCAAAGGGTACGATGTGCATTAAAGTCAAAGAGTAGCAAAAAATGAGGGAGGTAGCACCCAATAAGTTGACGGAAGTCTGCCCTGGTGACGGCGAGTGAGGAAGGGACATATATATGTAGTACAGAGGAGAAAAGTCAGGTGGCGAAGAAAAAGGCAAACTGCAACAGCTTGAAGATTGGTAGTCAGGGAGATGGGTTGACTATGAATGTCATCCCATATGAGCAGCATGATGCCCCCATGAGATGGAATGTCAACCTCTGGGGTAAAGTCAAAATGAATTGGAAGAAATGTGAAAGCTCAAAACTCATTATGGCGCAATTTCGTTTCCTGAAGGCAGAGTACAAGGGGACTCCGTAATGCTAAAAGCAACCGTAAATCCTCTTTGTGGGACTGAAGGCTAAGAACATTCCACTGGAGGTGAATCACGGTGAGGAAAAGATGTAGAGGTGTCACCTCGGCAGCGGCCAAGTGACAACCAGTGGAGAGTCACTAATACAGGGCACAGAAGCAGGAGCCTGCTCCATGGGGTCCACAGAAGTGACAGCTTGCTTGTGCGGTCGGTCTGTGGAGTCCAATACTGAAAAACGGTTGGTGCTGCACACCAGTGACACAGAGGCCGGCTGGGCTAAGGTACTATGTGGCGACAACTTGAGGAGGATCTTTGAGTTGGCAAAGGAGAAGACCGTTTGCCTTTGGTTGATTTCTTTGAGCCTTGCCGGTTAGAGGAAGACTTGAGTATTGTTTGGCTGCAGGGACGGAGGAAGTCTTCACAGGAGTACTGCTTCCGACCTTTCTGGCCTACCGCTTGTATAGCTAGTGGCTTTGCCCCTTGAGGTGAGAGTTTGACTGCTTGCTGCACAGCTGGACGGGGGGATGGCGACATTACCTTGACACTGGGCGATTTAACAACCTCAGAGCTGAATTGGAGGTCTCATGTCTGCGTGGACCTGTCCTTCATGGAGCAAGGGGTAACAAGAACAGAACTATAGGTGCCAGACAGGAGAATGCAGGGTCTGCTATAAGCCAGTAACTCGCAAGCAATCGGGAAAGGCACTTTTTCCTTTAATTGGATCTCTTGGACAGCCCACTCATCAAATATATTGGGCAATTCCAAGCAGAGGCGGCATGGACGCCGTTGCAGCTGATCAGCTGATACAGCGGGGAGGAGGCAGACAATTGCCCTCATACGTATCCCTACCACAGGTTACACATTTGGCTGTGTGTTGACAAGACATTTTAGTGTGGTTGAAACGATGACACTGGAAGCAGTGCATCGGGTTCAGACTGTATGGCCGGACTGTGATCACGTCATAACCTACTTTGATCTTGGACGGAAAAACTACTCTATCAAAGGTGAGAAAAGGAGTGCGGGTGGGCAGTCAGGAGGAATCTACCTTCTTCATTACACTGTGGATGGCAACGATACCGTGATCAAAGAGGTAAGATTGGATTTCACCCTGTGTTAGACTGTCAAGCAGCCTGGTGTAAATTATACCATGGGAAAAATTCTAAGTTTTATAGGCATCGACATGAACAGGGAAGCCATGGAGAAGTGAGGTGGTAAGCAGTGGTGCCCGAGAATCAGAAGTAGTCTCCAAAAGCCAAGTGCCATACTGTAAAGGAGAGCAGGATTTCACAGGGCTGGTAACTGCATAAACACCTTTCTGAATAATAAACGGATCTACCATGGTGAAGGACTGACTGTCTTCAGAACATGAGACCACAAAGAACTGTGGTGCAGTGGGAAGGGTCTTTGAATCATTAGCCTCGTTATGTTTATGTTTTGTAGACGTTGATAGTGAAGACGATCCACTCACTCGAGGAAATCCCCATGATTGCCAGTGTCTCCAATGGCACGCTCCCTCCAACTGGGGGCCTCCTTCACAAGGAGGCACATTCGCCTTAGGTAATTGTTCACACCTCAGGTCACGCCTCCTGAACACCTGACAGAGGGAACAATCGGCAATTTGGGAAGGTTGCAGCTCAGGCAATCACCCCTCCCTGCGCCTGGCCTGTACCAGGGGGTATGCGTGAACCCTACCTGTCGACCTGGGGCTGGGAAATGCATTACCCAGTTGTATGGGCCAGCCTCCGGTAGCATACAAGGAGGAAGAACGAAAAGAGGGCCATCAAACACCGAAGTGGAGGAATGAGAGGAGAAGGGAAAAAAAAAGAAAGGAAAAGGGAGTGAAAAACAATGGTGAGTCTGTTCCTACATTAGCGACTGACAACGCAGAACACCCCCAATAACACCCCACACATGTTCCCCAAGGGAGGGGAAAAGGAATAGCAAGAGGATAGACATGCAGCACAGAAAGGAAAAGATGCTGCAAAGGCTGGGGCCCCATGGTAGCCAAGCATGAACCCACCAAAGAGTGGTGAGCCCCCGGAGGAGGGGAGGGGAGAGGGGGAGGGGACAGAGGTCGACTGGACGAGGATATCACACGACGACATGTCGGAAGTCTTCACAGGAGTTCTCCTTGTGTCCTTTCCGACCTGCCGGTTGTGTAGCAGGTGGCTTCGCCCTTTGAGGTGAGAGTTTGATAGATTGTTGCACATTCACAAGCGCAGCACTAAATTTGAGGTTGAATATTTGTGTGACCATGTTCTTCATGGAGCGAGACAAGAAAAGAACTACAAATGACAGACTGTTGAATGCAGGGTTTTCGTCTAGCAAACAACTTGCAAGTGACTGAGTAAGGAACTTTTTCCTTCACTCAGATCTCCTGGACAGCCTGCTCATCGAGATATACGGGATAATCACAGGAGGAGGTTGCATGGTCGCCACTGCAGTTGATGCAGTGCGGAGAAGAAAGTGGACAATTGCCCTTGTGAGTATCCCTACCACAGGTTACAAACTTGGCTGGGTGCTGACACGATTCTCGAGTGTACTTGTAATGATGACTGGTAGCAGTGCATCAGGGTTGCAATACATGGTCTGACTGTGATAACTTCATTACCTGCTTTGATCTTTGACAGAAGAACCACTATCAAAAGTGAGAAAGACAGTGCATGTGGTCACTAAGGGGACACTTGCTTTTTTCATCACCCAATGGACTGCAATGACACCCTGACCAGGGAGGTACGTTTGGATTTCTGCCTCGGTCAGACCATCGAGCAGTCTAGTGTAAATAACACCACAGGAAGACTTCAGCATTTGATGGGCCTCCACAGCAAAAGGATAGCCATGGAGGAGTTAAGCTGCAAGCAGTAGTTGTGCTTCAGAATCAGAAGTAGTCTCCAAAACCAAAGTGCCATTGCATAAACAAGAGCATAATTTCACAGAGCCAGCAACTGCAACCACATCTTTCTGTATAATAAACAGATTTATCATATTGAAGGACTGACAGTCTTCAGTATGTGAAACCGTGAGGAACTGCAGTGTAGCTGGGAGGGTCTTTGAATTGTTAGCCTCCTTCCATTTTGTTTTATAGACACTGAGGGTGAAGATGATTGGCTTACTGAGAAAAAATTCCACACGATTGTCAGTGTCTCCGATGGCACACTCCTTCCAACTAAGATCACACCTCCCAAACAGCTGACAGAGGAACCAACTGGCAATTTGGGAAGGTAGCAGCTCAGGCAATCAGCCTTCCCTGTGGTACCAGTGGGTGCATGCGAACCCTACCTGTCAAATTGGGGTTGGGAATTAAGCATTACCCAATCACCTGTTACACTTCAGATGCATGGGCTGGCCTTCAGGAGTGCACAGGGAAGAACATATTTCCAAAACCCATCCCACACATGCTCCCCAAGGGAGGGGAAATAGATTAGCAAGAGGATAGACATTCAGCATGGAAAGGAATCTATGCAGATAAGGCTGGGGCCCCATGATAGCCAAGCATGAACCTCCCAAAGAGGGACGAGCCCCCTGGGGGTGGGGGTGGGGGTGGGGCGGTATCTCATTATTAGTTCTTTAACGTGTGGCAGCCATGTTAACCTTTCATCAAAAGTGAGGTCCCACCTGTTTCGCTTTCTCCTTAAAAGTAAGAACAGTAACAACACCCCCTGCCCCCCTGACGTTTTAAAACAGGTAAATTCAAAGGAGACAAGTTTTCTTCAACCATCTGATTGTTAAATGCCGTTGCTGAGAAGCTGCAGCAAAGTTGGAGGATGCAAAGATGACAGAGAAGTTGACCACAAACAAGGAAACTATAAGGGACACGATGAGTGATGTATTGCTGCTGACTGCTATGGTGAACACTACTACTGCTGATTGCTATGGTGAACAGTGTTATATTTAAGATGTTCAATTGAGGAATGCTGTCCTCCTGCTTAAAATGACCAGACAGGGCATCCCAACATTTTATTTAAAATACCTATCAAACAAGGAGGGCTGTATGAAAGTGAGGAGATGCCCACAAAACCCTCACTCACAGAGCTGCATGAAAATACTATCTACTGCACGAGGACCAAACTTGGTAGAATTAATGTCAAGGACACGGAGAACAGAAATAATGCAGAATCAATTCAACTTGAACACTTTTAATGTTCTGCTACGGTACATCATGCCATTACATGCCAGTACAATTACTTCTATAAAAGGGGCTCAATATGGCGACCATCAGTGTCCAGAAGAGCCTGAAAGTGCAGGATTGCATTCTGCACAGCAGAATGAAGCATGTCCATAGGTATGCTGGCTATCTCTCTTGATATGCTGTGCTTCAGATCAGAACCTGTGTGAATGATCCCCTGGTAAACCCTGTCCTTCAGGTAGCCCTACAACCAGAAATCACAAGGAGTGAGATCAGATGACTGTGCCGGCCAATCATTTGGAAACCATCAGCTGATAATTTGATCAATTGCAAGTGTGTTTCGGAGAAGCAGGTGAACTTCACAAGTGATGTGTGATGGGGCCCCATCTTGCATGAAAACTGTTGAGTTCAATGCATCTCTCTCTCCTGTAGTGCAGGTATGACATGCTGACAAAGCATATCACAGTAACTCTGACCAGTCACACAACACATCTTTGGTCCTCAAGCACCAACCTGCTCAAAAAAGAATGGGCCAATGATGAATGTAGCCATGAAGCCACACCGTACGGTGACATGTTCGCCATACAGAGGAAGTTCATCCATAGTGACTTGAGGTGAAGATTCCCACACTCAAAATTCTGTGTGTTCACCTCACCTGTCAGAGAAAAATGAGCTTCGACTTTCCATAGGATGGTCCAGGGCCAGCCCTCATCAACTTCAATTCTTGTGAGAGAAAGTGGAGAGCAAAGTCAACATGTTGTCGTGTGTCCTGTGGTGCAAGTTGCTGTACAGTATGGATGTTGTACGCATAAAATTTGGAGAATGCTTCGAAGCACATTCCATACAGTGGACCATGGGATGTTCAACTGTCACAACCCAGCACACGCACTCCAGTTTATTTGAATTCCTTCATCATACTCCACACAGCAGGTGGGAAAGAGAACCCATCCGTAATCCTTGCAGCTGGCAACATTCTTGAAATGCAACTGCAGCATTACGGTTGTTTTGATAATAGAGCTGTACCAATAATGCCCTGTTCCTTTTGTTGAAGTTCATGTCAATAAGTCAACAAGTGCACTGCGACAGGTAAGGTGTCAGACTATGAATCACGATGACTGATCACAGTACCAGGTGGCCATAGTTGGAACTGGATGGTTGCACTGTGGCACAAGGAAATCATGCACCCCATATTCTGGACGTTAATGATAGCAAGTTTGGTACTCATGTGGTAATTAGTTTCCATGTTATAATGTGTTAAATAAGGAAAGTTTAATTATAATCACCCAGTGTTATGCCTCCAGGTAGTATCATAGGCTTTTCCAAATTAAAGAATACACTGACAAAGTGTTGCTTACATAGGGAAGCTGTTTGAGTTGCTGTTCTGACCAGGGTCAGATTATCAAATGTGGAAGCAACATCACCTGAACCTGCACTGGGAGTGACTCAGTAGTGACCTTGTTTCGAGAACCAATACAAATTGGCTGTTGACAGTACACACCAGTGTCAATTCTATACAGCTTGTAAAACTAACGATATGATAACAACCAAAGTTATTCCGACACAGCCCTGGATTTAAAATTAGGATTGAAATAGATTCCTTCCACGAGGTGGGAACTATTCCTGTTACCCAAATTTCATTAAAGAGCTGGACAAGGACCTCCTTCAACTGCCATGTCAACTGTTCCAATGAGCTTTACATTATCTGGCCATGACCAATCTTAGTACTGGGCTACTGACAAATACAGCAGCTACTGGCAGATACAGAATCCAGCTCCCAAAGAATGAAAGCCTGGTTGCATTCCTCCACATTGGAACAGAAATGAAAACCAACCCTCTCCTTTGTCATCTGATAATGATGGAAAGCTAGATCCTGGCTATAATCAGTCATAACGGTGTTATAGGATTCAACCACTGTGTTAGCAATGCCTGTCAATGACATCAGGAGGTGCCCCTGGCCTCTCAAAGCTGTTATTTGCACTTGTGAGCTCTGACTGGAAATGCTGCTACCAACTTCCCGTATTTTGCTTGTGGGTGTGGACCTATTGTGGAGTTCAGAAACTCTTGACAAAACCTGTGCTTACTCTCTTGAATTTTTCTCCTCACCTTTGCCACCACCATGTTGCAAGATTTGCATTGCATCGCTCCCCCCCCCCCCCCCCCCCCCCTCCCGTCACGAACTGCAGAACGATACCATTCACAAAGGGACAGGCAGTCTCCTATGCATTTGTGTTGACGACAGGATGGATGAAATCAGTGACTTGGTGAATCACAGCTGTAATGTGACCCCACCAGTCCTTTGCACATTTACCCTGTTCAAAACCAGCTAACTGCCTGTAAAGCAGTCTATTAGCCTTTCTGAACACCCATCTCAGTTGCTTCCTTTCATAATCTGCTCCATCTGGCAGATGGATCCAGATAGTGTAGTGATTGCTGCCATGAAGGTTGTCATCCACGTCCCACTGAGCTGTCTCCACAATGGCAGGCAAGCAGAAGGAGGGGTCTATGGCTGTATACAAACCCATAGCATTGCTGAAATGCGTAGGTTAACAATGTTCAGCTGCACACGGCTTATGTGAGATCCTCATTTATCTGATTCCTGGGGCAAGTGGTGTTGGATTCCCATAGTGAACTGAGGGCATTAGAAGTCTCCTAAAAGAGACAGGGATGGGGGAGTTCAGCAACGATCTGTGTCAGGATCTTGCTGTCAATGGGCTCATGGGGCAATAGGCACACAGAGCACACTGAGCACACTGAGTCATTAGCATGGACCATTATCCTAAAAGTGGCTGCTTGTAGCATTGTGATTCAGGGCACAGGGGAAGAGTGGAATGTGTTCTGGATGAACACCGCTACTCCACCTTTCACACTACCACCAGTGGTAAGGTCATCTTTCCTGTGAAGGTAATAGCCTGCAAGTGCAGATGTGTCATTCTGTTAGAAATGAATCTCCTGTAGACAGAGGCAAAAATGTGTGTCATGTAAGAGGAGTGTCAATCCTGCAAATGGGTCTTGCATCATTTCGTATTTCACTGGAGTGTCTGTCTCCATAGCGCAGTAGTAGCGTTACCGCCTACCACGCAAGGGAACCGGGTTTGATTCCCGGCAGGGAACTTGGTGTTTTGTATCCTTCATCACCATTTTCATCATCATTGACACGCAAGTTGGCAAAGTGGCATCAACTTAACAGACTTGTAATACAGCGGCCAAACCCCGAAGGGGATATCCCAGCCAATAAATGCCATATGATCATTTCATGTTTTCACTGGAGTGTGGGAGCCATTTCAGTGGTGCAGATTTAATTTAGCCCTATCTTTGTGTCATGGTGGTGATACACTTGTTGAGCTATGGGGAGTAGAGGAGCTATCTAGGTCCGGTGATGAGGCATCTAACTCCATCGTGATGTCCTCCTCATCCATCAAACATGCCATATTGACAACTGCTGATGCACGGAACAGCTTCTGACTCAAATGTTGTGACCCTTTCCCTGCCCCCTGCCCTTTCCCCCTTGAGGATGATGGGGAAAGGGGGAGTTGAGAGGTACCCTGCTGTTTCTATGATGCCTTCTCTATGCTATTATGGAAATGATGCCTTTCTTTCGTGTCAAGACTGTGTGGATCACTATATCTTCTTTCTCTTTGTTTTTGTACGTACAGGAGCAAGTACATTTGCTGTTGGTGGACAATGATTCGCTTGATGCCATCTGCATCAAAGTGTCTTTTTTCATCAAAGAAGCAGAAGAAGTGGCAAAGATGGGGGGAGATTCGTTGTCTTATACTCTTTTTTTAACTTCCCTCTGAAAAAACTAGGCAGTCTTGGTTCCAGACTGGATGGCTTCCAGAGAAGTTGATGCATACTGCTGAAGATGTGCAGTCGCTGTGAGATCCCTGGGCTGCTTTTCCACATCTCCACAAGTTGTTTCACCTCTGCAACTCAGCACTGTGTGACCAAATCTCTGCACTTGCAACACCTCATTGGGTTATGTATACAGGATGTCCCAGGAGGAATGGTCAATATTCAGGTATACGACAGAAACACTCATTTGAAGCATAAAACTGCATATGGACATATGGTTTCTGAGATAGAAAACAATTAATGTACATTTGTTTTTGGGCTAGTGATAAGGATATATGTGCATCTTACACACCCAACCTCTCTGACGTTTTATTCTGGCCCTACTTACCTCACTGCTTTCATCCTCTTCACTCCAGATCTCTTTCTGCCATTACATTAGCCTGCTGAATGTGCAGTTGTCCAACGTATATTGTGAGTGAAGTAATGCAATGGGTTGAAAATATATCAGAAAGAAGCTTTGGGTAACAGTTTGTAGACACACTCGCTAAAATGTCATACATTTATGCAAACGACAAATATGCAGAATGATGTTTGTTTACAGCATTTGTAATGGTAGTGGTCCTGCTGAGTCTAAGAATACCATTAGCACTTTCCAAAACATCAAATTTCTGATCATAGACTGTTTATCCAACATTTTGTGTTAAATATGTATTCTGACAAGTTCGCATTTTCTTTTCTCTTAACTCATAGTTCAACAAATTGTGCAGGAACAGCAACACGTTAAAATGGTGCATTGGTGTCCTGCTACCAGCACACTGTAACTTTCTGCGTGTATCAAAGTCCCATGAACAAGAGTATGGCGGACACTACTTGCACAAAACTTGTACCCATTTCACATACATCATGTCCACAAACATCACACTGGCTACAATGCCACACGAGTTCAACTTTGTCACTGATTAAATTAAAATCATCATTTGCTTCCATTAATACTATTCATTGATTAAGCTACATATAACCAGTTCCAAATCAATAAAACACATAATAATCATCATTGGTTGAAGGAAATCTGCACACTACAGTGGAAACCAATTTCCAAGTCCATCTTTTGATCAATTTTTGGAGCAGTATAGTCGGTAACATGTTGATAGGTCCATTCATTTTAAAAGAATGAATGTTAGAATAGAATTACTTCCATTTTTGGAAAATTCATTTGTTGGACACCTTTATGACATTCCTTTGGTCATGTGGACTGCAATGTACTTCCAGCATGATGGAACCCCTCCACGTTTTACAAGGTGTGTGAGGGAATATCTCAACTGCATTTACCCTAATTCTGGATTGGTCATGGTAGTATGATTAACTGGCCACCAAGTTTGTCCCACATTATGTCACATTTTTGTTTACAGGGTTAGATGAAGTCTGAGGTGTACAAACAAAAGTTGAATAACCAAGATTAACTACTTAGTTGCATCATGGACATTGCACCTCTCATTAGGCAACAGACAGAGGCACTCATACAGGCAACACAACGTGTCCTCCCAATAGTGCACAAATGCACTGAAGTTAACAAGGGTATTCCAACATTTATTATAAACTGTACAACAGCTGTTATTGCCATACACAATAATGCTTAGAGGTGATTGTGTTAAAAAGACATATTTTTCAACTGATACTTCTTAAAATGCATATTTTAATCCTTACTACCTGTTGACATGTGTCAACCTGACAATCTGTTAAACAATACAGAAAATATACAAGAATGTACATCAAATGTGTTCTACCTCAGGAAACATTCATAATGGGGCAGTATTAGTCTGTGTGTGCTTCAAATGATCATTTCTGTTATATTCCTGAATACTGACCATTCCTCCTGGGACACCCTCTATAAGACCTAATCCTATACTGGAGGAACCTCACCGTGATTTGTTCAGGTAGCATTGGAGAACGGAAGGTCACAATGAAGGCGATGATCATCTCAGTCTCTCCACTATTCGTTTGCATCCTTTGTTCCACATCAGCTATCCCCAGTGACAGTCAGTCTTGGTTAACTTCTGAGATGTCTGTGTCCATAATACAATGGCATGTGGCCACACCCTTGCTCAAGTTGTGTATCTCAACAACTATGTCATAGCAAACAAGTTTTTGTAACTTCCTAAGAAGTTCCAATTGGTGTGGCCTGTTAGTTTCAACAAACAACGAATCATTCTGCAGCTGCTCAATAGATTTTAAGGTAACAGTAAGCCCTTCTAATCCTTTATAAATATAGAAAGGGAACACTTTTTCAAATGTTCCCTCCTTTCTCTTGACCACCGGGAACACATACTTATTTATGCCTCCTTGAGCTCCATTAGTAAAGACAATGTGATTATCAAGAGGAATAGCTCCCTCATTCATGTGTGTGAGGAGGGTGCGAGTACCCCCTGACAGTAAACCCATCACAATGGGGGTGGTGAGATTGATTTGATTTGCCATGATATCCCCATGAGCAGTTAGGGACATAGGTCAATCCAGACAGATTCCCACTTGCCTGTTAAGTCCTATATTAGAGGATGCCCACTGATGACTGTTCTGCCTCGACAGCATGGCATTCACCAGCGCACAGCATACCTTGAGACTGAGGTTTTTTTAAAGAGGTTTCTTCCATCCCTGCATTCTAGGTGATTAAGCCAAGATCCCCCTTCCTAGTGACACAAAATGTTCCATTTCCGCCCTGCACAATGGTCACTGAAGCATATTCAGAGCTTACAGTTACAGTGGACTAGCGGCACCCTCCAGTTCCAGTTTAGGAAATGAGGGTTTGCCAAGCTCATACCTAGCAAACGAATGTTGAGCTCCCTGAAGTGCTCCAATTTAACATGAACTGGATTGGGGGGTGGGGGGGGGGTGGGGGGGGGGGGTGGGGGGGGGGTTGGCGTTTATGGCTTATCAAATGCCACAGATGAGGCACACGGTACCCCCACCCCCACATCCCAATAGTATAAGCCAGTCCTAAAAAGCAGTGGAGATCATGTAATACAAGGTACAGAAAGTTGGCTGAAATCCAAAGCAGGCATCATCAAGATTTTTTGGATAAATCTTAGTGTGTATCAAAAAGGATAGGCTGATGTGATCTCAAGGTGATGTATTTGTTTCAGTAAACAAGAAACTCAAATACACATAGATAAAAATTGAAGATGCATGTGACTGTTTGGCAAGACTCCCTATCAAGGCTGTGCATAAACATGTAGCTGGATCTTCCTAACAACCAATAGACTCAATCTCAAATCCAGCCAAAACCTTAGAGAAAATCACTGTTCACTAGTGGCTATGTTACCCAATCATGTGATCTTTAGAAGAGACTTTAATCACACTACAACTGATTGGTGATAATTACAGTTTTGCAAATGGTGGGTGCGACAAGATATCCTGTGAAACATTGCTAATGCCTTTCCTGAAAACTATCTAGAACAGGTAGTTCAGAAGCCCACTCACAATGGAAATAAATTAGGCCTAATGGAAACAAAGGAAGTAGGTTACAGTACGCTTGTTCGCCCACTGCTTGAATACTGCTCAACAGTGTGGGATCTGTACCAGAAAGGGTTGATAGAAGAGATAGAGAAGATCCAACGGAGAGCAGCGCGCTTCGTTACAGGATCATTTAGTAATTGCGAAAGTGTTACGGAGATGATAGATAAACTCCAGTGGAAGACTCTGCAGGAGAGACGCTCAGTAGCTCGGTACGGACTGCTGTTAAAGTTTCGAGAACATACCTTCACCGAAGAGTCAAGAAGTATATTGCTCCCTCCTACGTACATCTCGCGAAGAGACCATGAGGATAAAATCAGAGAGATTAGAGCCCACACAGAAGCATACCGACAATCCTTCTTTCCACGAACAATACGAGACTGGAATAGAAGGGAGAACCGATAGAGGTACTAAGGGTACCCTCCGCCACACACCGTCAGGTGGCTTGCGGAGTATGGATGTAGATGTAGATGTAGAAACAAACCTGAACTCTTTGTGGTTGTACATACTGCATACAGTATCAGTGATCGCCTGTAGCAACAATGATGACAAAAGTACAAACAGGATACAAAGCAAGTTAGAAGATTTATAGTTCAGTAATCTAGATAAAGAAACCGTTGTGTCACATTGCTGCAAAGGTGAGTGACATAAATATATGCATCAGTTGCACTAAGAAACAGCTAAAATCGTTTAAAGAAAACAGGGTTCAAGAGCCCAATGGAATTCCTGTCAGATTCCATATGTAATCTTCAGAGGACTTAGCTCCAATTTTCACGATAATATAACTCAGATCCCTTGAACAAAAAATAGGAGCAATGTACAGATCAAACCCGTCATCAAATGTGATAACAGAAGTGATCCTTAAAACTAATGTCTTAGCTCAATGATGTCCATCTCCTGTAGAATTCAAGATCATATTTTGAGCTCTAACACCATGAGGTTTCTTGGACAGAACGATCTCTTCCATGCCAACCCAGCATGGATTCCAAAAACATCGATCATGTGAAACCCAACTATTGGTTCTCTCTCATAACATCCCAAATGCCATGGATCCATATAATCAAGAGGACGCTACATTTCTTGACTTCCAAAAAGCTTGGTAATGCATCAATGTTTAGTAGGTAGACTGTATTGATAGTGGCATCAGACTTTTCACAGATGATGCAGGTATCAAGAAACAAGTATTGTCTAAAAGGAGATGCTGCACAAAGATTCAGTCAGATCTTGATAATGTTTCAAAGTATGGCAAAGATTGCTAACTACTTCTAAATGTACTTCACAAAGGCAAAAACATGATACCCTACTATTAGAGCTACATGAAATTAGCAAATAAACTTTAAAAATGTATCACTTTGAAATTCAAATTTGGCATATAGTTTACTTGCTAGTTTCACGTAACTCTAATCACGGGGTACCACATAACTTTAAAAATTGATCTTCTGCACTATTCATAGAGTCAAAAATTAATAAAAACGTTAGTTAAGAATGTGCAATCCCAGTGATGCAATATCTCCTTGGTGAACATATTTACATACGAATAAATAAATATTAGTTTAATTTCTATTTTAGAAAATCTTGTCCAATAATTATGAAAAATTAAGATAAAGCAGTCAGCAGACAAAAGAAAAAAAAATATCCATTCCAAAACTCAAGCAATTGATGTACATTTGCTGGTTTCCTAATAAACATTTCTGTATTTAGTGCAAAGATGCTGTATTTATATCTAGATAGGGAATGAAGAAAAAAAGTTAGGCCAAAAACTGATATACATCAAACTAAAAAATTCTACACTACTATACATTCACATGCAACAAAGCAAGAACGTTATCTAGTAAAGTTCTGTAAGCTGCAGATGGTGATTTTCTACTATGTATCTTGACTTCTAAGCTCGTTTCTTGCCTCCACTTATTTGTTCATTATTCTATCACAATATAAATAAAACATCCTTGGTTTACTTTGCGTAAATGTGTGTGTTGGACTGGTTAGCAGAATGTCGTACCTAGCATGTATGTAGTTATTCAACATGTATCTGTTTACAATCCTAAGTTTTGCTCTTTTGTTATCTTTATGTGGTGATTTCATACATAACTGAAGATATATTTGAAATGGTACAAGCCTAGTGACTGTATATTCTGATGCTTTGGCACTTAAGTAATAAATTTTGCGGAAAAATGCTAATTTTAATAAATTTTGTTGAAATACACCAATTCCACATTTTTTGTCCTTTGAAACTGACTGAAATATGACATATTATACTCAGGTATCAGGGGAGTAATCATTTTTTACACTTTCAAAACATTTCACATTTATAGCATACACAAATTTCACATAGTTCTACCTGTGACGACAATATCAGTGTTTCATAATTACAATACACAAACTCACAAGTGTAAGAATTTGCTAGGGACATGAAATGGTATACTGTTAAAGGGTATGGTACCAAGTCTTATTAGGTCTGGCAGGGGGTATTTAACATATGTAAATAAAGGCACAATCTGCAAACTCATGAGTTTAACAATTGCTAGGGATATAAGATGGAATACTGCTAAAGCGTATGGTACCCAGTCCTGTTAGGTCTGGCAGGGTAAATTTAACATATGTAAATCATATGTTAATAAGGGCACAATGAATGGTCACAGGTTTTTTTGACTCATGAGAGAGTGTCAAATAAATACTGAAGAAACTGAGTTGCTTAACACTTGAAGACAGATGCAAAAAATCCCACAAAAGATTGTTTACCAAGAGTCACAAAACAGTATTGTGTGACCATGAAAAGATATTCTTCAGCCCCCTAAATACTGCTCCTGTAGGGAGCATGAAAAAAAATTAGTCTAACCACAGTATGCACAGTGGCATTTAAGCAGCCAATTCTCCTTGCATTCCATATCAGATTGGAATAGGAAGAAACCCTAATATGTGGTACTATGATAATTATCCTCTGTCTTGCACTTCATAGTGGTTTGCGAGAATGTAAGTGTAGACACAGAAATAGTCCCACAAGCTCTGCAAGCACTTGTTTGACATCCAATTTTACCTCCAACAAGCAACCATCTGGCCCTGAATAAAGTTTTCAATTAGTAATTCTATCAATAGTAAGGGATTCTAAAATCCAGGAGGAGGCAACGTAACAAGAAAGAGGGGAGGAGGGAGTGTGCAGGAAGAAGAGAGGGTGAGAGGGATAAGAGGAGAGTTGACATTTAGCTTCAAGCATCTGCCAATTCAGGTGTTTCATCTCTGTGATGTATGTCTGTCTGGGGGGCCTCATCTGAGATGGGGAGGAGGCCCTACCTGTAGCCAGCACCATGTGGTTTGTGTGTGTGTGTGTGTGTGTGTGTGTGTGTGTGTGTGTGTGTTGCTCTAGCTCTCACAGGATAACTCTGAAAGCTAGCAAGTTTTCTTTCCTTTGTATGTGTGTATGTGTCTATTTTGTGTGTCTCTATCGACAATTCAACACTTCCACTATTCGGTGAGTAATCTCCTTTAATCCTAAAGTATTATCATTACATTTCATACCCCAAGAAATAGCCACACCCATATATTTGTATGCATTAACTGATTCCAACTGTTGCTCCTTCATCTTGCATTCTTATGAGACTACATGGTTTTCCTTCTGTTTTATGAAGTACACAGTTTTAATTTTCGAAGTAAGTTGTCAGTCTCCACTTTCAAATCTTATCAAGATTTAATTGAATATTTATGGAGCTTTTCTTAGAGGGTAGGCTACTTCATTATAGATTATTGCATCATCTACAAAAGTCTTAAGTTACTATTAACATTATCTGCCATGTCTTTTACATATAATGCAAACTCACTTCCCTCAGACACAGCTTCAAGTTGCCTCTATATTTGTTGTTGACTCTGCAGTCCATAACACACTGTGTCCTTCCTACCAAAAAATTCCTTGATTTTGTTACAAAATTTCATTTGATACAAAACACAAAAGTACTTTCATTCATAAGCACAGGTTGGGTACTGAATCAAATGCTTTTCGGAAATCAGGATACGCTACATCATGCTGGCTGCCTTAACCCAAGGTTTCTAGGATGTCGTGTGAGGAAAGTGTGAGTTGACTTTTACATAATGGATGTTGTCAGAATCCATGCTGATTTGTTGGCAAGGTAGGTGTCATTATGTTCAAGATACCTCATTATGTTTGGCCTCAGAATATTTGCTAAGATTCTACAACTAGTGAATGTCAAGCGTTTTAGACAGCAGCTTTGTGGCTCACTTTTACTCCCTTCTCGTTGAAAGAACAATTACTAGGCTTCAGTCTCAGTTATATCTTCACAGCCCCACCTTTTTTTTCCATGCGCTCTTGTTACTGCTGGTATTCATCATTCACAACATTATATTTTACAATTTTTTTAGTTTGCGTTCTTGTTTCTCCCAATAGTTTTCAGTTATTTTGCTCTTATTACAATACACATTTTTCAAGCACTTTTTTGCATATACATTTTCTAAAAGTCCTAAATCTTTGCCACTCAACAGCCATCAGAATTTAGAAATACAGAGACTGCACGATTTTACTCCCTCTCAGAGCATGATGTTCCCTGTTCATTTACTTGGTTATCTGATCTGCATGCTTGTGTCTGCATTACTATGTGTATTTCCTTTTTGGTCCTCTCCTATAGCTCATAAATCCTGCCTGTGCTGAGAATTCAGTTGATTTATACTGATACCTATTTTATTACACCTGTTTCTCTTATTTGCCTTCCTCTGATCTCTAATGAATGAAAAGTACTCTAATCTGAAAACTTAAAGAGTCATGAACATTATTTTTTGAGGTAATCAAGCATGACTAACTTTCTCTCATTTCTGTATTTATAAATAGTATTTTTGCACCTCCAATTAAAATGCTAAGTTCAATATTTTCATCATTAATTCTAATTCATCAGCAAAAGATCCAATTCAATTAGTTATTCCTCAGTATTTCATAAAATACGGTGAAAGAAATAGTTCGTCCTAACTCTAACAAGTGATTAATATTGTACTGTTAAACACAGTTTCCAAAATTGTATTTCACTTACAGTAACTTCATCATCGGATACCACACCATCTTTGTTTTGGTCAAACGTCTGTTGTGTTTGTATTTCTGATTTCTGCAACCTGGAGGATTACAAGAAAACCATTAAATCCTACAAAAAACTAACAAGTCCTATGCAGTAGTGTACAAAACAAATGAGAATAGACTAAATGTTTACTTCAGTAACTCACTTCCCATCTTGATTTGCATCTAGCCTATGGAAATGTTCAAATGCTTCCTGTTCTCTTGCTTTCTGTTCTTCTTCTTGCTTCACTTTTTTCTCCTCCTCTTCTTGCTGCCTATACTTCTCTAAAGCCTTATTCTCCAACTCTTCTGCTGCCAACTTCAATGCTTCTTTTTCTTTCTTTAGACTTTCTGCTTCTTCTTTATCTTTTTCAAGTTGAACCAATCTCTCCTGCAATCATATAATGTCAGCAAATTAAGATACTTTAATTTCAAAGTGACCAGATGAAATACTGCATGCCTGACAATTTATAAGTCAAGAGAAAATCCTCACTAAGCAAAACTGTTTTCAAAAGGTGTCAAAAAAGCTATCCAGAATGCAAACAGGTATCTTACCTGCTTTTCCTGGCGCAACTGCTTTCCTTTTCTGCTTAGTGCTGCTCTCATTTCACTGCCAATCTTAGCAACTTCTGCAAGTTTTTGTGCTTCCATTCGAGCTGCTTTCCCCAGATCATTGCAGTTATTAACACAATTTGCATGACTCTCATACTCATCAGAAGTATCGCAACAATCTAAACCCGCAGAAGACTGTTATTTAGTACTGAGTGGATTTATCATGGAAAGCAACAACACAAGAAATGACATCCTGTTCACTCCTTAACATGTATCAATGGATTTTATCTTAAAAACAATGGAATTCAAAAATTAAAGTAATATATGTAGCGAGAAAAGATCTTTCACCTGATGAAACTGGAAAAGGTAAGCAGCACTGCCACTTGTCTCCTCAATATTTCATAATCAGTAGTAAGATCAAAGAGTATTTATTAACTGTAAAGGGTATTCACAACAAACCATCTTCAGATCCTATCACCCCTTCCAGTTCAAGAATAATATGTATATTCATTCAGCATGTTGTATGGCACATTACATAAACCGAAACATTAATTTGGATTGTTATCCGGATAGTAAATCAATTTTCTGTTGAAATAAGGAGTGGTTATAGGTACTACAAAACACAATGTCTTTTCTACTTAATGTTGTCTAAAAGAACATTTATTCCCAGTTTAAAGCAGTTTTAGAAACTACTTGCATCCTACACACTAGATCTTTTCAAAGAGAAGAAGACACAAACTTCCTGGCAGATTAAAACTGTATACTGGACTGAGACTAACCGGGACCTTTGCCTTACCAACTGAGCTACCCAAGTATGACTCACGACCCGTCCTCACAGCTTTAATTCTGCCAGTACCTCGTCTCCTACCTTCCAAACTTCACAGAAGCTCTTCTGCATAGCTTGCAGAATTAGCACTCCTGGAAGAAAGGATATTGCAGGGACATGGCTTAGCCACAGCCTGGGGGATGTTTCCAGAATGAAATTTTCACTCTGCAGTGGAGTGTGTGCTGGTATGAAACTTCATGCAGATTGAAAATTTCATTCTGGAGACATCCCCCAGGCTCTGGTTAAGCCATGTCTCCGCAATATCCTTTCTTCCAGGAGTGCTAGTTCTGCAAGGTATGCAGAAGAGCGTCTGTGAAGTTTGGAAGGTAGGAGACGAGATACTGATGGAATTAAAGCTGTGAGGATGGCTCGTGAGTCATGCTTGGGTAGCTCAGTTGGTAGAGCACTTGCCCGCACAGTTTTAATCTGCCAGGAAGTTTCATACCAGTGCACACACTGCTGCAGAGTGAAAATTTCATTCTAGAAGAAGACAGTCCTCTATTCTACATTATCATTTTAATAGTCAGTTTCATTTCCATTATGTGTTGATAATGGTATTTCCCAACAGTATAAATGGTCTCTCTCTCTCTCTCTCTCTCTCTATCTCTCTCTCTCTCTCTCTCTCTCTCTCTCTCTCTCTCTCTCTCTCTCTCTCTCTCTGACACACACACACACACACACACACAGTGCCACACTGGAACTCAATTCTGAGATATTTATCTTGCACATTTGAGTCCCAGTCCACGAAACGGCCGAACAATAGTCGTTGACCATGACTTCCGTAACAATGTCAATAGTCTCAACAGGGTGTTTGAAAGACTTATGTCCAAGATTGATTCAACAGCTATCACTGCCCACACTGTAGCTTGCTATGCGCCTCAAACTGGATGCACTAAGGATGAGAAGGACAAGTTTTGGAACAGTCTGTATGCCCTCCTTCGAGCAATTCCCCAGGATGAGTCCATCATTGTTGGAGTAGATTTAAACGGACATGTCGGGGCCCACAAAGAAGGATATACGCGATGCCATAGAGGGCATGGGTTCACTGTGCAGAATGATGATGGATGTCGGATACTTGATTTTGCAGAAACTCGTGATCTCATTGTGACCAACACATACTTTAAAAAGAGGCCAACACATCTGGCTACTTTTACAAGTGGAGGTCATGCTACTCAGATCGATTATTGGCTACTTTGTCAACAAGTCATGAAGCTGGTAATGGATACCAAAGTAATTCCATATGACTGCATCGCCCCTCAACACCGATTGCTTGTCCTCGATATTCGCAAGTGTGTTATACAACCCAAACCTAAACCTAAGACTGGGCATGAGCGAATTAAGTGGTGGCGAACGAATACCCAGTGAAACAAGTTGATGGCAGCCTTTGCAAACTTCTTCGTGAAGATTGACAATCAGTCAGTTGAAGATATGTGGAAAGATGCAGTGGAACAAATACATCAAGCAGTGACAAAAACGCTGCGAAAAACCATACTTAGAAGAAAATACATTGACGAACAAACTTGATGGTGGACAGATGAAGTCAAGCAAGCAATCAAAGAGAAAAAGATGGTATATAAGACTTGGCAGAACTCGTGACTTGACACTGATCTCCAGAAATATCGCAACCTGAAATCAGCAGCAAAAAGAGCAGTAGCTGCAGCAAAAGACCAGTATTATCAGACACTGTATGCCCAGCTTGACACACCATCAGGAGAAAACAACATCTACCATTTTGCTAAGTCACGTCACCATTCAACTCAGGACACTGGACATGTCATGCACTAAAAGGGAGCTGACGCCAAACTGCTAAGAGATAAACAATCTATTCTCCAGCGTTGGACAGACTACTTTCACAACATCAGCAACAAAGAGTTTACGCATCCACCAATTACTAGTCCTGATCCTACCTTAGAATCCGTCCCGTCAATTACACCTGAGGAAGTTATGCTTTCCATCAGCAAGATGGAAAATGGAAAAGCAACTGGCCCAGATGACCTACCAGGGGGAATCTGGAAAATGTTCAGAATGCCTGCTTCAGAATTCCTTGCCTCACTCTTCTACTGAATCATCGCTGAAAAACAACTTCCACACGCACGGACAACTAACATAAGAGTTCCAATCTGGAAGGGAAAAGGAGTCGTGAACTATTGCTCGACTTATCGCCCTATTCGACTCCTCTGTCATACTTTAAAGATCTTGATAGCAGACTCAGAAGTATTGTCTATGTAACACCAAACCTGTGTGGATTTGTTGAGGGATGCAGAACCATCTATGCTATCCATGCCAAGCACATTTTCATTGAAAAACACAGAGATAGACAGAAGAGAGTACACATGGCATTTCTAGACCAAGAAAAGGCTTTCAATCGTATCCTATACGATCTTATTTGGTGAGCTCTTTGCTGCCATGGTGTCCCTGAAGAGTATGTAAGCTGGTTGCAACTTTTGTCCCGTAACTCCACTAGTGTTGTTCAGAGTCCTGCTGGAATTTCTCCAGCCCTTTGATACACTGTGGGTGTTCATCAGTGTTCTGCCCTTTCACCATTGCTATTCATCCTTTGCATGGATACGGCAACAGCTGACATACATACTTCACATCCCCGGACCCTTCTTTATGCAAATGATGTGGTACTTGCCGACCAAGCCGCCACAAAACGTGGAAGGACAGGTTCAAACGTGGAAGGACAGACTGGCTGAAAATGGACTGCATCTCAATGTCCAAAAGATAGAGTACCTAGAATGCGGTTCCCAAACCAGAGGCACAGTAAGTACAGCAAAGACGACTTGCATGCATTTTAAGTACCTAGGGTTTGTCGTCACCTCAAACTGCAACACAACTCTCGATACTCAGATGAGGGTGAATGCAGCTTGACTCAAGTGAAGACAGGTCACTGGAGTCCTCTGCGATAAAAAGCTGCCTCAGTAACTAAAGTCAAAAGTATATATGGCCATGGTATGCTCAGCAGCAATGTATGGGACTGAGTGTCACTCTATGACAAAACAACAGGAGCAAATGTTACACACCTTGGAGATGAAGATGCTTCGATGGTCCATGAGACTGACAATGTGACCACATAAAAAACACAGACGTCAGGCAAAGGTTTGGTGTCACGCTGATCACCGATAAAGTGAGAGAAACCCATCCCCGCTGGTACAGCCACGTCATGAGAAAGCAAGACAACTCATTTAACTCAGTTGCAATAACAGCACTCCACGTCAACCCAGGAGGAACAAGACCAAGAGGAAGACCACCAAACAGATTGACTGACAACCTCAGGGGAGACATGCATTTTGTTGGCTTAAAACTAGAAGATGTCCACAATAGGGAGAAATAGGGGAAATGTAGCAAAACAGCAGACCCGCAAGTCGGGATTAATGCTTGGAGAGAGGGGGAGAGGGAGAGGGAGAGGGAGAGGGAGAGGGAGAGGGAGAGGGAGAGGGAGAGGGAGAGGGAGAGGGAGAGGGAGAGGGAGAGGGAGAGGGAGAGGGAGAGGGAGAGGGAGAGGGAGAGGAGAGAGAGAGAGAGAGAGAGAGAGAGAGAGAGAGAGAGAGAGAGAGAGAGAGTCCCAGCACACAGTTTTAATCTGCCAGGAAGTATGAACAAGTGCACACTTCACTAGAGAATGAACAATTATTCTGCAACCAATGCCTAAGGCTTTGGCTAAGCCATTTCTGCATTATATCCTTTCTTCCAGGAGTGCTAATCATGCGAGGTATGCAGGAGAACTTCTGTGTAGTTTAGAAGGTGGGAGATTAGTTACTGGCAGAAGTAAAGCTGTGAGAGTGGGTCATGAGTCAAACTTGGATAGCTCAGTCAGTAGAGGACTTTCCTGTGAAACTCAAATAGTACTAGGTCTGAGTCTTGGTCCAGCACACAGTTTTAATCTCCCAGGAAGTTTTATATTCTAGCTGCTTAATTGAAACCAACGATGTTATTGTTCTCCCGTGCGACAACTGTGGTGCTTTACTTTTGAGGTTCTTGTGAAGTCAACCCAAGCTACATCACAATTTTCTGCAGAAAATTGACTACTTCTTTGTTGTTGTTGTTGTTTACAATCCAAAGTCTGGTCTGATAAAGCTCCCTACTCTACCTGTGCAGGCCTCTTCATCTCTACATCACTGCAGCCTACATCCATTTAACCTCATTATTATACTTCTAGGAACCTTCTTATTAATTATACCTGCAATCTTAACCATTCTTCTGTAACACCGCATTTTGAAATCATAAATAACACACATACCAATTCTCTACAAGATTTCACTTCAGATAAGACTTCTGAACATTTAAATTTGTATTCAATGTTACCATATTTCTCTTTCTCAAAAACACTTTTATTGCTGTTGCAAGTCAGCATTTTACGTCCTTTTCGCTTTGGTAACAGTATGTTATTTTTCTGCCCAAATCCCAAATTCGTGAACTGCTTTAAATGCATCATTTCTTAACCTAATTCCCGTAGCATCACCTGTTTCGAATGCACATTTCATTACCCTTGTTACAGTTTTGCTGCCTTACATTCTATAACCTCTTTAAAGGACAATGACCATTCCATTCCATACAACTGATGTTCTAAGTCCTTTGCCATCTCTGATACAATGACAATGCTGTCAGAAAACCTCAGGACTTTTATTTCATCTGCATCAACTGTATTTCCCTTACTACATTTCTCCTTGGTTTCCTCTACTCAGTGCGCAGATTTAATAACATCAGAGTAGCTCACAACCCTACCTCACTCCCTTCTCAATTACTACCTTCAACTCTTAACAACTGCAGTCTTGTTTCTCAACACACTGTAGATAGCCTTTCATTTCTTGTATTTTATTCTTGACATCTTCAGAATTTTCAAGAAAGTATACCAACAAACACTGTCAAAAGCTTTATCTAAATCTGTAACTGTTAAAAATATAGATTTCTACAATAAGTTGTAGGATCAGTATTGCCTTGTGTATTCTTACCAAACTGATCTTCCCCCAAGGTCACTTTCTGCCAGTCTTTCCTTTCTTCTGTAAATAATGCCGTTAGTTATTTTATAACCATGACTTACTAAACTGATGGTCTGAAAATATTCACATCAGTCAGCAGCTGTCTTCTTTGGAATAAGAATTTTTACATCATCCTTGAAGTCTCAGTGCATTTCACCTGTCTCATATCATACGCAATGTTATCATAATTGGTTCTTCCACACATCTCACTAATTCTGAGGAAATGTCTTCTACTCCAGTTGCCTCATTTCATCTTTGTGCTCCAAGTATCTGTCAAATTACTTATGGAGTATCATGTCTCTTCTATCATTTGTACATATTTCTTCTATCCTTTCTACATTGTTTTGAAGTTCATTATGTCAGTTTCCTTCCACCTTTCACCCTAACTTTTCTGCTTAATACTGGCTTGCCAGCTCAGCAACTTCTCTTTTTTTTTTAAGGTTTCATTAATTTTCCTCATGTAGCATCTCTCCCATAGTCATCCATGCTTCCACAGCTTTGCATTTCTACTCTAGCCATTCCCACTTTGCCATTTTGTATTCCCTGTCAATCTATCTTTTTTGACATTTGTATTCTGTTTTGCCTGCTTTGTTTGCTGCAATTTTATTTTCTCCTTCTCACAATTAAATTCAATACTTCATGTATTACCCAGGATTTCTATTGAGCATTATCTTTTTATCTATTTGATCCTCTGCTTCTGAGCCGTGTATCGACTCGTGCTACACCTTCTGTTTGGATTGCATTGGTTTTCCTTTTCTTCCCCTGACATGTTTTTTGATATGTTGCCTGTCATTAAGTGGCTGCTTGGTTGTCTCTTCCCTCTGCTATCGATATCTGCTTTCTGCTTCCAGGAAACTGCTATGGAGGAAGTGATATCTTTGACCAGTTGTAACCTCATGTGATGGCGTGGAAGTAGGGGCGTTGCGTGGAGAGTGTGGTGGACACGGGAGGGCAGTGTGGCTCTCCAGAGCGAAGCAGGCTTGGTCGGTTGTACTGAGTTGCCATGTGATTTATGTTGGTCGTGATGTATGTTTGTCGTGTGTAACGAGTGGGTCGAGTTGACGGAAGAGCTCCCCACGTGTTGGTTGTAAACAGAATCGCCTCACGAGTAGTTGCTGTTCATTTCGCCTTGGTGGAACGTTAACAAGCTTCTTTAAATCCTCCATTTCAACACTGGAGTTTAATAGGAGACACCTAACATGAAGGAGCGGTCACTACCCGCCAACGTTGCAGAGAAGACGTGAACTTCGCTAACAAAGCGTATTGTTGCATGACCGTGGCGTGTTGGGTACGCTGGCGACGCTTGTGCGGTCGGATGTGTGGATCCTTGCCATCGGAGGTTGTGTACTGCCTGTTTGAGCATAATTGCAAGTTCGGTTCGTGGAAGGTTTAATCATTAAGTAATAATTTTGTGTAACCAGTGTCTCTTCTGCTTTGTGGCCTCCAGCGACCAGGTTTCCTGTCCATGGCACCGGTGTAATTGAAGACGGTGATCTTTCCTCATCCTCTGGTTACTGTCCGATGGGAGGTGTAGTTTTGGCAGTTTAATTGTTTAGCTATTCTGTTGTGGGTTGTATGGAAATGCATGCTTCTTGTTGGTTGATCATGTGGTCGCTCATTCAGGACTGTGTGGTGTAATGTTTCCTTGCATGAGGTTAGCTCTAATTCTTTCAGCAAGTTTTCGCTGGCTAAAAGTCAGTGCAGTGACCAGCCTGAGATTGGTAATTGTGTTTATGGGCGTATTTAAATTGGTCAGTATTCTGTATAGCCTGAGCATCCCTGACTGGGTGATTTGTGGCTGCCTTACACGGGTCCACCATATCTGTTGTGTTCTAATGATATTCCAGGTCACTTTTGTTTAAATTTTTGTTAAATTCCTCCAAGTTTGTAAATTTCTTTTATTGCCATTAATCGTGTGTTTGCCGAGACCTGTTTAATTTTTTTTTAATGGCGGTGTTGGTAGCTTCACTACCTCACCGTACTTTATTAACAAGTTCTGTATTTACTTTAGTAGCCTGTTTACTAATGTTGTTTAATTTTTTTTAAATTGTTGTATTGCTATGAATTACTTGATTGTTGTTAGCGGCGTGTTTAAAAGGCTGTTTATTGCCGTACTGCTAGTTTCTTTAAGATACAAATAAAACGTGTGAAAATCTCAACTCGACAGTAAACTACTAGAAATTTGGCCCCAATTCCCAACTTGTGGTGTGGCTTGTAGTAACCGTAACCACTTTGTGTGTCAGCTCCGGTAGCAGAGAGTGGTTACGGTCTCTTGGTCAGTTGCTTACAATCAAGTTTGAGGAATTGTTTCATTGTCTGATATCTTTGTGTGGTGCAAAAGCTGATTAGTTTGTTCTGTTTCAGGGTCCTAGTAATTATGGAACCGCGAAAGTGCCCGAGAATAAACTTGTTGAAGAGGGAACATTTGTTGTATGATTTAGCTATCTGCCAGCAGCCCACGGAAGGAAGTGTGTTGCAGCTGGCAGCTTGTTTACGGTCTGCACTTTCAGCTCTGGTGGTCATCACACTGGATTGGTGAGTGTAAGGCAGCAGCAAAATTCTTGCATGAGGCGGTTGATCATCTCAGAGATACTATATCCTTCTTAGAGGATGCTCAGCCTAGTGGGAGGCAATTAGATAGGGTGCGGGCTCAGTTAGCTCACCTCAGTAATCGGGTACGTGATTTAGGGTCAGTTGAATTAAGTGGCTCAGATAAGCAGTCGTGGGTGGGGTTGCAGGAGAGAATAAGTGCATTGCAACTTGATCTTGTGTACTTGTTTGGAACTAAGAAAGGGACTCTCTGAGGGAAGAGAGGGAAGAGAGGAATTAGAGTTCTGCGATGGGATGAGTCGAGAGGGTAGTTGTGACTCTGTGAGTGGCAGCCAGGCGGCGTATTCCAAGTTACCTAATCCGATCATGTATTTGTTTACGGATATCAGGGAGTTACGTATAGATCATCCTGAACAAGTAGAAGATTTCTTGTGGTTGTTGGTTCGGCTTGAACAGCATGCACAAGCATTTAGAGTTTCTCATCAGCTGATCTTAGGGCTCTTGTATCCGTTAGTGGGAGATGAGTTAAGGCAATTTATCTCGCAAGCAATGGAAGGAGGTTTGTCTTTAACTCAGATAACGCTGTGGGCCATTGATAAAAAATTAACCAGAGGACTCCGGCGGCAGCTGGAGTGTAATTATATTTGGCGTATGCAATGGAAGGACGAGGGGTTGCGACAGTATGTGGATAGAGTCAGGTTAGTGTCATCGGCATTGTTAGTAGGGCTTCCGGAGGAAGAACTGGTTTCGATGATTTTAAAAGGCATGCAAGCGGTGGATAAATCTGATTTCGTCTTCAGGAAGCGTCCTGTCAATTGGCAGGAGTTGGATAAGGCAGTGGGTAGTATCTCAGCATTGTCTCTTGAGAACCGGCTGCCCGATTAGGGTAGGAAGCAGTTATCTCAAACTTATCTACAGGTTAAGGAGAGACGGGGAATTTCCAGTGATGTGAATAAGCAGGAGGATCGATGATGTTTCAGATGTGGAAGTGTGGGGCATTTTGTTAGGGAATGGCGTGCTCCTTGAACGCCAAGAGCTAACAGATGACACCAGGTTGTTGGTAAAAGAGGAACTCGGAGTTATCGAGCCAGGTGTGCCCGAGTGATTGCTGCCCCGATCTACTCGTTGCCATATATTTGCTGTAGTGTGGGAGGTGAACCTGTCTGTGGGATGTTGGATTCTGGAAGTTCTATTTCCTTGTTGAATTTAGATTGGTACTTGGAGTTTGCATATATTACTCGCCTTTGATTCCATCCATGGTTCAGAGATTATGTTTGACTGATAGGCTGATAGCTGTTACCCCTGTAAGGATGGGTTTGTGGGGGTTTGTCCGTGGGAGAATTTTCTTGGCCCATATGTTTTGCCTTGAAGAAAGGATTGTCGGCTAACTTGATTCTTGGGTGTGACTTTATTAATAAAACTTGTTTGGTTTTGGATTGTGCGGGGCATACCTTTTTCTTTAAGTTTAAGCCTAAACTGAAGTTTAGTTTTTGTGAATGTACGCAGCGGGTGCAACGTGTGGGTCCTAGGGTCTTGGCAGTCTAAGCAGGCAAGTTTGATCTGGGGCATCTCTCGGTGGATCAGGATTCTCGTCTTGGTAGGTTGTTAGCTGATTTTCCCCAGCTTCTCTGTGATCGACTAAGAGTTACCAAAGTTCTTCAGTATAAGATTCGCCTTAGTGACCCAATTCCCGTTAGTCAGTCTCCATATCGTTTGTCACCACCTAAGGTCAAGGTTTTGAGGTGTAAAATATCTTAATTCCTCGAAGAGGGAGTCATCAGACCCTCGACTTCGTCCTATGCATGTTGGAGTCGGTTCCTCTTCCCGACTTTCATAATTCGTTCACTTGGTTTGCGGGTACAAATTGGTTCACGGTCCTTGATCTTAATCAGGCTTATTACCAAGCATGTTACCACCTTTTGCACAGACTGGAATCTTTTCGAATTTAATAGGGTTCCCTTTGGTCTCGCTACCGGGGTAGCTGTATTGACGTGATTGTTGGACAATGGCTCAGGTGATTTGAAGTTGGTTTGTGTGTATAACTATTTAGACGACTTGGTCATCTATAGTAAGTCATTTGAAGAACATCTTGAGCATATCCGGCAGTTATTCATTAGGCTGCAGAAAGCCGGTTTGACAGTCGGACCCGAAAAGGTCACTTTCACTCGTCTACAGGTCCTGTTTTTGGGACACCTGGTATTGGGCCGAAGTATACATATTGACCAGGATCGTACAAAGGCCTTAAGAACACTACCGCCCTCTAGTGATAAAAGGAGAATTGCTAAATTTATTATCATGGCTTATTATTTTAGGTGCTTTGTCCCCCACTTCGCTCAATTGGTGGCACCCCTTAATGAACTTCGTCATAAGGGAGTTAAGTTTGAATGGGGAACCGCACAGCAGGCAGCCTTCAACCAGATCAAAGAAGCGATTGCCAATCCTCTGGTATTAGGCGTTCCTGATTTTAGTAAGAGTTTTATTGTGCAAAGTGACTCTTCTAACTCAGGTTTCTGCGGTTCTTCTCCAAGAAGGGGACGGGCAGAGGCAGCCACTAGCATATGTGCCGCACCAGTTAACAAATGCCGAACTCAAGTATTCAGTGAATGAGTGCGAGGCATTAGCAGTCCTCTTTGCTTTAGAAAAGTATCGATTCTATTTGGAGCATCGACCCTTTGGTCTTGAAACTGATAGTCAGGCCCTGAGTTGGATTTTGGCTCGCCCACGTAAAACAGGGAGAATCGTGAGGTGGGCTGTGTGAATTTCCGCCTTTCAGTTTACTATTAAACATATCAGGGAAACTAACAATGTCGTGGCCGACGTGCGAAGTCGGATGTTTGATAGCTCACCCAGTGTTGATCACAATCAGAAGAGCGGGGAAGAGGATTTTAGTTGTATGGTGTTGGGAGAGATTCCCCAGCTTCTCGTCGATCTACGTATGCAACAGGAACAGGACCCTAACCTCGATGACATTAGGAGAAGGCTGAAAGGGGGCGAGGAGGTAGGCCCCTATGTTGTGAACAAAGGAGTTCTGTGTAAAAAAAAAAGGGGGAGACGGTCGGAAACTTAGAATTTGTTAACCAGAAACCTTAGTATGACCAGTATTTCAGTATTTTCATCAATCTGTTCTCAGGGGACATTTAGGCACCTATAAGACATTACAGAAAGTGAAGGAATTTCTCACTTGGCCTTGTATGGAGCGAGATATAAGACAGATGGTAGCACAGTGTCAGGAATGCTGTATTGCTAAGCCCAGTAACGCATTGGGGCAAGGGTTGCTCAGTTCGGAGCGTGAGGCTTACCCTATGGACTAATTGTACATCGATTATGTGGGTCCGTTACCCCGGACTAAGCAGGGTAATCAATATATTCTGGTAGTGATCGATGCCTTTTCTAGGTTTACTTGGATTATACCAAGTCGAAATGTACATGCTTTCACTACCATTGCTCATTTACTCAACATCTTCAGTGTATTCGGACCGCCTAAACAATTGGTTAGTGATAACGCTCCCGCTTTTCGTTCGGCTCAGTTTAGGGCGTTTACCTTCAAGAACGGGATAAAGCATATTACCACAACTCCATATTATCCTCAGGGATCTATTGTGGAAAGGTTGAACCGCAATTTGAAATCTGCTCTTATTATTTACCATCAGGATTCTCCTAGGAAGTGGGATTCAAATCTCTGGTGGATTAGTTCTGCCTTTAACACCGCGTGTCATAAATCCATCAAGGCAACCCCTGCTTCTCTGATGTTTACTTTTCCTGTTAATTCTCCTCTTATTAATTTGCAGAAGATTCAAGACCTAATTCCGGCAGTTATTACTCCCCAACTTGTTAAAGAAAACTGGGGTACGGCCAGGCATAATCTTGCTGCTCATAATAGACAAGCCGTTCGTTATAACCGGTGTCGGCATCAGTTTCAGGGCAAGCCTGGTGATCAAGTTTATATTCATAATTACCCGGGGAGAGACGAACAAGTCGACAGGCTGGGAAAATTGACTCCTCGTTTTATTGGGCCGTGTACCATTGAGAGACGATTGGGTCCAGTGAATCTCTTAGTTTGGGACAATCAAGTGGGAAAGCAGTATCGAGTTCATCTGAGTCAGGTTAAGTTGAGGTGAACATTTCTCTTGTAGGGTTTGGGAATATATGCTTCCAGTTTAAGAGGGGGAGGTTGAGCTGTGTATCGACTCTTGCTACACCTTGTGTTTAGATTGCATTGGTTTTCCTTTTCTTCCCCTGACATGTTTGTTTGATATGTTGCCTGTGATTAAGTGGCTGCTTGGTTGTCATTTCCCTCTGCTATCGATATCTGCATTTTTGCTTCCGGAAACTGCTATGGAGGAAGTGAGGGCTTTGACTGGTTGTAGCCTCGTGTGGTGGCGCGGAAGTAGGGGCATTGGACGGAGAGAGTGTGGTGGACACAGGAGGGCAGTGTGGCTCTCCAGCGCATAGCAGGCATGGTCGGTTGTACTTAGTCACCTGGGGTTATGTATCTTGGTTGTGTGTAACGAGCAGGTCGAGTTGACGGAAGAGCTCCCTGCGTGTTGGTTGTAAACAGAATCGCCCCACGAGTAGTTGCCATTCATTTCGCCATGGTGGGACATTAACAAGCTTCTTTAAATCCTCTGTTTCAACACTGGAGTTTAAAAGGGGACACCTAACATGAAGAAGCGATCACTACCCGTCAACGTTGCACAGAAAACGTGAACTCAGCTGACAGAGCTGTTGTCGCGTGACCGTAGCGTGTTGGGTATGCTAGCTACGCGTGTACGGTCGGATGTGTGGATCCTTGCCATCGGAGGTTGTGTACCACCTGTTTGAGCATAATTGCAAGTTCAGTTCGCGGAAGGTTTAATCATTAAGTAATAATTTTGTGTAACCAGTGTCTCTTCTGCCCTGTGGCCTCCGGCGACCGGGTTTCCTGTCCATGGCACCGGTGTAATTGAAGACAGTGATCTTTCCTCCTCCTCTCATTACTGTCCAATGGGAGGTGTTGTTTTGGCAGTTTAATTGTTTAGCTATTCTGTTGTGAGTTGTATGGAAATTCATGCTTCTTGTTGGTTGATCATGTGGTCGCTCATTCAGGACTGTGTGGTGTAATGTTTCCTTGCACAAGGTTAGCTCTAATTCTGTCAGCAAGTTAAGCCATCTTATAACAAGTTTTCACTGGCTAAAAGTCAGTGCAGTGACCAGCCTGAGAGCGGCAATTGCATTTATGGGCGTATTTAAATATGTCAGTACTCTGTCTAGCCTGAGCATCCCTGAGTGGGTGATTTGTGGCTGCCTTACATGGGTCCGCCATATCTGTTGTGTTCTAATGATATTCCAGGTCATTTTGTTTAAATTTTTGTTAGATTCCTCCAAGTTTGTAAATTTCTTTTATTGCCATTAATCGTGTGTTTGCTGAGACCTGTTTAATTTTTTTTTAATGGCGGTGTTGGTAGCTTCACTACCTCACCGTACTTTATTAACAAGTTCTGTATTTACTTTAGTAGCCTGTTTACTTATGTTGTTTAATTTTTTTAAAATTGTTGTATTGCTATAAATTACTTTGATTGGCATTAGCGGCATGTTTTAAAAGGTATTTGATTGCTGTACTAATAGCGTCTGTGTTTTTTTTTAATTTTTAAATTGTTGTATTGCTATAAATTACTTGATTGCCGTTAGCGACGTGTTTAAAAGGCTGTTTATTGCCGTACTTCTAGTTTCTGTAAGATACGAATAAAACATTTGTGAAAATCTTAACTCGACAGTAAACTACCAGAAATTCTATTTTTATTCTTGTAGTATTCGTTTTAGTTAACTATTAGTAAATGCTGCATTTGAAACATTACATAACCAGCGGTTCTTTCAGTTTATCCGGGTTCAATTTCATTGACCTCCTACATTTCTGCAATGTTTCCAGTTTTAATTAACAGATCATAATCAGTAAATTATAGTCAGAATCTGCACCTGAGAATGTTTTGTAGTTTAAAATCTCATTTCAAAATCTTTGTCTTATCATTATATAACATTCCTGAAATCTTCCAGTGTACTCACATCTCTTCCATGTACACAATATTCTTCCTCGAAGTGCCAGCAATGATTCAATCATTCTGCGTCCAAAATTCTAATATGTTGTACCCTTCTTTCATTCCTTCCCTCCAGTCAATGTTCTACTAGTCCCCTTTCTATCATATTTTAATTCTCCATCACAAGTAAGTTTTCATCTCTCTTAACATTCTGAATACTTTCTTTTGCCTCATCAACCATTATTTCAATTTCTACATCATTTGCACAGCTAATAGGCATATAAAATTTTACTGCTGTGGTAGGTTGGCTTTACATACATGGACTTCAACTCATTGCAATCCTTAGTTTCTTAACACATATTTGCTATCCTGCTGTTGGTTTTCAGTTCTCCCCTAGATACACACAGATGAGAAAAAAATTCACTACACCAAAAAATACTTAATGTAGAGTAATGAAATTTTGGGAATGCATTTGTCTAGGTCACATATTTAAATGATTAACATTGCAAGATCACAGGTTAATGTACGAACAAGATATGTCACTAAAAATGTAAAATGCTGGTACATTAATAACCAATGTAAGAGCCAGATGTTGACTGCAAGCATCATGCAAATGTTACATGCACTGTATTATGCAAGTGCCAAATGTCAGTCTACAGGATGGAGTTCCATGCCTATCCACGTAAATACAGGGACACGTAATGCTGTTTGTAGATGATGCAGGAGTTGTTGTCTCATGATGTTCTGTATGTGCTCAATTGGAGAGAGATCTGGTGATTCAGCAGGCCAACATATCTCATCGACACTCTGTAGAGCATGTTGGGTTATAACAGAAGTATGTGGGTGAGAGTCACTCTGTTTGAAATCGCCACTTGAATGCTGTTTGTGAATGGGAGGACAACCGGTCAAATCACCAGACTGATGTACAAATTTGCAGTCAGGCATGATGGATAACCACGACAGTGCTCTTACTGCCATACGAAATCACACCACAGACCATAACTTCAGGTTGCTAGCCCTTAACTGGTGGCCTCATAAGCAAATTAAGGCAACCACTGGCACCGAGGTAGAACCAGCTTTCATCAGAAAACACAACAGACCTTCATCCTGCCCTTCAATGAGCTCTTGCTTGACACCACTGAAGTCGCAAATGGTGATGGTTTGGGGTCAGTGGAATGCACACTACAGAGTGTCCAACTTGGAGCTGTCCTTGAAATAAGTGATTCGTAACAGTTCACTGTGGCACTGTGGTGACAACTGCTGCTAAAATTGCTGTTGCAGATGCAGTATGATGCGCCAGAGTAACACACTGAACATGTGTGTAGTACCACGTGGCCATCCACAGCCCTGTCCCCTTGCAACTGCACATTCTTGTGACCACCGCTGGTGGAGTCACATACAGGGGCTACATTTCTGTAAAGTCTTTCTGCAAATTTGCAGAAGGAGCATTCAACTTCTTGTAGCCTATTAACATGACCTCATTCATACTCAGTGACGTGTTGATAATAGTGTCTGTCACCTTAAAGGCATTCTTGACTAACATCAACTCATAACACCCAGTCTCAAAGGTAACTAATGCTCACAACTGTTACAGCATGTATTTAAAGCAAACCTGATTTGTATTCCATAGTGGCACAACTAGCACCACTCTTGTTTGACTGGCATGAAATGTGAATAGATATCATCTTTCTGATTCCTACCAACTTGCATTTATGTCGCACAACTCTTCTTGGTGTCGCCATTTTTCTTCTGTCAGTGTATTTCTATCAAGACTGGCTAATACGTGTGTTTCATCCTGGGTAAGCAATTGTAACAAGTTCACAATACTAGTGATTTTATTGATCTCATATGTGTTTCCCTCTTCCATGTACCTATTCCACTACTGTGTACCTTCTTCTCATAGTCTATTCCAACCCTCCCTCAGGATCTCCCATATCATCCTGGACTGATTTGGCCTCATTAATAACTGTTCAACTTCAAGGAACAGGAACTTGAAACACAGATACGGCCACAACAATAGCATCCTCTCTCATTCAAAAGGTATCCACTAATCAGCATGAGGTAGCTTCTCTACAATTTTTTCCACAGTTTCTGAATAACTAACAACAGGGACAGTTCAAAGTCACTGACCACCAACCTTGTCTGCAATCACAATGACCCAAAATAATATAGTGTGTTTCAATACCACAATTCCTTTTGGTTCACTGAATTCAGATAATTTTCCTTCATTTTCCCTGATACATGGGTCCACATTCCACAGACATGGTTATTCACAGTCCACCAACCAACAAGCAACAGTTGTGTTGTTTTTATAACCTAAACCTCTTCCAAACATTTTTACCACAACATACGTCAAAATCATTTCTTCAGGTGCAGACTTACTGTAGTTGCACAACCAGTGCTATAAATGTATTCATTTTCTTAAGTTTTCCTGGCAGTCTGGTGTGAAAACAGATTCCTTATTGCATCATACAGAAATAAAGTCAGTGCAAACATATAACATACATACAGGTTTTATTACGCAAATACAGATTGCGGCTACTGTCTAGCCATTATCAGTGCATGTTAGTTTCCTGGTGTTCAGGCGTCAGTTGCAGTTCTATGAATACTCTTTCCCAATGGAAGGTTACCTAATATAACATACACACTCAACTGGCAGACTGCTATCTTACACTACAATCTACTACCAAATTTCAAATTCTGGGTTATAAGTCTCTCAATGCTTCCCCGATATAAAATTCATAATGCTTAAAATTCTATGCACGCCTCCAAGAGTATCTTTCTATCACTCAACCACCTTTGGGTTTACGGGATTAATGAATCTACTCTGTAGCTTTTCAATTCATTGTCTTTTTCGTTATTACACAGATAAATTGGAGTTTCTTTACAGCTTACAGACCCTGTAATACCACTTGATAATCTTAACATAGATAAAGTATACTCCAGAATGGAGGAGTTAAATGAAACTTAGCTTTTCACAACTCCATCTGCCTGGTTGGAGTAATATGACTGCTCCAGAATTCATATACAACATAATTCCAAAGATGCTACCCAAGAAACTATTCTCACCACAAAGATGTAAGTAGTACTATTTGTTTCATTTATTATGATTACTTCTACACCAGTCTATTACTTCTACATCTACATCGATGCTTCACAAACCACTGCACAGAGCATGGTGGAGGGTACCCCGCACCATTATTATTAGGAAAAAAAAAAAAGAGCTAAGCAATATGAGACTTAACATCTATGGTCATCAGTCCCCTAGAACTTAGAAATACTTAAACCTAACTAACCTAAGGACAACGCACAACACCCAGCCATCACGAGGCAGAGAAAATCCCTGACCCTGCCGGGAATCGAACCCGGGCGCAGGAAGCGAGAATGCTACCACACGACCACGAGATGCGGGCAGCACATTATTAGTCATTTCCTTTCTTTTCCAACTATGAGCCCTAATTTCTCGAATCTTATCTTTGTGGTCCTTATGCACAATTTATATTGGTGGCAGTACAATTGTTCACTCAAATACCATTTCTCTAAATATCCCAGTGTTTGTTGAAAAGAATTTCACCTTCCCTCTAGGGATTCTCATTTGACTTCCTGAAGCATCTCTGTGACAGTTATGTGTTGTTTCAACTACTGGTACATTGTTAGTTCAGCTCCAGTAAGACCATGTTTCAAATATATGAATTAACTTCAGGATTTGATTTTTTTATCGTAAGTTTTTACGTGTGGTTGATTGGTTATTAGATTCTCATTGGGGCTAACGGAGAAATGAATAAGACTATCACCCCCTCCCTCCTCTGAAAACTGAATAGTAAGGGGTTTCACAAGGGGAAAAGATTGGATAGTCAGTTTTATTTTTTGCAATATCACCTAAGAAACAGAATCAGGTAAGAGATGAGGGAAGATAAAATAGCTATAGAGAAGTGATAAAATGCAGTATGGTGGGATGTGGAAGGGAAAAGCAGCCGGCACTGATCAGAAGGGGCTCAGAGCAGACCGTAATTCATTGGTAGAATATTTGGGGAAAACAGTCTTTGATGGAGATTGTACGCAAAACATCTAGAATCTAGAATACTGCTCAAGCGTGCAGGATCCACGCCAAATATGACTAACAGGGGATACTGAACAGTTACATAGATGACTTTTGAAGACAGACATAAGCTATCCCAAGGAAGTCTATTAACAAAGTCTCAAGAACTGGCTTTAAATGATTACTCTAGGGATATACTACAACATTCTACTTATCACTCACATAGGGATCGTGAGAATAAGATTGGAGTAATTACTGCATGCACAGAGGCATTCAATCGATCATTCTTCCCATGCTCCATATGTGAATAGACCAGAAAGAAACCCTTATAACTGGTACAATGGGACATGACCTCTGCTGTGCACCTCAGGATGGTTTGTAAAGTATAGATTTAGATGCAGATGCAGAATGATAGCATAAACAGACGCTCCATGGGAGAGTGTCACAAAGATGCTGAAAGAACTGAACTGACAGATGCTTGAAGACAGACACGATCAATCACATGACAGAGTACTCAGAAAGTTTCTAGAACTAATTAAAAGTGATGACTCTAGGAAAAGACTACAGTCTCCCATCTACTGCTCCCCTTCGGATCATGAAGACAAGATCAGACTAATTACAGCAGCCATACAGGAAGATGCATTTAAGTAATCATTGTTCCCCTGCTCCATACATAAATGGAACAAGAGCCCTAATAATTGGTACAATGGAACCTTATTGGTTTGTGGCACACTGCTCCATTCTTTCTTCTATGCCACTACAAGTCGGTTAAATAATGTCATCTGCATGTCAAATCAAAGTACCTGTACTTACAGTAACCTCCTTCGCAACACGATCCAAGAGTTTAGTAACCCTCTGAGTTTCAACTACCTCTCGTCGCAGCCTGAAATGAGCAATATCCTAACCACTATCATGCTAAAACTTCTTACAGTGAAACTTCCTGGCACATTAAAACAGTGTGCCGGACCGAGACTCTAACTTGGGACCTCATTCTGGGAACATCCCCCATGCTGTGGCTAAGCCATGTCTCCACAATATCCTTTCTTCCAGGAGCACTAGTTCTGCAGGATTTGCAAAAGAGCTTCTGTGAAGTTTGGAAGGTAGGAGATAAAGTACTGGCAGAATTGGAGGTGTGCGAACAGGTCATGAGTTGTGCTTGGGTAGCTCAGATGGTAGAGCAGTTGCTTGCGAAAGGCAAAGGTCCCGAGTTCGAGTTTCGGTCCAGCACACAGTTTTGACCTGCCAGGAAGTTTCATATCAGTGCACACTCTGCTGCGGACTGAAAATCTCATTCTGGAAACCTCTTACAGTGGTATTCGACTGTCCACCGAACTTACACAATATCCTTGTCCGTCACCACTCCACCCCTGCTTCCAAACCCTTGCCTCATGGTTCATATCTCTGTAATTGACCTAAATGCATGGCCTGTCACATACATCCTCCCACCATAACCTACTCCAGTCTGGTCACAAGCATCTCCTATCCCATCAAAGACAGAGCTATCTGTGAAAGCAGTTCTGTGATCTACAAGCTAAGTTGCAACCACTGTGCTGCATTCTACATGGGCATGACAACCAAAAAGCTGCCTGTCCGCATGAATAGCCACCAACAAACTGTGGCAAATAAACAGCTGGACCACCCATTTGCTGAACATGCAGCCCAACACAGTGTTGTTAACTTGACTGCTCCATTACCTGTGCCATCTGGATTCTTTATACCAACACCAGGTTTTTTTGAATTGTGCAGCTGGGAACTCTCCCTGCAATATATCTTGTTTTCGCAATGGCCCTGGCCTCAGCCTTTGTTAGTCACTGTCCTTCACCCACCTATCCCCTTCCCTGTTCCCACCACAGCACTACATAGAATTCTACTGCACCAAAACACCCATACTCTTTCTATTTCTTTCCTCCTCCTCCCCCCCCCCCCCCCCCCCCACCCACTGTGACTCATCTCTTAACTGTATGCAGCTGCTCTACCCTCTGTATTCCACAAACAATACTTTAACGGCCTCCATGCCTACCCTGGTATCCCTCCTCTTCCTCACTCCAGCTTCGTCCTCACCCCCACCACTCAGATTGCTTCTCCCATCATCTGCAGTTGCTTGCAGTCTGGTCTCGGCAGCCAGAGATGGTGTTGCAAGAGGGACCTCTCGCCAGCAAGGTCAATTTTTCAGCATCATTGAAAAAAAATTGTTTAGCTCAAAAAGCTGTTTTGTTATGCTGCAATTTAATACTCTTTACTCTGCCCTCTACAAGCTACAATCAACGCTAAAACAATTATGAAAAGATAAAACATTCAAACCTGTTGTTAAAATAGTGAATGTCAATTCTAGTAAAAGGTGGCTTTTGTCGCTTATGGAGAAATAACACGGGCCAACAAGAGGTCCCATGTCATTAATGTGCTTGGCTAATATGAGTCACATTCAAAACTAGTCTCTCCTGAATGCTAGTAGCAAGTGAACCAACTATTACTAGTTTCCCTCAAAAGATGG
This sequence comes from Schistocerca gregaria, assembly GCF_023897955.1. Taxonomy (NCBI): domain Eukaryota; kingdom Metazoa; phylum Arthropoda; class Insecta; order Orthoptera; family Acrididae; genus Schistocerca; species Schistocerca gregaria. Next base: position 65,096,626 of record NC_064924.1, on the reverse strand, counting down.
AAATTCCTCAGTAACAATAATGTGTACCCGATTACAGGTCACTTTTCTTTTGTAAATGTACAAGCCAGTAATATAGTTGATATTCAAATTCTAGCTCTGAGCATTTCTTTTTAGGATTTGGTTAATATGAATGGTTATTTATTTTAAACATTTACCATGCTGTATTTAGCTTTTGTAAACAAGTAGCGGTAGCCAAGCAAACAACTGCAAATCAATTAGCAGAACAACAAACCCTGATTATGTTTGTTTCTGACTTGTTTGATGAGTGTCTAGTTAAAATTAAAAGTGATAATTAAGTTTTACATGTCTACCTATGACTGACTGATGTGTGTCTAGTAGGAGTGAGCTAAGATAAAATTTTAGACATATTAAGTAAGATAGAGTTCAATAATTACAATAATATCAGTGATGAAGATTATAAAGTGTATGCAGATTATTTTTGGAATGATCTTTAAGCAGTGACTAATCAAGTGAAAATGAGTACCTGCCTGAACGAGAAGTATTAGTTAACCTTTCAGAAATTCCTTTGTTAAAAAACATTCCAAACGTGGATGAACTTTCAGTAATTAACTTCTAGAATCTTGTTAATACTGATGATGATGTAATTGAAATAGAAGAAAGTCATGATGTCCAGAAGATAATTGATGAGAATGATGGTGGGCTGAACCTAGGCGCAAATGAAAAATGTTGATTTAGGTAATTTTGATGTTGATATCAGTCATAAGCCTTGTGGTGATTTTTCTAGAAACTGGCTCTGGATGTAAAGGAAATTGTTGTCACTTACACTGAACTGACAAAAGTCATGGGACACCTTCTAGTATGTGTTGGAACTCCTTTTCCCCAGCAAAGTGCAGCAATTCATTGTGGCATGGATTCAACAAGTTGCTGGAAGTCTCCTAAAAAGTACTGAACAATGCTGGCTCTATAGCCATCCATAACTGCAAAAGTGTTGCTGGTGAAAGATTTACCATTACATAGCTACCACCAGCTTGCACAGTACCTTGTTGACAACTTGGGTCCATAACTTCAAGGGCTCTGTGCTACACTCAAACCCTCCCATCAGCTATTACCAATTGAAATTGGGACTCATCTGATCAGGTCACAGTTTTCCAGTCATCTAGGGCCCAACTGATATGGTCATGAGCCTAGGAGAGGCACTGCAGGCAATATCATGCTGTTAGCAAAGGCACTCTCACCAGTTGTCTGCTGCCATATCCCATTAATGCCAAATTTCACAACACTGTCCTAATGGATATGTTCATTGTACATCCCACATTGGTGTATGTGGTTAGTGTTGTATGACAGTTAGTACTGACAACTCTCCAAATGTCACTGCTCTTGGGTCACTAAGCGAAGGCTTACGTTGTCCGTGGTGAAAGGTAATGCCTGAAATTTGATATTGTCAGCACACTCTTGACACTGTAGATCTCACAATACTGAGACCCAAACAATTCCTGAAGTGGATTGTCCCATGCACTTAGCTCCAACTATCATTCCAAGTTTAACGTCTGTTAATTCAGAAATCTTTTCACATGAATTACCTGTGTACAAAGACAGCTTTGCCAATATGCGCCCCTTTATACCTTGCATATGGGATACTATCACTATCTGTACATGAACATATTGTAATCCAATGTCTTTTGTCACCTCTGTGTAAGACTGTCAAACTGAAGAGCTGTGAAACACATTTCATACTGAAACTTCCTGGCAGATTAAAACTGTGTGCCCGACCGAGACTCGAACTCGGGACCTTTGCCTTTCGCGGGCAAGTGCTCTACCAACTGAGCTACCGAAGCACGACTCACGCCCGGTACTCACAGCTTTACTTCTGCCAGTACCCGTCTCCTACCCACCAAACTTTACAGAAGCTCTTCTGCGAAACATGCAGAACTAGCACTCCTGAAAGAAAGGATACTGTGGAGACATGGCTTAGCCACAGCCTGGGGGATGTTTCCAGAATGAGATTTTCACTCTGCAGCGGAGTGTGCGCTAATATGAAACTTCCTGGCAGATTAAAACTGTGTGCCCGACCGAGACTCGAACTCGGATACTGGCAGAAGTAAAGCTGTGAGTACCGGGCGTGAGTCGTGCTTCGGTAGCTCAGTTGGTAAAGCACTTGCCCGCGAAAGGCAAAGGTCCCGTGTTCGAGTCTTGGTCGGGCACACAGTTTTAATCTGCCAGGAAGTTTCATATCAGCGCACACTCCGCTGCAAAGTGAAAATCTCATTCTGGAAACATCCCCCAGGCTGTGGCTAAGCCATGTCTCCACAGTATCCTTTCTTTCAGGAGTGCTAGTTCTGCATGTTTCGCAGAAGAGCTTCTGTAAAGTTTGGTAGGTAGGAGATGGATACTGGCAGAAGTAAAGCTGTGAGTACCGGGCATGAGTCGTGCTTCAGTAGCTCAGTTGGTAGAGCACTTGCCCGCGAAAGGCAAAGGTCCCGAGTTCGAGTCTCGGTCGGGCACACAGTTTTAATCTGCCAGGAAGTTTCATATCAGCACACACTCCGCTGCAGAGTGAAAATCTCATTCTGGAAACATTTCATACCATTTTTTTTTTTAAAAAAGACAATATTTAAAGCTGTGTTTTGATATTAAATTAATTTCTTAAGTGTAAAATATAGATGTTCTGAGTTAATTTGAACTTTTGAATGCATTTTCCTCAAAAGAACATTTACATTTAATAAACTTTCAAAGTGTCTAAGACAAACATATAACAACATCATGTTTGTTGGGCAAATTACTCAGAATATAATGCTTGCTTTGAAAATAGTACTAGCTCAAAATTGAAAATCCGTGGCAAGTGGATCCTTCTCGCTTTCCGCCTCAGATGTTGTCATTACAACGTCCTCTATTTTCCATTGTTTGATACTGCTAAGTTTGTCACAGCTTAACAATGTGCATGACTGATTGGGAGAAGGCTATTTTCATCAATACAGATCCATTCCTTATTTTGTTTTTTGAAAGGATTTCACCATAGTTCATCTTTGATTTTCCCTATAGAAAAGTAATGTATTAGTGTTGAAGAAATCAATATCAGTCCTTTAAAGACCAGGAATTGAAGAACGTATTTCTGTCCATGTTTGACATTTGTTTTCATCTCAATTAGTACTTAATTAGGGGTATGTATTGGGGTTATATAAACCTGTTTCAAAGTCAGTCAATCACTCTGATGAGACTCTTACTCTGAGGAGATGAATCAGTCAAATCTCAATGCTATCAATTCAACTAAACACCTAGGAATTACAATTACAAACAACTTAAATTGGAAAGAAAACAAAGAAAATGTTGTGGGAAAGGCAAAACAATGACTGTGTTTTACTGGCAGAACAGTTAGGAAATTTAATAGATCTACTAAAGAGACTGCCTACACTAAGCTTGTCCATCCTCTTTTGGAGTACTGCTGCATGGTGTGGGATTCTTAGTAGATAGGATTAAGGGAGTGCATCGAGAAAGTTCAAAGAAGGGCAGCACATTTTATATTATTGCAAAATAGGGGAGAGAGTGTCACTGACCCGATACAGGATTTTGGGGTGGACATCATTAAAACAAAGGCATTTTTCACTGTGGCAGAATCTTGTCACGAAATTTTACTCACCAACCTTCTCCTCCAAATGCGAAAATATTTGGTTGATGCTGACCTACGTAGGGAGAAACGATCATCATAATAAAATAAGGGAAATTAGAGCTCACACAGAAAGATATAGGTGTTAATTTTTTCCATGCTCTGTTCACGATTGAAATGATAGAGAATTATTGTGACATTGGTTTTATGAACCCTCTGCCAGGCACAAAGTGAGATCTGCAGAGAATCCATGTAGATGCAGGTACAGACCACTGACTCTCTTCATGCACTCATTAAATGTCAAGTAGAAGGGCAAAACTAGTCAGGGAACAGCACTGTAACAGAGAAAGAAAAGGAATGCCACAATGGCTTTGGGGATGTAGAAAAGACTATCTCTCACGCCGATATCATCTTCAGGTGCAGGTAGATAGCTAATTGAATCTTTAGTGGTTTCACCTTGGCTGTAAAATATGGTAAGAAGAAACTGGTGGAACAACCATAAAAAGTAACAAAGTACAGTGAGGTGATAGAAGTGCCGAAACAGCAAGAATCTCCCTGGGTTTATCTTGCAGCAGGAAGTCAGCTTCTGTATCTGATCAGCAGTTACTCCTCTCTGTAGAACACTGGCAGTGTGTTCACATCACCCAATGATAAGAACAGGTGTTGAAATTATATGGATGAAAATCTCTCTAATAAAATGTATAACCAGTGTCCTGCTTAGACACTGTCGCCTAGCAATGAAGGCAATGAACCTCAAGCTTCAGTGGTCAACACAAAGCAGCCAAGTTTGGACAGCAACATGATATGGGTCACCAATAGAGGGGCATTACAGTGGGTCCTCTCACCTCAGGATGTGGCCATGGGTCAGTCAGATGTGACGCATATAGAGGCAGCAAGGAGTAGGGATTCCCTTTGTAAACTTCCTTGTGCAGTAGACCCTCATTTCTCATTACGTATTCACAGTGATCACAGCATGCCATTCACTGTTCCAAGTCTCCAAAAACTGAAGATGCAACATCATTAACTCAAGTTGCATCCTGATATCCACCTCTTCAAGTTCACCTTGGCAGCCTCCTCTGACAACTGATCAGAAAGCTTGTTCCCTGAATTCACAATGTGGTGAAGTCCAGAGAAATAAAATGAAGCCCCCATTATCATGGAGGTCAGAAAGAAGATTCCCCAAGATCCCACTGACACTGGAGATTAGAGGAATACTGCTGTCTTGCCATTGTCCTGGAGATGCAAGAAGAGATTTTATAATATTTTACCAACAGATGCTAGGAATAACAGTGGATTATAGCTTGTCGGACTGCAAATGGAGTCACTGCAGATTAGAAAAAAACTGACATTATTGGTTGTGCCTGTAGTGAAGGGCATGCCCAATGGCCACCAATCCCACTATAAAGAGGATGCATCCACTAGGCAACAAATGTTGCTAGTTTCCCCTGATGCAGGTTAAGGCATACCCTGCCTTGTCTTCAACTTATGAGTCATCTGTATAAATGACATCTAAAGTGGGGTACTCTTAAGTACTGATGCCGTTTGGTGGAATTCCGGGCACATGATGCAGTAATAAAAGTACATAATCGGAGCAGGCACTGGGGTGATCACCCTAGTGAAGATAAGAGCTGCAAATTGGGAAACCCACTGAGATATGCAACTTTTACAAAGAGTAGATTATCATTCGCAGAGCCTGTGAATATGTATCTTGAAAATGACAAAGCTGGTTGAACATTCACATGCTACTTCATGAGCATCTACAGAAAGAAGCAGAAGAAAGTGAAACTACCACTAGGTGCTAAATGGTTAGATGTCCACAACTATTCACAGAATGTGTAGCTTGGAACCTTGTCTGCTCTGTAAAGTAGGAAGTTGGTGATTTGTGACATCTCTGCCAAAAGAGCACAATGCTGGTGTACACCCAAGTGTTTTGGAGCAAACCGTTCATCGTACATTGCTGAACATGGAGCTTTGCAGCAGATCACCCTAGTGTTCACATGTTGACCCACCAACATCATCAATTGTGACTGCAGTGGACACAAGATAATTGGGATTCCATGTCTCAGAGCCAGAACAGTGCTACAGTAGTTTGAGGAGCATTATAGTGAACTCAAGTTGATGACTTGGCAAATAAATTTGCCTGATATAAATCCTACTGAACCCAACTGGGTCATTATCAGGCACCATCACTGCTAATGCAAATCAGTGACCTGTTGTTTACGTGAATTACATGACCTGTGCGAAAATATTTAATGCCACATACCTCCACAAATGTACTAACAAACTATTGGATCCCTGATATGCAGAATCAATTATGTATTTCGTTCCAAAGATGGACAAACAAGCTATTAAGCAGGTGGTCATAACATTTTGGCTCACCAATGTATCGTTTTCTTCACGCCCTGGAAAAGATTCAGGCAATTTTATGGGTAATATATGCACTATGAGGGACTCTACCAGGAAACCAGAAGCTCAGTGCTCAATATCACACTTACTTTCTAGCACTCTCCAGTTGTTGTTTGGTGACCCTCAAGTTGGAAGGACTATAGTAGATGAAGAATGCATCAACATATATAAAGTTTGTTTTGTTTCAGTGTGCAAAAACAACTGGGCTCATATGCACCCAAGTCAAAAATATAGAACACAAAGGCAGAGAAGAGTTAAAAATGACTACATGTCAACCCCAATCAACATAAGAGAAACAGCTAAAAACACTACATGGAAAAAAGGGCCATAAAATACACCACAGAGAAATGGAGGTCCAGAACTAAAAATTAAATGGCCTTCACCATACAGTTATGATAGAGAAAAAGGTAAAATGCTGTTGACAGGTCGTGCGTCATTCGCTAAAATGGCTGATAGCTCAGACCAAACCCATTTGGGAATATAAACAGTTAAAAAATAGGCATTCGATCAGGATATGGCGGACAGTTAAAAATTGGGAGCACAATGTGCATAAAGTGGTGGGTGAGTGCCACTTAACAAATGGTGGTGGGGGGGGGGGGGGGGGTGTTAGTGCTGAAGGGAGGTTGTCCAAGCCAGCTTAATAAACTGGAACTTATTTCCATGAAGGGAGGACCAATAGCAATGCCAAAGTGACACCACCTCCTGACAGACGGCAACACAAAGATCATCAGAGGGAATATAGGAACTAGTGGGCTGAGGTAAGAGGACTGCAGCCCTCGCAGCAGTGTCAGCAGCCTCGTTTCCTGGTACACTGACATGACCAGGAACCCACATAAAACATTACTGTAGCTCCATCAAGCCTGAGCAATGAGTTTTCCTGGATCTGTTGCACTACGGGATGGGCGGTGTACAGTGCACAGAGACTTTGAAGGGCGCTGAGAGTGTCTGAGTATAGGACACAACTGAAAAGCCTGTGTCGCCAGATATACTTCGTTGCCTGATACAAGGCATAAATTCTGAGCAGTATGCAGCAAGGCAATACCAACAAACATCAGTGCCAATGACGAAGGCACACCCAACACCATGGTCAGTCCGAGAGCCATCAGTGTACACGAAGGTACTATCACGAAGTTCCATGCAAAGGTTATGAAACTGAAGACGACAGAGCAAGTCTGAAGTAGTGTCCTTAGGAAGCAAATGAAGACCAAGGTGAACACAGGCCGCCGCACAAAGCCAAGATGGTGAAGGGTTCACACCCACTGGGAAAGTTGTAGGTAGTGTGAAGTTAAGTCGCCATAGCAAGTGCCGGAAGCGAACTCCAGACGGAGGTCGACACCTCCGTACTGTGCACATGGGGCCTTCTCCAAATAGAAAAACACGGCCACAGGATGGGATTTCTGCAGAAAACCATTCCAAAGTGATCAAATGGTCAACTGTAGAAAGGCACACTTGACATCCACACTGTGCAGTGGTTAGTAAACAAAGAGACTCAACCCACCCAGCCGGGCATGAATCATACGTTCCATCAACTTACAAAAACTGCAGGTGAGAGAAATGGGGCAGTAGCAAGAAGGAAGGTATTTGTCGTTACCGGGATTTGGTATGGGTATGACAGCGGCTCCACGCCGGCATCCAGGAAACATGCCCTCTACCCAGATGCGGTTGTACATATTAACCCGAATCATCGCAGCACAAACGTCGCCATTTCCGCGAATCGGTGCTACACGCTTATTGCATCACAGATAATTACATCAGAATTTCATTTTTGGAAACTCGAGCAGGCATCCGGTACAAACTTTGGTCAGTTGTTACTTTGCCATCAGCGAGAGAAGACTTGGAAAGTCAGCACAATGTCGGAGAAAGATGATCCCTCATATAAGACAAGGTAAAAGTTACTTTTGAATTATTTACTTCTTCCATGCAGTAATGATACCTATAGGAGATTCTTGTTGAAATATGTACCGTATTTCAGTATTGTTGTTTTCCAAAAAAAATTTATTTTGAAGGAAGTTTTATGGTACATTTTATTTCTGTTGCCATATGGCAACAATGCTACGTCATACAGCACTTTTTCCTACTGCTGAAATTTTTGGTATGCTATAATATTACATTTTTATGGCGTTTTGAATAGTTTAATGTAGAACTGAAGCTTGATTGCAATAGATGGGTAACTTTCTCTGTTTCCACATTATTTTGGGCCCATTTCACTGAAAGAAACCCTTGATTGCTTAGAGGAAATAATGAATGAAGATGACGAGCCAACACCATTGTATTTACAACCCCTTGAAACCGAAGATGGAGCTGTTTGCTGAGATGATGATGAAGATGAAAAAGGTGGGTTACCAGATAATGTGTGCCGTGGACAGTTAAAAGGTAATTGTGAAATAGTAATTACAAGTGGCAGCTGTACTGAGACTATTGAACAAATGAAATCACAACAAAATGTGGAAACAGACCCTGGAACAGATGACAAAATTTTGGCTGGAGTTTTAGAATGTTCTCAACAAACTGTGAGTACTAGTAATGAAGATATTATGAAGAAACACTCTTGCAAGCCTTCGATGAAATTACAACATGTTCAGTCAACGAGGTCTACATGTACAATTCCATCATTCAACAAGAACGCAGATTTCAAATGGGTGGAGGACGAATATGAACCAATTACTGCAGTACTTCCTTCTGCTAATTACCAGGATAGTTTTGGTGTGCCACCAATAAACAATTTGAGAAATTTTTGATGATGCTCTATTGCAACGTATTTGTGATGAGTCAGGAAAATATACTATATATCTTGGGAAGCCTAATCCAAACATTACTGTGGAAGAGTTGAAAGCCTTTATTGGCATTTTACTTGTAACTGGATACAACTACCACCCACATGTACAATCATTTTGAAGCAATGATGGTGATCTAAAGAATGAAATGCTCTCAAAATACTATGCAAAGAAACCGCTTTCAACAGATACTGCAGTTTCTTCACTTTGAGGACAGTCAAAAAAAAGGAAGTGAGGGGGATAAAATGTGGATATTATGTCCCATTACAGACCATCTGAAAGCAAATATGCTAAAACATTTCCATTTTGAGCAGAATCTTTCATATGATGAAAGTATGATAGCGTGCTTTGGACATCATGGCTGTAAGCAGTTTATAAAGGAAAAACCACTGCAATTTGGATACAAGGGTTGGTCTTTATGCACACAAACAAGTTACCTAATAAATTTCGAAATATATCAGGGGAACAGTCCACAAACTGTTCAAGAGTATGAAGAAAGATTTGGAAAATCGGCAGCTCCACTTGTGACTATGATTGACGAGTTTGAAACAGATGTCCAGCATCTCTTTTTCTCATTTTATTTTGATAATTTATTTACTGGATTTCCTTTGTTAGCAGAACTGAAATCTCATGGGTTCTCTGGAACAGGAACTATACGTGAGAACATAACTCTGAAAAACTGCCCACTTAAAGCAAAGCAGTTCTAAAGAAAAGGCTGAGAGGATATGTTACTTCTATCAAGCTGGAGTTAATTGGTATAACTGTCACCAAATTGTTAGATAATGCTGTTGTAAATGTTGCATCGACATCATATGGAAAGAATCCATTTCATTGGTGAAGCATTATTCCAGAGAACACAAAAAGAAAAACAGTGTTAGCCGGGCCCGTGTTATCAAAGAATACAACAGATCAACGGGAGGCATGAAATGAACGGACCTGGATGTAAATCTTTAACGAATATAGAATTGTGGTAAAAAAATGGTAGAGTTGCATCTTTACATGGTTGGTTGAAGTGTGTGTGCATAATGCACGGCAGCTACATAGAATTGCCCATCCTACCATATCTCACTTAGAATTTCGCCATCACATTGCCATCTACTACTGCAATCACTATGGAGAAAAATCCAAAGGCCCAGGACGCAAGCGTGCAGTACAAGATGCACCTTATGAAAAATCTACATTATGATGGATTTAACCATTGGCCAGTTCCATTTAAGAAGAAAAGGAGATGTGCTGGTGAAAACAGCTCCACAATTCGTCAAACTGCATGCTCAAAGTGTGAAACTGGACTGCGGATAAAATGTCTTCAAAATTACCATTTAAAATTTTAAAAAGTTACTAAACACGTGTAAAATATTATTGTATGATCATATTTCATGCAAATAATGAAATTTCTCTTGTCTGTACACAATAAAAGCCAGTATGGAATGAAAAATTCCTCTGTATGACCCAGCGTTGCCAAAGGGCAACACATTTTTGGGAGAAAGTGATAAGTGTGAAAAGAAAAGTATTGATAGCTTTTAGTTACAGGCATATCTCTTGTTACAGTTATTAACATTTTTCGTGTTTTTTTTTCTTTTTTTTTTTCTTTTAATTGGGGACATAATGGGTTTAGCAAACTGTGCTTGCTTGCAGGAGAAAGGTGCTGCAACATTTGAATGTGAACAGTGTCTGGTCCTGGGACGGAGGATCAGGATGAAGTGAGAGCACGATCTAGGTCCCTCAAAGTAGATGCAGCATTGTAGCATTCACAATTCTGAGAAGTGAAGGGTATCGCCTGAGCCTCCTCCACTCGTTTCAGTTGGACTGGGAAGAGCTCGAAATTGTCACAAAATGACAGCCCAAGGTGTTGAAGATAGCAATAGGGTCCATGTTGACATCCTCAAGCTGGAAATTGGAAAATGGATCTTGGTCCCAGACAGCCATCAGAGGTTGGCCCACACGACAGAGGAAGGGGTGGAACTGTTAAAAGAACTAGTGAATGAAATCCAGCTAGATCTTTTGCTACCCCAATGAATACATGACACTGTGCACGTATCTATTTATAATTATTGGAATTTGCCATCGTAAGATGATGGTTAAAAATGCGGAGAGCACATCTCTGTGCGCAAAATGCATTGCAACATGCATCAGTTCACCAACAGACTGGGACACAGCGTGGTAAGTAGGAAGTGCAAAGAATGGAATGTTCTGCAGCATTAAGGATAATGTTTGTAAGATATTCTACCTGGTCATCACAACTGGGGAAATATTGTTCTTTAAAGGTCACCAGGGAAGAGGAAATCGGCCAGTCAGCCTTAGTAAGATGCCATTTGGGTGTGCATGCAGTTGGGGTAGGAGTCAGCTAACGGATAACTTAACTCCGTCCGAACAGGCCTCGGAAGGCCCAATGGTACCAACTGGCTGCCGTGTCATCCTTAGCCCACAGGCATCATTCGATGCGGATAGGGAGGGGCACGTGATCAGCACTCTCCCGGCCAAATGTCAGTTTATGGAGTCGCTATTTCTCAATCAAGTAACTCCTCACTTTGCCTCACAAAGGCCGAGTGCACCCTGCTTGCCAACAGCACTCGGCAGACCGGATGGTCACCCATCCAAGAATTAGCCCAGCCTGGCAGCACTTAACTTCGGTAAACTGACGGGGACCAGTGTTACCCCTGAGGCAATTCCATTGTCCAGCAAAGAGATAGCACTTGGGAAATGGTTGCTAGAGTGTGTGTCAGAAAGAATGGACCATCCGAGATGATGGGCAAGTTGAGCAGTGCAGAAGGATAGGTCCAAATAGGAATACATGTGCAAGGGGTCGTAAACAATCACGGGAGTACTACTCCTGTCCTGTGTTAAGGCAGAAGACGATAAGTTGATTAAGAAGGTCAGCCAAGAGGCACCTCTCTGACAAGTTCAGGGAGAACCCCAAAGTGGATGATGTGCATTAATGTCACCTGAGTAGCAGAAATGGGTGAGGTAGCTGCCCAGTAAGTTGGAGGAAGACCACCCTGGTGACATCAAACAATGGAGGGAAATAAATGGTACGAGGGAAAAAGTCAGGTGATGAAGGAAGAGGCAAACAGTAACAGTTTGAAGTTGGGTAGTCAGGGAGATGGGTTGACTATGAACTTCATCCTGTATGAAGATGGAATGCCAACCCAAGGGGGAGGTCAAAATGGACCAGAAATAAATGCAAAAGTTCACGATGGTGCAATTACTTTTCCTGAAGGCAGAGTACAAGGGGACGCAGTGATTCTAAAAGCAGCCACAAATCCTCTTTGTGGGATCAAAGACCATGAACGTTCCACTGGAGGAGAGTCATGATGAGGAAAAAAATGAAAAGATGTCACCTTGGTGGTTTCCAACTGCCAGCCAGTGAAGACTCGCTGCTACGAAGATCCTGCTCCATGAGGTCCACAGAAGCATCGGTTTTGTTGTGCTGTCAGTCTGTGGAGTCCAACACAGAAAAATGGTTGGGGGTACGCACCGGCAACACAGAGGCCGGCCAGGCGAAGGTATCATGTGGTGACACCATCAAAGAAGACCTTGAAGTCAGTGAAGGAGAAGATTATTTGCCTTTGTTGGACTTTCTCGAGCCTTACCTGTTAGCACTGAATACTCAGGTGCTGATGGGCTGGAGGGAAATGGGAAGTCTTCATGCGAGTACTCCTTCTGTCCTTTCCAGCCTACCGGATGTGTAGCAGGTGGCTTTGTGCTTCGAGGCGAGAGTTTGACTGCTTATTGCACAGCTGGACAAAGGGGAAGGCGATGCTACTTTGACACTGAGTGACTTCACAACCTCAGGCCTGAATTTGAGGTCGCATGTCTAGGTGGCCATGTCCTTCATGGAGGGAGACAAGAACAGAACTATTAGTGCCAGACTGTAGAATGCAGGGTTTGCGGCTAGCCAATAACTTGCAAGTGACCGGGTAATGCACCTTTTCCTATAACCGGATCTCCTGGACAGGCCACTCATCAAGATACGTGGGCCAATCTTGAGAGGATGTGGCATGGCTGCCATTGCAGTTCATACAGTGGGGAGGAGGAGGAGGCAGACAATCGCCCTCATGTGCATCCCTACTACAGATTACACATTGGACTGTGTGTTGACAAGACATTCCAGTGTGGTTGAAACAATGACATTGGTAGCAGCGCACTAGGTTCCGAATGTGCAGTTGAACGGTGATAATTTCATAGCCTGCTTTGATCTATGGCAGAAGCACCACTCTCTGAAAGGTAAGAAAAAGAATGCATGTGGGCAATGCGGAGGAATCTACCTTTTTTTTTTCACCTGATGGGCGGTAATAACACCTTGATCAGAGATATATGATTGGATTTAGGCTTCAGTCAGACCTTGGAGTAACCTAGTGTAAATAACACTATGGGAAGAATTCAAAGTTCTATGGACCTTGATACAAACAGGATAGCCATGGAGAAGCAAGGTGGCAAGCAGTTGTTGTGTTTGAGAATCAGAAATAATTTCTAAAAGCAAAGTGCCATTCCATAAATGAGAGCAGGATTTCACAGGGACGGCAATTGCATCAACACCTTTCTGAATAATAAATGAATTTACTGTTGCGATGGACTGACCATCTTTGCTATGTGAAACCATGAGAAGCCGTGGTGCAGCTGGAAGGGTCTTTGAGTAGGTAGCCTCATTCTGTTTATGTTTTGTGGACATTTATTATGAAGATGATTGGATCATTTGAGAAAATCCCCTACGATTGCCAGCGTCTCCAATGGCGGCCTCCTTCCAACTGGGGACCCCCTTCGCAAGAGCGCACACCTGCCTTAGGTGATTGTTCACACCACAGATCACACCTCCCGGACACCTGACAGAGGGCCTAATCGGCGATTTGGAAAGGTAGTAGCTCAGGCAATCACCCCTTCCTGAGCCTGGCTATACCAGGGATACATGCAAACCCCACCTGTAAACCTGTGGTTGGGAATTACGCGTTACCCAGTCACCTGTTATGCATCAGATGAGTGGGCTGGCCCTCAGGAGCACACAGGGAGGAAGAAGAAGAGAAGAAGATCCTCAAACGCCAAATCTGAGGAAGAATAGAAGGAAAACAAAGAAAGGAAAAGGGAACGAAAAACAGTGATGATTATTTTGTTATGTCAGTGACGGACAATGTGGAACATTCCCAATAACTCCTCAGAAATGTTCCCCAAGGGAGGGGAAAAGAATAGGAAGAGGGGAGACATGCAGCACAGGAGGGAAGACTAGGGCTATCATAGCCTCTGCAAATCCAATGATACTCAGAAGAGTGTTACACTCAGGACACAGCCTTTTCCATCTTCCTATATGTGGTAGCATTTTAGCATTACTGACATAACTGTCAAGGAATGCTGAGATAGAACATTTTGGTTGGAGATCGGGAGAAAGCCATAGATGCCCCACTTAAGTAAGGCAGTGAGGAAATGGTGACACCTTTATGCTGTAGGCTTTATGCAGGACTAAGAAGACAGCTACAAAAGTGCTCACAAGACAGATTCAGTTAAAAATAGCAATGATATGATACTTTAATTTTATGTGTAGATGGTTTACCATTTAATTAGGTATTCAGTCAGGATCTGGAGCTGTATTTCAGCACACAGTAAGTGCAATGAAGAGACTCAACGCAGAGAAAGAGCTGTTCTAGGGTTCCAAGTGTTGTGTGTTGTGCACTGAAAAACAGGGTGACTGTTTTGGTCTACCTTTTGTAGAGATGGGAGGTGGGAGAGTATTTATCAGATACTGATGCTCTTGTTCTCTGCAAAACGAAATTCAATAACGGCGCTCTGCTTGGAATGCACCTCCTTTACAGACACTATTTTGAAGGGTACATCTAGTGCCACCACTGACCAGAACTTCATGAAACTATAGGGGCTGAAGCAGGAATATTCCACTATGTCTCACAATGAGTTCTGCATATTTTCAACAAAAATTGACCAACAAACAAAATGTGTTGCATTACTTACTGACCACCCCTCCTACAACAACAATGTACAACATGCAAAAAATTGCAAAGTACAAATATATTTTAAAAGTACACTCACCAAAAAGTTTACAATTTGCAGAATGAGATTCAGTATCAGTATTAAACACTAGGTTTAATTCAGGTTTCAACTAACTGCCGACAAAAAATTGTACAAATGTGTAAGTTCCAACTGCCAGGTGGTGCCAGTATGGTGAATGTAGCCTTCATATTTTATTGATAATATTTTTTTCTCTCACCGTACTAATAAAAATACATAGTTTCTAAAATATACAAACTCAGATTATAAAACACAAAGTAGCATTCTTACAAATTAGTTTTTCAGGTGGCACCAATTAGCCTATTTAGCATTCACTAAGGTAAAAACAAGTATTCATTGATTCTGCTACGCAGTAATAACTATATAACAGCTGCATCAACTGTAACATTAAGCCAATTTCGCATCGACAAGATGTCGAAATTATAAAAATAGAACTTGCTGTTATAATTATGCTTGTCTTAAATAAAATACTGTGCCCTACAAATCAAAAGATAGCCACAAAGTACATTAAAATGTGTTTACTTGTAAAAACTAAACAAAAAACAAAAATATAGATTATTAAATTAAGCAAGAACCAGCAACTTCTCCCACAAGGTAGGTCATTTGACAGACACCATCGGGAGCTCCACTGGCCCAGCAGACACAATGTGAGGCGTAGCCCAGGCTACAGCAGGAGAGCTGCCACAGTCAGCATGCATCACACTAGAAGTTCTCAGAAAAAAGAATGTTAGGGCTGAACTCACTCTGTTCATTCCATATTGTTTGTGGAGTTCTGTTCATCTGGATGAAAACTTCTACGTCTTCCAGAATGTTTAAGGCGTGTTGCTTTGGTGCTCTGTGCATCACTTCCATAATGTCTCTTATCTGGAGTAAATTACGCTTCTACATTTTTAACTGTGTCATCAATATGCTACCATTCCCATCCTAGTAGTATTCTCAAAACCTTGTCATTAATTTCCTTTCTGTTTATCCTATATAAAACTATTTACAATTGTTGCAGCTTATTTTACACACCCCGAAGTCACTGTATCTGTCACGTCTTATTTCCAATTCTATGGCGTATCCTATTACCCAGGCTCCTTCAGTTTTAAAGCTTATGCTAACATTAGCTTTCCCAAAGTTGTGAACAATGCTTTCTGAATGTCTTATACTGTGATGCCTCCCTTGTGAGTACTTTTTCTGTCTTTAATTTTCACCTACATTTCATTATTTCTGTGTCGATCTGTATGACCCATTTGCATTACTATTTGAAGCGCTTTCTCAATTTCATCTTCATTCAATGGTAACTTCAAAATTCTGTGTATTATAGATCTGAAGAAAGCTTTCTTATGTATTTGGGAATGACATCATTTTGCATTTATGATTTCCGACTTTGTGCCTCTCGTTATTGTTAGTAGTTACAAGTTCCGGAAAGGTTATGCTTTTACCTTTTTCTATCTTGATTGCAAAGTTAATTTTTGAGTGCAGCTCCCTGTTTTGCATCAACATTACATCTGTATCATAAATTAATGTCATTGACATATCTCTTAATATATGGCTTTGTTGAAAGAATCTGTTCTCTAGGTTGTTTATAACAATCTCTGTTACTGTTCCAGATAAAATATTGCCCATTGCTAACCTATCTATCAGCTGTTACACATGGTCATTAAACTTTAAGGAGTTAAAAGAAAGCACTAATTCCAGAGGTTCTTTTAATTTAACACATTTCCCTCTACTAATCTTCTGATATTTTAATAAATTTTCTCAAATTATTTGAACAGACTGATTAATGGCTGCATTTGTATAAAGGTTTAGGATATCAAAAATTGCCAGTTTTGCCCTTTTGGGATTTCAATTTAGTTTACAAATGCCACAAAAGTTATAACAGTTCTAGAAATGATTTTTGGAAAATATATGCCACTTTGATTTTCTTATTGCACTACCTACTAACTAAAAAGTTTGGAGAAGACCTATTTTTCATATGGGTCATCTTTATGCAAGACGATCTGTGAATGCAATTCTGATCAAGATGGATTTATCACATTCCATTGTCAAACAAGAAGTTGGATTCCTCAATTTTCTTTTTTATTTCATCCTGAAATGAATCCAGAATTGATTAAGAGCACAAATGTAGAAGTTAAAGCACACATGTGGCTTGGCTAAGTTTAATAAAAGTACAGATATAGAAATATGTGCAAACCTCACTAGGGTCTTATCTTAGTGACAGCAGCTAGCTCAGAAGGATGGGAGCAACTTAGGCACAATCAACAAATTGAAGAAGAAGCTCTAACAGGAGAGAGCAATTATCACTATGGCAGATAAAGAAGATATGGTTGTTATCATGTATGATGTTGATTACATCCACATCACTAAAGAAATTTTCAGGTATAATAAAATCACAGAAATAAAAAGGAACCTGGCTCACTAATTTAAAGCTGAAATAAAAAAGAAGACTGAGGCATTAACTTCTTACCAGAGGATGACAGTGTTAAAAAATGGAAAACGATGAATCCATGTTTACTGGAACTGCATTCACAGATCAAGTTGCCCAAGAACAGAGACCCAGCTAGGCCTCTATTGAACAACAGCTATTCTCCAAATTTTACAACTAGGAAGGAGTGCAATAAGAAAATCAAAGTGGCATACACCTTTCGAAAATCTTTTAGGGTTAAGAATTTTGATAACTTTGTGGCACTGAAACTGAAATACCAGAAGGTGCAATGTTGGCACTGTTTGATATTGTAAATCTTTATACACATATACCCATTATACATTTGCATAATTAGATTGAATTAGACTTAGGTGGTTTAAAGGAACCAAATCATGAGGGCATCGGTCCGTCTCTACTATATGTGTTAAGAGGGGAAGAATCATCACGGAGGAAGAATGCAGACAATAAATCCTGATGAACCAAACTGTAACCAAGAAATAGAAGCAAGTAGAAGTGAGATAGAGGTATGAAGATGAAGGAGGGTGACTTGCTCTGCCCAGAAACCAGTGGAGGCCCCCGGGACACGTTATGCAATAGGAGATGCACCCTCTTCATCTGAACAGTGTTTCCTCATGCTCCATTACTACAAGAAAACGAACAGCACGGCCAAGTTGATAAGATCTCAGGAAAAAATAACAATGACGATGAGACAGTAATCGACAACAGATGTAAAAGAATACAAAGAATTAATAGGGTGGGAAGGGAAGGAGCCAGACTGGACTGCCGAACAAGGGCAGCCATGCATCCCTGGGTCAAAGTAGGTGATGGGGCACCCCTCTAATCCCTTGAACAGCCAATGAGGCCAATGTGCCCCAGCTTGGAATAGAAATCACCTTCATGGGTAAAACGTAAAAACGTAAAAAGCACCAGAGACTGTGTGTCAGAGCTTTATAGGTTTTGCGGTAAGGTGGGCAAACTTGGACAGTCTAGTAGGATGTGGGTCACTATTAGGAGGGCACCAGTCCAACAATGGGGCAGATACTTGCACCACAGGATGAAGCCGTGGGACAGCCAAGTGTGGCCAATGTGAGGATGACACGAGAACAGTAGATTCTCTGCAAAAAGCATCAAGGGAAGACTGCCACATGGTCGTGGTCCTGTTTATTGCTTGCAGTTTGTTTAGAGAAACCAGAGCACATCAACTGGTATGCCATGCCACCAACAATTGACAGCACAGAGTTGACCAAAGATATGGGATAAGTACCCCCTCTCCTGGTAGTCATCTTGGCCAAACAGTAAGCATGTTCATTCCCTGCGATTCCAACGTGAGCTGGGATCCATATGAAGATTATCCACTTTGATTAAGGGCAGAAACAAGACCCTCGATAGGTGCAAGTAATGGGTGTCAATGATAGCATTGGTCAATAGCCTGAAGACCAAGAATATCTCACCAGTGCATGAATGAATGTGACTGAGGGCTCGAACAATGGTCATCAATCCTGTAGTGAATACACTGCATTCAGTGGGCAGGCAGCTTAGATCACTGTACCTTACGTGTCTGTAGGAAAACCAGTTTGTTCATTGAATGTAGAGCCGTCAGTGTATACCACTTCCAAACCCATAAATGTCAGAAACAGGCAACAAAAAACTATGAGGTTAAGAGTGTCTTTTGTTCCAAAGGATAGGTTGAGGTAGATCTGGGTATGAGGTACACATCATGTGGATATATGTTACTGCTCCATGACAACACGGCAGGAGGTGACAGTGGAGGAAACTGGAGTTCTGAGCAAAGATATTGTATGTGAACTGCGATCACGACAACAGTCCTTGGCCACTGTCATGGGAGGTGGATCTCCCTAACAAGAAAAATGACACAGTAGTTCTGATGCTCAGGGGAGAAGTGAATGTGTGTCAGATAGTTGAGCAGAAGTTGTTGGTAGCTGATCTATTGCGAGGGACTCCAGATTCTGCAGGCAGTCTGTTCACAGCGCTTATCCAAAAGGCACCTATCAGAAGTTGGAATCCGCAATGGTGTAAATGGTCCAGCGTCCGCACTGCTGAAGGTGATGCTAAGCCATATTCCAGGCTCCCACAATCAAAACAGTACAGGATCAGGACTTTGTAAAGCTACAAAAGTGTAGAGCTGTCTGACCACAAGTTGGTGTTACTGAGGCAGTGAAGAGTATTAAGGTGTGACCACTGTGTTTCCTAAGTTGGCAAAGATAGGGAAACAACATCAACCTGGCATTGAAGACCACTCCTAAAAAGCATAACACTCTACCACAGTGAGCAGTTGGTCATTTATGTAAAATTCTGGTTGTGGATGGACAGTAGAAGTACACAAAACACATCTTGATGGCTGTAAACTGGAAGCTGTCAGTGAGAGCCCAGGATTGTGCCTTTTGTATGGCACCTTGGTGCTGGCATTCAGCAACACACACACTGGAGGATCAACATGCAAGAATCATCAGCATATAGGGAGTGAGGCACTGTATACCCCACAGCTGCAGCTAGACCATTGGTAGCCACTAGAAAAAGGGATACACTCAATACAGGGCCCTGTGAGACCACATTGTCATGCATAGGAGGAGGGGGGTACTGTAGAAAGCATAAACTTTAATACTGAAAGTACGGTGCGACAAAAAGTTCCAGACAAAAATAAAGAGTGGGCCGCAGGGAACCCATTCATGTAGTGTAACGAGAATATGATGATGCCATGTGGTGGTATCATATGCCTTTTTCACATCGAAGGTGTTGATACTGGGCAAAAGCTGACTACGTAGCACCCTCCTGGCTGACCAAATTGTCAGCATCAGAACAGCACTGGCAAAAACTGCCCTGTGACAGAACCAAAAGACCCCAACACTCAAGGTACTAACAAGGCATCAGCTCACCTTAAGTTCAAGCATATTTCAGAGAACATTAGTGAGACTAATTGGGTGATAGCTGTCCATCTTGAGGGTGTTTACCCAGTACTGGAATTATCACACTTTCTCACAATGAGATGGGAACTCACTCTTGCTCCAGATAGGTTAAAAACGAAACACTGAAGTACATAGGGGCACAAGCATTCATGAGACAGACAGAGCTCCGCGAACAAAGTTTCAATAGTTTTACTATAGCCAGTTGTCTTAGTTCCACCCCACAAAGGGCTGCAGGATTTGAAGTCATCCAAAATGAGGAAAGTTGGGGGAGTTGAGAAATCAGTGCAGACAATGCATTCTGAGACACTTCACCATCAATTTGGAGATACATAATACAGACTGTAAAATCAAGACGCATTCTCCATGAAAAGCCACTGCCTCCCAAGTTGTGTCAAGTGGCACATTTTCACTGCAGACAGAGTCCAGACAAAGATGCAAACTCTGCCCGAGGCTCTGGCATAGTCAGCTCGAACCTTGCAATAGCCCTGATAACTGCAGAGGGTAGGGGTTTGCAATTCTGGGAACCAAGTTTCCTGGAGGGGAATGTAGAAAGCATGCGTACATATAAGAGAAGTCACAGATCAGCCAGGTAGTGGTAAAAACTGCCATGGCACGCACAGCCACACAAACGCAACAGTCAGCTACCGCTGCAGAGTTGAGCAGTGCCGGCACTGTAGTACTGGCGTGTTCTGCCAGCTGGCGCTAAAGGCATTCCCGCCAAACATTCAATCAGCCGCAAACTACGCACACGCATGAGCCTTTTTCTGCCGTGGATGGTCACACTATGATATCACCATCCACCAATCAGGGACTGCCAATGGCCGCCAATCATCATTCCAGCATCAGCAGAGGACAACTGGTGCCGCCGGGTTAAATAGCTGGAAGGAAGGAAAGCAAGCGTCTTTCAACCTGCTGCGGACTGCTGACCGGAAGAGACTTCGACGCAGCCGGAACGACCAGGTGTCACGTCTTCGCTACGCCAGCCAATGACCCTGGACTCTGTGTCTGTCTATTTCCTCGGCATCCACTGGAGAGCGTCGAGAGGAAACCAGACAAAGGAACGTAAATTCAGTTCAGTTGCTAATATTTCAATTCAATAAGGTGGCATAATTCATTGGTTTGTTATAAAATTTTGGCAGGAGAAGCAGCTTTTTGTTTTCAAAGGAAGTTTATCTTTTTTGGTAAAATTAAGTGGTGGCCTTGCTCCAACTAATAAAAATTTCTTGTTCTCAAATGTGTGTTAATCTGTGGATATAACAAAAACTGCTACAGTTCCACTGGAGGATCACATTCTCGGGGGTGGGAAATGGACAGGGTCACCTGCTGCAAGGATATGGCATTAACACACATCGGCTTTGAAGCATTTTGTGTGTGTGTGTGTGGGGGGGGGTAACAGTCTAATGTATTGTTTGGCTTATTTTGATTTGTAGGGCACAGTTTCTTATTTACTAGACAAGTGTAATTACAGCAGCAAATTCTGTTTTTACAATGACAACAGATTATCAATGCAAAATGTTTTTAACACTGAAGTCTGTGCAGGTGTTATATAGATATTATTATGACTCAGATCCAGTTAACACTTCATAGGCTAACTGGCTCCATCTGAAAAGTTAATTTGATAAGTGTGCAACTACAGTCATTGAAATTGGGTTTTATATATTTTAAGACTAAGTCTCTCACACTTGCCACCTGATGGTTAGAACTTTCATCTTTGTACCAAAATTTGAGCTATCATCTGTGATGGCCCCATAAGGTAAAGGTTTTAGTACTGACAGTGAACCTTGTTTTGCAAACTGTAACCTTTTTGGTGAGAGCACTTTTTAAAAGATGTTTTCACTTCTTAATTTTTCATGCTTCGTACCTTGCTGTCATATAACAAATGCCTGCCTGTCACGCTTTACATTTCTCTAATCTTAACGCTCTGTTGTCCAGCAACACCACAGTGGTGTCGTGCACGAAATAGCGGTTAATGGCCGGCGACACCACAGTGGTGGTGTGTGCATGGTATCGTTCAGTGGCCAGCAACAGCACAGTGGTGTCACGAGCATAGTATTGCACAGTGGCCGGCAACAGCACTTTAGTATCTTTTGCATTATGTTGATATTTTGTTTAGGTAACAATAAGTTACACATGTCAACAAGTTTTTTATTGTAAGTACTTGTGCCCTTTCATCATGGCAGACGAAGAGACGATATAATTATTTACGACGAATGCGCAGATGTCTTGTCTGACTTCACACGACTTGGCCGATTGGGAAGAAGACATTGGATATTGAAAAAAAATGAAAGTGAAGCAGAAGCATCGGAAGATAGTGAAATACGTCCAAGAAGAATTCGGCTAACACTACGGTTGCCAACTGATTCGGATGTATCAGACAAAGAAGACAGTGCACAGTGGTCAGACTTTGATTTACAAGGATCTCCGGTCCAAACATACTTCCAAAGATACACAGAGCGTCGAGGATATTGTCGAATTATATATTGGGCACGACCAATTTGAATAAATTAGCAACAAAACCAACAAGTACTACAGTCAAATTGCACTAGAAGAAAACTGGATTTAAAAAATTCCTAATTTGTCGACATTACGGGACCTGAACTTAGAAAATGGTTTGGGCTTGCTATCCTGATGGGAATTGTAAAAAAGGCAAGGATTGATGATTATTGGTCAGCAAATCAGTTGATACACACACCGATATTTCGCAAAACGATGTCCTGCAACCAATTCAGACAAATATAATAATTTTTACATTTTTCCAACAACAATACACCGGATAATGCCAACCAGCTTTTCAAAGTGCAATTCGTAACTGATTACTTTTCCAAAAAATTTAAATAAAAAAAAATATTTGAAACAAATTTTTTTTTATTTACATATGTATATCTTTGAAATTCCCAAGAAGTGGGGGAACAGGATTGAGAACTTATGAGAACTAATGATGAGACTGGTAACACTTAATCTCTCAATAACATCAAGAACGGCCAGCGACAAGCCAAGTAATCCAAATTAACGCTGCTGGTGCCAGGTGAATCAATTTGTATGAGACGTGCAGACGGCAAAGTGTTAATTGAAGATATCTAATGATGGCAATAGCTGAAATGGTGTGATAAAAAAATAAATAAATAAAATTTTAAGAGTCTTCTGGATGCTTCTATTTGCAAAATATTCACAATGATTGTGGACTCATATAAGAAATTCTTTTCCTTTATTAATAAGCTACAGGGCATCACTTTACACTCAACTTGGATGCACTATCCACTGCAACTATTTTACCCTTTTCTTAAATCTAAAAAATATTTTATTTTTTATTGGTAAAACATACAATTTGGAATTTTGAATATGTCATGACTTAAATTCTCTTATAGCTAAAGCATGCTTATACTTTAATGAAATGAACTATACAGTTTTTATAATTGTGACATGCCCATTTTTCACACTGTGTCATTGGACATATAACTTTTTAAATTCACCTGACTTGTACGTTCTTATCATATGACACTGCTTCTCTACAGCACAACATAAGTTTTATACTCTACCTGTCCTTGTCTTGTTCGCATGTACACCTTGTTTTCTCATCTCCTATTATATATGATATTTATATATAAATCATATTTTTCATAGTTTTCTGAAGCACTTGAAAATGGCTACTGTAAAGGCTGAAATTGATAGTGGACTCAATACCATTCTCAATGACATCTGAAGTAGTTTTCATTAATTACTATGTTTTATTGTCACACTAAAATGAGTATGGGTGCCACTTGGCAAAAAACATGTGAGGTCCAGTCACATTAATGTGACTACGACTTATGTTCAATGTCAACATGCAATAACCACTCGCAGATGGCAGGTAGCAGCACTAGCGGGGTCGGTTATGTAAAGCATGTTGGGGATGAGGGGAACAGTGCAGTAATTTTCATAATGTGAAAATGAAGTAATTTATCTGACATCCAAAATGGCGCAATGATTCGTTTTCGGGCTAAGGGTAGAAGCATTTCTGAAACGGCTAAGTTTGTAAATTGTCTGCATGCTGCCATGGCTTAAGTAAACCGTGCATGGAAAAATGGTGCTATTCAAAACAGCAATTATGGTACACTACACCCCATAGACTATTAGGGGGTGAACAACAGCTGCGGAGATGTGTATGGGTGAATAGACATGCAACTGTTGAGCAACTGACTGCCCAGATGAACCAAGGTGCTACCAACAATGTCTCCTCAATGACCATTCGACAAACTTTGCTGCATAAGGGTCTCTGCAGCAGGTGCCTGGTTCATGCACCCATGCTGACTGCTGTTCATTCGCAACTAGATGTCCACCGAGTGCCGACAGGTGGACTTCTCAGAAGCATCACATTTTATGCTCCATCAGGCACATAGCTGCTGGTGTGTACAGCACTGCAACAATCGTCAGAAGGGTCAAGGTGTCAGGGGTGGGAGGGTGGGGGTTGATATGAACTGAGAAATATTTTTGCAGCATTTCCTGGGTGATATCATCATTCTGAAAAGCACAACAAATCAATGCAAGTGCGTGTCTAATTTTGTGTACCATGTCCAACCCTAGATGCAGTTTGTTTTTTCTTTGGCACAATGGCACTTACCACTAGGACAATGCAACATCTCACAAATCTTGAAGTGTATGTGCACAGTTTGAAGAGCACCTGGATGAGTTTACTGTATTCCCCTGGTCACCAAACATCTCGAATTTAAACCCAATTGAGAATTTGTGGAACCACTTTAATCAGGTTATTCATGCCATAGATCCTCAACCGAGTAACCTAGCATAGCTGGCCACTGGAGTCGGCATGGCTCCACATCCCTGCCAGTACCTTCTAGAACCTCACTGACACACTTTCAGCACATCTGTTCTTAAAAAGGTGGTTATTCAGACATCTGACAGGTAGTCACATTAATGTTGACTGAACCATGTGGTTCAAGACCACCAGTTCCAATAGACTACATCCTTACAATGTTATAACACTGCTCCACAATGGGTTGTGTACACTGAAATCATCCAGTATAAAAATGTGTGATTAGATGACAGATTAAGTTAATTATCTCTTGAAATGACAGATGGTGGTGGTGGTGGTTAGTGTTTAACGTCCCGTTGATAACGAGGTCATTAGAGACGGAGCGCAAGCTCGGGTTAGGGAAGGATTGGGAAGGAAATCGGCCGTGCCCTTTCAAAGGAATCATCCCGGCATTTGCCTGAAGCGATTTAGGGAAATCACGGAAAACCTAAATCAGGATGGCCGGAGACGGGATTGAACCGTCGTCCTCCCGAATGCGGGTCCAGTGTGTTAACCACTGCGACACCTCGCTCGGTTGAAATGGCAGAGAGACAGAGAGAGAGAGAGAGAGAGAGAGAGAGAGAGAGAGAGAGAGAGAGAGAGAGAGAGAACATATGTATTCAGATGACCACAGGGGCCCAACATTTGGAGAGCTGTGGGGTGTCTTCATCCTTGCTATAGGTGACAACTTAGTCACTTAGTTTACAGTGTCTACTGTCATTTGATCTAGATGTAGGCATTAATATTTCTCTCTCCTCCTCTAAATCACAGCAATTCAAAGACCTAAGGGAATGCTGCTTTCCACAGTTGATACATATTGACTGTTGGCTGCAGTGAGTGTTTTTATGCACCAGTCATCTGCAGTCTCCAGAGATGGGTTCTTTTGGGCAGGTGAAGATGTGTGCTCAAAAATGCAAATTATTAAAAGGTACCACGTGGTAGGGAAATGTACAAGTTTATGTTGCAGTGGAATACAATTGCCTTTACTTGTTTGGGTAACACGTCTCCTCTGAAAGCCAGTTACCTTTTAGTTACTATACGATACAGCAGATAAAATGGACACCCCATTGTTCAACATTTGCACACAATTCTTCACGTCCTCCAGTGTGAAATGGCAATAGAAAATTTCACCATGGACCCATGTTAAGGCTCTTGTAAGGAGTGACAGCAGAGCAATGTCTGTGACTGAATAGAGGCTGCTGTTTTAATCAGGAATTGCTTTACATTTTTTCTAAGCACTCAACAGGAAACAATGGTTTTATTTTAATAAATGTTGAAGATGATGATGCAGGTGCGGTCATTTCTGTAATGTGTTAACACAAATAAATCCCAAAACAAATTTGCGAAGTTTATGGTTTGCAGAATTGACGAATTACTCATCCAGTATCATGAACAAAATCGAAGGTAGGAGTGGGGGGGGGGGGGGGGGGTGGCGAGGAAGAAGTGCAGACAACAAGAGTAGGAGACAACACTTAATCAAAGTGAAGCTACATATAATGTGTTTTTGCAGAACTGACAAGTTCCTGAGAAAGAATCACAGTATTGCTGACAATCAACTGTATAATAGTGGCTGAATATAGCAGGAAGGGATAGCCACAACTGTTTCAAACAAATATACCAATGCTTGAGTACTTCAGACAAATATGCTCATTGCAAAACAACAGCTAATACCAACGTAGGTGGCAAGTAGTTAGGTGTTGGTGAAGCAAAGAAGATAGGCAGCGACAAATCTCTGCACTGATGTATGCAGTTTTCACTATTTTCTCTCAATATTTTACTAATAACAATTTTGCCAACAGTTATCATTCAGCAAAACCTCTGGATGTATCTTTGAACAGGAAAATATCTTTTATTCTATGACATTAATAACAGAGGATAAGGAAAATCTTACCACAAATTCCATCATTAACCCGTGAAGAAGGAATGTTCTGTGGTTTATGGCCAGCATTAGTGCAGTGGAATGTGCCATTTGGACATGCAGGTGTCCCTGGTTCATCACTTCCATCTTCACAGTCACAATAATCATCATTCACATAAGCAAATGGAATGGTCAGACTGCCATCAAAGCATGTGAAGTCTTTGTCAGGGACATACAGTGATGCCTCTAAAACAGAAGAAAATTATTTTTTATTCCAGCATTCTTCTACATCAGCATGGTCATAATACAATTAGGATGATATTTATACCAAACACGAGCTCTAAACTTCTAACCATTTTAACATTCAGTAATATCTCAGTTTAGTTAATATTTAATTTTTCACCCTGTTTATTATACAATTAAAATCACTTGGTATAAAAGTACTATTGCAATAATAAACTTCAAAAGACACACACACACACACACACCTTAATACGCATTCTATTTGAGATGGTGTGTTGTTCCCTTCTTCTGATCTTCAAACCGAGTTTAACATGAACACTGAATCCTTGTGCAACTGTCATTTCACACGTTAACAAATCACTGCCAGAAGTGAATGCGACAAAAAATCCTTGGACCAACCAGAAACTGAACAAGGCAATTTGGATTTGTAAATTGACACTTACCATACCTCAGTTTCCAGATCACCATACCCATTAACTTTGAATGACAAATTCACTTCATGTCACTTGAAGGATTATTATTTTGGTCTGTTGCATTCTCACAGACCCCTCTATTTTGAAGTGTGAGGCAACTGTGTATTTTGCAGCTTGCTTTAAATTCAAAGGGTAATGTGGCAGTTTTACACCATTCAGACAGCAAATGGATAAGTAATAACCTGTTTCTGTGTAAGTAACCACACATGTAGTGTAGCAAAGAGGCTCTTATTACTTTTGTTGCAGTTACTAATCATTTTCTCATGAGATTGAATGGTTCACTGCTTTGAAGAATTGCATCAAGTGTTTGGAATACACTGACAACATCTTTATATAATTTTTATATCATTCGCCGAGTTAATTTCAGCCTAGACAATTCTCACCAGACATGTTGAAATAGTTTACAAAACAATGAAGGACATGTTTTCACAGTACAGAAACGAGCAGAAAAGCCCAATGTCTATCATATACTTGACAAAGAAACTCTTGACCATGTCTACATCTAAAAATACTCTCTGCATGCCAACTTATTGTCTGTGATAGAGGGTACTTCTAGTGCCACTACATTTTCCCCCATTCTTCATTCCATTCCCAAATGACATGTCTCCATAATGCTCCTGTACCTACTAATGATCACATGATTCAATATGCCGCTCTTTGCTAGATTATCCCCCCCCCCCCCCCACCTCTCTCTCTCTCTCTCTCTCTCTCTCTCTCTCTCTCTCTCTATCTATCTCTCTCTCTCTCTCTCTCTACTGTTAGTACATCTTGGTAACGTTCCCAGGCCAATGAGTAATATTCCAGAATCTGTCGAACAAGCGTTTCATAAGCAAATTCTTTCATGGCTGGATGTCGCTTTCATAAGGTTCTCACAATGGTTCTCAGCCTGACATCTATTTTTTCTACCATTTGTTTTATGTGGTCATTTAACTTTGGGTCTCTCTATAAGGTTGTTTCTATGTATTTCCTAGGCCTTACTGTTTTCAATTATTTCACCATCAGTGTAATAAAACAGTAAAGGATCAATTCACTTATTTATGCGCAAACCGTTATACAAATTGATGTTCAATCACCAGTCCCCACATTCAACTATCAATACTCTGGACTTATATCTGCATTCCACTACAGTCTTCGAAATCTAGAACCTCCATACAGACAACAGCATTGTCTGGGAATGGTCTCACAGAGACCTCAAAGTTACCCAAATATCTCATTCATATAAACTGTAGACAGTAATAGTCCTATATCACTCCCTTTGCATATTCCCAAGATCACCTTTACATCTGTCAATTTTATTTAATTAAGAGTGACATATTGAATTCTATCAGCAAGGGATTCCAGAATACAATTGTAAATCTGGTCCAGTGCTCAGTAGGTTCGCATTTTTTAAAATAAACGACAGTGAATAAATTTTCTGAATACTCCCCAAAAATCAAGGAACACAGCGTCAACCTAGGTACCTTTGTCTACAGCGCTCTGTATCTCATGGACAAAATTGGCAAGCCGAGTGTTACATGATGTACATGTGCAGAATCAATGTTGGTATTTCTAGCATAGACTTTTATTTTCCAAAAACGTCATAATGCATGAGCACAAAACATGTCCATTATTTTACAATAGGCTAACACTAGTTAGGTAGGTATACAATTATTTGTAACAGTATGATAATCTTCTTGGAAATGGAAGTGACCTGTGCTTTTTATCAAATTCTAGGTACCAACTGTCGCTCCAGCACCCTACGATAAACTAATGCTAAAATGAGAGCAAGATCTTTCAAATAATTTTTGTAGATTATAAGTGGTATTTCATCCAATCCGGAAGCCTTTCCGCTGTGAAGCAATTTTAGTTGATTCTTTATCATGCTGCAATCATTTATTTCAATATCTGCCATTTTGGTACTCTGGTGATGATAGTAATTTTCTGCACTGGAACAATTTTGGAAGACTCAGTACAGTATTTCATCTTTCTCTACATCACCTTCCATTTCAGTATCAGTATGGTCACAGAGAGAGAGAGAGAGAGAGAGAGAGAGAGAGAGAGAGAGAGAGAGAGAGAGAGTAGATACTTTCATCCTGTTTATTGACTTTATGTAAACCCAACATTTTTTTGTATTTTGAGTTCAACTGTTTAGCAAAATTTTACTTCTGAATTCACTGAGTGCTTTTCGCATTGCTTTCCTTACATTCATTTTGATTTCATTCAATTTTTATTTGTCACCTAAGCTTTCACTTAATTCAAATCACAGATGGAACTATCTTCGCTTTGTTGTGACTTCTTTTTTAATGTGGGTAGTGAACCAAAGTAGATATTTTCCATCCCTTACAATGTTGCTCTGCACATATTTGTCTAAGGCATATTGTACAACGCTTCTGAGGCTCCCCCCCCCCCTCCCCCCCCCCCTTCAGCTTCATCCTCAGAGCTGAATATATGATTTGACTCCTCAGATACTCTGCAACTTGTTTTCTGTATGCTTGCAGAGCAAAAATATTTTCCTATATTTCTTAACATTCCTCGTAAACCCACAATTTCCTTACATACTGACTTATCACTTGACAAGGCAATTTACTCCTTGCATGAGACAATAGATGTTTCTGATTAAAAACCGCAGCCAATGGATGTGTGTTGTGATTCCACAAATACTTTTGACTGTGTAGACCATATTACACCACCAATAAAATTAGGTGATGTTACCACAATTTCTACGTAAACTCTGAAAATAAAGCACTTATAGACACACGCACTAAGATGGTATCTGTTCTTTCGGACATATCCAAAAGAACAAATACCATCAGTGACCTTGCAGCTCGTTAGACTGAAATTACAATGAAATGAAAACCCTTAGCTGCTTACAGGTGCTGACATATGTCAACAGATTGGGGCACACATTTTCATCTGTCCCCGTTGATATATGTCAGCGCCTGTAAGCAGTTAAGGGTTTTCATTTCATTGTAACTTATTTATACATTTGCAGGATATAGAGCTCAATTCCTTTACATCTTCTGAGGCAATGATATCACTCAATGAAGCATCCGGTGAGTGGGGAAAATGATTTGTGACATTTAAAAGTTTTTTTAGGTAAGCATATGCCAGACAGATCTCTGAAAGGTTCCCAGTGAAATGCAGTTCATCGGGAAATAAGGTCACTTCCAAAAACCCTATTTGACTGAGTCTTGAGTATTAGTCTGGGATCTTAACAAACCACATTAACAGAAGGAAGGTAAAGGTATCATTCCTGTCATCATCTACGTCACTAGAAATGGTGCAAAAGCTTAGGGCAGATAAGTTGCCTTAACTGTTGTATGGAAACCACAAAAGATCTAAGTCTAGATGACTGCATAGGGATTGTAATCCTATTCCTCATAAATGCAAGTTCAGTGCCTTGACTCTTGCACTACTTTGCTTGGTTCACAATCATTACTGGTTGGCCCTAAAAGAATTTCTTCACTGAAACGAATTTGACACATATTACATCTTTTAGCTGGGAACTCCATATTTTCTGAGAGATGCAAGACAGAAATTTATTATTCTGGTCAACCTCAAAAAATTTTGACCGATCAGTGAACAGATTCGGTAGGTAACAGTGAAGACATCATGTTACTTACTGAATTGCATATTTGAGTTCAAGCCCACACCCTGATTATGGCAAAAACCTTTTTTATTATATAAAATGTATATTATCACAAAATGATCAGCATTTCAATTTTACAAATTGTTTTATTCCCATTATCAAGACTAAAGACATTGTCAAATTTTTATTTCATTACGAGCCATTTCAATGTTTCACTCATATAGCTGTTGACATTAAAGGGAAATATCTCGTATTGATTTCTGTGCTTCCTTGGAGTGATGCAGATGGTCAAATAAACCCACAGGCAAAGTCAAGGCTATGACTGTACAAGACAGTCAAGTTTCTTTACCTCAATTAAGCAAAAAACAGACTCTAGTTGGACAACAGTATACCAACAGCAGCACTTGCCTTGTTACTGCACTATTAATAGTCTTCTGCCTACAGGGAATACATTCACTGTCGCAAAATTCTAAATCATCTTTTCCTTCCATCACATATATACTTTCATAAAATAAACAGCATTTAAATATTATAAATGGTTCTAATATTATGAGAAACAGTTGCTACTCACCATATAGTGAAGATGCTTAGTCGCAGATAGGGACAACAAAAAGACACTCACAATTGAAGCTTTCAGCCATTAAGGTCTTCATCAACACACACACACACACACACACACACACACACACACACACACACACACACACACTCAAGTGCACTCACAGGCAACTGGAACCACATAGTGGGCAGCAGCAGTGCATGATGGGAGTGGTGGCTGGGTGGAGGTAAGGAGGCTTGTGTGGGGAAGGATAGTAATGGGTGGGGTGGGGTGGGCTGGCAGACAGTGACGTGCTGCAGGTTAGGCAGAAAGAGGGGGAGAGGTGGAGTGGGGGGGGGGGGGGAGGAGGAAGTAACAGAAAAGGAAAGAAACAAAAAGACTGGGTGAGGTGGTTGAATGACGGCTGCGTAGCACTGGAACAATGAGGGAGGCTGGATGGGCGAGGGCAGTGACTAATGAAGGTTAAGGCCAGGTAGGTTAAGGGAACATAGGATGTACTGCAGGGAAAGTTCCCACCTGCGCAATTCAGAAAAGCTTGTACTGATGGGAAGGATCCATATAGCACAGTCACTAATATGAAGGATATATATCATGTTTAGCAGTGTGTTCAGCAACAGGGTGGTCCACTTGTTTCTTGGCCACAGTTTCGTGGGTGCCATTCATGTGGACAGACAGCTTCTTGGTTATCATACGTACATAGAATGCACCACAGTGGTTGCAACTTAGCTCGTAGGCCACTTACCTGGTTTCACAGGTAGTCCTGCCTTTGATAGGATAGGTGATGTTAGTGACCGGACTAGAGTAGGTGGTGGTGGGAGGATGTATGGGACCGGTCTTACATCTAGGACTATTACAGAGGTATGAGCCATGAGGTAAGGGATTGGGAGCAGGGGTTATGTAAGGATGGATGGGTATATTGTGAAGGTTCAGTGGATGGTGGAACACCACTGTGGGAGTGGTGGGAAGGTTTGTGGGCAAGACACTTCTCATTTTAGGGCACAACGAGAGGTAATCGAAACACTGGCAGAGAATGTAATTCAGTTCAGTGGGTGGTATTGAGTTACGAGAGAAATGCTGCTCTATGGCCAGACGGTGGGACTTTGGGAGGTGGTGGGGGACTGGAAAGACAAGGCATGAGAGATTTGTTCTTGTACAAGATTGGGAGGATAATTACAGTCAGTGAAGGCTTCAGTGGGACCCTCAGTATATGTTGAGAGGGACTGCTCATCACTGCAAATGCGACGATCACGGGTGGATAGGCTGTACGGAAGGGACTTCTTTGTATGGAACAGGTGGCAGCTCTCGAAGTGGAGGGATTGCTGATGGTTAGTACGTTTGATATGGATGGAGGTACTGATGTAGCCATCTTTGAGGTGGAGGTCAACATCTAGGAAGGTGGCTTGTTGAGTTGAGTGGGACCAGCTGAAGCAAATGCCACTCCCATCATGCACTGGTGCTGCTCGCGGTGTGGTTTCAGTTGCCTGAGACTGCAGTTTTGTGTGTGTGTGTGTGTGTGTGTGTGTGTGTGTGTGTGTGTGTGTGTGTGTGTGTGTGCGCGTGCATGCACGCACGTGCACATGTTTGTGTCTATTGTTGATGAAGGCCTTAATGCCCAACAGCTTTAATTGCTGAAGTCTTTTTGTTGTGTCTATCAGCAACTCAGCATGTCTGCTATATAGTGAGTAGAAACTTTCCTTCTCATAATATCGTTAAATTCCACCCTGAATTTTCCACTGTTTGTTATAAATGGTTCTTCTATACTCAATTTTGTTTCGAAGTGTCTTATGCTTCAATGTAATGGCTGTATATCAGAGGTGAATCCATAACTGCAATAATAATACAAGTAAAGCCAGTGATCACTATCAGAACTAACCTGAACCCAAGCCTCCAAAATCCGTAGTTTGACTCCTTCACCAATCACCTGTATCACCTATCAGATAATTTCACCATCTTAAGGGAGGCAGAAAGTATCTTTTTCCAAAAACTATAGAGTACCATGCTGAAAGCCAAAACAAGTGAAAATTTTTCAATGACAGCAATCTCAGCAACATTTAACCTAAGTTTATTATCTAAATGTGTCGTATTCCTTAGGCAGTCATGTGACATTTCAATTTCATGACAAACAATACGAAAGCCTCAATTCCTACCGTTTCAGTTATCCCTCTTACTGTATCTTTTGACATGTTTCTTTCCATTGGTTTGCACCTTTCAGTCCATGTGTCATGGCTATGATTTAGAACTGGCAGAACGTACTGGTTACAGACCTTCCACTCTAGTTACACTAAAAAATCACCTGTTGAATCCCGTATTCCACATCTAAGTCATCCCCAAGCCATTTTATTCTGCTGTTTCCTCCTTTCAGTCCATTCACTAGCTGTATTTAATGATTTGAAAAATGTTGTATTACTGCCTAGAGCTGCTAAAATTCTTTATTTACACAACCTGTTTCAGTCATCCGATACCATTAGCTTCATAAAAGTATTAATAGCAATCATTTTATGTGAAATATAAAATTGTTATCAACAGACGATAAAACCATGAATTATACACTGTTATGATGTTGTAATATAAATTATATTGTCAATCTATAAAAGCTGTGTTAGGTAGTGTACTGCAGCAGTTAGCTCTATGTGCAACAAACCTGTTCATAGCGTTAACCCCAATTACAGTTACAACACGAATGAGTGCGCTACCTTCATGGTTTTATCATGTAATGATAATTTTATATTTCACATAATATGATGCTATGAATACTTCTATGAACCTGATGATGGTTAGATGACAAACAGGTTGTATAAATAAAGAATTTTACTAGATGCTCGGGCAGCAATATGACATTTTTCAAAAATATCAGAGCTGTGGGGCACCAACTCGTGAAAATATGTCTGTAGACTGGGTCATTTCAACCATAATTAATTTTCACTGATTTTCCTTTTATTACAGTCATAATATACCCACCTTAAAAATCCAGGGCAGCAGAAAGAAGAGATACATAATGGTCACCTAGTCTACTCTCTTTTCTGTTTCACATTTCATGCATAGTTGATACACTAACATTTTTAAAAGCTGCTACCAGAAAAAGTGGACTAAATGAACCCAACTCCTCGTATGATGAATTGAGCGGAGGCATCATAAATGATTACGGCTGAATCATCAGCAAAATGCCACAGTTTCTGTATTTTAGTTGAAATAGACAGAATGGTCAGCATCTCAGATAAGAATCCATCATACCACAAAATTTTATTCATACAATAAGTGCTGCACATGTGGAACCAGCACAGGAATAAGCCACACAAATTAATGAGTGGATAGTGAATGAAGTAATATGACCACAGTGTGGTGTGATTGCCATTCTGTTAAAGGTCATCAAGGACAGTACATCTTTGTCAACACTGCAAGTTGTAGAATGTATGAGGTTTCTGAGGAATTTATCGGTACGGTCTTTCATCTTCGTAAGCAATGAGCCAACAGAAGAGTTTTGTGAATAATATGGACAGAGCTCAGCCAAGAGCTGTGACCCTGTCACAAGTAATGACTTATGAAGGACAGTGAACTGAGAATGTTGATAACAGAAGATGTAGAACAAGCACAGGTAAAAGAAGAGCAGCGGAAGGAACAGTAAAGAAAATGGCTCCACCAAAATAAGAGTTCCGCACTGTTACCAGGAGAGGAAAAGGAAGACTCATTAACAGTATTATGGTTGATAAGGAGAAATACACAAATATATTTCAGTTATAGGGAGACAGTAATTTGAGTTTACATCCGGACTGGGCTGGAGATGGGCTGGTTATCTCCTCCCTCCCCCCTTCTGTGACAAGATAAATGGTAGGATGGCCCCTTTGCAACTCCACCCCAGAAGTAAACTACCAAAATAAGTGCTTTAATTCAAGTGGTAATATGTTCTTTCCTCCAGAAAGATTAAAACACTAGCTGCTTTCATTCAATTGTCAGCTAGGTTTGGTGGCAACAACTTGTCACGGCATAATTTATGCCATAGGTCTAGCGAGTCTGGACTTGCTTCCAGGATTCGTGAACTGTCAAGAGTCACTCCGAAGATGCACTGAGAGGATTCTCTAGGTGCAGTATGTAGGCTTGTGTGAGGTAAGTATGATAAATATAATATAAGACTGCAACTTTTCTTCGAAGATGTGAAGCAATGTTATCCACTTCTTGGTGGAGCCTGCAGTCCTTCAATCTGTTGGATCAGATGCTGGTTATCCACTTTTCTTCCCATTTTTGTAAAATACGATTCCGAGCTGTACCCTTATGTCAACTTCTGTGATTTTAATTGGCAGCAGGAATATCACAGAGGCTTGCTTAACTAATGTACAGAGATATACTGTATGGGGTGGCCGTGAACAAAAGCACGACAGGACCGAACGGGAGGGGCCCGCAAACAAATAAGACGGACAAACGGAAAAGGATGGACAGGCACGACGACAGATGAGCAAGCAAGACACCAAGAACAACAACACGCAAGAAGCAACGGGGTCACAAGCAAAAACCTCACAAAATCAACAATGTCCACTAGTACATGGAAATAAGCAAAGTAAACACGATATCTGTTAGCAAGACATTGAGAGACTCACGTGAATATCGGACTGCCTCACTGAGTGAGAGGAAGGTGCTTAAATACATGATAGGGTACGTCACTATTGGCCACTGGGACCACGTGCTCCACAGTGGCGCCCTCACATTATACCAGGAGCGCGCACAGCCATGGCTTACGGCGCGACGGCTGCAGAGACCTCTAGTGGTAATCGAGGTCGATGCCATTTGGCGCAAATTCGAAACCCGTGGCGCTTGGTACCAGATTTACCATAGAGGTTCCTGTATCATTGAAGTCGTATAAAAGAACGGAATGGTGGAGACACAACAGCAACTAATTTTCAATCACCTTCAAACTACTCAGCGAGTCACTGCACAGATGACTACTTCTGGGGAGTTGAGGTTGTACGTGTGTGTGAGCTTTGTGTCCTGCTATTAATTCTACCATGTAGATGCCACAGAGTGAGATGGGAATGTTATTCAGAAACATTTTTGTCAATAAATACACAGCCATCTTTTTCATTGTCCTTAGAGCCATCACTATGTTTCAGACTAAGGTTGCATTGTTGTGGAGGACCAAACAGAACCTGTGGCAATGAATATTTGGGTCTGTGTGATCTTTGATGCCATCTGTACTACAGGTCAAGCAATACACCATGGGGAATCCCCTTATTTGGGGTAGGTGACTAAGTTATCACATGGGAAGAGGACCTATAATGCATGTCCTTTAGTCAAAATTATTTGAAGCAGGCTGAACCGTTGCAGCTGTTACTGTATAAGGTTTCCCTGCCCAAAAACTACTAACACCTAGCCTGAAGACAGCATTGCTAGTATGATGAGAGGAAAATTTTAGTCATTTCAGGTGAGTCCCACTTCAACCTGACCAGCCTGTAATGGCTGCATATATTTTACATGAAACTGTGTTGACAATTGAGCAGCCTTCATTTTTTGGCGGGACAGCAAACAAAAGCCAACTGTAACACACAATCTCATCACCTGCATACTGAAACCAATTTCACTGCAGAGAGATTTAGAACACTATTTATTCCTTTAAGGCATATCCATATACCATACTTCCACATCATGATGTTTGTCTCCCTGTGACAAGGAATGTTGTTGTTGTTGTGGTCTTCAGTCCTGAGACTGGTTTGATGCAGCTCTCCATGCTACTCTATCTTGTGCAAGCTGCTTCATCTCCCAATACCTACTGCAACCTACATCCTTCTGAATCTGCTTAGTGTAGCCATCTCTTGGTCTCCCTCTACAATTTTTACCCTCCACGCTGCCCTCCAATACTAAATTGGTGATCCCTTGATGCCTCAGAACATGTCCTACCAACCGATCCCTTCTTCTGGTCAAGTTGTGCCACAAACTCCTCTTCTCAACAATCCTATTCAATACTTCCTCATTAGTTATGTGATCTAGCCACCTAATCTTCAGCATTCTTCTGTAGCACCACATTTCGAAAGCTTCTATTCTCTTCTTGTCCAAACTATTTATCGTCCACGTTTCACTTCCATACATGGCTACACTCCATACAAATACTTTCAGAAACCACTTCCTGATATTTAAATCTATACTCGATGTTAACAAATTTCCCTTCTTCAGAAACGCTTTCCTTGCCATTGCCAGTCTACAATTTATATCCTCTATACTTCGACCATCATCAGTAATTTTGCACCCCAAATAGCAAAACTCATTTACTACTTTAAGTGTCTCATTCCCTAATCTAATTCCCTCAGCATCACCTGATTTAATTCGACTACATTCCATTATCCTCGTTCTGCTTTTGTTGATGTTCATCTTATATCCTCCTTTCAAGACACTATCCATTCCGTTCAACTGCTCTTCCAAGTCCTTTGCTGTCTCAGACAGAATTACGATGTCATCGGCGAACCTCAACATTTTTATTTCTTCTCCATGGATTTTAATACCTACTCCAGATTTTTCTTTTGTTTCCTTCACTGCTTGCTCAATATACAGATTGAATAACATCGGGGAGAGACTACAACCTCCTGTCTCACTCCCTTCCCGACCACTGCTTCCCTTTCATGCCACTCGACTCTAATAACTGCCATTTGGTTTCTGTACAAATTGTAAATAGCCTTCCGTTCCCTGTAATTTACCCCTGCCACCTTCACAATCTGAAAGAGAGTATTCCAGTCAACATTGTCAACAGCTTTCTCTAAGCCAACAAATGCTAGAAACGTAGGTTTGCCCTTCCTTATTCTAGCTTCTAAGGTAAGTCGTAGGGACAGTATTGCCTCACGCGTTCC
The DNA here is from genome assembly GCF_023897955.1 of Schistocerca gregaria. Classification (NCBI taxonomy): domain Eukaryota; kingdom Metazoa; phylum Arthropoda; class Insecta; order Orthoptera; family Acrididae; genus Schistocerca; species Schistocerca gregaria. The sequence continues at coordinate 65,058,230 of NC_064924.1, read as the reverse complement.
AACATTTCTACAGAATCCAAACTGATCTTCCCCGAGGTCAGCTTCTACTAGTTTTTGCATTCGTCTGTAAAGAATTCGCGTTAGTATTTTGCAGCTGTGACATATTAAACTAATAGTTCGGTAATTTTCACATCTGTCAACACCTGCTTTCTTTGGGATTGGAACTATTATATTCTTCTTGAAGTCTGAGGGTATTTCGCCTGTCTCGTACATCTTGCTCACCAGATGGTAGAGTTTTGTCAGGACTGGCTCTCCCAAGGCCGTCAGTAGTTCCAATGGAATGTTGTCTACTCCGGGGCCTTCTTTCGACTCAGGTCTTTCAGTGCTCTGTCAAACTCTTCACGCAGTATCGTATCTCCCATTTCATCTTCATCTACATCCTCTTCCATTTCCATAATATTGTCCTCAAGTACATCGCCCTTGTATAGACCCTCTATATACTCCTTCCACCTTTCTGCTTTCCCTTCTTTGCTTAGAACTGGGTTTCCATCTGAGCTCTTGATGTTCATACAAGTGGTTCTCTTATCTCCAAGGGTCTCTCTAATTTTGCTGTAGGCAGTATCTACCTTACCTCTAGTGAGATAAGCCTCTACATCCTTACATTTGTCCTCTAGCCATCCCTGCTTAGCCATTTTGCACTTCCTGTCGATCTCATTTTTGAGACGTCTGTATTCCTTTTTGCCTGCTTCATTTACTGCATTTTTATATTTTCTCCTTTCATCAATTAAATTCAATATTTCTTCTGTTACCCAAGGATTTCTAATAGCCCTCGTCTTTTTACCTACCTGATCCTCTGCTGCCTTCACTACGTCATCCCTCTAAGCTACCCATTCTTCTTCCACCGTATTTCTTTCCCCCATTCCTGTCAATTGCTCCCTTATGCTCTCCCTGAAGCTCTGTACAACCTCTGGTTCTTTTAGTTTATCCAGGTCCCATCTCCTTAAATTCCCACCTTTTTGCAGTTTCTTCAGTTTTAATCTACAGGTCATAACGAATAGATTGTGGTCAGAGTCCACATCTGCCCTTGGAAATGTCTTACAATTTAAAACCTGGTTCCTAAATCTCTGTCTTACCATTATATAATCTATTTGAAACCTGTCAGTATCTCCAGGTTTCTTCCATGTATACAGCCTTCTTTTATGATTCTTGAACCAAGTGGTACCTATGATTAAGTTGTGCTCTGTGCAAAATTCTACCATGCGGTTTCCTCTTTCATTTCTTTGCCCCAGTCCATATTCACCTACTACGTTTCCTTCTCTCCCTTTTCCTACTACCGAATTCCAGTCACCCATGACTATTAAATTTTCGTCACCCTTCACTATCTGAATAATTTCTTTTATTTGATCATACATTTCTTCAATTTCTTCGTCATCTGCATAGCTAGTTGGAATATAAACTTGTACTACTATATTAGGTGTGGGCTTTTATCTATCTTGGCCACAATAATGCGTTCACTATGCTGTATGTAGTAGCTCACCCGCATTCCTATTCATTATTAAACCTACTCCTGCATTACCCCTATTTGATTTTGTGTTTATAACCCTGTAGTCACCTGACCAAAAGTCTTGTTCCTCCAGCCACCAAACTTCACTAATTCCCACTATATCTAACTTTAACCTGTCCATTACCCTTTTTAAATTTTCTAACCTACCTGCCCGATTAAGGGATCTGACATTCCACGTGCCGATTCATAGAACGCCAGTTTTCTTTCTCCTGAGAACGACATCCTCTTGAGCAGTCCCCGCATGGAGATCCGAATGGGGGACTAGTTTACCTCTGGAATATTTTACCCAAGAGGACGCCATCATCATTTAATCATACAGTAAAGCTGCATGCCCTCGAGAAAAATTATGGCCGTAGTTTCCCCTTGCTTTCAGCCGTTCGCAGTACCAGCACAGCAAGGCCGTTTTGGTTATTGTTACAAGGCCAGATCAGTCAATCATCCAGACTGTTGCCCCTTCAACTACTGAAAAGGCTGCTGCCCCTATTCAGGAACCACACGTATGTCTGGTCTCTCAACAGATACCCCTCCGTTGTGGTTGCACCTACAGTACGGCTATCTGTATCGCTGAGGCACGCAAGCCTCCCCACCAACGGCAAAGTCCATGGTTCATGGGGGGAGGGACAAGGAATATGCAAATCATATTCAACCAGCAATGAGCGTGTCATTTCTTTCCTAGCAGGCACATTTATATGACATTAAACTACTTTGAATTCATTTGGAATATGGTCAGCAAATAATTTGTCAATGTTCTCCAGCAGTTGCTTAATACACTGTGGACTTTCACACAAATCATGTGGAAGGAGATTCCATAGAAAATATCTACATGGTTTGCACTATATGGAATGATATTTAGAGGCGACGACTGCAGTACATCGGGGCTTGATATTATTCTCAAACTCTGATCTCACGTAAAATTCTGCAACACTTTGTGCATAGTTAAATATCTAACATATGGTATAAATATCATTTGCAGTGATGTGTATAATCTTCACAATTGCTATTTTGACAAATATTAATGCAACTGAAGCTGTAGCGTAACTGTACAGTGTATGATAAATGGGTATTTGTTGATTTGATTCCTTGTGTCAAACAGATTTTGGCAAAACATATTCAAGTACACTTCTTATATCTATAAAGTCCTGTGCCATGGGTAACACATTGATGAACTTTTTCTATGACATCACCTCCAGAGAGCAAATTGTGCTTACACCCACATCTAATATCAGATTTTTTACCATTCAAATTGTGTATCAGGCAGAGTCTGTACATACGTGCTGGACACACTACACAGTGACTGTGTGCCTCTTGATTCTCAATTGGAGGCCAAGGCTATTGGGATATGGGCACTTCAGGATTTTACCTTCTGTAATGTTTATCTCCCTCCCTCCCACTCAGCGATGCAAAATTTCGTAAGTCAAAATCCTTATACTGTCAGCATGCTGCAGTCTTTTAAGCAGCACGCTGTGGCTGCTGCAACTTTGCAATAAGCGACAGCCTTGTGATAATGGAGTTTATTTACACTGGTTACATAATCGCTACATGCAGAGCCAAATGAGAAGTGTGCTTAATTTACACCAAGTAAACTTTATTTATGTACTGCCTGCATTACTCTCTCAGCTTCCCCCACCATTCCTAGTCTTGGGCGACTTCAACGCCCATAACTCTTTGTGGGGTGAAATAGTGATCACTGTTCATGATAAACACTGGGAACTTTACCAGCACAAGTTGATTTTTGCCTCGAACTGTGGGGAAATTCACCTGCTTTATTTCTTCATCGATAGTCCTCAGTGTTGACATACTGCGTCCTTATACTGGCTGAAAAATTGGATGGTGGAGGGGTGGAAGTTCAACATTGACTACTGTAAATGATGTAGCCAACAGTTGCATTTCACAGTTCTTTGCTTTCACTGTGTAAAATCCCCAATATAACACTGTTAATATGGCCAGTTAACTAATGGTTGTCTTTTGATAAGCCTCATTAATAGTTTGCTGGCAAATATCAGCATACTGCTACAATAGTTTATCGTTGAACATCTATGAGCAGTAAAAACCTAACCACACAGTTCTTGCAGACTAATATGGTACGTGTGGCACTATTGAACAGCACTGTCTTATTTTAACACACAGCCTATTTGTGTTACACTTATTCACAGTTAAGTTGATGCATCGTTGTTGACCTAACCAATACAGGTTTCTCGTCTGAAAATTGCCTGTGGACTGACCGTCTCGGGACCAAACATCCTCTCAATAATAGGCACTGAAACTATACATTTTTCGATGTTTAATTTACAGAAATTACAAATAAAACATAACTCATTAAATTAACTGAATATATAGAAAAATCTCTTCTTTTTAACAGTTTCTTCTAGTACACAGGCTAGGGCAAATTATTTGTTTAAATGATGAAATTAACAGATACACTTAAACAAACAATACTTTTGACAAAACTGGTAATATCTTTGGAATTAAATAAGGGCTGGCTTTGCTAACATATTTTCGAATACTTTAAGAATGCTAGTGGTTCATCTTCCAAATGTTTATAATTAGTACAGAACTTAGATTTGTTTATAAGTCAACAATAAAAGCTGAGTCATGAAACAATTACTGATTTCACTTCACCCTACAACAAAAGATATTAACCAGGAATAATCAAAATGTGGTGTAACCGCCAGACACCACACTTGCTAGGTGGTAGCCTTTAAATCGGCCGCGGTCCGTTAGTATACATCGGACCCGCATGTCGCCACTATCTGTGATTGCAGACCGAGCGCCGCCACACGGCAGGTCTCGTCTGCCTGCATGAGCTAAACGCGTGCATTTCGGCCTCCTCTAGTAACACGGTTTGGCTCTTCAGCCAACACAACACAAAATTCATCAGGAAATTAATTACATACATAAAACTAAGCACAAAATTAGACCTGGTGCTACATTCTTTAGGACTGAGGGCCAACCTTTCTCTTTTATGAAAATGCAGCTTATACTCATGTATGTTAATGGTAATTAGTCAAAAATGAAAAAAACAATTTAAGGAGGCAGATGGCAACACAAGAGAGGAAGTAAAGATATCCCGGCTTCCTTCATCAATGGAGGGGCAAATTTTGATCCAGGGTCATGTACCGCCACTGGTTGAGACATCGGGGAATTCACTGACAAGGTTCGGTGGCACAACGTCTGGGGATATCTGTTGCCTCAGGGACCACCAGGCTCTTCACCTTAGGCACAGGAGTACATGCAGATTACAGTGGTGTGGGGGATTCCCTGAACTGGTTTCATGTACAGAAGAGGAACAAGAAGTCCAACAGTCACTGGGACTGGCATCTGAGTGTGAACCATCAGGGACAATGGAAGGAAGAGTGCCAAGGGACGTCTTCCTAGCTAGACAAACCAGAGGAGGATGAGGTGCCTCCAGCTGGGAGATTGGGGCCAGTGTCCCTGGCAGGTGGAGGACCAACGCTCCCAAAGTGGGCATGGTGAAAGCACCAGAGAGCCCGCAGACACCTCGGGGGGCAGATATCAGTGAGTAGCTCTCAGGGGCCACTTTATGCAACATAGAAAGGCACCAGTAACAGAGAAGGCCACGACGGAGAAGCTGTAGCATAAGATTGCGTCATTTGTCTGGGGGTTTACATGCTCATACTTTTTTCTAGCCTTTTGATATGTGAGCTTGTCCAGAGTCTTATACTCTTGGATTTTCTTCTCATGCCTAAAAACGTAGCAGTTTGCTGAGCAGGAAGAGTGGATCTTGCCACAATTTACACAGCTGGAGGAAGTGCACAAGGTATGTTCACGTGCAGTAAATGTCCACAATCCCTGCTGACAGGAGCAGCAGTGCAATGGAAAGACGTGTCCGAACTTCATCACCTGATGCATCCCACAAGAGGAGGAACATAAAAGTATCATGTCACACTGGTAGACCATCACCTTGACATTTGCACACCTTGTAGGTCTAAATTGGCCTGCAGCTCATTGTCAGACTGCAGAAGATCACAGTGACAGATGATAACCGGGACCATACTGAGACACTTGTGAGGAGTGACATACATGGGAACGTCACCCAACTTTCCACAGTGTCTGTGACTGGACAGGAAATGACACTTTAAATGAGGAGGGAACCGCTCTTCATTTTAGAGATGGCTGCAACTTCCCCATATTTGTCCTCAATGCTTTCCACAAAAAATAAAGGCTTTGTGGCCAGAAAGGCGTCCCCACCAGTACTGGTATTAGGGGGAGCAATTTGCCCCTTGTCACTTCGTCCTGCATTCCTCTTAGACTTTGGCAAGGGGGGAACACATTGGAATCATACTCTGTTGCATTGTACAAGGCCTTTCCATATGAAGAGACTGCTGGGGCTATGTGACCATCAGCAGGAGACAGTTTAAGTCGCTTCATGTGCAAGCTATCAATTGTGGTGTGCCACCCAACTACAGCAATGATCGGAACGCACAATGGACATGAATGGACGCAGGCAGGACAATACGACACCCAACACATCCAGAACTGCTACAGAGTGGCTCCAGGAACACACTTCTGAGTTTAAACACATCTGCTGGCCACCAAACTTCCCGGACACAAACATTATTGAGCAAATCTGGATGCCTTCCAATATGCTCTTTAGAAGAGATCTCCACCCCCTTGTACTCTTACAGATTTATGGACAGCCCTGCAGGATTCATGGCGTCACTTCCCTCCAGCACTAATTCAGAAATTAGTATAGTCCATGCCACGTCGTGTTGTGACACTTCTGCATGCTCACGGGGGTCCTACATGATATTAGGCAGGTGTACAAGTTTCTTTGGCTCTTCAGTGTAAAATAAAATCTTCTTCATTATCAATACCTACCGCACCTTCTACAGTAATGTAACCATCAGTAGGTACTAATGAATTTGACAGGTGAATCTGCAGATTATTTCTCTGCCATATACATGCTTGCTGATTCATTCTCTCATGTTTATGGATGCAGGTGGTCATACAGGATGCTTACATATGTGTCACCTGTGAGAGTCCTATATAGCTGTATCAGGGGTCCCATATCACTCCAACTGCACACGCCCCATACCATTACAGAGCCTCCACCAGCTTAATCAGTCGCCTGCTGACATGCAGGGTCCACGGATTCATGAGGTTGTCTCCATACCCGTACACGTCCATCCACTTTATACAATACGAAACGAGACTCGTCCGATCAAGCAACATGTATCCAGTTATCAACAGTCTAACGCCGGTGTTTACGGGCCCAGGCAACGCGCAAAGCTTTGTGTCATGTAGTCATTAAGGGTACACGAGTGGACTTTTGGTTCCAAAAGCCCTTATCGATGAAGTTTCATTGAATGATTCGCTTGCTGACGCTTACTGATGGCCCAGCACTGAAATCTGCAGCAATTTGTGGAAGGGTTGCACTTCTGTCATACTGAACAATTCTCTTCATTTGCCATTGGTCCCAATCTTACAGGTTCTATTTCCGGCTGCAGCGATCTTGGGGATTTTATGTTTTACTGGATTCCTGATATACAGGGTACACTCATGAAATGGTCATATGGGAAAATACCCACTTCATCGCTACCTCAGAGATGCTGTGTCCCATTGCTTGTGTGTTGGCTATAACAAGATGTTCAAACTCACTTAAATTTTGACAACCTGGCATTGTAGCACAGTAACCAATCTAACAACTTCACCAGACACTTGTCTCATATAGACATTGCTGACCGCAGCGCTGTATTCTGCCTGTTTACATATCTCTGTATTTGAATACTCATGACCATACCAGTTTCTTTAGCACTTCAGGGTGTATTTTAGTACTGTAAGTATCTCAACATACAATAAAATATATACTTCACTGTTATTTACAAAACCGAAATGTCTTTGCATTATCCTTCAAAAACTGCAGGTGCTATCTGAGATATAGCTGTCTTGGAATTATAGAATACAAACTCATGGCTGTGAAAGGACTCTCCTAATGTCACAAGCCAAAGACTAATAGCCAGTCCAAGTTTCACAAGTAGGGTTTATTTATGAAATGTGTCATTGTTTGAAATGAGCAACTCTATAAAATTCATTAGAATTTTAAAATTAATTGACAGCAGTGACTTTTTGTGCATTCAGCTCACACAGCCTACCATTTTCCTGACACACCTGAAGCAATTTTTGTCAGTACTGCAGATGGAAGGTTGCAATTAGAAACAGGTTTTCAAACTCAGTGTACACACAGCTTTAACTAAAAAGTTGCACTTCTTCAGAAAAAGAGACTAAATGCATTTTTTTTAAAGTGTAGCCATTTATTTATGCCACTTATATTTACTGAGTAATGGTCTGCCCTCATATAGTATTATATTTTGTCTTACGAGAACTGCAGCACACAAGCTTCATTGTTTTGCTTTGCAAGGGTTGCAAGTGGCTGTACTGTTCAAGCCCCCTTGAGAGGAGAAATTAAAAAAAGTCAATCCCATCAGGCAAACTGTAAATTTTCTCACATTTAAAAAAAAAAAAAAAGACGAGGAAATTCATTGTGAGTAGCAACAACAAAATTTTGTGATATGGTGTCCAATCGGATAAGGGAAGTATGGGGACTTGCCTATGAGAAGAATGTACAGCTCACAATTTATAAACATTCCCAGAACCAATCGTGGGCTTCTGTTTGTTTTGAAGCCTTGTACAAGGATTACACAAAACAGTCCTTGAATTCTGTGATCACCTCTGTTATAGATTTCACGTGCAGCGCTATTTGGTGGAGAACTGTATGCCCCCCTCCCTGCTGCCATAACTAGGTCAGGTGTGCACTACACTCGAGATGTAGAGTCCACTTCTGTAGCAATATATGTGTCTCTTAGGTTAAAGAAACTGTGTGCAAGACCGATAAACAAGTATGTGAGTACTCAACAGAGCAGTGAGCTAACTGTATTTGTTATAGAAGCAATTACACATTCTTGTACTTCAGATAAAAACAAAAAATTAATATTAGAGAACAACTGGATCATTATGTGTAAGGCCCCAGGAATAAATAGCAGTAAGACATCAAATTCCTAATGGATTACATACTAAAAAACCAAAGGCGGGACACCAGCATTAGTGGCATATCTGTTGCTGAGAATGACTTAGAAATCCCTAATGAGATTCATGCAGACACGTAATGTGAAACAACCTAAGTGAAAATAAGCATCAAAGGTAGCTTACAATAGTCAGAAATATTTCTATCACCCTACCACATCAAGTATTGTGTGGTGGAACACTTCACTTCAAACACATTTTCATAAGCGAACATTTGTATCGGTCAGCATTTGGAAGACACAAGTGCAAAGGTTCTAGTAAAACTGTTACAAATTATTACATTACAACTAGCTGTAGATTAGACTACTCACCAGCAAAGCAAAATATATTGCTAAAATGCAGTTAAGGTGTACAAGTCTGTTCTATAATTTCAGTGAATGTGGAAATATGGATAAGAGCCCACGAGGCTATTATAGCACCACAGATCAGTAACAAAGTCCCTGAAGTTACTGACCCCTCCCCCTTTCCCCCAGGAAGGCGTCACCTTCAAATTATACTCAGAACTGAGAGCTGGATGAAACCTGAGGTAGAAGGCTCCAAAATATTTAATGGGACGTTTTATAAAGGGCCAGATTAGACTTCATAGAAGGGGGGGATATTCACTGCAATCAACAAAAATTTTACGTCTTTTGAGGTCAAAATTGCGTCTGACTGAGAAGTCATCTCAATGCAACTAACCAGTATAGGTGAACTAAATATGTGTTTCTATTACCCATCTAATTCTGCTTTAACAGTTGCAGATTTTTTCAAGAAATATCAATGCTCATCAGTGGGGACGTATCCTGATCATGCAGTATTAGTAGGAGGCGAGTTTAACCAATTGAGTGTAAACTGGGACAAATATGGATTCATTGCAGACAATAAGAAAGAAACTCTTGCAAAGGAGTTGTGCATACATTCTCAAGAAACTGTCATGGACACCTAGTTCCACAGTCCACACACAATGGAAACATTTTCATACCTCACAGATACAAACAGGAGTTATGAGCAAAGTTTTAATTGTTAGATATCGTTTCTGGAGAAACGCGCATCGAGTAACTACATAAAGGATTGAGAAGACCCACCCAAGTTTAATAACAGTATCCGAAACTTGCTGAAATAACAGATTATTGTACTCTCGGTTCAAAAGTTATGCTTGACAGTCAACAGGCAACAGTTAGCAGAAAATCTTGTAGTTACAAAAAGGTCAATGCACAAAGCGTTCACTTTCCAGTTATACATTCATAAAAGATGTTGCTGGGAATCTTAGAAAATTCTAACCCACATAAAAGAAGTTAGTGGGTTCAAGGCTTTTATTCAGCCACTCATAAACCAGCCTGCATGTGTCAACAGAAAACAGCAAAAGGAGAGCTGAAGGTTTACATTTTGTTTTTAAAAAAAATAATTCACACAGGAAGGTTGTTTGACTGCCACAAAAACTCCCACACAGAGGACACAAATCTGGATCCATGGCACTGACACACAGCTTAATCAATTGAACAAGTCAGACACCAGATGCAGATGGAATCCCAAATTGGTTTACAGGACGTACTCTTCTGAACTGGCCCCTTACTTACTTTGAATTAATATGAATATCTTACCCAAAGGAAATATCCAAGTGAGTGGAAAAAGTGCAAGTGACTCCTGTGCATATCAAATATAAAGGCACCACACACAAATTTGCAGACCAGTATTGGTCTTCAGCTGAATTCTTTAACACATTCAAAGTTGAAGTATAATAAATTTCCCTGAGATAGAAAATCTTCTATCCAGAAACCAACATGGATTTAGAAAGTATTACTCCTGCAAACGTTAACTAGTTCTTTTCTCACACGATATCCTGCAAACCACGGCTAAAGAGCTATAGCCAGGTGCCATATTCCTATATGAATATGATGTGTTCGACACAGTGTCACACAGCAGACTGTTAACAAAGGTTTATGCAAATGAAGTAGGTTCTTTGGTATGCGAGTGCCTCAAAAACTTTTTACATAATAAAACCCAATGTGTTGTCATGGACGGGTAGTGTTTATAAGAGAAAGGTATTGGTATAAATGCCCCAACAAAGTGCAATAGGACTGCTCACGTCCTCTGCATACATGAACGATCTGACTAACAAAGTGAGCAGCAATCTTTGGCTGTTTACTGATTATGTTGCAGTGTACAGGAAATGGTCACTATACAGGATGACTTGGATAGTATTTCTATCTGGTGTGATACATGGCAACTTGCTTCAAATGTGGAAGAAAGTAATTTAACATAAATGACTAGGAAAAACAATCCTGTAATGTTTAAATAAGGTATTAGTGGTGTGCTGCTTGACAGCCATGTTGATTAAATATCTGTGCATAACATTGCAAAGTAACATGAAGTGAATCAAGCATGTAAAATTGATTGTGAGAAAGGTGAATGGGCAACACTGATTTATTGGGAGAATTCTAGGAAACTGTAGTTTATCTACAAGGGAGACCACATACAGAACGCTGTGTAACCTATTCTTGAATACAGCTCAAGTGTTTGGGGTCCCCACCTGGTCTGATCACAAGGTAATTCAGAGATAATCTGTTAGATTTGTTACTAGTATGTTTGAAGAACACACAAGTATTATGGGAATGCACAGACCTGAAATGGGAATACATGGAGGAAAGAAGACATTCTTTTTGCAAAATACTATTGAGAAAGTTTAGAGAACCAGCAGCAGACTGCAGAAAAATTCCATTTCCACCAACACACATCTTGCACCTGAACCACAAAGACAAGATAAGAGAAATCAGAATTTTATGAGTGGAACAGGAAAGGGAATGACAAGAAGTGGTACGGCATGCCCTCTATCATCCACTGTATGGCAGCTTGTAAAGTACATATGTATACATCCTGCTGAGACACAAGTATTTGCTATAAATACTTTTGTGAAAAATCTGCTTCTATTGATGGCAATAATGTGACAAAAACAGTGATGTAACTATGTTACAACAATTTGCAGCAATGTAGGCCTTTTTTTACTGAAGATAAAAGTATATTGCACAGCTTCATAACAATGTAATGTCAACAATCCATACAAAGCATACACAAATCTATGTTTCTATGCAATTCTTGTTATTCTTCACTGTGTCAACACATGCCTTCAGAGAAGGTTGCTACAGAGTTGAGATGAATGAATTCATAAGTGTTAGGAAGCTGTACGTCATTACATGCTTTCTTTGCCTGAATAATGGTTAATGTCATGTAATTCTTAGTTCTTGAGCTGTCTCCCCTCAACAAAGGCTGCACATAGCCTACAACAAACCAGATGTTGTCAGCAAGTTAAACTAAGTAGTAAAAGACTATGTTGGGTCTATGTCAAGCCTGTGCACAATACAACATTATTGCGAACACAAATCAGTTGCACTTGAAACAGTGTATAGTATTGACTGCATCTCGGTTGACTTTCAAGTAATTTGGACCCGTACTAATGTATTTTGATAATTCTGGTATATTACTGATGAGTGTAAAGGCAGCCTTCTCTTAATGCTCGTCATCTTACAATTCCAACTGCAGTTATTTTGTATATAGACAGATCACTGATAAATGTAAATTCTATGACTTCTTATACATACAATGTATGGTGCAAAACTCTAACATGCATATTCAGAACTTATTTTTTAAAAAAAATTTGCATCTGATGTCGTGAACTAACTACAGTTAATGCAATAAGTAAACATGTATTAGCTGAAATAACTGACCACTGTATACATTTTTCAGAAAAAAAAGTTTTAATTTTTAACGTGTCCACCTTAAGAATAATATAAGAGATAATACAGTAACAAGTTGTAAACACATATTCGGATACAGGCAACTGTTTTATTATAGCTTCAAGCAGATACATATGTTCTACACTGAACATTGCTGTTAATAATGTACCACAAATCAAAAGAGAAAAGTTGGATTTGCTCAAAATAGGGCTAAATACTTGAGCGGCAAAAAATTACGACGGACACTTCAGTGATCGAAAATGGATAACACATTATCACTCGGTTTAATAACAAAGTGGAAAAACTGCACGTCTTGTCCAGGTAAAACTGCGACAGACCTCAGAACAACGATTCGGTCTACACCTACACAAGTAAACATTCTCCCTATGGATTGTATTTTGCCAACATTCAGGTGCTTTACAATTACTCAGCGACGTATAATCTACTACGTATGTCAGAAATGAATTCCTCCAATAAACAACAACGATCTCATGTAAACAAGAGTGGCTCATGATGATACACTTTGTATTTCATAACAACTCACGAAGTTCCAAAAAATACAGTTATGCTGGTTCACAAATGCTACAAGACCGTCGTTTCTATTACAATACCGATATTAAATTATACTAAAACATGTAACCCGCGGATTACTAGGCACGTACAAGACCTGCGTGATGGATGTCATGAATGTAAACATGGATGCGCTCCATAGTATAAATATGAAACGCACAAACACCATAAACGGAGTTTTCAACAGCACTTTACTTGGTCATTGTCAACATCTTGTCTACACAGAAAATACGCTAAAGTTGCATTTTCAAAACTCACTCGATAGAGCGACTCCTCGAGGCCGAAGTATTTCTGACGTTCCAGTGTACTGGAACAACAACGCAAATACAGACAATGACAGACGAAAAATCATTTCTTTCTTTGTTTTCTTTCGCGCCGGCTTATTCTTAACCTACAAACCACTTTGCTGCGCTGAGTTTCAAGTTATCACAGATAACACAAAACTACACGTCAGTCGTTCGTTTACTTATTTCTATGCCATGCCTTGTCTGTCAAAGATAGTAGGATTATCTGAGAGACTCCCAAGGGTATTAGAAAGGACTACGCAGAAATGTACACGAGACTGTAGCCGTGTCACAACCGTAGCCTTTTCTTTATTGGATCCTCAAGTGATTATAATTTAATTATTAGGAAAAAATTTCGAAATTTAATTTTAACATCACTCTTATTCCTTGATTTTTACTGTCACTCTGTGGTTTTACGTTCATAAACTTGTAGGTGTAGTGATTATAGAGCACGTACTGCTTTTCCATTTAACAAAACATTAATCTTTCACGCTGTCTTCATTAAAAATGTACAACAAACAGATTACCAGGCCACGGGTGGAAGTAACGTTTTAAAAATGTAAAAAACAGAAGTCGTGCGTGGAAATCCGGAGTTGGTTCGTAAGTAAATTACGGGTCTGCAGATCCTTTCTTTTTTTATCGCCAATAGATCATTCACGTGTGCAGACAGCTGTTTATTTTTTTCATTTAGACCTAAAAATGCCTCATCTGGACTTTCGATATTTGAAAGGTTGATCGGGTGCGAGAATACAACAGATGAATTTTCCATGAAGGCATAGTCCATGTCGAACTGTGGCATGTAGTAGGAAACTGTCCTTCGGATCCGACGAAATCGGATTTCCGGTTTATATTCTTCGCGGACAAAGTTTTCACTTTTAAGGACGCGATCACGGTAACGGAAGCCTGGAAGGCATTGGAAACAGCATTTGAAGGTTTTGGGCTCACATGTAGAGTGGTATTGCACAGAATTTTAATTACAACCAAATTAGATAAATACTTGTCGGCAGAAGAGTATTGTGACCGCATTTAAGATAAATGAGATGATGTTCCCAGTGAGTGGAGAATGAATAAGAACTAGATTACTGGATCAAAAGCAACCCAAGTCTATGGCACTTGAAGACAGGGGCACACATATCACCAGAGATTCTATTGAAGTAAAGTTACTCCAAGACATGAAGTCTGAAGAAGCAAATGGAAATGAAGATTAACTTTATTTATAAATAAACAAGATCATACAAAATGCATACTAAATGCTAGAAGTACAATAGATCAAATCATCCTGCTAAATATTATTCCAGCAATGGTGAAAAAGAAGGAAGCCCCTCAAAATATAACAATAAAGGAAACGTAAGTAGAAACAGTTATAACAAAAGAAAGAATGAGAGATGATGTATATAGATTGCTGTTCCTCAAATGCATCACCAACGATAGATGGAAGCTTCATAATGCCAGGCCATGTAAAGGGCTCAGCGGCCAGCATGAGAGATGATAGCTCAGTACCAGAAACTTCTAGAAATGTTAGTCAGACGTAATACCATATATTTGTGATAAAAAGAGTTCCTGCAGATACATCTGACGTCATTCAGATACCAAACTCAGCTATGGATATGATGTCAGCAAATTTGTAACCAGAGGATCTAAAGAGATCCAAAACAAAAGTAGTGGCTTTATCGGCGATGCAGAAGTTGAACTGACTGCCAAACATGCCCTACAAATGGCATATATTGTCTGAATACAGCCGAAGTAAAACAATGCTTCTATATAAAAAGTATTGGGTTCCTATGGCATCTCATGTTGGAAAAATATGCTGAAGCTGGCAAAGGTTTCAATGGAACTAAATGGAGACTTTGTGATCAAGGATCACTGTGAGTTGTACTTCATGAGAAAACAATAACTTTTCTGCTCAAAACTAGGAAACAGTGTTCGATAAAACACCTTGGACTTTGAGTATTTTTCGAACTGTTCGGAGACAGTGCCTATTGCTGCAAATCTTTATTCTCTCACTTTTACTGGTATTTTTTCAAATACGAGTTTGTCTATGTTTCAAAAAAAAAAGTATCTGAGGGTACACAGGCATTTAAAAATTTTAGATCCATTGTGGAATATCAAACAGGGATAAATCTTAAGAAGTTGTCTTCTGGTGAAGGAAACGAATATGTCAACGATGAAATATGAAGACTTCTGAGGTCTAAATGTAGTAGCCACCAACATACAATATGATAGCTGGCCGGGGTGACCGTGCAGTTCTACGCACTACAGTCTGGAACCGCGAACGCTACGGTCGCAGGTTCGAATCTTGCCTTGCGCTTGGATGTGTGTAATATCCTTAGGTTGGTTAGGTTTAAGTAGTTCTAAGTTCTAGGGGACCGATGACCTCAGAAGTTAAGTCCCATAGTGCTCAGAGCCATTTGAACCATTCGAACAATATGATACAGTCCACAGAAAATGTTGTTGCTGACAGAGCTAATAGAACATTGGTTGAAAAAACCAGGACCATGATATTCGGTGCTAATTTACACAAGGAGTATTGCGCTGAAGCGATGTCTACAGCTGCATAACTATCGAATCGTACTTCATTCACCACAGTGGCACATAAAAAGGTCATATGAACTACAGTACAAGAAAAGCCTTCTTTATCATACTTGATTTCTGGCTACAATGCAGTTGTTAACATTCAGGAATCTCGTTGCAAGAAGTAGGATGAGTAGCCACAGAAGTTGACATTCATAGGTTACCGTCAGGCATCCAAAAGTTATCGATTCAGAGATAGGGGAAATCGCTGATAACTGTCGGCATGTATGTAAATTTTCTGGAGGGCGGTAATTTTCCAAGTTCAAAGATAGAGGAACCTAAGATCACCAATGCCTTAGGATTGAAACAAAAGCCGTTTTCATGACATCAGTACTTCATCTACATCTACATCTACATGACTACTCTGCAATTCACATTTAAGTGCTTGGCAGAGGGTTCATCGAACCATAATCATACTATCTCTCTACTATTCCACTCCCGAACAGCGAGCGGGAAAAACGAACACCTAAACCTTTCTGTTCGAGCTCTGATTTCTCGTATTTTATTTTGATGGTCATTTCTACCTATGTAGGTTGGGCCCAACAAAATATTTTCGCATTCGGAAGAGAAAGTTGGTGACTGAAATTTCGTAAAAAGGTTTCGCCGCGACGAAAAACGTCTATGCTGTAATGACTTCCATCCCAACTAGTAAATCATATCTGCCACACTCTCTCCCCTATAACGTGATAATACAAAACGAGCTGCCCTTTTTTGCACCCTTTCGATGTCCTCCGTCAATCCCACCTGGTAAGGATCCCACACCGCGCAGCAATATTCTAACAGAGGACGAACGAGTGTAGTGTAAGCTGTCTCTTTAGTGGACTTGTTGCATCTTCTAAGTGTCCTGCCAATGAAACGCAACCTTTGGCTCGCCTTCCCAACAATATTATCTATGTGGTCCTTCCGACTGAAGTTGTTTGTAATTTTAACACCCAGGTACTTAGTTGAATTGACAGCCTTGAGAATTGTACTATTTATCGAGTAATCGAATTCCAACGGATTTGTTTTGGAACTCATGTGGATCATCTCACACTTTTCGTTATTTAGCGTCAACTGCCACCTGACACACCATACAGCAATCTTTTCTAAATCGCTTTGCAGCTGATACTGGTCTTCGGATGACCTTACTAGACGGTAAATTACAGCATCATCTGCGAACAGTCTAAGAGAACTGCTCAGATTGTCACCCAGGTCATTTATATAGATCAGGAACAGTAGAGGTCCCAGGACGCTTCCCTGGGGAACACCTGATATCACTTCAGTTTTACTCGATGATTTGCCGTCTATTACTATGAACTGCGACCTTCCTGACACGAAATCACGAATCCAGTCGCACAACTGAGACGATACCCCATAGCTCCGCAGCTTGAATAGAAGTCGCTTGTGAGGAACGGTGTCAAAAGCTTTCCGGAAATCTAGAAATACGGAATCAACTTGAGATCCCCTGTCGATAGGCGCCATTACTTTGTGCGAATAAAGAGCTAGCTGCGTTGCACAAGAGCGATGTTTTCTGAAGCCATGCTGATTACGTGTCAATTGATCGTTCCCTTCAAGGTGATTCATAATGTTTGAATACAGTATATGCTCCAAAACCCTACTGCAAACCGACGTCAATGATATAGGTCTGTAGTTAAATGGATTACTCCTACTACCCTTCTTGAACACTGGTGCGACCCGCGCAATTTTCCAATCTGTAGGTACAGATCTATCGGTGAGCGAGCGGTTGTATATGAGTGCTAAGTAGGGAGCTATAGTATCAGCGTAATCTGAAAGGAACCTAATCGGTATACAATCTGGACCTGAAGACTTGCCCGTATTAAGTGATCTGAGTTGCTTCGCAACCCCTAAGGTATCTACTTCTAAGAAACTCATGCTAGCAGATGTTCGTGTTTCAAATTCTGGAATATTCCATTCGTCTTCCCTGGTGAAGGAATTTCGGAAAACTGCGTTCAATCACTCCGCTTTAGCGGTACAGTCGTCGGTAACAGTACCATCGGCACTGCGCAGCGAAGGTATTGACTGCGTCTTGCCGCTTGTGTACTTTACATACGACCAGAATTTCTTCGGATTTTCTACCAAATTTCGAGACAATGTTTCGTTGTGGAACCTATTAAAGGCATCTCGCATCGAAGTACGTGCCAAATTTCGCGCGTCTGTAAATTTTAGCCCATCTTCGGGATTTCGCGTTCTTCTGAACTTCGCATGCTTTTTCCGTTGCCTCTGCAACAGCGTTCGGACCTTTTTTGTGTACCACGGGGGATCCGTTCCATCTCTTACCAATTTATGAGGTATGAATATCTCAATTGCTGTTGCTACTATATCTTTGAATTTGAGCCACATCTCGTCTACATTCGCATAGTCAGTTCGGAAGGAATGGAAATTGTCTTTTAGGAAGGCTTCTAGTGACACTTTATCCGCTTTTTTAAATAAAATTATTTTGCGTTTGTTTCTGATGGATTTGGAAGAAATGGTATTGAGCCTAGCTACAACGACCTTGTGATCACTAATCCGTGTATCAGTCATGATGCTCTCTATCAGCTCTGGATTGTTTGTGGCTAAGAGGTCAAGTGTGTTTTCGCAACCATTTACAATTCGCGTGGGTTCGTGGACTAACTACACGAAATAATTTTTGGAGAAAGCATTTAGGACAATCTCGGAAGACGTTTTCTGCCTACCACCGGTTTTGAACAAGTATTTTTGCCAACATACCGAGGGTAGGTTGAAGTCCCCACCAACTATAACCGTATGACTGGGGTATTTATTTGTTACGAGACTCAAACTTTCTCTGAACTGTTCCACAACTGTATCATCGGAGTCTGGGGGTCGGTAGAAGGAGCCAATTATTAACTTAATTCGGCTGTTAAGTATAACCTCCACCCATACCAATTCACACGGAGTATCTACTTCGACTTCACTACAAGATAAACCACTACTGACAGACACAAACACTCCACCACCAATTCTGCCTAATCTATCTTTCATGAACACCGTCTGAGACTTCGTAAAAATGTCTGCAGAACTTATTTCAGGCTTTAGCCAGCTTTCTGTACCTATAACGATATCAGCTTCTGTGCTTTCTATTAGTGCTTGAAGCTCAGGGACTTTTCCAGCGCAACTACAACAATTTACAACTATAATTCCGACTGTTCCTTGATCCAAGCACGTCCTGTAATTGCCATGCACCCTTTGACATTGCAGCCCACCCCGTACTTTCCCGTGGCCTTCTAACCTAAAAAACCGCCCAGTCCACGCCACACAGCCTCCGCTACCCGTGTAGCCGCCAGCTGAGTGTAGTGAACTCCTGACCTATTCAGCGGAACCCGAAACCCCACTACCCTGTGGCGCAAGTCAAGGAATCTGCAGCCAATACGGTCGCAAAACCGTCTGATCCTCTGATTCAGACCCTCCACCCGGCTCTGCACCAAAGGTCCACAGTCGGTTCTGTCAACGATGCTGCAGATGGTGAGCTCTGCCTTCATCTCGTAAGCAAGACCGGCAGCCTTCACCAAATCAGATAGCCGCTGGAACCCAAGAGAATTTCCTCAGATCCAAAGCGACACACGTCATTAGTGCCGACATGTGCCACCACCTGCAGCTGGCTGCACCCTGTGCTCTTCATGGCATCCGGAAGGACCCTTTCCACATCATGAATGACTCCTACCGGAATGCACACGGAGTGCACACTGGATTTCTTCCCCTCCTTAGCCGCCGCATCCCTAAGGGGCCCCATTACGCACCTAACATTGGAGCTCCCAACTACCAGTAAGCCCACCCTCTGCGATTGCCCCGACCTTGAAGGCTGAGAATGATCCTCTGAAACAGGGCAGGCAGCTGCATCTGGCTCAGCCAGAGACAGTGCCTGAAACCGGTTTGTCAGGCGTACCGGGGAGGCTTTCTTATCAGCCTCCGGGGACGCCTTTCGCTGCCTGCCACGCCTTGAAACGACCTCCCAATCAACCACAGGCGAGGGCTCAGCCCCACTGCGGGCAGCAACCGGGGCAACCACAGTGGCAGACCGATCTGGGGACAGACGGGACGAGGTTGACATCCCCGTGATACCCAAGTCCGGCTCCCCACAGTGGTGCCCATTGGCAACAGCCTCCAGCTGCGCGACCGAAGTCAGCGCCGATTGCAGCTGTGAGCGAAGGGATGCCAAGTCAGCCCTCATCCGAACACAGCAATCGCAGTCCCTGTCCATTCTAATCGATGTTGAACAACAGTTACTGAAACACGAGTCCGTGCCTAGATAACGCAAGCGAAACACGCAAATAATGTATCAACTAACCTGTACAAATGCCTAACGACTGCGCTACAATCTGCTGAATTTACGATTACAGTAACTAAAACTCGAAATTGCACCTCCTATACGAAACTCACACGTAATTTAAATAAGAATCTACCAAGTAAGCACTATAGCGCGATGCTACAACTGTCAAATACTATAATACGCCCGAAATATATGAATTAAACAATGCAAGTACCCAAAAACACGCAAAGAAATTAATTATACTATCTAACAAATAAGTAAGCTAGGGTTATACGACTTGCTGTTGCAGCTGCTTATCCAACGGCGGCAGGGAGCACAATGGCTGTGACCAACCGACACTGGCTGTTCAAAACAAAAACAGAAGACAGACGACTACGCGAATTTACACTATTCAGGTACTAAGGCGCGATGCTACAACCCTCAAATACTATAATACGCCCGAAATATATGAATTAAACAATGCAAGTACCCACAAACACGCAAAGAAATTAATTATACTATCTAACAAATAAGTAAGCTAGGGTTATACGACTTGATGCTGCAGCTGCTTATCCAACGGCGGCAGGGAGCACACGTACTGAAGAAGAAATTTAATCATAAAACAGTGATAGTGAACTCTTTTATGGTTTTGACAGTGATCCAATGGAAATTGAAGACCAAGACAAGGAACATGCAATCCAAAACTGGATCTTATAGTTTGACACTGGGGTTACACCTCAAATGTCAAACAGAGAAATGAAACCAAAGGAATGGCCTGAAAATTTTCTCGCTTCTTACAAAACGGACTTCCTAACGATGACATCGATGTCAAATAGGCCTTGGAAGAAACAAATAAGAAAGAACAGAAAAAAGCATTGAAAAAGAATTCTCTTCTCAAGTTCATAATGACACAGTTGAAGGGGCAGAGAGGTCCAGAAAGGACAGACCTTTCAAAGTTGAGTGGGTTTTAAAAATAAAGCTTGGGACTGACAGTACATGAGAGACATTTACAGAACATTTAATTGTAAAAGGGCGCTCTCAAGTTCAAGATGTTAATCATCAGTAAGCCTTTACACCAGGGGTAAAGCATGCAAGTGTTAGATATCTCTTATCTGGTGTAGCTCAAGAGAACATGCAGATTGACTATGTCGATATTACTGCAGCTTATCTCTGTAGAGACCGAAACGAAGAAATTGGTATCACATTACCATAAAATTGTGTAGTTATTGAGAAAGTATGGAGGCTGGAGACAGCTGTTTATGGATTTAAACAGGCTGGTCGGAACTGCAATGAAATAACCGATGCAGTGTTAAGAAAACTGAAACTGACAAGATCAAATACTGATCCATGTATCTGCTTTCACAAGCTAGTCACCATACCGTTATATGTTGATCATGTGCTATTATTCCCAAATTACAGAACGACCTGCCCTCCCAGCTGTGTGTGTTAAAGCCCCACTTCCAGAATGGAGAGGTGTGCCGATGCTAGATTGAATCTGTCTGGTGAATTAACAACAATGATTGGTGTGCCAGCCAGCATGGATGTGGTCTTTAGGTGGTATCCCACATACCAGAAGGTGAATACAGGATTGGTACCCAAGTCCCACCTTAGTCTCACGATTCACAAAGATTTCGAAAAACTTTTGTTCACTTTCACAGCAACAACACTACAGGCAGACAGGTGGGGCACACACATTCCATTACAGGGGATAACAGGATGGTGACAGGAAGGGCATCTGCTCACCACTTAAATTAACCATATCAAATCCATCAATAAACTTGTCGACCCTGTACCAGTGTGGGACAAAGGTACCAGAAAAAACAAGACTCTCAAATGGCAGAAGTGTTTTCAATCATATCAAAAATTCTTCAAAAAGATTTTTAGATATATATAGAAAACGCTGGACCAGTGAGCGGATGCCATGGTATGGACATTACACAAAACTGTGAACAAGAAAAAAACAGATCTCTCAGAAATCGTAAGCAAGAAAAATTCTGGAGAAATTTGGAATGAGTGAAGCCAAGCTGGTGTCAACTCCACTCAAACTTGGATTGGACTTCAGAGCAGTTGAATCAACTAATGTCAGTGCCCCTTATCAGGAGGCAGTAGGAAGTCTTCCATACTTAAGCTAAATCTCCATATCTAACATATGTTTTCCTGCCTATCTTCTTAGGAAATATAATAATAAAAGGTCGATTAGTTGACAGTAGAAGGAGTGTTTAGTGTTCAAAGGAAATCACAGGCTATAGCCTAGAATTTTCTAGAGATGACTGTAGAGAAGTATAGTCTTCAGTGATACAGGCTGTGGAATTGAAATCAATAGCAAATATTCTATAACTGCTTCATCCATAAACATCCAGAATTCTTTGATTTTGTGGACTAGTAGCAAATAAAAAACTATAGTTACTCCTACTTGTAAAGCTGAGTATCAGCATAAATTGCTCAATTAACTCCTCTGTTTAAGACAATGTATGCCTGCAGTAGAACTGTGTCACTTAAAATATATTTTGATAACAAAGGAGCCAATCAGTTAACCAAGGATCCAGTGACAAAATCTAGATCGAAGCATATAGATATGAAATATTTGTCAAAAGTGTGCTGAATCAGATGTTATTGACACGGAACATCTGCCATCCAAAGCAAAACCACTAAGTAATACTAGACATGAAACGTTTAAGAAACTATGGACTTATGAAATAACTTTAGGAATCACTGGTCATTTTGAACTTCACATGGTGTGTCAATATCAGTTTAATAGTATGTGTTGGAATATGTAAATTAACATTGACAGTTTTCAGGTCACTCCTTGACTTTTACTGTTACACTGTGATTGTTGTGAGTTCAGATATGTGTACAGCTATTTTCATGTAATAGAATGTTAAGTTATTATAAAGGTTTCACATTAATTACACTAAATATGCTCAACAGATATGTACATCAGAGATCACAGGAAATGCATAGAGATTATGACTTATTTGGGAATGAAGGCAATTTCGGTGAATTCCTCTAAAGAAATCTTTCTGTGTTATCAGCCAAGTGACTGCTTAATATCATGACTCACTCCTTATCAAGTTTATATAAAACAATTCATGATATGCTAAGATTGTAGGACGGCAAGTAATGGCAATTAAAGCTGCAATTCTACAATACATTATCAGAACAGTGAATGTATCTTTCATCTTGCTGTAAATATAAAGTACACACAAAAAGCAGCATTAAACAGCTGCAAGCCTACTAGACTCTAAAGCTGGATTTCTATTACTGACTTCAATAAACATGGACTGAAATGTATTAAATACACAAAAAGTATTACCACAAAGCAAAGAGTTCACTACATGAAACACCATCTTGTTATTAAACATCTGTCAGTTTAGAGCTTATACTTCCAATGATATGATTTTCCATAAAAATGTGCTATGTCAATGTGCATACATTGCATATCAACATTTATACACTCCTGGAAATGGAAAAAAGAACACATTGACACCGGTGTGTCAGACCCACCATATTTGCTCCGGACACTGCGAGAGGGCTGTACAAGCAATGATCAGACGCACGGCTCAGCGGACACACCAGGAACCGCGGTGTTGGCCGTTGAATGGCGCTAGCTGCGCAGCATTTGTGCACCGCCGCCGTCAGTGTCAGCCAGTTTTCCGTGGCATACGCAGCTCCATCGCAGTCTTTAACACTGGTAGCATGCCGCGACAGCGTGGACGTGAACCGTGTGTGCAGTTCACGGACTTTGAGCGAGGGCGTATAGTGGGCATGCAGGAGGCCGGGTGGACGTACCGCCGAATTCCTCAACACGTGGGGCGTGAGGTCTCCACAGTACATCGATGTTGTCGCCAGTGGTCGGCGGAAGGTGCACGTGCCCGTCGACCTGGGACCAGACCTCAGCGACGCACGGATGCACGCCGAGACCGTAGGATCCTACACAGTGCCGTAGGGGACCGCACCGCCACTTCCCAGCAAATTAGGGACACTGTTGCTCCTGGGGTATCGGCGAGGACCATTCGCAACCGTCTCCATGAAGCTGGGCTACGGTCCCGCACACCGTTAGGCCGTCTTCCGCTCACGCCCCAACATCGTGCAGCCCGCCTCCAGTGGTGTCGCGTCAGGCGTAAATGGAGGGACGAATGGAGACGTGTCGTCTTCAGCGATGAGAGTCGCTTCTGCCTTGGTGCCAATGATGGTCGTATGCGTGTTTGACGCCGTGCAGGTGAGCGCCACAATCAGGACTGCATACGACCGAGGCACACAGGGCCAACACCCGGCATCATGGTGTGGGGAGCGATCTCCTACACTGGCCATACACCTCTGGTGATCGTCGAGGCGACACTGAATAGTGCACGGTACATCCAAACCGTCATCGAACCCATCGTTCTACCATTCCTAGACCGGCAAGGGAACTTGCTGTTCCAACAGGACAATGCACGTCCGCATGTATCCCGTGCCACCCAACGTGCTCTAGAAGGTGTAAGTCAACTACCCTGGCCAGCAAGATCTCCGTATCTGTCCCCCATTGAGCATGTTTGGGACTGGATGAAGCGTCGTCTCACGCGGTCTGCACGTCCAGCAAGAACGCTGGTCCAACTGAGGCGCCAGGTGGAAATGGCATGGCAAGCCGTTCCACAGGCTACATCCAGCATCTCTACGATCGTCTCCATGGGAGAATAGCAGCCTGCATTGCTGCGAAAGGTGGATATACACTGTACTAGTGCCGACATTGTGCATGCTCTGTTGCCTGTGTCTATGTGCCTGTGGTTCTGTCAGTGTGATCATGTGATGTATCTGACCCCAGGAATGTGTCAATAAAGTTTCCCCTTCCTGGGACAATGAATTCATGGTGTTCTTATTTCAATTTCCAGGAGTGTAGATTGTAACTGATGTAGTGCATATGCTAGTTTTGATTGTTTTTGTGTGTCAACCCTTTTGATTGGAGGTTTGAGGGAATTCGGCCGTTCACTTATGTAATAAAATTGAACACCTACAGCTGTCCTTATGATGTTATTTAGTATATGCCTACCATTTTGGGTGCTTCAGTGCACCATCTTCAAGTCTTAACTGACGCTGAGCGGGTTAACTCCCATCGTATACACGATTCATCAACGGCCATCGTCTATGAACTGCTTTTTGCAGACTGCCTGTAACAATGGTATTGTGTCTCCAAGCATCAACTACAGTAGTCAAGCTTTAATACTCTTGATATTATGACGCAGGGCATTGAGAAGTCGCTTTGGTTGAGTGTGGAAACAGAGTGGCCTGCTAATAAGTTGTGTGTGGTGTCAGGTGCATATCCAATCTCAGATATCACTAAGACTGTCGACAACTTGTAACTGTGTAAGTATTTCTCTACCATGGATCTAAGAGGTTGGTACCCTGAGGACCGATCGAAGATGGCATGGTAGATCTCCTGAGGACACTTTCAGAATATCAAAGGGTGCCATTTGGGTTAAAAAAATGCGCCAACAACGTTTCAGTGGTTGTTGGATGGGCTATTTATAGGCATAAAACCTCAGCAATGTATGACAGAAGCAATACAATGGATATGAGGGGTTTTTAAAAAGTTACATGCAGAATATTTGACCCTATGTACTGAGAAGCATCATTTTGCTTGTTTTGC
Organism: Schistocerca gregaria; assembly: GCF_023897955.1. Taxonomy (NCBI): domain Eukaryota; kingdom Metazoa; phylum Arthropoda; class Insecta; order Orthoptera; family Acrididae; genus Schistocerca; species Schistocerca gregaria. The sequence continues at coordinate 65,032,681 of NC_064924.1, read as the reverse complement.
TTTGGAGTAAGTTGTCTACTCAGTGCATATAATTAGTAGTGAAGGGCTTAAGACAGACCTAAGGATTTTGTAGGCACTGAAAGCTTTTCCAGTTTTTAAGAATAGTAAAGATTTACAGTCATTTTTGGGTTTAGTGAATTATTATAGAAAACCAGTTTTGGATTTACCAAATTATTGTAGAAAATTCGTAAAAGGCTTTGTTGAGGTGCCAAGACAGCTTACAAATTCGTTGAGGAAAGGCTTAAAATTCGAGTAGGCAAAGAATGCCAGGATGCATTTAAGGAATTGAAAAGGGCATTAACCTTGAGTTTGGTTTTAGTTATTTCAAAGAGTTTGTGCTTTAATGTGACACTTCCAACCAGGTTTTAGGGGCATTTGGAGACAGGTGGTAGAGACAAAGAAACCCTGTAGCATACACATCTGAACAGTTGATTAGATTGAAAACGATGGAAAATTAAATTGTATGCACGAAATATGAGATTACATATTTTCAGTATTATTTATGCTGGATGAAATTGAAGGTGGTAACTGACCATGCTGCTCTTAAATGGTTAGTGGAACTAAAGGATCCTTCTAGTAGGCTCACAACGTGGGTACTAAGACTGAGTGAGTTTGTACATGAAGCTGTACATAAACCCACTAACAAAAATTGGAATACAGATGTCGAAGCAGAAAGGTAGCAGTAATATAGATGTTGGGTCACTGTCTTGTACAACAACTGGCACAAGATGCTGATGCTGACTGCAAACTGTAGACAACACAGCCACACTTTGTTCTATATGATGGCCTGTTATGTAACACAACAAGGTTGATTTCGTGTTTGGTAGTGACAGCTAAGCTGAGGCAAGAAGTTTTGAAGGAGGCACATGATCATCTGCTGCCTAGGTGTGGAAGGTGTAGAACAACAAATAAAAGAGTAGTGGAATACTATTGGTGGAAGACTAGAAGGTGAGATGTCCACCAGTACATTAGCAAATATATATAATAAAAACCAGATATCAGGCATAAGCTAATACCATTGCAAAGACTGATAGAAGCGTTTCAACTTTTTTGAATAATTGTAATGTATAATTTGGGACCATTTAACAGACTCCTGCAGGGAACCATATTGTATTAACGTTTATTGATCACTTTTCTTGGTACATAGAATCGACCGCCATTCCTAACCAGCAAACAGTGACAGAGACACAAGCAACAGTCAACAGCTGGTTGCTAAAATTTGATTTGATGGAAACTACAATAATGGACCAAGGATTGAATTTTATGTCTGATTTGATAAACAGTTGTCATTTGCTGTGGGTATAAAAATTAAAAACTAGTCCTCTGCAACCACAAATTAATGCTTGGATAGAGTGTGTGCATTGTACTATTGATAGGCTGCTGAGTCATTATGTTAACTCACATCATAAGAATATTTATCATTTTTGTTGTGGCCACATATAATTGGAAAGTCCATTCTAGTACTGGGTTATGAGGTGGTCCATGGAAGGGACAGCCTAAAAACTGGAAAGGGCAGTGAGTCTGATAAGCATTTTGGCAAAACATTGAGAGAGGCATGGTGTCATGTTCAGTGAACAAACACCAAAGCTCTGGAACACCACGAACAGGTAGGAAATTGGACAGAGAAATTATCACAGTATAGGTTATAGCAATGGGTTATATTATAGAGCCCTTACATCTCGAAAGGTATGACTGAAAAATTTGTTACCAGGGACTGGACAAGGTAATTGAAACAACTTCGCCAGTTAACATCACACTTCATTTACTGATTTGTACAACATTAGTTGATGTATGACACCTGCAACTATTTCAAGATGCTCCAGATGCAGTGGTGCAAGTATTGCCATCCACCAGGGAGAGGATGAGAAGTTGCAGGAAGAAGAGTGATTACCAGAATCCTGCATGGCATTCATATGAAATCTTAAATGGATTGAGGTCTAGGAGATAGGTAATGATATTAAGTGTTTTTTACTATGTTGCGTACAATCAAGGGATTAAGCTGAATCGTAATATTATTGGGTTGATACTGTGTAAGTGTCAGGAGGGTTTATATGTGGTTGATGTAAGTTGGAGAGCGGAGTGCTTTGTGTTAGACAAGAGGCTGTGGTTCTCATGAGTCATCATTGGATGCTGGAACTAATTTGTAATGCGAGCTATTTGTGTAAAAAAGGTGAAGATGTTGGAATGTGTATTTATGGGCTATGGCAAGAGGCAAAAAGCAAGAAGATATTTAAAGAGATGTGGGGTGAGTACAGTATGTTGCGTATGTCCTACGAGTAATATTAGGTGCTGATGCAGCAGATAGTGGAAGTGGTGCCACATACCTTGCATCAGCGCGAGAGAATTTGGTTGGAAGCTGGATGGAGGATATTGAAAGTGATGTTTGGGACTGCAAACGTTTATGATGTCCAGGAGCTAAAGAGTACGAATGAAAAAATAAAAGAGCAGCTTGGAATGACACAACACATCTTTCCAGTTTGACACAAGGAATATTGAACATAACAAGCACAGTACAAGAGGTGACTATATAGGTGGCACAGTTTGTAAAGACAATGGTGGATGGTGTGATCTGGAACTTGGTAGTTATGAAGGGCTCGATGGATACATTGGACACGAAGTAAGTAGTCATGAGGCTGATACAGTCTTTAACCAATAGTGTATGGGATGCTCGAATAGCTAGTATCGGATCAATTTCTTTTAGGTTTACAAAAAGTACAGAGGGAGATACCACTATAGTTTGAACTCGCTACAGAGCTAACCAAGCAGAATCTACTCTTATTTTAGCGCACAGCAACAGTTGAGGATAAGATGGACCAGGCCTGCTAATATGATTTCCGTTCAACAGTGGTGACACAGGGCTTAAAGGCTTCACCATTCACTCTTACCCATTAAGGTTACCTTAGTGAAGCTCATAGAGGTTAAAACACAGGAAGTGTTGCTGATCTCTTATGATGGAGATATGCATGTTATGACATCATTGGGAGAACTTAAGCACTGTTAGAGGGAAAGGGTTACAGCCCGGTTAATTCACACTGGCGCAATACATGCAAAATTAAGATTTACTTAGGTAAGACAAACAACCAAGGTTTTCCATGTGACATCCTAGAGCTGTGACCCTACTACCAACGAGCAGGTCTGCACTGGCTTTCATGAACAATACTGTAGTCGTGGTAGTTAACTGTTACAAGTAGGAAGACCTCACAAGAGCTAAGCGATTGGAACTGAACAGCAGTGGCTTAATAATTAATGGAACACACTGTGGCATTACATGGCCGACACTTCTCCCATCAGGTCCTGCTACAGGAGAGATGAAATTAAACATTGTTCTAGCCAGATAAGCTACTAGAGTTGCTTCCAGTACAAAATCTTACCTACTTGAGTGAAACATTTCATCCTGACCTAATTCTTTCATTGAATCGGATAACAGACATGCAAGACAGATGAATTTAGGCAAAGGGGATGTTTCAACTTGTGAAGCAATACTGGAAGGAGCAACAATGGATGGGCATGACTATGAGTATCTCAACAATGGGCTTAGTGGTAGTTTTGACTCTTTTTTGTGCAGCCTTCATCTACATTAGGCGAAGGCTGCTCATCAGTGTTACCCTCCAGTGTACTGAATGCCAATAGACTGAGTGACTATTCCTACAAAAAATAGAGGGGTAGAGTACAAGAAGTGCCAGCCAAGTGTAAATGTAATCTTAAGGGTTGTGTATTCTAATATTAAGAACATATGAAATACAGAGGAAATAAGATCCTTGATACATTGCTGAAACGAGAACTGTTGGTTGCTCGAATGAAGAAGAATTGTGATGGCACAGTGACTGAGAAACGATCTTAGTAATTTTGATAATGGATAATGCACATTGTGATGTTATGAACAAAACGGGAAGTTCGATATCATGATATATGAGAGGATGAATGAGTATTGATGTGCTACAGCCAAACAGCCAGTGAGCTAGAACTTAGAGTGAATTTACAGCCTATGAATCTTGTAGTTCAAGTCGCGTAATTTTAAGAAGGCAAATGTAAATATGGCGTTCATGTACATGGAGTCTTTTGTTTCATATCAGTCATAGATCAAGACTCAGGGATCAGGGGAAAGGTGTGCTAAATTTTGGGCACTACAATGGATACAGAAGCTCTGCTATGACTGTGTTGAAAACTAAGGGCAACTGACGAGTTCTGAGGCAACAGTATGCCGATTTCACTCAATAGGACTGTTCACTTACGATGAGGTGGTCATAGCCGTGCTTTGCAATCATTGTGACGTAGCAGAAGTGCTGCAAACCTGTGGGACAGGCCAGGGGGTTTCTATATTGTTGAGCCACAGAGGTATTGATTCGTACATGATTGGAAGCTGTATCTCGGCGTAACAAACATGTCATTAACCATTATAAATATTCGTTAATTTTGTCTGATACTCGTTGATATTGTTTGAGGTATGTGCAGTCTGCCAGCACTCACTACTAAGAGAGGGCCATGCCACTCACCACCAGGTTATGGTCAACAAACAGCCAATGCTGTATCGGGCTGCCACTTCTGCCAGATCAGCTCTAAGTGCTAATTCTGTCACCTGTGGACTTGATGCTATGTGATGGATTAGCAACTGCTAGGCTCTCTACAGCAACAGCCGAACTTCTGCCTTAGAGGACAGCAGTTCATCTCCACAGGTGAGTGGTCCTCCGCACTCTGCCACCTGCATGATCGTTCCAGCGCCCACTGTAATTGTCCTGATTTTCAATAAGTTACCAGCAACCATTAAGAGTTTAGTTTCAGACAAGATACAATTTAAACATAATTTAAAAGAATTTTTGGTGGTCAACTCCTATTCCAGCCATGATTTCTCAACAAGTGCAGTAGACCATTTTAATGAAAATTTATTATACTTTAATTTTTGATAATACTTGGTTGTAAAAGCCAAGTAACTAGCTACTGTGTGAATAATGGATTTAATGAAAGCAGATGTAAGTACTAAACCTGTAAATATTAGAAGTTTAATTTTAATTTATGGACATAATTTTACTGTTAATTGACTGAGGATAATTAAAATTAACGAAACTCAAGTTTTTCTAATTACATTTTTGTAGTGTGTTTAGCTGACATGTTCCACACCAGGAGGATCCCCTCTTTTGTGGGTCTGTGGAATGAATAATTAATCTAATCCGATCTAAACATGAGCGAGTTATTTTTCTTGATTGTGGTGTCTCCACGACAATTGTGGTAGACAACTGCAAAGTTGGAACTTACAGCATGCCAATTTATTGTTCAAACTGAGGCACAAGTCGTTGAGTGGGCAAAAAAAAGGGTCAGCAATGCTGAGCACAGACATCACAGCTAGACACACTGGAAGCAGCTGGCTTCCACTGTGGTCAGCAGGACCTCCATGGCAGAAGCCCAAGGGAGTGTGATTGTGTCATCACTACACTACGAATTTTGTAGCAAAAGTGGAAAAAACCTTATACCTGTGTTTTCCTTGCCACTACCAGCCAGTACCACCCTCTCCACCTCTCACCACCCCGCAAACTCTACACCATAATGGTCTCTAACCCCCAGGAGATACAAGAGGGTGGTGAGTAGGGGATAGTCAAAGAGAGGGGAAGGAAGAGGTAGACAGAGAGAGGGGGAGGAGAGGGATAAGTAGGACGCAGGTGGAAGGTGAAGGCAGCTGGTGGGCAAGTGAAAAGAGGAAAGGGGAAGTTGAGATAGATAGAGAGAGGGGGAGGAGAACGTGGACAGAGGAATATGAAGGAAAATATGGTCTGACTGAGGGGGCTGAGGCTGTGGACAAAGAGAGCAGAGTGGAGGATATGAGAAGCCAGAAAGAACTGGGAGGAAAAGATGGACAGTGGTGGGAGGATGAGATAGACAGAAAAGTGAGGAAGAAGATGTGGACATGGAGAGGGTGGAAGAGGAGATAGGTGCAGTACATGTGTTGAATGCAGACACATACACTGATATACTGCTCTTCGCCCAGCAGCTTCACTCTTGTCAACACATGTACTGCATCCATCTCCTCCTCCACCCTCTCTGTGTCCACCTCTTCTTCCCCACTTTTCTGTCCATCTCATCCTCCCACCTCTATCTGTACATTTCTTCTGCCCCATTCTTTCTGACTTTGCATACACTCCACCCTCCTCTCTTTTTTCCCTCTTTTTTCCATAGCCTCAGCCCCCTCAGTCTGACCATATCTTCCTTCCCATCCCTCTGTCCATATCCTACCCCCCTGTCTCTGTCTATCTTAGCCTCCGCTTTTCCTTTTTCACTTGCCCACTACCTCTCTAGCTCCCAGGGGATTGGAATACGGGCAAAAAAAATTTTCTGTCCTTGACATCTAAGCTGCCCTGATCGACAGACAGTTTATGTGGGTAGTATCAGCATGGCTTGCAGGGGCTACACCTGCAGATTGACACAGCTGAGCAGTGAGGGGGGGTTGTGGGAGACAGAGGAGAGGAATAGTGAGAGAAGAGGAAGAATGAGATGGACAGAGAAAGGGGCAGAAGATAATGGAAAGATGGAAGCAGGAGGAGAAAGGAGGAAGTAGGGGATGGACAGAGAGGGGGGAGAATGAGATCGACAGACACAATGGAGTGGAGGTGGTAGACAGACAGAGAAGGGGAGTAGGTGCTGGACAGAGAGGGGGAAGAATGGATGGGCTGAGAGGGAGAGGACGGGAGGAGATGGACAGAGAAATAGGGAAGAAGAAGATTAACAGAAAGAGTGCAGAGGAGGAGACAGACAAAGAGGTAGGGGAGGAGGAGATGTGCTGAGAGAGGGGGAAGGAGGAGATGCTCAATTTTTTGTCCTTGACTGAAAGTGAACAACACACTTTAATTGGAATTCCACTGGTTCTGATGAACACTTACGCCACTGAACACTGGACATGAGTAACAGGTACAGTGGAAACCTTACATGTGTGATTGCTTGACAACAAGAAAATAAGATTCACTGCTTGGCAAGTCCAGCTGTAAGATTAATACAGGATACCACCAATGGGAAGTTCTCCAGAGCCTGTATTCGATCACAGGAATAGGAAGTTTCTCACAGTGTCTATAACTGCTGAGACCCAATGAAGCAATGGTCAGCAATGAGTGGTGGCTGCTCTTGGTGATGCCTGGGCAACTTGAAGAATATAAGGCAGGCAGTATCCAGCTAGGCCATGGCTGAAAGCTAGCAGCAGCTGCACACAGCGATATAGTGTACCAAGAAGTTGAATCCAATGAGGCTATGGTCTGTAACAAGCAGCGACTGTAAGAGATGGTAGTGAGACAGCTCAGGAAGCATGGTGCAGGCAGAGTCATTTGAGTCTGTGGTCAGTGGTGCTATGGCTGTTATAATGAAGGCTTGACTACTCAGAGATATGGTTGACGTTCAGGACTGGAGCTCATATGTAACAGGTAGTCAGGTAGCTGGTTACCTAAATGCCTAATGGTAGGTAGCTTATTCAACTGATTACCAGGCGGCACATAGCCAATGCAAGAATATAGATCGGTGGTAGTGGCGCCACCTGGAGCAGCATTGATGCCTTAGTGTTGTGCAGAGCTTTCTGTAAGCCTGCCAATAAGTATATTTACGTTTACCGGAAGGGAATGTCGGGTCTTCGTTGATCCAGCGTTTATTACTGCTGGTAGAGTTGTGGAGAGACAGTCACTGGCCATCTGATTGTATCACAGTTCACCCTACTTTCCAGAGAGTATATATAGCATACAGATACAATATCTCTCTCCCCTCAAGGGAGAGATGATGGAGCCATCTCTAGGCTGTAGAAACAAGAGATGAAGGGTCCATCCAAAAGATGAGGTGTGCTTTCAAATGGTTCAAATGGTTCTGAGCACTATGGGACTTAATTGCTGAGGTCATCAGTCCCCTAGAACTTAGAACTACTTAAACCTAACCAACCTAAGGAAATCACACACATCCATTCCCGAGGCAGGATTCGAACCTGCAACCATAGCGGTCGCTCGGTTCCAAACTGTAGCGCCAAGGACCGCTCGGCCACCTTGGCCGGCGATGAGGTGTGCTATGTGAATGTGAGGTAGGATAAGCAAGGAGCCAATGTTGTCATTGGCAAGCATCGGGTACCGATGGGAAGCAAAGCTCAACCAATGATGGCCACCTGAAGTGCGACAATGCCAACAGATCAGCGAGGAATGCCAGACATTTTGAGGTCACTGTGGGAAGAGGAAGGTCTGTGTGACCCCCAGGTTGTGCCCAGCAGGCGATGGTGACCATCCACATGCAGCGATGAATGCCATTGATGACAGGGTTAGTTAGACTCCAAGGTTGCTCTGAGAAAGCGACTCCAAAGGAGTATCGCTGGGCAGAGATCTATGGATAGCAGTCTGTGTAGCAGAGCTCTCTCCCTGAAAACTTTCTAAGTACGGGAGAAATGAGACGTGACTTGCTAATGCTCTGCTATGTGCAGCAGGAAGACCAGAAGCGCAATGAAGGAAAGATTGGGCCACCATTGGGAGTAGCTTGGTATGAGCTCAGTGACATCCCTGCATGACCACAAGGATGATGGTTCCAGCAGCACTTCAGGCATTCTCAGCCAATGAGAACAGGGCTAGATGAATGGCGAGTGCCAGCTGGACGGCCTGAGACGTCCCAGTGTAGTGAGATGAGCAGGGAGGCTGTGACCTCGTGGACGACGGCGCTACCAGGACATTGGGCTCAGAGTGGGAGGCAAGCTGCCAAGGTGAGATCTGACAGATGGCCTACAGGAGCAGTTGGCATGATCCTGGAACTGAAAGCTAAGTGCAGTGTGCTGTGAGTGCAGTCACAAGACTGAAGGATTGTCATGGAATTCAGCAGCAGTCGATTGTAAGGTGCAGGAGCACTAAGAAATTTATGTGAACACAGGGGGCAGATAGGCAGAGCTGCAATTGATCAGAAGTGAATGTATGAGGTGCGACACCTGGGGTAAACGGGGGAAGAATTGTAAACGGCAGTGTGGCGCAACAAAAGAGCAAATATAGCGTTAGAAGGCTGAAGACAGTAACTGAAGAAGAAAGGTAACAGGGGAGGCGATCAGTATGATAACGTCAATGGGTGGAGGAGGTCTGGTAGCCGATGTAGTTTGTGCCATTGAGGCTGGCAGTGGAAGCGCTAGCATCAATGGTTCGGGCAGTGAAAGTACTGCAGTCGACAGAGCCAGGTATGTCCAGGCCGGCATTGTTGGAGTTAGGGGCAGAGGTTATCAGGCTGGTAGCTAAGGTGGCTGGACTGGCAGCAGTGAACCATGCACATGTGCAAATATCGATTCTTTTGCTCACAGAACTTCTCTGGGGTTCGTTACTTAGGTGTGGTTTTTCTGGTGACCATGTACATGGTGGGCTTGCTGTGCCTTAGGCAGGATTAAAGCATACAAACAGCTCTAGCTAGGGGTTTGTTAGAAGTTGACTGTCAGTGAAAGAGTCTGTCTGGATCGTGGGCTGAGCTTGATATGTGTACAGATCCACCTGTCACATTTTGACAGTGGACACTTAGTGTGGGGAGTGTATGTGTGCCTTAGTAGTAGCATATCATACTTTCGAGTTCCATCAGCCCCACATCTTGCTGCCTTGGTTGGTGGACATCGCCACATGCACCATCCTTAACTGTCTCCGGTCTGATGCAGCAACAAACAATGAACACCAAGTCTTTTGTGCAATGAAGTGACCATCGCAGTTTGTGAAAACCCCTGTGCTTTTGCTACTGACTTTAGCTTGGTGTTCTTGCAGCTAGGTGGTCAGGCTTAAACCACTGGCAGTTATTTTGGCTGATGTTCTTAACGTGGATCAGCGTCTCGGTAACAAGAAAATGCATGAGTTAAATATGGATTCAATTGAAAGGGGGCTTGCGTTTTACCTAGTTCTGTTGTATGAGTAACTGATCTAGAAAGATCTGCTTTCCAAGCTTATTTTCTAGGCTTAAACATCTTTAACATTTTTCATTGTCAGTTAATTTCAAGCACTAGTGGGTCAAATGGGCTTAGCTATTTGCTTAGGGTTCCTCAGCCAAGATTATATGGTCCACATGCATACTTTAATTTATTTTGTTATATAAATTTTATTCTTAAAGAATAAAGTACTTGCAGAGCAAATGAACTCAATTGTCTGGTCTCATGATTGAAGGCCTTTCATTTGTTATATAATTAGAGTACATATTTCACGTAAGTGTTTTCGAATATGTACTGAATCGTGCACTGTTGAGAGCATGGACCAAGCTCAAGTCGGTTATCGTGAGTTGGCTAACCCCTGTGTGTCAATGCCTTAATTTGCTTTGAATTTGTCGTTCTGAGTAACTGCTTGTTATTGTTGATTTACCAATGCTCCCTTTCCTATTTTAAAGGTAAGCCACATATTCTGCTACCTTCCAAGTTTTATTTTCATGTTTGAAGCATTATGTTCAAAGGTTTGGACTTGTTGAAAATTAAAACAGAGAAATTATAACAGAGAAATATTCAAAGGGCAATAATTTAAAGTACTGATAACTTATTGTGGCATAAACATTTTAGATTATGCTTTACCATAACTATTGTAAATATTGAATAAAAGAACAAGTTTACTGTTTCCAGTTACTGTTTATTTATATACCCTCAAATGCGTTTTAAAAGTTTGAACATCCATCACCAACTGGATTTGTATGTGTTAATATGATACGTATGAGTGTTTTGTTGCGACTTTGAGGTAACCTGTGGTACTGTCTAGTGGTGAAACAAAACTCTTTTCAGAACATGGCCCTGTTGACGTCTTTGACTAAAAACGATACGTTAATGTAAATGTGAAAATAAAACAAATATACCAACACACCAACAGCTTGACCTCAGACAGCCAGAGGCAATAGATATCAACTAATAATATAAATAGTATGTCTATCTGCATATTATTTTGAAGTTTAAGCATTGTATTATTCGTATCTTTACGTTGTTATATATAACAGGTCTGAAAAACTTTGCACTCCTTCAGTCACTCCTTTCATGCTCTGAGCCTAAATCTCTCTCTCTCTCTCAAAACGTGTTTTGAAGGTTAGATGGATACACAGGTCAAAAGCAGTCACACTGATGGAAGGGTTCAGGGCAGCCACTGCGATCAATCATTCTGAAGGTTTGGGGGGATTCGTCACCACCATCCCCCCCCCCCCCCAGGAAACAGAAAACTATGTTATCCCACAAGTAGTTTCATCTATTCGTATAGCCCCCACTGCCCCCTGCCATTGAATCAATTTGACTGACTCTCATGCCCTTGTAGTTATCGATGTGCTGAATCTATACCTCCCTCACGACAGGACACTGAGTCTTTTTCTCTGGACATGCCGGAACATAAACCACAGTAAATTTATGCTGCAATATATACACATTTCACACAAGCAGTGCAGTTATCGTTTATATCTGTACAGCTCCCTAAAAAAAAAAATATGGTATGCACACACTCACACCAGCCATGGGTCTCGATTCTTTTCAGTTCTAGGAAATTTTTTGACGTTTAAGTCTCCCAGTCAGCTCTGCCAAGACTCTCTCAAACAAGTGTTATAAAAGCACAGGCGTCCGGTACTATGTGATAATCAACAGCGCACCTGTGGGCGAAAGGATTCGAAAGACATCACCGGAACGCTTTGATGTGCTGCAATCTACGTCGGAGTCGATAGTGCAACAAAGAAAATGTGAGGATCTACTAAGGAGAGCCGATGAGGGAACGTTCTGTGTATCCACTTTGTTACAGGCATGTTGTCCGTCCTGTTTGTACACTATAGGAGATCCAGTTGAACCCTCGCATTGCTATATTGCGCAGCTGCTTACGAAATGAATATACACCTCTTACGTTCGGATGTACTCCTCAGTTCGTTGAAATCATAATTCGCCATGTCAAATGTATCCTTCCCTGAGGACTAGACACACCCTTTTTTTTTTAATTTTTGTCTTTCCACAAACGTGTGGTGATTTCTCGGAACACAAGGCACAGTACATTTACGTTCAAGCAGCAGCATAAAATTTCTGACAGTCAATTGTAGGTGCATAAAAAAATTATGATATGTGCACACTGGCACTAGCTGAGTGTCGCTTTCACACTGAAAAAAAGCCTCCCGCTATCATATATTTGTCTATGAATAACGGGTGTAATTTCAATTTAAGAAAGCCCTAGCGTCTTTTTATGTTTTATTGATTTCACCACTTCCACGAAATCTTTTAGTAATTTTTGATACCTTTAAATCTAATCAACACACAGTGGCGTCTTCTATATATTCAGGTAGCAAAGTCGGTGTTTGTGTCAGTGCGTTCCATGCATAGTTTTCGTAGACCTATGTACCACTACATAGTTCATACAAATTTCCCCTGGCTAAGAAATCATTGTGAGTGCAATATATACCAGAGTTCGTTCTTTCAGAGTTTTTTCCGTGGTCTATCACATTTGTAAGTTCCTGTTGCTAAGCAATGTACCTGTTTAACACTTAGGAGCAGGAAGAGGATCACCGTGAGTCGGATCTGTTGTTACAGTTAGCAAAATTGAGTTTATTACGAAAAAAGTGCCTGTTAGAGCGTCATACAGAGACTTTGTTTGTTACATGTGCGAGAGACGGTGACTTAATGATGCAGATCTGTTTAGTTCCTATAACATGTGTGTGCGGCAGCTGAATTTTCAAAAAGGAATAGCATGTTATATAGAAAACTCCTACAGGTTTGAATGCAAAGAATACTTTATTCCAACTGTGCAATAGACTTCTGTTTTTCGTTTCAGGGTGCCAGCTTTATGTAACTGTATAATCACTATGAATTCATCTTCATTCAGTTATTCAATCACAAGTGTGTACGGGATGTCTGTGAATAAGGTAATGCCGGAATTCTGATAGTGAATTCGAGGACTGGTAGTGAAAGTATTGTGCAAATTACGGCCATGCTTTAGTTATCGCAATTCAAGGGAGATAGTGACTGCATAACTCTGCTTGTTCAAGGAAGAGCTGTAGTCGCACATTAAAAAAAAAAAATCTAGAGCTCCTACTTTCTCAATATGTTTCCACGATTAGCCTTAAGGATTACGGATTCTCTGGGAAAAGAGAATGTTGCTGCTTACATGGCTGCGAGCGGGTGAAGTCAAGAAATGTGTGTAATGTGCTCTCGGATATTTATATGAAACTGATTAATGGTCGTCGCCACGTGAACGCTTTTGTTTACCACTTGTTCCTTATATAACTTGTACCATTACTATGTGATATATATTTTATTTGCTACCTGGCATATCTAAAAGTGATAAGCCCTGCTTTAAGCACTAGGACTCGAATGGACGATGCTACATTGATGGATCAGCACCAATTACGATGTATTGTATTCGGTGTATAACTGAAAAGGGCAATAATAATAATAATGTCTGTTCCGTAACCAAGCCAGATGCTACTACTTTTTTTAATCACCTTTTACTTCATGGTTTCTATGATGACGAGCGTAGACAGTTTCATATTTAAAGATATGGCATACACAGAAGATGCCGGAATAATAAAGACATTCTCAGCAAACATTGCATCGCCGAGATCTTTCAGAGATGTTTAGTGTGCTAAAACACGAAAGAGTGCAAAGTCATTAACACATTTCTACCACGGAATTCACTGGTATACCATATGAAGATATAGTGACGTCGCTTCGACTACTCGACGGTCATGTAAGTGAAGGGGAAGGAGAAAATCTCGTGGATGCATCGAATCTCCAGGTTTCGTGCTATTCGAGACCTGTAATTCTACAGGTGTCATGGTCTCCATCAACTCAAGAAGAATGAGAAGAAGATGTGAGAAAATAGTGTTTCTGTTGTACCTCCTTATGAAAACGTAAAATTACTTTGAGAAAACCGACTCCTTAGCACACCGGACTCGCATTCAGTAAGACGACGGTTCAAACCCGCGCCCGGCCATCCCGATTTAGGTTTTCCATATTTTCCCTAAATATCTTCCTCCCCATCCTTCCCTAATACGATGGGACCGATGACCTCGCTGTTTGGTTCCCTTCCCCCAAATCAACCAATCAACTTTGAGAAATAAATGAACTCTTGCCTCATCATATGTGTATGATTTCTCTTCACCCTATTGCCACTTTTATAGTATGTAGTTTCGTCCAGACACTATATATGTGGATTTCCTAGATATAATTTTATACTTGTTTACTATATGTATTATGAAGTAGACGCGATCACACTTCTTCTTCTCCCATAACCCAATATGTGCTGCACAATAGGCGCAATTCCGTGCATATTTTGCTCTTTTCTGTCTTAAACTTCAACTCCTCAATAGCACTTATCTTCAGAAAAACTAATGTCATTTGTGTACTGCACAGCCTATATACACACATTAAATTTTTTTGCATCATCTCGGTTCCGAGAGTTCCGGAACCTGTACAGAAATTTGGAACAGAGATAAACATAAACATCATTTCCGCCCTTTTTATTGCACATGAAGACCACACATTGCACCATACAACGAGACCATACACATCGGTACCTCTAATATCCAGTAGCATGTCCTCTTGCATTGATGCATAACTGTATTCTCGTGACGTACTATCCACAAATTCATCAAGGCATTGTTGGTCCAGATTGTCCCACTCCTCAACGGCGACTCGGCGTAGAACCATCAGAATGATTGGTGGGTCAGATCGTCCATAAACAGCCCTTTTCTATCTATCCCAGACATGTTCGACAGGGTTTATGTCTGGAAAACATGCTGACCACTCTAGTCGAGTGATGTCGTTATCCTGAAGGAAGTCATTCACAGGATGTGCACGATGGGGGCGCGAATTGCCATCGATGAAGACGAATGCCTCGCCAATATGTTGCCGATATTGTTGCGCTATCGGTCGGAGGATGGCATTCACGTATTGTACAGCCGTCACGGCGCCTTCCATGACCACAAGCGGCATACGTCGGTCCCACATAATGCCACCCCAAAACAGCAGGGAACCTCCAGCTTCCTCCACTCGCTAGACAGTGTGTCTAAGGGGTTCAGCCTGACTGGCTTGCCTCCAAACACGTCTCCGACGATTGTTTGGTTGAAGGCATATGCGACACTCATCGGTGAAGACAACATGACGCCAATCCTGAGCGGTCCATTCAGCATGTATTGGGCCCATCTGTACAGCGCTGCGGTGGTTACAAAGATGGAAATCGCCGTGGACGTCGGGAATGAAGTTGCGCATCTTGCAGCCAACTGCGCACAGTTTGAGTCGTAACACGACGTCCTGTGGCTGCACGAAAAGCATTATTCAACATGGTGGCGTTGCTGTCAGGGTTCCTCCGGGCTACAATTCGTAGATAGCGGTCATTCATTGCAGTAGTAGCCCTTGGGCGGCCTGAGCGAGGCATGTCATCGACAGTTCCTGTCTCTCTGTATGTTTTCCGTGTCCGAACAACATCGCTTTGGTTCACTCAGAGACGCATGGACACTTCCCTTGTTGAGAGACATTTCTGGCACAAAGTAACAATGGGGACGCGATCGAACCTCGGTATTGAACGTCTAGACATTGTCGAACTACAGACAACACGAGCCGTGTACCTCTTTCCTAGTGGAATGACTGGAACTGATCAGCTGTCGAAGCTCCTCCGTCTAATAGGCGCTGCTCATGCACGATTGTTTTCATCTTTGTGGGTGGAGGGGGGGGGGGGGGGAGTTTAGTGACATCTCTGAACAGTCGAAGGGACCTGTGTCTGTGATACAAAGTCTACAGCCAGTGTCTATCTTCAGGAGTTCTGGGAACTGGGATGATGCAAAAAATTTTTGATGTGTGTATATACACTGAACCTCCAAAGAAAACAGTATAGGCATGCATGTTCAAATACAGAGATATGAAAACGGGCAGAATACGGAGCTGCGGTCGGCAACGCCTATATGAGACAACAAGTGTCTAGAGCAGTTGTTAAATCTGTTACTGCTGCTACAATGGCAGGTTATCAAGATTTAAGTGAATTTGAACGTGGTGTTATAGTCGGTGCGCGAGCGATGGGTCACAGCATCTCCGAGGTAGCGATGAAGTGGGGATTTTCTCGTATTACCATTTCACGAGTGTACTGTGAATATCAGGAATCCGGTAAAACAATGAATCTCCGATATCGGCGCTGCCGGAAAAAGAAACTGCAAGAAAGGGACCTACGACGACTGAAGAGAATCGTTCAACGTGACAGAAGTGCAACCCTTCCGCAAATTGCTGCAGATTTAAATGCTGGACTATCAACATGTGTCAGCATGCGAACCATTCAATGAAATGGGCTTCTGGAGCCGAAAGCCCACTTGTGTGCCCTTGATGACTGCACGACACAAAGCTTTACGCCTCGCCTGGGCTCGTCAACACCGACATTAGACTGTTGATGACAAGAAACATGTCGCCTGGTCGGACGAGTCTCGTTTCAAATTGTATCGAGCGGATGGACATGTACGGGTATGGAGACAACCTCATGAATCAATGGAGCCTGCATGTCAGCAGGGGCTGTTGAAGCTGGTGAAGGCTCTGTAATGGTGTGGGGTGTATGCAGCTGGAGTGATGTAAGACGCCAGATACGTCTAGATACGACTCTGACAGGTGACACATACATCAGCATCCTGTCTTATCACCTGCATCCATTCGTGTCCATTGTGCATTCCAATGGGCATGGGCAATCCCAGCAGGACAATGCGACTCCCTACACGTCCTGAATTTCTAAAGAGTCGTTACAGAAACAGTCTTCAGAGTTTAAACACTTCTGATGGCTACCAAACTCCAAAGGCATGATTATTATTGAGCATATCTGGGATGCCTTGCAACATGCTGTTCAGGAAAGATCTCCACCCTCTCGTACTCTTACGGATTTATGGACAGCCCTGCAGGATTCGGGGTGTCAGTTTCCTCCTGCACTACTTCAGATATTAGACGAGTCCATGCCATGTCATGTTGCAGCACTTCTGCGCGCTCGTGGGGGCCCTACACGGTGTTAGGTAGGTGTACCAGTTTCTTTGGCTCTTCAGTGTACATACATAACGCAAAAGGCGACAGACTTCTTTGTAAATAACAACAAAGACATATGGTACCGAATTTTTTTCATTTATTCAGTTCTTGAGATTAATATTCAGTTCTTGAGACTACAGTTCAGTTCTTGAGTTATAATACAGGGTGTCGGAAAAGCCTTTCCCTGAGTACATAAATTGATAACTCAGGCTAGAAGTAAGATACAAATATGAAACTTGTGTCGAATTGTTTAAACTATCAAAGTTTTTTTTCTGTTTTAGGTTCGCAGTTCGTAAGTAGTGGATTAGGTGCAGTGCCCAAGAAGCCATGTTAACCAATCAGGAGAAGACACAGTGTGTCCTGTGGTACCATGAGACACGATCACCAACCACAGTGCAGACAACATTTGGAAGGAATCCATCTGATGTCGAGAGTATTAAAACCTGGTATTCAAGAACACAGGATCGGTTGCTGACCTTCCGAGGTCTGGTCGACCAAGAACCTCAGCAGACAGGGTGGAAGCTGTACGGCAGTCTTTTCTGCCAAGTCCGAAGAAATCAGTGCCCAGGACCTCACGTGAATTACAGATGCCAAAAACCTCTCTCCATGACATTTTGCCGGCCGCAGTGGCCGTGCGTTCTAGGCGCTACACTCTGGAACCGAACTACCGCTACGGTCGCAGGTTCGAATCCTGCCTCGGGTATGGATGTGTGTGATGTCCTTAGGTTAGTTAGGTTTAATTAGTTCTAAGTTCTAGGCGTCTAATGACCACATAAGTTAAGTCGCATAGTGCTCAGAGCCATTTGAACCATCCATGACATTTTACACAAACGTTTATTGTTTCGTGCATACAAAGTGCAAATCGTTCAGGCCTTGGTGCCCAATGACAGTACGCGTCGATATGACTTTGCAGTCGAAATGCTATCACGTATTTAGGACGATGATGGTTATCTCAGACAAATTGCCTTTTCCGACGAAGCGACCTTTTTTGTCAGTGGCGTAGTGAATCGCCATAATGTGCGCATTCGGGGTTCACAATCCCCTGGCGAGGTCATGGAGTGCACCAGAGGCAGTCGAAAGGTAAATGTGTGGTGCGCGCTGTTGCACGATCGAATTATCGGGCCATTCTTCTTCGCTGAGGCTACCGTCACATCTGCAGTGTATCTGGACATGTTGCAACTGTATGCTATTCCTCAGCTGCTTCAGTATCACCCCGATGTCTTGTTTCAGGAAGACGGGGAACCGCCTCATTGGGGTTTGGACGTCCGTGCCTATCTCGATATGACCTTTCCTGGGCGATGGATTGGTAGTGATGGGCCAACAGTTTGGCCTCCACGCTCTCCTGACGTAACCCCATTAGACTTCTTTTTATGGGGTTATGTCAAGGACGAGGTCTACCGAACACGTGTACCAGAGCTTGAAACCCTGCGGCAACGGATAACCACAGTCGTTGAATCGATCCCTCCAGTGATGTTGGCTAATGTGTGGCCGGAAATTTAATATCGCCTAGATGTGCTACGTGCTACCAAGGGTGCTCATGTGGAAGTTTACTGATGTGTGAAAAAAACTTTGATAGTTTGTAAACAATTAGACACCAGTTTCATATTTGTATCTTACTTCTAGCCTGAGTTATCAATTTATGTAATCAGGGAAAGACTTTTCGGGCACTCTGTATAATTCTTGAGGTACAATAGAGTTCTTGAGATACAATTTGATTCTCATATTACAATGCAGAGATAATTTTAATTTACACATTACAACAATAACACTAGTCGAGAATTTTTTTTTACAATTTTTTTATTCCCAGTAACACTGGATGAGAATGTTTACAAATCTACGCTAAAAACTAATGCGGAAATACTTTCACTACATCTAAATTCCACAGTCCCAGCAGCATACCTTTTACAATAATT
The DNA here is from genome assembly GCF_023897955.1 of Schistocerca gregaria. NCBI lineage: Eukaryota > Metazoa > Arthropoda > Insecta > Orthoptera > Acrididae > Schistocerca > Schistocerca gregaria. The sequence goes on along the minus strand of NC_064924.1, from coordinate 65,013,835 downwards.
CTAACAGGCGTATATATTTTATGCTCTTTTAAACTTTTTCTTGTTTTTTATCTTTTTTCTACATATGATCTATGTGTGTGTATAGACATGTGAACATATGTACATAGTACACTAAATATTTACAACAAATACACACACACACACACACACACACACACACACACACACACACCACATGCACACACACACATGCACACACACAAAAAATTACTTAACACTATGAAACAAGGGTTATACTACTACTCAGCAGGCTCTCCCCCCCCCCCCTCTCTCTCTCTCTCTCTCTCTCTCATTCTCTCTCTCACTCAATGAGAGCCCCCCACCCCTTCTCTCGCTACAAATGAGTAGTGTGAGTATGAGAGAGTTTCAGTCCGTCTTCACAAATGACACTTTCATCGCCATGAGGCGACAGACCGATTTTAGACTGCAGCACAGTGTACACCTCATGTCCTCCTGACTGAATTGTAGTTTGCCGTAGCATATGCGACGGCTGCAGTGCTGCACCACAAACACTGCTGTACAGGTACTGCAAATAGTCTTCGATAGAGAGGGCTCTCGATGCCATATGACGCACATCCTTAGTCCGCCTATGGGTGGCACCTTGAAATGTGTGATATGCATCCACTTTTGATCGCAGACCTACAATCTCCACGATCGGTAATTCATTCACCTCGTCTTTCATAAGGCAGTTAACCTTGTTGTTCTGTGGAACGATACGGTAAGGATTATCGGCCATGTATGAGGACGTGTCCAATTCATTACCTGGTACCTCATTACTTCATATGGATCACAGTTATTCACCCAATAGATGAAGCTATCTCTATTCATATAAAGTAATTTGGGATCTGCGACATGAGTTTTCACAAACTCGTAAGGAAAGCAGTGCATGCGGAGTTTGGACAGGTCTAAATGTGCGTCACCATATAAATAGGTTTCATAAACTCTACTGCAGTCTGCACCATCTCCACATTACTGAATACGGTGACCCGCTTAAAATTTGGTGTGGCAATGAATTTTATGACGTCATAACGCTCACCCCATTCGGTTCTGATCAAAATTTCACGTTGTTCGCTCAAATTATCCATTGTTATGCTGAAAATTTAATTATTCATTGATTTATAAAAATCTTTCTCAAAATCACACATCGCAGAAGCTCTCTGTCTCATATTCAAATCAATTTACTCCTTCAACCAGGGAGACTGCTTGAAGGAGATAGCCCAGGTGATTCTAACCAGCTCCATTCCCAAGCTGAGATACTGCTGGAGATTAAGATAATAAATAACGTATCTCCGGTTATTGGCTGGTTCAAATGGCTCTGAGTACTATGCGACTTAACTCCTGAGGTCATCAGTCGCCTAGAACTTAGAACTAATTAAACATAACTAACCTAAGGACATAACACATATCCATGCTCGAGGCAGGATTCGAACCTGCGACTGTAGCGGTCGCTCGGCTCCAGACTGTAGCGCCTAGAATCGCTCGGGCACCCAGCCGGCTCTCCGGTTATTCCCCAGCGTTGTCATCAGTTTTGGGGTGGAGCCTCCTCGAGGAACTAGTTGCTATGGACACAGCGGCAAATTGGTGTGCTCATCATGAAAACTAATCGGGTACACGAGATCAGCCTCCACCACATACTCTACATCAGAATCAGCTGCCAAACTCCCCTGATTTTTCCACCTAGTCCCTTGCACCCATCGAAACTCACCAACTGGCAGTGATTGTTGCATGGCGTGCCCATATAAGTACATGATGTAACTCGAATCAAGGGATGCGTCGAACCTGTCACACATCCGTGGGTTATTTGCCTTCTCGTGCTTATGGACACATTGACAAAGTCTCACACAGACCCCTCGCTCAAAGAAAAGAAGGATGTCAGTATCGGTCAATAATTCGATGCTGCACTTTGTTTTCTTGAGCATTGCGTCCGAAGACAACCCAGGTGCTGTGTAATAAAAGGTGGGATCCAGAGAATATGTGGTCATGCATATGCTCCGGAATTTCTCGAAAACTTCCGCAAGCAAACGCACGTCTGTGTTCATGATGTAAGGCCGTATATACTCTGCTAAAGTGGAGATGTTGAATTCTCCCCAGACATTCACGGCATACTCATCTCTGCATCCGTTTTGGCATCGCCTGTAAGGCTGCTGGAGAATGCAGTTATGTCGGTAGCCTGTTATTTTTTTAAATTTCGCCATACTATCCACATACTTGTATGAGAAAACCCCCTTCTCACAAGTTGAAACCTTTCCTCATTGGGAAATGCAGCTCGAGTGATATGCATATCCCCCGAGCTCGAGTTTCTACGAGTTTCTCGAGTGGCACCTGTATAAAACGTAGCGTATCAATAAAGTGGTGCATAATTCTTGATGTCGTTCGTTTGGAGAATGAAATTTAATTCTCGACGCTCTGAGGTAGGACGCTGGCCTGATTTTTCTTCCAACCGAAGTCATCCAAGTGCTCAACTAGAAAGTGAGCATCATGTTGTTGTTGTCTTCAGTTCTGAGACTGGTTTGATGCAGCTCTCCATGCTACTCTATCCTGTGCAAGCTTCTTCATCTCCCACTACTTACTGCAACCTACATCCTTCTGATTCTGCTTAGTGTATTCATCTCTTGGTCTCCCTCTACGATTTTTACCCTCCACGCTGCCCTCCAATGCTAAATTTGTGATCCCTTGATGTCTCAGAACATGTCCTACCAACCGGTCCCTTCTTATTGTCAGGTTGTGCCACAAACTCCTCTTCTCCCCAATTCTATTCAATACCTCCTCATTAGTTATGTGATCTACCCATCTAATCTTCAGCATTCTTCTGTAGCACCACATTTCGAAAGCTTCTATTCTCTTCTTGTCCAAACTATTTATCGTCCATGTTTCACTTCCATACATGACTACACTCCATACAAATACTTTCAGAAACGACTTCCTGATACTTAAATCTATACTCGATGTTAAAAAATTTCTCTTCTTCAGAAACACTTTCCTTGCCATTGCCAGTCTACATTTTATATCCTCTTTACTTCGACCATCATCAGATATTTTGCTCCCCAAATAGCAAAACTCCTTTACTACGTTAAGTGTCTCATTTCCTAATCTAATTCCCTCAGCATCACCCGACGTAATTCGACTACATTCCATTATCCTCGTTTTGCTTTTGTTGATGTTCATCTTATATCCTAATTTCAAGACATTATTCATTCCGTTCAACTGCTCTTCCAAGTCCTTTGCTGTCTCTGACAGAATTACAATGGCATCGGCAAACTCAGTTTTTATTTCTTCTCCATGGATTTTAATACCTACTCCGAATTTTTCTTTTGTTTCCTTTACTGCTTGCTCAACATACAGATTGAATAACATCGGGGATAAGCTACAACCCTGTCTCACTCTCTTCCCAACCACTGCTTCCGTTTCATGCCCAACTACTCTTATAACTGCCATCTGGTTTCTGCACAGATTGTAAATAGCATTTCGCTCCCTGTATTTGACACCTGCCAGCTTCAGAATTTGAAAGAGAGTATTCCCGTCAACATTGTCAAAAGCTTTCTCTAAGTCCAAAAATGCTAGAAATGTAGGTTTGCCTTTCCTTAACCTAGTTTCTAAGATACGTCGTATGGTCAGTATTGCCTCACGTGTTCCATCATTTTTACTGAATCCAAACTGATCTTCCGCGAGTTCTGCTTCTACCAGAATTATACATCTGTAAGGAATTTGTGTTAGTATTTTAACCAGGACTTATCAAACTGATAGTTCGGTAATTTTCACAGCTGTCTACACCTGCTTTCTTTGGGATTGGAATTATTATATTCTTCTTGAAGTCTGAGGGTATTTCGCCTGTCTCATACATCTTGCTCAGAGGATGGTAGAGTTTTGTCAGAACTGGCTTCCCCAAGGCCGTCAGTAGTTCCAATGGAATGTTGTCTACTCCGGGGCCTTCTTTCGACTCAGGTCTTTAGTGCTCTGTCAAACTCTTCACATAGTATCGTACCTCCCATTTCATCTTCATCTACATCCTCTTCCATTTCCATAATATTGTCCTCGAGTACATCGCCCTCTATATACTCCTTCCACCTTTCTGCTTTCCCTTCTTTGCTTAGGACTGGGTTTCCATCTAGCTCTTGATATTCATACAAGTGGCTCTCTTTTCTCCAAAGGTCTCTTTAAGTTTCCTATAGGCAGTATCTATCTTACCCCTAGTGAGATAAGCCTCTACATCCTTACATTTGTCCTCTAGCCATCCCTGCTTAGCCATTTTGCACTTCCTATCGATCTCATTTTTGAGACGTTTGTATTCCTTTTTGCCTGCTTCATTTAATTCGTTTTCATATTTTCTCCTTTCATCAATTACATTCAATATTTCTTCTGTTACCCATGGGTTTCAACTAGCCCTCGTCTTTTTACCTACTTGACCCTCCGCTGCCTTCACTACTTCATCCCTCAGAGCTACCCATTCTTCTTCTACTGTATTTATTTCCCCCACTGCTGTTAATTGTTCCCTTATGCTCTCCCTGAAACTCTGTACAACCTCTGGTTTAGTCCGTTTATCCATGTCCCATCTCCTTAAATTCCCACCTTTTTGCAGTTTCTTCAGTTTTAATCTACAGGTCATAACCAATAGATTGTGGTTAGAGTCCACATCTGCCCCTGGAAATGTCTTACAATTTAAAACCTGGTTCCTAAATCTCTGTCTTACCATTATATACTCTATCTGATACCTTCTAGTATCTCCAGGATTCTTCCACGAATACAACCTTCTTTTATGATTCTTGAACCAAGTGTTAGCTACGACTAAGTTATGTTCTGCGCAAAATTCTACCAGATGACTTCCTCTTTCATTTCTCTCCCCCAATCCATATTCACCCACTATGTTTCCGTGAGCATCATAACCGCTTACATTATGAAAGAAAACGGGTGTGTGCCTTGGTATCTGGTACTTCAAATTGCACGCATTGTGAGCTGCACCTCGTAACTACCCAGAAAGATGACAGTGGTCCCTACAAGGAGTTTCCGCTTTTCTGTCTAACGGTATCCAACAAATATGACATTCAATCAAGTTATTGTACAAATCTTCATTCTCCTTCGATTTGGTCATGGGAACGTTGTCTCTGTAAAGCTTATCAACCTCCCATGAAAATTTTTCGAGCTCAGTGAGCAGCGAAACCACAGGACTACCCCGATATAAGATTTGGAGCGATTAAGACTGGAATAAATGACGATACAATTTGGTATGGTGCCACATATGGTACGTGTTTTTCTGTAAAGATGGTATGTGAGGCTGTAGGGGCACCTTCACGGCGGGTCACAAGAACGAGGAGGCATTCGTAGTCGGTGTACGGTACCGACAGACATCGCTCCAGATGGTGAGCACTCCTAAACTGTATGAATTTGTTTTCCTCAGTAGGCATAGTAACACGTACCAGATCCTTGGAAGTGCAGTCTATTAGATGTGCCGCCAGTAACATGTCTGAGGAAAAATAATTCAGGCACCTTAAGCAAAGATGCTTTTTATGTTGTTTTTTCAACAACTGGCTGTAAATGAGTTGGGAAATGATTTTGATCCAAACATAATGATAATTGCATTTCTCCTTATTTTTGTAATTGGAGAATAAGAGCATTTTCGCATGCATCTTACGTTCACCGGCAAATTGTGAGAAATGGAGGGGGCTGACTACGACATGCTTATCCTGCTCGTCTGGCTTGCTTTTCTTCTCCAGGCCATAAACATGAACCAATATTCTGGTATTCTACGCTTCAAATTTAGGTATGTCCTGGATCTTGACGGGAACTCTATACCATCAAAGCTATACCCTCCGGGGTTAGTAACCTTGGGTATATTGTATTTACCTGTACGCTGCTGATTTTTCGCGTAATTTCTCTTGCAAGCCATGATTAATCATGCAAGACAAGCTTGATCCTTTCTATTTTCGACATTAATGCATGTCCTCTTATTAGCTATATCTTTAGCTAGCTCTGTATAGCTAGACCCTCCATTCACCGGATCACAGATATGAATGTCAAGGGGTGCTATTCAGCTGAATACTTTAGCTGACCACGTAACCTCCATCTCTGAAAACCGGTCCATTACAGCAGTCAAGGTGGATTTACGAAATTCTTAGTGAAATGAAAAAAAGAAGTAACTTTTATCGATTTTGATCCTCGAAATCGTCTACAGCAGTAATGGCACACTGCGTAAACGATGAAACTTTTTAGAAAGAAACTACTTATGTTTTGTATCCCGCCTGGAAGGTGGCGTGTGGATCTGTTCCTGAAAACTGAAAAAGATTGGCCAAATGAAGGAAGCGAGTAGGAGCAGGTGAGGTAAAACTTCCGGCACTGCAGTGTGAACTAAAATCACCTTTACTTAACTTTGCGTACAAGTAGTGGTTTGCCCACTGTGCTATAGAAACAATGTTGCTAGGTCATCTCCTCGGAATCAAATGGGGCTGAATCTGGAGCGGAGCTCGTAGAGCTCCACAGCGCCGGCTAGAGGGTGCTATCGTCGGTGTCTGTCATAGTGCCAACTTATGAGCTTGCACCTATGCCGTGGCATCGTTGCTATCGATACCACATCCCTCCACCCTGAAATGACGCACCGTCGTTGAGTATGGCTTCCGACGGCAGGCGGAGTGACCCAGGGGCGGCACAGCTGAGGGGGCGGACAGCGGAACTGCTGGGGCGCGCCGTTCCCTTGCGACACCGAATTGCTCTCGAGGGGCGAGGAAAACGCCCCGTCGAAGACCTGCCCAGGCCGCGAACTGCCACTGGGCACGCTCGGATGAGGGGGCCAAGCAGTGATCTCCACGGGCGACGGTGGCGGCGTCACGGCTGCCTCAGCGTCCATCGGTTCCGGCACCGCGGAGGAACACGGCGGCGGCGGCGGCGACTATGACGGCCGGAGATGGGGCCTTGGCGGCGGCGTTAGGCGTCCGTCCAGTGCAGGCGACCGGACCGGCAGCGGCGGCGACGACGGCAGGCGCTCCCGTGGCGGAGACGCGAGCAGGCGGAGTCGTGGGCTGAGGCGGCGGGAACCACGAAGCCTCTAATTTTACCAGAAAACAACAGCGGCAGAAAGCCGAGGTCGGCATAAAAGGATCTGGTTCCAGTGTCACTGACAGTGCCAGAGGGACCAGAAATGACAAATAAGGCGCTGCCAAGCTGGCGAAGAATGCTCCCCTGCCTGCCAGAGAAAGCGCGATAGAACACCAAACCATGTGGCGCCAAGCCAGAACGAGGCGAAGAAACGAGAGCGCGCGGTGGCGGGTGCTATAGGTGCAGGAGCGACCGATGGGATCGGCCATGTAGCAATTCTGCTAGGGAACGGGTGCCGCGTATCTGAAAGCGATATGAATCAAGGAAAGTCCAGAGCGCATGCTCGCGAGAGTGCGTGGCATCTGCGACTTAAACTTACGCACAAAGCGTTCAGCCTCACCATTCGACTGGGGGTGGAACGGGGCTGAGGTCATACGGCGAATGCCATTAGCAGCACAGAATGCTCCAAACTCTGACACACGAATTGGGGGTCATTGTCGGAGACAATAACTTCAGGAAGGCCCTCAATGCAAAAAATAGACGTCAAAGCCCGAATAGTACTGGCAGATGTAGTAGAAGACATAAGTACAACAAAAGGAAAGTTGCTGTACGCATCAATAACTATCTACCAGCGGGTGTCCCAGAAAGGACCCGCAAAGTCAATATGAACTCGCTGCCAAGGCGCAGTAGGATTTGGCCACGCAAAGAAGCGCTGGTGGGGCCAGGCAAGATCGACAGTTAGCAAGCAAATTCTCAATTTGTTTATCAATGCCGACCCAAGTGCAGTGATGACGCACTAATTGCTTCGTCCGCACTATACCCCAATGATCAGCGTGCATCAATCGGAGGATTTCCGGCTGCAACGAACGAGGTACAACCACACGAGACTGATCATTGTCAGTTCGCAACAAGATAACACTGTGCTGTACAGACAAGTTGTGACATTGCGCAAAGTAACGTTGAATAAGTGGAACACGAATTTGCGTAGAAGATGGAGGCCATTGAGTACGAATATATTGAAAAAGAATCTGCAAAGAAGCGTCGGCAGCTGTCACAGAAACAATGTGACGAACATCCACCGGAAAACCATCACCTAAGTCCTTACCCTAACTTGAGAATCAATAAACATGCAGGACTATTCGGAAGAATCAAACACTTCGTCAGGACCGATAGGTAGCCCGCATCTCGTGGTCGTGCGGTAGCGTTCTCGCTTCCCACGCCCGGGTTCCCGCGTTCGTTTCCCGGCGGGGTCAGTGATTTTCTCTGCCTCGTGATGGCTGGGTGTTGTGTGCTGTCCTTAGGTTAGTTAGGTTTAAGTAGTTCTAAGTTCTAGGGCACTGATGACCATAGATGTTAAGTCCCATAGTGCTCAGAGCCATTTTGAACCGATAGGTAGACGAGACAAAGCATCAGCATTGCCATGCTGAGCCGTAGACCGAAACAAAATGTCGTAATTGTAGTTAGACAAAAACAAGGACCAACGTTGTAACTTTTGTGCAGTACAGGCCGGAACTGGCTTTGATGGGTGGAACAGCGACGTCAAAGGCTTATGGTCAGTGATCAAATAGAACTTTCGAACGTACAAAAAATCATGAAACTTTGTCACTCCATATACAATAGCTAAAGCTTCTTTCTCGATTTGAGAATAGTTTTGCTGGGCTGAATTGAGCAACTTAGATGCAAAAGCGATCGGGCGATCTTCAGAATTAATGCGGTGCGAGAGAACCGCGCCGATGTTGTGAGAAGATGCATCGACATCCAAAACAACTGGTTTGGAGGGATCGAAAGGAATATAACATCGATTACTCAACAAAGCAGATTTGAGCTTGTGGAAAGCAGCGTCACATTCGAAATACCAAGCAAAAGGAACGTTCTTACATCGAAGGCGATGCAAAGGCGCTGCAATCTGCGCTGCATTTGGTATAAACCGAATATAATGGGTAATTTTACCCAACACAGACTGTTGTTCCTTCAGGTTACTGGGTGCTGGCAAGTCCCTAATCGCACTGAGATGTGACGGCGAGGGGTGGATACCCTGTCCGTTAATCATATGTCCTAAATACTGAATCTCAGTTGGAAAAAAATTGAACTTTTCTCTGTTACACTTTAGTCCTGCCTGCAAAAGTACAGTAAATAAGGCACGCAAATTCTGCAAATGTTCGTCAGGGGTGCGACCTGATACAACTACAGGGTGTTTCAAAAATGGCCGGTATATTTGAAACGGCAATACAAACTAAACGAGCAGCGATAGAAATACACCGTTTGTTGCAATATGCTTGGGACAACAGTACATTTTCAGGCGGACAAACTTTTGAGCAAGCGATTGACGGTGTCGGTATGGACTGGAATCGGTTAGTCTCAGTGACCACAGATGGAGCACCATCAATGCAAGGCCATCAGAGAGGACTCATAGCACGGATGCGCAAGAAGCTATGACGCACAGACGAGACGTTGTATGGAATTCACTGCATTCTGCATCGAGAGGCGCTTTGTGCAATAGTCATGCAAATTGTTGTGCGAACTGTAAGCTATCTGAAGACATATGGGCTTACGCATCGCCAGTTTCGACGGTTCTTGGAGGATTTAGGAGCGGAGTACGGCGACATACCTTACTATACCGAAGTACGTTGGCTCAGTCGAGGTAAAATTCTGAAAATATTTTTTGATTTACGTTTGGTCATACTAACATACTTACATGGGAAGGAAAAAAGTAAACGTGTGTTGGAATCCCCTTGTTGGATATCAGACCTTGCATTTCTCGTAGACATTACGTCTCACATGAACAGCCTGAACGTCAGTTTGCAAGGTGAAAATAATTTAATTTCTGACATGTTGGAAAAAGTAAATGCCTTTGAAACGAAGCTTGCGCTTTGGGAGAGCCAGCTATTGACAGAAAACACTGCACATTTCCCGAATCTTGGACTGGTCCATGAAAGTGCTAGATTTCAAGAAGAGGTGTCAATAATTGTAAAACTTAAGGAACAATTTCGAGCACGATATGCAGAAGTTACAAGTTTGTCGACTGTCATTCACCTTTTTGCTCGAAAGTTCTCGTCTTTAGTTGAACATGCTCCGAATGATCTACACATGGAACTGATCGACCTACAGTGCAATACAAGACTGAAGGACAAGTTCTTTGCAGTGTGAAGTACAAAAGAATTCTACGAAAATTTTTCACAACAAGAATTTCCCCGCCTGCACCGAGAAACCGCGAGAGTTATGTCCATGTTCGGGTCTACATATGTTTGTGAAAGATTTTTCTCAGTGATGAAAACGAATAAATCAAGGTTTCGATCAAGCATAAGGGATGAAAATCTTCGCAACTGCTTGCGTTTGTCAATGAGCCATGCTTTTGTGCCCGGTATTAACTATGTCATTTGTCTTGACCAGTGATAAACGTGTTTGGATTTATTCCTTTGATAATAAAAAATTATTGTTTACTAATTGTGCATTATTGCCTCATTCTGCTCCATGTTACATTATTATCAGGAAAATTGGTCATTATGTAAGTAGGCTGTTTAGGTTTTTCTTATTGGTAACGCCACATAGCGCTCTGTATGAAACATCACTGGCTGTGCTGTGCGCAGTCTGTGGCTAGTTTGCATTGTTGTCAGCCATTGTAGTGTCGGGCAGCGGCAGCTGGATGCTAACAGCGCGTAGCGTTGAGCAGTTGGAGGTGAGCCGCCAGCAGTGGTGGACGTGGGGAGAGAGATGGCGGAGTTTTGAAATTTGTAAGAATTGGTGTCATGAACTGCTGTATATATTATGACTAGTGAGGTAAATACATTGTTCGTTCTCTATTAAAATCTTTCATTTGCTAACTATGCCTATCAGTAGTTAGTGCCTTCAGTAGTTTGAATCTTTTATTTAGCTGGCAGTAGTGGCGCTCGCTGTATTGCAGTAGCTTGAGCAACGAAGATTTTTGTGAGATAAGTGATTTGTGAAACGTATAGGTTAATGATAGTCAGGGCCATTCTTTCGTAGGGATTTTTGGAAGTCAGATTGCGTTGCGCTAAAGATATTGTGTGTCAGTTTAAGCACATTCGTGTACAATTTTTCTAAGGGGACGTTTCAATTAAACCGATTGTTCCACTGTATACTTACATTTAGGGTTTTTCTTTTAATGTGTGTAGGGCTACGCTCAGCTGAAGTCGGTAAAACATAACATAGTCTAATTGTCGATTATTATGCAGATTTCAGACGGAACTGATGAAAGATACAGCAGTAATAGTATTTAAATAACAGGTGATCATCGAGAGGTCCGCGGTTATCATTCTGTTCAGAGGTCAGTGAGACAGAAATTATGTGGGTGTAACTGAGGGCACCGAGAATTAGTTGTAGGAAACGTTGCATTAGTTTAATGTTATTTGAAATCATGAATAAGGTTCGTTGGAAGTCGCTAAGTGCTCTATTTCTGAAATACTAGATCAAAAACATTATGCGTATTTACGTGCCGTCAGTCAAGCTGCCTTAATAAAAACCCACGGTTGTTAACTGTATTACTTGTCTTACTAGGTTAAACTATTAACATAAAATTAGACGTTTCAATGAGCAGACTGTGAGAGTATTTTAAATGTTTGATACGCGAAATACCTTCCCATGGTTGGCTTGCAAGCTGTGGAAAGAGCGCTAGAGAGTATCCCAGCAAGTGGATAAAGCATCTGTGCGTAGAAACATACACTAGATGAACGCTAACGGCTACGGCGTGCACGTTGTGACCCGGAAGCTGCACATGTGCAGGAGCACCGCACGCGTGCAGAATTTCTGGGCAGGCCTGATATAAAGAGTGAATCGAAATTCGCGCATTCGGCCTTCGCAGCGCGACTCCTCACATGCCAGACATAAAAAAAATGTCTGTCACAAAATTTCGTCCCGCGAGTAGATCTAGCAGAAAAAGGACATTAAAGAGTGGCACTGGCAACACTGAGACCACATGTCTGGTAAGTATCTCTGTTAGCACAGAATATTTGTGCTGCAAAGTTGGCGCAGTGGATAGAGTTTTGCATTAGAATGCAGGAGGTCGACGGTTCGATCCTGGGTTAAGGCATATGTTTTTCACTTGGTAAATCTGTTCCAGGTGGTACGGTATCTGGCATCTTAAGCGTCAACAGCGATTGCAGCGGGTTCTTTAGTAAATATTTGCACTTACATACTACAATCGTAGAAATGGAAGATTAGTCAGCTTTGAAAGAAGCCCTTTCCACGTCATGCGCATGAATTTATTTGCACCACTTTATCTACTAGATGCAAAACCTGTTTTCTTTGTACCCTCCTCCAATGGTCCCATAGATTAGTACCAACTATTATTCTCACCTAGTTCAGGTCCATTACATTTCGTGAGGGCTCTACTTTACCAGTTCGACTAGCAATGTGCTTTGCGAATAATGTCCAAACTCGGTTACTATTTGTATGTGTTATCACCATGGCCCCACTAATTATGCCACTCAACGTTATTATTATTATTATTATTGTTATTATTCTATGGTGGGATTGTGGAAACATCACTGCTGTTATAGTTAGGGAAACAGTGTAATTCGAAACCTAACATTTCACAATCAGCGGTGACGGGAGGGGTATTGCGAGTTAGGTGGAAGAGTGGAAGGGTGGCAGGACTGATGGCGTGTTTATACTGTATACACTGTCCACCAGACAGGGACTAGTAGCGAGCCGAGTAAAGAGCCTATGACAGACTCCATTGCATATGCATACATGTATCGAACTTTCTCTTTGTAAACCTCTAAATCAGTGTGTCAGATGTATGGCATTCACAAACGATGAATATGTGGATGTGCTTCTGGTTCTTGGTGCATCTGATAACAGGACTGGTGTTGCCACTCGTGAATATGCTGTTAAATATCCTCGTCGACGCCATCCAGATAAAAATGTGTTGCATCATCTGGAGGTGCACCTTCGGGAGTCAGGTTCTCTCCTTCCACAATCACGTGACAAAGGTCTTTCACAGACTCGCCGTACTCCACCTACTGAGGAAGCCATTCTGGAGGTCATACGACAAGAACCTCAGCGAAGTACACGTAGTGTAGCAAGGCAGCTGTGTGTCTCGCAAGGCACGGTCGTTAACGTGCTGCGTGAGTGCGGGCTGCTCCACTATCATTACGCTCTCACACGACATCTGCATCCTGCAGATCGCCATCAGCAGATGCAGTTCAGTGACTGGTTCGAACAACAACAGGAAGCCAACGATGACTTGGTGAACACCTTAATATGGTCAGATGAAACAGCATTCACTCGTGAGGGTGTCTTCAATATGCACAATGCCCACCATTGGTCACGTCCTCGCGACTGTGGATATGAAGTTCGCTTTGGTATCAACATGTGGTGTTTGGACTACTACATGTTGCCTGAGCACGTGTTCATGCTGCTATTGTTACTGCAGACGCAGCTTTGCTGCGAAGAATCCAGGGCTGCATCATCCGGCGGGTTGGGCAATTTTTGGTCGTGCAGTGATGTCGCTTGGAGCACCTGTTGTTCTAAGGACAACGTATTCTGTTGTGAAGGTCATGCAGTCATTATTATGGACGTTATTATTGTCACTGGTTGCTACTGTGCGACATCTGAACGCTCATGTTACATGTGGTATAAATGACAAGCAGATGTTGTGTTATTGTACTATGCTATCATCTTTAGCATCTCGAAACTGATATTGTTTTTGTAGTTATTCTGTCCTCTGACAGCCGGCCGGAGTGGCCGTGCGGTTCTAGGCGCTACAGTCTACAAGTTCGAATCCTGCCTCAGGCATGGATATGTGTGATGTCCTTAGGTTAGTTAGGTTTAATTAGTTCTAAGTTCTAGGCGACTGATGACCTCAGAAGTTAAGTTGCATAGTGCTCAAAACCATTTGCACCATTTTTTTGTCCTATGACAGGTCATTTGTTTCTACTATATTTCTTGTTTGTCTAACCACATACTTGTTATGTTCATTACAAAATGTTGTAAATTTATGATACATGTGACCTAAGAAACTGTGTATATTACAGTATGAAATGTCAGAATGAAATTAGCTAATAAAAAAAATGCGCCCCAAACAAGGCTTGGATCCTCGACCTCCTGCATGCTAACCCATTTGTGGCCGGCTGATAGAGGTAGTTATCATACATGTGGTTGCAATGTTGCCAGATTGTCACGTCCTTTTTCTGAGGGATGTACTGGCTCGAAGAAATTTTGTGAGAGACATTTTTTTTGTCCCTGGCATGTGAGGAGTCGCGGTGCAAAGCCCGAGTGCGTGAATTTCGCTTCACCCTTTATAATTTTCATCGAATACGTAATATGATATGTTGCGACCAACGAATCTGAGGTTGTCGTAGATGATTTCGAGGGACCAGAATCGATAAATGTTACTTTTTCACTAAAAATTTCTAATTGTTGCAGTATATGTCGTGTGTACTGTAGTATCGATAGCTATGATGCCACGGTGTAGGTGCAAGTTCATAAGTTGGCACTACGACAGACACTGACGACAGCGCCCTCAAGCCGGCGCTGTGGAACTCTACGAGCTCCGCTCCAGATTCAGCCCATTTCATTACGAGGAGACGACCTAGCAACATTGTTTCTATAGCACAGTGGGCAAACCACTACTTGTACGCAAAGTTAAGTAAAGGTGATTTTAGTTCACACTGCAGTGCCGAAAGTTTTACCTCAACTGCTCCTCCTCGCTTCCTTCATTCGGCCAACCTTTCAGTTTTCAGGAGCAGACCCACGCGCTGCCTTCCAGCCGGGATACAAAAAGTGGCGACGAGATTTTTATTTTTTTCCTCTCCTACCATTTCCTTTTTTGCTCCGTACTGCTTTAGCTTTTTTGTGATATCCCCATATGACCGTGTGGGTGTATTACTGCTTTCCCCAGTCGCTATAAGACTTTC